>NC_136399.1:9340435-18467429 GCF_965140285.1 Lepidochelys kempii
ACAGTATTAAGGAAATCAGTAACGTAGCTAAAATTGCCGTATTTGTTCCACAGACAGCAGAGCCGGACTCAGGGAAACAGTCCATCAGAGGAGAAGTGCCCACACAGCAATATTATACCACACTTCCCGCTTTCCATCAGCAGGATTGTCACAGGGCACAGGAAAGCCTGAAAGATGTGTCTGTCATCTAACTTACTGAGAGAGGTTCAGCAGCTGCCAAATGCCTGTCAATTTCTGCCTCTGAGGTGATGCTGCCTTCTGTTCTTGTTGGAGTCTTTATCTTCTCTATTAGGGCTTGTAGGACTTGAGTGGCCAGCAAGGGGTCTCCCCCCAGAGATCTCCACAGCTCAGTGGTGTCACTGCAGTTTAACAGAAGTTACAGGTGAGCCCTGGACACTTTTGTGGCTCACCCTGAATGCGTCATATTTTAGTAAAGACCAAATGTTCTCCTTGCCTATGATGAGAGAGTTAGGAGTCCTGTCCTCCTTTAACTCTCCTTGTGTTTAAATATGGAGTTTCCAGGTACAGAACTAAGTTAAGTGACCTAGTCTTCCTGCAGCCTAACCATTAATACTAGACTTCAGAAGGACAGGACACAGAGCGCCAACCTCACTTCCTGTTTTCTCCACTTCCCAGTCAATATGGAATCATGAGCATGTGGCTCCCAAAGATCTAGGGTTTGGAAGGCAAGTGGATGAAAGAACAGCCAGATTCCTACTCGATGGACATACAACTATGAGAATGAATATTCATGGCCATCCTATGTCCCCTTCACAAATGGGGTCCCTACCCTCTGTTTGCCAAAAGCTGGGACTGGGCAACAGGGGATGGATCACTTGACAACGACCTGTTGTGTTCATTTCCTCTGGGTCATGTGGCACTGGTCACGGTCGCAAGACAGACTACTGGGCTAGATGGCCTTTTGGTCTGACCCAGTATGGCTGTTCTTATGGTCTTAGATTCCAGCACTGATCACTGATAACTCAGTTAGCGATCTTTAAACGAAATGATGGATCTGCTTCCAGTCCACTTTTAAGTACCAAGGATGGCAACACTGCTCTAGCAGCCCCACCCTCACTGATACCAAGCAGAGGTCTGATGATAATATTGGCCCTAGTCTTTGCAATCAGCCAGGGATTTGCACCTGAAGCTGTCATGCTACCAGGAAACCAACAGCCACTGCTCATTTCCAGAGTGAGCTCAATTCAGGTGTCTAGAGAGGTAGATGTTTCCAACAGTACACTCCAGTTATACCAGTAAAGATAGGTCTTTAGGATGTCTTTATGCTCAGGGTTTAGCTGATCGCCATATTTGGGGTCGGGAAGGAATTTTCCCGCAGGGCAGATTGGAAGGCCCTGGAGGTTTTTCGCCTTCCTCTGTAGCATGGGGCACGGGTCACTTGCTGGAGGATTCTCTGCTCCTTGAGGTCTTCAAACTACAATTTGAGGACTTCAATAGCACAGATATAGGTGTGAGGTCTTTTTTAGGAGTGGTGGGTGAAATTCTGTGGCCTGCATTGTGCAGGAGGTCAGACTAGATGATCATAATGGTCCCTTCTGACCTAAGTATCTATGTCAAAGCAGCTATTCATGAATGGAAACAGAATGACACTTAATTTCTCTCCGCACCCCACCTTAACGTGTTCTTGGACCTTCCTGCAGAAAGAGCCAGGCTCTTAACCCTTAGGAATGATCCCAAACTGTCTGTGGCTTAAATGAAGCCCTACATCTCCTAGTAAAGCTGTGGGATCCAGGTTTTACCAAGATGAATGCAATAGTTAGCGGTATATACCTGTCCATCGGCAGACGTTTGCTGAGGAGGCTGGAGATCACTGCCTCTTGGTGATGGTGAGCTAGAATGGACACTGCCTCCACCAGGAACTGCCTCAAGCTGCCCTCCTGGATCGTAGGCATGTGGCGATATAGTATAGCCAGGATATCTGGCACCTGGAAGGAACAAAACCAGAAAGAAATGTCCCTTTTTCTTTCTCTCCATTCACTCTACAGAATCAAAACCTTTATTTAGCCATTTGCTGCTTTTTTAGAAATGCCTCACTTCAAGAAGCAAATGTTCAAATACGTCTGCGTAACTTGAACCCACACAAATTGCCCACACACGGCTGTAAAAATTAACACTGACACACACACAGACACACCAGGTAATTTAATGTGGTGGTGCCCAGCTATGCATTACCATATGCATAAACCATGTTCACATGCACAAAAGGCGGCTTTGCTTGCCCAGATTTTCCAGGTGTGATTTAAGCAGCGAAATCTGAGCATTTGCCTCGAAGAATGCAGAGCTCATCAACAACCACAAGCACAAAATATGCAAGTGCTTTAAAGACAGTGTGCAAATGCCTGGGACTATGAACAGGGGACTGCCTCTCATATTCATTCCTAGCCCTTCACATCTTCAAAACACTGTGCAAACATGGCAGTTCTGCTGCGAGGGTTCCCTGTCCTGAGGCCTTTCACCAGCCTTGTTAGAAGATTTGTGGAGTGCTCCTTTCATCTAGCCCTAACGCACTGGGCTCCAGAATAAGGCATATAAATAGTGGATCCCAAAGACACTAGCGTTTTCTCCCTCCCTCCTTCTCTTCTTAAAGGGTAGGTCTACACAGCAAAAAAATCCCACAGCTCTGAGTTTCAGAGCTCAGGTCAACCTGGGCCTGTGGGGCTTGCACGATGGGGCTAAAAGTGGAGCTGTTCCTGCTCGGGCTGGAGCCCAGGCTCAGAAACCTGGCAAGAGGCTGGCAATAGCCCAGTGCTCTTTTTAATCCATGTAGCCCTTAACCATAGGCCTCCTAATACCTGGAGGCCTCCAAGTGCCAGTCATTCTGTCTTCTTGTCTTTTCCCCAGAGTCTGTTTTCTCAAGCCTTTCTTGGCTGAATACTGTGGCAACAAGCTAGAACAATAACCAACCAACCATCTTCCTTTTCCCTTGGATTATCTCGGTCTACTGCTATTGATTCTGCCATTGCCTATCTTAGGGTAGAAACAGAGATGGAATCGACTCTATGTCCAAGGGGGAGAAACAGCAAGATTTTTCTTCCTTACACATCAGGGCAAAGATCAAAAAGCCTAGAGTTCAGGTAGAAAAGCTCTCCAGTTCCCAGTTTTACCTCATCCAGCATGGCACCTCCACACTCCTTCAGGATGATCTTCATCCACAGTCCAGCTGCCGTGGCACAGGTGGGGCTAGCAGACAGCAGACCACCCAATGTGGCCTCAATAAAGTCTGTGGCCTGTTCTGAAGGAAAGTACTCACTAACAACCTGGGAACAAATCAAAAACAGGAGAGACCGCCATGATGTTTGGCTCCAGCACTTTTAAAAATGGAAAAAAAGATACATGCATCAGCAAATGGTGAATTAGCCTCCTGTCTAGCTCGCCATTTGGGATTACAATTCTCTCTCTAGTCTATAGACTACATTTTTGTCTTCTACACTCATGATATCAGGTTAGAGGCAAAGACTCTGTTGCACAGTTAGCACAACATTGTACTGGATATGCAGGAGGTAAGTTTCCCGTTTGTAGTCTCTGACATACACTGCATCTTTTTACAGCACACAGAAGTCAGTCAAGAGAGGCGTGCACACAAATATCGGCGAAGGCAAACCCACAAGGTGACAGAATGAATCCTGGGTGGTTTCTCAGCTTGATGTTCCACTAACACAGTTTTTCTCCTGGATGGCTGGATGGCAGAGCCGGCTCCAGGCACCCGCCGAGGAAGCTCGTGCTTGGGGCGGCAGATTGCAAGGGGCGGTGTTCCAGCCAAGCTTAGGGCGGCATGGGGGTCTTTTATTTCATTATTTTTTGTGCTTCACCGCTCCGGATCAGTGAAAAAGCAAGAGCCGGCCCTGCTGGATAGGTACATGTGTGTGCATCCGCGTGCGCATTTTCATGGGCATGCAACATTCTGTGGAATCTGGTTTTTACGTGGCATTCAGAGCACACATCTAGGAAAAGCATCTTGCTGGTTACTAGCAACCAACGCCCCGCTCCCACAGCTCCCTCCGAGTACGGAAAGGCATCATGAAAGAGCAAATGTCAAATGAACGGTGCCCGGTCACTCGCACATCCGCACAAGCTTTTTGAGTCAGTTACCCTGGCCATTTTGGAAGATGCCTGAAACAGAGCCTCGGGGTCTGGAGCTCTTAGTGCTTCACGGAGACATCTCAGCTCCTCCTCTGCTGAGCCCAGGTTTATGGACTGGCCTGGAGTGGAGAAAAGGAGAAAAAGTACTGTAACGATTAAGGAAACTGAACCCCTACTGCATGGATCTTCATATGGGAGGATCCATGTGCTATCATAGAATCATTGAATCATAGAATCTCAGGGTTGGAAGGGACCTCAGGAGGTCATCTAGTCCAACCCCCTGCTCAAAGCAGGACCAATCCCCAACTAAATCATCCCAGCCAGGGCTTTGTCAAGCCTGACCTTAAAAACTTCTACGGAAGGAGATTCTACCACCTCCCTAGGTAACGCATTCCAGTGTTTCACCACCCTCCTAGTGAAAAAGTTTTTCCTAATATCCAACCTAAACCTCTCCCACTGCAACTTGAGACCATTACTCCTTGTCCTGTCCTCTTCTACCACTGAGAATAGTCTAGAACCATCCTCTCTGGAACCACATCTCAGGTAGTTGAAAGCAGCTATCAAATCCCCCCTCATTCTTCTCTTCTGCAGACTAAACAATCCCAGTTCCCTCAGCCTCTCCTCATAAGTCATGTGTTCCAGACCCCTAATCATTTTTGTTGCCCTTCGCTGGACTCTCTCCAATTTATCCACATCCTTCTTGTAGTGTGGGGCCCAAAACTGGACACAGTACTCCAGATGAGGCCTCACCAATGTCAAATAGAGGGGGACGATCACGTCCCTCGATCTGCTCGCTATGCCCTATGCTGATGATTCGATGATTCTATGTGCTATGTTGTCACCAGCATAGTGTAAAATCTTGGCCCCATTGAAGTCAATGGCAAAACTCCTGTTGACTGTAATGGAGTCGGGATTACACCCTAAAATGTCTGAACGTTAACAGTAGTGGTATGTTATTGTGAATGATCCAGGATTGAACAAGCACTGTGTTCAGCTTGGAGCAGCTTTCTGTGTGTGTCTGGTTTCAGCAGGCTCTCTGCTCTCACTATTTACATCTAAGCTCCTCTTCAAGTACAACTCATGCAGGTAGATCAGAGTTTCCAGTTTAGAGGTGAATCCCTCCACCAAACTCTCCTTGTAAAAGAGACGGGGATAGACAAAAAACTTCGGCAAGAAACCCAGGCTCATCAGTCACTTCTAAACAAGGCTGGGATTACTATGTCGTACATTCAAAGGTTGGAGTCCCTTATTCTGTTTCTGAATCACCAACACTGTTTGTAGGACTGATTAATAATAATTGGAACTAGGGTGACCAGGTGTCCCGATTTTATAGGGACAGTCCCCATTTTGGGGTCTTTTTCTTATATAGACTCCTATTCCCCGCCACCCCCTGTCCCGAGGTTTCACATTTGCTGTCTGGTCACCCTCATTGGAAATGGCCTTAAACGATAACCAAGCTCTAGCCCTTATCATCTAACCCTTAGGTGAAAAGAATATCCTACTCTTTCACAAAGGGGAAAAATGGCCTCTACTTACTCCAATTGCTCTGAAGGCTCATGACAGAGGGCTGCTGGAAGAACTTTTTGTTTACAGAATTATTCCAGGAAACCCCTCCAGTACAGCCAGTGGCAGGGTAAAGAGAATGAAAATGTTTAGTACCAAGGGCTTGTCTCCATGGCGATATTCAAGAAAGTTAATCCCCATTCATTTTCAAAATGCATGAGTTAAACTTCATTAAACACCTATGGGGACACACTTATTTAGAATTAAAGTGGCCTTCATTCAGGTTAGTTTCATCCATGGAATTCACGACAATTAATAAGGCCCATTTTAATTCAGAATCCGAGCATCCACACATGTGTTTAATGCCATTTACCTCATGCACTTTAAATGTACACCTTTAGTTCATTTGGATTAACTTTCCTTAGTGTCCCTGTGTAGACAAGCCCTAAGGAATTTAGTGCTTATCTACCTGTATGTAGACCATTTATTAGTTGTACAGATCCCAAAAGTGTGCTAGGCTCTTTACACATCAGAATCTTCTCTTCTAATGAGGTATTTACAAGATGCCCACCATTCTGTTATCTAAGCGACAACACACAGGACAGAAAGAACTAGATAGGCAGACAAATGGACATTACAACAGTGAAAGAAGGTGAAGAATTCCTTATACCTGCTAATGGTCTCCTCACCTTGTATACAGAGAAGGCAGCTGATACAGTCAACCACCCACTGACGGGACGTGGCCAGCGAATCACAGCTGTATGGTGCTATGCGTCCAATCAGAGATCCAAACCGATCAAAAGTTCCCTGAGTCTAATGAAAAAAGAAGGAAGAAGGAAGAATGAATGGTCTCCAGTTGGACTAGACTTCACTTGCCATCCTTATTGTTGAGACCAGTCAGCTCTGTGTTTTTGGGGAACCAGGGCGCAGTATCTAGCCTGTCTGACTCATGAAAGACACCCCCCGCCCCCACCAGTCTCTGTTTGAACCCAAACCCATCAGAGAAAAGGCTTGCAGAGAACAATGAAGGGTGTTGGGAGTCACACCTAGACCCCTCCTGAGAAGGGTGACAAGATTAAGACATCTCCATTTGCATACAGAATGAAGAACAGAGACAACTCCCCTAACCTCATCTGCATGAAAGATGGGATAGGAATTAGCATGAAGAATGAGGAACAGAGAACCGCACTGAACTCTGGGACCAGAAAAGCAGGGACGCACTGCATCATGGGAATCCCTGCTCCAGATGCTAATGAACCTACGCCTGCACACACCTAGCTCAGCAATTATCAGACCAATTCTAGTAATAAATCTTTGTTATCCTAAAATACTGAAGCAGCCTAGTTGCCTTGTGAGCTCCCTGGAAAAAACCACCACCCATAGCCAAGAGTGATCAGCTCCTATTGTCTAGCCTAAAGAAAACCCTTGAAAACCCATCAGTTTACCCATAAACAAATCTAGTGTTCTCCCTTGAACCATTGTATTTTCTCTACAAAACCCCCTACCTATGCCCAAGTAAGGGTTCTGATGTATAGACCCAAACTCTGCTTCAGTTCCACTGGGATTCCATCTCCTGACTGATCGTGCGGGGGGCTCTGCCTGTCTCCAGCACTCAGGACCCTGAGCTACCACCACCACCTGGGAACCCCAACCAGTTCAAGCCTCATGGAGTGGGTGAGATTCCCCCCCCCGCCCCTCCATTTTCTTTTCTTCCTCAGGTATTAACCTTTCAAATGTAACCATTATGTTTGTTTAGCCCTCCTTGTGTAGTTATCACTATTATTCAACAAATAACTTTTGTGGTTCAGCTGGTTGCTTCTCTCTCTCTCTCCCTCTCTCCCTCCCAATTTTACTCTGTATTTTCTGCTTCCCCCATTTACTCTGCAGCAACCCTTCTTTTACCTAAGCTAAAGATCCCGGTAGTGCCCAAAAATACTGTGGGGTTTGCTCATGAAGTGGGTTACTACCAGTACAATTGTAACGTGAAAGTGGGATAGGGATGTGTTAAACTTGGGGCACGTAAGAGGGGAGCAGCTGAAAGTGCTGCTTAACCCAGCCCATTGAGTACAGGGCCATATGAGAGGATCAGCTGGAGAGGGCTGATGGACCTGGTCCGCTCAGACTTGCTCTGCTAGTGCGTGCGTGCGTGCCTGTTCATCTAGTTCTCGGCTGGAGGGACCCAGCCCTGGGGAACCGAGGTCCTGCAGGGTAGCTCCACTGGGAGGGGACTTGCAGAAGGAAGGAGGAGAGCTCCACACAAGTGACATAAGCAGCACATTAATAGAATTACAGACCCTCCCCCCCTCCAAGAAGAGTAACCCTAATCAATGAGCCTACCCCAAAGTAACAGGCACATCTGGTACCATTGTGCCCCTGATTCCTGTACTGTACTGGGTAATGCACTTTGGAAAACATAATCCCAATTGTACATACAAATGGATGGGGTCTAAATTAGCTGTTATCACTCAAGAAAGAGACCTCAGAGTCATTGTGTACAGTTCTCTGAAAGCATCCGCTCAACATGCAGTCAAAAAATAACAACATGTTAGGAACCCTTAGGAAAAGGATCGATAAGAAGACAGCAACTTTCTTTGTGCCACGATAGGAATCTACAGGACCCCCAAACCTTGAATACTGCATGCCGTTTTGGTCATCTCATCTCAAAAAAGATGTGTTAGAATGGGAAGAAATACGGAGAAGTGCAACACAAATTAGGCCTATGGGATAACTTCTCACCCAAGGGAGATTAAAAAAAGAGCGACGTTTCAGCTTGGAAAAGAGACGACGAAGAGGGAATATGCTAGAGGTCTATAAAATCATGACTGGTGTAGAGAAAGTCAATAAGGAAGTGTTATTTAGCCCTTCACCTAACACAAGACCCAATGAAATTAATAGGCAGCAGGTTTAAAACAAACCAAAGGAAGCATTTCTTCACACAATGCAGTCAGAAGCCGGGATACTGGACCAGATGAACCATTCTTTTGCAGGAGGCAGGTTAGCCATTCTTATGTTTTATGTTCTTAGCTGGTTAAATAGAAATTTTCCTTTACCACCCTGGGAGCATAAGAACCAAGAATGCATTTGTGACACTGGCAGACCAGGCAACCTGTGTATGACCCATAATAACTTAACGAGAGGCACTTCCACTGTATCAAGACAAAAAGAAAAGGAGTACTTGTGGCACCTTAGAGACTAACCAATTTATTTGAGCATAAGCTTTCGTGAGCTACAGCTCACTTCATCAGATGCATACTGTGGAAACTGCAGAAGACATTATATACACAGAGACCATGAAACAATACCTCCTCCCATCCCACTCTCCTGCTGGTAATAGCTTATCTAAAGTGATCACTCTCCTTACAATGTGTATGATAGTCAAGTTGGGCCATTATGCTTTTGATTTTGTCTCCTTGGATTAGAAACATGATACATTTAACACCGGCAGGAGAATGACATGCCTTCTCTATTCTGCAGTCTCTCATCTGGATCTGAATGAAAGCTCCACCCAGATATCCATTCATCCCATAACACTGAAAAAATTGAAATAGTTCACTGTTCCACACACAATCTTACCGTAGCATTCTGATCACTGAGAGTGGATTTCACAATCAGAAGCTTTTTAACTCTTGTCTCAGGCACTGAAAGATAAGGAGAGGTGTACAGTACTTCTTTGTTCCACACACACTCACTTTCCACACTGGAATTAATCCTGGATTTCAAAGGGCCCTAGTTAAGAATAGTACCAAGCTTCTCTCCTCTACAGAATCAGTGGGGAAAACATAGGACCAGATTCTGGTCTCAGTTGCACCAGTGTAAATCTAAAGTAATTCCATTTCTCTAAATAGTGCCATCCTACTACCATGATGGAAATATTATAAAGGAGTTTGATAGACTGAGGTGACTGAAGTTAATCTGCAAAAAGAAAAGGAGTACTTGTGGCACCTTAGAGACTAACCAATCTATTTGAGCATGAGCTTTCATGCTCCTTTTCTTTTTGCGAATACAGACTAACACGGCTGTTACTCTGAAACCTGAAGTTAATCTGTGTTTACACCGGCATAACAGGACTCAGAATCTAGTCTAGAGTGTATAATACTTAGGATTCTCGAGTCAGGAGTATTATTCTATTTTTATCTGATTCTTGTTAACGTGCATTAGCCCCAAGTTAACTTCTGTATTTGAAGTTGAAAAAGACCTTGACAAATATCTTGGGCTACATTCAGCACTTAGTTGAACCTGTTGATTTCCATATGGGGCCATATAGGGGTAACTTAGGGCAGCATTTGGTCCCTTAGTGGATCTCCAAACCACTGGTGAATGTGTGTTCTAGAGCCTCTGTGCCCCAGTTGCAGAGGTGATGAGTCTGCTGCAGCCCTGCCGGGCCTACACAGCCTTGGTTCTTTAGCTCAATCTCCAGTAGCTCAAGCTTTTAGCTCTGGATGTCCTCAACTCAACCCTCAGCATGTCGGCCAAGAGGGCAGCTGGCACAGTTGCTCCTGTGTTACTTACAGTCAGCCCCAACAATAGCCCTCAGGAGCTCTAAAGACACCACACGAACGGCCTCATGCTCAACCTTCTGCTGCTTGTGTAGAAATGCTAGCATGTCATCAGGAGAAGAACGGGCTGCAAGGGAAGAAATCACATCCTCACTGCCTGCAGAACTCTTCTTCTTACCGTACCTCACAAAGGTAAGGAAGTTACAAAGAAACCACAGTGTCACTCAGAGTGTCTTCCCCTTACCTAGCAGAAGTACACAATGGAACAGCTCTTTGTGGTTTTCAATGCTGAGCTGCTTAGCTGGAGAACAGATCTGTGGGAAGAAGGGAAATGGTCAAAGAAAAACTAATCAGAAGCAATGGAAAAGAAAAATGTTCAATTAATTTCTAAGCTTCCGCTTCCTGCTTGTCCAACTGGAGGTCTGAACCCCAGGGAGATGGTCCTGCATGCACAGCAAGACTCAAAGACAATGACCAATACATAAGATAAGAGAAGCTAAAGTGTTTTGAGCAGCAGAGCTGACCTAATCAAGACACAGCCACAGTTTTTACTTTACAACTCTGACTCCCCCTGGTAATCGGCTTATGGTGAAATTGCTTTACAAACTGAGCTGGATAGTAGCTAAGAAAATGAGAGCGCTCCCTGCTTACTCTTGAGCCTGCAGAAATCAGTAAGGCATGAGGAGGTCCCCAGGCTCTCCACGATCATTCCATCGATTTTTCAGTGTTAATATGCTTCAGATCTGCTGTGCCTAAGCTCAAGGGATCCAAGCAAAACCACCCCTCACCTGGTTGTGCAGAGCACTGCAGATGGCTTGAAACTTCGCTTTAGGTAGAGGGATCTTATATTCACCAGAGACCTCCAAGAGCTGGCTCAGACTCTGCAACAGAGGGCGAAAGTCAGATGGTGGGCACACAAAGGAGCCATATGTAGTGACTGAAGCAGATTCAGGGGATTCCTAGATTCCAAGGCCGGACCGGATTCTTGCCATCATCTAGTCTGACCTCCGGTCGGTATGACACAGGCCATAGACCTTGCCCAGAATCATTCCCAGAGCAGAGCTTTTAGAAAAACATACCAATCCTGATTGAAAAGTCGTCAGAATCCGCATCGGCCCTTGATAAATGGCTCTAATTGTTAATTATCTCACCATTAAAAATGTACACCGTATTTCCAGTCTGAAAGTGTCTAGCTTCAGTTTCTAGCCATTGGATCAACTGACACCTTTCTCTGCTAGACGGAAGAGCCCATTAGATAATAGGAGTCCCTCATGTAAGATATTAGAGACTGTAATTAAGTCACCCTGTCACAGGATAGGTCCACCCCGTCAGGGTGGTATCAGGTTGAGGAGGAATTGAAGTAGATCTGGAGTGGCCCAACTGGCCTAGTCTCCCTAGCAAACCACAGCAGTCCGGGCTCCTAGGGCAGCATGGCCTAATGGTCGGGATCAGTGCAGCAGCCCTTGGGTGAGGGTCCACGGCCAAACAGCCTGAATCACTTGGGCTGCCCTTCTCGGGATGGCAGTGCGGCCTAGTGGCCAAAGTCAGTAGACCCACCCTTGGCTGCAGGGCAATGCGGCCTAGTGGCCAGAGTCGATAGAACCACCTTTTGCGGCAGGGAAGTGTTACCTAGTGGTGAGCCCTTCTCCACTGGGTCCTACCTATTGCACAGGGTCCCAGCCCAGGGCGCAGGGGTATCTGCCACCAACTCAGCGGGGATCCTTCCAAAGCATGCTGAGTCAAGCCTGCTACCTCAAGTGGATCAATGCTTCGTCCACCTAGGCTGCTTCCCACCCGTTCTTCCGCAGCTGGGACTCTCAGGGATTCTGGGGTCTCTCCTCCATCTCTGGCATTGGGTGGCTGGGGGTCAGCTGCAGCCACAGTCCGGCTGGCCTCTGAATCCTGGAGCACTGGCAGTCTCTCTGCAGGAGCCTGCAATGCGCCTCGGCTCCCTTCGGCAGCCATCCCAGCCTGAGCTGAGTGGCTCTCTTTTGTATCCTGGGTCCAGCTGAAGCATGCCGAGCAGAGATGAGGGGGCATGGCCTCCTCGGCCCACAAAGCAGGATTAACCCCTGCTGAACCAATGCGGGGTAGGTAAACCCCATCACACAGCCTTTTACTTTCTGTGTATTAAACTAAAGAGATTGACTTCCTTGATTCTCCCTCTGTAAGGCACATTTTCTAATCCTTTCGTCACTGTGGCTCTTCTGTCAATTTATCAACACCCTTTTTGAATTGTGGGCACTAGAACTGGACACAGGATTCCAACAGTCGTCAGACAAGTGCCAGATTTAGAGGTAAAATAACCACTGTGCTCCTCCTTGAGATTCCCCTTTTGATGCACCCCAGCTTTAGCTTTTTTGGCCACAGCATGAGTTCATGTTCAGCTGATTATGCCCCATGACCCCCAAAATCTTTTTCAGAGTCACTGCTTCCCAGGACAGCATCCCCCCATCATGTATGTGTGGCCTAAATCCCTTGTGCCTAGACGCATACATTTACATTCAGCCGTATTTAAAGGCATATTGTTTCTTTGCGCCCAGTTTGCTAAGTGATCTAGATCACTCTGAATCCATGAGCTCTCCTCTCCATTATTTACCACTCCCCCATTTTTATCTCATCTGCCAACTTTATCAGTGATGATTTTATGTCCTCTGCCAGGTTATTGATTAAAAAAAAGATGAAAATCGAATTCCTTCCTGCATCTAACACACTTTTTCTCCTTTGCTGCTTGAAGCTTCCAGAATGTCTCGGATGCCATCTACATATTTTACTATGTTTACACAGTTGTGTAGTGCCCTGATGCTATCAAAGAAGTCCATGATGCATTGGTTCCCTCCAAATCATGGGTATTTCAACCCCCAAAGTGACCACATACTCCGTACTAGAAAGCTTCAACCAACATAGACGGTGAGTAAATATCACTACCAAGAAGTTAGAGCTGTCTCATGACTTCATTTACAACTGTGTAGCCCCACTCAAGACAGAATATGGCCCCTTACTTCTCGCTCATGTGGTACTGAGGGGGGATGAAATAGAGAGACAAGGTGAGTGAGACAATATCTTCAATTAGATTATCACAACCACCTTGTCGCTCCAATATCTTGGACCAACATGGCTACAAGAGCACTGCATAGAATGGTAGATGAAACAGACAGGCAATGACTTTATATCTATTGAGTTATGCAATGCAAAGCAATGACCCTCAAGCCTCCTTATTATTAATTTTCAACCGTTGACAGTTGGCTTGGTATCGACCAGAGACAACATATGGTAGCCCCTGCTCTGAGGAGCTTATGATCTAAAAGAGAGATACAGAGTTGACAGGATGTTTTGGGAAATCACAAGGCGGGAGTATCTTGTTGTGCAGGTGTTTTGTTTTTTATCTCCTTCTCCTCCTCCCCAGGAAACAGAGGATGCTTTTCAGAAGAGGCAGTTACCTACAAATCTTGTTGCCTGGGTCACCATGTGTATAAACCCAGAACTTGTGTGCATATTTATTATCTAACAAGTCACTATCTAGACCAGGAAACCCCACTGGCAGCAAATTCCTCCTGCAGGTCATACAGGCACACACAGAGACAGTTACCTTCATGAGTGGTACCTCACCTTGGTGACGTGAAAAACATCAATTTCCTCCTTATATTGCTCAAGGAGCCATGAGATCTCTTTAAATATTGGATTTTGCGGCTCCTTTTTGTGTAGCAGGATGCCCATCATGGGACCAAGGGCTTTGATGACGGCCTTCTTGAGCTGCATAGATGAGACACAGAATTTATGTTCCTATGAATTCATTCAATATCTTCCAATAGGCACAACTTTCCTACTTCTAATGAGTGCAGTTTCCCTTGTTCCACTGTCGGAACGGTCCTATCCCAATATTTCCTGGTAAAGAACCAGGACTCGTAGGGTTGGTGTCAGGATTATATTCTAATGCACCTCACAACTAGAGCAGGTAAAATATTTCCCCAGATTAGTATGCATTCTAGGCCAACTCATCCCTGCTGTAACTCCACTGGGGCTGAATGGACTTAGACCAGGAATTAATTTAGCCCACTATCCCGGGTTCATCTGCACATTAGGTGCACAAAACTAGACTCCATGTACACTGGGTACAGACCGAATTTCCATGATGTGGTGACATTATAAACGTATGGGTTTTCGATGTTTTACATGACAATCTGTTCCATCCAAAAGGACCTACCATTAAATGCCATCATCACAAAGAGTGCCAGACACACAGAATGTAACATCACAATTTCCGCTAAAGGTTTAGAAAGCCAGCAATTCTCACCTCCAGCTCCTCACAGCTCAGCCAGTTGCTGGTCACATGACTATATAAGGGAAGAATGTTCTTGCAGAATTGTGATTCACCCATTCTGGGGAATGGGCACTTTTCCCAGTTCATAAAATATACATTCACTGCCCTTGAGCATTTTTCCAGAACTGCACAGAAGGAGAGAAGACAGGCCATGTGAAAAGGACATAGTAATAATGAGGAGAAGTTGCTTTCTCAGAGAAGACACCCAGGCCTATCGTTTACTCCAATACCATGGCAGCTACTATCAGGACTAGATGCTGAAATCCCATATCAATTGGGAGCTATTTCTCTTTTCCCCATTCCATTTCTTGTTTCTTAAAAGGCTTTTTTCTTTGTATATCTCTCCATCTTTTTTCAATTACCATCATTTGAAGACTCTCGTCCCCTGCAGTTATTGTTTATTGAACCCGAACACTGTATGATTTCATCCTGAGTTACAGTTTGTCTGAAAGATGTTCAGTGCTCCTCACTGCCATTGGCTTTAGTGGGATTTGAAGGTAGTGGGGAGCACTTTGCCCTAAAAGTAGGTGCATCTAGTGTCCTTGCTAAGACGAATTAGGGCCCAATCCTGTTCTCTATGAAGTGGATGGCAAAATTCCCATTTCCCTCAAGGGCGCAGGATTAACCCCTTACTGAGCATCACCTGAAAAGCAAAGGAAGAGAGAAGTGGAGTAGACAGAGAAAGAGGGTGAAAGGAGATGATGATGATGATGAAGAAGAAACTGAGGAGAGAGAATGGGTGGAGGAGTGGGAAACAGGGGATTTTTAAATGTACAGTAATGAAATCTGCTCCCTTCACCTCCTCCCCCAGGAGCCTCCTGGCAGAGGGGCAGCTTCAGCCTTTGTGTCTGTTTATTTTAAACGATATGCGTGAGTCATAAAGGGCCTGAACTTACAAATGCTCAGCACCTCCTGCAAAGGAAGGAGCACTCTCAACTTCACTGAGTGCTACGGGAGCCAAGGAATGCAGCACCTGGTGCAATCCAGGGAAGGGAGCACAGTTCAGGGCCTGTTTGCAAACTTGGTCAGTCACTTAAATCTGTACCAAGACCCCCTAAATATCCATTTGGGGCACCTACAGGAAGTGCTGGCACTTACCACCGCAAAATGCTTGTCTCATCCTGCTGTCCTTGACTAACGCCAACATGGAGATCATGACCTTCAGGATCATTCCCACAAAAGGGATACACTTAAGTGCTGCAGAGAAATGCCAGAAGAGAAGGAAGACAGACAATCAGCTGCTCTCTGCCTTCTTACAACACACGTAGAAACACTGTGGGGCAGGATGCTATGGGTTCCGAGGCCATTGGCGCTGCATAAGCAGAGCAGAATGGCTTTAAAGCAGCCATTGAAAGCCAGTGGGGGATTCACCCTGAAGAGGGGAATCCTCCACAGGTGTACAGCTGTGCCCAATGCCCAACTCACTCCCAGAGCAAGGGGAGAGAGCACTGGGGCGGGATGGCAAGTGGGGTGGAGAAGAGCTCCACTAGACCTGATCTTCCACTCATTCCCATCCTTAAGGTACTTCACTCAGGGGCATAGGTTAGAGCTTGCACCTCCAGCTGGATCGCTCATGATCTGGAGGCCAGAACTAGCAACAGCAGTTAATCTTGTGTTTCTACACACACACACTCAAACAGAGCTCTGTTTAGCGGTAACATTTTTAGGTAGAGAGATAATCCCCTGTCCTTAAATGAAAAACAATCACTTTGAAAGAAAAGAGGGAAGTGACCATACCATAGGTGGATGACAGGTTGCCCAATGTAATGAAAATAAACTCTTCAGGCAGTTCCAGATGATACACCAGCTCTAACATGACATCACTGAAATAGCAGCGTGCCAGAGTCACTAAGGTGTTGCTAGCTGCCACTTTTAGTTCATTTCTTGCTTCCTAAAACCAAAAACCAAAAGAGAGAGACTGAGGTGACTGAAGCCGGTTGCACTAGCCAGAGTTGTTTACATGAGTCAAGTCCTTATTTCTGTGCACAAGTTGTGAATGAACCAACCCAACTTTCTGAGGGTAGAGTCATTCGTCATAAATATTCCTTGAGTCACTTGAGTCACTTGGCTAAACAGTTTTCAGCCTTTGAGTTGCTTGCAAGCTGCTTCGTCAGCACATGTGTAACTTTCAGCATGTGAGTTGTCCCATCTTCTGCATGTGCACAAGTGCTGTCTAGGACCTGGGCTTTGGTCTGGAGGAAGGTGTGGACCTCTAACAGAAGAATACATTTTCATTTCAGTATATAGTTTATCCCCCCAAAAGAGAGTTTGAATGAGTTAAAGCTTTGGATACTTTGATTGGTATCTCGGGAGAACTAACTTACCTGAGTCTTCTCTGTCATGTGGTTTGAGGCTAGTGTTATTATTTTCTTCAGAAGCCGCCTCTCTAGGCCCTGGGTGTCCTGCTGTAAGACTTTCTCCAGGACACAGTAAATGTCTATTCTGTTTTGCTGGGGACAAAACATAAAGGAGAAGAATTGGGAAAAGTTTGTCTTGCCGACCAGACAGTAATGTAGCTAATAAGCCCCTGCCCTAATTGGTGGCTTAATTGGCGTAAAACATGCCCTGCCCTCCACAAGCACCGCATTCAGCAGCGCTTCAGAAGCAGCCGAGCAACTGACATTGTTTAATCTTCCTGGAGAGAAAAGAGCCAGAGGAAGCGCCCTTCACTGCCCCCTTCTCTAGTTTCATTTATTCAGAACAAACAATAAAAATGAGCACCTTGCCCTTGCTCTAGCCACTCCAGGCAGAATTTGTAAATGTGGAATATAAAATACCCAACTCCTGCAGTGAGTCCTCAACCGCTCCCGGGGGCAATGAGCTCAGCCCTTAGATCTACACGGACAGTAGCACGCGCGAAGGTGTCTTTTATGTGGCCCATCAGTGTAGAACTTCACAGATGAGACTAACTATGGAGGAGTTGTAGGATCAGTTGGGACCGAGAAAAAATAAAGCGGGACACTGAGAAATTAAAAGCCTGAGGAGAGACCAAGATTCATTTCAGAAAACTGCAAACTAGCACCCCTGGAAAGGAGGTAGAAGTAACTGACAGAATGGGAGGGAGAAAAGTGGGAAGCAACAAGTGCCCTGGGGGTGACAGTGGAAAACAAAGTCAAGAGGTATATGCAAGGTGTGATGGCTACCACAAAGAGCCATGTGGGTTGGGTCTTTTACACACAGGGATCATGGCACAAAGCAGGAAGACAACAGTTCCTCTCTGTTCAGCTGAGCTGTGACTGCATCTGGAGGAGTGCCTTTTCTAGCACCACATTCCCAGAGAGATCAACAAATGGGAAGTCATTCCTGGGAGAGCAAAAAAGAATGCAGGGGGCTGGCAGAAGTGACTTCTGGATAGAGCCCTGCAACCTGACCCAAATCCTAGGGGACCTGATCACAGGCGTCTGGGTCAGGTTGGGTGAGAAAACAACTGGACCCTCTTGAGCTCGGGTCAGCTCGGCTCTCCTCCTTTAGCCCCTGGGATCGGCACAACTGGGACTGCGTGTTCCTGCCAGCCACCACCTCCTTCCTGCGCTGCACGCGCTGTGGAGCAAGGATGCCGAGGAGTCACAGCGTCTCCCTCTCTCTGCAGCACAGACCCAGCGCAGCAGGGGCCGTGTCAGAGGATGGAGCCATTGCTGCACACAGTGGCCGCTGCACCAGCCCCATGAGCAGGATGCAGCGGCAGGATCCGGTTTGGGGGGAAAGGTTGGGACCAGGATGGAAAATGATTCAGCCCTCTCAGGGTGAGGTGAGTGGGCCGGGGGCCAGTTCATCTTGGGCTTAAAAATTGGGCCCGAGCAGACCCCTACTTCTGCAGACAGACGGAAAGAGCTGTCTGTGTCTGATGCGGCCAAGGGATGACTCTGAAGGAGAGAGGATAATACCATACAACTACCTGGAGGGTGTGAACACCAAGGAGGGAGAGGAATTTTTTAGGATAATACATTTTGGTAAAAGTAGGAGTAATGGGATTAAGCTAAAAAAGGACATTCAATTTAGACTTTGATAACAGGAAAAATGCCCCAACTGTAAGACAGGGCTATTAGGTTATGACATAGTCTTCCTAGGAAAGAGGCGGAAGTTCAGTCCTTAGGGGCTTTTCAAATTAGTTTGGCCAAAACCGTGGAAAATGGCTGCTGGGAATGCTCCTGCATTAGCAGGGAAATGGACTGGATGATCCAATAGGTCTTTTCCGTATCGGTCTCCTGTGAGTCTAGACATCTGTGTGACCTGCATGCCAAGGTCATAACCCACTTTGGAAGGTTCAAAGCCAATCAGATCTCTGAATGGGAGAGCTTAGGGGTCAGACAGGGTCTGCATCAGATCTCTTGATTGGCTATACGTTCCAGTGGTTCTGCTTTAAAAGGCATGCTTCTGCAAACTGCAATCATAACAGACAGCTCCACTGGGGAGAAGCCCCTTCCATTCATTTTTAAATGTAAGGAGGATTTTTTTAATTGAAAATTGTCACTGACAACTTATCAATACATAAGCACTACATAATTCAAGTAATTCAAGTAATTAATCACATGAATTAACATAATTAATCACTCTCCTTACAGTGAGTATGATAACACCCATTTTTTCATGTTCTGTGTGTATCTAAATCTCCTCACTGTATTTTCCACTGAATGAATCCGATGAAGTGAGCTGTAGCTCATGAAAGCTTACGCTCAAAGAAATTGGTTAGTCTCTAAGGTGCCACAAGTACTCCTTTTCTTTTTATAATTAATCAAGTAATTCAAATAATTAAAGGAGTCGGAGGCCAAGACAAGCGGTTCAGTTGGCCTCCTAGTACTTTAATGGAAACTAAAATGCCTTCTGTGTTGGCCCTTAATAGGGAAATGGACTTTGTTGGATGCAAGTATTAATCAATGGAAAAAAGGGGTCTGAATATTCCTCCTGGGGCAATTCTGCACTACTGCACATGTGCATAATTAATGAGCCCCGCATATTTTTATTTTTTTGCACAGTAAAAAGCTTCTGCTGAAATGCTGCTGCCGTTCCATCTCTTGCCCACCAAAGGGTGCTGTGGCAATAGAACAAAGCAGCAACTCCCTATCAGCGAAGGAAGAGAGAGAGCCTGTCTTCTTCACAGCAGGCCAGGTCAGGAGACAGGGGCTATGGGGAGACAGACAGTGTGGGATGCTGGGTGGGGTCAATCAGGGGCTCATAAGGGCTAGTGGGGGAGGACAGACTGGGGCAGGGGCTGAATGGGAGTGGAGGCACAGAGTTAGAGGAGGAGGGAGGTTCAGGGCTCCATAGTGATGGGGGAGGAGGTGCAGAGCTACCTAAGGACAGGGGCCGGTTGGCTGGGGGCACAGAGACACATGGGGACAGGGGGAGGGGGGACAGGGACACATTGTTAGGATATAGATGTTCAGGCCTGTCTGTAAAGGCCTATCATCTAAGAATTTAGGTGTATTCTTATCACTTGGCTAGTTCTAGAGGTATAAAAGAAAGAATGAAAATCACTGTCTGCCAGTGTAAGGTCCTTCTCTTACTGTGACAGTCTGAGGCCCTGTTCTTAGGCTAAGGCCTTTGGCTAAGCAGCAGAGGCAGCCATAAGCTGGGAAGCGACCAGTCACCTCTTCACATTCCCAACTAGTCACATTCAAATAAGGTGCTATTGGGCTGTTAGGAACACAATCCTGTCCTGATAATGCCTATTGCCTCCAGAGAAAGGGAAGGGCCTAGAAGATGTAAAAGGAAACTTAGTTTGAAAGCATCCTGTCTGGCAAGAACTCACTTATCACTAGCAGGGATGTGAAATCCTCATTTCTGGGTTTGTTCTATCACTGTAGTCCCCATTTCCCCATTGTTTGTCTGTATAATCTCTGTCTGGTTCTGTGATTGTTTCTCTCTGCTGTATAATTAATTTTGCTGGCTGTAAACTAATTAAGGTGGTGGGGATATAATTGGTTACATAATCATGTTACAATATGTTAGGATTGGATAGTTAAATTTCAGGAAAAGGATTGGTTAAGGTACAGCTAAGCAGAAGTCAAGTTTTACTATATAGTCTGCAGTCAATCAGGAAGTGAGGGGGTGGGTGTGTGGGTGGGGGAAATGGGAACAGGGAATGGGGGTGGGGAAATTGGAATCATGTTTTGCTAAAGGGGGAAATGGGAACAGGGAATGGGGCTGGGGAAATTGGAATCATGTTTGGCTAAGGGCAGGAATGGGAACAGGGACACAGCTGTAAGGCTCTGTGGTGTCAGAGCTGGGAAGGGGGACACTGAGGAAGGAAACTGAAATCATGCTTGCTGGAAGTTCACCCAATAAACATGGAATTGTTTGCACCTTTGGACTTCGGGTATTGTTGCTCTCTGTTCATCTGAGAAGGACCAGGGAAGTGAGTGGGTGAAGGAATAAGCCCCCTAACACACATGGGGATGGGGGGAGTGGGTTTCTGAGTGGGGGTGGAGGGACACATGTGGATGGGGGTGCAAGGACCCATGGGTGTGCAGGAACACATGGAGACAGGGGCAGATGTGCCTTACTGAATGGGAGAGGTTAGGGGTCAGACAGGGTCTGCATGGGGGGAGCTGCCTAACAATTCCTCCCTGCCCCTCCCAAAAAAACTGTTCCATACTTTTCCCACCCATACCCAGCAACGCTCCAAGTTTACACCCAGGCTCCTTCCCAGCAATTTACTTCCCTCCATTACCCTTGACTCTACCAAGCCTTTGCACTGCGCCTAAGGGGTGCAAGAAATATGGTTCTGTATTGAGTTTAAATGAATTATTACTCAGAGTTCTGTATTAACATGAAGAGTAAGGAATTGGTTTGTCAAAAAACATTTCCTGAATCCTTTTTGTTGTCTGTATTCATACAGACATACTTGCTGACAGGTATTTTGAAATAAATAACCAAAAATCATTTTAACGGGTGTAATTATATTGTATTGTTTTGACAAACAAAATATGCAGAATTTTGCAGAACTTCTAAAATATTGTACGCATCATTTTTATTTTTTTCTTGCAGAATTCCCCCAGTAGAAAATATATAGATAAGGGTCCCTTCAATGCTATAATCTCAATAAAAAAGGAGTACTTGTGGCACCTTAGAGACTAACCAATTTATTTGAGCATGAGCTTTCGTGAGCTACAGCTCACTTCATCAGATGTTTACCGTGGAAACTGCAGCAGACTTTATATACACACAGAAATCATGAAACAATACCTCCTCCCACCCCACTGTCCTGCTGGTAATAGCTTATCTAAAGTGATCAACAGGTGGGCCATTTCCAGTGCTGGAAATGGCCCACCTGTTGATCACTTTAGATAAGCTATTACCAGCAGGACAGTGGGGTGGGAGGAGGTATTGTTTCATGATTTCTGTGTGTATATAAAGTCTGCTGCAGTTTCCACGGTAAACATCTGATGAAGTGAGCTGTAGCTCACGAAAGCTCATGCTCAAATAAATTGGTTAGTCTCTAAGGTGCCACAAGTACTCCTTTTCTTTTTGCGAATACAGACTAACACGGCTGTTCCTCTGAAACCTGTCATAATCTCAATAATATGTCATCATAACAAAGGAGTGTTGGCTAGGCTTTAGAGCAGGGAGTCAGTTCACTTGGGTTTTATTCACATTCTTTGACTAACTTGCTAAGTGGTGTTGAGCAAGTTACTTAATTCCCTGTGACACAAGTCATCCGTAAATGGGGATAATGCTTCCCATTCTCACAAGGGTGCTGTGAGTCTTAATTCATTAGTATTAGGGAAGTGCTTTGAGATTTTTGGACGAAGATGCTAAAGAAGGGCAAAGTATTATTAGAAGAGATTACTGCTAGTCCGATGGTGTACTTTTACTGTCTACAGCCCATGTACTCCACTGTGTGTAAAAGGGCAATGCTCTCTTTATAGAGCATTGTATCATCCTGATCTGTAAGAACAGCATTTTGCATGATGAGTTTACGCCTGAGGACAGAAGGGCGAATACTGATTCTCCTGATGGTGCGCCAGGCCAAGTTCTACACTGAATTACCCCCGTGCAGTCCCTTGTACCCCCATGAAGTCAGGCAGAATTTGGTGTGGACACCTGGAAAGCGGATGCAATTTCATGAAAGTGCCCTACCTCATCCTTTTGCAGTTTCTCGAGCAGAACTGTCAGAACGATAGCCAGCTTGGTCTCGGCTATAAAGGCAATCCTGAGGGCAATTTTGCCCTTATCTTGGTCATCCATATGTGCCAGGAGGGAAACAACCTCATTATAAACACCTGAAATTAAATAAAAGGATTCGGCTGGTTACCACTGACAGCAGAAATTGGTGCTGGCCTCTTTAATTCACTATCCAGTCAAGATTCTGCAGGAGCCCAAACACTGTGAGAAGTAGACCTGGGAATCCTGGAAATCCTCTTCCTTCCTCCTCATGACCAGGTTTGTTTGCTGAACTCCCCAGTGTGCTTGGGGGGAAATCATCATGAAGCAAATTTGCTCCTTTCAAGTAGGTCCCCACGTAAAATAATCTTCCTTTCCCTCTTTACTGTCAATTGATGAGTTTTGATAGCATACAGAATAATAATTTAACTCTAAGCCAAGAAATAGAGCTAAAGTTAAGCACATGCTGAGGAGTTTTGCTTAGTCAGGGCCTCATTTTCAAAAATCTTGAGCACCCAGATGTACCTATTAGCTATGCTGGGAACTTTTGGGGCTCGGTATCTCTTGAAAATCAGGCCACTGTTGGAGACCTCAGTATGAATTTAGAAGCTTAACTTTAGGCCCCTTGTTTTGAAGAAAGCCTTTAATCTTCTTTTATGGTCGTTTAAATACTTGCAGAGAAGACTCATGGAACGGAGTTCATCCAGTTCATAGAATATCAGGGTTGGAAGGGACCTCAGGAGGTCATCTAGTCCGACCCCCTGCTGAAAGCAGGACCAATCCCCAACTTTTGCCCCAGATCCCTAAATGGCCCCCTCAAGGATTGAACTCACAGCTCAAACCACTGAGCTATCCCTCCCCCCTGTACAGTTGCCTGTAGAGGTCATAAAGGAATTCCCCCGCCCCCCACCCCCACCCCCATGCACAATTGGCGAGGTGTACGCTGTGAGTGGGGTGGGGTGGGGTGGGGTGGGTCCCTCCAACCTTCATCTGAAGCATCAGGGATTGACCATAGCAGGAGATGGGACACCTGGTAGGGTGGACCAGTGCTCTAAAATGGTTCAGAGAATCTGTTTCCTTAGCTGTCCTGCTCACATGCTCAGGGTCCAACTGATCTCCAGAGTTGTGGGTGGGAAGGAATTTCCCCCTGGTCGGATTGGCAGGGACCTTTGAGTGGCAGGATGGGGCACTGATCACCTGCTAGGATAATCTGAGTATATCTGACCCAATCAATTCTCGGCCATTGCAAGGGCCTCAGGCATTGGTGGAACCTCAGTCTCTCCTGTCCTCTGCCGACGGCACACAAACACTTTTGTCTCCTACAGACTGAAATGTTTTTGTCCAAGACAAGTTTTGGGGTTCAGTGTAGGGTTGCTAGGTGAAATTTAGTGGCCTGTGAAATACAGGAAGTCAGACTAGATGATCTAATGGTCCCTTCTAGCCTTAAACTATAGGAAACAATGAAATAGCTGGTGTATGAAAAAAACCAGGATTTGATCTCCCATGTATCTCTTCCCTCTGGGCAGAAATTCTCCAGGAGACTTAATATTTCACAAGAAATCTGAAATGCCGTATTTATCTGTCTCCATTGTAACAGCATTCCAAGCATGAAGGAGGAACTAACAAGATTTTCCCTTCCCAGGAAAGACTACTTGAGGTTAGGTGATTGCCCATCCGTTATGCAAATTGCATCCTTCAGTTGTAACACCCAGATGCAAACAGAATCATGACTGTAACCTACTCTGCCCATCTGTGTGGGATGAGGAGCACTAGTGTTGCTAAGAAATGTGACCCCATGCTTTGTTCTCTTGCATTTAAGATAGTACCAGAGCTTCATTTAGACAGCTAGAGGAGAAGTCCTTCTGCCTTTTTTGTTCTAATTTCTCCTATCGCTGATGGAGTTGGCTCCATGGATGCAGAAGACGCAAAATGAGGACCCATAACAAACATAAAACAACTGGGAGAAAAGAAGGAAGACCTCCCCCATAACATTCCCTAGAAACTCAGATTCTCAGGAAAGTTTCCAGGTCCAGAGGCTGTAGGCCAACTCCTCAACTGGTGTAAATCAACACAGCTACAAGGAAGTCAAAGGAGGGACACTGGTTTACAGCAGCTGAGGTTCTGCTCACACAAATGGAGAACATTACAGCTCATCTGTATGCCTATGCTTTCTAAATGTGTGTGTGAATATAGAATGGATATAGAGAATACAATGCTGACCCTTACCTCTGTCGGTTACCTCCTGATCACTCACAAATTTATTCATGTTTTAATCTTTCCTCAACACTTCCTCCAGTCCTTTCTCCAAAGAGCTCCAGTACTGATAGGCAGCTGGCCTCTCAGGCTGTCCTGTCCGGAATAGCCAGTTAAGATTATGCAAGCACTATTATGACATCGCTGTGACTGTGACATAGCACATAAACTGCTGCTGACCAGGTAGGTGCTGTGATGACATGGACAAGAGTCTCAAAGGTATTTAGGCTCCTAACTCGCACTGAAATCAATAGATGTGAGGAACCTAAATACATTTCAATATCTGGGCCCATCCATGTACGCAGTCCAATAGGTGGCTAAATTTGCTCCAGTGTAGAATTTCTCATTCGCTCGAAATCCTTTTGAATTTTGGTTCCGTCCCTCTCTCAGTTTGCCACACTTTCCAATATTGGTTTTACTGGAAAATCTGCTCCTGCTTGAATGGATAGAAAATAAAAGCACCGAACAAAGAAAGAGAAGAAACTGCCTTGGAGAATGCACAGTGACACTTGAGTGTGGGTGGTTGGTTTCTTTTGCTTTTTAATTTGGTTGATTAAAAAGCTTGATGAAATCTTATTGGACTGTATTACAAATCTTGATTTTTATATTTTTTTAAAATGAATTGAAATTTATTCTTCATTTCCATGTCCTGCCAAACAAATCAACTAAATTATTTTTTGTTGTGTTTAATACAGTGTGGTGTCATCTGTATGGCCATATGTAGAGCCCACACTTGATTTTGGAGATGATGTTGCCTTTAAAGCATTCAGAGTGATGACACTCTTTGCAGTAAACCATGTGGAAAAAGAATTCCAATGACATGTGTCCTTTGCTATGTATAACTGATTTGGTGCCTTACCCTTTCTGATTTTGCCCTTACACGGACACACTATTCTTTTGTACTCCTCCTTAGTAATTCGTCCATGTTTCCCCATTTTGTAGGATTTCTTTTTGATTTTCAGGTCATTACAAAACTTCTGATGGAGCCATTGGCCTCTTACTATTCTTCCTCTCTTTCCTTTGCATTGGCAGTTGTGCCTTTAATATTGTCTCCTGGAGAAACTGCCAGCTTTCCTGAACTCCTTTATGCCTTAGACGTTTTCCCCATGGGTCGCTACCTACCAATTCTCTGAGGATGTTAAAGTCTGCTTTTGGCAGTCCTTCTCCTGTCATTCTCATTCCTTCCTTTCCTTAGAATCATGAAATCTATCCTTCCTGATCCCTTTCACCCAAATCACCTTCCACCTTCACATTCACAACCAGCTCCTCCCTGCTGGTCAGAATCAAGTCTACAGTGGCTGTCCCCCCGGTTTCTTCCCCCATTTTCTGAAACAAAGCATTGTCCCCAGTACATTCCAGAAACTTATTGGGTAATTTGGGGTTTCCTTTTTCCTTTTTCAGCAGATGTCTGGGTAGGTAAAGTCCCCCATTACAATCAGGATTTGTGTTTTGCATATTTCTGTTGTTTGTTCTAGAAATGCCTCCTCTCCCTCCTCTTCCTGATTTGGTGGTCTGTAATAGACCCCTACCAGGACCTCACCCCTGTTTATTCCCTCTTTTATCTTTACTCAGAGACTTTCAACTGGTCTGCTTCTCACCTCCTTCTGGACCTCAGAACAGGTTTACAATGCAATATGTCCTCTCTTTTTTTTCCTGCCTGTCCTTCCTCAACAAGCTATAGCCCTCTATACCAATAGTCCAGTCATGAGATTTATCCCATCAAGTATCTGTGATGCAGTTAAGCTCAGTTAAGATTTATGTTCTAAAACTCCCAGTTCTTACTGTTTATTCCCCATTAGTATTCCTCCTTGCTTGTGTGTACAGACATCTAAGATGTTAAGCAGATGCCCCCATGGATTTCCCTCTTGTTTCTCCTATAATTCTACTGCAATTTTCCACATCTACTTCTCCCCACACAGCTAGTCCTCTATTAAGGCCACCTTTTTTTACCTGGTGGCTTTTTTCACCTGCCCCCTCTGAACTTAGTTTTAAGCTCTTCTCCTAAGGTTGGTGAGTCAGTGCATGAAGATGTTCTTCTCCTTCTTGGTCAGACGGACCCCATCTCTTCCCAGCAAACCTCCTTCCTGCAATGGCATCCCATGGTAGAGGAAGTCAAAGCCTCCCAGAGACCCATCTTCATAACCCTATTCTGTGGGCATGCCTACCATTGAGTGTGTATTGAGCAGAAAGAACACTCAGTGCAGGAGACAAGGGGACTGAGTTAAACTGCAGATGTCAGGTTCACAAACTTCCATTTTCCGTGACTAATCTCTTAAGCTAGTGAGGATGGCCACGGTATAAAAATATTTCTGGAGATCAGCATGTGATTATTTGTATTGCAGTACTGCCTCACAGTCCCAGTCACAGAGTAGGATCCCATTGCACTCGGACCTGTAGAAACAGAGAACAAGATGGTCCTTAACTGTCATTAATTAATTAACACATCTTAAGAGCACAATAAACAGACAAGAGGATAATAAAGCAAGCAAAAAAGCCCCCTTTGACCAGGTACCAGCAGATAACTAATATAGAGCTACCTATTTCGGGAACTTTCTTCCTGATTCAGGGTCTGATGTGACTCAGCCCCTGTTCCATGCCATTGTGTAAACTGGAGACTCGTACATTTGCACAAGATGGAAAGTATCCAGTGGCACACCGTTGAGGCCTACTCCAGTTTTAGTACATAAACAGCAGGCCACTCTGCAAGAAGCTAAGGGCATGGTCAGCACAGAGAGTTTGCCTGTCTCTGTGTTGGTGTCCTGCACCCCTCACTGTCTACACCTGGCTCCATAAAGTCGGGCCTTTCAAAAATGCAGCATCAGGTAGGAGCACAGGTAATTGTAAGAATGCTTGCTCATTGCAGCTGTTACCATCCGGGCAAGGCATCCACATATAAGTCCACTACGGATGGACCAGTGATGGGAAGAGTGTTCATGCATGTGACAAGTAACACCATGAACTATGTAATGCCACAGAATAAATTAAGATCAAGAACAGAACAAGAGTATGTGTGGCAAAGCCATGACAAACACTGTGCAGGCATCAAGGAGCTCATAAATTAGCACCTCATCACCCCAACACTGCCTCAGCTTGACTTAGAGCTTGGGCAACAGTAGACCCTCAAAAGGAGGAGGCCACAGCTTTACACCCGTGGTCACTGTGATGTTAACTGGCTGCATTTGACAAGAGCTGGATCAGAGGTTGACTTTGAGTGTATTTACAGGGGGCAAGGTTTTCACAACACAAGCCTTGTGCACACACACAAATAGTGTTCTGCAGCAGTGCAAGTTGAGCTGCAGCAATGAGCAGCGGGATCCTGCTTGGGCTCGTAATTCATACACTTCTCTCACTAATGAGGATCAACAGATCAACCCATACTGAATGCAGCTTGACAATATACCATCACTTAAAACACATTACAGTCAGAGAGGATGATAAATATTCCATGTATACACATTATGTACAAGGCCCAAAATGACTGAGGGTGCAAGAAAACAAAGCTGGTAAATACAGAAAATGCATTTGTCATAAATATAAAGGGAAGGGTAAACCCCTTTAAAATCCCTCCTGGCCAGAGGAAAAATCCTCTCACCCATAAAGGGTTAAGAAGCTAAAGGTAACCTCATTGGCACCTGACCAAAATGACCAATGAGGAGACAAGATCCTTTCAAAAGCTGGGAGGAGGGAGAAAAAACAAAGGGTCTCTCTGTCTGCCTGCCTGCCTGCGTGCTGCTGCTGGGGACAGAACAGGACTGGAGTCTGAGAACTTTTAGTAAGTAATCTAGCTAGGTATGTGTTAGATTATGATTTCTTTAAATGGCTGAGAAGAGTTGTGCTGAATAGAATGACTATTCTTGTCTGTGTGTCTTTTTTGTAACTTAAGGTTTTGCCTAGAGGGATTCTCTATGTTTGGAATCTAATTACCCTGTAAGGTATCTACCATCCTGATTTTACAGAGGTATTCCTTTACTTCTATTAAAAGTCGTCTTGTAAGAAAACTGAAAGCTTTTTCATTGTTCTAAGATCCAAGGGTGTGGGTCTGTGGTCACCTATGCAAATTGGTGAGGATTTTTACCAAACCTTCCCCAGGAAGTGGAGTGCAAGAGTTGGGGGGATTTGGGGGGGAAAGACGTATCCAAACTACGTTTCCCAGTAAACCCAGTTAAAGTTTGGTGGTGGCAGTGGAAATTCCAAGGGCAAAGGGTCAAATTAATTTGTACCTTGGGGAAGTTTTAACCTAAGCTGGTAAAAGTAAGCTTAGGAGGTTTTCATGCAGGTCCCCACATCTGTACCCTAGAGTTCAGAGTGGGGAAGGAACCTTGACAGCATTACTGAAAAAACAGCTGCAGATTGACTCCTGCTAGCAAGAAGCTTCTGTACAATGTACAGTAAGATATTGGGCTTAACCCAGCGCAGGGCTAGGCTGAATTAAAGTCAGTCAAAGTTTTGTCTGAGTAGGGTATGAGGCCCAGCTCCTCAAAGGTCTTTAGACTCCTAACTTCCACTGAAATCAGTGGAAGCTAGGAGCCTAAATACCTACTGTAGAATTTGACCCAATAACAACAATAATAATAACAATTTGCATTTCTAGAGAGATTTTCTTCTTCAAAGCATTTTACACACATGTTTTCTCACTCTCTGCTTCAAATAAAAGCCACTATTGACAGACAATTCTATTTTTCTGTCACAGCACAGACAAATAGGAGAGTGAAGAGAACACAGTTCATTAATGGGATTTTAAGCAGGTTCTCGTATGGAAAAAAAAATAAAGATCCAGCACTCAGAAGATGACTCTGCTTAGCTGTGTGCCTTGTGGCTTAAAGCAGAATTCCAAGAACACGACTTCTCTTTTTGAAATGGTTTCTCAATTAATGACAACTCAAAATATCTGCTTCCACCTAGTGGTGCGAGTTTGCAGAACATGTGTTGTTTGTATTCCCTGTTTTCGATATCTTTGCCTAAAAGATAAAATACATCCGAATCTACTGAGACAATTCACACTTCTGCACAAAGCCACAACAGCACTAAAAATGTATATCTTTGTTAGCAAATAGGGAGAAGGAAAATTGTTAGCAAATTAGGGAGAAGGAAAAGGATAATCTCAGAAAGAGGCTCTCTCTTTCTCCTTCACTTTATTCTATCTAGGTTTTTCTACGGTTCTCATCAATGAAGTATCTGAGCAGCTTCCTCTAGTACATTAATAATATGACTCACATCTGTCATGGTAATATCTTTTATTGGACTAACTTCTGTTGGTGAAAGGACTGCACAGAGTTCTTCCAGAGTGAAGTCCCGGATGACTGGAAAAAGGCTAATGTAGTGCCAATCTTTAAAAAAGGGAAGAAGGAGGATCCTGGGAACTACAGGCCAGTCAGCCTCACCTCAGTCCCTGGAAAAATCATGGAGCAGGTCCTCAAAGAATCAATCCTGAAGCACTTGCATGAGAGGAAAGTGATCAGGAACAGCCAGCATGGATTCACCAAGGGAAGGTCATGCCTGACTAATCTAATCGCCTTTTATGATGAGATTACTGGTTCTGTGGATGAAGGGAAAGCAGTGTCATGTTGAGGGAGCATTGAGGGAGCTGGGATTGTTTAGCCTGCAGAAGAGAAGAATGAGGGGGGATTTGATAGCTGCTTTCAACTACCTGAAAGGGGGTTCCAAAGAGGATGGCTCTAGACTGTTCTCAATGGTAGCAGATGACAGAACGAGGAGTAATGGTCTCAAGTTGCAGTGGGGGAAGTTTAGATTGGATATTAGGAAAAACTTTTTCACTAAGAGGGTGGTGAAACACTGGAATGCGTTACCTAGGGAGGTGGTAGAATCTCCTTCCTTAGAGGTTTTTAAGGTCAGGCTTGACAAAGCCCTGGCTGGGATGATTTAACTGGGAATTGGTCCTGCTTCGAGCAGGGGGTTGGACTAGATGACCTTCTGGGGTCCCTTCCAACCCTGATATTCTATGATTCTATGATTCCTTCAGGTCCTTGAAAGGTTTTTTCTTTCACCAACAGACGTTGGTCCAACAGAAGATATTACCTCAGCTAGGGTGACCAGATGTCCTAAGTGTATAGGGACAGTCCAGATATTCGGGGTTTAGGCGCCTATCAATCCCACCCCACCCCCATCATGATTTTTCATACTTACTATCTGGTCACCCTCTCCCTCACCCACCTTGTCTCTCTAATAGCCTCGGAATGACATGGGAGTTTGTTCTCCTGTCACAGACTGTCCCCTGAGAAAGCTCTATCTACTGCACAGACAAGCCTCATCCTTCGAGTAGAAAACTTCATGGTGCCTGAGAAATAGGCCCTGTCAGCCACAACCCTAATCCCAGGGATTTACCTGATATTTTAGATATACTGGGCCCTGGCCACTGAGCCCCTGGAAGAGAAGGACTGCGACCTGGAACCTGACTTGATGTGTTCACGTTGCAGAAGTATGTACACAGCGTCTGAAGGCAAGCAACAAACAACACTTCAATGGTCACTGAATGAGGGGCCTGTGGAAAAAAATAGTACAATTGTGCAATTAAAGACTGTGTCAAAATGCACGTGCACAGTACTCAGACTCCCTGAATCCTGGCATTTCCAAACTTTCCATTGCTCAGTTTTGCAAACTTACTAATTGTTGTTTTAATGCAGATTTTTGTATATTTGTTGAGTTTCTAAAGATATAAAAATACAGACATGGATTCATATCATTGTCGTGCAAACATCCCCATTTCATTGTTTGTTTTGAAAGAAAAAAGTACAGGACTAGGTTCTGGCAATTTCTGTATTGAGCTGTAAAGAAAGGTATTTTTAAGGGGTTTGAACTATCGAAACAGAGGCACAGAGATTGTCTCACATAGGGAGGAGTGGGTGATGCAGTGCACACTTTCCCAAGCCAGCAGAGTTGCTGGACCCCAAGAGATTCCCCCTCTATTCCTGAGCCAACCTTGGCCAGAAGCAAGCAGACAGAAGGACAAAAGTAGCTCTCCATTTTAATAAAGGCTCTTGTAACTTCCTGGGTCAACTGGTCCCTTCCATTCTTTAGCTGACTATTACTCAGGCTCTTTTCTTACTGGAGAACTTGAATTTTGATTTTTTCTACGTCATGGCCAGTCTTTATCGTCTCTCTTGTAAACTTGAATATGCCAATCCCTGAGAGGACGTACTTTCTTGTTTTTTCCTGATTCGGCAATCCTAGCTCTGGGGATTGAGCTCCCATTTAAGGTATTTTAATGATGACCCCCAGACCTTTATTTCATCTATCAGTATGTTCAAAGAGAGCAGCTACCCTTCACTGAATGCCACTGCTCTGACTTTGGATTCCCTTGTAGAATGTGTGGGGCTGGGGTAGTTGTCTCAGCTGGATTCTTAATCCAGAGGAAAGACGCTCTCCCCTGTTCAATCAAGATCAGGAATGGCACATAGATTTGGGAGAAAAAGTACATTTTACTTTTACTCTATTTTCTTATTTCTCAAAAGGAACAGTACAACAAAGATAAAAATTCCATTCTGAATAATCAATATAGGTATTGATGTATCTTGTTTGAAATGGGACAGCTGCTCTTCTACTCTCGGGATGGATGCTATATCAATAGATAAGATAAAAAGACAGGCCTAACTGAGAGACTGAACCCATAGGAGGGCCAAATTCTGCTCCTCGGTTACATGAGTACATCGCTCCCCGACTAGGGGCCAAATCTGTGTAAAGAAGAGTAAATCTGGTCCCGAGGGAGTATCGAACAACTTCCAAACTGTATAAGGAGGGTGGTTGAGTCTAAACTATAAAGACAGTTCCAAATATGGACCGCAGTTCAGGAAAGCAGCCTTATTCATCCAAGCATATGAATGATGTAAGAAAATTCTGAAAATGTGGATCTTAGATCATGGTCATAATTTAAAAAAATTAATGGACACAGCGGACACCATTCACATTTGAAACATAAAGTAGCTTAAAACTGTCCTAACTTGAAGTGGTTTGAAACTGCTTCAGGAAATGTGGTCCTCTTAGAAGTGTAGATGTGAGGTTGCATATATGGTAAAGCCATGTATACAGAATACATGCTGATTTTAATCCTACAAATATCCTAAACACTATACAGAATATCTAATTGCTTATTTTTGAATCCTAATCAGAGAAAAATTAAAATGATTTGTGCAAATAATTGAATTCTAAGGATTGTGTAACAACAAACACTCTTATTTTCTAGATCTACTGAGAGCTAGCTCTGAGAGAACAAAACAGTATTTTCAGTGTTTATGGTTCTTTACTGAAGCAGGTCTATTCTTTATCTAAGAACAGGAAAACAAAAGAATTCACAATATTGTTATCCCTTTTGACCTGAGCAATTAGTGAATATTTTGGGTCTTGTGAGTTGTTTCCATTAGGGGGAGAAATGGATGATGGAGTCAGGCATTTTTTTGACACAATCCTGCTTATTTACAAAGAATGTACACGAAGTTCTATTTCCCGAACGACAGCACGAATAGTTTCTTGGCTCACAATTCCAAGCCTCTTTCTATCCAGCAGTCTACCATAAAGCGCGCATGCTCTCTCTCTCTCTCAACTTTTTCTGAGATCACACTACAGATACTTCCCTGGGGCTCCTTTATGCTTCTGCGGTGTCACACTCCCTCTCTTCCTCCCCCCTCCCGCCCCGAACCCCATCGCCCTGCATTTACATTCAGACCCCAGTGAAAGCCCCTTCCACTGTATGGCTCAACTCCTATTCCAGCTTTACTTGATGGTGACTTCTATTCAGTCAGCCATCTATTCCACAAAAGAGCTTGATTGTTTTTACATTGATCCTGAATAAAGGACAACTGGTATGCCCACCAGCTTCAATAAGGCTTCCCCTTTCCCCAGCGTAACTACCTGTTTTCATGTTGTTTTTATAAATCTGTATCTTGTACATGTCCGCAAAACCCACAGCATTCTTTTATTTTTACTAACCTGAAACAGGATATTGAATGCATAATTTCAGTTACACCAATGTAAATCTGTGGTAATTCATTAGAATTATTTATCCTGGTGACAAAATATGTTAGCACGTCACTAGAGAAAACATAACACTTTTTGCCGGCATTGTTGCATTGTTGCCGGCACCCAGTGCCGAGAGGCTAAACAACAGCTGAGGTTGGTTCGTTACCCGGTGTGCAACACCCAATAATCACACAGGGGTGAAGAAGCAGAAAAGTTTATTTGCAGCTGCAAAAAGGTACAGGGAGAATAAAATCTCCAATCCTGCACCCAGAGCAGGAAGTTACACAGGCTTTTATACATCCTTTTTCCCAGCATACCTATCCAATAGCAAGCTGCCCTAAGTATCCACATAGCCAGCCAATCCAGTTCCCAGCTAGTTCCCTTGTTCTCTGTATCATTTGTTAAACCATACATAAAGCTGCTTTATTCAGCATTGGTCTTCCATATCTGCCCTGTTTGGCCTTGTTTCGTTTCAGGCAGTCTGACTCTGCAACATATTGTTGCAGATCCTCAGCATAACTGCTGCGAGTGCCTCCAGGCCGGGGCCCAAGGACACTTGGGCCTAGTACACAGAGCTGCTGCGAGTGCCTCCAGGCCGGAGGGGGGGGGCAAGGACACCTGGGCCTAGTGCGAGGGGGCTTCATCGACACTCGTGGTCTTCCATCCCCTCGAGATACCGAGTGGCCATGCCCCAGTGTCCCCACTGACCTCCCACATCTGAACTCCCAGCCAGAGCCCGTACGTGCTCCACCACTAGAGGCCCTGATGCAGCAAGCCACCCCATACAGCAAAACAAAACCACTTCCCACATGGCATTAGGATGGCAAACGCTAATAGAGAAAGATGAGAACTTGCTATAACAGGGGTTCTCAAACTTCATTGCACCACGACCCCCTTCTGACAACAAAAATTACTATGCGACCCCAGGAGGGAGAACCAAACCCTGAGCCCACCCAAACCCTAGCTCCCCCGGGCCAGAAGGGGCCAAAGTCAAAACCCAAGGGCTTCAGGCCCAGGCAGGGGGTGGGGGGAGCTGTAACCTGATCCCAGGGCTGAAGCCCAAGTCTCAGCCCTGCTTCCCAGGGCTCAGGCTTGGGCTTCAGCCCTGGGCCCAGGCACGTCTAACTCCAGCCCTGGTGACCCTATTAAAAAGGGATCCCGACCCACAGTTTGAGAACCGCTGTGCAGTAACATGCACTGATTATTGGTGATACTTGGTTTCCTCACAAAGACATGCACAAGGTTACATGGAACTCATCAGATGGTTAAACCACAAACCAGACTGAGCACATGTCAGGAGACCGGGTTGTAGGTGGTCAGGCATAGTGGTCAGACTGGGAGTCATGCCTAGTGGTGAGTGTCCAAAAGCCAAAAGCAGGGATTGAGACGGGGCCAAAACCAAGAAGCAGATCCCAAGATTCGAACTAGAGTCAGAATCCAAATGGCAGAGCCAAGAATCAAGTAGGGTGACCAGACAGCAAATGTGAACAATTGGGATGGGGGTGGGGTAATAGGAACCTATATAAGAAAAAGACTCCCAGATCAGGCCTGTTCCTATCAAATCGGGATATCTGGTCACTCTAGAATCAAGAGAGAGTCGGAGTCAGGAATCAGAGCCAAGGGTCAGAACCGGATCACCGGGGGCAGGGAAGAAGGGAGCAGGGCTGGTTCTGAGGCAGGAGCAAGGCTGGGTGTAGGACAGGATCTGGGCTGAAGCTGTGGAGGAACAGAGAAGAAGCAGGGCTTGGCAAGAGCTGAGCCCAGGGAGGCAGAGAATCACTGAGCACCCAGCGAGCGACTGCTGCTGCTGAGTTTAAGAACCAGACAGCTAACTTCTTCAGCCAATCTGGCAGGGTGGTCCAAGCAGGACAGTGTCGGAGGATGGTGCCGTGGGGAAGGCGAGCAGAGCTTCACCATCATGGGCTTGCTTCTGGATGGCGCCGTGCCTTGTGGGGCCGGAGGTCTATCTTGCCTGGTGGGAAACTGCGGTGCCATCATGGCAATCAAGTCCCTGGCCACCTCAAACGTGTCCAGGATGGAAGGGAGCTCCTGCTCCTCCACCTGGCACTCTCTAGCAGGAGGGTCCAGTGGCACCAGACTTGACGGATCCCTCTGCAGGCCCAAAGTCGACAGTGCTGATCCCTGCTAATATTCTGTTCGCTTTTTTGACTGGTGCTGCACACTGAGCAGATGCTTTCAGAGAACTATCCACAGTGACCCCAGGATCTTTCTTGAGTAGTAACAGCTCATCATTGATATGATAAACCCCCCTCATTTTATATGTATCGTTGGGATTATGTTTTCCAATGAGCATTACTTTGCACTTACCAACATGGAATTTCATCTGCCATTTTGTTGCCCAGTCACCCAGTTGTCTGAGGTTCCTTTGTAATTCTTCACGGTCTGCTTTGGACTTATCTGTCTTGAGTAAGTTTCTATCATTTGCACTTTTTGCCACATCACCATTTACCCCCTTTTCCAGATCATTTATGAATATGTTGAACATCACTAGTCCCCGTACAGATCCCTGGGGGACACCACTGTTTACCTCTCTCCATGCTGAATATTGACCATTTATTCCTATCATTTGCTTCCTGTCTTTTAAGTTAGTGATCCGTGAGAGGACTTTCCCTCTTATCCCGTGACTGCTTACTTTGCTTAGGACCCCCACCAAAGGCTCTTTGTCAAAGGCTTTCTGAAAGTCCAGGAACCTCATGTCTCCTGCTTTGCCCCATGGGCATTTTAACCCTCCAGACCCATTGGGTAAGAGTGTGAAGTACAGAGGGAAACTGAGGCATGCATAGAATTATTTAAAAATGTTACAGAAAATTCCCACTTTATTAAGGTCTGGTACATTTTAAACCTGATGCTGCACATGGAAATGTGTCCAGCTGTCTCTCAGGCATGGGCCATGCCCCTTGTGTGCTCCTTTCTCCCCAGTATCACACTTGTGACAGAGTGCTCCCAAGCAGGGCACAGCTGGGCACCTGGGAACAGAGCTGAGCCTCCCCTGAGCACAGCCAAGGTCACTGACTCTCAGGAGAACTGGTGGCTTTCTTAAAGTCCCAGCTCCTGGAGTCATGTGAATTTGTGAGAATTCCAGTTTTTGCTTAGCCAATGAAGTCAGTGTCTAGCGCTCATGGCTGGGGAGCAGTCCAGCAGCTCCATGGAGGGATAAATAAAGAACCCAAACTGATCAGTTTTGTAATCCCATGATTTTGGGGGCCTCACTTCTGAGCTCTGAAGCTGGTGACGCTGCATAGATGGTGGGCTCTGTGTGCCTATTAGCTCCAAAGTACGCCAGCAACAACCAGCACAGAGATGTCCTCTGAATTAGCTGCCACTGTTAATGAGGGGAGCTGCAAGGCTTAGCTGAGCCACTGGGTGGGAAAGGGTGGGTTGTGGGGTGGGATGCTGGGTGGGGCAGGGCAGGCTGGAGAGAGTGAGGTGGCAAGTGGGGAAGACTGACTGGGTGGGGGGAGGGAAGGCTGGCTGAGGGTGTCAGGGAAGGCTTGTGGGGAAGGGGGTGGGGCGGTGGCAGCAGCAGGTGCTGGAAGGAGGGTGGCAGGCACTGGGTGGGAAGTTGAGGGGGTGTTGGTTGCGGGAGGCTGGGTTGGGGGAAGCAGGTGGTGTGTGGGAAAAATTGGGGGGCTGGGACATGGGGGGCATGGGCGGTGGGCTAGAAGGGGCAAAGGCTAGGCTGGGATTGGCAGATGCTGGGCAGGGAAGGCTGGGCTGGTGGGGTGGGGAAGGCCACGGGCACTTTGCTTGGCCTTTCCACACAGCATCTGTCTGTCCAGCCCTCTTATCAGGGCGTGGCCTCGCTTGCTGATCAGTCTTCAGAGGCTGCTGCTGCAGTGCAAAGGCAATCCAGAGCTGGATTAATCTGACTGCTTCTGCCCCATGCCTCAGTGGACACCCTGCACGAGAGCCGGCAGAGGGACACTTGCGTCCTGAGCAAAGCTCCCTGCCAAGGGGTTCTCCCAGGCAGCCTTTCCTTCTGTGCCAGAGCTTTGGGGTGAGAGGAGATGGCTGCCCTGGCAGGAATCTGGGGCCCATTGATCCAACACCCTTTGTCCCTTGGGTGGCTGTTAACAGCATCCCGGGCTCGTCTGTGAGCCTATGTAGGATAGAGGGCGGCTGCTCTTCATTGATCCCTCGTTATCTGTAGGCTCTCCCTGGCCGATAAGGGGGCTACAGGGTGAGGGCAGGGTGGGGCCTGGAGCCTGAGCTTTGGCAACCTGCCACCGACTGCCATGCCGGTGTTACAGTAACACCAGGACTTTGATTTGAACTCTGCTTCATACTGTCACCTTGGGCCTGAAGCTTCGCCACCTGGCGTTCGCCTGAAGGGGGTGAGTGGTTTTCTTCTAATGGTTGAGCCAGCTCAGCAGCCTGTAACTAGACTCCTAATAGAATCAAAATTATAGTGGAAAGAGGAGGAAGTGCAATTAGCATGTAAAGCCCTCACAAGGGGGGGGGCATGCCACCAAATATTAATACCCATCCCCAGCCTCTCTCCCTTCACAGCGTTTTGGAACCCATGTCCCTTGTCTAGTGAGTGCTACTTAGTTGATGGCGAGTCCCTCCATCATAACAAAAGGCCAAGTACAGTTCCATTGTCCTTGATTCCCATAATCAGGGTAATAACAATTTATTCTTCCTGCCCCAATAACAGAGACAATGGGGATCCCACAGCAGCCAAAGTGACCATTTGGGCAGCTATGGCCTCATTCTAGGCGGGGTGGGTGTGCCTATGCAAATGAGATCGGCCCCTGAAGTTCTTTTCCACAACTTGCCACACCTCACCACCAGATGTCAGGGTGGATCTCATCCTGACTCTGCTTACAAGAGGAAAGTGATCAGGAACAGTCAGCATGGATTCACCAAGCGCAAGTCATGCCTGACTAATCTAATTGCCTTCTATGATGAGATAACTGGCTCTGTAGATGAGGGGAAAGCAGTGGATGTGTTATTCCTTGACTTTAGCAAAGCTTTCGACATGGTCTCCCACAATATTCTTGCCAGCAAGTTAAAGAAGTATCAGCTGGATGAACGGACTATAAGGTGGATAGAAAGCTGGCTAGACTGTCGGGCTCAATGGGTGGTGATCAATGGCTCCATGTCTAGTTGGCAGCCAGTATCAAGTGGAGTGCCCCAAGGGTCGGTCTTGGGTCCGGTTTTGTTCAGTATCTTAATTAATGATCTGGAGGATGGCGTGGATTGTACCCTCAGCAAGTTTGCAGATGACACTAAACTGGGAGGAGAAGTAGATAGGTTGGAGGGTAGGGATAGGATACAGAGGGACCTAGACAAGTTGGAGGATTGTGCCAAAAGAAATCTGATGAGGTTCAACAAGGACAAGTGCAGAGTCCTGCACTTCGGAGGGAAGAATCCCATGCACCGCTGCAGACTAGGGACAGAAAGGCTCGGCCGCAGTTCTGCAGAAAAGGACCTAGGGGTTACAGTGGACAAGAAGCTGGATATGAGTCAACAGTGTGCCCTTGCTGCCAAGAAGGCCAATGGCATTTTGGGATGTATAAGTAGGGGCATTGCCAGCAGATCGAGGGACGTGATCGTTCCCCTCTACTCGACATTGGTGAGGCCTCATCTGGACTACTGTGTCCAGTTTTGGGCCCCACACTACAAGAAGGATGTGAAAAAATTGGAAAACGTCCAGCGAAGGGCAACAAGAATGATTAGGGGACTGGAACACGTGACTTATGAGGAGAGGCTGAGGGAACTGGGATTGTTTAGTCTGCGGAAGAGAAGAAGGAGGGGGGGATTTGATAGCTGCTTTCAACTACCTGAAAGGGGGTTCCAAAGAGGATGGCTCTAGACTGTTCTCAGTGGTAGCTGATGACAGAACAAGGAGTAATGGTCTCCAGTTGCAGTGGGGGAGGTTTAGGTTGGATATTAAGAAAAACTTTTTCACCAGGAGGGTGGTGAAGCACTGGAATGGGTTACCTAGGGAGGTGGTGGAATCTCCTTCCTTAGAGGTTTTTAAGGTCAGGCTTGACAAAGCCCTGGCTGGGATGATTTAATTGGGGATTGGTCCTGCTTTGAGCAGGGGGTTGGACTAAATGACCTCCTGAGGTCCCTTCCAACCCTGATATTCTATGATAAGTCTCTGCCTGCGCTAGAGCTTAAGTCTTTGCAGTTAATTTAACCCTTCTGAAACAGGAGGGAAGTTACTCAATGTTCCAGCTGAGGCCACGTCTATATTGGGAGCATTTTGCCAGTATAGGTAAACTAGTGTGGACATAGAAGAGCACTACTGTCCCCCACTGAATGAAGAACCTTTACCCTTAGAAAAGAGCAAGAATATAAAGAGGACGAACCCACTGCTCAGGCTTGCTCTGCATGGCTTTTCTATCATTATAGCGATGTTGGCTAGGGGTGTGATTCCTAACCAATACCATCATACCAGTACATCATCTTAACTCCTGGAGGCAGTTATACCAGTATAAGTGTGCTTATACCTGTACAACTAATATACACTAGCACTGGAGAGCTTAAAATAAGATACTAGACTGAGAGGACAAAAGAAAGGAGCAGATTCTCCTCTTAAATATACAGCATTCTCGCCTAGGATAGAAGACTGCGAAGAGGGACTTGCAGACAGATGTACACTGAATAGAGTTATTAGCAAGATGAAAAAAGATGGCTTAGCAGCTCTCCTGCTCTGATTGCAAAGTAAAGAATTAACTGCAACATCAGATCACTTCTGCTTTGGCCAGCCAGAAGGCATCCATATAACACTGGCTGCATTTGCTCCATTGCCTGAAGTGGGAAGTAAATAGCCTGGTCCCATGAGTGAACTGTTGGAAGAGAATAGGATCCCATCACTGAGCTAGGTATTCTGAAGAACCTGTTTCACCTTTCTTCAGGGTAAATGCACTGATCTGAAGGGCATTACTAAATATGAACTGGATGCTTTTACTAAGTGGTAAATGGATGAGCGATATAAATATGAAATCAAGACGGCTTCTTCCAGCCTAATAGCAAGTGAAGGCATCCTTCTAGCAAAAGGCAGCACAGCATACCGAGCTCACCATGCATAAGCATTTACAAAAACATGATTTCCCAAGTGCATTAGAGACCTTAACATCCCATCCTACCTTCAGAGTAACAGCCATGTTAGTCTGTATTCGCAAAAAGAAAAGGAGGACTTGTGGCACCTTAGAGACTAACCAATTTATTTGAGCATAAGCTTCCGTGAGCTACAGCTCACTTCATCGGATGCATCCTACCTTCCTGCACTTTATCAGATGATAGGGAAACCAACAGGCCCTGATTCGATGATACTTATCATAGGGACATTGTATTAACCTCTCTGGATCCAAAGCATCAACTGGAAGAGAAGGAATAAAAAGACAAAAGAAAACATTCTGTAAAACAAGATCTAAGTTCATCATCAACACAATTAACAAGAGTGAAAGCATACTAGCTACTGGAGCTGCCCTCTAACGGGGTTAAGCCATCAATTTTTAATAGCCGAGATAAAAATGCTAAACTGCTAAGTTGGCACTCATTGTGTGTACCCAACCAAATTCACTTCGGATTTTGGGTGAGTGGAATATTCCATTAAAAATGAGGAAAGCGCAATCAGTAGTGCAGAGTGGCCGGTACATATTAATGACTATACTTATGCAGAACAGTGAGCTGGAAATAAACTTTACTATAAAAACCCTTGAAGCTACCAAATTAACTAGTTGTACAGCAGTGACATGCTAAGGATTGGCAGAAGCACGGCATTCTGAAGTAAATCCTTTTGCATTTACCTTCATACTCCAAGGCCATCTCTGCTGGATTTAGAAAAACATCAAACTAAAACAAACATGTCTGGAGTTAAGGATGCAATTTGCACTACAGTGCACTTGGCCCTGTAAAGTGCAGAGGTTGGCAGGTGCTTAAGAGCCCAAGACTCTCTGAATATAGTGAGGGCCTAAGTCACAGGCACTTTTTGAAAATGTTCCCTCCTAGTCCATACTATGACCCAGAGACAGGCACGAGTCACCTTAATCACTTAACAGTTACGCAGAAGGGACAAGGTAGGGGAGGACCAACTTCTGAAAGTGAGACACACAAGCTTTCAAGCATACATAGACCTCTTCTTCAGGATTCAGTTTGTGTCCATGCAGCAGTTTTCTTGCCATCACAAATGTGTCTCCCCTCACACCTTCCATGCTATTTATCCGCATTTGTATCAATGTACAGAGGGCATGCACAGAAGTAACTTGGGCCAATGGACTGTGGGAGGTTTTCTAGATAGCTGGAAGTAAAGAGGACAGGCCAGATTGATTACATAAATCAGTATTTTTCAACCTTTTTGATACCAGGGACCAGCTTAGAATCATTGAATATCAGGGTTGGAAGGGACCTCAGGAGGTCATCTAGTCCAACCCCCTGCTCAGAGCAAGACCAACACCAACTAAATCATCCAAGCCAAGGCTCTGTCAAGCCGGGCCTTAAAAACCTCTAAGGATGGAGTTTCCACCATCTCCCTAGGGAACCCATTCCAGTGTTTCACCACCCTCCTAGTGAAATAGTGTTTCCTAATATCCAACCTAGACCTCCCCCGCTGCAACTTGAGACCATTGCTTCTTGTTCTGTCATCTGCCACCACTTTGAACAGCCTAGCTCCATCCTCTTTGTAACCCCCTTTCAGGTAGTTAAAGGCTGCTATCAAATTCCCCCTCACTCTTCCCTTCTGCAGACTAAATAACCCCAGTTCCCTCAGCCTCTCCTCATAAGTCATGTGCCCCAGCTCCTTAATAATTTTCGTTGCCCTCCGCTGGACTCCCTCCAATTTGTCCACATCTGTTCTGTAGTGGGGAGACCAAAACTGGACGCAACACTCCAGATGTGGCCTCAGCAGTGCCAAATGGAGGGGAATAACCACTTCCCTCCATCTGCTGGCAATGCTCCTACTAATACAGCCCAATATACCATTGGCCTTCTTGGCAACAAGGGCAGACTGCTGACTCATATCCAGCTTCTCATCCACTGTCATCCCCAGGTCCTTTTCTGCAGAACTGCTGCTTAGCCAGTCGGTCCCCTGTCTGTAGCAGTGCATGGGATTTCCTTCCTTCCTTCCTTAGTGCAGAACTCTGCACTTGTCTTTGTTGAACCTTATCAGATTTCTCTTGGCCCAATCCTCCAATTTGTCTTGGTCACTCTGGACCCTTCCCTACCCTCCAGTGTATCTACTTCTCCCCCCAGTTTAGTGTCATCTGCAAACTTGCTGAGGGTGCAATTAATCCCATCATCCAGATCACTAATAAAGATGTTGAACAAAACCAGCCCCAGGATTGACCCCTGGGGCACTCTTCTTCATACCAGCTGCCAACTAGACTTGGAGCCATTGGTCACTACCCGTTGAGCCCAACAATCTAGCCAGCTTTCTATCCACCTTATAGTCCATTCATCCAATCCGTACTGCTTTAACTTGCTGGCAAGAATACTGTGGGAGACCGTACCAAAAGCTTTGCTAAAGTCAAGATATATCACACGCACTGCTTTCCCCATATCCACAGAGCCAGTTATCTCATCCTGGAAGGCAATCAGGCTGGTCAGGCATGACTTGCCCTTGGTGAATCCAAAGCTTGCAGCTTTTCTAAACAGTGTCAGGGAGATCTGAGGGACAGGCCATTGAGAAAGACTGACATAGGTACTTAGGACAAATGGCTACTTGTGACGAAGTGGGAAGTGTCTTAGTGTTTGATGAATACTGTGCACGCCTCAGTTTTCCCATTGTGTTGCACAAGTATCTAGGTGGTGGGATAAGGGTGTGTGACCTTTGCAGATACCCCGAGAGGGAAGGTGCAAGTGCCTTCTAGCTCCCTGGGCCCAGACAATAGATGTATCCTGGCAACTGATTGCCGGGGCCCATCCTCTGCAAGAGCCAGTGGGAGGAATTGGAGAACAAAGAGAGGTGGAGGCCAGGTGACCGGTTTGCTTGGGGAACAGCATACAGGATGGAGGAGGGGCAACTGGGTGTGACTGAAGGTGGGCTGCTGGAGGCTGGTCAGACTCCTGGTTTGGGACTCAGGAGGAGAACCTGTGGCTCTGGGTCTCCTCAAGATGAACTTTGCTGTAACTTCCTGCTTTCTGTGCTAACAAGATTCTGCTCTATGCTGTGTTCCAGACAACTAATAAACCCTTCTGTTTTACACCGCTGGCTGAGAGTCACTCCTGACTGCTGAAGTCGGGGGTGCATGGCCCCTTTGGAGGGCGTGTAAGGTTTCCCCAGGTGTCCTATTCAGGTGGCTCACTGCAGGGAGCTTATGGCGTGAGACAGGGATGCTGAATGCTCCGAGGTCAGACCAAGGAGGAGCTGAAGCCCAGGAGGCTTGTCCTAGTGAGAGTGTGCCCCGAGGGGTAGCCACACTGCAAGAGGGTCCTGGTCCGGGGGCTGATCTTCACCAGACTCACTGCAGCTGCGCTAATGTAGGGCAGTACTGTAAACGCACTATGAAGACCAGACAGCGCTTTCCTGTCAGCATAATTACTCCACCTCAGCGAAAGGTGGAAGCTATGACAGAATGAGTGTGTGTCCCACTGACTTAGCGCCAGTGCGGACAGCTCAGGGGGGTGGCTTTTTCATGTCCGTGACCGACATAAGTTACATCAACTTAAGCGGAAGCGTAGACAAGCCCTGAACTTCATTCACTGGTTCCAGAGCACCAAGCCCGTGCATCCATGAACTACTAAGGGGGGAAAAAGTCCCCAATGCCTCAAACCAACACCATACACCTGGCTATGCCTCTGGAGAGGGCAGCACCCTTACCTGACCATGGTACTAATTAGGGCTGTCGATTAATCACAGTTAACTCACGCCATTAACTCAAAAAAAATTATTAAAAAAATGAATCACAGTTACATTTCAATTGGTATTCTATTGTGTATTACACATTTTGGGATGTTTTCTACATTTTCAAATATATTGATTTCAGTTACAACACCGAATACAAAAGGTACAGTGCTCACTCTATTCTATTTATTGCAAATATTTGCACTGTAAAAATGATAAACAAAAGAAATCGTATTTTTCAATTCACCTCATACAAGTACTGAGGTGCAATCTCTTTATCGTGAAAGTGCAACTTACAAATGTCGATTTTTTTGTTACGTAACTGCACCCAAAAACAAACCAATGTAAAACTTTGGACCTTACAAGTCTACTCACTCCTACTTCTTGTTCAGTCAATCACTGAGAGAAACAAGTCTGTTGACATTTACAGGAGATATGCTGCCCACTTCTTATTCACAATGTCTTCTGAAAGTGAGAAGAGGCATTTGTATGGTACTTTTGTAGCCGGCATTGCAAGGTATTTACATGCCAGAGATGCTGAACATTCGTATGCCCCTTCATGCCTCGGCCACCGTTCCAGAGGACGTGCTTCCATGCGGATGACACTTGTTAAAAATATAATGTGTGTGACTGAACTCCTTGGGGGAGAGCGGTGCGCCCCCTGCGCTGTTTCACGCACACGCCGCCACAGATTCCCTGGTATAGCAGTCGCGGATGATGACCCAGCACAGGTTGTTCATTTTAAGAACACTTTCCCTGCAGATCTGACCAAATGCAAAGAAGATACCAATCTGAGATTTCTAAAGATAGCTCCAGTACTCGACTCAAGGTTTAAGAATCTGAAGTGCCTTCCAAAATCTGAGAGGGTCGAGGTGTGGAGCATGCTTTCAGAAGTCTGAAAAGAGCAATACTCCAATGTGGAAACTACAGATCCAAGCCACCAAAAGAGAAAATCAACCTTCTGCTGGTGGCATCTAACTCAGATGATGAAAGTGAACATGTGTTGGGCCACACTGCTTTGGATCGTTATTGAGCAGAACTCATCATCAGCATGGACAGATTCTCTCCTGCAAATGTAAACAAACTTGTTTGTCTTAGCAATTGGCTGAGCAAGAAGTAAGACTGAGTGTACTTGTAGGCTCTAAAGTTTTACATCGTTTTGTTCGAGAATGCAATTTTTTTGTACATCATTCTACATTTGTGAGTTCTACTTTCGTGATAAAGAGATTGCACTATATTACTTGTATTAGGTGAAGTGAAAAACACTATTTCTTTTGTCTTTTTGTACAGTATAAATATTTGTCATAAAAAAGAAATATAAGTGAGCACTGTACACTTTGTATTCTGTGTTGTAAATGAAATAAATATATTTGAAAATGTAGAAAACATCCACAAATATTTAAATGGTATTCTATTATTTTTAAGTGCGTGATTACATTTTTTAATTGCTTGACAGCCCTAGTACTAACAGGATATTAACCATGTTGCGTCTGTAGCAAAACGCATTTTGGAGCCAGCCACTGGTAATAAAGTCAATTATGAATTATGGCAAGGACAGGGCCTTAATAAGAACAGTCACTTCACTGGGATGATCCCCAGGAAACTGATTTAGGCCCTGGCTGCACAAGACATGACTGTAGCTTTGTAACCAGTTTGTACCCCACACAGCAAATCTGATCTGCTAGTTGGATCATCCATTTCTCCAGACCACAGACATGCTGCAGCTGGGGGACATAGTCCACTAGGTCAATGTGGGAACCCACAAACCATGATGCACACACTGTGGAGGACTGCAAAATGGCAACTTCCTGGAGGTCTTCATGCCTTGAACATCACTGATAAGAAGGCTGAGGCTTAGCTGGATCGCATACACTAAATAAATAAAAGGAACCACACACAGCTGAGTTACGCCCCCACTCCAGCCTTCCTGGCTCACAAAGGTTGGGCAGCTCAGTTATCTTTTCTTATACACGCTTAAAGTAATACTCTATCCTGAGCCCCTCCACCTGCCTGAGAGGTCAACACTTTTATACCTACCTTGTGGCTCATGATCTGTATGAAGAACTTGGTTCCTGATGTTTTAGTTAAAACAAACAAACCAAAAACACAAAGAGTTAGATTCTCTCCTGTCTTCACTGCAATTCACACAATTTGAATGCATCAGCCATCTAAAAAAATCCTTCCCCCCCAAGATTATAAGTCTAAATAAGACAGAATTTAAAGGACTGCACAGTCTAGAGTCAACCTGAATCTCAGATTTGGTTGCCCATCAGAAAATATGTTTACTACTCCACCGGCAAGTTGTCACTTCAGTCCCATGATGTGCTTTTGCTCTGAAACATGACTGGCTAAAAATGGCATCTCCTCAGTTGGCCTGCTCTCTGTGTGTGTGTGTATTGGAATCAGAGCTGTGAGGGTCGTGACAAAAATGAGAAGGGGGAGGATTTGTTGCATTTTGCTCATCTTAACTCTGCAGAGCCAGCCCAGCTACAGGAGGGAGAGCTCAGGTCTATTCTGCATCATCATTGTTATTATTTATTTGTATTAGCATAGTGCCCAGGAGCCCTAGTCATGGACAAAGATCTGTTGTGCTAGGCACTGTACAGTGATTAAACAAATGCAACATTAACAGAAAGAAAAGGAGTACTTGTGGCACCTTAGAGACTAATCAATTTATTTGAGCATAAGCAGAATTAATATCATATTGCCTCTATATAAATCCACACTACATTCCTATCTTGAATACTGTGTGCAGATGTGGTCGCCCCATCTCAAAAAGATATATTGGAAATGGAAAAGATACAGAAAGGGGCAACAAAAATTATTACGGGTATGGAACAGCTTCCTTATAAGAAGAGAGAAGACTGGGACTTTTCAGCTTGGAAAAGAGATGACTAAGGGGGTGAAAGTAAATACGGAAGTGTTATTTCTGCTTCTCATAACACAAGAACTAGAGGTCATCAAACAAAATTAATAGGCAACAGGTTTAAAACAAACAAAAGGAAGTATTTCTTCACACAATGCACAGTCAACCTGTGGAACTCCTTGCCAGAGGAAGTTGTGAAAGCCAAGACTATAACAGGGTTTAAAAAAGAACTAGATAAGTTCATGAATTAGTCAGGATGAGCAGGGATGCAAAACCAAGCTCTGAAGTGTACCTAGCCTCTGTTTGCCAGAAGCTGGGAATGGGCCAACATTAGGTAAGGCGGAATTCTAGGCTACCCTGAGCTGTATGGTTCTGACACTATCTGACCCCCCTGCTGGATCCCAAGGCCATAGAGCCCTTCAGCCAAATGGATGGTATTGAGATGGGGGACTATGACCTGTTCAAACAGGCTTTGCTGCTGAAGTTTGAACTGACCCCCGAGGCGTACAGGAAACAATTCCGGGGTGTACGCAAGACCCCAGGTGTCACTTACAAGGAGGTCACCAATCTGCTGGGGGAATATCTCCGTAGGTGGGGGAAGGGCACAGGGCCACTACCGCAGAGGAGGTGTGTAACCTGGTGGGGTTGGGGCAGCTGCATGACATCTGCCCTCCAGACCTTAAGATGTGGTTAGTGGACCGGAAGCCTAAAGATCTGCGCAGTGCAGGGGCACTAGTGGATGAGTTTGTGAACAGCAGATAGGGGTCAGGAGGGATACCCACATCAGGGACTCAGAAGGGGAGTCACACAGAAACCTCCCCAGGGTGGGACTCCAGGAAGCCCAACTCACAGGTGCCCCTGAAGGCTGGGGCAGGCCGACCCCCCATGGGACTTGAGGGACCTGAAATGTAATTACTGTGGCCAAAAAGGACACAAGGTGGCTCAATGCCTGAAGATGGAGGAAATGGCAGCCAAGCAGAACCCGCGGGGTGTCAACTGGGCAGAAGCCCACCGAGAGGGGGCACCGCGGGTCCAGGGGGCCGCAGTTGATAGGGCTATGCTGGGGTCGGGGATCACACCGAAGCACGAGGGTAGGGCTTGACAGTGCTGGGCCAGAGCCTCTGTCCCAAGGTGCGGAAACTGAGGCACCGCCAACCAGGGCTGTCCCCTCAAACCCAGCAGCCGAATTCCAGATGGAGCTGCAGGAGGATCCCTCCTCAGAGAAGCTGAGGGCCCTTGCTGGCCACAATGGTGCAGGACCCCAGGGGGAGGACTGCCGGGAGAGATTCCTGTGGGAGAAGGGATTCCTGTCCCGGGAATGGGCTGGTTCAGGGCCAACTGAACCTTGGAAAGCCAGGAGGCAATTGGTGGTCCTCCCCCAGAGGTACCACCACAGACTGTTGTACTTGGCCCACAATATTCCCCTTTCAGGGCATCTGGCGCACCAGGCAGAGGCTGCTGCAGAACTTTCAGTGGCCCGGGGCCTTTGACGCCGTCCAACAGAATTGCAGGGCCTGGGACTCCTGCCAGAGGGTGGGGAAGGCCCAGGAGAAGTGTAAAGCAGCTCTGAGACCTCTGCCCATCGTAGAGGAGCCTTTCCAGAGGGTGGCCATGAACATAGTGGGGCCCCTCAGCAGGGCAGCCCGGTCGGGGAAGAAATACATTCTGGTGGGGGTAGATTTCTCTCTGCGCTACCCCGAGGCAGTGGCCATGTCCTCTATGGAGGCAGACACCGTGGCAGACGCGCTGCTCACCGTTTTTAGCAGAGTGGGTTCCCCCAGGAGGTCCTTACAGACCAGAGGTCCAACTTCATGTCAACCCTGCTCCAGTGCTTGTGGGAGAAGTGTGGGGTCTGACACACCTGGGCCTCGGCGTGTCACCCTCAGTCCAACAGGCTGGGGGAGAGGTTCAATGGGACCCTAAAGATGATGCTGAAAACCTTTATGGACCAGCACCCACAGGACTGGGAGAAGTATTTACCCCACCTGCTGTTCACATACAGGGAAGTGCCCCAGGAATCTACAGGGTTTTCCCCTTTCGGAAATAGGAGGAGGGTGAGGGGACCCCTCGACTTGATGAGGGACGAGTGCGGGGGGAAGGCCTCCCCCGATGGAGTATGTTCTGACCTGTCTGGAAAAGCTCGCGGAGCTCATGGGCTTGGCCAGGGGAAACCTAGCCAGGGCACAGGGGAAGCAGAAGGTCTGGTACAACCGCTGAGCACGTGCCTGCTTCTAGGCTACCAGGGACCAGGGGATGCTTCTCATCCCCATGAGGAAGCACAAGCTGCAAGATGCCTGGGACGGCCCCTTCAAGGTCATCAGACAGGTAAATGAAGTGAAATATGTCGTGGAACTGTCCAACCGGGCACACCGCCACTGGGTGCACCATGTCAACATGATGAAGCCATACTGGGCCAGGGAGAAGTTGGGGCTGGCTGGGTGTGGGCAGTGGGAGGAGAAGGGAGAGGATCCCCTGGTGGGACTCCTCCCTGAGGTGGGGGCTGACCCCTCGCTGGAATCAATTCTCCTCTCAGACCAGCTAACCCCTGCCCAGCAGGCAGAGATCAGAGAGGTGCTGCCTTCACACCGGCAGCTGTTCTCCAGCCGGCCCGGGCTCACTATCCTGGCTGTTCACCAGGTGGAAACAGGAGCCAATCTTTCCATCAGGTGTTCCCCATTCAGGGTCACTAGGAAAACAGCCAAGGACCTGGAGAGAGAGGTTGGAGACATGCTGGCTTTAGGGGTGATCCAGCCGTCCTCTCCCATGGTGCTGGTCCCAAAGAAGGACGGGTCAATCCGGTTCTGTGCGGATATGGGAAGTTCAGTGCCATCACCATGTCCAATGCCTAACACCGATAAAATCCTAGAAAAGTTGGGGGGGGGGGTGTTGATTTGACAAAGTGGGACTGTTCTTAATGTTTCCTCTGAATAGTGTGGGGGTGCCTCAATTTCCCCTTTGCAGTTCTTAAGTATCTAGGTGGTGGGAGAAGGGTGTCTGATCACTGCAGAGCCCTAGAGGGCAGGTGTGTGCAGGAGTCTGGACACAGAGAATGGCCGACACCCTGTTTCTTGGCCACTGATGGCCTGGGCCCTTCCCCCCTGCAAGGTGAGAGCTAAAGGGTTGGAGAACAAGGGAATCAGGTGACCTCCTGGCCCGGGAAAGGAACAAAGCCCAGAGGAGGAGGGGCTGGAGGGAGTTTCAGTTTGGGGCTGGCTGGGACATGGAGTGAAGGGCAGACATGGTTGTCTGGCTCACTGCCCCCCAAAATGGACCCAGCTGAGGAGTCCTGTTCTCTGCACCTACCAGCTCTGTTTTAGACCATGTTCCTGTCATTTAATAAACCTCTGTTTTACTGGCTGGCTGAGAGTCACATCTGACTGCGAAGTTGGGGTGCAGGACCCTCTGGCTTCCCCAGGAGTCCCAGCAGAGCAGACTCGCTGTGGGAAGCGCATGGAGGGGCAGAGGATGCTGAATGCTCTGAGGTCAGACCCAGGAAGCTGTGTGATCTGTGTGTCCTGCAGACAGTCTGCTCACAGACAGGAGACTTCCCCAGAGTCCTGACTGGCTTCATGGGGAGCAGTTCCAGAGCATCGCCTGGGGACTCCATGACAGCTATCAAATCCCCCCTCCCTCTTCTCTTCTGCAGACAAAATAACCACAGTTCCCTCAGCCTCTCCCCATAAGTCACGTGCCCCAGCTCCCTACTCATTTTCATTGCCCTCCGCTGGACTCTCTCCAATTTTCCGCATCCTTTCTGTAGTGGGGGCCCAAAACTGGACGCAATACTCCAGATGAGGCCCTCACCAGTGCTGAATAGAGGGGAATAATCACTTCCCTCGATCTGTGGGCAATGCTCCTACTAATGCAGCCCAATATGCTGTTAGCCTTTTTGGCAACACGGGCACACTGCTGACTCACCTCCAGCTTCTCATCTGCTGTAACCCCAGGTCCTTTTCTGCACGTCCTTTTCACCAGTTCCTTATCCACCTTTCAATTCTCAGATTAAAGCCCATCTTCTCCAATTGAACTAATAATTTCCCAATTGTATCAAATGCCTCATTGACATCCAGGTAGATTAGATCATTGTTTTTTAATTTTTAAGGGGGGGTCATACTCAGAGGTTTGATGTTCGAAAGGGGTCACCAATACAAAAAGTTTGAGAACCACTGGATTAGATTTACTGCATTTCCTTTGTCTAAAACCTCAGTTATCTTCGCAGAGAAACAGATCAGGTTGGCCTGGCAGGACCTACCGATTGTAAAACCAGGTTGTATTTTATCCCAGTTACCGTTCACCTCTTTGTCCTTCATTACTTTCTCACTCAAAATTTGTCCCAAGACCTTGCAGACAGTTGAGGTCAAATTAAAAGGCCTGTAGATACCTGGACCACGTTTTTTTTCCATTTCTTAAAAATAGGAAGTATATTAGCAATTCTCCACTCCCCCGCCCCGAGTTTACAGAGCCATCAGAAATCCTTGCTATTGGGCTTGCAATTCCATGTGCCAGTCCCCTTACTCTGCATGGATGGAGCTTATGGGGTGCAAGGGGCTGCAGTGAGTGGGGTGGGAGGACCCAGTAGGGGGCACTTGCCCCTTCTAGTCTGTGCTGGCCCCAGCATAGTGCTCAATTTGTGCTATTTTGGGGGTTGTAAATCTAAGTTTCTGAGCGCTTGTCACTAAGGAGCCCATGTGCAGTGCAGCCTGGTCATAGAATCATAGAATATCAGGATTGGAAGGGACCTCAGGAGGTCATCTAGTCCAACCCCCTGCTCAAAGCAGGGCCAATCCCCAATTTTTGCCCCAGATCCCTAAATGGCCCCCTCAAGGATTGAACTCACAACCCTGGGTTTAGCAGGCCAATGCTCAAACCACTGAGCTATCCCTCCCCCAAGGCTCCCTGGCCCAGCTCCCCACGCTCTGTGCAGCGCAGTGCAACTAGATGTGGGATTCTTCACTTGTCCTAATCTACTGTGCTGTGTGGCTGTTAAAGAGCTGCTCCGTCCCACCCCAGAGGTGGCTGCATCTCAGTGCTGGGCAAAGGATCCCTGTCTAAATAGCCCCTGCACCCCACCCCAGAGGTGGCTACATCTCAACCTCAGGGATGAACTGAGTGACTGGAATACAAGTGACTCTTGTCCTGGGAGTGACCAGGGCTGCTGGGCCTCTTGCCAGGGAGGTGGGCAAGGCCTCAGCAGAGATTGGGGCCCTGGGGTGGTGCAAGGCCAGGGCCGAGATTCTTCTGGCCATGGGAGCCCAGTGACTCAGTCAGTGCCCCGCTCCCAGCCAGTCCTCCCCATTCACCGAGCCCTTCGTGCCAGCCATGTTGCTCTGAGTCGCACTAGGTGCCACTCGATAGGTCACCTACAATCACACGGTTTCTTTTCGGTGCCTAGACTGGGCAGTGGGTAAGGAGCGGTGGATAACGGATTCTCCAGGCCAGGACTACAGATCTGCTCCCCCACTGTGCCAGGGATGCCCCACTGGTCCCATCTCTGCCCCAAGAGCCTCCCCCCGCAGTCCCTGGCAGAGAAGGGATTGCCCCACTGCCAGTGCCCAGCAGGCCTATGTGTGACATGAGTTTGGGGGTCTCAACCCCGTCCCTAGGGGGATGGGTCCATGCTCTGACGGGCATTAGCTGACAGCCAAGGACTGGCCAAGAGTGCCCTCCCCACCTTCTCAGGCAGGGCAAGGGGTGGAGTACAGAGTGATCTGCTGTGGGGCCCAGGCCCACAGTCTCTGGGGCTGGCAGCACTGCCCCAGCGATGAACCTCCCCCAGGGGCAGGGAGCAGCTGCCGGGTCCAAAGCATCCCAGCAAACACTGGCCATTCGGCACCAGCCAGGGGAAGGTCTCGCACCCAGGCCATTCTGGATCAGAAGCGTGTGTGGGGAGATGGGAGCTGAACACGGACCCCTCTCCAAACTCCCAGCAGCCCCCAGAGCCTCATCCCTGTGATCCCTCTAACGCCATGGGCACAAGGACCCTCAGCCAGCATCCCCATAGGGCCAAACAGTGGGGAACCCAGCCCCTTACCTGGCTGGTCCCTCCCATGGCCTTGACGCTGGCCCCAGTTCAGCCCAGTTCCCCCACTCTGCAGGGCACTGGAGAAGCCTCCACTGGCAGCTTTGCTGCTGGCATTCTGTGGCAGCTCCTGCCGAGACCCCAGGGCCCAGGCCGGGCAGCGTTGCCCTCCCAGGGGGCTCGTTAGCCAGGGCCATGCAGAAGCCTGGGGCCCAAAAGCCAACCATGGCTCCCCAGCCGGGAGCGGGTTTCCTTGACACCTGGGTACCCCAGGGGGCCAGATCCTAAAGAGCAGGAGGGGAAGATGCAGAAAGAGGAGAGCTGTGCACGGGGCCATGGAGCGGGGGGAAGGGACAGAGAGACGTTTAAACCAGAGGGGCGGAGGGCGCGCCCCATCTTCCTCAGAGCCCTGGGCTGGCCTGTGCCCCCTGGCCCCAGGGGTGGGGGCTGGAAAGTGACTTGCCTTGCCCCAGAGTGCCAAGGCCACTGGCTGTACCTGAGAGGCCGTGCGGCTGCAGGAAACGCCCCCCCCACCTCGAGCCGGGCTCCGAGGGGCCAGGATTCAGGCCTGGGGAGCTTTGGGCCTTGTGGAGGGGACTCCAGCACTGGGGAAAGGGCCAGCTCGACTGCCCCAGAGCCCAAGGCTTGCGTCACACCCCCATCTCCCACGCCAACGGCCCTGCCCTGAAGGGACCCATCTAGGGGCAGAGCGGAGCTCAGGCTCTGTAGCCCCAGCGTGCCGGTCCCACAGCCGGCAGGCAACGCGGGTGCTGTCCCAACAGGAACTGGACTGAGCCCCTCTCCACAGCCACCCCCACTGTCAGACACTGCTCCCCGGGGACAGATTCAAACCCGTGCCCCAGAGAGGAGAGATGCCCCCTACCCCGCCAGCCCAGAATATTATTATTCAACTTACATAGCACTGTCCAGCAAAACACTTCCCAAAGGAGGTCAGTGTCATCATCCCCACTATACACATGGGGAAACTGAGGCAGAGGGCAGGGAAGGGATTTGCTCAAGATCACCCAGTGGCAGAGTCAGACATAGACTTCCAGTCTGCTGCATCCCAGTTCAGTGCTTTACCCACTAGGCCACACTGCCTCCCTTGAATCATAGAATCATAGAATATCAGGGTTGGAAGGGACCTCAGGAGGTCATTTAGTCCAACCCCCTGCTCAAAGCAGGACCAATCCCCAATTAAATCATCCCAGCCAGGGCTTTGTCAAGCCTGACCTTAAAAACTTCTAAGGAAGGAGATTCTACCACCTCCCTAGGTAATGCATTCCAGTGTTTCACCACCCTCCTAGTGAAAAAGTTTTTCCTAATATCCAACCTAAACCCTCCCCCACTGCAACTTGAGACCATTACTCCTTGTCCTGTCATCTTCTAAAAGAAGACTCTGTGGCCATAGCTCGGGAGCGGCTTTCCCTCCACGCACTGCCAGGGGGAGCCATGAGATGTTTAGTATTGTCTGTCCCAAGTGTGGGGAGGCACGAGCCACCCCGGGTCCCACACAGGTGCCTCTGTCCAGATGGCAAGAAGGCCGAGCGGGCCCATCAGCTTTGGTGCCCCTCTTGCGCCCCAACACTCAGAAGTCACTAGTCAGGCCTCAAAATCATGAGATTTGCTTTAAAATCACAAGATTTTAATATTTGTTTGCATTCTGGCATGGCTGTGTTTGGGAGGAGCGAGGTTTGGGGCTTCTCCTCCACGCCGAGGGTGGGCACTTTATCGAACGAAAGTGAAGTTTCTTCGTTACTGATCCCATTCCAACTCACCCACCCACCCACTGCTGGGCTCACCATGCAATGATGGGCGTTGGCAACGCTGGCCATTTAAGGGTTAAAGTGTGACAGGGCGTTGGTCTACCTTGGCACTAGAAGGGCAGCAGGAAGAGCAGCAGCCCCACAATTGAGCTGCCTTGGAAATTTGGGGGGGTGCATGGAACCCTTATGTTTTCACCCCTTGCAAAAAATTTTCAAAAGCCAAAAATGTCTGTGTGTGTGTGTGGGTGTGTAGTTTTTTCCATCCCTTCCCATCCACTTTCCAGTAGATGAGAAAAGGACAAAGGGTAGAGAAATGGGGGAGGGAGGGAGGGGTAATTTTTCGAAGGCTTTTTTTAAATTGCTCATCAAAAACCTGAAATGTTTAGAAAGAAGCAAATTTTTTCTACAACACTGTCAAGAAAAAGGCCAATTTACCAACAAAAAAGCTGAGGCTTTAGTTTAAAGAGGAGCGAAAGAAGCAGGGCTGAAATAGGTACAGAATATAATGAAAGGAGGGGGGTGCTCCTATTTGCCCCCCCTTCACCTGCCCCAGTGTTGCAAGAGCAATGGGACGCTCTGTGAAAGCAAATGTCAAGGGAAGTTACATAATTAGCCAGGGGAACTCACTGCCACTAGATGTCACTGACATTGCGAGCCTGGCAGGATTCAGACAAGGATGGTGGGGGGTGGGGGAGCAATGGTGTCAGGACAGAATTTAGAAAACAGGCCACAAGGCCACTGCTGACTGTCAGGATGAGGGGGATATGCCCCCCTTCCCCCCCTCCCCCGACTGGTTATGTCATCATTAGCCACTAGGAGGGGGTTCTTGCACCTTCCTCTGAAGTAGCTGGTGCTGGGGTGGCTGGCCCCATTGATCTGGTTTGGGGAAGGAGGCAGCAGGGAGAGGGCGGGGTACTGGGCTAGATGGGTCCTGTGACGCTAGCAGACCAGGTGCCAGCTCATGCCCAGGCCCTTAGGCCTCACTGAACACTGACAAGCGCAGAGCTTGACCCAGCCTGTGTGTTAGCCGTGTGACAACAGCTGCTGATCAGCGTGTGTGGAGTGTTTCGACTTGTGGAATTGCTTGCAGGATTGATCTCTCCCATAACCTCTGTAGCCCGTGGTATAAAGTTAGAATGAATGTTTGCATCGTAAATCTCTGTAACTGCTCCACTCCACTGAGTTTGCGAGGCAGCTTACGTCCACCTAACACTGCGTCTACACTAAAATTTGGCTCCCGCTGATGTAACTCACCTGCTTTGCCGACTTAATCATGCCACTTCCCCCAGTCAGCGTAGTTAGGTCAATGCAGTGTCAGTGTACATACTGCGTTGCTTACATCGACTGTCCCGCAATGCCCCACACTGACAGTACAATCGATATCACACACCACAGACACAAGGAGCCAGGTGTACACACACACAAGTGCTGTAACTACTGTGGCGGCTGCACGCAGGGCAATTTGATTTTGTAGTGTAGCCATGGCCTGTGTAACTCCCTCAACAGGGGAGAAGCATGAATTAGTGTAAAGTGCTGGGTCTGCCCATCGAAATCAAACGAGCCATTGCGAAATATCCTTTCTGATTGCCTCTCTTGTTAGATATTTTACTGCGTGTGTGTGTGTGTGTGTGTGTGTTCTCCCTGTGTGCTGCCCCAGCTCTGTGCAGACAGCCAGCACAGCAGATCTTGAGTGAACCGCCCAATGACCACAAGATCCGTTAAGGGACGAAGGCACCCGGCCAGGTTTACTGTTGACAAGGCATGCTAATAGCACCTGGCAGACTCTACGAGGATATTAAGACATGTATGCCTGTGAGAATGGATGCAGCTCAGTGAATGGCAGGACTTTCCATTTCCCCCTTGGCTGGACCAACACATTCTCTCAGAGATACCCTGATACAAACAAGCTGCCCCTCTGACTTAGATACTGCCCTCTGACCTGGCTAGTTATTGTCCACTTTTTTGTACATGTTGGTTTGATTAAAACATTTGTATTTATTATGTTGCTATTTGACCTTATCTTTTAGGAGGGCTCAGTGTGTTCCTGTTATCCTTGGGGAATGTTTTTGTGCCATTCTTGATATTGTGGTTTTTGTACCACGCTTCTGGAATGTGTTTGTGTGAGTCCTTTGTGCCGAGCACTGTCCAGGACTGCGTGTTTCTGCACCATCAGGGCTGGGCTCACCAGATTCTGGGAACGTGCAAGTGGGCAGGGCCCGATGTTTGCTCACAGCAGGGAGAGGGGATACTGGGCTGGATGGACCCTGTAGGAATCAGCCAGGCTGAGTTTCCTGCAGGGCAGAGGGAGGTGAGTGGGCCTCGTTAGATGCAGCCTGGGGCTGTGGTGAGGGGGGTCTCGGGCTTTGGGGGGGTTCTCTGCAACAGGCTGTCTCTGTGACTGATGCTGATCACACTACATTGCCCCCTTCTTAAAGCCCAGCCCAGCCCAGCCCAGCCCAGCAGCTGGAGCCCACCCAGTAATTAGGAAATGAGATTTAATTTCAGGCAACAAAATGCCACGAAAGTGGCGGGTGAGCCGGCTTTGGGCTGCGCGGTAAGATGATAAACAGCATCACACGGGCTGGTTGCATAATTGTGAACTTGGCTCAGGCCAGTTGCCTTCCCCGCCCCCCCGCCCAGCCCTGGAGGTTGGGGGCCGACTCTCAGGAGGGCTGGGGGATGAGATGCTGGGTCCCTGCCCGGGAGAAGGGGTGTGCGCTGGGCATCATTCTGGGATCGCTCAGCCCCCAGCATGGCCTGGCCCAGGGCAGGGGGCACTGGGCCGCAGTCCATACCCACAAGGGATGGGCAGGTTGGGGACAGGGCTAGCTCAGCCTGGGTTTGGTGAACTCCGATCTTGAGACAATATTTCCTCTACGGCCCACTGGATGCACCTGTGCTGCCTATAGGGGGCACTGCCGCTGCATGGGGGTATCACCCACCTGCACCTCCTGCCTCCCACTGCCCCACCCCAAATCACCCCCTGGCCCCTCCACCCATGCACTGTATACAGCTTGCAGTTACTGTAAACCTCTCCCCCTCCCTGCTACCCCCACTGCCTCCCCCCAGCCCTGCTGTAAGCCCCCCAAGTCACCCCGCTCTGCCCCAAGCAATCTCCCTCCAGCAGGGTCTGCATGCAGGTCTCTGCAGGATGAACTCTTCTGCAAGCCTGGTACAGCTTCACCTGTCCCTGGGTCCCAGCTCCGCCCTAGTCATGATCCCCCCAATCCAGGCCCAAAGGTCTTGGGGGCCCTGGCACAGCTGGCACTGGGAGACAGGGGCATCTTGGCACCCCATTCCCACCAGCCCCCAGGCCTGGGACCAGCAGTGATCAGCACCCCCAGGCCCACTGCATGGGCTGATGCGTGCAGCCCTCTCCAGCTGCCCCAGGGTGCAAGGCCCCAGGGTGCCGGGACCGCGGGCTGGGTGGCTTTGGAGACCTGACTGCTAGAAGCCATGCTACAAGAGACCCTGGGGTTCTTTCTGCGCCAGCTGGCAAGGCAGGGGCACATTGGACTGGCCAGCCGGGATTGTGCTGCATGGAGCCAGCATTGCATTGAGAGCAGGGGCTTGAGTCAGCACTCCCAGCCCTGCAGTGGGCGTGCTGTCTGGGTTCTTTTGAAGGGGGCTGGGCAGGCAGGACTCCTGGCTCTTATTCCTGCCTCTGCCACCTACTAATGGCATGCTGCTCCATGCCTCAGTTTCCCCCGTGTAACATGGGGATAGTGCTTACACCTGTGACAGGGAGGCTTGGCAAGAGCCTCAGGAATATCCCTGGGGGGACTCAACAGGAGTCACAGCAGCAGGGTGTGCACAGAGCAGGATTTTCCCTCCCCAGCGCCGCTATCAGCTCCTGAGAATAGCCCAGATCAGACTGGGGCTGCAGGCTGGAGCCAGCTCTGCTGCAGCAAGTAACTCCGGTGGTTAACAAGCATGCTGTCAATCCCTTCCCTGGGTAGATGGTTTGGGCAGCCAGGTGTGTGCCAGGCACCCCTCTGGAGGCAGGCCTGTGCTGCCAGCTGTGAGTTACAGAGCATCTGTGCCATGGCAGCCAGCTATCCCAGAGGGGGCCCCCCTGCCCGAGACTGGCAGCATTATCCCCCTTTTACAGATGTGGAAACTGAGGCGTAAATAGGGGAGGTGACTTGCCCAAGGTCACCCAGCTGGGAATAGAGCCCGGGTCACCCGTCCCAGTCCAGGGCTCTATCCACTAGGCAACACTGTCTCAGTCGATGGGAAAGTAGAGAGGAATGGTGCAGTCATGGATCCACAGGGTCGGTGCCAGGGTCCCAGCTGTGGAAATCTCTGGGAGGAAGCCCTCTGCTGTGCCAGACCCCAACAGGTCTCTCTCTTCCTCCAGGACAGGCCACATGGCCTTCCCGCCTCCTGAGACTGAACCGCTAGGCTTTACCCCGTGAGCCCTGCCCAGCGAGTCCAGCTGGGACAGATCCTGGTAGAGACTCGTCCACTCCGCAGGGCCCGACGCCCCTCAGCCCGGGTGACAGGGACACTCACCCAGCGTTGTCAGAACAGTCGGATTTCTTAGGCACCTGGACCCCAGCCTGGGCAGCCCGGCCCACTGAAGGTTAAAGCAAGAGGCCGTTCTGGTCAGCCCAGAGCCCGGCCGAGCTGCAGAGAAACCTGTTTTCAGCTCCGGGTCTCTCACTCAGGGCCTGTCTACATGTAAACCACTTCAGCTGCTCCGCTTCAGTGACGCTGCCTTTCCCATACCCCCGAGCGACACAGTGGCACCGACCCAATTGCCTCGTGTAGACCAGGCCTCGGCCTGACCTTGGTCAGTTCTCAGGTGAGAGCTCCCAGCTTCCCGCACTCATCCCCCAGCTCAAACCTTCCAACCCTGTGTTCTCGAGCTGGGGGCCCTGCTCCAATTCCCTGCTGGGAGCATCCAACCAGAGCCATTGGAGCCGGCACGGTCTTTCTGGCCCCCAGGCTGATCTGTGTTGGATTCTCTTCATTTCACCAAGACAGGGAGGTGACACCCCCGCCCCGCATGACTCTTACCTTCCCCAAGAATCCTTCCCCTTCACCCCCTGCCAGAGAAGCCAGGAAATATATAGGGAAACTGAGGCACGCATCAGATTCATAAAAGATATTACAAACATTCCTAGTTGGTCACAGGTGCACAGTCTCCCAGCAGCTCAGCAAAGGCTGGAAGCAAGAGCAGAGGCAACAGGAGGGAGAGATCTGGGCAGGCCTTGGATTTTACATCACTTTGCTTCTCCTAGGGGGGGGCAGGAGCTACTGGGTTTCCCGTGTGAGAATCCAGGGCAGAGTGGGTTTGCAGCTGCCCTCTGCTGGGGGTGGGACGGGGATGGCAGGAGCTAGGGGAAGCCCACAGGCCAGGGCTGACTTGTGGCTAAGGCTCGGGAGAGCTGGGTTCTATTCCTGCTCTGGCAGACTCCCTGTATGTCTCAGTTTCCCTTCTGTAACACAGGCCACCCTGCCTCCCCTGGGAGGCTGAATTCATTAGTGAGATTCTGATACCATGGTGATGGGTGTAGGAGCACACACAGACAGGAGTGTCCAGGTGTGGAAGAGGCTCTGTGTGTGAAGCTTAGTTCTGTGACCGAACTGCCCTGTTTATAAACAGAGAGATTGTTCTGGGTACACACTTCCCCAGTCGGTGCCTCGGTTTCCCCATCTATACAGAGGGGATAAGGACACTAGCCTTTGTAGAGCACTTTGAGATCTGCCCACAGCCAGTGTTAGAGAAGGGCTGTGGCCATTAGTCCAGCCACACAGGGAATGCTATTGTTCTGCCAACCCCTCAGGATCTCCAAGGGTGTCTAGACCCCACCCCTCCCCCCGCCAGGATCTCCGAGCAGGTTCTAAATCACTCCTCCTTCCTTCTACTTCTCATGTGCTCCCCCGCGGCTCTGTCCCATGGCAAGGGCGTGGCCAGCACAGCTCGCTCACCTCTCCCATGCTGGGCTCGTATGCCTTGAACGCCTTGAGTTTGGCCAGCACAGCGTGCGCCAAGTGGAAGTTATCTTCATGGTCCCTGCAGCAAAGACAAACCCTGTGGGTCAGAAACAGCTCCTCCCCCAGGGGCACTTGCACTTCCTGTAGGAGGTAACCAGGTACCCTCGCCCTTTGGGCACACTCACTTCCTGTAGAGGATGGCTGGGTACTTCTCCATGGCACACTCACTTCCTGTAGGGGATAGCTGGGTACCCCTTCCCCTGGACACACTCACTTCCTGTAGCGGATGGCTGGATACTTCTCCAGGGTTTCACACAATGTGGCAATCTGCTCTGCCAGATTCTCCATCTGCTTGTTCTTTTCGAAAAAGCAGTAGGGGCTGAACCAGTTGTGGAAGCTCTATGGCCTGTCCAGGGAGTACACCTTTGGGACGGGGGAGAGCAGAGATCAGACCCCGGTGCCAACTGCTTGCAGCCAGGCCAGCTGTGCCCCATACCGCGCCCCTAAGACGCGCTGTTGGATCAGGCCAGCCTGGCGGAGCTGTAGCAAGCCCCTAGTGAGGGAGAGATCCCTTTGCCAGTGCCACTCCTGTTGTGGTAGAGGGATAGCGAGCCAGAGATTCATGCACCAGCCTGGATGAAGATGCCCCAGGTTCAGGTCCATACTTGGCTGCAGACTCCCAGGTGCCCTCAATGTTGGGGGAGGGGGCTTGGCGACGCTTCTCGTCTGGCGAAAGCCCCAGCATAGCCACGGGCAAACCCGGCATCAAGGCCCGTCTGCCGCTGTCGCTTATTTCACTGGCCGAACAGAACGAGCCATGGGGACAAACGTACTTGGACACCAATAAATAGTATCAGCCCGTGAAGGGTTTGCTGGCGCAACGGGACGGGTGAGCCAGCAAAGCCTCCTGACGGACACTCAGCTTCTACCAGCCAAAGCTTCTCTTGGCACAGCTGGCACCGGTACCCCAGATGAAATCAGCTAGAGTGGTGAAAGGACTGCTTTGCCAGCGTAACGGCACCTACCCAGGGGCTCTGCCACCACAGCTGCATCAGTTACAGGGGGATTTTTTCTCTCATGTCCCTGTAACAAACCCATACCAACAAAGCTTTTGTGTGTAGACCAGACTCATGTCTCTCTGTGCCTCAGTTTCCCCATCAATGCAATGGGGCTGACGCCCCAGTCCTGCCCCTCAGGGGCAGGAGGGGGGAAATCCACTGATGACTCAAGGAGGGGATGGGGTGGTTGGGTAAAGGGCAGGCGTGTGGAGTATCGGGCTGTCTTGCAGGCCTAGTATAAACCACCAGTAAGAGCTGGTAAAGCCAGGGAGGCAGGGCCCTCCTTCTCCATACATCTACCATTCCCACCCAGTGCAAGCCAGCGATTCCACGTCTCACAGGGTGTGAGCAGCCAGCTAGTCCCTGCTGCCCTGTGCTGGCGTCAAACCCGGGGCCCTAGAAGGGAAAGGTTCCCCCGCCAAGCCACATGAAACACTAAGGGTGGGGTGTCGTACGTCACCATCCGCCGCGCGGACCTGCTCCTCCAAAGCCCGGCCACCCCTCACCCGGCTCTCGTAGGGCAGGAAGGCCATGTTGATCTCCTTGAGGGTTTTGATGACCTTGGTGATCCGTGACTTCCTCAGCTCCTTGAACAGAGGCTCAGGACAGGCTGCAAGGCAGAGGCAGTGGGTGGGAGCGACAGGCACAGGGCTCAGGACCCCCAGCACAGCGCCAGCCCCCACGGACGGGGCCAGACCGGGCACAGCAGGGGCAGTAGTGCTGCACGCCTGTGGGGAACCTGGGCAAGCCAGCAGGGCCACACAGGAGTCAACGATGCCCCCCCGAACCAGAGTCATGCCGGGTTCTCGCCTTCTGCAGCATCAGCAGCGAGGGGGAGCCACAATCTCTCCTACACAGCCCCTGTCTCACACCCTGCCCTCAGCCCCCCGGCAGGGCTGAGTGACCAGAGTGTACAACATAGGATGATGCACAAGGAGGAACGGGGACTTGGGCTCCCCCTGCCGCTGTAATGGGGAGAAGCAGATCTGACCCTGACACACTGGGTATTCTGGTGCTGTCCCATCCCCCACCGAGTTGGGAACCGATGGAGCAATGCATGCTGGGAATGGTAGCCAGAGGCCACCTTTCTGGGCACACGCTGCAGGTGTCTGTGAGCCGTGTTGGCTGGAGGCAGGCCCGTGGGGGAGAAGTGGGGGAAGGGATAGGTGGGGTCATTCGGTCTGGCCTGCTGGGGCTGCATCCCCTGCAGGAGGGCAGAGCATAATCAGGGTGCTGCGCACTGGCCTGCCGGCAGAGAGACCCCCCACCCCCAGGCTCCAGTGTGCTGCTGCCCAGGCTCCCAGCTGGGGGATCCCCCGACCCCCGATACTCACGGCTGAGGAAGAAGACGTGAGCTGCCTTGTAGTTGAAGGTGGGGGTGCCCTGGAAGTCATTGATCAAAGCCTGCACCGACTGCAAGGGGGAAGAAAGGGGTTGTCAGCACCTGCCGAGGCCCCTCCCTGCTGCTCAAATGGCCCAGCCCATGCCCAGCCCCTGGGGACTCAGGGCCTAGCATGATGCCATCGGGAGGTGGGCTGGTTTTTACCCCCCTGGCTCTGGGCTCCCTCCCCACCTGGAGCAGGGCTTGTGCCCATGTGCCCGGGACATCCTCAGGGCCCAGTCACATCTCTCGCTGTCACAGAAGTGTCCGTGCCTGGCCACAGATGGGGCCTGGCATTGCCTTGCTGCTGAACTAAGTGGGCTCTGAGCAGTGTCGAGGGAACAGCCAGCCGAGCAGCAATCCCAGGCAACTACCATCAGGGCCCCCTCCCTCCCCGGGCGCCATGCTGGGCACCTGCAGCTTCGCCACGCCAGCTAGCCTGGCAGGGTGTTTGGAACCTGTTCAGACCCCTCGACCAGCCATTGTGACAGGTGAGAACCTGGCTGCCCTGTCCCAAGCCCCAGGCCCCAGCTCGCAGTCCTCTCCTACAGCGCTCCCTCCGCGGGCAGCCCCTGCGGGTTCTGGGCTTCACCCTGCTCTGCCAGCGCCCCCTGCCCCTGGTCTCCCTCCACTCACCTTGCTGCTGCAGATGCAGGAGCCTCCTCCCCAACAGCCCCTGCTCCCTGAGCCTCTGCCTCATCGAGTCTCCTTCGCTTTGAGTCTCAGCTGAGGTCGCCTCTCTCCGCCTGCTGCACCTGCCCATCCAACCCCCACAGGATTGCACTGCGGAGAGGTCTGGGGGACAGTCTGTGACTCACGTGGCAAAGAACATGAAGCCCAGCTCCGGGGAAGCAGCCTCCTAGGGAGCCCCTACTGGCCCCATTCCCATCCTGACGTGCGGCGCACAGAGAAATGGAACGAGGGGAGTCTCCGTGTTCCCCTAGGAAAGCCCTGTAGGCCATTGGCCCAACATCTCCACCACCTTCCTGCCGTGCCGAATGCTCCCTCTGCCGCACCGGCCTAACCCGCTGCTCCACATCCCCCAGCCCAGTCCATGCCGGGGGCTCAATAACCTTCCTGGCCAATGGTACATACTGCCCCATGCTTGGCACTCTCCTGCTCCTCCTCCCACCCAGGCTGATTCACTGGTCCCAGTGGTCTGATCCGGTGTGTGTGTGGGGGGGAGATATGGGGCTAGCTGGACAAGCTGGGTCTGATCTAGCGCGGTGGGAAGGCAGACATACCCAAGCCTAGCTGGGGCCGGATGATGGGCTAGACAGAGCAGGGATCTGATCCAGCCTGGAAAAGCTCAGGTTCCTAATGAATCTCAAGAGGCTGGAGGGGGAGGAGCATGATATATGGATACAGCATATCCCCAGGGGGACACCAGGGCAACAGGTTCGGCCTGCTTACCTTCCATTCTCTTTCCTTCTTCACAAGGACAACGCTGAGGATCTCTGCGAGGGAAAGAGACGGGGATTAGTGGTGGGGCTCAGACGGGACGGCTGTGCCCTGAGCCAGGACCCACTGGCTGGTGGAAGGACGCCTCGGGGAAGTGGCTCAGAGGCTGCTTTCAGGCCAGATAGTGTTGTGCTCCTAGCAGAGCCCCCAGTCAGCGATCCTGGTGGGGTGACAGGCTAGACAGGCCATGGGTCTGATCCCCCTTCCTTTCTGCCAGGCTGGATACGAGCGCAGCTGAACTAAGGATCTGGCCCCGTGGAGGAAGAAAACAGACCCTGTCCAGCACCTCTTGACTGGAGGGGATCCAGGGACCCTCACTGTGTATGGGGGACAGCAACTGTGTATGGGGGACATAACTGTGTATGGGGGGCAGAGCTGTTGTCTGGTTACCCGCAGTGCAGACCCAATCTATTGTGTCCTGGCTGCTGTTCAGCTCAGGTTAACAGCATGGTCTGTTTCTGTGAACTCCCCCAGAGCTTTCGAATGGAAGTGAGAGTCTTCTTCACATCCTGCTCTAAACTGTGAGTAGTGTCGCTCTGTGGCTGTTGAACAGCTGCTGCATTCCTACCCCAGAGGTGGCATCATTTCAGTGCTGGGTGGGTGATCCCTGTGTAGTGTTGTTGAGTGCTGTTGCACATCAGCTATGCTCCATCCAGAGCTGTCTGCATTTCAATGCCAGGTGAGTGATCCCTGTATTGTGTTGTGGGGGGGAGGGATAGCTCAGTGGTTTGAGCATTGACCTGCTAAACCTAGGGTTGTGAGTTCAATCCTTGAGGGGGAGCCATTTAGGGATCTGGGGCAAAAACTGGGGATTGTCCCTGCTTTGAGCAGGGGGTTGGACTAGATGATCTCCTGAGGTCCCTTCCAACCCTCATGTTCTATGATACGCTGCTGCGCTCCACCCCAGAGGTATTTGTATTTCAGTGCTGGGCGAGCAATCCATGTGTTGTTATGCAGCTACTACGCTCCACTCCAGAAGTGGCTGCAATTCAATGCAGGGTGAATGAAAGTCCATGTCTCATTTTGCAAAGCATGGGTTCTCCAAGCAAGGGTGCTGTCTGTCCCATGTTTCTGCTCAATAGACTCTGGATTCTTAGCATCAGCGGAGCTACATTTTGAGCCGTGGTGGAACCAGGAGGCAGCTGGGTCATTGGTGGTTCCACCTTCAGTTATACCTATTGGCTTGAAAAGGCGCCACACGTATACCTAATGGCTGGCGAGGGGGGCAGTTGCCCCCCGGCCCGCTATTAGCTCTGCCACTGATTCTTTTTAAATGTTCATTGCGCTGCTTCCACCAGCCACTTTGATTTCATTTTGTTTTACAGACCCAAGCAAAACACAAGCAGCAACCTGGCCAGAAGCAGATCCGTGTAATTGAACAGACTCATCCAATTACTGAGCCTTCCCAGAGCCAGGTGCTGCCCTCACGGTACATCAAACCTAGAGGACCTGCTAGGCTCCCAGTAGATGTAGCCTAGAGCCAAACGCAGGCCAGGCAATGTGGCTTCGCCCATGGAGTTCAGGTCCAGGGATTCAGTAGGGAGTAAATGGCCAGCACTGGATGCTTCAGGTTTTGGTGCCCACCCAGAGACGGCTGGGGGCTGATTTTCAATTACACACCTGTGGCTGGCCCAGGCCAGCTGACTCCAGCTCCCGGGGCTCGGGCTAAGGGGCTGTTTAGCTGCGGTGTAGCCTTTGGGGCTCAGGCTGGAGCTTCGACTCTAGGACGATGCGAGGTGGGAGGTTCCCAGAGCTCGGGCTCCAGCCCAAGCCAGAACGTCTGCACCACAAATAAACAGCTGCTCAGCTCGAGCCCTGTGAGCCGGAGTCAGCTGGCCCGGGCCAGCCGTGGGCATGTAACTGCAGTGTAGACACACCCTAAGTGCCCACAAGCCCCCTGGGAGCTGCGGGTATTTAGCACCTCTGAAATCTAGGCCCCCGGTGTCTCAAAGTTAGGGGCCATTCAAAATCTTCTTGCCAGTGTCTTCCTCCACCCCCCACTGCTCCTCGGACATTCCTGTTAACTGCTAGAAATGGCCCACCTTGATTATCACTACAAAAGGTTTTCTCCCCCCCGCTCTCCTGCTGGTAATAGCTCATCTTAAGTGATCCCTCTCCTTACAGTGTATATGATATCACCCATTTTTTCATGTTCTGGGTGTATATAAATCTCCTCACTGTATTTTCCACTGAATGCATCCGATAAAGTGAGCTGTAGCTCACGAAAGCTTATGCTCAGATAAATTGGTTAGTCTCTAAGGGTATGTCTACACTACGAAATTAGGTCGAATTTATAGAAGTCGGTTTTGTAGAAAGCGTTTTTATACAGTTGATTGTGTGTGTCCCCACACAAATGCTCTAAGTGCATGTAGTCGGTGGAATGTGTCCACAGTACCGAGGCAACCGTCGACTTCCGGAGCATTGCACTGTGGGTGGCTATCCCACAGTTCCCGCAGTCTCTGCCGCCCATTTGAATTCTGGGTAGAAATCCCAGTGCCTGATGGGGCTAAAACATTGTCGCGGGTGGTTCTGGGTACATATCGTCAGGCCCCCGTTCCCTCCCTCCCTCCAGGAAAGCAAGGGCAGACAATCGTTTTGCGCCTTTTTTCTTGAGTTACCTGTGCAGACACCATACCACGGCAAGCATGGAGCCCGCTCAGATCACTTTGGCAATTAGGAGCACATTAAACACCACACGCCTTATCCAGCAGTATATGCAGCACCAGAACCTGGCAAAGCGATACTGGACAAGTAGGCGACGTCAGCGTGGTGACATGAGTGATGAGGACATGGACACAGACTTCTCTCAAAGCACGGGCCCCGGCAATGTGGGCATCATGGTGCTAATGGGGCAGGTTCATGCGGTAGAATGCCGATTCTGGGCCTGAGAAACAAGCACAGACTGGTGGGACCGCATAGTGTTGCAGGTCTGGGATGATTCCCAGGGGTTGCGAAACTTTCGCATGCGTAAGGACACTTTCATGGAACTTTGTGACTTGCTTTCCCCTGCTCTGAGGCACAAGAATACCAAGATGAGAGCAGCCCTCACAGTTGAGAAGCAAGTGGCAATAGCCCTGTGGAAGCTTGCAACGCCAGACAGCTATCGGTCAGTCGGGAATCAATTTGGAGTGGGCAAATCTACTGTGGGGGCTGCTGGGATGCAAGTAGCCAACGCAATCAAAGATCTGCTGATATCAAGGGTAGTGACCCTGGGAAATGTGCAGGTCATAGTGGATGGGTTTGCTGCAATGGGATTCCCTAACTGTGGTGGGGCCGTAGACGGAACCCATATCCCTATCTTGGCACCAGAGCACGAAGCGGGCAAGTACATAAACCGCAAGGGGTACTTTTCAATAGTGCTGCAAGCACTGGTGGATCACAAGGGACATTTCACCAAAACCAACGTGGGATGGCCGGGAAAGGTACACGACGCTCGCATCTTCAGGAACTCTGGTCTGTTTCAAAAGCTGCATGAAGGAACTTTATTCCCAGACCAGAAAATAACTGTTGGGGATGTTGAAATGCCTATAGTTATCCTTGGGGACCCAGCCTACCCCTTAACGCCATGGCTGATGAAGCCGTACCCAGGCAGCCTGGACAGTAGTCAGGAGCTGTTCAACTACAGGCTGAGCAAGTGCAGACTGGTGGTAGAATGTGCATTTGGACATTGAAAAGCGCGCTGGTGCGGTTTACTGACTCGGTTAGACCTCAGCGAAACCAATATTCCCACTTTTATTACTGCTTGCTGTGCGCTCCGCAATCTCTGTGAGAGTAAAGGGGAGACGTTTATGGCGGAGTGGGAGATTGAGGCAAATCGCCTGGCTGCTGGTTACGCACAGCCAGACACCAGGGCGGTTAGAAGAGCACAGGAGGGTGCGGTACGCATCAGAGAAGCTTTGAAAACCAGTTTCATAACTGGACAGGCTACGGTGTGAAAGTTCTGTTTGTTTCTCCCTGATGAAACCCCCCGCCCCTTGGTTCACTCTATTTCCCTGTAAGCTAACCACCCTCCCCTCCTCCCTTCGATCACCACTTGCAGAGGCAATAAAGTCATTGTTGCTTCACATTCATGCATTCTTTATTCATTCAGCACACAAATAGGGGGATAACTACCAAGGTAGCCCAGGAGGGGTGGTGGAGGAGAGAAGCACCAGGAGGGGTGGTGGAGGAGGGAAACAGCACTTTAAAAGTTTAAAACTTGAAAACTTATTGAATGCCAGCCTTCTGTTGCTTGGGCAATCCTCTGGGGTGGAGTGGCTGGGTGGCCGGAGGCCCCCCCACTGCGTTCTTGGGTGTCTGGGTGAGGAGGCTATGGAACTTGGGTAGGAGGGCGGTTGGTTACACAGGGGCTGTAGCGGCGGTCTGTGCTCCTGCTGCCTTTCCTGCAGCTCAACCATACGCTGGAGCATATTGGTTTGATCCTCCAGCAGCCTCCTCTCATGACTCTGCCGCCACCTTTCAGCTTCAGCCCTCTCTTCAGCCCTCTCTTCAGCCCGCCACTTACTCTTGTCAGCCCACCACCTCTCCTCCCAGTCATATTGTGCTTTCCTGCACTCTGACATTGTCTGCCTCCACACATTCGTCCATGCTTTGTCAGTGTGGCAGGATAGCATGAGCTCAGAGAACATTTCATCATGAGTGCGTTTTTTCACCTTCTAATCTTCACTAGCCTCTGGGAAGCAGAAGACCCTGTGATCCTTGAAACACATGCAGCTGGTGGAGAAAGAAAAAAGACAGTGGTATTTAAAAAGACACATTTTCTAGAACAATGGCTACACTCTTTCACGGTAAACCTTGCTGTTAACATTACATACACAGCACATGTGCTTTCGTTCCAAGGTAGCATTTTGCCTCCCCCCACCACGTGGCTAGCAGCGGGGAACATTTCTGTTCAGCCATAGGCAAACAGCCCAGCAGGAATGGGCACCTCTTAATGTCCCCTTAAGAAAAGCACCCTATTTCAACCAGGTGACCATGAATGATATCACTCTCCTGAGGATAACACAGAGAGATAAAGAACGGATGTTGTTTGAATGCCAGCAAACATACACTGCAATGCTTTGTTCTACAATGATTCCCGAGTATGTGCTACTGGCCTGGTGTGGTAAAGTGTCCTACCATGGTGGACAGAATAAGGCTGCCCTCCCCAGAAACCTTTTGCAAAGGCTTTGGGAGTACATCCAGGAGAGCCGCAAATGCCAGGGCAAATTAATCATTACACATGCTTGCTTTTAAACCATGTATGCTATTTTAAAAGGTACACTCACCAGAGGTCTCTTCTCCGCCTGGCGGGTCCGGGAGGCAGCCTTGGGTGGGTTCGGGGGGTACTGGCTCCAGGTCCAGGGTGAGAAACAGTTCCTGGCTGTTGGGAAAACCTGTTTCTCCACTTGCTTGCTGTGAGCTATGTACAACTTCATCATCATCATCATCTTCCTCATCCCCAAAACCTGCTTCTGTGTTGCCTCCATCTCCATTGAAGGATCAAACAACATGGCTGGGGTAGTGGTGGCTGAACCCCCTAAAATGACATGCAGCTCATCATAGAAGCGGCATGTTTGGGGCTCTGACCTGGAGCAGCCGTTTGCCTCTCTGGTTTTCTGGTAGGCTTGCCTCAGCTCCTTAAGTTTCACGCAGCATTGCTTCGGGTCCCTGTTATGGCCTCTGTCCTTCATGCCCTGGGAGATTTTGACAAAAGTTTTGGCCTTTCGAAAACTGGAATGGAGTTCTGATAGCACGGATTCCTCTCCCCATACAGAGATCAGATCAGGTACCTCCCATTCGGTCCATGCTGGAGCTCTTTTGCGATTCTGGGACTCCATCATGGTCACCTCTGCTGATGAGCTCTGGCCAGCGTGGCAAGCTGCAGGTGACCATGCAAACAGGAAATTGAAATTCAAAAGTTTGCGGGTCTTTTCCTGTCTACCTGGCCGGTGCATCTGAGTTGAGAGTGCTGTCCAGAGCGGTCACAATGGAGCACTCTGGGATAGCTCCCGGAGGCCAATACCGTCTAATTGCGTCCATAGTACCCCAAATTCAACCCGGCAAGACCATTTAAGTGCTAATCCCCTTGTCTGGGGTGGAGTACGGAAATCGATTTTAAGAGCCCTTTAAGTCGAAAAAAAGGGCTTCATCGTGTGGACGGGTGCAGGGTTAAATCGATTTAACGCTGCTAAATTTGACCTCAACTCCTAGTGTGGACCAGGGCCTAGTGTGGTTGCAGTTCTACATCTTTATACCCGTGGAGCTTATTCCGCTTCTCCTATAGGAATAGCGATCCCAGGACTAGCACTCCTATACCAGCATAACTGCCTCAACACGAGGGTGCCTCACTTTAACTGTACTGGTCTAGCCAGTGGCTCAACCCTTCTATTTGATGCCTGGGCTTCTGACTCTGAAAACATGGTCGTCATCTTCTGTAACCTTGACATAACTCAAGCATAGCATGTGACATTACAGCAGGAGCTGCTGTTTATAAACGTAGTACCTTCCCCGCCAGTACTGTTGTCATTCCTGACTCACTCTCTCTCTCTCTCTCTCTCTCTCTCTCTCTCTCTTTTCAGGCTCTCTGTGAGGCTCTTGCTATGGGAAGGAGCAGCCTGGAGAAGAGCTGAAGCTTTTAAACTTCGTCAATATTTTTAAACTTGTAGATTCCCTACCATTGGGGTGTTGGGGTGTCCAGGTGGAAGGGGTGTCAGGGTGGAAGGACTGTCTAGCCTGTGTTATACAAGAAGTCAGACTTGATGGTCCAATGTCCCATTAAATTCTGCGAAATTATGTAACTGGAAAATGGCCCTTCCTGAGACCCTGCACTGGCCTCACCCGGCATCTCGCCAAGCCCAGACCGGCTGTATGTTCGCAGGCATGTTTCTTCCAAACCAGAAGTGGGAAACGTGATAGGCTGTGAGGCCAAGGCCAAGGGAACCATCGAGAGCTCAGCAGGGCTGGACGACCCTCAGGGCTTCGGGAAGAGAGGAAGGAGCAAACCCCTCCCTTATTAGGGAAAATGAGGGCCAGTGAAACATGCCCAGGGCTAGGGAATATAAACGCCAACTCAGGAAAGGTAAGGACACCATGAGGCAGGGTCTGATCCTGTGCAAGGAAGAGCTCTGCTCCAAGAACACAGCCTGTCTCGGTGAGTAGAGCAGTGCCATCAGCCTGTCCCGCAGTCAGGCAGTGCCCAGCCTCCAGATATGAGCTACAGACAACTCAGAGTGCTGGCAGCAAAGCTGAGAGAGAGCATCTCTCTCAACCCCTGTCCTGCGCTGCTCTCCAGATCCCCTCAGACACTGACGTTCCTCCTCTCCCATCTCAGCCAAATCCCAGGGGAATCTGTGCTCAGGGCCAGGCTGGGACAGAATCTGTCCTGCAGCTTTTGAGTCATGGGCACAAATCCACTTTCTGCTTAAAAAAGAATTCCAACTTTTCAGTGGCCGGGGCTGAGTCCCAAAGAGCTGAGCAGAAGGGCTGTGAGTTGCAGGCAGGTGGAGATGCTGAAGGGCTGCGAGCCCCAGACCCGGCGCAGACGCTGAAGGGCTGCGAGCCCTGGGCCCAGCCTAGAGGCTGAAGTGTTGCGAGCCCTAGGCCCAGCCTAGAGGGTGAAGGGCTGCGTGTCCCGGGCCCAGCCTAGAGGCTGAAGGGCTGCGAGCCCCGGGCCTGGTGCAGCTGTTGAAGGGCTGTGATCCTCGGGCCTGTTGCAGCCAGACATCCTGGGCCCTTTCCAGTGTATCAGCTGGGGGAGAGAAGAGGGGGTGCCACCTCAGTTTGGAAGGGAATTTGTTATTCAAAAGTATCTGCTCAAGATGAAGCAGTCATTGGATTAGGGTTGTTGGCTTGAGCTGCACAGCCTCAATTCTCCCTTCCTTTCTCCATCATCTCCAGGGCTACTGGCTCCGGCGTTGTCTCAAAATTAGGCAAATCATAGATTCATAGATTCCAGTGACAGAAGGGATCATCTAGTCTGGTCTTCTGGATAGCACAGGCCAGAGAGCTTCCCAAAAATAATCCCTAGAGCAGATCTTGTTGGAAAACACCCAATCTGGATTTTAAAATGGTCAGTGATGGAGAATCCATCACAATCCTTGGTAAATTATTCCAATGGTTAATTACCCTCACTGTCAATCATTTACACCTTTTTTCCAGTCTGAATTTGTTTAGCTTCAACTTCCATGTTATACCAATCGCCGGTAGATTGAAGAGCCCATTATTAAATATTTGTTCCCCATGTAGGTACTTGGAGACTGAAATCAAATCAACCCTTAACCTTCTCTTTGTTAAGATAAATAGATTGAGCTCCTTGCCTGTATCGCTATAAGTCATGTTTTCCAGTCCTTTAATCATGCTTGTGGCTCTTTCCTGAACCCTCCAATTTATAAACATCCTTTTTGAATTGTGGATACCACAACTGGACACAGTAGGGATCACAGTGGTGCCACTATTAAGGTACAGTAACCTCTTTACTCCTACTCGAGATTCCCCTATTTAGGCATCCCAGGATCACTCTAGCTATTTTGGTCACTGTATCGCACTGGGAGCTCATGTTCAACTACTTATTCACTTCTACCCCCAAATCTTTTTCAGAGTCACTGCTTCCCAGGATAGAGTCCCCCATCCTCTAACTAAGGCCTACAGGTTTTGTTCCTGGATGTATATGTTTACATTAGCCATATTAAAATTAGGGCTGTCAAGCAATTAAAACAATTAATTGCGATTAACTGCGCGATTCAAAAAATGAACCGTGCGATTCAAAAAAGAATTACGCGATTAATTGTGCTGTTAAACAACAATAGAATACCATTTCTTTTAAATATTTTTGGATGTTTACTACATTTTCAAATCTATTAATTTCAATTACAACACAGAATAAAGAGTGTACAGTGCTCACTGTCTATTTATTTTTTATTATAAATAATTGCACTGTAAAAAACAAAAAAAAACTATTTTTCAATTCACCTCATACAAGTACTGTAGTGCAGTCTCTTTACCATGAAAGTTGAGCTTACAAATGTAGAATTATATATATATATATATATATATATATATATATATATATATATAAACTGCGTTCAAAAATAAAACAATGTAAAACTTTAGAGCTTATAAATCCACTCAGTCCTACTTCTTGGTCAGCCAACCGCTCAGACAAACAAGGTTGGTTACAATTTGCAGAAAATAATGCTGCCTTTTTCTTGTTTACAATGACACCCGAAAGTGAGAAGAGGTGTTCCCATGGCACTGTTGTCGCTGGCGTTGAAAGATATTTTTGTGCCAGATACGCTAAAGATTCATATGTCCCTTCATGTTGCAATCACCATTCCAGAGGACATGCTTCCATGCTGATGAGGGGCTCTGCTTTTGATAACAATCCAAAGCAGCGTGGACTGACACATGTTCATTTTCATCATCTGAGTCAGATGCCACCAGGAGGTTGATTTTCTTTTTTGGTGGTTTGGGTTCTGTAGTTTCTGTATCAGAGTGTTGCTCTTTTAAGACTTCTAAAAGCATGCTCCATACCTTGTCCCTCTCAGATTTTGGAAGGCACTTCAGAATTTTAAACCTTGGGTCGAGTGCTGTAGCTATTTTTAGAAATCTCACATCGGTACCTTCTTTGCGTTTTGTCAAATCTGCAGTGAAATCTTAAAACGAACATGTGCTGGGTCATCATCCGAGACTGCTATAACATGAAATATGTGCAGAATGTGGGTAAAACAGAGTAGGAAACATACAATTCTCCCCCCAAGGAGTCCAGTCACAAATGTAATTGATGCATTATTTTTTTAATGAGCATCATCAGCATGGAAGCATGTCCTCTGGAATGGTGGCTGAAGCATGAAGGGGAATATGAATGTTTAGCATATTTAGCATGTAAATACCTTGCAACGCTGGCTACAAAAGTTCCATGCCTTCTCACTTTCAGGTGACATTGTAAATAAGAAGCAGGCAGCAGTATCTCCCCTCAATGTAAACAAACTTGTTTGTCTGAGCGATTGGCAGAATAAGAAGTAGGTTAGGTAACCAAAAAAAAATCTGTATTTGTAAGTTACACTTCGAGGTCTAGTGGGTATGAGTGGGGGCGCTGGGGGTGGGAGTCAGCACTCCTGGGTTCTATTCCTGGATCTGTGAGGGAGGGTTGTCTACTGTTTAGATCAGGAGATGGAGAGTCAGGACTCCTCCTGGCTTTGCAGCTGACTCCCTGTGTGACTGAGGGCAATTCCCCGCACCCCCCCGTGCCTCAGTCATACGGGGATAATGACACCGCCCCAGCTCCTGGGGGTTGGGGCTGGATTCATTCCAGTCTATACAGCACCTCTGAGGGAGGTGCTAGGAAAGGGCAGGACATAAGTAACCAACAGACACTAATGGGATGCACCATGTGATTCTCTTTCTGTCCCTAGCGCATGTGACTGTGGACCCCAACACAGCCAATGCCTACCTGCTCTTGTCCCGGGATCAGCGGAGCGTGAGGGTGGACAACAAGAGGCGGGACGTCCCCAGTAACCCCAAGCGGTTTGACACGTGCACCTGCATCCTGGGCCGGCAGCGGTTCACAGCCGGGAAGCACTACTGGGAGGTGGAAGTGAGGGACAAGCCATGTTGGACACTGGGGGTCTGTGAGGAGTGTGTGAGCAGGCAGGGAATATTCACGCCCTCACCAGCGACTGGTTTCGGGACGGTGTGGCTGCACAATGGGGATGAGTATGCAGCGCTCACTTCCCCCCTGCCCGAGCTTATGCTGAGAGCGAAGCCTCGGCAGATTGGCATCCTCCTGGACTTTGAGGCCGGAGAGGTGTCCTTCTACAACGTGACTGGCAGCTGTCACATCTACACCTTCAGTGGCATCTTCTTGGAGCCCCTGCGGCCATACTTCTACCCGGGGGTGCGGGCAGGCAGCTTGAATGATGCCCCTCTGACCCTCCCACAGGGAACACAGCAGCCATGAGCCAGTCACAGCCGCCTTGGCACCTTGGGCTTTCAGGAGTTACCAATGAAAGGCTTTCTTAACAACACATAATTCACCAGCGGAACTTACTGCCACAGGATATTGAGGGGGCCAAATGTCTAGTGGGATTCAAAAAAGGATGAGACATATATATGGATGATCCAAATATCACTAGCTAGAGAGGGCAGGAGACACCAGGACTATAAAACCATCTCCACAGGGCAGGAGCCAGCCACTGACTACAGGGGGGCACATTCCCCAAAGAGAAGGTTATTCCATAATTACACACTGCAGCGTCTCTGATACCTTCCTCGAAGCCTCTGACTATGGAGACAGGATACCTGGCTTTCGGGCGCTGCAGTGAGCTAGCACAGCAAATCCTGTGCTCTCTGGGTGCTGTTAGAGCAAGAAATTGGTCACTGAAGCTGATAATCAGCCACAGAGCAGGAGCACTGATCCACGATAAATGCCCCCACACTGCTAGACCTTCCTGCACAGCCCCAGTAGGGGAGTCTCCATCCAGCATTGCCATTCCCCAGCACTGGAATGCAGAGTCAGCAGCATCTGCAGGGAGGCCCAGGGAGCAGGAGAGGGTGGGTGAGAGGACCTGAGGGCCTTGCTCAGTTTGCAAAGAATCCAGCTGCATCATCTTTCGTAGGTGGTGTGGCTGGTGGAGACCTTGGGTCTCTGGCATGTCATGCTCCTGGCTTAGCCGCTTGGTTCAAGGTAGAGCATTGCTGCCTGTGTCCTGTAACCTCCAGCAGCCAAGCTCCTTGGGGCAGCCATGGAAACATTGCCTTTGGCTACCCTTGTTTTAAAGGGCTCGGGGAGCATGGACACGAGGATGGAGTCGGGTGTCTGTAAAGGGCGGGGCCTGCCAACACGAGCGAGCCAGCTCCAATCGGCAATTCGCCTCTGACCTATTCCCCCTTCTAGTGAAATACCGAAGCCTTCCTTCCGCTGGATGCTTCTGAGCCCAGCCCAGCCCATGGGCCAAAGCTGTCCACAGCCCTGTGCGTGTGCTGTCCCTGGTCTCACCGACGGTGTGCGTCAGCACGCAAACCCAGTGCAGACTGCAAAGCCTGTTGGCCCATCAACCTCAGCTCTCTAGGTCATTTTCTCCCACCAATAAACCATGCATTCCAATAGCCTTGTATAAGCTGGCAAAGCATCCCTTGTGATCTGAGAGCTGCTCACCCCCACCTTCTGGGGGAAGGGGGAGAGCTAGGAGATCCAGTCCAGCTGGAGCCGTGGTGCTCTCAGGACTCAGCACTCTCATGGGCCCTTCGTGGTGCATGTGTGATTCAGGGACTACTATGACTGTCTGAGGGAGCTGCCCATTCCCTAGCCCTGCGTGCACCTCTCTGTGATGGGACTTCACCCCAAGAAGCCAATGTGCTGCATGCAGCTAAATAGTCCAGCCCCCCTCCAGCCCCGGTAATGAAGGCAGAGTGAGAGGAATTTCACACACAGAGAACCCCCTAGACTGTTCCGAAGCTAGGCAGAGAGGGTGGGACAAGGGGGTCTCTGAGTCCCTCAGGCTGGGTCTAGCTCACTGCCATGCCCCTCTCAAGGAGTGGTTTTGTCTTCTTGACATATATTCACCCGAACCCAAATCATGACAGGTTTCAGAGTAGCAGCCATGTTAGTCTGTATTTGTAAAAAGAAAAGGCGTACTTCTGGCACCTTAGAGACTAACCAATTTATTTGAGCATAAGCATCCAATGAAGTGAGCTTTAGCTTATGCTCAAATCAATTGGTTAGTCTCTAAGGTGCCACAAGTCCTCCTTTTCTTTTTCCTAACTCAAATGTATCCCATTGGCTACAGGGAGTTCCAAGCTAGGACAAGTTCACCTTGATGTCTTTCTCCAGCAGGCGGATGGTTGCAGAATCTCTCCTGGGTTGCAGAATTGCTCCTAGCCAGGGCTGGCTTTGATGCAGCAGCCTGGGGATGGTGCCCCATCCTAGCTGGGCAGGGCTCATGCCCTCCTTGCCTGGCCAATCCCATCGGGCTCCCCTTGAATATGTCCGGGACGCGATGGCTGCAGCCCTGCAGCCGCTGTACAGCCATGGGCACAGTAGGCCTGTGTGTGGGTGTTCGTCTGGCTCCAGGGCTGGGGAGGGAGGAGGAGACCCGGGAAAGAGCAGCAGCAAGCCGTTCGCTGAGTAGACAGGACTGGGCTGGCAGCTCCAGGTGCATTCCCAGCTCCGTGGAGAGGGACGTCAAGGCTGGCTGGACTGATCCCTAGATCTAGATCCCTAGAGGGCAGGTGCGTGCAGGGGTCTGGACACAGAGAATGGCCGACACCCTGTTTCCTGGCAACTGATGGCCTGGGCCCTTCCCCCCTGCAAGGTGAGACCTAAGGGTTGGAGAACAAGGGAATCAGGTGCCCTCCTGGCCGGGGAAAGGGACAAAGCCCAGAGGAGGAGGGGCTGGAGGGAGTTTCAGTTTGGGGCTGGCTGGGACATGGAGTGAAGGGCAGACGTGGTTGTCTGGCTCACTGCCCCCCAAAATGGACCCAGCTGAAGGGTCCGGTTCTCGACACCTACAAGCTCTGTATTAGACCATGTTCCTGTCATCTAATAAACCTTCTGTTTTACTGAGGGAAGCAGCGCGGGGTGAGGGATGTGCTGGCCACGGCTTCCTGCAGCCCCCGTTGGCCTGCAGTGGGGAACTGCGGCCAGTGGGATCCGCGATCGGCCAAAGCTGTGGACGCGACAGGTAAACAAACTGGCCTGGCCCGCCAGGGGGCTTACCCTGGGGGGCTGCATGCCAAACGTTGCCGACCCCGGTGCTACAGCAATCTCCCGTACAGCAATGGCTGTTACAAGACAGCATAATTTAGAACAACCCAGAGTCTAAAGCTCAGGTGTATTTGAGGATCTGGGCCAGTACTTGGCTGTTTCTATAGTAATGACCCCTGAGCAAGCAGTGTAATGTACATGCTTATCACTGAGCTTGTCCAGAGGCTGCACGTCCATCAGAATGACTAGATGTCCTGATGTGTAATAAAAACACTTGGAGTCATAAAAAATCAACCCAGCCTACTTTACAGGGCCTGAGCCTTCTCTCCCTTACAGCATCTGAGCAGTAGGAGAATGGCTAATACGGGCCACTGTTCTGGTTGTTGTATTCTATTTATAAAAGCATAATACTGGCCAGCATTATAGTTGCTGTATTCTGTTATAAAACAAGAACAAAACATAGAAAAATAAAAAATACAATTTAATGTTTTGAATTAATTTGGGGAAAAGAATTTACAGCACAATACAAGAATTTAAAACATTTTTGTCTCTTTTGTTCCTATTTTGGGTAGCGGGAGCGAGTAGTATAAGAGCCCTACCATCAATCAAACATTAACCCCACCCCTTGACCCCGTAAGCCCTGCACACAGGTCACTGGAAGTCCCACCTCTTGGGAATATTACTTCCAGGGTCAAGGTGGACACATGTCCGGAAGCAAGGTGTGTCATGTGACCCCTGTAAGAACTCCTCCCACTGTCCTCTGCTGATCAGGATGGATTCTGCCCCCACAGGAACACTTCGAGAGAAGATTTGACCAATCAGGGGGAGTTCCGGGGTTTGTGTGACCCCTCTAAGAACTCCTCCCACTGCCCTCTACCAATCAGCAGGGGTTTCAGCCGCAGGGGACCACCCCGAGAGGAGATTTGCCCAATTGGGGGGAATTCTGGGGCAGGGTGACCCGTCAGGAGGTGGCTCGTGTGACCCCTCTAAGAACTCCTCCCACCACCCTCTACCAATCGCGATGGGTTTTGGCCACAGAGGACAGCCCCAAAAGGAGATTCGACCAAAATAGGGTGGGTTCTGGGACGGGCTCAACCACCCAGAAGAGGGTCATGTGACCCCTTGAAGGACTCCTTCCAATGTCCTCTGCCAATCAGAGTGCAGAACCATCACCTCATAAGTCCCAGCGCTGGGAAGAGGAGGCCATCTCTTACCAAGAAGACGTGTTTTAGAAATTGTGGAAAGGCTGAGAGGAAACGTGGACTCCTTTACCACCCCTGTGAGAACTTCAGACTTTGTTTTAGCCCCGAGGACCTTTGGAGTTGTGTGGAGAAAGCACTACAGCAGCGACAGTTCTGAAGAGGATGAGAGAGAAGCCAAGGGGATTCCTTTGGCCCAGCCATTGATGGATATGCCAGAATCCGAACCTGAAGCCCAACTGCTCATGAGACACCCCCATGAGCATGGTGGCCTCTCGTCATCCGCCACCCTGGAGGAGGAAGGCGATCATGGCTTGGGGGAGGCACTGGCAGACAAGGTGAATGGAAAAGACATAGCTCAGGTACATGAATGATTAAGAAGCGACGGTCGATGATTGGGTGTAATGAGGTTAGGAACCAGGGGTTGTGTAAATCTAAAAACAAGGAGTGGGAACTTACGCTTGTTTCTTCTCTGAAAATCTCTCGACAGCTTGACGATGCCTTTCCAGAGGACCCGGAGGCCCTGGACGGCGTAGCATCAAGCAGCGAAGGTGAACCAGGCCCGCCTTGTTTTTGCTCAACGCCGCTAGAAATTGTTGAAGATGACTCCGAGGAGGACGGCTACGAGGAGTTTAGGAGGAGGCTTGGCATGGAACTCGCTGAGCCAGTGCCACATCACGAGCGTAAAAATGTTATGCGGACTATTGTCCGCGTTGCTGTTTATGCTGTTCTTCATCACTGTCTTAGGGAAAAGCTTTTTGAAAATGGTGAGGGCTGTGTCATAGATGCCCCAGCCCAATGGCACCATGACTGTGTGACTTGGACTTCAATGGATAGAAACTGCAAGCTCTGGGACCTGTGTGCTGAGCTATGTTTGGAAAGCTTATTGAACACTATTATTGCCATAGGTTATGTTATGCAACGTCTGTGCCTAACCCAAGAACATTTAGCGCAAGCGGTGACCTTGAGAAATGCTGTGCAATTCAGTGGAGACCCTGACCTTGTTTTAAAGACAATGTCCAAACTGGAAGATGCCTGCTTACAGCGTTACATTGCATTACAATGCAAAACCGGGTCAAGCCCCCCACCAGCGGGGCACTGAAGCTCCCCTATGACAAGTTGAAATCACTGAATACTGTGTTAAGTAGTAGGGGGGCCTCAGAGCTGGGGCACCGTGAACCCAAAGTGACATCAGCTCTGCAGTCTGTAACCAAACTCCTAATAGAATCAAAATTACCTCTGACATTACACAATGGAGAGAAAGTGCAATTGGTGTTTGGGGCCCTCAGAAGGGGGCTCACATCACTAGGCACAAACCTCCAAACTCTCTCAATTCACTGGGTTTTGGAATCCTTGTCCCTTGCCTAGCGAGTGCTACTTAGTTGATGGCGAGTCCCTCCGTCATAAAAGGCCAAGGACAGTTCTACTGTCCTTGATTCACATAATCAGGATAACAGCACTTTATTCTTCCTGCCCCAATAACAGAGAAACTGGGGATCCCACAGCCGCCAAAGTGACCATTTGGGCTCCTGTGGGCTTATGCTAGGTGGGGTGAGTGTCCTGTGCAAACGAGATCAGCTCCTGAAGTCCTTTCCCACAACTCACCACCAGATGTCAGGGTAGAGCTCATCCTGCCTCTGCTTACAACTCGAAAACAAAACAGGGATGGTTCAGACATGTGTTTGAGTACAATAGAGTTGACTCATCCTGTTCACACCCCCACTGAATAGTGAAGGTAACTGTGATTACTTACCCTTGTTGCTAGAGGGATAAATGTGATGGGTGTGCACCCATAGTAAGGGAGGCGGGTGGGTGAGTTCGGATTAATATGAAATGAAATAAAACCTCAGGAATTCGCAGATGCTATTGGGCAGTTTAAATATAATCCCTGGAGTTGGTAGAGCACTATTGGACAGTGAAAATGACCCAGGAACTGGCAGAACTCTACTGGACAGTTTAAATATGACCCAGGAGTTGTTTGAATGCTATGGGTCACTCTTTCTAGCAATTCAAAGCCATTAAAAGTTTAAAATACTCTATTTACCCAAAAAACCCAAAACAACCAACCAAAAAATCCCACCACACACACACACACACACACACACACACACACACACACACGGGTCTAACCCAAAACTGAAATGTTTGAAGGGTTCACAAATCTTCACCATGCTTTAGAACAATCATTTGCTCGAAAGACAAATTTTTAAAAGCTGTGGGTGCTTATTATGGTTGTGATACAACCATTTTATTTCAACCCCCAACCCCAAAGTTTAAGCATGAAAGAAACATGTTTAAAAAACAAGCCCCAAAGACATTTACTGAGATCTGCAAAGGGTCCCCACTTGGAAATGGGTACAGTTACATTACAGATTGGTGATTTACTGTTTAATACTGTAAGAAGGCCCTACAGAAAAATGTATTTTAACTAAAAGGAAAAAAATGTGGCCAAAAGCAGCTCGGTTGTGCAGACAGCTTAATTTGTTGGATCATACTAAAGAAGTTCTGTATTAAAATCACAAATGAGTTTGATTCCCCATAGTTTAAATTCCAGGGTATTACTAATTAAGAGGTCTCTTGGGTTTTGGTGCTGTTTCTCTCCCTCTCCGTGTGAAAGTTGCAAGCTGCTAATTGTGTTAGTACATCCTAGACAGAGTCTGTTCTCAAAGCAACACTTTGTAACAACAGAAAGAGCACACAGAGACTCCCCGCCCTTGTGTTGTATTTATCTGGCTTTGTTAACAATTGTGCTTTAAAATAGAGATAGAGGATGTATGTGGATGGATGCTTGGTGTGGATAATAACTGAATGATCAGGGAGGTGCCAGCCTAAGAATCCAGTGTCTGTCGGCCAAAGAAGGCGTCAACCAGAGGACCCCCGGAGGGCAGACTGGAATCCACCCAACAGCCTCAAGGATGGGAGAACCGAAGAACAAGACGGAGCCGTCAGGAATGTGCCATCTGCTGATTGATTCAGCAACAGCATGATGAAGCAATTCCCATAGGCTGGCATAGCAATAAATTCCTATAAAAATGGACTCTAGAAATGGAAAACTTTGGGGTCTGATTCTGCAAACCAACTTCCAGGCGCGTCAGATGTGCATCTGACAAGGCCCTGCTCCCTCCTCGTGTCCAGGCCACCTGGCCAGTGGCTTGGCATGAGCAACTCTAAGGCTGGTAACTATGATAACAACCTTGCAGAACCTCTCTGTGTGTGTGTGTATGAATGAATGTGTGAGTAAATATGAAATTGAATGGAATGTTATAGCTATAACTAACTGCTTACTATGATTCTTTCTGTATGCACAATAAATGTGGCATTTTGCCTTTTCCCTTTTAATAAGATCCTGCTGGTTTTTATTTTATTGGTATAACAAATTCCCCCACCCTAGATCACAAAAGGGAATGTTAGGGAGGGGTGCCTAATGTCCTTAAGTAGCTATTATTTGAGGGTTGTAGCGATCAGATCAACCTGCTAGCTCCTATTTTGAAGTCTGTTTGAAACAAAGGCTTAGGATGGTGTAAAAACCTCATGTATTTTGGAGACTCTTTCAACAGAAACTCTCTTGAATGGCTGCTGGACTGCAAAAGGAGCCATGCTCCCTGTTTTTAACTCTGAAAATATATATTCTATTCTATCACTCGTTGGCCATGCTGTCTTAGTAAATAATGGTGCCTATGTTTCTTGCAGTGTGATCTGTTTAGCATGGAACCAATCACTTTAAACTGCATTTCATCACCGGGCCAAGGTAAAAACCAGTTTAACTGTAGTTTTGCTTAATAACTTCAGGTATTACACAGGTTGGATAGGGATTTGGGGGTAATACTAACTAACATTTTTGCTTGTTCTTTAATCCAAAGGCCCAAACACATATGGGGGTGGGGTGGGGGGGGGCGTAACTTTCTGCAATTGGCTTTTAAATGCATGTGGGTTTATTGAAAAGTATTTTGTTGCAAACTGTGTTTTAAACTCTCACTCTCTCTCTCTCTCTGTGTGTAAAAAAATATAGGTGTTTTTTTTTTTTAAGTATATGGCTGCAAACTGTGTTTGGTGTGTTTCAAATTAACAGGGTGCTTTTTTAATGTGCAAAATGTGTTTTAAACTGGATTTTAAAAGTTGATTTTAAAAGCAGTTTGGTTTTTATTTTGCAAACTGAGGTGCATTTAAAAAAATGTTTGTGGGTTTGTTGTTTTTTGTTTTAAAGTGGTAGAAATAAACTCAAAACTCCTGTTTGTTGTACAGCCTGAAATGGATTATTTTATTTTAAAGCTCTGACTTTTTAAATAGAAAAACACCCTAATTAATATTTTATTTTTAAGTTTACAAGACAGTTTCGTGTGATTTATAATAATCATAATCATATTGTCTGCTCCACAGTACGGTCAAAACATGAGAGACCCTTAGACCAGAGGGTAAAGAAGCTTAAAAGAAAAAGAAAAGAGACAGCTGAAAAGAAAAATTCACCAGATGGATGGATGAAGCCCAGTAAATATACTGTGTTTGGGAGGTTATGAGGTTTTGTATTTTAAGTAAATACATCGGTGTGGGTGAGAAAGATGGTAAAGTTAAGTTTTGTAATATGTTCCTTCCCCCCCAATCGGGAATGTGCAGTTCTCCTGACAATGCTGTAGTCAGAGCTACAGGGACACCTCCACCAGACCAGCCAAAGAACCAGAAATCTGCTTTGAGACCTTTAACAACTGAAAACAGCACAAGAGTGCAGATGAAGCATCAGGACAGTCCAAACCTCAAATACGTCAAAGCCAAGGACAAAACAAAAGACTCTGGTGAAAACCAACCACGCAAACACAACTCCAGTTCCTCAGCGGCCACCTCCACACCAAGCCCTGAGAAAACCATGAGTGAAAACGCCCACCTACGATGCTTCGTTCAGAAGACTGAGGGACGCTGTATCCTCGGGGGTTCTAAAAGAACGGCATTCTAAAAAGGTTTGGGGAAAATATGATGCTTCGTTCAGAATACCGGTGAACGGTGTATCTTCAGGGGGTCTAAAAGAAAGGAGGGCTGGAAAGCACATCAACAAAGCAAAAGCTTTGGTGGGTGACTTTTTGAAAAATACTTCAATTTTTGGCTCTGCGCAGGCGTGACTAGTCGTGGAAAGGGACCTGGGTAAAAGGGGTACCCTCAAGGATACACATCAGCTCAGGTGTAAACAAAAGCGGGGACAGCGCTTGGTGGACAAACAAATGGCTGCCAAAAAGTTCCAGGCCAGGGTCGCTGTAAAAATTTTAAAAAGGGCTAACGAGGTAATGGGGAGGGGGGACAAAAAGAGATGCCCTCGACTGGAGGCTCTCAAACTGGAATGTCTGAAAATGGGGAGGTGGAATCAGACTCTCACACAGAGTCTGGTTTAGAAAATTCCCCAGAGGGCTCTCTAGAATGATGGGTCCCCATTTCCTCCCGATGACCCTCACGGAGGCGCCTCGGAGTCTGACTCTCAAATAGCATCTGATGTAGATGGTCCCGTAGAGGAACCCCCAAGTAACCCTGAAAATGCAGAGGGGTGTATGGAGAGAGTGAGAAGTTGGCAACGTGAATTACCTAGATTTGGGGGGTTGGTGTATTGTGAGGAATTTCATTTTGTCAATCTTGAGCGAATAAATTCAGCTCAGCAGGTTGCTGAAGCCATACACAGGGGGATACAGTTAGTTCTCGATGACGTTAATGGTAGGGTAGGCCCTGATGATTATGTTCAGTTACATTTAGAGAGCCGTAATTGAACTAACCCGTTGTTTTCAGTCTGAAGAACTAGGGATGAGCTGTCTGCTGAGGATTTCTTCAATCAGACCTCAAAGCTGCCACAGAGCAATAGAGTTGCATGTCAATGGGACATTGCACCTCGTTGGGACAGTTTTAAAAAAACAGGGGTGGGGGCCGCTCGTAGAGTTTTAAATTCTATCCTCAGTAGTCAAATCATCCATAAAAAAGAGACAATGTTTAGTAGACCTGACTTACACGGCTACCAATCTGTGTTTTGCGCATGGGCTCTTGACCGTCATGTCCGACCATAAACCTACGGACGCAGAATCGTTAGCGGGGGCGAGAAAGTTGCATGAGAAACTGGGCTGGTCAGATCAAAAAAAGATTATGCTCAGTGACGTAGCAATGTCTGAACAGCATTTAGGAGTCAACACACAGGTGGTGCTGTATGCGGCGAAAGGGGCTTTTTTTAAACGGGCGGGGGGGCAGTTTACCCCAAGATTTATTTCATCCTGTTGCACGATGAGCATTACTATGGGGTTCAAGAATTTCCATCCCACCACCAACCTCAGCCTGGTCCAGTCCACACAAGAGATCCACTTCCTGGACACTACAGTGCTAATAAACAATGGTCACATAAACACCACCCTATACCGGAAACCTACTGACAGCTATTCCTACCTGCATGCCTCCAGCTTTCACCCTGACCACACCACACGATCCATCGTCTACAGCCAAGCTCTGCGATACAACCGCATTTGCTCCAACCCCTCAGACGGAGACAAACACCTACAAGATCTCTGTCAAGCTTTCTTACAACTACAATACCCACCTGCAGAAGTAAAGAAACAGATTGATAGAGCCAGAAGAGTTCCCAGAAGTTACCTACTACAGGACAGGCCTAACAAAGAAAATAACAGAACACCACTAGCCGTCACCTTCAGCCCCCAACTAAAACCCCTCCAACGCATTATTAAGGATCTACAACCTATCCTAAAGGATGACCCAACACTCTCACAAATCTTGGGAGACAGGCCAGTCCTTGCCTACAGACAGCCCCGCAACCTGAAGCAAGTACTCACCAACAACCACATACCACACAACAGAACCACTAACCCAGGAACTTATCTTTGCAACAAAGCCCGTTGCCAATTGTGCCCACATATCTATTCAGGGGACACCATCACAGGGCCTAATAACATCAGCCACACTATCAGAGGCTCGTTCACCTGCACATCCACCAATGTGATATATGCCATCATGTGCCAGCAATGCCCCTCTGCCATGTACATTGGTCAAACTGGACAGTCTCTACGTAAAAGAATAAATGGACACAAATCAGATGTCAAGAATTATAACATTCATAAACCAGTCGGAGAACACTTCAATCTCTCTGGTCACACAATCACAGACATGAAGGTCGCTATCTTAAAACAAAAAAACTTCAAATCCAGACTCCAGCGAGAAACTGCTGAATTGGAATTCATTTGCAAATTGGATACTATTAATTTAGGCTTAAATAGAGACTGGGAGTGGCTAAGTCATTATGCAAGGTAGCCTGTTTCCTCTTGTTTTTCCCTACCCCCCCCCCCCCCCAGATGTTCTGGTTTAACTTGGATTTAAACTTGAAGAGTGGTCAGTTTGGATGAGCTATTACCAGCAGGAGAGTGAGTTTGTGTGTGTATGGGGGTGGGGGGGATGTGAGAAAACCTGGATTTGTGCAGGAAATAGCCCAACTTGATTGTCATGCACATTGTGTAAAGAGTTGTCACTTTGGATGGGCTATCACCAGCAGGAGAGTGAATTTGTGTGGGGGGGGTGGAGGGTGAGAAAACCTGGATTTGTGCTGGAAATGGCCCACCTGATGATCACTTTAGATAAGCTATTACCAGCAGGACAGTGGGGTGGGAGGAGGTATTGTTTCATATTCTCTGTGTATATATAAAGCCTGCTGCAGTTTCCACGATATGCATCTGAGGAAGTGAGCTGTAGCTCACGAAAGCTTATGCTCTAATAAATTGGTTAGTCTCTAAGGTGCCACAAGTACTCCTTTTCTTTTTGCGAATACAGACTAACACGGCTGTTACTCTGAAACCTATGGGGTTCTGGTTGTGAAAAAGTTGTTCGGAGCAAAAAAATATGGTGAGTTTTGCCCCACGGTGCACAGTCACGGCCACTCTCGCAGGTACAGCTGCTGCCTGTGCTTGAGCGTAACCTGCTCAGACAGCGTGGACGTGCAGCTGAGGTGTCCTCGCTGTAGACTCTATTGTCAGTCCAGAGAGTGTTTAGACAGACACATCGACTGGGCATCGACAGAACAAGCTGAATGCCTGTCTAAAACGTTGTGCGATAAGGGTCAGTCTTACGTGGAAAAGCGGCACAGACGTAAAGGGAGGCACTGTAAGCAGGGTCAGGGTTTGATCGCTGGTGATGTAGACGGTCACCTCGGTTTTATGGACAGCCTTAGAAAGCCCGAATCCTCAGAAAAGTGTATTTGTTATGATTCCGAAATCACACAGGAGACTGGGTTGCACACTCCCAATTACATTTTTGCTATGTCCCTCAAGCCGGAAAAGTCCTGGGAATTTAAGGGTGATGAGTGTCTTTCTATGTTTGTTCAGACCTTTATTGGCAAAGAGTTCCGGGTCTACACGTTCCAGGCGCACAATTCCAAAGGTTACGATGCATACTTCATCATTAGACAGTTCCTGAAGGAAAAGATGTGCCTAGAACTGATCACTCAGGGTAGTAAACTAATGTGTGTGGAAGTTAAGGCCCTGGGCATTCGTTTTATAGACTCTTTAAACTTCTTGCCCATGAAGCTTGGTTAGCTCCCGCAGGTGATGGGGTTTGAAGGGTGCAAAGGGTATTTTCCACATTTTTTGAACACTTTAGAAAATCAAAATGATGTGGGGCCTATGCCCGGTGTGGAGCACTATGGTGTAGAAAGCATGATGCCCAGGGAAAAAGCAGAGTTTCTCGACTGGTAGCAGGCCCACAGGTAGGAGACGTTTGACTTGCAGAAAGAGCTCGCGTATTACTGTCAGCAGGATATCAAAATTTTGAGACAGGTTTGTATCCTATACAGAAAAGAGATTATGAAAATGATGGAGAAGGGAGATCTAGTAGAGAGAGAACCTGGTAAATTCACTGAGATAAAACTGTTTATAGATCCATTCTGGTACATAACACTAGCATCTGCCTGCATGGCTATGTACAGGTTTATGTTTTTGGAGCCTAACACGGTAGCTCTTCTCCCTCCAGAGAATGATCACAGGCAGAAAAAGATATTCGACCCCGTCTATTCAGTGGCTGTTGTATACCTCTCACCAAGAAACTATACAAATAGGGCATGCTTTACAGGGTGGGGAACTACAGGTAGGCTCCTACTCTTTAGAGGGTTATGCCAGTGTTGACAGGGTACACACAGCCATAGAGTTTAATGGGTGTTCTTTTCCACGGTTGTGCCACCTGTCATTGTGAAAAGGCACAAAACCCTATGACGGGGACAACTTTTGGGTTTCCTTATTACAAGACGCAGCTCAAGACCGACTATCTGAAATAACTTGGTTTTGTAGTGAGGACTCTTTGGGAGCAAGAGTGGGAAGTGATGAAAGAAACAGACAGGGAGCTTGCAGGTATTGAAAATGAGCCCAGTTGCCCTAGCCTCTCGTGCCTAGGGATGCTCTTTTTGGGGGGAGGACAAACGCTATCTGTCTATATTACAAACTTAACTCCGGGGAAGAAATCCACTATTATGATTTTACCAGCTTCTACCCTTTTGTAAAGAAAACCAAAGAATACCCTATCGGACACCCCGATATAGTTTATGACAAATTTGGACCCCTTGCAAATTATTTTGGAATTGCAAAACTTAAAGTGTACCCCACACAAGGCTTCTTTTTCCCATTCTTACCTGTCAGAGTGGGTGGCAAGCTTCTGTTCCCGCTATGCCGAACCTGTGCGGAAACCGAGCAGCGGGAGGTGTGCATCCATACTGACAAGGAGAGGGCCATCCTGGGGACTTGGTGCACGGTGGAATTGAACGCGGCCATAACGAAGGGGTACGCGGTGGCAAAAATATATGAAATCTGGCTTTTTAATGAAAAATCTGATGAACTCTTTTCAGAGTACATCAAATGACACCTCCGCCAGAAACAAGAGGCTTCAGGGTATCCCAGCTGGTGCACAGACGAAGAAAAACAAAATAAGTACATGAACGATTTCTACCAGAAAGAAGGCGTGCGTTTGTGCCAACGCGAGATCAGGTTTAACCCCGCTAAACGCCAAATCGCTAAACTCTTTCTAAATTCCCTCACGAGCGAGATCCCGCCAGATCAACACATCACCGAGTTTGTGTCGGCAGGCCCGAAAACATACGGGTATAAGCTGTCGGGAGGAAAGGCCTGTATGAAAGTCAAAGGTATTACCCTGAACTTGGCAAACTGTCAAAAGATCAACTTTGAGAGTTTGAAAGATCTAGTCCTGGACTATTGCACGGGCCTGCGAGAAAACACCTCAAAAAAGAGAGAGGTGCAGCAGCCCTCTATCGTAAGGAGCAAAAATCAGTGGTAAATAGAGACCAAAACCCTTAAGAAAACACAGAAAGTCATTTACAACAAGAGGGTCCTAGGAGAAGGCTTTAAAACCCTGCCCTACGGATTTTAGAATGGATACGAGGTGGAAACACCCCTTTTCTGCAATTCTCGCGGGGCCTAGCAACTGTGGGGAAAGTTACTTTATAAAAAAATGTGTTGGATAATGCCAAACAAAACATTGTCTGTTATGCCTGAGAATATTGGATAACATGGCTATAAAAAGCATTGCAAGATACACATGTCTGGGCTTGTTGAAACACATTTTGAGCAAGGCTAGGCATGCCCAAGAATTTAAATGTATTTTTTACAAAATTCATCACCATCCGGTCGTTTTGCACTAAGTCGTTAGATTACAATTTTAAAATCCAGTCAAAAGATAAACCCTTGCTCTGATGATGTAAGAAAAACACTGAGTGATAGCCGCAGGCGACAGAGCGGGGGTCTTGTAATTGTCTATTGTGAAACACAATGCCTGTGGCATTTTTGTTTAAACATTTCATAATGCTTTTAGGAAACAACATGCTCTTCGGGGGGTGCCCATATGAGTCTAAAAACTCTCCATGGTTACACTCCGCCAGACACAAGGCAAGCCAGTGTTCACCAGGTTGGTTGTGTGGATGCACGATACAAACCTAGGGGTCTCTGAGACAGCTTGTCGCCAGGGAGCCAAATCACAAGGGAACACATCTAAGAAATTCTTTTTTGTGTAAGGCACCTTGATAAGACACATGAGAGCTGCACGGTGTCCATGTTCACATATGGTCAAGCAGAACATCTCTCCTCTGATTTCTCTCTATGATGTTGTCAAAAACCCCATGCACGATCAGATTGATGGTGATGGTTAAAGCCTTCCCAAAACGTATTTCTGCTCTCAGGTTCCCGGTTTTAATCAGGGAATAGTCATCGGCGCATTCCTGGTCGGGAGACAGGTCAAAGGCAAACAAGGTGTAACCCTGTGGAAACTCCTCACGGTCGATTAACAGAGAACGATCTGTCATGTGTTTACCAGTGTCTGTACCAGATTCATGTATTCTCTCACGCAGCATCCTGCCTCGAAGTCTGGTTGCAGAGGCTTGGTTGGTATCTGTTCACCATCCACATACAAGGCCACAAAATTAATATCATAATGTTTAAAATGAAAGGGATTTTTAGTGCAACTTCCACTCAAGGCATAAGACAAACCCTAGGACAAGCATTTTGGGTAACTGTCCCAAAAAACAGGTTCTCCTGGTTATTGACCCTGCTGCCCACGGGGATGCTAAACACTTTCATTCCCACACGGTCCACGGGATATTTAGCATTTGTGGTAAGCAGGGACTCCGCGTGCCCCAGACGAACGCTCAGGGCCACCCGTACTTTCTTCACAAAAAGCGATGCTGATACAATGCGCAATTTAAAGCCTTCGGCTGCACTGCCCATTAAACAGAAAGCGTCTTATCTGCGCGTCAGTTTAAATTTTCACATCCACTCCGTTCAACAAATGAGACGTATCTGTTCTGATCTGTCTTTATTTCAATGGTAATGGTATTGATGTGGTGTTTTCTGACAGGAACGTGATGAGGTTTATCGTAGGTGATGGTGACAAACTCATTGTTCCTTCCTCAGACAGGGACACAGTGTAACAGGGGAACAGAAAAGTCCCTCACAAACTGGTGTTCTACAATATCTGTTTGCAGATACAGGGAATTAACTCCCCCTGTGATGTCTGCCCAGAAGGGGAATTTTTGGACGCTGCGCTTGGGGCCCAAACCTAGAATGTTAGCTAGCTCCCTGCTGGTAGAAAACATAAAAGTAAAATCAGCGGATTTAAAGCTAACTTTTCTACCCACAGGGTCATCGTTCATGACCACCACAGGCGGTGGGGGATGACGAGCCACGGTACTGTTCATATGATCCAATCATTCGGGTATGGACGAGTAATAACCTCATCGTAGGATAAAACTCTATGCCATATCTTCAAAGGTGATTTCAAAAGGGGTGTCCTCGTTGATAGCGTTCCAGCTGTGCGGGTGTTGTATTTCCACTAACCCCACCTCCCAGGCACCCGGGAGATCCAAGGGCTTAATTAGCTGTATTGTAAAGTTCGAGCTGGTGTTTTGAGGAAAAACTGCAGAGCTGGCATTGCTGGGCAAAGTCATGTAAAACCCGCTGTCGCTCATTTTTTGCTCCCTCAGTCTTTGCAGGAGGAATCTTTTTGTTTGTTTGTGTCTAAACGTCAGAATTGAGAAGCTTCCACCCAGCTGATAAACTTATCCCCCGTCCCCCGCAAACCATTTCACCAGTAGCTGCTTTTTTCTCCCTTTTCCTTTCTCTGCTAGAACTTTTTCGATCCTGCAAATCTTGTCTTGTTTGGGGTTTACTTTTTGTAAATCTTCAGGGTAAAAATATCCAGTAACTGTCTCACTCTCGTAATCTTTTAATCGGTATACAGGTCTCGGGCTCCTGGTTCAGGCTTCATCCACTATAAATATCTCATTGGTAAACGTCTGTTCACAACCTTTTTCAAAAGCTCCTTTGGTTTTAGATAGTCTCACGTGGTCGCCTTTTCTAAAAGGGGCAACAACCGGTTTTATTTTAAAACCGTTTCTATCAACCGGTTTCCATATCTTCAGAGAATTGGAAGGGTTAACATCGGCGGGTCTGGTACGTAGAGTTCTGTAAAAGCTCTGGTTGTAACTCTTCATAAAGTCAGGTAACAGGTCAATGTGGCGAAAGGCGTTATGGGCTGTAAAATATCGCCACATCCTCCACATCTTTTTCAAGTTCTGTTAAAATGGCTCCACAACCCCTGCTTTGACTTCATTATCAGTAACAAAAAGCGTTAACGCTGTGCCGTTTCAACAATCTGCTAAAAGGTTTGTTTCAAAATTCTTTCCACAGATTAGTTTGTCATTTTTGAGGCACGCGACCTTGGCTAAAAATAGCTTCCAAGGCCTTGGATTCCTCACCGCTCATCTTGTCTTTTAGGCCTAAGGCCCAGGCATATTTGGATAGAATGTCTATCACTGTTAAGATGTATTTAAAACCGCTGTTGTGTTTGGAGAAGCGGTGCATACGGACCAAATCTGCCTGCCATTGCACGTCCACATCTGAAACAACGGTCCTGGTTCTTTTAAAACGTATTTGAGCAGGTTTGTGTAAAGCGTAAGCATCCTGGTGTGAAAGCCAAGCTCTGACCTGTCTTCTATTTAAAGTTTTAGGATGCTTTTTGGCCACTTGAAAAAGAAGATTGACCCCGTCAAAGCCCCCAACTTTCCTGGGGGTTTAACAGATTTTCTTTAACAGAGCCGTCTGTGGAGACACGGCTGTTCCTGGGACCGTCTTTTACGAACACAAGTATGGAGGGGGACACGTTCATTCTGGCACATTTAAATAAGTTTTATTAATCGCCTGGTTTAACACAATCTTTTACAGCCGCCTGAAACAAAGGACGCCATGATCCCTACCATGAAGGAGTCTGAGCTGGTTCATTCTTCCATTTTTGTCCTTTTCTGGATTTTCCTCTGGAGATCTGGGTCTCAGACAGGAGCAAAAACAGCTGATGCGCGATGGATTTACTCCCACAGGGCTACCGATGTGTAACTTCTCAAAGGCCTCTAGAAAGGCATCGTCGAGCTGTTGAGAGATTTTCAGACAAAAAACAGTGTAAGCACCCCACTGCCTGTTTTTACATTTATGTAATGCCAGGTCGATTCCTAACCCCATCACACCCCCATGATCGACCGTCGCTTCTTAATCATTCATTTACCTGAGCGCCGTCTTTCCCGTTCACCTTGTGACTCCCCCAAGCCACAATCGCCTTCCAACTTTAGGGCCTGGACAATGAGAGGCTGTCACACTCATCGGGGTGCCTCACAAAGGTTTGGATTTTGGGGTCGGGTTCCGACGTATCCATCAACGGTTGAGTCAAAGGGCCCGCCTCGGAACTGTCACTGCCGTAGCGCTTTCTCCACACAACTGCAAAGGTCCTCGGAGCTAAAACAAAATCTGAAGGTCTCACGGGGGTGGTAAAGGAGTCCATGTTTCCTCTCAGCCTTTCCACAATTTCTAAAACATGTCTTCTTGGTGAGAGATGGCTTCCTCTGCCCAGCGCTGGGACTTATGGGGTGATGGTGCTGCACTCTGATTGGCAGAGGGCGTTGGGAGGAGTTCTTAGAGGGCTCACATGACCCTCTTCTGGACGGTTCACCCAATCCGAGAACCTGCCCCATTTTGGTCTAATCTCTTCTCGGGGCGGTCCTCTGCAGCCGAAATCCATCGCGATTGGTAGAAGGTGGTGGGAGGAGTTCTTAGAGGGGTCACACGAAGCACTTCTGGACGGGTCACCCCACCCTGGAACTCCCCCCAGTTGGTCAAATCTCCTCTCGGGGTGGTCCCCAGTGGCTGAAACCCCTCCTGATTGGTAGAGGGCGGTGGGAGGAATTCTTAGAGGGGTCACACAAACCACTTCCAGACAGATCACCCCACCCCGGAACTCCCCATGATTGGTCAAACCTCCTCTCGGGGTGGTCCCCAGTGGCTCAAACCCCTACTGATTGGTAGACGGTGGTGGGGGGTATTCTTAGAGGGGTCACACGAACCACTTCCAGACAGATCACCCCACCCCGGAACTCCCCATGATTGGTCAAACCTCCTCTCGGGGTGGTCCCCAGTGGCTCAAACCCCTACTGATTCGTAGATGGTGGTGGGGGGTATTCTTAGAGGGGTCACACGAACCACTTCCAGACAGGTCATCCTGCCCCGGAACTCCCCCTGATTGGTCAAATCTTCTCTTGGGGCGTTCCTATCAGGGCGAAACCCATCCCGATTGGTAGAGGACAATGGGAGGAGTTCTTAGAGGGGTCACATGACACACGTTGCTTCCGGTCATTTGTCTGCCTTGACCCTGGAAGTAATACCTCATGGCTTGGGACTTCCAGTGATGGTGGGTAAGGCTTACGAGGGCCAAGGGTGGGGTTAACGTTTGATTGACGGTAGGGCCCTTATACTACTGGAGCGTCTTCTTCTGTTTCTCTCCCGCTTCATTCCCCAAGCACTCGGCCAGGACAGATGTCATTTAGGACCTCAGTTGCCACCAGCTGGACAGAGGGACTTGGGTCTTTCTTGAGGAACTGGAGAGCTGAAATGACAGAGGACAACATGCTAGTGTACAGACTGTCAAATCACAGCTAAGCGTGATCACAGAATCTTGAACTACCAGAGCTGAATGATCACATTGTAAAATGTGAAACTGGGCTCAGTCCTTCTATTGGGATGGAAAATACATGAGAGATGAATCTGCCTCACTTTTCATATTGTCACCTGTGCCTGAACTAGCTGGAGACTTACTATCTCTGAATACCACGCTACAGAAGCTCTCCAATACAAAGAAAGCTTTAGGTTCCTCCATTGGCTCCCTTCCATGCTCCCAACAAGTGGGGAGGCCCTGACTCGACCAGAAAGTCATCCACTCTGCTGTAAATGGAAGAAGGTCCATTGTTTCAATAGCTTCCACTTTTAAGTTTATTTTCCATCTCTATTCAGGAGCCACGGTCTGAGCTCCAATAACCCTGGAATTGAACAGAGACCAGGTCCAAGCTGGTTTGTGCAGGATGCAGGGCACCTACTGGAAGAAAAATTGCTGGTGGGAAATTTGGGGGAGCAGAAAGTGGCTACAATTTCTCCTCACCTGGACAGTCCACAGAGAGCCAATAAAGCCCAAAGAGTGGATAGCACTGGCTGCGGAGGGGGCCTTGCCAGGACAACCAGGAGATGCACGGACTCACATCACACCCCCTGCAGCTGCCTCCTTCAGGGGAAATTAAAGCTGACTTTCTACTGGGCAAGACTGAATTTGTCCTTGGATGTGTGGCTGATGCACTTTGCACCAGTGGTATCGGTTACTGCTGCTTGTCAGCTAAATTCCTTTAGAACTCACGGATGAGCAGAACTTCAGCTGTATTTATTACTTACACATCAGCAGATGGTCCAGGTTCAGCCATTTCATACGTTGCCTGTCTGTGTGTTCCAGGATGATGCCTAAATACACAATGGAAAACAAACAACAACAATAAAACCTTCCCTTGTTGAGTGCAAAGTGATATTAGCAGCCCCTAGACAGGTCTTTGGCCTCTCCTACTGTGGACCTAAGGGTGAGCTGTGGGCAAGAGGATGCTAGTGCAGTTTAGAGTCCACACTGAAGAGAATGAGAAAGACTTTTTTTTTTAAGAATGTTTACACAAAACCCATTTGCTTTAAAGAGTCTGTGTTCCTCTTGCCACTGCTGTCAGTTATTGGAGACATACTATGCTAGTGTCTTGGTCTAGTGGTCTGAGCAAAGGCCTGGGGCCAGGAATAAGTGAGTTCTAAGCAGGGATCCCACAAGGTGACTGACAGGTGGGACTTAGGCCACAATGCCTGCCTGTCTCACCTGGGTATGCTTGGGAGAAGAGGGCACAGGGCCAAAGCGGAGGAACCTTTTGCCTCCTTGACAAGGTGGTGTGGCCAGGAACCTGAAAGAGCAGGTGCTGAGGGCAGGTGGGCTGCATGCCTCCCAATGATGAAGTAGTAGTGAAGAGCACTGAGCAACACTGTGGGTGGGTCTGCACTTTGAGCGGGGGGGATCACTCCCAGTTCAATGGGACAGGCCCACTCTAGCTCGGACAGCGCTCGCATACTAAAATTAGAATGTAGCTAAAGCAGCACGAGCAGTGGGAGGAGCTAGCCACCTTGAGAATCAACTTTGGGGTTTGGATGGGATCATACTTGGGGTGGTTAAACTTCCTCCTGCTCCTGCCATCGCAGCTACTCTCTATTTTTAGTACTCAGGGCTAGTGCGGGTATGTTTCATCAAGCTGGGAATTAGACCCCCAGCTCCAAGTGTAAACATGCCCTATGTGACAGTGTCCCAGCCTCTACTACTAAATGACTGCACCGTGCTTTCCCTGCAACAATCCCAAAGCACTTTATAGCAAGTCATGATTTTCTCCGACCACCACACTGGAAAGGTAGGGATATTAACATCCCCATTTATGTATGGGAAGCTGAGGCATAGAGAGATTAATGGCAGCTCAGTGCTGCACAGTGGGATTTTTTCTCTCTCCCTCAATGGGAATACCAAAAGGGACACTGGGCATCATCTCTCACCAGCTAACTTGGCTGCAACTGCCCGGATCTCTTCCCATCTGCTAAAGAAGTACATGATGGTGCTTTTGTACAAGTTCTCCAGCAGCTCGGCATTCTCTTTGGCCTAGAGGAAATCAGGGACACATGAGCTCTCTCTGGCTAGAAGTGCCCTTTGACTGCCAGCACATGCTTTTACGAGCCACAGGTAAATCAGAGAAAGAACAGGTGACTGGGTGGACGTGGGAAAAATGGGGATCTGTGGCAGATTTACATTTCCCATCACCCTCAGTCATATATCCCACTCTGACCGCTATTTCCATTACCCATCACACATCCCCCCCACACCTCTACACCACCACATACCACTCCAGTCAAGAATCTCAGACACTTCAACAGCTCACTCACAAGGTGTCTGCAAATGTCCACCTGGAGCTCTTCAGGCTTCAGCTCGGCTGTGCCATCAAGGTGTTCATTCACGGCAGTTTGGAGCCTCTTCAGTCCCAAAAACGGGACACAGAGGTGAAACGTAGCTCTGCATTCCTGAAAAAAGGAAGCGTGTCACACCATTTAATTGTTCCCTACTGAGTGCTTTGGTCATTCAAAGGGAACTCATCTGCTTGACTGCTCATCTATTCCAGGATAAAAAGGGATTCATCTGGATGTAATTGGCAGAAAACATGCAGGAATGACTAAGAGAGGGGAGAGCTTCCACTGCAACCTGGAGGTAGCATCAATGTCTTTTTGGAACAGATCTACCTACGAAAGCTGCTTCACCAGGTCTCTCTTCTGTTCTGGGGAGGCAGGGGCCTGGGGTGCAGAGACAGACAGGAAGAGAGAGCTGTCGGGCTCAGACCCATGACCTATCCTGGATTCTGGTGAGGCAGCCATGGACCAACCTGGCGGGAACTGACTCAGCAGGAGGGCAATGAACTGAGGGGGGAATTTGGATCTCCAGAGCAGGCAGGAATAGCAGAGCTCCCCTGTCATTGGGAGGAAGATTCCTTTGCCTTCGTAAATAAGTCGCTCTCGGTCTTACCACTGAAACCCTGGGGTTCGGGTCTTGCAGGTGCAGCAGAAGTGTGACCCAGCTCTGTCGAACCTGCTCGGTGAAATAGCCCTTCCATTTTCTTTTGGTCAGGCGGGCCAGGATGCCAAATAGGACAAAGGACCATAAACGAAGAGCATCGTCCTCCTACAGCCAAGAAAGCCCCACAAGTTAGTAACTAAGGGACAATCACATCACGTACCTCGCACAGCCATCTCTTCTACGCTAAAGTCGAGGGATTCCAACTACAGCTAGTCGGGAACACTTTCATGAACTAATTTTTGTTTTGAATTTGCTGATTCATTAAACTATTTGAGCGACAGTTCCATTTTGATGAAATTCCTCCAGAAGTCAGGCAGGGGTCCTTAGAAACCTGCCTGCTGTCTTGCCAGTGCACCCATTCAGCTCCCTGGAAGCCGATCTAGCAGGCTGACTGGGATCGTGGGCTTCCAAACCCCCAGCGTCTGGGACCCTGGCTCTCAAATTTGCAACTCCCTGGCACTTCTAGCTCCCACAGTTTCCTGGGTTCCCAGCACCGGGATAGTCTGAGAGCAGACTGCCCGGACCCAAGGCTTTCAATAGAGCTTGGCTGAGAACAGGAATTCTGTTTCACAAAGAGTTTTGAAGTTTGGGGAGAGGGATTGCCACAAATAGGAACAAAACCAAAATTTGACATCTCAAAATTCTCTGCAAAACGGAATCATTCCAACCCTCTCACGTAAAAATGGTAGAGAGCAGGCCCAACGCTCTCTATTGTACCTTGGAACCCCTTTTTTATGGTTATCTAGCTACCTAATCTAGTATTCAGACTTTCTTTGAGGTTCTCAGTGGCAAGAAAGAAGAACAGAAGGGGGAGACTGTGGGAGCAGGGATGTCATCCCCATCCTCCTAATGTTCTCCTCCTCCATAAAACACCTCTCTTCCCTGGGGCCGAAACATCTCTTCACTCTGACATGAGCAATGCCCAGGGAGTAAATGGAGTCTAATCAAGATCGCTTGAACTGGGGCTGGAGAGTTCTGGTCACATACGTTGTCAAAGTAGGTCCGGATCTCTTGGGTGAGGTCTCTGAAGGAAGAACCTATGTCCTTCTCTTTCAGCTCCTTCAGGACTTTGGCCACTGCTTTCATGCTCTCGCCAATGACTTCAGAACTGAAAGGGTCACTTAAGGCCCTGATCAGGATGACCATAAGAAACTTCTTGTGCTTTTTCAGCTGGACAAACATACGACATTAAAGAACACTGATCACTGATCACACTTCTAATACACTTTCTTTAGCAGTTATGAAGCTGTGGGAATTTCATCTCCCCCTCCCACCCCCCCATTCCTCCTCCCACCCCCCCATCCCCTAAATATACCTATAGCTATATTTCAGACCAGGTTCGAGCTACAATGAGCCAAACTTGGTGCCATAATACACCTGTGTCATCCTATTATTAGATTCCTAGTTACTTAGATTCCAAGGCCAAAAGAAACCCTTGTGATTATCCAGTCTGACCTCCTGCATAACATTGAACTTCCCCGAAATAGTCTCTGTTGGAACTAGAGTGTATCTTTTAGAAAAACGTTCAATCTTGATTTTAAAATTGCTAGTGACAGAGAATCCACTACAACCCTTGGTAAATTGTTCCAATGGTTAATTAAAATTACCATTAAAAATCAATGCCTTATTACCAGTCTGAATTAGTCTAGCTTCATTTTCCCCCATTGAATCTTCTTATACCTTTGTTTGCTAATGGGAAGAACCCATTCTCAAAATGTGTTCCCCATGTGAGTAGTTCTAGACTGTCCTCAAGTCACTCCTTAACCTTCTCTTTGTACAGCTAAATAGATTGAGCTCCTTGAGTCTATCACTAGCGGTATCTTTGCCAATCCTTTGAGAATTCTTGGGACTCTTCTCTGAATCCTCTCTAATTTATCAGCATCCTTCTTGAATTGTGGACACCTGATCTGGACACAGCATTCCAGCAGTGCTCACATGAGTGTCATATTCAGAGGGAAAAGAACTTCTTTACTCTTAGTCAAGATTCCTCTCTTTATGCCTCTAAGGATCATTTCAGCCCTTTTGGCCACAACTTCGCATTGGGACACCTTATGTTCAACTGATTCTCTGCCATGACTCAAGTGGTTTTCAGCATCATTGCTTTTTGGGATAGAGTCTCTCATCCTGTAAGTATGGCCTGCGTTTTTTTTTTTTGTTCCTAGATGGAGACATTTACACATGGTCATATTAAAGTGTACAGATTGTTTGCTTATGCCCAGCTTAGCAAAGGATTTAGCTTGCTCTGTATTGACTGCAAAGAGGTTACGCGGGTATGTGAGAGAGCAGAATTTGGCCTAGTGCATTGTGTGCAGCCTCTGTAAACTCCGAACAACTATTTTCCTTGGTTTCTCTAATTATGCTGCATTCTAGTCAGTATTCTCTCTTACCTTCTCAGGCGCCCCATAGACTAAATTTCCCAGGCCTCTTACAGCCATCTGCCGGACAATGCTGTTCCTGCTTTGTGACTTTTCTTCCAAGATGTGTAAGACTGGCTTAAGGAACTTCTTCTCCCTGAGCATGGGATCACTCATTAGCTGAAAGAAAATCAACCTCTCCATTAGCCCCAATATGATCATTAAGATTGGGAATAGAATCTGAGCAGACATGTCATACACTAAAAACAACAAGGAGTCCTCCTACAGCCCCAGTCTTGAGGATACAGACAAATATGGCTACCCCTCTGATACTTGGCACATAATACACTGTAACACAAATGAGAAATTCCACACAAATGAGAAAGGTCTACAAAACATGGAGCTTTCCTTTTGGGCACTAGAATAGGGATCCACTCACCTCTTGAGAGCCTCTTAGTGGCTGGGTATGGTATCACAGTCCTTTTCTCACCCCTGGTGCACCCTGCCAGCCGTCCTCAGTGCATCTTCTGTGGCTCAGGCCTCTGGCTGAGTCCCAAAGTCCAAAGGAACCCCTTCTGGGGTAGTCAAGAACAGTCCCATTGTCCTCACTAGGGTCTCCAGCCCCAACTCTGGGTCCTTTACATTCTGCCCTTTGTTCAAACTCTCCATTAGCATTGTCCCCTCCATGGGGCTTATGCCACTGTTGGTGGTAGGGGAACCTGGGCCTGCCCCTAACTCTGGGTTCCAAACCATGGATCCTATAAACAGGAGCTAGGCACTGCTTGATTTCAGGTCATTGTCGCTTCTTCCTACCGGCCACTTTTAGCTTCACCCTCACCTCAGGGTTAAAGTTCTTCGGGACTCTCTTCCTGAAAACCCAGCTTAAGTAAAGGCTGCCAGAATCAAACTCTGGCTGTCCCCTGAATTTCTGTGGCCAGAGAGCAGCGCCCTTTCTTGCCCCTCCAGTTCCTGCCAGGAACTGACCTGCTAAAGCCCTTCAGCTCCTTTTAGCTGAGCCTGATGGGCTCGGATTGGCTGCTTTCATGAGGCCTCTCTAGACAGACCCAGACTGGGGGCTCTTTTCCTGGGGCAGGGTGTAGTAGGACCATGGGGCCTCTTGTAAGGAGCCTTAAAGCCCAGGTACAGCCCATCACGGGCACAGAGAGGTTGTTTTTCTTAGAACCAGATAAGCCCCGAAGATAGTTGCTTAGCAGAAGTGGGAAATATGATGCAGATTTTGGAGGAGGACTGTGGAAAGGGAGGATGCTCCAGCAGGTATCCCCACACTAGCCTAGGACTTAGGAGACCCAGGTTCCATTTCCTGCTCCCTCAAAGACTTCCTGTGTGACCTTGGGCAAGTCACTTAGCCCTTCTGTGCATCAGTTCCCTGCCTGTAAAATAGGAAACATAGTGCTTCCCTACCTCGCAGGAGTGTGGTGGGGATACAGACATTAAAGAGTTTAGAGGTACTCCGATACTAGAGTAATGAGAACCTAAGATAGACATTAATGTAGTTGTAGGTTGCTTGGTTGGTAGTATTAGGACACTCGGTTCATTCAGAAGATGTGCTGAGCTAAACCAAAATCAGGAGCTGTTGGTTAGGATCAGCACTAGGACTTGGCAGAAGAGGTCCAGTCATCCAAACTCTGTCCGTATCTCTCTCAGCCAGCACCTGTGGTTGTGTAGCTAGTATAGGCAATGACGGCAATAAAAACCACAGAGAGAGAGAGAAGGACTCAGAAAGGTATCATGAAGTTCCTGGTGAGGTTTCCATATAAAGGAGGACCTATTCTACTGTCTAAAATGACAATTACTCCTATGAACTGAACTGTAGAACTCCCGAAAGAAAGGCAGACAAGAGTCTAATGGTGAAACTGCTCTTCAGAGCCCTGTGTCTTACCTGGGCAAGGAAAGCTGTGCTGGTGACTCGGTGGTTTTCTGAGGGGGAATTCACCCAGGGGAGGAGGCTCTGTATGATCTCAGGTGTTATGAGTCCAGATCTTAGCAGAAGCCTGGAAGACAAAAGAAACCGCTCATGGGCTAGATTGCACACTTCAAAAAATCAGCTGCTCTGAGCATACAGCTCTGATATCTAGGAGTGGGAGCTGTGTGTTTCCACCCAGGACACCCTCGCACCCCCCGCCCACAAAGCTATAAACGGGAGGTTCCCTCTCATCCACTCTATTGGCTACTCATTCCCAAGGATAAAATGATGCCTCCTAGATCTCTTACCTCACCAGCAGACACACTCCCTCATGGTGTGTCTTGGGGTTTTCCACAAGAGTCCAAGTCCTCTGCTTCCTGAGCTCTCTCACCAGTCTCTCATTCCCACCCTTGAAAAGCACAGATTCTAATGCTTTGATAGAAAGCCTAGGGAAAGAGAGGCACAGAACTGCAGCAATCAGGAGGAAGGTGCACCTTGAACAGAGAGTCAGGTTACTTCTCAGGTCTGCTGTTCAATCGACAGTTCATCCATTGGCAATGTCCTGGACACCAGTGTCCCTGGAAGGACTTGATGCTGGGAGGTAAGTTTCAGTCTCATACATCTCATAGGACTAGTTTTGCTAGGGACAAAATTTTGCAGTCCTTTTTCATAGAATCATAGAATCATAGAATATCAGGGTTGGAAGGGAGTTCAGGAGGTCATCTAGTCCAACCCCCTGCTCAAAAGCAGGACCCATCCCCAATTAAATCATCCCAGCCAGGGCTTTTTCTCTTTCTGCAAGGAGTATGGGCACTAGCAGAGTACAGTGATATGGAAAAGATACATGATCAGGACCAGAAACAGGGGGCATAGAGTGTGGTGATCACTAATGGACATTTTGGGGTCATATCTCCAGATAGACAGAGTGCTGAGGGGTTTGCACTTGAGTCAGCACTCTGGTCACTATTCGTACTAATTCGGTTCCTCACAGAAGGCCTAATTGGACAGAGGTGTACCTGATTACGAGGTCAGATTGGGGCTAGTGAGTCAAGGAACCAATCATTCCATTAACAGGGAAACTGTATAAAAGGACATGGGCAGGAGCCCTTTGAGGGGAACAGACAGAGAAAGAAACTTGGGTTACCAGATGTCCCAATATTTGGGGCTTTATCTTATACAGGTGCCTATCCCGCCCGCCCCCCCCCCCCCCCGCCCGTCCTGATTTTTCACACTTGCTGTCTGGTCACCCTAAGAGAAACAGAAAGACAAAAAGCTAGGAGAGCCTGACAAAGTGAGGTCTCTGAGTGGAAACACCTTACCCCCCACCTGACTTTTGGAGAAGAGCTTAGAAAGTTGAGATACAATATAAAGGTGCTATGTATTGGTAGGGGGATTAAATAGACTATACGTTGGTGTTTACAAGCAAAAAAGTCTCAACGCGGTCTGTGTTTGTGGAAGATGTGGGGGTGCAACACCCCTCTCTGTCACAGCTGGGGGCTCATCAGGGATTTCCCTGTTATCTATGCAAATGGAGAGCCTGTTGGAGAAGCCGGTGTAGAGGTTTGGCAGTCCAGACGATGGAGGGAACACTGAAATGGGTGATGAAGCAGCAAAGAGAAGTGTAGAACAGGGGTTCTCAACCTTTCTGTTTCTGAGCCTCCCCCCACCCTCAACATGCAAGAAATACTCCATGGCCCAGTTTCAGGCCTCTGCCCTGCCAGGCATCAGAGTTTTGGGCTCCTGGCTCCAGATTTTAACCCCACAGGGTGCAGGGGCTTGAGTCTTTAGTGCAGGTGCTGGGCTCAAGGCTTCAGCTTTCTGCCCTGAGCCCCAGCTAGTCTAAAGCCAACCCTGCTTGGCAGACCCCCTAAAACCGGCCCGGTTGAGAACTGCTGGTGTAGAACAGTGGTCTCCAAACGTTTTGGCTCACGCACCCCCAGGGTGACCTGCCGCAGTCGCGCCACCGATGGAAGACCTGCCACAGGCAGGCCGCCAGAGGGGAGCACCAGCCATGGACATGCAGAGCTGCCGCCGAATGAAAAAAACGGCGGAGTGCCGTCCGGCGGCGCTACTGTTGCCATGCCCCCCCACCCCGGGATCATCCCGCGCACCCCAGTTTGCAGACCACTGGTGTAGAAGACCCGACAGACCTTCCAACAATCCCAGCAGGCAGAAAAACAGCCTTTCCTTGCCCGGTAGGTTTAACAGCAAAAGAGTCGGCAGGAATTTATACGGGAGCAAGCCCAGGTCTGGCAACAACTCCTCCAAAGTTTGGTGAGTCCCGTGACAGGAAATGGAAACCAGGCACAGGAGATCAGACTGTAAAATGGGACCCGCGAACAACCCCGATGTGTTTTTGGTTACTCTTCAAGGAGGAGCAGTGAGACCTCCTAGGGACAGAACAATGTGGGCCCTTCAACTGACACTCTATTTAACCGGGGAAGCACATCTAGGGCTTTTAGTGATGAGCAGGCAAGAGATTGTGACATGATTAAGGCAGCCATGCTGGACGAGGTGGGGCCTGTCCACAGAAAAGTACTGCCAGAAATCTAGAGTTGAAAGATGGATTGAGGGATTATGCCTCTGTGCATTTGGACAGAAATTAAAAGATTGGGCCACTCATTGGTAAGGCCAGATACTCAGACCGTGGGGGAGATCATGGATTATTCAGAGTCTCCCTGAGCATACCCGAGTATGGGTTCTGTGGCGCCAGCCAGTTCATCTGGACCCCACAGTTAAAGTGAGAGGAATTTGCAGAGGCGGACATTCCCAGAGTGAGTCAGTGGTCTAAGGGACTAGATTTGAGAAGGACCAGAGTGCCTACAGCTGGGAAGGGCAGCAAGAAGAAGAGGGAGGAGCCTCAAGGAACTGTAGTGGGAGCTTGGCCTACGGCGTGCTTCCAACATGGACCTGAAGGACATCTAAAAAGAGACTGTCCGAAAATGGACTGTGGGTTTGCCCAGTTTTGTGGTTGGGACAAGACTCCCAGGCAGGGAAGAAAAAAGAAAGTACCTACCATATCGGTCTGGGTAGGGAGGAGCCACCAAAGGGACTAATGGACACAGCTTCATCCTGTTTGCTAATCAGGCAGGAGTTAGTGAAACCCCACTGGATACTTCCCAGAGGTAGGATCAAAACTGAATACCAGGTCCATGGGGACAATAAATTCTGCCCAGTGGCAGAGGTGACTCTGAAAATTAAGGGGAAGTTTAGGCAGAAACATGTAGGGGTAGTGGATGGATTGCCCCACTGCCTTCTACTGGGCATGGACTGGAATCCCTTTCTAACAGGGACACCAAGGCAGGTATGGAGGCCCAGGAGGGTGGAAATAAAACCTGAAGGGCCAGGTAAAGAGGAAATATATGTAAAGGGGCTGGAGGAACCTAGACACGAAAGTAGAGACAAGAGGGAGGAGAAAGAAAACAAAGGTCAAGCGTAAAGGTGACTTAAGATCATCCAGTGGGGTCAAACAGTCATCAGAGCCCTTACCACCAGGATCTCAGGAGCAGGCATCCCTAGAACACTTTGGAGGGACTCAGAGCAGTCTGTGTCCATGGAAGAGGCCGGGGCACAGCCTACCACCCCGTCACATATAGGTACCTAAAATGGGCCTGCACATGGGCCAACAGCATGAGCAGAATCTATACTCGTGTCTGCAGCGCCAGCAATCACATACCTAGGTACCCATCCATCTGAACAAATTCAAGTTTTGTGGACAAAACTGAGGCACCCATCTTGAAAACCTGACCCACTGTGGCCACTACATAAGATCAGCCTTACTGGCTCAGTCCAATGGTCCATCTAGTCCAGTACACTGTCTTCCAACTGTGGTCAATGCCAGCTTCTTCAGCAGGAATGAACAGAACAGGGCAATCATGAAATGATCCAATCCCTGTTGTCCAGTCTCAGTTTCTGGCGGTCAGAGGCCTAGGGACACCCAGAGCTTGGGGTTGCATCCCTGACCATCTTGCCTAATAGCCATTGATGGACCTGTTCTCCATGAACTTATCTAATTCTTTTTTTTTTTTAAACCCAGTTATACTTTTGGCCTTCACAACACCCCTTGGCAATGAGTTCCACAGGTTGACCGTGTGTGGTGTGAAGTAGTACTTCCTTATGTTTATTTGATACCTGCTGCCCATCTGTGAACAGAGCTGAGATCCTGGTTTCCTAGGAAAATTCAGAGACATTATAAAACCATGAAGTCTGTAATTTGAGCACCTTGTTGGCATGGAATAAAGAAACACAACAAGAAGAGAAACTAATAATGTTGCGAGATTGGTGGGAAATGTACATTAATGTGCTACCAGAGCTGAAGTCAACTGAGGACTCAGGAAACTTAGTGTTAACTGGCGAGGGGCACAGAGTGGGTGCCGAGGGGCCTGGTACATACATTCTAGCTCACTAAAAGATTGCCCCATGAGTCTCAAATAAAAGCCCATGTCACCAATATCATTGTGAAACGCATGTACAGATGCTGTGTCAAGAGTCATGGATATGCATTGAAAATTACATTCTTAGGATCTGTGTCTCGGGACTAGTCACCAGGAAAGGTGACAAAATGGTTTTCTTTCAGGGAAGAAATGTTTATCCATCTGTTTGTTTACATGTACATTAAGCATGTAGGGTTCACATTCAGTTGAGAAGGACTGTGAGAACTTCAAAGAAAGAAAAGTAGCAGGAAGTAGACAGGGGGTGGGGACCCAATTTTGGGGCACACATCAAAGGTTTGCTCTAGTCTATTTGGGGGACATCTTTCACTTAGGAAGTAGATGGACCGCGAGTTTGCTTCATGAAAGAGGGGTCGCGATCAGGCTTGGTTGAGAACTTTGGGTGAGAAACATCTTGAGACAGGAGGTTAACCTGTTGGTTAAGTTTAGTTTCTAGGAGCAGGATATGATTTCATTTGAAATGTAACCATTTTTTGCTTGCATTCTTACTCACGGTCACTGGAATCTCTGTTCTTTGAGAATCTCGGTTCTTCTTTTCACTAGAAATATATCTAAGTGCTGTGTGTTTTGCAGTACAGAGTATAAGTATCGAGTACAGAGTCTAAAGAAGAAGTAATAAACTGGTGTGTACTGTTCCATTGGGAACAGCAGGCCTGACAATTCTGTGGGAGTTCAGTGGATAAAGGGCTGGACACTATACGGAATGGTCAGAAGACTCGGGGGTGGGTGTGTGCCTGTCATTAACCCGTACAAAGAGACTGAGGTCTGAGGAGGCCTGGGTGGCAGGGTTTGTTTTGCCATAGCCTGGTAGTTTCAGGGAACTGACCCACAGCAGGCACAGACAAGACTTCCTCACTCGAAGGGCACGTGATGCTAAGGTGCCTCGTAACCCTGGGAACTCCTGGGGAGCGTCAAACAACTCTCCTGGAATTCTCTTTGTTTCTCTCCCTTCCTTCTAATTACCGGCAAGGGTTGCCCTCAGGAAGTTGTAGCCCTTTTCGGATTCCGCTCGGGCTGCTTCTCGTTGGCAAAGGCAGCTTTTGTCCGAGGGTTTGGCTGACCTGCTGCAGGAGAACAGGAAACAACTCTGGGAGCAGTTCCCGCACAGCTTTGCTCGACTGCAGGGCTGACACCACCTCAAAGATGGCACATGTTGCCTGAAAGGAGAGCATGGTAAAAAAGGAGATCTCTTCCCAACACCATCACACCCTCTCTCCCCTTCTGATGTCTGCTGTACTAAATTCTCCCTTCGGCCAGTAACTTGAATGACAGCGAGCAACTTGCTTAACTCGTGGCTCACTTTCCCACATCTGTATAAATGTGTATGACCTCCCAAGGCATGCTGCGAGTCCAAAGGAAGATTTGCAAAGCACTGTGAGAAACCTGCTCCAAAGACTTTCTAATGGCCAGACAGTATTAAGGAAATCAGTAACGTAGCTAAAACTGCCGTATTTGTTCCACAGACAGCAGAGCCGGACTCAGGGAAACAGTCCATCAGAGGAGAAGTGCCCACACAGCAATATTATACCACACTTCCCGCTTTCCATCAGCAGGATTGTCACAGGGCACAGGAAAGCCTGAAAGACGTGTCTGTCATCTAACTTACTGAGAGAGGTTCAGCAGCTGCCAAATGCTTGTCAATTTCTGTCTCTGAGGTGATGCTGCCTTCTGTTCTTGTTGGAGTCTTTATCTTCTCTATTAGGGCTTGTAGGACTTGAGTGGCAAGCAAGGGGTCTCCCCCCAGAGATCTCCACAGCTCAGCGGTGTCACTGCAGTTTAACAGAAGTTACAGGTGAGCCCTGGACACTTTTGTGGCTCACCCTGAATGCGTCATATTTTAGTAAAGACCAAATGTTCTCCTTGCCTATGATGAGAGAGTTAAGAGTCCTGTCCTCCTTTAACTCTCCTTGTGTTTAAATATGGAGTTTCCAGTTACAGAACTAAGTTAAGTGACCTAGTCTCCCTGCAGCCTAACCATTAATACTAGACTTCAGAAGGACAGGACACAGAGCGCAAACCTCACTTCCTGTTTTCTCCACTTCCCAGTCAATATGGAATCATGAGCATGTGGCTCCCAAAGATCTAGGGTTTGGAAGGCAAGTGGATGAAAGAACAGCCAGATTCCTACTCGATGGACATACAACTATGAGAACGAATATTCATGGCCATCCTATGTCCCCTTCACAAATGGTGTCCCTACCCTCTGTTTGCCAAAAGCTGGGACTGGGCAACAGGGGATGGATCACTTGACAGCGACCTGTTGTGTTCATTTCCTCTGGGGCATGTGGCACTGGTCACGGTCGCAAGACAGACTACGGGGCTAGATGGCCTTTTGGTCTGACCCAGTATGGCTGTTCTTATGGTCTTAGATTCCAGCACTGATCACTGATAACTCAGTTAGGGATCTTTAAACAAAATGGTGGATCTGCTTCCAGTCCACTTTTAAGTACCAAGGATGGCAACACTGCTCTAGCAGCCCCACCCTCACTGATACCAAGCAGAGGTCTGATGATAATATTGGCCCTAGTCTTTGCAATCAGCCAGGGATTTGCACCTGAAGCTGTCATGCTACCAGGAAACCAACAGCCACTGCTGATTTCCAGAGTGAGCTCAATTCAGGCGTCTAGAGAGGTAGATGTTTCCAACAGTACACTCCAGTTATACCAGTAAAGATAGGTCTTTAGGATGTCAAAGCAGCTATTCATGAATGGAAACAGAATGACACTTAATTTCTCTCCGCACCCCACCTTAACGTGTTCTTGGACCTTCCTGCAGAAAGAGCCAGGCTCTTAACCCTTAGGAATGATCCCAAACTGTCTGTGGCTTAAATGAAGCCCTACATCTCCTAGTAAAGCTGTGGGATCCAGGTTTTACCAAGATGAATGCAATAGGTAGCGGTATATACCTGTCCATCGGCAGACGTTTGCTGAGGAGGCTGGAGATCACTGCCTCTTGGTGATGGTGAGCTAGAATGGACACTGCCTCCACCAGGAACTGCCTCAAGCTGCCCTCCTGGATCGTAGGCATGTGGCGATATAGTATAGCCACGATATCTGGCACCTGGAAGGAACAAAACCAGAAAGAAATGTCCCTTTTTCTTTCTCTCCATTCATTCTACAGAATCAAAACCTTTATTTAGCCATTTGCTGCTTTTTTAGAAATGCCTCACTTCAAGAAGCAAATGTTCAAATACGTCTGCGTAACTTGAACCCACACAAATTGCCCACACACGGCTGTAAAAATTAACACTGACACACACACAGACACACCAGGTAATTTAATGTGGTGGTGCCCAGCTGTGCATTACATAAACCAGTTCACATGCACAAAAGGCGGCTTTGCTTGCCCAGATTTTGCAGGTGTGATTTAAGCAGCCAAATCTGACCATTTGCCTCGAGAATGCAGAGCTCATCAACAACCACAAGCACAAAATATGCAAGTGCTTTAAAGACAGTGTGCAAATGCCTGGGACTATGAACAGGGGACTACCTCTCATATTCATTCCTAGCCCTTCACATCTTCAAAACACTGTGCAAACATGGCAGTTCTGCTGCGAGGGTTCCCTGTCCTGAGGCCTTTCACCAGCCTTGTTAGAAGATTTGTGGAGTGCTCCTTTCATCTAGCCCTAATGCACTGGGTGCCAGAATAAGGCATATAAATAGTGGATCCCAAAGACACTAGCGTTTTCTCCCTCCCTCCTTCTCTTCTTAAAGGGTAGGTCTACACAGCAAAAAAATCCCACAGCACTGAGTTTCAGAGCTCAGGTCAACCTGGGCCTGTGGGGCTTGCACCATGGGGCTAAAAGTGGAGCTGTTCCTGCTCGGGCTGGAGCCCAGGCTCAGAAACCTGGCAAGAGGCTGGCAATAGCCCAGTGCTCTTTTTAATCCATGTAGCCCTTAACCATAGGCCTCCTAATACCTGGAGGCCTCCAAGTGCCAGTCATTCTGTCTTCTTGTCTTTTCCCCAGAGTCTGTTTTCTCAAGCCTTTCTTGGCTGAATACTTTGGCAACAAGCTAGACCAATAAACAACCAACCATCTTCCTTTTCCCTTGGATTATCTTGGTCTACTGCTATTGATTCTGCCATTGCCTATCTTAGGGTAGAAACAGAGATGGAATCGACTCTATGTCCGAGGGGGAGAAACAGCAAGATTTTTCTTCCTTACACATGAGGGCAAAGATCAAAAAGTCTAGAGTTCAGGCAGAAAAGCTCTCCAGTTCCCAGTTTTACCTCGTCCAGCATGGCACCTCCACACTCCTTCAGGATGATCTTCATCCACAGTCCAGCTGCCGTGGCACAGGTGGGGCTAGCAGACAGCAGACCACCCAATGTGGCCTCAATAAAGTCTGTGGCCTGTTCCGAAGGAAAGTACTCACTAACAACCTGGGAACAAATCAAAAACAGGAGAGACCGCCATGATGTTTGGCTCCAGCACTTTTAAAAATGGAAAAAAAGATACATGCATCAGCAAATGGTGAATTAGCCTCCTGTCTAGCTCGCCATTTGGGATTACAATTCTCTCTCTAGTCTCTAGACTACATTTTTGTCTTCTACACTAATGATATCAGGTTAGAGGCAAAGACTCTGTTGCACAGTTAGCACAACATTGTACTGGATATGCAGGAGGTAAGTTTCCCGTTTGTAGTCTCTGACATACACTGCATCTTTTTACAGCACACAGAAGTCAGTCAAGAGAGGCGTGCACACAAATATCGGCGAAGGCAAACCCACAAGGTGACGGAATGAATCCTGGGTGGTTTCTCAGCTTGATGTTCCACTAACACAGTTTTTCTCCTGGATGGCTGGATGGCAGGGCCGGCTCCAGGCACCCGCCGAGGAAGCTCGTGCTTGGGGCGGCAGATTGCAAGGGGCGGTGTTCCAGCCAAGCTTGGGGCGGCATGGGGGTCTTTTATTTCATTATTTTTTGTGCTTCACCGCTCCGGATCAGTGAAAAAGCAAGAGCCGGCCCTGCTGGATAGGTACATGTGTGTGCATCCGCGTGCGCATTTTCATGGGCGTGCAACATTCTGTGGAATCTGGTTTTTACGTGGCATTCAGAGCACACATCTATGAAAAGCATCTTGCTGGTTACTAGCAACCAACGCCCCGCTCCCACAGCTCCCTCCGAGTACGGAAAGGCATCATGAAAGAGCAAATGTCAAATGAACGGTGCCCGGTGACTCGCACATCCGCACAAGCTTTTTGAGTCCGTTACCCTGGCCATTTTGGAAGATGCCTGAAACAGAGCCTCGGGGTCTGGAGCTCTTAGTGCTTCACGGAGACATCTCAGCTCCTCCTCTGCTGAGCCCAGGTTTATGGACTGGCCTGGAGTGGAGAAAAGGAGAAAAAGTACTGTAACGATTAAGGAAACTGAACCCCTACTCCATGGATCTTCATATGGGAGGATCCATGTGCTATCATAGAATCATTGAATCATAGAATCTCAGGGTTGGAAGGGACCTCAGGAGGTCATCTAGTCCAACCCCCTGCTCAAAGCTGGACCAATCCCCAACTAAATCATCCCAGCCAGGGCTTTGTCAAGCCTGACCTTAAAAACTTCTACGGAAGGAGATTCTACCACCTCCCTAGGTAACGCATTCCAGTGTTTCACCACCTTCCTAGTGAAAAAGTTTTTCCTAATATCCAACCTAAACCTCTGCCACTGCAACTTGAGACCATTACTCCTTGTCCTGTCCTCTTCTACCACTGAGAATAGTCTAGAACCATCCTCTCTGGAACCACATCTCAGGTAGTTGAAAGCAGCTATCAAATCCCCCCTCATTCTTCTCTTCTGCAGACTAAACAATCCCAGTTCCCTCAGCCTCTCCTCATAAGTCATGTGTTCCAGACCCCTAATCATTTTTGTTGCCCTTCGCTGGACTCTCTCCAATTTATCCACATCCTTCTTGTAGTGTGGGGCCCAAAACTGGACACAGTACTCCAGATGAGGCCTCACCAATGTCAAATAGAGGGGGACGATCACGTCCCTCGATCTGCTCGCTATGCTCTATGCTGATGATTCGATGATTCTATGTGCTATGTTGTCATCAGCATAGTGTAAAATCTTGGCCCCATTGAAGTCAATGGCAAAACTCCTGTTGACTGTAATGGAGTCGGGATTACACCCTAAAATGTCTGAACGTTAACAGTAGTGGTATGTTATTGTGAATGATCCAGGATTGAACAAGCACTGTGTTCAGCTTGGAGCAGCTTTCTGTGTGTGTCTGGTTTCAGCAGTCTCTCTGCTCTCACTATTTACATCTAAGCTCCTCTTCAAGTACAACTCATGCAGGTAGATCAGAGGTTCCAGTTTAGAGGTGAATCCCTCCACCAAACTCTCCTTGTAAAAGAGACGGGGATAGACAAAAAACTTCGGCAAGAAACCCAGGCTCATCAGTCACTTCTAAACAAGGCTGGGATTACTATGTCGTACATTCAAAGGTTGGAGTCCCTTATTCTGTTTCTGAATCACCAACACTGTTTGTAGGACTGATTAATAATAATTGGAACTAGGGTGACCAGGTGTCCCGATTTTATAGGGAGAGTCCCCATTTTGGGGTCTTTTTCTTATATAGACTCCTATTCCCCCCCACCCCCTGTCCCGAGGTTTCACATTTGCTGTCTGGTCACCCTCATTGGAAATGGCCTTAAACGATAACCAAGCTCTATCCCTTATCATCTAACCCTTAGGTGAAAAGAATATCCTACTCTTTCACAAAGGGGAAAAATGGCCTCTACTTACTCCAATTGCTCTGAAGGCTCATGACAGAGGGCTGCTGGAAGAACTTTTTGTTTACAGAATTATTCCAGGAAACCCCTCCAGTACAGCCAGTGGCAGGGTAAAGAGAATGAAAATGTTTAGTACCAAGGGCTTGTCTCCATGGCGATATTCAAGAAAGCTAATCCCCATTCATTTTCAAAATGCATTAGTTAAACTTCATTAAACACCTATGGGGACACACTTATTTAGAATTAAAGTGGCCTTCATTCAGGTTAGTTTCATCCATGGAATTCACTACAATTAATAAGGCCCATTTTAATTCAGAATCTGAGCATCCACACATGTGTTTAATGCCATTTACCTCATGCACTTTAAATGTACACCTTTAGTTCATTTGGATTAACTTTCCTTAGTGTCCCTGTGTAGACAAGCCCTAAGGAATTTAGTGCTTATCTACCTGTATGCAGACCATTTATTAGTTGTACAGTTCCCAAAAGTGTGCTAGGCTCTTTACACATCAGAATCTTCTCTTCTAATGAGGTATTTACAAGATGCCCACCATTCTGTTATCTAAGCGACAACAGACAGGACAGAAAGAACTAGATAGGCAGACAAATGGACATTACAACAGTGAAAGAAGGTGAAGAATTCCTTATACCTGCTCATGGTCTCCTCACCTTGTATACAGAGAAGGCAGCTGATACAGTCAACCACCCACTGACGGGACGTGGCCAGCGAATCACAGCTGTATGGTGCTATGCGTCCAATCAGAGATCCAAACCGATCAAAAGTTCCCTGAGTCTAATGAAAAAAGAAGGAAGAAGGAAGAATGAATGGTCTCCAGTTGGACTAGACTTCACTTGCCATCCTTATTGTTGAGACCAGTCAGCTCTGTGTTTTTGGGGAACCAGGGCGCAGTATCTAGCCTGTCTGACTCATGAAAGACACCCCCCGCCCCCACCAGTCTCTGTTTGAACCCAAACCCATCAGAGAAAAGGCTTGCAGAGAACAATGAAGGGTGTTGGGAGTCACACCTAGACCCCTCCTGAGAAGGGTGACAAGATTAAGACATCTCCATTTGCATACAGAATGAAGAACAGAGACAACTCCCCTAGCCTCATCTGCATGAAAGATGGGATAGGAATTAGCATGAAGAATGAGGAACAGAGAACCGCACTGAACTCTGGGACCAGAAAAGCAGGGACGCACTGCATCATGGGAATCCCTGCTCCAGATGCTAATGAACCTACGCCTGCACACACCTAGCTCAGCAATTATCAGACCAATTCTAGTAATAAATCCTTATTATCCTAAAATACTGAAGCAGCCTAGTTGCCTTGTGAGCTCCCTGGAAAAAACCACCACCCATAGCCAAGAGTGATCAGCTCCTATTGTCTAGCCTAAAGAAAACCCTTGAAAACCCATCAGTTTACCCATAAACAAATCTAGTGTTCTCCCTTGAACCATTGTATTTTCTCTACAAAACCCCCTACCTATGCCCAAGTAAGGGTTCTGATGTATAGACCCAAACTCTGCTTCAGTTCCACTGGGATTCCATCTCCTCACTGATCGTGCGGGGGGCTCTGCCTGTCTCCAGCACTCAGGACCCTGAGCTACCACCACCACCTGGGAACCCCAACCAGTTCAAGCCTCATGGAGTGGGTGAGATTCCCCCCCCCCCGCCCCTCCATTTTCTTTTCTTCCTCAGGTATTAACCTTTCAAATGTAACCATTATGTTTGTTTAGCCCTCCTTGTGTAGTTATCACTATTATTCAACAAATAACTTTTGTGGTTCAGCTGGTTGCTTCTCTCTCTCTCTCTCTCTCTCTCTCTCTCTCCCTCCCAATTTTACTCTGTATTTTCCGCTTCCCCCATTTACTCTGCAGCAACCCTTCTTTTACCTAAGCTAAAGATCCCGGTAGTGCCCAAAAATACTGTGGGGTTTGCTCATGAAGTGGGTTACTACCAGTACAATTGTAACGTGAAAGTGGGATAGGGATGTGTTAAACTTGGGGCACGTAAGAGGGGAGCAGCTGAAAGTGCTGCTTAACCCAGCCCATTGAGTACAGGGCCATATGAGAGGATCAGCTGGAGAGGGCTGATGGACCTGGTCCGCTCAGACTTGCTCTGCTAGTGCGTGCGTGCGTGCGTGCGTGTTCATCTCGTTCTAGGCTGGAGGGACCCAGCCCTGGGGAACCGAGGTCCTGCAGGGTAGCTCCACTGGGAGGGGACTTGCAGAAGGAAGGAGGAGAGCTCCACACAAGTGACATAAGCAGCACATTAATAGAATTACAGACCCTCCCCCCCTCCAAGAAGAGTAACCCTAATCAATGAGCCTACCCCAAAGTAACAGGCACATCTGGTACCATTGTGCCCCTGATTCCTGTACTGTACTGGGTAATGCACTTTGGAAAACATAATCCCAATTGTACATACAAATGGATGGGGTCTAAATTAGCTGTTATCACTCAAGAAAGAGACCTCAGAGTCATTGTGTACAGTTCTCTGAAAGCATCCGCTCAACATGCAGTCAAAAAATAACAACATGTTAGGAACCCTTAGGAAAAGGATCGATAAGAAGACAGCAACTTTCTTTGTGCCACGATAGGAATCTACAGGACCCCCAAACCTTGAATACTGCATGCCGTTTTGGTCATCTCATCTCAAAAAAGATGTGTTAGAATGGGAAGAAATACGGAGAAGTGCAACACAAATTAGGCCTATGGGATAACTTCTCACCCAAGGGAGATTAAAAAAAGAGCGACGTTTCAGCTTGGAAAAGAGACGACGAAGAGGGAATATGCTAGAGGTCTATAAAATCATGACTGGTGTAGAGAAAGTCAATAAGGAAGTGTTATTTAGCCCTTCACCTAACACAAGACCCAATGAAATTAATAGGCAGCAGGTTTAAAACAAACCAAAGGAAGCATTTCTTCACACAATGCAGTCAGAAGACAGGATACTGGACCAGATGAACCATTCTTTTGCAGGAGGCAGGTTAGCCATTCTTATGTTTTATGTTCTTAGCTGGTTAAATAGAAATTTTCCTTTACCACCCTGGGAGCATAAGAACCAAGAATGCATTTGTGACACTGGCAGACCAGGCAACCTGTGTATGACCCATAATAACTTAATGAGAGGCACTTCCACTGTATCAAGACAAAAAGAAAAGGAGTACTTGTGGCACCTTAGCGACTAACCAATTTATTTGAGCATAAGCTTTCGTGAGCTACAGCTCACTTCATCAGATGCATACTGTGGAAACTGCAGAAGACATTATATACACAGAGACCATGAAACAATACCTCCTCCCATCCCACTCTCCTGCTGGTAATAGCTTATCTAAAGTGATCACTCTCCTTACAATGTGTATGATAGTCAAGTTGGGCCATTATGCTTTTGATTTTGTCTCCTTGGATTAGAAACATGGATACATTTAACACCGGCAGGAGAATGACATGCCTTCTCTATTCTGCAGTCTCTCATCTGGATCTGAATGAAAGCTCCACCCAGATATCCATTCATCCCATAACACTGAAAAAATTGAAATAGTTCACTGTTCCACACACAATCTTACCGTAGCATTCTGATCACTGAGAGTGGATTTCACAATCAGAAGCTTTTTAACTCTTGTCTCAGGCACTGAAAGATAAGGAGAGGTGTACAGTACTTCTTTGTTCCACACACACTCACTTTCCACACTGGAATTAATCCTGGATTTCAAAGGGCCCTAGTTAAGAATAGTACCAAGCTTCTCTCCTCTACAGAATCAGTGGGGAAAACATAGGACCAGATTCTGGTCTCAGTTGCACCAGTGTAAATCTAAAGTAATTCCATTTCTCTAAATAGTGCCATCCTACTACCATGATGGAAATATTATAAAGGAGTTTGATAGACTGAGGTGACTGAAGTTAATCTGCAAAAAGAAAAGGAGTACTTGTGGCACCTTAGAGACTAACCAATCTATTTGAGCATGAGCTTTCATTCTCCTTTTCTTTTTGCGAATACAGACTAACACGGCTGTTACTCTGAAACCTGAAGTTAATCTGTGTTTACACCGGCATAACAGGACTCAGAATCTAGTCTAGAGTGTATAATACTTAGGATTCTCGAGACAGGAGTATTATTCTATTTTTATCTGATTCTTGTTAACGTGCATTAGCCCCAAGTTAACTTCTGTATTTGAAGTTGAAAAAGACCTTGACAAATATCTTGGGCTACATTCAGCACTTAGTTGAACCTGTTGATTTCCATATGGGGCCATATAGGGGTAACTTAGGGCAGCATTTGGTCCCTTAGTGGATCTCCAAACCACTGGTGACTGTGTGTTCTAGAGCCTCTGTGCCCCATTTGCAGAGGTGATGCGTCTGTTGCAGCCCTGCCGTGCCTACACAGCCTTGGTTCTTTAGCTCAATCTCCAGTAGCTCAAGCTTTTAGCTCTGGATGTCCTCAACTCAACCCTCAGCATGTCGGCCAAGAGGGCAGCTGGCACAGTTGCTCCTGTGTTACTTACAGTCAGCCCCAACAATAGCCCTCAGGAGCTCTAAAGACACCACACGAACGGCCTCATGCTCAATCTTCTGCTGCTTGTGTAGAAATGCTAGCATGTCATCAGGAGAAGAACGGGCTGCAAGGGAAGAAATCACATCCTCACTGCCTGCAGAACTCTTCTTCTTACCGTACCTCACAAAGGTAAGGAAGTTACAAAGAAACCACAGTGTCACTCAGAGTGTCTTCCCCTTACCTAGCAGAAGTACACAATGGAACAGCTCTTTGTGGTTTTCAATGCTGAGCTGCTTAGCTGGAGAACAGATCTGTGGGAAGAAGGGAAATGGTCAAAGAAAAACTAATCAGAAGCAATGGAAAAGAAAAATGTTCAATTAATTTCTAAGCTTCCGCTTCCTGCTTGTCCAACTGGAGGTCTGAACCCCAGGGAGATGGTCCTGCATGCACAGCAAGACTCAAAGACAATGACCAATACATAAGATAAGAGAAGCTAAAGTGTTTTGAGCAGCAGAGCTGACCTAATCAAGACACAGCCACAGTTTTTACTTTACAACTCTGACTCCCCCTAGTAATCGGCTTATGGTGAAATCGCTTTACAAACTGAGCTGGATAGTAGCTAAGAAAATGAGAGCGCTCCCTGCTTACTCTTGAGCCTGCAGAAATCAGTAAGGCATGAGGAGGTCCCCAGGCTCTCCACGATCATTCCATCGATTTTTCAGTGTTAATATGCTTCAGATCTGCTGTGCCTAAGCTCAAGGGATCCAAGCAAAACCACCCCTCACCTGGTTGTGCAGAGCACTGCAGATGGCTTGAAACTTCGCTTTAGGTAGAGGGATCTTATATTCACCAGAGACCTCCAAGAGCTGGCTCAGACTCTGCAACAGAGGGCGAAAGTCAGATGGTGGGCACACAAAGGAGCCATATGTAGTGACTGAAGCAGATTCAGGGGATTCCTAGATTCCAAGGCCGGACCGGATTCTTGCCATCATCTAGTCTGACCTCCGGTCGGTATGACACAGGCCATAGACCTTGCCCAGAATCATTCCCAGAGCAGAGCTTTTAGAAAAACATACCAATCCTGATTGAAAAGTCGTCAGAATCCGCCTTGGCCCTTGATAAATGGCTCTAATTGTTAATTATCTCACCATTAAAAATGTACACCGTAGTTCCAGTCTGAAAGTGTCTACCTTCAGTTTCTAGCCATTGGATCAAGTGACACCTTTCTCTGCTAGACGGAAGAGCCCATTAGATAATAGGAGTCCCTCATGTAAGATATTAGAGACTGTAATTAAGTCACCCTGTCACAGGATAGGTCCACCCCGTCAGGGTGGTATCAGGTTGAGGAGGAATTGAAGTAGATCTGGAGTGGCCCAACTGGCCTAGTCTCCCTAGCCACCACAGCAGTCCGGGCTCCTAGGGCAGCATCGCCTAATGGTCGGGATCAGTGCAGCAGCCCTTGGGTGAGGGTCCACGGCCCAACAGCCTGAGTCACTTGGGCTGCCCTTCTCGGGATGGCAGTGCGGCCTAGTGGCCAAAGTCAGTAGACCCACCCTTGGCTGCAGGGCAATGCGGCCTAGTGGCCAGAGTCGATAGAACCACCTTTTGTGGCAGGGAAGTGTTACCTAGTGGTGAGCCCTTCTCCACTGGGTCCTACCTATTCCACAGGGTCCCAGCCCAGGGCGCAGGGGTATCTGCCACCAACTCAGCGGGGATCCTTCCAAAGCATGCTGAGTCAAGCCCGCTACCTCAACTGGATCAATGCTTCGTCCACCTAGGCTGCTTCCCACCCGTTCTTCCGCAGCTGGGACGCTCAGGGATTCTGGGGTCTCTCCTCCATCTCTGGCATTGGGTGGCTGGGGGTCAGCTGCAGCCACAGTCCGGCTGGCCTCTGAATCCTGGAGCACTGGCAGTCTCTCTGCAGGAGCCTGCAATGCGCCTCGGCTCCCTTCGGCAGCCATCCCAGCCTGAGCTGAGCGGCTCTCTTTTGTATCCTGGGTCCAGCTGAAGCATGCGGAGCAGAGATGAGGGGGCATGGCCTCCTCGGCCCACAAAGCAGGATTAACCCCTGCTGAACCAATGCGGGGTAGGTAAACCCCATCACACAGCCTTTTACTTTCTGTGTATTAAACTAAAGAGATTGACTTCCTTGATTCTCCCTCTGTAAGGCACATTTTCTAATCCTTTCGTCACTGTGGCTCTTCTGTCAATTTATCAACACCCTTTTTGAATTGTGGGCACTAGAACTGGACACAGGATTCCAACAGTCGTCAGACAAGTGCCAGATTTAGAGGTAAAATAACCACTGTGCTCCTCCTTGAGATTCCCCTTTTGATGCACCCCAGCTTTAGCTTTTTTGGCCACAGCATGAGTTCATGTTCAGCTGATTATGCCCCATGACCCCCAAAATCTTTTTCAGAGTCACTGCTTCCCAGGACAGCATCCCCCATCAGGTATGTGTGGCCTAAATCCCTTGTGCCTAGACGCATACATTTACATTCAGCCGTATTTAAAGGCATATTGTTTCTTTGCGCCCAGTTTGCTAAGTGATCTAGATCACTCTGAATCCATGAGCTCTCCTCTCCATTATTTACCACTCCCCCATTTTTATCTCATCTGCCAACTTTATCAGTGATGATTTTATGTCCTCTGCCAGGTTATTGATTAAAAAAAAGATGAAAATCGAATTCCTTCCTGCATCTAACACACTTTTCTCCTTTGCTGCTTGAAGCTTCCAGAATGTCTCGGATGCCATCTACATATTTTACTATGTTTACACAGTTGTGTAGTGCCCTGATGCTATCAAAGAAGTCCATGATGCATTGGTTCCCTCCAAATCATGGGTATTTCAACCCCCAAAGTGACCACATACTCCGTACTAGAAAGCTTCAACCAACATAGACGGTGAGTAAATATCACTACCAAGAAGTTAGAGCTGTCTCATGACTTCATTTACAACTGTGTAGCCCCACTCAAGACAGAATATGGCCCCTTACTTCTCGCTCATGTGGTACTGAGGGGGGATGAAATAGAGAGACAAGGTGAGTGAGACAATATCTTCAATTAGATTATCACACCCACCTTGTCGCTCCAATATCTTGGACCAACATGGCTACAAGAGCACTGCATAGAACGGTAGATGAAACAGACAGGCAATGATTTTATATCTATTGAGTTATGCAATGCAAAGCAATGACCCTCAAGTCTCCTTATTATTAATTTTCAACCGTTGACAGTTGGCTTGGTATCGACCAGAGACAACATATGGTAGCCCCTGCTCTGAGGAGCTTATGATCTAAAAGAGAGACACAGAGTTGACAGGATGTTTTGGGAAATCACAAGGCGGGAGTATCTTGTTGTGCAGGTGTTTTGTTTTTTATCTCCTTCTCCTCCTCCCCAGGAAACAGAGGATGCTTTTCAGAAGAGGCAGTTACCTACAAATCTTGTTGCCTGGGTCACCATGTGTATAAACCCAGAACTTGTGTGCATATTTATTATCTAACAAGTCACTATCTAGACCAGGAAACCCCACTGGCAGCAAATTCCTCCTGCAGGTCATACAGGCACACACAGAGACAGTTACCTTAATGAGTGGTACCTCACCTTGGTGACGTGAAAAACATCAATTTCCTCCTTATATTGCTCAAGGAGCCATGAGATCTCTTTAAATATTGGATTTTGCGGCTCCTTTTTGTGTAGCAGGATGCCCATCATGGGACCAAGGGCTTTGATGACGGCCTTCTTGAGCTGCATAGATGAGACACAGAATTTATGTTCCTATGAATTCATTCAATATCTTCCAATAGGCACAACTTTCCTACTTCTAATGAGTGCAGTTTCCCTTGTTCCACTGTCGGAACGGTCCTATCCCAATATTTCCTGGTAAAGAACCAGGACTCGTAGGGTTGGTGTCAGGATTATATTCTAATGCACCTCACAACTAGAGCAGGTAAAATATTTCCCCAGATTAGTATGCATTCTAGGCCAACTCATCCCTGCTGTAACTCCACTGGGGCTGAATGGACTTAGACCAGGAATTAATTTAGCCCACTATCCCGGGTTCATCTGCACATTAGGTGCACAACACTAGACTCCATGTACACTGGGTACAGACCGAATTTCCATGATGTGGTGACATTAGAAACGTATGGGTTTTCGATGTTTTACATGACAATCTGTTCCATCCAAAAGGACCTACCATTAAATGCCATCATCACAAAGAGTGCCAGACACACAGAATGTAACATCGCAATTTCCGCTAAAGGTTTAGAAAGCCAGCAATTCTCACCTCCAGCTCCTCACAGCTCAGCCAGTTGCTGGTCACATGACTATATAAGGGAAGAATGTTCTTGCAGAATTGTGATTCACCCATTCTGGGGAATGGGCACTTTTCCCAGTTCATAAAATATACATTCACTGCCCTTGAGCATTTTTCCAGAACTGCACAGAAGGAGAGAAGACAGGCCATGTGAAAAGGACATAGTAATAATGAGGAGAAGTTGCTTTCTCAGAGAAGACACCCAGGCCTATCGTTTACTCCAGTACCATGGCAGCTACTATCAGGACTAGATGCTGAAATCCCATATCAATTGGGAGCTATTTCTCTTTTCCCCATTCCATTTCTTGTTTCTTAAAAGGCTTTTTTCTTTGTACATCTCTCCATCTTTTTTCAATTACCATCATTTGAAGACTCTCGTCCCCTGCAGTTATTGTTTATTGAACCCGAACACTGTATGATTTCATCCTGAGTTACAGTTTGTCTGAAAGATGTTCAGTGCTCCTCACTGCCATTGGCTTTAGTGGGATTTGAAGGTAGTGGGGAGCACTTTGCCCTAAAAGTAGGTGCATCTAGTGTCCTTGCTAAGAGGAATTAGGGCCCAATCCTGTTCTCTATGAAGTGGATGGCAAAATTCCCATTTCCCTCAAGGGCGCAGGATTAACCCCTTACTGAGCATCACCTGAAAAGCAAAGGAAGAGAGAAGTGGAGTAGACAGAGAAAGAGGGTGAAAGGAGATGATGATGATGATGATGAAGAAACTGAGGAGAGAGAATGGGTGGAGGAGTGGGAAACAGGGGATTTTTAAATGTACGGTAATGAAATCTGCTCCCTTCACCTCCTCCCCCAGGAGCCTCCTGGCAGAGGGGCAGCTTCAGCCTTTGTGTCTGTTTATTTTAAACGATATGCGTGAGTCATAAAGGGCCTGAACTTACAAATGCTCAGCACCTCCTGCAAAGGAAGGAGCACTCTCAACTTCACTGAGTGCTATGGGAGCCAAGGAACAATCAAGGGAAGGGAGCACAGTTCAGGGCCTGTTTGCAAACTTGGTCAGTCACTTAAATCTGTACCAAGACCCCCTAAATATCCATTTGGGGCACCTACAGGAAGTGCTGGCACTTACCACCGCAAAATGCTTGTCTCATCCTGCTGTCCTTGACTAACGCCAACATGGAGATCATGACCTTCAGGATCATTCCCACAAAAGGGATACACTTAAGTGCTGCAGAGAAAGGCCAGAAGAGAAGGAAGACAGACAATCAGCTGCTCTCTGCCTTCTTACAACACATGTAGAAACACTGTGGGGCAGGATGCTATGGGTTCCGAGGCCATTGGCGCTGCATAAGCAGAGCAGAATGGCTTTAAAGCAGCCATTGAAAGCCAGTGGGGGATTCACCCTGAAGAGGGGAATCCTCCACAGGTGTACAGCTGTGTCCAATGCCCAACTCACTCCCAGAGCAAGGGGAGAGAGCACTGGGGCGGGATGGCAAGTGGGGTGGAGAAGAGCTCCACTAGACCTGATCTTCCACTCATTCCCATCCTTAAGGTACTTCACTCAGGGGCATAGGTTAGAGCTTGCACCTCCAGCTGGATTGCTCATGATCTGGAGGCCAGAACTAGCAACAGCAGTTAATCTTGTGTTTCTACACACACACACTCAAACAGAGCTCTGTTTAGCGGTAACATTTTTAGGTCGAGAGATAATCCCCTGTCCTTAAATGAAAAACAATCACTTTGAAAGAAAAGAGGGAAGTGACCATACCATAGGCGGATGACAGGTTGCCCAATGTCATGAAAATAAACTCTTCAGGCAGCTCCAGATGATACACCAGCTCTAACATGACATCACTGAAATAGCAGCGTGCCAGAGTCACTAAGGTGTTGCTAGCTGCCACTTTTAGTTCATTTCTTGCTTCCTAAAACAAAAAACCAAAAGAGAGAGACTGAGGTGACTGAAGCCGGTTGCACTAGCCAGAGTTGTTTACATGAGTCAAGTCCTTATTTCTGTGCACGAGTTGTGAATGAACCAACCCAACTTTCTGAGGGTAGAGTCATTCGTCATAAATATTCCTTGAGTCACTTGAGTCACTTGGCTAAACAGTTTTCAGCCTTTGAGTTGCTTGCAAGCTGCTTCGTCAGCACATGTGTAACTTTCAGCATGTGAGTCGTCCCATCTTATGCATGTGCACAAGTGCTGTCTAGGACCTGGGCTTTGGTCTGGAGGAAGGTGTGGACCTCTAACAGAAGAATACATTTTCATTTCAGTATATAGTTTATCCCCCCAAAAGAGAGTTTGAATGAGTTAAAGCTTTGGATCCTTTGATTGGTATCTCGGGAGAACTAACTTACCTGAGTCTTCTCTGTCATGTGGTTTGAGGCTAGTGTTATTATTTTCTTCAGAAGCCGTCTCTCTAGGCCCTGGGTGTCCTGCTGTAAGAGTTTCTCCAGGACATAGTAAATGTCTATTCTGTTTTGCTGGGGACAAAACATAAAGGAGAAGAATTGGGAAAAGTTTTTCTTGCCGACCAGACAGTACTGTAGCTAATAAGCCCCTGCCCTAATTGGTGGCTTAATTGGCGTAAAACATGCCCTGCCCTCCACAAGCACCGCATTCAGCAGCGCTTCAGAAGCAGCCGAGCAACTGACATTGTTTAATCTTCCTGGAGAGAAAAGAGCCAGAGGAAGCGCCCTTCACTGCCCCCTTCTCTAGTTTCATTTATTCCGAACAAACAATAAAAATGAGCACCTTGCCCTTGCTCTAGCCACTCCAGGCAGAATTTGTAAATGTGGAATATAAAATACCCAACTCCTGCAGTGAGTCCTCAACCGCTCCCAAGTTCTACACTGAATTACCCCCGTGCAGTCCCTTGTACCCCCATGAAGTCAGGCAGAATTTGGTGTGGACACCTGGAAAGCGGATGCAATTTCATGAAACTGCCCTACCTCATCCTTTTGCAGTTTCTCGAGCAGAACTCTCAGAACGATAGCCAGCTTGGTCTCGGCTATAAAGGCAATCCTGAGGGCAATTTTGCCCTTATCTTGGTCATCCATATGTGCCAGGAGGGAAACAACCTCATTATAAACACCTGAAATTAAATAAAAGGATTCGGCTGGTTACCACTGACAGCAGAAATTGGTGCTGGCCTCTTTAATTCACTATCCAGTCAAGATTCTGCAGGAGCCCAAACACTGTGAGATGTAGACCTGGGAATCCTGGAAATCCTCTTCCTTCCTCCTCATGACCAGGTTTGTTTGCTGAACTCCCCAGTGTGCTTGGGGGGAAATCATAATGAAGCAAATTTGCTCCTTTCAAGTAGGTCCCCACGTAAAATAATCTTCCTTTCCCTCTTTACTGTCAATTGATGAGTTTTGATAGCATACAGAATAATAATTTAACTCTAAGCCAAGAAATAGAGCTAAAGTTAAGCACATGCTGAGGAGTTTTGCTTAGTCAGGGCCTCATTTTCAAAAATCTTGAGCACCCAGATGTACCTGTTAGCTATGCTCGGAACTTTTGGGGCTCGGTATCTCTTGAAAATCAGGCCACTGTTGGAGACCTCAGTATGAATTTAGAAGCTTAACTTTAGGCCCCTTGTTTTGAAGAAAGCCTTTAATCTTCTTTTATGGTCGTTTAAATACTTGCAGAGAAGACTCATGGAACGGAGTTCATCCAGTTCATAGAATATCAGGGTTGGAAGGGACCTCAGGAGGTCATCTAGTCCGACCCCCTGCTGAAAGCAGGACCAATCCCCAACTTTTGCCCCAGATCCCTAAATGGCCCCCTCAAGGATTGAACTCACAGCTCAAACCACTGAGCTATCCCTCCCCCCTGTACAGTTGCCTGTAGAGGTCATAAAGGAATTCCCCCGCCCCCCACCCCCACCCCCATGCACAATTGGCGAGGTGTACGCTGTGAGTGGGGTGGGGTGGGGTGGGTCCCTCCAACCTTCATCTGAAGCATCAGGGATTGACCATAGCAGGAGATGGGACACCTGGTAGGGTGGACTAGTGCTCTAAAATGGTTCAGAGAATCTGTTTCCTTAGCTGTCCTGCTCACATGCTCAGGGTCCAACTGATCTCCAGAGTTGTGGGTGGGAAGGAATTTCCCCCTGGTCGGATTGGCAGGGACCTTTGAGTGGCAGGATGGGGCACTGATCACCTGCTAGGATAATCTGAGTATATCTGACCCAATCAATTCTCGGCCATTGCAAGGGCCTCAGGCATTGGTGGAACCTCAGTCTCTCCTGTCCTCTGCCGACGGCACACAACAGTTTTGTCTCCTACAGACTGAAATGTTTTTGTCCAAGACAAGTTTTGGGGTTCAGTGTAGGGTTGCTAGGTGAAATTTAGTGGCCTGTGAAATACAGGAAGTCAGACTAGATGATCTAATGGTCCCTTCTGGCCTTAAACTCTAGGAAACAATGAAATAGCTGGTGTATGAAAAAAACCAGGATTTGATCTCCCATGTATCTCTTCCCTCAGGGCAGAAATTCTCCAGGAGACTTAATATTTCACAAGAAATCTGAAATGCCGTATTTATCTGTCTCCATTGTAACAGCATTCCAAGCATGAAGGAGGAACTAACAAGATTTCCCCTTCCCAGGAAAGACTACTTGAGGTTAGGTGATTGCCCATCCGTTATGCAAATTGCATCCTTCAGTTGTAACACCCAGATGCAAACGGAATCATGACTGTAACCTACTCTGCCCATCTGTGTGGGATGAGGAGCACTAGTGTTGCTAAGAAATGTGACCCCATGCTTTGTTCTCTTGCATTTAAGATAGTAGCAGAGCTTCATTTAGACAGCTAGAGGAGAAGTCCTTCTGCCTTTTTTGTTCTAATTTCCCCTATCGCTGATGGAGTTGGCTCTATGGATGCAGAAGACACAAAATGAGGACCCATAACAAACATAAAACAACTGGGAGAAAAGAAGGAAGACCTCCCCCATAACATTCCCTAGAAACTCAGATTCTCAGGAAAGTTTCCAGGTCCAGAGGCTGTAGGCCAACTCCTCAACTGGTGTAAATCAACACAGCTACAAGGAAGTCAAAGGAGGGACACTGGTTTACAGCAGCTGAGGTTCTGCTCACACAAATGGAGAACATTACAGCTCATCTGTATGCCTATGCTTTCTAAATGTGTGTGTGAATATAGAATGGATATAGAGAATACAATGCTGACCCTTACCTCTGTCGGTTACCTCCTGATCACTCACAAATTTATTCATGTTTTAATCTTTCCTCAACACTTCCTCCAGTCCTTTCTCCAAAGAGCTCCAGCACTGATAGGCAGCTGGCCTCTCAGGCTGTCCTGTCCGGAATAGCCAGTTAAGATTATGCAAGCACTATTATGACATCGCTGTGACTGTGACATAGCACATAAACTGCTGCTGACCAGGTAGGTGCTGTGATGACATGGACAAGAGTCTCAAAGGTATTTAGGCTCCTAACTCGCACTGAAATCAATAGATGTGAGGAACCTAAATACATTTCAATATCTGGGCCCATCCATGTACGCAGTCCAATAGGTGGCTAAATTTGCTCCAGTGTAGAATTTCTCATTCGCTCGAAATCGTTTTGAATTTTGGTTCCGTCCCTCTCTCAGTTTGCCACCCTTTCCAATATTGGTTTTACTGGAAAATCTGCTCCTGGTTGAATGGATAGAAAATAAAAGCACCGAGCAAAGAAAGAGAAGAAACTGCCTTGGAGAATGCACAGTGACACTTGAGTGTGGGTGGTTGGTTGGAATGCACAGTGACACTTGAGTGTGGGTGGTTGGTTTCTTTTGCTTTTTAATTTGGTTGATTAAAAAGCTTGATGAAATCTTATTGGACTGTATTACAAATCTTGATTTTTATATTGTTTTAAAATGAATTGAAATTTATTCTTCATTTCCATGTCCTGCCAAACAAATCAACTAAATTATTTTTTGTTGTGTTTAATACAGTGTGGTGTCATCTGTATGGCCATATGTAGAGCCCACACTTGATTTTGGAGATGATGTTGCCTTTAAAGCATTCAGAGTGATGACACTCTTTGCAGTAAACCATGTGGAAAAAGAATTCCAATGACATGTGTCCTTTGCTATGTATAACTGATTTGGTGCCTTACCCTTTCTGATTTTGCCCTTACACGGACACACTATTCTTTTGTACTCCTCCTTAGTAATTCGTCCATGTTTCCCCATTTTGTAGGATTTCTTTTTGATTTTCAGGTCATTACAAAACTTCTGATGGAGCCATTGGCCTCTTACTATTCTTCCTCTCTTTCCTTTGCATTGGCAGTTGTGCCTTTAATATTGTCTCCTGGAGAAACTGCCAGCTTTCCTGAACTCCTTTATGCCTTAGACGTTTTCCCCATGGGTCGCTACCTACCAATTCTCTGAGGATGTTAAAGTCTGCTTTTGGCAGTCCTTCTCCTGTCATTCTCATTCCTTCCTTTCCTTAGAATCATGAAATCTATCCTTCATGATCCCTTTCACCCAAATCACCTTCCACCTTCACATTCACAACCAGCTCCTCCCTGCTGGTCAGAATCAAGTCTACAGTGGCTGTCCCCCCGGTTTCTTCCTCCATTTTCTGAAACAAAGCATTGTCCCCAGTACATTCCAGAAACTTATTGGGTAATTTGGGGTTTTACCATTTCCTTTTTCAGCAGATGTCTGGGTAGGTAAAGTCCCCCATTACAATCAGGATTTGTGTTTTGCATATTTCTGTTGTTTGTTCTAGAAATGCCTCCTCTCCCTCCTCTTCCTGATTTGGTGGTCTGTAATAGACCCCTACCAGGACCTCACCCCTGTTTATTCCCTCTTTTATCTTTACTCAGAGACTTTCAACTGGTCTGCTTCTCACCTCCTTCTGGACCTCAGAACAGGTTTACAATGCAATATGTCCTCTCTTTTTTTTCCTGCCTGTCCTTCCTCAACAAGCTATAGCCCTCTATACCAATAGTCCAGTCATGAGATTTATCCCATCAAGTATCTGTGATGCAGTTAAGCTCAGTTAAGATTTATGTTCTAAAACTCCCAGTTCTTACTGTTTATTCCCCATTAATATTCCTCCTTGCTTGTGTGTACAGACATCTAAGATGTTAAGCAGATGCCCCCATGGATTTCCCTCTTGTTTCTCCTATAATTCTACTGCAATTTTCCACATCTACTTCTCCCCACACAGCTAGTCCTCTATTAAGGCCACCTTTTTTTACCTGGTGGCTTTTTTCACCTGCCCCCTCTGAACTTAGTTTTAAGCTCTTCTCCTAAGGTTGGTGAGTCAGTGCATGAAGATGTTCTTCTCCTTCTTGGTCAGACGGACCCCATCTCTTCCCAGCAAACCTCCTTCCTGCAATAGCATCCCATGGTAGAGGAAGTCAAAGCCTCCCAGAGACCCATCTTCATAACCCTATTCTGTGGGCATGCCTACCATTGAGTGTGTATTGAGCAGAAAGAACACTCAGTGCAGGAGACCAGGGGACTGAGTTAAACTGCAGATGTCAGGTTCACAAACTTCCATTTTCCGTGACTAATCTCTTAAGCTAGTGAGGATGGCCATGGTATAAAAATATTTCTGGAGATCAGCATGTGATTATTTGTATTGCAGTACGGCCTCACAGTCCCAGTCACAGAGTAGGATCCCATTGCGCTCGGACCTGTAGAAACAGAGAACAAGATGGTCCTTAACTGTCATTAATTAATTAACACATCTTAAGAGCACAAAAAACAGACAAGAGGATAATAAAGCAAGCAAAAAAGCCCCCTTTGACCAGGTACCAGCAGATAACTAATATAGAGCTACCTATTTCGGGAACTTTCTTCCTGATTCAGGGTCTGATGTGACTCAGCCCCTGTTCCATGCCATTGTGTAAACTGGGGACTTGTACATTTGCACAAGATGGAAAGTATCCAGTGGCACACCGTTGAGGCCTACTCCAGTTTTAGTACATAAACAGCAGGCCACTCTGCAAGAAGCTAAGGGCATGGTCAGCACAGAGAGTTTGCCTGTCTCTGTGCTGGTGTTCTGCACCCCTCACTGTCTACACCTGGCTCCATAAAGTCGGGCCTTTCAAAAATGCAGCATCAGGTAGGAGCACAGGTAATTGTAAGAATGCTTGCTCATTGCAGCTGTTACCATCCGGGCAAGGCATCCACATATAAGTCCAGTACGGATGGACCAGTGATGGGAAGAGTGTTCATGCATGTGACAAGTAACACCATGAACTATGTAATGCCACAGAATAAATTAAGATCAAGAACAGAACAAGAGTATGTGTGGCAAAGCCATGACAAACACTGTGCAGGCATCAAGGAGCTCATAAATTAGCACCTCATCACCCCAACACTGCCTCAGCTTGACTTAGAGCTTGGGCAACAGTAGACCCTCAAAAGGAGGAGGCCACAGCTTTACACCCGTGGTCACTGTGATGTTAACTGGCTGCATTTGACAAGAGCTGGATCAGAGGTTGACTTTGAGTGTATTTACAGGGGGCAAGGTTTTCACAACACAAGCCTTGTGCACACACACAAATAGTGTTCTGCAGCAGTGCAAGTTGAGCTGCAGCAATGAGCAGCGGGATCCTGCTTGGGCTCGTAATTCATACACTTCTCTCACTAATGAGGATCAACAGATCAACCCATACTGAATGCAGCTTGACAATATACCATCACTTAAAACACATTACAGTCAGAGAGGATGATAAATATTCCATTTATACACATTACGTAAAAGGCCCAAAATGACTGAGGGTGCAAGAAAACAAAGCTGGTAAATACAGAAAATGCATTTGTCATAAATATAAAGGGAAGGGTAAACCCCTTTAAAATCCCTCCTGGCCAGAGGAAAAATCCTCTCACCCATAAAGGGTTAAGAAGCTAAAGGTAACCTCGTTGGCACCTGACCAAAATGACCAATGAGGAGACAAGATCCTTTCAAAAGCTGGGAGGAGGGAGAAAAAACAAAGGGTCTCTCTGTCTGCCTGCCTGCCTGTGTGCGTGCGTGCTGCTGCTGCTGCTGCTGGGGACAGAACAGGACTGGAGTCTGAGAACTTTTAGTAAGTAATCTAGCTAGGTATGTGTTAGATTATGATTTCTTTAAATGGCTGAGAAGAGTTGTGCTGAATAGAATGACTATTCTTGTCTGTGTGTCTTTTTTGTAACTTAAGGTTTTGCCTAGAGGGATTCTCTGTGTTTTGAATCTAATTACCCTGTAAGGTATCTACCATCCTGATTTTACAGAGGTATTCCTTTCCTTCTATTAAAAGTCTTCTTGTAAGAAAACTGAAAGCTTTTTCATTGTTCTAAGATCCAAGGGTGTGGGTCTGTGGTCACCTATGCAAATTGGTGAGGATTTTTACCAAACCTTCCCCAGGAAGTGGGGTGCAAGAGTTGGGAGGATTTTGGGGGGAAAGACGTATCCAAACTACGTTTCCCAGTAAACCCAGTTAAAGTTTGGTGGTGGCAGTGGAAATTCCAAGGGCAAAGGGTCAAATTAATTTGTACCTTGGGGAAGTTTTAACCTAAGCTGGTAAAAGTAAGCTTAGGAGGTTTTCATGCAGGTCCCCACATCTGTACCCTAGAGTTCAGAGTGGGGAAGGAACCTTGACAGCATTACTGAAAAAACAGCTGCAGATTGACTCCTGCTAGCAAGAAGCTTCTGTACAATGTACAGTAAGATATTGGGCTTAACCCAACGCAGGGCTAGGCTGAATTAAAGTCAGTCAAAGTTTTGTCTGAGTAGGGTATGAGGCCCAGCTCCTCAAAGGTCTTTAGACTCCTAACTTCCACTGAAATCAGTGGAAGCTAGGAGCCTAAATACCTACTGTAGAATTTGACCCAATAACAACAATAATAATAACAATTTGCATTTCTAGAGAGATTTTCTTCTTCAAAGCATTTTACACACATGTTTTCTCACTCTCTGCTTCAAATAAAAGCCATTATTGACAGACAATTCTATTTTTCCGTCACAGCACAGACAAATAGGAGAGTGAAGAGAACACAGTTCATTAATGGGATTTTAAGCAGGTTCTCGTATGGAAAAAAAATTAAAGATCCAGCACTCAGAAGATGACTCTGCTTAGCTGTGTGCCTTGTGGCTTAAAGCAGAATTCCAAGAACATGACTTTGCTTTTTGAAATGGTTTCTCAATTAATGACAACTCAAAATATCTGCTTCCACCTAGTGGTGCGAGTTTGCATAACATGTGTTGTTTGTATTCCCTGTTTTCGATATCTTTGCCTAAAAGATAAAATACATCCGAATCTACTGAGACAATTCACACTTCTGCACAAAGCCACAACAGCACTAAGAATGTATATCTTTGTTAGCAAATAGGGAGAAGGAAAATTGTTAGCAAATTAGGGAGAAGGAAAAGGATAATCTCAGAAAGAGGCTCTCTCTTTCTCCTTCACTTTATTCTATCTAGGTTTTTCCATGCTTCTCATCAATGAAGTATCTGAGCAGCTTCCTCTAGTACATTAATAATATGACTCACATCTGTCATGGTAATATCTTTTATTGGACTAACTTCTGTTGGTGAAAGGACTGCACAGAGTTCTTCCAGAGTGAAGTCCCGGATGACTGGAAAAAGGCTAATGTAGTGCCAATCTTTAAAAAAGGGAAGAAGGAGGATCCTGGGAACTACAGGCCAGTCAGCCTCACCTCAGTCCCTGGAAAGGTCATGGAGCAGGTCCTCAAAGAATCAATCCTGAAGCACTTGCATGAGAGGAAAGTGATCAGGAACAGCCAGCATGGATTCACCAAGGGAAGGTCATGCCTGACTAATCTAATCGCCTTTTATGATGAGATTACTGGTTCTGTGGATGAAGGGAAAGCAGTGTCATGTTGAGGGAGCATTGAGGGAGCTGGGATTGTTTAGCCTGCAGAAGAGAAGAATGAGGGGGGATTTGATAGCTGCTTTCAACTTCCTGAAAGGGGGTTCCAAAGAGGATGGCTCTAGACTGTTCTCAATGGTAGCAGATGACAGAACGAGGAGTAATGGTCTCAAGTTGCAGTGGGGGAGGTTTAGATTGGATATTAGGAAAAACTTTTTCACTGTGAGGGTGGTGAAACACTGGAATGCGTTACCTAGGGAGGTGGTAGAATCTCCTTCCTTAGAGGTTTTTAAGGTCAGGCTTGACAAAGCCCTGGCTGGGATGATTTAACTGGGAATTGGTCCTGCTTCGAGCAGGGGGTTGGACTGGATGACCTTCTGGGGTCCCTTCCAACCCTGATATTCTATGATTCTATGATTCCTTCAGGTCCTTGAAAGGTTATTTCTTTCACCAACAGACGTTGGTCCAACAGAAGATATTACCTCAGCTAGGGTGACCAGATGTCCTAAATTTATAGGGACAGTCCAGATATTCGGGGTTTAGGCGCCTATCAATCCCACCCCACCCCCATCACGATTTTTCATACTTACTATCTGGTCACCCTCTCCCTCACCCACCTTGTCTCTCTAATAGCCTCGGAATGACATGGGAGTTTGTTCTCCTGTCACAGACTGTCCCCTGAGAAAGCTCTATCTACTGCACAGACAAGCCTCATCCTTCGAGTAGAAAACTTCATGGTGCCTGAGAAATAGGCCCTGTCAGCCACAACCCTAATCCCAGGGATTTACCTGATATCTTAGATATACTGGGCCCTGGCCACTGAGCCCCTGGAAGAGAAGGACTGCGACCTGGAACCTGACTTGATGTGTTCACGTTGCAGAAGTATGTACACAGCGTCTGAAGGCAAGCAACAAACAACACTTCAATGGTCACTGAATGAGGGGCCTGTGGAAAAAAATAGTACAATTGTGCAAGTAAAGACTGTGTCAAAATGCACGTGCACAGTACTCAGACTCCCTGAATCCTGGCATTTCCAAACTTTCCATTGCTCAGTTTTGCAAACTTACTAATTGTTATTTTAATGCAGATTTTTGTATATTTGTTGGGCGTCTAAAGATATAAAAATACAGACATGGATTCATATCATTGTCGTGCAAACATCCCCATTTCATTGTTTGTTTTGAAAGAAAAAAGTACAGGACTAGGTTCTGGCAATTTCTGTATTGAGCTGTAAAGAAAGGTATTTTTAAGGGGTTTGAACTATCGAAACAGAGGCACAGAGATTGTCTCACACAGGGAGGAGTGGGTGATGCAGTGCACACTTTCCCAAGCCAGCAGAGTTGCTGGACCCCAAGAGATTCCCCCTCTATTCCTGAGCCAACCTTGGCCAGAAGCAAGCAGACAGAAGGACAAAAGTAGCTCTCCATTTTACTAAAGGCTCTTGTAACTTCCTGGGTCAACTGGTCCCTTCCATTCTTTAGCTGACTATTACTCAGGCTCTTTTCTTACTGGAGAACTTGAATTTTGATTTTTCTACGTCATGGCCAGTCTTTATCGTCTCTCTTGTAAACTTGAATATGCCAATCCCTGAGAGGACGTACTTTCTTGTTTTTTCCTGATTCGGCAATCCTAGCTCTGGGGATTGAGCTCCCATTTAAGGTACTTTTAATGATGACCCTCAGTCCTTTATTTCATCTATCAGGATGTTCAAAGAGAGCAGCTACCCTTCACTGAATGCCACTGCTCTGACTTTGGATTCCCTTGTAGAATGTGTGGGGCTAGGGTAGTTGTCTCAGCTGGATTCTTAATCCAGAGGAAAGATGCTCTCCCCTGTTCAATCAAGATCAGGAATGGCACATAGATTTGGGAGAAAAAGTACATTTTACTTTTACTCTATTTTCTTATTTCTCAAAAGGAACAATCAATATAGGTATTGATGTATCTTGTCTGAAATGGGACAGCTGCTCTTCTACTCTCGGGATGGATGCTATATCAACAGATAAGATAAAAAGACAGGCCTAACTGAGAGACTGAACCCATAGGAGGGCCAAATTCTGCTGCTCGTTTACATGAGTACGTCGCTCCCCGACTAGGGCCCAAATCTGTGTAAAGAAGAGTAAATCTGGTCCCGAGGGTGTATCGAACAACTTCCAAACTGTATAAGGAGGGTGGTTGAGTCTAAACTATAAAGACAGTTCCAAATATGGACCGCAGTTCAGGAAAGCAGCCTTATTCATCCAAGCATATGAATGATGTAAGAAAATTCTGAAAATGTGGATCTTAGATCATGGTCATAATTTAAAAAAATTAATGGACACAGCGGACACCATTCACATTTGAAACATAAAGTAGCTTAAAACTGTCCTAGCTTGAAGTGGTTTGAAACTGCTTCAGGAAATGTGGTCCTCTTAGAAGTGTAGATGTGAGGTTGCATATATGGTAAAGCCATGTATACAGAATACATGCTGATTTTAATCCTACAAATGTCCTAAACACTATACAGAATATCTAATTGCTTATTTTTGAATCCTAATCAGAGAAAAATTAAAATGATTTGTGCAAATAATTGAATTCTAAGGATTGTGTAACAACAAACACTCTTATTTTCTAGATCTACTGAGAGCTAGCTCTGAGAGAACAAAACAGTATTTTCAGTGTTTATGGTTCTTTACTGAAGCAGGTCTATTCTTTATCTAAGAACAGGAAAACAAAAGAATTTACAATATTGTTATCCCTTTTGACCTGAGCAATTAGTGAATATTTTGGGTCTTGTGAGTTGTTTCCATTAGGGGGAGAAATGGATGATGGAGTCAGGCATTTTTTTGACACAATCCTGCTTATTTACAAAGAATGTACACGAAGTTCTATTTCCCTAACGACAGCACGAATAGTTTCTTGGCTCACAATTCCAAGCCTCTTTCTATCTAGCTGTCTACCATAAAGCGCGCACGCTCTCTCGCGCTCTCTCTCTCTCTCTCTCAACTTTTTCTGAGATCACACTACAAATACTTCCCTGGGGCTCCTTTGTGCTTCTGTGGTGTCACACTCCCTCTCTTCCTCCCCCCTCTGCCCCGAACCCCATCCACCTGCATTTGCATTCAGACCCCAGTGAAAGCCCCTTCCACTGTATGGCTCAACTCCTATTCCAGCTTTACTTGATGGTGACTTCTATTCAGTCAGCCATCTATTCCACAAAAGAGCTTGATTGTTTTTACATTGATCCTGAATAAAGGACAACTGGTATGCCCACCAGCTTCAATAAGGCTTCCCCTTTCCCCAGCGTAACTACCTGTTTTCATGTTGTTTTTATAAATCTGTATCTTGTACATGTCCGCAAAACCCACAGCATTCTTTTATTTTTACTAACCTGAAACAGGATATTGAATGCATAATTTCAGTTACACCAATGTAAATCTGTGGTAATTCATTAGAATTATTTATCCTGGTGACAAAATATGTTAGCACGTCACTAGAGAAAACATGACACTTTTTGATAATTGTTATTGTTGCCGGCACCCAGTGCCGAGAGGCTAAACAACAGCTGAGGTTGGTTCGTTACCCGGTGTGCTACACTCAATAATCACAAAGGGGTGAAGAAGCAGAAAAGTTTATTTGCAGCTGCAAAAAGGTACAGGGAGAATAAAATCTCCAATCCTGCACCCAGAGCAGGAAGTTACACAGGCTTTTATACGTCCTTTTTCCCAGCATACCTATCCAATAGCAAGCTGCCCTAAGTATCCATATAGCCAGCCAATCCAGTTCCCAGCTAGTTCCCTTGTTCTCTGTATCATTTGTTAAACCATACATAAAGCTGCTTTATTCAGCATTGGTCTTCCATATCTGCCCTGTTTGGCCTTGTTTAGTTTCAGGCAGTCTGACTCTGCAACATATTGTTGCAGATCCTCAGCATAACTGCTGCGAGTGCCTCCAGGCCGGGGGCCAAGGACACTTGGGCCTAGTACACAGAGCTGCAGCGAGTGCCTCCAGGCCGGAGGGGGGGGGCAAGGACACCTGGGCCTAGTGCGAGGAGGCTTCATCGACACTCGTGGTCTTCCATCCCCTCGAGATACCTAGTGGCCATGCCCCAGTGTCCCCACTGAACTCCCACATCTGAACTCCCAGCCAGAGCCCGTACGTGCTCCACCACTAGAGGCCCTGATGCAGCAAGCCACCCCCATACAGCAAAACAAAACCACTTCCCACATGGCAGTAGGATGGCAAACGCTAATAGAGAAAGATGAGAACTTGCTATAACAGGGGTTCTCAAACTTCATTGCACCACGACCCCCTTCTGACAACAAAAATTACTTCGCGACCCCAGGAGGGAGAACCAAACCCTGAGCCCACCCAAGCCCTAGCTCCCCCGGGCCAGAAGGGGCCAAAGTCAAAACCCAAGGGCTTCAGGCCCAGGCAGGGGGTGGGGGGAGCTGTAACCTGATCCCAGGGCTGAAGCCCAAGTCTCAGCCCTGCTGCCCAGGGCTCAGGCTTGGGCTTCAGCCCTGGGCCCAGGCAAGTCTAACTCCAGCCCTGGTGACCCTATTAAAAAGGGATCCCGACCCACAGTTTGAGAATAGCTGTGCAGTAACATGCACTGATTATTGGTGATACTTGGTTTCCTCACAAAGACATGCACAAGGTTACATGGAACTCATCAGATGGTTAAACCACAAACCAGACTGAGCACATGTCAGGAGACCGGGTTGTAGGGGGTCAGGCATAGTGGTCAGACTGGGAGTCATGCCTAGTGGTGAGTGTCCAAAAGCCAAAAGCAGGGATTGAGACGGGGCCAAAACCAAGAAGCAGATCCAAAGATTCGAACTAGAGTCAGAATCCAAATGGCAGAGCCAAGAATCAAGTAGGGTGACCAGACAGCAAATGTGAACAATTGGGATGGGGGTGGGGTAATAGGAACCTATATAAGAAAAAGACTCCCAGATCAGGCCTGTTCCTATCAAATGGGGATATCTGGTCACTCTAGAATCAAGAGAGAGTCAGAGTCAGGAATCAGAGCCAAGGGTCAGAACCGGATCACCGGGGGCAGGGAAGAAGGGAGCAGGGCTGGTTCTGAGGCAGGAGCAAGGCTGGGTGTAGGACAGGATCTGGGCTGAAGCTGTGGAGGAACAGAGCAGAAGCAGGGCTTGGCAAGAGCTGAGCCCAGGGAGGCAGAGAATCACTGAACACCCAGCGAGCGACTGCTGCTGCTGAGTTTAAGAACCAGACAGCTAACTTCTTCAGCCAATCTGGCAGGGTGGTCCAAGCAGGACAGTGTCGGAGGATGGTGCCATGGGGAAGGTGAGCAGAGCTTCACCATCATGGGCTTGCTTCTGGACGGCGCCGTGCCTTGTGGTGCCGGAGGTCTATCTTGCCTGGTGGGAAACTGCGGTGCCATCATGGCAATCAAGTCCCTGGCCACTTCAAACGTGTCCAGGATGGAAGGGAGCTCCTGCTGCTCCACCTGGCACTCTCTAGCAGGAGGGTCCAGTGGCACCAGACTTGACGGATCCCTTTGCAGGCCCAAAGTCGACAGTGCTGATCCCTGCTAATATTCTGTTCGCTTTTTTGACTGCTGCTGCACACTGAGCAGATGCTTTCAGAGAACTATCCACAGTGACCCCAGGATCTTTCTTGAGTAGTAACAGCTCATCATTGATATGATAAACCCCCCTCATTTTATATGTATTGTTGGGATTATGTTTTCCAATGAGCATTACTTTGCACTTACCAACATGGAATTTCATCTGCCATTTTGTTGCCCAGTCACCCAGTTGTCTGAGGTTCCTTTGTAATTCTTCACGGTCTGCTTTGGACTTATCTGTCTTGAGTAAGTTTCTATCATTTGCACTTTTTGCCACATCACCATTTACCCCCTTTTCCAGATCATTTATGAATATGTTGAACATCACTAGTCCCCGTACAGATCCCTGGGGGACACCACTGTTTACCTCTCTCCATGCTGAATATTGACCATTTATTCCTATCCTTTGCTTCCTGTCTTTTAAGTTAGTGATCCGTGAGAGGACTTTCCCTCTTATCCCGTGACTGCTTACTTTGCTTAGGACCCCCACCAAAGGCTCTTTGTCAAAGGCTTTCTGAAAGTCCAGGAACCTCATGTCTCCTGCTTTGCCCCATGGGCATTTTAACCCTCCAGACCCATTGGGTAAGAGTGTGAAGTACAGAGGGAAACTGAGGCATGCATAGAATTATTTAAAAATGTTACAGAAAATTCCCACTTTATTAAGGTCTGGTACATTTTAAACCTGATGCTGCACATGGAAATGTGTCCAGCTGTCTCTAAGGCATGGGCCATGCCCCTTGTGTGCTCCTTTCTCCCCAGTATCACACTTGTGACAGAGTGCTCCCAAGCAGGGCACAGCTGGGCACCTGGGAACAGAGCTGAGCCTCCCCTGAGCACAGCCAAGGTCACTGACTCTCAGGAGAACTGGTGGCTTTCTTAAAGTCCCAGCTCCTGGAGTCATGTGAATTTGTGAGAATTCCAGTTTTTGCTTCGCCAATGAAGTCAGTGTCTAGTGCTCATGGCTGGGGAGCACAGTCCAGCAGCTCCATGGAGGGATAAATAAAGAACCCAAACTGATCAGTTTTGTAATCCCATGATTTTGGGGGCCTCACTTCTGAGCTCTGAAGCTGGTGATGCTGCATAGATGGTGGGCTCTGTGTGCCTATTAGCTCCAAAGTACGCCAGCAACAACCAGCAGAGAGATGTCCTCTGAAGTAGCTGCCACTGTTAATGAGGGGAGCTGCAAGGCTTAGCTGAGCCACTGGGTGGGAAAGGGTGGGTTGTGGGGTGGGATGCTGGGTGGGGCAGGGCAGGCTGGAGAGAGTGAGGTGGCAAGTGGGGAAGACTGACTGGGTGGGGGGAGGGAAGGCTGGCTGAGGGTGTCAGGGAAGGCTTGTGGGGAAGGGGGTGGGGCGGTGGCAGCAGCAGGTGCTGGAAGGAGGGTGGCAGGCACTGGGTGGGAAGTTGAGGGGGTGTTGGTTGCGGGAGGCTGGGTTGGGGGAAGCAGGTGGTGGGTGGGAAAAATTGGGGGGCTGGGACATGGGGGGCATGGGCGGTGGGCTAGAAGGGGCAAAGGTTAGGCTGGGATTGGCAGATGCTGGGCAGGGAAGGCTGGGCTGGTGGGGTGGGGAAGGCCACGGGCACTTTGCTTGGCCTTTCCACACAGCATCTGTCTGTCCAGCCCTCTTATCAGGGCGTGGCCTCGCTTGCTGATCAGTCTTCAGAGGCTGCTGCTGCAGTGCAAAGGCAATCCAGAGCTGGATTAACCTGACTGCTTCTGCCCCATGCCTCAGTGGACACCCTGCACGAGAGCCGGCAGAGGGACCCTTGCGTCCTGAGCAAAGCTCCCTGCCAAGGGGTTCTCCCAGGCAGCCTTTCCTTCTGTGCCAGAGCTTTGGGGTGAGAGGAGATGGCTGCCCTGGCAGGAATCTGGGGCCCATTGATCCAACACCCTTTGTCCCTTGGGTGGCTGTTAACAGCATCCCGGGCTCGTCTGTGAGCCTGTGTGGGATAGAGGGCGGCTGCTCTTCATTGATCCCTCGTTATCTGTAGGCTCTCCCTGGCCGATAAGGGGGCTACAGGGTGAGGGCAGGGCGGGGCCTGGAGCCTGAGCTTTGGCAACCTGCCACCGACTGCCATGCCGGTGTTACGGTAACACCAGGACTCTGATTTGAACTCTGCTTCATGCTGTCACCTTGGGCCTGGAGCTTCGCCACCTGGCGTTCGCCTGAAGGGGGCGAGTGGTTTTCTTCTAATGGTTGAGCCAGCTCAGCAGCCTGTAACTAGACTCCTAATAGAATCAAAATTATAGTGGAAAGAGGAGGAAGTGCAATTAGCATGTAAAGCCCTCACAAGGGGGGGGGGGGACAGGCCACCAAATATTAATACCCATCCCCAGCCTCTCTCCCTTCACAGCGTTTTGGAACCCATGTCCCTTGCCTAGTGAGTGCTACTTAGTTGATGGCGAGTCCCTCCATCATAACAAAAGGCCAAGTACAGTTCCCCTGTCCTTGATTCCCATAATCAGGGTAATAACAATTTATTCTTCCTGCCCCAATAACAGAGACAATGGGGATCCCACAGCAGCCAAAGTGACCATTTGGGCAGCTATGGCCTCATTCTAGGCGGGGTGGGTGTGCCTATGCAAATGAGATCGGCCCCTGAAGTTCTTTTCCACAACTTGCCACACCTCACCACCAGATGTCAGGGTGGAGCTCATCCTGATTCTGCTTACAAGAGGAAAGTGATCAGGAACAGTCAGCATGGATTCACCAAGCGGAAGTCATGCCTGACTAATCTAATTGCCTTCTATGATGAAATAAGTGGCTCTGTGGATGAGGGGAAAGCAGTGGATGTGTTATTCCTTGACTTTAGCAAAGCTTTTGACATGGTCTCCCACAATATTCTTGCCAGCAAGTTAAAGAAGTATCGGCTGGATGAACGGACTATAAGGTGGATAGAAAGCTGGCTAGACTGTCGGGCTCAATGGGTGGTGATCAATGGCTCCATGTCTAGTTGGCAGCCAGTATCAAGTGGAGTGCCCCAAGGGTCGGTCTTGGGTCCGGTTTTGTTCAGTATCTTCATTAATGATCTGGAGGATGGTGTGGATTGCACCCTCAGCAAGTTTGCAGATGACACTAAACTGGGAGGAGAAGAAGATAGGTTGGAGGGTAGGGATAGGATACAGAGGGACCTAGACAAATTGGAGGATTGTGCCAAAAGAAATCTGATGAGGTTCAACAAGGACAAGTGCAGAGTCCTGCACTTCGGAGGGAAGAATCCCATGCACCGCTGCAGACTAGGGACCAAAAGGCTTGGCCGCAGTTCTGCAGAAAAGGACCTAGGGGTTACAGTGGACGAGAAGCTGGATATGAGTCAACAATGTGCCCTTGCTGCCAAGAAGGCCAATGGCATATTGGGATGTATAAGTAGGGGCATTGCCAGCAGATCGAGGGACGTGATCGTTCCCCTCTACTCGACATTGGTGAGGCCTCATCTGGACTATTGTGTCCAGTTTTGGGCCCCACACTACAAGAAGGATGTGAAAAAATTGGAAAACGTCCAGCGGAGGGCAACAAGAATGATTAGGGGACTGGAACACGTGACTTATGAGGAGAGGCTGAGGGAACTGGGATTGTTTAGTCTGCGGAAGAGAAGAAGGAGGGGGGGATTTGATAGCTGCTTTCAACTACCTGAAAGGGGGTTCCAAAGAGGATGGCTCTAGACTGTTCTCAGTGGTAGCAGATGACAGAACAAGGAGTAATGGTCTCCAGTTGCAGTGGGGGAGGTTTAGGTTGGATATTAAGAAAAACTTTTTCACTAGGAGGGTGGTGAAGCACTGGAATGGGTTACTTAGGGAGGTGGTGGAATCTCCTTCCTTAGAGGTTTTTAAGGTCAGGCTTGACAAAGCCCTGGCTGGGATGATTTAATTGGGGATTGGTCCTGCTTTGAGCAGGGGGTTGGACTAAATGACCTGCTGAGGTCCCTTCCAACCCTGATATTCTATGATAAGTCTCTGCCTGCGCTAGAGCTTAAGTCTTTGCAGTTAATTTAACCCTTCTGAAACAGGAGGGAAGTTACTCAATGTTCCAGCTGAGGCCACGTCTATATTGGGAGCATTTTGCCAGTATAGGTAAACTAGTGTGGACATAGAAGAGCACTACTGTCCCCCACTGAATGAAGAACCTTTACCCTTAGAAAAGAGCAAGAATATAAAGAGGACGAACCCACTGCTCAGGCTTGCTCTGCATGGCTTTTCTATCACTGTAGCGATGTTGGCTAGGGGTGTGATTCCTAACCAATACCATCATACCAGTACATCATCTTAACTCGTGGAGGCAGTTATACCAGTATAAGTGTGCTTATACCTGTACAACTAATATACACTAGCACTGGAGAGCTTAAAATAAGATACTAGACTGAGAGGACAAAAGAAAGGAGCAGATTCTCCTCTTAAATATACAGCATTCTCGCCCAGGATAGAAGACTGCGAAGAGGGACTTGCAGACAGATGTACACTGAATAGAGTTATTAGCAAGATGAAAAAAGATGGCTTAGCAGCTCTCCTGCTCTGATTGCAAAGTAAAGAATTAACTGCAACATCAGATCACTTCTGCTTTGGCCAGCCAGAAGGCATCCATATAACACTGGCTGCATTTGCTCCATTGCCTGAAGTGGGAAGTAAATAGCCTGGTCCCATGAGTGAACTGTTGGAAGAGAATAGGATCCCATCACTGAGCTAGGTATTCTGAAGAACCTGTTTCACCTTTCTTCAGGGTAAATGCACTGATCTGAAGGGCATTACTAAATATGAACTGGATGCTTTTACTAAGTGGTAAATGGATGAGCGATATAAATATGAAATCAAGACGGCTTCTTTTTTCCAGCCTAATAGCAAGTGAAGGCATCCTTCTAGCAAAAGGCAGCACAGCATACCGAGCTCACCATGCATAAGCATTTACAAAAATATGATTTCCCAAGTGCATTAGAGACCTTAACATCCCATCCTACCTTCAGAGTAACAGCCATGTTAGTCTGTATTCGCAAAAAGAAAAGGAGGACTTGTGGCACCTTAGAGACTAACCAATTTATTTGAGCATAAGCTTCCGTGAGCTACAGCTCACTTCATCGGATGCATCCTACCTTCCTGCACTTTATCAGATGATAGGGAAACCAACAGGCCCTGATTCGATGATACTTATCATAGGGACATTGTATTAACCTCTCTGGATCCAAAGCATCAACTGGAAGAGAAGGAATAAAAAGACAAAAGAAAACATTCTGTAAAACAAGATCTAAGTTCATCATCAACACAATTAACAAGAGTGAAAGCATACTAGCTACTGGAGCTGCCCTCTAACGGGGTTAAGCCATCAATTTTTAATAGCCGAGATAAAAATGCTAAACTGCTAAGTTGGCACTCATTGTGTGTACCCAACCAAATTCACTTCGGATTTTGGGTGAGTGGAATATTCCATTAAAAATGAGGAAAGCGCAATCAGTAGTGCAGAGTGGCCAGTACATATTAATGACTATACTTATGCAGAACAGTGAGCTGGAAATAAACATTACTATAAAAACCCTTGAAGCTACCAAATTAACTAGTTGTACAGCAGTGACATGCTAAGGATTGGCAGAAGCACGGCATTCTGAAGTAAATCCTTTTGCATTTACCTTCATACTCCAAGGCCATCTCTGCTGGATTTAGAAAAACATCAAACTAAAACAAACATGTCTGGAGTTAAGGATGCAATTTGCACTACAGTGCACTTGGCCCTGTAAGGTGCAGAGGTTGGCAGGTGCTTAAGAGCCCAAGACTCTCTGAACATAGTGAGGGTCTAAGTCACAGGCACTTTTTGAAAATGTTCCCTCCTAGTCCATACTATGACCCAGAGACAGGCACGAGTCACCTTAATCACTTAACAGTTACACAGAAGGGACAAGGTAGGGGAGGACCAACTTCTGAAAGTGAGACACACAAGCTTTCAAGCATACATAGACCTCTTCTTCAGGATTCAGTTTGTGTCCATGCAGCAGTTTTCTTGCCATCACAAATGTGTCTCCCCTCACACCTTCCATGCTATTTATCCGCATTTGTATCAATGTACAGAGGGCATGCACAGAAGTAACATGGGCCAATGGACTGTGGGAGGTTTTCTAGATAGCTGGAAGTAAGGAGGACGGGCCAGATTGATTACATAAATCAGTATTTTTCAACCTTTTTGATACCAGGGACCAGCTTAGAATCATTGAATATCAGGGTTGGAAGGGACCTCAGGAGGTCATCTAGTCCAACCCCCTGCTCAGAGCAAGACCAACACCAACTAAATCATCCAAGCCAAGGCTCTGTCAAGCCGGGCCTTAAAAACCTCTAAGGATGGAGTTTCCACCATCTCCCTAGGGAACCCATTCCAGTGTTTCACCACCCTCCTAGTGAAATAGTGTTTCCTAATATTCAACCTAGACCTCCCCCGCTGCAACTTGAGACCATTGCTTCTTGTTCTGTCATCTGCCACCACTTTGAACAGCCTAGCTCCATCCTCTTTGTATCCCCCTTTCAGGTAGTTAAAGGCTGCTATCAAATTCCCCCTCACTCTTCCCTTCTGCAGACTAAATAACCCCAGTTCCCTCAGCCTCTCCTCATAAGTCATGTGCCCCAGCTCCTTAATAATTTTCGTTGCCCTCCGCTGGACTCCCTCCAATTTGTCCACATCTGTTCTGTAGTGGGGAGACCAAAACTGGACGCAACACTCCAGGTGTGGCCTCACCAGTGCCAAATGGAGGGGAATAACCACTTCCCTCCATCTGCTGGCAATGCTCCTACTAATACAGCCCAATATACCATTGGCCTTCTTGGCAACAAGGGCACACTGCTGACTCATATCCAGCTTCTCATCCACTGTCATCCCCAGGTCCTTTTCTGCAGAACTGCTGCTTAGCCAGTCGGTCCCCTGTCTGTAGCAGTGCATGGGATTTCCTTCCTTCCTTCCTTAGTGCAGAACTCTGCACTTGTCCTTGTTGAACCTTTTCAGATTTCTCTTGGCCCAATCCTCCAATTTGTCTAGGTCACTCTGGACCCTTCCCTACCCTCCAGTGTATCTACTTCTCCCCCCAGTTTAGTGTCACCTGCAAACTTGCTGAGGGTGCAATTAATCCCATCATCCAGATCACTAATAAAGATGTTGAACAAAACCAGCCCCAGGATTGACCCCTAGGGCACTCTTCTTCATACAAGCTGCCAACTAGACTTGGAGCCATTGGTCACTACCCGTTGAGCCCAACAATCTAGCCAGCTTTCTATCCACCTTATAGTCCATTCATCCAATCCGTACTGCTTTAACTTGCTGGCAAGAATACTGTGGGAGACCGTACCAAAAGCTTTGCTAAAGTCAAGATATATCACATGCACTGCTTTCCCCATATCCACAGAGCCAGGTATCTCATCCTGGAAGGCAATCAGGCTGGTCAGGCATGACTTGCCCTTGGTGAATCCAAAGCTTGCAGCTTTTCTAAACAGTGTCAGGGAGATCTGAGGGACAGGCCATTGAGAAAGACTGACATAGGTACTTAGGACAAATGGCTACTTGTGACGAAGTGGGAAGTGTCTTAGTGTTTGATGAATACTGTGCACGCCTCAGTTTTCCCATTGTGTTGCACAAGTATCTAGGTGGTGGGATAAGGGTGTGTGACCTTTGCAGATACCCCGAGAGGGAAGGTGCAAGTGCCTTCTAGCTCCCTGGGCCCAGACAATAGATGTATCCTGGCAACTGATTGCCGGGGCCCATCCTCTGCAAGAGCCAGTGGGAGGAATTGGAGAACAAAGAGAGGTGGAGGCCAGGTGACCGGTTTGCTTGTGGAACAGCATACAGGATGGAGGAGGGGCAACTGGGTGTGACTGAAGGTGGGCTGCTGGAGGCTGGTCAGACTCCTGGTTTGGGACTCAGGAGGAGAACCCGTGGCTCTGGGTCTCCTCAAGATGAACTTTGCTGTAACTTCCTGCTTTCTGTGCTAACAAGATTCTGCTCTATGCTGTGTTCCAGACAACTAATAAACCCTTCTGTTTTACACCGCTGGCTGAGAGTCACTCCTGACTGCTGAAGTCGGGGGTGCATGGCCCCTTTGGAGGGCGTGTAAGGTTTCCCCAGGTGTCCTATTCAGGTGGCTCACTGCAGGGAGCTTATGGCGTGAGACAGGGATGCTGAATGCTCCGAGGTCAGACCAAGGAGGAGCTGAAGCCCAGGAGGCTTGTCCTAGTGAGAGTGTGCCCCGAGGGGTAGCCACACTGCAAGAGGGTCTTGGTCCGGGGGCTAGTCTTCACCAGACTCACTGCAGCTGCGCTAATGTAGGGCAGTACTGTAAACGCACTATGAAGACCAGACAGCGCTTTCCTGTCAGCATAATTACTCCACCTCAGCGAAAGGTGGAAGCATGACAGAATGAGTGTGTGTCCCACTGACTTAGCGCCAGTGCGGACAGCTCAGTGGGGTGGCTTTTTCATGTCCGTGACCGACATAAGTTACATCAACTTAAGCGGAAGCATAGACAAGCCCTGAACTTCATTCACTGGTTCCAGAGCACCAAGCCCGTGCATCCATGAACTACTAAGGGGGGAAAAAGTCCCCAATGCCTCAAACCAACACCATACACCTGGCTATGCCTCTGGAGAGGGCAGCACCCTTACCTGACCATGGTACTAATTAGGGCTGTCGATTAATCACAGTTAACTCACACCATTAACTCAAAAAAAATTATTAAAAAAATGAATCGCAGTTACATTTCAATTGGTATTCTATTGTGTATTACACATTTTGGGATGTTTTCTACATTTTCAAATATATTGATTTCAGTTACAACACCGAATACAAAAGGTACAGTGCTCACTCTATTCTATTTATTGCAAATATTTGCACTGTAAAAATGATAAACAAAAGAAATCGTATTTTTCAATTCACCTCATACAAGTACTGAGGTGCAATCTCTTTATCGTGAAAGTGCAACTTACAAATGTAGATTTTTTTGTTACGTAACTGCACCCAAAAACAAACCAATGTAAAACTTTAGACCTTACAAGTCTACTCACTCCTACTTCTTGTTCAGTCAATCACTGAGAGAAACAAGTCTGTTGACATTTACGGGAGATATGCTGCCCACTTCTTATTCACAATGTCACCCGAAAGTGAGAACAGGCGTTTGTATGGCACTTTTGTAGCCGGCATTGCAAGGTATTTACACGCCAGAGATGCTGAACATTCGTATTTCTCCTTCATGCCTCGGCCACCGTTCCAGAGGACGTGCTTCCATGCGGATGACACTTGTTAAAAATATAATGTGTGTGACTGAACTCCTTGGGGGAGAGCGGTGCGCCCCCTGCGCTGTTTCACGCACACGCCGCCACAGATTTCCTGGTATAGCAGTCGCGGATGATGACCCAGCACAGGTTGCTCATTTTAAGAACACTTGCCCTGCAGATCTGACCAAACGCAAAGAAGGTACCAATCTGAGATTTCTAAAGATAGCTACAGTACTCGACTCAAGGTTTAAGAATCTGAAGTGCCTTCCAAAATCTGAGAGGGTCGAGGTGTGGAGCATGCTTTCAGAAGTCTGAAAAGAGCAATACTCCAATGTGGAAACTACAGATCCAAGCCACCAAAAGAGAAAATCAACCTTCTGCTGGTGGCATCTAACTCAGATGATGAAAGTGAACATGTGTTGGGCCACACTGCTTTGGATCGTTATTGAGCAGAACTCATCATCAGCATGGACAGATTCTCTCCTGCAAATGTAAACAAACTTGTTTGTCTTAGCAATTGGCTGAGCAAGAAGTAAGACTGAGTGTACTTGTAGGCTCTAAAGTTTTACATCGTTTTGTTCGAGAATGCAAATTTTTTGTACATAATTCTACATTTGTGAGTTCTACTTTCGTGATAAAGAGATTGCACTATATTACTTGTATTAGGTGAAGTGAAAAACACTATTTCTTTTGTCTTTTTGTACAGTATAAATATTTGTCATAAAAAAGAAATATAAGTGAGCACTGTACACTTTGTATTCTGTGTTGTAAATGAAATAAATATATTTGAAAATGTAGAAAACATCCACAAATATTTAAATGGTATTCTATTATTTTTAAGTGCGTGATTACATTTTTTAATTGCTTGACAGCCCTAGTACTAACAGGATATTAACCATGTTACGTCTGTAGCAAAACACATTTTGGAGCCAGCCACTGGTAATAAAGTCAATTATGAATTATGGCAAGGACAGGGCCTTAATAAGAACAGTCACTTCACTGGGATGATCCCCAGGAAACTGATTTAGGCCCTGGCTGCACAAGACATGACTGTAGCTTTGTAACCAGTTTGTACCCCACACAGCAAATTTGATCTGCTAGTTGGATCATCCATTTCTCCAGACCACAGACATGCTGCAGCTGGGGGACATAGTCATAGAATCATAGAATCATAGAATATCAGGGTTGGAAGGGACCCCAGAAGGTCATCTAGTCCAACCCCCTGCTCAAAGCAGGACCAATTCCCAGTTAAATCATCCCAGCCAGGGCTTTGTCAAGCCTGACCTTAAAAACCTCTAAGAAAGGAGATTCTACCACCTCCCTAGGTAACGCATTCCAGTGTTTCACCACCCTCTTAGTGAAAAAGTTTTTTCCTAATATCCAATCTAAACCTCCCCCACTGCAACTTGAGACCATTACTCCTCGTTCTGTCATCTGCTACCATTGAGAACAGTCTAGAGCCATCCTCTTTGGAACCCCCTTTCAGGTAGTTGAAAGCAGCTATCAAATCCCCCCTCATTCTTCTCTTCTGCAGGCTAAACAATCCCAGCTCCCTCAGCCTCTCCTCATAACTCATGTGTTCCAGTCCCCTAATCATTTTTGTTGCCCTTCGCTGGACTCTCTCCAATTTATCCACATCCTTCTTGAAGTGTGGGGCCCAAAACTGGACACAGTACTCCAGATGAGGCCTCACCAATGTTGAATAGAGGGGAACGATCACGTCCCTCGATCTGATCGCTATGCCCCTACTTATACATCCCAAAATGCCATTGGCCTTCTTGGCAACAAGGGCACACTGCTGACTCATATCCAGCTTCTCGTCCACTGTCACCCCTAGGTCCTTTTCCGCAGAACTGCTGCCTAGCCATTCGGTCCCTAGTCTGTAGCTGTGCATTGGGTTCTTCCGTCCTAAGTGCAGGACCCTGCACTTATCCTTATTGAACCTCATCAGATTTCTTTTGGCCCAATCCTCCAATTTGTCTAGGTCCTTCTGTATCCTATCCCTCCCCTCCAGCGTATCTACCACTCCTCCCAGTTTAGTATCATCCGCAAATTTGCTGAGAGTGCAATCCACACCATCCTCCAGATCATTTATGAAGATATTGAACAAAACCAGCCCCAGGACCGACCCTTGGGGCACTCCACTTGATACCGGCTGCCAACTAGACATGGAGCCATTGATCACTACCCGTTGAGCCCGACAATCTAGCCAGCTTTCTACCCACCTTATAGTGCAACAATCTAGCCAGCTTTCTACCCACCTTATAGTGCATGTTTCCTCTGAATAGTGTGGGGGTGCCTCAATTTCCCCTTTGCAGTTCTTAAGTATCTAGGTGGTGGGAGAAGGGTGTCTGATCACTGCAGAGCCCTAGAGGGCAGGTGTGTGCAGGAGTCTGGACACAGAGAATGGCCGACACCCTGTTTCTTGGCCACTGATGGCCTGGGCCCTTCCCCCCTGCAAGGTGAGAGCTAAAGGGTTGGAGAACAAGGGAATCAGGTGACCTCCTGGCCCGGGAAAGGAACAAAGCCCAGAGGAGGAGGGGCTGGAGGGAGTTTCAGTTTGGGGCTAGCTGGGACATGGAGTGAAGGGCAGAGGTGGTTGTCTGGCTCACTGCCCCGCAAAATGGACCCAGCTGAGGAGTCCTGTTCTCTGCACCTACCAGCTCTGTTTTAGACCATGTTCCTGTCGTTTAATAAACCTCTTTTTTACTGGCTGGCTGAGAGTCACATCTGACTGCGAAGTTGGGGTGCAGGACCCTCTGGCTTCCCCAGGAGCCCCGCCAGAGCAGACTCGCTGTGGGAAGCGCACGGAGGGGCAGAGGATGCTGAATGCTCTGAGGTCAGACCCAGGAAGCTGTGTGAGCTTTGTGGCCTGCAGACAGTCTGCTCACAGACAGGAGACTTCCCCAGAGTCCTGACTGGCTTCATGGGGAGCAGTTCCAGAGCATCGCCTGGGGACTCCATGACAGCTATCAAATCCCCCCTCCCTCTTCTCTTCTGCAGACAAAATAACCACAGTTCCCTCAGCCTCTCCCCATAAGTCATGTGCCTCAGCTCCCTTCTCATTTTCATTGCCCTCCGCTGGACTCTCTCCAATTTGTCCGCATCCTTTCTGTAGTGGGGGCCCAAAACTGGACGCAATACTCCAGATGAGGCCCTCACCAGTGCTGAATAGAGGGGAATAATCACTTCCCTCGATCTGTGGGCAACCCTCCTACTAATGCAGCCCAATATGCTGTTAGCCTTTTTGGCAACACGGGCACACTGCTGACTCACCTCCAGCTTCTCATCTGCTGTAACCCCAGGTCCTTTTCTGCACGTCCTTTTCACCAGTTCCTTATCCACCTTTCAATTCTCAGATTAAAGCCCATCTTCTCCAATTGAACTAATAATTTCCCAATTGTATCAAATGCCTCACTGACATCCAGGTAGATTAGATCATTGGTTCTCAAACTGGGGGTCACAACCCGGTTAAGTGGGGGGGTCACGAGCCCTGACCCCAGCGCGCGGCTGTAAGTTGCGAGCCCCGACCCCTGCACCAGGCTGTCAGCCCTGACCCCTGTGTGGAGCTGCGGGGCTACGAGCCCCAACCCGGGCACATGGCTGTGGGTCCCGACCCCTGTGCTAGGCTGTGAGCCCTGACCCCGGTGTGCGGCTGTGAGTCCCGACCCCGACCCCTGCGCCGGGCTGTGAGCCACGACCCCGGTGTGCAGCTGTCAGTCCTGACCCCAACCCCTGGGCCGGGCTGTGAGCCCCGACCCCAACAGGGAATCGTGGTTGCGAGCCCCGACTCCAACCCCCACACAGGGCTGCAAGCCCAGACCCCAACCCTGGCCAGGAGCGGGGCTGTGATCCCTGAGTCCGACTGCCACATGGGGTTGCAAGTGCTGACCCCAACCAGGAGTGGGGCTGTGAGCCCTGAGCTGGGGCCTCCAGGACGCTGTGAGCCCCGACCTCTGTAATGGGGTTTCAGGCGCAGCCCGGCCATGCTGAGGGTTATCAGCCGGGAGCACACACAGGGTTGTCAGCCCCGAGCCCCGCCACCCGCTGTGTTTTAGTCTTAATTTAAAAGCAGTGAGTAAAGGTAAATTCATTTTAAGCCATAGGGTTTAAATTTAGTATTTAACATAGTGTTAAATATCAAAAATGTGTTTTTAATTTTTAAGGGGGGGTCACACTCAGAGGTTTGGTGTTCGAAAGGGGTCACCAATACAAAAAGTTTGAGAACCACTGGATTAGATCTACTGCATTTCCTTTGTCTAAAACCTCAGTTATCTTCGCAGAGAAACAGATCAGGTTGGCCTGGCAGGACCCACCGATTGTAAAACCAGGTTGTATTTTATCCCAGTTACCGTTCACCTCTTTGTCCTTCATTACTTTCTCACTCAAAATTTGTCCCAAGACCCTGCAGACAGTTGAGGTCAAATTAAAAGGCCTGTAGATACCTGGACCACGTTTTTTTCCATTTCTTAAAAATAGGAAGTATATTAGCAATTCTCCACTCCCCCGCCCCGAGTTTACAGAGCCATCAGAAATCCTTGCTATTGGGCTTGCAATTCCATGTGCCAGTCCCCTTACTCTGCATGGATGGAGCTTATGGGGTGCTAGGGGCTGCAGTGAGTGGGGTGGGAGGACCCAGTAGGGGGCATTTGCCCCTTCTAGTCTGTGCTGGCCCCAGCATAGTGCTCAATTTGTGCTATTTTGGGGGTTGTAAATCTAAGTTTCTGAGCGCTTGTCACTAAGGAGCCCATGTGCAGTGCAGCCTGGTCATAGAATCATAGAATATCAGGATTAGAAGGGACCTCAGGAGGTCATCTAGTCCAACCCCCTGCTCAAAGCAGGGCCAATCCCCAATTTTTGCCCCAGATCCCTAAATGGCCCCCTCAAGGATTGAACTCACAACCCTGGGTTTAGCAGGCCAATGCTCAAACCACTGAGCTATCCCTCCACCAAGGCTCCCTGGCCCAGCTCCCCACGCTCTGTGCAGCGCAGTGCAACTAGATGTGGGATTCTTCACTTAGAATCATAGAATCATAGAATATCAGGGTTGGATGACCCCAGAAGGTCATCTAGTCCAACCCCCTGCTCAAAGCAGGACCAATTCCCAGTTAAATCATCCCAGCCAGGGCTTTGTCAAGCCTGACCTTAAAAACCTCTAAGGAAGGAGATTCTACCACCTCCCTAGGTAACGCATTCCAGTGCTTCACCACCCTCTTAGTGAAAAAGTTTTTCCTAATATCCAATCTAAACCTCCCCCACTGCAACTTGAGACCATTACTCCTCGTTCTGTCATCTGCTACCATTGAGAACAGTCTAGAGCCATCCTCTTTGGAACCCCCTTTCAGGTAGTTGAAAGCAGCTATCAAATCCCCCCTCATTCTTCTCTTCTGCAGGCTAAACAATCCCAGCTCCCTCAGCCTCTCCTCATAACTCATGTGTTCCAGTCCCCTAATCATTTTTGTTGCCCTTCGCTGGACTCTCTCCAATTTATCCACATCCTTCTTGAAGTGTGGGGCCCAAAACTGGACACAGTACTCCAGATGAGGCCTCACCAATGTCGAATAGAGGGGAACGATCACGTCCCTCGATCTGCTCGCTATGCCCCTACTTATACATCCCAAAATGCCATTGGCCTTCTTGGCAACAAGGGCACACTGCTGACTCATATCCAGCTTCTCGTCCACTGTCACCCCTAGGTCCTTTTCTGCAGAACTGCTGCCTAGCCATTCGGTCCCTAGTCTGTAGCTGTGCATTGGGTTCTTCCGTCCTAAGTGCAGGACCCTGCACTTATCCTTATTGAACCTCATCAGATTCCTTTTGGCCCAATCTTCCAATTGGTCTAGGTCCTTCTGTATCCTATCCCTCCCCTCCAGCGTATCTACCACTCCTCCCAGTTTAGTATCATCCGCAAATTTGCTGAGAGTGCAATCCACACCATCCTCCAGATCATTTATGAAGATATTGAATAAAACCGGCCCCAGGACCGACCCTTGGGGCACTCCACTTGATACCGGCTGCCAACTAGACATGGAGCCATTGATCACTACCCGTTGAGCCCGACAATTTAGCCAGCTTTCTACCCACCTTATAGTGCATTCATCCAGCCCATACTTCCTTAACTTGCTGACAAGAATACTATGGGAGACAGTGTCAAAAGCTTTGCTAAAGTCAAGAAACAATACATCCACTGCTTTCCCTTCATCCACAGAACCAGTAATCTTATCATAAAAGGCGATTAGATTAGTCAGGCATGACCTTCCCTTGGTGAATCCATGCTGGCTGTTCCTGATCACTTTCCTCTCATGCAAGTGCTTCAGGATTGATTCTTTGAGGACCTGCTCCATGATTTTTCCAGGGACTGAGGTGAGGCTGACTGGCCTGTAGTTCCCAGGATCTTCCTTCTTCCCTTTTTTAAAGATTGGCACTACATTAGCCTTTTTCCAGTCATCCGGGACTTCCCCAGTTCGCCACGAGTTTTCAAAGATAACATACTTGTCCTAATCTACTGTGCTGTGTGGCTGTTAAAGAGCTGCTCTGTCCCACCCCAGAGGTGGCTGCATCTCAGTGCTGGGCAAAGGATCCCTGTATAAATAGCCCCTGCATCCCACCCCAGAAGTGGCTACATCTCAACCTCAGGGATGAACTGAGTGACTGGAATACAAGTGACTCTAGTCCTGGGAGTGACCAGGGCTGCTGGGCCTCTTGCCAGGGAGGTGGGCAAGGCCTCAGCAGAGATTGTGGCCCTGGGGTGGTGCAAGGCCAGGGCCGAGATTCTTCTGGCCGTGGGAGCCCAGTGACTCAGTCAGTGCCCTGCTCCCAGCCAGTCCTCCCCATTCACCGAGCACTTCGTGCCAGCCATGTTGCTCTGAGTCACACTAGGTGCCACTCGATAGGTCACCTACAATCACACGGTTTCTTTTCGGTGCCTCGACTGGGCAGCGGGTAAGGAGTGGTGGATAACGGATTCTCCAGGACAGGACTACAGATCTGCTCCCCCACTGTGACAGGGATGCCCCGCTGGTCCCATCTCTGCCCCAAGAGCCTCCCCCCGCAGTCCCTGGCAGAGAAGGGATTGCCCCACTGCCAGTGCCCAGCAGGCCTATGTGTGACATGAGTTTGGGGGTCTCAACCTCGTCCCTAGGGGGATGGGTCCATGCTCTGACAGGCATTAGCTGACAGCCAAGGACTGGCCAAGAGTGCCCTCCCCACCTTCTCAGGCAGGGCAAGGGGTGGAGTACAGAGTGATCTGCTGTGGGGCCCAGGCCCTCAGTCTCTGGGGCTGGCAGCACTGCCCCAGCGATGAACATCCCCCAGGGGCAGGGAGCAGCTGCCGGGTCCAAAGCATCCCAGCAAACACTGGCCATTCGGCACCAGCCAGGGGAAGGTCTCGCACCCAGGCCATTCTGGATCAGAAGCGTGTGTGGGGAGATGGGAGCTGAACACGGACCCCTCTCCAAACTCCCAGCAGCCCCCAGAGCCTCATCCCTGTGATCCCTCTAACGCCATGGGCACAAGGACCCTCAGCCAGCATCCCCATAAGGCCCAACAGTGGGGAACCCAGCCCCTTACCTGGCTGGTCCCTCCCATGGCCTTGACGCTGGCCCCAGTTCAGCCCAGTTCCCCCACTCTGCAGGGCACTGGAGAAGCCTCCACTGGCAGCTTTGCTGCTGGCATTCTGTGGCAGCTCCTGCCGAGGCCCCAGGGCCCAGGCCGGGCAGCGCTGCCCTCCCAGGGGGCTCGTTAGCCAGGGCCATGCAGAAGCCTGGGACCCAAAAGCCAACCATGGCTCCCCAGCCGGGAGCGGGTTTCCTTGACACCTGGGTACCCCAGGGGGCCAGATCCTAAAGAGCAGGAGGGGAAGATGCAGAAAGAGGAGAGCTGTGCACGGGGCCATGGAGCGGGGGGAAGGGACAGAGAGACGTTTAAACCAGAGGGGCGGAGGGCGCGCCCCATCTTCCTCAGAGCCCTGGGCTGGCCTGTGCCCCTTGGCCCCAGGGGTGGGGGCTGGAAAGTGACTTGCCTTACCCCAGAGTGCCAAGGCCACTGGCTGTACCGGAGAGGCCGTGCGGCTGCAGGAAACGCCCCCCCCTCGAGCTGGGCTCCATGGGGCCAGGATTCAGGCCTGGGGAGCTTTGGGCCTTGTGGCAGGGACTCCAGCACTGGGGAAAGGGCCAGCTCGACTGCCCCAGAGCCCAAGGCTTGCGTCACACCCCCATCCCCCACGCCAACGGCCCTGCCCTGAAGGGACCCATCTAGGGGCAGAGCGGAGCTCAGGCTCTGTAGCCCCAGCGTGCCGGTCCCACAGCCGGCAGGCAACGCGGGTGCTGTCCCAACAGGAACTGGGCTGAGCCCCTCTCCACAGCCACCCCCACTGTCAGACACTGCTCCCCGGGGACAGATTCGAACCCGTGCCCCAGAGAGGAGAGACGCCCCCTACCCCGCCAGCCCAGAATATTATTATTCATCTTACATAGCACTGTCCAGCAAAACACTTCCCAAAGGAGGTCAGTGTCATCATCCCCACTATACACATGGGGAAACTGAGGCAGAGAGCAGGGAAGGGATTTGCTCAAGGTCACCCAGTGGCAGAGTCAGACATAGACTTCCAGTCTGCTGCATCCCAGTTCAGTGCTTTACCCACTAGGCCACACTGCCTCCCTTGAATCATAGAATCATAGAATATCAGGGTTGGAAGGGACCTCAGGAGGTCATTTAGTCCAACCCCCTGCTCAAAGCAGGACCAATCCCCAATTAAATCATCCCAGCCAGGGCTTTGTCAAGCCTGACCTTAAAAACTTCTAAGGAAGGAGATTCTACCACCTCCCTAGGTAACGCATTCCAGTGTTTCACCACCCTCCTAGTGAAAAAGTTTTTCCTAATATCCAACCTAAACCTCTCCCACTGCAACTTGAGACCATTACTCCTTGTCCTGTCATCTTCTAAAAGAAGACTCTGTGGCCATAGCTCGGGAGTGGTTTCCCTCCACGCACTGCCAGGGGGAGCCATGAGATGTTTAGTATTGTCTGTCCCAAGTGTGGGGAGGCACGAGCCACCCCGGGTCCCACACAGGTGCCTCTGCCCAGATGGCAAGAAGGCCGAGCGGACCCATCAGCTTTGGTGCCCCTCTTGCGCCCCAACACTCAGAAGTCACTAGTCAGGCCTCAAAATCATGAGATTTGCTTTAAAATCACAAGATTTTAATATTTGTTTGCATTCTGGCATGGCTGTGTTTGGGAGGAGCGAGGTCTGGGGCTTCTCCTCCACGCCGAGGGTGGGCACTTTATCGAACGAAAGTGAAGTTTCTTCGTTACTGATCCCATTCCAACTCACCCACCCACCCACTGCTGGGCTCACCATGCAGTGATGGGCGTTGGCAACGCTGGCCATTTAAGGGTTAAAGTGTGACAGGGCGTTGGTCTACCTTGGCACTAGAAGGGCAGCAGGAAGAGCAGCAGCCCCACAATTGAGCTGCCTTGGAAATTTGGGGGGGTGCATGGAACCCTTATGTTTTCACCCCTTGCAAAAAATTTTCAAAAGCCAAAAATGTCTATGTGTGTGTGTGTGTGGGTGTGTAGTTTTTTCCATCCCTTCCCATCCACTTTCCAGTAGATGAGAAAAGGACAAAGGGTAGAGAAATGGGGGAGGGAGGGGTAATTTTTCGAAGGCTTTTTTTAAATTGCTCATCAAAAACCTGAAATGTTTAGAAAGAAGCAAATTTTTTCTACAACACTGTCAAGAAAAAGGCCAATTTACCAACAAAACAGCTCAGGCTTTAGTCTAAAGAGGAGCGAAAGAAGCAGGGCTGAAATAGGTACAGAATATAATGAAAGGAGGGGGGTGCTCCTATTTGCCCCCCCCTTCACCTGTCCCAGTGTTGCAAGAGCAATGGGACGCTCTGTGAAAGCAAATGTCAAGGGAAGTTACATAATTAGCCAGGGGAACTCACTGCCACTAGATGTCACTGACATTGCGAGCCTGGCAGGATTCAGACAAGGATGGTGGGGGGTGGGGGAGCAATGGTGTCAGGACAGAATTTAGAAAACAGGCCACAAGGCCACTGCTGACTGTCAGGATGAGGGGGATATGCCCCCCTTTCCCCCCTCCCCCGACTGGTTATGTCATCATTAGCCACTAGGAGGGGGTTCTTGCACCTTCCTCTGAAGTAGCTGGTGCTGGGGTGGCTGGCCCCATTGATCTGGTTTGGGGAAGGAGGCAGCAGGGAGAGGGCGGGGTACTGGGCTAGATGGGTCCTGTGACGCTAGCAGACCAGGTGCCAGCTCATGCCCAGGCCCTTAGGCCTCACTGAACACTGACAAGCGCAGAGCTTGACCCAGCCTGTGTGTTAGCTGTGTGACAACAGCTGCTGATCAGCGTGTGTGGAGTGTTTCGACTTGTGGAATTGCTTGCAGGATTGATCTCTCCCATAACCTCTGTAGCCCGTGGTATAAAGTTAGAATGAATGTTTGCATCGTAAACCTCTGTAACTGCTCCACACCACTGAGTTTGCGAGGCAGCTTACGTCCACCTAACACTGCGTCTACACTAAAATTTGGCTCCCGTTGATGTAACTCACCTGCTTTGCCGACTTAATCATGCCACTTCCCCCAGTCAGCGTAGTTAGGTCAATGCAGTGTCAGTGTACATACTGCGTTGCTTACATCGACTGTCCCGCAATGCCCCCCACACTGACAGTACAATCGATACCACACACCACAGACACAAGGAGCCAGGTGTACACACACACAAGTGCTGTAACTACTGTGGCGGCTGCACGCAGGGCAATTTGATTTTGTAGTGTAGCCATGGCCTGTGTAACTCCCTCAACAGGGGAGAAGCATGAATTAGTGTAAAGTGCTGGGTCTGCCCATCGAAACCAAACGAGCCATTGCGAAATATCCTTACTGATTGCCTCTCTTGTTAGATATTTTACTGCGTGTGTGTGTGTGTGTGTGTGTTCTCCCTGTGTGCTGCCCCAGCTCTGTGCAGACAGCCAGCACAGCAGACCTTGAGTGAACCGCCCAATGACCACAAGATCCGTTAAGGGACGAAGGCACCCGGCCAGGTTTATTGTTGACAAGGCATGCTAATAGCACCTGGCAGACTCTACGAGGATATTAAGACATGTATGCCTGTGAGAATGGACGCAGCTCAGTGAATGGCAGGACTTTCCATTTCCCCCTTGGCTGGACCAACACATTCTCTCAGAGATATCCTGATACAAACAAGCTGCCCCTCTGACTTAGATACTGCCCTCTGACCTGGCTAGTTATTGTCCACTTTTTTGTACATGTTGGTTTGATTAAAACATTTGTATTTATTATGTTGCTATTTGACCTTATCTTTTAGGAGGGCTCAGTGTGTTCCTGTTATCCTTGGGGAATGTTTTTGTGCCATTCTTGATATTGTGGTTTTTGTACCACGCTTCTGGAATGTGTTTGTGTGGTCCTTTGTGCTGAGCACTGTCCAGGACTGCACGTTTCTGCACCATCAGGGCTGGGCTCACCAGATTCTGGGAACGTGCAAGTGGGCAGGGCCTGATGTTTGCTCACAGCAGGGAGAGGGGATACTGGGCTGGATGGACCCTGTAGGAATCAGCCAGGCTGAGTTTCCTGCAGGGCAGAGGGAGGTGAGTGGGCCTTGTTAGATGCAGCCTGGGGGGGCTGGCTGTGGTGAGGGGGGTCTCGGGCTTTGGGGGGGTTCTCTGCAACAGGCTGTCTCTGTGACTGATGCTGATCACACTACACTGCCCCCTTCTTAAAGCCCAGCACAGCCCAGCCCAGCCCAGCCCAGCAGCTGGAGCCCACCCAGTAATTAGGAAATGAGTTTTAATTTCAGGCAACAAAATGCCACAAAAGTGGCGGGTGAGCCGGCTTTGGGCTGCGCGGTAAGATGATAAGCAGCATCACACAGGCTGGTTGCATAATTGTGAACTTGGCTCAGGCCGGTTGCCTTCCCCGCCCCCCCGCCCAGCCCTGGAGGTTGGGGGCCGACTCTGAGGAGGGCTGGGGGACGAGATGCTGGGTCCCTGCCCGGGAGAAGGGGTGTGCGCTGGGCATCATTCTGGGATCGTTCAGCCCCCAGCATGGCCTGGCCCAGGGCAGGGGGCACTGGGCCGCAGTCCATACCCACAAGGCATGGGCAGGTTGGGGACAGGGCTAGCTCAGCCTGGGTTTGGTGAACTCCGATCTTGAGACAATATTTCCTCTAGGGCCCATTGGATGCACCTGTGCTGCCTACAGGGGGCACTGCCGCTGCATGGGGGTATCACCCACCTGCACCTCCTGCCTCCCACTGCCCCACCCCAAATCACCCCCTGGCCCCTCCACCCATGCACTGTATACAGCTTGCAGTTACTGTAAACCTCTCCCCCTCCCTGCTACCCCCACTGCCTCCCCCCAGCCCTGCTGTAAGCCCCCCAAGTCACCCCGCTCTGCCCCAAGCAATCTCCCTCCAGCAGGGTCTGCATGCAGGTCTCTGCAGGATGAACTCTTCTGCAAGCCTGGTGCAGCTTCACCTGTCCCTGGGTCCCAGCTCCGCCCTAGTCATGATCCCCCCAATCCAGGCCCAAAGGTCTTGGGGGCCCTGGCACAGCTGGCACTGGGAGACAGGGGCATCTTGGCACCCCATTCCCACCAGCCCCCAGGGCTGGGACCAGCAGTGATCAGCTCCCCCAGGCCCACTGCATGGGCTGATGCATGCAGCCCTCTCCAGCTGCCCTCACCAGGGCCTGGGGCAGAGCATGGCAGAGCCAGGGCAGAGGGGCTGGGCCTGTCTGCTGGACCCACCCTCCCTCCTGGCACCAACCAGGCCCATGGCCAGCTGTCTCAGGCCTGCACCCCCCTCATGCTTCTGGGGGCAGGCTGAGGGGTACAGCGTGTGTGGCTGGGGTCCCCCTTGCTCAAGGTGCAAGCCCGGGGTGCAGACGGAGCCCCATGTAAGGGCAGCCATGGGGGGAGCTGGCGAGCCCACAGTTGGGCAGGTGTCTCCGCCGGAGCTTTTTAATTCCGCACCCCCAATTCACCGCCCACCTGCCTGGCAGCCGCACAGCAATTATCCAAATGGCTGTTAATTGCGGCTGATAATTCCTCACGGGGATCAGGGGTGGAAAGCTCCGCAGCTGAGCAGATTGGGGCTGGGCCCGAGCAGCAGATCCCAGGTGCCAGGGTCTCTCACCCCGTCCACAGCAGGCACGCAGCGCTGGCAGGGCTCGTTTGCCCAGCACGGAGACAGGAGGCACTGCTGTGCCTGCTAAACCCTGGGACAAAGGAGAGAGAAACCCGTCACCTCCTGCTCTGGCAGAGGGTTCCTGGCCTGGCTTACATGGCACAATCCAATGGGCCCTGGTGGCCTGAAACTTCACTACCCACCCTCTCTGTGGCCCAGCCCCCAACCCCAGGGGGAAGCCAAGAGACACCCCCAAGCTAGCTGGGACGTGCCCTGGGGTCCTGCCCCGACCAGCTGCACTGCAACGCCCTCTGTAGGGATGGGCTACCTGCCCCTCATGCAAATAGCAATGCCGCCCTCCCCCAAGCATGCTCTCTGCTCGTGCCTCTCCACCAATGGGAGCATGCCCCTTACAAGGCAGCTCCCGGACTGCCCCCTGCTCCATATGCTGTGTGGGGACGGGGGGGAATTACACCAGAAGGGCCTGGCTAGTCTATCATGAACCAACACCAGGCCCAGAGACTCTTTGATACAAGGTCCCAGAGGGGGAAGACAGGACATTATCCCTATGCCCCACCTTGCATCTGAGCTGGGACCCCATATGAAGCTCTAGCTCCCCAGTCCCAGCCTGTGTGGCCCCCCAGCATCCAGTGGGACAGAGACCACTCAAATGGACAGCATCTCAGACCCACATCATGGGGGGGCTGGCCCAGCCCCCGCTTCCTGCCTGATCAGCATGCACTGCCCTCTTTGCGCAGCAGGTGGCGATAGGAGACCAGCCCTGCGCTCTCATGGCAGACGGCTCTGAAACCGGCTCCAGCAGCCCCAGTGGAACCCAAGCCCACCCAGGAGCACCTCGGCAAGGGGGGGGGCTGCGTCTGCTCTTCGCTGGGTAGCACAGACAGTCGGGGGTGGGTGGTGTGGGGACGTACAGCCCCTGATGCTACCCCAACTGTCCCACCTCAGTACGTGGCCCGATTTTCAGCCACGCTCGGGAGCAGAACGTCAGACCGGCCACCACCCACCCGCCTGGCAGGTCTCCACAGCCTCTAGGTAAATGGGTTGAGGCTGACGGGGGAGCGCCTCTCGTGGAGGAGTATCTGGCCCCCACCACTGTAGCACTATCATTGCTGCATCCTGCCCCCCCATGCACATGGGGCTGGACAGGGCTGTCACCCCATTGCAGAGGGGGACGGAGACCCAGAGGGGCTGGGTGACTCACCCAAGGTCACACAGGGAGTCTGTGGCAGAGCAGGGACATGAACCCAGAGCTGGCGCCATCATTCCTCCCCGGCCCTACCCAGCCTGGATGGGTTGCTATGCTCAGCCCCCACCCCCCACGGGACGCTGCTCACACCTTTGCCAGTTCGGCTCTGCTGGAGGGATCCCCGAGTGCAGATGGGGGCTGGCGTAACCACCGGGTCACCCCACCCTGACCAGAGCAGAGGGGGGGTTAGTGCACTGGTGGGTGCCACAGCACTGCCTGTGCCAGCTACCCCTCAGGGCTGGCAGCTGGGAAACATCAAGGCAAAAGGGACTTGTGCAGACAAGGCCCCAGGGTGCCAGGACCGCGGGCTGGGTGGCTTTGGACACCTGACTGCTCGAAGCCATGCTACAAGAGACCCTGGGGTTCTTTCTGCGCCAGCTGGCAAGGCAGGGGCACATTGGACTGGCCAGCCGGGATTGTGCTGCATGGAGCCAGCATTGCATTGAGAGCAGGGGCTTGAGTCAGCACTCCCAGCCCTGCAGTGGGCGTGCTGTCTGGATTCTATTGAAGGGGGCTGGGCAGGCAGGACTCCTGGCTCTTATTCCTGCCTCTGCCACCTACTCCTGGCACGCTGCTCCATGCCTCAGTTTCCCCCGTGTAACATGGGGATAGTGCTTACACCTGTGACAGGGAGGCTTGGCAAGAGCCTCAGGAATATCCCTGGGGGGACTCAACGGGAGTCACAGCAGCAGGGTGTGCACAGAGCAGGATTTTCCCTCCCCAGCGCCGCTATCAGCTCCTGAGAATAGCCCAGATCAGACTGGGGCTGCAGGCTGGAGCCAGCTCTGCTGCAGCAAGTAGCTCCGGTGGTTAACAAGCATGCTGTCAATCCCTTCCCTGGGTAGATGGTTTGGGCAGCCAGGTGTGTGCCAGGCTCCCCTCTGGAGGCAGGCCTGTGCTGCCAGCTGTGAGTTACAGAGCATCTGTGCCATGGCAACCAGCTATCCCAGAGGGGGCCCCCCTGCCCGAGACTGGCAGCATTATCCCCCTTTTACAGATGTGGAAACTGAGGCGTAAATAGGGGAGGTGACTTGCCCAAGGTCACCCAGCTGGGAATAGAGCCCGGGTCGCCCGTCCCAGTCCAGGGCTCTATCCACTAGGCAACACTGTCTCGGTCGATGGGAAAGTAGAGAGGAATGGTGCAGTCATGGATCCACAGGGTCGGTGCCAGGGTCCCAGCTGTGGAAATCTCTGGGAGGAAGCCCTTTGCTGTGCCAGACCCCAACAGGTCTCTCTCTTCCTCCAGGACAGGCCACATGGCCTTCCCACCTCCTGAGACTGAACCACTAGGCTTTACCCCGTGAGCCCTGCCCAGCGAGTCCAGCTGGGACAGATCCTGGTAGAGACCCGTCCACTCCGCAGGGCCCGACGCCCCTCAGCCCAGGTGACAGGGACACTCACCCAGCGTTGTCAGAACAGTCGGGTTTCTTAGGCACCTGGACCCCAGCCTGGGCAGCCCGGCCCACTGAAGGTTAAAGCAAGAGGCCGTTCTGGTCAGCCCAGAGGCTGGTCGAGCTGCAGAGAAACCTGTTTTCAGCTCCGGGTCTCTCACTCAGGGCCTGTCTACATGTAAACCACTTCAGCTGCTCCGCTTCAGTGACGCTGCCTTTCCCATACCCCCGAGCGACACAGTGGCACCGACCCAATTGTCTCGTGTAGACCAGGCCTCGGCCTGACCTTGGTCAGTTCTCAGGCAAGAGCTCCCAGCTTCCCGCACTCATCCCCCAGCTCAAACTTTCCCAACCCTGTGTTCTTGAGCTGGGGGCCCTGCTCCAATTCCCTGCTGGGAGCATTCAACCAGAGTCATTGGAGCCGGCACGGTCTTTCTGGCCCCCAGGCTGATCTGTGTTGGATTCTCTTCATTTCACCAAGACAGGGAGGTGACGCCCCCCCCCCCCCGCCCTGCATGACTCTTACCTTCTCCAAGAATCCTTCCCCTTCACCCCCTGCCAGAGAAGCCAGGAAATATATAGGGAAACTGAGGCACGCATCAGATTCATAAAAGATATTACAAACATTCCCAGTTGGTCACAGGTGCACAGTCTCCCAGCAGCTCAGCAAAGGCTGGAAACAAGAGCAGAGGCAACAGGAGGGAGAGATCTGGGCAGGCCTTGGATTTTACATCACTTTGCTTCTCCTAGGGGGGGCAGGAGCTACTGGGTTTCCCGTGTGAGAATCCAGGGCAGGGTGGGTTTGCAGCTGCCCTCTGCTGGGGGTGGGACGGGGATGGCAGGAGCTAGGGGAAGCCCACAGGCCAGGGCTGACTTGTGGCTAAGGCTCGGGAGAGCTGGGTTCTATTCCTGCTCTGGCAGACTCCCTGTATGCCTCAGTTTCCCTTCTGTAACACAGGCCACCCTGCCTCCCCTGGGAGGCTGAATTCATTAGTGAGATTCTGATACCATGGTGATGGGTGTAGGAGCACACACAGACAGGAGTGTCCAGGTGTGGAAGAGGCTCTGTGTGCGAAGCTTAGTTCTGTGACCGAACTGCCCTGTTTATAAACAGAGAGATTGTGCTGGGTACACACTTCCCCAGTCGGTGCCTCGGTTTCCCCATCTATACAGAGGGGATAAGGACACTAGCCTTTGTAGAGCACTTTGAGATCTGCCCACAGCCAGTGTTAGAGAAGGGCTGTGGCCATTAGTCCAGCCACACAGGGAATGCTATTGTTTTGCCAATCCCTCAGGATCTCCAAGGGTGTCTAGACCCCACCCCTCCCCCCGCCAGGATCTCCGAGCAGGTTCTAAATCACTCCTCCTTCCTTCTACTTCTCATGTGCTCCCCCCGCGGCTCTGTCCCATGGCAAGGGCGTGGCCAACACAGCTCGCTCACCTCTCCCATGCTGGGCTCGTATGCCTTGAACGCCTTGAGTTTGGCCAGCACAGCGTGCACCAAGTGGAAGTTATCTTCATGGTCCCTGCAGCAAAGACAAACCCTGTGGGTCAGAAACAGCTCCTCCCCCAGGGGCACTTGCACTTCCTGTAGGAGGTAACCAGGTACCCTCGCCCTTTGGGCACACTCACTTCCTGTAGAGGATGGCTGGGTACTTCTCCATGGCACACTCACTTTCTATAGGGGATAGCTGGGTACCCCTTCCCCTGGACACACTCACTTCCTGTAGCGGATGGCTGGATACTCCTCCAGGGTTTCACACAATGTGGCAATCTGCTCTGCCAGCATCTCCATCTGCTTGTTCTTTTCGAAAAAGCAGTAGGGGCTGAACCAGTTGTGGAAGCTCTATGGCCTGTCCAGGGAGTACACCTTGGGGACGGGGGAGAGCAGAGATCAGACCCCGGTGCCAACTGCTTGCAGCCAGGCCAGCTGTGCCCCATACCGCGCCCCTAAGATGCGCTGTTGGATCAGGCCAGCCTGGCGGAGCTGTAGCGAGCCCCTAGTGAGGGAGAGATCCCTTTGCCAGTGCCACTCCTGTTGTGGTAGAGGGATAGCGAGCCAGAGATTCATGCACCAGCCTGGGATGAAGATGCCCCAGGTTCAGGTCCATACTTGGCTGCAGACTCCCAGGTGCCCTCAATGTTGGGGGAGGGGGCTTGGCGACGCTTCTCGTCTGGCGAAAGCCCCAGCATAGCCACGGGCAAACCCGGCATCAAGGCGCGTCTGCCGCTGTCGCTTATTTCACTGGCCGAACAGAACGAGCCATGGGGACAAACGTGCTTGGACACCAATAAATAGTATCAGCCCGTGAAGGGTTTGCTGGCGCAACGGGACGGGTGAGCCAGCAAAGCCTCCTGACGGACACTCAGCTTCTACCAGCCAAAGCTTCTCTTGGCACAGCTGGCACCGGTACCCCAAATGAAATCAGCTAGAGTGGCGAAAGGACTGCTTTGCCAGCGTAACGGCACCTACCCAGGGGCTCTGCCACCACAGCTGCATCAGTTACAGGGGGATTTTTTCTCTCATGTCCCTGTAACAAACCCATACCAACAAAGCTTTTGTGTGTAGACCAGGCTCATGTCTCTCTGTGCCTCAGTTTCCCCATCAATGCAATGGGGCTGACACCCCAGTCCTGCCCCTCAGGGGCAGGAGGGGGGAAATCCACTGATGACACAAGGAGGGGATGGGGTGGTTGGGTAAAGGGCAGGCGTGTGGAGTATTGGGCTGTCTTGCAGGCCTAGTATAAACCACCAGTAAGAGCTGGTAAAGCCAGGGAGGCAGGGCCCTCCTTCTCCATACATCTACCATTCCCACCCAGTGCAAGCCAGCGATTCCACGTCTCACAGGGTGTGAGCAGCCAGCTAGTCCCTGCTGCCCTGTGCTGGCGTCAAACCCGGGGCCCTAGAAGGGAAAGGTTCCCCCGCCAAGCCACATGAAACACTAAGGGTGGGGTGTCGTACGTCACCATCCGCCGCACGGACCTGCTCCTCCAAAGCCCGGCCACCCCTCACCCGGCTCTCGTAGGGCAGGAAGGCCATGTTGATCTCCTTGAGGGTTTTGATGACCTTGGTGATCCGTGACTTCCTCAGCTCCTTGAACAGAGGCTCAGGACAGGCTGCAAGGCAGAGGCAGTGGGTGGGAGTGACAGGCACAGGGCTCAGGACCCCCAGCACAGTGCCAGCCCCCACGGACAGGGCCAGACCGGGCACAGCAGGGGCAGTAGTGCTGCACACCTGTGGGGAACCTGGGCAAGCCAGCAGGGCCACACAGGAGTCAACGATGCCCCCCCGAACCAGAGTCATGCCGGGTTCTCGCTTTCTGCAGCATCAGCAGCGAGGGGGAGCCACAATCTCTCCTACACAGCCCCTGTCTCACACCCTGCCCTCAGCCCCCCCGCAGGGCTGAGTGACCCGAGTGTACTACGTAGGATGATGCACAAGGAGGAACGGGGACTTGGGCTCCCCCTGCCGCTGTAATGGGGAGAAGCAGATCTGACCCTGACACACTGGGTATTCTGGTGCTGTCCCATCCCCCCACCGAGTTGGGACTGATGGAGCAATGCATGCTGGGAATGGTAGCCAGAGGCCGCCTTTCTGGGCACAGGCTGCAGGTGTCTGTGAGCCGTGCTGGCTGGAGGCAGGCCCGTGGGGGAGAAGTGGGGGAAGGGATAGGTGGGGTCATTCGGTCTGGCCTGCTGGGGCTGCATCCCCTGCAGGAGGGCAGAGCATAATCAGGGTGCTGCGCACTGGCCTGCCGGCAGAGAGAGACCCCCCACCCCCCAGGCTCCAGTGTGCTGCTGCCCAGGCTCCCAGCTGGGGGATCCCCCGACCCCCGATACTCACGGCTGAGGAAGAAGACGTGAGCTGCCTTGTAGTTGAAGGTGGGGGTGCCCTGGAAGTCATTGATCAAAGCCTGCACCGACTGCAAGGGGGAAGAAAGGGGGTGTCAGCACCTGCCGAGGCCCCTCCCTGCTGCTCAAATGGCCCAGCCCATGCCCAGCCCCTGGGGACTCAGGGCCTAGCATGATGCCATCGGGAGGTGGGCTGGTTTTTACCCCCCTGGCTCTGGGCTCCCTCCCCACATGGAGCAGGGCTTGTGCCCATGTACCCAGGACATCCTCAGGGCCCAGTCACATCTCTCGCTGTCACAGAAGTGTCCATGCCCGGCCACAGATGGGGCCTGGCATTGCCTTGCTGCTGAACTAAGTGGGCTCTCAGCAGTGCCCAGGGAACAGCCGGCCGAGCAGCAATCCCAGGCAACTACCATCAGGGCCCCCTCCCTCCCCGGGCGCCATGCTGGGCACCTGCAGCTTCGCCACGCCAGCTAGCCTGGCAGGGTGTTTGGAACCTGTTCAGACCCCTCGACCAGCCATTGTGACAGGTGAGAACCTGGCTGCCCTGTCCCAAGCCCCAGGCCCCAGCTCGCAGTCCTCTCCTACAGCGCTCCCTCTGCGGGCAGCCCCTGCGGGTTCTGGGCTTCACCCTGCTCTGCCAGCGCCCCCTGCCCCTGGTCTCCCTCCACTCACCTTGCTGCTGCAGATGCAGGAGCCTCCTCCCCAACAGCCCCTGCTCCCTGAGCCTCTGCCTCATCGAGTCTCCTTCGCTTTGAATCTCAGCTGAGGTCGCCTCTCTCCGCCTGCTGCACCTGCCCATCCAATCCCCACAGGATTGCACTGCGGAGAGGTCTGGGGGACAGTCTGTGCCTCCCGTGGCAAAGAACATGAAGCCCAGCTCCGGGGAAGCAGCCTCCTAGGGAGCCCCTACTGGCCCCATTCCCATCCTGATGTTGTGCTGCGCACAGAGAAATGGAACGAGGGGAGTCTGCCAGGCTGGATACGTCCTTTCTGCCAGGCTGGATACGAGCGCAGCTGAACTAAGGATCTGGCCCCGTGCAGGAAGAAAACAGATCCTGTCCAGCACCTCTTGACTGGAGGGGATCCAGGGACCCTCACTGTGTATGGCGGACAGCAACACAACAAAGACTTCAAATTCTGAGTCCTGCACATAGAACCCCTCCAAGGCATGCCCCACTCAGGGAACTGCTGGCCTGTCTCCTGGGCACCTTCCACAGCCCAGCTAAGCAATTAGATAGTCAGCTCTTCGGGCCAAGCACCATCTTTTTGTTGGTGATGACTGGCGCTCCTGGGCACCACTGTAATACACCTAATGAATAATGTACAACGCCTTGCAAAATGGGACCTTGGTCCATGACTGGGGCTCCTGGGTGCTACCATAATACATCTGTTTGTTTTACCCCTACGAAGCACCTGATTCTGGCTGGCCCCGTAGGGCAATAGCCCCGAGACCCTGACCTGTGCTCTCACTCTCACTCCCACTCCCGGTAGCTGGTGTGCGTGAGTGCACTGCCCAACACACTATGTTTCCCCCATAACTCAAGCAATGCCTCTCCCTACCCCACCTCTAGGCCATCAGGACTTGGCTGCTCAGTCCTAATGAGGTTCCAGGGGCTATTCTGCACCAGGACGCGCTGGCCTCCCTGCTGCTTTCCTGCAGTTCCTTTACACCTGCGGCATGCGGACGCCCCGTTCACTGGGGTACATTGGGCTCGAGTGCATGGTAAGGGGCTGGCAGCACAGACTGGATCCAGACATGGCGAAGGCAGACACGAACCTGCTTTTTCCACGCATTTCGACCCTGAACTGCAGCTACACCCCCCACTCCCCACACCAGCCCTGGACTGCCCCCACCAGCTGTGCCAGTGCCCCTCACTACTGACTGGAGCCCTTGCTATCCCAGCCCTGGGTTCCCACCCACTCCCAGCTCCGCCAGTGCCCCTCACTCCTGTCCACAGCCCCCTGCTATGCCAGCCCTGGTCTGTCCCCCCCAGCTCTGCCTCACTCCTGACCTGCAGCTATTCCAGTCCTGGGATCCCTGCCTCACGGCTCTGCAGATGCCCCTCACTCCTGACTGCAGCCCCCTGCTATCCCAGCCCTTTGCTCCCCCCCTCCCCCCCATTCCCAGCTCCACCAGTGCCCCTCACTCCTGACCCGCAGCTATTCCAGTCCTGGGTTCCCCCCCTCACGGCTCTGCAGATGCCCTTCACTCCTGACCCGCAGCCCCCTGCTATTCCTGTTCAGAGACCCCTCTTGAACCAGGGCAGTATGGCCCACCCCAAGTATTCAGAAGTCACGTGTCAGGCCCTCCTAATTGTGCGATTTAGTGAGGAAAAGCTAAGAGAAGAGCTAAGGGTTATTAGCACCACTGGCCGTCCTGAGCTGTGGGCCACTTTTGCTCTGTCCCAGTTCTGGGGGCAACCATGGAACATCAGAACTGAATCCACTTTGCAAGGGTCTTTTAAACCCCAGGTCTGTGGTCTGGATTTAGCCACAGGCCCCGTCCACTGCAGCCTGGGCTGGAGATTCAGCAGTGGGTTGGGCTTCTGAAGTAACAGAAGTGGGTTGGGCTTCTGAAGTGTAAGGCTTTACCTTGATCTCTCCTACATTACAGCTATAGCCTACGCCAGCTCTGTGTTGGGGCCGGGCAGAAGTGTACTGCTTTACTATGTTACGAAGTGGCTATGACGTCATTTTTCTCCTTGCGCGCAGCCGTTACCCGTTCTGACAGGCTGTTTATAATGGTAACTTTACTAGTTTTCAGAGGTTGTCGGGGGGGGGGCGGGGGGAGTGTGCAAGGTGGAAGTTTCGCCTAGTGCACAAAATATCCTTGCACCGGCCCTGGTGGGAGTCATCCTGATGGAAAGAGATGACGACGATGACGCCCCCGCAAAATGCAGCTCCTATGGGAGGGGGCAGCCCTCGGGGTTGGGGCAGACAGCCTCCTCCCCTTCCTGGTGTGTGACAGGCAGGCGGGGGGGAGCTCTCTGCTCCGACTGACTCCTAATCCTCCCTGAGGGTGAGACACACCCAGGAGCACCCCTCCCAGGGCTCCCCAACTGGGCCCTGCCCCCCCAGACCCACACCCAACCAGACCCTGCCCCCGACCGGGCTCAGACCCCCCGGCTCCGCACTCACTCTTGCGCACCACCGCCTTCAGTCCGGACGGGGCCATCTCCGCCTCTTGCCACGTCCCCTCGAGCCCTGTGGGTAGAAGTAGGACTCAGCTGTGTGCGGGGTGGGGCTGGAGTCAGGACTCCTGGGTTCTGCCCCGGCTCTGCTCCTGTCCTTGGGCACGCCCTGGCCTCTCCCTGCCATGCTCTGGGGAGTGTCTGTGACGCTGGACGACGGCCCCTAGTGACGCTGAAATCAGTCACTGGTGGACGGGCCCGGCCCCCCCTAGTGTCACTGATGGACGGGCCCAGCCCCCCCAGTGACTGATTTCAGTATAAAGCAACTGGGGTGCTGGCGGGTCGATGTCTGCAAGGCTGAAGACGGCCGAACGCCGCAGCCCCCCACTTCTGGCGCTGCGAGGGCTGGGCCTGGGCACCAAGGGGCGGGCGCCCAGTGACAGGGCCACGCAGGTCCCCACTGAACCCCCACCTGGTCATGTGGGGCGCAGAGGGAGGCGGGGGTCTCGGGCAGGGTTAAAGCGAGGACTGGGTTGGGGTAGTGGGGCCTCAGCCCACTCCAGTCAGGGCCCCCCAGTGAGCTGCAAGTCCCCCCTCCAACCAGTGTCCCCCCCTCAGCAGTGCCCCTCGCCCCCCCCCCCCCCCCACGCACCTCCCCCCTCGGTCAGGCCCCTCGCCCACCTGCACCCAGCCCCCCTCAGCCAGGGCCCGTGTTGTACCCAGGAACAGGAGCAGGTCGAATGGAGCGAACGGCCTCTGCCCGTCTCGCCCCGTCAGGAATGGCGTCCTTCAGCGCTGCCGGGGGCGGGGAGGGCTGGAGCCGCGCGCGCCCAGCGACTGGCACGGACTGTACCGCTGCTCAGCCAGTCCCGGCCCTTCCTGCACGGAGCGGCGGGAAAACATGGTACAGCCCCAGCCGGGGTGGAAACAGTCTGAGGTAAAATTGTCCTGGGAGCTGCCAATGGCGGGAAAAACCGGTTGGATCCAGTTGTGACTGGGCCATGATCACCGTAAACAACAAGATGGCGGTCACAAGATGGCCGTTCCGACGCCATCTTGGATTGCTGCTCTGTCTTTACAAACCCCATATTGAATTTAATATACACATATTTTAACAGACTATAACCCTATAACAAAACACACCCAACAGTATACAGAGCAGTATAAACAAGTCATTGTCTGTATGACATTTTAGTTTGTCCTGACTTTGCTAAAGCTTTTTGTGTAGCCTCTTGGTGTACCCCCGGAAGACCTCTGCGTACCCCCAGGGGCACCCGTAACCCTGGTTGAGAACCACTGGGTTAGAGAAACGTGTGTGTGTGTGTGTGTGTGTCTAGGAATCAGGACTCCTGGGGTCTATCCTGACTGCGAGCGGAGTGGGGTCTAATGGTTAGAGCAGAGAGCTGGCAGGTAGGATTCCTGGGTTCTAGTCCAGGCGATGCAACTGATTCATTCTGTGACATGGGTTGTTCTGCCTTGTCCTCCTGTGACAGGTGGAGCGCAAAGACCTGCCCCAGCCCTTCCCTTCCGGCTGGGTGGTGCAGGAATTAATGTCCGTAGAGCCTGGGCTCTAAGATCCTGGAGCAAAGCGTCCTGGAGAAGGAATTAGTTCCCCAAGCGTGACTGGCTCCCTACCCCATCCCTCCCTCCATCAATCAGAATGAATCCCTCATGGCAGAGCTGTTGTCTGGTTACCCGCAGTGCAGACCCAATCTATTGTGTCCTGGCTGCTGTTCAGCTCAGGTTAACAGCATGGTCTGTTTCTGTGAACTCCCCCAGAGCTTTCGAATGGAAGTGAGAGTCTTCTTCACATCCTGCTCTAAACTGTGAGTAGTGTCGCTCTGTGGCTGTTGAACAGCTGCTGCATTCCTACCCCAGAGGTGGCATCATTTCAGTGCTGGGTGGGTGATCCCTGTGTAGTGTTGTTGAGTGCTGTTGCATATCAGCTATGCTCCATCCAGAGCTGTCTGCATTTCAATGCCAGGTGAGTTATCCCTGTATTGTGTTGTGGGGGGGAGGGATAGCTCAGTGGTTTGAGCATTGACCTGCTAAACCTAGGGTTGTGAGTTCAATCCTTGAGGGGGAGCCATTTAGGGATCTGGGGCAAAAACTGGGGATTGTCCCTGCTTTGAGCAGGGGGTTGGACTAGATGATCTCCTGAGGTCCCTTCCAACCCTCATGTTCTATGATACGCTGCTGCGCTCCACCCCAGAGGTATTTGTATTTCAGTGCTGGGCGAGCAATCCATGTGTTGTTATGCAGCTACTACGCTCCACTCCAGAAGTGGCTGCAATTCAGTGCAGGGTGAATGAAAGTCCATGTCTCATTTTGCAAAGCATGGGTTCTCCAAGCAAGGGTGCTGTCTGTCCCATATTCCTGCTCAATAGACTCTGGATTCTTAGCATCAGCGGCGCTACATTTTGAGCCGTGGTGGAACCAGGAGGCAGCTGGGTCATTAGTGGTTCCACCTTCAGTTATACCTATTGGCTTGAAAAGGCGCCACACGTATACCTAATGGCTGGCGAGGGGGCCAGTTGCCCCCCGGCCCGCTATTAGCTCTGCCACTGATTCTTTTTAAATGTTCATTGCGCTGCTTCCACCAGCCACTTTGATTTCATTTTGTTTTACAGACCCAAGCAAAATGTAAGCGGCAACCTGGCCAGAAGCAGATCCGTGTAATTGAACAGACTATCCAATTACTGAGCCTTCCCAGAGCCAGGTGCTGCCCTCACGATACATCAAACCTAGAGGACCTGCTAGGCTCCCAGTAGATGTAGCCTAGAGCCAAACGCAGGCCAGGCAATTTGGCTTCGCCCACGGAGTTCAGGTCCAGGGATTCAGTAGGGAGTAAATGGCCAGCACTGGATGCTTCAGGTTTTGGTGCCCACCCAGAGACGGCTGGGGGCTGATTTTCAATTACACACCTGTGGCTGGCCCAGGCCAGCTGACTCCAGCTCCCGGGGCTCGGGCTAAGGGGCTGTTTAGCTGCGGTGTAGCCTTTGGGGCTCAGGCTGGAGCTTCGACTCTAGGACGATGCGAGGTGGGAGGTTCCCAGAGCTCGGGCTCCAGCCCAAGCCAGAACGTCTGCACCACAAATAAACAGCTGCTCAGCTCGAGCCCTGTGAGCCGGAGTCAGGTGGCCCGGGCCAGCCGTGGGCATGTAACTGCAGTGTAGACACACCCTAAGTGCCCACAAGCCCCCTGGGAGCTGCGGGTATTTAGCACCTCTGAAATCTAGGCCCCCGGTGTCTCAAAGTTAGGGGCCATTCAAAATCTTCTTGCTAGTGTCTTCCTCCACCCCCCACTGCTCCTCGGACGTTCCTGTTAACTGCTGGAAATGGCCCACCTTGATTATCACTACAAAAGGTTTTCTCCCCCCCGCTCTCCTGCTGGTAATAGCTCATCTTAAGTGATCCCTCTCCTTACAGTGTATATGATATCACCCATTTTTTCATGTTCTGGATGTATATAAATCTCCTCACTGTATTTTCCACTGAATGCATCCGATAAAGTGAGCTGTAGCTCACGAAAGCTTATGCTCAGATAAATTGGTTAGTCTCTAAGGGTATGTCTACACTACGAAATTAGGTCAAATTTATAGAAGTCGGTTTTGTGGAAAGCGTTTTTATACAGTTGATTGTGTGTGTCCCCACACAAATGCTCTAAGTGCATGTAGTCGGTGGAATGTGTCCACAGTACCGAGGCAACTGTCGACTTCTGGAGCATTGCACTGTGGGTGGCTATCCCACAGTTCCCGCAGTCTCTGCCGCCCATTTGAATTCTGGGTAGAAATCCCAGTGCCTGATGGGGCTAAAACATTGTCGCGGGTGGTTCTGGGTACATATCGTCAGGCCCCCGTTCCCTCCCTCCCTCCAGGAAAGCAAGGGCAGACAATCGTTTTGCGCCTTTTTTCTTGAGTTACCTGTGCAGACGCCATACCACGGCAAGCATGGAGCCCGCTCAGATCACTTTGGCAATTAGGAGCACATTAAACACCACACGCCTTATCCAGCAGTATATGCAGCACCAGAACCTGGCAAAGCGATACTGGACAAGTAGGCGACGTCAGCGTGGTGACATGAGTGATGAGGACATGGACACAGACTTCTCTCAAAGCACGGGCCCCGGCAATGTGGGCATCATGGTGCTAATGGGGCAGGTTCATGCGGTAGAATGCCGATTCTGGGCCTGAGAAACAAGCACAGACTGGTGGGACTGCATAGTGTTGCAGGTCTGGGATGATTCCCAGGGGTTGCGAAACTTTCGCATGCGTAAGGGCACTTTCATGGAACTTTGTGACTTGCTTTCCCCTGCTCTGAGGCACAAGAATACCAAGATGAGAGCAGCCCTCACAGTTGAGAAGCAAGTGGCAATAGCCCTGTGGAAGCTTGCAACGCCAGACAGCTACCGGTCAGTCGGGAATCAATTTGGAGTGGGCAAATCTACTGTGGGGGCTGCTGGGATGCAAGTAGCCAACGCAATCAAAGATCTGCTGATATCAAGGGTAGTGACCCTGGGAAATGTGCAGGTCATAGTGGATGGCTTTGCTGCAATGGGATTCCCTAACTGTGGTGGGGCCGTAGACGGAACCCATATCCCTATCTTGGCACCAGAGCACGAAGCGGGCGAGTACATAAACCGCAAGGGGTACTTTTCAATAGTGCTGCAAGCACTGGTGGATCACAAGGGACGTTTCACCAACACCAACGTGGGATGGCCGGGAAAGGTACACGACGCTTGCATCTTCAGGAACTCTGGTCTGTTTCAAAAGCTGCATGAAGGAACTTTATTCCCAGACCAGAAAATAACTGTTGGGGATGTTGAAATGCCTATAGTTATCCTTGGGGACCCAGCCTACCCCTTAACGCCATGGCTGATGAAGCCGTACCCAGGCAGCCTGGACAGTAGTCAGGAGCTGTTCAACTACAGGCTGAGCAAGTGCAGACTGGTGGTAGAATGTGCATTTGGACATTGAAAAGCGCGCTGGTGCGGTTTACTGACTCGTTTAGACCTCAGCAAAACCAATATTCCCACTGTTATTACTGCTTGCTGTGCGCTCCGCAATCTCTGTGAGAGTAAAGGGGAGACGTTTATGGCGGGGTGGGAGATTGAGGCAAATCGCCTGGCTGCTGGTTACGCACAGCCAGACACCAGGGCGGTTAGAAGAGCACAGGAGGGTGCGGTACGCATCAGAGAAGCTTTGAAAACCAGTTTCATAACTGGACAGGCTACGGTGTGAAAGTTCTGTTTGTTTCTCCCTGATGAAACCCCCCGCCCCTTGGTTCACTCTATTTCCCTGTAAGCTAACCACCCTCCCCTCCTCCCTTTGATCACCACTTGCAGAGGCAATAAAGTCATTGTTGCTTCACATTCATGCATTCTTTATTCATTCAGCACACAAATAGGGGGATAACTACCAAGGTAGCCCAGGAGGGGTGGTGGAGGAGAGAAGCACCAGGAGGGGTGGTGGAGGAGGGAAGGACAAGGCTAACAGCACTTTAAAAGTTTAAAACTTGAAAACTTATTGAATGCCAGCCTTCTGTTGCTTGGGCAATCCTCTGGGGTGGAGTGGCTGGGTGGCCGGAGGCCCCCCCACTGCGTTCTTGGGTGTCTGGGTGAGGAGGCTCTGGAACTTGGGTAGGAGGGCGGTTGGTTACATAGGGGCTGTAGTGGCGGTCTGTGCTCCTGCTGCCTTTGCTGCAGCTCAACCATACGCTGGAGCATATTGGTTTGATCCTCCAGCAGCCTCCTCTCATGACGCTGCCGCCACCTTTCAGCTTCAGCCCTCTCTTCAGCCCGCCACTTACTCTCGTCAGCCCACCACCTCTCCTCCCGGTCATATTGTGCTTTCCTGCACTCTGACATTGTCTGCCTCCACGCATTCGTCCGTGCTTTGTCAGTGTGGCAGGATAGCATGAGCTCAGAGAACATTTCATCATGAGTGCGTTTTTTCACCTTCTAATCTTCACTAGCCTCTGGGAAGCAGAAGACCCTGTGATCCTTGAAACACATGCAGCTGGTGGAGAAAAAAAAAGACAGTGGTATTTAAAAAGACACATTTTCTAGAACAATGGCTACACTCTTTCACGGTAAACCTTGCTGTTAACATTACATACACAGCACATGTGCTTTCGTTCCAAGGTAGCATTTTGCCTCCCCCCACCACGTGGCTAGCAGCGGGGAACATTTCTGTTCAGCCATAGGCAAACAGCCCAGCAGGAATGGGCACCTCTCAATGTCCCCTTAAGAAAAGCACCCTATTTCAACCAGGTGACCATGAATGATATCACTCTCCTGAGGATAACACAGAGAGATAAAGAACGGATGTTGTTTGAATGCCAGCAAACATACACTGCAATGCTTTGTTCTACAATGATTCCCGAGTATGTGCTACTGGCCTGGTGTGGTAAAGTGTCCTACCATGGTGGACAGAATAAGGCTGCCCTCCCCAGAAACCTTTTGCAAAGGCTTTGGGAGTACATCCAGGAGAGCCGCAAATGCCAGGGCAAATTAATCATTACACATGCTTGCTTTTAAACCATGTATGCTATTTTAAAAGGTACACTCACCAGAGGTCTCTTCTCCGCCTGGCGGGTCCGGGAGGCAGCCTTGGGTGGGTTCGGGGGGTACTGGCTCCAGGTCCAGGGTGAGAAACAGTTCCTGGCTGTTGGGAAAACCGGTTTCTCCACTTGCTTGCTGTGAGCTATGTACAACTTCATCATCATCATCTTCCTCGTCCCCAAAACCTGCTTCCGTGTTGCCTCTATCTCCATTGAAGGATCAAACAACACGGCTGGGGTAGTGGTGGCTGAACCCCCTAAAATGGCATGCAGCTCATCATAGAAGCGGCATGTTTGGGGCTCTGACCTGGAGCAGCCGTTTGCCTCTCTGGTTTTCTGGTAGGCTTGCCTCAGCTCCTTAAGTTTCACGCAGCATTGCTTCGGGTCCCTGTTATGGCCTCTGTCCTTCATGCCCTGGGAGATTTTGACAAAAGTTTTGGCCTTTCGAAAACTGGAATGGAGTTCTGATAGCACGGATTCCTCTCCCCATACAGAGATCAGATCAGGTACCTCCCGTTCGGTCCATGCTGGAGCTCTTTTGCGATTCTGGGACTCCATCATGGTCACCTCTGCTGATGAGCTCTGGCCAGCGTGGCAAGCTGCAGGTGACCATGCAAACAGGAAATTGAAATTCAAAAGTTTGCGGGTCTTTTCCTGTCTACCTGGCCAGTGCATCTGAGTTGAGAGTGCTGTCCAGAGCGGTCACAATGGAGCACTCTGGGATAGCTCCCGGAGGCCAATACCGTCTAATTGCGTCCATAGTACCCCAAATTCAACCCGGCAAGGCCGATTTAAGTGCTTATCCCCTTGTCTGGGGTGGAGTACGGAAATTGATTTTAAGAGCCCTTTAAGTCGAAAAAAAGGGCTTCATCGTGTGGACGGGTGCAGGGTTAAATCGATTTAACGCTGCTAAATTTGACCTCAACTCCTAGTGTGGACCAGGGCTTAGTGTGGTTGCAGTTCTACATCTTTATACCCGTGGAGCTTATTCCGCTTCTCCTATAGGAATAGCGATCCCAGGACTAGCACTCCTATACCAGCATAACTGCCTCAACACGAGGGTGCCTCACTTTAACTGTACTGGTCTAGCCAGTGGCTCAACCCTTCTATTTGATGCCTGGGCTTCTGACTCTGAAAACATGGTCGTCATCTTCTGTAACCTTGACATAACTCAAGCATAGCATGTGACATTACAGCAGGAGCTGCTGTTTATAAATGTAGTACCTTCCCCGCCAGTACTGTTGTCATTCCTGACTCACTCTCTCTCTCTCTCTCTCTCTCTCTCTTTTCAGGCTCTCTGTGAGGCTCTTGCTATGGGAAGGAGCAGCCTGGAGAAGAGCTGAAGCTTTCAAACTTCGTCAATATTTTTAAACTTGTAGATTCCCTACCATTGGAGTGTTGGGGTGTCCAGGTGGAAGGGGTGTCAGGGTGGAAGGACTGTCTAGCCTGTGTTATACAAGAAGTCAGACTTGATGGTCCAATGTCCCATTAAATTCTGCGAAATTATGTAACTGGAAAATGGCCCTTCCTGAGACCCTGCACTGGCCTCACCCGGCATCTCGCCAAGCCCAGACCGGCTGTATGTTTGCAGGCACGTTTCTTCCAAACCAGAAGTGGGAAACGTGACAGGCTGTGAGGCCAAGGCCAAGGGAACCATCGAGAGCTCAGCAGGGCTGGACAACCCTCAGGGCTTCGGGAAGAGAGGAAGGAGCAAACCCCTCCCTTATTAGGGAAAATGAGGGCCAGTGAAACATGCCCAGGGCTAGGGAATATAAACGCCAACTCAGGAAAGGTAAGGACACCATGAGGCAGGGTCTGATCCTGTGCAAGGAAGAGCTCTGCTCCAAGAACACAGCCTGTCTCGGTGAGTAGAGCAGTGCCATCAGCCTGTCCCGCAGTCAGGCAGTGCCCAGCCTGCAGATATGAGCTACAGACAACTCAGAGTGCTGGCAGCAAAGCTGAGAGAGAGCATCTCTCTCAACCCCTGTCCTGCGCTGCTCTCCAGATCCCCTCAGACACTGACGTTCCTCCTCTCCCATCTCAGCCAAATCCCAGGGGAATCTGTGCTCGGGGCCAGGCTGGGACAGAATCTGTCCTGCAGCTTTTGAGTCATGGGCACAAATCCACTTTCTGCTTAAAAAAGAATTCCAACTTTTCGGTGGCTGGGGCTGAGTCCCAAAGAGCTGAGCAGAAGGGCTGTGAGTTGCAGGCAGGTGGAGATGCTGAAGGGCTGTGAGCCCCAGACCCGGCGCAGACGTTGAAGGGCTGCGAGCCCTGGGCCCAGCCTAGAGGATGAAGGGCTGCGTGTCCCGGGCCCAGCCTAGAGGCTGAAGGGCTGCGAGCCCCGGGCCTGGTGCAGCTGTTGAAGGGCTGTGATCCTCGGGCCTGTTGCAGCCAGACATCCAGGGCCCTTTCCAGTGTATCAGCTGGGGGAGAGAAGAGGGGGTGCCACCTCAGTTTGGAAGGGAATTTGTTATTCAGAAGTATCTGCTCAAGATGAAGCAGTCATTGGATTAGGGTTGTTGGCTTGAGCTGCACAGCCTCAATTCTCCCTTCCTTTCTCCATCATCCCCAGGGCTACTGGCTCCGGCGTTGTCTCAAAATTAGGCAAATCATAGATTCATAGATTCCAGTGACAGAAGGGATCATCTAGTCTGGTCTTCTGGATAGCACAGGCCAGAGAGCTTCCCAAAAATAATCCCTAGAGCAGATCTTGTCGGAAAACTCCCAATCTGGATTTTAAAATGGTCAGTGATGGAGAATCCATCACAATCCTTGGTAAATTATTCCAATGGTTAATTACCCTCACTGTCAATCATTTACACCTTTTTTCCAGTCTGAATTTGTTTAGCTTCAACTTCCATGTTATACCAATCGCCGGTAGATTGAAGAGCCCATTATTAAATATTTGTTCCCCATGTAGGTACTTGGAAACTGTAATCAAATCACCCCTTAACCTTCTCTTTGTTAAGATAAATAGATTGAGCTCCTTGCCTGTATCGCTATAAGTCATGTTTTCCAGTCCTTTAATCATGCTTGTGGCTCTTTTCTGAACCCTCCAATTTATAAACATCCTTTTTGAATTGTGGATACCACAACTGGACACAGTAGGGATCACAGTGGTGCCACTATTGAGGTACAGTAACCTCTTTACTCCTACTCGAGATTCCCCTATTTAGGCATCCCAGGATCACTCTAGCTATTTTGGTCACTGTATCGCACTGGGAGCTCATGTTCAACTACTTATTCACTTCTACCCCCAAATCTTTTTCAGAGTCACTGCTTCCCAGGTTAGAGTCCCCCATCCTCTAACTAAGGCCTACAGGTTTTGTTCCTGGATGTATATGTTTACATTAGCCATATTAAAATTAGGGCTGTCAAGCAATTAAAACAATTAATTGCGATTAACTGCGCGATTCAAAAAATGAACCGTGCGATTCAAAAAAGAATTACGCGATTAATTGTGCTGTTAAACAACAATAGAATACCATTTCTTTTAAATATTTTTGGATGTTTACTACATTTTCAAATCTATTAATTTCAATTACAACACAGAATAAAGAGTGTACAGTGCTCACTGTATATTTATTTTTGATTATAAATAATTGCACTGTAAAAAACAAAAAAAACCCTATTTTTCAATTCATCTCATACAAGTACTGTAGTGCAGTCTCTTTACCATGAAAGTTGAGCTTACAAATGTAGAATTATATATATATATATATATATATATATATATACATATATATATATATATATATAAACTGCGTTCAAAAATAAAACAATGTAAAACTTTAGAGCTTATAAGTCCACTCAGTCCTACTTCTTGGTCAGCCAATCGCTCAGACAAACAAGGTTGGTTACAATTTGCAGAAAATAATGCTGCCTGCTTCTTGTTTACAATGACACCCGAAAGTGAAAACAGGTGTTCCCATGGCACTGTTGTCGCTGGCGTTGAAAGATATTTTTGTGCCAGATATGCTAAAGATTCATATGTCCCTTCATGTTGCAATCACCATTCCAGAGGACATGCTTCCATGCTGATGATGGGCTCTGCTTTTGATAACAATCCAAAGCAGCGTGGACTGACACATGTTCATTTTCATCATCTGAGTCAGATGCCACCAGGAGGTTGATTTTCTTTTTTGGTGGTTTGGGTTCTGTAGTTTCTGTATCAGAGTGTTGCTTTTTTAAGGCTTCTAAAAGCATGCTCCATACCTTGTCCCTCTCAGATTTTGGAAGGCACTTCAGAATTTTAAACCTTGGGTCGAGTGCTGTAGCTATTTTTAGAAATCTCACATCGGTACCTTCTTTGCGTTTTGTCAAATCTGCAGTGAAATCTGAAAACGAACATGTGCTGGGTCATCATCCGAGACTCCTATAACATGAAATATGTGCAGAATGTGGGTAAAACAGAGTAGGAAACATACAATTCTCCCCCCAAGGAGTCCAGTCACAAATGTAATTGATGCATTATTTTTTTAATGAGCATCATCAGCATGGAAGCATGTCCTCTGGAATGGTGGCTGAAGCATGAAGGGGAATATGAATGTTTAGCATATTTAGCATGTAAATACCTTGCAACGCTGGCTACAAAAGTTCCATGCCTTCTCACTTTCAGGTGACATTGTAAATAAGAAGCAGGCAGCAGTATCTCCCCTCAATGTAAACAAACTTGTTTGTCTGAGCGATTGGCAGAATAAGAAGTAGGTTAGGTAACCAAAAAAAAATCTGCATTTGTAAGTTACACTTCGAGGTCTAGTGGCTATGAGTGGGTGCGCTGGGGGTGGGAGTCAGCACTCCTGGGTTCTATTCCTGGATCTGTGAGGGAGGGTTGTCTACTGTTTAGATCAGGAGATGGAGAGTCAGGACTCCTCCTGGCTTTGCAGCTGACTCCCTGTGTGACTGAGGGCAATTCCCCGCACCCCCCCGTGCCTCAGTCATACGGGGATAATGACACCGCCCCAGCTCCTGGGGGTTGGGGCTGGATTCATTCCAGTCTATACAGCACCTCTGAGGGAGGTGCTAGGAAAGGGCAGGACATAAGTAACCAACAGACACTAATGGGATGCACCATGTGATTCTCTTTCTGTCCCTAGCGCATGTGACTGTGGACCCCAACACAGCCAATGCCTACCTGCTCTTGTCCCGGGATCAGCGGAGCGTGAGGGTGGACAACAAGAGGCGGGACGTCCCCAGTAACCCCAAGCGGTTTGACACGTGCACCTGCATCCTGGGCCGGCAGCGGTTCACAGCCGGGAAGCACTACTGGGAGGTGGAAGTGAGGGACAAGCCATGTTGGACACTGGGGGTCTGTGAGGAGTGTGTGAGCAGGCAGGGAATATTCACGCCCTCACCAGCGACTGGTTTCGGGACGGTGTGGCTGCACAATGGGGATGAGTATGCAGCGCTCACTTCCCCCCTACCCGAGCTTATGCTGAGAGCGAAGCCTCGGCAGATTGGCATCCTCCTGGACTTTGAGGCCGGAGAGGTGTCCTTCTACAACGTGACTGGCAGCTGTCACATCTACACCTTCAGTGGCATCTTCTTGGAGCCCCTGTGGCCATACTTCTACCCGGGGGTGCAGGCAGGCAGCCTGAATGATGCCCCTCTGACCCTCCCACAGGGAACACAGCAGCCATGAGCCAGTCACAGCCGCCTTGGCACCTTGGGCTTTCAGGAGTTACCAATGAAAGGCTTTCTTAACAACACATAATTCACCAGCGGAACTTACTGCCACAGGATATTGAGGGGGCCAAATGTCTAGTGGGATTCAAAAAAGGATGAGACATATATATGGATGATCCAAATATCACTAGCTAGAGAGGGCAGGAGACACCAGGACTATAAAACCATCTCCACAGGGCAGGAGCCAGCCACTGACTACAGGGGGGCACATTCCCCAAAGAGAAGGTTATTCCATAATTACACACTGCAGCGTCTCTGATACCTTCCTCGAAGCCTCTGACTATGGAGAGAGGATACCTGGCTTTCGGGCACTGCAGTGAGCTAGCACAGCAAATCCTGTGCTCTCTGGGTGCTGTTAGAGCAAGAAATTGGTCACTGAAGCTGATAATCAGCCACAGAGCAGGAGCACTGATCCACGATAAATGCCCCCACACTGCTAGACCTTCCTGCACAGCCCCAGTAGGGGAGTCTCCATCCAGCATTGCCATTCCCCAGCACTGGAATGCAGAGTCAGCAGCATCTGCAGGGAGGCCCAGGGAGCAGGAGGGGGTGGGTGAGAGGACCTGAGGGCCTTGCTCAGTTTGCAAAGAATCCAGCTGCATCATCTTTCGTAGGTGGTGTGGCTGGTGGAGACCTTGGGTCTCTGGCATGTCATGCTCCTGGCTTAGCCGCTTGGTTCAAGGTAGAGCATTGCTGCCTGTGTCCTGTAACCTCCAGCAGCCAAGCTCCTTGGGGCAGCCATGGAAACATTGCCTTTGGCTACCCTTGTTTTAAAGGGCTCGGGGAGCATGGACACGAGGATGGAGTCGCGTGTCTGTAAAGGGCGGGGCCTGCCAACACGAGCGAGCCAGCTCTAATCGGCAATTCGCCTCTGACCTATTCCCCCTTCTAGTGAAATACCGAAGCCTTCCTTCCGCTGGATGCTTCTGAGCCCAGCCCAGCCCATGGGCCAGAGCTGTCCACAGCCCTGTGCGTGTGCTGTCCCTGGTCTCACCGACGGTGTGCGTCAGCACGCAAACCCAGTGCAGACTGCAAAGCCTGTTGGCCCATCAACCTCAGCTCTCTAGGTCATTTTCTCCCACCAATAAACCATGCATTCCAATAGCCTTGTATAAGCTGGCAAAGCATCCCTTGTGATCTGAGAGCTGCTCACCCCCACCTTCTGGGGGAAGGGGGAGAGCTAGGAGATCCAGTCCAGCTGGAGCCGTGGTGCTCTCAGGACTCAGCACTCTCATGGGCCCTTCGTGGTGCATGTGTGATTCAGGGACTACTATGACTGTCTGAGGGAGCTGCCCATTCCCTAGCCCTGTGTGCACCTCTCTGTGATGGGACTTCACCCCAAGAAGCCAATGTGCTGCATGCAGCTAAATAGTCCAGCCCCCCTCCAGCCCCGGTAATGAAGGCAGAGTGAGAGGAATTTCACACACAGAGAACCCCCGAGACTGTTCCGAAGCTAGGCAGAGAGGGTGGGACAAGGGGGTCTCTGAGGCCCTCAGGCTGGGTCTAGCTCACTGCCATGCCCCTCTCAAGGAGTGGTTTTGTCTTCTTGACATATATTCACCCGAACCCAAATAATGACAGGTTTCAAAGTAGCAGCCATGTTAGTCTGTATTCGTAAAAAGAAAAGGCGTACTTCTGGCACCTTAGAGACTAACCAATTTATTTGAGCATAAGCATCCGATGAAGTGAGCTTTAGCTTATGCTCAAATCAATTGGTTAGTCTCTAAGGTGCCACAAGTCCTTCTTTTCTTTTTCCTAACTCAAATGTATCCCATTGGCTTCAGGGAGTTCCAAGCTAGGACAAGTTCACCTTGATGTCTTTCTCCAGCAGGCGGATGGTTGCAGAATCTCTCCTGGGTTGCAGAATTGCTCCTAGCCAGGGCTGGCTTTGATGCAGCAGCCTGGGGATGGTGCCCCATCCTAGCTGGGCAGGGCTCATGCCCTCCTTGCCTGGCCAATCCCATCGGGCTCCCCTTGAATATGTCCAGGACGCGATGGCTGCAGCCCTGCAGCCGCTGTACAGCCATGGGCACAGTAGGCCTGTGTGTGGGTGTTCGTCTGGCTCCAGGGCTGGGGAGGGAGGAGGAGCCCCGGGAAAGAGCAGCAGCAAGCCGTTCGCTGAGTAGACAGGACTGGGCTGGCAGCTCCAGGTGCATTCCCAGCTCCGCGGAGAGGGACGTCAAGGCTGGCTGGACTGATCCCTAGATCTAGATCCTTAGAGGGCAGGTGCGTGCAGGGGTCTGGACACAGAGAATGGCCGACACCCTGTTTCCTGGCAACTGATGGCCTGGGCCCTTCCCCCCTGCAAGGTGAGACCTAAGGGTTGGAGAACAAGGGAATCAGGTGCCCTCCTGGCCGGGGAAAGGGACAAAGCCCAGAGGAGGAGGGTCTGGAGGGAGTTTCAGTTTGGGGCTGGCTGGGACATGGAGTGAAGGGTAGACGTGGTTGTCTGGCTCACTGCCCCCCAAAATGGACCCAGCTGAAGGGTCCGGTTCTCGACACCTACAAGCTCTGTATTAGACCATGTTCCTGTCATCTAATAAACCTTCTGTTTTACTGAGGGAAGCAGCGCGGGGTGAGGGATGTGCTGACCACGGCTTCCTGCAGCCCCCGTTGGCCTGCAGTGGGGAACTGCGGCCAGTGGGATCCGCGATCGGCCAAAGCTGTGGACGCGACAGGTAAACAAACTGGCCTGGCCCGCCAGGGGGCTTACCCTGGGGGGCTGCATGCCAAACGTTGCCGACCCCGGTGCTACAGCAATCTCCCGTACAGCAATGGCTGTTACAAGACAGCATAATTTATTACAACTCAGAGTCTAAAGCTCAGGTGTATTTGAGGATCTGGGCCAGTACTTGGCTGTTTCTATAGTAATGACCCCTGAGCAAGCAGTGTAATGTACATGCTTATCACTGAGCTTGTCCAGAGGCTGCACGTCCATCAGAATGACTAGATGTCCTGATGTGTAATAAAAACACTTGGAGTCATAAAAAATCAACCCAGCCTACTTTACAGGGCCTGAGCCTTCTCTCCCTTACAGCATCTGAGCAGTAGGAGAATGGCTAATACGGGCCACTGTTCTGGTTGTTGTATTCTATTTATAAAAGCATAATACTGGCCAGTATTATAGTTGCTGTATTCTGTTATAAAACAAGAACAAAACATAGAAAAATAAAAAATACAATTTAATGTTTTGAATTAATTTGGGGAAAAGAATTTACAGCACAGTACAAGAATTTAAAACATTTAAAACATTCCTTTATTTCTCTCCAGTATTTTTGTCTCTTTTGTTCCAATTTTGGGTAGCGGGAGCGAGTAGTATAAGAGCCCTACCATCAATCAAACGTTAACCCCACCCCTTGACCCCGTAAGCCCTGCACACAGGTCACTGGAAGTCCCACCTCTTGGGAGTATTACTTCCAGGGTCAAGGTGGACACATGTCCGGAAGCAAGGTGTGTCATGTGACCCCTGTAAGAACTCCTCCCACTGTCCTCTGCTGATCAGGATGGATTCTGCCCCCACAGGAACGCTTCGAGAGAAGATTTGACCAATCAGGGGGAGTTCCGGGGTTTGTGTGACCCCTCTAAGAACTCCTCCCACTGCCCTCTACCAATCAGCAGGGGTTTCAGCCGCTGGGGACCACCCCGAGAGGAGATTTGCCCAATTGGGGGGAATTCTGGGGCAGGGTGACCCGTCAGGAGGTGGCTCGTGTGACCCCTCTAAGAACTCCTCCCACCACCCTCTACCAATCGCGATGGGTTTTGGCCACAGAGGACAGCCCCAAAAGGAGATTCGACCAAAATAGGGTGGGTTCTGGGACGGGCTCAACCACCCAGAAGAGGGTCATGTGACCTCTCGAAGGACTCCTTCCAATGTCCTCTGCCAATCAGAGTGCAGAACCATCACCTCATAAGTCCCAGCGCTGGGAAGAGGAGGCCATCTCTTACCAAGAAGACGTGTTTTAGAAATTGTGGAAAGGCTGAGAGGAAACGTGGACTCCTTTACCACCCCTGTGAGAACTTCAGACTTTGTTTTAGCCCCGAGGACCTTTGGAGTTGTGTGGAGAAAGCACTACAGCAGCGACAGTTCTGAAGAGGATGAGAGAGAAGCCAAGGGGATTCCTTTGGCCCAGCCATTGATGGATATGCCAGTATCCGAACCTGAAGCCCAACTGCTCATGAGACACCCCCATGAGCATGGTGGCCTCTCGTCATCCGCCACCCTGGAGGAGGAAGGCGATCATGTCTTGGGGGAGGCACTGGCAGACAAGGTGAATGGAAAAGACATAGCTCAGGTACATGAATGATTAAGAAGCGACGGTCGATGATTGCGTGTAATGAGGTTAGGAACCAGGGGTTGTGTAAATCTAAAAACAAGGAGTGGGAACTTACGCTTGTTTCTTCTCTGAAAATCTCTCGACAGCTTGACGATGCCTTTCCAGAGGACCCGGAGGCCCTGGACGGCGTAGCATCAAGCAGCGAAGGTGAACCAGGCCCGCCTTGTTTTTGCTCAACGCTGCTAGAAATTGTTGAAGATGACTGCGAGGAGGACGGCTACGAGGAGTTTAGGAGGAGGCTTGGCATGGAACTCGCTGACCCAGTGCCACATCACGAGCGTAAAAATATTATGCGGACTATTGTCCACGTTGCTGTTTATGCTGTTCTTCATCACTGTCTTAGGGAAAAGCTTTTTGAAAATGGTGAGGGCTGTGTCATAGATGCCCCAGCCCAATGGCACCATGACTGTGTGACTTGGACTTCAATGGATAGAAACTGCAAGCTCTGGGACCTGTGTGCTGAGCTATGTTTGGAAAGCTTATTGAACACTATTATTGCTATAGGTTATGTTATGCAATGTCTGTGCCTAACCCAAGAACATTTAGCGCAAGCGGTGACCTTGAGAAATGCTGTGCAATTCAGTGGAGACCCTGACCTTGTTTTAAAGACAATGTCCAAACTGGAAGATGCCTGCTTACAGCGTTACATTGCATTACAATGCAAAACCGGGTCAAGCCCCCCACCAGCGGGGCACTGAAGCTCCCCTATGACAAGTTGAAATCACTGAATACTGTGTTAAGTAGTAGGGGGGCCTCAGAGCTGGGGCACCGTGAACCCAAAGTGACATCAGCTCTGCAGTCTGTAACCAAACTCCTAATAGAATCAAAATTACCTCTGACATTACACAACGGAGAGAAAGTGCAATTGGTGTTTGGGGCCCTCAGAAGGGGGCTCACATCACTAGGCACAAACCTCCAAACTCTCTCAATTCACTGGGTTTTGGAATCCTTGTCCCTTGCCTAGCGAGTGCTACTTAGTTGATGGCGAGTCCCTCCGTCATAAAAGGCCAAGGACAGTTCTACTGTCCTTGATTCACATAATCAGGATAACAGCACTTTATTCTTCCTGCCCCAATAACAGAGAAACTGGGGATCCCACAGCCGCCAAAGTGACCATTTGGGCTCCTGTGGGCTTATGCGAGGTGGGGTGAGTGTCCTGTGCAAACGAGATCAGCTCCTGAAGTCCTTTCCCACAACTCACCACCAGATGTCAGGGTAGAGCTCATCCTGCCTCTGCTTACAACACGAAAACAAAACAGGGATGGTTCAGACATGTGTTTGAGTACAATAGAGTTGACTCATCCTGTTCACACCCCCACTGAATAGCGAAGGTAACTGTGATTACTTACCCTTGTTGCTAGAGGGATAAATGTGATGGGTGTGCACCCATAGTAAGGGAGGCGGGTGGGTGAGTTCGGATTAATATGAAATGAAATAAAACCTCAGGAATTCGCAGATGCTATTGGGCAGTTTAAATATAATCCCTGGAGTTGGTAGAGCACTATTGGACAGTGAAAATGACCCAGGAACTGGCAGAACTCTACTGGACAGTTTAAATATGACCCAGGAGTTGTTTGAATGCTATGGGTCACTCTTTCTAGCAATTCAAAGCCATTAAAAGTTTAAAATACTCTATTTACCCAAAAAACCCAAAACAACCAACCAAAAAATCCCACCACACACACACACACACACACACGGGTCTAACCCAAAACTGAAATGTTTGAAGGGTTCACAAATCTTCACCATGCTTTAGAACAATCATTTGCTCGAAAGACAAATTTTTAAAAGCTGTGGGTGCTTATTATGGTTGTGATACAACCATTTTATTTCAACCCCCAACCCCAAAGTTTAAGCATGAAAGAAACATGTTTAAAAAACAAGCCCCAAAGACATTTACTGAGATCTGCAAAGGGTCCCCACTTGGAAATGGGTACAGTTACATTACAGATTGGTGATTTACTGTTTAATACTGTAAGAAGGCCCTACAGAAAAATGTATTTTAAGTAAAAGGAAAAAAAATGTGGCCAAAAGCAGCTCGGTTGTGCAGACAGCTTAATTTGTTGGATCATACTAAAGAAGTTCTGTATTAAAATCACAAATGAGTGTGATTCCCCATAGTTTAAATTGCAGGGTATTACTAATTAAGAGGTCTCTTGGGTTTTGGTACTGTTTCTCTCCCTCTCCGTGTGAAAGTTGCAAGCTGCTAATTGTGTTAGTACATCCAAGACAGAGTCTGTTCTCAAAGCAACACTTTGTAACAACAGAAAGAGCACACAGAGACTCCCCGCCCTTTTGTTGTATTTATCTGGCTTTGTTAGCAATTGTGATTTAAAATAGAGATAGAGGATGTATGTGGATGGATCCTTGGTGTGGATAATAACTGAATGATCAGGGAGGTGCCAGCCTAAGAATCCAGTGTCTGTCGGCCAAAGAAGGCGTCAACCAGAGGACCCCCGGAGGGCAGACTGGAATCCACCCAACAGCCTCAAGGATGGGAGAACCCAAGAACAAGACGGAGCCGTCAGGAATGTGCCATCTGCTGATTGATTCAGCAACAGCATGATGAAGCAATTCCCACAGGCTGGCATAGCAATAAATTCCTATAAAAATGGACTCTAGAAATGGAAAACTTTGGGGTCTGATTCTGCAAACCAACTTCCAGGCGCGTCAGATGTGCATCTGACAAGGCCCTGCTCCCTCCTCGTGTCCAGGCCACCTGGCCAGTGGCTTGGCATGAGCAACTCTAAGGCTGGTAACTATGATAACAACCTTGCAGAACCTCTCTGTGTGTGTGTGTGTGTATGAATGAATGTGTGAGTAAATATGAAATTGAATGGAATGTTATAGCTATAACTAACTGCTTACTATGATTCTTTCTGTATGCACAATAAATGTGGCATTTTGCCTTTTCCCTTTTAATAAGATCCTGCTGGTTTTTATTTTATTGGTATAACAAATTCCCCCACCCCAGATCACAAAAGGGAATGTTAGGGAGGGGTGCCTAATGGCCTTAAGTAGCTATTATTTGAGAGTTGTAGCAATCAAATCAACCTGCTAGCTCCTATTTTGAAGTCTGTTTGAAACAAAGGCTTAGGATGGTGTAAAAACCTCATGTATTTTGGAGACTCTTTCAACAGAAACTCTCTTGAATGGCTGCTGGACTGCAAAAGGAGCCATGCTCCCTGTTTTTAACTCTGAAAATATATATTCTATTATATCACTCGTTGGCCATGCTGTCTTAGTAAATAATGGTGCCTATGTTTCTTGCAGTGTGATCTGTTTAGCATGGAACCAATCACTTTAAACTGCATTTCATCACCGGGCCAAGGTAAAAACCAGTTTAACTGTAGTTTTGCTTAATAACTTCAGGTATTACACAGGTTGGATAGGGATTTGGGGGTAATACTAACTAACATTTTTGCTTGTTCTTTAATCCAAAGGCCCAAACACCTATGGGGGTGGGGTGGGGGGGGGGCGTAACTTTCTGCAATTGGCTTTTAAATGCATGTGGGTTTATTGAAAAGTATTTTGTTGCAAACTGTGTTTTAAACTCTCACTCTCTCTCTCTCTGTGTGTGTAAAAAAATGTAGGTGTTTTTTTTTTAAGTATATGGCTGCAAACTGATGGTAATGGTGTGTTTCAAATTAACAGGGTGCTTTTTTAATGTGCAAAATGTGTTTTAAACTGGATTTTAAAAGTTGATTTTAAAAGCAGTTTGGTTTTTATTTTGCAAACTGAGGTGCATTTAAAAAAATGTTTGTGGGTTTGTTGTTTTTTGTTTTAAAGTGGTAGAAATAAACTCAAAACTCCTGTTTGTTGTACAGCCTGAAATGGATTATTTTATTTTAAAGCTCTGACTTTTTAAATAGAAAAACACCCTAATGAATATTTTATTTTTAAGTTTACAAGACAGTTTCATGTGATTTATAATAATCATAATCATATTGTCTGCTCCACAGTACGGTCAAAACATGAGAGACCCTTAGACCAGAGGGTAAACAAGCTTAAAAGAAAAAGAAAAGAGACAGCTGAAAAGAAAAATTCACCAGATGGATGGATGAAGCCCAGTAAATATACTGTGTTTGGGAGGTTATGAGGTTTTGTATTTTAAGTAAATACATCGGTGTGGGTGAGAAAGATGGTAAAGTTAAGTTTTGTAATATGTCCCTTCCCCCCCAATCGGGAATGTGCAGTTCTCCTGACAATGCTGTAGTCAGAGCTACAGGGACACCTCCACCAGACCAGCCAAAGAACCAGAAATCTGCTTTGAGACCTTTAACAACTGAAAACAGCACAAGAGTGCAGATGAAGCATCAGGACAGTCCAAACCTCAAATACGTCAAAGCCAAGGACAAAACAAAAGACTCTGGTAAAAACCAACCACGCAAACACAACTCCAGTTCCTCAGCGGCCACCTCCACACCAAGCCCTGAGAAAACCATGAGTGAAAACGCCCACCTACGATGCTTCGTTCAGAAGACTGAGGGACGCTGTATCCTCGGGGGTTCTAAAAGAACGGCATTCTAAAAAGGTTTGGGGAAAATATGATGCTTCGTTCAGAATACCGGTGAACGGTGTATCTTCAGGGGGTCTAAAAGAAAGGAGGGCTGGAAAGCACATCAACAAAGCAAAAGCTTTGGTGGGTGACTTTTTGAAAAATACTTCAATTTTTGGCTCTGCCCAGGCGTGACTAGTCGTGGAAAGGGGCCTGGGTAAAAGGGGTATCCTCAAGGATACACATCAGCTCAGGTGTAAACAAAAGGGGGGACAGCACTTGGTGGACAAACAAATGGCTGCCAAAAAGTTCCAGGCCAGGGTCGCTGTAAAAATTTTAAAAAGGGCTAAAGAGGTAATGGGGAGGGGGGACAAAAAGAGATGCCCTCGACTGGAGGCTCTCAAACTGGAATGTCTGAAAATGGGGAGGTGGAATCAGACTCTCACACAGAGTCTGGTTTAGAAAATTCCCCAGAGGGCTCTCTAGAATGATGGGTCCCCATTTCCTCCCGATGACCCTCACGGAGGCGCCTCGGAGTCTGACTCTCAAATAGCATCTGATGTAGATGGTCCCGTAGAGGAACCCCCAAGTAACCCTGAAAATGCAGAGGGGTGTATGGAGAGAGTGAGAAGTTGGCAACGTGAATTACCTAGATTTGGGGGGGTTGGTGTATTGTGAGGAATTTCATTTTGTCAATCTTGAGCGAATAAATTCAGCTCAGCAGGTTGTTGAAGCCATACACAGGGGGATACAGTTAGTTCTCGATGACGTTAATGGTAGGGTAGGCCCTGATGATTATGTTCAGTTACATTTAGAGAGCCGTAATTGAACTAACCCGTTGTTTTCAGTCTGAAGAACTAGGGATGAGCTGTCTGCTGAGGATTTCTTCAATCAGACCTCAAAGCTGCCACAGAGCAATAGAGTTGCATGTCAATGGGACATTGCACCTCGTTGGGACAGTTTTAAAAAAACAGGGGTGGGGGCCGCTCGTAGAGTTTTAAATTCTATCCTCAGTAGTCAAATCATCCATAAAAAAGAGACAATGTTTAGTAGACCTGACTTACACGGCTACCAATCTGTGTTTTGCGCATGGGCTCTTGACCGCCATGTCCGACCATAAACCTACGGACGCAGAATCGTTAGCGGGGGCGAGAAAGTTGCATGAGAAACTGGGCTGGTCAGATCAAAAAAAGATTATGCTCAGTGACGTAGCAATGTCTGAACAGCATTTAGGAGTCAACACACAGGTGGTGCTGTATGCGGCGAAAGGGGCTTTTTTAAAATGGGCGGAGGGGGGCAGTTTACCCCAAGATTTATTTCATCCTGTTGCACGATGAGCATTACTATGGGGTTCTGGTTGTGAAAAAGTTGTTCGGAGCAAAAAAATATGGTGAGTTTTGCCCCATGGTGCACAGTCACGGCCACTCTCACAGGTACAGCTGCTGCCTCTGCTTGAGCGTAACCTGCTCAGACAGCGTGGACATGCAGCTGAGGTGTCCTCGCTGTAGACTGTATTGTCAGTCCAGAGAGCGTTTAGACAGACACATCGACTGGGCATCGACAGAACAAGCTGAATGCCTGTCTAAAACGTTGTGCGATAAGGGTCAGTCTTACGTGGACAAGCGGCACAGACGTAAAGGGAGGCGCTGTAAGCAGGGTCAGGGTTTGATCGCTGGTGATGTAGACGGTCACCTCGGTTTTATGGACAGCCTTAGAAAGCCCGAATCCTCAGAAAAGTGTATTTGTTATGATTCCGAAATCACACAGGAGACTGGGTTGCACACTCCCAATTACATTTTTGCTATGTCCCTCAAGCCGGAAAAGTCCTGGGAATTTAAGGGTGATGAGTGTCTTTCTATGTTTGTTCAGACCTTTATTGGCAAAGAGTTCCGGGTCTACACGTTCCAGGCGCACAATTCCAAAGGTTACGATGCATACTTCATCATCATTAGACAGTTACTGAAGGAAAAGATGTGCCTAGAACTGATCACTCAGGGTAGTAAACTAATGTGTGTGGAAGTTAAGGCCCTGGGCATTCGTTTTATAGACTCTTTAAACTTCTTGCCCATGAAGCTTGGTTAGCTCCCGCAGGTGATGGGGTTTGAAGGGTGCAAAGGGTATTTTCCACATTTTTTGAACACTTGAGAAAATCAAAATGACGTGGGGCCTATGCCCGGTGTGGAGCACTATGGTGTAGAAAGCATGATGCCCAGGGAAAAAGCAGAGTTTCTCGACTGGTAGCAGGCCCACAGGTAGGAGACGTTTGACTTGCAGAAAGAGCTCGCGTATTTCTGTCAGCAGGATATCAAAATTTTGAGACAGCTTTGTATCCTATCCAGAAAAGAGATTATGAAAATGATGGAGAAGGGAGATCTAGTAGAGAGAGAACCTGGTAAATTCACTGAGATAAAACTGTGTATAGATCCATTCTGGTACATAACACTAGCATCTGCCTGCATGGCTATGTACAGGTTTATGTTTTTGGAGCCTAACACGGTAGCTCTTCTCCCTCCAGAGAATGATCACAGGCAGAAAAAGATATTCGACCCCGTCTATTCAGTGGCTGTTGTATACCTCTCACCAAGAAACTATACAAATAGGGCATGCTTTACAGGGTGGGGAACTACAGGTAGGCTCCTACTCTTTAGAGGGTTATGCCAGTGTTGACAGGGTACACACAGCCATAGAGTTTAATGGGTGTTCTTTTCCACGGTTGTGCCACCTGTCATTGTGAGAAAGCACAAAACCCTATGACGGGGACAACTTTTGGGTTTCCTTATTACAAGACGCAGCTCAAGACCGACTATCTGAAATAACTTGGTTTTGTAGTGAGGACTCTTTGGGAGCAAGAGTGGGAAGTGATGAAAGAAACAGACAGGGAGCTTGCAGATATTGAAAATGAGCCCAGTTGCCCTAGCCTCTCGTGCCTAGGGATGCTCTTTTTGGGGGGAGGACAAACGCTATCTGTCTATATTACAAACTTAACTCCGGGGAAGAAATCCACTATTATGATTTTACCAGCTTCTACCCTTTTGTAAAGAAAACCAAAGAATACCCTATTGGACACCCCGATATAGTTTATGACAAATTTGGACCCCTTGCAAATTATTTTGGAATTGCAAAACTTAAAGTGTACCCCACACAAGGCTTCTTTTTCCCACTGTTACCTGTGAGAGTGGGTGGCAAGCTTATGTTCCCGCTATGCTGAACCTGTGCGGAAACCGAGCAGCGGGAGATGTGCATCCATACTGACAAGGAGAGGGCCATCCTGGGGACTTGGTGCACGGTGGAATTGAACGCGGCCATAACGAAGGGGTACGCGGTGGCAAAAATATATGAAATCTGGCTTTTTAATGAAAAATCTGATGAACTCTTTTCAGAGTACATCAAATGACACCTCCGCCAGAAACAAGAGGCTTCAGGGTATCCCAGCTGGTGCACAGACGAAGAAAAACAAAATAAGTACATGAACGATTTCTACCAGAAAGAAGGCGTGCGTTTGTGCCAACACGAGATCAGGTTTAACCCCGCTAAACGCCAAATCGCTAAACTCTTTCTAAATTCCCTCACGAGCGAGATCCCGCCAGATCAGCACATCACCGAGTTTGTGTCGGCAGACCCGAAAACATACGGGTATAAGCTGTCGGGAGGAAAGGCCTGTATGAAAGTCAAAGGTATTACCCTGAACTTGGCAAACTGTCAAAAGATCAACTTTGAGAGTTTGAAAGATCTAGTCCTGGACTATTGCACGGGCCTGCGAGAAAACACCTCAAAAAAGAGAGAGGTTCAGCAGCCCTCTATCGTAAGGAGCAAAAATCAGTGGTAAATAGAGACCAAAACCCTTAAGAAAACACAGAAAGTCATTTACAACAAGAGGGTCCTAGGAGAAGGCTTTAAAACCCTGCCCTACGGATTTTAGAATGGATACGAGGTGGAAACACCCCTTTTCTGCAATTCTCGCGGGGCCTAGCAACTGTGGGAAAAGTTACTTTATAAAAAAATGTGTTGGATAATGCCAAACAAAACATTGTCTGTTATGCCTGAGAATATTGGATAACATGGCTATAAAAAGCATTGCAAGATACACATGTCTGGGCTTGTTCAAACACATTTTGAGCAAGGCTAGGCATGCCCAAGAATTTAAATGTATTTTTTACAAAATTCATCACCATCCGGTCGTTTTGCACTAAGTCGTTAGATTACAATTTTAAAATCCAGTTAAAAGATAAACCCTTGCTCTGATGATGTAAGAAAAACACTCAGTGATAGCCGCAGGCGACAGAGCGGGGGTCTTGTAATTGTCTATTGTGAAACACAATGCCTGTGGCATTTTTGTTTAAACATTTCATAATGCTTTTAGGAAACAACATGCTCTTCGGGGGGTGCCCGTATGAGTCTAAAAACTCTCCACGATTACGCTCCGCCAGACACAAGGCAAGCCAGTGTTCACCAGGTTGGTTGTGTGGATGTGCGATACAAACCTAGGGGTCTCTGAGACAGCTTGTCGCCAGGGAGCCAAATCACAAGGGAACACATCTAAGAAACTCTTTTTTGTGTAAGGCACCTTGATAAGACACACGAGAGCTGCGCGGTGTCCATGTTCACATATGGTCAAGCAGAACGTCTCTCCTCTGATTTCTTTCTATGATGTTGTCAAAAACCCCATGCACGATCAGATTGATGGTGATGGTTAAAGCCTTCCCAAAACGTATTTCTGCTCTCAGGTTCCTGGTTTTAATCAGGGAATAGTCATCGGCGCATTCCTGGTCGGGAGACAGGTCAAAGGCAAACAAGGTGTAACCCTGTGGAAACTCCTCACGGTCGATTAACAGAGAACGATCTGTCATGTGTTTACCAGTGTCTGTACCAGATTCATGTATTCTCTCACGCAGCATCCTGCCTCCAAGTCTGGTTGCAGAGGCTTGGTTGGTATCTGTTCACCATCCACATACAAGGCCACAAAATTAATATCATAATGTTTAAAATGAAAGGGATTTTTAGTGTAACTTCCACTCAAGGCATAAGACAAACCCTAGGACAAGCATTTTGGGTAACTGTCCCAAAAAACAGGTTCTTCTGGTTATTGACCCTGCTGCCCACGGGGATGCTAAACACTTTCATTCCCACATGGTCCACGGGATATTTAGCATTTGTGGTAAGCAGGGACTCCGCGTGCCCCAGACGAACGCTCAGGGCCACCCGTACTTTCTTCACAAAAAGCGATGCTGATACAATGCGCAATTTAAAGCCTTCGGCTGCATTGCCCATTAAACAGAAAGCGTCTTATCTGCGCGTCAGTTTAAATTTTCACATCCACTCCGTTCAACAAATGAGACGTATCTGTTCTGATCTGTCTTTATTTCAATGGTAATGGTATCGATGTGGTGTTTTCTGACAGGAACGTGATGAGGTTTATCGTAGGTGATGGTGACAAACTCATTGTTCCTTCCTCAGACAGGGACACAGTGTAACAGGGGAACAGAAAAGTCCCTCACAAACTGGTGTTCTACAATATCTGTTTGCAGATACAGGGAATTAACTCCCCCTGTGATGTCTGCCCAGAAGGGGAATTTTTGGACGCTGCGCTTGGGGCCCAAACCTAGAATGTTGGCTAGCTCCCTGCTGGTAGAAAACATAAAAGTAAAATCAGCGGATTTAAAGCTAACTTTTCTACCCACAGGGTCATCGTTCATGACCACCTCAGGCGGTGGGGGAGGACGAGCCACGGAACTGTTCATATGATCCAATCATTCGGGTATGGACGAGTAATAACCTCGTCGTAGGATAAAACTCTATGCCATATCTTCAAAGGTGATTTCAAAAGGGGTGTCCTCGTTGATAGCGTTCCAGCTGTGCGGGTGTTGTATTTCCACTAACCCCACCTCCCAGGCACCCGGGAGATCCAAGGGCTTAATTAGCTGTATTGTAAAGTTCGAGCTGGTGTTTTGAGGAAAAACTGCAGAGCTGGCATTGCTGGGCAAAGTCATGTAAAACCCGCTGTCGCTCATTTTTTGCTCCCTCAGTCTTTGCAGGAGGAATCTTTTTGTTTGTTTGTGTCTAAACGTCAGAATTGAGAAGCTTCCACCCAGCTGATAAACTTATCCCCCGCCCCCCACAAACCATTTCACCAGTAGCTGCTTTTTTCTCCCTTTTCCTTTCTCTGCTAGAACTTTTTCGATCCTGCAAATCTTGTCTTGTTTGGGGTTTACTTTTTGTAAATCTCCAGGGTAAAAATATCCAGTAACTGTCTCACTCTCGTAATCTTTTAATCGGTATACAGGTCTCGGGCTCCTGGTTCAGGCTTCATCCACTATAAATATCTCATTGGTAAACGTCTGTTCACAACCTTTTTCAAAAGCTCCTTTGGTTTTAGATAGTCTCACGTGGTCGCCTTTTCTAAAAGGGGCAACAACCGGTTTTATTTTAAAACCGTTTCTATCAACCGGTTTCCATATCTTCAGAGAATTGGAAGGGTTAACATCGGCGGGTCTGGTACGTAGAGTTCTGTAAAAGCTCTGGTTGTAACTCTTCATAAAGTCAGGTAACAGGTCAATGTGGCGAAAGGCGTTATGGGGTGTAAAATATCGCCAGATCCTCCACATCTTTTTCAAGTTCTGTTAAAATCGCTCCACAACCCCTGCTTTGACTTCATTATCAGTAACAAAAAGCGTTAACGCTGTGCCGTTTCAACAATCTGCTAAAAGGTTTGTTTCAAAATTCTTTCCACCGATTAGTTTGTCATTTTTGAGGCACGCGACCTTGGCTAAAAATAGCTTCCAAGGCCTTGGATTCCTCACCGCTCATCTTGTCTTTTAGGCCTAAGGCCCAGGCATATTTGGATAGAATGTCTATCACTGTTAAGATGTATTTAAAACCGCTGTTGTGTTTGGAGAAGCGGTGCATACGGACCAAATCTGCCTGCCATTGCCCGTCCACATCTGAAACAACGGTCCTGGTTCTTTTAAAACGTATTTGAGCTGGTTTGTGTAAAGCGTAAGCATCCTGGTGTGAAAGCCAAGCTCTGACCTGTCTTCTATTTAAAGTTTTAGGATGCTTTTTGGTCACTTGAAAAAGAAGATTGACCCCGTCAAAGCCCCCAACTTTCCTGGGGGTTTAACAGATTTTCTTTAACAGAGCCGTCTGTGGAGACATGGCTGTTCCTGGGACCGTCTTTTACGAACACAAGTATGGAGGGGGACACGTTCATTCTGGCACATTTAAATAAGTTTTATTAATCGCCTGGTTTAACACAATCTTTTACAGCCGCCTGAAACAAAGGACGCCATGATCCCTACCATGAGGGAGTCTGAGCTGGTTCATTCTTCCATTTTTGTCCTTTTCTGGATTTTCCTCTGGAGATCTGGGTCTCAGACAGGAGCAAAAACAGCTGATGCGCGATGGATTTACTCCCACAGGGCTACCGATGTGTAACTTCTCAAAGGCCTCTAGAAAGGCATCGTCGAGCTGTTGAGAGATTTTCAGACAAAAAACAGTGTAAGCACCCCACTGCCTGTTTTTAGATTTATGTAATGCTAGGTCGATTCCTAACCCCATCACACCCCCATGATCGACCGTCGCTTCTTAATCATTCATTTACCTGAGCGCCGTCTTTCCCGTTCACCTTGTGACTCCCCCAAGCCACAATCGCCTTCCAACTTTAGGGCCTGGACAATGAGAGGCTGTCACACTCATCGGGGTGCCTCACAAAGGTTTGGATTTTGGGGTCGGGTTCCGACGTATCCATCAACGATTGAGTCAAAGGGCCCTCCTCGGAACTGTCACTGCCATAGCGCTTTCTCCACACAACTCCAAAGGTCCTCGGAGCTAAAACAAAATCTGAAGGTCTCACGGGGGTGGTAAAGGAGTCCATGTTTCCTCTCAGCCTTTCCACAATTTCTAAAACATGTCTTCTTGGTGAGAGATGGCTTCCTCTGCCCAGCGCTGGGACTTATGGGGTGATGGTGCTGCACTCTGATTGGCAGAGGGCGTTGGGAGGAGTTCTTAGAGGGCTCACATGACCCTCTTCTGGACGGTTCACCCAATCCGAGAACCTGCCCCATTTTGGTCAAATCTCTTCTCGGGGCGGTCCTCTGTAGCCGAAATCCATCGCGATTGGTAGAAGGTGGTGGGAGGAGTTCTTAGAGGGGTCACACGAAGCACTTCCGGACGGGTCACCCCACCCTGGAACTCCCCCCAGTTGGTCAAATCTCCTCTCGGGGTGGTCTCCAGTGGCTGAAACCCCTCCTGATTGGTAGAGGGCGGTGGGAGGAATTCTTAGAGGGGTCACACAAACCACTTCCAGACAGATCACCCCACCCCGGAACTCCCCATGATTGGTCAAACCTCCTCTCGGGGTGGTCCCCAGTGGCTCAAACCCCTACTGATTGGTAGACGGTGGTGGGGGGTATTCTTAGAGGGGTCACACGAACCACTTCCAGACAGATCACCCCACCCCGGAACTCCCCAGGATTGGTCAAACCTCCTCTCGGTGTGGTCCCCAGTGGCTCAAACCCCTACTGATTGGTAGACGGTGGTGGGAGGTATTCTTAGAGGGGTCACACGAACCACTTCCAGACAGGTCATCCTGCCCTGGAACTCCCCCTGATTGGTCAAATCTTCTCTTGGGGCGTTCCTATCAGGGCGAAACCCATCCCGATTGGTAGAGGACAATGGGAGGAGTTCTTAGAGGGGTCACATGACACATGTTGCTTCCGGTCATTTGTCTGCCTTGACCCTGGACATAATACCTCATGGCTTGGGACTTCCAGTGACCGGTGGGCAAGGCCACCGAGGGCCAAGGGTGGGGTTAACGTTTGATTGACAGTAGGGCCCTTATACTACTGGAGCGCCTTCTTCTGTTTCTCTCCCGCTTCATTCCCCAAGCACTCGGCCAGGACAGATGTCATTTAGGACCTCAGTTGCCACCAGCTGGACAGAGGGACTTGGGTCTTTCTTGAGGAACTGGAGAGCTGAAATGACAGAGGACAACATGCTAGTGTACAGACTGTCAAATCACAGCTAAGCGTGATCACAGAATCTTGAACTACCAGAGCTGAATGATCACATTGTAAAATGTGAAACTGGGCTCAGTCCTTCTATTGGGATGGAAAATACATGAGAGATGAATCTGCCTCACTTTTCATATTGTCACCTGTGCTTGAAATAGCTGGAGACTTACTATCTCTGAATAGCACGCTACAGAAGCTCTCCAATACAAAGAAAGCTTTAGGTTCCTCCATTGGCTCCCTTCCATGCTCCCAACAAGTGGGGAGGCCCTGACTCGACCAGAAAGTCACCCACTCTGCTGTAAATGGAAGAAGGTCCATTGTTTCAATAGCTTCCACTTTTAAGTTTATTTTCCATCTCTATTCAGGAGCCACGGTCTGAGCTCCAATAACCCTGGAATTGAACAGAGACCAGGTCCAAGCTGGTTTGTGCAGGATGCAGGGCACCTACTGGAAGAAAAAATGCTGGTGGGAAATTTGGGGGAGCAGAAAGTGGCTACAATTTCTCCTCACCTGGGCAGCCCACAGAGAGCCAATAAAGCCCAAAGAGTGGATAGCACTGGCTGCGGAGGGGGCCTTGCCAGGACAACCAGGAGATGCACGGACTCACATCACACCCCCTGCAGCTGCCTCCTTCAGGGGAAATTAAAGCTGACTTTCTACTGGGCAAGACTGAATTTGTCCTTTGATGTGTGGCTGATGCACTTTGCACCAGTGGTATCGGTTACTGCTGCTTGTCAGCTAAATTCCTTTAGAACTCACGGATGAGCAGAACTTCAGCTGTATTTATTACTTACACATCAGCAGATGGTCCAGGTTCAGCCATTTCATACGCTGCCTGTCTGTGTGTTCCAGGATGATGCCTAAATACACAATGGAAAACAAACAACAACAATAAAACCTTCCCTTGTTGAGTGCAAAGTGATATTAGCAGCCCCTAGACAGGTCTTTGGCCTCTCCTACTGTGGACCTAAGGGTGAGCTGTGGGCAAGAGGATGCTAGTGCAGTTTAGAGTCCACACTGAAGAGAATGAGAAAGACTTTTTTTTTTAAGAATGTTTACACAAAACCCATTTGCTTTAAAGAGTCTGTGTTCCTCTTGCCACTGCTGTCAGTTATTGGAGACATACTACGCTAGTGTCTTGGTCTAGTGGTCTGAGCAAAGGCCTGGGGCCAGGAATAAGTGAGTTCTAAGCAGGGATCCCACAAGGTGACTGACAGGTGGGACTTAGGCCACAATGCCTGCCTGTCTCACCTGGGTATGCTTGGGAGAAGAGGGCACAGGGCCAAAGTGGAGGAACCTTTTGCCTCCTTGACAAGGTGGTGTGGCCAGGAACCTGAAAGAGCAGGTGCTGAGGGCAGGTGGGCTGCATGCCTCCCAATGATAAAGTAGTAGTGAAGAGCACTGAGCAACACTGTGGGTGGGTCTGCACTTTGAGCGGGGGGGATCACTCCCAGTTCAATGGGACAGGCCCACTCTAGCTCGGACAGCGCTCGCATGCTAAAATTAGAATGTAGCTAAAGCAGCACGAGCAGTGGGAGGAGCTAGCCACCTTGAGAATCGACTTTGGGGTTTGGATGGGATCATACTTGGGGTGGTTAAACTTCCTCCTGCTCCTGCCATCGCAGCTACTCTCTATTTTTAGCACTCAGGGCTAGTGCGGGTATGTTTCATCAAGCTGGGAATTAGACCCCCAGCTCCAAGTGTAAACATGCCCTATGAGACAGTGTCCCAGCCTCTACTATTAAATGACTGCACCGTGCTTTCCCTGCAACAATCCCAAAGCACTTTATAGCAAGTCATGATTTCCTCCGACCACCACACTGGAGAGGTAGGGATATTAACATCCCCATTTATGTATGGGAAGCTGAGGCACAGAGAGATTAATGGCAGCTCAGTGCTGCACAGTGGGATTTTTTTCTCTCTCCCTCAATGGGAATACCAAAAGGGACACTGGGCATCATCTCTCACCAGCTAACTTGACTGCAACTGCCCGGATCTCTTCCCATCTGCTAAAGAAGTACATGATGGTGCTTTTGTACAAGTTCTCCAGCAGCTCGGCATTCTCTTTGGCCTAGAGGAAATCAGGGACACATGAGCTCTCTCTGGCTAGAAGTGCCCTTTGACTGCCAGCACATGCTTTTACGAGCCACAGGTAAATCAGAGAAAGAACAGGTGACTGGGTGGACGTGGGAAAAATGGGGATCTGTGGCAGATTTACATTTCCCATCACCCTCAGTCATATATCCCACTCTGACCGTTATTTCCATTACCCATCACACATCCCCCCCACACCTCTACACCACCACATACCACTCCAGTCAAGAAACTCAGACACTTCAACAGCTCACTCACAAGGTGTCTGCAAATGTCCACCTGGAGCTCTTCAGGCTTCAGCTCGGCTGTGCCATCAAGGTGTTCATTCACGGCAGTTTGGAGCCTCTTCAGTCCCAAAAACGGGACACAGAGGTGAAACGTAGCTCTGCATTCCTGAAAAAAGGAAGCGTGTCACACCATTTAATTGTTCCCTACTGAATGCTTTGGTCATTCAAAGGGAACTCATCTGCTTGACTGCTCATCTATTCCAGGATAAAAAGGGATTCATCTGGATGTAATTGGCAGAAAATATGCAGGAATGACGAATAGAGGGGAGAGCTTCCACTGCAACCTGGAGGTAGCATCAATGTCTTTTTGGAACAGATCTACCTACGAAAGCTGCTTCACCAGGTCTCTCTTCTGTTCTGGGGAGGCAGGGGCCTGGGGTGCAGAGACAGACAGGAAGAGAGAGCTGTCAGGCTCAGACCCATGACCTATCCTGGATTCTGGTGAGGCAGCCATGGACCAACCTGGCGGGAACTGACTCAGCAGGAGGGCAATGAACTGAGGGGGGAATTTGGGCCTCCAGAGCAGGCAGGAATAGCAGAGCTCCCCTGTCATTGGGAGGAAGATTCCTTTGGCTTAGTAAATAAGTCGCTCTCGGTCTTACCACTGAAACCCTGGGGTTCGGGTCTTGCAGGTGCAGCAGAAGTGTGACCCAGCTCTGTCGAACCTGCTCGGCGAAATAGCCCTTCCATTTTCTTTTGGTCAGGCGGGCCAGGATGCCAAATAGGACAAAGGACCATAAACGAAGGGCATCTTCCTCCTACAGCCAAGAAAGCCCCACAAGTTAGTAACTAAGGGACAATCACATCACGAACCTCGCACAGCCATCTCTTCTACGCTAAAGTCGAGGGATTCCAACTACAGCTAGTCGGGAACACTTTCATGAACTAATTTTTGATTCGAATTTGCTGATTCATCAAACTATTTTAGCGACAGTTCCATTTTGATGAAATTCCTCCAGAAGCCAGGCAGGGGTCCTTAGAAACCTGCCTGCTGTCTTGCCAGTGCACCCATTCAGCTCCCTGGAAGCCGATCTAGCAGGCTGACTGGGATCGTGGGCTTCCAAACCCCCAGCGTCTGGGACCCTGGCTCTCAAATTTGCAACTCCCTGGCACTTCTAGCTCCCACAGTTTCCTGGGTTCCCAGCACCGGGATAGTCTGAGAGCAGACTGCCCGGACCCAAGGCTTTCAATAGAGCTTGGCTGAGAACAGGAATTCTGTTTCACAAAGAGTTTTGAAGTTTGGGGAGAGGGATTGCCACAAATAGGAACAAAACCAAAATTTGACATCTCAAAATTCTCTGCAAAACGGAATCATTCCAACCCTCTCACGTAAAAATGGTAGAGAGCAGGCCCAACGCTCTCTATTGTACCTTGGAAGCCTTTTTTTATGGTTATCTAGCTACCTAATCTAGTATTCAGACTTTCTTTGAGGTTCTCAGTGGCAAGAAAGAAGAACAGAAGGGGGAGACTGTGGGAGCAGGGATGTCATCCCCATCCTCCTAATGTTCTCCTCCTCCGTAAAACACCTCTCTTCCCTGGGGCCGAAACATCTCTTCACTCTGACATGAGCAATGCCCAGGGAGTAAATGGAGTCTAATCAAGATCGCTTGAACTGGGGCTGGAGAGTTCTGGTCACATACGTTGTCAAAGTAGGTCCGGATCTCTTGGGTGAGGTCTCTGAAGGAAGAACCTATGTCCTTCTCTTTCAGCTCCTTCAGGACTTTGGCCACTGCTTTCATGCTCTCGCCAATGACTTCAGAACTGAAAGGGTCACTTAAGGCCGTGATCAGGATGACCATAAGAAACTTCTTGTGCTTTTTCAGCTGGACAAACATACGACATTAAAGAACACTGATCACTGATCACACTTCTAATACGTTTTCTTTAGCAGTTATGAAGCTGTGGGAATTTCATCTCCCCGCCCCCCCGGAGACCTATAGCTATATTTCAGACCAGGTTCGAGCTACAATGAGCCAAACTTGGTGCCATCATACACCTGTGTCATCCTATTATTAGATTCCTAGTTACTTAGATTCCAAGGCCAAAAGGAACCCTTGTGATTATCCAGTCTGACCTCCTGCATAATATTGAACTTCCCCGAAATAGTCTCTGTTGGAACTAGAGTGTATCTTTTAGAAAAACGTTCAATCTTGATTTTAAAATTGCTAGTGACAGAGAATCCACTACAACCCTTGGTAAATTGTTCCAATGGTTAATTAAAATTACCATTAAAAATCAATGCCTTATTACCAGTCTGAATTAGTCTAGCTTCCTTTTCCCCCATTGAATCTTCTTATACCTTTGTTTGCTAATGGGAAGAACCCATTCTCAAAATGTGTTCCCCATGTGAGTAGTTCTAGACTGTCCTCAAGTCACTCCTACACCTTCTTTTTGTACAGCTAAATAGATTGAGCTCCTTGAGTCTATCACTAGCGGTATCTTTGCCAATCCTTTGAGAATTCTTGGGACTCTTCTCTGAATCCTCTCTAATTTATCAGCATCCTTCTTGAATTGTGGACACCTGATCTGGACACAGCATTCCAGCAGTGCTCACATGAGTGTCATATTCAGAGGGAAAAGAACTTCTTTACTCTTCGTCAAGATTCCTCTCTTTATGCCTCTAAGGATCATTTCAGCCCTTTTGGCCACAACTTCGCATTGGGACACCTTATGTTCAACTGATTCTCTGCCATGACTCAAGTGGTTTTCAGCATCATTGCTTCTTGGGATACAGTCTCTCATCCTGTAAGTATGGCCTGCGTTTTTTTTTTTGTTCCTAGATAGAGACATTTACACATGGTCATATTAAAGTGCACAGATTGTTTGCTTATGCCCAACTTAGCAAAGGATCTAGCTTGCTCTGTATTGACTGCAAAGAGGTTACTCGGGTATGTGAGAGAGCAGAATTTGGCCTAGTGCATTGTGTGCAGCCTCTGTAAACTCCGAACAACTATTTTCCTTGGTTTCTCTCGTTATGCTGCATTCTAGTCAGTATTCTCTCTTACCTTCTCAGGCGCCCCATAGACTAAATTTCCCAGGCCTCTTACAGCCATCTGCTGGACAATGCTGTTCCTATCATGTGACTTTTCTTCTAAGATGTGTAAGACTGGCTTCAGGAACTTCTTCTCCCTGAGCATGGGATCACTCATTAGCTGAAAGAAAATCAACCTGTCCATTAGCCCCAATATGATCATTAAGATTGGGAATAGAATCTGAGCAGACATGTCATACACTAAAAACAACAAGGAGTCCTCCTACAGCCCCAGTCTTGAGGATACAGACTAATATGGCTACCCCTCTGATACTTGGCACATAATACACTGTAACACAAATGAGAAATTCCACACAAATAAGAAAGGTCTACAAAACATGGAGCTTTCCTTTTGGGCACTAGAATAGGGATCCACTCACCTCTTGAGAGCCTCTTAGTGGCTGGGTATGGTATCACAGTCCTTTTCTCACCCCTGGTGCACCCTGCCAGCCGTCCTCAGTGCGTCTTCTGTGGCTCAGGCCTCTGGCTGAGTCCCAAAGTCCAAAGGAACCCCTTCTGGGGTACTCAAGAACAGTCCCATTGCCCTCACTAGGGTCTCCAGCCCCAACTCTGGGTCCTTTACATTCTGCCCTTTGTTCAAGCTCTCCATTAGCATTGTCCCCCCCATGGGGCTTATGCCACTGTTGGTGGTAGGGGAACCTGGGCCTGCCCCTAACTCTGGGTTCCAAACCATGGATCCTATAAACAGGAGCTAGGCACTGCTTGATTTCGGGTCATTGTCGCTTCTTCCTACCGGCCACTTTTAGCTTCACCCTCACCTCAGGGTTAAAGTTCTTCGGGACTCTCTTCCTGAAAACCCAGCTTAAGTAAAGGCTGCCAGAATGAAACTCTGGCTGTCCCCTGAATTTCTGTGGCCAGAGAGCAGCGCCCTTTCTTGCCCCTCCAGTTCCTGCCAGGAACTGACCTGCTAAAGCCCTTCAGCTCCTTTTAGCTGAGCCTGATGGGCTCGGATTGGCTGCTTTCATGAGGCCTCTCTAGACAGACCCAGACTGGGGGCTCTTTTCCTGGGGCAGGGTGTAGTAGGACCATGGGGCCTCTTGTAAGGAGCCTTAAAGAACAGGTACAGCCCATCACAGGCACAGAGAGGTTGTTTTTCTTAGAACCAGATAAGCCCCGAAGATAGTTGCTTAGCAGAAGTGGGAAATATGATGCAGATCTTGGAGGAAGACTGTGGAAAGGGAGGTTGCTCCAGCAGGTATCCCCACACTAGCCTAGGACTTAGGAGACCCAGGTTCCATTTCCTGCTCCCTCAAAGACTTCCTGTGTGACCTTGGGCAAGTCACTTAGCCCTTCTGTGCATCAGTTCCCTGCCTGTAAAATAGGAAACATAGTGCTTCCCTACCTCGCAGGAGTGTGGTGGGGATACAGACATTAAAGAGTTTAGAGGTACTCCGATACTAGAGTAATGAGAACCTAAGATAGACATTAACGTAGTTGTAGGTTGCTTGGTGGGTAGTATTAGGACACTCGGTTCATTCAGAAGATGTGCTGAGCTAAAGCAAAATCAGGAGCTGTTGGTTAGGATCAGCACTAGGACTTGGCAGAAGAGGTCCAGTCATCCAAACTCTGTCCGTATCTCTCTCAGCCAGCACCTGTGGTTGTGTAGCTAGTATAGGCAATGACGGCAATAAAAACCACAGAGAGAGAGAGAAGGACTCAGAAAGGTATCGTGAAGTTCCTGGTGAGGTTTCCATATAAAGGAGGACCTATTCTACTGTCTAAAATGACAATTACTCCTATGAACTGAACTGTACAACTCCCGAAAGAAAGGCAGACAAGAGTCTAATGGTGAAACTGCTCTTCAGAGCCCTGTGTCTTACCTGGGCAAGGAAAGCTGTGCTGGTGACTCGGTGGTTTTCTGAGGGGGAATTCACCCAGGGGAGGAGGCTCTGTATGATCTCAGGTGTTATGAGCCCAGACCTTAGCAGAAGCCTGGAAGACAAAAGAAACCGCTCATGGGCTAGATTGCACACTTCAAAAACTCAGCTGCTCTGAGCATACAGCTCTGATATCTAGGAGTGGGAGCTGTGTGTTTCCACCCAGGACACCCCCGCACCCCCTGCCCACAAAGCTATAAACGGGAGGTTCCCTCTCAGCCACTCTATTGGCTACTCATTCCCAAGGATAAAATGATGCCTCCTGGATCTCTTACCTCACCAGCAGACACACTCCCTCATGGTGTGTCTTGGGGTTTTCCACAAGAGTCCAAGTCCTCTGCTTCCTGAGCGCTCTCACCAGTCTCTCATTCCCACCCTTGAAAAGCACAGATTCTAATGCTTTGATAGAAAGCCTGGGGAAAGAGAGGCACAGAACTGCAGCAATCAGGAGGAAGGTGCAGCTTGAACAGAGAGTCAGGAAGCCCCGGTTACTTCTCAGGTCTGCTGTTCAATCGGCAGTTCATCCATTGGCAATGTCCTGGACACCAGTATCCCTGGAAAGACTTGATGCTGGGAGGTAAGTTTCAGTCTCATACATCTCATAGGACTAGTTTTGCTAGGGACAAAATTTTGCAGTCCTTTTTCATAGAATCATAGAATCATAGAATATCAGGGTTGGAAGGGAGCTCAGGAGGTCATCTAGTCCAACCCCCTGCTCAAAAGCAGGACCTATCCCCAATTAAATCATCCCAGCCAGGGCTTTTTCTCTTTCTGCAAGGAGTATGGGCACTAGCAGAGTACAGTGATATGGAAAAGATACATGATCAGGACCCAGAAACAGGGGGCATAGAGTGTGGTGATCACTAATGGACATTTTGGGGTCATATCTCCAGATATGAGGTGACAGAGTGCTGAGGGTTTGCACTTGAGTCAGCACTCTGGTCACTATTCGTACTAATTCGGTTCCTCACAGAAGGCCTAATTGGATAGAGGTGTACCTGATTATGAGGTCAGATTGGGGCTAGTGAGTCAAGGAACCAATCATTCCATTAACAGGGAAACTGTATAAAAGGACATGGGCAGGAGCCCTTTGAGGGGAACAGACAGAGAAAGAAACTTGGGTGACCAGATGTCCCAATATTTGGGGCTTTATCTTATACAGGTGCCTATCCCCTCCCCCTCCCACCCCCGTCCTGATTTTTCACACTTGCTGTCTGGTCACCCTAAGAGAAACAGAAAGACAAAAAGCTAGGAGAGCCTGACAAAGTGAGGTCTCTGAGTGGAAACACCTTACCCCCCACCTGACTTTTGGAGAAGAGCTTAGAAAGTTGAGATACAATATAAAGGTGCTATGTATTGGTAGGGGGATTAAATAGACTATACATTGGTGTTTACAAGCAAAAAAGTCGCAACGCGGTCTGTGTTTGTGGAAGATGTGGGGGTGCAACACCCCTCTGTGTCACAGCTGGGGGCTCATCAGGGATTTCCCTGTTATCTATGCAAATGGAGAGCCTCTTGGAGAAGCCGGTGTAGAGGTTTGGCAGTCCAGGCGATGGAGGGAACACTGAAATGGGTGATGAAGCAGCAAAGAGAAGTGTAGAACAGGGGTTCTCAACCTTTCTGTTTCTGAGCCTCCCTCCACCCTCAACATGCAAGAAATAATCCATGGCCCACTTCCAGGCCTCTGCCCTGCCAGGCATCAGAGTTTGGGGCTCCTGGCTCCAGATTTTAACCCCACAGGGTGCAGGGGCTTGGGGCTTTAGTGCAGGTGCTGGGCTCAAGGCTTCAGCTTTCTGCCCTGAGCCCCAGCTAGTCTAAAGCCAACCCTGCTTGGCAGACCCCCTAAAACCGGCCCGGTTGAGAACTGCTGGTGTAGAACAGTGGTCTCTAAACGTTTTGGCTCACGCGCCCCCAGGGTGACCTGCCGCAGACGCGCCACCGATGGGAGACCTGCCGTAGGCGGGCCGCCAGAGGGGAGCGCCAGCCGTGGATTTGCAGAGCTGCCTCCGAAGGAAAAACACGGCGGAGTGCCGTCCGGCGGCGCTACTTCTGCCATGCCCCCACGCCCCCGGGATCATCCCGCGCACCCCAGTTTGGAGACCGCTGGTGTAGAAGACCCGACAGACCTTCCAACAATCCCAGCAGGCAGAAAAACAGCCTTTCCTTGCCCGGTAGGTTTAACAGCAAAGGAGTCGGCAGGAATTTATACGGGAGCAAGCCCAGGTCTGGCAACAACTCCTCCAAAGTTTGGTGAGTCCCGTGACAGGAAATGGAAACCAGGCACAGGAAATCAGGCTGTAAAATGGGACCCGCGAACAACCCCCATGTGTTTTTGGTTACTCTTCAAGGAGCAGCAGTGAGACCTCCTAGGGACAGAACAATGTGGGCCCTTCAACTGACACCCTATTTAACCGGGGAAGCACATCTAGGGCTTTTAGTGATGAGCAGGCAAGAGATTGTGACATGATTAAGGCAGCCATGCTGGACGAGGTGGGGCCTGTCCACAGAAAAGTACTGCCAGAAATCTAGAGTTGAAAGATGGATTGAGGGATTATGCCTCTGTGCATTTGGACAGAAATTAAAAGATTGGGCCACTCATTGGTAAGGCCAGATACTCAGACCGTGGGGGAGATCATGGACTGCATGGTTCTGGAAGTTTCTTCAGAGTCTCCCTGAGCATACCCGAGTATGGGTTCTGTGGCGCCAGCCAGTTCATCTGGACCCCACAGTTAAAGTGAGAGGAATTTGCAGAGGCGGACATTCCCAGAGTGAGTCAGTGGTTTAAGGGACTAGATCTGAGAAGGACCAGAGTGCCTACAGCTGGGAAGGGCAGCAAGAAGAAGAGGGAGGAGCCTCAAGGAACTGTAGTGGGAGCTTGGCCTACGGCGTGCTTCCGACATGGACCTGAAGGACATCTAAAAAGAGACTGTCCGAAAATGGACTGTGGGTTTGCCCAGTTTTGTGGTTGGGACAAGACTCCCAGGCAGGGAAGAAAAAAGAAAGTCCCTACCGTATCGGTCTGGGTAGGGAGGAGCCACCAAAGGGACTAATGAACACAGCTTCATCCTGTTTGCTAATCAGGCAGGAGTTAGTGAAACCCCACTGGATACTTCCCAGAGGTAGGATCAAAACTGAATACCAGGTCCATGGGGACAATAAATTCTGCCCAATGGCAGAGGTGACTCTGAAAATTAAGGGGAAGTTTAGGCAGAAACATGTAGGGGTAGTGGATGGATTGCCCCACTGCCTTCTACTGGGCATGGACTGGAATCCCTTTCTAACAGGGACACCAAGGCAGGTATGGAGGCCCAGGAGGGTGGAAATAAAACCTGAAGGGCCAGGTAAAGAGGAAATATATGTAAAGGGGCTGGAGGAACCTAGATACGAAGTATAGACAAGAGGGAGGAGAAAGAAAACAAAGGTCAAGCGTAAAGGTGACTTAAGATCATCCAGTGGGGTCAAACAGTCATCAGAGCCCTTACCACCAGGATCTCAGGAGCAGGCATCCCTAGAACACTTTGGAGGGACTCAGAGCAGTCTGTGTCCATGGAAGAGGCCGGGGCACAGCCTACCACCCCGTCACATATAGGTACCTAAAATGGGCCAACAGCATGAGCAGAATATATACTCGTGTCTGCAGCGCCAGCAATCACATAGCTAGGTACCCATCCATCTGAACAAATTCAAGTTTTGTGGACAAAACTGAGGCACCCATCTTGAAAACCTGACCCACTGTGGCCACTACATAAGATCAGCCTTACTGGCTCAGTCCAATGGTCCATCTAGTCCAGTACACTGTCTTCCAACAGTGGTCAATGCCAGCTTCTTCAGCAGGAATGAACAGAACAGGGCAATCATGAAATGATCCAATCCCTGTTGTCCAGTCTCAGTTTCTGGCGGTCAGAGGCCTAGGGACACCCAGAGCTTGGGGTTGCATCCCTGACCATCTTGCCTAATAGCCATTGATGGACCTGTTCTCCATGAACTTATCTAATTCTTTTTTTTTTAAACCCAGTTATACTTTTGGCCTTCACAACACCCCTTGGCAATGAGTTCCACAGGTTGACCGTGTGTTGTGTGAAGTAGTACTTCCTTATGTTTATTTGATACCTGCTGCCCATCTGTGAACAAATCTGAGATCCTGGTTTCCTAGGAAAATTCAGAGACATTATAAAACCATGAAGTCTGTAATTTGAGCACCTTGTTGGCATGGAATAAAGAAGCACATCAAGAAGAGAAACTAATAATGTTGCGAGATTGGTGGGAAATGTACATTAATGTGCTACCAGAGCTGAAGTCAACTGAGGACTCAGGAATCTTAGTGTTAACTGGCGAGGGGCACAGAGTGGGTGCCGAGGGGCCTGGTACATACATTCTAGCTCACTAAAAGATTGCCCCATGAGTCTCAAATAAAAGTCCATGTCACCAATATCATTGTGAAACGCATGTCCAGATGCTGTGTCAAGAGTCATGGATATGCATTGAAAATTACATTCTTAGGATCTGTGTCTCGGGACTAGTCACCAGGAAAGGTGACAAAATGGTTTTCTTTCAGGCAAGAAATGTTTATCCATCTGTTTGTTTACATGTACATTAAGCATGTAGGGTTCACATTCAGTTAAGAAGGACTGTGAGAACTTCAAAGAAAGAAAAGTAGCAGGAAGTAGACAGGGGGTGGGGACCCAATTTTGGGGTACACATCAAAGGTTTGCTCTAGTCTATTTGGGGGACATCTTTCACTTAGGAAGTAGATGGACCGCGAATTTGCTTCATGAAAGAGGGGTCGCGATCAGGCTTGGTTGAGAACTTTGGGTGAGAAACACCTTGGGACAGGAGGTTAACCTGTTGGTTAAGTTTAGTTTCTAGGAGCAGGTTATGATTTCATTTGAAATGTAACCATTTTTTGCTTGCATTCTTACTCACGATCACTGGAATCTCTGTTCTTTGAGAATCTCGGTTCTTCTTTTCACTAGAAATGCATCTAAGTGCTGTGTGTTTTGCAGTACAGAGTATAAGTATCGAGTACAGAGTCTAAAGAAGAAGTAATAAACTGGTGTGTACTGTTCCATTGGGAACAGCAGGCCTGACAATTCTGTGGGAGTTCAGTGGATAAAGGGCTGGACACTATACGGAATGGTCAGAAGCCTCGGGGGTGGGTGTGTGCCTGTCATTAACCTGTACAAAGAGACTGAGGTCTGAGGAGGCCTGGGTGGCAGGGTTTGTTTTGCCAGAGCCTGGTAGTTTCAGGGAACTGACCCACAGCAGGCACAGACAAGACTTCCTCACTCAAAGGGCACGTGATGCTAAGGTGCCTCGTAACCCTGGGAACTCCTGGGGAGCGTCACACAACTCTCCTGGAATTCTCTTTGTTTCTCTCCCTTCCTTCTAATTACCGGCAAGGGTTGTCCTCAGGAAGTTGTAGCCCTTTTCGGATTTCACTCGCGCTGCTTCTCGTTGGCAAAGGCAGCTTTTGTCCGAGGGTTTGGCTGACCTGCTGCAGGAGAACAGGAAACAACTCTGGGAGCAGTTCCCGCACAGCTTTGCTCGACTGCAGGGCTGACACCACCTCAAAGATGGCACATGTTGCCTGAAAGGAGAGCATGGTAAAAAAGGAGATCTCTTCCCAACACCATCACACCCTCTCTCCCCTTCTGATGTCTGCTGTACTAAATTAACCCTTCGGCCAGTAACTTGAATGACAGCGAGCAACTCGCTTAACTCGTGGCTCACTTTCCCACATCTGTATAAATGTGTATGACCTCCCAAGGCATGCTGCGAGTCCAAAGGAAGATTTGCAAAGCACGGTGAGAAACCTGCTCCAAAGACTTTCTAATGGCCAGATAGTATTATGGAAATCAGTAACGTAGCTAAAACTGCCGTATTTGTTCCACAGACAGCAGAGCCGGACTCAGGGAAACAGTCCATCAGAGGAGAAGTGCCCACACAGCAATATTATACCACACTTCCCGCTTTCCATCAGCAGGATTGTCACAGGGCACAGGAAAGCCTGAAAGACGTGTCTGTCATCTAACTTACTGAGAGAGGTTCAGCAGCTGCCAAATGCCTGTCAATTTCTGTCTCTGAGGTGATGTTGCCTTCTGTTCTTGCTGGAGTCTTTATCTTCTCTATTAGGGCTTGTAGGACTTGAGTGGCCAGCAAGGGGTCTCCCCCCAGAGATCTCCACAGCTCAGCGGTGTCACTGCAGTTTAACAGAAGTTACAGGTGAGCCCTGGACACTTTTGTGGCTCACCCTGAATGCGTCATATTTTAGTAAAGACCAAATGTTCTCCTTGCCTATGATGAGAGAATTAGGAGTCCTGTCCTCCTTTAACTCTCCTCCTGTTTAAATATGGAGTTTCCAGGTACAGAACTAAGTTAAGTGACCTAGTCTTCCTGCAGCCTAACCATTAATACTAGACTTCAGAAGGACAGGACACAGAGCGCCAACCTCACTTCCTGTTTTCTCCACTTCCCAGTCAATATGGAATCATGAGCATGTGGCTCCCAAAGATCTAGGGTTTGGAAGGCAAGTGGATGAAAGAACAGCCAGATTCCTACTCGATGGACATACAACTATGAGAACGAATATTCATGGCCATCCTATGTCCCCTTCACAAAGGGTGTCCCAACCCTCTGTTTGCCAAAAGCTGGGAGTGGGCAACAGGGGATGGATCACTTGACAACGACCTGTTGTGTTCATTTCCTCCGGGGCATGTGGCACTGGTCATGGTCGCAAGACAGACTACTGGGCTAGATGGCCTTTTGGTCTGACCCAGTATGGCTGTTCTTATGGTCTTAGATTCCAGCACCGATCACTGATAACTCAGTTAGGGATCTTTAAATGAAATGGTGGATCTGCTTCCAGTCCACTTTTAAGTACCAAGGATGGCAACACTGCTCTAGCAGCCCCACCCTCACTGATACCAAGCACAGTTCTGACGATAATATTGGCCCTAGTCTTTGCAATCAGCCAGGGATTTGCACTTGAAGCTGTCATGCTACCAGGAAATCAACAGCCACTGCTCATTTCCAGAGTGAGCTCAATTCAGGCGTCTAGAGAGGTAGATATTTCCAACAATACACTCCAGTTATACCAGTAAAGATAGGTCTTTAGGATGTCAAAGCAGCTATTCATGAATGGAAACAGAATGACACTTAATTTCTCTCCGCACCCCACCTTAACATGTTCTTGGACCTTCCTGCAGAAAGAGCCAGGCTCTTAACCCTTAGGAATGATCCCAAACTGTCTGCTGCTTAAATGAAGCCCTACATCTCCTAGTAAAGCTGTGGGATCCATGTTTTACCAAGATGAATGCAATAGGTAGCGGTATATACCTGTCCATCGGCAGACGTTTGCTGAGGAGGCTGGAGATCACTGCCTCTCGGTGATGGTGAGCTAGAATGGACACTGCCTCCACCAGGAACTGCCTCAACCTGCCCTCCTGGATAGTAGGCATGTGGCGATATAGTATAACCAGGATATCTGGCACCTGGAAGGAACAAAACCAGAAAGAAATGTCCCTTTTTCTTTCTCTGCATTCACTCTACAGAATCAAAACCTTTATTTAGCCATTTGCTGCTTTTTTAGAAATGCCTCACTTCAAGAAGCAAATGTTCAAATACGTCTGCGTAACTTGAACCCACACAAATTGCCCACACACGGCTGTAAAAATTAACACTGACACACACATAGACATACCAGGTAATTTAACGTGGTGGTGCCCAGCTATGCATCACATAAACCAGTTCACATGCACAAAAGGCGGCTTTGCTTGCCCAGATTTTGCAGGTGTGATTTAAGCAGCCAAATCTGACCATTTGCCGCGAAGAATGCAGAGCTCATCAACAACCACAAGCACAAAATATGCAAGTGCTTTAAAGACAGTGTGCAAATGCCTGGGACTATGAACAGGGGACTACCTCTCATATTCATTCCTAGCCCTTCACATCTTCAAAACACTGTGCAAACATGGCAGTTCTGCTGCGAGGGTTCCCTGTCCTGAGGCCTTTCACCAGCCTTGTTAGAAGATTTGTGGAGTGCTCCTTTCATCTAGCCCTAATGCACTGGGCGCCAGAATAAGGCATATAAATAGTGGATCCCAAAGACACTAGAGTTTTCTCCCTCCCTCCTTCTCTTCTGAAAGGGTAGGTTTACACAGCAAAAAAATCCCACAGCAGTGAGTTTCAGAGCTCAGGTCAACCTGGGCTGTGGGGCTTGCACCATGGGGCTAAAAGTGGAGCTGTTCCTGCTCGGGCTGGAGCCCAGGCTCAGAAACCTGGCAAGAGGCTGGCAATAGCCCAGTGCTCTTTTTAATCCATGTAGCCCTTAACCATAGGCCTCCTAATACCTGGAGGCCTCCAAGTGCCAGTCATTCTGTCTTCTTGTCTTTTCCCCAGAGTCTGTTTTCTCAAGCCTTTCTTGGCTGAATACTGTGGCAACAAGCTAGACCAATAAACAACCAACCATCTTCCTTTTCCCTTGGATTATCTTGGTCTACTGCTATTGATTCTGCCATTGCCTATCTTAGGGTAGAAACAGAGATGGAATCGACTCTATGTCCAAGGGGGAGAAACAGCAAGATTTTTCTTCCTTACACATCAGGGCAAAGATCAAAAAGCCTAGAGTTCAGGTAGAAAAGCTCTCCAGTTCCCAGTTTTACCTCGTCCAGCATGGCACCTCCACACTCCTTTAGGATGATCTTCATCCACAGTCCAGCTGCCGTGGCACAGGTGGGGCTAGCAGACAGCAGACCACCCAATGTGGCCTCAATAAAGTCTGTGGCCTGTTCCGAAGGAAAGTACTCACTAACAACCTGGGAACAAATCAAAAACAGGAGAGACCGCCATGATGTTTGGCTCCAGCACTTTTAAAAATGGAAAAAAAGATACATGCATCAGCAAATGGTGAATTAGCCTCCTGTCTAGCTCGCCATTTGGGATTACAATTCTCTCTCTAGTCTATAGACTACATTTTTGTCTTCTACACTAATGATATCAGGTTAGAGGCAAAGACTCTGTTGCACAGTTAGCACAACATTGTACTGGATATGCAGGAGGTAAGTTTCCCGTTTGTAGTCTCTGACATACACTGCATCTTTTTACAGCACACAGAAGTCAGTCAAGAGAGGCGTGCACACAAATATCGGCAAAGGCAAACCCACAAGGTGACAGAATGAATCCTGGGTGGTTTCTCAGCTTGATGTTCCACTAACACAGTTTTTCTCCTGGATGGCTGGATGGCAGGGCCGGCTCCAGGCACCCGCCGAGGAAGCTCGTGCTTGGGGCGGCAGATTGCAAGGGGAGGTGTTCCAGCCAAGCTTAGGGCGGCATGGGGGTCTTTTATTTCATTATTTTTTGTGCTTCACCGCTCCGGATCAGTGAAAAAGCAAGAGCCGGCCCTGCTGGATAGGTACATGTGTGTGCATCCGCGTGCGCATTTTCATGGGCATGCAACATTCTGTGGAATCTGGTTTTTACGTGGCATTCAGAGCACACATCTAGGAAAAGCATCTTGCTGGTTACTAGCAACCAACGCCCCGCTCCCACAGCTCCCTCCGAGTACGGAAAGGCATCATGAAAGAGCAAAAGTCAAATGAACGGTGCCCGGTCACTCGCACATCCGCACAAGCTTTTTGAGTCAGTTACCCTGGCCATTTTGGAAGATGCCTGAAACAGAGCCTCAGGGTCTGGAGCTCTTAGTGCTTCACGGAGACATCTCAGCTCCTCCTCTGCTGAGCCCAGGTTTATGGACTGGCCTGGAGTGGAGAAAAGGAGAAAAAGTACTGTAACGATTAAGGAAACTGAACCCCTACTGCATGGATCTTCATATGGGAGGATCCATGTGCTATCATAGAATCATAGAATCATAGAATCTCAGGGTTGGAAGGGACCTCAGGAGGTCATCTAGTCCAACCCTCTGCTCAAAGCAGGACCAATCCCCAACTAAATCATCCCAGCCAGGGCTTTGTCAAGCCTGACCTTAAAAACTTCTAAGGAAGGAGATTCTACCACCTCCCTAGGTAACGCATTCCAGTGTTTCACCACCCTCCTAGTGAAAAAGTTTTTCCTAATATCCAACCTAAACCTCTCCCACTGCAACTTGAGACCATTACTCCTTGTCCTGTCCTCTTCTACCACTGAGAATAGTCTAGAACCATCCTCTCTGGAACCACCTCTCAGGTAGTTGAAAGCAGCTATCAAATCCCCCCTCATTCTTCTCTTCTGCAGACTAAACAATCCCAGTTCCCTCAGCCTCTCCTCATAAGTCATGTGTTCCAGACCCCTAATCATTTTTGTTGCCCTTCACTGGACTCTCTCCAATTTATCCACATCCTTCTTGAAGTGTGGGGCCCAAAACTGGACACAGTACTCCAGATGAGGCCTCACCAATGTCAAATAGAGGGGGACGATCACGTCCCTCGATCTGCTCGCTATGCCCTATGCTGATGATTCGATGATTCTATGTGCTATGTTGTCATCAGCATAGTGTAAAATCTTGGCCCCATTGAAGTCAATGGCAAAACTCCTGTTGACTGTAATGGAGTCGGGATTACACCCTAAAATGTCTGAACGTTAACAGTAGTGGTATGTTATTGTGAATGATCCAGGATTGAACAAGCACTGTGTTCAGCTTGGAGCAGCTTTCTGTGTGTGTCTGGTTTCAGCAGTCTCTCTGCTCTCACTATTTACATCTAAGCTCCTCTTCAAGTACAACTCATGCAGGTAGATCAGAGGTTCCAGTTTAGAGGTGAATCCCTCCACCAAACTCTCCTTGTAAAAGAGACGGGGATAGACAAAAAACTTCGGCAAGAAACCCAGGCTCATCAGTCACTTCTAAACAAGGCTGGGATTACTATGTCGTACATTCAAAGGTTGGAGTCCCTTATTCTGTTTCTGAATCACCAACACTGTTTGTAGGACTGATTAATAATAATTGGAACTAGGGTGACCAGGTGTCCCGATTTTATAGGGACAGTCCCCATTTTGGGGTCTTTTTCTTATATAGACTCCTATTCCCCCCCACCCCCTGTCCCGAGGTTTCACATTTGCTGTCTGGTCACCCTCATTGGAAATGGCCTTAAACGATAACCAAGCTCTATCCCTTATCATCTAACCCTTAGGTGAAAAGAATATCCTACTCTTTCACAAAGGGGAAAAATGGCCTCTACTTACTCCAATTGCTCTGAAGGCTCATGACAGAGGGCTGCTGGAAGAACTTTTTGTTTACAGAATTATTCCAGGAAACCCCTCTAGTACAGCCAGTGGCAGGGTAAAGAGAATGAAAATGTTTAGTACCAAGGGCTTGTCTCCATGGCGATATTCAAGAAAGCTAATCCCCATTCATTTTCAAAATGCATTAGTTAAACTTCATTAAACACCTATGGGGACACACTTATTTAGAATTAAAGTGGCCTTCATTCAGGTTAGTTTCATCCATGGAATTCACGACAATTAATAAGGCCCATTTTAATTCAGAATCCGAGCATCCACACATGTGTTTAATGCCATTTACCTCATGCACTTTAAATGTACACCTTTAGTTCATTTGGATTAACTTTCCTTACTGTCCCTGTGTAGACAAGCCCTAAGGAATTTAGTGCTTATCTACCTGTATGCAGACCATTTATTAGTTGTACAGTTCCCAAAAGTGTGCTAGGCTCTTTACACATCAGAATCTTCTCTTCTAATGAGGTATTTACAAGATGCCCACCATTCTGTTATCTAAGCGACAACAGACAGGACAGAAAGAACTAGATAGGCAGACAAATGGACATTACAACAGTGAAAGAAGGTGAAGAATTCCTTATACCTGCTAATGGTCTCCTCACCTTGTATACAGAGAAGGCAGCTGATACAGTCAACCACCCACTGACGGGACGTGGCCAGCGAATCACAGCTGTATGGTGCTATGCGTCCAATCAGAGATCCAAACCGATCAAAAGTTCCCTGAGTCTAATGAAAAAAGAAGGAAGAAGGAAGAATGAATGGTCTCCAGTTGGACTAGACTTCACTTGCCATCCTTATTGTTGAGACCAGTCAGCTCTGTGTTTTTGGGGAACCAGGGCGCAGTATCTAGCCTGTCTGACTCATGAAAGACACCCCCCGCCCCCACCAGTCTCTGTTTGAACCCAAACCCATCAGAGAAAAGGCTTGCAGAGAACAATGAAGGGTGTTGGGAGTCACACCTAGACCCCTCCTGAGAAGGGTGACAAGATTAAGACATCTCCATTTGCATACAGAATGAAGAACAGAGACAACTCCCCTAGCCTCATCTGCATGAAAGATGGGATAGGAATTAGCATGAAGAATGAGGAACAGAGAACCGCACTGAACTCTGGGACCAGAAAAGCAGGGACGCACTGCATCATGGGAATCCCTGCTCCAGATGCTAATGAACCTATGCCTGCACACACCTAGCTCAGCAATTATCAGACCAATTCTCGTAATAAATCTTTATTATCCTAAAATACTGAAGCAGCCTAGTTGCCTTGTGAGCTCCCTGGAAAAAACCACCACCCATAGCCAAGAGTGATCAGCTCCTATTGTCTAGCCTAAAGAAAACCCTTGAAAACCCATCAGTTTACCCATAAACAAATCTAGTGTTCTCCCTTGAACCATTGTATTTTCTCTACAAAACCCCCTACCTATGCCCAAGTAAGGGTTCTGATGTATAGACCCAAACTCTGCTTCAGTTCCACTGGGATTCCATCTCCTGACTGATCGTGCGGGGGGCTCTGCCTGTCTCCAGCACTCAGGACCCTGAGCTACCACCACCACCTGGGAACCCCAACCAGTTCAAGCCTCATGGAGTGGGTGAGATTCCCACCACCACCCGCCCCTCCATTTTCTTTTCTTCCTCAGGTATTAACCTTTCAAATGTAACCATTATGTTTGTTTAGCCCTCCTTGTGTAGTTATCACTATTATTCAACAAATAACTTTTGTGGTTCAGCTGGTTGCTTCTCTCTCTCTCTCTCTCTCTCTCTCTCTCCCTCCCAATTTTACTCTGTATTTTCCGCTTCCCCCATTTACTCTGCAGCAACCCTTCTTTTACCTAAGCTAAAGATCCCGGTAGTGCCCAAAAATACTGTGGGGTTTGCTCATGAAGTGGGTTACTACCAGTACAATTGTAACGTGAAAGTGGGATAGGGATGTGTTAAACTTGGGGCACGTAAGAGGGGAGCAGCTGAAAGTGCTGCTTAATTACAGACCCTCCCCCCCTCCAATTAATTCTAATTAATAGAATTAATTATAATTAATTCTAATTAATAGAATTACAGACCCTCCCCCCCCTCCAAGAAGAGTAACCCTAATCAATGAGCCTACCCCAAAGTAACAGGCACATCTGGTACCATTGTGCCCCTGATTCCTGTACTGTACTGGGTAATGCACTTTGGAAAACATAATCCCAATTGTCCATACAAATGGATGGGGTCTAAATTAGCTGTTATCACTCAAGAAAGAGACCTCAGAGTCATTGTGTACAGTTCTCTGAAAGCTTCCGCTCAACATGCAGTCAAAAAATAACAACATGTTAGGAACCCTTAGGAAAAGGATCGATAAGAAGACAGCAACTTTCTTTGTGCCACGATAGGAATCTACAGGACCCCCAAACCTTGAATACTGCGTGCAGTTTTGGTCATCTCATCTCAAAAAAGATGTGTTAGAATGGGAAGAAATACGGAGAAGTGCAACACAAATTAGGCCTATGGGATAACTTCTCACCCAAGGGAGATTAAAAAAAGAGCGACGTTTCAGCTTGGAAAAGAGACGACGAAGAGGTCTATAAAATCATGACTGGTGTAGAGAAAGTCAATAAGGAAGTGTTATTTAGCCCTTCACCTAACACAAGACCCAATGAAATTAATAGGCAGCAGGTTTAAAACAAACCAAAGGAAGCATTTCTTCACACAATGCAGTCAGAAGCCAGGATACTGGACCAGATGAACCATTCTTTTGCAGGAGGCAGGTTAGCCATTCTTATGTTTTATGTTCTTAGCTGGTTAAATAGAAATTTTCCTTTACCACCCTGGGAGCATAAGAACCAAGAATGCATTTGTGACACTGGCAGACCAGGCAACCTGTGTATGACCCATAAAAACTTAACGAGAGGCACTTCCACTGTATCAAGACAAAAAGAAAAGGAGGACTTGTGGCACCTTAGAGACTAACCAATTTATTTGAGCATAAGCTTTCGTGAGCTACAGCTCACTTCATCAGATGCATACTGTGGAAACTGCAGAAGACATTATATACACAGAGACCATGAAACAATACCTCCTCCCATCCCACTCTCCTGCTGGTAATAGCTTATCTAAAGTGATCACTCTCCTTACAATGTGTATGATAGTCAAGTTGAGCCATTATGCTTTTGATTTTGTCTCCTTGGATTAGAAACATGGATACATTTAACACCGGCAGGAGAATGACATGCCTTCTCTATTCTGCAGTCTCTCATCTGGATCTGAATGAAAGCTCCACCCAGATATCCATTCATCCCATAACACTGAAAAAATTGAAATAGTTCACTGTTCCACACACAATCTTACCGTAGCATTCTGATCACTGAGAGTGGATTTCACAATCAGAAGCTTTTTAACTCTTGTCTCAGGCACTGAAAGATAAGGAGAGGTGTACAGTACTTCTTTGTTCCACACACACTCACTTTCCACACTGGAATTAATCCTGGATTTCAAAGGGCCCTAGTTAAGAATAGTACCAAGCTTCTCTCCTCTACAGAATCAGTGGGGAAAACATAGGACCAGCTTCTGGTCTCAGTTGCACCAGTGTAAATCTAAAGTAATTCCATTTCTCTAAATAGTGCCATCCTACTACCATGATGGAAATATTATAAAGGAGTTTGATAGACTGAGGTGACTGAAGTTAATCTGCAAAAAGAAAAGGAGTACTTGTGGCACCTTAGAGACTAACCAATTTATTTGAGCATGAGCTTTCATGCTCCTTTTCTTTTTGCGAATACAGACTAACACGGCTGTTACTCTGAAACCTGAAGTTAATCTGTGTTTACACCGGCATAACAGGACTCAGAATCTAGTCGAGAGTGTATAATACTTAGGATTCTCGAGTCAGGAGTATTATTCTATTTTTATCTGATTCTTGTTAACGTGCATTAGCCCCAAGTTAACTTCTGTATTTGAAGTTGAAAAAGACCTTGACAAATATCTTGGGCTACATTCAGCACTTAGTTGAACCTGTTGATTTCCATATGGGGCCATATAGGGGTAACTTAGGGCAGCATTTGGTCCCTTAGTGGATCTCCAAACCACTGGTGACTGTGTGTTCTGGAGCCTCTGTGCCCCAGTTGTAGAGGCGATGAGTCTGCTGCAGCCCTGCCGTGCCTACAGAGCCTTGGTTCTTTAGCTCAATCTCCAGTAGCTCAAGCTTTTAGCTCTGGATGTCCTCAACTCAACCCTCAGCATGTTGGCCAAGAGGGCAGCTGGCACAGTTGCTCCTGTGTTACTTACAGTCAGCCCCAACAATAGCCCTCAGGAGCTCTAAAGACACCACACGAACGGCCTCATGCTCAATCTTCTGCTGCTTGTGTAGAAATGCTAGCATGTCATCAGGAGAAGAACGGGCTGCAAGGGAAGAAATCACATCCTCACTGCCTGCAGAACTCTTCTTCTTACCGTACCTCACAAAAGTAAGGAAGTTACAAAGAAACCACAGTGTCACTCAGAGTGTCTTCCCCTTACCTAGCAGAAGTACACAACGGAACAGCTCTTTGTGGTTTTCAATGCTGAGCTGCTTAGCTGGAGAACAGATCTGTGGGAAGAAGGGAAATGGTCAAAGAAAAACTAATCAGAAGCAATGGAAAAGAAAAATGTTCAATTAATTTCTAAGCTTCCGCTTCCTGCTTGTCCAACTGGAGGTCTGAACCCCAGGGAGATGGTCCTGCATGCACAGCAAGACTCAAAGACAATGACCAATACATAAGATAAGAGAAGCTAAAGTGTTTTGAGCAGCAGAGCTGACCTAATCAAGACACAGCCACAGTTTTTACTTTACAACTCTGACTCCCCCTGGTAATCGGCTTATGGTGAAATTGCTTTACAAACTGAGCTGGATAGTAGCTAAGAAAATGAGAGCGCTCCCTGCTTACTCTTGAGCCTGCAGAAATCAGTAAGGCATGAGGAGGTCCCCAGGCTCTCCACGATCATTCCATCGATTTTTCAGTGTTAATATGCTTCAGATCTGCTGTGCCTAAGCTCAAGGGATCCAAGCAAAACCACCCCTCACCTGGTTGTGCAGAGCACTGCAGATGGCTTGAAACTTCGCTTTAGGTAGAGGGATCTTATATTCACCAGAGACCTCCAAGAGCTGGCTCAGACTCTGCAACAGAGGGCGAAAGTCAGATGGTGGGCACACAAAGGAGCCATATGTAGTGACTGAAGCAGATTCAGGGGATTCCTAGATTCCAAGGCCGGACCGGATTCTTGCTATCATCTAGTCTGACCTCCGGGCGGTATGACACAGGCCATAGACCTTGCCCAGAATCATTCCCAGAGCAGAGCTTTTAGAAAAACATACCAATCCTGATTGAAAAGTCGTCAGAATCCGCCTCGGCCCTTGATAAATGGCTCTAATTGTTAATTATCTCACCATTAAAAATGTACACCGTAGTTCCAGTCTGAAAGTGTCTAGCTTCAGTTTCTAGCCATTGGATCAAGTGACACCTTTCTCTGCTAGACGGAAGAGCCCATTAGATAATAGGAGTCCCTCATGTAAGATATTAGAGACTGTAATTAAGTCACCCTGTCACAGGATAGGTCCACCCCGTCAGGGTGGTATGAGGTTGAGGAGGAATTGAAGTAGATCTGGAGTGGCCCAACTGGCCTAGTCTCCCTAGCCACCACAGCAGTCTGGGCTCCTAGGGCAGCATCGCCTAATGATCGGGATCAGTGCAGCAGCCCTTGGGTGAGGGTCCGCAGCCCAACAGCCTGAGTCACTTGGGCTGCCCTTTTCGGGATGGCAGTGCGGCCTAGTGGCCAAAGTCAATAGACCCACCCTTGGCTGCAGGGCAGTGAGGCCTAGTGGCCAGAGTCGATAGAACCACCTTTTGTGGCAGAGAAGTGTTACCTAGTGGTGAGCCCTTCTCCACTCGGTCCTACCTATTCCACAGAGTCCCAGCCCAGGGCGCAGGGGTATCTGCCACCAACTCAGCGGGGATCCTTCCAAAGCATGCTGAGTCAAGCCCGCTACCTCAACTGGATCAATGCTTCGTCCACCTAGGCTGCTTCCCACCAGTTCTTCCGCAGCTGGGACGCTCAGGGATTCTGGGGTCTCTCCTCCATCTCTGGCATTGGGTGGCTGGGGGTCAGCTGCAGCCACAGTCCGGCTGGCCTCTGAATCCTGGAGCACTGGCAGTCTCTCTGCAGGAGCCTGCAATGCGCCTCGGCTCCCTTCGGCAGCCATCCCAGCCTGAGCTGAGCGGCTCTCTTTTGTATCCTGGGTCCAGCTGAAGCATGCCGAGCAGAGATGAGGGGGCATGGCCTCCTCGGCCCACAAAGCAGGATTAACCCCTGCTGAACCAATGCGGGGTAGGTAAACCCCATCACACAGCCTTTTACTTTCTGTGTATTAAACTAAAGAGATTTACTTCCTTGATTCTCCCTCTGTAAGGCACATTTTCTAATCCTTTCGTCACTGTGGCTCTTCTGTCAATTTATCAACACCCTTTTTGAATTGTGGGCACTAGAACTGGACACAGGATTCCAACAGTCGTCAGACAAGTGCCAGATTTAGAGGTAAAATAACCACTGTGCTCCTCCTTGAGATTCCCCTTTTGATGCACCCCAGCTTTAGCTTTTTTGGCCACAGCATGAGTTCATGTTCAGCTGATTATGCCCCATGACCCCCAAAATCTTTTTCAGAGTCACTGCTTCCCAGGACAGCATCCCCCCATCATGTATGTGTGGCCTAAATCCCTTGTGCCTAGACGCATACATTTACATTCAGCCGTATTTAAAGGCATATTGTTTCTTTGCGCCCAGTTTGCTAAGTGATCTAGATCACTCTGAATCCATGAGCTCTCCTCTCCATTATTTACCACTCCCCCATTTTTATCTCATCTGCCAACTTTATCAGTGATGATTTTATGTCCTCTACCAGGTTATTGATTAAAAAAAAGATGAAAATCGAATTCCTTCCTGCATCTAACACACTTTTCTCCTTTGCTGCTTGAAGCTTCCAGAATGTCTCGGATGCCATCTACATATTTTACTATGTTTACACAGTTGTGTAGTGCCCTGATGCTATCAAAGAAGTCCATGATGCATTGGTTCCCTCCAAATCATGGGTATTTCAACCCCCAAGGTGACCACATACTCCGTACTAGAAAGCTTCAGCCAACATAGACGGTGAGTAAATATCACTACCAAGAAGTTAGAGCTGTCTCATGACTTCATTTACAACTGTGTAGCCCCACTCAAGACAGAATATGGCCCCTTACTTCTCGCTCATGTGGTACTGAGGGGGGATGAAATAGAGAGACAAGGTGAGTGAGACAATATCTTCAATTAGATTATCACACCCACCTTGTCGCTCCAATATCTTGGACCAACATGGCTACAAGAGCACTGCATAGAATGGTAGATGAAACAGACAGGCAATGACTTTATATCTATTGAGTTATGCAATGCAAAGCAATGACCCTCAAGTCTCCTCATTATTAATTTTCAACCGTTGACAGTTGGCTTGGTATCGACCAGAGACAACATATGGTAGCCCCTGCTCTGAGGAGCTTATGATCTAAAAGAGAGACACAGAGTTGACAGGATGTTTTGGGAAATCACAAGGCGGGAGTATCTTGTTGTGCAGGTGTTTTGTTTTTTATCTCCTTCTCCTCCTCCCCAGGAAACAGAGGATGCTTTTCAGAAGAGGCAGTTACCTACAAATCTTGTTGCCTGGGTCACCATGTGTATAAACCCAGAACTTGTGTGCATATTTATTATCTAACAAGTCACTATCTAGACCAGGAAACCCCACTGGCAGCAAATTCCTCCTGCAGGTCATACAGGCACACACAGAGACAGTTACCTTCATGAGTGGTACCTCACCTTGGTGACGTGAAAAACATCAATTTCCTCCTTATATTGCTCAAGGAGCCATGAGATCTCTTTAAATATTGGATTTTGCGGCTCCTTTTTGTGTAGCAGGATGCCCATCATGGGACCAAGGGCTTTGATGACGGCCTTCTTGAGCTGCATAGATGAGACACAGAATTTATGTTCCTATGAATTCATTCAATATCTTCCAATAGGCACAACTTTCCTACTTCTAATGAGTGCAGTTTCCCTTGTTCCACTGTCGGAACGGTCCTATCCCAATATTTCCTGGTAAAGAACCAGGACTCGTAGGGTTGGTGTCAGGATTATATTCTAATGCACCTCACAACTAGAGCAGGTAAAATATTTCCCCAGATTAGTATGCATTCTAGGCCAACTCATCCCTGCTGTAACTCCACTGGGGCTGAATGGACTTAGACCAGGAATTAATTTAGCCCACTATCCCGGGTTCATCTGCACATTAGGTGCACAAAACTAGACTCCATGTACACTGGGTACAGACCGAATTTCCATGATGTGGTGACATTATAAACGTATGGGTTTTCGATGTTTTACATGACAATCTGTTCCATCCAAAAGGACCTACCATTAAATGCCATCATCACAAAGAGTGCCAGACACACAGAATGTAACATCACAATTTCCGCTAAAGGTTTAGAAAGCCAGCAATTCTCACCTCCAGCTCCTCACAGCTCAGCCAGTTGCTGGTCACATGACTATATAAGGGAAGAATGTTCTTGCAGAATTGCGATTCACCCATTCTGGGGAATGGGCACTTTTCCCAGTTCATAAAATATACATTCACTGCCCTTGAGCATTTTTCCAGAACTGCACAGAAGGAGAGAAGACAGGCCATGTGAAAAGGACATAGTAATAATGAGGAGAAGTTGCTTTCTCAGAGAAGACACCCAGGCCTATCGTTTACTCCAATACCATGGCAGCTCCTATCAGGACTAGATGCTGAAATCCCATATCAATTGGGAGCTATTTCTCTTTTCCCCATTCCATTTCTTGTTTCTTAAAAGGCTTTTTTCTTTGTACATCTCTCCATCTTTTTTCAATTACCATCATTTGAAGACTCTCGTCCCCTGCAGTTATTGTTTATTGAACCCGAACACTGTATGATTTCATCCTGAGTTACAGTTTGTCTGAAAGATGTTCAGTGCTCCTCACTGCCATTGGCTTTAGTGGGATTTGAAGGTAGTGGGGAGCACTTTGCCCTAAAAGTAGGTGCATCTAGTGTCCTTGCTAAGAGGAATTAGGGCCCAATCCTGTCCTCTATAAAGTGGATGGCAAAATTCCCATTTTCCTCAAGGGCGCAGGATTAACCCCTTACTGAGCATCACCTGAAAAGCAAAGGAAGAGAGAAGTGGAGTAGACAGAGAAAGAGGGTGAAAGGAGATGATGATGATGATGAAGAAACTGAGGAGAGAGAATGGGTGGAGGAGTGGGAAACAGGGGATTTTTAAATGTACGGTAATGAAATCTGCTCCCTTCACCTCCTCCCCCAGGAGCCTCCTGGCAGAGGGGCAGCTTCAGCCTTTGTGTCTGTTTATTTTAAACGATATGCGTGAGTCATAAAGGGCCTGAACTTACAAATGCTCAGCACCTCCTGCAAAGGAAGGAGCACTCTCAACTTCACTGAGTGCTACGGGAGCCAAGGAATGCAGCACCTGGTGCAATCCAGGGAAGGGAGCACAGTTCAGGGCCTGTTTGCAAACTTGGTCAGTCACTTAAATCTGTACCAAGACCCCCTAAATATCCATTTGGGGCACCTACAGGAAGTGCTGGCACTTACCACCGCAAAATGCTTGTCTCATCCTGCTGTCCTTGACTAACGCCAACATGGAGATCATGACCTTCAGGATCATTCCCACAAAAGGGATACACTTAAGTGCTGCAGAGAAAGGCCAGAAGAGAAGGAAGACAGACAATCAGCTGCTCTCTGCCTTCTTACAACACACGTAGAAACACTGTGGGGCAGGATGCTATGGGTTCCGAGGCCATTGGCGCTGCGTAAGCAGAGCAGAATGGCTTTAAAGCAGCCATTGAAAGCCAGTGGGGGATTCACCCTGAAGAGGGGAATCCTCCACAGGTGTCCAGCTGTGCCCAATGCCCAACTCACTCCCAGAGCAAGGGGAGAGAGCACTGGGGCGGGATGGCAAGTGGGGTGGAGAAGAGCTCCACTAGACCTGATCTTCCACTCATTCCCATCCTTAAGGTACTTCACTCAGGGGCATAGGTTAGAGCTTGCACCTCCAGCTGGATCGCTCATGATCTGGAGGCCAGAACTAGCAACAGCAGTTAATCTTGTGTTTCTACACACACACACTCAAACAGAGCTCTGTTTAGCGGTAACATTTTTAGGTAGAGAGATAATCCCCTGTCCTTAAATGAAAAACAATCACTTTGAAAGAAAAGAGGGAAGTGACCATACCATAGGCGGATGACAGGTTGCCCAATGTAATGAAAATAAACTCTTCAGGCAGCTCCAGATGATACACCAGCTCTAACATGACATCACTGAAATAGCAGCGTGCCAGAGTCACTAAGGTGTTGCTAGCTGCCACTTTTACTTCATTTCTTGCTTCCTAAAACCAAAAACCAAAAGAGAGAGACTGAGGTGACTGAAGCCGGTTGCACTAGCCAGAGTTGTTTACATGAGTCAAGTCCTTATTTCTGTGCACAAGTTGTGAATGAACCAACCCAACTTTCTGAGGGTAGAGTCATTCGTCATAAATATTCCTTGAGTCACTTGAGTCACTTGGCTAAACAGTTTTCAGCCTTTGAGTTGCTTGCAAGCTGCTTCGTCAGCACATGTGTAACTTTCAGCATGTGAGTTGTCCCATCTTATGCATGTGCACAAGTGCTGTCTAGGACCTGGGCTTTGGTCTGGAGGAAGGTGTGGACCTCTAACAGAAGAATACATTTTCATTTCAGTATATAGTTTATCCCCCCAAAAGAGAGTTTGAATGAGTTAAAGCTTTGGATCCTTTGATTGGTATCTCGGGAGAACTAACTTACCTGAGCCTTCTCTGTCATGTGGTTTGAGGCTAGTGTTATTATTTTCTTCAGAAGCCGTCTCTCTAGGCCCTGGGTGTCCTGCTGTAAGAGTTTCTCCAGGACACAGTAAATGTCTATTCTGTTTTGCTGGGGACAAAACATAAAGGAGAAGAATTGGGAAAAGTTTGTCTTGCCGACCAGACAGTAATGTAGCTAATAAGCCCCTGCCCTAATTGGTGGCTTAATTGGCATAAAACATGCCCTGCCCTCCACAAGCACCGCATTCAGCAGCGCTTCAGAAGCAGCCGAGCAACTGACATTGTTTAATCTTCCTGGAGAGAAAAGAGCCAGAGGAAGCGCCCTTCACTGCCCCCTTCTCTAGTTTCATTTATTCAGAACAAACAATAAAAATGAGCACCTTGCCCTTGCTCTAGCCACTCCAGGCAGAATTTGTAAATGTGGAATATAAAATACCCAACTCCTGCAGTGAGTCCTCAACCGCTCCCGGGGGCAATGAGCTCAGCCCTTAGATCTACACGGACAGTAGCACGCGCGAAGGTGTCTTTTATGTGGCCCATCAGTGTAGAACTTCACAGATGAGACTAACTATGGAGGAGTTGTAGGATCAGTTGGGACCGAGCAAAAATAAAGCGGGACACTGAGAAATTAAAAGCCTGGGGAGAGACCAAGATTCATTTCAGAAAACTACAAACTAGCACCCCTGGAAAGGAGGTAGAAGTAACTGACAGAATGGGAGGGAGAAAAGTGGGAAGCAGCAAGTGCCCTGGGGGTGACAGTGGAAAACAAAGTCAAGAGGTATATGCAAGGTGTGATGGCTACCACAAAGAGCCATGTGGGTTGGGTCTTTTACACACAGGGATCATGGCACAAAGCAGGAAGACAACAGTTCCTCTCTGTTCAGCTGAGCTGTGACTGCATCTGGAGGAGTGCCTTTTCTAGCACCACATTCCCAGAGAGATCAACAAATGGGAAGTCATTCCTGGGAGAGCAAAAAAGAATGCAGGGGGCTGGCAGAAGTGACTTCTGGATAGAGCCCTGCAACCTGACCCAAATCCTAGGGGACCTGACCACAGGCGTCTGGGTCAGGTTGGGTGAGAAAACAACTGGACCCTCTTGAGCTCGGGTCAGGTCGGCTCTCCTCCTTTAGCCCCTGGGATCGGCACAACTGGGACTGCGTGTTCCTGCCAGCCACCACCTCCTTCCTGCGCTGCACGCGCTGTGGAGCAAGGATGCCGAGGAGTCACAGCGTCTCCCTCTCTCTGCAGCACAGACCCAGCGCAGCAGGGGCCGTGTCAGAGGATGGAGCCATTGCTGCACACAGTGGCCGCTGCACCAGCCCCATGAGCAGGATGCAGCGGCAGGATCCGGTTTGGGGGGAAAGGTTGGGACCAGGATGGAAAATGATTCAGCCCTCTCAGGGTGAGGTGAGTGGGCCGGGGGCCAGTTCAGGTTGGGCTTAAAAATTGGGCCCGAGCAGACCCCTACTTCTGCAGACAGACGGAAAGAGCTGTCTGTGTCTGATGCGGCCAAGGGATGACTCTGAAGGAGAGAGGATAATACCATACAACTACCTGGAGGGTGTGAACACCAAGGAGGGAGAGGAATTTTTTAGGATAATACATTTTGGTAAAAGTAGGAGTAATGGGATTAAGCTAAAAAAGGACATTCAATTTAGACTTTGATAACAGGAAAAATGCCCCAACTGTAAGACAGGGCTATTAGGTTATGACATAGTCTTCCTAGGAAAGAGGCGGAAGTTCAGTCCTTAGGGGCTTTTCAAATTAGTTTGGCCAAAACAGTGGAAAATGGCTGCTGGGAATGCTCCTGCATTAGCAGGGAAATGGACTGGATGATCCAATAGGTCTTTTCCGTCTCGGTCTCCTGTGAGTCTAGACATCTGTGTGACCTGCATGCCAAGGTCATAACCCACTTTGGAAGGTTCAAAGCCAATCAGATCTCTGAATGGGAGAGCTTAGGGGTCAGACAGGGTCTGCATCAGATCTCTTGATTGGCTATACGTTCCAGTGGTTCTGCTTTAAAAGGCATGCTTCTGCAAACTGCAATCATAACAGACAGCTCCACTGGGGAGAAGCCCCTTCCATTCATTTTTAAATGTAAGGAGGATTTTTTTAATTGAAAATTGTCACTGACAACTTATCAATACATAAGCACTACATAATTCAAGTAATTCAAGTAATTAATCACATGAATTAACATAATTAATCACTCTCCTTACAGTGAGTATGATAACACCCATTTTTTCATGTTCTGTGTGTATCTAAATCTCCTCACTGTATTTTCCACTGAATGAATCCGATGAAGTGAGCTGTAGCTCATGAAAGCTTACGCTCAAATAAATTGGTTAGTCTCTAAGGTGCCACAAGTACTCCTTTTCTTTTTATAATTAATCAAGTAATTCAAATAATTAAAGGAGTCGGAGGCCAAGACAAGCGGTTCAGTTGGCCTCCTAGTACTTTAATGGAAACTAAAATGCCTTCTGTGTTGGCCCTTAATAGGGAAATGGACTTTGTTGGATGCAAGTATTAATCAATGGAAAAAAGAGGTCTGAATATTCCTCCTGGGGCAATTCTGCACTACTGCACATGTGCATAATTAATGAGCCCCGCATATTTTTATTTTTTTGCACAGTAAAAAGCTTCTGCTGAAATGCTGCTGCCGTTCCATCTCTTGCCCACCAAAGGGTGCTGTGGCAATAGAACAAAGCAGCAACTCCCTATCAGCGAAGGAAGAGAGAGAGCCTGTCTTCTTCACAGCAGGCCAGGTCAGGAGACAGGGGCTATGGGGAGACAGACAGTGTGGGATGCTGGGTGGGGTCAATCAGGGGCTCATAAGGGCTAGTGGGGGAGGACAGACTGGGGCAGGGGCTGAATGGGAGTGGAGGCACAGAGTTAGAGGAGGAGGGAGGTTCAGGGCTCCATAGTGATGGGGGAGGAGGTGCAGAGCTACCTAAGGACAGGGGCCGGTTGGCTGGGGGCACAGAGACACATGGGGACAGGGGGAGGGGGTACAGGGACACATTGTTAGGATATAGATGTTCAGGCCTGTCTGTAAAGGCCTATCATCTAAGAATTTAGGTGTATTCTTATCACTTGGCTAGTTCTAGAGGTATAAAAGAAAGAATGAAAATCACTGTCTGCCAGTGTAAGGTCCTTCTCTTACTGTGACAGTCTGAGGCCCTGTTCTTAGGCTAAGGCCTTTGGCTAAGCAGCAGAGGCAGCCATAAGCTGGGAAGCGACCAGTCACCTCTTCACATTCCCAACTAGTCACATTGAAATAAGGTGCTATTGGGCTGTTAGGAACACAATCCTGTCCTGATAATGCCTATTGCCTCCAGAGAAAGGGAAGGGCCTAGAAGATGTAAAAGGAAACTTAGTTTGAAAGCATCCTGTCTGGCAAGAACTCACTTATCACTAGCAGGGATGTGAAATCCTCATTTCTGGGTTTGTTCTATCACTGTAGTCCCCATTTCCCCATTGTTTGTCTGTATAATCTCTGTCTGGTTCTGTGATTGTTTCTCTCTGCTGTATAATTAATTTTGCTGGCTGTAAACTAATTAAGGTGGTGGGGTATAATTGGTTACATAATCATGTTACAATATGTTAGGATTGGTTAGTTAAATTTCAGGAAAAGGATTGGTTAAGGTACAGCTAAGCAGAAGTCAAGTTTTACTATATAGTCTGCAGTCAATCAGGAAGTGAGGGGGTGGGTGTGTGGGTGGGGGAAATGGGAACAGGGAATGGGGGTGGGGAAATTGGAATCATGTTTTGCTAAAGGGGGAAATGGGAACAGGGAATGGGGCTGGGGAAATTGGAATCATGTTTGGCTAAGGGCAGGAATGGGAACAGGGACACAGCTGTAAGGCTCTGTGGTGTCAGAGCTGGGAAGGGGGACACTAAGGAAGGAAACTGAAATCATGCTTGCTGGAAGTTCACCCAATAAACATGGAATTGTTTGCACCTTTGGACTTCGGGTATTGTTGCTCTCTGTTCATGCGAGAAGGACCAGGGAAGTGAGTGGGTGAAGGAATAAGCCCCCTAACACACATGGGGATGGGGGGAGTGGGTTTCTGAGTGGGGGTGGAGGGACACATGTGGACGGGGGTGCAAGGACCCATGGGTGTGCAGGAACACATGGAGACAGGGGCAGATGTACCGTACTGAATGGGAGAGGTTAGGGGTCAGACAGGGTCTGCATGGGGGGAGCTGCCTAACAATTCCTCCCTGCCCCTCCCAAAAAAACTGTTCCATACTTTTCCCACCCATACCCAGCAATGCTCCAAGTTCACACCCAGGCTCCTTCCCAGCAATTTACTTCCCTCCATTACCCTTGACTCTACCAAGCCTTTGCACTGCGCCTAAGGGGTGCAAGAAATATGGTTCTGTATTGAGTTTAAATGAATTATTACTCAGAGTTCTGTGTTAACATGCAGAGTAAGGAATTGGTTTGTCAAAAAACATTTCCTGAATCCTTTTTGTTGTCTGTATTCATACAGACATACTTGCTGACAGATATTTTGAAATAAATAACCAAAAATCATTTTAACGGGTGTAATTATATTGTATTATTTTGACAAACAAAATATGCAGAATTTTGCAGAACCTCTAAAATATTGTACGCATCATTTTTATTTTTTTCTTGCAGAATTCCCCCAGTAGAAAATATATAGATAAGGGTCCCTTCAATGCTATAATCTCAATAATATGTCATCATAACAAAGGAGTGTTGGCTAGGCTTTAGAGCAGGGAGTCAGTTCACTTGGGTTTTATTCACATTCTTTGACTAACTTGCTAAGTGGTGTTGAGCAAGTTACTTAATTCCCTGTGACACAAGTCATCCGTAAATGGGGATAATGCTTCCCATTCTCACAAGGGTGCTGTGAGTCTTAATTCATTAGTATTAGGGAAGTGCTTTGAGATTTTTGGACGAAGATGCTAAAGAAGGGCAAAGTATTATTAGAAGAGATTACTGCTAGTCCGATGGTGTACTTTTACTGTCTACAGCCCATGTACTCCACTGTGTGTAAAAGGGCAATGCTCTCTTTATAGAGCATTGTATCATCCTGATCTGTAAGAACAGCATTTTGCATGATGAGTTTACGCCTGAGGAATACTGATTCTCCTGATGGTGCGCCAGGCCAAGTTCTACACTGAATTACCCCCGTGCAGTCCCTTGTACCCCCATGAAGTCAGGCAGAATTTGGTGTGGACACCTGGAAAGCGGATGCAATTTCATGAAACTGCCCTACCTCATCCTTTTGCAGTTTCTCGAGCAGAACTGTCAGAACGATAGCCAGCTTGGTCTCGGCTATAAAGGCAATCCTGAGGGCAATTTTGCCCTTATCTTGGTCATCCATATGTGCCAGGAGGGAAACAACCTCATTATAAACACCTGAAATTAAATAAAAGGATTCGGCTGGTTACCACTGACAGCAGAAATTGGTGCTGGCCTCTTTAATTCACTATCCAGTCAAGATTCTGCAGGAGCCCAAACACTGTGAGAAGTAGACCTGGGAATCCTGGAAATCCTCTTCCTTCCTCCTCATGACCAGGTTTGTTTGCTGAACTCCCCAGTGTGCTTGGGGGGAAATCATAATGAAGCAAATTTGCTCCTTTCAAGTAGGTCCCCACGTAAAATAATCTTCCTTTCCCTCTTTACTGTCAATTGATGAGTTTTGATAGCATACAGAATAATAATTTAACTCTAAACCAAGAAATAGAGCTAAAGTTAAGCACATGCTGAGGAGTTTTGCTTAGTCAGGGCCTCATTTTCAAAAATCTTGAGCACCCAGATGTACCTATTAGCTATGCTGGGAACTTTTGGGGCTCGGTATCTCTTGAAAATCAGGCCACTGTTGGAGACCTCAGTATGAATTTAGAAGCTTAACTTTAGGCCCCTTGTTTTGAAGAAAGCCTTTAATCTTCTTTTATGGTCGTTTAAATACTTGCAGAGAAGACTCATGGAACGGAGTTCATCCAGTTCATAGAATATCAGGGTTGGAAGGGACCTCAGGAGGTCATCTAGTCCGACCCCCTGCTGAAAGCAGGACCAATCCCCAACTTTTGCCCCAGATCCCTAAATGGCCCCCTCAAGGATTGAACTCACAGCTCAAACCACTGAGCTATCCCTCCCCCCTGTACAGTTGCCTGTAGAGGTCATAAAGGAATTCCCCCGCCCCCCACCCCCATGCACAATTGGCGAGGTGTACGCTGTGAGTGGGGTGGGGTGGGGTGGGTCCCTCCAACCTTCATCTGAAGCATCAGGGATTGACCATAGCAGGAGATGGGACACCTGGTAGGGTGGACCAGTGCTCTAAAATGGTTCAGAGAATCTGTTTCCTTAGCTGTCCTGCTCACATGCTCAGGGTCCAACTGATCTCCAGAGTTGTGGGTGGGAAGGAATTTCCCCCTGGTCGGATTGGGAGGGACCTTTGAGTGGCAGGATGGGGCACTGATCACCTGCTAGGATAATCTGAGTATATCTGACCCAATCAATTCTCGGCCATTGCAAGGGCCTCAGGCATTGGTGGAACCTCAGTCTCTCCTGTCCTCTGCCGACGGCACACAACAGTTTTGTCTCCTACAGACTGAAATGTTTTTGTCCAAGACAAGTTTTGGGGTTCAGTGTAGGGTTGCTAGGTGAAATTTAGTGGCCTGTGAAATACAGGAAGTCAGACTAGATGATCTAATGGTCCCTTCTGGCCTTAAACTCTAGGAAACAATGAAATAGCTGGTGTATGAAAAAAACCAGGATTTGATCTCCCATGTATCTCTTCCCTCTGGGCAGAAATTCTCCAGGAGACTTAATATTTCATAAGAAATCTGAAATGCCGTATTTATCTGTCTCCATTGTAACAGTATTCCAAGCATGAAGGAGGAACTAACAAGATTTCCCCTTCCCAGGAAAGACTACTTGAGGTTAGGTGATTGCCCATCCGTTATGCAAATTGCATCCTTCAGTTGTAACACCCAGATGCAAACGGAATCATGACTGTAACCTACTCTGCCCATCTGTGTGGGATGAGGAGCACTAGTGTTGCTAAGAAATGTGACCCCTGCTTTGTTCTCTTGCATTTAAGATAGTAGCAGAGCTTCATTTAGACAGCTAGAGGAGAAGTCCTTCTGCCTTTTTTGTTCTAATTTCCCCTATCGCTGATGGAGTTGGCTCCATGGATGCAGAAGACACAAAATGAGGACCCATAACAAACATAAAACAACTGGGAGAAAAGAAGGAAGACCTCCCCCATAACATTCCCTAGAAACTCAGATTCTCAGGAAAGTTTCCAGGTCCAGAGGCTGTAGGCCAACTCCTCAACTGGTGTAAATCAACACAGCTACAAGGAAGTCAAAGGAGGGACACTGGTTTACAGCAGCTGAGGTTCTACTCACACAAATGGAGAACATTACAGCTCATCTGTATGCCTATGCTTTCTAAATGTGTGGGTGAATATAGAATGGATATAGAGAATACAATGCTGACCCTTACCTCTGTCGGTTACCTCCTGATCACTCACAAATTTATTCATGTTTTAATCTTTCCTCAACACTTCCTCCAGTCCTTTCTCCAAAGAGCTCCAGTACTGATAGGCAGCTGGCCTCTCAGGCTGTCCTGTCCGGAATAGCCAGTTAAGATTATGCAAGCACTATTATGACATCGCTGTGACTGTGACATAGCACATAAACTGCTGCTGACCAGGTAGGTGCTGTGATGACATGGACAAGAGTCTCAAAGGTATTTAGGCTCCTAACTCGCACTGAAATCAATAGATGTGAGGAACCTAAATACATTTCAATATCTGGGCCCATCCATGTACGCAGTCCAATAGGTGGCTAAATTTGCTCCGGTGTAGAATTTCTCATTCGCTCGAAATCGTTTTGAATTTTGGTTCCGTCCCTCTCTCAGGTTGCCACACTTTCCAATATTGGTTTTACTGGAAAATCTGCTCCTGGTTGAATGGATAGAAAATAAAAGCACCGAACAAAGAAAGAGAAGAAACTGCCTTGGAGAATGCACAGTGACACTTGAGTGTGGGTGGTTGGTTGGAATGCACAGTGACACTTGAGTATGGGTGGTTGGTTTCTTTTGCTTTTTAATTTGGTTGATTAAAAAGCTTGATGAAATCTTATTGGACTGTATTACAAATCTTGATTTTTATATTGTTTTAAAATGAATTGAAATTTATTCTTCATTTCCATGTCCTGCCAAACAAATCAACTAAATTATTTTTTGTTGTGTTTAATACAGTGTGGTGTCATATGTATGGCCATATGTAGAGCCCACACTTGATTTTGGAGATGATGTTGCCTTTAAAGCATTCAGAGTGATGACACTCTTTGCAGTAAACCATGTGGAAAAAGAATTCCAATGACATGTGTCCTTTGCTATGTATAACTGATTTGGTGCCTTACCCTTTCTGATTTTGCCCTTACACGGACACACTATTCTTTTGTACTCCTCCTTAGTAATTCGTCCATGTTTCCCCATTTTGTAGGATTTCTTTTTGATTTTCAGGTCATTACAAAACTTCTGATGGAGCCATTGGCCTCTTACTATTCTTCCTCTCTTTCCTTTGCATTGGCAGTTGTGCCTTTAATATTGTCTCCTGGAGAAACTGCCAGCTTTCCTGAACTCCTTTATGCCTTAGACGTTTTCCCCATGGGTCGCTACCTACCAATTCTCTGAGGATGTTAAAGTCTGCTTTTGGCAGTCCTTCTCCTGTCATTCTCATTCCTTCCTTTCCTTAGAATCATGAAATCTATCCTTCATGATCCCTTTCACCCAAATCACCTTCCACCTTCACATTCACAACCAGCTCCTCCCTGCTGGTCAGAATCAAGTCTACAGTGGCTGTCCCCCCGGTTTCTTCCTCCATTTTCTGAAACAAAGCATTGTCCCCAGTACATTCCAGAAACTTATTGGGTAATTTGGGGTTTTACCATTTCCTTTTTCAGCAGATGTCTGGGTAGGTAAAGTCCCCCATTACAATCAGGATTTGTGTTTTGCATATTTCTGTTGTTTGTTCTAGAAATGCCTCCTCTCCCTCCTCTTCCTGATTTGGTGGTCTGTAATAGACCCCTACCAGGACCTCACCCCTGTTTATTCCCTCTTTTATCTTTACTCAGAGACTTTCAACTGGTCTGCTTCTCACCTCCTTCTGGACCTCAGAACAGGTTTACAATGCAATATGTCCTCTCTTTTTTTTCCTGCCTGTCCTTCCTCAACAAGCTATAGCCCTCTATACCAATAGTCCAGTCATGAGATTTATCCCATCAAGTATTTGTGATACAGTTAAGCTCAGTTAAGATTTATGTTCTAAAACTCCCAGTTCTTACTGTTTATTCCCCATTAATATTCCTCCTTGCTTGTGTGTACAGACATCTAAGATGTTAAGCAGATGCCCCCATGGATTTCCCTCTTGTTTCTCCTATAATTCTACTGCAATTTTCCACATCTACTTCTCCCCACACAGCTAGTCCTCTATTAAGGCCACCTTTTTTTACCTGGTGGCTTTTTTCACCTGCCCCCTCTGAACTTAGTTTTAAGCTCTTCTCCTAAGGTTGGTGAGTCAGTGCATGAAGATGTTCTTCTCCTTCTTGGTCAGACGGACCCCATCTCTTCCCAGCAAACCTCCTTCCTGCAATAGCATCCCTTGGTAGAGGAAGTCAAAGCCTCCCAGAGACCCATCTTCATAACCCTATTCTGTGGGCATGCCTACCATTGAGTGTGTATTGAGCAGAAAGAACACTCAGTGCAGGAGACAAGGGGACTGAGTTAAACTGCAGATGTCAGGTTCACAAACTTCCATTTTCCGTGACTAATCTCTTAAGCTAGTGAGGATGGCCATGGTATAAAAATATTTCTAGAGATCAGCATGTGATTATTTGTATTGCAGTACTGCCTCACAGTCCCAGTCACAGAGTAGGATCCCATTGCGCTCGGACCTGTAGAAACAGAGAACAAGATGGTCCTTAACTGTCATTAATTAATTAACACATCTTAAGAGCACAACAAACAGACAAGAGGATAATAAAGCAAGCAAAAAAGCCCCCTTTGACCAGGTACCAGCAGATAACTAATATAGAGCTACCTATTTCGGGAACTTTCTTCCTGATTCAGGGTCTGATGTGACTCAGCCCCTGTTCCATGCCATTGTGTAAACTGGGGACTCGTACATTTGCAGAAGATGGAAAGTATCCAGTGGCACACCATTGAGGCCTACTCCAGTTTTAGTACATAAACAGCAGGCCACTCTGCAAGAAGCTAAGGGCATGGTCAGCACAGAGAGTTTGCCTGTCTCTGTGCTGGTGTTCTGCACCCCTCACTGTCTACACCTGGCTCCATAAAGTCAGGCCTTTCAAAAATGCAGCATCAGGTAGGAGCACAGGTAATTGTAAGAATGCTTGCTCATTGCAGCTGTTACCATCCGGGCAAGGCATCCACATATAAGTCCACTACGGATGGACCAGTGATGGGAAGAGTGTTCATGCATGTGACAAGTAACACCATGAACTATGTAATGCCACAGAATAAATTAAGATCAAGAACAGAACAAGAGTATGTGTGGCAAAGCCATGACAAACACTGTGCAGGCATCAAGGAGCTCATAAATTAGCACCTCATCACCCCAACACTGCCTCAGCTTGACTTAGAGCTTGGGCAACAGTAGACCCTCAAAAGGAGGAGGCCACAGCTTTACACCCGTGGTCACTGTGATGTTAACTGGCTGCATTTGACAAGAGCTGGATCAGAGGTTGACTTTGAGTGTATTTACAGGGGGCAAGGTTTTCACAACACAAGCCTTGTGCACACACACAAATAGTGTTCTGCAGCAGTGCAAGTTGAGCTGCAGCAATGAGCAGCGGGATCCTGCTTGGGCTCGTAATTCATACACTTCTCTCACTAATGAGGATCAACAGATCAACCCATACTGAATGCAGCTTGACAATATACCATCACTTAAAACACATTACAGTCAGAGAGGATGATAAATATTCCATTTATACACATTATGTACAAGGCCCAAAATGACTGAGGGTGCAAGAAAACAAAGCTGGTAAATACAGAAAATGCATTTGTCATAAATATAAAGGGAAGAGTAAACCCCTTTAAAATCCCTCCTGGCCAGAGGAAAAATCCTCTCACCCATAAAGGGTTAAGAAGCTAAAGGTAACCTCCTTGGCACCTGACCAAAATGACCAATGAGGAGACAAGATCCTTTCAAAAGCTGGGAGGAGGGAGAAAAAACAAAGGGTTTTACTGAAAAAACAGCTGCAGATTGACTCCTGCTAGCAAGAAGCTTCTGTACAATGTACAGTAAGATATTGGGCTTAACCCAACGCAGGGCTAGGCTGAATTAAAGTCAGTCAAAGTTTTGTCTGAGTAGGGTATGAGGCCCAGCTCCTCAAAGGTCTTTAGACTCCTAACTTCCACTGAAATCAGTGGAAGCTAGGAGCCTAAATACCTACTGTAGAATTTGACCCAATAACAACAACAATAATAACAATTTGCATTTCTAGAGAGATTTTCTTCTTCAAAGCATTTTACACACATGTTTTCTCACTCTCTGCTTCAAATAAAAGCCATTATTCACAGACAATTATATTTTTCCGTCACAGCACAGACAAATAGGAGAGTGAAGAGAACACAGTTCATTAATGGGATTTTAAGCAGGTTCTCGTATGGAAAAAAAAATAAAGATCCAGCACTCAGAAGATGACTCTGCTTAGCTGTGTGCCTTGTGGCTTAAAGCAGAATTCCAAGAACATGACTTCGCTTTTTGAAATGGTTTCTCAATTAATGACAACTCAAAATATCTGCTTCCACCTAGTGGTGCGAGTTTGCATAACATGTGTTGTTTGTATTCCCTGTTTTCGATATCTTTGCCTAAAAGATAAAATACATCCAAATCTACTGTTACAGTTCACACTTCTGCACAAAGCCACAACAGCACTAAGAATGTATATCTTTGTTAGCAAATAGGGAGAAGGAAAATTGTTAGCAAATTAGGGAGAAGGAAAAGGATAATCTCAGAAAGAGGCTCTCTCTTTCTCCTTCACTTTATTCTATCTAGGTTTTTCTACGGTTCTCATCAATGAAGTATCTGAGCAGCTTCCTCTAGTACATTAATAATATGACTCACATCTGTCATGGTAATATCTTTTATTGAACTAACTTCTGTTGGTGAAAGGACTGCACAGAGTTCTTCCAGAGTGAAGTCCCGGATGACTGGAAGAAGGCTAATGTAGTGCCAATCTTTAAAAAAGGGAAGAAGGAGGATCCTGGGAACTAAAGGCCAGTCAGCCTCACCTCAGTCCCTGGAAAAATCATGGAGCAGGTCCCCAAAGAATCAATCCTGAAGCACTTGCATGAGAGGAAAGTGATCAGGAACAGCCAGCATGGATTCACCAAGGGAAGGTCATGCCTGACTAATCTAATCGCCTTTTATGATGAGATTACTGGTTCTGTGGATGAAGGGAAAGCAGTGTCATGTTGAGGGAGCATTGAGGGAGCTGGGATTGTTTAGCCTGCAGAAGAGAAGAATGAGGGGGGATTTGATAGCTGCTTTCAACTACCTGAAAGGGGGTTCCAAAGAGGATGGCTCTAGACTGTTCTCAATGGTAGCAGATGACAGAACGAGGAGTAATGGTCTCAAGTTGCAGTGGGGGAGGTTTAGATTGGATATTAGGAAAAACTTTTTCACTAAGAGGGTGGTGAAACACTGGAATGCGTTACCTAGGGAGGTGGTAGAATCTCCTTCCTTAGAGGTTTTTAAGGTCAGGCTTGACAAAGCCCTGGCTGGGATGATTTAACTGGGAATTGGTCCTGCTTCGAGCAGGGGGTTGGACTAGATGACCTTCTGGGGTCCCTTCCAACCCTGATATTCTATGATTCTATGATTCTATGATTCCTTCAGGTCCTTGAAAGGTTATTTCTTTCACCAACAGACGTTGGTCCAACAGAAGATATTACCTCAGCTAGGGTGACCAGATGTCCTAAGTTTATAGGGACAGTCCAGATATTTGGGGTTTAGGCGCCTATCAATCCCACCCCACCCCCATCACGATTTTTCATACTTACTATCTGGTCACCCTCTCCCTCACCCACCTTGTCTCTCTAATAGCCTCGGAATGACATGGGAGTTTGTTCTCCTGTCACAGACTGTCCCCTGAGAAAGCTCTATCTACTGCACAGACAAGCCTCATCCTTCGAGTAGAAAACTTCATGGTGCCTGAGAAATAGGCCCTGTCAGCCACAACCCTAATCCCAGGGATTTACTTGATATTTTAGATATACTGGGCCCTGGCCACTGAGCCCCTGGAAGAGAAGGACTGCGACCTGGAACCTGACTGATGTGTTCACGTTGCAGAAGTATGTACACAGCATCTGAAGGCAAGCAACAAACAACACTTCAATGGTCACTGAATGAGGGGCCTGTGGAAAAAAATAGTACAATTGTGCAATTAAAGACTGTGTCAAAATGCACGTGCACAGGACTCAGACTCCCTTAATCCTGGCATTTCCAAACTTTCCATTGCTCAGTTTTGCAAACTTACTAATTGTTATTTTAATGCAGATTTTTGTATATTTGTTGGGTGTCTAAAGATATAAAAATACAGACATGGATTCATATCATTGTCATGCAAACATCCCCATTTCATTGTTTGTTTTGAAAGAAAAAAGTACAGGACTAGGTTCTGGCAATTTCTGTATTGAGCTGTAAAGAAAGGTATTTTTAAGGGGTTTGAACTATCGAAACAGAGGCACAGAGATTGTCTCACAGAGGGAGGAGTGGGTGATGCAGTGCACACTTTCCCAAGCCAGCAGAGTTGCTGGACCCCAAGAGATTCCCCCTCTATTCCTGAGCCAACCTTGGCCAGAAGCAAGCAGACAGAAGGACAAAAGTAGCTCTCCATTTTAAAAAAGGCTCTTGTAACTTCCTGGGTCAACTGGTCCCTTCCATTCTTTAGCTGACTATTACTCAGGCTCTTTTCTTACTGGCGAACTTGAATTTTGATTTTTCTACGTCATGGCCAGTCTTTATCGTCTCTCTTGTAAACTTGAATATGCCAATCCCTGAGAGGACGTACTTTCTTGTTTTTTCCTGATTCGGCAATCATAGCTCTGGGGATTGAGCTCCAATTTAAGGTACTTTTAATGATGACCCCCAGTCCTTTATTTCATCTATCAGGATGTTCAAAGAGAGCAGCTACCCTTCACTGAATGCCACTGCTCTGACTTTGGATTCCCTTGTAGAATGTGTGGGGCTGGGGTAGTTGTCTCAGCTGGATTCTTAATCCAGAGGAAAGACGCTCTCCCCTGTTCAATCAAGATCAGGAATGGCACATAGATTTGGGAGAAAAAGTACATTTTACTTTTACTCTATTTTCTTATTTCTCAAAAGGAACAATCAATATAGGTATTGATGTATCTTGTCTGAAATGGGACAGCTGCTCTTCTACTCTCGGGATGGATGCTATATCAACAGATAAGATAAAAAGACAGGCCTAACTGAGAGACTGAACCCATAGGAGGGCCAAATTCTGCTGCTCGGTTACATGAGTACGTTGCTCCCCGACTAGGGCCCAAATCTGTGTAAAGAAGAGTAAATCTGGTCCCGAGGGTGTATCGAACAACTTCCAAACTGTATAAGGAGGGTGGTTGAGTCTAAACTATAAAGACAGTTCCAAATATGGACCGCAGTTCAGGAAAGCAGCCTTATTCATCCAAGCATATGAATGATGTAAGAAAATTCTGAAAATGTGGATCTTAGATCATGGTCATAATTTAAAAAAGTTAATGGACACAGTGGACACCATTCACATTTGAAACATAAAGTAGCTTAAAACTGTCCTAGCTTGAAGTGGTTTGAAACTGCTTCAGGAAATGTGGTCCTCTTAGAAGTGTAGATGTGAGGTTGCATATATGGTAAAGCCATGTATACAGAATACATGCTGATTTTAATCCTACAAATATCCTAAACACTATACAGAATATCTATTTGCTTATTTTTGAATCCTAATCAGAGAAAAATTAAAATGATTTGTGCAAATAATTGAATTCTAAGGATTGTGTAACAACAAACACTCTTATTTTCTAGATCTACTGAGAGCTAGCTCTGAGAGAACAAAACAGTATTTTCAGTGTTTATGGTTCTTTACTGAAGCAGGTCTATTCTTTATCTAAGAACAGGAAAACAAAAGAATTTACAATATTGTTATCCCTTTTGACCTGAGCAATTAGTGAATATTTTGGGTCTTGTGAGTTGTTTCCATTAGGGGGAGAAATGGATGATGGAGTCAGGCATTTTTTTGACACAATCCTGCTTATTTACAAAGAATGTACACGAAGTTCTATTTCCCTAACGACAGCACGAATAGTTTCTTGGCTCACAATTCCAAGCCTCTTTCTATCTAGCAGTCTACCATAAAGCGCGCTCTCTCGCTCTCTCTCTCTCTCTCAACTTTTTCTGAGATCACACTACAAATACTTCCCTGGGGCTCCTTTGTGCTTCTGCGGTGTCACACTCCCTCTCTTCCTCCCCCCTCTGCCCCGAACCCCATCCACCTGCATTTGCATTCAGACCCCAGTGAAAGCCCCTTCCACTGTATGGCTCAACTCCTATTCCAGCTTTACTTGATGGTGACTTCTATTCAGTCAGCCATCTATTCCACAAAAGAGCTTGATTGTTTTTACATTGATCCTGAATAAAGGACAACTGGTATGCCCACCAGCTTCAATAAGGCTTCCCCTTTCCCCAGCGTAACTACCTGTTTTCATGTTGTTTTTATAAATCTGTATCTTGTACATGTCCGCAAAACCCACAGCATTCTTTTATTTTTACTAACCTGAAACAGGATATTGAATGCATAATTTCAGTTACACCAATGTAAATCTGTGGTAATTCATTAGAATTATTTATCCTGGTGACAAAATATGTTAGCACGTCAGTAGAGAAAACATGACACTTTTTGATCATTGTTATTGTTGCCAGCACCCAGTGCCGAGAGGCTAAACAACAGCTGAGGTTGTTTCGTTACACAGTGTGCTACACCCAATCATCACAAAGGGGTGAAGAAGCAGAAAAGTTTATTTGCAGCTGCAAAAAGGTACAGGGAGAATAAAATCTCCAATCCTGCACCCAGAGCAGGAAGTTACACAGGCTTTTATACGTCCTTTTTCCCAGCATACCTATCCAATAGCAAGCTGTCCTAAGTATCCACATAGCCAGCCAATCCAGTTCCCAGCTAGTTCCCTTGTTCTCTGTATCATTTGTTAAACCATACATAAAGCTGCTTTATTCAGCATTGGTCTTCCATATCTGCCCTGTTTGGCCTTGTTTCGTTTCAGGCAGTCTGACTCTGCAACATATTGTTGCAGATCCTCAGCATAACTGCTGCGAGTGCCTCCAGGCGGGGGGCCAAGGACACTTGGGCCTAGTACACAGAGCTGCTGCGAGTGCCTCCAGGCCGGAGGGGGGGGGGGGGGCAAGGACACCTGGGCCTAGTGCGAGGGGGCTTCATCGACACTCGTGGTCTTCCATCCCCTCAAGATACCTAGTGGCCATGCCCCAGTGTCCCCACTGACCTCCCACATCTGAACTCCCAGCCAGAGCCCGTACGTGCTCCACCACTAGAGGCCCTGATGCAGCAAGCCACCCCATACAGCAAAACAAAACCACTTCCCACATGGCATTAGGATGGCAAACGCTAATAGAGAAAGATGAGAACTTGCTATAACAGGGGTTCTCAAACTTCATTGCACCACGACCCCCTTCTGACAACAAAAATTACTACGCGACCCCAGGAGGGAGAACCAAACCCTGAGCCCGCCGAAGCCCTAGCTCCCCCGGGCCAGAAGGGGCCAAAGTCAAAACCCAAGGGCTTCAGGCCCAGGCAGGGGGTGGGGTAGCTGTAACCTGATCCCAGGGCTGAAGCCCAAGTCTCAGCCCTGCTTCCCAGGGCTCAGGCTTGGGCTTCAGCCCTGGACCAAGGGAAGTCTAACTCCAGCCCTGGTGACCCTATTAAAAAGGGATCCCAACCCACAGTTTGAGAATCGCTGTGCAGTAACATGCACTGATTATTGGTGATACTTGGTTTCCTCACAAAGACATGCACAAGGTTACATGGAACTCATCAGATGGTTAAACCACAAACCAGACTGAGCACATGTCAGGAGACCGGGTTGTAGGTGGTCAGGCATAGTGGTCAGACTGGGAGTCATGCCAAGTGGTGAGTGCCCAAAAGCCAAAAGCAGGGATTGAGACAGGGCCAAAACCAAGAAGCAGATCCAAAGATTCGAACTAGAGTCAGAATCCAAATGGCAGAGCCAAGAATCAAGTAGGGTGACCAGACAGCAAATGTGAACAATTGGGATGGGGGTGGGGTAATAGGAACCTATATAAGAAAAAGACTCCCAGATCAGGACTGTTCCTATCAAATTGGGATATCTGGTCACTCTAGAATCAAGAGAGAGTCGGAGTCAGGAATCAGAGCCAAGGGTCAGAACCGGATCACTGGGGGCAGGGAAGAAGGGAGCAGGGCTGGTTCTGAGGCAGGAGCAAGGCTGGGTGATCTGGGCTGAAGCTGTGGAGGAACAGAGCAGAAGCAGGGCTTGGCAAGAGCTGAGCCCAGGGAGGCAGAGAATCACTGAGCACCCAGCGAGCGACTGCTGCTGCTGAGTTTAAGAACCAGACAGCTAACTTCTTCAGCCAATCTGTCAGGGTGGTCCAAGCAGGACAGTGTTGGAGGATGGTGCCATGGGGAGGCGAGCAGAGCTTCATCATCATGGGCTTGCTTCTGGACGGCGCCGTGCCTTGTGGTGCCGGAGGTCTATCTTGCCTGGTGGGAAACTGCGGTGCCATCATGGCAATCAAGTCCCTGGCCACCTCAAACGTGTCCAGGATGGAAGGGAGCTCCTGCTCCTCCACCTGGCACTCTCTAGCAGGAGGGTCCAGTGGCACCAGACTTGACGGATCCCTCTGCAGGCCCAAAGTCGACAGTGCTGATCCCTGCTAATATTCTGTTCGCTTTTTTGACAGCTGCTGCACACTGAGCAGATGCTTTCAGAGAACTATCCACAGTGACCCCAGGATCTTTCTTGAGTAGTAACAGCTCATCATTGATATGATAAACCCCCCTCATTTTATATGTATTGTTGGGATTATGTTTTCCAATGAGCATTACTTTGCACTTACCAACATGGAATTTCATCTGCCATTTTGTTGCCCAGTCACCCAGTTGTCTGAGGTTCCTTTGTAATTCTTCACGGTCTGCTTTGGACTTATCTGTCTTGAGTAAGTTTCTATCATTTGCACTTTTTGCCACATCACCATTTACCCCCTTTTCCAGATCATTTATGAATATGTTGAACATCACTAGTCCCCGTACAGATCCCTGGGGGACACCACTGTTTACCTCTCTCCATGCTGAATATGACCATTTATTCCTATCCTTTGCTTCCTGTCTTTTAAGTTAGTGATCCGTGAGAGGACTTTCCCTCTTATCCCGTGACTGCTTACTTTGCTTAGGACCCCCACCAAAGGCTCTTTGTCAAAGGCTTTCTGAAAGTCCAGGAACCTCATGTCTCCTGCTTTGCCCCATGGGCATTTTAACCCTCCAGACCCATTGGGTAAGAGTGTGAAGTACAGAGGGAAACTGAGGCATGCATAGAATTATTTAAAAATGTTACAGAAAATTCCCACTTTATTAAGGTCTGGTACATTTTAAACCTGATGCTGCACATGGAAATGTGTCCAGCTGTCTCTCAGGCATGGGCCATGCCCCTTGTGTGCTCCTTTCTCCCCAGTATCACACTTGTGACAGAGTGCTCCCAAGCAGGGCACAGCTGGGCACCTGGGAACAGAGCTGAGCCTCCCCTGAGCACAGCCAAGGTCACTGACTCTCAGGAGAACTGGTGGCTTTCTTAAAGTCCCAGCTCCTGGAGTCATGTGAATTTGTGAGAATTCCAGTTTTTGCTTAGCCAATGAAGTCAGTGTCTAGTGCTCATGGCTGGGGAGCACAGTCCAGCAGCTCCATGGAGGGATAAATAAAGAACCCAAACTGATCAGTTTTGTAATCCCATGATTTTGGGGGCCTCACTTCTGAGCTCTGAAGCTGGTGACGCTGCATAGATGGTGGGCTCTGTGTGCCTATTAGCTCCAAAGTACGCCAGCAACAACCAGCACAGAGATGTCCTCTGAAGTAGCTGCCACTGTTAATGAGGGGAGCTGCAAGGCCTAGCTGAGCCACTGGGTGGGAAAGGGTGGGTTGTGGGGTGGGATGCTGGGTGGGGCAGGGCAGGCTGGAGAGAGTGAGGTGGCAAGTGGGGAAGACTGACTGGGTGGGGGGAGGGAAGGCTGACTGAGGGTGGCAGAGAAGGCTTGTGGGGAAGGGGGTGGGGCGGTGGCAGCAGCAGGTGCTGGAAGGAGGGTGGCAGGCACTGGGTGGGAAGTTGAGGGGGTGTTGGTTGCGGGAGGCTGGGTTGGGGGAAGCAGGTGGTGGGTGGGAAAAATTAGGGGGCTGGGACATGGGGGGCATGGGCGGTGGGCTAGAAGGGGCAAAGGCTAGGCTGGGATTGGCAGATGCTGGGCAGGGAAGGCTGGGCTGGTGGGGTGGGGAAGGCCACGGGCACTTTGCTTGGCCTTTCCACACAGCATCTGTCTGTCCAGCCCTCTTATCAGGGTGTGGCCTCGCTTGCTGATCAGTCTTCAGAGGCTCCTGCTGCAGTAGAAAGGCAATCCAGAACTGGATTAACCTGACTGCTTCTGCCCCATGCCTCAGTGGGCACCCTGCATGAGAGCTGGCAGAGGGACCCTTGCGTCCTGAGCAAAGCTCCCTGCCAAGGGGTTCTCCCAGGCAGCCTTTCCTTCTGTGCCAGAGCTTTGGGGTGAGAGGAGATGGCTGCCCTGGCAGGAATCTGGGGCCCATTGATCCAACACCCTTTGTCCCTTGGGTGGCTGTTAACAGCATCCCGGGCTCGTCTGTGAGCCTGTGTGGGATAGAGGGCGGCTGCTCTTCATTGATCCCTCGTTATCTGTAGCCTCTCCCTGGCCGATAAGGGGGCTACAGGGTGAGGGCAGGGCGGGGCCTGAAGCCTGAGCTTTGGCAACCTGCCACCAACTGCCATGCCGGTGTTACGGTAACACCAGGACTCTGATTTGAACTCTGCTTCATGCTGTCACCTTGGGCCTGGAGCTTCGCCACCTGGCGTTCGCCTGAAGGGGGCGAGTGGTTTTCTTCTAATGGTTGAGCCAGCTCAGCAGCCTGTAACTAGACTCCTAATAGAATCAAAATTATAGTGGAAAGAGGAGGAAGTGCAATTAGCATGTAAAGCCCTCACAAGAGGGGGGGGCATGCTACCAAATATTAATACCCATCCCCAGCCTCTCTCCCTTCACAGCGTTTTGGAACCCATGTCCCTTGCCTTGTGAGTGCTACTTAGTTGATGGCGAGTCCCTCCATCATAACAAAAGGCCAAGTACAGTTCCCCTGTCCTTGATTCCCATAATCAGGGTAATAACAATTTATTCTTCCTGCCCCAATAACAGAGGCAATGGGGATCCCACAGCAGCCAAAGTGACCATTTGGGCAGCTATAGCCTCATTCTAGGCGGGGTGGGTGTGCCTATGCAAATGAGATCGGCCCCTGAAGTTCTTTTCCACAACTTGCCACACCTCACCAGCAGATGTCAGGGTGGAGCTCATCCCGATTCTGCTTACAAGAGGAAAGTGATCAGGAACAGTCAGCATGGATTCACCAAGCGCAAGTCATGCCTGGCTAATCTAATTGCCTTCTATGATGAGATAACTGGCTCTGTGGATGAGGGGAAAGCAGTGGATGTGTTATTCCTTGACTTTAGCAAAGCTTTTGACATGGTCTCCCACAATATTCTTGCCAGCAAGTTAAAGAAGTATGGGCTGGATGAACGGACTATAAGGTGGATAGAAAGCTGGCTAGACTGTCGGGCTCAATGGGTGGTGATCAATGGCTCCATGTCTAGTTGGCAGCCAGTATCAAGTGGAGTGCCCCAAGGGTCGGTCTTGGGTCCGGTTTTGTTCAGTATCTTAATTAATGATCTGGAGGATGGCGTGGATTGTACCCTCAGCAAGTTTGCAGATGACACTAAACTGGGAGGAGAAGTAGATAGGTTGGAGGGTAGGGATAGGATACAGAGGGACCTAGACAAGTTGGAGGATTGTGCCAAAAGAAATCTGATGAGGTTCAACAAGGACAAGTGCAGAGTCCTGCACTTCGAAGGGAAGAATCCCATGCACCGCTGCAGACTAGGGACAGAAAGGCTCGCCCGCAGTTCTGCAGAAAAGGACCTAGGGGTTACAGTGGACGAGAAGCTGGATATGAGTCAACAGTGTGCCCTTGCTGCCAAGAAGGCCAATGGCATTTTGGGATGTATAAGTAGGGGCATTGCCAGCAGATCGAGGGACGTGATCGTTCCCCTCTACTCGACATTGGTGAGGCCTCATCTGGACTACTGTGTCCAGTTTTGGGCCCCACACTACAAGAAGGATGTGAAAAAATTGGAAAACGTCCAGCGGAGGGCAACAAGAATGATTAGGGGACTGGAACACATGACTTATGAGGAGAGGCTGAGGGAACTGGGATTGTTTAGTCTGTGAAGGGAAGAAGGAGCGGGGGATTGATAGCTGCTTTCAACTACCTGAAAGGGGGTTCCAAAGAGGATGGCTCTAGACTGTTCTCAGTGGTAGCTGATGACAGAACAAGGAGTAATGGTCTCCAGTTGCAGTGGGGGAGGTTTAGGTTGGATATTAAGAAAAACTTTTTCACTAGGAGGGTGGTGAAGCACTGGAATGGGTTACCTAGGGAGGTGGTGGAATCTCCTTCCTTAGAGGTTTTTAAGGTCAGGCTTGACAAAGCCCTGGCTGGGATGATTTAATTGGGGATTGGTCCTGCTTTGAGCAGGGGGTTGGACTAAATGACCTCCTGAGGTCCCTTCCAACCCTGATATTCTATGATAAGTCTCTGCCTGCGCTAGAGCTTAAGTCTTTGCAGTTAATTTAACCCTTCTGAAACAGGAGGGAAGTTACTCAATGTTCCAGCTGAGGCCACGTCTATATTGGGAGCATTTTGCCAGTATAGGTAAACTAGTGGACATAGAAGAGCACTACTGTCCCCCACTGAATGAAGAACCTTTACCCTTAGAAAAGAGCAAGAATACAAAGAGGACGAACACACTGCTCAGGCTTGCTCTGCATGGCTTTTCTATCACTATAGCGATGTTGGCTAGGGGTGTGATTCCTAACCAATACCATCATACCGGTACATCATTTTAACTCGTGGAGGCAGTTATACCAGTATAAGTGTGCTTATACCTGTACAACTAATATACACTAGCACTGGAGAGCTTAAAATAAGATACTAGACTGAGAGGACAAAAGAAAGGAGCAGATTCTCCTCTTAAATATACAGCATTCTCGCCCAGGATAGAAGACTGCGAAGAGGGACTTGCAGACAGATGTACACTGAATAGAGTTATTAGCAAGATGAAAAAAGATGGCTTAGCAGCTCTCCTGCTCTGATTGCAAAGTAAAGAATTAACTGCAACATCAGATCACTTCTGCTTTGGCCAGCCAGAAGGCATCCATATAACACTGGCTGCATTTGCTCCAGGGCCTGAAGTGGGAAGTAAATAGTCTGGTCCCATGAGTGAACTGTTGGAAGAGAATAGGATCCCATCACTGAGCTAGGTATTCTGAAGAACCTGTTTCACCTTTCTTCAGGGTAAATGCACTGATCTGAAGGACATTACTAAATATGAACTGGATGCTTTTACTAAGTGGTAAATGGATGAGCGATATAAATATGAAATAAAGACGGCTTCTTCCAGCCTAATAGCAAGTGAAGGCATCCTTCTAGCAAAAGGCAGCACAGCATACCGAGCTCATCATGCATAAGCATTTACAAAAATATGATTTCCCAAGTGCATTAGAGACCTTAACATCCCATCCTACCTTCAGAGTAACAGCCATGTTAGTCTGTATTCGCAAAAAGAAAAGGAGGACTTGTGGCACCTTAGAGATTAACCAATTTATTTGAGCATAAGCTTCCGTGAGCTACAGCTCACTTCATCGGATGCATCCTATCTTCCTGCACTTTATCAGATGATAGGGAAACCAACAGGCCCTGATTCGATGATACTTATCATAGGGACATTGTATTAACCTCTCTGGATCCAAAGCATCAACTGGAAGAGAAGGAATAAAAAGACAAAAGAAAACATTCTGTAAAACAAGATCTAAGTTCATCATCAACACAATTAACAAGAGTGGAAGCATACTAGGTACTGGAGCTGCCCTCTAACGGGGTTAAGCCATCAATTTTTAATAGCCGAGATAAAAATGATAAACTGCTAAGTTGGCACTCATTGTGTGTACCCAACCAAATTCACTTCGGATTTTGGGTGAGTGGAATATTCCAATTAAAAATGAGGAAAGCGCAATCAGTAGTGCAGAGTGGCCGGTACATATTAATGACTATACTTATGCAGAACAGTGAGCTGGAAATAAACATTACTATAAAAACCCTTGAAGCTACCAAATTAACTAGTTGTACAGCAGTGACATGCTAAGGATTGGCAGAAGCACGGCATTCTGAAGTAAATCCTTTTGCATTTACCTTCATACTCCAAGGCCATCTCTGCTGGATTTAGAAAAACATCAAACTAAAACAAACATGTCTGGAGTTAAGGATGCAATTTGCACTACAGTGCACTTGGCCCTGTAAAGTGCAGAGGTTGGCAGGTGCTTAAGAGCCCAAGACTCTCTGAACATAGTGAGGGCCTAAGTCACAGGCACTTTTTGAAAATGTTTCCTCCTAGTCCATACTATGACCCAGAGACAGGCACGAGTCACCTTAATCACTTAACAGTTACACAGAAGGGACAAGGTAGGGGAGGACCAACTTCTGATGGTGAGACACACAAGCTTTCAAGCATACATAGACCTCTTCTTCAGGATTCAGTTTGTGTCCGTGCAGCAGTTTTCTTGCCATCACAAATGTGTCTCCCCTCACACCTTCCATGCTATTTATCCGCGTTTGTATCAATGTACAGAGGGCATGCAGAGAAGGAACATGGGCCAATGGACTGTGGGAGGTTTTCTAGATAGCTGGAAGTAAGGAGGACGGGCCAGATTGATTACATAAATCAGTATTTTTCAACCTTTTTGGTACCAGGGACCAGCTTAGAATCATTGAATATCAGGGTTGGAAGGGACCTCAGGAGGTCATCTAGTCCAACCCCCTGCTCAGAGCAAGACCAACACCAACTAAATCATCCAAGCCAAGGCTCTGTCAAGCCGGGCCTTAAAAACCTCTAAGGATGGAGTTTCCACCATCTCCCTAGGGAACCCATTCCGGTGTTTCACCACCCTCCTAGTGAAATAGTGTTTCCTAATATCCAACCTAGACCTCCCCCATTGCAACTTGAGACCATTGCTTCTTGTTCTGTCATCTGCCACCACTTTGAACAGCCTAGCTCCATCCTCTTTGGAACCCCCTTTCAGGTAGTTAAAGGCTGCTATCAGATTCCCCCTCACTCTTCTCTTCTGCAGACTAAATAACCCCAGTTCCCTCAGCCTCTCCTCATAAGTCATGTGCCCCAGCTCCTGAATAATTTTCGTTGCCCTCCGCTGGACTCCCTCCAATTTGTCCACATCTGTTCTGTAGTGGGGGGACCAAAACTGGACGCAACACTCCAGGTGTGGCCTCAGCAGTGCCAAATGGAGGGGAATAACCACTTCCCTCCATCTGCTGGCAATGCTCCTACTAATACAGCCCAATATACCATTGGCCTTCTTGGCAACAAGGGCACACTGCTGACTCATATCCAGCTTCTCATCCACTGTCATCCCCAGGTCCTTTTCTGCAGAACTGCTGCTTAGCCAGTCGGTCCCCTGTCTGTAGCAGTGCATGGGATTTCCTTCCTTCCTTCCTTAGTGCAGAACTCTGCACTTGTCCTTGTTGAACCTTATCAGATTTCTCTTGGCCCAATCCTCCAATTTGTCTAGGTCACTCTGGACCCTTCCCTACCCTCCAGTGTATCTACTTCTCCCCCCAGTTTAGTGTCACCTGCAAACTTGCTGAGGGTGCAATTAATCCCATCATCCAGATCACTAATAAAGATGTTGAACAAAACCAGCCCCAGGATTGACCCCTGGGGCACTCTTCTTCATACCAGCTGCCAACTAGACTTGGAGCCATTGGTCACTACCCGTTGAGCCCAACAATCTAGCCAGCTTTCTATCCACCTTATAGTCCATTCGTCCAATCCATACTACTTTAACTTGCTGGCAAGAATACTGTGGGAGACCGTACCAAAAGCTTTGCTAAAGTCAAGATATATCACATGCACTGCTTTCCCCATATCCACAGAGCCAGTTATCTCATCCTGGAAGGCAATCAGGCTGGTCAGGCATGACTTGCCCTTGGTGAATCCAAAACTTGCAGCCTTTCTAAACAGTGTCGGGGAGATCTGAGGGACAGGCCATTGAGAAAGACTGACATAGGTACTTAGGACAAATGGCTACTTGTGACGAAGTGGGAAGTGTCTTAGTGTTTGTATGAATACTGTGCACGCCTCAGTTTTCCCATTGTGTTGCACAAGTATCTAGGTGGTGGGATAAGGGTGTGTGACCTTTGCAGATACCCCGAGAGGGAAGGTGCAAGTGCCTTCTAGCTCCCTGGGCCCAGACAATAGATGTATCTTGGCAACTGATTGCCGGGGCCCATCCTCTGCAAGAGCCAGTGGGAGGAATTGGAGAACAAAGAGAGGTGGAGGCCAGGTGACCGGTTTGCTTGGGGAACAGCATACAGGATGGAGGAGGGGCAACTGGGTGTGACTGAAGGTGGGCTGCTGGAAGCTGGTCAGACTCCTGGTTTGGGACTCAGGAGGAGAACCCGTGGCTCTGGGTCTCCTCAAAATGAACTTTGCTGTAACTTCCTGCTTTCTGTGCTAACAAGATTCTGCTCTATGCTGTGTTCCAGACAACTAATAAACCCTTCTGTTTTACACCACTGGCTGAGAGTCACTCCTGACTGCTGAAGTCGGGGGTGCATGGTCCCTTTGGAGGGCGTGTAAGGTTTCCCCAGGTGTCCTATTCAGGTGGCTCACTGCAGGGAGCTTATGGCGTGAGACAGGGATGCTGAATGCTCCGAGGTCAGACCAAGGAGGAGCTGAAGCCCAGGAGCTTGTCCTAGTGAGAGTGTGCCCCGAGGGGTAGTCACACTGCAAGAGGGTCCTGGTCCAGGGGCTAGTCTTCACCAGACTCACTGCAGCTGCGCTAATGTAGGGCAGTACTGTAAACGCACTATGAAGACCAGACAGCGCTTTCCTGTCAGCATAATTACTCCACCTCAGCGAAAGGTGGAAGCTATGACAGAATGAGAGTGTGTCCCACTGACTTAGCGCCGGTGCGGACAGCTCAGGGGGGTGGCTTTTTCATGTCCGTGACCGACATAAGTTACATCAACTTAAGCGGAAGCGTAGACAAGCCCTGAACTTCATTCACTGGTTCCAGAGCACCAAGCCCGTGCATCCATGAACTACTAAGGGGGGAAAAAGTCCCCAATGCCTCAAACCAACACCATACACCTGGCTATGCCTCTGGAGAGGGCAGCACCCTTACCTGACCATGGTACTAATTAGGGCTGTCGATTAATCACAGTTAACTCACGCCATTAACTCAAAAAAAAATTATTAAAAAAATGAATCGCACAGTTACATTTCAATTGGTATTCTATTGTGTATTACACATTTTCGGATGTTTTCTACATTTTCAAATATATTGATTTCAGTTACAACACAGAATACAAAAGGTACAGTGCTCACTCTATTCTATTTATTGCAAATATTTGCACTGTAAAAATGATAAACAAAAGAAATCGTATTTTTCAATTCACCTCATACAAGTACTGAAGTGCAATTTCTTTATCGTGAAAGTGCAACTTACAAATGTAGATTTTTTTGTTACATAACTGCACCCAAAAACAAACCAATGTAAAACTTTAGACCTTACAAGTCTACTCACTCCTACTTCTTGTTCAGTCAATCACTGAGAGAAACATGTCTGTTGACATTTACGGGAGATATGCTGCCCACTTCTTATTCACAATGTCTTCTGAAAGTGAGAACAGGCATTTGTATGGCACTTTTGTAGCCGGCATTGCAAGGTATTTACACGCCAGAGATGCTGAACATTCGTATGCCCCTTCATGCCTCGGCCACCGTTCCAGAGGACGTGCTTCCATGCGGATGACACTTGTTAAAAATATAATGTGTGTGACTGAACTCCTTGGGGGAGAGCGGTGCACCCCCTGCGCTGTTTCACCCACACGCCGCCACAGATTCCCTGGTATAGCAGTCGCGGATGATGACCCAGCACAGGTTGTTCATTTGAAGAACACTTGCCCTGCAGATCTGACCAAACGCAAAGAAGGTACCAATCTGAGATTTCTAAAGATAGCTCCAGTACTCGACTCAAGGTTTAAGAATCTGAAGTGCCTTCCAAAATCTGAGAGGGTCGAGGTGTGGAGCATGCTTTCAGAAGTCTGAAAAGAGCAATACTCCAATGTGGAAACTACAGATCCAAGCCACCAAAAGAGAAAATCAACCTTCTGCTGGTGGCATCTAACTCAGATGATGAAAGTGAACATGTGTTGGGCCACACGGCTTTGGATCGTTATTGAGCAGAACTCATCATCAGCATGGACAGATTCTCTCCTGCAAATGTAAACAAACTTGTTTGTCTTAGCAATTGGCTGAGCAAGAAGTAAGACTGAGTGTACTTGTAGGCTCTAAAGTTTTACATCGTTTTGTTCGAGAATGCAAATTTTTTGTACATAATTCTACATTTGTGAGTTCTACTTTCGTGATAAAGAGATTGCACTATATTACTTGTATTAGGTGAAGTGAAAAACACTATTTCTTTTGTCTTTTTGTACAGTATAAATATTTGTCATAAAAAAGAAATATAAGTGAGCACTGTACACTTTGTATTCTGTGTTGTAAATGAAATAAATATATTTGAAAATGTAGAAAACATCCACAAATATTTAAATGGTATTCTGTTATTTTTAAGTGTGTGATTACATTTTTTAATTGCTTGACAGCCCTAGTACTAACAGGATATTAACCATGTTACGTCTGTAGCAAAACACATTTTGGAGCCAGCCACTGGTAATAAAGTCAATTATGAATTATGGCAAGGACAGGGCCTTAATAAGAACAGTCACTTCACTGGGATGATCCCCAGGAAACTGATTTAGGCCCTGGCTGCACAAGACATGACTGTAGCTTTGTAACCAGTTTGTACCCCACACAGCAAATTTGATCTGCTAGTTGGATCATCCATTTCTCCAGACCACAGACATGCTGCAGCTGGGGGACATAGTCATAGAATCATAGAATCATAGAATATCAGGGTTGGAAGGGACCCCAGAAGGTCATCTAGTCCAACCCCCTGCTCAAAGCAGGACCAATTCCCAGTTAAATCATCCCAGCCAGGGCTTTGTCAAGCCTGACCTTAAAAACCTCTAAGAAAGGAGATTCTACCACCTCCCTAGGTAACGCATTCCAGTGTTTCACCACCCTCTTAGTGAAAAAGTTTTTCCTAATATCCAATCTAAACCTCCCCCACTGCAACTTGAGACCATTACTCCTTGTTCTGTCATCTGCTACCATTGAGAACAGTCTAGAGCCATCCTCTTTGGAACCCCCTTTCAGGTAGTTGATAGCAGCTATCAAATCCCCCCTCATTCTTCTCTTCTGCAGGCTAAACAATCCCAGCTCCCTCAGCCTCTCCTCATAACTCATGTGTTCCAGTCCCCTAATCATTTTTGTTGCCCTTCGCTGGACTCTCTCCAATTTATCCACATCCTTCTTGAAGTGTGGGGCCCAAAACTGGACACAGTACTCCAGATGAGGCCTCACCAATGTCGAATAGAGGGGAACGATCACGTCCCTCGATCTGCTCGCTATGCCCCTACTTATACATCCCAAAATGCCATTGGCCTTCTTGGCAACAAGGGCACACTGCTGACTCATATCCAGCTTCTCGTCCACTGTCACCCCTAGGTCCTTTTCCTAGTCCACTAGGTCAATGTGGGAACCCACAAACCATGATGCACACACTGTGGAGGACTGCAAAATGGCAACTTCCTGGAGGTCTTCATGCCTTGAACATCACTGATAAGAAGGCTGAGGCTTAGCTGGATCGCATACACTAAATAAATAAAAGGAACCACACACAGCTGAGTTACGCCCCCACTCCAGCCTTCCTGGCTCACAAAGGTTGGGCAGCTCAGTTATCTTTTCTTATACACGCTTAAAGTAATACTCTATCCTGAAAAAAGAAAAGGAGTACTTGTGGCACCTTAGAGACTAACCAATTTATTTGAGCATGAGCTTTCGTGAGCTACAGCTCACTTCATCAGATGTTTACCGTGGAAACTGCAGCAGACTTTATATACACACAGAAATCATGAAACAATACCTCCTCCCACCCCACTGTCCTGCTGGTAATAGCTTATCTAAAGTGATCAACAGGTGGGCCATTTCCAGCACAAATCCAGGTTTTCTCACCCTCCACCCCCCCACACAAATTCACTCTCCTGCTGGTGCTAGCCCATCCAAAGTGACAACTCTTTACATAATCAAGTCGGGCTTGGATGGGCTAGCACCAGCAGGAGAGTGAATTTGTGTGGGGGGGTGGAGGGTGAGAAAACCTGGATTTGTGCTGGATTTCTGTGTGTATATAAAGTCTGCTGCAGTTTCCACGGTAAACATCTGATGAAGTGAGCTGTAGCTCACGAAAGCTCATGCTCAAATAAATTGGTTAGTCTCTAAGGTGCCACAAGTACTCCTTTTCTTTTTGCGAATACAGACTAACACGGCTGTTCCTCTGAACTCTATCCTGAGCCCCTCCACCTGCCTGAGAGGTCAACACTTTTACACCTCCCTTGTGGCTCATGATCTGTATGAAGAACTTGGTTCCTGATGTTTTAGTTAAAACAAACAAACCAAAAACACAAAGAGTTAGATTCTCTCCTGTCTTCACTGCAATTCACACAATTTGAATGCATCAGCCATCTAAAAAAATCCTTCCCCCCAAGATTATAAGTCTAAATAAGACAGAATTTAAAGGACTGCACAGTCTAGAGTCAACCTGAATCTCAGATTTGGTTGCCCATCAGAAAATATGTTTACTACCCCGCCGGCAAGTTGTCACTTCAGTCCCATGATGTGCTTTTGCTCTGAAACATGACTGGCTAAAAATGGCATCTCCTTAGTTGGCCTGCTCTGTGTGTGTGTGTATTGGAATCAGAGCTGTGAGGGTCGTGACAAAAATGAGAAGGGGGAGGATTTGTTGCATTTTGCTCATCTTAACTCTGCAGAGCCAGCCCAGCTACAGGAGGGAGAGCTCAGGTCTATTCTGCATCATCATTGTTATTATTTATTTGTATTAGCATAGTGCCCAGGAGCCCTAGTCATGGACAAAGATCTGTTGTGCTAGGCACTGTACAGTGATTAAACAAATGCAACATTAACAGAAAGAAAAGGAGTACTTGTGGCACCTTAGAGACTAATCAATTTATTTGAGCATAAGCAGAATTAATATCATATTGCCTCTATATAAATCCACACTACATTCCTATCTTGAATACTGTGTGCAGATGTGGTCGCCCCATCTCAAAAAGATATATTGGAAATGGAAAAGATACAGAAAGGGGCAACAAAAATTATTACGGGTATGGAACAGCTTCCTTATAAGAAGAGAGAAGACTGGGACTTTTCAGCTTGGAAAAGAGATGACTAAGGGGGTGAAAGTAAATACGGAAGTGTTATTTCTGCTTCTCATAACACAAGAACTAGAGGTCATCAAACAAAATTAATAGGCAACAGGTTTAAAACAAACAAAAGGAAGTATTTCTTCACACAATGCACAGTCAACCTGTGGAACTCCTTGCCAGAGGAAGTTGTGAAAGCCAAGACTATAACAGGGTTTAAAAAAGAACTAGATAAGTTCATGAATTAGTCAGGATGAGCAGGGATGCAAAACCAAGCTCTGAAGTGTAGCTAGCCTCTGTTTGCCAGAAGCTGGGAATGGGCCAACATTAGGTAAGGCGGAATTCTAGGCTACCCTGAGCTGTATGGTTCTGACACTATCTGACCCCCCTGCTGGATCCCAAGGCCATAGAGCCCTTCAGCCAAATGGATGGTATTAAGATGGGGGACTATGACCTGTTCAAACAGGCTTTGCTGCTGAAGTTTGAACTGACCCCCGAGGCGTACAGGAAACGATTCCGGGGTGTACGCAAGACCCCAGGTGCCACTTACAAGGAGGTCACCAATCTGCTGGGGGAATATCTCCGTAGGTGGGGGAAGGGCACAGGGGCCACTACCGCAGAGGAGGTGTGTAACCTGGTGGGGTTGGGGCAGCTGTATGACATCTGCCCTCCAAACCTTAAGATGTGGTTAGTGGACCGGAAGCCTAAAGATCTGCGCAGTGCAGGGGCACTAGTGGATGAGTTTGTGAACAGCAGATAGGGGTCAGGAGGGAGACCCACATCAGGGACTCAGAAGGGGAGTCACACAGAAACCTCCCCAGGGTGGGACTCCAGGAAGCCCAACTCACAGGTGCCCCTGAAGGCTGGGGCAGGCCGACCCCCCATGGGACTTGAGGGACCTGAAATGTAATTACTGTGGCCAAAAAGGACACAAAGTGGCTCAATGCCTGAAGATGGAGGAAATGGCAGCCAAGCAGAACCCGCGGGGTGTCAACTGGGCGGAAGCCCACCGAGAGGGGGCACCACGGGTCCAGGGGGCTGCAGTTGATAGGGCTATGCTGGGGTCAGGGATCACACCGAAGCACGAGGGTAGGGCTTGACAGTGCTGGGCCAGAGCCTCTGTCCCAAGGTGCGGAAACTGAGGCACCGCCAACCAGGGCTGTCCCCTCAAACCCAGCAGCCAAATTCCAGATGGAGCTGCAGGAGGATCCCTCCTCAGAGAAGCTGAGGGCCCTTGCTGGCCACAATGGTGCAGGACCCCAGGGGGAGGACTGCCGGGAGAGATTCCTGTGGGAGAAGGGATTCCTGTCCCGGGAATGGGCTGGTTCAGGGCCAACTGAACCTTGGAAAGCCAGGAGGCAATTGGTGGTCCTCCCCTAGAGGTACCACCACAGACTGTTGTACTTGGCCCACAATATTCCCCTTTCAGGGCATCTGGCGCACCAGGCAGAGGCTGCTGCAGAACTTTCAGTGGCCCGGGGCCTTTGACGCCGTCCAACAGAATTGCAGGGCCTGGGACTCCTGCCAGAGGGTGGGGAAGGCCCAGGAGAAGTGTAAAGCAGCTCTGAGACCTCTGCCCATCGTAGAGGAGCCTTTCCAGAGGGTGGCCATGAACATAGTGGGGCCCCTCAGCAGGGCAGCCCGGTCGGGGAAGAAATACATTCTGGTGGGGGTAGATTTCTCTCTGCGCTACCCCGAGGCAGTGGCCATGTCCTCTATGGAGGCAGACACCGTGGCAGACGCGCTGCTCACCATTTTCAGCAGAGTGGGTTCCCCCAGGAGGTCCTTACAGACCAGAGGTCCAACTTCATGTCAACCCTGCTCCAGTGCTTGTGGGAGAAGTGTGGGGTCTGACACACCTGGGCCTCGGCGTCGGCGTCAGTCCAACAGGCTGGGGGAGAGGTTCAACGGGACCCTAAAGATGAGGCTGAAAACCTTTATGGACCAGCACCCACAGGACTGGGAGAAGTATTTACCCCACCTGCTGTTCACATACAGGGAAGTGCCCCAGGAATCCACAGGGTTTTCCCCTTTCGGAAATAGGAGGAGGGTGAGGGGACCCCTCGACTTGATGAGGGACGAGTGCGGGGGGAAGGCCTCCCCCGATGGAGTATGTTCTGACCTGTCTGGAAAAGCTCGCGGAGCTCATGGGCTTGGCCAGGGGAAACCTAGCCAGGGCACAGGGGAAGCAGAAGGTCTGGTACAACCGCTCAGCACGTGCCTGCTTCTAGGCTACCAGGGACCAGGGGATGCTTCTCATCCCCATGAGGAAGCACAAGCTGCAAGATGCCTGGGACGGCCCCTTCAAGGTCATCAGACAGGTAAATGAAGTGAAATATGTCGTGGAACTGTCCAACCGGGCACACCGCCACTGGGTGCACCATGTCAACATGATGAAGCCATACTGGGCCAGGGAGAAGTTGGGGCTGGCTGGGTGTGGGCAGTGGGAGGAGAAGGGAGAGGATCCCCTGGTGGGACTCCTCCCTGAGGTGGGGGCTGACCCCTCGCTGGAATCAATTCTCCTCTCAGACCAGCTAACCCCTGCCCAGCAGGCAGAGATCAGAGAGGTGCTGCCTTCACACCGGCAGCTGTTCTCCAGCCGGCCCGGGCTCACTATCCTGGCTGTTCACCAGGTGGAAACAGGAGCCAATCTTTCCATCAGGTGTTCCCCATTCAGGGTCACTAGGAAAACAGCCCAGGACCTGGAGAGAGAGGTTGGAGACATGCTGGCTTTAGGGGTGATCCAGCCGTCCTCCAGCCCCTGGGCCTCTCCCATGGTGCTGGTCCGCAAGAAGGATGGGTCGATCCGGTTCTGTGTGGATATGGGAAGTTCAGTGCCATCACCATGTCCAATGCCTACCACCGATAAAATCCTAGACAAGTTGGGGGGGGGGGTGCTGATTTGACGAAGTGGGACTGTTCTTAATCATAGAATCATAGAATCATAGAATATCAGGGTTGGAAGGGACCCCAGAAGGTCATCTAGTCCAACCCCCTGCTCGAAGCAGGACCAATTCCCAGTTAAATCATCCCAGCCAGGGCTTTGTCAAGCCTGACCTTAAAAACCTCTAAGGAAGGAGATTCTACCACCTCCCTAGGTAACGCATTCCAGTGTTTCACCACCCTCTTAGTGAAAAAGTTTTTCCTAATATCCAATCTAAACCTCCCCCACTGCAACTTGAGACCATTACTCCTCGTTCTGTCATCTGCTACCATTGAGAACAGTCTAGAGCCATCCTCTTTGGAACCCCCTTTCAGGTAGTTGAAAGCAGCTATCAAATCCCCTCTCATTCTTCTCTTCTGCAGGCTAAACAATCCCAGCTCCCTCAGCCTCTCCTCATAACTCATGTGTTCCAGTCCCCTAATCATTTTTGTTGCCCTTCGCTGGACTCTCTCCAATTTATCCACATCCTTCTTGAAGTGTGGGGCCCAAAACTGGACACAGTACTCCAGATGAGGCCTCACCAATGTCGAATAGAGGGGAACGATCACGTCCCTCGATCTGATCGCTATGCCCCTACTTATACATCCCAAAATGCCATTGGCCTTCTTGGCAACAAGGGCACACTGCTGACTCATATCCAGCTTCTCGTCCACTGTCACCCCTAGGTCCTTTTCCGCAGAACTGCTGCCTAGCCATTCGGTCCCTAGTCTGTAGCTGTGCATTGGGTTCTTCCGTCCTAAGTGCAGGACCCTGCACTTATCCTTATTGAACCTCATCAGATTTCTTTTGGCCCAATCCTCCAATTTGTCTAGGTCCTTTTGTATCCTATCCCTCCCCTCCAGCGTATCTACCACTCCTCCCAGTTTAGTATCATCCGCAAATTTGCTGAGAGTGCAATCCACACCATCCTCCAGATCATTTATGAAGATATTGAACAAAACCAGCCCCAGGACTGACCCTTGGGGCACTCCACTTGATACCGGCTGCCAACTAGACATGGAGCCATTGATCACTACCCGTTGAGCCCGACAATCTAGCCAGCTTTCTACCCACCTTATAGTGCAACAATCTAGCCAGCTTTCTACCCACCTTATAGTGCATGTTTCCTCTGAATAGTGTGGGGGTGCCTCAATTTCCCCTTTGCAGTTCTTAAGTATCTAGGTGGTGGGAGAAGGGTGTCTGATCACTGCAGAGCCCTAGAGGGCAGGTGTGTGCAGGAGTCTGGACACAGAGAATGGCCGACACCCTGTTTCTTGGCCACTGATGGCCTGGGCCCTTCCCCCCTGCAAGGTTAGAGCTAAAGGGTTGGAGAACAAGGGAATCAGGTGACCTCCTGGCCCGGGAAAGGAACAAAGCCCAGAGGAGGAGGGGCTGGAGGGAGTTTCAGTTTGGGGCTGGCTGGGACATGGAGTGAAGGGCAGACGTGGTTGTCTGGCTCACTGCCCCCCAAAATGGACCCAGCTGAGGAGTCCTGTTCTCTGCACCTACCAGCTCTGTTTTAGACCATGTTCCTGTCATTTAATAAACCTCTTTTTTACTGGCTGGCTGAGAGTCACATCTGACTGCGAAGTTGGGGTGCAGGACCCTCTGGCTTCCCCAGGAGCCCCGCCAGAGCAGACTCGCTGTGGGAAGCGCACGGAGGGGCAGAGAATGCTGAATGCTCCGAGGTCAGACCCAGGAAGCTGTGTGAGCTGTGTGGCCTGCAGACAGTCTGCTCACAGACAGGAGACTTCCCCAGAGTCCTGACTGGCTTCATGGGGAGCAGTTCCAGAGCATCGCCTGGGGACTCCATGACAGCTATCAAATCCCCCCTCCCTCTTCTCTTCTGCAGACAAAATAACCACAGTTCCCTCAGCCTCTCCCCATAAGTCATGTGCCTCAGCTCCCTTCTCATTTTCATTGCCCTCCGCTGGACTCTCTCCAATTTGTCCGCATCCTTTCTGTAGTGGGGGCCCAAAACTGGACGCAATACTCCAGATGAGGCCCTCACCAGTGCTGAATAGAGGGGAATAATCACTTCCCTCGATCTGTGGGCAATGCTCCTACTAATGCAGCCCAATATGCTGTTAGCCTTTTTGGCAACACGGGCACACTGCTGACTCACCTCCAGCTTCTCATCTGCTGTAACCCCAGGTCCTTTTCTGCACGTCCTTTTCACCAGTTCCTTATCCACCTTTCAATTCTCAGATTAAAGCCCATCTTCTCCAATTGAACTAATAATTTGCCAATTGTATCAAATGCCTCACTGACGTCCAGGTAGATTAGATCATTGGTTCTCAAACTGGGGGTCACAACCCGGTTAAGTGGGGGGGTCACGAGCCCTGACCCCAGCGCGCGGCTGTAAGTTGCGAGCCCCGACCCCTGCACCAGGCTGTCAGCCCTGACCCCTGTGTGGAGCTGCGGGGCTACGAGCCCCAACCCGGGCACACGGCTGTGGGTCCCGACCCCTGTGCTAGGCTGTGAGCCCTGACCCCGGTGTGCGGCTGTGAGTCCCGACCCCGACCCCTGCGCCGGGCTGTGAGCCACGACCCCGGTGTGCAGCTGTGAGTCCTGACCCCAACCCCTGGGCCGGGCTGTGAGCCCCGACCCCAACAGGGAATCGTGGTTGCGAGCCCCGACTCCAACCCCCACACAGGGCTGCAAGCCCAGACCCCAACCCTGGCCAGGAGCGGGGCTGTGATCCCTGAGTCCGACTGCCACATGGGGTTGCAAGTGCTGACCCCAACCAGGAGTGGGGCTGTGAGCCCTGAGCTGGGGCCTCCAGGACGCTGTGAGCCCCGACCTCTGTAATGGGGTTTCAGGCGCAGCCCGGCCATGCTGAGGGTTATCAGCCGGGAGCACACACAGGGTTGTCAGCCCCGAGCCCCGCCACCCGCTGTGTTTTAGTCTGAATTTAAAAGCAGTGAGTAAAGGTAAATTCATTTTAAGCCATAGGGTTTAAATTTAGTATTTAACATAGTATTAAATATCAAAAATGTGTTTTTAATTTTTAAGGGGGGGTCGCACTCAGAGGTTTGGTGTTCGAAAGGGGTCACCAATACAAAAAGTTTGAGAACCACTGGATTAGATCTACTGCATTTCCTTTGTCTAAAACCTCAGTTATCTTCGCAGAGAAACAGATCAGGTTGGCCTGGCAGGACCTACCGATTGTAAAACCAGGTTGTATTTTATCCCAGTTACCGTTCACCTCTTTGTCCTTCATTACTTTCTCACTCAAAATTTGTCCCAAGACCCTGCAGACAGTTGAGGTCAAATTAAAAGGCCTGTAGATACCTGGACCACGTTTTTTTCCATTTCTTAAAAATAGGAACTATATTAGCAATTCTCCACTCCCCCGCCCCGAGTTTACAGAGCCATCAGAAATCCTTGCTATTGGGCTTGCAATTCCATGTGCCAGTCCCCTTACTCTGCATGGATGGAGCTTATGGGGTGTTAGGGGCTGCAGTGAGTGGGGTGGGAGGACCCACTAGGGGGCACTTGCCCCTTCTAGTCTGTGCCGGCCCCAGCATAGTGCTCAATTTGTGCTATTTTGGGGGTTGTAAATCTAAGTTTCTGAGCGCTTGTCACTAAGGAGCCCATGTGCAGTGCAGCCTGGTCATAGAATCATAGAATATCAGGATTAGAAGGGACCTCAGGAGGTCATCTAGTCCAACCCCCTGCTCAAAGCAGGGCCAATCCCCAATTTTTGCCCCAGATCCCTAAATGGCCCCCTCAAGGATTGAACTCACAACGCTGGGTTTAGGAGGCCAATGCTCAAACCACTGAGCTATCCCTCCCCCAAGGCTCCCTGGCCCAGCTCCCCACGCTCTGTGCAGCGCAGTGCAACTAGATGTGGGATTCTTCACTTGTCCTAATCTACTGTGCTGTGTGGCTGTTAAAGAGCTGCTCTGTCCCACCCCAGAAGTGGCTGCATCTCAGTGCTGGGCAAAGGATCCCTGTATAAATAGCCCCTGCATCCCACCCCAGAAGTGGCTACATCTCAACCTCAGGGATGAACTGAGTGACTGGAATACAAGTGACTCTAGTCCTGGGAGTGACCAGGGCTGCTGGGCCTCTTGCCAGGGAGGTGGGCAAGGCCTCAGCAGAGATTGGGGCCCTGGGGTGGTGCAAGGCCAGGGCCGAGATTCTTCTGGCCGTGGGAGCCCAGTGACTCAGTCAGTGCCCCGCTCCCAGCCAGTCCTCCCCATTCACCGAGCACTTCGTGCCAGCCATGTTGCTCTGAGTCGCACTAGGTGCCACTCGATAGGTCACCTACAATCACACGGTTTCTTTTCGGTGCCTCGACTGGGCAGCGGGTAAGGAGTGGTGGATAACGGATTCTCCAGGCCAGGACTACAGATCTGCTCCCCCACTGTGACAGGGATGCCCCACTGGTCCCATCTCTGCCCCAAGAGCCTCCCCCCGCAGTCCCTGGCAGAGAAGGGATTGCCCCACTGCCAGTGCCCAGCAGGCCTATGTGTGACATGAGTTTGGGGGTCTCAACCTCGTCCCTAGGGGGATGGGTCCATGCTCTGACAGGCATTAGCTGACAGCCAAGGACTGGCCAAGAGTGCCCTCCCCACCTTCTCAGGCAGGGCAAGGGGTGGAGTACAGAGTGATCTGCTGTGGGGCCCAGGCCCTCAGTCTCTGGGGCTGGCAGCACTGCCCCAGCGATGAACATCCCCCAGGGGCAGGGAGCAGCTGCCGGGTCCAAAGCATCCCAGCAAACACTGGCCATTCGGCACCAGCCAGGGGAAGGTCTCGCACCCAGGCCATTCTGGATCAGAAGCGTGTGTGGGGAGATGGGAGCTGAACACGGACCCCTCTCCAAACTCCCAGCAGCCCCCAGAACCTCATCCCTGTGATCCCTCTAACGCCATGGGCACAAGGACCCTCAGCCAGCATCCCCATAGGGCCCAACAGTGGGGAACCCAGCCCCTTACCTGGCTGGTCCCTCCCATGGCCTTGACGCTGGCCCTAGTTCAGCCCAGTTCCCCCACTCTGCAGGGCACTGGAGAAGCCTCCACTGGCAGCTTTGCTGCTGGCATTCTGTGGCAGCTCCTGCCGAGGCCCCAGGGCCCAGGCCGGGCAGCGCTGCCCTCCCAGGGGGCTCGTTAGCCAGGGCCATGCAGAAGCCTGGGGCCCAAAAGCCAACCATGGCTCCCCAGCCGGGAGCGGGTTTCCTTGACACCTGGGTACCCCAGGGGGCCAGATCCTAAAGAGCAGGAGGGGAAGATGCAGAAAGAGGAGAGCTGTGCACGGGGCCATGGAGCGGGGGGAAGGGACAGAGAGACGTTTAAACCAGAGGGGCGGAGGGCGCGCCCCATCTTCCTCAGAGCCCTGGGCTGGCCTGTGCCCCTTGGCCCCAGGGGTGGGGGCTGGAAAGTGACTTGCCTTACCCCAGAGTGCCAAGGCCACTGGCTGTACCGGAGAGGCCGTGCGGCTGCCAAGCCGGGCTCCGTGGGGCCAGGATTCAGGCCTGGGGAGCTTTGGGCCTTGTGGCAGGGACTCAAGCACTGGGGAAAGGGCCAGCTTGACTGCCCCAGAGCCCAAAGCTTGCGTCACACCCCCATCCCCCACGCCAACGGCCCTGCCCTGAAGGGACCCATCTAGGGGCAGAGCGGAGCTCAGGCTCTGTAGCCCCAGCGTGCCGGTCCCACAGCCGGCAGGCAACGCGGGTGCTGTCCCAAAAGGAACTGGGCTGAGCCCCTCTCCACAGCCACCCCCACTGTCAGACACTGCTCCCCGGGGACAGATTCGAACCCGTGCCCCAGAGAGGAGAGACGCCCCCTACCCCGCCAGCCCAGAATATTATTATTCATCTTACATAGCACTGTCCAGCAAAACACTTCCCAAAGGAGGTCAGTGTCATCATCCCCACTATACACATGGGGAAACTGAGGCAGAGGACAGGGAAGGGATTTGCTCAAGGTCACCCAGTGGCAGAGTCAGACATAGACTTCCAGTCTGCTGCATCCCAGTTCAGTGCTTTACCCACTAGGCCACACTGCCTCCCTTGAATCATAGAATATCAGGGTTGGAAGGGACCTCAGGAGGTCATTGAGTCCAACCCCCTGCTCAAAGCAGGACCAATCCCCAATTAAATCATCCCAGCCAGGGCTTTGTCAAGCCTGACCTTAAAAACTTCTAAGGAAGGAGATTCTACCACCTCCCTAGGTAATGCATTCCAGTGTTTCACCACCCTCCTAGTGAAAAAGTTTTTCCTAATATCCAACCTAAACCCTCCCCCACTGCAACTTGAGACCATTACTCCTTGTCCTGTCATCTTCTAAAAGAAGACTCTGTGGCCATAGCTCGGGAGTGGCTTTCCCTCCACGCACTGCCAGGGGGAGCCATGAGATGTTTAATATTGTCTGTCCCAAGTGTGGGGAGGCACGAGCCACCCCGGGTCCCACACAGGTGCCTCTGTCCAGATGGCTAGAAGGCCGAGCGGGCCCATCAGCTTTGGTGCCCCTCTTGCGCCCCAACACTCAGAAGTCACTAGTCAGGCCTCAAAATCATGAGATTTGCTTAAAAATCACAAGATTTTAATATTTGTTTGCATTCTGGCATGGCTGTGTTTGGGAGGAGCGAGGTCTGGGGCTTCTCCTCCACGCCGAGGGTGGGCACTTTATCTAACGAAAGTGAAGTTTCTTCGTTACTGATCCCATTCCAACTCACCCACCCACCCACTGCTGGGCTCACCATGCAGTGATGGGCGTTGGCAACGCTGGCCATTTAAGGGTTAAAGTGTGACAGGGCGTTGGTCTACCTTGGCACTAGAAGGGCAGCAGGAAGAGCAGCAGCCCCACAATTGAGCTGCCTTGGAAATTTGCGGGGGTGCATGGAACCCTTATGTTTTCACCCCTTGCAAAAAATTTTCAAAAGCCAAAAATGTCTATGTGTCTGTGGGTGTGTAGTTTTTTCCATCCCTTCCCATCCACTTTCCAGTAGATGAGAAAAGGACAAAGGGTAGAGAAATGGGGGAGGGAGGGGTAATTTTTCGAAGGCTTTTTTTAAATTGCTCATCAAAAACCTGAAATGTTTAGAAAGAAGCAAATTTTTTCTACAACACTGTCAAGAAAAAGGCCAATTTACCAACAAAACAGCTCAGGCTTTAGTCTAAAGAGGAGCGAAAGAAGCAGGGCTGAAATAGGTACAGAATATAATGAAAGGAGGGGGGTGCTCCTATTTGCCCCCCCCTTCACCTGTCCCAGTGTTGCAAGAGCAATGGGACGCTCTGTGAAAGCAAATGTCAAGGGAAGTTACATAATTAGCCAGGGGAACTCACTGCCACTAGATGTCACTGACATTGCGAGCCTGGCAGGATTCAGACAAGGATGGTGCGGGGTGGGGAGCAATGGTGTCAGGACAGAATTTAGAAAACAGGCCACAAGGCCACTGCTGACTGTCAGGATGAGGGGGATATGCCCCCCTTTTCCCCTCCCCCGACTGGTTATGTCATCATTAGCCACTAGGAGGGGGTTCTTGCACCTTCCTCTAAAGTAGCTGGTGCTGGGGTGGCTGGCCCCATTGATCTGGTTTGGGGAAGGAGGCAGCAGGGAGAGGGCGGGGTACTGGGCTAGATGGGTCCTGTGACGCTAGCAGACCAGGTGCCAGCTCATGCCCAGGCCCTTAGGCCTCACTGAACACTGATAAGTGCAGAGCTTGACCCAGCCTGTGTGTTAGCCGTGTGACAACAGCTGCTGATCAGCGTGTGTGGAGTGTTTCGACTTGTGGAATTGCTTGCAGGATTGATCTCTCCCATAACCTCTGTAGCCCGTGGTATAAAGTTAGAATGAACGTTTGCATCGTAAATCTCTGTAACTGCTCCACACCACTGAGTTTGCGAGGCAGCTTACGTCCACCTAACACTGCGTCTACACTAAAATTTGGCTCCCGCTGATGTAACTCACCTGCTTTGCCGACTTAATCATGCCATTTCCCCCAGTCAGCGTAGTTAGGTCAATGCAGTGTCAGTGTACATACTGCGTTGCTTACATCGACTGTCCCGCAATGCCCCCCACACTGACAGTACAATCGATACCACACACCACAGACACAAGGAGCCAGGTGTACACACACACAAGTGCTGTAACTACTGTGGTGGCTGCACGCAGGGTGATTTGATTTTGTAGTGTAGCCATGGCCTGTGTAACTCCCTCAACAGGGGAGAAGCATGAATTAGTGTAAAGTGCTGGGCCTGCCCATCGAAACCAAACGAGCCATTGCGAAATATCCTTACTGATTGCCTCTCTTGTTAGATATTTTACTGCGTGTGTGTGTGTGTGTGTGCGTGTTCTCCCTGTGTGCTGCCCCAGCTCTGTGCAGACAGCCAGCACAGCAGACCTTGAGTGAACCGCCCAATGACCACAAGATCCGTTAAGGGACGAAGGCACCCGGCCAGGTTTATTGTTGACAAGGCATGCTAATAGCACCTGGCAGACTCTACGAGGGTACTAAGACATGTATGCCTGTGAGAATGGACGCAGCTCAGTGAATGGCAGGACTTTCCATTTCCCCCTTGGCTGGACCAACACATTCTCTCAGAGATACCCTGATACAAACAAGCTGCCCCTCTGACTTAGATACTGCCCTCTGACCTGTCTAGTTATTGTCCACTTTTTTGTACATGTTGGTTTGATTAAAACATTTGTATTTATTATGTTGCTATTTGACCTTATCTTTTAGGAGGGCTCAGTGTGTTCCTGTTATCCTTGGGGAATGTTTTTGTGCCATTCTTGATATTGTGGTTTTTGTACCACGCTTCTGGAATGTGTTTGTGTGGTCCTTTGTGCCGAGCACTGTCCAGGACTGCACGTTTCTGCACCATCAGGGCTGGGCTCACCAGATTCTGGGAACGTGCAAGTGGGCAGGGCCTGATGTTTGCTCACAGCAGGGAGAGGGGATACTGGGCTGGATGGACCCTGTAGGAATCAGCCAGGCTGAGTTTCCTGCAGGGCAGAGGGAGGTGAGTGGGCCTTGTTAGATGCAGCCTGGGGGGGCTGGCTGTGGTGAGGGGGGTCTCGGGCTTTGGGGGGGTTCTCTGCAACAGGCTGTCTCTGTGACTGATGCTGATCACACTACACTGCCCCCTTCTTAAAGCCCAGCACAGCCCAGCCCAGCCCAGCCCAGCCCAGCAGCTGGAGCCCACCCAGTAATTAGGAAATGAGATTTAATTTCAGGCAACAAAATGCCACAAAAGTGGCGGGTGAGCCGGCTTTGGGCTGCGCGGTAAGATGATAAGCAGCATCACACAGGCTGGTTGCATAATTGTGAACTTGGCTCAGGCCGGTTGCCTTCCCCGCCCCCCCGCCCAGCCCTGGAGGTTGGGGGCCGACTCTGAGGAGGGCTGGGGGACGAGATGCTGGGTCCCTGCCCGGGAGAAGGGGTGTGCGCTGGGCATCATTCTGGGATCGCTCAGCCCCCAGCATGGCCTGGCCCAGGGCAGGGGGCACTGGGCCGCAGTCCATACCCACAAGGCATGGGCAGGTTGGGGACAGGGCTAGATCAGCCTGGGTTTGGTGAACTCCGACCTTGAGACAATATTTCCTCTAGGGCCCATTGGATGCACCTGTGCTGCCTACAGGGGGCACTGCTGCTGCATGGGGGTATCACCCACCTGCACCTCCTGCCTCCCACTGCCCCACCCCAAATCACCCCCTGGCCCCTCCACCCATGCACTGTATACAGCTTGCAGTTACTGTAAACCTCTCCCCCTCCCTGCTACCCCCACTGCCTCCCCCCAGCCCTGCTGTAAGCCCCCCAAGTCACCCCGCTCTGCCCCAAGCAATCTCCCTCCAGCAGGGTCTGCATGCAGGTCTCTGCAGGATGAACTCTTCTGCAAGCCTGGTGCAGCTTCACCTGTCCCTGGGTCCCAGCTCCGCCCTAGTCATGATCCCCCCAATCCAGGCCCAAAGGTCTTGGGGGCCCTGGCACAGCTGGCACTGGGAGACAGGGGCATCTTGGCACCCCATTCCCACCAGCCCCCAGGGCTGGGACCAGCAGTGATCAGCTCCCCCAGGCCCACTGCATGGGCTGATGCATGCAGCCCTCTCCAGCTGCCCTCACCAGGGCCTGGGGCAGAGCATGGCAGAGCAAGGGCAGAGGGGCTGGGCCTGTCTGCTGGACCCACCCTCCCTCCTGGCACCAACCAGGCCCATGGCCAGCTGTCTCAGGCCTGCACCCCCCTCATGCTTCTGGGGGCAGGCTGAGGGGTACAGCGTGTGTGGCTGGGGTCCCCCTTGCTCAAGGTGCAAGCCCGGGGTGCAGACGGAGCCCCATGTAAGGGCAGCCATGGGGGGAGCTGGCGAGCCCACAGTTGGGCAGGTGTCTCCGCCGGAGCTTTTTAATTCCGCACCCCCAATTCACCGCCCACCTGCCTGGCAGCCGCACAGCAATTATCCAAATGGCTGTTAATTCCTCACGGGGATCAGGGGTGGAAAGCTCCGCAGCTGAGCAGATTGGGGCTGGGCCCGAGCAGCAGATCCCAGGTGCCAGGGTCTCTCACCCCGTCCACAGCAGGCACGCAGCGCTGGCAGGGCTCGTTTGCCCAGCACGGAGACAGGAGGCACTGCTGTGCCTGCTAAACCCTGGGACAAAGGAGAGAGAAACCCGTCACCTCCTGCTCTGGCAGAGGGTTCCTGGCCTGGCTTACATGGCACAATCCAATGGGCCCTGGTGGCCTGAAACTTCACTACCCACCCTCTCTGTGGCCCAGCCCCCAACCCCAGGGGGAAGCCAAGAGACACCCCCAAGCTAGCTGGGACGTGGCCTGGGGTCCTGCCCTGACCAGCTGCACTGCAACGCCCCCTGTAGGGATGGGCTACCTGCCCCTCATGCAAATAGCAATGCCCCCCTCCCCCAAGCATGCTCTCTGCTCGTGCCTCTCCACCAATGGGAGCATGCCCCTTACAAGGCAGCTCCCGGACTGCCCCCTGCTCCATATGCTGTGTGGGGACGGGGGGGAATTACACCAGAAGGGCCTGGCTAGTCTATCATGAACCAACACCAGGCCCAGAGACTCTTTGATACAAGGTCCCAGAGGGGGACGACAGGACATTATCCCTATGCCCCACCTTGCATCTGAGCTGGGACCCCATATGAAGCTCTAGCTCCCCAGTCCCAGCCTGTGTGGCCCCCCAGCATCCAGTGGGACAGAGACCACTCAAATGGACAGCATCTCAGACCCACATCATGGGGGGGCTGGCCCAGCGCCCGCTTCCTGCCTGATCAGCATGCACTGCCCTCTTTGCGCAGCAGGTGGCGATAGGAGACCAGCCCTGCGCTCTCATGGCAGACGGCTCTGAAACCGGCTCCAGCAGCCCCAGTGGAACCCAAGCCCACCCAGGAGCACCTCGGCAATGGGGGGGCTGCGTCTGCTCTTCACTGGGTAGCACAGACAGTCGGGGGTGGGTGGGGTGGGGACGTACAGCCCCTGATGCTACCCCAACTGTCCCACCTCAGTACGTGGCCCGATTTTCAGCCACGCTCGGGAGCAGAATGTCGGACCGGCCACCACCCACCCGCCTGGCAGGTCTCCACAGCCTCTGGGTAAATGGGTTGAGGCTGACGCGGGAGCGCCTCTCGTGGAGGAGTATCTGGCCCCCACCACTGTAGCACTATCATTGCTGCATCCTGCCCCCCCATGCACATGGGGCTGGACAGGGCTGTCACCCCATTGCAGAGGGGGACGGAGGCCCAGAGGGGCTGGGTGACTCACCCAAGGTCACACAGGGAGTCTGTGGCAGAGCAGGGACATGAACCCAGAGCTGGCGCCATCATTCCTCCCCGGCCCTACCCAGGCTGGATGGGTTGTTATGCTCAGCCCCCACCCCCCACGGGACTCTGCTCACACCTTTGCCAGTTCGACTCTGCTGGAGGGATCCCCGAGTGCAGATGGGGGCTGGCGTAACCACCGGGTCACCCCACCCTGACCAGAGCAGAGCGGGGGTTAGTGCACTGGTGGGTGCCACAGCACTGCCTGTGCCAGCTACCCCTCAGGGCTGGCTGCTGGGAAACATCAAGGCAAGAGGGACTAGTGCAGACAAGGCCCCAGGGTGCCGGGACCGCGGGCTGGGTGGCTTTGGAGACCTGACTGCTAGAAGCCATGCTCCAAGAGACCCTGGGGTTCTTTCTGCACCAGCTGGCAAGGCAGGGGCACATTGGACTGGCCAGCCGGGATTGTGCTGCATGGAGCCAGCATTGCATTGAGAGCAGGGGCTTGAGTCAGCACTCCCAGCCCTGCAGTGGGCGTGCTGTCTGGATTCTATTGAAGGGGGCTGGGCAGGCAGGACTCCTGGCTCTTATTCCTGCCTCTGCCACCTACTCCTGGCACGCTGCTCCATGCCTCAGTTTCCCCCGTGTAACATGGGGATAGTGCTTACACCTGTGACAGGGAGGCTTGGCAAGAGCCTCAGGAATATCCCTGGGGGGACTCAACGGGAGTCACAGCAGCAGGGTGTGCACTGAGCAGGATTTTCCCTCCCCAGCGCCGCTATCAGCTCCTGAGAATAGCCCAGATCAGACTGGGGCTGCAGGCTGGAGCCAGCTCTGCTGCAGCAAGTAACTCCGGTGGTTAACAAGCATGCTGTCAATCCCTTCCCTGGGTAGATGGTTTGGGCAGCCAGGTGTGTGCCAGGCTCCCCTCTGGAGGCAGACCTGTGCTGCCAGCTGTGAGTTACAGAGCATCTGTGCCATGGCAGCCAGCTATCCCAGAGGGGGCCCCCCTGCCCGAGACTGGTAGCATTATCCCCCTTTTACAGATGTGGAAACTGAGGGGTAAATAGGGGAGGTGACTTTCCCAAGGTCACCCAGCTGGGAATAGAGCCCGGGTCGCCCGTCCCAGTCCAGGGCTCTATCCACTAGGCAACACTGTCTCGGTCGATGGGAAAGTAGAGAGGAATGGTGCAGTCATGGATCCACAGGGTCGGTGCCAGGGTCCCAGCTGTGGAAATCTCTGGGAGGAAGCCCTTTGCTGTGCCAGACCCCAACAGGTCTCTCTCTTCCTCCAGGACAGGCCACATGGCCTTCCCGCCTCCTGAGACTGAACCACTAGGCTTTACCCCGTGAGCCCTGCCCAGCGAGTCCAGCTGGGACAGATCCTGGTAGAGACCCGTCCACTCCGCAGGGCCCGACGCCCCTCAGCCCGGGTGACAGGGACACTCACCCAGCGTTGTCAGAACAGTCGGGTTTCTTAGGCACCTGGACCCCAGCCTGGGCAGCCCGGCCCACTGAAGGTTAAAGCAAGAGGCCGTTCTGGTCAGCCCAGAGGCTGGTCGAGCTGCAGAGAAACCTGTTTTCAGCTCCGGGTCTCTCACTCAGGGCCTGTCTACATGTAAACCACTTCAGCTGCTCCGCTTCAGTGACGCTGCCTTTCCCATACCCCCGAGCGACACAGTGGCACCGACCCAATTGTCTCGTGTAGACCAGGCCTCGGCCTGACCTTGGTCAGTTCTCAGGCAAGAGCTCCCAGCTTCCCGCACTCATCCCCCAGCTCAAACCTTCCCAACCCTGTGTTCTCGAGCTGGGGGCCCTGCTCCAATTCCCTGCTGGGAGCATCCAACCAGAGCCATTGGAGCCGGCACGGTCTTTCTGGCCCCCAGGCTGATCTGTGTTGGATTCTCTTCATTTCACCAAGACAGGGAGGTGACGCCCCCCCCCCCCCCGCCCTGCATGACTCTTACCTTCTCCAAGAATCCTTCCCCTTCACCCCCTGCCAGAGAAGCCAGGAAATATATAGGGAAACTGAGGCACGCATCAGATTCATAAAAGATATTACAAACATTCCCAGTTGGTCACAGGTGCACAGTCTCCCAGCAGCTCAGCAAAGGCTGGAAACAAGAGCAGAGGCAACAGGAGGGAGAGATCTGGGCAGGCCTTGGATTTTACATCACTTTGCTTCTCCTAGGGGGGGCAGGAGCTACTGGGTTTCCCGTGTGAGAATCCAGGGCAGGGTGGGTTTGCAGATGCCCTCTGCTGGGGGTGGGTCGGGGATGGCAGGAGCTAGGGGAAGCCCACAGGCCAGGGCTGACTTGTGGCTAAGGCTCGGGAGAGCTGGGTTCTATTCCTGCTCTGGCAGACTCCCTGTATGCCTCAGTTTCCCTTCTGTAACACAGGCCACCCTGCCTCCCCTGGGAGGCTGAATTCATTAGTGAGATTCTGATACCATGGTGATGGGTGTAGGAGCACACACAGACAGGAGTGTCCAGGTGTGGAAGAGGCTCTGTGTGCGAAGCTTAGTTCTGTGACCGAACTGCCCTGTTTATAAACAGAGAGATTGTTCTGGGTACACACTTCCCCAGTCGGTGCCTCGGTTTCCCCATCTATACAGAGGGGATAAGGACACTAGCCTTTGTAGAGCACTTTGAGATCTGCCCACAGCCAGTGTTAGAGAAGGGCTGTGGCCATTAATCCAGCCACACAGGAAATGCTATTGTTCTGCCAACCCCTCAGGATCTCCAAGGGTGTCTAGACCCCACCCCTCCCCCCACCAGGATCTCCGAGCAGGTTCTAAATCACTCCTCCTTCCTTCTACTTCTCATGTGCTCCCCCGCGGCTCTGTCCCATGGCAAGGGCGTGGCCAACACAGCTCGCTCACCTCTCCCATGCTGGGCTCGTATGCCTTGAACACCTTGAGTTTGGCCAGCACAGCGTGCACCAAGTGGAAGTTATCTTCATGGTCCCTGCAGCAAAGACAAACCCTGTGGGTCAGAAACAGCTCCTCCCCCAGGGGCACATGCACTTCCTGTAGGAGGTAACCAGGTACCCTCGCCCTTTGGGCACACTCACTTCCTGTAGAGGATGGCTGGGTACTTCTCCATGGCACACTCACTTCCTATAGGGGATAGCTGGGTACCCCTTCCCCTGGACACACTCACTTCCTGTAGCGGATGGCTGGATACTCCTCCAGGGTTTCACACAATGTGGCAATCTGCTCTGCCAGCATCTCCATCTGCTTGTTCTTTTCGAAAAAGCAGTAGGGGCTGAACCAGTTGTGGAAGCTCTATGGCCTGTCCAGGGAGTACACCTTGGGGACGGGGGAGAGCAGAGATCAGACCCCGGTGCCAACTGCTTGCAGCCAGGCCAGCTGTGCCCCATACCACGCCCCTAAGATGCGCTGTTGGATCAGGCCAGCCTGGCGGAGCTGTAGCGAGCCCCTAGTGAGGGAGAGATCCCTTTGCCAGTGCCACTCCTGTTGTGGTAGAGGGATAGAGAGCCAGAGATTCATGCACCAGCCTGGGATGAAGATGCCCCAGGTTCAGGTCCATACTTGGCTGCAGACTCCCAGGTGCCCTCAATGTTGGGGGAGGGGGCTTGGCGACGCTTCTCGTCTGGCGAAAGCCCCAGCATAGCCACGGGCAAACCCGGCATCAAGGCGCGTCTGCCGCTGTCGCTTATTTCACTGGCCGAACAGAACGAGCCATGGGGACAAACGTGCTTGGACACCAATAAATAGTATCAGCCCGTGAAGGGTTTGCTGGCGCAACGGGACGGGTGAGCCAGCAAAGCCTCCTGACGGACACTCAGCTTCTACCAGCCAAAGCTTCTCTTGGCACAGCTGGCACCGGTACCCCAGATGAAATCAGCTAGAGTGGCGAAAGGACTGCTTTGCCAGCGTAACGGCACCTACCCAGGGGCTCTGCCACCACAGCTGCATCAGTTACAGGGGGACTTTTTCTCTCATGTCCCTGTAACAAACCCATACCAACAAAGCTTTTGTGTGTAGACCAGGCTCATGTCTCTCTGTGCCTCAGTTTCCCCATCAATGCAATGGGGCTGACACCTCAGTCCTGCCCCTCAGGGGCAGGAGGGGGGAAATCCACTGATGACACAAGGAGGGGATGGGGTGGTTGGGTAAAGGGCAGGCGTGTGGAGTATCGGGCTGTCTTGCAGGCCTAGTATAAACCACCAGTAAGAGCTGGTAAAGCCAGGGAGGCAGGGCCCTCCTTCTCCATACATCTACCATTCCCACCCAGTGCAAGCCAGCGATTCCACGTCTCACAGGGTGTGAGCAGCCAGCTAGTCCCTGCTGCCCTGTGCTGGCGTCAAACCCGGGGCCCTAGAAGGGAAAGGTTCCCCCGCCAAGCCACATGAAACACTAAGGGTGGGGTGTCGTACGTCACCATCCGCCGCGCGGACCTGCTCCTCCAAAGCCCGGCCACCCCTCACCCGGCTCTCGTAAGGCAGGAAGGCCATGTTGATCTCCTTGAGGGTTTTGATGACCTTGGTGATCCGTGACTTCCTCAGCTCCTTGAACAGAGGCTCAGGACAGGCTGCAAGGCAGAGGCAGTGGGTGGGAGTGACAGGCACAGGGCTCAGGACCCCCAGCACAGCGCCAGCCCCCACGGACGGGGCCAGACCGGGCACAGCAGGGGCAGTAGTGCTGCACGCCTGTGGGGAACCTGGGCAAGCCAGCAGGGCCACACAGGAGTCAACGATGCCCCCCCAAACCAGAGTCATGCCGGGTTCTCGCTTTCTGCAGCATCAGCAGCGAGGGGGAGCCACAATCTCTCCTACACAGCCCCTGTCTCACACCCTGCCCTCAGCCCCTCGGCAGGGCTGAGTGACCGGAGTGTACTACGTAGGATGATGCACAAGGAGAAACGGGGACTTGGGCTCCCCCTGCCGCTGTAATGGGGAGAAGCAGATCTGACCCTGACAAACTGGGTATTCTGGTGCTGTCCCATCCCCCCACCGAGTTGGGACTGATGAAGCAATGCATGCTGGGAATGGTAGCCAGAGGCCGCCTTTCTGGGCACACGCTGCAGATGTCTGTGAGCCGTGCTGGCTGGAGGCAGGCCCGTGGGGGAGAAGTGGGGGAAGGGATAGGTGGGGTCATTCGGTCTGGCCTGCTGGGGCTGCATCCCCTGCAGGAGGGCAGAGCATAATCAGGGTGCTGCGCACTGGCCTGCCGGCAGAGAGAGACCCCCCACCCCCAGGCTCCAGTGTGCTGCTGCCCAGGCTCCCAGCTGGGGGATCCCCCGACCCCCGATACTCACGGCTGAGGAAGAAGACGTGAGCTGCCTTGTAGTTGAAGGTGGGGGTGCCCTGGAAGTCATTGATCAAAGCCTGCACCGACTGCAAGGGGGAAGAAGGGGGTGTCAGCACCTGCCGAGGCCCCTCCCTGCTGCTCAAATGGCCCAGCTCATGCCCCGCCCCTGGGGACTCAGGGCCTAGCATGATGCCATCGGGAGGTGGGCTGGTTTTTACCCCCCTGGCTCTGGGCTCCCTCCCCACCTGGAGCAGGGCTTGTGCCCATGTGCCCGGGACATCCTCAGGGCCCAGTCACATCTCTCTCTGTCACAGAAGTGTCCATGCCCGGCCACAGATGGGGCCTGGCATTGCCTTGCTGCTGAACTAAGTGGGCTCTGAGCAGTGCCCAGGGAACAGCCGGCCGAGCAGCAATCCCAGGCAACTACCATCAGGGCCCCCTCCCTCCCCGGGCACTATGCTGGGCACCTGCAGCTTCGCCACGCCAGCTAGCCTGGCAGGGTGTTTGGAACCTGTTCAGACCCCTCGACCAGCCATTGTGACAGGTGAGAACCTGGCTGCCCTGTCCCAAGCCCCAGGCCCCAGCTCGCAGTCCTCTCCTACAGCGCTCCCTCCGCGGGCAGCCCCTGCGGGTTCTGGGCTTCACCCTGCTCTGCCAGCGCCCCCTGCCCCTGGTCTCCCTCCACTCACCTTGCTGCTGCAGATGCAGGAGCCTCTTCCCCAACAGCCCCTGCTCCCTGAGCCTCTGCCTCATCGAGTCTCCTTCGCTTTGAATCTCAGCTGAGGTCGCCTCTCTCCGCCTGCTGCACCTGCCCATCCAACCCCCACAGGATTGCACTGTGGAGAGGTCTGGGGGACAGTCTGTGCCTCCCGTGGCAAAGAACATGAAGCCCAGCTCCGGGGAAGCAGCCTCCTAGGGAGCCCCTACTGGCCCCATTCCCATCCTGACGTTGTGCTGCGCACAGAGAAATGGAACGAGGGGAGTCTCCGTGTTCCCCTAGGAAAGCCCTGTAGGCCATTGGCCCAACATCTCCACCACCTTCCTGCCGTGCCGAATGCTCCCTCTGCCGCACCAGCCTAACCCGCTGCTCCACATCCCCCAGCCCAGTCCATGCCGGGAGCTCAATAACCTTCCTGGCCAATGGTACATACTGCCCCCATGCTTGGCACTCTCCTGCACCTCCTCCCACCCAGGCTGATTCACTGGTCCCAGTGGTCTGATCCGGTGTGTGTGTGTCGGGGGGAGATATGGGGCTAGCTGGACAAGCTGGGTCTGATCCAGCGCGGTGGGAAGGCAGACATACCCAAGCCTAGCTGGGGACGGATGATGGGCTAGACAGAGCAGGGATCTGATCCAGCCTGGAAAAGCTCAGGTTCCTAATGAATCTCAACAGGCTGGAGGGGGAGGAGCATGAAATATGCATACAGCATATCCCCAGGGGGACACCAGGGCAACAGGTTCGGCCTGCTTACCTTCCATTCTCTTTCCTTCTTCACGAGGACAACGCTGAGGATCTCTGTGAGGGAAAGAGACGGGGATTAGTGGTGGGGCTCAGACGGGACAGGCTGTGCCCTGAGCCAGGACCCACTGGCTGATGGAAGGACGCCTCGGGGAAGTGGCTCAGAGGCTGCTTTCAGGCCAGATAGTGTTGTGCTCCTAGCAGAGCCCCCAGTCAGCGATCATGGTGGGGTGACAGGCTAGATAGGCCATGGGTCTGATCCCCCTTCCTTTCTGCCAGGCTGGATACGAGCGCAGCTGAACTAAGGATCTGGCCCCGTGCAGGAAGAAAACAGATCCTGTCCAGCACCTCTTGACTGGAGGGGATCCAGGGACCCTCACTGTGTATGGGGGACAGCAACACAACAAAGACTTCAAATTCTGAGTCCTGCACATAGAACCCCTCCAAGGCATGCCCCACTCAGGGAACTGCTGGCCTGTCTCCTGGGCACCTTCCACAGCCCAGCTAAGCAATTAGATAGTCAGCTCTTCGGGCCAAGCACCATCTTTTTGTTGGTGATGACTGGCGCTCCTGGGCACCACTGTAATACACCTAATGAATAATGTACAACGCCTTGCAAAATGGGGCCTTGGTCCATGACTGGGGCTCCTGGGTGCTACCATAATACATCTGTTTGTTTTACCCCTACGAAGCACCTGATTCTGGCTGGCCCCGTAGGGCAATAGCCCCGAGACCCTGACCTGTGCTCTCACTCTCACTCCCACTCCCGGTAGCTGGTGTGCGTGAGTGCACTGCCCAACACACTATGTTTCCCCCATAACTCAAGCAATGTCTCTCCCTACCCCACCTCTAGGCCATCAGGACTTGGCTGCTCAGTCCTAATGAGTTTCCAAGGGCTATTCTGCACCAGGACGCGCTGGCCTCCCTGCTGCTTTCCTGCAGTTCCTTTACACCTGCGGCATACGGACGCCCCGTTCACTGGGGCACGTGGGGCTCGAGTGCATGGTAAGGGGCTGGCAGCACAGACTGGATCCAGACATGGCGAAGGCAGACACGAACCTGCTTTCTCCACGCATTTCGACCCTGAACTGCAGCTACACCCCCCCCCTCCCCACGCCAGCCTTGGACTGCCCCCACCAGCTGTGCCAGTGCCCCTCACTACTGACTGGAGCCCTTGCTATCCCAGCCCTGGGTTCCCACCCACTCCCAGCTCCGCCAGTGCCCCTCACTCCTGTCCACAGCCCCCTGCTATGCCAGCCCTGGTCTGTCCCCCCCAGCTCTGCCTCACTCCTGACCTGCAGCTATTCCAGTCCTGGGATCCCTGCCTCACGGCTCTGCAGATGCCCCTCACTCCTGACTGCAGCCCCCTGCTATCCCAGCCCTTTGCTCCCCCCCTCCCCCCCATTCCCAGCTCCACCAGTGCCCCTCACTCCTGACCCGCAGCTATTCCAGTCCTGGGTTCCCCCCCTCACGGCTCTGCAGATGCCCTTCACTCCTGACCCGCAGCCCCTCGCCCCCCCCTCCACGCACCTCCCCCCTCGGTCAGGCCCCTCGCCCACCTGCACCCAGCCCCCCTCAGCCAGGCCCCGTGTTGTACCCAGGAACAGGAGCAGGTCGAATGGAGCGAACGGCCTCTGCCCGTCTCGCCCCGTCAGGAATGGCGTCCTTCAGCGCTGCCGGGGGCGGGGAGGGCTGGAGCCGCGCGCGCCCAGCGACTGGCACGGACTGTACCGCTGCTCAGCCAGTCCCGGCCCTTCCTGCACGGAGCGGCGGGAAAACATGGTACAGCCCCAGCCGGGGTGGAAACAGTCTGAGGTAAAATTGTCCTGGGAGCTGCCAATGGCGGGAAAAACCGGTTGGATCCAGTTGTGACTGGGCCATGATCACCGTAAACAACAAGATGGCGGTCACAAGATGGCCGTTCTGACGCCATCTTGGATTGCTGCTCTGTCTTTACAAACCCCATATTGAATTTAATATACACATATTTTAACAGACTATAATCCTGTAACAAAACACACCCAACAGTATACAGAGCAGTATAAACAAGTCATTGTCTGTATGCCATTTTAGTTTGTCCTGACTTTGCTAAAGCTTTTTGTGTAGCCTGTTGGTGTACCCCCGGAAGACCTCTGCGTACCCCCAGGGGCACCCGTAACCCTGGTTGAGAACCACTGGGTTAGAGAAACGTGTGTGTGTGTGTGTGTGTCTAGGAATCAGGACTCCTGGGGTCTATCCTGACTGCGAGCGGAGTGGGGTCTAATGGTTAGAGCAGAGAGCTGGCAGGTAGGATTCCTGGGTTCTAGTCCAGGCGATGCAACTGATTCATTCTGTGACATGGTTTGTTCTGCCTTGTCCTCCTGTGACAGGTGGAGCGCAAAGACCTGCCCCAGCCCTTCCCTTCCGGCTGGGTGGTGCAGGAATTAATGTCCGTAGAGCCTGGGCTCTAAAATCCTGGAGCAAAGCGTCCTGGAGAAGGAATTAGTTCCCCAAGCGTGACTGGCTCCCTGCCCCATCCCTCCCTCCATTAATCAGAACGAATCCCTCATGGCAGAGCTGTTGTCTGGTTACCCGCAGTGCAGACCCAATCTATTGTGTCCTGGCTGCTGTTCAGCTCAGGTTAACAGCATGGTCTGTTTCTGTGAACTCCCCCAGAGCTTTCGAATGGAAGTGAGAGTCTTCTTCACATCCTGCTCTAAACTGTGAGTAGTGTCGCTCTGTGGCTGTTGAACAGCTGCTGCATTCCTACCCCAGAGGTGGCATCATTTCAGTGCTGGGTGGGTGATCCCTGTGTAGTGTTGTTGAGTGCTGTTGCACATCAGCTATGCTCCATCCAGAGCTGTCTGCATTTCAATGCCAGGTGAGTGATCCCTGTATTGTGTTGTGGGGGGGAGGGATAGCTCAGTGGTTTGAGCATTGACCTGCTAAACCTAGGGTTGTGAGTTCAATCCTTGAGGGGGAGCCATTGAGGGATCTGGGGCAAAAACTGGGGATTGTCCCTGCTTTGAGCAGGGGGTTGGACTAGATGATCTCCTGAGGTCCCTTCCAACCCTCATGTTCTATGATACGCTGCTGCACTCCACCCCAGAGGTATTTGTATTTCAGTGCTGGGCGAGCAATCCATGTGTTGTTATGCAGCTACTACGCTCCACTCCAGAAGTGGCTGCAATTCAGTGCAGGGTGAATGAAAGTCCATGTCTCATTTTGCAAAGCATGGGTTCTCCAAGCAAGGGTGCTGTCTGTCCCATGTTCCTGCTCAATAGACTCTGGATTCTTAGCATCAGCGGAGCTACATTTTGAGCCGTGGTGGAACCAGGAGGCAGCTGGGTCATTGGTGGTTCCACCTTCAGTTATACCTATTGGCTTGAAAAGGCGCCACACGTATACCTAATGGCTGGCGAGGGGGGCAGTTGCCCCCCGGCCCGCTATTAGCTCTGCCACTGATTCTTTTTAAATGTTCATTGCGCTGCTTCCACCAGCCACTTTGATTTCATTTTGTTTTACAGACCCAAGCAAAATGCAAGCGGCAACCTGGCCAGAAGCAGATCCGTGTAATTGAACAGACTCATCCAATTACTGAGCCTTCCCAGAGCCAGGTGCTGCCCTCACGGTACATCAAACCTAGAGGACCTGCTAGGCTCCCAGTAGATGTAGCCTAGAGCCAAACGCAGGCCAGGCAAGGTGGCTTCGCCCATGGAGTTCAGGTCCAGGGATTCAGTAGGGAGTAAATGGCCAGCACTGGATGCTTCAGGTTTTGGTGCCCACCCAGAGACGGCTGGGGGCTGATTTTCAATTACACACCTGTGGCTGGCCCAGGCCAGCTGACTCCAGCTCCCGGGGCTCGGGCTAAGGGGCTGTTTAGCTGCGGTGTAGCCTTTGGGGCTCAGGCTGGAGCTTCGACTCTAGAACGATGCGAGGTGGGAGGTTCCCAGAGCTCGGGCTCCAGCCCAAGCCAGAACGTCTGCACCACAAATAAACAGCTGCTCAGCTCGAGCCCTGTGAGCCGGAGTCAGCTGGCCTGGGCCAGCCGTTGGCATGTAACTGCAGTGTAGACACACCCTAAGTGCCCACAAGCCCCCTGGGAGCTGCGGGTATTTAGCACCTCTGAAATCTAGGCCCCCGGTGTCTCAAAGTTAGGGGCCATTCAAAATCTTCTTGCCAGTGTCTTCCTCCACCCCCCACTGCTCCTCGGACGTTCCTGTTAACTGCTGGAAATGGCCCACCTTGATTATCACTACAAAAGGTTTTCTCCTCCCCGCTCTCCTGCTGGTAATAGCTCATCTTAAGTGATCCCTCTCCTTACAGTGTATATGATATCACCCATTTTTTCATGTTCTGGGTGTATATAAATCTCCTCACTGTATTTTCCACTGAATGCATCCGATAAAGTGAGCTGTAGCTCACGAAAGCTTATGCTCAGATAAATTGGTTAGTCTCTAAGGGTATGTCTACACTACGAAATTAGGTCGAATTTATAGAAGTCGGTTTTGTGGAAAGCGTTTTTTTACAGTTGATTGTGTGTGTCCCCACACAAATGCTCTAAGTGCATGTAGTCGGTGGAATGTGTCCACAGTACCGAGGCAACCGTCGACTTCCGGAGCATTGCACTGTGGGTGCCTATCCCACAGTTCCCGCAGTCTCTGCCGCCCATTTGAATTCTTGGTAGAAATCCCAGTGCCTGATGGGGCTAAAACATTGTCGCGGGTGGTTCTGTGTACATATCGTCAGGCCCCCGTTCCCTCCCTCCCTCCAGGAAAGCAAGGGCAGACAATCGTTTTGCGCCTTTTTTCTTGAGTTACCTGTGCAGACGCCATACCACGGCAAGCATGGAGCCCGCTCAGATCACTTTGGCAATTAGGAGCACATTAAACACCACACGCCTTATCCAGCAGTATATGCAGCACCAGAACCTGGCAAAGCGATACTGGACAAGTAGGCGACGTCAGCGTGGTGACATGAGTGATGAGGACATGGACACAGACTTCTCTCAAAGCACGGGCCCCGGCAATGTGGGCATCATGGTGCTAATGGGGCAGGTTCATGCGGTAGAATGCCGATTCTGGGCCTGAGAAACAAGCACAGACTGGTGGGACTGCATAGTTTTGCAGGTCTGGGATGATTCCCAGGGGTTGCGAAACTTTCGCATGCGTAAGGGCACTTTCATGGAACTTTGTGACTTGCTTTCCCCTGCTCTGAGGCACAAGAATACCAAGATGAGAGCAGCCCTCACAGTTGAGAAGCAAGTGGCAATAGCCCTGTGGAAGCTTGCAACGCCAGATAGCTACCGGTCAGTCGGGAATCAATTTGGTGTGGGCAAATCTATTGTGGGGGCTGCTGGGATGCAAGTAGCCAACGCAATCAAAGATCTGCTGATATCAAGGGTAGTGACCCTGGGAAATGTGCAGGTCATAGTGGATGGGTTTGCTGCAATGGGATTCCCTAACTGTGGTGGGGCCGTAGACGGAACCCATATCCCTATCTTGGCACCAGAGCACGAAGCGGGCGAGTACATAAACCGCAAGGGGTACTTTTCAATAGTGCTGCAAGCTCTGGTGGATCACAAGGGACGTTTCACCAACACCAACGTGGGATGGCCGGGAAAGGTACACGACGCTCGCATCTTCAGGAACTCTGGTCTGTTTCAAAAGCTGCATGAAGGAACTTTATTCCCACACCAGAAAATAACTGTTGGGGATGTTGAAATGCCTATAGTTATCCTTGGGGACCCAGCCTACCCCTTAATGCCATGGCTCATGAAGCCGTACCCAGGCAGCCTGGACAGTAGTCAGGAGCTATTCAACTACAGGCTGAGCAAGTGCAGACTGGTGGTAGAATGTGCATTTGGACATTGAAAAGCGTGCTGGTGCGGTTTACTGACTCGGTTAGACCTCAGCGAAACCAATATTCCCACTGTTATTACTGCTTGCTGTGCGCTCCGCAATATCTGTGAGAGTAAAGGGGAGACGTTTATGGTGGGGTGGGAGATTGAGGCAAATCGCCTGGCTGCTGGTTACGCACAGCCAGACACCAGGGCGGTTAGAAGAGCACAGGAGGGTGCGGTACGCATCAGAGAAGCTTTGAAAACCAGTTTCATAACTGGACAGGCTACGGTGTGAAAGTTCTGTTTGTTTCTCCCTGATGAAACCCCCCGCCCCTTGGTTCACTCTATTTCCCTGTAAGCTAACCACCCTCCCCTCCTCCCTTTGATCACCACTTGCAGAGGCAATAAAGTCATTGTTGCTTCACATTCATGCATTCTTTATTCATTCAGCACACAAATAGGGGGATAACTACCAAGGTAGCCCAGGAGGGGTGGTGGAGGAGAGAAGCACCAGGAGGGGTGGTGGAGGAGGGAAACAGCACTTTAAAAGTTTAAAACTTGAAAACTTATTGAATGCCAGCCTTCTGTTGCTTGGGCAATACTCTGGGGTGGAGTGGCTGGGTGGCCGGAGGCCCCCCCCCACTGCGTTCTTGGGTGTCTGGGTGAGGAGGCTATGGAACTTGGGTAGGAGGGCGGTTGGTTACACAGGGGCTGTAGCAGCGGTCTGTGCTCCTGCTGCCTTTCCTGCAGCTCCACCATACGCTGGAGCATATTGGTTTGATCCTCCAGCAGCCTCCTCTCATGACGCTGCCGCCACCTTTCAGCTTCAGCCCTCTCTTCAGCCCGCCACTTACTCTCGTCAGCCCACCACCTCTCCTCCCAGTCATATTGTGCTTTCCTGCACTCTGACATTGTCTGCCTCCACACATTCGTCCATGCTTTGTCAGTGTGGCAGGATAGCATGAGCTCAGAGAACATTTCATCATGAGTGCGTTTTTTCACCTTCTAATCTTCACTAGCCTCTGGGAAGCAGAAGACCCTGTGATCCTTGAAACACATGCAGCTGGTGGAGAAAGAAAAAAGACAGTGGTATTTAAAAAGACACATTTTCTAGAACAATGGCTACACTCTTTCACGGTAAACCTTGCTGTTAACATTACATACACAGCACATGTGCTTTCGTTCCAAGGTAGCATTTTGCCTCCCCCCACCACGTGGCTAGCAGCGGGGAACATTTCTGTTCAGCCATAGGCAAACAGCCCAGCAGGAATGGGCACCTCTCAATGTCCCCTTAAGAAAAGCACCCTATTTCAACCAGGTGACCATGAATGATATCACTCTCCTGAGGATAACACAGAGAGATAAAGAACGGATGTTGTTTGAATGCCAGCAAACATACACTGCAATGCTTTGTTCTACAATGATTCCCGAGTATGTGCTACTGGCCTGGTGTGGTAAAGTGTCCTACCATGGTGGACAGAATAAGGCTGCCCTCCCCAGAAACAAGGATCAAACAACACGGCTGGGGTAGTGGTGGCTGAACCCCCTAAAATGGCATGCAGCTCATCATAGAAGCGGCATGTTTGGGGCTCTGACCTGGAGCAGCCGTTTGCCTCTCTGGTTTTCTGGTAGGCTTGCCTCAGCTCCTTAAGTTTCACACAGCATTGCTTCGGGTCCCTGTTATGGCCTCTGTCCTTCATGCCCTGGGAGATTTTGACAAAAGTTTTGGCCTTTCGAAAACTGGAATGGAGTTCTGATAGCACGGATTCCTCTCCCCATACAGAGATCAGATCAGGTACCTCCCGTTCGGTCCATGCTGGAGCTCTTTTGCGATTCTGGGACTCCATCATGGTCACCTCTGCTGATGAGCTCTGGCCAGCGTGGCAAGCTGCAGGTGACCATGCAAACAGGAAATTGAAATTCAAAAGTTTGCGGGTCTTTTCCTGTCTACCTGGCCAGTGCATCTGAGTTGAGAGTGCTGTCCAGAGCGGTCACAATGGAGCACTCTGGGATAGCTCCCGGAGGCCAATACCGTCTAATTGCGTCCATAGTACCCCAAATTCAACCCGGCAAGGCCGATTTAAGTGCTAATCCCCTTGTCTGGGGTGGAGTACGGAAATCGATTTTAAGAGCCCTTTAAGTCGAAAAAAAGGGCTTCATCGTGTGGACGGGTGCAGGGTTAAATCGATTTAACGCTGCTAAATTTGACCTCAACTCCTAGTGTGGACCAGGGCCTAGTGTGGTTGCAGTTCTACATCTTTATACCCGTGGAGCTTATTCCGCTTCTCCTATAGGAATAGCGATCCCAGGACTAGCACTCCTATACCAGCATAACTGCCTCAACACGAGGGTGCCTCACTTTAACTGTACTGGTCTAGCCAGTGGCTCAACCCTTCTATTTGATGCCTGGGCTTCTGACTCTGAAAACATGGTCGTCATCTTCTGTAACCTTGACATAACTCAAGCATAGCATGTGACATTACAGCAGGAGCTGCTGTTTATAAACGTAGTACCTTCCCCGCCAGTACTGTTGTCATTCCTGACTCACTCTCTCTCTCTCTCTCTCTCTCTCTCTCTTCAGGCTCTCTGTGAGGCTCTTGCTATGGGAAGGAGCAGCCTGGAGAAGAGCTGAAGCTTTTAAACTTCGTCAATATTTTTAAACTTGTAGATTCCCTACCATTGGGGTGTTGGGGTGTCCAGGTGGAAGGGGTGTCAGGGTGGAAGGACTGTCTAGCCTGTGTTATACAAGAAGTCAGACTTGATGGTCCAATGTCCCATTAAATTCTGCGAAATTATGTAACTGGAAAATGGCCCTTCCTGAGACCCTGCACTGGCCTCACCCGGCATCTCGCCAAGCCCAGACCGGCTGTATGTTCGCAGGCACGTTTCTTCCAAACCAGAAGTGGGAAACGTGATAGGCTGTGAGGCCAAGGCCAAGGGAACCATCGAGAGCTCAGCAGGGCTGGACGACCCTCAGGGCTTCGGGAAGAGAGGAAGGAGCAAACCCCTCCCTTATTAGGGAAAATGAGGGCCAGTGAAACATGCCGAGGGCTAGGGAATATAAACGCCAACTCAGGAAAGGTAAGGACACCATGAGGCAGGGTCTGATCCTGTGCAAGGAAGAGCTCTGCTCCAAGAACACAGCCTGTCTCGGTGAGTAGAGCAGTGCCATCAGCCTGTCCCGCAGTCAGGCAGTGCCCAGCCTGCAGATATGAGCTACAGACAACTCAGAGTGCTGGCAGCAAAGCTGAGAGAGAGCATCTCTCTCAACCCCTGTCCTGCGCTGCTCTCCAGATCCCCTCAGAAACTGACGTTCCTCCTCTCCCATCTCAGGCAAATCCCAGGGGAATCTGTGCTCGGGGCCAGGCTGGGACAGAATCTGTCCTGCAGCTTTTGAGTCATGGGCACAAATCCACTTTCTGCTTAAAAAAGAATTCCAACTTTTCAGTGGCTGGGGCTGAGTCCCAAAGAGCTGAACAGAAGGGCTGTGAGTTGCAGGCAGGTGGAGATGCTGAAGGGCTGCGAGCCCCAGACCTGGCGCAGACGCTGAAGGGCTGCGAGCCCTGGGCCCAGCCTAGAGGCTGAAGTGTTGTGAGCCCTAGGCCCAGCCTAGAGGATGAAGGGCTGCGTGTCCCGGGCCCAGCCTAGAGGCTGAAGGGCTGCGAGCCCCGGGCCTGGTGCAGCTGTTGAAGGGCTGTGATCCTCGGGCCTGTTGCAGCCAGACATCCTGGGCCCTTTCCAGTGTATCAGCTGGGGGAGAGAAGAGGGGGTGCCACCTCAGTTTGGAAGGGAATTTGTTATTCAAAAGTATCTGCTCAAGATGAAGCAGTCATTGGATTAGGGTTGTTGGCTTGAGCTGCACAGCCTCAATTCTCCCTTCCTTTCTCCATCATCCCCAGGGCTACTGGCTCCGGCGTTGTCTCAAAATTAGGCAAATCATAGATTCATAGATTCCAGTGACAGAAGGGATCATCTAGTCTGGTCTTCTGGATAGCACAGGCCAGAGAGCTTCCCAAAAATAATCCCTAGAGCAGATCTTGTCGGAAAACACCCAATCTGGATTTTAAAATGGTCAGTGATGGAGAATCCATCACAATCCTTGGTAAATTATTCCAATGGTTAATTACCCTCACTGTCAATCATTTACACCTTTTTTCCTGTCTGAATTTGTTTAGCTTCAACTTCCATGTTATACCAATCGCCGGTAGATTGAAGAGCCCATTATTAAATATTTGTTCCCCATGTAGGTACTTGGAGACTGTAATCAAATCACCCCTTAACCTTCTCTTTGTTAAGATAAATAGATTGAGCTTCTTGCCTGTATCGCTATAAGTCATGTTTTCCAGTCCTTTAATCATGCTTGTGGCTCTTTTCTGAACCCTCCAATTTATAAACATCCTTTTTGAATTGTGGATACAACAACTGGACACAGTAGGGATCACAGTGGTGCCACTATTGAGGTACAGTAACCTCTTTACTCCTACTCGAGATTCCCCTATTTAGGCATCCCAGGATCACTCTAGCTATTTTGGTCACTGTATCGCACTGGGAGCTCATGTTCAACTACTTATTCACTTCTACCCCCAAATCTTTTTCAGAGTCACTGCTTCCCAGGTTAGAGTCCCCCATCCTCTAACTAAGGCCTACAGGTTTTGTTCCTGGATGTATATGTTTACATTAGCCATATTAAAATTAGGGCTGTCAAGCAATTAAAAAAATTAATTGCGATTAACTGCGCGATTCAAAAAATGAACCGTGCGATTCAAAAAAGAATTACGCGATTAATTGTGCTGTTAAACAACAATAGAATACCATTTCTTTTAAATATTTTTGGATGTATACTACATTTTCAAATCTATTAATTTCAATTACAACACAGAATAAAGAGTGTACAGTGCTCACTGTATATTTATTTTTGATTATAAATAATTGCACTGTAAAAAACAAAAAAAAACTATTTTTCAATTCACGTCATACAAGTACTGTAGTGCAGTCTCTTTACCATGAAAGTTGAGCTTACAAATGTAGAATTATATATATAAACTGCATTCAAAAATAAAACAATGTAAAACTTTAGAGCTTATAAATCCACTCAGTCCTACTTCTTGGTCAGCCAATCGCTCAGACAAACAAGGTTGGTTACAATTTGCAGAAAATAATGCTGCCTGCTTCTTGTTTACAATGACACCCGAAAGTGAGAACAGGTGTTCCCATGCCACTGTTGTCGCTGGCGTTGAAAGATATTTTTGTGCCAGATATACTAAAGATTCATATGTCTCTTCATGTTGCAATCACCATTCCAGAGGACATGCGTCCATGCTGATGATGGGCTCTGCTTTTGATAACAATCCAAAGCAGCGTGGACTGACACATGTTCATTTTCATCATCTGAGTCAGATGCCACCAGGAGGTTGATTTTCTTTTTTGGTGGTTTGGGTTCTGTAGTTTCTGTATCAGAGTGTTGCTCTTTTAAGGCTTCTAAAAGCATGCTCCATACCTTGTCCCTCTCAGATTTTGGAAGGTACTTCAGAATTTTAAACCTTGGGTCGAGTGCTGCAGCTATTTTTAGAAATCTCACATTGGTACCTTCTTTGCGTTTTGTCAAATCTGCAGTGAAATCTGAAAACGAACATGTGCTGGGTCATCATCCGAGACTGCTATAACATGAAATACGTGCAGAATGTTGGTAAAACAGAGTAGGAAACATACAATTCTCCCCCCAAGGAGTCCAGTCACAATTGTAATTGATGCATTATTTTTTAATGAGCATCATCAGCATGGAAGCATGTCCTCTGGAATGGTGGCTGAAGCATGAAGGGGAATATGAATGTTTAGCATATTTAGCATGTAAATACCTTGCAACGCTGGCTACAAAAGTTCCATGCCTTCTCACTTTCAGGTGACATTGTAAATAAGAAGCAGGCAGCAGTATCTCCCCTCAATGTAAACAAACTTGTTTGTCTGAGCGATTGGCAGAATAAGAAGTAGGTTAGGTAACCAAAAAAAAATCTGTATTTGTAAGTTACACTTCGAGGTCTAGTGGGTATGAGTGGGGGCGCTGGGGGTGGGAGTCAGCACTCCTGGGTTCTATTCCTGGATCTGTGAGGGAGGGTTGTCTACTGTTTAGATCAGGAGATGGAGAGTCAGGACTCCTCCTGGCTTTGCAGCTGACTCCCTGTGTGACTGAGGGCAATTCCCCACACCCCCCCCCCCCCCCGTGCCTCACTCATATGGGGATAATGACACCGACCCAGCTCCTGGGGGTTGGGGCTGGATTCATTCCAGTCTATACAGCACCTCTGAGGGAGGTGCTAGGAAAGGGCAGGACATAAGTAACCAACAGACACTAATGGGATGCACCATGTGATTCTCTTTCTGTCCCTAGCGCATGTGACTGTGGACCCCAACACAGCCAATGCCTACCTGCTCTTGTCCCGGGATCAGCGGAGCGTGAGGGTGGGCAACAAGAGGCGGGATGTCCCCAGTAACCCCAAGCGGTTTGACACGTGCACCTGCATCCTGGGCCGGCAGTGGTTCACAGCCGGGAAGCACTACTGGGAGGTGGAAGTGAGGGACAAGCTATGTTGGACACTGGGGGTCTGTGAGGAGTGTGTGAGCAGGCAGGGAATATTCACGCCCTCACCAGCGACTGGTTTCGGGACGGTGTGGCTGCACAATGGGGATGAGGATGCAGTGCTCACTTCCCCCCTGCCCGAGCTTATGCTGAGACTGAAGCCTCGGCAGATTGGCATCCTCCTGGACTTTGAGGCCGGAGAGGTGTCCTTCTACAACGTGACTGGCAGCTGTCACATCTACACCTTCAGTGGCATCTTCTTGGTGCCCCTGCGGCCATACTTCTACCCAGGGATGCGGGCAGGCAGCTTGAATGATGCCCCTCTGACCCTCCCACAGGGAACACAGCAGCCATGAGCCAGTCACAGCCGCCTTGGCACCTTGGGCTTTCAGGACTTACCAGTGAAAGTCTTTCTTAACAACACATAATTCACCAGCGGAACTTACTGCCACAGGATATTGAGGGGCCCAAATGTCTAGTGGGATTCAAAAAAGGATGAGACATATATATGGATGATCCAAATATCACCAGTTAGACAGGGCAGGAGACACCAGGACTATAAAACCATCTCCACAGGGCAGGAGCCAGCCACTGACTACAGGGGGGCACATTCCCCAAAGAGAAGGTTATTCCCTAATTACACACTGCAGCGTCTCTGATATCTTCCTCGAAGCCTCTGACTATGGAGACAGGATACCTGGCTTTCGGGCGCTGCAGTGAGCTAGCACAGCAAATCCTGTGCTCTCTGGGTGCTGTTAGAGCAAGAAATTGGTCACTGAAGCTGATAATCAGCCACAGAGCAGGAGCACTGATCCACGATAAATGCCCCCACACTGCTAGACCTTCCTGCACAGCCCCAGTAGGGGAGTCTCCATCCAGCATTGCCATTCCCCAGCACTGGAATGCAGAGTCAGCAGCATCTGCGGGGAGGCCTGGGGAGCAGGAGAGGGTGGGTGAGAGGACCTGAGGGCCTTGCTCAGTTTGCAAAGAATCCAGCTGCATCATCTTTCGTAGGTGGTGTGGCTGGTGGAGACCTTGGGTCTCTGGCATGTCATGCTCCTGGCTTAGCCGCTTGGTTCAAGGTAGAGCATTGCTGCCTGTGTCCTGTAACCTCCAGCAGCCAAGCTCCTTGGGGCAGCCATGGCAACATTGCCTTTGGCTACCCTTGTTTTAAAGGGCTCAGGGAGCATGGACATGAGGATGGAGTCGCGTGTCTGTAAAGGGCGGGGCCTGCCAACACGAGCGAGCCAGCTCTAATCAGCAATTCGCCTCTGACCTATTCCCCCTTCTAGTGAAATACCGAAGCCTTCCTTCCGCTGGATGCTTCTGAGCCCAGCCCAGCCCATGGGCCAGAGCTGTCCACAGCCCTGTGCGTGTGCTGTCCCTGGTCTCACCGACGGTGTGCGTCAGCACGCAAACCCAGTGCAGACTGCAAAGCCTGTTGGCCCATCAACCTCAGCTCTCTAGGTCATTTTCTCCCACCAATAAACCATGCATTCCAATAGCCTTGTATAAGCTGGCAAAGCATCCCTTGTGATCTGAGAGCTGCTCACCCCCACCTTCTGGGGGAAGGGGGAGAGCTAGGAGATCCAGTCCAGCTGGAGCCGTGGTACTCTCAGGACTCAGCACTCTCATGGGCCCTTCGTGGTGCATGTGTGATTCAGGGACTACTATGACTGTCTGAGGGAGCTGCCCATTCCCTAGCCTTGTGTGCACCTCTCTGTGATGGGACTTCACCCCAAGAAGCCAATGTGCTGCATGCAGCTAAATAGTCCAGCCCCCCTCCAGCCCCAGTAATGAAGGCAGAGTGAGAGGAATTTCACACACAGAGAACCCCCTAGACTGTTCCGAAGCTAGGCAGAGAAGGTGGGACAAGGGGGTCTCTGAGGCCCTCAGGCTGGGCCTAGCTCACTGCCATGCCCCTCTCAAGGAGTGGTTTTGTCTTCTTGACATATATTCACCCTAACCCAAATCATGACAGGTTTCAGAGTAGCAGCCATGTTAGTCTGTATTCGTAAAAAGAAAAGGCGTACTTCTGGCACCGTAGAGACTAACCAATTTATTTGAGCATAAGCATCCGATGAAGTGAGCTTTAGCTTATGCTCAAATCAATTGGTTAGTCTCTAAGGTGCCACAAGTACTTCTTTTCTTTTTCCTAACTCAAATGTATCCCATTGGCTACAGGGAGTTCCAAGCTAGGACAAGTTCACCTTGATGTCTTTCTCCAGCAGGCGGATGGTTGCAGAATCTCTCCTGGGTTGCAGAATTGCTCCTAGCCAGGGCTGGCTTTGATGCAGCAGCCTGGGGACGGTGCCCCATCCTAGCTGGGCAGGGCTCATGCCCTCCTTGCCTGGCCAATCCCATCGGGCTCCCCTTGAATATGTCCAGGACGCGATGGCTGCAGCCCTGCAGCCGCTGTACAGCCATGGGCACAGTAGGCCTGTGTGTGGGTGTTCGTCTGGCTCCAGGGCTGGGGAGGGAGGAGGAGACCCGGGAAAGAGCAGCAGGAAGCCGTTCGCTGAGTAGACAGGACTGGGCTGGCAGCTCCAGGTGCATTCCCAGCTCCGCGGAGAGGGACGTCAAGGCTGGCTGGACTGATCCCTAGATCTAGATCCCTAGAGGGCAGGTGCGTGCAGGGGTCTGGACACAGAGAATGGCCGACACCCTGTTTCCTGGCAACTGATGGCCTGGGCCCTTCCCCCCTGCAAGGTGAGACCTAAGGGTTGGAGAACAAGGGAATCAGGTGCCCTCCTGGCCGGGGAAAGGGACAAAGCCCAGAAGAGGAGGGTCTGGAGGGAGTTTCAGTTTGGGGCTGGCTGGGACATGGAGTGAAGGGTAGACGTGGTTGTCTGGCTCACTGCCCCCCAAAATGGACCCAGCTGAAGGGTCCGGTTCTCGACACCTACAAGCTCTGTATTAGACCATGTTCCTGTCGTCTAATAAACCTTCTGTTTTACTGAGGGAAGCAGCGCGGGGTGAGGGATGTGCTGGCCACGGCTTCCTGCAGCCCCCGTTGGCCTGCAGTGGGGAACTGCGGCCAGTGGGATCCGCGATCGGCCAAAGCTGTGGACGCGACAGGTAAACAAACTGGCCTGGCCCGCCAGGGGGCTTACCCTGGGGGGCTGCATGCCAAACGTTGCCGACCCCGGTGCTACAGCAATCTCCCGTACAGCAATGGCTGTTACAAGACAGCATAATTTAGAACAACCCAGAGTCTAAAGCTCAGGTGTATTTGAGGATCTGGGCCAGTACTTGGCTGTTTCTATAGTAATGACCCCTGAGCAAGCAGTGTAATGTACATGCTTATCACTGAGCTTGTCCAGAGGCTGCACGTACATCAGAATGACTAGATGTCCTGATGTGTAATAAAAACACTTGGAGTCATAAAAAATCAACCCAGCCTACTTTACAGGGCCTGAGCCTTCTCTCCCTTACAGCATCTGAGCAGTAGGAGAATGGCTAATACGGGCCACTGTTCTGGTTGTTGTATTCTATTTATAAAAGCATAATACTGGCCAGTATTATAGTTGCTGTATTCTGTTATAAAACAACAACAAAACATAGAAAAATAAAAAATACAATTTAATGTTTTGAATTAATTTGGGGGAAAGAATTTACAGGACAATACAAGAATTCAAAACATTTAAAACATTCCATTCTTTCTCTCCAGTATTTTCGTCTCTTTTGTTCCAATTTTGGGTAGCGGGAGCGAGTAGTATAAGAGCCCTACCATCAATCAAACGTTAACCCCACCCCTTGACCCCGTAAGCCCTGCACACAGGTCACTGGAAGTCCCACCTCTTGGGAGTATTACTCCCAGGGTCAAGGTGGACACATGTCCGGAAGCAAGGTGTGTCATGTGACCCCTGTAAGAACTCCTCCCACTGTCCTCTGCTGATCAGGATGGATTCTGCCCCCACAGGAATGCTTCGAGAGAAGATTTGACCAATCAGGGGGAGTTCCGGGGTTTGTGTGACCCCTCTAAGAACTCCTCCCACTGCCCTCTACCAATCAGCAGGGGTTTCAGCCGCTGGGGACCACCCCGAGAGGAGATTTGCCCAATTGGGGGGAATTCTGGGGCAGGGTGACCCGTTAGGAGGTGGCTCGTGTGACCCCTCTAAGAACTCCTCCCACCACCCTCTACCAATCGCGATGGGTTTTGGCCACAGAGGACAGCCCCAAAAGGAGATTCGACCAAAATAGGGTGGGTTCTGGGACGGGCTCAACCACCCAGAAGAGGGTCATGTGACCCCTCGAAGGACTCCTTCCAATGTCCTCTGCCAATCAGAGTGCAGAACCATCACCTCATAAGTCCCAGCGCTGGGAAGAGGAGGCCATCTCTTACCAAGAAGACGTGTTTTAGAAATTGTGGAAAGGCTGAGAGGAAACGTGGACTCCTTTACCACCCCTGTGAGAACTTCAGACTTTGTTTTAGCCCCGAGGACCTTTGGAGTTGTGTGGAGAAAGCGCTACAGCAGCGACAGTTCTGAAGAGGATGAGAGAGAAGCCAAGGGGATTCCTTTGGCCCAGCCATTGATGGATATGCCAGAATCCGAACCTGAAGCCCAACTGCTCATGAGACACCCCCATGAGCATGGTGGCCTCTCGTCATCCGCCACCCTGGAGGAGGAAGGCGATCATGGCTTGGGGGAGGCACTGGCAGACAAGGTGAATGGAAAAGACATAGCTCAGGTACATGAATGATTAAGAAGCGACGGTCGATGATTGCGTGTAATGAGGTTAGGAACCAGGGGTTGTGTAAATCTAAAAACAAGGAGTGGGAACTTACGCTTGTTTCTTCTCTGAAAATCTCTCGACAGCTTGACGATGCCTTTCCAGGGGACCCGGAGGCCCTGGACGGCGTAACATCAAGCAGCGAAGGTGAACCAGGCCCGCCTTGTTTTTGCTCAACGCCGCTAGAAATTGTTGAAGATGACTCCGAGGAGGACGGCTACGAGGAGTTTAGGAGGAGGCTTGGCATGGAACTCGCTGAGTCAGTGCCACATCACGAGCGTAAAAATGTTATGCGGACTATTGTCCGCGTTGCTGTTTATGCTGTTCTTCATCACTGTCTTAGGGAAAAGCTTTTTGAAAATGGTGAGGGCTGTGTCATAGATGCCCCAGCCCAATGGCACCATGACTGTGTGACTTGGACTTCAATGGATAGAAACTGCAAGCTCTGGGACCTGTGTGCTGAGCTATGTTTGGAAAGCTTATTGAACACTATTATTGCCATAGGTTATGTTATGCAATGTCTGTGCCTAACCCAAGAACATTTAGCACAAGGGGTGACCTTGAGAAATGCTGTGCAATTCAGTGGAGACCCTGACCTTGTTTTAAAGACAATGTCCAAACTGGAAGATGCCTGCTTACAGCGTTACATTGACCGTCTGGTCCACACAAAAAGTGACAGAACCCTGCTTAAGAAACAGTCTATTTGTAAGAAATCTAAAAGGATTAATTGAGAGAATGATGAAGGGACAAACATGCAATATAAAACTTGGCTGCTGTAGATTTTAAAAAATCGAATGAAAAGGGCTTTGTGATTATCTGTGTTTCTGTTAGAAGGTCTCTGGCCCTTAAGTGAGCTAAAAGTTTTAATGGAGCCTCTGGGTTTGTTTTCAAGAAGCTGTATGACTTTTAAATGAAAAAAAAAATGGTTTTTGAGAACCTAGGTCTTGTGTCTTTGTGTAAAAGAGACCCATTTACAGCAAAAAGCTGTGAAGTGGGAGGGGAACAAATCCTAAAAATGTGTTTACAGTGTAACCCTTCTGCCCATCAGAGTTGGCCACAACAGGGGCTGGATTCAGTATCTAGGAGTTCCCTCCCAGTAACACAATGCAAAACCGGGTCAAGCCCCCCACCAGCGGGGCACTGAAGCTCCCCTATGACAAGTTGAAATCACTGAATACTGTGTTAAGTAGTAGGGGGGCCTCAGAGCTGGGGCACCGTGAACCCAAAGTGACATCAGCTCTGCAGTCTGTAACCAAACTCCTAATAGAATCAAAATTACCTCTGACATTACACAATGGAGAGAAAGTGCAATTGGTGTTTGGGGCCCTCAGAAGGGGGCTCACATCACCAGGCACAAACCTCCAAACTCTCTCAATTCACTGGGTTTTGGAATCCTTGTCCCTTGCCTAGCGAGTGCTACTTAGTTGATGGCGAGTCCCTCCGTCATAAAAGGCCAAGGACAGTTCTACTGTCCTTGATTCACATAATGAGGATAACAGCACTTTATTCTTTCTGCCCCTATAACAGAGAAACTGGGGATCCCACAGCCGCCAAAGTGACCATTTGGGCTCCTGTGGGCTCATGCTAGGTGGGGTGAGTGTCCTGTGCAAACGAGATCAGCTCCTGAAGTCCTTTCCCACAACTCACCACCAGATGTCAGGGTAGAGCTCATCCTGCCTCTGCTTACAACTCGAAAACAAAACAGGGATGGTTCAGACATGTGTTTGAGTACAATAGAGTTGACTCATCCTGTTCACACCCCCACTGAATAGCGAAGGTAACTGTGATTACTTACCCTTGTTGCTAGAGGGATAAATGTGATGGGTGTGCACCCATAGTAAGGGAGGCGGGTGGGTGAGTTCGGATTAATATGAAATGAAATAAAACCTCAGGAATTCGCAGATGCTATTGGGCAGTTTAAATATAATCCCTGGAGTTGGTAGAGCACTATTGGACAGTGAAAATGACCCAGGAACTGGCAGAACTCTACTGGACAGTTTAAATATGACCCAGGAGTTGTTTGAATGCTATGGGTCACTCTTTCTAGCAATTCAAAGCCATTAAAAGTTTAAAATACTCTATTTACCCAAAAAACCCAAAACAACCAACCAAAAAATCCCACCACACACACACACACACACACACACACGGGTCTAACCCAAAACTGAAATGTTTGAAGGGTTCACAAATCTTCACCATGCTTTAGAACAATCATTTGCTCGAAAGACAAATTTTTAAAAGCTGTGGGTGCTTATTATGGTTGTGATACAACCATTTTATTTCAACCCCCCACCCCAAAGTTTAAGCATGAAAGAAACATGTTTAAAAAACAAGCCCCAAAGACATTTACTGAGATCTGCAAAGGGTCCCCACTTGGAAATGGGTACAGTTACATTACGGATTGGTGATTTACTGTTTAATACTGTAAGAAGGCCCTACAGAAAAATGTATTTTAACTAAAAGGAAAAAAATGTGGCCAAAAGCAGCTCGGTTGTGCAGACAGCTTAATTTGTTGGATCATACTAAAGAAGTTCTGTATTAAAATCACAAATGAGTGTGATTCCCCATAGTTTAAATTCCAGGGTATTACTAATTAAGAGGTCTCTTGGGTTTTGGTACTGTTTCTCTCCCTCTCCGTGTGAAAGTTGCAAGCTGCTAATTGTGTTAGTACATCCTAGACAGAGTCTGTTCTCAAAGCAACACTTTGTAACAACAGAAAGAGCACACAGAGACTCCCCGCCCTTTTGTTGTATTTATCTGGCTTTGTTAACAATTGTGCTTTAAAATAGAGATAGAGGATGTATGTGGATGGATGCTTGGTGTGGATAATAACTGAATGATCAGGGAGGTGCCAGCCTAAGAATCCAGTGTCTGTCGGCCAAAGAAGGCGTCAACCAGAGGACCCCCGGAGGGCAGACTGGAATCCACCCAACAGCCTCAAGGATGGGAGAACCGAAGAACAAGACGGAGCCGTCAGGAATGTGCCATCTGCTGATTGATTCAGCAACAGCATGATGAAGCAATTCCCATAGGCTGGCATAGCAATAAATTCCTATAAAAATGGACTCTAGAAATGGAAAACTTTGGGGTCTGATTCTGCAAACCAACTTCCAGGCGCGTCAGATGTGCATCTGACAAGGCCCTGCTCCCTCCTCGTGTCCAGGCCACCTGGCCAGTGGCTTGGCATGAGCAACTCTAAGGCTGGTAACTATGATAACAACCTTGCAGAACCTCTCTGTGTGTGTGTGTGTGTATGAATGAATGTGTGAGTAAATATGAAATTGAATGGAATGTTATAGCTATAACTAACTGCTTACTATGATTCTTTCTGTATGCACAATAAATGTGGCATTTTGCCTTTTCCCTTTTAATAAGATCCTGCTGGTTTTTATTTTATTGGTATAACAAATTCCCCCACCCCAGATCACAAAAGGGAATGTTAGGGAGGGGTGCCTAATGGCCTTAAGTAGCTATTATTTGAGAGTTGTAGCAATCAAATCAACCTGCTAGCTCCTATTTTGAAGTCTGTTTGAAACAAAGGCTTAGGATGGTGTAAAAACCTCATGTATTTTGGAGACTCTTTCAACAGAAACTCTCTTGAATGGCTGCTGGACTGCAAAAGGAGCCATGCTCCCTGTTTTTAACTCTGAAAATATATATTCTATTATATCACTCGTTGGCCGTGCTGTCTTAGTAAATAATGGTGCCTATGTTTCTTGCAGTGTGATCTGTTTAGCATGGAACCAATCACTTTAAACTGCATTTCATCACCGGGCCAAGGTAAAAACCAGTTTAACTGTAGTTTTGCTTAATAACTTCAGGTATTACACAGGTTGGATAGGGATTTGGGGGTAATACTAACTAACATTTTTGCTTGTTCTTTAATCCAAAGGCCCAAACACATATGGGGGTGGGGTGGGGGGGGGCGTAACTTTCTGCAATTGGCTTTTAAATGCATGTGGGTTTATTGAAAAGTATTTTGTTGCAAACTGTGTTTTAAACTCTCACTCTCTCTCTCTCTCTCTGTGTAAAAAAATATAGGTGATTTTTTTTTAAGTATATGGCTGCAAACTGATGGTAATGGTGTGTTTCAAATTAACAGGGTGCTTTTTTAATGTGCAAAATGTGTTTTAAACTGGATTTTAAAAGTTGATTTTAAAAGCAGTTTGGTTTTTATTTTGCAAACTGAGGTGCATTTAAAAAAAATGTTTGTGGGTTTGTTGTTTTTTGTTTTAAAGTGGTAGAAATAAACTCAAAACTCCTGTTTGTTGTACAGCCTGAAATGGATTATTTTATTTTAAAGCTCTGACTTTTTAAATAGAAAAACACCCTAATGAATATTTTATTTTTAAGTTTACAAGACAGTTTCATGTGATTTATAATAATCATAATCATATTGTCTGCTCCACAGTACGGTCAAAACATGAGAGACCCTTAGACCAGAGGGTAAAGAAGCTTAAAAGAAAAAGAAAAGAGACAGCTGAAAAGAAAAATTCACCAGATGGATGGATGAAGCCCAGTAAATATACTGTGTTTGGGAGGTTATGAGGTTTTGTATTTTAAGTAAATACATCGGTGTGGGTGAGAAAGATGGTAAAGTTAAGTTTTGTAATATGTTCCTTCCCCCCCAATCGGGAATGTGCAGTTCTCCTGACAATGCTGTAGTCAGAGCTACAGGGACACCTCCACCAGACCAGCCAAAGAACCAGAAATCTGCTTTGAGAACTTTAACAACTCAAAACAGCACAAGAGTGCAGATGAAGCATCAGGACAGTCCAAACCTCAAATACGTCAAAGCCAAGGACAAAACAAAAGACTCTGGTGAAAACCAACCACGCAAACACAACTCCAGTTCCTCAGCGGCCACCTCCACACCAAGCCCTGAGAAAACCATGAGTGAAAACGCCCACCTACGATGCTTCGTTCAGAAGACTGAGGGACGCTGTATCCTCAGGGGTTCTAAGAGAACGGCATTCTAAAAAGGTTTGGGGAAAATATGATGCTTCGTTCAGAATACCGGTGAACGGTGTATCTTCAGGGGGTCTAAAAGAAAGGAGGGCTGGAAAGCACGTCAACAAAGCAAAAGCTTTGGTGGGTGACTTTTTGAAAAATACTTCAATTTTTGGCTCTGCGCAGGCGTGACTAGTCGTGGAAAGGGGCCTGGGTAAAAGGGGTACCCTCAAGGATACACATCAGCTCAGGTGTAAACAAAAGGGGGGACAGCGCTTGGTGGACAAACAAATGGCTGCCAAAAAGTTCCAGGCCAGGGTCGCTGTAAAAATTTTAAAAAGGGCTAAAGAGGTAATGGGGAGGGGGGACAAAAAGAGATGCCCTCGACTGGAGACTCTCAAACTGGAATATCTGAAAATGGGGAGGTGGAATCAGACTCTCACACAGAGTCTGGTTTAGAAAATTCCCCAGAGGGCTCTCTAGAATGATGGGTCCCCATTTCCTCCCGATGACCCTCACGGAGGCGCCTCGGAGTCTGACTCTCAAATAGCATCTGATGTAGATGGTCCCGTAGAGGAACCCCCAAGTAACCCTGAAAATGCAGAGGGGTGTATGGAGAGAGTGAGAAGTTGGCAACGTGAATTACCGAGATTTGGGGGGTTGGTGTATTGTGAGGAATTTCATTTTGTCAATCTTGAGCGAATAAATTCAGCTCAGCAGGTTGTTGAAGCCATACACAGGGGGATACAGTTAGTTCTCGATGACGTTAATGGTAGGGTAGGCCCTGATGATTATGTTCAGTTACATTTAGAGAGCCGTAATTGAACTAACCCGTTGTTTTCAGTCTGAAGAACTAGGGATGAGCTGTCTGCTGAGGATTTCTTCAATCAGACCTCAAAGCTGCCACAGAGCAATAGAGTTGCATGTCAATGGGACATTGCACCTCGTTGGGACAGTTTTAAAAAAACAGGGGTGGGGGCCGCTCGTAGAGTTTTAAATTCTATCCTCAGTAGTCAAATCATCCATAAAAAAGAGACAATGTTTAGTAGACCTGACTTACATGGCTACCAATCTGTGTTTTGCGCGTGGGCTCTTGACCATCATGTCCGACCATAAACCTACGGACGCGGAATCGTTAGCAGGGGAGAGAAAGTTGCATGAGAAACTGGGCTGGTCAGATCAAAAAAAGATTATGCTCAGTGACGTAGCAATGTCTGAACAGCATTTAGGAGTCAACACACAGGTGGTGCTGTATGTGGCGAAAAGGGCTTTTTTTAAACGGGCGGGGGGGCAGTTTACCCCAAGACCTATTTCATCCTGTTGCACGATGAGCATTACTATGGGGTTCTGGTTGTGAAAAAGTTGTTTGGAGGAAAAAAATATGGTGAGTTTTGCCCCACGGTGCACATTCACGGCCACTCTCGCAGGTACAGCTGCTGCCTCTGCTTGAGCGTAACCTGCTCAGACAGCGTGGACGTGCAGCTGAGGTGTCCTCGCTGTAGACTGTATTGTCAGTCCAGAGAGCGTTTAGACAGACACATCGACTGGGCATCGACAGAACAAGCTGAATGCCTGTCTAAAACGTTGTGCGACAAGGGTCAGTCTTACGTGGACAAGCGGCACAGACGTAAAGGGAGGCGCTGTAAGCAGGGTCAGGGTTTGATCGCTGGTGATGTAGACGGTCACCTCGGTTTTATGGACAGCCTTAGAAAGCCCGAATCCTCAGAAAAGTGTATTTGTTATGATTCTGAATACACACAGGAGACTGGGTTGCACACTCCCAATTACATTTTTGCTATGTCCCTCAAGCCGGAAAAGTCCTGGGAATTTAAGGGTGATGAGTGTCTTTCTATGTTTGTTCAGACCTTTATTGGCAAAGAGTTCCGGGTCTACACGTTCCAGGCGCACAATTCCAAAGGTTACGATGCATACTTCATCATTAGACAGTTACTGAAGGAAAAGATGTGCCTAGAACTGATCACTCAGGGTAGTAAACTAATGTGTGTGGAAGTTAAGGCCCTGGGCATTCGTTTTATAGACTCTTTAAACTTCTTGCCCATGAAGCTTGGTTAGCTCCCGCAGGTGATGGGATTTGAAGGGTGCAAAGGGTATTTTCCACATTTTTTGAACACTTGAGAAAATCAAAATGACGTGGGGCCTATGCCCGGTGTGGAGCACTATGGTGTAGAAAGCATGATGCCCAGGGAAAAAGCAGAGTTTCTCGACTGGTAGCAGGCCCACAGGTAGGAGACGTTTGACTTGCAGAAAGAGCTCGCGTATTACTGTCAGCAGGATGTCAAAATTTTGAGACAGCTTTGTATCCTATACAGAAAAGAGATTATGAAAATGATGGAGAAGGGAGATCTAGTAGAGAGAGAACCTGGTAAATTCACTGAGATAAAACTGTGTATAGATCCATTCTGGTACATAACACTAGCATCTGCCTGCATGGCTATGTACAGGTTTATGTTTTTGGAGCCTAACACGGTAGCTCTTCTCCCTCCAGACGATGATCACAGGCAGAAAAAGATATTCGACCCCATCTATTCAGTGGCTGTTGTATACCTCTCACCAAGAAACTATACAAATAGGGCATGCTTTACAGGGTGGGGAACTACAGGTAGGCTCCAACTCTTTAGAGGGTTATGCCAGTGTTGACAGGGTACACACAGCCATAGAGTTTAATGGGTGTTCTTTTCCACGGTTGTGCCACCTGTCATTGTGAGAAAGCACAAAACCCTATGACGGGGACAACTTTTGGGTTTCCTTATTACAAGACGCAGCTCAAGACCGACTATCTGAAATAACTTGGTTTTGTAGTGAGGACTCTTTGGGAGCAAGAGTGGGAAGTGATGAAAGAAACAGACAGGGAGCTTGCAGGTATTGAAAATGAGCCCAGTTGCCCTAGCCTCTCGTGCCTAGGGATGCTCTTTTTGGGGGGAGGACAAACGCTATCTGTCTATATTACAAACTTAACTCCGCGGAAGAAATCCACTATTATGATTTTACCAGCTTCTACCCTTTTGTAAAGAAAACCAAAGAATACCCTATCGGACACCCTGATATAGTTTATGACAAATTTGGACCCCTTGCAAATTATTTTGGAATTGCAAAACTTAAAGTGTACCCCACACAAGGCTTCTTTTTCCCATTCTTACCTGTCAGAGTGGGTGGCAAGCTTATGTTCCCGCTATGCCGAACCTGTGCGGAAACCGAGCAGCGGGAGATGTGCATCCATACTGACAAGGAGAGGGCCATCCTGGGGACTTGGTGCACGGTGGAATTGAACGCGGCCATAACGAAGGGGTACGCGGTGGCAAAAATATATGAAATCTGGCTTTTTAATGAAAAATCTGATGAACTCCTTTCAGAGTACATCAAATGACACCTCCGCCAGAAACAAGAGGCTTCAGGGTATCCCAGCTGGTGCACAGATGAAGAAAAACAAAATAAGTACATGAACGATTTCTACCAGAAAGAAGGCGTGCGTTTGTGCCAACACGAGATCAGGTTTAACCCCGCTAAACGCCAAATCGCTAAACTCTTTCTAAATTCCCTCACGAGCGAGATCCCGCCAGATCAACACATCACCGAGTTTGTGTCGGCAGGCCCGAAAACATACGGGTATAAGCTGTCGGGAGGAAAGGCCTGTATGAAAGTCAAAGGTATTACCCTGAACTTGGCAAACTGTCAAAAGATCAACTTTGAGAGTTTGAAAGATCTAGTCCTGGACTATTGCACGGGCCTGCGAGAAAACACCTCAAAAAAGAGAGAGGTTCAGCAGCCCTCTATCGTAAGGAGCAAAAATCAGTGGTAAATAGAGACCAAAACCCTTAAGAAAACAAAGAAAGTCATTTACAACAAGAGGGTCCTAGGAGAAGGCTTTAAAACCCTGCCCTGCGGATTTTAAAATGGATACGAGGTGGAAACACCCCTTTTCTGCAATACTCGCGGGACCTAGCAACTGTGGGAAAAGTTACTTTATAAAAAATGTGTTGGATAATGCCAAACAAAACATTGTCTGTTATGCCTGAGAATAGTGGATAACATGGCTATAAAAAGCATTGCAAGATACACATGTCTGGGCTTGTTGAAACACATTTTGAGCAAGGCTAGGTATGCCCAAGAATTTAAATGTATTTTTTAGAAAATTCATCACCATCCGGTCGTTTTGCACTAAGTCGTTAGAATACAATTTTAAAATCCTGTCAAAAGATAAACCCTTGCTCTGATGATGTAAGAAAAACACTCAGTGATAGCCGCAGGCGACAGAGCGGGGGTCTTGTAATTGTCTATTGTGAAACACAATGCCTGTGGCATTTTTGTTTAAACATTTCATAATGCTTTTAGGAAACAACATGCTCTTCGGGGGGTGCCCGTATGAGTCTAAAAACTCTCCACGGTTACGCTCCGCCAGACACAAGGCAAGCCAGTGTTCACCAGGTTGGTTGTGTGGATGTGCGATACAAACCTAGGGGTCTCTGAGACAGCGTGTCGCCAGGGAGCCAAATCACAAGGGAACACATCTAAGAAATTCTTTTTTGTGTAAGGCACCTTGATAAGACACACGAGAGCTGCGCGGTGTCCATGTTCACATATGGTCAAGCAGAACGTCTCTCCTCTGATTTCTCTCTATGATGTTGTCAAAAACCCCATGCATGATCAGATTGATGGTGATGGTTAAAGCCTTCCCAAAACGTATTTCTGCTCTCAGGTTCCCGGTTTTAATCAGGGAATAGTCATCGGTGCATTCCTGGTCGGGAGACAGGTCAAAGGCAAACAAGGTGTAACCCTGTGGAAACTCCTCACGGTCGATTAACAGAGAACGATCTGTCATGTGTTTACCAGTGTCTGTACCAGATTCATGTATTCTCTCACGCAGCATCCTGCCTCCAAGTCTGGTTGCAGAGGCTTGGTTGGTATCTGTTCACCATCCACATACAAGGCCACAAAATAAATATCATAATGTTTAAAATGAAAGGGATTTTTAGTGTAACTTCCACTCAAGGCATAAGACAAACCCTAGGACAAGCATTTTGGGTAACTGTCCCAAAAAACAGGTTCTCCTGGTTATTGACCCTGCTGCCCACGGGGATGCTAAACACTTTCATTCCCACACGGTCCACGGGATATTTAGCATTTGTGGTAAGCAGGGACTCCGCGTGCCCCAGACGAACGCTCAGGGCCACTCGTACTTTCTTCATAAAAAGCGATGCTGATACAATGCGCAATTTAAAGCCTTCGGCTGCACTGCCCATTAAACAGAAAGCATCTTATCTGTGCGTCAGTTTAAATTTTCACATCCACTCCGTTCAACAAATGAGACGTATCTGTTCTGATCTGTCTTTATTTCAATGGTAATGGTATCGATGTGGTGTTTTCTGACAGGAATGTGATGAGGTTTATCGTAGGTGATGGTGACAAACTCATTGTTCCTTCCTCAGACAGGGACACAGTGTAACAGGGGAACAGAAAAGTCCCTCACAAACTGGTGTTCTACAATATCTGTGTGCAGATACAGGGAATTAACTCCCCCTGTGATGTCTGCCCAGAAGGGGAATTTTTGGATGCTGCGCTTGGGGCCCAAACCTAGAATGTTAGCTAGCTCCCTGCTGGTAGAAAACATAAGAGTAAAATCAGCGGATTTAAGGTTAACTTTTCTACCCACAGGGTCATCGTTCATGACCACCTCAGGTGGTGGGGGATGACGAGCCACGGCATTGTTCATATGATCCAATCATTTGGGTATGGACAAGTAATAACCTCGTTGTAGGATAAAACTCTATGCCATATCTTCAAAGGTGATTTCAAAAGGGGTGTCCTCGTTGATAGCGTTCCAGCTGTGCGGGTGTTGTATTTCCACTAACCCCACCTCCCAGGCACCCGGGAGATCCAAGGGCTTAATTAGCTGTATTGTAAAGTTCGAGCTGGTGTTTTGAGGAAAAACTGCAGAGCTGGCATTGCTGGGCAAAGTCATGTAAAACCCGCTGTCGCTCATTTTTCGCTCACGTGGTCGCCTTTTCTAAAAGGGGCAACAACCGGTTTTATTTTAAAACCGTTTCTATCAACCGGTTTCCATATCTTCAGAGAATTGGAAGGGTTAACATCGGCGGGTCTGGTACGTAGAGTTCTGTAAAAGCTCTGGTTGTAACTCTTCATAAAGTCAGGTAACAGGTCAATGTGGCGAAAGGCGTTATGGGCTGTAAAATATGGCCACATCCTCCATATCTTTTTCAAGTTCTGTTAAAATCGCTCCACAACCCCTGCTTTGACTTCATTATCAGTAACAAAAAGCGTTAACGCTGTGCTGTTTCAACAATCTGCTAAAAGGTTTGTTTCAAAATTCTTTCCACCGATTAGTTTGTCATTTTTGAGGCACGCGACCTTGGCTAAAAATAGCTTCCAAGGATGCTTTTTGGCCACTTGAAAAAGAAGATTGACCCCGTCAAAGCCCCCAACTTTCCTGGGGGTTTAACAGATTTTCTTTAACAGAGCCGTCTGTGGAGACATGGCTGTTCCTGGGACCGTCTTTTACGAACACAAGTATGGAGGGGGACACGTTCATTCTGGCACATTTAAATAAGTTTTATTAATCGCCTGGTTTAACACAATCTTTTACAGCCGCCTGAAACAAAGGACGCCATGATCCCTACCATGAGGGAGTCTGAGCTGGTTCATTCTTCCATTTTTGTCCTTTTCTGGATTTTCCTCTTGAGATCTGGGTCTCAGACAGGAGCAAAAACAGCTGATGCGCGATGGATTTACTCCCACAGGGCTACCGATGTGTAACTTCTCAAAGGCCTCTAGAAAGGCATCGTCGAGCTGTTGAGAGATTTTCAGACAAAAAACAGTGTAAGCACCCCACTGCCTGTTTTTAGATTTATGTAATGCCAGGTCGATTCCTAACCCCATCACACCCCCATGATCGACCGTCGCTTCTTAATCATTCATTTACCTGAGCGCCGTCTTTCCCGTTCACCTTGTGACTCCCCCAAGCCACAATCGCCTTCCAACTTTAGGGCCTGGACAATGAGAGGCTGTCACACTCATCGGGGTGCCTCACAAAGGTTTGGATTTTGGGGTCGGGTTCCGACGTATCCATCAACGGTTGAGTCAAAGGGCCCTCCTCGGAACTGTCACTGCCGAAGCGCTTTCTCTACACAACTCCAAAGGTCCTCGGAGCTAAAACAAAATCTGAAGGTCTCACGGGGGTGGTAAAGGAGTCCATGTTTCCTCTCAGCCTTTCCACAATTTCTAAAACATGTCTTCTTGGTGAGAGATGGCTTCCTCTGCCCAGCGCTGGGACTTATGGGGTGATGGTGCTGCACTCTGATTGGCAGAGGGCGTTGGGAGGAGTTCTTAGAGGGGTCACATGACCCTCTTCTGGACGGTTCACCCAATCCGAGAACCTGCCCCATTTTGGTCAAATCTCTTCTCGGGGCGGTCCTCTGCAGCCGAAACCGATCGCGATTGGTAGAAGGTGGTGGGAGGAGTTCTTAGAGGGGTCACACGAAGCACTTCCGGACGGGTCACCCCACCCTGGAACTCCCCCCAGTTGGTCAAATCTCCTCTCGGGGTGGTCCCCAGTGGCTGAAACCCCTCCTGATTGGTAGAGGGCGGTGGGAGGAATTCTTAGAGGGGTCACACAAACCACTTCCAGACAGATCACCCCACCCCGGAACTCCCCATGATTGGTCAAACCTCCTCTCGGGGTGGTCCCCAGTGGCTCAAACCCCTACTGATTGGTAGACGGTGGTGGGGGGTATTCTTAGAGGGGTCACACGAACCACTTCCAGACAGATCACCCCACCCCGGAACTCCCCAGGATTGGTCAAACCTCCTCTCGGGGTGGTCCCCAGTGGCTCAAACCCCTACTGATTTGTAGACGGTGGTGGGGGGTATTCTTAGAGGGGTCACACGAACCACTTCCAGACAGATCATCCTGCCCCGGAACTCCCCCTGATTGGTCAAATCTTCTCTTGGGGCGTTCCTATCAGGGCGAAACCCATCCCGATTGGTAGAGGACAATGGGAGGAGTTCTTAGAGGGGTCACATGACACACGTTGCTTCCGGTCATTTGTCTGCCTTGACCCTGGAAGTAATACCTCATGGCTTGGGACTTCCAGTGACGGTGGCTAAGGCTTACGAGGGCCAAGGGTGGGGTTAACGTTTGATTGACGGTAGGGCCCTTATACTACTGGAGCGCCTTCTTCTGTTTCTCTCCCGCTTCATTCCCCAAGCACTCGGCCAGGACAGATGTCATTTAGGACCTCAGTTGCCACCAGCTGGACAGAGGGACTTGGGTCTTTCTTGAGGAACTGGAGAGCTGAAATGACAGAGGACAACATGCTAGTGTACAGACTGTCAAATCACAGCTAAGCGTGATCACAGAATCTTGAACTACCAGAGCTGAATGATCACATTGTAAAATGTGAAACTGGGCTCAGTCCTTCTATTGGGATGGAAAATACATGAGAGATGAATATGCCTCACTTTTCATATTGTCACCTGTGCCTGAACTAGCTGGAGACTTACTATCTCTGAATACCACGCTACAGAAGCTCTCCAATACAAAGAAAGCTTTAGGTTCCTCCATTGGCTCCCTTCCATGCTCCCAACAAGTGGGGAGGCCCTGACTCGACCAGAAAGTCACCCACTCTGCTGTAAATGGAAGAAGGTCCATTGTTTCAATAGCTTCCACTTTTAAGTTTATTTTCCTTCTCTATTCAGGAGCCACGGTCTGAGCTCCAATAACCCTGGAATTGAACAGAGACCAGGTCCAAGCTGGTTTGTGCAGGATGCAGGGCACCTACTGGAAGAAAAATTGCTGGTGGGAAATTTGGGGGAGCAGAAAGTGGCTACAATTTCTCCTCACCTGGGCAGTCCACAGAGAACCAATAACGCCCAAAGAGTGGATAGCACTGGCTGCGGAGGGGGCCTTGCCAGGACAACCAGGAGATGCACGGACTCACATCACACCCCCTGCAGCTGCCTCCTTCAGGGGAAATTAAAGCTGACTTTCTACTGGGCAAGACTGAATTTGTCCTTGGATGTGTGGCTGATGCACTTTGCACCAGTGCTATCGGTTACAGCTGCTTCTCAGCTAAATTTCTTTAGAACTCACGGATGAGCAGAACTTCAGCTGTATTTATTACTTACACATCAGCAGATGGTCCAGGTTCGGCCATTTCATACGCTGCCTGTCTGTGTGTTCCAGGATGATGCCTAAATACACAATGGAAAACAAACAACAACAATAAAACCTTCCCTTGTTGAGTGCAAAGTGATATTAGCAGCCCCTAGACAGGTCTTTGGCCTCTCCTACTGTGGACCTAAGGGTGAGCTGTGGGCAAGAGGATGCTAGTGCAGTTTAGAGTCCACACTGAAGAGAATGAGAAAGACTTTTTTTTTTAAGAATGTTTACACAAAACCCATTTGCTTTAAAGAGTCTGTGTTCCTCTTGCCACTGCTGTCAGTTATTGGAGACATACTATGCTAGTGTCTTGGTCTAGTGGTCTGAGCAAAGGCCTGGGGCCAGGAATAAGTGAGTTCTAAGCAGGGATCCCACAAGGTGACTGACAGGTGGGACTTAGGCCACAATGCCTGCCTGTCTCACCTGGGTATGCTTGGGAGAAGAGGGCACAGGGCCAAAGCGGAGGAACCTTTTGCCTCCTTGACAAGGTGGTGTGGCCAGGAACCTGAAAGAGCAGGTGCTGAGGGCAGGTGGGCTGCATGCCTCTCAATGATGAAGTCGTAGTGAAGAGCACTGAGCAACACTGTGGGTGGGTCTGCACTTTGAGCAAGGGGGATCACTCGCAGTTCAATGGGACAGGCCACACTACCTCGGACAGCGCTCGCATGCTAAAATTAGAATGTAGCAAAAGCAGCACGAGCAGTGGGAGGAGCTAGCCACCTTGAGAATCAACTTTGGGGTTTGGATGGGATCATACTTGGGGTGGTTAAACTTCCTCCTGCTCCTGCCATCGCAGCTACTCTCTATTTTTAGCACTCAGGGCTAGTGCGGGTAGGTTTCATCAAGCTGGGAATTAGCCCCCCAGCTCCAAGTGTAAACATGCCCTATGAGACAGTGTCCCAGCCTCTACTACTAAATGACTGCACCGTGCTTTCCCTACAACAATCCCAAAGCACTTTATAGCAAGTCATGATTTCCTCCGACCACCACACTGGAGAGGTAGGGATATTAACATCCCCATTTATGTATGGGAAGCTGAGGCATAGAGAGATTAATGGCAGCTCAGTGCTGCACAGTGGGATTTTTTTCTCTCTCCCTCAATGGGAATACCAAAAGGGACACTGGGCATCATCTCTCACCAGCTAACTTGACTGCAACTGCCCGGATCTCTTCCCATCTGCTAAAGAAGTACATGATGGTGCTTTTGTACAAGTTCTCCAGCAGCTCGGCATTCTCTTTGGCCTAGAGGAAATCAGGGACACATGAGCTCTCTCTGGCTAGAAGTGCCCTTTGACTGCCAGCACATGCTTTTACGAGCCACAGGTAAATCAGAGAAAAAACAGGTGACTGGGTGGACGTGGGAAAAATGGGGATCTGTGGCAGATTTACATTTCCCATCACCCTCAGTCATATATCCCACTCTGACCGCTATTTCCATTACCCATCACACATCCCCCCCACACCTCTACACCACCACATACCACTCCAGTCAAGAAACTCAGACACTTCCACAGCTCACTCACAAGGTGTCTGCAAATGTCCACCTGGAGCTCTTCAGGCTTCAGCTCGGCTGTGCCATCAAGGTGTTCATTCACGGCAGTTTGGAGCCTCTTCAGTCCCAAAAATGGGACACAGAGGTGAAACGTAGCTCTGCATTCCTGAAAAAAAGGAAGCGTGTCACACCATTTAATTGTTCCCTAATGAGTGCTTTGGTCATTCAAAGGGAACTCATCTGCTTGACTGCTCATCTATTCCGGGATAAAAAGGGATTCATCTGGATGTAATTGGCAGAAAACATGCAGGAATGACTAATAGAGGGGAGAGCTTCCACTGCAACCTGGAGGTAGCATCAATGTCTTTTTGGAACAGATCTACCTACGAAAGCTGCTTCACCAGGTCTCTCTTCTGTTCTGGGGAGGCAGGGGCCTGGGGTGCAGAGACAGACAGGAATAGAGAGCTGTCGGGCTCAGACCCATGACCTATCCTGGATTCTGGTGAGGCAGCCATGGACCAACCTGGCGGGAACTGACTCAGCAGGAGGGCAATGAACTGAGGGGGGAATTTGGACCTCCAGAGCAGGCAGGAATAGCAGAGCTCCCCTGTCATTGGGAGGAAGATTCCTTTGGCTTAGTAAATAAGTCACTCTCGGTCTTACCACTGAAACCCTGGGGTTCGGGTCTTGCAGGTGCAGCAGAAGTGTGACCCAGCTCTGTCGAACCTGCTCGGCGAAATAGCCCTTCCATTTTCTTTTGGTCAGGCGGGCCAGGATGCCAAATACGACAAAGGACCATAAACGAAGAGCATCATCCTCCTACAGCCAAGAAAGCCCCACAAGTTAGTAACTAAGGGACAATCACATCACGAACCTCGCACAGCCATCTCTTCTACGCTAAAGTCGAGGGATTCCAACTACAGCTAGTCGGGAACACTTTCATGAACTAATTTTTGATTCGAATTTGCTGATTCATCAAACTATTTTAGCGACAGTTCCATTTTGATGAAATTCCTCCAGAAGCCAGGCAGGGGTCCTTAGAAACCTGCCTGCTGTCTTGCCAGTGCACCCATTCAGCTCCCTGGAAGCCGATCTAGCAGGCTGACTGGGATCGTGGGCTTCCAAACCCCCAGCGTCTGGGACCCTGGCTCTCAAATTTGCAACTCCCTGGCACTTCTAGCTCCCACAGTTTCCTGGGTTCCCAGCACCGGGATAGTCTGAGAGCAGACTGCCCGGACCCAAGGCTTTCAATAGAGCTTGGCTGAGAACAGGAATTCTGTTTCACAAAGAGTTTTGAAGTTTGGGGAGAGGGATTGCCACAAATAGGAACAAAACCAAAATTTGACATCTCAAAATTCTCTGCAAAACGGAATCATTCCAACCCTCTCACGTAGAAATGGTATAGAGCAGGCCCAACGCTCTCTATTGTACCTTGGAACCCCCTTTTCATGGTTATCTAGCTACCTAATCTAGTATTCAGACTTTCTTTGAGGTTCTCAGTGGCAAGAAAGAAGAACAGAAGGGGGAGACTGTGGGAGCAGGGATGTCATCCCCATCCTCCTAATGTTCTCCTGCTCCGAAAAACACCTCTCTTCCCTGGGGCTGAAACATCTCTTCACTCTGACATGAGCAATGCCCAGGGAGTAAATGGAGTCTAATCAAGATCGCTTGAACTGGGGCTGGAGAGTTCTGGTCACATACGTTGTCAAAGTAGGTCCGGATCTCTTGGGTGAGGTCTCTGAAGGAAGAACCTATGTCCTTCTCTTTCAGCTCCTTCAGGACTTTGGCCACTGCTTTCATGCTCTCGCCAATGACTTCAGAACTGAAAGGGTCACTTAAGGCCCTGATCAGGATGACCATAAGAAACTTCTTGTGCTTTTTCAGCTGGACAAACATACGACATTAAAGAACACTGATCACTGATCACACTTCTAATACGTTTTCTTTAGCAGTTATGAAGCTGTGGGAATTTCATCTCCCCCTCCCACCCCCCCATCCCTCTCCCCGGAGACCTATAGCTATATTTCAGACCAGGTTCGAGCTACAATGAGCCAAACTTGGTGCCATAATACACCTGTGTCATCCTATTATTAGATTCCTAGTTACTTAGATTCCAAGGCCAAAAGAAACCCTTGTGATTATCCAGTCTGACCTCCTGCATAACATTGAACTTCCCCGAAATAGTCTCTGTTGGAACTAGAGTGTATCTTTTAGAAAAACGTTCAATCTTGATTTTAAAATTGCTAGTGACAGAGAATCCACTACAACCCTTGGTAAATTGTTCCAATGGTTAATTAAAATTACCATTAAAAATCAATGCCTTATTACCAGTCTGAATTAGTCTAGCTTCATTTTCCCCCATTGAATCTTCTTATACCTTTGTTTGCTAATGGGAAGAACCCATTCTCAAAATGTGTTCCCCATGTGAGTAGTTCTAGACTGTCCTCAAGTCACTCCTTAACCTTCTCTTTGTACAGCTAAATAGATTGAGCTCCTTGAGTCTATCACTAGAGGTATCTTTGCCAATCCTTTGAGAATTCTTGGGACTCTTCTCTGAATCCTCTCTAATTTATCAGCATCCTTCTTGAATTGTGGACACCTGATCTGGACACAGCATTCCAGCAGTGCTCACATGAGTGTCATATTCAGAGGGAAAAGAACTTCTTTACTCTTCGTCAAGATTCCTCTCTTTATGCCTCTAAGGATCATTTCAGCCCTTTTGGCCACAACTTCGCATTGGGACACCTTATGTTCAACTGATTCTCTGCCATGACTCAAGTGGTTTTCAGCATCATTGCTTTTTGGGATAGAGTCTCTCATCCTGTAAGTATGGCCTGCATTTTTTTTTGTTCCTAGATGGAGACATTTACACATGGTCATATTAAAGTGTACAGATTGTTTGCTTATGCCCAGTTTAGCAAAGGATCTAGCTTGCTCTGTATTGACTGCAAAGAGGTTACTCGGGTATGTGAGAGAGCAGAATTTGGCCTAGTGCATTGTGTGCAGCCTCTGTAAACTCCGAACAACTATTTTCCTTGGTTTCTCTCGTTATACTGCATTCTAGTCAGTATTCTCTCTTACCTTCTCAGGCGCCCCATAGACTAAATTTCCCAGGCCTCTTACAGCCATCTGCCGGACAATGCTGTTCCTATCATGTGACTTTTCTTCCAAGATGTGTAAGACTGGCTTAAGGAACTTCTTCTCCCTGAGCATGGGATCACTCATTAGCTGAAAGAAAATCAACCTGTCCATTAGCCCCAATATGATCATTAAGATTGGGAATAGAATCTGAGCAGACATGTCATACACTAAAAACAACAAGGAGTCCTCCTACAGCCCCAGTCTTGAGGATAGAGACAAATATGGCTACCCCTCTGATACTTGGCACATAATACACTGTAACACAAATGAGAAATTCCACACAAATGAGAAAGGTCTACAAAACATGGAGCTTTCCTTTTGGGCACTAGAATAGGGATCCACTCACCTCTTGAGAGCCTCTTAGTGGCTGGGTATGGTATCACAGTCCTTTTCTCACCCCTGGTGCATCCTGCCAGCCGTCCTCAGTGAGTCTTCTGTGGCTCAGGCCTCTGGCTGAGTCCCAAAGTCCAAAGGAACCCCTTCTGGGGTAGTCAAGAACAGTCCCATGGCCCTCACTAGGGTCTCCAGCCCCAACTCTGGGTCCTTTACATTCTGCCCTTTGTTCAAGCTCTCCATTAGCATTGTCCCCTCCATGGGGCTTATGCCACTGTTGGTGGTAGGGGAACCTGGGCCTGCCCCTAACTCTGGGTTCCAAACCATGGATCCTATAAACAGGAGCTAGGCACTGCTTGATTTCAGGTCATTGTCGCTTCTTCCTACCGGCCACTTTTAGCTTCACCCTCACCTCAGAGTTAAAGTTCTTCGGGACTCTCTTCCTGAAAACCCAGCTTAAGTAAAGGCTGCCAGAATCAAACTCTGGCTGTCCCCTGAATTTCTGTGGCCAGAGAGCAGCGCCCTTTCTTGCCCCTCCAGTTCCTGCCAGGAACTGACCTGCTAAAGCCCTTCAGCTCCTTTTAGCCAAGCCTGATGGGCTCGGATTGGCTGCTTTCATGAGGCCTCTCTAGACAGACCCAGACTGGGGGCTCTTTTCCTGGGGCAGGGTGTAGTAGGACCATGAGGCCTCTTGTAAGGAGCCTTAAAGCCCAGGTACAGCCCATCACGGGCACAGAGAGGTTGTTTTTCTTAGAACCAGATAAGCCCCGAAGATAGTTGCTTAGTATAAGTGGGAAATATGATGCAGATGTTGGAGGAAGACTATGGAAAGGGAGGATGCTCCAGCAGGTATCCCCACTCTAGCCTAGGACTTAGGAGACCCAGGTTTCATTTTCTGCCCCCTCAAAGACTTCCTGTGTGACCTTGGGCAAGTCACTTAGCCCTTCTGTGCATCAGTTCCCTGCCTGTAAAATAGGAAACATAGTGCTTCCCTACCTCGCAGGAGTGTGGTGGGGATACAGACATTAAAGAGTTTAGAGGTACTCCGATACTAGAGTAATGAGAACCTAAGATAGACATTAATGTAGTTGTAGGTTGCTTGGTTGGTAGTATTAGGACACTCAGTTCATTCAGAAGATGTGCTGAGCTAAAACAAATTCAGGAGGTGTTGGTTAGGATCAGCACTAGGACTTGGCAGAAGAGGTCCAGTCATCCAAACTCTGTCCGTATCTCTCTCAGCCAGCACCTGTGGTTGTGTAGCTAGTATAGGCAATGACGGCAATAAAAACCACAGAGAGAGAGAGAAGGACTCAGAAAGGTATCGTGAAGTTCCTGGTGAGGTTTCCATATAAAGGAGGACCTATTCTACTGTCTAAAATGACAATTACTCCTATGAACTGAACTGTACAACTCCCGAAAGAAAGGCAGACAAGAGTCTAATGGTGAAACTGCTCTTCAGAGCCCTGTGTCTTACCTGGGCAAGGAAAGCTGTGCTGGTGACTCGGTGGTTTTCTGAGGGGGAATTCACCCAGGGGAGGAGGCTCTGTATGATCTCAGGTGTTATGAGCCCAGATCTTAGCAGAAGCCTGGAAGATAAAAGAAACCGCTCATGGGCTAGATTGCACACTTCAAAAACTCAGCTGCTCTGAGCATACAGCTCTGATATCTAGGAGTGGGAGCTGTGTGTTTCCACCCAGGACACCCCCGCACCCTCCGCCCACAAAGCTATAAACGGGAGGTTCCCTCTCAGCCACTCTATTGGCTACTCATTCCCAAGGATAAAATGATGCCTCCTAGATCTCTTACCTCACCAGCAGACACACTCCCTCATGGTGTGTCTTGGGGTTTTCCACAAGAGTCCAAGTCCTCTGCTTCCTGAGCGCTCTCACCAGTCTCTCATTCCCACCCTTGAAAAGCACAGATTCTAATGCTTTGATAGAAAGCCTGGGGAAAGAGAGGCACAGAACTGCAGCAATCAGGAGGAAGGTGCAGCTTGAACAGAGAGTCAGGAAGCCCCGGTTACTTCTCAGGTCTGCTGTTCAATCGGCAGTTCACCCATTGGCAATGTCCTGGACACCAGTGTCCCTGGAAGGACTTGATGCTGGGAGGTAAGTTTCAGTCTCATACATCTCATAGGACTAGTTTTGCTAGGGACAAAATTTTGCAGTCCTTTTTCATAGAATCATAGAATCATAGAATATCAGGGTTGGAAGGGAGCTCAGGAGGTCATCTAGTCCAACCCCCTGCTCAAAAGCAGGACCCATCCCCAATTAAATCATCCCAGCCAGGGCTTTTTCTCTTTCTGCAAGGAGTATGGGCACTAGCAGAGTACAGTGATATGGAAAAGATACATGATCAGGACCCAGAAACAGGGGGCATAGAGTGTGGTGATCACTAATGGACATTTTGGGGTCATATCTCCAGATATGAGGTGACAGAGTGCTGAGGGTTTGCACTTGAGTCAGCACTCTGGTCACTATTCGTACTAATTCGGTTCCTCACAGAAGGCCTAATTGGATAGAGGTGTACCTGATTACGAGGTCAGATTGGGGCTAGTGAGTCAAGGAACCAATCATTCCATTAACAGGGAAACTGTATAAAAGGACATGGGCAGGAGCCCTTTGAGGGGAACAGACAGAGAAAGAAACTTGGGTGACCAGATGTCCCAATATTTGGGGCTTTATCTTATACAGGTGCCTATCCCCCCACCCGCCCCTGTCCTGATTTTTCACACTTGCTGTCTGGTCACTCTAAGAGAAACAGAAAGACAAAAAGCTAGGAGAGCCTGACAAAGTGAGGTCTCTGAGTGGAAACACCTTACCCCCCACCTGACTTTTGGAGAAGAGCTTAGAAAGTTGAGATACAATATAAAGGTGCTATGTATTGGTAGGGGGATTAAATAGACTATACATTGGTGTTTACAAGCAAAAAAGTCTCAACGCGGTCTGTGTTTGTGGAAGATGTGGGGGTGCAACACCCCTCTGTGTCACAGCTGGGGGCTCATCAGGGATTTCCCTGTTATCTATGCAAATGGAGAGCCTCTTGGAGAAGCCGGTGTAGAGGTTTGGCAGTCCAGGCGATGGAGGGAACACTGAAATGGGTGATGAAGCAGCAAAGAGAAGTGTAGAACAGGGGTTCTCAACCTTTCTGTTTCTGAGCCTCCCCCCCTACCTCAACATGCTAGAAATACTCCATGGCCCAGTTCCAGGCCTCTGCCCTGCCAGGCAGCAGAGTTTGGGGATCCTGGCTCCAGATTTTAACCCCACAGGGTGCAGGGGCTTGAGGCTTTAGTGCAGGTGCTGGGCTCAAGGCTTCAGCTTTCTGCCCTGAGCCCCAGCTAGTCTAAAGCCAACCCTGCTTGGCAGACCCCCTAAAACCGGCCCGGTTGAGAACTGCTGGTGTAGAACAGTGGCCTCCAAACGTTTTGGCTCACGCACCCCCAGGGTGACCTGCCGCAGACGCGCCACCGATGGGAGACCTGCCACAGGCGGGCCGCCAGAGGGGAGCACCAGCCGTGGACATGCAGAGCTGCCGCCGAAGGAAAAAAACGGCAGAGTGCCGTCCGGCGGCGCTACTGCTGCCACGCCCCCCCCCCGGGATCATCCCGCGCACCCCAGTTTGGAGACCGCTGGTGTAGAAGACCCGACAGACCTTCCAACAATCCCAGCAGGCAGAAAAACAGCCTTTCCTTGCCCGGTAGGTTTAACAGCAAAAGAGTCGGCAGGAATTTATACGGGAGCAAGCCCAGGTCTGGCAACAACTCCCCCAAAGTTTGGTGAGTCCCGTGACAGGAAATGGAAACCAGGCACAGGAGATCAGACTGTAAAATGGGACCCGCGAACAACCCCGATGTGTTTTTGGTTACTCCTCAAGGAGGAGCAGTGAGACCTCCTAGGGACAGAACAATGTGGGCCCTTCAACTGACACTCTATTTAACCGGGGAAGCACATCTAGGGCTTTTAGTGATGAGCAGGCAAGAGATTATGACATGATTAAGGCAGCCATGCTGGACGAGGTGGGGCCTGTCTACAGAAAAGTACTGCCAGAAATCTAGAGTTGAAAGATGGATTGAGGGATTATGCCTCTGTGCATTTGGACAGAAATTAAAAGATTGGGCCACTCATTGGTAAGGCCAGATACTCAGACTGTGGGGGAGATCATGGACTGCATGGTTCTGGAAGTTTCTTCAGAGTCTCCCTGAGCATACCCGAGTATGGGTTCTGTGGCGCCAGCCAGTTCATCTGGACCCCACAGTTAAAGTGAGAGGAATTTGCAGAGGCGGACATTCCCAGAGTGAGTCAGTGGTCTAAGGGACTAGATTTGAGAAGGACCAGAGTGCCTACAGCTGGGAAGGGCAGCAAGAAGAAGAGGGAGGAGCCTCAAGGAACTGTAGTGGGAGTTTGGCCTACGGCGTGCTTCCGACATGGACCTGAAGGACATCTAAAAAGAGACTGTCCGAATATGGACTGTGGGTTTGCCCAGTTTTGTGGTTGGGACAAGACTCCCAGGCAGGGAAGAAAAAAGAAAGTACCTACCATATCGGTCTGGGTAGGGAGGAGCCACCAAAGGGACTAATGGACACAGCTTCATCCTGTTTGCTAATCAGGCAGGAGTTAGTGAAACCCCACTGGATACTTCCCAGAGGTAGGATCAAAACTGAATACCAGGTCCATGGGGACAATAAATTCTGCCCAATGGCAGAGGTGACTCTGAAAATTAAGGGGAAGTTTAGGCAGAAACATGTAGGGGTAGTGGATGGATTGCCCCACTGCCTTCTACTGGGCATGGACTGGAATCCCTTTCTAACAGGGACACCAAGGCAGGTATGGAGGCCCAGGAGGGTGGAAATAAAACCTGAAGGGCCAGGTAAAGAGGAAATATATGTAAAGGGGCTGGAGGAACCTAGACACGAAAGTAGAGACAAGAGGGAGGAGAAAGAAAACAAAGGTCAAGCGTAAAGGTGACTTAAGATCATCCAGTGGGGTCAAACAGTCATCAGAGCCCTTACCACCAGGATCTCAGGAGCAGGCATCCCTAGAACACTTTGGAGGGACTCAGAGCAGTCTGTGTCCATGGAAGAGGCCGGGGCACAGCCTACCACCCCGTCACATATAGGTACCTAAAATGGGCCTGCACATGGGCCAACAGCATGAGCAGAATCTATACTCGTGTCTGCAGCGCCAGCAATCACATAGCTAGGTACCCATCCATCTGAACAAATTCAAGTTTTGTGGACAAAACTGAGGCACCCATCTTGAAAACCTGACCCACTGTGGCCACTACATAAGATCAGCCTTACTGGCTCAGTCCAATGGTCCATCTAGTCCAGTACACTGTCTTCCAACAGTGGTCAATGCCAGCTTCTTCAGCAGGAATGAACAGAACAGGGCAATCATGAAATGATCCAATCCCTGTTGTCCAGTCTCAGTTTCTGGCGGTCAGAGGCCTAGGGACACCCAGAGCTTGGGGTTGCATCCCTGACCATCTTGCCTAATAGCCATTGATGGACCTGTTCTCCATGAACTTATCTAATTCTTTTTTTTTTTAAACCCAGTTATACTTTTGGCCTTCACAACACCCCTTGGCAATGAGTTCCACAGGCTGACCGTGTGTGGTGTGAAGTAGTACTTCCTTATGTTTATTTGATACCTGCTGCCCATCCGTGAACAGAGCTGAAATCCTGGTTTCCTAGGAAAATTCAGAGACACTATAAAACCATGAAGTCTGTAATTTGAGCACCTTGTTGGCATGGAATAAAGAAACACAACAAGAAGAGAAACTAATAATGTTGCGAGATTGGTGGGAAATGTACGTTAATGTGCTACCAGAGCTGAAGTCAACTGAGGACTCAGGAATCTTAGTGTTAACTGGCGAGGGGCACAGAGTGGGTGCCGAGGGGCCTGGTACATACATTCTAGCTCACTAAAAGATTGCCCCATGAGTCTCAAATAAAAGCCCATGTCGCCAATATCATTGTGAAACGCATGTCCAGATGCTGTGTCAAGAGTCATGGATATGCATTGAAAATTACATTCTTCGGATCTGTGACTCGGGACTAGTCACCAGGAAAGGTGACAAAATGGTTTTCTTTCAGGCAAGAAATGTTTATCCATCTGTTTGTTTACATGTACATTAAGCATGTAGGGTTCACATTCAGTTGAGAAGGACTGTGAGAACATCAAAGAAAGAAAAGTAGCAGGAAGTAGACAGGGGGTGGGGACCCAATTTTGGGGTACACATCAAAGGTTTGCTCTAGTCTATTTGGGGGACATCTTTCACTTAGGAAGTAGATGGACCGCGAGTTTGCTTCATGAAAGAGGGGTCGCGATCACTCTTGGTTGAGAACTTTGGGTGAGAAACATCTTGAGACAGGAGGTTAACCTGTTGGTTAAGTTTAGTTTCTAGGAGCAGGTTATGATTTCATTTGAAATGTAACCATTTTTTGCTTGCATTCTTACTCATGGTCACTGGAATCTCTGTTCTTTGATAATCTCGGTTCTTCTTTTCACTAGAAATATATCTAAGTGCTGTGTGTTTTGCAGTACAGAGTATAAGTATCCAGTACAGAGTCTAAAGAAGAAGTAATAAACTGGTGTGTACTGTTCCATTGGGAACAGCAGGCCTGACAATTCTGTGGGAGTTCAGTGGATAAAGGGCTGGACACTATACAGAATGGTCAGAAGACTCGGCGGTGGGTGTGTGCCTGTCATTAACCTGTACAAAGAGACTGAGGTCTGAGGAGGCCTGGGTGGCAGGGTTTGTTTTGCCATAGCCTGGTAGTTTCAGGGAACTGACCCACAGCAGGCACAGACAAGACTTCCTCACTCGAAGGGCATGTGATGGTAAGGTGCCTCGTAACCCTGGGAACTCCTGGGGAGCGTCACACAACTCTCCTGGAATTCTCTTTGTTTCTCTCCCTTCCTTCTAATTACCAGCAAGGGTTGCCCTCAGGAAGTTGTAGCCCTTTTCGGATTTCGCTCGGGCTGCTTCTCGTTGGCAAAGGCAGCTTTTGTCCGAGGGTTTGGCTGACCTGCTGCAGGAGAACAGGAAACAACTCTGGGAGCAGTTCCCGCACAGCTTTGCTCGACTGCAGGGCTGACACCACCTCAAAGATGGCACATGTTGCCTGAAAGGAGAGCATGGTAAAAAAGGAGATCTCTTCCCAACACCATCACTCCCTCTCTCCCCTTCTGATATCTGCTGTACTAAATTCTCCCTTCGGCCAGTAACTTGAATGACAGCGAGCAACTTGCTTAACTCGTGGCTCACTTTCCCACATCCGTATAAATGTGTATGACCTCCCAAGGCATGCTGCGAGTCCAAAGGACGATTTGCAAAGCACTGTGAGAAACCTGCTCCAAAGACTCTCTAATGGCCAGACAGTATTAAGGAAATCAGTAACGTAGCTAAAACTGCCGTATTTGTTCCACAGACAGCAGAGCCGGACTCAGGGAAACAGTCCATCAGAGGAGAAGTGCCCACACAGCAATATTATACCACACTTCCCGCTTTCCATCAGCAGGATTGTCACAGGGCACAGGAAAGCCTGAAAGATGTGTCTGTCATCTAACTTACTGAGAGAGGTTCAGCAGCTGCCAAATGCCTGTCAATTTCTGCCTCTGAGGTGATGCTGCCTTCTGTTCTTGTTGGAGTCTTTATCTTCTCTATTAGGGCTTGTAGGACTTGAGTGGCCAGCAAGGGGTCTCCCCCCAGAGATCTCCACAGCTCAGCGGTGTCACTGCAGTTTAACAGAAGTTACAGGTGAGCCCTGGACACTTTTGTGGCTCACCCTGAATGCGTCATATTTTAGTAAAGACCAAATGTTCTCCTTGCCTATGATGAGAGAGTTAGGAGTCCTGTCCTCCTTTAACTCTCCTTGTGTTTAAATATGGAGTTTCCAGGTACAGAACTAAGTTAAGTGACCTAGTCTTCCTGCAGCCTAACCATTAATACTAGACTTCAGAAGGACAGGACACAGAGCGCCAACCTCAGTTCCTGTTTTCTCCACTTCCCAGTCAATATGGAATCATGAGCATGTGGCTCCCAAAGGTCTAGGGTTTGGAAGGCAAGTGGATGAAAGAACAGCCAGATTCCTACTCGATGGACATACAACTATGAGAATGAATATTCATGGCCATCCTATGTCCCCTTCACAAATGGGGTCCCTACCCTCTGTTTGCCAAAAGCTGGGACTGGGCAACAGGGGATGGATCACTTGACAACGACCTGTTGTGTTCATTTCCTCTGGGTCATGTGGCACTGGTCACGGTCGCAAGACAGACTACTGGGCTAGATGGCCTTTTGGTCTGACCCAGTATGGCTGTTCTTATGGTCTTAGATTCCAGCACTGATCACTGATAACTCAGTTAGCGATCTTTAAACGAAATGATGGATCTGCTTCCAGTCCACTTTTAAGTACCAAGGATGGCAACACTGCTCTAGCAGCCCCACCCTCACTGATACCAAGCAGAGGTCTGATGATAATATTGGCCCTAGTCTTTGCAATCAGCCAGGGATTTGCACCTGAAGCTGTCATGCTACCAGGAAACCAACAGCCACTGCTCATTTCCAGAGTGAGCTCAATTCAGGTGTCTAGAGAGGTAGATGTTTCCAACAGTACACTCCAGTTATACCAGTAAAGATAGGTCTTTAGGATGTCTTTATGCTCAGGGTTTAGCTGATCGCCATATTTGGGGTCGGGAAGGAATTTTCCTCCAGGGCAGATTGGAAGGCCCTGGAGGTTTTTCGCCTTCCTCTGTAGCATGGGGCACGGGTCACTTGCTGGAGGATTCTCTGCTCCTTGAGGTCTTCAAACTACAATTTGAGGACTTCAATAGCATAGATATAGGTGTGAGGTCTTTTTTAGGAGTGGTGGGTGAAATTCTGTGGCCTGCATTGTGCAGGAGGTCAGACTAGATGATCATAATGGTCCCTTCTGACCTAAGTATCTATGTCAAAGCAGCTATTCATGAATGGAAACAGAATGACACTTAATTTCTCTCCGCACCCCACCTTAACGTGTTCTTGGACCTTCCTGCAGAAAGAGCCAGGCTCTTAACCCTTAGGAATGATCCCAAACTGTCTGTGGCTTAAATGAAGCCCTACATCTCCTAGTAAAGCTGTGGGATCCAGGTTTTATCAAGATGAATGCAATAGGTAGCGGTATATACCTGTCCATCGGCAGACGTTTGCTGAGGAGGCTGGAGATCACTGCCTCTTGGTGATGGTGAGCTAGAATGGACACTGCCTCCACCAGGAACTGCCTCAAGCTGCCCTCCTGGATCGTAGGCATGTGGCGATATAGTATAGCCAGGATATCTGGCACCTGGAAGGAACAAAACCAGAAAGAAATGTCCCTTTTTCTTTCTCTCCATTCACTCTACAGAATCAAAACCTTTATTTAGCCATTTGCTGCTTTTTTAGAAATGCCTCACTTCAAGAAGCAAATGTTCAAATACGTCTGCGTAACTTGAACCCACACAAATTGCCCACACACGGCTGTAAAAATTAACACTGACACACACACACAGACACACCAGGTAATTTAATGTGGTGGTGCCCAGCTATGCATTACATAAACCAGTTCACATGCACAAAAGGCGGCTTTGCTTGCCCAGATTTTCCAGGTGTGATTTAAGCAGCGAAATCTGAGCATTTGCCTCGAAGAATGCAGAGCTCATCAACAACCACAAGCACAAAATATGCAAGTGCTTTAAAGACAGTGTGCAAATGCCTGGGACTATGAACAGGGGACTGCCTCTCATATTCATTCCTAGCCCTTCACATCTTCAAAACACTGTGCAAACATGGCAGTTCTGCTGCAAGGGTTCCCTGTCCTGAGGCCTTTCACCAGCCTTGTTAGAAGATTTGTGGAGTGCTCCTTTCATCTAGCCCTAACGCACTGGGCTCCAGAATAAGGCATATAAATAGTGGATCCCAAAGACACTAGCGTTTTCTCCCTCCCTCCTTCTCTTCTTAAAGGGTAGGTCTACACAGCAAAAAAATCCCACAGCTCTGAGTTTCAGAGCTCAGGTCAACCTGGGCCTGTGGGGCTTGCACGATGGGGCTAAAAGTGGAGCTGTTCCTGCTCGGGCTGGAGCCCAGGCTCAGAAACCTGGCAAGAGGCTGGCAATAGCCCAGTGCTCTTTTTAATCCATGTAGCCCTTAACCATAGGCCTCCTAATACCTGGAGGCCTCCAAGTGCCAGTCATTCTGTCTTCTTGTCTTTTCCCCAGAGTCTGTTTTCTCAAGCCTTTCTTGGCTGAATACTGTGGCAACAAGCTAGAACAATAACCAACCAACCATCTTCCTTTTCCCTTGGATTATCTCGGTCTACTGCTATTGATTCTGCCATTGCCTATCTTAGGGTAGAAACAGAGATGGAATCGACTCTATGTCCAAGGGGGAGAAACAGCAAGATTTTTCTTCCTTATACATGAGGGCAAAGATCAAAAAGCCTAGAGTTCAGGTAGAAAAGCTCTCCAGTTCCCAGTTTTACCTCATCCAGCATGGCACCTCCACACTCCTTCAGGATGATCTTCATCCACAGTCCAGCTGCCGTGGCACAGGTGGGGCTAGCAGACAGCAGACCACCCAATGTGGCCTCAATAAAGTCTGTGGCCTGTTCTGAAGGAAAGTACTCACTAACAACCTGGGAACAAATCAAAAACAGGAGAGACCGCCATGATGTTTGGCTCCAGCACTTTTAAAAATGGAAAAAAAGATACATGCATCAGCAAATGGTGAATTAGCCTCCTGTCTAGCTCGCCATTTGGGATTACAATTCTCTCTCTAGTCTATAGACTACATTTTTGTCTTCTACACTCATGATATCAGGTTAGAGGCAAAGACTCTGTTGCACAGTTAGCACAACATTGTACTGGATATGCAGGAGGTAAGTTTCCCGTTTGTAGTCTCTGACATACACTGCATCTTTTTACAGCACACAGAAGTCAGTCAAGAGAGGCGTGCACACAAATATCGGCGAAGGCAAACCCACAAGGTGACAGAATGAATCCTGGGTGGTTTCTCAGCTTGATGTTCCACTAACACAGTTTTTCTCCTGGATGGCTGGATGGCAGGGCCGGCTCCAGGCACCCGCCGAGGAAGCTCGTGCTTGGGGCGGCAGATTGCAAGGGGCGGTGTTCCAGCCAAGCTTAGGGCGGCATGGGGGTCTTTTATTTCATTATTTTTTGTGCTTCACCGCTCCGGATCAGTGAAAAAGCAAGAGCCGGCCCTGCTGGATAGGTACATGTGTGTGCATCCGCGTGCACATTTTCATGGGCGTGCAACGTTCTGTGGAATCTGGTTTTTACGTGGCATTCAGAGCACACATCTAGGAAAAGCATCTTGCTGGTTACTAGCAACCAACGCCCCGCTCCAACAGCTCCCTCCGAGTACGGAAAGGCATCATGAAAGAGCAAAAGTCAAATGAACGGTGCCCGGTGACTCGCACATCCGCACAAGCTTTTTGAGTCAGTTACCCTGGCCATTTTGGAAGATGCCTGAAACAGAGCCTCGGGGTCTGGAGCTGTTAGTGCTTCACGGAGACATCTCAGCTCCTCCTCTGCTGAGCCCAGGTTTATGGACTGGCCTGGAGTGGAGAAAAGGAGAAAAAGTACTGTAACGATTAAGGAAACTGAACCCCTACTGCATGGATCTTCATATGGGAGGATCCATGTGCTATCATAGAATCATTGAATCATAGAATCTCAGGGTTGGAAGGGACCTCAGGAGGTCATCTAGTCCAACCCCCTGCTCAAAGCAGGACCAATCCCCAACTAAATCATCCCAGCCAGGGCTTTGCCAAGCCTGACCTTAAAAACTTCTACGGAAGGAGATTCTACCACCTCCCTAGGTAACGCATTCCAGTGTTTCACCACCCTCCTAGTGAAAAAGTTTTTCCTAATATCCAACCTAAACCTCTCCCACTGCAACTTGAGACCATTACTCCTTGTCCTGTCCTCTTCTACCACTGAGAATAGTCTAGAACCATCCTCTCTGGAACCACATCTCAGGTAGTTGAAAGCAGCTATCAAATCCCCCCTCATTCTTCTCTTCTGCAGACTAAACAATCCCAGTTCCCTCAGCCTCTCCTCATAAGTCATGTGTTCCAGACCCCTAATCATTTTTGTTGCCCTTCGCTGGACTCTCTCCAATTTATCCACATCCTTCTTGTAGTGTGGGGCCCAAAACTGGACACAGTACTCCAGATGAGGCCTCACCAATGTCAAATAGAGGGGGACGATCACGTCCCTCGATCTGCTCGCTATGCCCTATGCTGATGATTCGATGATTCTATGTGCTATGTTGTCATCAGCATAGTGTAAAATCTTGGCCCCATTGAAGTCAATGGCAAAACTCCTGTTGACTGTAATGGAGTCGGGATTACACCCTAAAATGTCTGAACGTTAACAGTAGTGGTATGTTATTGTGAATGATCCAGGATTGAACAAGCACTGTGTTCAGCTTGGAGCAGCTTTCTGTGTGTGTCTGGTTTCAGCAGGCTCTCTGCTCTCACTATTTACATCTAAGCTCCTCTTCAAGTACAACTCATGCAGGTAGATCAGAGTTTCCAGTTTAGAGGTGAATCCCTCCACCAAACTCTCCTTGTAAAAGAGACGGGGATAGACAAAAAACTTCGGCAAGAAACCCAGGCTCATCAGTCACTTCTAAACAAGGCTGGGATTACTATGTCGTACATTCAAAGGTTGGAGTCCCTTATTCTGTTTCTGAATCACCAACACTGTTTGTAGGACTGATTAATAATAATTGGAACTAGGGTGACCAGGTGTCCCGATTTTATAGGGACAGTCCCCATTTTGGGGTCTTTTTCTTATATAGACTCCTATTCCCCCCCACCCCCTGTCCCGAGGTTTCACATTTGCTGTCTGGTCACCCTCATTGGAAATGGCCTTAAACGATAACCAAGCTCTATCCCTTATCATCTAACCCTTAGGTGAAAAGAATATCCTACTCTTTCACAAAGGGGAAAAATGGCCTCTACTTACTCCAATAGCTCTGAAGGCTCATGCCAGAGGGCTGCTGGAAGAACTTTTTGTTTACAGAATTATTCCAGGAAACCCCTCCAGTACAGCCAGTGGCAGGGTAAAGAGAATGAAAATGTTTAGTACCAAGGGCTTGTCTCCATGGCGATATTCAAGAAAGCTAATCCCCATTCATTTTCAAAATGCATGAGTTAAACTTCATTAAACACCTATGGGGACACACTTATTTAGAATTAAAGTGGCCTTCATTCAGGTTAGTTTCATCCATGGAATTCACGACAATTAATAAGGCCCATTTTAATTCAGAATCCGAGCATCCACACATGTGTTTAATGCCATTTACCTCATGCACTTTAAATGTACACCTTTAGTTCATTTGGATTAACTTTCCTTAGTGTCCCTGTGTAGACAAGCCCTAAGGAATTTAGTGCTTATCTACCTGTATGTAGACCATTTATTAGTTGTACAGATCCCAAAAGTGTGCTAGGCTCTTTACACATCAGAATCTTCTCTTCTAATGAGGTATTTACAAGATGCCCACCATTCTGTTATCTAAGCGACAACAGACAGGACAGAAAGAACTAGATAGGCAGACAAATGGACATTACAACAGTGAAAGAAGGTGAAGAATTCCTTATACCTGCTAATGGTCTCCTCACCTTGTATACAGAGAAGGCAGCTGATACAGTCAACCACCCACTGACGGGATGTGGCCAGCGAATCACAGCTGTATGGTGCTATGCGTCCAATCAGAGATCCAAACCGATCAAAAGTTCCCTGAGTCTAATGAAAAAAGAAGGAAGAACGAAGAATGAATGGTCTCCAGTTGGACTAGACTTCACTTGCCATCCTTATTGTTGAGACCAGTCAGCTCTGTGTTTTTGGGGAACCAGGGCGCAGTATCTAGCCTGTCTGACTCATGAAAGACACCCCCCGCCCCCACCAGTCTCTGTTTGAACCCAAACCCATCAGAGAAAAGGCTTGCAGAGAACAATGAAGGGTGTTGGGAGTCACACCTAGACCCCTCCTGAGAAGGGTGACAAGATTAAGACATCTCCATTTGCATACAGAATGAAGAACAGAGACAACTCCCCTAACCTCATCTGCATGAAAGATGGGATAGGAATTAGCATGAAGAATGAGGAACAGAGAACCGCACTGAACTCTGGGACCAGAAAAGCAGGGACGCACTGCATCATGGGAATCCCTGCTCCAGATGCTAATGAACCTACGCCTGCACACACCTAGCTCAGCAATTATCAGACCAATTCTAGTAATAAATCTTTGTTATCCTAAAATACTGAAGCAGCCTAGTTGCCTTGTGAGCTCCCTGGAAAAAACCACCACCCATAGCCAAGAGTGATCAGCTCCTATTGTCTAGCCTAAAGAAAACCCTTTAAAACCCATCAGTTTACCCATAAACAAATCTAGTGTTCTCCCTTGAACCATTGTATTTTCTCTACAAAACCCCCTACCTATGCCCAAGTAAGGGTTCTGATGTATAGACCCAAACTCTGCTTCAGTTCCACTGGGATTCCATCTCCTGACTGATCGTGCGGGGGGCTCTGCCTGTCTCCAGCACTCAGGACCCTGAGCTACCACCACCACCTGGGAACCCCAACCAGTTCAAGCCTCATGGAGTGGGTGAGATTCCCCCCCCGCCCCTCCATTTTCTTTTCTTCCTCAGGTATTAACCTTTCAAATGTAACCATTATGTTTGTTTAGCCCTCCTTGTGTAGTTATCACTATTATTCAACAAATAACTTTTGTGGTTCAGCTGGTTGCTTCTCTCTCTCTCTCTCTCTCTCTCCCTCCCAATTTTACTCTGTATTTTCTGCTTCCCCCATTTACTCTGCAGCAACCCTTCTTTTACCTAAGCTAAAGATCCCGGTAGTGCCCAAAAATACTGTGGGGTTTGCTCATGAAGTGGGTTACTACCAGTACAATTGTAACGTGAAAGTGGGATAGGGATGTGTTAAACTTGGGGCACGTAAGAGGGGAGCAGCTGAAAGTGCTGCTTAACCCAGCCCATTGAGTACAGGGCCATATGAGAGGATCAGCTGGAGAGGGCTGATGGACCTGGTCCGCTCAGACTTGCTCTGCTAGTGCGTGCGTGCGTGCCTGTTCATCTAGTTCTCGGCTGGAGGGACCCAGCCCTGGGGAACCGAGGTCCTGCAGGGTAGCTCCACTGGGAGGGGACTTGCAGAAGGAAGGAGGAGAGCTCCACACAAGTGACATAAGCAGCACATTAATAGAATTACAGACCCTCCCCCCCTCCAAGAAGAGTAACCCTAATCAATGAGCCTACCCCAAAGTAACAGGCACATCTGGTACCATTGTGCCCCTGATTCCTGTACTGTACTGGGTAATGCACTTTGGAAAACATAATCCCAATTGTACATACAAATGGATGGGGTCTAAATTAGCTGTTATCACTCAAGAAAGAGACCTCAGAGTCATTGTGTACAGTTCTCTGAAAGCATCCGCTCAACATGCAGTCAAAAAATAACAACATGTTAGGAACCCTTAGGAAAAGGATCGATAAGAAGACAGCAACTTTCTTTGTGCCACGATAGGAATCTACAGGACCCCCAAACCTTGAATACTGCATGCAGTTTTGGTCATCTCATCTCAAAAAAGATGTGTTAGAATGGGAAGAAATACGGAGAAGTACAACACAAATTAGGCCTATGGGATAACTTCTCACCCAAGGGAGATTAGAAAAAGAGCGACGTTTCAGCTTGGAAAAGAGACGACGAAGAGGGAATATGCTAGAGGTCTATAAAATCATGACTGGTGTAGAGAAAGTCAATAAGGAAGTGTTATTTAGCCCTTCACCTAACACAAGACCCAATGAAATTAATAGGCAGCAGGTTTAAAACAAACCAAAGGAAGCATTTCTTCACACAATGCAGTCAGAAGCCAGGATACTGGACCAGATGAACCATTCTTTTGCAGGAGGCAGGTTAGCCATTCTTATGTTTTATGTTCTTAGCTGGTTAAATAGAAATTTTCCTTTACCACCCTGGGAGCATAAGAACCAAGAATGCATTTGTGACACTGGCAGACCAGGCAACCTGTGTATGACCCATAAAAACTTAACGAGAGGCACTTCCACTGTATCAAGACAAAAAGAAAAGGAGGACTTGTGGCACCTTAGAGACTAACCAATTTATTTGAGCATAAGCTTTCGTGAGCTACAGCTCACTTCATCAGATGCATACTGTGGAAACTGCAGAAGACATTATATACACAGAGACCATGAAACAATACCTCCTCCCATCCCACTCTCCTGCTGGTAATAGCTTATCTAAAGTGATCACTCTCCTTACAATGTGTATGATAGTCAAGTTGGGCCATTATGCTTTTGATTTTGTCTCCTTGGATTAGAAACATGGATACATTTAACACCGGCAGGAGAATGACATGCCTTCTCTATTCTGCAGTCTCTCATCTGGATCTGAATGAAAGCTCCACCCAGATATCCATTCATCCCATAACACTGAAAAAATTGAAATAGTTCACTGTTCCACACACAATCTTACCGTAGCATTCTGATCACTGAGAGTGGATTTCACAATCAGAAGCTTTTTAACTCTTGTCTCAGGCACTGAAAGATAAGGAGAGGTGTACAGTACTTCTTTGTTCCACACACACTCACTTTCCACACTGGAATTAATCCTGGATTTCAAAGGGCCCTAGTTAAGAATAGTACCAAGCTTCTCTCCTCTACAGAATCAGTGGGGAAAACATAGGACCAGATTCTGGTCTCAGTTGCACCAGTGTAAATCTAAAGTAATTCCATTTCTCTAAATAGTGCCATCCTACTACCATGATGGAAATATTATAAAGGAGTTTGATAGACTGAGGTGACTGAAGTTAATCTGCAAAAAGAAAAGGAGTACTTGTGGCACCTTAGAGACTAACCAATCTATTTGAGCATGAGCTTTCATGCTCCTTTTCTTTTTGCGAATACAGACTAACACGGCTGTTACTCTGAAACCTGAAGTTAATCTGTGTTTACACCGGCATAACAGGACTCAGAATCTAGTCTAGAGTGTATAATACTTAGGATTCTCGAGTCAGGAGTATTATTCTATTTTTATCTGATTCTTGTTAACGTGCATTAGCCCCAAGTTAACTTCTGTATTTGAAGTTGAAAAAGACCTTGACAAATATCTTGGGCTACATTCAGCACTTAGTTGAACCTGTTGATTTCCATATGGGGCCATATAGGGGTAACTTAGGGCAGCATTTGGTCCCTTAGTGGATCTCCAAACCACTGGTGACTGTGTGTTCTAGAGCCTCTGTGCCCCAGTTGCAGAGGTGATGAGTCTGCTGCAGCCCTGCCGGGCCTACACAGCCTTGGTTCTTTAGCTCAATCTCCAGTAGCTCAAGCTTTTAGCTCTGGATGTCCTCAACTCAACCCTCAGCATGTCGGCCAAGAGGGCAGCTGGCACAGTTGCTCCTGTGTTACTTACAGTCAGCCCCAACAATAGCCCTCAGGAGCTCTAAAGACACCACACGAACGGCCTCATGCTCAACCTTCTGCTGCTTGTGTAGAAATGCTAGCATGTCATCAGGAGAAGAACGGGCTGCAAGGGAAGAAATCACATCCTCACTGCCTGCAGAACTCTTCTTCTTACCGTACCTCACAAAGGTAAGGAAGTTACAAAGAAACCACAGTGTCACTCAGAGTGTCTTCCCCTTACCTAGCAGAAGTACACAATGGAACAGCTCTTTGTGGTTTTCAATGCTGAGCTGCTTAGCTGGAGAACAGATCTGTGGGAAGAAGGGAAATGGTCAAAGAAAAACTAATCAGAAGCAATGGAAAAGAAAAATGTTCAATTAATTTCTAAGCTTCCGCTTCCTGCTTGTCCAACTGGAGGTCTGAACCCCAGGGAGATGGTCCTGCATGCACAGCAAGACTCAAAGACAATGACCAATACATAAGATAAGAGAAGCTAAAGTGTTTTGAGCAGCAGAGCTGACCTAATCAAGACACAGCCACAGTTTTTACTTTACAACTCTGACTCCCCCTGGTAATCGGCTTATGGTGAAATTGCTTTACAAACTGAGCTGGATAGTAGCTAAGAAAATGAGAGCGCTCCCTGCTTACTCTTGAGCCTGCAGAAATCAGTAAGGCATGAGGAGGTCCCCAGGCTCTCCACGATCATTCCATCGATTTTTCAGTGTTAATATGCTTCAGATCTGCTGTGCCTAAGCTCAAGGGATCCAAGCAAAACCACCCCTCACCTGGTTGTGCAGAGCACTGCAGATGGCTTGAAACTTCGCTTTAGGTAGAGGGATCTTATATTCACCAGAGACCTCCAAGAGCTGGCTCAGACTCTGCAACAGAGGGCGAAAGTCAGATGGTGGGCACACAAAGGAGCCATATGTAGTGACTGAAGCAGATTCAGGGGATTCCTAGATTCCAAGGCCGGACCGGATTCTTGCCATCATCTAGTCTGACCTCCGGTCGGTATGACACAGGCCATAGACCTTGCCCAGAATCATTCCCAGAGCAGAGCTTTTAGAAAAACATACCAATCCTGATTGAAAAGTCGTCAGAATCCGCATCGGCCCTTGATAAATGGCTCTAATTGTTAATTATCTCACCATTAAAAATGTACACCGTATTTCCAGTCTGAAAGTGTCTAGCTTCAGTTTCTAGCCATTGGATCAACTGACACCTTTCTCTGCTAGACGGAAGAGCCCATTAGATAATAGGAGTCCCTCATGTAAGATATTAGAGACTGTAATTAAGTCACCCTGTCACAGGATAGGTCCACCCCGTCAGGGTGGTATCAGGTTGAGGAGGAATTGAAGTAGATCTGGAGTGGCCCAACTGGCCTAGTCTCCCTAGCCACCACAGCAGTCCGGGCTCCTAGGGCAACATGGCCTAATGGTCGGGATCAGTGCAGCAGCCCTTGGGTGAGGGTCCACGGCCAAACAGCCTGAATCACTTGGGCTGCCCTTCTCGGGATGGCAGTGCGGCCTAGTGGCCAAAGTCAGTAGACCCACCCTTGGCTGCAGGGCAATGCGGCCTAGTGGCCAGAGTCGATAGAACCACCTTTTGCGGCAGGGAAGTGTTACCTAGTGGTGAGCCCTTCTCCACTGGGTCCTACCTATTGCACAGGGTTCCAGCCCAGGGCGCAGGGGTATCTGCCACCAACTCAGCGGGGATCCTTCCAAAGCATGCTGAGTCAAGCCTGCTACCTCAAGTGGATCAATGCTTCGTCCACCTAGGCTGCTTCCCACCCGTTCTTCCGCAGCTGGGACTCTCAGGGATTCTGGGGTCTCTCCTCCATCTCTGGCATTGGGTGGCTGGGGGTCAGCTGCAGCCACAGTCCGGCTGGCCTCTGAATCCTGGAGCACTGGCAGTCTCTCTGCAGGAGCCTGCAATGCGCCTCGGCTCCCTTCGGCAGCCATCCCAGCCTGAGCTGAGTGGCTCTCTTTTGTATCCTGGGTCCAGCTGAAGCATGCCGAGCAGAGATGAGGGGGCATGGCCTCCTCGGCCCACAAAGCAGGATTAACCCCTGCTGAACCAATGCGGGGTAGGTAAACCCCATCACACAGCCTTTTACTTTCTGTGTATTAAACTAAAGAGATTGACTTCCTTGATTCTCCCTCTGTAAGGCACATTTTCTAATCCTTTCGTCACTGTGGCTCTTCTGTCAATTTATCAACACCCTTTTTGAATTGTGGGCACTAGAACTGGACACAGGATTCCAACAGTCGTCAGACAAGTGCCAGATTTAGAGGTAAAATAACCACTGTGCTCCTCCTTGAGATTCCCCTTTTGATGCACCCCAGCTTTAGCTTTTTTGGCCACAGCATGAGTTCATGTTCAGCTGATTATGCCCCATGACCCCCAAAATCTTTTTCAGAGTCACTGCTTCCCAGGACAGCATCCCCCCATCATGTATGTGTGGCCTAAATCCCTTGTGCCTAGACGCATACATTTACATTCAGCCGTATTTAAAGGCATATTGTTTCTTTGCGCCCAGTTTGCTAAGTGATCTAGATCACTCTGAATCCATGAGCTCTCCTCTCCATTATTTACCACTCCCCCATTTTTATCTCATCTGCCAACTTTATCAGTGATGATTTTATGTCCTCTGCCAGGTTATTGATTAAAAAAAAGATGAAAATCGAATTCCTTCTTGCATCTAACACACTTTTTCTCCTTTGCTGCTTGAAGCTTCCAGAATGTCTCGGATGCCATCTACATATTTTACTATGTTTACACAGTTGTGTAGTGCCCTGATGCTATCAAAGAAGTCCATGATGCATTGGTTCCCTCCAAATCATGGGTATTTCAACCCCCAAGGTGACCACATACTCCGTACTAGAAAGCTTCAACCAACATAGACGGTGAGTAAATATCACTACCAAGAAGTTAGAGCTGTCTCATGACTTCATTTACAACTGTGTAGCCCCACTCAAGACAGAATATGGCCCCTTACTTCTCGCTCATGTGGTACTGAGGGGGGATGAAATAGAGAGACAAGGTGAGTGAGACAATATCTTCAATTAGATTATCACACCCACCTTGTCGCTCCAATATCTTGGACCAACATGGCTACAAGAGCACTGCATAGAATGGTAGATGAAACAGACAGGCAATGACTTTATATCTATTGAGTTATGCAATGCAAAGCAATGACCCTCAAGCCTCCTTATTATTAATTTTCAACCGTTGACAGTTGGCTTGGTATCGACCAGAGACAACATATGGTAGCCCCTGCTCTGAGGAGCTTATGATCTAAAAGAGAGATACAGAGTTGACAGGATGTTTTGGGAAATCACAAGGCGGGAGTATCTTGTTGTGCAGGTGTTTTGTTTTTTATCTCCTTCTCCTCCTCCCCAGGAAACAGAGGATGCTTTTCAGAAGAGGCAGTTACCTACAAATCTTGTTGCCTGGGTCACCATGTGTATAAACCCAGAACTTGTGTGCATATTTATTATCTAACAAGTCACTATCTAGACCAGGAAACCCCACTGGCAGCAAATTCCTCCTGCAGGTCATACAGGCACACAGAGTGACAGTTACCTTAATGAGTGGTACCTCACCTTGGTGACGTGAAAAACATCAATTTCCTCCTTATATTGCTCAAGGAGCCATGAGATCTCTTTAAATATTGGATTTTGCGGCTCCTTTTTGTGTAGCAGGATGCCCATCATGGGACCAAGGGCTTTGATGACGGCCTTCTTGAGCTGCATAGATGAGACACAGAATTTATGTTCCTATGAATTCATTCAATATCTTCCAATAGGCACAACTTTCCTACTTCTAATGAGTGCAGTTTCCCTTGTTCCACTGTCGGAACGGTCCTATCCCAATATTTCCTGGTAAAGAACCAGGACTCGTAGGGTTGGTGTCAGGATTATATTCTAATGCACCTCACAACTAGAGCAGGTAAAATATTTCCCCAGATTAGTATGCATTCTAGGCCAACTCATCCCTGCTGTAACTCCACTGGGGCTGAATGGACTTAGACCAGGAATTAATTTAGCCCACTATCCCGGGTTCATCTGCACATTAGGTGCACAAAACTAGACTCCATGTACACTGGGTACAGACCGAATTTCCATGATGTGGTGACATTATAAACGTATGGGTTTTCGATGTTTTACATGACAATCTGTTCCATCCAAAAGGACCTACCATTAAATGCCATCATCACAAAGAGTGCCAGACACACAGAATGTAACATCACAATTTCCGCTAAAGGTTTAGAAAGCCAGCAATTCTCACCTCCAGCTCCTCACAGCTCAGCCAGTTGCTGGTCACATGACTATATAAGGGAAGAATGTTCTTGCAGAATTGCGATTCACCCATTCTGGGGAATGGGCACTTTTCCCAGTTCATAAAATATACATTCACTGCCCTTGAGCATTTTTCCAGAACTGCACAGAAGGAGAGAAGACAGGCCATGTGAAAAGGACATAGTAATAATGAGGAGAAGTTGCTTTCTCAGAGAAGACACCCAGGCCTATCGTTTACTCCAATACCATGGCAGCTACTATCAGGACTAGATGCTGAAATCCCATGTCAATTGGGAGCTATTTCTCTTTTCCCCATTCCATTTCTTGTTTCTTAAAAGGCTTTTTTCTTTGTATATCTCTCCATCTTTTTTCAATTACCATCATTTGAAGACTCTCGTCCCCTGCAGTTATTGTTTATTGAACCCGAACACTGTATGATTTCATCCTGAGTTACAGTTTGTCTGAAAGATGTTCAGTGCTCCTCACTGCCATTGGCTTTAGTGGGATTTGAAGGTAGTGGGGAGCACTTTGCCCTAAAAGTAGGTGCATCTAGTGTCCTTGCTAAAACGAATTAGGGCCCAATCCTGTTCTCTATGAAGTGGATGGCAAAATTCCCATTTCCCTCAAGGGCGCAGGATTAACCCCTTACTGAGCATCACCTGAAAAGCAAAGGAAGAGAGAAGTGGAGTAGACAGAGAAAGAGGGTGAAAGGAGATGATGATGATGATGAAGAAGAAACTGAGGAGAGAGAATGGGTGGAGGAGTGGGAAACAGGGGATTTTTAAATGTACAGTAATGAAATCTGCTCCTTTCACCTCCTCCCCCAGGAGCCTCCTGGCAGAGGGGCAGCTTCAGCCTTTGTGTCTGTTTATTTTAAACGATATGCGTGAGTCATAAAGGGCCTGAACTTACAAATGCTCAGCACCTCCTGCAAAGGAAGGAGCACTCTCAACTTCACTGAGTGCTACGGGAGCCAAGGAATGCAGCACCTGGTGCAATCCAGGGAAGGGAGCACAGTTCAGGGCCTGTTTGCAAACTTGGTCAGTCACTTAAATCTGTACCAAGACCCCCTAAATATCCATTTGGGGCACCTACAGGAAGTGCTGGCACTTACCACCGCAAAATGCTTGTCTCATCCTGCTGTCCTTGACTAACGCCAACATGGAGATCATGACCTTCAGGATCATTCCCACAAAAGGGATACACTTAAGTGCTGCAGAGAAAGGCCAGAAGAGAAGGAAGACAGACAATCAGCTGCTCTCTGCCTTCTTACAACACACGTAGAAACACTGTGGGGCAGGATGCTCTGGGTTCCGAGGCCATTGGCGCTGCGTAAGCAGAGCAGAATGGCTTTAAAGCAGCCATTGAAAGCCAGTGGGGGATTCACCCTGAAGAGGGGAATCCTCCACAGGTGTCCAGCTGTGCCCAATGCCCAACTCACTCCCAGAGCAAGGGGAGAGAGCACTGGGGCGGGATGGCAAGTGGGGTGGAGAAGAGCTCCACTAGACCTGATCTTCCACTCATTCCCATCCTTAAGGTACTTCACTCAGGGGCATAGGTTAGAGCTTGCACCTCCAGCTGGATTGCTCATGATCTGGAGGCCAGAACTAGCAACAGCAGTTAATCTTGTGTTTCTACACACACACACTCAAACAGAGCTCTGTTTAGCGGTAACATTTTTAGGTAGAGAGATAATCCCCTGTCCTTAAATGAAAAACAATCACTTTGAAAGAAAAGAGGGAAGTGACCATACCATAGGCGGATGACAGGTTGCCCAATGTAATGAAAATAAACTCTTCAGGCAGCTCCAGATGATACACCAGCTCTAACATGACATCACTGAAATAGCAGCGTGCCAGAGTCACTAAGGTGTTGCTAGCTGCCACTTTTAGTTCATTTCTTGCTTCCTAAAACCAAAAACCAAAAGAGAGAGACTGAGGTGACTGAAGCCGGTTGCACTAGCCAGAGTTGTTTACATGAGTCAAGTCCTTATTTCTGTGCACAAGTTGTGAATGAACCAACCCAACTTTCTGAGGGTAGAGTCATTCGTCATAAATATTCCTTGAGTCACTTGAGTCACTTGGCTAAACAGTTTTCAGCCTTTGAGTTGCTTGCAAGCTGCTTCGTCAGCACATGTGTAACTTTCAGCATGTGAGTTGTCCCATCTTCTGCATGTGCACAAGTGCTGTCTAGGACCTGGGCTTTGGTCTGGAGGAAGGTGTGGACCTCTAACAGAAGAATACATTTTCATTTCAGTATATAGTTTATCCCCCCAAAAGAGAGTTTGAATGAGTTAAAGCTTTGGATCCTTTGATTGGTATCTCGGGAGAACTAACTTACCTGAGTCTTCTCTGTCATGTGGTTTGAGGCTAGTGTTATTATTTTCTTCAGAAGCCGCCTCTCTAGGCCCTGGGTGTCCTGCTGTAAGAGTTTCTCCAGGACACAGTAAATGTCTATTCTGTTTTGCTGGGGACAAAACATAAAGGAGAAGAATTGGGAAAAGTTTGTCTTGCCGACCAGACAGTAATGTAGCTAATAAGCCCCTGCCCTAATTGGTGTCTAATTGGCGTAAAACATGCCCTGCCCTCCACAAGCACCGCATTCAGCAGCGCTTCAGAAGCAGCCGAGCAACTGACATTGTTTAATCTTCCTGGAGAGAAAAGAGCCAGAGGAAGCGCCCTTCACTGCCCCCTTCTCTAGTTTCATTTATTCAGAACAAACAATAAAAATGAGCACCTTGCCCTTGCTCTAGCCACTCCAGGCAGAATTTGTAAATGTGGAATATAAAATACCCAACTCCTGCAGTGAGTCCTCAACCGCTCCCGGGGGCAATGAGCTCAGCCCTTAGATCTACACGGACAGTAGCACGCGCGAAGGTGTCTTTTATGTGGCCCATCAGTGTAGAACTTCACAGATGAGACTAACTATGGAGGAGTTGTAGGATCAGTTGGGACCGAGAAAAAATAAAGCGGGACACTGAGAAATTAAAAGCCTGAGGAGAGACCAAGATTCATTTCAGAAAACTGCAAACTAGCACCCCTGGAAAGGAGGTAGAAGTAACTGACAGAATGGGAGGGAGAAAAGTGGGAAGCAACAAGTGCCCTGGGGGTGACAGTGGAAAACAAAGTCAAGAGGTATATGCAAGGTGTGATGGCTACCACAAAGAGCCATGTGGGTTGGGTCTTTTACACACAGGGATCATGGCACAAAGCAGGAAGACAACAGTTCCTCTCTGTTCAGCTGAGCTGTGACTGCATCTGGAGGAGTGCCTTTTCTAGCACCACATTCCCAGAGAGATCAACAAATGGGAAGTCATTCCTGGGAGAGCAAAAAAGAATGCAGGGGGCTGGCAGAAGTGACTTCTGGATAGAGCCCTGCAACCTGACCCAAATCCTAGGGGACCTGATCACAGGCGTCTGGGTCAGGTTGGGTGAGAAAACAACTGGACCCTCTTGAGCTCGGGTCAGGTCGGCTCTCCTCCTTTAGCCCCTGGGATCGGCACAACCGGGACTGCGTGTTCCTGCCAGCCACCACCTCCTTCCTGCGCTGCACGCGCTGTGGAGCAAGGATGCCGAGGAGTCACAGCGTCTCCCTCTCTCTGCAGCACAGACCCAGCGCAGCAGGGGCCGTGTCAGAGGATGGAGCCATTGCTGCACACAGTGGCCGCTGCACCAGCCCCATGAGCAGGATGCAGCGGCAGGATCCGGTTTGGGGGGAAAGGTTGGGACCAGGATGGAAAATGATTCAGCCCTCTCAGGGTGAGGTGAGTGGGCCGGGGGCCAGTTCAGCTTGGGCTTAAAAATTGGGCCCGAGCAGACCCCTACTTCTGCAGACAGACGGAAAGAGCTGTCTGTGTCTGATGCGGCCAAGGGATGACTCTGAAGGAGAGAGGATAATACCATACAACTACCTGGAGGGTGTGAACACCAAGGAGGGAGAGGAATTTTTTAGGAAAATACATTTTGGTAAAAGTAGGAGTAATGGGATTAAGCTAAAAAAGGACATTCAATTTAGACTTTGATAACAGGAAAAATGCCCCAACTGTAAGACAGGGCTATTAGGTTATGACATAGTCTTCCTAGGAAAGAGGCGGAAGTTCAGTCCTTAGGGGCTTTTCAAATTAGTTTGGCCAAAACCGTGGAAAATGGCTGCTGGGAATGCTCCTGCATTAGCAGGGAAATGGACTGGATGATCCAATAGGTCTTTTCCGTCTCGGTCTCCTGTGAGTCTAGACATCTGTGCGACCTGCATGCCAAGGTCATAACCCACTTTGGAAGGTTCAAAGCCAATCAGATCTCTGAATGGGAGAGCTTAGGGGTCAGACAGGGTCTGCATCAGATCTCTTGATTGGCTATACGTTCCAGTGGTTCTGCTTTAAAAGGCATGCTTCTGCAAACTGCAATCATAACAGACAGCTCCACTGGGGAGAAGCCCCTTCCATTCATTTTTAAATGTAAGGAGGATTTTTTTAATTGAAAATTGTCACTGACAACTTATCAATACATAAGCACTACATAATTCAAGTAATTCAAGTAATTAATCACATGAATTAACATAATTAATCACTCTCCTTACAGTGAGTATGATAACACCCATTTTTTCATGTTCTGTGTGTATCTAAATCTCCTCACTGTATTTTCCACTGAATGAATCCGATGAAGTGAGCTGTAGCTCATGAAAGCTTACGCTCAAAGAAATTGGTTAGTCTCTAAGGTGCCACAAGTACTCCTTTTCTTTTTATAATTAATCAAGTAATTCAAATAATTAAAGGAGTCGGAGGCCAAGACAAGCGGTTCAGTTGGCCTCCTAGTACTTTAATGGAAACTAAAATGCCTTCTGTGTTGGCCCTTAATAGGGAAATGGACTTTGTTGGATGCAAGTATTAATCAATGGAAAAAAGGGGTCTGAATATTCCTCCTGGGGCAATTCTGCACTACTGCACATGTGCATAATTAATGAGCCCCGCATATTTTTATTTTTTTGCACAGTAAAAAGCTTCTGCTGAAATGCTGCTGCCGTTCCATCTCTTGCCCACCAAAGGGTGCTGTGGCAATAGAACAAAGCAGCAACTCCCTATCAGCGAAGGAAGAGAGAGAGCCTGTCTTCTTCACAGCAGGCCAGGTCAGGAGACAGGGGCTATGGGGAGACAGACAGTGTGGGATGCTGGGTGGGGTCAATCAGGGGCTCATAAGGGCTAGTGGGGGAGGACAGTCTGGGGCAGGGGCTGAATGGGAGTGGAGGCACAGAGTTAGAGGAGGAGGGAGGTTCAGGGCTCCATAGTGATGGGGGAGGAGGTGCAGAGCTACCTAAGGACAGGGGCCGGTTGGCTGGGGGCACAGAGACACATGGGGACAGGGGGAGGGGGTACAGGGACACATTGTTAGGATATAGATGTTCAGGCCTGTCTGTAAAGGCCAATCAGCTAAGAATTTAGGTGTATTCTTATCACTTGGCTAGTTCTAGAGGTATAAAAGAAAGAATGAAAATCACTGTCTGCCAGTGTAAGGTCCTTCTCTCACTGTGACAGTCTGAGGCCCTGTTCTTAGGCTAAGGCCTTTGGCTAAGCAGCAGAGGCAGCCATAAGCTGGGAAGCGACCAGTCACCTCTTCACATTCCCAACTAGTCACATTGAAATAAGGTGCTATTGGGCTGTTAGGAACACAATCCTGTCCTGATAATGCCTATTGCCTCCAGAGAAAGGGAAGGGCCTAGAAGATGTAAAAGGAAACTTAGTTTGAAAGCATCCTGTCTGGCAAGAACTCACTTATCACTAGCAGGGATGTGAAATCCTCATTTCTGGGTTTGTTCTATCACTGTAGTCCCCATTTCCCCATTGTTTGTCTGTATAATCTCTGTCTGGTTCTGTGATTGTTTCTCTCTGCTGTATAATTAATTTTGCTGGCTGTAAACTAATTAAGGTGGTGGGGATATAATTGGTTACATAATCATGTTACAATATGTTAGGATTGGATAGTTAAATTTCAGGAAAAGGATTGGTTAAGGTACAGCTAAGCAGAAGTCAAGTTTTACTATATAGTCTGCAGTCAATCAGGAAGTGAGGGGGTGGGTGTGTGGGTGGGGGAAATGGGAACAGGGAATGGGGGTGGGGAAATTGGAATCATGTTTTGCTAAAGGGGGAAATGGGAACAGGGAATGGGGCTGAGGAAATTGGAATCATGTTTGGCGAAGGGCAGGAATGGGAACAGGGACACAGCTGTAAGGCTCTGTGGTGTCAGAGCTGGGAAGGGGGACACTGAGGAAGGAAACTGAAATCATGCTTGCTGGAAGTTCACCCAATAAACATGGAATTGTTTGCACCTTTGGACTTCAGGTATTGTTGCTCTCTGTTCATCTGAGAAGGACCAGGGAAGTGAGTGGGTGAAGGAATAAGCCCCCTAACACACATGGGGATGGGGGGAGTGGGTTTCTGAGTGGGGGTGGAGGGACACATGTGGATGGGGGTGCAAGGACCCATGGGTGTGCAGGAACACATGGAGACAGGGGCAGATGTGCCTTACTGAATGGGAGAGGTTAGGGGTCAGACAGGGTCTGCATGGGGGGAGCTGCCTAACAATTCCTCCCTGCCCCTCCCAAAAAAACTGTTCCATACTTTTCCCACCCATACCCAGCAATGCTCCAAGTTCACACCCAGGCTCCTTCCCAGCAATTTACTTCCCTCCATTACCCTTGACTCTACCGAGCCTTTGCACTGCGCCTAAGGGGTGCAAGAAATATGGTTCTGTATTGAGTTTAAATGAATTATTACTCAGAGTTCTGTATTAACATGCAGAGTAAGGAATTGGTTTGTCAAAAAACATTTCCTGAATCCTTTTTGTTGTCTGTATTCATACAGACATACTTGCTGACAGGTATTTTGAAATAAATAACCAAAAATCATTTTAACGGGTGTAATTATATTGTATTGTTTTGACAAACAAAATATGCAGAATTTTGCAGAACTTCTAAAATATTGTACGCATCATTTTTATTTTTTTCTTGCAGAATTCCCCCAGTAGAAAATATATAGATAAGGGTCCCTTCAATGCTATAATCTCAATAATATGTCATCATAACAAAGGAGTGTTGGCTAGGCTTTAGAGCAGGGAGTCAGTTCACTTGGGTTTTATTCACATTCTTTGACTAACTTGCTAAGTGGTGTTGAGCAAGTTACTTAATTCCCTGTGACACAAGTCATCCGTAAATGGGGATAATGCTTCCCATTCTCACAAGGGTGCTGTGAGTCTTAATTCATTAGTATTAGGGAAGTGCTTTGAGATTTTTGGACGAAGATGCTAAAGAAGGGCAAAGTATTATTAGAAGAGATTACTGCTAGTCCGATGGTGTACTTTTACTGTCTACAGCCCATGTACTCCACTGTGTGTAAAAGGGCAATGCTCTCTTTATAGAGCATTGTATCATCCTGATCTGTAAGAACAGCATTTTGCATGATGAGTTTACGCCTGAGGAATACTGATTCTCCTGATGGTGCGCCAGGCCAAGTTCTACACTGAATTACCCCCGTGCAGTCCCTTGTACCCCCATGAAGTCAGGCAGAATTTGGTGTGGACACCTGGAAAGCGGATGCAATTTCATGAAACTGCCCTACCTCATCCTTTTGCAGTTTCTCGAGCAGAACTGTCAGAACGATAGCCAGCTTGGTCTCGGCTATAAAGGCAATCCTGAGGGCAATTTTGCCCTTATCTTGGTCATCCATATGTGCCAGGAGGGAAACAACCTCATTATAAACACCTGAAATTAAATAAAAGGATTCGGCTGGTTACCACTGACAGCAGAAATTGGTGCTGGCCTCTTTAATTCACTATCCAGTCAAGATTCTGCAGGAGCCCAAACACTGTGAGAAGTAGACCTGGGAATCCTGGAAATCCTCTTCCTTCCTCCTCATGACCAGGTTTGTTTGCTGAACTCCCCAGTGTGCTTGGGGGGAAATCATAATGAAGCAAATTTGCTCCTTTCAAGTAGGTCCCCACATAAAATAATCTTCCTTTCCCTCTTTACTGTCAATTGATGAGTTTTGATAGCATACAGAATAATAATTTAACTCTAAGCCAAGAAATAGAGCTAAAGTTAAGCACATGCTGAGGAGTTTTGCTTAGTCAGGGCCTCATTTTCAAAAATCTTGAGCACCCAGATGTACCTATTAGCTATGCTGGGAACTTTTGGGGCTCGGTATCTCTTGAAAATCAGGCCACTGTTGGAGACCTCAGTATGAATTTAGAAGCTTAACTTTAGGCCCCTTGTTTTGAAGAAAGCCTTTAATCTTCTTTTATGGTCGTTTAAATACTTGCAGAGAAGACTCATGGAACGGAGTTCATCCAGTTCATAGAATATCAGGGTTGGAAGGGACCTCAGGAGGTCATCTAGTCCGACCCCCTGCTGAAAGCAGGACCAATCCCCAACTTTTGCCCCAGATCCCTAAATGGCCCCCTCAAGGATTGAACTCACAGCTCAAACCACTGAGCTATCCCTCCCCCCTGTACAGTTGCCTGTAGAGGTCATAAAGGAATTCCCCCGCCCCCCACCCCCACGCACAATTGGCGAGGTGTACGCTGTGAGTGGGGTGGGGTGGGGTGGGGTGGGTCCCTCCAACCTTCATCTGAAGCATCAGGGATTGACCATAGCAGGAGATGGGACACCTGGTAGGGTGGACCAGTGCTCTAAAATGGTTCAGAGAATCTGTTTCCTTAGCTGTCCTGCTCACATGCTCAGGGTCCAACTGATCTCCAGAGTTGTGGGTGGGAAGGAATTTCCCCCTGGTCGGATTGGCAGGGACCTTTGAGTGGCAGGATGGGGCACTGATCACCTGCTAGGATAATCTGAGTATATCTGACCCAATCAATTCTCGGCCATTGCAAGGGCCTCAGGCATTGGTGGAACCTCAGTCTCTCCTGTCCTCTGCCGACGGCACACAAACACTTTTGTCTCCTACAGACTGAAATGTTTTTGTCCAAGACAAGTTTTGGGGTTCAGTGTAGGGTTGCTAGGTGAAATTTAGTGGCCTGTGAAATACAGGAAGTCAGACTAGATGATCTAATGGTCCCTTCTGGCCTTAAACTCTAGGAAACAATGAAATAGCTGGTGTATGAAAAAAACCAGGATTTGATCTCCCATGTATCTCTTCCCTCTGGGCAGAAATTCTCCAGGAGACTTAATATTTCACAAGAAATCTGAAATGCCGTATTTATCTGTCTCCATTGTAACAGCATTCCAAGCATGAAGGAGGAACTAACAAGATTTTCCCTTCCCAGGAAAGACTACTTGAGGTTAGGTGATTGCCCATCCGTTATGCAAATTGCATCCTTCAGTTGTAACACCCAGATGCAAACAGAATCATGACTGTAACCTACTCTGCCCATCTGTGTGGGATGAGGAGCACTAGTGTTGCTAAGAAATGTGACCCCATGCTTTGTTCTCTTGCATTTAAGATAGTAGCAGAGCTTCATTTAGACAGCTAGAGGAGAAGTCCTTCTGCCTTTTTTGTTCTAATTTCCCCTATCGCTGATGGAGTTGGCTCCATGGATGCAGAAGACGCAAAATGAGGACCCATAACAAACATAAAACAACTGGGAGAAAAGAAGGAAGACCTCCCCCATAACATTCCCTAGAAACTCAGATTCTCAGGAAAGTTTCCAGGTCCAGAGGCTGTAGGCCAACTCCTCAACTGGTGTAAATCAACACAGCTACAAGGAAGTCAAAGGAGGGACACTGGTTTACAGCAGCTGAGGTTCTGCTCACACAAAGGGAGAACATTACAGCTCATCTGTATGCCTATGCTTTCTAAATGTGTGTGTGAATATAGAATGGATATAGAGAATACAATGCTGACCCTTACCTCTGTCGGTTACCTCCTGATCACTCACAAATTTATTCATGTTTTAATCTTTCCTCAACACTTCCTCCAGTCCTTTCTCCAAAGAGCTCCAGTACTGATAGGCAGCTGGCCTCTCAGGCTGTCCTGTCCGGAATAGCCAGTTAAGATTATGCAAGCACTATTATGACATCGCTGTGACTGTGACATAGCACATAAACTGCTGCTGACCAGGTAGGTGCTGTGATGACATGGACAAGAGTCTCAAAGGTATTTAGGCTCCTAACTCGCACTGAAATCAATAGATGTGAGGAACCTAAATACATTTCAATATCTGGGCCCATCCATGTACGCAGTCCAATAGGTGGCTAAATTTGCTCCAGTGTAGAATTTCTCATTCGCTCGAAATCCTTTTGAATTTTGGTTCCGTCCCTCTCTCAGTTTGCCACACTTTCCAATATTGGTTTTACTGGAAAATCTGCTCCTGCTTGAATGGATAGAAAATAAAAGCACCGAACAAAGAAAGAGAAGAAACTGCCTTGGAGAATGCACAGTGACACTTGAGTGTGGGTGGTTGGTTGGAATGCACAGTGACACTTGAGTGTGGGTGGTTGGTTTCTTTTGCTTTTTAATTTGGTTGATTAAAAAGCTTGATGAAATCTTATTGGACTGTATTACAAATCTTGATTTTTATATTGTTTTAAAATGAATTGAAATTTATTCTTCATTTCCATGTCCTGCCAAACAAATCAACTAAATTATTTTTTGTTGTGTTTAATACAGTGTGGTGTCATATGTATGGCCATATGTAGAGCCCACACTTGATTTTGGAGATGATGTTGCCTTTAAAGCATTCAGAGTGATGACACTCTTTGCAGTAAACCATGTGGAAAAAGAATTCCAATGACATGTGTCCTTTGCTATGTATAACTGATTTGGTGCCTTACCCTTTCTGATTTTGCCCTTACACGGACACACTATTCTTTTGTACTCCTCCTTCGTAATTCGTCCATGTTTCCCCATTTTGTAGGATTTCTTTTTGATTTTCAGGTCATTACAAAACTTCTGATGGAGCCATTGGCCTCTTACTATTCTTCCTCTCTTTCCTTTGCATTGGCAGTTGTGCCTTTAATATTGTCTCCTGGAGAAACTGCCAGCTTTCCTGAACTCCTTTATGCCTTAGACGTTTTCCCCATGGGTCGCTACCTACCAATTCTCTGAGGATGTTAAAGTCTGCTTTTGGCAGTCCTTCTCCTGTCATTCTCATTCCTTCCTTTCCTTAGAATCATGAAATCTATCCTTCATGATCCCTTTCACCCAAATCACCTTCCACCTTCACATTCACAACCAGCTCCTCCCTGCTGGTCAGAATCAAGTCTACAGTGGCTGTCCCCCCGGTTTCTTCCTCCATTTTCTGAAACAAAGCATTGTCCCCAGTACATTCCAGAAACTTATTGGGTAATTTGGGGTTTTACCATTTCCTTTTTCAGCAGATGTCTGGGTAGGTAAAGTCCCCCATTACAATCAGGATTTGTGTTTTGCATATTTCTGTTGTTTGTTCTAGAAATGCCTCCTCTCCCTCCTCTTCCTGATTTGGTGGTCTGTAATAGACCCCTACCAGGACCTCACCCCTGTTTATTCCCTCTTTTATCTTTACTCAGAGACTTTCAACTGGTCTGCTTCTCACCTCCTTCTGGACCTCAGAACAGGTTTACAATGCAATATGTCCTCTCTTTTTTTTCCTGCCTGTCCTTCCTCAACAAGCTATAGCCCTCTATACCAATAGTCCAGTCATGAGATTTATCCCATCAAGTATCTGTGATGCAGTTAAGCTCAGTTAAGATTTATGTTCTAAAACTCCCAGTTCTTACTGTTTATTCCCCATTAATATTCCTCCTTGCTTGTGTGTACAGACATCTAAGATGTTAAGCAGATGCCCCCATGGATTTCCCTCTTGTTTCTCCTATAATTCTACTGCAATTTTCCACATCTACTTCTCCCCACACAGCTAGTCCTCTATTAAGGCCACCTTTTTTTACCTGGTGGCTTTTTTCACCTGCCCCCTCTGAACTTAGTTTTAAGCTCTTCTCCTAAGGTTGGTGAGTCAGTGAATGAAGATGTTCTTCTCCTTCTTGGTCAGACGGACCCCATCTCTTCCCAGCAAACCTCCTTCCTGCAATGGCATCCCATGGTAGAGGAAGTCAAAGCCTCCCAGAGACCCATCTTCATAACCCTATTCTGTGGGCATGCCTACCATTAAGTGTGTATTGAGCAGAAAGAACACTCAGTGCAGGAGACAAGGGGACTGAGTTAAACTGCAGATGTCAGGTTCACAAACTTCCATTTTCCGTGACTAATCTCTTAAGCTAGTGAGGATGGCCACGGTATAAAAATATTTCTGGAGATCAGCATGTGATTATTTGTATTGCAGTACTGCCTCACAGTCCCAGTCACAGAGTAGGATCCCATTGCGCTCGGACCTGTAGAAACAGAGAACAAGATGTTTCTTAACTGTCATTAATAAATTAACACATCTTAAGAGCACAACAAACAGACAAGAGGATAATAAAGCAAGCAAAAAAGCCCCCTTTGACCAGGTACCAGCAGATAACTAATATAGAGCTACCTATTTCGGGAACTTTCTTCCTGATTCAGGGTCTGATGTGATTCAGCCCCTGTTCCATGCCATTGTGTAAACTGGGGACTCGTACATTTGCACAAGATGGAAAGTATCCAGTGGCACACCATTGAGGCCTACGCCAGTTTTAGTACATAAACAGCAGGCCACTCTGCAAGAAGCTAAGGGCATGGTCAGCACAGAGAGTTTGCCTGTCTCTGTGCTGGTGTTCTGCACCCCTCACTGTCTACACCTGGCTCCATAAAGTCGGGCCTTTCAAAAATGCAGCATCAGGTAGGAGCACAGGTAATTGTAAGAATGCTTGCTCATTGCAGCTGTTACCATCCTGGCAAGGCATCCACATATAAGTCCACTACGGATGGACCAGTGATGGGAAGAGTGTTCATGCATGTGACAAGTAACACCATGAACTATGTAATGCCACAGAATAAATTAAGTTCAAGAACAGAACAAGAGTATGTGTGGCAAAGCCATGACAAACACTGTGCAGGCATCAAGGAGCTCATAAATTAGCACATCATCACCCCAACACTGCCTCAGCTTGACTTAGAGCTTGGGCAACAGTAGACCCTCAAAAGGAGGAGGCCATAGCTTTACACCCGTGGTCACTGTGATGTTAACTGGCTGCATTTGACAAGAGCTGGATCAGAGGTTGACTTTGAGTGTATTTACAGGGGGCAAGGTTTTCACAACACAAGCCTTGTGCACACACACAAATAGTGTTCTGCAGCAGTGCAAGTTGAGCTGCAGCAATGAGCAGCGGGATCCTGCTTGGGCTCGTAATTCATACACTTCTCTCACTAATGAGGATCAACAGATCAACCCATAGTGAATGCAGCTTGACAATGTACCATCACTTAAAACACATTACAGTCAGAGAGGATGATAAATATTCCATTTATACACATTATGTACAAGGCCCAAAATGACTGAGGGTGTAAGAAAACAAAGCTGGTAAATACAGAAAATGCATTTGTCATAAATATAAAGGGAAGGGTAAACCCCTTTAAAATCCCTCCTGGCCAGAGGAAAAATCCTCTCACCCATAAAGGGTTAAGAAGCTAAAGGTAACCTCGTTGGCACCTGACCAAAATGACCAATGAGGAGACAAGATCCTTTCAAAAGCTGGGAGGAGGGAGAAAAAACAAAGGGTCTCTTTGTCTGCCTGCCTGTGTGCTGCTGCTGCTGGGGACAGAACAGGACTGGAGTCTGAGAACTTTTAGTAAGTAATCTAGCTAGGTATGTGTTAGATTATGATTTCTTTAAATGGCTGAGAAGAGTTGTGCTGAATAGAATGACTATTCTTGTCTGTGTGTCTTTTTTGTAACTTAAGGTTTTGCCTAGAGGGATTCTCTATGTTTTGAATCTAATTACCCTGTAAGGTATCTACCATCCTGATTTTACAGAGGTATTCCTTTCCTTCTATTAAAAGTCTTCTTGTAAGAAAACTGAAAGCTTTTTCATTGTTCTAAGATCCAAGGGTGTGGGTCTGTGGTCACCTATGCAAATTGGTGAGGATTTTTACCAAACCTTCCCCAGGAAGTGGGGTGCAAGAGTTGGGAGGATTTGGGGGGGGAAAGACGTATCCAAACTACGTTTCCCAGTAAACCCAGTTAAAGTTTGGTGGTGGCAGTGGAAATTCCAAGGGCAAAGGGTCAAATTAATTTGTACCTTGGGGAAGTTTTAACCTAAGCTGGTAAAAGTAAGCTTAGGAGGTTTTCATGCAGGTCCCCACATCTGTACCCTAGAGTTCAGAGTGGGGAAGGAACCTTGACAGCATTACTGAAAAAACAGCTGCAGATTGACTCCTGCTAGCAAGAAGCTTCTGTACAATGTACAGTAAGATATTGGGCTTAACCCAACGCAGGGCTAGGCTGAATTAAAGTCAGTCAAAGTTTTGTCTGAGTAGGGTATGAGGCCCAGCTCCTCAAAGGTCTTTAGACTCCTAACTTCCACTGAAATCAGTGGAAGCTAGGAGCCTAAATACCTACTGTAGAATTTGACCCAATAACAACAATAATAATAACAATTTGCATTTCTAGAGAGATTTTCTTCTTCAAAGCATTTTACACACATGTTTTCTCACTCTCTGCTTCAAATAAAAGCCATTATTGACAGACAATTCTATTTTTCCGTCACAGCACAGACAAATAGGAGAGTGAAGAGAACACAGTTCATTAATGGGATTTTAAGCAGGTTCTCGTACGGAAAAAAAATTAAAGATCCAGCACTCAGAAGATGACTCTGCTTAGCTGTGTGCCTTGTGGCTTAAAGCAGAATTCCAAGAACATGACTTTGCTTTTTGAAATGGTTTCTCAATTAATGACAACTCAAAATATCTGCTTCCACCTAGTGGTGCGAGTTTGCAGAACATGTGTTGTTTGTATTCCCTGTTTTCGATATCTTTGCCTAAAAGATAAAATACATCCGAATCTACTGAGACAATTCACACTTCTGCACAAAGCCACAACAGCACTAAGAATGTATATCTTTGTTAGCAAATAGGGAGAAGGAAAATTGTTAGCAAATTAGGGAGAAGGAAAAGGATAATCTCAGAAAGAGGCTCTCTCTTTCTCCTTCACTTTATTCTATCTAGGTTTTTCCATGGTTCTCATCAATGAAGTATCTGAGCAGCTTCCTCTAGTACATTAATAATATGACTCACATCTGTCATGGTAATATCTTTTATTGGACTAACTTCTGTTGGTGAAAGGACTGCACAGAGTTCTTCCGGATGACTGGAAAAAGGCTAATGTAGTGCCAATCTTTAAAAAAGGGAAGAAGGAGGATCCTGGGAACTACAGGCCAGTCAGCCTCACCTCAGTCCCTGGAAAGGTCATGGAGCAGGTCCTCAAAGAATCAATCCTGAAGCACTTGCATGAGAGGAAAGTGATCAGGAACAGCCAGCATGGATTCACCAAGGGAAGGTCATGCCTGACTAATCTAATCGCCTTTTATGATGAGATTACTGGTTCTGTGGATGAAGGGAAAGCAGTGTCATGTTGAGGGAGCATTGAGGGAGCTGGGATTGTTTAGCCTGCAGAAGAGAAGAATGAGGGGGGATTTGATAGCTGCTTTCAACTACCTGAAAGGGGGTTCCAAAGAGCATGGCTCTAGACTGTTCTCAATGGTAGCAGATGACAGAACGAGGAGTAATGGTCTCAAGTTGCAGTGGGGGAGGTTTAGATTGGATATTAGGAAAAACTTTTTCACTGTGAGGGTGGTGAAACACTGGAACGCGTTACCTAGGGAGGTGGTAGAATCTCCTTCCTTAGAGGTTTTTAAGGTCAGGCTTGACAAAGCCCTGGCTGGGATGATTTAACTGGGAATTGGTCCTGCTTCGAGCAGGGGGTTGGACTGGATGACCTTCTGGGGTCCCTTCCAACCCTGATATTCTATGGTTCTATGATTCTATGATTCCTTCAGTTCCTTGAAAGGTTATTTCTTTCACCAACAGACGTTGGTCCAACAGAAGATATTACCTCAGCTAGGGTGACCAGATGTCCTAAATTTATAGGGACAGTCCAGATATTCGGGGTTTAGGCGCCTATCAATCCCACCCCACCCCCATCACGATTTTTCATACTTACTATCTGGTCACCCTCTCCCTCACCCACCTTGTCTCTCTAATAGCCTCGGAATGACATGGGAGTTTGTTCTCCTGTCACAGACTGTCCCCTGAGAAAGCTCTATCTACTGCACAGACAAGCCTCATCCTTCGAGTAGAAAACTTCATGGTGCCTGAGAAATAGGCCCTGTCAGCCACAACCCTAATCCCAGGGATTTACCTGATATCTTAGATATACTGGGCCCTGGCCACTGAGCCCCTGGAAGAGAAGGACTGCGACCTGGAACCTGACTTGATGTGTTCACGTTGCAGAAGTATGTACACAGCGTCTGAAGGCAAGCAACAAACAACACTTCAATGGTCACTGAATGAGGGGCCTTGTGAAAAAAATAGTACAATTGTGCAAGTAAAGACTGTGTCAAAATGCACGTGCACAGTACTCAGACTCCCTGAATCCTGGCATTTCCAAACTTTCCATTGCTCAGTTTTGCAAACTTACTAATTGTTATTTTAATGCAGATTTTTGTATATTTATTGGGCGTCTAAAGATATAAAAATACAGACATGGATTCATATCATTGTCATGCAAACATCCCCATTTCATTGTTTGTTTTGAAAGAAAAAAGTACAGGACTAGGTTCTGGCAATTTCTGTATTGAGCTGTAAAGAAAGGTATTTTTAAGGGGTTTGAACTATCGAAACAGAGGCACAGAGATTGTCTCACATAGGGAGGAGTGGGTGATGCAGTGCACACTTTCCCAAGCCAGCAGAGTTGCTGGACCCCAAGAGATTCCCCCTCTATTCCTGAGCCAACCTTGGCCAGAAGCAAGCAGACGGAAGGACAAAAGTAGCTCTCCATTTTACTAAAGGCTCTTGTAACTTCCTGGGTCAACTGGTCCCTTCCATTCTTTAGCTGACTATTACTCAGGCTCTTTTCTTACTGGCGAACTTGAATTTTGATTTTTCTACGTCATGGCCAGTCTTTATCGTCTCTCTTGTAAACTTGAATATGCCAATCCCTGAGAGGACGTACTTTCTTGTTTTTTCCTGATTCGGCAATCCTAGCTCTGGGGATTGAGCTCCCATTTAAGGTACTTTTAATGATGACCCTCAGTCCTTTATTTCATCTATCAGGATGTTCAAAGAGAGCAGCTACCCTTCACTGAATGCCACTGCTCTGACTTTGGATTCCCTTGTAGAATGTGTGGGGCTAGGGTAGTTGTCTCAGCTGGATTCTTAATCCAGAGGAAAGACGCTCTCCCCTGTTCAATCAAGATCAGGAATGGCACATAGATTTGGGAGAAAAAGTACATTTTACTTTTACTCTATTTTCTTATTTCTCAAAAGGAACAATCAATATAGGTATTGATGTATCTTGTCTGAAATGGGACAGCTGCTCTTCTACTCTCGGGATGGATGCTATATCAACAGATAAGATAAAAAGACAGGCCTAACTGAGAGACTGAACCCATAGGAGGGCCAAATTCTGCTCCTCGGTTACATGAGTACGTCGCTCCCCGACTAGGGCCCAAATCTGTGTAAAGAAGAGTAAATCTGGTCCCGAGGGTGTATCGAACAACTTCCAAACTGTATAAGGAGGGTGGTTGAGTCTAAACTATAAAGACAGTTCCAAATATGGACCGCAGTTCAGGAAAGCAGCCTTATTCATCCAAGCATATGAATGATGTAAGAAAATTCTGAAAATGTGGATCTTAGATCATGGTCATAATTTAAAAAAATTAATGGACACAGCGGACACCATTCACATTTGAAACATAAAGTAGCTTCAAACTGTCCTAGCTTGAAGTGGTTTGAAACTGCTTCAGGAAATGTGGTCCTCTTAGAAGTGTAGATGTGAGGTTGCATATATGGTAAAGCCATGTATACAGAATACATGCTGATTTTAATCCTACAAATGTCCTAAACACTATACAGAATATCTAATTGCTTATTTTTGAATCCTAATCAGAGAAAAATTAAAATGATTTGTGCAAATAATTGAATTCTAAGGATTGTGTAACAACAAACACTCTTATTTTCTAGATCTACTGAGAGCTAGCTCTGAGAGAACAAAACAGTATTTTCAGTGTTTATGGTTCTTTACTGAAGCAGGTCTATTCTTTATCTAAGAACAGGAAAACAAAAGAATTTACAATATTGTTATCCCTTTTGACCTGAGCAATTAGTGAATATTTTGGGTCTTGTGAGTTGTTTCCATTAGGGGGAGAAATGGATGATGGAGTCAGGCATTTTTTTGACACAATCCTGCTTATTTACAAAGAATGTACACGAAGTTCTATTTCCCTAACGACAGCACGAATAGTTTCTTGGCTCACAATTCCAAGCCTCTTTCTATCTAGCAGTCTACCATAAAGCGCGCACGCTCTCTCTCTCTCTCTCTCTCTCAACTTTTTCTGAGATCACACTACAAATACTTCCCTGGGGCTCCTTTGTGCTTCTGCGGTGTCACACTCCCTCTCTTCCTCCCCCCTCTGCCCCGAACCCCATCCACCTGCATTTGCATTCAGACCCCAGTGAAAGCCCCTTCCACTGTATGGCTCAACTCCTATTCCAGCTTTACTTGATGGTGACTTCTATTCAGTCAGCCATCTATTCCACAAAAGAGCTTGATTGTTTTTACATTGATCCTGAATAAAGGACAACTGGTATGCCCACCAGCTTCAATAAGGCTTCCCCTTTCCCCAGCGTAACTACCTGTTTTCATGTTGTTTTTATAAATCTGTATCTTGTACATGTCCGCAAAACCCACAGCATTCTTTTATTTTTACTAACCTGAAACAGGATATTGAATGCATAATTTCAGTTACACCAATGTAAATCTGTGGTAATTCATTAGAATTATTTATCCTGGTGACAAAATATGTTAGCACGTCAGTAGAGAAAACATGACACTTTTTGATAATTGTTATTGTTGCCAGCACCCAGTGCCGAGAGGCTAAACAACAGCTGAGGTTGGTTCGTTACACAGTGTGCTACACCCAATAATCACAAAGGGGTGAAGAAGCAGAAAAGTTTATTTGCAGCTGCAAAAAGGTACAGGGAGAATAAAATCTCCAATCCTGCACCCAGAGCAGGAAGTTACACAGGCTTTTATACGTCCTTTTTCCCAGCATACCTATCCAATAGCAAGCTGCCCTAAGTATCCATATAGCCAGCCAATCCAGTTCCCAGCTAGTTCCCTTGTTCTCTGTATCATTTGTTAAACCATACATAAAGCTGCTTTATTCAGCATTGGTCTTCCATATCTGCCCTGTTTGGCCTTGTTTAGTTTCAGGCAGTCTGACTCTGCAACATATTGTTGCAGATCCTCAGCATAACTGCTGCGAGTGCCTCCAGGCCGGGGGCCAAGGACACTTGGGCCTAGTACACAGAGCTGCTGCGAGTGCCTCCAGGCCGGAGGGTGGGGCAAGGACACCTGGGCCTAGTGCGAGGGGGCTTCATCGACACTCGTGGTCTTCCATCCCCTCGAGATACCTAGTGGCCATGCCCCAGTGTCCCCACTGAACTCCCACATCTGAACTCCCAGCCAGAGCCCGTACGTGCTCCACCATTAGAGGCCCTGATGCAGCAAGCCACCCCATACAGCAAAACAAAACCACTTCCCACATGGCATTAGGATGGCAAACGCTAATAGAGAAAGATGAGAACTTGCTATAACAGGGGTTCTCAAACTTCATTGCACCACGACCCCCTTCTGACAACAAAAATTACTACGCGACCCCAGGAGGGAGAACCAAACCCTGAGCCCACCCAAGCCCTAGCTCCCCCGGGCCAGAAGGGGCCAAAGTCAAAACCCAAGGGCTTCAGGCCCAGGCAGGGGGTGGGGGGAGCTGTAACCTGATCCCAGGGCTGAAGCCCAAGTCTCAGCCCTGGTGCCCAGGGCTCAGGCTTGGGCTTCAGCCCTGGGCCCAGGCAAGTCTAACTCCAGCCCTGGTGACCCTATTAAAAAGGGATCCCGACCCACAGTTTGAGAATCGCTGTGCAGTAACATGCACTGATTATTGGTGATACTTGGTTTCCTCACAAAGACATGCACAAGGTTACATGGAACTCATCAGATGGTTAAACCACAAACCAGACTGAGCACATGTCAGGAGACCGGGTTGTAGGTGGTCAGGCATAGTGGTCAGACTGGGAGTCATGCCTAGTGGTGAGTGTCCAAAAGCCAAAAGCAGGGATTGAGACGGGGCCAAAACCAAGAAGCAGATCCAAAGATTCGAACTAGAGTCAGAATCCAAATGGCAGAGCCAAGAATCAAGTAGGGTGACCAGACAGCAAATGTGAACAATTGGGATGGGGGTGGGGTAATAGGAACCTATATAAGAAAAAGACCCCCAGATCAGGACTGTTCCTATCAAATGGGGATATCTGGTCACTCTAGAATCAAGAGAGAGTCGGAGTCAGGAATCAGAGCCAAGGGTCAGAACCGGATCACCGGGGGCAGGGAAGAAGGGAGCAGGGCTGGTTCTGAGGCAGGAGCAAGGCTGGGTGTAGGACAGGATCTGGGCTGAAGCTGTGGAGGAACAGAGAAGAAGCAGGGCTTGGCAAGAGCTGAGCCCAGGGAGGCAGAGAATCACTGAGCACCCAGCGAGCGACTGCTGCTGCTGAGTTTAAGAACCAGACAGCTAACTTCTTCAGCCAATCTGGCAGGGTGGTCCAAGCAGGACAGTGTCGGAGGATGGTGCCGTGGGGAAGGCGAGCAGAGCTTCACCATCATGGGCTTGCTTCTGGATGGCGCCGTGCCTTGTGGGGCCGGAGGTCTATCTTGCCTGGTGGGAAACTGCAGTGCCATCATGGCAATCAAGTCCCTGGCCACCTCAAACGTGTCCAGGATGGAAGGGAGCTCCTGCTCCTCCACCTGGCACTCTCTAGCAGGAGGGTCCAGTGGCACCAGACTTGACGGATCCCTCTGCAGGCCCAAAGTCGACAGTGCTGATCCCTGCTAATATTCTGTTCGCTTTTTTGACTGGTGCTGCACACTGAGCAGATGCTTTCAGAGAACTATCCACAGTGACCCCAGGATCTTTCTTGAGTAGTAACAGCTCATCATTGATATGATAAACCCCCCTCATTTTATATGTATCGTTGGGATTATGTTTTCCAATGAGCATTACTTTGCACTTACCAACATGGAATTTCATCTGCCATTTTGTTGCCCAGTCACCCAGTTGTCTGAGGTTCCTTTGTAATTCTTCACGGTCTGCTTTGGACTTATCTGTCTTGAGTAAGTTTCTATCATTTGCACTTTTTGCCACATCACCATTTACCCCCTTTTCCAGATCATTTATGAATATGTTGAACATCACTAGTCCCCGTACAGATCCCTGGGGGACACCACTGTTTACCTCTCTCCATGCTGAATATTGACCATTTATTCCTATCCTTTGCTTCCTGTCTTTTAAGTTAGTGATCCGTGAGAGGACTTTCCCTCTTATCCCGTGACTGCTTACTTTGCTTAGGACCCCCACCAAAGGCTCTTTGTCAAAGGCTTTCTGAAAGTCCAGGAACCTCATGTCTCCTGCTTTGCCCCATGGGCATTTTAACCCTCCAGACCCATTGGGTAACAGTGTGAAGTACAGAGGGAAACTGAGGCATGCATAGAATTATTTAAAAATGTTACAGAAAATTCCCACTTTATTAAGGTCTGGTACATTTTAAACCTGATGCTGCACATGGAAATGTGTCCAGCTGTCTCTCAGGCATGGGCCATGCCCCTTGTGTGCTCCTTTCTCCCCAGTATCACACTTGTGACAGAGTGCTCCCAAGCAGGGCACAGCTGGGCACCTGGGAACAGAGCTGAGCCTCCCCTGAGCACAGCCAAGGTCACTGACTCTCAGGAGAACTGGTGGCTTTCTTAAAGTCCCAGCTCCTGGAGTCATGTGAATTTGTGAGAATTCCAGTTTTTGCTTAGCCAATGAAGTCAGTGTCTAGCGCTCATGGCTGGGGAGCAGTCCAGCAGCTCCATGGAGGGATAAATAAAGAACCCAAACTGATCAGTTTTGTAATCCCATGATTTTGGGGGCCTCACTTCTGAGCTCTGAAGCTGGTGACGCTGCATAGATGGTGGGCTCTGTGTGCCTATTAGCTCCAAAGTACGCCAGCAACAACCAGCACAGAGATGTCCTCTGAATTAGCTGCCACTGTTAATGAGGGGAGCTGCAAGGCTTAGCTGAGCCACTGGGTGGGAAAGGGTGGGTTGTGGGGTGGGATGCTGGGTGGGGCAGGGCAGGCTGGAGAGAGTGAGGTGGCAAGTGGGGAAGACTGACTGGGTGGGGGGAGGGAAGGCTGGCTGAGGGTGTCAGGGAAGGCTTGTGGGGAAGGGGGTGGGGCGGTGGCAGCAGCAGGTGCTGGAAGGAGGGTGGCAGGCACTGGGTGGGAAGTTGAGGGGGTGTTGGTTGCGGGAGGCTGGGTTGGGGGAAGCAGGTGGTGGGTGGGAAAAATTGGGGGGCTGGGACATGGGGGGCATGGGCGGTGGGCTAGAAGGGGCAAAGGCTAGGCTGGGATTGGCAGATGCTGGGCAGGGAAGGCTGGGCTGGTGGGGTGGGGAAGGCCACGGGCACTTTGCTTGGCCTTTCCACACAGCATCTGTCTGTCCAGCCCTCTTATCAGGGCGTGGCCTCGCTTGCTGATCAGTCTTCAGAGGCTGCTGCTGCAGTGCAAAGGCAATCCAGAGCTGGATTAACCTGACTGCTTCTGCCCCATGCCTCAGTGGACACCCTGCACGAGAGCCGGCAGAGGGACCCTTGCGTCCTGAGCAAAGCTCCCTGCCAAGGGGTTCTCCCAGGCAGCCTTTCCTTCTGTGCCAGAGCTTTGGGGTGAGAGGAGATGGCTGCCCTGGCAGGAATCTGGGGCCCATTGATCCAACACCCTTTGTCCCTTGGGTGGCTGTTAACAGCATCCCGGGCTCGTCTGTGAGCCTATGTAGGATAGAGGGCGGCTGCTCTTCATTGATCCCTCGTTATCTGTAGGCTCTCCCTGGCCGATAAGGGGGCTACAGGGTGAGGGCAGGGTGGGGCCTGGAGCCTGAGCTTTGGCAACCTGCCACCGACTGCCATGCCCGTGTTACAGTAACACCAGGACTTTGATTTGAACTCTGCTTCATACTGTCACCTTGGGCCTGAAGCTTCGCCACCTGGCGTTCGCCTGAAGGGGGTGAGTGGTTTTCTTCTAATGGTTGAGCCAGCTCAGCAGCCTGTAACTAGACTCCTAATAGAATCAAAATTATAGTGGAAAGAGGAGGAAGTGCAATTAGCATGTAAAGCCCTCACAAGGGGGGGGGCATGCCACCAAATATTAATACCCATCCCCAGCCTCTCTCCCTTCACAGCGTTTTGGAACCCATGTCCCTTGTCTAGTGAGTGCTACTTAGTTGATGGCGAGTCCCTCCATCATAACAAAAGGCCAAGTACAGTTCCATTGTCCTTGATTCCCATAATCAGGGTAATAACAATTTATTCTTCCTGCCCCAATAACAGAGACAATGGGGATCCCACAGCAGCCAAAGTGACCATTTGGGCAGCTATGGCCTCGTTCTAGGCGGGGTGGGTGTGCCTATGCAAATGAGATCGGCCCCTGAAGTTCTTTTCCACAACTTGCCACACCTCACCACCAGATGTCAGGGTGGATCTCATCCTGACTCTGCTTACAAGAGGAAAGTGATCAGGAACAGTCAGCATGGATTCACCAAGCGCAAGTCATGCCTGACTAATCTAATTGCCTTCTATGATGAGATAACTGGCTCTGTAGATGAGGGGAAAGCAGTGGATGTGTTATTCCTTGACTTTAGCAAAGCTTTCGACATGGTCTCCCACAATATTCTTGCCAGCAAGTTAAAGAAGTATCAGCTGGATGAACGGACTATAAGGTGGATAGAAAGCTGGCTAGACTGTCGGGCTCAATGGGTGGTGATCAATGGCTCCATGTCTAGTTGGCAGCCAGTATCAAGTGGAGTGCCCCAAGGGTCGGTCTTGGGTCCGGTTTTGTTCAGTATCTTAATTAATGATCTGGAGGATGGCGTGGATTGTACCCTCAGCAAGTTTGCAGATGACACTAAACTGGGAGGAGAAGTAGATAGGTTGGAGGGTAGGGATAGGATACAGAGGGACCTAGACAAGTTGGAGGATTGTGCCAAAAGAAATCTGATGAGGTTCAACAAGGACAAGTGCAGAGTCCTGCACTTCGGAGGGAAGAATCCCATGCACCGCTGCAGACTAGGGACAGAAAGGCTCGGCCGCAGTTCTGCAGAAAAGGACCTAGGGGTTACAGTGGACGAGAAGCTGGATATGAGTCAACAGTGTGCCCTTGCTGCCAAGAAGGCCAATGGCATTTTGGGATGTATAAGTAGGGGCATTGCCAGCAGATCGAGGGACGTGATCGTTCCCCTCTACTCGACATTGGTGAGGCCTCATCTGGACTACTGTGTCCAGTTTTGGGCCCCACACTACAAGAAGGATGTGAAAAAATTGGAAAACGTCCAGCGAAGGGCAACAAGAATGATTAGGGGACTGGAACACGTGACTTATGAGGAGAGGCTGAGGGAACTGGGATTGTTTAGTCTGCGGAAGAGAAGAAGGAGGGGGGGATTTGATAGCTGCTTTCAACTACCTGAAAGGGGGTTCCAAAGAGGATGGCTCTAGACTGTTCTCAGTGGTAGCTGATGACAGAACAAGGAGTAATGGTCTCCAGTTGCAGTGGGGGAGGTTTAGGTTGGATATTAAGAAAAACTTTTTCACCAGGAGGGTGGTGAAGCACTGGAATGGGTTACCTAGGGAGGTGGTGGAATCTCCTTCCTTAGAGGTTTTTAAGGTCAGGCTTGACAAAGCCCTGGCTGGGATGATTTAATTGGGGATTGGTCCTGCTTTGAGCAGGGGGTTGGACTAAATGACCTCCTGAGGTCCCTTCCAACCCTGATATTCTATGATAAGTCTCTGCCTGCGCTAGAGCTTAAGTCTTTGCAGTTAATTTAACCCTTCTGAAACAGGAGGGAAGTTACTCAATGTTCCAGCTGAGGCCACGTCTATATTGGGAGCATTTTGCCAGTATAGGTAAACTAGTGTGGACATAGAAGAGCACTACTGTCCCCCACTGAATGAAGAACCTTTACCCTTAGAAAAGAGCAAGAATATAAAGAGGACGAACCCACTGCTCAGGCTTGCTCTGCATGGCTTTTCTATCATTATAGCGATGTTGGCTAGGGGTGTGATTCCTAACCAATACCATCATACCAGTACATCATCTTAACTCCTGGAGGCAGTTATACCAGTATAAGTGTGCTTATACCTGTACAACTAATATACACTAGCACTGGAGAGCTTAAAATAAGATACTAGACTGAGAGGACAAAAGAAAGGAGCAGATTCTCCTCTTAAATATACAGCATTCTCGCCCAGGATAGAAGACTGCGAAGAGGGACTTGCAGACAGATGTACACTGAATAGAGTTATTAGCAAGATGAAAAAAGATGGCTTAGCAGCTCTCCTGCTCTGATTGCAAAGTAAAGAATTAACTGCAACATCAGATCACTTCTGCTTTGGCCAGCCAGAAGGCATCCATATAACACTGGCTGCATTTGCTCCATTGCCTGAAGTGGGAAGTAAATAGCCTGGTCCCATGAGTGAACTGTTGGAAGAGAATAGGATCCCATCACTGAGCTAGGTATTCTGAAGAACCTGTTTCACCTTTCTTCAGGGTAAATGCACTGATCTGAAGGGCATTACTAAATATGAACTGGATGCTTTTACTAAGTGGTAAATGGATGAGCGATATAAATATGAAATCAAGACGGCTTCTTCCAGCCTAATAGCAAGTGAAGGCATCCTTCTAGCAAAAGGCAGCACAGCATACCGAGCTCACCATGCATAAGCATTTACAAAAACATGATTTCCCAAGTGCATTAGAGACCTTAACATCCCATCCTACCTTCAGAGTAACAGCCATGTTAGTCTGTATTCGCAAAAAGAAAAGGAGGACTTGTGGCACCTTAGAGACTAACCAATTTATTTGAGCATAAGCTTCCGTGAGCTACAGCTCACTTCATCGGATGCATCCTACCTTCCTGCACTTTATCAGATGATAGGGAAACCAACAGGCCCTGATTCGATGATACTTATCATAGGGACATTGTATTAACCTCTCTGGATCCAAAGCATCAACTGGAAGAGAAGGAATAAAAAGACAAAAGAAAACATTCTGTAAAACAAGATCTAAGTTCATCATCAACACAATTAACAAGAGTGAAAGCATACTAGCTACTGGAGCTGCCCTCTAACGGGGTTAAGCCATCAATTTTTAATAGCCGAGATAAAAATGCTAAACTGCTAAGTTGGCACTCATTGTGTGTACCCAACCAAATTCACTTTGGATTTTGGGTGAGTGGAATATTCCATTAAAAATGAGGAAAGCGCAATCAGTAGTGCAGAGTGGCCGGTACATATTAATGACTATACTTATGCAGAACAGTGAGCTGGAAATAAACTTTACTATAAAAACCCTTGAAGCTACCAAATTAACTAGTTGTACAGCAGTGACATGCTAAGGATTGGCAGAAGCACGGCATTCTGAAGTAAATCCTTTTGCATTTACCTTCATACTCCAAGGCCATCTCTGCTGGATTTAGAAAAACATCAAACTAAAACAAACATGTCTGGAGTTAAGGATGCAATTTGCACTACAGTGCACTTGGCCCTGTAAAGTGCAGAGGTTGGCAGGTGCTTAAGAGCCCAAGACTCTCTGAATATAGTGAGGGCCTAAGTCACAGGCACTTTTTGAAAATGTTCCCTCCTAGTCCATACTATGACCCAGAGACAGGCACGAGTCACCTTAATCACTTAACAGTTACGCAGAAGGGACAAGGTAGGGGAGGACCAACTTCTGAAAGTGAGACACACAAGCTTTCAAGCATACATAGACCTCTTCTTCAGGATTCAGTTTGTGTCCATGCAGCAGTTTTCTTGCCATCACAAATGTGTCTCCCCTCACACCTTCCATGCTATTTATCCGCATTTGTATCAATGTACAGAGGGCATGCACAGAAGTAACTTGGGCCAATGGACTGTGGGAGGTTTTCTAGATAGCTGGAAGTAAAGAGGACAGGCCAGATTGATTACATAAATCAGTATTTTTCAACCTTTTTGATACCAGGGACCAGCTTAGAATCATTGAATATCAGGGTTGGAAGGGACCTCAGGAGGTCATCTAGTCCAACCCCCTGCTCAGAGCAAGACCAACACCAACTAAATCATCCAAGCCAAGGCTCTGTCAAGCCGGGCCTTAAAAACCTCTAAGGATGGAGTTTCCACCATCTCCCTAGGGAACCCATTCCAGTGTTTCACCACCCTCCTAGTGAAATAGTGTTTCCTAATATCCAACCTAGACCTCCCCCGCTGCAACTTGAGACCATTGCTTCTTGTTCTGTCATCTGCCACCACTTTGAACAGCCTAGCTCCATCCTCTTTGTAACCCCCTTTCAGGTAGTTAAAGGCTGCTATCAAATTCCCCCTCACTCTTCCCTTCTGCAGACTAAATAACCCCAGTTCCCTCAGCCTCTCCTCATAAGTCATGTGCCCCAGCTCCTTAATAATTTTCGTTGCCCTCCGCTGGACTCCCTCCAATTTGTCCACATCTGTTCTGTAGTGGGGAGACCAAAACTGGACGCAACACTCCAGATGTGGCCTCACCAGTGCCAAATGGAGGGGAATAACCACTTCCCTCCATCTGCTGGCAATGCTCCTACTAATACAGCCCAATATACCATTGGCCTTCTTGGCAACAAGGGCAGACTGCTGACTCATATCCAGCTTCTCATCCACTGTCATCCCCAGGTCCTTTTCTGCAGAACTGCTGCTTAGCCAGTCGGTCCCCTGTCTGTAGCAGTGCATGGGATTTCCTTCCTTCCTTCCTTAGTGCAGAACTCTGCACTTGTCCTTGTTGAACCTTATCAGATTTCTCTTGGCCCAATCCTCCAATTTGTCTTGGTCACTCTGGACCCTTCCCTACCCTCCAGTGTATCTACTTCTCCCCCCAGTTTAGTGTCACCTGCAAACTTGCTGAGGGTGCAATTAATCCCATCATCCAGATCACTAATAAAGATGTTGAACAAAACCAGCCCCAGGATTGACCCCTGGGGCACTCTTCTTCATACCAGCTGCCAACTAGACTTGGAGCCATTGGTCACTACCCGTTGAGCCCAACAATCTAGCCAGCTTTCTATCCACCTTATAGTCCATTCATCCAATCCGTACTGCTTTAACTTGCTGGCAAGAATACTGTGGGAGACCGTACCAAAAGCTTTGCTAAAGTCAAGATATATCACACGCACTGCTTTCCCCATATCCACAGAGCCAGTTATCTCATCCTGGAAGGCAATCAGGCTGGTCAGGCATGACTTGCCCTTGGTGAATCCAAAGCTTGCAGCTTTTCTAAACAGTGTCAGGGAGATCTGAGGGACAGGCCATTGAGAAAGACTGACATAGGTACTTAGGACAAATGGCTACTTGTGACGAAGTGGGAAGTGTCTTAGTGTTTGATGAATACTGTGCACGCCTCAGTTTTCCCATTGTGTTGCACAAGTATCTAGGTGGTGGGATAAGGGTGTGTGACCTTTGCAGATACCCCGAGAGGGAAGGTGCAAGTGCCTTCTAGCTCCCTGGGCCCAGACAATAGATGTATCCTGGCAACTGATTGCCGGGGCCCATCCTCTGCAAGAGCCAGTGGGAGGAATTGGAGAACAAAGAGAGGTGGAGGCCAGGTGACCGGTTTGCTTGGGGAACAGCATACAGGATGGAGGAGGGGCAACTGGGTGTGACTGAAGGTGGGCTGCTGGAGGCTGGTCAGACTCCTGGTTTGGGACTCAGGAGGAGAACCCGTGGCTCTGGGTCTCCTCAAGATGAACTTTGCTGTAACTTCCTGCTTTCTGTGCTAACAAGATTCTGCTCCATGCTGTGTTCCAGACAACTAATAAACCCTTCTGTTTTACACCGCTGGCTGAGAGTCACTCCTGACTGCTGAAGTCGGGGGTGCATGGCCCCTTTGGAGGGCGTGTAAGGTTTCCCCAGGTGTCCTATTCAGGTGGCTCACTGCAGGGAGCTTATGGCGTGAGACAGGGATGCTGAATGCTCCGAGGTCAGACCAAGGAGGAGCTGAAGCCCAGGAGGCTTGTCCTAGTGAGAGTGTGCCCCGAGGGGTAGCCACACTGCAAGAGGGTCCTGGTCCGGGGGCTGGTCTTCACCAGACTCACTGCAGCTGCGCTAATGTAGGGCAGTACTGTAAACGCACTATGAAGACCAGACAGCGCTTTCCTGTCAGCATAATTACTCCACCTCAGCGAAAGGTGGAAGCTATGACAGAATGAGTGTGTGTCCCACTGACTTAGCGCCAGTGCGGACAGCTCAGGGGGGTGGCTTTTTCATGTCCGTGACCGACATAAGTTACATCAACTTAAGCGGAAGCGTAGACAAGCCCTGAACTTCATTCACTGGTTCCAGAGCACCAAGCCCGTGCATCCATGAACTACTAAGGGGGGAAAAAGTCCCCAATGCCTCAAACCAACACCATACACCTGGCTATGCCTCTGGAGAGGGCAGCACCCTTACCTGACCATAGTACTAATTAGGGCTGTCGATTAATCACAGTTAACTCACGCCATTAACTCAAAAAAAATTATTAAAAAAATGAATCACAGTTACATTTCAATTGGTATTCTATTGTGTATTACACATTTTGGGATGTTTTCTACATTTTCAAATATATTGATTTCAGTTACAACACCGAATACAAAAGGTACAGTGCTCACTCTATTCTATTTATTGCAAATATTTGCACTGTAAAAATGATAAACAAAAGAAATCGTATTTTTCAATTCACCTCATACAAGTACTGAGGTGCAATCTCTTTATCGTGAAAGTGCAACTTACAAATGTCGATTTTTTTGTTACGTAACTGCACCCAAAAACAAACCAATGTAAAACTTTGGACCTTACAAGTCTACTCACTCCTACTTCTTGTTCAGTCAATCACTGAGAGAAACAAGTCTGTTGACATTTACAGGAGATATGCTGCCCACTTCTTATTCACAATGTCTTCTGAAAGTGAGAACAGGCATTTGTATGGTACTTTTGTAGCCGGCATTGCAAGGTATTTACATGCCAGAGATGCTGAACATTCGTATGCCCCTTCATGCCTCGGCCACCGTTCCAGAGGACGTGCTTCCATGCGGATGACACTTGTTAAAAATATAATGTGTGTGACTGAACTCCTTGGGGGAGAGCGGTGCGCCCCCTGCGCTGTTTCACGCACACGCCGCCACAGATTCCCTGGTATAGCAGTCGCGGATGATGACCCAGCACAGGTTGTTCATTTTAAGAACACTTTCCCTGCAGATCTGACCAAATGCAAAGAAGATACCAATCTGAGATTTCTAAAGATAGCTCCAGTACTCGACTCAAGGTTTAAGAATCTGAAGTGCCTTCCAAAATCTGAGAGGGTCGAGGTGTGGAGCATGCTTTCAGAAGTCTGAAAAGAGCAATACTCCAATGTGGAAACTACAGATCCAAGCCACCAAAAGAGAAAATCAACCTTCTGCTGGTGGCATCTAACTCAGATGATGAAAGTGAACATGTGTTGGGCCACACTGCTTTGGATCGTTATTGAGCAGAACTCATCATCAGCATGGACACATACTCTCCTGCAAATGTAAACAAACTTGTTTGTCTTAGCAATTGGCTGAGCAAGAAGTAAGACTGAGTGTACTTGTAGGCTCTAAAGTTTTACATCGTTTTGTTCGAGAATGCAATTTTTTTGTACATCATTCTACATTTGTGAGTTCTACTTTCGTGATAAAGAGATTGCACTATATTACTTGTATTAGGTGAAGTGAGAAACACTATTTCTTTTGTCTTTTTGTACAGTATAAATATTTGTCATAAAAAAGAAATATAAGTGAGCACTGTACACTTTGTATTCTGTGTTGTAAATGAAATAAATATATTTGAAAATGTAGAAAACATCCACAAATATTTAAATGGTATTCTATTATTTTTAAGTGCGTGATTACATTTTTTAATTGCTTGACAGCCCTAGTACTAACAGGATATTAACCATGTTGCGTCTGTAGCAAAACGCATTTTGGAGCCAGCCACTGGTAATAAAGTCAATTATGAATTATGGCAAGGACAGGGCCTTAATAAGAACAGTCACTTCACTGGGATGATCCCCAGGAAACTGATTTAGGCCCTGGCTGCACAAGACATGACTGTAGCTTTGTAACCAGTTTGTACCCCACACAGCAAATTTGATCTGCTAGTTGGATCATCCATTTCTCCAGACCACAGACATGCTGCAGCTGGGGGACATAGTCCACTAGGTCAATGTGGGAACCCACAAACCATGATGCACACTGTGGAGGACTGCAAAATGGCAACTTCCTGGAGGTCTTCATGCCTTGAACATCACTGATAAGAAGGCTGAGGCTTAGCTGGATCGCATACACTAAATAAATAAAAGGAACCACACACAGCTGAGTTACACCCCCACTCCAGCCTTCCTGGCTCACAAAGGTTGGGCAGCTCAGTTATCTTTTCTTATACACGCTTATAGTAATACTCTATCCTGAGCCCCTCCACCTGCCTGAGAGGTCAACACTTTTACACCTACCTTGTGGCTCATGATCTGTATGAAGAACTTGGTTCCTGATGTTTTAGTTAAAACAAACAAACCAAAACCACAAAGAGTTAGATTCTCTCCTGTCTTCACTGCAATTCACACAATTTGAATGCATCAGCCATCTAAAAAAATCCTTCCCCCCAAGATTATAAGTCTAAATAAGACAGAATTTAAAGGACTGCACAGTCTAGAGTCAACCTGAATCTCAGATTTGGTTGCCCATCAGAAAATATGTTTACTACCCCGCCGGCAAGTTGTCACTTCAGTCCCATGATGTGCTTTTGCTCTGAAACATGACTGGCTAAAAATGGCATCTCCTTAGTTGGCCTGCTCTGTGTGTGTGTATTGGAATCAGAGCTGTGAGGGTCGTGACAAAAATGAGAAGGGGGAGGATTTGTTGCATTTTGCTCATCTTAACTCTGCAGAGCCAGCCCAGCTACAGGAGGGAGAGCTCAGGTCTATTCTGCATCATCATTGTTATTATTTATTTGTATTAGCATAGTGCCCAGGAGCCCTAGTCATGGACAAAGATCTGTTGTGCTAGGCACTGTACAGTGATTAAACAAATGCAACATTAACAGAAAGAAAAGGAGTACTTGTGGCACCTTAGAGACTAATCAATTTATTTGAGCATAAGCAGAATTAATATCATATTGCCTCTATATAAATCCACACTACATTCCTATCTTGAATACTGTGTGCAGATGTGGTCGCCCCATCTCAAAAAGATATATTGGAAATGGAAAAGATACAGAAAGGGGCAACAAAAATTATTACGGGTATGGAACAGCTTCCTTATAAGAAGAGAGAAGACTGGGACTTTTCAGCTTGGAAAAGAGATGACTAAGGGGGTGAAAGTAAATACGGAAGTGTTATTTCTGCTTCTCATAACACAAGAACTAGAGGTCATCAAACGAAATTAATAGGCAACAGGTTTAAAACAAACAAAAGGAAGTATTTCTTCACACAATGCACAGTCAACCTGTGGAACTCCTTGCCAGAGGAAGTTGTGAAAGCCAAGACTATAACAGGGTTTAAAAAAGAACTAGATAAGTTCATGAATTAGTCAGGATGAGCAGGGATGCAAAACCAAGCTCTGAAGTGTACCTAGCCTCCGTTTGCCAGAAGCTGGGAATGGGCCAACATTAGGTAAGGCGGAATTCTAGGCTACCCTGAGCTGTATGGTTCTGACACTATCTGACCCCCCTGCTGGATCCCAAGGCCATAGAGCCCTTCAGCCAAATGGATGGTATTGAGATGGGGGACTATGACCTGTTCAAACAGGCTTTGCTGCTGAAGTTTGAACTGACCCCTGAGGCGTACAGGAAACGATTCCGGGGTGTACGCAAGACCCCAGGTGCCACTTACAAGGAGGTCACCAATCTGCTGGGGGAATATCTCCGTAGGTGGGGGAAGGGCACAGGGGCCACTACCGCAGAGGAGGTGTGTAACCTGGTGGGGTTGGGGCAGCTGTATGACATCTGCCCTCCAGACCTTAAGATGTGGTTAGTGGACCAGAAGCCTAAAGATCTGCGCAGTGCAGGGGCACTAGTGGATGAGTTTGTGAACAGCAGATAGGGGTCAGGAGGGAGACCCACATCAGGGACTCAGAAGGGGAGTCACACAGAAACCTCCCCAGGGTGGGACTCCAGGAAGCCCAACTCACAGGTGCCCCTGAAGGCTGGGGCATGCCGACCCCCCATGGGACTTGAGGGACCTGAAATGTAATTACTGTGGCCAAAAAGGACACAAGGTGGCTCAATGCCTGAAGATGGAGGAAATGGCAGCCAAGCAGAACCCGCGGGGTGTCAACTGGGCGGAAGCCCACCGAGAGGGGGCACCACGGGTCCAGGGGGCCGCAGTTGATAGGGCTATGCTGGGGTCGGGGATCACACCGAAGCACGAGGGTAGGGCTTGACAGCGCTGGGCCAGAGCCTCTGTCCCAAGGTGCGGAAACTGAGGCACCGCCAACCAGGGCTGTCCCCTCAAACCCAGCAGCCGAATTCCAGATGGAGCTGCAGGAGGATCCCTCCTCAGAGAAGCTGAGGGCCCTTGCTGGCCACAATGGTGCAGGACCCCAGGGGGAGGACTGCCGGGAGAGATTCCTGTGGGAGAAGGGATTCCTGTCCCGGGAATGGGCTGGTTCAGGGCCAACTGAACCTTGGAAAGCCAGGAGGCAATTGGTGGTCCTCCCCCAGAGGTACCACCACAGACTGTTGTACTTGGCCCACAATATTCCCCTTTCAGGGCATCTGGCGCACCAGGCAGAGGCTGCTGCAGAACTTTCAGTGGCCCGGGGCCTTTGACGCCGTCCAACAGAATTGCAGGGCCTGGGACTCCTGCCAGAGGGTGGGGAAGGCCCAGGAGAAGTGTAAAGCAGCTCTGAGACCTCTGCCCATCGTAGAGGAGCCTTTCCAGAGGGTGGCCATGAACATAGTGGGGCCCCTCAGCAGGGCAGCCCGGTCGGGGAAGAAATACATTCTGGTGGGGGTAGATTTCTCTCTGCGCTACCCCGAGGCAGTGGCCATGTCCTCTATGGAGGCAGACACCGTGGCAGACGCGCTGCTCACCATTTTTAGCAGAGTGGGTTCCCCCAGGAGGTCCTTACAGACCAGAGGTCCAACTTCATGTCAACCCTGCTCCAGTGCTTGTGGGAGAAGTGTGGGGTCTGACACACCTGGGCCTCGGCGTGTCACCCTCAGTCCAACAGGCTGGGGGAGAGGTTCAATGGGACCCTAAAGATGATGCTGAAAACCTTTATGGACCAGCACATACAGGGAAGTGCCCCAGGAATCCACAGGGTTTTCCCCTTTCGGAAATAGGAGGAGGGTGAGGGGACCCCTCGACTTGATGAGGGACGAGTGCGGGGGGAAGGCCTCCCCCGATGGAGTATGTTCTGACCTGTCTGGAAAAGCTCGCGGAGCTCATGGGCTTGGCCAGGGGAAACCTAGCCAGGGCACAGGGGAAGCAGAAGGTCTGGTACAACCGCTCAGCACGTGCCTGCTTCTAGGCTACCAGGGACCAGGGGATGCTTCTCATCCCCATGAGGAAGCACAAGCTGCAAGATGCCTGGGACGGCCCCTTCAAGGTCATCAGACAGGTAAATGAAGTGAAATATGTCGTGGAACTGTCCAACCGGGCACACCGCCACTGGGTGCACCATGTCAACATGATGAAGCCATACTGGGCCAGGGAGAAGTTGGGGCTGGCTGGGTGTGGGCAGTGGGAGGAGAAGGGAGAGGATCCCCTGGTGGGACTCCTCCCTGAGGTGGGGCTGACCCCTCGCTGGAATCAATTCTCCTCTCAGACCAGCTAACCCCTGCCCAGCAGGCAGAGATCAGAGAGGTGCTGCCTTCACACCGGCAGCTGTTCTCCAGCCGGCCCGGGCTCACTATCCTGGCTGTTCACCAGGTGGAAACAGGAGCCAATCTTTCCATCAGGTGTTCCCCATTCAGGGTCACTAGGAAAACAGCCCAGGACCTGGAGAGAGAGGTTGGAGACATGCTGGCTTTAGGGGTGATCCAGCCGTCCTCCAGCCCCTGGGCCTCTCCCATGGTGCTGGTTCCCAAGAAGGATGGGTCGATCCGGTTCTGTGTGGATATGGGAAGTTCAGTGCCATCACCATGTCCAATGCCTACCACCGATAAAATCCTAGACAAGTTGGGGGGGGGTGCTGATTTGACAAAGTGGGACTGTTCTTAATGTTTCCTCTGAATAGTGTGGGGGTGCCTCAATTTCCCCTTTGCAGTTCTTAAGTATCTAGGTGGTGGGAGAAGGGTGTCTGATCACTGCAGAGCCCTAGAGGGCAGGTGTGTGCAGGAGTCTGGACACAGAGAATGGCCGACACCCTGTTTCCTGGCCACTGAGGGCCTGGGCCCTTCCCCCCTGCAAGGTGAGAGCTAAAGGGTTGGAGAACAAAGGAATCAGGTGACCTCCTGGCCCGGGAAAGGAACAAAGCCCAGAGGAGGAGGGGCTGGAGGGAGTTTCAGTTTGGGGCTGGCTGAGACATGGAGTGAAGGGCAGACGTGGTTGTCTGGCTCACTGCCCCCCAAAATGGACCCAGCTGAGGAGTCCTGTTCTCTGCACCTACCAGCTCTGTTTTAGACCATGTTCCTGTCGTTTAATAAACCTCTGTTTTACTGGCTGGCTGAGAGTCACATCTGACTGCGAAGTTGGGGTGCAGGACCCTCTGGCTTCCCCAGGAGCCCCGCCAGAGCAGACTCGCTGTGGGAAGCGCATGGAGGGGCAGAGGATGCTGAATGCTCCGAGGTCAGACCCAGGAAGCTGTGTGAGCTTTGTGGCCTGCAGACAGTCTGCTCACAGACAGGAGACTTCCCCAGAGTCCTGACTGGCTTCATGGGGAGCAGTTCCAGAGCATCGCCTGGGGACTCCATGACAGCTATCAAATCCCCCCTCCCTCTTCTCTTCTGCAGACAAAATAAGCAGAGTTCCCTCAGCCTCTCCCCATAAGTCACGTGCCCCAGCTCCCTACTCATTTTCATTGCCCTCCGCTGGACTCTCTCCAATTTGTCCGCATCCTTTCTGTAGTGGGGGCCCAAAACTGGACGCAATACTCCAGATGAGGCCCTCACCAGTGCTGAATAGAGGGGAATAATCACTTCCCTCGATCTGTGGGCAATGCTTCTACTAATGCAGCCCAATATGCTGTTAGCCTTTTTGGCAACACGGGCACACTGCTGACTCACCTCCAGCTTCTCATCTGCTGTAACCCCAGGTCCTTTTCTGCACGTCCTTTTCACCAGTTCCTTATCCACCTTTCAATTCTCAGATTAAAGCCCATCTTCTCCAATTGAACTAATAATTTGCCAATTGTATCAAATGCCTCACTGACATCCAGGTAGATTAGATCATTGGTTCTCAAACTGGGGGTCACAACCCGGTTAAGTGGGGGGGTCACGAGCCCTGACCCCAGCGCGCGGCTGTAAGTTGCGAGCCCCGACCCCTGCACCAGGCTGTCAGCCCTGACCCCTGTGTGGAGCTGCGGGGCTACGAGCCCCAACCCGGGCACATGGCTGTGGGTCCCGACCCCTGTGCTAGGCTGTGAGCCCTGACCCCGGTGTGCGGCTGTGAGTCCCGACCCCGACCCCTGCGCCGGGCTGTGAGCCACGACCCCGGTGTGCAGCTGTCAGTCCTGACCCCAACCCCTGGGCCGGGCTGTGAGCCCCGACCCCAACAGGGAATCGTGGTTGCGAGCCCCGACTCCAACCCCCACACAGGGCTGCAAGCCCAGACCCCAACCCTGGCCAGGAGCGGGGCTGTGATCCCTGAGTCCGACTGCCACATGGGGTTGCAAGTGCTGACCCCAACCAGGAGTGGGGCTGTGAGCCCTGAGCTGGGGCCTCCAGGACGCTGTGAGCCCCACCCCTGTAATGGGGTTTCAGGCGCAGCCCGGCCATGCTGAGGGTTATCAGCCGGGAGCACACACAGGGTTGTCAGCCCCGAGCCCCGCCACCCGCTGTGTTTTAGTCTGAATTTAAAAGCAGTGAGTAAAGGTAAATTCATTTTAAGCCATAGGGTTTAAATTTAGTATTTAACATAGTGTTAAATATCAAAAATGTGTTTTTAATTTTTAAGGGGGGGTCGCACTCAGAGGCTTGGTGTTCGAAAGGGGTCACCAATACAAAAAGTTTGAGAACCACTGGATTAGATCTACTGCATTTCCTTTGTGTAAAACCTCAGTTATCTTCGCAGAGAAACAGATCAGGTTGGCCTGGCAGGACCTACCGATTGTAAAACCAGGTTGTATTTTATCCCAGTTACCATTCACCTCTTTGTCCTTCATTACTTTCTCACTCAAAATTTGTCCCAAGACCCTGCAGACAGTTGAGGTCAAATTAAAAGGCCTGTAGATACCTGGACCACGTTTTTTTCCATTTCTTAAAAATAGGAACTATATTAGCAATTCTCCACTCCCCCGCCCCGAGTTTACAGAGCCATCAGAAATCCTTGCTATTGGGCTTGCAATTCCATGTGCCAGTCCCCTTACTCTGCATGGATGGAGCTTATGGGGTGCTAGGGGCTGCAGTGAGTGGGGTGGGAGGACCCAGTAGGGGGCACTTGCCCCTTCTAGTCTATGCTGGCCCCAGCATAGTGCTCAATTTGTGCTATTTTGGGGGTTGTAAATCTAAGTTTCTGAGCGCTTGTCACTAAGGAGCCCATGTGCAGTGCAGCCTGGTCATAGAATCATAGAATATCAGGATTGGAAGGGACCTCAGGAGGTCATCTAGTCCAACCCCCTGCTCAAAGCAGGGCCAATCCCCAATTTTTGCCCCAGATCCCTAAATGGCCCCCTCAAGGATTGAACTCACAACCCTGGGTTTAGCAGGCCAATGCTCAAACCACTGAGCTATCCCTCCCCCAAGGCTCCCTGGCCCAGCTCCCCACGCTCTGTGCAGCGCAGTGCAACTAGATGTGGGATTCTTCACTTGTCCTAATCTACTGTGCTGTGTGGCTGTTAAAGAGCTGCTCCGTCCCACCCCAGAGGTGGCTGCATCTTAGTGCTGGGCAAAGGATCCCTGTATAAATAGCCCCTGCAGCCCACCCCAGAAGTGGCTACATCTCAACCTCAGGGATGAACTGAGTGACTGGAATACAAGTGACTCTAGTCCTGGGAGTGACCAGGGCTGCTGGGCCTCTTGCCAGGGAGGTGGGCAAGGCCTCAGCAGAGATTGGGGCCCTGGGGTGGTGCAAGGCCAGGGCCGAGATTCTTCTGGCCGTGGGAACCCAGTGACTCAGTCAGTGCCCCGCTCCCAGCCAGTCCTCCCCATTCACCGAGCCCTTCGTGCCAGCCATGTTGCTCTAAGTCGCACTAGGTGCCACTCGATAGGTCACCTACAATCACACGGTTTCTTTTCGGTGCCTTGACTGGGCAGCGGGTAAGGAGCGGTGGATAACGGATTCTCCAGGCCAGGACTACAGATCTGCTCCCTCACTGTGCCAGGGATGCCCCGCTGGTCCCATCTCTGCCCCAAGAGCCTCCCCCCGCAGTCCCTGGCAGAGAAGGGATTGCCCCACTGCCAGTGCCCAGCAGGCCTATGTGTGACATGAGTTTGGGGGTCTCAACCCCGTCCCTAGGGGGATGGGTCCATGCTCTGACGGGCATTAGCTGACAGCCAAGGACTGGCCAAGAGTGCCCTCCCCACCTTCTCAGGCAGGGCAAGGGGTGGAGTACAGAGTGATCTGCTGTGGGGCCCAGGCCCTCAGTCTCTGGGGCTGGCAGCACTGCCCCAGCGATGAACCTCCCCCAGGGGCAGGGAGCAGCTGCCGGGTCCAAAGCATCCCAGCAAACACTGGCCATTCGGCACCAGCCAGGGGAAGGTCTCGCACCCAGGCCATTCTGGATCAGAAGCGTGTGTGTGGAGATGGGAGCTGAACACGGACCCCTCTCCAAACTCCCAGCAGCCCCCAGAGCCTCATCCCTGTGATCCCTCTAATGCCATGGACACAAGGACCCTCAGCCAGCATCCCCATAGGGCCCAACAGTGGGGAACCCAGCCCCTTACCTGGCTGGTCCCTCCCATGGCCTTGACGCTGGCCCCAGTTCAGCCCAGTTCCCCCACTCTGCAGGGCACTGGAGAAGCCTCCACTGGCAGCTTTGCTGCTGGCGCTCTGTGGCAGCTCCTGCCGAGGCCCCAGGGCCCAGGCCGGGCAGCGCTGCCCTCCCAGGGGGCTCGTTAGCCAGGGCCATGCAGAAGCCTGGGGCCCAAAAGCCAACCATGGCTCCCCAGCCGGGAGCGGGTTTCCTTGACACCTGGGTACCCCAGGGGGCCAGATCCTAAAGAGCAGGAGGGGAAGATGCAGAAAGAGGAGAGCTGTGCACGGGGCCATGGAGTGGGGGGAAGGGACAGAGAGACGTTTAAACCAGAGGGGCGGAGGGCACGCCCCATCTTCCTCAGAGCCCTGGGCTGGCCTGTGCCCCTTGGCCCCAGGGGTGGGGGCTGGAAAGTGACTTGCCTTGCCCCAGAGTGCCAAGGCCACTGGCTGTACCGGAGAGGCCGTGCGGCTGCAGGAAACGCCCCCCACCCCGCCCCCCAAGCCGGGCTCCGTGGGGCCAGGATTCAGGCCTGGGGAGCTTTGGGCCTTGTGGCGGGGACTCCAGCACTGGGGAAAGGGCCAACTCGACTGCCCCAGAGCCCAAGGCTTGCGTCACACCCCCATCCCCCACGCCAACGGCCCTGCCCTGAAGGGACCCATCTAGGGGCAGAGCGGAGCTCAGGCTCTGTAGCCCCAGCGTGCCGGTCCCACAGCCGGCAGGCAACGCGGGTGCTGTCCCAACAGGAACTGGACTGAGCCCCTCTCCACAGCCACCCCCACTGTCAGACACTGCTCCCCAGGGACAGATTCGAACCCATGCCCCAGAGAGGAGAGACGCCCCCTACCCCGCCAGCCCAGAATATTATTATTCATCTTACATAGCACTGTCCAGCAAAACACTTCCCAAAGGAGGTCAGTGTCATCATCCCCATTATACACATGGGGAAACTGAGGCAGAGGGCAGGGAAGGGATTTGCTCAAGATCACCCAGTGGCAGAGTCAGACATAGACTTCCAGTCTGCTGCATCCCAGTTCAGTGCTTTACCCACTAGGCCACACTGCCTCCCTTGAATCATAGAATCATAGAATATCAGGGTTGGAAGGGACCTCAGGAGGTCATTGAGTCCAACCCCCTGCTCAAAGCAGGACCAATCCCCAATTAAATCATCCCAGCCAGGGCTTTGTCAAGCCTGACCTTAAAAACTTCTAAGGAAGGAGATTCTACCACCTCCCTAGGTAATGCATTCCAGTGTTTCACCACCCTCCTAGTGAAAAAGTTTTTCCTAATATCCAACCTAAACCCTCCCCCACTGCAACTTGAGACCATTACTCCTTGTCCTGTCATCTTCTAAAAGAAGACTCTGTGGCCATAGCTCGGGAGCGGCTTTCCCTCCACGCACTGCCAGGGGGAGCCATGAGATGTTTAGTATTGTCTGTCCCAAGTGTGGGGAGGCACGAGCCACCCCGGGTCCCACACAGGTGCCTCTGCCCAGATGGCAAGAAGGCCGAGCGGGCCCATCAGCTTTGGTGCCCCTCTTGCGCCCCAACACTCAGAAGTCACTAGTCAGGCCTCAAAATCATGAGATTTGCTTAAAAATCACAAGATTTTAATATTTGTTTGCATTCTGGCATGGCTGTGTTTGGGAGGAGCGAGGTCTGGGGCTTCTCCTCCACGCCGAGGGTGGGCACTTTATCGAACGAAAGTGAAGTTTCTTCGTTACTGATCCCATTCCAACTCACCCACCCACCCACTGCTGGGCTCACCATGCAGTGATGGGCGTTGGCAACGCTGGCCATTTAAGGGTTAAAGTGTGACAGGGCGTTGGTCTACCTTGGCACTAGAAGGGCAGCAGGAAGAGCAGCAGCCCCACAATTGAGCTGCCTTGGAAATTTGGGGGGGTGCATGGAACCCTTATGTTTTCACCCCTTGCAAAAAATTTTCAAAAGCCAAAAATGTCTATGTGTGTGTGTGGGTGTGTAGTTTTTTCCATCCCTTCCCATCCACTTTCCAGTAGATGAGAAAAGGACAAAGGGCAGAGAAATGGGGGAGGGAGGGGTAATTTTTCGAAGGCTTTTTTTAAATTGCTCATCAAAAACCTGAAATGTTTAGAAAGAAGCAAATTTTTTCTACAACACTGTCAAGAAAAAGGCCAATTTACCAACAAAAAAGCTGAGGCTTTAGTTTAAAGAGGAGCGAAAGAAGCAGGGCTGAAATAGGTACAGAATATAATGAAAGGAGGGGGGTGCTCCTATTTGCCCCCCCTTCACCTGCCCCAGTGTTGCAAGAGCAATGGGACGCTCTGTGAAAGCAAATGTCAAGGGAAGTTACATAATTAGCCAGGGGAACTCACTGCCACTAGATGTCACTGACATTGCGAACCTGGCAGGATTCAGACAAGGATGGTGGGGGGTGGGGGAGCAATGGTGTCAGGACAGAATTTAGAAAACAGGCCACAAGGCCACTGCTGACTGTCAGGATGAGGGAGATATGCCCCCCTTCCCCCCCTCCCCCGACTGGTTATGTCATCATTAGCCACTAGGAGGGGGTTCTTGCACCTTCCTCTGAAGTAGCTGGTGCTGGGGTGGCTGGCCCCATTGATCTGGTTTGGGGAAGGAGGCAGCAGGGAGAGGGCGGGGTACTGGGCTAGATGGGTCCTGTGACGCTAGCAGACCAGGTGCCAGCTCATGCCCAGACCCTTAGGCCTCACTGAACACTGACAAGCGCAGAGCTTGACCCAGCCTGTGTGTTAGCCGTGTGACAACAGCTGCTGATCAGCGTGTGTGGAGTGTTTCGACTTGTGGAATTGCTTGCAGGATTGATCTCTCCCATAACCTCTGTAGCCCGTGGTATAAAGTTAGAATGAATGTTTGCATCGTAAACCTCTGTAACTGCTCCACACCACTGAGTTTGCAAGGCAGCTTACGTCCACCTAACACTGCGTCTACACTAAAATTTGGCTCCCGCTGATGTAACTCACCTGCTTTGCCGACTTAATCATGCCACTTCCCCCAGTCAGCGTAGTTAGGTCAATGCAGTGTCAGTGTACATACTGCGTTGCTTACATCGACTGTCCCTCAATGCCCCACACTGACAGTACAATCGATATCACACACCACAGACACAAGGAGCCAGGTGTACACACACACAAGTGCTGTAACTACTGTGGCGGCTGCACGCAGGGCAATTTGATTTTGTAGTGTAGCCATGGCCTGTGTAACTCCCTCAACAGGGGAGAAGCATGAATTAGTGTAAAGTGCTGGGTCTGCCCATCGAAACCAAATGAGCCATTGCGAAATATCCTTACTGATTGCCTCTCTTGTTAGATATTTTACTGCGTGTGTGTGTGTGTTCTCCCTGTGTGCTGCCCCAGCTCTGTGCAGACAGACAGCACAGCAGACTTTGAGTGAACCGCCCAATGACCACAAGATCCGTTAAGGGACGAAGGCACCCGGCCAGGTTTATTGTTGACAAGGCATGCTAATAGCACCTGGCAGACTCTACGAGGATATTAAGACATGTATGCCTGTGAGAATGGACGCAGCTCAGTGAATGGCAGGACTTTCCATTTCCCCCTTGGCTGGACCAACACATTCTCTCAGAGATACCCTGATACAAACAAGCTGCCCCTCTGACTTAGATACTGCCCTCTGACCTGGCTAGTTATTGTCCACTTTTTTGTACATGTTGGTTTGATTAAAACATTTGTATTTATTATGTTGCTATTTGACCTTATCTTTTAGGAGGGCTCAGTGTGTTCCTGTTATCCTTGGGGAATGTTTTTGTCCCATTCTTGATATTGTGGTTTTTGTACCACGCTTCTGGAATGTGTTTGTGTGAGTCCTTTGTGCCGAGCACTGTCCAGGACTACGCATTTCTGCACCATCAGGGCTGGGCTCACCAGATTCTGGGAACGTGCAAGTGGGCAGGGCCTGACGTTTGCTCACAGCAGGGAGAGGGGATACTGGGCTGGATGGACCCTGTAGGAATCAGCCAGGCTGAGTTTCCTGCAGGGCAGAGGGAGGTGAGTGGGCCTCGTTAGATGCAGCCTGGGGGGGCTGGCTGTGGTGAGGGGTGTCTCGGGCTTTGGGGGGGTTCTCTGCAACAGGCTGTCTCTGTGACTGATGCTGATCACACTACACTGCCCCCTTCTTAAAGCCCAGCCCAGCCCAGCCCAGCCCAGCAGCTGGAGCCCACCCAGTAATTAGGAAATGAGATTTAATTTCAGGCAACAAAATGCCACGAAAGTGGCGGGTGAGCCGGCTTTGGGCTGCGCGGTAAGATGATAAGCAGCATCACACGGGCTGGTTGCATAATTGTGAACTTGGCTCAGGCCGGTTGCCTTCCCCGCCCCCCCGCCCAGCCCTGGAGGTTGGGGGCCGACTCTGAGGAGGGCTGGGGGACGAGATGCTGGGTCCCTGCCCGGGAGAAGGGGTGTGCGCTGGGCATCATTCTGGGATCGCTCAGCCCCCAGCATGGCCTGGCCCAGGGCAGGGGGCACTGGGCTGCAGTCCATACCCACAAGGCATGGGCAGGTTGGGGACAGGGCTAGCTCAGCCTGGGTTTGGTGAACTCCGATCTTGAGACAATATTTCCTCTAGGGCCCATTGGATGCACCTGTGCTGCCTACAGGGGGCACTGCCGCTGCATGGGGGTATCACCCACCTGCACCTCCTGCCTCCCACTGCCCCACCCCAAATCACCCCCTGGCCCCTCCACCCATGCACTGTATACAGCTTGCAGTTACTGTAAACCTCTCCCCCTCCCTGCTACCCCCACTGCCTCCCCCCAGCCCTGCTGTAAGCCCCCCAAGTCACCCCGCTCTGCCCCAAGCAATCTCCCTCCAGCAGGGTCTGCATGCAGGTCTCTGCAGGATGAACTCTTCTGCAAGCCTGGTGCAGCTTCACCTGTCCCTGGGTCCCAGCTCCGCCCTAGTCATGATCCCCCCAATCCAGGCCCAAAGGTCTTGGGGGCCCTGGCACAGCTGGCACTGGGAGACAGGGGCATCTTGGCACCCCATTCCCACCAGCCCCCAGGGGTGGGACCAGCAGTGATCAGCACCCCCAGGCCCACTGCATGGGCTGATGCGTGCAGCCCTCTCCAGCTGCCCTCACCAGGGCCTGGGGCAGAGCATGGCAGAGCCAGGGCAGAGGGGCTGGGCCTGTCTGCTGGACCCACCCTCCCTCCTGGCACCGACCAGGCCCATGGCCAGCTGTCTCAGGCCTGCACCCCCCTCATGCTTCTGGGGGCAGGCTGAGGGGTACAGCGTGTGTGGCTGGGGTCCCCCTTGCTCAAGGTGCAGGCCCGGGGTGCAGACGGAGCCCCATGTAAGGGCAGCCATGGGGGGAGCTGGCGAGCCCACAGTTGGGCAGGTGTCTCCGCCGGAGCTTTTTAATTCCGCACCCCCAATTCACCGCCCACCTGCCTGGCAGCCGCACAGCAATTATCCAAATGGCTGTTAATTCCTCACGGGGATCAGGGGTGGAAAGCTCCGCAGCTGAGCAGATTGGGGCTGGGCCCGAGCAGCAGATCCCAGGTGCCAGGGTCTCTCACCCCGTCCACAGCAGGCACGCAGCGCTGGCAGGGCTCGTTTGCCCAGCACGGAGACAGGAGGCACTGCTGTGCCTGCTAAACCCTGGGACAAAGGAGAGAGAAACCCGTCACCTCCTGCTCTGGCAGAGGGTTCCTGGCCTGGCTTACATGGCACAATCCAATGGGCCCTGGTGGCCTGAAACTTCACTACCCACCCTCTCTGTGGCCCAGCCCCCAACCCCAGGGGGAAGCCAAGAGACACCCCCAAGCTAGCTGGGACGTGGCCTGGGGTCCTGCCCTGACCAGCTGCACTGCAACGCCCCCTGTAGGGATGGGCTACCTGCCCCTCATGCAAATAGCAATGCCCCCCTCCCGCAAGCATGCTCTCTGCTCGTGCCTCTCCACCAATGGGAGCATGCCGCTTACAAGGCAGCTCCCGGACTGCCCCCTGCTCCATATGCTGTGTGGGGACGGGGGGGAATTACACCAGAAGGGCCTGGCTAGTCTATCATGAACCAACACCAGGCCCAGAGACTCTTTGATACAAGGTCCCAGAGGGGGACGACAGGACATTATCCCTATGCCCCACCTTGCATCTGAGCTGGGACCCCATATGAAGCTCTAGCTCCCCAGTCCCAGCCTTTGTGGCCCCCCAGCATCCAGTGGGACAGAGACCACTCAAATGGACAGCATCTCAGACCCACATCATGGGGGGGCTGGCCCAGCGCCCGCTTCCTGCCTGATCAGCATGCACTGCCCTCTTTGCGCAGCAGGTGGCGATAGGAGACCAGCCCTGCGCTCTCATGGCAGACGGCTCTGAAACCGGCTCCAGCAGCCCCAGTGGAACCCAAGCCCACCCAGGAGCACCTCGGCAAGGGGGGGGCTGCGTCTGCTCTTCGCTGGGTAGCACAGACAGTCGGGGGTGGGTGGGGTGGGGACGTACAGCCCCTGATGCTACCCCAACTGTCCCACCTCAGTACGTGGCCCGATTTTCAGCCACGCTCGGGAGCAGAACGTCGGACCGGCCACCACCCACCCGCCTGGCAGGTCTCCACAGCCTCTGGGTAAATGGGTTGAGGCTGACGCGGGAGCGCCTCTCTTGGAGGAGTATCTGGCCCCCACCCCTGTAGCACTATCATTGCTGCATCCTGCCCCCCCATGCACATGGGGCTGGACAGGGCTGTCACCCCATTGCAGAGGGGGACGGAGGCCCAGAGGGGCTGGGTGACTCACCCAAGGTCACACAGGGAGTCTGTGGCAGAGCAGGGACATGAACCCAGAGCTGGCGCCATCATTCCTCCCCGGCCCTACCCAGCCTGGATGGGTTGCTATGCTCAGCCCCCACCCCCCACGGGACTCTGCTCACACCTTTGCCAGTTCGGCTCTGCTGCAGGGATCCCCGAGTGCAGATGGAGGCTGGCGTAACCACCGGGTCACCCCACCCTGCCCAGAGCAGAGGGGGGGTTAGTGCACTGGTGGGTGCCACAGCACTGCCTGTGCCAGCTACCCCTCAGGGCTGGCAGCTGGGAAACATCAAGGCAAGAGGGACTAGTGCAGACAAGGCCCCAGGGTGCCGGGACCGCGGGCTGGGTGGCTTTGGAGACCTGACTGCTAGAAGCCATGCTACAAGAGACCCTGGGGTTCTTTCTGCGCCAGCTGGCAAGGCAGGGGCACATTGGACTGGCCAGCCGGGATTGTGCTGCATGGAGCCAGCATTGCATTGAGAGCAGGGGCTTGAGTCAGCACTCCCAGCCCTGCAGTGAGCGTGCTGTCTGGATTCTATTGAAGGGAGCTGGGCAGGCAGGACTCCTGGCTCTTATTCCTGCCTCTGCCACCTACTCCTGGCACGCTGCTCCATGCCTCAGTTTCCCCCGTGTAACATGGGGATAGTGCTTACACCTGTGACAGGGAGGCTTGGCAAGAGCCTCAGGAATATCCCTGGGGGGACTCAACGGGAGTCACAGCAGCAGGGTGTGCACAGAGCAGGATTTTCCCTCCCCAGCGCCACTATCAGCTCCTGAGAATAGCCCAGATCAGACTGGGGCTGCAGGCTGGAGCCAGCTCTGCTGCAGCAAGTAACTCCGGTGGTTAACAAGCATGCTGTCAATCCCTTCCCTGGGTAGATGGTTTGGGCAGCCAGGTGTGTGCCAGGCTCCCCTCTGGAGGCAGGCCTGTGCTGCCAGCTGTGAGTTACAGAGCATCTGTGCCATGGCAGCCAGCTATCCCAGAGGGGGCCCCCCTGCCCGAGACTGGTAGCATTATCCCCCTTTTACAGATGTGGAAACTGAGGCGTCAATAGGGGAGGTGACTTAGAATCATAGAATCATAGAATCATAGAATATCAGGGTTGGAAGGGACCCCAGAAGGTCATCTAGTCCAACCCCCTGCTCAAAGCAGGACCAATTCCCAGTTAAATCATCAAACTTGCCCAAGGTCACCCAGCTGGGAATAGAGCCCGGGTCGCCCGTCCCAGTCCAGGGCTCTATCCACTAGGCAACACTGTCTCGGTCGATGGGAAAGTAGAGAGGAATGGTGCAGTCATGGATCCACAGGGTCGGTGCCAGGGTCCCAGCTGTGGAAATCTCTGGGAGGAAGCCCTTTGCTGTGCCAGACCCCAACAGGTCTCTCTCTTCCTCCAGGACAGACCACATGGCCTTCCCGCCTCCTGAGACTGAACCGCTAGTCTTTACCCCGTGAGCCCTGCCCAGCGAGTCCAGCTGGGACAGATCCTGGTAGAGACCCGTCCACTCCGCAGGGCCTGACGCCCCTCAGCCCGGGTGACAGGGACACTCACCCAGCGTTGTCAGAACAGTCGGGTTTCTTAGGCACCTGAAACCCAGCCTGGGCAGCCCGGCCCACTGAAGGTTAAAGCAAGAGGCTGTTCTGGTCAGCCCAGAGCCCGGTCGAGCTGCAGAGAAACCCGTTTTCAGCTCCGGGTCTCTCACTCAGGGCCTGTCTACATGTAAACCACTTCAGCTGCTCCGCTTCAGTGACGCTGCCTTTCCCATACCCCCGAGCGACACAGTGGCACCGACCCAATTGCCTCGTGTAGACCAGGCCTCGGCCTGACCTTGGTCAGTTCTCAGGCGAGAGCTCCCAGCTTCCCGCACTCATCCCCCAGCTCAAACCTTCCCAACCCTGTGTTCTTGAGCTGGGGGCCCTGCTCCAATTCCCGGCTGGGAGCATCCAACCAGAGCCATTGGAGCCGGCACGGTCTTTCTGGCCCCCGGGCTGATCTGTGTTGGATTCTCTTCATTTCATCAAGACAGGGAGGTGACACCCCCCCCCCCGCCCCGCATGACTCTTACCTTCCCCGAGAATCCTTCCCCTTCACCCCCTGCCAGAGAAGCCAGGAAATATATAGGGAAACTGAGGCACGCATCAGATTCATAAAAGATATTACAAACATTCCCAGTTGGTCACAGGTGCACAGTCTCCCAGCAGCTCAGCAAAGGCTGGAAACAAGAGCAGAGGCAACAGGAGGGAGAGATCTGGGCAGGCCTTGGATTTTACATCACTTTGCTTCTCCTAGGGGGGGCAGGAGCTACTGGGTTTCCCGTGTGAGAATCCAGGGCAGGGTGGGTTTGCAGCTGCCCTCTGCTGGGGGTGGGACGGGGATGGCAGGAGCTAGGGGAAGCCCACAGGCCAGGGCTGACTTGTGGCTAAGGCTCGGGAGAGCTGGGTTCTATTCCTGCTCTGGCAGACTCCCTGTATGCCTCAGTTTCCCTTCTGTAACACAGGCCACCCTGCCTCCCCTGGGAGGCTGAATTCATTAGTGAGATTCTGATACCATGGTGATGGGTGTAGGAGCACACACAGACAGGAGTGTCCAGGTGTGGAAGAAGCTCTGTGTGCGAAGCTTAGTTCTGTGACCGAACTGCCCTGTTTATAAACAGAGAGATTGTGCTGGATACAAACTTCCCCAGTCGGTGCCTCGGTTTCCCCATCTATACAGAGGGGATAAGGACACTAGCCTTTGTAGAGCACTTTGAGATCTGCCCACAGCCAGTGTTAGAGAAGGGCTGTGGCCATTAGTCCAGCCACACAGGGAATGCTATTGTTCTGCCAATCCCTCAGGATCTCCAAGGGTGTCTAGACCCCACCCCTCCCCCCGCCAGGATCTCCGAGCAGGTTCTAAATCACTCCTCCCTCCTTCTACTTCTCATGTGCTCCCCCGCGGCTCTGTCCCATGGCAAGGGCGTGGCCAACACAGCTCGCTCACCTCTCCCATGCTGGGCTCGTATGCCTTGAACACCTTGAGTTTGGCCAGCACAGCGTGCACCAAGTGGAAGTTATCTTCATGGTCCCTGCAGCAAAGACAAACCCTGTGGGTCAGAAACAGCTCCTCCCCCAGGGGCACTTGCACTTCCTGTAGGAGGTAACCAGGTACCCTCGCCCTTTGGGCACACTCACTTCCTGTAGAGGATGGCTGGGTACTTCTCCATGGCACACTCACTTCCTATAGGGGATAGCTGGGTACCCCTTCCCCTGGACACACTCACTTCCTGTAGCGGATGGCTGGATACTCCTCCAGGGTTTCACACAATGTGGCAATCTGCTCTGCCAGATTCTCCATCTGCTTGTTCTTTTCGAAAAAGCAGTAGGGGCTGAACCAGTTGTCGAAGCTCTATGGCCTGTCCAGGGAGTACACCTTGGGGACGGGGGAGAGCAGAGATCAGACCCCGGTGCCAACTGCTTGCAGCCAGGCCAGCTGTGCCCCATACCGTGCCCCTAAGATGCGCTGTTGGATCAGGCCAGCCTGGCGGAGCTGTAGCGAGCCCCTAGTGAGGGAGAGAACCCTTTGCCAGTGCCACTCCTGTTGTGGTAGAGGGATAGCGAGCCAGAGATTCATGCACCAGCCTGGGATGAAGATGCCCCAGGTTCAGGTCCATACTTGGCTGCAGACTCCCAGGTGCCCTCAATGTTGGGGGAGGGGGCTTGGCGACGCTTCTCGTCTGGCGAAAGCCCCAGCATAGCCACGGGCAAACCCGGCATCAAGGCGCGTCTGCCGCTGTCGCTTATTTCACTGGCCGAACAGAACGAGCCATGGGGACAAACGTGCTTGGACACCAATAAATAGTATCAGCCCGTGAAGGGTTTGCTGGCGCAACGGGACGGGTGAGCCAGCAAAGCCTCCTGACGGACACTCAGCTTCTACCAGCCAAAGCTTCTCTTGGCACAGCTGGCACCGGTACCCCAGATGAAATCAGCTAGAGTGGCGAAAGGACTGCTTTGCCAGCGTAACGGCACCTACCCAGGGGCTCTGCCACCACAGCTGCATCAGTTACAGGGGGATTTTTTCTCTCATGTCCCTGTAACAAACCCATACCAACAAAGCTTTTGTGTGTAGACCAGGCTCATGTCTCTCTGTGCCTCAGTTTCCCCATCAATGCAATGGGGCTGACACCCCAGTCCTGCCCCTCAGGGGCAGGAGGGGGGAAATCCACTGATGACACAAGGAGGGGATGGGGTGGTTGGGTAAAGGGCAGGCGTGTGGAGTATTGGGCTGTCTTGCAGGCCTAGTATAAACCACCAGTAAGAGCTGGTAAAGCCAGGGAGGCAGGGCCCTCCTTCTCCATACATCTACCATTCCCACCCAGTGCAAGCCAGCGATCCCAGGTCTCACAGGGTGTGAGCAGCCAGCTAGTCCCTGCTGCCCTGTGCTGGCGTCAAACCCGGGGCCCTAGAAGGGAAAGGTTCCCCCGCCAAGCCACTTGAAACACTAAGGGTGGGGTGTCGTACGTCACCATCCGCCGTGCGGACCTGCTCCTCCAAAGCCCGGCCACCCCTCAGCTGGCTCTCGTAAGGCAGGAAGGCCATGTTGATCTCCTTGAGGGTTTTGATGACCTTGGTGATCCGTGACTTCCTCAGCTCCTTGAACAGAGGCTCAGGACAGGCTGCAAGGCAGAGGCAGTGGGTGGGAGTGACAGGCACAGGGCTCAGGACCCCCAGCACAGCGCCAGCCCCCACGGACAGGGCCAGACCGGGCACAGCAGGGACAGTAGTGCTGCACGCCTGTGGGGAACCTGGGCAAGCCAGCAGGGCCACACAGGAGTCAACGATGCCCCCCCGAACCAGAGTCATGCCGGGTTCTCGCTTTCTGCAGCATCAGCAGCGAGGGGGAGCCACAATCTCTCCTACACAGCCCCTGTCTCACACCCTGCCCTCAGCCCCCCCGCAGGGCTGAGTGACCGGAGTGTACCACGTAGGATGATGCACAAGGAGGAACGGGGACTTGGGCTCCCCCTGCCGCTGTAATGGGGAGAAGCAGATCTGACCCTGACACCCTGGGTATTCTGGTGCTGTCCCATCCCCCCACCGAGTTGGGACTGATGGAGCAATGCATGCTGGGAATGGTAGCCAGAGGCTGCCTTTCTGGGCACACGCTGCAGGTGTCTGTGAGCCGTGCTGGCTGGAGGCAGGCCCGTGGGGGAGAAGTGGGGGAAGGGATAGGTGGGGTCATTCGGTCTGGCCTGCTGGGGCTGCATCCCCTGCAGGAGGGCAGAGCATAATCAGGGTGCTGCGCACTGGCCTGCCGGCAGAGAGAGACCCCCCACCCCCCAGGCTCCAGTGTACTGCTGCCCAGCCTCCCAGCTGGGGGATCCCCCGACCCCCGATACTCACGGCTGAGGAAGAAGACGTGAGCTGCCTTGTAGTTGAAGGTGGGGGTGCCCTGGAAGTCATTGATCAAAGCCTGCACCGACTGCAAGGGGGAAGAAAGGGGGTGTCAGCACCTGCCGAGGCCCCTCCCTGCTGCTCAAATGGCCCAGCCCATGCCCAGCCCCTGGGGACTCAGGGCCTAGCATGATGCCATCGGGAGGTGGGCTGGTTTTTACCCCCCTGGCTCTGGGCTCCCTCCCCACCTGGAGCAGGGCTTGTGCCCATGTGCCCGGGACATCCTCAGGGCCCAGTCACATCTCTCGCTGTCACAGAAGTGTCCATGCCCGGCCACAGATGGGGCCTGGCATTGCCTTGCTGCTGAACTAAGTGGGCTCTGAGCAGTGCCCAGGGAACAGCCGGCCGAGCAGCAATCCCAGGCAACTACCATCAGGGCCCCCTCCCTCCCCGGGCGCCATGCTGGGCACCTGCAGCTTCGCCACGCCAGCTAGCCTGGCAGGGTGTTTGGAACCTGTTCAGACCCCTCGACCAGCCATTGTGACAGGTGAGAACCTGGCTGCCCTGTCCCAAGCCCCAGGCCCCAGCTCGCAGTCCTCTCCTACAGCGCTCCCTCCGCGGGCAGCCCCTGCGGGTTCTGGGCTTCACCCTGCTCTGCCAGCGCCCCCTGCCCCTGGTCTCCCTCCACTCACCTTGCTGCTGCAGATGCAGGAGCCTCCTCCCCAACAGCCCCTGCTCCCTGAGCCTCTGCCTCATCGAGTCTCCTTCGCTTTGAATCTCAGCTGAGGTCGCCTCTCTCCGCCTGCTGCACCTGCCCATCCAATCCCCACAGGATTGCACTGCGGAGAGGTCTGGGGGACAGTCTGTGCCTCCCGTGGCAAAGAACATGAAGCCCAGCTCCGGGGAAGCAGCCTCCTAGGGAGCCCCTACTGGCCCCATTCCCATCCTGATGTTGTGCTGCGCACAGAGAAATGGAACGAGGGGAGTCTGCCAGGCTGGATACGTCCTTTCTGCCAGGCTGGATACGAGCGCAGCTGAACTAAGGATCTGGCCCCGTGCAGGAAGAAAACAGATCCTGTCCAGCACCTCTTGACTGGAGGGGATCCAGGGACCCTCACTGTGTATGGCGGACAGCAACACAACAAAGACTTCAAATTCTGAGTCCTGCACATAGAACCCCTCCAAGGCATGCCCCACTCAGGGAACTGCTGGCCTGTCTCCTGGGCACCTTCCACAGCCCAGCTAAGCAATTAGATAGTCAGCTCTTCGGGCCAAGCACCATCTTTTTGTTGGTGATGACTGGCGCTCCTGGGCACCACTGTAATACACCTAATGAATAATGTACAACGCCTTGCAAAATGGGACCTTGGTCCATGACTGGGGCTCCTGGGTGCTACCATAATACATCTGTTTGTTTTACCCCTACGAAGCACCTGATTCTGGCTGGCCCCGTAGGGCAATAGCCCCGAGACCCTGACCTGTGCTCTCACTCTCACTCCCACTCCCGGTAGCTGGTGTGCGTGAGTGCACTGCCCAACACACTATGTTTCCCCCATAACTCAAGCAATGCCTCTCCCTACCCCACCTCTAGGCCATCAGGACTTGGCTGCTCAGTCCTAATGAGTTTCCAAGGGCTATTCTGCACCAGGACGCGCTGGCCTCCCTGCTGCTTTCCTGCAGTTCCTTTACACCTGCGGCATACGGACGCCCCGTTCACTGGGGTACGTGGGGCTCGAGTGCATGGTAAGGGGCTGGCAGCACAGACTGGATCCAGACATGGTGAAGGCAGACACGAACCTGCTTTTTCCACGCATTTCGACCCTGAACTGCAGCTACACCCCCCCCTCCCCACACCAGCCCTGGACTGCCCCCACCAGCTGTGCCAGTGCCCCTCACTACTGACTGGAGCCCTTGCTATCCCAGCCCTGGGTTCCCACCCACTCCCAGCTCCGCCAGTGCCCCTCACTCCTGTCCACAGCCCCCTGCTATGCCAGCCCTGGTCTGTCCCCCCCAGCTCTGCCTCACTCCTGACCTGCAGCTATTCCAGTCCTGGGATCCCTGCCTCACGGCTCTGCAGATGCCCCTCACTCCTGACTGCAGCCCCCTGCTATCCCAGCCCTTTGCTCCCCCCCTCCCCCCCATTCCCAGCTCCACCAGTGCCCCTCACTCCTGACCCGCAGCTATTCCAGTCCTGGGTTCCCCCCCTCACGGCTCTGCAGATGCCCTTCACTCCTGACCCGCAGCCCCCTGCTATTCCTGTTCAGAGACCCCTCTTGAACCAGGGCAGTATGGCCCACCCCAAGTATTCAGAAGCCACGTGTCAGGCCCTCCTAATTGTGCGATTTAGTGAGGAAAAGCTAAGAGAAGAGCTAAGGGTTATTAGCACCACCGGCCGTCCTGAGCTGTGGGCCACTTTTGCTCTGTCCCAGTTCTGGGGGGCAACCATGGAACATCAGAACTGAATCCACTTTGCAAGGGTCTTTTAAACCCCAGGTCTGTGGTCTGGATTTAGCCACAGGCCCCGTCCACTGCAGCCTGGGCTGGAGATTCAGCAGTGGGTTGGGCTTCTGAAGTAACAGAAGTGGGTTGGGCTTCTGAAGTGTAAGGCTTTACCTTGATCTCTCCTACATTACAGCTATAGCCTACGCCAGCTCTGTGTTGGGGCCGGGCAGAAGTGTACTGCTTTACTATGTTACGAAGTGGCTATGACGTCATTTTTCTCCTTGCGCGCACCTGTTACCCGTTCTGACAGGCTGTTTATAATGGTAACTTTACTAGTTTTCAGAGGTTGTCGGAGTTGGGGGGGGGGGGGAGTGTGCAAGGTGGAAGTTTCGCCTAGTGCATAAAATATCCTTGCACCGGCCCTGGTGGGAGTCATCCTGATGGAAAGAGATGACGACGATGACGCCCCCGCAAAATGCAGCTCCTATGGGAGGGGGCAGCCCTCGGGGTTGGGGCAGACAGCCTCCTCCCCTTCCTGGTGTGTGACAGGCAGGCGGGGGGGAGCTCTCTGCTCCGACTGACTCCTAATCCTCCCTGAGGATGAGACACACCCAGGAGCACCCCTCCCAGGGCTCCCCAACTGGGCCCTGCCCCCCCCAGACCCACACCCAACCAGACCCTGCCCCCGACCGGGCTCAGACCCCCCCGGCTCCGCACTCACTCTTGCGCACCACCGCCTTCAGTCCGGACGGGGCCATCTCCGCCTCTTGCCACGTCCCCTCGAGCCCTGTGGGTAGAAGTAGGACTCAGCTGTGTGCGGGGTGGGGCTGGAGTCAGGACTCCTGGGTTCTGCCCCGGCTCTGCTCCTGTCCTTGGGCACGCCCTGGCCTCTCCCTGCCATGCTCTGGGGAGTGTCTGTGACGCTGGACGACGGCCCCTAGTGACGCTGAAATCAGTCACTGGTGGACGGGCCCGGCCCCCCCTAGTGTCACTGATGGACGGGCCCAGCCCCCCCAGTGACTGATTTCAGTATAAAGCAACTGGGGTGCTGGCGGGTCGATGTCTGCAAGGCTGAAGACGGCCGAACGCCGCAGCCCCCCACTTCTGGCGCTGCGAGGGCTGGGCCTGGGCACCAAGGGGCGGGCGCCCAGTGACAGGGCCACGCAGGTCCCCACTGAACCCCCACCTGGTCATGTGGGGCGCAGAGGGAGGCGGGGGCCTCGGGCAGGGTTAAAGCGAGGACTGGGTTGGGGTAGTGGGGCCTCAGCCCACTCCAGTCAGGGCCCCCCAGTGAGCTGCAAGTCCCCCCTCCAACCAGTGTCCCCCCCTCAGCAGTGCCCCTCGCCCCCCCCCACGCACCTCCCCCCTCGGTCAGGCCCCTCGCCCACCTGCACCCAGCCCCCCTCAGCCAGGCCCCGTGTTGTACCCAGGAACAGGAGCAGGTCGAATGGAGCGAACGGCCTCTGCCCGTCTCGCCCCGTCAGGAATGGCGTCCTTCAGCGCTGCCGGGGGCGGGGAGGGCTGGAGCCGCGCGCGCCCAGCGACTGGCACGGACTGTACCGCTGCTCAGCCAGTCCCGGCCCTTCCTGCACGGAGCGGCGGGAAAACATGGTACAGCCCCAGCCGGGGTGGAAACAGTCTGAGGTAAAATTGTCCTGGGAGCTGCCAATGGCGGGAAAAACCGGTTGGATCCAGTTGTGACTGGGCCATGATCACCGTAAACAACAAGATGGCGGTCACAAGATGGCCGTTCCGACGCCATCTTGGATTGCTGCTCTGTCTTTACAAACCCCATATTGAATTTAATATACACATATTTTAACAGACTATAATCCTATAACAAAACACACCCAACAGTATACAGAGCAGTATAAACAAGTCATTGTCTGTATGACATTTTAGTTTGTCCTGACTTTGCTAAAGCTTTTTGTGTAGCCTGTTGGTGTACCCCCGGAAGACCTCTGCGTACCCCCAGGGGCACCCGTAACCCTGGTTGAGAACCACTGGGTTAGAGAAACGTGTGTGTGTGTGTGTCTAGGAATCAGGACTCCTGGGGTCTATCCTGACTGCGAGCGGAGTGGGGTCTAATGGTTAGAGCAGAGAGCTGGCAGGTAGGATTCCTGGGTTCTAGTCCAGGCGATGCAACTGATTCATTCTGTGACATGGTTTGTTCTGCCTTGTCCTCCTGTGACATGTGGAGCGCAAAGACCTGCCCCAGCCCTTCCCTTCCGGCTGGGTGGTGCAGGAATTAATGTCCGTAGAGCCTGGGCTCTAAGATCCTGGAGCAAAGCGTCCTGGAGAAGGAATTAGTTCCCCAAGCGTGACTGGCTCCCTGCCCCATCCCTCCCTCCATCAATCAGAACGAATCCCTCATGGCAGAGCTGTTGTCTGGTTACCCGCAGTGCAGACCCAATCTATTGTGTCCTGGCTGCTGTTCAGCTCAGGTTAACAGCATGGTCTGTTTCTGTGAACTCCCCCAGAGCTTTCGAATGGAAGTGAGAGTCTTCTTCACATCCTGCTCTAAACTGTGAGTAGTGTCGCTCTGTGGCTGTTGAACAGCTGCTGCATTCCTACCCCAGAGGTGGCATCATTTCAGTGCTGGGTGGGTGATCCCTGTGTAGTGTTGTTGAGTGCTGTTGCACATCAGCTATGCTCCATCCAGAGCTGTCTGCATTTCAATGCCAGGTGAGTGATCCCTGTATTGTGATGTGGGGGGGAGGGATAGCTCAGTGGTTTGAGCATTGACCTGCTAAACCTAGGGTTGTGAGTTCAATCCTTGAGGGGGGGCCATTTAGGGATCTGGGGCAAAAACTGGGGATTGTCCCTGCTTTGAGCAGGGGGTTGGACTAGATGATCTCCTGAGGTCCCTTCCAACCCTCATGTTCTATGATACGCTGCTGCGCTCCACCCCAGAGGTATTTGTATTTCAGTGCTGGGCGAGCAATCCATGTGTTGTTATGCAGCTACTACGCTCCACTCCAGAAGTGGCTGCAATTCAGTGCAGGGTGAATGAAAGTTCATGTCTCATTTTGCAAAGCATGGGTTCTCCAAGCAAGGGTGCTGTCTGTCCCATGTTCCTGCTCAATAGACTCAGGATTCTTAGCATCAGCGGAGCTACATTTTGAGCCGTGGTGGAACCAGGAGGCAGCTGGGTCATTGGTGGTTCCACCTTCAGTTATACCTATTGGCTTGAAAAGGCGCCACACGTATACCTAATGGCTGGCGAGGGGGGCAGTTGCCCCCCGGCCCGCTATTAGCTCTGCCACTGATTCTTTTTAAATGTTCATTGCGCTGCTTCCACCAGCCACTTTGATTTCATTTTGTTTTACAGACCCAAGCAAAATGCAAGCGGCAACCTGGCCAGAAGCAGATCCGTGTAATTGAACAGACTCATCCAATTACTGAGCCTTCCCAGAGCCAGGTGCTGCCCTCACGGTACATCAAACCTCGAGGACCTGCTAGGCTCCCAGTAGATGTAGCCTAGAGCCAAACGCAGGCCAGGCAAGGTGGCTTCGCCCATGGAGTTCAGGTCCAGGGATTCAGTAGGGAGTAAATGGCCAGCACTGGGTGCTTCAGGTTTTGGTGCCCACCCAGAGACGGTTGGGGGCTGATTTTGAATTACACACCTGTGGCTGGCCCAGGCCAGCTGACTCCAGCTCCCGGGGCTCGGGCTAAGGGGCTGTTTAGCTGCGGTGTAGCCTTTGGGGCTCAGGCTGGAGCTTCGACTCTAGGACGATGCGAGGTGGGAGGTTCCCAGAGCTCGGGCTCCAGCCCAAGCCAGAACGTCTGCACCACAAATAAACAGCTGCTCAGCTCGAGCCCTGTGAGCCGGAGTCAGGTGGCCCGGGCCAGCCGTGGGCATGTAACTGCAGTGTAGACACACCCTAAGTGCCCACAAGCCCCCTGGGAGCTGCGGGTATTTAGCACCTCTGAAATCTAGGCCCCCGGTGTCTCAAAGTTAGGGGCCATTCAAAATCTTCTTGCCAGTGTCTTCCTCCACCCCCCACTGCTCCTCGGATGTTCCTGTTAACTGCTGGAAATGGCCCACCTTGATTATCACTACAAAAGGTTTTCTCCGCCCCGCTCTCCTGCTGGTAATAGCTCATCTTAAGTGATCCCTCTCCTTACAGTGTATATGATATCACCCATTTTTTCATGTTCTGGGTGTATATAAATCTCCTCACTGTATTTTCCACTGAATGCATCCGATAAAGTGAGCTGTAGCTCACGAAAGCTTATGCTCAGATAAATTGGTTAGTCTCTAAGGGTATGTCTACACTACGAAATTAGGTCAAATTTATAGAAGTCGGTTTTGTAGAAAGCGTTTTATACAGTTGATTGTGTGTGTCCCCACACAAATGCTCTAAGTGTATGTAGTCGGTGGAATGTGTCCACAGTACCGAGGCAACCGTCGACTTCCGGAGCATTGCACTGTGGGTGGCTATCCCACAGTTCCCGCAGCCTCTGCCGCCCATTTGAATTCTTGGTAGAAATCCCAGTGCCTGATGGGGCTAAAACATTGTCGCGGGTGGTTCTGGGTACATATCGTCAGGCCCCCGTTCCCTCCCTCCCTCCAGGAAAGCAAGGGCAGACAATCGTTTTGCGCCTTTTTTCTTGAGTTACCTGTGCAGACGCCATACCACGGCAAGCATGGAGCCCGCTCAGATCACTTTGGCAATTAGGATCACATTAAACACCACACGCCTTATCCAGCAGTATATGCAGCACCAGAACCTGGCAAAGAGATACTGGACAAGTAGGCGACATCAGCGTGGTGACATGAGTGATGAGGACATGGACACAGACTTCTCTCAAAGCACGGGCCCCGGCAATGTGGGCATCATGGTGCTAATGGGGCAGGTTCATGCGGTAGAATGCCGATTCTGGGCCTGAGAAACAAGCACAGACTGGTGGGACTGCATAGTGTTGCAGGTCTGGGATGATTCCCAGGGGTTGCGAAACTTTCGCATGCGTAAGGGCACTTTCATGGAACTTTGTGACTTGCTTTCCCCTGCTCTGAGGCACAAGAATACCAAGATGAGAGTAGCCCTCACAGTTGAGAAGCGAGTGGCAATAGCCCTGTGGAAGCTTGCAACGCCAGACAGCTACCGGTCAGTCGGGAATCAATTTGGAGTGGGCAAATCTACTGTGGGGGCTGCTGGGATGCAAGTAGCCAACACAATCAAAGATCTGCTGATATCAAGGGTAGTGACCCTGGGAAATGTGCAGGTCATAGTGGATGGGTTTGCTGCAATGGGATTCCCTAACTGTGGTGGGGCCGTAGACGGAACCCATATCCCTATCTTGGCACCAGAGCACGAAGCCGGCGAGTACATAAACCACAAGGGGTACTTTTCAATAGTGCTGCAAGCACTGGTGGATCACAAGGGACGTTTCACCAACACCAACGTGGGATGGCCGGGAAAGGTACACGACGCTTGCATCTTCAGGAACTCTGGTCTGTTTCAAAAGCTGCATGAAGGAACTTTATTCCCAGACCAGAAAATAACTGTTGGGGATGTTGAAATGCCTATAGTTATCCTTGGGGACCCAGCCTACCCCTTAATGCCATGGCTGATGAAGCCATACCCAGGCAGCCTGGACAGTAGTCAGGAGCTATTCAACTACAGGCTGAGCAAGTGCAGAATGGTGGTAGAATGTGCATTTGGACATTGAAAAGCGTGCTGGTGCGGTTTACTGACTCGGTTAGACCTCAGCGAAACCAATATTCCCACTGTTATTACTGCTTGCTGTGCGCTCCGCAATATCTGTGAGAGTAAAGGGGAGACGTTTATGGCGGGGTGGGAGATTGAGGCAAATTGCCTGGCTGCTGGTTACGCACAGCCAGACACCAGGGCGGTTAGAAGAGCACAGGAGGGTGCGGTACGCATCAGAGAAGCTTTGAAAACCAGTTTCATAACTGGACAGGCTACGGTGTGAAAGTTCTGTTTGTTTCTCCCTGATGAAACCCCCCGCCCCTTGGTTCACTCTATTTCCCTGTAAGCTAACCACCCTCCCCTCCTCCCTTCGATCACCACTTGCAGAGGCAATAAAGTCATTGTTGCTTCACATTCATGCATTCTTTATTCATTCAGCACACAAATAGGGGGATAACTACCAAGGTAGCCCAGGAGGGGTGGTGGAGGAGAGAAGCACCAGGAGGGGTGGTGGAGGAGGGAAACAGCACTTTAAAAGTTTAAAACTTGAAAACTTATTGAATGCCAGCCTTCTGTTGCTTGGGCAATCCTCTGGGGTGGAGTGGCTGGGTGGCCGGAGGCCCCCCCACTGCGTTCTTGGGTGTCTGGGTGAGGAGGCTATGGAACTTGGGTAGGAGGGCAGTTGGTTACACAGGGGCTGTAGCAGCGGTCTGTGCTCCTGCTGCCTTTCCTGCAGCTCCACCATACGCTGGAGCATATTGGTTTGATCCTCCAGCAGCCTCCTCTCATGACGCTGCCGCCACCTTTCAGCTTCAGCCCTCTCTTCAGCCCGCCACTTACTCTCGTCAGCCCACCACCTCTCCTCCTGGTCATATTGTGCTTTCCTGCACTCTGACATTGTCTGCCTCCACACATTCGTCCATGCTTTGTCAGTGTGGCAGGATAGCATGAGCTCAGAGAACATTTCATCATGAGTGCGTTTTTTCACCTTCAAATCTTCACTAGCCTCTGGGAAGCAGAAGACCCTGTGATCCTTGAAACACATGCAGCTGGTGGAGAAAGAAAAAAGACAGTGGTATTTAAAAAGACACATTTTCTAGAACAATGGCTACACTCTTTCACGGTAAACCTTGCTGTTAACATTACATACACAGCACATGTGCTTTCGTTCCAAGGTAGCATTTTGCCTCCCCCCACCACGTGGCTAGCAGCGGGGAACATTTCTGTTCAGCCATAGGCAAACAGCCCAGCAGGAATGGGCACCTCTCAATGTCCCCTTAAGAAAAGCACCCTATTTCAACCAGGTGACCATGAATGATATCACTCTCCTGAGGATAACACAGAGAGATAAAGAACGGATGTTGTTTGAATGCCAGCAAACATACACTGCAATGCTTTGTTCTACAATGATTCCCGAGTATGTGCTACTGGCCTGGTGTGGTAAAGTGTCCTACCATGGTGGACAGAATAAGGCTGCCCTCCCCAGAAACCTTTTGCAAAGGCTTTGGGAGTACATCCAGGAGAGCCGCAAATGCCAGGGCAAATTAATCATTACACATGCTTGCTTTTAAACCATGTATGCTATTTTAAAAGGTACACTCACCAGAGGTCTCTTCTCCGCCTGGCGGGTCCGGGAGGCAGCCTTGGGTGGGTTCAGGGGGTACTGGCTCCAGGTCCAGGGTGAGAAACAGTTCCTGGCTGTTGGGAAAACCGGTTTCTCCACTTGCTTGCTGTGAGCGATGTACAACTTCATCATCATCTTCTTCCTCGTCCCCAAAACCTGCTTCTGTGTTGCCTCCATCTCCATTGAAGGATCAAACAACACGGCTGGGGTAGTGGTGGCTGAACCCCCTAAAATGGCATGCAGCTCATCATAGAAGCGGCATGTTTGGGGCTCTGACCTGGAGCAGCCATTTGCCTCTCTGGTTTTCTGGTAGGCTTGCCTCAGCTCCTTCAGTTTCACGCAGCATTGCTTCGGGTCCCTGTTATGGCCTCTGTCCTTCATGCCCTGGGAGATTTTGACAAAAGTTTTGGCCTTTCGAAAACTGGAATGGAGTTCTGATAGCACGGATTCCTCTCCCCATACAGAGATCAGATCAGGTACCTCCCGTTCGGTCCATGCTGGAGCTCTTTTGCGATTCTGGGACTCCATCATGGTCACCTCTGCTGATGAGCTCTGGCCAGCGTGGCAAGCTGCAGGTGACCATGCAAACAGGAAATTGAAATTCAAAAGTTTGCGGGTCTTTTCCTGTCTACCTGGCCAGTGCATCTGAGTTGAGAGTGCTGTCCAGAGCGGTCACAATGGAGCACTCTGGGATAGCTCCCGGAGGCCAATACCGTCTAATTGCGTCCATAGTACCCCAAATTCAACCCGGCAAGGCCGATTTAAGTGCTAATCCCCTTGTGTGGGGTGGAGTACGGAAATCGATTTTAAGAGCCCTTTAAGTCGAAAAAAAGGGCTTCATCGTGTGGACGGGTGCAGGGTTAAATCGATTTAACGCTGCTAAATTTGACCTCAACTCCTAGTGTGGACCAGGGCCTAGTGTGGTTGCAGTTCTACATCTTTATACCCGTGGAGCTTATTCCGCTTCTCCTATAGGAATAGCGATCCCAGGACTAGCACTCCTATACCAGCATAACTGCCTCAACACGAGGGTGCCTCACTTTAACTGGTACTGGTCTAGCCAGTGGCTCAACCCTTCTATTTGATGCCTGGGCTTCTGACTCTGAAAACATGGTCGTCATCTTCTGTAACCTTGACATAACTCAAGCATAGCATGTGACATTACAGCAGGAGCTGCTGTTTATAAATGTAGTACCTTCCCCGCCAGTACTGTTGTCATTCCTGACTCACTCTCTCTCTCTCTCTCTCTCTCTCTCTCTCTCTTTTCAGGCTCTCTGTGAGGCTCTTGCTATGGGAAGGAGCAGCCTGGAGAAGAGCTGAAGCTTTCAAACTTCGTCAATATTTTTAAACTTGTAGATTCCCTACCATTGGGGTGTTGGGGTGTCCAGGTGGAAGGGGTGTCAGGGTGGAAGGACTGTCTAGCCTGTGTTATACAAGAAGTCAGACTTGATGGTCCAATGTCCCATTAAATTCTGCAAAATTATGTAACTGGAAAATGGCCCTTCCTGAGACCCTGCACTGGCCTCACCCGGCATCTCGCCAATTCCAGACCGGCTGTATGTTCGCAGGCATATTTCTTCCAAACCAGAAGTGGGAAACGTGATAGGCTGTGAGGCCAAGGCCAAGGGAACCATCGAGAGCTCAGCAGGGCTGGACGACCCTCAGGGCTTCGGGAAGAGAGGAAGGAGCAAACCCCGCCCTTATTAGGGAAAATGAGGGCCAGTGAAACATGCCCAGGGCTAGGGAATATAAACGCCAACTCAGGAAAGGTAAGGACACCATGAGGCAGGGTCTGATCCTGTGCAAGGAAGAGCTCTGCTCCAAGAACACAGCCTGTCTCGGTGAGTAGAGCAGTGCCATCAGCCTGTCCCGCAGTCAGGCAGTGCCCAGCCTCCAGATATGAGCTACAGACAACTCAGAGTGCTGGCAGCAAAGCTGAGAGAGAGCATCTCTCTCAACCCCTGTCCTGCGCTGCTCTCCAGATCCCCTCAGACACTGACGTTCCTCCTCTCCCATCTCAGGCAAATCCCAGGGGAAACTGTGCTCGGGGCCAGGCTGGGACAGAATCTGTCCTGCAGCTTTTGAGTCATGGGCACAAATCCACTTTCTGCTTAAAAAAGAATTCCAACTTTTCAGTGGCTGGGGCTGAGTCCCAAAGAGCTGAGCAGAAGGGCTGTGAGTTGCAGGCAGGTGGAGATGCTGAAGGACTGCGAGCCCCAGACCCGGCGCAGACGCTGAAGGGCTGCGAGCCCTGGGCCCAGCCTAGAGGCTGAAGTGTTGCGAGCCCTAGGCCCAGCCTAGAGGGTGAAGGGCTGCGTGTCCCAGGCCCAGCCTAGAGGCTGAAGGGCTGCGAGCCCCGGGCCTGGTGCAGCTGTTGAAGGGCTGTGATCCTCGGGCCTGTTGCAGCCAGACATCCTGGGCCCTTTCCAGTGTATCAGCTGGGGGAGAGAAGAGGGGGTGCCACCTCAGTTTGGAAGGGAATTTGTTATTCAAAAGTATCTGCTCAAGATGAAGCAGTCATTGGATTAGGGTTGTTGGCTTGAGCGGCACAGCCTCAATTCTCCCTTCCTTTCTCCATCATCCCCAGGGCTACTGGCTCCGGCGTTGTCTCAAAATTAGGCAAATCATAGATTCATAGATTCCAGTGATAGAAGGGATCATCTAGTCTGGTCTTCTGGATAGCACAGGCCAGAGAGCTTCCCAAAAATAATCCCTAGAGCAGATCTTGTCGGAAAACACCCAATCTGGATTTTAAAATGGTCAGTGATGGAGAATCCATCACAATCCTTGGTAAATTATTCCAATGGTTAATTACCCTCACTGTCAATCATTTACACCTTTTTTCCAGTCTGAATTTGTTTAGCTTCAACTTCCATGTTATACCAATCGCCGGTAGATTGAAGAGCCCATTATTAAATATTTTTTCCCCATGTAGGTACTTGGAGACTGTAATCAAATCAACCCTTAACCTTCTCTTTGTTAAGATAAATAGATTGAGCTCCTTGCCTGTATCGCTATAAGTCATGTTTTCCAGTCCTTTAATCATGCTTGTGGCTCTTTTCTGAACCTCCAATTTATAAACATCCTTTTTGAATTGTGGATACAACAACTGGACACAGTAGGGATCACAGTGGTGCCACCATTGAGGTACAGTAACCTCTTTACTCCTACTCGAGATTCCCCTATTTAGGCATCCCAGGATCACTCTAGCTATTTTGGTCACTGTATCGCACTGGGAGCTCATGTTCAACTACTTATTCACTTCTATCCCCAAATCTTTTTCAGAGTCACTGCTTCCCAGGATAGAGTCCCCCATCCTCTAACTAAGGCCTACAGGTTTTGTTCCTGCATGTATATGTTTACATTAGCCATATTAAAATTAGGGCTGTCAAGCAATTAAAACAATTAATTGCAATTAACTGCACGATTCAAAAAATGAACGGTGCGATTCAAAGAAGAATTACGCGATTAATTGTGCTGTTAAACAACAATAGAATACCATTTCTTTTAAATATTTTTGGATGTTTACTACATTTTCAAATCTATTAATTTCAATTACAACACAGAATAAAGAGTGTACAGTGCTCACTGTCTATTTATTTTTGATTATAAATAATTGCACTGTAAAAAACAAAAAACTATTTTTCAATTCACCTCATACAAGTACTGTAGTGCAGTCTCTTTACCATGAAAGTTGAGCTTACAAATGTAGAATTATATATATATATATATATATAAACTGCGTTCAAAAATAAAACAATGTAAAACTTTAGAGCTTATAAATCCACTCAGTCCTACTTCTTGGTCAGCCAATCGCTCAGACAAACAAGGTTGGTTACAATTTGCAGAAAATAATGCTGCCTGCTTCTTGTTTACAATGACACCCGAAAGTGAGAAGAGGTGTTCCCATGGCACTGTTGTCGCTGGCGTTGAAAGATATTTTTGTGCCAGATATGCTAAAGATTCATATGTCCCTTCATGTTGCAATCACCATTCCAGAGGACATGCTTCCATGCTGATGAGGGGCTCTGCTTTTGATAACAATCCAAAGCAGCGTGGACTGACACATGTTCATTTTCATCATCTGAGTCAGATGCCACCAGGAGGTTGATTTTCTTTTTTGGTGGTTTGGGTTCTGTAGTTTCTGTATCAGAGTGTTGCTCTTTTAAGGCTTCTAAAAGCATGCTCCATACCTTGTCCCTCTCAGATTTTGGAAGGCACTTCAGAATTTTAAACCTTGGGTCGAGTGCTGTAGCTATTTTTAGAAATCTCACATCGGTACCTTCTTTGCGTTTTGTCAAATCTGCAGTGAAATCTGAAAACGAACATGTGCTGGGTCATCATCCGAGACTGCTATAACATGAAATATGTGCAGAATGTGGGTAAAACAGAGTAGGAAACATACAATTCTCCCCCCAAGGAGTCCAGTCACCAATGTAATTGATGCATTATTTTTTAATGAGCATCATCAGCATGGAAGCATGTCCTCTGGAATGGTGGCTGAAGCATGAAGGGGAATATGAATGTTTAGCATATTTAGCATGTAAATACCTTGCAACGCTGGCTACAAAAGTTCCATGCCTTCTCACTTTCAGGTGACATTGTAAATAAGAAGCAGGCAGCAGTATCTCCCCTCAATGTAAACAAACTTGTTTGTCTGAGCGATTGGCAGAATAAGAAGTAGGTTAGGTAACCAAAAAAAAATCTGCATTTGTAAGTTAGACTTCGAGGTCTAGTGGGTATGAGTGGGGGCGCTGGGGGTGGGAGTCAGCACTCCTGGGTTCTATTCCTGGATCTGTGAGGGAGGGTTGTCTACTGTTTAGATCAGGAGATGGAGAGTCAGGACTCCTCCTGGCTTTGCAGCTGACTCCCTGTGTGACTGAGGGCAATTCCCCGCACCCCCCCGTGCCTCAGTCATACGGGGATAATGACACCGCCCCAGCTCCTGGGGGTTGGGGCTGGATTCATTCCAGTCTATACAGCACCTCTGAGGGAGGTACTAGGAAAGGGCAGGACATAAGTAACCAACAGACACTAATGGGATGCACCATGTGATTCTCTTTCTGTCCCTAGCGCATGTGACTGTGGACCCCAACACAGCCAATGCCTACCTGCTCTTGTCCCAGGATCAGCAGAGCGTGAGGGTGGGCAACAAGAGGCGGGACGTCCCCAGTAACCCCAAGCGGTTTGACACGTGCACCTGCATCCTGGGCCGGCAGCGGTTCACAGCCGGGAAGCACTGCTGGGAGGTGGAAGTGAGGGACAAGCCATGTTGGACACTGGGGGTCTGTGAGGAGTGTGTGAGCAGGCAGGGAATATTCATGCCCTCACCAGCGACTGGTTTCGGGACGGTGTGGCTGCACAATGGGGATGAGTATGCAGCGCTCACTTCCCCCCTGCCCGAGCTTATGCTGAGAGCGAAGCCTCGGCAGATTGGCATCCTCCTGGACTTTGAGGCCGGAGAGGTGTCCTTCTACAACGTGACTGGCAGCTGTCACATCTACACCTTCAGTGGCATCTTCTTGGAGCCCCTGCGGCCATACTTCTACCCGGGGGTGCGGGCAGCCAGCCTGAATGATGCCCCTCTGACCCTCCCACAGGGAACACAGCAGCCATGAGCCAGTCACAGCCGCCTTGGCACCTTGGGCTTTCAGGACTTACCAATGAAACGCTTTCTTAACAACACATAATTCACCAGCGGAACTTACTGCCACAGGATATTGAGGGGGCCAAATGTCTAGTGGGATTCAAAAAAGGATGAGACATATATATGGATGATCCAAATATCACCAGCTAGAGAGGGCAGGAGACACCAGGACTATAAAACCATCTCCACAGGGCAGGAGCCAGCCACTGACTACAGGGGGGCACATTCCCCAAAGAGAAGGTTATTCCATAATTACACACTGCAGCGTCTCTGATACCTTCCTCGAAGCCTCTGACTATGGAGACAGGATACCTGGCTTTCGGGCGCTGCAGTGAGCTAGCACAGCAAATCCTGTGCTCTCTGGGTGCTGTTAGAGCAAGAAATTGGTCACTGAAGCTGATAATCAGCCACAGAGCAGGAGCACTGATCCATGATAAATGCCCCCACACTGCTAGACCTTCCTGCACAGCCCCAGTAGGGGAGTCTCCATCCAGCATTGCCATTCCCCAGCACTGGAATGCAGAGTCAGCAACATCTGCAGGGAGGCCCAGGGAGCAGGAGAAGGTAGGTGAGAGGACCTGAGGGCCTTGCTCAGTTTGCAAAGAATCCAGCTGCATCATCTTTCGTAGGTGGTGTGGCTGGTGGAGACCTTGGGTCTCTGGCATGTCATGCTCCTGGCCTAGCCGCTTGGTTCAAGGTAGAGCATTGCTGCCTGTGTCCTGTAACCTCCAGCAGCCAAGCTCCTTGGGGCAGCCATGGAAACATTGCCTTTGGCTACCCTTGTTTTAAAGGACTCGGGGAGCATGGACACGAGGATGGAGTCGCGTGTCTGTAAAGGGCGGGGCCTGCCAACACGAGCGAGCCAGCTCTAATCAGCAATTCGCCTCTGACCTATTCCCCCTTCTAGTGAAATACCGAAGCCTTCCTTCCGCTGGATGCTTCTGAGCCCAGCCCAGCCCATGGGCCAGAGCTGTCCACAGCCCTGTGCGTGTGCTGTCCCTGGTCTCACCGACGGTGTGCGTCAGCACGCAAACCCAGTGCAGACTGCAAAGCCTGTTGGCCCATCAACCTCAGCTCTCTAGGTCATTTTCTCCCACCAATAAACCATGCATTCCAATAGCCTTGTATAAGCTGGCAAAGCATTCCTTGTGATCTGAGAGCTGCTCACCCCCACCTTCTGGGGGAAGGGGGAGAGCTAGGAGATCCAGTCCAGCTGGAGCCGTGGTACTCTCAGGACTCAGCACTCTCATGGGCCCTTCGTGGTGCATGTGTGATTCAGGGACTACTATGACTGTCTGAGGGAGCTGCCCATTCCCTAGCCCTGTGTGCACCTCTCTGTGATGGGACTTCACCCCAAGAAGCCAATGTGCTGCATGCAGCTAAATAGTCCAGCCCCCCTCCAGCCCCGGTAATGAAGGCAGAGTGAGAGGAATTTCACACACAGAGAACCCCCTAGACTGTTCTGAAGCTAGGCAGAGAGGGTGGGACAAGGGGGTCTCTGAGGCCCTCAGGCTGGGCCTAGCTCACTGCCATGCCCGTCTCAAGGAGTGGTTTTGTCTTCTTGACATATATTCACCCTAACCCAAATAATGACATGTTTCAGAGTAGCAGCCATGTTAGTCTGTATTCGTAAAAAGAAAAGGCGTACTTCTGGCACCTTAGAGACTAACCAATTTATTTGAGCATAAGCATCCGATGAAGTGAGCTTTAGCTTATGCTCAAATCAATTGGTTAGTCTCTAAGGTGCCACAATTCCTCCTTTTCTTTTTCCTAACTCAAATGTATCCCATTGGCTACAGGGAGTTCCAAGCTAGGACAAGTTCACCTTGATGTCTTTCTCCAGCAGGCGGATGGTTGCAGAATCTCTCCTGGGTTGCAGAATTGCTCCTAGCCAGGGCTGGCTTTGATGCAGCAGCCTGGGGATGGTGCCCCATCCTAGCTGGGCAGGGTTCATGCCCTCCTTGCCTGGCCAATCCCATCGGGCTCCCCTTGAATATGTCCAGGACGCGATGGCTGCAGCCCTGCAGCCGCTGTACAGCCATGGGCACAGTAGGCCTGTGTGTGGGTGTTCGTCTGGCTCCAGGGCTGGGGAGGGAGGAGGAGACCCGGGAAAGAGCAGCAGCAAGCCGTTCGCTGAGTAGACAGTACTGGGCTGGCAGCTCCAGGTGCATTCCCAGCTCCGCGGAGAGGGACGTCAAGGCTGGCTGGACTGATCCCTAGATCTAGATCCCTAGAGGGCAGGTGCGTGCAGGGGTCTGGACACAGAGAATGGCCGACACCCTGTTTCCTGGCAACTGATGGCCTGGGCCCTTCCCCCCTGCAAGGTGAGACCTAAGGGTTGGAGAACAAGGGAATCAGGTGCCCTCCTGGCCGGGGAAAGGGACAAAGCCCAGAGGAGGAGGGGCTGGAGGAAGTTTCAGTTTGGGGCTGGCTGGGACATGGAGTGAAGGGCAGACGTGGTTGTCTGGCTCACTGCCCCCCAAAATGGACCCAGCTGAAGGGTCCGGTTCTCGACACCTACAAGCTCTGTATTAGACCATGTTCCTGTCATCTAATAAACCTTCTGTTTTACTGAGGGAAGCAGCGCGGGGTGAGGGATGTGCTGGCCACGGCTTCCTGCAGCCCCCGTTGGCCTGCAGTGGGGAACTGCGGCCAGTGGGATCCGCGATCGGCCAAAGCTGTGGACGCGACAGGTAAACAAACTGGCCTGGCCCGCCAGGGGGCTTACCCTGGGGGGCTGCATGCCAAACGTTGCCGACCCCGGTGCTACAGCAATCTCCCGTACAGCAATGGCTGTTACAAGACAGCATAATTTATTACAACCCAGAGTCTAAAGCTCAGGTGTATTTGAGGATCTGGGCCAGTACTTGGCTGTTTCTATAGTAATGACCCCTGAGCAAGCAGTGTAATGTACATGCTTATCACTGAGCTTGTCCAGAGGCTGCACGTCCATCAGAATGACTAGATGTCCTGATGTGTAATAAAAACACTTGGAGTCATAAAAAATCAACCCAGCCTACTTTACAGGGCCTGAGCCTTCTCTCCCTTACAGCATCTGAGCAGTAGGAGAATGGCTAATACGGGCCACTGTTCTGGTTGTTGTATTCTATTTATAAAAGCATAATACTGGCCAGTATTATAGTTGCTGTATTCTGTTATAAAACAACAACAAAACATAGAAAAATAAAAAATACAATTTAATGTTTTGAATTAATTTGGGGAAAAGAATTTACAGGACAGTACAAGAATTTAAAACATTTAAAACATTCCTTTCTTTCTCTCCAGTATGTTCGTCTCTTTTGTTCCAATTTTGGGTAGCGGGAGCGAGTAGTATAAGAGCCCTACCATCAATCAAACATTAACCCCACCCCTTGACCCCGTAAGCCCTGCACACAGGTCACTGGAAGTCCCACCTCTTGGGAGTATTACTTCCAGGGTCAAGGTGGACACATGTCCGGAAGCAAGATGTGTCATGTGACCCCTGTAAGAACTCCTCCCACTGTCCTCTGCTGATCAGGATGGATTCTGCCCCCACAGGAACGCTTCGAGAGAAGATTTGACCAATCAGGGGGAGTTCCGGGGTTTGTGTGACCCCTCTAAGAACTCCTCCCACTGCCCTCTACCAATCAGCAGGGGTTTCAGCCGCTGGGGACCACCCCGAGAGGAGATTTGCCCAATTGGGGGGAATTCTGGGGCAGGGTGACCCGTCAGGAGGTGGCTCGTGTGACCCCTCTAAGAACTCCTCCCACCACCCTCTACCAATCGCGATGGGTTTTGGCCACAGAGGACAGCCCCAAAAGGAGATTCGACCAAAATAGGGTGGGTTCTGGGACGGGCTCAACCACCCAGAAGAGGGTCATGTGACCCCTCGAAGGACTCCTTCCAATGTCCTCTGCCAATCAGAGTGCAGAACCATCACCTCATAAGTCCCAGCGCTGGGAAGAGGAGGCCATCTCTTACCAAGAAGACGTGTTTTAGAAATTGTGGAAAGGCTGAGAGGAAACGTGGACTCCTTTACCACCCCTGTGAGAACTTCAGACTTTGTTTTAGCCCCGAGGACCTTTGGAGTTGTGTGGAGAAAGCGCTACAGCAGCGACAGTTCTGAAGAGGATGAGAGAGAAGCCAAGGGGATTCCTTTGGCCCAGCCATTGATGGATATGCCAGAATCCGAACCTGAAGCCCAACTGCTCATGAGACACCCCCATGAGCATGGTGGCCTCTCGTCATCCGCCACCCTGGAGGAGGAAGGCGATCATGGCTTGGGGGAGGCACTGGCAGACAAGGTGAATGGAAAAGACATAGCTCAGGTACATGAATGATTAAGAAGCGACGGTCGATGATTGGGTGTAATGAGGTTAGGAACCAGGGGTTGTGTAAATCTAAAAACAAGGAGTGGGAACTTACGCTTGTTTCTTCTCTGAAAATCTCTCGACAGCTTGACGATGCCTTTCCAGAGGACCCGGAGGCCCTGGACGGCGTAGCATCAAGCAGCGAAGGTGAACCAGGCCCGCCTTGTTTTTGCTCAACGCCGCTAGAAATTGTTGAAGATGACTCCGAGGAGGACGGCTACGAGGAGTTTAGGAGGAGGCTTGGCATGGAACTCGCTGAGCCAGTGCCACATCACGAGCGTAAAAATGTTATGCGGACTATTGTCCGCGTTGCTGTTTATGCTGTTCTTCATCACTGTCTTAGGGAAAAGCTTTTTGAAAATGGTGAGGGCTGTGTCATAGATGCCCCAGCCCAATGGCACCATGACTGTGTGACTTGGACTTCAATGGATAGAAACTGCAAGCTCTGGGACCTGTGTGCTGAGCTATGTTTGGAAACCTTATTGAACACTATTATTGCCATAGGTTATGTTATGCAATGTCTGTGCCTAACCCAAGAACATTTAGCGCAAGCGGTGACCTTGAGAAATGCTGTGCAATTCAGTGGAGACCCTGACCTTGTTTTAAAGACAATGTCCAAACTGGAAGATGCCTGCTTACAGCGTTACATTGCATTACAATGCAAAACCGGGTCAAGCCCCCCACCAGCGGGGCACTGAAGCTCCCCTATGACAAGTTGAAATCACTGAATACTGTGTTAAGTAATAGGGGGGCCTCAGAGCTGGGGCACCGTGAACCCAAAGTGACATCAGCTCTGCAGTCTGTAACCAAACTCCTAATAGAATCAAAATTACCTCTGACATTACACAATGGAGAGAAAGTGCAATTGGTGTTTGGGGCCCTCAGAAGGGGGCTCACATCACTAGGCACAAACCTCCAAACTCTCTCAATTCACTGGGTTTTGGAATCCTTGTCCCTTGCCTAGCGAGTGCTACTTAGTTGATGGCGAGTCCCTCCGTCATAAAAGGCCAAGGACAGTTCTACTGTCCTTGATTCACATAATCAGGATAACAGCACTTTATTCTTCCTGCCCCAATAACAGAGAAACTGGGGATCCCACAGCCGCCAAAGTGACCATTTGGGCTCCTGTGGGCTCATGCTAGGTGGGGTGAGTGTCCTGTGCAAACGAGATCAGCTCCTGAAGTCCTTTCCCACAACTCACCACCAGATGTCAGGGTAGAGCTCATCCTGCCTCTGCTTACAACAGGAAAACAAAACAGGGATGGTTCAGACATGTGTTTGAGTACAATAGAGTTGACTCATCCTGTTCACACCCCCACTGAATAGCGAAGGTAACTGTGATTACTTACCCTTGTTGCTAGAGGGATAAATGTGATGGGTGTGCACCCATAGTAAGGGAGGCGGGTGGGTGAGTTCGGATTAATATGAAATGAAATAAAACCTCAGGAATTCGCAGATGCTATTGGGCAGTTTAAATATAATCCCTGGAGTTGGTAGAGCACTATTGGACAGTGAAAATGACCCAGGAACTGGCAGAACTCTACTGGACAGTTTAAATATGACCCAGGAGTTGTTTGAATGCTATGGGTCACTCTTTCTAGCAATTCAAAGCCATTAAAAGTTTAAAATACTCTATTTACCCAAAAAACCCAAAACAACCAACCAAAAAATCCCACCACACACACACACACACACACACACACACGGGTCTAACCCAAAACTGAAATGTTTGAAGGGTTCACAAATCTTCACCATGCTTTAGAACAATCATTTGCTCGAAAGACAAATTTTTCAAAGCTGTGGGTGCTTATTATGGTTGTGATACAACCATTTTATTTCAACCCCCAACCCCAAAGTTTAAGCATGAAAGAAACATGTTTAAAAAACAAGCCCCAAAGACATTTACTGAGATCTGCAAAGGGTCCCCACTTGGAAATGGGTACAGTTACATTACGGATTGGTGATTTACTGTTTAATACTGTAAGAAGGCCCTACAGAAAAATGTATTTTAACTAAAAGGAAAAAAATGTGGCCAAAAGCAGCTCGGTTGTGCAGACAGCTTAATTTGTTGGATCATACTAAAGAAGTTCTGTATTAAAATCACAAATGAGTTTGATTCCCCATAGTTTAAATTCCAGGGTATTACTAATTAAGAGGTCTCTTGGGTTTTGGTTCTGTTTCTCTCCCTCTCCGTGTGAAAGTTGCAAGCTGCTAATTGTGTTAGTACATCCTAGACAGAGTCTGTTCTCAAAGCAACACTTTGTAACAACAGAAAGAGCACACAGAGACTCCCCGCCCTTGTGTTGTATTTATCTGGCTTTGTTAGCAATTGTGCTTTAACATAGAGATAGAGGATGTATGTGGATGGATGCTTGGTGTGGATAATAACTGAATGATCAGGGAGGTGCCAGCCTAAGAATCCAGTGTCTGTCGGCCAAAGAAGGCGTCAACCAGAGGACCCCCGGAGGGCAGACTGGAATCCACCCAACAGCCTCAAGGATGGGAGAACCCAAGAACAAGACGGAGCCGTCAGGAATGTGCCATCTGCTGATTGATTCAGGAACAGCATGATGAAGCAATTCCCATAGGCTGGCATAGCAATAAATTCCTATAAAAATGGACTCTAGAAATGGAAAACTTTGGGGTCTGATTCTGCAAACCAACTTCCAGGCGCGTCAGATGTGCATCTGACAAGGCCCTGCTCCCTCCTCGTGTCCAGGCCACCTGGCCAGTGGCTTGGCATGAGCAACTCTAAGGCTGGTAACTATGATAACAACCTTGCAGAACCTCTGTGTGTGTGTGTGTGTATGAATGAATGTGTGAGTAAATATGAAATTGAATGGAATGTTATAGCTATAACTAACTGCTTACTATGATTCTTTCTGTATGCACAATAAATGTGGCATTTTGCCTTTTCCCTTTTAATAAGATCCTGCTGGTTTTTATTTTATTGGTATAAGAAATTCCCCCACCCCAGATCACAAAAGGGAATGTTAGGGAGGGGTGCCTAATGTCCTTAAGTAGCTATTATTTGAGAGTTGTAGCGATCAAATCAACCTGTTAGCTCCTATTTTGAAGTCTGTTTGAAACAAAGGCTTAGGATGGTGTAAAAACCTCATGTATTTTGGAGACTCTTTCAACAGAAACTCTCTTGAATGGCTGCTGGACTGCAAAAGGAGCCATGCTCCCTGTTTTTAACTCTGAAAATATATATTCTATTCTATCACTCGTTGGCCATGCTGTCTTAGTAAATAATGGTGCCTATGTTTCTTGCAGTGTGATCTGTTTAGCATGGAACCAATCACTTTAAACTGCATTTCATCACCGGGCCAAGGTAAAAACCAGTTTAACTGTAGTTTTGCTTAATAACTTCAGGTATTACACAGGTTGGATAGGGATTTGGGGGTAATACTAACTAACATTTTTGCTTGTTCTTTAATCCAAAGGCCCAAACACATATGGGGGTGGGGTGGGGGGGGGGTAACTTTCTGCAATTGGCTTTTAAATGCATGTGGGTTTATTGAAAAGTATTTTGTTGCAAACTGTGTTTTAAACTCTCACTCTCTCTCTCTCTCTGTGTGTGTAAAAAAACATAGGTGGTTTTTTTTTTAAGTATATGGCTGCAAACTGATGGTAATGGTGTGTTTCAAATTAACAGGGTGCTTTTTTAATGTGCAAAATGTGTTTTAAACTGGATTTTAAAAGTTGATTTTAAGTTACTTTATAAAAAAATGTGTTGGATAATGCCAAAGAAAACATTGTCTGTTATGCCTGAGAATATTGGATAACATGGCTATAAAAAGCATTGCAAGATACACATGTCTGGGCTTGTTGAAACACATTTTGAGCAAGGCTAGGTATGCCCAAGAATTTAAATGTATTTTTTAGAAAATTCATCACCATCCGGTCATTTTGCACTAAGTCTTTAGAATACAATTTTAAAATCCGGTCAAAAGATAAACCCTTGCTCTGATGATGTAAGAAAAACACTCAGTGATAGCCGTAGGCGACAGAGCGGGGGTCTTGTAATTGTCTATTGTGAAACACAATGCCTGTGGCATTTTTGTTTAAACATTTCATAATGCTTTTAGGAAACAACATGCTCTTTGGGGGGTGCCCGTATGAGTCTAAAAACTCTCCACGGTTACGCTCCGCCAGACACAAGGCAAGCCAGTGTTCACCAGGTTGGTTGTGTGGATGTGCGATACAAACCTAGGGGTCTCTGAGACAGCTTGTCGCCAGGGAGCCAAATCACAAGGGAACACATCTAAGAAATTCTTTTTTGTGTAAGGCACCTTGATAAGACACACGAGAGCTGCGCGGTGTCCATGTTCACATATGGTCAAGCAGAACGTCTGTCCTCTGATTTCTCTCTATGATATTGTCAAAAACCCCATGCACGATCAGATTGATGGTGATGGTTAAAGCCTTCCCAAAACATATTTCTGCTCTCAGGTTCCCGGTTTTAATCAGGGAATAGTCATCAGCGCATTCCTGGTCGGGAGACAGGTCAAAGGCAAACAAGGTGTAACCCTGTGGAAACTCCTCACGGTCGATTAACAGAGAACGATCTGTCATGTGTTTACCAGTGTCTGTACCAGATTCATGTATTTCTCTCACGCAGCATCCTGCCTCCAAGTCTGGTTGCAGAGGCTTGGTTGGTATCTGTTCACCATCCACATACAAGGCCACAAAATTAATATCATAATGTTTAAAATGAAAGGGATTTTTAGTGTAACTTCCACTCAAGTCATAAGACAAACCCTAGGACAAGCATTTTGGGTAACTGTCCCAAAAAACAGGTTCTCCTGGTTATTGACCCTGCTGCCCACGGGGATGCTAAACACTTTCATTCCCACACGGTCCACGGGATATTTAGCATTTGTGGTAAGCAGGGACTCCGCGTGCCCCAGACGAACGCTCAGGGCCACCCGTAGTTTCTTCACAAAAAGCGATGCTGATACAACGCGCAATTTAAAGCCTTCGGCTGCATTGCCCATTAAACAGAAAGCGTCTTATCTGCGCGTCAGTTTAAATTTTCACATCCGCTCTGTTCAACAAATGAGACGTATCTGTTCTGATCTGTCTTTATTTCAATGGTAATGGTATCGATGTGGTGTTTTCTGACAGGAACGTGATGAGGTTTATCGTAGGTGATGGTGACAAACTCATTGTTCCTTCCTCAGACAGGGACACAGTGTAACAGGGGAACAGAAAAGTCCCTCACAAACTGGTGTTCTACAATATCTGTGCAGATACAGGGAATTAACTCCCCCTGTGATGTCTGCCCAGAAGGGGAATTTTTGGACGCTGCGCTTGGGGCGCAAACCTAGAATGTTAGCTAGCTCCCTGCTGGTAGAAAACATAAAAGTAAAATCAGCGGATTTAAGGCTAACTTTTCTACCCACAGGGTCATCGTTCATGACCACCTCAGGCGGTGGGGGAGGACGAGCCACGGTGCTGTTCATATGATCCAATCATTCGGGTATGGACGAGTAATAACCTCGTCGTAGGATAAAACTCTATGCCATATCTTCAAAGGTGATTTCAAAAGGGGTGTCCTCGTTGATAGCGTTCCAGCTGTGCGGGTGTTGTATTTCCACTAACCCCACCTCCCAGGCACCCGGGAGATCCAAGGGCTTAATTAGCTGTATTGTAAAGTTCGAGCTGGTGTTTTGAGGAAAAACTGCAGAGCTGGCATTGCTGGGCAAAGTCATGTAAAACCCGCTGTCGCTCATTTTTCGCTCCCTCAGTCTTTGCAGGAGGAATCTTTTTGTTTGTTTGTGTCTAAACGTCAGAATTGAGAAGCTTCCACCCAGCTGATAAACTTATCCCCCGCCCCCCACAAACCATTTCACCAGTAGCTGCTTTTTTCTCCCTTTTCCTTTCTCCGCTAGAACTTTTTCGATCCTGCAAATCTTGTCTTGTTTGGGGTTTACTTTTTGTAAATCTTCAGGGTAAAAAGATCCAGTAACTGTCTCACCCTCGTAATCTTTTAATCGGTATACAGGTCTCGGGCTCCTGGTTCAGGCTTCATCCACTATAAATATCTCATTGGTAAACGTCTGTTCACAACCTTTTTCAAAAGCTCCTTTGGTTTTAGAGAGTCTCACGTGGTCGCCTTTTCTAAAAGGGGCAACAACCGGTTTTATTTTAAAACCGTCTCTATCAACCGGTTTCCATATCTTCAGAGAATTGGAAGGGTTAACATCGGCGGGTCTGGTACGTAGAGTTCTGTAAAAGCTCTCGTTGTAACTCTTCGTAAAGTCAGGTAACAGGTCAATGTGGCGAAAGGCGTTATGGGCTGTAAAATATCGCCACATCCTCCACATCTTTTTCAAGTTCTGTTAAAATCGCTCCACAACCCCTGCTTTGACTTCATTATCAGTAACAAAAAGCGTTAACGCTGTGCCGTTTCAACAATCTGCTAAAAAAATTTGTTTCAAAATTCTTTCCACCTATTAGTTTGTCATTTTTGAGGCACGCGACCTTGGCTAAAAATAGCTTCCAAGGCCTTGGATTCCTCACCGCTCATCTTGTCTTTTAGGCCTAAGGCCCAGGCATATTTGGATAGAATGTCTATCACTGTTAAGATGTATTTAAAACCGCTGTTGTGTTTGGAGAAGCGGTGCATACGGACCAAATCTGCCTGCCATTGCACGTCCACATCTGAAACAACGGTCCTGGTTCTTTTAAAACGTATTTGAGCTGGTTTGTGTAAAGCGTAAGCATCCTGGTGTGAAAGCCAAGCTCTGACCTGTCTTCTATTTAAAGTTTTAGGATGCTTTTTGGCCACTTGAAAAAGAAGATTGACCCCGTCAAAGCCCCCAACTTTCCTGGGGGTTTAACAGATTTTCTTTAACAGAGCCGTCTGTGGAGACATGGCTGTTCCTGGGACCGTCTTTTACGAACACAAGTATGGAGGGGGACACGTTCATTCTGGCACATTTAAATAAGTTTTATTAATCGCCTGGTTTAACACAATCTTTTACAGCCGCCTGAAACAAAGGAGGCCATGATCCCTACCATGAGGGAGTCTGAGCTGGTTCATTCTTCCATTTTTGTCCTTTTCTGGATTTTCCTCTTGAGATCTGGGTCTCAGACAGGAGCAAAAACAGCTGATGCGCGATGGATTTACTCCCACAGGGCTACCGATGTGTAACTTCTCAAAGGCCTCTAGAAAGGCATCGTCGAGCTGTTGAGAGATTTTCAGACAAAAAACAGTGTAAGCACCCCACTGCCTGTTTTTAGATTTATGTAATGCCAGGTCGATTCCTAACCCCATCACACCCCCATGATCGACCGTCGCTTCTTAATCATTCATTTACCTGAGCGCCGTCTTTCCCGTTCACCTTGTGACTCCCCCAAGCCACAATCGCCTTCCAACTTTAGGGCCTGGACAATGAGAGGCTGTCACACTCATCGGGGTGCCTCACAAAGGTTTGGATGTTGGGGTCGGGTTCCGACGTATCCATCAACGGTTGAGTCAAAGGGCCTTCCTCGGAACTGTCACTGCCGTAGCGCTTTCTCCACACAACTCCAAAGGTCCTCAGAGCTAAAACAAAATCTGAAGGTCTCACGGGGGTGGTAAAGGAGTCCATGTTTCCTCTCAGCCTTTCCACAATTTCTAAAACATGTCTTCTTGGTGAGAGATGGCTTCCTCTGCCCAGCGCTGGGACTTATGGGGTGATGGTGCTGCACTCTGATTGGCAGAGGGCGTTGGGAGGAGTTCTTAGAGGGGTCACATGACCCTCTTCTGGACGGTTCACCCAATCCGAGAACCTGCTCCATTTTGGTCAAATCTCTTCTCGGGGCGGTCCTCTGCAGCCGAAACCCATTGCGATTGGTAGAAGGTGGTGGGAGGAGTTCTTAGAGGGGTCACACGAACCACTTCCAGACAGATCACCCCACCCCGGAACTCCCCATGATTGGTCAAACCTCCTCTCGGGGTGGTCCCCAGTGGCTCAAACCCCTACTGATTGGTAGACGGTGGTGGGGGGTATTCTTAGAGGGGTCACACGAACCACTTCCAGACAGGTCATCCTGCCCCGGAACTCCCCCTGATTGGTCAAATCTTCTCTTGGGGCGTTCCTATCAGGGCGAAACCCATCCCGATTGGTAGAGGACAATGGGAGGAGTTCTTAGAGGGGTCACATGACACACGTTGCTTCCGGTCATTTGTCTGCCTTGACCCTGGAAGTAATACCTCATGGCTTGGGACTTCCAGTGACGGTGGGTAAGGCTTACGAGGGCCAAGGGTGGGGTTAACGTTTGATTGACGGTAGGGCCCTGATGCTACTGGAGCGCCTTCTTCTGTTTCTCTCCCGCTTCATTCCCCAAGCACTCGGCCAGGACAGATGTCATTTAGGACCTCAGTTGCCACCAGCTGGACAGAGGGACTTGGGTCTTTCTTGAGGAACTGGAGAGCTGAAATGACAGAGGACAACATGCTCGTGTACAGACTGTCAAATCACAGCTCAGCGTGATCACAGAATCTTGAACTCCCAGAGCTGAATGATCACATGGTAAAATGTGAAACTGGGCTCAGTCCTTCTATTGGGATGGAAAATACATGAGAGATGAATCTGCCTCACTTTTCATATTGTCACCTGTGCCTGAACTAGCTGGAGACTGACTATCTCTGAATAGCACGCGACAGACGCTCTCCAATACAAAGAAAGCTTTAGGTTCCTCCATTGGCTCCCTTCCATGCTCCCAACAAGTGGGGAGGCCCTGACGCGACCAGAAAGTCACCCACTCTGCTGTGAATGGAAGAAGGTCCATTGTTTCAATAGCTTCCACTTTTAAGTTTATTTTCCATCTCTATTCAGGAGCCACGGTCTGAGCTCCAATAACCCTGGAATTGAACAGAGACCAGGTCCAAGCTGGTTTGTGCAGGATGCAGGGCACCTACTGGAAGAAAAAATGCTGGTGGGAAATTTGGGGGAGCAGAAAGTGGCTACAATTTCTCCTCACCTGGGCAGTCCACAGAGAGCCAATAAAGCCCAAAGAGTGGATAGCACTGGCTGCGGAGGGGGCCTTGCCAGGACAACCAGGAGATGCACGGACTCACATCACACCCCCTGCAGCTGCCTCCTTCAGGGGAAATTAAAGCTGACTTTCTACTGGGCAAGACTGAATTTGTCCTTGGATGTGTGGCTGATGCACTTTGCACCAGTGGTATCGGTTACTGCTGCTTGTCAGCTAAATTCCTTTAGAACTCACGGATGAGCAGAACTTCAGCTGTATTTATTACTTACACATCAGCAGATGGTCCAGGTTCAGCCATTTCATACGCTGCCTGTCTGTGTGTTCCAGGATGATGCCTAAATACACAATGGAAAACAAACAACAACAATAAAACCTTCCCTTGTTGAGTGCAAAGTGATATTAGCAGCCCCTAGACAGGTCTTTGGCCTCTCCTACTGTGGACCTAAGGGTGAGCTGTGGGCAAGAGGATGCTAGTGCAGTTTAGAGTCCACACTGAAGAGAATGAGAAAGACTTTTTTTTTTAAGAATGTTTACACAAAACCCATTTGCTTTAAAGAGTCTGTGTTCCTCTTGCCACTGCTGTCAGTTATTGGAGACATACTAAGCTAGTGTCTTGGTCTAGTGGTCTGAGCAAAGACCTGGGGCCAGGAATAAGTGAGTTCTAAGCAGGGATCCCACAATGTGACTGACAGGTGGGACTTAGGCCACAATGCCTGCCTGTCTCACCTGGGTATGCTTGGGAGAAGAGGGCACACGGCCAAAGCGGAGGAACCTTTTGCCTCCTTGACAAGGTGGTGTGGCCAGGAACCTGAAAGAGCAGGTGCTGAGGGCAGGTGGGCTGCATGCCTCCCAATGATGAAGTAGTAGTGAAGAGCACTGAGCAACACTGTGGGTGGGTCTGCACTTTGAGCAAGGGGGATCACTCCCAGTTCAATGGGACAGGCCCACTCTAGCTCGGACAGCGCTCGCATGCTAAAATTAGAATGTAGCTAAAGCAGCACGAGCAGTGGGAGGAGCTAGCCACCTTGAGAATCGACTTTGGGGTTTGGATGGGATCATACTTGGGGTGGTTAAACTTCCTCCTGCTCCTGCCATCGCAGCTACTCTCTATTTTTAGCACTCAGGGCTAGTGCGGGTATGTTTCATCAAGCTGGGAATTAGACCCCCAGCTCCAAGTGTAAACATGCCCTATGAGACAGTGTCCCAGCCTCTACTATTAAATGACTGCACCGTGCTTTCCCTGCAACAATCCCAAAGCACTTTATAGCAAGTCATGATTTCCTCCGACCACCACACTGGAGAGGTAGGGATATTAACATCCCCATTTATGTATGGGAAGCTGAGGCACAGAGAGATTAATGGCAGCTCAGTGCTGCACAGTGGGATTTTTTTCTCTCTCCCTCAATGGGAATACCAAAAGGGACACTGGGCATCATCTCTCACCAGCTAACTTGACTGCAACTGCCCGGATCTCTTCCCATCTGCTAAAGAAGTACATGATGGTGCTTTTGTACAAGTTCTCCAGCAGCTCGGCATTCTCTTTGGCCTAGAGGAAATCAGGGACACATGAGCTCTCTCTGGCTAGAAGTGCCCTTTGACTGCCAGCACATGCTTTTACGAGCCACAGGTAAATCAGAGAAAGAACAGGTGACTGGGTGGACGTGGGAAAAATGGGGATCTGTGGCAGATTTACATTTCCCATCACCCTCAGTCATATATCCCACTCTGACCGTTATTTCCATTACCCATCACACATCCCCCCCACACCTCTACACCACCACATACCACTCCAGTCAAGAATCTCAGACACTTCAACAGCTCACTCACAAGGTGTCTGCAAATGTCCACCTGGAGCTCTTCAGGCTTCAGCTCGGCTGTGCCATCAAGGTGTTCATTCACGGCAGTTTGGAGCCTCTTCAGTCCCAAAAACGGGACACAGAGGTGAAACGTAGCTCTGCATTCCTGAAAAAAGGAAGCGTGTCACACCATTTAATTGTTCCCTACTGAGTGCTTTGGTCATTCAAAGGGAACTCATCTGCTTGACTGCTCATCTATTCCAGGATAAAAAGGGATTCATCTGGATGTAATTGGCAGAAAACATGCAGGAATGACTAAGAGAGGGGAGAGCTTCCACTGCAACCTGGAGGTAGCATCAATGTCTTTTTGGAACAGATCTACCTACGAAAGCTGCTTCACCAGGTCTCTCTTCTGTTCTGGGGAGGCAGGGGCCTGGGGTGCAGAGACAGACAGGAAGAGAGAGCTGTCGGGCTCAGACCCATGACCTATCCTGGATTCTGGTGAGGCAGCCATGGACCAACCTGGCGGGAACTGACTCAGCAGGAGGGCAATGAACTGAGGGGGGAATTTGGATCTCCAGAGCAGGCAGGAATAGCAGAGCTCCCCTGTCATTGGGAGGAAGATTCCTTTGGCTTAGTAAATAAGTCACTCTCGGTCTTACCACTGAAACCCTGGGGTTCGGGTCTTGCAGGTGCAGCAGAAGTGTGACCCAGCTCTGTCGAACCTGCTCGGCGAAATAGCCCTTCCATTTTCTTTTGGTCAGGCGGGCCAGGATGCCAAATAGGACAAAGGACCATAAACGAAGAGCATCGTCCTCCTACAGCCAAGAAAGCCCCACAAGTTAGTAACTAAGGGACAATCACATCACGTACCTCGCACAGCCATCTCTTCTACGCTAAAGTCGAGGGATTCCAACTACAGCTAGTCGGGAACACTTTCATGAACTAATTTTTGTTTCGAATTTGCTGATTCATTAAACTATTTGAGCGACAGTTCCATTTTGATGAAATTCCTCCAGAAGCCAGGCAGGGGTCCTTAGAAACCTGCCTGCTGTCTTGCCAGTGCACCCATTCAGCTCCCTGGAAGCCAATCTAGCAGGCTGACTGGGATCGTGGGCTTCCAAACCCCCAGCGTCTGGGACCCTGGCTCTCAAATTTGCAACTCCCTGGCACTTCTAGCTCCCACAGTTTCCTGGGTTCCCAGCACCGGGATAGTCTGAGAGCAGACTGCCCGGACCCAAGGCTTTCAATAGAGCTTGGCTGAGAACAGGAATTCTGTTTCACAAAGAGTTTTGAAGTTTGGGGAGAGGGATTGCCACAAATAGGAACAAAACCAAAATTTGACATCTCAAAATTCTCTGCAAAATGGAATCATTCCAACCCTCTCACAAAAAAATGGTATAGAGCAGGCCCAACGCTCTCTATTGTACCTTGGAACCCCCTTTTCATGGTTATCTAGCTACCTAATCTAGTATTCAGACTTTCTTTGAGCTTCTCAGTGGCAAGAAAGAAGAACAGAAGGGGGAGACTGTGGGAGCAGGGATGTCATCCCCATCCTCCTAATGTTCTCCTCCTCCGTAAAACACCTCTCTTCCCTGGGGCCGAAACATCTCTTCACTCTGACATGAGCAATGCCCAGGGAGTAAATGGAGTCTAATCAAGATCGCTTGAACTGGGGCTGGAGAGTTCTGGTCACATACGTTGTCAAAGTAGGTCCGGATCTCTTGGGTGAGGTCTCTGAAGGAAGAACCTATGTCCTTCTCTTTCAGCTCCTTCAGGACTTTGGCCACTGCTTTCATGCTCTCGCCAATGACTTCAGAACTGAAAGGGTCACTTAAGGCCCTGATCAGGATGACCATAAGAAACTTCTTGTGCTTTTTCAGCTGGACAAACATACGACATTAAAGAACACTGATCACTGATCACACTTCTAATACACTTTCTTTAGCAGTTATGAAGCTGTGGGAATTTCATCTCCCCCTCCCACCCCCCCATTCCTCCTCCCACCCCCCCATCCCCTAAATATACCTATAGCTATATTTCAGACCAGGTTCGAGCTACAATGAGCCAAACTTGGTGCCATAATACACCTGTGTCATCCTATTATTAGATTCCTAGTTACTTAGATTCCAAGGCCAAAAGAAACCCTTGTGATTATCCAGTCTGACCTCCTGCATAACATTGAACTTCCCCGAAATAGTCTCTGTTGGAACTAGAGTGTATCTTTTAGAAAAACGTTCAATCTTGATTTTAAAATTGCTAGTGACAGAGAATCCACTACAACCCTTGGTAAATTGTTCCAATGGTTAATTAAAATTACCATTAAAAATCAATGCCTTATTACCAGTCTGAATTAGTCTAGCTTCCTTTTCCCCCATTGAATCTTCTTATACCTTTGTTTGCTAATGGGAAGAACCCATTCTCAAAATGTGTTCCCCATGTGAGTAGTTCTAGACTGTCCTCAAGTCACTCCTTAACCTTCTCTTTGTACAGCTAAATAGATTGAGCTCCTTGAGTCTATCACTAGCGGTATCTTTGCCAATCCTTTGAGAATTCTTGGGACTCTTCTCTGAATCCTCTCTAATTTATCAGCATCCTTCTTGAATTGTGGACACCTGATCTGGACACAGCATTCCAGCAGTGCTCACATGAGTGTCATATTCAGAGGGAAAAGAACTTCTTTACTCTTCGTCAAGATTCCTCTCTTTATGCCTCTAAGGATCATTTCAGCCCTTTTGGCCACAACTTCGCATTGGGACACCTTATGTTCAACTGATTCTCTGCCATGACTCAAGTGGTTTTCAGCATCATTGCTTTTTGGGATAGAGTCTCTCATCCTGTAAGTATGGCCTGCGTTTTTTTTTTTTTGTTCCTAGATGGAGACATTTACACATGGTCATATTAAAGTGTACAGATTGTTTGCTTATGCCCAGCTTAGCAAAGGATTTAGCTTGCTCTGTATTGACTGCAAAGAGGTTACGCGGGTATGTGAGAGAGCAGAATTTGGCCTAGTGCATTGTGTGCAGCCTCTGTAAACTCCGAACAACTATTTTCCTTGGTTTCTCTAATTATGCTGCATTCTAGTCAGTATTCTCTCTTACCTTCTCAGGCGCCCCATAGACTAAATTTCCCAGGCCTCTTACAGCCATCTGCCGGACAATGCTGTTCCTGTCATGTGACTTTTCTTCCAAGATGTGTAAGACTGGCTTCAGGAACTTCTTCTCCCTGAGCATGGGATCACTCATTAGCTGAAAGAAAATCAACCTGTCCATTAGCCCCAATATGATCATTAAGATTGGGAATAGAATCTGAGCAGACATGTCATACACTAAAAACAACAAGGAGTCCTCCTACAGCCCCAGTCTTGAGGATAGAGACAAATATGGCTACCCCTCTGATACTTGGCACATAATACACTGTAACACAAATGAGAAATTCCACACAAATGAGAAAGGTCTACAAAACATGGAGCTTTCCTTTTGGGCACTAGAATAGGGATCCACTCACCTCTTGAGAGCCTCTTAGTGGCTGGGTATGGTATCACAGTCCTTTTCTCACCCCTGGTGCACCCTGCCAGCCGTCCTCAGTGCGTCTTCTGTGGCTCAGGCCTCTGGCTGAGTCCCAAAGTCCAAAGGAACCCCTTCTGGGGTAGTCAAGAACAGTCCCATTGTCCTCACTAGGGTCTCCAGCCCCAACTCTGGGTCCTTTACATTCTGCCCTTTGTTCAAGCTCTCCATTAGCATTGTCCCCCCCATGGGGCTTATGCCACTGTTGGTGGTAGGGGAACCTGGGCCTGCCCCTAACTCTGGGTTCCAAACCATGGATCCTATAAACAGGAGCTAGGCACTGCTTGATTTCAGGTCATTGTCGCTTCTTCCTACCGGCCACTTTTAGCTTCACCCTCACCTCAGGGTTAAAGTTCTTCGGGACTCTCTTCCTGAAAACCCAGCTTAAGTAAAGGCTGCCAGAATCAAACTCTGGTTGTCCCCTGAATTTCTGTGGCCAGAGAGCAGCGCCCTTTCTTGCCCCTCCAGTTCCTGCCAGGAACTGACCTGCTAAAGCCCTTCAGCTCCTTTTAACCAAGCCTGATGGGCTCGGATTGGCTGCTTTCATGAGGCCTCTCTAGACAGACCCAGACTGGGGGCTCTTTTCCTGGGGCAGGGTGTAGTAGGACCATGGGGCCTCTTGTAAGGAGCCTTAAAGCCCAGGTACAGCCCATCACGGGCACAGAGAGGTTGTTTTTCTTAGAACCAGATAAGCCCCGAAGATAGTTGCTTAGCATAAGTGGGAAATATGATGCAGATTTTGGAGGAGGATTGTGGAAAGGGAGGATGCTCCAGCAGGTATCCCCACACTAGCCTAGGACTTAGGAGACCCAGGTTCCATTTCCTGCTCCCTCAAAGACTTCCTGTGTGACCTTGGGCAAGTCACTTAGCCCTTCTGTGCATCAGTTCCCTGCCTGTAAAATAGGAAACATAGTGCTTCCCTACCTCGCAGGAGTGTGGTGGGGATACAGACATTAAAGAGTTTAGAGGTACTCCGATACTAGAGTAATGAGAACCTAAGATAGACATTAATGTAGTTGTAGGTTGCTTGGTTGGTAGTATTAGGACACTCGGTTCATTCAGAAGATGTGCTGAGCTAAACCAAAATCAGGAGCTGTTGGTTAGGATCAGCACTAGGACTTGGCAGAAGAGGTCCAGTCATCCAAACTCTGTCCGTATCTCTCTCAGCCAGCACCTGTGGTTGTGTAGCTAGTATAGGCAATGACGGCAATAAAAACCACAGAGAGAGAGAGAAGGACTCAGAAAGGTATCGTGAAGTTCCTGGTGAGGTTTCCATATAAAGGAGGACCTATTCTACTGTCTAAAATGACAATTACTCCTATGAACTGAACTGTAGAACTCCCGAAAGAAAGGCAGACAAGAGTCTAATGGTGAAACTGCTCTTCAGAGCCCTGTGTCTTACCTGGGCAAGGAAAGCTGTGCTGGTGACTCGGTGGTTTTCTGAGGGGGAATTCACCCAGGGGAGGAGGCTCTGTATGATCTCAGGTGTTATGAGTCCAGATCTTAGCAGAAGCCTGGAAGACAAAAGAAACCGCTCATGGGCTAGATTGCACACTTCAAAAAATCAGCTGCTCTGAGCATACAGCTCTGATATCTAGGAGTGGGAGCTGTGTGTTTCCACCCAGGACACCCTCGCACCCCCCGCCCACAAAGCTATAAATGGGAGGTTCCCTCTCAGCCACTCTATTGGCTACTCATTCCCAAGGATAAAATGATGCCTCCTAGATCTCTTACCTCACCAGCAGACACACTCCCTCATGGTGAGTCTTGGGGTTTTCCAGAAGAATCCAAGTTCTCTGCTTCCTGAGCGCTCTCACCAGTCTCTCATTCCCACCCTTGAAAAGCACAGACTCGAATGCTTTGATAGAAAGCCTGGGGAAAGAGAGGCACAGAACTGCAGCAATCAGGAGGAAGGTGCAGCTTGAACAGAGAGTCAGGTTACTTCTCAGGTCTGCTGTTCAATCGACAGTTCATCCATTGGCAATGTCCTGGACACCAGTGTCCCTGGAAGGACTTGATGCTGGGAGGTAAGTTTCAGTCTCATACATCTCATAGGACTAGTTTTGCTAGGGACAAAATTTTGCAGTCCTTTTTCATAGAATCATAGAATATCAGGGTTGGAAGGGAGCTCAGGAGGTCATCTAGTCCAACCCCCTGCTCAAAAGCAGGACCCATCCCCAATTAAATCATCCCAGCCAGGGCTTTTTCTCTTTCTGCAAGGAGTATGGGCACTAGCAGAGTACAGTGATATGGAAAAGATACATGATCAGGACCCAGAAACAGGGGGCATAGAGTGTGGTGATCACTAATGGACATTTTGGGGTCATATCTCCAGATAGACAGAGTGCTGAGGGTTTGCACTTGAGTCAGCACTCTGGTCACTATTCGTACTAATTCGGTTCCTCACAGAAGGCCTAATTGGATAGAGGTGTACCTGATTACGAGGTCAGATTGGGGCTAGTGAGTCAAGGAACCAATCATTCCATTAACAGGGAAACTGTATAAAAGGACATGGGCAGGAGCCCTTTGAGGGGAACAGACAGAGAAAGAAACTTGGGTGACCAGATGTCCCAATATTTGGGGCTTTATCTTATACAGGTGCCTATCCCCTCCCCCCCCCCCCCCCCGCCCGTCCTGATTTTTCACACTTGCTGTCTGGTCACCCTAAGAGAAACAGAAAGACAAAAAGCTAGGAGAGCCTGACAAAGTGAGGTCTCTGAGTGGAAACACTTTACCCCCCACCTGACTTTTGGAGAAGAGCTTAGAAAGTTGAGATACAATATAAAGGTGCTATGTATTGGTAGGGGGATGAAATAGACTATACGTTGGTGTTTACAAGCAAAAAAGTCTCAACGCGGTCTGTGTTTGTGGAAGATGTGGGGGTGCAACACCCCTCTGTGTCACAGCTGGGGGCTCATCAGGGATTTCCCTGTTATCTATGCAAATGGAGAGCCTGTTGGAGAAGCCAGTGTAGAGGTTTGGCAGTCCAGGCGATGGAGGGAACACTGAAATGGGTGATGAAGCAGCAAAGAGAAGTGTAGAACAGGGGTTCTCAACCTTTCTGTTTCTGAGCCTCCCCCACCCTCAACATGCAAGAAATACTCCATGGCCCAGTTTCAGGCCTCTGCCCTGCCAGGCATCAGAGTTTTGGGCTCCTGGCTCCAGATTTTAACCCCACAGGGTTCAGGGGCTTGAGGCTTTAGTGCAGGTGTTGGGCTCAAGGCTTCAGCTTTCTGCCCTGAGCCCCAGCTAGTCTAAAGCCAACCCTGCTTGGCAGACCCCCTAAAACGGGCCCGGTTGAGAACTGCTGGTGTAGAACAGTGGTCTCCAAACGTTTTGGCTCACGCACCCCCAGGGTGACCTGCCGCAGTCACGCCACCGATGGAAGACCTGCCGCAGGCGGGTCGCCAGAGGGGAGCACCAGACATGGACATGCAGAGCTGCCGCCGAATGAAAAAAACGGCGGAGTGCCGTCCGGCGGCGCTACTGTTGCCATGCCCCCCCCCCGGGATCATCCCGCGCACCCCAGTTTGGAGACCGCTGGTGTAGAAGACCCGACAGACCTTCCAACAATCCCAGCAGGCAGAAAAACAGCCTTTCCTTGCCCGGTAGGTTTAACAGCAAAAGAGTCGGCAGGAATTTATACGGGAGCAAGCCCAGGTCTGGCAACAACTCCTCCAAAGTTTGGTGAGTCCCGTGACAGGAAATGGAAACCAGGCACAGGAGATCAGACTGTAAAATGGGACCCGCGAACAACCCCGATGTGTTTTTGGTTACTCCTCAAGGAGGAGCAGTGAGACCTCCTAGGGACAGAACAATGTGGGCCCTTCAACTGACACCCTATTTAACCGGGGAAGCACATCTAGGGCTTTTAGTGATGAGCAGGCAAGAGATTGTGAAATGATTAAGGCAGCCATGCTGGACGAGGTGGGGCCTGTCCACAGAAAAGTACTGCCAGAAATCTAGAGTTGAAAGATGGATTGAGGGATTATGCCTCTGTGCATTTGGACAGAAATTAAAAGATTGGGCCACTCATTGGTAAGGCCAGATACTCAGACCGTGGGGGAGATCATGGATTATTCAGAGTCTCCCTGAGCATACCCGAGTATGGGTTCTGTGGCGCCAGCCAGTTCATCTGGACCCCACAGTTAAAGTGAGAGGAATTTGCAGAGGCGGACATTCCCAGAGTGAGTCAGTGGTCTAAGGGACTAGATTTGAGAAGGACCAGAGTGCCTACAGCTGGGAAGGGCAGCAAGAAGAAGAGGGAGGAGCCTCAAGGAACTGTAGTGGGAGCTTGGCCTACGGCGTGCTTCCAACATGGACCTGAAGGACATCTAAAAAGAGACTGTCCGAAAATGGACTGTGGGTTTGCCCAGTTTTGTGGTTGGGACAAGACTCCCAGGCAGGGAAGAAAAAAGAAAGTACCTACCATATCGGTCTGGGTAGGGAGGAGCCACCAAAGGGACTAATGGACACAGCTTCATCCTGTTTGCTAATCAGGCAGGAGTTAGTGAAACCCCACTGGATACTTCCCAGAGGTAGGATCAAAACTGAATACCAGGTCCATGGGGACAATAAATTCTGCCCAGTGGCAGAGGTGACTCTGAAAATTAAGGGGAAGTTTAGGCAGAAACATGTAGGGGTAGTGGATGGATTGCCCCACTGCCTTCTACTGGGCATGGACTGGAATCCCTTTCTAACAGGGACACCAAGGCAGGTATGGAGGCCCAGGAGGGTGGAAATAAAACCTGAAGGGCCAGGTAAAGAGGAAATATATGTAAAGGGGCTGGAGGAACCTAGACACGAAAGTAGAGACAAGAGGGAGGAGAAAGAAAACAAAGGTCAAGCGTAAAGGTGACTTAAGATCATCCAGTGGGGTCAAACAGTCATCAGAGCCCTTACCACCAGGATCTCAGGAGCAGGCATCCCTAGAACACTTTGGAGGGACTCAGAGCAGTCTGTGTCCATGGAAGAGGCCGGGGCACAGCCTACCACCCCGTCACATATAGGTACCTAAAATGGGCCTGCACATGGGCCAACAGCATGAGCAGAATCTATACTCGTGTCTGCAGCGCCAGCAATCACATAGCTAGGTACCCATCCATCTGAACAAATTCAAGTTTTGTGGACATAACTGAGGCACCCATCTTGAAAACCTGACCCACTGTGGCCACTACATAAGATCAGCCTTACTGGCTCAGTCCAATGGTCCATCTAGTCCAGTACACTGTCTTCCAACAGTGGTCAATGCCAGCTTCTTCAGCAGGAATGAACAGAACAGGGCAATCATGAAATGATCCAATCCCTGTTGTCCAGTCTCAGTTTCTGGCGGTCAGAGGCCTAGGGACACCCAGAGCTTGGGGTTGCATCCCTGACCATCTTGCCTAATAGCCATTGATGGACCTGTTCTCCATGAACTTATCTAATTCTTTTTTTTTTTTAAACCCAGTTATACTTTTGGCCTTCACAACACCCCTTGGCAATGAGTTCCACAGGTTGACCGTGTGTGGTGTGAAGTAGTACTTCCTTATGTTTATTTGATACCTGCTGCCCATCTGTGAACAGAGCTGAGATCCTGGTTTCCTAGGAAAATTCAGAGACATTATAAAACCATGAAGTCTGTAATTTGAGCACCTTGTTGGCATGGAATAAAGAAACACAACAAGAAGAGAAACTAATAATGTTGCGAGATTGGTGGGAAATGTACATTAATGTGCTACCAGAGCTGAAGTCAACTGAGGACTCAGGAATCTTAGTGTTAACTGGCGAGGGGCACAGAGTGGGTGCCGAGGGGCCTGGTACATACATTCTAGCTCACTAAAAGGTTGCCCCATGAGTCTCAAATAAAAGCCCATGTCACCAATATCATTGTGAAACGCATGTACAGATGCTGTGTCAAGAGTCATGGATATGCATTGAAAATTACATTCTTAGGATCTGTGTCTCGGGACTAGTCACCAGGAAAGGTGACAAAATGGTTTTCTTTCAGGGAAGAAATGTTTATCCATCTGTTTGTTTACATGTACATTAAGCATGTAGGGTTCACATTCAGTTGAGAAGGACTGTGAGAACTTCAAAGAAAGAAAAGTAGCAGGAAGTAGACAGGGGGTGGGGACCCAATTTTGGGGCACACATCAAAGGTTTGCTCTAGTCTATTTGGGGGACATCTTTCACTTAGGAAGTAGATGGACCGCGAGTTTGCTTCATGAAAGAGGGGTCGCGATCAGGCTTGGTTGAGAACTTTGGGTGAGAAACATCTTGAGACAGGAGGTTAACCTGTTGGTTAAGTTTAGTTTCTAGGAGCAGGATATGATTTCATTTGAAATGTAACCATTTTTTGCTTGCATTCTTACTCACGGTCACTGGAATCTCTGTTCTTTGATAATCTCCCTTCTTCTTTTCACTAGAAATATATCTAAGTGCTGTGTGTTTTGCAGTACAGAGTATAAGTATCGAGTACAGAGTCTAAAGAAGAAGTAATAAACTGGTGTGTACTGTTCCATTGGGAACAGCAGGCCTGACAATTCTGTGGGAGTTCAGTGGATAAAGGGCTGGACACTATACGGAATGGTCAGAAGACTCGGGGGTGGGTGTGTGCCTGTCATTAACCTGTACAAAGAGACTGAGGTCTGAGGAGGCCTGGGTGGCAGGGTTTGTTTTGCCAGAGCCTGGTAGTTTCAGGGAACTGACCCACAGCAGGCACAGACAAGACTTCCTCACTCGAAGGGCACGTGATGCTAAGGTGCCTCGTAACCCTGGGAACTCCTGGGGAGCGTCAAACAACTCTCCTGGAATTCTCTTTGTTTCTCTCCCTTCCTTCTAATTACCGGCAAGGGTTGCCCTCAGGAAGTTGTAGCCCTTTTCGGATTTCGCTCGGGCTGCTTCTCGTTGGCAAAGGCAGCTTTTGTCCGAGGGTTTGGCTGACCTGCTGCAGGAGAACAGGAAACAACTCTGGGAGTAGTTCCCGCACAGCTTTGCTCGACTGCAGGGCTGACACCACCTCAAAGATGGCACATGTTGCCTGAAAGGAGAGCATGGTAAAAAAGGAGATCTCTTCCCAACACCATCACACCCTCTCTCCCCTTCTGATGTCTGCTGTACTAAATTCTCCCTTCGGCCAGTAACTTGAATGACAGCGAGCAACTTGCTTAACTCGTGGCTCACTTTCCCACATCTGTATAAATGTGTATGACCTCCCAAGGCATGCTGCAAGTCCAAAGGAAGATTTGCAAAGCACTGTGAGAAACCTGCTCCAAAGACTTTCTAATGGCCAGACAGTATTAAGGAAATCAGTAACGTAGCTAAAACTGCCGTATTTGTTCCACAGAGAGCAGAGCCGGACTCAGGGAAACAGTCCATCAGAGGAGAAGTGCCCACACAGCAATATTATACCACACTTCCCGCTTTCCATCAGCAGGATTGTCACAGGGCACAGGAAAGCCTGAAAGATGTGTCTGTCATCTAACTTACTGAGAGAGGTTCAGCAGTTGCCAAATGCTTGTCAATTTCTGTCTCTGAGGTGATGCTGCCTTCTGTTCTTGTTGGAGTCTTTATCTTCTCTATTAGGGCTTGTAGGACTTGAGTGGCAAGCAAGGGGTCTCCCCCCAGAGATCTCCACAGCTCAGCAGTGTCACTGCAGTTTAACAGAAGTTACAGGTGAGCCCTGGACACTTTTGTGGCTCACCCTGAATGCGTCATATTTTAGTAAAGACCAAATGTTCTCCTTGCCTATGATGAGAGAGTTAAGAGTCCTGTCCTCCTTTAACTCTCCTTGTGTTTAAATATGGAGTTTCCAGTTACAGAACTAAGTTAAGTGACCTAGTCTTCCTGCAGCCTAACCATTAATACTAGACTTCAGAAGGACAGGACACAGAGCGCCAACCTCACTTCCTGTTTTCTCCACTTCCCAGTCAATATGGAATCATGAGCATGTGGCTCCCAAAGATCTAGGGTTTGGAAGGCAAGTGGATGAAAGAACAACCAGATTCCTACTCGATGGACATACAACTATGAGAACGAATATTCATGGCCATCCTATGTCCCCTTCACAAATGGTGTCCCTACCCTCTGTTTGCCAAAAGCTGGGACTGGGCAACAGGGGATGGATCACTTGACAGCGACCTGTTGTGTTCATTTCCTCTGGGGCATGTGGCACTGGTCACGGTTGCAAGACAGACTACGGGGCTAGATGACCTTTTGGTCTGACCCAGTATGGCTGTTCTTATGGTCTTAGATTCCAGCACTGATCACTGATAACTCAGTTAGGGATCTTTAAACAAAATGGTGGATCTGCTTCCAGTCCACTTTTAAGTACCAAGGATGGCAACACTGCTCTAGCAGCCCCACCCTCACTGATACCAAGCAGAGGTCTGATGATAATATTGGCCCTAGTCTTTGCAATCAGCCAGGGATTTGCACCTGAAGCTGTCATGCTACCAGGAAACCAACAGCCACTGCTGATTTCCAGAGTGAGCTCAATTCAGGCGTCTAGAGAGGTAGATGTTTCCAACAGTACACTCCAGTTATACCAGTAAAGATAGGTCTTTAGGATGTCAAAGCAGCTATTCATGAATGGAAACAGAATGACACTTAATTTCTCTCCGCACCCCACCTTAACGTGTTCTTGGACCTTCCTGCAGAAAGAGCCAGGCTCTTAACCCTTAGGAATGATCCCAAACTGTCTGTGGCTTAAATGAAGCCCTACATCTCCTAGTAAAGCTGTGGGATCCAGGTTTTACCAAGATGAATGCAATAGGTAGCGGTATATACCTGTCCATCGGCAGACGTTTGCTGAGGAGGCTGGAGATCACTGCCTCTTGGTGATGGTGAGCTAGAATGGACACTGCCTCCACCAGGAACTGCCTCAAGCTGCCCTCCTGGATCGTAGGCATGTGGCGATATAGTATAGCCAGGATATCTGGCACCTGGAAGGAACAAAACCAGAAAGAAATGTCCCTTTTTCTTTCTCTCCATTCATTCTACAGAATCAAAACCTTTATTTAGCCATTTGCTGCTTTTTTAGAAATGCCTCACTTCAAGAAGCAAATGTTCAAATACGTCTGCGTAACTTGAACCCACACAAATTGCCCACACACGGCTGTAAAAATTAACACTGACACACACACAGACACACCAGGTAATTTAATGTGGTGGTGCCCAGCTGTGCATTACATAAACCAGTTCACATGCACAAAAGGTGGCTTTGCTTGCCCAGATTTTGCAGGTGTGATTTAAGCAGCCAAATCTGACCATTTGCCTCGAGAATGCAGAGCTCATCAACAACCACAAGCACAAAATATGCAAGTGCTTTAAAGACAGTGTGCAAATGCCTGGGACTATGAACAGGGGACTACCTCTCATATTCATTCCTAGCCCTTCACATCTTCAAAACACTGTGCAAACATGGCAGTTCTGCTGCGAGGGTTCCCTGTCCTGAGGCCTTTCACCAGCCTTGTTAGAAGATTTGTGGAGTGCTCCTTTCATCTAGCCCTAATGCACTGGGCGCCAGAATAAGGCATATAAATAGTGGATCCCAAAGACACTAGCGTTTTCTCCCTCCCTCCTTCTCTTCTTAAAGGGTAGGTCTACACAGCAAAAAAATCCCACAGCACTGAGTTTCAGAGCTCAGGTCAACCTGGGCCTGTGGGGCTTGCACCATGGGGCTAAAAGTGGAGCTGTTCCTGCTCGGGCTGGAGCCCAGGCTCAGAAACCTGGCAAGAGGCTGGCAATAGCCCAGTGCTCTTTTTAATCCATGTAGCCCTTAACCATAGGCCTCCTAATAACTGGAGGCCTCCAAGTGCCAGTCATTCTGTCTTCTTGTCTTTTCCCCAGAGTCTGTTTTCTCAAGCCTTTCTTGGCTGAATACTTTGGCAACAAGCTAGACCAATAAACAACCAACCATCTTCCTTTTCCCTTGGATTATCTTGGTCTACTGCTATTGATTCTGCCATTGCCTATCTTAGGGTAGAAACAGAGATGGAATCGACTCTATGTCCGAGGGGGAGAAACAGCAAGATTTTTCTTCCTTACACATGAGGGCAAAGATCAAAAAGTCTAGAGTTCAGGCAGAAAAGCTCTCCAGTTCCCAGTTTTACCTCGTCCAGCATGGCACCTCCACACTCCTTCAGGATGATCTTCATCCACAGTCCAGCTGCCGTGGCACAGGTGGGGCTAGCAGACAGCAGACCACCCAATGTGGCCTCAATAAAGTCTGTGGCCTGTTCTGAAGGAAAGTACTCACTAACAACCTGGGAACAAATCAAAAACAGGAGAGACCGCCATGATGTTTGGCTCCAGCACTTTTAAAAATGGAAAAAAAGATACATGCATCAGCAAATGGTGAATTAGCCTCCTGTCTAGCTCGCCATTTGGGATTACAATTCTCTCTCTAGTCTATAGACTACATTTTTGTCTTCTACACTAATGATATCAGGTGAGAGGGAAAGACTCTGTTGCACAGTTAGCACAACATTGTACTGGACAGGCAGGAGGTAAGTTTCCCGTTTGTAGTCTCTGACATACACTGCTTCTTTTTACAGCACACAGAAGTCAGCCAAGAGAGGCGTGCACACAAATATCGGCGAAGGCAAACCCACAAGGTGACAGAATGAATCCTGGGTGGTTTCTCAGCTTGATGTTCCACTAACACAGTTTTTCTCCTGGATGGCTGGATGGCAGGGCCGGCTCCAGGCACCCGCCGAGGAAGCTCGTGCTTGGGGCGGCAGATTGCAAGGGGCGGTGTTCCAGCCAAGCTTGGGGCGGCATGGGGGTCTTTTATTTCATTATTTTTTGTGCTTCACCGCTCCGGATCAGTGAAAAAGCAAGAGCCGGCCCTGCTGGATAGGTACATGTGTGTGCATCCGCGTGCGCATTTTCATGGGCATGCAACATTCTGTGGAATCTGGTTTTTACGTGGCATTCAGAGCACACATCTAGGAAAAGCATCTTGCTGGTTACTAGCAACCAATGCCCTGCTCCCACAGCTCCCTCCGAGTACGGAAAGGCATCATGAAAGAGCAAATGTCAAATGAACGGTGCCCGGTCACTCGCACATCCGCACAAGCTTTTTGAGTCAGTTACCCTGGCCATTTTGGAAGATGCCTGAAACAGAGCCTCGGGGTCTGGAGCTCTTAGTGCTTCACGGAGACATCTCAGCTCCTCCTCTGCTGAGCCCAGGTTTATGGACTGGCCTGGAGTGGAGAAAAGGAGAAAAAGTACTGTAACGATTAAGGAAACTGAACCCCTACTGCATGGATCTTCATATGGGAGGATCCATGTGCTATCATAGAATCATAGAATCATAGAATCTCAGGGTTGGAAGGGACCCCAGGAGGTCATCTAGTCCAACCCTCTGCTCAAAGCAGGACCAATCCCCAACTAAATCATCCCAGCCAGGGCTTTGTCAAGCCTGACCTTAAAAACTTCTAAGGAAGGAGATTCTACCACCTCCCTAGGTAACGCATTCCAGTGTTTCACCACCCTCCTAGTGAAAAAGTTTTTCCTAATATCCAACCTAAACCTCTGCCACTGCAACTTGAGACCATTACTCCTTGTCCTGTCCTCTTCCACCACTGAGAATAGTCTAGAACCATCCTCTCTGGAACTACCTCTCAGGTAGTTGAAAGCAGCTATCAAATCCCCCCTCATTCTTCTCTTCTGCAGACTAAACAATCCCAGTTCCCTCAGCCTCTCCTCATAACTCATGTGTTCCAGACCCTTAATCATTTTTGTTGCCCTTCGCTGGACTCTCTCCAATTTATCCACATCTTTCTTGTAGTGTGGGGCCCAAAACTGGACACAGTATTCCAGATGAGGCCTCACCAATGTCGAATAGAGGGGGACGATCACGTCCCTCGATCTGCTCGCTATGCCCCTACTTATACATCCCAAAATGCCATTGGCCTTCTTGGCAACAAGGGCACACTGCTGGGTCATATCCAGCTTCTCGTCCACTGTCACCCCTAGGTCCTTTTCCGCAGAACTGCTGCCTAGCCATTCGGTCCCTAGTCTTTCTGTGTGTGTCCGGTGTCAGTAGTCTCTCTGCTCTCACTATTTACATCTAAGCTCCTATTCAAGTACAACTCATGCAGGTAGATCAGAGGTTCCAGTTTAGAGGTGAATCCCTCCACCAAACTCTCCTTGTAAAAGAGACGGGGATAGACAAAAAACTTCGGCAAGAAACCCAGGCTCATCAGTCACTTCTAAACAATGCTAGGATTACTATTTCGTACATTCAAAGGTTGGAGTCCCTTATTCTGTTTCTGAATCATCAACACTGTTTTTAGGACTGATTAATAATAATTGGAAATAGGGTGACCAGGGGTCCCAATTTTATAGGGACAGTCCCCATTTGGGGGTCTTTTTCTTATATAGACTCCTATTCCCCCCCACCCCCTGTCCCGAGGTTTCACATTTGCTGTCTGGTCACCCTCATTGGAAATGGCCTTAAACGATAACCAAGCTCTATCCCTTATCATCTAACCCTTAGGTGAAAAGAATATCCTACTCTTTCACAAAGGGGAAAAATGGCCTCTACTTACTCCAGTAGCTCTGAAGGCTCATGCCAGAGGGCTGCTGGAAGAACTTTTTGTTTACAGAATTATTCCAGGAAACCCCTCCAGTACAGCCAGTGGCGGGGTAAAGAGAATGAAAATGTTTAGTACCAAGGGCTTGTCTCCATGGCGATATTCAAGAAAGCTAATCCCCATTCATTTTCAAAGTGCATGAGTTAAACTTCATTAAACACCTATGGGGACACACTTATTTAGAATTAAAGTGGCCTTCATTCAGGTTAGTTTCATCCATGGAATTCACGACAATTAATAAGGCCCATTTTAATTCAGAATCCGAGCATGCACACATGTGTTTAATGCCATTTACCTCATGCACTTTAAATGTACACCTTTAGTTCATTTGGATTAACTTTCCTTAGTGTCCCTGTGTAGACAAGCCCTAAGGAATTTAGTGCTTATCTACCTGTATGCAGACCATTTATTAGTTGTACAGTTCCCAAAAGTGTGCTAGGCTCTTTACACATCAGAATCTTCTCTTCTAATGAGGTATTTACAAGATGCCCACCATTCTGTTATCTAAGCGACAACAGACAGGACAGAAAGAACTAGATAGGCAGACAAATGGACATTACAACAGTGAAAGAAGGTGAAGAATTCCTTATACCTGCTAATGGTCTCCTCACCTTGTATACAGAGAAGGCAGCTGATACAGTCAACCACCCACTGACGGGACGTGGCCAGCGAATCACAGCTGTATGGTGCTATGCGTCCAATCAGAGATCCAAACCGATCAAAAGTTCCCTGAGTCTAATGAAAAAAGAAGGAAGAAGGAAGAATGAATGGTCTCCAGTTGGACTAGACTTCACTTGCCATCCTTATTGTTGAGACCAGTCAGCTCTGTGTTTTTGGGGAACCAGGGCGCAGTATCTAGCCTGTCTGACTCATGAAAGACACCCCCCGCCCCCACCAGTCTCTGTTTGAACCCGAACCCATCAGAGAAAAGGCTTGCAGAGAACAATGAAGGGTGTTGGGAGTCACACCTAGACCCCTCCTGAGAAGGGTGACAAGATTAAGACATCTCCATTTGCATACAGAATGAAGAACAGAGACAACTACCCTAGCCTCATCTGCATGAAAGATGGGATAGGAATTAGCATGAAGAATGAGGAACAGAGAACCACACTGAACTCTGGGACCAGAAAAGCAGGGACGCACTGCATCATGGGAATCCCTGCTCCAGATGCTAATGAACCTACGCCTGCACACACCTAGCTCAGCAATTATCAGACCAATTCTAGTAATAAATCCTTATTATCCTAAAATACTGAAGCAGCCTAGTTGCCTTGTGAGCTCCCTGGAAAAAACCACCACCCATAGCCAAGAGTGATCAGCTCCTATTGTCTAGCCTAAAGAAAACCCTTGAAAACCTATCAGTTTACCCATAAACAAATCTAGTGTTCTCCCTTGAACCATTGTATTTTCTCTACAAAACCCCCTACCTATGCCCAAGTAAGGGTTCTGATGTATAGACCCAACCTCTGCTTCAGTTCCACTGGGATTCCATCTCCTGACTGACCGTGCGGGGGGCTCTGCCTGTCTCCAGCACTCAGGACCCTGAGCTACCAACACCACCTGGGAACCCCAACCAGTTCAAGCCTCATGGAGTGGGTGAGATTCCCCCCCCGCCCCTCCATTTTCTTTTCTTCCTCAGGTATTAACCTTTCAAATGTAACCATTATGTTTGTTTAGCCCTCCTTGTGTAGTTATCACTATTATTCAGCAAATAACTTTTATGGTTCAGCTGGCTGCTTCTCTCTCTCTCTCTCTCTCCCTCCCAATTTTACTCTGTATTTTCTGCTTCCCCCATTTACTCTGCAGCAACCCTTCTTTTACCTAAGCTAAAGATCCCGGTAGTGCCCAAAAATACTGTGGGGTTTGCTCATGAAGTGGGTTACTACCAGTACAATTGTAATGTGAAAGTGGGATAGGGATGTGTTAAACTTGGGGCACGTAAGAGGGGAGCAGCTGAAAGTGCTGCTTAACCCAGCCCATTGAGTACAGGGCCATATGAGAGGATCAGCTGGAGAGGGCTGATGGACCTGGTCCGCTCAGACTTGCTCTGCTAGTGCTTGCGTGCGTGTTCATCTAGTTCTCGGCTGGAGGGACCCAGCCCTGGGGAACCGAGGTCCTGCAGGGTAGCTCCACTGGGAGGGGACTTGCAGAAGGAAGGAGGAGAGCTCCACACAAGTGACATAAGCAGCACATTAATAGAATTACAGACCCTCCCCCCTCCAAGAAGAGTAACCCTAATCAATGAGCCTACCCCAAAGTAACAGGCACATCTGGTACCATTGTGCCCCTGATTCCTGTACTGTACTGGGTAATGCACTTTGGAAAACATAATCCCAGTTGTACATACAAATGGATGGGGTCTAAATTAGCTGTTATCACTCAAGAAAGAGACCTCAGAGTCATTGTGTACAGTTCTCTGAAAGCTTCCGCTCAACATGCAGTCAAAAAATAACAACATGTTAGGAACCCTTAGGAAAAGGATCGATAAGAAGACAGCAACTTTCTTTGTGCCACGATAGGAATCTACAGGACCCCCAAACCTTGAATACTGCGTGCAGTTTTGGTCATCTCATCTCAAAAAAGATGTGTTAGAATGGGAAGAAATACGGAGAAGTGCAACACAAATTAGGCCTATGGGATAACTTCTCACCCAAGGGAGATTAAAAAAAGAGCGACGTTTCAGCTTGGAAAAGAGACGACGAAGGGGGAATATGCTAGAGGTCTATAAAATCATGACTGGTGTAGAGAAAGTCAATAAGGAAGTGTTATTTAGCCCTTCACCTAACACAAGACCCAATGAAATTAATAGGCAGCAGGTTTAAAACAAACCAAAGGAAGCATTTCTTCACACAATGCAGTCAGAAGCCAGGATACTGGACCAGATGAACCATTCTTTTGCAGGAGGCAGGTTAGTCATTCTTATGTTTTATGTTCTTAGGTGGTTAAATAGAAATTTTCCTTTACCACCCTGGGAGCATAAGAACCAAGAATGCATTTGTGACACTGGCAGACCAGGCAACCTGTGTATGACCCATAATAACTTAACGAGAGGCACTTCCACTGTATCAAGACAAAAAGAAAAGGAGTACTTGTGGCACCTTAGAGACTAACCAATTTATTTGAGCATAAGCTTTCGTGAGCTACAGCTCACTTCATCAGATGCATACTGTGGAAACTGCAGAAGACATTATATACACAGAGACCATGAAACAATACCTCCTCCCATCCCACTCTCCTGCTGGTAATAGCTTATCTAAAGGGATCACTCTCCTTACAATGTGTATGATAGTCAAGTTGGGCCATTATGCTTTTGATTTTGTCTCCTTGGATTAGAAACATGGATACATTTAACACCGGCAGGAGAATGACATGCCTTCTCTATTCTGCAGTCTCTCATCTGGATCTGAATGAAAGCTCCACCCAGATATCCATTCATCCCATAACACTGAAAAAATTGAAATAGTTCACTGTTCCACACACAATCTTACCGTAGCATTCTGATCACTGAGAGTGGATTTCACAATCAGAAGCTTTTTAACTCTTGTCTCAGGCACTGAAAGATAAGGAGAGGTGTACAGTACTTCTTTGTTCCACACACACTCACTTTCCACACTGGAATTAATCCTGGATTTCAAAGGGCCCTAGTTAAGAATAGTACCAAGCTTCTCTCCTCTACAGAATCAGTGGGGAAAACATAGGACCAGATTCTGGTCTCAGTTGCACCAGTGTAAATCTAAAGTAATTCCATTTCTCTAAATAGTGCCATCCTACTACCATGATGGAAATATTATAAAGGAGTTTGATAGACTGAGGTGACTGAAGTTAATCTGCAAAAAGAAAAGGAGTACTTGTGGCACCTTAGAGACTAACCAATCTATTTGAGCATGAGCTTTCATGCTCCTTTTCTTTTTGCGAATACAGACTAACACGGCTGTTACTCTGAAACCTGAAGTTAATCTGTGTTTACACCGGCATAACAGGACTCAGAATCTAGTCTAGAGTGTATAATACTTAGGATTCTCGAGTCAGGAGTATTATTCTATTTTTATCTGATTCTTGTTAACGTGCATTAGCCCCAAGTTAACTTCTGTATTTGAAGTTGAAAAAGACCTTGACAAATATCTTGGGCTACATTCAGCACTTAGTTGAACCTGTTGATTTCCATATGGGGCCATATAGGGGTAACTTAGGGCAGCATTTGGTCCCTTAGTGGATCTCCAAACCACTGGTGACTGTGTGTTCTAGAGCCTCTGTGCCCCATTTGCAGAGGTGATGAGTCTCCTGCAGCCCTGCCGGGCCTACACAGCCTTGGTTCTTTAGCTCAATCTCCAGTAGTTCAAGCTTTTAGCTCTGGATGTCCTCAACTCAACCCTCAGCATGTCGGCCAAGAGGGCAGCTGGCACAGTTGCTCCTGTGTTACTTACAGTCAGCCCCAACAATAGCCCTCAGGAGCTCTAAAGACACCACACGAACGGCCTCATGCTCAACCTTCTGCTGCTTGTGTAGAAATGCTAGCATGTCATCAGGAGAAGAACGGGCTGCAAGGGAAGAAATCACATCCTCACTGCCTGCAGAACTCTTCTTCTTACCGTACCTCACAAAGGTAAGGAAGTTACAAAGAAACCACAGTGTCACTCAGAGTGTCTTCCCCTTACCTAGCAGAAGTACACAATGGAACAGCTCTTTGTGGTTTTCAATGCTGAGCTGCTTAGCTGGAGAACAGATCTGTGGGAAGAAGGGAAATGGTCAAAGAAAAACTAATCAGAAGCAATGGAAAAGAAAAATGTTCAATTAATTTCTAAGCTTCCGCTTCCTGCTTGTCCAACTGGAGGTCTGAACTCCAGGGAGATGGTCCTGCATGCACAGCAAGACTCAAAGACAATGACCAATACATAAGATAAGAGAAGCTAAAGTGTTTTGAGCAGCAGAGCTGACCTAATCAAGACACAGCCACAGTTTTTACTTTACAACTCTGACTCCCCCTGGTAATCGGCTTATGGTGAAATTGCTTTACAAACTGAGCTGGATAGTAGCTAAGAAAATGAGAGCGCTCCCTGCTTACTCTTGAGCCTGCAGAAATCAGTAAGGCATGAGGAGGTCCCCAGGCTCTCCACGATCATTCCATCGATTTTTCAGTGTTAATATGCTTCAGATCTGCTGTGCCTAAGCTCAAGGGATCCAAGCAAAACCACCCCTCACCTGGTTGTGCAGAGCACTGCAGATGGCTTGAAACTTCGCTTTAGGTAGAGGGATCTTATATTCACCAGAGACCTCCAAGAGCTGGCTCAGACTCTGCAACAGAGGGCGAAAGTCAGATGGTGGGCACACAAAGGAGCCATATGTAGTGACTGAAGCAGATTCAGGGGATTCCTAGATTCCAAGGCCGGACCGGATTCTTGCCATCATCTAGTCTGACCTCCGGGCGGTATGACACAGGCCATAGACCTTGCCCAGAATCATTCCCAGAGCAGAGCTTTTAGAAAAACATACCAATCCTGATTGAAAAATCGTCAGAATCCGCCTCGGCCCTTGATAAATGGCTCTAATGGTTAATTATCTCACCATTAAAAATGTACACCGTAGTTCCAGTCTGAAAGTGTCTAGCTTCAGTTTCTAGCCATTGGATCAAGTGACACCTTTCTCTGCTAGACGGAAGACCCCATTAAATAATAGGAGTCCCTCATGTAAGATATTAGAGACTGTAATTAAGTCACCCTGTCACAGGATAGGTCCACCCCGTCAGGGTGGTATCAGGTTGAGGAGGAATTGAAGTAGATGTGGAGCGGCCCAACTGGCCTAGTCTCCCTAGCCACCACAGCAGTCCGGGCTCCTAGGGCAGCATCGCCTAATGGTCAGGATCAGTGCAGCAGCCCTTGGGTGAGTGTCCACGGCCCAACAGCCTGAGTCACTTGGGCTGCCCTTCTCCGAATGGCAGTGCGGCCCAGTGGCCAAAGTCAATAGACCCACCCTTGGCTGCAGGGCAGTGAGACCGAGTGGCCAGAGTCGATAGAACCACCTTTTGTGGCAGGGAAGTGTTACCTAGTGGTGAGCCCTTCTCCACTGGGTCCTACCTATTCCACAGAGTCCCAGCCCAGGGCGCAGGGGTATCTGCCACCAACTCAGCGGGGATCCTTCCAAAGCATGCTGAGTCAAGCCCACTACCTCAACTGGATCAATGCTTCGTCCACCTAGGCTGCTTCCCACCCGTTCTTCCGCAGCTGGGACGCTCAGGGATTCTGGGGTCTCTCCTCCATCTCTGGCATTGTGTGGCTGGGGGTCAGCTGCAGCCACAGTCCGGCTGGCCTCTGAATCCTGGAGCACTGGCAGTCTCTCTGCAGGAGCCTGCAATGCGCCTCGGCTCCCTTCGGCAGCCATCCCAGCCTGAGCTGAGCGGCTCTCTTTTGTATCCTGGGTCCAGCTGAAGCATGCCGAGCAGAGATGAGGGGGCATGGCCTCCTCGGCCCACAAAGCAGGATTAACCCCTGCTGAACCAATGCGGGGTAGGTAAACCCCATCACACAGCCTTTTACTTTCTGTGTATTAAACTAAAGAGATTTACTTCCTTGATTCTCCCTCTGTAAGGCACATTTTCTAATCCTTTCGTCACTGTGGCTCTTCTGTCAATTTATCAACACCCTTTTTGAATTGTGGGCACTAGAACTGGACACAGGATTCCAACAGTCGTCAGACAAGTGCCAGATTTAGAGGTAAAATAACCACTGTGCTCCTCCTTGAGATTTCCCTTTTGATGCACCCCAGCTTTAGCTTTTTTGGCCACAGCATGAGTTCATGTTCAGCTGATTATGCCCCATGACCCCCAAAATCTTTTTCAGAGTCACTGCTTTCCAGGACAGCATCCCCCCATCATGTATGTGTGGCCTAAATCCCTTGTGCCTAGACGCATACATTTACATTCAGCCGTATTTAAAGGCATATTGTTTCTTTGCACCCAGTTTGCTAAGTGATCTAGATCACTCTGAATCCATGAGCTCTCCTCTCCATTATTTACCACTCCCCCATTTTTATCTCATCTGCCAACTTTATCAGTGATGATTTTATGTCCTCTGCCAGGTTATTGATTAAAAAAAAGATGAAAATCGAATTCCTTCCTGCATCTAACACACTTTTCTCCTTTGCTGCTTGAAGCTTCCAGAATGTCTCGGATGCCATCTACATATTTTACTATGTTTACACAGTTGTGTAGTGCCCTGATGCTATCAAAGAAGTCCATGATGCATTGGTTCCCTCCAAATCATGGGTATTTCAACCCCCAAGGTGACCACATACTCCGTACTAGAAAGCTTCAGCCAACATAGACGGTGAGTAAATATCACTACCAAGAAGTTAGAGCTGTCTCATGACTTCATTTACAACTGTGTAGCCCCACTCAAGACAGAATATGGCCCCTTACTTCTCGCTCATGTGGTACTGAGGGGGGATGAAATAGAGAGACAAGGTGAGTGAGACAATATCTTCAATTAGATTATCACACCCACCTTGTCGCTCCAATATCTTGGACCAACATGGCTACAAGAGCACTGCATAGAATGGTAGATGAAACAGACAGGCAATGATTTTATATCTATTGAGTTATGCAATGCAAAGTAATGACCCTCAAGCCTCCTCATTATTAATTTTCAACCGTTGACAGTTGGCTTGGTATCGACCAGAGACAACATATGGTAGCCCCTGCTCTGAGGAGCTTATGATCTAAAAGAGAGACACAGAGTTGACAGGATGTTTTGGGAAATCACAAGGCGGGAGTATCTTGTTGTGCAGGTGTTTTGTTTTTTATCTCCTTCTCCTCCTCCCCAGGAAACAGAGGATGCTTTTCAGAAGAGGCAGTTACCTACAAATCTTGTTGCCTGGGTCACCATGTGTATAAACCCAGAACTTGTGTGCATATTTATTATCTAACAAGTCACTATCTAGACCAGGAAACCCCACTGGCAGCAAATTCCTCCTGCAGGTCATACAGGCACACACAGAGACAGTTACCTTAATGAGTGGTACCTCACCTTGGTGACGTGAAAAACATCAATTTCCTCCTTATATTGCTCAAGGAGCCATGAGATCTCTTTAAATATTGGATTTTGCGGCTCCTTTTTGTGTAGCAGGATGCCCATCATGGGACCAAGGGCTTTGATGACGGCCTTCTTGAGCTGCATAGATGAGACACAGAATTTATGTTCCTATGAATTCATTCAATATCTTCCAATAGGCACAACTTTCCTACTTCTAATGAGTGCAGTTTCCCTTGTTCCACTGTCGGAACGGTCCTATCCCAATATTTCCTGGTAAAGAACCAGGACTCGTAGGGTTGGTGTCAGGATTATATTCTAATGCACCTCACAACTAGAGCAGGTAAAATATTTCCCCAGATTAGTATGCATTCTAGGCCAACTCATCCCTGCTGTAACTCCACTGGGGCTGAATGGACTTAGACCAGGAATTAATTTAGCCCACTATCCCGGGTTCATCTGCACATTAGGTGCACAAAACTAGACTCCATGTACACTGGGTACAGACCGAATTTCCATGATGTGGTGACATTAGAAACGTATGGGTTTTCGATGTTTTACATGACAATCTGTTCCATCCAAAAGGACCTACCATTAAATGCCATCATCACAAAGAGTGCCAGACACACAGAATGTAACATCACAATTTCCGCTAAAGGTTTAGAAAGCCAGCAATTCTCACCTCCAGCTCCTCACAGCTCAGCCAGTTGCTGGTCACATGACTATATAAGGGAAGAATGTTCTTGCAGAATTGTGATTCACCCATTCTGGGGAATGGGCACTTTTCCCAGTTCATAAAATATACATTCACTGCCCTTGAGCATTTTTCCAGAACTGCACAGAAGGAGAGAAGACAGGCCATGTGAAAAGGACATAGTAATAATGAGGAGAAGTTGCTTTCTCAGAGAAGACACCCAGGCCTATCGTTTACTCCAGTACCATGGCAGCTACTATCAGGACTAGATGCTGAAATCCCATATCAATTGGGAGCTATTTCTCTTTTCCCCATTCCATTTCTTGTTTCTTAAAAGGCTTTTTTCTTTGTACATCTCTTCATCTTTTTTCAATTACCATCATTTGAAGACTCTCGTCCCCTGCAGTTATTGTTTATTGAACCCGAACACTGTATGATTTCATCCTGAGTTACAGTTTGTCTGAAAGATGTTCAGTGCTCCTCACTGCCATTGGCTTTAGTGGGATTTGAAGGTAGTGGGGAGCACTTTGCCCTAAAAGTGGGTGCATCTAGTGTCCTTGCTAAGAGGAATTAGGGCCCAATCCTGTTCTCTATGAAGTGGATGGCAAAATTCCCATTTCCCTCAAGGGCGCAGGATTAACCCCTTACTGAGCATCACCTGAAAAGCAAAGGAAGAGAGAAGTGGAGTAGACAGAGAAAGAGGGTGAAAGGAGATGATGATGATGATGATGATGATGATGAAGAAACTGAGGAGAGAGAATGGGTGGAGGAGTGGGAAACAGGGGATTTTTAAATGTAAAGTAATGAAATCTGCTCCCTTCACCTCCTTCCCCAGGAGCCTCCTGGCAGAGGGGCAGCTTCAGCCTTTGTGTCTGTTTATTTTAAACGATATGCGTGAGTCATAAAGGGCCTGAACTTACAAATGCTCAGCACCTCCTGCAAAGGAAGGAGCACTCTCAACTTCATTGAGTGCTACGGGAGCCAAGGAACGCAGCACCTGGTGCAATCCAGGGAAGGGAGCACAGTTCAGGGCCTGTTTGCAAACTTGGTCAGTCACTTAAATCTGTACCAAGACCCCCTAAATATCCATTTGGGGCACCTACAGGAAGTGCTGGCACTTACCACCGCAAAATGCTTGTCTCATCCTGCTGTCCTTGACTAACGCCAACGTGGAGATCATGACCTTCAGGATCATTCCCACAAAAGGGATACACTTAAGTGCTGCAGAGAAAGGCCAGAAGAGAAGGAAGACAGACAATCAGCTGCTCTCTGCCTTCTTACAACACACGTAGAAACACTGTGGGGCAGGATGCTCTGGGTTCCGAGGCCATTGGCGCTGCGTAAGCAGAGCAGAATGGCTTTAAAGCAGCCATTGAAAGCCAGTGGGGGATTCACCCTGAAGAGGGGAATCCTCCACAGGTGTACAGCTGTGCCCAATGCCCAACTCACTCCCAGAGCAAGGGGAGAGAGCACTGGGGCGGGATGGCAAGTGGGGTGGAGAAGAGCTCCACTAGACCTGATCTTCCACTCATTCCCATCCTTAAGGTACTTCACTCAGGGGCATAGGTTAGAGCTTGCACCTCCAGCTGGATCGCTCATGATCTGGAGGCCAGAACTAGCAACAGCAGTTAATCTTGTGTTTCTACACACACACACTCAAACAGAGCTCTGTTTAGCGGTAACATTTTTAGGTAGAGAGATAATCCCCTGTCCTGAAATGAAAAACAATCAATTTGAAAGAAAAGAGGGAAGTGACCATACCATAGGCGGATGACAGGTTGCCCAACGTAATGAAAATAAACTCTTCAGGCAGCTCCAGATGATACACCAGCTGTAACATGACATCACTGAAATAGCAGCGTGCCAGAGTCACTAAGGTGTTGCTAGCTGCCACTTTTAGTTCATTTCTTGCTTCCTAAAACCAAAAACCAAAAGAGAGAGACTGAGGTGACTGAAGCCGGTTGCACTAGCCAGAGTTGTTTACATGAGTCAAGTCCTTATTTCTGTGCACAAGTTGTGAATGAACCAACCCAACTTTCTGAGGGTAGAGTCATTCGTCATAAATATTCCTTGAGTCACTTGAGTCACTTGGCTAAACAGTTTTCAGCCTTTGAGTTGCTTGCAAGCTGCTTCGTCAGCACATGTGTAACTTTCAGCATGTGAGTTGTCCCATCTTCTGCATGTGCACAAGTGCTGTCTAGGACCTGGGCTTTGGTCTGGAGGAAGGTGTGGACCTCTAACAGAAGAATACATTTTCATTTCAGTATATAGTTTATCCCCCCAAAAGAGAGTTTGAATGAGTTAAAGCTTTGGATCCTTTGATTGGTATCTCGGGAGAACTAACTTACCTGAGTCTTCTCTGTCATGTGGTTTGAGGCTAGTGTTATTATTTTCTTCAGAAGCCGTCTCTCTAGGCCCTGGGTGTCCTGCTGTAAGACTTTCTCCAGGACACAGTAAATGTCTATTCTGTTTTGCTGGGGACAAAACATAAAGGAGAAGAATTGGGAAAAGTTTGTCTTGCCGACCAGACAGTAATGTAGCTAATAAGCCCCTGCCCTAATTGGTGGCTTAATTGGCGTAAAACATGCCCTGCCCTCCACAAGCACCGCATTCAGCAGCGCTTCAGAAGCAGCCAAGCAACTGACATTGTTTAATCTTCCTGGAGAGAAAAGAGCCAGAGGAAGCGCCCTTCACTGCCCCCTTCTCTAGTTTCATTTATTCCAAACAAACAATAAAAATGAGCACCTTGCCCTTGCTCTAGCCACTCCAGGCAGAATTTGTAAATGTGGAATATAAAATACCCAACTCCTGCAGTGAGTCCTCAACCGCTCCCGGGGGCAATGAGCTCAGCCCTTAGATCTACACGGACAGTAGCACGCGCGAAGGTGTCTTTTATGTGGCCCATCAGTGTAGAACTTCACAGATGAGACTAACTATGGAGGAGTTGTAGGATCAGTTGGGACCGAGAAAAAATAAAGCGGGACACTGAGAAATTAAAAGCCTGAGGAGAGACCAAGATTCATTTCAGAAAACTGCAAACTAGCACCCCTGGAAAGGAGGTAGAAGTAACTGACAGAATGGGAGGGAGAAAAGTGGGAAGCAACAAGTGCCCTGGGGGTGACAGTGGAAAACAAAGTCAAGAGGTATATGCAAGGTGTGATGGCTACCACAAAGAGCCATGTGGGTTGGGTCTTTTACACACAGGGATCATGGCACAAAGCAGGAAGACAACAGTTCCTCTCTGTTCAGCTGAGCTGTGACTGCATCTGGAGGAGTGCCTTTTCTAGCACCACATTCCCAGAGAGATCAACAAATGGGAAGTCATTCCTGGGAGAGCAAAAAAGAATGCAGGGGGCTGGCAGAAGTGACTTCTGGATAGAGCCCTGCAACCTGACCCAAATCCTAGGGGACCTGACCACAGGCGTCTGGGTCAGGTTGGGTGAGAAAACAACTGGACCCTCTTGAGCTCGGGTCAGGTCGGCTCTCCTCCTTTAGCCCCTGGGATCGGCACAACCGGGACTGCGTGTTCCTGCCAGCCACCACCTCCTTCCTGCGCTGCACGCGCTGTGGAGCAAGGATGCCGAGGAGTCACAGCGTCTCCCTCTCTCTGCAGCACAGACCCAGCGCAGCAGGGACCATGTCAGAGGATGGAGCCATTGCTGCACACAGTGGCCGCTGCACCAGCCCCATGAGCAGGATGCAGCGGCAGGATCCGGTTTGGGGGGAAAGGTTGGGACCAGGATGGAAAATGATTCAGCCCTCTCAGGGTGAGGTGAGTGGGCCGGGGGCCAGTTCAGGTTGGGCTTAAAAATTGGGCCCGAGCAGACCCCTACTTCTGCAGACAGACGGAAAGAGCTGTCTGTGTCTGATGCGGCCAAGGGATGACTCTGAAGGAGAGAGGATAATACCATACAACTACCTGGAGGGTGTGAACACCAAGGAGGGAGAGGAATTTTTTAGGATAATACATTTTGGTAAAAGTAGGAGTAATGGGATTAAGCTAAAAAAGGACATTCAATTTAGACTTTGATAACAGGAAAAATGCCCCAACTGTAAGACAGGGCTATTAGGTTATGACATAGTCTTCCTAGGAAAGAGGCGGAAGTTCGGTCCTTAGGGGCTTTTCAAATTAGTTTGGCCAAAACAGTGGAAAATGGCTGCTGGGAATGCTCCTGCATTAGCAGGGAAATGGACTGGATGATCCAATAGGTCTTTTCCGTCTCGGTCTCCTGTGAGTCTAGACATCTGTGTGACCTGCATGCCAAGGTCATAACCCACTTTGGAAGGTTCAAAGCCAATCAGATCTCTGAATGGGAGAGCTTAGGGGTCAGACAGGGTCTGCATCAGATCTCTTGATTGGCTATACGTTCCAGTGGTTCTGCTTTAAAAGGCATGCTTCTGCAAACTGCAATCATAACAGACAGCTCCACTGGGGAGAAGCCCCTTCCATTCATTTTTAAATGTAAGGAGGATTTTTTTAATGGAAAATTGTCACTGACAACTTATCAATACATAAGCACTACATAATTCAAGTAATTCAAGTAATTAATCACATGAATTAACATAATTAATCACTCTCCTTACAGTGAGTATGATAGCACCCATTTCTTCATGTTCTGTGTGTATCTAAATCTCCTCACTGTATTTTCCACTGAATGAATCCGATGAAGTGAGCTGTAGCTCATGAAAGCTTACGCTCAAATAAATTGGTTAGTCTCTAAGGTGCCACAAGTACTCCTTTTCTTTTTATAATTAATCAAGTAATTCAAATAATTAAAGGAGTCGGAGGCCAAGACAAGCGGTTCAGTTGGCCTCCTAGTACTTTAATGGAAACTAAAATGCCTTCTGTGTTGGCCCTTAATAGGGAAATGGACTTTGTTGGATGCAAGTATTAATCAATGGAAAAAAGGGGTCTGAATATTCCTCCTGGGGCAATTCTGCACTACTGCACATGTGCATAATTAATGAGCCCCGCATATTTTTATTTTTTTGCACAGTAAAAAGCTTCTGCTGAAATGCTGCTGCCGTTCCATCTCTTGCCCACCAAAGGGTGCTGTGGCAATAGAACAAAGCAGCAACTCCCTATCAGCGAAGGAAGAAGAGAGAGAGCCTGTCTTCTTCACAGCAGGCCAGGTCAGGAGACAGGGGCTATGGGGAGACAGACAGTGTGGGATGCTGGGTGGGGTCAATCAGGGGCTCATAAGGGCTAGTGGGGGAGGACAGACTGGGGCAGGGGCTGAATGGGAGTGGAGGCACAGAGTTAGAGGAGGAGGGAGGTTCAGGGCTCCATAGTGATGGGGGAGGAGGTGCAGAGCTACCTAAGGACAGGGGCCGGTTGGCTGGGGGCACAGAGACACATGGGGACAGGGGGAGGGGGTACAGGGACACATTGTTAGGATATAGATGTTCAGGCCTGTCTGTAAAGGCCAATCAGCTAAGAATTTAGGTGTATTCTTATCACTTGGCTAGTTCTAGAGGTATAAAAGAAAGAATGAAAATCACTGTCTGCCAGTGTAAGGTCCTTCTCTTACTGTGACAGTCTGAGGCCCTGTTCTTAGGCTAAGGCCTTTGGCTAAGCAGCAGAGGCAGCCATAAGCTGGGAAGCGACCAGTCACCTCTTCACATTCCCAACTAGTCACATTGAAATAAGGTGCTATTGGGCTGTTAGGAACACAATCCTGTCCTGATAATGCCTATTGCCTCCAGAGAAAGGGAAGGGCCGAGAAGATGTAAAAGGAAACTTAGTTTGATAGCATCCTGTCTGGCAAGAACTCACTTATCACTAGCAGGGATGTGAAATCCTCATTTCTGGGTTTGTTCTATCACTGTAGTCCCCATTTCCCCATTGTTTGTCTGTATAATCTCTGTCTGGTTCTGTGATTGTTTCTCTCTGCTGTATAATTAATTTTGCTGGCTGTAAACTAATTTCAGGTGGTGGGATATAATTGGTTACATAATCATGTTACAATATGTTAGGATTGGTTAGTTAAATTTCAGGAAAAGGATTGGTTAAGGTACAGCTAAGCAGAAGTCAAGTTTTACTATATAGTCTGCAGTCAATCAGGAAGTGAGGGGGTGGGTGTGTGGGTGGGGGAAATGGGAACAGGGAATGGGGGTGGGGAAATTGGAATCATGGTTTGCTAAAGGGGGAAATGGGAACAGGGAATGGGGCTGGGGAAATTGGAATCATGTTTGGCTAAGGGCAGGAATGGGAACAGGGACACAGCTGTAAGGCTCTGTGGTGTCAGAGCTGGGAAGGGGGACACTAAGGAAGGAAACTGAAATCATGCTTGCTGGAAGTTCACCCAATAAACATGGAATTGTTTGCACCTTTGGACTTTGGGTATTGTTGCTCTCTGTTCATCTGAGAAGGACCAGGGAAGTGAGTGGGTGAAGGAATAAGCCCCCTAACACACATGGGGATGGGGGGAGTGGGTTTCTGAGTGGGGGTGGAGGGACACATGTGGACGGGGGTGCAAGGACCCATGGGTGTGCAGGAACACATGGAGACAGGGGCAGATGTGCCTTACTGAATGGGAGAGGTTAGGGGTCAGACAGGGTCTGCATGGGGGGAGCTGCCTAACAATTCCTCCCTGCCCCTCCCAAAAAAACTGTTCCATACTTTTCTCACCCATACCCAGCAACGCTCCAAGTTCACACCCAGGCTCCTTCCCAGCAATTTACTTCCCTCCATTACCCTTGACTCTACCAAGCCTTTGCACTGCGCCTAAGGGGTGCAAGAAATATGGTTCTGTATTGAGTTTAAATGAATTATTACTCAGAGTTCTGTATTAACATGCAGAGTAAGGAATTGGTTTGTCAAAAAACATTTCCTGAATCCTTTTTGTTGTCTGTATTCATACAGACATACTTGCTGACAGTTATTTTGAAATAAATAACCAAAAATCATTTTAACGGGTGTAATTATATTGTATTATTTTGACAAACAAAATATGCAGAATTTTGCAGAACCTCTAAAATATTGTACGCATCATTTTTATTTTTTTCTTGCAGAATTCCCCCAGTAGAAAATATATAGATAAGGGTCCCTTCAATGCTATAATCTCAATAACATGTCATCATAACAAAGGAGTGTTGGCTAGGCTTTAGAGCAGGGAGTCAGTTCACTTGGGTTTTATTCACATTCTTTGACTAACTTGCTAAGTGGTGTTGAGCAAGTTACTTAATTCCCTGTGACACAAGTCATCCGTAAATGGGGATAATGCTTCCCTTTCTCACAAGGGTGCTGTGAGTCTTAATTCATTAGTATTAGGGAAGTGCTTTGAGATTTTTGGACGAAGATGCTAAAGAAGGGCAAAGTATTATTAGAAGAGATTACTGCTAGTCCGATGGTGTACTTTTACTGTCTACAGCCCATGTACTCCACTGTGTGTAAAAGGGCAATGCTCTCTTTATAGAGCATTGTATCATCCTGATCTGTAAGAACAGCATTTTGCATGATGAGTTTACGCCTGAGGAATACTGGTTCTCCTGATGGTGCGCCAGGCCAAGTTCTACACTGAATTACCCCCGTGCAGTCCCTTGTACCCCCATGAAGTCAGGCAGAATTTGGTGTGGACACCTGGAAAGCGGATGCAATTTCATGAAAGTGCCCTACCTCATCCTTTTGCAGTTTCTCGAGCAGAACTCTCAGAACGATAGCCAGCTTGGTCTCGGCTATAAAGGCAATCCTGAGGGCAATTTTGCCCTTATCTTGGTCATCCATATGTGCCAGGAGGGAAACAACCTCATTATAAACACCTGAAATTAAATAAAAGGATTCGGCTGGTTACCACTGACAGCAGAAATTGGTGCTGGCCTCTTTAATTCACTATCCAGTCAAGATTCTGCAGGAGCCCAAACACTGTGAGAAGTAGACCTGGGAATCCTGGAAATCCTCTTCCTTCCTCCTCATGACCAGGTTTGTTTGCTGAACTCCCCAGTGTGCTTGGGGGGAAATCATCATGAAGCAAATTTGCTCCTTTCAAGTAGGTCCCCACGTAAAATAATCTTCCTTTCCCTCTTTACTGTCAATTGATGAGTTTTGATAGCATACAGAATAATAATTTAACTCTAAGCCAAGAAATAGAGCTAAAGTTAAGCACATGCTGAGGAGTTTTGCTTAGTCAGGGCCTCATTTTCAAAAATCTTGAGCACCCAGATGTACCTATTAGCTATGCTGGGAACTTTTGGGGCTCGGTATCTCTTGAAAATCAGGCCACTGTTGGAGACCTCAGTATGAATTTAGAAGCTTAACTTTAGGCCCCTTGTTTTGAAGAAAGCCTTTAATCTTCTTTTATGGTCGTTTAAATAATTGCAGAGAAGACTCATGGAACGGAGTTCATCCAGTTCATAGAATATCAGGGTTGGAAGGGACCTCAGGAGGTCATCTAGTCCGACCCCCTGCTGAAAGCAGGACCAATCCCCAACTTTTGCCCCAGATCCCTAAATGGCCCCCTCAAGGATTGAACTCACAGCTCAAACCACTGAGCTATCCCTCCCCCCTGTACAGTTGCCTGTAGAGGTCATAAAGGAATTCCCCCGCCCCCCACCCCCACCCCCATGCACAATTGGCGAGGTTTACGCTGTGAGTGGGGTGGGGTGGGTCCCTCCAACCTTCATCTGAAGCATCAGGGATTGACCATAGCAGGAGATGGGACACCTGGTAGGGTGGACCAGTGCTCTAAAATGGTTCAGAGAATCTGTTTCCTTAGCTGTCCTGCTCACATGCTCAGGGTCCAACTGATCTCCAGAGTTGTGGGTGGGAAGGAATTTCCCCCTGGTCGGATTGGCAGGGACCTTTGAGTGGCAGGATGGGGCACTGATCACCTGCTAGGATAATCTGAGTATATCTGACCCAATCAATTCTCGGCCATTGCAAGGGCCTCAGGCATTGGTGGAACCTCAGTCTCTCCTGTCCTCTGCCGACGGCACACAACAGTTTTGTCTCCTACAGACTGAAATGTTTTTGTCCAAGACAAGTTTTGGGGTTCAGTGTAGGGTTGCTAGGTGAAATTTAGTGGCCTGTGAAATACAGGAAGTCAGACTAGATGATCTAATGGTCCCTTCTGGCCTTAAACTCTAGGAAACAATGAAATAGCTGGTGTATGAAAAAAAACAGGATTTGATCTCCCATGTATCTCTTCGCTCTGGGCAGAAATTCTCCAGGAGACTTAATATTTCACAAGAAATCTGAAATGCCGTATTTATCTGTCTCCATTGTAACAGCATTCCAAGCATGAAGGAGGAACTAACAAGATTTCCCCTTCCCAGGAAAGACTACTTGAGGTTAGGTGATTGCCCATCCGTTATGCAAATTGCATCCTTCAGTTGTAACACCCAGATGCAAACAGAATCATGACTGTAACCTACTCTGCCCATCTGTGTGGGATGAGGAGCACTAGTGTTGCTAAGAAATGTGACCCCATGCTTTGTTCTCTTGCATTTAAGATAGTAGCAGAGCTTCATTTAGACAGCTAGAGGAGAAGTCCTTCTGCCTTTTTTGTTCTAATTTCCCCTATCGCTGATGGAGTTGGCTCCATGGATGCAGAAGACGCAAAATGAGGACCCATAACAAACATAAAACAACTGGGAGAAAAGAAGGAAGACCTCCCCCATAACATTCCCTAGAAACTCAGATTCTCAGGAAAGTTTCCAGGTCCAGAGGCTGTAGGCCAACTCCTCAACTGGTGTAAATCAACACAGCTACAAGGAAGTCAAAGGAGGGACACTGGTTTACAGCAGCTGAGGTTCTGCTCACACAAATGGAGAACATTACAGCTCATCTGTATGCCTATGCTTTCTAAATGTGTGTGTGAATATAGAATGGATATAGAGAATACAGTGCTGACCCTTACCTCTGTCGGTTACCTCCTGATCACTCACAAATTTATTCATGTTTTAATCTTTCCTCAACACTTCCTCCAGTCCTTTCTCCAAAGAGCTCCAGTACTGATAGGCAGCTGGCCTCTCAGGCTGTCCTGTCCGGAATAGCCAGTTAAGATTATGCAAGCACTATTATGACATCGCTGTGACTGTGACATAGCACATAAACTGCTGCTGACCAGGTAGGTGCTGTGATGACATGGACAAGAGTCTCAAAGGTATTTAGGCTCCTAACTCGCCCTGAAATCAATAGATGTGAGGAACCTAAATACATTTCAATATCTGGGCCCATCCATGTACGCAGTCCAATAGGTGGCTAAATTTGCTCCAGTGTAGAATTTCTCATTCGCTCGAAATCGTTTTGAATTTTGGTTCCGTCCCTCTCTCAGTTTGCCACACTTTCCAATATTGGTTTTACTGGAAAATCTGCTCCTGCTTGAATGGATAGAAAATAAAAGCACCGAACAAAGAAAGAGAAGAAACTGCCTTGGAGAATGCACAGTGACACTTGAGTGTGGGTGGTTGGTTGGAATGCACAGTGACACTTGAGTGTGGGTGGTTGGTTTCTTTTGCTTTTTAATTTGGTTGATTAAAAAGCTTGTTGAAATCTTATTGGACTGTATTACAAATCTTGATTTTTATATTGTTTTAAAATGAATTGAAATTTATTCTTCATTTCCATGTCCTGCCAAACAAATCAACTAAATTATTTTTTGTTGTGTTTAATACAGTGTGGTGTCATCTGTATGGCCATATGTAGAGCCCACACTTGATTTTGGAGATGATGTTGCCTTTAAAGCATTCAGAGTGATGACACTCTTTGCAGTAAACCATATGGAAAAAGAATTACAATGACATGTGTCCTTTGCTATGTATAACTGATTTGGTGCCTTACCCTTTCTGATTTTGCCCTTACATGGACACACTATTCTTTTGTACTCCTCCTTAGTAATTCGTCCATGTTTCCCCATTTTGTAGGATTTCTTTTTGATTTTCAGGTCATTACAAAACTTCTGATGGAGCCATTGGCCTCTTACTATTCTTCCTCTCTTTCCTTTGCATTGGCAGTTGTGCCTTTAATATTGTCTCCTGGAGAAACTGCCAGCTTTCCTGAACTCCTTTATGCCTTAGACGTTTTCCCCATGGGTCGCTACCTACCAATTCTCTGAGGATGTTAAAGTCTGCTTTTGGCAGTCCTTCTCCTGTCATTCTCATTCCTTCCTTTCCTTAGAATCATGAAATCTATCCTTCATGATCCCTTTCACCCAAATCACCTTCCACCTTCACATTCACAACCAGCTCCCCCCTGCTGGTCAGAATCAAGTCTACAGTGGCTGTCCCCCCGGTTTCTTCCTCCATTTTCTGAAACAAAGCATTGTCCCCAGTACATTCCAGAAACTTATTGGGTAATTTGGGGTTTTACCATTTCCTTTTTCAGCAGATGTCTGGGTAGGTAAAGTCCCCCATTACAATCAGGATTTGTGTTTTGCATATTTCTGTTGTTTGTTCTAGAAATGCCTCCTCTCCCTCCTCTTCCTGATTTGGTGGTCTGTAATAGACCCCTACCAGGACCTCACCCCTGTTTATTCCCTCTTTTATCTTTACTCAGAGACTTTCAACTGGTCTGCTTCTCACCTCAACAAGCTATAGCCCTCTATACCAATAGTCCAGTCATGAGATTTATCCATCAAGTATCTGTGATGCAGTTAAGCTCAGTTAAGATTTATGTTCTAAAACTCCCAGTTCTTACTGTTTATTCCCCATTAGTATTCCTCCTTGCTTGTGTGTACAGACATCTAAGATGTTAAGCAGATGCCCCCATGGATTTCCCTCTTGTTTCTCCTATAATTCTACTGCAATTTTCCACATCTACTTCTCCCCACACAGCTAGTCCTCTATTAAGGCCACCTTTTTTTACCTGGTGGCTTTTTTCACCTGCCCCCTCTGAACTTCGTTTTAAGCTCTTCTCCTAAGGTTGGTGAGTCAGTGCATGAAGATGTTCTTCTCCTTCTTGGTCAGACGGACCCCATCTCTTCCCAGCAAACCTCCTTCCTGCAATAGCATCCCATGGTAGAGGAAGTCAAAGCCTCCCAGAGACCCATCTTCATAACCCTATTCTGTGGGCATGCCTACCATTGAGTGTGTATTGAGCAGAAAGAACACTCAGTGCAGGAGACAAGGGGACTGAGTTAAACTGCAGATGTCAGGTTCACAAACTTCCATTTTCCGTGACTAATCTCTTAAGCTAGTGAGGATGGCCACGGTATAAAAATATTTCTGGAGATCAGCATGTGATTATTTGTATTGCAGTACTGCCTCACAGTCCCAGTCACAGAGTAGGATCCCATTGCGCTCGGACCTGTAGAAACAGAGAACAAGATGGTCCTTAACTGTCATTAATTAATTAACACATCTTAACAGCACAACAAACAAACAAGAGGATAATAAAGCAAGCAAAAAAGCCCCCTTTGACCAGGTACCAGCAGATAACTAATATAGAGCTACCTATTTCGGGAACTTTCTTCCTGATTCAGGGTCTGATGTGACTCAGCCCCTGTTCCATGCCATTGTGTAAACTGGGGACTCGTACATTTGCACAAGATGGAAAGTATCCAGTGGCACACCATTGAGGCCTACTCCAGTTTTAGTACATAAACAGCAGGCCACTCTGCAAGAAGCTAAGGGCATGGTCAGCACAGAGAGTTTGCCTGTCTCTGTGCTGGTGTTCTGCACCCCTCACTGACTACACCTGGCTCCATAAAGTCGGGCCTTTCAAAAATGCAGCATCAGGTAGGAGCACAGGTAATTGTAAGAATGCTTGCTCATTGCAGCTGTTACCATCCGGGCAAGGCATCCACATATAAGTCCACTACGGATGGACCAGTGATGGGAAGAGTGTTCATGCATGTGACAAGTAACACCATGAACTATGTAATGCCACAGAATAAATTAAGTTCAAGAACAGAACAAGAGTATGTGTGGCAAAGCCATGACAAACACTGTGCAGGCATCAAGGAGCTCATAAATTAGCACATCATCACCCCAACACTGCCTCAGCTTGACTTAGAGCTTGGGCAACAGTAGACCCTCAAAAGGAGGAGGCCACAGCTTTACACCCGTGGTCACTGTGATGTTAACTGGCTGCATTTGACAAGAGCTGGATCAGAGGTTGACTTTGAGTGTATTTACAGGGGGAAGGTTTTCACAACACAAGCCTTGTGCACACACACAAATAGTGTTCTGCAGCAGTGCAAGTTGAGCTGCAGCAATGAGCAGCGGGATCCTGCTTGGGCTCGTAATTCATACACTTCTCTCACTAATGAGGATCAACAGATCAACCCATACTGAATGCAGCTTGACAATATACCATCACTTAAAACACATTACAGTCAGAGAGGATGATAAATATTCCATTTATACACATTATGTACAAGGCCCAAAATGACTGAGGGTGCAAGAAAACAAAGCTGGTAAATACAGAAAATGCATTTGTCATAAATATAAAGGGAAGGGTAAACCCCTTTAAAATCCCTCCTGGCCAGAGGAAAAATCCTCTCACCCATAAAGGGTTAAGAAGCTAAAGGTAACCTCATTGGCACCTGACCAAAATGACCAATGAGGAGACAAGATCCTTTCAAAAGCTGGGAGGAGGGAGAAAAAACAAAGGGTCTCTCTGTCTGCCTGCCTGCCTGTGTGCTGCTGCTGCTGGGGACAGAACAGGACTGGAGTCTGAGAACTTTTAGTAAGTAATCTAGCTAGGTATGTGTTAGATTATGATTTCTTTAAATGGCTGAGAAGAGTTGTGCTGAATAGAATGACTATTCTTGTCTGTGTGTCTTTTTTGTAACTTAAGGTTTTGCCTAGAGGGATTCTCTATGTTTGGAATCTAATTACCCTGTAAGGTATCTACCATCCTGATTTTACAGAAGTATTCCTTTACTTCTATTAAAAGTCTTCTTGTAAGAAAACTGAAAGCTTTTTCATTGTTCTAAGATCCAAGGGTGTGGGTCTGTGGTCACCTATGCAAATTGGTGAGGATTTTTACCAAACCTTCCCCAGGAAGTGGGGTGCAAGAGTTGGGAGGATTTGGGGGGGAAAGACGTATCCAAACTACGTTTCCCAGTAAACCCAGTTAAAGTTTGGTGGTGGCAGTGGAAATTCCAAGGGCAAAGGGTCAAATTAATTTGTACCTTGGGGAAGTTTTAACCTAAGCTGGTAAAAGTAAGCTTAGGAGGTTTTCATGCAGGTCCCCACATCTGTACCCTAGAGTTCAGAGTGGGGAAGGAACCTTGACAGCATTACTGAAAAAACAGCTGCAGATTGACTCCTGCTAGCAAGAAGCTTCTGTACAATGTACAGTAAGATATTGGGCTTAACCCAGCGCAGGGCTAGGCTGAATTAAAGTCAGTCAAAGTTTTGTCTGAGTAGGGTATGAGGCCCAGCTCCTCAAAGGTCTTTAGACTCCTAACTTCCACTGAAATCAGTGGAAGCTAGGAGCCTAAATACCTACTGTAGAATTTGACCCAATAACAACAACAATAATAATAACAATTTGCATTTCTAGAGAGATTTTCTTCTTCAAAACATTTTACACACATGTTTTCTCACTCTCTGCTTCAAATAAAAGCCATTATTGACAGACAATTCTATTTTTCCGTCACAGCACAGACAAATAGGAGAGTGAAGAGAACACAGTTCATTAATGGGATTTTAAGCAGGTTCTCGTATGGAAAAAAAAATAAAGATCCAGCACTCAGAAGATGACTCTGCTTAGCTGTGTGCCTTGTGGCTTAAAGCAGAATTCCAAGAACATGACTTTGCTTTTTGAAATGGTTTCTCAATTAATGACAACTCAAAATATCTGCTTCCACCTAGTGGTGCGAGTTTGCATAACATGTGTTGTTTGTATTCCCTGTTTTCGATATCTTTGCCTAAAAGATAAAATACATCCGAATCTACTGAGACAATTCACACTTCTGCACAAAGCCACAACAGCACTAAGAATGTATATCTTTGTTAGCAAATAGGGAGAAGGAAAAGGATAATCTCAGAAAGAGGCTCTCTCTTTCTCCTTCACTTTATTCTATCTAGGTTTTTCCATGGTTCTCATCAATGAAGTATCTGAGCAGCTTCCTCTAGTACATTAATAATATGACTCACATCTGTCATGGTAATATCTTTTATTGGACTAACTTCTGTTGGTGAAAGGACTGCACAGAGTTCTTCCAGAGTGAAGTCCCGGATGACTGGAAAAAGGCTAATGTAGTGCCAATCTTTAAAAAAGGGAAGAAGGAGGATCCTGGGAACTACAGGCCAGTCAGCCTCACCTCAGTCCCTGGAAAGATCATGGAGCAGGTCCTCAAAGAATCAATCCTGAAGCACTTGCATGAGAGGAAAGTGATCAGGAACAGCCAGCATGGATTCACCAAGGGAAGGTCATGCCTGACTAATCTAATCGCCTTTTATGATGAGATTACTGGTTCTGTGGATGAAGGGAAAGCAGTGTCATGTTGAGGGAGCATTGAGGGAGCTGGGATTGTTTAGCCTGCAGAAGAGAAGAATGAGGGGGGATTTGATAGCTGCTTTCAACTACCTGAAAGGGGGTTCCAAAGAGGATGGCTCTAGACTGTTCTCAATGGTAGCAGATGACAGAACAAGGAGTAATGGTCTCAAGTTGCAGTGGGGGAGGTTTAGATTGGATATTAGGAAAAACTTTTTCACTGTGAGGGTGGTGAAACACTGGAACACGTTACCTAGGGAGGTGGTAGAATCTCCTTCCTTAGAGGTTTTTAAGGTCAGGCTTGACAAAGCCCTGGCTGGGATGATTTAACTGGGAATTGGTCCTGCTTCGAGCAGGGGGTTGGACTGGATGACCTTCTGGGGTCCCTTCCAACCCTGATATTCTATGATTCCTTCAGGTCCTTGAAAGGTTATTTCTTTCACCAACAGACGTTGGTCCAACAGAAGATATTACCTCAGCTAGGGTGACCAGATGTCCTAAGTTTATAGGGACAGTCCAGATATTCGGGGTTTAGGCGCCTATCAATCCCACCCCACCCCCATCACGATTTTTCATACTTACTATCTGGTCACCCTCTCCCTCACCCACCTTGTCTCTCTAATAGCCTCGGAATGACATGGGAGTATGTTCTCCTGTCACAGACTGTCCCCTGAGAAAGCTCTATCTACTGCACAGACAAGCCTCATCCTTCGAGTAGAAAACGTCATGGTGCCTGAGAAATAGGCCCTGTCAGCCACAACCCTAATCCCAGGGATTTACCTGATATTTTAGATATACTGGGCCCTGGCCACTGAGCCCCTGGAAGAGAAGGACTGCGACCTGGAACCTGACTTGATGTGTTCACGTTGCAGAAGTATGTACACAGCGTCTGAAGGCAAGCAACAAACAACACTTCAATGGTCACTGAATGAGGGGCCTGTGGAAAAAAATAGTACAATTGTGCAAGTAAAGACTGTGTCAAAATGCACGTGCACAGTACTCAGACTCCCTGAATCCTGGCATTTCCAAACTTTCCATTGCTCAGTTTTGCAAACTTACTAATTGTTATTTTAATGCAGATTTTTGTATATTTGTTGGGCGTCTAAAGATATAAAAATACAGACATGGATTCATATCATTGTCGTGCAAACATCCCCATTTCATTGTTTGTTTTGAAAGAAAAAAGTACAGGACTAGGTTCTGGCAATTTCTGTATTGAGCTGTAAAGAAAGGTATTTTTAAGGGGTTTGAACTATCGAAACAGAGGCACAGAGATTGTCTCACATAGGGAGGAGTGGGTGATGCAGTGTACACTTTCCCAAGCCAGCAGAGTTGCTGGACCCCAAGAGATTCCCCCTCTATTCCTGAGCCAACCTTGGCCAGAAGCAAGCAGACAGAAGGACAAAAGTAGCTCTCCATTTTAATAAAGGCTCTTGTAACTTCCTGGGTCAACTGGTCCCTTCCATTCTTTAGCTGACTATTACTCAGGCTCTTTTCTTACTGGCGAACTTGAATTTTGATTTTTCTACGTCATGGCCAGTCTTTATCGTCTCTCTTGTAAACTTGAATATGCCAATCCCTGAGAGTACGTACTTTCTTGTTTTTTCCTGATTCGGCAATCATAGCTCTGGGGATTGAGCTCCCATTTAAGGTACTTTTAATGATGACCCCCCAGTCCTTTATTTCATCTATCAGGATGTTCAAAGAGAGCAGCTACCCTTCACTGAATGCCACTGCTCTGACTTTGGATTCCCTTGTAGAATGTGTGGGGCTGGGGTAGTTGTCTCAGCTGGATTCTTAATCCAGAGGAAAGACGCTCTCCCCTGTTCAATCAAGATCAGGAATGGCACATAGATTTGGGAGAAAAAGTACATTTTACTTTTACTCTATTTTCTTATTTCTCAAAAGGAACAATCAATATAGGTATTGATGTATCTTGTCTGAAATGGGACAGCTGCTCTTCTACTCTCGGGATGGATGCTATATCAATAGATAAGATAAAAAGACAGGCCTAACTGAGAGACTGAACCCATAGGAGGGCCAAATTCTGCTGCTCGGTTACATGAGTACGTCGCTCCCCGACTAGGGCCCAAATCTGTATAAAGAAGAGTAAATCTGGTCCCGAGGGTGTATCGAACAACTTCCAAACTGTATAAGGAGGGTGGTTGAGTCTAAACTATAAAGACAGTTCCAAACCCACAGTTTGAGAATCGCTGTGCAGTAACATGCACTGATTATTGGTGATACTTGGTTTCCTCACAAAGACATGCACAAGGTTACATGGAACTCATCAGATGGTTAAACCACAAACCAGACTGAACACATGTCAGGAGACCGGGTTGTAGGTGGTCAGGCATAGTGGTCAGACTGGGAGTCATGCCTAGTGGTGAGTGTCCAAAAGCCAAAAGCAGGGATTGAGACGGGGCCAAAACCAAGAAGCAGATCCAAAGATTCGAACTAGAGTCAGAATCCAAATGGCAGAGCCAAGAATCAAGTAGGGTGACCAGACAGCAAATGTGAACAATTGGGATGGGGGTGGGGTAATAGGAACCTATATAAGAAAAAGACCCCCAGATCAGGACTGTTCCTATCAAATGGGGATATCTGGTCACTCTAGAATCAAGAGAGAGTCGGAGTCAGGAATCAGAGCCAAGGGTCAGAACCGGATCACCAGGGGCAGGGAAGAAGGGAGCAGGGCTGGTTCTGAGGCAGGAGCAAGGCTGGGTGTAGGACAGGATCTGGGCTGAAGCTGTGGAGGAACAGAGAAGAAGCAGGGCTTGACAAGAGCTGAGCCCAGGGAGGCAGAGAATCACTGAGCACCCAGCGAGCGACTGCTGCTGCTGAGTTTAAGAACCAGACAGCTAACTTCTTCAGCCAATCTGGCAGGGTGGTCCAAGCAGGACAGTGTCGGAGAATGGTGCCGTGGGGAAGGCGAGCAGAGCTTCACCATCATGGGCTTGCTTCTGGACGGCGCCGTGCCTTGTGGTGCCGGAGGTCTATCTTGCCTGGTGGGAAACTGCGGTGCCATCATGGCAATCAAGTCCCTGGCCACCTCAAACGTGTCCAGGATGGAAGGGAGCTCCTGCTCCTCCACCTGGCACTCTCTAGCAGGAGGGTCCAGTGGCACCAGACTTGACGGATCCCTCTGCAGGCCCAAAGTCGACAGTGCTGATCCCTGCTAATATTCTGTTCGCTTTTTTGACTGGTGCTGCACACTGAGCAGATGCTTTCAGAGAACTATCCACAGTGACCCCAGGATCTTTCTTGAGTAGTAACAGCTCATCATTGATATGATAAACCCCCCTCATTTTATATGTATCGTTGGGATTATGTTTTCCAATGAGCATTACTTTGCACTTACCAACATGGAATTTCATCTGCCATTTTGTTGCCCAGTCACCCAGTTGTCTGAGGTTCCTTTGTAATTCTTCACGGTCTGCTTTGGACTTATCTGTCTTGAGTAAGTTTCTATCATTTGCACTTTTTGCCACATCACCATTTACCCCCTTTTCCAGATCATTTATGAATATGTTGAACATCACTAGTCCCCGTACAGATCCCTGGGGGACACCACTGTTTACCTCTCTCCATGCTGAATATTGACCATTTATTCCTATCCTTTGCTTCCTGTCTTTTAAGTTAGTGATCCGTGAGAGGACTTTCCCTCTTATCCCGTGACTGCTTACTTTGCTTAGGACCCCCACCAAAGGCTCTTTGTCAAAGGCTTTCTGAAAGTCCAGGAACCTCATGTCTCCTGCTTTGCCCCATGGGCATTTTAACCCTCCAGACCCATTGGGTAAGAGTGTGAAGTACAGAGGGAAACTGAGGCATGCATAGAATTATTTAAAAATGTTACAGAAAATTCCCACTTTATTAAGGTCTGGTACATTTTAAACCTGATGCTGCACATGGAAATGTGTCCAGCTGTCTCTCAGGCATGGGCCATGCCCCTTGTGTGCTCCTTTCTCCCCAGTATCACACTTGTGACAGAGTGCTCCCAAGCAGGGCACAGCTGGGCACCTGGGAACAGAGCTGAGCCTCCCCTGAGCACAGCCAAGGTCACTGACTCTCAGGAGAACTGGTGGCTTTCTTAAAGTCCCAGCTCCTGGAGTCATGTGAATTTGTGAGAATTCCAGTTTTTGCTTAGCCAATGAAGTCAGTGTCTAGCGCTCATACCTGGGGAGCAGTCCAGCAGCTCCATGGAGGGATAAATAAAGAACCCAAACTGATCAGTTTTGTAATCCCATGATTTTGGGGGCCTCACTTCTGAACTCTGAAGCTGGTGACGCTGCATAGATGGTGGGCTCTGTGTGCCTATTAGCTCCAAAGTACGCCAGCAACAACCAGCACAGAGATGTCCTCTGAATTAGCTGCGACTGTTAATGAGGGGAGCTGCAAGGCTTATCTGAGCCACTGGGTGGGAAAGGGTGGGTTGTGGGGTGGGATGCTGGGTGGGGCAGGGCAGGCTGGAGAGAGTGAGGTGGCAAGTGGGGAAGACTGACTGGGTGGGGGGAGGGAAGGCTGGCTGAGGGTGGCAGGGAAGGCTTGTGGGGAAGGGGGTGGGGCGGTGGCAGCAGCAGGTGCTGGAAGGAGGGTGGCAGGCACTGGGTGGGAAGTTGAGGGGGTGTTGGTTGCGGGAGGCTGGGTTGGGGGAAGCAGGTGCTGGGTGGGAAAAATTGGGGGGCTGGGACATGGGGGGCATGGGCGGTGGGCTAGAAGGGGCAAAGGTTAGGCTGGGATTGGCAGATGCTGGGCAGGGAAGGCTGGGCTGGTGGGGTGGGGAAGGCCACGGGCACTTTGCTTGGCCTTTCCACACAGCATCTGTCTGTCCAGCCCTCTTATCAGGGCGTGGCCTTGCTTGCTGATCAGTCTTCAGAGGCTGCTGCTGCAGTGCAAAGGCAATCCAGAGCTGGATTAATCTGACTGCTTCTGCCCCATGCCTCAGTGGGCACCCTGCACGAGAGCCGGCAGAGGGACCCTTGCGTCCTGAGCAAAGCTCCCTGCCAAGGGGTTCTCCCAGGCAGCCTTTCCTTCTGTGCCAGAGCTTTGGGGTGAGAGGAGATGGCTGCCCTGGCAGGAATCTGGGGCCCATTGATCCAACACCCTTTGTCCCTTGGGTGGCTGTTAACAGCATCCCGGGCTCGTCTGTGAGCTTATGTGGGATAGAGGGCGGCTGCTCTTCATTGATCCCTCGTTATCTGTAGGCTCTCCCTGGCCGATAAGGGGGCTACAGGGTGAGGGCAGGGTGGGGCCTGGAGCCTGAGCTTTGGCAACCTGCCACCGACTGCCATGCCGGTGTTACAGTAACACCAGGACTTTGATTTGAACTCTGCTTCATACTGTCACCTTGGGCCTGAAGCTTCGCCACCTGGCGTTCGCCTGAAGGGGGCGAGTGGTTTTCTTCTAATGGTTGAGCCAGCTCAGCAGCCTGTAACTAGACTCCTAATAGAATCAAAATTATAGTGGAAAGAGGAGGAAGTGCAATTAGCATGTAAAGCCCTCACAAGGGGGGGGCATGCCACCAAATATTAATACCCATCCCCAGCCTCTCTCCCTTCACAGCGTTTTGGAACCCATGTCCCTTGTCTAGTGAGTGCTACTTAGTTGATGGCGAGTCCCTCCATCATAACAAAAGGCCAAGTACAGTTCCATTGTCCTTGATTCCCATAATCAGGGTAATAACAATTTATTCTTCCTGCCCCAATAACAGAGACAATGGGGATCCCACAGCAGCCAAAGTGACCATTTGGGCAGCTATGGCCTCATTCTAGGCGGGGTGGGTGTGCCTATGCAAATGAGATCGGCCCCTGAAGTTCTTTTCCACAACTTGCCACACCTCACCACCAGATGTCAGGGTGGATCTCATCCTGACTCTGCTTACAAGAGGAAAGTGATCAGGAACAGTCAGCATGGATTCACCAAGCGCAAGTCATGCCTGACTAATCTAATTGCCTTCTATGATGAGATAACTGGCTCTGTAGATGAGGGGAAAGCAGTGGATGTGTTATTCCTTGACTTTAGCAAAGCTTTCGACATGGTCTCCCACAATATTCTTGCCAGCAAGTTAAAGAAGTATCGGCTGGATGAACGGACTATAAGGTGGATAGAAAGCTGGCTAGACTGTCGGGCTCAATGGGTGGTGATCAATGGCTCCATGTCTAGTTGGCAGCCAGTATCAAGTGGAATGCCCCAAGGGTCGGTCTTGGGTCCGGTTTTGTTCAGTATCTTCATTAATGATCTGGAGGATGGCGTGGATTGTACCCTCAGCAAGTTTGCAGATGACACTAAACTGGGAGGAGAAGTAGATAGGTTGGAGGGCAGGGATAGGATACAGAGGGACCTAGACAAGTTGGAGGATTGTGCCAAAAGAAATCTGATGAGGTTCAACAAGGACAAGTGCAGAGTCCTGCACTTCGGAGGGAAGAATCCCATGCACCGCTGCAGACTAGGGACCAAAAGGCTTGGCCGCAGTTCTGCAGAAAAGGACCTAGGGGTTACACTGGACGAGAAGCTGGATATGAGTCAACAGTGTGCCCTTGCTGCCAAGAAGGCCAATGGCATTTTGGGATGTATAAGTAGGGGCATTGCCAGCAGATCGAGGGACGTGATCGTTCCCCTCTACTTAACATTGGTGAGGCCTCATCTGGACTACTGTGTCCAGTTTTGGGCCCCACACTACAAGAAGGATGTGAAAAAATTGGAAAACGTCCAGCGAAGGGCAACAAGAATGATTAGGGGACTGGAACACGTGACTTATGAGGAGAGGCTGAGGGAACTGGGATTGTTTAGTCTGCGGAAGAGAAGAAGGAGGGGGGGATTTGATAGCTGCTTTCAACTACCTGAAAGGGGGTTCCAAAGAGGATGGCTCTAGACTGTTCTCAGTGGTAGCTGATGACAGAACAAGGAGTAATGGTCTCCAGTTGCAATGGGGGAGGTTTAGGTTGGATATTAAGAAAAACTTTTTCACTAGGAGGGTGGTGAAGCACTGGAATGGGTTACCTAGGGAGGTGGTGGAATCTCCTTCCTTAGAGGTTTTTAAGGTCAGGCTTGACAAAGCCCTGGCTGGGATGATTTAATTGGGGATTGGTCCTGCTTTGAGCAGGGGGTTGGACTAAATGACCTCCTGAGGTCCCTTCCAACCCTGATATTCTATGATAAGTCTCTGCCTGCGCTAGAGCTTAAGTCTTTGCAGTTAATTTAACCCTTCTGAAACAGGAGGGAAGTTACTCAATGTTCCAGCTGAGGCCACGTCTATATTGGGAGCATTTTGCCAGTATAGGTAAACTAGTGTGGACATAGAAGAGCACTACTGTCCCCCACTGAATGAAGAACCTTTACCCTTAGAAAAGAGCAAGAATATAAAGAGGACGAACCCACTGCTCAGGCTTGCTCTGCATGGCTTTTCTATCATTATAGCGATGTTGGCTAGGGGTGTGATTCCTAACCAATACCATCATACCAGTACATCATCTTAACTCCTGGAGGCAGTTATACCAGTATAAGTGTGCTTATACCTGTACAACTAATATACACTAGCACTGGAGAGCTTAAAATAAGATACTAGACTGAGAGGACAAAAGAAAGGAGCAGATTCTCCTCTTAAATATACAGCATTCTCGCCTAGGATAGAAGACTGCGAAGAGGGACTTGCAGACAGATGTACACTGAATAGAGTTATTAGCAAGATGAAAAAAGATGGCTTAGCAGCTCTCCTGCTCTGATTGCAAAGTAAAGAATTAACTGCAACATCAGATCACTTCTGCTTTGGCCAGCCAGAAGGCATCCATATAACACTGGCTGCATTTGCTCCATTGCCTGAAGTGGGAAGTAAATAGCCTGGTCCCATGAGTGAACTGTTGGAAGAGAATAGGATCCCATCACTGAGCTAGGTATTCTGAAGAACCTGTTTCACCTTTCTTCAGGGTAAATGCACTGATCTGAAGGGCATTACTAAATATGAACTGGATGCTTTTACTAAGTGGTAAATGGATGAGCGATATAAATATGAAATCAAGACGGCTTCTTCCAGCCTAATAGCAAGTGAAGGCATCCTTCTAGCAAAAGGCAGCACAGCATACCGAGCTCACCATGCATAAGCATTTACAAAAACATGATTTCCCAAGTGCATTAGAGACCTTAACATCCCATCCTACCTTCAGAGTAACAGCCATGTTAGTCTGTATTCGCAAAAAGAAAAGGAGGACTTGTGGCACCTTAGAGACTAACCAATTTATTTGAGCATAAGCTTCCGTGAGCTACAGCTCACTTCATCGGATGCATCCTACCTTCCTGCACTTTATCAGATGATAGGGAAACCAACAGGCCCTGATTCGATGATACTTATCATAGGGACATTGTATTAACCTCTCTGGATCCAAAGCATCAACTGGAAGAGAAGGAATAAAAAGACAAAAGAAAACATTCTGTAAAACAAGATCTAAGTTCATCATCAACACAATTAACAAGAGTGAAAGCATACTAGCTACTGGAGCTGCCCTCTAACGGGGTTAAGCCATCAATTTTTAATAGCCGAGATAAAAATGCTAAACTGCTAAGTTGGCACTCATTGTGTGTACCCAACCAAATTCACTTCGGATTTTGGGTGAGTGGAATATTCCATTAAAAAATGAGGAAAGCGCAATCAGTAGTGCAGAGTGGCCGGTACATATTAATGACTATACTTATGCAGAACAGTGAGCTGGAAATAAACATTACTATAAAAACCCTTGAAGCTACCAAATTAACTAGTTGTACAGCAGTGACATGCTAAGGATTGGCAGAAGCACGGCATTCTGAAGTAAATCCTTTTGCATTTACCTTCATACTCCAAGGCCATCTCTGCTGGATTTAGAAAAACATCAAACTAAAACAAACATGTCTGGAGTTAAGGATGCAATTTGCACTACAGTGCACTTGGCCCTGTAAAGTGCAGAGGTTGGCAGGTGCTTAAGAGCCCAAGACTCTCTGAACATAGTGAGGGCCTAAGTCACAGGCACTTTTTGAAAATGTTCCCTCCTAGTCCATACTATGACCCAGAGACAGGCACGAGTCACCTTAATCACTTAACAGTTACGCAGAAGGGACAAGGTAGGGGAGGACCAACTTCTGAAAGTGAGACACACAAGCTTTCAAGCATACATAGACCTCTTCTTCAGGATTCAGTTTGTGTCCATGCAGCAGTTTTCTTGCCATCACAAATGTGTCTCCCCTCACACCTTCCATGCTATTTATCCGCATTTGTATCAATGTACAGAGGGCATGCACAGAAGTAACTTGGGCCAATGGACTGTGGGAGGTTTTCTAGATAGCTGGAAGTAAGGAGGACGGGCCAGATTGATTACATAAATCAGTATTTTTCAACCTTTTTGATACCAGGGACCAGCTTAGAATCATTGAATATCAGGGTTGGAAGGGACCTCAGGAGGTCATCTAGTCCAACCCCCTGCTCAGAGCAAGACCAACACCAACTAAATCATCCAAGCCAAGGCTCTGTCAAGCCGGGCCTTAAAAACCTCTAAGGATGGAGTTTCCACCATCTCCCTAGGGAACCCATTCCAGTGTTTCACCACCCTCCTAGTGAAATAGTGTTTCCTAATATCCAACCTAGACCTCCCCTGCTGCAACTTGAGACCATTGCTTCTTGTTCTGTCATCTGCCACCACTTTGAACAGCCTAGCTCCATCCTCTTTGTATCCCCCTTTCAGGTAGTTAAAGGCTGCTATCAAATTCCCCCTCACTCTTCCCTTCTGCAGACTAAATAACCCCAGTTCCCTCAGCCTCTCTTCATAAGTCATGTGCCCCAGCTCCTTAATAATTTTCGTTGCCCTCCGCTGGACTCCCTCCAATTTGTCCACATCTGTTCTGTAGTGGGGAGACCAAAACTGGACGCAACACTCCAGATGTGGCCTCACCAGTGCCAAATGGAGGGGAATAACCACTTCCCTCCATCTGCTGGCAATGCTCCTACTAATACAGCCCAATATACCATTGGCCTTCTTGGCAACAAGGGCAGACTGCTGACTCATATCCAGCTTCTCATCCACTGTCATCCCCAGGTCCTTTTCTGCAGAACTGCTGCTTAGCCAGTCGGTCCCCTGTCTGTAGCAGTGCATGGGATTTCCTTCCTTCCTTCCTTAGTGCAGAACTCTGCACTTGTCCTTGTTGAACCTTATCAGATTTCTCTTGGCCCAATCCTCCAATTTGTCTTGGTCACTCTGGACCCTTCCCTACCCTCCAGTGTATCTACTTCTCCCCCCAGTTTAGTGTCACCTGCAAACTTGCTGAGGGTGCAATTAATCCCATCATCCAGATCACTAATAAAGATGTTGAACAAAACCAGCCCCAGGATTGACCCCTGGGGCACTCTTCTTCATACCAGCTGCCAACTAGACTTGGAGCCATTGGTCACTACCCGTTGAGCCCAACAATCTAGCCAGCTTTCTATCCACCTTATAGTCCATTCATCCAATCCGTACTGCTTTAACTTGCTGGCAAGAATACTGTGGGAGACCGTACCAAAAGCTTTGCTAAAGTCAAGATATATCACATGCACTGCTTTCCCCATATCCACAGAGCCAGTTATCTCATCCTGGAAGGCAATCAGGCTGGTCAGGCATGACTTGCCCTTGGTGAATCCAAAGCTTGCAGCTTTTCTAAACAGTGTCAGGGAGATCTGAGGGACAGGCCATTGAGAAAGACTGACATAGGTACTTAGGACAAATGGCTACTTGTGACGAAGTGGGAAGTGTCTTAGTGTTTGTATGAATACTGTGCACGCCTCAGTTTTCCCATTGTGTTGCACAAGTATCTAGGTGGTGGGATAAGGGTGTGTGACCTTTGCAGATACCCCGAGAGGGAAGGTGCAAGTGCCTTCTAGCTTCCTGGGCCCAGACAATAGATGTATCTTGGCAACTGATTGCCGGGGCCCATCCTCTGCAAGAGCCAGTGGGAGGAATTGGAGAACAAAGAGAGGTGGAGGCCAGGTGACCGGTTTGCTTGGGGAACAGCATACAGGATGGAGGAGGGGCAACTGGGTGTGACTGAAGGTGGGCTGCTGGAAGCTGGTCAGACTCCTGGTTTGGGACTCAGGAGGAGAACCCGTGGCTCTGGGTCTCCTCAAGATGAACTTTGCTGTAACTTCCTGCTTTCTGTGCTAACAAGATTCTGCTCTATGCTGTGTTCCAGACAACTAATAAACCCTTCTGTTTTACACCGCTGGCTGAGAGTCACTCCTGACTGCTGAAGTCGGGGGTGCATGGCCCCTTTGGAGGGCGTGTAAGGTTTCCCCAGGTGTCCTATTCAGGTGGCTCACTGCAGGGAGCTTATGGCGTGAGACAGGGATGCTGAATGCTCCGAGGTCAGACCAAGGAGGAGCTGAAGCCCAGGAGGCTTGTCCTAGTGAGAGTGTGCCCCGAGGGGTAGCCACACTGCAAGAGGGTCCTGGTCCGGGGGCTAGTCTTCACCAGACTATTCTATTCTATTTATTGCAAATATTTGCACTGTAAAAATGATAAACAAAAGAAATCGTATTTTTCAATTCACCTCATACAAGTACTGAGGTGCAATCTCTTTATCGTGAAAGTGCAACTTACAAATGTAGATTTTTTTGTTACGTAACTGCACCCAAAAACAAACCAATGTAAAACTTTAGACCTTACAAGTCTACTCACTCCTACTTCTTGTTCAGTCAATCACTGAGAGAAACAAGTCTGTTGACATTTACGGGAGATATGCTGCCCACTTCTTATTCACAATGTCACCCGAAAGTGAGAACAGGCGTTTGTATGGCACTTTTGTAGCCGGCATTGCAAGGTATTTACACGCCAGAGATGCTGAACATTCGTATGCCCCTTCATGCCTCGGCCACCGTTCCAGAGGACGTGCTTCCATGCGGATGACACTTGTTAAAAATATAATGTGTGTGACTGAACTCCTTGGGGGAGAGCGGTGCGCCCCCTGCGCTGTTTCACCGCACGCCGCCACAGATTTCCTGGTATAGCAGTCGCGGATGATGACCCAGCACAGGTTGTTCATTTTAAGAACACTTTCCCTGCAGATCTGACCAAACGCAAAGAAGGTACCAATCTGAGATTTCTAAAGATAGCTACAGTACTCGACTCAAGGTTTAAGAATCTGAAGTGCCTTCCAAAATCTGAGAGGGTCGAGGTGTGGAGCATGCTTTCAGAAGTCTGAAAAGAGCAATACTCCAATGTGGAAACTACAGATCCAAGCCACCAAAAGAGAAAATCAACCTTCTGCTGGTGGCATCTAACTCAGATGATGAAAGTGAACATGTGTTGGGCCACACTGCTTTGGATCGTTATTGAGCAGAACTCATCATCAGCATGGACACATACTCTCCTGCAAATGTAAACAAACTTGTTTGTCTTAGCAATTGGCTGAGCAAGAAGTAAGACTGAGTGTACTTGTAGGCTCTAAAGTTTTACATCATTTTGTTCGAGAATGCAAATTTTTTGTACATAATTCTACATTTGTGAGTTCTACTTTCGTGATAAAGAGATTGCACTATATTACTTGTATTAGGTGAAGTGAAAAACACTATTTCTTTTGTCTTTTTGTACAGTATAAATATTTGTCATAAAAAAGAAATATAAGTGAGCACTGTACACTTTGTATTCTGTGTTGTAAATGAAATAAATATATTTGAAAATGTAGAAAACATCCACAAATATTTAAATGGTATTCTATTATTTTTAAGTGCGTGATTACATTTTTTAATTGCTTGACAGCCCTAGTACTAACAGGATATTAACCATGTTACGTCTGTAGCAAAACACATTTTGGAGCCAGCCACTGGTAATAAAGTCAATTATGAATTATGGCAAGGACAGGGCCTTAATAAGAACAGTCACTTCACTGGGATGATCCCCAGGAAACTGATTTAGGCCCTGGCTGCACAAGACATGACTGTAGCTTTGTAACCAGTTTGTACCCCACACAGCAAATTTGATCTGCTAGTTGGATCATCCATTTCTCCAGACCACAGACATGCTGCAGCTGGGGGACATAGTCATAGAATCATAGAATCATAGAATATCAGGGTTGGAAGGGACCCCAGAAGGTCATCTAGTCCAACCCCCTGCTCGAAGCAGGACCAATTCCCAGTTAAATTATCCCAGCCAGGGCTTTGTCAAGCCTGACCTTAAAAACCTCTAAGGAAGGAGATTCTACCACCTCCCTAGGTAACGCATTCCAGTGTTTCACCACCCTCACAGTGAAAAAGTTTTTCCTAATATCCAATCTAAACCTCCCCCACTGCAACTTGAGACCATTACTCCTCGTTCTGTCATCTGCTACCATTGAGAACAGTCTAGAGCCATCCTCTTTGGAACCCCCTTTCAGGTAGTTGAAAGCAGCTATCAAATCCCCTCTCATTCTTCTCTTCTGCAGGCTAAACAATCCCAGCTCCCTCAGCCTCTCCTCATAACTCATGTGTTCCAGTCCCCTAATCATTTTTGTTGCCCTTCGCTGGACTCTCTCCAATTTATCCACATCCTTCTTGAAGTGTGGGGCCCAAAACTGGACACAGTACTCCAGATGAGGCCTCACCAATGTCGAATAGAGGGGAACGATCACGTCCCTCGATCTGCTCGCTATGCCCCTACTTATACATCCCAAAATGCCATTGGCCTTCTTGGCAACAAGGGCACACTGCTGACTCATATCCAGCTTCTCGTCCACTGTCACCCCTAGGTCCTTTTCCGCAGAACTGCTGCCTAGCCATTCGGTCCCTAGTCTGTAGCTGTGCATTGGGTTCTTCCGTCCTAAGTGCAGGACCCTGCACTTATCCTTATTGAACCTCATCAGATTTCTTTTGGCCCAATCCTCCAATTTGTCTAGGTCCTTCTGTATCCTATCCCTCCCCTCCAGCGTATCTACCACTCCTCCCAGTTTAGTATCATCCGCAAATTTGCTGAGAGTGCAATCCACACCATCCTCCAGATCATTTATGAAGATATTGAACAAAACCAGCCCCAGGACCGACCCTTGGGGCACTCCACTTGATACCGGCTGCCAACTAGACATGGAGCCATTGATCACTACCCGTTGAGCCCGACAATCTAGCCAGCTTTCTACCCACCTTATAGTGCAACAATCTAGCCAGCTTTCTACCCACCTTATAGTGCATGTTTCCTCTGAATAGTGTGGGGGTGCCTCAATTTCCCCTTTGCAGTTCTTAAGTATCTAGGTGGTGGGAGAAGGGTGTCTGATCACTGCAGAGCCCTAGAGGGCAGGTGTGTGCAGGAGTCTGGACACAGAGAATGGCCGACACCCTGTTTCTTGGCCACTGATGGCCTGGGCCCTTCCCCCCTGCAAGGTGAGAGCTAAAGGGTTGGAGAACAAGGGAATCAGGTGACCTCCTGGCCCGGGAAAGGAACAAAGCCCAGAGGAGGAGGGGCTGGAGGGAGTTTCAGTTTGGGGCTGGCTGGGACATGGAGTGAAGGGCAGACGTGGTTGTCTGGCTCACTGCCCCCCAAAATGGACCCAGCTGAGGAGTCCTGTTCTCTGCACCTACCAGCTCTGTTTTAGACCATGTTCCTGTCGTTTAATAAACCTCTGTTTTACTGGCTGGCTGAGAGTCACATCTGACTGCGAAGTTGGGGTGCAGGACCCTCTGGCTTCCCCAGGAGCCCCGCCAGAGCAGACTCGCTGTGGGAAGCGCACGGAGGGGCAGAGGATGCTGAATGCTCTGAGGTCAGACCCAGGAAGCTGTGTGTCCTGCAGACAGTCTGCTCACAGACAGGAGACTTCCCCAGAGTCCTGACTGGCTTCATGGGGAGCAGTTCCAGAGCATCGCCTGGGGACTCCATGACAGCTATCAAATCCCCCCTCCCTCTTCTCTTCTGCAGACAAAATAACCACAGTTCCCTCAGCCTCTCCCCATAAGTCATGTGCCTCAGCTCCCTTCTCATTTTCATTGCCCTCCGCTGGACTCTCTCCAATTTGTCCGCATCCTTTCTGTAGTGGGGGCCCAAAACTGGACACAATACTCCAGATGAGGCCCTCACCAGTGCTGAATAGAGGGGAATAATCCCTTCCCTCGATCTGTGGGCAATGCTCCTACTAATGCAGCCCAATATGCTGTTAGCCTTTTTGGCAACACGGGCACACTGCTGACTCACCTCCAGCTTCTCATCTGCTGTAACCCCAGGTCCTTTTCTGCACGTCCTTTTCACCAGTTCCTTATCCACCTTTCAATTCTCAGATTAAAGCCCATCTTCTCCAATTGAACTAATAATTTGCCAATTGTATCAAATGCCTCACTGACGTCCAGGTAGATTAGATCATTGGTTCTCAAACTGGGGGTCACAACCCGGTTAAGTGGGGGGGTCACGAGCCCTGACCCCAGTGCGCGGCTGTAAGTTGCGAGCCCCGACCCCTGCACCAGGCTGTCAGCCCTGACCCCTGTGTGGAGCTGCGGGGCTACGAGCCCCAACCCGGGCACACGGCTGTGGGTCCCGACCCCTGTGCTAGGCTGTGAGCCCTGACCCCGGTGTGCGGCTGTGAGTCCCGACCCCGACCCCTGCGCCGGGCTGTGAGCCACGACCCCGGTGTGCAGCTGTGAGTCCTGACCCCAACCCCTGGGCCGGGCTGTGAGCCCCGACCCCAACAGGGAATCGTGGTTGCGAGCCCCGACTCCAACCCCCACACAGGGCTGCAAGCCCAGACCCCAACCCTGGCCAGGAGTGGGGCTGTGATCCCTGAGTCCGACTGCCACATGGGGTTGCAAGTGCTGACCCCAACCAGGAGTGGGGCTGTGAGCCCTGAGCTGGGGCCTCCAGGACGCTGTGAGCCCCGACCTCTGTAATGGGGTTTCAGGCGCAGCCCGGCCATGCTGAGGGTTATCAGCCGGGAGCACACACAGGGTTGTCAGCCCCGAGCCCCGCCACCCGCTGTGTTTTAGTCTGAATTTAAAAGCAGTGAGTAAAGGTAAATTCATTTTAAGCCATAGGGTTTAAATTTAGTATTTAACATAGTATTAAATATCAAAAATGTGTTTTTAATTTTTAAGGGGGGGTCGCACTCAGAGGTTTGGTGTTCGAAAGGGCTCACCAATACAAAAAGTTTGAGAACCACTGGATTAGATCTACTGCATTTCCTTTGTGTAAAACCTCAGTTATCTTCGCAGAGAAACAGATCAGGTTGGCCTGGCAGGACCTACCGATTGTAAAACCAGGTTGTATTTTATCCCAGTTACCGTTCACCTCTTTGTCCTTCATTACTTTCTCACTCAAAATTTGTCCCAAGACCCTGCAGACAGTTGAGGTCAAATTAAAAGGCCTGTAGATACCTGGACCACGTTTTTTTCCATTTCTTAAAAATAGGAACTATATTAGCAATTCTCCACTCCCCCGCCCCGAGTTTACAGAGCCATCAGAAATCCTTGCTATTGGGCTTGCAATTCCATGTGCCAGTCCCCTTACTCTGCATGGATGGAGCTTATGGGGTGCTAGGGGCTGCAGTGAGTGGGGTGGGAGGACCCACTAGGGGGCACTTGCCCCTTCTAGTCTGTGCCGGCCCCAGCATAGTGCTCAATTTGTGCTATTTTGGGGGTTGTAAATCTAAGTTTCTGAGCGCTTGTCACTAAGGAGCCCATGTGCAGTGCAGCCTGGTCATAGAATCATAGAATATCAGGATTGGAAGGGACCTCAGGAGGTCATCTAGTCCAACCCCCTGCTCAAAGCAGGGCCAATCCCCAATTTTTGCCCCAGATCCCTAAATGGCCCCCTCAAGGATTGAACTCACAACCCTGGGTTTAGCAGGCCAATGCTCAAACCACTGAGCTATCCCTCCCCCAAGGCTCCCTGGCCCAGCTCCCCACGCTCTGTGCAGCGCAGTGCAACTAGATGTGGGATTCTTCACTTGTCCTAATCTACTGTGCTGTGTGGCTGTTAAAGAGCTGCTCCGTCCCACCCCAGAGGTGGCTGCATCTTAGTGCTGGGCAAAGGATCCCTGTATAAATAGCCCCTGCATCCCACCCCAGAAGTGGCTACATCTCAACCTCAGGGATGAACTGAGTGACTGGAATACAAGTGACTCTAGTCCTGGGAGTGACCAGGGCTGCTGGGCCTCTTGCCAGGGAGGTGGGCAAGGCCTCAGCAGAGATTGGGGCCCTGGGGTGGTGCAAGGCCAGGGCCGAGATTCTTCTGGCCGTGGGAACCCAGTGACTCAGTCAGTGCCCCGCTCCCAGCCAGTCCTCCCCATTCACCGAGCCCTTCGTGCCAGCCATGTTGCTCTAAGTCGCACTAGGTGCCACTCGATAGGTCACCTACAATCACACGGTTTCTTTTCGGTGCCTTGACTGGGCAGCGGGTAAGGAGCGGTGGATAACGGATTCTCCAGGCCAGGACTACAGATCTGCTCCCTCACTGTGCCAGGGATGCCCCGCTGGTCCCATCTCTGCCCCAAGAGCCTCCCCCCGCAGTCCCTGGCAGAGAAGGGATTGCTCCACTGCCAGTGCCCAGCAGGCCTATGTGTGACATGAGTTTGGGGGTCTCAACCCCGTCCCTAGGGGGATGGGTCCATGCTCTGACTGGCATAAGCTGACAGCCAAGGACTGGCCAAGAGTGCCCTCCCCACCTTCTCAGGCAGGGCAAGGGGTGGAGTACAGAGTGATCTGCTGTGGGGCCCAGGCCCTCAGTCTCTGGGGCTGGCAGCACTGCCCCAGCGATGAACATCCCCCAGGGGCAGGGAGCAGCTGCCGGGTCCAAAGCATCCCAGCAAACACTGGCCATTCGGCACCAGCCAGGGGAAGGTCTCGCACCCAGGCCATTCTGGATCAGAAGCGTGTGTGGGGAGATGGGAGCTGAACACGGACCCCTCTCCAAACTCCCAGCAGCCCCCAGAGCCTCATCCCTGTGATCCCTCTAACGCCATGGGCACAAGGACCCTCAGCCAGCATCCCCATAGGGCCCAACAGTGGGGAACCCAGCCCCTTACCTGGCTGGTCCCTCCCATGGCCTTGACGCTGGCCCCAGTTCAGCCCAGTTCCCCCACTCTGCAGGGCACTGGAGAAGCCTCCACTGGCAGCTTTGCTGCTGGCACTCTGTGGCAGCTCCTGCCGAGGCCCCAGGGCCCAGGCCGGGCAGCGCTGCCCTCCCAGGGGGCTCGTTAGCCAGGGCCATGCAGAAGCCTGGGGCCCAAAAGCCAACCATGGCTCCCCAGCCGGGAGCAGGTTTCCTTGACACCTGGGTACCCCAGGGGGCCAGATCCTAAAGAGCAGGAGGGGAAGATGCAGAAAGAGGAGAGCTGTGCACGGGGCCATGGAGCGGGGGGAAGGGACAGAGAGACGTTTAAACCAGAGGGGCGGAGGGCGCACCCCCATCTTCCTCAGAGCCCTGGGCTGGCCTGTGCCCCCTGGCCCCAGGGGTGGGGGCTGGAAAGTGACTTGCCTTGCCCCAGAGTGCCAAGGCCACTGGCTGTACCGGAGAGGCCGTGCGGCTGCAGGAAACGCCCCCCCCCCCGCCCCGCAAGCCGGGCTCCGTGGGGCCAGGATTCAGGCCTGGGGAGCTTTGGGCCTTGTGGCGGGGACTCCAGCACTGGGGAAAGGGCCAACTCGACTGCCCCAGAGCCCAAGGCTTGCGTCACACCCCCATCCCCCACGCCAACGGCCCTGCCCTGAAGGGACCCATCTAGGGCCAGAGCGGAGCTCAGGCTCTGTAGCCCCAGCGTGCCGGTCCCACAGCCGGCAGGCAACGCGGGTGCTGTCCCAACAGGAACTGGACTGAGCCCCTCTCCACAGCCACCCCCACTGTCAGACACTGCTCCCCAGGGACAGATTCGAACCCATGCCCCAGAGAGGAGAGACGCCCCCTACCCCGCCAGCCCAGAATGTTATTATTCATCTTACATAGCACTGTCCAGCAAAACACTTCCCAAAGGAGGTCAGTGTCATCATCCCCACTATACACATGGGGAAACTGAGGCAGAGGGCAGGGAAGGGATTTGCTCAAGATCACCCAGTGGCAGAGTCAGACATAGACTTCCAGTCTGCTGCATCCCAGTTCAGTGCTTTACCCACTAGACCACACTGCCTCCCTTGAATCATAGAATCATAGAATATCAGGGTTGGAAGGGACCTCAGGAGGTCATTTAGTCCAACCCCCTGCTCAAAGCAGGACCAATCCCCAATTAAATCATCCCAGCCAGGGCTTTGTCAAGCCTGACCTTAAAAACTTCTAAGGAAGGAGATTCTACCACCTCCCTAGGTAATGCATTCCAGTTTTTCACCACCCTCCTAGTGAAAAAGTTTTTCCTAATATCCAACCTAAACCCTCCCCCACTGCAACTTGAGACCATTACTCCTTTTCCTGTCATCTTCTAAAAGAAGACTCTGTGGCCATAGCTCGGGAGTGGCTTTCCCTCCACGCACTGCCAGGGGGAGCCATGAGATGTTTAGTATTGTCTGTCCCAAGTGTGGGGAGGCACGAGCCACCCCAGGTCCCACACAGGTGCCTCTGCCCAGATGGCAAGAAGGCCGAGCGGGGCCCATCAGCTTTGGTGCCCCTCTTGCGCCCCAACACTCAGAAGTCACTAGTCAGGCCTCAAAATCATGAGATTTGCTTAAAAATCACAAGATTTTAATATTTGTTTGCATTCTGGCATGGCTGTGTTTGGGAGGAGCGAGGTCTGGGGCTTCTCCTCCACGCCGAGGGTGGGCACTTTATCGAACGAAAGTGAAGTTTCTTCGTTACTGATCCCATTCCAACTCACCCACCCACCCACTGCTGGGCTCACCATGCAGTGATGGGCGTTGGCAACGCTGGCCATTTAAGAGTTAAAGTGTGACAGGGCGTTGGTCTACCTTGGCACTAGAAGGGCAGCAGGAAGAGCAGCAGCCCCACAATTGAGCTGCCTTGGAAATTTGGGGGGGTGCATGGAACCCTTATGTTTTCACCCCTTGCAAAAAATTTTCAAAAGCCAAAAATGTCTATGTGTGTGTGGGTGTGTAGTTTTTTCCATCCCTTCCCATCCACTTTCCAGTAGATGAGAAAAGGACAAAGGGCAGAGAAATGGGGGAGGGAGGGGTAATTTTTCGAAGGCTTTTTTTAAATTGCTCATCAAAAACCTGAAATGTTTAGAAAGAAGCAAATTTTTTCTACAACACTGTCAAGAAAAAGGCCAATTTACCAACAAAAAAGCTCAGGCTTTAGTTTAAAGAGGAGCGAAAGAAGCAGGGCTGAAATAGGTACAGAATATAATGAAAGGAGGGGGGTGCTCCTATTTGCCCCCCCTTCACCTGCCCCGGTGTTGCAAGAGCAATGGGACGCTCTGTGAAAGCAAATGTCAAGGGAAGTTACATAATTAGCCAGGGGAAGTCACTGCCACTAGATGTCACTGACATTGCGAGCCTGGCAGGATTCAGACAAGGATGGTGCGGGGTGGGGGAGCAATGGTGTCAGGACAGAATTTAGAAAACAGGCCACAAGGCCACTGCTGACTGTCAGGATGAGGGGGATATGCCCCCCTTTTCCCCTCCCCCGACTGGTTATGTCATCATTAGCCACTAGGAGGGGGTTCTTGCACCTTCCTCTGAAGTAGCTGGTGCTGGGGTGGCTGGCCCCATTGATCTGGTTTGGGGAAGGAGGCAGCAGGGAGAGGGCGGGGTACTGGGCTAGATGGGTCCTGTGACGCTAGCAGACCAGGTGCCAGCTCATGCCCAGACCCTTAGGCCTCACTGAACACTGACAAGCGCAGAGCTTGACCCAGCCTGTGTGTTAGCCGTGTGACAACAGCTGCTGATCAGCGTGTGTGGAGTGTTTCGACTTGTGGAATTGCTTGCAGGATTGATCTCTCCCATAACCTCTGTAGCCCGTGGTATAAAGTTAGAATGAATGTTTGCATCGTAAACCTCTGTAACTGCTCCACACCACTGAGTTTGCAAGGCAGCTTACGTCCACCTAACACTGCGTCTACACTAAAATTTGGCTCCCGCTGATGTAACTCACCTGCTTTGCCGACTTAATCATGCCACTTCCCCCAGTCAGCGTAGTTAGGTCAATGCAGTGTCAGTGTACATACTGCGTTGCTTACATCGACTGTCCCTCAATGCCCCACACTGACAGTATAATCGATACCACACACCACAGACACAAGGAGCCAGGTGTACACACACACAAGTGCTGTAACTACTGTGGCGGCTGCACGCAGGGCAATTTGATTTTGTAGTGTAGCCATGGCCTGTGTAACTCCCTCAACAGGGGAGAAGCATGAATTAGTGTAAAGTGCTGGGTCTGCCCATCGAAACCAAATGAGCCATTGCGAAATATCCTTACTGATTGCCTCTCTTGTTAGATATTTTACTGCGTGTGTGTGTGTGTGTGTGTGTGTTCTCCCTGTGTGCTGCCCCAGCTCTGTGCAGACAGCCAGCACAGCAGACCTTGAGTGAACCGCCCAATGACCACAAGATCCGTTAAGGGACGAAGGCACCCGGCCAGGTTTATTGTTGACAAGGCATGCTAATAGCACCTGGCAGACTCTACGAGGGTACTAAGACATGTATGCCTGTGAGAATGGACGCAGCTCAGTGAATGGCAGGACTTTCCATTTCCCCCTTGGCTGGACCAACACATTCTCTCAGAGATACCCTGATACAAACAAGCTGCCCCTCTGACTTAGATACTGCCCTCTGACCTGGCTAGTTATTGTCCACTTTTTTGTACATGTTGGTTTGATTAAAACATTTGTATTTATTATGTTGCTATTTGACCTTATCTTTTAGGAGGGCTCAGTGTGTTCCTGTTATCCTTGGGGAATGTTTTTGTGCCATTCTTGATATTGTGGTTTTTGTACCATGCTTCTGGAATGTGTTTGTGTGGTCCTTTGTGCCGAGCACTGTCCAGGACTGCACGTTTCTGCACCATCAGGGCTGGGCTCACCAGATTCTGGGAACGTGCAAGTGGGCAGGGCCTGATGTTTGCTCACAGCAGGGAGAGGGGATACTGGGCTGGATGGACCCTGTAGGAATCAGCCAGGCTGAGTTTCCTGCAGGGCAGAGGGAGGTGAGTGGGCCTCGTTAGATGCAGCCTGGGGGGGCTGGCTGTGGTGAGGGGGGTCTCGGGCTTTGGGGGGGTTCTCTGCAACAGGCTGTCTCTGTGACTGATGCTGATCACACTACACTGCCCCCTTCTTAAAGCCCAGCACAGCCCAGCCCAGCCCAGCCCAGCAGCTGGAGCCCACCCAGTAATTAGGAAATGAGATTTAATTTCAGGCAACAAAATGCCACAAAAGTGGCGGGTGAGCCGGCTTTGGGCTGCGCGGTAAGATGATAAGCAGCATCACACAGGCTGGTTGCATAATTGTGAACTTGGCTCAGGCCGGTTGCCTTCCCCGCCCCCCCGCCCAGCCCTGGAGGTTGGGGGCCGACTCTGAGGAGGGCTGGGGGACGAGATGCTGGGTCCCTGCCCGGGAGAAGGGGTGTGCGCTGGGCATCATTCTGGGATCGCTCAGCCCCCAGCATGGCCTGGCCCAGGGCAGGGGGCACTGGGCCGCAGTCCATACCCACAAGGCATGGGCAGGTTGGGGACAGGGCTAGCTCAGCCTGGGTTTGGTGAACTCCGATCTTGAGACAATATTTCCTCTAGGGCCCATTGGATGCACCTGTGCTGCCTACAGGGGGCACTGCCGCTGCATGGGGGTATCACCCACCTGCACCTCCTGCCTCCCACTGCCCCACCCCAAATCACCCCCTGGCCCCTCCACCCATGCACTGTATACAGCTTGCAGTTACTGTAAACCTCTCCCCCTCCCTGCTACCCCCACTGCCTCCCCCCAGCCCTGCTGTAAGCCCCCCAAGTCACCCCGCTCTGCCCCAAGCAATCTCCCTCCAGCAGGGTCTGCATGCAGGTCTCTGCAGGATGAACTCTTCTGCAAGCCTGGTGCAGCTTCACCTGTCCCTGGGTCCCAGCTCCGCCCTAGTCATGATCCCCCCAATCCAGGCCCAAAGGTCTTGGGGGCCCTGGCACAGCTGGCACTGGGAGACAGGGGCATCTTGGCACCCCATTCCCACCAGCCCCCAGGGCTGGGACCAGCAGTGATCAGCTCCCCCAGGCCCACTGCATGGGCTGATGCATGCAGCCCTCTCCAGCTGCCCTCACCAGGGCCTGGGGCAGAGCATGGCAGAGCAAGGGCAGAGGGGCTGGGCCTGTCTGCTGGACCCACCCTCCCTCCTGGCACCAACCAGGCCCATGGCCAGCTGTCTCAGGCCTGCACCCCCCTCATGCTTCTGGGGGCAGGCTGAGGGGTACAGCGTGTGTGGCTGGGGTCCCCCTTGCTCAAGGTGCAAGCCCGGGGTGCAGACGGAGCCCCATGTAAGGGCAGCCATGGGGGGAGCTGGCGAGCCCACAGTTGGGCAGGTGTCTCCGCCGGAGCTTTTTAATTCCGCACCCCCAATTCACCGCCCACCTGCCTGGCAGCCGCACAGCAATTATCCAAATGGCTGTTAATTGCGGCTGATAATTCCTCACGGGGATCAGGGGTGGAAAGCTCCGCAGCTGAGCAGATTGGGGCTGGGCCCGAGCAGCAGATCCCAGGTGCCAGGGTCTCTCACCCCGTCCACAGCAGGCACGCAGCGCTGGCAGGGCTCGTTTGCCCAGCACGGAGACAGGAGGCACTGCTGTGCCTGCTAAACCCTGGGACAAAGGAGAGAGAAACCCGTCACCTCCTGCTCTGGCAGAGGGTTCCTGGCCTGGCTTACATGGCACAATCCAATGGGCCCTGGTGGCCTGAAACTTCACTACCCACCCTCTCTGTGGCCCAGCCCCCAACCCCAGGGGGAAGCCAAGAGACACCCCCAAGCTAGCTGGGACGTGGCCTGGGGTCCTGCCCTGACCAGCTGCACTGCAACGCCCCCTGTAGGGATGGGCTACCTGCCCCTCATGCAAATAGCAATGCCCCCCTCCCCCAAGCATGCTCTCTGCTCGTGCCTCTCCACCAATGGGAGCATGCCCCTTACAAGGCAGCTCCCGGACTGCCCCCTGCTCCATATGCTGTGTGGGGACGGGGGGGAATTACACCAGAAGGGCCTGGCTAGTCTATCATGAACCAACACCAGGCCCAGAGACTCTTTGATACAAGGTCCCAGAGGGGGACGACAGGACATTATCCCTATGCCCCACCTTGCATCTGAGCTGGGACCCCATATGAAGCTCTAGCTCCCCAGTCCCAGCCTGTGTGGCCCCCCAGCATCCAGTGGGACAGAGACCACTCAAATGGACAGCATCTCAGACCCACATCATGGGGGGGCTGGCCCAGCGCCCGCTTCCTGCCTGATCAGCATGCACTGCCCTCTTTGCGCAGCAGGTGGCGATAGGAGACCAGCCCTGCGCTCTCATGGCAGACGGCTCTGAAACCGGCTCCAGCAGCCCCAGTGGAACCCAAGCCCACCCAGGAGCACCTCGGCAAGGGGGGGGCTGCGTCTGCTCTTCGCTGGGTAGCACAGACAGTCGGGGGTGGGTGGGGTGGGGACGTACAGCCCCTGATGCTACCCCAACTGTCCCACCTCAGTACGTGGCCCGATTTTCAGCCACGCTCGGGAGCAGAATGTCGGACCGGCCACCACCCACCCGCCTGGCAGGTCTCCACAGCCTCTGGGTAAATGGGTTGAGGCTGACGGGGGAGCGCCTCTCGTGGAGGAGTATCTGGCCCCCACCACTGTAGCACTATCATTGCTGCATCCTGCCCCCCCATGCACATGGGGCTGGACAGGGCTGTCACCCCATTGCAGAGGGGGACGGAGGCCCAGAGGGGCTGGGTGACTCACCCAAGGTCACACAGGGAGTCTGTGGCAGAGCAGGGACATGAACCCAGAGCTGGCGCCATCATTCCTCCCCGGCCCTACCCAGGCTGGATGGGTTGCTATGCTCAGCCCCCACCCCCCACGGGACTCTGCTCACACCTTTGCCAGTTCGACTCTGCTGGAGGGATCCCCGAGTGCAGATGGGGGCTGGCGTAACCACCGGGTCACCCCACCCTGACCAGAGCAGAGCGGGGGTTAGTGCACTGGTGGGTGCCACAGCACTGCCTGTGCCAGCTACCCCTCAGGGCTGGCTGCTGGGAAACATCAAGGCAAGAGGGACTAGTGCAGACAAGGCCCCAGGGTGCCGGGACCGCGGGCTGGGTGGCTTTGGAGACCTGACTGCTAGAAGCCATGCTACAAGAGACCCTGGGGTTCTTTCTGCGCCAGCTGGCAAGGCAGGGGCACATTGGACTGGCCAGCCGGGATTGTGCTGCATGGAGCCAGCATTGCATTGAGAGCAGGGGCTTGAGTCAGCACTCCCAGCCCTGCAGTGGGCGTGCTGTCTGGATTCTATTGAAGGGGGCTGGGCAGGCAGGACTCCTGGCTCTTATTCCTGCCTCTGCCACCTACTCCTGGCACGCTGCTCCATGCCTCAGTTTCCCCCATGTAACATGGGGATAGTGCTTACACCTGTGACAGGGAGGCTTGGCAAGAGCCTCAGGAATATCCCTGGGGGGACTCAACGGGAGTCACAGCAGCAGGGTGTGCACTGAACAGGATTTTCCCTCCCCAGCGCCGCTATCAGCTCCTGAGAATAGCCCAGATCAGACTGGGGCTGCAGGCTGGAGCCAGCTCTGCTGCAGCAAGTAACTCCGGTGGTTAACAAGCATGCTGTCAATCCCTTCCCTGGGTAGATGGTTTGGGCAGCCAGGTGTGTGCCAGGCTCCCCTCTGGAGGCAGACCTGTGCTGCCAGCTGTGAGTTACAGAGCATCTGTGCCATGGCAGCCAGCTATCCCAGAGGGGCCCCCCCTGCCCGAGACTGGTAGCATTATCCCCCTTTTACAGATGTGGAAACTGAGGGGTAAATAGGGGAGGTGACTTGCCCAAGGTCACCCAGCTGGGAATAGAGCCCGGGTCGCCCGTCCCAGTCCAGGGCTCTATCCACTAGGCAACACTGTCTTGGTCGATGGGAAAGTAGAGAGGAATGGTGCAGTCATGGATCCACAGGGTCGGTGCCAGGGTCCCAGCTGTGGAAATCTCTGGGAGGAAGCCCTTTGCTGTGCCAGACCCCAACAGGTCTCTCTCTTCCTCCAGGACAGGCCACATGGCCTTCCCGCCTCCTGAGACTGAACCACTAGGCTTTACCCCGTGAGCCCTGCCCAGCGAGTCCAGCTGGGACAGATCCTGGTAGAGACCCGTCCACTCCGCAGGGCCCGACGCCCCTCAGCCCGGGTGACAGGGCCACTCACCCAGCGTTGTCAGAACAGTCGGGTTTCTTAGGCACCTGGACCCCAGCCTGGGCAGCCCGGCCCACTGAAGGTTAAAGCAAGAGGCCGTTCTGGTCAGCCCAGAGGCTGGTCGAGCTGCAGAGAAACCTGTTTTCAGCTCCGGGTCTCTCACTCAGGGCCTGTCTACATGTAAACCACTTCAGCTGCTCCGCTTCAGTGACGCTGCCTTTCCCATACCCCCGAGCGACACAATGGCACCGACCCAATTGTCTCGTGTAGACCAGGCCTCGGCCTGACCTTGGTCAGTTCTCAGGCAAGAGCTCCCAGCTTCCCGCACTCATCCCCCAGCTCAAACCTTCCCAACCCTGTGTTCTTGAGCTGGGGGCCCTGCTCCAATTCCCTGCTGGGAGCATCCAACCAGAGCCATTGGAGCCGGCACGGTCTTTCTGGCCCCCAGGCTGATCTGTGTTGGATTCTCTTCATTTCACCAAGACAGGGAGGTGACGCCCCCCCCCCCGCCCTGCATGACTCTTACCTTCTCCAAGAATCCTTCCCCTTCACCCCCTGCCAGAGAAGCCAGGAAATATATAGGGAAATTGAGGCACGCATCAGATTCATAAAAGATATTACAAACATTCCCAGTTGGTCACAGGTGCACAGTCTCCCAGCAGCTCAGCAAAGGCTGGAAGCAAGAGCAGAGGCAACAGGAGAGAGAGATCTGGGCAGGCCTTGGATTTTACATCACTTTGCTTCTCCTAGGGGGGGCAGGAGCTACTGGGTTTCCCGTGTGAGAATCCAGAGCAGGGTGGGTTTGCAGCTGCCCTCTGCTGGGGGTGGGACGGGGATGGCAGGAGCTAGGGGAAGCCCACAGGCCAGGGCTGACTTGTGGCTAAGGCTCGGGAGAGCTGGGTTCTATTCCTGCTCTGGCAGACTCCCTGTATGCCTCAGTTTCCCTTCTATAACACAGGCCACCCTGCCTCCCCTGGGAGGCTGAATTCATTAGTGAGATTCTGATACCATGGTGATGGGTGTAGGAGCACACACAGACAGGAGTGTCCAGGTGTGGAAGAGGCTCTGTGTGCGAAGCTTACTTCTGTGACCGAACTGCCCTGTTTATAAACAGAGAGATTGTTCTGGGTACACACTTCCCCAGTCGGTGCCTCGGTTTCCCCATCTATACAGAGGGGATAAGGACACTAGCCTTTGTAGAGCACTTTGAGATCTGCCCACAGCCAGTGTTAGAGAAGGGCTGTGGCCATTAATCCAGCCACACAGGGAATGCTATTGTTCTGCCAACCCCTCAGGATCTCCAAGGGTGTCTAGACCCCACCCCTCCCCCCGCCAGGATCTCCGAGCAGGTTCTAAATCATTCCTCCTTCCTTCTACTTCTCATGTGCTCCCCCGCGGCTCTGTCCCATGGCAAGGGGGTGGCCAACACAGCTCGCTCACCTCTCCCATGCTGGGCTCGTATGCCTTGAACGCCTTGAGTTTGGCCAGCACAGCGTGCACCAAGTGGAAGTTATCTTCATGGTCCCTGCAGCAAAGACAAACCCTGTGGGTCAGAAACAGCTCCTCCCCCAGGGGCACTTGCACTTCCTGTAGGAGGTAACCAGGTACCCTCGCCCTTTGGGCACACTCACTTCCTGTAGAGGATGGCTGGGTACTTCTCCATGGCACACTCACTTCCTATAGGGGATAGCTGGGTACCCCTTCCCCTGGACACACTCACTTCCTGTAGCGGATGGCTGGATACTCCTCCAGGGTTTCACACAATGTGGCAATCTGCTCTGCCAGCATCTCCATCTGCTTGTTCTTTTTGAAAAAGCAGTAGGGGCTGAACCAGTTGTGGAAGCTCTATGGCCTGTCCAGGGAGTACACCTTGGGGACGGGGGAGAGCAGAGATCAGACCCCGGTGCCAACTGCTTGCAGCCAGGCCAGCTGTGCCCCATACCACACCCCTAAGATGCGCTGTTGGATCAGGCCAGCCTGGCGGAGCTGTAGCGAGCCCCTAGTGAGGGAGAGATCCCTTTGCCAGTGCCACTCCTGTTGTGGTAGAGGGATAGCGAGCCAGAGATTCATGCACCAGCCTGGGATGAAGATGCCCCAGGTTCAGGTCCATACTTGGCTGCAGACTCCCAGGTGCCCTCAATGTTGGGGGAGGGGGCTTGGCGACGCTTCTCGTCTGGCGAAAGCCCCAGCATAGCCACGGGCAAACCCGGCATCAAGGCGCGTCTGCCGCTGTCGCTTATTTCACTGGCCGAACAGAACGAGCCATGGGGACAAACGTGCTTGGACACCAATAAATAGTATCAGCCCGTGAAGGGTTTGCTGGCGCAACGGGACGGGTGAGCCAGCAAAGCCTCCTGACGGACACTCAGCTTCTACCAGCCAAAGCTTCTCTTGGCACAGCTGGCACCGGTACCCCAGATGAAATCAGCTAGAGTGGCGAAAGGACTGCTTTGCCAGCGTAACGGCACCTACCCAGGGGCTCTGCCACCACAGCTGCATCAGTTACAGGGGGACTTTTTCTCTCATGTCCCTGTAACAAACCCATACCAACAAAGCTTTTGTGTGTAGACCAGGCTCATGTCTCTCTGTGCCTCAGTTTCCCCATCAATGCAATGGGGCTGACACCTCAGTCCTGCCCCTCAGGGGCAGGAGGGGGGAAATCCACTGATGACACAAGGAGGGGATGGGGTGGTTGGGTAAAGGGCAGGCGTGTGGAGTATCGGGCTGTCTTGCAGGCCTAGTATAAACCACCAGTAAGAGCTGGTAAAGCCAGGGAGGCAGGGCCCTCCTTCTCCATACATCTACCATTCCCACCCAGTGCAAGCCAACGATTCCACGTCTCACAGGGTGTGAGCAGCCAGCTAGTCCCTGCTGCCCTGTGCTGGCGTCAAACCCGGGGCCCTAGAAGGGAAAGGTTCCCCCGCCAAGCCACATGAAACACTAAGGGTGGGGTGTCGTACGTCACCATCCGCCGCGCGGACCTGCTCCTCCAAAGCCCGGCCACCCCTCACCCGGCTCTCGTAAGGCAGGAAGGCCATGTTGATCTCCTTGAGGGTTTTGATGACCTTGGTGATCCGTGACTTCCTCAGCTCCTTGAACAGAGGCTCAGGACAGGCTGCAAGGCAGAGGCAGTGGGTGGGAGTGACAGGCACAGGGCTCAGGACCCCCAGCACAGCGCCAGCCCCCACGGACGGGGCCAGACCGGGCACAGCAGGGGCAGTAGTGCTGCACGCCTGTGGGGAACCTGGGCAAGCCAGCAGGGCCACACAGGAGTCAACGATGCCCCCCCAAACCAGAGTCATGCCGGGTTCTCGCCTTCTGCAGCATCAGCAGCGAGGGGGAGCCAAAATCTCTCCTACACAGCCCCTGTCTCACACCCTGCCCTCAGCCCCTCGGCAGGGCTGAGTGACCGGAGTGTACTATGTAGGATGATGCACAAGGAGAAACGGGGACTTGGGCTCCCCCTGCCGCTGTAATGGGGAGAAGCAGATCTGACCCTGACACACTGGGTATTCTGGTGCTGTCCCATCCCCCCACCGAGTTGGGACTGATGAAGCAATGCATGCTGGGAATGGTAGCCAGAGGCCGCCTTTCTGGGCACACGCTGCAGATGTCTGTGAGCCGTGCTGGCTGGAGGCAGGCCCGTGGGGGAGAAGTGGGGGAAGGGATAGGTGGGGTCATTCGGTCTGGCCTGCTGGGGCTGCATCCCCTGCAGGAGGGCAGAGCATAATCAGGGTGCTGCGCACTGGCCTGCCGGCAGAGAGAGACCCCCCACCCCCAGGCTCCAGTGTGCTGCTGCCCAGGCTCCCAGCTGGGGGATCCCCCGACCCCCGATACTCACGGCTGAGGAAGAAGACGTGAGCTGCCTTGTAGTTGAAGGTGGGGGTGCCCTGGAAGTCATTGATCAAAGCCTGCACCGACTGCAAGGGGGAAGAAGGGGGTTGTCAGCACCTGCCGAGGCCCCTCCCTGCTGCTCAAATGGCCCAGCCCATGCCCCGCCCCTGGGGACTCAGGGCCTAGCATGATGCCATCGGGAGGTGGGCTGGTTTTTACCCCCCTGGCTCTGGGCTCCCTCCCCACCTGGAGCAGGGCTTGTGCCCATGTGCCCGGGACATCCTCAGGGCCCAGTCACATCTCTCGCTGTCACAGAAGTGTCCATGCCCGGCCACAGATGGGGCCTGGCATTGCCTTGCTGCTGAACTAAGTGGGCTCTGAGCAGTGCCCAGGGAACAGCCGGCCGAGCAGCAATCCCAGGCAACTACCATCAGGGCCCCCTCCCTCCCCGGGCACTATGCTGGGCACCTGCAGCTTCGCCACGCCAGCTAGCCTGGCAGGGTGTTTGGAACCTGTTCAGACCCCTCGACCAGCCATTGTGACAGGTGAGAACCTGGCTGCCCTGTCCCAAGCCCCAGGCCCCAGCTCGCAGTCCTCTCCTACAGCGCTCCCTCCGCGGGCAGCCCCTGCGGGTTCTGGGCTTCACCCTGCTCTGCCAGCGCCCCCTGCCCCTGGTCTCCCTCCACTCACCTTGCTGCTGCAGATGCAGGAGCCTCCTCCCCAACAGCCCCTGCTCCCTGAGCCTCTGCCTCATCGAGTCTCCTTCGCTTTGAATCTCAGCTGAGGTCGCCTCTCTCCGCCTGCTGCACCTGCCCATCCAACCCCCACAGGATTGCACTGTGGAGAGGTCTGGGGGACAGTCTGTGCCTCCCGTGGCAAAGAACATGAAGCCCAGCTCCGGGGAAGCAGCCTCCTAGGGAGCCCCTACTGGCCCCATTCCCATCCTGACGTTGTGCTGCGCACAGAGAAATGGAACGAGGGGAGTCTCCGTGTTCCCCTAGGAAAGCCCTGTAGGCCATTGGCCCAACATCTCCACCACCTTCCTGCCGTGCCGAATGCTCCCTCTGCCGCACCAGCCTAACCCGCTGCTCCACATCCCGCAGCCCAGTCTATGCCGGGGGCTCAATAACCTTCCTGGCCAATGGTACATACTGCCCCCATGCTTGGCACTCTCCTGCACCTCCTCCCACCCAGGCTGATTCACTGGTCCCAGTGGTCTGATCCGGTGTGTGTGTATGGGGGGGAGATATGGGGCTAGCTGGACAAGCTGGGTCTGATCCAGCGCGGTGGGAAGGCAGACATACCCAAGCCTAGCTGGGGACGGATGATGGGCTAGACAGAGCAGGGATCTGATCCAGCCTGGAAAAGCTCAGGTTCCTAATGAATCTCAAGAGGCTGGAGGGGGAGGAGCATGAAATATGCATACAGCATATCCCCAGGGGGACACCAGGGCAACAGGTTCGGCCTGCTTACCTTCCATTCTCTTTCCTTCTTCACGAGGACAACGCTGAGGATCTCTGTGAGGGAAAGAGACGGGGATTAGTGGTGGGGCTCAGACGGGACAGGCTGTGCCCTGAGCCAGGACCCACTGGCTGATGGAAGGACGCCTCGGGGAAGTGGCTCAGAGGCTGCTTTCAGGCCAGATAGTGTTGTGCTCCTAGCAGAGCCCCCAGTCAGCGATCATGGTGGGGTGACAGGCTAGATAGGCCATGGGTCTGATCCCCCTTCCTTTCTGCCAGGCTGGATACGAGCGCAGCTGAACTAAGGATCTGGCCCCGTGCAGGAAGAAAACAGATCCTGTCCAGCACCTCTTGACTGGAGGGGATCCAGGGACCCTCACTGTGTATGGGGGACAGCAACACAACAAAGACTTCAAATTCTGAGTCCTGCACATAGAACCCCTCCAAGGCATGCCCCACTCAGGGAACTGCTGGCCTGTCTCCTGGGCACCTTCCACAGCCCAGCTAAGCAATTAGATAGTCAGCTCTTCGGGCCAAGCACCATCTTTTTGTTGGTGATGACTGGCGCTCCTGGGCACCACTGTAATACACCTAATGAATAATGTACAACGCCTTGCAAAATGGGGCCTTGGTCCATGACTGGGGCTCCTGGGTGCTACCATAATACATCTGTTTGTTTTACCCCTACGAAGCACCTGATTCTGGCTGGCCCCGTAGGGCAATAGCCCCGAGACCCTGATCTGTGCTCTCACTCTCACTCCCACTCCCGGTAGCTGGTGTGCGTGAGTGCACTGCCCAACACACTATGTTTCCCCCATAACTCAAGCAATGCCTCTCCCTACCCCACCTCTAGCCCATCAGGACTTGGCTGCTCAGTCCTAATGAGTTTCCAAGGGCTATTCTGCACCAGGACGCGCTGGCCTCCCTGCTGCTTTCCTGCAGTTCCTTTACACCTGCGGCATACGGACGCCCCGTTCACTGGGGCACGTGGGGCTCGAGTGCATGGTAAGGGGCTGGCAGCACAGACTGGATCCAGACATGGCGAAGGCAGACACAAACCTGCTTTCTCCACGCATTTCGACCCTGAACTGCAGCTACACCCCCCCCCCACGCCAGCCTTGGACTGCCCCCACCAGCTGTGCCAGTGTCCCTCACTACTGACTGGAGCCCTTGCTATCCCAGCCCTGGGTTCCCACCCACTCCCAGCTCCGCCAGTGCCCCTCACTCCTGTCCACAGCCCCCTGCTATGCCAGCCCTGGTCTGTCCCCCCCAGCTCTGCCTCACTCCTGACCTGCAGCTATTCCAGTCCTGGGATCCGTGCCTCACGGCTCTGCAGATGCCCCTCACTCCTGACTGCAGCCCCCTGCTATCCCAGCCCTTTGCTCTCCCCCTCCCCCCCATTCCCAGCTCCACCAGTGCCCCTCACTCCTGACCCGGAGCTATTCCAGTCCTGGGTTCCCCCCTTCACGGCTCTGCAGATGCCCTTCACTCCTGACCCGCGGCCCCCTGCTATTCCTGTTCAGAGACCCCTCTTGCACCAGGGCAGTATGGCCCACCCCAAGTATTCAGAAGTCACATGTCAGGCCCTCCTAATTGTGCGATTTAGTGAGGAAAAGCTAAGAGAAGAGCTAAGGGTTATTAGCACCACCGGCCGTCCTGAGCTGTGGGCCACTTTTGCTCTGTCCCAGTTCTGGGGGCAACCATGGAACATCAGAACTGAATCCACTTTGCAAGGGTCTTTTAAACCCCAGGTCTGTGGTCTGGATTTAGCCACAGGCCCCGTCCACTGCAGCCTGGGCTGGAGATTCAGCAGTGGGTTGGGCTTCTGAAGTAACAGAAGTGGGTTGGGCTTCTGAAGTGTAAGGCTTTACCTTGATCTCTCCTACATTACAGCTATAACCTACGCCAGCTCTGTGTTGGGGCCGGGCAGAAGTGTACTGCTTTACTATGTTACGAAGTGGCTATGACGTCATTTTTCTCCTCGCGCGCAGCCGTTACCCGTTCTGACAGGCTGTTTATAATGTTAACTTTACTAGTTTTCAGAGGTTGTCGGAGTTGGGGGTGGGGGGGGAGTGTGCAAGGTGGAAGTTTCGCCTAGTGCACAAAATATCCTTGCACCGGCCCTGGTGGGAGTCATCCTGATGGAAAGAGATGACGACAATGACGCCCCCGCAAAATGCAGCTCCTATGGGAGGGGGCAGCCCTCGGGGTTGGGGCAGACAGCCTCCTCCCCTTCCTGGTGTGTGACAGGCAGGCGGGGGGGAGCTCTCTGCTCTGACTGACTCCTAATCCTCCCTGAGGATGAGACACACCCAGGAGCACCCCTCCCAGGGCTCCCCAACTGGGCCCTGCCCCCCCAGACCCACACCCAACCAGACCCTGCCCCCGACCGGGCTCAGACCCCCCCGGCTCCGCACTCACTCTTGCGCACCACCGCCTTCAGTCCGGACGGGGCCATCTCCGCCTCTTGCCACGTCCCCTCGAGCCCTGTGGGTAGAAGTAGGACTCAGCTGTGTGCGGGGTGGGGCTGGAGTCAGGACTCCTGGGTTCTGCCCCGGCTCTGCTCCTGTCCTTGGGCACGCCCTGGCCTCTCCCTGCCATGCTCTGGGGAGTGTCTGTGACGCTGGACGACGGCCCCTAGTGACGCTGAAATCAGTCACTGGTGGACGGGCCCGGCCCCCCCTAGTGTCACTGATGGACGGGCCCAGCCCCCCCAGTGACTGATTTCAGTATAAAGCAACTGGGGTGCTGGCGGGTCGATGTCTGCAAGGCTGAAGATGGCCGAATGCCGCAGCCCCCCACTTCTGGCGCTGCGAGGGCTGGGCCTGGGCACCAAGGGGCGGGCGCCCAGTGACAGGGCCACGCAGGTCCCCACTGAACCCCCACCTGGTCATGTGGGGCGCAGAGGGAGGCGGGGGCCTCGGGCAGGGTTAAAGCGAGGACTGGGTTGGGGTAGTGGGGCCTCAGCCCACTCCAGTCAGGGCCCCCCAGTGAGCTGCAAGTCCCCCCTCCAACCAGTGTCCCCCCCTCAGCAGTGCCCCTCGCCCCCCCCCACGCACCTCCCCCCTCGGTCAGGCCCCTCGCCCACCTGCACCCAGCCCCCCTCAGCCAGGCCCCGTGTTGTACCCAGGAACAGGAGCAGGTCGAATGGAGCGAACGGCCTCTGCCCGTCTCGCCCCGTCAGGAATGGCGTCCTTCAGCGCTGCCGGGGGCGGGGAGGGCTGGAGCCGCGCGCGCCCAGCGACTGGCACGGACTGTACCGCTGCTCAGCCAGTGCCGGCCCTTCCTGCACGGAGCGGCGGGAAAACATGGTACAGCCCCAGCCGGGGTGGAAACAGTCTGAGGTAAAATTGTCCTGGGAGCTGCCAATGGCGGGAAAAACCGGTTGGATCCAGTTGTGACTGGGCCATGATCACCGTAAACAACAAGATGGCGGTCACAAGATGGCCGTTCCGACGCCATCTTGGATTGCTGCTCTGTCTTTACAAACCCCATATTGAATTTAATATATCCATATTTTAACAGACTATAATCCTATAACAAAACACACCCAACAGTATACAGAGCAGTATAAACAAGTCATTGTCTGTATGACATTTTAGTTTGTCCTGACTTTGCTAAAGCTTTTTGTGTAGCCTGTTGGTGTACCCCCGGAAGACCTCTGCGTACCCCCAGGGGCACCCGCAACCCTGGTTGAGAACCACTGGGTTAGAGAAACGTGTGTGTGTGTGTGTCTAGGAATCAGGACTCCTGGGGTCTATCCTGACTGCGAGCGGAGTGGGGTCTAATGGTTAGAGCAGAGAGCTGGCAGGTAGGATTCCTGGGTTCTAGTCCAGGCGATGCAACTGATTCATTCTGTGACATGGTTTGTTCTGCCTTGTCCTCCTGTGACATGTGGAGCGCAAAGACCTGCCCCAGCCCTTCCCTTCCGGCTGGGTGGTGCAGGAATTAATGTCCGTAGAGCCTGGGCTCTAAAATCCTGGAGCAAAGCGTCCTGGAGAAGGAATTAGTTCCCCAAGCGTGACTGGCTCCCTGCCCCATCCCTCCCTCCATTAATCAGAACGAATCCCTCATGGCAGAGCTGTTGTCTGGTTACCCGCAGTGCAGACCCAATCTATTGTGTCCTGGCTGCTGTTCAGCTCAGGTTAACAGCATGGTCTGTTTCTGTGAACTCCCCCAGAGCTTTCGAATGGAAGTGAGAGTCTTCTTCACATCCTGCTCTAAACTGTGAGTAGTGTCGCTCTGTGGCTGTTGAACAGCTGCTGCATTCCTACCCCAGAGGTGGCATCATTTCAGTGCTGGGTGGGTGATCCCTGTGTAGTGTTGTTGAGTGCTGTTCCACATCAGCTATGCTCCATCCAGAGCTGTCTGCATTTCAATGCCAGGTGAGTGATCCCTGTATTGTGTTGTGGGGGGGAGGGATAGCTCAGTGGTTTGAGCATTGACCTGCTAAACCTAGGGTTGTGAGTTCAATCCTTGAGGGGGAGCCATTTAGGGATCTGGGGCAAAAACTGGGGATTGTCCCTGCTTTGAGCAGGGGGTTGGACTAGATGATCTCCTGAGGTCCCTTCCAACCCTCATGTTCTATGATACGCTGCTGCGCTCCACCCCAGAGGTATTTGTATTTCAGTGCTGGGCGAGCAATCCATGTGTTGTTATGCAGCTACTACGCTCCACTCCAGAAGTGGCTGCAATTCAGTGCAGGGTGAATGAAAGTCCATGTCTCATTTTGCAAAGCATGGGTTCTCCAAGCAAGGGTGCTGTCTGTCCCATGTTCCTGCTCAATAGACTCTGGATTCTTAGCATCAGCGGAGCTACATTTTGAGCCGTGGTGGAACCAGGAGGCAGCTGGGTCATTGGTGGTTCCACCTTCAGTTATACCTATTGGCTTGAAAAGGCGCCACACGTGTACCTAATGGCTGGCGAGGGGGGCAGTTGCCCCCCGGCCCGCTATTAGCTCTGCCACTGATTCTTTTTAAATGTTCATTGCGCTGCTTCCACCAGCCACTTTGATTTCATTTTGTTTTACAGACCCAAGCAAAATGCAAGCGGCAACCTGGCCAGAAGCAGATCCGTGTAATTGAACAGACTCATCCAATTACTGAGCCTTCCCAGAGCCAGGTGCTGCCCTCACGGTACATCAAACCTAGAGGACCTGCTAGGCTCCCAGTAGATGTAGCCTAGAGCCAAACGCAGGCCAGGCAATGTGGCTTCGCCCATGGAGTTCAGGTCCAGGGATTCAGTAGGGAGTAAATGGCCAGCACTGGATGCTTCAGGTTTTGGTGCCCACCCAGAGACGGCTGGGGGCTGATTTTCAATTACACACCTGTGGCTGGCCCAGGCCAGCTGACTCCAGCTCCCGGGGCTCGGGCTAAGGGGCTGTTTAGCTGCGGTGTAGCCTTTGGGGCTCAGGCTGGAGCTTCGACTCTAGAACGATGCGAGGTGGGAGGTTCCCAGAGCTCGGGCTCCAGCCCAAGCCAGAACGTCTGCACCACAAATAAACAGCTGCTCAGCTCGAGCCCTGTGAGCCGGAGTCAGCTGGCCCGGGCCAGCCGTTGGCATGTAACTGCAGTGTAGACACACCCTAAGTGCCCACAAGCCCCCTGGGAGCTGCGGGTATTTAGCACCTCTGAAATCTAGGCCCCCGGTGTCTCAAAGTTAGGGGCCATTCAAAATCTTCTTGCCAGTGTCTTCCTCCACCCCCCACTGCTCCTCGGACGTTCCTGTTAACTGCTGGAAATGGCCCACCTTGATTATTACTACAAAAGGTTTTCTCCTCCCCGCTCTCCTGCTGGTAATAGCTCATCTTAAGTGATCCCTCTCCTTACAGTGTATATGATATCACCCATTTTTTCATGTTCTGGGTGTATATAAATCTCCTCACTGTATTTTCCACTGAATGCATCCGATAAAGTGAGCTGTAGCTCACGAAAGCTTATGCTCAGATAAATTGGTTAGTCTCTAAGGGTATGTCTACACTACGAAATTAGGTCGAATTTATAGAAGTCGGTTTTGTGGAAAGCGTTTTTATACAGTTGATTGTGTGTGTCCCCACACAAATGCTCTAAGTGCATGTAGTCGGTGGAATGTGTCCACAGTACCGAGGCAACCGTCGACTTCCGGAGCATTGCACTGTGGGTGGCTATCCCACAGTTCCCGCAGTCTCTGCCACCCATTTGAATTCTTGGTAGAAATCCCAGTGCCTGATGGGGCTAAAACATTGTCGCGGGTGGTTCTGGGTACATATCGTCAGGCCCCCGTTCCCTCCCTCCCTCCAGGAAAGCAAGGGCAGACAATCGTTTTGCGCCTTTTTTCTTGAGTTACCTGTGCAGACGCCATACCACGGCAAGCATGGAGCCCGCTCAGATCACTTTGGCAATTAGGAGCACATTAAACACCACACGCCTTATCCAGCAGTATATGCAGCACCAGAACCTGGCAAAGCGATACTGGACAAGTAGGCGACGTCAGCGTGGTGACATGAGTGATGAGGACATGGACACAGACTTCTCTCAAAGCACGGGCCCCGGCAATGTGGGCATCATGGTGCTAATGGGGCAGGTTCATGCGGTAGAATGCCGATTCTGGGCCTGAGAAACAAGCACAGACTGGTGGGACTGCATAGTGTTGCAGGTCTGGGATGATTCCCAGGGGTTGCGAAACTTTCGCATGCGTAAGGGCACTTTCATGGAACTTTGTGACTTGCTTTCCCCTGCTCTGAGGCACAAGAATACCAAGATGAGAGCAGCCCTCACAGTTGAGAAGCAAGTGGCAATAGCCCTGTGGAAGCTTGCAACGCCAGATAGCTACCGGTCAGTCGGGAATCAATTTGGTGTGGGCAAATCTATTGTGGGGGCTGCTGGGATGCAAGTAGCCAACGCAATCAAAGATCTGCTGATATCAAGGGTAGTGACCCTGGGAAATGTGCAGGTCATAGTGGATGGGTTTGCTGCAATGGGATTCCCTAACTGTGGTGGGGCCGTAGACGGAACCCATATCCCTATCTTGGCACCAGAGCACGAAGCGGGCGAGTACATAAACCGCAAGGGGTACTTTTCAATAGTGCTGCAAGCTCTGGTGGATCACAAGGGACGTTTCACCAACACCAACGTGGGATGGCCGGGAAAGGTACACGACGCTCGCATCTTCAGGAACTCTGGTCTGTTTCAAAAGCTGCATGAAGGAACTTTATTCCCACACCAGAAAATAACTGTTGGGGATGTTGAAATGCCTATAGTTATCCTTGGGGACCCAGCCTACCCCTTAATGCCATGGCTCATGAAGCCGTACCCAGGCAGCCTGGACAGTAGTCAGGAGCTATTCAACTACAGGCTGAGCAAGTGCAGACTGGTGGTAGAATGTGCATTTGGACATTGAAAAGCGTGCTGGTGCGGTTTACTGACTCGGTTAGACCTCAGCGAAACCAATATTCCCACTGTTATTACTGCTTGCTGTGCGCTCCGCAATATCTGTGAGAGTAAAGGGGAGACGTTTATGGCGGGGTGGGAGATTGAGGCAAATCGCCTGGCTGCTGGTTACGCACAGCCAGACACCAGGGCGGTTAGAAGAGCACAGGAGGGTGCGGTACGCATCAGAGAAGCTTTGAAAACCAGTTTCATAACTGGACAGGCTACGGTGTGAAAGTTCTGTTTGTTTCTCCCTGATGAAACCCCCCGCCCCTTGGTTCACTCTATTTCCCTGTAAGCTAACCACCCTCCCCTCCTCCCTTTGATCACCACTTGCAGAGGCAATAAAGTCATTGTTGCTTCACATTCATGCATTCTTTATTCATTCAGCACACAAATAGGGGGATAACTACCAAGGTAGCCCAGGAGGGGTGGTGGAGGAGAGAAGCACCAGGAGGGGTGGTGGAGGAGGGAAACAGCACTTTAAAAGTTTAAAACTTGAAAACTTATTGAATGCCAGCCTTCTGTTGCTTGGGCAATCCTCTGGGGTGGAGTGGCCGGAGGCCCCCCCCACTGCGTTCTTGGGTGTCTGGGTGAGGAGGCTATGGAACTTGGGTAGGAGGGCGGTTGGTTACACAGGGGCTGTAGCAGCGGTCTGTGCTCCTGCTGCCTTTCCTGCAGCTCCACCATACGCTGGAGCATATTGGTTTGATCCTCCAGCAGCCTCCTCTCATGACGCTGCCGCCACCTTTCAGCTTCAGCCCTCTCTTCAGCCCGCCACTTACTCTCGTCAGCCCACCACCTCTCCTCCCAGTCATATTGTGCTTTCCTGCACTCTGACATTGTCTGCCTCCACACATTCGTCCATGCTTTGTCAGTGTGGCAGGATAGCATGAGCTCAGAGAACATTTCATCATGAGTGCGTTTTTTCACCTTCTAATCTTCACTAGCCTCTGGGAAGCAGAAGACCCTGTGATCCTTGAAACACATGCAGCTGGTGGAGAAAGAAAAAAGACAGTGGTTTTTAAAAAGACACATTTTCTAGAACAATGGCTACACTCTTTCACGGTAAACCTTGCTGTTAACATTACATACACAGCACATGTGCTTTCGTTCCAAGGTAGCATTTTGCCTCCCCCCACCACGTGGCTAGCAGCGGGGAACATTTCTGTTCAGCCATAGGCAAACAGCCCAGCAGGAATGGGCACCTCTCAATGTCCCCTTAAGAAAAGCACCCTATTTCAACCAGGTGACCATGAATGATATCACTCTCCTGAGGATAACACAGAGAGATAAAGAACGGATGTTGTTTGAATGCCAGCAAACATACACTGCAATGCTTTGTTCTACAATGATTCCCGAGTATGTGCTACTGGCCTGGTGTGGTCAAGTGTCCTACCATGGTGGACAGAATAAGGCTGCCCTCCCCAGAAACCTTTTGCAAAGACTTTGGGAGTACATCCAGGAGAGCCGCAAATGCCAGGGCAAATTAATCATTACACATGCTTGCTTTTAAACCATGTATGCTATTTTAAAAGGTACACTCACCAGAGGTCTCTTCTCCACCTGGCGGGTCCGGGAGGCAGCCTTGGGTGGGTTCGGGGGGTACTGGCTCCAGGTCCAGGGTGAGAAACAGTTCCTGGCTGTTGGGAAAACCGGTTTCTCCACTTGCTTGCTGTGAGCTATGTACAACTTCATCATCATCATCTTCCTCGTCCCCAAAACCTGCTTCTGTGTTGCCTCCCTCTCCATTGAAGGATCAAACAACACGGCTGGGGTAGTGGTGGCTGAACCCCCTAAAATGGCATGCAGGTCATCATAGAAGCGGCATGTTTGGGGCTCTGACCTGGAGCAGCCGTTTGCCTCTGTGGTTTTCTGGTAGGCTTGCCTCAGCTCCTTAAGTTTCACGCAGCATTGCTTCGGGTCCCTGTTATGGCCTCTGTCCTTCATGCCCTGGGAGATTTTGACAAAAGTTTTGGCCTTTCAAAAACTGGAATGGAGTTCTGATAGCACGGATTCCTCTCCCCATACAGAGATCAGATCAGGTACCTCCCGTTCGGTCCATGCTGGAGCTCTTTTGCGATTCTGGGACTCCATCATGGTCACCTCTGCTGATGAGCTCTGGCCAGCGTGGCAAGCTGCAGGTGACCATGCAAACAGGAAATTGAAATTCAAAAGTTTGCGGGTCTTTTCCTGTCTACCTGGCCAGTGCATCTGAGTTGAGAGTGCTGTCCAGAGCGGTCACAATGGAGCACTCTGGGATAGCTCCCGGAGGCCAATACCGTCTAATTGCGTCCATAGTACCCCAAATTCAACCCGGCAAGGCCGATTTAAGTGCTTATCCCCTTGTCTGGGGTGGAGTACGGAAATCGATTTTAAGAGCCCTTTAAGTCGAAAAAAAGGGCTTCATCGTGTGGACGGGTGCAGGGTTAAATCGATTTAACGCTGCTAAATTTGACCTCAACTCCTAGTGTGGACCAGGGCCTAGTGTGGTTGCAGTTCTACATCTTTATACCCGTGGAGCTTATTCCGCTTCTCCTATAGGAATAGCGATCCCAGGACTAGCACTCCTATACCAGCATAACTGCCTCAACACGAGGGTGCCTCACTTTAACTGTACTGGTCTAGCCAGTGGCTCAACCCTTCTATTTGATGCCTGGGCTTCTGACTCTGAAAACATGGTCGTCATCTTCTGTAACCTTGACATAACTCAAGCATAGCATGTGACATTACAGCAGGAGCTGCTGTTTATAAATGTAGTACCTTCCCCGCCAGTACTGTTGTCATTCCTGACTCACTCTCTCTCTCTCTCTCTCTCTCTCTCTTTTCAGGCTCTCTGTAAGGCTCTTGCTATGGGAAGGAGCAGCCTGGAGAAGAGCTGAAGCTTTTAAACTTCGTCAATATTTTTAAACTTGTAGATTCCCTACCATTGGGGTGTTGGGGTGTCCAGGTGGAAGGGGTGTCAGGGTGGAAGGACTGTCTAGCCTGTGTTATACAAGAAGTCAGACTTGATGGTCCAATGTCCCATTAAATTCTGCGAAATTATGTAACTGGAAAATGGCCCTTCCTGAGACCCTGCACTGGCCTCACCCGGCATCTCGCCAAGCCCAGACCGGCTGTATGTTCGCAGGCACGTTTCTTCCAAACCAGAAGTGGGAAACGTGATAGGCTGTGAGGCCAAGGCCAAGGGAACCATCGAGAGCTCAGCAGGGCTGGACGACCCTCAGGGCTTCGGGAAGAGAGGAAGGAGCAAACCCCTCCCTTATTAGGGAAAATGAGGGCCAGTGAAACATGCCCAGGGCTAGGGAATATAAACGCCAACTCAGGAAAGGTAAGGACACCATGAGGCAGGGTCTGATCCTGTGCAAGGAAGAGCTCTGCTCCAAGAACACAGCCTGTCTCGGTGAGTAGAGCAGTGCCATCAGCCTGTCCCGCAGTCAGGCAGTGCCCAGCCTGCAGATATGAGCTACAGACAACTCAGAGTGCTGGCAGCAAAGCTGAGAGAGAGCATCTCTCTCAACCCCTGTCCTGCGCTGCTCTCCAGATCCCCTCAGAAACTGATGTTCCTCCTCTCCCATCTCAGCCAAATCCCAGGGGAATCTGTGCTCGGGGCCAGGCTGGGACAGAATCTGTCCTGCAGCTTTTGAGTCATGGGCACAAATCCACTTTCTGCTTAAAAAAGAATTCCAACTTTTCAGTGGCTGGGGCTGAGTCCCAAAGAGCTGAACAGAAGGGCTGTGAGTTGCAGGCAGGTGGAGATGCTGAAGGGCTGCGAGCCCCAGACCCGGCGCAGACGCTGAAGGGCTGCGAGCCCTGGGCCCAGCCTAGAGGCTGAAGTGTTGTGAGCCCTAGGCCCAGCCTAGAGGATGAAGGGCTGCGTGTCCCGGGCCCAGCCTAGAGGCTGAAGGGCTGCGAGCCCCGGGCCTGGTGCAGCTGTTGAAGGGCTGTGATCCTCGGGCCTGTTGCAGCCAGACATCCTGGGCCCTTTCCAGTGTATCAGCTGGGGGAGAGAAGAGGGGGTGCCACCTCAGTTTGGAAGGGAATTTGTTATTCAAAAGTATCTGCTCAAGATGAAGCAGTCATTGGATTAGGGTTGTTGGCTTGAGCTGCACAGCCTCAATTCTCCCTTCCTTTCTCCATCATCCCCAGGGCTACTGGCTCCGGCGTTGTCTCAAAATTAGGCAAATCATAGATTCATAGATTCCAGTGACAGAAGGGATCATCTAGTCTGGTCTTCTGGATAGCACAGGCCAGAGAGCTTCCCAAAAATAATCCCTAGAGCAGATCTTGTCGGAAAACACCCAATCTGGATTTTAAAATGGTCAGTGATGGAGAATCCATCACAATCCTTGGTAAATTATTCCGATGGTTAATTACCCTCACTGTCAATCATTTACACCTTTTTTCCAGTCTGAATTTGTTTAGCTTCAACTTCCATGTTATACCAATCGCCGGTAGATTGAAGAGCCCATTATTAAATATTTGTTCCCCATGTAGGTACTTGGAGACTGTAATCAAATCACCCCTTAACCTTCTCTTTGTTAAGATAAATAGATTGAGCTTCTTGCCTGTATCGCTATAAGTCATGTTTTCCAGTCCTTTAATCATGCTTGTGGCTCTTTTCTGAACCCTCCAATTTATAAACATCCTTTTTGAATTGTGGATACAACAACTGGACACAGTAGGGATCACAGTGGTTCCACTATTGAGGTACAGTAACCTCTCTACTCCTACTCGAGATTCCCCTATTTAGGCATCCCAGGATCACTCCAGCTATTTTGGTCACTCTATCGCACTGGGAGCTCATGTTCAACTACTTATTCACTTCTACCCCCAAATCTTTTTCAGAGTCACTGCTTCCCAGGATAGAGTCCCCCATCCTCTAACTAAGGCCTACAGGTTTTGTTCCTGGATGTATATGTTTACATTAGCCATATTAAAATTAGGGCTGTCAAGCAATTAAAAAAATTAATTGCGATTAACTGCGCGATTCAAAAAATGAACCGTGCGATTCAAAAAAGAATTACGCGATTAATTGTGCTGTTAAACAACAATAGAATACCATTTCTTTTAAATATTTTTGGATGTATACTACATTTTCAAATCTATTAATTTCAATTACAACACAGAATAAAGAGTGTACAGTGCTCACTGTATATTTATTTTTGATTATAAATAATTGCACTGTAAAAAACAAAAAAAAACTATTTTTCAATTCACCTCATACAAGTACTGTAGTGCAGTCTCTTTACCATGAGAGTTGAGCTTACAAATGTAGAATTATATATATATATCTATATATATATATATATATATAAACTGCGTTCAAAAATAAAACAATGTAAAACTTTAAAGCTTATAAATCCACTCAGTCCTACTTCTTGGTCAGCCAATCGCTCAGACAAACAAGGTTGGTTACAATTTGCAGAAAATATTGCTGCCTGCTTCTTGTTTACAATGACACCCGAAAGTGAGAACAGGTGTTCCCATGGCACTGTTGTCGCTGGCGTTGAAAGATATTTTTGTGCCAGATATGCTAAAGATTCATATGTCCCTTCATGTTGCAATCACCATTCCAGAGGACATGCTTCCATGCTGATGAGGGGCTCTGCTTTTGATAACAATCCAAAGCAGCGTGGACTGACACATGTTCATTTTCATCATCTGAGTCAGATGCCACCAGGAGGTTGATTTTCTTTTTTGGTGGTTTGGGTTCTGTAGTTTCTGTATCAGAGTGTTGCTCTTTTAAGGCTTCTAAAAGCATGCTCCATACCTTGTCCCTCTCAGATTTTGGAAGGCACTTCAGAATTTTCAACCTTGGGTCGAGTGCTGTAGCTATTTTTAGAAATCTCACATCGGTACCTTCTTTGCATTTTGTCAAATCTGCAGTGAAATCTTAAAATGAACATGTGCTGGGTCATCATCCGAGACTGCTATAACATGAAATATGTGCAGAATGTGGGTAAAACAGAGTAGGAAACATACAATTCTCCCCCCAAGGAGTCCAGTCACAAATGTAATTGATGCATTATTTTTTTAATGAGCATCATCAGCGTGGAAGCATGTCCTCTGGAATGGTGGCTGAAGCATGAAGGGGAATATGAATGTTTTGCATATTTAGCATGTAAATACCTTGCAACGCTGGCTACAAAAGTTCCATGCCTTCTCACTTTCAGGTGACATTGTAAATAAGAAGCAGGCAGCAGTATCTCCCCTCAATGTAAACAAACTTGTTTGTCTGAGCGATTGGCAGAATAAGAAGTAGGTTAGGTAACCAAAAAAAAATTTGCATTTGTAAGTTACACTTCGAGGTCTAGTGGGTATGAGTGGGGGCGCTGGGGGTGGGAGTCAGCACTCCTGGGTTCTATTCCTGGATCTGTGAGGGAGGGTTGTCTACTGTTTAGATCAGGAGATGGAGAGTCAGGACTCCTCCTGGCTTTGCAGCTGACTCCCTGTGTGACTGAGGGCAATTCCCCGCACCCCCCCGTGCCTCAGTCATACGGGGATAATGACACCGACCCAGCTCCTGGGGGTTGGGGCTGGATTCATTCCAGTCTATACAGCACCTCTAAGGGAGGTGCTAGGAAAGGGCAGGACATAAGTAACCAACAGACACTAATGGGATGCACCATGTGATTCTCTTTCTGTCCCTAGCGCATGTGACTGTGGACCCCAACACAGCCAATGCCTACCTGCTCTTGTCCCGGGATCAGCGGAGCGTGAGGGTGGGCAACAAGAGGCGGGACGTCCCCAGTAACCCCAAGCGGTTTGACACGTGCACCTGCATCCTGGGCCGGCAGCGGTTCACAGCCGGGATGCACTACTGGGAGGTGGAAGTGGGGGACAAACCATGTTGGACACTGGGGGTCTGTGAGGAGTGTGTGAGCAGGCAGGGAATATTCACGCCCTCTCCAGCGACTGGTTTCGGGACGGTGTGGCTGCACAATGGGGATGAGTATGCAGCGCTCACTTCCCCCCTGCCCGAGCTTATGCTGAGAGCGAAGCCTCGGCAGATTGGCATCCTCCTGGACTTTGAGGCCGGAGAGGTGTCCTTCTACAACGTGACTGGCAGCTGTCACATCTACACCTTCAGTGGCATCTTCTTGGAGCCCCTGTGGCCATACTTCTACCCGAGGGTGCGGGCAGGTAGCCTGAATGATGCCCCTCTGACCCTCCCACAGGGAACACAGCAGCCATGAGCCAGTCACAGCCGCCTTGGCACCTTGGGCTTTCAGGACTTACCAATGAAAGGCTTTCTTAACAACACATAATTCACTAGCGGAACTTACTGCCACAGGATATTGAGGGGGCCAAATGTCTAGTGGGATTCAAAAAAGGATGAGACATATATATGGATGATCCAAATATCACCAGCTAGAGAGGGCAGGAGACACCAGGACTATAAAACCATCTCCACAGGGCAGGAGCCAGCCACTGACTACAGGGGGGCACATTCCCCAAAGAGAAGGTTATTCCATAATTACACACTGCAGGGTCTCTGGTACCTTCCTCGAAGCCTCTGACTATGGAGACAGGATACCTGGCTTTTGGGCGCTGCAGTGAGCTAACACAGCAAATCCTGTGCTCTCTGGGTGCTGTTAGAGCAAGAAATTGGTCACTGAAGCTGATAATCAGCCACAGAGCAGGAGCACTGATCCACGATAAATGCTCCCACACTGCTAGACCTTCCTGCACAGCCCCAGTAGGGGAGTCTCCATCCAGCATTGCCATTCCTCAGCACTGGAATGCAGAGTCAGCAGCATCTGCAGGGAGGCCCAGGAAGCAGGAGGGGGTGGGTGAGAGGACCTGAGGGCCTTGCTCAGTTTGCAAAGAATCCAGCTGCATCATCTTTCGTAGGTCGTGTGGCTGGTGGAGACCTTGGGTCTCTGGCATGTCATGCTCCTGGCTTAGCCGCTTGGTTCAAGGTAGAGCATTGCTGCCTGTGTCCTGTAACCTCCAGCAGCCAAGCTCCTTGGGGCAGCCATGGCAACATTGCCTTTGGCTACCCTTGTTTTAAAGGGCTCGGGGAGCATGGACACGAGGATGGAGTCGCGTGTCTGTAAAGGGCGGGGCCTGCCAACACGAGCGAGCCAGCTCCAATCGGCAATTCGCCTCTGACCTATTCCCCCTTCTAGTGAAATACCGAAGCCTTCCTTCTGCTGGATGCTTCTGAGCCCAGCCCAGCCCATGGGCCAGAGCTGTCCACAGCCCTGTGCGTGTTCTGTCCCTGGTCTCACCGACGGTGTGCGTCAGCACGCAAACCCAGTGCAGACTGCAAAGCCTGTTGGCCCATAAACTTCAGCTCTCTAGGTCATTTTCTCCCACCAATAAACCATGCATTCCAATAGCCTTGTATAAGCTGGCAAAGCATCCCTTGTGATCTGAGAGCTGCTCACCCCCACCTTCTGGGGGAAGGGGGAGAGCTAGGAGATCCAGTCCAGCTGGAGCCGTGGTGCTCTCAGGACTCAGCACTCTCATGGGCCCTTCGTGGTGCATGTGTGATTCAGGGACTACTATGACTGTCTGAGGGAGCTGCCCATTCCCTAGCCCTGTGTGCACCTCTCTGTGATGGGACTTCACCCCAAGAAGCCAATGTGCTGCATGCAGCTAAATAGTCCAGCCCCCCTCCAGCCCCGGTAATGAAGGCAGAGTGAGAGGAATTTCACACACAGAGAACCCCCTAGACTGTTCCGAAGCTAGGCAGAGAGGGTGGGACAAGGGGGTCTCCGAGGCCCTCAGGCTGGGCCTAGCTCACTGCCATGCCCCTCTCAAGGAGTGGTTTTGTCTTCTTGACATATATTCACCCTAACCCAAATCATGACAGGTTTCAGAGTAGCAGCCATGTTAGTCTGTATTCGTAAAAAGAAAAGGCGTACTTATGGCACCTTAGAGACTAACCAATTTATTTGAGCATAAGCATCCGATGAAGTGAGCTTTAGCTTATGCGCAAATAAATTGGTTAGTCTCTAAGGTGCCACAAGTCCTCCTTTTCTTTTTCCTAACTCAAATGTATCCCATTGGCTACAGGGAGTTCCAAGCTAGGACAAGTTCACCTTCATGTCTTTCCCCAGCAGGCGGATGGTTGCAGAATCTCTCCTGGGTTGCAGAATTGCTCCTAGCCAGGGCTGGCTTTGATGCAGCAGCCTGGGGACGGTGCCCCATCCTAGCTGGGCAGGGCTCATGCCCTCCTTGCCTGGCCAATCCCATCGGGCTCCCCTTGAATATGTCCAGGACGCGATGGCTGCAGCCCTGCAGCTGCTGTACAGCCATGGGCACAGTAGGCCTGTGTGTGGGTGTTCGTCTGGCTCCAGGGCTGGGGAGGGAGGAGGAGACCCGGGAAAGAGCAGCAGCAAGCCATTCGCTGAGTAGACAGGACTGGGCTGGCAGCTCCAGGTGCATTCCCAGCTCTGCGGAGAGGGACGTCAAGGCTGGCTGGACTGATCCCTAGATCTAGATCCCTAGAGGGCAGGTGCGTGCAGGGGTCTGGACACAGAGAATGGCCGACACCCTGTTTCCTGGCAACTGATGGCCTGGGCCCTTCCCCCCTGCAAGGTGAGACCTAAGGGTTGGAGAACAAGGGAATCAGGTGCCCTCCTGGCCGGGGAAAGGGACAAAGCCCAGAGGAGGAGGGGCTGGAGGGAGTTTCAGTTTGGGGCTGGCTGGGACATGGAGTGAAGGGCAGACGTGGTTGTCTGGCTCACTGCCCCCCAAAATGGACCCAGCTGAAGGGTCCGGTTCTCGACACCTACAAGCTCTGTATTAGACCATGTTCCTGTCGTCTAATAAACCTTCTGTTTTACTGCGGGAAGCAGCGCGGGGTGAGGGATGTGGTGGCCACGGCTTCCTGCAGCCCCCGTTGGCCTGCAGTGGGGAACTGCGGCCAGTGGGATCCGCGATCGGCCAAAGCTGTGGACGCGACAGGTAAACAAACTGGCCTGGCCCGCCAGGGGGCTTACCCTGGGGGGCTGCATGCCAAACGTTGCCGACCCCGGTGCTACAGCAATCTCCCGTACAGCAATGGCTGTTACAAGACAGCATAATTTATTACAACCCAGAGTCTAAAGCTCAGGTGTATTTGAGGATCTGGGCCAGTACTTGGCTGTTTCTATAGTAATGACCCCTGAGCAAGCAGTGTAATGTACATGCTTATCACTGAGCTTGTCCAGAGGCTGCACGTCCATCAGAATGACTAGATGTCCTGATGTGTAATAAAAACACTTGGAGTCATAAAAAATCAACCCAGCCTTCTTTACAGGGCCTGAGCCTTCTCTCCCTTACAGCATCTGAGCAGTAGGAGAATGGCTAATACGGGCCACTGTTCTGGTTGTTGTATTCTATTTATAAAAGCATAATACTGGCCAGTATTATAGTTGCTGTATTCTGTTATAAAACAACAACAAAACATAGAAAAATAAAAAATACAATTTAATGTTTTGAATTAATTTGGGGAAAAGAATTTACAGCACAGTACAAGAATTTAAAACATTTAAAACATTCCTTTCTTTCTCTCCAGTATTTTCGTCTCTTTTGTTCCAATTTTGGGTAGCGGGAGCGAGTAGTATAAGAGCCCTACCATCCATCAAACGTTAACCCCACCCCTTGACCCCGTAAGCCCTGCACACAGGTCACTGGAAGTCCCACCTCTTGGGAATATTACTTCCAGGGTCAAGGTGGACACATGTCCGGAAGCAAGATGTGTCATGTGACCCCTGTAAGAACTCCTCCCACTGTCCTCTGCTGATCAGGATGGATTCTGCCCCCACAGGAACGCTTCGAGAGAAGATTTGACCAATCAGGGGGAGTTCCGGGGTTTGTGTGACCCCTCTAAGAACTCCTCCCACTGCCCTCTACCAATCAGCAGGGGTTTCAGCCGCTGGGGACCACCCCGAGAGGAGATTTGCCCAATTGGGGGGAATTCTGGGGCAGGGTGACCCGTCAGGAGGTGGCTCGTGTGACCCCTCTAAGAACTCCTCCCACCACCCTCTACCAATCGCGATGGGTTTTGGCCACAGAGGACAGCCCCAAAAGGAGATTCGACCAAAATAGGGTGGGTTCTGGGACGGGCTCAACCACCCAGAAGAGGGTCATGTGACCCCTCGAAGGACTCCTTCCAATGTCCTCTGCCAATCAGAGTGCAGAACCATCACCTCATAAGTCCCAGCGCTGGGAAGAGGAGGCCATCTCTTACCAAGAAGACGTGTTTTAGAAATTGTGGAAAGGCTGAGAGGAAACGTGGACTCCTTTACCACTCCTGTGAGAACTTCAGACTTTGTTTTAGCCCCGAGGACTTTTGGAGTTGTGTGGAGAAAGCACTACAGCAGCGACAGTTCTGAAGAGGATGAGAGAGAAGCCAAGGGGATTCCTTTGGCCCAGCCATTGATGGATATGCCAGAATCCGAACCTGAAGCCCAACTGCTCATGAGACACCCCCATGAGCATGGTGGCCTCTCGTCATCCGCCACCCTGGAGGAGGAAGGCGATCATGGCTTGGGGGAGGCACTGGCAGACAAGGTGAATGGAAAAGACATAGCTCAGGTACATGAATGATTAAGAAGCGAAGGTCGATGATTGGGTGTAATGAGGTTAGGAACCAGGGGTTGTGTAAATCTAAAAACAAGGAGTGGGAACTTACGCTTGTTTCTTCTCTGAAAATCTCTTGACAGCTTGACAATGCCTTTCCAGAGGACCCGGAGGCCCTGGACGGCGTTGCATCAAGCAGCGAAGGTGAACCAGGCCCGCTTTGTTTTTGATCAACGCCGCTAGAAATTGTTGAAGATGACTCTGAGGAGGACGGCTACGAGGAGTTTAGGAGGAGGCTTGGCATGGAACTCACTGAGCCAGTGCCACATCACGAGCATAAAAATGTTATGTGGACTATTGTACGCGTTGCTGTTTATGCTGTTCTTCATCACTGTCTTAGGGAAAAGCTTTTTGAAAATGGTGAGGGCTGTGTCATAGATGCCCCAGCCCAATGGCACCATGACTGTGTGACTTGGACTTCAATGGATAGAAACTGCAAGCTCTGGGACCTGTGTGCTGAGCTATGTTTGGAAAGCTTATTGAACACTATTATTGCCATAGGTTATGTTATGCAACGTCTGTGCCTAACCCAAGAACATTTAGCGCAAGGGGGTGACCTTGAGAAATGCTGTGCAATTCAGTGGAGACCCTGACCTTGTTTTAAAGAAAATGTCCAAACTGGAAGATGCCTGCTTACAGCGTTACATTGACCGTCTGGTCCACACAAAAAGTGACAGAACCCTGCTTAAGAAACAGTCTATTTGTAAGAAATCTAAAAGGATTAATTGAGAGAATGATGAAGGGACAAACATGCAATGTAAAACTTGGTTGCTGTAGATTTTAAAAAATCGAATGAAAAGGGCTTTGTGATTATCTGTGTTTCTGTTAGAAGGTCGCTGGCCCTTAAGTGAGCTAAAAGTTTTAATGGAGCCTCTGGGTTTGTTTTCAAGAAGCTGTATGACTTTTAAATGAAAAAAAAATGGTTTGTGAGAACCTAGGTCTTGTGTCTTTGTGTAAAAGAGACCCATTTACAGCAAAAAGCTGTGAAGTGGGAGGGGAACAAATCCTAAAAATGTGTTTACAGTGTAACCCTTCTGCCCATCAGAGTTGGCCACAACAGGGGCTGGATTCAGTATCTAGGAGTTCCCTCCCAGTAACACAATGCAAAACCGGGTCAAGCCCCCACCAGCGGGGCACTGAAGCTCCCCTATGACAAGTTGAAATCACTGAATACTGTGTTAAGTAGTAGGGGGGCCTCAGAGCTGGGACACCATGAACCCAAAGTGACGTCAGCTCTGCAGTCTGTAACCAAACTCCTAATAGAATCAAAATTACTTCTGACATTACACAATGGAAAGTGCAATTGGTGTTTGGGGCCCTCAGAAGGGGGCTCACATCACTAGGCACAAACCTCCAAACTCTCTCAATTCACTGGGTTTTGGAATCCTTGTCCCTTGCCTACCGAGTGCTACTTAGTTGATGGCGAGTCCCTCCGTCATAAAAGGCCAAGGACAGTTCTACTGTCCTTGATTCACATAATCAGGATAACAGCACTTTATTCTTCCTGCCCCAATAACAGAGAAACTGGGGATCCCACAGCCGCCAAAGTGACCATTTGGGCTCCTGTGGGCTCATGCTAGGTGGGGTGAGTGTCCTGTGCAAACGAGATCAGCTCCTGAAGTCCTTTCCCACAACTCACCACCAGATGTCAGGGTAGAGCTCATCCTGCCTCTGCTTACAACAGGAAAACAAAACAGGGATGGTTCAGACATGTGTTTGAGTACAATAGAGTTGACTCATCCTGTTCACACCCCCACTGAATAGTGAAGGTAACTGTGATTACTTACCCTTGTTGCTAGAGGGATAAATGTGATGGGTGTGCACCCATAGTAAGGGAGGCGGGTGGGTGAGTTCGGATTAATATGAAATGAAATAAAACCTCAGGAATTCGCAGATGCTATTGGGCAGTTTAAATATAATCCCTGGAGTTGGTAGAGCACTATTGGACAGTGAAAATGACCCAGGAACTGGCAGAACTCTACTGGACAGTTTAAATATGACCCAGGAGTTGTTTGAATGCTATGGGTCACTCTTTCTAGCAATTCAAAGCCATTAAAAGTTTAAAATACTCTATTTACCCAAAAAACCCAAAACAACCAACCAAAAAATCCCACCACACACACACACACACACACACACACACACACACACACACGGGTCTAACCCAAAACTGAAATGTTTGAAGGGTTCACAAATCTTCACCATGCTTTAGAACAATCATTTGGTCAAAAGACAAATTTTTAAAAGCTGTGGGTGCTTATTATGGTTGTGATACAACCATTTTATTTCAACCCCCAACCCCAAAGTTTAAGCATGAAAGAAACATGTTTAAAAAACAAGCCCCAAAGACATTTACTGAGATCTGCAAAGGGTCCCCACTTGGAAATGGGTACAGTTACATTACAGATTGGTGATTTACTGTTTAATACTGTAAGAAGGCCCTACAGAAAAATGTATTTTAACTAAAAGGAAAAAAATGTGGCCAAAAGCAGCTCGGTTGTGCAGACAGCTTAATTTGTTGGATCATACTAAAGAAGTTCTGTATTAAAATCACAAATGAGTTTGATTCCCCATAGTTTAAATTCCAGGGTATTACTAATTAAGAGGTCTCTTGGGTTTTGGTTCTGTTTCTCTCCCAATCCGTGAGAAAGTTGCAAGCTGCTAATTGTGTTAGTACATCCTAGACAGAGTCTGTTCTCAAAGCAACACTTTGTAACAACAGAAAGAGCACACAGAGACTCCCCGCCCTTGTGTTGTATTTATCTGGCTTTGTTAGCAATTGTGCTTTAAAATAGAGATAGAGGATGTATGTGGATGGATGCTTGGTGTGGATAATAACTGAATGATCAGGGAGGTGCCAGCCTAAGAATCCAGTGTCCGTCGGCCAAAGAAGGCGTCAACCAGAGGGCCCCCGGAGGGCAGACTGGAATCCACCCAACAGCCTCAAGGATGGGAGAACCGAAGAACAAGACGGAGCCGTCAGGAATGTGCCATCTGCTGATTGATTCAGCAACAGCATGATGAAGCAATTCCCATAGGCTGGCATAGCAATAAATTCCAATAAAAATGGACTCTAAAAATGGAAAACTTTGGGGTCTGATTCTGCAAACCAACTTCCAGGCGCGTCAGATGTGCATCTGACAAGGCCCTGCTCCCTCCTCGTGTCCAGGCCACCTGGCCAGTGGCTTGGCATGAGCAACTCTAAGGCTGGTAACTATGATAACAACCTTGCAGAACCTCTCTCTGTGTGTGTGTGTGTATGAATGAATGTGTGAATAAATATGAAATTGAATGGAATGTTATAGCTATAACTAACTGCTTACTATGATTCTTTCTGTATGCACAATAAATGTGGCATTTTGCCTTTTCCCTTTTAATAAGATCCTGCTGGTTTTTATGTTATTGGTATAACAAATTCCCCCACCCCAGATCACAAAAGGGAATGTTAGGGAGGGGTGCCTAATGTCCTTAAGTAGCTATTATTTGAGAGTTGTAGCGATCAAATCAACCTGCTAGCTCCTATTTTGAAGTCTGTTTGAAACAAAGGCTTAGGATGGTGTAAAAACCTCATGTATTTTGGAGACTCTTTCAACAGAAACTCTCTTGAATGGCTGCTGGACTGCAAAAGGAGCCATGCTCCCTGTTTTTTACTCTGAAACTATATATTCTATTATATCACTCGTTGGCCATGCTGTCTTAGTAAATAATGGTGCCTATGTTTCTTGCAGTGTGATCTGTTTAGCATGGAACCAATCACTTTAAACTGCATTTCATCACCGGGCCAAGGTAAAAACCAGTTTAACTGTAGTTTTGCTTAATAACTTCAGGTATTACACAGGTTGGATAGGGATTTGGGGGTAATACTAACTAACATTTTTGCTTGTTCTTTAATCCAAAGGCCCAAACACATATGGGGGTGGGGTGGGGGGGGCGTAACTTTCTGCAATTGGCTTTTAAATGCATGTGGGTTTATTGAAAAGTATTTTGTTGCAAACTGTGTTTTAAACTCTCACTCTCTCTCTCTCTCTGTGTGTAAAAAAATATAGGTGTTTTTTTTTTTTAAGTATATGGCTGCAAACTGTGTTTGGTGTGTTTCAAATTAACAGGGTGCTTTTTTAATGTGCAAAATGTGTTTTAAACTGGATTTTAAAAGTTGATTTTAAAAGCAGTTTGGTTTTTATTTTGCAAACTGAGGTGCATTTAAAAAAATGTTTGTGGGTTTGTTGTTTTTTGTTTTAAAGTGGTAGAAATAAACTCAAAACTCCTGTTTGTTGTACAGCCTGAAATGGATTATTTTATTTTAAAGCTCTGACTTTTTAAATAGAAAAACACCCTAATGAATATTTTATTTTTAAGTTTACAAGACAGTTTCATGTGATTTATAATAATCATAATCATATTGTCTGCTCCACAGTACGGTCAAAACATGAGAGACCCTTAGACCAGAGGGTAAAGAAGCTTAAAAGAAAAAGAAAAGAGACAGCTGAAAAGAAAAATTCACCAGATGGATGGATGAAGCCCAGTAAATATACTGTGTTTGGGAGGTTATGAGGTTTTGTATTTTAAGTAAATACATCGGTGTGGGTGAGAAAGATGGTAAAGTTAAGTTTTGTAATATGTTCCTTGCCCCCTAATCGGGAATGTGCAGTTCTCCTGACAATGCTGTAGTCAGAGCTACAGGGACACCTCCACCAGACCAGCCAAAGAACCAGAAATCTGCTTTGAGACCTTTAACAACTCAAAACAGCACAAGAGTGCAGATGAAGCATCAGGACAGTCCAAACCTCAAATACGTCAAAGCCAAGGACAAAACAAAAGACTCTGGTGAAAACCAACCACGCAAACACAACTCCAGTTCCTCAGCGGCCACCTCCACACCAAGCCCTGAGAAAACCATGAGTGAAAACGCCCACCTACGATGCTTCGTTCAGAAGACTGAGGGACGCTGTATCCTCGGGGGTTCTAAAAGAACGGCATTCTAAAAAGGTTTGGGGAAAATATGATGCTTCGTTCAGAATACCGGTGAACGGTGTATCTTCAGGGGGTCTAAAAGAAAGGAGGGCTGGAAAGCACATCAACAAAGCAAAAGCTTTGGTGGGTGACTTTTTGAAAAATACTTCAATTTTTGGCTCTGCGCAGGCGTGACTAGTCGTGGAAAGGGGCCTGGGTAAAAGGGGTACCCTCAAGGATACACATCAGCTCAGGTGTAAACAAAAGGGGGGACAGCGCTTGGTGGACAAACAAATGGCTGCCAAAAAGTTCCAGGCCAGGGTCGCTGTAAAAATTTTAAAAAGGGCTAACGAGGTAATGGGGAGGGGGGACAAAAAGAGATGCCCTCGACTGGAGGCTCTCAAACTGGAATGTCTGAAAATGGGGAGGTGGAATCAGACTCTCACACAGAGTCTGGTTTAGAAAATTCCCCAGAGGGCTCTCTAGAATGATGGGTCCCCATTTCCTCCCGATGACCCTCACGGAGGCGCCTCGGAGTCTGACTCTCAAATAGCATCTGATGTAGATGGTCCCGTAGAGGAACCCCCAAGTAACCCTGAAAATGCAGAGGGGTGTATGGAGAGAGTGAGAAGTTGGCAACGTGAATTACCTAGATTTGGGGGGTTGGTGTATTGTGAGGAATTTCATTTTGTCAATCTTGAGCGAATAAATTCAGCTCAGCAGGTTGCTGAAGCCATACACAGGGGGATACAGTTAGTTCTCGATGACGTTAATGGTAGGGTAGGCCCTGATGATTATGTTCAGTTACATTTAGAGAGCCGTAATTGAACTAACCCGTTGTTTTCAGTCTGAAGAACTAGGGATGAGCTGTCTGCTGAGGATTTCTTCAATCAGACCTCAAAGCTGCCACAGAGCAATAGAGTTGCATGTCAATGGGACATTGCACCTCGTTGGGACAGTTTTAAAAAAACAGGGGTGGGGGCCGCTCGTAGAGTTTTAAATTCTATCCTCAGTAGTCAAATCATCCATAAAAAAGAGACAATGTTTAGTAGACCTGACTTACACGGCTACCAATCTGTGTTTTGCGCATGGGCTCTTGACCGTCATGTCCGACCATAAACCTACGGACGCAGAATCGTTAGCGGGGGCGAGAAAGTTGCATGAGAAACTGGGCTGGTCAGATCAAAAAAAGATTATGCTCAGTGACGTAGCAATGTCTGAACAGCATTTAGGAGTCAACACACAGGTGGTGCTGTATGCGGCGAAAGGGGCTTTTTTTAAACGGGCGGGGGGGCAGTTTACCCCAAGATTTATTTCATCTTGTTGCACGATGAGCATTACTATGGGGTTCAACAATTTCCATCCCACCACCAACCTCAGCCTGGTCCAGTACACACAAGAGATCCACTTCCTGGACACTACAGTGCTAATAAACAATGGTCACATAAACACCACCCTATACCGGAAACCTACTGACAGCTATTCCTACCTGCATGCCTCCAGCTTTCACCCTGACCACACCACACGATCCATCGTCTACAGCCAAGCTCTGCGATACAACCGCATTTGCTCCAACCCCTCAGACGGAGACAAACACCTACAAGATCTCTGTCAAGCTTTCTTACAACTACAATACCCACCTGCAGAAGTAAAGAAACAGATTGATAGAGCCAGAAGAGTTCCCAGAAGTTACCTACTACAGGACAGGCCTAACAAAGAAAATAACAGAACGCCACTAGCCGTCACCTTCAGCCCCCAACTAAAACCCCTCCAACGCATTATTAAGGATCTACAACCTATCCTAAAGGATGACCCAACACTCTCACAAATCTTGGGAGACAGGCCAGTCCTTGCCTACAGACAGCCCCGCAACCTGAAGCAAATACTCACCAACAACCACATACCACACTACAGAACCACTAACCCAGGAACTTATCTTTGCAACAAAGCCCGTTGCCAATTGTGCCCACATATCTATTCAGGGGACACCATCACAGGGCCTAATAACATCAGCCACACTATCAGAGGCTCGTTCACCTGCACATCCACCAATGTGATATATGCCATCATGTGCCAGCAATGCCCCTCTGCCATGTACATTGGTCAAACTGGACAGTCTCTACGTAAAAGAATAAATGGACACAAATCAGATGTCAAGAATTATAACATTCATAAACCAGTCGGAGAACACTTCAATCTCTCTGGTCACGCAATCACAGACATGAAGGTCGCTATCTTAAAACAAAAAAACTTCAAATCCAGACTCCAGCGAGAAACTGCTGAATTGGAATTCATTTGCAAATTGGATACTATTAATTTAGGCTTAAATAGAGACTGGGAGTGGCTAAGTCATTATGCAAGGTAGCCTGTTTCCTCTTGTTTTTCCCTACCCCCCCCCCCCAGATGTTCTGGTTTAACTTGGATTTAAACTTGAAGAGTGGTCAGTTTGGATGAGCTATTACCAGCAGGAGAGTGAGTTTGTGTGTGTATGGGGGTGGGGGGGATGTGAGAAAACCTGGATTTGTGCAGGAAATAGCCCAACTTGATTGTCATGCACATTGTGTAAAGAGTTGTCACTTTGGATGGGCTATCACCAGCAGGAGAGTGAATTTGTGTGTGGGGGGGTGGAGGGTGAGAAAACCTGGATTTGTGCTGGAAATGGCCCACCTGATGATCACTTTAGATAAGCTATTACCAGCAGGACAGTGGGGTGGGAGGAGGTATTGTTTCATATTCTCTGTGTATATATAAAGCCTGCTGCAGTTTCCACGATATGCATCTGAGGAAGTGAGCTGTAGCTCACGAAAGCTTATGCTCTAATAAATTGGTTAGTCTCTAAGGTGCCACAAGTACTCCTTTTCTTTTTGCGAATACAGACTAACACGGCTGTTACTCTGAAACCTATGGGGTTCTGGTTGTGAAAAAGTTGTTCGGAGCAAAAAAATATGGTGAGTTTTGCCCCACGGTGCACAGTCACGGCCACTCTCGCAGGTACAGCTGCTGCCTGTGCTTGAGCGTAACCTGCTCAGACAGCGTGGACGTGCAGCTGAGGTGTCCTCGCTGTAGACTCTATTGTCAGTCCAGAGAGTGTTTAGACAGACACATCGACTGGGCATCGACAGAACAAGCTGAATGCCTGTCTAAAACGTTGTGCGATAAGGGTCAGTCTTACGTGGACAAGCGGCACAGACGTAAAGGGAGGCACTGTAAGCAGGGTCAGGGTTTGATCGCTGGTGATGTAGACGGTCACCTCGGTTTTATGGACAGCCTTAGAAAGCCCGAATCCTCAGAAAAGTGTATTTGTTATGATTCCGAAATCACACAGGAGACTGGGTTGCACACTCCCAATTACATTTTTGCTATGTCCCTCAAGCCGGAAAAGTCCTGGGAATTTAAGGGTGATGAGTGTCTTTCTATGTTTGTTCAGACCTTTATTGGCAAAGAGTTCCGGGTCTACACGTTCCAGGCGCACAATTCCAAAGGTTACGATGCATACTTCATCATTAGACAGTTCCTGAAGGAAAAGATGTGCCTAGAACTGATCACTCAGGGTAGTAAACTAATGTGTGTGGAAGTTAAGGCCCTGGGCATTCGTTTTATAGACTCTTTAAACTTCTTGCCCATGAAGCTTGGTTAGCTCCCGCAGGTGATGGGGTTTGAAGGGTGCAAAGGGTATTTTCCACATTTTTTGAACACTTTAGAAAATCAAAATGATGTGGGGCCTATGCCCGGTGTGGAGCACTATGGTGTAGAAAGCATGATGCCCAGGGAAAAAGCAGAGTTTCTCGACTGGTAGCAGGCCCACAGGTAGGAGACGTTTGACTTGCAGAAAGAGCTCGCGTATTACTGTCAGCAGGATATCAAAATTTTGAGACAGGTTGGTATCCTATACAGAAAAGAGATTATGAAAATGATGGAGAAGGGAGATCTAGTAGAGAGAGAACCTGGTAAATTCACTGAGATAAAACTGTTTATAGATCCATTCTGGTACATAACACTAGCATCTGCCTGCATGGCTATGTACAGGTTTATGTTTTTGGAGCCTAACACGGTAGCTCTTCTCCCTCCAGAGAATGATCACAGGCAGAAAAAGATATTCGACCCCGTCTATTCAGTGGCTGTTGTATACCTCTCACCAAGAAACTATACAAATAGGGCATGCTTTACAGGGTGGGGAACTACAGGTAGGCTCCTACTCTTTAGAGGGTTATGCCAGTGTTGACAGGGTACACACAGCCATAGAGTTTAATGGGTGTTCTTTTCCACGGTTGTGCCACCTGTCATTGTGAAAAGGCACAAAACCCTATGACGGGGACAACTTTTGGGTTTCCTTATTACAAGACGCAGCTCAAGACCGACTATCTGAAATAACTTGGTTTTGTAGTGAGGACTCTTTGGGAGCAAGAGTGGGAAGTGATGAAAGAAACAGACAGGGAGCTTGCAGGTATTGAAAATGAGCCCAGTTGCCCTAGCCTCTCGTGCCTAGGGATGCTCTTTTTGGGGGGAGGACAAACGCTATCTGTCTATATTACAAACTTAACTCCGGGGAAGAAATCCACTATTATGATTTTACCAGCTTCTACCCTTTTGTAAAGAAAACCAAAGAATACCCTATCGGACACCCCGATATAGTTTATGACAAATTTGGACCCCTTGCAAATTATTTTGGAATTGCAAAACTTAAAGTGTACCCCACACAAGGCTTCTTTTTCCCATTGTTACCTGTCAGAGTGGGTGGCAAGCTTCTGTTCCCGCTATGCCGAACCTGTGCGGAAACCGAGCAGCGGGAGGTGTGCATCCATACTGACAAGGAGAGGGCCATCCTGGGGACTTGGTGCACGGTGGAATTGAACGCGGCCATAACGAAGGGGTACGCGGTGGCAAAAATATATGAAATCTGGCTTTTTAATGAAAAATCTGATGAACTCTTTTCAGAGTACATCAAATGACACCTCCGCCAGAAACAAGAGGCTTCAGGGTATCCCAGCTGGTGCACAGATGAAGAAAAACAAAATAAGTACATGAACGATTTCTACCAGAAAGAAGGCGTGCGTTTGTGCCAACGCGAGATCAGGTTTAACCCCGCTAAACGCCAAATCGCTAAACTCTTTCTAAATTCCCTCACGAGCGAGATCCCGCCAGATCAACACATCACCGAGTTTGTGTCGGCAGGCCCGAAAACATACGGGTATAAGCTGTCGGGAGGAAAGGCCTGTATGAAAGTCAAAGGTATTACCCTGAACTTGGCAAACTGTCAAAAGATCAACTTTGAGAGTTTGAAAGATCTAGTCCTGGACTATTGCACGGGCCTGCGAGAAAACACCTCAAAAAAGAGAGAGGTGCAGCAGCCCTCTATCGTAAGGAGCAAAAATCAGTGGTAAATAGAGACCAAAACCCTTAAGAAAACACAGAAAGTCATTTACAACAAGAGGATCCTAGGAGAAGGCTTTAAAACCCTGCCCTACGGATTTTAGAATGGATACGAGGTGGAAACACCCCTTTTCTGCAATTCTCGCGGGGCCTAGCAACTGTGGGGAAAGTTACTTTATAAAAAAATGTGTTGGATAATGCCAAACAAAACATTGTCTGTTATGCCTGAGAATATTGGATAACATGGCTATAAAAAGCATTGCAAGATACACATGTCTGGGCTTGTTGAAACACATTTTGAGCAAGGCTAGGCATGCCCAAGAATTTAAATGTATTTTTTACAAAATTCATCACCATCCGGTCGTTTTGCACTAAGTCGTTAGATTACAATTTTAAAATCCAGTCAAAAGATAAACCCTTGCTCTGATGATGTAAGAAAAACACTGAGTGATAGCCGCAGGCGACAGAGCGGGGGTCTTGTAATTGTCTATTGTGAAACACAATGCCTGTGGCATTTTTGTTAAAACATTTCATAATGCTTTTAGGAAACAACATGCTCTTCGGGGGGTGCCCATATGAGTCTAAAAACTCTCCATGGTTACACTCCGCCAGACACAAGGCAAGCCAGTGTTCACCAGGTTGGTTGTGTGGATGCACGATACAAACCTAGGGGTCTCTGAGACAGCTTGTCGCCAGGGAGCCAAATCACAAGGGAACACATCTAAGAAATTCTTTTTTGTGTAAGGCACCTTGATAAGACACATGAGAGCTGCACGGTGTCCATGTTCACATATGGTCAAGCAGAACATCTCTCCTCTGATTTCTCTCTATGATGTTGTCAAAAACCCCATGCACGATCAGATTGATGGTGATGGTTAAAGCCTTCCCAAAACGTATTTCTGCTCTCAGGTTCCCGGTTTTAATCAGGGAATAGTCATCGGTGCATTCCTGGTCGGGAGACAGGTCAAAGGCAAACAAGGTGTAACCCTGTGGAAACTCCTCACGGTCGATTAACAGAGAACGATCTGTCATGTGTTTACCAGTGTCTGTACCAGATTCATGTATTCTCTCACGCAGCATCCTGCCTCCAAGTCTGGTTGCAGAGGCTTGGTTGGTATCTGTTCACCATCCACATACAAGGCCACAAAATTAATATCATAATGTTTAAAATGAAAGGGATTTTTAGTGCAACTTCCACTCAAGGCATAAGACAAACCCTAGGACAAGCATTTTGGGTAACTGTCCCAAAAAACAGGTTCTCCTGGTTATTGACCCTGCTGCCCACGGGGATGCTAAACACTTTCATTCCCACACGGTCCACGGGATATTTAGCATTTGTGGTAAGCAGGGACTCCGCGTGCCCCAGACGAACGCTCAGGGCCACCCGTACTTTCTTCACAAAAAGCGATGCTGATACAATGCGCAATTTAAAGCCTTCGGCTGCACTGCCCATTAAACAGAAAGCGTCTTATCTGCGCGTCAGTTTAAATTTTCACATCCACTCCGTTCAACAAATGAGACGTATCTGTTCTGATCTGTCTTTATTTCAATGGTAATGGTATTGATGTGGTGTTTTCTGACAGGAACGTGATGAGGTTTATCGTAGGTGATGGTGACAAACTCATTGTTCCTTCCTCAGACAGGGACACAGTGTAACAGGGGAACAGAAAAGTCCCTCACAAACTGGTGTTCTACAATATCTGTTTGCAGATACAGGGAATTAACTCCCCCTGTGATGTCTGCCCAGAAGGGGAATTTTTGGACGCTGCGCTTGGGGCCCAAACCTAGAATGTTAGCTAGCTCCCTGCTGGTAGAAAACATAAAAGTAAAATCAGCGGATTTAAAGCTAACTTTTCTACCCACAGGGTCATCGTTCATGACCACCTCAGGCGGTGGGGGATGACGAGCCACGGTACTGTTCATATGATCCAATCATTCGGGTATGGACGAGTAATAACCTCATCGTAGGATAAAACTCTATGCCATATCTTCAAAGGTGATTTCAAAAGGGGTGTCCTCGTTGATAGCGTTCCAGCTGTGCGGGTGTTGTATTTCCACTAACCCCACCTCCCAGGCACCCGGGAGATCCAAGGGCTTAATTAGCTGTATTGTAAAGTTCGAGCTGGTGTTTTGAGGAAAAACTGCAGAGCTGGCATTGCTGGGCAAAGTCATGTAAAACCCGCTGTCGCTCATTTTTTGCTCCCTCAGTCTTTGCAGGAGGAATCTTTTTGTTTGTTTGTGTCTAAACGTCAGAATTGAGAAGCTTCCACCCAGCTGATAAACTTATCCCCTGCCCCCCACAAACCATTTCACCAGTAGCTGCTTTTTTCTCCCTTTTCCTTTCTCTGCTAGAACTTTTTCGATCCTGCAAATCTTGTCTTGTTTGGGGTTTACTTTTTGTAAATCTTCAGGGTAAAAATATCCAGTAACTGTCTCACTCTCGTAATCTTTTAATCGGTATACAGGTCTCGGGCTCCTGGTTCAGGCTTCATCCACTATAAATATCTCATTGGTAAACGTCTGTTCACAACCTTTTTCAAAAGCTCCTTTGGTTTTAGATAGTCTCACGTGGTCGCCTTTTCTAAAAGGGGCAACAACCGGTTTTATTTTAAAACCGTTTCTATCAACCGGTTTCCATATCTTCAGAGAATTGGAAGGGTTAACATCGGCGGGTCTGGTACGTAGAGTTCTGTAAAAGCTCTGGTTGTAACTCTTCATAAAGTCAGGTAACAGGTCAATGTGGCGAAAGGCGTTATGGGCTGTAAAATATCGCCACATCCTCCACATCTTTTTCAAGTTCTGTTAAAATGGCTCCACAACCCCTGCTTTGACTTCATTATCAGTGACAAAAAGCGTTAATGCTGTGCTGTTTCAACAGTCTGCTAAAAGGTTTGTTTCAAAATTCTTTCCACCGATTAGTTTGTCATTTTTGAGGCACGCGACCTTGGCTAAAAATAGCTTCCAAGGCCTTGGATTCCTCACCGCTCATCTTGTCTTTTAGGCCTTAGGCCCAGGCATATTTGGATAGAATGTCTATCACTGTTAAGATGTATTTAAAACCGCTGTTGTGTTTGGAGAAGCGGTGCATACGGACCAAATCTGCCTGCCATTGCCCGTCCACATCTGAAACAACGGTCCTGGTTCTTTTAAAACGTATTTGAGCAGGTTTGTGTAAAGCGTAAGCATCCTGGTGTGAAAGCCAAGCTCTGACCTGTCTTCTATTTAAAGTTTTATGATGCTTTTTGGCCACTTGAAAAAGAAGATTGACCCCGTCAAAGCCCCCAACTTTCCTGGGGGTTTAACAGATTTTCTTTAACAGAGCCGTCTGTGGAGACACGGCTGTTCCTGGGACCGTCTTTTACGAACACAAGTATGGAGGGGGACACGTTCATTCTGGCACATTTAAATAAGTTTTATTAATCGCCTGGTTTAACACAATCTTTTACAGCCGCCTGAAACAAAGGACGCCATGATCCCTACCATGAGGGAGTCTGAGCTGGTTCATTCTTCCATTTTTGTCCTTTTCTGGATTTTCCTCTGGAGATCTGGGTCTCAGACAGGAGCAAAAACAGCTGATGCGCGATGGATTTACTCCCACAGGGCTACCGATGTGTAACTTCTCAAAGGCCTCTAGAAAGGCATCGTCGAGCTGTTGAGAGATTTTCAGACAAAAAACAGTGTAAGCACCCCACTGCCTGTTTTTACATTTATGTAATGCCAGGTCGATTCCTAACCCCATCACACCCCCATGATCGACCGTCGCTTCTTAATCATTCATTTACCTGAGCGCCGTCTTTCCCGTTCACCTTGTGACTCCCCCAAGCCACAATCGCCTTCCAACTTTAGGGCCTGGACAATGAGAGGCTGTCACACTCATCGGGGTGCCTCACAAAGGTTTGGATTTTGGGGTCGGGTTCCGACGTATCCATCAACGGTTGAGTCAAAGGGCCCGCCTCGGAACTGTCACTGCCGTAGCGCTTTCTCCACACAACTCCAAAGGTCCTCGGAGCTAAAACAAAATCTGAAGGTCTCACGGGGGTGGTAAAGGAGTCCATGTTTCCTCTCAGCCTTTCCACAATTTCTAAAACATGTCTTCTTGGTGAGAGATGGCTTCCTCTGCCCAGCGCTGGGACTTATGGGGTGATGGTGCTGCACTCTGATTGGCAGAGGGCGTTGGGAGGAGTTCTTAGAGGGCTCACATGACCCTCTTCTGGACGGTTCACCCAATCCGAGAACCTGCCCCATTTTGGTCAAATCTCTTCTCGGGGCGGTCCTCTGCAGCCGAAATCCATCGCGATTGGTAGAAGGTGGTGGGAGGAGTTCTTAGAGGGGTCACACGAAGCACTTCTGGACGGGTCACCCCACCCTGGAACTCCCCCCAGTTGGTCAAATCTCCTCTCGGGGTGGTCCCCAGTGGCTGAAACCCCTCCTGATTGGTAGAGGGCGGTGGGAGGAATTCTTAGAGGGGTCACACAAACCACTTCCAGACAGATCACCCCACCCCGGAACTCCCCATGATTGGTCAAACCTCCTCTCGGGGTGGTCCCCAGTGGCTCAAACCCCTACTGATTGGTAGACGGTGGTGGGGGGTATTCTTAGAGGGGTCACACGAACCACTTCCAGACAGATCACCCCACCCCGGAACTCCCCATGATTGGTCAAACCTCCTCTCGGGGTGGTCCCCAGTGGCTCAAACCCCTACTGATTCGTAGATGGTGGTGGGGGGTATTCTTAGAGTGGTCACACGAACCACTTCCAGACAGGTCATCCTGCCCCGGAACTCCCCCTGATTGGTCAAATCTTCTCTTGGGGCGTTCCTATCAGGGCGAAACCCATCCCGATTGGTAGAGGACAATGGGAGGAGTTCTTAGAGGGGTCACATGACACACGTTGCTTCCGGTCATTTGTCTGCCTTGACCCTGGAAGTAATACCTCATGGCTTGGGACTTCCAGTGATGGTGGGTAAGGCTTACGAGGGCCAAGGGTGGGGTTAACGTTTGATTGACGGTAGGGCCCTTATACTACTGGAGCGCCTTCTTCTGTTTCTCTCCCGCTTCATTCCCCAAGCACTCGGCCAGGACAGATGTCATTTAGGACCTCAGTTGCCACCAGCTGGACAGAGGGACTTGGGTCTTTCTTGAGGAACTGGAGAGCTGAAATGACAGAGGACAACATGCTAGTGTACAGACTGTCAAATCACAGCTAAGCGTGATCACAGAATCTTGAACTCCCAGAGCTGAATGATCACATGGTAAAATGTGAAACTGGGCTCAGTCCTTCTATTGGGATGGAAAATACATGAGAGATGAATCTGCCTCACTTTTCATATTGTCACCTGTGCCTGAACTAGCTGGAGACTTACTATCTCTGAATACCACGCTACAGAAGCTCTCCAATACAAAGAAAGCTTTAGGTTCCTCCATTGGCTCCCTTCCATGCTCCCAACAAGTGGGGAGGCCCTGACTCGACCAGAAAGTCATCCACTCTGCTGTAAATGGAAGAAGGTCCATTGTTTCAATAGCTTCCACTTTTAAGTTTATTTTCCATCTCTATTCAGGAGCCACGGTCTGAGCTCCAATAACCCTGGAATTGAACAGAGACCAGGTCCAAGCTGGTTTGTGCAGGATGCAGGGCACCTACTGGAAGAAAAATTGCTGGTGGGAAATTTGGGGGAGCAGAAAGTGGCTACAATTTCTCCTCACCTGGACAGTCCACAGAGAGCCAATAAAGCCCAAAGAGTGGATAGCACTGGCTGCGGAGGGGGCCTTGCCAGGACAACCAGGAGATGCACGGACTCACATCACACCCCCTGCAGCTGCCTCCTTCAGGGGAAATTAAAGCTGACTTTCTACTGGGCAAGACTGAATTTGTCCTTGGATGTGTGGCTGATGCACTTTGCACCAGTGGTATCGGTTACTGCTGCTTGTCAGCTAAATTCCTTTAGAACTCACGGATGAGCAGAACTTCAGCTGTATTTATTACTTACACATCAGCAGATGGTCCAGGTTCAGCCATTTCATACGTTGCCTGTCTGTGTGTTCCAGGATGATGCCTAAATACACAATGGAAAACAAACAACAACAATAAAACCTTCCCTTGTTGAGTGCAAAGTGATATTAGCAGCCCCTAGACAGGTCTTTGGCCTCTCCTACTGTGGACCTAAGGGTGAGCTGTGGGCAAGAGGATGCTAGTGCAGTTTAGAGTCCACACTGAAGAGAATGAGAAAGACTTTTTTTTTTAAGAATGTTTACACAAAACCCATTTGCTTTAAAGAGTCTGTGTTCCTCTTGCCACTGCTGTCAGTTATTGGAGACATACTATGCTAGTGTCTTGGTCTAGTGGTCTGAGCAAAGGCCTGGGGCCAGGAATAAGTGAGTTCTAAGCAGGGATCCCACAAGGTGACTGACAGGTGGGACTTAGGCCACAATGCCTGCCTGTCTCACCTGGGTATGCTTGGGAGAAGAGGGCACAGGGCCAAAGCGGAGGAACCTTTTGCCTCCTTGACAAGGTGGTGTGGCCAGGAACCTGAAAGAGCAGGTGCTGAGGGCAGGTGGGCTGCATGCCTCCCAATGATGAAGTAGTAGTGAAGAGCACTGAGCAACACTGTGGGTGGGTCTGCACTTTGAGCGGGGGGGATCACTCCCAGTTCAATGGGACAGGCCCACTCTAGCTCGGACAGCGCTCGCATACTAAAATTAGAATGTAGCTAAAGCAGCACGAGCAGTGGGAGGAGCTAGCCACCTTGAGAATCGACTTTGGGGTTTGGATGGGATCATACTTGGGGTGGTTAAACTTCCTCCTGCTCCTGCCATCGCAGCTACTCTCTATTTTTAGTACTCAGGGCTAGTGCGGGTATGTTTCATCAAGCTGGGAATTAGCCCCCCAGCTCCAAGTGTAAACATGCCCTATGAGACAGTGTCCCAGCCTCTACTACTAAATGACTGCACCGTGCTTTCCCTGCAACAATCCCAAAGCACTTTATAGCAAGTCATGATTTTCTCCGACCACCACACTGGAAAGGTAGGGATATTAACATCCCCATTTATGTATGGGAAGCTGAGGCATAGAGAGATTAATGGCAGCTCAGTGCTGCACAGTGGGATTTTTTCTCTCTCCCTCAATGGGAATACCAAAAGGGACACTGGGCATCATCTCTCACCAGCTAACTTGGCTGCAACTGCCCGGATCTCTTCCCATCTGCTAAAGAAGTACATGATGGTGCTTTTGTACAAGTTCTCCAGCAGCTCGGCATTCTCTTTGGCCTAGAGGAAATCAGGGACACATGAGCTCTCTCTGGCTAGAAGTGCCCTTTGACTGCCAGCACATGCTTTTACGAGCCACAGGTAAATCAGAGAAAGAACAGGTGACTGGGTGGACGTGGGAAAAATGGGGATCTGTGGCAGATTTACATTTCCCATCACCCTCAGTCATATATCCCACTCTGACCGCTATTTCCATTACCCATCACACATCCCCCCCACACCTCTACACCACCACATACCACTCCAGTCAAGAAACTCAGACACTTCAACAGCTCACTCACAAGGTGTCTGCAAATGTCCACCTGGAGCTCTTCAGGCTTCAGCTCGGCTGTGCCATCAAGGTGTTCATTCACGGCAGTTTGGAGCCTCTTCAGTCCCAAAAACGGGACACAGAGGTGAAACGTAGCTCTGCATTCCTGAAAAAAGGAAGCGTGTCACACCATTTAATTGTTCCCTACTGAGTGCTTTGGTCATTCAAAGGGAACTCATCTGCTTGACTGCTCATCTATTCCAGGATAAAAAGGGATTCATCTGGATGTAATTGGCAGAAAACATGCAGGAATGACTAAGAGAGGGGAGAGCTTCCACTGCAACCTGGAGGTAGCATCAATGTCTTTTTGGAACAGATCTACCTACGAAAGCTGCTTCACCAGGTCTCTCTTCTGTTCTGGGGAGGCAGGGGCCTGGGGTGCAGAGACAGACAGGAAGAGAGAGCTGTCGGGCTCAGACCCATGACCTATCCTGGATTCTGGTGAGGCAGCCATGGACCAACCTGGCGGGAACTGACTCAGCAGGAGGGCAATGAACTGAGGGGGGAATTTGGATCTCCAGAGCAGGCAGGAATAGCAGAGCTCCCCTGTCATTGGGAGGAAGATTCCTTTGCCTTCGTAAATAAGTCGCTCTCGGTCTTACCACTGAAACCCTGGGGTTCGGGTCTTGCAGGTGCAGCAGAAGTGTGACCCAGCTCTGTCGAACCTGCTCGGCGAAATAGCCCTTCCATTTTCTTTTGGTCAGGCGGGCCAGGATGCCAAATAGGACAAAGGACCATAAACGAAGAGCATCGTCCTCCTACAGCCAAGAAAGCCCCACAAGTTAGTAACTAAGGGACAATCACATCACGTACCTCGCACAGCCATCTCTTCTACGCTAAAGTCGAGGGATTCCAACTACAGCTAGTCGGGAACACTTTCATGAACTAATTTTTGTTTTGAATTTGCTGATTCATTAAACTATTTGAGCGACAGTTCCATTTTGATGAAATTCCTCCAGAAGTCAGGCAGGGGTCCTTAGAAACCTGCCTGCTGTCTTGCCAGTGCACCCATTCAGCTCCCTGGAAGCCGATCTAGCAGGCTGACTGGGATCGTGGGCTTCCAAACCCCCAGCGTCTGGGACCCTGGCTCTCAAATTTGCAACTCCCTGGCACTTCTAGCTCCCACAGTTTCCTGGGTTCCCAGCACCGGGATAGTCTGAGAGCAGACTGCCCGGACCCAAGGCTTTCAATAGAGCTTGGCTGAGAACAGGAATTCTGTTTCACAAAGAGTTTTGAAGTTTGGGGAGAGGGATTGCCACAAATAGGAACAAAACCAAAATTTGACATCTCAAAATTCTCTGCAAAACGGAATCATTCCAACCCTCTCACGTAAAAATGGTAGAGAGCAGGCCCAACGCTCTCTATTGTACCTTGGAACCCCTTTTTTATGGTTATCTAGCTACCTAATCTAGTATTCAGACTTTCTTTGAGGTTCTCAGTGGCAAGAAAGAAGAACAGAAGGGGGAGACTGTGGGAGCAGGGATGTCATCCCCATCCTCCTAATGTTCTCCTCCTCCATAAAACACCTCTCTTCCCTGGGGCCGAAACATCTCTTCACTCTGACATGAGCAATGCCCAGGGAGTAAATGGAGTCTAATCAAGATCGCTTGAACTGGGGCTGGAGAGTTCTGGTCACATACGTTGTCAAAGTAGGTCCGGATCTCTTGGGTGAGGTCTCTGAAGGAAGAACCTATGTCCTTCTCTTTCAGCTCCTTCAGGACTTTGGCCACTGCTTTCATGCTCTCGCCAATGACTTCAGAACTGAAAGGGTCACTTAAGGCCCTGATCAGGATGACCATAAGAAACTTCTTGTGCTTTTTCAGCTGGACAAACATACGACATTAAAGAACACTGATCACTGATCACACTTCTAATACACTTTCTTTAGCAGTTATGAAGCTGTGGGAATTTCATCTCCCCCTCCCACCCCCCCATTCCTCCTCCCACCCCCCCATCCCCTAAATATACCTATAGCTATATTTCAGACCAGGTTCGAGCTACAATGAGCCAAACTTGGTGCCATAATACACCTGTGTCATCCTATTATTAGATTCCTAGTTACTTAGATTCCAAGGCCAAAAGAAACCCTTGTGATTATCCAGTCTGACCTCCTGCATAACATTGAACTTCCCCGAAATAGTCTCTGTTGGAACTAGAGTGTGTCTTTTAGAAAAACGTTCAATCTTGATTTTAAAATTGCTAGTGACAGAGAATCCACTACAACCCTTGGTAAATTGTTCCAATGGTTAATTAAAATTACCATTAAAAATCAATGCCTTATTACCAGTCTGAATTAGTCTAGCTTCCTTTTCCCCCATTGAATCTTCTTATACCTTTGTTTGCTAATGGGAAGAACCCATTCTCAAAATGTGTTCCCCATGTGAGTAGTTCTAGACTGTCCTCAAGTCACTCCTTAACCTTCTCTTTGTACAGCTAAATAGATTGAGCTCCTTGAGTCTATCACTAGCGGTATCTTTGCCAATCCTTTGAGAATTCTTGGGACTCTTCTCTGAATCCTCTCTAATTTATCAGCATCCTTCTTGAATTGTGGACACCTGATCTGGACACAGCATTCCAGCAGTGCTCACATGAGTGTCATATTCAGAGGGAAAAGAACTTCTTTACTCTTCGTCAAGATTCCTCTCTTTATGCCTCTAAGGATCATTTCAGCCCTTTTGGCCACAACTTCGCATTGGGACACCTTATGTTCAACTGATTCTCTGCCATGACTCAAGTGGTTTTCAGCATCATTGCTTTTTGGGATAGAGTCTCTCATCCTGTAAGTATGGCCTGCGTTTTTTTTTTTTGTTCCTAGATGGAGACATTTACACATGGTCATATTAAAGTGTACAGATTGTTTGCTTATGCCCAGCTTAGCAAAGGATTTAGCTTGCTCTGTATTGACTGCAAAGAGGTTACGCGGGTATGTGAGAGAGCAGAATTTGGCCTAGTGCATTGTGTGCAGCCTCTGTAAACTCCGAACAACTATTTTCCTTGGTTTCTCTAATTATGCTGCATTCTAGTCAGTATTCTCTCTTACCTTCTCAGGCGCCCCATAGACTAAATTTCCCAGGCCTCTTACAGCCATCTGCCGGACAATGCTGTTCCTGTCATGTGACTTTTCTTCCAAGATGTGTAAGACTGGCTTAAGGAACTTCTTCTCCCTGAGCATGGGATCACTCATTAGCTGAAAGAAAATCAACCTCTCCATTAGCCCCAATATGATCATTAAGATTGGGAATAGAATCTGAGCAGACATGTCATACACTAAAAACAACAAGGAGTCCTCCTACAGCCCCAGTCTTGAGGATACAGACAAATATGGCTACCCCTCTGATACTTGGCACATAATACACTGTAACACAAATGAGAAATTCCACACAAATGAGAAAGGTCTACAAAACATGGAGCTTTCCTTTTGGGCACTAGAATAGGGATCCACTCACCTCTTGAGAGCCTCTTAGTGGCTGGGTATGGTATCACAGTCCTTTTCTCACCCCTGGTGCACCCTGCCAGCCGTCCTCAGTGCATCTTCTGTGGCTCAGGCCTCTGGCTGAGTCCCAAAGTCCAAAGGAACCCCTTCTGGGGTAGTCAAGAACAGTCCCATTGTCCTCACTAGGGTCTCCAGCCCCAACTCTGGGTCCTTTACATTCTGCCCTTTGTTCAAGCTCTCCATTAGCATTGTCCCCTCCATGGGGCTTATGCCACTGTTGGTGGTAGGGGAACCTGGGCCTGCCCCTAACTCTGGGTTCCAAACCATGGATCCTATAAACAGGAGCTAGGCACTGCTTGATTTCAGGTCATTGTCGCTTCTTCCTACCGGCCACTTTTAGCTTCACCCTCACCTCAGGGTTAAAGTTCTTCGGGACTCTCTTCCTGAAAACCCAGCTTAAGTAAAGGCTGCCAGAATCAAACTCTGGCTGTCCCCTGAATTTCTGTGGCCAGAGAGCAGCGCCCTTTCTTGCCCCTCCAGTTCCTGCCAGGAACTGACCTGCTAAAGCCCTTCAGCTCCTTTTAACCAAGCCTGATGGGCTCGGATTGGCTGCTTTCATGAGGCCTCTCTAGACAGACCCAGACTGGGGGCTCTTTTCCTGGGGCAGGGTGTAGTAGGACCATGGGGCCTCTTGTAAGGAGCCTTAAAGCCCAGGTACAGCCCATCACGGGCACAGAGAGGTTGTTTTTCTTAGAACCAGATAAGCCCCGAAGATAGTTGCTTAGCAGAAGTGGGAAATATGATGCAGATTTTGGAGGAGGACTGTGGAAAGGGAGGATGCTCCAGCAGGTATCCCCACACTAGCCTAGGACTTAGGAGACCCAGGTTCCATTTCCTGCTCCCTCAAAGACTTCCTGTGTGACCTTGGGCAAGTCACTTAGCCCTTCTGTGCATCAGTTCCCTGCCTGTAAAATAGGAAACATAGTGCTTCCCTACCTCGCAGGAGTGTGGTGGGGATACAGACATTAAAGAGTTTAGAGGTACTCCGATACTAGAGTAATGAGAACCTAAGATAGACATTAATGTAGTTGTAGGTTGCTTGGTTGGTAGTATTAGGACACTCGGTTCATTCAGAAGATGTGCTGAGCTAAACCAAAATCAGGAGCTGTTGGTTAGGATCAGCACTAGGACTTGGCAGAAGAGGTCCAGTCATCCAAACTCTGTCCGTATCTCTCTCAGCCAGCACCTGTGGTTGTGTAGCTAGTATAGGCAATGACGGCAATAAAAACCACAGAGAGAGAGAGAAGGACTCAGAAAGGTATCATGAAGTTCCTGGTGAGGTTTCCATATAAAGGAGGACCTATTCTACTGTCTAAAATGACAATTACTCCTATGAACTGAAAAGTAGAACTCCCGAAAGAAAGGCAGACAAGAGTCTAATGGTGAAACTGCTCTTCAGAGCCCTGTGTCTTACCTGGGCAAGGAAAGCTGTGCTGGTGACTCGGTGGTTTTCTGAGGGGGAATTCACCCAGGGGAGGAGGCTCTGTATGATCTCAGGTGTTGTGAGTCCAGATCTTAGCAGAAGCCTGGAAGACAAAAGAAACCGCTCATGGGCTAGATTGCACACTTCAAAAAATCAGCTGCTCTGAGCATACAGCTCTGATATCTAGGAGTGGGAGCTGTGTGTTTCCACCCAGGACACCCTCACACCCCCCGCCCACAAAGCTATAAATGGGAGGTTCCCTCTCAGCCACTCTATTGGCTACTCATTCCCAAGGATAAAATGATGCCTCCTAGATCTCTTACCTCACCAGCAGACACACTCCCTCATGGTGTGTCTTGGGGTTTTCCACAAGAGTCCAAGTCCTCTGCTTCCTGAGCTCTCTCACCAGTCTCTCATTCCCACCCTTGAAAAGCACAGATTCTAATGCTTTGATAGAAAGCCTAGGGAAAGAGAGGCACAGAACTGCAGCAATCAGGAGGAAGGTGCAGCTTGAACAGAGAGTCAGGTTACTTCTCAGGTCTGCTGTTCAATCGACAGTTCATCCATTGGCAATGTCCTGGACACCAGTGTCCCTGGAAGGACTTGATGCTGGGAGGTAAGTTTCAGTCTCATACATCTCATAGGACTAGTTTTGCTAGGGACAAAATTTTGCAGTCCTTTTTCATAGAATCATAGAATCATAGAATATCAGGGTTGGAAGGGAGCTCAGGAGGTCATCTAGTCCAACCCCCTGCTCAAAAGCAGGACCCATCCCCAATTAAATCATCCCAGCCAGGGCTTTTTCTCTTTCTGCAAGGAGTATGGGCACTAGCAGAGTACAGTGATATGGAAAAGATACATGATCAGGACCAGAAACAGGGGGCATAGAGTGTGGTGATCACTAATGGACATTTTGGGGTCATATCTCCAGATAGACAGAGTGCTGAGGGTTTGCACTTGAGTCAGCACTCTGGTCACTATTCGTACTAATTCGGTTCCTCACAGAAGGCCTAATTGGATAGAGGTGTACCTGATTACGAGGTCAGATTGGGGCTAGTGAGTCAAGGAACCAATCATTCCATTAACAGGGAAACTGTATAAAAGGACATGGGCAGGAGCCCTTTGAGGGGAACAGACAGAGAAAGAAACTTGGGTTACCAGATGTCCCAATATTTGGGGCTTTATCTTATACAGGTGCCTATCCCCCCCCCCCCCCTCCGCCCGTCCTGATTTTTCACACTTGCTGTCTGGTCACCCTAAGAGAAACAGAAAGACAAAAAGCTAGGAGAGCCTGACAAAGTGAGGTCTCTGAGTGGAAACACCTTACCCCCCACCTGACTTTTGGAGAAGAGCTTAGAAAGTTGAGATACAATATAAAGGTGCTATGTATTGGTAGGGGGATTAAATAGACTATACGTTGGTGTTTACAAGCAAAAAAGTCTCAACGCGGTCTGTGTTTGTGGAAGATGTGGGGGTGCAACACCCCTCTCTGTCACAGCTGGGGGCTCATCAGGGATTTCCCTGTTATCTATGCAAATGGAGAGCCTGTTGGAGAAGCCGGTGTGGAGGTTTGGCAGTCCAGGCGATGGAGGGAACACTAAAATGGGTGATGAAGCAGCAAAGAGAAGTGTAGAACAGGGGTTCTCAACCTTTCTGTTTCTGAGCCTCCCCCCACCCTCAACATGCAAGAAATACTCCATGGCCCAGTTTCAGGCCTCTGCCCTGCCAGGCATCAGAGTTTTGGGCTCCTGGCTCCAGATTTTAACCCCACAGGGTGCAGGGGCTTGAGTCTTTAGTGCAGGTGCTGGGCTCAAGGCTTCAGCTTTCTGCCCTGAGCCCCAGCTAGTCTAAAGCCAACCCTGCTTGGCAGACCCCCTATAACCAGCCCGGTTGAGAACTGCTGGTGTAGAACAGTGGTCTCCAAACGTTTTGGCTCACGCACCCCCAGGGTGACCTGCCGCAGTCGCGCCACCGATGGAAGACCTGCCACAGGCAGGCCGCCAGAGGGGAGCACCAGCCATGGACATGCAGAGCTGCCGCCGAATGAAAAAAACGGCGGAGTGCCGTCCGGCGGCGCTACTGTTGCCATGCCCCCCACCCCCGGGATCATCCCGCGCACCCCAGTTTGCAGACCACTGGTGTAGAAGACCCGACAGACCTTCCAACAATCCCAGCAGGCAGAAAAACAGCCTTTCCTTGCCCGGTAGGTTTAACAGCAAAAGAGTCGGCAGGAATTTATACGGGAGCAAGCCCAGGTCTGGCAACAACTCCTCCAAAGTTTGGTGAGTCCCGTGACAGGAAATGGAAACCAGGCACAGGAGATCAGACTGTAAAATGGGACCCGCGAACAACCCCGATGTGTTTTTGGTTACTCTTCAAGGAGGAGCAGTGAGACCTCCTAGGGACAGAACAATGTGGGCCCTTCAACTGACACCCTATTTAACCGGGGAAGCACATCTAGGGCTTTTAGTGATGAGCAGGCAAGAGATTGTGACATGATTAAGGCAGCCATGCTGGACGAGGTGGGGCCTGTCCACAGAAAAGTACTGCCAGAAATCTAGAGTTGAAAGATGGATTGAGGGATTATGCCTCTGTGCATTTGGACAGAAATTAAAAGATTGGGCCACTCATTGGTAAGGCCAGATACTCAGACCGTGGGGGAGATCATGGATTATTCAGAGTCTCCCTGAGCATACCCGAGTATGGGTTCTGTGGCGCCAGCCAGTTCATCTGGACCCCACAGTTAAAGTGAGAGGAATTTGCAGAGGCGGACATTCCCAGAGTGAGTCAGTGGTCTAAGGGACTAGATTTGAGAAGGACCAGAGTGCCTACAGCTGGGAAGGGCAGCAAGAAGAAGAGGGAGGAGCCTCAAGGAACTGTAGTGGGAGCTTGGCCTACGGCGTGCTTCCAACATGGACCTGAAGGACATCTAAAAAGAGACTGTCCGAAAATGGACTGTGGGTTTGCCCAGTTTTGTGGTTGGGACAAGACTCCCAGGCAGGGAAGAAAAAAGAAAGTACCTACCATATCGGTCTGGGTAGGGAGGAGCCACCAAAGGGACTAATGGACACAGCTTCATCCTGTTTGCTAATCAGGCAGGAGTTAGTGAAACCCCACTGGATACTTCCCAGAGGTAGGATCAAAACTGAATACCAGGTCCATGGGGACAATAAATTCTGCCCAGTGGCAGAGGTGACTCTGAAAATTAAGGGGAAGTTTAGGCAGAAACATGTAGGGGTAGTGGATGGATTGCCCCACTGCCTTCTACTGGGCATGGACTGGAATCCCTTTCTAACAGGGACACCAAGGCAGGTATGGAGGCCCAGGAGGGTGGAAATAAAACCTGAAGGGCCAGGTAAAGAGGAAATATATGTAAAGGGGCTGGAGGAACCTAGACACGAAAGTAGAGACAAGAGGGAGGAGAAAGAAAACAAAGGTCAAGCGTAAAGGTGACTTAAGATCATCCAGTGGGGTCAAACAGTCATCAGAGCCCTTACCACCAGGATCTCAGGAGCAGGCATCCCTAGAACACTTTGGAGGGACTCAGAGCAGTCTGTGTCCATGGAAGAGGCCGGGGCACAGCCTACCACCCCGTCACATATAGGTACCTAAAATGGGCCTGCACATGGGCCAACAGCATGAGCAGAATCTATACTCGTGTCTGCAGCGCCAGCAATCACATAGCTAGGTACCCATCCATCTGAACAAATTCAAGTTTTGTGGACAAAACTGAGGCACCCATCTTGAAAACCTGACCCACTGTGGCCACTACATAAGATCAGCCTTACTGGCTCAGTCCAATGGTCCATCTAGTCCAGTACACTGTCTTCCAACTGTGGTCAATGCCAGCTTCTTCAGCAGGAATGAACAGAACAGGGCAATCATGAAATGATCCAATCCCTGTTGTCCAGTCTCAGTTTCTGGCGGTCAGAGGCCTAGGGACACCCAGAGCTTGGGGTTGCATCCCTGACCATCTTGCCTAATAGCCATTGATGGACCTGTTCTCCATGAACTTATCTAATTCTTTTTTTTTTTTAAACCCAGTTATACTTTTGGCCTTCACAACACCCCTTGGCAATGAGTTCCACAGGTTGACCGTGTGTGGTGTGAAGTAGTACTTCCTTATGTTTATTTGATACCTGCTGCCCATCTGTGAACAGAGCTGAGATCCTGGTTTCCTAGGAAAATTCAGAGACATTATAAAACGATGAAGTCTGTAATTTGAGCACCTTGTTGGCATGGAATAAAGAAACACAACAAGAAGAGAAACTAATAATGTTGCGAGATTGGTGGGAAATGTACATTAATGTGCTACCAGAGCTGAAGTCAACTGAGGACTCAGGAATCTTAGTGTTAACTGGCGAGGGGCACAGAGTGGGTGCCGAGGGGCCTGGTACATACATTCTAGCTCACTAAAAGATTGCCCCATGAGTCTCAAATAAAAGCCCATGTCACCAATATCATTGTGAAACACATGTACAGATGCTGTGTCAAGAGTCATGGATATGCATTGAAAATTACATTCTTAGGATCTGTGTCTCGGGACTAGTCACCAGGAAAGGTGACAAAATGGTTTTCTTTCAGGGAAGAAATGTTTATCCATCTGTTTGTTTACATGTACATTAAGCATGTAGGGTTCACATTCAGTTGAGAAGGACTGTGAGAACTTCAAAGAAAGAAAAGTAGCAGGAAGTAGACAGGGGGTGGGGACCCAATTTTGGGGCACACATCAAAGGTTTGCTCTAGTCTATTTGGGGGACATCTTTCACTTAGGAAGTAGATGGACCGCGAGTTTGCTTCATGAAAGAGGGGTCGCGATCAGGCTTGGTTGAGAACTTTGGGTGAGAAACATCTTGAGACAGGAGGTTAACCTGTTGGTTAAGTTTAGTTTCTAGGAGCAGAATATGATTTCATTTGAAATGTAACCATTTTTTGCTTGCATTCTTACTCACGGTCACTGGAATCTCTGTTCTTTGAGAATCTCGGTTCTTCTTTTCACTAGAAATATATCTAAGTGCTGTGTGTTTTGCAGTACAGAGTATAAGTATCGAGTACAGAGTCTAAAGAAGAAGTAATAAACTGGTGTGTACTGTTCCATTGGGAACAGCAGGCCTGACAATTCTGTGGGAGTTCAGTGGATAAAGGGCTGGACACTATACGGAATGGTCAGAAGACTCGGGGGTGGGTGTGTGCCTGTCATTAACCCGTACAAAGAGACTGAGGTCTGAGGAGGCCTGGGTGGCAGGGTTTGTTTTGCCAGAGCCTGGTAGTTTCAGGGAACTGACCCACAGCAGGCACAGACAAGACTTCCTCACTCGAAGGGCACGTGATGCTAAGGTGCCTCGTAACCCTGGGAACTCCTGGGGAGCGTCAAACAACTCTCCTGGAATTCTCTTTGTTTCTCTCCCTTCCTTCTAATTACCGGCAAGGGTTGCCCTCAGGAAGTTGTAGCCCTTTTCGGATTTCGCTCGGGCTGCTTCTCGTTGGCAAAGGCAGCTTTTGTCCGAGGGTTTGGCTGACCTGCTGCAGGAGAACAGGAAACAACTCTGGGAGCAGTTCCCGCACAGCTTTGCTCGACTGCAGGGCTGACACCACCTCAAAGATGGCACATGTTGCCTGAAAGGAGAGCATGGTAAAAAAGGAGATCTCTTCCCAACACCATCACACCCTCTCTCCCCTTCTGATGTCTGCTGTACTAAATTCTCCCTTCGGCCAGTAACTTGAATGACAGCGAGCAACTTGCTTAACTCGTGGCTCACTTTCCCACATCTGTATAAATGTGTATGACCTCCCAAGGCATGCTGCGAGTCCAAAGGAAGATTTGCAAAGCACTGTGAGAAACCTGCTCCAAAGACTTTCTAATGGCCAGACAGTATTAAGGAAATCAGTAACGTAGCTAAAACTGCCGTATTTGTTCCACAGACAGCAGAGCCGGACTCAGGGAAACAGTCCATCAGAGGAGAAGTGCCCACACAGCAATATTATACCACACTTCCCGCTTTCCATCAGCAGGATTGTCACAGGGCACAGGAAAGCCTGAAAGACGTGTCTGTCATCTAACTTACTGAGAGAGGTTCAGCAGCTGCCAAATGCTTGTCAATTTCTGTCTCTGAGGTGATGCTGCCTTCTGTTCTTGTTGGAGTCTTTATCTTCTCTATTAGGGCTTGTAGGACTTGAGTGGCAAGCAAGGGGTCTCCCCCCAGAGATCTCCACAGCTCAGCGGTGTCACTGCAGTTTAACAGAAGTTACAGGTGAGCCCTGGACACTTTTGTGGCTCACCCTGAATGCGTCATATTTTAGTAAAGACCAAATGTTCTCCTTGCCTATGATGAGAGAGTTAAGAGTCCTGTCCTCCTTTAACTCTCCTTGTGTTTAAATATGGAGTTTCCAGTTACAGAACTAAGTTAAGTGACCTAGTCTCCCTGCAGCCTAACCATTAATACTAGACTTCAGAAGGACAGGACACAGAGCGCAAACCTCACTTCCTGTTTTCTCCACTTCCCAGTCAATATGGAATCATGAGCATGTGGCTCCCAAAGATCTAGGGTTTGGAAGGCAAGTGGATGAAAGAACAGCCAGATTCCTACTCGATGGACATACAACTATGAGAACGAATATTCATGGCCATCCTATGTCCCCTTCACAAATGGTGTCCCTACCCTCTGTTTGCCAAAAGCTGGGACTGGGCAACAGGGGATGGATCACTTGACAGCGACCTGTTGTGTTCATTTCCTCTGGGGCATGTGGCACTGGTCACGGTCGCAAGACAGACTACGGGGCTAGATGGCCTTTTGGTCTGACCCAGTATGGCTGTTCTTATGGTCTTAGATTCCAGCACTGATCACTGATAACTCAGTTAGGGATCTTTAAACAAAATGGTGGATCTGCTTCCAGTCCACTTTTAAGTACCAAGGATGGCAACACTGCTCTAGCAGCCCCACCCTCACTGATACCAAGCAGAGGTCTGATGATAATATTGGCCCTAGTCTTTGCAATCAGCCAGGGATTTGCACCTGAAGCTGTCATGCTACCAGGAAACCAACAGCCACTGCTCATTTCCAGAGTGAGCTCAATTCAGGCGTCTAGAGAGGTAGATGTTTCCAACAGTACACTCCAGTTATACCAGTAAAGATAGGTCTTTAGGATGTCAAAGCAGCTATTCATGAATGGAAACAGAATGACACTTAATTTCTCTCCGCACCCCACCTTAACGTGTTCTTGGACCTTCCTGCAGAAAGAGCCAGGCTCTTAACCCTTAGGAATGATCCCAAACTGTCTGTGGCTTAAATGAAGCCCTACATCTCCTAGTAAAGCTGTGGGATCCAGGTTTTACCAAGATGAATGCAATAGGTAGCGGTATATACCTGTCCATCGGCAGACGTTTGCTGAGGAGGCTGGAGATCACTGCCTCTTGGTGATGGTGAGCTAGAATGGACACTGCCTCCACCAGGAACTGCCTCAAGCTGCCCTCCTGGATCGTAGGCATGTGGCGATATAGTATAGCCAGGATATCTGGCACCTGGAAGGAACAAAACCAGAAAGAAATGTCCCTTTTTCTTTCTCTCCATTCATTCTACAGAATCAAAACCTTTATTTAGCCATTTGCTGCTTTTTTAGAAATGCCTCACTTCAAGAAGCAAATGTTCAAATACGTCTGCGTAACTTGAACCCACACAAATTGCCCACACACGGCTGTAAAAATTAACACTGACACACACACAGACACACCAGGTAATTTAATGTGGTGGTGCCCAGCTGTGCATTACATAAACCAGTTCACATGCACAAAAGGCGGCTTTGCTTGCCCAGATTTTGCAGGTGTGATTTAAGCAGCCAAATCTGACCATTTGCCTCGAGAATGCAGAGCTCATCAACAACCACAAGCACAAAATATGCAAGTGCTTTAAAGACAGTGTGCAAATGCCTGGGACTATGAACAGGGGACTACCTCTCATATTCATTCCTAGCCCTTCACATCTTCAAAACACTGTGCAAACATGGCAGTTCTGCTGCGAGGGTTCCCTGTCCTGAGGCCTTTCACCAGCCTTGTTAGAAGATTTGTGGAGTGCTCCTTTCATCTAGCCCTAATGCACTGGGTGCCAGAATAAGGCATATAAATAGTGGATCCCAAAGACACTAGCGTTTTCTCCCTCCCTCCTTCTCTTCTTAAAGGGTAGGTCTACACAGCAAAAAAATCCCACAGCACTGAGTTTCAGAGCTCAGGTCAACCTGGGCCTGTGGGGCTTGCACCATGGGGCTAAAAGTGGAGCTGTTCCTGCTCGGGCTGGAGCCCAGGCTCAGAAACCTGGCAAGAGGCTGGCAATAGCCCAGTGCTCTTTTTAATCCATGTAGCCCTTAACCATAGGCCTCCTAATACCTGGAGGCCTCCAAGTGCCAGTCATTCTGTCTTCTTGTCTTTTCCCCAGAGTCTGTTTTCTCAAGCCTTTCTTGGCTGAATACTTTGGCAACAAGCTAGACCAATAAACAACCAACCATCTTCCTTTTCCCTTGGATTATCTTGGTCTACTGCTATTGATTCTGCCATTGCCTATCTTAGGGTAGAAACAGAGATGGAATCGACTCTATGTCCGAGGGGGAGAAACAGCAAGATTTTTCTTCCTTACACATGAGGGCAAAGATCAAAAAGTCTAGAGTTCAGGCAGAAAAGCTCTCCAGTTCCCAGTTTTACCTCGTCCAGCATGGCACCTCCACACTCCTTCAGGATGATCTTCATCCACAGTCCAGCTGCCGTGGCACAGGTGGGGCTAGCAGACAGCAGACCACCCAATGTGGCCTCAATAAAGTCTGTGGCCTGTTCCGAAGGAAAGTACTCACTAACAACCTGGGAACAAATCAAAAACAGGAGAGACCGCCATGATGTTTGGCTCCAGCACTTTTAAAAATGGAAAAAAAGATACATGCATCAGCAAATGGTGAATTAGCCTCCTGTCTAGCTCGCCATTTGGGATTACAATTCTCTCTCTAGTCTCTAGACTACATTTTTGTCTTCTACACTAATGATATCAGGTTAGAGGCAAAGACTCTGTTGCACAGTTAGCACAACATTGTACTGGATAGGCAGGAGGTAAGTTTCCCGTTTGTAGTCTCTGACATACACTGCATCTTTTTACAGCACACAGAAGTCAGTCAAGAGAGGCGTGCACACAAATATCGGCGAAGGCAAACCCACAAGGTGACGGAATGAATCCTGGGTGGTTTCTCAGCTTGATGTTCCACTAACACAGTTTTTCTCCTGGATGGCTGGATGGCAGGGCCGGCTCCAGGCACCCGCCGAGGAAGCTCGTGCTTGGGGCGGCAGATTGCAAGGGGCGGTGTTCCAGCCAAGCTTGGGGCGGCATGGGGGTCTTTTATTTCATTATTTTTTGTGCTTCACCGCTCCGGATCAGTGAAAAAGCAAGAGCCGGCCCTGCTGGATAGGTACATGTGTGTGCATCCGCGTGCGCATTTTCATGGGCGTGCAACATTCTGTGGAATCTGGTTTTTACGTGGCATTCAGAGCACACATCTATGAAAAGCATCTTGCTGGTTACTAGCAACCAACGCCCCGCTCCCACAGCTCCCTCCGAGTACGGAAAGGCATCATGAAAGAGCAAATGTCAAATGAACGGTGCCCGGTCACTCGCACATCCGCACAAGCTTTTTGAGTCCGTTACCCTGGCCATTTTGGAAGATGCCTGAAACAGAGCCTCGGGGTCTGGAGCTGTTAGTGCTTCACGGAGACATCTCAGCTCCTCCTCTGCTGAGCCCAGGTTTATGGACTGGCCTGGAGTGGAGAAAAGGAGAAAAAGTACTGTAACGATTAAGGAAACTGAACCCCTACTGCATGGATCTTCATATGGGAGGATCCATGTGCTATCATAGAATCATTGAATCATAGAATCTCAGGGTTGGAAGGGACCTCAGGAGGTCATCTAGTCCAACCCCCTGCTCAAAGCAGGACCAATCCCCAACTAAATCATCCCAGCCAGGGCTTTGTCAAGCCTGACCTTAAAAACTTCTACGGAAGGAGATTCTACCACCTCCCTAGGTAACGCATTCCAGTGTTTCACCACCTTCCTAGTGAAAAAGTTTTTCCTAATATCCAACCTAAACCTCTGCCACTGCAACTTGAGACCATTACTCCTTGTCCTGTCCTCTTCTACCACTGAGAATAGTCTAGAACCATCCTCTCTGGAACCACATCTCAGGTAGTTGAAAGCAGCTATCAAATCCCCCCTCATTCTTCTCTTCTGCAGACTAAACAATCCCAGTTCCCTCAGCCTCTCCTCATAAGTCATGTGTTCCAGACCCCTAATCATTTTTGTTGCCCTTCGCTGGACTCTCTCCAATTTATCCACATCCTTCTTGTAGTGTGGGGCCCAAAACTGGACACAGTACTCCAGATGGGGCCTCACCAATGTCAAATAGAGGGGGACGATCACGTCCCTCGATCTGCTCGCTATGCCCTATGCTGATGATTCGATGATTCTATGTGCTATGTTGTCATCAGCATAGTGTAAAATCTTGGCCCCATTGAAGTCAATGGCAAAACTCCTGTTGACTGTAATGGAGTCGGGATTACACCCTAAAATGTCTGAACGTTAACAGTAGTGGTATGTTATTGTGAATGATCCAGGATTGAACAAGCACTGTGTTCAGCTTGGAGCAGCTTTCTGTGTGTGTCTGGTTTCAGCAGGCTCTCTGCTCTCACTATTTACATCTAAGCTCCTCTTCAAGTACAACTCATGCAGGTAGATCAGAGGTTCCAGTTTAGAGGTGAATCCCTCCACCAAACTCTCCTTGTAAAAGAGACGGGGATAGACAAAAAACTTCGGCAAGAAACCCAGGCTCATCAGTCACTTCTAAACAAGGCTGGGATTACTATGTCGTACATTCAAAGGTTGGAGTCCCTTATTCTGTTTCTGAATCACCAACACTGTTTGTAGGACTGATTAATAATAATTGGAACTAGGGTGACCAGGTGTCCCGATTTTATAGGGACAGTCCCCATTTTGGGGTCTTTTTCTTATATAGACTCCTATTCCCCCCCACCCCCTGTCCCGAGGTTTCACATTTGCTGTCTGGTCACCCTCATTGGAAATGGCCTTAAACGATAACCAAGCTCTATCCCTTATCATCTAACCCTTAGGTGAAAAGAATATCCTACTCTTTCACAAAGGGGAAAAATGGCCTCTACTTACTCCAATTGCTCTGAAGGCTCATGACAGAGGGCTGCTGGAAGAACTTTTTGTTTACAGAATTATTCCAGGAAACCCCTCTAGTACAGCCAGTGGCAGGGTAAAGAGAATGAAAATGTTTAGTACCAAGGGCTTGTCTCCATGGCGATATTCAAGAAAGCTAATCCCCATTCATTTTCAAAATGCATTAGTTAAACTTCATTAAACACCTATGGGGACACACTTATTTAGAATTAAAGTGGCCTTCATTCAGGTTAGTTTCATCCATGGAATTCACTACAATTAATAAGGCCCATTTTAATTCAGAATCCGAGCATCCACACATGTGTTTAATGCCATTTACCTCATGCACTTTAAATGTACACCTTTAGTTCATTTGGATTAACTTTCCTTAGTGTCCCTGTGTAGACAAGCCCTAAGGAATTTAGTGCTTATCTACCTGTATGCAGACCATTTATTAGTTGTACAGTTCCCAAAAGTGTGCTCGGCTCTTTACACATCAGAATCTTCTCTTCTAATGAGGTATTTACAAGATGCCCACCATTCTGTTATCTAAGCGACAACAGACAGGACAGAAAGAACTAGATAGGCAGACAAATGGACATTACAACAGTGAAAGAAGGTGAAGAATTCCTTATACCTGCTAATGGTCTCCTCACCTTGTATACAGAGAAGGCAGCTGATACAGTCAACCACCCACTGACGGGACGTGGCCAGCGAATCACAGCTGTATGGTGCTATGCGTCCAATCAGAGATCCAAACCGATCAAAAGTTCCCTGAGTCTAATGAAAAAAGAAGGAAGAAGGAAGAATGAATGGTCTCCAGTTGGACTAGACTTCACTTGCCATCCTTATTGTTGAGACCAGTCAGCTCTGTGTTTTTGGGGAACCAGGGCGCAGTATCTAGCCTGTCTGACTCATGAAAGACACCCCCCGCCCCCACCAGTCTCTGTTTGAACCCAAACCCATCAGAGAAAAGGCTTGCAGAGAACAATGAAGGGTGTTGGGAGTCACACCTAGACCCCTCCTGAGAAGGGTGACAAGATTAAGACATCTCCATTTGCATACAGAATGAAGAACAGAGACAACTCCCCTAGCCTCATCTGCATGAAAGATGGGATAGGAATTAGCATGAAGAATGAGGAACAGAGAACCGCACTGAACTCTGGGACCAGAAAAGCAGGGACGCACTGCATCATGGGAATCCCTGCTCCAGATGCTAATGAACCTACGCCTGCACACACCTAGCTCAGCAATTATCAGACCAATTCTAGTAATAAATCCTTATTATCCTAAAATACTGAAGCAGCCTAGTTGCCTTGTGAGCTCCCTGGAAAAAACCACCACCCATAGCCAAGAGTGATCAGCTCCTATTGTCTAGCCTAAAGAAAACCCTTGAAAACCCATCAGTTTACCCATAAACAAATCTAGTGTTCTCCCTTGAACCATTGTATTTTCTCTACAAAACCCCCTACCTATGCCCAAGTAAGGGTTCTGATGTATATACCCAAACTCTGCTTCAGTTCCACTGGGATTCCATCTCCTGACTGATCGTGCGGGGGGCTCTGCCTGTCTCCAGCACTCAGGACCCTGAGCTACCACCACCACCTGGGAACCCCAACCAGTTCAAGCCTCATGGAGTGGGTGAGATTCCCCCCCCCCCCCGCCCCTCCATTTTCTTTTCTTCCTCAGGTATTAACCTTTCAAATGTAACCATTATGTTTGTTTAGCCCTCCTTGTGTAGTTATCACTATTATTCAACAAATAACTTTTGTGGTTCAGCTGGTTGCTTCTCTCTCTCTCTCTCTCTCTCTCTCTCTCCCTCCCAATTTTACTCTGTATTTTCCGCTTCCCCCATTTACTCTGCAGCAACCCTTCTTTTACCTAAGCTAAAGATCCCGGTAGTGCCCAAAAATACTGTGGGGTTTGCTCATGAAGTGGGTTACTACCAGTACAATTGTAACGTGAAAGTGGGATAGGGATGTGTTAAACTTGGGGCACGTAAGAGGGGAGCAGCTGAAAGTGCTGCTTAAACCAGCCCATTGAGTACAGGGCCATATGAGAGGATCAGCTGGAGAGGGCTGATGGACCTGGTCCGCTCAGACTTGCTCTGCTAGTGCGTGCGTGCGTGCGTGCGTGCGTGTTCATCTCGTTCTAGGCTGGAGGGACCCAGCCCTGGGGAACCGAGGTCCTGCAGGGTAGCTCCACTGGGAGGGGACTTGCAGAAGGTAGGAGGAGAGCTCCACACAAGTGACATAAGCAGCACATTAATAGAATTACAGACCCTCCCCCCCTCCAAGAAGAGTAACCCTAATCAATGAGCCTACCCCAAAGTAACAGGCACATCTGGTACCATTGTGCCCCTGATTCCTGTACTGTACTGGGTAATGCACTTTGGAAAACATAATCCCAATTGTACATACAAATGGATGGGGTCTAAATTAGCTGTTATCACTCAAGAAAGAGACCTCAGAGTCATTGTGTACAGTTCTCTGAAAGCATCCGCTCAACATGCAGTCAAAAAATAACAACATGTTAGGAACCCTTAGGAAAAGGATCGATAAGAAGACAGCAACTTTCTTTGTGCCACGATAGGAATCTACAGGACCCCCAAACCTTGAATACTGCATGCCGTTTTGGTCATCTCATCTCAAAAAAGATGTGTTAGAATGGGAAGAAATACGGAGAAGTGCAACACAAATTAGGCCTATGGGATAACTTCTCACCCAAGGGAGATTAAAAAAAGAGCGACGTTTCAGCTTGGAAAAGAGACGACGAAGAGGGAATATGCTAGAGGTCTATAAAATCATGACTGGTGTAGAGAAAGTCAATAAGGAAGTGTTATTTAGCCCTTCACCTAACACAAGACCCAATGAAATTAATAGGCAGCAGGTTTAAAACAAACCAAAGGAAGCATTTCTTCACACAATGCAGTCAGAAGACAGGATACTGGACCAGATGAACCATTCTTTTGCAGGAGGCAGGTTAGCCATTCTTATGTTTTATGTTCTTAGCTGGTTAAATAGAAATTTTCCTTTACCACCCTGGGAGCATAAGAACCAAGAATGCATTTGTGACACTGGCAGACCAGGCAACCTGTGTATGACCCATAATAACTTAATGAGAGGCACTTCCACTGTATCAAGACAAAAAGAAAAGGAGTACTTGTGGCACCTTAGCGACTAACCAATTTATTTGAGCATAAGCTTTCGTGAGCTACAGCTCACTTCATCAGATGCATACTGTGGAAACTGCAGAAGACATTATATACACAGAGACCATGAAACAATACCTCCTCCCATCCCACTCTCCTGCTGGTAATAGCTTATCTAAAGGGATCACTCTCCTTACAATGTGTATGATAGTCAAGTTGGGCCATTATGCTTTTGATTTTGTCTCCTTGGATTAGAAACATGGATACATTTAACACCGGCAGGAGAATGACATGCCTTCTCTATTCTGCAGTCTCTCATCTGGATCTGAATGAAAGCTCCACCCAGATATCCATTCATCCCATAACACTGAAAAAATTGAAATAGTTCACTGTTCCACACACAATCTTACCGTAGCATTCTGATCACTGAGAGTGGATTTCACAATCAGAAGCTTTTTAACTCTTGTCTCATGCACTGAAAGATAAGGAGAGGTGTACAGTACTTCTTTGTTCCACACACACTCACTTTCCACACTGGAATTAATCCTGGATTTCAAAGGGCCCTAGTTAAGAATAGTACCAAGCTTCTCTCCTCTACAGAATCAGTGGGGAAAACATAGGACCAGATTCTGGTCTCAGTTGCACCAGTGTAAATCTAAAGTAATTCCATTTCTCTAAATAGTGCCATCCTACTACCATGATGGAAATATTATAAAGGAGTTTGATAGACTGAGGTGACTGAAGTTAATCTGCAAAAAGAAAAGGAGTACTTGTGGCACCTTAGAGACTAACCAATCTATTTGAGCATGAGCTTTCATGCTCCTTTTCTTTTTGCGAATACAGACTAACACGGCTGTTACTCTGAAACCTGAAGTTAATCTGTGTTTACACCGGCATAACAGGACTCAGAATCTAGTCTAGAGTGTATAATACTTAGGATTCTCGAGACAGGAGTATTATTCTATTTTTATCTGATTCTTGTTAACGTGCATTAGCCCCAAGTTAACTTCTGTATTTGAAGTTGAAAAAGACCTTGACAAATATCTTGGGCTACATTCAGCACTTGGTTGAACCTGTTGATTTCCATATGGGGCCATATAGGGGTAACTTAGGGCAGCATTTGGTCCCTTAGTGGATCTCCAAACCACTGGTGACTGTGTGTTCTAGAGCCTCTGTGCCCCATTTGCAGAGGTGATGAGTCTGTTGCAGCCCTGCCGTGCCTACACAGCCTTGGTTCTTTAGCTCAATCTCCAGTAGCTCAAGCTTTTAGCTCTGGATGTCCTCAACTCAACCCTCAGCATGTCGGCCTAGAGGGCAGCTGGCACAGTTGCTCCTGTGTTACTTACAGTCAGCCCCAACAATAGCCCTCAGGAGCTCTAAAGACACCACACGAACGGCCTCATGCTCAATCTTCTGCTGCTTGTGTAGAAATGCTAGCATGTCATCAGGAGAAGAACGGGCTGCAAGGGAAGAAATCACATCCTCACTGCCTGCAGAACTCTTCTTCTTACCGTACCTCACAAAGGTAAGGAAGTTACAAAGAAACCACAGTGTCACTCAGAGTGTCTTCCCCTTACCTAGCAGAAGTACACAATGGAACAGCTCTTTGTGGTTTTCAATGCTGAGCTGCTTAGCTGGAGAACAGATCTGTGGGAAGAAGGGAAATGGTCAAAGAAAAACTAATCAGAAGCAATGGAAAAGAAAAATGTTCAATTAATTTCTAAGCTTCCGCTTCCTGCTTGTCCAACTGGAGGTCTGAACCCCAGGGAGATGGTCCTGCATGCACAGCAAGACTCAAAGACAATGACCAATACATAAGATAAGAGAAGCTAAAGTGTTTTGAGCAGCAGAGCTGACCTAATCAAGACACAGCCACAGTTTTTACTTTACAACTCTGACTCCCCCTAGTAATCGGCTTATGGTGAAATTGCTTTACAAAGTGAGCTGGATAGTAGCTAAGAAAATGAGAGCGCTCCCTGCTTACTCTTGAGCCTGCAGAAATCAGTAAGGCATGAGGAGGTCCCCAGGCTCTCCACGATCATTCCATCGATTTTTCAGTGTTAATATGCTTCAGATCTGCTGTGCCTAAGCTCAAGGGATCCAAGCAAAACCACCCCTCACCTGGTTGTGCAGAGCACTGCAGATGGCTTGAAACTTCGCTTTAGGTAGAGGGATCTTATATTCACCAGAGACCTCCAAGAGCTGGCTCAGACTCTGCAACAGAGGGCGAAAGTCAGATGGTGGGCACACAAAGGAGCCATATGTAGTGACTGAAGCAGATTCAGGGGATTCCTAGATTCCAAGGCCGGACCGGATTCTTGCCATCATCTAGTCTGACCTCCGGTCGGTATGACACAGGCCATAGACCTTGCCCAGAATCATTCCCAGAGCAGAGCTTTTAGAAAAACATACCAATCCTGATTGAAAAGTCGTCAGAATCCGCCTTGGCCCTTGATAAATGGCTCTAATTGTTAATTATCTCACCATTAAAAATGTACACCGTAGTTCCAGTCTGAAAGTGTCTAGCTTCAGTTTCTAGCCATTGGATCAAGTGACACCTTTCTCTGCTAGACGGAAGAGCCCATTAGATAATAGGAGTCCCTCATGTAAGATATTAGAGACTGTAATTAAGTCACCCTGTCACAGGATAGGTACACCCCGTCAGGGTGGTATCAGGTTGAGGAGGAATTGAAGTAGATCTGGAGTGGCCCAACTGGCCTAGTCTCCCTAGCCACCACAGCAGTCCGGGCTCCTAGGGCAGCATCGCCTAATGGTCGGGATCAGTGCAGCAGCCCTTGGGTGAGGGTCCACGGCCCAACAGCCTGAGTCACTTGGGCTGCCCTTCTCGGGATGGCAGTGCGGCCTAGTGGCCAAAGTCAGTAGACCCACCCTTGGCTGCAGGGCAATGCGGCCTAGTGGCCAGAGTCGATAGAACCACCTTTTGTGGCAGGGAAGTGTTACCTAGTGGTGAGCCCTTCTCCACTGGGTCCTACCTATTCCACAGGGTCCCAGCCCAGGGCGCAGGGGTATCTGCCACCAACTCAGCGGGGATCCTTCCAAAGCATGCTGAGTCAAGCCCGCTACCTCAACTGGATCAATGCTTCGTCCACCTAGGCTGCTTCCCACCTGTTCTTCCGCAGCTGGGACTCTCAGGGATTCTGGGGTCTCTCCTCCATCTCTGGCATTGGGTGGCTGGGGGTCAGCTGCAGCCACAGTCCGGCTGGCCTCTGAATCCTGGAGCACTGGCAGTCTCTCTGCAGGAGCCTGCAATGCGCCTCGGCTCCCTTCGGCAGCCATCCCAGCCTGAGCTGAGCGGCTCTCTTTTGTATCCTGGGTCCAGCTGAAGCATGCGGAGCAGAGATGAGGGGGCATGGCCTCCTCGGCCCACAAAGCAGGATTAACCCCTGCTGAACCAATGCGGGGTAGGTAAACCCCATCACACAGCCTTTTACTTTCTGTGTATTAAACTAAAGAGATTGACTTCCTTGATTCTCCCTCTGTAAGGCACATTTTCTAATCCTTTCGTCACTGTGGCTCTTCTGTCAATTTATCAACACCCTTTTTGAATTGTGGGCACTAGAACTGGACACAGGATTCCAACAGTCGTCAGACAAGTGCCAGATTTAGAGGTAAAATAACCACTGTGCTCCTCCTTGAGATTCCCCTTTTGATGCACCCCAGCTTTAGCTTTTTTGGCCACAGCATGAGTTCATGTTCAGCTGATTATGCCCCATGACCCCCAAAATCTTTTTCAGAGTCACTGCTTCCCAGGACAGCATCCCCCATCAGGTATGTGTGGCCTAAATCCCTTGTGCCTAGACGCATACATTTACATTCAGCCGTATTTAAAGGCATATTGTTTCTTTGCACCCAGTTTGCTAAGTGATCTAGATCACTCTGAATCCATGAGCTCTCCTCTCCATTATTTACCACTCCCCCATTTTTATCTCATCTGCCAACTTTATCAGTGATGATTTTATGTCCTCTGCCAGGTTATTGATTAAAAAAAAGATGAAAATCGAATTCCTTCCTGCATCTAACACACTTTTCTCCTTTGCTGCTTGAAGCTTCCAGAATGTCTCGGATGCCATCTACATATTTTACTATGTTTACACAGTTGTGTAGTGCCCTGATGCTATCAAAGAAGTCCATGATGCATTGGTTCCCTCCAAATCATGGGTATTTCAACCCCCAAGGTGACCACATACTCCGTACTAGAAAGCTTCAACCAACATAGACGGTGAGTAAATATCACTACCAAGAAGTTAGAGCTGTCTCATGACTTCATTTACAACTGTGTAGCCCCACTCAAGACAGAATATGGCCCCTTACTTCTCGCTCATGTGGTACTGAGGGGGGATGAAATAGAGAGACAAGGTGAGTGAGACAATATCTTCAATTAGATTATCACAACCACCTTGTCGCTCCAATATCTTGGACCAACATGGCTACAAGAGCACTGCATAGAACGGTAGATGAAACAGACAGGCAATGATTTTATATCTATTGAGTTATGCAATGCAAAGCAATGACCCTCAAGTCTCCTTATTATTAATTTTCAACCGTTGACAGTTGGCTTGGTATCGACCAGAGACAACATATGGTAGCCCCTGCTCTGAGGAGCTTATGATCTAAAAGAGAGACACAGAGTTGACAGGATGTTTTGGGAAATCACAAGGCGGGAGTATCTTGTTGTGCAGGTGTTTTGTTTTTTATCTCCTTCTCCTCCTCCCCAGGAAACAGAGGATGCTTTTCAGAAGAGGCAGTTACCTACAAATCTTGTTGCCTGGGTCACCATGTGTATAAACCCAGAACTTGTGTGCATATTTATTATCTAACAAGTCACTATCTAGACCAGGAAACCCCACTGGCAGCAAATTCCTCCTGCAGGTCATACAGGCACACAGAGAGACAGTTACCTTAATGAGTGGTACCTCACCTTGGTGACGTGAAAAACATCAATTTCCTCCTTATATTGCTCAAGGAGCCATGAGATCTCTTTAAATATTGGATTTTGCGGCTCCTTTTTGTGTAGCAGGATGCCCATCATGGGACCAAGGGCTTTGATGACGGCCTTCTTGAGCTGCATAGATGAGACACAGAATTTATGTTCCTATGAATTCATTCAATATCTTCCAATAGGCACAACTTTCCTACTTCTAATGAGTGCAGTTTCCCTTGTTCCACTGTCGGAACGGTCCTATCCCAATATTTCCTGGTAAAGAACCAGGACTCGTAGGGTTGGTGTCAGGATTATATTCTAATGCACCTCACAACTAGAGCAGGTAAAATATTTCCCCAGATTAGTATGCATTCTAGGCCAACTCATCCCTGCTGTAACTCCACTGGGGCTGAATGGACTTAGACCAGGAATTAATTTAGCCCACTATCCCGGGTTCATCTGCACATTAGGTGCACAAAACTAGACTCCATGTACACTGGGTACAGACCGAATTTCCATGATGTGGTGACATTAGAAACGTATGGGTTTTCGATGTTTTACATGACAATCTGTTCCATCCAAAAGGACCTACCATTAAATGCCATCATCACAAAGAGTGCCAGACACACAGAATGTAACATCACAATTTCCGCTAAAGGTTTAGAAAGCCAGCAATTCTCACCTCCAGCTCCTCACAGCTCAGCCAGTTGCTGGTCACATGACTATATAAGGGAAGAATGTTCTTGCAGAATTGTGATTCACCCATTCTGGGGAATGGGCACTTTTCCCAGTTCATAAAATATACATTCACTGCCCTTGAGCATTTTTCCAGAACTGCACAGAAGGAGAGAAGACAGGCCATGTGAAAAGGACATAGTAATAATGAGGAGAAGTTGCTTTCTCAGAGAAGACACCCAGGCCTATCGTTTACTCCAGTACCATGGCAGCTACTATCAGGACTAGATGCTGAAATCCCATATCAATTGGGAGCTATTTCTCTTTTCCCCATTCCATTTCTTGTTTCTTAAAAGGCTTTTTTCTTTGTACATCTCTCCATCTTTTTTCAATTACCATCATTTGAAGACTCTCATCCCCTGCAGTTATTGTTTATTGAACCCGAACACTGTATGATTTCATCCTGAGTTACAGTTTGTCTGAAAGATGTTCAGTGCTCCTCACTGCCATTGGCTTTAGTGGGATTTGAAGGTAGTGGGGAGCACTTTGCCCTAAAAGTAGGTGCATCTAGTGTCCTTGCTAAGAGGAATTAGGGCCCAATCCTGTTCTCTATGAAGTGGATGGCAAAATTCCCATTTCCCTCAAGGGCGCAGGATTAACCCCTTACTGAGCATCACCTGAAAAGCAAAGGAAGAGAGAAGTGGAGTAGACAGAGAAAGAGGGTGAAAGGAGATGATGATGATGATGATGAAGAAACTGAGGAGAGAGAATGGGTGGAGGAGTGGGAAACAGGGGATTTTAAAATGTACAGTAATGAAATCTGCTCCCTTCACCTCCTCCCCCAGGAGCCTCCTGGCAGAGGGGCAGCTTCAGCCTTTGTGTCTGTTTATTTTAAACGATATGCGTGAGTCATAAAGGGCCTGAACTTACAAATGCTCAGCACCTCCTGCAAAGGAAGGAGCACTCTCAACTTCACTGAGTGCTATGGGAGCCAAGGAACAATCCAGGGAAGGGAGCACAGTTCAGGGCCTGTTTGCAAACTTGGTCAGTCACTTAAATCTGTACCAAGACCCCCTAAATATCCATTTGGGGCACCTACAGGAAGTGCTGGCACTTACCACCGCAAAATGCTTGTCTCATCCTGCTGTCCTTGACTAACGCCAACATGGAGATCATGACCTTCAGGATCATTCCCACAAAAGGGATACACTTAAGTGCTGCAGAGAAAGGCCAGAAGAGAAGGAAGACAGACAATCAGCTGCTCTCTGCCTTCTTACAACACATGTAGAAACACTGTGGGGCAGGATGCTATGGGTTCCGAGGCCATTGGCGCTGCATAAGCAGAGCAGAATGGCTTTAAAGCAGCCATTGAAAGCCAGTGGGGGATTCACCCTGAAGAGGGGAATCCTCCACAGGTGTACAGCTGTGTCCAATGCCCAACTCACTCCCAGTGTAAGGGGAGAGAGCACTGGGGCGGGATGGCAAGTGGGGTGGAGAAGAGCTCCACTAGACCTGATCTTCCACTCATTCCCATCCTTAAGGTACTTCACTCAGGGGCATAGGTTAGAGCTTGCACCTCCAGCTGGATTGCTCATGATCTGGAGGCCAGAACTAGCAACAGCAGTTAATCTTGTGTTTCTACACACACACACTCAAACAGAGCTCTGTTTAGCGGTAACATTTTTAGGTCGAGAGATAATCCCCTGTCCTTAAATGAAAAACAATCACTTTGAAAGAAAAGAGGGAAGTGACCATACCATAGGCGGATGACAGGTTGCCCAATGTCATGAAAATAAACTCTTCAGGCAGCTCCAGATGATACACCAGCTCTAACATGACATCACTGAAATAGCAGCGTGCCAGAGTCACTAAGGTGTTGCTAGCTGCCACTTTTAGTTCATTTCTTGCTTCCTAAAACCAAAAACCAAAAGAGAGAGACTGAGGTGACTGAAGCCGGTTGCACTAGCCAGAGTTGTTTACATGAGTCAAGTCCTTATTTCTGTGCACGAGTTGTGAATGAACCAACCCAACTTTCTGAGGGTAGAGTCATTCGTCATAAATATTCCTTGAGTCACTTGAGTCACTTGGCTAAACAGTTTTCAGCCTTTGAGTTGCTTGCAAGCTGCTTCGTCAGCACATGTGTAACTTTCAGCATGTGAGTCGTCCCATCTTATGCATGTGCACAAGTGCTGTCTAGGACCTGGGCTTTGGTCTGGAGGAAGGTGTGGACCTCTAACAGAAGAATACATTTTCATTTCAGTATATAGTTTATCCCCCCAAAAGAGAGTTTGAATGAGTTAAAGCTTTGGATCCTTTGATTGGTATCTCGGGAGAACTAACTTACCTGAGTCTTCTCTGTCATGTGGTTTGAGGCTAGTGTTATTATTTTCTTCAGAAGCCGTCTCTCTAGGCCCTGGGTGTCCTGCTGTAAGAGTTTCTCCAGGACATAGTAAATGTCTATTCTGTTTTGCTGGGGACAAAACATAAAGGAGAAGAATTGGGAAAAGTTTTTCTTGCCGACCAGACAGTACTGTAGCTAATAAGCCCCTGCCCTAATTGGTGGCTTAATTGGCGTAAAACATGCCCTGCCCTCCACAAGCACCGCATTCAGCAGCGCTTCAGAAGCAGCCGAGCAACTGACATTGTTTAATCTTCCTGGAGAGAAAAGAGCCAGAGGAAGCGCCCTTCACTGCCCCCTTCTCTAGTTTCATTTATTCCGAACAAACAATAAAAATGAGCACCTTGCCCTTGCTCTAGCCACTCCAGGCAGAATTTGTAAATGTGGAATATAAAATACCCAACTCCTGCAGTGAGTCCTCAACCGCTCCCAAGTTCTACACTGAATTACCCCCGTGCAGTCCCTTGTACCCCCATGAAGTCAGGCAGAATTTGGTGTGGACACCTGGAAAGCGGATGCAATTTCATGAAACTGCCCTACCTCATCCTTTTGCAGTTTCTCGAGCAGAACTCTCAGAACGATAGCCAGCTTGGTCTCGGCTATAAAGGCAATCCTGAGGGCAATTTTGCCCTTATCTTGGTCATCCATATGTGCCAGGAGGGAAACAACCTCATTATAAACACCTGAAATTAAATAAAAGGATTCGGCTGGTTACCACTGACAGCAGAAATTGGTGCTGGCCTCTTTAATTCACTATCCAGTCAAGATTCTGCAGGAGCCCAAACACTGTGAGATGTAGACCTGGGAATCCTGGAAATCCTCTTCCTTCCTCCTCATGACCAGGTTTGTTTGCTGAACTCCCCAGTGTGCTTGGGGGGAAATCATAATGAAGCAAATTTGCTCCTTTCAAGTAGGTCCCCACGTAAAATAATCTTCCTTTCCCTCTTTACTGTCAATTGATGAGTTTTGATAGCATACAGAATAATAATTTAACTCTAAGCCAAGAAATAGAGCTAAAGTTAAGCACATGCTGAGGAGTTTTGCTTAGTCAGGGCCTCATTTTCAAAAATCTTGAGCACCCAGATGTACCTGTTAGCTATGCTCGGAACTTTTGGGGCTCGGTATCTCTTGAAAATCAGGCCACTGTTGGAGACCTCAGTATGAATTTAGAAGCTTAACTTTAGGCCCCTTGTTTTGAAGAAAGCCTTTAATCTTCTTTTATGGTCGTTTAAATACTTGCAGAGAAGACTCATGGAACGGAGTTCATCCAGTTCATAGAATATCAGGGTTGGAAGGGACCTCAGGAGGTCATCTAGTCCGACCCCCTGCTGAAAGCAGGACCAATCCCCAACTTTTGCCCCAGATCCCTAAATGGCCCCCTCAAGGATTGAACTCACAGCTCAAACCACTGAGCTATCCCTCCCCCCTGTACAGTTGCCTGTAGAGGTCATAAAGGAATTCCCCCGCCCCCCACCCCCACCCCCATGCACAATTGGCGAGGTGTACGCTGTGAGTGGGGTGGGGTGGGGTGGGTCCCTCCAACCTTCATCTGAAGCATCAGGGATTGACCATAGCAGGAGATGGGACACCTGGTAGGGTGGACTAGTGCTCTAAAATGGTTCAGAGAATCTGTTTCCTTAGCTGTCCTGCTCACATGCTCAGGGTCCAACTGATCTCCAGAGTTGTGGGTGGGAAGGAATTTCCCCCTGGTCGGATTGGCAGGGACCTTTGAGTGGCAGGATGGGGCACTGATCACCTGCTAGGATAATCTGAGTATATCTGACCCAATCAATTCTCGGCCATTGCAAGGGCCTCAGGCATTGGTGGAACCTCAGTCTCTCCTGTCCTCTGCCGACGGCACACAACAGTTTTGTCTCCTACAGACTGAAATGTTTTTGTCCAAGACAAGTTTTGGGGTTCAGTGTAGGGTTGCTAGGTGAAATTTAGTGGCCTGTGAAATACAGGAAGTCAGACTAGATGATCTAATGGTCCCTTCTGGCCTTAAACTCTAGGAAACAATGAAATAGCTGGTGTATGAAAAAAACCAGGATTTGATCTCCCATGTATCTCTTCCCTCAGGGCAGAAATTCTCCAGGAGACTTAATATTTCACAAGAAATCTGAAATGCCGTATTTATCTGTCTCCATTGTAACAGCATTCCAAGCATGAAGGAGGAACTAACAAGATTTCCCCTTCCCAGGAAAGACTACTTGAGGTTAGGTGATTGCCCATCCGTTATGCAAATTGCATCCTTCAGTTGTAACACCCAGATGCAAACGGAATCATGACTGTAACCTACTCTGCCCATCTGTGTGGGATGAGGAGCACTAGTGTTGCTAAGAAATGTGACCCCATGCTTTGTTCTCTTGCATTTAAGATAGTAGCAGAGCTTCATTTAGACAGCTAGAGGAGAAGTCCTTCTGCCTTTTTTGTTCTAATTTCCCCTATCGCTGATGGAGTTGGCTCTATGGATGCAGAAGACACAAAATGAGGACCCATAACAAACAGAAAACAACTGGGAGAAAAGAAGGAAGACCTCCCCCATAACATTCCCTAGAAACTCAGATTCTCAGGAAAGTTTCCAGGTCCAGAGGCTGTAGGCCAACTCCTCAACTGGTGTAAATCAACACAGCTACAAGGAAGTCAAAGGAGGGACACTGGTTTACAGCAGCTGAGGTTCTGCTCACACAAATGGAGAACATTACAGCTCATCTGTATGCCTATGCTTTCTAAATGTGTGTGTGAATATAGAATGGATATAGAGAATACAATGCTGACCCTTACCTCTGTCGGTTACCTCCTGATCACTCACAAATTTATTCATGTTTTAATCTTTCCTCAACACTTCCTCCAGTCCTTTCTCCAAAGAGCTCCAGCACTGATAGGCAGCTGGCCTCTCAGGCTGTCCTGTCCGGAATAGCCAGTTAAGATTATGCAAGCACTATTATGACATCGCTGTGACTGTGACATAGCACATAAACTGCTGCTGACCAGGTAGGTGCTGTGATGACATGGACAAGAGTCTCAAAGGTATTTAGGCTCCTAACTCGCACTGAAATCAATAGATGTGAGGAACCTAAATACATTTCAATATCTGGGCCCATCCATGTACGCAGTCCAATAGGTGGCTAAATTTGCTCCAGTGTAGAATTTCTCATTCGCTCGAAATCGTTTTGAATTTTGGTTCCGTCCCTCTCTCAGTTTGCCACCCTTTCCAATATTGGTTTTACTGGAAAATCTGCTCCTGGTTGAATGGATAGAAAATAAAAGCACCGAGCAAAGAAAGAGAAGAAACTGCCTTGGAGAATGCACAGTGACACTTGAGTGTGGGTGGTTGGTTGGAATGCACAGTGACACTTGAGTGTGAGTGGTTGGTTGGAATGCACAGTGACACTTGAGTGTGGGTGGTTGGTTTCTTTTGCTTTTTAATTTGGTTGATTAAAAAGCTTGATGAAATCTTATTGGACTGTATTACAAATCTTGATTTTTATATTGTTTTAAAATGAATTGAAATTTATTCTTCATTTCCATGTCCTGCCAAACAAATCAACTAAATTATTTTTTGTTGTGTTTAATACAGTGTGGTGTCATCTGTATGGCCATATGTAGAGCCCACACTTGATTTTGGAGATGATGTTGCCTTTAAAGCATTCAGAGTGATGACACTCTTTGCAGTAAACCATGTGGAAAAAGAATTCCAATGACATGTGTCCTTTGCTATGTATAACTGATTTGGTGCCTTACCCTTTCTGATTTTGCCCTTACACGGACACACTATTCTTTTGTACTCCTCCTTAGTAATTCGTCCATGTTTCCCCATTTTGTAGGATTTCTTTTTGATTTTCAGGTCATTACAAAACTTCTGATGGAGCCATTGGCCTCTTACTATTCTTCCTCTCTTTCCTTTGCATTGGCAGTTGTGCCTTTAATATTGTCTCCTGGAGAAACTGCCAGCTTTCCTGAACTCCTTTATGCCTTAGACGTTTTCCCCATGGGTCGCTACCTACCAATTCTCTGAGGATGTTAAAGTCTGCTTTTGGCAGTCCTTCTCCTGTCATTCTCATTCCTTCCTTTCCTTAGAATCATGAAATCTATCCTTCATGATCCCTTTCACCCAAATCACCTTCCACCTTCACATTCACAACCAGCTCCTCCCTGCTGGTCAGAATCAAGTCTACAGTGGCTGTCCCCCCGGTTTCTTCCTCCATTTTCTGAAACAAAGCATTGTCCCCAGTACATTCCAGAAACTTATTGGGTAATTTGGGGTTTTACCATTTCCTTTTTCAGCAGATGTCTGGGTAGGTAAAGTCCCCCATTACAATCAGGATTTGTGTTTTGCATATTTCTGTTGTTTGTTCTAGAAATGCCTCCTCTCCCTCCTCTTCCTGATTTGGTGGTCTGTAATAGACCCCTACCAGGACCTCACCCCTGTTTATTCCCTCTTTTATCTTTACTCAGAGACTTTCAACTGGTCTGCTTCTCACCTCCTTCTGGACCTCAGAACAGGTTTACAATGCAATATGTCCTCTCTTTTTTTTCCTGCCTGTCCTTCCTCAACAAGCTATAGCCCTCTATACCAATAGTCCAGTCATGAGATTTATCCCATCAAGTATCTGTGATGCAGTTAAGCTCAGTTAAGATTTATGTTCTAAAACTCCCAGTTCTTACTGTTTATTCCCCATTAATATTCCTCCTTGCTTGTGTGTACAGACATCTAAGATGTTAAGCAGATGCCCCCATGGATTTCCCTCTTGTTTCTCCTATAATTCTACTGCAATTTTCCACATCTACTTCTCCCCACACAGCTAGTCCTCTATTAAGGCCACCTTTTTTTACCTGGTGGCTTTTTTCACCTGCCCCCTCTGAACTTAGTTTTAAGCTCTTCTCCTAAGGTTGGTGAGTCAGTGCATGAAGATGTTCTTCTCCTTCTTGGTCAGACGGACCCCATCTCTTCCCAGCAAACCTCCTTCCTGCAATAGCATCCCATGGTAGAGGAAGTCAAAGCCTCCCAGAGACCCATCTTCATAACCCTATTCTGTGGGCATGCCTACCATTGAGTGTGTATTGAGCAGAAAGAACACTCAGTGCAGGAGACCAGGGGACTGAGTTAAACTGCAGATGTCAGGTTCACAAACTTCCATTTTCCGTGACTAATCTCTTAAGCTAGTGAGGATGGCCATGGTATAAAAATATTTCTGGAGATCAGCATGTGATTATTTGTATTGCAGTACGGCCTCACAGTCCCAGTCACAGAGTAGGATCCCATTGCGCTCGGACCTGTAGAAACAGAGAACAAGATGGTCCTTAACTGTCATTAATTAATTAACACATCTTAAGAGCACAAAAAACAGACAAGAGGATAATAAAGCAAGCAAAAAAGCCCCCTTTGACCAGGTACCAGCAGATAACTAATATAGAGCTACCTATTTCGGGAACTTTCTTCCTGATTCAGGGTCTGATGTGACTCAGCCCCTGTTCCATGCCATTGTGTAAACTGGGGACTTGTACATTTGCACAAGATGGAAAGTATCCAGTGGCACACCGTTGAGGCCTACTCCAGTTTTAGTACATAAACAGCAGGCCACTCTGCAAGAAGCTAAGGGCATGGTCAGCACAGAGAGTTTGCCTGTCTCTGTGCTGGTGTTCTGCACCCCTCACTGTCTACACCTGGCTCCATAAAGTCGGGCCTTTCAAAAATGCAGCATCAGGTAGGAGCACAGGTAATTGTAAGAATGCTTGCTCATTGCAGCTGTTACCATCCGGGCAAGGCATCCACATATAAGTCCAGTACGGATGGACCAGTGATGGGAAGAGTGTTCATGCATGTGACAAGTAACACCATGAACTATGTAATGCCACAGAATAAATTAAGATCAAGAACAGAACAAGAGTATGTGTGGCAAAGCCATGACAAACACTGTGCAGGCATCAAGGAGCTCATAAATTAGCACCTCATCACCCCAACACTGCCTCAGCTTGACTTAGAGCTTGGGCAACAGTAGACCCTCAAAAGGAGGAGGCCACAGCTTTACACCCGTGGTCACTGTGATGTTAACTGGCTGCATTTGACAAGAGCTGGATCAGAGGTTGACTTTGAGTGTATTTACAGGGGGCAAGGTTTTCACAACACAAGCCTTGTGCACACACACAAATAGTGTTCTGCAGCAGTGCAAGTTGAGCTGCAGCAATGAGCAGCGGGATCCTGCTTGGGCTCGTAATTCATACACTTCTCTCACTAATGAGGATCAACAGATCAACCCATACTGAATGCAGCTTGACAATATACCATCACTTAAAACACATTACAGTCAGAGAGGATGATAAATATTCCATTTATACACATTACGTAAAAGGCCCAAAATGACTGAGGGTGCAAGAAAACAAAGCTGGTAAATACAGAAAATGCATTTGTCATAAATATAAAGGGAAGGGTAAACCCCTTTAAAATCCCTCCTGGCCAGAGGAAAAATCCTCTCACCCATAAAGGGTTAAGAAGCTAAAGGTAACCTCGTTGGCACCTGACCAAAATGACCAATGAGGAGACAAGATCCTTTCAAAAGCTGGGAGGAGGGAGAAAAAACAAAGGGTCTCTCTGTCTGCCTGCCTGCCTGTGTGAGTGCGTGCTGCTGCTGCTGCTGGGGACAGAACAGGACTGGAGTCTGAGAACTTTTAGTAAGTAATCTAGCTAGGTATGTGTTAGATTATGATTTCTTTAAATGGCTGAGAAGAGTTGTGCTGAATAGAATGACTATTCTTGTCTGTGTGTCTTTTTTGTAACTTAAGGTTTTGCCTAGAGGGATTCTCTGTGTTTTGAATCTAATTACCCTGTAAGGTATCTACCATCCTGATTTTACAGAGGTATTCCTTTCCTTCTATTAAAAGTCTTCTTGTAAGAAAACTGAAAGCTTTTTCATTGTTCTAAGATCCAAGGGTGTGGGTCTGTGGTCACCTATGCAAATTGGTGAGGATTTTTACCAAACCTTCCCCAGGAAGTGGGGTGCAAGAGTTGGGAGGATTTTGGGGGGAAAGACGTATCCAAACTACGTTTCCCAGTAAACCCAGTTAAAGTTTGGTGGTGGCAGTGGAAATTCCAAGGGCAAAGGGTCAAATTAATTTGTACCTTGGGGAAGTTTTAACCTAAGCTGGTAAAAGTAAGCTTAGGAGGTTTTCATGCAGGTCCCCACATCTGTACCCTAGAGTTCAGAGTGGGGAAGGAACCTTGACAGCATTACTGAAAAAACAGCTGCAGATTGACTCCTGCTAGCAAGAAGCTTCTGTACAATGTACAGTAAGATATTGGGCTTAACCCAACGCAGGGCTAGGCTGAATTAAAGTCAGTCAAAGTTTTGTCTGAGTAGGGTATGAGGCCCAGCTCCTCAAAGGTCTTTAGACTCCTAACTTCCACTGAAATCAGTGGAAGCTAGGAGCCTAAATACCTACTGTAGAATTTGACCCAATAACAACAATAATAATAACAATTTGCATTTCTAGAGAGATTTTCTTCTTCAAAGCATTTTACACACATGTTTTCTCACTCTCTGCTTCAAATAAAAGCCATTATTGACAGACAATTCTATTTTTCCGTCACAGCACAGACAAATAGGAGAGTGAAGAGAACACAGTTCATTAATGGGATTTTAAGCAGGTTCTCGTATGGAAAAAAAATTAAAGATCCAGCACTCAGAAGATGACTCTGCTTAGCTGTGTGCCTTGTGGCTTAAAGCAGAATTCCAAGAACATGACTTTGCTTTTTGAAATGGTTTCTCAATTAATGACAACTCAAAATATCTGCTTCCACCTAGTGGTGCGAGTTTGCATAACATGTGTTGTTTGTATTCCCTGTTTTCGATATCTTTGCCTAAAAGATAAAATACATCCGAATCTACTGAGACAATTCACACTTCTGCACAAAGCCACAACAGCACTAAGAATGTATATCTTTGTTAGCAAATAGGGAGAAGGAAAATTGTTAGCAAATTAGGGAGAAGGAAAAGGATAATCTCAGAAAGAGGCTCTCTCTTTCTCCTTCACTTTATTCTATCTAGGTTTTTCCATGGTTCTCATCAATGAAGTATCTGAGCAGCTTCCTCTAGTACATTAATAATATGACTCACATCTGTCATGGTAATATCTTTTATTGGACTAACTTCTGTTGGTGAAAGGACTGCACAGAGTTCTTCCAGAGTGAAGTCCCGGATGACTGGAAAAAGGCTAATGTAGTGCCAATCTTTAAAAAAGGGAAGAAGGAGGATCCTGGGAACTACAGGCCAGTCAGCCTCACCTCAGTCCCTGGAAAGGTCATGGAGCAGGTCCTCAAAGAATCAATCCTGAAGCACTTGCATGAGAGGAAAGTGATCAGGAACAGCCAGCATGGATTCACCAAGGGAAGGTCATGCCTGACTAATCTAATCGCCTTTTATGATGAGATTACTGGTTCTGTGGATGAAGGGAAAGCAGTGTCATGTTGAGGGAGCATTGAGGGAGCTGGGATTGTTTAGCCTGCAGAAGAGAAGAATGAGGGGGGATTTGATAGCTGCTTTCAACTTCCTGAAAGGGGGTTCCAAAGAGGATGGCTCTAGACTGTTCTCAATGGTAGCAGATGACAGAACGAGGAGTAATGGTCTCAAGTTGCAGTGGGGGAGGTTTAGATTGGATATTAGGAAAAACTTTTTCACTGTGAGGGTGGTGAAACACTGGAATGCGTTACCTAGGGAGGTGGTAGAATCTCCTTCCTTAGAGGTTTTTAAGGTCAGGCTTGACAAAGCCCTGGCTGGGATGATTTAACTGGGAATTGGTCCTGCTTCGAGCAGGGGGTTGGACTGGATGACCTTCTGGGGTCCCTTCCAACCCTGATATTCTATGATTCTATGATTCCTTCAGGTCCTTGAAAGGTTATTTCTTTCACCAACAGACGTTGGTCCAACAGAAGATATTACCTCAGCTAGGGTGACCAGATGTCCTAAATTTATAGGGACAGTCCAGATATTCGGGGTTTAGGCGCCTATCAATCCCACCCCACCCCCATCACGATTTTTCATACTTACTATCTGGTCACCCTCTCCCTCACCCACCTTGTCTCTCTAATAGCCTCGGAATGACATGGGAGTTTGTTCTCCTGTCACAGACTGTCCCCTGAGAAAGCTCTATCTACTGCACAGACAAGCCTCATCCTTCGAGTAGAAAACTTCATGGTGCCTGAGAAATAGGCCCTGTCAGCCACAACCCTAATCCCAGGGATTTACCTGATATCTTAGATATACTGGGCCCTGGCCACTGAGCCCCTGGAAGAGAAGGACTGCGACCTGGAACCTGACTTGATGTGTTCACGTTGCAGAAGTATGTACACAGCGTCTGAAGGCAAGCAACAAACAACACTTCAATGGTCACTGAATGAGGGGCCTGTGGAAAAAAATAGTACAATTGTGCAAGTAAAGACTGTGTCAAAATGCACGTGCACAGTACTCAGACTCCCTGAATCCTGGCATTTCCAAACTTTCCATTGCTCAGTTTTGCAAACTTACTAATTGTTATTTTAATGCAGATTTTTGTATATTTGTTGGGCGTCTAAAGATATAAAAATACAGACATGGATTCATATCATTGTCGTGCAAACATCCCCATTTCATTGTTTGTTTTGAAAGAAAAAAGTACAGGACTAGGTTCTGGCAATTTCTGTATTGAGCTGTAAAGAAAGGTATTTTTAAGGGGTTTGAACTATCGAAACAGAGGCACAGAGATTGTCTCACACAGGGAGGAGTGGGTGATGCAGTGCACACTTTCCCAAGCCAGCAGAGTTGCTGGACCCCAAGAGATTCCCCCTCTATTCCTGAGCCAACCTTGGCCAGAAGCAAGCAGACAGAAGGACAAAAGTAGCTCTCCATTTTACTAAAGGCTCTTGTAACTTCCTGGGTCAACTGGTCCCTTCCATTCTTTAGCTGACTATTACTCAGGCTCTTTTCTTACTGGAGAACTTGAATTTTGATTTTTCTACGTCATGGCCAGTCTTTATCGTCTCTCTTGTAAACTTGAATATGCCAATCCCTGAGAGGACGTACTTTCTTGTTTTTTCCTGATTCGGCAATCCTAGCTCTGGGGATTGAGCTCCCATTTAAGGTACTTTTAATGATGACCCTCAGTCCTTTATTTCATCTATCAGGATGTTCAAAGAGAGCAGCTACCCTTCACTGAATGCCACTGCTCTGACTTTGGATTCCCTTGTAGAATGTGTGGGGCTAGGGTAGTTGTCTCAGCTGGATTCTTAATCCAGAGGAAAGATGCTCTCCCCTGTTCAATCAAGATCAGGAATGGCACATAGATTTGGGAGAAAAAGTACATTTTACTTTTACTCTATTTTCTTATTTCTCAAAAGGAACAATCAATATAGGTATTGATGTATCTTGTCTGAAATGGGACAGCTGCTCTTCTACTCTCGGGATGGATGCTATATCAACAGATAAGATAAAAAGACAGGCCTAACTGAGAGACTGAACCCATAGGAGGGCCAAATTCTGCTGCTCGTTTACATGAGTACGTCGCTCCCCGACTAGGGCCCAAATCTGTGTAAAGAAGAGTAAATCTGGTCCCGAGGGTGTATCGAACAACTTCCAAACTGTATAAGGAGGGTGGTTGAGTCTAAACTATAAAGACAGTTCCAAATATGGACCGCAGTTCAGGAAAGCAGCCTTATTCATCCAAGCATATGAATGATGTAAGAAAATTCTGAAAATGTGGATCTTAGATCATGGTCATAATTTAAAAAAATTAATGGACACAGCGGACACCATTCACATTTGAAACATAAAGTAGCTTCAAACTGTCCTAGCTTGAAGTGGTTTGAAACTGCTTCAGGAAATGTGGTCCTCTTAGAAGTGTAGATGTGAGGTTGCATATATGGTAAAGCCATGTATACAGAATACATGCTGATTTTAATCCTACAAATGTCCTAAACACTATACAGAATATCTAATTGCTTATTTTTGAATCCTAATCAGAGAAAAATTAAAATGATTTGTGCAAATAATTGAATTCTAAGGATTGTGTAACAACAAACACTCTTATTTTCTAGATCTACTGAGAGCTAGCTCTGAGAGAACAAAACAGTATTTTCAGTGTTTATGGTTCTTTACTGAAGCAGGTCTATTCTTTATCTAAGAACAGGAAAACAAAAGAATTTACAATATTGTTATCCCTTTTGACCTGAGCAATTAGTGAATATTTTGGGTCTTGTGAGTTGTTTCCATTAGGGGGAGAAATGGATGATGGAGTCAGGCATTTTTTTGACACAATCCTGCTTATTTACAAAGAATGTACACGAAGTTCTATTTCCCTAACGACAGCACGAATAGTTTCTTGGCTCACAATTCCAAGCCTCTTTCTATCTAGCTGTCTACCATAAAGCGCGCACGCTCTCTCGCGCTCTCTCTCTCTCTCTCAACTTTTTCTGAGATCACACTACAAATACTTCCCTGGGGCTCCTTTGTGCTTCTGCGGTGTCACACTCCCTCTCTTCCTCCCCCCTCTGCCCCGAACCCCATCCACCTGCATTTACATTCAGACCCCAGTGAAAGCCCCTTCCACTGTATGGCTCAACTCCTATTCCAGCTTTACTTGATGGTGACTTCTATTCAGTCAGCCATCTATTCCACAAAAGAGCTTGATTGTTTTTACATTGATCCTGAATAAAGGACAACTGGTATGCCCACCAGCTTCAATAAGGCTTCCCCTTTCCCCAGCGTAACTACCTGTTTTCATGTTGTTTTTATAAATCTGTATCTTGTACATGTCCGCAAAACCCACAGCATTCTTTTATTTTTACTAACCTGAAACAGGATATTGAATGCATAATTTCAGTTACACCAATGTAAATCTGTGGTAATTCATTAGAATTATTTATCCTGGTGACAAAATATGTTAGCACGTCACTAGAGAAAACATAACACTTTTTGCCGGCATTGTTGCATTGTTGCCGGCACCCAGTGCCGAGAGGCTAAACAACAGCTGAGGTTGGTTCGTTACCCGGTGTGCAACACCCAATAATCACACAGGGGTGAAGAAGCAGAAAAGTTTATTTGCAGCTGCAAAAAGGTACAGGGAGAATAAAATCTCCAATCCTGCACCCAGAGCAGGAAGTTACACAGGCTTTTATACATCCTTTTTCCCAGCATACCTATCCAATAGCAAGCTGCCCTAAGTATCCACATAGCCAGCCAATCCAGTTCCCAGCTAGTTCCCTTGTTCTCTGTATCATTTGTTAAACCATACATAAAGCTGCTTTATTCAGCATTGGTCTTCCATATCTGCCCTGTTTGGCCTTGTTTCGTTTCAGGCAGTCTGACTCTGCAACATATTGTTGCAGATCCTCAGCATAACTGCTGCGAGTGCCTCCAGGCCGGGGCCCAAGGACACTTGGGCCTAGTACACAGAGCTGCTGCGAGTGCCTCCAGGCCGGAGGGGGGGGGCAAGGACACCTGGGCCTAGTGCGAGGGGGCTTCATCGACACTCGTGGTCTTCCATCCCCTCGAGATACCGAGTGGCCATGCCCCAGTGTCCCCACTGACCTCCCACATCTGAACTCCCAGCCAGAGCCCGTACGTGCTCCACCACTAGAGGCCCTGATGCAGCAAGCCACCCCATACAGCAAAACAAAACCACTTCCCACATGGCATTAGGATGGCAAACGCTAATAGAGAAAGATGAGAACTTGCTATAACAGGGGTTCTCAAACTTCATTGCACCACGACCCCCTTCTGACAACAAAAATTACTATGCGACCCCAGGAGGGAGAACCAAACCCTGAGCCCACCCAAACCCTAGCTCCCCCGGGCCAGAAGGGGCCAAAGTCAAAACCCAAGGGCTTCAGGCCCAGGCAGGGGGTGGGGGGAGCTGTAACCTGATCCCAGGGCTGAAGCCCAAGTCTCAGCCCTGCTTCCCAGGGCTCAGGCTTGGGCTTCAGCCCTGGGCCCAGGCACGTCTAACTCCAGCCCTGGTGACCCTATTAAAAAGGGATCCCGACCCACAGTTTGAGAACCGCTGTGCAGTAACATGCACTGATTATTGGTGATACTTGGTTTCCTCACAAAGACATGCACAAGGTTACATGGAACTCATCAGATGGTTAAACCACAAACCAGACTGAGCACATGTCAGGAGACCGGGTTGTAGGTGGTCAGGCATAGTGGTCAGACTGGGAGTCATGCCTAGTGGTGAGTGTCCAAAAGCCAAAAGCAGGGATTGAGACGGGGCCAAAACCAAGAAGCAGATCCCAAGATTCGAACTAGAGTCAGAATCCAAATGGCAGAGCCAAGAATCAAGTAGGGTGACCAGACAGCAAATGTGAACAATTGGGATGGGGGTGGGGTAATAGGAACCTATATAAGAAAAAGACTCCCAGATCAGGCCTGTTCCTATCAAATCGGGATATCTGGTCACTCTAGAATCAAGAGAGAGTCGGAGTCAGGAATCAGAGCCAAGGGTCAGAACCGGATCACCGGGGGCAGGGAAGAAGGGAGCAGGGCTGGTTCTGAGGCAGGAGCAAGGCTGGGTGTAGGACAGGATCTGGGCTGAAGCTGTGGAGGAACAGAGAAGAAGCAGGGCTTGGCAAGAGCTGAGCCCAGGGAGGCAGAGAATCACTGAGCACCCAGCGAGCGACTGCTGCTGCTGAGTTTAAGAACCAGACAGCTAACTTCTTCAGCCAATCTGGCAGGGTGGTCCAAGCAGGACAGTGTCGGAGGATGGTGCCGTGGGGAAGGCGAGCAGAGCTTCACCATCATGGGCTTGCTTCTGGATGGCGCCGTGCCTTGTGGGGCCGGAGGTCTATCTTGCCTGGTGGGAAACTGCGGTGCCATCATGGCAATCAAGTCCCTGGCCACCTCAAACGTGTCCAGGATGGAAGGGAGCTCCTGCTCCTCCACCTGGCACTCTCTAGCAGGAGGGTCCAGTGGCACCAGACTTGACGGATCCCTCTGCAGGCCCAAAGTCGACAGTGCTGATCCCTGCTAATATTCTGTTCGCTTTTTTGACTGGTGCTGCACACTGAGCAGATGCTTTCAGAGAACTATCCACAGTGACCCCAGGATCTTTCTTGAGTAGTAACAGCTCATCATTGATATGATAAACCCCCCTCATTTTATATGTATCGTTGGGATTATGTTTTCCAATGAGCATTACTTTGCACTTACCAACATGGAATTTCATCTGCCATTTTGTTGCCCAGTCACCCAGTTGTCTGAGGTTCCTTTGTAATTCTTCACGGTCTGCTTTGGACTTATCTGTCTTGAGTAAGTTTCTATCATTTGCACTTTTTGCCACATCACCATTTACCCCCTTTTCCAGATCATTTATGAATATGTTGAACATCACTAGTCCCCGTACAGATCCCTGGGGGACACCACTGTTTACCTCTCTCCATGCTGAATATTGACCATTTATTCCTATCCTTTGCTTCCTGTCTTTTAAGTTAGTGATCCGTGAGAGGACTTTCCCTCTTATCCCGTGACTGCTTACTTTGCTTAGGACCCCCACCAAAGGCTCTTTGTCAAAGGCTTTCTGAAAGTCCAGGAACCTCATGTCTCCTGCTTTGCCCCATGGGCATTTTAACCCTCCAGACCCATTGGGTAAGAGTGTGAAGTACAGAGGGAAACTGAGGCATGCATAGAATTATTTAAAAATGTTACAGAAAATTCCCACTTTATTAAGGTCTGGTACATTTTAAACCTGATGCTGCACATGGAAATGTGTCCAGCTGTCTCTCAGGCATGGGCCATGCCCCTTGTGTGCTCCTTTCTCCCCAGTATCACACTTGTGACAGAGTGCTCCCAAGCAGGGCACAGCTGGGCACCTGGGAACAGAGCTGAGCCTCCCCTGAGCACAGCCAAGGTCACTGACTCTCAGGAGAACTGGTGGCTTTCTTAAAGTCCCAGCTCCTGGAGTCATGTGAATTTGTGAGAATTCCAGTTTTTGCTTAGCCAATGAAGTCAGTGTCTAGCGCTCATGGCTGGGGAGCAGTCCAGCAGCTCCATGGAGGGATAAATAAAGAACCCAAACTGATCAGTTTTGTAATCCCATGATTTTGGGGGCCTCACTTCTGAGCTCTGAAGCTGGTGACGCTGCATAGATGGTGGGCTCTGTGTGCCTATTAGCTCCAAAGTACGCCAGCAACAACCAGCACAGAGATGTCCTCTGAATTAGCTGCCACTGTTAATGAGGGGAGCTGCAAGGCTTAGCTGAGCCACTGGGTGGGAAAGGGTGGGTTGTGGGGTGGGATGCTGGGTGGGGCAGGGCAGGCTGGAGAGAGTGAGGTGGCAAGTGGGGAAGACTGACTGGGTGGGGGGAGGGAAGGCTGGCTGAGGGTGTCAGGGAAGGCTTGTGGGGAAGGGGGTGGGGCGGTGGCAGCAGCAGGTGCTGGAAGGAGGGTGGCAGGCACTGGGTGGGAAGTTGAGGGGGTGTTGGTTGCGGGAGGCTGGGTTGGGGGAAGCAGGTGGTGTGTGGGAAAAATTGGGGGGCTGGGACATGGGGGGCATGGGCGGTGGGCTAGAAGGGGCAAAGGCTAGGCTGGGATTGGCAGATGCTGGGCAGGGAAGGCTGGGCTGGTGGGGTGGGGAAGGCCACGGGCACTTTGCTTGGCCTTTCCACACAGCATCTGTCTGTCCAGCCCTCTTATCAGGGCGTGGCCTCGCTTGCTGATCAGTCTTCAGAGGCTGCTGCTGCAGTGCAAAGGCAATCCAGAGCTGGATTAATCTGACTGCTTCTGCCCCATGCCTCAGTGGACACCCTGCACGAGAGCCGGCAGAGGGACACTTGCGTCCTGAGCAAAGCTCCCTGCCAAGGGGTTCTCCCAGGCAGCCTTTCCTTCTGTGCCAGAGCTTTGGGGTGAGAGGAGATGGCTGCCCTGGCAGGAATCTGGGGCCCATTGATCCAACACCCTTTGTCCCTTGGGTGGCTGTTAACAGCATCCCGGGCTCGTCTGTGAGCCTATGTAGGATAGAGGGCGGCTGCTCTTCATTGATCCCTCGTTATCTGTAGGCTCTCCCTGGCCGATAAGGGGGCTACAGGGTGAGGGCAGGGTGGGGCCTGGAGCCTGAGCTTTGGCAACCTGCCACCGACTGCCATGCCGGTGTTACAGTAACACCAGAACTTTGATTTGAACTCTGCTTCATACTGTCACCTTGGGCCTGAAGCTTCGCCACCTGGCGTTCGCCTGAAGGGGGTGAGTGGTTTTCTTCTAATGGTTGAGCCAGCTCAGCAGCCTGTAACTAGACTCCTAATAGAATCAAAATTATAGTGGAAAGAGGAGGAAGTGCAATTAGCATGTAAAGCCCTCACAAGGGGGGGGGCATGCCACCAAATATTAATACCCATCCCCAGCCTCTCTCCCTTCACAGCGTTTTGGAACCCATGTCCCTTGTCTAGTGAGTGCTACTTAGTTGATGGCGAGTCCCTCCATCATAACAAAAGGCCAAGTACAGTTCCATTGTCCTTGATTCCCATAATCAGGGTAATAACAATTTATTCTTCCTGCCCCAATAACAGAGACAATGGGGATCCCACAGCAGCCAAAGTGACCATTTGGGCAGCTATGGCCTCATTCTAGGCGGGGTGGGTGTGCCTATGCAAATGAGATCGGCCCCTGAAGTTCTTTTCCACAACTTGCCACACCTCACCACCAGATGTCAGGGTGGATCTCATCCTGACTCTGCTTACAAGAGGAAAGTGATCAGGAACAGTCAGCATGGATTCACCAAGCGCAAGTCATGCCTGACTAATCTAATTGCCTTCTATGATGAGATAACTGGCTCTGTAGATGAGGGGAAAGCAGTGGATGTGTTATTCCTTGACTTTAGCAAAGCTTTCGACATGGTCTCCCACAATATTCTTGCCAGCAAGTTAAAGAAGTATCAGCTGGATGAACGGACTATAAGGTGGATAGAAAGCTGGCTAGACTGTCGGGCTCAATGGGTGGTGATCAATGGCTCCATGTCTAGTTGGCAGCCAGTATCAAGTGGAGTGCCCCAAGGGTCGGTCTTGGGTCCGGTTTTGTTCAGTATCTTAATTAATGATCTGGAGGATGGCGTGGATTGTACCCTCAGCAAGTTTGCAGATGACACTAAACTGGGAGGAGAAGTAGATAGGTTGGAGGGTAGGGATAGGATACAGAGGGACCTAGACAAGTTGGAGGATTGTGCCAAAAGAAATCTGATGAGGTTCAACAAGGACAAGTGCAGAGTCCTGCACTTCGGAGGGAAGAATCCCATGCACCGCTGCAGACTAGGGACAGAAAGGCTCGGCCGCAGTTCTGCAGAAAAGGACCTAGGGGTTACAGTGGACAAGAAGCTGGATATGAGTCAACAGTGTGCCCTTGCTGCCAAGAAGGCCAATGGCATTTTGGGATGTATAAGTAGGGGCATTGCCAGCAGATCGAGGGACGTGATCGTTCCCCTCTACTCGACATTGGTGAGGCCTCATCTGGACTACTGTGTCCAGTTTTGGGCCCCACACTACAAGAAGGATGTGAAAAAATTGGAAAACGTCCAGCGAAGGGCAACAAGAATGATTAGGGGACTGGAACACGTGACTTATGAGGAGAGGCTGAGGGAACTGGGATTGTTTAGTCTGCGGAAGAGAAGAAGGAGGGGGGGATTTGATAGCTGCTTTCAACTACCTGAAAGGGGGTTCCAAAGAGGATGGCTCTAGACTGTTCTCAGTGGTAGCTGATGACAGAACAAGGAGTAATGGTCTCCAGTTGCAGTGGGGGAGGTTTAGGTTGGATATTAAGAAAAACTTTTTCACCAGGAGGGTGGTGAAGCACTGGAATGGGTTACCTAGGGAGGTGGTGGAATCTCCTTCCTTAGAGGTTTTTAAGGTCAGGCTTGACAAAGCCCTGGCTGGGATGATTTAATTGGGGATTGGTCCTGCTTTGAGCAGGGGGTTGGACTAAATGACCTCCTGAGGTCCCTTCCAACCCTGATATTCTATGATAAGTCTCTGCCTGCGCTAGAGCTTAAGTCTTTGCAGTTAATTTAACCCTTCTGAAACAGGAGGGAAGTTACTCAATGTTCCAGCTGAGGCCACGTCTATATTGGGAGCATTTTGCCAGTATAGGTAAACTAGTGTGGACATAGAAGAGCACTACTGTCCCCCACTGAATGAAGAACCTTTACCCTTAGAAAAGAGCAAGAATATAAAGAGGACGAACCCACTGCTCAGGCTTGCTCTGCATGGCTTTTCTATCATTATAGCGATGTTGGCTAGGGGTGTGATTCCTAACCAATACCATCATACCAGTACATCATCTTAACTCCTGGAGGCAGTTATACCAGTATAAGTGTGCTTATACCTGTACAACTAATATACACTAGCACTGGAGAGCTTAAAATAAGATACTAGACTGAGAGGACAAAAGAAAGGAGCAGATTCTCCTCTTAAATATACAGCATTCTCGCCTAGGATAGAAGACTGCGAAGAGGGACTTGCAGACAGATGTACACTGAATAGAGTTATTAGCAAGATGAAAAAAGATGGCTTAGCAGCTCTCCTGCTCTGATTGCAAAGTAAAGAATTAACTGCAACATCAGATCACTTCTGCTTTGGCCAGCCAGAAGGCATCCATATAACACTGGCTGCATTTGCTCCATTGCCTGAAGTGGGAAGTAAATAGCCTGGTCCCATGAGTGAACTGTTGGAAGAGAATAGGATCCCATCACTGAGCTAGGTATTCTGAAGAACCTGTTTCACCTTTCTTCAGGGTAAATGCACTGATCTGAAGGGCATTACTAAATATGAACTGGATGCTTTTACTAAGTGGTAAATGGATGAGCGATATAAATATGAAATCAAGACGGCTTCTTCCAGCCTAATAGCAAGTGAAGGCATCCTTCTAGCAAAAGGCAGCACAGCATACCGAGCTCACCATGCATAAGCATTTACAAAAACATGATTTCCCAAGTGCATTAGAGACCTTAACATCCCATCCTACCTTCAGAGTAACAGCCATGTTAGTCTGTATTCGCAAAAAGAAAAGGAGGACTTGTGGCACCTTAGAGACTAACCAATTTATTTGAGCATAAGCTTCCGTGAGCTACAGCTCACTTCATCGGATGCATCCTACCTTCCTGCACTTTATCAGATGATAGGGAAACCAACAGGCCCTGATTCGATGATACTTATCATAGGGACATTGTATTAACCTCTCTGGATCCAAAGCATCAACTGGAAGAGAAGGAATAAAAAGACAAAAGAAAACATTCTGTAAAACAAGATCTAAGTTCATCATCAACACAATTAACAAGAGTGAAAGCATACTAGCTACTGGAGCTGCCCTCTAACGGGGTTAAGCCATCAATTTTTAATAGCCGAGATAAAAATGCTAAACTGCTAAGTTGGCACTCATTGTGTGTACCCAACCAAATTCACTTCGGATTTTGGGTGAGTGGAATATTCCATTAAAAATGAGGAAAGCGCAATCAGTAGTGCAGAGTGGCCGGTACATATTAATGACTATACTTATGCAGAACAGTGAGCTGGAAATAAACTTTACTATAAAAACCCTTGAAGCTACCAAATTAACTAGTTGTACAGCAGTGACATGCTAAGGATTGGCAGAAGCACGGCATTCTGAAGTAAATCCTTTTGCATTTACCTTCATACTCCAAGGCCATCTCTGCTGGATTTAGAAAAACATCAAACTAAAACAAACATGTCTGGAGTTAAGGATGCAATTTGCACTACAGTGCACTTGGCCCTGTAAAGTGCAGAGGTTGGCAGGTGCTTAACAGCCCAAGACTCTCTGAATATAGTGAGGGCCTAAGTCACAGGCACTTTTTGAAAATGTTCCCTCCTAGTCCATACTATGACCCAGAGACAGGCACGAGTCACCTTAATCACTTAACAGTTACGCAGAAGGGACAAGGTAGGGGAGGACCAACTTCTGAAAGTGAGACACACAAGCTTTCAAGCATACATAGACCTCTTCTTCAGGATTCAGTTTGTGTCCATGCAGCAGTTTTCTTGCCATCACAAATGTGTCTCCCCTCACACCTTCCATGCTATTTATCCGCATTTGTATCAATGTACAGAGGGCATGCACAGAAGTAACTTGGGCCAATGGACTGTGGGAGGTTTTCTAGATAGCTGGAAGTAAAGAGGACAGGCCAGATTGATTACATAAATCAGTATTTTTCAACCTTTTTGATACCAGGGACCAGCTTAGAATCATTGAATATCAGGGTTGGAAGGGACCTCAGGAGGTCATCTAGTCCAACCCCCTGCTCAGAGCAAGACCAACACCAACTAAATCATCCAAGCCAAGGCTCTGTCAAGCCGGGCCTTAAAAACCTCTAAGGATGGAGTTTCCACCATCTCCCTAGGGAACCCATTCCAGTGTTTCACCACCCTCCTAGTGAAATAGTGTTTCCTAATATCCAACCTAGACCTCCCCCGCTGCAACTTGAGACCATTGCTTCTTGTTCTGTCATCTGCCACCACTTTGAACAGCCTAGCTCCATCCTCTTTGTATCCCCCTTTCAGGTAGTTAAAGGCTGCTATCAAATTCCCCCTCACTCTTCCCTTCTGCAGACTAAATAACCCCAGTTCCCTCAGCCTCTCCTCATAAGTCATGTGCCCCAGCTCCTTAATAATTTTCGTTGCCCTCCGCTGGACTCCCTCCAATTTGTCCACATCTGTTCTGTAGTGGGGAGACCAAAACTGGACGCAACACTCCAGATGTGGCCTCAGCAGTGCCAAATGGAGGGGAATAACCACTTCCCTCCATCTGCTGGCAATGCTCCTACTAATACAGCCCAATATACCATTGGCCTTCTTGGCAACAAGGGCAGACTGCTGACTCATATCCAGCTTCTCATCCACTGTCATCCCCAGGTCCTTTTCTGCAGAACTGCTGCTTAGCCAGTCGGTCCCCTGTCTGTAGCAGTGCATGGGATTTCCTTCCTTCCTTCCTTAGTGCAGAACTCTGCACTTGTCTTTGTTGAACCTTATCAGATTTCTCTTGGCCCAATCCTCCAATTTGTCTTGGTCACTCTGGACCCTTCCCTACCCTCCAGTGTATCTACTTCTCCCCCCAGTTTAGTGTCATCTGCAAACTTGCTGAGGGTGCAATTAATCCCATCATCCAGATCACTAATAAAGATGTTGAACAAAACCAGCCCCAGGATTGACCCCTGGGGCACTCTTCTTCATACCAGCTGCCAACTAGACTTGGAGCCATTGGTCACTACCCGTTGAGCCCAACAATCTAGCCAGCTTTCTATCCACCTTATAGTCCATTCATCCAATCCGTACTGCTTTAACTTGCTGGCAAGAATACTGTGGGAGACCGTACCAAAAGCTTTGCTAAAGTCAAGATATATCACACGCACTGCTTTCCCCATATCCACAGAGCCAGTTATCTCATCCTGGAAGGCAATCAGGCTGGTCAGGCATGACTTGCCCTTGGTGAATCCAAAGCTTGCAGCTTTTCTAAACAGTGTCAGGGAGATCTGAGGGACAGGCCATTGAGAAAGACTGACATAGGTACTTAGGACAAATGGCTACTTGTGACGAAGTGGGAAGTGTCTTAGTGTTTGATGAATACTGTGCACGCCTCAGTTTTCCCATTGTGTTGCACAAGTATCTAGGTGGTGGGATAAGGGTGTGTGACCTTTGCAGATACCCCGAGAGGGAAGGTGCAAGTGCCTTCTAGCTCCCTGGGCCCAGACAATAGATGTATCCTGGCAACTGATTGCCGGGGCCCATCCTCTGCAAGAGCCAGTGGGAGGAATTGGAGAACAAAGAGAGGTGGAGGCCAGGTGACCGGTTTGCTTGGGGAACAGCATACAGGATGGAGGAGGGGCAACTGGGTGTGACTGAAGGTGGGCTGCTGGAGGCTGGTCAGACTCCTGGTTTGGGACTCAGGAGGAGAACCTGTGGCTCTGGGTCTCCTCAAGATGAACTTTGCTGTAACTTCCTGCTTTCTGTGCTAACAAGATTCTGCTCTATGCTGTGTTCCAGACAACTAATAAACCCTTCTGTTTTACACCGCTGGCTGAGAGTCACTCCTGACTGCTGAAGTCGGGGGTGCATGGCCCCTTTGGAGGGCGTGTAAGGTTTCCCCAGGTGTCCTATTCAGGTGGCTCACTGCAGGGAGCTTATGGCGTGAGACAGGGATGCTGAATGCTCCGAGGTCAGACCAAGGAGGAGCTGAAGCCCAGGAGGCTTGTCCTAGTGAGAGTGTGCCCCGAGGGGTAGCCACACTGCAAGAGGGTCCTGGTCCGGGGGCTGATCTTCACCAGACTCACTGCAGCTGCGCTAATGTAGGGCAGTACTGTAAACGCACTATGAAGACCAGACAGCGCTTTCCTGTCAGCATAATTACTCCACCTCAGCGAAAGGTGGAAGCTATGACAGAATGAGTGTGTGTCCCACTGACTTAGCGCCAGTGCGGACAGCTCAGGGGGGTGGCTTTTTCATGTCCGTGACCGACATAAGTTACATCAACTTAAGCGGAAGCGTAGACAAGCCCTGAACTTCATTCACTGGTTCCAGAGCACCAAGCCCGTGCATCCATGAACTACTAAGGGGGGAAAAAGTCCCCAATGCCTCAAACCAACACCATACACCTGGCTATGCCTCTGGAGAGGGCAGCACCCTTACCTGACCATGGTACTAATTAGGGCTGTCGATTAATCACAGTTAACTCACGCCATTAACTCAAAAAAAATTATTAAAAAAATGAATCACAGTTACATTTCAATTGGTATTCTATTGTGTATTACACATTTTGGGATGTTTTCTACATTTTCAAATATATTGATTTCAGTTACAACACCGAATACAAAAGGTACAGTGCTCACTCTATTCTATTTATTGCAAATATTTGCACTGTAAAAATGATAAACAAAAGAAATCGTATTTTTCAATTCACCTCATACAAGTACTGAGGTGCAATCTCTTTATCGTGAAAGTGCAACTTACAAATGTCGATTTTTTTGTTACGTAACTGCACCCAAAAACAAACCAATGTAAAACTTTGGACCTTACAAGTCTACTCACTCCTACTTCTTGTTCAGTCAATCACTGAGAGAAACAAGTCTGTTGACATTTACAGGAGATATGCTGCCCACTTCTTATTCACAATGTCTTCTGAAAGTGAGAACAGGCATTTGTATGGTACTTTTGTAGCCGGCATTGCAAGGTATTTACATGCCAGAGATGCTGAACATTCGTATGCCCCTTCATGCCTCGGCCACCGTTCCAGAGGACGTGCTTCCATGCGGATGACACTTGTTAAAAATATAATGTGTGTGACTGAACTCCTTGGGGGAGAGCGGTGCGCCCCCTGCGCTGTTTCACGCACACGCCGCCACAGATTCCCTGGTATAGCAGTCGCGGATGATGACCCAGCACAGGTTGTTCATTTTAAGAACACTTTCCCTGCAGATCTGACCAAATGCAAAGAAGATACCAATCTGAGATTTCTAAAGATAGCTCCAGTACTCGACTCAAGGTTTAAGAATCTGAAGTGCCTTCCAAAATCTGAGAGGGTCGAGGTGTGGAGCATGCTTTCAGAAGTCTGAAAAGAGCAATACTCCAATGTGGAAACTACAGATCCAAGCCACCAAAAGAGAAAATCAACCTTCTGCTGGTGGCATCTAACTCAGATGATGAAAGTGAACATGTGTTGGGCCACACTGCTTTGGATCGTTATTGAGCAGAACTCATCATCAGCATGGACAGATTCTCTCCTGCAAATGTAAACAAACTTGTTTGTCTTAGCAATTGGCTGAGCAAGAAGTAAGACTGAGTGTACTTGTAGGCTCTAAAGTTTTACATCGTTTTGTTCGAGAATGCAATTTTTTTGTACATCATTCTACATTTGTGAGTTCTACTTTCGTGATAAAGAGATTGCACTATATTACTTGTATTAGGTGAAGTGAAAAACACTATTTCTTTTGTCTTTTTGTACAGTATAAATATTTGTCATAAAAAAGAAATATAAGTGAGCACTGTACACTTTGTATTCTGTGTTGTAAATGAAATAAATATATTTGAAAATGTAGAAAACATCCACAAATATTTAAATGGTATTCTATTATTTTTAAGTGCGTGATTACATTTTTTAATTGCTTGACAGCCCTAGTACTAACAGGATATTAACCATGTTGCGTCTGTAGCAAAACGCATTTTGGAGCCAGCCACTGGTAATAAAGTCAATTATGAATTATGGCAAGGACAGGGCCTTAATAAGAACAGTCACTTCACTGGGATGATCCCCAGGAAACTGATTTAGGCCCTGGCTGCACAAGACATGACTGTAGCTTTGTAACCAGTTTGTACCCCACACAGCAAATCTGATCTGCTAGTTGGATCATCCATTTCTCCAGACCACAGACATGCTGCAGCTGGGGGACATAGTCCACTAGGTCAATGTGGGAACCCACAAACCATGATGCACACACTGTGGAGGACTGCAAAATGGCAACTTCCTGGAGGTCTTCATGCCTTGAACATCACTGATAAGAAGGCTGAGGCTTAGCTGGATCGCATACACTAAATAAATAAAAGGAACCACACACAGCTGAGTTACGCCCCCACTCCAGCCTTCCTGGCTCACAAAGGTTGGGCAGCTCAGTTATCTTTTCTTATACACGCTTAAAGTAATACTCTATCCTGAGCCCCTCCACCTGCCTGAGAGGTCAACACTTTTATACCTACCTTGTGGCTCATGATCTGTATGAAGAACTTGGTTCCTGATGTTTTAGTTAAAACAAACAAACCAAAAACACAAAGAGTTAGATTCTCTCCTGTCTTCACTGCAATTCACACAATTTGAATGCATCAGCCATCTAAAAAAATCCTTCCCCCCCCAAGATTATAAGTCTAAATAAGACAGAATTTAAAGGACTGCACAGTCTAGAGTCAACCTGAATCTCAGATTTGGTTGCCCATCAGAAAATATGTTTACTACTCCACCGGCAAGTTGTCACTTCAGTCCCATGATGTGCTTTTGCTCTGAAACATGACTGGCTAAAAATGGCATCTCCTCAGTTGGCCTGCTCTCTGTGTGTGTGTGTATTGGAATCAGAGCTGTGAGGGTCGTGACAAAAATGAGAAGGGGGAGGATTTGTTGCATTTTGCTCATCTTAACTCTGCAGAGCCAGCCCAGCTACAGGAGGGAGAGCTCAGGTCTATTCTGCATCATCATTGTTATTATTTATTTGTATTAGCATAGTGCCCAGGAGCCCTAGTCATGGACAAAGATCTGTTGTGCTAGGCACTGTACAGTGATTAAACAAATGCAACATTAACAGAAAGAAAAGGAGTACTTGTGGCACCTTAGAGACTAATCAATTTATTTGAGCATAAGCAGAATTAATATCATATTGCCTCTATATAAATCCACACTACATTCCTATCTTGAATACTGTGTGCAGATGTGGTCGCCCCATCTCAAAAAGATATATTGGAAATGGAAAAGATACAGAAAGGGGCAACAAAAATTATTACGGGTATGGAACAGCTTCCTTATAAGAAGAGAGAAGACTGGGACTTTTCAGCTTGGAAAAGAGATGACTAAGGGGGTGAAAGTAAATACGGAAGTGTTATTTCTGCTTCTCATAACACAAGAACTAGAGGTCATCAAACAAAATTAATAGGCAACAGGTTTAAAACAAACAAAAGGAAGTATTTCTTCACACAATGCACAGTCAACCTGTGGAACTCCTTGCCAGAGGAAGTTGTGAAAGCCAAGACTATAACAGGGTTTAAAAAAGAACTAGATAAGTTCATGAATTAGTCAGGATGAGCAGGGATGCAAAACCAAGCTCTGAAGTGTACCTAGCCTCTGTTTGCCAGAAGCTGGGAATGGGCCAACATTAGGTAAGGCGGAATTCTAGGCTACCCTGAGCTGTATGGTTCTGACACTATCTGACCCCCCTGCTGGATCCCAAGGCCATAGAGCCCTTCAGCCAAATGGATGGTATTGAGATGGGGGACTATGACCTGTTCAAACAGGCTTTGCTGCTGAAGTTTGAACTGACCCCCGAGGCGTACAGGAAACAATTCCGGGGTGTACGCAAGACCCCAGGTGTCACTTACAAGGAGGTCACCAATCTGCTGGGGGAATATCTCTGTAGGTGGGGGAAGGGCACAGGGCCACTACCGCAGAGGAGGTGTGTAACCTGGTGGGGTTGGGGCAGCTGCATGACATCTGCCCTCCAGACCTTAAGATGTGGTTAGTGGACCGGAAGCCTAAAGATCTGCGCAGTGCAGGGGCACTAGTGGATGAGTTTGTGAACAGCAGATAGGGGTCAGGAGGGATACCCACATCAGGGACTCAGAAGGGGAGTCACACAGAAACCTCCCCAGGGTGGGACTCCAGGAAGCCCAACTCACAGGTGCCCCTGAAGGCTGGGGCAGGCCGACCCCCCATGGGACTTGAGGGACCTGAAATGTAATTACTGTGGCCAAAAAGGACACAAGGTGGCTCAATGCCTGAAGATGGAGGAAATGGCAGCCAAGCAGAACCCGCGGGGTGTCAACTGGGCAGAAGCCCACCGAGAGGGGGCACCGCGGGTCCAGGGGGCCGCAGTTGATAGGGCTATGCTGGGGTCGGGGATCACACCGAAGCACGAGGGTAGGGCTTGACAGTGCTGGGCCAGAGCCTCTGTCCCAAGGTGCGGAAACTGAGGCACCGCCAACCAGCGCTGTCCCCTCAAACCCAGCAGCCGAATTCCAGATGGAGCTGCAGGAGGATCCCTCCTCAGAGAAGCTGAGGGCCCTTGCTGGCCACAATGGTGCAGGACCCCAGGGGGAGGACTGCCGGGAGAGATTCCTGTGGGAGAAGGGATTCCTGTCCCGGGAATGGGCTGGTTCAGGGCCAACTGAACCTTGGAAAGCCAGGAGGCAATTGGTGGTCCTCCCCCAGAGGTACCACCACAGACTGTTGTACTTGGCCCACAATATTCCCCTTTCAGGGCATCTGGCGCACCAGGCAGAGGCTGCTGCAGAACTTTCAGTGGCCCGGGGCCTTTGACGCCGTCCAACAGAATTGCAGGGCCTGGGACTCCTGCCAGAGGGTGGGGAAGGCCCAGGAGAAGTGTAAAGCAGCTCTGAGACCTCTGCCCATCGTAGAGGAGCCTTTCCAGAGGGTGGCCATGAACATAGTGGGGCCCCTCAGCAGGGCAGCCCGGTCGGGGAAGAAATACATTCTGGTGGGGGTAGATTTCTCTCTGCGCTACCCCGAGGCAGTGGCCATGTCCTCTATGGAGGCAGACACCGTGGCAGACGCGCTGCTCACCGTTTTTAGCAGAGTGGGTTCCCCCAGGAGGTCCTTACAGACCAGAGGTCCAACTTCATGTCAACCCTGCTCCAGTGCTTGTGGGAGAAGTGTGGGGTCTGACACACCTGGGCCTCGGCGTGTCACCCTCAGTCCAACAGGCTGGGGGAGAGGTTCAATGGGACCCTAAAGATGATGCTGAAAACCTTTATGGACCAGCACCCACAGGACTGGGAGAAGTATTTACCCCACCTGCTGTTCACATACAGGGAAGTGCCCCAGGAATCTACAGGGTTTTCCCCTTTCGGAAATAGGAGGAGGGTGAGGGGACCCCTCGACTTGATGAGGGACGAGTGCGGGGGGAAGGCCTCCCCCGATGGAGTATGTTCTGACCTGTCTGGAAAAGCTCGCGGAGCTCATGGGCTTGGCCAGGGGAAACCTAGCCAGGGCACAGGGGAAGCAGAAGGTCTGGTACAACCGCTCAGCACGTGCCTGCTTCTAGGCTACCAGGGACCAGGGGATGCTTCTCATCCCCATGAGGAAGCACAAGCTGCAAGATGCCTGGGACGGCCCCTTCAAGGTCATCAGACAGGTAAATGAAGTGAAATATGTCGTGGAACTGTCCAACCGGGCACACCGCCACTGGGTGCACCATGTCAACATGATGAAGCCATACTGGGCCAGGGAGAAGTTGGGGCTGGCTGGGTGTGGGCAGTGGGAGGAGAAGGGAGAGGATCCCCTGGTGGGACTCCTCCCTGAGGTGGGGGCTGACCCCTCGCTGGAATCAATTCTCCTCTCAGACCAGCTAACCCCTGCCCAGCAGGCAGAGATCAGAGAGGTGCTGCCTTCACACCGGCAGCTGTTCTCCAGCCGGCCCGGGCTCACTATCCTGGCTGTTCACCAGGTGGAAACAGGAGCCAATCTTTCCATCAGGTGTTCCCCATTCAGGGTCACTAGGAAAACAGCCAAGGACCTGGAGAGAGAGGTTGGAGACATGCTGGCTTTAGGGGTGATCCAGCCGTCCTCTCCCATGGTGCTGGTCCCAAAGAAGGACGGGTCAATCCGGTTCTGTGCGGATATGGGAAGTTCAGTGCCATCACCATGTCCAATGCCTAACACCGATAAAATCCTAGAAAAGTTGGGGGGGGGGGTGTTGATTTGACAAAGTGGGACTGTTCTTAATGTTTCCTCTGAATAGTGTGGGGGTGCCTCAATTTCCCCTTTGCAGTTCTTAAGTATCTAGGTGGTGGGAGAAGGGTGTCTGATCACTGCAGAGCCCTAGAGGGCAGGTGTGTGCAGGAGTCTGGACACAGAGAATGGCCGACACCCTGTTTCTTGGCCACTGATGGCCTGGGCCCTTCCCCCCTGCAAGGTGAGAGCTAAAGGGTTGGAGAACAAGGGAATCAGGTGACCTCCTGGCCCGGGAAAGGAACAAAGCCCAGAGGAGGAGGGGCTGGAGGGAGTTTCAGTTTGGGGCTGGCTGGGACATGGAGTGAAGGGCAGACATGGTTGTCTGGCTCACTGCCCCCCAAAATGGACCCAGCTGAGGAGTCCTGTTCTCTGCACCTACCAGCTCTGTTTTAGACCATGTTCCTGTCATTTAATAAACCTCTGTTTTACTGGCTAGCTGAGAGTCACATCTGACTGCGAAGTTGGGGTGCAGGACCCTCTGGCTTCCCCAGGAGTCCCAGCAGAGCAGACTCGCTGTGGGAAGCGCATGGAGGGGCAGAGGATGCTGAATGCTCTGAGGTCAGACCCAGGAAGCTGTGTGATCTGTGTGTCCTGCAGACAGTCTGCTCACAGACAGGAGACTTCCCCAGAGTCCTGACTGGCTTCATGGGGAGCAGTTCCAGAGCATCGCCTGGGGACTCCATGACAGCTATCAAATCCCCCCTCCCTCTTCTCTTCTGCAGACAAAATAACCACAGTTCCCTCAGCCTCTCCCCATAAGTCACGTGCCCCAGCTCCCTACTCATTTTCATTGCCCTCCGCTGGACTCTCTCCAATTTTCCGCATCCTTTCTGTAGTGGGGGCCCAAAACTGGACGCAATACTCCAGATGAGGCCCTCACCAGTGCTGAATAGAGGGGAATAATCACTTCCCTCGATCTGTGGGCAATGCTCCTACTAATGCAGCCCAATATGCTGTTAGCCTTTTTGGCAACACGGGCACACTGCTGACTCACCTCCAGCTTCTCATCTGCTGTAACCCCAGGTCCTTTTCTGCACGTCCTTTTCACCAGTTCCTTATCCACCTTTCAATTCTCAGATTAAAGCCCATCTTCTCCAATTGAACTAATAATTTCCCAATTGTATCAAATGCCTCATTGACATCCAGGTAGATTAGATCATTGGTTTTTAATTTTTAAGGGGGGGTCATACTCAGAGGTTTGATGTTCGAAAGGGGTCACCAATACAAAAAGTTTGAGAACCACTGGATTAGATTTACTGCATTTCCTTTGTCTAAAACCTCAGTTATCTTCGCAGAGAAACAGATCAGGTTGGCCTGGCAGGACCTACCGATTGTAAAACCAGGTTGTATTTTATCCCAGTTACCGTTCACCTCTTTGTCCTTCATTACTTTCTCACTCAAAATTTGTCCCAAGACCTTGCAGACAGTTGAGGTCAAATTAAAAGGCCTGTAGATACCTGGACCACGTTTTTTTTCCATTTCTTAAAAATAGGAAGTATATTAGCAATTCTCCACTCCCCCGCCCCGAGTTTACAGAGCCATCAGAAATCCTTGCTATTGGGCTTGCAATTCCATGTGCCAGTCCCCTTACTCTGCATGGATGGAGCTTATGGGGTGCAAGGGGCTGCAGTGAGTGGGGTGGGAGGACCCAGTAGGGGGCACTTGCCCCTTCTAGTCTGTGCTGGCCCCAGCATAGTGCTCAATTTGTGCTATTTTGGGGGTTGTAAATCTAAGTTTCTGAGCGCTTGTCACTAAGGAGCCCATGTGCAGTGCAGCCTGGTCATAGAATCATAGAATATCAGGATTGGAAGGGACCTCAGGAGGTCATCTAGTCCAACCCCCTGCTCAAAGCAGGGCCAATCCCCAATTTTTGCCCCAGATCCCTAAATGGCCCCCTCAAGGATTGAACTCACAACCCTGGGTTTAGCAGGCCAATGCTCAAACCACTGAGCTATCCCTCCCCCAAGGCTCCCTGGCCCAGCTCCCCACGCTCTGTGCAGCGCAGTGCAACTAGATGTGGGATTCTTCACTTGTCCTAATCTACTGTGCTGTGTGGCTGTTAAAGAGCTGCTCCGTCCCACCCCAGAGGTGGCTGCATCTCAGTGCTGGGCAAAGGATCCCTGTCTAAATAGCCCCTGCACCCCACCCCAGAGGTGGCTACATCTCAACCTCAGGGATGAACTGAGTGACTGGAATACAAGTGACTCTTGTCCTGGGAGTGACCAGGGCTGCTGGGCCTCTTGCCAGGGAGGTGGGCAAGGCCTCAGCAGAGATTGGGGCCCTGGGGTGGTGCAAGGCCAGGGCCGAGATTCTTCTGGCCATGGGAGCCCAGTGACTCAGTCAGTGCCCCGCTCCCAGCCAGTCCTCCCCATTCACCGAGCCCTTCGTGCCAGCCATGTTGCTCTGAGTCGCACTAGGTGCCACTCGATAGGTCACCTACAATCACACGGTTTCTTTTCGGTGCCTAGACTGGGCAGTGGGTAAGGAGCGGTGGATAACGGATTCTCCAGGCCAGGACTACAGATCTGCTCCCCCACTGTGCCAGGGATGCCCCACTGGTCCCATCTCTGCCCCAAGAGCCTCCCCCCGCAGTCCCTGGCAGAGAAGGGATTGCCCCACTGCCAGTGCCCAGCAGGCCTATGTGTGACATGAGTTTGGGGGTCTCAACCCCGTCCCTAGGGGGATGGGTCCATGCTCTGACGGGCATTAGCTGACAGCCAAGGACTGGCCAAGAGTGCCCTCCCCACCTTCTCAGGCAGGGCAAGGGGTGGAGTACAGAGTGATCTGCTGTGGGGCCCAGGCCCACAGTCTCTGGGGCTGGCAGCACTGCCCCAGCGATGAACCTCCCCCAGGGGCAGGGAGCAGCTGCCGGGTCCAAAGCATCCCAGCAAACACTGGCCATTCGGCACCAGCCAGGGGAAGGTCTCGCACCCAGGCCATTCTGGATCAGAAGCGTGTGTGGGGAGATGGGAGCTGAACACGGACCCCTCTCCAAACTCCCAGCAGCCCCCAGAGCCTCATCCCTGTGATCCCTCTAACGCCATGGGCACAAGGACCCTCAGCCAGCATCCCCATAGGGCCAAACAGTGGGGAACCCAGCCCCTTACCTGGCTGGTCCCTCCCATGGCCTTGACGCTGGCCCCAGTTCAGCCCAGTTCCCCCACTCTGCAGGGCACTGGAGAAGCCTCCACTGGCAGCTTTGCTGCTGGCATTCTGTGGCAGCTCCTGCCGAGACCCCAGGGCCCAGGCCGGGCAGCGTTGCCCTCCCAGGGGGCTCGTTAGCCAGGGCCATGCAGAAGCCTGGGGCCCAAAAGCCAACCATGGCTCCCCAGCCGGGAGCGGGTTTCCTTGACACCTGGGTACCCCAGGGGGCCAGATCCTAAAGAGCAGGAGGGGAAGATGCAGAAAGAGGAGAGCTGTGCACGGGGCCATGGAGCGGGGGGAAGGGACAGAGAGACGTTTAAACCAGAGGGGCGGAGGGCGCGCCCCATCTTCCTCAGAGCCCTGGGCTGGCCTGTGCCCCCTGGCCCCAGGGGTGGGGGCTGGAAAGTGACTTGCCTTGCCCCAGAGTGCCAAGGCCACTGGCTGTACCTGAGAGGCCGTGCGGCTGCAGGAAACGCCCCCCCCACCTCGAGCCGGGCTCCGAGGGGCCAGGATTCAGGCCTGGGGAGCTTTGGGCCTTGTGGAGGGGACTCCAGCACTGGGGAAAGGGCCAGCTCGACTGCCCCAGAGCCCAAGGCTTGCGTCACACCCCCATCTCCCACGCCAACGGCCCTGCCCTGAAGGGACCCATCTAGGGGCAGAGCGGAGCTCAGGCTCTGTAGCCCCAGCGTGCCGGTCCCACAGCCGGCAGGCAACGCGGGTGCTGTCCCAACAGGAACTGGACTGAGCCCCTCTCCACAGCCACCCCCACTGTCAGACACTGCTCCCCGGGGACAGATTCAAACCCGTGCCCCAGAGAGGAGAGATGCCCCCTACCCCGCCAGCCCAGAATATTATTATTCAACTTACATAGCACTGTCCAGCAAAACACTTCCCAAAGGAGGTCAGTGTCATCATCCCCACTATACACATGGGGAAACTGAGGCAGAGGGCAGGGAAGGGATTTGCTCAAGATCACCCAGTGGCAGAGTCAGACATAGACTTCCAGTCTGCTGCATCCCAGTTCAGTGCTTTACCCACTAGGCCACACTGCCTCCCTTGAATCATAGAATCATAGAATATCAGGGTTGGAAGGGACCTCAGGAGGTCATTTAGTCCAACCCCCTGCTCAAAGCAGGACCAATCCCCAATTAAATCATCCCAGCCAGGGCTTTGTCAAGCCTGACCTTAAAAACTTCTAAGGAAGGAGATTCTACCACCTCCCTAGGTAATGCATTCCAGTGTTTCACCACCCTCCTAGTGAAAAAGTTTTTCCTAATATCCAACCTAAACCCTCCCCCACTGCAACTTGAGACCATTACTCCTTGTCCTGTCATCTTCTAAAAGAAGACTCTGTGGCCATAGCTCGGGAGCGGCTTTCCCTCCACGCACTGCCAGGGGGAGCCATGAGATGTTTAGTATTGTCTGTCCCAAGTGTGGGGAGGCACGAGCCACCCCGGGTCCCACACAGGTGCCTCTGTCCAGATGGCAAGAAGGCCGAGCGGGCCCATCAGCTTTGGTGCCCCTCTTGCGCCCCAACACTCAGAAGTCACTAGTCAGGCCTCAAAATCATGAGATTTGCTTTAAAATCACAAGATTTTAATATTTGTTTGCATTCTGGCATGGCTGTGTTTGGGAGGAGCGAGGTTTGGGGCTTCTCCTCCACGCCGAGGGTGGGCACTTTATCGAACGAAAGTGAAGTTTCTTCGTTACTGATCCCATTCCAACTCACCCACCCACCCACTGCTGGGCTCACCATGCAATGATGGGCGTTGGCAACGCTGGCCATTTAAGGGTTAAAGTGTGACAGGGCGTTGGTCTACCTTGGCACTAGAAGGGCAGCAGGAAGAGCAGCAGCCCCACAATTGAGCTGCCTTGGAAATTTGGGGGGGTGCATGGAACCCTTATGTTTTCACCCCTTGCAAAAAATTTTCAAAAGCCAAAAATGTCTGTGTGTGTGTGTGGGTGTGTAGTTTTTTCCATCCCTTCCCATCCACTTTCCAGTAGATGAGAAAAGGACAAAGGGTAGAGAAATGGGGGAGGGAGGGGTAATTTTTCGAAGGCTTTTTTTAAATTGCTCATCAAAAACCTGAAATGTTTAGAAAGAAGCAAATTTTTTCTACAACACTGTCAAGAAAAAGGCCAATTTACCAACAAAAAAGCTGAGGCTTTAGTTTAAAGAGGAGCGAAAGAAGCAGGGCTGAAATAGGTACAGAATATAATGAAAGGAGGGGGGTGCTCCTATTTGCCCCCCCTTCACCTGCCCCAGTGTTGCAAGAGCAATGGGACGCTCTGTGAAAGCAAATGTCAAGGGAAGTTACATAATTAGCCAGGGGAACTCACTGCCACTAGATGTCACTGACATTGCGAGCCTGGCAGGATTCAGACAAGGATGGTGGGGGGTGGGGGAGCAATGGTGTCAGGACAGAATTTAGAAAACAGGCCACAAGGCCACTGCTGACTGTCAGGATGAGGGGGATATGCCCCCCTTCCCCCCCTCCCCCGACTGGTTATGTCATCATTAGCCACTAGGAGGGGGTTCTTGCACCTTCCTCTGAAGTAGCTGGTGCTGGGGTGGCTGGCCCCATTGATCTGGTTTGGGGAAGGAGGCAGCAGGGAGAGGGCGGGGTACTGGGCTAGATGGGTCCTGTGACGCTAGCAGACCAGGTGCCAGCTCATGCCCAGGCCCTTAGGCCTCACTGAACACTGACAAGCGCAGAGCTTGACCCAGCCTGTGTGTTAGCCGTGTGACAACAGCTGCTGATCAGCGTGTGTGGAGTGTTTCGACTTGTGGAATTGCTTGCAGGATTGATCTCTCCCATAACCTCTGTAGCCCGTGGTATAAAGTTAGAATGAATGTTTGCATCGTAAATCTCTGTAACTGCTCCACTCCACTGAGTTTGCGAGGCAGCTTACGTCCACCTAACACTGCGTCTACACTAAAATTTGGCTCCCGCTGATGTAACTCACCTGCTTTGCCGACTTAATCATGCCACTTCCCCCAGTCAGCGTAGTTAGGTCAATGCAGTGTCAGTGTACATACTGCGTTGCTTACATCGACTGTCCCGCAATGCCCCACACTGACAGTACAATCGATATCACACACCACAGACACAAGGAGTCAGGTGTACACACACACAAGTGCTGTAACTACTGTGGCGGCTGCACGCAGGGCAATTTGATTTTGTAGTGTAGCCATGGCCTGTGTAACTCCCTCAACAGGGGAGAAGCATGAATTAGTGTAAAGTGCTGGGTCTGCCCATCGAAATCAAACGAGCCATTGCGAAATATCCTTTCTGATTGCCTCTCTTGTTAGATATTTTACTGCGTGTGTGTGTGTGTGTGTGTGTGTTCTCCCTGTGTGCTGCCCCAGCTCTGTGCAGACAGCCAGCACAGCAGATCTTGAGTGAACCGCCCAATGACCACAAGATCCGTTAAGGGACGAAGGCACCCGGCCAGGTTTACTGTTGACAAGGCATGCTAATAGCACCTGGCAGACTCTACGAGGATATTAAGACATGTATGCCTGTGAGAATGGATGCAGCTCAGTGAATGGCAGGACTTTCCATTTCCCCCTTGGCTGGACCAACACATTCTCTCAGAGATACCCTGATACAAACAAGCTGCCCCTCTGACTTAGATACTGCCCTCTGACCTGGCTAGTTATTGTCCACTTTTTTGTACATGTTGGTTTGATTAAAACATTTGTATTTATTATGTTGCTATTTGACCTTATCTTTTAGGAGGGCTCAGTGTGTTCCTGTTATCCTTGGGGAATGTTTTTGTGCCATTCTTGATATTGTGGTTTTTGTACCACGCTTCTGGAATGTGTTTGTGTGAGTCCTTTGTGCCGAGCACTGTCCAGGACTGCGTGTTTCTGCACCATCAGGGCTGGGCTCACCAGATTCTGGGAACGTGCAAGTGGGCAGGGCCCGATGTTTGCTCACAGCAGGGAGAGGGGATACTGGGCTGGATGGACCCTGTAGGAATCAGCCAGGCTGAGTTTCCTGCAGGGCAGAGGGAGGTGAGTGGGCCTCGTTAGATGCAGCCTGGGGCTGTGGTGAGGGGGGTCTCGGGCTTTGGGGGGGTTCTCTGCAACAGGCTGTCTCTGTGACTGATGCTGATCACACTACATTGCCCCCTTCTTAAAGCCCAGCCCAGCCCAGCCCAGCCCAGCAGCTGGAGCCCACCCAGTAATTAGGAAATGAGATTTAATTTCAGGCAACAAAATGCCACGAAAGTGGCGGGTGAGCCGGCTTTGGGCTGCGCGGTAAGATGATAAACAGCATCACACGGGCTGGTTGCATAATTGTGAACTTGGCTCAGGCCAGTTGCCTTCCCCGCCCCCCCGCCCAGCCCTGGAGGTTGGGGGCCGACTCTCAGGAGGGCTGGGGGATGAGATGCTGGGTCCCTGCCCGGGAGAAGGGGTGTGCGCTGGGCATCATTCTGGGATCGCTCAGCCCCCAGCATGGCCTGGCCCAGGGCAGGGGGCACTGGGCCGCAGTCCATACCCACAAGGGATGGGCAGGTTGGGGACAGGGCTAGCTCAGCCTGGGTTTGGTGAACTCCGATCTTGAGACAATATTTCCTCTACGGCCCACTGGATGCACCTGTGCTGCCTATAGGGGGCACTGCCGCTGCATGGGGGTATCACCCACCTGCACCTCCTGCCTCCCACTGCCCCACCCCAAATCACCCCCTGGCCCCTCCACCCATGCACTGTATACAGCTTGCAGTTACTGTAAACCTCTCCCCCTCCCTGCTACCCCCACTGCCTCCCCCCAGCCCTGCTGTAAGCCCCCCAAGTCACCCCGCTCTGCCCCAAGCAATCTCCCTCCAGCAGGGTCTGCATGCAGGTCTCTGCAGGATGAACTCTTCTGCAAGCCTGGTACAGCTTCACCTGTCCCTGGGTCCCAGCTCCGCCCTAGTCATGATCCCCCCAATCCAGGCCCAAAGGTCTTGGGGGCCCTGGCACAGCTGGCACTGGGAGACAGGGGCATCTTGGCACCCCATTCCCACCAGCCCCCAGGCCTGGGACCAGCAGTGATCAGCACCCCCAGGCCCACTGCATGGGCTGATGCGTGCAGCCCTCTCCAGCTGCCCCAGGGTGCAAGGCCCCAGGGTGCCGGGACCGCGGGCTGGGTGGCTTTGGAGACCTGACTGCTAGAAGCCATGCTACAAGAGACCCTGGGGTTCTTTCTGCGCCAGCTGGCAAGGCAGGGGCACATTGGACTGGCCAGCCGGGATTGTGCTGCATGGAGCCAGCATTGCATTGAGAGCAGGGGCTTGAGTCAGCACTCCCAGCCCTGCAGTGGGCGTGCTGTCTGGGTTCTATTGAAGGGGGCTGGGCAGGCAGGACTCCTGGCTCTTATTCCTGCCTCTGCCACCTACTAATGGCATGCTGCTCCATGCCTCAGTTTCCCCCGTGTAACATGGGGATAGTGCTTACACCTGTGACAGGGAGGCTTGGCAAGAGCCTCAGGAATATCCCTGGGGGGACTCAACAGGAGTCACAGCAGCAGGGTGTGCACAGAGCAGGATTTTCCCTCCCCAGCGCCGCTATCAGCTCCTGAGAATAGCCCAGATCAGACTGGGGCTGCAGGCTGGAGCCAGCTCTGCTGCAGCAAGTAACTCCGGTGGTTAACAAGCATGCTGTCAATCCCTTCCCTGGGTAGATGGTTTGGGCAGCCAGGTGTGTGCCAGGCACCCCTCTGGAGGCAGGCCTGTGCTGCCAGCTGTGAGTTACAGAGCATCTGTGCCATGGCAGCCAGCTATCCCAGAGGGGGCCCCCCTGCCCGAGACTGGCAGCATTATCCCCCTTTTACAGATGTGGAAACTGAGGCGTAAATAGGGGAGGTGACTTGCCCAAGGTCACCCAGCTGGGAATAGAGCCCGGGTCACCCGTCCCAGTCCAGGGCTCTATCCACTAGGCAACACTGTCTCAGTCGATGGGAAAGTAGAGAGGAATGGTGCAGTCATGGATCCACAGGGTCGGTGCCAGGGTCCCAGCTGTGGAAATCTCTGGGAGGAAGCCCTCTGCTGTGCCAGACCCCAACAGGTCTCTCTCTTCCTCCAGGACAGGCCACATGGCCTTCCCGCCTCCTGAGACTGAACCGCTAGGCTTTACCCCGTGAGCCCTGCCCAGCGAGTCCAGCTGGGACAGATCCTGGTAGAGACTCGTCCACTCCGCAGGGCCCGACGCCCCTCAGCCCGGGTGACAGGGACACTCACCCAGCGTTGTCAGAACAGTCGGATTTCTTAGGCACCTGGACCCCAGCCTGGGCAGCCCGGCCCACTGAAGGTTAAAGCAAGAGGCCGTTCTGGTCAGCCCAGAGCCCGGCCGAGCTGCAGAGAAACCTGTTTTCAGCTCCGGGTCTCTCACTCAGGGCCTGTCTACATGTAAACCACTTCAGCTGCTCCGCTTCAGTGACGCTGCCTTTCCCATACCCCCGAGCGACACAGTGGCACCGACCCAATTGCCTCGTGTAGACCAGGCCTCGGCCTGACCTTGGTCAGTTCTCAGGCGAGAGCTCCCAGCTTCCCGCACTCATCCCCCAGCTCAAACCTTCCAACCCTGTGTTCTCGAGCTGGGGGCCCTGCTCCAATTCCCTGCTGGGAGCATCCAACCAGAGCCATTGGAGCCGGCACGGTCTTTCTGGCCCCCAGGCTGATCTGTGTTGGATTCTCTTCATTTCACCAAGACAGGGAGGTGACACCCCCGCCCCGCATGACTCTTACCTTCCCCAAGAATCCTTCCCCTTCACCCCCTGCCAGAGAAGCCAGGAAATATATAGGGAAACTGAGGCACGCATCAGATTCATAAAAGATATTACAAACATTCCTAGTTGGTCACAGGTGCACAGTCTCCCAGCAGCTCAGCAAAGGCTGGAAGCAAGAGCAGAGGCAACAGGAGGGAGAGATCTGGGCAGGCCTTGGATTTTACATCACTTTGCTTCTCCTAGGGGGGGGCAGGAGCTACTGGGTTTCCCGTGTGAGAATCCAGGGCAGAGTGGGTTTGCAGCTGCCCTCTGCTGGGGGTGGGACGGGGATGGCAGGAGCTAGGGGAAGCCCACAGGCCAGGGCTGACTTGTGGCTAAGGCTCGGGAGAGCTGGGTTCTATTCCTGCTCTGGCAGACTCCCTGTATGTCTCAGTTTCCCTTCTGTAACACAGGCCACCCTGCCTCCCCTGGGAGGCTGAATTCATTAGTGAGATTCTGATACCATGGTGATGGGTGTAGGAGCACACACAGACAGGAGTGTCCAGGTGTGGAAGAGGCTCTGTGTGTGAAGCTTAGTTCTGTGACCGAACTGCCCTGTTTATAAACAGAGAGATTGTTCTGGGTACACACTTCCCCAGTCGGTGCCTCGGTTTCCCCATCTATACAGAGGGGATAAGGACACTAGCCTTTGTAGAGCACTTTGAGATCTGCCCACAGCCAGTGTTAGAGAAGGGCTGTGGCCATTAGTCCAGCCACACAGGAAATGCTATTGTTCTGCCAACCCCTCAGGATCTCCAAGGGTGTCTAGACCCCACCCCTCCCCCCGCCAGGATCTCCGAGCAGGTTCTAAATCACTCCTCCTTCCTTCTACTTCTCATGTGCTCCCCCGCGGCTCTGTCCCATGGCAAGGGCGTGGCCAGCACAGCTCGCTCACCTCTCCCATGCTGGGCTCGTATACCTTGAACGCCTTGAGTTTGGCCAGCACAGCGTGCGCCAAGTGGAAGTTATCTTCATGGTCCCTGCAGCAAAGACAAACCCTGTGGGTCAGAAACAGCTCCTCCCCCAGGGGCACTTGCACTTCCTGTAGGAGGTAACCAGGTACCCTCGCCCTTTGGGCACACTCACTTCCTGTAGAGGATGGCTGGGTACTTCTCCATGGCACACTCACTTCCTGTAGGGGATAGCTGGGTACCCCTTCCCCTGGACACACTCACTTCCTGTAGCGGATGGCTGGATACTTCTCCAGGGTTTCACACAATGTGGCAATCTGCTCTGCCAGATTCTCCATCTGCTTGTTCTTTTCGAAAAAGCAGTAGGGGCTGAACCAGTTGTGGAAGCTCTATGGCCTGTCCAGGGAGTACACCTTGGGGACGGGGGAGAGCAGAGATCAGACCCCGGTGCCAACTGCTTGCAGCCAGGCCAGCTGTGCCCCATACCGCGCCCCTAAGACGCGCTGTTGGATCAGGCCAGCCTGGCGGAGCTGTAGCAAGCCCCTAGTGAGGGAGAGATCCCTTTGCCAGTGCCACTCCTGTTGTGGTAGAGGGATAGCGAGCCAGAGATTCATGCACCAGCCTGGATGAAGATGCCCCAGGTTCAGGTCCATACTTGGCTGCAGACTCCCAGGTGCCCTCAATGTTGGGGGAGGGGGCTTGGCGACGCTTCTCGTCTGGCGAAAGCCCCAGCATAGCCACGGGCAAACCCGGCATCAAGGCCCGTCTGCCGCTGTCGCTTATTTCACTGGCCGAACAGAACGAGCCATGGGGACAAACGTACTTGGACACCAATAAATAGTATCAGCCCGTGAAGGGTTTGCTGGCGCAACGGGACGGGTGAGCCAGCAAAGCCTCCTGACGGACACTCAGCTTCTACCAGCCAAAGCTTCTCTTGGCACAGCTGGCACCGGTACCCCAGATGAAATCAGCTAGAGTGGTGAAAGGACTGCTTTGCCAGTGTAACGGCACCTACCCAGGGGCTCTGCCACCACAGCTGCATCAGTTACAGGGGGATTTTTTCTCTCATGTCCCTGTAACAAACCCATACCAACAAAGCTTTTGTGTGTAGACCAGACTCATGTCTCTCTGTGCCTCAGTTTCCCCATCAATGCAATGGGGCTGACGCCCCAGTCCTGCCCCTCAGGGGCAGGAGGGGGGAAATCCACTGATGACTCAAGGAGGGGATGGGGTGGTTGGGTAAAGGGCAGGCGTGTGGAGTATCGGGCTGTCTTGCAGGCCTAGTATAAACCACCAGTAAGAGCTGGTAAAGCCAGGGAGGCAGGGCCCTCCTTCTCCATACATCTACCATCCCCACCAGGTGCAAGCCAGCGATTCCACGTCTCACAGGGTGTGAGCAGCCAGCTAGTCCCTGCTGCCCTGTGCTGGCGTCAAACCCGGGGCCCTAGAAGGGAAAGGTTCCCCCGCCAAGCCACATGAAACACTAAGGGTGGGGTGTCGTACGTCACCATCCGCCGCGCGGACCTGCTCCTCCAAAGCCCGGCCACCCCTCACCCGGCTCTCGTAGGGCAGGAAGGCCATGTTGATCTCCTTGAGGGTTTTGATGACCTTGGTGATCCGTGACTTCCTCAGCTCCTTGAACAGAGGCTCAGGACAGGCTGCAAGGCAGAGGCAGTGGGTGGGAGCGACAGGCACAGGGCTCAGGACCCCCAGCACAGCGCCAGCCCCCACGGACGGGGCCAGACCGGGCACAGCAGGGGCAGTAGTGCTGCACGCCTGTGGGGAACCTGGGCAAGCCAGCAGGGCCACACAGGAGTCAACGATGCCCCCCCGAACCAGAGTCATGCCGGGTTCTCGCCTTCTGCAGCATCAGCAGCGAGGGGGAGCCACAATCTCTCCTACACAGCCCCTGTCTCACACCCTGCTCTCAGCCCCCCGGCAGGGCTGAGTGACCAGAGTGTACAACATAGGATGATGCACAAGGAGGAACGGGGACTTGGGCTCCCCCTGCCGCTGTAATGGGGAGAAGCAGATCTGACCCTGACACACTGGGTATTCTGGTGCTGTCCCATCCCCCACCGAGTTGGGAACCGATGGAGCAATGCATGCTGGGAATGGTAGCCAGAGGCCACCTTTCTGGGCACACGCTGCAGGTGTCTGTGAGCCGTGTTGGCTGGAGGCAGGCCCGTGGGGGAGAAGTGGGGGAAGGGATAGGTGGGGTCATTCGGTCTGGCCTGCTGGGGCTGCATCCCCTGCAGGAGGGCAGAGCATAATCAGGGTGCTGCGCACTGGCCTGCCGGCAGAGAGAGACCCCCCACCCCCAGGCTCCAGTGTGCTGCTGCCCAGGCTCCCAGCTGGGGGATCCCCCGACCCCCGATACTCACGGCTGAGGAAGAAGACGTGAGCTGCCTTGTAGTTGAAGGTGGGGGTGCCCTGGAAGTCATTGATCAAAGCCTGCACCGACTGCAAGGGGGAAGAAAGGGGTTGTCAGCACCTGCCGAGGCCCCTCCCTGCTGCTCAAATGGCCCAGCCCATGCCCAGCCCCTGGGGACTCAGGGCCTAGCATGATGCCATCGGGAGGTGGGCTGGTTTTTACCCCCCTGGCTCTGGGCTCCCTCCCCACCTGGAGCAGGGCTTGTGCCCATGTGCCCGGGACATCCTCAGGGCCCAGTCACATCTCTCGCTGTCACAGAAGTGTCCGTGCCTGGCCACAGATGGGGCCTGGCATTGCCTTGCTGCTGAACTAAGTGGGCTCTGAGCAGTGTCGAGGGAACAGCCAGCCGAGCAGCAATCCCAGGCAACTACCATCAGGGCCCCCTCCCTCCCCGGGCGCCATGCTGGGCACCTGCAGCTTCGCCACGCCAGCTAGCCTGGCAGGGTGTTTGGAACCTGTTCAGACCCCTCGACCAGCCATTGTGACAGGTGAGAACCTGGCTGCCCTGTCCCAAGCCCCAGGCCCCAGCTCGCAGTCCTCTCCTACAGCGCTCCCTCCGCGGGCAGCCCCTGCGGGTTCTGGGCTTCACCCTGCTCTGCCAGCGCCCCCTGCCCCTGGTCTCCCTCCACTCACCTTGCTGCTGCAGATGCAGGAGCCTCCTCCCCAACAGCCCCTGCTCCCTGAGCCTCTGCCTCATCGAGTCTCCTTCGCTTTGAGTCTCAGCTGAGGTCGCCTCTCTCCGCCTGCTGCACCTGCCCATCCAACCCCCACAGGATTGCACTGCGGAGAGGTCTGGGGGACAGTCTGTGACTCACGTGGCAAAGAACATGAAGCCCAGCTCCGGGGAAGCAGCCTCCTAGGGAGCCCCTACTGGCCCCATTCCCATCCTGACGTGCGGCGCACAGAGAAATGGAACGAGGGGAGTCTCCGTGTTCCCCTAGGAAAGCCCTGTAGGCCATTGGCCCAACATCTCCACCACCTTCCTGCCGTGCCGAATGCTCCCTCTGCCGCACCGGCCTAACCCGCTGCTCCACATCCCCCAGCCCAGTCCATGCCGGGGGCTCAATAACCTTCCTGGCCAATGGTACATACTGCCCCATGCTTGGCACTCTCCTGCTCCTCCTCCCACCCAGGCTGATTCACTGGTCCCAGTGGTCTGATCCGGTGTGTGTGTGGGGGGGAGATATGGGGCTAGCTGGACAAGCTGGGTCTGATCTAGCGCGGTGGGAAGGCAGACATACCCAAGCCTAGCTGGGGCCGGATGATGGGCTAGACAGAGCAGGGATCTGATCCAGCCTGGAAAAGCTCAGGTTCCTAATGAATCTCAAGAGGCTGGAGGGGGAGGAGCATGATATATGGATACAGCATATCCCCAGGGGGACACCAGGGCAACAGGTTCGGCCTGCTTACCTTCCATTCTCTTTCCTTCTTCACAAGGACAACGCTGAGGATCTCTGCGAGGGAAAGAGACGGGGATTAGTGGTGGGGCTCAGACGGGACGGCTGTGCCCTGAGCCAGGACCCACTGGCTGGTGGAAGGACGCCTCGGGGAAGTGGCTCAGAGGCTGCTTTCAGGCCAGATAGTGTTGTGCTCCTAGCAGAGCCCCCAGTCAGCGATCCTGGTGGGGTGACAGGCTAGACAGGCCATGGGTCTGATCCCCCTTCCTTTCTGCCAGGCTGGATACGAGCGCAGCTGAACTAAGGATCTGGCCCCGTGGAGGAAGAAAACAGACCCTGTCCAGCACCTCTTGACTGGAGGGGATCCAGGGACCCTCACTGTGTATGGGGGACAGCAACTGTGTATGGGGGACATAACTGTGTATGGGGGGCAGAGCTGTTGTCTGGTTACCCGCAGTGCAGACCCAATCTATTGTGTCCTGGCTGCTGTTCAGCTCAGGTTAACAGCATGGTCTGTTTCTGTGAACTCCCCCAGAGCTTTCGAATGGAAGTGAGAGTCTTCTTCACATCCTGCTCTAAACTGTGAGTAGTGTCGCTCTGTGGCTGTTGAACAGCTGCTGCATTCCTACCCCAGAGGTGGCATCATTTCAGTGCTGGGTGGGTGATCCCTGTGTAGTGTTGTTGAGTGCTGTTGCACATCAGCTATGCTCCATCCAGAGCTGTCTGCATTTCAATGCCAGGTGAGTGATCCCTGTATTGTGTTGTGGGGGGGAGGGATAGCTCAGTGGTTTGAGCATTGACCTGCTAAACCTAGGGTTGTGAGTTCAATCCTTGAGGGGGAGCCATTTAGGGATCTGGGGCAAAAACTGGGGATTGTCCCTGCTTTGAGCAGGGGGTTGGACTAGATGATCTCCTGAGGTCCCTTCCAACCCTCATGTTCTATGATACGCTGCTGCGCTCCACCCCAGAGGTATTTGTATTTCAGTGCTGGGCGAGCAATCCATGTGTTGTTATGCAGCTACTACGCTCCACTCCAGAAGTGGCTGCAATTCAATGCAGGGTGAATGAAAGTCCATGTCTCATTTTGCAAAGCATGGGTTCTCCAAGCAAGGGTGCTGTCTGTCCCATGTTTCTGCTCAATAGACTCTGGATTCTTAGCATCAGCGGAGCTACATTTTGAGCCGTGGTGGAACCAGGAGGCAGCTGGGTCATTGGTGGTTCCACCTTCAGTTATACCTATTGGCTTGAAAAGGCGCCACACGTATACCTAATGGCTGGCGAGGGGGGCAGTTGCCCCCCGGCCCGCTATTAGCTCTGCCACTGATTCTTTTTAAATGTTCATTGCGCTGCTTCCACCAGCCACTTTGATTTCATTTTGTTTTACAGACCCAAGCAAAACACAAGCAGCAACCTGGCCAGAAGCAGATCCGTGTAATTGAACAGACTCATCCAATTACTGAGCCTTCCCAGAGCCAGGTGCTGCCCTCACGGTACATCAAACCTAGAGGACCTGCTAGGCTCCCAGTAGATGTAGCCTAGAGCCAAACGCAGGCCAGGCAATGTGGCTTCGCCCATGGAGTTCAGGTCCAGGGATTCAGTAGGGAGTAAATGGCCAGCACTGGATGCTTCAGGTTTTGGTGCCCACCCAGAGACGGCTGGGGGCTGATTTTCAATTACACACCTGTGGCTGGCCCAGGCCAGCTGACTCCAGCTCCCGGGGCTCGGGCTAAGGGGCTGTTTAGCTGCGGTGTAGCCTTTGGGGCTCAGGCTGGAGCTTCGACTCTAGGACGATGCGAGGTGGGAGGTTCCCAGAGCTCGGGCTCCAGCCCAAGCCAGAACGTCTGCACCACAAATAAACAGCTGCTCAGCTCGAGCCCTGTGAGCCGGAGTCAGCTGGCCCGGGCCAGCCGTGGGCATGTAACTGCAGTGTAGACACACCCTAAGTGCCCACAAGCCCCCTGGGAGCTGCGGGTATTTAGCACCTCTGAAATCTAGGCCCCCGGTGTCTCAAAGTTAGGGGCCATTCAAAATCTTCTTGCCAGTGTCTTCCTCCACCCCCCACTGCTCCTCGGACATTCCTGTTAACTGCTAGAAATGGCCCACCTTGATTATCACTACAAAAGGTTTTCTCCCCCCCGCTCTCCTGCTGGTAATAGCTCATCTTAAGTGATCCCTCTCCTTACAGTGTATATGATATCACCCATTTTTTCATGTTCTGGGTGTATATAAATCTCCTCACTGTATTTTCCACTGAATGCATCCGATAAAGTGAGCTGTAGCTCACGAAAGCTTATGCTCAGATAAATTGGTTAGTCTCTAAGGGTATGTCTACACTACGAAATTAGGTCGAATTTATAGAAGTCGGTTTTGTAGAAAGCGTTTTTATACAGTTGATTGTGTGTGTCCCCACACAAATGCTCTAAGTGCATGTAGTCGGTGGAATGTGTCCACAGTACCGAGGCAACCGTCGACTTCCGGAGCATTGCACTGTGGGTGGCTATCCCACAGTTCCCGCAGTCTCTGCCGCCCATTTGAATTCTGGGTAGAAATCCCAGTGCCTGATGGGGCTAAAACATTGTCGCGGGTGGTTCTGGGTACATATCGTCAGGCCCCCGTTCCCTCCCTCCCTCCAGGAAAGCAAGGGCAGACAATCGTTTTGCGCCTTTTTTCTTGAGTTACCTGTGCAGACACCATACCACGGCAAGCATGGAGCCCGCTCAGATCACTTTGGCAATTAGGAGCACATTAAACACCACACGCCTTATCCAGCAGTATATGCAGCACCAGAACCTGGCAAAGCGATACTGGACAAGTAGGCGACGTCAGCGTGGTGACATGAGTGATGAGGACATGGACACAGACTTCTCTCAAAGCACGGGCCCCGGCAATGTGGGCATCATGGTGCTAATGGGGCAGGTTCATGCGGTAGAATGCCGATTCTGGGCCTGAGAAACAAGCACAGACTGGTGGGACCGCATAGTGTTGCAGGTCTGGGATGATTCCCAGGGGTTGCGAAACTTTCGCATGCGTAAGGACACTTTCATGGAACTTTGTGACTTGCTTTCCCCTGCTCTGAGGCACAAGAATACCAAGATGAGAGCAGCCCTCACAGTTGAGAAGCAAGTGGCAATAGCCCTGTGGAAGCTTGCAACGCCAGACAGCTATCGGTCAGTCGGGAATCAATTTGGAGTGGGCAAATCTACTGTGGGGGCTGCTGGGATGCAAGTAGCCAACGCAATCAAAGATCTGCTGATATCAAGGGTAGTGACCCTGGGAAATGTGCAGGTCATAGTGGATGGGTTTGCTGCAATGGGATTCCCTAACTGTGGTGGGGCCGTAGACGGAACCCATATCCCTATCTTGGCACCAGAGCACGAAGCGGGCAAGTACATAAACCGCAAGGGGTACTTTTCAATAGTGCTGCAAGCACTGGTGGATCACAAGGGACATTTCACCAAAACCAACGTGGGATGGCCGGGAAAGGTACACGACGCTCGCATCTTCAGGAACTCTGGTCTGTTTCAAAAGCTGCATGAAGGAACTTTATTCCCAGACCAGAAAATAACTGTTGGGGATGTTGAAATGCCTATAGTTATCCTTGGGGACCCAGCCTACCCCTTAACGCCATGGCTGATGAAGCCGTACCCAGGCAGCCTGGACAGTAGTCAGGAGCTGTTCAACTACAGGCTGAGCAAGTGCAGACTGGTGGTAGAATGTGCATTTGGACATTGAAAAGCGTGCTGGTGCGGTTTACTGACTCGGTTAGACCTCAGCGAAACCAATATTCCCACTTTTATTACTGCTTGCTGTGCGCTCCGCAATCTCTGTGAGAGTAAAGGGGAGACGTTTATGGCGGAGTGGGAGATTGAGGCAAATCGCCTGGCTGCTGGTTACGCACAGCCAGACACCAGGGCGGTTAGAAGAGCACAGGAGGGTGCGGTACGCATCAGAGAAGCTTTGAAAACCAGTTTCATAACTGGACAGGCTACGGTGTGAAAGTTCTGTTTGTTTCTCCCTGATGAAACCCCCCGCCCCTTGGTTCACTCTATTTCCCTGTAAGCTAACCACCCTCCCCTCCTCCCTTCGATCACCACTTGCAGAGGCAATAAAGTCATTGTTGCTTCACATTCATGCATTCTTTATTCATTCAGCACACAAATAGGGGGATAACTACCAAGGTAGCCCAGGAGGGGTGGTGGAGGAGAGAAGCACCAGGAGGGGTGGTGGAGGAGGGAAACAGCACTTTAAAAGTTTAAAACTTGAAAACTTATTGAATGCCAGCCTTCTGTTGCTTGGGCAATCCTCTGGGGTGGAGTGGCTGGGTGGCCGGAGGCCCCCCCACTGCGTTCTTGGGTGTCTGGGTGAGGAGGCTATGGAACTTGGGTAGGAGGGCGGTTGGTTACACAGGGGCTGTAGCGGCGGTCTGTGCTCCTGCTGCCTTTCCTGCAGCTCAACCATACGCTGGAGCATATTGGTTTGATCCTCCAGCAGCCTCCTCTCATGACTCTGCCGCCACCTTTCAGCTTCAGCCCTCTCTTCAGCCCTCTCTTCAGCCCGCCACTTACTCTTGTCAGCCCACCACCTCTCCTCCCAGTCATATTGTGCTTTCCTGCACTCTGACATTGTCTGCCTCCACACATTCGTCCATGCTTTGTCAGTGTGGCAGGATAGCATGAGCTCAGAGAACATTTCATCATGAGTGCGTTTTTTCACCTTCTAATCTTCACTAGCCTCTGGGAAGCAGAAGACCCTGTGATCCTTGAAACACATGCAGCTGGTGGAGAAAGAAAAAAGACAGTGGTATTTAAAAAGACACATTTTCTAGAACAATGGCTACACTCTTTCACGGTAAACCTTGCTGTTAACATTACATACACAGCACATGTGCTTTCGTTCCAAGGTAGCATTTTGCCTCCCCCCACCACGTGGCTAGCAGCGGGGAACATTTCTGTTCAGCCATAGGCAAACAGCCCAGCAGGAATGGGCACCTCTTAATGTCCCCTTAAGAAAAGCACCCTATTTCAACCAGGTGACCATGAATGATATCACTCTCCTGAGGATAACACAGAGAGATAAAGAACGGATGTTGTTTGAATGCCAGCAAACATACACTGCAATGCTTTGTTCTACAATGATTCCCGAGTATGTGCTACTGGCCTGGTGTGGTAAAGTGTCCTACCATGGTGGACAGAATAAGGCTGCCCTCCCCAGAAACCTTTTGCAAAGGCTTTGGGAGTACATCCAGGAGAGCCGCAAATGCCAGGGCAAATTAATCATTACACATGCTTGCTTTTAAACCATGTATGCTATTTTAAAAGGTACACTCACCAGAGGTCTCTTCTCCGCCTGGCGGGTCCGGGAGGCAGCCTTGGGTGGGTTCGGGGGGTACTGGCTCCAGGTCCAGGGTGAGAAACAGTTCCTGGCTGTTGGGAAAACCTGTTTCTCCACTTGCTTGCTGTGAGCTATGTACAACTTCATCATCATCATCATCTTCCTCATCCCCAAAACCTGCTTCTGTGTTGCCTCCATCTCCATTGAAGGATCAAACAACATGGCTGGGGTAGTGGTGGCTGAACCCCCTAAAATGACATGCAGCTCATCATAGAAGCGGCATGTTTGGGGCTCTGACCTGGAGCAGCCGTTTGCCTCTCTGGTTTTCTGGTAGGCTTGCCTCAGCTCCTTAAGTTTCACGCAGCATTGCTTCGGGTCCCTGTTATGGCCTCTGTCCTTCATGCCCTGGGAGATTTTGACAAAAGTTTTGGCCTTTCGAAAACTGGAATGGAGTTCTGATAGCACGGATTCCTCTCCCCATACAGAGATCAGATCAGGTACCTCCCATTCGGTCCATGCTGGAGCTCTTTTGCGATTCTGGGACTCCATCATGGTCACCTCTGCTGATGAGCTCTGGCCAGCGTGGCAAGCTGCAGGTGACCATGCAAACAGGAAATTGAAATTCAAAAGTTTGCGGGTCTTTTCCTGTCTACCTGGCCGGTGCATCTGAGTTGAGAGTGCTGTCCAGAGCGGTCACAATGGAGCACTCTGGGATAGCTCCCGGAGGCCAATACCGTCTAATTGCGTCCATAGTACCCCAAATTCAACCCGGCAAGACCATTTAAGTGCTAATCCCCTTGTCTGGGGTGGAGTACGGAAATCGATTTTAAGAGCCCTTTAAGTCGAAAAAAAGGGCTTCATCGTGTGGACGGGTGCAGGGTTAAATCGATTTAACGCTGCTAAATTTGACCTCAACTCCTAGTGTGGACCAGGGCCTAGTGTGGTTGCAGTTCTACATCTTTATACCCGTGGAGCTTATTCCGCTTCTCCTATAGGAATAGCGATCCCAGGACTAGCACTCCTATACCAGCATAACTGCCTCAACACGAGGGTGCCTCACTTTAACTGTACTGGTCTAGCCAGTGGCTCAACCCTTCTATTTGATGCCTGGGCTTCTGACTCTGAAAACATGGTCGTCATCTTCTGTAACCTTGACATAACTCAAGCATAGCATGTGACATTACAGCAGGAGCTGCTGTTTATAAACGTAGTACCTTCCCCGCCAGTACTGTTGTCATTCCTGACTCACTCTCTCTCTCTCTCTCTCTCTCTCTCTCTCTCTCTTTTCAGGCTCTCTGTGAGGCTCTTGCTATGGGAAGGAGCAGCCTGGAGAAGAGCTGAAGCTTTTAAACTTCGTCAATATTTTTAAACTTGTAGATTCCCTACCATTGGGGTGTTGGGGTGTCCAGGTGGAAGGGGTGTCAGGGTGGAAGGACTGTCTAGCCTGTGTTATACAAGAAGTCAGACTTGATGGTCCAATGTCCCATTAAATTCTGCGAAATTATGTAACTGGAAAATGGCCCTTCCTGAGACCCTGCACTGGCCTCACCCGGCATCTCGCCAAGCCCAGACCGGCTGTATGTTCGCAGGCATGTTTCTTCCAAACCAGAAGTGGGAAACGTGATAGGCTGTGAGGCCAAGGCCAAGGGAACCATCGAGAGCTCAGCAGGGCTGGACGACCCTCAGGGCTTCGGGAAGAGAGGAAGGAGCAAACCCCTCCCTTATTAGGGAAAATGAGGGCCAGTGAAACATGCCCAGGGCTAGGGAATATAAACGCCAACTCAGGAAAGGTAAGGACACCATGAGGCAGGGTCTGATCCTGTGCAAGGAAGAGCTCTGCTCCAAGAACACAGCCTGTCTCGGTGAGTAGAGCAGTGCCATCAGCCTGTCCCGCAGTCAGGCAGTGCCCAGCCTCCAGATATGAGCTACAGACAACTCAGAGTGCTGGCAGCAAAGCTGAGAGAGAGCATCTCTCTCAACCCCTGTCCTGCGCTGCTCTCCAGATCCCCTCAGACACTGACGTTCCTCCTCTCCCATCTCAGCCAAATCCCAGGGGAATCTGTGCTCAGGGCCAGGCTGGGACAGAATCTGTCCTGCAGCTTTTGAGTCATGGGCACAAATCCACTTTCTGCTTAAAAAAGAATTCCAACTTTTCAGTGGCCGGGGCTGAGTCCCAAAGAGCTGAGCAGAAGGGCTGTGAGTTGCAGGCAGGTGGAGATGCTGAAGGGCTGCGAGCCCCAGACCCGGCGCAGACGCTGAAGGGCTGCGAGCCCTGGGCCCAGCCTAGAGGCTGAAGTGTTGCGAGCCCTAGGCCCAGCCTAGAGGGTGAAGGGCTGCGTGTCCCGGGCCCAGCCTAGAGGCTGAAGGGCTGCGAGCCCCGGGCCTGGTGCAGCTGTTGAAGGGCTGTGATCCTCGGGCCTGTTGCAGCCAGACATCCTGGGCCCTTTCCAGTGTATCAGCTGGGGGAGAGAAGAGGGGGTGCCACCTCAGTTTGGAAGGGAATTTGTTATTCAAAAGTATCTGCTCAAGATGAAGCAGTCATTGGATTAGGGTTGTTGGCTTGAGCTGCACAGCCTCAATTCTCCCTTCCTTTCTCCATCATCTCCAGGGCTACTGGCTCCGGCGTTGTCTCAAAATTAGGCAAATCATAGATTCATAGATTCCAGTGACAGAAGGGATCATCTAGTCTGGTCTTCTGGATAGCACAGGCCAGAGAGCTTCCCAAAAATAATCCCTAGAGCAGATCTTGTTGGAAAACACCCAATCTGGATTTTAAAATGGTCAGTGATGGAGAATCCATCACAATCCTTGGTAAATTATTCCAATGGTTAATTACCCTCACTGTCAATCATTTACACCTTTTTTCCAGTCTGAATTTGTTTAGCTTCAACTTCCATGTTATACCAATCGCCGGTAGATTGAAGAGCCCATTATTAAATATTTGTTCCCCATGTAGGTACTTGGAGACTGAAATCAAATCAACCCTTAACCTTCTCTTTGTTAAGATAAATAGATTGAGCTCCTTGCCTGTATCGCTATAAGTCATGTTTTCCAGTCCTTTAATCATGCTTGTGGCTCTTTCCTGAACCCTCCAATTTATAAACATCCTTTTTGAATTGTGGATACCACAACTGGACACAGTAGGGATCACAGTGGTGCCACTATTAAGGTACAGTAACCTCTTTACTCCTACTCGAGATTCCCCTATTTAGGCATCCCAGGATCACTCTAGCTATTTTGGTCACTGTATCGCACTGGGAGCTCATGTTCAACTACTTATTCACTTCTACCCCCAAATCTTTTTCAGAGTCACTGCTTCCCAGGATAGAGTCCCCCATCCTCTAACTAAGGCCTACAGGTTTTGTTCCTGGATGTATATGTTTACATTAGCCATATTAAAATTAGGGCTGTCAAGCAATTAAAACAATTAATTGCGATTAACTGCGCGATTCAAAAAATGAACCGTGCGATTCAAAAAAGAATTACGCGATTAATTGTGCTGTTAAACAACAATAGAATACCATTTCTTTTAAATATTTTTGGATGTTTACTACATTTTCAAATCTATTAATTTCAATTACAACACAGAATAAAGAGTGTACAGTGCTCACTGTCTATTTATTTTTGATTATAAATAATTGCACTGTAAAAAACAAAAAAAAACTATTTTTCAATTCACCTCATACAAGTACTGTAGTGCAGTCTCTTTACCATGAAAGTTGAGCTTACAAATGTAGAATTATATATATATATATATATATATATATATATAAACTGCGTTCAAAAATAAAACAATGTAAAACTTTAGAGCTTATAAATCCACTCAGTCCTACTTCTTGGTCAGCCAACCGCTCAGACAAACAAGGTTGGTTACAATTTGCAGAAAATAATGCTGCCTTTTTCTTGTTTACAATGACACCCGAAAGTGAGAAGAGGTGTTCCCATGGCACTGTTGTCGCTGGCGTTGAAAGATATTTTTGTGCCAGATACGCTAAAGATTCATATGTCCCTTCATGTTGCAATCACCATTCCAGAGGACATGCTTCCATGCTGATGAGGGGCTCTGCTTTTGATAACAATCCAAAGCAGCGTGGACTGACACATGTTCATTTTCATCATCTGAGTCAGATGCCACCAGGAGGTTGATTTTCTTTTTTGGTGGTTTGGGTTCTGTAGTTTCTGTATCAGAGTGTTGCTCTTTTAAGACTTCTAAAAGCATGCTCCATACCTTGTCCCTCTCAGATTTTGGAAGGCACTTCAGAATTTTAAACCTTGGGTCGAGTGCTGTAGCTATTTTTAGAAATCTCACATCGGTACCTTCTTTGCGTTTTGTCAAATCTGCAGTGAAATCTTAAAACGAACATGTGCTGGGTCATCATCCGAGACTGCTATAACATGAAATATGTGCAGAATGTGGGTAAAACAGAGTAGGAAACATACAATTCTCCCCCCAAGGAGTCCAGTCACAAATGTAATTGATGCATTATTTTTTTAATGAGCATCATCAGCATGGAAGCATGTCCTCTGGAATGGTGGCTGAAGCATGAAGGGGAATATGAATGTTTAGCATATTTAGCATGTAAATACCTTGCAACGCTGGCTACAAAAGTTCCATGCCTTCTCACTTTCAGGTGACATTGTAAATAAGAAGCAGGCAGCAGTATCTCCCCTCAATGTAAACAAACTTGTTTGTCTGAGCGATTGGCAGAATAAGAAGTAGGTTAGGTAACCAAAAAAAAATCTGTATTTGTAAGTTACACTTCGAGGTCTAGTGGGTATGAGTGGGGGCGCTGGGGGTGGGAGTCAGCACTCCTGGGTTCTATTCCTGGATCTGTGAGGGAGGGTTGTCTACTGTTTAGATCAGGAGATGGAGAGTCAGGACTCCTCCTGGCTTTGCAGCTGACTCCCTGTGTGACTGAGGGCAATTCCCCGCACCCCCCCGTGCCTCAGTCATACGGGGATAATGACACCGCCCCAGCTCCTGGGGGTTGGGGCTGGATTCATTCCAGTCTATACAGCACCTCTGAGGGAGGTGCTAGGAAAGGGCAGGACATAAGTAACCAACAGACACTAATGGGATGCACCATGTGATTCTCTTTCTGTCCCTAGCGCATGTGACTGTGGACCCCAACACAGCCAATGCCTACCTGCTCTTGTCCCGGGATCAGCGGAGCGTGAGGGTGGACAACAAGAGGCGGGACGTCCCCAGTAACCCCAAGCGGTTTGACACGTGCACCTGCATCCTGGGCCGGCAGCGGTTCACAGCCGGGAAGCACTACTGGGAGGTGGAAGTGAGGGACAAGCCATGTTGGACACTGGGGGTCTGTGAGGAGTGTGTGAGCAGGCAGGGAATATTCACGCCCTCACCAGCGACTGGTTTCGGGACGGTGTGGCTGCACAATGGGGATGAGTATGCAGCGCTCACTTCCCCCCTGCCCGAGCTTATGCTGAGAGCGAAGCCTCGGCAGATTGGCATCCTCCTGGACTTTGAGGCCGGAGAGGTGTCCTTCTACAACGTGACTGGCAGCTGTCACATCTACACCTTCAGTGGCATCTTCTTGGAGCCCCTGCGGCCATACTTCTACCCGGGGGTGCGGGCAGGCAGCTTGAATGATGCCCCTCTGACCCTCCCACAGGGAACACAGCAGCCATGAGCCAGTCACAGCCGCCTTGGCACCTTGGGCTTTCAGGAGTTACCAATGAAAGGCTTTCTTAACAACACATAATTCACCAGCGGAACTTACTGCCACAGGATATTGAGGGGGCCAAATGTCTAGTGGGATTCAAAAAAGGATGAGACATATATATGGATGATCCAAATATCACTAGCTAGAGAGGGCAGGAGACACCAGGACTATAAAACCATCTCCACAGGGCAGGAGCCAGCCACTGACTACAGGGGGGCACATTCCCCAAAGAGAAGGTTATTCCATAATTACACACTGCAGCGTCTCTGATACCTTCCTCGAAGCCTCTGACTATGGAGACAGGATACCTGGCTTTCGGGCGCTGCAGTGAGCTAGCACAGCAAATCCTGTGCTCTCTGGGTGCTGTTAGAGCAAGAAATTGGTCACTGAAGCTGATAATCAGCCACAGAGCAGGAGCACTGATCCACGATAAATGCCCCCACACTGCTAGACCTTCCTGCACAGCCCCAGTAGGGGAGTCTCCATCCAGCATTGCCATTCCCCAGCACTGGAATGCAGAGTCAGCAGCATCTGCAGGGAGGCCCAGGGAGCAGGAGAGGGTGGGTGAGAGGACCTGAGGGCCTTGCTCAGTTTGCAAAGAATCCAGCTGCATCATCTTTCGTAGGTGGTGTGGCTGGTGGAGACCTTGGGTCTCTGGCATGTCATGCTCCTGGCTTAGCCGCTTGGTTCAAGGTAGAGCATTGCTGCCTGTGTCCTGTAACCTCCAGCAGCCAAGCTCCTTGGGGCAGCCATGGCAACATTGCCTTTGGCTACCCTTGTTTTAAAGGGCTCGGGGAGCATGGACACGAGGATGGAGTCGGGTGTCTGTAAAGGGCGGGGCCTGCCAACACGAGCGAGCCAGCTCCAATCGGCAATTCGCCTCTGACCTATTCCCCCTTCTAGTGAAATACCGAAGCCTTCCTTCCGCTGGATGCTTCTGAGCCCAGCCCAGCCCATGGGCCAAAGCTGTCCACAGCCCTGTGCGTGTGCTGTCCCTGGTCTCACCGACGGTGTGCGTCAGCACGCAAACCCAGTGCAGACTGCAAAGCCTGTTGGCCCATCAACCTCAGCTCTCTAGGTCATTTTCTCCCACCAATAAACCATGCATTCCAATAGCCTTGTATAAGCTGGCAAAGCATCCCTTGTGATCTGAGAGCTGCTCACCCCCACCTTCTGGGGGAAGGGGGAGAGCTAGGAGATCCAGTCCAGCTGGAGCCGTGGTGCTCTCAGGACTCAGCACTCTCATGGGCCCTTCGTGGTGCATGTGTGATTCAGGGACTACTATGACTGTCTGAGGGAGCTGCCCATTCCCTAGCCCTGCGTGCACCTCTCTGTGATGGGACTTCACCCCAAGAAGCCAATGTGCTGCATGCAGCTAAATAGTCCAGCCCCCCTCCAGCCCCGGTAATGAAGGCAGAGTGAGAGGAATTTCACACACAGAGAACCCCCTAGACTGTTCCGAAGCTAGGCAGAGAGGGTGGGACAAGGGGGCCTCTGAGTCCCTCAGGCTGGGTCTAGCTCACTGCCATGCCCCTCTCAAGGAGTGGTTTTGTCTTCTTGACATATATTCACCCGAACCCAAATCATGACAGGTTTCAGAGTAGCAGCCATGTTAGTCTGTATTCGTAAAAAGAAAAGGCGTACTTCTGGCACCTTAGAGACTAACCAATTTATTTGAGCATAAGCATCCAATGAAGTGAGCTTTAGCTTATGCTCAAATCAATTGGTTAGTCTCTAAGGTGCCACAAGTCCTCCTTTTCTTTTTCCTAACTCAAATGTATCCCATTGGCTACAGGGAGTTCCAAGCTAGGACAAGTTCACCTTGATGTCTTTCTCCAGCAGGCGGATGGTTGCAGAATCTCTCCTGGGTTGCAGAATTGCTCCTAGCCAGGGCTGGCTTTGATGCAGCAGCCTGGGGATGGTGCCCCATCCTAGCTGGGCAGGGCTCATGCCCTCCTTGCCTGGCCAATCCCATCGGGCTCCCCTTGAATATGTCCGGGACGCGATGGCTGCAGCCCTGCAGCCGCTGTACAGCCATGGGCACAGTAGGCCTGTGTGTGGGTGTTCGTCTGGCTCCAGGGCTGGGGAGGGAGGAGGAGACCCGGGAAAGAGCAGCAGCAAGCCGTTCGCTGAGTAGACAGGACTGGGCTGGCAGCTCCAGGTGCATTCCCAGCTCCGTGGAGAGGGACGTCAAGGCTGGCTGGACTGATCCCTAGATCTAGATCCCTAGAGGGCAGGTGCGTGCAGGGGTCTGGACACAGAGAATGGCCGACACCCTGTTTCCTGGCAACTGATGGCCTGGGCCCTTCCCCCCTGCAAGGTGAGACCTAAGGGTTGGAGAACAAGGGAATCAGGTGCCCTCCTGGCCGGGGAAAGGGACAAAGCCCAGAGGAGGAGGGGCTGGAGGGAGTTTCAGTTTGGGGCTGGCTGGGACATGGAGTGAAGGGTAGACGTGGTTGTCTGGCTCACTGCCCCCCAAAATGGACCCAGCTGAAGGGTCCGGTTCTCGACACCTACAAGCTCTGTATTAGACCATGTTCCTGTCATCTAATAAACCTTCTGTTTTACTGAGGGAAGCAGCGCGGGGTGAGGGATGTGCTGGCCACGGCTTCCTGCAGCCCCCGTTGGCCTGCAGTGGGGAACTGCGGCCAGTGGGATCCGCGATCGGCCAAAGCTGTGGACGCGACAGGTAAACAAACTGGCCTGGCCCGCCAGGGGGCTTACCCTGGGGGGCTGCATGCCAAACGTTGCCGACCCCGGTGCTACAGCAATCTCCCGTACAGCAATGGCTGTTACAAGACAGCATAATTTAGAACAACCCAGAGTCTAAAGCTCAGGTGTATTTGAGGATCTGGGCCAGTACTTGGCTGTTTCTATAGTAATGACCCCTGAGCAAGCAGTGTAATGTACATGCTTATCACTGAGCTTGTCCAGAGGCTGCACGTCCATCAGAATGACTAGATGTCCTGATGTGTAATAAAAACACTTGGAGTCATAAAAAATCAACCCAGCCTACTTTACAGGGCCTGAGCCTTCTCTCCCTTACAGCATCTGAGCAGTAGGAGAATGGCTAATACGGGCCACTGTTCTGGTTGTTGTATTCCATTTATAAAAGCATAATACTGGCCAGCATTATAGTTGCTGTATTCTGTTATAAAACAAGAACAAAACATAGAAAAATAAAAAATACAATTTAATGTTTTGAATTAATTTGGGGAAAAGAATTTACAGCACAATACAAGAATTTAAAACATTTAAAACATTCCTTTCTTTCTCTCCAGTATTTTTGTCTCTTTTGTTCCAATTTTGGGTAGCGGGAGCGAGTAGTATAAGAGCCCTACCATCAATCAAACATTAACCCCACCCCTTGACCCCGTAAGCCCTGCACACAGGTCACTGGAAGTCCCACCTCTTGGGAATATTACTTCCAGGGTCAAGGTGGACACATATCCGGAAGCAAGGTGTGTCATCTGACCCCTGTAAGAACTCCTCCCACTGTCCTCTGCTGATCAGGATGGATTCTGCCCCCACAGGAACACTTCGAGAGAAGATTTGACCAATCAGGGGGAGTTCCGGGGTTTGTGTGACCCCTCTAAGAACTCCTCCCACTGCCCTCTACCAATCAGCAGGGGTTTCAGCCGCAGGGGACCACCCCGAGAGGAGATTTGCCCAATTGGGGGGAATTCTGGGGCAGGGTGACCCGTCAGGAGGTGGCTCGTGTGACCCCTCTAAGAACTCCTCCCACCACCCTCTACCAATCGCGATGGGTTTTGGCCACAGAGGACAGCCCCAAAAGGAGATTCGACCAAAATAGGGTGGGTTCTGGGACGGGCTCAACCACCCAGAAGAGGGTCATGTGACCCCTTGAAGGACTCCTTCCAATGTCCTCTGCCAATCAGAGTGCAGAACCATCACCTCATAAGTCCCAGCGCTGGGAAGAGGAGGCCATCTCTTACCAAGAAGACGTGTTTTAGAAATTGTGGAAAGGCTGAGAGGAAACGTGGACTCCTTTACCACCCCTGTGAGAACTTCAGACTTTGTTTTAGCCCCGAGGACCTTTGGAGTTGTGTGGAGAAAGCACTACAGCAGCGACAGTTCTGAAGAGGATGAGAGAGAAGCCAAGGGGATTCCTTTGGCCCAGCCATTGATGGATATGCCAGAATCCGAACCTGAAGCCCAACTGCTCATGAGACACCCCCATGAGCATGGTGGCCTCTCGTCATCCGCCACCCTGGAGGAGGAAGGCGATCATGGCTTGGGGGAGGCACTGGCAGACAAGGTGAATGGAAAAGACATAGCTCAGGTACATGAATGATTAAGAAGCGACGGTCGATGATTGGGTGTAATGAGGTTAGGAACCAGGGGTTGTGTAAATCTAAAAACAAGGAGTGGGAACTTACGCTTGTTTCTTCTCTGAAAATCTCTCGACAGCTTGACGATGCCTTTCCAGAGGACCCGGAGGCCCTGGACGGCGTAGCATCAAGCAGCGAAGGTGAACCAGGCCCGCCTTGTTTTTGCTCAACGCCGCTAGAAATTGTTGAAGATGACTCCGAGGAGGACGGCTACGAGGAGTTTAGGAGGAGGCTTGGCATGGAACTCGCTGAGCCAGTGCCACATCACGAGCGTAAAAATGTTATGCGGACTATTGTCCGCGTTGCTGTTTATGCTGTTCTTCATCACTGTCTTAGGGAAAAGCTTTTTGAAAATGGTGAGGGCTGTGTCATAGATGCCCCAGCCCAATGGCACCATGACTGTGTGACTTGGACTTCAATGGATAGAAACTGCAAGCTCTGGGACCTGTGTGCTGAGCTATGTTTGGAAAGCTTATTGAACACTATTATTGCCATAGGTTATGTTATGCAACGTCTGTGCCTAACCCAAGAACATTTAGCGCAAGCGGTGACCTTGAGAAATGCTGTGCAATTCAGTGGAGACCCTGACCTTGTTTTAAAGACAATGTCCAAACTGGAAGATGCCTGCTTACAGCGTTACATTGCATTACAATGCAAAACCGGGTCAAGCCCCCCACCAGCGGGGCACTGAAGCTCCCCTATGACAAGTTGAAATCACTGAATACTGTGTTAAGTAGTAGGGGGGCCTCAGAGCTGGGGCACCGTGAACCCAAAGTGACATCAGCTCTGCAGTCTGTAACCAAACTCCTAATAGAATCAAAATTACCTCTGACATTACACAATGGAGAGAAAGTGCAATTGGTGTTTGGGGCCCTCAGAAGGGGGCTCACATCACTAGGCACAAACCTCCAAACTCTCTCAATTCACTGGGTTTTGGAATCCTTGTCCCTTGCCTAGCGAGTGCTACTTAGTTGATGGCGAGTCCCTCCGTCATAAAAGGCCAAGGACAGTTCTACTGTCCTTGATTCACATAATCAGGATAACAGCACTTTATTCTTCCTGCCCCAATAACAGAGAAACTGGGGATCCCACAGCCGCCAAAGTGACCATTTGGGCTCCTGTGGGCTTATGCTAGGTGGGGTGAGTGTCCTTTGCAAACGAGATCAGCTCCTGAAGTCCTTTCCCACAACTCACCACCAGATGTCAGGGTAGAGCTCATCCTGCCTCTGCTTACAACTCGAAAACAAAACAGGGATGGTTCAGACATGTGTTTGAGTACAATAGAGTTGACTCATCCTGTTCACACCCCCACTGAATAGCGAAGGTAACTGTGATTACTTACCCTTGTTGCTAGAGGGATAAATGTGATGGGTGTGCACCCATAGTAAGGGAGGCGGGTGGGTGAGTTCGGATTAATATGAAATGAAATAAAACCTCAGGAATTCGCAGATGCTATTGGGCAGTTTAAATATAATCCCTGGAGTTGGTAGAGCACTATTGGACAGTGAAAATGACCCAGGAACTGGCAGAACTCTACTGGACAGTTTAAATATGACCCAGGAGTTGTTTGAATGCTATGGGTCACTCTTTCTAGCAATTCAAAGCCATTAAAAGTTTAAAATACTCTATTTACCCAAAAAACCCAAAACAACCAACCAAAAAATCCCACCACACACACACACACACACACACACACACACACACACACACGGGTCTAACCCAAAACTGAAATGTTTGAAGGGTTCACAAATCTTCACCATGCTTTAGAACAATCATTTGCTCGAAAGACAAATTTTTAAAAGCTGTGGGTGCTTATTATGGTTGTGATACAACCATTTTATTTCAACCCCCAACCCCAAAGTTTAAGCATGAAAGAAACATGTTTAAAAAACAAGCCCCAAAGACATTTACTGAGATCTGCAAAGGGTCCCCACTTGGAAATGGGTACAGTTACATTACCGATTGGTGATTTACTGTTTAATACTGTAAGAAGGCCCTACAGAAAAATGTATTTTAACTAAAAGGAAAAAAATGTGGCCAAAAGCAGCTCGGTTGTGCAGACAGCTTAATTTGTTGGATCATACTAAAGAAGTTCTGTATTAAAATCACAAATGAGTTTGATTCCCCATAGTTTAAATTGCAGGGTATTACTAATTAAGAGGTCTCTTGGGTTTTGGTGCTGTTTCTCTCCCTCTCCGTGTGAAAGTTGCAAGCTGCTAATTGTGTTAGTACATCCTAGACAGAGTCTGTTCTCAAAGCAACACTTTGTAACAACAGAAAGAGCACACAGAGACTCCCCGCCCTTGTGTTGTATTTATCTGGCTTTGTTAACAATTGTGCTTTAAAATAGAGATAGAGGATGTATGTGGATGGATGCTTGGTGTGGATAATAACTGAATGATCAGGGAGGTGCCAGCCTAAGAATCCAGTGTCTGTCGGCCAAAGAAGGCGTCAACCAGAGGACCCCCGGAGGGCAGACTGGAATCCACCCAACAGCCTCAAGGATGGGAGAACCGAAGAACAAGACGGAGCCGTCAGGAATGTGCCATCTGCTGATTGATTCAGCAACAGCATGATGAAGCAATTCCCATAGGCTGGCATAGCAATAAATTCCTATAAAAATGGACTCTAGAAATGGAAAACTTTGGGGTCTGATTCTGCAAACCAACTTCCAGGCGCGTCAGATGTGCATCTGACAAGGCCCTGCTCCCTCCTCGTGTCCAGGCCACCTGGCCAGTGGCTTGGCATGAGCAACTCTAAGGCTGGTAACTATGATAACAACCTTGCAGAACCTCTCTGTGTGTGTGTGTATGAATGAATGTGTGAGTAAATATGAAATTGAATGGAATGTTATAGCTATAACTAACTGCTTACTATGATTCTTTCTGTATGCACAATAAATGTGGCATTTTGCCTTTTCCCTTTTAATAAGATCCTGCTGGTTTTTATTTTATTGGTATAACAAATTCCCCCACCCTAGATCACAAAAGGGAATGTTAGGGAGGGGTGCCTAATGTCCTTAAGTAGCTATTATTTGAGGGTTGTAGCGATCAGATCAACCTGCTAGCTCCTATTTTGAAGTCTGTTTGAAACAAAGGCTTAGGATGGTGTAAAAACCTCATGTATTTTGGAGACTCTTTCAACAGAAACTCTCTTGAATGGCTGCTGGACTGCAAAAGGAGCCATGCTCCCTGTTTTTAACTCTGAAAATATATATTCTATTCTATCACTCGTTGGCCATGCTGTCTTAGTAAATAATGGTGCCTATGTTTCTTGCAGTGTGATCTGTTTAGCATGGAACCAATCACTTTAAACTGCATTTCATCACCGGGCCAAGGTAAAAACCAGTTTAACTGTAGTTTTGCTTAATAACTTCAGGTATTACACAGGTTGGATAGGGATTTGGGGGTAATACTAACTAACATTTTTGCTTGTTCTTTAATCCAAAGGCCCAAACACATATGGGGGTGGGGTGGGGGGGGGCGTAACTTTCTGCAATTGGCTTTTAAATGCATGTGGGTTTATTGAAAAGTATTTTGTTGCAAACTGTGTTTTAAACTCTCACTCTCTCTCTCTCTCTGTGTGTAAAAAAATATAGGTGTTTTTTTTTTTTAAGTATATGGCTGCAAACTGTGTTTGGTGTGTTTCAAATTAACAGGGTGCTTTTTTAATGTGCAAAATGTGTTTTAAACTGGATTTTAAAAGTTGATTTTAAAAGCAGTTTGGTTTTTATTTTGCAAACTGAGGTGCATTTAAAAAAATGTTTGTGGGTTTGTTGTTTTTTGTTTTAAAGTGGTAGAAATAAACTCAAAACTCCTGTTTGTTGTACAGCCTGAAATGGATTATTTTATTTTAAAGCTCTGACTTTTTAAATAGAAAAACACCCTAATTAATATTTTATTTTTAAGTTTACAAGACAGTTTCGTATGATTTATAATAATCATAATCATATTGTCTGCTCCACAGTACGGTCAAAACATGAGAGACCCTTAGACCAGAGGGTAAAGAAGCTTAAAAGAAAAAGAAAAGAGACAGCTGAAAAGAAAAATTCACCAGATGGATGGATGAAGCCCAGTAAATATACTGTGTTTGGGAGGTTATGAGGTTTTGTATTTTAAGTAAATACATCGGTGTGGGTGAGAAAGATGGTAAAGTTAAGTTTTGTAATATGTTCCTTCCCCCCCAATCGGGAATGTGCAGTTCTCCTGACAATGCTGTAGTCAGAGCTACAGGGACACCTCCACCAGACCAGCCAAAGAACCAGAAATCTGCTTTGAGACCTTTAACAACTGAAAACAGCACAAGAGTGCAGATGAAGCATCAGGACAGTCCAAACCTCAAATACGTCAAAGCCAAGGACAAAACAAAAGACTCTGGTGAAAACCAACCACGCAAACACAACTCCAGTTCCTCAGCGGCCACCTCCACACCAAGCCCTGAGAAAACCATGAGTGAAAACGCCCACCTACGATGCTTCGTTCAGAAGACTGAGGGACGCTGTATCCTCGGGGGTTCTAAAAGAACGGCATTCTAAAAAGGTTTGGGGAAAATATGATGCTTCGTTCAGAATACCGGTGAACGGTGTATCTTCAGGGGGTCTAAAAGAAAGGAGGGCTGGAAAGCACATCAACAAAGCAAAAGCTTTGGTGGGTGACTTTTTGAAAAATACTTCAATTTTTGGCTCTGCGCAGGCGTGACTAGTCGTGGAAAGGGACCTGGGTAAAAGGGGTACCCTCAAGGATACACATCAGCTCAGGTGTAAACAAAAGCGGGGACAGCGCTTGGTGGACAAACAAATGGCTGCCAAAAAGTTCCAGGCCAGGGTCGCTGTAAAAATTTTAAAAAGGGCTAACGAGGTAATGGGGAGGGGGGACAAAAAGAGATGCCCTCGACTGGAGGCTCTCAAACTGGAATGTCTGAAAATGGGGAGGTGGAATCAGACTCTCACACAGAGTCTGGTTTAGAAAATTCCCCAGAGGGCTCTCTAGAATGATGGGTCCCCATTTCCTCCCGATGACCCTCACGGAGGCGCCTCGGAGTCTGACTCTCAAATAGCATCTGATGTAGATGGTCCCGTAGAGGAACCCCCAAGTAACCCTGAAAATGCAGAGGGGTGTATGGAGAGAGTGAGAAGTTGGCAACGTGAATTACCTAGATTTGGGGGGTTGGTGTATTGTGAGGAATTTCATTTTGTCAATCTTGAGCGAATAAATTCAGCTCAGCAGGTTGCTGAAGCCATACACAGGGGGATACAGTTAGTTCTCGATGACGTTAATGGTAGGGTAGGCCCTGATGATTATGTTCAGTTACATTTAGAGAGCCGTAATTGAACTAACCCGTTGTTTTCAGTCTGAAGAACTAGGGATGAGCTGTCTGCTGAGGATTTCTTCAATCAGACCTCAAAGCTGCCACAGAGCAATAGAGTTGCATGTCAATGGGACATTGCACCTCGTTGGGACAGTTTTAAAAAAACAGGGGTGGGGGCCGCTCGTAGAGTTTTAAATTCTATCCTCAGTAGTCAAATCATCCATAAAAAAGAGACAATGTTTAGTAGACCTGACTTACACGGCTACCAATCTGTGTTTTGCGCATGGGCTCTTGACCGTCATGTCCGACCATAAACCTACGGACGCAGAATCGTTAGCGGGGGCGAGAAAGTTGCATGAGAAACTGGGCTGGTCAGATCAAAAAAAGATTATGCTCAGTGACGTAGCAATGTCTGAACAGCATTTAGGAGTCAACACACAGGTGGTGCTGTATGCGGCGAAAGGGGCTTTTTTTAAACGGGCGGGGGGGCAGTTTACCCCAAGATTTATTTCATCCTGTTGCACGATGAGCATTACTATGGGGTTCAAGAATTTCCATCCCACCACCAACCTCAGCCTGGTCCAGTCCACACAAGAGATCCACTTCCTGGACACTACAGTGCTAATAAACAATGGTCACATAAACACCACCCTATACCGGAAACCTACTGACAGCTATTCCTACCTGCATGCCTCCAGCTTTCACCCTGACCACACCACACGATCCATCGTCTACAGCCAAGCTCTGCGATACAACCGCATTTGCTCCAACCCCTCAGACGGAGACAAACACCTACAAGATCTCTGTCAAGCTTTCTTACAACTACAATACCCACCTGCAGAAGTAAAGAAACAGATTGATAGAGCCAGAAGAGTTCCCAGAAGTTACCTACTACAGGACAGGCCTAACAAAGAAAATAACAGAACACCACTAGCCGTCACCTTCAGCCCCCAACTAAAACCCCTCCAACGCATTATTAAGGATCTACAACCTATCCTAAAGGATGACCCAACACTCTCACAAATCTTGGGAGACAGGCCAGTCCTTGCCTACAGACAGCCCCGCAACCTGAAGCAAATACTCACCAACAACCACATACCACACAACAGAACCACTAACCCAGGAACTTATCTTTGCAACAAAGCCCGTTGCCAATTGTGCCCACATATCTATTCAGGGGACACCATCACAGGGCCTAATAACATCAGCCACACTATCAGAGGCTCGTTCACCTGCACATCCACCAATGTGATATATGCCATCATGTGCCAGCAATGCCCCTCTGCCATGTACATTGGTCAAACTGGACAGTCTCTACGTAAAAGAATAAATGGACACAAATCAGATGTCAAGAATTATAACATTCATAAACCAGTCGGAGAACACTTCAATCTCTCTGGTCACGCAATCACAGACATGAAGGTCGCTATCTTAAAACAAAAAAACTTCAAATCCAGACTCCAGCGAGAAACTGCTGAATTGGAATTCATTTGCAAATTGGATACTATTAATTTAGGCTTAAATAGAGACTGGGAGTGGCTAAGTCATTATGCAAGGTAGCCTGTTTCCTCTTGTTTTTCCCTACCCCCCCCCCAGATGTTCTGGTTTAACTTGGATTTAAACTTGAAGAGTGGTCAGTTTGGATGAGCTATTACCAGCAGGAGAGTGAGTTTGTGTGTGTATGGGGGTGGGGGGGATGTGAGAAAACCTGGATTTGTGCAGGAAATAGCCCAACTTGATTGTCATGCACATTGTGTAAAGAGTTGTCACTTTGGATGGGCTATCACCAGCAGGAGAGTGAATTTGTGTGGGGGGGGTGGAGGGTGAGAAAACCTGGATTTGTGCTGGAAATGGCCCACCTGATGATCACTTTAGATAAGCTATTACCAGCAGGACAGTGGGGTGGGAGGAGGTATTGTTTCATATTCTCTGTGTATATATAAAGCCTGCTGCAGTTTCCACGATATGCATCTGAGGAAGTGAGCTGTAGCTCACGAAAGCTTATGCTCTAATAAATTGGTTAGTCTCTAAGGTGCCACAAGTACTCCTTTTCTTTTTGCGAATACAGACTAACACGGCTGTTACTCTGAAACCTATGGGGTTCTGGTTGTGAAAAAGTTGTTCGGAGCAAAAAAATATGGTGAGTTTTGCCCCACGGTGCACAGTCACGGCCACTCTCGCAGGTACAGCTGCTGCCTGTGCTTGAGCGTAACCTGCTCAGACAGCGTGGACGTGCAGCTGAGGTGTCCTCGCTGTAGACTCTATTGTCAGTCCAGAGAGTGTTTAGACAGACACATCGACTGGGCATCGACAGAACAAGCTGAATGCCTGTCTAAAACGTTGTGCGATAAGGGTCAGTCTTACGTGGAAAAGCGGCACAGACGTAAAGGGAGGCACTGTAAGCAGGGTCAGGGTTTGATCGCTGGTGATGTAGACGGTCACCTCGGTTTTATGGACAGCCTTAGAAAGCCCGAATCCTCAGAAAAGTGTATTTGTTATGATTCCGAAATCACACAGGAGACTGGGTTGCACACTCCCAATTACATTTTTGCTATGTCCCTCAAGCCGGAAAAGTCCTGGGAATTTAAGGGTGATGAGTGTCTTTCTATGTTTGTTCAGACCTTTATTGGCAAAGAGTTCCGGGTCTACACGTTCCAGGCGCACAATTCCAAAGGTTACGATGCATACTTCATCATTAGACAGTTCCTGAAGGAAAAGATGTGCCTAGAACTGATCACTCAGGGTAGTAAACTAATGTGTGTGGAAGTTAAGGCCCTGGGCATTCGTTTTATAGACTCTTTAAACTTCTTGCCCATGAAGCTTGGTTAGCTCCCGCAGGTGATGGGGTTTGAAGGGTGCAAAGGGTATTTTCCACATTTTTTGAACACTTTAGAAAATCAAAATGATGTGGGGCCTATGCCCGGTGTGGAGCACTATGGTGTAGAAAGCATGATGCCCAGGGAAAAAGCAGAGTTTCTCGACTGGTAGCAGGCCCACAGGTAGGAGACGTTTGACTTGCAGAAAGAGCTCGCGTATTACTGTCAGCAGGATATCAAAATTTTGAGACAGGTTTGTATCCTATACAGAAAAGAGATTATGAAAATGATGGAGAAGGGAGATCTAGTAGAGAGAGAACCTGGTAAATTCACTGAGATAAAACTGTTTATAGATCCATTCTGGTACATAACACTAGCATCTGCCTGCATGGCTATGTACAGGTTTATGTTTTTGGAGCCTAACACGGTAGCTCTTCTCCCTCCAGAGAATGATCACAGGCAGAAAAAGATATTCGACCCCGTCTATTCAGTGGCTGTTGTATACCTCTCACCAAGAAACTATACAAATAGGGCATGCTTTACAGGGTGGGGAACTACAGGTAGGCTCCTACTCTTTAGAGGGTTATGCCAGTGTTGACAGGGTACACACAGCCATAGAGTTTAATGGGTGTTCTTTTCCACGGTTGTGCCACCTGTCATTGTGAAAAGGCACAAAACCCTATGACGGGGACAACTTTTGGGTTTCCTTATTACAAGACGCAGCTCAAGACCGACTATCTGAAATAACTTGGTTTTGTAGTGAGGACTCTTTGGGAGCAAGAGTGGGAAGTGATGAAAGAAACAGACAGGGAGCTTGCAGGTATTGAAAATGAGCCCAGTTGCCCTAGCCTCTCGTGCCTAGGGATGCTCTTTTTGGGGGGAGGACAAACGCTATCTGTCTATATTACAAACTTAACTCCGGGGAAGAAATCCACTATTATGATTTTACCAGCTTCTACCCTTTTGTAAAGAAAACCAAAGAATACCCTATCGGACACCCCGATATAGTTTATGACAAATTTGGACCCCTTGCAAATTATTTTGGAATTGCAAAACTTAAAGTGTACCCCACACAAGGCTTCTTTTTCCCATTCTTACCTGTCAGAGTGGGTGGCAAGCTTCTGTTCCCGCTATGCCGAACCTGTGCGGAAACCGAGCAGCGGGAGGTGTGCATCCATACTGACAAGGAGAGGGCCATCCTGGGGACTTGGTGCACGGTGGAATTGAACGCGGCCATAACGAAGGGGTACGCGGTGGCAAAAATATATGAAATCTGGCTTTTTAATGAAAAATCTGATGAACTCTTTTCAGAGTACATCAAATGACACCTCCGCCAGAAACAAGAGGCTTCAGGGTATCCCAGCTGGTGCACAGACGAAGAAAAACAAAATAAGTACATGAACGATTTCTACCAGAAAGAAGGCGTGCGTTTGTGCCAACGCGAGATCAGGTTTAACCCCGCTAAACGCCAAATCGCTAAACTCTTTCTAAATTCCCTCACGAGCGAGATCCCGCCAGATCAACACATCACCGAGTTTGTGTCGGCAGGCCCGAAAACATACGGGTATAAGCTGTCGGGAGGAAAGGCCTGTATGAAAGTCAAAGGTATTACCCTGAACTTGGCAAACTGTCAAAAGATCAACTTTGAGAGTTTGAAAGATCTAGTCCTGGACTATTGCACGGGCCTGCGAGAAAACACCTCAAAAAAGAGAGAGGTGCAGCAGCCCTCTATCGTAAGGAGCAAAAATCAGTGGTAAATAGAGACCAAAACCCTTAAGAAAACACAGAAAGTCATTTACAACAAGAGGGTCCTAGGAGAAGGCTTTAAAACCCTGCCCTACGGATTTTAGAATGGATACGAGGTGGAAACACCCCTTTTCTGCAATTCTCGCGGGGCCTAGCAACTGTGGGGAAAGTTACTTTATAAAAAAATGTGTTGGATAATGCCAAACAAAACATTGTCTGTTATGCCTGAGAATATTGGATAACATGGCTATAAAAAGCATTGCAAGATACACATGTCTGGGCTTGTTGAAACACATTTTGAGCAAGGCTAGGCATGCCCAAGAATTTAAATGTATTTTTTACAAAATTCATCACCATCCGGTCGTTTTGCACTAAGTCGTTAGATTACAATTTTAAAATCCAGTCAAAAGATAAACCCTTGCTCTGATGATGTAAGAAAAACACTGAGTGATAGCCGCAGGCGACAGAGCGGGGGTCTTGTAATTGTCTATTGTGAAACACAATGCCTGTGGCATTTTTGTTTAAACATTTCATAATGCTTTTAGGAAACAACATGCTCTTCGGGGGGTGCCCATATGAGTCTAAAAACTCTCCATGGTTACACTCCGCCAGACACAAGGCAAGCCAGTGTTCACCAGGTTGGTTGTGTGGATGCACGATACAAACCTAGGGGTCTCTGAGACAGCTTGTCGCCAGGGAGCCAAATCACAAGGGAACACATCTAAGAAATTCTTTTTTGTGTAAGGCACCTTGATAAGACACATGAGAGCTGCACGGTGTCCATGTTCACATATGGTCAAGCAGAACATCTCTCCTCTGATTTCTCTCTATGATGTTGTCAAAAACCCCATGCACGATCAGATTGATGGTGATGGTTAAAGCCTTCCCAAAACGTATTTCTGCTCTCAGGTTCCCGGTTTTAATCAGGGAATAGTCATCGGCGCATTCCTGGTCGGGAGACAGGTCAAAGGCAAACAAGGTGTAACCCTGTGGAAACTCCTCACGGTCGATTAACAGAGAACGATCTGTCATGTGTTTACCAGTGTCTGTACCAGATTCATGTATTCTCTCACGCAGCATCCTGCCTCGAAGTCTGGTTGCAGAGGCTTGGTTGGTATCTGTTCACCATCCACATACAAGGCCACAAAATTAATATCATAATGTTTAAAATGAAAGGGATTTTTAGTGCAACTTCCACTCAAGGCATAAGACAAACCCTAGGACAAGCATTTTGGGTAACTGTCCCAAAAAACAGGTTCTCCTGGTTATTGACCCTGCTGCCCACGGGGTGCTAAACACTTTCATTCCCACACGGTCCACGGGATATTTAGCATTTGTGGTAAGCAGGGACTCCGCGTGCCCCAGACGAACGCTCAGGGCCACCCGTACTTTCTTCACAAAAAGCGATGCTGATACAATGCGCAATTTAAAGCCTTCGGCTGCACTGCCCATTAAACAGAAAGCGTCTTATCTGCGCGTCAGTTTAAATTTTCACATCCACTCCGTTCAACAAATGAGACGTATCTGTTCTGATCTGTCTTTATTTCAATGGTAATGGTATTGATGTGGTGTTTTCTGACAGGAACGTGATGAGGTTTATCGTAGGTGATGGTGACAAACTCATTGTTCCTTCCTCAGACAGGGACACAGTGTAACAGGGGAACAGAAAAGTCCCTCACAAACTGGTGTTCTACAATATCTGTTTGCAGATACAGGGAATTAACTCCCCCTGTGATGTCTGCCCAGAAGGGGAATTTTTGGACGCTGCGCTTGGGGCGCAAACCTAGAATGTTAGCTAGCTCCCTGCTGGTAGAAAACATAAAAGTAAAATCAGCGGATTTAAAGCTAACTTTTCTACCCACAGGGTCATCGTTCATGACCACCACAGGCGGTGGGGGATGACGAGCCACGGTACTGTTCATATGATCCAATCATTCGGGTATGGACGAGTAATAACCTCATCGTAGGATAAAACTCTATGCCATATCTTCAAAGGTGATTTCAAAAGGGGTGTCCTCGTTGATAGCGTTCCAGCTGTGCGGGTGTTGTATTTCCACTAACCCCACCTCCCAGGCACCCGGGAGATCCAAGGGCTTAATTAGCTGTATTGTAAAGTTCGAGCTGGTGTTTTGAGGAAAAACTGCAGAGCTGGCATTGCTGGGCAAAGTCATGTAAAACCCGCTGTCGCTCATTTTTTGCTCCCTCAGTCTTTGCAGGAGGAATCTTTTTGTTTGTTTGTGTCTAAACGTCAGAATTGAGAAGCTTCCACCCAGCTGATAAACTTATCCCCCGCCCCCCACAAACCATTTCACCAGTAGCTGCTTTTTTCTCCCTTTTCCTTTCTCCGCTAGAACTTTTTCGATCCTGCAAATCTTGTCTTGTTTGGGGTTTACTTTTTGTAAATCTTCAGGGTAAAAATATCCAGTAACTGTCTCACTCTCGTAATCTTTTAATCGGTATACAGGTCTCGGGCTCCTGGTTCAGGCTTCATCCACTATAAATATCTCATTGGTAAACGTCTGTTCACAACCTTTTTCAAAAGCTCCTTTGGTTTTAGATAGTCTCACGTGGTCGCCTTTTCTAAAAGGGGCAACAACCGGTTTTATTTTAAAACCGTTTCTATCAACCGGTTTCCATATCTTCAGAGAATTGGAAGGGTTAACATCGGCGGGTCTGGTACGTAGAGTTCTGTAAAAGCTCTGGTTGTAACTCTTCATAAAGTCAGGTAACAGGTCAATGTGGCGAAAGGCGTTATGGGCTGTAAAATATCGCCACATCCTCCACATCTTTTTCAAGTTCTGTTAAAATGGCTCCACAACCCCTGCTTTGACTTCATTATCAGTGACAAAAAGCGTTAACGCTGTGCCGTTTCAACAATCTGCTAAAAGGTTTGTTTCAAAATTCTTTCCACAGATTAGTTTGTCATTTTTGAGGCACGCGACCTTGGCTAAAAATAGCTTCCAAGGCCTTGGATTCCTCACCGCTCATCTTGTCTTTTAGGCCTAAGGCCCAGGCATATTTGGATAGAATGTCTATCACTGTTAAGATGTATTTAAAACCGCTGTTGTGTTTGGAGAAGCGGTGCATACGGACCAAATCTGCCTGCCATTGCACGTCCACATCTGAAACAACGGTCCTGGTTCTTTTAAACCGTATTTGAGCAGGTTTGTGTAAAGCGTAAGCATCCTGGTGTGAAAGCCAAGCTCTGACCTGTCTTCTATTTAAAGTTTTAGGATGCTTTTTGGCCACTTGAAAAAGAAGATTGACCCCGTCAAAGCCCCCAACTTTCCTGGGGGTTTAACAGATTTTCTTTAACAGAGCCGTCTGTGGAGACACGGCTGTTCCTGGGACCGTCTTTTACGAACACAAGTATGGAGGGGGACACGTTCATTCTGGCACATTTAAATAAGTTTTATTAATCGCCTGGTTTAACACAATCTTTTACAGCCGCCTGAAACAAAGGACGCCATGATCCCTACCATGAAGGAGTCTGAGCTGGTTCATTCTTCCATTTTTGTCCTTTTCTGGATTTTCCTCTGGAGATCTGGGTCTCAGACAGGAGCAAAAACAGCTGATGCGCGATGGATTTACTCCCACAGGGCTACCGATGTGTAACTTCTCAAAGGCCTCTAGAAAGGCATCGTCGAGCTGTTGAGAGATTTTCAGACAAAAAACAGTGTAAGCACCCCACTGCCTGTTTTTACATTTATGTAATGCCAGGTCGATTCCTAACCCCATCACACCCCCATGATCGACCGTCGCTTCTTAATCATTCATTTACCTGAGCGCCGTCTTTCCCGTTCACCTTGTGACTCCCCCAAGCCACAATCGCCTTCCAACTTTAGGGCCTGGACAATGAGAGGCTGTCACACTCATCGGGGTGCCTCACAAAGGTTTGGATTTTGGGGTCGGGTTCCGACGTATCCATCAACGGTTGAGTCAAAGGGCCCGCCTCAGAACTGTCACTGCCGTAGCGCTTTCTCCACACAACTGCAAAGGTCCTCGGAGCTAAAACAAAATCTGAAGGTCTCACGGGGGTGGTAAAGGAGTCCATGTTTCCTCTCAGCCTTTCCACAATTTCTAAAACATGTCTTCTTGGTGAGAGATGGCTTCCTCTGCCCAGCGCTGGGACTTATGGGGTGATGGTGCTGCACTCTGATTGGCAGAGGGCGTTGGGAGGAGTTCTTAGAGGGCTCACATGACCCTCTTCTGGACGGTTCACCCAATCCGAGAACCTGCCCCATTTTGGTCTAATCTCTTCTCGGGGCGGTCCTCTGCAGCCGAAATCCATCGCGATTGGTAGAAGGTGGTGGGAGGAGTTCTTAGAGGGGTCACACGAAGCACTTCCGGACGGGTCACCCCACCCTGGAACTCCCCCCAGTTGGTCAAATCTCCTCTCGGGGTGGTCCCCAGTGGCTGAAACCCCTCCTGATTGGTAGAGGGCGGTGGGAGGAATTCTTAGAGGGGTCACACAAACCACTTCCAGACAGATCACCCCACCCCGGAACTCCCCATGATTGGTCAAACCTCCTCTCGGGGTGGTCCCCAGTGGCTCAAACCCCTACTGATTGGTAGACGGTGGTGGGGGGTATTCTTAGAGGGGTCACACGAACCACTTCCAGACAGATCACCCCACCCCGGAACTCCCCATGATTGGTCAAACCTCCTCTCGGGGTGGTCCCCAGTGGCTCAAACCCCTACTGATTCGTAGATGGTGGTGGGGGGTATTCTTAGAGGGGTCACACGAACCACTTCCAGACAGGTCATCCTGCCCCGGAACTCCCCCTGATTGGTCAAATCTTCTCTTGGGGCGTTCCTATCAGGGCGAAACCCATCCCGATTGGTAGAGGACAATGGGAGGAGTTCTTAGAGGGGTCACATGACACACGTTGCTTCCGGTCATTTGTCTGCCTTGACCCTGGAAGTAATACCTCATGGCTTGGGACTTCCAGTGATGGTGGGTAAGGCTTACGAGGGCCAAGGGTGGGGTTAACGTTTGATTGACGGTAGGGCCCTTATACTACTGGAGCGTCTTCTTCTGTTTCTCTCCCGCTTCATTCCCCAAGCACTCGGCCAGGACAGATGTCATTTAGGACCTCAGTTGCCACCAGCTGGACAGAGGGACTTGGGTCTTTCTTGAGGAACTGGAGAGCTGAAATGACAGAGGACAACATGCTAGTGTACAGACTGTCAAATCACAGCTAAGCGTGATCACAGAATCTTGAACTACCAGAGCTGAATGATCACATTGTAAAATGTGAAACTGGGCTCAGTCCTTCTATTGGGATGGAAAATACATGAGAGATGAATCTGCCTCACTTTTCATATTGTCACCTGTGCCTGAACTAGCTGGAGACTTACTATCTCTGAATACCACGCTACAGAAGCTCTCCAATACAAAGAAAGCTTTAGGTTCCTCCATTGGCTCCCTTCCATGCTCCCAACAAGTGGGGAGGCCCTGACTCGACCAGAAAGTCATCCACTCTGCTGTAAATGGAAGAAGGTCCATTGTTTCAATAGCTTCCACTTTTAAGTTTATTTTCCATCTCTATTCAGGAGCCACGGTCTGAGCTCCAATAACCCTGGAATTGAACAGAGACCAGGTCCAAGCTGGTTTGTGCAGGATGCAGGGCACCTACTGGAAGAAAAATTGCTGGTGGGAAATTTGGGGGAGCAGAAAGTGGCTACAATTTCTCCTCACCTGGACAGTCCACAGAGAGCCAATAAAGCCCAAAGAGTGGATAGCACTGGCTGCGGAGGGGGCCTTGCCAGGACAACCAGGAGATGCACGGACTCACATCACACCCCCTGCAGCTGCCTCCTTCAGGGGAAATTAAAGCTGACTTTCTACTGGGCAAGACTGAATTTGTCCTTGGATGTGTGGCTGATGCACTTTGCACCAGTGGTATCGGTTACTGCTGCTTGTCAGCTAAATTCCTTTAGAACTCACGGATGAGCAGAACTTCAGCTGTATTTATTACTTACACATCAGCAGATGGTCCAGGTTCAGCCATTTCATACGTTGCCTGTCTGTGTGTTCCAGGATGATGCCTAAATACACAATGGAAAACAAACAACAACAATAAAACCTTCCCTTGTTGAGTGCAAAGTGATATTAGCAGCCCCTAGACAGGTCTTTGGCCTCTCCTACTGTGGACCTAAGGGTGAGCTGTGGGCAAGAGGATGCTAGTGCAGTTTAGAGTCCACACTGAAGAGAATGAGAAAGACTTTTTTTTTAAGAATGTTTACACAAAACCCATTTGCTTTAAAGAGTCTGTGTTCCTCTTGCCACTGCTGTCAGTTATTGGAGACATACTATGCTAGTGTCTTGGTCTAGTGGTCTGAGCAAAGGCCTGGGGCCAGGAATAAGTGAGTTCTAAGCAGGGATCCCACAAGGTGACTGACAGGTGGGACTTAGGCCACAATGCCTGCCTGTCTCACCTGGGTATGCTTGGGAGAAGAGGGCACAGGGCCAAAGCGGAGGAACCTTTTGCCTCCTTGACAAGGTGGTGTGGCCAGGAACCTGAAAGAGCAGGTGCTGAGGGCAGGTGGGCTGCATGCCTCCCAATGATGAAGTAGTAGTGAAGAGCACTGAGCAACACTGTGGGTGGGTCTGCACTTTGAGCGGGGGGGATCACTCCCAGTTCAATGGGACAGGCCCACTCTAGCTCGGACAGCGCTCGCATACTAAAATTAGAATGTAGCTAAAGCAGCACGAGCAGTGGGAGGAGCTAGCCACCTTGAGAATCAACTTTGGGGTTTGGATGGGATCATACTTGGGGTGGTTAAACTTCCTCCTGCTCCTGCCATCGCAGCTACTCTCTATTTTTAGTACTCAGGGCTAGTGCGGGTATGTTTCATCAAGCTGGGAATTAGACCCCCAGCTCCAAGTGTAAACATGCCCTATGTGACAGTGTCCCAGCCTCTACTACTAAATGACTGCACCGTGCTTTCCCTGCAACAATCCCAAAGCACTTTATAGCAAGTCATGATTTTCTCCGACCACCACACTGGAAAGGTAGGGATATTAACATCCCCATTTATGTATGGGAAGCTGAGGCATAGAGAGATTAATGGCAGCTCAGTGCTGCACAGTGGGATTTTTTCTCTCTCCCTCAATGGGAATACCAAAAGGGACACTGGGCATCATCTCTCACCAGCTAACTTGGCTGCAACTGCCCGGATCTCTTCCCATCTGCTAAAGAAGTACATGATGGTGCTTTTGTACAAGTTCTCCAGCAGCTCGGCATTCTCTTTGGCCTAGAGGAAATCAGGGACACATGAGCTCTCTCTGGCTAGAAGTGCCCTTTGACTGCCAGCACATGCTTTTACGAGCCACAGGTAAATCAGAGAAAGAACAGGTGACTGGGTGGACGTGGGAAAAATGGGGATCTGTGGCAGATTTACATTTCCCATCACCCTCAGTCATATATCCCACTCTGACCGCTATTTCCATTACCCATCACACATCCCCCCCACACCTCTACACCACCACATACCACTCCAGTCAAGAATCTCAGACACTTCAACAGCTCACTCACAAGGTGTCTGCAAATGTCCACCTGGAGCTCTTCAGGCTTCAGCTCGGCTGTGCCATCAAGGTGTTCATTCACGGCAGTTTGGAGCCTCTTCAGTCCCAAAAACGGGACACAGAGGTGAAACGTAGCTCTGCATTCCTGAAAAAAGGAAGCGTGTCACACCATTTAATTGTTCCCTACTGAGTGCTTTGGTCATTCAAAGGGAACTCATCTGCTTGACTGCTCATCTATTCCAGGATAAAAAGGGATTCATCTGGATGTAATTGGCAGAAAACATGCAGGAATGACTAAGAGAGGGGAGAGCTTCCACTGCAACCTGGAGGTAGCATCAATGTCTTTTTGGAACAGATCTACCTACGAAAGCTGCTTCACCAGGTCTCTCTTCTGTTCTGGGGAGGCAGGGGCCTGGGGTGCAGAGACAGACAGGAAGAGAGAGCTGTCGGGCTCAGACCCATGACCTATCCTGGATTCTGGTGAGGCAGCCATGGACCAACCTGGCGGGAACTGACTCAGCAGGAGGGCAATGAACTGAGGGGGGAATTTGGATCTCCAGAGCAGGCAGGAATAGCAGAGCTCCCCTGTCATTGGGAGGAAGATTCCTTTGCCTTCGTAAATAAGTCGCTCTCGGTCTTACCACTGAAACCCTGGGGTTCGGGTCTTGCAGGTGCAGCAGAAGTGTGACCCAGCTCTGTCGAACCTGCTCGGTGAAATAGCCCTTCCATTTTCTTTTGGTCAGGCGGGCCAGGATGCCAAATAGGACAAAGGACCATAAACGAAGAGCATCGTCCTCCTACAGCCAAGAAAGCCCCACAAGTTAGTAACTAAGGGACAATCACATCACGTACCTCGCACAGCCATCTCTTCTACGCTAAAGTCGAGGGATTCCAACTACAGCTAGTCGGGAACACTTTCATGAACTAATTTTTGTTTTGAATTTGCTGATTCATTAAACTATTTGAGCGACAGTTCCATTTTGATGAAATTCCTCCAGAAGTCAGGCAGGGGTCCTTAGAAACCTGCCTGCTGTCTTGCCAGTGCACCCATTCAGCTCCCTGGAAGCCGATCTAGCAGGCTGACTGGGATCGTGGGCTTCCAAACCCCCAGCGTCTGGGACCCTGGCTCTCAAATTTGCAACTCCCTGGCACTTCTAGCTCCCACAGTTTCCTGGGTTCCCAGCACCGGGATAGTCTGAGAGCAGACTGCCCGGACCCAAGGCTTTCAATAGAGCTTGGCTGAGAACAGGAATTCTGTTTCACAAAGAGTTTTGAAGTTTGGGGAGAGGGATTGCCACAAATAGGAACAAAACCAAAATTTGACATCTCAAAATTCTCTGCAAAACGGAATCATTCCAACCCTCTCACGTAAAAATGGTAGAGAGCAGGCCCAACGCTCTCTATTGTACCTTGGAACCCCTTTTTTATGGTTATCTAGCTACCTAATCTAGTATTCAGACTTTCTTTGAGGTTCTCAGTGGCAAGAAAGAAGAACAGAAGGGGGAGACTGTGGGAGCAGGGATGTCATCCCCATCCTCCTAATGTTCTCCTCCTCCATAAAACACCTCTCTTCCCTGGGGCCGAAACATCTCTTCACTCTGACATGAGCAATGCCCAGGGAGTAAATGGAGTCTAATCAAGATCGCTTGAACTGGGGCTGGAGAGTTCTGGTCACATACGTTGTCAAAGTAGGTCCGGATCTCTTGGGTGAGGTCTCTGAAGGAAGAACCTATGTCCTTCTCTTTCAGCTCCTTCAGGACTTTGGCCACTGCTTTCATGCTCTCGCCAATGACTTCAGAACTGAAAGGGTCACTTAAGGCCCTGATCAGGATGACCATAAGAAACTTCTTGTGCTTTTTCAGCTGGACAAACATACGACATTAAAGAACACTGATCACTGATCACACTTCTAATACACTTTCTTTAGCAGTTATGAAGCTGTGGGAATTTCATCTCCCCCTCCCACCCCCCCATGCCTCCTCCCACCCCCCCATCCCCTAAATATACCTATAGCTATATTTCAGACCAGGTTCGAGCTACAATGAGCCAAACTTGGTGCCATAATACACCTGTGTCATCCTATTATTAGATTCCTAGTTACTTAGATTCCAAGGCCAAAAGAAACCCTTGTGATTATCCAGTCTGACCTCCTGCATAACATTGAACTTCCCCGAAATAGTCTCTGTTGGAACTAGAGTGTATCTTTTAGAAAAACGTTCAATCTTGATTTTAAAATTGCTAGTGACAGAGAATCCACTACAACCCTTGGTAAATTGTTCCAATGGTTAATTAAAATTACCATTAAAAATCAATGCCTTATTACCAGTCTGAATTAGTCTAGCTTCATTTTCCCCCATTGAATCTTCTTATACCTTTGTTTGCTAATGGGAAGAACCCATTCTCAAAATGTGTTCCCCATGTGAGTAGTTCTAGACTGTCCTCAAGTCACTCCTTAACCTTCTCTTTGTACAGCTAAATAGATTGAGCTCCTTGAGTCTATCACTAGCGGTATCTTTGCCAATCCTTTGAGAATTCTTGGGACTCTTCTCTGAATCCTCTCTAATTTATCAGCATCCTTCTTGAATTGTGGACACCTGATCTGGACACAGCATTCCAGCAGTGCTCACATGAGTGTCATATTCAGAGGGAAAAGAACTTCTTTACTCTTAGTCAAGATTCCTCTCTTTATGCCTCTAAGGATCATTTCAGCCCTTTTGGCCACAACTTCGCATTGGGACACCTTATGTTCAACTGATTCTCTGCCATGACTCAAGTGGTTTTCAGCATCATTGCTTTTTGGGATAGAGTCTCTCATCCTGTAAGTATGGCCTGCGTTTTTTTTTTTTTGTTCCTAGATGGAGACATTTACACATGGTCATATTAAAGTGTACAGATTGTTTGCTTATGCCCAGCTTAGCAAAGGATTTAGCTTGCTCTGTATTGACTGCAAAGAGGTTACGCGGGTATGTGAGAGAGCAGAATTTGGCCTAGTGCATTGTGTGCAGCCTCTGTAAACTCCGAACAACTATTTTCCTTGGTTTCTCTAATTATGCTGCATTCTAGTCAGTATTCTCTCTTACCTTCTCAGGCGCCCCATAGACTAAATTTCCCAGGCCTCTTACAGCCATCTGCCGGACAATGCTGTTCCTGCTTTGTGACTTTTCTTCCAAGATGTGTAAGACTGGCTTAAGGAACTTCTTCTCCCTGAGCATGGGATCACTCATTAGCTGAAAGAAAATCAACCTCTCCATTAGCCCCAATATGATCATTAAGATTGGGAATAGAATCTGAGCAGACATGTCATACACTAAAAACAACAAGGAGTCCTCCTACAGCCCCAGTCTTGAGGATACAGACAAATATGGCTACCCCTCTGATACTTGGCACATAATACACTGTAACACAAATGAGAAATTCCACACAAATGAGAAAGGTCTACAAAACATGGAGCTTTCCTTTTGGGCACTAGAATAGGGATCCACTCACCTCTTGAGAGCCTCTTAGTGGCTGGGTATGGTATCACAGTCCTTTTCTCACCCCTGGTGCACCCTGCCAGCCGTCCTCAGTGCATCTTCTGTGGCTCAGGCCTCTGGCTGAGTCCCAAAGTCCAAAGGAACCCCTTCTGGGGTAGTCAAGAACAGTCCCATTGTCCTCACTAGGGTCTCCAGCCCCAACTCTGGGTCCTTTACATTCTGCCCTTTGTTCAAACTCTCCATTAGCATTGTCCCCTCCATGGGGCTTATGCCACTGTTGGTGGTAGGGGAACCTGGGCCTGCCCCTAACTCTGGGTTCCAAACCATGGATCCTATAAACAGGAGCTAGGCACTGCTTGATTTCAGGTCATTGTCGCTTCTTCCTACCGGCCACTTTTAGCTTCACCCTCACCTCAGGGTTAAAGTTCTTCGGGACTCTCTTCCTGAAAACCCAGCTTAAGTAAAGGCTGCCAGAATCAAACTCTGGCTGTCCCCTGAATTTCTGTGGCCAGAGAGCAGCGCCCTTTCTTGCCCCTCCAGTTCCTGCCAGGAACTGACCTGCTAAAGCCCTTCAGCTCCTTTTAGCTGAGCCTGATGGGCTCGGATTGGCTGCTTTCATGAGGCCTCTCTAGACAGACCCAGACTGGGGGCTCTTTTCCTGGGGCAGGGTGTAGTAGGACCATGGGGCCTCTTGTAAGGAGCCTTAAAGCCCAGGTACAGCCCATCACGGGCACAGAGAGGTTGTTTTTCTTAGAACCAGATAAGCCCCGAAGATAGTTGCTTAGCAGAAGTGGGAAATATGATGCAGATTTTGGAGGAGGACTGTGGAAAGGGAGGATGCTCCAGCAGGTATCCCCACACTAGCCTAGGACTTAGGAGACCCAGGTTCCATTTCCTGCTCCCTCAAAGACTTCCTGTGTGACCTTGGGCAAGTCACTTAGCCCTTCTGTGCATCAGTTCCCTGCCTGTAAAATAGGAAACATAGTGCTTCCCTACCTCGCAGGAGTGTGGTGGGGATACAGACATTAAAGAGTTTAGAGGTACTCCGATACTAGAGTAATGAGAACCTAAGATAGACATTAATGTAGTTGTAGGTTGCTTGGTTGGTAGTATTAGGACACTCGGTTCATTCAGAAGATGTGCTGAGCTAAACCAAAATCAGGAGCTGTTGGTTAGGATCAGCACTAGGACTTGGCAGAAGAGGTCCAGTCATCCAAACTCTGTCCGTATCTCTCTCAGCCAGCACCTGTGGTTGTGTAGCTAGTATAGGCAATGACGGCAATAAAAACCACAGAGAGAGAGAGAAGGACTCAGAAAGGTATCATGAAGTTCCTGGTGAGGTTTCCATATAAAGGAGGACCTATTCTACTGTCTAAAATGACAATTACTCCTATGAACTGAACTGTAGAACTCCCGAAAGAAAGGCAGACAAGAGTCTAATGGTGAAACTGCTCTTCAGAGCCCTGTGTCTTACCTGGGCAAGGAAAGCTGTGCTGGTGACTCGGTGGTTTTCTGAGGGGGAATTCACCCAGGGGAGGAGGCTCTGTATGATCTCAGGTGTTATGAGTCCAGATCTTAGCAGAAGCCTGGAAGACAAAAGAAACCGCTCATGGGCTAGATTGCACACTTCAAAAAATCAGCTGCTCTGAGCATACAGCTCTGATATCTAGGAGTGGGAGCTGTGTGTTTCCACCCAGGACACCCTCGCACCCCCCGCCCACAAAGCTATAAACGGGAGGTTCCCTCTCATCCACTCTATTGGCTACTCATTCCCAAGGATAAAATGATGCCTCCTAGATCTCTTACCTCACCAGCAGACACACTCCCTCATGGTGTGTCTTGGGGTTTTCCACAAGAGTCCAAGTCCTCTGCTTCCTGAGCTCTCTCACCAGTCTCTCATTCCCACCCTTGAAAAGCACAGATTCTAATGCTTTGATAGAAAGCCTAGGGAAAGAGAGGCACAGAACTGCAGCAATCAGGAGGAAGGTGCAGCTTGAACAGAGAGTCAGGTTACTTCTCAGGTCTGCTGTTCAATCGACAGTTCATCCATTGGCAATGTCCTGGACACCAGTGTCCCTGGAAGGACTTGATGCTGGGAGGTAAGTTTCAGTCTCATACATCTCATAGGACTAGTTTTGCTAGGGACAAAATTTTGCAGTCCTTTTTCATAGAATCATAGAATCATAGAATATCAGGGTTGGAAGGGAGTTCAGGAGGTCATCTAGTCCAACCCCCTGCTCAAAAGCAGGACCCATCCCCAATTAAATCATCCCAGCCAGGGCTTTTTCTCTTTCTGCAAGGAGTATGGGCACTAGCAGAGTACAGTGATATGGAAAAGATACATGATCAGGACCAGAAACAGGGGGCATAGAGTGTGGTGATCACTAATGGACATTTTGGGGTCATATCTCCAGATAGACAGAGTGCTGAGGGGTTTGCACTTGAGTCAGCACTCTGGTCACTATTCGTACTAATTCGGTTCCTCACAGAAGGCCTAATTGGACAGAGGTGTACCTGATTACGAGGTCAGATTGGGGCTAGTGAGTCAAGGAACCAATCATTCCATTAACAGGGAAACTGTATAAAAGGACATGGGCAGGAGCCCTTTGAGGGGAACAGACAGAGAAAGAAACTTGGGTTACCAGATGTCCCAATATTTGGGGCTTTATCTTATACAGGTGCCTATCCCGCCCGCCCCCCCCCCCCCCCCCGCCCGTCCTGATTTTTCACACTTGCTGTCTGGTCACCCTAAGAGAAACAGAAAGACAAAAAGCTAGGAGAGCCTGACAAAGTGAGGTCTCTGAGTGGAAACACCTTACCCCCCACCTGACTTTTGGAGAAGAGCTTAGAAAGTTGAGATACAATATAAAGGTGCTATGTATTGGTAGGGGGATTAAATAGACTATACGTTGGTGTTTACAAGCAAAAAAGTCTCAACGCGGTCTGTGTTTGTGGAAGATGTGGGGGTGCAACACCCCTCTCTGTCACAGCTGGGGGCTCATCAGGGATTTCCCTGTTATCTATGCAAATGGAGAGCCTGTTGGAGAAGCCGGTGTAGAGGTTTGGCAGTCCAGGCGATGGAGGGAACACTGAAATGGGTGATGAAGCAGCAAAGAGAAGTGTAGAACAGGGGTTCTCAACCTTTCTGTTTCTGAGCCTCCCCCCACCCTCAACATGCAAGAAATACTCCATGGCCCAGTTTCAGGCCTCTGCCCTGCCAGGCATCAGAGTTTTGGGCTCCTGGCTCCAGATTTTAACCCCACAGGGTGCAGGGGCTTGAGTCTTTAGTGCAGGTGCTGGGCTCAAGGCTTCAGCTTTCTGCCCTGAGCCCCAGCTAGTCTAAAGCCAACCCTGCTTGGCAGACCCCCTAAAACCGGCCCGGTTGAGAACTGCTGGTGTAGAACAGTGGTCTCCAAACGTTTTGGCTCACGCACCCCCAGGGTGACCTGCCGCAGTCGCGCCACCGATGGAAGACCTGCCACAGGCAGGCCGCCAGAGGGGAGCACCAGCCATGGACATGCAGAGCTGCCGCCGAATGAAAAAAACGGCGGAGTGCCGTCCGGCGGCGCTACTGTTGCCATGCCCCCCCACCCCGGGATCATCCCGCGCACCCCAGTTTGCAGACCACTGGTGTAGAAGACCCGACAGACCTTCCAACAATCCCAGCAGGCAGAAAAACAGCCTTTCCTTGCCCGGTAGGTTTAACAGCAAAAGAGTCGGCAGGAATTTATACGGGAGCAAGCCCAGGTCTGGCAACAACTCCTCCAAAGTTTGGTGAGTCCCGTGACAGGAAATGGAAACCAGGCACAGGAGATCAGACTGTAAAATGGGACCCGCGAACAACCCCGATGTGTTTTTGGTTACTCTTCAAGGAGGAGCAGTGAGACCTCCTAGGGACAGAACAATGTGGGCCCTTCAACTGACACTCTATTTAACCGGGGAAGCACATCTAGGGCTTTTAGTGATGAGCAGGCAAGAGATTGTGACATGATTAAGGCAGCCATGCTGGACGAGGTGGGGCCTGTCCACAGAAAAGTACTGCCAGAAATCTAGAGTTGAAAGATGGATTGAGGGATTATGCCTCTGTGCATTTGGACAGAAATTAAAAGATTGGGCCACTCATTGGTAAGGCCAGATACTCAGACTGTCGGGGAGATCATGGACTGCATGGTTCTGGAAGTTTCTTCAGAGTCTCCCTGAGCATACCCGAGTATGGGTTCTGTGGCGCCAGCCAGTTCATCTGGACCCCACAGTTAAAGTGAGAGGAATTTGCAGAGGCGGACATTCCCAGAGTGAGTCAGTGGTCTAAGGGACTAGATTTGAGAAGGACCAGAGTGCCTACAGCTGGGAAGGGCAGCAAGAAGAAGAGGGAGGAGCCTCAAGGAACTGTAGTGGGAGCTTGGCCTACGGCGTGCTTCCAACATGGACCTGAAGGACATCTAAAAAGAGACTGTCCGAAAATGGACTGTGGGTTTGCCCAGTTTTGTGGTTGGGACAAGACTCCCAGGCAGGGAAGAAAAAAGAAAGTACCTACCATATCGGTCTGGGTAGGGAGGAGCCACCAAAGGGACTAATGGACACAGCTTCATCCTGTTTGCTAATCAGGCAGGAGTTAGTGAAACCCCACTGGATACTTCCCAGAGGTAGGATCAAAACTGAATACCAGGTCCATGGGGACAATAAATTCTGCCCAGTGGCAGAGGTGACTCTGAAAATTAAGGGGAAGTTTAGGCAGAAACATGTAGGGGTAGTGGATGGATTGCCCCACTGCCTTCTACTGGGCATGGACTGGAATCCCTTTCTAACAGGGACACCAAGGCAGGTATGGAGGCCCAGGAGGGTGGAAATAAAACCTGAAGGGCCAGGTAAAGAGGAAATATATGTAAAGGGGCTGGAGGAACCTAGACACGAAAGTAGAGACAAGAGGGAGGAGAAAGAAAACAAAGGTCAAGCGTAAAGGTGACTTAAGATCATCCAGTGGGGTCAAACAGTCATCAGAGCCCTTACCACCAGGATCTCAGGAGCAGGCATCCCTAGAACACTTTGGAGGGACTCAGAGCAGTCTGTGTCCATGGAAGAGGCCGGGGCACAGCCTACCACCCCGTCACATATAGGTACCTAAAATGGGCCTGCACATGGGCCAACAGCATGAGCAGAATCTATACTCGTGTCTGCAGCGCCAGCAATCACATACCTAGGTACCCATCCATCTGAACAAATTCAAGTTTTGTGGACAAAACTGAGGCACCCATCTTGAAAACCTGACCCACTGTGGCCACTACATAAGATCAGCCTTACTGGCTCAGTCCAATGGTCCATCTAGTCCAGTACACTGTCTTCCAACTGTGGTCAATGCCAGCTTCTTCAGCAGGAATGAACAGAACAGGGCAATCATGAAATGATCCAATCCCTGTTGTCCAGTCTCAGTTTCTGGCGGTCAGAGGCCTAGGGACACCCAGAGCTTGGGGTTGCATCCCTGACCATCTTGCCTAATAGCCATTGATGGACCTGTTCTCCATGAACTTATCTAATTCTTTTTTTTTTTTAAACCCAGTTATACTTTTGGCCTTCACAACACCCCTTGGCAATGAGTTCCACAGGTTGACCGTGTGTGGTGTGAAGTAGTACTTCCTTATGTTTATTTGATACCTGCTGCCCATCTGTGAACAGAGCTGAGATCCTGGTTTCCTAGGAAAATTCAGAGACATTATAAAACCATGAAGTCTGTAATTTGAGCACCTTGTTGGCATGGAATAAAGAAACACAACAAGAAGAGAAACTAATAATGTTGCGAGATTGGTGGGAAATGTACATTAATGTGCTACCAGAGCTGAAGTCAACTGAGGACTCAGGAAACTTAGTGTTAACTGGCGAGGGGCACAGAGTGGGTGCCGAGGGGCCTGGTACATACATTCTAGCTCACTAAAAGATTGCCCCATGAGTCTCAAATAAAAGCCCATGTCACCAATATCATTGTGAAACGCATGTACAGATGCTGTGTCAAGAGTCATGGATATGCATTGAAAATTACATTCTTAGGATCTGTGTCTCGGGACTAGTCACCAGGAAAGGTGACAAAATGGTTTTCTTTCAGGGAAGAAATGTTTATCCATCTGTTTGTTTACATGTACATTAAGCATGTAGGGTTCACATTCAGTTGAGAAGGACTGTGAGAACTTCAAAGAAAGAAAAGTAGCAGGAAGTAGACAGGGGGTGGGGACCCAATTTTGGGGCACACATCAAAGGTTTGCTCTAGTCTATTTGGGGGACATCTTTCACTTAGGAAGTAGATGGACCGCGAGTTTGCTTCATGAAAGAGGGGTCGCGATCAGGCTTGGTTGAGAACTTTGGGTGAGAAACATCTTGAGACAGGAGGTTAACCTGTTGGTTAAGTTTAGTTTCTAGGAGCAGGATATGATTTCATTTGAAATGTAACCATTTTTTGCTTGCATTCTTACTCACGGTCACTGGAATCTCTGTTCTTTGAGAATCTCGGTTCTTCTTTTCACTAGAAATATATCTAAGTGCTGTGTGTTTTGCAGTACAGAGTATAAGTATCGAGTACAGAGTCTAAAGAAGAAGTAATAAACTGGTGTGTACTGTTCCATTGGGAACAGCAGGCCTGACAATTCTGTGGGAGTTCAGTGGATAAAGGGCTGGACACTATACGGAATGGTCAGAAGACTCGGGGGTGGGTGTGTGCCTGTCATTAACCCGTACAAAGAGACTGAGGTCTGAGGAGGCCTGGGTGGCAGGGTTTGTTTTGCCATAGCCTGGTAGTTTCAGGGAACTGACCCACAGCAGGCACAGACAAGACTTCCTCACTCGAAGGGCACGTGATGCTAAGGTGCCTTGTAACCCTGGGAACTCCTGGGGAGCGTCAAACAACTCTCCTGGAATTCTCTTTGTTTCTCTCCCTTCCTTCTAATTACCGGCAAGGGTTGCCCTCAGGAAGTTGTAGCCCTTTTCGGATTCCGCTCGGGCTGCTTCTCGTTGGCAAAGGCAGCTTTTGTCCGAGGGTTTGGCTGACCTGCTGCAGGAGAACAGGAAACAACTCTGGGAGCAGTTCCCGCACAGCTTTGCTCGACTGCAGGGCTGACACCACCTCAAAGATGGCACATGTTGCCTGAAAGGAGAGCATGGTAAAAAAGGAGATCTCTTCCCAACACCATCACACCCTCTCTCCCCTTCTGATGTCTGCTGTACTAAATTCTCCCTTCGGCCAGTAACTTGAATGACAGCGAGCAACTTGCTTAACTCGTGGCTCACTTTCCCACATCTGTATAAATGTGTATGACCTCCCAAGGCATGCTGCGAGTCCAAAGGAAGATTTGCAAAGCACTGTGAGAAACCTGCTCCAAAGACTTTCTAATGGCCAGACAGTATTAAGGAAATCAGTAACGTAGCTAAAACTGCCGTATTTGTTCCACAGACAGCAGAGCCGGACTCAGGGAAACAGTCCATCAGAGGAGAAGTGCCCACACAGCAATATTATACCACACTTCCCGCTTTCCATCAGCAGGATTGTCACAGGGCACAGGAAAGCCTGAAAGACGTGTCTGTCATCTAACTTACTGAGAGAGGTTCAGCAGCTGCCAAATGCTTGTCAATTTCTGTCTCTGAGGTGATGCTGCCTTCTGTTCTTGTTGGAGTCTTTATCTTCTCTATTAGGGCTTGTAGGACTTGAGTGGCAAGCAAGGGGTCTCCCCCCAGAGATCTCCACAGCTCAGCGGTGTCACTGCAGTTTAACAGAAGTTACAGGTGAGCCCTGGACACTTTTGTGGCTCACCCTGAATGCGTCATATTTTAGTAAAGACCAAATGTTCTCCTTGCCTATGATGAGAGAGTTAAGAGTCCTGTCCTCCTTTAACTCTCCTTGTGTTTAAATATGGAGTTTCCAGTTACAGAACTAAGTTAAGTGACCTAGTCTCCCTGCAGCCTAACCATTAATACTAGACTTCAGAAGGACAGGACACAGAGCGCAAACCTCACTTCCTGTTTTCTCCACTTCCCAGTCAATATGGAATCATGAGCATGTGGCTCCCAAAGATCTAGGGTTTGGAAGGCAAGTGGATGAAAGAACAGCCAGATTCCTACTCGATGGACATACAACTATGAGAACGAATATTCATGGCCATCCTATGTCCCCTTCACAAATGGTGTCCCTACCCTCTGTTTGCCAAAAGCTGGGACTGGGCAACAGGGGATGGATCACTTGACAGCGACCTGTTGTGTTCATTTCCTCTGGGGCATGTGGCACTGGTCACGGTCGCAAGACAGACTACGGGGCTAGATGGCCTTTTGGTCTGACCCAGTATGGCTGTTCTTATGGTCTTAGATTCCAGCACTGATCACTGATAACTCAGTTAGGGATCTTTAAACAAAATGGTGGATCTGCTTCCAGTCCACTTTTAAGTACCAAGGATGGCAACACTGCTCTAGCAGCCCCACCCTCACTGATACCAAGCAGAGGTCTGATGATAATATTGGCCCTAGTCTTTGCAATCAGCCAGGGATTTGCACCTGAAGCTGTCATGCTACCAGGAAACCAACAGCCACTGCTCATTTCCAGAGTGAGCTCAATTCAGGCGTCTAGAGAGGTAGATGTTTCCAACAGTACACTCCAGTTATACCAGTAAAGATAGGTCTTTAGGATGTCAAAGCAGCTATTCATGAATGGAAACAGAATGACACTTAATTTCTCTCCGCACCCCACCTTAACGTGTTCTTGGACCTTCCTGCAGAAAGAGCCAGGCTCTTAACCCTTAGGAATGATCCCAAACTGTCTGTGGCTTAAATGAAGCCCTACATCTCCTAGTAAAGCTGTGGGATCCAGGTTTTACCAAGATGAATGCAATAGGTAGCGGTATATACCTGTCCATCGGCAGACGTTTGCTGAGGAGGCTGGAGATCACTGCCTCTTGGTGATGGTGAGCTAGAATGGACACTGCCTCCACCAGGAACTGCCTCAAGCTGCCCTCCTGGATCGTAGGCATGTGGCGATATAGTATAGCCACGATATCTGGCACCTGGAAGGAACAAAACCAGAAAGAAATGTCCCTTTTTCTTTCTCTCCATTCATTCTACAGAATCAAAACCTTTATTTAGCCATTTGCTGCTTTTTTAGAAATGCCTCACTTCAAGAAGCAAATGTTCAAATACGTCTGCGTAACTTGAACCCACACAAATTGCCCACACACGGCTGTAAAAATTAACACTGACACACACACAGACACACCAGGTAATTTAATGTGGTGGTGCCCAGCTGTGCATTACATAAACCAGTTCACATGCACAAAAGGCGGCTTTGCTTGCCCAGATTTTGCAGGTGTGATTTAAGCAGCCAAATCTGACCATTTGCCTCGAGAATGCAGAGCTCATCAACAACCACAAGCACAAAATATGCAAGTGCTTTAAAGACAGTGTGCAAATGCCTGGGACTATGAACAGGGGACTACCTCTCATATTCATTCCTAGCCCTTCACATCTTCAAAACACTGTGCAAACATGGCAGTTCTGCTGCGAGGGTTCCCTGTCCTGAGGCCTTTCACCAGCCTTGTTAGAAGATTTGTGGAGTGCTCCTTTCATCTAGCCCTAATGCACTGGGTGCCAGAATAAGGCATATAAATAGTGGATCCCAAAGACACTAGCGTTTTCTCCCTCCCTCCTTCTCTTCTTAAAGGGTAGGTCTACACAGCAAAAAAATCCCACAGCACTGAGTTTCAGAGCTCAGGTCAACCTGGGCCTGTGGGGCTTGCACCATGGGGCTAAAAGTGGAGCTGTTCCTGCTCGGGCTGGAGCCCAGGCTCAGAAACCTGGCAAGAGGCTGGCAATAGCCCAGTGCTCTTTTTAATCCATGTAGCCCTTAACCATAGGCCTCCTAATACCTGGAGGCCTCCAAGTGCCAGTCATTCTGTCTTCTTGTCTTTTCCCCAGAGTCTGTTTTCTCAAGCCTTTCTTGGCTGAATACTTTGGCAACAAGCTAGACCAATAAACAACCAACCATCTTCCTTTTCCCTTGGATTATCTTGGTCTACTGCTATTGATTCTGCCATTGCCTATCTTAGGGTAGAAACAGAGATGGAATCGACTCTATGTCCGAGGGGGAGAAACAGCAAGATTTTTCTTCCTTACACATGAGGGCAAAGATCAAAAAGTCTAGAGTTCAGGCAGAAAAGCTCTCCAGTTCCCAGTTTTACCTCGTCCAGCATGGCACCTCCACACTCCTTCAGGATGATCTTCATCCACAGTCCAGCTGCCGTGGCACAGGTGGGGCTAGCAGACAGCAGACCACCCAATGTGGCCTCAATAAAGTCTGTGGCCTGTTCCGAAGGAAAGTACTCACTAACAACCTGGGAACAAATCAAAAACAGGAGAGACCGCCATGATGTTTGGCTCCAGCACTTTTAAAAATGGAAAAAAAGATACATGCATCAGCAAATGGTGAATTAGCCTCCTGTCTAGCTCGCCATTTGGGATTACAATTCTCTCTCTAGTCTCTAGACTACATTTTTGTCTTCTACACTAATGATATCAGGTTAGAGGCAAAGACTCTGTTGCACAGTTAGCACAACATTGTACTGGATATGCAGGAGGTAAGTTTCCCGTTTGTAGTCTCTGACATACACTGCATCTTTTTACAGCACACAGAAGTCAGTCAAGAGAGGCGTGCACACAAATATCGGCGAAGGCAAACCCACAAGGTGACGGAATGAATCCTGGGTGGTTTCTCAGCTTGATGTTCCACTAACACAGTTTTTCTCCTGGATGGCTGGATGGCAGGGCCGGCTCCAGGCACCCGCCGAGGAAGCTCGTGCTTGGGGCGGCAGATTGCAAGGGGCGGTGTTCCAGCCAAGCTTGGGGCGGCATGGGGGTCTTTTATTTCATTATTTTTTGTGCTTCACCGCTCCGGATCAGTGAAAAAGCAAGAGCCGGCCCTGCTGGATAGGTACATGTGTGTGCATCCGCGTGCGCATTTTCATGGGCGTGCAACATTCTGTGGAATCTGGTTTTTACGTGGCATTCAGAGCACACATCTATGAAAAGCATCTTGCTGGTTACTAGCAACCAACGCCCCGCTCCCACAGCTCCCTCCGAGTACGGAAAGGCATCATGAAAGAGCAAATGTCAAATGAACGGTGCCCGGTGACTCGCACATCCGCACAAGCTTTTTGAGTCCGTTACCCTGGCCATTTTGGAAGATGCCTGAAACAGAGCCTCGGGGTCTGGAGCTCTTAGTGCTTCACGGAGACATCTCAGCTCCTCCTCTGCTGAGCCCAGGTTTATGGACTGGCCTGGAGTGGAGAAAAGGAGAAAAAGTACTGTAACGATTAAGGAAACTGAACCCCTACTCCATGGATCTTCATATGGGAGGATCCATGTGCTATCATAGAATCATTGAATCATAGAATCTCAGGGTTGGAAGGGACCTCAGGAGGTCATCTAGTCCAACCCCCTGCTCAAAGCTGGACCAATCCCCAACTAAATCATCCCAGCCAGGGCTTTGTCAAGCCTGACCTTAAAAACTTCTACGGAAGGAGATTCTACCACCTCCCTAGGTAACGCATTCCAGTGTTTCACCACCTTCCTAGTGAAAAAGTTTTTCCTAATATCCAACCTAAACCTCTGCCACTGCAACTTGAGACCATTACTCCTTGTCCTGTCCTCTTCTACCACTGAGAATAGTCTAGAACCATCCTCTCTGGAACCACATCTCAGGTAGTTGAAAGCAGCTATCAAATCCCCCCTCATTCTTCTCTTCTGCAGACTAAACAATCCCAGTTCCCTCAGCCTCTCCTCATAAGTCATGTGTTCCAGACCCCTAATCATTTTTGTTGCCCTTCGCTGGACTCTCTCCAATTTATCCACATCCTTCTTGTAGTGTGGGGCCCAAAACTGGACACAGTACTCCAGATGAGGCCTCACCAATGTCAAATAGAGGGGGACGATCACGTCCCTCGATCTGCTCGCTATGCTCTATGCTGATGATTCGATGATTCTATGTGCTATGTTGTCATCAGCATAGTGTAAAATCTTGGCCCCATTGAAGTCAATGGCAAAACTCCTGTTGACTGTAATGGAGTCGGGATTACACCCTAAAATGTCTGAACGTTAACAGTAGTGGTATGTTATTGTGAATGATCCAGGATTGAACAAGCACTGTGTTCAGCTTGGAGCAGCTTTCTGTGTGTGTCTGGTTTCAGCAGTCTCTCTGCTCTCACTATTTACATCTAAGCTCCTCTTCAAGTACAACTCATGCAGGTAGATCAGAGGTTCCAGTTTAGAGGTGAATCCCTCCACCAAACTCTCCTTGTAAAAGAGACGGTTATAGACAAAAAACTTCGGCAAGAAACCCAGGCTCATCAGTCACTTCTAAACAAGGCTGGGATTACTATGTCGTACATTCAAAGGTTGGAGTCCCTTATTCTGTTTCTGAATCACCAACACTGTTTGTAGGACTGATTAATAATAATTGGAACTAGGGTGACCAGGTGTCCCGATTTTATAGGGAGAGTCCCCATTTTGGGGTCTTTTTCTTATATAGACTCCTATTCCCCCCCACCCCCTGTCCCGAGGTTTCACATTTGCTGTCTGGTCACCCTCATTGGAAATGGCCTTAAACGATAACCAAGCTCTATCCCTTATCATCTAACCCTTAGGTGAAAAGAATATCCTACTCTTTCACAAAGGGGAAAAATGGCCTCTACTTACTCCAATTGCTCTGAAGGCTCATGACAGAGGGCTGCTGGAAGAACTTTTTGTTTACAGAATTATTCCAGGAAACCCCTCTAGTACAGCCAGTGGCAGGGTAAAGAGAATGAAAATGTTTAGTACCAAGGGCTTGTCTCCATGGCGATATTCAAGAAAGCTAATCCCCATTCATTTTCAAAATGCATTAGTTAAACTTCATTAAACACCTATGGGGACACACTTATTTAGAATTAAAGTGGCCTTCATTCAGGTTAGTTTCATCCATGGAATTCACTACAATTAATAAGGCCCATTTTAATTCAGAATCTGAGCATCCACACATGTGTTTAATGCCATTTACCTCATGCACTTTAAATGTACACCTTTAGTTCATTTGGATTAACTTTCCTTAGTGTCCCTGTGTAGACAAGCCCTAAGGAATTTAGTGCTTATCTACCTGTATGCAGACCATTTATTAGTTGTACAGTTCCCAAAAGTGTGCTAGGCTCTTTACACATCAGAATCTTCTCTTCTAATGAGGTATTTACAAGATGCCCACCATTCTGTTATCTAAGCGACAACAGACAGGACAGAAAGAACTAGATAGGCAGACAAATGGACATTACAACAGTGAAAGAAGGTGAAGAATTCCTTATACCTGCTCATGGTCTCCTCACCTTGTATACAGAGAAGGCAGCTGATACAGTCAACCACCCACTGACGGGACGTGGCCAGCGAATCACAGCTGTATGGTGCTATGCGTCCAATCAGAGATCCAAACCGATCAAAAGTTCCCTGAGTCTAATGAAAAAAGAAGGAAGAAGGAAGAATGAATGGTCTCCAGTTGGACTAGACTTCACTTGCCATCCTTATTGTTGAGACCAGTCAGCTCTGTGTTTTTGGGGAACCAGGGCGCAGTATCTAGCCTGTCTGACTCATGAAAGACACCCCCCGCCCCCACCAGTCTCTGTTTGAACCCAAACCCATCAGAGAAAAGGCTTGCAGAGAACAATGAAGGGTGTTGGGAGTCACACCTAGACCCCTCCTGAGAAGGGTGACAAGATTAAGACATCTCCATTTGCATACAGAATGAAGAACAGAGACAACTCCCCTAGCCTCATCTGCATGAAAGATGGGATAGGAATTAGCATGAAGAATGAGGAACAGAGAACCGCACTGAACTCTGGGACCAGAAAAGCAGGGACGCACTGCATCATGGGAATCCCTGCTCCAGATGCTAATGAACCTACGCCTGCACACACCTAGCTCAGCAATTATCAGACCAATTCTAGTAATAAATCCTTATTATCCTAAAATACTGAAGCAGCCTAGTTGCCTTGTGAGCTCCCTGGAAAAAACCACCACCCATAGCCAAGAGTGATCAGCTCCTATTGTCTAGCCTAAAGAAAACCCTTGAAAACCCATCAGTTTACCCATAAACAAATCTAGTGTTCTCCCTTGAACCATTGTATTTTCTCTACAAAACCCCCTACCTATGCCCAAGTAAGGGTTCTGATGTATAGACCCAAACTCTGCTTCAGTTCCACTGGGATTCCATCTCCTCACTGATCGTGCGGGGGGCTCTGCCTGTCTCCAGCACTCAGGACCCTGAGCTACCACCACCACCTGGGAACCCCAACCAGTTCAAGCCTCATGGAGTGGGTGAGATTCCCCCCCCCCGCCCCTCCATTTTCTTTTCTTCCTCAGGTATTAACCTTTCAAATGTAACCATTATGTTTGTTTAGCCCTCCTTGTGTAGTTATCACTATTATTCAACAAATAACTTTTGTGGTTCAGCTGGTTGCTTCTCTCTCTCTCTCTCTCTCTCTCTCTCTCTCTCTCTCCCTCCCAATTTTACTCTGTATTTTCCGCTTCCCCCATTTACTCTGCAGCAACCCTTCTTTTACCTAAGCTAAAGATCCCGGTAGTGCCCAAAAATACTGTGGGGTTTGCTCATGAAGTGGGTTACTACCAGTACAATTGTAACGTGAAAGTGGGATAGGGATGTGTTAAACTTGGGGCACGTAAGAGGGGAGCAGCTGAAAGTGCTGCTTAACCCAGCCCATTGAGTACAGGGCCATATGAGAGGATCAGCTGGAGAGGGCTGATGGACCTGGTCCGCTCAGACTTGCTCTGCTAGTGCGTGCGTGCGTGCGTGTTCATCTCGTTCTAGGCTGGAGGGACCCAGCCCTGGGGAACCGAGGTCCTGCAGGGTAGCTCCACTGGGAGGGGACTTGCAGAAGGAAGGAGGAGAGCTCCACACAAGTGACATAAGCAGCACATTAATAGAATTACAGACCCTCCCCCCCTCCAAGAAGAGTAACCCTAATCAATGAGCCTACCCCAAAGTAACAGGCACATCTGGTACCATTGTGCCCCTGATTCCTGTACTGTACTGGGTAATGCACTTTGGAAAACATAATCCCAATTGTACATACAAATGGATGGGGTCTAAATTAGCTGTTATCACTCAAGAAAGAGACCTCAGAGTCATTGTGTACAGTTCTCTGAAAGCATCCGCTCAACATGCAGTCAAAAAATAACAACATGTTAGGAACCCTTAGGAAAAGGATCGATAAGAAGACAGCAACTTTCTTTGTGCCACGATAGGAATCTACAGGACCCCCAAACCTTGAATACTGCATGCCGTTTTGGTCATCTCATCTCAAAAAAGATGTGTTAGAATGGGAAGAAATACGGAGAAGTGCAACACAAATTAGGCCTATGGGATAACTTCTCACCCAAGGGAGATTAAAAAAAGAGCGACGTTTCAGCTTGGAAAAGAGACGACGAAGAGGGAATATGCTAGAGGTCTATAAAATCATGACTGGTGTAGAGAAAGTCAATAAGGAAGTGTTATTTAGCCCTTCACCTAACACAAGACCCAATGAAATTAATAGGCAGCAGGTTTAAAACAAACCAAAGGAAGCATTTCTTCACACAATGCAGTCAGAAGACAGGATACTGGACCAGATGAACCATTCTTTTGCAGGAGGCAGGTTAGCCATTCTTATGTTTTATGTTCTTAGCTGGTTAAATAGAAATTTTCCTTTACCACCCTGGGAGCATAAGAACCAAGAATGCATTTGTGACACTGGCAGACCAGGCAACCTGTGTATGACCCATAATAACTTAATGAGAGGCACTTCCACTGTATCAAGACAAAAAGAAAAGGAGTACTTGTGGCACCTTAGCGACTAACCAATTTATTTGAGCATAAGCTTTCGTGAGCTACAGCTCACTTCATCAGATGCATACTGTGGAAACTGCAGAAGACATTATATACACAGAGACCATGAAACAATACCTCCTCCCATCCCACTCTCCTGCTGGTAATAGCTTATCTAAAGTGATCACTCTCCTTACAATGTGTATGATAGTCAAGTTGGGCCATTATGCTTTTGATTTTGTCTCCTTGGATTAGAAACATGGATACATTTAACACCGGCAGGAGAATGACATGCCTTCTCTATTCTGCAGTCTCTCATCTGGATCTGAATGAAAGCTCCACCCAGATATCCATTCATCCCATAACACTGAAAAAATTGAAATAGTTCACTGTTCCACACACAATCTTACCGTAGCATTCTGATCACTGAGAGTGGATTTCACAATCAGAAGCTTTTTAACTCTTGTCTCATGCACTGAAAGATAAGGAGAGGTGTACAGTACTTCTTTGTTCCACACACACTCACTTTCCACACTGGAATTAATCCTGGATTTCAAAGGGCCCTAGTTAAGAATAGTACCAAGCTTCTCTCCTCTACAGAATCAGTGGGGAAAACATAGGACCAGATTCTGGTCTCAGTTGCACCAGTGTAAATCTAAAGTAATTCCATTTCTCTAAATAGTGCCATCCTACTACCATGATGGAAATATTATAAAGGAGTTTGATAGACTGAGGTGACTGAAGTTAATCTGCAAAAAGAAAAGGAGTACTTGTGGCACCTTAGAGACTAACCAATCTATTTGAGCATGAGCTTTCATTCTCCTTTTCTTTTTGCGAATACAGACTAACACGGCTGTTACTCTGAAACCTGAAGTTAATCTGTGTTTACACCGGCATAACAGGACTCAGAATCTAGTCTAGAGTGTATAATACTTAGGATTCTCGAGACAGGAGTATTATTCTATTTTTATCTGATTCTTGTTAACGTGCATTAGCCCCAAGTTAACTTCTGTATTTGAAGTTGAAAAAGACCTTGACAAATATCTTGGGCTACATTCAGCACTTAGTTGAACCTGTTGATTTCCATATGGGGCCATATAGGGGTAACTTAGGGCAGCATTTGGTCCCTTAGTGGATCTCCAAACCACTGGTGACTGTGTGTTCTAGAGCCTCTGTGCCCCATTTGCAGAGGTGATGCGTCTGTTGCAGCCCTGCCGTGCCTACACAGCCTTGGTTCTTTAGCTCAATCTCCAGTAGCTCAAGCTTTTAGCTCTGGATGTCCTCAACTCAACCCTCAGCATGTCGGCCAAGAGGGCAGCTGGCACAGTTGCTCCTGTGTTACTTACAGTCAGCCCCAACAATAGCCCTCAGGAGCTCTAAAGACACCACACGAACGGCCTCATGCTCAATCTTCTGCTGCTTGTGTAGAAATGCTAGCATGTCATCAGGAGAAGAACGGGCTGCAAGGGAAGAAATCACATCCTCACTGCCTGCAGAACTCTTCTTCTTACCGTACCTCACAAAGGTAAGGAAGTTACAAAGAAACCACAGTGTCACTCAGAGTGTCTTCCCCTTACCTAGCAGAAGTACACAATGGAACAGCTCTTTGTGGTTTTCAATGCTGAGCTGCTTAGCTGGAGAACAGATCTGTGGGAAGAAGGGAAATGGTCAAAGAAAAACTAATCAGAAGCAATGGAAAAGAAAAATGTTCAATTAATTTCTAAGCTTCCGCTTCCTGCTTGTCCAACTGGAGGTCTGAACCCCAGGGAGATGGTCCTGCATGCACAGCAAGACTCAAAGACAATGACCAATACATAAGATAAGAGAAGCTAAAGTGTTTTGAGCAGCAGAGCTGACCTAATCAAGACACAGCCACAGTTTTTACTTTACAACTCTGACTCCCCCTAGTAATCGGCTTATGGTGAAATCGCTTTACAAACTGAGCTGGATAGTAGCTAAGAAAATGAGAGCGCTCCCTGCTTACTCTTGAGCCTGCAGAAATCAGTAAGGCATGAGGAGGTCCCCAGGCTCTCCACGATCATTCCATCGATTTTTCAGTGTTAATATGCTTCAGATCTGCTGTGCCTAAGCTCAAGGGATCCAAGCAAAACCACCCCTCACCTGGTTGTGCAGAGCACTGCAGATGGCTTGAAACTTCGCTTTAGGTAGAGGGATCTTATATTCACCAGAGACCTCCAAGAGCTGGCTCAGACTCTGCAACAGAGGGCGAAAGTCAGATGGTGGGCACACAAAGGAGCCATATGTAGTGACTGAAGCAGATTCAGGGGATTCCTAGATTCCAAGGCCGGACCGGATTCTTGCCATCATCTAGTCTGACCTCCGGGCGGTATGACACAGGCCATAGACCTTGCCCAGAATCATTCCCAGAGCAGAGCTTTTAGAAAAACATACCAATCCTGATTGAAAAGTCGTCAGAATCCGCCTTGGCCCTTGATAAATGGCTCTAATTGTTAATTATCTCACCATTAAAAATGTACACCGTAGTTCCAGTCTGAAAGTGTCTACCTTCAGTTTCTAGCCATTGGATCAAGTGACACCTTTCTCTGCTAGACGGAAGAGCCCATTAGATAATAGGAGTCCCTCATGTAAGATATTAGAGACTGTAATTAAGTCACCCTGTCACAGGATAGGTCCACCCCGTCAGGGTGGTATCAGGTTGAGGAGGAATTGAAGTAGATCTGGAGTGGCCCAACTGGCCTAGTCTCCCTAGCCACCACAGCAGTCCGGGCTCCTAGGGCAGCATCGCCTAATGGTCGGGATCAGTGCAGCAGCCCTTGGGTGAGGGTCCATGGCCCAACAGCCTGAGTCACTTGGGCTGCCCTTCTCGGGATGGCAGTGCGGCCTAGTGGCCAAAGTCAGTAGACCCACCCTTGGCTGCAGGGCAATGCGGCCTAGTGGCCAGAGTCGATAGAACCACCTTTTGTGGCAGGGAAGTGTTACCTAGTGGTGAGCCCTTCTCCACTGGGTCCTACCTATTCCACAGGGTCCCAGCCCAGGGCGCAGGGGTATCTGCCACCAACTCAGCGGGGATCCTTCCAAAGCATGCTGAGTCAAGCCCGCTACCTCAACTGGATCAATGCTTCGTCCACCTAGGCTGCTTCCCACCCGTTCTTCCGCAGCTGGGACGCTCAGGGATTCTGGGGTCTCTCCTCCATCTCTGGCATTGGGTGGCTGGGGGTCAGCTGCAGCCACAGTCCGGCTGGCCTCTGAATCCTGGAGCACTGGCAGTCTCTCTGCAGGAGCCTGCAATGCGCCTCGGCTCCCTTCGGCAGCCATCCCAGCATGAGATGAGCGGCTCTCTTTTGTATCCTGGGTCCAGCTGAAGCATGCCGAGCAGAGATGAGGGGGCATGGCCTCCTCGGCCCACAAAGCAGGATTAACCCCTGCTGAACCAATGCGGGGTAGGTAAACCCCATCACACAGCCTTTTACTTTCTGTGTATTAAACTAAAGAGATTGACTTCCTTGATTCTCCCTCTGTAAGGCACATTTTCTAATCCTTTCGTCACTGTGGCTCTTCTGTCAATTTATCAACACCCTTTTTGAATTGTGGGCACTAGAACTGGACACAGGATTCCAACAGTCGTCAGACAAGTGCCAGATTTAGAGGTAAAATAACCACTGTGCTCCTCCTTGAGATTCCCCTTTTGATGCACCCCAGCTTTAGCTTTTTTGGCCACAGCATGAGTTCATGTTCAGCTGATTATGCCCCATGACCCCCAAAATCTTTTTCAGAGTCACTGCTTCCCAGGACAGCATCCCCCATCAGGTATGTGTGGCCTAAATCCCTTGTGCCTAGACGCATACATTTACATTCAGCCGTATTTAAAGGCATATTGTTTCTTTGCGCCCAGTTTGCTAAGTGATCTAGATCACTCTGAATCCATGAGCTCTCCTCTCCATTATTTACCACTCCCCCATTTTTATCTCATCTGCCAACTTTATCAGTGATGATTTTATGTCCTCTGCCAGGTTATTGATTAAAAAAAAGATGAAAATCGAATTCCTTCCTGCATCTAACACACTTTTCTCCTTTGCTGCTTGAAGCTTCCAGAATGTCTCGGATGCCATCTACATATTTTACTATGTTTACACAGTTGTGTAGTGCCCTGATGCTATCAAAGAAGTCCATGATGCATTGGTTCCCTCCAAATCATGGGTATTTCAACCCCCAAAGTGACCACATACTCCGTACTAGAAAGCTTCAACCAACATAGACGGTGAGTAAATATCACTACCAAGAAGTTAGAGCTGTCTCATGACTTCATTTACAACTGTGTAGCCCCACTCAAGACAGAATATGGCCCCTTACTTCTCGCTCATGTGGTACTGAGGGGGGATGAAATAGAGAGACAAGGTGAGTGAGACAATATCTTCAATTAGATTATCACACCCACCTTGTCGCTCCAATATCTTGGACCAACATGGCTACAAGAGCACTGCATAGAACGGTAGATGAAACAGACAGGCAATGATTTTATATCTATTGAGTTATGCAATGCAAAGCAATGACCCTCAAGTCTCCTTATTATTAATTTTCAACCGTTGACAGTTGGCTTGGTATCGACCAGAGACAACATATGGTAGCCCCTGCTCTGAGGAGCTTATGATCTAAAAGAGAGACACAGAGTTGACAGGATGTTTTGGGAAATCACAAGGCGGGAGTATCTTGTTGTGCAGGTGTTTTGTTTTTTATCTCCTTCTCCTCCTCCCCAGGAAACAGAGGATGCTTTTCAGAAGAGGCAGTTACCTACAAATCTTGTTGCCTGGGTCACCATGTGTATAAACCCAGAACTTGTGTGCATATTTATTATCTAACAAGTCACTATCTAGACCAGGAAACCCCACTGGCAGCAAATTCCTCCTGCAGGTCATACAGGCACACACAGAGACAGTTACCTTAATGAGTGGTACCTCACCTTGGTGACGTGAAAAACATCAATTTCCTCCTTATATTGCTCAAGGAGCCATGAGATCTCTTTAAATATTGGATTTTGCGGCTCCTTTTTGTGTAGCAGGATGCCCATCATGGGACCAAGGGCTTTGATGACGGCCTTCTTGAGCTGCATAGATGAGACACAGAATTTATGTTCCTATGAATTCATTCAATATCTTCCAATAGGCACAACTTTCCTACTTCTAATGAGTGCAGTTTCCCTTGTTCCACTGTCGGAACGGTCCTATCCCAATATTTCCTGGTAAAGAACCAGGACTCGTAGGGTTGGTGTCAGGATTATATTCTAATGCACCTCACAACTAGAGCAGGTAAAATATTTCCCCAGATTAGTATGCATTCTAGGCCAACTCATCCCTGCTGTAACTCCACTGGGGCTGAATGGACTTAGACCAGGAATTAATTTAGCCCACTATCCCGGGTTCATCTGCACATTAGGTGCACAACACTAGACTCCATGTACACTGGGTACAGACCGAATTTCCATGATGTGGTGACATTAGAAACGTATGGGTTTTCGATGTTTTACATGACAATCTGTTCCATCCAAAAGGACCTACCATTAAATGCCATCATCACAAAGAGTGCCAGACACACAGAATGTAACATCGCAATTTCCGCTAAAGGTTTAGAAAGCCAGCAATTCTCACCTCCAGCTCCTCACAGCTCAGCCAGTTGCTGGTCACATGACTATATAAGGGAAGAATGTTCTTGCAGAATTGTGATTCACCCATTCTGGGGAATGGGCACTTTTCCCAGTTCATAAAATATACATTCACTGCCCTTGAGCATTTTTCCAGAACTGCACAGAAGGAGAGAAGACAGGCCATGTGAAAAGGACATAGTAATAATGAGGAGAAGTTGCTTTCTCAGAGAAGACACCCAGGCCTATCGTTTACTCCAGTACCATGGCAGCTACTATCAGGACTAGATGCTGAAATCCCATATCAATTGGGAGCTATTTCTCTTTTCCCCATTCCATTTCTTGTTTCTTAAAAGGCTTTTTTCTTTGTACATCTCTCCATCTTTTTTCAATTACCATCATTTGAAGACTCTCGTCCCCTGCAGTTATTGTTTATTGAACCCGAACACTGTATGATTTCATCCTGAGTTACAGTTTGTCTGAAAGATGTTCAGTGCTCCTCACTGCCATTGGCTTTAGTGGGATTTGAAGGTAGTGGGGAGCACTTTGCCCTAAAAGTAGGTGCATCTAGTGTCCTTGCTAAGAGGAATTAGGGCCCAATCCTGTTCTCTATGAAGTGGATGGCAAAATTCCCATTTCCCTCAAGGGCGCAGGATTAACCCCTTACTGAGCATCACCTGAAAAGCAAAGGAAGAGAGAAGTGGAGTAGACAGAGAAAGAGGGTGAAAGGAGATGATGATGATGATGATGAAGAAACTGAGGAGAGAGAATGGGTGGAGGAGTGGGAAACAGGGGATTTTTAAATGTACGGTAATGAAATCTGCTCCCTTCACCTCCTCCCCCAGGAGCCTCCTGGCAGAGGGGCAGCTTCAGCCTTTGTGTCTGTTTATTTTAAACGATATGCGTGAGTCATAAAGGGCCTGAACTTACAAATGCTCAGCACCTCCTGCAAAGGAAGGAGCACTCTCAACTTCACTGAGTGCTATGGGAGCCAAGGAACAATCAAGGGAAGGGAGCACAGTTCAGGGCCTGTTTGCAAACTTGGTCAGTCACTTAAATCTGTACCAAGACCCCCTAAATATCCATTTGGGGCACCTACAGGAAGTGCTGGCACTTACCACCGCAAAATGCTTGTCTCATCCTGCTGTCCTTGACTAACGCCAACATGGAGATCATGACCTTCAGGATCATTCCCACAAAAGGGATACACTTAAGTGCTGCAGAGAAAGGCCAGAAGAGAAGGAAGACAGACAATCAGCTGCTCTCTGCCTTCTTACAACACATGTAGAAACACTGTGGGGCAGGATGCTATGGGTTCCGAGGCCATTGGCGCTGCATAAGCAGAGCAGAATGGCTTTAAAGCAGCCATTGAAAGCCAGTGGGGGATTCACCCTGAAGAGGGGAATCCTCCACAGGTGTACAGCTGTGTCCAATGCCCAACTCACTCCCAGAGCAAGGGGAGAGAGCACTGGGGCGGGATGGCAAGTGGGGTGGAGAAGAGCTCCACTAGACCTGATCTTCCACTCATTCCCATCCTTAAGGTACTTCACTCAGGGGCATAGGTTAGAGCTTGCACCTCCAGCTGGATTGCTCATGATCTGGAGGCCAGAACTAGCAACAGCAGTTAATCTTGTGTTTCTACACACACACACTCAAACAGAGCTCTGTTTAGCGGTAACATTTTTAGGTCGAGAGATAATCCCCTGTCCTGAAATGAAAAACAATCACTTTGAAAGAAAAGAGGGAAGTGACCATACCATAGGCGGATGACAGGTTGCCCAATGTCATGAAAATAAACTCTTCAGGCAGCTCCAGATGATACACCAGCTCTAACATGACATCACTGAAATAGCAGCGTGCCAGAGTCACTAAGGTGTTGCTAGCTGCCACTTTTAGTTCATTTCTTGCTTCCTAAAACCAAAAACCAAAAGAGAGAGACTGAGGTGACTGAAGCCGGTTGCACTAGCCAGAGTTGTTTACATGAGTCAAGTCCTTATTTCTGTGCACGAGTTGTGAATGAACCAACCCAACTTTCTGAGGGTAGAGTCATTCGTCATAAATATTCCTTGAGTCACTTGAGTCACTTGGCTAAACAGTTTTCAGCCTTTGAGTTGCTTGCAAGCTGCTTCGTCAGCACATGTGTAACTTTCAGCATGTGAGTCGTCCCATCTTATGCATGTGCACAAGTGCTGTCTAGGACCTGGGCTTTGGTCTGGAGGAAGGTGTGGACCTCTAACAGAAGAATACATTTTCATTTCAGTATATAGTTTATCCCCCCAAAAGAGAGTTTGAATGAGTTAAAGCTTTGGATCCTTTGATTGGTATCTCGGGAGAACTAACTTACCTGAGTCTTCTCTGTCATGTGGTTTGAGGCTAGTGTTATTATTTTCTTCAGAAGCCGTCTCTCTAGGCCCTGGGTGTCCTGCTGTAAGAGTTTCTCCAGGACATAGTAAATGTCTATTCTGTTTTGCTGGGGACAAAACATAAAGGAGAAGAATTGGGAAAAGTTTGTCTTGCCGACCAGACAGTACTGTAGCTAATAAGCCCCTGCCCTAATTGGTGGCTTAATTGGCGTAAAACATGCCCTGCCCTCCACAAGCACCGCATTCAGCAGCGCTTCAGAAGCAGCCGAGCAACTGACATTGTTTAATCTTCCTGGAGAGAAAAGAGCCAGAGGAAGCGCCCTTCACTGCCCCCTTCTCTAGTTTCATTTATTCCGAACAAACAATAAAAATGAGCACCTTGCCCTTGCTCTAGCCACTCCAGGCAGAATTTGTAAATGTGGAATATAAAATACCCAACTCCTGCAGTGAGTCCTCAACCGCTCCCAAGTTCTACACTGAATTACCCCCGTGCAGTCCCTTGTACCCCCATGAAGTCAGGCAGAATTTGGTGTGGACACCTGGAAAGCGGATGCAATTTCATGAAACTGCCCTACCTCATCCTTTTGCAGTTTCTCGAGCAGAACTGTCAGAACGATAGCCAGCTTGGTCTCGGCTATAAAGGCAATCCTGAGGGCAATTTTGCCCTTATCTTGGTCATCCATATGTGCCAGGAGGGAAACAACCTCATTATAAACACCTGAAATTAAATAAAAGGATTCGGCTGGTTACCACTGACAGCAGAAATTGGTGCTGGCCTCTTTAATTCACTATCCAGTCAAGATTCTGCAGGAGCCCAAACACTGTGAGATGTAGACCTGGGAATCCTGGAAATCCTCTTCCTTCCTCCTCATGACCAGGTTTGTTTGCTGAACTCCCCAGTGTGCTTGGGGGGAAATCATAATGAAGCAAATTTGCTCCTTTCAAGTAGGTCCCCACGTAAAATAATCTTCCTTTCCCTCTTTACTGTCAATTGATGAGTTTTGATAGCATACAGAATAATAATTTAACTCTAAGCCAAGAAATAGAGCTAAAGTTAAGCACATGCTGAGGAGTTTTGCTTAGTCAGGGCCTCATTTTCAAAAATCTTGAGCACCCAGATGTACCTGTTAGCTATGCTCGGAACTTTTGGGGCTCGGTATCTCTTGAAAATCAGGCCACTGTTGGAGACCTCAGTATGAATTTAGAAGCTTAACTTTAGGCCCCTTGTTTTGAAGAAAGCCTTTAATCTTCTTTTATGGTCGTTTAAATACTTGCAGAGAAGACTCATGGAACGGAGTTCATCCAGTTCATAGAATATCAGGGTTGGAAGGGACCTCAGGAGGTCATCTAGTCCGACCCCCTGCTGAAAGCAGGACCAATCCCCAACTTTTGCCCCAGATCCCTAAATGGCCCCCTCAAGGATTGAACTCACAGCTCAAACCACTGAGCTATCCCTCCCCCCTGTACAGTTGCCTGTAGAGGTCATAAAGGAATTCCCCCGCCCCCCACCCCCACCCCCATGCACAATTGGCGAGGTGTACGCTGTGAGTGGGGTGGGGTGGGGTGGGTCCCTCCAACCTTCATCTGAAGCATCAGGGATTGACCATAGCAGGAGATGGGACACCTGGTAGGGTGGACTAGTGCTCTAAAATGGTTCAGAGAATCTGTTTCCTTAGCTGTCCTGCTCACATGCTCAGGGTCCAACTGATCTCCAGAGTTGTGGGTGGGAAGGAATTTCCCCCTGGTCGGATTGGCAGGGACCTTTGAGTGGCAGGATGGGGCACTGATCACCTGCTAGGATAATCTGAGTATATCTGACCCAATCAATTCTCGGCCATTGCAAGGGCCTCAGGCATTGGTGGAACCTCAGTCTCTCCTGTCCTCTGCCGACGGCACACAACAGTTTTGTCTCCTACAGACTGAAATGTTTTTGTCCAAGACAAGTTTTGGGGTTCAGTGTAGGGTTGCTAGGTGAAATTTAGTGGCCTGTGAAATACAGGAAGTCAGACTAGATGATCTAATGGTCCCTTCTGGCCTTAAACTCTAGGAAACAATGAAATAGCTGGTGTATGAAAAAAACCAGGATTTGATCTCCCATGTATCTCTTCCCTCAGGGCAGAAATTCTCCAGGAGACTTAATATTTCACAAGAAATCTGAAATGCCGTATTTATCTGTCTCCATTGTAACAGCATTCCAAGCATGAAGGAGGAACTAACAAGATTTCCCCTTCCCAGGAAAGACTACTTGAGGTTAGGTGATTGCCCATCCGTTATGCAAATTGCATCCTTCAGTTGTAACACCCAGATGCAAACGGAATCATGACTGTAACCTACTCTGCCCATCTGTGTGGGATGAGGAGCACTAGTGTTGCTAAGAAATGTGACCCCATGCTTTGTTCTCTTGCATTTAAGATAGTAGCAGAGCTTCATTTAGACAGCTAGAGGAGAAGTCCTTCTGCCTTTTTTGTTCTAATTTCCCCTATCGCTGATGGAGTTGGCTCTATGGATGCAGAAGACACAAAATGAGGACCCATAACAAACAGAAAACAACTGGGAGAAAAGAAGGAAGACCTCCCCCATAACATTCCCTAGAAACTCAGATTCTCAGGAAAGTTTCCAGGTCCAGAGGCTGTAGGCCAACTCCTCAACTGGTGTAAATCAACACAGCTACAAGGAAGTCAAAGGAGGGACACTGGTTTACAGCAGCTGAGGTTCTGCTCACACAAATGGAGAACATTACAGCTCATCTGTATGCCTATGCTTTCTAAATGTGTGTGTGAATATAGAATGGATATAGAGAATACAATGCTGACCCTTACCTCTGTCGGTTACCTCCTGATCACTCACAAATTTATTCATGTTTTAATCTTTCCTCAACACTTCCTCCAGTCCTTTCTCCAAAGAGCTCCAGCACTGATAGGCAGCTGGCCTCTCAGGCTGTCCTGTCCGGAATAGCCAGTTAAGATTATGCAAGCACTATTATGACATCGCTGTGACTGTGACATAGCACATAAACTGCTGCTGACCAGGTAGGTGCTGTGATGACATGGACAAGAGTCTCAAAGGTATTTAGGCTCCTAACTCGCACTGAAATCAATAGATGTGAGGAACCTAAATACATTTCAATATCTGGGCCCATCCATGTACGCAGTCCAATAGGTGGCTAAATTTGCTCCAGTGTAGAATTTCTCATTCGCTCGAAATCGTTTTGAATTTTGGTTCCGTCCCTCTCTCAGTTTGCCACCCTTTCCAATATTGGTTTTACTGGAAAATCTGCTCCTGGTTGAATGGATAGAAAATAAAAGCACCGAGCAAAGAAAGAGAAGAAACTGCCTTGGAGAATGCACAGTGACACTTGAGTGTGGGTGGTTGGTTGGAATGCACAGTGACACTTGAGTGTGAGTGGTTGGTTGGAATGCACAGTGACACTTGAGTGTGGGTGGTTGGTTTCTTTTGCTTTTTAATTTGGTTGATTAAAAAGCTTGATGAAATCTTATTGGACTGTATTACAAATCTTGATTTTTATATTGTTTTAAAATGAATTGAAATTTATTCTTCATTTCCATGTCCTGCCAAACAAATCAACTAAATTATTTTTTGTTGTGTTTAATACAGTGTGGTGTCATCTGTATGGCCATATGTAGAGCCCACACTTGATTTTGGAGATGATGTTGCCTTTAAAGCATTCAGAGTGATGACACTCTTTGCAGTAAACCATGTGGAAAAAGAATTCCAATGACATGTGTCCTTTGCTATGTATAACTGATTTGGTGCCTTACCCTTTCTGATTTTGCCCTTACACGGACACACTATTCTTTTGTACTCCTCCTTAGTAATTCGTCCATGTTTCCCCATTTTGTAGGATTTCTTTTTGATTTTCAGGTCATTACAAAACTTCTGATGGAGCCATTGGCCTCTTACTATTCTTCCTCTCTTTCCTTTGCATTGGCAGTTGTGCCTTTAATATTGTCTCCTGGAGAAACTGCCAGCTTTCCTGAACTCCTTTATGCCTTAGACGTTTTCCCCATGGGTCGCTACCTACCAATTCTCTGAGGATGTTAAAGTCTGCTTTTGGCAGTCCTTCTCCTGTCATTCTCATTCCTTCCTTTCCTTAGAATCATGAAATCTATCCTTCATGATCCCTTTCACCCAAATCACCTTCCACCTTCACATTCACAACCAGCTCCTCCCTGCTGGTCAGAATCAAGTCTACAGTGGCTGTCCCCCCGGTTTCTTCCTCCATTTTCTGAAACAAAGCATTGTCCCCAGTACATTCCAGAAACTTATTGGGTAATTTGGGGTTTTACCATTTCCTTTTTCAGCAGATGTCTGGGTAGGTAAAGTCCCCCATTACAATCAGGATTTGTGTTTTGCATATTTCTGTTGTTTGTTCTAGAAATGCCTCCTCTCCCTCCTCTTCCTGATTTGGTGGTCTGTAATAGACCCCTACCAGGACCTCACCCCTGTTTATTCCCTCTTTTATCTTTACTCAGAGACTTTCAACTGGTCTGCTTCTCACCTCCTTCTGGACCTCAGAACAGGTTTACAATGCAATATGTCCTCTCTTTTTTTTCCTGCCTGTCCTTCCTCAACAAGCTATAGCCCTCTATACCAATAGTCCAGTCATGAGATTTATCCCATCAAGTATCTGTGATGCAGTTAAGCTCAGTTAAGATTTATGTTCTAAAACTCCCAGTTCTTACTGTTTATTCCCCATTAATATTCCTCCTTGCTTGTGTGTACAGACATCTAAGATGTTAAGCAGATGCCCCCATGGATTTCCCTCTTGTTTCTCCTATAATTCTACTGCAATTTTCCACATCTACTTCTCCCCACACAGCTAGTCCTCTATTAAGGCCACCTTTTTTTACCTGGTGGCTTTTTTCACCTGCCCCCTCTGAACTTAGTTTTAAGCTCTTCTCCTAAGGTTGGTGAGTCAGTGCATGAAGATGTTCTTCTCCTTCTTGGTCAGACGGACCCCATCTCTTCCCAGCAAACCTCCTTCCTGCAATAGCATCCCATGGTAGAGGAAGTCAAAGCCTCCCAGAGACCCATCTTCATAACCCTATTCTGTGGGCATGCCTACCATTGAGTGTGTATTGAGCAGAAAGAACACTCAGTGCAGGAGACCAGGGGACTGAGTTAAACTGCAGATGTCAGGTTCACAAACTTCCATTTTCCGTGACTAATCTCTTAAGCTAGTGAGGATGGCCATGGTATAAAAATATTTCTGGAGATCAGCATGTGATTATTTGTATTGCAGTACGGCCTCACAGTCCCAGTCACAGAGTAGGATCCCATTGCGCTCGGACCTGTAGAAACAGAGAACAAGATGGTCCTTAACTGTCATTAATTAATTAACACATCTTAAGAGCACAAAAAACAGACAAGAGGATAATAAAGCAAGCAAAAAAGCCCCCTTTGACCAGGTACCAGCAGATAACTAATATAGAGCTACCTATTTCGGGAACTTTCTTCCTGATTCAGGGTCTGATGTGACTCAGCCCCTGTTCCATGCCATTGTGTAAACTGGGGACTTGTACATTTGCACAAGATGGAAAGTATCCAGTGGCACACCGTTGAGGCCTACTCCAGTTTTAGTACATAAACAGCAGGCCACTCTGCAAGAAGCTAAGGGCATGGTCAGCACAGAGAGTTTGCCTGTCTCTGTGCTGGTGTTCTGCACCCCTCACTGTCTACACCTGGCTCCATAAAGTCGGGCCTTTCAAAAATGCAGCATCAGGTAGGAGCACAGGTAATTGTAAGAATGCTTGCTCATTGCAGCTGTTACCATCCGGGCAAGGCATCCACATATAAGTCCAGTACGGATGGACCAGTGATGGGAAGAGTGTTCATGCATGTGACAAGTAACACCATGAACTATGTAATGCCACAGAATAAATTAAGATCAAGAACAGAACAAGAGTATGTGTGGCAAAGCCATGACAAACACTGTGCAGGCATCAAGGAGCTCATAAATTAGCACCTCATCACCCCAACACTGCCTCAGCTTGACTTAGAGCTTGGGCAACAGTAGACCCTCAAAAGGAGGAGGCCACAGCTTTACACCCGTGGTCACTGTGATGTTAACTGGCTGCATTTGACAAGAGCTGGATCAGAGGTTGACTTTGAGTGTATTTACAGGGGGCAAGGTTTTCACAACACAAGCCTTGTGCACACACACAAATAGTGTTCTGCAGCAGTGCAAGTTGAGCTGCAGCAATGAGCAGCGGGATCCTGCTTGGGCTCGTAATTCATACACTTCTCTCACTAATGAGGATCAACAGATCAACCCATACTGAATGCAGCTTGACAATATACCATCACTTAAAACACATTACAGTCAGAGAGGATGATAAATATTCCATTTATACACATTACGTAAAAGGCCCAAAATGACTGAGGGTGCAAGAAAACAAAGCTGGTAAATACAGAAAATGCATTTGTCATAAATATAAAGGGAAGGGTAAACCCCTTTAAAATCCCTCCTGGCCAGAGGAAAAATCCTCTCACCCATAAAGGGTTAAGAAGCTAAAGGTAACCTCGTTGGCACCTGACCAAAATGACCAATGAGGAGACAAGATCCTTTCAAAAGCTGGGAGGAGGGAGAAAAAACAAAGGGTCTCTCTGTCTGCCTGCCTGCCTGTGTGAGTGCGTGCTGCTGCTGCTGCTGGGGACAGAACAGGACTGGAGTCTGAGAACTTTTAGTAAGTAATCTAGCTAGGTATGTGTTAGATTATGATTTCTTTAAATGGCTGAGAAGAGTTGTGCTGAATAGAATGACTATTCTTGTCTGTGTGTCTTTTTTGTAACTTAAGGTTTTGCCTAGAGGGATTCTCTGTGTTTTGAATCTAATTACCCTGTAAGGTATCTACCATCCTGATTTTACAGAGGTATTCCTTTCCTTCTATTAAAAGTCTTCTTGTAAGAAAACTGAAAGCTTTTTCATTGTTCTAAGATCCAAGGGTGTGGGTCTGTGGTCACCTATGCAAATTGGTGAGGATTTTTACCAAACCTTCCCCAGGAAGTGGGGTGCAAGAGTTGGGAGGATTTTGGGGGGAAAGACGTATCCAAACTACGTTTCCCAGTAAACCCAGTTAAAGTTTGGTGGTGGCAGTGGAAATTCCAAGGGCAAAGGGTCAAATTAATTTGTACCTTGGGGAAGTTTTAACCTAAGCTGGTAAAAGTAAGCTTAGGAGGTTTTCATGCAGGTCCCCACATCTGTACCCTAGAGTTCAGAGTGGGGAAGGAACCTTGACAGCATTACTGAAAAAACAGCTGCAGATTGACTCCTGCTAGCAAGAAGCTTCTGTACAATGTACAGTAAGATATTGGGCTTAACCCAACGCAGGGCTAGGCTGAATTAAAGTCAGTCAAAGTTTTGTCTGAGTAGGGTATGAGGCCCAGCTCCTCAAAGGTCTTTAGACTCCTAACTTCCACTGAAATCAGTGGAAGCTAGGAGCCTAAATACCTACTGTAGAATTTGACCCAATAACAACAATAATAATAACAATTTGCATTTCTAGAGAGATTTTCTTCTTCAAAGCATTTTACACACATGTTTTCTCACTCTCTGCTTCAAATAAAAGCCATTATTGACAGACAATTCTATTTTTCCGTCACAGCACAGACAAATAGGAGAGTGAAGAGAACACAGTTCATTAATGGGATTTTAAGCAGGTTCTCGTATGGAAAAAAAATGAAAGATCCAGCACTCAGAAGATGACTCTGCTTAGCTGTGTGCCTTGTGGCTTAAAGCAGAATTCCAAGAACATGACTTTGCTTTTTGAAATGGTTTCTCAATTAATGACAACTCAAAATATCTGCTTCCACCTAGTGGTGCGAGTTTGCATAACATGTGTTGTTTGTATTCCCTGTTTTCGATATCTTTGCCTAAAAGATAAAATACATCCGAATCTACTGAGACAATTCACACTTCTGCACAAAGCCACAACAGCACTAAGAATGTATATCTTTGTTAGCAAATAGGGAGAAGGAAAATTGTTAGCAAATTAGGGAGAAGGAAAAGGATAATCTCAGAAAGAGGCTCTCTCTTTCTCCTTCACTTTATTCTATCTAGGTTTTTCCATGGTTCTCATCAATGAAGTATCTGAGCAGCTTCCTCTAGTACATTAATAATATGACTCACATCTGTCATGGTAATATCTTTTATTGGACTAACTTCTGTTGGTGAAAGGACTGCACAGAGTTCTTCCAGAGTGAAGTCCCGGATGACTGGAAAAAGGCTAATGTAGTGCCAATCTTTAAAAAAGGGAAGAAGGAGGATCCTGGGAACTACAGGCCAGTCAGCCTCACCTCAGTCCCTGGAAAGGTCATGGAGCAGGTCCTCAAAGAATCAATCCTGAAGCACTTGCATGAGAGGAAAGTGATCAGGAACAGCCAGCATGGATTCACCAAGGGAAGGTCATGCCTGACTAATCTAATCGCCTTTTATGATGAGATTACTGGTTCTGTGGATGAAGGGAAAGCAGTGTCATGTTGAGGGAGCATTGAGGGAGCTGGGATTGTTTAGCCTGCAGAAGAGAAGAATGAGGGGGGATTTGATAGCTGCTTTCAACTTCCTGAAAGGGGGTTCCAAAGAGGATGGCTCTAGACTGTTCTCAATGGTAGCAGATGACAGAACGAGGAGTAATGGTCTCAAGTTGCAGTGGGGGAGGTTTAGATTGGATATTAGGAAAAACTTTTTCACTGTGAGGGTGGTGAAACACTGGAATGCGTTACCTAGGGAGGTGGTAGAATCTCCTTCCTTAGAGGTTTTTAAGGTCAGGCTTGACAAAGCCCTGGCTGGGATGATTTAACTGGGAATTGGTCCTGCTTCGAGCAGGGGGTTGGACTGGATGACCTTCTGGGGTCCCTTCCAACCCTGATATTCTATGATTCTATGATTCCTTCAGGTCCTTGAAAGGTTATTTCTTTCACCAACAGACGTTGGTCCAACAGAAGATATTACCTCAGCTAGGGTGACCAGATGTCCTAAATTTATAGGGACAGTCCAGATATTCGGGGTTTAGGCGCCTATCAATCCCACCCCACCCCCATCACGATTTTTCATACTTACTATCTGGTCACCCTCTCCCTCACCCACCTTGTCTCTCTAATAGCCTCGGAATGACATGGGAGTTTGTTCTCCTGTCACAGACTGTCCCCTGAGAAAGCTCTATCTACTGCACAGACAAGCCTCATCCTTCGAGTAGAAAACTTCATGGTGCCTGAGAAATAGGCCCTGTCAGCCACAACCCTAATCCCAGGGATTTACCTGATATCTTAGATATACTGGGCCCTGGCCACTGAGCCCCTGGAAGAGAAGGACTGCGACCTGGAACCTGACTTGATGTGTTCACGTTGCAGAAGTATGTACACAGCGTCTGAAGGCAAGCAACAAACAACACTTCAATGGTCACTGAATGAGGGGCCTGTGGAAAAAAATAGTACAATTGTGCAAGTAAAGACTGTGTCAAAATGCACGTGCACAGTACTCAGACTCCCTGAATCCTGGCATTTCCAAACTTTCCATTGCTCAGTTTTGCAAACTTACTAATTGTTATTTTAATGCAGATTTTTGTATATTTGTTGGGCGTCTAAAGATATAAAAATACAGACATGGATTCATATCATTGTCGTGCAAACATCCCCATTTCATTGTTTGTTTTGAAAGAAAAAAGTACAGGACTAGGTTCTGGCAATTTCTGTATTGAGCTGTAAAGAAAGGTATTTTTAAGGGGTTTGAACTATCGAAACAGAGGCACAGAGATTGTCTCACACAGGGAGGAGTGGGTGATGCAGTGCACACTTTCCCAAGCCAGCAGAGTTGCTGGACCCCAAGAGATTCCCCCTCTATTCCTGAGCCAACCTTGGCCAGAAGCAAGCAGACAGAAGGACAAAAGTAGCTCTCCATTTTACTAAAGGCTCTTGTAACTTCCTGGGTCAACTGGTCCCTTCCATTCTTTAGCTGACTATTACTCAGGCTCTTTTCTTACTGGAGAACTTGAATTTTGATTTTTCTACGTCATGGCCAGTCTTTATCGTCTCTCTTGTAAACTTGAATATGCCAATCCCTGAGAGGACGTACTTTCTTGTTTTTTCCTGATTCGGCAATCCTAGCTCTGGGGATTGAGCTCCCATTTAAGGTACTTTTAATGATGACCCTCAGTCCTTTATTTCATCTATCAGGATGTTCAAAGAGAGCAGCTACCCTTCACTGAATGCCACTGCTCTGACTTTGGATTCCCTTGTAGAATGTGTGGGGCTAGGGTAGTTGTCTCAGCTGGATTCTTAATCCAGAGGAAAGATGCTCTCCCCTGTTCAATCAAGATCAGGAATGGCACATAGATTTGGGAGAAAAAGTACATTTTACTTTTACTCTATTTTCTTATTTCTCAAAAGGAACAATCAATATAGGTATTGATGTATCTTGTCTGAAATGGGACAGCTGCTCTTCTACTCTCGGGATGGATGCTATATCAACAGATAAGATAAAAAGACAGGCCTAACTGAGAGACTGAACCCATAGGAGGGCCAAATTCTGCTGCTCGTTTACATGAGTACGTCGCTCCCCGACTAGGGCCCAAATCTGTGTAAAGAAGAGTAAATCTGGTCCCGAGGGTGTATCGAACAACTTCCAAACTGTATAAGGAGGGTGGTTGAGTCTAAACTATAAAGACAGTTCCAAATATGGACCGCAGTTCAGGAAAGCAGCCTTATTCATCCAAGCATATGAATGATGTAAGAAAATTCTGAAAATGTGGATCTTAGATCATGGTCATAATTTAAAAAAATTAATGGACACAGCGGACACCATTCACATTTGAAACATAAAGTAGCTTCAAACTGTCCTAGCTTGAAGTGGTTTGAAACTGCTTCAGGAAATGTGGTCCTCTTAGAAGTGTAGATGTGAGGTTGCATATATGGTAAAGCCATGTATACAGAATACATGCTGATTTTAATCCTACAAATGTCCTAAACACTATACAGAATATCTAATTGCTTATTTTTGAATCCTAATCAGAGAAAAATTAAAATGATTTGTGCAAATAATTGAATTCTAAGGATTGTGTAACAACAAACACTCTTATTTTCTAGATCTACTGAGAGCTAGCTCTGAGAGAACAAAACAGTATTTTCAGTGTTTATGGTTCTTTACTGAAGCAGGTCTATTCTTTATCTAAGAACAGGAAAACAAAAGAATTTACAATATTGTTATCCCTTTTGACCTGAGCAATTAGTGAATATTTTGGGTCTTGTGAGTTGTTTCCATTAGGGGGAGAAATGGATGATGGAGTCAGGCATTTTTTTGACACAATCCTGCTTATTTACAAAGAATGTACACGAAGTTCTATTTCCCTAACGACAGCACGAATAGTTTCTTGGCTCACAATTCCAAGCCTCTTTCTATCTAGCTGTCTACCATAAAGCGCGCACGCTCTCTCGCGCTCTCTCTCTCTCTCTCAACTTTTTCTGAGATCACACTACAAATACTTCCCTGGGGCTCCTTTGTGCTTCTGCGGTGTCACACTCCCTCTCTTCCTCCCCCCTCTGCCCCGAACCCCATCCACCTGCATTTGCATTCAGACCCCAGTGAAAGCCCCTTCCACTGTATGGCTCAACTCCTATTCCAGCTTTACTTGATGGTGACTTCTATTCAGTCAGCCATCTATTCCACAAAAGAGCTTGATTGTTTTTACATTGATCCTGAATAAAGGACAACTGGTATGCCCACCAGCTTCAATAAGGCTTCCCCTTTCCCCAGCGTAACTACCTGTTTTCATGTTGTTTTTATAAATCTGTATCTTGTACATGTCCGCAAAACCCACAGCATTCTTTTATTTTTACTAACCTGAAACAGGATATTGAATGCATAATTTCAGTTACACCAATGTAAATCTGTGGTAATTCATTAGAATTATTTATCCTGGTGACAAAATATGTTAGCACGTCACTAGAGAAAACATGACACTTTTTGATAATTGTTATTGTTGCCGGCACCCAGTGCCGAGAGGCTAAACAACAGCTGAGGTTGGTTCGTTACCCGGTGTGCTACACTCAATAATCACAAAGGGGTGAAGAAGCAGAAAAGTTTATTTGCAGCTGCAAAAAGGTACAGGGAGAATAAAATCTCCAATCCTGCACCCAGAGCAGGAAGTTACACAGGCTTTTATACGTCCTTTTTCCCAGCATACCTATCCAATAGCAAGCTGCCCTAAGTATCCATATAGCCAGCCAATCCAGTTCCCAGCTAGTTCCCTTGTTCTCTGTATCATTTGTTAAACCATACATAAAGCTGCTTTATTCAGCATTGGTCTTCCATATCTGCCCTGTTTGGCCTTGTTTAGTTTCAGGCAGTCTGACTCTGCAACATATTGTTGCAGATCCTCAGCATAACTGCTGCGAGTGCCTCCAGGCCGGGGGCCAAGGACACTTGGGCCTAGTACACAGAGCTGCAGCGAGTGCCTCCAGGCCGGAGGGGGGGGGCAAGGACACCTGGGCCTAGTGCGAGGAGGCTTCATCGACACTCGTGGTCTTCCATCCCCTCGAGATACCTAGTGGCCATGCCCCAGTGTCCCCACTGAACTCCCACATCTGAACTCCCAGCCAGAGCCCGTACGTGCTCCACCACTAGAGGCCCTGATGCAGCAAGCCACCCCCATACAGCAAAACAAAACCACTTCCCACATGGCAGTAGGATGGCAAACGCTAATAGAGAAAGATGAGAACTTGCTATAACAGGGGTTCTCAAACTTCATTGCACCACGACCCCCTTCTGACAACAAAAATTACTTCGCGACCCCAGGAGGGAGAACCAAACCCTGAGCCCACCCAAGCCCTAGCTCCCCCGGGCCAGAAGGGGCCAAAGTCAAAACCCAAGGGCTTCAGGCCCAGGCAGGGGGTGGGGGGAGCTGTAACCTGATCCCAGGGCTGAAGCCCAAGTCTCAGCCCTGCTGCCCAGGGCTCAGGCTTGGGCTTCAGCCCTGGGCCCAGGCAAGTCTAACTCCAGCCCTGGTGACCCTATTAAAAAGGGATCCCGACCCACAGTTTGAGAATCGCTGTGCAGTAACATGCACTGATTATTGGTGATACTTGGTTTCCTCACAAAGACATGCACAAGGTTACATGGAACTCATCAGATGGTTAAACCACAAACCAGACTGAGCACATGTCAGGAGACCGGGTTGTAGGGGGTCAGGCATAGTGGTCAGACTGGGAGTCATGCCTAGTGGTGAGTGTCCAAAAGCCAAAAGCAGGGATTGAGACGGGGCCAAAACCAAGAAGCAGATCCAAAGATTCGAACTAGAGTCAGAATCCAAATGGCAGAGCCAAGAATCAAGTAGGGTGACCAGACAGCAAATGTGAACAATTGGGATGGGGGTGGGGTAATAGGAACCTATATAAGAAAAAGACTCCCAGATCAGGCCTGTTCCTATCAAATGGGGATATCTGGTCACTCTAGAATCAAGAGAGAGTCAGAGTCAGGAATCAGAGCCAAGGGTCAGAACCGGATCACCGGGGGCAGGGAAGAAGGGAGCAGGGCTGGTTCTGAGGCAGGAGCAAGGCTGGGTGTAGGACAGGATCTGGGCTGAAGCTGTGGAGGAACAGAGCAGAAGCAGGGCTTGGCAAGAGCTGAGCCCAGGGAGGCAGAGAATCACTGAACACCCAGCGAGCGACTGCTGCTGCTGAGTTTAAGAACCAGACAGCTAACTTCTTCAGCCAATCTGGCAGGGTGGTCCAAGCAGGACAGTGTCGGAGGATGGTGCCATGGGGAAGGTGAGCAGAGCTTCACCATCATGGGCTTGCTTCTGGACGGCGCCGTGCCTTGTGGTGCCGGAGGTCTATCTTGCCTGGTGGGAAACTGCGGTGCCATCATGGCAATCAAGTCCCTGGCCACTTCAAACGTGTCCAGGATGGAAGGGAGCTCCTGCTGCTCCACCTGGCACTCTCTAGCAGGAGGGTCCAGTGGCACCAGACTTGACGGATCCCTTTGCAGGCCCAAAGTCGACAGTGCTGATCCCTGCTAATATTCTGTTCGCTTTTTTGACTGCTGCTGCACACTGAGCAGATGCTTTCAGAGAACTATCCACAGTGACCCCAGGATCTTTCTTGAGTAGTAACAGCTCATCATTGATATGATAAACCCCCCTCATTTTATATGTATTGTTGGGATTATGTTTTCCAATGAGCATTACTTTGCACTTACCAACATGGAATTTCATCTGCCATTTTGTTGCCCAGTCACCCAGTTGTCTGAGGTTCCTTTGTAATTCTTCACGGTCTGCTTTGGACTTATCTGTCTTGAGTAAGTTTCTATCATTTGCACTTTTTGCCACATCACCATTTACCCCCTTTTCCAGATCATTTATGAATATGTTGAACATCACTAGTCCCCGTACAGATCCCTGGGGGACACCACTGTTTACCTCTCTCCATGCTGAATATTGACCATTTATTCCTATCCTTTGCTTCCTGTCTTTTAAGTTAGTGATCCGTGAGAGGACTTTCCCTCTTATCCCGTGACTGCTTACTTTGCTTAGGACCCCCACCAAAGGCTCTTTGTCAAAGGTTTTCTGAAAGTCCAGGAACCTCATGTCTCCTGCTTTGCCCCATGGGCATTTTAACCCTCCAGACCCATTGGGTAAGAGTGTGAAGTACAGAGGGAAACTGAGGCATGCATAGAATTATTTAAAAATGTTACAGAAAATTCCCACTTTATTAAGGTCTGGTACATTTTAAACCTGATGCTGCACATGGAAATGTGTCCAGCTGTCTCTAAGGCATGGGCCATGCCCCTTGTGTGCTCCTTTCTCCCCAGTATCACACTTGTGACAGAGTGCTCCCAAGCAGGGCACAGCTGGGCACCTGGGAACAGAGCTGAGCCTCCCCTGAGCACAGCCAAGGTCACTGACTCTCAGGAGAACTGGTGGCTTTCTTAAAGTCCCAGCTCCTGGAGTCATGTGAATTTGTGAGAATTCCAGTTTTTGCTTCGCCAATGAAGTCAGTGTCTAGTGCTCATGGCTGGGGAGCACAGTCCAGCAGCTCCATGGAGGGATAAATAAAGAACCCAAACTGATCAGTTTTGTAATCCCATGATTTTGGGGGCCTCACTTCTGAGCTCTGAAGCTGGTGATGCTGCATAGATGGTGGGCTCTGTGTGCCTATTAGCTCCAAAGTACGCCAGCAACAACCAGCAGAGAGATGTCCTCTGAAGTAGCTGCCACTGTTAATGAGGGGAGCTGCAAGGCTTAGCTGAGCCACTGGGTGGGAAAGGGTGGGTTGTGGGGTGGGATGCTGGGTGGGGCAGGGCAGGCTGGAGAGAGTGAGGTGGCAAGTGGGGAAGACTGACTGGGTGGGGGGAGGGAAGGCTGGCTGAGGGTGTCAGGGAAGGCTTGTGGGGAAGGGGGTGGGGCGGTGGCAGCAGCAGGTGCTGGAAGGAGGGTGGCAGGCACTGGGTGGGAAGTTGAGGGGGTGTTGGTTGCGGGAGGCTGGGTTGGGGGAAGCAGGTGGTGGGTGGGAAAAATTGGGGGGCTGGGACATGGGGGGCATGGGCGGTGGGCTAGAAGGGGCAAAGGTTAGGCTGGGATTGGCAGATGCTGGGCAGGGAAGGCTGGGCTGGTGGGGTGGGGAAGGCCACGGGCACTTTGCTTGGCCTTTCCACACAGCATCTGTCTGTCCAGCCCTCTTATCAGGGCGTGGCCTCGCTTGCTGATCAGTCTTCAGAGGCTGCTGCTGCAGTGCAAAGGCAATCCAGAGCTGGATTAACCTGACTGCTTCTGCCCCATGCCTCAGTGGACACCCTGCACGAGAGCCGGCAGAGGGACCCTTGCGTCCTGAGCAAAGCTCCCTGCCAAGGGGTTCTCCCAGGCAGCCTTTCCTTCTGTGCCAGAGCTTTGGGGTGAGAGGAGATGGCTGCCCTGGCAGGAATCTGGGGCCCATTGATCCAACACCCTTTGTCCCTTGGGTGGCTGTTAACAGCATCCCGGGCTCGTCTGTGAGCCTGTGTGGGATAGAGGGCGGCTGCTCTTCATTGATCCCTCGTTATCTGTAGGCTCTCCCTGGCCGATAAGGGGGCTACAGGGTGAGGGCAGGGCGGGGCCTGGAGCCTGAGCTTTGGCAACCTGCCACCGACTGCCATGCCGGTGTTACGGTAACACCAGGACTCTGATTTGAACTCTGCTTCATGCTGTCACCTTGGGCCTGGAGCTTCGCCACCTGGCGTTCGCCTGAAGGGGGCGAGTGGTTTTCTTCTAATGGTTGAGCCAGCTCAGCAGCCTGTAACTAGACTCCTAATAGAATCAAAATTATAGTGGAAAGAGGAGGAAGTGCAATTAGCATGTAAAGCCCTCACAAGGGGGGGGGGGGGACAGGCCACCAAATATTAATACCCATCCCCAGCCTCTCTCCCTTCACAGCGTTTTGGAACCCATGTCCCTTGCCTAGTGAGTGCTACTTAGTTGATGGCGAGTCCCTCCATCATAACAAAAGGCCAAGTACAGTTCCCCTGTCCTTGATTCCCATAATCAGGGTAATAACAATTTATTCTTCCTGCCCCAATAACAGAGACAATGGGGATCCCACAGCAGCCAAAGTGACCATTTGGGCAGCTATGGCCTCATTCTAGGCGGGGTGGGTGTGCCTATGCAAATGAGATCGGCCCCTGAAGTTCTTTTCCACAACTTGCCACACCTCACCACCAGATGTCAGGGTGGAGCTCATCCTGATTCTGCTTACAAGAGGAAAGTGATCAGGAACAGTCAGCATGGATTCACCAAGCGGAAGTCATGCCTGACTAATCTAATTGCCTTCTATGATGAAATAAGTGGCTCTGTGGATGAGGGGAAAGCAGTGGATGTGTTATTCCTTGACTTTAGCAAAGCTTTTGACATGGTCTCCCACAATATTCTTGCCAGCAAGTTAAAGAAGTATCGGCTGGATGAACGGACTATAAGGTGGATAGAAAGCTGGCTAGACTGTCGGGCTCAATGGGTGGTGATCAATGGCTCCATGTCTAGTTGGCAGCCAGTATCAAGTGGAGTGCCCCAAGGGTCGGTCTTGGGTCCGGTTTTGTTCAGTATCTTCATTAATGATCTGGAGGATGGTGTGGATTGCACCCTCAGCAAGTTTGCAGATGACACTAAACTGGGAGGAGAAGAAGATAGGTTGGAGGGTAGGGATAGGATACAGAGGGACCTAGACAAATTGGAGGATTGTGCCAAAAGAAATCTGATGAGGTTCAACAAGGACAAGTGCAGAGTCCTGCACTTCGGAGGGAAGAATCCCATGCACCGCTGCAGACTAGGGACCAAAAGGCTTGGCCGCAGTTCTGCAGAAAAGGACCTAGGGGTTACAGTGGACGAGAAGCTGGATATGAGTCAACAATGTGCCCTTGCTGCCAAGAAGGCCAATGGCATATTGGGATGTATAAGTAGGGGCATTGCCAGCAGATCGAGGGACGTGATCGTTCCCCTCTACTCGACATTGGTGAGGCCTCATCTGGACTATTGTGTCCAGTTTTGGGCCCCACACTACAAGAAGGATGTGAAAAAATTGGAAAACGTCCAGCGGAGGGCAACAAGAATGATTAGGGGACTGGAACACGTGACTTATGAGGAGAGGCTGAGGGAACTGGGATTGTTTAGTCTGCGGAAGAGAAGAAGGAGGGGGGGATTTGATAGCTGCTTTCAACTACCTGAAAGGGGGTTCCAAAGAGGATGGCTCTAGACTGTTCTCAGTGGTAGCAGATGACAGAACAAGGAGTAATGGTCTCCAGTTGCAGTGGGGGAGGTTTAGGTTGGATATTAAGAAAAACTTTTTCACTAGGAGGGTGGTGAAGCACTGGAATGGGTTACTTAGGGAGGTGGTGGAATCTCCTTCCTTAGAGGTTTTTAAGGTCAGGCTTGACAAAGCCCTGGCTGGGATGATTTAATTGGGGATTGGTCCTGCTTTGAGCAGGGGGTTGGACTAAATGACCTCCTGAGGTCCCTTCCAACCCTGATATTCTATGATAAGTCTCTGCCTGCGCTAGAGCTTAAGTCTTTGCAGTTAATTTAACCCTTCTGAAACAGGAGGGAAGTTACTCAATGTTCCAGCTGAGGCCACGTCTATATTGGGAGCATTTTGCCAGTATAGGTAAACTAGTGTGGACATAGAAGAGCACTACTGTCCCCCACTGAATGAAGAACCTTTACCCTTAGAAAAGAGCAAGAATACAAAGAGGACGAACCCACTGCTCAGGCTTGCTCTGCATGGCTTTTCTATCACTGTAGCGATGTTGGCTAGGGGTGTGATTCCTAACCAATACCATCATACCAGTACATCATCTTAACTCGTGGAGGCAGTTATACCAGTATAAGTGTGCTTATACCTGTACAACTAATATACACTAGCACTGGAGAGCTTAAAATAAGATACTAGACTGAGAGGACAAAAGAAAGGAGCAGATTCTCCTCTTAAATATACAGCATTCTCGCCTAGGATAGAAGACTGCGAAGAGGGACTTGCAGACAGATGTACACTGAATAGAGTTATTAGCAAGATGAAAAAAGATGGCTTAGCAGCTCTCCTGCTCTGATTGCAAAGTAAAGAATTAACTGCAACATCAGATCACTTCTGCTTTGGCCAGCCAGAAGGCATCCATATAACACTGGCTGCATTTGCTCCATTGCCTGAAGTGGGAAGTAAATAGCCTGGTCCCATGAGTGAACTGTTGGAAGAGAATAGGATCCCATCACTGAGCTAGGTATTCTGAAGAACCTGTTTCACCTTTCTTCAGGGTAAATGCACTGATCTGAAGGGCATTACTAAATATGAACTGGATGCTTTTACTAAGTGGTAAATGGATGAGCGATATAAATATGAAATCAAGACGGCTTCTTTTTTCCAGCCTAATAGCAAGTGAAGGCATCCTTCTAGCAAAAGGCAGCACAGCATACCGAGCTCACCATGCATAAGCATTTACAAAAATATGATTTCCCAAGTGCATTAGAGACCTTAACATCCCATCCTACCTTCAGAGTAACAGCCATGTTAGTCTGTATTCGCAAAAAGAAAAGGAGGACTTGTGGCACCTTAGAGACTAACCAATTTATTTGAGCATAAGCTTCCGTGAGCTACAGCTCACTTCATCGGATGCATCCTACCTTCCTGCACTTTATCAGATGATAGGGAAACCAACAGGCCCTGATTCGATGATACTTATCATAGGGACATTGTATTAACCTCTCTGGATCCAAAGCATCAACTGGAAGAGAAGGAATAAAAAGACAAAAGAAAACATTCTGTAAAACAAGATCTAAGTTCATCATCAACACAATTAACAAGAGTGAAAGCATACTAGGTACTGGAGCTGCCCTCTAACGGGGTTAAGCCATCAATTTTTAATAGCCGAGATAAAAATGCTAAACTGCTAAGTTGGCACTCATTGTGTGTACCCAACCAAATTCACTTCGGATTTTGGGTGAGTGGAATATTCCATTAAAAATGAGGAAAGCGCAATCAGTAGTGCAGAGTGGCCAGTACATATTAATGACTATACTTATGCAGAACAGTGAGCTGGAAATAAACATTACTATAAAAACCCTTGAAGCTACCAAATTAACTAGTTGTACAGCAGTGACATGCTAAGGATTGGCAGAAGCACGGCATTCTGAAGTAAATCCTTTTGCATTTACCTTCATACTCCAAGGCCATCTCTGCTGGATTTAGAAAAACATCAAACTAAAACAAACATGTCTGGAGTTAAGGATGCAATTTGCACTACAGTGCACTTGGCCCTGTAAGGTGCAGAGGTTGGCAGGTGCTTAAGAGCCCAAGACTCTCTGAACATAGTGAGGGTCTAAGTCACAGGCACTTTTTGAAAATGTTCCCTCCTAGTCCATACTATGACCCAGAGACAGGCACGAGTCACCTTAATCACTTAACAGTTACACAGAAGGGACAAGGTAGGGGAGGACCAACTTCTGAAAGTGAGACACACAAGCTTTCAAGCATACATAGACCTCTTCTTCAGGATTCAGTTTGTGTCCATGCAGCAGTTTTCTTGCCATCACAAATGTGTCTCCCCTCACACCTTCCATGCTATTTATCCGCATTTGTATCAATGTACAGAGGGCATGCACAGAAGTAACATGGGCCAATGGACTGTGGGAGGTTTTCTAGATAGCTGGAAGTAAGGAGGACGGGCCAGATTGATTACATAAATCAGTATTTTTCAACCTTTTTGATACCAGGGACCAGCTTAGAATCATTGAATATCAGGGTTGGAAGGGACCTCAGGAGGTCATCTAGTCCAACCCCCTGCTCAGAGCAAGACCAACACCAACTAAATCATCCAAGCCAAGGCTCTGTCAAGCCGGGCCTTAAAAACCTCTAAGGATGGAGTTTCCACCATCTCCCTAGGGAACCCATTCCAGTGTTTCACCACCCTCCTAGTGAAATAGTGTTTCCTAATATTCAACCTAGACCTCCCCCGCTGCAACTTGAGACCATTGCTTCTTGTTCTGTCATCTGCCACCACTTTGAACAGCCTAGCTCCATCCTCTTTGTATCCCCCTTTCAGGTAGTTAAAGGCTGCTATCAAATTCCCCCTCACTCTTCCCTTCTGCAGACTAAATAACCCCAGTTCCCTCAGCCTCTCCTCATAAGTCATGTGCCCCAGCTCCTTAATAATTTTCGTTGCCCTCCGCTGGACTCCCTCCAATTTGTCCACATCTGTTCTGTAGTGGGGAGACCAAAACTGGACGCAACACTCCAGGTGTGGCCTCACCAGTGCCAAATGGAGGGGAATAACCACTTCCCTCCATCTGCTGGCAATGCTCCTACTAATACAGCCCAATATACCATTGGCCTTCTTGGCAACAAGGGCACACTGCTGACTCATATCCAGCTTCTCATCCACTGTCATCCCCAGGTCCTTTTCTGCAGAACTGCTGCTTAGCCAGTCGGTCCCCTGTCTGTAGCAGTGCATGGGATTTCCTTCCTTCCTTCCTTAGTGCAGAACTCTGCACTTGTCCTTGTTGAACCTTTTCAGATTTCTCTTGGCCCAATCCTCCAATTTGTCTAGGTCACTCTGGACCCTTCCCTACCCTCCAGTGTATCTACTTCTCCCCCCAGTTTAGTGTCACCTGCAAACTTGCTGAGGGTGCAATTAATCCCATCATCCAGATCACTAATAAAGATGTTGAACAAAACCAGCCCCAGGATTGACCCCTAGGGCACTCTTCTTCATACAAGCTGCCAACTAGACTTGGAGCCATTGGTCACTACCCGTTGAGCCCAACAATCTAGCCAGCTTTCTATCCACCTTATAGTCCATTCATCCAATCCGTACTGCTTTAACTTGCTGGCAAGAATACTGTGGGAGACCGTACCAAAAGCTTTGCTAAAGTCAAGATATATCACATGCACTGCTTTCCCCATATCCACAGAGCCAGGTATCTCATCCTGGAAGGCAATCAGGCTGGTCAGGCATGACTTGCCCTTGGTGAATCCAAAGCTTGCAGCTTTTCTAAACAGTGTCAGGGAGATCTGAGGGACAGGCCATTGAGAAAGACTGACATAGGTACTTAGGACAAATGGCTACTTCTGACGAAGTGGGAAGTGTCTTAGTGTTTGATGAATACTGTGCACGCCTCAGTTTTCCCATTGTGTTGCACAAGTATCTAGGTGGTGGGATAAGGGTGTGTGACCTTTGCAGATACCCCGAGAGGGAAGGTGCAAGTGCCTTCTAGCTCCCTGGGCCCAGACAATAGATGTATCCTGGCAACTGATTGCCGGGGCCCATCCTCTGCAAGAGCCAGTGGGAGGAATTGGAGAACAAAGAGAGGTGGAGGCCAGGTGACCGGTTTGCTTGTGGAACAGCATACAGGATGGAGGAGGGGCAACTGGGTGTGACTGAAGGTGGGCTGCTGGAGGCTGGTCAGACTCCTGGTTTGGGACTCAGGAGGAGAACCCGTGGCTCTGGGTCTCCTCAAGATGAACTTTGCTGTAACTTCCTGCTTTCTGTGCTAACAAGATTCTGCTCTATGCTGTGTTCCAGACAACTAATAAACCCTTCTGTTTTACACCGCTGGCTGAGAGTCACTCCTGACTGCTGAAGTCGGGGGTGCATGGCCCCTTTGGAGGGCGTGTAAGGTTTCCCCAGGTGTCCTATTCAGGTGGCTCACTGCAGGGAGCTTATGGCGTGAGACAGGGATGCTGAATGCTCCGAGGTCAGACCAAGGAGGAGCTGAAGCCCAGGAGGCTTGTCCTAGTGAGAGTGTGCCCCGAGGGGTAGCCACACTGCAAGAGGGTCTTGGTCCGGGGGCTAGTCTTCACCAGACTCACTGCAGCTGCGCTAATGTAGGGCAGTACTGTAAACGCACTATGAAGACCAGACAGCGCTTTCCTGTCAGCATAATTACTCCACCTCAGCGAAAGGTGGAAGCTATGACAGAATGAGTGTGTGTCCCACTGACTTAGCGCCGGTGCGGACAGCTCAGGGGGGTGGCTTTTTCATGTCCGTGACCGACATAAGTTACATCAACTTAAGCGGAAGCATAGACAAGCCCTGAACTTCATTCACTGGTTCCAGAGCACCAAGCCCGTGCATCCATGAACTACTAAGGGGGGAAAAAGTCCCCAATGCCTCAAACCAACACCATACACCTGGCTATGCCTCTGGAGAGGGCAGCACCCTTACCTGACCATGGTACTAATTAGGACTGTCGATTAATCACAGTTAACTCACACCATTAACTCAAAAAAAATTATTAAAAAAATGAATCGCAGTTACATTTCAATTGGTATTCTATTGTGTATTACACATTTTGGGATGTTTTCTACATTTTCAAATATATTGATTTCAGTTACAACACCGAATACAAAAGGTACAGTGCTCACTCTATTCTATTTATTGCAAATATTTGCACTGTAAAAATGATAAACAAAAGAAATCGTATTTTTCAATTCACCTCATACAAGTACTGAGGTGCAATCTCTTTATCGTGAAAGTGCAACTTACAAATGTAGATTTTTTTGTTACGTAACTGCACCCAAAAACAAACCAATGTAAAACTTTAGACCTTACAAGTCTACTCACTCCTACTTCTTGTTCAGTCAATCACTGAGAGAAACAAGTCTGTTGACATTTACGGGAGATATGCTGCCCACTTCTTATTCACAATGTCACCCGAAAGTGAGAACAGGCGTTTGTATGGCACTTTTGTAGCCGGCATTGCAAGGTATTTACACGCCAGAGATGCTGAACATTCGTATTTCTCCTTCATGCCTCGGCCACCGTTCCAGAGGACGTGCTTCCATGCGGATGACACTTGTTAAAAATATAATGTGTGTGACTGAACTCCTTGGGGGAGAGCGGTGCGCCCCCTGCGCTGTTTCACGCACACGCCGCCACAGATTTCCTGGTATAGCAGTCGCGGATGATGACCCAGCACAGGTTGCTCATTTTAAGAACACTTGCCCTGCAGATCTGACCAAACGCAAAGAAGGTACCAATCTGAGATTTCTAAAGATAGCTACAGTACTCGACTCAAGGTTTAAGAATCTGAAGTGCCTTCCAAAATCTGAGAGGGTCGAGGTGTGGAGCATGCTTTCAGAAGTCTGAAAAGAGCAATACTCCAATGTGGAAACTACAGATCCAAGCCACCAAAAGAGAAAATCAACCTTCTGCTGGTGGCATCTAACTCAGATGATGAAAGTGAACATGTGTTGGGCCACACTGCTTTGGATCGTTATTGAGCAGAACTCATCATCAGCATGGACAGATTCTCTCCTGCAAATGTAAACAAACTTGTTTGTCTTAGCAATTGGCTGAGCAAGAAGTAAGACTGAGTGTACTTGTAGGCTCTAAAGTTTTACATCGTTTTGTTCGAGAATGCAAATTTTTTGTACATAATTCTACATTTGTGAGTTCTACTTTCGTGATAAAGAGATTGCACTATATTACTTGTATTAGGTGAAGTGAAAAACACTATTTCTTTTGTCTTTTTGTACAGTATAAATATTTGTCATAAAAAAGAAATATAAGTGAGCACTGTACACTTTGTATTCTGTGTTGTAAATGAAATAAATATATTTGAAAATGTAGAAAACATCCACAAATATTTAAATGGTATTCTATTATTTTTAAGTGCGTGATTACATTTTTTAATTGCTTGACAGCCCTAGTACTAACAGGATATTAACCATGTTACGTCTGTAGCAAAACACATTTTGGAGCCAGCCACTGGTAATAAAGTCAATTATGAATTATGGCAAGGACAGGGCCTTAATAAGAACAGTCACTTCACTGGGATGATCCCCAGGAAACTGATTTAGGCCCTGGCTGCACAAGACATGACTGTAGCTTTGTAACCAGTTTGTACCCCACACAGCAAATTTGATCTGCTAGTTGGATCATCCATTTCTCCAGACCACAGACATGCTGCAGCTGGGGGACATAGTCATAGAATCATAGAATCATAGAATATCAGGGTTGGAAGGGACCCCAGAAGGTCATCTAGTCCAACCCCCTGCTCAAAGCAGGACCAATTCCCAGTTAAATCATCCCAGCCAGGGCTTTGTCAAGCCTGACCTTAAAAACCTCTAAGAAAGGAGATTCTACCACCTCCCTAGGTAACGCATTCCAGTGTTTCACCACCCTCTTAGTGAAAAAGTTTTTTCCTAATATCCAATCTAAACCTCCCCCACTGCAACTTGAGACCATTACTCCTCGTTCTGTCATCTGCTACCATTGAGAACAGTCTAGAGCCATCCTCTTTGGAACCCCCTTTCAGGTAGTTGAAAGCAGCTATCAAATCCCCCCTCATTCTTCTCTTCTGCAGGCTAAACAATCCCAGCTCCCTCAGCCTCTCCTCATAACTCATGTGTTCCAGTCCCCTAATCATTTTTGTTGCCCTTCGCTGGACTCTCTCCAATTTATCCACATCCTTCTTGAAGTGTGGGGCCCAAAACTGGACACAGTACTCCAGATGAGGCCTCACCAATGTTGAATAGAGGGGAACGATCACGTCCCTCGATCTGATCGCTATGCCCCTACTTATACATCCCAAAATGCCATTGGCCTTCTTGGCAACAAGGGCACACTGCTGACTCATATCCAGCTTCTCGTCCACTGTCACCCCTAGGTCCTTTTCCGCAGAACTGCTGCCTAGCCATTCGGTCCCTAGTCTGTAGCTGTGCATTGGGTTCTTCCGTCCTAAGTGCAGGACCCTGCACTTATCCTTATTGAACCTCATCAGATTTCTTTTGGCCCAATCCTCCAATTTGTCTAGGTCCTTCTGTATCCTATCCCTCCCCTCCAGCGTATCTACCACTCCTCCCAGTTTAGTATCATCCGCAAATTTGCTGAGAGTGCAATCCACACCATCCTCCAGATCATTTATGAAGATATTGAACAAAACCAGCCCCAGGACCGACCCTTGGGGCACTCCACTTGATACCGGCTGCCAACTAGACATGGAGCCATTGATCACTACCCGTTGAGCCCGACAATCTAGCCAGCTTTCTACCCACCTTATAGTGCAACAATCTAGCCAGCTTTCTACCCACCTTATAGTGCATGTTTCCTCTGAATAGTGTGGGGGTGCCTCAATTTCCCCTTTGCAGTTCTTAAGTATCTAGGTGGTGGGAGAAGGGTGTCTGATCACTGCAGAGCCCTAGAGGGCAGGTGTGTGCAGGAGTCTGGACACAGAGAATGGCCGACACCCTGTTTCTTGGCCACTGATGGCCTGGGCCCTTCCCCCCTGCAAGGTGAGAGCTAAAGGGTTGGAGAACAAGGGAATCAGGTGACCTCCTGGCCCGGGAAAGGAACAAAGCCCAGAGGAGGAGGGGCTGGAGGGAGTTTCAGTTTGGGGCTAGCTGGGACATGGAGTGAAGGGCAGAGGTGGTTGTCTGGCTCACTGCCCCGCAAAATGGACCCAGCTGAGGAGTCCTGTTCTCTGCACCTACCAGCTCTGTTTTAGACCATGTTCCTGTCGTTTAATAAACCTCTTTTTTACTGGCTGGCTGAGAGTCACATCTGACTGCGAAGTTGGGGTGCAGGACCCTCTGGCTTCCCCAGGAGCCCCGCCAGAGCAGACTCGCTGTGGGAAGCGCACGGAGGGGCAGAGGATGCTGAATGCTCTGAGGTCAGACCCAGGAAGCTGTGTGAGCTTTGTGGCCTGCAGACAGTCTGCTCACAGACAGGAGACTTCCCCAGAGTCCTGACTGGCTTCATGGGGAGCAGTTCCAGAGCATCGCCTGGGGACTCCATGACAGCTATCAAATCCCCCCTCCCTCTTCTCTTCTGCAGACAAAATAACCACAGTTCCCTCAGCCTCTCCCCATAAGTCATGTGCCTCAGCTCCCTTCTCATTTTCATTGCCCTCCGCTGGACTCTCTCCAATTTGTCCGCATCCTTTCTGTAGTGGGGGCCCAAAACTGGACGCAATACTCCAGATGAGGCCCTCACCAGTGCTGAATAGAGGGGAATAATCACTTCCCTCGATCTGTGGGCAACCCTCCTACTAATGCAGCCCAATATGCTGTTAGCCTTTTTGGCAACACGGGCACACTGCTGACTCACCTCCAGCTTCTCATCTGCTGTAACCCCAGGTCCTTTTCTGCACGTCCTTTTCACCAGTTCCTTATCCACCTTTCAATTCTCAGATTAAAGCCCATCTTCTCCAATTGAACTAATAATTTCCCAATTGTATCAAATGCCTCACTGACATCCAGGTAGATTAGATCATTGGTTCTCAAACTGGGGGTCACAACCCGGTTAAGTGGGGGGGTCACGAGCCCTGACCCCAGCGCGCGGCTGTAAGTTGCGAGCCCCGACCCCTGCACCAGGCTGTCAGCCCTGACCCCTGTGTGGAGCTGCGGGGCTACGAGCCCCAACCCGGGCACATGGCTGTGGGTCCCGACCCCTGTGCTAGGCTGTGAGCCCTGACCCCGGTGTGCGGCTGTGAGTCCCGACCCCGACCCCTGCGCCGGGCTGTGAGCCACGACCCCGGTGTGCAGCTGTCAGTCCTGACCCCAACCCCTGGGCCGGGCTGTGAGCCCCGACCCCAACAGGGAATCGTGGTTGCGAGCCCCGACTCCAACCCCCACACAGGGCTGCAAGCCCAGACCCCAACCCTGGCCAGGAGCGGGGCTGTGATCCCTGAGTCCGACTGCCACATGGGGTTGCAAGTGCTGACCCCAACCAGGAGTGGGGCTGTGAGCCCTGAGCTGGGGCCTCCAGGACGCTGTGAGCCCCGACCTCTGTAATGGGGTTTCAGGCGCAGCCCGGCCATGCTGAGGGTTATCAGCCGGGAGCACACACAGGGTTGTCAGCCCCGAGCCCCGCCACCCGCTGTGTTTTAGTCTTAATTTAAAAGCAGTGAGTAAAGGTAAATTCATTTTAAGCCATAGGGTTTAAATTTAGTATTTAACATAGTGTTAAATATCAAAAATGTGTTTTTAATTTTTAAGGGGGGGTCACACTCAGAGGTTTGGTGTTCGAAAGGGGTCACCAATACAAAAAGTTTGAGAACCACTGGATTAGATCTACTGCATTTCCTTTGTCTAAAACCTCAGTTATCTTCGCAGAGAAACAGATCAGGTTGGCCTGGCAGGACCCACCGATTGTAAAACCAGGTTGTATTTTATCCCAGTTACCGTTCACCTCTTTGTCCTTCATTACTTTCTCACTCAAAATTTGTCCCAAGACCCTGCAGACAGTTGAGGTCAAATTAAAAGGCCTGTAGATACCTGGACCACGTTTTTTTCCATTTCTTAAAAATAGGAACTATATTAGCAATTCTCCACTCCCCCGCCCCGAGTTTACAGAGCCATCAGAAATCCTTGCTATTGGGCTTGCAATTCCATGTGCCAGTCCCCTTACTCTGCATGGATGGAGCTTATGGGGTGCTAGGGGCTGCAGTGAGTGGGGTGGGAGGACCCAGTAGGGGGCATTTGCCCCTTCTAGTCTGTGCTGGCCCCAGCATAGTGCTCAATTTGTGCTATTTTGGGGGTTGTAAATCTAAGTTTCTGAGCGCTTGTCACTAAGGAGCCCATGTGCAGTGCAGCCTGGTCATAGAATCATAGAATATCAGGATTAGAAGGGACCTCAGGAGGTCATCTAGTCCAACCCCCTGCTCAAAGCAGGGCCAATCCCCAATTTTTGCCCCAGATCCCTAAATGGCCCCCTCAAGGATTGAACTCACAACCCTGGGTTTAGCAGGCCAATGCTCAAACCACTGAGCTATCCCTCCACCAAGGCTCCCTGGCCCAGCTCCCCACGCTCTGTGCAGCGCAGTGCAACTAGATGTGGGATTCTTCACTTAGAATCATAGAATCATAGAATATCAGGGTTGGATGACCCCAGAAGGTCATCTAGTCCAACCCCCTGCTCAAAGCAGGACCAATTCCCAGTTAAATCATCCCAGCCAGGGCTTTGTCAAGCCTGACCTTAAAAACCTCTAAGGAAGGAGATTCTACCACCTCCCTAGGTAACGCATTCCAGTGCTTCACCACCCTCTTAGTGAAAAAGTTTTTCCTAATATCCAATCTAAACCTCCCCCACTGCAACTTGAGACCATTACTCCTCGTTCTGTCATCTGCTACCATTGAGAACAGTCTAGAGCCATCCTCTTTGGAACCCCCTTTCAGGTAGTTGAAAGCAGCTATCAAATCCCCCCTCATTCTTCTCTTCTGCAGGCTAAACAATCCCAGCTCCCTCAGCCTCTCCTCATAACTCATGTGTTCCAGTCCCCTAATCATTTTTGTTGCCCTTCGCTGGACTCTCTCCAATTTATCCACATCCTTCTTGAAGTGTGGGGCCCAAAACTGGACACAGTACTCCAGATGAGGCCTCACCAATGTCGAATAGAGGGGAACGATCACGTCCCTCGATCTGCTCGCTATGCCCCTACTTATACATCCCAAAATGCCATTGGCCTTCTTGGCAACAAGGGCACACTGCTGACTCATATCCAGCTTCTCGTCCACTGTCACCCCTAGGTCCTTTTCTGCAGAACTGCTGCCTAGCCATTCGGTCCCTAGTCTGTAGCTGTGCATTGGGTTCTTCCGTCCTAAGTGCAGGACCCTGCACTTATCCTTATTGAACCTCATCAGATTCCTTTTGGCCCAATCTTCCAATTGGTCTAGGTCCTTCTGTATCCTATCCCTCCCCTCCAGCGTATCTACCACTCCTCCCAGTTTAGTATCATCCGCAAATTTGCTGAGAGTGCAATCCACACCATCCTCCAGATCATTTATGAAGATATTGAATAAAACCGGCCCCAGGACCGACCCTTGGGGCACTCCACTTGATACCGGCTGCCAACTAGACATGGAGCCATTGATCACTACCCGTTGAGCCCGACAATTTAGCCAGCTTTCTACCCACCTTATAGTGCATTCATCCAGCCCATACTTCCTTAACTTGCTGACAAGAATACTATGGGAGACAGTGTCAAAAGCTTTGCTAAAGTCAAGAAACAATACATCCACTGCTTTCCCTTCATCCACAGAACCAGTAATCTTATCATAAAAGGCGATTAGATTAGTCAGGCATGACCTTCCCTTGGTGAATCCATGCTGGCTGTTCCTGATCACTTTCCTCTCATGCAAGTGCTTCAGGATTGATTCTTTGAGGACCTGCTCCATGATTTTTCCAGGGACTGAGGTGAGGCTGACTGGCCTGTAGTTCCCAGGATCTTCCTTCTTCCCTTTTTTAAAGATTGGCACTACATTAGCCTTTTTCCAGTCATCCGGGACTTCCCCGGTTCGCCACGAGTTTTCAAAGATAACATACTTGTCCTAATCTACTGTGCTGTGTGGCTGTTAAAGAGCTGCTCTGTCCCACCCCAGAGGTGGCTGCATCTCAGTGCTGGGCAAAGGATCCCTGTATAAATAGCCCCTGCATCCCACCCCAGAAGTGGCTACATCTCAACCTCAGGGATGAACTGAGTGACTGGAATACAAGTGACTCTAGTCCTGGGAGTGACCAGGGCTGCTGGGCCTCTTGCCAGGGAGGTGGGCAAGGCCTCAGCAGAGATTGTGGCCCTGGGGTGGTGCAAGGCCAGGGCCGAGATTCTTCTGGCCGTGGGAGCCCAGTGACTCAGTCAGTGCCCTGCTCCCAGCCAGTCCTCCCCATTCACCGAGCACTTCGTGCCAGCCATGTTGCTCTGAGTCACACTAGGTGCCACTCGATAGGTCACCTACAATCACACGGTTTCTTTTCGGTGCCTCGACTGGGCAGCGGGTAAGGAGTGGTGGATAACGGATTCTCCAGGACAGGACTACAGATCTGCTCCCCCACTGTGACAGGGATGCCCCGCTGGTCCCATCTCTGCCCCAAGAGCCTCCCCCCGCAGTCCCTGGCAGAGAAGGGATTGCCCCACTGCCAGTGCCCAGCAGGCCTATGTGTGACATGAGTTTGGGGGTCTCAACCTCGTCCCTAGGGGGATGGGTCCATGCTCTGACAGGCATTAGCTGACAGCCAAGGACTGGCCAAGAGTGCCCTCCCCACCTTCTCAGGCAGGGCAAGGGGTGGAGTACAGAGTGATCTGCTGTGGGGCCCAGGCCCTCAGTCTCTGGGGCTGGCAGCACTGCCCCAGCGATGAACATCCCCCAGGGGCAGGGAGCAGCTGCCGGGTCCAAAGCATCCCAGCAAACACTGGCCATTCGGCACCAGCCAGGGGAAGGTCTCGCACCCAGGCCATTCTGGATCAGAAGCGTGTGTGGGGAGATGGGAGCTGAACACGGACCCCTCTCCAAACTCCCAGCAGCCCCCAGAGCCTCATCCCTGTGATCCCTCTAACGCCATGGGCACAAGGACCCTCAGCCAGCATCCCCATAAGGCCCAACAGTGGGGAACCCAGCCCCTTACCTGGCTGGTCCCTCCCATGGCCTTGACGCTGGCCCCAGTTCAGCCCAGTTCCCCCACTCTGCAGGGCACTGGAGAAGCCTCCACTGGCAGCTTTGCTGCTGGCATTCTGTGGCAGCTCCTGCCGAGGCCCCAGGGCCCAGGCCGGGCAGCGCTGCCCTCCCAGGGGGCTCGTTAGCCAGGGCCATGCAGAAGCCTGGGACCCAAAAGCCAACCATGGCTCCCCAGCCGGGAGCGGGTTTCCTTGACACCTGGGTACCCCAGGGGGCCAGATCCTAAAGAGCAGGAGGGGAAGATGCAGAAAGAGGAGAGCTGTGCACGGGGCCATGGAGCGGGGGGAAGGGACAGAGAGACGTTTAAACCAGAGGGGCGGAGGGCGCGCCCCATCTTCCTCAGAGCCCTGGGCTGGCCTGTGCCCCTTGGCCCCAGGGGTGGGGGCTGGAAAGTGACTTGCCTTACCCCAGAGTGCCAAGGCCACTGGCTGTACCGGAGAGGCCGTGCGGCTGCAGGAAACGCCCCCCCCTCGAGCTGGGCTCCATGGGGCCAGGATTCAGGCCTGGGGAGCTTTGGGCCTTGTGGCAGGGACTCCAGCACTGGGGAAAGGGCCAGCTCGACTGCCCCAGAGCCCAAGGCTTGCGTCACACCCCCATCCCCCACGCCAACGGCCCTGCCCTGAAGGGACCCATCTAGGGGCAGAGCGGAGCTCAGGCTCTGTAGCCCCAGCGTGCCGGTCCCACAGCCGGCAGGCAACGCGGGTGCTGTCCCAACAGGAACTGGGCTGAGCCCCTCTCCACAGCCACCCCCACTGTCAGACACTGCTCCCCGGGGACAGATTCGAACCCGTGCCCCAGAGAGGAGAGACGCCCCCTACCCCGCCAGCCCAGAATATTATTATTCATCTTACATAGCACTGTCCAGCAAAACACTTCCCAAAGGAGGTCAGTGTCATCATCCCCACTATACACATGGGGAAACTGAGGCAGAGAGCAGGGAAGGGATTTGCTCAAGGTCACCCAGTGGCAGAGTCAGACATAGACTTCCAGTCTGCTGCATCCCAGTTCAGTGCTTTACCCACTAGGCCACACTGCCTCCCTTGAATCATAGAATCATAGAATATCAGGGTTGGAAGGGACCTCAGGAGGTCATTTAGTCCAACCCCCTGCTCAAAGCAGGACCAATCCCCAATTAAATCATCCCAGCCAGGGCTTTGTCAAGCCTGACCTTAAAAACTTCTAAGGAAGGAGATTCTACCACCTCCCTAGGTAACGCATTCCAGTGTTTCACCACCCTCCTAGTGAAAAAGTTTTTCCTAATATCCAACCTAAACCTCTCCCACTGCAACTTGAGACCATTACTCCTTGTCCTGTCATCTTCTAAAAGAAGACTCTGTGGCCATAGCTCGGGAGTGGTTTCCCTCCACGCACTGCCAGGGGGAGCCATGAGATGTTTAGTATTGTCTGTCCCAAGTGTGGGGAGGCACGAGCCACCCCGGGTCCCACACAGGTGCCTCTGCCCAGATGGCAAGAAGGCCGAGCGGACCCATCAGCTTTGGTGCCCCTCTTGCGCCCCAACACTCAGAAGTCACTAGTCAGGCCTCAAAATCATGAGATTTGCTTAAAAATCACAAGATTTTAATATTTGTTTGCATTCTGGCATGGCTGTGTTTGGGAGGAGCGAGGTCTGGGGCTTCTCCTCCACGCCGAGGGTGGGCACTTTATCGAACGAAAGTGAAGTTTCTTCGTTACTGATCCCATTCCAACTCACCCACCCACCCACTGCTGGGCTCACCATGCAGTGATGGGCGTTGGCAACGCTGGCCATTTAAGGGTTAAAGTGTGACAGGGCGTTGGTCTACCTTGGCACTAGAAGGGCAGCAGGAAGAGCAGCAGCCCCACAATTGAGCTGCCTTGGAAATTTGGGGGGGTGCATGGAACCCTTATGTTTTCACCCCTTGCAAAAAATTTTCAAAAGCCAAAAATGTCTATGTGTGTGTGTGTGTGGGTGTGTAGTTTTTTCCATCCCTTCCCATCCACTTTCCAGTAGATGAGAAAAGGACAAAGGGTAGAGAAATGGGGGAGGGAGGGGTAATTTTTCGAAGGCTTTTTTTAAATTGCTCATCAAAAACCTGAAATGTTTAGAAAGAAGCAAATTTTTTCTACAACACTGTCAAGAAAAAGGCCAATTTACCAACAAAACAGCTCAGGCTTTAGTCTAAAGAGGAGCGAAAGAAGCAGGGCTGAAATAGGTACAGAATATAATGAAAGGAGGGGGGTGCTCCTATTTGCCCCCCCCTTCACCTGTCCCAGTGTTGCAAGAGCAATGGGACGCTCTGTGAAAGCAAATGTCAAGGGAAGTTACATAATTAGCCAGGGGAACTCACTGCCACTAGATGTCACTGACATTGCGAGCCTGGCAGGATTCAGACAAGGATGGTGGGGGGTGGGGGAGCAATGGTGTCAGGACAGAATTTAGAAAACAGGCCACAAGGCCACTGCTGACTGTCAGGATGAGGGGGATATGCCCCCCTTTCCCCCCTCCCCCGACTGGTTATGTCATCATTAGCCACTAGGAGGGGGTTCTTGCACCTTCCTCTGAAGTAGCTGGTGCTGGGGTGGCTGGCCCCATTGATCTGGTTTGGGGAAGGAGGCAGCAGGGAGAGGGCGGGGTACTGGGCTAGATGGGTCCTGTGACGCTAGCAGACCAGGTGCCAGCTCATGCCCAGGCCCTTAGGCCTCACTGAACACTGACAAGCGCAGAGCTTGACCCAGCCTGTGTGTTAGCTGTGTGACAACAGCTGCTGATCAGCGTGTGTGGAGTGTTTCGACTTGTGGAATTGCTTGCAGGATTGATCTCTCCCATAACCTCTGTAGCCCGTGGTATAAAGTTAGAATGAATGTTTGCATCGTAAACCTCTGTAACTGCTCCACACCACTGAGTTTGCGAGGCAGCTTACGTCCACCTAACACTGCGTCTACACTAAAATTTGGCTCCCGTTGATGTAACTCACCTGCTTTGCCGACTTAATCATGCCACTTCCCCCAGTCAGCGTAGTTAGGTCAATGCAGTGTCAGTGTACATACTGCTTTGCTTACATCGACTGTCCCGCAATGCCCCCCACACTGACAGTACAATCGATACCACACACCACAGACACAAGGAGCCAGGTGTACACACACACAAGTGCTGTAACTACTGTGGCGGCTGCACGCAGGGCAATTTGATTTTGTAGTGTAGCCATGGCCTGTGTAACTCCCTCAACAGGGGAGAAGCATGAATTAGTGTAAAGTGCTGGGTCTGCCCATCGAAACCAAACGAGCCATTGCGAAATATCCTTACTGATTGCCTCTCTTGTTAGATATTTTACTGCGTGTGTGTGTGTGTGTGTTCTCCCTGTGTGCTGCCCCAGCTCTGTGCAGACAGCCAGCACAGCAGACCTTGAGTGAACCGCCCAATGACCACAAGATCCGTTAAGGGACGAAGGCACCCGGCCAGGTTTATTGTTGACAAGGCATGCTAATAGCACCTGGCAGACTCTACGAGGATATTAAGACATGTATGCCTGTGAGAATGGACGCAGCTCAGTGAATGGCAGGACTTTCCATTTCCCCCTTGGCTGGACCAACACATTCTCTCAGAGATATCCTGATACAAACAAGCTGCCCCTCTGACTTAGATACTGCCCTCTGACCTGGCTAGTTATTGTCCACTTTTTTGTACATGTTGGTTTGATTAAAACATTTGTATTTATTATGTTGCTATTTGACCTTATCTTTTAGGAGGGCTCAGTGTGTTCCTGTTATCCTTGGGGAATGTTTTTGTGCCATTCTTGATATTGTGGTTTTTGTACCACGCTTCTGGAATGTGTTTGTGTGGTCCTTTGTGCTGAGCACTGTCCAGGACTGCACGTTTCTGCACCATCAGGGCTGGGCTCACCAGATTCTGGGAACGTGCAAGTGGGCAGGGCCTGATGTTTGCTCACAGCAGGGAGAGGGGATACTGGGCTGGATGGACCCTGTAGGAATCAGCCAGGCTGAGTTTCCTGCAGGGCAGAGGGAGGTGAGTGGGCCTTGTTAGATGCAGCCTGGGGGGGCTGGCTGTGGTGAGGGGGGTCTCGGGCTTTGGGGGGGTTCTCTGCAACAGGCTGTCTCTGTGACTGATGCTGATCACACTACACTGCCCCCTTCTTAAAGCCCAGCACAGCCCAGCCCAGCCCAGCCCAGCAGCTGGAGCCCACCCAGTAATTAGGAAATGAGTTTTAATTTCAGGCAACAAAATGCCACAAAAGTGGCGGGTGAGCCGGCTTTGGGCTGCGCGGTAAGATGATAAGCAGCATCACACAGGCTGGTTGCATAATTGTGAACTTGGCTCAGGCCGGTTGCCTTCCCCGCCCCCCCGCCCAGCCCTGGAGGTTGGGGGCCGACTCTGAGGAGGGCTGGGGGACGAGATGCTGGGTCCCTGCCCGGGAGAAGGGGTGTGCGCTGGGCATCATTCTGGGATCGTTCAGCCCCCAGCATGGCCTGGCCCAGGGCAGGGGGCACTGGGCCGCAGTCCATACCCACAAGGCATGGGCAGGTTGGGGACAGGGCTAGCTCAGCCTGGGTTTGGTGAACTCCGATCTTGAGACAATATTTCCTCTAGGGCCCATTGGATGCACCTGTGCTGCCTACAGGGGGCACTGCCGCTGCATGGGGGTATCACCCACCTGCACCTCCTGCCTCCCACTGCCCCACCCCAAATCACCCCCTGGCCCCTCCACCCATGCACTGTATACAGCTTGCAGTTACTGTAAACCTCTCCCCCTCCCTGCTACCCCCACTGCCTCCCCCCAGCCCTGCTGTAAGCCCCCCAAGTCACCCCGCTCTGCCCCAAGCAATCTCCCTCCAGCAGGGTCTGCATGCAGGTCTCTGCAGGATGAACTCTTCTGCAAGCCTGGTGCAGCTTCACCTGTCCCTGGGTCCCAGCTCCGCCCTAGTCATGATCCCCCCAATCCAGGCCCAAAGGTCTTGGGGGCCCTGGCACAGCTGGCACTGGGAGACAGGGGCATCTTGGCACCCCATTCCCACCAGCCCCCAGGGCTGGGACCAGCAGTGATCAGCTCCCCCAGGCCCACTGCATGGGCTGATGCATGCAGCCCTCTCCAGCTGCCCTCACCAGGGCCTGGGGCAGAGCATGGCAGAGCCAGGGCAGAGGGGCTGGGCCTGTCTGCTGGACCCACCCTCCCTCCTGGCACCAACCAGGCCCATGGCCAGCTGTCTCAGGCCTGCACCCCCCTCATGCTTCTGGGGGCAGGCTGAGGGGTACAGCGTGTGTGGCTGGGGTCCCCCTTGCTCAAGGTGCAAGCCCGGGGTGCAGACGGAGCCCCATGTAAGGGCAGCCATGGGGGGAGCTGGCGAGCCCACAGTTGGGCAGGTGTCTCCGCCGGAGCTTTTTAATTCCGCACCCCCAATTCACCGCCCACCTGCCTGGCAGCCGCACAGCAATTATCCAAATGGCTGTTAATTGCGGCTGATAATTCCTCACGGGGATCAGGGGTGGAAAGCTCCGCAGCTGAGCAGATTGGGGCTGGGCCCGAGCAGCAGATCCCAGGTGCCAGGGTCTCTCACCCCGTCCACAGCAGGCACGCAGCGCTGGCAGGGCTCGTTTGCCCAGCACGGAGACAGGAGGCACTGCTGTGCCTGCTAAACCCTGGGACAAAGGAGAGAGAAACCCGTCACCTCCTGCTCTGGCAGAGGGTTCCTGGCCTGGCTTACATGGCACAATCCAATGGGCCCTGGTGGCCTGAAACTTCACTACCCACCCTCTCTGTGGCCCAGCCCCCAACCCCAGGGGGAAGCCAAGAGACACCCCCAAGCTAGCTGGGACGTGCCCTGGGGTCCTGCCCCGACCAGCTGCACTGCAACGCCCTCTGTAGGGATGGGCTACCTGCCCCTCATGCAAATAGCAATGCCCCCCTCCCCCAAGCATGCTCTCTGCTCGTGCCTCTCCACCAACGGGAGCATGCCCCTTACAAGGCAGCTCCCTGACTGCCCCCTGCTCCATATGCTGTGTGGGGACGGGGGGGAATTACACCAGAAGGGCCTGGCTAGTCTATCATGAACCAACACCAGGCCCAGAGACTCTTTGATACAAGGTCCCAGAGGGGGAAGACAGGACATTATCCCTATGCCCCACCTTGCATCTGAGCTGGGACCCCATATGAAGCTCTAGCTCCCCAGTCCCAGCCTGTGTGGCCCCCCAGCATCCAGTGGGACAGAGACCACTCAAATGGACAGCATCTCAGACCCACATCATGGGGGGGCTGGCCCAGCCCCCGCTTCCTGCCTGATCAGCATGCACTGCCCTCTTTGCGCAGCAGGTGGCGATAGGAGACCAGCCCTGCGCTCTCATGGCAGACGGCTCTGAAACCGGCTCCAGCAGCCCCAGTGGAACCCAAGCCCACCCAGGAGCACCTCGGCAAGGGGGGGGCTGCGTCTGCTCTTCGCTGGGTAGCACAGACAGTCGGGGGTGGGTGGTGTGGGGACGTACAGCCCCTGATGCTACCCCAACTGTCCCACCTCAGTACGTGGCCCGATTTTCAGCCACGCTCGGGAGCAGAACGTCAGACCGGCCACCACCCACCCGCCTGGCAGGTCTCCACAGCCTCTAGGTAAATGGGTTGAGGCTGACGGGGGAGCGCCTCTCGTGGAGGAGTATCTGGCCCCCACCACTGTAGCACTATCATTGCTGCATCCTGCCCCCCCATGCACATGGGGCTGGACAGGGCTGTCACCCCATTGCAGAGGGGGACGGAGACCCAGAGGGGCTGGGTGACTCACCCAAGGTCACACAGGGAGTCTGTGGCAGAGCAGGGACATGAACCCAGAGCTGGCGCCATCATTCCTCCCCGGCCCTACCCAGCCTGGATGGGTTGCTATGCTCAGCCCCCACCCCCCACGGGACGCTGCTCACACCTTTGCCAGTTCGGCTCTGCTGGAGGGATCCCCGAGTGCAGATGGGGGCTGGCGTAACCACCGGGTCACCCCACCCTGACCAGAGCAGAGGGGGGGTTAGTGCACTGGTGGGTGCCACAGCACTGCCTGTGCCAGCTACCCCTCAGGGCTGGCAGCTGGGAAACATCAAGGCAAAAGGGACTAGTGCAGACAAGGCCCCAGGGTGCCAGGACCGCGGGCTGGGTGGCTTTGGACACCTGACTGCTCGAAGCCATGCTACAAGAGACCCTGGGGTTCTTTCTGCGCCAGCTGGCAAGGCAGGGGCACATTGGACTGGCCAGCCAGGATTGTGCTGCATGGAGCCAGCATTGCATTGAGAGCAGGGGCTTGAGTCAGCACTCCCAGCCCTGCAGTGGGCGTGCTGTCTGGATTCTATTGAAGGGGGCTGGGCAGGCAGGACTCCTGGCTCTTATTCCTGCCTCTGCCACCTACTCCTGGCACGCTGCTCCATGCCTCAGTTTCCCCCGTGTAACATGGGGATAGTGCTTACACCTGTGACAGGGAGGCTTGGCAAGAGCCTCAGGAATATCCCTGGGGGGACTCAACGGGAGTCACAGCAGCAGGGTGTGCACAGAGCAGGATTTTCCCTCCCCAGCGCCGCTATCAGCTCCTGAGAATAGCCCAGATCAGACTGGGGCTGCAGGCTGGAGCCAGCTCTGCTGCAGCAAGTAGCTCCGGTGGTTAACAAGCATGCTGTCAATCCCTTCCCTGGGTAGATGGTTTGGGCAGCCAGGTGTGTGCCAGGCTCCCCTCTGGAGGCAGGCCTGTGCTGCCAGCTGTGAGTTACAGAGCATCTGTGCCATGGCAACCAGCTATCCCAGAGGGGGCCCCCCTGCCCGAGACTGGCAGCATTATCCCCCTTTTACAGATGTGGAAACTGAGGCGTAAATAGGGGAGGTGACTTGCCCAAGGTCACCCAGCTGGGAATAGAGCCCGGGTCGCCCGTCCCAGTCCAGGGCTCTATCCACTAGGCAACACTGTCTCGGTCGATGGGAAAGTAGAGAGGAATGGTGCAGTCATGGATCCACAGGGTCGGTGCCAGGGTCCCAGCTGTGGAAATCTCTGGGAGGAAGCCCTTTGCTGTGCCAGACCCCAACAGGTCTCTCTCTTCCTCCAGGACAGGCCACATGGCCTTCCCACCTCCTGAGACTGAACCACTAGGCTTTACCCCGTGAGCCCTGCCCAGCGAGTCCAGCTGGGACAGATCCTGGTAGAGACCCGTCCACTCCGCAGGGCCCGACGCCCCTCAGCCCGGGTGACAGGGACACTCACCCAGCGTTGTCAGAACAGTCGGGTTTCTTAGGCACCTGGACCCCAGCCTGGGCAGCCCGGCCCACTGAAGGTTAAAGCAAGAGGCCGTTCTGGTCAGCCCAGAGGCTGGTCGAGCTGCAGAGAAACCTGTTTTCAGCTCCGGGTCTCTCACTCAGGGCCTGTCTACATGTAAACCACTTCAGCTGCTCCGCTTCAGTGACGCTGCCTTTCCCATACCCCCGAGCGACACAGTGGCACCGACCCAATTGTCTCGTGTAGACCAGGCCTCGGCCTGACCTTGGTCAGTTCTCAGGCAAGAGCTCCCAGCTTCCCGCACTCATCCCCCAGCTCAAACTTTCCCAACCCTGTGTTCTTGAGCTGGGGGCCCTGCTCCAATTCCCTGCTGGGAGCATTCAACCAGAGTCATTGGAGCCGGCATGGTCTTTCTGGCCCCCAGGCTGATCTGTGTTGGATTCTCTTCATTTCACCAAGACAGGGAGGTGACGCCCCCCCCCCCCCCGCCCTGCATGACTCTTACCTTCTCCAAGAATCCTTCCCCTTCACCCCCTGCCAGAGAAGCCAGGAAATATATAGGGAAACTGAGGCACGCATCAGATTCATAAAAGATATTACAAACATTCCCAGTTGGTCACAGGTGCACAGTCTCCCAGCAGCTCAGCAAAGGCTGGAAACAAGAGCAGAGGCAACAGGAGGGAGAGATCTGGGCAGGCCTTGGATTTTACATCACTTTGCTTCTCCTAGGGGGGGCAGGAGCTACTGGGTTTCCCGTGTGAGAATCCAGGGCAGGGTGGGTTTGCAGCTGCCCTCTGCTGGGGGTGGGACGGGGATGGCAGGAGCTAGGGGAAGCCCACAGGCCAGGGCTGACTTGTGGCTAAGGCTCGGGAGAGCTGGGTTCTATTCCTGCTCTGGCAGACTCCCTGTATGCCTCAGTTTCCCTTCTGTAACACAGGCCACCCTGCCTCCCCTGGGAGGCTGAATTCATTAGTGAGATTCTGATACCATGGTGATGGGTGTAGGAGCACACACAGACAGGAGTGTCCAGGTGTGGAAGAGGCTCTGTGTGCGAAGCTTAGTTCTGTGACCGAACTGCCCTGTTTATAAACAGAGAGATTGTGCTGGGTACACACTTCCCCAGTCGGTGCCTCGGTTTCCCCATCTATACAGAGGGGATAAGGACACTAGCCTTTGTAGAGCACTTTGAGATCTGCCCACAGCCAGTGTTAGAGAAGGGCTGTGGCCATTAGTCCAGCCACACAGGGAATGCTATTGTTCTGCCAATCCCTCAGGATCTCCAAGGGTGTCTAGACCCCACCCCTCCCCCCGCCAGGATCTCCGAGCAGGTTCTAAATCACTCCTCCTTCCTTCTACTTCTCATGTGCTCCCCCCGCGGCTCTGTCCCATGGCAAGGGCGTGGCCAACACAGCTCGCTCACCTCTCCCATGCTGGGCTCGTATGCCTTGAACGCCTTGAGTTTGGCCAGCACAGCGTGCACCAAGTGGAAGTTATCTTCATGGTCCCTGCAGCAAAGACAAACCCTGTGGGTCAGAAACAGCTCCTCCCCCAGGGGCACTTGCACTTCCTGTAGGAGGTAACCAGGTACCCTCGCCCTTTGGGCACACTCACTTCCTGTAGAGGATGGCTGGGTACTTCTCCATGGCACACTCACTTTCTATAGGGGATAGCTGGGTACCCCTTCCCCTGGACACACTCACTTCCTGTAGCGGATGGCTGGATACTCCTCCAGGGTTTCACACAATGTGGCAATCTGCTCTGCCAGCATCTCCATCTGCTTGTTCTTTTCGAAAAAGCAGTAGGGGCTGAACCAGTTGTGGAAGCTCTATGGCCTGTCCAGGGAGTACACCTTGGGGACGGGGGAGAGCAGAGATCAGACCCCGGTGCCAACTGCTTGCAGCCAGGCCAGCTGTGCCCCATACCGCGCCCCTAAGATGCGCTGTTGGATCAGGCCAGCCTGGCGGAGCTGTAGCGAGCCCCTAGTGAGGGAGAGATCCCTTTGCCAGTGCCACTCCTGTTGTGGTAGAGGGATAGCGAGCCAGAGATTCATGCACCAGCCTGGGATGAAGATGCCCCAGGTTCAGGTCCATACTTGGCTGCAGACTCCCAGGTGCCCTCAATGTTGGGGGAGGGGGCTTGGCGACGCTTCTCGTCTGGCGAAAGCCCCAGCATAGCCACGGGCAAACCCGGCATCAAGGCGCGTCTGCCGCTGTCGCTTATTTCACTGGCCGAACAGAACGAGCCATGGGGACAAACGTGCTTGGACACCAATAAATAGTATCAGCCCGTGAAGGGTTTGCTGGCGCAACGGGACGGGTGAGCCAGCAAAGCCTCCTGACGGACACTCAGCTTCTACCAGCCAAAGCTTCTCTTGGCACAGCTGGCACCGGTACCCCAAATGAAATCAGCTAGAGTGGCGAAAGGACTGCTTTGCCAGCGTAACGGCACCTACCCAGGGGCTCTGCCACCACAGCTGCATCAGTTACAGGGGGATTTTTTCTCTCATGTCCCTGTAACAAACCCATACCAACAAAGCTTTTGTGTGTAGACCAGGCTCATGTCTCTCTGTGCCTCAGTTTCCCCATCAATGCAATGGGGCTGACACCCCAGTCCTGCCCCTCAGGGGCAGGAGGGGGGAAATCCACTGATGACACAAGGAGGGGATGGGGTGGTTGGGTAAAGGGCAGGCGTGTGGAGTATTGGGCTGTCTTGCAGGCCTAGTATAAACCACCAGTAAGAGCTGGTAAAGCCAGGGAGGCAGGGCCCTCCTTCTCCATACATCTACCATTCCCACCCAGTGCAAGCCAGCGATTCCACGTCTCACAGGGTGTGAGCAGCCAGCTAGTCCCTGCTGCCCTGTGCTGGCGTCAAACCCGGGGCCCTAGAAGGGAAAGGTTCCCCCGCCAAGCCACATGAAACACTAAGGGTGGGGTGTCGTACGTCACCATCCGCCGCACGGACCTGCTCCTCCAAAGCCCGGCCACCCCTCACCCGGCTCTCGTAGGGCAGGAAGGCCATGTTGATCTCCTTGAGGGTTTTGATGACCTTGGTGATCCGTGACTTCCTCAGCTCCTTGAACAGAGGCTCAGGACAGGCTGCAAGGCAGAGGCAGTGGGTGGGAGTGACAGGCACAGGGCTCAGGACCCCCAGCACAGTGCCAGCCCCCACGGACAGGGCCAGACCGGGCACAGCAGGGGCAGTAGTGCTGCACACCTGTGGGGAACCTGGGCAAGCCAGCAGGGCCACACAGGAGTCAACGATGCCCCCCCGAACCAGAGTCATGCCGGGTTCTCGCTTTCTGCAGCATCAGCAGCGAGGGGGAGCCACAATCTCTCCTACACAGCCCCTGTCTCACACCCTGCCCTCAGCCCCCCCGCAGGGCTGAGTGACCCGAGTGTACTACGTAGGATGATGCACAAGGAGGAACGGGGACTTGGGCTCCCCCTGCCGCTGTAATGGGGAGAAGCAGATCTGACCCTGACACACTGGGTATTCTGGTGCTGTCCCATCCCCCCACCGAGTTGGGACTGATGGAGCAATGCATGCTGGGAATGGTAGCCAGAGGCCGCCTTTCTGGGCACAGGCTGCAGGTGTCTGTGAGCCGTGCTGGCTGGAGGCAGGCCCGTGGGGGAGAAGTGGGGGAAGGGATAGGTGGGGTCATTCGGTCTGGCCTGCTGGGGCTGCATCCCCTGCAGGAGGGCAGAGCATAATCAGGGTGCTGCGCACTGGCCTGCCGGCAGAGAGAGACCCCCCACCCCCCAGGCTCCAGTGTGCTGCTGCCCAGCCTCCCAGCTGGGGGATCCCCCGACCCCCGATACTCACGGCTGAGGAAGAAGACGTGAGCTGCCTTGTAGTTGAAGGTGGGGGTGCCCTGGAAGTCATTGATCAAAGCCTGCACCGACTGCAAGGGGGAAGAAAGGGGGTGTCAGCACCTGCCGAGGCCCCTCCCTGCTGCTCAAATGGCCCAGCCCATGCCCAGCCCCTGGGGACTCAGGGCCTAGCATGATGCCATCGGGAGGTGGGCTGGTTTTTACCCCCCTGGCTCTGGGCTCCCTCCCCACCTGGAGCAGGGCTTGTGCCCATGTACCCAGGACATCCTCAGGGCCCAGTCACATCTCTCGCTGTCACAGAAGTGTCCATGCCCGGCCACAGATGGGGCCTGGCATTGCCTTGCTGCTGAACTAAGTGGGCTCTCAGCAGTGCCCAGGGAACAGCCGGCCGAGCAGCAATCCCAGGCAACTACCATCAGGGCCCCCTCCCTCCCCGGGCGCCATGCTGGGCACCTGCAGCTTCGCCACGCCAGCTAGCCTGGCAGGGTGTTTGGAACCTGTTCAGACCCCTCGACCAGCCATTGTGACAGGTGAGAACCTGGCTGCCCTGTCCCAAGCCCCAGGCCCCAGCTCGCAGTCCTCTCCTACAGCGCTCCCTCTGCGGGCAGCCCCTGCGGGTTCTGGGCTTCACCCTGCTCTGCCAGCGCCCCCTGCCCCTGGTCTCCCTCCACTCACCTTGCTGCTGCAGATGCAGGAGCCTCCTCCCCAACAGCCCCTGCTCCCTGAGCCTCTGCCTCATCGAGTCTCCTTCGCTTTGAATCTCAGCTGAGGTCGCCTCTCTCCGCCTGCTGCACCTGCCCATCCAATCCCCACAGGATTGCACTGCGGAGAGGTCTGGGGGACAGTCTGTGCCTCCCGTGGCAAAGAACATGAAGCCCAGCTCCGGGGAAGCAGCCTCCTAGGGAGCCCCTACTGGCCCCATTCCCATCCTGATGTTGTGCTGCGCACAGAGAAATGGAACGAGGGGAGTCTGCCAGGCTGGATACGTCCTTTCTGCCAGGCTGGATACGAGCGCAGCTGAACTAAGGATCTGGCCCCGTGCAGGAAGAAAACAGATCCTGTCCAGCACCTCTTGACTGGAGGGGATCCAGGGACCCTCACTGTGTATGGCGGACAGCAACACAACAAAGACTTCAAATTCTGAGTCCTGCACATAGAACCCCTCCAAGGCATGCCCCACTCAGGGAACTGCTGGCCTGTCTCCTGGGCACCTTCCACAGCCCAGCTAAGCAATTAGATAGTCAGCTCTTCGGGCCAAGCACCATCTTTTTGTTGGTGATGACTGGCGCTCCTGGGCACCACTGTAATACACCTAATGAATAATGTACAACGCCTTGCAAAATGGGACCTTGGTCCATGACTGGGGCTCCTGGGTGCTACCATAATACATCTGTTTGTTTTACCCCTACGAAGCACCTGATTCTGGCTGGCCCCGTAGGGCAATAGCCCCGAGACCCTGACCTGTGCTCTCACTCTCACTCCCACTCCCGGTAGCTGGTGTGCGTGAGTGCACTGCCCAACACACTATGTTTCCCCCATAACTCAAGCAATGCCTCTCCCTACCCCACCTCTAGGCCATCAGGACTTGGCTGCTCAGTCCTAATGAGGTTCCAGGGGCTATTCTGCACCAGGACGCGCTGGCCTCCCTGCTGCTTTCCTGCAGTTCCTTTACACCTGCGGCATGCGGACGCCCCGTTCACTGGGGTACATGGGGCTCGAGTGCATGGTAAGGGGCTGGCAGCACAGACTGGATCCAGACATGGCGAAGGCAGACACGAACCTGCTTTTTCCACGCATTTCGACCCTGAACTGCAGCTACACCCCCCACTCCCCACACCAGCCCTGGACTGCCCCCACCAGCTGTGCCAGTGCCCCTCACTACTGACTGGAGCCCTTGCTATCCCAGCCCTGGGTTCCCACCCACTCCCAGCTCCGCCAGTGCCCCTCACTCCTGTCCACAGCCCCCTGCTATGCCAGCCCTGGTCTGTCCCCCCCAGCTCTGCCTCACTCCTGACCTGCAGCTATTCTAGTCCTGGGATCCCTGCCTCACGGCTCTGCAGATGCCCCTCACTCCTGACTGCAGCCCCCTGCTATCCCAGCCCTTTGCTCCCCCCCCCCCCCATTCCCAGCTCCACCAGTGCCCCTCACTCCTGACCCGCAGCTATTCCATTCCTGGGTTCCCCCCCTCACGGCTCTGCAGATGCCCTTCACTCCTGACCCGCAGCCCCCTGCTATTCCTGTTCAGAGACCCCTCTTGAACCAGGGCAGTATGGCCCACCCCAAGTATTCAGAAGCCACGTGTCAGGCCCTCCTAATTGTGCGATTTAGTGAGGAAAAGCTAAGAGAAGAGCTAAGGGTTATTAGCACCACTGGCCGTCCTGAGCTGTGGGCCACTTTTGCTCTGTCCCAGTTCTGGGGGCAACCATGGAACATCAGAACTGAATCCACTTTGCAAGGGTCTTTTAAACCCCAGGTCTGTGGTCTGGATTTAGCCACAGGCCCCGTCCACTGCAGCCTGGGCTGGAGATTCAGCAGTGGGTTGGGCTTCTGAAGTAACAGAAGTGGGTTGGGCTTCTGAAGTGTAAGGCTTTACCTTGATCTCTCCTACATTACAGCTATAGCCTACGCCAGCTCTGTGTTGGGGCCGGGCAGAAGTGTACTGCTTTACTATGTTACGAAGTGGCTATGACGTCATTTTTCTCCTTGCGCGCAGCCGTTACCCGTTCTGACAGGCTGTTTATAATGGTAACTTTACTAGTTTTCAGAGGTTGTCGGGGGGGGGGGCGGGGGGAGTGTGCAAGGTGGAAGTTTCGCCTAGTGCACAAAATATCCTTGCACCGGCCCTGGTGGGAGTCATCCTGATGGAAAGAGATGACGACGATGACGCCCCCGCAAAATGCAGCTCCTATGGGAGGGGGCAGCCCTCGGGGTTGGGGCAGACAGCCTCCTCCCCTTCCTGGTGTGTGACAGGCAGGCGGGGGGGAGCTCTCTGCTCCGACTGACTCCTAATCCTCCCTGAGGGTGAGACACACCCAGGAGCACCCCTCCCAGGGCTCCCCAACTGGGCCCTGCCCCCCCAGACCCACACCCAACCAGACCCTGCCCCCGACCGGGCTCAGACCCCCCGGCTCCGCACTCACTCTTGCGCACCACCGCCTTCAGTCCGGACGGGGCCATCTCCGCCTCTTGCCACGTCCCCTCGAGCCCTGTGGGTAGAAGTAGGACTCAGCTGTGTGCGGGGTGGGGCTGGAGTCAGGACTCCTGGGTTCTGCCCCGGCTCTGCTCCTGTCCTTGGGCACGCCCTGGCCTCTCCCTGCCATGCTCTGGGGAGTGTCTGTGACGCTGGACGACGGCCCCTAGTGACGCTGAAATCAGTCACTGGTGGACGGGCCCGGCCCCCCCTAGTGTCACTGATGGACGGGCCCAGCCCCCCCAGTGACTGATTTCAGTATAAAGCAACTGGGGTGCTGGCGGGTCGATGTCTGCAAGGCTGAAGACGGCCGAACGCCGCAGCCCCCCACTTCTGGCGCTGCGAGGGCTGGGCCTGGGCACCAAGGGGCGGGCGCCCAGTGACAGGGCCACGCAGGTCCCCACTGAACCCCCACCTGGTCATGTGGGGCGCAGAGGGAGGCGGGGGCCTCGGGCAGGGTTAAAGCGAGGACTGGGTTGGGGTAGTGGGGCCTCAGCCCACTCCAGTCAGGGCCCCCCAGTGAGCTGCAAGTCCCCCCTCCAACCAGTGTCCCCCCCTCAGCAGTGCCCCTCGCCCCCCCCCCACGCACCTCCCCCCTCGGTCAGGCCCCTCGCCCACCTCCACCCAGCCCCCCTCAGCCAGGCCCCGTGTTGTACCCAGGAACAGGAGCAGGTCGAATGGAGCGAACGGCCTCTGCCCGTCTCGCCCCGTCAGGAATGGCGTCCTTCAGCGCTGCCGGGGGCGGGGAGGGCTGGAGCCGCGCGCGCCCAGCGACTGGCACGGACTGTACCGCTGCTCAGCCAGTCCCGGCCCTTCCTGCACGGAGCGGCGGGAAAACATGGTACAGCCCCAGCCGGGGTGGAAACAGTCTGAGGTAAAATTGTCCTGGGAGCTGCCAATGGCGGGAAAAACCGGTTGGATCCAGTTGTGACTGGGCCATGATCACCGTAAACAACAAGATGGCGGTCACAAGATGGCCGATCCGACGCCATCTTGGATTGCTGCTCTGTCTTTACAAACCCCATATTGAATTTAATATACACATATTTTAACAGACTATAACCCTATAACAAAACACACCCAACAGTATACAGAGCAGTATAAACAAGTCATTGTCTGTATGACATTTTAGTTTGTCCTGACTTTGCTAAAGCTTTTTGTGTAGCCTCTTGGTGTACCCCCGGAAGACCTCTGCGTACCCCCAGGGGCACCCGTAACCCTGGTTGAGAACCACTGGGTTAGAGAAACGTGTGTGTGTGTGTGTCTAGGAATCAGGACTCCTGGGGTCTATCCTGACTGCGAGCGGAGTGGGGTCTAATGGTTAGAGCAGAGAGCTGGCAGGTAGGATTCCTGGGTTCTAGTCCAGGCGATGCAACTGATTCATTCTGTGACATGGGTTGTTCTGCCTTGTCCTCCTGTGACAGGTGGAGCGCAAAGACCTGCCCCAGCCCTTCCCTTCCGGCTGGGTGGTGCAGGAATTAATGTCCGTAGAGCCTGGGCTCTAAGATCCTGGAGCAAAGCGTCCTGGAGAAGGAATTAGTTCCCCAAGCGTGACTGGCTCCCTACCCCATCCCTCCCTCCATCAATCAGAATGAATCCCTCATGGCAGAGCTGTTGTCTGGTTACCCGCAGTGCAGACCCAATCTATTGTGTCCTGGCTGCTGTTCAGCTCAGGTTAACAGCATGGTCTGTTTCTGTGAACTCCCCCAGAGCTTTCGAATGGAAGTGAGAGTCTTCTTCACATCCTGCTCTAAACTGTGAGTAGTGTCGCTCTGTGGCTGTTGAACAGCTGCTGCATTCCTACCCCAGAGGTGGCATCATTTCAGTGCTGGGTGGGTGATCCCTGTGTAGTGTTGTTGAGTGCTGTTGCACATCAGCTATGCTCCATCCAGAGCTGTCTGCATTTCAATGCCAGGTGAGTTATCCCTGTATTGTGTTGTGGGGGGGAGGGATAGCTCAGTGGTTTGAGCATTGACCTGCTAAACCTAGGGTTGTGAGTTCAATCCTTGAGGGGGAGCCATTTAGGGATCTGGGGCAAAAACTGGGGATTGTCCCTGCTTTGAGCAGGGGGTTGGACTAGATGATCTCCTGAGGTCCCTTCCAACCCTCATGTTCTATGATACGCTGCTGCGCTCCACCCCAGAGGTATTTGTATTTCAGTGCTGGGCGAGCAATCCATGTGTTGTTATGCAGCTACTACGCTCCACTCCAGAAGTGGCTGCAATTCAGTGCAGGGTGAATGAAAGTCCATTTCTCATTTTGCAAAGCATGGGTTCTCCAAGCAAGGGTGCTGTCTGTCCCATATTCCTGCTCAATAGACTCTGGATTCTTAGCATCAGCGGCGCTACATTTTGAGCCGTGGTGGAACCAGGAGGCAGCTGGGTCATTAGTGGTTCCACCTTCAGTTATACCTATTGGCTTGAAAAGGCGCCACACGTATACCTAATGGCTGGCGAGGGGGCCAGTTGCCCCCCGGCCCGCTATTAGCTCTGCCACTGATTCTTTTTAAATGTTCATTGCGCTGCTTCCACCAGCCACTTTGATTTCATTTTGTTTTACAGACCCAAGCAAAATGTAAGCGGCAACCTGGCCAGAAGCAGATCCGTGTAATTGAACAGACTATCCAATTACTGAGCCTTCCCAGAGCCAGGTGCTGCCCTCACGATACATCAAACCTAGAGGACCTGCTAGGCTCCCAGTAGATGTAGCCTAGAGCCAAACGCAGGCCAGGCAATTTGGCTTCGCCCACGGAGTTCAGGTCCAGGGATTCAGTAGGGAGTAAATGGCCAGCACTGGATGCTTCAGGTTTTGGTGCCCACCCAGAGACGGCTGGGGGCTGATTTTCAATTACACACCTGTGGCTGGCCCAGGCCAGCTCACTCCAGCTCCCGGGGCTCGGGCTAAGGGGCTGTTTAGCTGCGGTGTAGCCTTTGGGGCTCAGGCTGGAGCTTCGACTCTAGGACGATGCGAGGTGGGAGGTTCCCAGAGCTCGGGCTCCAGCCCAAGCCAGAACGTCTGCACCACAAATAAACAGCTGCTCAGCTCGAGCCCTGTGAGCCGGAGTCAGGTGGCCCGGGCCAGCCGTGGGCATGTAACTGCAGTGTAGACACACCCTAAAGTGCCCACAAGCCCCCTGGCAGCTGCGGGTATTTAGCACCTCTGAAATCTAGGCCCCCGGTGTCTCAAAGTTAGGGGCCATTCAAAATCTTCTTGCCAGTGTCTTCCTCCACCCCCCACTGCTCCTCGGACGTTCCTGTTAACTGCTGGAAATGGCCCACCTTGATTATCACTACAAAAGGTTTTCTCCCCCCCGCTCTCCTGCTGGTAATAGCTCATCTTAAGTGATCCCTCTCCTTACAGTGTATATGATATCACCCATTTTTTCATGTTCTGGGTGTATATAAATCTCCTCACTGTATTTTCCACTGAATGCATCCGATAAAGTGAGCTGTAGCTCACGAAAGCTTATGCTCAGATAAATTGGTTAGTCTCTAAGGGTATGTCTACACTACGAAATTAGGTCGAATTTATAGAAGTCGGTTTTGTGGAAAGCGTTTTTATACAGTTGATTGTGTGTGTCCCCACACAAATGCTCTAAGTGCATGTAGTCGGTGGAATGTGTCCACAGTACCGAAGCAACTGTCGACTTCCGGAGCATTGCACTGTGGGTGGCTATCCCACAGTTCCCGCAGTCTCTGCCGCCCATTTGAATTCTGGGTAGAAATCCCAGTGCCTGATGGGGCTAAAACATTGTCGCGGGTGGTTCTGGGTACATATCGTCAGGCCCCCGTTCCCTCCCTCCCTCCAGGAAAGCAAGGGCAGACAATCGTTTTGTGCCTTTTTTCTTGAGTTACCTGTGCAGACGCCATACCACGGCAAGCATGGAGCCCGCTCAGATCACTTTGGCAATTAGGAGCACATTAAACACCACACGCCTTATCCAGCAGTATATGCAGCACCAGAACCTGGCAAAGCGATACCGGACAAGTAGGCGATGTCAGCGTGGTGACATGAGTGATGAGGACATGGACACAGACTTCTCTCAAAGCACGGGCCCCGGCAATGTGGGCATCATGGTGCTAATGGGGCAGGTTCATGCGATAGAATGCCGATTCTGGGCCTGAGAAACAAGCACAGACTGGTGGGACTGCATAGTGTTGCAGGTCTGGGATGATTCCCAGGGGTTGCGAAACTTTCGCATGCGTAAGGGCACTTTCATGGAACTTTGTGACTTGCTTTCCCCTGCTCTGAGGCACAAGAATACCAAGATGAGAGCAGCCCTCACAGTTGAGAAGCAAGTGGCAATAGCCCTGTGGAAGTTTGCAACGCCAGACAGCTACCGGTCAGTCGGGAATCAATTTGGAGTGGGCAAATCTACTGTGGGGGCTGCTGGGATGCAAATAGCCAACGCAATCAAAGATCTGCTGATATCAAGGGTAGTGACCCTGGGAAATGTGCAGGTCATAGTGGATGGGTTTGCTGCAATGGGATTCCCTAACTGTGGTGGGGCCGTAGACGGAACCCATATCCCTATCTTGGCACCAGAGCACGAAGCGGGCGAGTACATAAACCGCAAGGGGTACTTTTCAATAGTGCTGCAAGCACTGGTGGATCACAAGGGACGTTTCACCAACACCAACGTGGGATGGCCGGGAAAGGTACACGACACTCGCATCTTCAGGAACTCTGGTCTGTTTCAAAAGCTGCATGAAGGAACTTTATTCCCAGACCAGAAAATAACTGTTGGGGATGTTGAAATGCCTATAGTTATCCTTGGGGACCCAGCCTACCCCTTAATGCCATGGCTGATGAAGCCGTACCCAGGCAGCCTGGACAGTAGTCAGGAGCTGTTCAACTACAGGCTGAGCAAGTGCAGAATGGTGGTAGAATGTGCATTTGGACATTGAAAAGCGCGCTGGTGCGGTTTACTGACTCGGTTAGACCTCAGCGAAACCAATATTCCCACTGTTATTACTGCTTGCTGTGCGCTCCGCAATATCTGTGAGAGTAAAGGGGAGACGTTTATGGCGGGGTGGGAGATTGAGGCAAATCGCCTGGCTGCTGGTCACGCACAGCCAGACACCAGGGCGGTTAGAAGAGCACAGGAGGGTGCGGTACGCATCAGAGAAGCTTTGAAAACCAGTTTCATGACTGGACAGGCTACGGTGTGAAAGTTCTGTTTGTTTCTCCCTGATGAAACCCCCCACCCCTTGGTTCACTCTATTTCCCTGTAAGCTAACCACCCTCCCCTCCTCCCTTCGATCACCACTTGCAGAGGCAATAAAGTCATTGTTGCTTCACATTCATGCATTCTTTATTCATTCAGCACACAAATAGGGGGATAACTACCAAGGTAGCCCGGGAGGGGTGGTGGAGGAGAGAAGCACCAGGAGGGGTGGTGGAGGAGGGAAGGACAAGGCTACACAGCACTTTAAAAGTTTAAAACTTGAAAACCTATTGAATGCCAGCCTTCTGTTGCTTGGGCAATCCTCTGGGGTGGAGTGGCTGGGTGGCCGGAGGCCCCCCCACTGCGTTCTTGGGTGTCTGGGTGAGGAGGCTATGGAACATGGGTAGGAGGGCGGTTGGTTACACAGGGGCTGTAGCGGCGGTCTGTGCTCCTGCTGCCTTTCCTGCAGCTCAACCATACGCTGGAGCATATTGGTTTGATCCTCCAGCAGCCTCCTCTCATGACGCTGCCGCCACCTTTCAGCTTCAGCCCTCTCTTCAGCCCGCCACTTACTCTCGTCAGCCCGCCACTTACTCTCGTCAGCCCACCACCTCTCCTCCCGGTCATATTGTGCTTTCCTGCACTCTGACATTGTCTGCCTCCACACATTCGTCCATGCTTTGTCAGTGTGGCAGGATAGCATGAGCTCAGAGAACATTTCATCATGAGTGCGTTTGTTCACCTTCAAATCTTCACTAGCCTCTGGGAAGCAGAAGACCCTGTGATCCTTGAAACACATGCAGCTGGTGGAGAAAGAAAAAAGACAGTGGTATTTAAAAAGACACATTTTCTAGAACAATGGCTACACTCTTTCACGGTAAACCTTGCTGTTAACATTACATACACAGCACATGTGCTTTCGTTCCAAGGTAGCATTTTGCCTCCCCCCACCACGTGGCTAGCAGCGGGGAACATTTCTGTTCAGCCATAGGCAAACAGCCCAGCAGGAATGGGCACCTCTCAATGTCCCCTTAAGAAAAGCACCCTATTTCAACCAGGTGACCATGAATGATATCACTCTCCTGAGGATAACACAGAGAGATAAAGAACGGATGTTGTTTGAATGCCAGCAAACATACACTGCAATGCTTTGTTCTACAATGATTCCCGAGTATGTGCTACTGGCCTGGTGTGGTAAAGTGTCCTACCATGGTGGACAGAATAAGGCTGCCCTCCCCAGAAACCTTTTGCAAAGGCTTTGGGAGTACATCCAGGAGAGCCGCAAATGCCAGGGCAAATTAATCATTACACATGCTTGCTTTTAAACCATGTATGCTATTTTAAAAGGTACACTCACCAGAGGTCTCTTCTACGCCTGGCGGGTCCGGGAGGCAGCCTTGGGTGGGTTCGGGGGGTACTGGCTCCAGGTCCAGGGTGAGAAACAGTTCCTGGCTGTTGGGAAAACCAGTTTCTCCACTTGCTTGCTGTGAGCTATGTACAACTTCATCATCATCATCTTCCTCGTCCCCAAAACCTGCTTCTGTGTTGCCTCCATCTCCATTGAAGGATCAAACAACACGGCTGGGGTAGTGGTGGCTGAACCCCCTAAAATGGCATGCAGCTCATCATAGAAGCGGCATGTTTGGGGCTCTGACCTGGAGCAGCCGTTTGCCTCTCTGGTTTTCTGGTAGGCTTGCCTCAGCTCCTTAAGTTTCACGCAGCATTGCTTCGGGTCCCTGTTATGGCCTCTGTCCTTCATGCCCTGGGAGATTTTGACAAAAGTTTTGGCCTTTCGAAAACTGGAATGGAGTTCTGATAGCACGGATTCCTCTCCCCATACAGCGATCAGATCAGGTACCTCCCGTTTGGTCCATGCTGGAGCTCTTTTGCGATTCTGGGACTCCATCATGGTCACCTCTGCTGATGAGCTCTGGCCAGCGTGGCAAGCTGCAGGTGACCATGCAAACAGGAAATTGAAATTCAAAAGTTTGCGGGTCTTTTCCTGTCTACCTGGCCAGTGCATCTGAGTTGAGAGTGCTGTCCAGAGCGGTCACAATGGAGCACTCTGGGATAGCTCCCGGAGGCCAATACCATCTAATTGCGTCCATAGTACCCCAAATTCAACCCGGCAAGGCCGATTTAAGTGCTTATCCCCTTGTCTGGGGTGGAGTACGGAAATCGATTTTAAGAGCCCTTTAAGTCGAAAAAAAGGGCTTCATCGTGTGGACGGGTGCAGGGTTAAATCGATTTAACGCTGCTAAATTTGACCTCAACTCCTAGTGTGGACCAGGGCTTAGTGTGGTTGCAGTTCTACATCTTTATACCCGTGGAGCTTATTCCGCTTCTCCTATAGGAATAGCGATCCCAGGACTAGCACTCCTATACCAGCATAACTGCCTCAACACGAGGGTGCCTCACTTTAACTGTACTGGTCTAGCCAGTGGCTCAACCCTTCTATTTGATGCCTGGGCTTCTGACTCTGAAAACATGGTCGTCATCTTCTGTAACCTTGACATAACTCAAGCATAGCATGTGACATTACAGCAGGAGCTGCTGTTTATAAACGTAGTACCTTCCCCGCCAGTACTGTTGTCATTCCTGACTCACTCTCTCTCTCTCTCTCTCTCTCTCTCTTTTCAGGCTCTCTGTGAGGCTCTTGCTATGGGAAGGAGCAGCCTGGAGAAGAGCTGAAGCTTTCAAACTTCGTCAATATTTTTAAACTTGTAGATTCCCTACCATTGGGGTGTTGGGGTGTCCAGGTGGAAGGGGTGTCAGGGTGGAAGGACTGTCTAGCCTGTGTTATACAAGAAGTCAGACTTGATGGTCCAATGTCCCATTAAATTCTGCGAAATTATGTAACTGGAAAATGGCCCTTCCTGAGACCCTGCACTGGCCTCACCCGGCATCTCGCCAAGCCCAGACCGGCTGTATGTTTGCAGGCACGTTTCTTCCAAACCAGAAGTGGGAAACGTGATAGGCTGTGAGGCCAAGGCCAAGGGAACCATCGAGAGCTCAGCAGGGCTGGACGACCCTCAGGGCTTTGGGAAGAGAGGAAGGAGCAAACCCCTCCCTTATTAGGGAAAATGAGGGCCAGTGAAACATGCCCAGGGCTAGGGAATATAAACGCCAACTCAGGAAAGGTAAGGACACCATGAGGCAGGGTCTGATCCTGTGCAAGGAAGAGCTCTGCTCCAAGAACACAGCCTGTCTCGGTGAGTAGAGCAGTGCAATCAGCCTGTCCCGCAGTCAGGCAGTGCCCAGCCTCCAGATATGAGCTACAGACAACTCAGAGTGCTGGCAGCAAAGCTGAGAGAGAGCATCTCTCTCAACCCCTGTCCTGCGCTGCTCTCCAGATCCCCTCAGACACTGACGTTCCTCCTCTCCCATCTCAGCCAAATCCCAGGGGAATCTGTGCTCGGGGCCAGGCTGGGACAGAATCTGTCCTGCAGCTTTTGAGTCATGGGCACAAATCCACTTTCTGCTTAAAAAAGAATTCCAACTTTTCAGTGGCTGGGGCTGAGTCCCAAAGAGCTGAGCAGAAGGGCTGTGAGTTGCAGGCAGGTGGAGATGCTGAAGGGCTGCGAGCCCCAGACCCGGCACAGACGTTGAAGGGCTGCGAGCCCTGGGCCCAGCCTAGAGGATGAAGGGCTGCGTGTCCCGGGCCCAGCCTAGAGGCTGAAGGGCTGCGAGCCCCGGGCCTGGTGCAGCTGTTGAAGGGCTGTGATCCTCGGGCCTGTTGCAGCCAGACATCCAGGGCCCTTTCCAGTGTATCAGCTGGGGGAGAGAAGAGGGGGTGCCACCTCAGTTTGGAAGGGAATTTGTTATTCAGAAGTATCTGCTCAAGATGAAGCAGTCATTGGATTAGGGTTGTTGGCTTGAGCTGCACAGCCTCAATTCTCCCTTCCTTTCTCCATCATCCCCAGGGCTACTGGCTCCGGCGTTGTCTCAAAATTAGGCAAACCATAGATTCATAGATTCCAGTGACAGAAGGGATCATCTAGTCTGGTCTTCTGGATAGCACAGGCCAGAGAGCTTCCCAAAAATAATCCCTAGAGCAGATCTTGTCGGAAAACACCCAATCTGGATTTTAAAATGGTCAGTGATGGAGAATCCATCACAATCCTTGGTAAATTATTCCAATGGTTAATTACCCTCACTGTCAATCATTTACACCTTTTTTCCAGTCTGAATTTGTTTAGCTTCAACTTCCATGTTATACCAATCGCCGGTAGATTGAAGAGCCCATTATTAAATATTTGTTCCCCATGTAGGTACTTGGAAACTGTAATCAAATCACCCCTTAACCTTCTCTTTGTTAAGATAAATAGATTGAGCTCCTTGCCTGTATCGCTATAAGTCATGTTTTCCAGTCCTTTAATCATGCTTGTGGCTCTTTTCTGAACCCTCCAATTTATAAACATCCTTTTTGAATTGTGGATACCACAACTGGACACAGTAGGGATCACAGTGGTGCCACTATTGAGGTACAGTAACCTCTTTACTCCTACTCGAGATTCCCCTCTTTAGGCATCCCAGGATCACTCTAGCTATTTTGGTCACTGTATCGCACTGGGAGCTCATGTTCAACTACTTATTCACTTCTACCCCCAAATCTTTTTCAGAGTCACTGCTTCCCAGGTTAGAGTCCCCCATCCTCTAACTAAGGCCTACAGGTTTTGTTCCTGGATGTATATGTTTACATTAGCCATATTAAAATTAGGGCTGTCAAGCAATTAAAAAAATTAATTGCGATTAACTGCGCGATTCAAAAAATGAACCGTGCGATTCAAAAAAGAATTACGCGATTAATTGTGCTGTTAAACAACAATAGAATACCATTTCTTTTAAATATTTTTGGATGTTTACTACATTTTCAAATCTATTAATTTCAATTACAACACAGAATAAAGAGTGTACAGTGCTCACTGTATATTTATTTTTGTTTATAAATAATTGCACTGTAAAAAACAAAAAAAAACTATTTTTCAATTCATCTCATACAAGTACTGTAGTGCAGTCTCTTTACCATGAAAGTTGAGCTTACAAATGTAGAATTATATATATATATATAAACTGCGTTCAAAAATAAAACAATGTAAAACTTTAGAGCTTATAAGTCCACTCAGTCCTACTTCTTGGTCAGCCAATCGCTCAGACAAACAAGGTTGGTTACAATTTGCAGAAAATAATGCTGCCTGCTTCTTGTTTACAATGACACCCGAAAGTGAGAACAGGTGTTCCCATGGCACTGTTGTCGCTGGCGTTGAAAGATATTTTTGTGCCAGATACGCTAAAGATTCATATGTGCCTTCATGTTGCAATCACCATTCCAGAGGACATGCTTCCATGCTGCTGATGGGCTCTGCTTTTGATAACAATCCAAAGCAGCGTGGACTGACACATGTTCATTTTCATCATCTGAGTCAGATGCCACCAGGAGGTTGATTTTCTTTTTTGGTGGTTTGGGTTCTGTAGTTTCTGTATCAGAGTGTTGCTCTTTTAAGGCTTCTAAAAGCATGCTCCATACCTTGTCCCTCTCAGATTTTGGAAGGCACTTCAGAATTTTAAACCTTGGGTCCAGTGCTGTAGCTATTTTTAGAAATCTCACATCGGTACCTTCTTTGCGTTTTGTCAAATCTGCAGTGAAATCTTAAAACGAACATGTGCTGGGTCATCATCCGAGACTGCTATAACATGAAATATGTGCAGAATGTGGGTAAAACAGAGTAGGAAACATACAATTCTCCCCCCAAGGAGTCCAGTCACAAATGTAATTGATGCATTATTTTTTTAATGAGCATCATCAGCATGGAAGCATGTCCTCTGGAATGGTGGCTGAAGCATGAAGGGGAATATGAATGTTTAGCATATTTAGCATGTAAATACCTTGCAACGCTGGCTACAAAAGTTCCATGCCTTCTCACTTTCAGGTGACATTGTAAATAAGAAGCAGGCAGCAGTATCTCCCCTCAATGCGATTGGCAGAATAAGAAGTAGGTTAGGTAACCAAAAAAAAATCTGCATTTGTAAGTTACACTTCGAGGTCTAGTGGGTATGAGTGGGTGCGCTGGGGGTGGGAGTCAGCACTCCTGGGTTCTATTCCTGGATCTGTGAGGGAGGGTTGTCTACTGTTTAGATCAGGAGATGGAGAGTCAGGACTCCTCCTGGCTTTGCAGCTGACTCCCTGTGTGACTGAGGGCAATTCCCCGCACCGCCCCGTGCCTCAGTCATACGGGGATAATGACACCGCCCCAGCTCCTGGGGGTTGGGGCTGGATTCATTCCAGTCTATACAGCACCTCTGAGGGAGGTGCTAGGAAAGGGCAGGACATAAGTAACCAACAGACACTAATGGGATGCACCATGTGATTCTCTTTCTGTCCCTAGCGCATGTGACTGTGGACCCCAACACAGCCAATGCCTACCTGCTCTTGTCCCGGGATCAGCGGAGCGTGAGGGTGGGCAACAAGAGGCGGGACGTCCCCAGTAACCCCAAGCGGTTTGACACGTGCACCTGCATCCTGGGCCGGCAGCGGTTCACAGCCGGGAAGCACTACTGGGAGGTGGAAGTGAGGGACAAGCCATGTTGGACACTGGGGGTCTGTGAGGAGTGTGTGAGCAGGCAGGGAATATTCACGGCCTCACCAGCGACTGGTTTCGGGATGGTGTGGCTGCACAATGGGGATGAGTATGCAGCGCTCACTTCCCCCCTGCCCGAGCTTATGCTGAGAGCGAAGCCTCGGCAGATTGGCATCCTCCTGGACTTTGAGGCCGGAGAGGTGTCCTTCTACAACGTGACTGGCAGCTGTCACATCTACACCTTCAGTGGCATCTTCTTGGAGCCCCTGCGGCCATACTTCTACCCGGGGGTGCGGGCAGGCAGCCTGAATGATGCCCCTCTGACCCTCCCACAGGGAACACAGCAGCCATGAGCCAGTCACAGCCGCCTTGGCACCTTGGGCTTTCAGGACTTACCAATGAAAGGCTTTCTTAACAACACATAATTCACCAGCGGAACTTACTGCCACAGGATATTGAGGGGGCCAAATGTCTAGTGGGATTCAAAAAAGGATGAGACATATATATGGATGATCCAAATATCACTAGCTAGAGAGGGCAGGAGACACCAGGACTATAAAACCATCTCCACAGGGCAGGAGGCAGCCACTGACTACAGGGGGGCACATTCCCCAAAGAGAAGGTTATTCCATAATTACACACTGCAGCGTCTCTGATACCTTCCTCGAAGCCTCTGACTATGGAGACAGGATACCTGGCTTTTGGGCGCTGCAGTGAGCTAGCACAGCAAATCCTATGCTCTCTGGGTGCTGTTAGAGCAAGAAATTGGTCACTGAAGCTGATAATCAGCCACAGAGCAGGAGCACTGATCCACGATAAATGCCCCCACACTGCTAGACCTTCCTGCACAGCCCCAGTAGGGGAGTCTCCATCCAGCATTGCCATTCCCCAGCACTGGAATGCAGAGTCAGCAGCATCTGCAGGGAGGCCCAGGGAGCAGGAGGGGGTGGGTGAGAGGACCTGAGGGCCTTGCTCAGTTTGCAAAGAATCCAGCTGCATCATCTTTCGTAGGTGGTGTGGCTGGTGGAGACCTTGGGTCTCTGGCATGTCATGCTCCTGGCTTAGCCGCTTGGTTCAAGGTAGAGCATTGCTGCCTGTGTCCTGTAACCTCCAGCAGCCAAGCTCCTTGGGGCAGCCATGGCAACATTGCCTTTGGCTACCCTTGTTTTAAAGGGCTCGGGGAGCATGGACACGAGGATGGAGTCGGGTGTCTGTAAAGGGCGGGGCCTGCCAACTCGAGCGAGCCAGCTCCAATCGGCAATTCGCCTCTGACCTATTCCCCCTTCTAGTGAAATACCGAAGCCTTCCTTCCGCTGGATGCTTCTGAGCCCAGCCCAGCCCATGGGCCAGAGCTGTCCACAGCCCTGTGCGTGTGCTGTCCCTGGTCTCACCAATGGTGTGCGTCAGCACGCAAACCCAGTGCAGACTGCAAAGCCTGTTGGCCCATAAACCTCAGCTCTCTAGGTCATTTTCTCCCACCAATAAACCATGCATTCCAATAGCCTTGTATAAGCTGGCAAAGCATCCCTTGTGATCTGAGAGCTGCTCACCCCCACCTTCTGGGGGAAGGGGGAGAGCTAGGAGATCCAGTCCAACTGGAGCCGTGGTGCTCTCAGGACTCAGCACTCTCATGGGCCCTTCGTGGTGCATGTGTGATTCAGGGACTACTATGACTGTCTGAGGGAGCTGCCCATTCCCTAGCCCTGTGTGCACCTCTCTGTGATGGGACTTCACCCCAAGAAGCCAATGTGCTGCATGCAGCTAAATAATCCAGCCCCCCTCCAGCCCCGGTAATGAAGGCAGAGTGAGAGGAATTTCACACACAGAGAACCCCCTAGACTGTTCCGAAGCTAGGCAGAGAGGGTGGGACAAGGGGGTCTCTGAGGCCCTCAGGCTGGGCCTAGCTCACTGCCATGCCCCTCTCAAGGAGTGGTTTTGTCTTCTTGACATATATTCACCCTAACCCAAATCATGACAGGTTTCAGAGTAGCAGCCATGTTAGTCTGTATTCGTAAAAAGAAAAGGCGTACTTATGGCACCTTAGAGACTAACCAATTTATTTGAGCATAAGCATCCGATGAAGTGAGCTTTAGCTTATGCTCAAATAAATTGGTTAGTCTCTAAGGTGCCACAAGTCCTCCTTTTCTTTTTCCTAACTCAAATGTATCCCATTGGCTACAGGGAGTTCCAAGCTAGGACAAGTTCACCTTCATGTCTTTCCCCAGCAGGCGGATGGTTGCAGAATCTCTCCTGGGTTGCAGAATTGCTCCTAGCCAGGGCTGGCTTTGATGCAGCAGCCTGGGGATGGTGCCCCATCCTAGCTGGGCAGGGCTCGTGCCCTCCTTGCCTGGCCAATCCCATCGGGCTCCCCTTGAATATGTCCAGGACGCGATGGCTGCAGCCCTGCAGCCGCTGTACAGCCATGGGCACAGTAGGCCTGTGTGTGGGTGTTCGTCTGGCTCCAGGGCTGGGGAGGGAGGAGGAGACCCAGGAAAGAGCAGCAGCAAGCCGTTCGCTGAGTAGACAGGACTGGGCTGGCAGCTCCAGGTGCATTCCCAGCTCCGCGGAGAGGGACGTCAAGGCTGGCTGGACTGATCCCTAGATCTAGATCCCTAGAGGGCAGGTGCGTGCAGGGGTCTGGGCACAGAGAATGGCCGACACCCTATTTCCTGGCAACTGATGGCCTGGGCCCTTCCCCCCTGCAAGGTGAGACCTAAGGGTTGGAGAACAAGGGAATCAGGTGCCCTTCTGGCCGGGGAAAGGGACAAAGCCCAGAGGAGGAGGGGCTGGAGGGAGTTTCAGTTTGGGGCTGACTGGGACATGGAGTGAAGGGCAGACGTGGTTGTCTGGCTCACTGCCCCCCAAAATGGACCCAGCTGAAGGGTCCGGTTCTCGACACCTACAAGCTCTGTATTAGACCATGTTCCTGTCGTCTAATAAACCTTCTGTTTTACTGAGGGAAGCAGCGCGGGGTGAGGGATGTGCTGGCCACGGCTTCCTGCAGCCCCCGTTGGCCTGCAGTGGGGAACTGCGGCCACTGGGATCCGCGATCGGCCAAAGCTGTGGACGCGACAGGTAAACAAACTGGCCTGGCCCGCCAGGGGGCTTACCCTGGGGGGCTGCATGCCAAACGTTGCCGACCCCGGTGCTACAGCAATCTCCCGTACAGCAATGGCTGTTACAAGACAGCATAAGTTAGAACAACCCAGAGTCTAAAGCTCAGGTGTATTTGAGGATCTGGGCCAGTACTTGGCTGTTTCTATAGTAATGACCCCTGAGCAAGCAGTGTAATGTACATGCTTATCACTGAGCTTGTCCAGAGGCTGCACGTCCATCAGAATGACTAGATGTCCTGATGTGTAATAAAAACACTTGGAGTCATAAAAAATCAACCCAGCCTACTTTACAGGGCCTGAGCCTTCTCTCCCTTACAGCATCTGAGCAGTAGGAGAATGGCTAATACGGGCCACTGTTCTGGTTGTTGTATTCTATTTATAAAAGCATAATACTGGCCAGCATTATAGTTGCTGTATTCTGTTATAAAACAACAACAAAACATAGAAAAATAAAAAATACAATTTAATGTTTTGAATTAATTTGGGGAAAAGAATTTACAGCACAGTACAAGAATTTAAAACATTTAAAACATTCCTTTCTTTCTCTCCAGTATTTTCGTCTCTTTTGTTCCAATTTTGGGTAGCGGGAGCGAGTAGTATAAGAGCCCTACCATCAATCAAACGTTAACCCCACCCCTTGACCCCGTAAGCCCTGCACACAGGTCACTGGAAGTCCCACCTCTTGGGAGTATTACTTCCAGGGTCAAGGTGGACACATGTCCGGAAGCAAGGTGTGTCATGTGACCCCTGTAAGAACTCCTCCCACTGTCCTCTGCTGATCAGGATGGATTCTGCCCCCACAGGAACGCTTCGAGAGAAGATTTGACCAATCAGGGGGAGTTCCGGGGTTTGTGTGACCCCTCTAAGAACTCCTCCCACTGCCCTCTACCAATCAGCAGGGGTTTCAGCCACTGGGGACCACCCCGAGAGGAGATTTGCCCAATTGGGGGGAATTCTGGGGCAGGGTGACCCGTCAGGAGGTGGCTCGTGTGACCCCTCTAAGAACTCCTCCCACCACCCTCTACCAATCGCGATGGGTTTTGGCCACAGAGGACAGCCCCAAAAGGAGATTCGACCAAAATAGGGTGGGTTCTGGGACGGGCTCAACCACCCAGAAGAGGGTCATGTGACCCCTCGAAGGACTCCTTCCAATGTCCTCTGCCAATCAGAGTGCAGAACCATCACCTCATAAGTCCCAGCACTGGGAAAAGGTGGCCATCTCTTACCAAGAAGACGTGTTTTAGAAATTGTGGAAAGGCTGAGAGGAAACATGGACTCCTTTATCACTCCTGTGAGAACTTCAGACTTTGTTTTAGCCCCGAGGACCTTTGGAGTTGTGTGGAGAAAGCGCTACAGCAGCGACAGTTCTGAAGAGGATGAGAGAGAAGCCAAGGGGATTCCTTTGGCCCAGCCATTGATGGATATGCCAGAATCCGAACCTGAAGCCCAACTGCTCATGAGACATCCCGATGAGCATGGTGGCCTCTCGTCATCCGCCACCCTGGAGGAGGAAGGCGATCATGGCTTGGGGGAGGCACTGGCAGACAAGGTGAATGGAAAAGACATAGCTCAGGTACATGAATGATTAAGAAGCGACGGTCGATGATTGGGTGTAATGAGGTTAGGAACCAGGGGTTGTGTAAATCTAAAAACAAGGAGTGGGAACTTACGCTTGTTTCTTCTCTGAAAATCTCTCGACAGCTTGACGATGCCTTTCCAGAGGACCCGGAGGCCCTGGACGGCATTGCATCAAGCAGCGAAGGTGAACCAGGCCCGCCTTGTTTTTGCTCAACGCCGCTAGAAATTGTTGAAGATGACTCCGAGGAGGACGGCTATGAGGGGTTTAGGAGGAGGCTTGGCATGGAACTCGCTGAGCCAGTGCCACATCACGAGCGTAAAAATGTTATGCGGACTATTGTCCGCGTTGCTGTTTATGCTGTTCTTCATCACTGTCTTCGGGAAAAGCTTTTTGAAAATGGTGAGGGCTGTGTCATAGATGCCCCAGCCCAATGGCACCATGACTGTGTGACTTGGACTTCAATGGATAGAAACTGCAAGCTCTGGGACCTGTGTGCTGAGCTATGTTTGGAAAGCTTATTGAACACTATTATTGCCATAGGTTATGTTATGCAACGTCTGTGCCTAACCCAAGAACGTTTAGCACAAGGGGTGACCTTGAGAAATGCTGTGCAATTCAGTGGAGACCCTGACCTTGTTTTAAAGACAATGTCCAAACTGGAAGATGCCTGCTTACAGCGTTACATTGACCGTCTGGTCCACACAAAAAGTGACAGAACCCTGCTTAAGAAACAGTGTATTTGTAAGAAATCTAAAAGGATTAATTGAGAAAATGATGAAGGGACAAACATGCAATATAAAACTTGGTTGCTGTAGATTTTAAAAAATCGAATGAAAAGGGCTTTGTGATTATCTGTGTTTCTGTTAGAAGGTCGCTGGCCCTTAAGTGAGCTAAAAGTTTTAATGGAGCCTCTGGGTTTGTTTTCAAGAAGCTGTATGACTTTTAAATGAAAAAAAAAATGGTTTGTGAGAACCTAGGTCTTGTGTCTTTGTGTAAAAGAGACCCATTTACAGCAAAAAGCTGTGAAGTGGGAGGGGAACAAATCCTAAAAATGTGTTTACAGTGTAACCCTTCTGCCCATCAGAATTGGCCACAACAGGGGCTGGATTCAGTATCTAGGAGTTCCCTCCCAGTAACACAATGCAAAACCAGGTCAAGCCCCCCACCAGCGGGGCACTGAAGCTCCCCTATGACAAGTTGAAATCACTGAATACTGTGTTAAGTAGTAGTGGGGCCTCAGAGCTGGGGCACCATGAACCCAAAGTGACGTCAGCTCTGCAGTCTGTAACCAAACTCCTAATAGAATCAAAATTACCTCTGACATTACACCATGGAGAGAAAGTGCAATTGGTGTTTGGGGCCCTCAGAAGGGGGCTCACATCACTAGGCACAAACCTCCAAACTCTCTCAATTCACTGGGTTTTGGAATCCTTGTCCCTTGCCTAGCGAGTGCTACTTAGTTGATGGCGAGTCCCTCCGTCATAAAAGGCCAAGGACAGTTCTACTGTCCTTGATTCACATAATCAGGATAACAGCACTTTATTCTTCCTGCCCCAATAACAGAGAAACTGGGGATCCCACAGCCGCCAAAGTGACCATTTGGGCTCCTGTGGGCTCATGCTAGGTGGGGTGAGTGTCCTGTGCAAACGAGATCAGCTCCTGAAGTCCTTTCCCACAACTCACCACCAGATGTCAGGGTAGAGCTCATCCTGCCTCTGCTTACAACACGAAAACAAAACAGGGATGGTTCAGACATGTGTTTGAGTACAATAGAGTTGACTCATCCTGTTCACACCCCCACTGAATAGCGAAGGTAACTGTGATTACTTACCCTTGTTGCTAGAGGGATAAATGTGATGGGTGTGCACCCATAGTAAGGGAGGCGGGTGGGTGAGTTCGGATTAATATGAAATGAAATAAAACCTCAGGAATTCGCAGATGCTATTGGGCAGTTTAAATATAATCCCTGGAGTTTGTAGAGCACTATTGGACAGTGAAAATGACCCAGGAACTGGCAGAACTCTACTGGACAGTTTAAATATGACCCAGGAGTTGTTTGAATGCTATGGGTCACTCTTTCTAGCAATTCAAAGCCATTAAAAGTTTAAAATACTCTATTTACCCAAAAAACCCAAAACAACCAACCAAAAAATCCCACCACACACACACACACACACACACACACACACACACACACACACACACACGGGTCTAACCCAAAACTGAAATGTTTGAAGGGTTCACAAATCTTCACCATGCTTTAGAACAATCATTTGCTCAAAAGACAAATTTTTCAAAGCTGTGGGTGCTTATTATGGTTGTGATACAACCATTTTATTTCAACCCCCCACCCCCAACTTTAAGCATGAAAGAAACATGTTTAAAAAACAAGCCCCAAAGACATTTACTGAGATCTGCAAAGGGTCCCCACTTGGAAATGGGTACAGTTACATTACAGATTGGTGATTTACTGTTTAATGCTGTAAGAAGGCCCTACAGAAAAATGTATTTTAACTAAAAGGAAAAAAATGTGGCCAAAAGCAGCTCGGTTGTGCAGACAGCTTAATTTGTTGGATCATACTAAAGAAGTTCTGTATTAAAATCACAAATGAGTTTGATTCCCCATAGTTTAAATTCCAGGGTATTACTAATTAAGAGGTCTCTTGGGTTTTGGTGCTGTTTCTCTCCCTCTCCGTGTGAAAGTTGCAAGCTGCTAATTGTGTTAGTACATCCGAGACAGAGTCTGTTCTCAAAGCAACACTTTGTAACAACAGAAAGAGCACACAGAGACTCCCCGCCCTTTTGTTGTATTTATCTGGCTTTGTTAACAATTGTGCTTTAAAATAGAGATAGAGGATGTATGTGGATGGATGCTTGGTGTGGATAATAACTGAATGATCAGGGAGGTGCCAGCCTAAGAATCCAGTGTCCGTCGGCCAAAGAAGGCGTCAACCAGAGGACCCCCAGAGGGCAGACTGGAATCCACCCAACAGCCTCAAGGATGGGAGAACCCAAGAACAAGACGGAGCCGTCAGGAATGTGCCATCTGCTGATTGATTCAGCAACAGCATGATGAAGCAATTCCCATAGGCTGGCATAACAATAAATTCCTATAAAAATGGACTCTAGAAATGGAAAACTTTGGGGTCTGATTCTGCAAACCAACTTCCAGGCGCGTCAGATGTGCATCTGACAAGGCCCTGCTCCCTCCTCGTGTCCAGGCCACCTGGCCAGTGGCTTGGCATGAGCAACTCTAAGGCTGGTAACTATGATAACAACCTTGCAGAACCTCTCTGTGTGTGTGTGTGTGTATGAATGAATGTGTGAGTAAATATGAAATTGAATGGAATGTTATAGCTATAACTAACTGCTTACTATGATTCTTTCTGTATGCACAATAAATGTGGCATTTTGCCTTTTCCCTTTTAATAAGATCCTGCTGGTTTTTATTTTATTGGTATAACAAATTCCCCCATCCCAGATCACAAAAGGGAATGTTAGGGAGGGGTGCCTAATGTCCTTAAGTAGCTATTATTTGAGAGTTGTAGCGATCAGATCAACCTGCTAGCTCCTATTTTGAAGTCTGTTTGAAACAAAGGCTTAGGATGGTGTAAAAACCTCATGTATTTTGGAGACTCTTTCAACAGAAACTCTCTTGAATGGCTGCTGGACTGCAAAAGGAGCCATGCTCCCTGTTTTTAACTCTGAAAATATATATTCTATTATATCACTCGTTGGCCATGCTGTCTTAGTAAATAATGGTGCCTATGTTTCTTGCAGTGTGATCTGTTTAGCATGGAACCAATCACTTTAAACTGCATTTCATCACCGGGCCAAGGTAAAAACCAGTTTAACTGTAGTTTTGCTTAATAACTTCAGGTATTACACAGGTTGGATAGGGATTTGGGGGTAATACTAACTAACACTTTTGCTTGTTCTTTAATCCAAAGGCCCAAACACATATGGGGGTGGGGTGGGGGGGGCGTAACTTTCTGCAATTGGCTTTTAAATGCATGTGGGTTTATTGAAAAGTATTTTGTTGCAAACTGTGTTTTAAACTCTCACTCTCTCTCTCTCTGTGTGTGTAAAAAAATATAGGTTTTTTTTTTTTAAGTATATGGCTGCAAACTGATGGTAATGGTGTGTTTCAAATTAACAGGGTGCTTTTTTAATGTGCAAAATGTGTTTTAAACTGGATTTTAAAAGTTGATTTTAAAAGCAGTTTGGTTTTTATTTTGCAAACTGAGATGCATTTAAAAAAATGTTTGTGGGTTTGTTGTTTTTTGTTTTAAAGTGGTAGAAATAAACTCAAAACTCCTGTTTGTTGTACAGCCTGAAATGGATTATTTTATTTTAAAGCTCTGACTTTTTAAATAGAAAAACACCCGAATGAATATTTTATTTTTAAGTTTAAAAGACAGTTTCGTGTGATTTATAATAATCATAATCATATTGTCTGCTCCACAGTACGGTCAAAACATGAGAGACCCTTAGACCAGAGGGTAAACAAGCTTAAAAGAAAAAGAAAAGAGACAGCTGAAAAGAAAAATTCACCAGATGGATGGATGAAGCCCAGTAAATATACTGTGTTTGGGAGGTTATGAGGTTTTGTATTTTAAGTAAATACATCGGTGTGGGTGAGAAAGATGGTAAAGTTAAGTTTTGTAATATGTTCCTTCCCCCCCAATCGGGAATGTGCAGTTCTCCTGACAATGCTGTAGTCAGAGCTACAGGGACACCTCCACCAGACCAGCCAAAGAACCAGAAATCTGCTTTGAGACCTTTAACAACTGAAAACAGCACAAGAGTGCAGATGAAGCATCAGGACAGTCCAAACCTCAAATACGTCAAAGCCAAGGACAAAACAAAAGACTCTGGTGAAAACCAACCACGCAAACACAACTCCAGTTCCTCAGCGGCCACCTCCACACCAAGCCCTGAGAAAACCATGAGTGAAAACGCCCACCTACGATGCTTCGTTCAGAAGACTGAGGGACGCTGTATCCTCGGGGGTTCTAAAAGAACGGCATTCTAAAAAGGTTTGGGGAAAATATGATGCTTCGTTCAGAATACCGGTGAACGGTGTATCTTCAGGGGGTCTAAAAGAAAGGAGGGCTGGAAAGCACATCAACAAAGCAAAAGCTTTGGTGGGTGACTTTTTGAAAAATACTTCAATTTTTGGCTCTGCCCAGGCGTGACTAGTCGTGGAAAGGGGCCTGGGTAAAAGGGGTACCCTCAAGGATACACATCAGCTCAGGTGTAAACAAAAGGGGGGACAGCACTTGGTGGACAAACAAATGGCTACCAAAAAGTTCCAGGCCAGGGTCGCTGTAAAAATTTTAAAAAGGGCTAAAGAGGTAATGGGGAGGGGGGACAAAAAGAGATGCCCTCGACTGGAGGCTCTCAAACTGGAATGTCTGAAAATGGGGAGGTGGAATCAGACTTTCACACAGAGTCTGGTTTAGAAAATTCCCCAGAGGGCTCTCTAGAATGATGGGTCCCCATTTCCTCCCGATGACCCTCACGGAGGCGCCTCGGAGTCTGACTCTCAAATAGCATCTGATGTAGATGGTCCCGTAGAGGAACCCCCAAGTAACCCTGAAAATGCAGAGGGGTGTATGGAGAGAGTGAGAAGTTGGCAACGTGAATTACCTAGATTTGGGGGGTTGGTGTATTGTGAGGAATTTCATTTTGTCAATCTTGAGCGAATAAATTCAGCTCAGCAGGTTGTTGAAGCCATACACAGGGGGATACAGTTAGTTCTCAATGACGTTAATGGTAGGGTAGGTCCTGATGATTATGTTCAGTTACATTTAGAGAGCCGTAATTGAACTAACCCATTGTTTTCAGTCTGAAGAACTAGGGATGAGCTGTCTGCTGAGGATTTCTTCAATCAGACCTCAAAGCTGCCACAGAGCAATAGAGTTGCATGTCAATGGGACATTGCACCTCGTTGGGACAGTTTTAAAAAAACAGGGGTGGGGGCCGCTCGTAGAGTTTTAAATTCTATCCTCAGTAGTCAAATCATCCATAAAAAAGAGACAATGTTTAGTAGACCTGACTTACACGGCTACCAATCTGTGTTTTGCGCATGGGCTCTTGACCGTCATGTCCGACCATAAACCTACGGACGCAGAATCGTTAGCGGGGGCGAGAAAGTTGCATGAGAAACTGGGCTGGTCAGATCAAAAAAAGATTATGCTCAGTGACGTAGCAATGTCTGAACAGCATTTAGGAGTCAACACACAGGTGGTGCTGTATGCGGCGAAAGGGGTTTTTTTTAAATGGGCGGGGGGGGGCAGTTTACCCCAAGATTTATTTCATCCTGTTGCACGATGAGCATTACTATGGGGTTCTGGTTGTGAAAAAGTTGTTCGGAGCAAAAAAATATGGTGAGTTTTGCCCCATGGTGCACAGTCACGGCCACTCTCGCAGGTACAGCTGCTGCCTCTGCTTGAGCGTAACCTGCTCACACAGCGTGGACGTGCAGCTGAGGTGTCCTCGCTGTAGACTGTATTGTCAGTCCAGAGAGCGTTTAGACAGACACATCGACTGGGCATCGACAGAACAAGCTGAATGCCTGTCTAAAACGTTGTGCGATAAGGGTCAGTCTTACGTGGACAAGCGGCACAGACGTAAAGGGAGGCACTGTAAGCAGGGTCAGGGTTTGATCGCTGGTGATGTAGACGGTCACCTCGGTTTTATGGACAGCCTTAGAAAGCCCGAATCCTCAGAAAAGTGTATTTGTTATGATTCCGAAATCACACAGGAGACTGGGTTGCACACTCCCAATTACATTTTTGCTATGTCCCTCAAGCCGGAAAAGTCCTGGGAATTTAAGGGTGATGAGTGTCTTTCTATGTTTGTTCAGACCTTTATTGGCAAAGAGTTCCGGGTCTACACGTTCCAGGCGCACAATTCCAAAGGTTACGATGCATACTTCATCATCATTAGACAGTTCCTGAAGGAAAAGATGTGCCTAGAACTGATCACTCAGGGTAGTAAACTAATGTGTGTGGAAGTTAAGGCCCTGGGCATTCGTTTTATAGACTCTTTAAACTTCTTGCCCATGAAGCTTGGTTAGCTCCCGCAGGTGATGGGGTTTGAAGGGTGCAAAGGGTATTTTCCACATTTTTTGAACACTTTAGAAAATCAAAATGACGTGGGGCCTATGCCCGGTGTGGAGCACTATGGTGTAGAAAGCATGATGCCCAGGGAAAAAGCAGAGTTTCTCGACTGGTAGCAGGCCCACAGGTAGGAGACGTTTGACTTGCAGAAAGAGCTCACGTATTACTGTCAGCAGGATATCAAAATTTTGAGACAGCTTTGTATCCTATACAGAAAAGAGATTATGAAAATGATGGAGAAGGGAGATCTAGTAGAGAGAGAACCTGGTAAATTCACTGAGATAAAACTGTGTATAGATCCATTCTGGTACATAACACTAGCATCTGCCTGCATGGCTATGTACAGGTTTATGTTTTTGGAGCCTAACACGGTAGCTCTTCTCCCTCCAGAGAATGATCACAGGCAGAAAAAGATATTCGACCCCATCTATTCAGTGGCTGTTGTATACCTCTCACCAAGAAACTATACAAATAGGGCATGCTTTACAGGGTGGGGAACTACAGGTAGGCTCCTACTCTTTAGAGGGTTATGCCAGTGTTGACAGGGTACACACAGCCATAGAGTTTAATGGGTGTTCTTTTCCATGGTTGTGCCACCTGTCATTGTGAGAAAGCACAAAACCCTATGACAGGGACAACTTTTGGGTTTCCTTATTACAAGACGCAGCTCAAGACCGACTATCTGAAATAACTTGGTTTTGTAGTGAGGACTCTTTGGGAGCAAGAGTGGGAAGTGATGAAAGAAACAGACAGGGAGCTTGCAGGTATTGAAAATGAGCCCAGTTGCCCTAGCCTCTCGTGCCTAGGGATGCTCTTTTTGGGGGGAGGACAAACGCTATCTGTCTATATTACAAACTTAACTCCGGGGAAGAAATCCACTATTATGATTTTACCAGCTTCTACCCTTTTGTAAAGAAAACCAAAGAATACCCTATCGGACACCCCGATATAGTTTATGACAAATTTGGACCCCTTGCAAATTATTTTGGAATTGCAAAACTTAAAGTGTACCCCACACAAGGCTTCTTTTTCCCATTGTTACCTGTCAGAGTGGGTGGCAAGCTTATGTTCCCGCTATGCTGAACCTGTGCGGAAACCGAGCAGCGGGAGATGTGCATCCATACTGACAAGGAGAGGGCCATCCTGGGGACTTGGTGCACGGTGGAATTGAACGCGGCCATAACGAAGGGGTACGCGGTGGCAAAAATATATGAAATCTGGCTTTTTAATGAAAAATCTGATGAACTCTTTTCAGAGTACATCAAATGACACCTCCGCCAGAAACAAGAGGCTTCAGGGTATCCCAGCTGGTGCACAGACGAAGAAAAACAAAATAAGTACATGAACGATTTCTACCAGAAAGAAGGCGTGCGTTTGTGCCAACACGAGATCAGGTTTAACCCCGCTGAACGCCAAATCGCTAAACTCTTTCTAAATTCCCTCACGAGCGAGATCCCGCCAGATCAGCACATCACCGAGTTTGTGTCGGCAGACCCGAAAACATACGGGTATAAGCTGTCGGGAGGAAAGGCCTGTATGAAAGTCAAAGGTATTACCCTGAACTTGGCAAACTGTCAAAAGATCAACTTTGAGAGTTTGAAAGATCTAGTCCTGGACTATTGCACGGGCCTGCGAGAAAACACCTCAAAAAAGAGAGAGGTGCAGCAGCCCTCTATCGTAAGGAGCAAAAATCAATGGTAAATAGAGACCAAAACCCTTAAGAAAACACAGAAAGTCATTTACAACAAGAGGGTCCTAGGAGAAGGCTTTAAAACCCTGCCCTACGGATTTTAGAATGGATACGAGGTGGAAACAACCCTTTTCTGCAATTCTTGCGGGGCCTAGCAACTGTGGGGAAAGTTACTTTATAAAAAAATGTGTTGGATAATGCCAAACAAAACATTGTCTGTTATGCCTGAGAATATTGGATAACATGGCTATAAAAAGCATTGCAAGATACACATGTCTGGGCTTGTTGAAACACATTTTGAGCAAGGCTAGGCATGCCCAAGAATTTAAATGTATTTTTTACAAAATTCATCACCATCCGGTCGTTTTGCACTAAGTCGTTAGATTACAATTTTAAAATCCTGTCAAAAGATAAACCCTTGCTCTGATGATGTAAGAAAAACACTCAGTGATAGCCGCAGGCGACAGAGCGGGGGTCTTGTAATTGTCTATTGTGAAACACAATGCCTGTGGCATTTTTGTTTAAACATTTCATAATGCTTTTAGGAAACAACATGCTCTTCGGGGGGTGCCCGTATGAGTCTAAAAACTCTCCACGATTACGCTCCGCCAGACACAAGGCAAGCTAGTGTTCACCAGGTGGGTTGTGTGGATGCGCGATACAAACCTAGGGGTCTCTGAGACAGCTTGTCGCCAGGGAGCCAAATCACAAGGGAACACATCTAAGAAATTCTTTTTTGTGTAAGGCACCTTGATAAGACACACGAGAGCTGTGCGGTGTCCATGTTCACATATGGTCAAGCAGAACGTCTCTCCTCTGATTTCTCTCTATGATGTTGTCAAAAATCCCATGCACGATCAGATTGATGGTGATGGTTAAAGCCTTCCCAAAACGTATTTCTGCTCTCAGGTTCCCGGTTTTAATCAGGGAATAGTCATCGGCGCATTCCTGGTCGGGAGACAGGTCAAAGGCAAACAAGGTGTAACCCTGTGGAAACTCCTCACGGTCGATTAACAGAGAACGATCTGTCATGTGTTTACCAGTGTCTGTACCAGATTCATGTATTCTCTCACGCAGCATCCTGCCTCCAAGTCTGGTTGCAGAGGCTTGGTTGGTATCTGTTCACCATCCACATACAAGGCCACAAAATTAATATCATAATGTTTAAAATGAAAGGGATTTTTAGTGTAACTTCCACTCAAGGCATAAGACAAACCCTAGGACAAGCATTTTGGGTAACTGTCCCAAAAAACAGGTTCTCCTGGTTATTGACCCTGCTGCCCACGGGGATGCTAAACACTTTCATTCCCACACGGTCCACGGGATATTTAGCATTTGTGGTAAGCAGGGACTCCGCGTGCCCCAGACGAATGCTCAGGGCCACCCGTACTTTCTTCACAAAAAGCGATGCTGATACAATGCGCAATTTAAAGCCTTCGGCTGCACTGCCCATTAAACAGAAAGCGTCTTATCTGCGCGTCAGTTTAAATTTTCACATCCACTCCGTTCAACAAATGAGACGTATCTGTTCTGATCTGTCTTTATTTCAATGGTAATGGTATCGATGTGGTGTTTTCTGACAGGAACGTGATGAGGTTTATTGTAGGTGATGGTGACAAACTCATTGTTCCTTCCTCAGACAGGGACACAGTGTAACAGGGGAACAGAAAAGTCCCTCACAAACTGGTGTTCTACAATATCTGTTTGCAGATACAGGGAATTAACTCCCCCTGTGATGTCTGCCCAGAAGGGGAATTTTTGGACGCTGCGCTTGGGGCGCAAACCTAGAATGTTAGCTAGCTCCCTGCTGGTAGAAAACATAAAAGTAAAATCAGCGGATTTAAAGCTAACTTTTCTACCCACAGGGTCATCGTTCATGACCACCTCAGGCGGTGGGGGAGGACGAGCCACGGTACTGTTCATATGATCCAATCATTCGGGTATGGACGAGTAATAACCTCATCGTAGGATAAAACTCTATGCCATATCTTCAAAGGTGATTTCAAAAGGGGTGTCCTCGTTGATAGCGTTCCAGCTGTGCGGGTGTTGTATTTCCACTAACCCCACCTCCCAGGCACCTGGGAGATCCAAGGGCTTAATTAGCTGTATTGTAAAGTTCGAGCTGGTGTTTTGAGGAAAAACTGCAGAGCTGGCATTGCTGGGCAAAGTCATGTAAAACCCGCTGTCGCTCATTTTTTGCTCCCTCAGTCTTTGCAGGAGGAATCTTTTTGTTTGTTTGTGTCTAAACGTCAGAATTGAGAAGCTTCCACCCAGCTGATAAACTTATCCCCCGCCCCCCACAAACCATTTCACCAGTAGCTGCTTTTTTCTCCCTTTTCCTTTCTCTGCTAGAACTTTTTCGATCCTGCAAATCTTGTCTTGTTTGGGGTTTACTTTTTGTAAATCTTCAGGGTAAAAATATCCAGTAACTGTCTCACCCTCGTAATCTTTTAATCGGTATACAGGTCTCGGGCTCCTGGTTCAGGCTTCATCCACTATAAATATCTCATTGGTAAACGTCTGTTCACAACCTTTTTCAAAAGCTCCTTTGGTTTTAGATAGTCTCACGTGGTCGCCTTTTCTAAAAGGGGCAACAACCGGTTTTATTTTAAAACCGTTTCTATCAACCGGTTTCCATATCTTCAGAGAATTGGAAGGGTTAACATCGGCGGGTCTGGTACGTAGAGTTCTGTAAAAGCTCTGGTTGTAACTCTTCATAAAGTCAGGTAACAGGTCAATGTGGCGAAAGGCGTTATGGGCTGTAAAATATCGCCACATCCTCCACATCTTTTTCAAGTTCTGTTAAAATGGCTCCACAACCCCTGCTTTGACTTCATTATCAGTAACAAAAAGCGTTAACGCTGTGCCGTTTCAACAATCTGCTAAAAGGTTTGTTTCAAAATTCTTTCCACCGATTAGTTTGTCATTTTTGAGGCACGCGACCTTGGCTAAAAATAGCTTTCAAGGCCTTGGATTCCTCACCGCTCATCTTGTCTTTTAGGCCTAAGGCCCAGGCATATTTGGATAGAATGTCTATCACTGTTAAGATGTATTTAAAACCGCTGTTGTGTTTGGAGAAGCGGTGCATACGGACCAAATCTGCCTGCCATTGCACGTCCACATCTGAAACAACGGTCCTGGTTCTTTTAAAACGTATTTGAGCTGGTTTGTGTAAAGCGTAAGCATCCTGGTGTGAAAGCCAAGCTCTGACCTGTCTTCTATTTAAAGTTTTATGATGCTTTTTGGCCACTTGAAAAAGAAGATTGACCCCGTCAAAGCCCCCAACTTTCCTGGGGGTTTAACAGATTTTCTTTAACAGAGCCGTCTGTGGAGACATGGCTGTTCCTGGGACCGTCTTTTACGAACACAAGTATGGAGGGGGACACGTTCATTCTGGCACATTTAAATAAGTTTTATTAATCGCCTGGTTTAACACAATCTTTTACAGCCGCCTGAAACAAAGGACGCCATGATCCCTACCATGAGGGAGTCTGAGCTGGTTCATTCTTCCATTTTTGTCCTTTTCTGGATTTTCCTCTGGAGATCTGGGTCTCAGACAGGAGCAAAAACAGCTGATGCGCGATGGATTTACTCCGACAGGGCTACCGATGTGTAACTTCTCAAAGGCCTCTAGAAAGGCATCGTCGAGCTGTTGAGAGATTTTCAGACAAAAAACAGTGTAAGCACCCCACTGCCTGTTTTTACATTTATGTAATGCCAGGTCGATTCCTAACCCCATCACACCCCCATGATCGACCGTCGCTTCTTAATCATTCATTTACCTGAGCGCCGTCTTTCCCGTTCACCTTGTGACTCCCCCAAGCCACAATCGCCTTCCAACTTTAGGGCCTGGACAATGAGAGGCTGTCACACTCATCGGGGTGCCTCACAAAGGTTTGGATTTTGGGGTCGGGTTCCGACGTATCCATCAACGGTTGAGTCAAAGGGCCCGCCTCGGAACTGTCACTGCCGTAGCGCTTTCTCCACACGACTCCAAAGGTCCTCGGAGCTAAAACAAAATCTGAAGGTCTCATGGGGGTGGTAAAGGAGTCCATGTTTCCTCTCAGCCTTTCCACAATTTCTAAAACATGTCTTCTTGGTGAGAGATGGCTTCCTCTGCCCAGCGCTGGGACTTATGGGGTGATGGTGCTGCACTCTGATTGGCAGAGGGCATTGGGAGGAGTTCTTAGAGGGCTCACATGACCCTCGTCTGGACGGTTCACCCAATCCGAGAACCTGCCCCATTTTGGTCAAATCTCTTCTCGGGGTGGTCCTCTGCAGCCGAAACCCATCGCGATTGGTAGAAGGTGGTGGGAGGAGTTCTTAGAGGGGTCACACGAAGCACTTCCGGACGGGTCACCCCACCCTGGAACTCTCCCCAGTTGGTCAAATCTCCTCTCGGGGTGGTCCCCAGTGGCTGAAACCCCTCCTGATTGGTAGAGGGCGGTGGGAGGAATTCTTAGAGGGGTCACACAAACCACTTCCAGGCAGATCACCCCACCCCGGAACTCCCCATGATTGGTCAAACCTCCTCTCGGGGTGGTCCCCAGTGGCTCAAACCCCTACTGATTGGTAGACGGTGGTGGGGGGTATTCTTAGAGGGGTCACACGAACCACTTCCAGACAGGTCATCCTGCCCCGGAACTCCCCCTGATTGGTCAAATCTTCTCTTGGGGCGTTCCTATCAGGGCGAAACCCATCCCGATTGGTAGAGGACAATGGGAGGAGTTCTTAGAGGGGTCACATGACACACGTTGCTTCCGGTCATTTGTCTGCCTTGACCCTGGACATAATACCTCATGGCTTGGGATTTCCAGTGACCGGTGGGTAAGGCTTACGAGGGCCAAGGGTGGGGTTAACGTTTGATTGACGGTAGGGCCCTTATACTACTGGAGCGCCTTCTTCTGTTTCTCTCCCGCTTCATTCCCCAAGCACTCGGCCAGGACAGATGTCATTTAGGACCTCAGTTGCCACCAGCTGGACAGAGGGACTTGGGTCTTTCTTGAGGAACTGGAGAGCTGAAATGACAGAGGACAACATGCTAGTGTACAGACTGTCAAATCACAGCTAAGCGTGATCACAGAATCTTGAACTCCCAGAGCTGAATGATCACATTGTAAAATGTGAAACTGGGCTCAGTCCTTCTATTGGGATGGAAAATACATGAGAGATGAATCTGCCTCACTTTTCATATTGTCACCTGTGCCTGAACTAGCTGGAGACTGACTATCTCTGAATAGCACGCTACAGAAGCTCTCCAACACAAAGAAAGCTTTAGCTTCCTCCATTGGCTCCCTTCCATGCTCCCAACAAGTGGGGAGGCCCTGACTCGACCAGAAAGTCATCCACTCTGCTGTAAATGGAAGAAGGTCCATTGTTTCAATAGCTTCCACTTTTAAGTTTATTTTCCATCTCTATTCAGGAGCCACGGTCTGAGCTCCAATAACCCTGGAATTGAACAGAGACCAGGTCCAAGCTGGTTTGTGCAGGATGCAGGGCACCTACTGGAAGAAAAAATGCTGGTGGGAAATTTGGGGGAGCAGAATGTGGCTACAATTTCTCCTCACCTGGGCAGTCCACAGAGAGCCAATAAAGCCCAAAGAGTGGATAGCACTGGCTGCGGAGGGGGCCTTGCCAGGACAACCAGGAGATGCACGGACTCACATCACACCCCCTGCAGCTGCCTCCTTCAGGGGAAATTAAAGCTGACTTTCTACTGGGCAAGACTGAATTTGTCCTTGGATGTGTGGCTGATGCACTTTGCACCAGTGGTATCGGTTACTGCTGCTTGTCAGCTAAATTCCTTTAGAACTCACGGATGAGCAGAACTTCAGCTGTATTTATTACTTACACATCAGCAGATGGTCCAGGTTCGGCCATTTCATACGCTGCCTGTCTGTGTGTTCCAGGATGATGCCTAAATACACAATGGAAAACAAACAACAACAATAAAACCTTCCCTTGTTGAGTGCAAAGTGATATTAGCAGCCCCTAGACAGGTCTTTGGCCTCTCCTACTGTGGACCTAAGGGTGAGCTGTGGGCAAGAGGATGCTAGTGCAGTTTAGAGTCCACACTGAAGAGAATGAGAAAGACTTTTTTTTTAAGAATGTTTACACAAAACCCATTTGCTTTAAAGAGTCTGTGTTCCTCTTGCCACTGCTGTCAGTTATTGGAGACATACTATGCTAGTGTCTTGGTCTAGTGGTCTGAGCAAAGGCCTGGGGCCAGGAATAAGTGAGTTCTAAGCAGGGATCCCACAAGGTGACTGACAGGTGGGACTTAGGCCACAATGCCTGCCTGTCTCACCTGGGTATGCTTGGGAGAAGAGGGCACAGGGCCAAAGCGGAGGAACCTTTTGCCTCCTTGACAAGGTGGTGTGGCCAGGAACCTGAAAGAGCAGGTGCTGAGGGCAGGTGGGCTGCATGCCTCCCAATGATGAAGTAGTAGTGAAGAGCACTGAGCAACACTGTGGGTGGGTCTGCACTTTGAGCAAGGGGGATCACTCCCAGTTCAATGGGACAGGCCCACTCTAGCTCGGACAGCGCTCGCATACTAAAATTAGAATGTAGCAAAAGCAGCACGAGCAGTGGGAGGAGCTAGCCACCTTGAGAATCGACTTTGGGGTTTGGATGGGATCATACTTGGGGTGGTTAAACCTCCTCCTGCTCCTGCCATCGCAGCTACTCTCTATTTTTAGCACTCAGGGCTAGTGCGGGTATGTTTCATCAAGCTGGGAATTAGCCCCCCAGCTCCAAGTGTAAACATGCCCTATGAGACAGTGTCCCAGCCTCTACTACTAAATGACTGCACCGTGCTTTCCCTGCAACAATCCCAAAGCACTTTATAGCAAGTCATGATTTCCTCCGACCACCACACTGGAGAGGTAGGGATATTAACATCCCCATTTATGTATGGGAAGCTGAGGCATAGAGAGATTAATGGCAGCTCAGTGCTGCACAGTGCGATTTTTTCTCTCTCCCTCAATGGGAATACCAAAAGGGACATTGGGCATCATCTCTCACCAGCTAACTTGGCTGCAACTGCCCGGATCTCTTCCCATCTGCTAAAGAAGTACATGATGGTGCTTTTGTACAAGTTCTCCAGCAGCTCGGCATTCTCTTTGGCCTAGAGGAAATCAGGGACACATGAGCTCTCTCTGGCTAGAAGTGCCCTTTGACTGCCAGCACATGCTTTTACGAGCCACAGGTAAATCAGAGAAAGAACAGGTGACTGGGTGGACGTGGGAAAAATGGGGATCTGTGGCAGATTTACATTTCCCATCACCCTCAGTCATATATCCCACTCTGACCGCTATTTCCATTACCCATCACACATCCCCCCCACACCTCTACACCACCACATACCACTCCAGTCAAGAATCTCAGACACTTCAACAGCTCACTCACAAGGTGTCTGCAAATGTCCACCTGGAGCTCTTCAGGCTTCAGCTCGGCTGTGCCATCAAGGTGTTCATTCACGGCAGTTTGGAGCCTCTTCAGTCCCAAAAACGGGACACAGAGGTGAAACGTAGCTCTGCATTCCTGAAAAAAGGAAGCGTGTCACACCATTTAATTGTTCCCTACTGAGTGCTTTGGTCATTCAAAGGGAACTCATCTGCTTGACTGCTCATCTATTCCAGGATAAAAAGGGATTCATCTGGATGTAATTGGCAGAAAACATGCAGGAATGACTAAGAGAGGGGAGAGCTTCCACTGCAACCTGGAGGTAGCATCAATGTCTTTTTGGAACAGATCTACCTACGAAAGCTGCTTCACCAGGTCTCTCTTCTGTTCTGGGGAGGCAGGGGCCTGGGGTGCAGAGACAGACAGGAAGAGAGAGCTGTCGGGCTCAGACCCATGACCTATCCTGGATTCTGGTGAGGCAGCCATGGACCAACCTGGCGGGAACTGACTCAGCAGGATGGCAATGAACTGAGGGGGGAATTTGGGCCTCCAGAGCAAGCAGGAATAGCAGAGCTCCCCTGTCATTGGGAGGAAGATTCCTTTGGCTTAGTAAATAAGTCGCTCTCGGTCTTACCACTGAAACCCTGGGGTTCGGGTCTTGCAGGTGCAGCAGAAGTGTGACCCAGCTCTGTCGAACCTGCTCGGCGAAATAGCCCTTCCATTTTCTTTTGGTCAGGCGGGCCAGGATGCCAAATAGGACAAAGGACCATAAACGAAGAGCATCGTCCTCCTACAGCCAAGAAAGCCCCACAAGTTAGTAACTAAGGGACAATCACATCACGTACCTCGCACAGCCATCTCTTCTACGCTAAAGTCGAGGGATTCCAACTACAGCTAGTCAGGAACACTTTCATGAACTAATTTTTGTTTCGAATTTGCTGATTCATTAAACTATTTGAGCGACAGTTCCATTTTGATGAAATTCCTCCAGAAGCCAGGCAGGGGTCCTTAGAAACCTGCCTGCTGTCTTGCCAGTGCACCCATTCAGCTCCCTGGAAGCCGATCTAGCAGGCTGACTGGGATCGTGGGCTTCCAAACCCCCAGCGTCTGGGACCCTGGCTCTCAAATTTGCAACTCCCTGGCACTTCTAGCTCCCACAGTTTCCTGGGTTCCCAGCACCGGGATAGTCTGAGAGCAGACTGCCCGGACCCAAGGCTTTCAATAGAGCTTGGCTGAGAACAGGAATTCTGTTTCACAAAGAGTTTTGAAGTTTGGGGAGAGGGATTGCCACAAATAGGAACAAAACCAAAATTTGACATCTCAAAATTCTCTGCAAAATGGAATCATTCCAACCCTCACAAAAAAATGGTATAGAGCAGGCCCAACGCTCTCTATTGTACCTTGGAACCCCCTTTTCATGGTTATCTAGCTACCTAATCTAGTATTCAGACTTTCTTTGAGCTTCTCAGTGGCAAGAAAGAAGAACAGAAGGGGGAGACTGTGGGAGCAGGGATGTCATCCCCATCCTCCTAATGTTCTCCTCCTCCGTAAAACACCTCTCTTCCCTGGGGCCGAAACATCTCTTCACTCTGACATGAGCAATGCCCAGGGAGTAAATGGAGTCTAATCAAGATCGCTTGAACTGGGGCTGGAGAGTTCTGGTCACATACGTTGTCAAAGTAGGTCCGGATCTCTTGGGTGAGGTCTCTGAAGGAAGAACCTATGTCCTTCTCTTTCAGCTCCTTCAGGACTTTGGCCACTGCTTTCATGCTCTCGCCAATGACTTCAGAACTGAAAGGGTCACTTAAGGCCCTGATCAGGATGACCATAAGAAACTTCTTGTGCTTTTTCAGCTGGACAAACATACGACATTAAAGAACACTGATCACTGATCACACTTCTAATACACTTTCTTTAGCAGTTATGAAGCTGTGGGAATTTCATCTCCCCCTCCCACCCCCCCATTCCTCCTCCCACCCCCCCATCCCCTAAATATACCTATAGCTATATTTCAGACCAGGTTCGAGCTACAATGAGCCAAACTTGGTGCCATAATACACCTGTGTCATCCTATTATTAGATTCCTAGTTACTTAGATTCCAAGGCCAAAAGAAACCCTTGTGATTATCCAGTCTGACCTCCTGCATAACATTGAACTTCCCCGAAATAGTCTCTGTTGGAACTAGAGTGTATCTTTTAGAAAAACGTTCAATCTTGATTTTAAAATTGCTAGTGACAGAGAATCCACTACAACCCTTGGTAAATTGTTCCAATGGTTAATTAAAATTACCATTAAAAATCAATGCCTTATTACCAGTCTGAATTAGTCTAGCTTCATTTTCCCCCATTGAATCTTCTTATACCTTTGTTTGCTAATGGGAAGAACCCATTCTCAAAATGTGTTCCCCATGTGAGTAGTTCTAGACTGTCCTCAAGTCACTCCTTAACCTTCTCTTTGTACAGCTAAATAGATTGAGCTCCTTGAGTCTATCACTAGCGGTATCTTTGCCAATCCTTTGAGAATTCTTGGGACTCTTCTCTGAATCCTCTCTAATTTATCAGCATCCTTCTTGAATTGTGGACACCTGATCTGGACACAGCATTCCAGCAGTGCTCACATGAGTGTCATATTCAGAGGGAAAAGAACTTCTTTACTCTTCGTCAAGATTCCTCTCTTTATGCCTCTAAGGATCATTTCAGCCCTTTTGGCCACAACTTCGCATTGGGACACCTTATGTTCAACTGATTCTCTGCCATGACTCAAGTGGTTTTCAGCATCATTGCTTTTTGGGATAGAGTCTCTCATCCTGTAAGTATGGCCTGCGTTTTTTTTTTTTTTGTTCCTAGATGGAGACATTTACACATGGTCATATTAAAGTGTACAGATTGTTTGCTTATGCCCAGCTTAGCAAAGGATTTAGCTTGCTCTGTATTGACTGCAAAGAGGTTACTCGGGTATGTGAGAGAGCAGAATTTGGCCTAGTGCATTGTGTGCAGCCTCTGTAAACTCCGAACAACTATTTTCCTTGGTTTCTCTAATTATGCTGCATTCTAGTCAGTATTCTCTCTTACCTTCTCAGGCGCCCCATAGACTAAATTTCCCAGGCCTCTTACAGCCATCTGCCGGACAATGCTGTTCCTGTCATGTGACTTTTCTTCCAAGATGTGTAAGACTGGCTTAAGGAACTTCTTCTCCCTGAGCATGGGATCACTCATTAGCTGAAAGAAAATCAACCTGTCCATTAGCCCCAATATGATCATTAAGATTGGGAATAGAATTTGAGCAGACATGTCATACACTAAAAACAACAAGGAGTCCTCCTACAGCCCCAGTCTTGAGGATAGAGACAAATATGGCTACCCCTCTGATACTTGGCACATAATACACTGTAACACAAATGAGAAATTCCACACAAATGAGAAAGGTCTACAAAACATGGAGCTTTCCTTTTGGGCACTAGAATAGGGATCCACTCACCTCTTGAGAGCCTCTTAGTGGCTGGGTATGGTATCACAGTCCTTTTCTCACCCCTGGTGCACCCTGCCAGCTGTCCTCAGTGCGTCTTCTGTGGCTCAGGCCTCTGGCTGAGTCCCAAAGTCCAAAGGAACCCCTTCTGGGGTAGTCAAGAACAGTCCCATTGTCCTCACTAGGGTCTCCAGCCCCAACTCTGGGTCCTTTACATTCTGCCCTTTGTTCAAACTCTCCATTAGCATTGTCCCCTCCATGGGGCTTATGCCACTGTTGGTGGTAGGGGAACCTGGGCCTGCCCCTAACTCTGGGTTCCAAACCATGGATCCTATAAACAGGAGCTAGGCACTGCTTGATTTCAGGTCATTGTCGCTTCTTCCTACCGGCCACTTTTAGCTTCACCCTCACCTCAGGGTTAAAGTTCTTCAGGACTCTCTTCCTGAAAACCCAGCTTAAGTAAAGGCTGCCAGAATCAAACTCTGGCTGTCCCCTGAATTTCTGTGGCCAGAGAGCAGCGCCCTTTCTTGCCCCTCCAGTTCCTGCCAGGAACTGACCTGCTAAAGCCCTTCAGCTCCTTTTAACCAAGCCTGATGGGCTCGGATTGGCTGCTTTCATGAGGCCTCTCTAGACAGACCCAGACTGGGGGCTCTTTTCCTGGGGCAGGGTGTAGTAGGACCATGGGGCCTCTTGTAAGGAGCCTTAAAGCCCAGGTACAGCCCATCACGGGCACAGAGAGGTTGTTTTTCTTAGAACCAGATAAGCCCCGAAGATAGTTGCTTAGCATAAGTGGGAAATATGATGCAGATTTTGGAGGAGGACTGTGGAAAGGGAGGATGCTCCAGCAGGTATCCCCACACTAGCCTAGGACTTAGGAGACCCAGGTTTCATTTCCTGCTCCCTCAAAGACTTCCTGTGTGACCTTGGGCAAGTCACGTAGCCCTTCTGTGCATCAGTTCCCTGCCTGTAAAATAGGAAACATAGTGCTTCCCTACCTCGCAGGAGTGTGGTGGGGATACAGACATTAAAGAGTTTAGAGGTACTCCGATACTAGAGTAATGAGAACCTAAGATAGACATTAATGTAGTTGTAGGTTGCTTGGTTGGTAGTATTAGGACACTCGGTTCATTCAGAAGATGTGCTGAGCTAAACCAAAATCAGGAGCTGTTGGTTAGGATCAGCACTAGGACTTGGCAGAAGAGGTCCAGTCATCCAAACTCTGTCCGTATCTCTCTCAGCCAGCACCTGTGGTTGTGTAGCTAGTATAGGCAATGACGGCAATAAAAACCACAGAGAGAGAGAGAGAAGGACTCAGAAAGGTATCGTGAAGTTCCTGGTGAGGTTTCCATATAAAGGAGGACCTATTCTACTGTCTAAAATGACAATTACTCCTATGAACTGAACTGTAGAACTCCCGAAAGAAAGGCAGACAAGAGTCTAATGGTGAAACTGCTCTTCAGAGCCCTGTGTCTTACCTGGGCAAGGAAAGCTGTGCTGGTGACTCGGTGGTTTTCTGAGGGGGAATTCACCCAGGGGAGGAGGCTCTGTATGATCTCAGGTGTTATGAGTCCAGATCTTAGCAGAAGCCTGGAAGACAAAAGAAACCGCTCATGGGCTAGATTGCACACTTCAAAAAATCAGCTGCTCTGAGCATACAGCTCTGATATCTAGGAGTGGGAGCTGTGTGTTTCCACCCAGGACACCCTCGCACCCCCCGCCCACAAAGCTATAAACGGGAGGTTCCCTCTCAGCCACTCTATTGGCTACTCATTCCCAAGGATAAAATGATGCCTCCTAGATCTCTTACCTCACCAGCAGACACACTCCCTCATGGTGTGTCTTGGGGTTTTCCACAAGAGTCCAAGTCCTCTGCTTCCTGAGCTCTCTCACCAGTCTCTCATTCCCACCCTTGAAAAGCACAGCTTCTAATGCTTTGATAGAAAGCCTAGGGAAAGAGAGGCACAGAACTGCAGCAATCAGGAGGAAGGTGCAGCTTGAACAGAGAGTCAGGTTACTTCTCAGGTCTGCTGTTCAATCGACAGTTCATCCATTGGCAATGTCCTGGACACCAGTGTCCCTGGAAGGACTTGATGCTGGGAGGTAAGTTTCAGTCTCATACATCTCATAGGACTAGTTTTGCTAGGGACAAAATTTTGCAGTCCTTTTTCATAGAATCATAGAATCATAGAATATCAGGGTTGGAAGGGAGTTCAGGAGGTCATCTAGTCCAACCCCCTGCTCAAAAGCAGGACCCATCCCCAATTAAATCATCCCAGCCAGGGCTTTTTCTCTTTCTGCAAGGAGTATGGGCACTAGCAGAGTACAGTGATATGGAAAAGATACATGATCAGGACCAGAAACAGGGGGCATAGAGTGTGGTGATCACTAATGGACATTTTGGGGTCATATCTCCAGATAGACAGAGTGCTGAGGGTTTGCACTTGAGTCAGCACTCTGGTCACTATTCGTACTAATTCGGTTCCTCACAGAAGGCCTAATTGGATAGAGGTGTACCTGATTACGAGGTCAGATTGGGGCTAGTGAGTCAAGGAACCAATCATTCCATTAACAGGGAAACTGTATAAAAGGACATGGGCAGGAGCCCTTTGAGGGGAACAGACAGAGAAAGAAACTTGGGTTACCAGATGTCCCAATATTTGGGGCTTTATCTTATACAGGTGCCTATCCCGCCCCCCCCGCCCGTCCTGATTTTTCACACTTGCTGTCTGGTCACCCTAAGAGAAACAGAAAGACAAAAAGCTAGGAGAGCCTGACAAAGTGAGGTCTCTGAGTGGAAACACCTTACCCCCCACCTGACTTTTGGAGAAGAGCTTAGAAAGTTGAGATACAATATAAAGGTGCTATGTATTGGTAGGGGGATTAAATAGACTATACGTTGGTGTTTACAAGCAAAAAAGTCTCAACGCGGTCTGTGTTTGTGGAAGATGTGGGGGTGCAACACCCCTCTCTGTCACAGCTGGGGGCTCATCAGGGATTTCCCTGTTATCTATGCAAATGGAGAGCCTGTTGGAGAAGCCGGTGTAGAGGTTTGGCAGTCCAGGCGATGGAGGGAACACTGAAATGGGTGATGAAGCAGCAAAGAGAAGTGTAGAACAGGGGTTCTCAACCTTTCTGTTTCTGAGCCTCCCCCCACCCTCAACATGCAAGAAATACTCCATGGCCCAGTTTCAGGCCTCTGTCCTGCCAGGCATCAGAGTTTTGGGCTCCTGGCTCCAGATTTTAACCCCACAGGGTGCAGGGGCTTGAGGCTTTAGTGCAGGTGCTGGGCTCAAGGCTTCAGCTTTCTGCCCTGAGCCCCAGCTAGTCTAAAGCCAACCCTGCTTGGCAGACCCCCTAAAACGGGCCTGGTTGAGAACTGCTGGTGTAGAACAGTGGTCTCCAAACGTTTTGGCTCACGCACCCCCAGGGTGACCTGCCGCAGACGCGCCACCGATGGAAGACCTGCCGCAGGCGGGTCGCCAGAGGGGAGCACCAGCCATGGACATGCAGAGCTGCCGCCGAATGAAAAAAACGGCGGAGTGCCGTCCGGCGGCGCTACTGTTGCCATGCCCCCCCCCCCCCCGGGATCATCCCGTGCACCCCAGTTTGGAGACCGCTGGTGTAGAAGACCCGACAGACCTTCCAACAATCCCAGCAGGCAGAAAAACAGCCTTTCCTTGCCCGGTAGGTTTAACAGCAAAAGAGTCGGCAGGAATTTATACGGGAGCAAGCCCAGGTCTGGCAACAACTCCTCCAAAGTTTGGTGAGTCCCGTGACAGGAAATGGAAACCAGGCACAGGAGATCAGACTGTAAAATGGGACCCGCGAACAACCCCGATGTGTTTTTGGTTACTCTTCAAGGAGGAGCAGTGAGACCTCCTAGGGACAGAACAATGTGGGCCCTTCAACTGACACCCTATTTAACCGGGGAAGCACATCTAGGGCTTTTAGTGATGAGCAGGCAAGAGATTGTGACATGATTAAGGCAGCCATGCTGGACGAGGTGGGGCCTGTCCACAGAAAAGTACTGCCAGAAATCTAGAGTTGAAAGATGGATTGAGGGATTATGCCTCTGTGCATTTGGACAGAAATTAAAAGATTGGGCCACTCATTGGTAAGGCCAGATACTCAGACCGTGGGGGAGATCATGGATTATTCAGAGTCTCCCTGAGCATACCCGAGTATGGGTTCTGTGGCGCCAGCCAGTTCATCTGGACCCCACAGTTAAAGTGAGAGGAATTTGCAGAGGTGGACATTCCCAGAGTGAGTCAGTGGTCTAAGGGACTAGATTTGAGAAGGACCAGAGTGCCTACAGCTGGGAAGGTCAGCAAGAAGAAAAGGGAGGAGCCTCAAGGAACTGTAGTGGGAGCTTGGCCTACGGCGTGCTTCCGACATGGTCCTGAAGGACATCTAAAAAGAGACTGTCCGAAAATGGACTGTGGGTTTGCCCAGTTTTGTGGTTGGGACAAGACTCCCAGGCAGGGAAGAAAAAAGAAAGTACCTACCATATCGGTCTGGGTAGGGAGGAGCCACCAAAGGGACTAATGGACACAGCTTCATCCTGTTTGCTAATCAGGCAGGAGTTAGTGAAACCCCACTGGATACTTCCCAGAGGTAGGATCAAAACTGAATACCAGGTCCATGGGGACAATAAATTCTGCCCAGTGGCAGAGGTGACTCTGAAAATTAAGGGGAAGTTTAGGCAGAAACATGTAGGGGTAGTGGATGGATTGCCCCACTGCCTTCTACTGGGCATGGACTGGAATCCCTTTCTAACAGGGACACCAAGGCAGGTATGGAGGCCCAGGAGGGTGGAAATAAAACCTGAAGGGCCAGGTAAAGAGGAAATATATGTAAAGGGGCTGGAGGAACCTAGACACGAAAGTAGAGACAAGAGGGAGGAGAAAGAAAACAAAGGGCAAGCGTAAAGGTGACTTAAGATCATCCAGTGGGGTCAAACAGTCATCAGAGCCCTTACCACCAGGATCTCAGGAGCAGGCATCCCTAGAACACTTTGGAGGGACTCAGAGCAGTCTGTGTCCATGGAAGAGGCCGGGGCACAGCCTACCACCCCGTCACATATAGGTACCTAAAATGGGCCTGCACATGGGCCAACAGCATGAGCAGAATCTATACTCGTGTCTGCAGCGCCAGCAATCACATAGCTAGGTACCCATCCATCTGAACAAATTCAAGTTTTGTGGACAAAACTGAGGCACCCATCTTGAAAACCTGACCCACTGTGGCCACTACATAAGATCAGCCTTACTGGCTCAGTCCAATGGTCCATCTAGTCCAGTACACTGTCTTCCAACAGTGGTCAATGCCAGCTTCTTCAGCAGGAATGAACAGAACAGGGCAATCATGAAATGATCCAATCCCTGTTGTCCAGTCTCAGTTTCTGGCGGTCAGAGGCCTAGGGACACCCAGAGCTTGGGGTTGCATCCCTGACCATCTTGCCTAATAGCCATTGATGGACCTGTTCTCCATGAACTTATCTAATTCTTTTTTTTATTTAAACCCAGTTATACTTTTTGCCTTCACAACACCCCTTGGCAATGAGTTCCACAGGTTGACCGTGTGTGGTGTGAAGTAGTACTTCCTTATGTTTATTTGATACCTGCTGCCCATCTGTGAACAGAGCTGAGATCCTGGTTTCCTAGGAAAATTCAGAGACATTATAAAACCATGAAGTCTGTAATTTGAGCACCTTGTTGGCATGGAATAAAGAAACACAACAAGAAGAGAAACTAATAATGTTGCGAGATTGGTGGGAAATGTACATTAATGTGCTACCAGAGCTGAAGTCAACTGAGGACTCAGGAATCTTAGTGTTAACTGGCGAGGGGCACAGAGTGGGTGCCGAGGGGCCTGGTACATACATTCTAGCTCACTAAAAGATTGCCCCATGAGTCTCAAATAAAAGCCCATGTCACCAATATCATTGTGAAACGCATGTACAGATGCTGTGTCAAGAGTCATGGATATGCATTGAAAATTACATTCTTAGGATCTGTGTCTCGGGACTAGTCACCAGGAAAGGTGACAAAATGGTTTTCTTTCAGGCAAGAAATGTTTATCCATCTGTTTGTTTACATGTACATTAAGCATGTAGGGTTCACATTCAGTTGAGAAGGACTGTGAGAACTTCAAAGAAAGAAAAGTAGCAGGAAGTAGACAGGGGGTGGGGACCCAATTTTGGGGCACACATCAAAGGTTTGCTCTAGTCTATTTGGGGGACATCTTTCACTTAGGAAGTAGATGGACCACGAGTTTGCTTCATGAAAGAGGGGTCGCGATCAGGCTTGGTTGAGAACTTTGGGTGAGAAACATCTTGAGACAGGAGGTTAACCTGTTGGTTAAGTTTAGTTTCTAGGAGCAGGATATGATTTCATTTGAAATGTAACCATTTTTTGCTTGCATTCTTACTCACGGTCACTGGAATCTCTGTTCTTTGATAATCTCCCTTCTTCTTTTCACTAGAAATATATCTAAGTGCTGTGTGTTTTGCAGTACAGAGTATAAGTATCGAGTACAGAGTCTAAAGAAGAAGTAATAAACTGGTGTGTACTGTTCCATTGGGAACAGCAGGCCTGACAATTCTGTGGGAGTTCAGTGGATAAAGGGCTGGACACTATACGGAATGGTCAGAAGACTCGGGGGTGGGTGTGTGCCTGTCATTAACCCGTACAAAGAGACTGAGGTCTGAGGAGGCCTGGGTGGCAGGGTTTGTTTTGCCAGAGCCTGGTAGTTTCAGGGAACTGACCCACAGCAGGCACAGACAAGACTTCCTCACTCGAAGGGCACGTGATGCTAAGGTGCCTCGTAACCCTGGGAACTCCTGGGGAGCGTCAAACAACTCTCCTGGAATTCTCTTTGTTTCTCTCCCTTCCTTCTAATTACCGGCAAGGGTTGCCCTCAGGAAGTTGTAGCCCTTTTCGGATTTCGCTCGGGCTGCTTCTCGTTGGCAAAGGCAGCTTTTGTCCGAGGGTTTGGCTGACCTGCTGCAGGAGAACAGGAAACAACTCTGGGAGCAGTTCCCGCACAGCTTTGCTCGACTGCAGGGCTGACACCACCTCAAAGATGGCACATGTTGCCTGAAAGGAGAGCATGGTAAAAAAGGAGATCTCTTCCCAACACCATCACACCCTCTCTCCCCTTCTGATGTCTGCTGTACTAAATTCTCCCTTCGGCCAGTAACTTGAATGACAGCGAGCAACTTGCTTAACTCGTGGCTCACTTTCCCACATCTGTATAAATGTGTATGACCTCCCAAGGCATGCTGCGAGTCCAAAGGAAGATTTGCAAAGCACTGTGAGAAACCTGCTCCAAAGACTTTCTAATGGCCAGACAGTATTAAGGAAATCAGTAACGTAGCTAAAACTGCTGTATTTGTTCCACAGAGAGCAGAGCCGGACTCAGGGAAACAGTCCACCAGAGGAGAAGTGCCCACACAGCAATATTATACCACACTTCCCGCTTTCCATCAGCAGGATTGTCACAGGGCACAGGAAAGCCTGAAAGATGTGTCTGTCATCTAACTTACTGAGAGAGGTTCAGCAGCTGCCAAATGCTTGTCAATTTCTGTCTCTGAGGTGATGCTGCCTTCTGTTCTTGTTGGAGTCTTTATCTTCTCTATTAGGGCTTGTAGGACTTGAGTGGCAAGCAAGGGGTCTCCCCCCAGAGATCTCCACAGCTCAGCGGTGTCACTGCAGTTTAACAGAAGTTACAGGTGAGCCCTGGACACTTTTGTGGCTCACCCTGAATGCGTCATATTTTAGTAAAGACCAAATGTTCTCCTTGCCTATGATGAGAGAGTTAAGAGTCCTGTCCTCCTTTAACTCTCCTTGTGTTTAAATATGGAGTTTCCAGTTACAGAACTAAGTTAAGTGACCTAGTCTTCCTGCAGCCTAACCATTAATACTAGACTTCAGAAGGACAGGACACAGAGCGCCAACCTCACTTCCTGTTTTCTCCACTTCCCAGTCAATATGGAATCATGAGCATGTGGCTCCCAAAGATCTAGGGTTTGGAAGGCAAGTGGATGAAAGAACAGCCAGATTCCTACTCGATGGACATACAACTATGAGAACGAATATTCATGGCCATCCTATGTCCCCTTCACAAATGGTGTCCCTACCCTCTGTTTGCCAAAAGCTGGGACTGGGCAACAGGGGATGGATCACTTGACAGCGACCTGTTGTGTTCATTTCCTCTGGCGCATGTGGCACTGGTCACGGTCGCAAGACAGACTACAGGGCTAGATGACCTTTTGGTCTGACCCAGTATGGCTGTTCTTATGGTCTTAGATTCCAGCACTGATCACTGATAACTCAGTTAGGGATCTTTAAACAAAATGGTGGATCTGCTTCCAGTCCACTTTTAAGTACCAAGGATGGCAACACTGCTCTAGCAGCCCCACCCTCACTGATACCAAGCAGAGGTCTGATGATAATATTGGCCCTAGTCTTTGCAATCAGCCAGGGATTTGCACCTGAAGCTGTCATGCTACCAGGAAACCAACAGCCACTGCTGATTTCCAGAGTGAGCTCAATTCAGGCGTCTAGAGAGGTAGATGTTTCCAACAGTACACACCAGTTATACCAGTAAAGATAGGTCTTTAGGATGTCAAAGCAGCTATTCATGAATGGAAACAGAATGACACTTAATTTCTCTCCGCACCCCACCTTAACGTGTTCTTGGACCTTCCTGCAGAAAGAGCCAGGCTCTTAACCCTTAGGAATGATCCCAAACTGTCTGTGGCTTAAATGAAGCCCTACATCTCCTAGTAAAGCTGTGGGATCCAGGTTTTACCAAGATGAATGCAATAGGTAGCGGTATATACCTGTCCATCGGCAGACGTTTGCTGAGGAGGCTGGAGATCACTGCCTCTTGGTGATGGTGAGCTAGAATGGACACTGCCTCCACCAGGAACTGCCTCAAGCTGCCCTCCTGGATCGTAGGCATGTGGCGATATAGTATAGCCAGGATATCTGGCACCTGGAAGGAACAAAACCAGAAAGAAATGTCCCTTTTTCTTTCTCTCCATTCATTCTACAGAATCAAAACCTTTATTTAGCCATTTGCTGCTTTTTTAGAAATGCCTCACTTCAAGAAGCAAATGTTCAAATACGTCTGCGTAACTTGAACCCACACAAATTGCCCACACACGGCTGTAAAAATTAACACTGACACACACACAGACACACCAGGTAATTTAATGTGGTGGTGCCCAGCTGTGCATTACATAAACCAGTTCACATGCACAAAAGGCGGCTTTGCTTGCCCAGATTTTGCAGGTGTGATTTAAGCAGCCAAATCTGACCATTTGCCTCGAGAATGCAGAGCTCATCAACAACCACAAGCACAAAATATGCAAGTGCTTTAAAGACAGTGTGCAAATGCCTGGGACTATGAACAGGGGACTACCTCTCATATTCATTCCTAGCCCTTCACATCTTCAAAACACTGTGCAAACATGGCAGTTCTGCTGCGAGGGTTCCCTGTCCTGAGGCCTTTCACCAGCCTTGTTAGAAGATTTGTGGAGTGCTCCTTTCATCTAGCCCTAATGCACTGGGCGCCAGAATAAGGCATATAAATAGTGGATCCCAAAGACACTAGCGTTTTCTCCCTCCCTCCTTCTCTTCTTAAAGGGTAGGTCTACACAGCAAAAAAATCCCACAGCACTGAGTTTCAGAGCTCAGGTCAACCTGGGCCTGTGGGGCTTGCACCATGGGGCTAAAAGTGGAGCTGTTCCTGCTCGGGCTGGAGCCCAGGCTCAGAAACCTGGCAAGAGGCTGGCAATAGCCCAGTGCTCTTTTTAATCCATGTAGCCCTTAACCATAGGCCTCCTAATAACTGGAGGCCTCCAAGTGCCAGTCATTCTGTCTTCTTGTCTTTTCCCCAGAGTCTGTTTTCTCAAGCCTTTCTTGGCTGAATACTTTGGCAACAAGCTAGACCAATAAACAACCAACCATCTTCCTTTTCCCTTGGATTATCTCGGTCTACTGTTATTGATTCTGCCATTGCCTATCTTAGGGTAGAAACAGAGATGGAATCAACTCTATGTCCGAGGGGGAGAAACAGCAAGATTTTTCTTCCTTACACATGAGGGCAAAGATCAAAAAGTCTAGAGTTCAGGCAGAAAAGCTCTCCAGTTCCCAGTTTTACCTCGTCCAGCATGGCACCTCCACACTCCTTCAGGATGATCTTCATCCACAGTCCAGCTGCCGTGGCACAGGTGGGGCTAGCAGACAGCAGACCACCCAATGTGGCCTCAATAAAGTCTGTGGCCTGTTCTGAAGGAAAGTACTCACTAACAACCTGGGAACAAATCAAAAACAGGAGAGACCGCCATGATGTTTGGCTCCAGCACTTTTAAAAATGGAAAAAAAGATACATGCATCAGCAAATGGTGAATTAGCCTCCTGTCTAGCTCGCCATTTGGGATTACAATTCTCTCTCTAGTCTATAGACTACATTTTTGTCTTCTACACTAATGATATCAGGTGAGAGGGAAAGACTCTGTTGCACAGTTAGCACAACATTGTACTGGATAGGCAGGAGGTAAGTTTCCCGTTTGTAGTCTCTGACATACACTGCATCTTTTTACAGCACACAGAAGTCAGCCAAGAGAGGCGTGCACACAAATATCGGCGAAGGCAAACCCACAAGGTGACAGAATGAATCCTGGGTGGTTTCTCAGCTTGATGTTCCACTAACACAGTTTTTCTCCTGGATGGCTGGATGGCAGGGCCGGCTCCAGGCACCCGCCGAGGAAGCTCGTGCTTGGGGCGGCAGATTGCAAGGGGCGGTGTTCCAGCCAAGCTTAGGACGGCATGGGGGCTCTTTTATTTCATTATTTTTTGTGCTTCACTGCTCCGGATCAGTGAAAAAGCAAGAGCCGGCCCTGCTGGATAGGTACATGTGTGTGCATCCGCGTGCGCATTTTCATGGGCGTGCAACATTCTGTGGAATCTGGTTTTTACGTGGCATTCAGAGCACACATCTAGGAAAAGCATCTTGCTGGTTACTAGCAACCAATGCCCTGCTCCCACAGCTCCCTCCGAGTACGGAAAGGCATCATGAAAGAGCAAATGTCAAATGAACGGTGCCCGGTGACTCGCACATCCGCACAAGCTTTTTGAGTCTGTTACCCTGGCCATTTTGGAAGATGCCTGAAACAGAGCCTCGGGGTCTGGAGCTGTTAGTGCTTCACGGAGACATCTCAGCTCCTCCTCTGCTGAGCCCAGGTTTATGGACTGGCCTGGAGTGGAGAAAAGGAGAAAAAGTACTGTAACGATTAAGGAAACTGAACCCCTACTGCATGGATCTTCAGACGGGAGGATCCATGTGCTATCATAGAATCATAGAATCATAGAATCTCAGGGTTGGAAGGGACCTCAGGAGGTCATCTAGTCCAACCCCCTGCTCAAAGCAGGACCAATCCCCAACTAAATCATCCCAGCCAGGGCTTTGTCAAGCCTGACCTTAAAAACTTCTACGGAAGGAGATTCTACCACCTCCCTAGGTAACGCATTCCAGTGTTTCACCACCCTCCTAGTGAAAAAGTTTTTCCTAATATCCAACCTAAACCTCCCCCACTGCAACTTGAGACCATTACTCCTTGTCCTGTCCTCTTCCACCACTGAGAATAGTCTAGAACCATCTTCTCTGGAACTACCTCTCAGGTAGTTGAAAGCAGCTATCAAATCCCCCCTCATTCTTCTCTTCTGCAGACTAAACAATCCCAGTTCCCTCAGCCTCTCCTCATAACTCATGTGTTCCAGACCCTTAATCATTTTTGTTGCCCTTCGCTGGACTCTCTCCAATTTATCCACATCTTTCTTGTAGTGTGGGGCCCAAAACTGGACACAGTATTCCAGATGAGGCCTCACCAATGTCGAATAGAGGGGGACGATCACGTCCCTCGATCTGCTCGCTATGCCCCTACTTATACATCCCAAAATGCCATTGGCCTTCTTGGCAACAAGGGCACACTGCTGGGTCATATCCAGCTTCTCGTCCACTGTCACCCTTAGGTCCTTTTCCGCAGACCTGCTGCCTAGCCATTCGGTCCCTAGTCTTTCTGTGTGTGTCTGGTTTCAGCAGTCTCTCTGCTCTCACTATTTACATCTAAGCTCCTATTCAAGTACAACTCATGCAGGTAGATCAGAGGTTCCAGTTTAGAGGTGAATCCCTCCACCAAACTCTCCTTGTAAAAGAGACGGGGATAGACAAAAAACTTCGGCAAGAAACCCAGGCTCATCAGTCACTTCTAAACAAGGCTGGGATTACTATGTCGTACATTCAAAGGTTGGAGTCCCTTATTCTGTTTCTGAATCACCAACACTGTTTGTAGGACTGATTAATAATAATTGGAACTAGGGTGACCAGGGGTCCCAATTTTATAGGGACAGTCCCCATTTTGGGGTCTTTTTCTTATATAGACTCCTATTCCCCCCCACCCCCTGTCCCGAGGTTTCACATTTGCTGTCTGGTCACCCTCATTGGAAATGGCCTTAAACGATAACCAAGCTCTATCCCTTATCATCTAACCCTTAGGTGAAAAGAATATCCTACTCTTTCACAAAGGGGAAAAATGGCCTCTACTTACTCCACTAGCTCTGAAGGCTCATGCCAGAGGGCTGCTGGAAGAACTTTTTGTTTACAGAATTATTCCAGGAAACCCCTCCAGTACAGCCAGTGGCAGGGTAAAGAGAATGAAAATGTTTAGTACCAAGGGCTTGTCTCCATGGCGATATTCAAGAAAGCTAATCCCCATTCATTTTCAAAGTGCATGAGTTAAACTTCATTAAACACCTATGGGGACACACTTATTTAGAATTAAAGTGGCCTTCATTCAGGTTAGTTTCATCCATGGAATTCACTACAATTAATAAGGCCCATTTTAATTCAGAATCCGAGCATCCACACATGTGTTTAATGCCATTTACCTCATACACTTTAAATGTACACCTTTAGTTCATTTGGATTAACTTTCCTTAGTGTCCCTGTGTAGACAAGCCCTAAGGAATTTAGTGCTTATCTACCTGTATGCAGACCATTTATTAGTTGTACAGTTCCCAAAAGTGTGCTAGGCTCTTTACACATCAGAATCTTCTCTTCTAATGAGGTATTTACAAGATACCCACCATTCTGTTATCTAAGCGACAACAGACAGGACAGAAAGAACTAGATAGGCAGACAAATGGACATTACAACAGTGAAAGAAGGTGAAGAATTCCTTATACCTGCTCATGGTCTCCTCACCTTGTATACAGAGAAGGCAGCTGATACAGTCAACCACCCACTGACGGGACGTGGCCAGCGAATCACAGCTGTATGGTGCTATGCGTCCAATCAGAGATCCAAACCGATCAAAAGTTCCCTGAGTCTAATGAAAAAAGAAGGAAGAAGGAAGAATGAATGGTCTCCAGTTGGACTAGACTTCACTTGCCATCCTTATTGTTGAGACGAGTCAGCTCTGTGTTTTTGGGGAACCAGGGCGCAGTATCTAGCCTGTCTGACTCATGAAAGACACCCCCCGCCCCCACCAGTCTCTGTTTGAACCCGAACCCAAACCCATCAGAGAAAAGGCTTGCAGAGAACAATGAAGGGTGTTGGGAGTCACACCTAGACCCCTCCTGAGAAGGGTGACAAGATTAAGACATCTCCATTTGCATACAGAATGAAGAACAGAGACAACTCCCCTAGCCTCATCTACATGAAAGATGAGATAGGAATTAGCATGAAGAATGAGGAACAGAGAACCACACTGAACTCTGGGACCAGAAAAGCAGGGACGCACTGCATCATGGGAATCCCTGCTCCAGATGCTAATGAACCTACGCCTGCACACACCTAGCTCAGCAATTATCAGACCAATTCTAGTAATAAATCTTTGTTATCCTAAAATACTGAAGCAGCCTAGTTGCCTTGTGAGCTCCCTGGAAAAAACCACCACCCATAGCCAAGAGTGATCAGCTCCTATTGTCTAGCCTAAAGAAAACCCTTGAAAACCCATCAGTTTACCCATAAACAAATCTAGTGTTCTCCCTTGAACCATTGTATTTTCTCTACAAAACCCCCTACCTATGCCCAAGTAAGGGTTCTGATGTATAGACCCAACCTCTGCTTCAGTTCCACTGGGATTCCATCTCCTGACTGACCGTGCGGGGGGCTCTGCCTGTCTCCAGCACTCAGGACCCTGAGCTACCACCACCACCTGGGAACCCCACCCAGTTCAAGCCTCATGGAGTGGGTGAGATTCCCCCCCCCCGCCCCTCCATTTTCTTTTCTTCCTCAGGTATTAACCTTTCAAATGTAACCATTATGTTTGTTTAGCCCTCCTTGTGTAGTTATCACTATTATTCAGCAAATAACTTTTGTGGTTCAGCTGGCTGCTTCTCTCTCTCTCTCTCTCTCTCCCTCCCAATTTTACTCTGTATTTTCCGCTTCCCCCATTTACTCTGCAGCAACCCTTCTTTTACCTAAGCTAAAGATCCCGGTAGTGCCCAAAAATACTGTGGGGTTTGCTCATGAAGTGGGTTACTACCAGTACAATTGTAACGTGAAAGTGGGATAGGGATGTGTTAAACTTGGGGCACGTAAGAGGGGAGCAGCTGAAAGTGCTGCTTAACCCAGCCCATTGAGTACAGGGCCATATGAGAGGATCAGCTGGAGAGGGCTGATGGACCTGGTCCGCTCAGACTTGCTCTGCTAGTGCTTGCGTGCGTGTTCATCTAGTTCTCGGCTGGAGGGACCCAGCCCTGGGGAACCGAGGTCCTGCAGGGTAGCTCCACTGGGAGGGGACTTGCAGAAGGAAGGAGGAGAGCTCCACACAAGTGACATAAGCAGCACATTAATAGAATTACAGACCCTCCCCCCTCCAAGAAGAGTAACCCTAATCAATGAGCCTACCCCAAAGTAACAGGCACATCTGGTACCATTGTGCCCCTGATTCCTGTACTGTACTGGGTAATGCACTTTGGAAAACATAATCCCAGTTGTACATACAAATGGATGGGGTCTAAATTAGCTGTTATCACTCAAGAAAGAGACCTCAGAGTCATTGTGTAGTTCTCTGAAAGCTTCCGCTCAACATGCAGTCAAAAAATAACAACATGTTAGGAACCCTTAGGAAAAGGATCGATAAGAAGACAGCAACTTTCTTTGTGCCACGATAGGAATCTACAGGACCCCCAAACCTTGAATACTGCGTGCAGTTTTGGTCATCTCATCTCAAAAAAGATGTGTTAGAATGGGAAGAAATACGGAGAAGTGCAACACAAATTAGGCCTATGGGATAACTTCTCACCCAAGGGAGATTAAAAAAAGAGCGACGTTTCAGCTTGGAAAAGAGACGACGAAGGGGGAATATGCTAGAGGTCTATAAAATCATGACTGGTGTAGAGAAAGTCAATAAGGAAGTGTTATTTAGCCCTTCACCTAACACAAGACCCAATGAAATTAATAGGCAGCAGGTTTAAAACAAACCAAAGGAAGCATTTCTTCACACAATGCAGTCAGAAGACAAGATACTGGACCAGATGAACCATTCTCTTGCAGGAGGCAGGTTAGCCATTCTTATGTTTTATGTTCTTAGCTGGTTAAATAGAAATTTTCCTTTACCACCCTGGGAGCATAAGAACCAAGAATGCATTTGTGACACTGGCAGACCAGGCAACCTGTGTATGACCCATAATAACTTAACGAGAGGCACTTCCACTGTATCAAGACAAAAAGAAAAGGAGTACTTGTGGCACCTTAGAGACTAACCAATTTATTTGAGCATAAGCTTTCGTGAGCTACAGCTCACTTCATCAGATGCATACTGTGGAAACTGCAGAAGACATTATATACACAGAGACCATGAAACAATACCTCCTCCCATCCCACTCTCCTGCTGGTAATAGCTTATCTAAAGTGATCACTCTCCTTACAATGTGTATGATAGTCAAGTTGGGCCATTATGCTTTTGATTTTGTCTCCTTGGATTAGAAACATGGATACATTTAACACCGGCAGGAGAATGACATGCCTTCTCTATTCTGCAGTCTCTCATCTGGATCTGAATGAAAGCTCCACCCAGATATCCATTCATCCCATAACACTGAAAAAATTGAAATAGTTCACTGTTCCACACACAATCTTACCGTAGCATTCTGATCACTGAGAGTGGATTTCACAATCAGAAGCTTTTTAACTCTTGTCTCAGGCACTGAAAGATAAGGAGAGGTGTACAGTACTTCTTTGTTGCACACACACTCACTTTCCACACTGGAATTAATCCTGGATTTCAAAGGGCCCTAGTTAAGAATAGTACCAAGCTTCTCTCCTCTACAGAATCAGTGGGGAAAACATAGGACCAGATTCTGGTCTCAGTTGCACCAGTGTAAATCTAAAGTAATTCCATTTCTCTAAATAGTGCCATCCTACTACCATGATGGAAATATTATAAAGGAGTTTGATAGACTGAGGTGACTGAAGTTAATCTGCAAAAAGAAAAGGAGTACTTGTGGCACCTTAGAGACTAACCAATCTATTTGAGCATGAGCTTTCATGCTCCTTTTCTTTTTGCGAATACAGACTAACACGGCTGTTACTCTGAAACCTGAAGTTAATCTGTGTTTACACCGGCATAACAGGACTCAGAATCTAGTCTAGAGTGTATAATACTTAGGATTCTCGAGTCAGGAGTATTATTCTATTTTTATCTGATTCTTGTTCATGTGCATTAGCCCCAAGTTAACTTCTGTATTTGAAGTTGAAAAAGACCTTGACAAATATCTTGGGCTACATTCAGCACTTAGTTGAACCTGTTGATTTCCATATGGGGCCATATAGGGGTAACTTAGGGCAGCATTTGGTCCCTTAGTGGATCTCCAAACCACTGGTGACTGTGTGTTCTAGAGCCTCTGTGCCCCATTTGCAGAGGTGATGAGTCTGTTGCAGCCCTGCCGTGCCTACACAGCCTTGGTTCTTTAGCTCAATCTCCAGTAGCTCAAGCTTTTAGCTCTGGATGTCCTCAACTCAACCCTCAGCATGTCGGCCAAGAGGGCAGCTGGCACAGTTGCTCCTGTGTTACTTACAGTCAGCCCCAACAATAGCCCTCAGGAGCTCTAAAGACACCACACGAACGGCCTCATGCTCAATCTTCTGCTGCTTGTGTAGAAATGCTAGCATGTCATCAGGAGAAGAACGGGCTGCAAGGGAAGAAATCACATCCTCACTGCCTGCAGAACTCTTCTTCTTACCGTACCTCACAAAGGTAAGGAAGTTACAAAGAAACCACAGTGTCACTCAGAGTGTCTTCCCCTTACCTAGCAGAAGTACACAATGGAACAGCTCTTTGTGGTTTTCAATGCTGAGCTGCTTAGCTGGAGAACAGATCTGTGGGAAGAAGGGAAATGGTCAAAGAAAAACTAATCAGAAGCAATGGAAAAGAAAAATGTTCAATTAATTTCTAAGCTTCCGCTTCCTGCTTGTCCAACTGGAGGTCTGAACCCCAGGGAGATGGTCCTGCATGCACAGCAAGACTCAAAGACAATGACCAATACATAAGATAAGAGAAGCTAAAGTGTTTTGAGCAGCAGAGCTGACCTAATCAAGACACAGCCACAGTTTTTACTTTACAACTCTGACTCCCCCTGGTAATCGGCTTATGGTGAAATTGCTTTACAAACTGAGCTGGATAGTAGCTAAGAAAATGAGAGCGCTCCCTGCTTACTCTTGAGCCTGCAGAAATCAGTAAGGCATGAGGAGGTCCCCAGGCTCTCCACGATCATTCCATCGATTTTTCAGTGTTAATATGCTTCAGATCTGCTGTGCCTAAGCTCAAGGGATCCAAGCAAAACCACCCCTCACCTGGTTGTGCAGAGCACTGCAGATGGCTTGAAACTTCGCTTTAGGTAGAGGGATCTTATATTCACCAGAGACCTCCAAGAGCTGGCTCAGACTCTGCAACAGAGGGCGAAAGTCAGATGGTGGGCACACAAAGGAGCCATATGTAGTGACTGAAGCAGATTCAGGGGATTCCTAGATTCCAAGGCCGGACCGGATTCTTGCCATCATCTAGTCTGACCTCCGGGCGGTATGACACAGGCCATAGACCTTGCCCAGAATCATTCCCAGAGCAGAGCTTTTAGAAAAACATACCAATCCTGATTGAAAAATCGTCAGAATCCGCCTCGGCCCTTGATAAATGGCTCTAATGGTTAATTATCTCACCATTAAAAATGTACACCGTAGTTCCAGTCTGAAAGTGTCTAGCTTCAGTTTCTAGCCATTGGATCAAGTGACACCTTTCTCTGCTAGACGGAAGAGCCCATTAAATAATAGGAGTCCCTCATGTAAGATATTAGAGACTGTAATTAAGTCACCCTGTCACAGGATAGGTCCGCCCCGTCAGGGTGGTATCAGGTTGAGGAGGAATTGAAGTAGATGTGGAGCGGCCCAACTGTCCTAGTCTCCCTAGCCACCACAGCAGTCCGGGCTCCTAGGGCAGCATCGCCTAATGGTCAGGATCAGTGCAGCAGCCCTTGGGTGAGGGTCCACGGCCCAACAGCCTGAGTCACTTGGGCTGCCCTTCTCGGGATGGCAGTGCGGCCCAGTGGCCAAAGTCAATAGACCCACCCTTGGCTGCAGGGCAGTGAGGCCTAGTGGCCAGAGTCGATAGAACCACCTTTTGTGGCAGGGAAGTGTTACCTAGTGGTGAGCCCTTCTCCACTGGGTCCTACCTATTCCACAGAGTCCCAGCCCAGGGCGCAGGGGTATCTGCCACCAACTCAGCGGGGATCCTTCCAAAGCATGCTGAGTCAAGCCCACTACCTCAACTGGATCAATGCTTCGTCCACCTAGGCTGCTTCCCACCCGTTCTTCCGCAGCTGGGACGCTCAGGGATTCTGGGGTCTCTCCTCCATCTCTGGCATTGGGTGGCTGGGGGTCAGCTGCAGCCACAGTCCGGCTGGCCTCTGAATCCTGGAGCACTGGCAGTCTCTCTGCAGGAGCCTGCAATGCGCTTTGGCTCCCTTCGGCAGCCATCCCAGCCTGAGCTGAGCGGCTCTCTTTTGTATCCTGGGTCCAGCTGAAGCATGCCGAGCAGAGATGAGGGGGCATGGCCTCCTCGGCCCACAAAGCAGGATTAACCCCTGCTGAACCAATGCGGGGTAGGTAAACCCCATCACACAGCCTTTTACTTTCTGTGTATTAAACTAAAGAGATTTACTTCCTTGATTCTCCCTCTGTAAGGCACATTTTCTAATCCTTTCGTCACTGTGGCTCTTCTGTCAATTTATCAACACCCTTTTTGAATTGTGGGCACTAGAACTGGACACAGGATTCCAACAGTCGTCAGACAAGTGCCAGATTTAGAGGTAAAATAACCACTGTGCTCCTCCTTGAGATTTCCCTTTTGATGCACCCCAGCTTTAGCTTTTTTGGCCACAGCATGAGTTCATGTTCAGCTGATTATGCCCCATGACCCCCAAAATCTTTTTCAGAGTCACTGCTTTCCAGGACAGCATCCCCCCATCATGTATGTGTGGCCTAAATCCCTTGTGCCTAGACGCATACATTTACATTCAGCCGTATTTAAAGGCATATTGTTTCTTTGCGCCCAGTTTGCTAAGTGATCTAGATCACTCTGAATCCATGAGCTCTCCTCTCCATTATTTACCACTCCCCCATTTTTATCTCATCTGCCAACTTTATCAGTGATGATTTTATGTCCTCTGCCAGGTTATTGATTAAAAAAAAGATGAAAATCGAATTCCTTCCTGCATCTAACACACTTTTCTCCTTTGCTGCTTGAAGCTTCCAGAATGTCTCGGATGCCATCTACATATTTTACTATGTTTACACAGTTGTGTAGTGCCCTGATGCTATCAAAGAAGTCCATGATGCATTGGTTCCCTCCAAATCATGGGTATTTCAACCCCCAAAGTGACCACATACTCCGTACTAGAAAGCTTCAACCAACATAGACGGTGAGTAAATATCACTACCAAGAAGTTAGAGCTGTCTCATGACTTCATTTACAACTGTGTAGCCCCACTGAAGACAGAATATGGCCCCTTACTTCTCGCTCATGTGGTACTGAGGGGGGATGAAATAGAGAGACAAGGTGAGTGAGACAATATCTTCAATTAGATTATCACACCCACCTTGTCGCTCCAATATCTTGGACCAACATGGCTACAAGAGCACTGCATAGAATGGTAGATGAAACAGACAGGCAATGATTTTATATCTATTGAGTTATGCAATGCAAAGCAATGACCCTCAAGCCTCCTCATTATTAATTTTCAACCGTTGACAGTTGGCTTGGTATCGACCAGAGACAACATATGGTAGCCCCTGCTCTGAGGAGCTTATGATCTAAAAGAGAGACACAGAGTTGACAGGATGTTTTGGGAAATCACAAGGCGGGAGTATCTTGTTGTGCAGGTGTTTTGTTTTTTATCTCCTTCTCCTCCTCCCCAGGAAACAGAGGATGCTTTTCAGAAGAGGCAGTTACCTACAAATCTTGTTGCCTGGGTCACCATGTGTATAAACCCAGAACTTGTGTGCATATTTATTATCTAACAAGTCACTATCTAGACCAGGAAACCCCACTGGCAGCAAATTCCTCCTGCAGGTCATACAGGCACACACAGAGACAGTTACCTTAATGAGTGGTACCTCACCTTGGTGACGTGAAAAACATCAATTTCCTCCTTATATTGCTCAAGGAGCCATGAGATCTCTTTAAATATTGGATTTTGCGGCTCCTTTTTGTGTAGCAGGATGCCCATCATGGGACCAAGGGCTTTGATGACGGCCTTCTTGAGCTGCATAGATGAGACACAGAATTTATGTTCCTATGAATTCATTCAATATCTTCCAATAGGCACAACTTTCCTACTTCTAATGAGTGCAGTTTCCCTTGTTCCACTGTCGGAACGGTCCTATCCCAATATTTCCTGGTAAAGAACCAGGACTCGTAGGGTTGGTGTCAGGATTATATTCTAATGCACCTCACAACTAGACCAGGTAAAATATTTCCCCAGATTAGTATGCATTCTAGGCCAACTCATCCCTGCTGTAACTCCACTGGGGCTGAATGGACTTAGACCAGGAATTAATTTAGCCCACTATCCCGGGTTCATCTGCACATTAGGTGCACAAAACTAGACTCCATGTACACTGGGTACAGACCGAATTTCCATGATGTGGTGACATTATAAACGTATGGGTTTTCGATGTTTTACATGACAATCTGTTCCATCCAAAAGGACCTCCCATTAAATGCCATCATCACAAAGAGTGCCAGACACACAGAATGTAACATCACAATTTCCGCTAAAGGTTTAGAAAGCCAGCAATTCTCACCTCCAGCTCCTCACAGCTCAGCCAGTTGCTGGTCACATGACTATATAAGGGAAGAATGTTCTTGCAGAATTGTGATTCACCCATTCTGGGGAATGGGCACTTTTCCCAGTTCATAAAATATACATTCACTGCCCTTGAGCATTTTTCCAGAACTGCACAGAAGGAGAGAAGACAGGCCATGTGAAAAGGACATAGTAATAATGAGGAGAAGTTGCTTTCTCAGAGAAGACACCCAGGCCTATCGTTTACTCCAGTACCATGGCAGCTACTATCAGGACTAGATGCTGAAATCCCATATCAATTGGGAGCTATTTCTCTTTTCCCCATTCCATTTCTTGTTTCTTAAAAGGCTTTTTTCTTTGTACATCTCTCCATCTTTTTTCAATTACCATCATTTGAAGACTCTCGTCCCCTGCAGTTATTGTTTATTGAACCCGAACACTGTATGATTTCATCCTGAGTTACAGTTTGTCTGAAAGATGTTCAGTGCTCCTCACTGCCATTGGCTTTAGTGGGATTTGAAGGTAGTGGGGAGCACTTTGCCCTAAAAGTGGGTGCATCTAGTGTCCTTGCTAAGAGGAATTAGGGCCCAATCCTGTTCTCTATGAAGTGGATGGCAAAATTCCCATTTCCCTCAAGGGTGCAGGATTAACCCCTTACTGAGCATCACCTGAAAAGCAAAGGAAGAGAGAAGTGGAGTAGACAGAGAAAGAGGGTGAAAGGAGATGATGATGATGATGATGATGATGATGATGATGAAGAAACTGAGGAGAGAGAATGGGTGGAGGAGTGGGAAACAGGGGATTTTTAAATGTACAGTAATGAAATCTGCTCCCTTCACCTCCTTCCCCAGGAGCCTCCTGGCAGACGGGCAGCTTCAGCCTTTGTGTCTGTTTATTTTAAACGATATGCGTGAGTCATAAAGGGCCTGAACTTACAAATGCTCAGCACCTCCTGCAAAGGAAGGAGCACTCTCAACTTCACTGAGTGCTACGGGAGCCAAGGAACGCAGCACCTGGTGCAATCCAGGGAAGGGAGCACAGTTCAGGGCCTGTTTGCAAACTTGGTCAGTCACTTAAATCTGTACCAAGACCCCCTAAATATCCATTTGGGGCACCTACAGGAAGTGCTGGCACTTACCACCGCAAAATGCTTGTCTCATCCTGCTGTCCTTGACTAACGCCAACGTGGAGATCATGACCTTCAGGATCATTCCCACAAAAGGGATACACTTAAGTGCTGCAGAGAAAGGCCAGAAGAGAAGGAAGACAGACAATCAGCTGCTCTCTGCCTTCTTACAACACACGTAGAAACACTGTGGGGCAGGATGCTATGGGTTCCGAGGCCATTGGCGCTGCGTAAGCAGAGCAGAATGGCTTTAAAGCAGCCATTGAAAGCCAGTGGGGGATTCACCCTGAAGAGGGGAATCCTCCACAGGTGTACAGCTGTGCCCAATGCCCAACTCACTCCCAGAGCAAGGGGAGAGAGCACTGGGGCGGGATGGCAAGTGGGGTGGAGAAGAGCTCCACTAGACCTGATCTTCCACTCATTCCCATCCTTAAGGTACTTCACTCAGGGGCATAGGTTAGAGCTTGCACCTCCAGCTGGATCGCTCATGATCTGGAGGCCAGAACTAGCAACAGCAGTTAATCTTGTGTTTCTACACACACACACTCAAACAGAGCTCTGTTTAGCGGTAACATTTTTAGGTAGAGAGATAATCCCCTGTCCTGAAATGAAAAACAATCACTTTGAAAGAAAAGAGGGAAGTGACCATACCATAGGCGGATGACAGGTTGCCCAATGTCATGAAAATAAACTCTTCAGGCAGCTCCAGATGATACACCAGCTCTAACATGACATCACTGAAATAGCAGCGTGCCAGAGTCACTAAGGTGTTGCTAGCTGCCACTTTTAGTTCATTTCTTGCTTCCTAAAACCAAAAACCAAAAGAGAGAGACTGAGGTGACTGAAGCCGGTTGCACTAGCCAGAGTTGTTTACATGAGTCAAGTCCTTATTTCTGTGCACAAGTTGTGAATGAACCAACCCAACTTTCTGAGGGTAGAGTCATTCGTCATAAATATTCCTTGAGTCACTTGAGTCACTTGGCTAAACAGTTTTCAGCCTTTGAGTTGCTTGCAAGCTGCTTCGTCAGCACATGTGTAACTTTCAGCATGTGAGTCGTCCCATCTTATGCATGTGCACAAGTGCTGTCTAGGACCTGGGCTTTGGTCTGGAGGAAGGTGTGGACCTCTAACAGAAGAATACATTTTCATTTCAGTATATAGTTTATCCCCCCAAAAGAGAGTTTGAATGAGTTAAAGCTTTGGATCCTTTGATTGGTATCTCAGGAGAACTAACTTACCTGAGTCTTCTCTGTCATGTGGTTTGAGGCTAGTGTTATTATTTTCTTCAGAAGCCATCTCTCTAGGCCCTGGGTGTCCTGCTGTAAGACTTTCTCCAGGACACAGTAAATGTCTATTCTGTTTTGCTGGGGACAAAACATAAAGGAGAAGAATTGGGAAAAGTTTGTCTTGCCGACCAGACAGTAATGTAGCTAATAAGCCCCTGCCCTAATTGGTGGCTTAATTGGCGTAAAACATGCCCTGCCCTCCACAAGCACCGCATTCAGCAGCGCTTCAGAAGCAGCCGAGCAACTGACATTGTTTAATCTTCCTGGAGAGAAAAGAGCCAGAGGAAGCGCCCTTCACTGCCCCCTTCTCTAGTTTCATTTATTCCGAACAAACAATAAAAATGAGCACCTTGCCCTTGCTCTAGCCACTCCAGGCAGAATTTGTAAATGTGGAATATAAAATACCCAACTCCTGCAGTGAGTCCTCAACCGCTCCCGGGGGCAATGAGCTCAGCCCTTAGATCTACACGGACAGTAGCACGCGCGACGGTGTCTTTTATGTGGCCCATCAGTGTAGAACTTCACAGATGAGACTAACTATGGAGGAGTTGTAGGATCAGTTGGGACCGAGCAAAAATAAAGCGGGACACTGAGAAATTAAAAGCCTGAGGAGAGACGAAGATTCATTTCAGAAAACTACAAACTAGCACCCCTGGAAAGGAGGTAGAAGTAACTGACAGAATGGGAGGGAGAAAAGTGGGAAGCAACAAGTGCCCTGGGGGTGACAGTGGAAAACAAAGTCAAGAGGTATATGCAAGGTGTGATGGCTACCACAAAGAGCCATGTGGGTTGGGTCTTTTACACACAGGGATCATGGCACAAAGCAGGAAGACAACAGTTCCTCTCTGTTCAGCTGAGCTGTGACTGCATCTGGAGGAGTGCCTTTTCTAGCACCACATTCCCAGAGAGATCAACAAATGGGAAGTCATTCCTGGGAGAGCAAAAAAGAATGCAGGGGGCTGGCAGAAGTGACTTCTGGATAGAGCCCTGCAACCTGACCCAAATCCTAGGGGACCTGACCACAGGCGTCTGGGTCAGGTTGGGTGAGAAAACAACTGGACCCTCTTGAGCTCGGGTCAGGTCGGCTCTCCTCCTTTAGCCCCTGGGATCGGCACAACTGGGACTGCGTGTTCCTGCCAGCCACCACCTCCTTCCTGCGCTGCACGCGCTGTGGAGCAAGGATGCCGAGGAGTCACAGCGTCTCCCTCTCTCTGCAGCACAGACCCAGCGCAGCAGGGGCCGTGTCAGAGGATGGAGCCATTGCTGCACACAGTGGCCGCTGCACCAGCCCCATGAGCAGGATGCAGCGGCAGGATCCGGTTTGGGGGGAAACGTTGGGACCAGGATGGAAAATGATTCAGCCCTCTCAGGGTGAGGTGAGTGGGCCGGGGGCCAGTTCAGCTTGGGCTTAAAAATTGGGCCCGAGCAGACCCCTACTTCTGCAGACAGACGGAAAGAGCTGTCTGTGTCTGATGCGGCCAAGGGATGACTCTGAAGGAGAGAGGATAATACCATACAACTACCTGGAGGGTGTGAACACCAAGGAGGGAGAGGAATTTTTTAGGATAATACATTTTGGTAAAAGTAGGAGTAATGGGATTAAGCTAAAAAAGGACATTCAATTTAGACTTTGATAACAGGAAAAATGCCCCAACTGTAAGACAGGGCTATTAGGTTATGACATAGTCTTCCTAGGAAAGAGGCGGAAGTTCTGTCCTTAGGGGCTTTTCAAATTAGTTTGGCCAAAACAGTGGAAAATGGCTGCTGGGAATGCTCCTGCATTAGCAGGGAAATGGACTGGATGATCCAATAGGTCTTTTCCGTCTCGGTCTCCTGTGAGTCTAGACATCTGTGTGACCTGCATGCCAAGGTCATAACCCACTTTGGAAGGTTCAAAGCCAATCAGATCTCTGAATGGGAGAGCTTAGGGGTCAGACAGGGTCTGCATCAGATCTCTTGATTGGCTATACGTTCCAGTGGTTCTGCTTTAAAAGGCATGCTTCTGCAAACTGCAATCATAACAGACAGCTCCACTGGGGAGAAGCCCCTTCCATTCATTTTTAAATGTAAGGAGGATTTTTTTAATTGAAAATTGTCACTGACAACTTATCAATACATAAGCACTACATAATTCAAGTAATTCAAGTAATTAATCACATGAATTAACATAATTAATCACTCTCCTTACAGTGAGTATGATAACACCCATTTCTTCATCTTCTGTGTGTATCTAAATCTCCTCACTGTATTTTCCACTGAATGAATCCGATGAAGTGAGCTGTAGCTCATGAAAGCTTACGCTCAAATAAATTGGTTAGTCTCTAAGGTGCCACAAGTACTCCTTTTCTTTTTATAATTAATCAAGTAATTCAAATAATTAAAGGAGTTGGAGGCCAAGACAAGCGGTTCAGTTGGCCTCCTAGTACTTTAATGGAAACTAAAATGCCTTCTGTGTTGGCCCTTAATAGGGAAATGGACTTTGTTGGATGCAAGTATTAATCAATGGAAAAAAGGGGTCTGAATATTCCTCCTGGGGCAATTCTGCACTACTGCACATGTGCATAATTAATGAGCCCCGCATATTTTTATTTTTTTGCACAGTAAAAAGCTTCTGCTGAAATGCTGCTGCCGTTCCATCTCTTGCCCACCAAAGGGTGCTGTGGCAATAGAACAAAGCAGCAACTCCCTATCAGCGAAGGAAGAAGAGAGAGAGCCTGTCTTCTTCACAGCAGGCCAGGTCAGGAGACAGGGGCTATGGGGAGACAGACAGTGTGGGATGCTGGGGTGGGGTCAATCAGGGGCTCATAAGGGCTAGTGGGGGAGGACAGACTGGGGCAGGGGCTGAATGGGAGTGGAGGCACAGAGTTAGAGGAGGAGGGAGGTTCAGGGCTCCATAGTGATGGGGGAGGAGGTGCAGAGCTACCTAAGGACAGGGGCCGGTTGGCTGGGGGCACAGAGACACATGGGGACAGGGGGAGGGGGTACAGGGACACATTGTTAGGATATAGATGTTCAGGCCTGTCTGTAAAGGCCTATCAGCTAAGAATTTAGGTGTATTCTTATCACTTGGCTAGTTCTAGAGGTATAAAAGAAAGAATGAAAATCACTGTCTGCCAGTGTAAGGTCCTTCTCTTACTGTGACAGTCTGAGGCCCTGTTCTTAGGCTAAGGCCTTTGGCTAAGCAGCAGAGGCAGCCATAAGCTGGGAAGCGACCAGTCACCTCTTCACATTCCCAACTAGTCACATTGAAATAAGGTGCTATTGGGCTGTTAGGAACACAATCCTGTCCTGATAATGCCTATTGCCTCCAGAGAAAGGGAAGGGCCGAGAAGATGTAAAAGGAAACTTAGTTTGATTGCATCCTGTCTGGCAAGAACTCACTTATCACTAGCAGGGATGTGAAATCCTCATTTCTGGGTTTGTTCTATCACTGTAGTCCCCATTTCCCCATTGTTTGTCTGTATAATCTCTGTCTGGTTCTGTGATTGTTTCTCTCTGCTGTATAATTAATTTTGCTGGCTGTAAACTAATTAAGGTGGTGGGATATAATTGGTTACATAATCATGTTACAATATGTTAGGATTGGTTAGTTAAATTTCAGGAAAAGGATTGGTTAAGGTACAGCTAAGCAGAAGTCAAGTTTTACTATATAGTCTGCAGTCAATCAGGAAATGAGGGGGTGGGTGTGTGGGTGGGGGAAATGGGAACAGGGAATGGGGGTGGGGAAATTGGAATCATGTTTTGCTAAAGGGGGAAATGGGAACAGGGAATGGGGCTGGGGAAATTGGAATCATGTTTGGCTAAGGGCAGGAATGGGAACAGGGACACAGCTGTAAGGCTCTGTGGTGTCAGAGCTGGGAAGGGGGACACTAAGGAAGGAAACTGAAATCATGCTTGCTGGAAGTTCACCCAATAAACATGGAATTGTTTGCACCTTTGGACTTTGGGTATTGTTGCTCTCTGTTCATCTGAGAAGGACCAGGGAAGTGAGTGGGTGAAGGAATAAGCCCCCTAACACACATGGGGATGGGGGGAGTGGGTTTCTGAGTGGGGGTGGAGGGACACATGTGGACGGGGGTGCAAGGACCCATGGGTGTGCAGGAACACATGGAGACAGGGGCAGATGTGCCTTACTGAATGGGAGAGGTTAGGGGTCAGACAGGGTCTGCATGGGGGCAGCTGCCTAACAATTCCTCCCTGCCCCTCCCAAAAAAACTGTTCCATACTTTTCTCATCCATACCCAGCAACGCTCCAAGTTCACACCCAGGCTCCTTCCCAGCAATTTACTTCCCTCCATTACCCTTGACTCTACCAAGCCTTTGCACTGCGCCTAAGGGGTGCAAGAAATATGGTTCTGTATTGAGTTTAAATGAATTATTACTCAGAGTTCTGTATTAACATGCAGAGTAAGGAATTGGTTTGTCAAAAAACATTTCCTGAATCCTTTTTGTTGTCTGTATTCATACAGACATACTTGCTGACAGGTATTTTGAAATAAATAACCAAAAATCATTTTAACGGGTGTAATTATATTGTATTATTTTGACAAACAAAATATGCAGAATTTTGCAGAACCTCTAAAATATTGTACGCATCATTTTTATTTTTTTCTTGCAGAATTCCCCCAGTAGAAAATATATAGATAAGGGTCCCTTCAATGCTATAATCTCAATAACATGTCATCATAACAAAGGAGTGTTGGCTAGGCTTTAGAGCAGGGAGTCAGTTCACTTGGGTTTTATTCACATTCTTTGACTAACTTGCTAAGTGGTGTTGAGCAAGTTACTTAATTCCCTGTGACACAAGTCATCCGTAAATGGGGATAATGCTTCCCTTTCTCACAAGGGTGCTGTGAGTCTTAATTCATTAGTATTAGGGAAGTGCTTTGAGATTTTTGGACGAAGATGCTAAAGAAGGGCAAAAATTATTAGAAGAGATTACTGCTAGTCCGATGGTGTACTTTTACTGTCTACAGCCCATGTACTCCACTGTGTGTAAAAGGGCAATGCTCTCTTTATAGAGCATTGTATCATCCTGATCTGTAAGAACAGCATTTTGCATGATGAGTTTACGCCTGAGGAATACTGGTTCTCCTGATGGTGCCCCAGGCCAAGTTCTACACTGAATTACCCCCGTGCAGTCCCTTGTACCCCCATGAAGTCAGGCAGAATTTGGTGTGGACACCTGGAAAGCGGATGCAATTTCATGAAAGTGCCCTACCTCATCCTTTTGCAGTTTCTCGAGCAGAACTCTCAGAACGATAGCCAGCTTGGTCTCGGCTATAAAGGCAATCCTGAGGGCAATTTTGCCCTTATCTTGGTCATCCATATGTGCCAGGAGGGAAACAACCTCATTATAAACACCTGAAATTAAATAAAAGGATTCGGCTGGTTACCACTGACAGCAGAAATTGGTGCTGGCCTCTTTAATTCACTATCCAGTCAAGATTCTGCAGGAGCCCAAACACTGTGAGAAGTAGACCTGGGAATCCTGGAAATCCTCTTCCTTCCTCCTCATGACCAGGTTTGTTTGCTGAACTCCCCAGTGTGCTTGGGGGGAAATCATCATGAAGCAATTTGCTCCTTTCAAGTAGGTCCCCACGTAAAATAATCTTCCTTTCCCTCTTTACTGTCAATTGATAAGTTTTGATAGCATACAGAATAATAATTTAACTCTAAGCCAAGAAATAGAGCTAAAGTTAAGCACATGCTGAGGAGTTTTGCTTAGTCAGGGCCTCATTTTCAAAAATCTTGAGCACCCAGATGTACCTATTAGCTATGCTGGGAACTTTTGGGGCTCGGTATCTCTTGAAAATCAGGCCACTGTTGGAGACCTCAGTATGAATTTAGAAGCTTAACTTTAGGCCCCTTGTTTTGAAGAAAGCCTTTAATCTTCTTTTATGGTCGTTTAAATAATTGCAGAGAAGACTCATGGAACGGAGTTCATCCAGTTCATAGAATATCAGGGTTGGAAGGGACCTCAGGAGGTCATCTAGTCCGACCCCCTGCTGAAAGCAGGACCAATCCCCAACTTTTGCCCCAGATCCCTAAATGGCCCCCTCAAGGATTGAACTCACAGCTCAAACCACTGAGCTATCCCTCCCCCCTGTACAGTTGCCTGTAGAGGTCATAAAGGAATTCCCCCGCCCCCCACCCCCACCCCCATGCACAATTGGCGAGGTGTACGCTGTGAGTGGGGTGGGGTGGGGTGGGGTGGGTCCCTCCAACCTTCATCTGAAGCATCAGGGATTGACCATAGCAGGAGATGGGACACCTGGTAGGGTGGACCAGTGCTCTAAAATGGTTCAGAGAATCTGTTTCCTTAGCTGTCCTGCTCACATGCTCAGGGTCCAACTGATCTCCAGAGTTGTGGGTGGGAAGGAATTTCCCCCTGGTCGGATTGGCAGGGACCTTTGAGTGGCAGGATGGGGCACTGATCACCTGCTAGGATAATCTGAGTATATCTGACCCAATCAATTCTCGGCCATTGCAAGGGCCTCAGGCATTGGTGGAACCTCAGTCTCTCCTGTCCTCTGCCGACGGCACACAACAGTTTTGTCTCCTACAGACTGAAATGTTTTTGTCCAAGACAAGTTTTGGGGTTCAGTGTAGGGTTGCTAGGTGAAATTTAGTGGCCTGTGAAATACAGGAAGTCAGACTAGATGATCTAATGGTCCCTTCTGGCCTTAAACTCTAGGAAACAATGAAATAGCTGGTGTATGAAAAAAAACAGGATTTGATCTCCCATGTATCTCTTCGCTCTGGGCAGAAATTCTCCAGGAGACTTAATATTTCACAAGAAATCTGAAATGCCGTATTTATCTGTCTCCATTGTAACAGCATTCCAAGCATGAAGGAGGAACTAACAAGATTTCCCCTTCCCAGGAAAGACTACTTGAGGTTAGGTGATTGCCCATCCGTTATGCAAATTGCATCCTTCAGTTGTAACACCCAGATGCAAACGGAATCATGACTGTAACCTACTCTGCCCATCTGTGTGGGATGAGGAGCACTAGTGTTGCTAAGAAATGTGACCCCATGCTTTGTTCTCTTGCATTTAAGATAGTAGCAGAGCTTCATTTAGACAGCTAAAGGAGAAGTCCTTCTGCCTTTTTTGTTCTAATTTCCCCTATCGCTGATGGAGTTGGCTCCATGGATGCAGAAGACGCAAAATGAGGACCCATAACAAACATAAAACAACTGGGAGAAAAGAAGGAAGACCTCCCCCATAACATTCCCTAGAAACTCAGATTCTCAGGAAAGTTTCCAGGTCCAGAGGCTGTAGGCCAACTCCTCAACTGGTGTAAATCAACACAGCTACAAGGAAGTCAAAGGAGGGACACTGGTTTACAGCAGCTGAGGTTCTGCTCACACAAATGGAGAACATTACAGCTCATCTGTATGCCTATGCTTTCTAAATGTGTGTGTGAATATAGAATGGATATAGAGAATACAGTGCTGACCCTTACCTCTGTCGGTTACCTCCTGATCACTCACAAATTTATTCATGTTTTAATCTTTCCTCAACACTTCCTCCAGTCCTTTCTCCAAAGAGCTCCAGTACTGATAGGCAGCTGGCCTCTCAGGCTGTCCTGTCCGGAATAGCCAGTTAAGATTATGCAAGCACTATTATGACATCGCTGTGACTGTGACATAGCACATAAACTGCTGCTGACCAGGTAGGTGCTGTGATGACATGGACAAGAGTCTCAAAGGTATTTAGGCTCCTAACTCGCACTGAAATCAATAGATGTGAGGAACCTAAATACATTTCAATATCTGGGCCCATCCATGTACGCAGTCCAATAGGTGGCTAAATTTGCTCCAGTGTAGAATTTCTCATTCGCTCGAAATCCTTTTGAATTTTGGTTCCGTCCCTCTCTCAGTTTGCCACACTTTCCAATATTGGTTTTACTGGAAAATCTGCTCCTGCTTGAATGGATAGAAAATAAAAGCACCGAACAAAGAAAGAGAAGAAACTGCCTTGGAGAATGCACAGTGACACTTGAGTGTGGGTGGTTGGTTTCTTTTGCTTTTTAATTTGGTTGATTAAAAAGCTTGATGAAATCTTATTGGACTGTATTACAAATCATGAAATCTATCCTTCATGATCCCTTTCACCCAAATCACCTTCCACCTTCACATTCACAACCAGCTCCTCCCTGCTGGTCAGAATCAAGTCTACAGTGGCTGTCCCCCCGGTTTCTTCCTCCATTTTCTGAAACAAAGCATTGTCCCCAGTACATTCCAGAAACTTATTGGGTAATTTGGGGTTTTACCATTTCCTTTTTCAGCAGATGTCTGGGTAGGTAAAGTCCCCCATTACAATCAGGATTTGTGTTTTGCATATTTCTGTTGTTTGTTCTAGAAATGCCTCCTCTCCCTCCTCTTCCTGATTTGGTGGTCTGTAATAGACCCCTACCAGGACCTCACCCCTGTTTATTCCCTCTTTTATCTTTACTCAGAGACTTTCAACTGGTCTGCTTCTCACCTCCTTCTGGACCTCAGAACAGGTTTACAATGCAATATGTCCTCTCTTTTTTTTCCTGCCTGTCCTTCCTCAACAAGCTATAGCCCTCTATACCAATAGTCCAGTCATGAGATTTATCCCATCAAGTATCTGTGATGCAGTTAAGCTCAGTTAAGATTTATGTTCTAAAACTCCCAGTTCTTACTGTTTATTCCCCATTAGTATTCCTCCTTGCTTGTGTGTACAGACATCTAAGATGTTAAGCAGATGCCCCCATGGATTTCCCTCTTGTTTCTCCTATAATTCTACTGCAATTTTCCACATCTACTTCTCCCCACACAGCTAGTCCTCTATTAAGGCCACCTTTTTTTACCTGGTGGCTTTTTTCACCTGCCCCCTCTGAACTTCGTTTTAAGCTCTTCTCCTAAGGTTGGTGAGTCAGTGCATGAAGATGTTCTTCTCCTTCTTGGTCAGACGGACCCCATCTCTTCCCAGCAAACCTCCTTCCTGCAATAGCATCCCATGGTAGAGGAAGTCAAAGCCTCCCAGAGACCCATCTTCATAACCCTATTCTGTGGGCATGCCTACCATTGAGTGTGTATTGAGCAGAAAGAACACTCAGTGCAGGAGACAAGGGGACTGAGTTAAACTGCAGATGTCAGGTTCACAAACTTCCATTTTCCGTGACTAATCTCTTAAGCTAGTGAGGATGGCCACGGTATAAAAATATTTCTGGAGATCAGCATGTGATTATTTGTATTGCAGTACTGCCTCACAGTCCCAGTCACAGAGTAGGATCCCATTGCGCTCGGACCTGTAGAAACAGAGAACAAGATGGTCCTTAACTGTCATTAATTAATTAACACATCTTAACAGCACAACAAACAAACAAGAGGATAATAAAGCAAGCAAAAAAGCCCCCTTTGACCAGGTACCAGCAGATAACTAATATAGAGCTACCTATTTCGGGAACTTTCTTCCTGATTCAGGGTCTGATGTGACTCAGCCCCTGTTCCATGCCATTGTGTAAACTGGGGACTCGTACATTTGCACAAGATGGAAAGTATCCAGTGGCACACCATTGAGGCCTACTCCAGTTTTAGTACATAAACAGCAGGCCACTCTGCAAGAAGCTAAGGGCATGGTCAGCACAGAGAGTTTGCCTGTCTCTGTGCTGGTGTTCTGCACCCCTCACTGACTACACCTGGCTCCATAAAGTCGGGCCTTTCAAAAATGCAGCATCAGGTAGGAGCACAGGTAATTGTAAGAATGCTTGCTCATTGCAGCTGTTACCATCCGGGCAAGGCATCCACATATAAGTCCAGTACGGATGGACCAGTGATGGGAAGAGTGTTCATGCATGTGACAAGTAACACCATGAACTATGTAATGCCACAGAATAAATTAAGATCAAGAACAGAACAAGAGTATGTGTGGCAAAGCCATGACAAACACTGTGCAGGCATCAAGGAGCTCATAAATTAGCACCTCATCACCCCAACACTGCCTCAGCTTGACTTAGAGCTTGGGCAACAGTAGACCCTCAAAAGGAGGAGGCCACAGCTTTACACCCGTGGTCACTGTGATGTTAACTGGCTGCATTTGACAAGAGCTGGATCAGAGGTTGACTTTGAGTGTATTTACAGGGGGAAGGTTTTCACAACACAAGCCTTGTGCACACACACAAATAGTGTTCTGCAGCAGTGCAAGTTGAGCTGCAGCAATGAGCAGCGGGATCCTGCTTGGGCTCGTAATTCATACACTTCTCTCACTAATGAGGATCAACAGATCAACCCATACTGAATGCAGCTTGACAATATACCATCACTTAAAACACATTACAGTCAGAGAGGATGATAAATATTCCATTTATACACATTATGTACAAGGCCCAAAATGACTGAGGGTGCAAGAAAACAAAGCTGGTAAATACAGAAAATGCATTTGTCATAAATATAAAGGGAAGGGTAAACCCCTTTAAAATCCCTCCTGGCCAGAGGAAAAATCCTCTCACCCATAAAGGGTTAAGAAGCTAAAGGTAACCTCGTTGGCACCTGACCAAAATGACCAATGAGGAGACAAGATCCTTTCAAAAGCTGGGAGGAGGGAGAAAAAACAAAGGGTCTCTCTGTCTGCCTGCCTGCGTGCTGCTGCTGCTGGGGACAGAACAGGACTGGAGTCTTAGAACTTTTAGGAAGTAATCTAGCTAGGTATGTGTTAGATTATGATTTCTTTAAATGGCTGAGAAGAGTTGTGCTGAATAGAATGACTATTCTTGTCTGTGTGTCTTTTTTGTAACTTAAGGTTTTGCCTAGAGGGATTCTCTATGTTTAGAATCTAATTACCCTGTAAGGTATCTACCATCCTGATTTTACAGAGGTATTCCTTTCCTTCTATTAAAAGTCTTCTTGTAAGAAAACTGAAAGCTTTTTCATTGTTCTAAGATCCAAGGGTGTGGGTCTGTGGTCACCTATGCAAATTGGTGAGGATTTTTACCAAACCTTCCCCAGGAAGTGGGGTGCAAGAGTTGGGAGGATTTTGGGGGGAAAGACGTATCCAAACTACGTTTCCCAGTAAACCCAGTTAAAGTTTGGTGGTGGCAGTGGAAATTCCAAGGGCAAAGGGTCAAATTAATTTGTACCTTGGGGAAGTTTTAACCTAAGCTGGTAAAAGTAAGCTTAGGAGGTTTTCATGCAGGTCCCCACATCTGTACCCTAGAGTTCAGAGTGGGGAAGGAACCTTGACAGCATTACTGAAAAAAACAGCTGCAGATTGACTCCTGCTAGCAAGAAGCTTCTGTACAATGTACAGTAAGATATTGGGCTTAACCCAACGCAGGGCTAGGCTGAATTAAAGTCAGTCAAAGTTTTGTCTGAGTAGGGTATGAGGCCCAGCTCCTCAAAGGTCTTTAGACTCCTAACTTCCACTGAAATCAGTGGAAGCTAGGAGCCTAAATACCTACTGTAGAATTTGACCCAATAACAACAATAATAATAACAATTTGCATTTCTAGAGAGATTTTCTTCTTCAAAGCATTTTACACACATGTTTTCTCACTCTCTGCTTCAAATAAAAGCCATTATTGACAGACAATTCTATTTTTCCGTCACAGCACAGACAAATAGGAGAGTGAAGAGAACACAGTTCATTAATGGGATTTTAAGCAGGTTCTCGTATGGAAAAAAAATGAAAGATCCAGCACTCAGAAGATGACTCTGCTTAGCTGTGTGCCTTGTGGCTTAAAGCAGAATTCCAAGAACATGACTTCGCTTTTTGAAATGGTTTCTCAATTAATGACAACTCAAAATATCTGCTTCCACCTAGTGGTGCGAGTTTGCATAACATGTGTTGTTTGTATTCCCTGTTTTCGATATCTTTGCCTAAAAGATAAAATACATCCGAATCTACTGAGACAATTCACACTTCTGCACAAAGCCACAACAGCACTAAGAATGTATATCTTTGTTAGCAAATAGGGAGAAGGAAAATTGTTAGCAAATTAGGGAGAAGGAAAAGGATAATCTCAGAAAGAGGCTCTCTCTTTCTCCTTCACTTTATTCTATCTAGGTTTTTCCATGGTTCTCATCAATGAAGTATCTGAGCAGCTTCCTCTAGTACATTAATAATATGACTCACATCTGTCATGGTAATATCTTTTATTGGACTAACTTCTGTTGGTGAAAGGACTGCACAGAGTTCTTCCAGAGTGAAGTCCCGGATGACTGGAAAAAGGCTAATGTAGTGCCAATCTTTAAAAAAGGGAAGAAGGAGGATCCTGGGAACTACAGGCCAGTCAGCCTCACCTCAGTCCCTGGAAAGGTCATGGAGCAGGTCCTCAAAGAATCAATCCTGAAGCACTTGCATGAGAGGAAAGTGATCAGGAACAGCCAGCATGGATTCACCAAGGGAAGGTCATGCCTGACTAATCTAATCGCCTTTTATGATGAGATTACTGGTTCTGTGGATGAAGGGAAAGCAGTGTCATGTTGAGGGAGCATTGAGGGAGCTGGGATTGTTTAGCCTGCAGAAGAGAAGAATGAGGGGGGATTTGATAGCTGCTTTCAACTTCCTGAAAGGGGGTTCCAAAGAGGATGGCTCTAGACTGTTCTCAATGGTAGCAGATGACAGAACGAGGAGTAATGGTCTCAAGTTGCAGTGGGGGAGGTTTAGATTGGATATTAGGAAAAACTTTTTCACTGTGAGGGTGGTGAAACACTGGAACGCGTTACCTAGGGAGGTGGTAGAATCTCCTTCATTAGAGGTTTTTAAGGTCAGGCTTGACAAAGCCCTGGCTGGGATGATTTAACTGGGAATTGGTCCTGCTTCGAGCAGGGGGTTGGACTGGATGACCTTCTGGGGTCCCTTCCAACCCTGATATTCTATGATTCTATGATTCTATGATTCCTTCAGGTCCTTGAAAGGTTATTTCTTTCACCAACAGACGTTGGTCCAACAGAAGATATTACCTCAGCTAGGGTGACCAGATGTCCTAAGTTTATAGGGACAGTCCAGATATTCGGGGTTTAGGCGCCTATCAATCCCACCCCACCCCCATCACGATTTTTCATACTTACTATCTGGTCACCCTCTCCCTCACCCACCTTGTCTCTCTAATAGCCTCGGAATGACATGGGAGTATGTTCTCCTGTCACAGACTGTCCCCTGAGAAAGCTCTATCTACTGCACAGACAAGCCTCATCCTTCGAGTAGAAAACTTCATGGTGCCTGAGAAATAGGCCCTGTCAGCCACAACCCTAATCCCAGGGATTTACCTGATATTTTAGATATACTGGGCCCTGGCCACTGAGCCCCTGGAAGAGAAGGACTGCGACCTGGAACCTGACTTGATGTGTTCACGTTGCAGAAGTATGTACACAGCGTCTGAAGGCAAGCAACAAACAACACTTCAATGGTCACTGAATGAGGGGCCTGTGGAAAAAAATAGTACAATTGTGCAAGTAAAGACTGTGTCAAAATGCACGTGCACAGTACTCAGACTCCCTGAATCCTGGCATTTCCAAACTTTCCATTGCTCAGTTTTGCAAACTTACTAATTGTTATTTTAATGCAGATTTTTGTATATTTGTTGGGCGTCTAAAGATATAAAAATACAGACATGGATTCATATCATTGTCGTGCAAACATCCCCATTTCATTGTTTGTTTTGAAAGAAAAAAGTACAGGACTAGGTTCTGGCAATTTCTGTATTGAGCTGTAAAGAAAGGTATTTTTAAGGGGTTTGAACTATCGAAACAGAGGCACAGAGATTGTCTCACATAGGGAGGAGTGGGTGATGCAGTGCACACTTTCCCAAGCCAGCAGAGTTGCTGGACCCCAAGAGATTCCCCCTCTATTCCTGAGCCAACCTTGGCCAGAAGCAAGCAGACAGAAGGACAAAAGTAGCTCTCCGTTTTAATAAAGGCTCTTGTAACTTCCTGGGTCAACTGGTCCCTTCCATTCTTTAGCTGACTATTACTCAGGCTCTTTTCTTACTGGCGAACTTGAATTTTGATTTTTCTACGTCATGGCCAGTCTTTATCGTCTCTCTTGTAAACTTGAATATGCCAATCCCTGAGAGTACGTACTTTCTTGTTTTTTCCTGATTCGGCAATCATAGCTCTGGGGATTGAGCTCCCATTTAAGGTACTTTTAATGATGACCCCCCAGTCCTTTATTTCATCTATCAGGATGTTCAAAGAGAGCAGCTACCCTTCACTGAATGCCACTGCTCTGACTTTGGATTCCCTTGTAGAATGTGTGGGGCTGGGGTAGTTGTCTCAGCTGGATTCTTAATCCAGAGGAAAGACGCTCTCCCCTGTTCAATCAAGATCAGGAATGGCACATAGATTTGGGAGAAAAAGTACATTTTACTTTTACTCTATTTTCTTATTTCTCAAAAGGAACGATCAATATAGGTATTGATGTATCTTGTCTGAAATGGGACAGCTGCTCTTCTACTCTCGGGATGGATGCTATATCAATAGATAAGATAAAAAGACAGGCCTAACTGAGAGACTGAACCCATAGGAGGGCCAAATTCTGCTGCTCGGTTACATGAGTACGTCGCTCCCCGACTAGGGCCCAAATCTGTATAAAGAAGAGTAAATCTGGTTCCGAGGGTGTATCGAACAACTTCCAAACTGTATAAGGAGGGTGGTTGAGTCTAAACTATAAAGACAGTTCCAAACCCACAGTTTGAGAATTGCTGTGCAGTAACATGCACTGATTATTGGTGATACTTGGTTTCCTCACAAAGACATGCACAAGGTTACATGGAACTCATCAGATGGTTAAACCACAAACCAGACTGAGCACATGTCAGGAGACCGGGTTGTAGGTGGTCAGGCATAGTGGTCAGACTGGGAGTCATGCCTAGTGGTGAGTGTCCAAAAGCCAAAAGCAGGGATTGAGACGGGGCCAAAACCAAGAAGCAGATCCAAAGATTCGAACTAGAGTCAGAATCCAAATGGCAGAGCCAAGAATCAAGTAGGGTGACCAGACAGCAAATGTGAACAATTGGGATGGGGGTGGGGTAATAGGAACCTATATAAGAAAAAGACCCCCAGATCAGGACTGTTCCTATCAAATGGGGATATCTGGTCACTCTAGAATCAAGAGAGAGTCGGAGTCAGGAATCAGAGCCAAGGGTCAGAACCGGATCACCGGGGGCAGGGAAGAAGGGAGCAGGGCTGGTTCTGAGGCAGGAGCAAGGCTGGGTGTAGGACAGGATCTGGGCTGAAGCTGTGGAGGAACAGAGAAGAAGCAGGGCTTGGCAAGAGCTGAGCCCAGGGAGGCAGAGAATCACTGAGCACCCAGCGAGCGACTGCTGCTGCTGAGTTGAAGAACCAGACAGCTAACTTCTTCAGCCAATCTGGCAGGGTGGTCCAAGCAGGACAGTGTCGGAGGATGGTGCCGTGGGGAAGGCGAGCAGAGCTTCACCATCATGGGCTTGCTTCTGGACGGCGCCGTGCCTTGTGGTGCCGGAGGTCTATCTTGCCTGGTGGGAAACTGCGGTGCCATCATGGCAATCAAGTCCCTGGCCACCTCAAACGTGTCCAGGATGGAAGGGAGCTCCTGCTCCTCCACCTGGCACTCTCTAGCAGGAGGGTCCAGTGGCACCAGACTTGACGGATCCCTCTGCAGGCCCAAAGCCGACAGTGCTGATCCCTGCTAATATTCTGTTCGCTTTTTTGACTGCTGCTGCACACTGAGCAGATGCTTTCAGAGAACTATCCACAGTGACCCCAGGATCTTTCTTGAGTAGTAACAGCTCATCATTGATATGATAAACCCCCCTCATTTTATATGTATGGTTGGGATTATGTTTTCCAATGAGCATTACTTTGCACTTACCAACATGGAATTTCATCTGCCATTTTGTTGCCCAGTCACCCAGTTGTCTGAGGTTCCTTTGTAATTCTTCACGGTCTGCTTTGGACTTATCTGTCTTGAGTAAGTTTCTATCATTTGCACTTTTTGCCACATCACCATTTACCCCCTTTTCCAGATCATTTATGAATATGTTGAACATCACTAGTCCCCGTACAGATCCCTGGGGGACACCACTGTTTACCTCTCTCCATGCTGAATATTGACCATTTATTCCTATCCTTTGCTTCCTGTCTTTTAAGTTAGTGATCCGTGAGAGGACTTTCCCTCTTATCCCGTGACTGCTTACTTTGCTTAGGACCCCCACCAAAGGCTCTTTGTCAAAGGCTTTCTGAAAGTCCAGGAACCTCATGTCTCCTGCTTTGCCCCATGGGCATTTTAACCCTCCAGACCCATTGGGTAAGAGTGTGAAGTACAGAGGGAAACTGAGGCATGCATAGAATTATTTAAAAATGTTACAGAAAATTCCCACTTTATTAAGGTCTGGTACATTTTAAACCTGATGCTGCACATGGAAATGTGTCCAGCTGTCTCTCAGGCATGGGCCATGCCCCTTGTGTGCTCCTTTCTCCCCAGTATCACACTTGTGACAGAGTGCTCCCAAGCAGGGCACAGCTGGGCACCTGGGAACAGAGCTGAGCCTCCCCTGAGCACAGCCAAGGTCACTGACTCTCAGGAGAACTGGTGGCTTTCTTAAAGTCCCAGCTCCTGGAGTCATGTGAATTTGTGAGAATTCCAGTTTTTGCTTAGCCAATGAAGTCAGTGTCTAGCGCTCATACCTGGGGAGCAGTCCAGCAGCTCCATGGAGGGATAAATAAAGAACCCAAACTGATCAGTTTTGTAATCCCATGATTTTGGGGGCCTCACTTCTGAACTCTGAAGCTGGTGACGCTGCATAGATGGTGGGCTCTGTGTGCCTATTAGCTCCAAAGTACGCCAGCAACAACCAGCACAGAGATGTCCTCTGAATTAGCCCAGGGAAGGCTGGGCTGGTGGGGTGGGGAAGGCCACGGGCACTTTGCTTGGCCTTTCCACACAGCATCTGTCTGTCCAGCCCTCTTATCAGGGCGTGGCCTCGCTTGCTGATCAGTCTTCAGAGGCTGCTGCTGCAGTGCAAAGGCAATCCAGAGCTGGATTAATCTGACTGCTTCTGCCCCATGCCTCAGTGGGCACCCTGCACGAGAGCCGGCAGAGGGACCCTTGCGTCCTGAGCAAAGCTCCCTGCCAAGGGGTTCTCCCAGGCAGCCTTTCCTTCTGTGCCAGAGCTTTGGGGTGAGAGGAGATGGCTGCCCTGGCAGGAATCTGGGGCCCATTGATCCAACACCCTTTGTCCCTTGGGTGGCTGTTAACAGCATCCCGGGCTCGTCTGTGAGCCTATGTGGGATAGAGGGCGGCTGCTCTTCATTGATCCCTCGTTATCTGTAGGCTCTCCCTGGCCGATATGGGGGCTACAGGGTGAGGGCAGGATGGGGCCTGGAGCCTGAGCTTTGGCAACCTGCCACCGACTGCCATGCCGGTGTTACAGTGACACGAGGACTTTGATTTGAACTCTGCTTCATACTGTCACCTTGGGCCTGAAGCTTCGCCACCTGGCGTTCACCTGAAGGGGGCGAGTGGTTTTCTTCTAATGGTTGAGCCAGCTCCGCAGCCTGTAACTAGACTCCTAATAGAATCAAAATTATAGTGGAAAGAGGAGTAAGTGCAATTAGCATGTAAAGCCCTCACAAGGGGGGGGGCATGCCACCAAATATTAATACCCATCCCCAGCCTCTCTCCCTTCACAGCGTTTTGGAACCCATGTCCCTTGTCTAGTGAGTGCTACTTAGTTGATGGCGAGTCCCTCCATCATAACAAAAGGCCAAGTACAGTTCCATTGTCCTTGATTCCCATAATCAGGGTAATAACAATTTATTCTTCCTGCCCCAATAACAGAGACAATGGGGATCCCACAGCAGCCAAAGTGACCATTTGGGCAGCTATGGCCTCATTCTAGGCGGGGTGGGTGTGCCTATGCAAATGAGATCGGCCCCTGAAGTTCTTTTCCACAACTTGCCACACCTCACCACCAGATGTCAGGGTGGATCTCATCCTGACTCTGCTTACAAGAGGAAAGTGATCAGGAACAGTCAGCATGGATTCACCAAGCGCAAGTCATGCCTGACTAATCTAATTGCCTTCTATGATGAGATAACTGGCTCTGTAGATGAGGGGAAAGCAGTGGATGTGTTATTCCTTGACTTTAGCAAAGCTTTCGACATGGTCTCCCACAATATTCTTGCCAGCAAGTTAAAGAAGTATCGGCTGGATGAACGGACTATAAGGTGGATAGAAAGCTGGCTAGACTGTCGGGCTCAATGGGTGGTGATCAATGGCTCCATGTCTAGTTGGCAGCCAGTATCAAGTGGAGTGCCCCAAGGGTCGGTCTTGGGTCCGGTTTTGTTCAGTATCTTCATTAATGATCTGGAGGATGGCGTGTATTGTACCCTCAGCAAGTTTGCAGATGACACTAAACTGGGAGGAGAAGTAGATAGGTTGGAGGGTAGGGATAGGATACAGAGGGACCTAGACAAGTTGGAGGATTGTGCCAAAAGAAATCTGATGAGGTTCAACAAGGACAAGTGCAGAGTCCTGCACTTCGGAGGGAAGAATCCCATGCACCGCTGCAGACTAGGGACCAAAAGGCTCGGCCGCAGTTCTGCAGAAAAGGACCTAGGGGTTACAGTGGACGAGAAGCTGGATATGAGTCAACAGTGTGCCCTTGCTGCCAAGAAGGCCAATGGCATTTTGGGATGTATAAGTAGGGGCATTGCCAGCAGATCGAGGGACGTGATCGTTCCCCTCTACTCGACATTGGTGAGGCCTCATCTGGACTACTGTGTCCAGTTTTGGGCCCCACACTACAAGAAGGATGTGAAAAAATTGGAAAACGTCCAGCGAAGGGCAACAAGAATGATTAGGGGACTGGAACACGTGACTTATGAGGAGAGGCTGAGGGAACTGGGATTGTTTAGTCTGTGAAGAGAAGAAGGAGGGGGGGATTTGATAGCTGCTTTCAACTACCTGAAAGGGGGTTCCAAAGAGGATGGCTCTAGACTGTTCTCAGTGGTAGCTGATGACAGAACAAGGAGTAATGGTCTCCAGTTGCAGTGGGGGAGGTTTAGGTTGGATATTAAGAAAAACTTTTTCACTAGGAGGGTGGTGAAGCACTGGAATGGGTTACCTAGGGAGGTGGTGGAATCTCCTTCCTTAGAGGTTTTTAAGGTCAGGCTTGACAAAGCCCTGGCTGGGATGATTTAATTGGGGATTGGTCCTGCTTTGAGCAGGGGGTTGGACTAAATGACCTCCTGAGGTCCCTTCCAACCCTGATATTCTATGATAAGTCTCTGCCTGCGCTAGAGCTTAAGTCTTTGCAGTTAATTTAACCCTTCTGAAACAGGAGGGAAGTTACTCAATGTTCCAGCTGAGGCCACGTCTATATTGGGAGCATTTTGCCAGTATAGGTAAACTAGTGTGGACATAGAAGAGCACTACTGTCCCCCACTGAATGAAGAACCTTTACCCTTAGAAAAGAGCAAGAATATAAAGAGGACGAACCCACTGCTCAGGCTTGCTCTGCATGGCTTTTCTATCATTATAGCGATGTTGGCTAGGGGTGTGATTCCTAACCAATACCATCATACCAGTACATCATCTTAACTCCTGGAGGCAGTTATACCAGTATAAGTGTGCTTATACCTGTACAACTAATATACACTAGCACTGGAGAGCTTAAAATAAGATACTAGACTGAGAGGACAAAAGAAAGGAGCAGATTCTCCTCTTAAATATACAGCATTCTCGCCCAGGATAGAAGACTGCGAAGAGGGACTTGCAGACAGATGTACACTGAATAGAGTTATTAGCAAGATGAAAAAAGATGGCTTAGCAGCTCTCCTGCTCTGATTGTAAAGTAAAGAATTAACTGCAACATCAGATCACTTCTGCTTTGGCCAGCCAGAAGGCATCCATATAACACTGGCTGCATTTGCTCCATTGCCTGAAGTGGGAAGTAAATAGCCTGGTCCCATGAGTGAACTGTTGGAAGAGAATAGGATCCCATCACTGAGCTAGGTATTCTGAAGAACCTGTTTCACCTTTCTTCAGGGTAAATGCACTGATCTGAAGGGCATTACTAAATATGAACTGGATGCTTTTACTAAGTGGTAAATGGATGAGCGATATAAATATGAAATCAAGATGGCTTCTTCCAGCCTAATAGCAAGTGAAGGCATCCTTCTAGCAAAAGGCAGCACAGCATACCGAGCTCACCATGCATAAGCATTTACAAAAACATGATTTCCCAAGTGCATTAGAGACCTTAACATCCCATCCTACCTTCAGAGTAACAGCCATGTTAGTCTGTATTCGCAAAAAGAAAAGGAGGACTTGTGGCACCTTAGAGACTAACCAATTTATTTGAGCATAAGCTTCCGTGAGCTACAGCTCACTTCATCGGATGCATCCTACCTTCCTGCACTTTATCAGATGATAGGGAAACCAACAGGCCCTGATTCGATGATACTTATCATAGGGACATTGTATTAACCTCTCTGGATCCAAAGCATCAACTGGAAGAGAAGGAATAAAAAGACAAAAGAAAACATTCTGTAAAACAAGATCTAAGTTCATCATCAACACAATTAACAAGAGTGAAAGCATACTAGCTACTGGAGCTGCCCTCTAACGGGGTTAAGCCATCAATTTTTAATAGCCGAGATAAAAATGCTAAACTGCTAAGTTGGCACTCATTGTGTGTACCCAACCAAATTCACTTCGGATTTTGGGTGAGTGGAATATTCCATTAAAAATGAGGAAAGCGCAATCAGTAGTGCAGAGTGGCCGGTACATATTAATGACTATACTTATGCAGAACAGTGAGCTGGAAATAAACAGAGACTTGGTGGGATAACTCATATGACTGGAGTACTGTCATGGATGGTTATAAACTGTTCAGGAAGGACAGGCAGGGCAGAAAAGGTGGGGGAGTAGCACTGTATGTAAGGGAGCAGTATGACTGCTCAGAGCTCCGGTACGAAACTGCAGAAAAACCTGAGTGTCTCTGGATTAAGTTTAGAAGTGTGTGCAACAAGAGTGATGTAGTGGTGGGAGTCTGCTATCGACCACCGGACCAGGGGGATGAGGTGGATGAGGCTTTCTTCCGGCAGCTCACGGAAGCTACTAGATCGCATGCCCTGATTCTCATGGGTGACTTTAATTTTCCTGATATCTGCTGGGAGAGCAATACAGCGGTGCATAGACAATCCAGGAAGTTTTTGGAAAGCGTAGGGGACAATTTCCTGGCGCAAGTGCTAGAGGAGCCAACTAGGGGGGGTGCTTTTCTTGACCTGCTGCTCACAAACCGGGTAGAATTAGTGGGGGAAGCAAAAGTGGATGGGAATCTGGGAGGCAGTGACCATGAGTTGGTTGAGTTCAGGATCCTGACGCAGGGAACAAAGGTAAGCAGCAGGATACGGACCCTGGACTTCAGGAAAGCAGACTTCGACTCCCTCAGGGAACGGATGGCCAGGATCCCCTGGGGGACTAACTTGAAGGGGAAAGGAGTCCAGGAGAGCTGGCTGTATTTCAAGGAATCCCTGTTGAGGTTACAGGGACAAACCATCCCGATGAGTCGAAAGAATAGTAAATATGGCAGGCGACCAACTTGGCTTAATGGTGAAATCCTAGCGGATCTTAAACATAAAAAAGAAGCTTACAAGAAGTGGAAGGTTGGACATATGACCAGGGAAGAGTATAAAAATATTGCTCGGGCATGTAGGAATGTTATCAGGAGGGCCAAATCGCACCTGGAGCTGCAGCTAGCCAGAGATGTCAAGAGTAACAAGAAGGGTTTCTTCAGGTATGTTGGCAACAAGAAGAAAGCCAAGGAATGTGTGGGCCCCTTACTGAATGAGGGAGGCAACCTAGTGACAGAGGATGTGGAAAAAGCTAATGTACTCAATGCTTTTTTTGCCTCTGTTTTCACTAACAAGGTCAGCTCCCAGACTGCTGCGCTGGGCATCACAAAATGCGGAAGAGATGGCCAGCCCTCTGTGGAGATAGAGGCGGTTAGGGACTATTTAGAAAAGCTGGACGTGCACAAGTCCATGGGGCCGGACGAGTTGCATCCGAGAGTGCTGAAGGAATTGGCGGCTGTGATTGCAGAGCCACTGGCCATTATCTTTGAAAACTCGTGGCGAACCGGGGAAGTCCCGGATGACTGGAGAAAGGCTAATGTAGTGCCAATCTTTAAAAAAGGGAAGAAGGAAGATCCTGGGAACTACAGGCCAGTCAGCCTCACCTCAGTCCCTGGAAAAATCATGGAGCAGGTCCTCAAAGAATCAATCCTGAAGCACTTGCATGAGAGGAAAGTGATCAGGAACAGCCAGCATGGATTCACCAAGGGAAGGTCATGCCTGACTAATCTAATCGCCTTTTATGATGAGATTACTGGTTCTGTGGATGAAGGGAAAGCAGTGGATGTATTGTTTCTTGACTTTAGCAAAGCTTTTGACACGGTCTCCCACAGTATTCTTGTCAGCAAGTTAAGGAAGTATGGGCTGGATGAATGCACTATAAGGTGGGTAGAAAGCTGGCTAAATTGTCGGGCTCAACGGGTAGTGATCAATGGCTCCATGTCTAGTTGGCAGCCGGTATCAAGTGGAGTGCCCCAAGGGTCGGTCCTGGGGCCGGTTTTATTCAATATCTTCATAAATGATCTGGAGGATGGTGTGGATTGCACTCTCAGCAAATTTGCGGATGATACTAAACTGGGAGGAGTGGTAGATACGCTGGAGGGGAGGGATAGGATACAGAAGGACCTAGACCAATTGGAAGATTAGGCCAAAAGGAATCTGATGAGGTTCAATAAGGATAAGTGCAGGGTCCTGCACTTAGGACGGAAGAACCCAATGCACAGCTACAGACTAGGGACCGAATGGCTAGGCAGCAGTTCTGCAGAAAAGGACCTAGGGGTGACAGTGGACGAGAAGCTGGATATGAGTCAGCAGTGTGCCCTTGTTGCCAAGAAGGCCAATGGCATTTTGGGATGTATAAGTAGGGGCATAGCGAGCAGATCGAGGGACGTGATCGTTCCCCTCTATTCGACATTGGTGAGGCCTCATCTGGAGTACTGTGTGCAGTTTTGGGCCCCACACTTCAAGAAGGATGTGGATAAATTGGAGAGAGTCCAGCGAAGGGCAACAAAAATGATTAGGGGTCTGGAACACATGAGTTATGAGGAGAGGCTGAGGGAGCTGGGATTGTTTAGCCTGCAGAAGAGAAGAATGAGGGGGGATTTGATAGCTGCTTTCAACTACCTGAAAGGGGGTTCCAAAGAGGATGGCTCTAGACTGTTCTCAATGGTAGCAGATGACAGAACGAGGAGTAATGGTCTCAAGTTGCAGTGGGGGAGGTTTAGATTGGATATTAGGAAAAACTTTTTCACTAAGAGGGTGGTGAAACACTGGAATGCGTTACCTAGGGAGGTGGTAGAATCTCCTTCCTTAGAGGTTTTTAAGGTCAGGCTTGACAAAGCCCTGGCTGGGATGATTTAACTGGGAATTGGTCCTGCTTCGAGCAGGGGGTTGGACTAGATGACCTTCTGGGGTCCCTTCCAACCCTGATATTCTATGATTCTATGATTCTATGATTACTATAAAAACCCTTGAAGCTACCAAATTAACTAGTTGTACAGCAGTGACATGCTAAGGATTGGCAGAAGCACGGCATTCTGAAGTAAATCCTTTTGCATTTACCTTCATACTCCAAGGCCATCTCTGCTGGATTTAGAAAAACATCAAACTAAAACAAACATGTCTGGAGTTAAGGATGCAATTTGCACTACAGTGCACTTGGCCCTGTAAAGTGCAGAGGTTGGCAGGTGCTTAACAGCCCAAGACTCTCTGAATATAGTGAGGGCCTAAGTCACAGGCACTTTTTGAAAATGTTCCCTCCTAGTCCATACTATGACCCAGAGACAGGCACGAGTCACCTTAATCACTTAACAGTTACGCAGAAGGGACAAGGTAGGGGAGGACCAACTTCTGAAAGTGAGACACACAAGCTTTCAAGCATACATAGACCTCTTCTTCAGGATTCAGTTTGTGTCCATGCAGCAGTTTTCTTGCCATCACAAATGTGTCTCCCCTCACACCTTCCATGCTATTTATCCGCATTTGTATCAATGTACAGAGGGCATGCACAGAAGTAACTTGGGCCAATGGACTGTGGGAGGTTTTCTAGATAGCTGGAAGTAAGGAGGACGGGCCAGATTGATTACATAAATCAGTATTTTTCAACCTTTTTGATACCAGGGACCAGCTTAGAATCATTGAATATCAGGGTTGGAAGGGACCTCAGGAGGTCATCTAGTCCAACCCCCTGCTCAGAGCAAGACCAACACCAACTAAATCATCCAAGCCAAGGCTCTGTCAAGCCGGGCCTTAAAAACCTCTAAGGATGGAGTTTCCACCATCTCCCTAGGGAACCCATTCCAGTGTTTCACCACCCTCCTAGTGAAATAGTGTTTCCTAATATCCAACCTAGACCTCCCCCGCTGCAACTTGAGACCATTGCTTCTTGTTCTGTCATCTGCCACCACTTTGAACAGCCTAGCTCCATCCTCTTTGTAACCCCCTTTCAGGTAGTTAAAGGCTGCTATCAAATTCCCCCTCACTCTTCCCTTCTGCAGACTAAATAACCCCAGTTCCCTCAGCCTCTCCTCATAAGTCATGTGCCCCAGCTCCTTAATAATTTTCGTTGCCCTCCGCTGGACTCCCTCCAATTTGTCCACATCTGTTCTGTAGTGGGGAGACCAAAACTGGACGCAACACTCCAGATGTGGCCTCACCAGTGCCAAATGGAGGGGAATAACCACTTCCCTCCATCTGCTGGCAATGCTCCTACTAATACAGCCCAATATACCATTGGCCTTCTTGGCAACAAGGGCAGACTGCTGACTCATATCCAGCTTCTCATCCACTGTCATCCCCAGGTCCTTTTCTGCAGAACTGCTGCTTAGCCAGTCGGTCCCCTGTCTGTAGCAGTGCATGGGATTTCCTTCCTTCCTTCCTTAGTGCAGAACTCTGCACTTGTCCTTGTTGAACCTTATCAGATTTCTCTTGGCCCAATCCTCCAATTTGTCTTGGTCACTCTGGACCCTTCCCTACCCTCCAGTGTATCTACTTCTCCCCCCAGTTTAGTGTCACCTGCAAACTTGCTGAGGGTGCAATTAATCCCATCATCCAGATCACTAATAAAGATGTTGAACAAAACCAGCCCCAGGATTGACCCCTGGGGCACTCTTCTTCATACCAGCTGCCAACTAGACTTGGAGCCATTGGTCACTACCCGTTGAGCCCAACAATCTAGCCAGCTTTCTATCCACCTTATAGTCCATTCATCCAATCCGTACTGCTTTAACTTGCTGGCAAGAATACTGTGGGAGACCGTACCAAAAGCTTTGCTAAAGTCAAAATATATCACACGCACTGCTTTCCCCATATCCACAGAGCCAGTTATCTCATCCTGGAAGGCAATCAGGCTGGTCAGGCATGACTTGCCCTTGGTGAATCCAAAGCTTGCAGCTTTTCTAAACAGTGTCAGGGAGATCTGAGGGACAGGCCATTGAGAAAGACTGACATAGGTACTTAGGACAAATGGCTACTTGTGACGAAGTGGGAAGTGTCTTAGTGTTTGATGAATACTGTGCACGCCTCAGTTTTCCCATTGTGTTGCACAAGTATCTAGGTGGTGGGATAAGGGTGTGTGACCTTTGCAGATACCCCGAGAGGGAAGGTGCAAGTGCCTTCTAGCTCCCTGGGCCCAGACAATAGATGTATCTTGGCAACTGATTGCCGGGGCCCATCCTCTGCAAGAGCCAGTGGGAGGAATTGGAGAACAAAGAGAGGTGGAGGCCAGGTGACCGGTTTGCTTGGGGAACAGCATACAGGATGGAGGAGGGGCAACTGGGTGTGACTGAAGGTGGGCTGCTGGAGGCTGGTCAGACTCCTGGTTTGGGACTCAGGAGGAGAACCCGTGGCTCTGGGTCTCCTCAAGATGAACTTTGCTGTAACTTCCTGCTTTCTGTGCTAACAAGATTCTGCTCTATGCTGTGTTCCAGACAACTAATAAACCCTCTGTTTTACACCGCTGGCTGAGAGTCACTCCTGACTGCTGAAGTCGGGGGTGCATGGCCCCTTTGGAGGGCGTGTAAGGTTTCCCCAGCTGTCCTATTCAGGTGGCTCACTGCAGGGAGCTTATGGCGTGAGACAGGGATGCTGAATGCTCCGAGGTCAGACCAAGGAGGAGCTGAAGCCCAGGAGGCTTGTCCTAGTGAGAGTGTGCCCCGAGGGGTAGCCACACTGCAAGAGGGTCCTTGTCCGGGGGCTGGTCTTCACCAGACTCACTGCAGCTGCTCTAATGTAGGGCAGTACTGTAAACGCACTATGAAGACCAGACAGCGCTTTCCTGTCAGCATAATTACTCCACCTCAGCGAAAGGTGGAAGCTATGACAGAATGAGTGTGTGTCCCACTGACTTAGCGCCAGTGCGGACAGCTCAGGGGGGTGGCTTTTTCATGTCCGTGACCGACATAAGTTACATCAACTTAAGCGGAAGCGTAGACAAGCCCTGAACTTCATTCACTGGTTCCAGAGCACCAAGCCCGTGCATCCATGAACTACTAAGGGGGGAAAAAGTCCCCAATGCCTCAAACCAACACCATACACCTGGCTATGCCTCTGGAGAGGGCAGCACCCTTACCTGACCATGGTACTAATTAGGGCTGTTGATTAATCACAGTTAACTCACGCCATTAACTCAAAAAAAATTATTAAAAAAATGAATCACAGTTACATTTCAATTGGTATTCTATTGTGTATTACACATTTTGGGATGTTTTCTACATTTTCAAATATATTGATTTCAGTTACAACACCGAATACAAAAGGTACAGTGCTCACTCTATTCTATTTATTGCAAATATTTGCACTGTAAAAATGATAAACAAAAGAAATCGTATTTTTCAATTCACCTCATACAAGTACTGAGGTGCAATCTCTTTATCGTGAAAATGCAACTTACAAATGTAGATTTTTTTGTTACGTAACTGCACCCAAAAACAAACCAATGTAAAACTTTGGACCTTACAAGTCTACTCACTCCTACTTCTTGTTCAGTCAATCACTGAGAGAAACAAGTCTGTTGACATTTACAGGAGATATGCTGCCCACTTCTTATTCACAATGTCTTCTGAAAGTGAGAAGAGGCATTTGTATGGTACTTTTGTAGCCGGCATTGCAAGGTATTTACATGCCAGAGATGCTGAACATTCGTATGCCCCTTCATGCCTCGGCCACCGTTCCAGAGGACGTGCTTCCATGCGGATGACACTTGTTAAAAATATAATGTGTGTGACTGAACTCCTTGGGGGAGAGCGGTGCGCCCCCTGCGCTGTTTCACGCACACGCCGCCACAGATTCCCTGGTATAGCAGTCGCGGATGATGACCCAGCACAGGTTGTTCATTTTAAGAACACTTTCCCTGCAGATCTGACCAAATGCAAAGAAGATACCAATCTGAGATTTCTAAAGATAGCTCCAGTACTCGACTCAAGGTTTAAGAATCTGAAGTGCCTTCCAAAATCTGAGAGGGTCGAGGTGTGGAGCATGCTTTCAGAAGTCTGAAAAGAGCAATACTCCAATGTGGAAACTACAGATCCAAGCCACCAAAAGAGAAAATCAACCTTCTGCTGGTGGCATCTAACTCAGATGGTGAAAGTGAACATGTGTTGGACCACACTGCTTTGGATCGTTATTGAGCAGAACTCATCATCAGCATGGACACATTCTCTCCTGCAAATGTAAACAAACTTGTTTGTCTTAGCAATTGGCTGAGCAAGAAGTAAGACTGAGTGTACTTGTAGGCTCTAAAGTTTTACATTGTTTTGTTCGAGAATGCAATTTTTTTGTACATAATTCTACATTTGTGAGTTTTACTTTCGTGATAAAGAGATTGCACTATATTACTTGTATTAGGTGAAGTGAAAAACACTATTTCTTTTGTCTTTTTGTACAGTATAAATATTTGTCATAAAAAAGAAATATAAGTGAGCACTGTACACTTTGTATTCTGTGTTGTAAATGAAATAAATATATTTGAAAATGTAGAAAACATCCACAAATATTTAAATGGTATTATATTATTTTTAAGTGCGTGATTACATTTTTTAATTGCTTTACAGCCCTAGTACTAACAGGATATTAACCATGTTGCGTCTGTAGCAAAACGCATTTTGGAGCCAGCCACTGGTAATAAAGTCAATTATGAATTATGGCAAGGACAGGGCCTTAATAAGAACAGTCACTTCACTGGGATGATCCCCAGGAAACTGATTTAGGCCCTGGCTGCACAAGACATGACTGTAGCTTTGTAACCAGTTTGTACCCCACACAGCAAATTTGATCTGCTAGTTGGATCATCCATTTCTCCAGACCACAGACATGCTGCAGCTGGGGGACATAGTCCACTAGGTCAATGTGGGAACCCACAAACCATGATGCACACTGTGGAGGACTGCAAAATGGCAACTTCCTGGAGGTCTTCATGCCTTGAACATCACTGATAAGAAGGCTGAGGCTTAGCTGGATCGCATACACTAAATAAATAAAAGGAACCACACACAGCTGAGTTACACCCCCACTCCAGCCTTCCTGGCTCACAAAGGTTGGGCAGCTCAGTTATCTTTTCTTATACACGCTTATAGTAATACTCTATCCTGAGCCCCTCCACCTGCCTGAGAGGTCAACACTTTTACACCTACCTTGTGGCTCATGATCTGTATGAAGAACTTGGTTCCTGATGTTTTAGTTAAAACAAACAAACCAAAAACACAAAGAGTTAGATTCTCTCCTGTCTTCACTGCAATTCACACAATTTGAATGCATCAGCCATCTAAAAAAATCCTTCCCCCCAAGATTATAAGTCTAAATAAGACAGAATTTAAAGGACTGCACAGTCTAGAGTCAACCTGAATCTCAGATTTGGTTGCCCATCAGAAAATATGTTTACTACCCCGCCGGCAAGTTGTCACTTCAGTCCCATGATGTGCTTTTGCTCTGAAACATGACTGGCTAAAAATGGCATCTCCTTAGTTGGCCTGCTCTGTGTGTGTGTATTGGAATCAGAGCTGTGAGGGTCGTGACAAAAATGAGAAGGGGGAGGATTTGTTGCATTTTGCTCATCTTAACTCTGCAGAGCCAGCCCAGCTACAGGAGGGAGAGCTCAGGTCTATTCTGCATCATCATTGTTATTATTTATTTGTATTAGCATAGTGCCCAGGAGCCCTAGTCATGGACAAAGATCTGTTGTGCTAGGCACTGTACAGTGATTAAACAAATGCAACATTAACAGAAAGAAAAGGAGTACTTGTGGCACCTTAGAGACTAATCAATTTATTTGAGCATAAGCAGAATTAATATCATATTGCCTCTATATAAATCCACACTACATTCCTATCTTGAATACTGTGTGCAGATGTGGTCGCCCCATCTCAAAAAGATATATTGGAAATGGAAAAGATACAGAAAGGGGCAACAAAAATTATTACGGGTATGGAACAGCTTCCTTATAAGAAGAGAGAAGACTGGGACTTTTCAGCTTGGAAAAGAGATGACTAAGGGGGTGAAAGTAAATACGGAAGTGTTATTTCTGCTTCTCATAACACAAGAACTAGAGGTCATCAAACGAAATTAATAGGCAACAGGTTTAAAACAAACAAAAGGAAGTATTTCTTCACACAATGCACAGTCAACCTGTGGAACTCCTTGCCAGAGGAAGTTGTGAAAGCCAAGACTATAACAGGGTTTAAAAAAGAACTAGATAAGTTCATGAATTAGTCAGGATGAGCAGGGATGCAAAACCAAGCTCTGAAGTGTACCTAGCCTCCGTTTGCCAGAAGCTGGGAATGGGCCAACATTAGGTAAGGCGGAATTCTAGGCTACCCTGAGCTGTATGGTTCTGACACTATCTGACCCCCCTGCTGGATCCCAAGGCCATAGAGCCCTTCAGCCAAATGGATGGTATTGAGATGGGGGACTATGACCTGTTCAAACAGGCTTTGCTGCTGAAGTTTGAACTGACCCCTGAGGCGTACAGGAAACGATTCCGGGGTGTACGCAAGACCCCAGGTGCCACTTACAAGGAGGTCACCAATCTGCTGGGGGAATATCTCCGTAGGTGGGGGAAGGGCACAGGGGCCACTACCGCAGAGGAGGTGTGTAACCTGGTGGGGTTGGGGCAGCTGTATGACATCTGCCCTCCAGACCTTAAGATGTGGTTAGTGGACCAGAAGCCTAAAGATCTGCGCAGTGCAGGGGCACTAGTGGATGAGTTTGTGAACAGCAGATAGGGGTCAGGAGGGAGACCCACATCAGGGACTCAGAAGGGGAGTCACACAGAAACCTCCCCAGGGTGGGACTCCAGGAAGCCCAACTCACAGGTGCCCCTGAAGGCTGGGGCATGCCGACCCCCCATGGGACTTGAGGGACCTGAAATGTAATTACTGTGGCCAAAAAGGACACAAGGTGGCTCAATGCCTGAAGATGGAGGAAATGGCAGCCAAGCAGAACCCGCGGGGTGTCAACTGGGCGGAAGCCCACCGAGAGGGGGCACCACGGGTCCAGGGGGCCGCAGTTGATAGGGCTATGCTGGGGTCGGGGATCACACCGAAGCACGAGGGTAGGGCTTGACAGTGCTGGGCCAGAGCCTCTGTCCCAAGGTGCGGAAACTGAGGCACCGCCAACCAGGGCTGTCCCCTCAAACCCAGCAGCCGAATTCCAGATGGAGCTGCAGGAGGATCCCTCCTCAGAGAAGCTGAGGGCCCTTGCTGGCCACAATGGTGCAGGACCCCAGGGGGAGGACTGCCGGGAGAGATTCCTGTGGGAGAAGGGATTCCTGTCCCGGGAATGGGCTGGTTCAGGGCCAACTGAACCTTGGAAAGCCAGGAGGCAATTGGTGGTCCTCCCCCAGAGGTACCACCACAGACTGTTGTACTTGGCCCACAATATTCCCCTTTCAGGGCATCTGGCGCACCAGGCAGAGGCTGCTGCAGAACTTTCAGTGGCCCGGGGCCTTTGACGCCGTCCAACAGAATTGCAGGGCCTGGGACTCCTGCCAGAGGGTGGGGAAGGCCCAGGAGAAGTGTAAAGCAGCTCTGAGACCTCTGCCCATCGTAGAGGAGCCTTTCCAGAGGGTGGCCATGGACATAGTGGGGCCCCTCAGCAGGGCAGCCCGGTCGGGGAAGAAATACATTCTGGTGGGGGTAGATTTCTCTCTGCGCTACCCCGAGGCAGTGGCCATGTCCTGTATGGAGGCAGACACCGTGGCAGATGCGCTGCTCACCATTTTCAGCAGAGTGGGTTCCCCCAGGAGGTCCTTACAGACCAGAGGTCCAACTTCATGTCAACCCTGCTCCAGTGCTTGTGGGAGAAGTGTGGGGTCTGACACACCTGGGCCTCGGCGTGTCACCCTCAGTCCAACAGGCTGGGGGAGAGGTTCAATGGGACCCTAAAGATGATGCTGAAAACCTTTATGGACCAGCACCCACAGGACTGGGAGAAGTATTTACCCCACCTGCTGTTCACATACAGGGAAGTGCCCCAGGAATCCACAGGGTTTTCCCCTTTCGGAAATAGGAGGAGGGTGAGGGGACCCCTCGACTTGATGAGGGACGAGTGCGGGGGGAAGGCCTCCCCCGATGGAGTATGTTCTGACCTGTCTGGAAAAGCTCGCGGAGCTCATGGGCTTGGCCAGGGGAAACCTAGCCAGGGCACAGGGGAAGCAGAAGGTCTGGTACAACCGCTCAGCACGTGCCTGCTTCTAGGCTACCAGGGACCAGGGGATGCTTCTCATCCCCATGAGGAAGCACAAGCTGCAAGATGCCTGGGACGGCCCCTTCAAGGTCATCAGACAGGTAAATGAAGTGAAATATGTCGTGGAACTGTCCAACCGGGCACACCGCCACTGGGTGCACCATGTCAACATGATGAAGCCATACTGGGCCAGGGAGAAGTTGGGGCTGGCTGGGTGTGGGCAGTGGGAGGAGAAGGGAGAGGATCCCCTGGTGGGACTCCTCCCTGAGGTGGGGCTGACCCCTCGCTGGAATCAATTCTCCTCTCAGACCAGCTAACCCCTGCCCAGCAGGCAGAGATCAGAGAGGTGCTGCCTTCACACCGGCAGCTGTTCTCCAGCCGGCCCGGGCTCACTATCCTGGCTGTTCACCAGGTGGAAACAGGAGCCAATCTTTCCATCCGGTGTTCCCCATTCAGGGTCACTAGGAAAACAGCCCAGGACCTGGAGAGAGAGGTTGGAGACATGCTGGCTTTAGGGGTGATCCAGCCGTCCTCCAGCCCCTGGGCCTCTCCCATGGTGCTGGTTCCCAAGAAGGATGGGTCGATCCGGTTCTGTGTGGATATGGGAAGTTCAGTGCCATCACCATGTCCAATGCCTACCACCGATAAAATCCTAGACAAGTTGGGGGGGGTGCTGATTTGACAAAGTGGGACTGTTCTTAATGTTTCCTCTGAATAGTGTGGGGGTGCCTCAATTTCCCCTTTGCAGTTCTTAAGTATCTAGGTGGTGGGAGAAGGGTGTCTGATCACTGCAGAGCCCTAGAGGGCAGGTGTGTGCAGGAGTCTGGACACAGAGAATGGCCGACACCCTGTTTCCTGGCCACTGAGGGCCTGGGCCCTTCCCCCCTGCAAGGTGAGAGCTAAAGGGTTGGAGAACAAGGGAATCAGGTGACCTCCTGGCCCGGGAAAGGAACAAAGCCCAGAGGAGGAGGGGCTGGAGGGAGTTTCAGTTTTTGGCTGGCTGAGACATGGAGTGAAGGGCAGACGTGGTTGTCTGGCTCACTGCCCCCCAAAATGGACCCAGCTGAGGAGTCCTGTTCTCTGCACCTACCAGCTCTGTTTTAGACCATGTTCCTGTCGTTTAATAAACCTCTGTTTTACTGGCTGGCTGAGAGTCACATCTGACTGCGAAGTTGGGGTGCAGGACCCTCTGGCTTCCCCAGGAGCCCCGCCAGAGCAGACTCGCTGTGGGAAGCGCACGGAGGGGCAGAGGATGCTGAATGCTCCGAGGTCAGACCCAGGAAGCTGTGTGAGCTGTGTGTCCTGCAGACAGTCTGCTCACAGACAGGAGACTTCCCCAGAGTCCTGACTGGCTTCATGGGGAGCAGTTCCAGAGCATCGCCTGGGGACTCCATGACAGCTATCAAATCCCCCCTCCCTCTTCTCTTCTGCAGACAAAATAAGCAGAGTTCCCTCAGCCTCTCCCCATAAGTCACGTGCCCCAGCTCCCTACTCATTTTCATTGCCCTCCGCTGGACTCTCTCCAATTTGTCCGCATCCTTTCTGTAGTGGGGGCCCAAAACTGGACGCAATACTCCAGATGAGGCCCTCACCAGTGCTGAATAGAGGGGAATAATCACTTCCCTCGATCTGTGGGCAACGCTCCTACTAATGCAGCCCAATATGCTGTTAGCCTTTTTGGCAACACGGGCACACTGCTGACTCACCTCCAGCTTCTCATCCGCTGTAACCCCAGGTCCTTTTCTGCACGTCCTTTTCACCAGTTCCTTATCCACCTTTCAATTCTCAGATTAAAGCCCATCTTCTCCAATTGAACTAATAATTTGCCAATTGTATCAAATGCCTCACTGACATCCAGGTAGATTAGATCATTGGTTCTCAAACTGGGGGTCACAACCCGGTTAAGTGGGGGGGTCACGAGCCCTGACCCCAGCGCGCGGCTGTAAGTTGCGAGCCCCGACCCCTGCACCAGGCTGTCAGCCCTGACCCCTGTGTGGAGCTGCGGGGCTACGAGCCCCAACCCGGGCACATGGCTGTGGGTCCCGACCCCTGTGCTAGGCTGTGAGCCCTGACCCCGGTGTGCGGCTGTGAGTCCCGACCCCGACCCCTGAGCCGGGCTGTGAGCCACGACCCCGGTGTGCAGCTGTGAGTCCTGACCCCAACCCCTGGGCCGGGCTGTGAGCCCCGACCCCAACAGGGAATCGTGGTTGCGAGCCCCGACTCCAACCCCCACACAGGGCTGCAAGCCCAGACCCCAACCCTGGCCAGGAGTGGGGCTGTGATCCCTGAGTCCGACTGCCACATGGGGTTGCAAGTGCTGACCCCAACCAGGAGTGGGGCTGTGAGCCCTGAGCTGGGGCCTCCAGGACGCTGTGAGCCCCACCCCTGTAATGGGGTTTCAGGCGCAGCCCGGCCATGCTGAGGGTTATCAGCCGGGAGCACACACAGGGTTGTCAGCCCCGAGCCCCGCCACCCGCTGTGTTTTAGTCTGAATTTAAAAGCAGTGAGTAAAGGTAAATTCATTTTAAGCCATAGGGTTTAAATTTAGTATTTAACATAGTGTTAAATATCAAAAATGTGTTTTTAATTTTTAAGGGGGGGTCGCACTCAGAGGCTTGGTGTTCGAAAGGGGTCACCAATACAAAAAGTTTGAGAACCACTGGATTAGATCTACTGCATTTCCTTTGTGTAAAACCTCAGTTATCTTCGCAGAGAAACAGATCAGGTTGGCCTGGCAGGACCTACCGATTGTAAAACCAGGTTGTATTTTATCCCAGTTACCGTTCACCTCTTTGTCCTTCATTACTTTCTCACTCAAAATTTGTCCCAAGACCCTGCAGACAGTTGAGGTCAAATTAAAAGGCCTGTAGATACCTGGACCACGTTTTTTTCCATTTCTTAAAAATAGGAACTATATTAGCAATTCTCCACTCCCCCGCCCCAAGTTTACAGAGCCATCAGAAATCCTTGCTATTGGGCTTGCAATTCCATGTGCCAGTCCCCTTACTCTGCATGGATGGAGCTTATGGGGTGCTAGGGGCTGCAGTGAGTGGGGTGGGAGGACCCAGTAGGGGGCACTTGCCCCTTCTAGTCTGTGCTGGCCCCAGCATAGTGCTCAATTTGTGCTATTTTGGGGGTTGTAAATCTAAGTTTCTGAGCGCTTGTCACTAAGGAGCCCATGTGCAGTGCAGCCTGGTCATAGAATCATAGAATATCAGGATTGGAAGGGACCTCAGGAGGTCATCTAGTCCAACCCCCTGCTCAAAGCAGGGCCAATCCCCAATTTTTGCCCCAGATCCCTAAATGGCCCCCTCAAGGATTGAACTCACAACCCTGGGTTTAGCAGGCCAATGCTCAAACCACTGAGCTATCCCTCCCCCAAGGCTCCCTGGCCCAGCTCCCCACGCTCTGTGCAGCACAGTGCAACTAGATGTGGGATTCTTCACTTGTCCTAATCTACTGTGCTGTGTGGCTGTTAAAGAGCTGCTCCGTCCCACCCCAGAGGTGGCTGCATCTTAGTGCTGGGCAAAGGATCCCTGTATAAATAGCCCCTGCATCCCACCCCAGAAGTGGCTACATCTCAACCTCAGGGATGAACTGAGTGACTGGAATACAAGTGACTCTAGTCCTGGGAGTGACCAGGGCTGCTGGGCCTCTTGCCAGGGAGGTGGGCAAGGCCTCAGCAGAGATTGGGGCCCTGGGGTGGTGCAAGGCCAGGGCCGAGATTCTTCTGGCCATGGGAACCCAGTGACTCAGTCAGTGCCCCGCTCCCAGCCAGTCCTCCCCATTCACCGAGCCCTTCGTGCCAGCCATGTTGCTCTAAGTCGCACTAGGTGCCACTCGATAGGTCACCTACAATCACACGGTTTCTTTTCGGTGCCTTGACTGGGCAGCGGGTAAGGAGCGGTGGATAACGGATTCTCCAGGCCAGGACTACAGATCTGCTCCCTCACTGTGCCAGGGATGCCCCGCTGGTCCCATCTCTGCCCCAAGAGCCTCCCCCCGCAGTCACTGGCAGAGAAGGGATTGCCCCACTGCCAGTGCCCAGCAGGCCTATGTGTGACATGAGTTTGGGGGTCTCAACCCCGTCCCTAGGGGGATGGGTCCATGCTCTGACGGGCATTAGCTGACAGCCAAGGACTGGCCAAAAGTGCCCTCCCCACCTTCTCAGGCAGGGCAAGGGGTGGAGTACAGAGTGATCTGCTGTGGGGCCCAGGCCCTCAGTCTCTGGGGCTGGCAGCACTGCCCCAGCGATGAACCTCCCCCAGGGGCAGGGAGCAGCTGCCGGGTCCAAAGCATCCCAGCAAACACTGGCCATTCGGCACCAGCCAGGGGAAGGTCTCGCACCCAGGCCATTCTGGATCAGAAGCGTGTGTGGGGAGATGGGAGCTGAACACGGACCCCTCTCCAAACTCCCAGCAGCCCCCAGAGCCTCATCCCTGTGATCCCTCTAATGCCATGGGCACAAGGACCCTCAGCCAGCATCCCCATAGGGCCCAACAGTGGGTAACCCAGCCCCTTACCTGGCTGGTCCCTCCCATGGCCTTGACGCTGGCCCCAGTTCAGCCCAGTTCCCCCACTCTGCAGGGCACTGGAGAAGCCTCCACTGGCAGCTTTGCTGCTGGCATTCTGTGGCAGCTCCTGCCGAGGCCCCAGGGCCCAGGCCGGGCAGCGCTGCCCTCCCAGGGGGCTCGTTAGCCAGGGCCATGCAGAAGCCTGGGGCCCAAAAGCCAACCATGGCTCCCCAGCCGGGAGCGGGTTTCCTTGACACCTGGGTACCCCAGGGGGCCAGATCCTAAAGAGCAGGAGGGGAAGATGCAGAAAGAGGAGAGCTGTGCACGGGGCCATGGAGTGGGGGGAAGGGACAGAGAGACGTTTAAACCAGAGGGGCGGAGGGCGCGCCCCATCTTCCTCAGAGCCCTGGGCTGGCCTGTGCCCCCTGGCCCCAGGGGTGGGGGCTGGAAAGTGACTTGCCTTGCCCCAGAGTGCCAAGGCCACTGGCTGTACCGGAGAGGCCGTGCGGCTGCAGGAAACGCCCCCCCCCGCCCCCCAAGCTGGGCTCCGTGGGGCCAGGATTCAGGCCTGGGGAGCTTTGGGCCTTGTGGCGGGGACTCCAGCACTGGGGAAAGGGCCAACTCGACTGCCCCAGAGCCCAAGGCTTGCGTCACACCCCCATCCCCCACGCCAACGGCCCTGCCCTGAAGGGACCCATCTAGGGGCAGAGCGGAGCTCAGGCTCTGTAGCCCCAGCGTGCTGGTCCCACAGCCGGCAGGCAACGCGGGTGCTGTCCCAACAGGAACTGGACTGAGCCCCTCTCCACAGCCACCCCCACTGTCAGACACTGCTCCCCAGGGACAGATTCGAACCCATGCCCCAGAGAGGAGAGACGCCCCCTACCCCGCCAGCCCAGAATATTATTATTCATCTTACATAGCACTGTCCAGCAAAACACTTCCCAAAGGAGGTCAGTGTCATCATCCCCATTATACACATGGGGAAACTGAGGCAGAGGGCAGGGAAGGGATTTGCTCAAGATCACCCAGTGGCAGAGTCAGACATAGACTTCCAGTCTGCTGCATCCCAGTTCAGTGCTTTACCCACTAGGCCACACTGCCTCCCTTGAATCATAGAATCATAGAATATCAGGGTTGGAAGGGACCTCAGGAGGTCATTTAGTCCAACCCCCTGCTCAAAGCAGGACCAATCCCCAATTAAATCATCCCAGCCAGGGCTTTGTCAAGCCTGACCTTAAAAACTTCTAAGGAAGGAGATTCTACCACCTCCCTAGGTAATGCATTCCAGTGTTTCACCACCCTCCTCGTGAAAAAGTTTTTCCTAATATCCAACCTAAACCCTCCCCCACTGCAACTTGAGACCATTACTCCTTGTCCTGTCATCTTCTAAAAGAAGACTCTGTGGCCATAGCTCGGGAGCGGCTTTCCCTCCACGCACTGCCAGGGGGAGCCATGAGATGTTTAGTATTGTCTGTCCCAAGTGTGGGGAGGCACGAGCCACCCCGGGTCCCACACAGGTGCCTCTGCCCAGATGGCAAGAAGGCCGAGCGGGCCCATCAGCTTTGGTGCCCCTCTTGCGCCCCAACACTCAGAAGTCACTAGTCAGGCCTCAAAATCATGAGATTTGCTTAAAAATCACAAGATTTTAATATTTGTTTGCATTCTGGCATGGCTGTGTTTGGGAGGAGCGAGGTCTGGGGCTTCTCCTCCACGCCGAGGGTGGGCACTTTATCTAATGAAAGTGAAGTTTCTTCGTTACTGATCCCATTCCAACTCACCCACCCACCCACTGCTGGGCTCACCATGCAGTGATGGGCGTTGGCAACGCTGGCCATTTAAGGGTTAAAGTGTGACAGGGCGTTGGTCTACCTTGGCACTAGAAGGGCAGCAGGAAGAGCAGCAGCCCCACAATTGAGCTGCCTTGGAAATTTGCGGGGGTGCATGGAACCCTTATGTTTTCACCCCTTGCAAAAAATTTTCAAAAGCCAAAAATGTCTATGTGTGTGTGGGTGTGTAGTTTTTTCCATCCCTTCCCATCCACTTTCCAGTAGATGAGAAAAGGACAAAGGGCAGAGAAATGGGGGAGGGAGGGGTAATTTTTCGAAGGCTTTTTTTAAATTGCTCATCAAAAACCTGAAATGTTTAGAAAGAAGCAAATTTTTTCTACAACACTGTCAAGAAAAAGGCCAATTTACCAACAAAACAGCTCAGGCTTTAGTTTAAAGAGGAGCGAAAGAAGCAGGGCTGAAATAGGTACAGAATATAATGAAAGGAGGGGGGTGCTCCTATTTGCCCCCCCTTCACCTGCCCCGGTGTTGCAAGAGCAATGGGACGCTCTGTGAAAGCAAATGTCAAGGGAAGTTACATAATTAGCCAGGGGAACTCACTGCCACTAGATGTCACTGACATTGCGAGCCTGGCAGGATTCAGACAAGGATGGTGCGGGGTGGGGGAGCAATGGTGTCAGGACAGAATTTAGAAAACAGGCCACAAGGCCACTGCTGACTGTCAGGATGAGGGGGATATGCCCCCCTTTTCCCCTCCCCCGACTGGTTATGTCATCATTAGCCACTAGGAGGGGGTTCTTGCACCTTCCTCTGAAGTAGCTGGTGCTGGGGTGGCTGGCCCCATTGATCTGGTTTGGGGAAGGAGGCAGCAGGGAGAGGGCGGGGTACTGGGCTAGATGGGTCCTGTGACGCTAGCAGACCAGGTGCCAGCTCATGCCCAGGCCCTTAGGCCTCACTGAACACTGATAAGTGCAGAGCTTGACCCAGCCTGTGTGTTAGCCGTGTGACAACAGCTGCTGATCAGCGTGTGTGGAGTGTTTCGACTTGTGGAATTGCTTGCAGGATTGATCTCTCCCATAACCTCTGTAGCCCGTGGTATAAAGTTAGAATGAATGTTTGCATCGTAAACCTCTGTAACTGCTCCACACCACTGAGTTTGCAAGGCAGCTTACGTCCACCTAACACTGCGTCTACACTAAAATTTGGCTCCCGCTGATGTAACTCACCTGCTTTGCCGACTTAATCATGCCACTTCCCCCAGTCAGCGTAGTTAGGTCAATGCAGTGTCAGTGTACATACTGCGTTGCTTACATCGACTGTCCCGCAATGCCCCACACTGACAGTACAATCGATATCACACACCACGGACACAAGGAGCCAGGTGTACACACACACAAGTGCTGTAACTACTGTGGCGGCTGCACGCAGGGCAATTTGATTTTGTAGTGTAGCCATGGCCTGTGTAACTCCCTCAACAGGGGAGAAGCATGAATTAGTGTAAAGTGCTGGGTCTGCCCATCGAAACCAAATGAGCCATTGCGAAATATCCTTACTGATTGCCTCTCTTGTTAGATATTTTACTGCGTGTGTGTGTGTGTTCTCCCTGTGTGCTGCCCCAGCTCTGTGCAGACAGCCAGCACAGCAGACTTTGAGTGAACCGCCGAATGACCACAAGATCCGTTAAGGGACGAAGGCACCCGGCCAGGTTTATTGTTGACAAGGCATGCTAATAGCACCTGGCAGACTCTACGAGGATATTAAGACATGTATGCCTGTGAGAATGGACGCAGCTCAGTGAATGGCAGGACTTTCCATTTCCCCCTTGGCTGGACCAACACATTCTCTCAGAGATACCCTGATACAAACAAGCTGCCCCTCTGACTTAGATACTGCCCTCTGACCTGGCTAGTTATTGTCCACTTTTTTGTACATGTTGGTTTGATTAAAACATTTGTATTTATTATGTTGCTATTTGACCTTATCTTTTAGGAGGGCTCAGTGTGTTCCTGTTATCCTTGGGGAATGTTTTTGTGCCATTCTTGATATTGTGGTTTTTGTACCACGCTTCTGGAATGTGTTTGTGTGAGTCCTTTGTGCCGAGCACTGTCCAGGACTGCGTGTTTCTGCACCATCAGGGCTGGGCTCACCAGATTCTGGGAACGTGCAAGTGGGCAGGGCCTGACGTTTGCTCACAGCAGGGAGAGGGGATACTGGGCTGGATGGACCCTGTAGGAATCAGCCAGGCTGAGTTTCCTGCAGGGCAGAGGGAGGTGAGTGGGCCTCGTTAGATGCAGCCTGGGGGGGCTGGCTGTGGTGAGGGGTGTCTCGGGCTTTGGGGGGGTTCTCTGCAACAGGCTGTCTCTGTGACTGATGCTGATCACACTACACTGCCCCCTTCTTAAAGCCCAGCCCAGCCCAGCCCAGCCCAGCAGCTGGAGCCCACCCAGTAATTAGGAAATGAGATTTAATTTCAGGCAACAAAATGCCACGAAAGTGGCGGGTGAGCCGGCTTTGGGCTGCGCGGTAAGATGATAAGCAGCATCACACGGGCTGGTTGCATAATTGTGAACTTGGCTCAGGCCGGTTGCCTTCCCCGCCCCCCCGCCCAGCCCTGGAGGTTGGGGGCCGACTCTGAGGAGGGCTGGGGGACGAGATGCTGGGTCCCTGCCCGGGAGAAGGGGTGTGCGCTGGGCATCATTCTGGGATCGCTCAGCCCCCAGCATGGCCTGGCCCAGGGCAGGGGGCACTGGGCTGCAGTCCATACCCACAAGGGATGGGCAGGTTGGGGACAGGGCTAGCTCAGCCTGGGTTTGGTGAACTCCGATCTTGAGACAATATTTCCTCTAGGGCCCATTGGATGCACCTGTGCTGCCTACAGGGGGCACTGCCGCTGCATGGGGGTATCACCCACCTGCACCTCCTGCCTCCCACTGCCCCACCCCAAATCACCCCCTGGCCCCTCCACCCATGCACTGTATACAGCTTGCAGTTATTGTAAACCTCTCCCCCTCCCTGCTACCCCCACTGCCTCCCCCCAGCCCTGCTGTAAGCCCCCCAAGTCACCCCGCTCTGCCCCAAGCAATCTCCCTCCAGCAGGGTCTGCATGCAGGTCTCTGCAGGATGAACTCTTCTGCAAGCCTGGTGCAGCTTCACCTGTCCCTGGGTCCCAGCTCCGCCCTAGTCATGATCCCCCCAATCCAGGCCCAAAGGTCTTGGGGGCCCTGGCACAGCTGGCACTGGGAGACAGGGGCATCTTGGCACCCCATTCCCACCAGCCCCCAGGGCTGGGACCAGCAGTGATCAGCACCCCCAGGCCCACTGCATGGGCTGATGCGTGCAGCCCTCTCCAGCTGCCCTCACCAGGGCCTGGGGCAGAGCATGGCAGAGCCAGGGCAGAGGGGCTGGGCCTGTCTGCTGGACCCACCCTCCCTCCTGGCACCGACCAGGCCCATGGCCAGCTGTCTCAGGCCTGCACCCCCCTCATGCTTCTGGGGGCAGGCTGAGGGGTACAGCGTGTGTGGCTGGGGTCCCCCTTGCTCAAGGTGCAGGCCCGGGGTGCAGACGGAGCCCCATGTAAGGGCAGCCATGGGGGGAGCTGGCGAGCCCACAGTTGGGCAGGTGTCTCCGCCGGAGCTTTTTAATTCCGCACCCCCAATTCACCGCCCACCTGCCTGGCAGCCGCACAGCAATTATCCAAATGGCTGTTAATTGCGGCTGATAATTCCTCACGGGGATCAGGGGTGGAAAGCTCCGCAGCTGAGCAGATTGGGGCTGGGCCCGAGCAGCAGATCCCAGGTGCCAGGGTCTCTCACCCCGTCCACAGCAGGCACGCAGCGCTGGCAGGGCTTGTTTGCCCAGCAAGGAGACAGGAGGCACTGCTGTGCCTGCTAAACCCTGGGGCCAAGGAGAGAGAAACCCGTCACCTCCTGCTCTGGCAGAGGGTTCCTGGCCTGGCTTACATGGCACAATCCAATGGGCCCTGGTGGCCTGAAACTTCACTACCCACCCTCTCTGTGGCCCAGCCCCCAACCCCAGGGGGAAGCCAAGCGACACCCCCAAGCTAGCTGGGACGTGCCCTGGGGTCCTGCCCTGACCAGCTGCACTGCAACGCCCCCTGTAGGGATGGGCTACCTGCCCCTCATGCAAATAGCAATGCCCCCCTCCCCCAAGCATGCTCTCTGCTCGTGCCTCTCCACCAATGGGAGCATGCCCCTTACAAGGCAGCTCCCGGACTGCCCCCTGCTCCATATGCTGTGTGGGGACAGGGGGGAATTACACCAGAAGGGCCTGGCTAGTCTATCATGAACCAACACCAGGCCCAGAGACTCTTTGATACAAGGTCCCAGAGGGGGACGACAGGACATTATCCCTATGCCCCACCTTGCATCTGAGCTGGGACCCCATATGAAGCTCTAGCTCCCCAGTCCCAGCCTGTGTGGCCCCCCAGCATCCAGTGGGACAGAGACCACTCAAATGGACAGCATCTCAGACCCACATCATGGGGGGGCTGGCCCAGCGCCCGCTTCCTGCCTGATCAGCATGCACTGCCCTCTTTGCGCAGCAGGTGGCGATAGGAGACCAGCCCTGCGCTCTCATGGCAGACGGCTCTGAAACCGGCTCCAGCAGCCCCAGTGGAACCCAAGCCCACCCAGGAGCACCTCGGCAAGGGGGGGGCTGCGTCTGCTCTTCGCTGGGTAGCACAGACAGTCGGGGGTGGGTGGGGTGGGGACGTACAGCCCCTGATGCTACCCCAACTGTCCCACCTCAGTACGTGGCCCGATTTTCAGCCACGCTCGGGAGCAGAACGTCGGACCGGCCACCACCCACCCGCCTGGCAGGTCTCCACAGCCTCTGGGTAAATGGGTTGAGGCTGACGCGGGAGCGCCTCTCTTGGAGGAGTATCTGGCCCCCACCCCTGTAGCACTATCATTGCTGCATCCTGCCCCCCCATGCACATGGGGCTGGACAGGGCTGTCACCCCATTGCAGAGGGGGACGGAGGCCCAGAGGGGCTGGGTGACTCACCCAAGGTCACACAGGGAGTCTGTGGCAGAGCAGGGATATGAACCCAGAGCTGGCGCCATCATTCCTCCCCGGCCCTACCCAGCCTGGATGGGTTGCTATGCTCAGCCCCCACCCCCCACGGGACTCTGCTCACACCTTTGCCAGTTCGGCTCTGCTGCAGGGATCCCCGAGTGCAGATGGAGGCTGGCGTAACCACCGGGTCACCCCACCCTGCCCAGAGCAGAGGGGGGGTTAGTGCACTGGTGGGTGCCACAGCACTGCCTGTGCCAGCTACCCCTCAGGGCTGGCAGCTGGGAAACATCAAGGCAAGAGGGACTAGTGCAGACAAGGCCCCAGGGTGCCGGGACCGCGGGCTGGGTGGCTTTGGAGACCTGACTGCTAGAAGCCATGCTACAAGAGACCCTGGGGTTCTTTCTGCGCCAGCTGGCAAGGCAGGGGCACATTGGACTGGCCAGCCGGGATTGTGCTGCATGGAGCCAGCATTGCATTGAGAGCAGGGGCTTAGAATCATAGAATCATAGAATATCAGGGTTGGAAGGGACCCCAGAAGGTCATCTAGTCCAACCCCCTGCTCAAAGCAGGACCAATTCCCAGTTAAATCATCCCAGCCAGGGCTTTGTCAAGCCTGACCTTAAAAACCTCTAAGGAAGGAGATTCTACCACCTCCCTAGGTAACGCATTCCAGTGCTTCACCACCCTCTTAGTGAAAAAGTTTTTCCTAATATCCAATCTAAACCTCCCCCACTGCAACTTGAGACCATTACTCCTCGTTCTGTCATCTGCTACCATTGAGAACAGTCTAGAGCCATCCTCTTTGGAACCCCCTTTCAGGTAGTTGAAAGCAGCTATCAAATCCCCCCTCATTCTTCTCTTCTGCAGGCTAAACAATCCCAGCTCCCTCAGCCTCTCCTCATAACTCATGTGTTCCAGTCCCCTAATCATTTTTGTTGCCCTTCGCTGGACTCTCTCCAATTTATCCACATCCTTCTTGAAGTGTGGGGCCCAAAACTGGACACAGTACTCCAGATGAGGCCTCACCAATGTCGAATAGAGGGGAACGATCACGTCCCTCGATCTGCTCGCTATGCCCCTACTTATACATCCCAAAATGCCATTGGCCTTCTTGGCAACAAGGGCACACTGCTGACTCATATCCAGCTTCTCGTCCACTGTCACCCCTAGGTCCTTTTCTGCAGAACTGCTGCCTAGCCATTCGGTCCCTAGTCTGTAGCTGTGCATTGGGTTCTTCCGTCCTAAGTGCAGGACCCTGCACTTATCCTTATTGAACCTCATCAGATTCCTTTTGGCCCAATCTTCCAATTGGTCTAGGTCCTTCTGTATCCTATCCCTCCCCTCCAGCGTATCTACCACTCCTCCCAGTTTAGTATCATCCGCAAATTTGCTGAGAGTGCAATCCACACCATCCTCCAGATCATTTATGAAGATATTGAATAAAACCGGCCCCAGGACCGACCCTTGGGGCACTCCACTTGATACCGGCTGCCAACTAGACATGGAGCCATTGATCACTACCCGTTGAGCCCGACAATTTAGCCAGCTTTCTACCCACCTTATAGTGCACTTGAGTGCTATGGGCGTGCTGTCTGGATTCTATTGAAGGGGGCTGGGCAGGCAGGACTCCTGGCTCTTATTCCTGCCTCTGCCACCTACTCCTGGCACGCTGCTCCATGCCTCAGTTTCCCCCGTGTAACATGGGGATAGTGCTTACACCTGTGACAGGGAGGCTTGGCAAGAGCCTCAGGAATATCCCTGGGGGGACTCAACGGGAGTCACAGCAGCAGGGTGTGCACAGAGCAGGATTTTCCCTCCCCAGCGCCGCTATCAGCTCCTGAGAATAGCCCAGATCAGACTGGGGCTGCAGGCTGGAGCCAGCTCTGCTGCAGCAAGTTACTCCGGTGGTTAACAAGCATGCTGTCAATCCCTTCCCTGGGTAGATGGTTTGGGCAGCCAGGTGTGTGCCAGGCTCCCCTCTGGAGGCAGGCATGTGCTGCCAGCTGTGAGTTACAGAGCATCTGTGCCATGGCAGCCAGCTATCCCAGAGGGGGCCCCCCTGCCCGAGACTGGTAGCATTATCCCCCTTTTACAGATGTGGAAACTGAGGCGTCAATAGGGGAGGTGACTTAGAATCATAGAATCATAGAATCATAGAATATCAGGGTTGGAAGGGACCCCAGAAGGTCATCTAGTCCAACCCCCTGCTCAAAGCAGGACCAATTCCCAGTTAAATCATCAAACTTGCCCAAGGTCACCCAGCTGGGAATAGAGCCCGGGTCGCCCGTCCCAGTCCAGGGCTCTATCCACTAGGCAACACTGTCTCGGTCGATGGGAAAGTAGAGAGGAATGGTGCAGTCATGGATCCACAGGGTCGGTGCCAGGGTCCCAGCTGTGGAAATCTCTGGGAGGAAGCCCTTTGCTGTGCCAGACCCCAACAGGTCTCTCTCTTCCTCCAGGACAGGCCACATGGCCTTCCCGCCTCCTGAGACTGAACCGCTAGGCTTTACCCCGTGAGCCCTGCCCAGCGAGTCCAGCTGGGACAGATCCTGGTAGAGACCCGTCCACTCCGCAGGGCCTGACGCCCCTCAGCCCGGGTGACAGGGACACTCACCCAGCGTTGTCAGAACAGTCGGGTTTCTTAGGCACCTGAAACCCAGCCTGGGCAGCCCGGCCCACTGAAGGTTAAAGCAAGAGGCTGTTCTGGTCAGCCCAGAGCCCGGTCGAGCTGCAGAGAAACCCGTTTTCAGCTCCGGGTCTCTCACTCAGGGCCTGTCTACATGTAAACCACTTCAGCTGCTCCGCTTCAGTGACGCTGCCTTTCCCATACCCCCGAGCGACACAGTGGCACCGACCCAATTGCCTCGTGTAGACCAGGCCTCGGCCTGACCTTGGTCAGTTCTCAGGCGAGAGCTCCCAGCTTCCCGCACTCATCCCCCAGCTCAAACCTTCCCAACCCTGTGTTCTTGAGCTGGGGGCCCTGCTCCAATTCCCGGCTGGGAGCATCCAACCAGAGCCATTGGAGCCGGCACGGTCTTTCTGGCCCCCGGGCTGATCTGTGTTGGATTCTCTTCATTTCATCAAGACAGGGAGGTGACACCCCCCCCCGCCCCGCATGACTCTTACCTTCCCCGAGAATCCTTCCCCTTCACCCCCTGCCAGAGAAGCCAGGAAGTATATAGGGAAACTGAGGCACGCATCAGATTCATAAAAGATATTACAAACATTCCCAGTTGGTCACAGGTGCACAGTCTCCCAGCAGCTCAGCAAAGGCTGGAAACAAGAGCAGAGGCAACAGGAGGGAGAGATCTGGGCAGGCCTTGGATTTTACATCACTTTGCTTCTCCTAGGGGGGGCAGGAGCTACTGGGTTTCCCGTGTGAGAATCCAGGGCAGGGTGGGTTTGCAGCTGCCCTCTGCTGGGGGTGGGACGGGGATGGCAGGAGCTAGGGGAAGCCCACAGGCCAGGGCTGACTTGTGGCTAAGGCTCGGGAGAGCTGGGTTCTATTCCTGCTCTGGCAGACTCCCTGTATGCCTCAGTTTCCCTTCTGTAACACAGGCCACCCTGCCTCCCCTGGGAGGCTGAATTCATTAGTGAGATTCTGATACCATGGTGATGGGTGTAGGAGCACACACAGACAGGAGTGTCCAGGTGTGGAAGAAGCTCTGTGTGCGAAGCTTAGTTCTGTGACCGAACTGCCCTGTTTATAAACAGAGAGATTGTGCTGGGTACAAACTTCCCCAGTCGGTGCCTCGGTTTCCCCATCTATACAGAGGGGATAAGGACACTAGCCTTTGTAGAGCACTTTGAGATCTGCCCACAGCCAGTGTTAGAGAAGGGCTGTGGCCATTAGTCCAGCCACACAGGAAATGCTATTGTTCTGCCAATCCCTCAGGATCTCCAAGGGTGTCTAGACCCCACCCCTCCCCCCGCCAGGATCTCCGAGCAGGTTCTAAATCACTCCTCCCTCCTTCTACTTCTCATGTGCTCCCCCGCGGCTCTGTCCCATGGCAAGGGCGTGGCCAACACAGCTCGCTCACCTCTCCCATGCTGGGCTCGTATGCCTTGAACACCTTGAGTTTGGCCAGCACAGCGTGCACCAAGTGGAAGTTATCTTCATGGTCCCTGCAGCAAAGACAAACCCTGTGGGTCAGAAACAGCTCCTCCCCCAGGGGCACTTGCACTTCCTGTAGGAGGTAACCAGGTACCCTCGCCCTTTGGGCACACTCACTTCCTGTAGAGGATGGCTGGGTACTTCTCCATGGCACACTCACTTCCTATAGGGGATAGCTGGGTACCCCTTCCCCTGGACACACTCACTTCCTGTAGCGGATGGCTGGATACTCCTCCAGGGTTTCACACAATGTGGCAATCTGCTCTGCCAGATTCTCCATCTGCTTGTTCTTTTCGAAAAAGCAGTAGGGGCTGAACCAGTTGTCGAAGCTCTATGGCCTGTCCAGGGAGTACACCTTGGGGACGGGGGAGAGCAGAGATCAGACCCCGGTGCCAACTGCTTGCAGCCAGGCCAGCTGTGCCCCATACCGTGCCCCTAAGATGCGCTGTTGGATCAGGCCAGCCTGGCGGAGCTGTAGCGAGCCCCTAGTGAGGGAGAGATCCCTTTGCCAGTGCCACTCCTGTTGTGGTAGAGGGATAGCGAGCCAGAGATTCATGCACCAGCCTGGGATGAAGATGCCCCAGGTTCAGGTCCATACTTGGCTGCAGACTCCCAGGTGCCCTCAATGTTGGGGGAGGGGGCTTGGCGACGCTTCTCGTCTGGCGAAAGCCCCAGCATAGCCACGGGCAAACCCGGCATCAAGGCGCGTCTGCCGCTGTCGCTTATTTCACTGGCCGAACAGAACGAGCCATGGGGACAAACGTGCTTGGACACCAATAAATAGTATCAGCCCGTGAAGGGTTTGCTGGCGCAACGGGACGGGTGAGCCAGCAAAGCCTCCTGACGGACACTCAGCTTCTACCAGCCAAAGCTTCTCTTGGCACAGCTGGCACCGGTACCCCAGATGAAATCAGCTAGAGTGGCGAAAGGACTGCTTTGCCAGCGTAACGGCACCTACCCAGGGGCTCTGCCACCACAGCTGCATCAGTTACAGGGGGATTTTTTCTCTCATGTCCCTGTAACAAACCCATACCAACAAAGCTTTTGTGTGTAGACCAGGCTCATGTCTCTCTGTGCCTCAGTTTCCCCATCAATGCAATGGGGCTGACACCCCAGTCCTGCCCCTCAGGGGCAGGAGGGGGGAAATCCACTGATGACACAAGGAGGGGATGGGGTGGTTGGGTAAAGGGCAGGCGTGTGGAGTATTGGGCTGTCTTGCAGGCCTAGTATAAACCACCAGTAAGAGCTGGTAAAGCCAGGGAGGCAGGGCCCTCCTTCTCCATACATCTACCATTCCCACCCAGTGCAAGCCAGCGATCCCAGGTCTCACAGGGTGTGAGCAGCCAGCTAGTCCCTGCTGCCCTGTGCTGGCGTCAAACCCGGGGCCCTAGAAGGGAAAGGTTCCCCCGCCAAGCCACATGAAACACTAAGGGTGGGGTGTCGTACGTCACCATCCGCCGTGCGGACCTGCTCCTCCAAAGCCCGGCCACCCCTCAGCTGGCTCTCGTAAGGCAGGAAGGCCATGTTGATCTCCTTGAGGGTTTTGATGACCTTGGTGATCCGTGACTTCCTCAGCTCCTTGAACAGAGGCTCAGGACAGGCTGCAAGGCAGAGGCAGTGGGTGGGAGTGACAGGCACAGGGCTCAGGACCCCCAGCACAGCGCCAGCCCCCACGGACAGGGCCAGACCGGGCACAGCAGGGACAGTAGTGCTGCACGCCTGTGGGGAACCTGGGCAAGCCAGCAGGGCCACACAGGAGTCAACGATGCCCCCCCGAACCAGAGTCATGCCGGGTTCTCGCTTTCTGCAGCATCAGCAGCGAGGGGGAGCCACAATCTCTCCTACACAGCCCCTGTCTCACACCCTGCCCTCAGCCCCCCCGCAGGGCTGAGTGACCTGAGTGTACCACGTAGGATGATGCACAAGGAGGAACGGGGACTTGGGCTCCCCCTGCCGCTGTAATGGGGAGAAGCAGATCTGACCCTGACACCCTGGGTATTCTGGTGCTGTCCCATCCCCCCACCGAGTTGGGACTGATGGAGCAATGCATGCTGGGAATGGTAGCCAGAGGCTGCCTTTCTGGGCACACGCTGCAGGTGTCTGTGAGCCGTGCTGGCTGGAGGCAGGCCCGTGGGGGAGAAGTGGGGGAAGGGATAGGTGGGGTCATTCGGTCTGGCCTGCTGGGGCTGCATCCCCTGCAGGAGGGCAGAGCATAATCAGGGTGCTGCGCACTGGCCTGCCGGCAGAGAGAGACCCCCCACCCCCCAGGCTCCAGTGTACTGCTGCCCAGCCTCCCAGCTGGGGGATCCCCCGACCCCCGATACTCACGGCTGAGGAAGAAGACGTGAGCTGCCTTGTAGTTGAAGGTGGGGGTGCCCTGGAAGTCATTGATCAAAGCCTGCACCGACTGCAAGGGGGAAGAAAGGGGGTGTCAGCACCTGCCGAGGCCCCTCCCTGCTGCTCAAATGGCCCAGCCCATGCCCAGCCCCTGGGGACTCAGGGCCTAGCATGATGCCATCGGGAGGTGGGCTGGTTTTTACCCCCCTGGCTCTGGGCTCCCTCCCCACCTGGAGCAGGGCTTGTGCCCATGTGCCCGGGACATCCTCAGGGCCCAGTCACATCTCTCGCTGTCACAGAAGTGTCCATGCCCGGCCACAGATGGGGCCTGGCATTGCCTTGCTGCTGAACTAAGTGGGCTCTGAGCAGTGCCCAGGGAACAGCCGGCCGAGCAGCAATCCCAGGCAACTACCATCAGGGCCCCCTCCCTCCCCGGGCGCCATGCTGGGCACCTGCAGCTTCGCCACGCCAGCTAGCCTGGCAGGGTGTTTGGAACCTGTTCAGACCCCTCGACCAGCCATTGTGACAGGTGAGAACCTGGCTGCCCTGTCCCAAGCCCCAGGCCCCAGCTCGCAGTCCTCTCCTACAGCGCTCCCTCCGCGGGCAGCCCCTGCGGGTTCTGGGCTTCACCCTGCTCTGCCAGCGCCCCCTGCCCCTGGTCTTCCTCCACTCACCTTGCTGCTGCAGATGCAGGAGCCTCCTCTCCAACAGCCCCTGCTCCCTGAGCCTCATCTAGTCTCCTTCGCTTTGAATCTCAGCTGAGGTCGCCTCTCTCCGCCTGCTGCACCTGCCCATCCAATCCCCACAGGATTGCACTGCGGAGAGGTCTGGGGGACAGTCTGTGCCTCCCATGGCAAAGAACATGAAGCCCAGCTCCGGGGAAGCAGCCTCCTAGGGAGCCCCTACTGGCCCCATTCCCATCCTGACGTTGTGCTGCGCACAGAGAAATGGAACGAGGGGAGTCTGCCAGGCTGGATACGTCCTTTCTGCCAGGCTGGATATGAGCGCAGCTGAACTAAGGATCTGGCCCCGTGCAGGAAGAAAACAGATCCTGTCCAGCACCTCTTGACTGGAGGGGATCCAGGGACCCTCACTGTGTATGGGGGACAGCAACACAACAAAGACTTCAAATTCTGAGTCCTGCACATAGAACCCCTCCAAGGCATGCCCCACTCAGGGAACTGCTGGCCTGTCTCCTGGGCACCTTCCACAGCCCAGCTAAGCAATTAGATAGTCAGCTCTTCGGGCCAAGCACCATCTTTTTGTTGGTGATGACTGGCGCTCCTGGGCACCACTGTAATACACCTAATGAATAATGTACAACACCTTGCAAAATGGGGCCTTGGTCCATGACTGGGGCTCCTGGGTGCTACCATAATACATCTGTTTGTTTTACCCCTACGAAGCACCTGATTCTGGCTGGCCCCGTAGGGCAATAGCCCCGAGACCCTGACCTGTGCTCTCACTCTCACTCCCACTCCCGGTAGCTGGTGTGCGTGAGTGCACTGCCCAACACACTATGTTTCCCTCATAACTCAAGCAATGCCTCTCCCTACCCCACCTCTAGGCCATCAGGACTTGGCTGCTCAGTCCTAATGAGGTTCCAGGGGCTATTCTGCACCAGGACGCGCTGGCCTCCCTGCTGCTTTCCTGCAGTTCCTTTACACCTGCGGCATGCGGACGCCCCGTTCACTGGGGTACGTGGGGCTCGAGTGCATGGTAAGGGGCTGGCAGCACAGACTGGATCCAGACATGGCGAAGGCAGACACGAACCTGCTTTTTCCACGCATTTCGACCCTGAACTGCAGCTACACCCCCCCCTCCCCACACCAGCCCTGGACTGCCCCCGCCAGCTGTGCCAGTGCCCCTCACTACTGACTGGAGCCCTTGCTATCCCAGCCCTGGGTTCCCACCCACTCCCAGCTCCGCCAGTGCCCCTCACTCCTGTCCACAGCCCCCTGCTATGCCAGCCCTGGTCTGTCCCCCGCCAGCTCTGCCTCACTCCTGACCTGCAGCTATTCTAGTCCTGGGATCCCTGCCTCACAGCTCTGCAGATGCCCCTCACTCCTGACTGCAGCCCCCTGCTATCCCAGCCCTTTGCTCCCCCCCTCCCCCCCATTCCCAGCTCCACCAGTGCCCCTCACTCCTGACCCGCAGCTATTCCAGTCCTGGGTTCCCCCCCTCACGGCTCTGCAGATGCCCTTCACTCCTGACCCGCAGCCCCCTGCTATTCCTGTTCAGAGACCCCTCTTGAACCAGGGCAGTATGGCCCACCCCAAGTATTCAGAAGCCACGTGTCAGGCCCTCCTAATTGTGCGATTTAGTGAGGAAAAGCTAAGAGAAGAGCTCAGGGTTATTAGCACCACCGGCCGTCCTGAGCTGTGGGCCACTTTTGCTCTGTCCCAGTTCTGGGGGGCAACCATGGAACATCAGAACTGAATCCACTTTGCAAGGGTCTTTTAAACCCCAGGTCTGTGGTCTGGATTTAGCCACAGGCCCCGTCCACTGCAGCCTGGGCTGGAGATTCAGCAGTGGGTTGGGCTTCTGAAGTAACAGAAGTGGGTTGGGCTTCTGAAGTGTAAGGCTTTACCTTGATCTCTCCTACATTACAGCTATAGCCTACGCCAGCTCTGTGTTGGGGCCGGGCAGAAGTGTACTGCTTTACTATGTTACGAAGTGGCTATGACGTCATTTTTCTCCTTGCGCGCAGCCGTTACCCGTTCTGACAGGCTGTTTATAATGGTAACTTTACTAGTTTTCAGAGGTTGTCGGGGGGGGGTGGGCGGGGAAGTGTGCAAGGTGGAAGTTTTGCCTAGTGCACAAAATATCCTTGCACCGGCCCTGGTGGGAGTCATCCTGATGGAAAGAGACGACGACGCCCCCGCAACATGCAGCTCCTATGGGAGGGGGCAGCCCTCGGGGTTGGGGCAGACAGCCTCCTCCCCTTCCTGGTGTGTGACAGGCAGGCGGGGGGGAGCTCTCTGCTCCGACTGACTCCTAATCCTCCCTGAGGGTGAGACACCCCCAGGAGCACCCCTCCCAGGGCTCCCCAACTGGGCCCTGCCCCCCCAGACCCACACCCAACCAGACCCTGCCCCCGACCGGGCTCAGACCCCCCCGGCTCCGCACTCACTCTTGCGCACCACCGCCTTCAGTCCGGACGGGGCCATCTCCGCCTCTTGCCACGTCCCCTCGAGCCCTGTGGGTAGAAGTAGGACTCAGCTGTGTGCGGGGTGGGGCTGGAGTCAGGACTCCTGGGTTCTGCCCCGGCTCTGCTCCTGACCTTGGGCACGCCCTGGCCTCTCCCTGCCATGCTCTGGGGAGTGTCTGTGACGCTGGACGACGGCCCCTAGTGACGCTGAAATCAGTCACTGGTGGACGGGCCCGGCCCCCCCTAGTGTCACTGATGGACGGGCCCAGCCCCCCCAGTGACTGATTTCAGTATAAAGCAACTGGGGTGCTGGCGGGTCGATGTCTGCAAGGCTGAAGACGGCCGAACGCCGCAGCCCCCCACTTCTGGCGCTGCGAGGGCTGGGCCTGGGCACCAAGGGGCGGGCGCCCAGTGACAGGGCCACGCAGGTCCCCACTGAACCCCCACCTGGTCATGTGGGGCGCAGAGGGAGGCGGGGGCCTCGGGCAGGGTTAAAGCGAGGACTGGGTTGGGGTAGTGGGGCCTCAGCCCACTCCAGTCAGGGCCCCCCAGTGAGCTGCAAGTCCCCCCTCCAACCAGTGTCCCCCCCTCAGCAGTGCCCCTCGCCCCCCCCCACGCACCACCCCCCTCGGTCAGGCCCCTCGCCCACCTGCACCCAGCCCCCCTCAGCCAGGCCCCGTGTTGTACCCAGGAACAGGAGCAGGTCGAATGGAGCGAACGGCCTCTGCCCGTCTCGCCCCGTCAGGAATGGCGTCCTTCAGCGCTGCCGGGGGCGGGGAGGGCTGGAGCCGCGCGCGCCCAGCGACTGGCACGGACTGTACCGCTGCTCAGCCAGTCCCGGCCCTTCCTGCACGGAGCGGCGGGAAAACATGGTACAGCCCCAGCCGGGGTGGAAACAGTCTGAGGTAAAATTGTCCTGGGAGCTGCCAATGGCGGGAAAAACCGGTTGGATCCAGTTGTGACTGGGCCATGATCACCGTAAACAACAAGATGGCGGTCACAAGATGGCCGTTCCGACGCCATCTTGGATTGCTGCTCTGTCTTTACAAACCCCATATTGAATTTAATATACACATATTTTAACAGACTATAATCCTATAACAAAACACACCCAACAGTATACAGAGCAGTATAAACAAGTCATTGTCTGTATGACATTTTAGTTTGTCCTGACTTTGCTAAAGCTTTTTGTGTAGCCTGTTGGTGTACCCCCGGAAGACCTCTGCGTACCCCCAGGGGCACCCGCAACCCTGGTTGAGAACCACTGGGTTAGAGAAACGTGTGTGTGTGTGTGTCTAGGAATCAGGACTCCTGGGGTCTATCCTGACTGCGAGCGGAGTGGGGTCTAATGGTTAGAGCAGAGAGCTGGCAGGTAGGATTCCTGGGTTCTAGTCCAGGCGATGCAACTGATTCATTCTGTGACATGGTTTGTTCTGCCTTGTCCTCCTGTGACATGTGGAGCGCAAAGACCTGCCCCAGCCCTTCCCTTCCGGCTGGGTGGTGCAGGAATTAATGTCCGTAGAGCCTGGGCTCTAAGATCCTGGAGCAAAGCGTCCTGGAGAAGGAATTAGTTCCCCAAGCGTGACTGGCTCCCTGCCCCATCCCTCCCTCCATCAATCAGAACGAATCCCTCATGGCAGAGCTGTTGTCTGGTTACCCGCAGTGCAGACCCAATCTATTGTGTCCTGGCTGCTGTTCAGCTCAGGTTAACAGCATGGTCTGTTTCTGTGAACTCCCCCAGAGCTTTCGAATGGAAGTGAGAGTCTTCTTCACATCCTGCTCTAAACTGTGAGTAGTGTCGCTCTGTGGCTGTTGAACAGCTGCTGCATTCCTACCCCAGAGGTGGCATCATTTCAGTGCTGGGTGGGTGATCCCTGTGTAGTGTTGTTGAGTGCTGTTGCACATCAGCTATGCTCCATCCAGAGCTGTCTGCATTTCAATGCCAGGTGAGTGATCCCTGTATTGTGTTGTGGGGGGGAGGGATAGCTCAGTGGTTTGAGCATTGACCTGCTAAACCTAGGGTTGTGAGTTCAATCCTTGAGGGGGAGCCATTTAGGGATCTGGGGCAAAAACTGGGGATTGTCCCTGCTTTGAGCAGGGGGTTGGACTAGATGATCTCCTGAGGTCCCTTCCAACCCTCATGTTCTATGATACGCTGCTGCGCTCCACCCCAGAGGTATTTGTATTTCAGTGCTGGGCGAGCAATCCATGTGTTGTTATGCAGCTACTACACTCCACTCCAGAAGTGGCTGCAATTCAGTGCAGGGTGAATGAAAGTCCATGTCTCATTTTGCAAAGCATGGGTTCTCCAAGCAAGGGTGCTGTCTGTCCCATGTTCCTGCTCAATAGACTCTGGATTCTTAGCATCAGCGGAGCTACATTTTGAGCCGTGGTGGAACCAGGAGGCAGCTGGGTCATTGGTGGTTCCACCTTCAGTTATACCTATTGGCTTGAAAAGGCGCCACACGTGTACCTAATGGCTGGCGAGGGGGGCAGTTGCCCCCCGGCCCGCTATTAGCTCTGCCACTGATTCTTTTTAAATGTTCATTGCGCTGCTTCCACCAGCCACTTTGATTTCATTTTGTTTTACAGACCCAAGCAAAATGCAAGCGGCAACCTGGCCAGAAGCAGATCCGTGTAATTGAACAGACTCATCCAATTACTGAGCCTTCCCAGAGCCAGGTGCTGCCCTCACGGTACATCAAACCTAGAGGACCTGCTAGGCTCCCAGTAGATGTAGCCTAGAGCCAAACGCAGGCCAGGCAATGTGGCTTCGCCCATGGAGTTCAGGTCCAGGGATTCAGTAGGGAGTAAATGGCCAGCACTGGATGCTTCAGGTTTTGGTGCCCACCCAGAGACGGCTGGGGGCTGATTTTCAATTACACACCTGTGACTGGCCCAGGCCAGCTGACTCCAGCTCCCGGGGCTCGGGCTAAGGGGCTGTTTAGCTGCGGTGTAGCCTTTGGGGCTCAGGCTGGAGCTTCGACTCTAGAACGATGCGAGGTGGGAGGTTCCCAGAGCTCGGGCTCCAGCCCAAGCCAGAACGTCTGCACCACAAATAAACAGCTGCTCAGCTCGAGCCCTGTGAGCCGGAGTCAGCTGGCCCGGGCCAGCCGTTGGCATGTAACTGCAGTGTAGACACACCCTAAGTGCCCACAAGCCCCCTGGGAGCTGCGGGTATTTAGCACCTCTGAAATCTAGGCCCCCGGTGTCTCAAAGTTAGGGGCCATTCAAAATCTTCTTGCCAGTGTCTTCCTCCACCCCCCACTGCTCCTCGGACGTTCCTGTTAACTGCTGGAAATGGCCCACCTTGATTATCACTACAAAAGGTTTTCTCCTCCCCGCTCTCCTGCTGGTAATAGCTCATCTTAAGTGATCCCTCTCCTTACAGTGTATATGATATCACCCATTTTTTCATGTTCTGGGTGTATATAAATCTCCTCACTGTATTTTCCACTGAATGCATCCGATAAAGTGAGCTGTAGCTCACGAAAGCTTATGCTCAGATAAATTGGTTAGTCTCTAAGGGTATGTCTACACTACGAAATTAGGTCGAATTTATAGAAGTCGGTTTTGTGGAAAGCGTTTTTATACAGTTGATTGTGTGTGTCCCCACACAAATGCTCTAAGTGCATGTAGTCGGTGGAATGTGTCCACAGTACCGAGGCAACCGTCGACTTCCGGAGCATTGCACTGTGGGTGGCTATCCCACAGTTCCCGCAGTCTCTGCCACCCATTTGAATTCTTGGTAGAAATCCCAGTGCCTGATGGGGCTAAAACATTGTCGCGGGTGGTTCTGGGTACATATCGTCAGGCCCCCGTTCCCTCCCTCCCTCCAGGAAAGCAAGGGCAGACAATCGTTTTGCGCCTTTTTTCTTGAGTTACCTGTGCAGACGCCATACCACGGCAAGCATGGAGCCCGCTCAGATCACTTTGGCAATTAGGAGCACATTAAACACCACACGCCTTATCCAGCAGTATATGCAGCACCAGAACCTGGCAAAGCGATACTGGACAAGTAGGCGACGTCAGCGTGGTGACATGAGTGATGAGGACATGGACACAGACTTCTCTCAAAGCACGGGCCCCGGCAATGTGGGCATCATGGTGCTAATGGGGCAGGTTCATGCGGTAGAATGCCGATTCTGGGCCTGAGAAACAAGCACAGACTGGTGGGACTGCATAGTGTTGCAGGTCTGGGATGATTCCCAGGGGTTGCGAAACTTTCGCATGCGTAAGGGCACTTTCATGGAACTTTGTGACTTGCTTTCCCCTGCTCTGAGGCACAAGAATACCAAGATGAGAGCAGCCCTCACAGTTGAGAAGCAAGTGGCAATAGCCCTGTGGAAGCTTGCAACACCAGATAGCTACCGGTCAGTCGGGAATCAATTTGGTGTGGGCAAATCTATTGTGGGGGCTGCTGGGATGCAAGTAGCCAACGCAATCAAAGATCTGCTGATATCAAGGGTAGTGACCCTGGGAAATGTGCAGGTCATAGTGGATGGGTTTGCTGCAATGGGATTCCCTAACTGTGGTGGGGCCGTAGACGGAACCCATATCCCTATCTTGGCACCAGAGCACGAAACGGGCGAGTACATAAACCGCAAGGGGTACTTTTCAATAGTGCTGCAAGCTCTGGTGGATCACAAGGGACGTTTCACCAACACCAACGTGGGATGGCCGGGAAAGGTACACGACGCTCGCATCTTCAGGAACTCTGGTCTGTTTCAAAAGCTGCATGAAGGAACTTTATTCCCACACCAGAAAATAACTGTTGGGGATGTTGAAATGCCTATAGTTATCCTTGGGGACCCAGCCTACCCCTTAATGCCATGGCTCATGAAGCCGTACCCAGGCAGCCTGGACAGTAGTCAGGAGCTATTCAACTACAGGCTGAGCAAGTGCAGACTGGTGGTAGAATGTGCATTTGGACATTGAAAAGCGTGCTGGTGCGGTTTACTGACTCGGTTAGACCTCAGCGAAACCAATATTCCCACTGTTATTACTGCTTGCTGTGCGCTCCGCAATATCTGTGAGAGTAAAGGGGAGACGTTTATGGCGGGGTGGGAGATTGAGGCAAATTGCCTGGCTGCTGGTTACGCACAGCCAGACACCAGGGCGGTTAGAAGAGCACAGGAGGGTGCGGTACGCATCAGAGAAGCTTTGAAAACCAGTTTCATAACTGGACAGGCTACGGTGTGAAAGTTCTGTTTGTTTCTCCCTGATGAAACCCCCCGCCCCTTGGTTCACTCTATTTCCCTGTAAGCTAACCACCCTCCCCTCCTCCCTTTGATCACCACTTGCAGAGGCAATAAAGTCATTGTTGCTTCACATTCATGCATTCTTTATTCATTCAGCACACAAATAGGGGGATAACTACCAAGGTAGCCCAGGAGGGGTGGTGGAGGAGAGAAGCACCAGGAGGGGTGGTGGAGGAGGGAAACAGCACTTTAAAAGTTTAAAACTTGAAAACTTATTGAATGCCAGCCTTCTGTTGCTTGGGCAATCCTCTGGGGTGGAGTGGCTGGGTGGCCGGAGGCCCCCCCACTGCGTTCTTGGGTGTCTGGGTGAGGAGGCTATGGAACTTGGGTAGGAGGGCGGTTGGTTACACAGGGGCTGTAGCAGCGGTCTGTGCTCCTGCTGCCTTTCCTGCAGCTCCACCATACGCTGGAGCATATTGGTTTGATCCTCCAGCAGCCTCCTCTCATGACGCTGCCGCCACCTTTCAGCTTCAGCCCTCTCTTCAGCCCGCCACTTACTCTCGTCAGCCCACCACCTCTCCTCCCAGTCATATTGTGCTTTCCTGCACTCTGACATTGTCTGCCTCCACACATTCGTCCATGCTTTGTCAGTGTGGCAGGATAGCATGAGCTCAGAGAACATTTCATCATGAGTGCGTTTTTTCACCTTCTAATCTTCACTAGCCTCTGGGAAGCAGAAGACCCTGTGATCCTTGAAACACATGCAGCTGGTGGAGAAAGAAAAAAGACAGTGGTTTTTAAAAAGACACATTTTCTAGAACAATGGCTACACTCTTTCACGGTAAACCTTGCTGTTAACATTACATACACAGCACATGTGCTTTCGTTCCAAGGTAGCATTTTGCCTCCCCCCACCACGTGGCTAGCAGCGGGGAACATTTCTGTTCAGCCATAGGCAAACAGCCCAGCAGGAATGGGCACCTCTCAATGTCCCCTTAAGAAAAGCACCCTATTTCAACCAGGTGACCATGAATGATATCACTCTCCTGAGGATAACACAGAGAGATAAAGAACGGATGTTGTTTGAATGCCAGCAAACATACACTGCAATGCTTTGTTCTACAATGATTCCCGAGTATGTGCTACTGGCCTGGTGTGGTCAAGTGTCCTACCATGGTGGACAGAATAAGGCTGCCCTCCCCAGAAACCTTTTGCAAAGGCTTTGGGAGTACATCCAGGAGAGCCGCAAATGCCAGGGCAAATTAATCATTACACATGCTTGCTTTTAAACCATGTATGCTATTTTAAAAGGTACACTCACCAGAGGTCTCTTCTCCACCTGGCGGGTCCGGGAGGCAGCCTTGGGTGGGTTCGGGGGGTACTGGCTCCAGGTCCAGGGTGAGAAACAGTTCCTGGCTGTTGGGAAAACCGGTTTCTCCACTTGCTTGCTGTGAGCTATGTACAACTTCATCATCATCATCTTCCTCGTCCCCAAAACCTGCTTCTGTGTTGCCTCCCTCTCCATTGAAGGATCAAACAACACGGCTGGGGTAGTGGTGGCTGAACCCCCTAAAATGGCATGCAGCTCATCATAGAAGCGGCATGTTTGGGGCTCTGACCTGGAGCAGCCGTTTGCCTCTGTGGTTTTCTGGTAGGCTTGCCTCAGCTCCTTAAGTTTCACGCAGCATTGCTTCGGGTCCCTGTTATGGCCTCTGTCCTTCATGCCCTGGGAGATTTTGACAAAAGTTTTGGCCTTTCGAAAACTGGAATGGAGTTCTGATAGCACGGATTCCTCTCCCCATACAGAGATCAGATCAGGTACCTCCCGTTCGGTCCATGCTGGAGCTCTTTTGCGATTCTGGGACTCCATCATGGTCACCTCTGCTGATGAGCTCTGGCCAGCGTGGCAAGCTGCAGGTGACCATGCAAACAGGAAATTGAAATTCAAAAGTTTGCGGGTCTTTTCCTGTCTACCTGGCCAGTGCAACTGAGTTGAGAGTGCTGTCCAGAGCGGTCACAATGGAGCACTCTGGGATAGCTCCCGGAGGCCAATACCGTCTAATTGCGTCCATAGTACCCCAAATTCAACCCGGCAAGGCCGATTTAAGTGCTAATCCCCTTGTCTGGGGTGGAGTACGGAAATCGATTTTAAGAGCCCTTTAAGTCGAAAAAAAGGGCTTCATCGTGTGGACGGGTGCAGGGTTAAATCGATTTAACGCTGCTAAATTTGACCTCAACTCCTAGTGTGGACCAGGGCCTAGTGTGGTTGCAGTTCTACATCTTTATACCCGTGGAGCTTATTCCGCTTCTCCTATAGGAATAGCGATCCCAGGACTAGCACTCCTATACCAGCATAACTGCCTCAACACGAGGGTGCCTCACTTTAACTGTACTGGTCTAGCCAGTGGCTCAACCCTTCTATTTGATGCCTGGGCTTCTGACTCTGAAAACATGGTCGTCATCTTCTGTAACCTTGACATAACTCAAGCATAGCATGTGACATTACAGCAGGAGCTGCTGTTTATAAATGTAGTACCTTCCCCGCCAGTACTGTTGTCATTCCTGACTCACTCTCTCTCTCTCTCTCTCTCTCTCTCTCTCTTTTCAGGCTCTCTGTGAGGCTCTTGCTATGGGAAGGAGCAGCCTGGAGAAGAGCTGAAGCTTTTAAACTTCGTCAATATTTTTAAACTTGTAGATTCCCTACCATTGGGGTGTTGGGGTGTCCAGGTGGAAGGGGTGTCAGGGTGGAAGGACTGTCTAGCCTGTGTTATACAAGAAGTCAGACTTGATGGTCCAATGTCCCATTAAATTCTGCGAAATTATGTAACTGGAAAATGGCCCTTCCTGAGACCCTGCACTGGCCTCACCCGGCATCTCGCCAAGCCCAGACCGGCTGTATGTTCGCAGGCACGTTTCTTCCAAACCAGAAGTGGGAAACGTGATAGGCTGTGAGGCCAAGGCCAAGGGAACCATCGAGAGCTCAGCAGGGCTGGACGACCCTCAGGGCTTCGGGAAGAGAGGAAGGAGCAAACCCCTCCCTTATTAGGGAAAATGAGGGCCAGTGAAACATGCCCAGGGCTAGGGAATATAAACGCCAACTCAGGAAAGGTAAGGACACCATGAGGCAGGGTCTGATCCTGTGCAAGGAAGAGCTCTGCTCCAAGAACACAGCCTGTCTCGGTGAGTAGAGCAGTGCCATCAGCCTGTCCCGCAGTCAGGCAGTGCCCAGCCTGCAGATATGAGCTACAGACAACTCAGAGTGCTGGCAGCAAAGCTGAGAGAGAGCATCTCTCTCAACCCCTGTCCTGCGCTGCTCTCCAGATCCCCTCAGAAACTGACGTTCCTCCTCTCCCATCTCAGGCAAATCCCAGGGGAATCTGTGCTCGGGGCGAGGCTGGGACAGAATCTGTCCTGCAGCTTTTGAGTCATGGGCACAAATCCACTTTCTGCTTAAAAAAGAATTCCAACTTTTCAGTGGCTGGGGCTGAGTCCCAAAGAGCTGAACAGAAGGGCTGTGAGTTGCAGGCAGGTGGAGATGCTGAAGGGCTGCGAGCCCCAGACCCGGCGCAGACGCTGAAGGGCTGCGAGCCCTGGGCCCAGCCTAGAGGCTGAAGTGTTGTGAGCCCTAGGCCCAGCCTAGAGGATGAAGGGCTGCGTGTCCCGGGCCCAGCCTAGAGGCTGAAGGGCTGCGAGCCCCGGGCCTGGTGCAGCTGTTGAAGGGCTGTGATCCTCGGGCCTGTTGCAGCCAGACATCCTGGGCCCTTTCCAGTGTATCAGCTGGGGGAGAGAAGAGGGGGTGCCACCTCAGTTTGGAAGGGAATTTGTTATTCAAAAGTATCTGCTCAAGATGAAGCAGTCATTGGATTAGGGTTGTTGGCTTGAGCTGCACAGCCTCAATTCTCCCTTCCTTTCTCCATCATCCCCAGGGCTACTGGCTCCGGCGTTGTCTCAAAATTAGGCAAATCATAGATTCATAGATTCCAGTGACAGAAGGGATCATCTTGTCTGGTCTTCTGGATAGCACAGGCCAGAGAGCTTCCCAAAAATAATCCCTAGAGCAGATCTTGTCGGAAAACACCCAATCTGGATTTTAAAATGGTCAGTGATGGAGAATCCATCACAATCCTTGGTAAATTATTCCAATGGTTAATTACCCTCACTGTCAATCATTTACACCTTTTTTCCAGTCTGAATTTGTTTAGCTTCAACTTCCATGTTATACCAATCGCCGGTAGATTGAAGAGCCCATTATTAAATATTTGTTCCCCATGTAGGTACTTGGAGACTGTAATCAAATCACCCCTTAACCTTCTCTTTGTTAAGATAAATAGATTGAGCTTCTTGCCTGTATCGCTATAAGTCATGTTTTCCAGTCCTTTAATCATGCTTGTGGCTCTTTTCTGAACCCTCCAATTTATAAACATCCTTTTTGAATTGTGGATACAACAACTGGACACAGTAGGGATCACAGTGGTGCCACTATTGAGGTACAGTAACCTCTTTACTCCTACTCGAGATTCCCCTATTTAGGCATCCCAGGATCACTCTAGCTATTTTGGTCACTGTATCGCACTGGGAGCTCATGTTCAACTACTTATTCACTTCTACCCCCAAATCTTTTTCAGAGTCACTGCTTCCCAGGATAGAGTCCCCCATCCTCTAACTAAGGCCTACAGGTTTTGTTCCTGGATGTATATGTTTACATTAGCCATATTAAAATTAGGGCTGTCAAGCAATTAAAAAAATTAATTGCGATTAACTGCGCGATTCAAAAAATGAACCGTGCGATTCAAAAAAGAATTACGCGATTAATTGTGCTGTTAAACAACAATAGAATACCATTTCTTTTAAATATTTTTGGATGTATACTACATTTTCAAATCTATTAATTTCAATTACAACACAGAATAAAGAGTGTACAGTGCTCACTGTATATTTATTTTTGATTATAAATAATTGCACTGTAAAAAACAAAAAAAAACTATTTTTCAATTCACGTCATACAAGTACTGTAGTGCAGTCTCTTTACCATGAAAGTTGAGCTTACAAATGTAGAATTATATATATAAACTGCATTCAAAAATAAAACAATGTAAAACTTTAGAGCTTATAAATCCACTCAGTCCTACTTCTTGGTCAGCCAATCGCTCAGACAAACAAGGTTGGTTACAATTTGCAGAAAATAATGCTGCCTGCTTCTTGTTTACAATGACACCCGAAAGTGAGAACAGGTGTTCCCATGCCACTGTTGTCGCTGGCGTTGAAAGATGTTTTTGTGCCAGATATACTAAAGATTCATATGTCTCTTCATGTTGCAATCACCATTCCAGAGGACATGCTTCCATGCTGATGATGGGCTCTGCTTTTGATAACAATCCAAAGCAGCGTGGACTGACACATGTTCATTTTCATCATCTGAGTCAGATGCCACCAGGAGGTTGATTTTCTTTTTTGGTGGTTTGGGTTCTGTAGTTTCTGTATCAGAGTGTTGCTCTTTTAAGGCTTCTAAAAGCATGCTCCATACCTTGTCCCTCTCAGATTTTGGAAGGTACTTCAGAATTTTAAACCTTGGGTCGAGTGCTGCAGCTATTTTTAGAAATCTCACATTGGTACCTTCTTTGCGTTTTGTCAAATCTGCAGTGAAATCTGAAAACGAACATGTGCTGGGTCATCATCCGAGACTGCTATAACATGAAATACGTGCAGAATGTTGGTAAAACAGAGTAGGAAACATACAATTCTCCCCCCAAGGAGTCCAGTCACAAATGTAATTGATGCATTATTTTTTAATGAGCATCATCAGCATGGAAGCATGTCCTCTGGAATGGTGGCTGAAGCAGGAAGGGGAATATGAATGTTTAGCATATTTAGCATGTAAATACCTTGCAACGCTGGCTACAAAAGTTCCATGCCTTCTCACTTTCAGGTGACATTGTAAATAAGAAGCAGGCAGCAGTATCTCCCCTCAATGTAAACAAACTTGTTTGTCTGAGCGATTGGCAGAATAAGAAGTAGGTTAGGTAACCAAAAAAAAATCTGTATTTGTAAGTTACACTTCGAGGTCTAGTGGGTATGAGTGGGGGCGCTGGGGGTGGGAGTCAGCACTCCTGGGTTCTATTCCTGGATCTGTGAGGGAGGGTTGTCTACTGTTTAGATCAGGAGATGGAGAGTCAGGACTCCTCCTGGCTTTGCAGCTGACTCCCTGTGTGACTGAGGGCAATTCCCCGCCCCCCGCCCCCCCCGTGCCTCACTCATATGGGGATAATGACACCGACCCAGCTCCTGGGGGTTGGGGCTGGATTCATTCCAGTCTATACAGCACCTCTGAGGGAGGTGCTAGGAAAGGGCAGGACATAAGTAACCAACAGACACTAATGGGATGCACCATGTGATTCTCTTTCTGTCCCTAGCGCATGTGACTGTGGACCCCAACACAGCCAATGCCTACCTGCTCTTGTCCCGGGATCAGCGGAGCGTGAGGGTGGGCAACAAGAGGCGGGATGTCCCCAGTAACCCCAAGCGGTTTGACACGTGCACCTGCATCCTGGGCCGGCAGCGGTTCACAGCCGGGAAGCACTACTGGGAGGTGGAAGTGAGGGACAAGCCATGTTGGACACTGAGGGTCTGTGAGGAGTGTGTGAGCAGGCAGGGAATATTCACGCCCTCACCAGCGACTGGTTTCGGGACGGTGTGGCTGCACAATGGGGATGAGGATGCAGCGCTCACTTCCCCCCTGCCCGAGCTTATGCTGAGAGTGAAGCCTCGGCAGATTGGCATCCTCCTGGACTTTGAGGCCGGAGAGGTGTCCTTCTACAACGTGACTGGCAGCTGTCACATCTACACCTTCAGTGGCATCTTCTTGGTGCCCCTGCGGCCATACTTCTACCCGGGGATGCGGGCAGGCAGCTTGAATGATGCCCCTCTGACCCTCCCACAGGCAACACAGCAGCCATGAGCCAGTCACAGCCGCCTTGGCACCTTGGGCTTTCAGGACTTACCAATGAAAGGCTTTCTTAACAACACATAATTCACCAGCGGAACTTACTGCCACAGGATATTGAGGGGCCCAAATGTCTAGTGGGATTCAAAAAAGGATGAGACATATATATGGATGATCCAAATATCACCAGTTAGAGAGGGCAGGAGACACCAGGACTATAAAACCATCTCCACAGGGCAGGAGCCAGCCACTGACTACAGGGGGGCACATTCCCCAAAGAGAAGGTTATTCCCTAATTACACACTGCAGCGTCTCTGATACCTTCCTCGAAGCCTCTGACTATGGAGACAGGATACCTGGCTTTTGGGCGCTGCAGTGAGCTAGCACAGCAAATCCTATGCTCTCTGGGTGCTGTTAGAGCAAGAAATTGGTCACTGAAGCTGATAATCAGCCACAGAGCAGGAGCACTGATCCACGATAAATGCCCCCACACTGCTAGACCTTCCTGCACAGCCCCAGTAGGGGAGTCTCCATCCAGCATTGCCATTCCCCAGCACTGGAATGCAGAGTCAGCAGCATCTGCGGGGAGGCCTGGGGAGCAGGAGAGGGTGGGTGAGAGGACCTGAGGGCCTTGCTCAGTTTGCAAAGAATCCAGCTGCATCATCTTTCGTAGGTGGTGTGGCTGGTGGAGACCTTGGGTCTCTGGCATGTCATGCTCCTGGCTTAGCCGCTTGGTTCAAGGTAGAGCATTGCTGCCTGTGTCCTGTAACCTCCAGCAGCCGAGCTCCTTGGGGCAGCCATGGCAACATTGCCTTTGGCTACCCTTGTTTTAAAGGGCTCGGGGAGCATGGACACGAGGATGGAGTCGCGTGTCTGTAAAGGGCGGGGCCTGCCAACACGAGCGAGCCAGCTCTAATCGGCAATTTGCCTCTGACCTATTCCCCCTTCTGGTGAAATACCGAAGCCTTCCTTCCGCTGGATGCTTCTGAGCCCAGCCCAGCCCATGGGCCAGAGCTGTCCACAGCCCTGTGCGTGTGCTGTCCCTGGTCTCACCGACGGTGTGCGTCAGCACGCAAACCCAGTGCAGACTGCAAAGCCTGTTGGCCCATCAACCTCAGCTCTCTAGGTCATTTTCTCCCACCAATAAACCATGCATTCCAATAGCCTTGTATAAGCTGGCAAAGCATCCCTTGTGATCTGAGAGCTGCTCACCCCCACCTTCTGGGGGAAGGGGGAGAGCTAGGAGATCCAGTCCAGCTGGAGCCGTGGTACTCTCAGGACTCAGCACTCTCATGGGCCCTTCGTGGTGCATGTGTGATTCAGGGACTACTATGACTGTCTGAGGGAGCTGCCCATTCCCTAGCCCTGTGTGCACCTCTCTGTGATGGGACTTCACCCCAAGAAGCCAATGTGCTGCATGCAGCTAAATAGTCCAGCCCCCCTCCAGCCCCAGTAATGAAGGCAGAGTGAGAGGAATTTCACACACAGAGAACCCCCTAGACTGTTCCGAAGCTAGGCAGAGAGGGTGGGACAAGGGGGTCTCTGAGGCCCTCAGGCTGGGCCTAGCTCACTGCCATGCCCCTCTCAAGGAGTGGTTTTGTCTTCTTGACATATATTCACCCTAACCCAAATCATGACAGGTTTCAGAGTAGCAGCCATGTTAGTCTGTATTCGTAAAAAGAAAAGGCGTACTTCTGGCACCGTAGAGACTAACCAATTTATTTGAGCATAAGCATCCGATGAAGTGAGCTTTAGCTTATGCTCAAATCAATTGGTTAGTCTCTAAGGTGCCACAAGTCCTCCTTTTCTTTTTCCTAACTCAAATGTATCCCATTGGCTACAGGGAGTTCCAAGCTAGGACAAGTTCACCTTGATGTCTTTCTCCAGCAGGCGGATGGTTGCAGAATCTCTCCTGGGTTGCAGAATTGCTCCTAGCCAGGGCTGGCTTTGATGCAGCAGCCTGGGGACGGTGCCCCATCCTAGCTGGGCAGGGCTCATGCCCTCCTTGCCTGGCCAATCCCATCGGGCTCCCCTTGAATATGTCCAGGACGCGATGGCTGCAGCCCTGCAGCCGCTGTACAGCCATGGGCACAGTAGGCCTGTGTGTGGGTGTTCGTCTGGCTCCAGGGCTGGGGAGGGAGGAGGAGACCCGGGAAAGAGCAGCAGCAAGCCGTTCGCTGAGTAGACAGGACTGGGCTGGCAGCTCCAGGTGCATTCCCAGCTCCACGGAGAGGGACGTCAAGGCTGGCTGGACTGATCCCTAGATCTAGATCCCTAGAGGGCAGGTGCGTGCAGGGGTCTGGACACAGAGAATGGCCGACACCCTGTTTCCTGGCAACTGATGGCCTGGGCCCTTTCCCCCTGCAAGGTGAGACCTAAGGGTTGGAGAACAAGGGAATCAGGTGCCCTCCTGGCCGGGGAAAGGGACAAAGCCCAGAGGAGGAGGGGCTGGAGGGAGTTTCAGTTTGGGGCTGGCTGGGACATGGAGTGAAGGGTAGACGTGGTTGTCTGGCTCACTGCCCCCCAAAATGGACCCAGCTGAAGGGTCCGGTTCTCGACACCTACAAGCTCTGTATTAGACCATGTTCCTGTCGTCTAATAAACCTTCTGTTTTACTGAGGGAAGCAGCGCGGGGTGAGGGATGTGCTGGCCACGGCTTCCTGCAGCCCCCGTTGGCCTGCAGTGGGGAACTGCGGCCAGTGGGATCCGCGATCGGCCAAAGCTGTGGACGCGACAGGTAAACAAACTGGCCTGGCCCGCCAGGGGGCTTACCTTGGGGGGCTGCATGCCAAACGTTGCCGACCCCGGTGCTACAGCAATCTCCCGTACAGCAATGGCTGTTTCAAGACAGCGTAATTTAGAACAACCCAGAGTCTAAAGCTCAGGTGTATTTGAGGATCTGGGCCAGTACTTGGCTGTTTCTATAGTAATGACCCCTGAGCAAGCAGTGTAATGTACATGCTTATCACTGAGCTTGTCCAGAGGCTGCACGTCCATCAGAATGACTAGATGTCCTGATGTGTAATAAAAACACTTGGAGTCATAAAAAATCAACCCAGCCTACTTTACAGGGCCTGAGCCTTCTCTCCCTTACAGCATCTGAGCAGTAGGAGAATGGCTAATACGGGCCACTGTTCTGGTTGTTGTATTCTATTTATAAAAGCATAATACTGGCCAGTATTATAGTTGCTGTATTCTGTTATAAAACAACAACAAAACATAGAAAAATCAAAAATACAATTTAATGTTTTGAATTAATTTGGGGAAAAGAATTTACAGGACAATACAAGAATTCAAAACATTTAAAACATTCCTTTCTTTCTCTCCAGTATTTTCGTCTCTTTTGTTCCAATTTTGGGTAGCGGGAGCGAGTAGTATAAGAGCCCTACCATCAATCAAACGTTAACCCCACCCCTTGACCCCGTAAGCCCTGCACACAGGTCACTGGAAGTCCCACCTCTTGGGAGTATTACTTCCAGGGTCAAGGTGGACACATGTCCGGAAGCAAGGTGTGTCATGTGACCCCTGTAAGAACTCCTCCCACTGTCCTCTGCTGATCAGGATGGATTCTGCCCCCACAGGAACGCTTCGAGAGAAGATTTGACCAATCAGGGGGAGTTCCGGGGTTTGTGTGACCCCTCTAAGAACTCCTCCCACTGCCCTCTACCAATCAGCAGGGGTTTCAGCCGCTGGGGACCACCCCGAGAGGAGATTTGCCCAATTGGGGGGAATTCTGGGGCAGGGTGACCCGTTAGGAGGTGGCTCGTGTGACCCCTCTAAGAACTCCTCCCACCACCCTCTACCAATCGCGATGGGTTTTGGCCACAGAGGACAGCCCCAAAAGGAGATTCGACCAAAATAGGGTGGGTTCTGGGACGGGCTCAACCACCCAGAAGAGGGTCATGTGACCCCTCGAAGGACTCCTTCCAATGTCCTCTGCCAATCAGAGTGCAGAACCATCACCTCATAAGTCCCAGCGCTGGGAAGAGGAGGCCATCTCTTACCAAGAAGACGTGTTTTAGAAATTGTGGAAAGGCTGAGAGTAAACGTGGACTCCTTTACCACCCCTGTGAGAACTTCAGACTTTGTTTTAGCCCCGAGGACCTTTGGAGTTGTGTGGAGAAAGCGCTACAGCAGCGACAGTTCTGAAGAGGATGAGAGAGAAGCCAAGGGGATTCCTTTGGCCCAGCCATTGATGGATATGCCAGAATCCGAACCTGAAGCCCAACTGCTCATGAGACACCCTGATGAGCATGGTGGCCTCTTGTCATCCGCCACCCTGGAGGAGGAAGGCGATCATGGCTTGGGGGAGGCACTGGCAGACAAGGTGAATGGAAAAGACATAGCTCAGGTACATGAATGATTAAGAAGCGACGGTCGATGATTGCGTGTAATGAGGTTAGGAACCAGGGGTTGTGTAAATCTAAAAACAAGGAGTGGGAACTTACGCTTGTTTCTTCTCTGAAAATCTCTCGACAGCTTGACGATGCCTTTCCAGGGGACCCGGAGGCCCTGGACGGCGTAACATCAAGCAGCGAAGGTGAACCAGGCCCGCCTTGTTTTTGCTCAACGCCGCTAGAAATTGTTGAAGATGACTCCGAGGAGGACGGCTACGAGGAGTTTAGGAGGAGGCTTGGCATGGAACTCGCTGAGTCAGTGCCACATCACGAGCGTAAAAATGTTATGCGGACTATTGTCCGCGTTGCTGTTTATGCTGTTCTTCATCACTGTCTTAGGGAAAAGCTTTTTGAAAATGGTGAGGGCTGTGTCATAGATGCCCCAGCCCAATGGCACCATGACTGTGTGACTTGGACTTCAATGGATAGAAACTGCAAGCTCTGGGACCTGTGTGCTGAGCTATGTTTGGAAAGCTTATTGAACACTATTATTGCCATAGGTTATGTTATGCAATGTCTGTGCCTAACCCAAGAACATTTAGCACAAGGGGTGACCTTGAGAAATGCTGTGCAATTCAGTGGAGACCCTGACCTTGTTTTAAAGACAATGTCCAAACTGGAAGATGCCTGCTTACAGCGTTACATTGACCGTCTGGTCCACACAAAAAGTGACAGAACCCTGCTTAAGAAACAGTCTATTTGTAAGAAATCTAAAAGGATTAATTGAGAGAATGATGAAGGGACAAACATGCAATATAAAACTTGGCTGCTGTAGATTTTAAAAAATCGAATGAAAAGGGCTTTGTGATTATCTGTGTTTCTGTTAGAAGGTCTCTGGCCCTTAAGTGAGCTAAAAGTTTTAATGGAGCCTCTGGGTTTGTTTTCAAGAAGCTGTATGACTTTTAAATGAAAAAAAAATGGTTTGTGAGAACCTAGGTCTTGTGTCTTTGTGTAAAAGAGACCCATTTACAGCAAAAAGCTGTGAAGTGGGAGGGGAACAAATCCTAAAAATGTGTTTACAGTGTAACCCTTCTGCCCATCAGAGTTGGCCACAACAGGGGCTGGATTCAGTATCTAGGAGTTCCCTCCCAGTAACACAATGCAAAACCGGGTCAAGCCCCCCACCAGCGGGGCACTGAAGCTCCCCTATGACAAGCTGAAATCACTGAATACTGTGTTAAGTAGTAGGGGGGCCTCAGAGCTGGGGCACCGTGAACCCAAAGTGACATCAGCTCTGCAGTCTGTAACCAAACTCCTAATAGAATCAAAATTACCTCTGACATTACACAATGGAGAGAAAGTGCAATTGGTGTTTGGGGCCCTCAGAAGGGGGCTCACATCACCAGGCACAAACCTCCAAACTCTCTCAATTCACTGGGTTTTGGAATCCTTGTCCCTTGCCTAGCGAGTGCTACTTAGTTGATGGCGAGTCCCTCCGTCATAAAAGGCCAAGGACAGTTCTACTGTCCTTGATTCACATAATCAGGATAACAGCACTTTATTCTTCCTGCCCCAATAACAGAGAAACTGGGGATCCCACAGCCGCCAAAGTGACCATTTGGGCTCCTGTGGGCTCATGCTAGGTGGGGTGAGTGTCCTTTGCAAACGAGATCAGCTCCTGAAGTCCTTTCCCACAACTCACCACCAGATGTCAGGGTAGAGCTCATCCTGCCTCTGCTTACAACAGGAAAACAAAACAGGGATGGTTCAGACATGTGTTTGAGTACAATAGAGTTGACTCATCCTGTTCACACCCCCACTGAATAGCGAAGGTAACTGTGATTACTTACCCTTGTTGCTAGAGGGATAAATGTGATGGGTGTGCACCCATAGTAAGGGAGGCGGGTGGGTGAGTTCGGATTAATATGAAATGAAATAAAACCTCAGGAATTCGCAGATGCTATTGGGCAGTTTAAATATAATCCCTGGAGTTGGTAGAGCACTATTGGACAGTGAAAATGACCCAGGAACTGGCAGAACTCTACTGGACAGTTTAAATATGACCCAGGAGTTGTTTGAATGCTATGGGTCACTCTTTCTAGCAATTCAAAGCCATTAAAAGTTTAAAATACTCTATTTACCCAAAAAACCCAAAACAACCAACCAAAAAATCCCACCACACACACACACACACACACACACACACACACACACACACACACACACGGGTCTAACCCAAAACTGAAATGTTTGAAGGGTTCACAAATCTTCACCATGCTTTAGAACAATCATTTGCTCGAAAGACAAATTTTTAAAAGCTGCGGGTGCTTATTATGGTTGTGATACAACCATTTTATTTCAACCCCCAACCCCAAAGTTTAAGCATGAAAGAAACATGTTTAAAAAACAAGCCCCAAAGACATTTACTGAGATCTGCAAAGGGTCCCCACTTGGAAATGGGTACAGTTACATTACAGATTGGTGATTTACTGTTTAATACTGTAAGAAGGCCCTACAGAAAAATGTATTTTAACTAAAAGGAAAAAAATGTGGCCAAAAGCAGCTCGGTTGTGCAGACAGCTTAATTTGTTGGATCATACTAAAGAAGTTCTGTATTAAAATCACAAATGAGTTTGATTCCCCATAGTTTAAATTCCAGGGTATTACTAATTAAGAGGTCTCTTGGGTTTTGGTGCTGTTTCTCTCCCTCTCCGTGTGAAAGTTGCAAGCTGCTAATTGTGTTAGTACATCCTAGACAGAGTCTGTTCTCAAAGCAACACTTTGTAACAACAGAAAGAGCACACAGAGACTCCCCGCCCTTTTGTTGTATTTATCTGGCTTTGTTAACAATTGTGCTTTAAAATAGAGATAGAGGATGTATGTGGATGGATGCTTGGTGTGGATAATAACTGAATGATCAGGGAGGTGCCAGCCTAAGAATCCAGTGTCTGTCGGCCAAAGAAGGCGTCAACCAGAGGACCCCCAGAGGGCAGACTGGAATCCACCCAACAGCCTCAAGGATGGGAGAACCGAAGAACAAGACGGAGCCGTCAGGAATGTGCCATCTGCTGATTGATTCAGCAACAGCATGATGAAGCAATTCCCATAGGCTGGCATAGCAATAAATTCCTATAAAAATGGACTCTAGAAATGGAAAACTTTGGGGTCTGATTCTGCAAACCAACTTCCAGGCGCGTCAGATGTGCATCTGACAAGGCCCTGCTCCCTCCTCGTGTCCAGGCCACCTGGCCAGTGGCTTGGCATGAGCAACTCTAAGGCTGGTAACTATGATAACAACCTTGCAGAACCTCTCTGTGTGTGTGTGTGTGTGTATGAATGAATGTGTGAGTAAATATGAAATTGAATGGAATGTTATAGCTATAACTAACTGCTTACTATGATTCTTTCTGTATGCACAATAAATGTGGCATTTTGCCTTTTCCCTTTTAATAAGATCCTGCTGGTTTTTATTTTATTGGTATAACAAATTCCCCCACCCCAGATCACAAAAGGGAATGTTAGGGAGGGGTGCCTAATGGCCTTAAGTAGCTATTATTTGAGAGTTGTAGCAATCAAATCAACCTGCTAGCTCCTATTTTGAAGTCTGTTTGAAACAAAGGCTTAGGATGGTGTAAAAACCTCATGTATTTTGGAGACTCTTTCAACAGAAACTCTCTTGAATGGCTGCTGGACTGCAAAAGGAGCCATGCTCCCTGTTTTTAACTCTGAAAATATATATTCTATTCTATCACTCGTTGGCCATGCTGTCTTAGTAAATAATGGTGCCTATGTTTCTTGCAGTGTGATCTGTTTAGCATGGAACCAATCACTTTAAACTGCATTTCATCACCGGGCCAAGGTAAAAACCAGTTTAACTGTAGTTTTGCTTAATAACTTCAGGTATTACACAGGTTGGATAGGGATTTGGGGGTAATACTAACTAACATTTTTGCTTGTTCTTTAATCCAAAGGCCCAAACACATATGGGGGTGGGGTGGGGGGGGGGCGTAACTTTCTGCAATTGGCTTTTAAATGCATGTGGGTTTATTTAAAAGTATTTTGTGGCAAACTGTGTTTTAAACTCTCACTCTCTCTCTCTCTCTCTGTGTAAAAAAATATAGGTGGTTTTTTTTTTAAGTATATGGCTGCAAACTGATGGTAATGGTGTGTTTCAAATTAACAGGGTGCTTTTTTAATGTGCAAAATGTGTTTTAAACTGGATTTTAAAAGCAGTTTGGTTTTTATTTTGCAAACTGAGGTGCATTTAAAAAAAATGTTTGTGGGTTTGTTGTTTTTTGTTTTAACGTGGTAGAAATAAACTCAAAACTCCTGTTTGTTGTACAGCCTGAAATGGATTATTTTATTTTAAAGCTCTGACTTTTTAAATAGAAAAACACCCTAATGAATATTTTATTTTTAAGTTTACAAGACAGTTTCGTGTGATTTATAATAATCATAATCATATTGTCTGCTCCACAGTACGGTCAAAACATGAGAGACCCTTAGACCAGAGGGTAAAGAAGCTTAAAAGAAAAAGAAAAGAGACAGCTGAAAAGAAAAATTCACCAGATGGATGGATGAAGCCCAGTAAATATACTGTGTTTGGGAGGTTATGAGGTTTTGTATTTTAAGTAAATACATCGGTGTGGGTGAGAAAGATGGTAAAGTTAAGTTTTGTAATATGTTCCTTCCCCCCCAATCGGGAATGTGCAGTTCTCCTGACAATGCTGTAGTCAGAGCTACAGGGACACCTCCACCAGACCAGCCAAAGAACCAGAAATCTGCTTTGAGACCTTTAACAACTCAAAACAGCACAAGAGTGCAGATGAAGCATCAGGACAATCCAAACCTCAAATACGTCAAAGCCAAGGACAAAACAAAAGACTCTGGTGAAAACCAACCACGCAAACACAACTCCAGTTCCTCAGCGGCCACCTCCACACCAAGCCCTGAGAAAACCATGAGTGAAAACGCCCACCTACGATGCTTCGTTCAGAAGACTGAGGGACGCTGTATCCTCGGGGGTTCTAAAAGAACGGCATTCTAAAAAGGTTTGGGGAAAATATGATGCTTCGTTCAGAATACCGGTGAACGGTGTATCTTCAGGGGGTCTAAAAGAAAGGAGGGCTGGAAAGCACGTCAACAAAGCAAAAGCTTTGGTGGGTGACTTTTTGAAAAATACTTCAATTTTTGGCTCTGCGCAGGCGTGACTAGTTGTGGAAAGGGGCCTGGGTAAAAGGGGTACCCTCAAGGATACACATCAGCTCAGGTGTAAACAAAAGGGGGGACAGCGCTTGGTGGACAAACAAATGGCTGCCAAAAAGTTCCAGGCCAGGGTCGCTGTAAAAATTTTAAAAAGGGCTAAAGAGGTAATGGGGAGGGGGGACAAAAAGAGATGCCCTCGACTGGAGACTCTCAAACTGGAATGTCTGAAAATGGGGAGGTGGAATCAGACTCTCACACAGAGTCTGGTTTAGAAAATTCCCCAGAGGGCTCTCTAGAATGATGGGTCCCCATTTCCTCCCGATGACCCTCACGGAGGCGCCTCGGAGTCTGACTCTCAAATAGCATCTGATGTAGATGGTCCCGTAGAGGAACCCCCAAGTAACCCTGAAAATGCAGAGGGGTGTATGGAGAGAGTGAGAAGTTGGCAACGTGAATTACCTAGATTTGGGGGGTTGGTGTATTGTGAGGAATTTCATTTTGTCAATCTTGAGCGAATAAATTCAGCTCAGCAGGTTGTTGAAGCCATACACAGGGGGATACAGTTAGTTCTCGATGACGTTAATGGTAGGGTAGGCCCTGATGATTATGTTCAGTTACATTTAGAGAGCCGTAATTGAACTAACCCGTTGTTTTCAGTCTGAAGAACTAGGGATGAGCTGTCTGCTGAGGATTTCTTCAATCAGACCTCAAAGCTGCCACAGAGCAATAGAGTTGCATGTCAATGGGACATTGCACCTCGTTGGGACAGTTTTAAAAAAACAGGGGTGGGGGCCGCTCGTAGAGTTTTAAATTCTATCCTCAGTAGTCAAATCATCCATAAAAAAGAGACAATGTTTAGTAGACCTGACTTACATGGCTACCAATCTGTGTTTTGCGCGTGGGCTCTTGACCATCATGTCCGACCATAAACCTACGGACGCAGAATCGTTAGCGGGGGCGAGAAAGTTGCATGAGAAACTGGGCTGGTCAGATCAAAAAAAGATTATGCTCAGTGACGTAGCAATGTCTGAACAGCATTTAGGAGTCAACACACAGGTGGTGCTGTATGCGGCGAAAGGGGCTTTTTTTAAACGGGCGGGGGGGGGCAGTTTACCCCAAGATTTATTTCATCCTGTTGCACGATGAGCATTACTATGGGGTTCTGGTTGTGAAAAAGTTGTTCGGAGCAAAAAAATATGGTGAGTTTTGCCCCATGGTGCACAGTCACGGCCACTCTCACAGGTACAGCTGCTGCCTCTGCTTGAGCGTAACCTGCTCAGACAGCGTGGACGTGCAGCTGAGGTGTCCTCGCTGTAGACTGTATTGTCAGTCCAGAGAGCGTTTAGACAGACACATCGACTGGGCATCGACAGAACAAGCTGAATGCCTGTCTAAAACGTTGTGCGATAAGGGTCAGTCTTACGTGGACAAGCGGCACAGACGTAAAGGGAGGCGCTGTAAGCAGGGTCAGGGTTTGATCGCTGGTGATGTAGACGGTCACCTCGGTTTTATGGACAGCCTTAGAAAGCCCGAATCCTCAGAAAAGTGTATTTGTTATGATTCCGAAATCACACAGGAGACTGGGTTGCACACTCCCAATTACATTTTTGCTATGTCCCTCAAGCCGGAAAAGTCCTGGGAATTTAAGGGTGATGAGTGTCTTTCTATGTTTGTTCAGACCTTTATTGGCAAAGAGTTCCGGGTCTACACGTTCCAGGCGCACAATTCCAAAGGTTACGATGCATACTTCATCATTAGACAGTTCCTGAAGGAAAAGATGTGCCTAGAACTGATCACTCAGGGTAGTAAACTAATGTGTGTGGAAGTTAAGGCCCTGGGCATTCGTTTTATAGACTCTTTAAACTTCTTGCCCATGAAGCTTGGTTAGCTCCCGCAGGTGATGGGATTTGAAGGGTGCAAAGGGTATTTTCCACATTTTTTGAACACTTTAGAAAATCAAAATGACGTGGGGCCTATGCCCGGTGTGGAGCACTATGGTGTAGAAAGCATGATGCCCAGGGAAAAAGCAGAGTTTCTCGACTGGTAGCAGGCCCACAGGTAGGAGACGTTTGACTTGCAGAAAGAGCTCTCGTATTACTGTCAGCAGGATGTCAAAATTTTGAGACAGCTTTGTATCCTATACAGAGAAGAGATTATGAAAATGATGGAGAAGGGAGATCTAGTAGAGAGAGAACCTGGTAAATTCACTGAGATAAAACTGTGTATAGATCCATTCTGGTACATAACACTAGCATCTGCCTGCATGGCTATGTACAGGTTTATGTTTTTGGAGCCTAACACGGTAGCTCTTCTCCCTCCAGACGATGATCACAGGCAGAAAAAGATATTCGACCCCATCTATTCAATGGCTGTTGTATACCTCTCACCAAGAAACTATACAAATAGGGCATGCTTTACAGGGTGGGGAACTACAGGTAGGCTCCAACTCTTTAGAGGGTTATGCCAGTGTTGACAGGGTACACACAGCCATAGAGTTTAATGGGTGTTCTTTTCCACGGTTGTGCCACCTGTCATTGTGAGAAAGCACAAAACCCTATGACGGGGACAACTTTTGGGTTTCCTTATTACAAGACGCAGCTCAAGACCGACTATCTGAAATAACTTGGTTTTGTAGTGAGGACTCTTTGGGAGCAAGAGTGGGAAGTGATGAAAGAAACAGACAGGGAGCTTGCAGGTATTGAAAATGAGCCCAGTTGCCCTAGCCTCTCGTGCCTAGGGATGCTCTTTTTGGGGGGAGGACAAACGCTATCTGTCTACATTACAAACTTAACTCCGGGGAAGAAATCCACTATTATGATTTTACCAGCTTCTACCCTTTTGTAAAGAAAACCAAAGAATACCCTATCGGACACCCCGATATAGTTTATGACAAATTTGGACCCCTTGCAAATTATTTTGGAATTGCAAAACTTAAAGTGTACCCCACACAAGGCTTCTTTTTCCCATTCTTACCTGTCAGAGTGGGTGGCAAGCTTATGTTCCCGCTATGCCGAACCTGTGCGGAAACCGAGCAGCGGGAGATGTGCATCCATACTGACAAGGAGAGGGCCATCCTGGGGACTTGGTGCACGGTGGAATTGAACGCGGCCATAACGAAGGGGTACGCGGTGGCAAAAATATATGAAATCTGGCTTTTTAATGAAAAATCTGATGAACTCTTTTCAGAGTACATCAAATGACACCTCCGCCAGAAACAAGAGGCTTCAGGGTATCCCAGCTGGTGCACAGACGAAGAAAAACAAAATAAGTACATGAACGATTTCTACCAGAAAGAAGGCGTGCGTTTGTGCCAACACGAGATCAGGTTTAACCCCGCTAAACGCCAAATCGCTAAACTCTTTCTAAATTCCCTCACGAGCGAGATCCCGCCAGATCAACACATCACCGAGTTTGTGTCGGCAGGCCCGAAAACATACGGGTATAAGCTGTCGGGAGGAAAGGCCTGTATGAAAGTCAAAGGTATTACCCTGAACTTGGCAAACTGTCAAAAGATCAACTTTGAGAGTTTGAAAGATCTAGTCCTGGACTATTGCACGGGCCTGCGAGAAAACACCTCAAAAAAGAGAGAGGTGCAGCAGCCCTCTATCGTAAGGAGCAAAAATCAGTGGTAAATAGAGACCAAAACCCTTAAGAAAACAAAGAAAGTCATTTACAACAAGAGGGTCCTAGGAGAAGGCTTTAAAACCCTGCCCTACGGATTTTAAAATGGATACGAGGTGGAAACACCCCTTCTCTGCAATACTCGCGGGACCTAGCAACTGTGGGAAAAGTTACTTTATAAAAAATGTGTTGGATAATGCCAAACAAAACATTATCTGTTATGCCTGAGAATAGTGGATAACATGGCTATAAAAAGCATTGCAAGATACACATGTCTGGGCTTGTTGAAACACATTTTGAGCAAGGCTAGGTATGCCCAAGAATTTAAATGTATTTTTTAGAAAATTCATCACCATCCGGTCGTTTTGCACTAAGTCGTTAGAATACAATTTTAAAATCCTGTCAAAAGATAAACCCTTGCTCTGATGATGTAAGAAAAACACTCAGTGATAGCCGCAGGCGACAGAGCGGGGGTCTTGTAATTGTCTATTGTGAAACACAATGCCTGTGGCATTTTTGTTTAAACATTTCATAATGCTTTTAGGAAACAACATGCTCTTCGGGGGGTGCCCGTATGAGTCTAAAAACTCTCCACGGTTACGCTCCGCCAGACACAAGGCAAGCCAGTGTTCACCAGGTTGGTTGTGTGGATGTGCGATACAAACCTAGGGGTCTCTGAGACAGCGTGTCGCCAGGGAGCCAAATCACAAGGGAACACATCTAAGAAATTCTTTTTTGTGTAAGGCACCTTGATAAGACACACGAGAGCTGCGCGGTGTCCATGTTCACATATGGTCAAGCAGAACGTCTCTCCTCTGATTTCTCTCTATGATGTTGTCAAAAACCCCATGCATGATCAGATTGATGGTGATGGTTAAAGCCTTCCCAAAACGTATTTCTGCTCTCAGGTTCCCGGTTTTAATCAGGGAATAGTCATCGGTGCATTCCTGGTCGGGAGACAGGTCAAAGGCAAACAAGGTGTAACCCTGTGGAAACTCCTCACGGTCGATTAACAGAGAACGATCTGTCATGTGTTTACCAGTGTCTGTACCAGATTCATGTATTCTCTCACGCAGCATCCTGCCTCCAAGTCTGGTTGCAGAGGCTTGGTTGGTATCTGTTCACCATCCACATACAAGGCCACAAAATTAATATCATAATGTTTAAAATGAAAGGGATTTTTAGTGTAACTTCCACTCAAGGCATAAGACAAACCCTAGGACAAGCATTTTGGGTAACTGTCCCAAAAAACAGGTTCTCCTGGTTATTGACCCTGCTGCCCACGGGGATGCTAAACACTTTCATTCCCACACGGTCCACGGGATATTTAGCATTTGTGGTAAGCAGGGACTCCGCGTGCCCCAGATGAACGCTCAGGGCCACTCGTACTTTCTTCATAAAAAGCGATGCTGATACAATGCGCAATTTAAAGCCTTCGGCTGCACTGCCCATTAAACAGAAAGCATCTTATCTGTGCGTCAGTTTAAATTTTCACATCCACTCCGTTCAACAAATGAGACGTATCTGTTCTGATCTGTCTTTATTTCAATGGTAATGGTATCGATGTGGTGTTTTCTGACAGGAATGTGATGAGGTTTATCGTAGGTGATGGTGACAAACTCATTGTTCCTTCCTCAGACAGGGACACAGTGTAACAGGGGAACAGAAAAGTCCCTCACAAACTGGTGTTCTACAATATCTGTGTGCAGATACAGGGAATTAACTCCCCCTGTGATGTCTGCCCAGAAGGGGAATTTTTGGATGCTGCGCTTGGGGCCCAAACCTAGAATGTTAGCTAGCTCCCTGCTGGTAGAAAACATAAAAGTAAAATCAGCGGATTTAAGGTTAACTTTTCTACCCACAGGGTCATCGTTCATGACCACCTCAGGTGGTGGGGGATGACGAGCCACGGCATTGTTCATATGATCCAATCATTTGGGTATGGACAAGTAATAACCTCGTCGTAGGATAAAACTCTATGCCATATCTTCAAAGGTGATTTTAAAAGGGGTGTCCTCGTTGATAGCGTTCCAGCTGTGCGGGTGTTGTATTTCCACTAACCCCACCTCCCAGGCACCTGGGAGATCCAAGGGCTTAATTAGCTGTATTGTAAAGTTCGAGCTGGTGTTTTGAGGAAAAACTGCAGAGCTGGCATTGCTGGGCAAAGTCATGTAAAACCCGCTGTCGCTCATTTTTCGCTCACGTGGTCGCCTTTTCTAAAAGGGGCAACAACCGGTTTTATTTTAAAACCGTTTCTATCAACCGGTTTCCATATCTTCAGAGAATTGGAAGGGTTAACATCGGCGGGTCTGGTACGTAGAGTTCTGTAAAAGCTCTGGTTGTAACTCTTCATAAAGTCAGGTAACAGGTCAATGTGGCGAAAGGCGTTATGGGCTGTAAAATATCGCCACATCCTCCATATCTTTTTCAAGTTCTGTTAAAATCGCTCCACAACCCCTGCTTTGACTTCATTATCAGTAACAAAAAGCGTTAACGCTGTGCTGTTTCAACAATCTGCTAAAAGGTTTGTTTCAAAATTCTTTCCACCGATTAGTTTGTCATTTTTGAGGCACGCGACCTTGGCTAAAAATAGCTTCCAAGGATGCTTTTTGGCCACTTGAAAAAGAAGATTGACCCCGTCAAAGCCCCCAACTTTCCTGGGGGTTTAACAGGTTTTCTTTAACAGAGCCGTCTGTGGAGACATGGCTGTTCCTGGGACCGTCTTTTACGAACACAAGTATGGAGGGGGACACGTTCATTCTGGCACATTTAAATAAGTTTTATTAATCGCCTGGTTTAACACAATCTTTTACAGCCGCCTGAAACAAAGGACGCCATGATCCCTACCATGAGGGAGTCTGAGCTGGTTCATTCTTCCATTTTTGTCCTTTTCTGGATTTTCCTCTGGAGATCTGGGTCTCAGACAGGAGCAAAAACAGCTGATGCACGATGGATTTACTCCCACAGGGCTACCGATGTGTAACTTCTCAAAGGCCTCTAGAAAGGCATCGTCGAGCTGTTGAGAGATTTTCAGACAAAAAACAGTGTAAGCACCCCACTGCCTGTTTTTAGATTTATGTAATGCCAGGTCGATTCCTAACCCCATCACACCCCCATGATCGACCGTCGCTTCTTAATCATTCATTTACCTGAGCGCCGTCTTTCCCGTTCACCTTGTGACTCCCCCAAGCCACAATCGCCTTCCAACTTTAGGGCCTGGACAATGAGAGGCTGTCACACTCATCGGGGTGCCTCACAAAGGTTTGGATTTTGGGGTCGGGTTCTGACGTATCCATCAACGGTTGAGTCAAAGGGCCCTCCTCGGAACTGTCACTGCCGAAGCGCTTTCTCCACACAACTCCAAAGGTCCTCGGAGCTAAAACAAAATCTGAAGGTCTCACGGGGGTGGTAAAGGAGTCCATGTTTCCTCTCAGCCTTTCCACAATTTCTAAAACATGTCTTCTTGGTGAGAGATGGCTTCCTCTGCCCAGCGCTGGGACTTATGGGGTGATGGTGCTGCACTCTGATTGGCAGAGGGCATTGGGAGGAGTTCTTAGAGGGGTCACATGACCCTCTTCTGGACGGTTCACCCAATCCGAGAACCTGCCCCATTTTGGTCAAATCTCTTCTCGGGGCGGTCCTCTGCAGCCGAAACCCATCGCGATTGGTAGAAGGTGGTGGGAGGAGTTCTTAGAGGGGTCACACGAAGCACTTCCGGACGGGTCACCCCACCCTGGAACTCCCCCCAGTTGGTCAAATCTCCTCTCGGGGTGGTCCCCAGTGGCTGAAACCCCTCCTGATTGGTAGAGGGCGGTGGGAGGAATTCTTAGAGGGGTCACACAAACCACTTCCAGACAGATCACCCCACCCCGGAACTCCCCATGATTGGTCAAACCTCCTCTCGGGGTGGTCCCCAGTGGCTCAAACCCCTACTGATTGGTAGACGGTGGTGGGGGGTATTCTTAGAGGGGTCACACGAACCACTTCCAGACAGATCACCCCACCCCGGAACTCCCCATGATTGGTCAAACCTCCTCTCGGGGTGGTCCCCAGTGGCTCAAACCCCTACTGATTCGTAGACGGTGGTGGGGGGTATTCTTAGAGGGGTCACATGAACCACTTCCAGACAGGTCGTCCTGCCCCGGAACTCCCCCTGATTGGTCAAATCTTCTCTTGGGGCGTTCCTATCAGGGCGAAACCCATCCCGATTGGTAGAGGACAATGGGAGGAGTTCTTAGAGGGGTCACATGACACACGTTGCTTCCGGTCATTTGTCTGCCTTGACCCTGGAAGTAATACCTCATGGCTTGGGACTTCCAGTGACGGTGGGTAAGGCTTACGAGGGCCAAGGGTGGGGTTAACGTTTGATTGACGGTAGGGCCCTTATACTACTGGAGCGCCTTCTTCTGTTTCTCTCCCGCTTCATTCCCCAAGCACTCGGCCAGGACAGATGTCATTTAGGACCTCAGTTGCCACCAGCTGGACAGAGGGACTTGGGTCTTTCTTGAGGAACTGGAGAGCTGAAATGACAGAGGACAACATGCTAGTGTACAGACTGTCAAATCACAACTAAGCGTGATCACAGAATCTTGAACTACCAGAGCTGAATGATCACATTGTAAAATGTGAAACTGGGCTCAGTCCTTCTATTGGGATGGAAAATACATGAGAGATGAATATGCCTCACTTTTCATATTGTCACCTGTGCCTGAACTAGCTGGAGACTTACTATCTCTGAATACCACGCTACAGAAGCTCTCCAATACAAAGAAAGCTTTAGGTTCCTCCATTGGCTCCCTTCCATGCTCCCAACAAGTGGGGAGGCCCTGACTCGACCAGAAAGTCATCCACTCTGCTGTAAATGGAAGAAGGTCCATTGTTTCAATAGCTTCCACTTTTAAGTTTATTTTCCATCTCTATTCAGGAGCCACGGTCTGAGCTCCAATAACCCTGGAATTGAACAGAGACCAGGTCCAAGCTGGTTTGTGCAGGATGCAGGGCACCTACTGGAAGAAAAATTGCTGGTGGGAAATTTGGGGGAGCAGAAAGTGGCTAAAATTTCTCCTCACCTGGGCAGTCCACAGAGAGCCAATAACGCCCAAAGAGTGGATAGCACTGGCTGCGGAGGGGGCCTTGCCAGGACAACCAGGAGATGCACGGACTCACATCACACCCCCTGCAGCTGCCTCCTTCAGGGGAAATTAAAGCTGACTTTCTACTGGGCAAGACTGAATTTGTCCTTGGATGTGTGGCTGATGCAGTTTGCACCAGTGCTATCGGTTACAGCTGCTTCTCAGCTAAATTTCTTTAGAACTCACGGATGAGCAGAACTTCAGCTGTATTTATTACTTACACATCAGCAGATGGTCCAGGTTCGGCCATTTCATACGCTGCCTGTCTGTGTGTTCCAGGATGATGCCTAAATACACAATGGAAAACAAACAACAACAATAAAACCTTCCCTTGTTGAGTGCAAAGTGATATTAGCAGCCCCTAGACAGGTCTTTGGCCTCTCCTACTGTGGACCTAAGGGTGAGCTGTGGGCAAGAGGATGCTAGTGCAGTTTAGAGTCCACACTGAAGAGAATGAGAAAGACTTTTTTTTTTAAGAATGTTTACACAAAACCCATTTGCTTTAAAGAGTCTGTGTTCCTCTTGCCACTGCTGTCAGTTATTGGAGACATACTATGCTAGTGTCTTGGTCTAGTGGTCTGAGCAAAGGCCTGGGGCCAGGAATAAGTGAGTTCTAAGCAGGGATCCCACAAGGTGACTGACAGGTGGGACTTAGGCCACAATGCCTGCCTGTCTCACCTGGGTATGCTTGGGAGAAGAGGGCACAGGGCCAAAGCGGAGGAACCTTTTGCCTCCTTGACAAGGTGGTGTGGCCAGGAACCTGAAAGAGCAGGTGCTGAGGGCAGGTGGGCTGCATGCCTCTCAATGATGAAGTCGTAGTGAAGAGCACTGAGCAACACTGTGGGTGGGTCTGCACTTTGAGCAAGGGGGATCACTCGCAGTTCAATGGGACAGGCCACACTACCTCGGACAGCGCTCACATGCTAAAATTAGAATGTAGCAAAAGCAGCACGAGCAGTGGGAGGAGCTAGCCACCTTGAGAATCAACTTTGGGGTTTGGATGGGATCATACTTGGGGTGGTTAAACTTCCTCCTGCTCCTGCCATCGCAGCTACTCTCTATTTTTAGCACTCAGGGCTAGTGCGGGTATGTTTCATCAAGCTGGGAATTAGCCCCCCAGCTCCAAGTGTAAACATGCCCTATGAGACAGTGTCCCAGCCTCTACTACTAAATGACTGCACCGTGCTTTCCCTGCAACAATCCCAAAGCACTTTATAGCAAGTCATGATTTCCTCCGACCACCACACTGGAGAGGTAGGGATATTAACATCCCCATTTATGTATGGGAAGCTGAGGCATAGAGAGATTAATGGCAGCTCAGTGCTGCACAGTGGGATTTTTCTCTCTCTCCCTCAATGGGAATACCAAAAGGGACACTGGGCATCATCTCTCACCAGCTAACTTGACTGCAACTGCCCGGATCTCTTCCCATCTGCTAAAGAAGTACATGATGGTGCTTTTGTACAAGTTCTCCAGCAGCTCGGCATTCTCTTTGGCCTAGAGGAAATCAGGGACACATGAGCTCTCTCTGGCTAGAAGTGCCCTTTGACTGCCAGCACATGCTTTTACGAGCCACAGGTAAATCAGAGAAAGAACAGGTGACTGGGTGGACGTGGGAAAAATGGGGATCTGTGGCAGATTTACATTTCCCATCACCCTCAGTCATATATCCCACTCTGACCGCTATTTCCATTACCCATCACACATCCCCCCCACACCTCTACACCACCACATACCACTCCAGTCAAGAAACTCAGACACTTCAACAGCTCACTCACAAGGTGTCTGCAAATGTCCACCTGGAGCTCTTCAGGCTTCAGCTCGGCTGTGCCATCAAGGTGTTCATTCACGGCAGTTTGGAGCCTCTTCAGTCCCAAAAACGGGACACAGAGGTGAAACGTAGCTCTGCATTCCTGAAAAAAAGGAAGCGTGTCACACCATTTAATTGTTCCCTAATGAGTGCTTTGGTCATTCAAAGGGAACTCATCTGCTTGACTGCTCATCTATTCCGGGATAAAAAGGGATTCATCTGGATGTAATTGGCAGAAAACATGCAGGAATGACTAATAGAGGGGAGAGCTTCCACTGCAACCTGGAGGTAGCATCAATGTCTTTTTGGAACAGATCTACTTACGAAAGCTGCTTCACCAGGTCTCTCTTCTGTTCTGGGGAGGCAGGGGCCTGGGGTGCAGAGACAGACAGGAATAGAGAGCTGTCGGGCTCAGACCCATGACCTATCCTGGATTCTGGTGAGGCAGCCATGGACCAACCTGGCGGGAACTGACTCAGCAGGAGGGCAATGAACTGAGGGGGGAATTTGGATCTCCAGAGCAGGCAGGAATAGCAGAGCTCCCCTGTCATTGGGAGGAAGATTCCTTTGGCTTAGTAAATAAGTCACTCTCGGTCTTACCACTGAAACCCTGGGGTTCGGGTCTTGCAGGTGCAGCAGAAGTGTGACCCAGCTCTGTCGAACCTGCTCGGCGAAATAGCCCTTCCATTTTCTTTTGGTCAGGCGGGCCAGGATGCCAAATAGGACAAAGGACCATAAACGAAGAGCATCATCCTCCTACAGCCAAGAAAGCCCCACAAGTTAGTAACTAAGGGACAATCACATCACGAACCTCGCACAGCCATCTCTTCTACGCTAAAGTCGAGGGATTCCAACTACAGCTAGTCGGGAACACTTTCATGAACTAATTTTTGTTTCGAATTTGCTGATTCATCAAACTATTTTAGCGACAGTTCCATTTTGATGAAATTCCTCCAGAAGCTAGGCAGGGGTCCTTAGAAACCTGCCTGCTGTCTTGCCAGTGCACCCATTCAGCTCCCTGGAAGCCGATCTAGCAGGCTGACTGGGATCGTGGGCTTCCAAACCCCCAGCGTCTGGGACCCTGGCTCTCAAATTTGCAACTCCCTGGCACTTCTAGCTCCCACAGTTTCCTGGGTTCCCAGCACCGGGATAGTCTGAGAGCAGACTGCCCAGACCCAAGGCTTTCAATAGAGCTCGGCTAAGAAGAGGAATTCTGTTTCACAAAGAGTTTTGAAGTTTGGGGAGAGGGATTGCCACAAATAGGAACAAAACCAAAATTTGACATCTCAAAATTCTCTGCAAAACGGAATCATTCCAACCCTCTCACGTAGAAATGGTATAGAGCAGGCCCAACGCTCTCTATTGTACCTTGGAACCCCCTTTTCATGGTTATCTAGCTACCTAATCTAGTATTCAGACTTTCTTTGAGCTTCTCAGTGGCAAGAAAGAAGAACAGAAGGGGGAGACTGTGGGAGCAGGGATGTCATCCCCATTCTCCTAATGTTCTCCTCCTCCGAAAAACACCTCTCTTCCCTGGGGCCGAAACATCTCTTCACTCTGACATGAGCAATGCCCAGGGAGTAAATGGAGTCTAATCAAGATCGCTTGAACTGGGGCTGGAGAGTTCTGGTCACATACGTTGTCAAAGTAGGTCCGGATCTCTTGGGTGAGGTCTCTGAAGGAAGAACCTATGTCCTTCTCTTTCAGCTCCTTCAGGACTTTGGCCACTGCTTTCATGCTCTCGCCAATGACTTCAGAACTGAAAGGGTCACTTAAGGCCCTGATCAGGATGACCATAAGAAACTTCTTGTGCTTTTTCAGCTGGACAAACATACGACATTAAAGAACACTGATCACTGATCACACTTCTAATACGTTTTCTTTAGCAGTTATGAAGCTGTGGGAATTTCATCTCCCCCTCCCACCCCCCCATCCCTCTCCCCGGAGACCTATAGCTATATTTCAGACCAGGTTCGAGCTACAATGAGCCAAACTTGGTGCCATAATACACCTGTGTCATCCTATTATTAGATTCCTAGTTACTTAGATTCCAAGGCCAAAAGAAACCCTTGTGATTATCCAGTCTGACCTCCTGCATAACATTGAACTTCCCCGAAATAGTCTCTGTTGGAACTAGAGTGTATCTTTTAGAAAAACGTTCAATCTTGATTTTAAAATTGCTAGTGACAGAGAATCCACTACAACCCTTGGTAAATTGTTCCAATGGTTAATTAAAATTACCATTAAAAATCAATGCCTTATTACCAGTCTGAATTAGTCTAGCTTTATTTTCCCCCATTGAATCTTCTTATACCTTTGTTTGCTAATGGGAAGAACCCATTCTCAAAATGTGTTCCCCATGTGAGTAGTTCTAGACTGTCCTCAAGTCACTCCTTAACCTTCTCTTTGTACAGCTAAATAGATTGAGCTCCTTGAATCTATCACTAGAGGTATCTTTGCCAATCCTTTGAGAATTCTTGGGACTCTTCTCTGAATCCTCTCTAATTTATCAGCATCCTTCTTGAATTGTGGACACCTGATCTGGACACAGCATTCCAGCAGTGCTCACATGAGTGTCATATTCAGAGGGAAAAGAACTTCTTTACTCTTAGTCAAGATTCCTCTCTTTATGCCTCTAAGGATCATTTCAGCCCTTTTGGCCACAACTTCGCATTGGGACACCTTATGTTCAACTGATTCTCTGCCATGACTCAAGTGGTTTTCAGCATCATTGCTTTTTGGGATAGAGTCTCTCATCCTGTAAGAATGGCCTGCATTTTTTTTTGTTCCTAGATGGAGACATTTACACATGGTCATATTGAAGTGTACAGATTGTTTGCTTATGCCCAGTTTAGCAAAGGATCTAGCTTGCTCTGTATTGACTGCAAAGAGGTTACTCGGGTATGTGAGAGAGCAGAATTTGGCCTAGTGCATTGTGTGCAGCCTCTGTAAACTCCGAACAAATATTTTCCTTGGTTTCTCTCGTTATACTGCATTCTAGTCAGTATTCTCTCTTACCTTCTCAGGCGCCCCATAGACTAAATTTCCCAGGCCTCTTACAGCCATCTGCCGGACAATGCTGTTCCTATCATGTGACTTTTCTTCCAAGATGTGTAAGACTGGCTTAAGGAACTTCTTCTCCCTGAGCATGGGATCACTCATTAGCTGAAAGAAAATCAACCTGTCCATTAGCTCCAATATGATCATTAAGATTGGGAATAGAATCTGAGCAGACATGTCATACACTAAAAACAACAAGGAGTCCTCCTACAGCCCCAGTCTTGAGGATACAGACAAATATGGCTACCCCTCTGATACTTGGCACATAATACACTGTAACACAAATGAGAAATTCCACACAAATGAGAAAGGTCTACAAAACATGGAGCTTTCCTTTTGGGCACTAGAATAGGGATCCACTCACTTCCTGAGAGCCTCTTAGTGGCTGGGTATGGTATCACAGTCCTTTTCTCACCCCTGGTGCATCCTGCCAGCTGTCCTCAGTGAGTCTTCTGTGGCTCAGGCCTCTGGCTGAGTCCCAAAGTCCAAAGGAACCCCTTCTGGGGTAGTCAAGAACAGTCCCATTGCCCTCACTAGGGTCTCCAGCCCCAACTCTGGGTCCTTTACATTCTGCCCTTTGTTCAAGCTCTCCATTAGCATTGTCCCCTCCATGGGGCTTATGCCACTGTTGGTGGTAGGGGAACCTGGGCCTGCCCCTAACTCTGGGTTCCAAACCATGGATCCTATAAACAGGAGCTAGGCACTGCTTGATTTCAGGTCATTGTCGCTTCTTCCTACCGGCCACTTTTAGCTTCACCCTCACCTCAGGGTTAAAGTTCTTCGGGACTCTCTTCCTGAAAACCCAGCTTAAGTAAAGGCTGCCAGAATCAAACTCTGGCTGTCCCCTGAATTTCTGTGGCCAGAGAGCAGCGCCCTTTCTTGCCCCTCCAGTTCCTGCCAGGAACTGACCTGCTAAAGCCCTTCAGCTCCTTTTAGCCAAGCCTGATGGGCTCGGATTGGCTGCTTTCATGAGGCCTCTCTAGACAGACCCAGACCGGGGGCTCTTTTCCTGGGGCAGGGTGTAGTAGGACCATGAGGCCTCTTGTAAGGAGCCTTAAAGCCCAGGTACAGCCCATCACGGGCACAGAGAGGTTGTTTTTCTTAGAACCAGATAAGCCCCGAAGATAGTTGCTTAGCATAAGTGGGAAATATGATGCAGATGTTGGAGGAAGACTATGGAAAGGGAGGATGCTCCAGCAGGTATCCCCACTCTAGCCTAGGACTTAGGAGACCCAGGTTTCATTTTCTGCTCCCTCAAAGACTTCCTGTGTGACCTTGGGCAAGTCACTTAGCCCTTCTGTGCATCAGTTCCCTGCCTGTAAAATAGGAAACATAGTGCTTCCCTACCTCGCAGGAGTGTGGTGGGGATACAGACATTAAAGAGTTTAGAGGTACTCCGATACTAGAGTAATGAGAACCTAAGATAGACATTAATGTAGTTGTAGGTTGCTTGGTTGGTAGTATTAGGACACTCAGTTCATTCAGAAGATGTGCTGAGCTAAAACAAATTCAGGAGGTGTTGGTTAGGATCAGCACTAGGACTTGGCAGAAGAGGTCCAGTCATCCAAACTCTGTCCGTATCTCTCTCAGCCAGCACCTGTGGTTGTGTAGCTAGTATAGGCAATGACGGCAATAAAAACCACAGAGAGAGAGAGAAGGACTCAGAAAGGTATCGTGAAGTTCCTGGTGAGGTTTCCATATAAAGGAGGACCTATTCTACTGTCTAAAATGACAATTACTCCTATGAACTGAACTGTACAACTCCCGAAAGAAAGGCAGACAAGAGTCTAATGGTGAAACTGCTCTTCAGAGCCCTGTGTCTTACCTGGGCAAGGAAAGCTGTGCTGGTGACTCGGTGGTTTTCTGAGGGGGAATTCACCCAGGGGAGGAGGCTCTGTATGATCTCAGGTGTTATGAGCCCAGATCTTAGCAGAAGCCTGGAAGATAAAAGAAACCGCTCATGGGCTAGATTGCACACTTCAAAAACTCAGCTGCTCTGAGCATACAGCTCTGATATCTAGGAGTGGGAGCTGTGTGTTTCCACCCAGGACACCCCCGCACCCCCCGCCCACAAAGCTATAAACGGGAGGTTCCCTCTCAGCCACTCTATTGGCTACTCATTCCCAAGGATAAAATGATGCCTCCTAGATCTCTTACCTCACCAGCAGACACACTCCCTCATGGTGTGTCTTGGGGTTTTCCACAAGAGTCCAAGTCCTCTGCTTCCTGAGCGCTCTCACCAGTCTCTCATTCCCACCCTTGAAAAGCACAGATTCTAATGCTTTGATAGAAAGCCTGGGGAAAGAGAGGCACAGAACTGCAGCAATCAGGAGGAAGGTGCAGCTTGAACAGAGAGTCAGGAAGCCCCGGTTACTTCTCAGGTCTGCTGTTCAATCGGCAGTTCACCCATTGGCAATGTCCTGGACACCAGTGTCCCTGGAAGGACTTGATGCTGGGAGGTAAGTTTCAGTCTCATACATCTCCTAGGACTAGTTTTGCTAGGGACAAAATTTTGCAGTCCTTTTTCATAGAATCATAGAATCATAGAATATCAGGGTTGGAAGGGAGCTCAGGAGGTCATCTAGTCCAACCCCCTGCTCAAAAGCAGGACCCATCCCCAATTAAATCATCCCAGCCAGGGCTTTTTCTCTTTCTGCAAGGAGTATGGGCACTAGCAGAGTACAGTGATATGGAAAAGATACATGATCAGGACCCAGAAACAGGGGGCATAGAGTGTGGTGATCACTAATGGACATTTTGGGGTCATATCTCCAGATATGAGGTGACAGAGTGCTGAGGGTTTGCACTTGAGTCAGCACTCTGGTCACTATTCGTACTAATTCGGTTCCTCACAGAAGGCCTAATTGGATAGAGGTGTACCTGATTATGAGGTCAGATTGGGGCTAGTGAGTCAAGGAACCAATCATTCCATTAACAGGGAAACTGTATAAAAGGACATGGGCAGGAGCCCTTTGAGGGGAACAGACAGAGAAAGAAACTTGGGTGACCAGATGTCCCAATATTTGGGGCTTTATCTTATACAGGTGCCTATCCCCCCACCCGCCCCTGTCCTGATTTTTCACACTTGCTGTCTGGTCACTCTAAGAGAAACAGAAAGACAAAAAGCTAGGAGAGCCTGACAAAGTGAGGTCTCTGAGTGGAAACACCTTACCCCCCACCTGACTTTTGGAGAAGAGCTTAGAAAGTTGAGATACAATATAAAGGTGCTATGTATTGGTAGGGGGATTAAATAGACTATACATTGGTGTTTACAAGCAAAAAAGTCTCAACGCGGTCTGTGTTTGTGGAAGATGTGGGGGTGCAACACCCCTCTGTGTCACAGCTGGGGGCTCATCAGGGATTTCCCTGTTATCTATGCAAATGGAGAGCCTGTTGGAGAAGCCGGTGTAGAGGTTTGGCAGTCCAGGCGATGGAGGGAACACTGAAATGGGTGATGAAGCAGCAAAGAGAAGTGTAGAACAGGGGTTCTCAACCTTTCTGTTTCTGAGCCTCCCCCCCTACCTCAACATGCTAGAAATACTCCATGGCCCAGTTCCAGGCCTCTGCCCTGCCAGGCATCAGAGTTTGGGGCTCCTGGCTCCAGATTTTAACCCCACAGGGTGCAGGGGCTTGAGGCTTTAGTGCAGGTGCTGGGCTCAAGGCTTCAGCTTTCTGCCCTGAGCCCCAGCTAGTCTAAAGCCAACCCTGCTTGGCAGACCCCCTAAAACCGGCCCGGTTGAGAACTGCTGGTGTAGAACAGTGGCCTCCAAACGTTTTGGCTCACGCACCCCCAGGGTGACCTGCCGCAGACGCGCCACCGATGGGAGACCTGCCACAGGCGGGCCGCCAGAGGGGAGCACCAGCCGTGGACATGCAGAGCTGCCGCCGAAGGAAAAAAACGGCGGAGTGCCGTCCGGCGGCGCTACTGCTGCCACGCCCCCCCCCAGGGATCATCCCGCGCACCCCAGTTTGGAGACCGCTGGTGTAGAAGACCCGACAGACCTTCCAACAATCCCAGCAGGCAGAAAAACAGCCTTTCCTTGCCCGGTAGGTTTAACAGCAAAAGAGTCGGCAGGAATTTATACGGGAGCAAGCCCAGGTCTGGCAACAACTCCCCCAAAGTTTGGTGAGTCCCGTGACAGGAAATGGAAACCAGGCACAGGAGATCAGACTGTAAAATGGGACCCGCGAACAACCCCGATGTGTTTTTGGTTACTCCTCAAGGAGGAGCAGTGAGACCTCCTAGGGACAGAACAATGTGGGCCCTTCAACTGACACTCTATTTAACCGGGGAAGCACATCTAGGGCTTTTAGTGATGAGCAGGCAAGAGATTATGACATGATTAAGGCAGCCATGCTGGACGAGGTGGGGCCTGTCTACAGAAAAGTACTGCCAGAAATCTAGAGTTGAAAGATGGATTGAGGGATTATGCCTCTGTGCATTTGGACAGAAATTAAAAGATTGGGCCACTCATTGGTAAGGCCAGATACTCAGACTGTGGGGGAGATCATGGACTGCATGGTTCTGGAAGTTTCTTCAGAGTCTCCCTGAGCATACCCGAGTATGGGTTCTGTGGCGCCAGCCAGTTCATCTGGACCCCACAGTTAAAGTGAGAGGAATTTGCAGAGGCGGACATTCCCAGAGTGAGTCAGTGGTCTAAGGGACTAGATTTGAGAAGGACCAGAGTGCCTACAGCTGGGAAGGGCAGCAAGAAGAAGAGGGAGGAGCCTCAAGGAACTGTAGTGGGAGCTTGGCCTACGGCGTGCTTCCGACATGGACCTGAAGGACATCTAAAAAGAGACTGTCCGAAAATGGACTGTGGGTTTGCCCAGTTTTGTGGTTGGGACAAGACTCCCAGGCAGGGAAGAAAAAAGAAAGTACCTACCGTATCGGTCTGGGTAGGGAGGAGCCACCAAAGGGACTAATGGACACAGCTTCATCCTGTTTGCTAATCAGGCAGGAGTTAGTGAAACCCCACTGGATACTTCCCAGAGGTAGGATCAAAACTGAATACCAGGTCCATGGGGACAATAAATTCTGCCCAATGGCAGAGGTGACTCTGAAAATTAAGGGGAAGTTTAGGCAGAAACATGTAGGGGTAGTGGATGGATTGCCCCACTGCCTTCTACTGGGCATGGACTGGAATCCCTTTCTAACAGGGACACCAAGGCAGGTATGGAGGCCCAGGAGGGTGGAAATAAAACCTGAAGGGCCAGGTAAAGAGGAAATATATGTAAAGGGGCTGGAGGAACCTAGACACGAAAGTAGAGACAAGAGGGAGGAGAAAGAAAACAAAGGTCAAGCGTAAAGGTGACTTAAGATCATCCAGTGGGGTCAAACAGTCATCAGAGCCCTTACCACCAGGATCTCAGGAGCAGGCATCCCTAGAACACTTTGGAGGGACTCAGAGCAGTCTGTGTCCATGGAAGAGGCCGGGGCACAGCCTACCACCCCGTCACATATAGGTACCTAAAATGGGCCTGCACATGGGCCAACAGCATGAGCAGAATCTATACTCGTGTCTGCAGCGCCAGCAATCACATAGCTAGGTACCCATCCATCTGAACAAATTCAAGTTTTGTGGACAAAACTGAGGCACCCATCTTGAAAACCTGACCCACTGTGGCCACTACATAAGATCAGCCTTACTGGCTCAGTCCAATGGTCCATCTAGTCCAGTACACTGTCTTCCAACAGTGGTCAATGCCAGCTTCTTCAGCAGGAATGAACAGAACAGGGCAATCATGAAATGATCCAATCCCTGTTGTCCAGTCTCAGTATCTGGCGGTCAGAGGCCTAGGGACACCCAGAGCTTGGGGTTGCATCCCTGACCATCTTGCCTAATAGCCATTGATGGACCTGTTCTCCATGAACTTATCTAATTCTTTTTTTTTTTAAACCCAGTTATACTTTTGGCCTTCACAACACCCCTTGGCAATGAGTTCCACAGGCTGACCGTGTGTGGTGTGAAGTAGTACTTCCTTATGTTTATTTGATACCTGCTGCCCATCCGTGAACAGAGCTGAAATCCTGGTTTCCTAGGAAAATTCAGAGACACTATAAAACGATGAAGTCTGTAATTTGAGCACCTTGTTGGCATGGAATAAAGAAACACAACAAGAAGAGAAACAAATAATGTTGCGAGATTGGTGGGAAATGTACATTAATGTGCTACCGGAGCTGAAGTCAACTGAGGACTCAGGAATCTTAGTGTTAACTGGCGAGGGGCACAGAGTGGGTGCCGAGGGGCCTGGTACATACATTCTAGCTCACTAAAAGATTGCCCCATGAGTCTCAAATAAAAGCCCATGTCGCCAATATCATTGTGAAACGCATGTCCAGATGCTGTGTCAAGAGTCATGGATATGCATTGAAAATTACATTCTTAGGATCTGTGACTCGGGACTAGTCACCAGGAAAGGTGACAAAATGGTTTTCTTTCAGGCAAGAAATGTTTATCCATCTGTTTGTTTACATGTACATTAAGCATGTAGGGTTCACATTCAGTTGAGAAGGACTGTGAGAACATCAAAGAAAGAAAAGTAGCAGGAAGTAGACAGGGGGTGGGGACCCAATTTTGGGGTACACATCAAAGGTTTGCTCTAGTCTATTTGGGGGACATCTTTCACTTAGGAAGTAGATGGATCGCGAGTTTTCTTCATGAAAGAGGGGTCGCGATCACTCTTGGTTGAGAACTTTGGGTGAGAAACATCTTGAGACAGGAGGTTAACCTGTTGGTTAAGTTTAGTTTCTAGGAGCAGGTTATGATTTCATTTGAAATGTAACCATTTTTTGCTTGCATTCTTACTCATGGTCACTGGAATCTCTGTTATTTGATAATCTCGGTTCTTCTTTTCACTAGAAATATATCTAAGTGCTGTGTGTTTTGCAGTACAGAGTATAAGTATCCAGTACAGAGTCTAAAGAAGAAGTAATAAACTGGTGTGTACTGTTCCATTGGGAACAGCAGGCCTGACAATTCTGTGGGAGTTCAGTGGATAAAGGGCTGGACACTATACAGAATGGTCAGAAGACTCGGCGGTGGGTGTGTGCCTGTCATTAACCTGTACAAAGAGACTGAGGTCTGAGGAGGCCTGGGTGGCAGGGTTTGTTTTGCCATAGCCTGGTAGTTTCAGGGAACTGACCCACAGCAGGCACAGACAAGACTTCCTCACTCGAAGGGCATGTGATGGTAAGGTGCCTCGTAACCCTGGGAACTCCTGGGGAGCGTCACACAACTCTCCTGGAATTCTCTTTGTTTCTCTCCCTTCCTTCTAATTACCGGCAAGGGTTGCCCTCAGGAAGTTGTAGCCCTTTTCGGATTTCGCTCGGGCTGCTTCTCGTTGGCAAAGGCAGCTTTTGTCCGAGGGTTTGGCTGACCTGCTGCAGGAGAACAGGAAACAACTCTGGGAGCAGTTCCCGCACAGCTTTGCTCGACTGCAGGGCTGACACCACCTCAAAGATGGCACATGTTGCCTGAAAGGAGAGCATGGTAAAAAAGGAGATCTCTTCCCAACACCATCACTCCCTCTCTCCCCTTCTGATATCTGCTGTACTAAATTCTCCCTTCGGCCAGTAACTTGAATGACAGCGAGCAACTTGCTTAACTCGTGGCTCACTTTCCCACATCCGTATAAATGTGTATGACCTCCCAAGGCATGCTGCGAGTCCAAAGGACGATTTGCAAAGCACTGTGAGAAACCTGCTCCAAAGACTCTCTTATGGCCAGACAGTATTAAGGAAATCAGTAACGTAGCTAAAATTGCCGTATTTGTTCCACAGACAGCAGAGCCGGACTCAGGGAAACAGTCCATCAGAGGAGAAGTGCCCACACAGCAATATTATACCACACTTCCCGCTTTCCATCAGCAGGATTGTCACAGGGCACAGGAAAGCCTGAAAGATGTGTCTGTCATCTAACTTACTGAGAGAGGTTCAGCAGCTGCCAAATGCCTGTCAATTTCTGCCTCTGAGGTGATGCTGCCTTCTGTTCTTGTTGGAGTCTTTATCTTCTCTATTAGGGCTTGTAGGACTTGAGTGGCCAGCAAGGGGTCTCCCCCCAGAGATCTCCACAGCTCAGCGGTGTCACTGCAGTTTAACAGAAGTTACAGGTGAGCCCTGGACACTTTTGTGGCTCACCCTGAATGCGTCATATTTTAGTAAAGACCAAATGTTCTCCTTGCCTATGATGAGAGAGTTAGGAGTCCTGTCCTCCTTTAACTCTCCTTGTGTTTAAATATGGAGTTTCCAGGTACAGAACTAAGTTAAGTGACCTAGTCTTCCTGCAGCCTAACCATTAATACTAGACTTCAGAAGGACAGGACACAGAGCGCCAACCTCACTTCCTGTTTTCTCCACTTCCCAGTCAATATGGAATCATGAGCATGTGGCTCCCAAAGGTCTAGGGTTTGGAAGGCAAGTGGATGAAAGAACAGCCAGATTCCTACTCGATGGACATACAACTATGAGAATGAATATTCATGGCCATCCTATGTCCCCTTCACAAATGGGGTCCCTACCCTCTGTTTGCCAAAAGCTGGGACTGGGCAACAGGGGATGGATCACTTGACAACGACCTGTTGTGTTCATTTCCTCTGGGTCATGTGGCACTGGTCACGGTCGCAAGACAGACTACTGGGCTAGATGGCCTTTTGGTCTGACCCAGTATGGCTGTTCTTATGGTCTTAGATTCCAGCACTGATCACTGATAACTCAGTTAGCGATCTTTAAACGAAATGATGGATCTGCTTCCAGTCCACTTTTAAGTACCAAGGATGGCAACACTGCTCTAGCAGCCCCACCCTCACTGATACCAAGCAGAGGTCTGATGATAATATTGGCCCTAGTCTTTGCAATCAGCCAGGGATTTGCACCTGAAGCTGTCATGCTACCAGGAAACCAACAGCCACTGCTCATTTCCAGAGTGAGCTCAATTCAGGTGTCTAGAGAGGTAGATGTTTCCAACAGTACACTCCAGTTATACCAGTAAAGATAGGTCTTTAGGATGTCTTTATGCTCAGGGTTTAGCTGATCGCCATATTTGGGGTCGGGAAGGAATTTTCCTCCAGGGCAGATTGGAAGGCCCTGGAGGTTTTTCGCCTTCCTCTGTAGCATGGGGCACGGGTCACTTGCTGGAGGATTCTCTGCTCCTTGAGGTCTTCAAACTACAATTTGAGGACTTCAATAGCACAGATATAGGTGTGAGGTCTTTTTTAGGAGTGGTGGGTGAAATTCTGTGGCCTGCATTGTGCAGGAGGTCAGACTAGATGATCATAATGGTCCCTTCTGACCTAAGTATCTATGTCAAAGCAGCTATTCATGAATGGAAACAGAATGACACTTAATTTCTCTCCGCACCCCACCTTAACGTGTTCTTGGACCTTCCTGCAGAAAGAGCCAGGCTCTTAACCCTTAGGAATGATCCCAAACTGTCTGTGGCTTAAATGAAGCCCTACATCTCCTAGTAAAGCTGTGGGATCCAGGTTTTACCAAGATGAATGCAATAGGTAGCGGTATATACCTGTCCATCGGCAGACGTTTGCTGAGGAGGCTGGAGATCACTGCCTCTTGGTGATGGTGAGCTAGAATGGACACTGCCTCCACCAGGAACTGCCTCAAGCTGCCCTCCTGGATCGTAGGCATGTGGCGATATAGTATAGCCAGGATATCTGGCACCTGGAAGGAACAAAACCAGAAAGAAATGTCCCTTTTTCTTTCTCTCCATTCACTCTACAGAATCAAAACCTTTGTTTAGCCATTTGCTGCTTTTTTAGAAATGCCTCACTTCAAGAAGCAAATGTTCAAATACGTCTGCGTAACTTGAACCCACACAAATTGCCCACACACGGCTGTAAAAATTAACACTGACACACACACAGACACACCAGGTAATTTAATGTGGTGGTGCCCAGCTATGCATTACCATATGCATAAACCATGTTCACATGCACAAAAGGCGGCTTTGCTTGCCCAGATTTTCCAGGTGTGATTTAAGCAGCGAAATCTGAGCATTTGCCTCGAAGAATGCAGAGCTCATCAACAACCACAAGCACAAAATATGCAAGTGCTTTAAAGACAGTGTGCAAATGCCTGGGACTATGAACAGGGGACTGCCTCTCATATTCATTCCTAGCCCTTCACATCTTCAAAACACTGTGCAAACATGGCAGTTCTGCTGCGAGGGTTCCCTGTCCTGAGGCCTTTCACCAGCCTTGTTAGAAGATTTGTGGAGTGCTCCTTTCATCTAGCCCTAACGCACTGGGCTCCAGAATAAGGCATATAAATAGTGGATCCCAAAGACACTAGCGTTTTCTCCCTCCCTCCTTCTCTTCTTAAAGGGTAGGTCTACACAGCAAAAAAATCCCACAGCTCTGAGTTTCAGAGCTCAGGTCAACCTGGGCCTGTGGGGCTTACACGATGGGGCTAAAAGTGGAGCTGTTCCTGCTCGGGCTGGAGCCCAGGCTCAGAAACCTGGCAAGAGGCTGGCAATAGCCCAGTGCTCTTTTTAATCCATGTAGCCCTTAACCATAGGCCTCCTAATACCTGGAGGCCTCCAAGTGCCAGTCATTCTGTCTTCTTGTCTTTTCCCCAGAGTCTGTTTTCTCAAGCCTTTCTTGGCTGAATACTGTGGCAACAAGCTAGAACAATAACCAACCAACCATCTTCCTTTTCCCTTGGATTATCTCGGTCTACTGCTATTGATTCTGCCATTGCCTATCTTAGGGTAGAAACAGAGATGGAATCGACTCTATGTCCAAGGGGGAGAAACAGCAAGATTTTTCTTCCTTACACATGAGGGCAAAGATCAAAAAGCCTAGAGTTCAGGTAGAAAAGCTCTCCAGTTCCCAGTTTTACCTCATCCAGCATGGCACCTCCACACTCCTTCAGGATGATCTTCATCCACAGTCCAGCTGCCGTGGCACAGGTGGGGCTAGCAGACAGCAGACCACCCAATGTGGCCTCAATAAAGTCTGTGGCCTGTTCTGAAGGAAAGTACTCACTAACAACCTGGGAACAAATCAAAAACAGGAGAGACCGCCATGATGTTTGGCTCCAGCACTTTTAAAAATGGAAAAAAAGATACATGCATCAGCAAATGGTGAATTAGCCTCCTGTCTAGCTCGCCATTTGGGATTACAATTCTCTCTCTAGTCTATAGACTACATTTTTGTCTTCTACACTGATGATATCAGGTTAGAGGCAAAGACTCTGTTGCACAGTTAGCACAACATTGTACTGGATATGCAGGAGGTAAGTTTCCCGTTTGTAGTCTCTGACATACACTGCATCTTTTTACAGCACACAGAAGTCAGTCAAGAGAGGCGTGCACACAAATATCGGCGAAGGCAAACCCACAAGGTGACAGAATGAATCCTGGGTGGTTTCTCAGCTTGATGTTCCACTAACACAGTTTTTCTCCTGGATGGCTGGATGGCAGGGCCGGCTCCAGGCACCCGCCGAGGAAGCTCGTGCTTGGGGCGGCAGATTGCAAGGGGCGGTGTTCCAGCCAAGCTTAGGGCGGCATGGGGGCTCTTTTATTTCATTATTTTTTGTGCTTCACTGCTCCGGATCAGTGAAAAAGCAAGAGCCGGCCCTGCTGGATAGGTACATGTGTGTGCATCTGTTCGCGCATTTTCATGGGCGTGCAACATTCTGTGGAATCTGGTTTTTACGTGGCATTCAGAGCACACATCTAGGAAAAGCATCTTGCTGGTTACTAGCAACCAACGCCCCGCTCCCACAGCTCCCTCCGAGTACGGAAAGGCATCATGAAAGAGCAAATGTCAAATGAACGGTGCCCGGTCACTCGCACATCCGCACAAGCTTTTTGAGTCAGTTACCCTGGCCATTTTGGAAGATGCCTGAAACAGAGCCTCGGGGTCTGGAGCTCTTAGTGCTTCACGGAGACATCTCAGCTCCTCCTCTGCTGAGCCCAGGTTTATGGACTGGCCTGGAGTGGAGAAAAGGAGAAAAAGTACTGTAACGATTAAGGAAACTGAACCCCTACTGCATGGATCTTCATATGGGAGGATCCATGTGCTATCATAGAATCATTGAATCATAGAATCTCAGGGTTGGAAGGGACCTCAGGAGGTCATCTAGTCCAACCCCCTGCTCAAAGCAGGACCAATCCCCAACTAAATCATCCCAGCCAGGGCTTTGTCAAGCCTGACCTTAAAAACTTCTAAGGAAGGAGATTCTACCACCTCCCTAGGTAACGCATTCCAGTGTTTCACCACCCTCCTAGTGAAAAAGTTTTTCCTAATATCCAACCTAAACCTCTCCCACTGCAACTTGAGACCATTACTCCTTGTCCTGTCCTCTTCTACCACTGAGAATAGTCTAGAACCATCCTCTCTGGAACCACCTCTCAGGTAGTTGAAAGCAGCTATCAAATCCCCCCTCATTCTTCTCTTCTGCAGACTAAACAATCCCAGTTCCCTCAGCCTCTCCTCATAAGTCATGTGTTCCAGACCCCTAATCATTTTTGTTGCCCTTCGCTGGACTCTCTCCAATTTATCCACATCCTTCTTGTAGTGTGGGGCCCAAAACTGGACACAGTACTCCAGATGAGGCCTCACCAATGTCAAATAGAGGGGGACGATCACGTCCCTCGATCTGCTCGCTATGCCCTATGCTGATGATTCGATGATTCTATGTGCTATGTTGTCATCAGCATAGTGTAAAATCTTGGCCCCATTGAAGTCAATGGCAAAACTCCTGTTGACTGTAATGGAGTCGGGATTACACCCTAAAATGTCTGAACGTTAACAGTAGTGGTATGTTATTGTGAATGATCCAGGATTGAACAAGCACTGTGTTCAGCTTGGAGCAGCTTTCTGTGTGTGTCTGGTTTCAGCAGGCTCTCTGCTCTCACTATTTACATCTAAGCTCCTCTTCAAGTACAACTCATGCAGGTAGATCAGAGGTTCCAGTTTAGAGGTGAATCCCTCCACCAAACTCTCCTTGTAAAAGAGACGGGGATAGACAAAAAACTTCGGCAAGAAACCCAGGCTCATCAGTCACTTCTAAACAAGGCTGGGATTACTATGTCGTACATTCAAAGGCTGGAGTCCCTTATTCTGTTTCTGAATCACCAACACTGTTTGTAGGACTGATTAATAATAATTGGAACTAGGGTGACCAGGTGTCCCGATTTTATAGGGACAGTCCCCATTTTGGGGTCTTTTTCTTATATAGACTCCTATTCCCCCCCACCCCCTGTCCCGAGGTTTCACATTTGCTGTCTGGTCACCCTCATTGGAAATGGCCTTAAACGATAACCAAGCTCTATCCCTTATCATCTAACCCTTAGGTGAAAAGAATATCCTACTCTTTCACAAAGGGGAAAAATGGCCTCTACTTACTCCAGTAGCTCTGAAGGCTCATGCCAGAGGGCTGCTGGAAGAACTTTTTGTTTACAGAATTATTCCAGGAAACCCCTCCAGTACAGCCAGTGGCAGGGTAAAGAGAATGAAAATGTTTAGTACCAAGGGCTTGTCTCCATGGCGATATTCAAGAAAGCTAATCCCCATTCATTTTCAAAGTGCATGAGTTAAACTTCATTAAACACCTATGGGGACACACTTATTTAGAATTAAAGTGGCCTTCATTCAGGTTAGTTTCATCCATGGAATTCACTACAATTAAGAAGGCCCATTTTAATTCAGAATCCGAGCATCCACACATGTGTTTAATGCCATTTACCTCATGCACTTTAAATGTACACCTTTAGTTCATTTGGATTAACTTTCCTTAGTGTCCCTGTGTAGACAAGCCCTAAGGAATTTAGTGCTTATCTACCTGTATGCAGACCATTTATTAGTTGTACAGTTCCCAAAAGTGTGCTAGGCTCTTTACACATCAGAATCTTCTCTTCTAATGAGGTATTTACAAGATGCCCACCATTCTGTTATCTAAGCGACAACAGACAGGACAGAAAGAACTAGATAGGCAGACAAATGGACATTACAACAGTGAAAGAAGGTGAAGAATTCCTTATACCTGCTCATGGTCTCCTCACCTTGTATACAGAGAAGGCAGCTGATACAGTCAACCACCCACTGACGGGACGTGGCCAGCGAATCACAGCTGTATGGTGCTATGCGTCCAATCAGAGATCCAAACCGATCAAAAGTTCCCTGACTCTAATGAAAAAAGAAGGAAAAAGGAAGAATGAATGGTCTCCAGTTGGACTAGACTTCACTTGCCATCCTTATTGTTGAGACGAGTCAGCTCTGTGTTTTTGGGGAACCAGGGCGCAGTATCTAGCCTGTCTGACTCATGAAAGACACCCCCCGCCCCCACCAGTCTCTGTTTGAACCCAAACCCAAACCCATCAGAGAAAAGGCTTGCAGAGAACAATGAAGGGTGTTGGTAGTCACACCTAGACCCCTCCTGAGAAGGGTGACAAGATTAAGACATCTCCATTTGCATACAGAATGAAGAACAGAGACAAATCCCCTAGCCTCATCTGCATGAAAGATGGGATAGGAATTAGCATGAAGAATGAGGAACAGAGAACCACACTGAACTCTGGGACCAGAAAAGCAGGGACGCACTGCATCATGGGAATCCCTGCTCCAGATGCTAATGAACCTACGCCTGCACACACCTAGCTCAGCAATTATCAGACCAATTCTAGTAATAAATCTTTGTTATCCTAAAATACTGAAGCAGCCTAGTTGCCTTGTGAGCTCCCTGGAAAAAACCACCACCCATAGCCAAGAGTGATCAGCTCCTATTGTCTAGCCTAAAGAAAACCCTTGAAAACCCATCAGTTTACCCATAAACAAATCTAGTGTTCTCCCTTGAACCATTGTATTTTCTCTACAAACCCCCCTACCTATGCCCAAGTAGGGGTTCTGATGTATAGACCCAACCTCTGCTTCAGTTCCACTGGGATTCCATCTCCTGACTGACCGTGCGGGGGGCTCTGCCTGTCTCCAGCACTCAGGACCCTGAGCTACCACCACCACCTGGGAACCCCACCCAGTTCAAGCCTCATGGAGTGGGTGAGATTCCCCCCCCCCCGCCCCTCCATTTTCTTTTCTTCCTCAGGTATTAACCTTTCAAATGTAACCATTATGTTTGTTTAGCCCTCCTTGTGTAGTTATCACTATTATTCAGCAAATAACTTTTGTGGTTCAGCTGGTTGCTTCTCTCTCTCTCTCTCTCTCTCTCTCTCTCTCTCTCCCTCCCAATTTTACTCTGTATTTTCCGCTTCCCCCATTTACTCTGCAGCAACCCTTCTTTTACCTAAGCTAAAGATCCCGGTAGTGCCCAAAAATACTGTGGGGTTTGCTCATGAAGTGGGTTACTACCAGTACAATTGTAACGTGAAAGTGGGATAGGGATGTGTTAAACTTGGGGCACGTAAGAGGGGAGCAGCTGAAAGTGCTGCTTAACCCAGCCCATTGAGTACAGGGCCATATGAGAGGATCAGCTGGAGAGGGCTGATGGACCTGGTCCGCTCAGACTTGCTCTGCTAGTGCTTGCGTGCGTGTTCATCTAGTTCTCGGCTGGAGGGACCCAGCCCTGGGGAACCGAGGTCCTGCAGGGTAGCTTCACTGGGAGGGGACTTGCAGAAGGAAGGAGGAGAGCTCCACACAAGTGACATAAGCAGCACATTAATAGAATTACAGACCCTCCCCCCTCCAAGAAGAGTAACCCTAATCAATGAGCCTACCCCAAAGTAACAGGCACATCTGGTACCATTGTGCCCCTGATTCCTGTACTGTACTGGGTAATGCACTTTGGAAAACATAATCCCAGTTGTACATACAAATGGATGGGGTCTAAATTAGCTGTTATCACTCAAGAAAGAGACCTCAGAGTCATTGTGTAGTTCTCTGAAAGCTTCCGCTCAACATGCAGTCAAAAAATAACAACATGTTAGGAACCCTTAGGAAAAGGATCGATAAGAAGACAGCAACTTTCTTTGTGCCACGATAGGAATCTACAGGACCCCCAAACCTTGAATACTGCGTGCAGTTTTGGTCATCTCATCTCAAAAAAGATGTGTTAGAATGGGAAGAAATACGGAGAAGTGCAACACAAATTAGGCCTATGGGATAACTTCTCACCCAAGGGAGATTAAAAAAAGAGCGACGTTTCAGCTTGGAAAAGAGACGACGAAGAGGGAATATGCTAGAGGTCTATAAAATCATGACTGGTGTAGAGAAAGTCAATAAGGAAGTGTTATTTAGCCCTTCACCTAACACAAGACCCAATGAAATTAATAGGCAGCAGGTTTAAAACAAACCAAAGGAAGCATTTCTTCACACAATGCAGTCAGAAGCCAGGATACTGGACCAGATGAACCATTCTTTTGCAGGAGGCAGGTTAGCCATTCTTATGTTTTCTGTTCTTAGCTGGTTAAATAGAAATTTTCCTTTACCACCCTGGGAGCATAAGAACCAAGAATGCATTTGTGACACTGGCAGACCAGGCAACCTGTGTATGACCCATAATAACTTAACGAGAGGCACTTCCACTGTATCAAGACAAAAAGAAAAGGAGGACTTGTGGCACCTTAGAGACTAACCAATTTATTTGAGCATAAGCTTTCGTGAGCTACAGCTCACTTCATCAGATGCATACTGTGGAAACTGCAGAAGACATTATATACACAGAGACCATGAAACAATACCTCCTCCCATCCCACTCTCCTGCTGGTAATAGCTTATCTAAAGGGATCACTCTCCTTACAATGTGTATGATAGTCAAGTTGGGCCATTATGCTTTTGATTTTGTCTCCTTGGATTAGAAACATGGATACATTTAACACCGGCAGGAGAATGACATGCCTTCTCTATTCTGCAGTCTCTCATCTGGATCTGAATGAAAGCTCCACCCAGATATCCATTCATCCCATAACACTGAAAAAATTGAAATAGTTCACTGTTCCACACACAATCTTACCGTAGCATTCTGATCACTGAGAGTGGATTTCACAATCAGAAGCTTTTTAACTCTTGTCTCAGGCACTGAAAGATAAGGAGAGGTGTACAGTACTTCTTTGTTCCACACACACTCACTTTCCACACTGGAATTAATCCTGGATTTCAAAGGGCCCTAGTTAAGAATAGTACCAAGCTTCTCTCCTCTACAGAATCAGTGGGGAAAACATAGGACCAGATTCTGGTCTCAGTTGCACCAGTGTAAATCTAAAGTAATTCCATTTCTCTAAATAGTGCCATCCTACTACCATGATGGAAATATTATAAAGGAGTTTGATAGACTGAGGTGACTGAAGTTAATCTGCAAAAAGAAAAGGAGTACTTGTGGCACCTTAGAGACTAACCAATTTATTTGAGCATGAGCTTTCATGCTCCTTTTCTTTTTGCGAATACAGACTAACACGGCTGTTACTCTGAAACCTGAAGTTAATCTGTGTTTACACCGGCATAACAGGACTCAGAATCTAGTCTAGAGTGTATAATACTTAGGATTCTCGAGTCAGGAGTATTATTCTATTTTTATCTGATTCTTGTTAACGTGCATTAGCCCCAAGTTAACTTCTGTATTTGAAGTTGAAAAAGACCTTGACAAATATCTTGGGCTACATTCAGCACTTAGTTGAACCTGTTGATTTCCATATGGGGCCATATGGGGGTAACTTAGGGCAGCATTTGGTCCCTTAGTGGATCTCCAAACCACTGGTGACTGTGTGTTCTAGAGCCTCTGTGCCCCAGTTGCAGAGGTGATGAGTCTGCTGCAGCCCTGCCGTGCCTACACAGCCTTGGTTCTTTAGCTCAATCTCCAGTAGCTCAAGCTTTTAGCTCTGGATGTCCTCAACTCAACCCTCAGCATGTTGGCCAAGAGGGCAGCTGGCACAGGTGCTCCTGTGTTACTTACAGTCAGCCCCAACAATAGCCCTCAGGAGCTCTAAAGACACCACACGAACGGCCTCATGCTCAATCTTCTGCTGCTTGTGTAGAAATGCTAGCATGTCATCAGGAGAAGAACGGGCTGCAAGGGAAGAAATCACATCCTCACTGCCTGCAGAACTCTTCTTCTTACCGTACCTCACAAAGGTAAGGAAGTTACAAAGAAACCACAGTGTCACTCAGAGTGTCTTCCCCTTACCTAGCAGAAGTACACAATGGAACAGCTCTTTGTGGTTTTCAATGCTGAGCTGCTTAGCTGGAGAACAGATCTGTGGGAAGAAGGGAAATGGTCAAAGAAAAACTAATCAGAAGCAATGGAAAAGAAAAATGTTCAATTAATTTCTAAGCTTCCGCTTCCTGCTTGTCCAACTGGAGGTCTGAACCCCAGGGAGATGGTCCTGCATGCACAGCAAGACTCAAAGACAATGACCAATACATAAGATAAGAGAAGCTAAAGTGTTTTGAGCAGCAGAGCTGACCTAATCAAGACACAGCCACAGTTTTTACTTTACAACTCTGACTCCCCCTGGTAATCGGCTTATGGTGAAATTGCTTTACAAACTGAGCTGGATAGTAGCTAAGAAAATGAGAGCGCTCCCTGCTTACTCTTGAGCCTGCAGAAATCAGTAAGGCATGAGGAGGTCCCCAGGCTCTCCACGATCATTCCATCGATTTTTCAGTGTTAATATGCTTCAGATCTGCTGTGCCTAAGCTCAAGGGATCCAAGCAAAACCACCCCTCACCTGGTTGTGCAGAGCACGGCAGATGGCTTGAAACTTCGCTTTAGGTAGAGGGATCTTATATTCACCAGAGACCTCCAAGAGCTGGCTCAGACTCTGCAACAGAGGGCGAAAGTCAGATGGTGGGCACACAAAGGAGCCATATGTAGTGACTGAAGCAGATTCAGGGGATTCCTAGATTCCAAGGCCGGACCGGATTCTTGCCATCATCTAGTCTGACCTCCGGTCGGTATGACACAGGCCATAGACCTTGCCCAGAATCATTCCCAGAGCAGAGCTTTTAGAAAAACATACCAATCCTGATTGAAAAGTCGTCAGAATCCGCCTCGGCCCTTGATAAATGGCTCTAATTGTTAATTATCTCACCATTAAAAATGTACACCGTATTTCAAGGCTGAAAGTGTCTAGCTTCAGTTTCTAGCCATTGGATCAAGTGACACCTTTCTCTGCTAGACGGAAGAGCCCATTAGATAATAGGAGTCCCTCATGTAAGATATTAGAGACTGTAATTAAGTCACCCTGTCACAGGATAGGTCCACCCCGTCAGGGTGGTATCAGGTTGAGGAGGAATTGAAGTAGATGTGGAGCGGCCCAACTGGCCTAGTCTCCCTAGCCACCACAGCAGTCCGGGCTCCTAGGGCACCATCGCCTAATGGTCGGGATCAGTGCAGCAGCCCTTGCGTGAGGGTCCGCAGCCCAACAGCCTGAGTCACTTGGGCTGCCCTTCTAGGGATGGCAGTGCGGCCTAGTGGCCAAAGTCAGTAGACCCACCCTTGGCTGCAGGGCAGTGCGGCCTAGTGGCCAGAGTCGATAGAACCCCCTTTTGTGGCAGGGAAGTGTTACCTAGTGGTGAGCCCTTCTCCACTGGGTCCTACCTATTCCACAGGGTCCCAGCCCAGGGCGCAGGGGTATCTGCCACCAACTCAGCGGGGATCCTTCCAAAGCATGCTGAGTCAAGCCCGCTACCTCAACTGGATCAATGCTTCGTCCACCTAGGCTGCTTCCCACCCGTTCTTCCGCAGCTGGGACGCTCAGGGATTCTGGGGTCTCTCCTCCATCTCTGGCATTGGGTGGCTGGGGGTCAGCTGCAGCCACAGTCCGGCTGGCCTCTGAATCCTGGAGCACTGGCAGTCTCTCTGCAGGAGCCTGCAATGCGCCTCGGCTCCCTTCGGCAGCCATCCCAGCCTGAGCTGAGCGGCTCTCTTTTGTATCCTGGGTCCAGCTGAAGCATGCCGAGCAGAGATGAGGGGGCATGGCCTCCTCGGCCCACAAAGCAGGATTAACCCCTGCTGAACCAATGCGGGGTAGGTAAACCCCATCACACAGCCTTTTACTTTCTGTGTATTAAACTAAAGAGATTTACTTCCTTGATTCTCCCTCTGTAAGGCACATTTTCTAATCCTTTCGTCACTGTGGCTCTTCTGTCAATTTATCAACACCCTTTTTGAATTGTGGGCACTAGAACTGGACACAGGATTCCAACAGTCGTCAGACAAGTGCCAAATTTAGAGGTAAAATAACCACTGTGCTCCTTCTTGAGATTCCCCTTTTGATGCACCCCAGCTTCAGCTTTTTTGGCCACAGCATGAGTTCATGTTCAGCTGATTATGCCCCATGACCCCCAAAATCTTTTTCAGAGTCACTGCTTCCCAGGACAGCATCCCCCCATCATGTATGTGTGGCCTAAATCCCTTGTGCCTAGACGCATACATTTACATTCAGCCGTATTTAAAGGCATATTGTTTCTTTGCGCCCAGTTTGCTAAGTGATCTAGATCACTCGGAATCCATGAGCTCTCCTCTCCATTATTTACCACTCCCCCATTTTTATCTCATCTGCCAACTTTATCAGTGATGATTTTATGTCCTCTGCCAGGTTATTGATTAAAAAAAAGATGAAAATCGAATTCCTTCCTGCATCTAACACACTTTTCTCCTTTGCTGCTTGAAGCTTCCAGAATGTCTCGGATGCCATCTACATATTTTACTATGTTTACACAGTTGTGTAGTGCCCTGATGCTATCAAAGAAGTCCATGATGCATTGGTTCCCTCCAAATCATGGGTATTTCAACCCCCAAAGTGACCACATACTCCGTACTAGAAAACTTCAACCAACATAGACGGTGAGTAAATATCACTACCAAGAAGTTAGAGCTGTCTCATGACTTCATTTACAACTGTGTAGCCCCACTCAAGACAGAATATGGCCCCTTACTTCTCGCTCATGTGGTACTGAGGGGGGATGAAATAGAGAGACAAGGTGAGTGAGACAATATCTTCAATTAGATTATCACACCCACCTTGTCGCTCCAATATCTTGGACCAACATGGCTACAAGAGCACTGCATAGAATGGTAGATGAAACAGACAGGCAATGATTTTATATCTATTGAGTTATGCAATGCAAAGCAATGACCCTCAAGCCTCCTTATTATTAATTTTCAACCGTTGACAGTTGGCTTGGTATCGACCAGAGACAACATATGGTAGCCCCTGCTCTGAGGAGCTTATGATCTAAAAGAGAGACACAGAGTTGACAGGATGTTTTGGGAAATCACAAGGCGGGAGTATCTTGTTGTGCAGGTGTTTTGTTTTTTATCTCCTTCTCCTCCTCCCCAGGAAACAGAGGATGCTTTTCAGAAGAGGCAGTTACCTACAAATCTTGTTGCCTGGGTCACCATGTGTATAAACCCAGAACTTGTGTGCATATTTATTATCTAACAAGTCACTATCTAGACCAGGAAACCCCACTGGCAGCAAATTCCTCCTGCAGGTCATACAGGCACACACAGAGACAGTTACCTTAACGAGTGGTACCTCACCTTGGTGACGTGAAAAACATCAATTTCCTCCTTATATTGCTCAAGGAGCCATGAGATCTCTTTAAATATTGGATTTTGCGGCTCCTTTTTGTGTAGCAGGATGCCCATCATGGGACCAAGGGCTTTGATGACGGCCTTCTTGAGCTGCATAGATGAGACACAGAATTTATGTTCCTATGAATTCATTCAATATCTTCCAATAGGCACAACTTTCCTACTTCTAATGAGTGCAGTTTCCCTTGTTCCACTGTCGGAACGGTCCTATCCCAATATTTCCTGGTAAAGAACCAGGACTCGTAGGGTTGGTGTCAGGATTATATTCTAATGCACCTCACAACTAGACCAGGTAAAATATTTCCCCAGATTAGTATGCATTCTAGGCCAACTCATCCCTGCTGTAACTCCACTGGGGCTGAATGGACTTAGACCAGGAATTAATTTAGCCCACTATCCCGGGTTCATCTGCACATTAGGTGCACAAAACTAGACTCCATGTACACTGGGTACAGACCGAATTTCCATGATGTGGTGACATTATAAACGTATGGGTTTTCGATGTTTTACATGACAATCTGTTCCATCCAAAAGGACCTCCCATTAAATGCCATCATCACAAAGAGTGCCAGACACACAGAATGTAACATCACAATTTCCGCTAAAGGTTTAGAAAGCCAGCAATTCTCACCTCCAGCTCCTCACAGCTCAGCCAGTTGCTGGTCACATGACTATATAAGGGAAGAATGTTCTTGCAGAATTGTGATTCACCCATTCTGGGGAATGGGCACTTTTCCCAGTTCATAAAATATACATTCACTGCCCTTGAGCATTTTTCCAGAACTGCACAGAAGGAGAGAAGACAGGCCATGTGAAAAGGACATAGTAATAATGAGGAGAAGTTGCTTTCTCAGAGAAGACACCCAGGCCTATCGTTTACTCCAGTACCATGGCAGCTACTATCAGGACTAGATGCTGAAATCCCATATCAATTGGGAGCTATTTCTCTTTTCCCCATTCCATTTCTTGTTTCTTAAAAGGCTTTTTTCTTTGTACATCTCTCCATCTTTTTTCAATTACCATCATTTGAAGACTCTCGTCCCCTGCAGTTATTGTTTATTGAACCCGAACACTGTATGATTTCATCCTGAGTTACAGTTTGTCTGAAAGATGTTCAGTGCTCCTCACTGCCATTGGCTTTAGTGGGATTTGAAGGTAGTGGGGAGCACTTTGCCCTAAAAGTGGGTGCATCTAGTGTCCTTGCTAAGAGGAATTAGGGCCCAATCCTGTTCTCTATGAAGTGGATGGCAAAATTCCCATTTCCCTCAAGGGCGCAGGATTAACCCCTTACTGAGCATCACCTGAAAAGCAAAGGAAGAGAGAAGTGGAGTAGACAGAGAAAGAGGGTGAAAGGAGATGATGATGATGATGATGATGAAGAAACTGAGGAGAGAGAATGGGTGGAGGAGTGGGAAACAGGGGATTTTTAAATGTACAGTAATGAAATCTGCTCCCTTCACCTCCTTCCCCAGGAGCCTCCTGGCAGAGGGGCAGCTTCAGCCTTTGTGTCTGTTTATTTTAAACGATATGCGTGAGTCATAAAGGGCCTGAACTTACAAATGCTCAGCACCTCCTGCAAAGGAAGGAGCACTCTCAACTTCATTGAGTGCTACGGGAGCCAAGGAACGCAGCACCTGGTGCAATCCAGGGAAGGGAGCACAGTTCAGGGCCTGTTTGCAAACTTGGTCAGTCACTTAAATCTGTACCAAGACCCCCTAAATATCCATTTGGGGCACCTACAGGAAGTGCTGGCACTTACCACCGCAAAATGCTTGTCTCATCCTGCTGTCCTTGACTAACGCCAACATGGAGATCATGACCTTCAGGATCATTCCCACAAAAGGGATACACTTAAGTGCTGAAGAGAAAGGCCAGAAGAGAAGGAAGACAGACAATCAGCTGCTCTCTGCCTTCTTACAACACACGTAGAAACACTGTGGGACAGGATGCTTTGGGTTCCGAGGCCATTGGCGCTGCGTAAGCAGAGCAGAATGGCTTTAAAGCAGCCATTGAAAGCCAGTGGGGGATTCACCCTGAAGAGGGGAATCCTCCACAGGTGTACAGCTGTGCCCAATGCCCAACTCACTCCCAGAGCAAGGGGAGAGAGCACTGGGGCGGGATGGCAAGTGGGGTGGAGAAGAGCTCCACTAGACCTGATCTTCCACTCATTCCCATCCTTAAGGTACTTCACTCAGGGGCATAGGTTAGAGCTTGCACCTCCAGCTGGATCGCTCATGATCTGGAGGCCAGAACTAGCAACAGCAGTTAATCTTGTGTTTCTACACACACACACTCAAACAGAGCTCTGTTTAGCGGTAACATTTTTAGGTAGAGAGATAATCCCCTGTCCTTAAATGAAAAACAATCACTTTGAAAGAAAAGAGGGAAGTGACCATACCATAGGCGGATGACAGGTTGCCCAATGTAATGAAAATAAACTCTTCAGGCAGCTCCAGATGATACACCAGCTCTAACATGACATCACTGAAATAGCAGTGTGCCAGAGTCACTAAGGTGTTGCTAGCTGCCACTTTTAGTTCATTTCTTGCTTCCTAAAACCAAAAACCAAAGGAGAGAGACTGAGGTGACTGAAGCCGGTTGCACTAGCCAGAGTTGTTTACATGAGTCAAGTCCTTATTTCTGTGCACAAGTTGTGAATGAACCAACCCAACTTTCTGAGGGTAGAGTCATTCGTCATAAATATTCCTTGAGTCACTTGAGTCACTTGGCTAAACAGTTTTCAGCCTTTGAGTTGCTTGCAAGCTGCTTCGTCAGCACATGTGTAACTTTCAGCATGTGAGTTGTCCCATCTTATGCATGTGCACAAGTGCTGTCTAGGACCTGGGCTTTGGTCTGGAGGAAGGTGTGGACCTCTAACAGAAGAATACATTTTCATTTCAGTATATAGTTTATCCCCCCAAAAGAGAGTTTGAATGAGTTAAAGCTTTGGATCCTTTGATTGGTATCTCGGGAGAACTAACTTACCTGAGTCTTCTCTGTCATGTGGTTTGAGGCTAGTGTTATTATTTTCTTCAGAAGCCGTCTCTCTAGGCCCTGGGTGTCCTGCTGTAAGACTTTCTCCAGGACACAGTAAATGTCTATTCTGTTTTGCTGGGGACAAAACATAAAGGAGAAGAATTGGGAAAAGTTTGTCTTGCCGACCAGACAGTAATGTAGCTAATAAGCCCCTGCCCTAATTGGTGGCTTAATTGGCGTAAAACATGCCCTGCCCTCCACAAGCACCGCATTCAGCAGCGCTTCAGAAGCAGCCGAGCAACTGACATTGTTTAATCTTCCTGGAGAGAAAAGAGCCAGAGGAAGCGCCCTTCACTGCCCCCTTCTCTAGTTTCATTTATTCCGAACAAACAATAAAAATGAGCACCTTGCCCTTGCTCTAGCCACTCCAGGCAGAATTTGTAAATGTGGAATATAAAATACCCAACTCCTGCAGTGAGTCCTCAACCGCTCCCGGGGGCAATGAACTCAGCCCTTAGATCTACACGGACAGTAGCACGCGCGAAGGTGTCTTTTATGTGGCCCATCAGTGTAGAACTTCACAGATGAGACTAACTATGGAGGAGTTGTAGGATCAGTTGGGACCGAGAAAAAATAAAGCGGGACACTGAGAAATTAAAAGCCTGAGGAGAGACCAAGATTCATTTCAGAAAACTGCAAACTAGCACCCCTGGAAAGGAGGTAGAAGTAACTGACAGAATGGGAGGGAGAAAAGTGGGAAGCAACAAGTGCCCTGGGGGTGACAGTGGAAAACAAAGTCAAGAGGTATATGCAAGGTGTGATGGCTACCACAAAGAGCCATGTGGGTTGGGTCTTTTACACACAGGGATCATGGCACAAAGCAGGAAGACAACAGTTCCTCTCTGTTCAGCTGAGCTGTGACTGCATCTGGAGGAGTGCCTTTTCTAGCACCACATTCCCAGAGAGATCAACAAATGGGAAGTCATTCCTGGGAGAGCAAAAAAGAATGCAGGGGGCTGGCAGAAGTGACTTCTGGATAGAGCCCTGCAACCTGACCCAAATCCTAGGGGACCTGACCACAGGCGTCTGGGTCAGGTTGGGTGAGAAAACAACTGGACCCTCTTGAGCTCGGGTCAGGTCGGCTCTCCTCCTTTAGCCCCTGGGATCGGCACAACCGGGACTGCATGTTCCTGCCAGCCACCACCTCCTTCCTGCGCTGCACGCGCTGTGGAGCAAGGATGCCGAGGAGTCACAGCGTCTCCCTCTCTCTGCAGCACAGACCCAGCGCAGCAGGGGCCGTGTCAGAGGATGGAGCCATTGCTGCACACAGTGGCCGCTGCACCAGCCCCATGAGCAGGATGCAGCGGCAGGATCCGGTTTGGGGGGAAAGGTTGGGACCAGGATGGAAAATGATTCAGCCCTCTCAGGGTGAGGTGAGTGGGCCGGGGGCCAGTTCAGCTTGGGCTTAAAAATTGGGCCCGAGCAGACCCCTACTTCTGCAGACAGACGGAAAGAGCTGTCTGTGTCTGATGCGGCCAAGGGATGACTCTGAAGGAGAGAGGATAATACCATACAACTACCTGGAGGGTGTGAACACCAAGGAGGGAGAGGAATTTTTTAGGATAATACATTTTGGTAAAAGTAGGAGTAATGGGATTAAGCTAAAAAAGGACATTCAATTTAGACTTTGATAACAGGAAAAATGCCCCAACTGTAAGACAGGGCTATTAGGTTATGATATAGTCTTCCTAGGAAAGAGGCGGAAGTTCGGTCCTTAGGGGCTTTTCAAATTAGTTTGGCCAAAACAGTGGAAAATGGCTGCTGGGAATGCTCCTGCATTAGCAGGGAAATGGACTGGATGATCCAATAGGTCTTTTCCGTCTCGGTCTCCTGTGAGTCTAGACATCTGTGTGACCTGCATGCCAAGGTCATAACCCACTTTGGAAGGTTCAAAGCCAATCAGATCTCTGAATGGGAGAGTTTAGGGGTCAGACAGGGTCTGCATCAGATCTCTTGATTGGCTATATGTTCCAGTGGTTCTGCTTTGAAAGGCATGCTTCTGCAAACTGCAATCATAACAGACAGCTCCACTGGGGAGAAGCCCCTTCCATTCATTTTTAAATGTAAGGAGGATTTTTTTAATGGAAAATTGTCACTGACAACTTATCAATACATAAGCACTACATAATTCAAGTAATTCAAGTAATTAATCACATGAATTAACATAATTAATCACTCTCCTTACAGTGAGTATGATAACACCCATTTCTTCATGTTCTGTGTGTATCTAAATCTCCTCACTGTATTTTCCACTGAATGAATCCGATGAAGTGAGCTGTAGCTCATGAAAGCTTACGCTCAAATAAATTGGTTAGTCTCTAAGGTGCCACAAGTACTCCTTTTCTTTTTATAATTAATCAAGTAATTCAAATAATTAAAGGAGTGGGAGGCCAAGACAAGCGGTTCAGTTGGCCTCCTAGTACTTTAATGGAAACTAAAATGCCTTCTGTGTTGGCCCTTAATAGGGAAATGGACTTTGTTGGATGCAAGTATTAATCAATGGAAAAAAGAGGTCTGAATATTCCTCCTGGGGCAATTCTGCACTACTGCACATGTGCATAATTAATGAGCCCCGCATATTTTTATTTTTTTGCACAGTAAAAAGCTTCTGCTGAAATGCTGCTGCCGTTCCATCTCTTGCCCACCAAAGGGTGCTGTGGCAATAGAACAAAGCAGCAACTCCCTATCAGCGAAGGAAGAAGAGAGAGAGCCTGTCTTCTTCACAGCAGGCCAGGTCAGGAGACAGGGGCTATGGGGAGACAGACAGTGTGGGATGCTGGGGTGGGGTCAATCAGGGGCTCATAAGGGCTAGTGGGGGAGGACAGACTGGGGCAGGGGCTGAATGGGAGTGGAGGCACAGAGTTAGAGGAGGAGGGAGGTTCAGGGCTCCATAGTGATGGGGGAGGAGGTGCAGAGCTACCTAAGGACAGGGGCCGGTTGGCTGGGGGCACAGAGACACATGGGGACAGGGGGAGGGGGTACAGGGACACATTGTTAGGATATAGATGTTCAGGCCTGTCTGTAAAGGCCTATCAGCTAAGAATTTAGGTGTATTCTTATCACTTGGCTAGTTCTAGAGGTATAAAAGAAAGAATGAAAATCACTGTCTGCCAGTGTAAGGTCCTTCTCTTACTGTGACAGTCTGAGACCCTGTTCTTAGGCTAAGGCCTTTGGCTCAGCAGCAGAGGCAGCCATAAGCTGGGAAGCGACCAGTCACCTCTTCACATTCCCAACTAGTCACATTGAAATAAGGTGCTATTGGGCTGTTAGGAACACAATCCTGTCCTGATAATGCCTATTGCCTCCAGAGAAAGGGAAGGGCCTAGAAGATGTAAAAGGAAACTTAGTTTGAAAGCATCCTGTCTGGCAAGAACTCACTTATCACTAGCAGGGATGTGAAATCCTCATTTCTGGGTTTGTTCTATCACTGTAGTCCCCATTTCCCCATTGTTTGTCTGTATAATCTCTGTCTGGTTCTGTGATTGTTTCTCTCTGCTGTATAATTAATTTTGCTGGCTGTAAACTAATTAAGGTGGTGGGATATAATTGGTTACATAATCATGTTACAATATGTTAGGATTGGTTAGTTAAATTTCAGGAAAAGGATTGGTTAAGGTACAGCTAAGCAGAAGTCAAGTTTTACTATATAGTCTGCAGTCAATCAGGAAGTGAGGGGGTGGGTGTGTGGGTGGGGGAAATGGGAACTGGGAATGGGGGTGGGGAAATTGGAATCATGTTTTGCTAAAGGGGGAAATGGGAACAGGGAATGGGGCTGGGGAAATTGGAATCATGTTTGGCTAAGGGCAGGAATGGGAACAGGGACACAGCTGTAAGGCTCTGTGGTGTCAGAGCTGGGAAGGGGGACACTAAGGAAGGAAACTGAAATCATGCTTGCTGGAAGTTCACCCAATAAACATGGAATTGTTTGCACCTTTGGACTTCGGGTATTGTTGCTCTCTGTTCATCTGAGAAGGACCAGGGAAGTGAGTGGGTGAAGGAATAAGCCCCCTAACACACATGGGGATGGGGGGAGTGGGTTTCTGAGTGGGGGTGGAGGGACACATGTGGACGGGGGTGCAAGGACCCATGGGTGTGCAGGAACACATGGAGACAGGGGCAGATGTGCCTTACTGAATGGGAGAGGTTAGGGGTCAGACAGGGTCTGCATGGGGGGAGCTGCCTAACAATTCCTCCCTGCCCCTCCCAAAAAAACTGTTCCATACTTTTCCCACCCATACCCAGCAACGCTCCAAGTTCACACCCAGGCTCCTTCCCAGCAATTTACTTCCCTCCATTACCCTTGACTCTACCAAGCCTTTGCACTGCGCCTAAGGGGTGCAAGAAATATGGTTCTGTATTGAGTTTAAATGAATTATTACTCAGAGTTCTGTATTAACATGCAGAGTAAGGAATTGGTTTGTCAAAAAACATTTCCTGAATCCTTTTTGTTGTCTGTATTCATACAGACATACTTGCTGACAGGTATTTTGAAATAAATAACCAAAAATCATTTTAACGGGTGTAATTATATTGTATTGTTTTGACAAACAAAATATGCAGAATTTTGCAGAACTTCTAAAATATTGTACGCATCATTTTTATTTTTTTCTTGCAGAATTCCCCCAGTAGAAAATATATAGATAAGGGTCCCTTCAATGCTATAATCTCAATAATATGTCATCATAACAAAGGAGTGTTGGCTAGGATTTAGAGCAGGGAGTCAGTTCACTTGGGTTTTATTCACATTCTTTGACTAACTTGCTAAGTGGTGTTGAGCAAGTTACTTAATTCCCTGTGACACAAGTCATCCGTAAATGGGGATAATGCTTCCCATTCTCACAAGGGTGCTGTGAGTCTTAATTCATTAGTATTAGGGAAGTGCTTTGATATTTTTTGACGAAGATGCTAAAGAAGGGAAAAGTATTATTAGAAGAGATTACTGCTAGTCCGATGGTGTACTTTTACTGTCTACAGCCCATGTACTCCACTGTGTGTAAAAGGGCAATGCTCTCTTTATAGAGCATTGTATCATCCTGATCTGTAAGAACATTCTCCTGATGGTGCGCCAGGCCAAGTTCTACACTGAATTACCCCCGTGCAGTCCCTTGTACCCCCATGAAGTCAGGCAGAATTTGGTGTGGACACCTGGAAAGCGGATGCAATTTCATGAAACTGCCCTACCTCATCCTTTTGCAGTTTCTCGAGCAGAACTCTCAGAACGATAGCCAGCTTGGTCTCGGCTATAAAGGCAATCCTGAGGGCAATTTTGCCCTTATCTTGGTCATCCATATGTGCCAGGAGGGAAACAACCTCATTATAAACACCTGAAATTAAATAAAAGGATTCGGCTGGTTACCACTGACAGCAGAAATTGGTGCTGGCCTCTTTAATTCACTATCCAGTCAAGATTCTGCAGGAGCCCAAACACTGTGAGAAGTAGACCTGGGAATCCTGGAAATCCTCTTCCTTCCTCCTCATGACCAGGTTTGTTTGCTGAACTCCCCGGTGTGCTTGGGGGGAAATCATAATGAAGCAAATTTGCTCCTTTCAAGTAGGTCCCCACATAAAATAATCTTCCTTTCCCTCTTTTCTGTCAATTGATGAGTTTTGATAGCATACAGAATAATAATTTAACTCTAAGCCAAGAAATAGAGCTAAAGTTAAGCACATGCTGAGGAGTTTTGCTTAGTCAGGGCCTCATTTTCAAAAATCTTGAGCACCCAGATGTACCTATTAGCTATGCTGGGAACTTTTGGGGCTCGGTATCTCTTGAAAATCAGGCCACTGTTGGAGACCTCAGTATGAATTTAGAAGCTTAACTTTAGGCCCCTTGTTTTGAAGAAAGCCTTTAATCTTCTTTTATGGTCGTTTAAATAATTGCAGAGAAGACTCATGGAACGGAGTTCATCCAGTTCATAGAATATCAGGGTTGGAAGGGACCTCAGGAGGTCATCTAGTCCGACCCCCTGCTCAAAGCAGGACCAATCCCCAACTTTTGCCCCAGATCCCTAAATGGCCCCCTCAAGGATTGAACTCACAGCTCAAACCACTGAGCTATCCCTCCCCCCGTACAGTTGCCTGTAGAGGTCATAAAGGAATTCCCCTGCCCCCCACCCCCACCCCCATGCACAATTGGCGAGGTGTACGCTGTGAGTGGGGTGGGGTGGGGTGGGTCCCTCCAACCTTCATCTGAAGCATCAGGGATTGACCATAGCAGGAGATGGGACACCTGGTAGGGTGGACCAGTGCTCTAAAATGGTTCAGAGAATCTGTTTCCTTAGCTGTCCTGCTCACATGCTCAGGGTCCAACTGATCTCCAGAGTTGTGGGTGGGAAGGAATTTCCCCCTGGTCGGATTGGCAGGGACCTTTGAGTGGCAGGATGGGGCACTGATCACCTGCTAGGATAATCTGAGTATATCTGACCCAATCAATTCTCGGCCATTGCAAGGGCCTCAGGCATTGGTGGAACCTCAGTCTCTCCTGTCCTCTGCCGACGGCACACAACAGTTTTGTCTCCTACAGACTGAAATGTTTTTGTCCAAGACAAGTTTTGGGGTTCAGTGTAGGGTTGCTAGGTGAAATTTAGTGGCCTGTGAAATACAGGAAGTCAGACTAGATGATCTAATGGTCCCTTCTGGCCTTAAACTCTAGGAAACAATGAAATAGCTGGTGTATGAAAAAAAACAGGATTTGATCTCCCATGTATCTCTTCGCTCTGGGCAGAAATTCTCCAGGAGACTTAATATTTCACAAGAAATCTGAAATGCCGTATTTATCTGTCTCCATTGTAACAGCATTCCAAGCATGAAGGAGGAACTAACAAGATTTCCCCTTCCCAGGAAAGACTACTTGAGGTTAGGTGATTGCCCATCCGTTATGCAAATTGCATCCTTCAGTTGTAACACCCAGATGCAAACGGAATCATGACTGTAACCTACTCTGCCCATCTGTGTGGGATGAGGAGCACTAGTGTTGCTAAGAAATGTGACCCCATGCTTTGTTCTCTTGCATTTAAGATAGTAGCAGAGCTTCATTTAGACAGCTAGAGGAGAAGTCCTTCTGCCTTTTTTGTTCTAATTTCCCCTATCGCTGATGGAGTTGGCTCCATGGATGCAGAAGACGCAAAATGAGGACCCATAACAAACATAAAACAACTGGGAGAAAAGAAGGAAGACCTCCCCCATAACATTCCCTAGAAACTCAGATTCTCAGGAAAGTTTCCAGGTCCAGAGGCTGTAGGCCAACTCCTCAACTGGTGTAAATCAACACAGCTACAAGGAAGTCAAAGGAGGGACACTGGTTTACAGCAGCTGAGGTTCTGCTCACACAAATGGAGAACATTACAGCTCATCTGTATGCCTATGCTTTCTAAATGTGTGTGTGAATATAGAATGGATATAGAGAATACAGTGCTGACCCTTACCTCTGTCGGTTACCTCCTGATCACTCACAAATGTATTCATGTTTTAATCTTTCCTCAACACTTCCTCCAGTCCTTTCTCCAAAGAGCTCCAGTACTGATAGGCAGCTGGCCTCTCAGGCTGTCCTGTCCGGAATAGCCAGTTAAGATTATGCAAGCACTATTATGACATCGCTGTGACTGTGACATAGCACATAAACTGCTGCTGACCAGGTAGGTGCTGTGATGACATGGACAAGAGTCTCAAAGGTATTTAGGCTCCTAACTCGCACTGAAATCAATAGATGTGAGGAACCTAAATACATTTCAATATCTGGGCCCATCCATGTACGCAGTCCAATAGGTGGCTAAATTTGCTCCAGTGTAGAATTTCTCATTCGCTCGAAATCGTTTTGAATTTTGGTTCCGTCCCTCTCTCAGTTTGCCACACTTTCCAATATTGGTTTTACTGGAAAATCTGCTCCTGCTTGAATGGATAGAAAATAAAAGCACCGAACAAAGAAAGAGAAGAAACTGCCTTGGAGAATGCACAGTGACACTTGAGTGTGAGTGGTTGGTTGGAATGCACAGTGACACTTGAGTGTGGGTGGTTGGTTTCTTTTGCTTTTTAATTTGGTTGATTAAAAAGCTTGATGAAATCTTATTGGACTGTATTACAAATCTTGATTTTTATATTGTTTTAAAATGAATTGAAATTTATTCTTCATTTCCATGTCCTGCCAAACAAATCAACTAAATTATTTTTTGTTGTGTTTAATACAGTGTGGTGTCATATGTATGGCCATATGTAGAGCCTACACTTGATTTTGGAGATGATGTTGCCTTTAAAGCATTCAGAGTGATGACACTCTTTGCAGTAAACCATGTGGAAAAAGAATTCCAATGACATGTGTCCTTTGCTATGTATAACTGATTTGGTGCCTTACCCTTTCTGATTTTGCCCTTACACGGACACACTATTCTTTTGTACTCCTCCTTAGTAATTCGTCCATGTTTCCCCATTTTGTAGGATTTCTTTTTGATTTTCAGGTCATTACAAAACTTCTGATGGAGCCATTGGCCTCTTACTATTCTTCCTCTCTTTCCTTTGCATTGGCAGTTGTGCCTTTAATATTGTCTCCTGGAGAAACTGCCAGCTTTCCTGAACTCCTTTATGCCTTAGACGTTTTCCCCATGGGTCGCTACCTACCAATTCTCTGAGGATGTTAAAGTCTGCTTTTGGCAGTCCTTCTCCTGTCATTCTCATTCCTTCCTTTCCTTAGAATCATGAAATCTATCCTTCATGATCCCTTTCACCCAAATCACCTTCCACCTTCACATTCACAACCAGCTCCTCCCTGCTGGTCAGAATCAAGTCTACAGTGGCTGTCCCCCCGGTTTCTTCCCCCATTTTCTGAAACAAAGCATTGTCCCCAGTACATTCCAGAAACTTATTGGGTAATTTGGGGTTTTACCATTTCCTTTTTCAGCAGATGTCTGGGTAGGTAAAGTCCCCCATTACAATCAGGATTTGTGTTTTGCATATTTCTGTTGTTTGTTCTAGAAATGCCTCCTCTCCCTCCTCTTCCTGATTTGGTGGTCTGTAATAGACCCCTACCAGGACCTCACCCCTGTTTATTCCCTCTTTTATCTTTACTCAGAGACTTTCAACTGGTCTGCTTCTCACCTCCTTCTGGACCTCAGAACAGGTTTACAATGCAATATGTCCTCTCTTTTTTTTCCTGCCTGTCCTTCCTCAACAAGCTATAGCCCTCTATACCAATAGTCCAGTCATGAGATTTATCCCATCAAGTATTTGTGATACAGTTAAGCTCAGTTAAGATTTATGTTCTAAAACTCCCAGTTCTTACTGTTTATTCCCCATTAATATTCCTCCTTGCTTGTGTGTACAGACATCTAAGATGTTAAGCAGATGCCCCCATGGATTTCCCTCTTGTTTCTCCTATAATTCTACTGCAATTTTCCACATCTACTTCTCCCCACACAGCTAGTCCTCTATTAAGGCCACCTTTTTTTACCTGGTGGCTTTTTTCACCTGCCCCCTCTGAACTTAGTTTTAAGCTCTTCTCCTAAGGTTGGTGAGTCAGTGCATGAAGATGTTCTTCTCCTTCTTGGTCAGACGGACCCCATCTCTTCCCAGCAAACCTCCTTCCTGCAATAGCATCCCTTGGTAGAGGAAGTCAAAGCCTCCCAGAGACCCATCTTCATAACCCTATTCTGTGGGCATGCCTACCATTGAGTGTGTATTGAGCAGAAAGAACACTCATTGCAGGAGACAAGGGGACTGAGTTAAACTGAAGATGTCAGGTTCACAAACTTCCATTTTCCGTGACTAATCTCTTAAGCTAGTGAGGATGGCCATGGTATAAAAATATTTCTGGAGATCAGCATGTGATTATTTGTATTGCAGTACTGCCTCACAGTCCCAGTCACAGAGTAGGATCCCATTGCGCTCGGACCTGTAGAAACAGAGAACAAGATGGTCCTTAACTGTCATTAATTAATTAACACATCTTAACAGCACAACAAACAGACAAGAGGATAATAAAGCAAGCAAAAAAGCCCCCTTTGACCAGGTACCAGCAGATAACTAATATAGAGCTACCTATTTCGGGAACTTTCTTCCTGATTCAGGGTCTGATGTGACTCAGCCCCTGTTCCATGCCATTGTGTAAACTGGGGACTCGTACATTTGCACAAGATGGAAAGTATCCAGTGGCACACCGTTGAGGCCTACTCCAGTTTTAGTACATAAACAGCAGGCCACTCTGCAAGAAGCTAAGGGCATGGTCAGCACAGAGAGTTTGCCTGTCTCTGTGCTGGTGTTCTGCACCCCTCACTGTCTACACCTGGCTCCATAAAGTCAGGCCTTTCAAAAATGCAGCATCAGGTAGGAGCACAGGTAATTGTAAGAATGCTTGCTCATTGCAGCTGTTACCATCCGGGCAAGGCATCCACATATAAGTCCACTACGGATGGACCAGTGATGGGAAGAGTGTTCATGCATGTGACAAGTAACACCATGAACTATGTAATGCCACAGAATAAATTAAGATCAAGAACAGAACAAGAGTATGTGTGGCAAAGCCATGACAAACACTGTGCAGGCATCAAGGAGCTCATAAATTAGCACCTCATCACCCCAACACTGCCTCAGCTTGACTTAGAGCTTGGGCAACAGTAGACCCTCAAAAGGAGGAGGCCACAGCTTTACACCCGTGGTCACTGTGATGTTAACTGGCTGCATTTGACAAGAGCTGGATCAGAGGTTGACTTTGAGTGTATTTACAGGGGGCAAGGTTTTCACAACACAAGCCTTGTGCACACACACAAATAGTGTTCTGCAGCAGTGCAAGTTGAGCTGCAGCAATGAGCAGCGGGATCCTGCTTGGGCTCGTAATTCATACACTTCTCTCACTAATGAGGATCAACAGATCAACCCATACTGAATGCAGCTTGACAATATACCATCACTTAAAACACATTACAGTCAGAGAGGATGATAAATATTCCATTTATACACATTATGTACAAGGCCCAAAATGACTGAGGGTGCAAGAAAACAAAGCTGGTAAATACAGAAAATGCATTTGTCATAAATATAAAGGGAAGAGTAAACCCCTTTAAAATCCCTCCTGGCCAGAGGAAAAATCCTCTCACCCATAAAGGGTTAAGAAGCTAAAGGTAACCTCGTTGGCACCTGACCAAAATGACCAATGAGGAGACAAGATCCTTTCAAAAGCTGGGAGGAGGGAGAAAAAACAAAGGGTTTTACTGAAAAAACAGCTGCAGATTGACTCCTGCTAGCAAGAAGCTTCTGTACAATGTACAGTAAGATATTGGGCTTAACCCAACGCAGGGCTAGCCTGAATTAAAGTCAGTCAAAGTTTTGTCTGAGTAGGGTATGAGGCCCAGCTCCTCAAAGGTCTTTAGACTCCTAACTTCCACTGAAATCAGTGGAAGCTAGGAGCCTAAATACCTACTGTAGAATTTGACCCAATAACAACAACAATAATAACAATTTGCATTTCTAGAGAGATTTTCTTCTTCAAAGCATTTTACACACATGTTTTCTCACTCTCTGCTTCAAATAAAAGCCATTATTGACAGACAATTATATTTTTCCGTCACAGCACAGACAAATAGGAGAGTGAAGAGAACACAGTTCATTAATGGGATTTTAAGCAGGTTCTCGTATGGAAAAAAAAATAAAGATCCAGCACTCAGAAGATGACTCTGCTTAGCTGTGTGCCTTGTGGCTTAAAGCAGAATTCCAAGAACATGACTTCGCTTTTTGAAATGGTTTCTCAATTAATGACAACTCAAAATATCTGCTTCCACCTAGTGGTGCGAGTTTGCATAACATGTGTTGTTTGTATTCCCTGTTTTCGATATCTTTGCCTAAAAGATAAAATACATCCAAATCTACTGTTACAGTTCACACTTCTGCACAAAGCCACAACAGCACTAAGAATGTATATCTTTGTTAGCAAATAGGGAGAAGGAAAATTGTTAGCAAATTAGGGAGAAGGAAAAGGATAATCTCAGAAAGAGGCTCTCTCTTTCTCCTTCACTTTATTCTATCTAGGTTTTTCTACGGTTCTCATCAATGAAGTATCTGAGCAGCTTCCTCTAGTACATTAATAATATGATTCACATCTGTCATGGTAATATCTTTTATTGAACTAACTTCTGTTGGTGAAAGGACTGCACAGAGTTCTTCCAGAGTGAAGTCCCGGATGACTGGAAGAAGGCTAATGTAGTGCCAATCTTTAAAAAAGGGAAGAAGGAGGATCCTGGGAACTAAAGGCCAGTCAGCCTCACCTCAGTCCCTGCAAAAAACATGGAGCAGGTCCTCAAAGAATCAATCCTGAAGCACTTGCATGAGAGGAAAGTGATCAGGAACAGCCAGCATGGATTCACCAAGGGAAGGTCATGCCTGACTAATCTAATAGCCTTTTATGATGAGATTACTGGTTCTGTGGATGAAGGGAAAGCAGTGTCATGTTGAGGGAGCATTGAGGGAGCTGGGATTGTTTAGCCTGCAGAAGAGAAGAATGAGGGGGGATTTGATAGCTGCTTTCAACTACCTGAAAGGGGGTTCCAAAGAGGATGGCTCTAGACTGTTCTCAATGGTAGCAGATGACAGAACGAGGAGTAATGGTCTCAAGTTGCAGTGGGGGAGGTTTAGATTGGATATTAGGAAAAACTTTTTCACTAAGAGGGTGGTGAAACACTGGAATGCGTTACCTAGGGAGGTGGTAGAATCTCCTTCCTTAGAGGTTTTTAAGGTCAGGCTTGACAAAGCCCTGGCTGGGATGATTTAACTGGGAATTGGTCCTGCTTTGAGCAGGGGGTTGGACTAGATGACCTTCTGGGGTCCCTTCCAACCCTGATATTCTATGATTCTATGATTCTATGATTCCTTCAGGTCCTTGAAAGGTTATTTCTTTCACCAACAGACGTTGGTCCAACAGAAGATATTACCTCAGCTAGGGTGACCAGATGTCCTAAGTTTATAGGGACAGTCCAGATATTTGGGGTTTAGGCGCCTATCAATCCCACCCCACCCCCATCACGATTTTTCATACTTACTATCTGGTCACCCTCTCCCTCACCCACCTTGTCTCTCTAATAGCCTCGGAATGACATGGGAGTTTGTTCTCCTGTCACAGACTGTCCCCTGAGAAAGCTCTATCTACTGCACAGACAAGCCTCATCCTTCGAGTAGAAAACTTCATGGTGCCTGAGAAATAGGCCCTGTCAGCCACAACCCTAATCCCAGGGATTTACTTGATATTTTAGATATACTGGGCCCTGGCCACTGAGCCCCTGGAAGAGAAGGACTGCGACCTGGAACCTGACTGATGTGTTCACGTTGCAGAAGTATGTACACAGCATCTGAAGGCAAGCAACAAACAACACTTCAATGGTCACTGAATGAGAGGCCTGTGGAAAAAAATAGTACAATTGTGCAATTAAAGACTGTGTCAAAATGCACGTGCACAGGACTCAGACTCCCTTAATCCTGGCATTTCCAAACTTTCCATTGCTCAGTTTTGCAAACTTACTAATTGTTATTTTAATGCAGATTTTTGTATATTTGTTGGGTGTCTAAAGATATAAAAATACAGACATGGATTCATATCATTGTCATGCAAACATCCCCATTTCATTGTTTGTTTTGAAAGAAAAAAGTACAGGACTAGGTTCTGGCAATTTCTGTATTGAGCTGTAAAGAAAGGTATTTTTAAGGGGTTTGAACTATCGAAACAGAGGCACAGAGATTGTCTCACAGAGGGAGGAGTGGGTGATGCAGTGCACACTTTCCCAAGCCAGCAGAGTTGCTGGACCCCAAGAGATTCCCCCTCTATTCCTGAGCCAACCTTGGCCAGAAGCAAGCAGACAGAAGGACAAAAGTAGCTCTCCATTTTAATAAAGGCTCTTGTAACTTCCTGGGTCAACTGGTCCCTTCCATTCTTTAGCTGACTATTACTCAGGCTCTTTTCTTACTGGCGAACTTGAATTTTGATTTTTCTACGTCATGGCCAGTCTTTATCGTCTCTCTTGTAAACTTGAATATGCCAATCCCTGAGAGGACGTACTTTCTTGTTTTTTCCTGATTCGGCAATCCTAGCTCTGGGGATTGAGCTCCAATTTAAGGTACTTTTAATGATGACCCCCAGTCCTTTATTTCATCTATCAGGATGTTCAAAGAGAGCAGCTACCCTTCACTGAATGCCACTGCTCTGACTTTGGATTCCCTTGTAGAATGTGTGGGGCTGGGGTAGTTGTCTCAGCTGGATTCTTAATCCAGAGGAAAGACGCTCTCCCCTGTTCAATCAAGATCAGGAATGGCACATAGATTTGGGAGAAAAAGTACATTTTACTTTTACTCTATTTTCTTATTTCTCAAAAGGAACAATCAATATAGGTATTGATGTATCTTGTCTGAAATGGGACAGCTGCTCTTCTACTCTCGGGATGGATGCTATATCAACAGATAAGATAAAAAGACAGGCCTAACTGAGAGACTGAACCCATAGGAGGGCCAAATTCTGCTGCTCGGTTACATGAGTACGTTGCTCCCCGACTAGGGCCCAAATCTGTGTAAAGAAGAGTAAATCTGGTCCCGAGGGTGTATCGAACAACTTCCAAACTGTATAAGGAGGGTGGTTGAGTCTAAACTATAAAGACAGTTCCAAATATGGACCGCAGTTCAGGAAAGCAGCCTTATTCATCCAAGCATATGAATGATGTAAGAAAATTCTGAAAATGTGGATCTTAGATCATGGTCATAATTTAAAAAAATTAATGGACACAGCGGACACCATTCACATTTGAAACATAAAGTAGCTTCAAACTGTCCTAGCTTGAAGTGGTTTGAAACTGCTTCAGGAAATGTGGTCCTCTTAGAAGTGTAGATGTGAGGTTGCATATATGGTAAAGCCATGTATACAGAATACATGCTGATTTTAATCCTACAAATATCCTAAACACTATACAGAATATCTAATTGCTTATTTTTGAATCCTAATCAGAGAAAAATTAAAATGATTTGTGCAAATAATTGAATTCTAAGGATTGTGTAACAACAAACACTCTTATTTTCTAGATCTACTGAGAGCTAGCTCTGAGAGAACAAAACAGTATTTTCAGTGTTTATGGTTCTTTACTGAAGCAGGTCTATTCTTTATCTAAGAACAGGAAAACAAAAGAATTTACAATATTGTTATCCCTTTTGACCTGAGCAATTAGTGAATATTTTGGGTCTTGTGAGTTGTTTCCATTAGGGGGAGAAATGGATGATGGAGTCAGGCATTTTTTTGACACAATCCTGCTTATTTACAAAGAATGTACAAGAAGTTCTATTTCCCTAACGACAGCACGAATAGTTTCTTGGCTCACAATTCCAAGCCTCTTTCTATCTAGCTGTCTACCATAAAGCGCGCACTCTCTCTCTCTCTCTCTCTCTCTCTCTCTCAACTTTTTCTGAGATCACACTACAAATACTTCCCTGGGGCTCCTTTGTGCTTCTGCGGTGTCACACTCCCTCTCTTCCTCCCCCCTCTGCCCCGAACCCCATCCACCTGCATTTGCATTCAGACCCCAGTGAAAGCCCCTTCCACTGTATGGCTCAACTCCTATTCCAGCTTTACTTGATGGTGACTTCTATTAAGTCAGCCATCTATTCCACAAAAGAGCTTGATTGTTTTTACATTGATCCTGAATAAAGGACAACTGGTATGCCCACCAGCTTCAATAAGGCTTCCCCTTTCCCCAGCGTAACTACCTGTTTTCATGTTGTTTTTATAAATCTGTATCTTGTACATGTCCGCAAAACCCACAGCATTCTTTTATTTTTACTAACCTGAAACAGGATATTGAATGCATAATTTCAGTTACACCAATGTAAATCTGTGGTAATTCATTTGAATTATTTATCCTGGTGACAAAATATGTTAGCACGTCAGTAGAGAAAACATGACACTTTTTGATAATTGTTATTGTTGCCGGCACCCAGTGCCGAGAGGCTAAACAACAGCTGAGGTTGGTTCGTTACACAGTGTGCTACACCCAATAATCACAAAGGGGTGAAGAAGCAGAAAAGTTTATTTGCAGCTGCAAAAAGGTACAGGGAGAATAAAATCTCCAATCCTGCACCCAGAGCAGGAAGTTACACAGGCTTTTATACGTCCTTTTTCCCAGCATACCTATCCAATAGCAAGCTGTCCTAAGTATCCACATAGCCAGCCAATCCAGTTCCCAGCTAGTTCCCTTGTTCTCTGTATCATTTGTTAAACCATACATAAAGCTGCTTTATTCAGCATTGGTCTTCCATATCTGCCCTGTTTGGCCTTGTTTCGTTTCAGGCAGTCTGACTCTGCAACATATTGTTGCAGATCCTCAGCATAACTGCTGCGAGTGCCTCCAGGCCGGGGGCCAAGGACACTTGGGCCTAGTACACAGAGCTGCTGCGAGTGCCTCCAGGCCGGAGGGGGGGGGGGGCAAGGACACCTGGGCCTAGTGCGAGGGGGCTTCATCGACACTCGTGGTCTTCCATCCCCTCAAGATACCTAGTGGCCATGCCCCAGTGTCCCCACTGACCTCCCACATCTGAACTCCCAGCCAGAGCCCATACGTGCTCCACCACTAGAGGCCCTGATGCAGCAAGCCACCCCATACAGCAAAACAAAACCACTTCCCACATGGCATTAGGATGGCAAACGCTAATAGAGAAAGATGAGAACTTGCTATAACAGGGGTTCTCAAACTTCATTGCACCACGACCCCCTTCTGACAACAAAAATTACTACGCGACCCCAGGAGGGAGAACCAAACCCTGAGCCCGCCGAAGCCCTAGCTCCCCCGGGCCAGAAGGGGCCAAAGTCAAAACCCAAGGGCTTCAGGCCCAGGCAGGGGGTGGGGGGAGCTGTAACCTGATCCCAGGGCTGAAGCCCAAGTCTCAGCCCTGCTTCCCAGGGCTCAGGCTTGGGCTTCAGCCCTGGACCAAGGGAAGTCTAACTCCAGCCCTGGTGACCCTATTAAAAAGGGATCCCAACCCACAGTTTGAGAATCGCTGTGCAGTAACATGCACTGATTATTGGTGATACTTGGTTTCCTCACAAAGACATGCACAAGGTTACATGGAACTCATCAGATGGTTAAACCACAAACCAGACTGAGCACATGTCAGGAGACCGGGTTGTAGGTGGTCAGGCATAGTGGTCAGACTGGGAGTCATGCCTAGTGGTGAGTGCCCAAAAGCCAAAAGCAGGGATTGAGACAGGGCCAAAACCAAGAAGCAGATCCAAAGATTCGAACTAGAGTCAGAATCCAAATGGCAGAGCCAAGAATCAAGTAGGGTGACCAGACAGCAAATGTGAACAATTGGGATGGGGGTGGGGTAATAGGAACCTATATAAGAAAAAGACTCCCAGATCAGGACTGTTCCTATCAAATTGGGATATCTGGTCACTCTAGAATCAAGAGAGAGTCGGAGTCAGGAATCAGAGCCAAGGGTCAGAACCGGATCACTGGGGGCAGGGAAGAAGGGAGCAGGGCTGGTTCTGAGGCAGGAGCAAGGCTGGGTGATCTGGGCTGAAGCTGTGGAGGAACAGAGCAGAAGCAGGGCTTGGCAAGAGCTGAGCCCAGGGAGGCAGAGAATCACTGAGCACCCAGCGAGCGACTGCTGCTGCTGAGTTTAAGAACCAGACAGCTAACTTCTTCAGCCAATCTGTCAGGGTGGTCCAAGCAGGACAGTGTTGGAGGATGGTGCCGTGGGGAGGCGAGCAGAGCTTCATCATCATGGGCTTGCTTCTGGACGGCGCCGTGCCTTGTGGTGCCGGAGGTCTATCTTGCCTGGTGGGAAACTGCGGTGCCATCATGGCAATCAAGTCCCTGGCCACCTCAAACGTGTCCAGGATGGAAGGGAGCTCCTGCTCCTCCACCTGGCACTCTCTAGCAGGAGGGTCCAGTGGCACCAGACTTGACGGATCCCTCTGCAGGCCCAAAGTCGACAGTGCTGATCCCTGCTAATATTCTGTTCGCTTTTTTGACTGCTGCTGCACACTGAGCAGATGCTTTCAGAGAACTATCCACAGTGACCCCAGGATCTTTCTTGAGTAGTAACAGCTCATCATTGATATGATAAACCCCCCTCATTTTATATGTATTGTTGGGATTATGTTTTCCAATGAGCATTACTTTGCACTTACCAACATGGAATTTCATCTGCCATTTTGTTGCCCAGTCACCCAGTTGTCTGAGGTTCCTTTGTAATTCTTCACGGTCTGCTTTGGACTTATCTGTCTTGAGTAAGTTTCTATCATTTGCACTTTTTGCCACATCACCATTTACCCCCTTTTCCAGATCATTTATGAATATGTTGAACATCACTAGTCCCCGTACAGATCCCTGGGGGACACCACTGTTTACCTCTCTCCATGCTGAATATTGACCATTTATTCCTATCCTTTGCTTCCTGTCTTTTAAGTTAGTGATCCGTGAGAGGACTTTCCCTCTTATCCCGTGACTGCTTACTTTGCTTAGGACCCCCACCAAAGGCTCTTTGTCAAAGGCTTTCTGAAAGTCCAGGAACCTCATGTCTCCTGCTTTGCCCCATGGGCATTTTAACCCTCCAGACCCATTGGGTAAGAGTGTGAAGTACAGAGGGAAACTGAGGCATGCATAGAATTATTTAAAAATGTTACAGAAAATTCCCACTTTATTAAGGTCTGGTACATTTTAAACCTGATGCTGCACATGGAAATGTGTCCAGCTGTCTCTCAGGCATGGGCCATGCCCCTTGTGTGCTCCTTTCTCCCCAGTATCACACTTGTGACAGAGTGCTCCCAAGCAGGGCACAGCTGGGCATCTGGGAACAGAGCTGAGCCTCCCCTGAGCACAGCCAAGGTCACTGACTCTCAGGAGAACTGGTGGCTTTCTTAAAGTCCCAGCTCCTGGAGTCATGTGAATTTGTGAGAATTCCAGTTTTTGCTTAGCCAATGAAGTCAGTGTCTAGTGCTCATGGCTGGGGAGCACAGTCCAGCAGCTCCATGGAGGGATAAATAAAGAACCCAAACTGATCAGTTTTGTAATCCCATGATTTTGGGGGCCTCACTTCTGAGCTCTGAAGCTGGTGACGCTGCATAGATGGTGGGCTCTGTGTGCCTATTAGCTCCAAAGTACGCCAGCAACAACCAGCACAGAGATGTCCTCTGAAGTAGCTGCCACTGTTAATGAGGGGAGCTGCAAGGCTTATCTGAGCCACTGGGTGGGAAAGGGTGGGTTGTGGGGTGGGATGCTGGGTGGGGCAGGGCAGGCTGGAGAGAGTGAGGTGGCAAGTGGGGAAGACTGACTGGGTGGGGGGAGGGAAGGCTGACTGAGGGTGGCAGAGAAGGCTTGTGGGGAAGGGGGTGGGGCGGTGGCAGCAGCAGGTGCTGGAAGGAGGGTGGCAGGCACTGGGTGGGAAGTTGAGGGGGTGTTGGTTGCGGGAGGCTGGGTTGGGGGAAGCAGGTGGTGTGTGGGAAAAATTGGGGGGCTGGGACATGGGGGGCATGGGCGGTGGGCTAGGAGGCGCAAAGGCTAGGCTGGGATTGGCAGATGCTGGGCAGGGAAGGCTGGGCTGGTGGGGTGGGGAAGGCCACGGGCACTTTGCTTGGCCTTTCCACACAGCATCTGTCTGTCCAGCCCTCTTATCAGGGCGTGGCCTTGCTTGCTGATCAGTCTTCAGAGGCTGCTGCTGCAGTGCAAAGGCAATCCAGAACTGGATTAACCTGACTGCTTCTGCCCCATGCCTCAGTGGGCACCCTGCATGAGAGCTGGCAGAGGGACCCTTGCGTCCTGAGCAAAGCTCCCTGCCAAGGGGTTCTCCCAGGCAGCCTTTCCTTCTGTGCCAGAGCTTTGGGGTGAGAGGAGATGGCTGCCCTGGCAGGAATCTGGGGCCCATTGATCCAACACCCTTTGTCCCTTGGGTGGCTGTTAACAGCATCCCGGGCTCGTCTGTGAGCCTGTGTGGGATAGAGGGCGGCTGCTCTTCATTGATCCCTCGTTATCTGTAGGCTCTCCCTGGCCGATAAGGGGGCTACAGGGTGAGGGCAGGGCGGGGCCTGAAGCCTGAGCTTTGGCAACCTGCCACCAACTGCCATGCCGGTGTTACGGTAACACCAGGACTCTGATTTGAACTCTGCTTCATGCTGTCACCTTGGGCCTGGAGCTTCGCCACCTGGCGTTCGCCTGAAGGGGGCGAGTGGTTTTCTTCTAATGGTTGAGCCAGCTCAGCAGCCTGTAACTAGACTCCTAATAGAATCAAAATTATAGTGGAAAGAGGAGGAAGTGCAATTAGCATGTAAAGCCCTCACAAGAGGGGGGGGCATGCTACCAAATATTAATACCCATCCCCAGCCTCTCTCCCTTCACAGCGTTTTGGAACCCATGTCCCTTGCCTTGTGAGTGCTACTTAGTTGATGGCGAGTCCCTCCATCATAACAAAAGGCCAAGTACAGTTCCCCTGTCCTTGATTCCCATAATCAGGGTAATAACAATTTATTCTTCCTGCCCCAATAACAGAGGCAATGGGGATCCCACAGCAGCCAAAGTGACCATTTGGGCAGCTATAGCCTCATTCTAGGCGGGGTGGGTGTGCCTATGCAAATGAGATCGGCCCCTGAAGTTCTTTTCCACAACTTGCCACACCTCACCAGCAGATGTCAGGGTGGAGCTCATCCCGATTCTGCTTACAAGAGGAAAGTGATCAGGAACAGTCAGCATGGATTCACCAAGCGCAAGTCATGCCTGGCTAATCTAATTGCCTTCTATGATGAGATAACTGGCTCTGTGGATGAGGGGAAAGCAGTGGATGTGTTATTCCTTGACTTTAGCAAAGCTTTTGACATGGTCTCCCACAATATTCTTGCCAGCAAGTTAAAGAAGTATGGGCTGGATGAACGGACTATAAGGTGGATAGAAAGCTGGCTAGACTGTCGGGCTCAATGGGTGGTGATCAATGGCTCCATGTCTAGTTGGCAGCCAGTATCAAGTGGAGTGCCCCAAGGGTCGGTCTTGGGTCCGGTTTTGTTCAGTATCTTAATTAATGATCTGGAGGATGGCGTGGATTGTACCCTCAGCAAGTTTGCAGATGACACTAAACTGGGAGGAGAAGTAGATAGGTTGGAGGGTAGGGATAGGATACAGAGGGACCTAGACAAGTTGGAGGATTGTGCCAAAAGAAATCTGATGAGGTTCAACAAGGACAAGTGCAGAGTCCTGCACTTCGAAGGGAAGAATCCCATGCACCGCTGCAGACTAGGGACAGAAAGGCTCGCCCGCAGTTCTGCAGAAAAGGACCTAGGGGTTACAGTGGACGAGAAGCTGGATATGAGTCAACAGTGTGCCCTTGCTGCCAAGAAGGCCAATGGCATTTTGGGATGTATAAGTAGGGGCATTGCCAGCAGATCGAGGGACGTGATCGTTCCCCTCTACTCGACATTGGTGAGGCCTCATCTGGACTACTGTGTCCAGTTTTGGGCCCCACACTACAAGAAGGATGTGAAAAAATTGGAAAACGTCCAGCGGAGGGCAACAAGAATGATTAGGGGACTGGAACACGTGACTTATGAGGAGAGGCTGAGGGAACTGGGATTGTTTAGTCTGTGAAGGGAAGAAGGAGCGGGGGATTGATAGCTGCTTTCAACTACCTGAAAGGGGGTTCCAAAGAGGATGGCTCTAGACTGTTCTCAGTGGTAGCAGATGACAGAACAAGGAGTAATGGTCTCCAGTTGCAGTGGGGGAGGTTTAGGTTGGATATTAAGAAAAACTTTTTCACTAGGAGGGTGGTGAAGCACTGGAATGGGTTACCTAGGGAGGTGGTGGAATCTCCTTCCTTAGAGGTTTTTAAGGTCAGGCTTGACAAAGCCCTGGCTGGGATGATTTAATTGGGGATTGGTCCTGCTTTGAGCAGGGGGTTGGACTAAATGACCTCCTGAGGTCCCTTCCAACCCTGATATTCTATGATAAGTCTCTGCCTGCGCTAGAGCTTAAGTCTTTGCAGTTAATTTAACCCTTCTGAAACAGGAGGGAAGTTACTCAATGTTCCAGCTGAGGCCACGTCTATATTGGGAGCATTTTGCCAGTATAGGTAAACTAGTGGACATAGAAGAGCACTACTGTCCCCCACTGAATGAAGAACCTTTACCCTTAGAAAAGAGCAAGAATACAAAGAGGACGAACACACTGCTCAGGCTTGCTCTGCATGGCTTTTCTATCACTATAGCGATGTTGGCTAGGGGTGTGATTCCTAACCAATACCATCATACCGGTACATCATTTTAACTCGTGGAGGCAGTTATACCAGTATAAGTGTGCTTATACCTGTACAACTAATATACACTAGCACTGGAGAGCTTAAAATAAGATACTAGACTGAGAGGACAAAAGAAAGGAGCAGATTCTCCTCTTAAATATACAGCATTCTCGCCCAGGATAGAAGACTGCGAAGAGGGACTTGCAGACAGATGTACACTGAATAGAGTTATTAGCAAGATGAAAAAAGATGGCTTAGCAGCTCTCCTGCTCTGATTGCAAAGTAAAGAATTAACTGCAACATCAGATCACTTCTGCTTTGGCCAGCCAGAAGGCATCCATATAACACTGGCTGCATTTGCTCCAGGGCCTGAAGTGGGAAGTAAATAGTCTGGTCCCATGAGTGAACTGTTGGAAGAGAATAGGATCCCATCACTGAGCTAGGTATTCTGAAGAACCTGTTTCACCTTTCTTCAGGGTAAATGCACTGATCTGAAGGACATTACTAAATATGAACTGGATGCTTTTACTAAGTGGTAAATGGATGAGCGATATAAATATGAAATAAAGACGGCTTCTTCCAGCCTAATAGCAAGTGAAGGCATCCTTCTAGCAAAAGGCAGCACAGCATACCGAGCTCATCATGCATAAGCATTTACAAAAATATGATTTCCCAAGTGCATTAGAGACCTTAACATCCCATCCTACCTTCAGAGTAACAGCCATGTTAGTCTGTATTCGCAAAAAGAAAAGGAGGACTTGTGGCACCTTAGAGATTAACCAATTTATTTGAGCATAAGCTTCCGTGAGCTACAGCTCACTTCATCGGATGCATCCTATCTTCCTGCACTTTATCAGATGATAGGGAAACCAACAGGCCCTGATTCGATGATACTTATCATAGGGACATTGTCTTAACCTCTCTGGATCCAAAGCATCAACTGGAAGAGAAGGAATAAAAAGACAAAAGAAAACATTCTGTAAAACAAGATCTAAGTTCATCATCAACACAATTAACAAGAGTGGAAGCATACTAGGTACTGGAGCTGCCCTCTAACGGGGTTAAGCCATCAATTTTTAATAGCCGAGATAAAAATGCTAAACTGCTAAGTTGGCACTCATTGTGTGTACCCAACCAAATTCACTTCGGATTTTGGGTGAGTGGAATATTCCAATTAAAAATGAGGAAAGCGCAATCAGTAGTGCAGAGTGGCCGGTACATATTAATGACTATACTTATGCAGAACAGTGAGCTGGAAATAAACATTACTATAAAAACCCTTGAAGCTACCAAATTAACTAGTTGTACAGCAGTGACATGCTAAGGATTGGCAGAAGCACGGCATTCTGAAGTAAATCCTTTTGCATTTACCTTCATACTCCAAGGCCATCTCTGCTGGATTTAGAAAAACATCAAACTAAAACAAACATGTCTGGAGTTAAGGATGCAATTTGCACTACAGTGCACTTGGCCCTGTAAAGTGCAGAGGTTGGCAGGTGCTTAAGAGCCCAAGACTCTCTGAACATAGTGAGGGCCTAAGTCACAGGCACTTTTTGAAAATGTTTCCTCCTAGTCCATACTATGACCCAGAGACAGGCACGAGTCACCTTAATCACTTAACAGTTACACAGAAGGGACAAGGTAGGGGAGGACCAACTTCTGATGGTGAGACACACAAGCTTTCAAGCATACATAGACCTCTTCTTCAGGATTCAGTTTGTGTCCGTGCAGCAGTTTTCTTGCCATCACAAATGTGTCTCCCCTCACACCTTCCATGCTATTTATCCGCGTTTGTATCAATGTACAGAGGGCATGCAGAGAAGGAACATGGGCCAATGGACTGTGGGAGGTTTTCTAGATAGCTGGAAGTAAGGAGGACGGGCCAGATTGATTACATAAATCAGTATTTTTCAACCTTTTTGGTACCAGGGACCAGCTTAGAATCATTGAATATCAGGGTTGGAAGGGACCTCAGGAGGTCATCTAGTCCAACCCCCTGCTCAGAGCAAGACCAACACCAACTAAATCATCCAAGCCAAGGCTCTGTCAAGCCGGGCCTTAAAAACCTCTAAGGATGGAGTTTCCACCATCTCCCTAGGGAACCCATTCCAGTGTTTCACCACCCTCCTAGTGAAATAGTGTTTCCTAATATCGAACCTAGACCTCCCCCATTGCAACTTGAGACCATTGCTTCTTGTTCTGTCATCTGCCAACACTTTGAACAGCCTAGCTCCATCCTCTTTGGAACCCCCTTTCAGGTAGTAAAGGCTGCTATCAGATTCCCCCTCACTCTTCTCTTCTGCAGACTAAATAACCCCAGTTCCCTCAGCCTCTCCTCATAAGTCATGTGCCCCAGCTCCTGAATAATTTTCGTTGCCCTCCGCTGGACTCCCTCCAATTTGTCCACATCTGTTCTGTAGTGGGGGGACCAAAACTGGACGCAACACTCCAGGTGTGGCCTCAGCAGTGCCAAATGGAGGGGAATAACCACTTCCCTCCATCTGCTGGCAATGCTCCTACTAATACAGCCCAATATACCATTGGCCTTCTTGGCAACAAGGGCACACTGCTGACTCATATCCAGCTTCTCATCCACTGTCATCCCCAGGTCCTTTTCTGCAGAACTGCTGCTTAGCCAGTCGGTCCCCTGTCTGTAGCAGTGCATGGGATTTCCTTCCTTCCTTCCTTAGTGCAGAACTCTGCACTTGTCTTTGTTGAACCTTATCAGATTTCTCTTGGCCCAATCCTCCAATTTGTCTTGGTCACTCTGGACCCTTCCCTACCCTCCAGTGTATCTACTTCTCCCCCCAGTTTAGTGTCACCTGCAAACTTGCTGAGGGTGCAATTAATCCCATCATCCAGATCACTAATAAAGATGTTGAACAAAACCAGCCCCAGGATTGACCCCTGGGGCACTCTTCTTCATACCAGCTGCCAACTAGACTTGGAGCCATTGGTCACTACCCGTTGAGCCCAACAATCTAGCCAGCTGTCTATCCACCTTATAGTCCATTCGTCCAATCCATACTACTTTAACTTGCTGGCAAGAATACTGTGGGAGACCGTACCAAAAGCTTTGCTAAAGTCAAGATATATCACATGCACTGCTTTCCCCATATCCACAGAGCCAGTTATCTCATCCTGGAAGGCAATCAGGCTGGTCAGGCATGACTTGCCCTTGGTGAATCCAAAACTTGCAGCCTTTCTAAACAGTGTCGGGGAGATCTGAGGGACAGGCCATTGAGAAAGACTGACATAGGTACTTAGGACAAATGGCTACTTGTGACGAAGTGGGAAGTGTCTTAGTGTTTGTATGAATACTGTGCACGCCTCAGTTTTCCCATTGTGTTGCACAAGTATCTAGGTGGTGGGATAAGGGTGTGTGACCTTTGCAGATACCCCGAGAGGGAAGGTGCAAGTGCCTTCTAGCTCCCTGGGCCCAGACAATAGATGTATCTTGGCAACTGATTGCCGGGGCCCATCCTCTGCAAGAGCCAGTGGGAGGAATTGGAGAACAAAGAGAGGTGGAGGCCAGGTGACCGGTTTGCTTGGGGAACAGCATACAGGATGGAGGAGGGGCAACTGGGTGTGACTGAAGGTGGGCTGCTGGAAGCTGGTCAGACTCCTGGTTTGGGACTCAGGAGGAGAACCCGTGGCTCTGGGTCTCCTCAAAATGAACTTTGCTGTAACTTCCTGCTTTCTGTGCTAACAAGATTCTGCTCTATGCTGTGTTCCAGACAACTAATAAACCCTTCTGTTTTACACCACTGGCTGAGAGTCACTCCTGACTGCTGAAGTCGGGGGTGCATGGTCCCTTTGGAGGGCGTGTAAGGTTTCCCCAGGTGTCCTATTCAGGTGGCTCACTGCAGGGAGCTTATGGCGTGAGACAGGGATGCTGAATGCTCCGAGGTCAGACCAAGGAGGAGCTGAAGCCCAGGAGCTTGTCCTAGTGAGAGTGTGCCCCGAGGGGTAGTCACACTGCAAGAGGGTCCTGGTCCAGGGGCTAGTCTTCACCAGACTCACTGCAGCTGCGCTAATGTAGGGCAGTACTGTAAACGCACTATGAAGACCAGACAGCGCTTTCCTGTCAGCATAATTACTCCACCTCAGCGAAAGGTGGAAGCTATGACAGAATGAGAGTGTGTCCCACTGACTTAGCGCCGGTGCGGACAGCTCAGGGGGGTGGCTTTTTCATGTCCGTGACCGACATAAGTTACATCAACTTAAGCGGAAGCGTAGACAAGCCCTGAACTTCATTCACTGGTTCCAGAGCACCAAGCCCGTGCATCCATGAACTACTAAGGGGGGAAAAAGTCCCCAATGCCTCAAACCAACACCATACACCTGGCTATGCCTCTGGAGAGGGCAGCACCCTTACCTGACCATGGTACTAATTAGGGCTGTCGATTAATCACAGTTAACTCACGCCATTAACTCAAAAAAAAATTATTAAAAAAATGAATCGCACAGTTACATTTCAATTGGTATTCTATTGTGTATTACACATTTTCGGATGTTTTCTACATTTTCAAATATATTGATTTCAGTTACAACACAGAATACAAAAGGTACAGTGCTCACTCTATTCTATTTATTGCAAATATTTGCACTGTAAAAATGATAAACAAAAGAAATCGTATTTTTCAATTCACCTCATACAAGTACTGAAGTGCAATGTCTTTATCGTGAAAGTGCAACTTACAAATGTAGATTTTTTTGTTACATAACTGCACCCAAAAACAAACCAATGTAAAACTTTAGACCTTACAAGTCTACTCACTCCTACTTCTTGTTCAGTCAATCACTGAGAGAAACATGTCTGTTGACATTTACGGGAGATATGCTGCCCACTTCTTATTCACAATGTCTTCTGAAAGTGAGAACAGGCATTTGTATGGCACTTTTGTAGCCGGCATTGCAAGGTATTTACACGCCAGAGATGCTGAACATTCGTATGCCCCTTCATGCCTCGGCCACCGTTCCAGAGGACGTGCTTCCATGCGGATGACACTTGTTAAAAATATAATGTGTGTGACTGAACTCCTTGGGGGAGAGCGGTGCACCCCCTGCGCTGTTTCACCCACACGCCGCCACAGATTCCCTGGTATAGCAGTCGCGGATGATGACCCAGCACAGGTTGTTCATTTGAAGAACACTTGCCCTGCAGATCTGACCAAACGCAAAGAAGGTACCAATCTGAGATTTCTAAAGATAGCTCCAGTACTCGACTCAAGGTTTAAGAATCTGAAGTGCCTTCCAAAATCTGAGAGGGTCGAGGTGTGGAGCATGCTTTCAGAAGTCTGAAAAGAGCAATACTCCAATGTGGAAACTACAGATCCAAGCCACCAAAAGAGAAAATCAACCTTCTGCTGGTGGCATCTAACTCAGATGATGAAAGTGAACATGTGTTGGGCCACACGGCTTTGGATCGTTATTGAGCAGAACTCATCATCAGCATGGACAGATTCTCTCCTGCAAATGTAAACAAACTTGTTTGTCTTAGCAATTGGCTGAGCAAGAAGTAAGACTGAGTGTACTTGTAGGCTCTAAAGTTTTACATCGTTTTGTTCGAGAATGCAAATTTTTTGTACATAATTCTACATTTGTGAGTTCTACTTTCGTGATAAAGAGATTGCACTATATTACTTGTATTAGGTGAAGTGAAAAACACTATTTCTTTTGTCTTTTTGTACAGTATAAATATTTGTCATAAAAAAGAAATATAAGTGAGCACTGTACACTTTGTATTCTGTGTTGTAAATGAAATAAATATATTTGAAAATGTAGAAAACATCCACAAATATTTAAATGGTATTCTGTTATTTTTAAGTGTGTGATTACATTTTTTAATTGCTTGACAGCCCTAGTACTAACAGGATATTAACCATGTTACGTCTGTAGCAAAACACATTTTGGAGCCAGCCACTGGTAATAAAGTCAATTATGAATTATGGCAAGGACAGGGCCTTAATAAGAACAGTCACTTCACTGGGATGATCCCCAGGAAACTGATTTAGGCCCTGGCTGCACAAGACATGACTGTAGCTTTGTAACCAGTTTGTACCCCACACAGCAAATTTGATCTGCTAGTTGGATCATCCATTTCTCCAGACCACAGACATGCTGCAGCTGGGGGACATAGTCATAGAATCATAGAATCATAGAATATCAGGGTTGGAAGGGACCCCAGAAGGTCATCTAGTCCAACCCCCTGCTCAAAGCAGGACCAATTCCCAGTTAAATCATCCCAGCCAGGGCTTTGTCAAGCCTGACCTTAAAAACCTCTAAGAAAGGAGATTCTACCACCTCCCTAGGTAACGCATTCCAGTGTTTCACCACCCTCTTAGTGAAAAAGTTTTTCCTAATATCCAATCTAAACCTCCCCCACTGCAACTTGAGACCATTACTCCTTGTTCTGTCATCTGCTACCATTGAGAACAGTCTAGAGCCATCCTCTTTGGAACCCCCTTTCAGGTAGTTGATAGCAGCTATCAAATCCCCCCTCATTCTTCTCTTCTGCAGGCTAAACAATCCCAGCTCCCTCAGCCTCTCCTCATAACTCATGTGTTCCAGTCCCCTAATCATTTTTGTTGCCCTTCGCTGGACTCTCTCCAATTTATCCACATCCTTCTTGAAGTGTGGGGCCCAAAACTGGACACAGTACTCCAGATGAGGCCTCACCAATGTCGAATAGAGGGGAACGATCACGTCCCTCGATCTGCTCGCTATGCCCCTACTTATACATCCCAAAATGCCATTGGCCTTCTTGGCAACAAGGGCACACTGCTGACTCATATCCAGCTTCTCGTCCACTGTCACCCCTAGGTCCTTTTCCTAGTCCACTAGGTCAATGTGGGAACCCACAAACCATGATGCACACACTGTGGAGGACTGCAAAATGGCAACTTCCTGGAGGTCTTCATGCCTTGAACATCACTGATAAGAAGGCTGAGGCTTAGCTGGATCGCATACACTAAATAAATAAAAGGAACCACACACAGCTGAGTTACGCCCCCACTCCAGCCTTCCTGGCTCACAAAGGTTGGGCAGCTCAGTTATCTTTTCTTATACACGCTTAAAGTAATACTCTATCCTGAAAAAAGAAAAGGAGTACTTGTGGCACCTTAGAGACTAACCAATTTATTTGAGCATGAGCTTTCGTGAGCTACAGCTCACTTCATCAGATGTTTACCGTGGAAACTGCAGCAGACTTTATATACACACAGAAATCATGAAACAATACCTCCTCCCACCCCACTGTCCTGCTGGTAATAGCTTATCTAAAGTGATCAACAGGTGGGCCATTTCCAGCACAAATCCAGGTTTTCTCACCCTCCACCCCCCCACACAAATTCACTCTCCTGCTGGTGCTAGCCCATCCAAAGTGACAACTCTTTACATAATCAAGTCGGGCTTGGATGGGCTAGCACCAGCAGGAGAGTGAATTTGTGTGGGGGGGTGGAGGGTGAGAAAACCTGGATTTGTGCTGGATTTCTGTGTGTATATAAAGTCTGCTGCAGTTTCCACGGTAAACATCTGATGAAGTGAGCTGTAGCTCACGAAAGCTCATGCTCAAATAAATTGGTTAGTCTCTAAGGTGCCACAAGTACTCCTTTTCTTTTTGCGAATACAGACTAACACGGCTGTTCCTCTGAACTCTATCCTGAGCCCCTCCACCTGCCTGAGAGGTCAACACTTTTACACCTCCCTTGTGGCTCATGATCTGTATGAAGAACTTGGTTCCTGATGTTTTAGTTAAAACAAACAAACCAAAAACACAAAGAGTTAGATTCTCTCCTGTCTTCACTGCAATTCACACAATTTGAATGCATCAGCCATCTAAAAAAATCCTTCCCCCCAAGATTATAAGTCTAAATAAGACAGAATTTAAAGGACTGCACAGTCTAGAGTCAACCTGAATCTCAGATTTGGTTGCCCATCAGAAAATATGTTTACTACCCCGCCGGCAAGTTGTCACTTCAGTCCCATGATGTGCTTTTGCTCTGAAACATGACTGGCTAAAAATGGCATCTCCTTAGTTGGCCTGCTCTGTGTGTGTGTGTATTGGAATCAGAGCTGTGAGGGTCGTGACAAAAATGAGAAGGGGGAGGATTTGTTGCATTTTGCTCATCTTAACTCTGCAGAGCCAGCCCAGCTACAGGAGGGAGAGCTCAGGTCTATTCTGCATCATCATTGTTATTATTTATTTGTATTAGCATAGTGCCCAGGAGCCCTAGTCATGGACAAAGATCTGTTGTGCTAGGCACTGTACAGTGATTAAACAAATGCAACATTAACAGAAAGAAAAGGAGTACTTGTGGCACCTTAGAGACTAATCAATTTATTTGAGCATAAGCAGAATTAATATCATATTGCCTCTATATAAATCCACACTACATTCCTATCTTGAATACTGTGTGCAGATGTGGTCGCCCCATCTCAAAAAGATATATTGGAAATGGAAAAGATACAGAAAGGGGCAACAAAAATTATTACGGGTATGGAACAGCTTCCTTATAAGAAGAGAGAAGACTGGGACTTTTCAGCTTGGAAAAGAGATGACTAAGGGGGTGAAAGTAAATACGGAAGTGTTATTTCTGCTTCTCATAACACAAGAACTAGAGGTCATCAAACAAAATTAATAGGCAACAGGTTTAAAACAAACAAAAGGAAGTATTTCTTCACACAATGCACAGTCAACCTGTGGAACTCCTTGCCAGAGGAAGTTGTGAAAGCCAAGACTATAACAGGGTTTAAAAAAGAACTAGATAAGTTCATGAATTAGTCAGGATGAGCAGGGATGCAAAACCAAGCTCTGAAGTGTAGCTAGCCTCTGTTTGCCAGAAGCTGGGAATGGGCCAACATTAGGTAAGGCGGAATTCTAGGGTACCCTGAGCTGTATGGTTCTGACACTATCTGACCCCCCTGCTGGATCCCAAGGCCATAGAGCCCTTCAGCCAAATGGATGGTATTAAGATGGGGGACTATGACCTGTTCAAACAGGCTTTGCTGCTGAAGTTTGAACTGACCCCCGAGGCGTACAGGAAACGATTCCGGGGTGTACGCAAGACCCCAGGTGCCACTTACAAGGAGGTCACCAATCTGCTGGGGGAATATCTCCGTAGGTGGGGGAAGGGCACAGGGGCCACTACCGCAGAGGAGGTGTGTAACCTGGTGGGGTTGGGGCAGCTGTATGACATCTGCCCTCCAAACCTTAAGATGTGGTTAGTGGACCGGAAGCCTAAAGATCTGCGCAGTGCAGGGGCACTAGTGGATGAGTTTGTGAACAGCAGATAGGGGTCAGGAGGGAGACCCACATCAGGGACTCAGAAGGGGAGTCACACAGAAACCTCCCCAGGGTGGGACTCCAGGAAGCCCAACTCACAGGTGCCCCTGAAGGCTGGGGCAGGCCGACCCCCCATGGGACTTGAGGGACCTGAAATGTAATTACTGTGGCCAAAAAGGACACAAAGTGGCTCAATGCCTGAAGATGGAGGAAATGGCAGCCAAGCAGAACCCGCGGGGTGTCAACTGGGCGGAAGCCCACCGAGAGGGGGCACCACGGGTCCAGGGGGCCGCAGTTGATAGGGCTATGCTGGGGTCAGGGATCACACCGAAGCACGAGGGTAGGGCTTGACAGTGCTGGGCCAGAGCCTCTGTCCCAAGGTGCGGAAACTGAGGCACCGCCAACCAGGGCTGTCCCCTCAAACCCAGCAGCCAAATTCCAGATGGAGCTGCAGGAGGATCCCTCCTCAGAGAAGCTGAGGGCCCTTGCTGGCCACAATGGTGCAGGACCCCAGGGGGAGGACTGCCGGGAGAGATTCCTGTGGGAGAAGGGATTCCTGTCCCGGGAATGGGCTGGTTCAGGGCCAACTGAACCTTGGAAAGCCAGGAGGCAATTGGTGGTCCTCCCCTAGAGGTACCACCACAGACTGTTGTACTTGGCCCACAATATTCCCCTTTCAGGGCATCTGGCGCACCAGGCAGAGGCTGCTGCAGAACTTTCAGTGGCCCGGGGCCTTTGACGCCGTCCAACAGAATTGCAGGGCCTGGGACTCCTGCCAGAGGGTGGGGAAGGCCCAGGAGAAGTGTAAAGCAGCTCTGAGACCTCTGCCCATCGTAGAGGAGCCTTTCCAGAGGGTGGCCATGAACATAGTGGGGCCCCTCAGCAGGGCAGCCCGGTCGGGGAAGAAATACATTCTGGTGGGGGTAGATTTCTCTCTGCGCTACCCCGAGGCAGTGGCCATGTCCTCTATGGAGGCAGACACCGTGGCAGACGCGCTGCTCACCATTTTCAGCAGAGTGGGTTCCCCCAGGAGGTCCTTACAGACCAGAGGTCCAACTTCATGTCAACCCTGCTCCAGTGCTTGTGGGAGAAGTGTGGGGTCTGACACACCTGGGCCTCGGCGTCGGCGTCAGTCCAACAGGCTGGGGGAGAGGTTCAACGGGACCCTAAAGATGAGGCTGAAAACCTTTATGGACCAGCACCCACAGGACTGGGAGAAGTATTTACCCCACCTGCTGTTCACATACAGGGAAGTGCCCCAGGAATCCACAGGGTTTTCCCCTTTCGGAAATAGGAGGAGGGTGAGGGGACCCCTCGACTTGATGAGGGACGAGTGCGGGGGGAAGGCCTCCCCCGATGGAGTATGTTCTGACCTGTCTGGAAAAGCTCGCGGAGCTCATGGGCTTGGCCAGGGGAAACCTAGCCAGGGCACAGGGGAAGCAGAAGGTCTGGTACAACCGCTCAGCACGTGCCTGCTTCTAGGCTACCAGGGACCAGGGGATGCTTCTCATCCCCATGAGGAAGCACAAGCTGCAAGATGCCTGGGACGGCCCCTTCAAGGTCATCAGACAGGTAAATGAAGTGAAATATGTCGTGGAACTGTCCAACCGGGCACACCGCCACTGGGTGCACCATGTCAACATGATGAAGCCATACTGGGCCAGGGAGAAGTTGGGGCTGGCTGGGTGTGGGCAGTGGGAGGAGAAGGGAGAGGATCCCCTGGTGGGACTCCTCCCTGAGGTGGGGGCTGACCCCTCGCTGGAATCAATTCTCCTCTCAGACCAGCTAACCCCTGCCCAGCAGGCAGAGATCAGAGAGGTGCTGCCTTCACACCGGCAGCTGTTCTCCAGCCGGCCCGGGCTCACTATCCTGGCTGTTCACCAGGTGGAAACAGGAGCCAATCTTTCCATCAGGTGTTCCCCATTCAGGGTCACTAGGAAAACAGCCCAGGACCTGGAGAGAGAGGTTGGAGACATGCTGGCTTTAGGGGTGATCCAGCCGTCCTCCAGCCCCTGGGCCTCTCCCATGGTGCTGGTCCGCAAGAAGGATGGGTCGATCCGGTTCTGTGTGGATATGGGAAGTTCAGTGCCATCACCATGTCCAATGCCTACCACCGATAAAATCCTAGACAAGTTGGGGGGGGGGTGCTGATTTGACGAAGTGGGACTGTTCTTAATCATAGAATCATAGAATCATAGAATATCAGGGTTGGAAGGGACCCCAGAAGGTCATCTAGTCCAACCCCCTGCTCGAAGCAGGACCAATTCCCAGTTAAATCATCCCAGCCAGGGCTTTGTCAAGCCTGACCTTAAAAACCTCTAAGGAAGGAGATTCTACCACCTCCCTAGGTAACGCATTCCAGTGTTTCACCACCCTCTTAGTGAAAAAGTTTTTCCTAATATCCAATCTAAACCTCCCCCACTGCAACTTGAGACCATTACTCCTCGTTCTGTCATCTGCTACCATTGAGAACAGTCTAGAGCCATCCTCTTTGGAACCCCCTTTCAGGTAGTTGAAAGCAGCTATCAAATCCCCTCTCATTCTTCTCTTCTGCAGGCTAAACAATCCCAGCTCCCTCAGCCTCTCCTCATAACTCATGTGTTCCAGTCCCCTAATCATTTTTGTTGCCCTTCGCTGGACTCTCTCCAATTTATCCACATCCTTCTTGAAGTGTGGGGCCCAAAACTGGACACAGTACTCCAGATGAGGCCTCACCAATGTCGAATAGAGGGGAACGATCACGTCCCTCGATCTGATCGCTATGCCCCTACTTATACATCCCAAAATGCCATTGGCCTTCTTGGCAACAAGGGCACACTGCTGACTCATATCCAGCTTCTCGTCCACTGTCACCCCTAGGTCCTTTTCCGCAGAACTGCTGCCTAGCCATTCGGTCCCTAGTCTGTAGCTGTGCATTGGGTTCTTCCGTCCTAAGTGCAGGACCCTGCACTTATCCTTATTGAACCTCATCAGATTTCTTTTGGCCCAATCCTCCAATTTGTCTAGGTCCTTTTGTATCCTATCCCTCCCCTCCAGCGTATCTACCACTCCTCCCAGTTTAGTATCATCCGCAAATTTGCTGAGAGTGCAATCCACACCATCCTCCAGATCATTTATGAAGATATTGAACAAAACCAGCCCCAGGACCGACCCTTGGGGCACTCCACTTGATACCGGCTGCCAACTAGACATGGAGCCATTGATCACTACCCGTTGAGCCCGACAATCTAGCCAGCTTTCTACCCACCTTATAGTGCAACAATCTAGCCAGCTTTCTACCCACCTTATAGTGCATGTTTCCTCTGAATAGTGTGGGGGTGCCTCAATTTCCCCTTTGCAGTTCTTAAGTATCTAGGTGGTGGGAGAAGGGTGTCTGATCACTGCAGAGCCCTAGAGGGCAGGTGTGTGCAGGAGTCTGGACACAGAGAATGGCCGACACCCTGTTTCTTGGCCACTGATGGCCTGGGCCCTTCCCCCCTGCAAGGTTAGAGCTAAAGGGTTGGAGAACAAGGGAATCAGGTGACCTCCTGGCCCGGGAAAGGAACAAAGCCCAGAGGAGGAGGGGCTGGAGGGAGTTTCAGTTTGGGGCTGGCTGGGACATGGAGTGAAGGGCAGACGTGGTTGTCTGGCTCACTGCCCCCCAAAATGGACCCAGCTGAGGAGTCCTGTTCTCTGCACCTACCAGCTCTGTTTTAGACCATGTTCCTGTCATTTAATAAACCTCTTTTTTACTGGCTGGCTGAGAGTCACATCTGACTGCGAAGTTGGGGTGCAGGACCCTCTGGCTTCCCCAGGAGCCCCGCCAGAGCAGACTCGCTGTGGGAAGCGCACGGAGGGGCAGAGAATGCTGAATGCTCCGAGGTCAGACCCAGGAAGCTGTGTGAGCTGTGTGGCCTGCAGACAGTCTGCTCACAGACAGGAGACTTCCCCAGAGTCCTGACTGGCTTCATGGGGAGCAGTTCCAGAGCATCGCCTGGGGACTCCATGACAGCTATCAAATCCCCCCTCCCTCTTCTCTTCTGCAGACAAAATAACCACAGTTCCCTCAGCCTCTCCCCATAAGTCATGTGCCTCAGCTCCCTTCTCATTTTCATTGCCCTCCGCTGGACTCTCTCCAATTTGTCCGCATCCTTTCTGTAGTGGGGGCCCAAAACTGGACGCAATACTCCAGATGAGGCCCTCACCAGTGCTGAATAGAGGGGAATAATCACTTCCCTCGATCTGTGGGCAATGCTCCTACTAATGCAGCCCAATATGCTGTTAGCCTTTTTGGCAACACGGGCACACTGCTGACTCACCTCCAGCTTCTCATCTGCTGTAACCCCAGGTCCTTTTCTGCACGTCCTTTTCACCAGTTCCTTATCCACCTTTCAATTCTCAGATTAAAGCCCATCTTCTCCAATTGAACTAATAATTTGCCAATTGTATCAAATGCCTCACTGACGTCCAGGTAGATTAGATCATTGGTTCTCAAACTGGGGGTCACAACCCGGTTAAGTGGGGGGGTCACGAGCCCTGACCCCAGCGCGCGGCTGTAAGTTGCGAGCCCCGACCCCTGCACCAGGCTGTCAGCCCTGACCCCTGTGTGGAGCTGCGGGGCTACGAGCCCCAACCCGGGCACACGGCTGTGGGTCCCGACCCCTGTGCTAGGCTGTGAGCCCTGACCCCGGTGTGCGGCTGTGAGTCCCGACCCCGACCCCTGCGCCGGGCTGTGAGCCACGACCCCGGTGTGCAGCTGTGAGTCCTGACCCCAACCCCTGGGCCGGGCTGTGAGCCCCGACCCCAACAGGGAATCGTGGTTGCGAGCCCCGACTCCAACCCCCACACAGGGCTGCAAGCCCAGACCCCAACCCTGGCCAGGAGCGGGGCTGTGATCCCTGAGTCCGACTGCCACATGGGGTTGCAAGTGCTGACCCCAACCAGGAGTGGGGCTGTGAGCCCTGAGCTGGGGCCTCCAGGACGCTGTGAGCCCCGACCTCTGTAATGGGGTTTCAGGCGCAGCCCGGCCATGCTGAGGGTTATCAGCCGGGAGCACACACAGGGTTGTCAGCCCCGAGCCCCGCCACCCGCTGTGTTTTAGTCTGAATTTAAAAGCAGTGAGTAAAGGTAAATTCATTTTAAGCCATAGGGTTTAAATTTAGTATTTAACATAGTATTAAATATCAAAAATGTGTTTTTAATTTTTAAGGGGGGGTCGCACTCAGAGGTTTGGTGTTCGAAAGGGGTCACCAATACAAAAAGTTTGAGAACCACTGGATTAGATCTACTGCATTTCCTTTGTCTAAAACCTCAGTTATCTTCGCAGAGAAACAGATCAGGTTGGCCTGGCAGGACCTACCGATTGTAAAACCAGGTTGTATTTTATCCCAGTTACCGTTCACCTCTTTGTCCTTCATTACTTTCTCACTCAAAATTTGTCCCAAGACCCTGCAGACAGTTGAGGTCAAATTAAAAGGCCTGTAGATACCTGGACCACGTTTTTTTCCATTTCTTAAAAATAGGAACTATATTAGCAATTCTCCACTCCCCCGCCCCGAGTTTACAGAGCCATCAGAAATCCTTGCTATTGGGCTTGCAATTCCATGTGCCAGTCCCCTTACTCTGCATGGATGGAGCTTATGGGGTGTTAGGGGCTGCAGTGAGTGGGGTGGGAGGACCCACTAGGGGGCACTTGCCCCTTCTAGTCTGTGCCGGCCCCAGCATAGTGCTCAATTTGTGCTATTTTGGGGGTTGTAAATCTAAGTTTCTGAGCGCTTGTCACTAAGGAGCCCATGTGCAGTGCAGCCTGGTCATAGAATCATAGAATATCAGGATTAGAAGGGACCTCAGGAGGTCATCTAGTCCAACCCCCTGCTCAAAGCAGGGCCAATCCCCAATTTTTGCCCCAGATCCCTAAATGGCCCCCTCAAGGATTGAACTCACAACGCTGGGTTTAGGAGGCCAATGCTCAAACCACTGAGCTATCCCTCCCCCAAGGCTCCCTGGCCCAGCTCCCCACGCTCTGTGCAGCGCAGTGCAACTAGATGTGGGATTCTTCACTTGTCCTAATCTACTGTGCTGTGTGGCTGTTAAAGAGCTGCTCTGTCCCACCCCAGAAGTGGCTGCATCTCAGTGCTGGGCAAAGGATCCCTGTATAAATAGCCCCTGCATCCCACCCCAGAAGTGGCTACATCTCAACCTCAGGGATGAACTGAGTGACTGGAATACAAGTGACTCTAGTCCTGGGAGTGACCAGGGCTGCTGGGCCTCTTGCCAGGGAGGTGGGCAAGGCCTCAGCAGAGATTGGGGCCCTGGGGTGGTGCAAGGCCAGGGCCGAGATTCTTCTGGCCGTGGGAGCCCAGTGACTCAGTCAGTGCCCCGCTCCCAGCCAGTCCTCCCCATTCACCGAGCACTTCGTGCCAGCCATGTTGCTCTGAGTCGCACTAGGTGCCACTCGATAGGTCACCTACAATCACACGGTTTCTTTTCGGTGCCTCGACTGGGCAGCGGGTAAGGAGTGGTGGATAACGGATTCTCCAGGCCAGGACTACAGATCTGCTCCCCCACTGTGACAGGGATGCCCCACTGGTCCCATCTCTGCCCCAAGAGCCTCCCCCCGCAGTCCCTGGCAGAGAAGGGATTGCCCCACTGCCAGTGCCCAGCAGGCCTATGTGTGACATGAGTTTGGGGGTCTCAACCTCGTCCCTAGGGGGATGGGTCCATGCTCTGACAGGCATTAGCTGACAGCCAAGGACTGGCCAAGAGTGCCCTCCCCACCTTCTCAGGCAGGGCAAGGGGTGGAGTACAGAGTGATCTGCTGTGGGGCCCAGGCCCTCAGTCTCTGGGGCTGGCAGCACTGCCCCAGCGATGAACATCCCCCAGGGGCAGGGAGCAGCTGCCGGGTCCAAAGCATCCCAGCAAACACTGGCCATTCGGCACCAGCCAGGGGAAGGTCTCGCACCCAGGCCATTCTGGATCAGAAGCGTGTGTGGGGAGATGGGAGCTGAACACGGACCCCTCTCCAAACTCCCAGCAGCCCCCAGAACCTCATCCCTGTGATCCCTCTAACGCCATGGGCACAAGGACCCTCAGCCAGCATCCCCATAGGGCCCAACAGTGGGGAACCCAGCCCCTTACCTGGCTGGTCCCTCCCATGGCCTTGACGCTGGCCCTAGTTCAGCCCAGTTCCCCCACTCTGCAGGGCACTGGAGAAGCCTCCACTGGCAGCTTTGCTGCTGGCATTCTGTGGCAGCTCCTGCCGAGGCCCCAGGGCCCAGGCCGGGCAGCGCTGCCCTCCCAGGGGGCTCGTTAGCCAGGGCCATGCAGAAGCCTGGGGCCCAAAAGCCAACCATGGCTCCCCAGCCGGGAGCGGGTTTCCTTGACACCTGGGTACCCCAGGGGGCCAGATCCTAAAGAGCAGGAGGGGAAGATGCAGAAAGAGGAGAGCTGTGCACGGGGCCATGGAGCGGGGGGAAGGGACAGAGAGACGTTTAAACCAGAGGGGCGGAGGGCGCGCCCCATCTTCCTCAGAGCCCTGGGCTGGCCTGTGCCCCTTGGCCCCAGGGGTGGGGGCTGGAAAGTGACTTGCCTTACCCCAGAGTGCCAAGGCCACTGGCTGTACCGGAGAGGCCGTGCGGCTGCCAAGCCGGGCTCCGTGGGGCCAGGATTCAGGCCTGGGGAGCTTTGGGCCTTGTGGCAGGGACTCAAGCACTGGGGAAAGGGCCAGCTTGACTGCCCCAGAGCCCAAAGCTTGCGTCACACCCCCATCCCCCACGCCAACGGCCCTGCCCTGAAGGGACCCATCTAGGGGCAGAGCGGAGCTCAGGCTCTGTAGCCCCAGCGTGCCGGTCCCACAGCCGGCAGGCAACGCGGGTGCTGTCCCAAAAGGAACTGGGCTGAGCCCCTCTCCACAGCCACCCCCACTGTCAGACACTGCTCCCCGGGGACAGATTCGAACCCGTGCCCCAGAGAGGAGAGACGCCCCCTACCCCGCCAGCCCAGAATATTATTATTCATCTTACATAGCACTGTCCAGCAAAACACTTCCCAAAGGAGGTCAGTGTCATCATCCCCACTATACACATGGGGAAACTGAGGCAGAGGACAGGGAAGGGATTTGCTCAAGGTCACCCAGTGGCAGAGTCAGACATAGACTTCCAGTCTGCTGCATCCCAGTTCAGTGCTTTACCCACTAGGCCACACTGCCTCCCTTGAATCATAGAATATCAGGGTTGGAAGGGACCTCAGGAGGTCATTGAGTCCAACCCCCTGCTCAAAGCAGGACCAATCCCCAATTAAATCATCCCAGCCAGGGCTTTGTCAAGCCTGACCTTAAAAACTTCTAAGGAAGGAGATTCTACCACCTCCCTAGGTAATGCATTCCAGTGTTTCACCACCCTCCTAGTGAAAAAGTTTTTCCTAATATCCAACCTAAACCCTCCCCCACTGCAACTTGAGACCATTACTCCTTGTCCTGTCATCTTCTAAAAGAAGACTCTGTGGCCATAGCTCGGGAGTGGCTTTCCCTCCACGCACTGCCAGGGGGAGCCATGAGATGTTTAGTATTGTCTGTCCCAAGTGTGGGGAGGCACGAGCCACCCCGGGTCCCACACAGGTGCCTCTGTCCAGATGGCTAGAAGGCCGAGCGGGCCCATCAGCTTTGGTGCCCCTCTTGCGCCCCAACACTCAGAAGTCACTAGTCAGGCCTCAAAATCATGAGATTTGCTTAAAAATCACAAGATTTTAATATTTGTTTGCATTCTGGCATGGCTGTGTTTGGGAGGAGCGAGGTCTGGGGCTTCTCCTCCACGCCGAGGGTGGGCACTTTATCTAACGAAAGTGAAGTTTCTTCGTTACTGATCCCATTCCAACTCACCCACCCACCAACTGCTGGGCTCACCATGCAGTGATGGGCGTTGGCAACGCTGGCCATTTAAGGGTTAAAGTGTGACAGGGCGTTGGTCTACCTTGGCACTAGAAGGGCAGCAGGAAGAGCAGCAGCCCCACAATTGAGCTGCCTTGGAAATTTGCGGGGGTGCATGGAACCCTTATGTTTTCACCCCTTGCAAAAAATTTTCAAAAGCCAAAAATGTCTATGTGTCTGTGGGTGTGTAGTTTTTTCCATCCCTTCCCATCCACTTTCCAGTAGATGAGAAAAGGACAAAGGGTAGAGAAATGGGGGAGGGAGGGGTAATTTTTCGAAGGCTTTTTTTAAATTGCTCATCAAAAACCTGAAATGTTTAGAAAGAAGCAAATTTTTTCTACAACACTGTCAAGAAAAAGGCCAATTTACCAACAAAACAGCTCAGGCTTTAGTCTAAAGAGGAGCGAAAGAAGCAGGGCTGAAATAGGTACAGAATATAATGAAAGGAGGGGGGTGCTCCTATTTGCCCCCCCCTTCACCTGTCCCAGTGTTGCAAGAGCAATGGGACGCTCTGTGAAAGCAAATGTCAAGGGAAGTTACATAATTAGCCAGGGGAACTCACTGCCACTAGATGTCACTGACATTGCGAGCCTGGCAGGATTCAGACAAGGATGGTGGGGGGTGGGGGAGCAATGGTGTCAGGACAGAATTTAGAAAACAGGCCACAAGGCCACTGCTGACTGTCAGGATGAGGGGGATATGCCCCCCTTTTCCCCTCCCCCGACTGGTTATGTCATCATTAGCCACTAGGAGGGGGTTCTTGCACCTTCCTCTAAAGTAGCTGGTGCTGGGGTGGCTGGCCCCATTGATCTGGTTTGGGGAAGGAGGCAGCAGGGAGAGGGCGGGGTACTGGGCTAGATGGGTCCTGTGACGCTAGCAGACCAGGTGCCAGCTCATGCCCAGGCCCTTAGGCCTCACTGAACACTGATAAGTGCAGAGCTTGACCCAGCCTGTGTGTTAGCCGTGTGACAACAGCTGCTGATCAGCGTGTGTGGAGTGTTTCGACTTGTGGAATTGCTTGCAGGATTGATCTCTCCCATAACCTCTGTAGCCCGTGGTATAAAGTTAGAATGAACGTTTGCATCGTAAACCTCTGTAACTGCTCCACACCACTGAGTTTGCGAGGCAGCTTACGTCCACCTAACACTGCGTCTACACTAAAATTTGGCTCCCGCTGATGTAACTCACCTGCTTTGCCGACTTAATCATGCCATTTCCCCCAGTCAGCGTAGTTAGGTCAATGCAGTGTCAGTGTACATACTGCGTTGCTTACATCGACTGTCCCGCAATGCCCCCCACACTGACAGTACAATCGATACCACACACCACAGACACAAGGAGCCAGGTGTACACACACACAAGTGCTGTAACTACTGTGGTGGCTGCACGCAGGGTGATTTGATTTTGTAGTGTAGCCATGGCCTGTGTAACTCCCTCAACAGGGGAGAAGCATGAATTAGTGTAAAGTGCTGGGCCTGCCCATCGAAACCAAACGAGCCATTGCGAAATATCCTTACTGATTGCCTCTCTTGTTAGATATTTTACTGCGTGTGTGTGTGTGTGTGTGCGTGTTCTCCCTGTGTGCTGCCCCAGCTCTGTGCAGACAGCCAGCACAGCAGACCTTGAGTGAACCGCCCAATGACCACAAGATCCGTTAAGGGACGAAGGCACCCGGCCAGGTTTATTGTTGACAAGGCATGCTAATAGCACCTGGCAGACTCTACGAGGGTACTAAGACATGTATGCCTGTGAGAATGGACGCAGCTCAGTGAATGGCAGGACTTTCCATTTCCCCCTTGGCTGGACCAACACATTCTCTCAGAGATACCCTGATACAAACAAGCTGCCCCTCTGACTTAGATACTGCCCTCTGACCTGTCTAGTTATTGTCCACTTTTTTGTACATGTTGGTTTGATTAAAACATTTGTATTTATTATGTTGCTATTTGACCTTATCTTTTAGGAGGGCTCAGTGTGTTCCTGTTATCCTTGGGGAATGTTTTTGTGCCATTCTTGATATTGTGGTTTTTGTACCACGCTTCTGGAATGTGTTTGTGTGGTCCTTTGTGCCGAGCACTGTCCAGGACTGCACGTTTCTGCACCATCAGGGCTGGGCTCACCAGATTCTGGGAACGTGCAAGTGGGCAGGGCCTGATGTTTGCTCACAGCAGGGAGAGGGGATACTGGGCTGGATGGACCCTGTAGGAATCAGCCAGGCTGAGTTTCCTGCAGGGCAGAGGGAGGTGAGTGGGCCTTGTTAGATGCAGCCTGGGGGGGCTGGCTGTGGTGAGGGGGGTCTCGGGCTTTGGGGGGGTTCTCTGCAACAGGCTGTCTCTGTGACTGATGCTGATCACACTACACTGCCCCCTTCTTAAAGCCCAGCACAGCCCAGCCCAGCCCAGCCCAGCCCAGCAGCTGGAGCCCACCCAGTAATTAGGAAATGAGATTTAATTTCAGGCAACAAAATGCCACAAAAGTGGCGGGTGAGCCGGCTTTGGGCTGCGCGGTAAGATGATAAGCAGCATCACACAGGCTGGTTGCATAATTGTGAACTTGGCTCAGGCCGGTTGCCTTCCCCGCCCCCCCGCCCAGCCCTGGAGGTTGGGGGCCGACTCTGAGGAGGGCTGGGGGACGAGATGCTGGGTCCCTGCCCGGGAGAAGGGGTGTGCGCTGGGCATCATTCTGGGATCGCTCAGCCCCCAGCATGGCCTGGCCCAGGGCAGGGGGCACTGGGCCGCAGTCCATACCCACAAGGCATGGGCAGGTTGGGGACAGGGCTAGATCAGCCTGGGTTTGGTGAACTCCGACCTTGAGACAATATTTCCTCTAGGGCCCATTGGATGCACCTGTGCTGCCTACAGGGGGCACTGCTGCTGCATGGGGGTATCACCCACCTGCACCTCCTGCCTCCCACTGCCCCACCCCAAATCACCCCCTGGCCCCTCCACCCATGCACTGTATACAGCTTGCAGTTACTGTAAACCTCTCCCCCTCCCTGCTACCCCCACTGCCTCCCCCCAGCCCTGCTGTAAGCCCCCCAAGTCACCCCGCTCTGCCCCAAGCAATCTCCCTCCAGCAGGGTCTGCATGCAGGTCTCTGCAGGATGAACTCTTCTGCAAGCCTGGTGCAGCTTCACCTGTCCCTGGGTCCCAGCTCCGCCCTAGTCATGATCCCCCCAATCCAGGCCCAAAGGTCTTGGGGGCCCTGGCACAGCTGGCACTGGGAGACAGGGGCATCTTGGCACCCCATTCCCACCAGCCCCCAGGGCTGGGACCAGCAGTGATCAGCTCCCCCAGGCCCACTGCATGGGCTGATGCATGCAGCCCTCTCCAGCTGCCCTCACCAGGGCCTGGGGCAGAGCATGGCAGAGCAAGGGCAGAGGGGCTGGGCCTGTCTGCTGGACCCACCCTCCCTCCTGGCACCAACCAGGCCCATGGCCAGCTGTCTCAGGCCTGCACCCCCCTCATGCTTCTGGGGGCAGGCTGAGGGGTACAGCGTGTGTGGCTGGGGTCCCCCTTGCTCAAGGTGCAAGCCCGGGGTGCAGACGGAGCCCCATGTAAGGGCAGCCATGGGGGGAGCTGGCGAGCCCACAGTTGGGCAGGTGTCTCCGCCGGAGCTTTTTAATTCCGCACCCCCAATTCACCGCCCACCTGCCTGGCAGCCGCACAGCAATTATCCAAATGGCTGTTAATTCCTCACGGGGATCAGGGGTGGAAAGCTCCGCAGCTGAGCAGATTGGGGCTGGGCCCGAGCAGCAGATCCCAGGTGCCAGGGTCTCTCACCCCGTCCACAGCAGGCACGCAGCGCTGGCAGGGCTCGTTTGCCCAGCACGGAGACAGGAGGCACTGCTGTGCCTGCTAAACCCTGGGACAAAGGAGAGAGAAACCCGTCACCTCCTGCTCTGGCAGAGGGTTCCTGGCCTGGCTTACATGGCACAATCCAATGGGCCCTGGTGGCCTGAAACTTCACTACCCACCCTCTCTGTGGCCCAGCCCCCAACCCCAGGGGGAAGCCAAGAGACACCCCCAAGCTAGCTGGGACGTGGCCTGGGGTCCTGCCCTGACCAGCTGCACTGCAACGCCCCCTGTAGGGATGGGCTACCTGCCCCTCATGCAAATAGCAATGCCCCCCTCCCCCAAGCATGCTCTCTGCTCGTGCCTCTCCACCAATGGGAGCATGCCCCTTACAAGGCAGCTCCCGGACTGCCCCCTGCTCCATATGCTGTGTGGGGACGGGGGGGAATTACACCAGAAGGGCCTGGCTAGTCTATCATGAACCAACACCAGGCCCAGAGACTCTTTGATACAAGGTCCCAGAGGGGGACGACAGGACATTATCCCTATGCCCCACCTTGCATCTGAGCTGGGACCCCATATGAAGCTCTAGCTCCCCAGTCCCAGCCTGTGTGGCCCCCCAGCATCCAGTGGGACAGAGACCACTCAAATGGACAGCATCTCAGACCCACATCATGGGGGGGCTGGCCCAGCGCCCGCTTCCTGCCTGATCAGCATGCACTGCCCTCTTTGCGCAGCAGGTGGCGATAGGAGACCAGCCCTGCGCTCTCATGGCAGACGGCTCTGAAACCGGCTCCAGCAGCCCCAGTGGAACCCAAGCCCACCCAGGAGCACCTCGGCAAGGGGGGGGCTGCGTCTGCTCTTCACTGGGTAGCACAGACAGTCGGGGGTGGGTGGGGTGGGGACGTACAGCCCCTGATGCTACCCCAACTGTCCCACCTCAGTACGTGGCCCGATTTTCAGCCACGCTCGGGAGCAGAATGTCGGACCGGCCACCACCCACCCGCCTGGCAGGTCTCCACAGCCTCTGGGTAAATGGGTTGAGGCTGACGCGGGAGCGCCTCTCGTGGAGGAGTATCTGGCCCCCACCACTGTAGCACTATCATTGCTGCATCCTGCCCCCCCATGCACATGGGGCTGGACAGGGCTGTCACCCCATTGCAGAGGGGGACGGAGGCCCAGAGGGGCTGGGTGACTCACCCAAGGTCACACAGGGAGTCTGTGGCAGAGCAGGGACATGAACCCAGAGCTGGCGCCATCATTCCTCCCCGGCCCTACCCAGCCTGGATGGGTTGCTATGCTCAGCCCCCACCCCCCACGGGACTCTGCTCACACCTTTGCCAGTTCGACTCTGCTGGAGGGATCCCCGAGTGCAGATGGGGGCTGGCGTAACCACCGGGTCACCCCACCCTGACCAGAGCAGAGCGGGGGTTAGTGCACTGGTGGGTGCCACAGCACTGCCTGTGCCAGCTACCCCTCAGGGCTGGCTGCTGGGAAACATCAAGGCAAGAGGGACTAGTGCAGACAAGGCCCCAGGGTGCCGGGACCGCGGGCTGGGTGGCTTTGGAGACCTGACTGCTAGAAGCCATGCTCCAAGAGACCCTGGGGTTCTTTCTGCACCAGCTGGCAAGGCAGGGGCACATTGGACTGGCCAGCCGGGATTGTGCTGCATGGAGCCAGCATTGCATTGAGAGCAGGGGCTTGAGTCAGCACTCCCAGCCCTGCAGTGGGCGTGCTGTCTGGATTCTATTGAAGGGGGCTGGGCAGGCAGGACTCCTGGCTCTTATTCCTGCCTCTGCCACCTACTCCTGGCACGCTGCTCCATGCCTCAGTTTCCCCCGTGTAACATGGGGATAGTGCTTACACCTGTGACAGGGAGGCTTGGCAAGAGCCTCAGGAATATCCCTGGGGGGACTCAACGGGAGTCACAGCAGCAGGGTGTGCACTGAGCAGGATTTTCCCTCCCCAGCGCCGCTATCAGCTCCTGAGAATAGCCCAGATCAGACTGGGGCTGCAGGCTGGAGCCAGCTCTGCTGCAGCAAGTAACTCCGGTGGTTAACAAGCATGCTGTCAATCCCTTCCCTGGGTAGATGGTTTGGGCAGCCAGGTGTGTGCCAGGCTCCCCTCTGGAGGCAGACCTGTGCTGCCAGCTGTGAGTTACAGAGCATCTGTGCCATGGCAGCCAGCTATCCCAGAGGGGGCCCCCCTGCCCGAGACTGGTAGCATTATCCCCCTTTTACAGATGTGGAAACTGAGGGGTAAATAGGGGAGGTGACTTTCCCAAGGTCACCCAGCTGGGAATAGAGCCCGGGTCGCCCGTCCCAGTCCAGGGCTCTATCCACTAGGCAACACTGTCTCGGTCGATGGGAAAGTAGAGAGGAATGGTGCAGTCATGGATCCACAGGGTCGGTGCCAGGGTCCCAGCTGTGGAAATCTCTGGGAGGAAGCCCTTTGCTGTGCCAGACCCCAACAGGTCTCTCTCTTCCTCCAGGACAGGCCACATGGCCTTCCCGCCTCCTGAGACTGAACCACTAGGCTTTACCCCGTGAGCCCTGCCCAGCGAGTCCAGCTGGGACAGATCCTGGTAGAGACCCGTCCACTCCGCAGGGCCCGACGCCCCTCAGCCCGGGTGACAGGGACACTCACCCAGCGTTGTCAGAACAGTCGGGTTTCTTAGGCACCTGGACCCCAGCCTGGGCAGCCCGGCCCACTGAAGGTTAAAGCAAGAGGCCGTTCTGGTCAGCCCAGAGGCTGGTCGAGCTGCAGAGAAACCTGTTTTCAGCTCCGGGTCTCTCACTCAGGGCCTGTCTACATGTAAACCACTTCAGCTGCTCCGCTTCAGTGACGCTGCCTTTCCCATACCCCCGAGCGACACAGTGGCACCGACCCAATTGTCTCGTGTAGACCAGGCCTCGGCCTGACCTTGGTCAGTTCTCAGGCAAGAGCTCCCAGCTTCCCGCACTCATCCCCCAGCTCAAACCTTCCCAACCCTGTGTTCTCGAGCTGGGGGCCCTGCTCCAATTCCCTGCTGGGAGCATCCAACCAGAGCCATTGGAGCCGGCACGGTCTTTCTGGCCCCCAGGCTGATCTGTGTTGGATTCTCTTCATTTCACCAAGACAGGGAGGTGACGCCCCCCCCCCCCCGCCCTGCATGACTCTTACCTTCTCCAAGAATCCTTCCCCTTCACCCCCTGCCAGAGAAGCCAGGAAATATATAGGGAAACTGAGGCACGCATCAGATTCATAAAAGATATTACAAACATTCCCAGTTGGTCACAGGTGCACAGTCTCCCAGCAGCTCAGCAAAGGCTGGAAACAAGAGCAGAGGCAACAGGAGGGTTAGATCTGGGCAGGCCTTGGATTTTACATCACTTTGCTTCTCCTAGGGGGGGCAGGAGCTACTGGGTTTCCCGTGTGAGAATCCAGGGCAGGGTGGGTTTGCAGATGCCCTCTGCTGGGGGTGGGTCGGGGATGGCAGGAGCTAGGGGAAGCCCACAGGCCAGGGCTGACTTGTGGCTAAGGCTCGGGAGAGCTGGGTTCTATTCCTGCTCTGGCAGACTCCCTGTATGCCTCAGTTTCCCTTCTGTAACACAGGCCACCCTGCCTCCCCTGGGAGGCTGAATTCATTAGTGAGATTCTGATACCATGGTGATGGGTGTAGGAGCACACACAGACAGGAGTGTCCAGGTGTGGAAGAGGCTCTGTGTGCGAAGCTTAGTTCTGTGACCGAACTGCCCTGTTTATAAACAGAGAGATTGTTCTGGGTACACACTTCCCCAGTCGGTGCCTCGGTTTCCCCATCTATACAGAGGGGATAAGGACACTAGCCTTTGTAGAGCACTTTGAGATCTGCCCACAGCCAGTGTTAGAGAAGGGCTGTGGCCATTAATCCAGCCACACAGGAAATGCTATTGTTCTGCCAACCCCTCAGGATCTCCAAGGGTGTCTAGACCCCACCCCTCCCCCCACCAGGATCTCCGAGCAGGTTCTAAATCACTCCTCCTTCCTTCTACTTCTCATGTGCTCCCCCGCGGCTCTGTCCCATGGCAAGGGCGTGGCCAACACAGCTCGCTCACCTCTCCCATGCTGGGCTCGTATGCCTTGAACGCCTTGAGTTTGGCCAGCACAGCGTGCACCAAGTGGAAGTTATCTTCATGGTCCCTGCAGCAAAGACAAACCCTGTGGGTCAGAAACAGCTCCTCCCCCAGGGGCACATGCACTTCCTGTAGGAGGTAACCAGGTACCCTCGCCCTTTGGGCACACTCACTTCCTGTAGAGGATGGCTGGGTACTTCTCCATGGCACACTCACTTCCTATAGGGGATAGCTGGGTACCCCTTCCCCTGGACACACTCACTTCCTGTAGCGGATGGCTGGATACTCCTCCAGGGTTTCACACAATGTGGCAATCTGCTCTGCCAGCATCTCCATCTGCTTGTTCTTTTCGAAAAAGCAGTAGGGGCTGAACCAGTTGTGGAAGCTCTATGGCCTGTCCAGGGAGTACACCTTGGGGACGGGGGAGAGCAGAGATCAGACCCCGGTGCCAACTGCTTGCAGCCAGGCCAGCTGTGCCCCATACCACGCCCCTAAGATGCGCTGTTGGATCAGGCCAGCCTGGCGGAGCTGTAGCGAGCCCCTAGTGAGGGAGAGATCCCTTTGCCAGTGCCACTCCTGTTGTGGTAGAGGGATAGAGAGCCAGAGATTCATGCACCAGCCTGGGATGAAGATGCCCCAGGTTCAGGTCCATACTTGGCTGCAGACTCCCAGGTGCCCTCAATGTTGGGGGAGGGGGCTTGGCGACGCTTCTCGTCTGGCGAAAGCCCCAGCATAGCCACGGGCAAACCCGGCATCAAGGCGCGTCTGCCGCTGTCGCTTATTTCACTGGCCGAACAGAACGAGCCATGGGGACAAACGTGCTTGGACACCAATAAATAGTATCAGCCCGTGAAGGGTTTGCTGGCGCAACGGGACGGGTGAGCCAGCAAAGCCTCCTGACGGACACTCAGCTTCTACCAGCCAAAGCTTCTCTTGGCACAGCTGGCACCGGTACCCCAGATGAAATCAGCTAGAGTGGCGAAAGGACTGCTTTGCCAGCGTAACGGCACCTACCCAGGGGCTCTGCCACCACAGCTGCATCAGTTACAGGGGGACTTTTTCTCTCATGTCCCTGTAACAAACCCATACCAACAAAGCTTTTGTGTGTAGACCAGGCTCATGTCTCTCTGTGCCTCAGTTTCCCCATCAATGCAATGGGGCTGACACCTCAGTCCTGCCCCTCAGGGGCAGGAGGGGGGAAATCCACTGATGACACAAGGAGGGGATGGGGTGGTTGGGTAAAGGGCAGGCGTGTGGAGTATCGGGCTGTCTTGCAGGCCTAGTATAAACCACCAGTAAGAGCTGGTAAAGCCAGGGAGGCAGGGCCCTCCTTCTCCATACATCTACCATTCCCACCCAGTGCAAGCCAGCGATTCCACGTCTCACAGGGTGTGAGCAGCCAGCTAGTCCCTGCTGCCCTGTGCTGGCGTCAAACCCGGGGCCCTAGAAGGGAAAGGTTCCCCCGCCAAGCCACATGAAACACTAAGGGTGGGGTGTCGTACGTCACCATCCGCCGCGCGGACCTGCTCCTCCAAAGCCCGGCCACCCCTCACCCGGCTCTCGTAAGGCAGGAAGGCCATGTTGATCTCCTTGAGGGTTTTGATGACCTTGGTGATCCGTGACTTCCTCAGCTCCTTGAACAGAGGCTCAGGACAGGCTGCAAGGCAGAGGCAGTGGGTGGGAGTGACAGGCACAGGGCTCAGGACCCCCAGCACAGCGCCAGCCCCCACGGACGGGGCCAGACCGGGCACAGCAGGGGCAGTAGTGCTGCACGCCTGTGGGGAACCTGGGCAAGCCAGCAGGGCCACACAGGAGTCAACGATGCCCCCCCAAACCAGAGTCATGCCGGGTTCTCGCCTTCTGCAGCATCAGCAGCGAGGGGGAGCCACAATCTCTCCTACACAGCCCCTGTCTCACACCCTGCCCTCAGCCCCTCGGCAGGGCTGAGTGACCGGAGTGTACTACGTAGGATGATGCACAAGGAGAAACGGGGACTTGGGCTCCCCCTGCCGCTGTAATGGGGAGAAGCAGATCTGACCCTGACAAACTGGGTATTCTGGTGCTGTCCCATCCCCCCACCGAGTTGGGACTGATGAAGCAATGCATGCTGGGAATGGTAGCCAGAGGCCGCCTTTCTGGGCACACGCTGCAGATGTCTGTGAGCCGTGCTGGCTGGAGGCAGGCCCGTGGGGGAGAAGTGGGGGAAGGGATAGGTGGGGTCATTCGGTCTGGCCTGCTGGGGCTGCATCCCCTGCAGGAGGGCAGAGCATAATCAGGGTGCTGCGCACTGGCCTGCCGGCAGAGAGAGACCCCCCACCCCCAGGCTCCAGTGTGCTGCTGCCCAGGCTCCCAGCTGGGGGATCCCCCGACCCCCGATACTCACGGCTGAGGAAGAAGACGTGAGCTGCCTTGTAGTTGAAGGTGGGGGTGCCCTGGAAGTCATTGATCAAAGCCTGCACCGACTGCAAGGGGGAAGAAGGGGGTGTCAGCACCTGCCGAGGCCCCTCCCTGCTGCTCAAATGGCCCAGCCCATGCCCCGCCCCTGGGGACTCAGGGCCTAGCATGATGCCATCGGGAGGTGGGCTGGTTTTTACCCCCCTGGCTCTGGGCTCCCTCCCCACCTGGAGCAGGGCTTGTGCCCATGTGCCCGGGACATCCTCAGGGCCCAGTCACATCTCTCTCTGTCACAGAAGTGTCCATGCCCGGCCACAGATGGGGCCTGGCATTGCCTTGCTGCTGAACTAAGTGGGCTCTCAGCAGTGCCCAGGGAACAGCCGGCCGAGCAGCAATCCCAGGCAACTACCATCAGGGCCCCCTCCCTCCCCGGGCACTATGCTGGGCACCTGCAGCTTCGCCACGCCAGCTAGCCTGGCAGGGTGTTTGGAACCTGTTCAGACCCCTCGACCAGCCATTGTGACAGGTGAGAACCTGGCTGCCCTGTCCCAAGCCCCAGGCCCCAGCTCGCAGTCCTCTCCTACAGCGCTCCCTCCGCGGGCAGCCCCTGCGGGTTCTGGGCTTCACCCTGCTCTGCCAGCGCCCCCTGCCCCTGGTCTCCCTCCACTCACCTTGCTGCTGCAGATGCAGGAGCCTCTTCCCCAACAGCCCCTGCTCCCTGAGCCTCTGCCTCATCGAGTCTCCTTCGCTTTGAATCTCAGCTGAGGTCGCCTCTCTCCGCCTGCTGCACCTGCCCATCCAACCCCCACAGGATTGCACTGTGGAGAGGTCTGGGGGACAGTCTGTGCCTCCCGTGGCAAAGAACATGAAGCCCAGCTCCGGGGAAGCAGCCTCCTAGGGAGCCCCTACTGGCCCCATTCCCATCCTGACGTTGTGCTGCGCACAGAGAAATGGAACGAGGGGAGTCTCCGTGTTCCCCTAGGAAAGCCCTGTAGGCCATTGGCCCAACATCTCCACCACCTTCCTGCCGTGCTGAATGCTCCCTCTGCCGCATCAGCCTAACCCGCTGCTCCACATCCCCCAGCCCAGTCCATGCCGGGAGCTCAATAACCTTCCTGGCCAATGGTACATACTGCCCCCATGCTTGGCACTCTCCTGCACCTCCTCCCACCCAGGCTGATTCACTGGTCCCAGTGGTCTGATCCGGTGTGTGTGTGTCGGGGGGAGATATGGGGCTAGCTGGACAAGCTGGGTCTGATCCAGCGCGGTGGGAAGGCAGACATACCCAAGCCTAGCTGGGGACGGATGATGGGCTAGACAGAGCAGGGATCTGATCCAGCCTGGAAAAGCTCAGGTTCCTAATGAATCTCAACAGGCTGGAGGGGGAGGAGCATGAAATATGCATACAGCATATCCCCAGGGGGACACCAGGGCAACAGGTTCGGCCTGCTTACCTTCCATTCTCTTTCCTTCTTCACGAGGACAACGCTGAGGATCTCTGTGAGGGAAAGAGACGGGGATTAGTGGTGGGGCTCAGACGGGACAGGCTGTGCCCTGAGCCAGGACCCACTGGCTGATGGAAGGACGCCTCGGGGAAGTGGCTCAGAGGCTGCTTTCAGGCCAGATAGTGTTGTGCTCCTAGCAGAGCCCCCAGTCAGCGATCATGGTGGGGTGACAGGCTAGATAGGCCATGGGTCTGATCCCCCTTCCTTTCTGCCAGGCTGGATACGAGCGCAGCTGAACTAAGGATCTGGCCCCGTGCAGGAAGAAAACAGATCCTGTCCAGCACCTCTTGACTGGAGGGGATCCAGGGACCCTCACTGTGTATGGGGGACAGCAACACAACAAAGACTTCAAATTCTGAGTCCTGCACATAGAACCCCTCCAAGGCATGCCCCACTCAGGGAACTGCTGGCCTGTCTCCTGGGCACCTTCCACAGCCCAGCTAAGCAATTAGATAGTCAGCTCTTCGGGCCAAGCACCATCTTTTTGTTGGTGATGACTGGCGCTCCTGGGCACCACTGTAATACACCTAATGAATAATGTACAACGCCTTGCAAAATGGGGCCTTGGTCCATGACTGGGGCTCCTGGGTGCTACCATAATACATCTGTTTGTTTTACCCCTACGAAGCACCTGATTCTGGCTGGCCCCGTAGGGCAATAGCCCCGAGACCCTGACCTGTGCTCTCACTCTCACTCCCACTCCCGGTAGCTGGTGTGCGTGAGTGCACTGCCCAACACACTATGTTTCCCCCATAACTCAAGCAATGTCTCTCCCTACCCCACCTCTAGGCCATCAGGACTTGGCTGCTCAGTCCTAATGAGTTTCCAAGGGCTATTCTGCACCAGGACGCGCTGGCCTCCCTGCTGCTTTCCTGCAGTTCCTTTACACCTGCGGCATACGGACGCCCCGTTCACTGGGGTACGTGGGGCTCGAGTGCAAGGTAAGGGGCTGGCAGCACAGACTGGATCCAGACATGGCGAAGGCAGACACAAACCTGCTTTCTCCACGCATTTCGACCCTGAACTGCAGCTACACCCCCCCCCTCCCCACGCCAGCCTTGGACTGCCCCCACCAGCTGTGCCAGTGCCCCTCACTACTGACTGGAGCCCTTGCTATCCCAGCCCTGGGTTCCCACCCACTCCCAGCTCCGCCAGTGCCCCTCACTCCTGTCCACAGCCCCCTGCTATGCCAGCCCTGGTCTGTCCCCCCCAGCTCTGCCTCACTCCTGACCTGCAGCTATTCCAGTCCTGGGATCCCTGCCTCACGGCTCTGCAGATGCCCCTCACTCCTGACTGCAGCCCCCTGCTATCCCAGCCCTTTGCTCCCCCCCTCCCCCCCATTCCCAGCTCCACCAGTGCCCCTCACTCCTGACCCGCAGCTATTCCAGTCCTGGGTTCCCCCACTCACGGCTCTGCAGATGCCCTTCACTCCTGACCCGCGGCCCCTCGCCCCCCCCCTCCACGCACCTCCCCCCTCGGTCAGGCCCCTCGCCCACCTGCACCCAGCCCCCCTCAGCCAGGCCCCGTGTTGTACCCAGGAACAGGAGCAGGTCGAATGGAGCGAACGGCCTCTGCCCGTCTCGCCCCGTCAGGAATGGCGTCCTTCAGCGCTGCCGGGGGCGGGGAGGGCTGGAGCCGCGCGCGCCCAGCGACTGGCACGGACTGTACCGCTGCTCAGCCAGTCCCGGCCCTTCCTGCACGGAGCGGCGGGAAAACATGGTACAGCCCCAGCCGGGGTGGAAACAGTCTGAGGTAAAATTGTCCTGGGAGCTGCCAATGGCGGGAAAAACCGGTTGGATCCAGTTGTGACTGGGCCATGATCACCGTAAACAACAAGATGGCGGTCACAAGATGGCCGTTCCGACGCCATCTTGGATTGCTGCTCTGTCTTTACAAACCCCATATTGAATTTAATATACACATATTTTAACAGACTATAATCCTGTAACAAAACACACCCAACAGTATACAGAGCAGTATAAACAAGTCATTGTCTGTATGACATTTTAGTTTGTCCTGACTTTGCTAAAGCTTTTTGTGTAGCCTGTTGGTGTACCCCCGGAAGACCTCTGCGTACCCCCAGGGGCACCCGTAACCCTGGTTGAGAACCACTGGGTTAGAGAAACGTGTGTGTGTGTGTGTGTGTCTAGGAATCAGGACTCCTGGGGTCTATCCTGACTGCGAGCGGAGTGGGGTCTAATGGTTAGAGCAGAGAGCTGGCAGGTAGGATTCCTGGGTTCTAGTCCAGGCGATGCAACTGATTCATTCTGTGACATGGTTTGTTCTGCCTTGTCCTCCTGTGACAGGTGGAGCGCAAAGACCTGCCCCAGCCCTTCCCTTCCGGCTGGGTGGTGCAGGAATTAATGTCCGTAGAGCCTGGGCTCTAAAATCCTGGAGCAAAGCGTCCTGGAGAAGGAATTAGTTCCCCAAGCGTGACTGGCTCCCTGCCCCATCCCTCCCTCCATTAATCAGAACGAATCCCTCATGGCAGAGCTGTTGTCTGGTTACCCGCAGTGCAGACCCAATCTATTGTGTCCTGGCTGCTGTTCAGCTCAGGTTAACAGCATGGTCTGTTTCTGTGAACTCCCCCAGAGCTTTCGAATGGAAGTGAGAGTCTTCTTCACATCCTGCTCTAAACTGTGAGTAGTGTCGCTCTGTGGCTGTTGAACAGCTGCTGCATTCCTACCCCAGAGGTGGCATCATTTCAGTGCTGGGTGGGTGATCCCTGTGTAGTGTTGTTGAGTGCTGTTGCACATCAGCTATGCTCCATCCAGAGCTGTCTGCATTTCAATGCCAGGTGAGTGATCCCTGTATTGTGTTGTGGGGGGGAGGGATAGCTCAGTGGTTTGAGCATTGACCTGCTAAACCTAGGGTTGTGAGTTCAATCCTTGAGGGGGAGCCATTGAGGGATCTGGGGCAAAAACTGGGGATTGTCCCTGCTTTGAGCAGGGGGTTGGACTAGATGATCTCCTGAGGTCCCTTCCAACCCTCATGTTCTATGATACGCTGCTGCACTCCACCCCAGAGGTATTTGTATTTCAGTGCTGGGCGAGCAATCCATGTGTTGTTATGCAGCTACTACGCTCCACTCCAGAAGTGGCTGCAATTCAGTGCAGGGTGAATGAAAGTCCATGTCTCATTTTGCAAAGCATGGGTTCTCCAAGCAAGGGTGCTGTCTGTCCCATGTTCCTGCTCAATAGACTCTGGATTCTTAGCATCAGCGGAGCTACATTTTGAGCCGTGGTGGAACCAGGAGGCAGCTGGGTCATTGGTGGTTCCACCTTCAGTTATACCTATTGGCTTGAAAAGGCGCCACACGTATACCTAATGGCTGGCGAGGGGGGCAGTTGCCCCCCGGCCCGCTATTAGCTCTGCCACTGATTCTTTTTAAATGTTCATTGCGCTGCTTCCACCAGCCACTTTGATTTCATTTTGTTTTACAGACCCAAGCAAAATGCAAGCGGCAACCTGGCCAGAAGCAGATCCGTGTAATTGAACAGACTCATCCAATTACTGAGCCTTCCCAGAGCCAGGTGCTGCCCTCACGGTACATCAAACCTAGAGGACCTGCTAGGCTCCCAGTAGATGTAGCCTAGAGCCAAACGCAGGCCAGGCAATGTGGCTTCGCCCATGGAGTTCAGGTCCAGGGATTCAGTAGGGAGTAAATGGCCAGCACTGGATGCTTCAGGTTTTGGTGCCCACCCAGAGACGGCTGGGGGCTGATTTTCAATTACACACCTGTGGCTGGCCCAGGCCAGCTGACTCCAGCTCCCGGGGCTCGGGCTAAGGGGCTGTTTAGCTGCGGTGTAGCCTTTGGGGCTCAGGCTGGAGCTTCGACTCTAGAACGATGCGAGGTGGGAGGTTCCCAGAGCTCGGGCTCCAGCCCAAGCCAGAACGTCTGCACCACAAATAAACAGCTGCTCAGCTCGAGCCCTGTGAGCCGGAGTCAGGTGGCCTGGGCCAGCCGTTGGCATGTAACTGCAGTGTAGACACACCCTAAGTGCCCACAAGCCCCCTGGGAGCTGCGGGTATTTAGCACCTCTGAAATCTAGGCCCCCGGTGTCTCAAAGTTAGGGGCCATTCAAAATCTTCTTGCCAGTGTCTTCCTCCACCCCCCACTGCTCCTCGGACGTTCCTGTTAACTGCTGGAAATGGCCCACCTTGATTATCACTACAAAAGGTTTTCTCCTCCCCGCTCTCCTGCTGGTAATAGCTCATCTTAAGTGATCCCTCTCCTTACAGTGTATATGATATCACCCATTTTTTCATGTTCTGGGTGTATATAAATCTCCTCACTGTATTTTCCACTGAATGCATCCGATAAAGTGAGCTGTAGCTCACGAAAGCTTATGCTCAGATAAATTGGTTAGTCTCTAAGGGTATGTCTACACTACGAAATTAGGTCGAATTTATAGAAGTCGGTTTTGTGGAAAGCGTTTTTTTACAGTTGATTGTGTGTGTCCCCACACAAATGCTCTAAGTGCATGTAGTCGGTGGAATGTGTCCACAGTACCGAGGCAACCGTCGACTTCCGGAGCATTGCACTGTGGGTGCCTATCCCACAGTTCCCGCAGTCTCTGCCGCCCATTTGAATTCTTGGTAGAAATCCCAGTGCCTGATGGGGCTAAAACATTGTCGCGGGTGGTTCTGTGTACATATCGTCAGGCCCCCGTTCCCTCCCTCCCTCCAGGAAAGCAAGGGCAGACAATCGTTTTGCGCCTTTTTTCTTGAGTTACCTGTGCAGACGCCATACCACGGCAAGCATGGAGCCCGCTCAGATCACTTTGGCAATTAGGAGCACATTAAACACCACACGCCTTATCCAGCAGTATATGCAGCACCAGAACCTGGCAAAGCGATACTGGACAAGTAGGCGACGTCAGCGTGGTGACATGAGTGATGAGGACATGGACACAGACTTCTCTCAAAGCACGGGCCCCGGCAATGTGGGCATCATGGTGCTAATGGGGCAGGTTCATGCGGTAGAATGCCGATTCTGGGCCTGAGAAACAAGCACAGACTGGTGGGACTGCATAGTTTTGCAGGTCTGGGATGATTCCCAGGGGTTGCGAAACTTTCGCATGCGTAAGGGCACTTTCATGGAACTTTGTGACTTGCTTTCCCCTGCTCTGAGGCACAAGAATACCAAGATGAGAGCAGCCCTCACAGTTGAGAAGCAAGTGGCAATAGCCCTGTGGAAGCTTGCAACGCCAGATAGCTACCGGTCAGTCGGGAATCAATTTGGTGTGGGCAAATCTATTGTGGGGGCTGCTGGGATGCAAGTAGCCAACGCAATCAAAGATCTGCTGATATCAAGGGTAGTGACCCTGGGAAATGTGCAGGTCATAGTGGATGGGTTTGCTGCAATGGGATTCCCTAACTGTGGTGGGGCCGTAGACGGAACCCATATCCCTATCTTGGCACCAGAGCACGAAGCGGGCGAGTACATAAACCGCAAGGGGTACTTTTCAATAGTGCTGCAAGCTCTGGTGGATCACAAGGGACGTTTCACCAACACCAACGTGGGATGGCCGGGAAAGGTACACGACGCTCGCATCTTCAGGAACTCTGGTCTGTTTCAAAAGCTGCATGAAGGAACTTTATTCCCACACCAGAAAATAACTGTTGGGGATGTTGAAATGCCTATAGTTATCCTTGGGGACCCAGCCTACCCCTTAATGCCATGGCTCATGAAGCCGTACCCAGGCAGCCTGGACAGTAGTCAGGAGCTATTCAACTACAGGCTGAGCAAGTGCAGACTGGTGGTAGAATGTGCATTTGGACATTGAAAAGCGTGCTGGTGCGGTTTACTGACTCGGTTAGACCTCAGCGAAACCAATATTCCCACTGTTATTACTGCTTGCTGTGCGCTCCGCAATATCTGTGAGAGTAAAGGGGAGACGTTTATGGTGGGGTGGGAGATTGAGGCAAATCGCCTGGCTGCTGGTTACGCACAGCCAGACACCAGGGCGGTTAGAAGAGCACAGGAGGGTGCGGTACGCATCAGAGAAGCTTTGAAAACCAGTTTCATAACTGGACAGGCTACGGTGTGAAAGTTCTGTTTGTTTCTCCCTGATGAAACCCCCCGCCCCTTGGTTCACTCTATTTCCCTGTAAGCTAACCACCCTCCCCTCCTCCCTTTGATCACCACTTGCAGAGGCAATAAAGTCATTGTTGCTTCACATTCATGCATTCTTTATTCATTCAGCACACAAATAGGGGGATAACTACCAAGGTAGCCCAGGAGGGGTGGTGGAGGAGAGAAGCACCAGGAGGGGTGGTGGAGGAGGGAAACAGCACTTTAAAAGTTTAAAACTTGAAAACTTATTGAATGCCAGCCTTCTGTTGCTTGGGCAATCCTCTGGGGTGGAGTGGCTGGGTGGCCGGAGGCCCCCCCCCACTGCGTTCTTGGGTGTCTGGGTGAGGAGGCTATGGAACTTGGGTAGGAGGGCGGTTGGTTACACAGGGGCTGTAGCGGCGGTCTGTGCTCCTGCTGCCTTTCCTGCAGCTCCACCATACGCTGGAGCATATTGGTTTGATCCTCCAGCAGCCTCCTCTCATGACGCTGCCGCCACCTTTCAGCTTCAGCCCTCTCTTCAGCCCGCCACTTACTCTCGTCAGCCCACCACCTCTCCTCCCGGTCATATTGTGCTTTCCTGCACTCTGACATTGTCTGCCTCCACACATTCGTCCATGCTTTGTCAGTGTGGCAGGATAGCATGAGCTCAGAGAACATTTCATCATGAGTGCGTTTTTTCACCTTCTAATCTTCACTAGCCTCTGGGAAGCAGAAGACCCTGTGATCCTTGAAACACATGCAGCTGGTGGAGAAAGAAAAAAGACAGTGGTATTTAAAAAGACACATTTTCTAGAACAATGGCTACACTCTTTCACGGTAAACCTTGCTGTTAACATTACATACACAGCACATGTGCTTTCGTTCCAAGGTAGCATTTTGCCTCCCCCCACCACGTGGCTAGCAGCGGGGAACATTTCTGTTCAGCCATAGGCAAACAGCCCAGCAGGAATGGGCACCTCTCAATGTCCCCTTAAGAAAAGCACCCTATTTCAACCAGGTGACCATGAATGATATCACTCTCCTGAGGATAACACAGAGAGATAAAGAACGGATGTTGTTTGAATGCCAGCAAACATACACTGCAATGCTTTGTTCTACAATGATTCCCGAGTATGTGCTACTGGCCTGGTGTGGTAAAGTGTCCTACCATGGTGGACAGAATAAGGCTGCCCTCCCCAGAAACCTTTTGCAAAGGCTTTGGGAGTACATCCAGGAGAGCCGCAAATGCCAGGGCAAATTAATCATTACACATGCTTGCTTTTAAACCATGTATGCTATTTTAAAAGGTACACTCACCAGAGGTCTCTTCTCCACCTGGCGGGTCCGGGAGGCAGCCTTGGGTGGGTTCGGGGGGTACTGGCTCCAGGTCCAGGGTGAGAAACAGTTCCTGGCTGTTGGGAAAACCGGTTTCTCCACTTGCTTGCTGTGAGCTATGTACAACTTCATCATCATCATCTTCCTCGTCCCCAAAACCTGCTTCTGTGTTGCCTCCCTCTCCATTGAAGGATCAAACAACACGGCTGGGGTAGTGGTGGCTGAACCCCCTAAAATGGCATGCAGCTCATCATAGAAGCGGCATGTTTGGGGCTCTGACCTGGAGCAGCCGTTTGCCTCTCTGGTTTTCTGGTAGGCTTGCCTCAGCTCCTTAAGTTTCACGCAGCATTGCTTCGGGTCCCTGTTATGGCCTCTGTCCTTCATGCCCTGGGAGATTTTGACAAAAGTTTTGGCCTTTCGAAAACTGGAATGGAGTTCTGATAGCACGGATTCCTCTCCCCATACAGAGATCAGATCAGGTACCTCCCGTTCGGTCCATGCTGGAGCTCTTTTGCGATTCTGGGACTCCATCATGGTCACCTCTGCTGATGAGCTCTGGCCAGCATGGCAAGCTGCAGGTGACCATGCAAACAGGAAATTGAAATTCAAAAGTTTGCGGGTCTTTTCCTGTCTACCTGGCCAGTGCATCTGAGTTGAGAGTGCTGTCCAGAGCGGTCACAATGGAGCACTCTGGGATAGCTCCCGGAGGCCAATACCGTCTAATTGCGTCCATAGTACCCCAAATTCAACCCGGCAAGGCCGATTTAAGTGCTAATCCCCTTGTCTGGGGTGGAGTACGGAAATCGATTTTAAGAGCCCTTTAAGTCGAAAAAAAGGGCTTCATCGTGTGGACGGGTGCAGGGTTAAATCGATTTAACGCTGCTAAATTTGACCTCAACTCCTAGTGTGGACCAGGGCCTAGTGTGGTTGCAGTTCTACATCTTTATACCCGTGGAGCTTATTCCGCTTCTCCTATAGGAATAGCGATCCCAGGACTAGCACTCCTATACCAGCATAACTGCCTCAACACGAGGGTGCCTCACTTTAACTGTACTGGTCTAGCCAGTGGCTCAACCCTTCTATTTGATGCCTGGGCTTCTGACTCTGAAAACATGGTCGTCATCTTCTGTAACCTTGACATAACTCAAGCATAGCATGTGACATTACAGCAGGAGCTGCTGTTTATAAACGTAGTACCTTCCCCGCCAGTACTGTTGTCATTCCTGACTCACTCTCTCTCTCTCTCTCTCTCTCTCTCTCTTCAGGCTCTCTGTGAGGCTCTTGCTATGGGAAGGAGCAGCCTGGAGAAGAGCTGAAGCTTTTAAACTTCGTCAATATTTTTAAACTTGTAGATTCCCTACCATTGGGGTGTTGGGGTGTCCAGGTGGAAGGGGTGTCAGGGTGGAAGGACTGTCTAGCCTGTGTTATACAAGAAGTCAGACTTGATGGTCCAATGTCCCATTAAATTCTGCGAAATTATGTAACTGGAAAATGGCCCTTCCTGAGACCCTGCACTGGCCTCACCCGGCATCTCGCCAAGCCCAGACCGGCTGTATGTTCGCAGGCACGTTTCTTCCAAACCAGAAGTGGGAAACGTGATAGGCTGTGAGGCCAAGGCCAAGGGAACCATCGAGAGCTCAGCAGGGCTGGACGACCCTCAGGGCTTCGGGAAGAGAGGAAGGAGCAAACCCCTCCCTTATTAGGGAAAATGAGGGCCAGTGAAACATGCCGAGGGCTAGGGAATATAAACGCCAACTCAGGAAAGGTAAGGACACCATGAGGCAGGGTCTGATCCTGTGCAAGGAAGAGCTCTGCTCCAAGAACACAGCCTGTCTCGGTGAGTAGAGCAGTGCCATCAGCCTGTCCCGCAGTCAGGCAGTGCCCAGCCTGCAGATATGAGCTACAGACAACTCAGAGTGCTGGCAGCAAAGCTGAGAGAGAGCATCTCTCTCAACCCCTGTCCTGCGCTGCTCTCCAGATCCCCTCAGAAACTGACGTTCCTCCTCTCCCATCTCAGGCAAATCCCAGGGGAATCTGTGCTCGGGGCCAGGCTGGGACAGAATCTGTCCTGCAGCTTTTGAGTCATGGGCACAAATCCACTTTCTGCTTAAAAAAGAATTCCAACTTTTCAGTGGCTGGGGCTGAGTCCCAAAGAGCTGAACAGAAGGGCTGTGAGTTGCAGGCAGGTGGAGATGCTGAAGGGCTGCGAGCCCCAGACCTGGCGCAGACGCTGAAGGGCTGCGAGCCCTGGGCCCAGCCTAGAGGATGAAGGGCTGCGTGTCCCGGGCCCAGCCTAGAGGCTGAAGGGCTGCGAGCCCCGGGCCTGGTGCAGCTGTTGAAGGGCTGTGATCCTCGGGCCTGTTGCAGCCAGACATCCTGGGCCCTTTCCAGTGTATCAGCTGGGGGAGAGAAGAGGGGGTGCCACCTCAGTTTGGAAGGGAATTTGTTATTCAAAAGTATCTGCTCAAGATGAAGCAGTCATTGGATTAGGGTTGTTGGCTTGAGCTGCACAGCCTCAATTCTCCCTTCCTTTCTCCATCATCCCCAGGGCTACTGGCTCCGGCGTTGTCTCAAAATTAGGCAAATCATAGATTCATAGATTCCAGTGACAGAAGGGATCATCTAGTCTGGTCTTCTGGATAGCACAGGCCAGAGAGCTTCCCAAAAATAATCCCTAGAGCAGATCTTGTCGGAAAACACCCAATCTGGATTTTAAAATGGTCAGTGATGGAGAATCCATCACAATCCTTGGTAAATTATTCCAATGGTTAATTACCCTCACTGTCAATCATTTACACCTTTTTTCCTGTCTGAATTTGTTTAGCTTCAACTTCCATGTTATACCAATCGCCGGTAGATTGAAGAGCCCATTATTAAATATTTGTTCCCCATGTAGGTACTTGGAGACTGTAATCAAATCACCCCTTAACCTTCTCTTTGTTAAGATAAATAGATTGAGCTTCTTGCCTGTATCGCTATAAGTCATGTTTTCCAGTCCTTTAATCATGCTTGTGGCTCTTTTCTGAACCCTCCAATTTATAAACATCCTTTTTGAATTGTGGATACAACAACTGGACACAGTAGGGATCACAGTGGTGCCACTATTGAGGTACAGTAACCTCTTTACTCCTACTCGAGATTCCCCTATTTAGGCATCCCAGGATCACTCTAGCTATTTTGGTCACTGTATCGCACTGGGAGCTCATGTTCAACTACTTATTCACTTCTACCCCCAAATCTTTTTCAGAGTCACTGCTTCCCAGGATAGAGTCCCCCATCCTCTAACTAAGGCCTACAGGTTTTGTTCCTGGATGTATATGTTTACATTAGCCATATTAAAATTAGGGCTGTCAAGCAATTAAAAAAATTAATTGCGATTAACTGCGCGATTCAAAAAATGAACCGTGCGATTCAAAAAAGAATTACGCGATTAATTGTGCTGTTAAACAACAATAGAATACCATTTCTTTTAAATATTTTTGGATGTATACTACATTTTCAAATCTATTAATTTCAATTACAACACAGAATAAAGAGTGTACAGTGCTCACTGTATATTTATTTTTGATTATAAATAATTGCACTGTAAAAAACAAAAAAAAACTATTTTTCAATTCACGTCATACAAGTACTGTAGTGCAGTCTCTTTACCATGAAAGTTGAGCTTACAAATGTAGAATTATATATATAAACTGCATTCAAAAATAAAACAATGTAAAACTTTAGAGCTTATAAATCCACTCAGTCCTACTTCTTGGTCAGCCAATCGCTCAGACAAACAAGGTTGGTTACAATTTGCAGAAAATAATGCTGCCTGCTTCTTGTTTACAATGACACCCGAAAGTGAGAACAGGTGTTCCCATGCCACTGTTGTCGCTGGCGTTGAAAGATATTTTTGTGCCAGATATATAAAGATTCATATGTCTCTTCATGTTGCAATCACCATTCCAGAGGACATGCGTCCATGCTGATGATGGGCTCTGCTTTTGATAACAATCCAAAGCAGCGTGGACTGACACATGTTCATTTTCATCATCTGAGTCAGATGCCACCAGGAGGTTGATTTTCTTTTTTGGTGGTTTGGGTTCTGTAGTTTCTGTATCAGAGTGTTGCTCTTTTAAGGCTTCTAAAAGCATGCTCCATACCTTGTCCCTCTCAGATTTTGGAAGGTACTTCAGAATTTTAAACCTTGGGTCGAGTGCTGCAGCTATTTTTAGAAATCTCACATTGGTACCTTCTTTGCGTTTTGTCAAATCTGCAGTGAAATCTGAAAACGAACATGTGCTGGGTCATCATCCGAGACTGCTATAACATGAAATACGTGCAGAATGTTGGTAAAACAGAGTAGGAAACATACAATTCTCCCCCCAAGGAGTCCAGTCACAATTGTAATTGATGCATTATTTTTTAATGAGCATCATCAGCATGGAAGCATGTCCTCTGGAATGGTGGCTGAAGCATGAAGGGGAATATGAATGTTTAGCATATTTAGCATGTAAATACCTTGCAACGCTGGCTACAAAAGTTCCATGCCTTCTCACTTTCAGGTGACATTGTAAATAAGAAGCAGGCAGCAGTATCTCCCCTCAATGTAAACAAACTTGTTTGTCTGAGCGATTGGCAGAATAAGAAGTAGGTTAGGTAACCAAAAAAAAATCTGTATTTGTAAGTTACACTTCGAGGTCTAGTGGGTATGAGTGGGGGCGCTGGGGGTGGGAGTCAGCACTCCTGGGTTCTATTCCTGGATCTGTGAGGGAGGGTTGTCTACTGTTTAGATCAGGAGATGGAGAGTCAGGACTCCTCCTGGCTTTGCAGCTGACTCCCTGTGTGACTGAGGGCAATTCCCCACACCCCCCCCCCCCGTGCCTCACTCATATGGGGATAATGACACCGACCCAGCTCCTGGGGGTTGGGGCTGGATTCATTCCAGTCTATACAGCACCTCTGAGGGAGGTGCTAGGAAAGGGCAGGACATAAGTAACCAACAGACACTAATGGGATGCACCATGTGATTCTCTTTCTGTCCCTAGCGCATGTGACTGTGGACCCCAACACAGCCAATGCCTACCTGCTCTTGTCCCGGGATCAGCGGAGCGTGAGGGTGGGCAACAAGAGGCGGGATGTCCCCAGTAACCCCAAGCGGTTTGACACGTGCACCTGCATCCTGGGCCGGCAGTGGTTCACAGCCGGGAAGCACTACTGGGAGGTGGAAGTGAGGGACAAGCTATGTTGGACACTGGGGGTCTGTGAGGAGTGTGTGAGCAGGCAGGGAATATTCACGCCCTCACCAGCGACTGGTTTCGGGACGGTGTGGCTGCACAATGGGGATGAGGATGCAGTGCTCACTTCCCCCCTGCCCGAGCTTATGCTGAGACTGAAGCCTCGGCAGATTGGCATCCTCCTGGACTTTGAGGCCGGAGAGGTGTCCTTCTACAACGTGACTGGCAGCTGTCACATCTACACCTTCAGTGGCATCTTCTTGGTGCCCCTGCGGCCATACTTCTACCCAGGGATGCGGGCAGGCAGCTTGAATGATGCCCCTCTGACCCTCCCACAGGGAACACAGCAGCCATGAGCCAGTCACAGCCGCCTTGGCACCTTGGGCTTTCAGGACTTACCAGTGAAAGTCTTTCTTAACAACACATAATTCACCAGCGGAACTTACTGCCACAGGATATTGAGGGGCCCAAATGTCTAGTGGGATTCAAAAAAGGATGAGACATATATATGGATGATCCAAATATCACCAGTTAGACAGGGCAGGAGACACCAGGACTATAAAACCATCTCCACAGGGCAGGAGCCAGCCACTGACTACAGGGGGGCACATTCCCCAAAGAGAAGGTTATTCCCTAATTACACACTGCAGCGTCTCTGATATCTTCCTCGAAGCCTCTGACTATGGAGACAGGATACCTGGCTTTCGGGCGCTGCAGTGAGCTAGCACAGCAAATCCTGTGCTCTCTGGGTGCTGTTAGAGCAAGAAATTGGTCACTGAAGCTGATAATCAGCCACAGAGCAGGAGCACTGATCCACGATAAATGCCCCCACACTGCTAGACCTTCCTGCACAGCCCCAGTAGGGGAGTCTCCATCCAGCATTGCCATTCCCCAGCACTGGAATGCAGAGTCAGCAGCATCTGCGGGGAGGCCTGGGGAGCAGGAGAGGGTGGGTGAGAGGACCTGAGGGCCTTGCTCAGTTTGCAAAGAATCCAGCTGCATCATCTTTCGTAGGTGGTGTGGCTGGTGGAGACCTTGGGTCTCTGGCATGTCATGCTCCTGGCTTAGCCGCTTGGTTCAAGGTAGAGCATTGCTGCCTGTGTCCTGTAACCTCCAGCAGCCAAGCTCCTTGGGGCAGCCATGGCAACATTGCCTTTGGCTACCCTTGTTTTAAAGGGCTCAGGGAGCATGGACATGAGGATGGAGTCGCGTGTCTGTAAAGGGCGGGGCCTGCCAACACGAGCGAGCCAGCTCTAATCAGCAATTCGCCTCTGACCTATTCCCCCTTCTAGTGAAATACCGAAGCCTTCCTTCCGCTGGATGCTTCTGAGCCCAGCCCAGCCCATGGGCCAGAGCTGTCCACAGCCCTGTGCGTGTGCTGTCCCTGGTCTCACCGACGGTGTGCGTCAGCACGCAAACCCAGTGCAGACTGCAAAGCCTGTTGGCCCATCAACCTCAGCTCTCTAGGTCATTTTCTCCCACCAATAAACCATGCATTCCAATAGCCTTGTATAAGCTGGCAAAGCATCCCTTGTGATCTGAGAGCTGCTCACCCCCACCTTCTGGGGGAAGGGGGAGAGCTAGGAGATCCAGTCCAGCTGGAGCCGTGGTACTCTCAGGACTCAGCACTCTCATGGGCCCTTCGTGGTGCATGTGTGATTCAGGGACTACTATGACTGTCTGAGGGAGCTGCCCATTCCCTAGCCCTGTGTGCACCTCTCTGTGATGGGACTTCACCCCAAGAAGCCAATGTGCTGCATGCAGCTAAATAGTCCAGCCCCCCTCCAGCCCCAGTAATGAAGGCAGAGTGAGAGGAATTTCACACACAGAGAACCCCCTAGACTGTTCCGAAGCTAGGCAGAGAAGGTGGGACAAGGGGGTCTCTGAGGCCCTCAGGCTGGGCCTAGCTCACTGCCATGCCCCTCTCAAGGAGTGGTTTTGTCTTCTTGACATATATTCACCCTAACCCAAATCATGACAGGTTTCAGAGTAGCAGCCATGTTAGTCTGTATTCGTAAAAAGAAAAGGCGTACTTCTGGCACCGTAGAGACTAACCAATTTATTTGAGCATAAGCATCCGATGAAGTGAGCTTTAGCTTATGCTCAAATCAATTGGTTAGTCTCTAAGGTGCCACAAGTACTTCTTTTCTTTTTCCTAACTCAAATGTATCCCATTGGCTACAGGGAGTTCCAAGCTAGGACAAGTTCACCTTGATGTCTTTCTCCAGCAGGCGGATGGTTGCAGAATCTCTCCTGGGTTGCAGAATTGCTCCTAGCCAGGGCTGGCTTTGATGCAGCAGCCTGGGGACGGTGCCCCATCCTAGCTGGGCAGGGCTCATGCCCTCCTTGCCTGGCCAATCCCATCGGGCTCCCCTTGAATATGTCCAGGACGCGATGGCTGCAGCCCTGCAGCCGCTGTACAGCCATGGGCACAGTAGGCCTGTGTGTGGGTGTTCGTCTGGCTCCAGGGCTGGGGAGGGAGGAGGAGACCCGGGAAAGAGCAGCAGGAAGCCGTTCGCTGAGTAGACAGGACTGGGCTGGCAGCTCCAGGTGCATTCCCAGCTCCGCGGAGAGGGACGTCAAGGCTGGCTGGACTGATCCCTAGATCTAGATCCCTAGAGGGCAGGTGCGTGCAGGGGTCTGGACACAGAGAATGGCCGACACCCTGTTTCCTGGCAACTGATGGCCTGGGCCCTTCCCCCCTGCAAGGTGAGACCTAAGGGTTGGAGAACAAGGGAATCAGGTGCCCTCCTGGCCGGGGAAAGGGACAAAGCCCAGAAGAGGAGGGTCTGGAGGGAGTTTCAGTTTGGGGCTGGCTGGGACATGGAGTGAAGGGTAGACGTGGTTGTCTGGCTCACTGCCCCCCAAAATGGACCCAGCTGAAGGGTCCGGTTCTCGACACCTACAAGCTCTGTATTAGACCATGTTCCTGTCGTCTAATAAACCTTCTGTTTTACTGAGGGAAGCAGCGCGGGGTGAGGGATGTGCTGGCCACGGCTTCCTGCAGCCCCCGTTGGCCTGCAGTGGGGAACTGCGGCCAGTGGGATCCACGATCGGCCAAAGCTGTGGACGCGACAGGTAAACAAACTGGCCTGGCCCGCCAGGGGGCTTACCCTGGGGGGCTGCATGCCAAACGTTGCCGACCCCGGTGCTACAGCAATCTCCCGTACAGCAATGGCTGTTACAAGACAGCATAATTTAGAACAACCCAGAGTCTAAAGCTCAGGTGTATTTGAGGATCTGGGCCAGTACTTGGCTGTTTCTATAGTAATGACCCCTGAGCAAGCAGTGTAATGTACATGCTTATCACTGAGCTTGTCCAGAGGCTGCACGTACATCAGAATGACTAGATGTCCTGATGTGTAATAAAAACACTTGGAGTCATAAAAAATCAACCCAGCCTACTTTACAGGGCCTGAGCCTTCTCTCCCTTACAGCATCTGAGCAGTAGGAGAATGGCTAATACGGGCCACTGTTCTGGTTGTTGTATTCTATTTATAAAAGCATAATACTGGCCAGTATTATAGTTGCTGTATTCTGTTATAAAACAACAACAAAACATAGAAAAATCAAAAATACAATTTAATGTTTTGAATTAATTTGGGGGAAAGAATTTACAGGACAATACAAGAATTCAAAACATTTAAAACATTCCATTCTTTCTCTCCAGTATTTTCGTCTCTTTTGTTCCAATTTTGGGTAGCGGGAGCGAGTAGTATAAGAGCCCTACCATCAATCAAACGTTAACCCCACCCCTTGACCCCGTAAGCCCTGCACACAGGTCACTGGAAGTCCCACCTCTTGGGACTATTACTCCCAGGGTCAAGGTGGACACATGTCCGGAAGCAAGGTGTGTCATGTGACCCCTGTAAGAACTCCTCCCACTGTCCTCTGCTGATCAGGATGGATTCTGCCCCCACAGGAATGCTTCGAGAGAAGATTTGACCAATCAGGGGGAGTTCCGGGGTTTGTGTGACCCCTCTAAGAACTCCTCCCACTGCCCTCTACCAATCAGCAGGGGTTTCAGCCGCTGGGGACCACCCCGAGAGGAGATTTGCCCAATTGGGGGGAATTCTGGGGCAGGGTGACCCGTTAGGAGGTGGCTCGTGTGACCCCTCTAAGAACTCCTCCCACCACCCTCTACCAATCGCGATGGGTTTTGGCCACAGAGGACAGCCCCAAAAGGAGATTCGACCAAAATAGGGTGGGTTCTGGGACGGGCTCAACCACCCAGAAGAGGGTCATGTGACCCCTCGAAGGACTCCTTCCAATGTCCTCTGCCAATCAGAGTGCAGAACCATCACCTCATAAGTCCCAGCGCTGGGAAGAGGAGGCCATCTCTTACCAAGAAGACGTGTTTTAGAAATTGTGGAAAGGCTGAGAGGAAACGTGGACTCCTTTACCACCCCTGTGAGAACTTCAGACTTTGTTTTAGCCCCGAGGACCTTTGGAGTTGTGTGGAGAAAGCGCTACAGCAGCGACAGTTCTGAAGAGGATGAGAGAGAAGCCAAGGGGATTCCTTTGGCCCAGCCATTGATGGATATGCCAGAATCCGAACCTGAAGCCCAACTGCTCATGAGACACCCCCATGAGCATGGTGGCCTCTCGTCATCCGCCACCCTGGAGGAGGAAGGCGATCATGGCTTGGGGGAGGCACTGGCAGACAAGGTGAATGGAAAAGACATAGCTCAGGTACATGAATGATTAAGAAGCGACGGTCGATGATTGCGTGTAATGAGGTTAGGAACCAGGGGTTGTGTAAATCTAAAAACAAGGAGTGGGAACTTACGCTTGTTTCTTCTCTGAAAATCTCTCGACAGCTTGACGATGCCTTTCCAGGGGACCCGGAGGCCCTGGACGGCGTAACATCAAGCAGCGAAGGTGAACCAGGCCCGCCTTGTTTTTGCTCAACGCCGCTAGAAATTGTTGAAGATGACTCCGAGGAGGACGGCTACGAGGAGTTTAGGAGGAGGCTTGGCATGGAACTCGCTGAGTCAGTGCCACATCACGAGCGTAAAAATGTTATGCGGACTATTGTCCGCGTTGCTGTTTATGCTGTTCTTCATCACTGTCTTAGGGAAAAGCTTTTTGAAAATGGTGAGGGCTGTGTCATAGATGCCCCAGCCCAATGGCACCATGACTGTGTGACTTGGACTTCAATGGATAGAAACTGCAAGCTCTGGGACCTGTGTGCTGAGCTATGTTTGGAAAGCTTATTGAACACTATTATTGCCATAGGTTATGTTATGCAACGTCTGTGCCTAACCCAAGAACATTTAGCACAAGGGGTGACCTTGAGAAATGCTGTGCAATTCAGTGGAGACCCTGACCTTGTTTTAAAGACAATGTCCAAACTGGAAGATGCCTGCTTACAGCGTTACATTGACCGTCTGGTCCACACAAAAAGTGACAGAACCCTGCTTAAGAAACAGTCTATTTGTAAGAAATCTAAAAGGATTAATTGAGAGAATGATGAAGGGACAAACATGCAATATAAAACTTGGCTGCTGTAGATTTTAAAAAATCGAATGAAAAGGGCTTTGTGATTATCTGTGTTTCTGTTAGAAGGTCTCTGGCCCTTAAGTGAGCTAAAAGTTTTAATGGAGCCTCTGGGTTTGTTTTCAAGAAGCTGTATGACTTTTAAATGAAAAAAAAAATGGTTTTTGAGAACCTAGGTCTTGTGTCTTTGTGTAAAAGAGACCCATTTACAGCAAAAAGCTGTGAAGTGGGAGGGGAACAAATCCTAAAAATGTGTTTACAGTGTAACCCTTCTGCCCATCAGAGTTGGCCACAACAGGGGCTGGATTCAGTATCTAGGAGTTCCCTCCCAGTAACACAATGCAAAACCGGGTCAAGCCCCCCACCAGCGGGGCACTGAAGCTCCCCTATGACAAGTTGAAATCACTGAATACTGTGTTAAGTAGTAGGGGGGCCTCAGAGCTGGGGCACCGTGAACCCAAAGTGACATCAGCTCTGCAGTCTGTAACCAAACTCCTAATAGAATCAAAATTACCTCTGACATTACACAATGGAGAGAAAGTGCAATTGGTGTTTGGGGCCCTCAGAAGGGGGCTCACATCACCAGGCACAAACCTCCAAACTCTCTCAATTCACTGGGTTTTGGAATCCTTGTCCCTTGCCTAGCGAGTGCTACTTAGTTGATGGCGAGTCCCTCCGTCATAAAAGGCCAAGGACAGTTCTACTGTCCTTGATTCACATAATGAGGATAACAGCACTTTATTCTTTCTGCCCCTATAACAGAGAAACTGGGGATCCCACAGCCGCCAAAGTGACCATTTGGGCTCCTGTGGGCTCATGCTAGGTGGGGTGAGTGTCCTGTGCAAACGAGATCAGCTCCTGAAGTCCTTTCCCACAACTCACCACCAGATGTCAGGGTAGAGCTCATCCTGCCTCTGCTTACAACTCGAAAACAAAACAGGGATGGTTCAGACATGTGTTTGAGTACAATAGAGTTGACTCATCCTGTTCACACCCCCACTGAATAGCGAAGGTAACTGTGATTACTTACCCTTGTTGCTAGAGGGATAAATGTGATGGGTGTGCACCCATAGTAAGGGAGGCGGGTGGGTGAGTTCGGATTAATATGAAATGAAATAAAACCTCAGGAATTCGCAGATGCTATTGGGCAGTTTAAATATAATCCCTGGAGTTGGTAGAGCACTATTGGACAGTGAAAATGACCCAGGAACTGGCAGAACTCTACTGGACAGTTTAAATATGACCCAGGAGTTGTTTGAATGCTATGGGTCACTCTTTCTAGCAATTCAAAGCCATTAAAAGTTTAAAATACTCTATTTACCCAAAAAACCCAAAACAACCAACCAAAAAATCCCACCACACACACACACACACACACACACACACACACACACACACACACGGGTCTAACCCAAAACTGAAATGTTTGAAGGGTTCACAAATCTTCACCATGCTTTAGAACAATCATTTGCTCGAAAGACAAATTTTTAAAAGCTGCGGGTGCTTATTATGGTTGTGATACAACCATTTTATTTCAACCCCCAACCCCAAAGTTTAAGCATGAAAGAAACATGTTTAAAAAACAAGCCCCAAAGACATTTACTGAGATCTGCAAAGGGTCCCCACTTGGAAATGGGTACAGTTACATTACAGATTGGTGATTTACTGTTTAATACTGTAAGAAGGCCCTACAGAAAAATGTATTTTAACTAAAAGGAAAAAAATGTGGCCAAAAGCAGCTCGGTTGTGCAGACAGCTTAATTTGTTGGATCATACTAAAGAAGTTCTGTATTAAAATCACAAATGAGTGTGATTCCCCATAGTTTAAATTCCAGGGTATTACTAATTAAGAGGTCTCTTGGGTTTTGGTACTGTTTCTGTCCCTCTCCGTGTGAAAGTTGCAAGCTGCTAATTGTGTTAGTACATCCTAGACAGAGTCTGTTCTCAAAGCAACACTTTGTAACAACAGAAAGAGCACACAGAGACTCCCCGCCCTTTTGTTGTATTTATCTGGCTTTGTTAACAATTGTGCTTTAAAATAGAGATAGAGGATGTATGTGGATGGATGCTTGGTGTGGATAATAACTGAATGATCAGGGAGGTGCCAGCCTAAGAATCCAGTGTCTGTCGGCCAAAGAAGGCGTCAACCAGAGGACCCCCGGAGGGCAGACTGGAATCCACCCAACAGCCTCAAGGATGGGAGAACCGAAGAACAAGACGGAGCCGTCAGGAATGTGCCATCTGCTGATTGATTCAGCAACAGCATGATGAAGCAATTCCCATAGGCTGGCATAGCAATAAATTCCTATAAAAATGGACTCTAGAAATGGAAAACTTTGGGGTCTGATTCTGCAAACCAACTTCCAGGCGCGTCAGATGTGCATCTGACAAGGCCCTGCTCCCTCCTCGTGTCCAGGCCACCTGGCCAGTGGCTTGGCATGAGCAACTCTAAGGCTGGTAACTATGATAACAACCTTGCAGAACCTCTCTGTGTGTGTGTGTGTGTATGAATGAATGTGTGAGTAAATATGAAATTGAATGGAATGTTATAGCTATAACTAACTGCTTACTATGATTCTTTCTGTATGCACAATAAATGTGGCATTTTGCCTTTTCCCTTTTAATAAGATCCTGCTGGTTTTTATTTTATTGGTATAACAAATTCCCCCACCCCAGATCACAAAAGGGAATGTTAGGGAGGGGTGCCTAATGGCCTTAAGTAGCTATTATTTGAGAGTTGTAGCAATCAAATCAACCTGCTAGCTCCTATTTTGAAGTCTGTTTGAAACAAAGGCTTAGGATGGTGTAAAAACCTCATGTATTTTGGAGACTCTTTCAACAGAAACTCTCTTGAATGGCTGCTGGACTGCAAAAGGAGCCATGCTCCCTGTTTTTAACTCTGAAAATATATATTCTATTATATCACTCGTTGGCCGTGCTGTCTTAGTAAATAATGGTGCCTATGTTTCTTGCAGTGTGATCTGTTTAGCATGGAACCAATCACTTTAAACTGCATTTCATCACCGGGCCAAGGTAAAAACCAGTTTAACTGTAGTTTTGCTTAATAACTTCAGGTATTACACAGGTTGGATAGGGATTTGGGGGTAATACTAACTAACATTTTTGCTTGTTCTTTAATCCAAAGGCCCAAACACATATGGGGGTGGGGTGGGGGGGGGCGTAACTTTCTGCAATTGGCTTTTAAATGCATGTGGGTTTATTGAAAAGTATTTTGTTGCAAACTGTGTTTTAAACTCTCACTCTCTCTCTCTCTCTCTGTGTAAAAAAATATAGGTGATTTTTTTTTAAGTATATGGCTGCAAACTGATGGTAATGGTGTGTTTCAAATTAACAGGGTGCTTTTTTAATGTGCAAAATGTGTTTTAAACTGGATTTTAAAAGTTGATTTTAAAAGCAGTTTGGTTTTTATTTTGCAAACTGAGGTGCATTTAAAAAAAATGTTTGTGGGTTTGTTGTTTTTTGTTTTAAAGTGGTAGAAATAAACTCAAAACTCCTGTTTGTTGTACAGCCTGAAATGGATTATTTTATTTTAAAGCTCTGACTTTTTAAATAGAAAAACACCCTAATGAATATTTTATTTTTAAGTTTACAAGACAGTTTCATGTGATTTATAATAATCATAATCATATTGTCTGCTCCACAGTACGGTCAAAACATGAGAGACCCTTAGACCAGAGGGTAAACAAGCTTAAAAGAAAAAGAAAAGAGACAGCTGAAAAGAAAAATTCACCAGATGGATGGATGAAGCCCAGTAAATATACTGTGTTTGGGAGGTTATGAGGTTTTGTATTTTAAGTAAATACATCGGTGTGGGTGAGAAAGATGGTAAAGTTAAGTTTTGTAATATGTTCCTTCCCCCCCAATCGGGAATGTGCAGTTCTCCTGACAATGCTGTAGTCAGAGCTACAGGGACACCTCCACCAGACCAGCCAAAGAACCAGAAATCTGCTTTGAGACCTTTAACAACTCAAAACAGCACAAGAGTGCAGATGAAGCATCAGGACAGTCCAAACCTCAAATACGTCAAAGCCAACGACAAAACAAAAGACTCTGGTGAAAACCAACCACGCAAACACAACTCCAGTTCCTCAGCGGCCACCTCCACACCAAGCCCTGAGAAAACCATGAGTGAAAACGCCCACCTACGATGCTTCGTTCAGAAGACTGAGGGACGCTGTATCCTCAGGGGTTCTAAGAGAACGGCATTCTAAAAAGGTTTGGGGAAAATATGATGCTTCGTTCAGAATACCGGTGAACGGTGTATCTTCAGGGGGTCTAAAAGAAAGGAGGGCTGGAAAGCACGTCAACAAAGCAAAAGCTTTGGTGGGTGACTTTTTGAAAAATACTTCAATTTTTGGCTCTGCGCAGGCGTGACTAGTCGTGGAAAGGGGCCTGGGTAAAAGGGGTACCCTCAAGGATACACATCAGCTCAGGTGTAAACAAAAGGGGGGACAGCGCTTGGTGGACAAACAAATGGCTGCCAAAAAGTTCCAGGCCAGGGTCGCTGTAAAAATTTTAAAAAGGGCTAAAGAGGTAATGGGGAGGGGGGACAAAAAGAGATGCCCTCGACTGGAGACTCTCAAACTGGAATATCTGAAAATGGGGAGGTGGAATCAGACTCTCACACAGAGTCTGGTTTAGAAAATTCCCCAGAGGGCTCTCTAGAATGATGGGTCCCCATTTCCTCCCGATGACCCTCACGGAGGCGCCTCGGAGTCTGACTCTCAAATAGCATCTGATGTAGATGGTCCCGTAGAGGAACCCCCAAGTAACCCTGAAAATGCAGAGGGGTGTATGGAGAGAGTGAGAAGTTGGCAACGTGAATTACCGAGATTTGGGGGGTTGGTGTATTGTGAGGAATTTCATTTTGTCAATCTTGAGCGAATAAATTCAGCTCAGCAGGTTGTTGAAGCCATACACAGGGGGATACAGTTAGTTCTCGATGACGTTAATGGTAGGGTAGGCCCTGATGATTATGTTCAGTTACATTTAGAGAGCCGTAATTGAACTAACCCGTTGTTTTCAGTCTGAAGAACTAGGGATGAGCTGTCTGCTGAGGATTTCTTCAATCAGACCTCAAAGCTGCCACAGAGCAATAGAGTTGCATGTCAATGGGACATTGCACCTCGTTGGGACAGTTTTAAAAAAACAGGGGTGGGGGCCGCTCGTAGAGTTTTAAATTCTATCCTCAGTAGTCAAATCATCCATAAAAAAGAGACAATGTTTAGTAGACCTGACTTACATGGCTACCAATCTGTGTTTTGCGCGTGGGCTCTTGACCATCATGTCCGACCATAAACCTACGGACGCGGAATCGTTAGCAGGGGAGAGAAAGTTGCATGAGAAACTGGGCTGGTCAGATCAAAAAAAGATTATGCTCAGTGACGTAGCAATGTCTGAACAGCATTTAGGAGTCAACACACAGGTGGTGCTGTATGTGGCGAAAAGGGCTTTTTTTAAACGGGCGGGGGGGCAGTTTACCCCAAGACCTATTTCATCCTGTTGCACGATGAGCATTACTATGGGGTTCTGGTTGTGAAAAAGTTGTTTGGAGGAAAAAAATATGGTGAGTTTTGCCCCACGGTGCACATTCACGGCCACTCTCGCAGGTACAGCTGCTGCCTCTGCTTGAGCGTAACCTGCTCAGACAGCGTGGACGTGCAGCTGAGGTGTCCTCGCTGTAGACTGTATTGTCAGTCCAGAGAGCGTTTAGACAGACACATCGACTGGGCATCGACAGAACAAGCTGAATGCCTGTCTAAAACGTTGTGCGACAAGGGTCAGTCTTACGTGGACAAGCGGCACAGACGTAAAGGGAGGCGCTGTAAGCAGGGTCAGGGTTTGATCGCTGGTGATGTAGACGGTCACCTCGGTTTTATGGACAGCCTTAGAAAGCCCGAATCCTCAGAAAAGTGTATTTGTTATGATTCTGAATACACACAGGAGACTGGGTTGCACACTCCCAATTACATTTTTGCTATGTCCCTCAAGCCGGAAAAGTCCTGGGAATTTAAGGGTGATGAGTGTCTTTCTATGTTTGTTCAGACCTTTATTGGCAAAGAGTTCCGGGTCTACACGTTCCAGGCGCACAATTCCAAAGGTTACGATGCATATTTCATCATTAGACAGTTACTGAAGGAAAAGATGTGCCTAGAACTGATCACTCAGGGTAGTAAACTAATGTGTGTGGAAGTTAAGGCCCTGGGCATTCGTTTTATAGACTCTTTAAACTTCTTGCCCATGAAGCTTGGTTAGCTCCCGCAGGTGATGGGATTTGAAGGGTGCAAAGGGTATTTTCCACATTTTTTGAACACTTGAGAAAATCAAAATGACGTGGGGCCTATGCCCGGTGTGGAGCACTATGGTGTAGAAAGCATGATGCCCAGGGAAAAAGCAGAGTTTCTCGACTGGTAGCAGGCCCACAGGTAGGAGACGTTTGACTTGCAGAAAGAGCTCGCGTATTACTGTCAGCAGGATGTCAAAATTTTGAGACAGCTTTGTATCCTATACAGAAAAGAGATTATGAAAATGATGGAGAAGGGAGATCTAGTAGAGAGAGAACCTGGTAAATTCACTGAGATAAAACTGTGTATAGATCCATTCTGGTACATAACACTAGCATCTGCCTGCATGGCTATGTACAGGTTTATGTTTTTGGAGCCTAACACGGTAGCTCTTCTCCCTCCAGACGATGATCACAGGCAGAAAAAGATATTCGACCCCATCTATTCAGTGGCTGTTGTATACCTCTCACCAAGAAACTATACAAATAGGGCATGCTTTACAGGGTGGGGAACTACAGGTAGGCTCCAACTCTTTAGAGGGTTATGCCAGTGTTGACAGGGTACACACAGCCATAGAGTTTAATGGGTGTTCTTTTCCACGGTTGTGCCACCTGTCATTGTGAGAAAGCACAAAACCCTATGACGGGGACAACTTTTGGGTTTCCTTATTACAAGACGCAGCTCAAGACCGACTATCTGAAATAACTTGGTTTTGTAGTGAGGACTCTTTGGGAGCAAGAGTGGGAAGTGATGAAAGAAACAGACAGGGAGCTTGCAGGTATTGAAAATGAGCCCAGTTGCCCTAGCCTCTCGTGCCTAGGGATGCTCTTTTTGGGGGGAGGACAAACGCTATCTGTCTATATTACAAACTTAACTCCGCGGAAGAAATCCACTATTATGATTTTACCAGCTTCTACCCTTTTGTAAAGAAAACCAAAGAATACCCTATCGGACACCCTGATATAGTTTATGACAAATTTGGACCCCTTGCAAATTATTTTGGAATTGCAAAACTTAAAGTGTACCCCACACAAGGCTTCTTTTTCCCATTCTTACCTGTCAGAGTGGGTGGCAAGCTTATGTTCCCGCTATGCCGAACCTGTGCGGAAACCGAGCAGCGGGAGATGTGCATCCATACTGACAAGGAGAGGGCCATCCTGGGGACTTGGTGCACGGTGGAATTGAACGCGGCCATAACGAAGGGGTACGCGGTGGCAAAAATATATGAAATCTGGCTTTTTAATGAAAAATCTGATGAACTCCTTTCAGAGTACATCAAATGACACCTCCGCCAGAAACAAGAGGCTTCAGGGTATCCCAGCTGGTGCACAGATGAAGAAAAACAAAATAAGTACATGAACGATTTCTACCAGAAAGAAGGCGTGCGTTTGTGCCAACACGAGATCAGGTTTAACCCCGCTAAACGCCAAATCGCTAAACTCTTTCTAAATTCCCTCACGAGCGAGATCCCGCCAGATCAACACATCACCGAGTTTGTGTCGGCAGGCCCGAAAACATACGGGTATAAGCTGTCGGGAGGAAAGGCCTGTATGAAAGTCAAAGGTATTACCCTGAACTTGGCAAACTGTCAAAAGATCAACTTTGAGAGTTTGAAAGATCTAGTCCTGGACTATTGCACGGGCCTGCGAGAAAACACCTCAAAAAAGAGAGAGGTTCAGCAGCCCTCTATCGTAAGGAGCAAAAATCAGTGGTAAATAGAGACCAAAACCCTTAAGAAAACAAAGAAAGTCATTTACAACAAGAGGGTCCTAGGAGAAGGCTTTAAAACCCTGCCCTGCGGATTTTAAAATGGATACGAGGTGGAAACACCCCTTTTCTGCAATACTCGCGGGACCTAGCAACTGTGGGAAAAGTTACTTTATAAAAAATGTGTTGGATAATGCCAAACAAAACATTGTCTGTTATGCCTGAGAATAGTGGATAACATGGCTATAAAAAGCATTGCAAGATACACATGTCTGGGCTTGTTGAAACACATTTTGAGCAAGGCTAGGTATGCCCAAGAATTTAAATGTATTTTTTAGAAAATTCATCACCATCCGGTCGTTTTGCACTAAGTCGTTAGAATACAATTTTAAAATCCTGTCAAAAGATAAACCCTTGCTCTGATGATGTAAGAAAAACACTCAGTGATAGCCGCAGGCGACAGAGCGGGGGTCTTGTAATTGTCTATTGTGAAACACAATGCCTGTGGCATTTTTGTTTAAACATTTCATAATGCTTTTAGGAAACAACATGCTCTTCGGGGGGTGCCCGTATGAGTCTAAAAACTCTCCACGGTTACGCTCCGCCAGACACAAGGCAAGCCAGTGTTCACCAGGTTGGTTGTGTGGATGTGCGATACAAACCTAGGGGTCTCTGAGACAGCGTGTCGCCAGGGAGCCAAATCACAAGGGAACACATCTAAGAAATTCTTTTTTGTGTAAGGCACCTTGATAAGACACACGAGAGCTGCGCGGTGTCCATGTTCACATATGGTCAAGCAGAACGTCTCTCCTCTGATTTCTCTCTATGATGTTGTCAAAAACCCCATGCATGATCAGATTGATGGTGATGGTTAAAGCCTTCCCAAAACGTATTTCTGCTCTCAGGTTCCCGGTTTTAATCAGGGAATAGTCATCGGTGCATTCCTGGTCGGGAGACAGGTCAAAGGCAAACAAGGTGTAACCCTGTGGAAACTCCTCACGGTCGATTAACAGAGAACGATCTGTCATGTGTTTACCAGTGTCTGTACCAGATTCATGTATTCTCTCACGCAGCATCCTGCCTCCAAGTCTGGTTGCAGAGGCTTGGTTGGTATCTGTTCACCATCCACATACAAGGCCACAAAATAAATATCATAATGTTTAAAATGAAAGGGATTTTTAGTGTAACTTCCACTCAAGGCATAAGACAAACCCTAGGACAAGCATTTTGGGTAACTGTCCCAAAAAACAGGTTCTCCTGGTTATTGACCCTGCTGCCCACGGGGATGCTAAACACTTTCATTCCCACACGGTCCACGGGATATTTAGCATTTGTGGTAAGCAGGGACTCCGCGTGCCCCAGACGAACGCTCAGGGCCACTCGTACTTTCTTCATAAAAAGCGATGCTGATACAATGCGCAATTTAAAGCCTTCGGCTGCACTGCCCATTAAACAGAAAGCATCTTATCTGTGCGTCAGTTTAAATTTTCACATCCACTCCGTTCAACAAATGAGACGTATCTGTTCTGATCTGTCTTTATTTCAATGGTAATGGTATCGATGTGGTGTTTTCTGACAGGAATGTGATGAGGTTTATCGTAGGTGATGGTGACAAACTCATTGTTCCTTCCTCAGACAGGGACACAGTGTAACAGGGGAACAGAAAAGTCCCTCACAAACTGGTGTTCTACAATATCTGTGTGCAGATACAGGGAATTAACTCCCCCTGTGATGTCTGCCCAGAAGGGGAATTTTTGGATGCTGCGCTTGGGGCCCAAACCTAGAATGTTAGCTAGCTCCCTGCTGGTAGAAAACATAAGAGTAAAATCAGCGGATTTAAGGTTAACTTTTCTACCCACAGGGTCATCGTTCATGACCACCTCAGGTGGTGGGGGATGACGAGCCACGGCATTGTTCATATGATCCAATCATTTGGGTATGGACAAGTAATAACCTCGTCGTAGGATAAAACTCTATGCCATATCTTCAAAGGTGATTTCAAAAGGGGTGTCCTCGTTGATAGCGTTCCAGCTGTGCGGGTGTTGTATTTCCACTAACCCCACCTCCCAGGCACCCGGGAGATCCAAGGGCTTAATTAGCTGTATTGTAAAGTTCGAGCTGGTGTTTTGAGGAAAAACTGCAGAGCTGGCATTGCTGGGCAAAGTCATGTAAAACCCGCTGTCGCTCATTTTTCGCTCACGTGGTCGCCTTTTCTAAAAGGGGCAACAACCGGTTTTATTTTAAAACCGTTTCTATCAACCGGTTTCCATATCTTCAGAGAATTGGAAGGGTTAACATCGGCGGGTCTGGTACGTAGAGTTCTGTAAAAGCTCTGGTTGTAACTCTTCATAAAGTCAGGTAACAGGTCAATGTGGCGAAAGGCGTTATGGGCTGTAAAATATGGCCACATCCTCCATATCTTTTTCAAGTTCTGTTAAAATCGCTCCACAACCCCTGCTTTGACTTCATTATCAGTAACAAAAAGCGTTAACGCTGTGCTGTTTCAACAATCTGCTAAAAGGTTTGTTTCAAAATTCTTTCCACCGATTAGTTTGTCATTTTTGAGGCACGCGACCTTGGCTAAAAATAGCTTCCAAGGATGCTTTTTGGCCACTTGAAAAAGAAGATTGACCCCGTCAAAGCCCCCAACTTTCCTGGGGGTTTAACAGATTTTCTTTAACAGAGCCGTCTGTGGAGACATGGCTGTTCCTGGGACCGTCTTTTACGAACACAAGTATGGAGGGGGACACGTTCATTCTGGCACATTTAAATAAGTTTTATTAATCGCCTGGTTTAACACAATCTTTTACAGCCGCCTGAAACAAAGGACGCCATGATCCCTACCATGAGGGAGTCTGAGCTGGTTCATTCTTCCATTTTTGTCCTTTTCTGGATTTTCCTCTTGAGATCTGGGTCTCAGACAGGAGCAAAAACAGCTGATGCGCGATGGATTTACTCCCACAGGGCTACCGATGTGTAACTTCTCAAAGGCCTCTAGAAAGGCATCGTCGAGCTGTTGAGAGATTTTCAGACAAAAAACAGTGTAAGCACCCCACTGCCTGTTTTTAGATTTATGTAATGCCAGGTCGATTCCTAACCCCATCACACCCCCATGATCGACCGTCGCTTCTTAATCATTCATTTACCTGAGCGCCGTCTTTCCCGTTCACCTTGTGACTCCCCCAAGCCACAATCGCCTTCCAACTTTAGGGCCTGGACAATGAGAGGCTGTCACACTCATCGGGGTGCCTCACAAAGGTTTGGATTTTGGGGTCGGGTTCCGACGTATCCATCAACGGTTGAGTCAAAGGGCCCTCCTCGGAACTGTCACTGCCGAAGCGCTTTCTCTACACAACTCCAAAGGTCCTCGGAGCTAAAACAAAATCTGAAGGTCTCACGGGGGTGGTAAAGGAGTCCATGTTTCCTCTCAGCCTTTCCACAATTTCTAAAACATGTCTTCTTGGTGAGAGATGGCTTCCTCTGCCCAGCGCTGGGACTTATGGGGTGATGGTGCTGCACTCTGATTGGCAGAGGGCGTTGGGAGGAGTTCTTAGAGGGGTCACATGACCCTCTTCTGGACGGTTCACCCAATCCGAGAACCTGCCCCATTTTGGTCAAATCTCTTCTCGGGGCGGTCCTCTGCAGCCGAAACCGATCGCGATTGGTAGAAGGTGGTGGGAGGAGTTCTTAGAGGGGTCACACGAAGCACTTCCGGACGGGTCACCCCACCCTGGAACTCCCCCCAGTTGGTCAAATCTCCTCTCGGGGTGGTCCCCAGTGGCTGAAACCCCTCCTGATTGGTAGAGGGCGGTGGGAGGAATTCTTAGAGGGGTCACACAAACCACTTCCAGACAGATCACCCCACCCCGGAACTCCCCATGATTGGTCAAACCTCCTCTCGGGGTGGTCCCCAGTGGCTCAAACCCCTACTGATTGGTAGACGGTGGTGGGGGGTATTCTTAGAGGGGTCACACGAACCACTTCCAGACAGATCACCCCACCCCGGAACTCCCCAGGATTGGTCAAACCTCCTCTCGGGGTGGTCCCCAGTGGCTCAAACCCCTACTGATTTGTAGACGGTGGTGGGGGGTATTCTTAGAGGGGTCACACGAACCACTTCCAGACAGATCATCCTGCCCCGGAACTCCCCCTGATTGGTCAAATCTTCTCTTGGGGCGTTCCTATCAGGGCGAAACCCATCCCGATTGGTAGAGGACAATGGGAGGAGTTCTTAGAGGGGTCACATGACACACGTTGCTTCCGGTCATTTGTCTGCCTTGACCCTGGAAGTAATACCTCATGGCTTGGGACTTCCAGTGACGGTGGCTAAGGCTTACGAGGGCCAAGGGTGGGGTTAACGTTTGATTGACGGTAGGGCCCTTATACTACTGGAGCGCCTTCTTCTGTTTCTCTCCCGCTTCATTCCCCAAGCACTCGGCCAGGACAGATGTCATTTAGGACCTCAGTTGCCACCAGCTGGACAGAGGGACTTGGGTCTTTCTTGAGGAACTGGAGAGCTGAAATGACAGAGGACAACATGCTAGTGTACAGACTGTCAAATCACAGCTAAGCGTGATCACAGAATCTTGAACTACCAGAGCTGAATGATCACATTGTAAAATGTGAAACTGGGCTCAGTCCTTCTATTGGGATGGAAAATACATGAGAGATGAATATGCCTCACTTTTCATATTGTCACCTGTGCCTGAACTAGCTGGAGACTTACTATCTCTGAATACCACGCTACAGAAGCTCTCCAATACAAAGAAAGCTTTAGGTTCCTCCATTGGCTCCCTTCCATGCTCCCAACAAGTGGGGAGGCCCTGACTCGACCAGAAAGTCACCCACTCTGCTGTAAATGGAAGAAGGTCCATTGTTTCAATAGCTTCCACTTTTAAGTTTATTTTCCTTCTCTATTCAGGAGCCACGGTCTGAGCTCCAATAACCCTGGAATTGAACAGAGACCAGGTCCAAGCTGGTTTGTGCAGGATGCAGGGCACCTACTGGAAGAAAAATTGCTGGTGGGAAATTTGGGGGAGCAGAAAGTGGCTACAATTTCTCCTCACCTGGGCAGTCCACAGAGAACCAATAACGCCCAAAGAGTGGATAGCACTGGCTGCGGAGGGGGCCTTGCCAGGACAACCAGGAGATGCACGGACTCACATCACACCCCCTGCAGCTGCCTCCTTCAGGGGAAATTAAAGCTGACTTTCTACTGGGCAAGACTGAATTTGTCCTTGGATGTGTGGCTGATGCACTTTGCACCAGTGCTATCGGTTACAGCTGCTTCTCAGCTAAATTTCTTTAGAACTCACGGATGAGCAGAACTTCAGCTGTATTTATTACTTACACATCAGCAGATGGTCCAGGTTCGGCCATTTCATACGCTGCCTGTCTGTGTGTTCCAGGATGATGCCTAAATACACAATGGAAAACAAACAACAACAATAAAACCTTCCCTTGTTGAGTGCAAAGTGATATTAGCAGCCCCTAGACAGGTCTTTGGCCTCTCCTACTGTGGACCTAAGGGTGAGCTGTGGGCAAGAGGATGCTAGTGCAGTTTAGAGTCCACACTGAAGAGAATGAGAAAGACTTTTTTTTTTAAGAATGTTTACACAAAACCCATTTGCTTTAAAGAGTCTGTGTTCCTCTTGCCACTGCTGTCAGTTATTGGAGACATACTATGCTAGTGTCTTGGTCTAGTGGTCTGAGCAAAGGCCTGGGGCCAGGAATAAGTGAGTTCTAAGCAGGGATCCCACAAGGTGACTGACAGGTGGGACTTAGGCCACAATGCCTGCCTGTCTCACCTGGGTATGCTTGGGAGAAGAGGGCACAGGGCCAAAGCGGAGGAACCTTTTGCCTCCTTGACAAGGTGGTGTGGCCAGGAACCTGAAAGAGCAGGTGCTGAGGGCAGGTGGGCTGCATGCCTCTCAATGATGAAGTCGTAGTGAAGAGCACTGAGCAACACTGTGGGTGGGTCTGCACTTTGAGCAAGGGGGATCACTCGCAGTTCAATGGGACAGGCCACACTACCTCGGACAGCGCTCGCATGCTAAAATTAGAATGTAGCAAAAGCAGCACGAGCAGTGGGAGGAGCTAGCCACCTTGAGAATCAACTTTGGGGTTTGGATGGGATCATACTTGGGGTGGTTAAACTTCCTCCTGCTCCTGCCATCGCAGCTACTCTCTATTTTTAGCACTCAGGGCTAGTGCGGGTATGTTTCATCAAGCTGGGAATTAGCCCCCCAGCTCCAAGTGTAAACATGCCCTATGAGACAGTGTCCCAGCCTCTACTACTAAATGACTGCACCGTGCTTTCCCTACAACAATCCCAAAGCACTTTATAGCAAGTCATGATTTCCTCCGACCACCACACTGGAGAGGTAGGGATATTAACATCCCCATTTATGTATGGGAAGCTGAGGCATAGAGAGATTAATGGCAGCTCAGTGCTGCACAGTGGGATTTTTTTCTCTCTCCCTCAATGGGAATACCAAAAGGGACACTGGGCATCATCTCTCACCAGCTAACTTGACTGCAACTGCCCGGATCTCTTCCCATCTGCTAAAGAAGTACATGATGGTGCTTTTGTACAAGTTCTCCAGCAGCTCGGCATTCTCTTTGGCCTAGAGGAAATCAGGGACACATGAGCTCTCTCTGGCTAGAAGTGCCCTTTGACTGCCAGCACATGCTTTTACGAGCCACAGGTAAATCAGAGAAAGAACAGGTGACTGGGTGGACGTGGGAAAAATGGGGATCTGTGGCAGATTTACATTTCCCATCACCCTCAGTCATATATCCCACTCTGACCGCTATTTCCATTACCCATCACACATCCCCCCCACACCTCTACACCACCACATACCACTCCAGTCAAGAAACTCAGACACTTCAACAGCTCACTCACAAGGTGTCTGCAAATGTCCACCTGGAGCTCTTCAGGCTTCAGCTCGGCTGTGCCATCAAGGTGTTCATTCACGGCAGTTTGGAGCCTCTTCAGTCCCAAAAATGGGACACAGAGGTGAAACGTAGCTCTGCATTCCTGAAAAAAAGGAAGCGTGTCACACCATTTAATTGTTCCCTAATGAGTGCTTTGGTCATTCAAAGGGAACTCATCTGCTTGACTGCTCATCTATTCCGGGATAAAAAGGGATTCATCTGGATGTAATTGGCAGAAAACATGCAGGAATGACTAATAGAGGGGAGAGCTTCCACTGCAACCTGGAGGTAGCATCAATGTCTTTTTGGAACAGATCTACCTACGAAAGCTGCTTCACCAGGTCTCTCTTCTGTTCTGGGGAGGCAGGGGCCTGGGGTGCAGAGACAGACAGGAATAGAGAGCTGTCGGGCTCAGACCCATGACCTATCCTGGATTCTGGTGAGGCAGCCATGGACCAACCTGGCGGGAACTGACTCAGCAGGAGGGCAATGAACTGAGGGGGGAATTTGGACCTCCAGAGCAGGCAGGAATAGCAGAGCTCCCCTGTCATTGGGAGGAAGATTCCTTTGGCTTAGTAAATAAGTCACTCTCGGTCTTACCACTGAAACCCTGGGGTTCGGGTCTTGCAGGTGCAGCAGAAGTGTGACCCAGCTCTGTCGAACCTGCTCGGCGAAATAGCCCTTCCATTTTCTTTTGGTCAGGCGGGCCAGGATGCCAAATACGACAAAGGACCATAAACGAAGAGCATCATCCTCCTACAGCCAAGAAAGCCCCACAAGTTAGTAACTAAGGGACAATCACATCACGAACCTCGCACAGCCATCTCTTCTACGCTAAAGTCGAGGGATTCCAACTACAGCTAGTCGGGAACACTTTCATGAACTAATTTTTGTTTCGAATTTGCTGATTCATCAAACTATTTTAGCGACAGTTCCATTTTGATGAAATTCCTCCAGAAGCCAGGCAGGGGTCCTTAGAAACCTGCCTGCTGTCTTGCCAGTGCACCCATTCAGCTCCCTGGAAGCCGATCTAGCAGGGCTTCCAAACCCCCAGCGTCTGGGACCCTGGCTCTCAAATTTGCAACTCCCTGGCACTTCTAGCTCCCACAGTTTCCTGGGTTCCCAGCACCGGGATAGTCTGAGAGCAGACTGCCCGGACCCAAGGCTTTCAATAGAGCTTGGCTGAGAACAGGAATTCTGTTTCACAAAGAGTTTTGAAGTTTGGGGAGAGGGATTGCCACAAATAGGAACAAAACCAAAATTTGACATCTCAAAATTCTCTGCAAAACGGAATCATTCCAACCCTCTCACGTAGAAATGGTATAGAGCAGGCCCAACGCTCTCTATTGTACCTTGGAACCCCCTTTTCATGGTTATCTAGCTACCTAATCTAGTATTCAGACTTTCTTTGAGGTTCTCAGTGGCAAGAAAGAAGAACAGAAGGGGGAGACTGTGGGAGCAGGGATGTCATCCCCATCCTCCTAATGTTCTCCTGCTCCGAAAAACACCTCTCTTCCCTGGGGCTGAAACATCTCTTCACTCTGACATGAGCAATGCCCAGGGAGTAAATGGAGTCTAATCAAGATCGCTTGAACTGGGGCTGGAGAGTTCTGGTCACATACGTTGTCAAAGTAGGTCCGGATCTCTTGGGTGAGGTCTCTGAAGGAAGAACCTATGTCCTTCTCTTTCAGCTCCTTCAGGACTTTGGCCACTGCTTTCATGCTCTCGCCAATGACTTCAGAACTGAAAGGGTCACTTAAGGCCCTGATCAGGATGACCATAAGAAACTTCTTGTGCTTTTTCAGCTGGACAAACATACGACATTAAAGAACACTGATCACTGATCACACTTCTAATACACTTTCTTTAGCAGTTATGAAGCTGTGGGAATTTCATCTCCCCCTCCCACCCCCCCATCCCTCTCCCCGGAGACCTATAGCTATATTTCAGACCAGGTTCGAGCTACAATGAGCCAAACTTGGTGCCATAATACACCTGTGTCATCCTATTATTAGATTCCTAGTTACTTAGATTCCAAGGCCAAAAGAAACCCTTGTGATTATCCAGTCTGACCTCCTGCATAACATTGAACTTCCCCGAAATAGTCTCTGTTGGAACTAGAGTGTATCTTTTAGAAAAACGTTCAATCTTGATTTTAAAATTGCTAGTGACAGAGAATCCACTACAACCCTTGGTAAATTGTTCCAATGGTTAATTAAAATTACCATTAAAAATCAATGCCTTATTACCAGTCTGAATTAGTCTAGCTTCATTTTCCCCCATTGAATCTTCTTATACCTTTGTTTGCTAATGGGAAGAACCCATTCTCAAAATGTGTTCCCCATGTGAGTAGTTCTAGACTGTCCTCAAGTCACTCCTTAACCTTCTCTTTGTACAGCTAAATAGATTGAGCTCCTTGAGTCTATCACTAGAGGTATCTTTGCCAATCCTTTGAGAATTCTTGGGACTCTTCTCTGAATCCTCTCTAATTTATCAGCATCCTTCTTGAATTGTGGACACCTGATCTGGACACAGCATTCCAGCAGTGCTCACATGAGTGTCATATTCAGAGGGAAAAGAACTTCTTTACTCTTCGTCAAGATTCCTCTCTTTATGCCTCTAAGGATCATTTCAGCCCTTTTGGCCACAACTTCGCATTGGGACACCTTATGTTCAACTGATTCTCTGCCATGACTCAAGTGGTTTTCAGCATCATTGCTTTTTGGGATAGAGTCTCTCATCCTGTAAGTATGGCCTGCATTTTTTTTTGTTCCTAGATGGAGACATTTACACATGGTCATATTAAAGTGTACAGATTGTTTGCTTATGCCCAGTTTAGCAAAGGATCTAGCTTGCTCTGTATTGACTGCAAAGAGGTTACTCGGGTATGTGAGAGAGCAGAATTTGGCCTAGTGCATTGTGTGCAGCCTCTGTAAACTCCGAACAACTATTTTCCTTGGTTTCTCTCGTTATACTGCATTCTAGTCAGTATTCTCTCTTACCTTCTCAGGCGCCCCATAGACTAAATTTCCCAGGCCTCTTACAGCCATCTGCCGGACAATGCTGTTCCTATCATGTGACTTTTCTTCCAAGATGTGTAAGACTGGCTTAAGGAACTTCTTCTCCCTGAGCATGGGATCACTCATTAGCTGAAAGAAAATCAACCTGTCCATTAGCCCCAATATGATCATTAAGATTGGGAATAGAATCTGAGCAGACATGTCATACACTAAAAACAACAAGGAGTCCTCCTACAGCCCCAGTCTTGAGGATAGAGACAAATATGGCTACCCCTCTGATACTTGGCACATAATACACTGTAACACAAATGAGAAATTCCACACAAATGAGAAAGGTCTACAAAACATGGAGCTTTCCTTTTGGGCACTAGAATAGGGATCCACTCACCTCTTGAGAGCCTCTTAGTGGCTGGGTATGGTATCACAGTCCTTTTCTCACCCCTGGTGCATCCTGCCAGCCGTCCTCAGTGAGTCTTCTGTGGCTCAGGCCTCTGGCTGAGTCCCAAAGTCCAAAGGAACCCCTTCTGGGGTAGTCAAGAACAGTCCCATGGCCCTCACTAGGGTCTCCAGCCCCAACTCTGGGTCCTTTACATTCTGCCCTTTGTTCAAGCTCTCCATTAGCATTGTCCCCTCCATGGGGCTTATGCCACTGTTGGTGGTAGGGGAACCTGGGCCTGCCCCTAACTCTGGGTTCCAAACCATGGATCCTATAAACAGGAGCTAGGCACTGCTTGATTTCAGGTCATTGTCGCTTCTTCCTACCGGCCACTTTTAGCTTCACCCTCACCTCAGAGTTAAAGTTCTTCGGGACTCTCTTCCTGAAAACCCAGCTTAAGTAAAGGCTGCCAGAATCAAACTCTGGCTGTCCCCTGAATTTCTGTGGCCAGAGAGCAGCGCCCTTTCTTGCCCCTCCAGTTCCTGCCAGGAACTGACCTGCTAAAGCCCTTCAGCTCCTTTTAGCCAAGCCTGATGGGCTCGGATTGGCTGCTTTCATGAGGCCTCTCTAGACAGACCCAGACTGGGGGCTCTTTTCCTGGGGCAGGGTGTAGTAGGACCATGAGGCCTCTTGTAAGGAGCCTTAAAGCCCAGGTACAGCCCATCACGGGCACAGAGAGGTTGTTTTTCTTAGAACCAGATAAGCCCCGAAGATAGTTGCTTAGTATAAGTGGGAAATATGATGCAGATGTTGGAGGAAGACTATGGAAAGGGAGGATGCTCCAGCAGGTATCCCCACTCTAGCCTAGGACTTAGGAGACCCAGGTTTCATTTTCTGCTCCCTCAAAGACTTCCTGTGTGACCTTGGGCAAGTCACTTAGCCCTTCTGTGCATCAGTTCCCTGCCTGTAAAATAGGAAACATAGTGCTTCCCTACCTCGCAGGAGTGTGGTGGGGATACAGACATTAAAGAGTTTAGAGGTACTCCGATACTAGAGTAATGAGAACCTAAGATAGACATTAATGTAGTTGTAGGTTGCTTGGTTGGTAGTATTAGGACACTCAGTTCATTCAGAAGATGTGCTGAGCTAAAACAAATTCAGGAGGTGTTGGTTAGGATCAGCACTAGGACTTGGCAGAAGAGGTCCAGTCATCCAAACTCTGTCCGTATCTCTCTCAGCCAGCACCTGTGGTTGTGTAGCTAGTATAGGCAATGACGGCAATAAAAACCACAGAGAGAGAGAGAAGGACTCAGAAAGGTATCGTGAAGTTCCTGGTGAGGTTTCCATATAAAGGAGGACCTATTCTACTGTCTAAAATGACAATTACTCCTATGAACTGAACTGTACAACTCCCGAAAGAAAGGCAGACAAGAGTCTAATGGTGAAACTGCTCTTCAGAGCCCTGTGTCTTACCTGGGCAAGGAAAGCTGTGCTGGTGACTCGGTGGTTTTCTGAGGGGGAATTCACCCAGGGGAGGAGGCTCTGTATGATCTCAGGTGTTATGAGCCCAGATCTTAGCAGAAGCCTGGAAGATAAAAGAAACCGCTCATGGGCTAGATTGCACACTTCAAAAACTCAGCTGCTCTGAGCATACAGCTCTGATATCTAGGAGTGGGAGCTGTGTGTTTCCACCCAGGACACCCCCGCACCCTCCGCCCACAAAGCTATAAACGGGAGGTTCCCTCTCAGCCACTCTATTGGCTACTCATTCCCAAGGATAAAATGATGCCTCCTAGATCTCTTACCTCACCAGCAGACACACTCCCTCATGGTGTGTCTTGGGGTTTTCCACAAGAGTCCAAGTCCTCTGCTTCCTGAGCGCTCTCACCAGTCTCTCATTCCCACCCTTGAAAAGCACAGATTCTAATGCTTTGATAGAAAGCCTGGGGAAAGAGAGGCACAGAACTGCAGCAATCAGGAGGAAGGTGCAGCTTGAACAGAGAGTCAGGAAGCCCCGGTTACTTCTCAGGTCTGCTGTTCAATCGGCAGTTCACCCATTGGCAATGTCCTGGACACCAGTGTCCCTGGAAGGACTTGATGCTGGGAGGTAAGTTTCAGTCTCATACATCTCATAGGACTAGTTTTGCTAGGGACAAAATTTTGCAGTCCTTTTTCATAGAATCATAGAATCATAGAATATCAGGGTTGGAAGGGAGCTCAGGAGGTCATCTAGTCCAACCCCCTGCTCAAAAGCAGGACCCATCCCCAATTAAATCATCCCAGCCAGGGCTTTTTCTCTTTCTGCAAGGAGTATGGGCACTAGCAGAGTACAGTGATATGGAAAAGATACATGATCAGGACCCAGAAACAGGGGGCATAGAGTGTGGTGATCACTAATGGACATTTTGGGGTCATATCTCCAGATATGAGGTGACAGAGTGCTGAGGGTTTGCACTTGAGTCAGCACTCTGGTCACTATTCGTACTAATTCGGTTCCTCACAGAAGGCCTAATTGGATAGAGGTGTACCTGATTACGAGGTCAGATTGGGGCTAGTGAGTCAAGGAACCAATCATTCCATTAACAGGGAAACTGTATAAAAGGATATGGGCAGGAGCCCTTTGAGGGGAACAGACAGAGAAAGAAACTTGGGTGACCAGATGTCCCAATATTTGGGGCTTTATCTTATACAGGTGCCTATCCCCCCACCCGCCCCTGTCCTGATTTTTCACACTTGCTGTCTGGTCACTCTAAGAGAAACAGAAAGACAAAAAGCTAGGAGAGCCTGACAAAGTGAGGTCTCTGAGTGGAAACACCTTACCCCCCACCTGACTTTTGGAGAAGAGCTTAGAAAGTTGAGATACAATATAAAGGTGCTATGTATTGGTAGGGGGATTAAATAGACTATACATTGGTGTTTACAAGCAAAAAAGTCTCAACGCGGTCTGTGTTTGTGGAAGATGTGGGGGTGCAACACCCCTCTGTGTCACAGCTGGGGGCTCATCAGGGATTTCCCTGTTATCTATGCAAATGGAGAGCCTCTTGGAGAAGCCGGTGTAGAGGTTTGGCAGTCCAGGCGATGGAGGGAACACTGAAATGGGTGATGAAGCAGCAAAGAGAAGTGTAGAACAGGGGTTCTCAACCTTTCTGTTTCTGAGCCTCCCCCCCTACCTCAACATGCTAGAAATACTCCATGGCCCAGTTCCAGGCCTCTGCCCTGCCAGGCAGCAGAGTTTGGGGATCCTGGCTCCAGATTTTAACCCCACAGGGTGCAGGGGCTTGAGGCTTTAGTGCAGGTGCTGGGCTCAAGGCTTCAGCTTTCTGCCCTGAGCCCCAGCTAGTCTAAAGCCAACCCTGCTTGGCAGACCCCCTAAAACCGGCCCGGTTGAGAACTGCTGGTGTAGAACAGTGGCCTCCAAACGTTTTGGCTCACGCACCCCCAGGGTGACCTGCCGCAGACGCGCCACCGATGGGAGACCTGCCACAGGCGGGCCGCCAGAGGGGAGCACCAGCCGTGGACATGCAGAGCTGCCGCCGAAGGAAAAAAACGGCAGAGTGCCGTCCGGCGGCGCTACTGCTGCCACGCCCCCCCCCGGGATCATCCCGCGCACCCCAGTTTGGAGACCGCTGGTGTAGAAGACCCGACAGACCTTCCAACAATCCCAGCAGGCAGAAAAACAGCCTTTCCTTGCCCGGTAGGTTTAACAGCAAAAGAGTCGGCAGGAATTTATACGGGAGCAAGCCCAGGTCTGGCAACAACTCCCCCAAAGTTTGGTGAGTCCCGTGACAGGAAATGGAAACCAGGCACAGGAGATCAGACTGTAAAATGGGACCCGCGAACAACCCCGATGTGTTTTTGGTTACTCCTCAAGGAGGAGCAGTGAGACCTCCTAGGGACAGAACAATGTGGGCCCTTCAACTGACACTCTATTTAACCGGGGAAGCACATCTAGGGCTTTTAGTGATGAGCAGGCAAGAGATTATGACATGATTAAGGCAGCCATGCTGGACAAGGTGGGGCCTGTCTACAGAAAAGTACTGCCAGAAATCTAGAGTTGAAAGATGGATTGAGGGATTATGCCTCTGTGCATTTGGACAGAAATTAAAAGATTGGGCCACTCATTGGTAAGGCCAGATACTCAGACTGTGGGGGAGATCATGGACTGCATGGTTCTGGAAGTTTCTTCAGAGTCTCCCTGAGCATACCCGAGTATGGGTTCTGTGGCGCCAGCCAGTTCATCTGGACCCCACAGTTAAAGTGAGAGGAATTTGCAGAGGCGGACATTCCCAGAGTGAGTCAGTGGTCTAAGGGACTAGATTTGAGAAGGACCAGAGTGCCTACAGCTGGGAAGGGCAGCAAGAAGAAGAGGGAGGAGCCTCAAGGAACTGTAGTGGGAGTTTGGCCTACGGCGTGCTTCCGACATGGACCTGAAGGACATCTAAAAAGAGACTGTCCGAATATGGACTGTGGGTTTGCCCAGTTTTGTGGTTGGGACAAGACTCCCAGGCAGGGAAGAAAAAAGAAAGTACCTACCGTATCGGTCTGGGTAGGGAGGAGCCACCAAAGGGACTAATGGACACAGCTTCATCCTGTTTGCTAATCAGGCAGGAGTTAGTGAAACCCCACTGGATACTTCCCAGAGGTAGGATCAAAACTGAATACCAGGTCCATGGGGACAATAAATTCTGCCCAATGGCAGAGGTGACTCTGAAAATTAAGGGGAAGTTTAGGCAGAAACATGTAGGGGTAGTGGATGGATTGCCCCACTGCCTTCTACTGGGCATGGACTGGAATCCCTTTCTAACAGGGACACCAAGGCAGGTATGGAGGCCCAGGAGGGTGGAAATAAAACCTGAAGGGCCAGGTAAAGAGGAAATATATGTAAAGGGGCTGGAGGAACCTAGACACGAAAGTAGAGACAAGAGGGAGGAGAAAGAAAACAAAGGTCAAGCGTAAAGGTGACTTAAGATCATCCAGTGGGGTCAAACAGTCATCAGAGCCCTTACCACCAGGATCTCAGGAGCAGGCATCCCTAGAACACTTTGGAGGGACTCAGAGCAGTCTGTGTCCATGGAAGAGGCCGGGGCACAGCCTACCACCCCGTCACATATAGGTACCTAAAATGGGCCTGCACATGGGCCAACAGCATGAGCAGAATCTATACTCGTGTCTGCAGCGCCAGCAATCACATAGCTAGGTACCCATCCATCTGAACAAATTCAAGTTTTGTGGACAAAACTGAGGCACCCATCTTGAAAACCTGACCCACTGTGGCCACTACATAAGATCAGCCTTACTGGCTCAGTCCAATGGTCCATCTAGTCCAGTACACTGTCTTCCAACAGTGGTCAATGCCAGCTTCTTCAGCAGGAATGAACAGAACAGGGCAATCATGAAATGATCCAATCCCTGTTGTCCAGTCTCAGTTTCTGGCGGTCAGAGGCCTAGGGACACCCAGAGCTTGGGGTTGCATCCCTGACCATCTTGCCTAATAGCCATTGATGGACCTGTTCTCCATGAACTTATCTAATTCTTTTTTTTTTTAAACCCAGTTATACTTTTGGCCTTCACAACACCCCTTGGCAATGAGTTCCACAGGCTGACCGTGTGTGGTGTGAAGTAGTACTTCCTTATGTTTATTTGATACCTGCTGCCCATCCGTGAACAGAGCTGAAATCCTGGTTTCCTAGGAAAATTCAGAGACACTATAAAACCATGAAGTCTGTAATTTGAGCACCTTGTTGGCATGGAATAAAGAAACACAACAAGAAGAGAAACTAATAATGTTGCGAGATTGGTGGGAAATGTACGTTAATGTGCTACCAGAGCTGAAGTCAACTGAGGACTCAGGAATCTTAGTGTTAACTGGCGAGGGGCACAGAGTGGGTGCCGAGGGGCCTGGTACATACATTCTAGCTCACTAAAAGATTGCCCCATGAGTCTCAAATAAAAGCCCATGTCGCCAATATCATTGTGAAACGCATGTCCAGATGCTGTGTCAAGAGTCATGGATATGCATTGAAAATTACATTCTTCGGATCTGTGACTCGGGACTAGTCACCAGGAAAGGTGACAAAATGGTTTTCTTTCAGGCAAGAAATGTTTATCCATCTGTTTGTTTACATGTACATTAAGCATGTAGGGTTCACATTCAGTTGAGAAGGACTGTGAGAACATCAAAGAAAGAAAAGTAGCAGGAAGTAGACAGGGGGTGGGGACCCAATTTTGGGGTACACATCAAAGGTTTGCTCTAGTCTATTTGGGGGACATCTTTCACTTAGGAAGTAGATGGACCGCGAGTTTGCTTCATGAAAGAGGGGTTGCGATCACTCTTGGTTGAGAACTTTGGGTGAGAAACATCTTGAGACAGGAGGTTAACCTGTTGGTTAAGTTTAGTTTCTAGGAGCAGGTTATGATTTCATTTGAAATGTAACCATTTTTTGCTTGCATTCTTACTCATGGTCACTGGAATCTCTGTTCTTTGATAATCTCGGTTCTTCTTTTCACTAGAAATATATCTAAGTGCTGTGTGTTTTGCAGTACAGAGTATAAGTATCCAGTACAGAGTCTAAAGAAGAAGTAATAAACTGGTGTGTACTGTTCCATTGGGAACAGCAGGCCTGACAATTCTGTGGGAGTTCAGTGGATAAAGGGCTGGACACTATACAGAATGGTCAGAAGACTCGGCGGTGGGTGTGTGCCTGTCATTAACCTGTACAAAGAGACTGAGGTCTGAGGAGGCCTGGGTGGCAGGGTTTGTTTTGCCATAGCCTGGTAGTTTCAGGGAACTGACCCACAGCAGGCACAGACAAGACTTCCTCACTCGAAGGGCATGTGATGGTAAGGTGCCTCGTAACCCTGGGAACTCCTGGGGAGCGTCACACAACTCTCCTGGAATTCTCTTTGTTTCTCTCCCTTCCTTCTAATTACCGGCAAGGGTTGCCCTCAGGAAGTTGTAGCCCTTTTCGGATTTCGCTCGGGCTGCTTCTCGTTGGCAAAGGCAGCTTTTGTCCGAGGGTTTGGCTGACCTGCTGCAGGAGAACAGGAAACAACTCTGGGAGCAGTTCCCGCACAGCTTTGCTCGACTGCAGGGCTGACACCACCTCAAAGATGGCACATGTTGCCTGAAAGGAGAGCATGGTAAAAAAGGAGATCTCTTCCCAACACCATCACTCCCTCTCTCCCCTTCTGATATCTGCTGTACTAAATTCTCCCTTCGGCCAGTAACTTGAATGACAGCGAGCAACTTGCTTAACTCGTGGCTCACTTTCCCACATCCGTATAAATGTGTATGACCTCCCAAGGCATGCTGCGAGTCCAAAGGACGATTTGCAAAGCACTGTGAGAAACCTGCTCCAAAGACTCTCTAATGGCCAGACAGTATTAAGGAAATCAGTAACGTAGCTAAAATTGCCGTATTTGTTCCACAGACAGCAGAGCCGGACTCAGGGAAACAGTCCATCAGAGGAGAAGTGCCCACACAGCAATATTATACCACACTTCCCGCTTTCCATCAGCAGGATTGTCACAGGGCACAGGAAAGCCTGAAAGATGTGTCTGTCATCTAACTTACTGAGAGAGGTTCAGCAGCTGCCAAATGCCTGTCAATTTCTGCCTCTGAGGTGATGCTGCCTTCTGTTCTTGTTGGAGTCTTTATCTTCTCTATTAGGGCTTGTAGGACTTGAGTGGCCAGCAAGGGGTCTCCCCCCAGAGATCTCCACAGCTCAGCGGTGTCACTGCAGTTTAACAGAAGTTACAGGTGAGCCCTGGACACTTTTGTGGCTCACCCTGAATGCGTCATATTTTAGTAAAGACCAAATGTTCTCCTTGCCTATGATGAGAGAGTTAGGAGTCCTGTCCTCCTTTAACTCTCCTTGTGTTTAAATATGGAGTTTCCAGGTACAGAACTAAGTTAAGTGACCTAGTCTTCCTGCAGCCTAACCATTAATACTAGACTTCAGAAGGACAGGACACAGAGCGCCAACCTCACTTCCTGTTTTCTCCACTTCCCAGTCAATATGGAATCATGAGCATGTGGCTCCCAAAGGTCTAGGGTTTGGAAGGCAAGTGGATGAAAGAACAGCCAGATTCCTACTCGATGGACATACAACTATGAGAATGAATATTCATGGCCATCCTATGTCCCCTTCACAAATGGGGTCCCTACCCTCTGTTTGCCAAAAGCTGGGACTGGGCAACAGGGGATGGATCACTTGACAACGACCTGTTGTGTTCATTTCCTCTGGGTCATGTGGCACTGGTCACGGTCGCAAGACAGACTACTGGGCTAGATGGCCTTTTGGTCTGACCCAGTATGGCTGTTCTTATGGTCTTAGATTCCAGCACTGATCACTGATAACTCAGTTAGCGATCTTTAAACGAAATGATGGATCTGCTTCCAGTCCACTTTTAAGTACCAAGGATGGCAACACTGCTCTAGCAGCCCCACCCTCACTGATACCAAGCAGAGGTCTGATGATAATATTGGCCCTAGTCTTTGCAATCAGCCAGGGATTTGCACCTGAAGCTGTCATGCTACCAGGAAACCAACAGCCACTGCTCATTTCCAGAGTGAGCTCAATTCAGGTGTCTAGAGAGGTAGATGTTTCCAACAGTACACTCCAGTTATACCAGTAAAGATAGGTCTTTAGGATGTCTTTATGCTCAGGGTTTAGCTGATCGCCATATTTGGGGTCGGGAAGGAATTTTCCTCCAGGGCAGATTGGAAGGCCCTGGAGGTTTTTCGCCTTCCTCTGTAGCATGGGGCACGGGTCACTTGCTGGAGGATTCTCTGCTCCTTGAGGTCTTCAAACTACAATTTGAGGACTTCAATAGCATAGATATAGGTGTGAGGTCTTTTTTAGGAGTGGTGGGTGAAATTCTGTGGCCTGCATTGTGCAGGAGGTCAGACTAGATGATCATAATGGTCCCTTCTGACCTAAGTATCTATGTCAAAGCAGCTATTCATGAATGGAAACAGAATGACACTTAATTTCTCTCCGCACCCCACCTTAACGTGTTCTTGGACCTTCCTGCAGAAAGAGCCAGGCTCTTAACCCTTAGGAATGATCCCAAACTGTCTGTGGCTTAAATGAAGCCCTACATCTCCTAGTAAAGCTGTGGGATCCAGGTTTTACCAAGATGAATGCAATAGGTAGCGGTATATACCTGTCCATCGGCAGACGTTTGCTGAGGAGGCTGGAGATCACTGCCTCTTGGTGATGGTGAGCTAGAATGGACACTGCCTCCACCAGGAACTGCCTCAAGCTGCCCTCCTGGATCGTAGGCATGTGGCGATATAGTATAGCCAGGATATCTGGCACCTGGAAGGAACAAAACCAGAAAGAAATGTCCCTTTTTCTTTCTCTCCATTCACTCTACAGAATCAAAACCTTTATTTAGCCATTTGCTGCTTTTTTAGAAATGCCTCACTTCAAGAAGCAAATGTTCAAATACGTCTGCGTAACTTGAACCCACACAAATTGCCCACACACGGCTGTAAAAATTAACACTGACACACACACAGACACACCAGGTAATTTAATGTGGTGGTGCCCAGCTATGCATTACATAAACCAGTTCACATGCACAAAAGGCGGCTTTGCTTGCCCAGATTTTCCAGGTGTGATTTAAGCAGCGAAATCTGAGCATTTGCCTCGAAGAATGCAGAGCTCATCAACAACCACAAGCACAAAATATGCAAGTGCTTTAAAGACAGTGTGCAAATGCCTGGGACTATGAACAGGGGACTGCCTCTCATATTCATTCCTAGCCCTTCACATCTTCAAAACACTGTGCAAACATGGCAGTTCTGCTGCGAGGGTTCCCTGTCCTGAGGCCTTTCACCAGCCTTGTTAGAAGATTTGTGGAGTGCTCCTTTCATCTAGCCCTAACGCACTGGGCTCCAGAATAAGGCATATAAATAGTGGATCCCAAAGACACTAGCGTTTTCTCCCTCCCTCCTTCTCTTCTTAAAGGGTAGGTCTACACAGCAAAAAAATCCCACAGCTCTGAGTTTCAGAGCTCAGGTCAACCTGGGCCTGTGGGGCTTGCACGATGGGGCTAAAAGTGGAGCTGTTCCTGCTCGGGCTGGAGCCCAGGCTCAGAAACCTGGCAAGAGGCTGGCAATAGCCCAGTGCTCTTTTTAATCCATGTAGCCCTTAACCATAGGCCTCCTAATACCTGGAGGCCTCCAAGTGCCAGTCATTCTGTCTTCTTGTCTTTTCCCCAGAGTCTGTTTTCTCAAGCCTTTCTTGGCTGAATACTGTGGCAACAAGCTAGAACAATAACCAACCAACCATCTTCCTTTTCCCTTGGATTATCTCGGTCTACTGCTATTGATTCTGCCATTGCCTATCTTAGGGTAGAAACAGAGATGGAATCGACTCTATGTCCAAGGGGGAGAAACAGCAAGATTTTTCTTCCTTATACATGAGGGCAAAGATCAAAAAGCCTAGAGTTCAGGTAGAAAAGCTCTCCAGTTCCCAGTTTTACCTCATCCAGCATGGCACCTCCACACTCCTTCAGGATGATCTTCATCCACAGTCCAGCTGCCGTGGCACAGGTGGGGCTAGCAGACAGCAGACCACCCAATGTGGCCTCAATAAAGTCTGTGGCCTGTTCTGAAGGAAAGTACTCACTAACAACCTGGGAACAAATCAAAAAGAGGAGAGACCGCCATGATGTTTGGCTCCAGCACTTTTAAAAATGGAAAAAAAGATACATGCATCAGCAAATGGTGAATTAGCCTCCTGTCTAGCTCGCCATTTGGGATTACAATTCTCTCTCTAGTCTATAGACTACATTTTTGTCTTCTACACTCATGATATCAGGTTAGAGGCAAAGACTCTGTTGCACAGTTAGCACAACATTGTACTGGATATGCAGGAGGTAAGTTTCCCGTTTGTAGTCTCTGACATACACTGCATCTTTTTACAGCACACAGAAGTCAGTCAAGAGAGGCGTGCACACAAATATCGGCGAAGGCAAACCCACAAGGTGACAGAATGAATCCTGGGTGGTTTCTCAGCTTGATGTTCCACTAACACAGTTTTTCTCCTGGATGGCTGGATGGCAGGGCCGGCTCCAGGCACCTGCCGAGGAAGCTCGTGCTTGGGGCGGCAGATTGCAAGGGGCGGTGTTCCAGCCAAGCTTAGGGCGGCATGGGGGTCTTTTATTTCATTATTTTTTGTGCTTCACCGCTCCGGATCAGTGAAAAAGCAAGAGCCGGCCCTGCTGGATAGGTACATGTGTGTGCATCCGCGTGCACATTTTCATGGGCGTGCAACGTTCTGTGGAATCTGGTTTTTACGTGGCATTCAGAGCACACATCTAGGAAAAGCATCTTGCTGGTTACTAGCAACCAACGCCCCGCTCCCACAGCTCCCTCCGAGTACGGAAAGGCATCATGAAAGAGCAAAAGTCAAATGAACGGTGCCCGGTCACTCGCACATCCACACAAGCTTTTTGAGTCAGTTACCCTGGCCATTTTGGAAGATGCCTGAAACAGAGCCTCGGGGTCTGGAGCTGTTAGTGCTTCACGGAGACATCTCAGCTCCTCCTCTGCTGAGCCCAGGTTTATGGACTGGCCTGGAGTGGAGAAAAGGAGAAAAAGTACTGTAACGATTAAGGAAACTGAACCCCTACTGCATGGATCTTCATATGGGAGGATCCATGTGCTATCATAGAATCATTGAATCATAGAATCTCAGGGTTGGAAGGGACCTCAGGAGGTCATCTAGTCCAACCCCCTGCTCAAAGCAGGACCAATCCCCAACTAAATCATCCCAGCCAGGGCTTTGTCAAGCCTGACCTTAAAAACTTCTACGGAAGGAGATTCTACCACCTCCCTAGGTAACGCATTCCAGTGTTTCACCACCCTCCTAGTGAAAAAGTTTTTCCTAATATCCAACCTAAACCTCTCCCACTGCAACTTGAGACCATTACTCCTTGTCCTGTCCTCTTCTACCACTGAGAATAGTCTAGAACCATCCTCTCTGGAACCACATCTCAGGTAGTTGAAAGCAGCTATCAAATCCCCCCTCATTCTTCTCTTCTGCAGACTAAACAATCCCAGTTCCCTCAGCCTCTCCTCATAAGTCATGTGTTCCAGACCCCTAATCATTTTTGTTGCCCTTCGCTGGACTCTCTCCAATTTATCCACATCCTTCTTGTAGTGTGGGGCCCAAAACTGGACACAGTACTCCAGATGAGGCCTCACCAATGTCGAATAGAGGGGGACGATCACGTCCCTCGATCTGCTCGCTATGCCCTATGCTGATGATTCGATGATTCTATGTGCTATGTTGTCATCAGCATAGTGTAAAATCTTGGCCCCATTGAAGTCAATGGCAAAACTCCTGTTGACTGTAATGGAGTCGGGATTACACCCTAAAATGTCTGAACGTTAACAGTAGTGGTATGTTATTGTGAATGATCCAGGATTGAACAAGCACTGTGTTCAGCTTGGAGCAGCTTTCTGTGTGTGTCTGGTTTCAGCAGGCTCTCTGCTCTCACTATTTACATCTAAGCTCCTCTTCAAGTACAACTCATGCAGGTAGATCAGAGTTTCCAGTTTAGAGGTGAATCCCTCCACCAAACTCTCCTTGTAAAAGAGACGGGGATAGACAAAAAACTTCGGCAAGAAACCCAGGCTCATCAGTCACTTCTAAACAAGGCAGGGATTACTATGTCGTACATTCAAAGGCTGGAGTCCCTTATTCTGTTTCTGAATCACCAACACTGTTTTTAGGACTGATTAATAATAATTGGAACTAGGGTGACCAGGTGTCCCGATTTTATAGGGACAGTCCCCATTTTGGGGTCTTTTTCTTATATAGACTCCTATTCCCCCCCACCCCCTGTCCCGAGGTTTCACATTTGCTGTCTGGTCACCCTCATTGGAAATGGCCTTAAACGATAACCAAGCTCTATCCCTTATCATCTAACCCTTAGGTGAAAAGAATATCCTACTCTTTCACAAAGGGGAAAAATGGCCTCTACTTACTCCAATTGCTCTGAAGGCTCATGCCAGAGGGCTGCTGGAAGAACTTTTTGTTTACAGAATTATTCCAGGAAACCCCTCCAGTACAGCCAGTGGCAGGGTAAAGAGAATGAAAATGTTTAGTACCAAGGGCTTGTCTCCATGGCGATATTCAAGAAAGCTAATCCCCATTCATTTTCAAAGTGCATGAGTTAAACTTCATTAAATACCTATGGGGACACACTTATTTAGAATTAAAGTGGCCTTCATTCAGGTTAGTTTCATCCATGGAATTCACTACAATTAATAAGGCCCATTTTAATTCAGAATCCGAGCATCCACACATGTGTTTAATGCCATTTACCTCATGCACTTTAAATGTACACCTTTAGTTCATTTGGATTAACTTTCCTTAGTGTCCCTGTGTAGACAAGCCCTAAGGAATTTAGTGCTTATCTACCTGTATGCAGACCATTTATTAGTTGTACAGATCCCAAAAGTGTGCTAGGCTCTTTACACATCAGAATCTTCTCTTCTAATGAGGTATTTACAAGATGCCCACCATTCTGTTATCTAAGCGACAACACACAGGACAGAAAGAACTAGATAGGCAGACAAATGGACATTACAACAGTGAAAGAAGGTGAAGAATTCCTTATACCTGCTAATGGTCTCCTCACCTTGTATACAGAGAAGGCAGCTGATACAGTCAACCACCCACTGACGGGACGTGGCCAGCGAATCACAGCTGTATGGTGCTATGCGTCCAATCAGAGATCCAAACCGATCAAAAGTTCCCTGAGTCTAATGAAAAAAGAAGGAAGAAGGAAGAATGAATGGTCTCCAGTTGGACTAGACTTCACTTGCCATCCTTATTGTTGAGACCAGTCAGCTCTGTGTTTTTGGGGAACCAGGGTGCAGTATCTAGCCTGTCTGACTCATGAAAGACACCCCCCGCCCCCACCAGTCTCTGTTTGAACCCGCACCCAAACCCATCAGAGAAAAGGCTTGCAGAGAACAATGAAGGGTGTTGGGAGTCACACCTAGACCCCTCCTGAGAAGGGTGACAAGATTAAGACATCTCCATTTGCATACAGAATGAAGAACAGAGACAACTCCCCTAACCTCATCTGCATGAAAGATGGGATAGGAATTAGCATGAAGAATGAGGAACAGAGAACCGCACTGAACTCTGGGACCAGAAAAGCAGGGACGCACTGCATCATGGGAATCCCTGCTCCAGATGCTAATGAACCTACGCCTGCACACACCTAGCTCAGCAATTATCAGACCAATTCTAGTAATAAATCTTTGTTATCCTAAAATACTGAAGCAGCCTAGTTGCCTTGTGAGCTCCCTGGAAAAAACCACCACCCATAGCCAAGAGTGATCAGCTCCTATTGTCTAGCCTAAAGAAAACCCTTGAAAACCCATCAGTTTACCCATAAACAAATCTAGTGTTCTCCCTTGAACCATTGTATTTTCTCTACAAAACCCCCTACCTATGCCCAAGTAAGGGTTCTGATGTATAGACCCAAACTCTGCTTCAGTTCCACTGGGATTCCATCTCCTGACTGATTGTGCGGGGGGCTCTGCCTGTCTCCAGCACTCAGGACCCTGAGCTACCACCACCACCTGGGAACCCCAACCAGTTCAAGCCTCATGGAGTGGGTGAGATTCCCCCCCCGCCCCTCCATTTTCTTTTCTTCCTCAGGTATTAACCTTTCAAATGTAACCATTATGTTTGTTTAGCCCTCCTTGTGTAGTTATCACTATTATTCAACAAATAACTTTTGTGGTTCAGCTGGTTGCTTCTCTCTCTCTCTCCCTCTCTCCCTCCCAATTTTACTCTGTATTTTCTGCTTCCCCCATTTACTCTGCAGCAACCCTTCTTTTACCTAAGCTAAAGATCCCGGTAGTGCCCAAAAATACTGTGGGGTTTGCTCATGAAGTGGGTTACTACCAGTACAATTGTAACGTGAAAGTGGGATAGGGATGTGTTAAACTTGGGGCACGTAAGAGGGGAGCAGCTGAAAGTGCTGCTTAACCCAGCCCATTGAGTACAGGGCCATATGAGAGGATCAGCTGGAGAGGGCTGATGGACCTGGTCCGCTCAGACTTGCTCTGCTAGTGCGTGCGTGCGTGCGTGTTCATCTAGTTCTCGGCTGGAGGGACCCAGCCCTGGGGAACCGAGGTCCTGCAGGGTAGCTCCACTGGGAGGGGACTTGCAGAAGGAAGGAGGAGAGCTCCACACAAGTGACATAAGCAGCACATTAATAGAATTACAGACCCTCCCCCCCTCCAAGAAGAGTAACCCTAATCAATGAGCCTACCCCAAAGTAACAGGCACATCTGGTACCATTGTGCCCCTGATTCCTGTACTGTACTGGGTAATGCACTTTGGAAAACATAATCCCAATTGTACATACAAATGGATGGGGTCTAAATTAGCTGTTATCACTCAAGAAAGAGACCTCAGAGTCATTGTGTACAGTTCTCTGAAAGCATCCGCTCAACATGCAGTCAAAAAATAACAACATGTTAGGAACCCTTAGGAAAAGGATCGATAAGAAGACAGCAACTTTCTTTGTGCCACGATAGGAATCTACAGGACCCCCAAACCTTGAATACTGCATGCAGTTTTGGTCATCTCATCTCAAAAAAGATGTGTTAGAATGGGAAGAAATACGGAGAAGTGCAACACAAATTAGGCCTATGGGATAACTTCTCACCCAAGGGAGATTAAAAAAAGAGCGACGTTTCAGCTTGGAAAAGAGACGACGAAGAGGGAATATGCTAGAGGTCTATAAAATCATGACTGGTGTAGAGAAAGTCAATAAGGAAGTGTTATTTAGCCCTTCACCTAACACAAGACCCAATGAAATTAATAGGCAGCAGGTTTAAAACAAACCAAAGGAAGCATTTCTTCACACAATGCAGTCAGAAGCCAGGATACTGGACCAGATGAACCATTCTTTTGCAGGAGGCAGGTTAGCCATTCTTATGTTTTATGTTCTTAGCTGGTTAAATAGAAATTTTCCTTTACCACCCTGGGAGCATAAGAACCAAGAATGCATTTGTGACACTGGCAGACCAGGCAACCTGTGTATGACCCATAAAAACTTAACGAGAGGCACTTCCACTGTATCAAGACAAAAAGAAAAGGAGTACTTGTGGCACCTTAGAGACTAACCAATTTATTTGAGCATAAGCTTTCGTGAGCTACAGCTCACTTCATCAGATGCATACTGTGGAAACTGCAGAAGACATTATATACACAGAGACCATGAAACAATACCTCCTCCCATCCCACTCTCCTGCTGGTAATAGCTTATCTAAAGTGATCACTCTCCTTACAATGTGTATGATAGTCAAGTTGGGCCATTATGCTTTTGATTTTGTCTCCTTGGATTAGAAACATGGATACATTTAACACCGGCAGGAGAATGACATGCCTTCTCTATTCTGCAGTCTCTCATCTGGATCTGAATGAAAGCTCCACCCAGATATCCATTCATCCCATAACACTGAAAAAATTGAAATAGTTCACTGTTCCACACACAATCTTACCGTAGCATTCTGATCACTGAGAGTGGATTTCACAATCAGAAGCTTTTTAACTCTTGTCTCAGGCACTGAAAGATAAGGAGAGGTGTACAGTACTTCTTTGTTCCACACACACTCACTTTCCACACTGGAATTAATCCTGGATTTCAAAGGGCCCTAGTTAAGAATAGTACCAAGCTTCTCTCCTCTACAGAATCAGTGGGGAAAACATAGGACCAGATTCTGGTCTCAGTTGCACCAGTGTAAATCTAAAGTAATTCCATTTCTCTAAATAGTGCCATCCTACTACCATGATGGAAATATTATAAAGGAGTTTGATAGACTGAGGTGACTGAAGTTAATCTGCAAAAAGAAAAGGAGTACTTGTGGCACCTTAGAGACTAACCAATCTATTTGAGCATGAGCTTTCATGCTCCTTTTCTTTTTGCGAATACAGACTAACACGGCTGTTACTCTGAAACCTGAAGTTAATCTGTGTTTACACCGGCATAACAGGACTCAGAATCTAGTCTAGAGTGTATAATACTTAGGATTCTCGAGTCAGGAGTATTATTCTATTTTTATCTGATTCTTGTTAACGTGCATTAGCCCCAAGTTAACTTCTGTATTTGAAGTTGAAAAAGACCTTGACAAATATCTTGGGCTACATTCAGCACTTAGTTGAACCTGTTGATTTCCATATGGGGCCATATAGGGGTAACTTAGGGCAGCATTTGGTCCCTTAGTGGATCTCCAAACCACTGGTGACTGTGTGTTCTAGAGCCTCTGTGCCCCAGTTGCAGAGGTGATGAGTCTGCTGCAGCCCTGCCGGGCCTACACAGCCTTGGTTCTTTAGCTCAATCTCCAGTAGCTCAAGCTTTTAGCTCTGGATGTCCTCAACTCAACCCTCAGCATGTCGGCCAAGAGGGCAGCTGGCACAGTTGCTCCTGTGTTACTTACAGTCAGCCCCAACAATAGCCCTCAGGAGCTCTAAAGACACCACACGAACGGCCTCATGCTCAACCTTCTGCTGCTTGTGTAGAAATGCTAGCATGTCATCAGGAGAAGAACGGGCTGCAAGGGAAGAAATCACATCCTCACTGCCTGCAGAACTCTTCTTCTTACCGTACCTCACAAAGGTAAGGAAGTTACAAAGAAACCACAGTGTCACTCAGAGTGTCTTCCCCTTACCTAGCAGAAGTACACAATGGAACAGCTCTTTGTGGTTTTCAATGCTGAGCTGCTTAGCTGGAGAACAGATCTGTGGGAAGAAGGGAAATGGTCAAAGAAAAACTAATCAGAAGCAATGGAAAAGAAAAATGTTCAATTAATTTCTAAGCTTCCGCTTCCTGCTTGTCCAACTGGAGGTCTGAACCCCAGGGAGATGGTCCTGCATGCACAGCAAGACTCAAAGACAATGACCAATACATAAGATAAGAGAAGCTAAAGTGTTTTGAGCAGCAGAGCTGACCTAATCAAGACACAGCCACAGTTTTTACTTTACAACTCTGACTCCCCCTGGTAATCGGCTTATGGTGAAATTGCTTTACAAACTGAGCTGGATAGTAGCTAAGAAAATGAGAGCGCTCCCTGCTTACTCTTGAGCCTGCAGAAATCAGTAAGGCATGAGGAGGTCCCCAGGCTCTCCACGATCATTCCATCGATTTTTCAGTGTTAATATGCTTCAGATCTGCTGTGCCTAAGCTCAAGGGATCCAAGCAAAACCACCCCTCACCTGGTTGTGCAGAGCACTGCAGATGGCTTGAAACTTCGCTTTAGGTAGAGGGATCTTATATTCACCAGAGACCTCCAAGAGCTGGCTCAGACTCTGCAACAGAGGGCGAAAGTCAGATGGTGGGCACACAAAGGAGCCATATGTAGTGACTGAAGCAGATTCAGGGGATTCCTAGATTCCAAGGCCGGACCGGATTCTTGCCATCATCTAGTCTGACCTCCGGTCGGTATGACACAGGCCATAGACCTTGCCCAGAATCATTCCCAGAGCAGAGCTTTTAGAAAAACATACCAATCCTGATTGAAAAGTCGTCAGAATCCGCATCGGCCCTTGATAAATGGCTCTAATTGTTAATTATCTCACCATTAAAAATGTACACCGTATTTCCAGTCTGAAAGTGTCTAGCTTCAGTTTCTAGCCATTGGATCAACTGACACCTTTCTCTGCTAGACGGAAGAGCCCATTAGATAATAGGAGTCCCTCATGTAAGATATTAGAGACTGTAATTAAGTCACCCTGTCACAGGATAGGTCCACCCCGTCAGGGTGGTATCAGGTTGAGGAGGAATTGAAGTAGATCTGGAGTGGCCCAACTGGCCTAGTCTCCCTAGCCACCACAGCAGTCCGGGCTCCTAGGGCAACATGGCCTAATGGTCGGGATCAGTGCAGCAGCCCTTGGGTGAGGGTCCACGGCCAAACAGCCTGAATCACTTGGGCTGCCCTTCTCGGGATGGCAGTGCGGCCTAGTGGCCAAAGTCAGTAGACCCACCCTTGGCTGCAGGGCAATGCGGCCTAGTGGCCAGAGTCGATAGAACCACCTTTTGCGGCAGGGTAGTGTTACCTAGTGGTGAGCCCTTCTCCACTGGGTCCTACCTATTGCACAGGGTTCCAGCCCAGGGCGCAGGGGTATCTGCCACCAACTCAGCGGGGATCCTTCCAAAGCATGCTGAGTCAAGCCTGCTACCTCAAGTGGATCAATGCTTCGTCCACCTTGGCTGCTTCCCACCCGTTCTTCCGCAGCTGGGACTCTCAGGGATTCTGGGGTCTCTCCTCCATCTCTGGCATTGGGTGGCTGGGGGTCAGCTGCAGCCACAGTCCGGCTGGCCTCTGAATCCTGGAGCACTGGCAGTCTCTCTGCAGGAGCCTGCAATGCGCCTCGGCTCCCTTCGGCAGCCATCCCAGCCTGAGCTGAGTGGCTCTCTTTTGTATCCTGGGTCCAGCTGAAGCATGCCGAGCAGAGATGAGGGGGCATGGCCTCCTCGGCCCACAAAGCAGGATTAACCCCTGCTGAACCAATGCGGGGTAGGTAAACCCCATCACACAGCCTTTTACTTTCTGTGTATTAAACTAAAGAGATTGACTTCCTTGATTCTCCCTCTGTAAGGCACATTTTCTAATCCTTTCGTCACTGTGGCTCTTCTGTCAATTTATCAACACCCTTTTTGAATTGTGGGCACTAGAACTGGACACAGGATTCCAACAGTCGTCAGACAAGTGCCAGATTTAGAGGTAAAATAACCACTGTGCTCCTCCTTGAGATTCCCCTTTTGATGCACCCCAGCTTTAGCTTTTTTGGCCACAGCATGAGTTCATGTTCAGCTGATTATGCCCCATGACCCCCAAAATCTTTTTCAGAGTCACTGCTTCCCAGGACAGCATCCCCCCATCATGTATGTGTGGCCTAAATCCCTTGTGCCTAGACGCATACATTTACATTCAGCCGTATTTAAAGGCATATTGTTTCTTTGCACCCAGTTTGCTAAGTGATCTAGATCACTCTGAATCCATGAGCTCTCCTCTCCATTATTTACCACTCCCCCATTTTTATCTCATCTGCCAACTTTATCAGTGATGATTTTATGTCCTCTGCCAGGTTATTGATTAAAAAAAAGATGAAAATCGAATTCCTTCTTGCATCTAACACACTTTTTCTCCTTTGCTGCTTGAAGCTTCCAGAATGTCTCGGATGCCATCTACATATTTTACTATGTTTACACAGTTGTGTAGTGCCCTGATGCTATCAAAGAAGTCCATGATGCATTGGTTCCCTCCAAATCATGGGTATTTCAACCCCCAAAGTGACCACATACTCCGTACTAGAAAGCTTCAGCCAACATAGACGGTGAGTAAATATCACTACCAAGAAGTTAGAGCTGTCTCATGACTTCATTTACAACTGTGTAGCCCCACTCAAGACAGAATATGGCCCCTTACTTCTCGCTCATGTGGTACTGAGGGGGGATGAAATAGAGAGACAAGGTGAGTGAGACAATATCTTCAATTAGATTATCACACCCACCTTGTCGCTCCAATATCTTGGACCAACATGGCTACAAGAGCACTGCATAGAATGGTAGATGAAACAGACAGGCAATGACTTTATATCTATTGAGTTATGCAATGCAAAGCAATGACCCTCAAGCCTCCTTATTATTAATTTTCAACCGTTGACAGTTGGCTTGGTATCGACCAGAGACAACATATGGTAGCCCCTGCTCTGAGGAGCTTATGATCTAAAAGAGAGATACAGAGTTGACAGGATGTTTTGGGAAATCACAAGGCGGGAGTATCTTGTTGTGCAGGTGTTTTGTTTTTTATCTCCTTCTCCTCCTCCCCAGGAAACAGAGGATGCTTTTCAGAAGAGGCAGTTACCTACAAATCTTGTTGCCTGGGTCACCATGTGTATAAACCCAGAACTTGTGTGCATATTTATTATCTAACAAGTCACTATCTAGACCAGGAAACCCCACTGGCAGCAAATTCCTCCTGCAGGTCATACAGGCACACAGAGAGACAGTTACCTTCATGAGTGGTACCTCACCTTGGTGACGTGAAAAACATCAATTTCCTCCTTATATTGCTCAAGGAGCCATGAGATCTCTTTAAATATTGGATTTTGCGGCTCCTTTTTGTGTAGCAGGATGCCCATCATGGGACCAAGGGCTTTGATGACGGCCTTCTTGAGCTGCATAGATGAGATACAGAATTTATGTTCCTATGAATTCATTCAATATCTTCCAATAGGCACAACTTTCCTACTTCTAATGAGTGCAGTTTCCCTTGTTCCACTGTCGGAACGGTCCTATCCCAATATTTCCTGGTAAAGAACCAGGACTCGTAGGGTTGGTGTCAGGATTATATTCTAATGCACCTCACAACTAGAGCAGGTAAAATATTTCCCCAGATTAGTATGCATTCTAGGCCAACTCATCCCTGCTGTAACTCCACTGGGGCTGAATGGACTTAGACCAGGAATTAATTTAGCCCACTATCCCGGGTTCATCTGCACATTAGGTGCACAAAACTAGACTCCATGTACACTGGGTACAGACCGAATTTCCATGATGTGGTGACATTAGAAACGTATGGGTTTTCGATGTTTTACATGACAATCTGTTCCATCCAAAAGGACCTACCATTAAATGCCATCATCACAAAGAGTGCCAGACACACAGAATGTAACATCACAATTTCCGCTAAAGGTTTAGAAAGCCAGCAATTCTCACCTCCAGCTCCTCACAGCTCAGCCAGTTGCTGGTCACATGACTATATAAGGGAAGAATGTTCTTGCAGAATTGCGATTCACCCATTCTGGGGAATGGGCACTTTTCCCAGTTCATAAAATATACATTCACTGCCCTTGAGCATTTTTCCAGAACTGCACAGAAGGAGAGAAGACAGGCCATGTGAAAAGGACATAGTAATAATGAGGAGAAGTTGCTTTCTCAGAGAAGACACCCAGGCCTATTGTTTACTCCAATACCATGGCAGCTACTATCAGGACTAGATGCTGAAATCCCATATCAATTGGGAGCTATTTCTCTTTTCCCCATTCCATTTCTTGTTTCTTAAAAGGCTTTTTTCTTTGTATATCTCTCCATCTTTTTTCAATTACCATCATTTGAAGACTCTCGTCCCCTGCAGTTATTGTTTATTGAACCCGAACACTGTATGATTTCATCCTGAGTTACAGTTTGTCTGAAAGATGTTCAGTGCTCCTCACTGCCATTGGCTTTAGTGGGATTTGAAGGTAGTGGGGAGCACTTTGCCCTAAAAGTAGGTGCATCTAGTGTCCTTGCTAAGACGAATTAGGGCCCAATCCTGTTCTCTATGAAGTGGATGGCAAAATTCCCATTTCCCTCAAGGGCGCAGGATTAACCCCTTACTGAGCATCACCTGAAAAGCAAAGGAAGAGAGAAGTGGAGTAGACAGAGAAAGAGGGTGAAAGGAGATGATGATGATGATGAAGAAGAAACTGAGGAGAGAGAATGGGTGGAGGAGTGGGAAACAGGGGATTTTTAAATGTACAGTAATGAAATCTGCTCCCTTCACCTCCTCCCCCAGGAGCCTCCTGGCAGAGGGGCAGCTTCAGCCTTTGTGTCTGTTTATTTTAAACGATATGCGTGAGTCATAAAGGGCCTGAACTTACAAATGCTCAGCACCTCCTGCAAAGGAAGGAGCACTCTCAACTTCACTGAGTGCTACGGGAGCCAAGGAATGCAGCACCTGGTGCAATCCAGGGAAGGGAGCACAGTTCAGGGCCTGTTTGCAAACTTGGTCAGTCACTTAAATCTGTACCAAGACCCCCTAAATATCCATTTGGGGCACCTACAGGAAGTGCTGGCACTTACCACCGCAAAATGCTTGTCTCATCCTGCTGTCCTTGACTAACGCCAACATGGAGATCATGACCTTCAGGATCATTCCCACAAAAGGGATACACTTAAGTGCTGCAGAGAAAGGCCAGAAGAGAAGGAAGACAGACAATCAGCTGCTCTCTGCCTTCTTACAACACACGTAGAAACACTGTGGGGCAGGATGCTATGGGTTCCGAGGCCATTGGCGCTGCGTAAGCAGAGCAGAATGGCTTTAAAGCAGCCATTGAAAGCCAGTGGGGGATTCACCCTGAAGAGGGGAATCCTCCACAGGTGTACAGCTGTGCCCAATGCCCAACTCACTCCCAGAGCAAGGGGAGAGAGCACTGGGGCGGGATGGCAAGTGGGGTGGAGAAGAGCTCCACTAGACCTGATCTTCCACTCATTCCCATCCTTAAGGTACTTCACTCAGGGGCATAGGTTAGAGCTTGCACCTCCAGCTGGATTGCTCATGATCTGGAGGCCAGAACTAGCAACAGCAGTTAATCTTGTGTTTCTACACACACACACTCAAACAGAGCTCTGTTTAGCGGTAACATTTTTAGGTAGAGAGATAATCCCCTGTCCTTAAATGAAAAACAATCACTTTGAAAGAAAAGAGGGAAGTGACCATACCATAGGCGGATGACAGGTTGCCCAATGTAATGAAAATAAACTCTTCAGGCAGCTCCAGATGATACACCAGCTGTAACATGACATCACTGAAATAGCAGCGTGCCAGAGTCACTAAGGTGTTGCTAGCTGCCACTTTTACTTCATTTCTTGCTTCCTAAAACCAAAAACCAAAAGAGAGAGACTGAGGTGACTGAAGCCGGTTGCACTAGCCAGAGTTGTTTACATGAGTCAAGTCCTTATTTCTGTGCACAAGTTGTGAATGAACCAACCCAACTTTCTGAGGGTAGAGTCATTCGTCATAAATATTCCTTGAGTCACTTGAGTCACTTGGCTAAACAGTTTTCAGCCTTTGAGTTGCTTGCAAGCTGCTTCGTCAGCACATGTGTAACTTTCAGCATGTGAGTTGTCCCATCTTCTGCATGTGCACAAGTGCTGTCTAGGACCTGGGCTTTGGTCTGGAGGAAGGTGTGGACCTCTAACAGAAGAATACATTTTCATTTCAGTATATAGTTTATCCCCCCAAAAGAGAGTTTGAATGAGTTAAAGCTTTGGATCCTTTGATTGGTATCTCGGGAGAACTAACTTACCTGAGTCTTCTCTGTCATGTGGTTTGAGGCTAGTGTTATTATTTTCTTCAGAAGCCGCCTCTCTAGGCCCTGGGTGTCCTGCTGTAAGAGTTTCTCCAGGACACAGTAAATGTCTATTCTGTTTTGCTGGGGACAAAACATAAAGGAGAAGAATTGGGAAAAGTTTGTCTTGCCGACCAGACAGTAATGTAGCTAATAAGCCCCTGCCCTAATTGGTGTCTAATTGGCGTAAAACATGCCCTGCCCTCCACAAGCACCGCATTCAGCAGCGCTTCAGAAGCAGCCGAGCAACTGACATTGTTTAATCTTCCTGGAGAGAAAAGAGCCAGAGGAAGCGCCCTTCACTGCCCCCTTCTCTAGTTTCATTTATTCAGAACAAACAATAAAAATGAGCACCTTGCCCTTGCTCTAGCCACTCCAGGCAGAATTTGTAAATGTGGAATATAAAATACCCAACTCCTGCAGTGAGTCCTCAACCGCTCCCGGGGGCAATGAACTCAGCCCTTAGATCTACACGGACAGTAGCACGCGCGAAGGTGTCTTTTATGTGGCCCATCAGTGTAGAACTTCACAGATGAGACTAACTATGGAGGAGTTGTAGGATCAGTTGGGACCGAGAAAAAATAAAGCGGGACACTGAGAAATTAAAAGCCTGAGGAGAGACCAAGATTCATTTCAGAAAACTGCAAACTAGCACCCCTGGAAAGGAGGTAGAAGTAACTGACAGAATGGGAGGGAGAAAAGTGGGAAGCAACAAGTGCCCTGGGGGTGACAGTGGAAAACAAAGTCAAGAGGTATATGCAAGGTGTGATGGCTACCACAAAGAGCCATGTGGGTTGGGTCTTTTACACACAGGGATCATGGCACAAAGCAGGAAGACAACAGTTCCTCTCTGTTCAGCTGAGCTGTGACTGCATCTGGAGGAGTGCCTTTTCTAGCACCACATTCCCAGAGAGATCAACAAATGGGAAGTCATTCCTGGGAGAGCAAAAAAGAATGCAGGGGGCTGGCAGAAGTGACTTCTGGATAGAGCCCTGCAACCTGACCCAAATCCTAGGGGACCTGATCACAGGCGTCTGGGTCAGGTTGGGTGAGAAAACAACTGGACCCTCTTGAGCTCGGGTCAGGTCGGCTCTCCTCCTTTAGCCCCTGGGATCGGCACAACCGGGACTGCGTGTTCCTGCCAGCCACCACCTCCTTCCTGCGCTGCACGCGCTGTGGAGCAAGGATGCCGAGGAGTCACAGCGTCTCCCTCTCTCTGCAGCACAGACCCAGCGCAGCAGGGGCCGTGTCAGAGGATGGAGCCATTGCTGCACACAGTGGCCACTGCACCAGCCCCATGAGCAGGATGCAGCGGCAGGATCCGGTTTGGGGGGAAAGGTTGGGACCAGGATGGAAAATGATTCAGCCCTCTCAGGGTGAGGTGAGTGGGCCGGGGGCCAGTTCATCTTGGGCTTAAAAATTGGGCCCGAGCAGACCCCTACTTCTGCAGACAGACGGAAAGAGCTGTCTGTGTCTGATGCGGCCAAGGGATGACTCTGAAGGAGAGAGGATAATACCATACAACTACCTGGAGGGTGTGAACACCAAGGAGGGAGAGGAATTTTTTAGGAAAATACATTTTGGTAAAAGTAGGAGTAATGGGATTAAGCTAAAAAAGGACATTCAATTTAGACTTTGATAACAGGAAAAATGCCCCAACTGTAAGACAGGGCTATTAGGTTATGACATAGTCTTCCTCGGAAAGAGGCGGAAGTTCAGTCCTTAGGGGCTTTTCAAATTAGTTTGGCCAAAACCGTGGAAAATGGCTGCTGGGAATGCTCCTGCATTAGCAGGGAAATGGACTGGATGATCCAATAGGTCTTTTCCGTCTCGGTCTCCTGTGAGTCTAGACATCTGTGCGACCTGCATGCCAAGGTCATAACCCACTTTGGAAGGTTCAAAGCCAATCAGATCTCTGAATGGGAGAGCTTAGGGGTCAGACAGGGTCTGCATCAGATCTCTTGATTGGCTATACGTTCCAGTGGTTCTGCTTTAAAAGGCATGCTTCTGCAAACTGCAATCATAACAGACAGCTCCACTGGGGAGAAGCCCCTTCCATTCATTTTTAAATGTAAGGAGGATTTTTTTAATTGAAAATTGTCACTGACAACTTATCAATACATAAGCACTACATAATTCAAGTAATTCAAGTAATTAATCACATGAATTAACATAATTAATCACTCTCCTTACAGTGAGTATGATAACACCCATTTTTTCATGTTCTGTGTGTATCTAAATCTCCTCACTGTATTTTCCACTGAATGAATCCGATGAAGTGAGCTGTAGCTCATGAAAGCTTACGCTCAAAGAAATTGGTTAGTCTCTAAGGTGCCACAAGTACTCCTTTTCTTTTTATAATTAATCAAGTAATTCAAATAATTAAAGGAGTCGGAGGCCAAGACAAGCGGTTCAGTTGGCCTCCTAGTACTTTAATGGAAACTAAAATGCCTTCTGTGTTGGCCCTTAATAGGGAAATGGACTTTGTTGGATGCAAGTATTAATCAATGGAAAAAAGGGGTCTGAATATTCCTCCTGGGGCAATTCTGCACTACTGCACATGTGCATAATTAATGAGCCCCGCATATTTTTATTTTTTTGCACAGTAAAAAGCTTCTGCTGAAATGCTGCTGCCGTTCCATCTCTTGCCCACCAAAGGGTGCTGTGGCAATAGAACAAAGCAGCAACTCCCTATCAGCGAAGGAAGAGAGAGAGCCTGTCTTCTTCACAGCAGGCCAGGTCAGGAGACAGGGGCTATGGGGAGACAGACAGTGTGGGATGCTGGGTGGGGTCAATCAGGGGCTCATAAGGGCTAGTGGGGGAGGACAGACTGGGGCAGGGGCTGAATGGGAGTGGAGGCACAGAGTTAGAGGAGGAGGGAGGTTCAGGGCTCCATAGTGATGGGGGAGGAGGTGCAGAGCTACCTAAGGACAGGGGCCGGTTGGCTGGGGGCACAGAGACACATGGGGACAGGGGGAGGGGGTACAGGGACACATTGTTAGGATATAGATGTTCAGGCCTGTCTGTAAAGGCCTATCATCTAAGAATTTAGGTGTATTCTTATCACTTGGCTAGTTCTAGAGGTATAAAAGAAAGAATGAAAATCACTGTCTGCCAGTGTAAGGTCCTTCTCTCACTGGGACAGTCTGAGGCCCTGTTCTTAGGCTAAGGCCTTTGGCTAAGCAGCAGAGGCAGCCATAAGCTGGGAAGCGACCAGTCACCTCTTCACATTCCCAACTAGTCACATTGAAATAAGGTGCTATTGGGCTGTTAGGAACACAATCCTGTCCTGATAATGCCTATTGCCTCCAGAGAAAGGGAAGGGCCTAGAAGATGTAAAAGGAAACTTAGTTTGAAAGCATCCTGTCTGGCAAGAACTCACTTATCACTAGCAGGGATGTGAAATCCTCATTTCTGGGTTTGTTCTATCACTGTAGTCCCCATTTCCCCATTGTTTGTCTGTATAATCTCTGTCTGGTTCTGTGATTGTTTCTCTCTGCTGTATAATTAATTTTGCTGGCTGTAAACTAATTAAGGTGGTGGGGATATAATTGGTTACATAATCATGTTACAATATGTTAGGATTGGATAGTTAAATTTCAGGAAAAGGATTGGTTAAGGTACAGCTAAGCAGAAGTCAAGTTTTACTATATAGTCTGCAGTCAATCAGGAAGTGAGGGGGTGGGTGTGTGGGTGGGGGAAATGGGAACAGGGAATGGGGGTGGGGAAATTGGAATCATGTTTTGCTAAAGGGGGAAATGGGAACAGGGAATGGGGCTGAGGAAATTGGAATCATGTTTGGCGAAGGGCAGGAATGGGAACAGGGACACAGCTGTAAGGCTCTGTGGTGTCAGAGCTGGGAAGGGGGACACTGAGGAAGGAAACTGAAATCATGCTTGCTGGAAGTTCACCCAATAAACATGGAATTGTTTGCACCTTTGGACTTCAGGTATTGTTGCTCTCTGTTCATCTGAGAAGGACCAGGGAAGTGAGTGGGTGAAGGAATAAGCCCCCTAACACACATGGGGATGGGGGGAGTGGGTTTCTGAGTGGGGGTGGAGGGACACATGTGGATGGGGGTGCAAGGACCCATGGGTGTGCAGGAACACATGGAGACAGGGGCAGATGTGCCTTATTGAATGGGAGAGGTTAGGGGTCAGACAGGGTCTGCATGGGGGGAGCTGCCTAACAATTCCTCCCTGCCCCTCCCAAAAAAACTGTTCCATACTTTTCCCACCCATACCCAGCAATGCTCCAAGTTCACACCCAGGCTCCTTCCCAGCAATTTACTTCCCTCCATTACCCTTGACTCTACCGAGCCTTTGCACTGCGCCTAAGGGGTGCAAGAAATATGGTTCTGTATTGAGTTTAAATGAATTATTACTCAGAGTTCTGTATTAACATGCAGAGTAAGGAATTGGTTTGTCAAAAAACATTTCCTGAATCCTTTTTGTTGTCTGTATTCATACAGACATACTTGCTGACAGGTATTTTGAAATAAATAACCAAAAATCATTTTAACGGGTGTAATTATATTGTATTGTTTTGACAAACAAAATATGCAGAATTTTGCAGAACTTCTAAAATATTGTACGCATCATTTTTATTTTTTTCTTGCAGAATTCCCCCAGTAGAAAATATATAGATAAGGGTCCCTTCAATGCTATAATCTCAATAATATGTCATCATAACAAAGGAGTGTTGGCTAGGCTTTAGAGCAGGGAGTCAGTTCACTTGGGTTTTATTCACATTCTTTGACTAACTTGCTAAGTGGTGTTGAGCAAGTTACTTAATTCCCTGTGACACAAGTCATCCGTAAATGGGGATAATGCTTCCCATTCTCACAAGGGTGCTGTGAGTCTTAATTCATTAGTATTAGGGAAGTGCTTTGAGATTTTTGGACGAAGATGCTAAAGAAGGGCAAAGTATTATTAGAAGAGATTACTGCTAGTCCGATGGTGTACTTTTACTGTCTACAGCCCATGTACTCCACTGTGTGTAAAAGGGCAATGCTCTCTTTATAGAGCATTGTATCATCCTGATCTGTAAGAACAGCATTTTGCATGATGAGTTTACGCCTGAGGACAGAAGGGCGAATACTGATTCTCCTGATGGTGCGCCAGGCCAAGTTCTACACTGAATTACCCCCGTGCAGTCCCTTGTACCCCCATGAAGTCAGGCAGAATTTGGTGTGGACACCTGGAAAGCGGATGCAATTTCATGAAAGTGCCCTACCTCATCCTTTTGCAGTTTCTCAAGCAGAACTGTCAGAACGATAGCCAGCTTGGTCTCGGCTATAAAGGCAATCCTGAGGGCAATTTTGCCCTTATCTTGGTCATCCATATGTGCCAGGAGGGAAACAACCTCATTATAAACACCTGAAATTAAATAAAAGGATTCGGCTGGTTACCACTGACAGCAGAAATTGGTGCTGGCCTCTTTAATTCACTATCCAGTCAAGATTCTGCAGGAGCCCAAACACTGTGAGAAGTAGACCTGGGAATCCTGGAAATCCTCTTCCTTCCTCCTCATGACCAGGTTTGTTTGCTGAACTCCCCAGTGTGCTTGAGGGGAAATCATAATGAAGCAAATTTGCTCCTTTCAAGTAGGTCCCCACGTAAAATAATCTTCCTTTCCCTCTTTACTGTCAATTGATGAGTTTTGATAGCATACAGAATACTAATTTAACTCTAAGCCAAGAAATAGAGCTAAAGTTAAGCACATGCTGAGGAGTTTTGCTTAGTCAGGGCCTCATTTTCAAAAATCTTGAGCACCCAGATGTACCTATTAGCTATGCTGGGAACTTTTGGGGCTCGGTATCTCTTGAAAATCAGGCCACCGTTGGAGACCTCAGTATGAATTTAGAAGCTTAACTTTAGGCCCCTTGTTTTGAAGAAAGCCTTTAATCTTCTTTTATGGTCGTTTAAATACTTGCAGAGAAGACTCATGGAACGGAGTTCATCCAGTTCATAGAATATCAGGGTTGGAAGGGACCTCAGGAGGTCATCTAGTCCGACCCCCTGCTGAAAGCAGGACCAATCCCCAACTTTTGCCCCAGATCCCTAAATGGCCCCCTCAAGGATTGAACTCACAGCTCAAACCACTGAGCTATCCCTCCCCCCTGTACAGTTGCCTGTAGAGGTCATAAAGGAATTCCCCCGCCCCCCACCCCCACGCACAATTGGCGAGGTGTACGCTGTGAGTGGGGTGGGGTGGGGTGGGGTGGGTCCCTCCAACCTTCATCTGAAGCATCAGGGATTGACCATAGCAGGAGATGGGACACCTGGTAGGGTGGACCAGTGCTCTAAAATGGTTCAGAGAATCTGTTTCCTTAGCTGTCCTGCTCACATGCTCAGGGTCCAACTGATCTCCAGAGTTGTGGGTGGGAAGGAATTTCCCCCTGGTCGGATTGGCAGGGACCTTTGAGTGGCAGGATGGGGCACTGATCACCTGCTAGGATAATCTGAGTATATCTGACCCAATCAATTCTCGGCCATTGCAAGGGCCTCAGGCATTGGTGGAACCTCAGTCTCTCCTGTCCTCTGCCGACGGCACACAAACACTTTTGTCTCCTACAGACTGAAATGTTTTTGTCCAAGACAAGTTTTGGGGTTCAGTGTAGGGTTGCTAGGTGAAATTTAGTGGCCTGTGAAATACAGGAAGTCAGACTAGATGATCTAATGGTCCCTTCTGGCCTTAAACTCTAGGAAACAATGAAATAGCTGGTGTATGAAAAAAACCAGGATTTGATCTCCCATGTATCTCTTCCCTCTGGGCAGAAATTCTCCAGGAGACTTAATATTTCACAAGAAATCTGAAATGCTGTATTTATCTGTCTCCATTGTAACAGCATTCCAAGCATGAAGGAGGAACTAACAAGATTTTCCCTTCCCAGGAAAGACTACTTGAGGTTAGGTGATTGCCCATCCGTTATGCAAATTGCATCCTTCAGTTGTAACACCCAGATGCAAACAGAATCATGACTGTAACCTACTCTGCCCATCTGTGTGGGATGAGGAGCACTAGTGTTGCTAAGAAATGTGACCCCATGCTTTGTTCTCTTGCATTTAAGATAGTAGCAGAGCTTCATTTAGACAGCTAGAGGAGAAGTCCTTCTGCCTTTTTTGTTCTAATTTCCCCTATCGCTGATGGAGTTGGCTCCATGGATGCAGAAGACGCAAAATGAGGACCCATAACAAACATAAAACAACTGGGAGAAAAGAAGGAAGACCTCCCCCATAACATTCCCTAGAAACTCAGATTCTCAGGAAAGTTTCCAGGTCCAGAGGCTGTAGGCCAACTCCTCAACTGGTGTAAATCAACACAGCTACAAGGAAGTCAAAGGAGGGACACTGGTTTACAGCAGCTGAGGTTCTGCTCACACAAAGGGAGAACATTACAGCTCATCTGTATGCCTATGCTTTCTAAATGTGTGTGTGAATATAGAATGGATATAGAGAATACAATGCTGACCCTTACCTCTGTCGGTTACCTCCTGATCACTCACAAATTTATTCATGTTTTAATCTTTCCTCAACACTTCCTCCAGTCCTTTCTCCAAAGAGCTCCAGTACTGATAGGCAGCTGGCCTCTCAGGCTGTCCTGTCCGGAATAGCCAGTTAAGATTATGCAAGCACTATTATGACATCGCTGTGACTGTGACATAGCACATAAACTGCTGCTGACCAGGTAGGTGCTGTGATGACATGGACAAGAGTCTCACAGGTATTTAGGCTCCTAACTCGCACTGAAATCAATAGATGTGAGGAACCTAAATACATTTCAATATCTGGGCCCATCCATGTACGCAGTCCAATAGGTGGCTAAATTTGCTCCAGTGTAGAATTTCTCATTCGCTCGAAATCCTTTTGAATTTTGGTTCCGTCCCTCTCTCAGTTTGCCACACTTTCCAATATTGGTTTTACTGGAAAATCTGCTCCTGCTTGAATGGATAGAAAATAAAAGCACCGAACAAAGAAAGAGAAGAAACTGCCTTGGAGAATGCACAGTGACACTTGAGTGTGGGTGGTTGGTTGGAATGCACAGTGACACTTGAGTGTGGGTGGTTGGTTTCTTTTGCTTTTTAATTTGGTTGATTAAAAAGCTTGATGAAATCTTATTGGACTGTATTACAAATCTTGATTTTTATATTGTTTTAAAATGAATTGAAATTTATTCTTCATTTCCATGTCCTGCCAAACAAATCAACTAAATTATTTTTTGTTGTGTTTAATACAGTGTGGTGTCATATGTATGGCCATATGTAGAGCCCACACTTGATTTTGGAGATGATGTTGCCTTTAAAGCATTCAGAGTGATGACACTCTTTGCAGTAAACCATGTGGAAAAAGAATTCCAATGACATGTGTCCTTTGCTATGTATAACTGATTTGGTGCCTTACCCTTTCTGATTTTGCCCTTACACGGACACACTATTCTTTTGTACTCCTCCTTCGTAATTCGTCCATGTTTCCCCATTTTGTAGGATTTCTTTTTGATTTTCAGGTCATTACAAAACTTCTGATGGAGCCATTGGCCTCTTACTATTCTTCCTCTCTTTCCTTTGCATTGGCAGTTGTGCCTTTAATATTGTCTCCTGGAGAAACTGCCAGCTTTCCTGAACTCCTTTATGCCTTAGACGTTTTCCCCATGGGTCGCTACCTACCAATTCTCTGAGGATGTTAAAGTCTGCTTTTGGCAGTCCTTCTCCTGTCATTCTCATTCCTTCCTTTCCTTAGAATCATGAAATCTATCCTTCATGATCCCTTTCACCCAAATCACCTTCCACCTTCACATTCACAACCAGCTCCTCCCTGCTGGTCAGAATCAAGTCTACAGTGGCTGTCCCCCCGCTTACTTCCTCCATTTTCTGAAACAAAGCATTGTCCCCAGTACATTCCAGAAACTTATTGGGTAATTTGGGGTTTTACCATTTCCTTTTTCAGCAGATGTCTGGGTAGGTAAAGTCCCCCATTACAATCAGGATTTGTGTTTTGCATATTTCTGTTGTTTGTTCTAGAAATGCCTCCTCTCCCTCCTCTTCCTGATTTGGTGGTCTGTAATAGACCCCTACCAGGACCTCACCCCTGTTTATTCCCTCTTTTATCTTTACTCAGAGACTTTCAACTGGTCTGCTTCTCACCTCCTTCTGGACCTCAGAACAGGTTTACAATGCAATATGTCCTCTCTTTTTTTTCCTGCCTGTCCTTCCTCAACAAGCTATAGCCCTCTATACCAATAGTCCAGTCATGAGATTTATCCCATCAAGTATTTGTGATACAGTTAAGCTCAGTTAAGATTTATGTTCTAAAACTCCCAGTTCTTACTGTTTATTCCCCATTAATATTCCTCCTTGCTTGTGTGTACAGACATCTAAGATGTTAAGCAGATGCCCCCATGGATTTCCCTCTTGTTTCTCCTATAATTCTACTGCAATTTTCCACATCTACTTCTCCCCACACAGCTAGTCCTCTATTAAGGCCACCTTTTTTTACCTGGTGGCTTTTTTCACCTGCCCCCTCTGAACTTCGTTTTAAGCTCTTCTCCTAAGGTTGGTGAGTCAGTGAATGAAGATGTTCTTCTCCTTCTTGGTCAGACGGACCCCATCTCTTCCCAGCAAACCTCCTTCCTGCAATGGCATCCCATGGTAGAGGAAGTCAAAGCCTCCCAGAGACCCATCTTCATAACCCTATTCTGTGGGCATGCCTACCATTAAGTGTGTATTGAGCAGAAAGAACACTCAGTGCAGGAGACAAGGGGACTGAGTTAAACTGCAGATGTCAGGTTCACAAACTTCCATTTTCCATGACTAATCTCTTAAGCTAGTGAGGATGGCCACGGTATAAAAATATTTCTGGAGATCAGCATGTGATTATTTGTATTGCAGTACTGCCTCACAGTCCCAGTCACAGAGTAGGATCCCATTGCGCTCGGACCTGTAGAAACAGAGAACAAGATGGTCCTTAACTGTCATTAATAAATTAACACATCTTAAGAGCACAACAAACAGACAAGAGGATAATAAAGCAAGCAAAAAAGCCCCCTTTGACCAGGTACCAGCAGATAACTAATATAGAGCTACCTATTTCGGGAACTTTCTTCCTGATTCAGGGTCTGATGTGATTCAGCCCCTGTTCCATGCCATTGTGTAAACTGGGGACTCGTACATTTGCACAAGATGGAAAGTATCCAGTGGCACACCATTGAGGCCTACGCCAGTTTTAGTACATAAACAGCAGGCCACTCTGCAAGAAGCTAAGGGCATGGTCAGCACAGAGAGTTTGCCTGTCTCTGTGCTGGTGTTCTGCACCCCTCACTGTCTACACCTGGCTCCATAAAGTCGGGCCTTTCAAAAATGCAGCATCAGGTAGGAGCACAGGTAATTGTAAGAATGCTTGCTCATTGCAGCTGTTACCATCCTGGCAAGGCATCCACATATAAGTCCACTACGGATGGACCAGTGATGGGAAGAGTGTTCATGCATGTGACAAGTAACACCATGAACTATGTAATGCCACAGAATAAATTAAGTTCAAGAACAGAACAAGAGTATGTGTGGCAAAGCCATGACAAACACTGTGCAGGCATCAAGGAGCTCATAAATTAGCACATCATCACCCCAACACTGCCTCAGCTTGACTTAGAGCTTGGGCAACAGTAGACCCTCAAAAGGAGGAGGCCATAGCTTTACACCCGTGGTCACTGTGATGTTAACTGGCTGCATTTGACAAGAGCTGGATCAGAGGTTGACTTTGAGTGTATTTACAGGGGGCAAGGTTTTCACAACACAAGCCTTGTGCACACACACAAATAGTGTTCTGCAGCAGTGCAAGTTGAGCTGCAGCAATGAGCAGCGGGATCCTGCTTGGGCTCGTAATTCATACACTTCTCTCACTAATGAGGATCAACAGATCAACCCATAGTGAATGCAGCTTGACAATGTACCATCACTTAAAACACATTACAGTCAGAGAGGATGATAAATATTCCATTTATACACATTATGTACAAGGCCCAAAATGACTGAGGGTGTAAGAAAACAAAGCTGGTAAATACAGAAAATGCATTTGTCATAAATATAAAGGGAAGGGTAAACCCCTTTAAAATCCCTCCTGGCCAGAGGAAAAATCCTCTCACCCATAAAGGGTTAAGAAGCTAAAGGTAACCTCGTTGGCACCTGACCAAAATGACCAATGAGGAGACAAGATCCTTTCAAAAGCTGGGAGGAGGGAGAAAAAACAAAGGGTCTCTTTGTCTGCCTGCCTGTGTGCTGCTGCTGCTGGGGACAGAACAGGACTGGAGTCTGAGAACTTTTAGTAAGTAATCTAGCTCGGTATGTGTTAGATTATGATTTCTTTAAATGGCTGAGAAGAGTTGTGCTGAATAGAATGACTATTCTTGTCTGTGTGTCTTTTTTGTAACTTAAGGTTTTGCCTAGAGGGATTCTCTATGTTTTGAATCTAATTACCCTGTAAGGTATCTACCATCCTGATTTTACAGAGGTATTCCTTTCCTTCTATTAAAAGTCTTCTTGTAAGAAAACTGAAAGCTTTTTCATTGTTCTAAGATCCAAGGGTGTGGTTCTGTGGTCACCTATGCAAATTGGTGAGGATTTTTACCAAACCTTCCCCAGGAAGTAGGGTGCAAGAGTTGGGAGGATTTGGGGGGGAAAGACGTATCCAAACTACGTTTCCCAGTAAACCCAGTTAAAGTTTGGTGGTGGCAGTGGAAATTCCAAGGGCAAAGGGTCAAATTAATTTGTACCTTGGGGAAGTTTTAACCTAAGCTGGTAAAAGTAAGCTTAGGAGGTTTTCATGCAGGTCCCCACATCTGTACCCTAGAGTTCAGAGTGGGGAAGGAACCTTGACAGCATTACTGAAAAAACAGCTGCAGATTGACTCCTGCTAGCAAGAAGCTTCTGTACAATGTACAGTAAGATATTGGGCTTAACCCAACGCAGGGCTAGGCTGAATTAAAGTCAGTCAAAGTTTTGTCTGAGTAGGGTATGAGGCCCAGCTCCTCAAAGGTCTTTAGACTCCTAACTTCCACTGAAATCAGTGGAAGCTAGGAGCCTAAATACCTACTGTAGAATTTGACCCAATAACAACAATAATAATAACAATTTGCATTTCTAGAGAGATTTTCTTCTTCAAAGCATTTTACACACATGTTTTCTCACTCTCTGCTTCAAATAAAAGCCATTATTGACAGACAATTCTATTTTTCCGTCACAGCACAGACAAATAGGAGAGTGAAGAGAACACAGTTCATTAATGGGATTTTAAGCAGGTTCTCGTATGGAAAAAAAATTAAAGATCCAGCACTCAGAAGATGACTCTGCTTAGCTGTGTGCCTTGTGGCTTAAAGCAGAATTCCAAGAACATGACTTTGCTTTTTGAAATGGTTTCTCAATTAATGACAACTCAAAATATCTGCTTCCACCTAGTGGTGCGAGTTTGCAGAACATGTGTTGTTTGTATTCCCTGTTTTCGATATCTTTGCCTAAAAGATAAAATACATCCGAATCTACTGAGACAATTCACACTTCTGCACAAAGCCACAACAGCACTAAGTATGTATATCTTTGTTAGCAAATAGGGAGAAGGAAAATTGTTAGCAAATTAGGGAGAAGGAAAAGGATAATCTCAGAAAGAGGCTCTCTCTTTCTCCTTCACTTTATTCTATCTAGGTTTTTCCATGGTTCTCATCAATGAAGTATCTGAGCAGCTTCCTCTAGTACATTAATAATATGACTCACATCTGTCATGGTAATATCTTTTATTGGACTAACTTCTGTTGGTGAAAGGACTGCACAGAGTTCTTCCGGATGACTGGAAAAAGGCTAATGTAGTGCCAATCTTTAAAAAAGGGAAGAAGGAGGATCCTGGGAACTACAGGCCAGTCAGCCTCACCTCAGTCCCTGGAAAGGTCATGGAGCAGGTCCTCAAAGAATCAATCCTGAAGCACTTGCATGAGAGGAAAGTGATCAGGAACAGCCAGCATGGATTCACCAAGGAAAGGTCATGCCTGACTAATCTAATCGCCTTTTATGATGAGATTACTGGTTCTGTGGATGAAGGGAAAGCAGTGTCATGTTGAGGGAGCATTGAGGGAGCTGGGATTGTTTAGCCTGCAGAAGAGAAGAATGAGGGGGGATTTGATAGCTGCTTTCAACTACCTGAAAGGGGGTTCCAAAGAGGATGGCTCTAGACTGTTCTCAATGGTAGCAGATGACAGAACGAGGAGTAATGGTCTCAAGTTGCAGTGGGGGAGGTTTAGATTGGATATTAGGAAAAACTTTTTCACTGTGAGGGTGGTGAAACACTGGAACGCGTTACCTAGGGAGGTGGTAGAATCTCCTTCCTTAGAGGTTTTTAAGGTCAGGCTTGACAAAGCCCTGGCTGGGATGATTTAACTGGGAATTGGTCCTGCTTCGAGCAGGGGGTTGGACTGGATGACCTTCTGGGGTCCCTTCCAACCCTGATATTCTATGGTTCTATGATTCTATGATTCCTTCAGGTCCTTGAAAGGTTATTTCTTTCACCAACAGACGTTGGTCCAACAGAAGATATTACCTCAGCTAGGGTGACCAGATGTCCTAAATTTATAGGGACAGTCCAGATATTCGGGGTTTAGGCGCCTATCAATCCCACCCCACCCCCATCACGATTTTTCATACTTACTATCTGGTCACCCTCTCCCTCACCCACCTTGTCTCTCTAATAGCCTCGGAATGACATGGGAGTTTGTTCTCCTGTCACAGACTGTCCCCTGAGAAAGCTCTATCTACTGCACAGACAAGCCTCATCCTTCGAGTAGAAAACTTCATGGTGCCTGAGAAATAGGCCCTGTCAGCCACAACCCTAATCCCAGGGATTTACCTGATATCTTAGATATACTGGGCCCTGGCCACTGAGCCCCTGGAAGAGAAGGACTGCGACCTGGAACCTGACTTGATGTGTTCACGTTGCAGAAGTATGTACACAGCGTCTGAAGGCAAGCAACAAACAACACTTCAATGGTCACTGAATGAGGGGCCTGTGGAAAAAAATAGTACAATTGTGCAAGTAAAGACTGTGTCAAAATGCACGTGCACAGTACTCAGACTCCCTGAATCCTGGCATTTCCAAACTTTCCATTGCTCAGTTTTGCAAACTTACTAATTGTTATTTTAATGCAGATTTTTGTATATTTATTGGGCGTCTAAAGATATAAAAATACAGACATGGATTCATATCATTGTCATGCAAACATCCCCATTTCATTGTTTGTTTTGAAAGAAAAAAGTACAGGACTAGGTTCTGGCAATTTCTGTATTGAGCTGTAAAGAAAGGTATTTTTAAGGGGTTTGAACTATCGAAACAGAGGCACAGAGATTGTCTCACATAGGGAGGAGTGGGTGATGCAGTGCACACTTTCCCAAGCCAGCAGAGTTGCTGGACCCCAAGAGATTCCCCCTCTATTCCTGAGCCAACCTTGGCCAGAAGCAAGCAGACAGAAGGACAAAAGTAGCTCTCCATTTTACTAAAGGCTCTTGTAACTTCCTGGGTCAACTGGTCCCTTCCATTCTTTAGCTGACTATTACTCAGGCTCTTTTCTTACTGGCGAACTTGAATTTTGATTTTTCTACGTCATGGCCAGTCTTTATCGTCTCTCTTGTAAACTTGAATATGCCAATCCCTGAGAGGACGTACTTTCTTGTTTTTTCCTGATTCAGCAATCCTAGCTCTGGGGATTGAGCTCCCATTTAAGGTACTTTTAATGATGACCCTCAGTCCTTTATTTCATCTATCAGGATGTTCAAAGAGAGCAGCTACCCTTCACTGAATGCCACTGCTCTGACTTTGGATTCCCTTGTAGAATGTGTGGGGCTAGGGTAGTTGTCTCAGCTGGATTCTTAATCCAGAGGAAAGACGCTCTCCCCTGTTCAATCAAGATCAGGAATGGCACATAGATTTGGGAGAAAAAGTACATTTTACTTTTACTCTATTTTCTTATTTCTCAAAAGGAACAATCAGTATAGGTATTGATGTATCTTGTCTGAAATGGGACAGCTGCTCTTCTACTCTCGGGATGGATGCTATATCAACAGATAAGATAAAAAGACAGGCCTAACTGAGAGACTGAACCCATAGGAGGGCCAAATTCTGCTCCTCGGTTACATGAGTACGTCGCTCCCCGACTAGGGCCCAAATCTGTGTAAAGAAGAGTAAATCTGGTCCCGAGGGTGTATCGAACAACTTCCAAACTGTATAAGGAGGGTGGTTGAGTCTAAACTATAAAGACAGTTCCAAATATGGACCGCAGTTCAGGAAAGCAGCCTTATTCATCCAAGCATATGAATGATGTAAGAAAATTCTGAAAATGTGGATCTTAGATCATGGTCATAATTTAAAAAAATTAATGGACACAGCGGACACCATTCACATTTGAAACATAAAGTAGCTTCAAACTGTCCTAGCTTGAAGTGGTTTGAAACTGCTTCAGGAAATGTGGTCCTCTTAGAAGTGTAGATGTGAGGTTGCATATATGGTAAAGCCATGTATACAGAATACATGCTGATTTTAATCCTACAAATGTCCTAAACACTATACAGAATATCTAATTGCTTATTTTTGAATCCTAATCAGAGAAAAATTAAAATGATTTGTGCAAATAATTGAATTCTAAGGATTGTGTAACAACAAACACTCTTATTTTCTAGATCTACTGAGAGCTAGCTCTGAGAGAACAAAACAGTATTTTCAGTGTTTATGGTTCTTTACTGAAGCAGGTCTATTCTTTATCTAAGAACAGGAAAACAAAAGAATTTACAATATTGTTATCCCTTTTGACCTGAGCAATTAGTGAATATTTTGGGTCTTGTGAGTTGTTTCCATTAGGGAGAGAAATGGATGATGGAGTCAGGCATTTTTTTGACACAATCCTGCTTATTTACAAAGAATGTACACGAAGTTCTATTTCCCTAACGACAGCACGAATAGTTTCTTGGCTCACAATTCCAAGCCTCTTTCTATCTAGCAGTCAACCATAAAGCGCGCACGCTCTCTCTCTCTCTCTCTCTCAACTTTTTCTGAGATCACACTACAAATACTTCCCTGGGGCTCCTTTGTGCTTCTGCGGTGTCACACTCCCTCTCTTCCTCCCCCCTCTGCCCCGAACCCCATCCACCTGCATTTGCATTCAGACCCCAGTGAAAGCCCCTTCCACTGTATGGCTCAACTCCTATTCCAGCTTTACTTGATGGTGACTTCTATTCAGTCAGCCATCTATTCCACAAAAGAGCTTGATTGTTTTTACATTGATCCTGAATAAAGGACAACTGGTATGCCCACCAGCTTCAATAAGGCTTCCCCTTTCCCCAGCGTAACTACCTGTTTTCATGTTGTTTTTATAAATCTGTATCTTGTACATGTCCGCAAAACCCACAGCATTCTTTTATTTTTACTAACCTGAAACAGGATATTGAATGCATAATTTCAGTTACACCAATGTAAATCTGTGGTAATTCATTAGAATTATTTATCCTGGTGACAAAATATGTTAGCACGTCAGTAGAGAAAACATGACACTTTTTGATAATTGTTATTGTTGCCAGCACCCAGTGCCGAGAGGCTAAACAACAGCTGAGGTTGGTTCGTTACACAGTGTGCTACACCCAATAATCACAAAGGGGTGAAGAAGCAGAAAAGTTTATTTGCAGCTGCAAAAAGGTACAGGGAGAATAAAATCTCCAATCCTGCACCCAGAGCAGGAAGTTACACAGGCTTTTATACGTCCTTTTTCCCAGCATACCTATCCAATAGCAAGCTGCCCTAAGTATCCATATAGCCAGCCAATCCAGTTCCCAGCTAGTTCCCTTGTTCTCTGTATCATTTGTTAAACCATACATAAAGCTGCTTTATTCAGCATTGGTCTTCCATATCTGCCCTGTTTGGCCTTGTTTAGTTTCAGGCAGTCTGACTCTGCAACATATTGTTGCAGATCCTCAGCATAACTGCTGCGAGTGCCTCCAGGCCGGGGGCCAAGGACACTTGGGCCTAGTACACAGAGCTGCTGCGAGTGCCTCCAGGCCGGAGGGGGGGGCAAGGACACCTGGGCCTAGTGCGAGGGGGCTTCATCGACACTCGTGGTCTTCCATCCCCTCGAGATACCTAGTGGCCATGCCCCAGTGTCCCCACTGAACTCCCACATCTGAACTCCCAGCCAGAGCCCGTACGTGCTCCACCATTAGAGGCCCTGATGCAGCAAGCCACCCCATACAGCAAAACAAAACCACTTCCCACATGGCATTAGGATGGCAAACGCTAATAGAGAAAGATGAGAACTTGCTATAACAGGGGTTCTCAAACTTCATTGCACCACGACCCCCTTCTGACAACAAAAATTACTACGCTACCCCAGGAGGGAGAACCAAACCCTGAGCCCACCCAAGCCCTAGCTCCCCCGGGCCAGAAGGGGCCAAAGTCAAAACCCAAGGGCTTCAGGCCCAGGCAGGGGGTGGGGGGAGCTGTAACCTGATCCCAGGGCTGAAGCCCAAGTCTCAGCCCTGGTGCCCAGGGCTCAGGCTTGGGCTTCAGCCCTGGGCCCAGGCAAGTCTAACTCCAGCCCTGGTGACCCTATTAAAAAGGGATCCCGACCCACAGTTTGAGAATCGCTGTGCAGTAACATGCACTGATTATTGGTGATACTTGGTTTCCTCACAAAGACATGCACAAGGTTACATGGAACTCATCAGATGGTTAAACCACAAACCAGACTGAGCACATGTCAGGAGACCGGGTTGTAGGTGGTCAGGCATAGTGGTCAGACTGGGAGTCATGCCTAGTGGTGAGTGTCCAAAAGCCAAAAGCAGGGATTGAGACGGGGCCAAAACCAAGAAGCAGATCCAAAGATTCGAACTAGAGTCAGAATCCAAATGGCAGAGCCAAGAATCAAGTAGGGTGACCAGACAGCAAATGTGAACAATTGGGATGGAGGTGGGGTAATAGGAACCTATATAAGAAAAAGACCCCCAGATCAGGACTGTTCCTATCAAATGGGGATATCTGGTCACTCTAGAATCAAGAGAGAGTCGGAGTCAGGAATCAGAGCCAAGGGTCAGAACCGGATCACCGGGGGCAGGGAAGAAGGGAGCAGGGCTGGTTCTGAGGCAGGAGCAAGGCTGGGTGTAGGACAGGATCTGGGCTGAAGCTGTGGAGGAACAGAGAAGAAGCAGGGCTTGGCAAGAGCTGAGCCCAGGGAGGCAGAGAATCACTGAGCACCCAGCGAGCGACTGCTGCTGCTGAGTTTAAGAACCAGACAGCTAACTTCTTCAGCCAATCTGGCAGGGTGGTCCAAGCAGGACAGTGTCGGAGGATGGTGCCGTGGGGAGGCGAGCAGAGCTTCATCATCATGGGCTTGCTTCTGGACGGCGCCGTGCCTTGTGGGGCCGGAGGTCTATCTTGCCTGGTGGGAAACTGCGGTGCCATCATGGCAATCAAGTCCCTGGCCACCTCAAACGTGTCCAGGATGGAAGGGAGCTCCTGCTCCTCCACCTGGCACTCTCTAGCAGGAGGGTCCAGTGGCACCAGACTTGACGGATCCCTCTGCAGGCCCAAAGTCGACAGTGCTGATCCCTGCTAATATTCTGTTCGCTTTTTTGACTGGTGCTGCACACTGAGCAGATGCTTTCAGAGAACTATCCACAGTGACCCCAGGATCTTTCTTGAGTAGTAACAGCTCATCATTGATATGATAAACCCCCCTCATTTTATATGTATCGTTGGGATTATGTTTTCCAATGAGCATTACTTTGCACTTACCAACATGGAATTTCATCTGCCATTTTGTTGCCCAGTCACCCAGTTGTCTGAGGTTCCTTTGTAATTCTTCACGGTCTGCTTTGGACTTATCTGTCTTGAGTAAGTTTCTATCATTTGCACTTTTTGCCACATCACCATTTACCCCCTTTTCCAGATCATTTATGAATATGTTGAACATCACTAGTCCCCGTACAGATCCCTGGGGGACACCACTGTTTACCTCTCTCCATGCTGAATATTGACCATTTATTCCTATCCTTTGCTTCCTGTCTTTTAAGTTAGTGATCCGTGAGAGGACTTTCCCTCTTATCCCGTGACTGCTTACTTTGCTTAGGACCCCCACCAAAGGCTCTTTGTCAAAGGCTTTCTGAAAGTCCAGGAACCTCATGTCTCCTGCTTTGCCCCATGGGCATTTTAACCCTCCAGACCCATTGGGTAAGAGTGTGAAGTACAGAGGGAAACTGAGGCATGCATAGAATTATTTAAAAATGTTACAGAAAATTCCCACTTTATTAAGGTCTGGTACATTTTAAACCTGATGCTGCACATGGAAATGTGTCCAGCTGTCTCTCAGGCATGGGCCATGCCCCTTGTGTGCTCCTTTCTCCCCAGTATCACACTTGTGACAGAGTGCTCCCAAGCAGGGCACAGCTGGGCACCTGGGAACAGAGCTGAGCCTCCCCTGAGCACAGCCAAGGTCACTGACTCTCAGGAGAACTGGTGGCTTTCTTAAAGTCCCAGCTCCTGGAGTCATGTGAATTTGTGAGAATTCCAGTTTTTGCTTCGCCAATGAAGTCAGTGTCTAGCGCTCATGGCTGGGGAGCAGTCCAGCAGCTCCATGGAGGGATAAATAAAGAACCCAAACTGATCAGTTTTGTAATCCCATGATTTTGGGGGCCTCACTTCTGAGCTCTGAAGCTGGTGATGCTGCATAGATGGTGGGCTCTGTGTGCCTATTAGCTCCAAAGTACGCCAGCAACAACCAGCACAGAGATGTCCTCTGAATTAGCTGCGACTGTTAATGAGGGGAGCTGCAAGGCTTAGCTGAGCCACTGGGTGGGAAAGGGTGGGTTGTGGGGTGGGATGCTGGGTGGGGCAGGGCAGGCTGGAGAGAGTGAGGTGGCAAGTGGGGAAGACTGACTGGGTGGGGGGAGGGAAGGCTGACTGAGGGTGTCAGGGAAGGCTTGTGGGGAAGGGGGTGGGGCGGTGGCAGCAGCAGGTGCTGGAAGGAGGGTGGCAGGCACTGGGTGGGAAGTTGAGGGGGTGTTGGTTGCGGGAGGCTGGGTTGGGGGAAGCAGGTGGTGTGTGGGAAAAATTGGGGGGCTGGGACATGGGGGGCATGGGCGGTGGGCTAGAAGGGGCAAAGGCTAGGCTGGGATTGGCAGATGCTGGGCAGGGAAGGCTGGGCTGGTGGGGTGGGGAAGGCCACGGGCACTTTGCTTGGCCTTTCCACACAGCATCTGTCTGTCCAGCCCTCTTATCAGGGCGTGGCCTTGCTTGCTGATCAGTCTTCAGAGGCTGCTGCTGCAGTGCAAAGGCAATCCAGAGCTGGATTAATCTGACTGCTTCTGCCCCATGCCTCAGTGGACACCCTGCACGAGAGCCGGCAGAGGGACCCTTGCGTCCTGAGCAAAGCTCCCTGCCAAGGGGTTCTCCCAGGCAGCCTTTCCTTCTGTGCCAGAGCTTTGGGGTGAGAGGAGATGGCTGCCCTGGCAGGAATCTGGGGCCCATTGATCCAACACCCTTTGTCCCTTGGGTGGCTGTTAACAGCATCCCGGGCTCGTCTGTGAGCCTATGTAGGATAGAGGGCGGCTGCTCTTCATTGATCCCTCGTTATCTGTAGGCTCTCCCTGGCCGATAAGGGGGCTACAGGGTGAGGGCAGGGTGGGGCCTGGAGCCTGAGCTTTGGCAACCTGCCACCGACTGCCATGCCGGTGTTACAGTTACACCAGGACTTTGATTTGAACTCTGCTTCATACTGTCACCTTGGGCCTGAAGCTTCGCCACCTGGCGTTCGCCTGAAGGGGGTGAGTGGTTTTCTTCTAATGGTTGAGCCAGCTCAGCAGCCTGTAACTAGACTCCTAATAGAATCAAAATTATAGTGGAAAGAGGAGGAAGTGCAATTAGCATGTAAAGCCCTCACAAGGGGGGGGGCATGCCACCAAATATTAATACCCATCCCCAGCCTCTCTCCCTTCACAGCGTTTTGGAACCCATGTCCCTTGTCTAGTGAGTGCTACTTAGTTGATGGCGAGTCCCTCCATCATAACAAAAGGCCAAGCACAGTTCCATTGTCCTTGATTCCCATAATCAGGGTAATAACAATTTATTCTTCCTGCCCCAAGAACAGAGACAATGGGGATCCCACAGCAGCCAAAGTGACCATTTGGGCAGCTATGGCCTCATTCTAGGCGGGGTGGGTGTGCCTATGCAAATGAGATCGGCCCCTGAAGTTCTTTTCCACAACTTGCCACACCTCACCACCAGATGTCAGGGTGGATCTCATCCTGACTCTGCTTACAAGAGGAAAGTGATCAGGAACAGTCAGCATGGATTCACCAAGCGCAAGTCATGCCTGACTAATCTAATTGCCTTCCATGATGAGATAACTGGCTCTGTAGATGAGGGGAAAGCAGTGGATGTGTTATTCCTTGACTTTAGCAAAGCTTTCGACATGGTCTCCCACAATATTCTTGCCAGCAAGTTAAAGAAGTATCAGCTGGATGAACGGACTATAAGGTGGATAGAAAGCTGGCTAGACTGTCGGGCTCAATGGGTGGTGATCAATGGCTCCATGTCTAGTTGGCAGCCAGTATCAAGTGGAGTGCCCCAAGGGTCGGTCTTGGGTCCGGTTTTGTTCAGTATCTTAATTAATGATCTGGAGGATGGCGTGGATTGTACCCTCAGCAAGTTTGCAGATGACACTAAACTGGGAGGAGAAGTAGATAGGTTGGAGGGTAGGGATAGGATACAGAGGGACCTAGACAAGTTGGAGGATTGTGCCAAAAGAAATCTGATGAGGTTCAACAAGGACAAGTGCAGAGTCCTGCACTTCGGAGGGAAGAATCCCATGCACCGCTGCAGACTAGGGACAGAAAGGCTCGGCCGCAGTTCTGCAGAAAAGGACCTAGGGGTTACAGTGGACGAGAAGCTGGATATGAGTCAACAGTGTGCCCTTGCTGCCAAGAAGGCCAATGGCATTTTGGGATGTATAAGTAGGGGCATTGCCAGCAGATCGAGGGACGTGATCGTTCCCCTCTACTCGACATTGGTGAGGCCTCATCTGGACTACTGTGTCCAGTTTTGGGCCCCACACTACAAGAAGGATGTGAAAAAATTGGAAAACGTCCAGCGAAGGGCAACAAGAATGATTAGGGGACTGGAACACGTGACTTATGAGGAGAGGCTGAGGGAACTGGGATTGTTTAGTCTGCGGAAGAGAAGAAGGAGGGGGGGATTTGATAGCTGCTTTCAACTACCTGAAAGGGGGTTCCAAAGAGGATGGCTCTAGACTGTTCTCAGTGGTAGCTGATGACAGAACAAGGAGTAATGGTCTCCAGTTGCAGTGGGGGAGGTTTAGGTTGGATATTAAGAAAAACTTTTTCACCAGGAGGGTGGTGAAGCACTGGAATGGGTTACCTAGGGAGGTGGTGGAATCTCCTTCCTTAGAGGTTTTTAAGGTCAGGCTTGACAAAGCCCTGGCTGGGATGATTTAATTGGGGATTGGTCCTGCTTTGAGCAGGGGGTTGGACTAAATGACCTCCTGAGGTCCCTTCCAACCCTGATATTCTATGATAAGTCTCTGCCTGCGCTAGAGCTTAAGTCTTTGCAGTTAATTTAACCCTTCTGAAACAGGAGGGAAGTTACTCAATGTTCCAGCTGAGGCCACGTCTATATTGGGAGCATTTTGCCAGTATAGGTAAACTAGTGTGGACATAGAAGAGCACTACTGTCCCCCACTGAATGAAGAACCTTTACCCTTAGAAAAGAGCAAGAATATAAAGAGGACGAACCCACTGCTCAGGCTTGCTCTGCATGGCTTTTCTATCATTATAGCGATGTTGGCTAGGGGTGTGATTCCTAACCAATACCATCATACCAGTACATCATCTTAACTCCTGGAGGCAGTTATACCAGTATAAGTGTGCTTATACCTGTACAACTAATATACACTAGCACTGGAGAGCTTAAAATAAGATACTAGACTGAGAGGACAAAAGAAAGGAGCAGATTCTCCTCTTAAATATACAGCATTCTCGCCCAGGATAGAAGACTGCGAAGAGGGACTTGCAGACAGATGTACACTGAATAGAGTTATTAGCAAGATGAAAAAAGATGGCTTAGCAGCTCTCCTGCTCTGATTGCAAAGTAAAGAATTAACTGCAACATCAGATCACTTCTGCTTTGGCCAGCCAGAAGGCATCCATATAACACTGGCTGCATTTGCTCCATTGCCTGAAGTGGGAAGTAAATAGCCTGGTCCCATGAGTGAACTGTTGGAAGAGAATAGGATCCCATCACTGAGCTAGGTATTCTGAAGAACCTGTTTCACCTTTCTTCAGGGTAAATGCACTGATCTGAAGGGCATTACTAAATATGAACTGGATGCTTTTACTAAGTGGTAAATGGATGAGCGATATAAATATGAAATCAAGACGGCTTCTTCCAGCCTAATAGCAAGTGAAGGCATCCTTCTAGCAAAAGGCAGCACAGCATACCGAGCTCACCATGCATAAGCATTTACAAAAACATGATTTCCCAAGTGCATTAGAGACCTTAACATCCCATCCTACCTTCAGAGTAACAGCCATGTTAGTCTGTATTCGCAAAAAGAAAAGGAGGACTTGTGGCACCTTAGAGACTAACCAATTTATTTGAGCATAAGCTTCCGTGAGCTACAGCTCACTTCATCGGATGCATCCTACCTTCCTGCACTTTATCAGATGATAGGGAAACCAACAGGCCCTGATTCGATGATACTTATCATAGGGACATTGTATTAACCTCTCTGGATCCAAAGCATCAACTGGAAGAGAAGGAATAAAAAGACAAAAGAAAACATTCTGTAAAACAAGATCTAAGTTCATCATCAACACAATTAACAAGAGTGAAAGCATACTAGCTACTGGAGCTGCCCTCTAACGGGGTTAAGCCATCAATTTTTAATAGCCGAGATAAAAATGCTAAACTGCTAAGTTGGCACTCATTGTGTGTACCCAACCAAATTCACTTTGGATTTTGGGTGAGTGGAATATTCCATTAAAAATGAGGAAAGCGCAATCAGTAGTGCAGAGTGGCCGGTACATATTAATGACTATACTTATGCAGAACAGTGAGCTGGAAATAAACTTTACTATAAAAACCCTTGAAGCTACCAAATTAACTAGTTGTACAGCAGTGACATGCTAAGGATTGGCAGAAGCACGGCATTCTGAAGTAAATCCTTTTGCATTTACCTTCATACTCCAAGGCCATCTCTGCTGGATTTAGAAAAACATCAAACTAAAACAAACATGTCTGGAGTTAAGGATGCAATTTGCACTACAGTGCACTTGGCCCTGTAAAGTGCAGAGGTTGGCAGGTGCTTAAGAGCCCAAGACTCTCTGAATATAGTGAGGGCCTAAGTCACAGGCACTTTTTGAAAATGTTCCCTCCTAGTCCATACTATGACCCAGAGACAGGCACGAGTCACCTTAATCACTTAACAGTTACGCAGAAGGGACAAGGTAGGGGAGGACCAACTTCTGAAAGTGAGACACACAAGCTTTCAAGCATACATAGACCTCTTCTTCAGGATTCAGTTTGTGTCCATGCAGCAGTTTTCTTGCCATCACAAATGTGTCTCCCCTCACACCTTCCATGCTATTTATCCGCATTTGTATCAATGTACAGAGGGCATGCACAGAAGTAACTTGGGCCAATGGACTGTGGGAGGTTTTCTAGATAGCTGGAAGTAAAGAGGACAGGCCAGATTGATTACATAAATCAGTATTTTTCAACCTTTTTGATACCAGGGACCAGCTTAGAATCATTGAATATCAGGGTTGGAAGGGACCTCAGGAGGTCATCTAGTCCAACCCCCTGCTCAGAGCAAGACCAACACCAACTAAATCATCCAAGCCAAGGCTCTGTCAAGCCGGGCCTTAAAAACCTCTAAGGATGGAGTTTCCACCATCTCCCTAGGGAACCCATTCCAGTGTTTCACCACCCTCCTAGTGAAATAGTGTTTCCTAATATCCAACCTAGACCTCCCCCGCTGCAACTTGAGACCATTGCTTCTTGTTCTGTCATCTGCCACCACTTTGAACAGCCTAGCTCCATCCTCTTTGTAACCCCCTTTCAGGTAGTTAAAGGCTGCTATCAAATTCCCCCTCACTCTTCCCTTCTGCAGACTAAATAACCCCAGTTCCCTCAGCCTCTCCTCATAAGTCATGTGCCCCAGCTCCTTAATAATTTTCGTTGCCCTCCGCTGGACTCCCTCCAATTTGTCCACATCTGTTCTGTAGTGGGGAGACCAAAACTGGACGCAACACTCCAGATGTGGCCTCACCAGTGCCAAATGGAGGGGAATAACCACTTCCCTCCATCTGCTGGCAATGCTCCTACTAATACAGCCCAATATACCATTGGCCTTCTTGGCAACAAGGGCAGACTGCTGACTCATATCCAGCTTCTCATCCACTGTCATCCCCAGGTCCTTTTCTGCAGAACTGCTGCTTAGCCAGTCGGTCCCCTGTCTGTAGCAGTGCATGGGATTTCCTTCCTTCCTTCCTTAGTGCAGAACTCTGCACTTGTCCTTGTTGAACCTTATCAGATTTCTCTTGGCCCAATCCTCCAATTTGTCTTGGTCACTCTGGACCCTTCCCTACCCTCCAGTGTATCTACTTCTCCCCCCAGTTTAGTGTCACCTGCAAACTTGCTGAGGGTGCAATTAATCCCATCATCCAGATCACTAATAAAGATGTTGAACAAAACCAGCCCCAGGATTGACCCCTGGGGCACTCTTCTTCATACCAGCTGCCAACTAGACTTGGAGCCATTGGTCACTACCCGTTGAGCCCAACAATCTAGCCAGCTTTCTATCCACCTTATAGTCCATTCATCCAATCCGTACTGCTTTAACTTGCTGGCAAGAATACTGTGGGAGACCGTACCAAAAGCTTTGCTAAAGTCAAGATATATCACACGCACTGCTTTCCCCATATCCACAGAGCCAGTTATCTCATCCTGGAAGGCAATCAGGCTGGTCAGGCATGACTTGCCCTTGGTGAATCCAAAGCTTGCAGCTTTTCTAAACAGTGTCAGGGAGATCTGAGGGACAGGCCATTGAGAAAGACTGACATAGGTACTTAGGACAAATGGCTACTTGTGACGAAGTGGGAAGTGTCTTAGTGTTTGATGAATACTGTGCACGCCTCAGTTTTCCCATTGTGTTGCACAAGTATCTAGGTGGTGGGATAAGGGTGTGTGACCTTTGCAGATACCCCGAGAGGGAAGGTGCAAGTGCCTTCTAGCTCCCTGGGCCCAGACAATAGATGTATCCTGGCAACTGATTGCCGGGGCCCATCCTCTGCAAGAGCCAGTGGGAGGAATTGGAGAACAAAGAGAGGTGGAGGCCAGGTGACCGGTTTGCTTGGGGAACAGCATACAGGATGGAGGAGGGGCAACTGGGTGTGACTGAAGGTGGGCTGCTGGAGGCTGGTCAGACTCCTGGTTTGGGACTCAGGAGGAGAACCCGTGGCTCTGGGTCTCCTCAAGATGAACTTTGCTGTAACTTCCTGCTTTCTGTGCTAACAAGATTCTGCTCCATGCTGTGTTCCAGACAACTAATAAACCCTTCTGTTTTACACCGCTGGCTGAGAGTCACTCCTGACTGCTGAAGTCGGGGGTGCATGGCCCCTTTGGAGGGCGTGTAAGGTTTCCCCAGGTGTCCTATTCAGGTGGCTCACTGCAGGGAGCTTATGGCGTGAGACAGGGATGCTGAATGCTCCGAGGTCAGACCAAGGAGGAGCTGAAGCCCAGGAGGCTTGTCCTAGTGAGAGTGTGCCCCGAGGGGTAGCCACACTGCAAGAGGGTCCTGGTCCGGGGGCTGGTCTTCACCAGACTCACTGCAGCTGCGCTAATGTAGGGCAGTACTGTAAACGCACTATGAAGACCAGACAGCGCTTTCCTGTCAGCATAATTACTCCACCTCAGCGAAAGGTGGAAGCTATGACAGAATGAGTGTGTGTCCCACTGACTTAGCGCCAGTGCGGACAGCTCAGGGGGGTGGCTTTTTCATGTCCGTGACCGACATAAGTTACATCAACTTAAGCGGAAGCGTAGACAAGCCCTGAACTTCATTCACTGGTTCCAGAGCACCAAGCCCGTGCATCCATGAACTACTAAGGGGGGAAAAAGTCCCCAATGCCTCAAACCAACACCATACACCTGGCTATGCCTCTGGAGAGGGCAGCACCCTTACCTGACCATAGTACTAATTAGGGCTGTCGATTAATCACAGTTAACTCACGCCATTAACTCAAAAAAAATTATTAAAAAAATGAATCACAGTTACATTTCAATTGGTATTCTATTGTGTATTACACATTTTGGGATGTTTTCTACATTTTCAAATATATTGATTTCAGTTACAACACCGAATACAAAAGGTACAGTGCTCACTCTATTCTATTTATTGCAAATATTTGCACTGTAAAAATGATAAACAAAAGAAATCGTATTTTTCAATTCACCTCATACAAGTACTGAGGTGCAATCTCTTTATCGTGAAAGTGCAACTTACAAATGTCGATTTTTTTGTTACGTAACTGCACCCAAAAACAAACCAATGTAAAACTTTGGACCTTACAAGTCTACTCACTCCTACTTCTTGTTCAGTCAATCACTGAGAGAAACAAGTCTGTTGACATTTACAGGAGATATGCTGCCCACTTCTTATTCACAATGTCTTCTGAAAGTGAGAACAGGCATTTGTATGGTACTTTTGTAGCCGGCATTGCAAGGTATTTACATGCCAGAGATGCTGAACATTCGTATGCCCCTTCATGCCTCGGCCACCGTTCCAGAGGACGTGCTTCCATGCGGATGACACTTGTTAAAAATATAATGTGTGTGACTGAACTCCTTGGGGGAGAGCGGTGCGCCCCCTGCGCTGTTTCACGCACACGCCGCCACAGATTCCCTGGTATAGCAGTCGCGGATGATGACCCAGCACAGGTTGTTCATTTTAAGAACACTTTCCCTGCAGATCTGACCAAATGCAAAGAAGATACCAATCTGAGATTTCTAAAGATAGCTCCAGTACTCGACTCAAGGTTTAAGAATCTGAAGTGCCTTCCAAAATCTGAGAGGGTCGAGGTGTGGAGCATGCTTTCAGAAGTCTGAAAAGAGCAATACTCCAATGTGGAAACTACAGATCCAAGCCACCAAAAGAGAAAATCAACCTTCTGCTGGTGGCATCTAACTCAGATGATGAAAGTGAACATGTGTTGGGCCACACTGCTTTGGATCGTTATTGAGCAGAACTCATCATCAGCATGGACACATACTCTCCTGCAAATGTAAACAAACTTGTTTGTCTTAGCAATTGGCTGAGCAAGAAGTAAGACTGAGTGTACTTGTAGGCTCTAAAGTTTTACATCGTTTTGTTCGAGAATGCAATTTTTTTGTACATCATTCTACATTTGTGAGTTCTACTTTCGTGATAAAGAGATTGCACTATATTACTTGTATTAGGTGAAGTGAGAAACACTATTTCTTTTGTCTTTTTGTACAGTATAAATATTTGTCATAAAAAAGAAATATAAGTGAGCACTGTACACTTTGTATTCTGTGTTGTAAATGAAATAAATATATTTGAAAATGTAGAAAACATCCACAAATATTTAAATGGTATTCTATTATTTTTAAGTGCGTGATTACATTTTTTAATTGCTTGACAGCCCTAGTACTAACAGGATATTAACCATGTTGCGTCTGTAGCAAAACGCATTTTGGAGCCAGCCACTGGTAATAAAGTCAATTATGAATTATGGCAAGGACAGGGCCTTAATAAGAACAGTCACTTCACTGGGATGATCCCCAGGAAACTGATTTAGGCCCTGGCTGCACAAGACATGACTGTAGCTTTGTAACCAGTTTGTACCCCACACAGCAAATTTGATCTGCTAGTTGGATCATCCATTTCTCCAGACCACAGACATGCTGCAGCTGGGGGACATAGTCCACTAGGTCAATGTGGGAACCCACAAACCATGATGCACACTGTGGAGGACTGCAAAATGGCAACTTCCTGGAGGTCTTCATGCCTTGAACATCACTGATAAGAAGGCTGAGGCTTAGCTGGATCGCATACACTAAATAAATAAAAGGAACCACACACAGCTGAGTTACACCCCCACTCCAGCCTTCCTGGCTCACAAAGGTTGGGCAGCTCAGTTATCTTTTCTTATACACGCTTATAGTAATACTCTATCCTGAGCCCCTCCACCTGCCTGAGAGGTCAACACTTTTACACCTACCTTGTGGCTCATGATCTGTATGAAGAACTTGGTTCCTGATGTTTTAGTTAAAACAAACAAACCAAAACCACAAAGAGTTAGATTCTCTCCTGTCTTCACTGCAATTCACACAATTTGAATGCATCAGCCATCTAAAAAAATCCTTCCCCCCAAGATTATAAGTCTAAATAAGACAGAATTTAAAGGACTGCACAGTCTAGAGTCAACCTGAATCTCAGATTTGGTTGCCCATCAGAAAATATGTTTACTACCCCGCCGGCAAGTTGTCACTTCAGTCCCATGATGTGCTTTTGCTCTGAAACATGACTGGCTAAAAATGGCATCTCCTTAGTTGGCCTGCTCTGTGTGTGTGTGTATTGGAATCAGAGCTGTGAGGGTCGTGACAAAAATGAGAAGGGGGAGGATTTGTTGCATTTTGCTCATCTTAACTCTGCAGAGCCAGCCCAGCTACAGGAGGGAGAGCTCAGGTCTATTCTGCATCATCATTGTTATTATTTATTTGTATTAGCATAGTGCCCAGGAGCCCTAGTCATGGACAAAGATCTGTTGTGCTAGGCACTGTACAGTGATTAAACAAATGCAACATTAACAGAAAGAAAAGGAGTACTTGTGGCACCTTAGAGACTAATCAATTTATTTGAGCATAAGCAGAATTAATATCATATTGCCTCTATATAAATCCACACTACATTCCTATCTTGAATACTGTGTGCAGATGTGGTCGCCCCATCTCAAAAAGATATATTGGAAATGGAAAAGATACAGAAAGGGGCAACAAAAATTATTACGGGTATGGAACAGCTTCCTTATAAGAAGAGAGAAGACTGGGACTTTTCAGCTTGGAAAAGAGATGACTAAGGGGGTGAAAGTAAATACGGAAGTGTTATTTCTGCTTCTCATAACACAAGAACTAGAGGTCATCAAACGAAATTAATAGGCAACAGGTTTAAAACAAACAAAAGGAAGTATTTCTTCACACAATGCACAGTCAACCTGTGGAACTCCTTGCCAGAGGAAGTTGTGAAAGCCAAGACTATAACAGGGTTTAAAAAAGAACTAGATAAGTTCATGAATTAGTCAGGATGAGCAGGGATGCAAAACCAAGCTCTGAAGTGTACCTAGCCTCCGTTTGCCAGAAGCTGGGAATGGGCCAACATTAGGTAAGGCGGAATTCTAGGCTACCCTGAGCTGTATGGTTCTGACACTATCTGACCCCCCTGCTGGATCCCAAGGCCATAGAGCCCTTCAGCCAAATGGATGGTATTGAGATGGGGGACTATGACCTGTTCAAACAGGCTTTGCTGCTGAAGTTTGAACTGACCCCTGAGGCGTACAGGAAACGATTCCGGGGTGTACGCAAGACCCCAGGTGCCACTTACAAGGAGGTCACCAATCTGCTGGGGGAATATCTCCGTAGGTGGGGGAAGGGCACAGGGGCCACTACCGCAGAGGAGGTGTGTAACCTGGTGGGGTTGGGGCAGCTGTATGACATCTGCCCTCCAGACCTTAAGATGTGGTTAGTGGACCAGAAGCCTAAAGATCTGCGCAGTGCAGGGGCACTAGTGGATGAGTTTGTGAACAGCAGATAGGGGTCAGGAGGGAGACCCACATCAGGGACTCAGAAGGGGAGTCACACAGAAACCTCCCCAGGGTGGGACTCCAGGAAGCCCAACTCACAGGTGCCCCTGAAGGCTGGGGCATGCCGACCCCCCATGGGACTTGAGGGACCTGAAATGTAATTACTGTGGCCAAAAAGGACACAAGGTGGCTCAATGCCTGAAGATGGAGGAAATGGCAGCCAAGCAGAACCCGCGGGGTGTCAACTGGGCGGAAGCCCACCGAGAGGGGGCACCACGGGTCCAGGGGGCCGCAGTTGATAGGGCTATGCTGGGGTCGGGGATCACACCGAAGCACGAGGGTAGGGCTTGACAGCGCTGGGCCAGAGCCTCTGTCCCAAGGTGCGGAAACTGAGGCACCGCCAACCAGGGCTGTCCCCTCAAACCCAGCAGCCGAATTCCAGATGGAGCTGCAGGAGGATCCCTCCTCAGAGAAGCTGAGGGCCCTTGCTGGCCACAATGGTGCAGGACCCCAGGGGGAGGACTGCCGGGAGAGATTCCTGTGGGAGAAGGGATTCCTGTCCCGGGAATGGGCTGGTTCAGGGCCAACTGAACCTTGGAAAGCCAGGAGGCAATTGGTGGTCCTCCCCCAGAGGTACCACCACAGACTGTTGTACTTGGCCCACAATATTCCCCTTTCAGGGCATCTGGCGCACCAGGCAGAGGCTGCTGCAGAACTTTCAGTGGCCCGGGGCCTTTGACGCCGTCCAACAGAATTGCAGGGCCTGGGACTCCTGCCAGAGGGTGGGGAAGGCCCAGGAGAAGTGTAAAGCAGCTCTGAGACCTCTGCCCATCGTAGAGGAGCCTTTCCAGAGGGTGGCCATGAACATAGTGGGGCCCCTCAGCAGGGCAGCCCGGTCGGGGAAGAAATACATTCTGGTGGGGGTAGATTTCTCTCTGCGCTACCCCGAGGCAGTGGCCATGTCCTCTATGGAGGCAGACACCGTGGCAGACGCGCTGGTCACCATTTTTAGCAGAGTGGGTTCCCCCAGGAGGTCCTTACAGACCAGAGGTCCAACTTCATGTCAACCCTGCTCCAGTGCTTGTGGGAGAAGTGTGGGGTCTGACACACCTGGGCCTCGGCGTGTCACCCTCAGTCCAACAGGCTGGGGGAGAGGTTCAATGGGACCCTAAAGATGATGCTGAAAACCTTTATGGACCAGCACCCACAGGACTGGGAGAAGTATTTACCCCACCTGCTGTTCACATACAGGGAAGTGCCCCAGGAATCCACAGGGTTTTCCCCTTTCGGAAATAGGAGGAGGGTGAGGGGACCCCTCGACTTGATGAGGGACGAGTGCGGGGGGAAGGCCTCCCCCGATGGAGTATGTTCTGACCTGTCTGGAAAAGCTCGCGGAGCTCATGGGCTTGGCCAGGGGAAACCTAGCCAGGGCACAGGGGAAGCAGAAGGTCTGGTACAACCGCTCAGCACGTGCCTGCTTCTAGGCTACCAGGGACCAGGGGATGCTTCTCATCCCCATGAGGAAGCACAAGCTGCAAGATGCCTGGGACGGCCCCTTCAAGGTCATCAGACAGGTAAATGAAGTGAAATATGTAGTGGAACTGTCCAACCGGGCACACCGCCACTGGGTGCACCATGTCAACATGAAAAGGAGTACTTGTGGCACCTTAGAGACTAACCAATTTATTTGAGCATGAGCTTTCGTGAGCTACAGCTCACTTCATCAGATGTTTACCGTGGAAACTGCAGCAGACTTTATATACACACAGAAATCATGAAACAATACCTCCTCCCACCCCACTGTCCTGCTGGTAATAGCTTATCTAAAGTGATCAACAGGTGGGCCATTTCCAGCACAAATCCAGGTTTTCTCACCCTCCACCCCCCCACACAAATTCACTCTCCTGCTGGTGCTAGCCCATCCAAAGTGACAACTCTTTACATAATCAAGTCGGGCTATTTCCTGCATAGATCAAGGTTTTCTCACATCCCCCCCACCCCCATACACACACAAACTCACTCTCCTGCTGGTAATAGCTCATCTAAACTGACCATTCTCCAGGTTTAAATCCAAGTTAAACCAGAACATCTGGGGGGGGGGTAGGAAAAAACAAGAGGAAACAGGCTACCTTGCATAATGACTTAGCCACTCCCAGTCTCTATTTAAGCCTAAATTAATAGTATCCAATTTGCAAATGAATTCCAATTCAGCAGTTTCTCGCTGGAGTCTGGATTTGAAGTTTTTTTGTTTTAAGATAGCGACCTTCATGTCTGTGATTGCGTGACCAGAGAGATTGAAGTGTTCTCCGACTGGTTTATGAATGTTATAATTCTTGACATCTGATTTGTGTCCATTTATTCTTTTACGTAGAGACTGTCCAGTTTGACCAATGTACATGGCAGAGGGGCATTGCTGGCACATGATGGCATAGATGTCAACATGATGAAGCCATACTGGGCCAGGGAGAAGTTGGGGCTGGCTGGGTGTGGGCAGTGGGAGGAGAAGGGAGAGGATCCCCTGGTGGGACTCCTCCCTGAGGTGGGGCTGACCCCTCGCTGGAATCAATTCTCCTCTCAGACCAGCTAACCCCTGCCCAGCAGGCAGAGATCAGAGAGGTGCTGCCTTCACACCGGCAGCTGTTCTCCAGCCGGCCCGGGCTCACTATCCTGGCTGTTCACCAGGTGGAAACAGGAGCCAATCTTTCCATCAGGTGTTCCCCATTCAGGGTCACTAGGAAAACAGCCCAGGACCTGGAGAGAGAGGTTGGAGACATGCTGGCTTTAGGGGTGATCCAGCCGTCCTCCAGCCCCTGGGCCTCTCCCATGGTGCTGGTTCCCAAGAAGGATGGGTCGATCCGGTTCTGTGTGGATATGGGAAGTTCAGTGCCATCACCATGTCCAATGCCTACCACCGATAAAATCCTAGACAAGTTGGGGGGGGGGTGCTGATTTGACAAAGTGGGACTGTTCTTAATGTTTCCTCTGAATAGTGTGGGGGTGCCTCAATTTCCCCTTTGCAGTTCTTAAGTATCTAGGTGGTGGGAGAAGGGTGTCTGATCACTGCAGAGCCCTAGAGGGCAGGTGTGTGCAGGAGTCTGGACACAGAGAATGGCCGACACCCTGTTTCCTGGCCACTGAGGGCCTGGGCCCTTCCCCCCTGCAAGGTGAGAGCTAAAGGGTTGGAGAACAAAGGAATCAGGTGACCTCCTGGCCCGGGGAAAGGAACAAAGCCCAGAGGAGGAGGGGCTGGAGGGAGTTTCAGTTTGGGGCTGGCTGAGACATGGAGTGAAGGGCAGACGTGGTTGTCTGGCTCACTGCCCCCCAAAATGGACCCAGCTGAGGAGTCCTGTTCTCTGCACCTACCAGCTCTGTTTTAGACCATGTTCCTGTCGTTTAATAAACCTCTGTTTTACTGGCTGGCTGAGAGTCACATCTGACTGCGAAGTTGGGGTGCAGGACCCTCTGGCTTCCCCAGGAGCCCCGCCAGAGCAGACTCGCTGTGGGAAGCGCATGGAGGGGCAGAGGATGCTGAATGCTCCGAGGTCAGACCCAGGAAGCTGTGTGAGCTTTGTGGCCTGCAGACAGTCTGCTCACAGACAGGAGACTTCCCCAGAGTCCTGACTGGCTTCATGGGGAGCAGTTCCAGAGCATCGCCTGGGGACTCCATGACAGCTATCAAATCCCCCCTCCCTCTTCTCTTCTGCAGACAAAATAAGCAGAGTTCCCTCAGCCTCTCCCCATAAGTCACGTGCCCCAGCTCCCTACTCATTTTCATTGCCCTCCGCTGGACTCTCTCCAATTTGTCCGCATCCTTTCTGTAGTGGGGGCCCAAAACTGGACGCAATACTCCAGATGAGGCCCTCACCAGTGCTGAATAGAGGGGAATAATCACTTCCCTCGATCTGTGGGCAATGCTCCTACTAATGCAGCCCAATATGCTGTTAGCCTTTTTGGCAACACGGGCACACTGCTGACTCACCTCCAGCTTCTCATCTGCTGTAACCCCAGGTCCTTTTCTGCACGTCCTTTTCACCAGTTCCTTATCCACCTTTCAATTCTCAGATTAAAGCCCATCTTCTCCAATTGAACTAATAATTTCCCAATTGTATCACATGCCTCACTGACATCCAGGTAGATTAGATCATTGGTTCTCAAACTGGGGGTCACCACCCGGTTAAGTGGGGGGGTCACAAGCCCTGACCCCAGCGCGCGGCTGTAAGTTGCGAGCCCCGACCCCTGCGCCAGGCTGTCAGCCCTGACCCCTGTGTGGAGCTGCGGGGCTACGAGCCCCAACCCGGGCACACGGCTGTGGGTCCCGACCCCTGTGCTAGGCTGTGAGCCCTGACCCCGGTGTGCGGCTGTGAGTCCCGACCCCGACCCCTGCGCTGGGCTGTGAGCCACGACCGCGGTGTGCAGCTGTGAGTCCTGACCCCAACCCCTGAGCCGGGCTGTGAGCCACGACCCCGGTGTGCAGCTGTGAGTCCTGACCCCAACCCCTAGGCCGGGCTGTGAGCCCCGACCCCAACAGGGAATCGTGGTTGCAAGCCCCGACTCCAACCCCCACACAGGGCTGCAAGCCCAGACCCCAACCCTGGCCAGGAGCGGGGCTGTGATCCCTGAGTCCGACTGCCACATGGGGTTGCAAGTGCTGACCCCAACCAGGAGTGGGGCTGTGAGCCCTGAGCTGGGGCCTCCAGGACGCTGTGAGCCCCACCCCTGTAATGGGGTTTCAGGCGCAGCCCGGCCATGCTGAGGGTTATCAGCCGGGAGCACACACAGGGTTGTCAGCCCCGAGCCCCGCCACCCGCTGTGTTTTAGTCTGAATTTAAAAGCAGTGAGTAAAGGTAAATTCATTTTAAGCCATAGGGTTTAAATTTAGTATTTAACATAGTGTTAAATATCAAAAATGTGTTTTTAATTTTTAAGGGGGGGTCGCACTCAGAGGCTTGGTGTTCGAAAGGGGTCACCAATACAAAAAGTTTGAGAACCACTGGATTAGATCTACTGCATTTCCTTTGTGTAAAACCTCAGTTATCTTCGCAGAGAAACAGATCAGGTTGACCTGGCAGGACCTACCGATTGTAAAACCAGGTTGTATTTTATCCCAGTTACCATTCACCTCTTTGTCCTTCATTACTTTCTCACTCAAAATTTGTCCCAAGACCCTGCAGACAGTTGAGGTCAAATTAAAAGGCCTGTAGATACCTGGACCACGTTTTTTTCCATTTCTTAAAAATAGGAACTATATTAGCAATTCTCCACTCCCCCGCCCCAAGTTTACAGAGCCATCAGAAATCCTTGCTATTGGGCTTGCAATTCCATGTGCCAGTCCCCTTACTCTGCATGGATGGAGCTTATGGGGTGCTAGGGGCTGCAGTGAGTGGGGTGGGAGGACCCAGTAGGGGGCACTTGCCCCTTCTAGTCTATGCTGGCCCCAGCATAGTGCTCAATTTGTGCTATTTTGGGGGTTGTAAATCTAAGTTTCTGAGCGCTTGTCACTAAGGAGCCCATGTGCAGTGCAGCCTGGTCATAGAATCATAGAATATCAGGATTGGAAGGGACCTCAGGAGGTCATCTAGTCCAACCCCCTGCTCAAAGCAGGGCCAATCCCCAATTTTTGCCCCAGATCCCTAAATGGCCCCCTCAAGGATTGAACTCACAACCCTGGGTTTAGCAGGCCAATGCTCAAACCACTGAGCTATCCCTCCCCCAAGGCTCCCTGGCCCAGCTCCCCACGCTCTGTGCAGCGCAGTGCAACTAGATGTGGGATTCTTCACTTGTCCTAATCTACTGTGCTGTGTGGCTGTTAAAGAGCTGCTCCGTCCCACCCCAGAGGTGGCTGCATCTTAGTGCTGGGCAAAGGATCCCTGTATAAATAGCCCCTGCATCCCACCCCAGAAGTGGCTACATCTCAACCTCAGGGATGAACTGAGTGACTGGAATACAAGTGACTCTAGTCCTGGGAGTGACCAGGGCTGCTGGGCCTCTTGCCAGGGAGGTGGGCAAGGCCTCAGCAGAGATTGGGGCCCTGGGGTGGTGCAAGGCCAGGGCCGAGATTCTTCTGGCCGTGGGAACCCAGTGACTCAGTCAGTGCCCCGCTCCCAGCCAGTCCTCCCCATTCACCGAGCCCTTCGTGCCAGCCATGTTGCTCTAAGTCGCACTAGGTGCCACTCGATAGGTCACCTACAATCACACGGTTTCTTTTCGGTGCCTTGACTGGGCAGCGGGTAAGGAGCGGTGGATAACGGATTCTCCAGGCCAGGACTACAGATCTGCTCCCTCACTGTGCCAGGGATGCCCCGCTGGTCCCATCTCTGCCCCAAGAGCCTCCCCCCGCAGTCCCTGGCAGAGAAGGGATTGCCCCACTGCCAGTGCCCAGCAGGCCTATGTGTGACATGAGTTTGGGGGTCTCAACCCCGTCCCTAGGGGGATGGGTCCATGCTCTGACGGGCATTAGCTGACAGCCAAGGACTGGCCAAGAGTGCCCTCCCCACCTTCTCAGGCAGGGCAAGGGGTGGAGTACAGAGTGATCTGCTGTGGGGCCCAGGCCCTCAGTCTCTGGGGCTGGCAGCACTGCCCCAGCGATGAACCTCCCCCAGGGGCAGGGAGCAGCTGCCGGGTCCAAAGCATCCCAGCAAACACTGGCCATTCGGCACCAGCCAGGGGAAGGTCTCGCACCCAGGCCATTCTGGATCAGAAACGTGTGTGTGGAGATGGGAGCTGAACACGGACCCCTCTCCAAACTCCCAGCAGCCCCCAGAGCCTCATCCCTGTGATCCCTCTAATGCCATGGACACAAGGACCCTCAGCCAGCATCCCCATAGGGCCCAACAGTGGGGAACCCAGCCCCTTACCTGGCTGGTCCCTCCCATGGCCTTGACGCTGGCCCCAGTTCAGCCCAGTTCCCCCACTCTGCAGGGCACTGGAGAAGCCTCCACTGGCAGCTTTGCCGCTGGCGCTCTGTGGCAGCTCCTGCCGAGGCCCCAGGGCCCAGGCCGGGCAGCGCTGCCCTCCCAGGGGGCTCGTTAGCCAGGGCCATGCAGAAGCCTGGGGCCCAAAAGCCAACCATGGCTCCCCAGCCGGGAGCGGGTTTCCTTGACACCTGGGTACCCCAGGGGGCCAGATCCTAAAGAGCAGGAGGGGAAGATGCAGAAAGAGGAGAGCTGTGCACGGGGCCATGGAGTGGGGGGAAGGGACAGAGAGACGTTTAAACCAGAGGGGCGGAGGGCACGCCCCATCTTCCTCAGAGCCCTGGGCTGGCCTGTGCCCCTTGGCCCCAGGGGTGGGGGCTGGAAAGTGACTTGCCTTGCCCCAGAGTGCCAAGGCCACTGGCTGTACCGGAGAGGCCGTGCGGCTGCAGGAAACGCCCCCCACCCCGCCCCCCAAGCCGGGCTCCGTGGGGCCAGGATTCAGGCCTGGGGAGCTTTGGGCCTTGTGGCGGGGACTCCAGCACTGGGGAAAGGGCCAACTCGACTGCCCCAGAGCCCAAGGCTTGCGTCACACCCCCATCCCCCACGCCAACGGCCCTGCCCTGAAGGGACCCATCTAGGGGCAGAGCGGAGCTCAGGCTCTGTAGCCCCAGCGTGCCGGTCCCACAGCCGGCAGGCAACGCGGGTGCTGTCCCAACAGGAACTGGACTGAGCCCCTCTCCACAGCCACCCCCACTGTCAGACACTGCTCCCCAGGGACAGATTCGAACCCATGCCCCAGAGAGGAGAGACGCCCCCTACCCCGCCAGCCCAGAATATTATTATTCATCTTACATAGCACTGTCCAGCAAAACACTTCCCAAAGGAGGTCAGTGTCATCATCCCCATTATACACATGGGGAAACTGAGGCAGAGGGCAGGGAAGGGATTTGCTCAAGATCACCCAGTGGCAGAGTCAGACATAGACTTCCAGTCTGCTGCATCCCAGTTCAGTGCTTTACCCACTAGGCCACACTGCCTCCCTTGAATCATAGAATCATAGAATATCAGGGTTGGAAGGGACCTCAGGAGGTCATTTAGTCCAACCCCCTGCTCAAAGCAGGACCAATCCCCAATTAAATCATCCCAGCCAGGGCTTTGTCAAGCCTGACCTTAAAAACTTCTAAGGAAGGAGATTCTACCACCTCCCTAGGTAATGCATTCCAGTGTTTCACCACCCTCCTAGTGAAAAAGTTTTTCCTAATATCCAACCTAAACCCTCCCCCACTGCAACTTGAGACCATTACTCCTTGTCCTGTCATCTTCTAAAAGAAGACTCTGTGGCCATAGCTCGGGAGCGGCTTTCCCTCCACGCACTGCCAGGGGGAGCCATGAGATGTTTAGTATTGTCTGTCCCAAGTGTGGGGAGGCACGAGCCACCCCGGGTCCCATACAGGTGTCTCTGCCCAGATGGCAAGAAGGCCGAGCGGGCCCATCAGCTTTGGTGCCCCTCTTGCGCCCCAACACTCAGAAGTCACTAGTCAGGCCTCAAAATCATGAGATTTGCTTAAAAATCACAAGATTTTAATATTTGTTTGCATTCTGGCATGGCTGTGTTTGGGAGGAGCGAGGTTTGGGGCTTCTCCTCCACGCCGAGGGTGGGCACTTTATCGAACGAAAGTGAAGTTTCTTCATTACTGATCCCATTCCAACTCACCCACCCACCCACTGCTGGGCTCACCATGCAGTGATGGGCGTTGGCAACGCTGGCCATTTAAGGGTTAAAGTGTGACAGGGCGTTGGTCTACCTTGGCACTAGAAGGGCAGCAGGAAGAGCAGCAGCCCCACAATTGAGCTGCCTTGGAAATTTGGGGGGGTGCATGGAACCCTTATGTTTTCACCCCTTGCAAAAAATTTTCAAAAGCCAAAAATGTCTATGTGTCTGTGGGTGTGTAGTTTTTTCCATCCCTTCCCATCCACTTTCCAGTAGATGAGAAAAGGACAAAGGGTAGAGAAATGGGGGAGGGAGGGGTAATTTTTCGAAGGCTTTTTTTAAATTGCTCATCAAAAACCTGAAATGTTTAGAAAGAAGCAAATTTTTTCTACAACACTGTCAAGAAAAAGGCCAATTTACCAACAAAAAAGCTGAGGCTTTAGTTTAAAGAGGAGCGAAAGAAGCAGGGCTGAAATAGGTACAGAATATAATGAAAGGAGGGGGGTGCTCCTATTTGCCCCCCCTTCACCTGCCCCAGTGTTGCAAAAGCAATGGGACGCTCTGTGAAAGCAAATGTCAAGGGAAGTTACATAATTAGCCAGGGGAACTCACTGCCACTAGATGTCACTGACATTGCGAACTTGGCAGGATTCAGACAAGGATGGTGGGGGGTGGGGGAGCAATGGTGTCAGGACAGAATTTAGAAAACAGGCCACAAGGCCACTGCTGACTGTCAGGATGAGGGCGATATGCCCCCCTTCCCCCCCTCCCCCGACTGGTTATGTCATCATTAGCCACTAGGAGGGGGTTCTTGCACCTTCCTCTGAAGTAGCTGGTGCTGGGGTGGCTGGCCCCATTGATCTGGTTTGGGGAAGGAGGCAGCAGGGAGAGGGCGGGGTACTGGGCTAGATGGGTCCTGTGACGCTAGCAGACCAGGTGCCAGCTCATGCCCAGACCCTTAGGCCTCACTGAACACTGACAAGCGCAGAGCTTGACCCAGCCTGTGTGTTAGCCGTGTGACAACAGCTGCTGATCAGCGTGTGTGGAGTGTTTCGACTTGTGGAATTGCTTGCAGGATTGATCTCTCCCATAACCTCTGTAGCCCGTGGTATAAAGTTAGAATGAATGTTTGCATCGTAAACCTCTGTAACTGCTCCACACCACTGAGTTTGCAAGGCAGCTTACGTCCACCTAACACTGCGTCTACACTAAAATTTGGCTCCCGCTGATGTAACTCACCTGCTTTGCCGACTTAATCATGCCACTTCCCCCAGTCAGCGTAGTTAGGTCAATGCAGTGTCAGTGTACATACTGCGTTGCTTACATCGACTGTCCCTCAATGCCCCACACTGACAGTACAATCGATATCACACACCACAGACACAAGGAGCCAGGTGTACACACACACAAGTGCTGTAACTACTGTGGCGGCTGCACGCAGGGCAATTTGATTTTGTAGTGTAGCCATGGCCTGTGTAACTCCCTCAACAGGGGAGAAGCATGAATTAGTGTAAAGTGCTGGGTCTGCCCATCGAAACCAAATGAGCCATTGCGAAATATCCTTACTGATTGCCTCTCTTGTTAGATATTTTACTGCGTGTGTGTGTGTGTTCTCCCTGTGTGCTGCCCCAGCTCTGTGCAGACAGACAGCACAGCAGACTTTGAGTGAACCGCCCAATGACCACAAGATCCGTTAAGGGACGAAGGCACCCAGCCAGGTTTATTGTTGACAAGGCATGCTAATAGCACCTGGCAGACTCTACGAGGATATTAAGACATGTATGCCTGTGAGAATGGACGCAGCTCAGTGAATGGCAGGACTTTCCATTTCCCCCTTGGCTGGACCAACACATTCTCTCAGAGATACCCTGATACAAACAAGCTGCCCCTCTGACTTAGATACTGCCCTCTGACCTGGCTAGTTATTGTCCACTTTTTTGTACATGTTGGTTTGATTAAAACATTTGTATTTATTATGTTGCTATTTGACCTTATCTTTTAGGAGGGCTCAGTGTGTTCCTGTTATCCTTGGGGAATGTTTTTGTCCCATTCTTGATATTGTGGTTTTTGTACCACGCTTCTGGAATGTGTTTGTGTGAGTCCTTTGTGCCGAGCACTGTCCAGGACTACGCATTTCTGCACCATCAGGGCTGGGCTCACCAGATTCTGGGAACGTGCAAGTGGGCAGGGCCTGACGTTTGCTCACAGCAGGGAGAGGGGATACTGGGCTGGATGGACCCTGTAGGAATCAGCCAGGCTGAGTTTCCTGCAGGGCAGAGGGAGGTGAGTGGGCCTCGTTAGATGCAGCCTGGGGGGGCTGGCTGTGGTGAGGGGTGTCTCGGGCTTTGGGGGGGTTCTCTGCAACAGGCTGTCTCTGTGACTGATGCTGATCACACTACACTGCCCCCTTCTTAAAGCCCAGCCCAGCCCAGCCCAGCCCAGCAGCTGGAGCCCACCCAGTAATTAGGAAATGAGATTTAATTTCAGGCAACAAAATGCCACGAAAGTGGCGGGTGAGCCGGCTTTGGGCTGCGCGGTAAGATGATAAGCAGCATCACACGGGCTGGTTGCATAATTGTGAACTTGGCTCAGGCCGGTTGCCTTCCCCGCCCCCCCGCCCAGCCCTGGAGGTTGGGGGCCGACTCTGAGGAGGGCTGGGGGACGAGATGCTGGGTCCCTGCCCGGGAGAAGGGGTGTGCGCTGGGCATCATTCTGGGATCGCTCAGCCCCCAGCATGGCCTGGCCCAGGGCAGGGGGCACTGGGCCGCAGTCCATACCCACAAGGGATGGGCAGGTTGGGGACAGGGCTAGCTCAGCCTGGGTTTGGTGAACTCCGATCTTGAGACAATATTTCCTCTAGGGCCCATTGGATGCACCTGTGCTGCCTACAGGGGGCACTGCCGCTGCATGGGGGTATCACCCACCTGCACCTCCTGCCTCCCACTGCCCCACCCCAAATCACCCCCTGGCCCCTCCACCCATGCACTGTATACAGCTTGCAGTTACTGTAAACCTCTCCCCCTCCCTGCTACCCCCACTGCCTCCCCCCAGCCCTGCTGTAAGCCCCCCAAGTCACCCCGCTCTGCCCCAAGCAATCTCCCTCCAGCAGGGTCTGCATGCAGGTCTCTGCAGGATGAACTCTTCTGCAAGCCTGGTGCAGCTTCACCTGTCCCTGGGTCCCAGCTCCACCCTAGTCATGATCCCCCCAATCCAGGCCCAAAGGTCTTGGGGGCCCTGGCACAGCTGGCACTGGGAGACAGGGGCATCTTGGCACCCCATTCCCACCAGCCCCCAGGGCTGGGACCAGCAGTGATCAGCACCCCCAGGCCCACTGCATGGGCTGATGCGTGCAGCCCTCTCCAGCTGCCCTCACCAGGGCCTGGGGCAGAGCATGGCAGAGCCAGGGCAGAGGGGCTGGGCCTGTCTGCTGGACCCACCCTCCCTCCTGGCACCGACCAGGCCCATGGCCAGCTGTCTCAGGCCTGCACCCCCCTCATGCTTCTGGGGGCAGGCTGAGGGGTACAGCATGTGTGGCTGGGGTCCCCCTTGCTCAAGGTGCAGGCCCGGGGTGCAGACGGAGCCCCATGTAAGGGCAGCCATGGGGGGAGCTGGCGAGCCCACAGTTGGGCAGGTGTCTCCGCCGGAGCTTTTTAATTCCGCACCCCCAATTCACCGCCCACCTGCCTGGCAGCCGCACAGCAATTATCCAAATGGCTGTTAATTGCGGCTGATAATTCCTCACGGGGATCAGGGGTGGAAAGCTCCGCAGCTGAGCAGATTGGGGCTGGGCCCGAGCAGCAGATCCCAGGTGCCAGGGTCTCTCACCCCGTCCACAGCAGGCACGCAGCGCTGGCAGGGCTCGTTTGCCCAGCACGGAGACAGGAGGCACTGCTGTGCCTGCTAAACCCTGGGGCCAAGGAGAGAGAAACCCGTCACCTCCTGCTCTGGCAGAGGGTTCCTGGCCTGGCTTACATGGCACAATCCAATGGGCCCTGGTGGCCTGAAACTTCACTACCCACCCTCTCTGTGGCCCAGCCCCCAACCCCAGGGGGAAGCCAAGAGACACCCCCAAGCTAGCTGGGACGTGGCCTGGGGTCCTGCCCTGACCAGCTGCACTGCAACGCCCCCTGTAGGGATGGGCTACCTGCCCCTCATGCAAATAGCAATGCCCCCCTCCCCCAAGCATGCTCTCTGCTCGTGCCTCTCCACCAATGGGAGCATGCCCCTTACAAGGCAGCTCCCGGACTGCCCCCTGCTCCATATGCTGTGTGGGGACGGGGGGGAATTACACCAGAAGGGCCTGGCTAGTCTATCATGAACCAACACCAGGCCCAGAGACTCTTTGATACAAGGTCCCAGAGGGGGACGACAGGACATTATCCCTATGCCCCACCTTGCATCTGAGCTGGGACCCCATATGAAGCTCTAGCTCCCCAGTCCCAGCCTGTGTGGCCCCCCAGCATCCAGTGGGACAGAGACCACTCAAATGGACAGCATCTCAGACCCACATCATGGGGGGGCTGGCCCAGCGCCCGCTTCCTGCCTGATCAGCATGCACTGCCCTCTTTGCGCAGCAGGTGGCGATAGGAGACCAGCCCTGCGCTCTCATGGCAGACGGCTCTGAAACCGGCTCCAGCAGCCCCAGTGGAACCCAAGCCCACCCAGGAGCACCTCGGCAAGGGGGGGGCTGCGTCTGCTCTTCGCTGGGTAGCACAGACAGTCGGGGGTGGGTGGGGTGGGGACGTACAGCCCCTGATGCTACCCCAACTGTCCCACCTCAGTACGTGGCCCGATTTTCAGCCACGCTCGGGAGCAGAACGTCGGACCGGCCACCACCCACCCGCCTGGCAGGTCTCCACAGCCTCTGGGTAAATGGGTTGAGGCTGACGCGGGAGCGCCTCTCTTGGAGGAGTATCTGGCCCCCACCCCTGTAGCACTATCATTGCTGCATCCTGCCCCCCCATGCACATGGGGCTGGACAGGGCTGTCACCCCATTGCAGAGGGGGACGGAGGCCCAGAGGGGCTGGGTGACTCACCCAAGGTCACACAGGGAGTCTGTGGCAGAGCAGGGACATGAACCCAGAGCTGGCGCCATCATTCCTCCCCGGCCCTACCCAGCCTGGATGGGTTGCTATGCTCAGCCCCCACCCCCCACGGGACTCTGCTCACACCTTTGCCAGTTCGGCTCTGCTGCAGGGATCCCCGAGTGCAGATGGAGGCTGGCGTAACCACCGGGTCACCCCACCCTGCCCAGAGCAGAGGGGGGGTTAGTGCACTGGTGGGTGCCACAGCACTGCCTGTGCCAGCTACCCCTCAGGGCTGGCAGCTGGGAAACATCAAGGCAAGAGGGACTAGTGCAGACAAGGCCCCAGGGTGCCGGGACCGCGGGCTGGGTGGCTTTGGAGACCTGACTGCTAGAAGCCATGCTCCAAGAGACCCTGGGGTTCTTTCTGCGCCAGCTGGCAAGGCAGGGGCACATTGGACTGGCCAGCCGGGATTGTGCTGCATGGAGCCAGCATTGCATTGAGAGCAGGGGCTTGAGTCAGCACTCCCAGCCCTGCAGTGGGCGTGCTGTCTGGATTCTATTGAAGGGAGCTGGGCAGGCAGGACTCCTGGCTCTTATTCCTGCCTCTGCCACCTACTCCTGGCACGCTGCTCCATGCCTCAGTTTCCCCCGTGTAACATGGGGATAGTGCTTACACCTGTGACAGGGAGGCTTGGCAAGAGCCTCAGGAATATCCCTGGGGGGACTCAACGGGAGTCACAGCAGCAGGGTGTGCACAGAGCAGGATTTTCCCTCCCCAGCGCCACTATCAGCTCCTGAGAATAGCCCAGATCAGACTGGGGCTGCAGGCTGGAGCCAGCTCTGCTGCAGCAAGTAACTCCGGTGGTTAACAAGCATGCTGTCAATCCCTTCCCTGGGTAGATGGTTTGGGCAGCCAGGTGTGTGCCAGGCTCCCCTCTGGAGGCAGGCCTGTGCTGCCAGCTGTGAGTTACAGAGCATCTGTGCCATGGCAGCCAGCTATCCCAGAGGGGGCCCCGCTGCCCGAGACTGGTAGCATTATCCCCCTTTTACAGATGTGGAAACTGAGGCGTCAATAGGGGAGGTGACTTAGAATCATAGAATCATAGAATCATAGAATATCAGGGTTGGAAGGGACCCCAGAAGGTCATCTAGTCCAACCCCCTGCTCAAAGCAGGACCAATTCCCAGTTAAATCATCAAACTTGCCCAAGGTCACCCAGCTGGGAATAGAGCCCGGGTCGCCCGTCCCAGTCCAGGGCTCTATCCACTAGGCAACACTGTCTCGGTCGATGGGAAAGTAGAGAGGAATGGTGCAGTCATGGATCCACAGGGTCGGTGCCAGGGTCCCAGCTGTGGAAATCTCTGGGAGGAAGCCCTTTGCTGTGCCAGACCCCAACAGGTCTCTCTCTTCCTCCAGGACAGGCCACATGGCCTTCCCGCCTCCTGAGACTGAACCGCTAGTCTTTACCCCGTGAGCCCTGCCCAGCGAGTCCAGCTGGGACAGATCCTGGTAGAGACCCGTCCACTCCGCAGGGCCCGACGCCCCTCAGCCCGGGTGACAGGGACACTCACCCAGCGTTGTCACAACAGTCGGGTTTCTTAGGCACCTGAAACCCAGCCTGGGCAGCCCGGCCCACTGAAGGTTAAAGCAAGAGGCTGTTCTGGTCAGCCCAGAGCCCGGTCGAGCTGCAGAGAAACCCGTTTTCAGCTCCGGGTCTCTCACTCAGGGCCTGTCTACATGTAAACCACTTCAGCTGCTCCGCTTCAGTGACGCTGCCTTTCCCATACCCCCGAGCGACACAGTGGCACCGACCCAATTGCCTCGTGTAGACCAGGCCTCGGCCTGACCTTGGTCAGTTCTCAGGCGAGAGCTCCCAGCTTCCCGCACTCATCCCCCAGCTCAAACCTTCCCAACCCTGTGTTCTTGAGCTGGGGGCCCTGCTCCAATTCCCGGCTGGGAGCATCCAACCAGAGCCATTGGAGCCGGCACGGTCTTTCTGGCCCCCGGGCTGATCTGTGTTGGATTCTCTTCATTTCATCAAGACAGGGAGGTGACACCCCCCCCGCCCCGCATGACTCTTACCTTCCCCGAGAATCCTTCCCCTTCACCCCCTGCCAGAGAAGCCAGGAAATATATAGGGAAACTGAGGCACGCATCAGATTCATAAAAGATATTACAAACATTCCCAGTTGGTCACAGGTGCACAGTCTCCCAGCAGCTCAGCAAAGGCTGGAAACAAGAGCAGAGGCAACAGGAGGGAGAGATCTGGGCAGGCCTTGGATTTTACATCACTTTGCTTCTCCTAGGGGGGGCAGGAGCTACTGGGTTTCCCGTGTGAGAATCCAGGGCAGGGTGGGTTTGCAGCTGCCCTCTGCTGGGGGTGGGACGGGGATGGCAGGAGCTAGGGGAAGCCCACAGGCCAGGGCTGACTTGTGGCTAAGGCTCGGGAGAGCTGGGTTCTATTCCTGCTCTGGCAGACTCCCTGTATGCCTCAGTTTCCCTTCTGTAACACAGGCCACCCTGCCTCCCCTGGGAGGCTGAATTCATTAGTGAGATTCTGATACCATGGTGATGGGTGTAGGAGCACACACAGACAGGAGTGTCCAGGTGTGGAAGAAGCTCTGTGTGCGAAGCTTAGTTCTGTGACCGAACTGCCCTGTTTATAAACAGAGAGATTGTGCTGGATACAAACTTCCCCAGTCGGTGCCTCGGTTTCCCCATCTATACAGAGGGGATAAGGACACTAGCCTTTGTAGAGCACTTTGAGATCTGCCCACAGCCAGTGTTAGAGAAGGGCTGTGGCCATTAGTCCAGCCACACAGGGAATGCTATTGTTCTGCCAACCCCTCAGGATCTCCAAGGGTGTCTAGACCCCACCCCTCCCCCCGCCAGGATCTCCGAGCAGGTTCTAAATCACTCCTCCCTCCTTCTACTTCTCATGTGCTCCCCCGTGGCTCTGTCCCATGGCAAGGGCGTGGCCAACACAGCTCGCTCACCTCTCCCATGCTGGGCTCGTATACCTTGAACGCCTTGAGTTTGGCCAGCACAGCGTGCACCAAGTGGAAGTTATCTTCATGGTCCCTGCAGCAAAGACAAACCCTGTGGGTCAGAAACAGCTCCTCCCCCAGGGGCACTTGCACTTCCTGTAGGAGGTAACCAGGTACCCTCGCCCTTTGGGCACACTCACTTCCTGTAGAGGATGGCTGGGTACTTCTCCATGGCACACTCACTTCCTATAGGGGATAGCTGGGTACCCTTTCCCCTGGGCACACTCACTTCCTGTAGCGGATGGCTGGATACTCCTCCAGGGTTTCACACAATGTGGCAATCTGCTCTGCCAGCATCTCCATCTGCTTGTTCTTTTCGAAAAAGCAGTAGGGGCTGAACCAGTTGTGGAAGCTCTATGGCCTGTCCAGGGAGTACACCTTGGGGACGGGGGAGAGCAGAGATCAGACCCCGGTGCCAACTGCTTGCAGCCAGGCCAGCTGTGCCCCATACCGCGCCCCTAAGATGCGCTGTTGGATCAGGCCAGCCTGGCGGAGCTGTAGCGAGCCCCTAGTGAGGGAGAGATCCCTTTGCCAGTGCCACTCCTGTTGTGGTAGAGGGATAGAGAGCCAGAGATTCATGCACCAGCCTGGGATGAAGATGCCCCAGGTTCAGGTCCATACTTGGCTGCAGACTCCCAGGTGCCCTCAATGTTGGGGGAGGGGGCTTGGCGATGCTTCTCGTCTGGCGAAAGCCCCAGCATAGCCACGGGCAAACCCGGCATCAAGGCGCGTCTGCCGCTGTCGCTTATTTCACTGGCCGAACAGAACGAGCCATGGGGACAAACGTGCTTGGACACCAATAAATAGTATCAGCCCGTGAAGGGTTTGCTGGCGCAACGGGACGGGTGAGCCAGCAAAGCCTCCTGACGGACACTCAGCTTCTACCAGCCAAAGCTTCTCTTGGCACAGCTGGCACCGGTACCCCAGATGAAATCAGCTAGAGTGGCGAAAGGACTGCTTTGCCAGCGTAACGGCACCTACCCAGGGGCTCTGCCACCACAGCTGCATCAGTTACAGGGGGATTTTTTCTCTCATGTCCCTGTAACAAACCCATACCAACAAAGCTTTTGTGTGTAGACCAGGCTCATGTCTCTCTGTGCCTCAGTTTCCCCATCAATGCAATGGGGCTGACACCCCAGTCCTGCCCCTCAGGGGCAGGAGGGGGGAAATCCACTGATGACACAAGGAGGGGATGGGGTGGTTGGGTAAAGGGCAGGCGTGTGGAGTATTGGGCTGTCTTGCAGGCCTAGTATAAACCACCAGTAAGAGCTGGTTAAGCCAGGGAGGCAGGGCCCTCCTTCTCCATACATCTACCATTCCCACCCAGTGCAAGCCAGCGATTCCACGTCTCACAGGGTGTGAGCAGCCAGCTAGTCCCTGCTGCCCTGTGCTGGCGTCAAACCCGGGGCCCTAGAAGGGAAAGGTTCCCCCGCCAAGCCACATGAAACACTAAGGGTGGGGTGTCGTACGTCACCATCCGCCGTGCGGACCTGCTCCTCCAAAGCCCGGCCACCCCTCACCCGGCTCTCGTAGGGCAGGAAGGCCATGTTGATCTCCTTGAGGGTTTTGATGACCTTGGTGATCCGTGACTTCCTCAGCTCCTTGAACAGAGGCTCAGGACAGGCTGCAAGGCAGAGGCAGTGGGTGGGAGTGACAGGCACAGGGCTCAGGACCCCCAGCACAGCGCCAGCCCCCACGGACAGGGCCAGACCGGGCACAGCAGGGGCAGTAGTGCTGCACGCCTGTGGGGAACCTGGGCAAGCCAGCAGGGCCACACAGGAGTCAACGATGCCCCCCCGAACCAGAGTCATGCCGGGTTCTCGCCTTCTGCAGCATCAGCAGCGAGGGGGAGCCACAATCTCTCCTACACAGCCCCTGTCTCACACCCTGCCCTCAGCCCCCCCGCAGGGCTGAGTGACCGGAGTGTACCACATAGGATGATGCACAAGGAGGAACGGGGACTTGGGCTCCCCCTGCCGCTGTAATGGGGAGAAGCAGATCTGACCCTGACACACTGAGTATTCTGGTGCTGTCCCATCCCCCCACCGAGTTGGGACTGATGGAGCAATGCATGCTGGGAATGGTAGCCAGAGGCCGCCTTTCTGGGCACACGCTGCAGGTGTCTGTGAGCAGTGCTGGCTGGAGGCAGGCCCGTGGGGGAGAAGTGGGGGAAGGGATAGGTGGGGTCATTCGGTCTGGCCTGCTGGGGCTGCATCCCCTGCAGGAGGGCAGAGCATAATCAGGGTGCTGCGCACTGGCCTGCCGGCAGAGAGAGACCCCCCACCCCCCAGGCTCCAGTGTGCTGCTGCCCAGGCTCCCAGCTGGGGGATCCCCCGACCCCCGATACTCACGGCTGAGGAAGAAGACGTGAGCTGCCTTGTAGTTGAAGGTGGGGGTGCCCTGGAAGTCATTGATCAAAGCCTGCACCGACTGCAAGGGGGAAGAAAGGGGGTGTCAGCACCTGCCGAGGCCCCTCCCTGCTGCTCAAATGGCCCAGCCCATGCCCAGCCCCTGGGGACTCAGGGCCTAGCATGATGCCATCGGGAGGTGGGCTGGTTTTTACCCCCCTGGCTCTGGTCTCCCTCCCCACCTGGAGCAGGGCTTGTGCCCATGTGCCCGGGACATCCTCAGGGCCCAGTCACATCTCTCGCTGTCACAGAAGTGTCCATGCCCGGCCACAGATGGGGCCTGGCATTGCCTTGCTGCTGAACTAAGTGGGCTCTGAGCAGTGCCCAGGGAACAGCCGGCCGAGCAGCAATCCCAGGCAACTACCATCAGGGCCCCCTCCCTCCCCGGGCGCCATGCTGGGCACCTGCAGCTTCGCCACGCCAGCTAGCCTGGCAGGGTGTTTGGAACCTGTTCAGACCCCTCGACCAGCCATTGTGACAGGTGAGAACCTGGCTGCCCTGTCCCAAGCCCCAGGCCCCAGCTCGCAGTCCTCTCCTACAGCGCTCCCTCCGCAGGCAGCCCCTGCGGGTTCTGGGCTTCACCCTGCTCTGCCAGCGCCCCCTGCCCCTGGTCTCCCTCCACTCACCTTGCTGCTGCAGATGCAGGAGCCTCCTCCCCAACAGCCCCTGCTCCCTGAGCCTCTGCCTCATCGAGTCTCCTTCGCTTTGAGTCTCAGCTGAGGTCGCCTCTCTCCGCCTGCTGCACCTGCCCATCCAATCCCCACAGGATTGCACTGCGGAGAGGTCTGGGGGACAGTCTGTGCCTCCCATGGCAAAGAACATGAAGCCCAGCTCCGGGGAAGCAGCCTCCTAGGGAGCCCCTACTGGCCCCATTCCCATCCTGACGTTGTGCTGCGCACAGAGAAATGGAACGAGGGGAGTCTGCCAGGCTGGATACGTCCTTTCTGCCAGGCTGGATATGAGCGCAGCTGAACTAAGGATCTGGCCCCGTGCAGGAAGAAAACAGATCCTGTCCAGCACCTCTTGACTGGAGGGGATCCAGGGACCCTCACTGTGTATGGGGGACAGCAACACAACAAAGACTTCAAATTCTGAGTCCTGCACATAGAACCCCTCCAAGGCATGCCCCACTCAGGGAACTGCTGGCCTGTCTCCTGGGCACCTTCCACAGCCCAGCTAAGCAATTAGATAGTCAGCTCTTTGGGCCAAGCACCATCTTTTTGTTGGTGATGACTGGCGCTCCTGGGCACCACTGTAATACACCTAATGAATAATGTACAACACCTTGCAAAATGGGGCCTTGGTCCATGACTGGGGCTCCTGGGTGCTACCATAATACATCTGTTTGTTTTACCCCTACGAAGCACCTGATTCTGGCTGGCCCCGTAGGGCAATAGCCCCGAGACCCTGACCTGTGCTCTCACTCTCACTCCCACTCCCGGTAGCTGGTGTGCGTGAGTGCACTGCCCAACACACTATGTTTCCCCCATAACTCAAGCAATGCCTCTCCCTACCCCACCTCTAGGCCATCAGGACTTGGCTGCTCAGTCCTAATGAGGTTCCAGGGGCTATTCTGCACCAGGACGCGCTGGCCTCCCTGCTGCTTTCCTGCAGTTCCTTTACACCTGCGGCATGCGGACGCCCCGTTCACTGGGGTACGTGGGGCTCGAGTGCATGGTAAGGGGCTGGCAGCACAGACTGGATCCAGACATGGCGAAGGCAGACACGAACCTGCTTTTTCCACGCATTTCGACCCTGAACTGCAGCTACACCCCCCCCTCCCCACACCAGCCCTGGACTGCCCCCACCAGCTGTGCCAGTGCCCCTCACTACTGACTGCAGCCCTTGCTATCCCAGCCCTGGGTTCCCACCCACTCCCAGCTCCGCCAGTGCCCCTCACTCCTGTCCACAGCCCCCTGCTATGCCAGCCCTGGTCTGTCCCGCCCCCAGCTCTGCCTCACTCCTGACCTGCAGCTATTCTAGTCCTGGGATCCCTGCCTCACAGCTCTGCAGATGCCCCTCACTCCTGACTGCAGCCCCCTGCTATCCCAGCCCTTTGCTCCCCCCCTCCCCCCCCATTCCCAGCTCCACCAGTGCCCCTCACTCCTGACCCGCAGCTATTCCAGTCCTGGGTTCCCCCCCTCACGGCTCTGCAGATGCCCTTCACTCCTGACCCGCAGCCCCCTGCTATTCCTGTTCAGAGACCCCTCTTGAACCAGGGCAGTATGGCCCACCCCAAGTATTCAGAAGCCACGTGTCAGGCCCTCCTAATTGTGCGATTTAGTGAGGAAAAGCTAAGAGAAGAGCTAAGGGTTATTAGCACCACCGGCCGTCCTGAGCTGTGGGCCACTTTTGCTCTGTCCCAGTTCTGGGGGGCAACCATGGAACATCAGAACTGAATCCACTTTGCAAGGGTCTTTTAAACCCCAGGTCTGTGGTCTGGATTTAGCCACAGGCCCCGTCCACTGCAGCCTGGGCTGGAGATTCAGCAGTGGGTTGGGCTTCTGAAGTAACAGAAGTGGGTTGGGCTTCTGAAGTGTAAGGCTTTACCTTGATCTCTCCTACATTACAGCTATAGCCTACGCCAGCTCTGTGTTGGGGCCGGGCAGAAGTGTACTGCTTTACTATGTTACGAAGTGGCTATGACGTCATTTTTCTCCTTGTGCGCACCTGTTACCCGTTCTGACAGGCTGTTTATAATGGTAACTTTACTAGTTTTCAGAGGTTGTCGGGGGGGGGGGGTGGGCGGGGAAGTGTGCAAGGTGGAAGTTTTGCCTAGTGCACAAAATATCCTTGCACCGGCCCTGGTGGGAGTCATCCTGATGGAAAGAGATGACGACGATGACGCCCCCGCAAAATGCAGCTCCTATGGGAGGGGGCAGCCCTCGGGGTTGGGGCAGACAGCCTCCTCCCCTTCCTGGTGTGTGACAGGCAGGCGGGGGGGAGCTCTCTGCTCCGACTGACTCCTAATCCTCCCTGAGGATGAGACACACCCAGGAGCACCCCTCCCAGGGCTCCCCAACTGGGCCCTGCCCCCCCCAGACCCACACCCAACCAGACCCTGCCCCCGACCGGGCTCAGACCCCCCGGCTCCGCACTCACTCTTGCGCACCACCGCCTTCAGTCCGGACGGGGCCATCTCCGCCTCTTGCCACGTCCCCTCGAGCCCTGTGGGTAGAAGTAGGACTCAGCTGTGTGCGGGGTGGGGCTGGAGTCAGGACTCCTGGGTTCTGCCCCGGCTCTGCTCCTGACCTTGGGCACGCCCTGGCCTCTCCCTGCCATGCTCTGGGGAGTGTCTGTGACGCTGGACGACGGCCCCTAGTGACGCTGAAATCAGTCACTGGTGGACGGGCCCGGCCCCCCCTAGTGTCACTGATGGACGGGCCCAGCCCCCCCAGTGACTGATTTCAGTATAAAGCAACTGGGGTGCTGGCGGGTCGATGTCTGCAAGGCTGAAGACGGCCGAACGCCGCAGCCCCCCACTTCTGGCGCTGCGAGGGCTGGGCCTGGGCACCAAGGGGCGGGCGCCCAGTGACAGGGCCACGCAGGTCCCCACTGAACCCCCACCTGGTCATGTGGGGCGCAGAGGGAGGCGGGGGCCTCGGGCAGGGTTAAAGCGAGGACTGGGTTGGGGTAGTGGGGCCTCAGCCCACTCCAGTCAGGGCCCCCCAGTGAGCTGCAAGTCCCCCCTCCAACCAGTGTCCCCCCCTCAGCAGTGCCCCTCGCCCCCCCCCACGCACCTCCCCCCTCGGTCAGGCCCCTCGCCCACCTGCACCCAGCCCCCCTCAGCCAGGGCCCGTGTTGTACCCAGGAACAGGAGCAGGTCGAATGGAGCGAACGGCCTCTGCCCGTCTCGCCCCGTCAGGAATGGCGTCCTTCAGCGCTGCCGGGGGCGGGGAGGGCTGGAGCCGCGCGCGCCCAGCGACTGGCACGGACTGTACCGCTGCTCAGCCAGTCCCGGCCCTTCCTGCACAGAGCGGCGGGAAAACATGGTACAGCCCCAGCCGGGGTGGAAACAGTCTGAGGTAAAATTGTCCTGGGAGCTGCCAATGGCGGGAAAAACCGGTTGGATCCAGTTGTGACTGGGCCATGATCACCGTAAACAACAAGATGGCGGTCACAAGATGGCCGTTCCGACGCCATCTTGGATTGCTGCTCTGTCTTTACAAACCCCATATTGAATTTAATATACACATATTTTAACAGACTATAATCCTATAACAAAACACACCCAACAGTATACAGAGCAGTATAAACAAGTCATTGTCTGTATGACATTTTAGTTTGTCCTGACTTTGCTAAAGCTTTTTGTGTAGCCTGTTGGTGTACCCCCGGAAGACCTCTGCGTACCCCCAGGGGCACCCGTAACCCTGGTTGAGAACCACTGGGTTAGAGAAACGTGTGTGTGTGTGTCTAGGAATCAGGACTCCTGGGGTCTATCCTGACTGCGAGCGGAGTGGGGTCTAATGGTTAGAGCAGAGAGCTGGCAGGTAGGATTCCTGGGTTCTAGTCCAGGCGATGCAACTGATTCATTCTGTGACATGGGTTGTTCTGCCTTGTCCTCCTGTGACATGTGGAGCGCAAAGACCTGCCCCAGCCCTTCCCTTCCGGCTGGGTGGTGCAGGAATTAATGTCCGTAGAGCCTGGGCTCTAAGATCCTGGAGCAAAGCGTCCTGGAGAAGGAATTAGTTCCCCAAGCGTGACTGGCTCCCTGCCCCATCCCTCCCTCCATTAATCAGAACGAATCCCTCATGGCAGAGCTGTTGTCTGGTTACCCGCAGTGCAGACCCAATCTATTGTGTCCTGGCTGCTGTTCAGCTCAGGTTAACAGCATGGTCTGTTTCTGTGAACTCCCCCAGAGCTTTCGAATGGAAGTGAGAGTCTTCTTCACATCCTGCTCTAAACTGTGAGTAGTGTCGCTCTGTGGCTGTTGAACAGCTGCTGCATTCCTACCCCAGAGGTGGCATCATTTCAGTGCTGGGTGGGTGATCCCTGTGTAGTGTTGTTGAGTGCTGTTGCACATCAGCTATGCTCCATCCAGAGCTGTCTGCATTTCAATGCCAGGTGAGTGATCCCTGTATTGTGTTGTGGGGGGGAGGGATAGCTCAGTGGTTTGAGCATTGACCTGCTAAACCTAGGGTTGTGAGTTCAATCCTTGAGGGGGAGCCATTGAGGGATCTGGGGCAAAAACTGGGGATTGTCCCTGCTTTGAGCAGGGGGTTGGACTAGATGATCTCCTGAGGTCCCTTCCAACCCTCATGTTCTATGATACGCTGCTGCGCTCCACCCCAGAGGTATTTGTATTTCAGTGCTGGGCGAGCAATCCATGTGTTGTTATGCAGCTACTACACTCCACTCTAGAAGTGGCTGCAATTCAGTGCAGGGTGAATGAAAGTCCATGTCTCATTTTGCAAAGCATGGGTTCTCCAAGCAAGGGTGCTGTCTGTCCCATGTTCCTGCTCAATAGACTCTGGATTCTTAGCATCAGCGGAGCTACATTTTGAGCCGTGGTGGAACCAGGAGGCAGCTGGGTCATTGGTGGTTCCACCTTCAGTTATACCTATTGGCTTGAAAAGGCGCCACACGTATACCTAATGGCTGGCGAGGGGGGCAGTTGCCCCCCGGCCCGCTATTAGCTCTGCCACTGATTCTTTTTAAATGTTCATTGCGCTGCTTCCACCAGCCACTTTGATTTCATTTTGTTTTACAGACCCAAGCAAAACGCAAGCGGCAACCTGGCCAGAAGCAGATCCGTGTAATTGAACAGACTCATCCAATTACTGAGCCTTCCCAGAGCCAGGTGCTGCCCTCACGGTACATCAAACCTAGAGGACCTGCTAGGCTCCCAGTAGATGTAGCCTAGAGCCAAACGCAGGCCAGGCAATGTGGCTTCGCCCATGGAGTTCAGGTCCAGGGATTCAGTAGGGAGTAAATGGCCAGCACTGGATGCTTCAGGTTTTGGTGCCCACCCAGAGACGGCTGGGGGCTGATTTTCAATTACACACCTGTGGCTGGCCCAGGCCAGCTGACTCCAGCTCCCGGGGCTCGGGCTAAGGGGCTGTTTAGCTGCGGTGTAGCCTTTGGGGCTCAGGCTGGAGCTTCGACTCTAGAACGATGCGAGGTGGGAGGTTCCCAGAGCTCGGGCTCCAGCCCAAGCCAGAACGTCTGCACCACAAATAAACAGCTGCTCAGCTCGAGCCCTGTGAGCCGGAGTCAGGTGGCCCGGGCCAGCCGTTGGCATGTAACTGCAGTGTAGACACACCCTAAGTGCCCACAAGCCCCCTGGGAGCTGCGGGTATTTAGCACCTCTGAAATCTAGGCCCCCGGTGTCTCAAAGTTAGGGGCCATTCAAAATCTTCTTGCCAGTGTCTTCCTCCACCCCCCACTGCTCCTCGGACGTTCCTGTTAACTGCTGGAAATGGCCCACCTTGATTATCACTACAAAAGGTTTTCTCCTCCCCGCTCTCCTGCTGGTAATAGCTCATCTTAAGTGATCCCTCTCCTTACAGTGTATATGATATCACCCATTTTTTCATGTTCTGGGTGTATATAAATCTCCTCACTGTAGTTTCCACTGAATGCATCCGATAAAGTGAGCTGTAGCTCACGAAAGCTTATGCTCAGATAAATTGGTTAGTCTCTAAGGGTATGTCTACACTACGAAATTAGGTCGAATTTATAGAAGTCGGTTTTGTGGAAAGCGTTTTTATACAGTTGATTGTGTGTGTCCCCACACAAATGCTCTAAGTGCATGTAGTCGGTGGAATGTGTCCACAGTACCGAGGCAACCGTCGACTTCCGGAGCATTGCACTGTGGGTGGCTATCCCACAGTTCCCGCAGTCTCTGCCACCCATTTGAATTCTTGGTAGAAATCCCAGTGCCTGATGGGGCTAAAACATTGTCGCGGGTGGTTCTGGGTACATATCGTCAGGCCCCCGTTCCCTCCCTCCCTCCAGGAAAGCAAGGGCAGACAATCGTTTTGCGCCTTTTTTCTTGAGTTACCTGTGCAGACGCCATACCACGGCAAGCATGGAGCCCGCTCAGATCACTTTGGCAATTAGGAGCACATTAAACACCACACGCCTTATCCAGCAGTATATGCAGCACCAGAACCTGGCAAAGCGATACTGGACAAGTAGGCGACGTCAGCGTGGTGACATGAGTGATGAGGACATGGACACAGACTTCTCTCAAAGCACGGGCCCCGGCAATGTGGGCATCATGGTGCTAATGGGGCAGGTTCATGCGGTAGAATGCCGATTCTGGGCCTGAGAAACAAGCACAGACTGGTGGGACTGCATAGTGTTGCAGGTCTGGGATGATTCCCAGGGGTTGCGAAACTTTCGCATGCGTAAGGGCACTTTCATGGAACTTTGTGACTTGCTTTCCCCTGCTCTGAGGCACAAGAATACCAAGATGAGAGCAGCCCTCACAGTTGAGAAGCAAGTGGCAATAGCCCTGTGGAAGCTTGCAACGCCAGATAGCTACCGGTCAGTCGGGAATCAATTTGGTGTGGGCAAATCTATTGTGGGGGCTGCTGGGATGCAAGTAGCCAACGCAATCAAAGATCTGCTGATATCAAGGGTAGTGACCCTGGGAAATGTGCAGGTCATAGTGGATGGGTTTGCTGCAATGGGATTCCCTAACTGTGGTGGGGCCGTAGACGGAACCCATATCCCTATCTTGGCACCAGAGCACGAAACGGGCGAGTACATAAACCGCAAGGGGTACTTTTCAATAGTGCTGCAAGCTCTGGTGGATCACAAGGGACGTTTCACCAACACCAACGTGGGATGGCCGGGAAAGGTACACGACGCTCGCATCTTCAGGAACTCTGGTCTGTTTCAAAAGCTGCATGAAGGAACTTTATTCCCACACCAGAAAATAACTGTTGGGGATGTTGAAATGCCTATAGTTATCCTTGGGGACCCAGCCTACCCCTTAATGCCATGGCTCATGAAGCCGTACCCAGGCAGCCTGGACAGTAGTCAGGAGCTATTCAACTACAGGCTGAGCAAGTGCAGACTGGTGGTAGAATGTGCATTTGGACATTGAAAAGCGTGCTGGTGCGGTTTACTGACTCGGTTAGACCTCAGCGAAACCAATATTCCCACTGTTATTACTGCTTGCTGTGTGCTCCGCAATATCTGTGAGAGTAAAGAGGAGACGTTTATGGCGGGGTGGGAGATTGAGGCAAATCGCCTGGCTGCTGGTTACGCACAGCCAGACACCAGGGCGGTTAGAAGAGCACAGGAGGGTGCGGTACGCATCAGAGAAGCTTTGAAAACCAGTTTCATAACTGGACAGGCTACGGTGTGAAAGTTCTGTTTGTTTCTCCCTGATGAAACCCCCCGCCCCTTGGTTCACTCTATTTCCCTGTAAGCTAACCACCCTCCCCTCCTCCCTTTGATCACCACTTGCAGAGGCAATAAAGTCATTGTTGCTTCACATTCATGCATTCTTTATTCATTCAGCACACAAATAGGGGGATAACTACCAAGGTAGCCCAGGAGGGGTGGTGGAGGAGAGAAGCACCAGGAGGGGTGGTGGAGGAGGGAAACAGCACTTTAAAAGTTTAAAACTTGAAAACTTATTGAATGCCAGCCTTCTGTTGCTTGGGCAATCCTCTGGGGTGGAGTGGCTGGGTGGCCGGAGGCCCCCCCACTGCGTTCTTGGGTGTCTGGGTGAGGAGGCTATGGAACTTGGGTAGGAGGGCGGTTGGTTACACAGGGGCTGTAGCAGCGGTCTGTGCTCCTGCTGCCTTTCCTGCAGCTCCACCATACGCTGGAGCATATTGGTTTGATCCTCCAGCAGCCTCCTCTCATGACGCTGCCGCCACCTTTCAGCTTCAGCCCTCTCTTCAGCCCGCCACTTACTCTCGTCAGCCCACCACCTCTCCTCCCAGTCATATTGTGCTTTCCTGCACTCTGACATTGTCTGCCTCCACACATTCGTCCATGCTTTGTCAGTGTGGCAGGATAGCATGAGCTCAGAGAACATTTCATCATGAGTGCGTTTTTTCACCTTCTAATCTTCACTAGCCTCTGGGAAGCAGAAGACCCTGTGATCCTTGAAACACATGCAGCTGGTGGAGAAAGAAAAAAGACAGTGGTTTTTAAAAAGACACATTTTCTAGAACAATGGCTACACTCTTTCACGGTAAACCTTGCTGTTAACATTACATACACAGCACATGTGCTTTCGTTCCAAGGTAGCATTTTGCCTCCCCCCACCACGTGGCTAGCAGCGGGGAACATTTCTGTTCAGCCATAGGCAAACAGCCCAGCAGGAATGGGCACCTCTCAATGTCCCCTTAAGAAAAGCACCCTATTTCAACCAGGTGACCATGAATGATATCACTCTCCTGAGGATAACACAGAGAGATAAAGAACGGATGTTGTTTGAATGCCAGCAAACATACACTGCAATGCTTTGTTCTACAATGATTCCCGAGTATGTGCTACTGGCCTGGTGTGGTCAAGTGTCCTACCATGGTGGACAGAATAAGGCTGCCCTCCCCAGAAACCTTTTGCAAAGGCTTTGGGAGTACATCCAGGAGAGCCGCAAATGCCAGGGCAAATTAATCATTACACATGCTTGCTTTTAAACCATGTATGCTATTTTAAAAGGTACACTCACCAGAGGTCTCTTCTCCACCTGGCGGGTCCGGGAGGCAGCCTTGGGTGGGTTCGGGGGGTACTGGCTCCAGGTCCAGGGTGAGAAACAGTTCCTGGCTGTTGGGAAAACCGGTTTCTCCACTTGCTTGCTGTGAGCTATGTACAACTTCATCATCATCATCTTCCTCGTCCCCAAAACCTGCTTCTGTGTTGCCTCCCTCTCCATTGAAGGATCAAACAACACGGCTGGGGTAGTGGTGGCTGAACCCCCTAAAATGGCATGCAGCTCATCATAGAAGCGGCATGTTTGGGGCTCTGACCTGGAGCAGCCGTTTGCCTCTGTGGTTTTCTGGTAGGCTTGCCTCAGCTCCTTAAGTTTCACGCAGCATTGCTTCGGGTCCCTGTTATGGCCTTTGTCCTTCATGCCCTGGGAGATTTTGACAAAAGTTTTGGCCTTTCGAAAACTGGAATGGAGTTCTGATAGCACGGATTCCTCTCCCCATACAGAGATCAGATCAGGTACCTCCCGTTCGGTCCATGCTGGAGCTCTTTTGCGATTCTGGGACTCCATCATGGTCACCTCTGCTGATGAGCTCTGGCCAGCGTGGCAAGCTGCAGGTGACCATGCAAACAGGAAATTGAAATTCAAAAGTTTGCGGGTCTTTTCCTGTCTACCTGGCCAGTGCATCTGAGTTGAGAGTGCTGTCCAGAGCGGTCACAATGGAGCACTCTGGGATAGCTCCCGGAGGCCAATACCGTCTAATTGCGTCCATAGTACCCCAAATTCAACCCGGCAAGGCCGATTTAAGTGCTAATCCCCTTGTCTGGGGTGGAGTACGGAAATCGATTTTAAGAGCCCTTTAAGTCGAAAAAAAGGGCTTCATCGTGTGGACGGGTGCAGGGTTAAATCGATTTAACGCTGCTAAATTTGACCTCAACTCCTAGTGTGGACCAGGGCCTAGTGTGGTTGCAGTTCTACATCTTTATACCCGTGGAGCTTATTCCGCTTCTCCTATAGGAATAGCGATCCCAGGACTAGCACTCCTATACCAGCATAACTGCCTCAACACGAGGGTGCCTCACTTTAACTGTACTGGTCTAGCCAGTGGCTCAACCCTTCTATTTGATGCCTGGGCTTCTGACTCTGAAAACATGGTCGTCATCTTCTGTAACCTTGACATAACTCAAGCATAGCATGTGACATTACAGCAGGAGCTGCTGTTTATAAATGTAGTACCTTCCCCGCCAGTACTGTTGTCATTCCTGACTCACACTCTCTCTCTCTCTCTCTCTCTCTCTTTTCAGGCTCTCTGTGAGGCTCTTGCTATGGGAAGGAGCAGCCTGGAGAAGAGCTGAAGCTTTTAAACTTCGTCAATATTTTTAAACTTGTAGATTCCCTACCATTGGGGTGTTGGGGTGTCCAGGTGGAAGGGGTGTCAGGGTGGAAGGACTGTCTAGCCTGTGTTATACAAGAAGTCAGACTTGATGGTCCAATGTCCCATTAAATTCTGCGAAATTATGTAACTGGAAAATGGCCCTTCCTGAGACCCTGCACTGGCCTCACCCGGCATCTCGCCAAGCCCAGACCGGCTGTATGTTCGCAGGCACGTTTCTTCCAAACCAGAAGTGGGAAACGTGATAGGCTGTGAGGCCAAGGCCAAGGGAACCATCGAGAGCTCAGCAGGGCTGGACGACCCTCAGGGCTTCGGGAAGAGAGGAAGGAGCAAACCCCTCCCTTATTAGGGAAAATGAGGGCCAGTGAAACATGCCCAGGGCTAGGGAATATAAACGCCAACTCAGGAAAGGTAAGGACACCATGAGGCAGGGTCTGATCCTGTGCAAGGAAGAGCTCTGCTCCAAGAACACAGCCTGTCTCGGTGAGTAGAGCAGTGCCATCAGCCTGTCCCGCAGTCAGGCAGTGCCCAGCCTGCAGATATGAGCTACAGACAACTCAGAGTGCTGGCAGCAAAGCTGAGAGAGAGCATCTCTCTCAACCCCTGTCCTGCGCTGCTCTCCAGATCCCCTCAGAAACTGACGTTCCTCCTCTCCCATCTCAGCCAAATCCCAGAGGAATCTGTGCTCGGGGCCAGGCTGGGACAGAATCTGTCCTGCAGCTTTTGAGTCATGGACACAAATCCACTTTCTGCTTAAAAAAGAATTCCAACTTTTCAGTGGCTGGGGCTGAGTCCCAAAGAGCTGAACAGAAGGGCTGTGAGTTGCAGGCAGGTGGAGATGCTGAAGGGCTGCGAGCCCCAGACCCGGCGCAGACGCTGAAGGGCTGCGAGCCCTGGGCCCAGCCTAGAGGCTGAAGTGTTGTGAGCCCTAGGCCCAGCCTAGAGGATGAAGGGCTGCGTGTCCCGGGCCCAGCCTAGAGGCTGAAGGGCTGCGAGCCCCGGGCCTGGTGCAGCTGTTGAAGGGCTGTGATCCTCGGGCCTGTTGCAGCCAGACATCCTGGGCCCTTTCCAGTGTATCAGCTGGGGGAGAGAAGAGGGGGTGCCACCTCAGTTTGGAAGGGAATTTGTTATTCAAAAGTATCTGCTTAAGATGAAGCAGTCATTGGATTAGGGTTGTTGGCTTGAGCTGCACAGCCTCAATTCTCCCTTCCTTTCTCCATCATCCCCAGGGCTACTGGCTCCGGCGTTGTCTCAAAATTAGGCAAATCATAGATTCATAGATTCCAGTGACAGAAGGGATCATCTTGTCTGGTCTTCTGGATAGCACAGGCCAGAGAGCTTCCCAAAAATAATCCCTAGAGCAGATCTTGTCGGAAAACACCCAATCTGGATTTTAAAATGGTCAGTGATGGAGAATCCATCACAATCCTTGGTAAATTATTCCAATGGTTAATTACCCTCACTGTCAATCATTTACACCTTTTTTCCAGTCTGAATTTGTTTAGCTTCAACTTCCATGTTATACCAATCGCCGGTAGATTGAAGAGCCCATTATTAAATATTTGTTCCCCATGTAGGTACTTGGAGACTGTAATCAAATCACCCCTTAACCTTCTCTTTGTTAAGATAAATAGATTGAGCTTCTTGCCTGTATCGCTATAAGTCATGTTTTCCAGTCCTTTAATCATGCTTGTGGCTCTTTTCTGAACCCTCCAATTTATAAACATCCTTTTTGAATTGTGGATACAACAACTGGACACAGTAGGGATCACAGTGGTGCCACTATTGAGGTACAGTAACCTCTTTACTCCTACTCGAGATTCCCCTATTTAGGCATCCCAGGATCACTCTAGCTATTTTGGTCACTGTATCGCACTGGGAGCTCATGTTCAACTACTTATTCACTTCTACCCCCAAATCTTTTTCAGAGTCACTGCTTCCCAGGATAGAGTCCCCCATCCTCTAACTAAGGCCTACAGGTTTTGTTCCTGGATGTATATGTTTACATTAGCCATATTAAAATTAGGGCTGTCAAGCAATTAAAAAAATTAATTGCGATTAACTGCGCGATTCAAAAAATGAACCGTGCGATTCAAAAAAGAATTACGCGATTAATTGTGCTGTTAAACAACAATAGAATACCATTTCTTTTAAATATTTTTGGATGTATACTACATTTTCAAATCTATTAATTTCAATTACAACACAGAATAAAGAGTGTACAGTGCTCACTGTATATTTATTTTTGATTATAAATAATTGCACTGTAAAAAACAAAAAAAAACTATTTTTCAATTCACGTCATACAAGTACTGTAGTGCAGTCTCTTTACCATGAAAGTTGAGCTTACAAATGTAGAATTATATATATAAACTGCATTCAAAAATAAAACAATGTAAAACTTTAGAGCTTATAAATCCACTCAGTCCTACTTCTTGGTCAGCCAATCGCTCAGACAAACAAGGTTGGTTACAATTTGCAGAAAATAATGCTGCCTGCTTCTTGTTTACAATGACACCCGAAAGTGAGAACAGGTGTTCCCATGCCACTGTTGTCGCTGGCGTTGAAAGATGTTTTTGTGCCAGATATACTAAAGATTCATATGTCTCTTCATGTTGCAATCACCATTCCAGAGGACATGCTTCCATGCTGATGATGGGCTCTGCTTTTGATAACAATCCAAAGCAGCGTGGACTGACACATGTTCATTTTCATCATCTGAGTCAGATGCCACCAGGAGGTTGATTTTCTTTTTTGGTGGTTTGGGTTCTGTAGTTTCTGTATCAGAGTGTTGCTCTTTTAAGGCTTCTAAAAGCATGCTCCATACCTTGTCCCTCTCAGATTTTGGAAGGTACTTCAGAATTTTAAACCTTGGGTCGAGTGCTGCAGCTATTTTTAGAAATCTCACATTGGTACCTTCTTTGCGTTTTGTCAAATCTGCAGTGAAATCTGAAAACGAACATGTGCTGGGTCATCATCCGAGACTGCTATAACATGAAATACGTGCAGAATGTTGGTAAAACAGAGTAGGAAACATACAATTCTCCCCCCAAGGAGTCCAGTCACAAATGTAATTGATGCATTATTTTTTAATGAGCATCATCAGCATGGAAGCATGTCCTCTGGAATGGTGGCTGAAGCATGAAGGGGAATATGAATGTTTAGCATATTTAGCATGTAAATACCTTGCAACGCTGGCTACAAAAGTTCCATGCCTTCTCACTTTCAGGTGACATTGTAAATAAGAAGCAGGCAGCAGTATCTCCCCTCAATGTAAACAAACTTGTTTGTCTGAGCGATTGGCAGAATAAGAAGTAGGTTAGGTAACCAAAAAAAAATCTGTATTTGTAAGTTACACTTCGAGGTCTAGTGGGTATGAGTGGGGGCGCTGGGGGTGGGAGTCAGCACTCCTGGGTTCTATTCCTGGATCTGTGAGGGAGGGTTGTCTACTGTTTAGATCAGGAGATGGAGAGTCAGGACTCCTCCTGGCTTTGCAGCTGACTCCCTGTGTGACTGAGGGCAATTCCCCGCACCCCGCCCCCCCCGTGCCTCACTCATATGGGGATAATGACACCGACCCAGCTCCTGGGGGTTGGGGCTGGATTCATTCCAGTCTATACAGCACCTCTGAGGGAGGTGCTAGGAAAGGGCAGGACATAAGTAACCAACAGACACTAATGGGATGCACCATGTGATTCTCTTTCTGTCCCTAGCGCATGTGACTGTGGACCCCAACACAGCCAATGCCTACCTGCTCTTGTCCCGGGATCAGCGGAGCGTGAGGGTGGGCAACAAGAGGCGGGATGTCCCCAGTAACCCCAAGCGGTTTGACACGTGCACCTGCATCCTGGGCCGGCAGCGGTTCACAGCCGGGAAGCACTACTGGGAGGTGGAAGTGAGGGACAAGCCATGTTGGACACTGAGGGTCTGTGAGGAGTGTGTGAGCAGGCAGGGAATATTCACGCCCTCACCAGCGACTGGTTTCGGGACGGTGTGGCTGCACAATGGGGATGAGTATGCAGCGCTCACTTCCCCCCTGCCCGAGCTTATGCTGAGAGTGAAGCCTCGGCAGATTGGCATCCTCCTGGACTTTGAGGCCGGAGAGGTGTCCTTCTACAACGTGACTGGCAGCTGTCACATCTACACCTTCAGTGGCATCTTCTTGGTGCCCCTGCGGCCATACTTCTACCCGGGGATGCGGGCAGGCAGCTTGAATGATGCCCCTCTGACCCTCCCACAGGGAACACAGCAGCCATGAGCCAGTCACAGCCGCCTTGGCACCTTGGGCTTTCAGGACTTACCAATGAAAGGCTTTCTTAACAACACATAATTCACCAGCGGAACTTACTGCCACAGGATATTGAGGGGCCCAAATGTCTAGTGGGATTCAAAAAAGGATGAGACATATATATGGATGATCCAAATATCACCAGTTAGAGAGGGCAGGAGACACCAGGACTATAAAACCATCTCCACAGGGCAGGAGCCAGCCACTGACTACAGGGGGGCACATTCCCCAAAGAGAAGGTTATTCCCTAATTACACACTGCAGCGTCTCTGATACCTTCCTCGAAGCCTCTGACTATGGAGACAGGATACCTGGCTTTTGGGCGCTGCAGTGAGCTAGCACAGCAAATCCTATGCTCTCTGGGTGCTGTTAGAGCAAGAAATTGGTCACTGAAGCTGATAATCAGCCACAGAGCAGGAGCACTGATCCACGATAAATGCCCCCACACTGCTAGACCTTCCTGCACAGCCCCAGTAGGGGAGTCTCCATCCAGCATTGCCATTCCCCAGCACTGGAATGCAGAGTCAGCAGCATCTGCGGGGAGGCCTGGGGAGCAGGAGAGGGTGGGTGAGAGGACCTGAGGGCCTTGCTCAGTTTGCAAAGAATCCAGCTGCATCATCTTTCGTAGGTGGTGTGGCTGGTGGAGACCTTGGGTCTCTGGCATGTCATGCTCCTGGCTTAGCCGCTTGGTTCAAGGTAGAGCATTGCTGCCTGTGTCCTGTAACCTCCAGCAGCCGAGCTCCTTGGGGCAGCCATGGCAACATTGCCTTTGGCTACCCTTGTTTTAAAGGGCTCGGGGAGCATGGACACGAGGATGGAGTCGCGTGTCTGTAAAGGGCGGGGCCTGCCAACACGAGCGAGCCAGCTCTAATCGGCAATTTGCCTCTGACCTATTCCCCCTTCTGGTGAAATACCGAAGCCTTCCTTCCGCTGGATGCTTCTGAGCCCAGCCCAGCCCATGGGCCAGAGCTGTCCACAGCCCTGTGCGTGTGCTGTCCCTGGTCTCACCGACGGTGTGCGTCAGCACGCAAACCCAGTGCAGACTGCAAAGCCTGTTGGCCCATCAACCTCAGCTCTCTAGGTCATTTTCTCCCACCAATAAACCATGCATTCCAATAGCCTTGTATAAGCTGGCAAAGCATCCCTTGTGATCTGAGAGCTGCTCACCCCCACCTTCTGGGGGAAGGGGGAGAGCTAGGAGATCCAGTCCAGCTGGAGCCGTGGTACTCTCAGGACTCAGCACTCTCATGGGCCCTTCGTGGTGCATGTGTGATTCAGGGACTACTATGACTGTCTGAGGGAGCTGCCCATTCCCTAGCCCTGTGTGCACCTCTCTGTGATGGGACTTCACCCCAAGAAGCCAATGTGCTGCATGCAGCTAAATAGTCCAGCCCCCCTCCAGCCCCAGTAATGAAGGCAGAGTGAGAGGAATTTCACACACAGAGAACCCCCTCGACTGTTCCGAAGCTAGGCAGAGAGGGTGGGACAAGGGGGTCTCTGAGGCCCTCAGGCTGGGCCTAGCTCACTGCCATGCCCCTCTCAAGGAGTGGTTTTGTCTTCTTGACATATATTCACCCTAACCCAAATCATGACAGGTTTCAGAGTAGCAGCCATGTTAGTCTGTATTCGTAAAAAGAAAAGGCGTACTTCTGGCACCGTAGAGACTAACCAATTTATTTGAGCATAAGCATCCGATGAAGTGAGCTTTAGCTTATGCTCAAATCAATTGGTTAGTCTCTAAGGTGCCACAAGTCCTCCTTTTCTTTTTCCTAACTCAAATGTATCCCATTGGCTACAGGGAGTTCCAAGCTAGGACAAGTTCACCTTGATGTCTTTCTCCAGCAGGCGGATGGTTGCAGAATCTCTCCTGGGTTGCAGAATTGCTCCTAGCCAGGGCTGGCTTTGATGCAGCAGCCTGGGGACGGTGCCCCATCCTAGCTGGGCAGGGCTCATGCCCTCCTTGCCTGGCCAATCCCATCGGGCTCCCCTTGAATATGTCCAGGACGCGATGGCTGCAGCCCTGCAGCCGCTGTACAGCCATGGGCACAGTAGGCCTGTGTGTGGGTGTTCGTCTGGCTCCAGGGCTGGGGAGGGAGGAGGAGACCCGGGAAAGAGCAGCAGCAAGCCGTTCGCTGAGTAGACAGGACTGGGCTGGCAGCACCAGGTGCATTCCCAGCTCCACGGAGAGGGACGTCAAGGCTGGCTGGACTGATCCCTAGATCTAGATCCCTAGAGGGCAGGTGCGTGCAGGGGTCTGGACACAGAGAATGGCCGACACCCTGTTTCCTGGCAACTGATGGCCTGGGCCCTTCCCCCCTGCAAGGTGAGACCTAAGGGTTGGAGAACAAGGGAATCAGGTGCCCTCCTGGCCGGGGAAAGGGACAAAGCCCAGAGGAGGAGGGGCTGGAGGGAGTTTCAGTTTGGGGCTGGCTGGGACATGGAGTGAAGGGTAGACGTGGTTGTCTGGCTCACTGCCCCCCAAAATGGACCCAGCTGAAGGGTCCGGTTCTCGACACCTACAAGCTCTGTATTAGACCATGTTCCTGTCGTCTAATAAACCTTCTGTTTTACTGAGGGAAGCAGCGCGGGGTGAGGGATGTGCTGGCCACGGCTTCCTGCAGCCCCCGTTGGCCTGCAGTGGGGAACTGCGGCCAGTGGGATCCGCGATCGGCCAAAGCTGTGGACGCGACAGGTAAACAAACTGGCCTGGCCCGCCAGGGGGCTTACCTTGGGGGGCTGCATGCCAAACGTTGCCGACCCCGGTGCTACAGCAATCTCCCGTACAGCAATGGCTGTTTCAAGACAGCGTAATTTAGAACAACCCAGAGTCTAAAGCTCAGGTGTATTTGAGGATCTGGGCCAGTACTTGGCTGTTTCTATAGTAATGACCCCTGAGCAAGCAGTGTAATGTACATGCTTATCACTGAGCTTGTCCAGAGGCTGCACGTCCATCAGAATGACTAGATGTCCTGATGTGTAATAAAAACACTTGGAGTCATAAAAAATCAACCCAGCCTACTTTACAGGGCCTGAGCCTTCTCTCCCTTACAGCATCTGAGCAGTAGGAGAATGGCTAATACGGGCCACTGTTCTGGTTGTTGTATTCTATTTATAAAAGCATAATACTGGCCAGTATTATAGTTGCTGTATTCTGTTATAAAACAACAACAAAACATAGAAAAATCAAAAATACAATTTAATGTTTTGAATTAATTTGGGGAAAAGAATTTACAGGACAATACAAGAATTCAAAACATTTAAAACATTCCTTTCTTTCTCTCCAGTATTTTCGTCTCTTTTGTTCCAATTTTGGGTAGCGGGAGCGAGTAGTATAAGAGCCCTACCATCAATCAAACGTTAACCCCACCCCTTGACCCCGTAAGCCCTGCACACAGGTCACTGGAAGTCCCACCTCTTGGGAGTATTACTTCCAGGGTCAAGGTGGACACATGTCCGGAAGCAAGGTGTGTCATGTGACCCCTGTAAGAACTCCTCCCACTGTCCTCTGCTGATCAGGATGGATTCTGCCCCCACAGGAACGCTTCGAGAGAAGATTTGACCAATCAGGGGGAGTTCCGGGGTTTGTGTGACCCCTCTAAGAACTCCTCCCACTGCCCTCTACCAATCAGCAGGGGTTTCAGCCGCTGGGGACCACCCCGAGAGGAGATTTGCCCAATTGGGGGGAATTCTGGGGCAGGGTGACCCGTTAGGAGGTGGCTCGTGTGACCCCTCTAAGAACTCCTCCCACCACCCTCTACCAATCGCGATGGGTTTTGGCCACAGAGGACAGCCCCAAAAGGAGATTCGACCAAAATAGGGTGGGTTCTGGGACGGGCTCAACCACCCAGAAGAGGGTCATGTGACCCCTCGAAGGACTCCTTCCAATGTCCTCTGCCAATCAGAGTGCAGAACCATCACCTCATAAGTCCCAGCGCTGGGAAGAGGAGGCCATCTCTTACCAAGAAGACGTGTTTTAGAAATTGTGGAAAGGCTGAGAGGAAACGTGGACTCCTTTACCACCCCTGTGAGAACTTCAGACTTTGTTTTAGCCCCGAGGACCTTTGGAGTTGTGTGGAGAAAGCGCTACAGCAGCGACAGTTCTGAAGAGGATGAGAGAGAAGCCAAGGGGATTCCTTTGGCCCAGCCATTGATGGATATGCCAGAATCCGAACCTGAAGCCCAACTGCTCATGAGACACCCTGATGAGCATGGTGGCCTCTTGTCATCCGCCACCCTGGAGGAGGAAGGCGATCATGGCTTGGGGGAGGCACTGGCAGACAAGGTGAATGGAAAAGACATAGCTCAGGTACATGAATGATTAAGAAGCGACGGTCGATGATTGCGTGTAATGAGGTTAGGAACCAGGGGTTGTGTAAATCTAAAAACAAGGAGTGGGAACTTACGCTTGTTTCTTCTCTGAAAATCTCTCGACAGCTTGACGATGCCTTTCCAGGGGACCCGGAGGCCCTGGACGGCGTAACATCAAGCAGCGAAGGTGAACCAGGCCCGCCTTGTTTTTGCTCAACGCCGCTAGAAATTGTTGAAGATGACTCCGAGGAGGACGGCTACGAGGAGTTTAGGAGGAGGCTTGGCATGGAACTCGCTGAGTCAGTGCCACATCACGAGCGTAAAAATGTTATGCGGACTATTGTCCGCGTTGCTGTTTATGCTGTTCTTCATCACTGTCTTAGGGAAAAGCTTTTTGAAAATGGTGAGGGCTGTGTCATAGATGCCCCAGCCCAATGGCACCATGACTGTGTGACTTGGACTTCAATGGATAGAAACTGCAAGCTCTGGGACCTGTGTGCTGAGCTATGTTTGGAAAGCTTATTGAACACTATTATTGCCATAGGTTATGTTATGCAATGTCTGTGCCTAACCCAAGAACATTTAGCACAAGGGGTGACCTTGAGAAATGCTGTGCAATTCAGTGGAGACCCTGACCTTGTTTTAAAGACAATGTCCAAACTGGAAGATGCCTGCTTACAGCGTTACATTGACCGTCTGGTCCACACAAAAAGTGACAGAACCCTGCTTAAGAAACAGTCTATTTGTAAGAAATCTAAAAGGATTAATTGAGAGAATGATGAAGGGACAAACATGCAATATAAAACTTGGCTGCTGTAGATTTAAAAAAAATCGAATGAAAAGGGCTTTGTGATTATCTGTGTTTCTGTTAGAAGGTCTCTGGCCCTTAAGTGAGCTAAAAGTTTTAATGGAGCCTCTGGGTTTGTTTTCAAGAAGCTGTATGACTTTTAAATGAAAAAAAAAATGGTTTGTGAGAACCTAGGTCTTGTGTCTTTGTGTAAAAGAGACCCATTTACAGCAAAAAGCTGTGAAGTGGGAGGGGAACAAATCCTAAAAATGTGTTTACAGTGTAACCCTTCTGCCCATCAGAGTTGGCCACAACAGGGGCTGGATTCAGTATCTAGGAGTTCCCTCCCAGTAACACAATGCAAAACCGGGTCAAGCCCCCCACCAGCGGGGCACTGAAGCTCCCCTATGACAAGCTGAAATCACTGAATACTGTGTTAAGTAGTAGGGGGGCCTCAGAGCTGGGGCACCGTGAACCCAAAGTGACATCAGCTCTGCAGTCTGTAACCAAACTCCTAATAGAATCAAAATTACCTCTGACATTACACAATGGAGAGAAAGTGCAATTGGTGTTTGGGGCCCTCAGAAGGGGGCTCACATCACCAGGCACAAACCTCCAAACTCTCTCAATTCACTGGGTTTTGGAATCCTTGTCCCTTGCCTAGCGAGTGCTACTTAGTTGATGGCGAGTCCCTCCGTCATAAAAGGCCAAGGACAGTTCTACTGTCCTTGATTCACATAATGAGGATAACAGCACTTTATTCTTCCTGCCCCAATAACAGAGAAACTGGGGATCCCACAGCCGCCAAAGTGACCATTTGGGCTCCTGTGGGCTCATGCTAGGTGGGGTGAGTGTCCTGTGCAAACGAGATCAGCTCCTGAAGTCCTTTCCCACAACTCACCACCAGATGTCAGGGTAGAGCTCATCCTGCCTCTGCTTACAACAGGAAAACAAAACAGGGATGGTTCAGACATGTGTTTGAGTACAATAGAGTTGACTCATCCTGTTCACACCCCCACTGAATAGCAAAGGTAACTGTGATTACTTACCCTTGTTGCTAGAGGGATAAATGTGATGGGTGTGCACCCATAGTAAGGGAGGCGGGTGGGTGAGTTCGGATTAATATGAAATGAAATAAAACCTCAGGAATTCGCAGATGCTATTGGGCAGTTTAAATATAATCCCTGGAGTTGGTAGAGCACTATTGGACAGTGAAAATGACCCAGGAACTGGCAGAACTCTACTGGACAGTTTAAATATGACCCAGGAGTTGTTTGAATGCTATGGGTCACTCTTTCTAGCAATTCAAAGCCATTAAAAGTTTAAAATACTCTATTTACCCAAAAAACCCAAAACAACCAACCAAAAAATCCCACCACACACACACACACACACACACACACGGGTCTAACCCAAAACTGAAATGTTTGAAGGGTTCACAAATCTTCACCATGCTTTAGAACAATCATTTGCTCGAAAGACAAATTTTTAAAAGCTGTGGGTGCTTATTATGGTTGTGATACAACCATTTTATTTCAACCCCCAACCCCAAAGTTTAAGCATGAAAGAAACATATTTAAAAAACAAGCCCCAAAGACATTTACTGAGATCTGCAAAGGGTCCCCACTTGGAAATGGGTACAGTTACATTACAGATTGGTGATTTACTGTTTAATACTGTAAGAAGGCCCTACAGAAAAATGTATTTTAACTAAAAGGAAAAAAATGTGGCCAAAAGCAGCTCGGTTGTGCAGACAGCTTAATTTGTTGGATCATACTAAAGAAGTTCTGTATTAAAATCACAAATGAGTTTGATTCCCCATAGTTTAAATTCCAGGGTATTACTAATTAAGAGGTCTCTTGGGTTTTGGTACTGTTTCTCTCCCTCTCCGTGTGAAAGTTGCAAGCTGCTAATTGTGTTAGTACATCCTAGACAGAGTCTGTTCTCAAAGCAACACTTTGTAACAACAGAAAGAGCACACAGAGACTCCCCGCCCTTTTGTTGTATTTATCTGGCTTTGTTAACAATTGTGCTTTAAAATAGAGATAGAGGATGTATGTGGATGGATGCTTGGTGTGGATAATAACTGAATGATCAGGGAGGTGCCAGCCTAAGAATCCAGTGTCTGTCGGCCAAAGAAGGCGTCAACCAGAGGACCCCCAGAGGGCAGACTGGAATCCACCCAACAGCCTCAAGGATGGGAGAACCGAAGAACAAGACGGAGCCGTCAGGAATGTGCCATCTGCTGATTGATTCAGCAACAGCATGATGAAGCAATTCCCATAGGCTGGCATAGCAATAAATTCCTATAAAAATGGACTCTAGAAATGGAAAACTTTGGGGTCTGATTCTGCAAACCAACTTCCAGGCGCGTCAGATGTGCATCTGACAAGGCCCTGCTCCCTCCTCGTGTCCAGGCCACCTGGCCAGTGGCTTGGCATGAGCAACTCTAAGGCTGGTAACTATGATAACAACCTTGCAGAACCTCTCTGTGTGTGTGTGTGTGTGTATGAATGAATGTGTGAGTAAATATGAAATTGAATGGAATGTTATAGCTATAACTAACTGCTTACTATGATTCTTTCTGTATGCACAATAAATGTGGCATTTTGCCTTTTCCCTTTTAATAAGATCCTGCTGGTTTTTATTTTATTGGTATAACAAATTCCCCCACCCCAGATCACAAAAGGGAATGTTAGGGAGGGGTGCCTAATGGCCTTAAGTAGCTATTATTTGAGAGTTGTAGCGATCAAATCAACCTGCTAGCTCCTATTTTGAAGTCTGTTTGAAACAAAGGCTTAGGATGGTGTAAAAACCTCATGTATTTTGGAGACTCTTTCAACAGAAACTCTCTTGAATGGCTGCTGGACTGCAAAAGGAGCCATGCTCCCTGTTTTTAACTCTGAAAATATATATTCTATTCTATCACTCGTTGGCCATGCTGTCTTAGTAAATAATGGTGCCTATGTTTCTTGCAGTGTGATCTGTTTAGCATGGAACCAATCACTTTAAACTGCATTTCATCACCGGGCCAAGGTAAAAACCAGTTTAACTGTAGTTTTGCTTAATAACTTCAGGTATTACACAGGTTGGATAGGGATTTGGGGGTAATACTAACTAACATTTTTGCTTGTTCTTTAATCCAAAGGCCCAAACACATATGGGGGTGGGGTGGGGGGGGGGGGGGGGGCGTAACTTTCTGCAATTGGCTTTTAAATGCATGTGGGTTTATTTAAAAGTATTTTGTGGCAAACTGTGTTTTAAACTCTCACTCTCTCTCTCTCTCTCTGTGTAAAAAAATATAGGTGGTTTTTTTTTTAAGTATATGGCTGCAAACTGATGGTAATGGTGTGTTTCAAATTAACAGGGTGCTTTTTTAATGTGCAAAATGTGTTTTAAACTGGATTTTAAAAGTTGATTTTAAAAGCAGTTTGGTTTTTATTTTGCAAACTGAGGTGCATTTAAAAAAAATGTTTGTGGGTTTGTTGTTTTTTGTTTTAACGTGGTAGAAATAAACTCAAAACTCCTGTTTGTTGTACAGCCTGAAATGGATTATTTTATTTTAAAGCTCTGACTTTTTAAATAGAAAAACACCCTAATGAATATTTTATTTTTAAGTTTACAAGACAGTTTCGTGTGATTTATAATAATCATAATCATATTGTCTGCTCCACAGTACGGTCAAAACATGAGAGACCCTTAGACCAGAGGGTAAAGAAGCTTAAAAGAAAAAGAAAAGAGACAGCTGAAAAGAAAAATTCACCAGATGGATGGATGAAGCCCAGTAAATATACTGTGTTTGGGAGGTTATGAGGTTTTGTATTTTAAGTAAATACATCGGTGTGGGTGAGAAAGATGGTAAAGTTAAGTTTTGTAATATGTTCCTTCCCCCCCAATCGGGAATGTGCAGTTCTCCTGACAATGCTGTAGTCAGAGCTACAGGGACACCTCCACCAGACCAGCCAAAGAACCAGAAATCTGCTTTGAGACCTTTAACAACTCAAAACAGCACAAGAGTGCAGATGAAGCATCAGGACAATCCAAACCTCAAATACGTCAAAGCCAAGGACAAAACAAAAGACTCTGGTGAAAACCAACCACGCAAACACAACTCCAGTTCCTCAGCGGCCACCTCCACACCAAGCCCTGAGAAAACCATGAGTGAAAACGCCCACCTACGATGCTTCGTTCAGAAGACTGAGGGACGCTGTATCCTCGGGGGTTCTAAAAGAACGGCATTCTAAAAAGGTTTGGGGAAAATATGATGCTTCGTTCAGAATACCGGTGAACGGTGTATCTTCAGGGGGTCTAAAAGAAAGGAGGGCTGGAAAGCACGTCAACAAAGCAAAAGCTTTGGTGGGTGACTTTTTGAAAAATACTTCAATTTTTGGCTCTGCGCAGGCGTGACTAGTTGTGGAAAGGGGCCTGGGTAAAAGGGGTACCCTCAAGGATACACATCAGCTCAGGTGTAAACAAAAGGGGGGACAGCGCTTGGTGGACAAACAAATGGCTGCCAAAAAGTTCCAGGCCAGGGTCGCTGTAAAAATTTTAAAAAGGGCTAAAGAGGTAATGGGGAGGGGGGACAAAAAGAGATGCCCTCGACTGGAGACTCTCAAACTGGAATGTCTGAAAATGGGGAGGTGGAATCAGACTCTCACACAGAGTCTGGTTTAGAAAATTCCCCAGAGGGCTCTCTAGAATGATGGGTCCCCATTTCCTCCCGATGACCCTCACGGAGGCGCCTCGGAGTCTGACTCTCAAATAGCATCTGATGTAGATGGTCCCGTAGAGGAACCCCCAAGTAACCCTGAAAATGCAGAGGGGTGTATGGAGAGAGTGAGAAGTTGGCAACGTGAATTACCTAGATTTGGGGGGTTGGTGTATTGTGAGGAATTTCATTTTGTCAATCTTGAGCGAATAAATTCAGCTCAGCAGGTTGTTGAAGCCATACACAGGGGGATACAGTTAGTTCTCGATGACGTTAATGGTAGGGTAGGCCCTGATGATTATGTTCAGTTACATTTAGAGAGCCGTAATTGAACTAACCCGTTGTTTTCAGTCTGAAGAACTAGGGATGAGCTGTCTGCTGAGGATTTCTTCAATCAGACCTCAAAGCTGCCACAGAGCAATAGAGTTGCATGTCAATGGGACATTGCACCTCGTTGGGACAGTTTTAAAAAAACAGGGGTGGGGGCCGCTCGTAGAGTTTTAAATTCTATCCTCAGTAGTCAAATCATCCATAAAAAAGAGACAATGTTTAGTAGACCTGACTTACATGGCTACCAATCTGTGTTTTGCGCGTGGGCTCTTGACCATCATGTCCGACCATAAACCTACGGACGCGGAATCGTTAGCGGGGGAGAGAAAGTTGCATGAGAAACTGGGCTGGTCAGATCAAAAAAAGATTATGCTCAGTGACGTAGCAATGTCTGAACAGCATTTAGGAGTCAACACACAGGTGGTGCTGTATGCGGCGAAAGGGGCTTTTTTTAAACGGGCGGGGGGGGCAGTTTACCCCAAGATTTATTTCATCCTGTTGCACGATGAGCATTACTATGGGGTTCTGGTTGTGAAAAAGTTGTTCGGAGCAAAAAAATATGGTGAGTTTTGCCCCATGGTGCACAGTCACGGCCACTCTCACAGGTACAGCTGCTGCCTCTGCTTGAGCGTAACCTGCTCAGACAGCGTGGACGTGCAGCTGAGGTGTCCTCGCTGTAGACTGTATTGTCAGTCCAGAGAGCGTTTAGACAGACACATCGACTGGGCATCGACAGAACAAGCTGAATGCCTGTCTAAAACGTTGTGCGATAAGGGTCAGTCTTACGTGGACAAGCGGCACAGACGTAAAGGGAGGCGCTGTAAGCAGGGTCAGGGTTTGATCGCTGGTGATGTAGACGGTCACCTCGGTTTTATGGACAGCCTTAGAAAGCCCGAATCCTCAGAAAAGTGTATTTGTTATGATTCCGAAATCACACAGGAGACTGGGTTGCACACTCCCAATTACATTTTTGCTATGTCCCTCAAGCCGGAAAAGTCCTGGGAATTTAAGGGTGATGAGTGTCTTTCTATGTTTGTTCAGACCTTTATTGGCAAAGAGTTCCGGGTCTACACGTTCCAGGCGCACAATTCCAAAGGTTACGATGCATACTTCATCATTAGACAGTTACTGAAGGAAAAGATGTGCCTAGAACTGATCACTCAGGGTAGTAAACTAATGTGTGTGGAAGTTAAGGCCCTGGGCATTCGTTTTATAGACTCTTTAAACTTCTTGCCCATGAAGCTTGGTTAGCTCCCGCAGGTGATGGGATTTGAAGGGTGCAAAGGGTATTTTCCACATTTTTTGAACACTTTAGAAAATCAAAATGACGTGGGGCCTATGCCCGGTGTGGAGCACTATGGTGTAGAAAGCATGATGCCCAGGGAAAAAGCAGAGTTTCTCAACTGGTAGCAGGCCCACAGGTAGGAGACGTTTGACTTGCAGAAAGAGCTCTCGTATTACTGTCAGCAGGATGTCAAAATTTTGAGACAGCTTTGTATCCTATACAGAAAAGAGATTATGAAAATGATGGAGAAGGGAGATCTAGTAGAGAGAGAACCTGGTAAATTCACTGAGATAAAACTGTGTATAGATCCATTCTGGTACATAACACTAGCATCTGCCTGCATGGCTATGTACAGGTTTATGTTTTTGGAGCCTAACACGGTAGCTCTTCTCCCTCCAGACGATGATCACAGGCAGAAAAAGATATTCGACCCCATCTATTCAATGGCTGTTGTATACCTCTCACCAAGAAACTATACAAATAGGGCATGCTTTACAGGGTGGGGAACTACAGGTAGGCTCCAACTCTTTAGAGGGTTATGCCAGTGTTGACAGGGTACACACAGCCATAGAGTTTAATGGGTGTTCTTTTCCACGGTTGTGCCACCTGTCATTGTGAGAAAGCACAAAACCCTATGACGGGGACAACTTTTGGGTTTCCTTATTACAAGACGCAGCTCAAGACCGACTATCTGAAATAACTTGGTTTTGTAGTGAGGACTCTTTGGGAGCAAGAGTGGGAAGTGATGAAAGAAACAGACAGGGAGCTTGCAGGTATTGAAAATGAGCCCAGTTGCCCTAGCCTCTCGTGCCTAGGGATGCTCTTTTTGGGGGGAGGACAAACGCTATCTGTCTATATTACAAACTTAACTCCGCGGAAGAAATCCACTATTATGATTTTACCAGCTTCTACCCTTTTGTAAAGAAAACCAAAGAATACCCTATCGGACACCCTGATATAGTTTATGACAAATTTGGACCCCTTGCAAATTATTTTGGAATTGCAAAACTTAAAGTGTACCCCACACAAGGCTTCTTTTTCCCATTCTTACCTGTCAGAGTGGATGGCAAGCTTATGTTCCCGCTATGCCGAACCTGTGCGGAAACCGAGCAGCGGGAGATGTGCATCCATACTGACAAGGAGAGGGCCATCCTGGGGACTTGGTGCACGGTGGAATTGAACGCGGCCATAACGAAGGGGTACGCGGTGGCAAAAATATATGAAATCTGGCTTTTTAATGAAAAATCTGATGAACTCCTTTCAGAGTACCTCAAATGACACCTCCGCCAGAAACAAGAGGCTTCAGGGTATCCCAGCTGGTGCACAGATGAAGAAAAACAAAATAAGTACATGAACGATTTCTACCAGAAAGAAGGCGTGCGTTTGTGCCAACACGAGATCAGGTTTAACCCCGCTAAACGCCAAATCGCTAAACTCTTTCTAAATTCCCTCACGAGCGAGATCCCGCCAGATCAACACATCACCGAGTTTGTGTCGGCAGGCCCGAAGACATACGGGTATAAGCTGTCGGGAGGAAAGGCCTGTATGAAAGTCAAAGGTATTACCCTGAACTTGGCAAACTGTCAAAAGATCAACTTTGAGAGTTTGAAAGATCTAGTCCTGGACTATTGCACGGGCTTGCGAGAAAACACCTCAAAAAAGAGAGAGGTTCAGCAGCCCTCTATCGTAAGGAGCAAAAATCAGTGGTAAATAGAGACCAAAACCCTTAAGAAAACAAAGAAAGTCATTTACAACAAGAGGGTCCTAGGAGAAGGCTTTAAAACCCTGCCCTACGGATTTTAAAATGGATACGAGGTGGAAACACCCCTTTTCTGCAATACTCGCGGGACCTAGCAACTGTGGGAAAAGTTACTTTATAAAAAATGTGTTGGATAATGCCAAACAAAACATTGTCTGTTATGCCTGAGAATAGTGGATAACATGGCTATAAAAAGCATTGCAAGATACACATGTCTGGGCTTGTTGAAACACATTTTGAGCAAGGCTAGGTATGCCCAAGAATTTAAATGTATTTTTTAGAAAATTCATCACCATCCGGTCGTTTTGCACTAAGTCGTTAGAATACAATTTTAAAATCCTGTCAAAAGATAAACCCTTGCTCTGATGATGTAAGAAAAACACTCAGTGATAGCCGCAGGCGACAGAGCGGGGGTCTTGTAATTGTCTATTGTGAAACACAATGCCTGTGGCATTTTTGTTTAAACATTTCATAATGCTTTTAGGAAACAACATGCTCTTCGGGGGGTGCCCGTATGAGTCTAAAAACTCTCCACGGTTACGCTCCGCCAGACACAAGGCAAGCCAGTGTTCACCAGGTTGGTTGTGTGGATGTGCGATACAAACCTAGGGGTCTCTGAGACAGCGTGTCGCCAGGGAGCCAAATCACAAGGGAACACATCTAAGAAATTCTTTTTTGTGTAAGGCACCTTGATAAGACACACGAGAGCTGCGCGGTGTCCATGTTCACATATGGTCAAGCAGAACGTCTCTCCTCTGATTTCTCTCTATGATGTTGTCAAAAACCCCATGCATGATCAGATTGATGGTGATGGTTAAAGCCTTCCCAAAACGTATTTCTGCTCTCAGGTTCCCGGTTTTAATCAGGGAATAGTCATCGGTGCATTCCTGGTCGGGAGACAGGTCAAAGGCAAACAAGGTGTAACCCTGTGGAAACTCCTCACGGTCGATTAACAGAGAACGATCTGTCATGTGTTTACCAGTGTCTGTACCAGATTCATGTATTCTCTCACGCAGCATCCTGCCTCCAAGTCTGGTTGCAGAGGCTTGGTTGGTATCTGTTCACCATCCACATACAAGGCCACAAAATTAATATCATAATGTTTAAAATGAAAGGGATTTTTAGTGTAACTTCCACTCAAGGCATAAGACAAACCCTAGGACAAGCATTTTGGGTAACTGTCCCAAAAAACAGGTTCTCCTGGTTATTGACCCTGCTGCCCACGGGGATGCTAAACACTTTCATTCCCACACGGTCCACGGGATATTTAGCATTTGTGGTAAGCAGGGACTCCGCGTGCCCCAGACGAACGCTCAGGGCCACTCGTACTTTCTTCATAAAAAGCGATGCTGATACAATGCGCAATTTAAAGCCTTCGGCTGCACTGCCCATTAAACAGAAAGCATCTTATCTGTGCGTCAGTTTAAATTTTCACATCCACTCCGTTCAACAAATGAGACGTATCTGTTCTGATCTGTCTTTATTTCAATGGTAATGGTATCGATGTGGTGTTTTCTGACAGGAATGTGATGAGGTTTATCGTAGGTGATGGTGACAAACTCATTGTTCCTTCCTCAGACAGGGACACAGTGTAACAGGGGAACAGAAAAGTCCCTCACAAACTGGTGTTCTACAATATCTGTGTGCAGATACAGGGAATTAACTCCCCCTGTGATGTCTGCCCAGAAGGGGAATTTTTGGATGCTGCGCTTGGGGCCCAAACCTAGAATGTTAGCTAGCTCCCTGCTGGTAGAAAACATAAGAGTAAAATCAGCGGATTTAAGGTTAACTTTTCTACCCACAGGGTCATCGTTCATGACCACCTCAGGTGGTGGGGGATGACGAGCCACGGCATTGTTCATATGATCCAATCATTTGGGTATGGACAAGTAATAACCTCGTCGTAGGATAAAACTCTATGCCATATCTTCAAAGGTGATTTCAAAAGGGGTGTCCTCGTTGATAGCGTTCCAGCTGTGCGGGTGTTGTATTTCCACTAACCCCACCTCCCAGGCACCCGGGAGATCCAAGGGCTTAATTAGCTGTATTGTAAAGTTCGAGCTGGTGTTTTGAGGAAAAACTGCAGAGCTGGCATTGCTGGGCAAAGTCATGTAAAACCCGCTGTCGCTCATTTTTCGCTCACGTGGTCGCCTTTTCTAAAAGGGGCAACAACCGGTTTTATTTTAAAACCGTTTCTATCAACCGGTTTCCATATCTTCAGAGAATTGGAAGGGTTAACATCGGCGGGTCTGGTACGTAGAGTTCTGTAAAAGCTCTGGTTGTAACTCTTCATAAAGTCAGGTAACAGGTCAATGTGGCGAAAGGCGTTATGGGCTGTAAAATATCGCCACATCCTCCATATCTTTTTCAAGTTCTGTTAAAATCGCTCCACAACCCCTGCTTTGACTTCATTATCAGTAACAAAAAGCGTTAACGCTGTGCTGTTTCAACAATCTGCTAAAAGGTTTGTTTCAAAATTCTTTCCACCGATTAGTTTGTCATTTTTGAGGCACGCGACCGTGGCTAAAAATAGCTTCCAAGGATGCTTTTTGGCCACTTGAAAAAGAAGATTGACCCCGTCAAAGCCCCCAACTTTCCTGGGGGTTTAACAGATTTTCTTTAACAGAGCCGTCTGTGGAGACATGGCTGTTCCTGGGACCGTCTTTTACGAACACAAGTATGGAGGGGGACACGTTCATTCTGGCACATTTAAATAAGTTTTATTAATCGCCTGGTTTAACACAATCTTTTACAGCCGCCTGAAACAAAGGACGCCATGATCCCTACCATGAGGGAGTCTGAGCTGGTTCATTCTTCCATTTTTGTCCTTTTCTGGATTTTCCTCTTGAGATCTGGGTCTCAGACAGGAGCAAAAACAGCTGATGCGCGATGGATTTACTCCCACAGGGCTACCGATGTGTAACTTCTCAAAGGCCTCTAGAAAGGCATCGTCGAGCTGTTGAGAGATTTTCAGACAAAAAACAGTGTAAGCACCCCACTGCCTGTTTTTAGATTTATGTAATGCCAGGTCGATTCCTAACCCCATCACACCCCCATGATCGACCGTCGCTTCTTAATCATTCATTTACCTGAGCGCCGTCTTTCCCGTTCACCTTGTGACTCCCCCAAGCCACAATCGCCTTCCAACTTTAGGGCCTGGACAATGAGAGGCTGTCACACTCATCGGGGTGCCTCACAAAGGTTTGGATTTTGGGGTCGGGTTCCGACGTATCCATCAACGGTTGAGTCAAAGGGCCCTCCTCGGAACTGTCACTGCCGAAGCGCTTTCTCTACACAACTCCAAAGGTCCTCGGAGCTAAAACAAAATCTGAAGGTCTCACGGGGGTGGTAAAGGAGTCCATGTTTCCTCTCAGCCTTTCCACAATTTCTAAAACATGTCTTCTTGGTGAGAGATGGCTTCCTCTGCCCAGCGCTGGGACTTATGGGGTGATGGTGCTGCACTCTGATTGGCAGAGGGCGTTGGGAGGAGTTCTTAGAGGGGTCACATGACCCTCTTCTGGACGGTTCACCCAATCCGAGAACCTGCCCCATTTTGGTCAAATCTCTTCTCGGGGCGGTCCTCTGCAGCCGAAACCCATCGCGATTGGTAGAAGGTGGTGGGAGGAGTTCTTAGAGGGGTCACACGAAGCACTTCCGGACGGGTCACCCCACCCTGGAACTCCCCCCAGTTGGTCAAATCTCCTCTCGGGGTGGTCCCCAGTGGCTGAAACCCCTCCTGATTGGTAGAGGGCGGTGGGAGGAATTCTTAGAGGGGTCACACAAACCACTTCCAGACAGATCACCCCACCCCGGAACTCCCCATGATTGGTCAAACCTCCTCTCGGGGTGGTCCCCAGTGGCTCAAACCCCTACTGATTGGTAGACGGTGGTGGGGGGTATTCTTAGAGGGGTCACACGAACCACTTCCAGACAGATCACCCCACCCCGGAACTCCCCAGGATTGGTCAAACCTCCTCTCGGGGTGGTCCCCAGTGGCTCAAACCCCTACTGATTTGTAGACGGTGGTGGGGGGTATTCTTAGAGGAGTCACACGAACCACTTCCAGACAGATCATCCTGCCCCGGAACTCCCCCTGATTGGTCAAATCTTCTCTTGGGGCGTTCCTATCAGGGCGAAACCCATCCCGATTGGTAGAGGACAATGGGAGGAGTTCTTAGAGGGGTCACATGACACACGTTGCTTCCGGTCATTTGTCTGCCTTGACCCTGGAAGTAATACCTCATGGCTTGGGACTTCCAGTGACGGTGGCTAAGGCTTACGAGGGCCAAGGGTGGGGTTAACGTTTGATTGACGGTAGGGCCCTTATACTACTGGAGCGCCTTCTTCTGTTTCTCTCCCGCTTCATTCCCCAAGCACTCGGCCAGGACAGATGTCATTTAGGACCTCAGTTGCCACCAGCTGGACAGAGGGACTTGGGTCTTTCTTGAGGAACTGGAGAGCTGAAATGACAGAGGACAACATGCTAGTGTACAGACTGTCAAATCACAGCTAAGCGTGATCACAGAATCTTGAACTCCCAGAGCTGAATGATCACATTGTAAAATGTGAAACTGGGCTCAGTCCTTCTATTGGGATGGAAAATACATGAGAGATGAATATGCCTCACTTTTCATATTGTCACCTGTGCCTGAACTAGCTGGAGACTTACTATCTCTGAATACCACGCTACAGAAGCTCTCCAATACAAAGAAAGCTTTAGGTTCCTCCATTGGCTCCCTTCCATGCTCCCAACAAGTGGGGAGGCCGTGACTCGACCAGAAAGTCACCCACTCTGCTGTAAATGGAAGAAGGTCCATTGTTTCAATAGCTTCCACTTTTAAGTTTATTTTCCTTCTCTATTCAGGAGCCACGGTCTGAGCTCCAATAACCCTGGAATTGAACAGAGACCAGGTCCAAGCTGGTTTGTGCAGGATGCAGGGCACCTACTGGAAGAAAAATTGCTGGTGGGAAATTTGGGGGAGCAGAAAGTGGCTACAATTTCTCCTCACCTGGGCAGTCCACAGAGAGCCAATAACGCCCAAAGAGTGGATAGCACTGGCTGCGGAGGGGGCCTTGCCAGGACAACCAGGAGATGCACGGACTCACATCACACCCCCTGCAGCTGCCTCCTTCAGGGGAAATTAAAGCTGACTTTCTACTGGGCAAGACTGAATTTGTCCTTGGATGTGTGGCTGATGCACTTTGCACCAGTGCTATCGGTTACAGCTGCTTCTCAGCTAAATTTCTTTAGAACTCACGGATGAGCAGAACTTCAGCTGTATTTATTACTTACACATCAGCAGATGGTCCAGGTTCGGCCATTTCATACGCTGCCTGTCTGTGTGTTCCAGGATGATGCCTAAATACACAATGGAAAACAAACAACAACAATAAAACCTTCCCTTGTTGAGTGCAAAGTGATATTAGCAGCCCCTAGACAGGTCTTTGGCCTCTCCTACTGTGGACCTAAGGGTGAGCTGTGGGCAAGAGGATGCTAGTGCAGTTTAGAGTCCACACTGAAGAGAATGAGAAAGACTTTTTTTTTTAAGAATGTTTACACAAAACCCATTTGCTTTAAAGAGTCTGTGTTCCTCTTGCCACTGCTGTCAGTTATTGGAGACATACTATGCTAGTGTCTTGGTCTAGTGGTCTGAGCAAAGGCCTGGGGCCAGGAATAAGTGAGTTCTAAGCAGGGATCCCACAAGGTGACTGACAGGTGGGACTTAGGCCACAATGCCTGCCTGTCTCACCTGGGTATGCTTGGGAGAAGAGGGCACAGGGCCAAAGCGGAGGAACCTTTTGCCTCCTTGACAAGGTGGTGTGGCCAGGAACCTGAAAGAGCAGGTGCTGAGGGCAGGTGGGCTGCATGCCTCCCAATGATGAAGTCGTAGTGAAGAGCACTGAGCAACACTGTGGGTGGGTCTGCACTTTGAGCAAGGGGGATCACTCGCAGTTCAATGGGACAGGCCACACTACCTCGGACAGCGCTCGCATGCTAAAATTAGAATGTAGCAAAAGCAGCACGAGCAGTGGGAGGAGCTAGCCACCTTGAGAATCAACTTTGGGGTTTGGATGGGATCATACTTGGGGTGGTTAAACTTCCTCCTGCTCCTGCCATCGCAGCTACTCTCTATTTTTAGCACTCAGGGCTAGTGCGGGTATGTTTCATCAAGCTGGGAATTAGCCCCCCAGCTCCAAGTGTAAACATGCCCTATGAGACAGTGTCCCAGCCTCTACTACTAAATGACTGCACCGTGCTTTCCCTACAACAATCCCAAAGCACTTTATAGCAAGTCATGATTTCCTCCGACCACCACACTGGAGAGGTAGGGATATTAACATCCCCATTTATGTATGGGAAGCTGAGGCATAGAGAGATTAATGGCAGCTCAGTGCTGCACAGTGGGATTTTTTTCTCTCTCCCTCAATGGGAATACCAAAAGGGACACTGGGCATCATCTCTCACCAGCTAACTTGACTGCAACTGCCCGGATCTCTTCCCATCTGCTAAAGAAGTACATGATGGTGCTTTTGTACAAGTTCTCCAGCAGCTCGGCATTCTCTTTGGCCTAGAGGAAATCAGGGACACATGAGCTCTCTCTGGCTAGAAGTGCCCTTTGACTGCCAGCACATGCTTTTACGAGCCACAGGTAAATCAGAGAAAGAACAGGTGACTGGGTGGACGTGGGAAAAATGGGGATCTGTGGCAGATTTACATTTCCCATCACCCTCAGTCATATATCCCACTCTGACCGCTATTTCCATTACCCATCACACATCCCCCCCACACCTCTACACCACCACATACCACTCCAGTCAAGAAACTCAGACACTTCAACAGCTCACTCACAAGGTGTCTGCAAATGTCCACCTGGAGCTCTTCAGGCTTCAGCTCGGCTGTGCCATCAAGGTGTTCATTCACGGCAGTTTGGAGCCTCTTCAGTCCCAAAAATGGGACACAGAGGTGAAACGTAGCTCTGCATTCCTGAAAAAAAGGAAGCGTGTCACACCATTTAATTGTTCCCTAATGAGTGCTTTGGTCATTCAAAGGGAACTCATCTGCTTGACTGCTCATCTATTCCGGGATAAAAAGGGATTCATCTGGATGTAATTGGCAGAAAACATGCAGGAATGACTAATAGAGGGGAGAGCTTCCACTGCAACCTGGAGGTAGCATCAATGTCTTTTTGGAACAGATCTACCTACGAAAGCTGCTTCACCAGGTCTCTCTTCTGTTCTGGGGAGGCAGGGGCCTGGGGTGCAGAGACAGACAGGAAGAGAGAGCTGTCGGGCTCAGACCCATGACCTATCCTGGATTCTGGTGAGGCAGCCATGGACCAACCTGGCGGGAACTGACTCAGCAGGAGGGCAATGAACTGAGGGGGGAATTTGGACCTCCAGAGCAGGCAGGAATAGCAGAGCTCCCCTGTCATTGGGAGGAAGATTCCTTTGGCTTAGTAAATAAGTCACTCTCGGTCTTACCACTGAAACCCTGGGGTTCGGGTCTTGCAGGTGCAGCAGAAGTGTGACCCAGCTCTGTCGAACCTGCTCGGCGAAATAGCCCTTCCATTTTCTTTTGGTCAGGCGGGCCAGGATGCCAAATACGACAAAGGACCATAAACGAAGAGCATCATCCTCCTACAGCCAAGAAAGCCCCACAAGTTAGTAACTAAGGGACAATCACATCACGAACCTCGCACAGCCATCTCTTCTACGCTAAAGTCGAGGGATTCCAACTACAGCTAGTCGGGAACACTTTCATGAACTAATTTTTGTTTCGAATTTGCTGATTCATCAAACTATTTTAGCGACAGTTCCATTTTGATGAAATTCCTCCAGAAGCCAGGCAGGGGTCCTTAGAAACCTGCCTGCTGTCTTGCCAGTGCACCCATTCAGCTCCCTGGAAGCCGATCTAGCAGGCTGACTGGGATCGTGGGCTTCCAAACCCCCAGCGTCTGGGACCCTGGCTCTCAAATTTGCAACTCCCTGGCACTTCTAGCTCCCACAGTTTCCTGGGTTCCCAGCACCGGGATAGTCTGAGAGCAGACTGCCCGGACCCAAGGCTTTCAATAGAGCTTGGCTGAGAACAGGAATTCTGTTTCACAAAGAGTTTTGAAGTTTGGGGAGAGGGATTGCCACAAATAGGAACAAAACCAAAATTTGACATCTCAAAATAATCTGCAAAACGGAATCATTCCAACCCTCTCACGTAGAAATGGTATAGAGCAGGCCCAACGCTCTCTATTGTACCTTGGAACCCCCTTTTCATGGTTATCTAGCTACCTAATCTAGTATTCAGACTTTCTTTGAGGTTCTCAGTGGCAAGAAAGAAGAACAGAAGGGGGAGACTGTGGGAGCAGGGATGTCATCCCCATCCTCCTAATGTTCTCCTGCTCCGAAAAACACCTCTCTTCCCTGGGGCTGAAACATCTCTTCACTCTGACATGAGCAATGCCCAGGGAGTAAATGGAGTCTAATCAAGATCGCTTGAACTGGGGCTGGAGAGTTCTGGTCACATACGTTGTCAAAGTAGGTCCGGATCTCTTGGGTGAGGTCTCTGAAGGAAGAACCTATGTCCTTCTCTTTCAGCTCCTTCAGGACTTTGGCCACTGCTTTCATGCTCTCGCCAATGACTTCAGAACTGAAAGGGTCACTTAAGGCCCTGATCAGGATGACCATAAGAAACTTCTTGTGCTTTTTCAGCTGGACAAACATACGACATTAAAGAACACTGATCACTGATCACACTTCTAATACACTTTCTTTAGCAGTTATGAAGCTGTGGGAATTTCATCTCCCCCTCCCACCCCCCCATCCCTCTCCCCGGAGACCTATAGCTATATTTCAGACCAGGTTCGAGCTACAATGAGCCAAACTTGGTGCCATAATACACCTGTGTCATCCTATTATTAGATTCCTAGTTACTTAGATTCCAAGGCCAAAAGAAACCCTTGTGATTATCCAGTCTGACCTCCTGCATAACATTGAACTTCCCCGAAATAGTCTCTGTTGGAACTAGAGTGTATCTTTTAGAAAAACGTTCAATCTTGATTTTAAAATTGCTAGTGACAGAGAATCCACTACAACCCTTGGTAAATTGTTCCAATGGTTAATTAAAATTACCATTAAAAATCAATGCCTTATTACCAGTCTGAATTAGTCTAGCTTCATTTTCCCCCATTGAATCTTCTTATACCTTTGTTTGCTAATGGGAAGAACCCATTCTCAAAATGTGTTCCCCATGTGAGTAGTTCTAGACTGTCCTCAAGTCACTCCTTAACCTTCTCTTTGTACAGCTAAATAGATTGAGCTCCTTGAGTCTATCACTAGAGGTATCTTTGCCAATCCTTTGAGAATTCTTGGGACTCTTCTCTGAATCCTCTCTAATTTATCAGCATCCTTCTTGAATTGTGGACACCTGATCTGGACACAGCATTCCAGCAGTGCTCACATGAGTGTCATATTCAGAGGGAAAAGAACTTCTTTACTCTTCGTCAAGATTCCTCTCTTTATGCCTCTAAGGATCATTTCAGCCCTTTTGGCCACAACTTCGCATTGGGACACCTTATGTTCAACTGATTCTCTGCCATGACTCAAGTGGTTTTCAGCATCATTGCTTTTTGGGATAGAGTCTCTCATCCTGTAAGTATGGCCTGCATTTTTTTTTGTTCCTAGATGGAGACATTTACACATGGTCATATTAAAGTGTACAGATTGTTTGCTTATGCCCAGTTTAGCAAAGGATCTAGCTTGCTCTGTATTGACTGCAAAGAGGTTACTCGGGTATGTGAGAGAGCAGAATTTGGCCTAGTGCATTGTGTGCAGCCTCTGTAAACTCCGAACAACTATTTTCCTTGGTTTCTCTCATTATACTGCATTCTAGTCAGTATTCTCTCTTACCTTCTCAGGCGCCCCATAGACTAAATTTCCCAGGCCTCTTACAGCCATCTGCCGGACAATGCTGTTCCTATCATGTGACTTTTCTTCCAAGATGTGTAAGACTGGCTTAAGGAACTTCTTCTCCCTGAGCATGGGATCACTCATTAGCTGAAAGAAAATCAACCTGTCCATTAGCCCCAATATGATCATTAAGATTGGGAATAGAATCTGAGCAGACATGTCATACACTAAAAACAACAAGGAGTCCTCCTACAGCCCCAGTCTTGAGGATAGAGACAAATATGGCTACCCCTCTGATACTTGGCACATAATACACTGTAACACAAATGAGAAATTCCACACAAATGAGAAAGGTCTACAAAACATGGAGCTTTCCTTTTGGGCACTAGAATAGGGATCCACTCACCTCTTGAGAGCCTCTTAGTGGCTGGGTATGGTATCACAGTCCTTTTCTCACCCCTGGTGCATCCTGCCAGCCGTCCTCAGTGAGTCTTCTGTGGCTCAGGCCTCTGGCTGAGTCCCAAAGTCCAAAGGAACCCCTTCTGGGGTAGTCAAGAACAGTCCCATGGCCCTCACTAGGGTCTCCAGCCCCAACTCTGGGTCCTTTACATTCTGCCCTTTGTTCAAGCTCTCCATTAGCATTGTCCCCTCCATGGGGCTTATGCCACTGTTGGTGGTAGGGGAACCTGGGCCTGCCCCTAACTCTGGGTTCCAAACCATGGATCCTATAAACAGGAGCTAGGCACTGCTTGATTTCAGGTCATTGTCGCTTCTTCCTACCGGCCACTTTTAGCTTCACCCTCACCTCAGAGTTAAAGTTCTTCGGGACTCTCTTCCTGAAAACCCAGCTTAAGTAAAGGCTGCCAGAATCAAACTCTGGCTGTCCCCTGAATTTCTGTGGCCAGAGAGCAGCGCCCTTTCTTGCCCCTCCAGTTCCTGCCAGGAACTGACCTGCTAAAGCCCTTCAGCTCCTTTTAGCCAAGCCTGATGGGCTCGGATTGGCTGCTTTCATGAGGCCTCTCTAGACAGACCCAGACTGGGGGCTCTTTTCCTGGGGCAGGGTGTAGTAGGACCATGAGGCCTCTTGTAAGGAGCCTTAAAGCCCAGGTACAGCCCATCACGGGCACAGAGAGGTTGTTTTTCTTAGAACCAGATAAGCCCCGAAGATAGTTGCTTAGTATAAGTGGGAAATATGATGCAGATGTTGGAGGAAGACTATGGAAAGGGAGGATGCTCCAGCAGGTATCCCCACTCTAGCCTAGGACTTAGGAGACCCAGGTTTCATTTTCTGCTCCCTCAAAGACTTCCTGTGTGACCTTGGGCAAGTCACTTAGCCCTTCTGTGCATCAGTTCCCTGCCTGTAAAATAGGAAACATAGTGCTTCCCTACCTCGCAGGAGTGTGGTGGGGATACAGACATTAAAGAGTTTAGAGGTACTCCGATACTAGAGTAATGAGAACCTAAGATAGACATTAATGTAGTTGTAGGTTGCTTGGTTGGTAGTATTAGGACACTCAGTTCATTCAGAAGATGTGCTGAGCTAAAACAAATTCAGGAGGTGTTGGTTAGGATCAGCACTAGGACTTGGCAGAAGAGGTCCAGTCATCCAAACTCTGTCCGTATCTCTCTCAGCCAGCACCTGTGGTTGTGTAGCTAGTATAGGCAATGACGGCAATAAAAACCACAGAGAGAGAGAGAAGGACTCAGAAAGGTATCGTGAAGTTCCTGGTGAGGTTTCCATATAAAGGAGGACCTATTCTACTGTCTAAAATGACAATTACTCCTATGAACTGAACTGTACAACTCCCGAAAGAAAGGCAGACAAGAGTCTAATGGTGAAACTGCTCTTCAGAGCCCTGTGTCTTACCTGGGCAAGGAAAGCTGTGCTGGTGACTCGGTGGTTTTCTGAGGGGGAATTCACCCAGGGGAGGAGGCTCTGTATGATCTCAGGTGTTATGAGCCCAGATCTTAGCAGAAGCCTGGAAGATAAAAGAAACCGCTCATGGGCTAGATTGCACACTTCAAAAACTCAGCTGCTCTGAGCATACAGCTCTGATATCTAGGAGTGGGAGCTGTGTGTTTCCACCCAGGACACCCCCGCACCCTCCGCCCACAAAGCTATAAACGGGAGGTTCCCTCTCAGCCACTCTATTGGCTACTCATTCCCAAGGATAAAATGATGCCTCCTAGATCTCTTACCTCACCAGCAGACACACTCCCTCATGGTGTGTCTTGGGGTTTTCCACAAGAGTCCAAGTCCTCTGCTTCCTGAGCGCTCTCACCAGTCTCTCATTCCCACCCTTGAAAAGCACAGATTCTAATGCTTTGATAGAAAGCCTGGGGAAAGAGAGGCACAGAACTGCAGCAATCAGGAGGAAGGTGCAGCTTGAACAGAGAGTCAGGAAGCCCCGGTTACTTCTCAGGTCTGCTGTTCAATCGGCAGTTCACCCATTGGCAATGTCCTGGACACCAGTGTCCCTGGAAGGACTTGATGCTGGGAGGTAAGTTTCAGTCTCATACATCTCATAGGACTAGTTTTGCTAGGGACAAAATTTTGCAGTCCTTTTTCATAGAATCATAGAATCATAGAATATCAGGGTTGGAAGGGAGCTCAGGAGGTCATCTAGTCCAACCCCCTGCTCAAAAGCAGGACCCATCCCCAATTAAATCATCCCAGCCAGGGCTTTTTCTCTTTCTGCAAGGAGTATGGGCACTAGCAGAGTACAGTGATATGGAAAAGATACATGATCAGGACCCAGAAACAGGGGGCATAGAGTGTGGTGATCACTAATGGACATTTTGGGGTCATATCTCCAGATATGAGGTGACAGAGTGCTGAGGGTTTGCACTTGAGTCAGCACTCTGGTCACTATTCGTACTAATTCGGTTCCTCACAGAAGGCCTAATTGGATAGAGGTGTACCTGATTACGAGGTCAGATTGGGGCTAGTGAGTCAAGGAACCAATCATTCCATTAACAGGGAAACTGTATAAAAGGACATGGGCAGGAGCCCTTTGAGGGGAACAGACAGAGAAAGAAACTTGGGTGACCAGATGTCCCAATATTTGGGGCTTTATCTTATACAGGTGCCTATCCCCCCACCCGCCCCTGTCCTGATTTTTCACACTTGCTGTCTGGTCACTCTAAGAGAAATAGAAAGACAAAAAGCTAGGAGAGCCTGACAAAGTGAGGTCTCTGAGTGGAAACACCTTACCCCCCACCTGACTTTTGGAGAAGAGCTTAGAAAGTTGAGATACAATATAAAGGTGCTATGTATTGGTAGGGGGATTAAATAGACTATACATTGGTGTTTACAAGCAAAAAAGTCTCAACGCGGTCTGTGTTTGTGGAAGATGTGGGGGTGCAACACCCCTCTGTGTCACAGCTGGGGGCTCATCAGGGATTTCCCTGTTATCTATGCAAATGGAGAGCCTCTTGGAGAAGCCGGTGTAGAGGTTTGGCAGTCCAGGCGATGGAGGGAACACTGAAATGGGTGATGAAGCAGCAAAGAGAAGTGTAGAACAGGGGTTCTCAACCTTTCTGTTTCTGAGCCTCCCCCCCTACCTCAACATGCTAGAAATACTCCATGGCCCAGTTCCAGGCCTCTGCCCTGCCAGGCATCAGAGTTTGGGGCTCCTGGCTCCAGATTTTAACCCCACAGGGTGCAGGGGCTTGAGGCTTTAGTGCAGGTGCTGGGCTCAAGGCTTCAGCTTTCTGCCCTGAGCCCCAGCTAGTCTAAAGCCAACCCTGCTTGGCAGACCCCCTAAAACCGGCCCGGTTGAGAACTGCTGGTGTAGAACAGTGGCCTCCAAACGTTTTGGCTCATGCACCCCCAGGGTGACCTGCCGCAGACGCGCCACCGATGGGAGACCTGCCACAGGCGGGCCGCCAGAGGGGAGCACCAGCCGTGGACATGCAGAGCTGCCGCCGAAGGAAAAAAACGGCGGAGTGCCGTCCGGCGGCGCTACTGCTGCCACGCCCCCCCCGGGATCATCCCGGGCACCCCAGTTTGGAGACCGCTGGTGTAGAAGACCCGACAGACCTTCCAACAATCCCAGCAGGCAGAAAAACAGCCTTTCCTTGCCCAGTAGGTTTAACAGCAAAAGAGTCGGCAGGAATTTATACGGGAGCAAGCCCAGGTCTGGCAACAACTCCCCCAAAGTTTGGTGAGTCCCGTGACAGGAAATGGAAACCAGGCACAGGAGATCAGACTGTAAAATGGGACCCGCGAACAACCCCGATGTGTTTTTGGTTACTCCTCAAGGAGGAGCAGTGAGACCTCCTAGGGACAGAACAATGTGGGCCCTTCAACTGACACTCTATTTAACCGGGGAAGCACATCTAGGGCTTTTAGTGATGAGCAGGCAAGAGATTATGACATGATTAAGGCAGCCATGTTGGACGAGGTGGGGCCTGTCTACAGAAAAGTACTGCCAGAAATCTAGAGTTGAAAGATGGATTGAGGGATTATGCCTCTGTGCATTTGGACAGAAATTAAAAGATTGGGCCACTCATTGGTAAGGCCAGATACTCAGACTGTCGGGGAGATCATGGACTGCATGGTTCTGGAAGTTTCTTCAGAGTCTCCCTGAGCATACCCGAGTATGGGTTCTGTGGCGCCAGCCAGTTCATCTGGACCCCACAGTTAAAGTGAGAGGAATTTGCAGAGGCGGACATTCCCAGAGTGAGTCAGTGGTCTAAGGGACTAGATTTGAGAAGGACCAGAGTGCCTACAGCTGGGAAGGGCAGCAAGAAGAAGAGGGAGGAGCCTCAAGGAACTGTAGTGGGAGTTTGGCCTACGGCGTGCTTCCGACATGGACCTGAAGGACATCTAAAAAGAGACTGTCCGAAAATGGACTGTGGGTTTGCCCAGTTTTGTGGTTGGGACAAGACTCCCAGGCAGGGAAGAAAAAAGAAAGTACCTACCGTATCGGTCTGGGTAGGGAGGAGCCACCAAAGGGACTAATGGACACAGCTTCATCCTGTTTGCTAATCAGGCAGGAGTTAGTGAAACCCCACTGGATACTTCCCAGAGGTAGGATCAAAACTGAATACCAGGTCCATGGGGACAATAAATTCTGCCCAATGGCAGAGGTGACTCTGAAAATTAAGGGGAAGTTTAGGCAGAAACATGTAGGGGTAGTGGATGGATTGCCCCACTGCCTTCTACTGGGCATGGACTGGAATCCCTTTCTAACAGGGACACCAAGGCAGGTATGGAGGCCCAGGAGGGTGGAAATAAAACCTGAAGGGCCAGGTAAAGAGGAAATATATGTAAAGGGGCTGGAGGAACCTAGACACGAAAGTAGAGACAAGAGGGAGGAGAAAGAAAACAAAGGTCAAGCGTAAAGGTGACTTAAGATCATCCAGTGGGGTCAAACAGTCATCAGAGCCCTTACCACCAGGATCTCAGGAGCAGGCATCCCTAGAACACTTTGGAGGGACTCAGAGCAGTCTGTGTCCATGGAAGAGGCCGGGGCACAGCCTACCACCCCGTCACATATAGGTACCTAAAATGGGCCTGCACATGGGCCAACAGCATGAGCAGAATCTATACTCGTGTCTGCAGCGCCAGCAATCACATAGCTAGGTACCCATCCATCTGAACAAATTCAAGTTTTGTGGACAAAACTGAGGCACCCATCTTGAAAACCTGACCCACTGTGGCCACTACATAAGATCAGCCTTACTGGCTCAGTCCAATGGTCCATCTAGTCCAGTACACTGTCTTCCAACAGTGGTCAATGCCAGCTTCTTCAGCAGGAATGAACAGAACAGGGCAATCATGAAATGATCCAATCCCTGTTGTCCAGTCTCAGTTTCTGGCGGTCAGAGGCCTAGGGACACCCAGAGCTTGGGGTTGCATCCCTGACCATCTTGCCTAATAGCCATTGATGGACCTGTTCTCCATGAACTTATCTAATTCTTTTTTTTTTTAAACCCAGTTATACTTTTGGCCTTCACAACACCCCTTGGCAATGAGTTCCACAGGCTGACCGTGTGTGGTGTGAAGTAGTACTTCCTTATGTTTATTTGATACCTGCTGCCCATCCGTGAACAGAGCTGAAATCCTGGTTTCCTAGGAAAATTCAGAGACACTATAAAACCATGAAGTCTGTAATTTGAGCACCTTGTTGGCATGGAATAAAGAAACACAACAAGAAGAGAAACTAATAATGTTGCGAGATTGGTGGGAAATGTACGTTAATGTGCTACCAGAGCTGAAGTCAACTGAGGACTCAGGAATCTTAGTGTTAACTGGCGAGGGGCACAGAGTGGGTGCCGAGGGGCCTGGTACATACATTCTAGCTCACTAAAAGATTGCCCCATGAGTCTCAAATAAAAGCCCATGTCGCCAATATCATTGTGAAACGCATGTCCAGATGCTGTGTCAAGAGTCATGGATATGCATTGAAAATTACATTCTTCGGATCTGTGACTCGGGACTAGTCACCAGGAAAGGTGACAAAATGGTTTTCTTTCAGGCAAGAAATGTTTATCCATCTGTTTGTTTACATGTACATTAAGCATGTAGGGTTCACATTCAGTTGAGAAGGACTGTGAGAACATCAAAGAAAGAAAAGTAGCAGGAAGTAGACAGGGGGTGGGGACCCAATTTTGGGGTACACATCAAAGGTTTGCTCTAGTCTATTTGGGGGACATCTTTCACTTAGGAAGTAGATGGACCGCGAGTTTGCTTCATGAAAGAGGGGTTGCGATCACTCTTGGTTGAGAACTTTGGGTGAGAAACATCTTGAGACAGGAGGTTAACCTGTTGGTTAAGTTTAGTTTCTAGGAGCAGGTTATGATTTCATTTGAAATGTAACCATTTTTTGCTTGCATTCTTACTCATGGTCACTGGAATCTCTGTTCTTTGATAATCTCGGTTCTTCTTTTCACTAGAAATATATCTAAGTGCTGTGTGTTTTGCAGTACAGAGTATAAGTATCCAGTACAGAGTCTAAAGAAGAAGTAATAAACTGGTGTGTACTGTTCCATTGGGAACAGCAGGCCTGACAATTCTGTGGGAGTTCAGTGGATAAAGGGCTGGACACTATACAGAATGGTCAGAAGACTCGGCGGTGGGTGTGTGCCTGTCATTAACCTGTACAAAGAGACTGAGGTCTGAGGAGGCCTGGGTGGCAGGGTTTGTTTTGCCATAGCCTGGTAGTTTCAGGGAACTGACCCACAGCAGGCACAGACAAGACTTCCTCACTCGAAGGGCATGTGATGGTAAGGTGCCTCGTAACCCTGGGAACTCCTGGGGAGCGTCACACAACTCTCCTGGAATTCTCTTTGTTTCTCTCCCTTCCTTCTAATTACCGGCAAGGGTTGCCCTCAGGAAGTTGTAGCCCTTTTCGGATTTCGCTCGGGCTGCTTCTCGTTGGCAAAGGCAGCTTTTGTCCGAGGGTTTGGCTGACCTGCTGCAGGAGAACAGGAAACAACTCTGGGAGCAGTTCCCGCACAGCTTTGCTCGACTGCAGGGCTGACACCACCTCAAAGATGGCACATGTTGCCTGAAAGGAGAGCATGGTAAAAAAGGAGATCTCTTCCCAACACCATCACTCCCTCTCTCCCCTTCTGATATCTGCTGTACTAAATTCTCCCTTCGGCCAGTAACTTGAATGACAGCGAGCAACTTGCTTAACTCGTGGCTCACTTTCCCACATCCGTATAAATGTGTATGACCTCCCAAGGCATGCTGCGAGTCCAAAGGACGATTTGCAAAGCACTGTGAGAAACCTGCTCCAAAGACTCTCTAATGGCCAGACAGTATTAAGGAAATCAGTAACGTAGCTAAAATTGCCGTATTTGTTCCACAGACAGCAGAGCCGGACTCAGGGAAACAGTCCATCAGAGGAGAAGTGCCCACACAGCAATATTATACCACACTTCCCGCTTTCCATCAGCAGGATTGTCACAGGGCACAGGAAAGCCTGAAAGATGTGTCTGTCATCTAACTTACTGAGAGAGGTTCAGCAGCTGCCAAATGCCTGTCAATTTCTGCCTCTGAGGTGATGCTGCCTTCTGTTCTTGTTGGAGTCTTTATCTTCTCTATTAGGGCTTGTAGGACTTGAGTGGCCAGCAAGGGGTCTCCCCCCAGAGATCTCCACAGCTCAGCGGTGTCACTGCAGTTTAACAGAAGTTACAGGTGAGCCCTGGACACTTTTGTGGCTCACCCTGAATGCGTCATATTTTAGTAAAGACCAAATGTTCTCCTTGCCTATGATGAGAGAGTTAGGAGTCCTGTCCTCCTTTAACTCTCCTTGTGTTTAAATATGGAGTTTCCAGGTACAGAACTAAGTTAAGTGACCTAGTCTTCCTGCAGCCTAACCATTAATACTAGACTTCAGAAGGACAGGACACAGAGCGCCAACCTCACTTCCTGTTTTCTCCACTTCCCAGTCAATATGGAATCATGAGCATGTGGCTCCCAAAGGTCTAGGGTTTGGAAGGCAAGTGGATGAAAGAACAGCCAGATTCCTACTCGATGGACATACAACTATGAGAATGAATATTCATGGCCATCCTATGTCCCCTTCACAAATGGGGTCCCTACCCTCTGTTTGCCAAAAGCTGGGACTGGGCAACAGGGGATGGATCACTTGACAACGACCTGTTGTGTTCATTTCCTCTGGGTCATGTGGCACTGGTCACGGTCGCAAGACAGACTACTGGGCTAGATGGCCTTTTGGTCTGACCCAGTATGGCTGTTCTTATGGTCTTAGATTCCAGCACTGATCACTGATAACTCAGTTAGCGATCTTTAAACGAAATGATGGATCTGCTTCCAGTCCACTTTTAAGTACCAAGGATGGCAACACTGCTCTAGCAGCCCCACCCTCACTGATACCAAGCAGAGGTCTGATGATAATATTGGCCCTAGTCTTTGCAATCAGCCAGGGATTTGCACCTGAAGCTGTCATGCTACCAGGAAACCAACAGCCACTGCTCATTTCCAGAGTGAGCTCAATTCAGGTGTCTAGAGAGGTAGATGTTTCCAACAGTACACTCCAGTTATACCAGTAAAGATAGGTCTTTAGGATGTCTTTATGCTCAGGGTTTAGCTGATCGCCATATTTGGGGTCGGGAAGGAATTTTCCTCCAGGGCAGATTGGAAGGCCCTGGAGGTTTTTCGCCTTCCTCTGTAGCATGGGGCACGGGTCACTTGCTGGAGGATTCTCTGCTCCTTGAGGTCTTCAAACTACAATTTGAGGACTTCAATAGCATAGATATAGGTGTGAGGTCTTTTTTAGGAGTGGTGGGTGAAATTCTGTGGCCTGCATTGTGCAGGAGGTCAGACTAGATGATCATAATGGTCCCTTCTGACCTAAGTATCTATGTCAAAGCAGCTATTCATGAATGGAAACAGAATGACACTTAATTTCTCTCCGCACCCCACCTTAACGTGTTCTTGGACCTTCCTGCAGAAAGAGCCAGGCTCTTAACCCTTAGGAATGATCCCAAACTGTCTGTGGCTTAAATGAAGCCCTACATCTCCTAGTAAAGCTGTGGGATCCAGGTTTTACCAAGATGAATGCAATAGGTAGCGGTATATACCTGTCCATCGGCAGACGTTTGCTGAGGAGGCTGGAGATCACTGCCTCTTGGTGATGGTGAGCTAGAATGGACACTGCCTCCACCAGGAACTGCCTCAAGCTGCCCTCCTGGATCGTAGGCATGTGGCGATATAGTATAGCCAGGATATCTGGCACCTGGAAGGAACAAAACCAGAAAGAAATGTCCCTTTTTCTTTCTCTCCATTCACTCTACAGAATCAAAACCTTTATTTAGCCATTTGCTGCTTTTTTAGAAATGCCTCACTTCAAGAAGCAAATGTTCAAATACGTCTGCGTAACTTGAACCCACACAAATTGCCCACACACGGCTGTAAAAATTAACACTGACACACACACAGACACACCAGGTAATTTAATGTGGTGGTGCCCAGCTATGCATTACATAAACCAGTTCACATGCACAAAAGGCGGCTTTGCTTGCCCAGATTTTCCAGGTGTGATTTAAGCAGCGAAATCTGAGCATTTGCCTCGAAGAATGCAGAGCTCATCAACAACCACAAGCACAAAATATGCAAGTGCTTTAAAGACAGTGTGCAAATGCCTGGGACTATGAACAGGGGACTGCCTCTCATATTCATTCCTAGCCCTTCACATCTTCAAAACACTGTGCAAACATGGCAGTTCTGCTGCGAGGGTTCCCTGTCCTGAGGCCTTTCACCAGCCTTGTTAGAAGATTTGTGGAGTGCTCCTTTCATCTAGCCCTAACGCACTGGGCTCCAGAATAAGGCATATAAATAGTGGATCCCAAAGACACTAGCGTTTTCTCCCTCCCTCCTTCTCTTCTTAAAGGGTAGGTCTACACAGCAAAAAAATCCCACAGCTCTGAGTTTCAGAGCTCAGGTCAACCTGGGCCTGTGGGGCTTGCACGATGGGGCTAAAAGTGGAGCTGTTCCTGCTCGGGCTGGAGCCCAGGCTCAGAAACCTGGCAAGAGGCTGGCAATAGCCCAGTGCTCTTTTTAATCCATGTAGCCCTTAACCATAGGCCTCCTAATACCTGGAGGCCTCCAAGTGCCAGTCATTCTGTCTTCTTGTCTTTTCCCCAGAGTCTGTTTTCTCAAGCCTTTCTTGGCTGAATACTGTGGCAACAAGCTAGAACAATAACCAACCAACCATCTTCCTTTTCCCTTGGATTATCTCGGTCTACTGCTATTGATTCTGCCATTGCCTATCTTAGGGTAGAAACAGAGATGGAATCGACTCTATGTCCAAGGGGGAGAAACAGCAAGATTTTTCTTCCTTATACATGAGGGCAAAGATCAAAAAGCCTAGAGTTCAGGTAGAAAAGCTCTCCAGTTCCCAGTTTTACCTCATCCAGCATGGCACCTCCACACTCCTTCAGGATGATCTTCATCCACAGTCCAGCTGCCGTGGCACAGGTGGGGCTAGCAGACAGCAGACCACCCAATGTGGCCTCAATAAAGTCTGTGGCCTGTTCTGAAGGAAAGTACTCACTAACAACCTGGGAACAAATCAAAAAGAGGAGAGACCGCCATGATGTTTGGCTCCAGCACTTTTAAAAATGGAAAAAAAGATACATGCATCAGCAAATGGTGAATTAGCCTCCTGTCTAGCTCGCCATTTGGGATTACAATTCTCTCTCTAGTCTATAGACTACATTTTTGTCTTCTACACTCATGATATCAGGTTAGAGGCAAAGACTCTGTTGCACAGTTAGCACAACATTGTACTGGATATGCAGGAGGTAAGTTTCCCGTTTGTAGTCTCTGACATACACTGCATCTTTTTACAGCACACAGAAGTCAGTCAAGAGAGGCGTGCACACAAATATCGGCGAAGGCAAACCCACAAGGTGACAGAATGAATCCTGGGTGGTTTCTCAGCTTGATGTTCCACTAACACAGTTTTTCTCCTGGATGGCTGGATGGCAGGGCCGGCTCCAGGCACCTGCCGAGGAAGCTCGTGCTTGGGGCGGCAGATTGCAAGGGGCGGTGTTCCAGCCAAGCTTAGGGCGGCATGGGGGTCTTTTATTTCATTATTTTTTGTGCTTCACCGCTCCGGATCAGTGAAAAAGCAAGAGCCGGCCCTGCTGGATAGGTACATGTGTGTGCATCCGCGTGCACATTTTCATGGGCGTGCAACGTTCTGTGGAATCTGGTTTTTACGTGGCATTCAGAGCACACATCTAGGAAAAGCATCTTGCTGGTTACTAGCAACCAACGCCCCGCTCCCACAGCTCCCTCCGAGTACGGAAAGGCATCATGAAAGAGCAAAAGTCAAATGAACGGTGCCCGGTCACTCGCACATCCACACAAGCTTTTTGAGTCAGTTACCCTGGCCATTTTGGAAGATGCCTGAAACAGAGCCTCGGGGTCTGGAGCTGTTAGTGCTTCACGGAGACATCTCAGCTCCTCCTCTGCTGAGCCCAGGTTTATGGACTGGCCTGGAGTGGAGAAAAGGAGAAAAAGTACTGTAACGATTAAGGAAACTGAACCCCTACTGCATGGATCTTCATATGGGAGGATCCATGTGCTATCATAGAATCATTGAATCATAGAATCTCAGGGTTGGAAGGGACCTCAGGAGGTCATCTAGTCCAACCCCCTGCTCAAAGCAGGACCAATCCCCAACTAAATCATCCCAGCCAGGGCTTTGTCAAGCCTGACCTTAAAAACTTCTACGGAAGGAGATTCTACCACCTCCCTAGGTAACGCATTCCAGTGTTTCACCACCCTCCTAGTGAAAAAGTTTTTCCTAATATCCAACCTAAACCTCTCCCACTGCAACTTGAGACCATTACTCCTTGTCCTGTCCTCTTCTACCACTGAGAATAGTCTAGAACCATCCTCTCTGGAACCACATCTCAGGTAGTTGAAAGCAGCTATCAAATCCCCCCTCATTCTTCTCTTCTGCAGACTAAACAATCCCAGTTCCCTCAGCCTCTCCTCATAAGTCATGTGTTCCAGACCCCTAATCATTTTTGTTGCCCTTCGCTGGACTCTCTCCAATTTATCCACATCCTTCTTGTAGTGTGGGGCCCAAAACTGGACACAGTACTCCAGATGAGGCCTCACCAATGTCGAATAGAGGGGGACGATCACGTCCCTCGATCTGCTCGCTATGCCCTATGCTGATGATTCGATGATTCTATGTGCTATGTTGTCATCAGCATAGTGTAAAATCTTGGCCCCATTGAAGTCAATGGCAAAACTCCTGTTGACTGTAATGGAGTCGGGATTACACCCTAAAATGTCTGAACGTTAACAGTAGTGGTATGTTATTGTGAATGATCCAGGATTGAACAAGCACTGTGTTCAGCTTGGAGCAGCTTTCTGTGTGTGTCTGGTTTCAGCAGGCTCTCTGCTCTCACTATTTACATCTAAGCTCCTCTTCAAGTACAACTCATGCAGGTAGATCAGAGTTTCCAGTTTAGAGGTGAATCCCTCCACCAAACTCTCCTTGTAAAAGAGACGGGGATAGACAAAAAACTTCGGCAAGAAACCCAGGCTCATCAGTCACTTCTAAACAAGGCAGGGATTACTATGTCGTACATTCAAAGGCTGGAGTCCCTTATTCTGTTTCTGAATCACCAACACTGTTTTTAGGACTGATTAATAATAATTGGAACTAGGGTGACCAGGTGTCCCGATTTTATAGGGACAGTCCCCATTTTGGGGTCTTTTTCTTATATAGACTCCTATTCCCCCCCACCCCCTGTCCCGAGGTTTCACATTTGCTGTCTGGTCACCCTCATTGGAAATGGCCTTAAACGATAACCAAGCTCTATCCCTTATCATCTAACCCTTAGGTGAAAAGAATATCCTACTCTTTCACAAAGGGGAAAAATGGCCTCTACTTACTCCAATTGCTCTGAAGGCTCATGCCAGAGGGCTGCTGGAAGAACTTTTTGTTTACAGAATTATTCCAGGAAACCCCTCCAGTACAGCCAGTGGCAGGGTAAAGAGAATGAAAATGTTTAGTACCAAGGGCTTGTCTCCATGGCGATATTCAAGAAAGCTAATCCCCATTCATTTTCAAAGTGCATGAGTTAAACTTCATTAAATACCTATGGGGACACACTTATTTAGAATTAAAGTGGCCTTCATTCAGGTTAGTTTCATCCATGGAATTCACTACAATTAATAAGGCCCATTTTAATTCAGAATCCGAGCATCCACACATGTGTTTAATGCCATTTACCTCATGCACTTTAAATGTACACCTTTAGTTCATTTGGATTAACTTTCCTTAGTGTCCCTGTGTAGACAAGCCCTAAGGAATTTAGTGCTTATCTACCTGTATGCAGACCATTTATTAGTTGTACAGATCCCAAAAGTGTGCTAGGCTCTTTACACATCAGAATCTTCTCTTCTAATGAGGTATTTACAAGATGCCCACCATTCTGTTATCTAAGCGACAACACACAGGACAGAAAGAACTAGATAGGCAGACAAATGGACATTACAACAGTGAAAGAAGGTGAAGAATTCCTTATACCTGCTAATGGTCTCCTCACCTTGTATACAGAGAAGGCAGCTGATACAGTCAACCACCCACTGACGGGACGTGGCCAGCGAATCACAGCTGTATGGTGCTATGCGTCCAATCAGAGATCCAAACCGATCAAAAGTTCCCTGAGTCTAATGAAAAAAGAAGGAAGAAGGAAGAATGAATGGTCTCCAGTTGGACTAGACTTCACTTGCCATCCTTATTGTTGAGACCAGTCAGCTCTGTGTTTTTGGGGAACCAGGGTGCAGTATCTAGCCTGTCTGACTCATGAAAGACACCCCCCGCCCCCACCAGTCTCTGTTTGAACCCGCACCCAAACCCATCAGAGAAAAGGCTTGCAGAGAACAATGAAGGGTGTTGGGAGTCACACCTAGACCCCTCCTGAGAAGGGTGACAAGATTAAGACATCTCCATTTGCATACAGAATGAAGAACAGAGACAACTCCCCTAACCTCATCTGCATGAAAGATGGGATAGGAATTAGCATGAAGAATGAGGAACAGAGAACCGCACTGAACTCTGGGACCAGAAAAGCAGGGACGCACTGCATCATGGGAATCCCTGCTCCAGATGCTAATGAACCTACGCCTGCACACACCTAGCTCAGCAATTATCAGACCAATTCTAGTAATAAATCTTTGTTATCCTAAAATACTGAAGCAGCCTAGTTGCCTTGTGAGCTCCCTGGAAAAAACCACCACCCATAGCCAAGAGTGATCAGCTCCTATTGTCTAGCCTAAAGAAAACCCTTGAAAACCCATCAGTTTACCCATAAACAAATCTAGTGTTCTCCCTTGAACCATTGTATTTTCTCTACAAAACCCCCTACCTATGCCCAAGTAAGGGTTCTGATGTATAGACCCAAACTCTGCTTCAGTTCCACTGGGATTCCATCTCCTGACTGATTGTGCGGGGGGCTCTGCCTGTCTCCAGCACTCAGGACCCTGAGCTACCACCACCACCTGGGAACCCCAACCAGTTCAAGCCTCATGGAGTGGGTGAGATTCCCCCCCCGCCCCTCCATTTTCTTTTCTTCCTCAGGTATTAACCTTTCAAATGTAACCATTATGTTTGTTTAGCCCTCCTTGTGTAGTTATCACTATTATTCAACAAATAACTTTTGTGGTTCAGCTGGTTGCTTCTCTCTCTCTCTCCCTCTCTCCCTCCCAATTTTACTCTGTATTTTCTGCTTCCCCCATTTACTCTGCAGCAACCCTTCTTTTACCTAAGCTAAAGATCCCGGTAGTGCCCAAAAATACTGTGGGGTTTGCTCATGAAGTGGGTTACTACCAGTACAATTGTAACGTGAAAGTGGGATAGGGATGTGTTAAACTTGGGGCACGTAAGAGGGGAGCAGCTGAAAGTGCTGCTTAACCCAGCCCATTGAGTACAGGGCCATATGAGAGGATCAGCTGGAGAGGGCTGATGGACCTGGTCCGCTCAGACTTGCTCTGCTAGTGCGTGCGTGCGTGCGTGTTCATCTAGTTCTCGGCTGGAGGGACCCAGCCCTGGGGAACCGAGGTCCTGCAGGGTAGCTCCACTGGGAGGGGACTTGCAGAAGGAAGGAGGAGAGCTCCACACAAGTGACATAAGCAGCACATTAATAGAATTACAGACCCTCCCCCCCTCCAAGAAGAGTAACCCTAATCAATGAGCCTACCCCAAAGTAACAGGCACATCTGGTACCATTGTGCCCCTGATTCCTGTACTGTACTGGGTAATGCACTTTGGAAAACATAATCCCAATTGTACATACAAATGGATGGGGTCTAAATTAGCTGTTATCACTCAAGAAAGAGACCTCAGAGTCATTGTGTACAGTTCTCTGAAAGCATCCGCTCAACATGCAGTCAAAAAATAACAACATGTTAGGAACCCTTAGGAAAAGGATCGATAAGAAGACAGCAACTTTCTTTGTGCCACGATAGGAATCTACAGGACCCCCAAACCTTGAATACTGCATGCAGTTTTGGTCATCTCATCTCAAAAAAGATGTGTTAGAATGGGAAGAAATACGGAGAAGTGCAACACAAATTAGGCCTATGGGATAACTTCTCACCCAAGGGAGATTAAAAAAAGAGCGACGTTTCAGCTTGGAAAAGAGACGACGAAGAGGGAATATGCTAGAGGTCTATAAAATCATGACTGGTGTAGAGAAAGTCAATAAGGAAGTGTTATTTAGCCCTTCACCTAACACAAGACCCAATGAAATTAATAGGCAGCAGGTTTAAAACAAACCAAAGGAAGCATTTCTTCACACAATGCAGTCAGAAGCCAGGATACTGGACCAGATGAACCATTCTTTTGCAGGAGGCAGGTTAGCCATTCTTATGTTTTATGTTCTTAGCTGGTTAAATAGAAATTTTCCTTTACCACCCTGGGAGCATAAGAACCAAGAATGCATTTGTGACACTGGCAGACCAGGCAACCTGTGTATGACCCATAAAAACTTAACGAGAGGCACTTCCACTGTATCAAGACAAAAAGAAAAGGAGTACTTGTGGCACCTTAGAGACTAACCAATTTATTTGAGCATAAGCTTTCGTGAGCTACAGCTCACTTCATCAGATGCATACTGTGGAAACTGCAGAAGACATTATATACACAGAGACCATGAAACAATACCTCCTCCCATCCCACTCTCCTGCTGGTAATAGCTTATCTAAAGTGATCACTCTCCTTACAATGTGTATGATAGTCAAGTTGGGCCATTATGCTTTTGATTTTGTCTCCTTGGATTAGAAACATGGATACATTTAACACCGGCAGGAGAATGACATGCCTTCTCTATTCTGCAGTCTCTCATCTGGATCTGAATGAAAGCTCCACCCAGATATCCATTCATCCCATAACACTGAAAAAATTGAAATAGTTCACTGTTCCACACACAATCTTACCGTAGCATTCTGATCACTGAGAGTGGATTTCACAATCAGAAGCTTTTTAACTCTTGTCTCAGGCACTGAAAGATAAGGAGAGGTGTACAGTACTTCTTTGTTCCACACACACTCACTTTCCACACTGGAATTAATCCTGGATTTCAAAGGGCCCTAGTTAAGAATAGTACCAAGCTTCTCTCCTCTACAGAATCAGTGGGGAAAACATAGGACCAGATTCTGGTCTCAGTTGCACCAGTGTAAATCTAAAGTAATTCCATTTCTCTAAATAGTGCCATCCTACTACCATGATGGAAATATTATAAAGGAGTTTGATAGACTGAGGTGACTGAAGTTAATCTGCAAAAAGAAAAGGAGTACTTGTGGCACCTTAGAGACTAACCAATCTATTTGAGCATGAGCTTTCATGCTCCTTTTCTTTTTGCGAATACAGACTAACACGGCTGTTACTCTGAAACCTGAAGTTAATCTGTGTTTACACCGGCATAACAGGACTCAGAATCTAGTCTAGAGTGTATAATACTTAGGATTCTCGAGTCAGGAGTATTATTCTATTTTTATCTGATTCTTGTTAACGTGCATTAGCCCCAAGTTAACTTCTGTATTTGAAGTTGAAAAAGACCTTGACAAATATCTTGGGCTACATTCAGCACTTAGTTGAACCTGTTGATTTCCATATGGGGCCATATAGGGGTAACTTAGGGCAGCATTTGGTCCCTTAGTGGATCTCCAAACCACTGGTGACTGTGTGTTCTAGAGCCTCTGTGCCCCAGTTGCAGAGGTGATGAGTCTGCTGCAGCCCTGCCGGGCCTACACAGCCTTGGTTCTTTAGCTCAATCTCCAGTAGCTCAAGCTTTTAGCTCTGGATGTCCTCAACTCAACCCTCAGCATGTCGGCCAAGAGGGCAGCTGGCACAGTTGCTCCTGTGTTACTTACAGTCAGCCCCAACAATAGCCCTCAGGAGCTCTAAAGACACCACACGAACGGCCTCATGCTCAACCTTCTGCTGCTTGTGTAGAAATGCTAGCATGTCATCAGGAGAAGAACGGGCTGCAAGGGAAGAAATCACATCCTCACTGCCTGCAGAACTCTTCTTCTTACCGTACCTCACAAAGGTAAGGAAGTTACAAAGAAACCACAGTGTCACTCAGAGTGTCTTCCCCTTACCTAGCAGAAGTACACAATGGAACAGCTCTTTGTGGTTTTCAATGCTGAGCTGCTTAGCTGGAGAACAGATCTGTGGGAAGAAGGGAAATGGTCAAAGAAAAACTAATCAGAAGCAATGGAAAAGAAAAATGTTCAATTAATTTCTAAGCTTCCGCTTCCTGCTTGTCCAACTGGAGGTCTGAACCCCAGGGAGATGGTCCTGCATGCACAGCAAGACTCAAAGACAATGACCAATACATAAGATAAGAGAAGCTAAAGTGTTTTGAGCAGCAGAGCTGACCTAATCAAGACACAGCCACAGTTTTTACTTTACAACTCTGACTCCCCCTGGTAATCGGCTTATGGTGAAATTGCTTTACAAACTGAGCTGGATAGTAGCTAAGAAAATGAGAGCGCTCCCTGCTTACTCTTGAGCCTGCAGAAATCAGTAAGGCATGAGGAGGTCCCCAGGCTCTCCACGATCATTCCATCGATTTTTCAGTGTTAATATGCTTCAGATCTGCTGTGCCTAAGCTCAAGGGATCCAAGCAAAACCACCCCTCACCTGGTTGTGCAGAGCACTGCAGATGGCTTGAAACTTCGCTTTAGGTAGAGGGATCTTATATTCACCAGAGACCTCCAAGAGCTGGCTCAGACTCTGCAACAGAGGGCGAAAGTCAGATGGTGGGCACACAAAGGAGCCATATGTAGTGACTGAAGCAGATTCAGGGGATTCCTAGATTCCAAGGCCGGACCGGATTCTTGCCATCATCTAGTCTGACCTCCGGTCGGTATGACACAGGCCATAGACCTTGCCCAGAATCATTCCCAGAGCAGAGCTTTTAGAAAAACATACCAATCCTGATTGAAAAGTCGTCAGAATCCGCATCGGCCCTTGATAAATGGCTCTAATTGTTAATTATCTCACCATTAAAAATGTACACCGTATTTCCAGTCTGAAAGTGTCTAGCTTCAGTTTCTAGCCATTGGATCAACTGACACCTTTCTCTGCTAGACGGAAGAGCCCATTAGATAATAGGAGTCCCTCATGTAAGATATTAGAGACTGTAATTAAGTCACCCTGTCACAGGATAGGTCCACCCCGTCAGGGTGGTATCAGGTTGAGGAGGAATTGAAGTAGATCTGGAGTGGCCCAACTGGCCTAGTCTCCCTAGCCACCACAGCAGTCCGGGCTCCTAGGGCAACATGGCCTAATGGTCGGGATCAGTGCAGCAGCCCTTGGGTGAGGGTCCACGGCCAAACAGCCTGAATCACTTGGGCTGCCCTTCTCGGGATGGCAGTGCGGCCTAGTGGCCAAAGTCAGTAGACCCACCCTTGGCTGCAGGGCAATGCGGCCTAGTGGCCAGAGTCGATAGAACCACCTTTTGCGGCAGGGTAGTGTTACCTAGTGGTGAGCCCTTCTCCACTGGGTCCTACCTATTGCACAGGGTTCCAGCCCAGGGCGCAGGGGTATCTGCCACCAACTCAGCGGGGATCCTTCCAAAGCATGCTGAGTCAAGCCTGCTACCTCAAGTGGATCAATGCTTCGTCCACCTTGGCTGCTTCCCACCCGTTCTTCCGCAGCTGGGACTCTCAGGGATTCTGGGGTCTCTCCTCCATCTCTGGCATTGGGTGGCTGGGGGTCAGCTGCAGCCACAGTCCGGCTGGCCTCTGAATCCTGGAGCACTGGCAGTCTCTCTGCAGGAGCCTGCAATGCGCCTCGGCTCCCTTCGGCAGCCATCCCAGCCTGAGCTGAGTGGCTCTCTTTTGTATCCTGGGTCCAGCTGAAGCATGCCGAGCAGAGATGAGGGGGCATGGCCTCCTCGGCCCACAAAGCAGGATTAACCCCTGCTGAACCAATGCGGGGTAGGTAAACCCCATCACACAGCCTTTTACTTTCTGTGTATTAAACTAAAGAGATTGACTTCCTTGATTCTCCCTCTGTAAGGCACATTTTCTAATCCTTTCGTCACTGTGGCTCTTCTGTCAATTTATCAACACCCTTTTTGAATTGTGGGCACTAGAACTGGACACAGGATTCCAACAGTCGTCAGACAAGTGCCAGATTTAGAGGTAAAATAACCACTGTGCTCCTCCTTGAGATTCCCCTTTTGATGCACCCCAGCTTTAGCTTTTTTGGCCACAGCATGAGTTCATGTTCAGCTGATTATGCCCCATGACCCCCAAAATCTTTTTCAGAGTCACTGCTTCCCAGGACAGCATCCCCCCATCATGTATGTGTGGCCTAAATCCCTTGTGCCTAGACGCATACATTTACATTCAGCCGTATTTAAAGGCATATTGTTTCTTTGCACCCAGTTTGCTAAGTGATCTAGATCACTCTGAATCCATGAGCTCTCCTCTCCATTATTTACCACTCCCCCATTTTTATCTCATCTGCCAACTTTATCAGTGATGATTTTATGTCCTCTGCCAGGTTATTGATTAAAAAAAAGATGAAAATCGAATTCCTTCTTGCATCTAACACACTTTTTCTCCTTTGCTGCTTGAAGCTTCCAGAATGTCTCGGATGCCATCTACATATTTTACTATGTTTACACAGTTGTGTAGTGCCCTGATGCTATCAAAGAAGTCCATGATGCATTGTTTCCCTCCAAATCATGGGTATTTCAACCCCCAAAGTGACCACATACTCCGTACTAGAAAGCTTCAGCCAACATAGACGGTGAGTAAATATCACTACCAAGAAGTTAGAGCTGTCTCATGACTTCATTTACAACTGTGTAGCCCCACTCAAGACAGAATATGGCCCCTTACTTCTCGCTCATGTGGTACTGAGGGGGGATGAAATAGAGAGACAAGGTGAGTGAGACAATATCTTCAATTAGATTATCACACCCACCTTGTCGCTCCAATATCTTGGACCAACATGGCTACAAGAGCACTGCATAGAATGGTAGATGAAACAGACAGGCAATGACTTTATATCTATTGAGTTATGCAATGCAAAGCAATGACCCTCAAGCCTCCTTATTATTAATTTTCAACCGTTGACAGTTGGCTTGGTATCGACCAGAGACAACATATGGTAGCCCCTGCTCTGAGGAGCTTATGATCTAAAAGAGAGATACAGAGTTGACAGGATGTTTTGGGAAATCACAAGGCGGGAGTATCTTGTTGTGCAGGTGTTTTGTTTTTTATCTCCTTCTCCTCCTCCCCAGGAAACAGAGGATGCTTTTCAGAAGAGGCAGTTACCTACAAATCTTGTTGCCTGGGTCACCATGTGTATAAACCCAGAACTTGTGTGCATATTTATTATCTAACAAGTCACTATCTAGACCAGGAAACCCCACTGGCAGCAAATTCCTCCTGCAGGTCATACAGGCACACAGAGAGACAGTTACCTTCATGAGTGGTACCTCACCTTGGTGACGTGAAAAACATCAATTTCCTCCTTATATTGCTCAAGGAGCCATGAGATCTCTTTAAATATTGGATTTTGCGGCTCCTTTTTGTGTAGCAGGATGCCCATCATGGGACCAAGGGCTTTGATGACGGCCTTCTTGAGCTGCATAGATGAGATACAGAATTTATGTTCCTATGAATTCATTCAATATCTTCCAATAGGCACAACTTTCCTACTTCTAATGAGTGCAGTTTCCCTTGTTCCACTGTCGGAACGGTCCTATCCCAATATTTCCTGGTAAAGAACCAGGACTCGTAGGGTTGGTGTCAGGATTATATTCTAATGCACCTCACAACTAGAGCAGGTAAAATATTTCCCCAGATTAGTATGCATTCTAGGCCAACTCATCCCTGCTGTAACTCCACTGGGGCTGAATGGACTTAGACCAGGAATTAATTTAGCCCACTATCCCGGGTTCATCTGCACATTAGGTGCACAAAACTAGACTCCATGTACACTGGGTACAGACCGAATTTCCATGATGTGGTGACATTAGAAACGTATGGGTTTTCGATGTTTTACATGACAATCTGTTCCATCCAAAAGGACCTACCATTAAATGCCATCATCACAAAGAGTGCCAGACACACAGAATGTAACATCACAATTTCCGCTAAAGGTTTAGAAAGCCAGCAATTCTCACCTCCAGCTCCTCACAGCTCAGCCAGTTGCTGGTCACATGACTATATAAGGGAAGAATGTTCTTGCAGAATTGCGATTCACCCATTCTGGGGAATGGGCACTTTTCCCAGTTCATAAAATATACATTCACTGCCCTTGAGCATTTTTCCAGAACTGCACAGAAGGAGAGAAGACAGGCCATGTGAAAAGGACATAGTAATAATGAGGAGAAGTTGCTTTCTCAGAGAAGACACCCAGGCCTATTGTTTACTCCAATACCATGGCAGCTACTATCAGGACTAGATGCTGAAATCCCATATCAATTGGGAGCTATTTCTCTTTTCCCCATTCCATTTCTTGTTTCTTAAAAGGCTTTTTTCTTTGTATATCTCTCCATCTTTTTTCAATTACCATCATTTGAAGACTCTCGTCCCCTGCAGTTATTGTTTATTGAACCCGAACACTGTATGATTTCATCCTGAGTTACAGTTTGTCTGAAAGATGTTCAGTGCTCCTCACTGCCATTGGCTTTAGTGGGATTTGAAGGTAGTGGGGAGCACTTTGCCCTAAAAGTAGGTGCATCTAGTGTCCTTGCTAAGACGAATTAGGGCCCAATCCTGTTCTCTATGAAGTGGATGGCAAAATTCCCATTTCCCTCAAGGGCGCAGGATTAACCCCTTACTGAGCATCACCTGAAAAGCAAAGGAAGAGAGAAGTGGAGTAGACAGAGAAAGAGGGTGAAAGGAGATGATGATGATGATGAAGAAGAAACTGAGGAGAGAGAATGGGTGGAGGAGTGGGAAACAGGGGATTTTTAAATGTACAGTAATGAAATCTGCTCCCTTCACCTCCTCCCCCAGGAGCCTCCTGGCAGAGGGGCAGCTTCAGCCTTTGTGTCTGTTTATTTTAAACGATATGCGTGAGTCATAAAGGGCCTGAACTTACAAATGCTCAGCACCTCCTGCAAAGGAAGGAGCACTCTCAACTTCACTGAGTGCTACGGGAGCCAAGGAATGCAGCACCTGGTGCAATCCAGGGAAGGGAGCACAGTTCAGGGCCTGTTTGCAAACTTGGTCAGTCACTTAAATCTGTACCAAGACCCCCTAAATATCCATTTGGGGCACCTACAGGAAGTGCTGGCACTTACCACCGCAAAATGCTTGTCTCATCCTGCTGTCCTTGACTAACGCCAACATGGAGATCATGACCTTCAGGATCATTCCCACAAAAGGGATACACTTAAGTGCTGCAGAGAAAGGCCAGAAGAGAAGGAAGACAGACAATCAGCTGCTCTCTGCCTTCTTACAACACACGTAGAAACACTGTGGGGCAGGATGCTATGGGTTCCGAGGCCATTGGCGCTGCGTAAGCAGAGCAGAATGGCTTTAAAGCAGCCATTGAAAGCCAGTGGGGGATTCACCCTGAAGAGGGGAATCCTCCACAGGTGTACAGCTGTGCCCAATGCCCAACTCACTCCCAGAGCAAGGGGAGAGAGCACTGGGGCGGGATGGCAAGTGGGGTGGAGAAGAGCTCCACTAGACCTGATCTTCCACTCATTCCCATCCTTAAGGTACTTCACTCAGGGGCATAGGTTAGAGCTTGCACCTCCAGCTGGATTGCTCATGATCTGGAGGCCAGAACTAGCAACAGCAGTTAATCTTGTGTTTCTACACACACACACTCAAACAGAGCTCTGTTTAGCGGTAACATTTTTAGGTAGAGAGATAATCCCCTGTCCTTAAATGAAAAACAATCACTTTGAAAGAAAAGAGGGAAGTGACCATACCATAGGCGGATGACAGGTTGCCCAATGTAATGAAAATAAACTCTTCAGGCAGCTCCAGATGATACACCAGCTCTAACATGACATCACTGAAATAGCAGCGTGCCAGAGTCACTAAGGTGTTGCTAGCTGCCACTTTTAGTTCATTTCTTGCTTCCTAAAACCAAAAACCAAAAGAGAGAGACTGAGGTGACTGAAGCCGGTTGCACTAGCCAGAGTTGTTTACATGAGTCAAGTCCTTATTTCTGTGCACAAGTTGTGAATGAACCAACCCAACTTTCTGAGGGTAGAGTCATTCGTCATAAATATTCCTTGAGTCACTTGAGTCACTTGGCTAAACAGTTTTCAGCCTTTGAGTTGCTTGCAAGCTGCTTCGTCAGCACATGTGTAACTTTCAGCATGTGAGTTGTCCCATCTTCTGCATGTGCACAAGTGCTGTCTAGGACCTGGGCTTTGGTCTGGAGGAAGGTGTGGACCTCTAACAGAAGAATACATTTTCATTTCAGTATATAGTTTATCCCCCCAAAAGAGAGTTTGAATGAGTTAAAGCTTTGGATCCTTTGATTGGTATCTCGGGAGAACTAACTTACCTGAGTCTTCTCTGTCATGTGGTTTGAGGCTAGTGTTATTATTTTCTTCAGAAGCCGCCTCTCTAGGCCCTGGGTGTCCTGCTGTAAGAGTTTCTCCAGGACACAGTAAATGTCTATTCTGTTTTGCTGGGGACAAAACATAAAGGAGAAGAATTGGGAAAAGTTTGTCTTGCCGACCAGACAGTAATGTAGCTAATAAGCCCCTGCCCTAATTGGTGTCTAATTGGCGTAAAACATGCCCTGCCCTCCACAAGCACCGCATTCAGCAGCGCTTCAGAAGCAGCCGAGCAACTGACATTGTTTAATCTTCCTGGAGAGAAAAGAGCCAGAGGAAGCGCCCTTCACTGCCCCCTTCTCTAGTTTCATTTATTCAGAACAAACAATAAAAATGAGCACCTTGCCCTTGCTCTAGCCACTCCAGGCAGAATTTGTAAATGTGGAATATAAAATACCCAACTCCTGCAGTGAGTCCTCAACCGCTCCCGGGGGCAATGAACTCAGCCCTTAGATCTACACGGACAGTAGCACGCGCGAAGGTGTCTTTTATGTGGCCCATCAGTGTAGAACTTCACAGATGAGACTAACTATGGAGGAGTTGTAGGATCAGTTGGGACCGAGAAAAAATAAAGCGGGACACTGAGAAATTAAAAGCCTGAGGAGAGACCAAGATTCATTTCAGAAAACTGCAAACTAGCACCCCTGGAAAGGAGGTAGAAGTAACTGACAGAATGGGAGGGAGAAAAGTGGGAAGCAACAAGTGCCCTGGGGGTGACAGTGGAAAACAAAGTCAAGAGGTATATGCAAGGTGTGATGGCTACCACAAAGAGCCATGTGGGTTGGGTCTTTTACACACAGGGATCATGGCACAAAGCAGGAAGACAACAGTTCCTCTCTGTTCAGCTGAGCTGTGACTGCATCTGGAGGAGTGCCTTTTCTAGCACCACATTCCCAGAGAGATCAACAAATGGGAAGTCATTCCTGGGAGAGCAAAAAAGAATGCAGGGGGCTGGCAGAAGTGACTTCTGGATAGAGCCCTGCAACCTGACCCAAATCCTAGGGGACCTGATCACAGGCGTCTGGGTCAGGTTGGGTGAGAAAACAACTGGACCCTCTTGAGCTCGGGTCAGGTCGGCTCTCCTCCTTTAGCCCCTGGGATCGGCACAACCGGGACTGCGTGTTCCTGCCAGCCACCACCTCCTTCCTGCGCTGCACGCGCTGTGGAGCAAGGATGCCGAGGAGTCACAGCGTCTCCCTCTCTCTGCAGCACAGACCCAGCGCAGCAGGGGCAGTGTCAGAGGATGGAGCCATTGCTGCACACAGTGGCCACTGCACCAGCCCCATGAGCAGGATGCAGCGGCAGGATCCGGTTTGGGGGGAAAGGTTGGGACCAGGATGGAAAATGATTCAGCCCTCTCAGGGTGAGGTGAGTGGGCCGGGGGCCAGTTCATCTTGGGCTTAAAAATTGGGCCCGAGCAGACCCCTACTTCTGCAGACAGACGGAAAGAGCTGTCTGTGTCTGATGCGGCCAAGGGATGACTCTGAAGGAGAGAGGATAATACCATACAACTACCTGGAGGGTGTGAACACCAAGGAGGGAGAGGAATTTTTTAGGAAAATACATTTTGGTAAAAGTAGGAGTAATGGGATTAAGCTAAAAAAGGACATTCAATTTAGACTTTGATAACAGGAAAAATGCCCCAACTGTAAGACAGGGCTATTAGGTTATGACATAGTCTTCCTCGGAAAGAGGCGGAAGTTCAGTCCTTAGGGGCTTTTCAAATTAGTTTGGCCAAAACCGTGGAAAATGGCTGCTGGGAATGCTCCTGCATTAGCAGGGAAATGGACTGGATGATCCAATAGGTCTTTTCCGTCTCGGTCTCCTGTGAGTCTAGACATCTGTGCGACCTGCATGCCAAGGTCATAACCCACTTTGGAAGGTTCAAAGCCAATCAGATCTCTGAATGGGAGAGCTTAGGGGTCAGACAGGGTCTGCATCAGATCTCTTGATTGGCTATACGTTCCAGTGGTTCTGCTTTAAAAGGCATGCTTCTGCAAACTGCAATCATAACAGACAGCTCCACTGGGGAGAAGCCCCTTCCATTCATTTTTAAATGTAAGGAGGATTTTTTTAATTGAAAATTGTCACTGACAACTTATCAATACATAAGCACTACATAATTCAAGTAATTCAAGTAATTAATCACATGAATTAACATAATTAATCACTCTCCTTACAGTGAGTATGATAACACCCATTTTTTCATGTTCTGTGTGTATCTAAATCTCCTCACTGTATTTTCCACTGAATGAATCCGATGAAGTGAGCTGTAGCTCATGAAAGCTTACGCTCAAAGAAATTGGTTAGTCTCTAAGGTGCCACAAGTACTCCTTTTCTTTTTATAATTAATCAAGTAATTCAAATAATTAAAGGAGTCGGAGGCCAAGACAAGCGGTTCAGTTGGCCTCCTAGTACTTTAATGGAAACTAAAATGCCTTCTGTGTTGGCCCTTAATAGGGAAATGGACTTTGTTGGATGCAAGTATTAATCAATGGAAAAAAGGGGTCTGAATATTCCTCCTGGGGCAATTCTGCACTACTGCACATGTGCATAATTAATGAGCCCCGCATATTTTTATTTTTTTGCACAGTAAAAAGCTTCTGCTGAAATGCTGCTGCCGTTCCATCTCTTGCCCACCAAAGGGTGCTGTGGCAATAGAACAAAGCAGCAACTCCCTATCAGCGAAGGAAGAGAGAGAGCCTGTCTTCTTCACAGCAGGCCAGGTCAGGAGACAGGGGCTATGGGGAGACAGACAGTGTGGGATGCTGGGTGGGGTCAATCAGGGGCTCATAAGGGCTAGTGGGGGAGGACAGACTGGGGCAGGGGCTGAATGGGAGTGGAGGCACAGAGTTAGAGGAGGAGGGAGGTTCAGGGCTCCATAGTGATGGGGGAGGAGGTGCAGAGCTACCTAAGGACAGGGGCCGGTTGGCTGGGGGCACAGAGACACATGGGGACAGGGGGAGGGGGTACAGGGACACATTGTTAGGATATAGATGTTCAGGCCTGTCTGTAAAGGCCTATCATCTAAGAATTTAGGTGTATTCTTATCACTTGGCTAGTTCTAGAGGTATAAAAGAAAGAATGAAAATCACTGTCTGCCAGTGTAAGGTCCTTCTCTCACTGGGACAGTCTGAGGCCCTGTTCTTAGGCTAAGGCCTTTGGCTAAGCAGCAGAGGCAGCCATAAGCTGGGAAGCGACCAGTCACCTCTTCACATTCCCAACTAGTCACATTGAAATAAGGTGCTATTGGGCTGTTAGGAACACAATCCTGTCCTGATAATGCCTATTGCCTCCAGAGAAAGGGAAGGGCCTAGAAGATGTAAAAGGAAACTTAGTTTGAAAGCATCCTGTCTGGCAAGAACTCACTTATCACTAGCAGGGATGTGAAATCCTCATTTCTGGGTTTGTTCTATCACTGTAGTCCCCATTTCCCCATTGTTTGTCTGTATAATCTCTGTCTGGTTCTGTGATTGTTTCTCTCTGCTGTATAATTAATTTTGCTGGCTGTAAACTAATTAAGGTGGTGGGGATATAATTGGTTACATAATCATGTTACAATATGTTAGGATTGGATAGTTAAATTTCAGGAAAAGGATTGGTTAAGGTACAGCTAAGCAGAAGTCAAGTTTTACTATATAGTCTGCAGTCAATCAGGAAGTGAGGGGGTGGGTGTGTGGGTGGGGGAAATGGGAACAGGGAATGGGGGTGGGGAAATTGGAATCATGTTTTGCTAAAGGGGGAAATGGGAACAGGGAATGGGGCTGAGGAAATTGGAATCATGTTTGGCGAAGGGCAGGAATGGGAACAGGGACACAGCTGTAAGGCTCTGTGGTGTCAGAGCTGGGAAGGGGGACACTGAGGAAGGAAACTGAAATCATGCTTGCTGGAAGTTCACCCAATAAACATGGAATTGTTTGCACCTTTGGACTTCAGGTATTGTTGCTCTCTGTTCATCTGAGAAGGACCAGGGAAGTGAGTGGGTGAAGGAATAAGCCCCCTAACACACATGGGGATGGGGGGAGTGGGTTTCTGAGTGGGGGTGGAGGGACACATGTGGATGGGGGTGCAAGGACCCATGGGTGTGCAGGAACACATGGAGACAGGGGCAGATGTGCCTTATTGAATGGGAGAGGTTAGGGGTCAGACAGGGTCTGCATGGGGGGAGCTGCCTAACAATTCCTCCCTGCCCCTCCCAAAAAAACTGTTCCATACTTTTCCCACCCATACCCAGCAATGCTCCAAGTTCACACCCAGGCTCCTTCCCAGCAATTTACTTCCCTCCATTACCCTTGACTCTACCGAGCCTTTGCACTGCGCCTAAGGGGTGCAAGAAATATGGTTCTGTATTGAGTTTAAATGAATTATTACTCAGAGTTCTGTATTAACATGCAGAGTAAGGAATTGGTTTGTCAAAAAACATTTCCTGAATCCTTTTTGTTGTCTGTATTCATACAGACATACTTGCTGACAGGTATTTTGAAATAAATAACCAAAAATCATTTTAACGGGTGTAATTATATTGTATTGTTTTGACAAACAAAATATGCAGAATTTTGCAGAACTTCTAAAATATTGTACGCATCATTTTTATTTTTTTCTTGCAGAATTCCCCCAGTAGAAAATATATAGATAAGGGTCCCTTCAATGCTATAATCTCAATAATATGTCATCATAACAAAGGAGTGTTGGCTAGGCTTTAGAGCAGGGAGTCAGTTCACTTGGGTTTTATTCACATTCTTTGACTAACTTGCTAAGTGGTGTTGAGCAAGTTACTTAATTCCCTGTGACACAAGTCATCCGTAAATGGGGATAATGCTTCCCATTCTCACAAGGGTGCTGTGAGTCTTAATTCATTAGTATTAGGGAAGTGCTTTGAGATTTTTGGACGAAGATGCTAAAGAAGGGCAAAGTATTATTAGAAGAGATTACTGCTAGTCCGATGGTGTACTTTTACTGTCTACAGCCCATGTACTCCACTGTGTGTAAAAGGGCAATGCTCTCTTTATAGAGCATTGTATCATCCTGATCTGTAAGAACAGCATTTTGCATGATGAGTTTACGCCTGAGGAATACTGATTCTCCTGATGGTGCGCCAGGCCAAGTTCTACACTGAATTACCCCCGTGCAGTCCCTTGTACCCCCATGAAGTCAGGCAGAATTTGGTGTGGACACCTGGAAAGCGGATGCAATTTCATGAAAGTGCCCTACCTCATCCTTTTGCAGTTTCTCAAGCAGAACTGTCAGAACGATAGCCAGCTTGGTCTCGGCTATAAAGGCAATCCTGAGGGCAATTTTGCCCTTATCTTGGTCATCCATATGTGCCAGGAGGGAAACAACCTCATTATAAACACCTGAAATTAAATAAAAGGATTCGGCTGGTTACCACTGACAGCAGAAATTGGTGCTGGCCTCTTTAATTCACTATCCAGTCAAGATTCTGCAGGAGCCCAAACACTGTGAGAAGTAGACCTGGGAATCCTGGAAATCCTCTTCCTTCCTCCTCATGACCAGGTTTGTTTGCTGAACTCCCCAGTGTGCTTGAGGGGAAATCATAATGAAGCAAATTTGCTCCTTTCAAGTAGGTCCCCACGTAAAATAATCTTCCTTTCCCTCTTTACTGTCAATTGATGAGTTTTGATAGCATACAGAATACTAATTTAACTCTAAGCCAAGAAATAGAGCTAAAGTTAAGCACATGCTGAGGAGTTTTGCTTAGTCAGGGCCTCATTTTCAAAAATCTTGAGCACCCAGATGTACCTATTAGCTATGCTGGGAACTTTTGGGGCTCGGTATCTCTTGAAAATCAGGCCACTGTTGGAGACCTCAGTATGAATTTAGAAGCTTAACTTTAGGCCCCTTGTTTTGAAGAAAGCCTTTAATCTTCTTTTATGGTCGTTTAAATACTTGCAGAGAAGACTCATGGAACGGAGTTCATCCAGTTCATAGAATATCAGGGTTGGAAGGGACCTCAGGAGGTCATCTAGTCCGACCCCCTGCTGAAAGCAGGACCAATCCCCAACTTTTGCCCCAGATCCCTAAATGGCCCCCTCAAGGATTGAACTCACAGCTCAAACCACTGAGCTATCCCTCCCCCCTGTACAGTTGCCTGTAGAGGTCATAAAGGAATTCCCCCGCCCCCCACCCCCACGCACAATTGGCGAGGTGTACGCTGTGAGTGGGGTGGGGTGGGGTGGGGTGGGTCCCTCCAACCTTCATCTGAAGCATCAGGGATTGACCATAGCAGGAGATGGGACACCTGGTAGGGTGGACCAGTGCTCTAAAATGGTTCAGAGAATCTGTTTCCTTAGCTGTCCTGCTCACATGCTCAGGGTCCAACTGATCTCCAGAGTTGTGGGTGGGAAGGAATTTCCCCCTGGTCGGATTGGCAGGGACCTTTGAGTGGCAGGATGGGGCACTGATCACCTGCTAGGATAATCTGAGTATATCTGACCCAATCAATTCTCGGCCATTGCAAGGGCCTCAGGCATTGGTGGAACCTCAGTCTCTCCTGTCCTCTGCCGACGGCACACAAACACTTTTGTCTCCTACAGACTGAAATGTTTTTGTCCAAGACAAGTTTTGGGGTTCAGTGTAGGGTTGCTAGGTGAAATTTAGTGGCCTGTGAAATACAGGAAGTCAGACTAGATGATCTAATGGTCCCTTCTGGCCTTAAACTCTAGGAAACAATGAAATAGCTGGTGTATGAAAAAAACCAGGATTTGATCTCCCATGTATCTCTTCCCTCTGGGCAGAAATTCTCCAGGAGACTTAATATTTCACAAGAAATCTGAAATGCTGTATTTATCTGTCTCCATTGTAACAGCATTCCAAGCATGAAGGAGGAACTAACAAGATTTTCCCTTCCCAGGAAAGACTACTTGAGGTTAGGTGATTGCCCATCCGTTATGCAAATTGCATCCTTCAGTTGTAACACCCAGATGCAAACAGAATCATGACTGTAACCTACTCTGCCCATCTGTGTGGGATGAGGAGCACTAGTGTTGCTAAGAAATGTGACCCCATGCTTTGTTCTCTTGCATTTAAGATAGTAGCAGAGCTTCATTTAGACAGCTAGAGGAGAAGTCCTTCTGCCTTTTTTGTTCTAATTTCCCCTATCGCTGATGGAGTTGGCTCCATGGATGCAGAAGACGCAAAATGAGGACCCATAACAAACATAAAACAACTGGGAGAAAAGAAGGAAGACCTCCCCCATAACATTCCCTAGAAACTCAGATTCTCAGGAAAGTTTCCAGGTCCAGAGGCTGTAGGCCAACTCCTCAACTGGTGTAAATCAACACAGCTACAAGGAAGTCAAAGGAGGGACACTGGTTTACAGCAGCTGAGGTTCTGCTCACACAAAGGGAGAACATTACAGCTCATCTGTATGCCTATGCTTTCTAAATGTGTGTGTGAATATAGAATGGATATAGAGAATACAATGCTGACCCTTACCTCTGTCGGTTACCTCCTGATCACTCACAAATTTATTCATGTTTTAATCTTTCCTCAACACTTCCTCCAGTCCTTTCTCCAAAGAGCTCCAGTACTGATAGGCAGCTGGCCTCTCAGGCTGTCCTGTCCGGAATAGCCAGTTAAGATTATGCAAGCACTATTATGACATCGCTGTGACTGTGACATAGCACATAAACTGCTGCTGACCAGGTAGGTGCTGTGATGACATGGACAAGAGTCTCAAAGGTATTTAGGCTCCTAACTCGCACTGAAATCAATAGATGTGAGGAACCTAAATACATTTCAATATCTGGGCCCATCCATGTACGCAGTCCAATAGGTGGCTAAATTTGCTCCAGTGTAGAATTTCTCATTCGCTCGAAATCCTTTTGAATTTTGGTTCCGTCCCTCTCTCAGTTTGCCACACTTTCCAATATTGGTTTTACTGGAAAATCTGCTCCTGCTTGAATGGATAGAAAATAAAAGCACCGAACAAAGAAAGAGAAGAAACTGCCTTGGAGAATGCACAGTGACACTTGAGTGTGGGTGGTTGGTTGGAATGCACAGTGACACTTGAGTGTGGGTGGTTGGTTTCTTTTGCTTTTTAATTTGGTTGATTAAAAAGCTTGATGAAATCTTATTGGACTGTATTACAAATCTTGATTTTTATATTGTTTTAAAATGAATTGAAATTTATTCTTCATTTCCATGTCCTGCCAAACAAATCAACTAAATTATTTTTTGTTGTGTTTAATACAGTGTGGTGTCATATGTATGGCCATATGTAGAGCCCACACTTGATTTTGGAGATGATGTTGCCTTTAAAGCATTCAGAGTGATGACACTCTTTGCAGTAAACCATGTGGAAAAAGAATTCCAATGACATGTGTCCTTTGCTATGTATAACTGATTTGGTGCCTTACCCTTTCTGATTTTGCCCTTACACGGACACACTATTCTTTTGTACTCCTCCTTCGTAATTCGTCCATGTTTCCCCATTTTGTAGGATTTCTTTTTGATTTTCAGGTCATTACAAAACTTCTGATGGAGCCATTGGCCTCTTACTATTCTTCCTCTCTTTCCTTTGCATTGGCAGTTGTGCCTTTAATATTGTCTCCTGGAGAAACTGCCAGCTTTCCTGAACTCCTTTATGCCTTAGACGTTTTCCCCATGGGTCGCTACCTACCAATTCTCTGAGGATGTTAAAGTCTGCTTTTGGCAGTCCTTCTCCTGTCATTCTCATTCCTTCCTTTCCTTAGAATCATGAAATCTATCCTTCCTGATCCCTTTCACCCAAATCACCTTCCACCTTCACATTCACAACCAGCTCCTCCCTGCTGGTCAGAATCAAGTCTACAGTGGCTGTCCCCCCGGTTTCTTCCTCCATTTTCTGAAACAAAGCATTGTCCCCAGTACATTCCAGAAACTTATTGGGTAATTTGGGGTTTTACCATTTCCTTTTTCAGCAGATGTCTGGGTAGGTAAAGTCCCCCATTACAATCAGGATTTGTGTTTTGCATATTTCTGTTGTTTGTTCTAGAAATGCCTCCTCTCCCTCCTCTTCCTGATTTGGTGGTCTGTAATAGACCCCTACCAGGACCTCACCCCTGTTTATTCCCTCTTTTATCTTTACTCAGAGACTTTCAACTGGTCTGCTTCTCACCTCCTTCTGGACCTCAGAACAGGTTTACAATGCAATATGTCCTCTCTTTTTTTTCCTGCCTGTCCTTCCTCAACAAGCTATAGCCCTCTATACCAATAGTCCAGTCATGAGATTTATCCCATCAAGTATTTGTGATACAGTTAAGCTCAGTTAAGATTTATGTTCTAAAACTCCCAGTTCTTACTGTTTATTCCCCATTAATATTCCTCCTTGCTTGTGTGTACAGACATCTAAGATGTTAAGCAGATGCCCCCATGGATTTCCCTCTTGTTTCTCCTATAATTCTACTGCAATTTTCCACATCTACTTCTCCCCACACAGCTAGTCCTCTATTAAGGCCACCTTTTTTTACCTGGTGGCTTTTTTCACCTGCCCCCTCTGAACTTCGTTTTAAGCTCTTCTCCTAAGGTTGGTGAGTCAGTGAATGAAGATGTTCTTCTCCTTCTTGGTCAGACGGACCCCATCTCTTCCCAGCAAACCTCCTTCCTGCAATGGCATCCCATGGTAGAGGAAGTCAAAGCCTCCCAGAGACCCATCTTCATAACCCTATTCTGTGGGCATGCCTACCATTGAGTGTGTATTGAGCAGAAAGAACACTCAGTGCAGGAGACAAGGGGACTGAGTTAAACTGCAGATGTCAGGTTCACAAACTTCCATTTTCCATGACTAATCTCTTAAGCTAGTGAGGATGGCCACGGTATAAAAATATTTCTGGAGATCAGCATGTGATTATTTGTATTGCAGTACTGCCTCACAGTCCCAGTCACAGAGTAGGATCCCATTGCGCTCGGACCTGTAGAAACAGAGAACAAGATGGTCCTTAACTGTCATTAATAAATTAACACATCTTAAGAGCACAACAAACAGACAAGAGGATAATAAAGCAAGCAAAAAAGCCCCCTTTGACCAGGTACCAGCAGATAACTAATATAGAGCTACCTATTTCGGGAACTTTCTTCCTGATTCAGGGTCTGATGTGATTCAGCCCCTGTTCCATGCCATTGTGTAAACTGGGGACTCGTACATTTGCACAAGATGGAAAGTATCCAGTGGCACACCATTGAGGCCTACGCCAGTTTTAGTACATAAACAGCAGGCCACTCTGCAAGAAGCTAAGGGCATGGTCAGCACAGAGAGTTTGCCTGTCTCTGTGCTGGTGTTCTGCACCCCTCACTGTCTACACCTGGCTCCATAAAGTCGGGCCTTTCAAAAATGCAGCATCAGGTAGGAGCACAGGTAATTGTAAGAATGCTTGCTCATTGCAGCTGTTACCATCCTGGCAAGGCATCCACATATAAGTCCACTACAGATGGACCAGTGATGGGAAGAGTGTTCATGCATGTGACAAGTAACACCATGAACTATGTAATGCCACAGAATAAATTAAGTTCAAGAACAGAACAAGAGTATGTGTGGCAAAGCCATGACAAACACTGTGCAGGCATCAAGGAGCTCATAAATTAGCACATCATCACCCCAACACTGCCTCAGCTTGACTTAGAGCTTGGGCAACAGTAGACCCTCAAAAGGAGGAGGCCATAGCTTTACACCCGTGGTCACTGTGATGTTAACTGGCTGCATTTGACAAGAGCTGGATCAGAGGTTGACTTTGAGTGTATTTACAGGGGGCAAGGTTTTCACAACACAAGCCTTGTGCACACACACAAATAGTGTTCTGCAGCAGTGCAAGTTGAGCTGCAGCAATGAGCAGCGGGATCCTGCTTGGGCTCGTAATTCATACACTTCTCTCACTAATGAGGATCAACAGATCAACCCATAGTGAATGCAGCTTGACAATGTACCATCACTTAAAACACATTACAGTCAGAGAGGATGATAAATATTCCATTTATACACATTATGTACAAGGCCCAAAATGACTGAGGGTGTAAGAAAACAAAGCTGGTAAATACAGAAAATGCATTTGTCATAAATATAAAGGGAAGGGTAAACCCCTTTAAAATCCCTCCTGGCCAGAGGAAAAATCCTCTCACCCATAAAGGGTTAAGAAGCTAAAGGTAACCTCGTTGGCACCTGACCAAAATGACCAATGAGGAGACAAGATCCTTTCAAAAGCTGGGAGGAGGGAGAAAAAACAAAGGGTCTCTTTGTCTGCCTGCCTGTGTGCTGCTGCTGCTGGGGACAGAACAGGACTGGAGTCTGAGAACTTTTAGTAAGTAATCTAGCTCGGTATGTGTTAGATTATGATTTCTTTAAATGGCTGAGAAGAGTTGTGCTGAATAGAATGACTATTCTTGTCTGTGTGTCTTTTTTGTAACTTAAGGTTTTGCCTAGAGGGATTCTCTATGTTTTGAATCTAATTACCCTGTAAGGTATCTACCATCCTGATTTTACAGAGGTATTCCTTTCCTTCTATTAAAAGTCTTCTTGTAAGAAAACTGAAAGCTTTTTCATTGTTCTAAGATCCAAGGGTGTGGTTCTGTGGTCACCTATGCAAATTGGTGAGGATTTTTACCAAACCTTCCCCAGGAAGTAGGGTGCAAGAGTTGGGAGGATTTGGGGGGGAAAGACGTATCCAAACTACGTTTCCCAGTAAACCCAGTTAAAGTTTGGTGGTGGCAGTGGAAATTCCAAGGGCAAAGGGTCAAATTAATTTGTACCTTGGGGAAGTTTTAACCTAAGCTGGTAAAAGTAAGCTTAGGAGGTTTTCATGCAGGTCCCCACATCTGTACCCTAGAGTTCAGAGTGGGGAAGGAACCTTGACAGCATTACTGAAAAAACAGCTGCAGATTGACTCCTGCTAGCAAGAAGCTTCTGTACAATGTACAGTAAGATATTGGGCTTAACCCAACGCAGGGCTAGGCTGAATTAAAGTCAGTCAAAGTTTTGTCTGAGTAGGGTATGAGGCCCAGCTCCTCAAAGGTCTTTAGACTCCTAACTTCCACTGAAATCAGTGGAAGCTAGGAGCCTAAATACCTACTGTAGAATTTGACCCAATAACAACAATAATAATAACAATTTGCATTTCTAGAGAGATTTTCTTCTTCAAAGCATTTTACACACATGTTTTCTCACTCTCTGCTTCAAATAAAAGCCATTATTGACAGACAATTCTATTTTTCCGTCACAGCACAGACAAATAGGAGAGTGAAGAGAACACAGTTCATTAATGGGATTTTAAGCAGGTTCTCGTATGGAAAAAAAATTAAAGATCCAGCACTCAGAAGATGACTCTGCTTAGCTGTGTGCCTTGTGGCTTAAAGCAGAATTCCAAGAACATGACTTTGCTTTTTGAAATGGTTTCTCAATTAATGACAACTCAAAATATCTGCTTCCACCTAGTGGTGCGAGTTTGCAGAACATGTGTTGTTTGTATTCCCTGTTTTCGATATCTTTGCCTAAAAGATAAAATACATCCGAATCTACTGAGACAATTCACACTTCTGCACAAAGCCACAACAGCACTAAGTATGTATATCTTTGTTAGCAAATAGGGAGAAGGAAAATTGTTAGCAAATTAGGGAGAAGGAAAAGGATAATCTCAGAAAGAGGCTCTCTCTTTCTCCTTCACTTTATTCTATCTAGGTTTTTCCATGGTTCTCATCAATGAAGTATCTGAGCAGCTTCCTCTAGTACATTAATAATATGACTCACATCTGTCATGGTAATATCTTTTATTGGACTAACTTCTGTTGGTGAAAGGACTGCACAGAGTTCTTCCGGATGACTGGAAAAAGGCTAATGTAGTGCCAATCTTTAAAAAAGGGAAGAAGGAGGATCCTGGGAACTACAGGCCAGTCAGCCTCACCTCAGTCCCTGGAAAGGTCATGGAGCAGGTCCTCAAAGAATCAATCCTGAAGCACTTGCATGAGAGGAAAGTGATCAGGAACAGCCAGCATGGATTCACCAAGGGAAGGTCATGCCTGACTAATCTAATCGCCTTTTATGATGAGATTACTGGTTCTGTGGATGAAGGGAAAGCAGTGTCATGTTGAGGGAGCATTGAGGGAGCTGGGATTGTTTAGCCTGCAGAAGAGAAGAATGAGGGGGGATTTGATAGCTGCTTTCAACTACCTGAAAGGGGGTTCCAAAGAGGATGGCTCTAGACTGTTCTCAATGGTAGCAGATGACAGAACGAGGAGTAATGGTCTCAAGTTGCAGTGGGGGAGGTTTAGATTGGATATTAGGAAAAACTTTTTCACTGTGAGGGTGGTGAAACACTGGAACGCGTTACCTAGGGAGGTGGTAGAATCTCCTTCCTTAGAGGTTTTTAAGGTCAGGCTTGACAAAGCCCTGGCTGGGATGATTTAACTGGGAATTGGTCCTGCTTCGAGCAGGGGGTTGGACTGGATGACCTTCTGGGGTCCCTTCCAACCCTGATATTCTATGGTTCTATGATTCCTTCAGGTCCTTGAAAGGTTATTTCTTTCACCAACAGACGTTGGTCCAACAGAAGATATTACCTCAGCTAGGGTGACCAGATGTCCTAAATTTATAGGGACAGTCCAGATATTCGGGGTTTAGGCGCCTATCAATCCCACCCCACCCCCATCACGATTTTTCATACTTACTATCTGGTCACCCTCTCCCTCACCCACCTTGTCTCTCTAATAGCCTCGGAATGACATGGGAGTTTGTTCTCCTGTCACAGACTGTCCCCTGAGAAAGCTCTATCTACTGCACAGACAAGCCTCATCCTTCGAGTAGAAAACTTCATGGTGCCTGAGAAATAGGCCCTGTCAGCCACAACCCTAATCCCAGGGATTTACCTGATATCTTAGATATACTGGGCCCTGGCCACTGAGCCCCTGGAAGAGAAGGACTGCGACCTGGAACCTGACTTGATGTGTTCACGTTGCAGAAGTATGTACACAGCGTCTGAAGGCAAGCAACAAACAACACTTCAATGGTCACTGAATGAGGGGCCTGTGGAAAAAAATAGTACAATTGTGCAAGTAAAGACTGTGTCAAAATGCACGTGCACAGTACTCAGACTCCCTGAATCCTGGCATTTCCAAACTTTCCATTGCTCAGTTTTGCAAACTTACTAATTGTTATTTTAATGCAGATTTTTGTATATTTATTGGGCGTCTAAAGATATAAAAATACAGACATGGATTCATATCATTGTCATGCAAACATCCCCATTTCATTGTTTGTTTTGAAAGAAAAAAGTACAGGACTAGGTTCTGGCAATTTCTGTATTGAGCTGTAAAGAAAGGTATTTTTAAGGGGTTTGAACTATCGAAACAGAGGCACAGAGATTGTCTCACATAGGGAGGAGTGGGTGATGCAGTGCACACTTTCCCAAGCCAGCAGAGTTGCTGGACCCCAAGAGATTCCCCCTCTATTCCTGAGCCAACCTTGGCCAGAAGCAAGCAGACAGAAGGACAAAAGTAGCTCTCCATTTTACTAAAGGCTCTTGTAACTTCCTGGGTCAACTGGTCCCTTCCATTCTTTAGCTGACTATTACTCAGGCTCTTTTCTTACTGGCGAACTTGAATTTTGATTTTTCTACGTCATGGCCAGTCTTTATCGTCTCTCTTGTAAACTTGAATATGCCAATCCCTGAGAGGACGTACTTTCTTGTTTTTTCCTGATTCAGCAATCCTAGCTCTGGGGATTGAGCTCCCATTTAAGGTACTTTTAATGATGACCCTCAGTCCTTTATTTCATCTATCAGGATGTTCAAAGAGAGCAGCTACCCTTCACTGAATGCCACTGCTCTGACTTTGGATTCCCTTGTAGAATGTGTGGGGCTAGGGTAGTTGTCTCAGCTGGATTCTTAATCCAGAGGAAAGACGCTCTCCCCTGTTCAATCAAGATCAGGAATGGCACATAGATTTGGGAGAAAAAGTACATTTTACTTTTACTCTATTTTCTTATTTCTCAAAAGGAACAATCAGTATAGGTATTGATGTATCTTGTCTGAAATGGGACAGCTGCTCTTCTACTCTCGGGATGGATGCTATATCAACAGATAAGATAAAAAGACAGGCCTAACTGAGAGACTGAACCCATAGGAGGGCCAAATTCTGCTCCTCGGTTACATGAGTACGTCGCTCCCCGACTAGGGCCCAAATCTGTGTAAAGAAGAGTAAATCTGGTCCCGAGGGTGTATCGAACAACTTCCAAACTGTATAAGGAGGGTGGTTGAGTCTAAACTATAAAGACAGTTCCAAATATGGACCGCAGTTCAGGAAAGCAGCCTTATTCATCCAAGCATATGAATGATGTAAGAAAATTCTGAAAATGTGGATCTTAGATCATGGTCATAATTTAAAAAAATTAATGGACACAGCGGACACCATTCACATTTGAAACATAAAGTAGCTTCAAACTGTCCTAGCTTGAAGTGGTTTGAAACTGCTTCAGGAAATGTGGTCCTCTTAGAAGTGTAGATGTGAGGTTGCATATATGGTAAAGCCATGTATACAGAATACATGCTGATTTTAATCCTACAAATGTCCTAAACACTATACAGAATATCTAATTGCTTATTTTTGAATCCTAATCAGAGAAAAATTAAAATGATTTGTGCAAATAATTGAATTCTAAGGATTGTGTAACAACAAACACTCTTATTTTCTAGATCTACTGAGAGCTAGCTCTGAGAGAACAAAACAGTATTTTCAGTGTTTATGGTTCTTTACTGAAGCAGGTCTATTCTTTATCTAAGAACAGGAAAACAAAAGAATTTACAATATTGTTATCCCTTTTGACCTGAGCAATTAGTGAATATTTTGGGTCTTGTGAGTTGTTTCCATTAGGGGGAGAAATGGATGATGGAGTCAGGCATTTTTTTGACACAATCCTGCTTATTTACAAAGAATGTACACGAAGTTCTATTTCCCTAACGACAGCACGAATAGTTTCTTGGCTCACAATTCCAAGCCTCTTTCTATCTAGCAGTCAACCATAAAGCGCGCACGCTCTCTCTCTCTCTCTCTCTCAACTTTTTCTGAGATCACACTACAAATACTTCCCTGGGGCTCCTTTGTGCTTCTGCGGTGTCACACTCCCTCTCTTCCTCCCCCCTCTGCCCCGAACCCCATCCACCTGCATTTGCATTCAGACCCCAGTGAAAGCCCCTTCCACTGTATGGCTCAACTCCTATTCCAGCTTTACTTGATGGTGACTTCTATTCAGTCAGCCATCTATTCCACAAAAGAGCTTGATTGTTTTTACATTGATCCTGAATAAAGGACAACTGGTATGCCCACCAGCTTCAATAAGGCTTCCCCTTTCCCCAGCGTAACTACCTGTTTTCATGTTGTTTTTATAAATCTGTATCTTGTACATGTCCGCAAAACCCACAGCATTCTTTTATTTTTACTAACCTGAAACAGGATATTGAATGCATAATTTCAGTTACACCAATGTAAATCTGTGGTAATTCATTAGAATTATTTATCCTGGTGACAAAATATGTTAGCACGTCAGTAGAGAAAACATGACACTTTTTGATAATTGTTATTGTTGCCAGCACCCAGTGCCGAGAGGCTAAACAACAGCTGAGGTTGGTTCGTTACACAGTGTGCTACACCCAATAATCACAAAGGGGTGAAGAAGCAGAAAAGTTTATTTGCAGCTGCAAAAAGGTACAGGGAGAATAAAATCTCCAATCCTGCACCCAGAGCAGGAAGTTACACAGGCTTTTATACGTCCTTTTTCCCAGCATACCTATCCAATAGCAAGCTGCCCTAAGTATCCATATAGCCAGCCAATCCAGTTCCCAGCTAGTTCCCTTGTTCTCTGTATCATTTGTTAAACCATACATAAAGCTGCTTTATTCAGCATTGGTCTTCCATATCTGCCCTGTTTGGCCTTGTTTAGTTTCAGGCAGTCTGACTCTGCAACATATTGTTGCAGATCCTCAGCATAACTGCTGCGAGTGCCTCCAGGCCGGGGGCCAAGGACACTTGGGCCTAGTACACAGAGCTGCTGCGAGTGCCTCCAGGCCGGAGGGGGGGGCAAGGACACCTGGGCCTAGTGCGAGGGGGCTTCATCGACACTCGTGGTCTTCCATCCCCTCGAGATACCTAGTGGCCATGCCCCAGTGTCCCCACTGAACTCCCACATCTGAACTCCCAGCCAGAGCCCGTACGTGCTCCACCATTAGAGGCCCTGATGCAGCAAGCCACCCCATACAGCAAAACAAAACCACTTCCCACATGGCATTAGGATGGCAAACGCTAATAGAGAAAGATGAGAACTTGCTATAACAGGGGTTCTCAAACTTCATTGCACCACGACCCCCTTCTGACAACAAAAATTACTACGCTACCCCAGGAGGGAGAACCAAACCCTGAGCCCACCCAAGCCCTAGCTCCCCCGGGCCAGAAGGGGCCAAAGTCAAAACCCAAGGGCTTCAGGCCCAGGCAGGGGGTGGGGGGAGCTGTAACCTGATCCCAGGGCTGAAGCCCAAGTCTCAGCCCTGGTGCCCAGGGCTCAGGCTTGGGCTTCAGCCCTGGGCCCAGGCAAGTCTAACTCCAGCCCTGGTGACCCTATTAAAAAGGGATCCCGACCCACAGTTTGAGAATCGCTGTGCAGTAACATGCACTGATTATTGGTGATACTTGGTTTCCTCACAAAGACATGCACAAGGTTACATGGAACTCATCAGATGGTTAAACCACAAACCAGACTGAGCACATGTCAGGAGACCGGGTTGTAGGTGGTCAGGCATAGTGGTCAGACTGGGAGTCATGCCTAGTGGTGAGTGTCCAAAAGCCAAAAGCAGGGATTGAGACGGGGCCAAAACCAAGAAGCAGATCCAAAGATTCGAACTAGAGTCAGAATCCAAATGGCAGAGCCAAGAATCAAGTTGGGTGACCAGACAGCAAATGTGAACAATTGGGATGGAGGTGGGGTAATAGGAACCTATATAAGAAAAAGACCCCCAGATCAGGACTGTTCCTATCAAATGGGGATATCTGGTCACTCTAGAATCAAGAGAGAGTCGGAGTCAGGAATCAGAGCCAAGGGTCAGAACCGGATCACCGGGGGCAGGGAAGAAGGGAGCAGGGCTGGTTCTGAGGCAGGAGCAAGGCTGGGTGTAGGACAGGATCTGGGCTGAAGCTGTGGAGGAACAGAGAAGAAGCAGGGCTTGGCAAGAGCTGAGCCCAGGGAGGCAGAGAATCACTGAGCACCCAGCGAGCGACTGCTGCTGCTGAGTTTAAGAACCAGACAGCTAACTTCTTCAGCCAATCTGGCAGGGTGGTCCAAGCAGGACAGTGTCGGAGGATGGTGCCGTGGGGAGGCGAGCAGAGCTTCATCATCATGGGCTTGCTTCTGGACGGCGCCGTGCCTTGTGGGGCCGGAGGTCTATCTTGCCTGGTGGGAAACTGCGGTGCCATCATGGCAATCAAGTCCCTGGCCACCTCAAACGTGTCCAGGATGGAAGGGAGCTCCTGCTCCTCCACCTGGCACTCTCTAGCAGGAGGGTCCAGTGGCACCAGACTTGACGGATCCCTCTGCAGGCCCAAAGTCGACAGTGCTGATCCCTGCTAATATTCTGTTCGCTTTTTTGACTGGTGCTGCACACTGAGCAGATGCTTTCAGAGAACTATCCACAGTGACCCCAGGATCTTTCTTGAGTAGTAACAGCTCATCATTGATATGATAAACCCCCCTCATTTTATATGTATCGTTGGGATTATGTTTTCCAATGAGCATTACTTTGCACTTACCAACATGGAATTTCATCTGCCATTTTGTTGCCCAGTCACCCAGTTGTCTGAGGTTCCTTTGTAATTCTTCACGGTCTGCTTTGGACTTATCTGTCTTGAGTAAGTTTCTATCATTTGCACTTTTTGCCACATCACCATTTACCCCCTTTTCCAGATCATTTATGAATATGTTGAACATCACTAGTCCCCGTACAGATCCCTGGGGGACACCACTGTTTACCTCTCTCCATGCTGAATATTGACCATTTATTCCTATCCTTTGCTTCCTGTCTTTTAAGTTAGTGATCCGTGAGAGGACTTTCCCTCTTATCCCGTGACTGCTTACTTTGCTTAGGACCCCCACCAAAGGCTCTTTGTCAAAGGCTTTCTGAAAGTCCAGGAACCTCATGTCTCCTGCTTTGCCCCATGGGCATTTTAACCCTCCAGACCCATTGGGTAAGAGTGTGAAGTACAGAGGGAAACTGAGGCATGCATAGAATTATTTAAAAATGTTACAGAAAATTCCCACTTTATTAAGGTCTGGTACATTTTAAACCTGATGCTGCACATGGAAATGTGTCCAGCTGTCTCTCAGGCATGGGCCATGCCCCTTGTGTGCTCCTTTCTCCCCAGTATCACACTTGTGACAGAGTGCTCCCAAGCAGGGCACAGCTGGGCACCTGGGAACAGAGCTGAGCCTCCCCTGAGCACAGCCAAGGTCACTGACTCTCAGGAGAACTGGTGGCTTTCTTAAAGTCCCAGCTCCTGGAGTCATGTGAATTTGTGAGAATTCCAGTTTTTGCTTCGCCAATGAAGTCAGTGTCTAGCGCTCATGGCTGGGGAGCAGTCCAGCAGCTCCATGGAGGGATAAATAAAGAACCCAAACTGATCAGTTTTGTAATCCCATGATTTTGGGGGCCTCACTTCTGAGCTCTGAAGCTGGTGATGCTGCATAGATGGTGGGCTCTGTGTGCCTATTAGCTCCAAAGTACGCCAGCAACAACCAGCACAGAGATGTCCTCTGAATTAGCTGCGACTGTTAATGAGGGGAGCTGCAAGGCTTAGCTGAGCCACTGGGTGGGAAAGGGTGGGTTGTGGGGTGGGATGCTGGGTGGGGCAGGGCAGGCTGGAGAGAGTGAGGTGGCAAGTGGGGAAGACTGACTGGGTGGGGGGAGGGAAGGCTGACTGAGGGTGTCAGGGAAGGCTTGTGGGGAAGGGGGTGGGGCGGTGGCAGCAGCAGGTGCTGGAAGGAGGGTGGCAGGCACTGGGTGGGAAGTTGAGGGGGTGTTGGTTGCGGGAGGCTGGGTTGGGGGAAGCAGGTGGTGTGTGGGAAAAATTGGGGGGCTGGGACATGGGGGGCATGGGCGGTGGGCTAGAAGGGGCAAAGGCTAGGCTGGGATTGGCAGATGCTGGGCAGGGAAGGCTGGGCTGGTGGGGTGGGGAAGGCCACGGGCACTTTGCTTGGCCTTTCCACACAGCATCTGTCTGTCCAGCCCTCTTATCAGGGCGTGGCCTTGCTTGCTGATCAGTCTTCAGAGGCTGCTGCTGCAGTGCAAAGGCAATCCAGAGCTGGATTAATCTGACTGCTTCTGCCCCATGCCTCAGTGGACACCCTGCACGAGAGCCGGCAGAGGGACCCTTGCGTCCTGAGCAAAGCTCCCTGCCAAGGGGTTCTCCCAGGCAGCCTTTCCTTCTGTGCCAGAGCTTTGGGGTGAGAGGAGATGGCTGCCCTGGCAGGAATCTGGGGCCCATTGATCCAACACCCTTTGTCCCTTGGGTGGCTGTTAACAGCATCCCGGGCTCGTCTGTGAGCCTATGTAGGATAGAGGGCGGCTGCTCTTCATTGATCCCTCGTTATCTGTAGGCTCTCCCTGGCCGATAAGGGGGCTACAGGGTGAGGGCAGGGTGGGGCCTGGAGCCTGAGCTTTGGCAACCTGCCACCGACTGCCATGCCGGTGTTACAGTTACACCAGGACTTTGATTTGAACTCTGCTTCATACTGTCACCTTGGGCCTGAAGCTTCGCCACCTGGCGTTCGCCTGAAGGGGGTGAGTGGTTTTCTTCTAATGGTTGAGCCAGCTCAGCAGCCTGTAACTAGACTCCTAATAGAATCAAAATTATAGTGGAAAGAGGAGGAAGTGCAATTAGCATGTAAAGCCCTCACAAGGGGGGGGGCATGCCACCAAATATTAATACCCATCCCCAGCCTCTCTCCCTTCACAGCGTTTTGGAACCCATGTCCCTTGTCTAGTGAGTGCTACTTAGTTGATGGCGAGTCCCTCCATCATAACAAAAGGCCAAGCACAGTTCCATTGTCCTTGATTCCCATAATCAGGGTAATAACAATTTATTCTTCCTGCCCCAAGAACAGAGACAATGGGGATCCCACAGCAGCCAAAGTGACCATTTGGGCAGCTATGGCCTCATTCTAGGCGGGGTGGGTGTGCCTATGCAAATGAGATCGGCCCCTGAAGTTCTTTTCCACAACTTGCCACACCTCACCACCAGATGTCAGGGTGGATCTCATCCTGACTCTGCTTACAAGAGGAAAGTGATCAGGAACAGTCAGCATGGATTCACCAAGCGCAAGTCATGCCTGACTAATCTAATTGCCTTCCATGATGAGATAACTGGCTCTGTAGATGAGGGGAAAGCAGTGGATGTGTTATTCCTTGACTTTAGCAAAGCTTTCGACATGGTCTCCCACAATATTCTTGCCAGCAAGTTAAAGAAGTATCAGCTGGATGAACGGACTATAAGGTGGATAGAAAGCTGGCTAGACTGTCGGGCTCAATGGGTGGTGATCAATGGCTCCATGTCTAGTTGGCAGCCAGTATCAAGTGGAGTGCCCCAAGGGTCGGTCTTGGGTCCGGTTTTGTTCAGTATCTTAATTAATGATCTGGAGGATGGCGTGGATTGTACCCTCAGCAAGTTTGCAGATGACACTAAACTGGGAGGAGAAGTAGATAGGTTGGAGGGTAGGGATAGGATACAGAGGGACCTAGACAAGTTGGAGGATTGTGCCAAAAGAAATCTGATGAGGTTCAACAAGGACAAGTGCAGAGTCCTGCACTTCGGAGGGAAGAATCCCATGCACCGCTGCAGACTAGGGACAGAAAGGCTCGGCCGCAGTTCTGCAGAAAAGGACCTAGGGGTTACAGTGGACGAGAAGCTGGATATGAGTCAACAGTGTGCCCTTGCTGCCAAGAAGGCCAATGGCATTTTGGGATGTATAAGTAGGGGCATTGCCAGCAGATCGAGGGACGTGATCGTTCCCCTCTACTCGACATTGGTGAGGCCTCATCTGGACTACTGTGTCCAGTTTTGGGCCCCACACTACAAGAAGGATGTGAAAAAATTGGAAAACGTCCAGCGAAGGGCAACAAGAATGATTAGGGGACTGGAACACGTGACTTATGAGGAGAGGCTGAGGGAACTGGGATTGTTTAGTCTGCGGAAGAGAAGAAGGAGGGGGGGATTTGATAGCTGCTTTCAACTACCTGAAAGGGGGTTCCAAAGAGGATGGCTCTAGACTGTTCTCAGTGGTAGCTGATGACAGAACAAGGAGTAATGGTCTCCAGTTGCAGTGGGGGAGGTTTAGGTTGGATATTAAGAAAAACTTTTTCACCAGGAGGGTGGTGAAGCACTGGAATGGGTTACCTAGGGAGGTGGTGGAATCTCCTTCCTTAGAGGTTTTTAAGGTCAGGCTTGACAAAGCCCTGGCTGGGATGATTTAATTGGGGATTGGTCCTGCTTTGAGCAGGGGGTTGGACTAAATGACCTCCTGAGGTCCCTTCCAACCCTGATATTCTATGATAAGTCTCTGCCTGCGCTAGAGCTTAAGTCTTTGCAGTTAATTTAACCCTTCTGAAACAGGAGGGAAGTTACTCAATGTTCCAGCTGAGGCCACGTCTATATTGGGAGCATTTTGCCAGTATAGGTAAACTAGTGTGGACATAGAAGAGCACTACTGTCCCCCACTGAATGAAGAACCTTTACCCTTAGAAAAGAGCAAGAATATAAAGAGGACGAACCCACTGCTCAGGCTTGCTCTGCATGGCTTTTCTATCATTATAGCGATGTTGGCTAGGGGTGTGATTCCTAACCAATACCATCATACCAGTACATCATCTTAACTCCTGGAGGCAGTTATACCAGTATAAGTGTGCTTATACCTGTACAACTAATATACACTAGCACTGGAGAGCTTAAAATAAGATACTAGACTGAGAGGACAAAAGAAAGGAGCAGATTCTCCTCTTAAATATACAGCATTCTCGCCCAGGATAGAAGACTGCGAAGAGGGACTTGCAGACAGATGTACACTGAATAGAGTTATTAGCAAGATGAAAAAAGATGGCTTAGCAGCTCTCCTGCTCTGATTGCAAAGTAAAGAATTAACTGCAACATCAGATCACTTCTGCTTTGGCCAGCCAGAAGGCATCCATATAACACTGGCTGCATTTGCTCCATTGCCTGAAGTGGGAAGTAAATAGCCTGGTCCCATGAGTGAACTGTTGGAAGAGAATAGGATCCCATCACTGAGCTAGGTATTCTGAAGAACCTGTTTCACCTTTCTTCAGGGTAAATGCACTGATCTGAAGGGCATTACTAAATATGAACTGGATGCTTTTACTAAGTGGTAAATGGATGAGCGATATAAATATGAAATCAAGACGGCTTCTTCCAGCCTAATAGCAAGTGAAGGCATCCTTCTAGCAAAAGGCAGCACAGCATACCGAGCTCACCATGCATAAGCATTTACAAAAACATGATTTCCCAAGTGCATTAGAGACCTTAACATCCCATCCTACCTTCAGAGTAACAGCCATGTTAGTCTGTATTCGCAAAAAGAAAAGGAGGACTTGTGGCACCTTAGAGACTAACCAATTTATTTGAGCATAAGCTTCCGTGAGCTACAGCTCACTTCATCGGATGCATCCTACCTTCCTGCACTTTATCAGATGATAGGGAAACCAACAGGCCCTGATTCGATGATACTTATCATAGGGACATTGTATTAACCTCTCTGGATCCAAAGCATCAACTGGAAGAGAAGGAATAAAAAGACAAAAGAAAACATTCTGTAAAACAAGATCTAAGTTCATCATCAACACAATTAACAAGAGTGAAAGCATACTAGCTACTGGAGCTGCCCTCTAACGGGGTTAAGCCATCAATTTTTAATAGCCGAGATAAAAATGCTAAACTGCTAAGTTGGCACTCATTGTGTGTACCCAACCAAATTCACTTTGGATTTTGGGTGAGTGGAATATTCCATTAAAAATGAGGAAAGCGCAATCAGTAGTGCAGAGTGGCCGGTACATATTAATGACTATACTTATGCAGAACAGTGAGCTGGAAATAAACTTTACTATAAAAACCCTTGAAGCTACCAAATTAACTAGTTGTACAGCAGTGACATGCTAAGGATTGGCAGAAGCACGGCATTCTGAAGTAAATCCTTTTGCATTTACCTTCATACTCCAAGGCCATCTCTGCTGGATTTAGAAAAACATCAAACTAAAACAAACATGTCTGGAGTTAAGGATGCAATTTGCACTACAGTGCACTTGGCCCTGTAAAGTGCAGAGGTTGGCAGGTGCTTAAGAGCCCAAGACTCTCTGAATATAGTGAGGGCCTAAGTCACAGGCACTTTTTGAAAATGTTCCCTCCTAGTCCATACTATGACCCAGAGACAGGCACGAGTCACCTTAATCACTTAACAGTTACGCAGAAGGGACAAGGTAGGGGAGGACCAACTTCTGAAAGTGAGACACACAAGCTTTCAAGCATACATAGACCTCTTCTTCAGGATTCAGTTTGTGTCCATGCAGCAGTTTTCTTGCCATCACAAATGTGTCTCCCCTCACACCTTCCATGCTATTTATCCGCATTTGTATCAATGTACAGAGGGCATGCACAGAAGTAACTTGGGCCAATGGACTGTGGGAGGTTTTCTAGATAGCTGGAAGTAAAGAGGACAGGCCAGATTGATTACATAAATCAGTATTTTTCAACCTTTTTGATACCAGGGACCAGCTTAGAATCATTGAATATCAGGGTTGGAAGGGACCTCAGGAGGTTATCTAGTCCAACCCCCTGCTCAGAGCAAGACCAACACCAACTAAATCATCCAAGCCAAGGCTCTGTCAAGCCGGGCCTTAAAAACCTCTAAGGATGGAGTTTCCACCATCTCCCTAGGGAACCCATTCCAGTGTTTCACCACCCTCCTAGTGAAATAGTGTTTCCTAATATCCAACCTAGACCTCCCCCGCTGCAACTTGAGACCATTGCTTCTTGTTCTGTCATCTGCCACCACTTTGAACAGCCTAGCTCCATCCTCTTTGTAACCCCCTTTCAGGTAGTTAAAGGCTGCTATCAAATTCCCCCTCACTCTTCCCTTCTGCAGACTAAATAACCCCAGTTCCCTCAGCCTCTCCTCATAAGTCATGTGCCCCAGCTCCTTAATAATTTTCGTTGCCCTCCGCTGGACTCCCTCCAATTTGTCCACATCTGTTCTGTAGTGGGGAGACCAAAACTGGACGCAACACTCCAGATGTGGCCTCACCAGTGCCAAATGGAGGGGAATAACCACTTCCCTCCATCTGCTGGCAATGCTCCTACTAATACAGCCCAATATACCATTGGCCTTCTTGGCAACAAGGGCAGACTGCTGACTCATATCCAGCTTCTCATCCACTGTCATCCCCAGGTCCTTTTCTGCAGAACTGCTGCTTAGCCAGTCGGTCCCCTGTCTGTAGCAGTGCATGGGATTTCCTTCCTTCCTTCCTTAGTGCAGAACTCTGCACTTGTCCTTGTTGAACCTTATCAGATTTCTCTTGGCCCAATCCTCCAATTTGTCTTGGTCACTCTGGACCCTTCCCTACCCTCCAGTGTATCTACTTCTCCCCCCAGTTTAGTGTCACCTGCAAACTTGCTGAGGGTGCAATTAATCCCATCATCCAGATCACTAATAAAGATGTTGAACAAAACCAGCCCCAGGATTGACCCCTGGGGCACTCTTCTTCATACCAGCTGCCAACTAGACTTGGAGCCATTGGTCACTACCCGTTGAGCCCAACAATCTAGCCAGCTTTCTATCCACCTTATAGTCCATTCATCCAATCCGTACTGCTTTAACTTGCTGGCAAGAATACTGTGGGAGACCGTACCAAAAGCTTTGCTAAAGTCAAGATATATCACACGCACTGCTTTCCCCATATCCACAGAGCCAGTTATCTCATCCTGGAAGGCAATCAGGCTGGTCAGGCATGACTTGCCCTTGGTGAATCCAAAGCTTGCAGCTTTTCTAAACAGTGTCAGGGAGATCTGAGGGACAGGCCATTGAGAAAGACTGACATAGGTACTTAGGACAAATGGCTACTTGTGACGAAGTGGGAAGTGTCTTAGTGTTTGATGAATACTGTGCACGCCTCAGTTTTCCCATTGTGTTGCACAAGTATCTAGGTGGTGGGATAAGGGTGTGTGACCTTTGCAGATACCCCGAGAGGGAAGGTGCAAGTGCCTTCTAGCTCCCTGGGCCCAGACAATAGATGTATCCTGGCAACTGATTGCCGGGGCCCATCCTCTGCAAGAGCCAGTGGGAGGAATTGGAGAACAAAGAGAGGTGGAGGCCAGGTGACCGGTTTGCTTGGGGAACAGCATACAGGATGGAGGAGGGGCAACTGGGTGTGACTGAAGGTGGGCTGCTGGAGGCTGGTCAGACTCCTGGTTTGGGACTCAGGAGGAGAACCCGTGGCTCTGGGTCTCCTCAAGATGAACTTTGCTGTAACTTCCTGCTTTCTGTGCTAACAAGATTCTGCTCCATGCTGTGTTCCAGACAACTAATAAACCCTTCTGTTTTACACCGCTGGCTGAGAGTCACTCCTGACTGCTGAAGTCGGGGGTGCATGGCCCCTTTGGAGGGCGTGTAAGGTTTCCCCAGGTGTCCTATTCAGGTGGCTCACTGCAGGGAGCTTATGGCGTGAGACAGGGATGCTGAATGCTCCGAGGTCAGACCAAGGAGGAGCTGAAGCCCAGGAGGCTTGTCCTAGTGAGAGTGTGCCCCGAGGGGTAGCCACACTGCAAGAGGGTCCTGGTCCGGGGGCTGGTCTTCACCAGACTCACTGCAGCTGCGCTAATGTAGGGCAGTACTGTAAACGCACTATGAAGACCAGACAGCGCTTTCCTGTCAGCATAATTACTCCACCTCAGCGAAAGGTGGAAGCTATGACAGAATGAGTGTGTGTCCCACTGACTTAGCGCCAGTGCGGACAGCTCAGGGGGGTGGCTTTTTCATGTCCGTGACCGACATAAGTTACATCAACTTAAGCGGAAGCGTAGACAAGCCCTGAACTTCATTCACTGGTTCCAGAGCACCAAGCCCGTGCATCCATGAACTACTAAGGGGGGAAAAAGTCCCCAATGCCTCAAACCAACACCATACACCTGGCTATGCCTCTGGAGAGGGCAGCACCCTTACCTGACCATAGTACTAATTAGGGCTGTCGATTAATCACAGTTAACTCACGCCATTAACTCAAAAAAAATTATTAAAAAAATGAATCACAGTTACATTTCAATTGGTATTCTATTGTGTATTACACATTTTGGGATGTTTTCTACATTTTCAAATATATTGATTTCAGTTACAACACCGAATACAAAAGGTACAGTGCTCACTCTATTCTATTTATTGCAAATATTTGCACTGTAAAAATGATAAACAAAAGAAATCGTATTTTTCAATTCACCTCATACAAGTACTGAGGTGCAATCTCTTTATCGTGAAAGTGCAACTTACAAATGTCGATTTTTTTGTTACGTAACTGCACCCAAAAACAAACCAATGTAAAACTTTGGACCTTACAAGTCTACTCACTCCTACTTCTTGTTCAGTCAATCACTGAGAGAAACAAGTCTGTTGACATTTACAGGAGATATGCTGCCCACTTCTTATTCACAATGTCTTCTGAAAGTGAGAACAGGCATTTGTATGGTACTTTTGTAGCCGGCATTGCAAGGTATTTACATGCCAGAGATGCTGAACATTCGTATGCCCCTTCATGCCTCGGCCACCGTTCCAGAGGACGTGCTTCCATGCGGATGACACTTGTTAAAAATATAATGTGTGTGACTGAACTCCTTGGGGGAGAGCGGTGCGCCCCCTGCGCTGTTTCACGCACACGCCGCCACAGATTCCCTGGTATAGCAGTCGCGGATGATGACCCAGCACAGGTTGTTCATTTTAAGAACACTTTCCCTGCAGATCTGACCAAATGCAAAGAAGATACCAATCTGAGATTTCTAAAGATAGCTCCAGTACTCGACTCAAGGTTTAAGAATCTGAAGTGCCTTCCAAAATCTGAGAGGGTCGAGGTGTGGAGCATGCTTTCAGAAGTCTGAAAAGAGCAATACTCCAATGTGGAAACTACAGATCCAAGCCACCAAAAGAGAAAATCAACCTTCTGCTGGTGGCATCTAACTCAGATGATGAAAGTGAACATGTGTTGGGCCACACTGCTTTGGATCGTTATTGAGCAGAACTCATCATCAGCATGGACACATTCTCTCCTGCAAATGTAAACAAACTTGTTTGTCTTAGCAATTGGCTGAGCAAGAAGTAAGACTGAGTGTACTTGTAGGCTCTAAAGTTTTACATCGTTTTGTTCGAGAATGCAATTTTTTTGTACATCATTCTACATTTGTGAGTTCTACTTTCGTGATAAAGAGATTGCACTATATTACTTGTATTAGGTGAAGTGAGAAACACTATTTCTTTTGTCTTTTTGTACAGTATAAATATTTGTCATAAAAAAGAAATATAAGTGAGCACTGTACACTTTGTATTCTGTGTTGTAAATGAAATAAATATATTTGAAAATGTAGAAAACATCCACAAATATTTAAATGGTATTCTATTATTTTTAAGTGCGTGATTACATTTTTTAATTGCTTGACAGCCCTAGTACTAACAGGATATTAACCATGTTGCGTCTGTAGCAAAACGCATTTTGGAGCCAGCCACTGGTAATAAAGTCAATTATGAATTATGGCAAGGACAGGGCCTTAATAAGAACAGTCACTTCACTGGGATGATCCCCAGGAAACTGATTTAGGCCCTGGCTGCACAAGACATGACTGTAGCTTTGTAACCAGTTTGTACCCCACACAGCAAATTTGATCTGCTAGTTGGATCATCCATTTCTCCAGACCACAGACATGCTGCAGCTGGGGGACATAGTCCACTAGGTCAATGTGGGAACCCACAAACCATGATGCACACTGTGGAGGACTGCAAAATGGCAACTTCCTGGAGGTCTTCATGCCTTGAACATCACTGATAAGAAGGCTGAGGCTTAGCTGGATCGCATACACTAAATAAATAAAAGGAACCACACACAGCTGAGTTACACCCCCACTCCAGCCTTCCTGGCTCACAAAGGTTGGGCAGCTCAGTTATCTTTTCTTATACACGCTTATAGTAATACTCTATCCTGAGCCCCTCCACCTGCCTGAGAGGTCAACACTTTTACACCTACCTTGTGGCTCATGATCTGTATGAAGAACTTGGTTCCTGATGTTTTAGTTAAAACAAACAAACCAAAACCACAAAGAGTTAGATTCTCTCCTGTCTTCACTGCAATTCACACAATTTGAATGCATCAGCCATCTAAAAAAATCCTTCCCCCCAAGATTATAAGTCTAAATAAGACAGAATTTAAAGGACTGCACAGTCTAGAGTCAACCTGAATCTCAGATTTGGTTGCCCATCAGAAAATATGTTTACTACCCCGCCGGCAAGTTGTCACTTCAGTCCCATGATGTGCTTTTGCTCTGAAACATGACTGGCTAAAAATGGCATCTCCTTAGTTGGCCTGCTCTGTGTGTGTGTGTATTGGAATCAGAGCTGTGAGGGTCGTGACAAAAATGAGAAGGGGGAGGATTTGTTGCATTTTGCTCATCTTAACTCTGCAGAGCCAGCCCAGCTACAGGAGGGAGAGCTCAGGTCTATTCTGCATCATCATTGTTATTATTTATTTGTATTAGCATAGTGCCCAGGAGCCCTAGTCATGGACAAAGATCTGTTGTGCTAGGCACTGTACAGTGATTAAACAAATGCAACATTAACAGAAAGAAAAGGAGTACTTGTGGCACCTTAGAGACTAATCAATTTATTTGAGCATAAGCAGAATTAATATCATATTGCCTCTATATAAATCCACACTACATTCCTATCTTGAATACTGTGTGCAGATGTGGTCGCCCCATCTCAAAAAGATATATTGGAAATGGAAAAGATACAGAAAGGGGCAACAAAAATTATTACGGGTATGGAACAGCTTCCTTATAAGAAGAGAGAAGACTGGGACTTTTCAGCTTGGAAAAGAGATGACTAAGGGGGTGAAAGTAAATACGGAAGTGTTATTTCTGCTTCTCATAACACAAGAACTAGAGGTCATCAAACGAAATTAATAGGCAACAGGTTTAAAACAAACAAAAGGAAGTATTTCTTCACACAATGCACAGTCAACCTGTGGAACTCCTTGCCAGAGGAAGTTGTGAAAGCCAAGACTATAACAGGGTTTAAAAAAGAACTAGATAAGTTCATGAATTAGTCAGGATGAGCAGGGATGCAAAACCAAGCTCTGAAGTGTACCTAGCCTCCGTTTGCCAGAAGCTGGGAATGGGCCAACATTAGGTAAGGCGGAATTCTAGGCTACCCTGAGCTGTATGGTTCTGACACTATCTGACCCCCCTGCTGGATCCCAAGGCCATAGAGCCCTTCAGCCAAATGGATGGTATTGAGATGGGGGACTATGACCTGTTCAAACAGGCTTTGCTGCTGAAGTTTGAACTGACCCCTGAGGCGTACAGGAAACGATTCCGGGGTGTACGCAAGACCCCAGGTGCCACTTACAAGGAGGTCACCAATCTGCTGGGGGAATATCTCCGTAGGTGGGGGAAGGGCACAGGGGCCACTACCGCAGAGGAGGTGTGTAACCTGGTGGGGTTGGGGCAGCTGTATGACATCTGCCCTCCAGACCTTAAGATGTGGTTAGTGGACCAGAAGCCTAAAGATCTGCGCAGTGCAGGGGCACTAGTGGATGAGTTTGTGAACAGCAGATAGGGGTCAGGAGGGAGACCCACATCAGGGACTCAGAAGGGGAGTCACACAGAAACCTCCCCAGGGTGGGACTCCAGGAAGCCCAACTCACAGGTGCCCCTGAAGGCTGGGGCATGCCGACCCCCCATGGGACTTGAGGGACCTGAAATGTAATTACTGTGGCCAAAAAGGACACAAGGTGGCTCAATGCCTGAAGATGGAGGAAATGGCAGCCAAGCAGAACCCGCGGGGTGTCAACTGGGCGGAAGCCCACCGAGAGGGGGCACCACGGGTCCAGGGGGCCGCAGTTGATAGGGCTATGCTGGGGTCGGGGATCACACCGAAGCACGAGGGTAGGGCTTGACAGCGCTGGGCCAGAGCCTCTGTCCCAAGGTGCGGAAACTGAGGCACCGCCAACCAGGGCTGTCCCCTCAAACCCAGCAGCCGAATTCCAGATGGAGCTGCAGGAGGATCCCTCCTCAGAGAAGCTGAGGGCCCTTGCTGGCCACAATGGTGCAGGACCCCAGGGGGAGGACTGCCGGGAGAGATTCCTGTGGGAGAAGGGATTCCTGTCCCGGGAATGGGCTGGTTCAGGGCCAACTGAACCTTGGAAAGCCAGGAGGCAATTGGTGGTCCTCCCCCAGAGGTACCACCACAGACTGTTGTACTTGGCCCACAATATTCCCCTTTCAGGGCATCTGGCGCACCAGGCAGAGGCTGCTGCAGAACTTTCAGTGGCCCGGGGCCTTTGACGCCGTCCAACAGAATTGCAGGGCCTGGGACTCCTGCCAGAGGGTGGGGAAGGCCCAGGAGAAGTGTAAAGCAGCTCTGAGACCTCTGCCCATCGTAGAGGAGCCTTTCCAGAGGGTGGCCATGAACATAGTGGGGCCCCTCAGCAGGGCAGCCCGGTCGGGGAAGAAATACATTCTGGTGGGGGTAGATTTCTCTCTGCGCTACCCCGAGGCAGTGGCCATGTCCTCTATGGAGGCAGACACCGTGGCAGACGCGCTGCTCACCATTTTTAGCAGAGTGGGTTCCCCCAGGAGGTCCTTACAGACCAGAGGTCCAACTTCATGTCAACCCTGCTCCAGTGCTTGTGGGAGAAGTGTGGGGTCTGACACACCTGGGCCTCGGCGTGTCACCCTCAGTCCAACAGGCTGGGGGAGAGGTTCAATGGGACCCTAAAGATGATGCTGAAAACCTTTATGGACCAGCACATACAGGGAAGTGCCCCAGGAATCCACAGGGTTTTCCCCTTTCGGAAATAGGAGGAGGGTGAGGGGACCCCTCGACTTGATGAGGGACGAGTGCGGGGGGAAGGCCTCCCCCGATGGAGTATGTTCTGACCTGTCTGGAAAAGCTCGCGGAGCTCATGGGCTTGGCCAGGGGAAACCTAGCCAGGGCACAGGGGAAGCAGAAGGTCTGGTACAACCGCTCAGCACGTGCCTGCTTCTAGGCTACCAGGGACCAGGGGATGCTTCTCATCCCCATGAGGAAGCACAAGCTGCAAGATGCCTGGGACGGCCCCTTCAAGGTCATCAGACAGGTAAATGAAGTGAAATATGTCGTGGAACTGTCCAACCGGGCACACCGCCACTGGGTGCACCATGTCAACATGATGAAGCCATACTGGGCCAGGGAGAAGTTGGGGCTGGCTGGGTGTGGGCAGTGGGAGGAGAAGGGAGAGGATCCCCTGGTGGGACTCCTCCCTGAGGTGGGGCTGACCCCTCGCTGGAATCAATTCTCCTCTCAGACCAGCTAACCCCTGCCCAGCAGGCAGAGATCAGAGAGGTGCTGCCTTCACACCGGCAGCTGTTCTCCAGCCGGCCCGGGCTCACTATCCTGGCTGTTCACCAGGTGGAAACAGGAGCCAATCTTTCCATCAGGTGTTCCCCATTCAGGGTCACTAGGAAAACAGCCCAGGACCTGGAGAGAGAGGTTGGAGACATGCTGGCTTTAGGGGTGATCCAGCCGTCCTCCAGCCCCTGGGCCTCTCCCATGGTGCTGGTTCCCAAGAAGGATGGGTCGATCCGGTTCTGTGTGGATATGGGAAGTTCAGTGCCATCACCATGTCCAATGCCTACCACCGATAAAATCCTAGACAAGTTGGGGGGGGGGGTGCTGATTTGACAAAGTGGGACTGTTCTTAATGTTTCCTCTGAATAGTGTGGGGGTGCCTCAATTTCCCCTTTGCAGTTCTTAAGTATCTAGGTGGTGGGAGAAGGGTGTCTGATCACTGCAGAGCCCTAGAGGGCAGGTGTGTGCAGGAGTCTGGACACAGAGAATGGCCGACACCCTGTTTCCTGGCCACTGAGGGCCTGGGCCCTTCCCCCCTGCAAGGTGAGAGCTAAAGGGTTGGAGAACAAAGGAATCAGGTGACCTCCTGGCCCGGGAAAGGAACAAAGCCCAGAGGAGGAGGGGCTGGAGGGAGTTTCAGTTTGGGGCTGGCTGAGACATGGAGTGAAGGGCAGACGTGGTTGTCTGGCTCACTGCCCCCCAAAATGGACCCAGCTGAGGAGTCCTGTTCTCTGCACCTACCAGCTCTGTTTTAGACCATGTTCCTGTCGTTTAATAAACCTCTGTTTTACTGGCTGGCTGAGAGTCACATCTGACTGCGAAGTTGGGGTGCAGGACCCTCTGGCTTCCCCAGGAGCCCCGCCAGAGCAGACTCGCTGTGGGAAGCGCATGGAGGGGCAGAGGATGCTGAATGCTCCGAGGTCAGACCCAGGAAGCTGTGTGAGCTTTGTGGCCTGCAGACAGTCTGCTCACAGACAGGAGACTTCCCCAGAGTCCTGACTGGCTTCATGGGGAGCAGTTCCAGAGCATCGCCTGGGGACTCCATGACAGCTATCAAATCCCCCCTCCCTCTTCTCTTCTGCAGACAAAATAAGCAGAGTTCCCTCAGCCTCTCCCCATAAGTCACGTGCCCCAGCTCCCTACTCATTTTCATTGCCCTCCGCTGGACTCTCTCCAATTTGTCCGCATCCTTTCTGTAGTGGGGGCCCAAAACTGGACGCAATACTCCAGATGAGGCCCTCACCAGTGCTGAATAGAGGGGAATAATCACTTCCCTCGATCTGTGGGCAATGCTTCTACTAATGCAGCCCAATATGCTGTTAGCCTTTTTGGCAACACGGGCACACTGCTGACTCACCTCCAGCTTCTCATCTGCTGTAACCCCAGGTCCTTTTCTGCACGTCCTTTTCACCAGTTCCTTATCCACCTTTCAATTCTCAGATTAAAGCCCATCTTCTCCAATTGAACTAATAATTTGCCAATTGTATCAAATGCCTCACTGACATCCAGGTAGATTAGATCATTGGTTCTCAAACTGGGGGTCACAACCCGGTTAAGTGGGGGGGTCACGAGCCCTGACCCCAGCGCGCGGCTGTAAGTTGCGAGCCCCGACCCCTGCACCAGGCTGTCAGCCCTGACCCCTGTGTGGAGCTGCGGGGCTACGAGCCCCAACCCGGGCACATGGCTGTGGGTCCCGACCCCTGTGCTAGGCTGTGAGCCCTGACCCCGGTGTGCGGCTGTGAGTCCCGACCCCGACCCCTGCGCCGGGCTGTGAGCCACGACCCCGGTGTGCAGCTGTCAGTCCTGACCCCAACCCCTGGGCCGGGCTGTGAGCCCCGACCCCAACAGGGAATCGTGGTTGCGAGCCCCGACTCCAACCCCCACACAGGGCTGCAAGCCCAGACCCCAACCCTGGCCAGGAGCGGGGCTGTGATCCCTGAGTCCGACTGCCACATGGGGTTGCAAGTGCTGACCCCAACCAGGAGTGGGGCTGTGAGCCCTGAGCTGGGGCCTCCAGGACGCTGTGAGCCCCACCCCTGTAATGGGGTTTCAGGCGCAGCCCGGCCATGCTGAGGGTTATCAGCCGGGAGCACACACAGGGTTGTCAGCCCCGAGCCCCGCCACCCGCTGTGTTTTAGTCTGAATTTAAAAGCAGTGAGTAAAGGTAAATTCATTTTAAGCCATAGGGTTTAAATTTAGTATTTAACATAGTGTTAAATATCAAAAATGTGTTTTTAATTTTTAAGGGGGGGTCGCACTCAGAGGCTTGGTGTTCGAAAGGGGTCACCAATACAAAAAGTTTGAGAACCACTGGATTAGATCTACTGCATTTCCTTTGTGTAAAACCTCAGTTATCTTCGCAGAGAAACAGATCAGGTTGGCCTGGCAGGACCTACCGATTGTAAAACCAGGTTGTATTTTATCCCAGTTACCATTCACCTCTTTGTCCTTCATTACTTTCTCACTCAAAATTTGTCCCAAGACCCTGCAGACAGTTGAGGTCAAATTAAAAGGCCTGTAGATACCTGGACCACGTTTTTTTCCATTTCTTAAAAATAGGAACTATATTAGCAATTCTCCACTCCCCCGCCCCGAGTTTACAGAGCCATCAGAAATCCTTGCTATTGGGCTTGCAATTCCATGTGCCAGTCCCCTTACTCTGCATGGATGGAGCTTATGGGGTGCTAGGGGCTGCAGTGAGTGGGGTGGGAGGACCCAGTAGGGGGCACTTGCCCCTTCTAGTCTATGCTGGCCCCAGCATAGTGCTCAATTTGTGCTATTTTGGGGGTTGTAAATCTAAGTTTCTGAGCGCTTGTCACTAAGGAGCCCATGTGCAGTGCAGCCTGGTCATAGAATCATAGAATATCAGGATTGGAAGGGACCTCAGGAGGTCATCTAGTCCAACCCCCTGCTCAAAGCAGGGCCAATCCCCAATTTTTGCCCCAGATCCCTAAATGGCCCCCTCAAGGATTGAACTCACAACCCTGGGTTTAGCAGGCCAATGCTCAAACCACTGAGCTATCCCTCCCCCAAGGCTCCCTGGCCCAGCTCCCCACGCTCTGTGCAGCGCAGTGCAACTAGATGTGGGATTCTTCACTTGTCCTAATCTACTGTGCTGTGTGGCTGTTAAAGAGCTGCTCCGTCCCACCCCAGAGGTGGCTGCATCTTAGTGCTGGGCAAAGGATCCCTGTATAAATAGCCCCTGCAGCCCACCCCAGAAGTGGCTACATCTCAACCTCAGGGATGAACTGAGTGACTGGAATACAAGTGACTCTAGTCCTGGGAGTGACCAGGGCTGCTGGGCCTCTTGCCAGGGAGGTGGGCAAGGCCTCAGCAGAGATTGGGGCCCTGGGGTGGTGCAAGGCCAGGGCCGAGATTCTTCTGGCCGTGGGAACCCAGTGACTCAGTCAGTGCCCCGCTCCCAGCCAGTCCTCCCCATTCACCGAGCCCTTCGTGCCAGCCATGTTGCTCTAAGTCGCACTAGGTGCCACTCGATAGGTCACCTACAATCACACGGTTTCTTTTCGGTGCCTTGACTGGGCAGCGGGTAAGGAGCGGTGGATAACGGATTCTCCAGGCCAGGACTACAGATCTGCTCCCTCACTGTGCCAGGGATGCCCCGCTGGTCCCATCTCTGCCCCAAGAGCCTCCCCCCGCAGTCCCTGGCAGAGAAGGGATTGCCCCACTGCCAGTGCCCAGCAGGCCTATGTGTGACATGAGTTTGGGGGTCTCAACCCCGTCCCTAGGGGGATGGGTCCATGCTCTGACGGGCATTAGCTGACAGCCAAGGACTGGCCAAGAGTGCCCTCCCCACCTTCTCAGGCAGGGCAAGGGGTGGAGTACAGAGTGATCTGCTGTGGGGCCCAGGCCCTCAGTCTCTGGGGCTGGCAGCACTGCCCCAGCGATGAACCTCCCCCAGGGGCAGGGAGCAGCTGCCGGGTCCAAAGCATCCCAGCAAACACTGGCCATTCGGCACCAGCCAGGGGAAGGTCTCGCACCCAGGCCATTCTGGATCAGAAGCGTGTGTGTGGAGATGGGAGCTGAACACGGACCCCTCTCCAAACTCCCAGCAGCCCCCAGAGCCTCATCCCTGTGATCCCTCTAATGCCATGGACACAAGGACCCTCAGCCAGCATCCCCATAGGGCCCAACAGTGGGGAACCCAGCCCCTTACCTGGCTGGTCCCTCCCATGGCCTTGACGCTGGCCCCAGTTCAGCCCAGTTCCCCCACTCTGCAGGGCACTGGAGAAGCCTCCACTGGCAGCTTTGCTGCTGGCGCTCTGTGGCAGCTCCTGCCGAGGCCCCAGGGCCCAGGCCGGGCAGCGCTGCCCTCCCAGGGGGCTCGTTAGCCAGGGCCATGCAGAAGCCTGGGGCCCAAAAGCCAACCATGGCTCCCCAGCCGGGAGCGGGTTTCCTTGACACCTGGGTACCCCAGGGGGCCAGATCCTAAAGAGCAGGAGGGGAAGATGCAGAAAGAGGAGAGCTGTGCACGGGGCCATGGAGTGGGGGGAAGGGACAGAGAGACGTTTAAACCAGAGGGGCGGAGGGCACGCCCCATCTTCCTCAGAGCCCTGGGCTGGCCTGTGCCCCTTGGCCCCAGGGGTGGGGGCTGGAAAGTGACTTGCCTTGCCCCAGAGTGCCAAGGCCACTGGCTGTACCGGAGAGGCCGTGCGGCTGCAGGAAACGCCCCCCACCCCGCCCCCCAAGCCGGGCTCCGTGGGGCCAGGATTCAGGCCTGGGGAGCTTTGGGCCTTGTGGCGGGGACTCCAGCACTGGGGAAAGGGCCAACTCGACTGCCCCAGAGCCCAAGGCTTGCGTCACACCCCCATCCCCCACGCCAACGGCCCTGCCCTGAAGGGACCCATCTAGGGGCAGAGCGGAGCTCAGGCTCTGTAGCCCCAGCGTGCCGGTCCCACAGCCGGCAGGCAACGCGGGTGCTGTCCCAACAGGAACTGGACTGAGCCCCTCTCCACAGCCACCCCCACTGTCAGACACTGCTCCCCAGGGACAGATTCGAACCCATGCCCCAGAGAGGAGAGACGCCCCCTACCCCGCCAGCCCAGAATATTATTATTCATCTTACATAGCACTGTCCAGCAAAACACTTCCCAAAGGAGGTCAGTGTCATCATCCCCATTATACACATGGGGAAACTGAGGCAGAGGGCAGGGAAGGGATTTGCTCAAGATCACCCAGTGGCAGAGTCAGACATAGACTTCCAGTCTGCTGCATCCCAGTTCAGTGCTTTACCCACTAGGCCACACTGCCTCCCTTGAATCATAGAATCATAGAATATCAGGGTTGGAAGGGACCTCAGGAGGTCATTTAGTCCAACCCCCTGCTCAAAGCAGGACCAATCCCCAATTAAATCATCCCAGCCAGGGCTTTGTCAAGCCTGACCTTAAAAACTTCTAAGGAAGGAGATTCTACCACCTCCCTAGGTAATGCATTCCAGTGTTTCACCACCCTCCTAGTGAAAAAGTTTTTCCTAATATCCAACCTAAACCCTCCCCCACTGCAACTTGAGACCATTACTCCTTGTCCTGTCCTCTTCTAAAAGAAGACTCTGTGGCCATAGCTCGGGAGCGGCTTTCCCTCCACGCACTGCCAGGGGGAGCCATGAGATGTTTAGTATTGTCTGTCCCAAGTGTGGGGAGGCACGAGCCACCCCGGGTCCCACACAGGTGCCTCTGCCCAGATGGCAAGAAGGCCGAGCGGGCCCATCAGCTTTGGTGCCCCTCTTGCGCCCCAACACTCAGAAGTCACTAGTCAGGCCTCAAAATCATGAGATTTGCTTAAAAATCACAAGATTTTAATATTTGTTTGCATTCTGGCATGGCTGTGTTTGGGAGGAGCGAGGTTTGGGGCTTCTCCTCCACGCCGAGGGTGGGCACTTTATCGAACGAAAGTGAAGTTTCTTCGTTACTGATCCCATTCCAACTCACCCACCCACCCACTGCTGGGCTCACCATGCAGTGATGGGCGTTGGCAACGCTGGCCATTTAAGGGTTAAAGTGTGACAGGGCGTTGGTCTACCTTGGCACTAGAAGGGCAGCAGGAAGAGCAGCAGCCCCACAATTGAGCTGCCTTGGAAATTTGGGGGGGTGCATGGAACCCTTATGTTTTCACCCCTTGCAAAAAATTTTCAAAAGCCAAAAATGTCTATGTGTCTGTGGGTGTGTAGTTTTTTCCATCCCTTCCCATCCACTTTCCAGTAGATGAGAAAAGGACAAAGGGCAGAGAAATGGGGGAGGGAGGGGTAATTTTTCGAAGGCTTTTTTTAAATTGCTCATCAAAAACCTGAAATGTTTAGAAAGAAGCAAATTTTTTCTACAACACTGTCAAGAAAAAGGCCAATTTACCAACAAAAAAGCTGAGGCTTTAGTTTAAAGAGGAGCGAAAGAAGCAGGGCTGAAATAGGTACAGAATATAATGAAAGGAGGGGGGTGCTCCTATTTGCCCCCCCTTCACCTGCCCCAGTGTTGCAAGAGCAATGGGACGCTCTGTGAAAGCAAATGTCAAGGGAAGTTACATAATTAGCCAGGGGAACTCACTGCCACTAGATGTCACTGACATTGCGAACCTGGCAGGATTCAGACAAGGATGGTGGGGGGTGGGGGAGCAATGGTGTCAGGACAGAATTTAGAAAACAGGCCACAAGGCCACTGCTGACTGTCAGGATGAGGGAGATATGCCCCCCTTCCCCCCCTCCCCCGACTGGTTATGTCATCATTAGCCACTAGGAGGGGGTTCTTGCACCTTCCTCTGAAGTAGCTGGTGCTGGGGTGGCTGGCCCCATTGATCTGGTTTGGGGAAGGAGGCAGCAGGGAGAGGGCGGGGTACTGGGCTAGATGGGTCCTGTGACGCTAGCAGACCAGGTGCCAGCTCATGCCCAGACCCTTAGGCCTCACTGAACACTGACAAGCGCAGAGCTTGACCCAGCCTGTGTGTTAGCCGTGTGACAACAGCTGCTGATCAGCGTGTGTGGAGTGTTTCGACTTGTGGAATTGCTTGCAGGATTGATCTCTCCCATAACCTCTGTAGCCCGTGGTATAAAGTTAGAATGAATGTTTGCATCGTAAACCTCTGTAACTGCTCCACACCACTGAGTTTGCAAGGCAGCTTACGTCCACCTAACACTGCGTCTACACTAAAATTTGGCTCCCGCTGATGTAACTCACCTGCTTTGCCGACTTAATCATGCCACTTCCCCCAGTCAGCGTAGTTAGGTCAATGCAGTGTCAGTGTACATACTGCGTTGCTTACATCGACTGTCCCTCAATGCCCCACACTGACAGTACAATCGATATCACACACCACAGACACAAGGAGCCAGGTGTACACACACACAAGTGCTGTAACTACTGTGGCGGCTGCACGCAGGGCAATTTGATTTTGTAGTGTAGCCATGGCCTGTGTAACTCCCTCAACAGGGGAGAAGCATGAATTAGTGTAAAGTGCTGGGTCTGCCCATCGAAACCAAATGAGCCATTGCGAAATATCCTTACTGATTGCCTCTCTTGTTAGATTTTTTACTGCGTGTGTGTGTGTGTTCTCCCTGTGTGCTGCCCCAGCTCTGTGCAGACAGCCAGCACAGCAGACTTTGAGTGAACCGCCCAATGACCACAAGATCCGTTAAGGGACGAAGGCACCCGGCCAGGTTTATTGTTGACAAGGCATGCTAATAGCACCTGGCAGACTCTACGAGGATATTAAGACATGTATGCCTGTGAGAATGGACGCAGCTCAGTGAATGGCAGGACTTTCCATTTCCCCCTTGGCTGGACCAACACATTCTCTCAGAGATACCCTGATACAAACAAGCTGCCCCTCTGACTTAGATACTGCCCTCTGACCTGGCTAGTTATTGTCCACTTTTTTGTACATGTTGGTTTGATTAAAACATTTGTATTTATTATGTTGCTATTTGACCTTATCTTTTAGGAGGGCTCAGTGTGTTCCTGTTATCCTTGGGGAATGTTTTTGTCCCATTCTTGATATTGTGGTTTTTGTACCACGCTTCTGGAATGTGTTTGTGTGAGTCCTTTGTGCCGAGCACTGTCCAGGACTACGCATTTCTGCACCATCAGGGCTGGGCTCACCAGATTCTGGGAACGTGCAAGTGGGCAGGGCCTGACGTTTGCTCACAGCAGGGAGAGGGGATACTGGGCTGGATGGACCCTGTAGGAATCAGCCAGGCTGAGTTTCCTGCAGGGCAGAGGGAGGTGAGTGGGCCTCGTTAGATGCAGCCTGGGGGGGCTGGCTGTGGTGAGGGGTGTCTCGGGCTTTGGGGGGGTTCTCTGCAACAGGCTGTCTCTGTGACTGATGCTGATCACACTACACTGCCCCCTTCTTAAAGCCCAGCCCAGCCCAGCCCAGCCCAGCAGCTGGAGCCCACCCAGTAATTAGGAAATGAGATTTAATTTCAGGCAACAAAATGCCACGAAAGTGGCGGGTGAGCCGGCTTTGGGCTGCGCGGTAAGATGATAAGCAGCATCACACGGGCTGGTTGCATAATTGTGAACTTGGCTCAGGCCGGTTGCCTTCCCCGCCCCCCCGCCCAGCCCTGGAGGTTGGGGGCCGACTCTGAGGAGGGCTGGGGGACGAGATGCTGGGTCCCTGCCCGGGAGAAGGGGTGTGCGCTGGGCATCATTCTGGGATCGCTCAGCCCCCAGCATGGCCTGGCCCAGGGCAGGGGGCACTGGGCCGCAGTCCATACCCACAAGGCATGGGCAGGTTGGGGACAGGGCTAGCTCAGCCTGGGTTTGGTGAACTCCGATCTTGAGACAATATTTCCTCTAGGGCCCATTGGATGCACCTGTGCTGCCTACAGGGGGCACTGCTGCTGCATGGGGGTATCACCCACCTGCACCTCCTGCCTCCCACTGCCCCACCCCAAATCACCCCCTGGCCCCTCCACCCATGCACTGTATACAGCTTGCAGTTACTGTAAACCTCTCCCCCTCCCTGCTACCCCCACTGCCTCCCCCCAGCCCTGCTGTAAGCCCCCCAAGTCACCCCGCTCTGCCCCAAGCAATCTCCCTCCAGCAGGGTCTGCATGCAGGTCTCTGCAGGATGAACTCTTCTGCAAGCCTGGTGCAGCTTCACCTGTCCCTGGGTCCCAGCTCCGCCCTAGTCATGATCCCCCCAATCCAGGCCCAAAGGTCTTGGGGGCCCTGGCACAGCTGGCACTGGGAGACAGGGGCATCTTGGCACCCCATTCCCACCAGCCCCCAGGGGTGGGACCAGCAGTGATCAGCACCCCCAGGCCCACTGCATGGGCTGATGCGTGCAGCCCTCTCCAGCTGCCCTCACCAGGGCCTGGGGCAGAGCATGGCAGAGCCAGGGCAGAGGGGCTGGGCCTGTCTGCTGGACCCACCCTCCCTCCTGGCACCGACCAGGCCCATGGCCAGCTGTCTCAGGCCTGCACCCCCCTCATGCTTCTGGGGGCAGGCTGAGGGGTACAGCGTGTGTGGCTGGGGTCCCCCTTGCTCAAGGTGCAGGCCCGGGGTGCAGACGGAGCCCCATGTAAGGGCAGCCATGGGGGGAGCTGGCGAGCCCACAGTTGGGCAGGTGTCTCCGCCGGAGCTTTTTAATTCCGCACCCCCAATTCACCGCCCACCTGCCTGGCAGCCGCACAGCAATTATCCAAATGGCTGTTAATTCCTCACGGGGATCAGGGGTGGAAAGCTCCGCAGCTGAGCAGATTGGGGCTGGGCCCGAGCAGCAGATCCCAGGTGCCAGGGTCTCTCACCCCGTCCACAGCAGGCACGCAGCGCTGGCAGGGCTCGTTTGCCCAGCACGGAGACAGGAGGCACTGCTGTGCCTGCTAAACCCTGGGACAAAGGAGAGAGAAACCCGTCACCTCCTGCTCTGGCAGAGGGTTCCTGGCCTGGCTTACATGGCACAATCCAATGGGCCCTGGTGGCCTGAAACTTCACTACCCACCCTCTCTGTGGCCCAGCCCCCAACCCCAGGGGGAAGCCAAGAGACACCCCCAAGCTAGCTGGGACGTGGCCTGGGGTCCTGCCCTGACCAGCTGCACTGCAACGCCCCCTGTAGGGATGGGCTACCTGCCCCTCATGCAAATAGCAATGCCCCCCTCCCGCAAGCATGCTCTCTGCTCGTGCCTCTCCACCAATGGGAGCATGCCGCTTACAAGGCAGCTCCCGGACTGCCCCCTGCTCCATATGCTGTGTGGGGACGGGGGGGAATTACACCAGAAGGGCCTGGCTAGTCTATCATGAACCAACACCAGGCCCAGAGACTCTTTGATACAAGGTCCCAGAGGGGGACGACAGGACATTATCCCTATGCCCCACCTTGCATCTGAGCTGGGACCCCATATGAAGCTCTAGCTCCCCAGTCCCAGCCTGTGTGGCCCCCCAGCATCCAGTGGGACAGAGACCACTCAAATGGACAGCATCTCAGACCCACATCATGGGGGGGCTGGCCCAGCGCCCGCTTCCTGCCTGATCAGCATGCACTGCCCTCTTTGCGCAGCAGGTGGCGATAGGAGACCAGCCCTGCGCTCTCATGGCAGACGGCTCTGAAACCGGCTCCAGCAGCCCCAGTGGAACCCAAGCCCACCCAGGAGCACCTCGGCAAGGGGGGGGCTGCGTCTGCTCTTCGCTGGGTAGCACAGACAGTCGGGGGTGGGTGGGGTGGGGACGTACAGCCCCTGATGCTACCCCAACTGTCCCACCTCAGTACGTGGCCCGATTTTCAGCCACGCTCGGGAGCAGAACGTCGGACCGGCCACCACCCACCCGCCTGGCAGGTCTCCACAGCCTCTGGGTAAATGGGTTGAGGCTGACGCGGGAGCGCCTCTCTTGGAGGAGTATCTGGCCCCCACCCCTGTAGCACTATCATTGCTGCATCCTGCCCCCCCATGCACATGGGGCTGGACAGGGCTGTCACCCCATTGCAGAGGGGGACGGAGGCCCAGAGGGGCTGGGTGACTCACCCAAGGTCACACAGGGAGTCTGTGGCAGAGCAGGGACATGAACCCAGAGCTGGCGCCATCATTCCTCCCCGGCCCTACCCAGCCTGGATGGGTTGCTATGCTCAGCCCCCACCCCCCACGGGACTCTGCTCACACCTTTGCCAGTTCGGCTCTGCTGCAGGGATCCCCGAGTGCAGATGGAGGCTGGCGTAACCACCGGGTCACCCCACCCTGCCCAGAGCAGAGGGGGGGTTAGTGCACTGGTGGGTGCCACAGCACTGCCTGTGCCAGCTACCCCTCAGGGCTGGCAGCTGGGAAACATCAAGGCAAGAGGGACTAGTGCAGACAAGGCCCCAGGGTGCCGGGACCGCGGGCTGGGTGGCTTTGGAGACCTGACTGCTAGAAGCCATGCTACAAGAGACCCTGGGGTTCTTTCTGCGCCAGCTGGCAAGGCAGGGGCACATTGGACTGGCCAGCCGGGATTGTGCTGCATGGAGCCAGCATTGCATTGAGAGCAGGGGCTTGAGTCAGCACTCCCAGCCCTGCAGTGGGCGTGCTGTCTGGATTCTATTGAAGGGAGCTGGGCAGGCAGGACTCCTGGCTCTTATTCCTGCCTCTGCCACCTACTCCTGGCACGCTGCTCCATGCCTCAGTTTCCCCCGTGTAACATGGGGATAGTGCTTACACCTGTGACAGGGAGGCTTGGCAAGAGCCTCAGGAATATCCCTGGGGGGACTCAACGGGAGTCACAGCAGCAGGGTGTGCACAGAGCAGGATTTTCCCTCCCCAGCGCCACTATCAGCTCCTGAGAATAGCCCAGATCAGACTGGGGCTGCAGGCTGGAGCCAGCTCTGCTGCAGCAAGTAACTCCGGTGGTTAACAAGCATGCTGTCAATCCCTTCCCTGGGTAGATGGTTTGGGCAGCCAGGTGTGTGCCAGGCTCCCCTCTGGAGGCAGGCCTGTGCTGCCAGCTGTGAGTTACAGAGCATCTGTGCCATGGCAGCCAGCTATCCCAGAGGGGGCCCCCCTGCCCGAGACTGGTAGCATTATCCCCCTTTTACAGATGTGGAAACTGAGGCGTCAATAGGGGAGGTGACTTAGAATCATAGAATCATAGAATCATAGAATATCAGGGTTGGAAGGGACCCCAGAAGGTCATCTAGTCCAACCCCCTGCTCAAAGCAGGACCAATTCCCAGTTAAATCATCAAACTTGCCCAAGGTCACCCAGCTGGGAATAGAGCCCGGGTCGCCCGTCCCAGTCCAGGGCTCTATCCACTAGGCAACACTGTCTCGGTCGATGGGAAAGTAGAGAGGAATGGTGCAGTCATGGATCCACAGGGTCGGTGCCAGGGTCCCAGCTGTGGAAATCTCTGGGAGGAAGCCCTTTGCTGTGCCAGACCCCAACAGGTCTCTCTCTTCCTCCAGGACAGACCACATGGCCTTCCCGCCTCCTGAGACTGAACCGCTAGTCTTTACCCCGTGAGCCCTGCCCAGCGAGTCCAGCTGGGACAGATCCTGGTAGAGACCCGTCCACTCCGCAGGGCCTGACGCCCCTCAGCCCGGGTGACAGGGACACTCACCCAGCGTTGTCAGAACAGTCGGGTTTCTTAGGCACCTGAAACCCAGCCTGGGCAGCCCGGCCCACTGAAGGTTAAAGCAAGAGGCTGTTCTGGTCAGCCCAGAGCCCGGTCGAGCTGCAGAGAAACCCGTTTTCAGCTCCGGGTCTCTCACTCAGGGCCTGTCTACATGTAAACCACTTCAGCTGCTCCGCTTCAGTGACGCTGCCTTTCCCATACCCCCGAGCGACACAGTGGCACCGACCCAATTGCCTCGTGTAGACCAGGCCTCGGCCTGACCTTGGTCAGTTCTCAGGCGAGAGCTCCCAGCTTCCCGCACTCATCCCCCAGCTCAAACCTTCCCAACCCTGTGTTCTTGAGCTGGGGGCCCTGCTCCAATTCCCGGCTGGGAGCATCCAACCAGAGCCATTGGAGCCGGCACGGTCTTTCTGGCCCCCGGGCTGATCTGTGTTGGATTCTCTTCATTTCATCAAGACAGGGAGGTGACACCCCCGCCCCCGCCCCGCATGACTCTTACCTTCCCCGAGAATCCTTCCCCTTCACCCCCTGCCAGAGAAGCCAGGAAATATATAGGGAAACTGAGGCACGCATCAGATTCATAAAAGATATTACAAACATTCCCAGTTGGTCACAGGTGCACAGTCTCCCAGCAGCTCAGCAAAGGCTGGAAACAAGAGCAGAGGCAACAGGAGGGAGAGATCTGGGCAGGCCTTGGATTTTACATCACTTTGCTTCTCCTAGGGGGGGCAGGAGCTACTGGGTTTCCCGTGTGAGAATCCAGGGCAGGGTGGGTTTGCAGCTGCCCTCTGCTGGGGGTGGGACGGGGATGGCAGGAGCTAGGGGAAGCCCACAGGCCAGGGCTGACTTGTGGCTAAGGCTCGGGAGAGCTGGGTTCTATTCCTGCTCTGGCAGACTCCCTGTATGCCTCAGTTTCCCTTCTGTAACACAGGCCACCCTGCCTCCCCTGGGAGGCTGAATTCATTAGTGAGATTCTGATACCATGGTGATGGGTGTAGGAGCACACACAGACAGGAGTGTCCAGGTGTGGAAGAAGCTCTGTGTGCGAAGCTTAGTTCTGTGACCGAACTGCCCTGTTTATAAACAGAGAGATTGTGCTGGATACAAACTTCCCCAGTCGGTGCCTCGGTTTCCCCATCTATACAGAGGGGATAAGGACACTAGCCTTTGTAGAGCACTTTGAGATCTGCCCACAGCCAGTGTTAGAGAAGGGCTGTGGCCATTAGTCCAGCCACACAGGGAATGCTATTGTTCTGCCAATCCCTCAGGATCTCCAAGGGTGTCTAGACCCCACCCCTCCCCCCGCCAGGATCTCCGAGCAGGTTCTAAATCACTCCTCCCTCCTTCTACTTCTCATGTGCTCCCCCGCGGCTCTGTCCCATGGCAAGGGCGTGGCCAACACAGCTCGCTCACCTCTCCCATGCTGGGCTCGTATGCCTTGAACACCTTGAGTTTGGCCAGCACAGCGTGCACCAAGTGGAAGTTATCTTCATGGTCCCTGCAGCAAAGACAAACCCTGTGGGTCAGAAACAGCTCCTCCCCCAGGGGCACTTGCACTTCCTGTAGGAGGTAACCAGGTACCCTCGCCCTTTGGGCACACTCACTTCCTGTAGAGGATGGCTGGGTACTTCTCCATGGCACACTCACTTCCTATAGGGGATAGCTGGGTACCCCTTCCCCTGGACACACTCACTTCCTGTAGCGGATGGCTGGATACTCCTCCAGGGTTTCACACAATGTGGCAATCTGCTCTGCCAGCATCTCCATCTGCTTGTTCTTTTCGAAAAAGCAGTAGGGGCTGAACCAGTTGTGGAAGCTCTATGGCCTGTCCAGGGAGTACACCTTGGGGACGGGGGAGAGCAGAGATCAGACCCCGGTGCCAACTGCTTGCAGCCAGGCCAGCTGTGCCCCATACCGTGCCCCTAAGATGCGCTGTTGGATCAGGCCAGCCTGGCGGAGCTGTAGCGAGCCCCTAGTGAGGGAGAGAACCCTTTGCCAGTGCCACTCCTGTTGTGGTAGAGGGATAGCGAGCCAGAGATTCATGCACCAGCCTGGGATGAAGATGCCCCAGGTTCAGGTCCATACTTGGCTGCAGACTCCCAGGTGCCCTCAATGTTGGGGGAGGGGGCTTGGCGACGCTTCTCGTCTGGCGAAAGCCCCAGCATAGCCACGGGCAAACCCGGCATCAAGGCGCGTCTGCCGCTGTCGCTTATTTCACTGGCCGAACAGAACGAGCCATGGGGACAAACGTGCTTGGACACCAATAAATAGTATCAGCCCGTGAAGGGTTTGCTGGCGCAACGGGACGGGTGAGCCAGCAAAGCCTCCTGACGGACACTCAGCTTCTACCAGCCAAAGCTTCTCTTGGCACAGCTGGCACCGGTACCCCAGATGAAATCAGCTAGAGTGGCGAAAGGACTGCTTTGCCAGCGTAACGGCACCTACCCAGGGGCTCTGCCACCACAGCTGCATCAGTTACAGGGGGATTTTTTCTCTCATGTCCCTGTAACAAACCCATACCAACAAAGCTTTTGTGTGTAGACCAGGCTCATGTCTCTCTGTGCCTCAGTTTCCCCATCAATGCAATGGGGCTGACACCCCAGTCCTGCCCCTCAGGGGCAGGAGGGGGGAAATCCACTGATGACACAAGGAGGGGATGGGGTGGTTGGGTAAAGGGCAGGCGTGTGGAGTATTGGGCTGTCTTGCAGGCCTAGTATAAACCACCAGTAAGAGCTGGTAAAGCCAGGGAGGCAGGGCCCTCCTTCTCCATACATCTACCATTCCCACCCAGTGCAAGCCAGCGATCCCAGGTCTCACAGGGTGTGAGCAGCCAGCTAGTCCCTGCTGCCCTGTGCTGGCGTCAAACCCGGGGCCCTAGAAGGGAAAGGTTCCCCCGCCAAGCCACATGAAACACTAAGGGTGGGGTGTCGTACGTCACCATCCGCCGTGCGGACCTGCTCCTCCAAAGCCCGGCCACCCCTCAGCTGGCTCTCGTAAGGCAGGAAGGCCATGTTGATCTCCTTGAGGGTTTTGATGACCTTGGTGATCCGTGACTTCCTCAGCTCCTTGAACAGAGGCTCAGGACAGGCTGCAAGGCAGAGGCAGTGGGTGGGAGTGACAGGCACAGGGCTCAGGACCCCCAGCACAGCGCCAGCCCCCACGGACAGGGCCAGACCGGGCACAGCAGGGACAGTAGTGCTGCACGCCTGTGGGGAACCTGGGCAAGCCAGCAGGGCCACACAGGAGTCAACGATGCCCCCCCGAACCAGAGTCATGCCGGGTTCTCGCTTTCTGCAGCATCAGCAGCGAGGGGGAGCCACAATCTCTCCTACACAGCCCCTGTCTCACACCCTGCCCTCAGCCCCCCCGCAGGGCTGAGTGACCGGAGTGTACCACGTAGGATGATGCACAAGGAGGAACGGGGACTTGGGCTCCCCCTGCCGCTGTAATGGGGAGAAGCAGATCTGACCCTGACACCCTGGGTATTCTGGTGCTGTCCCATCCCCCCACCGAGTTGGGACTGATGGAGCAATGCATGCTGGGAATGGTAGCCAGAGGCTGCCTTTCTGGGCACACGCTGCAGGTGTCTGTGAGCCGTGCTGGCTGGAGGCAGGCCCGTGGGGGAGAAGTGGGGGAAGGGATAGGTGGGGTCATTCGGTCTGGCCTGCTGGGGCTGCATCCCCTGCAGGAGGGCAGAGCATAATCAGGGTGCTGCGCACTGGCCTGCCGGCAGAGAGAGACCCCCCACCCCCCAGGCTCCAGTGTACTGCTGCCCAGCCTCCCAGCTGGGGGATCCCCCGACCCCCGATACTCACGGCTGAGGAAGAAGACGTGAGCTGCCTTGTAGTTGAAGGTGGGGGTGCCCTGGAAGTCATTGATCAAAGCCTGCACCGACTGCAAGGGGGAAGAAAGGGGGTGTCAGCACCTGCCGAGGCCCCTCCCTGCTGCTCAAATGGCCCAGCCCATGCCCAGCCCCTGGGGACTCAGGGCCTAGCATGATGCCATCGGGAGGTGGGCTGGTTTTTACCCCCCTGGCTCTGGGCTCCCTCCCCACCTGGAGCAGGGCTTGTGCCCATGTGCCCGGGACATCCTCAGGGCCCAGTCACATCTCTCGCTGTCACAGAAGTGTCCATGCCCGGCCACAGATGGGGCCTGGCATTGCCTTGCTGCTGAACTAAGTGGGCTCTGAGCAGTGCCCAGGGAACAGCCGGCCGAGCAGCAATCCCAGGCAACTACCATCAGGGCCCCCTCCCTCCCCGGGCGCCATGCTGGGCACCTGCAGCTTCGCCACGCCAGCTAGCCTGGCAGGGTGTTTGGAACCTGTTCAGACCCCTCGACCAGCCATTGTGACAGGTGAGAACCTGGCTGCCCTGTCCCAAGCCCCAGGCCCCAGCTCGCAGTCCTCTCCTACAGCGCTCCCTCCGCGGGCAGCCCCTGCGGGTTCTGGGCTTCACCCTGCTCTGCCAGCGCCCCCTGCCCCTGGTCTCCCTCCACTCACCTTGCTGCTGCAGATGCAGGAGCCTCCTCCCCAACAGCCCCTGCTCCCTGAGCCTCTGCCTCATCGAGTCTCCTTCGCTTTGAATCTCAGCTGAGGTCGCCTCTCTCCGCCTGCTGCACCTGCCCATCCAATCCCCACAGGATTGCACTGCGGAGAGGTCTGGGGGACAGTCTGTGCCTCCCGTGGCAAAGAACATGAAGCCCAGCTCCGGGGAAGCAGCCTCCTAGGGAGCCCCTACTGGCCCCATTCCCATCCTGATGTTGTGCTGCGCACAGAGAAATGGAACGAGGGGAGTCTGCCAGGCTGGATACGTCCTTTCTGCCAGGCTGGATACGAGCGCAGCTGAACTAAGGATCTGGCCCCGTGCAGGAAGAAAACAGATCCTGTCCAGCACCTCTTGACTGGAGGGGATCCAGGGACCCTCACTGTGTATGGCGGACAGCAACACAACAAAGACTTCAAATTCTGAGTCCTGCACATAGAACCCCTCCAAGGCATGCCCCACTCAGGGAACTGCTGGCCTGTCTCCTGGGCACCTTCCACAGCCCAGCTAAGCAATTAGATAGTCAGCTCTTCGGGCCAAGCACCATCTTTTTGTTGGTGATGACTGGCGCTCCTGGGCACCACTGTAATACACCTAATGAATAATGTACAACGCCTTGCAAAATGGGACCTTGGTCCATGACTGGGGCTCCTGGGTGCTACCATAATACATCTGTTTGTTTTACCCCTACGAAGCACCTGATTCTGGCTGGCCCCGTAGGGCAATAGCCCCGAGACCCTGACCTGTGCTCTCACTCTCACTCCCACTCCCGGTAGCTGGTGTGCGTGAGTGCACTGCCCAACACACTATGTTTCCCCCATAACTCAAGCAATGCCTCTCCCTACCCCACCTCTAGGCCATCAGGACTTGGCTGCTCAGTCCTAATGAGTTTCCAAGGGCTATTCTGCACCAGGACGCGCTGGCCTCCCTGCTGCTTTCCTGCAGTTCCTTTACACCTGCGGCATACGGACGCCCCGTTCACTGGGGTACGTGGGGCTCGAGTGCATGGTAAGGGGCTGGCAGCACAGACTGGATCCAGACATGGTGAAGGCAGACACGAACCTGCTTTTTCCACGCATTTCGACCCTGAACTGCAGCTACACCCCCCCCTCCCCACACCAGCCCTGGACTGCCCCCACCAGCTGTGCCAGTGCCCCTCACTACTGACTGGAGCCCTTGCTATCCCAGCCCTGGGTTCCCACCCACTCCCAGCTCCGCCAGTGCCCCTCACTCCTGTCCACAGCCCCCTGCTATGCCAGCCCTGGTCTGTCCCCCCCAGCTCTGCCTCACTCCTGACCTGCAGCTATTCCAGTCCTGGGATCCCTGCCTCACGGCTCTGCAGATGCCCCTCACTCCTGACTGCAGCCCCCTGCTATCCCAGCCCTTTGCTCCCCCCCTCCCCCCCATTCCCAGCTCCACCAGTGCCCCTCACTCCTGACCCGCAGCTATTCCAGTCCTGGGTTCCCCCCCTCACGGCTCTGCAGATGCCCTTCACTCCTGACCCGCAGCCCCCTGCTATTCCTGTTCAGAGACCCCTCTTGAACCAGGGCAGTATGGCCCACCCCAAGTATTCAGAAGCCACGTGTCAGGCCCTCCTAATTGTGCGATTTAGTGAGGAAAAGCTAAGAGAAGAGCTAAGGGTTATTAGCACCACCGGCCGTCCTGAGCTGTGGGCCACTTTTGCTCTGTCCCAGTTCTGGGGGGCAACCATGGAACATCAGAACTGAATCCACTTTGCAAGGGTCTTTTAAACCCCAGGTCTGTGGTCTGGATTTAGCCACAGGCCCCATCCACTGCAGCCTGGGCTGGAGATTCAGCAGTGGGTTGGGCTTCTGAAGTAACAGAAGTGGGTTGGGCTTCTGAAGTGTAAGGCTTTACCTTGATCTCTCCTACATTACAGCTATAGCCTACGCCAGCTCTGTGTTGGGGCCGGGCAGAAGTGTACTGCTTTACTATGTTACGAAGTGGCTATGACGTCATTTTTCTCCTTGCGCGCACCTGTTACCCGTTCTGACAGGCTGTTTATAATGGTAACTTTACTAGTTTTCAGAGGTTGTCGGAGTTGGGGGGGGGGGGGGGGGAGTGTGCAAGGTGGAAGTTTCGCCTAGTGCACAAAATATCCTTGCACCGGCCCTGGTGGGAGTCATCCTGATGGAAAGAGATGACGACGATGACGCCCCCGCAAAATGCAGCTCCTATGGGAGGGGGCAGCCCTCGGGGTTGGGGCAGACAGCCTCCTCCCCTTCCTGGTGTGTGACAGGCAGGCGGGGGGGAGCTCTCTGCTCCGACTGACTCCTAATCCTCCCTGAGGATGAGACACACCCAGGAGCACCCCTCCCAGGGCTCCCCAACTGGGCCCTGCCCCCCCCAGACCCACACCCAACCAGACCCTGCCCCCGACCGGGCTCAGACCCCCCGGCTCCGCACTCACTCTTGCGCACCACCGCCTTCAGTCCGGACGGGGCCATCTCCGCCTCTTGCCACGTCCCCTCGAGCCCTGTGGGTAGAAGTAGGACTCAGCTGTGTGCGGGGTGGGGCTGGAGTCAGGACTCCTGGGTTCTGCCCCGGCTCTGCTCCTGACCTTGGGCACGCCCTGGCCTCTCCCTGCCATGCTCTGGGGAGTGTCTGTGACGCTGGACGACGGCCCCTAGTGACGCTGAAATCAGTCACTGGTGGACGGGCCCGGCCCCCCCTAGTGTCACTGATGGACGGGCCCAGCCCCCCCAGTGACTGATTTCAGTATAAAGCAACTGGGGTGCTGGCGGGTCGATGTCTGCAAGGCTGAAGACGGCCGAACGCCGCAGCCCCCCACTTCTGGCGCTGCGAGGGCTGGGCCTGGGCACCAAGGGGCGGGCGCCCAGTGACAGGGCCACGCAGGTCCCCACTGAACCCCCACCTGGTCATGTGGGGCGCAGAGGGAGGCGGGGGCCTCGGGCAGGGTTAAAGCGAGGACTGGGTTGGGGTAGTGGGGCCTCAGCCCACTCCAGTCAGGGCCCCCCAGTGAGCTGCAAGTCCCCCCTCCAACCAGTGTCCCCCCCTCAGCAGTGCCCCTCGCCCCCCCCCACGCACCTCCCCCCTCGGTCAGGCCCCTCGCCCACCTGCACCCAGCCCCCCTCAGCCAGGCCCCGTGTTGTACCCAGGAACAGGAGCAGGTCGAATGGAGCGAACGGCCTCTGCCCGTCTCGCCCCGTCAGGAATGGCGTCCTTCAGCGCTGCCGGGGGCGGGGAGGGCTGGAGCCGCGCGCGCCCAGCGACTGGCACGGACTGTACCGCTGCTCAGCCAGTGCCGGCCCTTCCTGCACGGAGCGGCGGGAAAACATGGTTCAGCCCCAGCCGGGGTGGAAACAGTCTGAGGTAAAATTGTCCTGGGAGCTGCCAATGGCGGGAAAAACCGGTTGGATCCAGTTGTGACTGGGCCATGATCACCGTAAACAACAAGATGGCGGTCACAAGATGGCCGTTCCGACGCCATCTTGGATTGCTGCTCTGTCTTTACAAACCCCATATTGAATTTAATATACACATATTTTAACAGACTATAATCCTATAACAAAACACACCCAACAGTATACAGAGCAGTATAAACAAGTCATTGTCTGTATGACATTTTAGTTTGTCCTGACTTTGCTAAAGCTTTTTGTGTAGCCTGTTGGTGTACCCCCGGAAGACCTCTGCGTACCCCCAGGGGCACCCGTAACCCTGGTTGAGAACCACTGGGTTAGAGAAACGTGTGTGTGTGTGTGTGTGTGTGTCTAGGAATCAGGACTCCTGGGGTCTATCCTGACTGCGAGCGGAGTGGGGTCTAATGGTTAGAGCAGAGAGCTGGCAGGTAGGATTCCTGGGTTCTAGTCCAGGCGATGCAACTGATTCATTCTGTGACATGGGTTGTTCTGCCTTGTCCTCCTGTGACATGTGGAGCGCAAAGACCTGCCCCAGCCCTTCCCTTCCGGCCTGGGCTCTAAGATCCTGGAGCAAAGCGTCCTGGAGAAGGAATTAGTTCCCCAAGCGTGACTGGCTCCCTGCCCCATCCCTCCCTCCATCAATCAGAACGAATCCCTCATGGCAGAGCTGTTGTCTGGTTACCCGCAGTGCAGACCCAATCTATTGTGTCCTGGCTGCTGTTCAGCTCAGGTTAACAGCATGGTCTGTTTCTGTGAACTCCCCCAGAGCTTTCGAATGGAAGTGAGAGTCTTCTTCACATCCTGCTCTAAACTGTGAGTAGTGTCGCTCTGTGGCTGTTGAACAGCTGCTGCATTCCTACCCCAGAGGTGGCATCATTTCAGTGCTGGGTGGGTGATCCCTGTGTAGTGTTGTTGAGTGCTGTTGCACATCAGCTATGCTCCATCCAGAGCTGTCTGCATTTCAATGCCAGGTGAGTGATCCCTGTATTGTGTTGTGGGGGGGAGGGATAGCTCAGTGGTTTGAGCATTGACCTGCTAAACCTAGGGTTGTGAGTTCAATCCTTGAGGGGGGGCCATTTAGGGATCTGGGGCAAAAACTGGGGATTGTCCCTGCTTTGAGCAGGGGGTTGGACTAGATGATCTCCTGAGGTCCCTTCCAACCCTCATGTTCTATGATACGCTGCTGCGCTCCACCCCAGAGGTATTTGTATTTCAGTGCTGGGCGAGCAATCCATGTGTTGTTATGCAGCTACTACGCTCCACTCCAGAAGTGGCTGCAATTCAGTGCAGGGTGAATGAAAGTTCATGTCTCATTTTGCAAAGCATGGGTTCTCCAAGCAAGGGTGCTGTCTGTCCCATGTTCCTGCTCAATAGACTCAGGATTCTTAGCATCAGCGGAGCTACATTTTGAGCCGTGGTGGAACCAGGAGGCAGCTGGGTCATTGGTGGTTCCACCTTCAGTTATACCTATTGGCTTGAAAAGGCGCCACACGTATACCTAATGGCTGGCGAGGGGGGCAGTTGCCCCCCGGCCCGCTATTAGCTCTGCCACTGATTCTTTTTAAATGTTCATTGCGCTGCTTCCACCAGCCACTTTGATTTCATTTTGTTTTACAGACCCAAGCAAAATGCAAGCGGCAACCTGGCCAGAAGCAGATCCGTGTAATTGAACAGACTCATCCAATTACTGAGCCTTCCCAGAGCCAGGTGCTGCCCTCACGGTACATCAAACCTCGAGGACCTGCTAGGCTCCCAGTAGATGTAGCCTAGAGCCAAACGCAGGCCAGGCAAGGTGGCTTCGCCCATGGAGTTCAGGTCCAGGGATTCAGTAGGGAGTAAATGGCCAGCACTGGGTGCTTCAGGTTTTGGTGCCCACCCAGAGACGGTTGGGGGCTGATTTTGAATTACACACCTGTGGCTGGCCCAGGCCAGCTGACTCCAGCTCCCGGGGCTCGGGCTAAGGGGCTGTTTAGCTGCGGTGTAGCCTTTGGGGCTCAGGCTGGAGCTTCGACTCTAGGACGATGCGAGGTGGGAGGTTCCCAGAGCTCGGGCTCCAGCCCAAGCCAGAACGTCTGCACCACAAATAAACAGCTGCTCAGCTCGAGCCCTGTGAGCCGGAGTCAGGTGGCCCGGGCCAGCCGTGGGCATGTAACTGCAGTGTAGACACACCCTAAGTGCCCACAAGCCCCCTGGGAGCTGCGGGTATTTAGCACCTCTGAAATCTAGGCCCCCGGTGTCTCAAAGTTAGGGGCCATTCAAAATCTTCTTGCCAGTGTCTTCCTCCACCCCCCACTGCTCCTCGGATGTTCCTGTTAACTGCTGGAAATGGCCCACCTTGATTATCACTACAAAAGGTTTTCTCCGCCCCGCTCTCCTGCTGGTAATAGCTCATCTTAAGTGATCCCTCTCCTTACAGTGTATATGATATCACCCATTTTTTCATGTTCTGGGTGTATATAAATCTCCTCACTGTATTTTCCACTGAATGCATCCGATAAAGTGAGCTGTAGCTCACGAAAGCTTATGCTCAGATAAATTGGTTAGTCTCTAACGGTATGTCTACACTACGAAATTAGGTCAAATTTATAGAAGTCGGTTTTGTAGAAAGCGTTTTATACAGTTGATTGTGTGTGTCCCCACACAAATGCTCTAAGTGTATGTAGTCGGTGGAATGTGTCCACAGTACCGAGGCAACCGTCGACTTCCGGAGCATTGCACTGTGGGTGGCTATCCCACAGTTCCCGCAGCCTCTGCCGCCCATTTGAATTCTTGGTAGAAATCCCAGTGCCTGATGGGGCTAAAACATTGTCGCGGGTGGTTCTGGGTACATATCGTCAGGCCCCCGTTCCCTCCCTCCCTCCAGGAAAGCAAGGGCAGACAATCGTTTTGCGCCTTTTTTCTTGAGTTACCTGTGCAGACGCCATACCACGGCAAGCATGGAGCCCGCTCAGATCACTTTGGCAATTAGGATCACATTAAACACCACACGCCTTATCCAGCAGTATATGCAGCACCAGAACCTGGCAAAGAGATACTGGACAAGTAGGCGACATCAGCATGGTGACATGAGTGATGAGGACATGGACACAGACTTCTCTCAAAGCACGGGCCCCGGCAATGTGGGCATCATGGTGCTAATGGGGCAGGTTCATGCGGTAGAATGCCGATTCTGGGCCTGAGAAACAAGCACAGACTGGTGGGACTGCATAGTGTTGCAGGTCTGGGATGATTCCCAGGGGTTGCGAAACTTTCGCATGCGTAAGGGCACTTTCATGGAACTTTGTGACTTGCTTTCCCCTGCTCTGAGGCACAAGAATACCAAGATGAGAGTAGCCCTCACAGTTGAGAAGCGAGTGGCAATAGCCCTGTGGAAGCTTGCAACGCCAGACAGCTACCGGTCAGTCGGGAATCAATTTGGAGTGGGCAAATCTACTGTGGGGGCTGCTGGGATGCAAGTAGCCAACACAATCAAAGATCTGCTGATATCAAGGGTAGTGACCCTGGGAAATGTGCAGGTCATAGTGGATGGGTTTGCTGCAATGGGATTCCCTAACTGTGGTGGGGCCGTAGACGGAACCCATATCCCTATCTTGGCACCAGAGCACGAAGCCGGCGAGTACATAAACCACAAGGGGTACTTTTCAATAGTGCTGCAAGCACTGGTGGATCACAAGGGACGTTTCACCAACACCAACGTGGGATGGCCGGGAAAGGTACACGACGCTTGCATCTTCAGGAACTCTGGTCTGTTTCAAAAGCTGCATGAAGGAACTTTATTCCCAGACCAGAAAATAACTGTTGGGGATGTTGAAATGCCTATAGTTATCCTTGGGGACCCAGCCTACCCCTTAATGCCATGGCTGATGAAGCCATACCCAGGCAGCCTGGACAGTAGTCAGGAGCTATTCAACTACAGGCTGAGCAAGTGCAGAATGGTGGTAGAATGTGCATTTGGACATTGAAAAGCGTGCTGGTGCGGTTTACTGACTCGGTTAGACCTCAGCGAAACCAATATTCCCACTGTTATTACTGCTTGCTGTGCGCTCCGCAATATCTGTGAGAGTAAAGGGGAGACGTTTATGGCGGGGTGGGAGATTGAGGCAAATTGCCTGGCTGCTGGTTACGCACAGCCAGACACCAGGGCGGTTAGAAGAGCACAGGAGGGTGCGGTACGCATCAGAGAAGCTTTGAAAACCAGTTTCATAACTGGACAGGCTACGGTGTGAAAGTTCTGTTTGTTTCTCCCTGATGAAACCCCCCGCCCCTTGGTTCACTCTATTTCCCTGTAAGCTAACCACCCTCCCCTCCTCCCTTCGATCACCACTTGCAGAGGCAATAAAGTCATTGTTGCTTCACATTCATGCATTCTTTATTCATTCAGCACACAAATAGGGGGATAACTACCAAGGTAGCCCAGGAGGGGTGGTGGAGGAGAGAAGCACCAGGAGGGGTGGTGGAGGAGGGAAACAGCACTTTAAAAGTTTACAACTTGAAAACTTATTGAATGCCAGCCTTCTGTTGCTTGGGCAATCCTCTGGGGTGGAGTGGCTGGGTGGCCGGAGGCCCCCCCACTGCGTTCTTGGGTGTCTGGGTGAGGAGGCTATGGAACTTGGGTAGGAGGGCAGTTGGTTACACAGGGGCTGTAGCAGCGGTCTGTGCTCCTGCTGCCTTTCCTGCAGCTCCACCATACGCTGGAGCATATTGGTTTGATCCTCCAGCAGCCTCCTCTCATGACGCTGCCGCCACCTTTCAGCTTCAGCCCTCTCTTCAGCCCGCCACTTACTCTCGTCAGCCCACCACCTCTCCTCCTGGTCATATTGTGCTTTCCTGCACTCTGACATTGTCTGCCTCCACACATTCGTCCATGCTTTGTCAGTGTGGCAGGATAGCATGAGCTCAGAGAACATTTCATCATGAGTGCGTTTTTTCACCTTCAAATCTTCACTAGCCTCTGGGAAGCAGAAGACCCTGTGATCCTTGAAACACATGCAGCTGGTGGAGAAAGAAAAAAGACAGTGGTATTTAAAAAGACACATTTTCTAGAACAATGGCTACACTCTTTCACGGTAAACCTTGCTGTTAACATTACATACACAGCACATGTGCTTTCGTTCCAAGGTAGCATTTTGCCTCCCCCCACCACGTGGCTAGCAGCGGGGAACATTTCTGTTCAGCCATAGGCAAACAGCCCAGCAGGAATGGGCACCTCTCAATGTCCCCTTAAGAAAAGCACCCTATTTCAACCAGGTGACCATGAATGATATCACTCTCCTGAGGATAACACAGAGAGATAAAGAACGGATGTTGTTTGAATGCCAGCAAACATACACTGCAATGCTTTGTTCTACAATGATTCCCGAGTATGTGCTACTGGCCTGGTGTGGTAAAGTGTCCTACCATGGTGGACAGAATAAGGCTGCCCTCCCCAGAAACCTTTTGCAAAGGCTTTGGGAGTACATCCAGGAGAGCCGCAAATGCCAGGGCAAATTAATCATTACACATGCTTGCTTTTAAACCATGTATGCTATTTTAAAAGGTACACTCACCAGAGGTCTCTTCTCCGCCTGGCGGGTCCGGGAGGCAGCCTTGGGTGGGTTCAGGGGGTACTGGCTCCAGGTCCAGGGTGAGAAACAGTTCCTGGCTGTTGGGAAAACCGGTTTCTCCACTTGCTTGCTGTGAGCGATGTACAACTTCATCATCATCTTCTTCCTCGTCCCCAAAACCTGCTTCTGTGTTGCCTCCATCTCCATTGAAGGATCAAACAACACGGCTGGGGTAGTGGTGGCTGAACCCCCTAAAATGGCATGCAGCTCATCATAGAAGCGGCATGTTTGGGGCTCTGACCTGGAGCAGCCATTTGCCTCTCTGGTTTTCTGGTAGGCTTGCCTCAGCTCCTTCAGTTTCACGCAGCATTGCTTCGGGTCCCTGTTATGGCCTCTGTCCTTCATGCCCTGGGAGATTTTGACAAAAGTTTTGGCCTTTCGAAAACTGGAATGGAGTTCTGATAGCACGGATTCCTCTCCCCATACAGAGATCAGATCAGGTACCTCCCGTTCGGTCCATGCTGGAGCTCTTTTGCGATTCTGGGACTCCATCATGGTCACCTCTGCTGATGAGCTCTGGCCAGCGTGGCAAGCTGCAGGTGACCATGCAAACAGGAAATTGAAATTCAAAAGTTTGCGGGTCTTTTCCTGTCTACCTGGCCAGTGCATCTGAGTTGAGAGTGCTGTCCAGAGCGGTCACAATGGAGCACTCTGGGATAGCTCCCGGAGGCCAATACCGTCTAATTGCGTCCATAGTACCCCAAATTCAACCCGGCAAGGCCGATTTAAGTGCTAATCCCCTTGTGTGGGGTGGAGTACGGAAATCGATTTTAAGAGCCCTTTAAGTCGAAAAAAAGGGCTTCATCGTGTGGACGGGTGCAGGGTTAAATCGATTTAACGCTGCTAAATTTGACCTCAACTCCTAGTGTGGACCAGGGCCTAGTGTGGTTGCAGTTCTACATCTTTATACCCGTGGAGCTTATTCCGCTTCTCCTATAGGAATAGCGATCCCAGGACTAGCACTCCTATACCAGCATAACTGCCTCAACACGAGGGTGCCTCACTTTAACTGGTACTGGTCTAGCCAGTGGCTCAACCCTTCTATTTGATGCCTGGGCTTCTGACTCTGAAAACATGGTCGTCATCTTCTGTAACCTTGACATAACTCAAGCATAGCATGTGACATTACAGCAGGAGCTGCTGTTTATAAATGTAGTACCTTCCCCGCCAGTACTGTTGTCATTCCTGACTCACTCTCTCTCTCTCTCTCTCTCTCTCTCTCTCTCTTTTCAGGCTCTCTGTGAGGCTCTTGCTATGGGAAGGAGCAGCCTGGAGAAGAGCTGAAGCTTTCAAACTTCGTCAATATTTTTAAACTTGTAGATTCCCTACCATTGGGGTGTTGGGGTGTCCAGGTGGAAGGGGTGTCAGGGTGGAAGGACTGTCTAGCCTGTGTTATACAAGAAGTCAGACTTGATGGTCCAATGTCCCATTAAATTCTGCAAAATTATGTAACTGGAAAATGGCCCTTCCTGAGACCCTGCACTGGCCTCACCCGGCATCTCGCCAATTCCAGACCGGCTGTATGTTCGCAGGCATGTTTCTTCCAAACCAGAAGTGGGAAACGTGATAGGCTGTGAGGCCAAGGCCAAGGGAACCATCGAGAGCTCAGCAGGGCTGGACGACCCTCAGGGCTTCGGGAAGAGAGGAAGGAGCAAACCCCGCCCTTATTAGGGAAAATGAGGGCCAGTGAAACATGCCCAGGGCTAGGGAATATAAACGCCAACTCAGGAAAGGTAAGGACACCATGAGGCAGGGTCTGATCCTGTGCAAGGAAGAGCTCTGCTCCAAGAACACAGCCTGTCTCGGTGAGTAGAGCAGTGCCATCAGCCTGTCCCGCAGTCAGGCAGTGCCCAGCCTCCAGATATGAGCTACAGACAACTCAGAGTGCTGGCAGCAAAGCTGAGAGAGAGCATCTCTCTCAACCCCTGTCCTGCGCTGCTCTCCAGATCCCCTCAGACACTGACGTTCCTCCTCTCCCATCTCAGGCAAATCCCAGGGGAAACTGTGCTCGGGGCCAGGCTGGGACAGAATCTGTCCTGCAGCTTTTGAGTCATGGGCACAAATCCACTTTCTGCTTAAAAAAGAATTCCAACTTTTCAGTGGCTGGGGCTGAGTCCCAAAGAGCTGAGCAGAAGGGCTGTGAGTTGCAGGCAGGTGGAGATGCTGAAGGACTGCGAGCCCCAGACCCGGCGCAGACGCTGAAGGGCTGCGAGCCCTGGGCCCAGCCTAGAGGCTGAAGTGTTGCGAGCCCTAGGCCCAGCCTAGAGGGTGAAGGGCTGCGTGTCCCAGGCCCAGCCTAGAGGCTGAAGGGCTGCGAGCCCCGGGCCTGGTGCAGCTGTTGAAGGGCTGTGATCCTCGGGCCTGTTGCAGCCAGACATCCTGGGCCCTTTCCAGTGTATCAGCTGGGGGAGAGAAGAGGGGGTGCCACCTCAGTTTGGAAGGGAATTTGTTATTCAAAAGTATCTGCTCAAGATGAAGCAGTCATTGGATTAGGGTTGTTGGCTTGAGCGGCACAGCCTCAATTCTCCCTTCCTTTCTCCATCATCCCCAGGGCTACTGGCTCCGGCGTTGTCTCAAAATTAGGCAAATCATAGATTCATAGATTCCAGTGATAGAAGGGATCATCTAGTCTGGTCTTCTGGATAGCACAGGCCAGAGAGCTTCCCAAAAATAATCCCTAGAGCAGATCTTGTCGGAAAACACCCAATCTGGATTTTAAAATGGTCAGTGATGGAGAATCCATCACAATCCTTGGTAAATTATTCCAATGGTTAATTACCCTCACTGTCAATCATTTACACCTTTTTTCCAGTCTGAATTTGTTTAGCTTCAACTTCCATGTTATACCAATCGCCGGTAGATTGAAGAGCCCATTATTAAATATTTTTTCCCCATGTAGGTACTTGGAGACTGTAATCAAATCAACCCTTAACCTTCTCTTTGTTAAGATAAATAGATTGAGCTCCTTGCCTGTATCGCTATAAGTCATGTTTTCCAGTCCTTTAATCATGCTTGTGGCTCTTTTCTGAACCTCCAATTTATAAACATCCTTTTTGAATTGTGGATACAACAACTGGACACAGTAGGGATCACAGTGGTGCCACCATTGAGGTACAGTAACCTCTTTACTCCTACTCGAGATTCCCCTATTTAGGCATCCCAGGATCACTCTAGCTATTTTGGTCACTGTATCGCACTGGGAGCTCATGTTCAACTACTTATTCACTTCTATCCCCAAATCTTTTTCAGAGTCACTGCTTCCCAGGATAGAGTCCCCCATCCTCTAACTAAGGCCTACAGGTTTTGTTCCTGCATGTATATGTTTACATTAGCCATATTAAAATTAGGGCTGTCAAGCAATTAAAACAATTAATTGCAATTAACTGCACGATTCAAAAAATGAACGGTGCGATTCAAAGAAGAATTACGCGATTAATTGTGCTGTTAAACAACAATAGAATACCATTTCTTTTAAATATTTTTGGATGTTTACTACATTTTCAAATCTATTAATTTCAATTACAACACAGAATAAAGAGTGTACAGTGCTCACTGTCTATTTATTTTTGATTATAAATAATTGCACTGTAAAAAACAAAAAACTATTTTTCAATTCACCTCATACAAGTACTGTAGTGCAGTCTCTTTACCATGAAAGTTGAGCTTACAAATGTAGAATTATATATATATATATATATATAAACTGCGTTCAAAAATAAAACAATGTAAAACTTTAGAGCTTATAAATCCACTCAGTCCTACTTCTTGGTCAGCCAATCGCTCAGACAAACAAGGTTGGTTACAATTTGCAGAAAATAATGCTGCCTGCTTCTTGTTTACAATGACACCCGAAAGTGAGAAGAGGTGTTCCCATGGCACTGTTGTCGCTGGCGTTGAAAGATATTTTTGTGCCAGATATGCTAAAGATTCATATGTCCCTTCATGTTGCAATCACCATTCCAGAGGACATGCTTCCATGCTGATGAGGGGCTCTGCTTTTGATAACAATCCAAAGCAGCGTGGACTGACACATGTTCATTTTCATCATCTGAGTCAGATGCCACCAGGAGGTTGATTTTCTTTTTTGGTGGTTTGGGTTCTGTAGTTTCTGTATCAGAGTGTTGCTCTTTTAAGGCTTCTAAAAGCATGCTCCATACCTTGTCCCTCTCAGATTTTGGAAGGCACTTCAGAATTTTCAACCTTGGGTCGAGTGCTGTAGCTATTTTTAGAAATCTCACATCGGTACCTTCTTTGCGTTTTGTCAAATCTGCAGTGAAATCTGAAAACGAACATGTGCTGGGTCATCATCCGAGACTGCTATAACATGAAATATGTGCAGAATGTGGGTAAAACAGAGTAGGAAACATACAATTCTCCCCCCAAGGAGTCCAGTCACCAATGTAATTGATGCATTATTTTTTAATGAGCATCATCAGCATGGAAGCATGTCCTCTGGAATGGTGGCTGAAGCATGAAGGGGAATATGAATGTTTAGCATATTTAGCATGTAAATACCTTGCAACGCTGGCTACAAAAGTTCCATGCCTTCTCACTTTCAGGTGACATTGTAAATAAGAAGCAGGCAGCAGTATCTCCCCTCAATGTAAACAAACTTGTTTGTCTGAGCGATTGGCAGAATAAGAAGTAGGTTAGGTAACCAAAAAAAAATCTGCATTTGTAAGTTAGACTTCGAGGTCTAGTGGGTATGAGTGGGGGCGCTGGGGGTGGGAGTCAGCACTCCTGGGTTCTATTCCTGGATCTGTGAGGGAGGGTTGTCTACTGTTTAGATCAGGAGATGGAGAGTCAGGACTCCTCCTGGCTTTGCAGCTGACTCCCTGTGTGACTGAGGGCAATTCCCCGCACCCCCCCGTGCCTCAGTCATACGGGGATAATGACACCGCCCCAGCTCCTGGGGGTTGGGGCTGGATTCATTCCAGTCTATACAGCACCTCTGAGGGAGGTACTAGGAAAGGGCAGGACATAAGTAACCAACAGACACTAATGGGATGCACCATGTGATTCTCTTTCTGTCCCTAGCGCATGTGACTGTGGACCCCAACACAGCCAATGCCTACCTGCTCTTGTCCCAGGATCAGCAGAGCGTGAGGGTGGGCAACAAGAGGCGGGACGTCCCCAGTAACCCCAAGCGGTTTGACACGTGCACCTGCATCCTGGGCCGGCAGCGGTTCACAGCCGGGAAGCACTGCTGGGAGGTGGAAGTGAGGGACAAGCCATGTTGGACACTGGGGGTCTGTGAGGAGTGTGTGAGCAGGCAGGGAATATTCATGCCCTCACCAGCGACTGGTTTCGGGACGGTGTGGCTGCACAATGGGGATGAGTATGCAGCGCTCACTTCCCCCCTGCCCGAGCTTATGCTGAGAGCGAAGCCTCGGCAGATTGGCATCCTCCTGGACTTTGAGGCCGGAGAGGTGTCCTTCTACAACGTGACTGGCAGCTGTCACATCTACACCTTCAGTGGCATCTTCTTGGAGCCCCTGCGGCCATACTTCTACCCGGGGGTGCGGGCAGCCAGCCTGAATGATGCCCCTCTGACCCTCCCACAGGGAACACAGCAGCCATGAGCCAGTCACAGCCGCCTTGGCACCTTGGGCTTTCAGGACTTACCAATGAAACGCTTTCTTAACAACACATAATTCACCAGCGGAACTTACTGCCACAGGATATTGAGGGGGCCAAATGTCTAGTGGGATTCAAAAAAGGATGAGACATATATATGGATGATCCAAATATCACCAGCTAGAGAGGGCAGGAGACACCAGGACTATAAAACCATCTCCACAGGGCAGGAGCCAGCCACTGACTACAGGGGGGCACATTCCCCAAAGAGAAGGTTATTCCATAATTACACACTGCAGCGTCTCTGATACCTTCCTCGAAGCCTCTGACTATGGAGACAGGATACCTGGCTTTCGGGCGCTGCAGTGAGCTAGCACAGCAAATCCTGTGCTCTCTGGGTGCTGTTAGAGCAAGAAATTGGTCACTGAAGCTGATAATCAGCCACAGAGCAGGAGCACTGATCCATGATAAATGCCCCCACACTGCTAGACCTTCCTGCACAGCCCCAGTAGGGGAGTCTCCATCCAGCATTGCCATTCCCCAGCACTGGAATGCAGAGTCAGCAACATCTGCAGGGAGGCCCAGGGAGCAGGAGAAGGTAGGTGAGAGGACCTGAGGGCCTTGCTCAGTTTGCAAAGAATCCAGCTGCATCATCTTTCGTAGGTGGTGTGGCTGGTGGAGACCTTGGGTCTCTGGCATGTCATGCTCCTGGCCTAGCCGCTTGGTTCAAGGTAGAGCATTGCTGCCTGTGTCCTGTAACCTCCAGCAGCCAAGCTCCTTGGGGCAGCCATGGAAACATTGCCTTTGGCTACCCTTGTTTTAAAGGACTCGGGGAGCATGGACACGAGGATGGAGTCGCGTGTCTGTAAAGGGCGGGGCCTGCCAACACGAGCGAGCCAGCTCTAATCAGCAATTCGCCTCTGACCTATTCCCCCTTCTAGTGAAATACCGAAGCCTTCGTTCCGCTGGATGCTTCTGAGCCCAGCCCAGCCCATGGGCCAGAGCTGTCCACAGCCCTGTGCGTGTGCTGTCCCTGGTCTCACCGACGGTGTGCGTCAGCACGCAAACCCAGTGCAGACTGCAAAGCCTGTTGGCCCATCAACCTCAGCTCTCTAGGTCATTTTCTCCCACCAATAAACCATGCATTCCAATAGCCTTGTATAAGCTGGCAAAGCATCCCTTGTGATCTGAGAGCTGCTCACCCCCACCTTCTGGGGGAAGGGGGAGAGCTAGGAGATCCAGTCCAGCTGGAGCCGTGGTACTCTCAGGACTCAGCACTCTCATGGGCCCTTCGTGGTGCATGTGTGATTCAGGGACTACTATGACTGTCTGAGGGAGCTGCCCATTCCCTAGCCCTGTGTGCACCTCTCTGTGATGGGACTTCACCCCAAGAAGCCAATGTGCTGCATGCAGCTAAATAGTCCAGCCCCCCTCCAGCCCCGGTAATGAAGGCAGAGTGAGAGGAATTTCACACACAGAGAACCCCCTAGACTGTTCTGAAGCTAGGCAGAGAGGGTGGGACAAGGGGGTCTCTGAGGCCCTCAGGCTGGGCCTAGCTCACTGCCATGCCCGTCTCAAGGAGTGGTTTTGTCTTCTTGACATATATTCACCCTAACCCAAATAATGACATGTTTCAGAGTAGCAGCCATGTTAGTCTGTATTCGTAAAAAGAAAAGGCGTACTTCTGGCACCTTAGAGACTAACCAATTTATTTGAGCATAAGCATCCGATGAAGTGAGCTTTAGCTTATGCTCAAATCAATTGGTTAGTCTCTAAGGTGCCACAATTCCTCCTTTTCTTTTTCCTAACTCAAATGTATCCCATTGGCTACAGGGAGTTCCAAGCTAGGACAAGTTCACCTTGATGTCTTTCTCCAGCAGGCGGATGGTTGCAGAATCTCTCCTGGGTTGCAGAATTGCTCCTAGCCAGGGCTGGCTTTGATGCAGCAGCCTGGGGATGGTGCCCCATCCTAGCTGGGCAGGGTTCATGCCCTCCTTGCCTGGCCAATCCCATCGGGCTCCCCTTGAATATGTCCAGGACGCGATGGCTGCAGCCCTGCAGCCGCTGTACAGCCATGGGCACAGTAGGCCTGTGTGTGGGTGTTCGTCTGGCTCCAGGGCTGGGGAGGGAGGAGGAGACCCGGGAAAGAGCAGCAGCAAGCCGTTCGCTGAGTAGACAGTACTGGGCTGGCAGCTCCAGGTGCATTCCCAGCTCCGCGGAGAGGGACGTCAAGGCTGGCTGGACTGATCCCTAGATCTAGATCCCTAGAGGGCAGGTGCGTGCAGGGGTCTGGACACAGAGAATGGCCGACACCCTGTTTCCTGGCAACTGATGGCCTGGGCCCTTCCCCCCTGCAAGGTGAGACCTAAGGGTTGGAGAACAAGGGAATCAGGTGCCCTCCTGGCCGGGGAAAGGGACAAAGCCCAGAGGAGGAGGGGCTGGAGGAAGTTTCAGTTTGGGGCTGGCTGGGACATGGAGTGAAGGGCAGACGTGGTTGTCTGGCTCACTGCCCCCCAAAATGGACCCAGCTGAAGGGTCCGGTTCTCGACACCTACAAGCTCTGTATTAGACCATGTTCCTGTCATCTAATAAACCTTCTGTTTTACTGAGGGAAGCAGCGCGGGGTGAGGGATGTGCTGGCCACGGCTTCCTGCAGCCCCCGTTGGCCTGCAGTGGGGAACTGCGGCCAGTGGGATCCGCGATCGGCCAAAGCTGTGGACGCGACAGGTAAACAAACTGGCCTGGCCCGCCAGGGGGCTTACCCTGGGGGGCTGCATGCCAAACGTTGCCGACCCCGGTGCTACAGCAATCTCCCGTACAGCAATGGCTGTTACAAGACAGCATAATTTATTACAACCCAGAGTCTAAAGCTCAGGTGTATTTGAGGATCTGGGCCAGTACTTGGCTGTTTCTATAGTAATGACCCCTGAGCAAGCAGTGTAATGTACATGCTTATCACTGTGCTTGTCCAGAGGCTGCACGTCCATCAGAATGACTAGATGTCCTGATGTGTAATAAAAACACTTGGAGTCATAAAAAATCAACCCAGCCTACTTTACAGGGCCTGAGCCTTCTCTCCCTTACAGCATCTGAGCAGTAGGAGAATGGCTAATACGGGCCACTGTTCTGGTTGTTGTATTCTATTTATAAAAGCATAATACTGGCCAGTATTATAGTTGCTGTATTCTGTTATAAAACAACAACAAAACATAGAAAAATAAAAAATACAATTTAATGTTTTGAATTAATTTGGGGAAAAGAATTTACAGGACAGTACAAGAATTTAAAACATTTAAAACATTCCTTTCTTTCTCTCCAGTATGTTCGTCTCTTTTGTTCCAATTTTGGGTAGCGGGAGCGAGTAGTATAAGAGCCCTACCATCAATCAAACATTAACCCCACCCCTTGACCCCGTAAGCCCTGCACACAGGTCACTGGAAGTCCCACCTCTTGGGAGTATTACTTCCAGGGTCAAGGTGGACACATGTCCGGAAGCAAGATGTGTCATGTGACCCCTGTAAGAACTCCTCCCACTGTCCTCTGCTGATCAGGATGGATTCTGCCCCCACAGGAACGCTTCGAGAGAAGATTTGACCAATCAGGGGGAGTTCCGGGGTTTGTGTGACCCCTCTAAGAACTCCTCCCACTGCCCTCTACCAATCAGCAGGGGTTTCAGCCGCTGGGGACCACCCCGAGAGGAGATTTGCCCAATTGGGGGGAATTCTGGGGCAGGGTGACCCGTCAGGAGGTGGCTCGTGTGACCCCTCTAAGAACTCCTCCCACCACCCTCTACCAATCGCGATGGGTTTTGGCCACAGAGGACAGCCCCAAAAGGAGATTCGACCAAAATAGGGTGGGTTCTGGGACGGGCTCAACCACCCAGAAGAGGGTCATGTGACCCCTCGAAGGACTCCTTCCAATGTCCTCTGCCAATCAGAGTGCAGAACCATCACCTCATAAGTCCCAGCGCTGGGAAGAGGAGGCCATCTCTTACCAAGAAGACGTGTTTTAGAAATTGTGGAAAGGCTGAGAGGAAACGTGGACTCCTTTACCACCCCTGTGAGAACTTCAGACTTTGTTTTAGCCCCGAGGACCTTTGGAGTTGTGTGGAGAAAGCGCTACAGCAGCGACAGTTCTGAAGAGGATGAGAGAGAAGCCAAGGGGATTCCTTTGGCCCAGCCATTGATGGATATGCCAGAATCCGAACCTGAAGCCCAACTGCTCATGAGACACCCCCATGAGCATGGTGGCCTCTCGTCATCCGCCACCCTGGAGGAGGAAGGCGATCATGGCTTGGGGGAGGCACTGGCAGACAAGGTGAATGGAAAAGACATAGCTCAGGTACATGAATGATTAAGAAGCGACGGTCGATGATTGGGTGTAATGAGGTTAGGAACCAGGGGTTGTGTAAATCTAAAAACAAGGAGTGGGAACTTACGCTTGTTTCTTCTCTGAAAATCTCTCGACAGCTTGACGATGCCTTTCCAGAGGACCCGGAGGCCCTGGACGGCGTAGCATCAAGCAGCGAAGGTGAACCAGGCCCGCCTTGTTTTTGCTCAACGCCGCTAGAAATTGTTGAAGATGACTCCGAGGAGGACGGCTACGAGGAGTTTAGGAGGAGGCTTGGCATGGAACTCGCTGAGCCAGTGCCACATCACGAGCGTAAAAATGTTATGCGGACTATTGTCCGCGTTGCTGTTTATGCTGTTCTTCATCACTGTCTTAGGGAAAAGCTTTTTGAAAATGGTGAGGGCTGTGTCATAGATGCCCCAGCCCAATGGCACCATGACTGTGTGACTTGGACTTCAATGGATAGAAACTGCAAGCTCTGGGACCTGTGTGCTGAGCTATGTTTGGAAACCTTATTGAACACTATTATTGCCATAGGTTATGTTATGCAATGTCTGTGCCTAACCCAAGAACATTTAGCGCAAGCGGTGACCTTGAGAAATGCTGTGCAATTCAGTGGAGACCCTGACCTTGTTTTAAAGACAATGTCCAAACTGGAAGATGCCTGCTTACAGCGTTACATTGCATTACAATGCAAAACCGGGTCAAGCCCCCCACCAGCGGGGCACTGAAGCTCCCCTATGACAAGTTGAAATCACTGAATACTGTGTTAAGTAATAGGGGGGCCTCAGAGCTGGGGCACCGTGAACCCAAAGTGACATCAGCTCTGCAGTCTGTAACCAAACTCCTAATAGAATCAAAATTACCTCTGACATTACACAATGGAGAGAAAGTGCAATTGGTGTTTGGGGCCCTCAGAAGGGGGCTCACATCACTAGGCACAAACCTCCAAACTCTCTCAATTCACTGGGTTTTGGAATCCTTGTCCCTTGCCTAGCGAGTGCTACTTAGTTGATGGCGAGTCCCTCCGTCATAAAAGGCCAAGGACAGTTCTACTGTCCTTGATTCACATAATCAGGATAACAGCACTTTATTCTTCCTGCCCCAATAACAGAGAAACTGGGGATCCCACAGCCGCCAAAGTGACCATTTGGGCTCCTGTGGGCTCATGCTAGGTGGGGTGAGTGTCCTGTGCAAACGAGATCAGCTCCTGAAGTCCTTTCCCACAACTCACCACCAGATGTCAGGGTAGAGCTCATCCTGCCTCTGCTTACAACAGGAAAACAAAACAGGGATGGTTCAGACATGTGTTTGAGTACAATAGAGTTGACTCATCCTGTTCACACCCCCACTGAATAGCGAAGGTAACTGTGATTACTTACCCTTGTTGCTAGAGGGATAAATGTGATGGGTGTGCACCCATAGTAAGGGAGGCGGGTGGGTGAGTTCGGATTAATATGAAATGAAATAAAACCTCAGGAATTCGCAGATGCTATTGGGCAGTTTAAATATAATCCCTGGAGTTGGTAGAGCACTATTGGACAGTGAAAATGACCCAGGAACTGGCAGAACTCTACTGGACAGTTTAAATATGACCCAGGAGTTGTTTGAATGCTATGGGTCACTCTTTCTAGCAATTCAAAGCCATTAAAAGTTTAAAATACTCTATTTACCCAAAAAACCCAAAACAACCAACCAAAAAATCCCACCACACACACACACACACACACACACACACGGGTCTAACCCAAAACTGAAATGTTTGAAGGGTTCACAAATCTTCACCATGCTTTAGAACAATCATTTGCTCGAAAGACAAATTTTTAAAAGCTGTGGGTGCTTATTATGGTTGTGATACAACCATTTTATTTCAACCCCCAACCCCAAAGTTTAAGCATGAAAGAAACATGTTTAAAAAACAAGCCCCAAAGACATTTACTGAGATCTGCAAAGGGTCCCCACTTGGAAATGGGTACAGTTACATTACGGATTGGTGATTTACTGTTTAATACTGTAAGAAGGCCCTACAGAAAAATGTATTTTAACTAAAAGGAAAAAAATGTGGCCAAAAGCAGCTCGGTTGTGCAGACAGCTTAATTTGTTGGATCATACTAAAGAAGTTCTGTATTAAAATCACAAATGAGTTTGATTCCCCATAGTTTAAATTCCAGGGTATTACTAATTAAGAGGTCTCTTGGGTTTTGGTTCTGTTTCTCTCCCTCTCCGTGTGAAAGTTGCAAGCTGCTAATTGTGTTAGTACATCCTAGACAGAGTCTGTTCTCAAAGCAACACTTTGTAACAACAGAAAGAGCACACAGAGACTCCCCGCCCTTGTGTTGTATTTATCTGGCTTTGTTAGCAATTGTGCTTTAACATAGAGATAGAGGATGTATGTGGATGGATGCTTGGTGTGGATAATAACTGAATGATCAGGGAGGTGCCAGCCTAAGAATCCAGTGTCTGTCGGCCAAAGAAGGCGTCAACCAGAGGACCCCCGGAGGGCAGACTGGAATCCACCCAACAGCCTCAAGGATGGGAGAACCCAAGAACAAGACGGAGCCGTCAGGAATGTGCCATCTGCTGATTGATTCAGGAACAGCATGATGAAGCAATTCCCATAGGCTGGCATAGCAATAAATTCCTATAAAAATGGACTCTAGAAATGGAAAACTTTGGGGTCTGATTCTGCAAACCAACTTCCAGGCGCGTCAGATGTGCATCTGACAAGGCCCTGCTCCCTCCTCGTGTCCAGGCCACCTGGCCAGTGGCTTGGCATGAGCAACTCTAAGGCTGGTAACTATGATAACAACCTTGCAGAACCTCTGTGTGTGTGTGTGTGTATGAATGAATGTGTGAGTAAATATGAAATTGAATGGAATGTTATAGCTATAACTAACTGCTTACTATGATTCTTTCTGTATGCACAATAAATGTGGCATTTTGCCTTTTCCCTTTTAATAAGATCCTGCTGGTTTTTATTTTATTGGTATAAGAAATTCCCCCACCCCAGATCACAAAAGGGAATGTTAGGGAGGGGTGCCTAATGTCCTTAAGTAGCTATTATTTGAGAGTTGTAGCGATCAAATCAACCTGTTAGCTCCTATTTTGAAGTCTGTTTGAAACAAAGGCTTAGGATGGTGTAAAAACCTCATGTATTTTGGAGACTCTTTCAACAGAAACTCTCTTGAATGGCTGCTGGACTGCAAAAGGAGCCATGCTCCCTGTTTTTAACTCTGAAAATATATATTCTATTCTATCACTCGTTGGCCATGCTGTCTTAGTAAATAATGGTGCCTATGTTTCTTGCAGTGTGATCTGTTTAGCATGGAACCAATCACTTTAAACTGCATTTCATCACCGGGCCAAGGTAAAAACCAGTTTAACTGTAGTTTTGCTTAATAACTTCAGGTATTACACAGGTTGGATAGGGATTTGGGGGTAATACTAACTAACATTTTTGCTTGTTCTTTAATCCAAAGGCCCAAACACATATGGGGGTGGGGTGGGGGGGGGGTAACTTTCTGCAATTGGCTTTTAAATGCATGTGGGTTTATTGAAAAGTATTTTGTTGCAAACTGTGTTTTAAACTCTCACTCTCTCTCTCTCTCTGTGTGTGTAAAAAAACATAGGTGTTTTTTTTTTTAAGTATATGGCTGCAAACTGATGGTAATGGTGTGTTTCAAATTAACAGGGTGCTTTTTTAATGTGCAAAATGTGTTTTAAACTGGATTTTAAAAGTTGATTTTAAGTTACTTTATAAAAAAATGTGTTGGATAATGCCAAAGAAAACATTGTCTGTTATGCCTGAGAATATTGGATAACATGGCTATAAAAAGCATTGCAAGATACACATGTCTGGGCTTGTTGAAACACATTTTGAGCAAGGCTAGGTATGCCCAAGAATTTAAATGTATTTTTTAGAAAATTCATCACCATCCGGTCATTTTGCACTAAGTCTTTAGAATACAATTTTAAAATCCGGTCAAAAGATAAACCCTTGCTCTGATGATGTAAGAAAAACACTCAGTGATAGCCGTAGGCGACAGAGCGGGGGTCTTGTAATTGTCTATTGTGAAACACAATGCCTGTGGCATTTTTGTTTAAACATTTCATAATGCTTTTAGGAAACAACATGCTCTTTGGGGGGTGCCCGTATGAGTCTAAAAACTCTCCACGGTTACGCTCCGCCAGACACAAGGCAAGCCAGTGTTCACCAGGTTGGTTGTGTGGATGTGCGATACAAACCTAGGGGTCTCTGAGACAGCTTGTCGCCAGGGAGCCAAATCACAAGGGAACACATCTAAGAAATTCTTTTTTGTGTAAGGCACCTTGATAAGACACACGAGAGCTGCGCGGTGTCCATGTTCACATATGGTCAAGCAGAACGTCTGTCCTCTGATTTCTCTCTATGATGTTGTCAAAAACCCCATGCACGATCAGATTGATGGTGATGGTTAAAGCCTTCCCAAAACATATTTCTGCTCTCAGGTTCCCGGTTTTAATCAGGGAATAGTCATCAGCGCATTCCTGGTCGGGAGACAGGTCAAAGGCAAACAAGGTGTAACCCTGTGGAAACTCCTCACGGTCGATTAACAGAGAACGATCTGTCATGTGTTTACCAGTGTCTGTACCAGATTCATGTATTTCTCTCACGCAGCATCCTGCCTCCAAGTCTGGTTGCAGAGGCTTGGTTGGTATCTGTTCACCATCCACATACAAGGCCACAAAATTAATATCATAATGTTTAAAATGAAAGGGATTTTTAGTGTAACTTCCACTCAAGTCATAAGACAAACCCTAGGACAAGCATTTTGGGTAACTGTCCCAAAAAACAGGTTCTCCTGGTTATTGACCCTGCTGCCCACGGGGATGCTAAACACTTTCATTCCCACACGGTCCACGGGATATTTAGCATTTGTGGTAAGCAGGGACTCCGCGTGCCCCAGACGAACGCTCAGGGCCACCCGTAGTTTCTTCACAAAAAGCGATGCTGATACAACGCGCAATTTAAAGCCTTCGGCTGCATTGCCCATTAAACAGAAAGCGTCTTATCTGCGCGTCAGTTTAAATTTTCACATCCGCTCCGTTCAACAAATGAGACGTATCTGTTCTGATCTGTCTTTATTTCAATGGTAATGGTATCGATGTGGTGTTTTCTGACAGGAACGTGATGAGGTTTATCGTAGGTGATGGTGACAAACTCATTGTTCCTTCCTCAGACAGGGACACAGTGTAACAGGGGAACAGAAAAGTCCCTCACAAACTGGTGTTCTACAATATCTGTGCAGATACAGGGAATTAACTCCCCCTGTGATGTCTGCCCAGAAGGGGAATTTTTGGACGCTGCGCTTGGGGCGCAAACCTAGAATGTTAGCTAGCTCCCTGCTGGTAGAAAACATAAAAGTAAAATCAGCGGATTTAAGGCTAACTTTTCTACCCACAGGGTCATCGTTCATGACCACCTCAGGCGGTGGGGGAGGACGAGCCACGGTGCTGTTCATATGATCCAATCATTCGGGTATGGACGAGTAATAACCTCGTCGTAGGATAAAACTCTATGCCATATCTTCAAAGGTGATTTCAAAAGGGGTGTCCTCGTTGATAGCGTTCCAGCTGTGCGGGTGTTGTATTTCCACTAACCCCACCTCCCAGGCACCCGGGAGATCCAAGGGCTTAATTAGCTGTATTGTAAAGTTCGAGCTGGTGTTTTGAGGAAAAACTGCAGAGCTGGCATTGCTGGGCAAAGTCATGTAAAACCCGCTGTCGCTCATTTTTCGCTCCCTCAGTCTTTGCAGGAGGAATCTTTTTGTTTGTTTGTGTCTAAACGTCAGAATTGAGAAGCTTCCACCCAGCTGATAAACTTATCCCCCGTCCCCCGCAAACCATTTCACCAGTAGCTGCTTTTTTCTCCCTTTTCCTTTCTCCGCTAGAACTTTTTCGATCCTGCAAATCTTGTGTTGTTTGGGGTTTACTTTTTGTAAATCTTCAGGGTAAAAAGATCCAGTAACTGTCTCACCCTCGTAATCTTTTAATCGGTATACAGGTCTCTGGCTCCTGGTTCAGGCTTCATCCACTATAAATATCTCATTGGTAAACGTCTGTTCACAACCTTTTTCAAAAGCTCCTTTGGTTTTAGAGAGTCTCACGTGGTCGCCTTTTCTAAAAGGGGCAACAACCGGTTTTATTTTAAAACCGTCTCTATCAACCGGTTTCCATATCTTCAGAGAATTGGAAGGGTTAACATCGGCGGGTCTGGTACGTAGAGTTCTGTAAAAGCTCTCGTTGTAACTCTTCGTAAAGTCAGGTAACAGGTCAATGTGGCGAAAGGCGTTATGGGCTGTAAAATATCGCCACATCCTCCACATCTTTTTCAAGTTCTGTTAAAATCGCTCCACAACCCCTGCTTTGACTTCATTATCAGTAACAAAAAGCGTTAACGCTGTGCCGTTTCAACAATCTGCTAAAAAAATTTGTTTCAAAATTCTTTCCACCTATTAGTTTGTCATTTTTGAGGCACGCGACCTTGGCTAAAAATAGCTTCCAAGGCCTTGGATTCCTCACCGCTCATCTTGTCTTTTAGGCCTAAGGCCCAGGCATATTTGGATAGAATGTCTATCACTGTTAAGATGTATTTAAAACCGCTGTTGTGTTTGGAGAAGCGGTGCATACGGACCAAATCTGCCTGCCATTGCACGTCCACATCTGAAACAACGGTCCTGGTTCTTTTAAAACGTATTTGAGCTGGTTTGTGTAAAGCGTAAGCATCCTGGTGTGAAAGCCAAGCTCTGACCTGTCTTCTATTTAAAGTTTTAGGATGCTTTTTGGCCACTTGAAAAAGAAGATTGACCCCGTCAAAGCCCCCAACTTTCCTGGGGGTTTAACAGATTTTCTTTAACAGAGCCGTCTGTGGAGACATGGCTGTTCCTGGGACCGTCTTTTACGAACACAAGTATGGAGGGGGACACGTTCATTCTGGCACATTTAAATAAGTTTTATTAATCGCCTGGTTTAACACAATCTTTTACAGCCGCCTGAAACAAAGGAGGCCATGATCCCTACCATGAGGGAGTCTGAGCTGGTTCATTCTTCCATTTTTGTCCTTTTCTGGATTTTCCTCTTGAGATCTGGGTCTCAGACAGGAGCAAAAACAGCTGATGCGCGATGGATTTACTCCCACAGGGCTACCGATGTGTAACTTCTCAAAGGCCTCTAGAAAGGCATCGTCGAGCTGTTGAGAGATTTTCAGACAAAAAACAGTGTAAGCACCCCACTGCCTGTTTTTAGATTTATGTAATGCCAGGTCGATTCCTAACCCCATCACACCCCCATGATCGACCGTCGCTTCTTAATCATTCATTTACCTGAGCGCCGTCTTTCCCGTTCACCTTGTGACTCCCCCAAGCCACAATCGCCTTCCAACTTTAGGGCCTGGACAATGAGAGGCTGTCACACTCATCGGGGTGCCTCACAAAGGTTTGGATGTTGGGGTCGGGTTCCGACGTATCCATCAACGGTTGAGTCAAAGGGCCCTCCTCGGAACTGTCACTGCCGTAGCGCTTTCTCCACACAACTCCAAAGGTCCTCAGAGCTAAAACAAAATCTGAAGGTCTCACGGGGGTGGTAAAGGAGTCCATGTTTCCTCTCAGCCTTTCCACAATTTCTAAAACATGTCTTCTTGGTGAGAGATGGCTTCCTCTGCCCAGCGCTGGGACTTATGGGGTGATGGTGCTGCACTCTGATTGGCAGAGGGCGTTGGGAGGAGTTCTTAGAGGGGTCACATGACCCTCTTCTGGACGGTTCACCCAATCCGAGAACCTGCTCCATTTTGGTCAAATCTCTTCTCGGGGCGGTCCTCTGCAGCCGAAACCCATTGCGATTGGTAGAAGGTGGTGGGAGGAGTTCTTAGAGGGGTCACACGAAGCACTTCCGGACGGGTCATCCCACCCTGGAACTCCCCCCAGTTGGTCAAATCTCCTCTCGGGGTGGTCCCCAGTGGCTGAAACCCCTCCTGATTGGTAGAGGGCGGTGGGAGGAATTCTTAGAGGGGTCACACAAACCACTTCCAGACAGATCACCCCACCCCGGAACTCCCCATGATTGGTCAAACCTCCTCTCGGGGTGGTCCCCAGTGGCTCAAACCCCTACTGATTGGTAGACGGTGGTGGGGGGTATTCTTAGAGGGGTCACACGAACCACTTCCAGACAGATCACCCCACCCCGGAACTCCCCATGATTGGTCAAACCTCCTCTCGGGGTGGTCCCCAGTGGCTCAAACCCCTACTGATTGGTAGACGGTGGTGGGGGGTATTCTTAGAGGGGTCACACGAACCACTTCCAGACAGGTCATCCTGCCCCGGAACTCCCCCTGATTGGTCAAATCTTCTCTTGGGGCGTTCCTATCAGGGCGAAACCCATCCCGATTGGTAGAGGACAATGGGAGGAGTTCTTAGAGGGGTCACATGACACACGTTGCTTCCGGTCATTTGTCTGCCTTGACCCTGGAAGTAATACCTCATGGCTTGGGACTTCCAGTGACGGTGGGTAAGGCTTACGAGGGCCAAGGGTGGGGTTAACGTTTGATTGACGGTAGGGCCCTGATGCTACTGGAGCGCCTTCTTCTGTTTCTCTCCCGCTTCATTCCCCAAGCACTCGGCCAGGACAGATGTCATTTAGGACCTCAGTTGCCACCAGCTGGACAGAGGGACTTGGGTCTTTCTTGAGGAACTGGAGAGCTGAAATGACAGAGGACAACATGCTCGTGTACAGACTGTCAAATCACAGCTCAGCGTGATCACAGAATCTTGAACTCCCAGAGCTGAATGATCACATGGTAAAATGTGAAACTGGGCTCAGTCCTTCTATTGGGATGGAAAATACATGAGAGATGAATCTGCCTCACTTTTCATATTGTCACCTGTGCCTGAACTAGCTGGAGACTGACTATCTCTGAATAGCACGCGACAGACGCTCTCCAATACAAAGAAAGCTTTAGGTTCCTCCATTGGCTCCCTTCCATGCTCCCAACAAGTGGGGAGGCCCTGACGCGACCAGAAAGTCACCCACTCTGCTGTGAATGGAAGAAGGTCCATTGTTTCAATAGCTTCCACTTTTAAGTTTATTTTCCATCTCTATTCAGGAGCCACGGTCTGAGCTCCAATAACCCTGGAATTGAACAGAGACCAGGTCCAAGCTGGTTTGTGCAGGATGCAGGGCACCTACTGGAAGAAAAAATGCTGGTGGGAAATTTGGGGGAGCAGAAAGTGGCTACAATTTCTCCTCACCTGGGCAGTCCACAGAGAGCCAATAAAGCCCAAAGAGTGGATAGCACTGGCTGCGGAGGGGGCCTTGCCAGGACAACCAGGAGATGCACGGACTCACATCACACCCCCTGCAGCTGCCTCCTTCAGGGGAAATTAAAGCTGACTTTCTACTGGGCAAGACTGAATTTGTCCTTGGATGTGTGGCTGATGCACTTTGCACCAGTGGTATCGGTTACTGCTGCTTGTCAGCTAAATTCCTTTAGAACTCACGGATGAGCAGAACTTCAGCTGTATTTATTACTTACACATCAGCAGATGGTCCAGGTTCAGCCATTTCATACGCTGCCTGTCTGTGTGTTCCAGGATGATGCCTAAATACACAATGGAAAACAAACAACAACAATAAAACCTTCCCTTGTTGAGTGCAAAGTGATATTAGCAGCCCCTAGACAGGTCTTTGGCCTCTCCTACTGTGGACCTAAGGGTGAGCTGTGGGCAAGAGGATGCTAGTGCAGTTTAGAGTCCACACTGAAGAGAATGAGAAAGACTTTTTTTTTTAAGAATGTTTACACAAAACCCATTTGCTTTAAAGAGTCTGTGTTCCTCTTGCCACTGCTGTCAGTTATTGGAGACATACTAAGCTAGTGTCTTGGTCTAGTGGTCTGAGCAAAGACCTGGGGCCAGGAATAAGTGAGTTCTAAGCAGGGATCCCACAATGTGACTGACAGGTGGGACTTAGGCCACAATGCCTGCCTGTCTCACCTGGGTATGCTTGGGAGAAGAGGGCACACGGCCAAAGCGGAGGAACCTTTTGCCTCCTTGACAAGGTGGTGTGGCCAGGAACCTGAAAGAGCAGGTGCTGAGGGCAGGTGGGCTGCATGCCTCCCAATGATGAAGTAGTAGTGAAGAGCACTGAGCAACACTGTGGGTGGGTCTGCACTTTGAGCAAGGGGGATCACTCCCAGTTCAATGGGACAGGCCCACTCTAGCTCGGACAGCGCTCGCATGCTAAAATTAGAATGTAGCTAAAGCAGCACGAGCAGTGGGAGGAGCTAGCCACCTTGAGAATCGACTTTGGGGTTTGGATGGGATCATACTTGGGGTGGTTAAACTTCCTCCTGCTCCTGCCATCGCAGCTACTCTCTATTTTTAGCACTCAGGGCTAGTGCGGGTATGTTTCATCAAGCTGGGAATTAGACCCCCAGCTCCAAGTGTAAACATGCCCTATGAGACAGTGTCCCAGCCTCTACTATTAAATGACTGCACCGTGCTTTCCCTGCAACAATCCCAAAGCACTTTATAGCAAGTCATGATTTCCTCCGACCACCACACTGGAGAGGTAGGGATATTAACATCCCCATTTATGTATGGGAAGCTGAGGCACAGAGAGATTAATGGCAGCTCAGTGCTGCACAGTGGGATTTTTTTCTCTCTCCCTCAATGGGAATACCAAAAGGGACACTGGGCATCATCTCTCACCAGCTAACTTGACTGCAACTGCCCGGATCTCTTCCCATCTGCTAAAGAAGTACATGATGGTGCTTTTGTACAAGTTCTCCAGCAGCTCGGCATTCTCTTTGGCCTAGAGGAAATCAGGGACACATGAGCTCTCTCTGGCTAGAAGTGCCCTTTGACTGCCAGCACATGCTTTTACGAGCCACAGGTAAATCAGAGAAAGAACAGGTGACTGGGTGGACGTGGGAAAAATGGGGATCTGTGGCAGATTTACATTTCCCATCACCCTCAGTCATATATCCCACTCTGACCGTTATTTCCATTACCCATCACACATCCCCCCCACACCTCTACACCACCACATACCACTCCAGTCAAGAATCTCAGACACTTCAACAGCTCACTCACAAGGTGTCTGCAAATGTCCACCTGGAGCTCTTCAGGCTTCAGCTCGGCTGTGCCATCAAGGTGTTCATTCACGGCAGTTTGGAGCCTCTTCAGTCCCAAAAACGGGACACAGAGGTGAAACGTAGCTCTGCATTCCTGAAAAAAGGAAGCGTGTCACACCATTTAATTGTTCCCTACTGAGTGCTTTGGTCATTCAAAGGGAACTCATCTGCTTGACTGCTCATCTATTCCAGGATAAAAAGGGATTCATCTGGATGTAATTGGCAGAAAACATGCAGGAATGACTAAGAGAGGGGAGAGCTTCCACTGCAACCTGGAGGTAGCATCAATGTCTTTTTGGAACAGATCTACCTACGAAAGCTGCTTCACCAGGTCTCTCTTCTGTTCTGGGGAGGCAGGGGCCTGGGGTGCAGAGACAGACAGGAAGAGAGAGCTGTCGGGCTCAGACCCATGACCTATCCTGGATTCTGGTGAGGCAGCCATGGACCAACCTGGCGGGAACTGACTCAGCAGGAGGGCAATGAACTGAGGGGGGAATTTGGATCTCCAGAGCAGGCAGGAATAGCAGAGCTCCCCTGTCATTGGGAGGAAGATTCCTTTGGCTTAGTAAATAAGTCACTCTCGGTCTTACCACTGAAACCCTGGGGTTCGGGTCTTGCAGGTGCAGCAGAAGTGTGACCCAGCTCTGTCGAACCTGCTCGGCGAAATAGCCCTTCCATTTTCTTTTGGTCAGGCGGGCCAGGATGCCAAATAGGACAAAGGACCATAAACGAAGAGCATCGTCCTCCTACAGCCAAGAAAGCCCCACAAGTTAGTAACTAAGGGACAATCACATCACGTACCTCGCACAGCCATCTCTTCTACGCTAAAGTCGAGGGATTCCAACTACAGCTAGTCGGGAACACTTTCATGAACTAATTTTTGTTTCGAATTTGCTGATTCATTAAACTATTTGAGCGACAGTTCCATTTTGATGAAATTCCTCCAGAAGCCAGGCAGGGGTCCTTAGGAACCTGCCTGCTGTCTTGCCAGTGCACCCATTCAGCTCCCTGGAAGCCAATCTAGCAGGCTGACTGGGATCGTGGGCTTCCAAACCCCCAGCGTCTGGGACCCTGGCTCTCAAATTTGCAACTCCCTGGCACTTCTAGCTCCCACAGTTTCCTGGGTTCCCAGCACCGGGATAGTCTGAGAGCAGACTGCCCGGACCCAAGGCTTTCAATAGAGCTTGGCTGAGAACAGGAATTCTGTTTCACAAAGAGTTTTGAAGTTTGGGGAGAGGGATTGCCACAAATAGGAACAAAACCAAAATTTGACATCTCAAAATTCTCTGCAAAATGGAATCATTCCAACCCTCTCACAAAAAAATGGTATAGAGCAGGCCCAACGCTCTCTATTGTACCTTGGAACCCCCTTTTCATGGTTATCTAGCTACCTAATCTAGTATTCAGACTTTCTTTGAGCTTCTCAGTGGCAAGAAAGAAGAACAGAAGGGGGAGACTGTGGGAGCAGGGATGTCATCCCCATCCTCCTAATGTTCTCCTCCTCCGTAAAACACCTCTCTTCCCTGGGGCCGAAACATCTCTTCACTCTGACATGAGCAATGCCCAGGGAGTAAATGGAGTCTAATCAAGATCGCTTGAACTGGGGCTGGAGAGTTCTGGTCACATACGTTGTCAAAGTAGGTCCGGATCTCTTGGGTGAGGTCTCTGAAGGAAGAACCTATGTCCTTCTCTTTCAGCTCCTTCAGGACTTTGGCCACTGCTTTCATGCTCTCGCCAATGACTTCAGAACTGAAAGGGTCACTTAAGGCCCTGATCAGGATGACCATAAGAAACTTCTTGTGCTTTTTCAGCTGGACAAACATACGACATTAAAGAACACTGATCACTGATCACACTTCTAATACACTTTCTTTAGCAGTTATGAAGCTGTGGGAATTTCATCTCCCCCTCCCACCCCCCCATTCCTCCTCCCACCCCCCCATCCCCTAAATATACCTATAGCTATATTTCAGACCAGGTTCGAGCTACAATGAGCCAAACTTGGTGCCATAATACACCTGTGTCATCCTATTATTAGATTCCTAGTTACTTAGATTCCAAGGCCAAAAGAAACCCTTGTGATTATCCAGTCTGACCTCCTGCATAACATTGAACTTCCCCGAAATAGTCTCTGTTGGAACTAGAGTGTATCTTTTAGAAAAACGTTCAATCTTGATTTTAAAATTGCTAGTGACAGAGAATCCACTACAACCCTTGGTAAATTGTTCCAATGGTTAATTAAAATTACCATTAAAAATCAATGCCTTATTACCAGTCTGAATTAGTCTAGCTTCCTTTTCCCCCATTGAATCTTCTTATACCTTTGTTTGCTAATGGGAAGAACCCATTCTCAAAATGTGTTCCCCATGTGAGTAGTTCTAGACTGTCCTCAAGTCACTCCTTAACCTTCTCTTTGTACAGCTAAATAGATTGAGCTCCTTGAGTCTATCACTAGCGGTATCTTTGCCAATCCTTTGAGAATTCTTGGGACTCTTCTCTGAATCCTCTCTAATTTATCAGCATCCTTCTTGAATTGTGGACACCTGATCTGGACACAGCATTCCAGCAGTGCTCACATGAGTGTCATATTCAGAGGGAAAAGAACTTCTTTACTCTTCGTCAAGATTCCTCTCTTTATGCCTCTAAGGATCATTTCAGCCCTTTTGGCCACAACTTCGCATTGGGACACCTTATGTTCAACTGATTCTCTGCCATGACTCAAGTGGTTTTCAGCATCATTGCTTTTTGGGATAGAGTCTCTCATCCTGTAAGTATGGCCTGCGTTTTTTTTTTTTTGTTCCTAGATGGAGACATTTACACATGGTCATATTAAAGTGTACAGATTGTTTGCTTATGCCCAGCTTAGCAAAGGATTTAGCTTGCTCTGTATTGACTGCAAAGAGGTTACGCGGGTATGTGAGAGAGCAGAATTTGGCCTAGTGCATTGTGTGCAGCCTCTGTAAACTCCGAACAACTATTTTCCTTGGTTTCTCTAATTATGCTGCATTCTAGTCAGTATTCTCTCTTACCTTCTCAGGCGCCCCATAGACTAAATTTCCCAGGCCTCTTACAGCCATCTGCCGGACAATGCTGTTCCTGTCATGTGACTTTTCTTCCAAGATGTGTAAGACTGGCTTCAGGAACTTCTTCTCCCTGAGCATGGGATCACTCATTAGCTGAAAGAAAATCAACCTGTCCATTAGCCCCAATATGATCATTAAGATTGGGAATAGAATCTGAGCAGACATGTCATACACTAAAAACAACAAGGAGTCCTCCTACAGCCCCAGTCTTGAGGATAGAGACAAATATGGCTACCCCTCTGATACTTGGCACATAATACACTGTAACACAAATGAGAAATTCCACACAAATGAGAAAGGTCTACAAAACATGGAGCTTTCCTTTTGGGCACTAGAATAGGGATCCACTCACCTCTTGAGAGCCTCTTAGTGGCTGGGTATGGTATCACAGTCCTTTTCTCACCCCTGGTGCACCCTGCCAGCCGTCCTCAGTGCGTCTTCTGTGGCTCAGGCCTCTGGCTGAGTCCCAAAGTCCAAAGGAACCCCTTCTGGGGTAGTCAAGAACAGTCCCATTGTCCTCACTAGGGTCTCCAGCCCCAACTCTGGGTCCTTTACATTCTGCCCTTTGTTCAAGCTCTCCATTAGCATTGTCCCCCCCATGGGGCTTATGCCACTGTTGGTGGTAGGGGAACCTGGGCCTGCCCCTAACTCTGGGTTCCAAACCATGGATCCTATAAACAGGAGCTAGGCACTGCTTGATTTCAGGTCATTGTCGCTTCTTCCTACCGGCCACTTTTAGCTTCACCCTCACCTCAGGGTTAAAGTTCTTCGGGACTCTCTTCCTGAAAACCCAGCTTAAGTAAAGGCTGCCAGAATCAAACTCTGGTTGTCCCCTGAATTTCTGTGGCCAGAGAGCAGCGCCCTTTCTTGCCCCTCCAGTTCCTGCCAGGAACTGACCTGCTAAAGCCCTTCAGCTCCTTTTAACCAAGCCTGATGGGCTCGGATTGGCTGCTTTCATGAGGCCTCTCTAGACAGACCCAGACTGGGGGCTCTTTTCCTGGGGCAGGGTGTAGTAGGACCATGGGGCCTCTTGTAAGGAGCCTTAAAGCCCAGGTACAGCCCATCACGGGCACAGAGAGGTTGTTTTTCTTAGAACCAGATAAGCCCCGAAGATAGTTGCTTAGCATAAGTGGGAAATATGATGCAGATTTTGGAGGAGGATTGTGGAAAGGGAGGATGCTCCAGCAGGTATCCCCACACTAGCCTAGGACTTAGGAGACCCAGGTTCCATTTCCTGCTCCCTCAAAGACTTCCTGTGTGACCTTGGGCAAGTCACTTAGCCCTTCTGTGCATCAGTTCCCTGCCTGTAAAATAGGAAACATAGTGCTTCCCTACCTCGCAGGAGTGTGGTGGGGATACAGACATTAAAGAGTTTAGAGGTACTCCGATACTAGAGTAATGAGAACCTAAGATAGACATTAATGTAGTTGTAGGTTGCTTGGTTGGTAGTATTAGGACACTCGGTTCATTCAGAAGATGTGCTGAGCTAAACCAAAATCAGGAGCTGTTGGTTAGGATCAGCACTAGGACTTGGCAGAAGAGGTCCAGTCATCCAAACTCTGTCCGTATCTCTCTCAGCCAGCACCTGTGGTTGTGTAGCTAGTATAGGCAATGACGGCAATAAAAACCACAGAGAGAGAGAGAAGGACTCAGAAAGGTATCGTGAAGTTCCTGGTGAGGTTTCCATATAAAGGAGGACCTATTCTACTGTCTAAAATGACAATTACTCCTATGAACTGAACTGTAGAACTCCCGAAAGAAAGGCAGACAAGAGTCTAATGGTGAAACTGCTCTTCAGAGCCCTGTGTCTTACCTGGGCAAGGAAAGCTGTGCTGGTGACTCGGTGGTTTTCTGAGGGGGAATTCACCCAGGGGAGGAGGCTCTGTATGATCTCAGGTGTTATGAGTCCAGATCTTAGCAGAAGCCTGGAAGACAAAAGAAACCGCTCATGGGCTAGATTGCACACTTCAAAAAATCAGCTGCTCTGAGCATACAGCTCTGATATCTAGGAGTGGGAGCTGTGTGTTTCCACCCAGGACACCCTCGCACCCCCCGCCCACAAAGCTATAAATGGGAGGTTCCCTCTCAGCCACTCTATTGGCTACTCATTCCCAAGGATAAAATGATGCCTCCTAGATCTCTTACCTCACCAGCAGACACACTCCCTCATGGTGAGTCTTGGGGTTTTCCAGAAGAATCCAAGTTCTCTGCTTCCTGAGCGCTCTCACCAGTCTCTCATTCCCACCCTTGAAAAGCACAGACTCGAATGCTTTGATAGAAAGCCTGGGGAAAGAGAGGCACAGAACTGCAGCAATCAGGAGGAAGGTGCAGCTTGAACAGAGAGTCAGGTTACTTCTCAGGTCTGCTGTTCAATCGACAGTTCATCCATTGGCAATGTCCTGGACACCAGTGTCCCTGGAAGGACTTGATGCTGGGAGGTAAGTTTCAGTCTCATACATCTCATAGGACTAGTTTTGCTAGGGACAAAATTTTGCAGTCCTTTTTCATAGAATCATAGAATATCAGGGTTGGAAGGGAGCTCAGGAGGTCATCTAGTCCAACCCCCTGCTCAAAAGCAGGACCCATCCCCAATTAAATCATCCCAGCCAGGGCTTTTTCTCTTTCTGCAAGGAGTATGGGCACTAGCAGAGTACAGTGATATGGAAAAGATACATGATCAGGACCCAGAAACAGGGGGCATAGAGTGTGGTGATCACTAATGGACATTTTGGGGTCATATCTCCAGATAGACAGAGTGCTGAGGGTTTGCACTTGAGTCAGCACTCTGGTCACTATTCGTACTAATTCGGTTCCTCACAGAAGGCCTAATTGGATAGAGGTGTACCTGATTACGAGGTCAGATTGGGGCTAGTGAGTCAAGGAACCAATCATTCCATTAACAGGGAAACTGTATAAAAGGACATGGGCAGGAGCCCTTTGAGGGGAACAGACAGAGAAAGAAACTTGGGTGACCAGATGTCCCAATATTTGGGGCTTTATCTTATACAGGTGCCTATCCCCTCCCCCCCCCCCCCCGCCCGTCCTGATTTTTCACACTTGCTGTCTGGTCACCCTAAGAGAAACAGAAAGACAAAAAGCTAGGAGAGCCTGACAAAGTGAGGTCTCTGAGTGGAAACACTTTACCCCCCACCTGACTTTTGGAGAAGAGCTTAGAAAGTTGAGATACAATATAAAGGTGCTATGTATTGGTAGGGGGATGAAATAGACTATACGTTGGTGTTTACAAGCAAAAAAGTCTCAACGCGGTCTGTGTTTGTGGAAGATGTGGGGGTGCAACACCCCTCTGTGTCACAGCTGGGGGCTCATCAGGGATTTCCCTGTTATCTATGCAAATGGAGAGCCTGTTGGAGAAGCCGGTGTAGAGGTTTGGCAGTCCAGGCGATGGAGGGAACACTGAAATGGGTGATGAAGCAGCAAAGAGAAGTGTAGAACAGGGGTTCTCAACCTTTCTGTTTCTGAGCCTCCCCCACCCTCAACATGCAAGAAATACTCCATGGCCCAGTTTCAGGCCTCTGCCCTGCCAGGCATCAGAGTTTTGGGCTCCTGGCTCCAGATTTTAACCCCACAGGGTTCAGGGGCTTGAGGCTTTAGTGCAGGTGTTGGGCTCAAGGCTTCAGCTTTCTGCCCTGAGCCCCAGCTAGTCTAAAGCCAACCCTGCTTGGCAGACCCCCTAAAACGGGCCCGGTTGAGAACTGCTGGTGTAGAACAGTGGTCTCCAAACGTTTTGGCTCACGCACCCCCAGGGTGACCTGCCGCAGTCACGCCACCGATGGAAGACCTGCCGCAGGCGGGTCGCCAGAGGGGAGCACCAGACATGGACATGCAGAGCTGCCGCCGAATGAAAAAAACGGCGGAGTGCCGTCCGGCGGCGCTACTGTTGCCATGCCCCCCCCCCCCGGGATCATCCCGCGCACCCCAGTTTGGAGACCGCTGGTGTAGAAGACCCGACAGACCTTCCAACAATCCCAGCAGGCAGAAAAACAGCCTTTCCTTGCCCGGTAGGTTTAACAGCAAAAGAGTCGGCAGGAATTTATACGGGAGCAAGCCCAGGTCTGGCAACAACTCCTCCAAAGTTTGGTGAGTCCCGTGACAGGAAATGGAAACCAGGCACAGGAGATCAGACTGTAAAATGGGACCCGCGAACAACCCCGATGTGTTTTTGGTTACTCTTCAAGGAGGAGCAGTGAGACCTCCTAGGGACAGAACAATGTGGGCCCTTCAACTGACACCCTATTTAACCGGGGAAGCACATCTAGGGCTTTTAGTGATGAGCAGGCAAGAGATTGTGAAATGATTAAGGCAGCCATGCTGGACGAGGTGGGGCCTGTCCACAGAAAAGTACTGCCAGAAATCTAGAGTTGAAAGATGGATTGAGGGATTATGCCTCTGTGCATTTGGACAGAAATTAAAAGATTGGGCCACTCATTGGTAAGGCCAGATACTCAGACCGTGGGGGAGATCATGGATTATTCAGAGTCTCCCTGAGCATACCCGAGTATGGGTTCTGTGGCGCCAGCCAGTTCATCTGGACCCCACAGTTAAAGTGAGAGGAATTTGCAGAGGCGGACATTCCCAGAGTGAGTCAGTGGTCTAAGGGACTAGATTTGAGAAGGACCAGAGTGCCTACAGCTGGGAAGGGCAGCAAGAAGAAGAGGGAGGAGCCTCAAGGAACTGTAGTGGGAGCTTGGCCTACGGCGTGCTTCCAACATGGACCTGAAGGACATCTAAAAAGAGACTGTCCGAAAATGGACTGTGGGTTTGCCCAGTTTTGTGGTTGGGACAAGACTCCCAGGCAGGGAAGAAAAAAGAAAGTACCTACCATATCGGTCTGGGTAGGGAGGAGCCACCAAAGGGACTAATGGACACAGCTTCATCCTGTTTGCTAATCAGGCAGGAGTTAGTGAAACCCCACTGGATACTTCCCAGAGGTAGGATCAAAACTGAATACCAGGTCCATGGGGACAATAAATTCTGCCCAGTGGCAGAGGTGACTCTGAAAATTAAGGGGAAGTTTAGGCAGAAACATGTAGGGGTAGTGGATGGATTGCCCCACTGCCTTCTACTGGGCATGGACTGGAATCCCTTTCTAACAGGGACACCAAGGCAGGTATGGAGGCCCAGGAGGGTGGAAATAAAACCTGAAGGGCCAGGTAAAGAGGAAATATATGTAAAGGGGCTGGAGGAACCTAGACACGAAAGTAGAGACAAGAGGGAGGAGAAAGAAAACAAAGGTCAAGCGTAAAGGTGACTTAAGATCATCCAGTGGGGTCAAACAGTCATCAGAGCCCTTACCACCAGGATCTCAGGAGCAGGCATCCCTAGAACACTTTGGAGGGACTCAGAGCAGTCTGTGTCCATGGAAGAGGCCGGGGCACAGCCTACCACCCCGTCACATATAGGTACCTAAAATGGGCCTGCACATGGGCCAACAGCATGAGCAGAATCTATACTCGTGTCTGCAGCGCCAGCAATCACATAGCTAGGTACCCATCCATCTGAACAAATTCAAGTTTTGTGGACATAACTGAGGCACCCATCTTGAAAACCTGACCCACTGTGGCCACTACATAAGATCAGCCTTACTGGCTCAGTCCAATGGTCCATCTAGTCCAGTACACTGTCTTCCAACAGTGGTCAATGCCAGCTTCTTCAGCAGGAATGAACAGAACAGGGCAATCATGAAATGATCCAATCCCTGTTGTCCAGTCTCAGTTTCTGGCGGTCAGAGGCCTAGGGACACCCAGAGCTTGGGGTTGCATCCCTGACCATCTTGCCTAATAGCCATTGATGGACCTGTTCTCCATGAACTTATCTAATTCTTTTTTTTTTTAAACCCAGTTATACTTTTGGCCTTCACAACACCCCTTGGCAATGAGTTCCACAGGTTGACCGTGTGTGGTGTGAAGTAGTACTTCCTTATGTTTATTTGATACCTGCTGCCCATCTGTGAACAGAGCTGAGATCCTGGTTTCCTAGGAAAATTCAGAGACATTATAAAACCATGAAGTCTGTAATTTGAGCACCTTGTTGGCATGGAATAAAGAAACACAACAAGAAGAGAAACTAATAATGTTGCGAGATTGGTGGGAAATGTACATTAATGTGCTACCAGAGCTGAAGTCAACTGAGGACTCAGGAATCTTAGTGTTAACTGGCGAGGGGCACAGAGTGGGTGCCGAGGGGCCTGGTACATACATTCTAGCTCACTAAAAGGTTGCCCCATGAGTCTCAAATAAAAGCCCATGTCACCAATATCATTGTGAAACGCATGTACAGATGCTGTGTCAAGAGTCATGGATATGCATTGAAAATTACATTCTTAGGATCTGTGTCTCGGGACTAGTCACCAGGAAAGGTGACAAAATGGTTTTCTTTCAGGGAAGAAATGTTTATCCATCTGTTTGTTTACATGTACATTAAGCATGTAGGGTTCACATTCAGTTGAGAAGGACTGTGAGAACTTCAAAGAAAGAAAAGTAGCAGGAAGTAGACAGGGGGTGGGGACCCAATTTTGGGGCACACATCAAAGGTTTGCTCTAGTCTATTTGGGGGACATCTTTCACTTAGGAAGTAGATGGACCGCGAGTTTGCTTCATGAAAGAGGGGTCGCGATCAGGCTTGGTTGAGAACTTTGGGTGAGAAACATCTTGAGACAGGAGGTTAACCTGTTGGTTAAGTTTAGTTTCTAGGAGCAGGATATGATTTCATTTGAAATGTAACCATTTTTTGCTTGCATTCTTACTCACGGTCACTGGAATCTCTGTTCTTTGATAATCTCCCTTCTTCTTTTCACTAGAAATATATCTAAGTGCTGTGTGTTTTGCAGTACAGAGTATAAGTATCGAGTACAGAGTCTAAAGAAGAAGTAATAAACTGGTGTGTACTGTTCCATTGGGAACAGCAGGCCTGACAATTCTGTGGGAGTTCAGTGGATAAAGGGCTGGACACTATACGGAATGGTCAGAAGACTCGGGGGTGGGTGTGTGCCTGTCATTAACCTGTACAAAGAGACTGAGGTCTGAGGAGGCCTGGGTGGCAGGGTTTGTTTTGCCAGAGCCTGGTAGTTTCAGGGAACTGACCCACAGCAGGCACAGACAAGACTTCCTCACTCGAAGGGCACGTGATGCTAAGGTGCCTCGTAACCCTGGGAACTCCTGGGGAGCGTCAAACAACTCTCCTGGAATTCTCTTTGTTTCTCTCCCTTCCTTCTAATTACCGGCAAGGGTTGCCCTCAGGAAGTTGTAGCCCTTTTCGGATTTCGCTCGGGCTGCTTCTCGTTGGCAAAGGCAGCTTTTGTCCGAGGGTTTGGCTGACCTGCTGCAGGAGAACAGGAAACAACTCTGGGAGTAGTTCCCGCACAGCTTTGCTCGACTGCAGGGCTGACACCACCTCAAAGATGGCACATGTTGCCTGAAAGGAGAGCATGGTAAAAAAGGAGATCTCTTCCCAACACCATCACACCCTCTCTCCCCTTCTGATGTCTGCTGTACTAAATTCTCCCTTCGGCCAGTAACTTGAATGACAGCGAGCAACTTGCTTAACTCGTGGCTCACTTTCCCACATCTGTATAAATGTGTATGACCTCCCAAGGCATGCTGCAAGTCCAAAGGAAGATTTGCAAAGCACTGTGAGAAACCTGCTCCAAAGACTTTCTAATGGCCAGACAGTATTAAGGAAATCAGTAACGTAGCTAAAACTGCCGTATTTGTTCCACAGAGAGCAGAGCCGGACTCAGGGAAACAGTCCATCAGAGGAGAAGTGCCCACACAGCAATATTATACCACACTTCCCGCTTTCCATCAGCAGGATTGTCACAGGGCACAGGAAAGCCTGAAAGATGTGTCTGTCATCTAACTTACTGAGAGAGGTTCAGCAGTTGCCAAATGCTTGTCAATTTCTGTCTCTGAGGTGATGCTGCCTTCTGTTCTTGTTGGAGTCTTTATCTTCTCTATTAGGGCTTGTAGGACTTGAGTGGCAAGCAAGGGGTCTCCCCCCAGAGATCTCCACAGCTCAGCAGTGTCACTGCAGTTTAACAGAAGTTACAGGTGAGCCCTGGACACTTTTGTGGCTCACCCTGAATGCGTCATATTTTAGTAAAGACCAAATGTTCTCCTTGCCTATGATGAGAGAGTTAAGAGTCCTGTCCTCCTTTAACTCTCCTTGTGTTTAAATATGGAGTTTCCAGTTACAGAACTAAGTTAAGTGACCTAGTCTTCCTGCAGCCTAACCATTAATACTAGACTTCAGAAGGACAGGACACAGAGCGCCAACCTCACTTCCTGTTTTCTCCACTTCCCAGTCAATATGGAATCATGAGCATGTGGCTCCCAAAGATCTAGGGTTTGGAAGGCAAGTGGATGAAAGAACAACCAGATTCCTACTCGATGGACATACAACTATGAGAACGAATATTCATGGCCATCCTATGTCCCCTTCACAAATGGTGTCCCTACCCTCTGTTTGCCAAAAGCTGGGACTGGGCAACAGGGGATGGATCACTTGACAGCGACCTGTTGTGTTCATTTCCTCTGGGGCATGTGGCACTGGTCACGGTTGCAAGACAGACTACGGGGCTAGATGACCTTTTGGTCTGACCCAGTATGGCTGTTCTTATGGTCTTAGATTCCAGCACTGATCACTGATAACTCAGTTAGGGATCTTTAAACAAAATGGTGGATCTGCTTCCAGTCCACTTTTAAGTACCAAGGATGGCAACACTGCTCTAGCAGCCCCACCCTCACTGATACCAAGCAGAGGTCTGATGATAATATTGGCCCTAGTCTTTGCAATCAGCCAGGGATTTGCACCTGAAGCTGTCATGCTACCAGGAAACCAACAGCCACTGCTGATTTCCAGAGTGAGCTCAATTCAGGCGTCTAGAGAGGTAGATGTTTCCAACAGTACACTCCAGTTATACCAGTAAAGATAGGTCTTTAGGATGTCAAAGCAGCTATTCATGAATGGAAACAGAATGACACTTAATTTCTCTCCGCACCCCACCTTAACGTGTTCTTGGACCTTCCTGCAGAAAGAGCCAGGCTCTTAACCCTTAGGAATGATCCCAAACTGTCTGTGGCTTAAATGAAGCCCTACATCTCCTAGTAAAGCTGTGGGATCCAGGTTTTACCAAGATGAATGCAATAGGTAGCGGTATATACCTGTCCATCGGCAGACGTTTGCTGAGGAGGCTGGAGATCACTGCCTCTTGGTGATGGTGAGCTAGAATGGACACTGCCTCCACCAGGAACTGCCTCAAGCTGCCCTCCTGGATCGTAGGCATGTGGCGATATAGTATAGCCAGGATATCTGGCACCTGGAAGGAACAAAACCAGAAAGAAATGTCCCTTTTTCTTTCTCTCCATTCATTCTACAGAATCAAAACCTTTATTTAGCCATTTGCTGCTTTTTTAGAAATGCCTCACTTCAAGAAGCAAATGTTCAAATACGTCTGCGTAACTTGAACCCACACAAATTGCCCACACACGGCTGTAAAAATTAACACTGACACACACACAGACACACCAGGTAATTTAATGTGGTGGTGCCCAGCTGTGCATTACATAAACCAGTTCACATGCACAAAAGGTGGCTTTGCTTGCCCAGATTTTGCAGGTGTGATTTAAGCAGCCAAATCTGACCATTTGCCTCGAGAATGCAGAGCTCATCAACAACCACAAGCACAAAATATGCAAGTGCTTTAAAGACAGTGTGCAAATGCCTGGGACTATGAACAGGGGACTACCTCTCATATTCATTCCTAGCCCTTCACATCTTCAAAACACTGTGCAAACATGGCAGTTCTGCTGCGAGGGTTCCCTGTCCTGAGGCCTTTCACCAGCCTTGTTAGAAGATTTGTGGAGTGCTCCTTTCATCTAGCCCTAATGCACTAGGCGCCAGAATAAGGCATATAAATAGTGGATCCCAAAGACACTAGCGTTTTCTCCCTCCCTCCTTCTCTTCTTAAAGGGTAGGTCTACACAGCAAAAAAATCCCACAGCACTGAGTTTCAGAGCTCAGGTCAACCTGGGCCTGTGGGGCTTGCACCATGGGGCTAAAAGTGGAGCTGTTCCTGCTCGGGCTGGAGCCCAGGCTCAGAAACCTGGCAAGAGGCTGGCAATAGCCCAGTGCTCTTTTTAATCCATGTAGCCCTTAACCATAGGCCTCCTAATAACTGGAGGCCTCCAAGTGCCAGTCATTCTGTCTTCTTGTCTTTTCCCCAGAGTCTGTTTTCTCAAGCCTTTCTTGGCTGAATACTTTGGCAACAAGCTAGACCAATAAACAACCAACCATCTTCCTTTTCCCTTGGATTATCTTGGTCTACTGCTATTGATTCTGCCATTGCCTATCTTAGGGTAGAAACAGAGATGGAATCGACTCTATGTCCGAGGGGGAGAAACAGCAAGATTTTTCTTCCTTACACATGAGGGCAAAGATCAAAAAGTCTAGAGTTCAGGCAGAAAAGCTCTCCAGTTCCCAGTTTTACCTCGTCCAGCATGGCACCTCCACACTCCTTCAGGATGATCTTCATCCACAGTCCAGCTGCCGTGGCACAGGTGGGGCTAGCAGACAGCAGACCACCCAATGTGGCCTCAATAAAGTCTGTGGCCTGTTCTGAAGGAAAGTACTCACTAACAACCTGGGAACAAATCAAAAACAGGAGAGACCGCCATGATGTTTGGCTCCAGCACTTTTAAAAATGGAAAAAAAGATACATGCATCAGCAAATGGTGAATTAGCCTCCTGTCTAGCTCGCCATTTGGGATTACAATTCTCTCTCTAGTCTATAGACTACATTTTTGTCTTCTACACTAATGATATCAGGTGAGAGGGAAAGACTCTGTTGCACAGTTAGCACAACATTGTACTGGACAGGCAGGAGGTAAGTTTCCCGTTTGTAGTCTCTGACATACACTGCTTCTTTTTACAGCACACAGAAGTCAGCCAAGAGAGGCGTGCACACAAATATCGGCGAAGGCAAACCCACAAGGTGACAGAATGAATCCTGGGTGGTTTCTCAGCTTGATGTTCCACTAACACAGTTTTTCTCCTGGATGGCTGGATGGCAGGGCCGGCTCCAGGCACCCGCCGAGGAAGCTCGTGCTTGGGGCGGCAGATTGCAAGGGGCGGTGTTCCAGCCAAGCTTGGGGCGGCATGGGGGTCTTTTATTTCATTATTTTTTGTGCTTCACCGCTCCGGATCAGTGAAAAAGCAAGAGCCGGCCCTGCTGGATAGGTACATGTGTGTGCATCCGCGTGCGCATTTTCATGGGCATGCAACATTCTGTGGAATCTGGTTTTTACGTGGCATTCAGAGCACACATCTAGGAAAAGCATCTTGCTGGTTACTAGCAACCAATGCCCTGCTCCCACAGCTCCCTCCGAGTACGGAAAGGCATCATGAAAGAGCAAATGTCAAATGAACGGTGCCCGGTCACTCGCACATCCGCACAAGCTTTTTGAGTCAGTTACCCTGGCCATTTTGGAAGATGCCTGAAACAGAGCCTCGGGGTCTGGAGCTCTTAGTGCTTCACGGAGACATCTCAGCTCCTCCTCTGCTGAGCCCAGGTTTATGGACTGGCCTGGAGTGGAGAAAAGGAGAAAAAGTACTGTAACGATTAAGGAAACTGAACCCCTACTGCATGGATCTTCATATGGGAGGATCCATGTGCTATCATAGAATCATAGAATCATAGAATCTCAGGGTTGGAAGGGACCCCAGGAGGTCATCTAGTCCAACCCTCTGCTCAAAGCAGGACCAATCCCCAACTAAATCATCCCAGCCAGGGCTTTGTCAAGCCTGACCTTAAAAACTTCTAAGGAAGGAGATTCTACCACCTCCCTAGGTAACGCATTCCAGTGTTTCACCACCCTCCTAGTGAAAAAGTTTTTCCTAATATCCAACCTAAACCTCTGCCACTGCAACTTGAGACCATTACTCCTTGTCCTGTCCTCTTCCACCACTGAGAATAGTCTAGAACCATCCTCTCTGGAACTACCTCTCAGGTAGTTGAAAGCAGCTATCAAATCCCCCCTCATTCTTCTCTTCTGCAGACTAAACAATCCCAGTTCCCTCAGCCTCTCCTCATAACTCATGTGTTCCAGACCCTTAATCATTTTTGTTGCCCTTCGCTGGACTCTCTCCAATTTATCCACATCTTTCTTGTAGTGTGGGGCCCAAAACTGGACACAGTATTCCAGATGAGGCCTCACCAATGTCGAATAGAGGGGGACGATCACGTCCCTCGATCTGCTCGCTATGCCCCTACTTATACATCCCAAAATGCCATTGGCCTTCTTGGCAACAAGGGCACACTGCTGGGTCATATCCAGCTTCTCGTCCACTGTCACCCCTAGGTCCTTTTCCGCAGAACTGCTGCCTAGCCATTCGGTCCCTAGTCTTTCTGTGTGTGTCCGGTGTCAGTAGTCTCTCTGCTCTCACTATTTACATCTAAGCTCCTATTCAAGTACAACTCATGCAGGTAGATCAGAGGTTCCAGTTTAGAGGTGAATCCCTCCACCAAACTCTCCTTGTAAAAGAGACGGGGATAGACAAAAAACTTCGGCAAGAAACCCAGGCTCATCAGTCACTTCTAAACAATGCTAGGATTACTATTTCGTACATTCAAAGGTTGGAGTCCCTTATTCTGTTTCTGAATCATCAACACTGTTTTTAGGACTGATTAATAATAATTGGAAATAGGGTGACCAGGGGTCCCAATTTTATAGGGACAGTCCCCATTTTGGGGTCTTTTTCTTATATAGACTCCTATTCCCCCCCACCCCCTGTCCCGAGGTTTCACATTTGCTGTCTGGTCACCCTCATTGGAAATGGCCTTAAACGATAACCAAGCTCTATCCCTTATCATCTAACCCTTAGGTGAAAAGAATATCCTACTCTTTCACAAAGGGGAAAAATGGCCTCTACTTACTCCAGTAGCTCTGAAGGCTCATGCCAGAGGGCTGCTGGAAGAACTTTTTGTTTACAGAATTATTCCAGGAAACCCCTCCAGTACAGCCAGTGGCAGGGTAAAGAGAATGAAAATGTTTAGTACCAAGGGCTTGTCTCCATGGCGATATTCAAGAAAGCTAATCCCCATTCATTTTCAAAGTGCATGAGTTAAACTTCATTAAACACCTATGGGGACACACTTATTTAGAATTAAAGTGGCCTTCATTCAGGTTAGTTTCATCCATGGAATTCACGACAATTAATAAGGCCCATTTTAATTCAGAATCCGAGCATGCACACATGTGTTTAATGCCATTTACCTCATGCACTTTAAATGTACACCTTTAGTTCATTTGGATTAACTTTCCTTAGTGTCCCTGTGTAGACAAGCCCTAAGGAATTTAGTGCTTATCTACCTGTATGCAGACCATTTATTAGTTGTACAGTTCCCAAAAGTGTGCTAGGCTCTTTACACATCAGAATCTTCTCTTCTAATGAGGTATTTACAAGATGCCCACCATTCTGTTATCTAAGCGACAACAGACAGGACAGAAAGAACTAGATAGGCAGACAAATGGACATTACAACAGTGAAAGAAGGTGAAGAATTCCTTATACCTGCTAATGGTCTCCTCACCTTGTATACAGAGAAGGCAGCTGATACAGTCAACCACCCACTGACGGGACGTGGCCAGTGAATCACAGCTGTATGGTGCTATGCGTCCAATCAGAGATCCAAACCGATCAAAAGTTCCCTGAGTCTAATGAAAAAAGAAGGAAGAAGGAAGAATGAATGGTCTCCAGTTGGACTAGACTTCACTTGCCATCCTTATTGTTGAGACCAGTCAGCTCTGTGTTTTTGGGGAACCAGGGCGCAGTATCTAGCCTGTCTGACTCATGAAAGACACCCCCCGCCCCCACCAGTCTCTGTTTGAACCCGAACCCATCAGAGAAAAGGCTTGCAGAGAACAATGAAGGGTGTTGGGAGTCACACCTAGACCCCTCCTGAGAAGGGTGACAAGATTAAGACATCTCCATTTGCATACAGAATGAAGAACAGAGACAACTACCCTAGCCTCATCTGCATGAAAGATGGGATAGGAATTAGCATGAAGAATGAGGAACAGAGAACCACACTGAACTCTGGGACCAGAAAAGCAGGGACGCACTGCATCATGGGAATCCCTGCTCCAGATGCTAATGAACCTACGCCTGCACACAACTAGCTCAGCAATTATCAGACCAATTCTAGTAATAAATCTTTGTTATCCTAAAATACTGAAGCAGCCTAGTTGCCTTGTGAGCTCCCTGGAAAAAACCACCACCCATAGCCAAGAGTGATCAGCTCCTATTGTCTAGCCTAAAGAAAACCCTTGAAAACCTATCAGTTTACCCATAAACAAATCTAGTGTTCTCCCTTGAACCATTGTATTTTCTCTACAAAACCCCCTACCTATGCCCAAGTAAGGGTTCTGATGTATAGACCCAACCTCTGCTTCAGTTCCACTGGGATTCCATCTCCTGACTGACCGTGCGGGGGGCTCTGCCTGTCTCCAGCACTCAGGACCCTGAGCTACCAACACCACCTGGGAACCCCAACCAGTTCAAGCCTCATGGAGTGGGTGAGATTCCCCCCCCGCCCCTCCATTTTCTTTTCTTCCTCAGGTATTAACCTTTCAAATGTAACCATTATGTTTGTTTAGCCCTCCTTGTGTAGTTATCACTATTATTCAGCAAATAACTTTTATGGTTCAGCTGGCTGCTTCTCTCTCTCTCTCTCTCTCCCTCCCAATTTTACTCTGTATTTTCTGCTTCCCCCATTTACTCTGCAGCAACCCTTCTTTTACCTAAGCTAAAGATCCCGGTAGTGCCCAAAAATACTGTGGGGTTTGCTCATGAAGTGGGTTACTACCAGTACAATTGTAATGTGAAAGTGGGATAGGGATGTGTTAAACTTGGGGCACGTAAGAGGGGAGCAGCTGAAAGTGCTGCTTAACCCAGCCCATTGAGTACAGGGCCATATGAGAGGATCAGCTGGAGAGGGCTGATGGACCTGGTCCGCTCAGACTTGCTCTGCTAGTGCTTGCGTGCGTGTTCATCTAGTTCTCGGCTGGAGGGACCCAGCCCTGGGGAACCGAGGTCCTGCAGGGTAGCTCCACTGGGAGGGGACTTGCAGAAGGAAGGAGGAGAGCTCCACACAAGTGACATAAGCAGCACATTAATAGAATTACAGACCCTCCCCCCTCCAAGAAGAGTAACCCTAATCAATGAGCCTACCCCAAAGTAACAGGCACATCTGGTACCATTGTGCCCCTGATTCCTGTACTGTACTGGGTAATGCACTTTGGAAAACATAATCCCAGTTGTACATACAAATGGATGGGGTCTAAATTAGCTGTTATCACTCAAGAAAGAGACCTCAGAGTCATTGTGTACAGTTCTCTGAAAGCTTCCGCTCAACATGCAGTCAAAAAATAACAACATGTTAGGAACCCTTAGGAAAAGGATCGATAAGAAGACAGCAACTTTCTTTGTGCCACGATAGGAATCTACAGGACCCCCAAACCTTGAATACTGCGTGCAGTTTTGGTCATCTCATCTCAAAAAAGATGTGTTAGAATGGGAAGAAATACGGAGAAGTGCAACACAAATTAGGCCGATGGGATAACTTCTCACCCAAGGGAGATTAAAAAAAGAGCGACGTTTCAGCTTGGAAAAGAGACGACGAAGGGGGAATATGCTAGAGGTCTATAAAATCATGACTGGTGTAGAGAAAGTCAATAAGGAAGTGTTATTTAGCCCTTCACCTAACACAAGACCCAATGAAATTAATAGGCAGCAGGTTTAAAACAAACCAAAGGAAGCATTTCTTCACACAATGCAGTCAGAAGCCAGGATACTGGACCAGATGAACCATTCTTTTGCAGGAGGCAGGTTAGTCATTCTTATGTTTTATGTTCTTAGGTGGTTAAATAGAAATTTTCCTTTACCACCCTGGGAGCATAAGAACCAAGAATGCATTTGTGACACTGGCAGACCAGGCAACCTGTGTATGACCCATAATAACTTAACGAGAGGCACTTCCACTGTATCAAGACAAAAAGAAAAGGAGTACTTGTGGCACCTTAGAGACTAACCAATTTATTTGAGCATAAGCTTTCGTGAGCTACAGCTCACTTCATCAGATGCATACTGTGGAAACTGCAGAAGACATTATATACACAGAGACCATGAAACAATACCTCCTCCCATCCCACTCTCCTGCTGGTAATAGCTTATCTAAAGGGATCACTCTCCTTACAATGTGTATGATAGTCAAGTTGGGCCATTATGCTTTTGATTTTGTCTCCTTGGATTAGAAACATGGATACATTTAACACCGGCAGGAGAATGACATGCCTTCTCTATTCTGCAGTCTCTCATCTGGATCTGAATGAAAGCTCCACCCAGATATCCATTCATCCCATAACACTGAAAAAATTGAAATAGTTCACTGTTCCACACACAATCTTACCGTAGCATTCTGATCACTGAGAGTGGATTTCACAATCAGAAGCTTTTTAACTCTTGTCTCAGGCACTGAAAGATAAGGAGAGGTGTACAGTACTTCTTTGTTCCACACACACTCACTTTCCACACTGGAATTAATCCTGGATTTCAAAGGGCCCTAGTTAAGAATAGTACCAAGCTTCTCTCCTCTACAGAATCAGTGGGGAAAACATAGGACCAGATTCTGGTCTCAGTTGCACCAGTGTAAATCTAAAGTAATTCCATTTCTCTAAATAGTGCCATCCTACTACCATGATGGAAATATTATAAAGGAGTTTGATAGACTGAGGTGACTGAAGTTAATCTGCAAAAAGAAAAGGAGTACTTGTGGCACCTTAGAGACTAACCAATCTATTTGAGCATGAGCTTTCATGCTCCTTTTCTTTTTGCGAATACAGACTAACACGGCTGTTACTCTGAAACCTGAAGTTAATCTGTGTTTACACCGGCATAACAGGACTCAGAATCTAGTCTAGAGTGTATAATACTTAGGATTCTCGAGTCAGGAGTATTATTCTATTTTTATCTGATTCTTGTTAACGTGCATTAGCCCCAAGTTAACTTCTGTATTTGAAGTTGAAAAAGACCTTGACAAATATCTTGGGCTACATTCAGCACTTAGTTGAACCTGTTGATTTCCATATGGGGCCATATAGGGGTAACTTAGGGCAGCATTTGGTCCCTTAGTGGATCTCCAAACCACTGGTGACTGTGTGTTCTAGAGCCTCTGTGCCCCATTTGCAGAGGTGATGAGTCTCCTGCAGCCCTGCCGGGCCTACACAGCCTTGGTTCTTTAGCTCAATCTCCAGTAGTTCAAGCTTTTAGCTCTGGATGTCCTCAACTCAACCCTCAGCATGTCGGCCAAGAGGGCAGCTGGCACAGTTGCTCCTGTGTTACTTACAGTCAGCCCCAACAATAGCCCTCAGGAGCTCTAAAGACACCACACGAACGGCCTCATGCTCAACCTTCTGCTGCTTGTGTAGAAATGCTAGCATGTCATCAGGAGAAGAACGGGCTGCAAGGGAAGAAATCACATCCTCACTGCCTGCAGAACTCTTCTTCTTACCGTACCTCACAAAGGTAAGGAAGTTACAAAGAAACCACAGTGTCACTCAGAGTGTCTTCCCCTTACCTAGCAGAAGTACACAATGGAACAGCTCTTTGTGGTTTTCAATGCTGAGCTGCTTAGCTGGAGAACAGATCTGTGGGAAGAAGGGAAATGGTCAAAGAAAAACTAATCAGAAGCAATGGAAAAGAAAAATGTTCAATTAATTTCTAAGCTTCCGCTTCCTGCTTGTCCAACTGGAGGTCTGAACTCCAGGGAGATGGTCCTGCATGCACAGCAAGACTCAAAGACAATGACCAATACATAAGATAAGAGAAGCTAAAGTGTTTTGAGCAGCAGAGCTGACCTAATCAAGACACAGCCACAGTTTTTACTTTACAACTCTGACTCCCCCTGGTAATCGGCTTATGGTGAAATTGCTTTACAAACTGAGCTGGATAGTAGCTAAGAAAATGAGAGCGCTCCCTGCTTACTCTTGAGCCTGCAGAAATCAGTAAGGCATGAGGAGGTCCCCAGGCTCTCCACGATCATTCCATCGATTTTTCAGTGTTAATATGCTTCAGATCTGCTGTGCCTAAGCTCAAGGGATCCAAGCAAAACCACCCCTCACCTGGTTGTGCAGAGCACTGCAGATGGCTTGAAACTTCGCTTTAGGTAGAGGGATCTTATATTCACCAGAGACCTCCAAGAGCTGGCTCAGACTCTGCAACAGAGGGCGAAAGTCAGATGGTGGGCACACAAAGGAGCCATATGTAGTGACTGAAGCAGATTCAGGGGATTCCTAGATTCCAAGGCCGGACCGGATTCTTGCCATCATCTAGTCTGACCTCCGGGCGGTATGACACAGGCCATAGACCTTGCCCAGAATCATTCCCAGAGCAGAGCTTTTAGAAAAACATACCAATCCTGATTGAAAAATCGTCAGAATCCGCCTCGGCCCTTGATAAATGGCTCTAATGGTTAATTATCTCACCATTAAAAATGTACACCGTAGTTCCAGTCTGAAAGTGTCTAGCTTCAGTTTCTAGCCATTGGATCAAGTGACACCTTTCTCTGCTAGACGGAAGACCCCATTAAATAATAGGAGTCCCTCATGTAAGATATTAGAGACTGTAATTAAGTCACCCTGTCACAGGATAGGTCCACCCCGTCAGGGTGGTATCAGGTTGAGGAGGAATTGAAGTAGATGTGGAGCGGCCCAACTGGCCTAGTCTCCCTAGCCACCACAGCAGTCCGGGCTCCTAGGGCAGCATCGCCTAATGGTCAGGATCAGTGCAGCAGCCCTTGGGTGAGTGTCCACGGCCCAACAGCCTGAGTCACTTGGGCTGCCCTTCTCCGAATGGCAGTGCGGCCCAGTGGCCAAAGTCAATAGACCCACCCTTGGCTGCAGGGCAGTGAGACCGAGTGGCCAGAGTCGATAGAACCACCTTTTGTGGCAGGGAAGTGTTACCTAGTGGTGAGCCCTTCTCCACTGGGTCCTACCTATTCCACAGAGTCCCAGCCCAGGGCGCAGGGGTATCTGCCACCAACTCAGCGGGGATCCTTCCAAAGCATGCTGAGTCAAGCCCACTACCTCAACTGGATCAATGCTTCGTCCACCTAGGCTGCTTCCCACCCGTTCTTCCGCAGCTGGGACGCTCAGGGATTCTGGGGTCTCTCCTCCATCTCTGGCATTGTGTGGCTGGGGGTCAGCTGCAGCCACAGTCCGGCTGGCCTCTGAATCCTGGAGCACTGGCAGTCTCTCTGCAGGAGCCTGCAATGCGCCTCGGCTCCCTTCGGCAGCCATCCCAGCCTGAGCTGAGCGGCTCTCTTTTGTATCCTGGGTCCAGCTGAAGCATGCCGAGCAGAGATGAGGGGGCATGGCCTCCTCGGCCCACAAAGCAGGATTAACCCCTGCTGAACCAATGCGGGGTAGGTAAACCCCATCACACAGCCTTTTACTTTCTGTGTATTAAACTAAAGAGATTTACTTCCTTGATTCTCCCTCTGTAAGGCACATTTTCTAATCCTTTCGTCACTGTGGCTCTTCTGTCAATTTATCAACACCCTTTTTGAATTGTGGGCACTAGAACTGGACACAGGATTCCAACAGTCGTCAGACAAGTGCCAGATTTAGAGGTAAAATAACCACTGTGCTCCTCCTTGAGATTTCCCTTTTGATGCACCCCAGCTTTAGCTTTTTTGGCCACAGCATGAGTTCATGTTCAGCTGATTATGCCCCATGACCCCCAAAATCTTTTTCAGAGTCACTGCTTTCCAGGACAGCATCCCCCCATCATGTATGTGTGGCCTAAATCCCTTGTGCCTAGACGCATACATTTACATTCAGCCGTATTTAAAGGCATATTGTTTCTTTGCACCCAGTTTGCTAAGTGATCTAGATCACTCTGAATCCATGAGCTCTCCTCTCCATTATTTACCACTCCCCCATTTTTATCTCATCTGCCAACTTTATCAGTGATGATTTTATGTCCTCTGCCAGGTTATTGATTAAAAAAAAGATGAAAATCGAATTCCTTCCTGCATCTAACACACTTTTCTCCTTTGCTGCTTGAAGCTTCCAGAATGTCTCGGATGCCATCTACATATTTTACTATGTTTACACAGTTGTGTAGTGCCCTGATGCTATCAAAGAAGTCCATGATGCATTGGTTCCCTCCAAATCATGGGTATTTCAACCCCCAAGGTGACCACATACTCCGTACTAGAAAGCTTCAACCAACATAGACGGTGAGTAAATATCACTACCAAGAAGTTAGAGCTGTCTCATGACTTCATTTACAACTGTGTAGCCCCACTCAAGACAGAATATGGCCCCTTACTTCTCGCTCATGTGGTACTGAGGGGGGATGAAATAGAGAGACAAGGTGAGTGAGACAATATCTTCAATTAGATTATCACACCCACCTTGTCGCTCCAATATCTTGGACCAACATGGCTACAAGAGCACTGCATAGAATGGTAGATGAAACAGACAGGCAATGATTTTATATCTATTGAGTTATGCAATGCAAAGTAATGACCCTCAAGCCTCCTCATTATTAATTTTCAACCGTTGACAGTTGGCTTGGTATCGACCAGAGACAACATATGGTAGCCCCTGCTCTGAGGAGCTTATGATCTAAAAGAGAGACACAGAGTTGACAGGATGTTTTGGGAAATCACAAGGCGGGAGTATCTTGTTGTGCAGGTGTTTTGTTTTTTATCTCCTTCTCCTCCTCCCCAGGAAACAGAGGATGCTTTTCAGAAGAGGCAGTTACCTACAAATCTTGTTGCCTGGGTCACCATGTGTATAAACCCAGAACTTGTGTGCATATTTATTATCTAACAAGTCACTATCTAGACCAGGAAACCCCACTGGCAGCAAATTCCTCCTGCAGGTCATACAGGCACACACAGAGACAGTTACCTTAATGAGTGGTACCTCACCTTGGTGACGTGAAAAACATCAATTTCCTCCTTATATTGCTCAAGGAGCCATGAGATCTCTTTAAATATTGGATTTTGCGGCTCCTTTTTGTGTAGCAGGATGCCCATCATGGGACCAAGGGCTTTGATGACGGCCTTCTTGAGCTGCATAGATGAGACACAGAATTTATGTTCCTATGAATTCATTCAATATCTTCCAATAGGCACAACTTTCCTACTTCTAATGAGTGCAGTTTCCCTTGTTCCACTGTCGGAACGGTCCTATCCCAATATTTCCTGGTAAAGAACCAGGACTCGTAGGGTTGGTGTCAGGATTATATTCTAATGCACCTCACAACTAGAGCAGGTAAAATATTTCCCCAGATTAGTATGCATTCTAGGCCAACTCATCCCTGCTGTAACTCCACTGGGGCTGAATGGACTTAGACCAGGAATTAATTTAGCCCACTATCCCGGGTTCATCTGCACATTAGGTGCACAAAACTAGACTCCATGTACACTGGGTACAGACCGAATTTCCATGATGTGGTGACATTAGAAACGTATGGGTTTTCGATGTTTTACATGACAATCTGTTCCATCCAAAAGGACCTACCATTAAATGCCATCATCACAAAGAGTGCCAGACACACAGAATGTAACATCACAATTTCCGCTAAAGGTTTAGAAAGCCAGCAATTCTCACCTCCAGCTCCTCACAGCTCAGCCAGTTGCTGGTCACATGACTATATAAGGGAAGAATGTTCTTGCAGAATTGTGATTCACCCATTCTGGGGAATGGGCACTTTTCCCAGTTCATAAAATATACATTCACTGCCCTTGAGCATTTTTCCAGAACTGCACAGAAGGAGAGAAGACAGGCCATGTGAAAAGGACATAGTAATAATGAGGAGAAGTTGCTTTCTCAGAGAAGACACCCAGGCCTATCGTTTACTCCAGTACCATGGCAGCTACTATCAGGACTAGATGCTGAAATCCCATATCAATTGGGAGCTATTTCTCTTTTCCCCATTCCATTTCTTGTTTCTTAAAAGGCTTTTTTCTTTGTACATCTCTTCATCTTTTTTCAATTACCATCATTTGAAGACTCTCGTCCCCTGCAGTTATTGTTTATTGAACCCGAACACTGTATGATTTCATCCTGAGTTACAGTTTGTCTGAAAGATGTTCAGTGCTCCTCACTGCCATTGGCTTTAGTGGGATTTGAAGGTAGTGGGGAGCACTTTGCCCTAAAAGTGGGTGCATCTAGTGTCCTTGCTAAGAGGAATTAGGGCCCAATCCTGTTCTCTATGAAGTGGATGGCAAAATTCCCATTTCCCTCAAGGGCGCAGGATTAACCCCTTACTGAGCATCACCTGAAAAGCAAAGGAAGAGAGAAGTGGAGTAGACAGAGAAAGAGGGTGAAAGGAGATGATGATGATGATGATGATGATGATGATGAAGAAACTGAGGAGAGAGAATGGGTGGAGGAGTGGGAAACAGGGGATTTTTAAATGTAAAGTAATGAAATCTGCTCCCTTCACCTCCTTCCCCAGGAGCCTCCTGGCAGAGGGGCAGCTTCAGCCTTTGTGTCTGTTTATTTTAAACGATATGCGTGAGTCATAAAGGGCCTGAACTTACAAATGCTCAGCACCTCCTGCAAAGGAAGGAGCACTCTCAACTTCATTGAGTGCTACGGGAGCCAAGGAACGCAGCACCTGGTGCAATCCAGGGAAGGGAGCACAGTTCAGGGCCTGTTTGCAAACTTGGTCAGTCACTTAAATCTGTACCAAGACCCCCTAAATATCCATTTGGGGCACCTACAGGAAGTGCTGGCACTTACCACCGCAAAATGCTTGTCTCATCCTGCTGTCCTTGACTAACGCCAACGTGGAGATCATGACCTTCAGGATCATTCCCACAAAAGGGATACACTTAAGTGCTGCAGAGAAAGGCCAGAAGAGAAGGAAGACAGACAATCAGCTGCTCTCTGCCTTCTTACAACACACGTAGAAACACTGTGGGGCAGGATGCTCTGGGTTCCGAGGCCATTGGCGCTGCGTAAGCAGAGCAGAATGGCTTTAAAGCAGCCATTGAAAGCCAGTGGGGGATTCACCCTGAAGAGGGGAATCCTCCACAGGTGTACAGCTGTGCCCAATGCCCAACTCACTCCCAGAGCAAGGGGAGAGAGCACTGGGGCGGGATGGCAAGTGGGGTGGAGAAGAGCTCCACTAGACCTGATCTTCCACTCATTCCCATCCTTAAGGTACTTCACTCAGGGGCATAGGTTAGAGCTTGCACCTCCAGCTGGATCGCTCATGATCTGGAGGCCAGAACTAGCAACAGCAGTTAATCTTGTGTTTCTACACACACACACTCAAACAGAGCTCTGTTTAGCGGTAACATTTTTAGGTAGAGAGATAATCCCCTGTCCTGAAATGAAAAACAATCAATTTGAAAGAAAAGAGGGAAGTGACCATACCATAGGCGGATGACAGGTTGCCCAACGTAATGAAAATAAACTCTTCAGGCAGCTCCAGATGATACACCAGCTGTAACATGACATCACTGAAATAGCAGCGTGCCAGAGTCACTAAGGTGTTGCTAGCTGCCACTTTTAGTTCATTTCTTGCTTCCTAAAACCAAAAACCAAAAGAGAGAGACTGAGGTGACTGAAGCCGGTTGCACTAGCCAGAGTTGTTTACATGAGTCAAGTCCTTATTTCTGTGCACAAGTTGTGAATGAACCAACCCAACTTTCTGAGGGTAGAGTCATTCGTCATAAATATTCCTTGAGTCACTTGAGTCACTTGGCTAAACAGTTTTCAGCCTTTGAGTTGCTTGCAAGCTGCTTCGTCAGCACATGTGTAACTTTCAGCATGTGAGTTGTCCCATCTTCTGCATGTGCACAAGTGCTGTCTAGGACCTGGGCTTTGGTCTGGAGGAAGGTGTGGACCTCTAACAGAAGAATACATTTTCATTTCAGTATATAGTTTATCCCCCCAAAAGAGAGTTTGAATGAGTTAAAGCTTTGGATCCTTTGATTGGTATCTCGGGAGAACTAACTTACCTGAGTCTTCTCTGTCATGTGGTTTGAGGCTAGTGTTATTATTTTCTTCAGAAGCCGTCTCTCTAGGCCCTGGGTGTCCTGCTGTAAGACTTTCTCCAGGACACAGTAAATGTCTATTCTGTTTTGCTGGGGACAAAACATAAAGGAGAAGAATTGGGAAAAGTTTGTCTTGCCGACCAGACAGTAATGTAGCTAATAAGCCCCTGCCCTAATTGGTGGCTTAATTGGCGTAAAACATGCCCTGCCCTCCACAAGCACCGCATTCAGCAGCGCTTCAGAAGCAGCCGAGCAACTGACATTGTTTAATCTTCCTGGAGAGAAAAGAGCCAGAGGAAGCGCCCTTCACTGCCCCCTTCTCTAGTTTCATTTATTCCAAACAAACAATAAAAATGAGCACCTTGCCCTTGCTCTAGCCACTCCAGGCAGAATTTGTAAATGTGGAATATAAAATACCCAACTCCTGCAGTGAGTCCTCAACCGCTCCCGGGGGCAATGAGCTCAGCCCTTAGATCTACACGGACAGTAGCACGCGCGAAGGTGTCTTTTATGTGGCCCATCAGTGTAGAACTTCACAGATGAGACTAACTATGGAGGAGTTGTAGGATCAGTTGGGACCGAGAAAAAATAAAGCGGGACACTGAGAAATTAAAAGCCTGAGGAGAGACCAAGATTCATTTCAGAAAACTGCAAACTAGCACCCCTGGAAAGGAGGTAGAAGTAACTGACAGAATGGGAGGGAGAAAAGTGGGAAGCAACAAGTGCCCTGGGGGTGACAGTGGAAAACAAAGTCAAGAGGTATATGCAAGGTGTGATGGCTACCACAAAGAGCCATGTGGGTTGGGTCTTTTACACACAGGGATCATGGCACAAAGCAGGAAGACAACAGTTCCTCTCTGTTCAGCTGAGCTGTGACTGCATCTGGAGGAGTGCCTTTTCTAGCACCACATTCCCAGAGAGATCAACAAATGGGAAGTCATTCCTGGGAGAGCAAAAAAGAATGCAGGGGGCTGGCAGAAGTGACTTCTGGATAGAGCCCTGCAACCTGACCCAAATCCTAGGGGACCTGACCACAGGCGTCTGGGTCAGGTTGGGTGAGAAAACAACTGGACCCTCTTGAGCTCGGGTCAGGTCGGCTCTCCTCCTTTAGCCCCTGGGATCGGCACAACCGGGACTGCGTGTTCCTGCCAGCCACCACCTCCTTCCTGCGCTGCACGCGCTGTGGAGCAAGGATGCCGAGGAGTCACAGCGTCTCCCTCTCTCTGCAGCACAGACCCAGCGCAGCAGGGACCATGTCAGAGGATGGAGCCATTGCTGCACACAGTGGCCGCTGCACCAGCCCCATGAGCAGGATGCAGCGGCAGGATCCGGTTTGGGGGGAAAGGTTGGGACCAGGATGGAAAATGATTCAGCCCTCTCAGGGTGAGGTGAGTGGGCCGGGGGCCAGTTCAGGTTGGGCTTAAAAATTGGGCCCGAGCAGACCCCTACTTCTGCAGACAGACGGAAAGAGCTGTCTGTGTCTGATGCGGCCAAGGGATGACTCTGAAGGAGAGAGGATAATACCATACAACTACCTGGAGGGTGTGAACACCAAGGAGGGAGAGGAATTTTTTAGGATAATACATTTTGGTAAAAGTAGGAGTAATGGGATTAAGCTAAAAAAGGACATTCAATTTAGACTTTGATAACAGGAAAAATGCCCCAACTGTAAGACAGGGCTATTAGGTTATGACATAGTCTTCCTAGGAAAGAGGCGGAAGTTCGGTCCTTAGGGGCTTTTCAAATTAGTTTGGCCAAAACAGTGGAAAATGGCTGCTGGGAATGCTCCTGCATTAGCAGGGAAATGGACTGGATGATCCAATAGGTCTTTTCCGTCTCGGTCTCCTGTGAGTCTAGACATCTGTGTGACCTGCATGCCAAGGTCATAACCCACTTTGGAAGGTTCAAAGCCAATCAGATCTCTGAATGGGAGAGCTTAGGGGTCAGACAGGGTCTGCATCAGATCTCTTGATTGGCTATACGTTCCAGTGGTTCTGCTTTAAAAGGCATGCTTCTGCAAACTGCAATCATAACAGACAGCTCCACTGGGGAGAAGCCCCTTCCATTCATTTTTAAATGTAAGGAGGATTTTTTTAATGGAAAATTGTCACTGACAACTTATCAATACATAAGCACTACATAATTCAAGTAATTCAAGTAATTAATCACATGAATTAACAAAATTAATCACTCTCCTTACAGTGAGTATGATAGCACCCATTTCTTCATGTTCTGTGTGTATCTAAATCTCCTCACTGTATTTTCCACTGAATGAATCCGATGAAGTGAGCTGTAGCTCATGAAAGCTTACGCTCAAAGAAATTGGTTAGTCTCTAAGGTGCCACAAGTACTCCTTTTCTTTTTATAATTAATCAAGTAATTCAAATAATTAAAGGAGTCGGAGGCCAAGACAAGCGGTTCAGTTGGCCTCCTAGTACTTTAATGGAAACTAAAATGCCTTCTGTGTTGGCCCTTAATAGGGAAATGGACTTTGTTGGATGCAAGTATTAATCAATGGAAAAAAGGGGTCTGAATATTCCTCCTGGGGCAATTCTGCACTACTGCACATGTGCATAATTAATGAGCCCCGCATATTTTTATTTTTTTGCACAGTAAAAAGCTTCTGCTGAAATGCTGCTGCCGTTCCATCTCTTGCCCACCAAAGGGTGCTGTGGCAATAGAACAAAGCAGCAACTCCCTATCAGCGAAGGAAGAAGAGAGAGAGCCTGTCTTCTTCACAGCAGGCCAGGTCAGGAGACAGGGGCTATGGGGAGACAGACAGTGTGGGATGCTGGGTGGGGTCAATCAGGGGCTCATAAGGGCTAGTGGGGGAGGACAGACTGGGGCAGGGGCTGAATGGGAGTGGAGGCACAGAGTTAGAGGAGGAGGGAGGTTCAGGGCTCCATAGTGATGGGGGAGGAGGTGCAGAGCTACCTAAGGACAGGGGCCGGTTGGCTGGGGGCACAGAGACACATGGGGACAGGGGGAGGGGGTACAGGGACACATTGTTAGGATATAGATGTTCAGGCCTGTCTGTAAAGGCCAATCAGCTAAGAATTTAGGTGTATTCTTATCACTTGGCTAGTTCTAGAGGTATAAAAGAAAGAATGAAAATCACTGTCTGCCAGTGTAAGGTCCTTCTCTTACTGTGACAGTCTGAGGCCCTGTTCTTAGGCTAAGGCCTTTGGCTAAGCAGCAGAGGCAGCCATAAGCTGGGAAGCGACCAGTCACCTCTTCACATTCCCAACTAGTCACATTGAAATAAGGTGCTATTGGGCTGTTAGGAACACAATCCTGTCCTGATAATGCCTATTGCCTCCAGAGAAAGGGAAGGGCCGAGAAGATGTAAAAGGAAACTTAGTTTGATAGCATCCTGTCTGGCAAGAACTCACTTATCACTAGCAGGGATGTGAAATCCTCATTTCTGGGTTTGTTCTATCACTGTAGTCCCCATTTCCCCATTGTTTGTCTGTATAATCTCTGTCTGGTTCTGTGATTGTTTCTCTCTGCTGTATAATTAATTTTGCTGGCTGTAAACTAATTTCAGGTGGTGGGATATAATTGGTTACATAATCATGTTACAATATGTTAGGATTGGTTAGTTAAATTTCAGGAAAAGGATTGGTTAAGGTACAGCTAAGCAGAAGTCAAGTTTTACTATATAGTCTGCAATCAATCAGGAAGTGAGGGGGTGGGTGTGTGGGTGGGGGAAATGGGAACAGGGAATGGGGGTGGGGAAATTGGAATCATGGTTTGCTAAAGGGGGAAATGGGAACAGGGAATGGGGCTGGGGAAATTGGAATCATGTTTGGCTAAGGGCAGGAATGGGAACAGGGACACAGCTGTAAGGCTCTGTGGTGTCAGAGCTGGGAAGGGGGACACTAAGGAAGGAAACTGAAATCATGCTTGCTGGAAGTTCACCCAATAAACATGGAATTGTTTGCACCTTTGGACTTTGGGTATTGTTGCTCTCTGTTCATCTGAGAAGGACCAGGGAAGTGAGTGGGTGAAGGAATAAGCCCCCTAACACACATGGGGATGGGGGGAGTGGGTTTCTGAGTGGGGGTGGAGGGACACATGTGGACGGGGGTGCAAGGACCCATGGGTGTGCAGGAACACATGGAGACAGGGGCAGATGTGCCTTACTGAATGGGAGAGGTTAGGGGTCAGACAGGGTCTGCATGGGGGGAGCTGCCTAACAATTCCTCCCTGCCCCTCCCAAAAAAACTGTTCCATACTTTTCTCACCCATACCCAGCAACGCTCCAAGTTCACACCCAGGCTCCTTCCCAGCAATTTACTTCCCTCCATTACCCTTGACTCTACCAAGCCTTTGCACTGCGCCTAAGGGGTGCAAGAAATATGGTTCTGTATTGAGTTTAAATGAATTATTACTCAGAGTTCTGTATTAACATGCAGAGTAAGGAATTGGTTTGTCAAAAAACATTTCCTGAATCCTTTTTGTTGTCTGTATTCATACAGACATACTTGCTGACAGTTATTTTGAAATAAATAACCAAAAATCATTTTAACGGGTGTAATTATATTGTATTATTTTGACAAACAAAATATGCAGAATTTTGCAGAACCTCTAAAATATTGTACGCATCATTTTTATTTTTTTCTTGCAGAATTCCCCCAGTAGAAAATATATAGATAAGGGTCCCTTCAATGCTATAATCTCAATAACATGTCATCATAACAAAGGAGTGTTGGCTAGGCTTTAGAGCAGGGAGTCAGTTCACTTGGGTTTTATTCACATTCTTTGACTAACTTGCTAAGTGGTGTTGAGCAAGTTACTTAATTCCCTGTGACACAAGTCATCCGTAAATGGGGATAATGCTTCCCTTTCTCACAAGGGTGCTGTGAGTCTTAATTCATTAGTATTAGGGAAGTGCTTTGAGATTTTTGGACGAAGATGCTAAAGAAGGGCAAAGTATTATTAGAAGAGATTACTGCTAGTCCGATGGTGTACTTTTACTGTCTACAGCCCATGTACTCCACTGTGTGTAAAAGGGCAATGCTCTCTTTATAGAGCATTGTATCATCCTGATCTGTAAGAACAGCATTTTGCATGATGAGTTTACGCCTGAGGAATACTGGTTCTCCTGATGGTGCGCCAGGCCAAGTTCTACACTGAATTACCCCCGTGCAGTCCCTTGTACCCCCATGAAGTCAGGCAGAATTTGGTGTGGACACCTGGAAAGCGGATGCAATTTCATGAAAGTGCCCTACCTCATCCTTTTGCAGTTTCTCGAGCAGAACTCTCAGAACGATAGCCAGCTTGGTCTCGGCTATAAAGGCAATCCTGAGGGCAATTTTGCCCTTATCTTGGTCATCCATATGTGCCAGGAGGGAAACAACCTCATTATAAACACCTGAAATTAAATAAAAGGATTCGGCTGGTTACCACTGACAGCAGAAATTGGTGCTGGCCTCTTTAATTCACTATCCAGTCAAGATTCTGCAGGAGCCCAAACACTGTGAGAAGTAGACCTGGGAATCCTGGAAATCCTCTTCCTTCCTCCTCATGACCAGGTTTGTTTGCTGAACTCCCCAGTGTGCTTGGGGGGAAATCATCATGAAGCAAATTTGCTCCTTTCAAGTAGGTCCCCACGTAAAATAATCTTCCTTTCCCTCTTTACTGTCAATTGATGAGTTTTGATAGCATACAGAATAATAATTTAACTCTAAGCCAAGAAATAGAGCTAAAGTTAAGCACATGCTGAGGAGTTTTGCTTAGTCAGGGCCTCATTTTCAAAAATCTTGAGCACCCAGATGTACCTATTAGCTATGCTGGGAACTTTTGGGGCTCGGTATCTCTTGAAAATCAGGCCACTGTTGGAGACCTCAGTATGAATTTAGAAGCTTAACTTTAGGCCCCTTGTTTTGAAGAAAGCCTTTAATCTTCTTTTATGGTCGTTTAAATAATTGCAGAGAAGACTCATGGAACGGAGTTCATCCAGTTCATAGAATATCAGGGTTGGAAGGGACCTCAGGAGGTCATCTAGTCCGACCCCCTGCTGAAAGCAGGACCAATCCCCAACTTTTGCCCCAGATCCCTAAATGGCCCCCTCAAGGATTGAACTCACAGCTCAAACCACTGAGCTATCCCTCCCCCCTGTACAGTTGCCTGTAGAGGTCATAAAGGAATTCCCCCGCCCCCCACCCCCACCCCCATGCACAATTGGCGAGGTTTACGCTGTGAGTGGGGTGGGGTGGGTCCCTCCAACCTTCATCTGAAGCATCAGGGATTGACCATAGCAGGAGATGGGACACCTGGTAGGGTGGACCAGTGCTCTAAAATGGTTCAGAGAATCTGTTTCCTTAGCTGTCCTGCTCACATGCTCAGGGTCCAACTGATCTCCAGAGTTGTGGGTGGGAAGGAATTTCCCCCTGGTCGGATTGGCAGGGACCTTTGAGTGGCAGGATGGGGCACTGATCACCTGCTAGGATAATCTGAGTATATCTGACCCAATCAATTCTCGGCCATTGCAAGGGCCTCAGGCATTGGTGGAACCTCAGTCTCTCCTGTCCTCTGCCGACGGCACACAACAGTTTTGTCTCCTACAGACTGAAATGTTTTTGTCCAAGACAAGTTTTGGGGTTCAGTGTAGGGTTGCTAGGTGAAATTTAGTGGCCTGTGAAATACAGGAAGTCAGACTAGATGATCTAATGGTCCCTTCTGGCCTTAAACTCTAGGAAACAATGAAATAGCTGGTGTATGAAAAAAAACAGGATTTGATCTCCCATGTATCTCTTCGCTCTGGGCAGAAATTCTCCAGGAGACTTAATATTTCACAAGAAATCTGAAATGCCGTATTTATCTGTCTCCATTGTAACAGCATTCCAAGCATGAAGGAGGAACTAACAAGATTTCCCCTTCCCAGGAAAGACTACTTGAGGTTAGGTGATTGCCCATCCGTTATGCAAATTGCATCCTTCAGTTGTAACACCCAGATGCAAACAGAATCATGACTGTAACCTACTCTGCCCATCTGTGTGGGATGAGGAGCACTAGTGTTGCTAAGAAATGTGACCCCATGCTTTGTTCTCTTGCATTTAAGATAGTAGCAGAGCTTCATTTAGACAGCTAGAGGAGAAGTCCTTCTGCCTTTTTTGTTCTAATTTCCCCTATCGCTGATGGAGTTGGCTCCATGGATGCAGAAGACGCAAAATGAGGACCCATAACAAACATAAAACAACTGGGAGAAAAGAAGGAAGACCTCCCCCATAACATTCCCTAGAAACTCAGATTCTCAGGAAAGTTTCCAGGTCCAGAGGCTGTAGGCCAACTCCTCAACTGGTGTAAATCAACACAGCTACAAGGAAGTCAAAGGAGGGACACTGGTTTACAGCAGCTGAGGTTCTGCTCACACAAATGGAGAACATTACAGCTCATCTGTATGCCTATGCTTTCTAAATGTGTGTGTGAATATAGAATGGATATAGAGAATACAGTGCTGACCCTTACCTCTGTCGGTTACCTCCTGATCACTCACAAATTTATTCATGTTTTAATCTTTCCTCAACACTTCCTCCAGTCCTTTCTCCAAAGAGCTCCAGTACTGATAGGCAGCTGGCCTCTCAGGCTGTCCTGTCCGGAATAGCCAGTTAAGATTATGCAAGCACTATTATGACATCGCTGTGACTGTGACATAGCACATAAACTGCTGCTGACCAGGTAGGTGCTGTGATGACATGGACAAGAGTCTCAAAGGTATTTAGGCTCCTAACTCGCCCTGAAATCAATAGATGTGAGGAACCTAAATACATTTCAATATCTGGGCCCATCCATGTACGCAGTCCAATAGGTGGCTAAATTTGCTCCAGTGTAGAATTTCTCATTCGCTCGAAATCGTTTTGAATTTTGGTTCCGTCCCTCTCTCAGTTTGCCACACTTTCCAATATTGGTTTTACTGGAAAATCTGCTCCTGCTTGAATGGATAGAAAATAAAAGCACCGAACAAAGAAAGAGAAGAAACTGCCTTGGAGAATGCACAGTGACACTTGAGTGTGGGTGGTTGGTTGGAATGCACAGTGACACTTGAGTGTGGGTGGTTGGTTTCTTTTGCTTTTTAATTTGGTTGATTAAAAAGCTTGTTGAAATCTTATTGGACTGTATTACAAATCTTGATTTTTATATTGTTTTAAAATGAATTGAAATTTATTCTTCATTTCCATGTCCTGCCAAACAAATCAACTAAATTATTTTTTGTTGTGTTTAATACAGTGTGGTGTCATCTGTATGGCCATATGTAGAGCCCACACTTGATTTTGGAGATGATGTTGCCTTTAAAGCATTCAGAGTGATGACACTCTTTGCAGTAAACCATATGGAAAAAGAATTACAATGACATGTGTCCTTTGCTATGTATAACTGATTTGGTGCCTTACCCTTTCTGATTTTGCCCTTACATGGACACACTATTCTTTTGTACTCCTCCTTAGTAATTCGTCCATGTTTCCCCATTTTGTAGGATTTCTTTTTGATTTTCAGGTCATTACAAAACTTCTGATGGAGCCATTGGCCTCTTACTATTCTTCCTCTCTTTCCTTTGCATTGGCAGTTGTGCCTTTAATATTGTCTCCTGGAGAAACTGCCAGCTTTCCTGAACTCCTTTATGCCTTAGACGTTTTCCCCATGGGTCGCTACCTACCAATTCTCTGAGGATGTTAAAGTCTGCTTTTGGCAGTCCTTCTCCTGTCATTCTCATTCCTTCCTTTCCTTAGAATCATGAAATCTATCCTTCATGATCCCTTTCACCCAAATCACCTTCCACCTTCACATTCACAACCAGCTCCCCCCTGCTGGTCAGAATCAAGTCTACAGTGGCTGTCCCCCCGCTTACTTCCTCCATTTTCTGAAACAAAGCATTGTCCCCAGTACATTCCAGAAACTTATTGGGTAATTTGGGGTTTTACCATTTCCTTTTTCAGCAGATGTCTGGGTAGGTAAAGTCCCCCATTACAATCAGGATTTGTGTTTTGCATATTTCTGTTGTTTGTTCTAGAAATGCCTCCTCTCCCTCCTCTTCCTGATTTGGTGGTCTGTAATAGACCCCTACCAGGACCTCACCCCTGTTTATTCCCTCTTTTATCTTTACTCAGAGACTTTCAACTGGTCTGCTTCTCACCTCAACAAGCTATAGCCCTCTATACCAATAGTCCAGTCATGAGATTTATCCATCAAGTATCTGTGATGCAGTTAAGCTCAGTTAAGATTTATGTTCTAAAACTCCCAGTTCTTACTGTTTATTCCCCATTAGTATTCCTCCTTGCTTGTGTGTACAGACATCTAAGATGTTAAGCAGATGCCCCCATGGATTTCCCTCTTGTTTCTCCTATAATTCTACTGCAATTTTCCACATCTACTTCTCCCCACACAGCTAGTCCTCTATTAAGGCCACCTTTTTTTACCTGGTGGCTTTTTTCACCTGCCCCCTCTGAACTTCGTTTTAAGCTCTTCTCCTAAGGTTGGTGAGTCAGTGCATGAAGATGTTCTTCTCCTTCTTGGTCAGACGGACCCCATCTCTTCCCAGCAAACCTCCTTCCTGCAATAGCATCCCATGGTAGAGGAAGTCAAAGCCTCCCAGAGACCCATCTTCATAACCCTATTCTGTGGGCATGCCTACCATTGAGTGTGTATTGAGCAGAAAGAACACTCAGTGCAGGAGACAAGGGGACTGAGTTAAACTGCAGATGTCAGGTTCACAAACTTCCATTTTCCGTGACTAATCTCTTAAGCTAGTGAGGATGGCCACGGTATAAAAATATTTCTGGAGATCAGCATGTGATTATTTGTATTGCAGTACTGCCTCACAGTCCCAGTCACAGAGTAGGATCCCATTGCGCTCGGACCTGTAGAAACAGAGAACAAGATGGTCCTTAACTGTCATTAATTAATTAACACATCTTAACAGCACAACAAACAAACAAGAGGATAATAAAGCAAGCAAAAAAGCCCCCTTTGACCAGGTACCAGCAGATAACTAATATAGAGCTACCTATTTCGGGAACTTTCTTCCTGATTCAGGGTCTGATGTGACTCAGCCCCTGTTCCATGCCATTGTGTAAACTGGGGACTCGTACATTTGCACAAGATGGAAAGTATCCAGTGGCACACCATTGAGGCCTACTCCAGTTTTAGTACATAAACAGCAGGCCACTCTGCAAGAAGCTAAGGGCATGGTCAGCACAGAGAGTTTGCCTGTCTCTGTGCTGGTGTTCTGCACCCCTCACTGACTACACCTGGCTCCATAAAGTCGGGCCTTTCAAAAATGCAGCATCAGGTAGGAGCACAGGTAATTGTAAGAATGCTTGCTCATTGCAGCTGTTACCATCCGGGCAAGGCATCCACATATAAGTCCACTACGGATGGACCAGTGATGGGAAGAGTGTTCATGCATGTGACAAGTAACACCATGAACTATGTAATGCCACAGAATAAATTAAGTTCAAGAACAGAACAAGAGTATGTGTGGCAAAGCCATGACAAACACTGTGCAGGCATCAAGGAGCTCATAAATTAGCACATCATCACCCCAACACTGCCTCAGCTTGACTTAGAGCTTGGGCAACAGTAGACCCTCAAAAGGAGGAGGCCACAGCTTTACACCCGTGGTCACTGTGATGTTAACTGGCTGCATTTGACAAGAGCTGGATCAGAGGTTGACTTTGAGTGTATTTACAGGGGGAAGGTTTTCACAACACAAGCCTTGTGCACACACACAAATAGTGTTCTGCAGCAGTGCAAGTTGAGCTGCAGCAATGAGCAGCGGGATCCTGCTTGGGCTCGTAATTCATACACTTCTCTCACTAATGAGGATCAACAGATCAACCCATACTGAATGCAGCTTGACAATATACCATCACTTAAAACACATTACAGTCAGAGAGGATGATAAATATTCCATTTATACACATTATGTACAAGGCCCAAAATGACTGAGGGTGCAAGAAAACAAAGCTGGTAAATACAGAAAATGCATTTGTCATAAATATAAAGGGAAGGGTAAACCCCTTTAAAATCCCTCCTGGCCAGAGGAAAAATCCTCTCACCCATAAAGGGTTAAGAAGCTAAAGGTAACCTCATTGGCACCTGACCAAAATGACCAATGAGGAGACAAGATCCTTTCAAAAGCTGGGAGGAGGGAGAAAAAACAAAGGGTCTCTCTGTCTGCCTGCCTGCCTGTGTGCTGCTGCTGCTGGGGACAGAACAGGACTGGAGTCTGAGAACTTTTAGTAAGTAATCTAGCTAGGTATGTGTTAGATTATGATTTCTTTAAATGGCTGAGAAGAGTTGTGCTGAATAGAATGACTATTCTTGTCTGTGTGTCTTTTTTGTAACTTAAGGTTTTGCCTAGAGGGATTCTCTATGTTTGGAATCTAATTACCCTGTAAGGTATCTACCATCCTGATTTTACAGAAGTATTCCTTTACTTCTATTAAAAGTCTTCTTGTAAGAAAACTGAAAGCTTTTTCATTGTTCTAAGATCCAAGGGTGTGGGTCTGTGGTCACCTATGCAAATTGGTGAGGATTTTTACCAAACCTTCCCCAGGAAGTGGGGTGCAAGAGTTGGGAGGATTTGGGGGGGAAAGACGTATCCAAACTACGTTTCCCAGTAAACCCAGTTAAAGTTTGGTGGTGGCAGTGGAAATTCCAAGGGCAAAGGGTCAAATTAATTTGTACCTTGGGGAAGTTTTAACCTAAGCTGGTAAAAGTAAGCTTAGGAGGTTTTCATGCAGGTCCCCACATCTGTACCCTAGAGTTCAGAGTGGGGAAGGAACCTTGACAGCATTACTGAAAAAACAGCTGCAGATTGACTCCTGCTAGCAAGAAGCTTCTGTACAATGTACAGTAAGATATTGGGCTTAACCCAGCGCAGGGCTAGGCTGAATTAAAGTCAGTCAAAGTTTTGTCTGAGTAGGGTATGAGGCCCAGCTCCTCAAAGGTCTTTAGACTCCTAACTTCCACTGAAATCAGTGGAAGCTAGGAGCCTAAATACCTACTGTAGAATTTGACCCAATAACAACAACAATAATAATAACAATTTGCATTTCTAGAGAGATTTTCTTCTTCAAAACATTTTACACACATGTTTTCTCACTCTCTGCTTCAAATAAAAGCCATTATTGACAGACAATTCTATTTTTCCGTCACAGCACAGACAAATAGGAGAGTGAAGAGAACACAGTTCATTAATGGGATTTTAAGCAGGTTCTCGTATGGAAAAAAAAATAAAGATCCAGCACTCAGAAGATGACTCTGCTTAGCTGTGTGCCTTGTGGCTTAAAGCAGAATTCCAAGAACATGACTTTGCTTTTTGAAATGGTTTCTCAATTAATGACAACTCAAAATATCTGCTTCCACCTAGTGGTGCGAGTTTGCATAACATGTGTTGTTTGTATTCCCTGTTTTCGATATCTTTGCCTAAAAGATAAAATACATCCGAATCTACTGAGACAATTCACACTTCTGCACAAAGCCACAACAGCACTAAGAATGTATATCTTTGTTAGCAAATAGGGAGAAGGAAAATTGTTAGCAAATTAGGGAGAAGAAAAAGGATAATCTCAGAAAGAGGCTCTCTCTTTCTCCTTCACTTTATTCTATCTAGGTTTTTCCATGGTTCTCATCAATGAAGTATCTGAGCAGCTTCCTCTAGTACATTAATAATATGACTCACATCTGTCATGGTAATATCTTTTATTGGACTAACTTCTGTTGGTGAAAGGACTGCACAGAGTTCTTCCAGAGTGAAGTCCCGGATGACTGGAAAAAGGCTAATGTAGTGCCAATCTTTAAAAAAGGGAAGAAGGAGGATCCTGGGAACTACAGGCCAGTCAGCCTCACCTCAGTCCCTGGAAAGATCATGGAGCAGGTCCTCAAAGAATCAATCCTGAAGCACTTGCATGAGAGGAAAGTGATCAGGAACAGCCAGCATGGATTCACCAAGGGAAGGTCATGCCTGACTAATCTAATCGCCTTTTATGATGAGATTACTGGTTCTGTGGATGAAGGGAAAGCAGTGTCATGTTGAGGGAGCATTGAGGGAGCTGGGATTGTTTAGCCTGCAGAAGAGAAGAATGAGGGGGGATTTGATAGCTGCTTTCAACTACCTGAAAGGGGGTTCCAAAGAGGATGGCTCTAGACTGTTCTCAATGGTAGCAGATGACAGAACAAGGAGTAATGGTCTCAAGTTGCAGTGGGGGAGGTTTAGATTGGATATTAGGAAAAACTTTTTCACTGTGAGGGTGGTGAAACACTGGAACACGTTACCTAGGGAGGTGGTAGAATCTCCTTCCTTAGAGGTTTTTAAGGTCAGGCTTGACAAAGCCCTGGCTGGGATGATTTAACTGGGAATTGGTCCTGCTTCGAGCAGGGGGTTGGACTGGATGACCTTCTGGGGTCCCTTCCAACCCTGATATTCTATGATTCCTTCAGGTCCTTGAAAGGTTATTTCTTTCACCAACAGACGTTGGTCCAACAGAAGATATTACCTCAGCTAGGGTGACCAGATGTCCTAAGTTTATAGGGACAGTCCAGATATTCGGGGTTTAGGCGCCTATCAATCCCACCCCACCCCCATCACGATTTTTCATACTTACTATCTGGTCACCCTCTCCCTCACCCACCTTGTCTCTCTAATAGCCTCGGAATGACATGGGAGTATGTTCTCCTGTCACAGACTGTCCCCTGAGAAAGCTCTATCTACTGCACAGACAAGCCTCATCCTTCGAGTAGAAAACGTCATGGTGCCTGAGAAATAGGCCCTGTCAGCCACAACCCTAATCCCAGGGATTTACCTGATATTTTAGATATACTGGGCCCTGGCCACTGAGCCCCTGGAAGAGAAGGACTGCGACCTGGAACCTGACTTGATGTGTTCACGTTGCAGAAGTATGTACACAGCGTCTGAAGGCAAGCAACAAACAACACTTCAATGGTCACTGAATGAGGGGCCTGTGGAAAAAAATAGTACAATTGTGCAAGTAAAGACTGTGTCAAAATGCACGTGCACAGTACTCAGACTCCCTGAATCCTGGCATTTCCAAACTTTCCATTGCTCAGTTTTGCAAACTTACTAATTGTTATTTTAATGCAGATTTTTGTATATTTGTTGGGCGTCTAAAGATATAAAAATACAGACATGGATTCATATCATTGTCGTGCAAACATCCCCATTTCATTGTTTGTTTTGAAAGAAAAAAGTACAGGACTAGGTTCTGGCAATTTCTGTATTGAGCTGTAAAGAAAGGTATTTTTAAGGGGTTTGAACTATCGAAACAGAGGCACAGAGATTGTCTCACATAGGGAGGAGTGGGTGATGCAGTGTACACTTTCCCAAGCCAGCAGAGTTGCTGGACCCCAAGAGATTGCCCCTCTATTCCTGAGCCAACCTTGGCCAGAAGCAAGCAGACAGAAGGACAAAAGTAGCTCTCCATTTTAATAAAGGCTCTTGTAACTTCCTGGGTCAACTGGTCCCTTCCATTCTTTAGCTGACTATTACTCAGGCTCTTTTCTTACTGGCGAACTTGAATTTTGATTTTTCTACGTCATGGCCAGTCTTTATCGTCTCTCTTGTAAACTTGAATATGCCAATCCCTGAGAGTACGTACTTTCTTGTTTTTTCCTGATTCGGCAATCATAGCTCTGGGGATTGAGCTCCCATTTAAGGTACTTTTAATGATGACCCCCCAGTCCTTTATTTCATCTATCAGGATGTTCAAAGAGAGCAGCTACCCTTCACTGAATGCCACTGCTCTGACTTTGGATTCCCTTGTAGAATGTGTGGGGCTGGGGTAGTTGTCTCAGCTGGATTCTTAATCCAGAGGAAAGACGCTCTCCCCTGTTCAATCAAGATCAGGAATGGCACATAGATTTGGGAGAAAAAGTACATTTTACTTTTACTCTATTTTCTTATTTCTCAAAAGGAACGATCAATATAGGTATTGATGTATCTTGTCTGAAATGGGACAGCTGCTCTTCTACTCTCGGGATGGATGCTATATCAATAGATAAGATAAAAAGACAGGCCTAACTGAGAGACTGAACCCATAGGAGGGCCAAATTCTGCTGCTCGGTTACATGAGTACGTCGCTCCCCGACTAGGGCCCAAATCTGTATAAAGAAGAGTAAATCTGGTCCCGAGGGTGTATCGAACAACTTCCAAACTGTATAAGGAGGGTGGTTGAGTCTAAACTATAAAGACAGTTCCAAACCCACAGTTTGAGAATCGCTGTGCAGTAACATGCACTGATTATTGGTGATACTTGGTTTCCTCACAAAGACATGCACAAGGTTACATGGAACTCATCAGATGGTTAAACCACAAACCAGACTGAACACATGTCAGGAGACCGGGTTGTAGGTGGTCAGGCATAGTGGTCAGACTGGGAGTCATGCCTAGTGGTGAGTGTCCAAAAGCCAAAAGCAGGGATTGAGACGGGGCCAAAACCAAGAAGCAGATCCAAAGATTCGAACTAGAGTCAGAATCCAAATGGCAGAGCCAAGAATCAAGTAGGGTGACCAGACAGCAAATGTGAACAATTGGGATGGGGGTGGGGTAATAGGAACCTATATAAGAAAAAGACCCCCAGATCAGGACTGTTCCTATCAAATGGGGATATCTGGTCACTCTAGAATCAAGAGAGAGTCGGAGTCAGGAATCAGAGCCAAGGGTCAGAACCGGATCACCAGGGGCAGGGAAGAAGGGAGCAGGGCTGGTTCTGAGGCAGGAGCAAGGCTGGGTGTAGGACAGGATCTGGGCTGAAGCTGTGGAGGAACAGAGAAGAAGCAGGGCTTGACAAGAGCTGAGCCCAGGGAGGCAGAGAATCACTGAGCACCCAGCGAGCGACTGCTGCTGCTGAGTTTAAGAACCAGACAGCTAACTTCTTCAGCCAATCTGGCAGGGTGGTCCAAGCAGGACAGTGTCGGAGAATGGTGCCGTGGGGAAGGCGAGCAGAGCTTCACCATCATGGGCTTGCTTCTGGACGGCGCCGTGCCTTGTGGTGCCGGAGGTCTATCTTGCCTGGTGGGAAACTGCGGTGCCATCATGGCAATCAAGTCCCTGGCCACCTCAAACGTGTCCAGGATGGAAGGGAGCTCCTGCTCCTCCACCTGGCACTCTCTAGCAGGAGGGTCCAGTGGCACCAGACTTGACGGATCCCTCTGCAGGCCCAAAGTCGACAGTGCTGATCCCTGCTAATATTCTGTTCGCTTTTTTGACTGGTGCTGCACACTGAGCAGATGCTTTCAGAGAACTATCCACAGTGACCCCAGGATCTTTCTTGAGTAGTAACAGCTCATCATTGATATGATAAACCCCCCTCATTTTATATGTATCGTTGGGATTATGTTTTCCAATGAGCATTACTTTGCACTTACCAACATGGAATTTCATCTGCCATTTTGTTGCCCAGTCACCCAGTTGTCTGAGGTTCCTTTGTAATTCTTCACGGTCTGCTTTGGACTTATCTGTCTTGAGTAAGTTTCTATCATTTGCACTTTTTGCCACATCACCATTTACCCCCTTTTCCAGATCATTTATGAATATGTTGAACATCACTAGTCCCCGTACAGATCCCTGGGGGACACCACTGTTTACCTCTCTCCATGCTGAATATTGACCATTTATTCCTATCCTTTGCTTCCTGTCTTTTAAGTTAGTGATCCGTGAGAGGACTTTCCCTCTTATCCCGTGACTGCTTACTTTGCTTAGGACCCCCACCAAAGGCTCTTTGTCAAAGGCTTTCTGAAAGTCCAGGAACCTCATGTCTCCTGCTTTGCCCCATGGGCATTTTAACCCTCCAGACCCATTGGGTAAGAGTGTGAAGTACAGAGGGAAACTGAGGCATGCATAGAATTATTTAAAAATGTTACAGAAAATTCCCACTTTATTAAGGTCTGGTACATTTTAAACCTGATGCTGCACATGGAAATGTGTCCAGCTGTCTCTCAGGCATGGGCCATGCCCCTTGTGTGCTCCTTTCTCCCCAGTATCACACTTGTGACAGAGTGCTCCCAAGCAGGGCACAGCTGGGCACCTGGGAACAGAGCTGAGCCTCCCCTGAGCACAGCCAAGGTCACTGACTCTCAGGAGAACTGGTGGCTTTCTTAAAGTCCCAGCTCCTGGAGTCATGTGAATTTGTGAGAATTCCAGTTTTTGCTTAGCCAATGAAGTCAGTGTCTAGCGCTCATACCTGGGGAGCAGTCCAGCAGCTCCATGGAGGGATAAATAAAGAACCCAAACTGATCAGTTTTGTAATCCCATGATTTTGGGGGCCTCACTTCTGAACTCTGAAGCTGGTGACGCTGCATAGATGGTGGGCTCTGTGTGCCTATTAGCTCCAAAGTACGCCAGCAACAACCAGCACAGAGATGTCCTCTGAATTAGCTGCGACTGTTAATGAGGGGAGCTGCAAGGCTTATCTGAGCCACTGGGTGGGAAAGGGTGGGTTGTGGGGTGGGATGCTGGGTGGGGCAGGGCAGGCTGGAGAGAGTGAGGTGGCAAGTGGGGAAGACTGACTGGGTGGGGGGAGGGAAGGCTGGCTGAGGGTGGCAGGGAAGGCTTGTGGGGAAGGGGGTGGGGCGGTGGCAGCAGCAGGTGCTGGAAGGAGGGTGGCAGGCACTGGGTGGGAAGTTGAGGGGGTGTTGGTTGCGGGAGGCTGGGTTGGGGGAAGCAGGTGCTGGGTGGGAAAAATTGGGGGGCTGGGACATGGGGGGCATGGGCGGTGGGCTAGAAGGGGCAAAGGTTAGGCTGGGATTGGCAGATGCTGGGCAGGGAAGGCTGGGCTGGTGGGGTGGGGAAGGCCACGGGCACTTTGCTTGGCCTTTCCACACAGCATCTGTCTGTCCAGCCCTCTTATCAGGGCGTGGCCTTGCTTGCTGATCAGTCTTCAGAGGCTGCTGCTGCAGTGCAAAGGCAATCCAGAGCTGGATTAATCTGACTGCTTCTGCCCCATGCCTCAGTGGGCACCCTGCACGAGAGCCGGCAGAGGGACCCTTGCGTCCTGAGCAAAGCTCCCTGCCAAGGGGTTCTCCCAGGCAGCCTTTCCTTCTGTGCCAGAGCTTTGGGGTGAGAGGAGATGGCTGCCCTGGCAGGAATCTGGGGCCCATTGATCCAACACCCTTTGTCCCTTGGGTGGCTGTTAACAGCATCCCGGGCTCGTCTGTGAGCTTATGTGGGATAGAGGGCGGCTGCTCTTCATTGATCCCTCGTTATCTGTAGGCTCTCCCTGGCCGATAAGGGGGCTACAGGGTGAGGGCAGGGTGGGGCCTGGAGCCTGAGCTTTGGCAACCTGCCACCGACTGCCATGCCGGTGTTACAGTAACACCAGGACTTTGATTTGAACTCTGCTTCATACTGTCACCTTGGGCCTGAAGCTTCGCCACCTGGCGTTCGCCTGAAGGGGGCGAGTGGTTTTCTTCTAATGGTTGAGCCAGCTCAGCAGCCTGTAACTAGACTCCTAATAGAATCAAAATTATAGTGGAAAGAGGAGGAAGTGCAATTAGCATGTAAAGCCCTCACAAGGGGGGGGCATGCCACCAAATATTAATACCCATCCCCAGCCTCTCTCCCTTCACAGCGTTTTGGAACCCATGTCCCTTGTCTAGTGAGTGCTACTTAGTTGATGGCGAGTCCCTCCATCATAACAAAAGGCCAAGTACAGTTCCATTGTCCTTGATTCCCATAATCAGGGTAATAACAATTTATTCTTCCTGCCCCAATAACAGAGACAATGGGGATCCCACAGCAGCCAAAGTGACCATTTGGGCAGCTATGGCCTCATTCTAGGCGGGGTGGGTGTGCCTATGCAAATGAGATCGGCCCCTGAAGTTCTTTTCCACAACTTGCCACACCTCACCACCAGATGTCAGGGTGGATCTCATCCTGACTCTGCTTACAAGAGGAAAGTGATCAGGAACAGTCAGCATGGATTCACCAAGCGCAAGTCATGCCTGACTAATCTAATTGCCTTCTATGATGAGATAACTGGCTCTGTAGATGAGGGGAAAGCAGTGGATGTGTTATTCCTTGACTTTAGCAAAGCTTTCGACATGGTCTCCCACAATATTCTTGCCAGCAAGTTAAAGAAGTATCGGCTGGATGAACGGACTATAAGGTGGATAGAAAGCTGGCTAGACTGTCGGGCTCAATGGGTGGTGATCAATGGCTCCATGTCTAGTTGGCAGCCAGTATCAAGTGGAATGCCCCAAGGGTCGGTCTTGGGTCCGGTTTTGTTCAGTATCTTCATTAATGATCTGGAGGATGGCGTGGATTGTACCCTCAGCAAGTTTGCAGATGACACTAAACTGGGAGGAGAAGTAGATAGGTTGGAGGGCAGGGATAGGATACAGAGGGACCTAGACAAGTTGGAGGATTGTGCCAAAAGAAATCTGATGAGGTTCAACAAGGACAAGTGCAGAGTCCTGCACTTCGGAGGGAAGAATCCCATGCACCGCTGCAGACTAGGGACCAAAAGGCTTGGCCGCAGTTCTGCAGAAAAGGACCTAGGGGTTACACTGGACGAGAAGCTGGATATGAGTCAACAGTGTGCCCTTGCTGCCAAGAAGGCCAATGGCATTTTGGGATGTATAAGTAGGGGCATTGCCAGCAGATCGAGGGACGTGATCGTTCCCCTCTACTTAACATTGGTGAGGCCTCATCTGGACTACTGTGTCCAGTTTTGGGCCCCACACTACAAGAAGGATGTGAAAAAATTGGAAAACGTCCAGCGAAGGGCAACAAGAATGATTAGGGGACTGGAACACGTGACTTATGAGGAGAGGCTGAGGGAACTGGGATTGTTTAGTCTGCGGAAGAGAAGAAGGAGGGGGGGATTTGATAGCTGCTTTCAACTACCTGAAAGGGGGTTCCAAAGAGGATGGCTCTAGACTGTTCTCAGTGGTAGCTGATGACAGAACAAGGAGTAATGGTCTCCAGTTGCAATGGGGGAGGTTTAGGTTGGATATTAAGAAAAACTTTTTCACTAGGAGGGTGGTGAAGCACTGGAATGGGTTACCTAGGGAGGTGGTGGAATCTCCTTCCTTAGAGGTTTTTAAGGTCAGGCTTGACAAAGCCCTGGCTGGGATGATTTAATTGGGGATTGGTCCTGCTTTGAGCAGGGGGTTGGACTAAATGACCTCCTGAGGTCCCTTCCAACCCTGATATTCTATGATAAGTCTCTGCCTGCGCTAGAGCTTAAGTCTTTGCAGTTAATTTAACCCTTCTGAAACAGGAGGGAAGTTACTCAATGTTCCAGCTGAGGCCACGTCTATATTGGGAGCATTTTGCCAGTATAGGTAAACTAGTGTGGACATAGAAGAGCACTACTGTCCCCCACTGAATGAAGAACCTTTACCCTTAGAAAAGAGCAAGAATATAAAGAGGACGAACCCACTGCTCAGGCTTGCTCTGCATGGCTTTTCTATCATTATAGCGATGTTGGCTAGGGGTGTGATTCCTAACCAATACCATCATACCAGTACATCATCTTAACTCCTGGAGGCAGTTATACCAGTATAAGTGTGCTTATACCTGTACAACTAATATACACTAGCACTGGAGAGCTTAAAATAAGATACTAGACTGAGAGGACAAAAGAAAGGAGCAGATTCTCCTCTTAAATATACAGCATTCTCGCCTAGGATAGAAGACTGCGAAGAGGGACTTGCAGACAGATGTACACTGAATAGAGTTATTAGCAAGATGAAAAAAGATGGCTTAGCAGCTCTCCTGCTCTGATTGCAAAGTAAAGAATTAACTGCAACATCAGATCACTTCTGCTTTGGCCAGCCAGAAGGCATCCATATAACACTGGCTGCATTTGCTCCATTGCCTGAAGTGGGAAGTAAATAGCCTGGTCCCATGAGTGAACTGTTGGAAGAGAATAGGATCCCATCACTGAGCTAGGTATTCTGAAGAACCTGTTTCACCTTTCTTCAGGGTAAATGCACTGATCTGAAGGGCATTACTAAATATGAACTGGATGCTTTTACTAAGTGGTAAATGGATGAGCGATATAAATATGAAATCAAGACGGCTTCTTCCAGCCTAATAGCAAGTGAAGGCATCCTTCTAGCAAAAGGCAGCACAGCATACCGAGCTCACCATGCATAAGCATTTACAAAAACATGATTTCCCAAGTGCATTAGAGACCTTAACATCCCATCCTACCTTCAGAGTAACAGCCATGTTAGTCTGTATTCGCAAAAAGAAAAGGAGGACTTGTGGCACCTTAGAGACTAACCAATTTATTTGAGCATAAGCTTCCGTGAGCTACAGCTCACTTCATCGGATGCATCCTACCTTCCTGCACTTTATCAGATGATAGGGAAACCAACAGGCCCTGATTCGATGATACTTATCATAGGGACATTGTATTAACCTCTCTGGATCCAAAGCATCAACTGGAAGAGAAGGAATAAAAAGACAAAAGAAAACATTCTGTAAAACAAGATCTAAGTTCATCATCAACACAATTAACAAGAGTGAAAGCATACTAGCTACTGGAGCTGCCCTCTAACGGGGTTAAGCCATCAATTTTTAATAGCCGAGATAAAAATGCTAAACTGCTAAGTTGGCACTCATTGTGTGTACCCAACCAAATTCACTTCGGATTTTGGGTGAGTGGAATATTCCATTAAAAAATGAGGAAAGCGCAATCAGTAGTGCAGAGTGGCCGGTACATATTAATGACTATACTTATGCAGAACAGTGAGCTGGAAATAAACATTACTATAAAAACCCTTGAAGCTACCAAATTAACTAGTTGTACAGCAGTGACATGCTAAGGATTGGCAGAAGCACGGCATTCTGAAGTAAATCCTTTTGCATTTACCTTCATACTCCAAGGCCATCTCTGCTGGATTTAGAAAAACATCAAACTAAAACAAACATGTCTGGAGTTAAGGATGCAATTTGCACTACAGTGCACTTGGCCCTGTAAAGTGCAGAGGTTGGCAGGTGCTTAAGAGCCCAAGACTCTCTGAACATAGTGAGGGCCTAAGTCACAGGCACTTTTTGAAAATGTTCCCTCCTAGTCCATACTATGACCCAGAGACAGGCACGAGTCACCTTAATCACTTAACAGTTACGCAGAAGGGACAAGGTAGGGGAGGACCAACTTCTGAAAGTGAGACACACAAGCTTTCAAGCATACATAGACCTCTTCTTCAGGATTCAGTTTGTGTCCATGCAGCAGTTTTCTTGCCATCACAAATGTGTCTCCCCTCACACCTTCCATGCTATTTATCCGCATTTGTATCAATGTACAGAGGGCATGCACAGAAGTAACTTGGGCCAATGGACTGTGGGAGGTTTTCTAGATAGCTGGAAGTAAGGAGGACGGGCCAGATTGATTACATAAATCAGTATTTTTCAACCTTTTTGATACCAGGGACCAGCTTAGAATCATTGAATATCAGGGTTGGAAGGGACCTCAGGAGGTCATCTAGTCCAACCCCCTGCTCAGAGCAAGACCAACACCAACTAAATCATCCAAGCCAAGGCTCTGTCAAGCCGGGCCTTAAAAACCTCTAAGGATGGAGTTTCCACCATCTCCCTAGGGAACCCATTCCAGTGTTTCACCACCCTCCTAGTGAAATAGTGTTTCCTAATATCCAACCTAGACCTCCCCTGCTGCAACTTGAGACCATTGCTTCTTGTTCTGTCATCTGCCACCACTTTGAACAGCCTAGCTCCATCCTCTTTGTATCCCCCTTTCAGGTAGTTAAAGGCTGCTATCAAATTCCCCCTCACTCTTCCCTTCTGCAGACTAAATAACCCCAGTTCCCTCAGCCTCTCTTCATAAGTCATGTGCCCCAGCTCCTTAATAATTTTCGTTGCCCTCCGCTGGACTCCCTCCAATTTGTCCACATCTGTTCTGTAGTGGGGAGACCAAAACTGGACGCAACACTCCAGATGTGGCCTCACCAGTGCCAAATGGAGGGGAATAACCACTTCCCTCCATCTGCTGGCAATGCTCCTACTAATACAGCCCAATATACCATTGGCCTTCTTGGCAACAAGGGCAGACTGCTGACTCATATCCAGCTTCTCATCCACTGTCATCCCCAGGTCCTTTTCTGCAGAACTGCTGCTTAGCCAGTCGGTCCCCTGTCTGTAGCAGTGCATGGGATTTCCTTCCTTCCTTCCTCAGTGCAGAACTCTGCACTTGTCCTTGTTGAACCTTTTCAGATTTCTCTTGGCCCAATCCTCCAATTTGTCTAGGTCACTCTGGACCCTTCCCTACCCTCCAGTGTATCTACTTCTCCCCCCAGTTTAGTGTCACCTGCAAACTTGCTGAGGGTGCAATTAATCCCATCATCCAGATCACTAATAAAGATGTTGAACAAAACCAGCCCCAGGATTGACCCCTGGGGCACTCTTCTTCATACCAGCTGCCAACTAGACTTGGAGCCATTGGTCACTACCCGTTGAGCCCAACAATCTAGCCAGCTTTCTATCCACCTTATAGTCCATTCATCCAATCCGTACTGCTTTAACTTGCTGGCAAGAATACTGTGGGAGACCGTACCAAAAGCTTTGCTAAAGTCAAGATATATCACATGCACTGCTTTCCCCATATCCACAGAGCCAGTTATCTCATCCTGGAAGGCAATCAGGCTGGTCAGGCATGACTTGCCCTTGGTGAATCCAAAGCTTGCAGCTTTTCTAAACAGTGTCAGGGAGATCTGAGGGACAGGCCATTGAGAAAGACTGACATAGGTACTTAGGACAAATGGCTACTTGTGACGAAGTGGGAAGTGTCTTAGTGTTTGTATGAATACTGTGCACGCCTCAGTTTTCCCATTGTGTTGCACAAGTATCTAGGTGGTGGGATAAGGGTGTGTGACCTTTGCAGATACCCCGAGAGGGAAGGTGCAAGTGCCTTCTAGCTCCCTGGGCCCAGACAATAGATGTATCTTGGCAACTGATTGCCGGGGCCCATCCTCTGCAAGAGCCAGTGGGAGGAATTGGAGAACAAAGAGAGGTGGAGGCCAGGTGACCGGTTTGCTTGGGGAACAGCATACAGGATGGAGGAGGGGCAACTGGGTGTGACTGAAGGTGGGCTGCTGGAGGCTGGTCAGACTCCTGGTTTGGGACTCAGGAGGAGAACCCGTGGCTCTGGGTCTCCTCAAGATGAACTTTGCTGTAACTTCCTGCTTTCTGTGCTAACAAGATTCTGCTCTATGCTGTGTTCCAGACAACTAATAAACCCTTCTGTTTTACACCGCTGGCTGAGAGTCACTCCTGACTGCTGAAGTCGGGGGTGCATGGCCCCTTTGGAGGGCGTGTAAGGTTTCCCCAGGTGTCCTATTCAGGTGGCTCACTGCAGGGAGCTTATGGCGTGAGACAGGGATGCTGAATGCTCCGAGGTCAGACCAAGGAGGAGCTGAAGCCCAGGAGGCTTGTCCTAGTGAGAGTGTGCCCCGAGGGGTAGCCACACTGCAAGAGGGTCCTGGTCCGGGGGCTAGTCTTCACCAGACTATTCTATTCTATTTATTGCAAATATTTGCACTGTAAAAATGATAAACAAAAGAAATCGTATTTTTCAATTCACCTCATACAAGTACTGAGGTGCAATCTCTTTATCGTGAAAGTGCAACTTACAAATGTAGATTTTTTTGTTACGTAACTGCACCCAAAAACAAACCAATGTAAAACTTTAGACCTTACAAGTCTACTCACTCCTACTTCTTGTTCAGTCAATCACTGAGAGAAACAAGTCTGTTGACATTTACGGGAGATATGCTGCCCACTTCTTATTCACAATGTCACCCGAAAGTGAGAACAGGCGTTTGTATGGCACTTTTGTAGCCGGCATTGCAAGGTATTTACACGCCAGAGATGCTGAACATTCGTATGCCCCTTCATGCCTCGGCCACCGTTCCAGAGGACGTGCTTCCATGCGGATGACACTTGTTAAAAATATAATGTGTGTGACTGAACTCCTTGGGGGAGAGCGGTGCGCCCCCTGCGCTGTTTCACCGCACGCCGCCACAGATTTCCTGGTATAGCAGTCGCGGATGATGACCCAGCACAGGTTGTTCATTTTAAGAACACTTTCCCTGCAGATCTGACCAAACGCAAAGAAGGTACCAATCTGAGATTTCTAAAGATAGCTACAGTACTCGACTCAAGGTTTAAGAATCTGAAGTGCCTTCCAAAATCTGAGAGGGTCGAGGTGTGGAGCATGCTTTCAGAAGTCTGAAAAGAGCAATACTCCAATGTGGAAACTACAGATCCAAGCCACCAAAAGAGAAAATCAACCTTCTGCTGGTGGCATCTAACTCAGATGATGAAAGTGAACATGTGTTGGGCCACACTGCTTTGGATCGTTATTGAGCAGAACTCATCATCAGCATGGACACATACTCTCCTGCAAATGTAAACAAACTTGTTTGTCTTAGCAATTGGCTGAGCAAGAAGTAAGACTGAGTGTACTTGTAGGCTCTAAAGTTTTACATCATTTTGTTCGAGAATGCAAATTTTTTGTACATAATTCTACATTTGTGAGTTCTACTTTCGTGATAAAGAGATTGCACTATATTACTTGTATTAGGTGAAGTGAAAAACACTATTTCTTTTGTCTTTTTGTACAGTATAAATATTTGTCATAAAAAAGAAATATAAGTGAGCACTGTACACTTTGTATTCTGTGTTGTAAATGAAATAAATATATTTGAAAATGTAGAAAACATCCACAAATATTTAAATGGTATTCTATTATTTTTAAGTGCGTGATTACATTTTTTAATTGCTTGACAGCCCTAGTACTAACAGGATATTAACCATGTTACGTCTGTAGCAAAACACATTTTGGAGCCAGCCACTGGTAATAAAGTCAATTATGAATTATGGCAAGGACAGGGCCTTAATAAGAACAGTCACTTCACTGGGATGATCCCCAGGAAACTGATTTAGGCCCTGGCTGCACAAGACATGACTGTAGCTTTGTAACCAGTTTGTACCCCACACAGCAAATTTGATCTGCTAGTTGGATCATCCATTTCTCCAGACCACAGACATGCTGCAGCTGGGGGACATAGTCATAGAATCATAGAATCATAGAATATCAGGGTTGGAAGGGACCCCAGAAGGTCATCTAGTCCAACCCCCTGCTCGAAGCAGGACCAATTCCCAGTTAAATTATCCCAGCCAGGGCTTTGTCAAGCCTGACCTTAAAAACCTCTAAGGAAGGAGATTCTACCACCTCCCTAGGTAACGCATTCCAGTGTTTCACCACCCTCACAGTGAAAAAGTTTTTCCTAATATCCAATCTAAACCTCCCCCACTGCAACTTGAGACCATTACTCCTCGTTCTGTCATCTGCTACCATTGAGAACAGTCTAGAGCCATCCTCTTTGGAACCCCCTTTCAGGTAGTTGAAAGCAGCTATCAAATCCCCTCTCATTCTTCTCTTCTGCAGGCTAAACAATCCCAGCTCCCTCAGCCTCTCCTCATAACTCATGTGTTCCAGTCCCCTAATCATTTTTGTTGCCCTTCGCTGGACTCTCTCCAATTTATCCACATCCTTCTTGAAGTGTGGGGCCCAAAACTGGACACAGTACTCCAGATGAGGCCTCACCAATGTCGAATAGAGGGGAACGATCACGTCCCTCGATCTGCTCGCTATGCCCCTACTTATACATCCCAAAATGCCATTGGCCTTCTTGGCAACAAGGGCACACTGCTGACTCATATCCAGCTTCTCGTCCACTGTCACCCCTAGGTCCTTTTCCGCAGAACTGCTGCCTAGCCATTCGGTCCCTAGTCTGTAGCTGTGCATTGGGTTCTTCCGTCCTAAGTGCAGGACCCTGCACTTATCCTTATTGAACCTCATCAGATTTCTTTTGGCCCAATCCTCCAATTTGTCTAGGTCCTTCTGTATCCTATCCCTCCCCTCCAGCGTATCTACCACTCCTCCCAGTTTAGTATCATCCGCAAATTTGCTGAGAGTGCAATCCACACCATCCTCCAGATCATTTATGAAGATATTGAACAAAACCAGCCCCAGGACCGACCCTTGGGGCACTCCACTTGATACCGGCTGCCAACTAGACATGGAGCCATTGATCACTACCCGTTGAGCCCGACAATCTAGCCAGCTTTCTACCCACCTTATAGTGCAACAATCTAGCCAGCTTTCTACCCACCTTATAGTGCATGTTTCCTCTGAATAGTGTGGGGGTGCCTCAATTTCCCCTTTGCAGTTCTTAAGTATCTAGGTGGTGGGAGAAGGGTGTCTGATCACTGCAGAGCCCTAGAGGGCAGGTGTGTGCAGGAGTCTGGACACAGAGAATGGCCGACACCCTGTTTCTTGGCCACTGATGGCCTGGGCCCTTCCCCCCTGCAAGGTGAGAGCTAAAGGGTTGGAGAACAAGGGAATCAGGTGACCTCCTGGCCCGGGAAAGGAACAAAGCCCAGAGGAGGAGGGGCTGGAGGGAGTTTCAGTTTGGGGCTGGCTGGGACATGGAGTGAAGGGCAGACGTGGTTGTCTGGCTCACTGCCCCCCAAAATGGACCCAGCTGAGGAGTCCTGTTCTCTGCACCTACCAGCTCTGTTTTAGACCATGTTCCTGTCGTTTAATAAACCTCTGTTTTACTGGCTGGCTGAGAGTCACATCTGACTGCGAAGTTGGGGTGCAGGACCCTCTGGCTTCCCCAGGAGCCCCGCCAGAGCAGACTCGCTGTGGGAAGCGCACGGAGGGGCAGAGGATGCTGAATGCTCTGAGGTCAGACCCAGGAAGCTGTGTGTCCTGCAGACAGTCTGCTCACAGACAGGAGACTTCCCCAGAGTCCTGACTGGCTTCATGGGGAGCAGTTCCAGAGCATCGCCTGGGGACTCCATGACAGCTATCAAATCCCCCCTCCCTCTTCTCTTCTGCAGACAAAATAACCACAGTTCCCTCAGCCTCTCCCCATAAGTCATGTGCCTCAGCTCCCTTCTCATTTTCATTGCCCTCCGCTGGACTCTCTCCAATTTGTCCGCATCCTTTCTGTAGTGGGGGCCCAAAACTGGACGCAATACTCCAGATGAGGCCCTCACCAGTGCTGAATAGAGGGGAATAATCCCTTCCCTCGATCTGTGGGCAATGCTCCTACTAATGCAGCCCAATATGCTGTTAGCCTTTTTGGCAACACGGGCACACTGCTGACTCACCTCCAGCTTCTCATCTGCTGTAACCCCAGGTCCTTTTCTGCACGTCCTTTTCACCAGTTCCTTATCCACCTTTCAATTCTCAGATTAAAGCCCATCTTCTCCAATTGAACTAATAATTTGCCAATTGTATCAAATGCCTCACTGACGTCCAGGTAGATTAGATCATTGGTTCTCAAACTGGGGGTCACAACCCGGTTAAGTGGGGGGGTCACGAGCCCTGACCCCAGTGCGCGGCTGTAAGTTGCGAGCCCCGACCCCTGCACCAGGCTGTCAGCCCTGACCCCTGTGTGGAGCTGCGGGGCTACGAGCCCCAACCCGGGCACACGGCTGTGGGTCCCGACCCCTGTGCTAGGCTGTGAGCCCTGACCCCGGTGTGCGGCTGTGAGTCCCGACCCCGACCCCTGCGCCGGGCTGTGAGCCACGACCCCGGTGTGCAGCTGTGAGTCCTGACCCCAACCCCTGGGCCGGGCTGTGAGCCCCGACCCCAACAGGGAATCGTGGTTGCGAGCCCCGACTCCAACCCCCACACAGGGCTGCAAGCCCAGACCCCAACCCTGGCCAGGAGTGGGGCTGTGATCCCTGAGTCCGACTGCCACATGGGGTTGCAAGTGCTGACCCCAACCAGGAGTGGGGCTGTGAGCCCTGAGCTGGGGCCTCCAGGACGCTGTGAGCCCCGACCTCTGTAATGGGGTTTCAGGCGCAGCCCGGCCATGCTGAGGGTTATCAGCCGGGAGCACACACAGGGTTGTCAGCCCCGAGCCCCGCCACCCGCTGTGTTTTAGTCTGAATTTAAAAGCAGTGAGTAAAGGTAAATTCATTTTAAGCCATAGGGTTTAAATTTAGTATTTAACATAGTATTAAATATCAAAAATGTGTTTTTAATTTTTAAGGGGGGGTCGCACTCAGAGGTTTGGTGTTCGAAAGGGCTCACCAATACAAAAAGTTTGAGAACCACTGGATTAGATCTACTGCATTTCCTTTGTGTAAAACCTCAGTTATCTTCGCAGAGAAACAGATCAGGTTGGCCTGGCAGGACCTACCGATTGTAAAACCAGGTTGTATTTTATCCCAGTTACCGTTCACCTCTTTGTCCTTCATTACTTTCTCACTCAAAATTTGTCCCAAGACCCTGCAGACAGTTGAGGTCAAATTAAAAGGCCTGTAGATACCTGGACCACGTTTTTTTCCATTTCTTAAAAATAGGAACTATATTAGCAATTCTCCACTCCCCCGCCCCGAGTTTACAGAGCCATCAGAAATCCTTGCTATTGGGCTTGCAATTCCATGTGCCAGTCCCCTTACTCTGCATGGATGGAGCTTATGGGGTGCTAGGGGCTGCAGTGAGTGGGGTGGGAGGACCCACTAGGGGGCACTTGCCCCTTCTAGTCTGTGCCGGCCCCAGCATAGTGCTCAATTTGTGCTATTTTGGGGGTTGTAAATCTAAGTTTCTGAGCGCTTGTCACTAAGGAGCCCATGTGCAGTGCAGCCTGGTCATAGAATCATAGAATATCAGGATTGGAAGGGACCTCAGGAGGTCATCTAGTCCAACCCCCTGCTCAAAGCAGGGCCAATCCCCAATTTTTGCCCCAGATCCCTAAATGGCCCCCTCAAGGATTGAACTCACAACCCTGGGTTTAGCAGGCCAATGCTCAAACCACTGAGCTATCCCTCCCCCAAGGCTCCCTGGCCCAGCTCCCCACGCTCTGTGCAGCGCAGTGCAACTAGATGTGGGATTCTTCACTTGTCCTAATCTACTGTGCTGTGTGGCTGTTAAAGAGCTGCTCCGTCCCACCCCAGAGGTGGCTGCATCTTAGTGCTGGGCAAAGGATCCCTGTATAAATAGCCCCTGCATCCCACCCCAGAAGTGGCTACATCTCAACCTCAGGGATGAACTGAGTGACTGGAATACAAGTGACTCTAGTCCTGGGAGTGACCAGGGCTGCTGGGCCTCTTGCCAGGGAGGTGGGCAAGGCCTCAGCAGAGATTGGGGCCCTGGGGTGGTGCAAGGCCAGGGCCGAGATTCTTCTGGCCGTGGGAACCCAGTGACTCAGTCAGTGCCCCGCTCCCAGCCAGTCCTCCCCATTCACCGAGCCCTTCGTGCCAGCCATGTTGCTCTAAGTCGCACTAGGTGCCACTCGATAGGTCACCTACAATCACACGGTTTCTTTTCGGTGCCTTGACTGGGCAGCGGGTAAGGAGCGGTGGATAACGGATTCTCCAGGCAAGGACTACAGATCTGCTCCCTCACTGTGCCAGGGATGCCCCGCTGGTCCCATCTCTGCCCCAAGAGCCTCCCCCCGCAGTCCCTGGCAGAGAAGGGATTGCTCCACTGCCAGTGCCCAGCAGGCCTATGTGTGACATGAGTTTGGGGGTCTCAACCCCGTCCCTAGGGGGATGGGTCCATGCTCTGACGGGCATAAGCTGACAGCCAAGGACTGGCCAAGAGTGCCCTCCCCACCTTCTCAGGCAGGGCAAGGGGTGGAGTACAGAGTGATCTGCTGTGGGGCCCAGGCCCTCAGTCTCTGGGGCTGGCAGCACTGCCCCAGCGATGAACATCCCCCAGGGGCAGGGAGCAGCTGCCGGGTCCAAAGCATCCCAGCAAACACTGGCCATTCGGCACCAGCCAGGGGAAGGTCTCGCACCCAGGCCATTCTGGATCAGAAGCGTGTGTGGGGAGATGGGAGCTGAACACGGACCCCTCTCCAAACTCCCAGCAGCCCCCAGAGCCTCATCCCTGTGATCCCTCTAACGCCATGGGCACAAGGACCCTCAGCCAGCATCCCCATAGGGCCCAACAGTGGGGAACCCAGCCCCTTACCTGGCTGGTCCCTCCCATGGCCTTGACGCTGGCCCCAGTTCAGCCCAGTTCCCCCACTCTGCAGGGCACTGGAGAAGCCTCCACTGGCAGCTTTGCTGCTGGCACTCTGTGGCAGCTCCTGCCGAGGCCCCAGGGCCCAGGCCGGGCAGCGCTGCCCTCCCAGGGGGCTCGTTAGCCAGGGCCATGCAGAAGCCTGGGGCCCAAAAGCCAACCATGGCTCCCCAGCCGGGAGCAGGTTTCCTTGACACCTGGGTACCCCAGGGGGCCAGATCCTAAAGAGCAGGAGGGGAAGATGCAGAAAGAGGAGAGCTGTGCACGGGGCCATGGAGCGGGGGGAAGGGACAGAGAGACGTTTAAACCAGAGGGGCGGAGGGCGCACCCCCATCTTCCTCAGAGCCCTGGGCTGGCCTGTGCCCCCTGGCCCCAGGGGTGGGGGCTGGAAAGTGACTTGCCTTGCCCCAGAGTGCCAAGGCCACTGGCTGTACCGGAGAGGCCGTGCGGCTGCAGGAAACGCCCCCCCCCCCGCCCCGCAAGCCGGGCTCCGTGGGGCCAGGATTCAGGCCTGGGGAGCTTTGGGCCTTGTGGCGGGGACTCCAGCACTGGGGAAAGGGCCAACTCGACTGCCCCAGAGCCCAAGGCTTGCGTCACACCCCCATCCCCCACGCCAACGGCCCTGCCCTGAAGGGACCCATCTAGGGCCAGAGCGGAGCTCAGGCTCTGTAGCCCCAGCGTGCCGGTCCCACAGCCGGCAGGCAACGCGGGTGCTGTCCCAACAGGAACTGGACTGAGCCCCTCTCCACAGCCACCCCCACTGTCAGACACTGCTCCCCAGGGACAGATTCGAACCCATGCCCCAGAGAGGAGAGACGCCCCCTACCCCGCCAGCCCAGAATGTTATTATTCATCTTACATAGCACTGTCCAGCAAAACACTTCCCAAAGGAGGTCAGTGTCATCATCCCCACTATACACATGGGGAAACTGAGGCAGAGGGCAGGGAAGGGATTTGCTCAAGATCACCCAGTGGCAGAGTCAGACATAGACTTCCAGTCTGCTGCATCCCAGTTCAGTGCTTTACCCACTAGACCACACTGCCTCCCTTGAATCATAGAATCATAGAATATCAGGGTTGGAAGGGACCTCAGGAGGTCATTTAGTCCAACCCCCTGCTCAAAGCAGGACCAATCCCCAATTAAATCATCCCAGCCAGGGCTTTGTCAAGCCTGACCTTAAAAACTTCTAAGGAAGGAGATTCTACCACCTCCCTAGGTAATGCATTCCAGTTTTTCACCACCCTCCTAGTGAAAAAGTTTTTCCTAATATCCAACCTAAACCCTCCCCCACTGCAACTTGAGACCATTACTCCTTTTCCTGTCATCTTCTAAAAGAAGACTCTGTGGCCATAGCTCGGGAGTGGCTTTCCCTCCACGCACTGCCAGGGGGAGCCATGAGATGTTTAGTATTGTCTGTCCCAAGTGTGGGGAGGCACGAGCCACCCCAGGTCCCACACAGGTGCCTCTGCCCAGATGGCAAGAAGGCCGAGCGGGGCCCATCAGCTTTGGTGCCCCTCTTGCGCCCCAACACTCAGAAGTCACTAGTCAGGCCTCAAAATCATGAGATTTGCTTAAAAATCACAAGATTTTAATATTTGTTTGCATTCTGGCATGGCTGTGTTTGGGAGGAGCGAGGTCTGGGGCTTCTCCTCCACGCCGAGGGTGGGCACTTTATCGAACGAAAGTGAAGTTTCTTCGTTACTGATCCCATTCCAACTCACCCACCCACCCACTGCTGGGCTCACCATGCAGTGATGGGCGTTGGCAACGCTGGCCATTTAAGGGTTAAAGTGTGACAGGGCGTTGGTCTACCTTGGCACTAGAAGGGCAGCAGGAAGAGCAGCAGCCCCACAATTGAGCTGCCTTGGAAATTTGGGGGGGTGCATGGAACCCTTATGTTTTCACCCCTTGCAAAAAATTTTCAAAAGCCAAAAATGTCTATGTGTCTGTGGGTGTGTAGTTTTTTCCATCCCTTCCCATCCACTTTCCAGTAGATGAGAAAAGGACAAAGGGCAGAGAAATGGGGGAGGGAGGGGTAATTTTTCGAAGGCTTTTTTTAAATTGCTCATCAAAAACCTGAAATGTTTAGAAAGAAGCAAATTTTTTCTACAACACTGTCAAGAAAAAGGCCAATTTACCAACAAAACAGCTCAGGCTTTAGTTTAAAGAGGAGCGAAAGAAGCAGGGCTGAAATAGGTACAGAATATAATGAAAGGAGGGGGGTGCTCCTATTTGCCCCCCCTTCACCTGCCCCGGTGTTGCAAGAGCAATGGGACGCTCTGTGAAAGCAAATGTCAAGGGAAGTTACATAATTAGCCAGGGGAAGTCACTGCCACTAGATGTCACTGACATTGCGAGCCTGGCAGGATTCAGACAAGGATGGTGCGGGGTGGGGAGCAATGGTGTCAGGACAGAATTTAGAAAACAGGCCACAAGGCCACTGCTGACTGTCAGGATGAGGGGGATATGCCCCCCTTTTCCCCTCCCCCGACTGGTTATGTCATCATTAGCCACTAGGAGGGGGTTCTTGCACCTTCCTCTGAAGTAGCTGGTGCTGGGGTGGCTGGCCCCATTGATCTGGTTTGGGGAAGGAGGCAGCAGGGAGAGGGCGGGGTACTGGGCTAGATGGGTCCTGTGACGCTAGCAGACCAGGTGCCAGCTCATGCCCAGACCCTTAGGCCTCACTGAACACTGACAAGCGCAGAGCTTGACCCAGCCTGTGTGTTAGCCGTGTGACAACAGCTGCTGATCAGCGTGTGTGGAGTGTTTCGACTTGTGGAATTGCTTGCAGGATTGATCTCTCCCATAACCTCTGTAGCCCGTGGTATAAAGTTAGAATGAATGTTTGCATCGTAAACCTCTGTAACTGCTCCACACCACTGAGTTTGCAAGGCAGCTTACGTCCACCTAACACTGCGTCTACACTAAAATTTGGCTCCCGCTGATGTAACTCACCTGCTTTGCCGACTTAATCATGCCACTTCCCCCAGTCAGCGTAGTTAGGTCAATGCAGTGTCAGTGTACATACTGCGTTGCTTACATCGACTGTCCCTCAATGCCCCACACTGACAGTATAATCGATACCACACACCACAGACACAAGGAGCCAGGTGTACACACACACAAGTGCTGTAACTACTGTGGCGGCTGCACGCAGGGCAATTTGATTTTGTAGTGTAGCCATGGCCTGTGTAACTCCCTCAACAGGGGAGAAGCATGAATTAGTGTAAAGTGCTGGGTCTGCCCATCGAAACCAAATGAGCCATTGCGAAATATCCTTACTGATTGCCTCTCTTGTTAGATATTTTACTGCGTGTGTGTGTGTGTGTGTGTGTGTTCTCCCTGTGTGCTGCCCCAGCTCTGTGCAGACAGCCAGCACAGCAGACCTTGAGTGAACCGCCCAATGACCACAAGATCCGTTAAGGGACGAAGGCACCCGGCCAGGTTTATTGTTGACAAGGCATGCTAATAGCACCTGGCAGACTCTACGAGGGTACTAAGACATGTATGCCTGTGAGAATGGACGCAGCTCAGTGAATGGCAGGACTTTCCATTTCCCCCTTGGCTGGACCAACACATTCTCTCAGAGATACCCTGATACAAACAAGCTGCCCCTCTGACTTAGATACTGCCCTCTGACCTGGCTAGTTATTGTCCACTTTTTTGTACATGTTGGTTTGATTAAAACATTTGTATTTATTATGTTGCTATTTGACCTTATCTTTTAGGAGGGCTCAGTGTGTTCCTGTTATCCTTGGGGAATGTTTTTGTGCCATTCTTGATATTGTGGTTTTTGTACCATGCTTCTGGAATGTGTTTGTGTGGTCCTTTGTGCCGAGCACTGTCCAGGACTGCACGTTTCTGCACCATCAGGGCTGGGCTCACCAGATTCTGGGAACGTGCAAGTGGGCAGGGCCTGATGTTTGCTCACAGCAGGGAGAGGGGATACTGGGCTGGATGGACCCTGTAGGAATCAGCCAGGCTGAGTTTCCTGCAGGGCAGAGGGAGGTGAGTGGGCCTCGTTAGATGCAGCCTGGGGGGGCTGGCTGTGGTGAGGGGGGTCTCGGGCTTTGGGGGGGTTCTCTGCAACAGGCTGTCTCTGTGACTGATGCTGATCACACTACACTGCCCCCTTCTTAAAGCCCAGCACAGCCCAGCCCAGCCCAGCCCAGCAGCTGGAGCCCACCCAGTAATTAGGAAATGAGATTTAATTTCAGGCAACAAAATGCCACAAAAGTGGCGGGTGAGCCGGCTTTGGGCTGCGCGGTAAGATGATAAGCAGCATCACACAGGCTGGTTGCATAATTGTGAACTTGGCTCAGGCCGGTTGCCTTCCCCGCCCCCCCGCCCAGCCCTGGAGGTTGGGGGCCGACTCTGAGGAGGGCTGGGGGACGAGATGCTGGGTCCCTGCCCGGGAGAAGGGGTGTGCGCTGGGCATCATTCTGGGATCGCTCAGCCCCCAGCATGGCCTGGCCCAGGGCAGGGGGCACTGGGCCGCAGTCCATACCCACAAGGCATGGGCAGGTTGGGGACAGGGCTAGCTCAGCCTGGGTTTGGTGAACTCCGATCTTGAGACAATATTTCCTCTAGGGCCCATTGGATGCACCTGTGCTGCCTACAGGGGGCACTGCCGCTGCATGGGGGTATCACCCACCTGCACCTCCTGCCTCCCACTGCCCCACCCCAAATCACCCCCTGGCCCCTCCACCCATGCACTGTATACAGCTTGCAGTTACTGTAAACCTCTCCCCCTCCCTGCTACCCCCACTGCCTCCCCCCAGCCCTGCTGTAAGCCCCCCAAGTCACCCCGCTCTGCCCCAAGCAATCTCCCTCCAGCAGGGTCTGCATGCAGGTCTCTGCAGGATGAACTCTTCTGCAAGCCTGGTGCAGCTTCACCTGTCCCTGGGTCCCAGCTCCGCCCTAGTCATGATCCCCCCAATCCAGGCCCAAAGGTCTTGGGGGCCCTGGCACAGCTGGCACTGGGAGACAGGGGCATCTTGGCACCCCATTCCCACCAGCCCCCAGGGCTGGGACCAGCAGTGATCAGCTCCCCCAGGCCCACTGCATGGGCTGATGCATGCAGCCCTCTCCAGCTGCCCTCACCAGGGCCTGGGGCAGAGCATGGCAGAGCAAGGGCAGAGGGGCTGGGCCTGTCTGCTGGACCCACCCTCCCTCCTGGCACCAACCAGGCCCATGGCCAGCTGTCTCAGGCCTGCACCCCCCTCATGCTTCTGGGGGCAGGCTGAGGGGTACAGCGTGTGTGGCTGGGGTCCCCCTTGCTCAAGGTGCAAGCCCGGGGTGCAGACGGAGCCCCATGTAAGGGCAGCCATGGGGGGAGCTGGCGAGCCCACAGTTGGGCAGGTGTCTCCGCCGGAGCTTTTTAATTCCGCACCCCCAATTCACCGCCCACCTGCCTGGCAGCCGCACAGCAATTATCCAAATGGCTGTTAATTGCGGCTGATAATTCCTCACGGGGATCAGGGGTGGAAAGCTCCGCAGCTGAGCAGATTGGGGCTGGGCCCGAGCAGCAGATCCCAGGTGCCAGGGTCTCTCACCCCGTCCACAGCAGGCACGCAGCGCTGGCAGGGCTCGTTTGCCCAGCACGGAGACAGGAGGCACTGCTGTGCCTGCTAAACCCTGGGACAAAGGAGAGAGAAACCCGTCACCTCCTGCTCTGGCAGAGGGTTCCTGGCCTGGCTTACATGGCACAATCCAATGGGCCCTGGTGGCCTGAAACTTCACTACCCACCCTCTCTGTGGCCCAGCCCCCAACCCCAGGGGGAAGCCAAGAGACACCCCCAAGCTAGCTGGGACGTGGCCTGGGGTCCTGCCCTGACCAGCTGCACTGCAACGCCCCCTGTAGGGATGGGCTACCTGCCCCTCATGCAAATAGCAATGCCCCCCTCCCCCAAGCATGCTCTCTGCTCGTGCCTCTCCACCAATGGGAGCATGCCCCTTACAAGGCAGCTCCCGGACTGCCCCCTGCTCCATATGCTGTGTGGGGACGGGGGGGAATTACACCAGAAGGGCCTGGCTAGTCTATCATGAACCAACACCAGGCCCAGAGACTCTTTGATACAAGGTCCCAGAGGGGGACGACAGGACATTATCCCTATGCCCCACCTTGCATCTGAGCTGGGACCCCATATGAAGCTCTAGCTCCCCAGTCCCAGCCTGTGTGGCCCCCCAGCATCCAGTGGGACAGAGACCACTCAAATGGACAGCATCTCAGACCCACATCATGGGGGGGCTGGCCCAGCGCCCGCTTCCTGCCTGATCAGCATGCACTGCCCTCTTTGCGCAGCAGGTGGCGATAGGAGACCAGCCCTGCGCTCTCATGGCAGACGGCTCTGAAACCGGCTCCAGCAGCCCCAGTGGAACCCAAGCCCACCCAGGAGCACCTCGGCAAGGGGGGGGCTGCGTCTGCTCTTCGCTGGGTAGCACAGACAGTCGGGGGTGGGTGGGGTGGGGACGTACAGCCCCTGATGCTACCCCAACTGTCCCACCTCAGTACGTGGCCCGATTTTCAGCCACGCTCGGGAGCAGAATGTCGGACCGGCCACCACCCACCCGCCTGGCAGGTCTCCACAGCCTCTGGGTAAATGGGTTGAGGCTGACGGGGGAGCGCCTCTCGTGGAGGAGTATCTGGCCCCCACCACTGTAGCACTATCATTGCTGCATCCTGCCCCCCCATGCACATGGGGCTGGACAGGGCTGTCACCCCATTGCAGAGGGGGACGGAGGCCCAGAGGGGCTGGGTGACTCACCCAAGGTCACACAGGGAGTCTGTGGCAGAGCAGGGACATGAACCCAGAGCTGGCGCCATCATTCCTCCCCGGCCCTACCCAGGCTGGATGGGTTGCTATGCTCAGCCCCCACCCCCCACGGGACTCTGCTCACACCTTTGCCAGTTCGACTCTGCTGGAGGGATCCCCGAGTGCAGATGGGGGCTGGCGTAACCACCGGGTCACCCCACCCTGACCAGAGCAGAGCGGGGGTTAGTGCACTGGTGGGTGCCACAGCACTGCCTGTGCCAGCTACCCCTCAGGGCTGGCTGCTGGGAAACATCAAGGCAAGAGGGACTAGTGCAGACAAGGCCCCAGGGTGCCGGGACCGCGGGCTGGGTGGCTTTGGAGACCTGACTGCTAGAAGCCATGCTACAAGAGACCCTGGGGTTCTTTCTGCGCCAGCTGGCAAGGCAGGGGCACATTGGACTGGCCAGCCGGGATTGTGCTGCATGGAGCCAGCATTGCATTGAGAGCAGGGGCTTGAGTCAGCACTCCCAGCCCTGCAGTGGGCGTGCTGTCTGGATTCTATTGAAGGGGGCTGGGCAGGCAGGACTCCTGGCTCTTATTCCTGCCTCTGCCACCTACTCCTGGCACGCTGCTCCATGCCTCAGTTTCCCCCATGTAACATGGGGATAGTGCTTACACCTGTGACAGGGAGGCTTGGCAAGAGCCTCAGGAATATCCCTGGGGGGACTCAACGGGAGTCACAGCAGCAGGGTGTGCACTGAACAGGATTTTCCCTCCCCAGCGCCGCTATCAGCTCCTGAGAATAGCCCAGATCAGACTGGGGCTGCAGGCTGGAGCCAGCTCTGCTGCAGCAAGTAACTCCGGTGGTTAACAAGCATGCTGTCAATCCCTTCCCTGGGTAGATGGTTTGGGCAGCCAGGTGTGTGCCAGGCTCCCCTCTGGAGGCAGACCTGTGCTGCCAGCTGTGAGTTACAGAGCATCTGTGCCATGGCAGCCAGCTATCCCAGAGGGGCCCCCCCTGCCCGAGACTGGTAGCATTATCCCCCTTTTACAGATGTGGAAACTGAGGGGTAAATAGGGGAGGTGACTTGCCCAAGGTCACCCAGCTGGGAATAGAGCCCGGGTCGCCCGTCCCAGTCCAGGGCTCTATCCACTAGGCAACACTGTCTTGGTCGATGGGAAAGTAGAGAGGAATGGTGCAGTCATGGATCCACAGGGTCGGTGCCAGGGTCCCAGCTGTGGAAATCTCTGGGAGGAAGCCCTTTGCTGTGCCAGACCCCAACAGGTCTCTCTCTTCCTCCAGGACAGGCCACATGGCCTTCCCGCCTCCTGAGACTGAACCACTAGGCTTTACCCCGTGAGCCCTGCCCAGCGAGTCCAGCTGGGACAGATCCTGGTAGAGACCCGTCCACTCCGCAGGGCCCGACGCCCCTCAGCCCGGGTGACAGGGCCACTCACCCAGCGTTGTCAGAACAGTCGGGTTTCTTAGGCACCTGGACCCCAGCCTGGGCAGCCCGGCCCACTGAAGGTTAAAGCAAGAGGCCGTTCTGGTCAGCCCAGAGGCTGGTCGAGCTGCAGAGAAACCTGTTTTCAGCTCCGGGTCTCTCACTCAGGGCCTGTCTACATGTAAACCACTTCAGCTGCTCCGCTTCAGTGACGCTGCCTTTCCCATACCCCCGAGCGACACAATGGCACCGACCCAATTGTCTCGTGTAGACCAGGCCTCGGCCTGACCTTGGTCAGTTCTCAGGCAAGAGCTCCCAGCTTCCCGCACTCATCCCCCAGCTCAAACCTTCCCAACCCTGTGTTCTTGAGCTGGGGGCCCTGCTCCAATTCCCTGCTGGGAGCATCCAACCAGAGCCATTGGAGCCGGCACGGTCTTTCTGGCCCCCAGGCTGATCTGTGTTGGATTCTCTTCATTTCACCAAGACAGGGAGGTGACGCCCCCCCCCCGCCCTGCATGACTCTTACCTTCTCCAAGAATCCTTCCCCTTCACCCCCTGCCAGAGAAGCCAGGAAATATATAGGGAAACTGAGGCACGCATCAGATTCATAAAAGATATTACAAACATTCCCAGTTGGTCACAGGTGCACAGTCTCCCAGCAGCTCAGCAAAGGCTGGAAGCAAGAGCAGAGGCAACAGGAGAGAGAGATCTGGGCAGGCCTTGGATTTTACATCACTTTGCTTCTCCTAGGGGGGGCAGGAGCTACTGGGTTTCCCGTGTGAGAATCCAGAGCAGGGTGGGTTTGCAGCTGCCCTCTGCTGGGGGTGGGACGGGGATGGCAGGAGCTAGGGGAAGCCCACAGGCCAGGGCTGACTTGTGGCTAAGGCTCGGGAGAGCTGGGTTCTATTCCTGCTCTGGCAGACTCCCTGTATGCCTCAGTTTCCCTTCTGTAACACAGGCCACCCTGCCTCCCCTGGGAGGCTGAATTCATTAGTGAGATTCTGATACCATGGTGATGGGTGTAGGAGCACACACAGACAGGAGTGTCCAGGTGTGGAAGAGGCTCTGTGTGCGAAGCTTACTTCTGTGACCGAACTGCCCTGTTTATAAACAGAGAGATTGTTCTGGGTACACACTTCCCCAGTCGGTGCCTCGGTTTCCCCATCTATACAGAGGGGATAAGGACACTAGCCTTTGTAGAGCACTTTGAGATCTGCCCACAGCCAGTGTTAGAGAAGGGCTGTGGCCATTAATCCAGCCACACAGGGAATGCTATTGTTCTGCCAACCCCTCAGGATCTCCAAGGGTGTCTAGACCCCACCCCTCCCCCCGCCAGGATCTCCGAGCAGGTTCTAAATCATTCCTCCTTCCTTCTACTTCTCATGTGCTCCCCCGCGGCTCTGTCCCATGGCAAGGGGGTGGCCAACACAGCTCGCTCACCTCTCCCATGCTGGGCTCGTATGCCTTGAACGCCTTGAGTTTGGCCAGCACAGCGTGCACCAAGTGGAAGTTATCTTCATGGTCCCTGCAGCAAAGACAAACCCTGTGGGTCAGAAACAGCTCCTCCCCCAGGGGCACTTGCACTTCCTGTAGGAGGTAACCAGGTACCCTCGCCCTTTGGGCACACTCACTTCCTGTAGAGGATGGCTGGGTACTTCTCCATGGCACACTCACTTCCTATAGGGGATAGCTGGGTACCCCTTCCCCTGGACACACTCACTTCCTGTAGCGGATGGCTGGATACTCCTCCAGGGTTTCACACAATGTGGCAATCTGCTCTGCCAGCATCTCCATCTGCTTGTTCTTTTTGAAAAAGCAGTAGGGGCTGAACCAGTTGTCGAAGCTCTATGGCCTGTCCAGGGAGTACACCTTGGGGACGGGGGAGAGCAGAGATCAGACCCCGGTGCCAACTGCTTGCAGCCAGGCCAGCTGTGCCCCATACCACACCCCTAAGATGCGCTGTTGGATCAGGCCAGCCTGGCGGAGCTGTAGCGAGCCCCTAGTGAGGGAGAGATCCCTTTGCCAGTGCCACTCCTGTTGTGGTAGAGGGATAGCGAGCCAGAGATTCATGCACCAGCCTGGGATGAAGATGCCCCAGGTTCAGGTCCATACTTGGCTGCAGACTCCCAGGTGCCCTCAATGTTGGGGGAGGGGGCTTGGCGACGCTTCTCGTCTGGCGAAAGCCCCAGCATAGCCACGGGCAAACCCGGCATCAAGGCGCGTCTGCCGCTGTCGCTTATTTCACTGGCCGAACAGAACGAGCCATGGGGACAAACGTGCTTGGACACCAATAAATAGTATCAGCCCGTGAAGGGTTTGCTGGCGCAACGGGACGGGTGAGCCAGCAAAGCCTCCTGACGGACACTCAGCTTCTACCAGCCAAAGCTTCTCTTGGCACAGCTGGCACCGGTACCCCAGATGAAATCAGCTAGAGTGGCGAAAGGACTGCTTTGCCAGCGTAACGGCACCTACCCAGGGGCTCTGCCACCACAGCTGCATCAGTTACAGGGGGACTTTTTCTCTCATGTCCCTGTAACAAACCCATACCAACAAAGCTTTTGTGTGTAGACCAGGCTCATGTCTCTCTGTGCCTCAGTTTCCCCATCAATGCAATGGGGCTGACACCTCAGTCCTGCCCCTCAGGGGCAGGAGGGGGGAAATCCACTGATGACACAAGGAGGGGATGGGGTGGTTGGGTAAAGGGCAGGCGTGTGGAGTATCGGGCTGTCTTGCAGGCCTAGTATAAACCACCAGTAAGAGCTGGTAAAGCCAGGGAGGCAGGGCCCTCCTTCTCCATACATCTACCATTCCCACCCAGTGCAAGCCAACGATTCCACGTCTCACAGGGTGTGAGCAGCCAGCTAGTCCCTGCTGCCCTGTGCTGGCGTCAAACCCGGGGCCCTAGAAGGGAAAGGTTCCCCCGCCAAGCCACATGAAACACTAAGGGTGGGGTGTCGTACGTCACCATCCGCCGCGCGGACCTGCTCCTCCAAAGCCCGGCCACCCCTCACCCGGCTCTCGTAAGGCAGGAAGGCCATGTTGATCTCCTTGAGGGTTTTGATGACCTTGGTGATCCGTGACTTCCTCAGCTCCTTGAACAGAGGCTCAGGACAGGCTGCAAGGCAGAGGCAGTGGGTGGGAGTGACAGGCACAGGGCTCAGGACCCCCAGCACAGCGCCAGCCCCCACGGACGGGGCCAGACCGGGCACAGCAGGGGCAGTAGTGCTGCACGCCTGTGGGGAACCTGGGCAAGCCAGCAGGGCCACACAGGAGTCAACGATGCCCCCCCAAACCAGAGTCATGCCGGGTTCTCGCCTTCTGCAGCATCAGCAGCGAGGGGGAGCCAAAATCTCTCCTACACAGCCCCTGTCTCACACCCTGCCCTCAGCCCCTCGGCAGGGCTGAGTGACCGGAGTGTACTATGTAGGATGATGCACAAGGAGAAACGGGGACTTGGGCTCCCCCTGCCGCTGTAATGGGGAGAAGCAGATCTGACCCTGACACACTGGGTATTCTGGTGCTGTCCCATCCCCCCACCGAGTTGGGACTGATGAAGCAATGCATGCTGGGAATGGTAGCCAGAGGCCGCCTTTCTGGGCACACGCTGCAGATGTCTGTGAGCCGTGCTGGCTGGAGGCAGGCCCGTGGGGGAGAAGTGGGGGAAGGGATAGGTGGGGTCATTCGGTCTGGCCTGCTGGGGCTGCATCCCCTGCAGGAGGGCAGAGCATAATCAGGGTGCTGCGCACTGGCCTGCCGGCAGAGAGAGACCCCCCACCCCCAGGCTCCAGTGTGCTGCTGCCCAGGCTCCCAGCTGGGGGATCCCCCGACCCCCGATACTCACGGCTGAGGAAGAAGACGTGAGCTGCCTTGTAGTTGAAGGTGGGGGTGCCCTGGAAGTCATTGATCAAAGCCTGCACCGACTGCAAGGGGGAAGAAGGGGGTTGTCAGCACCTGCCGAGGCCCCTCCCTGCTGCTCAAATGGCCCAGCCCATGCCCCGCCCCTGGGGACTCAGGGCCTAGCATGATGCCATCGGGAGGTGGGCTGGTTTTTACCCCCCTGGCTCTGGGCTCCCTCCCCACCTGGAGCAGGGCTTGTGCCCATGTGCCCGGGACATCCTCAGGGCCCAGTCACATCTCTCGCTGTCACAGAAGTGTCCATGCCCGGCCACAGATGGGGCCTGGCATTGCCTTGCTGCTGAACTAAGTGGGCTCTGAGCAGTGCCCAGGGAACAGCCGGCCGAGCAGCAATCCCAGGCAACTACCATCAGGGCCCCCTCCCTCCCCGGGCACTATGCTGGGCACCTGCAGCTTCGCCACGCCAGCTAGCCTGGCAGGGTGTTTGGAACCTGTTCAGACCCCTCGACCAGCCATTGTGACAGGTGAGAACCTGGCTGCCCTGTCCCAAGCCCCAGGCCCCAGCTCGCAGTCCTCTCCTACAGCGCTCCCTCCGCGGGCAGCCCCTGCGGGTTCTGGGCTTCACCCTGCTCTGCCAGCGCCCCCTGCCCCTGGTCTCCCTCCACTCACCTTGCTGCTGCAGATGCAGGAGCCTCTTCCCCAACAGCCCCTGCTCCCTGAGCCTCTGCCTCATCGAGTCTCCTTCGCTTTGAATCTCAGCTGAGGTCGCCTCTCTCCGCCTGCTGCACCTGCCCATCCAACCCCCACAGGATTGCACTGTGGAGAGGTCTGGGGGACAGTCTGTGCCTCCCGTGGCAAAGAACATGAAGCCCAGCTCCGGGGAAGCAGCCTCCTAGGGAGCCCCTACTGGCCCCATTCCCATCCTGACGTTGTGCTGCGCACAGAGAAATGGAACGAGGGGAGTCTCCGTGTTCCCCTAGGAAAGCCCTGTAGGCCATTGGCCCAACATCTCCACCACCTTCCTGCCGTGCCGAATGCTCCCTCTGCCGCACCAGCCTAACCCGCTGCTCCACATCCCGCAGCCCAGTCTATGCCGGGGGCTCAATAACCTTCCTGGCCAATGGTACATACTGCCCCCATGCTTGGCACTCTCCTGCACCTCCTCCCACCCAGGCTGATTCACTGGTCCCAGTGGTCTGATCCGGTGTGTGTGTATGGGGGGGAGATATGGGGCTAGCTGGACAAGCTGGGTCTGATCCAGCGCGGTGGGAAGGCAGACATACCCAAGCCTAGCTGGGGACGGATGATGGGCTAGACAGAGCAGGGATCTGATCCAGCCTGGAAAAGCTCAGGTTCCTAATGAATCTCAAGAGGCTGGAGGGGGAGGAGCATGAAATATGCATACAGCATATCCCCAGGGGGACACCAGGGCAACAGGTTCGGCCTGCTTACCTTCCATTCTCTTTCCTTCTTCACGAGGACAACGCTGAGGATCTCTGTGAGGGAAAGAGACGGGGATTAGTGGTGGGGCTCAGACGGGACAGGCTGTGCCCTGAGCCAGGACCCACTGGCTGATGGAAGGACGCCTCGGGGAAGTGGCTCAGAGGCTGCTTTCAGGCCAGATAGTGTTGTGCTCCTAGCAGAGCCCCCAGTCAGCGATCATGGTGGGGTGACAGGCTAGATAGGCCATGGGTCTGATCCCCCTTCCTTTCTGCCAGGCTGGATACGAGCGCAGCTGAACTAAGGATCTGGCCCCGTGCAGGAAGAAAACAGATCCTGTCCAGCACCTCTTGACTGGAGGGGATCCAGGGACCCTCACTGTGTATGGGGGACAGCAACACAACAAAGACTTCAAATTCTGAGTCCTGCACATAGAACCCCTCCAAGGCATGCCCCACTCAGGGAACTGCTGGCCTGTCTCCTGGGCACCTTCCACAGCCCAGCTAAGCAATTAGATAGTCAGCTCTTCGGGCCAAGCACCATCTTTTTGTTGGTGATGACTGGCGCTCCTGGGCACCACTGTAATACACCTAATGAATAATGTACAACGCCTTGCAAAATGGGGCCTTGGTCCATGACTGGGGCTCCTGGGTGCTACCATAATACATCTGTTTGTTTTACCCCTACGAAGCACCTGATTCTGGCTGGCCCCGTAGGGCAATAGCCCCGAGACCCTGATCTGTGCTCTCACTCTCACTCCCACTCCCGGTAGCTGGTGTGCGTGAGTGCACTGCCCAACACACTATGTTTCCCCCATAACTCAAGCAATGCCTCTCCCTACCCCACCTCTAGCCCATCAGGACTTGGCTGCTCAGTCCTAATGAGTTTCCAAGGGCTATTCTGCACCAGGACGCGCTGGCCTCCCTGCTGCTTTCCTGCAGTTCCTTTACACCTGCGGCATACGGACGCCCCGTTCACTGGGGCACGTGGGGCTCGAGTGCATGGTAAGGGGCTGGCAGCACAGACTGGATCCAGACATGGCGAAGGCAGACACAAACCTGCTTTCTCCACGCATTTCGACCCTGAACTGCAGCTACACCCCCCCCCCACGCCAGCCTTGGACTGCCCCCACCAGCTGTGCCAGTGTCCCTCACTACTGACTGGAGCCCTTGCTATCCCAGCCCTGGGTTCCCACCCACTCCCAGCTCCGCCAGTGCCCCTCACTCCTGTCCACAGCCCCCTGCTATGCCAGCCCTGGTCTGTCCCCCCCAGCTCTGCCTCACTCCTGACCTGCAGCTATTCCAGTCCTGGGATCCGTGCCTCACGGCTCTGCAGATGCCCCTCACTCCTGACTGCAGCCCCCTGCTATCCCAGCCCTTTGCTCTCCCCCTCCCCCCCATTCCCAGCTCCACCAGTGCCCCTCACTCCTGACCCGGAGCTATTCCAGTCCTGGGTTCCCCCCTTCACGGCTCTGCAGATGCCCTTCACTCCTGACCCGCGGCCCCCTGCTATTCCTGTTCAGAGACCCCTCTTGCACCAGGGCAGTATGGCCCACCCCAAGTATTCAGAAGTCACATGTCAGGCCCTCCTAATTGTGCGATTTAGTGAGGAAAAGCTAAGAGAAGAGCTAAGGGTTATTAGCACCACCGGCCGTCCTGAGCTGTGGGCCACTTTTGCTCTGTCCCAGTTCTGGGGGCAACCATGGAACATCAGAACTGAATCCACTTTGCAAGGGTCTTTTAAACCCCAGGTCTGTGGTCTGGATTTAGCCACAGGCCCCGTCCACTGCAGCCTGGGCTGGAGATTCAGCAGTGGGTTGGGCTTCTGAAGTAACAGAAGTGGGTTGGGCTTCTGAAGTGTAAGGCTTTACCTTGATCTCTCCTACATTACAGCTATAACCTACGCCAGCTCTGTGTTGGGGCCGGGCAGAAGTGTACTGCTTTACTATGTTACGAAGTGGCTATGACGTCATTTTTCTCCTCGCGCGCAGCCGTTACCCGTTCTGACAGGCTGTTTATAATGTTAACTTTACTAGTTTTCAGAGGTTGTCGGAGTTGGGGGTGGGGGGGGAGTGTGCAAGGTGGAAGTTTCGCCTAGTGCACAAAATATCCTTGCACCGGCCCTGGTGGGAGTCATCCTGATGGAAAGAGATGACGACAATGACGCCCCCGCAAAATGCAGCTCCTATGGGAGGGGGCAGCCCTCGGGGTTGGGGCAGACAGCCTCCTCCCCTTCCTGGTGTGTGACAGGCAGGCGGGGGGGAGCTCTCTGCTCTGACTGACTCCTAATCCTCCCTGAGGATGAGACACACCCAGGAGCACCCCTCCCAGGGCTCCCCAACTGGGCCCTGCCCCCCCAGACCCACACCCAACCAGACCCTGCCCCCGACCGGGCTCAGACCCCCCCGGCTCCGCACTCACTCTTGCGCACCACCGCCTTCAGTCCGGACGGGGCCATCTCCGCCTCTTGCCACGTCCCCTCGAGCCCTGTGGGTAGAAGTAGGACTCAGCTGTGTGCGGGGTGGGGCTGGAGTCAGGACTCCTGGGTTCTGCCCCGGCTCTGCTCCTGTCCTTGGGCACGCCCTGGCCTCTCCCTGCCATGCTCTGGGGAGTGTCTGTGACGCTGGACGACGGCCCCTAGTGACGCTGAAATCAGTCACTGGTGGACGGGCCCGGCCCCCCCTAGTGTCACTGATGGACGGGCCCAGCCCCCCCAGTGACTGATTTCAGTATAAAGCAACTGGGGTGCTGGCGGGTCGATGTCTGCAAGGCTGAAGATGGCCGAATGCCGCAGCCCCCCACTTCTGGCGCTGCGAGGGCTGGGCCTGGGCACCAAGGGGCGGGCGCCCAGTGACAGGGCCACGCAGGTCCCCACTGAACCCCCACCTGGTCATGTGGGGCGCAGAGGGAGGCGGGGGCCTCGGGCAGGGTTAAAGCGAGGACTGGGTTGGGGTAGTGGGGCCTCAGCCCACTCCAGTCAGGGCCCCCCAGTGAGCTGCAAGTCCCCCCTCCAACCAGTGTCCCCCCCTCAGCAGTGCCCCTCGCCCCCCCCCACGCACCTCCCCCCTCGGTCAGGCCCCTCGCCCACCTGCACCCAGCCCCCCTCAGCCAGGCCCCGTGTTGTACCCAGGAACAGGAGCAGGTCGAATGGAGCGAACGGCCTCTGCCCGTCTCGCCCCGTCAGGAATGGCGTCCTTCAGCGCTGCCGGGGGCGGGGAGGGCTGGAGCCGCGCGCGCCCAGCGACTGGCACGGACTGTACCGCTGCTCAGCCAGTGCCGGCCCTTCCTGCACGGAGCGGCGGGAAAACATGGTACAGCCCCAGCCGGGGTGGAAACAGTCTGAGGTAAAATTGTCCTGGGAGCTGCCAATGGCGGGAAAAACCGGTTGGATCCAGTTGTGACTGGGCCATGATCACCGTAAACAACAAGATGGCGGTCACAAGATGGCCGTTCCGACGCCATCTTGGATTGCTGCTCTGTCTTTACAAACCCCATATTGAATTTAATATACACATATTTTAACAGACTATAATCCTATAACAAAACACACCCAACAGTATACAGAGCAGTATAAACAAGTCATTGTCTGTATGACATTTTAGTTTGTCCTGACTTTGCTAAAGCTTTTTGTGTAGCCTGTTGGTGTACCCCCGGAAGACCTCTGCGTACCCCCAGGGGCACCCGTAACCCTGGTTGAGAACCACTGGGTTAGAGAAACGTGTGTGTGTGTGTGTCTAGGAATCAGGACTCCTGGGGTCTATCCTGACTGCGAGCGGAGTGGGGTCTAATGGTTAGAGCAGAGAGCTGGCAGGTAGGATTCCTGGGTTCTAGTCCAGGCGATGCAACTGATTCATTCTGTGACATGGTTTGTTCTGCCTTGTCCTCCTGTGACATGTGGAGCGCAAAGACCTGCCCCAGCCCTTCCCTTCCGGCTGGGTGGTGCAGGAATTAATGTCCGTAGAGCCTGGGCTCTAAAATCCTGGAGCAAAGCGTCCTGGAGAAGGAATTAGTTCCCCAAGCTTGACTGGCTCCCTGCCCCATCCCTCCCTCCATCAATCAGAACGAATCCCTCATGGCAGAGCTGTTGTCTGGTTACCCGCAGTGCAGACCCAATCTATTGTGTCCTGGCTGCTGTTCAGCTCAGGTTAACAGCATGGTCTGTTTCTGTGAACTCCCCCAGAGCTTTCGAATGGAAGTGAGAGTCTTCTTCACATCCTGCTCTAAACTGTGAGTAGTGTCGCTCTGTGGCTGTTGAACAGCTGCTGCATTCCTACCCCAGAGGTGGCATCATTTCAGTGCTGGGTGGGTGATCCCTGTGTAGTGTTGTTGAGTGCTGTTCCACATCAGCTATGCTCCATCCAGAGCTGTCTGCATTTCAATGCCAGGTGAGTGATCCCTGTATTGTGTTGTGGGGGGGAGGGATAGCTCAGTGGTTTGAGCATTGACCTGCTAAACCTAGGGTTGTGAGTTCAATCCTTGAGGGGGAGCCATTTAGGGATCTGGGGCAAAAACTGGGGATTGTCCCTGCTTTGAGCAGGGGGTTGGACTAGATGATCTCCTGAGGTCCCTTCCAACCCTCATGTTCTATGATACGCTGCTGCGCTCCACCCCAGAGGTATTTGTATTTCAGTGCTGGGCGAGCAATCCATGTGTTGTTATGCAGCTACTACGCTCCACTCCAGAAGTGGCTGCAATTCAGTGCAGGGTGAATGAAAGTCCATGTCTCATTTTGCAAAGCATGGGTTCTCCAAGCAAGGGTGCTGTCTGTCCCATGTTCCTGCTCAATAGACTCTGGATTCTTAGCATCAGCGGAGCTACATTTTGAGCCGTGGTGGAACCAGGAGGCAGCTGGGTCATTGGTGGTTCCACCTTCAGTTATACCTATTGGCTTGAAAAGGCGCCACACGTGTACCTAATGGCTGGCGAGGGGGGCAGTTGCCCCCCGGCCCGCTATTAGCTCTGCCACTGATTCTTTTTAAATGTTCATTGCGCTGCTTCCACCAGCCACTTTGATTTCATTTTGTTTTACAGACCCAAGCAAAATGCAAGCGGCAACCTGGCCAGAAGCAGATCCGTGTAATTGAACAGACTCATCCAATTACTGAGCCTTCCCAGAGCCAGGTGCTGCCCTCACGGTACATCAAACCTAGAGGACCTGCTAGGCTCCCAGTAGATGTAGCCTAGAGCCAAACGCAGGCCAGGCAATGTGGCTTCGCCCATGGAGTTCAGGTCCAGGGATTCAGTAGGGAGTAAATGGCCAGCACTGGATGCTTCAGGTTTTGGTGCCCACCCAGAGACGGCTGGGGGCTGATTTTCAATTACACACCTGTGGCTGGCCCAGGCCAGCTGACTCCAGCTCCCGGGGCTCGGGCTAAGGGGCTGTTTAGCTGCGGTGTAGCCTTTGGGGCTCAGGCTGGAGCTTCGACTCTAGAACGATGCGAGGTGGGAGGTTCCCAGAGCTCGGGCTCCAGCCCAAGCCAGAACGTCTGCACCACAAATAAACAGCTGCTCAGCTCGAGCCCTGTGAGCCGGAGTCAGCTGGCCCGGGCCAGCCGTTGGCATGTAACTGCAGTGTAGACACACCCTAAGTGCCCACAAGCCCCCTGGGAGCTGCGGGTATTTAGCACCTCTGAAATCTAGGCCCCCGGTGTCTCAAAGTTAGGGGCCATTCAAAATCTTCTTGCCAGTGTCTTCCTCCACCCCCCACTGCTCCTCGGACGTTCCTGTTAACTGCTGGAAATGGCCCACCTTGATTATTACTACAAAAGGTTTTCTCCTCCCCGCTCTCCTGCTGGTAATAGCTCATCTTAAGTGATCCCTCTCCTTACAGTGTATATGATATCACCCATTTTTTCATGTTCTGGGTGTATATAAATCTCCTCACTGTATTTTCCACTGAATGCATCCGATAAAGTGAGCTGTAGCTCACGAAAGCTTATGCTCAGATAAATTGGTTAGTCTCTAAGGGTATGTCTACACTACGAAATTAGGTCGAATTTATAGAAGTCGGTTTTGTGGAAAGCGTTTTTATACAGTTGATTGTGTGTGTCCCCACACAAATGCTCTAAGTGCATGTAGTCGGTGGAATGTGTCCACAGTACCGAGGCAACCGTCGACTTCCGGAGCATTGCACTGTGGGTGGCTATCCCACAGTTCCCGCAGTCTCTGCCACCCATTTGAATTCTTGGTAGAAATCCCAGTGCCTGATGGGGCTAAAACATTGTCGCGGGTGGTTCTGGGTACATATCGTCAGGCCCCCGTTCCCTCCCTCCCTCCAGGAAAGCAAGGGCAGACAATCGTTTTGCGCCTTTTTTCTTGAGTTACCTGTGCAGACGCCATACCACGGCAAGCATGGAGCCCGCTCAGATCACTTTGGCAATTAGGAGCACATTAAACACCACACGCCTTATCCAGCAGTATATGCAGCACCAGAACCTGGCAAAGCGATACTGGACAAGTAGGCGACGTCAGCGTGGTGACATGAGTGATGAGGACATGGACACAGACTTCTCTCAAAGCACGGGCCCCGGCAATGTGGGCATCATGGTGCTAATGGGGCAGGTTCATGCGGTAGAATGCCGATTCTGGGCCTGAGAAACAAGCACAGACTGGTGGGACTGCATAGTGTTGCAGGTCTGGGATGATTCCCAGGGGTTGCGAAACTTTCGCATGCGTAAGGGCACTTTCATGGAACTTTGTGACTTGCTTTCCCCTGCTCTGAGGCACAAGAATACCAAGATGAGAGCAGCCCTCACAGTTGAGAAGCAAGTGGCAATAGCCCTGTGGAAGCTTGCAACGCCAGATAGCTACCGGTCAGTCGGGAATCAATTTGGTGTGGGCAAATCTATTGTGGGGGCTGCTGGGATGCAAGTAGCCAACGCAATCAAAGATCTGCTGATATCAAGGGTAGTGACCCTGGGAAATGTGCAGGTCATAGTGGATGGGTTTGCTGCAATGGGATTCCCTAACTGTGGTGGGGCCGTAGACGGAACCCATATCCCTATCTTGGCACCAGAGCACGAAGCGGGCGAGTACATAAACCGCAAGGGGTACTTTTCAATAGTGCTGCAAGCTCTGGTGGATCACAAGGGACGTTTCACCAACACCAACGTGGGATGGCCGGGAAAGGTACACGACGCTCGCATCTTCAGGAACTCTGGTCTGTTTCAAAAGCTGCATGAAGGAACTTTATTCCCACACCAGAAAATAACTGTTGGGGATGTTGAAATGCCTATAGTTATCCTTGGGGACCCAGCCTACCCCTTAATGCCATGGCTCATGAAGCCGTACCCAGGCAGCCTGGACAGTAGTCAGGAGCTATTCAACTACAGGCTGAGCAAGTGCAGACTGGTGGTAGAATGTGCATTTGGACATTGAAAAGCGTGCTGGTGCGGTTTACTGACTCGGTTAGACCTCAGCGAAACCAATATTCCCACTGTTATTACTGCTTGCTGTGCGCTCCGCAATATCTGTGAGAGTAAAGGGGAGACGTTTATGGCGGGGTGGGAGATTGAGGCAAATCGCCTGGCTGCTGGTTACGCACAGCCAGACACCAGGGCGGTTAGAAGAGCACAGGAGGGTGCGGTACGCATCAGAGAAGCTTTGAAAACCAGTTTCATAACTGGACAGGCTACGGTGTGAAAGTTCTGTTTGTTTCTCCCTGATGAAACCCCCCGCCCCTTGGTTCACTCTATTTCCCTGTAAGCTAACCACCCTCCCCTCCTCCCTTTGATCACCACTTGCAGAGGCAATAAAGTCATTGTTGCTTCACATTCATGCATTCTTTATTCATTCAGCACACAAATAGGGGGATAACTACCAAGGTAGCCCAGGAGGGGTGGTGGAGGAGAGAAGCACCAGGAGGGGTGGTGGAGGAGGGAAACAGCACTTTAAAAGTTTAAAACTTGAAAACTTATTGAATGCCAGCCTTCTGTTGCTTGGGCAATCCTCTGGGGTGGAGTGGCCGGAGGCCCCCCCCACTGCGTTCTTGGGTGTCTGGGTGAGGAGGCTATGGAACTTGGGTAGGAGGGCGGTTGGTTACACAGGGGCTGTAGCAGCGGTCTGTGCTCCTGCTGCCTTTCCTGCAGCTCCACCATACGCTGGAGCATATTGGTTTGATCCTCCAGCAGCCTCCTCTCATGACGCTGCCGCCACCTTTCAGCTTCAGCCCTCTCTTCAGCCCGCCACTTACTCTCGTCAGCCCACCACCTCTCCTCCCAGTCATATTGTGCTTTCCTGCACTCTGACATTGTCTGCCTCCACACATTCGTCCATGCTTTGTCAGTGTGGCAGGATAGCATGAGCTCAGAGAACATTTCATCATGAGTGCGTTTTTTCACCTTCTAATCTTCACTAGCCTCTGGGAAGCAGAAGACCCTGTGATCCTTGAAACACATGCAGCTGGTGGAGAAAGAAAAAAGACAGTGGTTTTTAAAAAGACACATTTTCTAGAACAATGGCTACACTCTTTCACGGTAAACCTTGCTGTTAACATTACATACACAGCACATGTGCTTTCGTTCCAAGGTAGCATTTTGCCTCCCCCCACCACGTGGCTAGCAGCGGGGAACATTTCTGTTCAGCCATAGGCAAACAGCCCAGCAGGAATGGGCACCTCTCAATGTCCCCTTAAGAAAAGCACCCTATTTCAACCAGGTGACCATGAATGATATCACTCTCCTGAGGATAACACAGAGAGATAAAGAACGGATGTTGTTTGAATGCCAGCAAACATACACTGCAATGCTTTGTTCTACAATGATTCCCGAGTATGTGCTACTGGCCTGGTGTGGTCAAGTGTCCTACCATGGTGGACAGAATAAGGCTGCCCTCCCCAGAAACCTTTTGCAAAGACTTTGGGAGTACATCCAGGAGAGCCGCAAATGCCAGGGCAAATTAATCATTACACATGCTTGCTTTTAAACCATGTATGCTATTTTAAAAGGTACACTCACCAGAGGTCTCTTCTCCACCTGGCGGGTCCGGGAGGCAGCCTTGGGTGGGTTCGGGGGGTACTGGCTCCAGGTCCAGGGTGAGAAACAGTTCCTGGCTGTTGGGAAAACCGGTTTCTCCACTTGCTTGCTGTGAGCTATGTACAACTTCATCATCATCATCTTCCTCGTCCCCAAAACCTGCTTCTGTGTTGCCTCCCTCTCCATTGAAGGATCAAACAACACGGCTGGGGTAGTGGTGGCTGAACCCCCTAAAATGGCATGCAGGTCATCATAGAAGCGGCATGTTTGGGGCTCTGACCTGGAGCAGCCGTTTGCCTCTGTGGTTTTCTGGTAGGCTTGCCTCAGCTCCTTAAGTTTCACGCAGCATTGCTTCGGGTCCCTGTTATGGCCTCTGTCCTTCATGCCCTGGGAGATTTTGACAAAAGTTTTGGCCTTTCAAAAACTGGAATGGAGTTCTGATAGCACGGATTCCTCTCCCCATACAGAGATCAGATCAGGTACCTCCCGTTCGGTCCATGCTGGAGCTCTTTTGCGATTCTGGGACTCCATCATGGTCACCTCTGCTGATGAGCTCTGGCCAGCGTGGCAAGCTGCAGGTGACCATGCAAACAGGAAATTGAAATTCAAAAGTTTGCGGGTCTTTTCCTGTCTACCTGGCCAGTGCATCTGAGTTGAGAGTGCTGTCCAGAGCGGTCACAATGGAGCACTCTGGGATAGCTCCCGGAGGCCAATACCGTCTAATTGCGTCCATAGTACCCCAAATTCAACCCGGCAAGGCCGATTTAAGTGCTTATCCCCTTGTCTGGGGTGGAGTACGGAAATCGATTTTAAGAGCCCTTTAAGTCGAAAAAAAGGGCTTCATCGTGTGGACGGGTGCAGGGTTAAATCGATTTAACGCTGCTAAATTTGACCTCAACTCCTAGTGTGGACCAGGGCCTAGTGTGGTTGCAGTTCTACATCTTTATACCCGTGGAGCTTATTCCGCTTCTCCTATAGGAATAGCGATCCCAGGACTAGCACTCCTATACCAGCATAACTGCCTCAACACGAGGGTGCCTCACTTTAACTGTACTGGTCTAGCCAGTGGCTCAACCCTTCTATTTGATGCCTGGGCTTCTGACTCTGAAAACATGGTCGTCATCTTCTGTAACCTTGACATAACTCAAGCATAGCATGTGACATTACAGCAGGAGCTGCTGTTTATAAATGTAGTACCTTCCCCGCCAGTACTGTTGTCATTCCTGACTCACTCTCTCTCTCTCTCTCTCTCTCTCTCTTTTCAGGCTCTCTGTAAGGCTCTTGCTATGGGAAGGAGCAGCCTGGAGAAGAGCTGAAGCTTTTAAACTTCGTCAATATTTTTAAACTTGTAGATTCCCTACCATTGGGGTGTTGGGGTGTCCAGGTGGAAGGGGTGTCAGGGTGGAAGGACTGTCTAGCCTGTGTTATACAAGAAGTCAGACTTGATGGTCCAATGTCCCATTAAATTCTGCGAAATTATGTAACTGGAAAATGGCCCTTCCTGAGACCCTGCACTGGCCTCACCCGGCATCTCGCCAAGCCCAGACCGGCTGTATGTTCGCAGGCACGTTTCTTCCAAACCAGAAGTGGGAAACGTGATAGGCTGTGAGGCCAAGGCCAAGGGAACCATCGAGAGCTCAGCAGGGCTGGACGACCCTCAGGGCTTCGGGAAGAGAGGAAGGAGCAAACCCCTCCCTTATTAGGGAAAATGAGGGCCAGTGAAACATGCCCAGGGCTAGGGAATATAAACGCCAACTCAGGAAAGGTAAGGACACCATGAGGCAGGGTCTGATCCTGTGCAAGGAAGAGCTCTGCTCCAAGAACACAGCCTGTCTCGGTGAGTAGAGCAGTGCCATCAGCCTGTCCCGCAGTCAGGCAGTGCCCAGCCTGCAGATATGAGCTACAGACAACTCAGAGTGCTGGCAGCAAAGCTGAGAGAGAGCATCTCTCTCAACCCCTGTCCTGCGCTGCTCTCCAGATCCCCTCAGAAACTGATGTTCCTCCTCTCCCATCTCAGCCAAATCCCAGGGGAATCTGTGCTCGGGGCCAGGCTGGGACAGAATCTGTCCTGCAGCTTTTGAGTCATGGGCACAAATCCACTTTCTGCTTAAAAAAGAATTCCAACTTTTCAGTGGCTGGGGCTGAGTCCCAAAGAGCTGAACAGAAGGGCTGTGAGTTGCAGGCAGGTGGAGATGCTGAAGGGCTGCGAGCCCCAGACCCGGCGCAGATGCTGAAGGGCTGCGAGCCCTGGGCCCAGCCTAGAGGCTGAAGTGTTGTGAGCCCTAGGCCCAGCCTAGAGGATGAAGGGCTGCGTGTCCCGGGCCCAGCCTAGAGGCTGAAGGGCTGCGAGCCCCGGGCCTGGTGCAGCTGTTGAAGGGCTGTGATCCTCGGGCCTGTTGCAGCCAGACATCCTGGGCCCTTTCCAGTGTATCAGCTGGGGGAGAGAAGAGGGGGTGCCACCTCAGTTTGGAAGGGAATTTGTTATTCAAAAGTATCTGCTCAAGATGAAGCAGTCATTGGATTAGGGTTGTTGGCTTGAGCTGCACAGCCTCAATTCTCCCTTCCTTTCTCCATCATCCCCAGGGCTACTGGCTCCGGCGTTGTCTCAAAATTAGGCAAATCATAGATTCATAGATTCCAGTGACAGAAGGGATCATCTAGTCTGGTCTTCTGGATAGCACAGGCCAGAGAGCTTCCCAAAAATAATCCCTAGAGCAGATCTTGTCGGAAAACACCCAATCTGGATTTTAAAATGGTCAGTGATGGAGAATCCATCACAATCCTTGGTAAATTATTCCGATGGTTAATTACCCTCACTGTCAATCATTTACACCTTTTTTCCAGTCTGAATTTGTTTAGCTTCAACTTCCATGTTATACCAATCGCCGGTAGATTGAAGAGCCCATTATTAAATATTTGTTCCCCATGTAGGTACTTGGAGACTGTAATCAAATCACCCCTTAACCTTCTCTTTGTTAAGATAAATAGATTGAGCTTCTTGCCTGTATCGCTATAAGTCATGTTTTCCAGTCCTTTAATCATGCTTGTGGCTCTTTTCTGAACCCTCCAATTTATAAACATCCTTTTTGAATTGTGGATACAACAACTGGACACAGTAGGGATCACAGTGGTTCCACTATTGAGGTACAGTAACCTCTCTACTCCTACTCGAGATTCCCCTATTTAGGCATCCCAGGATCACTCCAGCTATTTTGGTCACTCTATCGCACTGGGAGCTCATGTTCAACTACTTATTCACTTCTACCCCCAAATCTTTTTCAGAGTCACTGCTTCCCAGGATAGAGTCCCCCATCCTCTAACTAAGGCCTACAGGTTTTGTTCCTGGATGTATATGTTTACATTAGCCATATTAAAATTAGGGCTGTCAAGCAATTAAAAAAATTAATTGCGATTAACTGCGCGATTCAAAAAATGAACCGTGCGATTCAAAAAAGAATTACGCGATTAATTGTGCTGTTAAACAACAATAGAATACCATTTCTTTTAAATATTTTTGGATGTATACTACATTTTCAAATCTATTAATTTCAATTACAACACAGAATAAAGAGTGTACAGTGCTCACTGTATATTTATTTTTGATTATAAATAATTGCACTGTAAAAAACAAAAAAAAACTATTTTTCAATTCACCTCATACAAGTACTGTAGTGCAGTCTCTTTACCATGAGAGTTGAGCTTACAAATGTAGAATTATATATATATATATATATATATATATATATATATATATATATATATATATATATATATATATATATAAACTGCGTTCAAAAATAAAACAATGTAAAACTTTAAAGCTTATAAATCCACTCAGTCCTACTTCTTGGTCAGCCAATCGCTCAGACAAACAAGGTTGGTTACAATTTGCAGAAAATATTGCTGCCTGCTTCTTGTTTACAATGACACCCGAAAGTGAGAACAGGTGTTCCCATGGCACTGTTGTCGCTGGCGTTGAAAGATATTTTTGTGCCAGATATGCTAAAGATTCATATGTCCCTTCATGTTGCAATCACCATTCCAGAGGACATGCTTCCATGCTGATGAGGGGCTCTGCTTTTGATAACAATCCAAAGCAGCGTGGACTGACACATGTTCATTTTCATCATCTGAGTCAGATGCCACCAGGAGGTTGATTTTCTTTTTTGGTGGTTTGGGTTCTGTAGTTTCTGTATCAGAGTGTTGCTCTTTTAAGGCTTCTAAAAGCATGCTCCATACCTTGTCCCTCTCAGATTTTGGAAGGCACTTCAGAATTTTCAACCTTGGGTCGAGTGCTGTAGCTATTTTTAGAAATCTCACATCGGTACCTTCTTTGCATTTTGTCAAATCTGCAGTGAAATCTTAAAATGAACATGTGCTGGGTCATCATCCGAGACTGCTATAACATGAAATATGTGCAGAATGTGGGTAAAACAGAGTAGGAAACATACAATTCTCCCCCCAAGGAGTCCAGTCACAAATGTAATTGATGCATTATTTTTTTAATGAGCATCATCAGCGTGGAAGCATGTCCTCTGGAATGGTGGCTGAAGCATGAAGGGGAATATGAATGTTTTGCATATTTAGCATGTAAATACCTTGCAACGCTGGCTACAAAAGTTCCATGCCTTCTCACTTTCAGGTGACATTGTAAATAAGAAGCAGGCAGCAGTATCTCCCCTCAATGTAAACAAACTTGTTTGTCTGAGCGATTGGCAGAATAAGAAGTAGGTTAGGTAACCAAAAAAAAATTTGCATTTGTAAGTTACACTTCGAGGTCTAGTGGGTATGAGTGGGGGCGCTGGGGGTGGGAGTCAGCACTCCTGGGTTCTATTCCTGGATCTGTGAGGGAGGGTTGTCTACTGTTTAGATCAGGAGATGGAGAGTCAGGACTCCTCCTGGCTTTGCAGCTGACTCCCTGTGTGACTGAGGGCAATTCCCCGCACCCCCCCGTGCCTCAGTCATACGGGGATAATGACACCGACCCAGCTCCTGGGGGTTGGGGCTGGATTCATTCCAGTCTATACAGCACCTCTAAGGGAGGTGCTAGGAAAGGGCAGGACATAAGTAACCAACAGACACTAATGGGATGCACCATGTGATTCTCTTTCTGTCCCTAGCGCATGTGACTGTGGACCCCAACACAGCCAATGCCTACCTGCTCTTGTCCCGGGATCAGCGGAGCGTGAGGGTGGGCAACAAGAGGCGGGACGTCCCCAGTAACCCCAAGCGGTTTGACACGTGCACCTGCATCCTGGGCCGGCAGCGGTTCACAGCCGGGATGCACTACTGGGAGGTGGAAGTGGGGGACAAACCATGTTGGACACTGGGGGTCTGTGAGGAGTGTGTGAGCAGGCAGGGAATATTCACGCCCTCTCCAGCGACTGGTTTCGGGACGGTGTGGCTGCACAATGGGGATGAGTATGCAGCGCTCACTTCCCCCCTGCCCGAGCTTATGCTGAGAGCGAAGCCTCGGCAGATTGGCATCCTCCTGGACTTTGAGGCCGGAGAGGTGTCCTTCTACAACGTGACTGGCAGCTGTCACATCTACACCTTCAGTGGCATCTTCTTGGAGCCCCTGTGGCCATACTTCTACCCGAGGGTGCGGGCAGGTAGCCTGAATGATGCCCCTCTGACCCTCCCACAGGGAACACAGCAGCCATGAGCCAGTCACAGCCGCCTTGGCACCTTGGGCTTTCAGGACTTACCAATGAAAGGCTTTCTTAACAACACATAATTCACTAGCGGAACTTACTGCCACAGGATATTGAGGGGGCCAAATGTCTAGTGGGATTCAAAAAAGGATGAGACATATATATGGATGATCCAAATATCACCAGCTAGAGAGGGCAGGAGACACCAGGACTATAAAACCATCTCCACAGGGCAGGAGCCAGCCACTGACTACAGGGGGGCACATTCCCCAAAGAGAAGGTTATTCCATAATTACACACTGCAGGGTCTCTGGTACCTTCCTCGAAGCCTCTGACTATGGAGACAGGATACCTGGCTTTTGGGCGCTGCAGTGAGCTAACACAGCAAATCCTGTGCTCTCTGGGTGCTGTTAGAGCAAGAAATTGGTCACTGAAGCTGATAATCAGCCACAGAGCAGGAGCACTGATCCACGATAAATGCTCCCACACTGCTAGACCTTCCTGCACAGCCCCAGTAGGGGAGTCTCCATCCAGCATTGCCATTCCTCAGCACTGGAATGCAGAGTCAGCAGCATCTGCAGGGAGGCCCAGGAAGCAGGAGGGGGTGGGTGAGAGGACCTGAGGGCCTTGCTCAGTTTGCAAAGAATCCAGCTGCATCATCTTTCGTAGGTCGTGTGGCTGGTGGAGACCTTGGGTCTCTGGCATGTCATGCTCCTGGCTTAGCCGCTTGGTTCAAGGTAGAGCATTGCTGCCTGTGTCCTGTAACCTCCAGCAGCCAAGCTCCTTGGGGCAGCCATGGCAACATTGCCTTTGGCTACCCTTGTTTTAAAGGGCTCGGGGAGCATGGACACGAGGATGGAGTCGCGTGTCTGTAAAGGGCGGGGCCTGCCAACACGAGCGAGCCAGCTCCAATCGGCAATTCGCCTCTGACCTATTCCCCCTTCTAGTGAAATACCGAAGCCTTCCTTCTGCTGGATGCTTCTGAGCCCAGCCCAGCCCATGGGCCAGAGCTGTCCACAGCCCTGTGCGTGTTCTGTCCCTGGTCTCACCGACGGTGTGCGTCAGCACGCAAACCCAGTGCAGACTGCAAAGCCTGTTGGCCCATAAACTTCAGCTCTCTAGGTCATTTTCTCCCACCAATAAACCATGCATTCCAATAGCCTTGTATAAGCTGGCAAAGCATCCCTTGTGATCTGAGAGCTGCTCACCCCCACCTTCTGGGGGAAGGGGGAGAGCTAGGAGATCCAGTCCAGCTGGAGCCGTGGTGCTCTCAGGACTCAGCACTCTCATGGGCCCTTCGTGGTGCATGTGTGATTCAGGGACTACTATGACTGTCTGAGGGAGCTGCCCATTCCCTAGCCCTGTGTGCACCTCTCTGTGATGGGACTTCACCCCAAGAAGCCAATGTGCTGCATGCAGCTAAATAGTCCAGCCCCCCTCCAGCCCCGGTAATGAAGGCAGAGTGAGAGGAATTTCACACACAGAGAACCCCCTAGACTGTTCCGAAGCTAGGCAGAGAGGGTGGGACAAGGGGGTCTCCGAGGCCCTCAGGCTGGGCCTAGCTCACTGCCATGCCCCTCTCAAGGAGTGGTTTTGTCTTCTTGACATATATTCACCCTAACCCAAATCATGACAGGTTTCAGAGTAGCAGCCATGTTAGTCTGTATTCGTAAAAAGAAAAGGCGTACTTATGGCACCTTAGAGACTAACCAATTTATTTGAGCATAAGCATCCGATGAAGTGAGCTTTAGCTTATGCGCAAATAAATTGGTTAGTCTCTAAGGTGCCACAAGTCCTCCTTTTCTTTTTCCTAACTCAAATGTATCCCATTGGCTACAGGGAGTTCCAAGCTAGGACAAGTTCACCTTCATGTCTTTCCCCAGCAGGCGGATGGTTGCAGAATCTCTCCTGGGTTGCAGAATTGCTCCTAGCCAGGGCTGGCTTTGATGCAGCAGCCTGGGGACGGTGCCCCATCCTAGCTGGGCAGGGCTCATGCCCTCCTTGCCTGGCCAATCCCATCGGGCTCCCCTTGAATATGTCCAGGACGCGATGGCTGCAGCCCTGCAGCTGCTGTACAGCCATGGGCACAGTAGGCCTGTGTGTGGGTGTTCGTCTGGCTCCAGGGCTGGGGAGGGAGGAGGAGACCCGGGAAAGAGCAGCAGCAAGCCATTCGCTGAGTAGACAGGACTGGGCTGGCAGCTCCAGGTGCATTCCCAGCTCTGCGGAGAGGGACGTCAAGGCTGGCTGGACTGATCCCTAGATCTAGATCCCTAGAGGGCAGGTGCGTGCAGGGGTCTGGACACAGAGAATGGCCGACACCCTGTTTCCTGGCAACTGATGGCCTGGGCCCTTCCCCCCTGCAAGGTGAGACCTAAGGGTTGGAGAACAAGGGAATCAGGTGCCCTCCTGGCCGGGGAAAGGGACAAAGCCCAGAGGAGGAGGGGCTGGAGGGAGTTTCAGTTTGGGGCTGGCTGGGACATGGAGTGAAGGGCAGACGTGGTTGTCTGGCTCACTGCCCCCCAAAATGGACCCAGCTGAAGGGTCCGGTTCTCGACACCTACAAGCTCTGTATTAGACCATGTTCCTGTCGTCTAATAAACCTTCTGTTTTACTGCGGGAAGCAGCGCGGGGTGAGGGATGTGGTGGCCACGGCTTCCTGCAGCCCCCGTTGGCCTGCAGTGGGGAACTGCGGCCAGTGGGATCCGCGATCGGCCAAAGCTGTGGACGCGACAGGTAAACAAACTGGCCTGGCCCGCCAGGGGGCTTACCCTGGGGGGCTGCATGCCAAACGTTGCCGACCCCGGTGCTACAGCAATCTCCCGTACAGCAATGGCTGTTACAAGACAGCATAATTTATTACAACCCAGAGTCTAAAGCTCAGGTGTATTTGAGGATCTGGGCCAGTACTTGGCTGTTTCTATAGTAATGACCCCTGAGCAGGCAGTGTAATGTACATGCTTATCACTGAGCTTGTCCAGAGGCTGCACGTCCATCAGAATGACTAGATGTCCTGATGTGTAATAAAAACACTTGGAGTCATAAAAAATCAACCCAGCCTTCTTTACAGGGCCTGAGCCTTCTCTCCCTTACAGCATCTGAGCAGTAGGAGAATGGCTAATACGGGCCACTGTTCTGGTTGTTGTATTCTATTTATAAAAGCATAATACTGGCCAGTATTATAGTTGCTGTATTCTGTTATAAAACAACAACAAAACATAGAAAAATAAAAAATACAATTTAATGTTTTGAATTAATTTGGGGAAAAGAATTTACAGCACAGTACAAGAATTTAAAACATTTAAAACATTCCTTTCTTTCTCTCCAGTATTTTCGTCTCTTTTGTTCCAATTTTGGGTAGCGGGAGCGAGTAGTATAAGAGCCCTACCATCAATCAAACGTTAACCCCACCCCTTGACCCCGTAAGCCCTGCACACAGGTCACTGGAAGTCCCACCTCTTGGGAATATTACTTCCAGGGTCAAGGTGGACACATGTCCGGAAGCAAGATGTGTCATGTGACCCCTGTAAGAACTCCTCCCACTGTCCTCTGCTGATCAGGATGGATTCTGCCCCCACAGGAACGCTTCGAGAGAAGATTTGACCAATCAGGGGGAGTTCCGGGGTTTGTGTGACCCCTCTAAGAACTCCTCCCACTGCCCTCTACCAATCAGCAGGGGTTTCAGCCGCTGGGGACCACCCCGAGAGGAGATTTGCCCAATTGGGGGGAATTCTGGGGCAGGGTGACCCGTCAGGAGGTGGCTCGTATGACCCCTCTAAGAACTCCTCCCACCACCCTCTACCAATCGCGATGGGTTTTGGCCACAGAGGACAGCCCCAAAAGGAGATTCGACCAAAATAGGGTGGGTTCTGGGACGGGCTCAACCACCCAGAAGAGGGTCATGTGACCCCTCGAAGGACTCCTTCCAATGTCCTCTGCCAATCAGAGTGCAGAACCATCACCTCATAAGTCCCAGCGCTGGGAAGAGGAGGCCATCTCTTACCAAGAAGACGTGTTTTAGAAATTGTGGAAAGGCTGAGAGGAAACGTGGACTCCTTTACCACTCCTGTGAGAACTTCAGACTTTGTTTTAGCCCCGAGGACTTTTGGAGTTGTGTGGAGAAAGCACTACAGCAGCGACAGTTCTGAAGAGGATGAGAGAGAAGCCAAGGGGATTCCTTTGGCCCAGCCATTGATGGATATGCCAGAATCCGAACCTGAAGCCCAACTGCTCATGAGACACCCCCATGAGCATGGTGGCCTCTCGTCATCCGCCACCCTGGAGGAGGAAGGCGATCATGGCTTGGGGGAGGCACTGGCAGACAAGGTGAATGGAAAAGACATAGCTCAGGTACATGAATGATTAAGAAGCGAAGGTCGATGATTGGGTGTAATGAGGTTAGGAACCAGGGGTTGTGTAAATCTAAAAACAAGGAGTGGGAACTTACGCTTGTTTCTTCTCTGAAAATCTCTTGACAGCTTGACAATGCCTTTCCAGAGGACCCGGAGGCCCTGGACGGCGTTGCATCAAGCAGCGAAGGTGAACCAGGCCCGCTTTGTTTTTGATCAACGCCGCTAGAAATTGTTGAAGATGACTCTGAGGAGGACGGCTACGAGGAGTTTAGGAGGAGGCTTGGCATGGAACTCACTGAGCCAGTGCCACATCACGAGCATAAAAATGTTATGTGGACTATTGTACGCGTTGCTGTTTATGCTGTTCTTCATCACTGTCTTAGGGAAAAGCTTTTTGAAAATGGTGAGGGCTGTGTCATAGATGCCCCAGCCCAATGGCACCATGACTGTGTGACTTGGACTTCAATGGATAGAAACTGCAAGCTCTGGGACCTGTGTGCTGAGCTATGTTTGGAAAGCTTATTGAACACTATTATTGCCATAGGTTATGTTATGCAACGTCTGTGCCTAACCCAAGAACATTTAGCGCAAGGGGGTGACCTTGAGAAATGCTGTGCAATTCAGTGGAGACCCTGACCTTGTTTTAAAGAAAATGTCCAAACTGGAAGATGCCTGCTTACAGCGTTACATTGACCGTCTGGTCCACACAAAAAGTGACAGAACCCTGCTTAAGAAACAGTCTATTTGTAAGAAATCTAAAAGGATTAATTGAGAGAATGATGAAGGGACAAACATGCAATGTAAAACTTGGTTGCTGTAGATTTTAAAAAATCGAATGAAAAGGGCTTTGTGATTATCTGTGTTTCTGTTAGAAGGTCGCTGGCCCTTAAGTGAGCTAAAAGTTTTAATGGAGCCTCTGGGTTTGTTTTCAAGAAGCTGTATGACTTTTAAATGAAAAAAAAATGGTTTGTGAGAACCTAGGTCTTGTGTCTTTGTGTAAAAGAGACCCATTTACAGCAAAAAGCTGTGAAGTGGGAGGGGAACAAATCCTAAAAATGTGTTTACAGTGTAACCCTTCTGCCCATCAGAGTTGGCCACAACAGGGGCTGGATTCAGTATCTAGGAGTTCCCTCCCAGTAACACAATGCAAAACCGGGTCAAGCCCCCACCAGCGGGGCACTGAAGCTCCCCTATGACAAGTTGAAATCACTGAATACTGTGTTAAGTAGTAGGGGGGCCTCAGAGCTGGGACACCATGAACCCAAAGTGACGTCAGCTCTGCAGTCTGTAACCAAACTCCTAATAGAATCAAAATTACTTCTGACATTACACAATGGAAAGTGCAATTGGTGTTTGGGGCCCTCAGAAGGGGGCTCACATCACTAGGCACAAACCTCCAAACTCTCTCAATTCACTGGGTTTTGGAATCCTTGTCCCTTGCCTACCGAGTGCTACTTAGTTGATGGCGAGTCCCTCCGTCATAAAAGGCCAAGGACAGTTCTACTGTCCTTGATTCACATAATCAGGATAACAGCACTTTATTCTTCCTGCCCCAATAACAGAGAAACTGGGGATCCCACAGCCGCCAAAGTGACCATTTGGGCTCCTGTGGGCTCATGCTAGGTGGGGTGAGTGTCCTGTGCAAACGAGATCAGCTCCTGAAGTCCTTTCCCACAACTCACCACCAGATGTCAGGGTAGAGCTCATCCTGCCTCTGCTTACAACAGGAAAACAAAACAGGGATGGTTCAGACATGTGTTTGAGTACAATAGAGTTGACTCATCCTGTTCACACCCCCACTGAATAGTGAAGGTAACTGTGATTACTTACCCTTGTTGCTAGAGGGATAAATGTGATGGGTGTGCACCCATAGTAAGGGAGGCGGTTGGGTGAGTTCGGATTAATATGAAATGAAATAAAACCTCAGGAATTCGCAGATGCTATTGGGCAGTTTAAATATAATCCCTGGAGTTGGTAGAGCACTATTGGACAGTGAAAATGACCCAGGAACTGGCAGAACTCTACTGGACAGTTTAAATATGACCCAGGAGTTGTTTGAATGCTATGGGTCACTCTTTCTAGCAATTCAAAGCCATTAAAAGTTTAAAATACTCTATTTACCCAAAAAACCCAAAACAACCAACCAAAAAATCCCACCACACACACACACACACACACACACACACACACACACGGGTCTAACCCAAAACTGAAATGTTTGAAGGGTTCACAAATCTTCCCCATGCTTTAGAACAATCATTTGGTCAAAAGACAAATTTTTAAAAGCTGTGGGTGCTTATTATGGTTGTGATACAACCATTTTATTTCAACCCCCAACCCCAAAGTTTAAGCATGAAAGAAACATGTTTAAAAAACAAGCCCCAAAGACATTTACTGAGATCTGCAAAGGGTCCCCACTTGGAAATGGGTACAGTTACATTACGGATTGGTGATTTACTGTTTAATGCTGTAAGAAGGCCCTACAGAAAAATGTATTTTAACTAAAAGGAAAAAAATGTGGCCAAAAGCAGCTCGGTTGTGCAGACAGCTTAATTTGTTGGATCATACTAAAGAAGTTCTGTATTAAAATCACAAATGAGTTTGATTCCCCATAGTTTAAATTCCAGGGTATTACTAATTAAGAGGTCTCTTGGGTTTTGGTTCTGTTTCTCTCCCAATCCGTGAGAAAGTTGCAAGCTGCTAATTGTGTTAGTACATCCTAGACAGAGTCTGTTCTCAAAGCAACACTTTGTAACAACAGAAAGAGCACACAGAGACTCCCCGCCCTTGTGTTGTATTTATCTGGCTTTGTTAGCAATTGTGCTTTAAAATAGAGATAGAGGATGTATGTGGATGGATGCTTGGTGTGGATAATAACTGAATGATCAGGGAGGTGCCAGCCTAAGAATCCAGTGTCCGTCGGCCAAAGAAGGCGTCAACCAGAGGGCCCCCGGAGGGCAGACTGGAATCCACCCAACAGCCTCAAGGATGGGAGAACCGAAGAACAAGACGGAGCCGTCAGGAATGTGCCATCTGCTGATTGATTCAGCAACAGCATGATGAAGCAATTCCCATAGGCTGGCATAGCAATAAATTCCTATAAAAATGGACTCTAAAAATGGAAAACTTTGGGGTCTGATTCTGCAAACCAACTTCCAGGCGCGTCAGATGTGCATCTGACAAGGCCCTGCTCCCTCCTCGTGTCCAGGCCACCTGGCCAGTGGCTTGGCATGAGCAACTCTAAGGCTGGTAACTATGATAACAACCTTGCAGAACCTCTCTCTGTGTGTGTGTGTGTATGAATGAATGTGTGAATAAATATGAAATTGAATGGAATGTTATAGCTATAACTAACTGCTTACTATGATTCTTTCTGTATGCACAATAAATGTGGCATTTTGCCTTTTCCCTTTTAATAAGATCCTGCTGGTTTTTATGTTATTGGTATAACAAATTCCCCCACCCCAGATCACAAAAGGGAATGTTAGGGAGGGGTGCCTAATGTCCTTAAGTAGCTATTATTTGAGAGTTGTAGCGATCAAATCAACCTGCTAGCTCCTATTTTGAAGTCTGTTTGAAACAAAGGCTTAGGATGGTGTAAAAACCTCATGTATTTTGGAGACTCTTTCAACAGAAACTCTCTTGAATGGCTGCTGGACTGCAAAAGGAGCCATGCTCCCTGTTTTTTACTCTGAAACTATATATTCTATTATATCACTCGTTGGCCATGCTGTCTTAGTAAATAATGGTGCCTATGTTTCTTGCAGTGTGATCTGTTTAGCATGGAACCAATCACTTTAAACTGCATTTCATCACCGGGCCAAGGTAAAAACCAGTTTAACTGTAGTTTTGCTTAATAACTTCAGGTATTACACAGGTTGGATAGGGATTTGGGGGTAATACTAACTAACATTTTTGCTTGTTCTTTAATCCAAAGGCCCAAACACATATGGGGGTGGGGTGGGGGGGGCGTAACTTTCTGCAATTGGCTTTTAAATGCATGTGGGTTTATTGAAAAGTATTTTGTTGCAAACTGTGTTTTAAACTCTCACTCTCTCTCTCTCTCTGTGTGTAAAAAAATATAGGTGTTTTTTTTTTTTAAGTATATGGCTGCAAACTGTGTTTGGTGTGTTTCAAATTAACAGGGTGCTTTTTTAATGTGCAAAATGTGTTTTAAACTGGATTTTAAAAGTTGATTTTAAAAGCAGTTTGGTTTTTATTTTGCAAACTGAGGTGCATTTAAAAAAATGTTTGTGGGTTTGTTGTTTTTTGTTTTAAAGTGGTAGAAATAAACTCAAAACTCCTGTTTGTTGTACAGCCTGAAATGGATTATTTTATTTTAAAGCTCTGACTTTTTAAATAGAAAAACACCCTAATGAATATTTTATTTTTAAGTTTACAAGACAGTTTCATGTGATTTATAATAATCATAATCATATTGTCTGCTCCACAGTACGGTCAAAACATGAGAGACCCTTAGACCAGAGGGTAAAGAAGCTTAAAAGAAAAAGAAAAGAGACAGCTGAAAAGAAAAATTCACCAGATGGATGGATGAAGCCCAGTAAATATACTGTGTTTGGGAGGTTATGAGGTTTTGTATTTTAAGTAAATACATCGGTGTGGGTGAGAAAGATGGTAAAGTTAAGTTTTGTAATATGTTCCTTGCCCCCTAATCGGGAATGTGCAGTTCTCCTGACAATGCTGTAGTCAGAGCTACAGGGACACCTCCACCAGACCAGCCAAAGAACCAGAAATCTGCTTTGAGACCTTTAACAACTCAAAACAGCACAAGAGTGCAGATGAAGCATCAGGACAGTCCAAACCTCAAATACGTCAAAGCCAAGGACAAAACAAAAGACTCTGGTGAAAACCAACCACGCAAACACAACTCCAGTTCCTCAGCGGCCACCTCCACACCAAGCCCTGAGAAAACCATGAGTGAAAACGCCCACCTACGATGCTTCGTTCAGAAGACTGAGGGACGCTGTATCCTCGGGGGTTCTAAAAGAACGGCATTCTAAAAAGGTTTGGGGAAAATATGATGCTTCGTTCAGAATACCGGTGAACGGTGTATCTTCAGGGGGTCTAAAAGAAAGGAGGGCTGGAAAGCACATCAACAAAGCAAAAGCTTTGGTGGGTGACTTTTTGAAAAATACTTCAATTTTTGGCTCTGCGCAGGCGTGACTAGTCGTGGAAAGGGGCCTGGGTAAAAGGGGTACCCTCAAGGATACACATCAGCTCAGGTGTAAACAAAAGGGGGGACAGCGCTTGGTGGACAAACAAATGGCTGCCAAAAAGTTCCAGGCCAGGGTCGCTGTAAAAATTTTAAAAAGGGCTAACGAGGTAATGGGGAGGGGGGACAAAAAGAGATGCCCTCGACTGGAGGCTCTCAAACTGGAATGTCTGAAAATGGGGAGGTGGAATCAGACTCTCACACAGAGTCTGGTTTAGAAAATTCCCCAGAGGGCTCTCTAGAATGATGGGTCCCCATTTCCTCCCGATGACCCTCACGGAGGCGCCTCGGAGTCTGACTCTCAAATAGCATCTGATGTAGATGGTCCCGTAGAGGAACCCCCAAGTAACCCTGAAAATGCAGAGGGGTGTATGGAGAGAGTGAGAAGTTGGCAACGTGAATTACCTAGATTTGGGGGGTTGGTGTATTGTGAGGAATTTCATTTTGTCAATCTTGAGCGAATAAATTCAGCTCAGCAGGTTGCTGAAGCCATACACAGGGGGATACAGTTAGTTCTCGATGACGTTAATGGTAGGGTAGGCCCTGATGATTATGTTCAGTTACATTTAGAGAGCCGTAATTGAACTAACCCGTTGTTTTCAGTCTGAAGAACTAGGGATGAGCTGTCTGCTGAGGATTTCTTCAATCAGACCTCAAAGCTGCCACAGAGCAATAGAGTTGCATGTCAATGGGACATTGCACCTCGTTGGGACAGTTTTAAAAAAACAGGGGTGGGGGCCGCTCGTAGAGTTTTAAATTCTATCCTCAGTAGTCAAATCATCCATAAAAAAGAGACAATGTTTAGTAGACCTGACTTACACGGCTACCAATCTGTGTTTTGCGCATGGGCTCTTGACCGTCATGTCCGACCATAAACCTACGGACGCAGAATCGTTAGCGGGGGCGAGAAAGTTGCATGAGAAACTGGGCTGGTCAGATCAAAAAAAGATTATGCTCAGTGACGTAGCAATGTCTGAACAGCATTTAGGAGTCAACACACAGGTGGTGCTGTATGCGGCGAAAGGGGCTTTTTTTAAACGGGCGGGGGGGCAGTTTACCCCAAGATTTATTTCATCCTGTTGCACGATGAGCATTACTATGGGGTTCAACAATTTCCATCCCACCACCAACCTCAGCCTGGTCCAGTACACACAAGAGATCCACTTCCTGGACACTACAGTGCTAATAAACAATGGTCACATAAACACCACCCTATACCGGAAACCTACTGACAGCTATTCCTACCTGCATGCCTCCAGCTTTCACCCTGACCACACCACACGATCCATCGTCTACAGCCAAGCTCTGCGATACAACCGCATTTGCTCCAACCCCTCAGACGGAGACAAACACCTACAAGATCTCTGTCAAGCTTTCTTACAACTACAATACCCACCTGCAGAAGTAAAGAAACAGATTGATAGAGCCAGAAGAGTTCCCAGAAGTTACCTACTACAGGACAGGCCTAACAAAGAAAATAACAGAACGCCACTAGCCGTCACCTTCAGCCCCCAACTAAAACCCCTCCAACGCATTATTAAGGATCTACAACCTATCCTAAAGGATGACCCAACACTCTCACAAATCTTGGGAGACAGGCCAGTCCTTGCCTACAGACAGCCCCGCAACCTGAAGCAAATACTCACCAACAACCACATACCACACTACAGAACCACTAACCCAGGAACTTATCTTTGCAACAAAGCCCGTTGCCAATTGTGCCCACATATCTATTCAGGGGACACCATCACAGGGCCTAATAACATCAGCCACACTATCAGAGGCTCGTTCACCTGCACATCCACCAATGTGATATATGCCATCATGTGCCAGCAATGCCCCTCTGCCATGTACATTGGTCAAACTGGACAGTCTCTACGTAAAAGAATAAATGGACACAAATCAGATGTCAAGAATTATAACATTCATAAACCAGTCGGAGAACACTTCAATCTCTCTGGTCACGCAATCACAGACATGAAGGTCGCTATCTTAAAACAAAAAAACTTCAAATCCAGACTCCAGCGAGAAACTGCTGAATTGGAATTCATTTGCAAATTGGATACTATTAATTTAGGCTTAAATAGAGACTGGGAGTGGCTAAGTCATTATGCAAGGTAGCCTGTTTCCTCTTGTTTTTCCCTACCCCCCCCCCCCAGATGTTCTGGTTTAACTTGGATTTAAACTTGAAGAGTGGTCAGTTTGGATGAGCTATTACCAGCAGGAGAGTGAGTTTGTGTGTGTATGGGGGTGGGGGGGATGTGAGAAAACCTGGATTTGTGCAGGAAATAGCCCAACTTGATTGTCATGCACATTGTGTAAAGAGTTGTCACTTTGGATGGGCTATCACCAGCAGGAGAGTGAATTTGTGTGGGGGGGGTGGAGGGTGAGAAAACCTGGATTTGTGCTGGAAATGGCCCACCTGATGATCACTTTAGATAAGCTATTACCAGCAGGACAGTGGGGTGGGAGGAGGTATTGTTTCATATTCTCTGTGTATATATAAAGCCTGCTGCAGTTTCCACGATATGCATCTGAGGAAGTGAGCTGTAGCTCACGAAAGCTTATGCTCTAATAAATTGGTTAGTCTCTAAGGTGCCACAAGTACTCCTTTTCTTTTTGCGAATACAGACTAACACGGCTGTTACTCTGAAACCTATGGGGTTCTGGTTGTGAAAAAGTTGTTCGGAGCAAAAAAATATGGTGAGTTTTGCCCCACGGTGCACAGTCACGGCCACTCTCGCAGGTACAGCTGCTGCCTGTGCTTGAGCGTAACCTGCTCAGACAGCGTGGACGTGCAGCTGAGGTGTCCTCGCTGTAGACTCTATTGTCAGTCCAGAGAGTGTTTAGACAGACACATCGACTGGGCATCGACAGAACAAGCTGAATGCCTGTCTAAAACGTTGTGCGATAAGGGTCAGTCTTACGTGGACAAGCGGCACAGACGTAAAGGGAGGCACTGTAAGCAGGGTCAGGGTTTGATCGCTGGTGATGTAGACGGTCACCTCGGTTTTATGGACAGCCTTAGAAAGCCCGAATCCTCAGAAAAGTGTATTTGTTATGATTCCGAAATCACACAGGAGACTGGGTTGCACACTCCCAATTACATTTTTGCTATGTCCCTCAAGCCGGAAAAGTCCTGGGAATTTAAGGGTGATGAGTGTCTTTCTATGTTTGTTCAGACCTTTATTGGCAAAGAGTTCCGGGTCTACACGTTCCAGGCGCACAATTCCAAAGGTTACGATGCATACTTCATCATTAGACAGTTCCTGAAGGAAAAGATGTGCCTAGAACTGATCACTCAGGGTAGTAAACTAATGTGTGTGGAAGTTAAGGCCCTGGGCATTCGTTTTATAGACTCTTTAAACTTCTTGCCCATGAAGCTTGGTTAGCTCCCGCAGGTGATGGGGTTTGAAGGGTGCAAAGGGTATTTTCCACATTTTTTGAACACTTTAGAAAATCAAAATGATGTGGGGCCTATGCCCGGTGTGGAGCACTATGGTGTAGAAAGCATGATGCCCAGGGAAAAAGCAGAGTTTCTCGACTGGTAGCAGGCCCACAGGTAGGAGACGTTTGACTTGCAGAAAGAGCTCGCGTATTACTGTCAGCAGGATATCAAAATTTTGAGACAGGTTGGTATCCTATACAGAAAAGAGATTATGAAAATGATGGAGAAGGGAGATCTAGTAGAGAGAGAACCTGGTAAATTCACTGAGATAAAACTGTTTATAGATCCATTCTGGTACATAACACTAGCATCTGCCTGCATGGCTATGTACAGGTTTATGTTTTTGGAGCCTAACACGGTAGCTCTTCTCCCTCCAGAGAATGATCACAGGCAGAAAAAGATATTCGACCCCGTCTATTCAGTGGCTGTTGTATACCTCTCACCAAGAAACTATACAAATAGGGCATGCTTTACAGGGTGGGGAACTACAGGTAGGCTCCTACTCTTTAGAGGGTTATGCCAGTGTTGACAGGGTACACACAGCCATAGAGTTTAATGGGTGTTCTTTTCCACGGTTGTGCCACCTGTCATTGTGAAAAGGCACAAAACCCTATGACGGGGACAACTTTTGGGTTTCCTTATTACAAGACGCAGCTCAAGACCGACTATCTGAAATAACTTGGTTTTGTAGTGAGGACTCTTTGGGAGCAAGAGTGGGAAGTGATGAAAGAAACAGACAGGGAGCTTGCAGGTATTGAAAATGAGCCCAGTTGCCCTAGCCTCTCGTGCCTAGGGATGCTCTTTTTGGGGGGAGGACAAACGCTATCTGTCTATATTACAAACTTAACTCCGGGGAAGAAATCCACTATTATGATTTTACCAGCTTCTACCCTTTTGTAAAGAAAACCAAAGAATACCCTATCGGACACCCCGATATAGTTTATGACAAATTTGGACCCCTTGCAAATTATTTTGGAATTGCAAAACTTAAAGTGTACCCCACACAAGGCTTCTTTTTCCCATTCTTACCTGTCAGAGTGGGTGGCAAGCTTCTGTTCCCGCTATGCCGAACCTGTGCGGAAACCGAGCAGCGGGAGGTGTGCATCCATACTGACAAGGAGAGGGCCATCCTGGGGACTTGGTGCACGGTGGAATTGAACGCGGCCATAACGAAGGGGTACGCGGTGGCAAAAATATATGAAATCTGGCTTTTTAATGAAAAATCTGATGAACTCTTTTCAGAGTACATCAAATGACACCTCCGCCAGAAACAAGAGGCTTCAGGGTATCCCAGCTGGTGCACAGATGAAGAAAAACAAAATAAGTACATGAACGATTTCTACCAGAAAGAAGGCGTGCGTTTGTGCCAACGCGAGATCAGGTTTAACCCCGCTAAACGCCAAATCGCTAAACTCTTTCTAAATTCCCTCACGAGCGAGATCCCGCCAGATCAACACATCACCGAGTTTGTGTCGGCAGGCCCGAAAACATACGGGTATAAGCTGTCGGGAGGAAAGGCCTGTATGAAAGTCAAAGGTATTACCCTGAACTTGGCAAACTGTCAAAAGATCAACTTTGAGAGTTTGAAAGATCTAGTCCTGGACTATTGCACGGGCCTGCGAGAAAACACCTCAAAAAAGAGAGAGGTGCAGCAGCCCTCTATCGTAAGGAGCAAAAATCAGTGGTAAATAGAGACCAAAACCCTTAAGAAAACACAGAAAGTCATTTACAACAAGAGGATCCTAGGAGAAGGCTTTAAAACCCTGCCCTACGGATTTTAGAATGGATACGAGGTGGAAACACCCCTTTTCTGCAATTCTCGCGGGGCCTAGCAACTGTGGGGAAAGTTACTTTATAAAAAAATGTGTTGGATAATGCCAAACAAAACATTGTCTGTTATGCCTGAGAATATTGGATAACATGGCTATAAAAAGCATTGCAAGATACACATGTCTGGGCTTGTTGAAACACATTTTGAGCAAGGCTAGGCATGCCCAAGAATTTAAATGTATTTTTTACAAAATTCATCACCATCCGGTCGTTTTGCACTAAGTCGTTAGATTACAATTTTAAAATCCAGTCAAAAGATAAACCCTTGCTCTGATGATGTAAGAAAAACACTGAGTGATAGCCGCAGGCGACAGAGCGGGGGTCTTGTAATTGTCTATTGTGAAACACAATGCCTGTGGCATTTTTGTTAAAACATTTCATAATGCTTTTAGGAAACAACATGCTCTTCGGGGGGTGCCCATATGAGTCTAAAAACTCTCCATGGTTACACTCCGCCAGACACAAGGCAAGCCAGTGTTCACCAGGTTGGTTGTGTGGATGCACGATACAAACCTAGGGGTCTCTGAGACAGCTTGTCGCCAGGGAGCCAAATCACAAGGGAACACATCTAAGAAATTCTTTTTTGTGTAAGGCACCTTGATAAGACACATGAGAGCTGCACGGTGTCCATGTTCACATATGGTCAAGCAGAACATCTCTCCTCTGATTTCTCTCTATGATGTTGTCAAAAACCCCATGCACGATCAGATTGATGGTGATGGTTAAAGCCTTCCCAAAACGTATTTCTGCTCTCAGGTTCCCGGTTTTAATCAGGGAATAGTCATCGGTGCATTCCTGGTCGGGAGACAGGTCAAAGGCAAACAAGGTGTAACCCTGTGGAAACTCCTCACGGTCGATTAACAGAGAACGATCTGTCATGTGTTTACCAGTGTCTGTACCAGATTCATGTATTCTCTCACGCAGCATCCTGCCTCCAAGTCTGGTTGCAGAGGCTTGGTTGGTATCTGTTCACCATCCACATACAAGGCCACAAAATTAATATCATAATGTTTAAAATGAAAGGGATTTTTAGTGCAACTTCCACTCAAGGCATAAGACAAACCCTAGGACAAGCATTTTGGGTAACTGTCCCAAAAAACAGGTTCTCCTGGTTATTGACCCTGCTGCCCACGGGGATGCTAAACACTTTCATTCCCACACGGTCCACGGGATATTTAGCATTTGTGGTAAGCAGGGACTCCGCGTGCCCCAGACGAACGCTCAGGGCCACCCGTACTTTCTTCACAAAAAGCGATGCTGATACAATGCGCAATTTAAAGCCTTCGGCTGCACTGCCCATTAAACAGAAAGCGTCTTATCTGCGCGTCAGTTTAAATTTTCACATCCACTCCGTTCAACAAATGAGACGTATCTGTTCTGATCTGTCTTTATTTCAATGGTAATGGTATTGATGTGGTGTTTTCTGACAGGAACGTGATGAGGTTTATCGTAGGTGATGGTGACAAACTCATTGTTCCTTCCTCAGACAGGGACACAGTGTAACAGGGGAACAGAAAAGTCCCTCACAAACTGGTGTTCTACAATATCTGTTTGCAGATACAGGGAATTAACTCCCCCTGTGATGTCTGCCCAGAAGGGGAATTTTTGGACGCTGCGCTTGGGGCCCAAACCTAGAATGTTAGCTAGCTCCCTGCTGGTAGAAAACATAAAAGTAAAATCAGCGGATTTAAAGCTAACTTTTCTACCCACAGGGTCATCGTTCATGACCACCTCAGGCGGTGGGGGATGACGAGCCACGGTACTGTTCATATGATCCAATCATTCGGGTATGGACGAGTAATAACCTCATCGTAGGATAAAACTCTATGCCATATCTTCAAAGGTGATTTCAAAAGGGGTGTCCTCGTTGATAGCGTTCCAGCTGTGCGGGTGTTGTATTTCCACTAACCCCACCTCCCAGGCACCCGGGAGATCCAAGGGCTTAATTAGCTGTATTGTAAAGTTCGAGCTGGTGTTTTGAGGAAAAACTGCAGAGCTGGCATTGCTGGGCAAAGTCATGTAAAACCCGCTGTCGCTCATTTTTTGCTCCCTCAGTCTTTGCAGGAGGAATCTTTTTGTTTGTTTGTGTCTAAACGTCAGAATTGAGAAGCTTCCACCCAGCTGATAAACTTATCCCCCGCCCCCCACAAACCATTTCACCAGTAGCTGCTTTTTTCTCCCTTTTCCTTTCTCTGCTAGAACTTTTTCGATCCTGCAAATCTTGTCTTGTTTGGGGTTTACTTTTTGTAAATCTTCAGGGTAAAAATATCCAGTAACTGTCTCACTCTCGTAATCTTTTAATCGGTATACAGGTCTCGGGCTCCTGGTTCAGGCTTCATCCACTATAAATATCTCATTGGTAAACGTCTGTTCACAACCTTTTTCAAAAGCTCCTTTGGTTTTAGATAGTCTCACGTGGTCGCCTTTTCTAAAAGGGGCAACAACCGGTTTTATTTTAAAACCGTTTCTATCAACCGGTTTCCATATCTTCAGAGAATTGGAAGGGTTAACATCGGCGGGTCTGGTACGTAGAGTTCTGTAAAAGCTCTCGTTGTAACTCTTCGTAAAGTCAGGTAACAGGTCAATGTGGCGAAAGGCGTTATGGGCTGTAAAATATCGCCACATCCTCCACATCTTTTTCAAGTTCTGTTAAAATGGCTCCACAACCCCTGCTTTGACTTCATTATCAGTAACAAAAAGCGTTAACGCTGTGCCGTTTCAACAATCTGCTAAAAGGTTTGTTTCAAAATTCTTTCCACAGATTAGTTTGTCATTTTTGAGGCACGCGACCTTGGCTAAAAATAGCTTCCAAGGCCTTGGATTCCTCACCGCTCATCTTGTCTTTTAGGCCTAAGGCCCAGGCATATTTGGATAGAATGTCTATCACTGTTAAGATGTATTTAAAACCGCTGTTGTGTTTGGAGAAGCGGTGCATACGGACCAAATCTGCCTGCCATTGCCCGTCCACATCTGAAACAACGGTCCTGGTTCTTTTAAAACGTATTTGAGCAGGTTTGTGTAAAGCGTAAGCATCCTGGTGTGAAAGCCAAGCTCTGACCTGTCTTCTATTTAAAGTTTTATGATGCTTTTTGGCCACTTGAAAAAGAAGATTGACCCCGTCAAAGCCCCCAACTTTCCTGGGGGTTTAACAGATTTTCTTTAACAGAGCCGTCTGTGGAGACACGGCTGTTCCTGGGACCGTCTTTTACGAACACAAGTATGGAGGGGGACACGTTCATTCTGGCACATTTAAATAAGTTTTATTAATCGCCTGGTTTAACACAATCTTTTACAGCCGCCTGAAACAAAGGACGCCATGATCCCTACCATGAGGGAGTCTGAGCTGGTTCATTCTTCCATTTTTGTCCTTTTCTGGATTTTCCTCTGGAGATCTGGGTCTCAGACAGGAGCAAAAACAGCTGATGCGCGATGGATTTACTCCCACAGGGCTACCGATGTGTAACTTCTCAAAGGCCTCTAGAAAGGCATCGTCGAGCTGTTGAGAGATTTTCAGACAAAAAACAGTGTAAGCACCCCACTGCCTGTTTTTACATTTATGTAATGCCAGGTCGATTCCTAACCCCATCACACCCCCATGATCGACCGTCGCTTCTTAATCATTCATTTACCTGAGCGCCGTCTTTCCCGTTCACCTTGTGACTCCCCCAAGCCACAATCGCCTTCCAACTTTAGGGCCTGGACAATGAGAGGCTGTCACACTCATCGGGGTGCCTCACAAAGGTTTGGATTTTGGGGTCGGGTTCCGACGTATCCATCAACGGTTGAGTCAAAGGGCCCGCCTCGGAACTGTCACTGCCGTAGCGCTTTCTCCACACAACTCCAAAGGTCCTCGGAGCTAAAACAAAATCTGAAGGTCTCACGGGGGTGGTAAAGGAGTCCATGTTTCCTCTCAGCCTTTCCACAATTTCTAAAACATGTCTTCTTGGTGAGAGATGGCTTCCTCTGCCCAGCGCTGGGACTTATGGGGTGATGGTGCTGCACTCTGATTGGCAGAGGGCGTTGGGAGGAGTTCTTAGAGGGCTCACATGACCCTCTTCTGGACGGTTCACCCAATCCGAGAACCTGCCCCATTTTGGTCAAATCTCTTCTCGGGGCGGTCCTCTGCAGCCGAAATCCATCGCGATTGGTAGAAGGTGGTGGGAGGAGTTCTTAGAGGGGTCACACGAAGCACTTCTGGACGGGTCACCCCACCCTGGAACTCCCCCCAGTTGGTCAAATCTCCTCTCGGGGTGGTCCCCAGTGGCTGAAACCCCTCCTGATTGGTAGAGGGCGGTGGGAGGAATTCTTAGAGGGGTCACACAAACCACTTCCAGACAGATCACCCCACCCCGGAACTCCCCATGATTGGTCAAACCTCCTCTCGGGGTGGTCCCCAGTGGCTCAAACCCCTACTGATTGGTAGACGGTGGTGGGGGGTATTCTTAGAGGGGTCACACGAACCACTTCCAGACAGATCACCCCACCCCGGAACTCCCCATGATTGGTCAAACCTCCTCTCGGGGTGGTCCCCAGTGGCTCAAACCCCTACTGATTCGTAGATGGTGGTGGGGGGTATTCTTAGAGTGGTCACACGAACCACTTCCAGACAGGTCATCCTGCCCCGGAACTCCCCCTGATTGGTCAAATCTTCTCTTGGGGCGTTCCTATCAGGGCGAAACCCATCCCGATTGGTAGAGGACAATGGGAGGAGTTCTTAGAGGGGTCACATGACACACGTTGCTTCCGGTCATTTGTCTGCCTTGACCCTGGAAGTAATACCTCATGGCTTGGGACTTCCAGTGATGGTGGGTAAGGCTTACGAGGGCCAAGGGTGGGGTTAACGTTTGATTGACGGTAGGGCCCTTATACTACTGGAGCGCCTTCTTCTGTTTCTCTCCCGCTTCATTCCCCAAGCACTCGGCCAGGACAGATGTCATTTAGGACCTCAGTTGCCACCAGCTGGACAGAGGGACTTGGGTCTTTCTTGAGGAACTGGAGAGCTGAAATGACAGAGGACAACATGCTAGTGTACAGACTGTCAAATCACAGCTAAGCGTGATCACAGAATCTTGAACTCCCAGAGCTGAATGATCACATGGTAAAATGTGAAACTGGGCTCAGTCCTTCTATTGGGATGGAAAATACATGAGAGATGAATCTGCCTCACTTTTCATATTGTCACCTGTGCCTGAACTAGCTGGAGACTTACTATCTCTGAATACCACGCTACAGAAGCTCTCCAATACAAAGAAAGCTTTAGGTTCCTCCATTAGCTCCCTTCCATGCTCCCAACAAGTGGGGAGGCCCTGACTCGACCAGAAAGTCATCCACTCTGCTGTAAATGGAAGAAGGTCCATTGTTTCAATAGCTTCCACTTTTAAGTTTATTTTCCATCTCTATTCAGGAGCCACGGTCTGAGCTCCAATAACCCTGGAATTGAACAGAGACCAGGTCCAAGCTGGTTTGTGCAGGATGCAGGGCACCTACTGGAAGAAAAATTGCTGGTGGGAAATTTGGGGGAGCAGAAAGTGGCTACAATTTCTCCTCACCTGGACAGTCCACAGAGAGCCAATAAAGCCCAAAGAGTGGATAGCACTGGCTGCGGAGGGGGCCTTGCCAGGACAACCAGGAGATGCACGGACTCACATCACACCCCCTGCAGCTGCCTCCTTCAGGGGAAATTAAAGCTGACTTTCTACTGGGCAAGACTGAATTTGTCCTTGGATGTGTGGCTGATGCACTTTGCACCAGTGGTATCGGTTACTGCTGCTTGTCAGCTAAATTCCTTTAGAACTCACGGATGAGCAGAACTTCAGCTGTATTTATTACTTACACATCAGCAGATGGTCCAGGTTCAGCCATTTCATACGTTGCCTGTCTGTGTGTTCCAGGATGATGCCTAAATACACAATGGAAAACAAACAAGAACAATAAAACCTTCCCTTGTTGAGTGCAAAGTGATATTAGCAGCCCCTAGACAGGTCTTTGGCCTCTCCTACTGTGGACCTAAGGGTGAGCTGTGGGCAAGAGGATGCTAGTGCAGTTTAGAGTCCACACTGAAGAGAATGAGAAAGACTTTTTTTTTTAAGAATGTTTACACAAAACCCATTTGCTTTAAAGAGTCTGTGTTCCTCTTGCCACTGCTGTCAGTTATTGGAGACATACTATGCTAGTGTCTTGGTCTAGTGGTCTGAGCAAAGGCCTGGGGCCAGGAATAAGTGAGTTCTAAGCAGGGATCCCACAAGGTGACTGACAGGTGGGACTTAGGCCACAATGCCTGCCTGTCTCACCTGGGTATGCTTGGGAGAAGAGGGCACAGGGCCAAAGCGGAGGAACCTTTTGCCTCCTTGACAAGGTGGTGTGGCCAGGAACCTGAAAGAGCAGGTGCTGAGGGCAGGTGGGCTGCATGCCTCCCAATGATGAAGTAGTAGTGAAGAGCACTGAGCAACACTGTGGGTGGGTCTGCACTTTGAGCGGGGGGGATCACTCCCAGTTCAATGGGACAGGCCCACTCTAGCTCGGACAGCGCTCGCATACTAAAATTAGAATGTAGCTAAAGCAGCACGAGCAGTGGGAGGAGCTAGCCACCTTGAGAATCGACTTTGGGGTTTGGATGGGATCATACTTGGGGTGGTTAAACTTCTTCCTGCTCCTGCCATCGCAGCTACTCTCTATTTTTAGTACTCAGGGCTAGTGCGGGTATGTTTCATCAAGCTGGGAATTAGCCCCCCAGCTCCAAGTGTAAACATGCCCTATGAGACAGTGTCCCAGCCTCTACTACTAAATGACTGCACCGTGCTTTCCCTGCAACAATCCCAAAGCACTTTATAGCAAGTCATGATTTTCTCCGACCACCACACTGGAAAGGTAGGGATATTAACATCCCCATTTATGTATGGGAAGCTGAGGCATAGAGAGATTAATGGCAGCTCAGTGCTGCACAGTGGGATTTTTTCTCTCTCCCTCAATGGGAATACCAAAAGGGACACTGGGCATCATCTCTCACCAGCTAACTTGGCTGCAACTGCCCGGATCTCTTCCCATCTGCTAAAGAAGTACATGATGGTGCTTTTGTACAAGTTCTCCAGCAGCTCGGCATTCTCTTTGGCCTAGAGGAAATCAGGGACACATGAGCTCTCTCTGGCTAGAAGTGCCCTTTGACTGCCAGCACATGCTTTTACGAGCCACAGGTAAATCAGAGAAAGAACAGGTGACTGGGTGGACGTGGGAAAAATGGGGATCTGTGGCAGATTTACATTTCCCATCACCCTCAGTCATATATCCCACTCTGACCGCTATTTCCATTACCCATCACACATCCCCCCCACACCTCTACACCACCACATACCACTCCAGTCAAGAAACTCAGACACTTCAACAGCTCACTCACAAGGTGTCTGCAAATGTCCACCTGGAGCTCTTCAGGCTTCAGCTCGGCTGTGCCATCAAGGTGTTCATTCACGGCAGTTTGGAGCCTCTTCAGTCCCAAAAACGGGACACAGAGGTGAAACGTAGCTCTGCATTCCTGAAAAAAGGAAGCGTGTCACACCATTTAATTGTTCCCTACTGAGTGCTTTGGTCATTCAAAGGGAACTCATCTGCTTGACTGCTCATCTATTCCAGGATAAAAAGGGATTCATCTGGATGTAATTGGCAGAAAACATGCAGGAATGACTAAGAGAGGGGAGAGCTTCCACTGCAACCTGGAGGTAGCATCAATGTCTTTTTGGAACAGATCTACCTACGAAAGCTGCTTCACCAGGTCTCTCTTCTGTTCTGGGGAGGCAGGGGCCTGGGGTGCAGAGACAGACAGGAAGAGAGAGCTGTCGGGCTCAGACCCATGACCTATCCTGGATTCTGGTGAGGCAGCCATGGACCAACCTGGCGGGAACTGACTCAGCAGGAGGGCAATGAACTGAGGGGGGAATTTGGATCTCCAGAGCAGGCAGGAATAGCAGAGCTCCCCTGTCATTGGGAGGAAGATTCCTTTGCCTTCGTAAATAAGTCGCTCTCGGTCTTACCACTGAAACCCTGGGGTTCGGGTCTTGCAGGTGCAGCAGAAGTGTGACCCAGCTCTGTCGAACCTGCTCGGCGAAATAGCCCTTCCATTTTCTTTTGGTCAGGCGGGCCAGGATGCCAAATAGGACAAAGGACCATAAACGAAGAGCATCGTCCTCCTACAGCCAAGAAAGCCCCACAAGTTAGTAACTAAGGGACAATCACATCACGTACCTCGCACAGCCATCTCTTCTACGCTAAAGTCGAGGGATTCCAACTACAGCTAGTCGGGAACACTTTCATGAACTAATTTTTGTTTTGAATTTGCTGATTCATTAAACTATTTGAGCGACAGTTCCATTTTGATGAAATTCCTCCAGAAGTCAGGCAGGGGTCCTTAGAAACCTGCCTGCTGTCTTGCCAGTGCACCCATTCAGCTCCCTGGAAGCCGATCTAGCAGGCTGACTGGGATCGTGGGCTTCCAAACCCCCAGCGTCTGGGACCCTGGCTCTCAAATTTGCAACTCCCTGGCACTTCTAGCTCCCACAGTTTCCTGGGTTCCCAGCACCGGGATAGTCTGAGAGCAGACTGCCCGGACCCAAGGCTTTCAATAGAGCTTGGCTGAGAACAGGAATTCTGTTTCACAAAGAGTTTTGAAGTTTGGGGAGAGGGATTGCCACAAATAGGAACAAAACCAAAATTTGACATCTCAAAATTCTCTGCAAAACGGAATCATTCCAACCCTCTCACGTAAAAATGGTAGAGAGCAGGCCCAACGCTCTCTATTGTACCTTGGAACCCCTTTTTTATGGTTATCTAGCTACCTAATCTAGTATTCAGACTTTCTTTGAGGTTCTCAGTGGCAAGAAAGAAGAACAGAAGGGGGAGACTGTGGGAGCAGGGATGTCATCCCCATCCTCCTAATGTTCTCCTCCTCCATAAAACACCTCTCTTCCCTGGGGCCGAAACATCTCTTCACTCTGACATGAGCAATGCCCAGGGAGTAAATGGAGTCTAATCAAGATCGCTTGAACTGGGGCTGGAGAGTTCTGGTCACATACGTTGTCAAAGTAGGTCCGGATCTCTTGGGTGAGGTCTCTGAAGGAAGAACCTATGTCCTTCTCTTTCAGCTCCTTCAGGACTTTGGCCACTGCTTTCATGCTCTCGCCAATGACTTCAGAACTGAAAGGGTCACTTAAGGCCCTGATCAGGATGACCATAAGAAACTTCTTGTGCTTTTTCAGCTGGACAAACATACGACATTAAAGAACACTGATCACTGATCACACTTCTAATACACTTTCTTTAGCAGTTATGAAGCTGTGGGAATTTCATCTCCCCCTCCCACCCCCCCATTCCTCCTCCCACCCCCCCATCCCCTAAATATACCTATAGCTATATTTCAGACCAGGTTCGAGCTACAATGAGCCAAACTTGGTGCCATAATACACCTGTGTCATCCTATTATTAGATTCCTAGTTACTTAGATTCCAAGGCCAAAAGAAACCCTTGTGATTATCCAGTCTGACCTCCTGCATAACATTGAACTTCCCCGAAATAGTCTCTGTTGGAACTAGAGTGTGTCTTTTAGAAAAACGTTCAATCTTGATTTTAAAATTGCTAGTGACAGAGAATCCACTACAACCCTTGGTAAATTGTTCCAATGGTTAATTAAAATTACCATTAAAAATCAATGCCTTATTACCAGTCTGAATTAGTCTAGCTTCCTTTTCCCCCATTGAATCTTCTTATACCTTTGTTTGCTAATGGGAAGAACCCATTCTCAAAATGTGTTCCCCATGTGAGTAGTTCTAGACTGTCCTCAAGTCACTCCTTAACCTTCTCTTTGTACAGCTAAATAGATTGAGCTCCTTGAGTCTATCACTAGCGGTATCTTTGCCAATCCTTTGAGAATTCTTGGGACTCTTCTCTGAATCCTCTCTAATTTATCAGCATCCTTCTTGAATTGTGGACACCTGATCTGGACACAGCATTCCAGCAGTGCTCACATGAGTGTCATATTCAGAGGGAAAAGAACTTCTTTACTCTTCGTCAAGATTCCTCTCTTTATGCCTCTAAGGATCATTTCAGCCCTTTTGGCCACAACTTCGCATTGGGACACCTTATGTTCAACTGATTCTCTGCCATGACTCAAGTGGTTTTCAGCATCATTGCTTTTTGGGATAGAGTCTCTCATCCTGTAAGTATGGCCTGCGTTTTTTTTTTTTGTTCCTAGATGGAGACATTTACACATGGTCATATTAAAGTGTACAGATTGTTTGCTTATGCCCAGCTTAGCAAAGGATTTAGCTTGCTCTGTATTGACTGCAAAGAGGTTACGCGGGTATGTGAGAGAGCAGAATTTGGCCTAGTGCATTGTGTGCAGCCTCTGTAAACTCCGAACAACTATTTTCCTTGGTTTCTCTAATTATGCTGCATTCTAGTCAGTATTCTCTCTTACCTTCTCAGGCGCCCCATAGACTAAATTTCCCAGGCCTCTTACAGCCATCTGCCGGACAATGCTGTTCCTGTCATGTGACTTTTCTTCCAAGATGTGTAAGACTGGCTTAAGGAACTTCTTCTCCCTGAGCATGGGATCACTCATTAGCTGAAAGAAAATCAACCTCTCCATTAGCCCCAATATGATCATTAAGATTGGGAATAGAATCTGAGCAGACATGTCATACACTAAAAACAACAAGGAGTCCTCCTACAGCCCCAGTCTTGAGGATACAGACAAATATGGCTACCCCTCTGATACTTGGCACATAATACACTGTAACACAAATGAGAAATTCCACACAAATGAGAAAGGTCTACAAAACATGGAGCTTTCCTTTTGGGCACTAGAATAGGGATCCACTCACCTCTTGAGAGCCTCTTAGTGGCTGGGTATGGTATCACAGTCCTTTTCTCACCCCTGGTGCACCCTGCCAGCCGTCCTCAGTGCATCTTCTGTGGCTCAGGCCTCTGGCTGAGTCCCAAAGTCCAAAGGAACCCCTTCTGGGGTAGTCAAGAACAGTCCCATTGTCCTCACTAGGGTCTCCAGCCCCAACTCTGGGTCCTTTACATTCTGCCCTTTGTTCAAGCTCTCCATTAGCATTGTCCCCTCCATGGGGCTTATGCCACTGTTGGTGGTAGGGGAACCTGGGCCTGCCCCTAACTCTGGGTTCCAAACCATGGATCCTATAAACAGGAGCTAGGCACTGCTTGATTTCAGGTCATTGTCGCTTCTTCCTACCGGCCACTTTTAGCTTCACCCTCACCTCAGGGTTAAAGTTCTTCGGGACTCTCTTCCTGAAAACCCAGCTTAAGTAAAGGCTGCCAGAATCAAACTCTGGCTGTCCCCTGAATTTCTGTGGCCAGAGAGCAGCGCCCTTTCTTGCCCCTCCAGTTCCTGCCAGGAACTGACCTGCTAAAGCCCTTCAGCTCCTTTTAACCAAGCCTGATGGGCTCGGATTGGCTGCTTTCATGAGGCCTCTCTAGACAGACCCAGACTGGGGGCTCTTTTCCTGGGGCAGGGTGTAGTAGGACCATGGGGCCTCTTGTAAGGAGCCTTAAAGCCCAGGTACAGCCCATCACGGGCACAGAGAGGTTGTTTTTCTTAGAACCAGATAAGCCCCGAAGATAGTTGCTTAGCAGAAGTGGGAAATATGATGCAGATTTTGGAGGAGGACTGTGGAAAGGGAGGATGCTCCAGCAGGTATCCCCACACTAGCCTAGGACTTAGGAGACCCAGGTTCCATTTCCTGCTCCCTCAAAGACTTCCTGTGTGACCTTGGGCAAGTCACTTAGCCCTTCTGTGCATCAGTTCCCTGCCTGTAAAATAGGAAACATAGTGCTTCCCTACCTCGCAGGAGTGTGGTGGGGATACAGACATTAAAGAGTTTAGAGGTACTCCGATACTAGAGTAATGAGAACCTAAGATAGACATTAATGTAGTTGTAGGTTGCTTGGTTGGTAGTATTAGGACACTCGGTTCATTCAGAAGATGTGCTGAGCTAAACCAAAATCAGGAGCTGTTGGTTAGGATCAGCACTAGGACTTGGCAGAAGAGGTCCAGTCATCCAAACTCTGTCCGTATCTCTCTCAGCCAGCACCTGTGGTTGTGTAGCTAGTATAGGCAATGACGGCAATAAAAACCACAGAGAGAGAGAGAAGGACTCAGAAAGGTATCATGAAGTTCCTGGTGAGGTTTCCATATAAAGGAGGACCTATTCTACTGTCTAAAATGACAATTACTCCTATGAACTGAAAAGTAGAACTCCCGAAAGAAAGGCAGACAAGAGTCTAATGGTGAAACTGCTCTTCAGAGCCCTGTGTCTTACCTGGGCAAGGAAAGCTGTGCTGGTGACTCGGTGGTTTTCTGAGGGGGAATTCACCCAGGGGAGGAGGCTCTGTATGATCTCAGGTGTTGTGAGTCCAGATCTTAGCAGAAGCCTGGAAGACAAAAGAAACCGCTCATGGGCTAGATTGCACACTTCAAAAAATCAGCTGCTCTGAGCATACAGCTCTGATATCTAGGAGTGGGAGCTGTGTGTTTCCACCCAGGACACCCTCGCACCCCCCGCCCACAAAGCTATAAATGGGAGGTTCCCTCTCAGCCACTCTATTGGCTACTCATTCCCAAGGATAAAATGATGCCTCCTAGATCTCTTACCTCACCAGCAGACACACTCCCTCATGGTGTGTCTTGGGGTTTTCCACAAGAGTCCAAGTCCTCTGCTTCCTGAGCTCTCTCACCAGTCTCTCATTCCCACCCTTGAAAAGCACAGATTCTAATGCTTTGATAGAAAGCCTAGGGAAAGAGAGGCACAGAACTGCAGCAATCAGGAGGAAGGTGCAGCTTGAACAGAGAGTCAGGTTACTTCTCAGGTCTGCTGTTCAATCGACAGTTCATCCATTGGCAATGTCCTGGACACCAGTGTCCCTGGAAGGACTTGATGCTGGGAGGTAAGTTTCAGTCTCATACATCTCATAGGACTAGTTTTGCTAGGGACAAAATTTTGCAGTCCTTTTTCATAGAATCATAGAATCATAGAATATCAGGGTTGGAAGGGAGCTCAGGAGGTCATCTAGTCCAACGCCCTGCTCAAAAGCAGGACCCATCCCCAATTAAATCATCCCAGCCAGGGCTTTTTCTCTTTCTGCAAGGAGTATGGGCACTAGCAGAGTACAGTGATATGGAAAAGATACATGATCAGGACCAGAAACAGGGGGCATAGAGTGTGGTGATCACTAATGGACATTTTGGGGTCATATCTCCAGATAGACAGAGTGCTGAGGGTTTGCACTTGAGTCAGCACTCTGGTCACTATTCGTACTAATTCGGTTCCTCACAGAAGGCCTAATTGGATAGAGGTGTACCTGATTACGAGGTCAGATTGGGGCTAGTGAGTCAAGGAACCAATCATTCCATTAACAGGGAAACTGTATAAAAGGACATGGGCAGGAGCCCTTTGAGGGGAACAGACAGAGAAAGAAACTTGGGTTACCAGATGTCCCAATATTTGGGGCTTTATCTTATACAGGTGCCTATCCCCCCCCCCCCTCCGCCCGTCCTGATTTTTCACACTTGCTGTCTGGTCACCCTAAGAGAAACAGAAAGACAAAAAGCTAGGAGAGCCTGACAAAGTGAGGTCTCTGAGTGGAAACACCTTACCCCCCACCTGACTTTTGGAGAAGAGCTTAGAAAGTTGAGATACAATATAAAGGTGCTATGTATTGGTAGGGGGATTAAATAGACTATACGTTGGTGTTTACAAGCAAAAAAGTCTCAACGCGGTCTGTGTTTGTGGAAGATGTGGGGGTGCAACACCCCTCTCTGTCACAGCTGGGGGCTCATCAGGGATTTCCCTGTTATCTATGCAAATGGAGAGCCTGTTGGAGAAGCCGGTGTGGAGGTTTGGCAGTCCAGGCGATGGAGGGAACACTGAAATGGGTGATGAAGCAGCAAAGAGAAGTGTAGAACAGGGGTTCTCAACCTTTCTGTTTCTGAGCCTCCCCCCACCCTCAACATGCAAGAAATACTCCATGGCCCAGTTTCAGGCCTCTGCCCTGCCAGGCATCAGAGTTTTGGGCTCCTGGCTCCAGATTTTAACCCCACAGGGTGCAGGGGCTTGAGTCTTTAGTGCAGGTGCTGGGCTCAAGGCTTCAGCTTTCTGCCCTGAGCCCCAGCTAGTCTAAAGCCAACCCTGCTTGGCAGACCCCCTATAACCAGCCCGGTTGAGAACTGCTGGTGTAGAACAGTGGTCTCCAAACGTTTTGGCTCACGCACCCCCAGGGTGACCTGCCGCAGTCGCGCCACCGATGGAAGACCTGCCACAGGCAGGCCGCCAGAGGGGAGCACCAGCCATGGACATGCAGAGCTGCCGCCGAATGAAAAAAACGGCGGAGTGCCGTCCGGCGGCGCTACTGTTGCCATGCCCCCCACCCCCGGGATCATCCCGCGCACCCCAGTTTGCAGACCACTGGTGTAGAAGACCCGACAGACCTTCCAACAATCCCAGCAGGCAGAAAAACAGCCTTTCCTTGCCCGGTAGGTTTAACAGCAAAAGAGTCGGCAGGAATTTATACGGGAGCAAGCCCAGGTCTGGCAACAACTCCTCCAAAGTTTGGTGAGTCCCGTGACAGGAAATGGAAACCAGGCACAGGAGATCAGACTGTAAAATGGGACCCGCGAACAACCCCGATGTGTTTTTGGTTACTCTTCAAGGAGGAGCAGTGAGACCTCCTAGGGACAGAACAATGTGGGCCCTTCAACTGACACCCTATTTAACCGGGGAAGCACATCTAGGGCTTTTAGTGATGAGCAGGCAAGAGATTGTGACATGATTAAGGCAGCCATGCTGGACGAGGTGGGGCCTGTCCACAGAAAAGTACTGCCAGAAATCTAGAGTTGAAAGATGGATTGAGGGATTATGCCTCTGTGCATTTGGACAGAAATTAAAAGATTGGGCCACTCATTGGTAAGGCCAGATACTCAGACCGTGGGGGAGATCATGGATTATTCAGAGTCTCCCTGAGCATACCCGAGTATGGGTTCTGTGGCGCCAGCCAGTTCATCTGGACCCCACAGTTAAAGTGAGAGGAATTTGCAGAGGCGGACATTCCCAGAGTGAGTCAGTGGTCTAAGGGACTAGATTTGAGAAGGACCAGAGTGCCTACAGCTGGGAAGGGCAGCAAGAAGAAGAGGGAGGAGCCTCAAGGAACTGTAGTGGGAGCTTGGCCTACGGCGTGCTTCCAACATGGACCTGAAGGACATCTAAAAAGAGACTGTCCGAAAATGGACTGTGGGTTTGCCCAGTTTTGTGGTTGGGACAAGACTCCCAGGCAGGGAAGAAAAAAGAAAGTACCTACCATATCGGTCTGGGTAGGGAGGAGCCACCAAAGGGACTAATGGACACAGCTTCATCCTGTTTGCTAATCAGGCAGGAGTTAGTGAAACCCCACTGGATACTTCCCAGAGGTAGGATCAAAACTGAATACCAGGTCCATGGGGACAATAAATTCTGCCCAGTGGCAGAGGTGACTCTGAAAATTAAGGGGAAGTTTAGGCAGAAACATGTAGGGGTAGTGGATGGATTGCCCCACTGCCTTCTACTGGGCATGGACTGGAATCCCTTTCTAACAGGGACACCAAGGCAGGTATGGAGGCCCAGGAGGGTGGAAATAAAACCTGAAGGGCCAGGTAAAGAGGAAATATATGTAAAGGGGCTGGAGGAACCTAGACACGAAAGTAGAGACAAGAGGGAGGAGAAAGAAAACAAAGGTCAAGCGTAAAGGTGACTTAAGATCATCCAGTGGGGTCAAACAGTCATCAGAGCCCTTACCACCAGGATCTCAGGAGCAGGCATCCCTAGAACACTTTGGAGGGACTCAGAGCAGTCTGTGTCCATGGAAGAGGCCGGGGCACAGCCTACCACCCCGTCACATATAGGTACCTAAAATGGGCCTGCACATGGGCCAACAGCATGAGCAGAATCTATACTCGTGTCTGCAGCGCCAGCAATCACATAGCTAGGTACCCATCCATCTGAACAAATTCAAGTTTTGTGGACAAAACTGAGGCACCCATCTTGAAAACCTGACCCACTGTGGCCACTACATAAGATCAGCCTTACTGGCTCAGTCCAATGGTCCATCTAGTCCAGTACACTGTCTTCCAACTGTGGTCAATGCCAGCTTCTTCAGCAGGAATGAACAGAACAGGGCAATCATGAAATGATCCAATCCCTGTTGTCCAGTCTCAGTTTCTGGCGGTCAGAGGCCTAGGGACACCCAGAGCTTGGGGTTGCATCCCTGACCATCTTGCCTAATAGCCATTGATGGACCTGTTCTCCATGAACTTATCTAATTCTTTTTTTTTTTTAAACCCAGTTATACTTTTGGCCTTCACAACACCCCTTGGCAATGAGTTCCACAGGTTGACCGTGTGTGGTGTGAAGTAGTACTTCCTTATGTTTATTTGATACCTGCTGCCCATCTGTGAACAGAGCTGAGATCCTGGTTTCCTAGGAAAATTCAGAGACATTATAAAACGATGAAGTCTGTAATTTGAGCACCTTGTTGGCATGGAATAAAGAAACACAACAAGAAGAGAAACTAATAATGTTGCGAGATTGGTGGGAAATGTACATTAATGTGCTACCAGAGCTGAAGTCAACTGAGGACTCAGGAATCTTAGTGTTAACTGGCGAGGGGCACAGAGTGGGTGCCGAGGGGCCTGGTACATACATTCTAGCTCACTAAAAGATTGCCCCATGAGTCTCAAATAAAAGCCCATGTCACCAATATCATTGTGAAACACATGTACAGATGCTGTGTCAAGAGTCATGGATATGCATTGAAAATTACATTCTTAGGATCTGTGTCTCGGGACTAGTCACCAGGAAAGGTGACAAAATGGTTTTCTTTCAGGGAAGAAATGTTTATCCATCTGTTTGTTTACATGTACATTAAGCATGTAGGGTTCACATTCAGTTGAGAAGGACTGTGAGAACTTCAAAGAAAGAAAAGTAGCAGGAAGTAGACAGGGGGTGGGGACCCAATTTTGGGGCACACATCAAAGGTTTGCTCTAGTCTATTTGGGGGACATCTTTCACTTAGGAAGTAGATGGACCGCGAGTTTGCTTCATGAAAGAGGGGTCGCGATCAGGCTTGGTTGAGAACTTTGGGTGAGAAACATCTTGAGACAGGAGGTTAACCTGTTGGTTAAGTTTAGTTTCTAGGAGCAGAATATGATTTCATTTGAAATGTAACCATTTTTTGCTTGCATTCTTACTCACGGTCACTGGAATCTCTGTTCTTTGAGAATCTCGGTTCTTCTTTTCACTAGAAATATATCTAAGTGCTGTGTGTTTTGCAGTACAGAGTATAAGTATCGAGTACAGAGTCTAAAGAAGAAGTAATAAACTGGTGTGTACTGTTCCATTGGGAACAGCAGGCCTGACAATTCTGTGGGAGTTCAGTGGATAAAGGGCTGGACACTATACGGAATGGTCAGAAGACTCGGGGGTGGGTGTGTGCCTGTCATTAACCCGTACAAAGAGACTGAGGTCTGAGGAGGCCTGGGTGGCAGGGTTTGTTTTGCCAGAGCCTGGTAGTTTCAGGGAACTGACCCACAGCAGGCACAGACAAGACTTCCTCACTCGAAGGGCACGTGATGCTAAGGTGCCTCGTAACCCTGGGAACTCCTGGGGAGCGTCAAACAACTCTCCTGGAATTCTCTTTGTTTCTCTCCCTTCCTTCTAATTACCGGCAAGGGTTGCCCTCAGGAAGTTGTAGCCCTTTTCGGATTTCGCTCGGGCTGCTTCTCGTTGGCAAAGGCAGCTTTTGTCCGAGGGTTTGGCTGACCTGCTGCAGGAGAACAGGAAACAACTCTGGGAGCAGTTCCCGCACAGCTTTGCTCGACTGCAGGGCTGACACCACCTCAAAGATGGCACATGTTGCCTGAAAGGAGAGCATGGTAAAAAAGGAGATCTCTTCCCAACACCATCACACCCTCTCTCCCCTTCTGATGTCTGCTGTACTAAATTCTCCCTTCGGCCAGTAACTTGAATGACAGCGAGCAACTTGCTTAACTCGTGGCTCACTTTCCCACATCTGTATAAATGTGTATGACCTCCCAAGGCATGCTGCGAGTCCAAAGGAAGATTTGCAAAGCACTGTGAGAAACCTGCTCCAAAGACTTTCTAATGGCCAGACAGTATTAAGGAAATCAGTAACGTAGCTAAAACTGCCGTATTTGTTCCACAGACAGCAGAGCCGGACTCAGGGAAACAGTCCATCAGAGGAGAAGTGCCCACACAGCAATATTATACCACACTTCCCGCTTTCCATCAGCAGGATTGTCACAGGGCACAGGAAAGCCTGAAAGACGTGTCTGTCATCTAACTTACTGAGAGAGGTTCAGCAGCTGCCAAATGCTTGTCAATTTCTGTCTCTGAGGTGATGCTGCCTTCTGTTCTTGTTGGAGTCTTTATCTTCTCTATTAGGGCTTGTAGGACTTGAGTGGCAAGCAAGGGGTCTCCCCCCAGAGATCTCCACAGCTCAGCGGTGTCACTGCAGTTTAACAGAAGTTACAGGTGAGCCCTGGACACTTTTGTGGCTCACCCTGAATGCGTCATATTTTAGTAAAGACCAAATGTTCTCCTTGCCTATGATGAGAGAGTTAAGAGTCCTGTCCTCCTTTAACTCTCCTTGTGTTTAAATATGGAGTTTCCAGTTACAGAACTAAGTTAAGTGACCTAGTCTCCCTGCAGCCTAACCATTAATACTAGACTTCAGAAGGACAGGACACAGAGCGCAAACCTCACTTCCTGTTTTCTCCACTTCCCAGTCAATATGGAATCATGAGCATGTGGCTCCCAAAGATCTAGGGTTTGGAAGGCAAGTGGATGAAAGAACAGCCAGATTCCTACTCGATGGACATACAACTATGAGAACGAATATTCATGGCCATCCTATGTCCCCTTCACAAATGGTGTCCCTACCCTCTGTTTGCCAAAAGCTGGGACTGGGCAACAGGGGATGGATCACTTGACAGCGACCTGTTGTGTTCATTTCCTCTGGGGCATGTGGCACTGGTCACGGTCGCAAGACAGACTACGGGGCTAGATGGCCTTTTGGTCTGACCCAGTATGGCTGTTCTTATGGTCTTAGATTCCAGCACTGATCACTGATAACTCAGTTAGGGATCTTTAAACAAAATGGTGGATCTGCTTCCAGTCCACTTTTAAGTACCAAGGATGGCAACACTGCTCTAGCAGCCCCACCCTCACTGATACCAAGCAGAGGTCTGATGATAATATTGGCCCTAGTCTTTGCAATCAGCCAGGGATTTGCACCTGAAGCTGTCATGCTACCAGGAAACCAACAGCCACTGCTCATTTCCAGAGTGAGCTCAATTCAGGCGTCTAGAGAGGTAGATGTTTCCAACAGTACACTCCAGTTATACCAGTAAAGATAGGTCTTTAGGATGTCAAAGCAGCTATTCATGAATGGAAACAGAATGACACTTAATTTCTCTCCGCACCCCACCTTAACGTGTTCTTGGACCTTCCTGCAGAAAGAGCCAGGCTCTTAACCCTTAGGAATGATCCCAAACTGTCTGTGGCTTAAATGAAGCCCTACATCTCCTAGTAAAGCTGTGGGATCCAGGTTTTACCAAGATGAATGCAATAGGTAGCGGTATATACCTGTCCATCGGCAGACGTTTGCTGAGGAGGCTGGAGATCACTGCCTCTTGGTGATGGTGAGCTAGAATGGACACTGCCTCCACCAGGAACTGCCTCAAGCTGCCCTCCTGGATCGTAGGCATGTGGCGATATAGTATAGCCACGATATCTGGCACCTGGAAGGAACAAAACCAGAAAGAAATGTCCCTTTTTCTTTCTCTCCATTCATTCTACAGAATCAAAACCTTTATTTAGCCATTTGCTGCTTTTTTAGAAATGCCTCACTTCAAGAAGCAAATGTTCAAATACGTCTGCGTAACTTGAACCCACACAAATTGCCCACACACGGCTGTAAAAATTAACACTGACACACACACAGACACACCAGGTAATTTAATGTGGTGGTGCCCAGCTGTGCATTACATAAACCAGTTCACATGCACAAAAGGTGGCTTTGCTTGCCCAGATTTTGCAGGTGTGATTTAAGCAGCCAAATCTGACCATTTGCCTCGAGAATGCAGAGCTCATCAACAACCACAAGCACAAAATATGCAAGTGCTTTAAAGACAGTGTGCAAATGCCTGGGACTATGAACAGGGGACTACCTCTCATATTCATTCCTAGCCCTTCACATCTTCAAAACACTGTGCAAACATGGCAGTTCTGCTGCGAGGGTTCCCTGTCCTGAGGCCTTTCACCAGCCTTGTTAGAAGATTTGTGGAGTGCTCCTTTCATCTAGCCCTAATGCACTGGGTGCCAGAATAAGGCATATAAATAGTGGATCCCAAAGACACTAGCGTTTTCTCCCTCCCTCCTTCTCTTCTTAAAGGGTAGGTCTACACAGCAAAAAAATCCCACAGCACTGAGTTTCAGAGCTCAGGTCAACCTGGGCCTGTGGGGCTTGCACCATGGGGCTAAAAGTGGAGCTGTTCCTGCTCGGGCTGGAGCCCAGGCTCAGAAACCTGGCAAGAGGCTGGCAATAGCCCAGTGCTCTTTTTAATCCATGTAGCCCTTAACCATAGGCCTCCTAATACCTGGAGGCCTCCAAGTGCCAGTCATTCTGTCTTCTTGTCTTTTCCCCAGAGTCTGTTTTCTCAAGCCTTTCTTGGCTGAATACTTTGGCAACAAGCTAGACCAATAAACAACCAACCATCTTCCTTTTCCCTTGGATTATCTTGGTCTACTGCTATTGATTCTGCCATTGCCTATCTTAGGGTAGAAACAGAGATGGAATCGACTCTATGTCCGAGGGGGAGAAACAGCAAGATTTTTCTTCCTTACACATGAGGGCAAAGATCAAAAAGTCTAGAGTTCAGGCAGAAAAGCTCTCCAGTTCCCAGTTTTACCTCGTCCAGCATGGCACCTCCACACTCCTTCAGGATGATCTTCATCCACAGTCCAGCTGCCGTGGCACAGGTGGGGCTAGCAGACAGCAGACCACCCAATGTGGCCTCAATAAAGTCTGTGGCCTGTTCCGAAGGAAAGTACTCACTAACAACCTGGGAACAAATCAAAAACAGGAGAGACCGCCATGATGTTTGGCTCCAGCACTTTTAAAAATGGAAAAAAAGATACATGCATCAGCAAATGGTGAATTAGCCTCCTGTCTAGCTCGCCATTTGGGATTACAATTCTCTCTCTAGTCTCTAGACTACATTTTTGTCTTCTACACTAATGATATCAGGTTAGAGGCAAAGACTCTGTTGCACAGTTAGCACAACATTGTACTGGATAGGCAGGAGGTAAGTTTCCCGTTTGTAGTCTCTGACATACACTGCATCTTTTTACAGCACACAGAAGTCAGTCAAGAGAGGCGTGCACACAAATATCGGCGAAGGCAAACCCACAAGGTGACGGAATGAATCCTGGGTGGTTTCTCAGCTTGATGTTCCACTAACACAGTTTTTCTCCTGGATGGCTGGATGGCAGGGCCGGCTCCAGGCACCCGCCGAGGAAGCTCGTGCTTGGGGCGGCAGATTGCAAGGGGCGGTGTTCCAGCCAAGCTTGGGGCGGCATGGGGGTCTTTTATTTCATTATTTTTTGTGCTTCACCGCTCCGGATCAGTGAAAAAGCAAGAGCCGGCCCTGCTGGATAGGTACATGTGTGTGCATCCGCGTGCGCATTTTCATGGGCGTGCAACATTCTGTGGAATCTGGTTTTTACGTGGCATTCAGAGCACACATCTATGAAAAGCATCTTGCTGGTTACTAGCAACCAACGCCCCGCTCCCACAGCTCCCTCCGAGTACGGAAAGGCATCATGAAAGAGCAAATGTCAAATGAACGGTGCCCGGTCACTCGCACATCCGCACAAGCTTTTTGAGTCCGTTACCCTGGCCATTTTGGAAGATGCCTGAAACAGAGCCTCGGGGTCTGGAGCTGTTAGTGCTTCACGGAGACATCTCAGCTCCTCCTCTGCTGAGCCCAGGTTTATGGACTGGCCTGGAGTGGAGAAAAGGAGAAAAAGTACTGTAACGATTAAGGAAACTGAACCCCTACTGCATGGATCTTCATATGGGAGGATCCATGTGCTATCATAGAATCATTGAATCATAGAATCTCAGGGTTGGAAGGGACCTCAGGAGGTCATCTAGTCCAACCCCCTGCTCAAAGCAGGACCAATCCCCAACTAAATCATCCCAGCCAGGGCTTTGTCAAGCCTGACCTTAAAAACTTCTACGGAAGGAGATTCTACCACCTCCCTAGGTAACGCATTCCAGTGTTTCACCACCTTCCTAGTGAAAAAGTTTTTCCTAATATCCAACCTAAACCTCTGCCACTGCAACTTGAGACCATTACTCCTTGTCCTGTCCTCTTCTACCACTGAGAATAGTCTAGAACCATCCTCTCTGGAACCACATCTCAGGTAGTTGAAAGCAGCTATCAAATCCCCCCTCATTCTTCTCTTCTGCAGACTAAACAATCCCAGTTCCCTCAGCCTCTCCTCATAAGTCATGTGTTCCAGACCCCTAATCATTTTTGTTGCCCTTCGCTGGACTCTCTCCAATTTATCCACATCCTTCTTGTAGTGTGGGGCCCAAAACTGGACACAGTACTCCAGATGGGGCCTCACCAATGTCAAATAGAGGGGGACGATCACGTCCCTCGATCTGCTCGCTATGCCCTATGCTGATGATTCGATGATTCTATGTGCTATGTTGTCATCAGCATAGTGTAAAATCTTGGCCCCATTGAAGTCAATGGCAAAACTCCTGTTGACTGTAATGGAGTCGGGATTACACCCTAAAATGTCTGAACGTTAACAGTAGTGGTATGTTATTGTGAATGATCCAGGATTGAACAAGCACTGTGTTCAGCTTGGAGCAGCTTTCTGTGTGTGTCTGGTTTCAGCAGGCTCTCTGCTCTCACTATTTACATCTAAGCTCCTCTTCAAGTACAACTCATGCAGGTAGATCAGAGGTTCCAGTTTAGAGGTGAATCCCTCCACCAAACTCTCCTTGTAAAAGAGACGGGGATAGACAAAAAACTTCGGCAAGAAACCCAGGCTCATCAGTCACTTCTAAACAAGGCTGGGATTACTATGTCGTACATTCAAAGGTTGGAGTCCCTTATTCTGTTTCTGAATCACCAACACTGTTTGTAGGACTGATTAATAATAATTGGAACTAGGGTGACCAGGTGTCCCGATTTTATAGGGACAGTCCCCATTTTGGGGTCTTTTTCTTATATAGACTCCTATTCCCCCCCACCCCCTGTCCCGAGGTTTCACATTTGCTGTCTGGTCACCCTCATTGGAAATGGCCTTAAACGATAACCAAGCTCTATCCCTTATCATCTAACCCTTAGGTGAAAAGAATATCCTACTCTTTCACAAAGGGGAAAAATGGCCTCTACTTACTCCAATTGCTCTGAAGGCTCATGACAGAGGGCTGCTGGAAGAACTTTTTGTTTACAGAATTATTCCAGGAAACCCCTCTAGTACAGCCAGTGGCAGGGTAAAGAGAATGAAAATGTTTAGTACCAAGGGCTTGTCTCCATGGCGATATTCAAGAAAGCTAATCCCCATTCATTTTCAAAATGCATTAGTTAAACTTCATTAAACACCTATGGGGACACACTTATTTAGAATTAAAGTGGCCTTCATTCAGGTTAGTTTCATCCATGGAATTCACTACAATTAATAAGGCCCATTTTAATTCAGAATCCGAGCATCCACACATGTGTTTAATGCCATTTACCTCATGCACTTTAAATGTACACCTTTAGTTCATTTGGATTAACTTTCCTTAGTGTCCCTGTGTAGACAAGCCCTAAGGAATTTAGTGCTTATCTACCTGTATGCAGACCATTTATTAGTTGTACAGTTCCCAAAAGTGTGCTCGGCTCTTTACACATCAGAATCTTCTCTTCTAATGAGGTATTTACAAGATGCCCACCATTCTGTTATCTAAGCGACAACAGACAGGACAGAAAGAACTAGATAGGCAGACAAATGGACATTACAACAGTGAAAGAAGGTGAAGAATTCCTTATACCTGCTAATGGTCTCCTCACCTTGTATACAGAGAAGGCAGCTGATACAGTCAACCACCCACTGACGGGACGTGGCCAGCGAATCACAGCTGTATGGTGCTATGCGTCCAATCAGAGATCCAAACCGATCAAAAGTTCCCTGAGTCTAATGAAAAAAGAAGGAAGAAGGAAGAATGAATGGTCTCCAGTTGGACTAGACTTCACTTGCCATCCTTATTGTTGAGACCAGTCAGCTCTGTGTTTTTGGGGAACCAGGGCGCAGTATCTAGCCTGTCTGACTCATGAAAGACACCCCCCGCCCCCACCAGTCTCTGTTTGAACCCAAACCCATCAGAGAAAAGGCTTGCAGAGAACAATGAAGGGTGTTGGGAGTCACACCTAGACCCCTCCTGAGAAGGGTGACAAGATTAAGACATCTCCATTTGCATACAGAATGAAGAACAGAGACAACTCCCCTAGCCTCATCTGCATGAAAGATGGGATAGGAATTAGCATGAAGAATGAGGAACAGAGAACCGCACTGAACTCTGGGACCAGAAAAGCAGGGACGCACTGCATCATGGGAATCCCTGCTCCAGATGCTAATGAACCTACGCCTGCACACACCTAGCTCAGCAATTATCAGACCAATTCTAGTAATAAATCCTTATTATCCTAAAATACTGAAGCAGCCTAGTTGCCTTGTGAGCTCCCTGGAAAAAACCACCACCCATAGCCAAGAGTGATCAGCTCCTATTGTCTAGCCTAAAGAAAACCCTTGAAAACCCATCAGTTTACCCATAAACAAATCTAGTGTTCTCCCTTGAACCATTGTATTTTCTCTACAAAACCCCCTACCTATGCCCAAGTAAGGGTTCTGATGTATAGACCCAAACTCTGCTTCAGTTCCACTGGGATTCCATCTCCTGACTGATCGTGCGGGGGGCTCTGCCTGTCTCCAGCACTCAGGACCCTGAGCTACCACCACCACCTGGGAACCCCAACCAGTTCAAGCCTCATGGAGTGGGTGAGATTCCCCCCCCCCCCCCCCCGCCCCTCCATTTTCTTTTCTTCCTCAGGTATTAACCTTTCAAATGTAACCATTATGTTTGTTTAGCCCTCCTTGTGTAGTTATCACTATTATTCAACAAATAACTTTTGTGGTTCAGCTGGTTGCTTCTCTCTCTCTCTCTCTCTCTCTCTCTCTCCCTCCCAATTTTACTCTGTATTTTCCGCTTCCCCCATTTACTCTGCAGCAACCCTTCTTTTACCTAAGCTAAAGATCCCGGTAGTGCCCAAAAATACTGTGGGGTTTGCTCATGAAGTGGGTTACTACCAGTACAATTGTAACGTGAAAGTGGGATAGGGATGTGTTAAACTTGGGGCACGTAAGAGGGGAGCAGCTGAAAGTGCTGCTTAAACCAGCCCATTGAGTACAGGGCCATATGAGAGGATCAGCTGGAGAGGGCTGATGGACCTGGTCCGCTCAGACTTGCTCTGCTAGTGCGTGCGTGCGTGCGTGCGTGCGTGTTCATCTCGTTCTAGGCTGGAGGGACCCAGCCCTGGGGAACCGAGGTCCTGCAGGGTAGCTCCACTGGGAGGGGACTTGCAGAAGGTAGGAGGAGAGCTCCACACAAGTGACATAAGCAGCACATTAATAGAATTACAGACCCTCCCCCCCTCCAAGAAGAGTAACCCTAATCAATGAGCCTACCCCAAAGTAACAGGCACATCTGGTACCATTGTGCCCCTGATTCCTGTACTGTACTGGGTAATGCACTTTGGAAAACATAATCCCAATTGTACATACAAATGGATGGGGTCTAAATTAGCTGTTATCACTCAAGAAAGAGACCTCAGAGTCATTGTGTACAGTTCTCTGAAAGCATCCGCTCAACATGCAGTCAAAAAATAACAACATGTTAGGAACCCTTAGGAAAAGGATCGATAAGAAGACAGCAACTTTCTTTGTGCCACGATAGGAATCTACAGGACCCCCAAACCTTGAATACTGCATGCCGTTTTGGTCATCTCATCTCAAAAAAGATGTGTTAGAATGGGAAGAAATACGGAGAAGTGCAACACAAATTAGGCCTATGGGATAACTTCTCACCCAAGGGAGATTAAAAAAAGAGCGACGTTTCAGCTTGGAAAAGAGACGACGAAGAGGGAATATGCTAGAGGTCTATAAAATCATGACTGGTGTAGAGAAAGTCAATAAGGAAGTGTTATTTAGCCCTTCACCTAACACAAGACCCAATGAAATTAATAGGCAGCAGGTTTAAAACAAACCAAAGGAAGCATTTCTTCACACAATGCAGTCAGAAGACAGGATACTGGACCAGATGAACCATTCTTTTGCAGGAGGCAGGTTAGCCATTCTTATGTTTTATGTTCTTAGCTGGTTAAATAGAAATTTTCCTTTACCACCCTGGGAGCATAAGAACCAAGAATGCATTTGTGACACTGGCAGACCAGGCAACCTGTGTATGACCCATAATAACTTAATGAGAGGCACTTCCACTGTATCAAGACAAAAAGAAAAGGAGTACTTGTGGCACCTTAGCGACTAACCAATTTATTTGAGCATAAGCTTTCGTGAGCTACAGCTCACTTCATCAGATGCATACTGTGGAAACTGCAGAAGACATTATATACACAGAGACCATGAAACAATACCTCCTCCCATCCCACTCTCCTGCTGGTAATAGCTTATCTAAAGGGATCACTCTCCTTACAATGTGTATGATAGTCAAGTTGGGCCATTATGCTTTTGATTTTGTCTCCTTGGATTAGAAACATGGATACATTTAACACCGGCAGGAGAATGACATGCCTTCTCTATTCTGCAGTCTCTCATCTGGATCTGAATGAAAGCTCCACCCAGATATCCATTCATCCCATAACACTGAAAAAATTGAAATAGTTCACTGTTCCACACACAATCTTACCGTAGCATTCTGATCACTGAGAGTGGATTTCACAATCAGAAGCTTTTTAACTCTTGTCTCATGCACTGAAAGATAAGGAGAGGTGTACAGTACTTCTTTGTTCCACACACACTCACTTTCCACACTGGAATTAATCCTGGATTTCAAAGGGCCCTAGTTAAGAATAGTACCAAGCTTCTCTCCTCTACAGAATCAGTGGGGAAAACATAGGACCAGATTCTGGTCTCAGTTGCACCAGTGTAAATCTAAAGTAATTCCATTTCTCTAAATAGTGCCATCCTACTACCATGATGGAAATATTATAAAGGAGTTTGATAGACTGAGGTGACTGAAGTTAATCTGCAAAAAGAAAAGGAGTACTTGTGGCACCTTAGAGACTAACCAATCTATTTGAGCATGAGCTTTCATGCTCCTTTTCTTTTTGCGAATACAGACTAACACGGCTGTTACTCTGAAACCTGAAGTTAATCTGTGTTTACACCGGCATAACAGGACTCAGAATCTAGTCTAGAGTGTATAATACTTAGGATTCTCGAGACAGGAGTATTATTCTATTTTTATCTGATTCTTGTTAACGTGCATTAGCCCCAAGTTAACTTCTGTATTTGAAGTTGAAAAAGACCTTGACAAATATCTTGGGCTACATTCAGCACTTGGTTGAACCTGTTGATTTCCATATGGGGCCATATAGGGGTAACTTAGGGCAGCATTTGGTCCCTTAGTGGATCTCCAAACCACTGGTGACTGTGTGTTCTAGAGCCTCTGTGCCCCATTTGCAGAGGTGATGAGTCTGTTGCAGCCCTGCCGTGCCTACACAGCCTTGGTTCTTTAGCTCAATCTCCAGTAGCTCAAGCTTTTAGCTCTGGATGTCCTCAACTCAACCCTCAGCATGTCGGCCAAGAGGGCAGCTGGCACAGTTGCTCCTGTGTTACTTACAGTCAGCCCCAACAATAGCCCTCAGGAGCTCTAAAGACACCACACGAACGGCCTCATGCTCAATCTTCTGCTGCTTGTGTAGAAATGCTAGCATGTCATCAGGAGAAGAACGGGCTGCAAGGGAAGAAATCACATCCTCACTGCCTGCAGAACTCTTCTTCTTACCGTACCTCACAAAGGTAAGGAAGTTACAAAGAAACCACAGTGTCACTCAGAGTGTCTTCCCCTTACCTAGCAGAAGTACACAATGGAACAGCTCTTTGTGGTTTTCAATGCTGAGCTGCTTAGCTGGAGAACAGATCTGTGGGAAGAAGGGAAATGGTCAAAGAAAAACTAATCAGAAGCAATGGAAAAGAAAAATGTTCAATTAATTTCTAAGCTTCCGCTTCCTGCTTGTCCAACTGGAGGTCTGAACCCCAGGGAGATGGTCCTGCATGCACAGCAAGACTCAAAGACAATGACCAATACATAAGATAAGAGAAGCTAAAGTGTTTTGAGCAGCAGACCTGACCTAATCAAGACACAGCCACAGTTTTTACTTTACAACTCTGACTCCCCCTAGTAATCGGCTTATGGTGAAATTGCTTTACAAAGTGAGCTGGATAGTAGCTAAGAAAATGAGAGCGCTCCCTGCTTACTCTTGAGCCTGCAGAAATCAGTAAGGCATGAGGAGGTCCCCAGGCTCTCCACGATCATTCCATCGATTTTTCAGTGTTAATATGCTTCAGATCTGCTGTGCCTAAGCTCAAGGGATCCAAGCAAAACCACCCCTCACCTGGTTGTGCAGAGCACTGCAGATGGCTTGAAACTTCGCTTTAGGTAGAGGGATCTTATATTCACCAGAGACCTCCAAGAGCTGGCTCAGACTCTGCAACAGAGGGCGAAAGTCAGATGGTGGGCACACAAAGGAGCCATATGTAGTGACTGAAGCAGATTCAGGGGATTCCTAGATTCCAAGGCCGGACCGGATTCTTGCCATCATCTAGTCTGACCTCCGGTCGGTATGACACAGGCCATAGACCTTGCCCAGAATCATTCCCAGAGCAGAGCTTTTAGAAAAACATACCAATCCTGATTGAAAAGTCGTCAGAATCCGCCTTGGCCCTTGATAAATGGCTCTAATTGTTAATTATCTCACCATTAAAAATGTACACCGTAGTTCCAGTCTGAAAGTGTCTAGCTTCAGTTTCTAGCCATTGGATCAAGTGACACCTTTCTCTGCTAGACGGAAGAGCCCATTAGATAATAGGAGTCCCTCATGTAAGATATTAGAGACTGTAATTAAGTCACCCTGTCACAGGATAGGTACACCCCGTCAGGGTGGTATCAGGTTGAGGAGGAATTGAAGTAGATCTGGAGTGGCCCAACTGGCCTAGTCTCCCTAGCCACCACAGCAGTCCGGGCTCCTAGGGCAGCATCGCCTAATGGTCGGGATCAGTGCAGCAGCCCTTGGGTGAGGGTCCACGGCCCAACAGCCTGAGTCACTTGGGCTGCCCTTCTCGGGATGGCAGTGCGGCCTAGTGGCCAAAGTCAGTAGACCCACCCTTGGCTGCAGGGCAATGCGGCCTAGTGGCCAGAGTCGATAGAACCACCTTTTGTGGCAGGGAAGTGTTACCTAGTGGTGAGCCCTTCTCCACTGGGTCCTACCTATTCCACAGGGTCCCAGCCCAGGGCGCAGGGGTATCTGCCACCAACTCAGCGGGGATCCTTCCAAAGCATGCTGAGTCAAGCCCGCTACCTCAACTGGATCAATGCTTCGTCCACCTAGGCTGCTTCCCACCTGTTCTTCCGCAGCTGGGACTCTCAGGGATTCTGGGGTCTCTCCTCCATCTCTGGCATTGGGTGGCTGGGGGTCAGCTGCAGCCACAGTCCGGCTGGCCTCTGAATCCTGGAGCACTGGCAGTCTCTCTGCAGGAGCCTGCAATGCGCCTCGGCTCCCTTCGGCAGCCATCCCAGCCTGAGCTGAGCGGCTCTCTTTTGTATCCTGGGTCCAGCTGAAGCATGCGGAGCAGAGATGAGGGGGCATGGCCTCCTCGGCCCACAAAGCAGGATTAACCCCTGCTGAACCAATGCGGGGTAGGTAAACCCCATCACACAGCCTTTTACTTTCTGTGTATTAAACTAAAGAGATTGACTTCCTTGATTCTCCCTCTGTAAGGCACATTTTCTAATCCTTTCGTCACTGTGGCTCTTCTGTCAATTTATCAACACCCTTTTTGAATTGTGGGCACTAGAACTGGACACAGGATTCCAACAGTCGTCAGACAAGTGCCAGATTTAGAGGTAAAATAACCACTGTGCTCCTCCTTGAGATTCCCCTTTTGATGCACCCCAGCTTTAGCTTTTTTGGCCACAGCATGAGTTCATGTTCAGCTGATTATGCCCCATGACCCCCAAAATCTTTTTCAGAGTCACTGCTTCCCAGGACAGCATCCCCCATCAGGTATGTGTGGCCTAAATCCCTTGTGCCTAGACGCATACATTTACATTCAGCCGTATTTAAAGGCATATTGTTTCTTTGCGCCCAGTTTGCTAAGTGATCTAGATCACTCTGAATCCATGAGCTCTCCTCTCCATTATTTACCACTCCCCCATTTTTATCTCATCTGCCAACTTTATCAGTGATGATTTTATGTCCTCTGCCAGGTTATTGATAAAAAAAAGATGAAAATCGAATTCCTTCCTGCATCTAACACACTTTTTCTCCTTTGCTGCTTGAAGCTTCCAGAATGTCTCGGATGCCATCTACATATTTTACTATGTTTACACAGTTGTGTAGTGCCCTGATGCTATCAAAGAAGTCCATGATGCATTGGTTCCCTCCAAATCATGGGTATTTCAACCCCCAAAGTGACCACATACTCCGTACTAGAAAGCTTCAACCAACATAGACGGTGAGTAAATATCACTACCAAGAAGTTAGAGCTGTCTCATGACTTCATTTACAACTGTGTAGCCCCACTCAAGACAGAATATGGCCCCTTACTTCTCGCTCATGTGGTACTGAGGGGGGATGAAATAGAGAGACAAGGTGAGTGAGACAATATCTTCAATTAGATTATCACACCCACCTTGTCGCTCCAATATCTTGGACCAACATGGCTACAAGAGCACTGCATAGAACGGTAGATGAAACAGACAGGCAATGATTTTATATCTATTGAGTTATGCAATGCAAAGCAATGACCCTCAAGTCTCCTTATTATTAATTTTCAACCGTTGACAGTTGGCTTGGTATCGACCAGAGACAACATATGGTAGCCCCTGCTCTGAGGAGCTTATGATCTAAAAGAGAGACACAGAGTTGACAGGATGTTTTGGGAAATCACAAGGCGGGAGTATCTTGTTGTGCAGGTGTTTTGTTTTTTATCTCCTTCTCCTCCTCCCCAGGAAACAGAGGATGCTTTTCAGAAGAGGCAGTTACCTACAAATCTTGTTGCCTGGGTCACCATGTGTATAAACCCAGAACTTGTGTGCATATTTATTATCTAACAAGTCACTATCTAGACCAGGAAACCCCACTGGCAGCAAATTCCTCCTGCAGGTCATACAGGCACACAGAGAGACAGTTACCTTAATGAGTGGTACCTCACCTTGGTGACGTGAAAAACATCAATTTCCTCCTTATATTGCTCAAGGAGCCATGAGATCTCTTTAAATATTGGATTTTGCGGCTCCTTTTTGTGTAGCAGGATGCCCATCATGGGACCAAGGGCTTTGATGACGGCCTTCTTGAGCTGCATAGATGAGACACAGAATTTATGTTCCTATGAATTCATTCAATATCTTCCAATAGGCACAACTTTCCTACTTCTAATGAGTGCAGTTTCCCTTGTTCCACTGTCGGAACGGTCCTATCCCAATATTTCCTGGTAAAGAACCAGGACTCGTAGGGTTGGTGTCAGGATTATATTCTAATGCACCTCACAACTAGAGCAGGTAAAATATTTCCCCAGATTAGTATGCATTCTAGGCCAACTCATCCCTGCTGTAACTCCACTGGGGCTGAATGGACTTAGACCAGGAATTAATTTAGCCCACTATCCCGGGTTCATCTGCACATTAGGTGCACAAAACTAGACTCCATGTACACTGGGTACAGACCGAATTTCCATGATGTGGTGACATTAGAAACGTATGGGTTTTCGATGTTTTACATGACAATCTGTTCCATCCAAAAGGACCTACCATTAAATGCCATCATCACAAAGAGTGCCAGACACACAGAATGTAACATCACAATTTCCGCTAAAGGTTTAGAAAGCCAGCAATTCTCACCTCCAGCTCCTCACAGCTCAGCCAGTTGCTGGTCACATGACTATATAAGGGAAGAATGTTCTTGCAGAATTGTGATTCACCCATTCTGGGGAATGGGCACTTTTCCCAGTTCATAAAATATACATTCACTGCCCTTGAGCATTTTTCCAGAACTGCACAGAAGGAGAGAAGACAGGCCATGTGAAAAGGACATAGTAATAATGAGGAGAAGTTGCTTTCTCAGAGAAGACACCCAGGCCTATCGTTTACTCCAGTACCATGGCAGCTACTATCAGGACTAGATGCTGAAATCCCATATCAATTGGGAGCTATTTCTCTTTTCCCCATTCCATTTCTTGTTTCTTAAAAGGCTTTTTTCTTTGTACATCTCTCCATCTTTTTTCAATTACCATCATTTGAAGACTCTCATCCCCTGCAGTTATTGTTTATTGAACCCGAACACTGTATGATTTCATCCTGAGTTACAGTTTGTCTGAAAGATGTTCAGTGCTCCTCACTGCCATTGGCTTTAGTGGGATTTGAAGGTAGTGGGGAGCACTTTGCCCTAAAAGTAGGTGCATCTAGTGTCCTTGCTAAGAGGAATTAGGGCCCAATCCTGTTCTCTATGAAGTGGATGGCAAAATTCCCATTTCCCTCAAGGGCGCAGGATTAACCCCTTACTGAGCATCACCTGAAAAGCAAAGGAAGAGAGAAGTGGAGTAGACAGAGAAAGAGGGTGAAAGGAGATGATGATGATGATGATGAAGAAACTGAGGAGAGAGAATGGGTGGAGGAGTGGGAAACAGGGGATTTTAAAATGTACAGTAATGAAATCTGCTCCCTTCACCTCCTCCCCCAGGAGCCTCCTGGCAGAGGGGCAGCTTCAGCCTTTGTGTCTGTTTATTTTAAACGATATGCGTGAGTCATAAAGGGCCTGAACTTACAAATGCTCAGCACCTCCTGCAAAGGAAGGAGCACTCTCAACTTCACTGAGTGCTATGGGAGCCAAGGAACAATCCAGGGAAGGGAGCACAGTTCAGGGCCTGTTTGCAAACTTGGTCAGTCACTTAAATCTGTACCAAGACCCCCTAAATATCCATTTGGGGCACCTACAGGAAGTGCTGGCACTTACCACCGCAAAATGCTTGTCTCATCCTGCTGTCCTTGACTAACGCCAACATGGAGATCATGACCTTCAGGATCATTCCCACAAAAGGGATACACTTAAGTGCTGCAGAGAAAGGCCAGAAGAGAAGGAAGACAGACAATCAGCTGCTCTCTGCCTTCTTACAACACATGTAGAAACACTGTGGGGCAGGATGCTATGGGTTCCGAGGCCATTGGCGCTGCATAAGCAGAGCAGAATGGCTTTAAAGCAGCCATTGAAAGCCAGTGGGGGATTCACCCTGAAGAGGGGAATCCTCCACAGGTGTACAGCTGTGTCCAATGCCCAACTCACTCCCAGTGTAAGGGGAGAGAGCACTGGGGCGGGATGGCAAGTGGGGTGGAGAAGAGCTCCACTAGACCTGATCTTCCACTCATTCCCATCCTTAAGGTACTTCACTCAGGGGCATAGGTTAGAGCTTGCACCTCCAGCTGGATTGCTCATGATCTGGAGGCCAGAACTAGCAACAGCAGTTAATCTTGTGTTTCTACACACACACACTCAAACAGAGCTCTGTTTAGCGGTAACATTTTTAGGTCGAGAGATAATCCCCTGTCCTTAAATGAAAAACAATCACTTTGAAAGAAAAGAGGGAAGTGACCATACCATAGGCGGATGACAGGTTGCCCAATGTCATGAAAATAAACTCTTCAGGCAGCTCCAGATGATACACCAGCTCTAACATGACATCACTGAAATAGCAGCGTGCCAGAGTCACTAAGGTGTTGCTAGCTGCCACTTTTAGTTCATTTCTTGCTTCCTAAAACCAAAAACCAAAAGAGAGAGACTGAGGTGACTGAAGCCGGTTGCACTAGCCAGAGTTGTTTACATGAGTCAAGTCCTTATTTCTGTGCACGAGTTGTGAATGAACCAACCCAACTTTCTGAGGGTAGAGTCATTCGTCATAAATATTCCTTGAGTCACTTGAGTCACTTGGCTAAACAGTTTTCAGCCTTTGAGTTGCTTGCAAGCTGCTTCGTCAGCACATGTGTAACTTTCAGCATGTGAGTCGTCCCATCTTATGCATGTGCACAAGTGCTGTCTAGGACCTGGGCTTTGGTCTGGAGGAAGGTGTGGACCTCTAACAGAAGAATACATTTTCATTTCAGTATATAGTTTATCCCCCCAAAAGAGAGTTTGAATGAGTTAAAGCTTTGGATCCTTTGATTGGTATCTCGGGAGAACTAACTTACCTGAGTCTTCTCTGTCATGTGGTTTGAGGCTAGTGTTATTATTTTCTTCAGAAGCCGTCTCTCTAGGCCCTGGGTGTCCTGCTGTAAGAGTTTCTCCAGGACATAGTAAATGTCTATTCTGTTTTGCTGGGGACAAAACATAAAGGAGAAGAATTGGGAAAAGTTTTTCTTGCCGACCAGACAGTACTGTAGCTAATAAGCCCCTGCCCTAATTGGTGGCTTAATTGGCGTAAAACATGCCCTGCCCTCCACAAGCACCGCATTCAGCAGCGCTTCAGAAGCAGCCGAGCAACTGACATTGTTTAATCTTCCTGGAGAGAAAAGAGCCAGAGGAAGCGCCCTTCACTGCCCCCTTCTCTAGTTTCATTTATTCCGAACAAACAATAAAAATGAGCACCTTGCCCTTGCTCTAGCCACTCCAGGCAGAATTTGTAAATGTGGAATATAAAATACCCAACTCCTGCAGTGAGTCCTCAACCGCTCCCAAGTTCTACACTGAATTACCCCCGTGCAGTCCCTTGTACCCCCATGAAGTCAGGCAGAATTTGGTGTGGACACCTGGAAAGCGGATGCAATTTCATGAAACTGCCCTACCTCATCCTTTTGCAGTTTCTCGAGCAGAACTCTCAGAACGATAGCCAGCTTGGTCTCGGCTATAAAGGCAATCCTGAGGGCAATTTTGCCCTTATCTTGGTCATCCATATGTGCCAGGAGGGAAACAACCTCATTATAAACACCTGAAATTAAATAAAAGGATTCGGCTGGTTACCACTGACAGCAGAAATTGGTGCTGGCCTCTTTAATTCACTATCCAGTCAAGATTCTGCAGGAGCCCAAACACTGTGAGATGTAGACCTGGGAATCCTGGAAATCCTCTTCCTTCCTCCTCATGACCAGGTTTGTTTGCTGAACTCCCCAGTGTGCTTGGGGGGAAATCATAATGAAGCAAATTTGCTCCTTTCAAGTAGGTCCCCACGTAAAATAATCTTCCTTTCCCTCTTTACTGTCAATTGATGAGTTTTGATAGCATACAGAATAATAATTTAACTCTAAGCCAAGAAATAGAGCTAAAGTTAAGCACATGCTGAGGAGTTTTGCTTAGTCAGGGCCTCATTTTCAAAAATCTTGAGCACCCAGATGTACCTGTTAGCTATGCTCGGAACTTTTGGGGCTCGGTATCTCTTGAAAATCAGGCCACTGTTGGAGACCTCAGTATGAATTTAGAAGCTTAACTTTAGGCCCCTTGTTTTGAAGAAAGCCTTTAATCTTCTTTTATGGTCGTTTAAATACTTGCAGAGAAGACTCATGGAACGGAGTTCATCCAGTTCATAGAATATCAGGGTTGGAAGGGACCTCAGGAGGTCATCTAGTCCGACCCCCTGCTGAAAGCAGGACCAATCCCCAACTTTTGCCCCAGATCCCTAAATGGCCCCCTCAAGGATTGAACTCACAGCTCAAACCACTGAGCTATCCCTCCCCCCTGTACAGTTGCCTGTAGAGGTCATAAAGGAATTCCCCCGCCCCCCACCCCCACCCCCATGCACAATTGGCGAGGTGTACGCTGTGAGTGGGGTGGGGTGGGGTGGGTCCCTCCAACCTTCATCTGAAGCATCAGGGATTGACCATAGCAGGAGATGGGACACCTGGTAGGGTGGACTAGTGCTCTAAAATGGTTCAGAGAATCTGTTTCCTTAGCTGTCCTGCTCACATGCTCAGGGTCCAACTGATCTCCAGAGTTGTGGGTGGGAAGGAATTTCCCCCTGGTCGGATTGGCAGGGACCTTTGAGTGGCAGGATGGGGCACTGATCACCTGCTAGGATAATCTGAGTATATCTGACCCAATCAATTCTCGGCCATTGCAAGGGCCTCAGGCATTGGTGGAACCTCAGTCTCTCCTGTCCTCTGCCGACGGCACACAACAGTTTTGTCTCCTACAGACTGAAATGTTTTTGTCCAAGACAAGTTTTGGGGTTCAGTGTAGGGTTGCTAGGTGAAATTTAGTGGCCTGTGAAATACAGGAAGTCAGACTAGATGATCTAATGGTCCCTTCTGGCCTTAAACTCTAGGAAACAATGAAATAGCTGGTGTATGAAAAAAACCAGGATTTGATCTCCCATGTATCTCTTCCCTCAGGGCAGAAATTCTCCAGGAGACTTAATATTTCACAAGAAATCTGAAATGCCGTATTTATCTGTCTCCATTGTAACAGCATTCCAAGCATGAAGGAGGAACTAACAAGATTTCCCCTTCCCAGGAAAGACTACTTGAGGTTAGGTGATTGCCCATCCGTTATGCAAATTGCATCCTTCAGTTGTAACACCCAGATGCAAACGGAATCATGACTGTAACCTACTCTGCCCATCTGTGTGGGATGAGGAGCACTAGTGTTGCTAAGAAATGTGACCCCATGCTTTGTTCTCTTGCATTTAAGATAGTAGCAGAGCTTCATTTAGACAGCTAGAGGAGAAGTCCTTCTGCCTTTTTTGTTCTAATTTCCCCTATCGCTGATGGAGTTGGCTCTATGGATGCAGAAGACACAAAATGAGGACCCATAACAAACATAAAACAACTGGGAGAAAAGAAGGAAGACCTCCCCCATAACATTCCCTAGAAACTCAGATTCTCAGGAAAGTTTCCAGGTCCAGAGGCTGTAGGCCAACTCCTCAACTGGTGTAAATCAACACAGCTACAAGGAAGTCAAAGGAGGGACACTGGTTTACAGCAGCTGAGGTTCTGCTCACACAAATGGAGAACATTACAGCTCATCTGTATGCCTATGCTTTCTAAATGTGTGTGTGAATATAGAATGGATATAGAGAATACAATGCTGACCCTTACCTCTGTCGGTTACCTCCTGATCACTCACAAATTTATTCATGTTTTAATCTTTCCTCAACACTTCCTCCAGTCCTTTCTCCAAAGAGCTCCAGCACTGATAGGCAGCTGGCCTCTCAGGCTGTCCTGTCCGGAATAGCCAGTTAAGATTATGCAAGCACTATTATGACATCGCTGTGACTGTGACATAGCACATAAACTGCTGCTGACCAGGTAGGTGCTGTGATGACATGGACAAGAGTCTCAAAGGTATTTAGGCTCCTAACTCGCACTGAAATCAATAGATGTGAGGAACCTAAATACATTTCAATATCTGGGCCCATCCATGTACGCAGTCCAATAGGTGGCTAAATTTGCTCCAGTGTAGAATTTCTCATTCGCTCGAAATCGTTTTGAATTTTGGTTCCGTCCCTCTCTCAGTTTGCCACCCTTTCCAATATTGGTTTTACTGGAAAATCTGCTCCTGGTTGAATGGATAGAAAATAAAAGCACCGAGCAAAGAAAGAGAAGAAACTGCCTTGGAGAATGCACAGTGACACTTGAGTGTGGGTGGTTGGTTGGAATGCACAGTGACACTTGAGTGTGGGTGGTTGGTTTCTTTTGCTTTTTAATTTGGTTGATTAAAAAGCTTGTTGAAATCTTATTGGACTGTATTACAAATCTTGATTTTTATATTGTTTTAAAATGAATTGAAATTTATTCTTCATTTCCATGTCCTGCCAAACAAATCAACTAAATTATTTTTTGTTGTGTTTAATACAGTGTGGTGTCATATGTATGGCCATAGGTAGAGCCCACACTTGATTTTGGAGATGATGTTGCCTTTAAAGCATTCAGAGTGATGACACTCTTTGCAGTAAACCATGTGGAAAAAGAATTCCAATGACATGTGTCCTTTGCTATGTATAACTGATTTGGTGCCTTACCCTTTCTGATTTTGCCCTTACACGGACACACTATTCTTTTGTACTCCTCCTTCGTAATTCGTCCATGTTTCCCCATTTTGTAGGATTTCTTTTTGATTTTCAGGTCATTACAAAACTTCTGATGGAGCCATTGGCCTCTTACTATTCTTCCTCTCTTTCCTTTGCATTGGCAATTGTGCCTTTAATATTGTCTCCTGGAGAAACTGCCAGCTTTCCTGAACTCCTTTATGCCTTAGACGTTTTCCCCATGGGTCGCTACCTACCAATTCTCTGAGGATGTTAAAGTCTGCTTTTGGCAGTCCTTCTCCTGTCATTCTCATTCCTTCCTTTCCTTAGAATCATGAAATCTATCCTTCATGATCCCTTTCACCCAAATCACCTTCCACCTTCACATTCACAACCAGCTCCTCCCTGCTGGTCAGAATCAAGTCTACAGTGGCTGTCCCCCCGCTTACTTCCTCCATTTTCTGAAACAAAGCATTGTCCCCAGTACATTCCAGAAACTTATTGGGTAATTTGGGGTTTTACCATTTCCTTTTTCAGCAGATGTCTGGGTAGGTAAAGTCCCCCATTACAATCAGGATTTGTGTTTTGCATATTTCTGTTGTTTGTTCTAGAAATGCCTCCTCTCCCTCCTCTTCCTGATTTGGTGGTCTGTAATAGACCCCTACCAGGACCTCACCCCTGTTTATTCCCTCTTTTATCTTTACTCAGAGACTTTCAACTGGTCTGCTTCTCACCTCCTTCTGGACCTCAGAACAGGTTTACAATGCAATATGTCCTCTCTTTTTTTTCCTGCCTGTCCTTCCTCAACAAGCTATAGCCCTCTATACCAATAGTCCAGTCATGAGATTTATCCCATCAAGTATCTGTGATGCAGTTAAGCTCAGTTAAGATTTATGTTCTAAAACTCCCAGTTCTTACTGTTTATTCCCCATTAATATTCCTCCTTGCTTGTGTGTACAGACATCTAAGATGTTAAGCAGATGCCCCCATGGATTTCCCTCTTGTTTCTCCTATAATTCTACTGCAATTTTCCACATCTACTTCTCCCCACACAGCTAGTCCTCTATTAAGGCCACCTTTTTTTACCTGGTGGCTTTTTTCACCTGCCCCCTCTGAACTTAGTTTTAAGCTCTTCTCCTAAGGTTGGTGAGTCAGTGCATGAAGATGTTCTTCTCCTTCTTGGTCAGACGGACCCCATCTCTTCCCAGCAAACCTCCTTCCTGCAATAGCATCCCATGGTAGAGGAAGTCAAAGCCTCCCAGAGACCCATCTTCATAACCCTATTCTGTGGGCATGCCTACCATTGAGTGTGTATTGAGCAGAAAGAACACTCAGTGCAGGAGACCAGGGGACTGAGTTAAACTGCAGATGTCAGGTTCACAAACTTCCATTTTCCGTGACTAATCTCTTAAGCTAGTGAGGATGGCCATGGTATAAAAATATTTCTGGAGATCAGCATGTGATTATTTGTATTGCAGTACGGCCTCACAGTCCCAGTCACAGAGTAGGATCCCATTGCGCTCGGACCTGTAGAAACAGAGAACAAGATGGTCCTTAACTGTCATTAATTAATTAACACATCTTAAGAGCACAACAAACAGACAAGAGGATAATAAAGCAAGCAAAAAAGCCCCCTTTGACCAGGTACCAGCAGATAACTAATATAGAGCTACCTATTTCGGGAACTTTCTTCCTGATTCAGGGTCTGATGTGACTCAGCCCCTGTTCCATGCCATTGTGTAAACTGGGGACTTGTACATTTGCACAAGATGGAAAGTATCCAGTGGCACACCGTTGAGGCCTACTCCAGTTTTAGTACATAAACAGCAGGCCACTCTGCAAGAAGCTAAGGGCATGGTCAGCACAGAGAGTTTGCCTGTCTCTGTGCTGGTGTTCTGCACCCCTCACTGTCTACACCTGGCTCCATAAAGTCGGGCCTTTCAAAAATGCAGCATCAGGTAGGAGCACAGGTAATTGTAAGAATGCTTGCTCATTGCAGCTGTTACCATCCGGGCAAGGCATCCACATATAAGTCCACTACGGATGGACCAGTGATGGGAAGAGTGTTCATGCATGTGACAAGTAACACCATGAACTATGTAATGCCACAGAATAAATTAAGATCAAGAACAGAACAAGAGTATGTTTGGCAAAGCCATGACAAACACTGTGCAGGCATCAAGGAGCTCATAAATTAGCACCTCATCACCCCAACACTGCCTCAGCTTGACTTAGAGCTTGGGCAACAGTAGACCCTCAAAAGGAGGAGGCCACAGCTTTACACCCGTGGTCACTGTGATGTTAACTGGCTGCATTTGACAAGAGCTGGATCAGAGGTTGACTTTGAGTGTATTTACAGGGGGCAAGGTTTTCACAACACAAGCCTTGTGCACACACACAAATAGTGTTCTGCAGCAGTGCAAGTTGAGCTGCAGCAATGAGCAGCGGGATCCTGCTTGGGCTTGTAATTCATACACTTCTCTCACTAATGAGGATCAACAGATCAACCCATACTGAATGCAGCTTGACAATATACCATCACTTAAAACACATTACAGTCAGAGAGGATGATAAATATTCCATGTATACACATTATGTACAAGGCCCAAAATGACTGAGGGTGCAAGAAAACAAAGCTGGTAAATACAGAAAATGCATTTGTCATAAATATAAAGGGAAGGGTAAACCCCTTTAAAATCCCTCCTGGCCAGAGGAAAAATCCTCTCACCCATAAAGGGTTAAGAAGCTAAAGGTAACCTCGTTGGCACCTGACCAAAATGACCAATGAGGAGACAAGATCCTTTCAAAAGCTGGGAGGAGGGAGAAAAAACAAAGGGTCTCTCTGTCTGCCTGCCTGCCTGTGTGCTGCTGCTGCTGGGGACAGAACAGGACTGGAGTCTGAGAACTTTTAGTAAGTAATCTAGCTCGGTATGTGTTAGATTATGATTTCTTTAAATGGCTGAGAAGAGTTGTGCTGAATAGAATGACTATTCTTGTCTGTGTGTCTTTTTTGTAACTTAAGGTTTTGCCTAGAGGGATTCTCTATGTTTTGAATCTAATTACCCTGTAAGGTATCTACCATCCTGATTTTACAGAGGTATTCCTTTCCTTCTATTAAAAGTCTTCTTGTAAGAAAACTGAAAGCTTTTTCATTGTTCTAAGATCCAAGGGTGTGGGTCTGTGGTCACCTATGCAAATTGGTGAGGATTTTTACCAAACCTTCCCCAGGAAGTGGGGTGCAAGAGTTGGGAGGATTTGGGGGGGAAAGACGTATCCAAACTACGTTTCCCAGTAAACCCAGTTAAAGTTTGGTGGTGGCAGTGGAAATTCCAAGGGCAAAGGGTCAAATTAATTTGTACCTTGGGGAAGTTTTAACCTAAGCTGGTAAAAGTAAGCTTAGGAGGTTTTCATGCAGGTCCCCACATCTGTACCCTAGAGTTCAGAGTGGGGAAGGAACCTTGACAGCATTACTGAAAAAACAGCTGCAGATTGACTCCTGCTAGCAAGAAGCTTCTGTACAATGTACAGTAAGATATTGGGCTTAACCCAGCGCAGGGCTAGGCTGAATTAAAGTCAGTCAAAGTTTTGTCTGAGTAGGGTATGAGGCCCAGCTCCTCAAAGGTCTTTAGACTCCTAACTTCCACTGAAATCAGTGGAAGCTAGGAGCCTAAATACCTACTGTAGAATTTGACCCAATAACAACAATAATAATAACAATTTGCATTTCTAGAGAGATTTTCTTCTTCAAAGCATTTTACACACATGTTTTCTCACTCTCTGCTTCAAATAAAAGCCATTATTGACAGACAATTCTATTTTTCCGTCACAGCACAGACAAATAGGAGAGTGAAGAGAACACAGTTCATTAATGGGATTTTAAGCAGGTTCTCGTATGGAAAAAAAATTAAAGATCCAGCACTCAGAAGATGACTCTGCTTAGCTGTGTGCCTTGTGGCTTAAAGCAGAATTCCAAGAACATGACTTTGCTTTTTGAAATGGTTTCTCAATTAATGACAACTCAAAATATCTGTTTCCACCTAGTGGTGCGAGTTTGCAGAACATGTGTTGTTTGTATTCCCTGTTTTCGATATCTTTGCCTAAAAGATAAAATACATCCGAATCTACTGAGACAATTCACACTTCTGCACAAAGCCACAACAGCACTAAGAATGTATATCTTTGTTAGCAAATAGGGAGAAGGAAAATTGTTAGCAAATTAGGGAGAAGGAAAAGGATAATCTCAGAAAGAGGCTCTCTCTTTCTCCTTCACTTTATTCTATCTAGGTTTTTCCATGGTTCTCATCAATGAAGTATCTGAGCAGCTTCCTCTAGTACATTAATAATATGACTCACATCTGTCATGGTAATATCTTTTATTGGACTAACTTCTGTTGGTGAAAGGACTGCACAGAGTTCTTCCAGAGTGAAGTCCCGGATGACTGGAAAAAGGCTAATGTAGTGCCAATCTTTAAAAAAGGGAAGAAGGAGGATCCTGGGAACTACAGGCCAGTCAGCCTCACCTCAGTCCCTGGAAAGGTCATGGAGCAGGTCCTCAAAGAATCAATCCTGAAGCACTTGCATGAGAGGAAAGTGATCAGGAACAGCCAGCATGGATTCACCAAGGGAAGGTCATGCCTGACTAATCTAATCGCCTTTTATGATGAGATTACTGGTTCTGTGGATGAAGGGAAAGCAGTGTCATGTTGAGAGAGCATTGAGGGAGCTGGGATTGTTTAGCCTGCAGAAGAGAAGAATGAGGGGGGATTTGATAGCTGCTTTCAACTACCTGAAAGGGGGTTCCAAAGAGGATGGCTCTAGACTGTTCTCAATGGTAGCAGATGACAGAACGAGGAGTAATGGTCTCAAGTTGCAGTGGGGGAGGTTTAGATTGGATATTAGGAAAAACTTTTTCACTGTGAGGGTGGTGAAACACTGGAACGCGTTACCTAGGGAGGTGGTAGAATCTCCTTCCTTAGAGGTTTTTAAGGTCAGGCTTGACAAAGCCCTGGCTGGGATGATTTAACTGGGAATTGGTCCTGCTTCGAGCAGGGGGTTGGACTGGATGACCTTCTGGGGTCCCTTCCAACCCTGATATTCTATGATTCTATGATTCCTTCAGGTCCTTGAAAGGTTATTTCTTTCACCAACAGACGTTGGTCCAACAGAAGATATTACCTCAGCTAGGGTGACCAGATGTCCTAAATTTATAGGGACAGTCCAGATATTCGGGGTTTAGGCGCCTATCAATCCCACCCCACCCCCATCACGATTTTTCATACTTACTATCTGGTCACCCTCTCCCTCACCCACCTTGTCTCTCTAATAGCCTCGGAATGACATGGGAGTTTGTTCTCCTGTCACAGACTGTCCCCTGAGAAAGCTCTATCTACTGCACAGACAAGCCTCATCCTTCGAGTAGAAAACTTCATGGTGCCTGAGAAATAGGCCCTGTCAGCCACAACCCTAATCCCAGGGATTTACCTGATATCTTAGATATACTGGGCCCTGGCCACTGAGCCCCTGGAAGAGAAGGACTGCGACCTGGAACCTGACTTGATGTGTTCACGTTGCAGAAGTATGTACACAGCGTCTGAAGGCAAGCAACAAACAACACTTCAATGGTCACTGAATGAGGGGCCTGTGGAAAAAAATAGTACAATTGTGCAAGTAAAGACTGTGTCAAAATGCACGTGCACAGTACTCAGACTCCCTGAATCCTGGCATTTCCAAACTTTCCATTGCTCAGTTTTGCAAACTTACTAATTGTTATTTTAATGCAGATTTTTGTATATTTGTTGGGCGTCTAAAGATATAAAAATACAGACATGGATTCATATCATTGTCGTGCAAACATCCCCATTTCATTGTTTGTTTTTAAAGAAAAAAGTACAGGACTAGGTTCTGGCAATTTCTGTATTGAGCTGTAAAGAAAGGTATTTTTAAGGGGTTTGAACTATCGAAACAGAGGCACAGAGATTGTCTCACACAGGGAGGAGTGGGTGATGCAGTGCACACTTTCCCAAGCCAGCAGAGTTGCTGGACCCCAAGAGATTCCCCCTCTATTCCTGAGCCAACCTTGGCCAGAAGCAAGCAGACAGAAGGACAAAAGTAGCTCTCCATTTTACTAAAGGCTCTTGTAACTTCCTGGGTCAACTGGTCCCTTCCATTCTTTAGCTGACTATTACTCAGGCTCTTTTCTTACTGGAGAACTTGAATTTTGATTTTTCTACGTCATGGCCAGTCTTTATCGTCTCTCTTGTAAACTTGAATATGCCAATCCCTGAGAGGACGTACTTTCTTGTTTTTTCCTGATTCGGCAATCCTAGCTCTGGGGATTGAGCTCCCATTTAAGGTACTTTTAATGATGACCCTCAGTCCTTTATTTCATCTATCAGGATGTTCAAAGAGAGCAGCTACCCTTCACTGAATGCCACTGCTCTGACTTTGGATTCCCTTGTAGAATGTGTGGGGCTAGGGTAGTTGTCTCAGCTGGATTCTTAATCCAGAGGAAAGATGCTCTCCCCTGTTCAATCAAGATCAGGAATGGCACATAGATTTGGGAGAAAAAGTACATTTTACTTTTACTCTATTTTCTTATTTCTCAAAAGGAACAATCAATATAGGTATTGATGTATCTTGTCTGAAATGGGACAGCTGCTCTTCTACTCTCGGGATGGATGCTATATCAACAGATAAGATAAAAAGACAGGCCTAACTGAGAGACTGAACCCATAGGAGGGCCAAATTCTGCTGCTCGTTTACATGAGTACGTCGCTCCCCGACTAGGGCCCAAATCTGTGTAAAGAAGAGTAAATCTGGTCCCGAGGGTGTATCGAACAACTTCCAAACTGTATAAGGAGGGTGGTTGAGTCTAAACTATAAAGACAGTTCCAAATATGGACCGCAGTTCAGGAAAGCAGCCTTATTCATCCAAGCATATGAATGATGTAAGAAAATTCTGAAAATGTGGATCTTAGATCATGGTCATAATTTAAAAAAATTAATGGACACAGCGGACACCATTCACATTTGAAACATAAAGTAGCTTAAAACTGTCCTAGCTTGAAGTGGTTTGAAACTGCTTCAGGAAATGTGGTCCTCTTAGAAGTGTAGATGTGAGGTTGCATATATGGTAAAGCCATGTATACAGAATACATGCTGATTTTAATCCTACAAATGTCCTAAACACTATACAGAATATCTAATTGCTTATTTTTGAATCCTAATCAGAGAAAAATTAAAATGATTTGTGCAAATAATTGAATTCTAAGGATTGTGTAACAACAAACACTCTTATTTTCTAGATCTACTGAGAGCTAGCTCTGAGAGAACAAAACAGTATTTTCAGTGTTTATGGTTCTTTACTGAAGCAGGTCTATTCTTTATCTAAGAACAGGAAAACAAAAGAATTTACAATATTGTTATCCCTTTTGACCTGAGCAATTAGTGAATATTTTGGGTCTTGTGAGTTGTTTCCATTAGGGGGAGAAATGGATGATGGAGTCAGGCATTTTTTTGACACAATCCTGCTTATTTACAAAGAATGTACACGAAGTTCTATTTCCCTAACGACAGCACGAATAGTTTCTTGGCTCACAATTCCAAGCCTCTTTCTATCTAGCTGTCTACCATAAAGCGCGCACGCTCTCTCGCGCTCTCTCTCTCTCTCTCAACTTTTTCTGAGATCACACTACAAATACTTCCCTGGGGCTTCTTTGTGCTTCTGCGGTGTCACACTCCCTCTCTTCCTCCCCCCTCTGCCCCGAACCCCATCCACCTGCATTTGCATTCAGACCCCAGTGAAAGCCCCTTCCACTGTATGGCTCAACTCCTATTCCAGCTTTACTTGATGGTGACTTCTATTCAGTCAGCCATCTATTCCACAAAAGAGCTTGATTGTTTTTACATTGATCCTGAATAAAGGACAACTGGTATGCCCACCAGCTTCAATAAGGCTTCCCCTTTCCCCAGCGTAACTACCTGTTTTCATGTTGTTTTTATAAATCTGTATCTTGTACATGTCCGCAAAACCCACAGCATTCTTTTATTTTTACTAACCTGAAACAGGATATTGAATGCATAATTTCAGTTACACCAATGTAAATCTGTGGTAATTCATTAGAATTATTTATCCTGGTGACAAAATATGTTAGCACGTCACTAGAGAAAACATGACCCTTTTTGATAATTGTTATTGTTGCCGGCACCCAGTGCCGAGAGGCTAAACAACAGCTGAGGTTGGTTCGTTACCCGGTGTGCTACACTCAATAATCACAAAGGGGTGAAGAAGCAGAAAAGTTTATTTGCAGCTGCAAAAAGGTACAGGGAGAATAAAATCTCCAATCCTGCACCCAGAGCAGGAAGTTACACAGGCTTTTATACATCCTTTTTCCCAGCATACCTATCCAATAGCAAGCTGCCCTAAGTATCCATATAGCCAGCCAATCCAGTTCCCAGCTAGTTCCCTTGTTCTCTGTATCATTTGTTAAACCATACATAAAGCTGCTTTATTCAGCATTGGTCTTCCATATCTGCCCTGTTTGGCCTTGTTTAGTTTCAGGCAGTCTGACTCTGCAACATATTGTTGCAGATCCTCAGCATAACTGCTGCGAGTGCCTCCAGGCCGGGGGCCAAGGACACTTGGGCCTAGTACACAGAGCTGCTGCGAGTGCCTCCAGGCCGGAGGGGGGGGGGGGGCAAGGACACCTGGGCCTAGTGCGAGGAGGCTTCATCGACACTCGTGGTCTTCCATCTCCTCGAGATACCTAGTGGCCATGCCCCAGTGTCCCCACTGAACTCCCACATCTGAACTCCCAGCCAGAGCCCGTACGTGCTCCACCACTAGAGGCCCTGATGCAGCAAGCCACCCCCATACAGCAAAACAAAACCACTTCCCACATGGCAGTAGGATGGCAAACGCTAATAGAGAAAGATGAGAACTTGCTATAACAGGGGTTCTCAAACGTCATTGCACCACGACCCCCTTCTGACAACAAAAATTACTTCGCGACCCCAGGAGGGAGAACCAAACCCTGAGCCCACCCAAGCCCTAGCTCCCCCGGGCCAGAAGGGGCCAAAGTCAAAACCCAAGGGCTTCAGGCCCAGGCAGGGGGTGGGGGGAGCTGTAACCTGATCCCAGGGCTGAAGCCCAAGTCTCAGCCCTGCTTCCCAGGGCTCAGGCTTGGGCTTCAGCCCTGGGCCCAGGCAAGTCTAACTCCAGCCCTGGTGACCCTATTAAAAAGGGATCCCGACCCACAGTTTGAGAATCGCTGTGCAGTAACATGCACTGATTATTGGTGATACTTGGTTTCCTCACAAAGACATGCACAAGGTTACATGGAACTCATCAGATGGTTAAACCACAAACCAGACTGAGCACATGTCAGGAGACCGGGTTGTAGGGGGTCAGGCATAGTGGTCAGACTGGGAGTCATGCCTAGTGGTGAGTGTCCAAAAGCCAAAAGCAGGGATTGAGACGGGGCCAAAACCAAGAAGCAGATCCAAAGATTCGAACTAGAGTCAGAATCCAAATGGCAGAGCCAAGAATCAAGTAGGGTGACCAGACAGCAAATGTGAACAATTGGGATGGGGGTGGGGTAATAGGAACCTATATAAGAAAAAGACTCCCAGATCAGGACTGTTCCTATCAAATCGGGATATCTGGTCACTCTAGAATCAAGAGAGAGTCAGAGTCAGGAATCAGAGCCAAGGGTCAGAACCGGATCACCGGGGGCAGGGAAGAAGGGAGCAGGGCTGGTTCTGAGGCAGGAGCAAGGCTGGGTGTAGGACAGGATCTGGGCTGAAGCTGTGGAGGAACAGAGCAGAAGCAGGGCTTGGCAAGAGCTGAGCCCAGGGAGGCAGAGAATCACTGAACACCCAGCGAGCGACTGCTGCTGCTGAGTTTAAGAACCAGACAGCTAACTTCTTCAGCCAAGCAGGACAGGGTGGACCAAGCAGGACAGGGTGCTCCAAGCAGGACAGTGTCGGAGGATGGTGCCATGGGGAAGGTGAGCAGAGCTTCACCATCATGGGCTTGCTTCTGGACGGCGCCGTGCCTTGTGGTGCCGGAGGTCTATCTTGCCTGGTGGGAAACTGCGGTGCCATCATGGCAATCAAGTCCCTGGCCACTTCAAACGTGTCCAGGATGGAAGGGAGCTCCTGCTGCTCCACCTGGCACTCTCTAGCAGGAGGGTCCAGTGGCACCAGACTTGACGGATCCCTTTGCAGGCCCAAAGTCGACAGTGCTGATCCCTGCTAATATTCTGTTCGCTTTTTTGACTGCTGCTGCACACTGAGCAGATGCTTTCAGAGAACTATCCACAGTGACCCCAGGATCTTTCTTGAGTAGTAACAGCTCATCATTGATATGATAAACCCCCCTCATTTTATATGTATTGTTGGGATTATGTTTTCCAATGAGCATTACTTTGCACTTACCAACATGGAATTTCATCTGCCATTTTGTTGCCCAGTCACCCAGTTGTCTGAGGTTCCTTTGTAATTCTTCACGGTCTGCTTTGGACTTATCTGTCTTGAGTAAGTTTCTATCATTTGCACTTTTTGCCACATCACCATTTACCCCCTTTTCCAGATCATTTATGAATATGTTGAACATCACTAGTCCCCGTACAGATCCCTGGGGGACACCACTGTTTACCTCTCTCCATGCTGAATATTGACCATTTATTCCTATCCTTTGCTTCCTGTCTTTTAAGTTAGTGATCCGTGAGAGGACTTTCCCTCTTATCCCGTGACTGCTTACTTTGCTTAGGACCCCCACCAAAGGCTCTTTGTCAAAGGTTTTCTGAAAGTCCAGGAACCTCATGTCTCCTGCTTTGCCCCATGGGCATTTTAACCCTCCAGACCCATTGGGTAAGAGTGTGAAGTACAGAGGGAAACTGAGGCATGCATAGAATTATTTAAAAATGTTACAGAAAATTCCCACTTTATTAAGGTCTGGTACATTTTAAACCTGATGCTGCACATGGAAATGTGTCCAGCTGTCTCTAAGGCATGGGCCATGCCCCTTGTGTGCTCCTTTCTCCCCAGTATCACACTTGTGACAGAGTGCTCCCAAGCAGGGCACAGCTGGGCACCTGGGAACAGAGCTGAGCCTCCCCTGAGCACAGCCAAGGTCACTGACTCTCAGGAGAACTGGTGGCTTTCTTAAAGTCCCAGCTCCTGGAGTCATGTGAATTTGTGAGAATTCCAGTTTTTGCTTCGCCAATGAAGTCAGTGTCTAGTGCTCATGGCTGGGGAGCACAGTCCAGCAGCTCCATGGAGGGATAAATAAAGAACCCAAACTGATCAGTTTTGTAATCCCATGATTTTGGGGGCCTCACTTCTGAGCTCTGAAGCTGGTGATGCTGCATAGATGGTGGGCTCTGTGTGCCTATTAGCTCCAAAGTACGCCAGCAACAACCAGCAGAGAGATGTCCTCTGAAGTAGCTGCCACTGTTAATGAGGGGAGCTGCAAGGCTTAGCTGAGCCACTGGGTGGGAAAGGGTGGGTTGTGGGGTGGGATGCTGGGTGGGGCAGGGCAGGCTGGAGAGAGTGAGGTGGCAAGTGGGGAAGACTGACTGGGCGGGGGGAGGGAAGGCTGACTGAGGGTGTCAGGGAAGGCTTGTGGGGAAGGGGGTGGGGCGGTGGCAGCAGCAGGTGCTGGAAGGAGGGTGGCAGGCACTGGGTGGGAAGTTGAGGGGGTGTTGGTTGCGGGAGGCTGGGTTGGGGGAAGCAGGTGGTGGGTGGGAAAAATTGGGGGGCTGGGACATGGGGGGCATGGGCGGTGGGCTAGAAGGGGCAAAGGCTAGGCTGGGATTGGCAGATGCTGGGCAGGGAAGGCTGGGCTGGTGGGGTGGGGAAGGCCACGGGCACTTTGCTTGGCCTTTCCACACAGCATCTGTCTGTCCAGCCCTCTTATCAGGGCGTGGCCTTGCTTGCTGATCAGTCTTCAGAGGCTGCTGCTGCAGTGCAAAGGCAATCCAGAGCTGGATTAACTGACTGCTTCTGCCCCATGCCTCAGTGGACACCCTGCACGAGAGCCGGCAGAGGGACCCTTGCGTCCTGAGCAAAGCTCCCTGCCAAGGGGTTCTCCCAGGCAGCCTTTCCTTCTGTGCCAGAGCTTTGGGGTGAGAGGAGATGGCTGCCCTGGCAGGAATCTGGGGCCCATTGATCCAACACCCTTTGTCCCTTGGGTGGCTGTTAACAGCATCCCGGGCTCGTCTGTGAGCCTGTGTGGGATAGAGGGCGGCTGCTCTTCATTGATCCCTCGTTATCTGTAGGCTCTCCCTGGCCGATAAGGGGGCTACAGGGTGAGGGCAGGGCGGGGCCTGGAGCCTGAGCTTTGGCAACCTGCCACCGACTGCCATGCCGGTGTTACGGTAACACCAGGACTCTGATTTGAACTCTGCTTCATGCTGTCACCTTGGGCCTGGAGCTTCGCCACCTGGCGTTCGCCTGAAGGGGGCGAGTGGTTTTCTTCTAATGGTTGAGCCAGCTCAGCAGCCTGTAACTAGACTCCTAATAGAATCAAAATTATAGTGGAAAGAGGAGGAAGTGCAATTAGCATGTAAAGCCCTCACAAGGGGGGGGGGGGACAGGCCACCAAATATTAATACCCATCCCCAGCCTCTCTCCCTTCACAGCGTTTTGGAACCCATGTCCCTTGCCTAGTGAGTGCTACTTAGTTGATGGCGAGTCCCTCCATCATAACAAAAGGCCAAGTACAGTTCCCCTGTCCTTGATTCCCATAATCAGGGTAATAACAATTTATTCTTCCTGCCCCAATAACAGAGACAATGGGGATCCCACAGCAGCCAAAGTGACCATTTGGGCAGCTATGGCCTCATTCTAGGCGGGGTGGGTGTGCCTATGCAAATGAGATCGGCCCCTGAAGTTCTTTTCCACAACTTGCCACACCTCACCACCAGATGTCAGGGTGGAGCTCATCCTGATTCTGCTTACAAGAGGAAAGTGATCAGGAACAGTCAGCATGGATTCACCAAGCGGAAGTCATGCCTGACTAATCTAATTGCCTTCTATGATGAAATAAGTGGCTCTGTGGATGAGGGGAAAGCAGTGGATGTGTTATTCCTTGACTTTAGCAAAGCTTTTGACATGGTCTCCCACAATATTCTTGCCAGCAAGTTAAAGAAGTATCGGCTGGATGAACGGACTATAAGGTGGATAGAAAGCTGGCTAGACTGTCGGGCTCAATGGGTGGTGATCAATGGCTCCATGTCTAGTTGGCAGCCAGTATCAAGTGGAGTGCCCCAAGGGTCGGTCTTGGGTCCGGTTTTGTTCAGTATCTTCATTAATGATCTGGAGGATGGTGTGGATTGCACCCTCAGCAAGTTTGCAGATGACACTAAACTGGGAGGAGAAGAAGATAGGTTGGAGGGTAGGGATAGGATACAGAGGGACCTAGACAAATTGGAGGATTGTGCCAAAAGAAATCTGATGAGGTTCAACAAGGACAAGTGCAGAGTCCTGCACTTCGGAGGGAAGAATCCCATGCACCGCTGCAGACTAGGGACCAAAAGGCTTGGCCGCAGTTCTGCAGAAAAGGACCTAGGGGTTACAGTGGACGAGAAGCTGGATATGAGTCAACAATGTGCCCTTGCTGCCAAGAAGGCCAATGGCATATTGGGATGTATAAGTAGGGGCATTGCCAGCAGATCGAGGGACGTGATCGTTCCCCTCTACTCGACATTGGTGAGGCCTCATCTGGACTATTGTGTCCAGTTTTGGGCCCCACACTACAAGAAGGATGTGAAAAAATTGGAAAACGTCCAGCGGAGGGCAACAAGAATGATTAGGGGACTGGAACACGTGACTTATGAGGAGAGGCTGAGGGAACTGGGATTGTTTAGTCTGCGGAAGAGAAGAAGGAGGGGAGGATTTGATAGCTGCTTTCAACTACCTGAAAGGGGGTTCCAAAGAGGATGGCTCTAGACTGTTCTCAGTGGTAGCTGATGACAGAACAAGGAGTAATGGTCTCCAGTTGCAGTGGGGGAGGTTTAGGTTGGATATTAAGAAAAACTTTTTCACTAGGAGGGTGGTGAAGCACTGGAATGGGTTACCTAGGGAGGTGGTGGAATCTCCTTCCTTAGAGGTTTTTAAGGTCAGGCTTGACAAAGCCCTGGCTGGGATGATTTAATTGGGGATTGGTCCTGCTTTGAGCAGGGGGTTGGACTAAATGACCTGCTGAGGTCCCTTCCAACCCTGATATTCTATGATAAGTCTCTGCCTGCGCTAGAGCTTAAGTCTTTGCAGTTAATTTAACCCTTCTGAAACAGGAGGGATGTTACTCAATGTTCCAGCTGAGGCCACGTCTATATTGGGAGCATTTTGCCAGTATAGGTAAACTAGTGTGGACATAGAAGAGCACTACTGTCCCCCACTGAATGAAGAACCTTTACCCTTAGAAAAGAGCAAGAATACAAAGAGGACGAACCCACTGCTCAGGCTTGCTCTGCATGGCTTTTCTATCACTGTAGCGATGTTGGCTAGGGGTGTGATTCCTAACCAATACCATCATACCGGTACATCATCTTAACTCCTGGAGGCAGTTATACCAGTATAAGTGTGCTTATACCTGTACAACTAATATACACTAGCACTGGAGAGCTTAAAATAAGATACTAGACTGAGAGGACAAAAGAAAGGAGCAGATTCTCCTCTTAAATATACAGCATTCTCGCCCAGGATAGAAGACTGCGAAGAGGGACTTGCAGACAGATGTACACTGAATAGAGTTATTAGCAAGATGAAAAAAGATGGCTTAGCAGCTCTCCTGCTCTGATTGCAAAGTAAAGAATTAACTGCAACATCAGATCACTTCTGCTTTGGCCAGCCAGAAGGCATCCATATAACACTGGCTGCATTTGCTCCATTGCCTGAAGTGGGAAGTAAATAGCCTGGTCCCATGAGTGAACTGTTGGAAGAGAATAGGATCCCATCACTGAGCTAGGTATTCTGAAGAACCTGTTTCACCTTTCTTCAGGGTAAATGCACTGATCTGAAGGGCATTACTAAATATGAACTGGATGCTTTTACTAAGTGGTAAATGGATGAGCGATATAAATATGAAATCAAGACGGCTTCTTTTTTCCAGCCTAATAGCAAGTGAAGGCATCCTTCTAGCAAAAGGCAGCACAGCATACCGAGCTCACCATGCATAAGCATTTACAAAAATATGATTTCCCAAGTGCATTAGAGACCTTAACATCCCATCCTACCTTCAGAGTAACAGCCATGTTAGTCTGTATTCGCAAAAAGAAAAGGAGGACTTGTGGCACCTTAGAGACTAACCAATTTATTTGAGCATAAGCTTCCGTGAGCTACAGCTCACTTCATCGGATGCATCCTACCTTCCTGCACTTTATCAGATGATAGGGAAACCAACAGGCCCTGATTCGATGATACTTATCATAGGGACATTGTATTAACCTCTCTGGATCCAAAGCATCAACTGGAAGAGAAGGAATAAAAAGACAAAAGAAAACATTCTGTAAAACAAGATCTAAGTTCATCATCAACACAATTAACAAGAGTGAAAGCATACTAGGTACTGGAGCTGCCCTCTAACGGGGTTAAGCCATCAATTTTTAATAGCCGAGATAAAAATGCTAAACTGCTAAGTTGGCACTCATTGTGTGTACCCAACCAAATTCACTTCGGATTTTGGGTGAGTGGAATATTCCATTAAAAATGAGGAAAGCGCAATCAGTAGTGCAGAGTGGCCAGTACATATTAATGACTATACTTATGCAGAACAGTGAGCTGGAAATAAACATTACTATAAAAACCCTTGAAGCTACCAAATTAACTAGTTGTACAGCAGTGACATGCTAAGGATTGGCAGAAGCACGGCATTCTGAAGTAAATCCTTTTGCATTTACCTTCATACTCCAAGGCCATCTCTGCTGGATTTAGAAAAACATCAAACTAAAACAAACATGTCTGGAGTTAAGGATGCAATTTGCACTACAGTGCACTTGGCCCTGTAAGGTGCAGAGGTTGGCAGGTGCTTAAGAGCCCAAGACTCTCTGAACATAGTGAGGGTCTAAGTCACAGGCACTTTTTGAAAATGTTCCCTCCTAGTCCATACTATGACCCAGAGACAGGCACGAGTCACCTTAATCACTTAACAGTTACACAGAAGGGACAAGGTAGGGGAGGACCAACTTCTGAAAGTGAGACACACAAGCTTTCAAGCATACATAGACCTCTTCTTCAGGATTCAGTTTGTGTCCATGCAGCAGTTTTCTTGCCATCACAAATGTGTCTCCCCTCACACCTTCCATGCTATTTATCCGCATTTGTATCAATGTACAGAGGGCATGCACAGAAGTAACATGGGCCAATGGACTGTGGGAGGTTTTCTAGATAGCTGGAAGTAAGGAGGACGGGCCAGATTGATTACATAAATCAGTATTTTTCAACCTTTTTGATACCAGGGACCAGCTTAGAATCATTGAATATCAGGGTTGGAAGGGACCTCAGGAGGTCATCTAGTCCAACCCCCTGCTCAGAGCAAGACCAACACCAACTAAATCATCCAAGCCAAGGCTCTGTCAAGCCGGGCCTTAAAAACCTCTAAGGATGGAGTTTCCACCATCTCCCTAGGGAACCCATTCCAGTGTTTCACCACCCTCCTCGTGAAATAGTGTTTCCTAATATTCAACCTAGACCTCCCCCGCTGCAACTTGAGACCATTGCTTCTTGTTCTGTCATCTGCCACCACTTTGAACAGCCTAGCTCCATCCTCTTTGTATCCCCCTTTCAGGTAGTTAAAGGCTGCTATCAAATTCCCCCTCACTCTTCCCTTCTGCAGACTAAATAACCCCAGTTCCCTCAGCCTCTCCTCATAAGTCATGTGCCCCAGCTCCTTAATAATTTTCGTTGCCCTCCGCTGGACTCCCTCCAATTTGTCCACATCTGTTCTGTAGTGGGGAGACCAAAACTGGACGCAACACTCCAGGTGTGGCCTCACCAGTGCCAAATGGAGGGGAATAACCACTTCCCTCCATCTGCTGGCAATGCTCCTACTAATACAGCCCAATATACCATTGGCCTTCTTGGCAACAAGGGCACACTGCTGACTCATATCCAGCTTCTCATCCACTGTCATCCCCAGGTCCTTTTCTGCAGAACTGCTGCTTAGCCAGTCGGTCCCCTGTCTGTAGCAGTGCATGGGATTTCCTTCCTTCCTTCCTCAGTGCAGAACTCTGCACTTGTCCTTGTTGAACCTTTTCAGATTTCTCTTGGCCCAATCCTCCAATTTGTCTAGGTCACTCTGGACCCTTCCCTACCCTCCAGTGTATCTACTTCTCCCCCCAGTTTAGTGTCACCTGCAAACTTGCTGAGGGTGCAATTAATCCCATCATCCAGATCACTAATAAAGATGTTGAACAAAACCAGCCCCAGGATTGACCCCTAGGGCACTCTTCTTCATACAAGCTGCCAACTAGACTTGGAGCCATTGGTCACTACCCGTTGAGCCCAACAATCTAGCCAGCTTTCTATCCACCTTATAGTCCATTCATCCAATCCGTACTGCTTTAACTTGCTGGCAAGAATACTGTGGGAGACCGTACCAAAAGCTTTGCTAAAGTCAAGATATATCACATGCACTGCTTTCCCCATATCCATAGAGCCAGGTATCTCATCCTGGAAGGCAATCAGGCTGGTCAGGCATGACTTGCCCTTGGTGAATCCAAAGCTTGCAGCTTTTCTAAACAGTGTCAGGGAGATCTGAGGGACAGGCCATTGAGAAAGACTGACATAGGTACTTAGGACAAATGGCTACTTGTGACGAAGTGGGAAGTGTCTTAGTGTTTGATGAATACTGTGCACGCCTCAGTTTTCCCATTGTGTTGCACAAGTATCTAGGTGGTGGGATAAGGGTGTGTGACCTTTGCAGATACCCCGAGAGGGAAGGTGCAAGTGCCTTCTAGCTCCCTGGGCCCAGACAATAGATGTATCTTGGCAACTGATTGCCGGGGCCCATCCTCTGCAAGAGCCAGTGGGAGGAATTGGAGAACAAAGAGAGGTGGAGGCCAGGTGACCGGTTTGCTTGGGGAACAGCATACAGGATGGAGGAGGGGCAACTGGGTGTGACTGAAGGTGGGCTGCTGGAGGCTGGTCAGACTCCTGGTTTGGGACTCAGGAGGAGAACCCGTGGCTCTGGGTCTCCTCAAGATGAACTTTGCTGTAACTTCCTGCTTTCTGTGCTAACAAGATTCTGCTCTATGCTGTGTTCCAGACAACTAATAAACCCTTCTGTTTTACACCGCTGGCTGAGAGTCACTCCTGACTGCTGAAGTCGGGGGTGCATGGCCCCTTTGGAGGGCGTGTAAGGTTTCCCCAGGTGTCCTATTCAGGTGGCTCACTGCAGGGAGCTTATGGCGTGAGACAGGGATGCTGAATGCTCCGAGGTCAGACCAAGGAGGAGCTGAAGCCCAGGAGGCTTGTCCTAGTGAGAGTGTGCCCCGAGGGGTAGCCACACTGCAAGAGGGTCTTGGTCCGGGGGCTAGTCTTCACCAGACTCACTGCAGCTGCGCTAATGTAGGGCAGTACTGTAAACGCACTATGAAGACCAGACAGCGCTTTCCTGTCAGCATAATTACTCCACCTCAGCGAAAGGTGGAAGCATGACAGAATGAGTGTGTGTCCCACTGACTTAGCGCCAGTGCGGACAGCTCAGTGGGGTGGCTTTTTCATGTCCGTGACCGACATAAGTTACATCAACTTAAGCGGAAGCATAGACAAGCCCTGAACTTCATTCACTGGTTCCAGAGCACCAAGCCCGTGCATCCATGAACTACTAAGGGGGGAAAAAGTCCCCAATGCCTCAAACCAACACCATACACCTGGCTATGCCTCTGGAGAGGGCAGCACCCTTACCTGACCATGGTACTAATTAGGGCTGTCGATTAATCACAGTTAACTCACACCATTAACTCAAAAAAAATTATTAAAAAAATGAATCGCAGTTACATTTCAATTGGTATTCTATTGTGTATTACACATTTTGGGATGTTTTCTACATTTTCAAATATATTGATTTCAGTTACAACACCGAATACAAAAGGTACAGTGCTCACTCTATTCTATTTATTGCAAATATTTGCACTGTAAAAATGATAAACAAAAGAAATCGTATTTTTCAATTCACCTCATACAAGTACTGAGGTGCAATCTCTTTATCGTGAAAGTGCAACTTACAAATGTAGATTTTTTTGTTACGTAACTGCACCCAAAAACAAACCAATGTAAAACTTTAGACCTTACAAGTCTACTCACTCCTACTTCTTGTTCAGTCAATCACTGAGAGAAACAAGTCTGTTGACATTTACAGGAGATATGCTGCCCACTTCTTATTCACAATGTCACCCGAAAGTGAGAACAGGCGTTTGTATGGCACTTTTGTAGCCGGCATTGCAAGGTATTTACACGCCAGAGATGCTGAACATTCGTATTTCTCCTTCATGCCTCGGCCACCGTTCCAGAGGACGTGCTTCCATGCGGATGACACTTGTTAAAAATATAATGTGTGTGACTGAACTCCTTGGGGGAGAGCGGTGCGCCCCCTGCGCTGTTTCACGCACACGCCGCCACAGATTTCCTGGTATAGCAGTCGCGGATGATGACCCAGCACAGGTTGTTCATTTTAAGAACACTTTCCCTGCAGATCTGACCAAACGCAAAGAAGGTACCAATCTGAGATTTCTAAAGATAGCTACAGTACTCGACTCAAGGTTTAAGAATCTGAAGTGCCTTCCAAAATCTGAGAGGGTCGAGGTGTGGAGCATGCTTTCAGAAGTCTGAAAAGAGCAATACTCCAATGTGGAAACTACAGATCCAAGCCACCAAAAGAGAAAATCAACCTTCTGCTGGTGGCATCTAACTCAGATGATGAAAGTGAACATGTGTTGGGCCACACTGCTTTGGATCGTTATTGAGCAGAACTCATCATCAGCATGGACAGATTCTCTCCTGCAAATGTAAACAAACTTGTTTGTCTTAGCAATTGGCTGAGCAAGAAGTAAGACTGAGTGTACTTGTAGGCTCTAAAGTTTTACATCGTTTTGTTCGAGAATGCAAATTTTTTGTACATAATTCTACATTTGTGAGTTCTACTTTCGTGATAAAGAGATTGCACTATATTACTTGTATTAGGTGAAGTGAAAAACACTATTTCTTTTGTCTTTTTGTACAGTATAAATATTTGTCATAAAAAAGAAATATAAGTGAGCACTGTACACTTTGTATTCTGTGTTGTAAATGAAATAAATATATTTGAAAATGTAGAAAACATCCACAAATATTTAAATGGTATTCTATTATTTTTAAGTGCGTGATTACATTTTTTAATTGCTTGACAGCCCTAGTACTAACAGGATATTAACCATGTTACGTCTGTAGCAAAACACATTTTGGAGCCAGCCACTGGTAATAAAGTCAATTATGAATTATGGCAAGGACAGGGCCTTAATAAGAACAGTCACTTCACTGGGATGATCCCCAGGAAACTGATTTAGGCCCTGGCTGCACAAGACATGACTGTAGCTTTGTAACCAGTTTGTACCCCACACAGCAAATTTGATCTGCTAGTTGGATCATCCATTTCTCCAGACCACAGACATGCTGCAGCTGGGGGACATAGTCATAGAATCATAGAATCATAGAATATCAGGGTTGGAAGGGACCCCAGAAGGTCATCTAGTCCAACCCCCTGCTCAAAGCAGGACCAATTCCCAGTTAAATCATCCCAGCCAGGGCTTTGTCAAGCCTGACCTTAAAAACCTCTAAGAAAGGAGATTCTACCACCTCCCTAGGTAACGCATTCCAGTGTTTCACCACCCTCTTAGTGAAAAAGTTTTTTCCTAATATCCAATCTAAACCTCCCCCACTGCAACTTGAGACCATTACTCCTCGTTCTGTCATCTGCTACCATTGAGAACAGTCTAGAGCCATCCTCTTTGGAACCCCCTTTCAGGTAGTTGAAAGCAGCTATCAAATCCCCCCTCATTCTTCTCTTCTGCAGGCTAAACAATCCCAGCTCCCTCAGCCTCTCCTCATAACTCATGTGTTCCAGTCCCCTAATCATTTTTGTTGCCCTTCGCTGGACTCTCTCCAATTTATCCACATCCTTCTTGAAGTGTGGGGCCCAAAACTGGACACAGTACTCCAGATGAGGCCTCACCAATGTCGAATAGAGGGGAACGATCACGTCCCTCGATCTGCTCGCTATGCCCCTACTTATACATCCCAAAATGCCATTGGCCTTCTTGGCAACAAGGGCACACTGCTGACTCATATCCAACTTCTCGTCCACTGTCACCCCTAGGTCCTTTTCCGCAGAACTGCTGCCTAGCCATTCGGTCCCTAGTCTGTAGCTGTGCATTGGGTTCTTCCGTCCTAAGTGCAGGACCCTGCACTTATCCTTATTGAACCTCATCAGATTTCTTTTGGCCCAATCCTCCAATTTGTCTAGGTCCTTCTGTATCCTATCCCTCCCCTCCAGCGTATCTACCACTCCTCCCAGTTTAGTATCATCCGCAAATTTGCTGAGAGTGCAATCCACACCATCCTCCAGATCATTTATGAAGATATTGAACAAAACCAGCCCCAGGACCGACCCTTGGGGCACTCCACTTGATACCGGCTGCCAACTAGACATGGAGCCATTGATCACTACCCGTTGAGCCCGACAATCTAGCCAGCTTTCTACCCACCTTATAGTGCAACAATCTAGCCAGCTTTCTACCCACCTTATAGTGCATGTTTCCTCTGAATAGTGTGGGGGTGCCTCAATTTCCCCTTTGCAGTTCTTAAGTATCTAGGTGGTGGGAGAAGGGTGTCTGATCACTGCAGAGCCCTAGAGGGCAGGTGTGTGCAGGAGTCTGGACACAGAGAATGGCCGACACCCTGTTTCTTGGCCACTGATGGCCTGGGCCCTTCCCCCCTGCAAGGTGAGAGCTAAAGGGTTGGAGAACAAGGGAATCAGGTGACCTCCTGGCCCGGGAAAGGAACAAAGCCCAGAGGAGGAGGGGCTGGAGGGAGTTTCAGTTTGGGGCTAGCTGGGACATGGAGTGAAGGGCAGAGGTGGTTGTCTGGCTCACTGCCCCGCAAAATGGACCCAGCTGAGGAGTCCTGTTCTCTGCACCTACCAGCTCTGTTTTAGACCATGTTCCTGTCGTTTAATAAACCTCTTTTTTACTGGCTGGCTGAGAGTCACATCTGACTGCGAAGCTGGGGTGCAGGACCCTCTGGCTTCCCCAGGAGCCCCGCCAGAGCAGACTCGCTGTGGGAAGCGCACGGAGGGGCAGAGGATGCTGAATGCTCTGAGGTCAGACCCAGGAAGCTGTGTGAGCTTTGTGGCCTGCAGACAGTCTGCTCACAGACAGGAGACTTCCCCAGAGTCCTGACTGGCTTCATGGGGAGCAGTTCCAGAGCATCGCCTGGGGACTCCATGACAGCTATCAAATCCCCCCTCCCTCTTCTCTTCTGCAGACAAAATAACCACAGTTCCCTCAGCCTCTCCCCATAAGTCATGTGCCTCAGCTCCCTTCTCATTTTCATTGCCCTCCGCTGGACTCTCTCCAATTTGTCCGCATCCTTTCTGTAGTGGGGGCCCAAAACTGGACGCAATACTCCAGATGAGGCCCTCACCAGTGCTGAATAGAGGGGAATAATCACTTCCCTCGATCTGTGGGCAACCCTCCTACTAATGCAGCCCAATATGCTGTTAGCCTTTTTGGCAACACGGGCACACTGCTGACTCACCTCCAGCTTCTCATCTGCTGTAACCCCAGGTCCTTTTCTGCACGTCCTTTTCACCAGTTCCTTATCCACCTTTCAATTCTCAGATTAAAGCCCATCTTCTCCAATTGAACTAATAATTTCCCAATTGTATCAAATGCCTCACTGACATCCAGGTAGATTAGATCATTGGTTCTCAAACTGGGGGTCACAACCCGGTTAAGTGGGGGGGTCACGAGCCCTGACCCCAGCGCGCGGCTGTAAGTTGCGAGCCCCGACCCCTGCACCAGGCTGTCAGCCCTGACCCCTGTGTGGAGCTGCGGGGCTACGAGCCCCAACCCGGGCACATGGCTGTGGGTCCCGACCCCTGTGCTAGGCTGTGAGCCCTGACCCCGGTGTGCGGCTGTGAGTCCCGACCCCGACCCCTGCGCCGGGCTGTGAGCCACGACCCCGGTGTGCAGCTGTCAGTCCTGACCCCAACCCCTGGGCCGGGCTGTGAGCCCCGACCCCAACAGGGAATCGTGGTTGCGAGCCCCGACTCCAACCCCCACACAGGGCTGCAAGCCCAGACCCCAACCCTGGCCAGGAGCGGGGCTGTGATCCCTGAGTCCGACTGCCACATGGGGTTGCAAGTGCTGACCCCAACCAGGAGTGGGGCTGTGAGCCCTGAGCTGGGGCCTCCAGGACGCTGTGAGCCCCGACCTCTGTAATGGGGTTTCAGGCGCAGCCCGGCCATGCTGAGGGTTATCAGCCGGGAGCACACACAGGGTTGTCAGCCCCGAGCCCCGCCACCCGCTGTGTTTTAGTCTTAATTTAAAAGCAGTGAGTAAAGGTAAATTCATTTTAAGCCATAGGGTTTAAATTTAGTATTTAACATAGTGTTAAATATCAAAAATGTGTTTTTAATTTTTAAGGGGGGGTCACACTCAGAGGTTTGGTGTTCGAAAGGGGTCACCAATACAAAAAGTTTGAGAACCACTGGATTAGATCTACTGCATTTCCTTTGTCTAAAACCTCAGTTATCTTCGCAGAGAAACAGATCAGGTTGGCCTGGCAGGACCCACCGATTGTAAAACCAGGTTGTATTTTATCCCAGTTACCGTTCACCTCTTTGTCCTTCATTACTTTCTCACTCAAAATTTGTCCCAAGACCCTGCAGACAGTTGAGGTCAAATTAAAAGGCCTGTAGATACCTGGACCACGTTTTTTTCCATTTCTTAAAAATAGGAACTATATTAGCAATTCTCCACTCCCCCGCCCCGAGTTTACAGAGCCATCAGAAATCCTTGCTATTGGGCTTGCAATTCCATGTGCCAGTCCCCTTACTCTGCATGGATGGAGCTTATGGGGTGCTAGGGGCTGCAGTGAGTGGGGTGGGAGGACCCAGTAGGGGGCATTTGCCCCTTCTAGTCTGTGCTGGCCCCAGCATAGTGCTCAATTTGTGCTATTTTGGGGGTTGTAAATCTAAGTTTCTGAGCGCTTGTCACTAAGGAGCCCATGTGCAGTGCAGCCTGGTCATAGAATCATAGAATATCAGGATTAGAAGGGACCTCAGGAGGTCATCTAGTCCAACCCCCTGCTCAAAGCAGGGCCAATCCCCAATTTTTGCCCCAGATCCCTAAATGGCCCCCTCAAGGATTGAACTCACAACCCTGGGTTTAGCAGGCCAATGCTCAAACCACTGAGCTATCCCTCCACCAAGGCTCCCTGGCCCAGCTCCCCACGCTCTGTGCAGCGCAGTGCAACTAGATGTGGGATTCTTCACTTAGAATCATAGAATCATAGAATATCAGGGTTGGATGACCCCAGAAGGTCATCTAGTCCAACCCCCTGCTCAAAGCAGGACCAATTCCCAGTTAAATCATCCCAGCCAGGGCTTTGTCAAGCCTGACCTTAAAAACCTCTAAGGAAGGAGATTCTACCACCTCCCTAGGTAACGCATTCCAGTGCTTCACCACCCTCTTAGTGAAAAAGTTTTTCCTAATATCCAATCTAAACCTCCCCCACTGCAACTTGAGACCATTACTCCTCGTTCTGTCATCTGCTACCATTGAGAACAGTCTAGAGCCATCCTCTTTGGAACCCCCTTTCAGGTAGTTGAAAGCAGCTATCAAATCCCCCCTCATTCTTCTCTTCTGCAGGCTAAACAATCCCAGCTCCCTCAGCCTCTCCTCATAACTCATGTGTTCCAGTCCCCTAATCATTTTTGTTGCCCTTCGCTGGACTCTCTCCAATTTATCCACATCCTTCTTGAAGTGTGGGGCCCAAAACTGGACACAGTACTCCAGATGAGGCCTCACCAATGTCGAATAGAGGGGAACGATCACGTCCCTCGATCTGCTCGCTATGCCCCTACTTATACATCCCAAAATGCCATTGGCCTTCTTGGCAACAAGGGCACACTGCTGACTCATATCCAGCTTCTCGTCCACTGTCACCCCTAGGTCCTTTTCTGCAGAACTGCTGCCTAGCCATTCGGTCCCTAGTCTGTAGCTGTGCATTGGGTTCTTCCGTCCTAAGTGCAGGACCCTGCACTTATCCTTATTGAACCTCATCAGATTCCTTTTGGCCCAATCTTCCAATTGGTCTAGGTCCTTCTGTATCCTATCCCTCCCCTCCAGCGTATCTACCACTCCTCCCAGTTTAGTATCATCCGCAAATTTGCTGAGAGTGCAATCCACACCATCCTCCAGATCATTTATGAAGATATTGAATAAAACCGGCCCCAGGACCGACCCTTGGGGCACTCCACTTGATACCGGCTGCCAACTAGACATGGAGCCATTGATCACTACCCGTTGAGCCCGACAATTTAGCCAGCTTTCTACCCACCTTATAGTGCATTCATCCAGCCCATACTTCCTTAACTTGCTGACAAGAATACTATGGGAGACAGTGTCAAAAGCTTTGCTAAAGTCAAGAAACAATACATCCACTGCTTTCCCTTCATCCACAGAACCAGTAATCTTATCATAAAAGGCGATTAGATTAGTCAGGCATGACCTTCCCTTGGTGAATCCATGCTGGCTGTTCCTGATCACTTTCCTCTCATGCAAGTGCTTCAGGATTGATTCTTTGAGGACCTGCTCCATGATTTTTCCAGGGACTGAGGTGAGGCTGACTGGCCTGTAGTTCCCAGGATCTTCCTTCTTCCCTTTTTTAAAGATTGGCACTACATTAGCCTTTTTCCAGTCATCCGGGACTTCCCCGGTTCGCCACGAGTTTTCAAAGATAACATACTTGTCCTAATCTACTGTGCTGTGTGGCTGTTAAAGAGCTGCTCTGTCCCACCCCAGAGGTGGCTGCATCTCAGTGCTGGGCAAAGGATCCCTGTATAAATAGCCCCTGCATCCCACCCCAGAAGTGGCTACATCTCAACCTCAGGGATGAACTGAGTGACTGGAATACAAGTGACTCTAGTCCTGGGAGTGACCAGGGCTGCTGGGCCTCTTGCCAGGGAGGTGGGCAAGGCCTCAGCAGAGATTGGGGCCCTGGGGTGGTGCAAGGCCAGGGCCGAGATTCTTCTGGCCGTGGGAGCCCAGTGACTCAGTCAGTGCCCTGCTCCCAGCCAGTCCTCCCCATTCACCGAGCACTTCGTGCCAGCCATGTTGCTCTGAGTCACACTAGGTGCCACTCGATAGGTCACCTACAATCACACGGTTTCTTTTCGGTGCCTCGACTGGGCAGCGGGTAAGGAGTGGTGGATAACGGATTCTCCAGGACAGGACTACAGATCTGCTCCCCCACTGTGACAGGGATGCCCCGCTGGTCCCATCTCTGCCCCAAGAGCCTCCCCCCGCAGTCCCTGGCAGAGAAGGGATTGCCCCACTGCCAGTGCCCAGCAGGCCTATGTGTGACATGAGTTTGGGGGTCTCAACCTCGTCCCTAGGGGGATGGGTCCATGCTCTGACAGGCATTAGCTGACAGCCAAGGACTGGCCAAGAGTGCCCTCCCCACCTTCTCAGGCAGGGCAAGGGGTGGAGTACAGAGTGATCTGCTGTGGGGCCCAGGCCCTCAGTCTCTGGGGCTGGCAGCACTGCCCCAGCGATGAACATCCCCCAGGGGCAGGGAGCAGCTGCCGGGTCCAAAGCATCCCAGCAAACACTGGCCATTCGGCACCAGCCAGGGGAAGGTCTCGCACCCAGGCCATTCTGGATCAGAAGCGTGTGTGGGGAGATGGGAGCTGAACACGGACCCCTCTCCAAACTCCCAGCAGCCCCCAGAGCCTCATCCCTGTGATCCCTCTAACGCCATGGGCACAAGGACCCTCAGCCAGCATCCCCATAGGGCCCAACAGTGGGGAACCCAGCCCCTTACCTGGCTGGTCCCTCCCATGGCCTTGACGCTGGCCCCAGTTCAGCCCAGTTCCCCCACTCTGCAGGGCACTGGAGAAGCCTCCACTGGCAGCTTTGCTGCTGGCATTCTGTGGCAGCTCCTGCCGAGGCCCCAGGGCCCAGGCCGGGCAGCGCTGCCCTCCCAGGGGGCTCGTTAGCCAGGGCCATGCAGAAGCCTGGGACCCAAAAGCCAACCATGGCTCCCCAGCCGGGAGCGGGTTTCCTTGACACCTGGGTACCCCAGGGGGCCAGATCCTAAAGAGCAGGAGGGGAAGATGCAGAAAGAGGAGAGCTGTGCACGGGGCCATGGAGCGGGGGGAAGGGACAGAGAGACGTTTAAACCAGAGGGGCGGAGGGCGCGCCCCATCTTCCTCAGAGCCCTGGGCTGGCCTGTGCCCCTTGGCCCCAGGGGTGGGGGCTGGAAAGTGACTTGCCTTACCCCAGAGTGCCAAGGCCACTGGCTGTACCGGAGAGGCCGTGCGGCTGCAGGAAACGCCCCCCCCTCGAGCTGGGCTCCGTGGGGCCAGGATTCAGGCCTGGGGAGCTTTGGGCCTTGTGGCAGGGACTCCAGCACTGGGGAAAGGGCCAGCTCGACTGCCCCAGAGCCCAAGGCTTGCGTCACACCCCCATCCCCCACGCCAACGGCCCTGCCCTGAAGGGACCCATCTAGGGGCAGAGCGGAGCTCAGGCTCTGTAGCCCCAGCGTGCCGGTCCCACAGCCGGCAGGCAACGCGGGTGCTGTCCCAACAGGAACTGGGCTGAGCCCCTCTCCACAGCCGCCCCCACTGTCAGACACTGCTCCCCGGGGACAGATTCGAACCCGTGCCCCAGAGAGGAGAGACGCCCCCTACCCCGCCAGCCCAGAATATTATTATTCATCTTACATAGCACTGTCCAGCAAAACACTTCCCAAAGGAGGTCAGTGTCATCATCCCCACTATACACATGGGGAAACTGAGGCAGAGAGCAGGGAAGGGATTTGCTCAAGGTCACCCAGTGGCAGAGTCAGACATAGACTTCCAGTCTGCTGCATCCCAGTTCAGTGCTTTACCCACTAGGCCACACTGCCTCCCTTGAATCATAGAATCATAGAATATCAGGGTTGGAAGGGACCTCAGGAGGTCATTTAGTCCAACCCCCTGCTCAAAGCAGGACCAATCCCCAATTAAATCATCCCAGCCAGGGCTTTGTCAAGCCTGACCTTAAAAACTTCTAAGGAAGGAGATTCTACCACCTCCCTAGGTAACGCATTCCAGTGTTTCACCACCCTCCTAGTGAAAAAGTTTTTCCTAATATCCAACCTAAACCTCTCCCACTGCAACTTGAGACCATTACTCCTTGTCCTGTCATCTTCTAAAAGAAGACTCTGTGGCCATAGCTCGGGAGTGGTTTCCCTCCACGCACTGCCAGGGGGAGCCATGAGATGTTTAGTATTGTCTGTCCCAAGTGTGGGGAGGCACGAGCCACCCCGGGTCCCACACAGGTGCCTCTGCCCAGATGGCAAGAAGGCCGAGCGGGCCCATCAGCTTTGGTGCCCCTCTTGCGCCCCAACACTCAGAAGTCACTAGTCAGGCCTCAAAATCATGAGATTTGCTTAAAAATCACAAGATTTTAATATTTGTTTGCATTCTGGCATGGCTGTGTTTGGGAGGAGCGAGGTCTGGGGCTTCTCCTCCACGCCGAGGGTGGGCACTTTATCGAACGAAAGTGAAGTTTCTTCGTTACTGATCCCATTCCAACTCACCCACCCACCCACTGCTGGGCTCACCATGCAGTGATGGGCGTTGGCAACGCTGGCCATTTAAGGGTTAAAGTGTGACAGGGCGTTGGTCTACCTTGGCACTAGAAGGGCAGCAGGAAGAGCAGCAGCCCCACAATTGAGCTGCCTTGGAAATTTGGGGGGGTGCATGGAACCCTTATGTTTTCACCCCTTGCAAAAAATTTTCAAAAGCCAAAAATGTCTATGTGTCTGTGGGTGTGTAGTTTTTTCCATCCCTTCCCATCCACTTTCCAGTAGATGAGAAAAGGACAAAGGGCAGAGAAATGGGGGAGGGAGGGGTAATTTTTCGAAGGCTTTTTTTAAATTGCTCATCAAAAACCTGAAATGTTTAGAAAGAAGCAAATTTTTTCTACAACACTGTCAAGAAAAAGGCCAATTTACCAACAAAACAGCTCAGGCTTTAGTTTAAAGAGGAGCGAAAGAAGCAGGGCTGAAATAGGTACAGAATATAATGAAAGGAGGGGGGTGCTCCTATTTGCCCCCCCTTCACCTGCCCCGGTGTTGCAAGAGCAATGGGACGCTCTGTGAAAGCAAATGTCAAGGGAAGTTACATAATTAGCCAGGGGAACTCACTGCCACTAGATGTCACTGACATTGCGAGCCTGGCAGGATTCAGACAAGGATGGTGCGGGGTGGGGGAGCAATGGTGTCAGGACAGAATTTAGAAAACAGGCCACAAGGCCACTGCTGACTGTCAGGATGAGGGGGATATGCCCCCCTTTTCCCCTCCCCCGACTGGTTATGTCATCATTAGCCACTAGGAGGGGGTTCTTGCACCTTCCTCTGAAGTAGCTGGTGCTGGGGTGGCTGGCCCCATTGATCTGGTTTGGGGAAGGAGGCAGCAGGGAGAGGGCGGGGTACTGGGCTAGATGGGTCCTGTGACGCTAGCAGACCAGGTGCCAGCTCATGCCCAGGCCCTTAGGCCTCACTGAACACTGATAAGTGCAGAGCTTGACCCAGCCTGTGTGTTAGCCGTGTGACAACAGCTGCTGATCAGCGTGTGTGGAGTGTTTCGACTTGTGGAATTGCTTGCAGGATTGATCTCTCCCATAACCTCTGTAGCCCGTGGTATAAAGTTAGAATGAATGTTTGCATCGTAAACCTCTGTAACTGCTCCACACCACTGAGTTTGCAAGGCAGCTTACGTCCACCTAACACTGCGTCTACACTAAAATTTGGCTCCCGCTGATGTAACTCACCTGCTTTGCCGACTTAATCATGCCACTTCCCCCAGTCAGCGTAGTTAGGTCAATGCAGTGTCAGTGTACATACTGCGTTGCTTACATCGACTGTCCCGCAATGCACCACACTGACAGTACAATCGATATCACACACCACGGACACAAGGAGCCAGGTGTACACACACACAAGTGCTGTAACTACTGTGGCGGCTGCACGCAGGGCAATTTGATTTTGTAGTGTAGCCATGGCCTGTGTAACTCCCTCAACAGGGGAGAAGCATGAATTAGTGTAAAGTGCTGGGTCTGCCCATCGAAACCAAATGAGCCATTGCGAAATATCCTTACTGATTGCCTCTCTTGTTAGATATTTTACTGCGTGTGTGTGTGTGTTCTCCCTGTGTGCTGCCCCAGCTCTGTGCAGACAGCCAGCACAGCAGACTTTGAGTGAACCGCCGAATGACCACAAGATCCGTTAAGGGACGAAGGCACCCGGCCAGGTTTATTGTTGACAAGGCATGCTAATAGCACCTGGCAGACTCTACGAGGATATTAAGACATGTATGCCTGTGAGAATGGACGCAGCTCAGTGAATGGCAGGACTTTCCATTTCCCCCTTGGCTGGACCAACACATTCTCTCAGAGATACCCTGATACAAACAAGCTGCCCCTCTGACTTAGATACTGCCCTCTGACCTGGCTAGTTATTGTCCACTTTTTTGTACATGTTGGTTTGATTAAAACATTTGTATTTATTATGTTGCTATTTGACCTTATCTTTTAGGAGGGCTCAGTGTGTTCCTGTTATCCTTGGGGATTGTTTTTGTGCCATTCTTGATATTGTGGTTTTTGTACCACGCTTCTGGAATGTGTTTGTGTGAGTCCTTTGTGCCGAGCACTGTCCAGGACTGCGTGTTTCTGCACCATCAGGGCTGGGCTCACCAGATTCTGGGAACGTGCAAGTGGGCAGGGCCTGACGTTTGCTCACAGCAGGGAGAGGGGATACTGGGCTGGATGGACCCTGTAGGAATCAGCCAGGCTGAGTTTCCTGCAGGGCAGAGGGAGGTGAGTGGGCCTCGTTAGATGCAGCCTGGGGGGGCTGGCTGTGGTGAGGGGTGTCTCGGGCTTTGGGGGGGTTCTCTGCAACAGGCTGTCTCTGTGACTGATGCTGATCACACTACACTGCCCCCTTCTTAAAGCCCAGCCCAGCCCAGCCCAGCCCAGCAGCTGGAGCCCACCCAGTAATTAGGAAATGAGATTTAATTTCAGGCAACAAAATGCCACGAAAGTGGCGGGTGAGCCGGCTTTGGGCTGCGCGGTAAGATGATAAGCAGCATCACACGGGCTGGTTGCATAATTGTGAACTTGGCTCAGGCCGGTTGCCTTCCCCGCCCCCCCGCCCAGCCCTGGAGGTTGGGGGCCGACTCTGAGGAGGGCTGGGGGACGAGATGCTGGGTCCCTGCCTGGGAGAAGGGGTGTGCGCTGGGCATCATTCTGGGATCGCTCAGCCCCCAGCATGGCCTGGCCCAGGGCAGGGGGCACTGGGCTGCAGTCCATACCCACAAGGGATGGGCAGGTTGGGGACAGGGCTAGCTCAGCCTGGGTTTGGTGAACTCCGATCTTGAGACAATATTTCCTCTAGGGCCCATTGGATGCACCTGTGCTGCCTACAGGGGGCACTGCCGCTGCATGGGGGTATCACCCACCTGCACCTCCTGCCTCCCACTGCCCCACCCCAAATCACCCCCTGGCCCCTCCACCCATGCACTGTATACAGCTTGCAGTTATTGTAAACCTCTCCCCCTCCCTGCTACCCCCACTGCCTCCCCCCAGCCCTGCTGTAAGCCCCCCAAGTCACCCCGCTCTGCCCCAAGCAATCTCCCTCCAGCAGGGTCTGCATGCAGGTCTCTGCAGGATGAACTCTTCTGCAAGCCTGGTGCAGCTTCACCTGTCCCTGGGTCCCAGCTCCGCCCTAGTCATGATCCCCCCAATCCAGGCCCAAAGGTCTTGGGGGCCCTGGCACAGCTGGCACTGGGAGACAGGGGCATCTTGGCACCCCATTCCCACCAGCCCCCAGGGCTGGGACCAGCAGTGATCAGCACCCCCAGGCCCACTGCATGGGCTGATGCGTGCAGCCCTCTCCAGCTGCCCTCACCAGGGCCTGGGGCAGAGCATGGCAGAGCCAGGGCAGAGGGGCTGGGCCTGTCTGCTGGACCCACCCTCCCTCCTGGCACCGACCAGGCCCATGGCCAGCTGTCTCAGGCCTGCACCCCCCTCATGCTTCTGGGGGCAGGCTGAGGGGTACAGCGTGTGTGGCTGGGGTCCCCCTTGCTCAAGGTGCAGGCCCGGGGTGCAGACGGAGCCCCATGTAAGGGCAGCCATGGGGGGAGCTGGCGAGCCCACAGTTGGGCAGGTGTCTCCGCCGGAGCTTTTTAATTCCGCACCCCCAATTCACCGCCCACCTGCCTGGCAGCCGCACAGCAATTATCCAAATGGCTGTTAATTCCTCATGGGGATCAGGGGTGGAAAGCTCCGCAGCTGAGCAGATTGGGGCTGGGCCCGAGCAGCAGATCCCAGGTGCCAGGGTCTCTCACCCCGTCCACAGCAGGCACGCAGCGCTGGCAGGGCTTGTTTGCCCAGCAAGGAGACAGGAGGCACTGCTGTGCCTGCTAAACCCTGGGGCCAAGGAGAGAGAAACCCGTCACCTCCTGCTCTGGCAGAGGGTTCCTGGCCTGGCTTACATGGCACAATCCAATGGGCCCTGGTGGCTTGAAACTTCACTACCCACCCTCTCTGTGGCCCAGCCCCCAACCCCAGGGGGAAGCCAAGCGACACCCCCAAGCTAGCTGGGACGTGCCCTGGGGTCCTGCCCTGACCAGCTGCACTGCAACGCCCCCTGTAGGGATGGGCTACCTGCCCCTCATGCAAATAGCAATGCCCCCCTCCCCCAAGCATGCTCTCTGCTCGTGCCTCTCCACCAATGGGAGCATGCCCCTTACAAGGCAGCTCCCGGACTGCCCCCTGCTCCATATGCTGTGTGGGGACAGGGGGGAATTACACCAGAAGGGCCTGGCTAGTCTATCATGAACCAACACCAGGCCCAGAGACTCTTTGATACAAGGTCCCAGAGGGGGACGACAAGACATTATCCCTATGCCCCACCTTGCATCTGAGCTGGGACCCCATATGAAGCTCTAGCTCCCCAGTCCCAGCCTGTGTGGCCCCCCAGCATCCAGTGGGACAGAGACCACTCAAATGGACAGCATCTCAGACCCACATCATGGGGGGGCTGGCCCAGCGCCCGCTTCCTGCCTGATCAGCATGCACTGCCCTCTTTGCGCAGCAGGTGGCGATAGGAGACCAGCCCTGCGCTCTCATGGCAGACGGCTCTGAAACCGGCTCCAGCAGCCCCAGTGGAACCCAAGCCCACCCAGGAGCACCTCGGCAAGGGGGGGGCTGCGTCTGCTCTTCGCTGGGTAGCACAGACAGTCGGGGGTGGGTGGGGTGGGGACGTACAGCCCCTGATGCTACCCCAACTGTCCCACCTCAGTACGTGGCCCGATTTTCAGCCACGCTCGGGAGCAGAACGTCGGACCGGCCACCACCCACCCGCCTGGCAGGTCTCCACAGCCTCTGGGTAAATGGGTTGAGGCTGACGCGGGAGCGCCTCTCTTGGAGGAGTATCTGGCCCCCACCCCTGTAGCACTATCATTGCTGCATCCTGCCCCCCCATGCACATGGGGCTGGACAGGGCTGTCACCCCATTGCAGAGGGGGACGGAGGCCCAGAGGGGCTGGGTGACTCACCCAAGGTCACACAGGGAGTCTGTGGCAGAGCAGGGATATGAACCCAGAGCTGGCGCCATCATTCCTCCCCGGCCCTACCCAGCCTGGATGGGTTGCTATGCTCAGCCCCCACCCCCCACGGGACTCTGCTCACACCTTTGCCAGTTCGGCTCTGCTGCAGGGATCCCCGAGTGCAGATGGAGGCTGGCGTAACCACCGGGTCACCCCACCCTGCCCAGAGCAGAGGGGGGGTTAGTGCACTGGTGGGTGCCACAGCACTGCCTGTGCCAGCTACCCCTCAGGGCTGGCAGCTGGGAAACATCAAGGCAAGAGGGACTAGTGCAGACAAGGCCCCAGGGTGCCGGGACCGCGGGCTGGGTGGCTTTGGAGACCTGACTGCTAGAAGCCATGCTACAAGAGACCCTGGGGTTCTTTCTGCGCCAGCTGGCAAGGCAGGGGCACATTGGACTGGCCAGCCGGGATTGTGCTGCATGGAGCCAGCATTGCATTGAGAGCAGGGGCTTAGAATCATAGAATCATAGAATATCAGGGTTGGATGACCCCAGAAGGTCATCTAGTCCAACCCCCTGCTCAAAGCAGGACCAATTCCCAGTTAAATCATCCCAGCCAGGGCTTTGTCAAGCCTGACCTTAAAAACCTCTAAGGAAGGAGATTCTACCACCTCCCTAGGTAACGCATTCCAGTGCTTCACCACCCTCTTAGTGAAAAAGTTTTTCCTAATATCCAATCTAAACCTCCCCCACTGCAACTTGAGACCATTACTCCTCGTTCTGTCATCTGCTACCATTGAGAACAGTCTAGAGCCATCCTCTTTGGAACCCCCTTTCAGGTAGTTGAAAGCAGCTATCAAATCCCCCCTCATTCTTCTCTTCTGCAGGCTAAACAATCCCAGCTCCCTCAGCCTCTCCTCATAACTCATGTGTTCCAGTCCCCTAATCATTTTTGTTGCCCTTCGCTGGACTCTCTCCAATTTATCCACATCCTTCTTGAAGTGTGGGGCCCAAAACTGGACACAGTACTCCAGATGAGGCCTCACCAATGTCGAATAGAGGGGAACGATCACGTCCCTCGATCTGCTCGCTATGCCCCTACTTATACATCCCAAAATGCCATTGGCCTTCTTGGAAACAAGGGCACACTGCTGACTCATATCCAGCTTCTCGTCCACTGTCACCCCTAGGTCCTTTTCTGCAGAACTGCTGCCTAGCCATTCGGTCCCTAGTCTGTAGCTGTGCATTGGGTTCTTCCGTCCTAAGTGCAGGACCCTGCACTTATCCTTATTGAACCTCATCAGATTCCTTTTGGCCCAATCTTCCAATTGGTCTAGGTCCTTCTGTATCCTATCCCTCCCCTCCAGCGTATCTACCACTCCTCCCAGTTTAGTATCATCCGCAAATTTGCTGAGAGTGCAATCCACACCATCCTCCAGATCATTTATGAAGATATTGAATAAAACCGGCCCCAGGACCGACCCTTGGGGCACTCCACTTGATACCGGCTGCCAACTAGACATGGAGCCATTGATCACTACCCGTTGAGCCCGACAATTTAGCCAGCTTTCTACCCACCTTATAGTGCACTTGAGTGCTGTGGGCGTGCTGTCTGGATTCTATTGAAGGGGGCTGGGCAGGCAGGACTCCTGGCTCTTATTCCTGCCTCTGCCACCTACTCCTGGCACGCTGCTCCATGCCTCAGTTTCCCCCGTGTAACATGGGGATAGTGCTTACACCTGTGACAGGGAGGCTTGGCAAGAGCCTCAGGAATATCCCTGGGGGGACTCAACGGGAGTCACAGCAGCAGGGTGTGCACAGAGCAGGATTTTCCCTCCCCAGCGCCGCTATCAGCTCCTGAGAATAGCCCAGATCAGACTGGGGCTGCAGGCTGGAGCCAGCTCTGCTGCAGCAAGTTACTCCGGTGGTTAACAAGCATGCTGTCAATCCCTTCCCTGGGTAGATGGTTTGGGCAGCCAGGTGTGTGCCAGGCTCCCCTCTGGAGGCAGGCATGTGCTGCCAGCTGTGAGTTACAGAGCATCTGTGCCATGGCAGCCAGCTATCCCAGAGGGGGCCCCCCTGCCCGAGACTGGTAGCATTATCCCCCTTTTACAGATGTGGAAACTGAGGCGTCAATAGGGGAGGTGACTTAGAATCATAGAATCATAGAATCATAGAATATCAGGGTTGGAAGGGACCCCAGAAGGTCATCTAGTCCAACCCCCTGCTCAAAGCAGGACCAATTCCCAGTTAAATCATCAAACTTGCCCAAGGTCACCCAGCTGGGAATAGAGCCCGGGTCGCCCGTCCCAGTCCAGGGCTCTATCCACTAGGCAACACTGTCTCGGTCGATGGGAAAGTAGAGAGGAATGGTGCAGTCATGGATCCACAGGGTCGGTGCCAGGGTCCCAGCTGTGGAAATCTCTGGGAGGAAGCCCTTTGCTGTGCCAGACCCCAACAGGTCTCTCTCTTCCTCCAGGACAGGCCACATGGCCTTCCCGCCTCCTGAGACTGAACCGCTAGGCTTTACCCCGTGAGCCCTGCCCAGCGAGTCCAGCTGGGACAGATCCTGGTAGAGACCCGTCCACTCCGCAGGGCCTGACGCCCCTCAGCCCGGGTGACAGGGACACTCACCCAGCGTTGTCAGAACAGTCGGGTTTCTTAGGCACCTGAAACCCAGCCTGGGCAGCCCGGCCCACTGAAGGTTAAAGCAAGAGGCTGTTCTGGTCAGCCCAGAGCCCGGTCGAGCTGCAGAGAAACCCATTTTCAGCTCCGGGTCTCTCACTCAGGGCCTGTCTACATGTAAACCACTTCAGCTGCTCCGCTTCAGTGACGCTGCCTTTCCCATACCCCCGAGCGACACAGTGGCACCGACCCAATTGCCTCGTGTAGACCAGGCCTCGGCCTGACCTTGGTCAGTTCTCAGGCGAGAGCTCCCAGCTTCCCGCACTCATCCCCCAGCTCAAACCTTCCCAACCCTGTGTTCTTGAGCTGGGGGCCCTGCTCCAATTCCCGGCTGGGAGCATCCAACCAGAGCCTTGGAGCCGGCACGGTCTTTCTGGCCCCCGGGCTGATCTGTGTTGGATTCTCTTCATTTCATCAAGACAGGGAGGTGACACCCCCCCCCCCGCCCCGCATGACTCTTACCTTCCCCGAGAATCCTTCCCCTTCACCCCCTGCCAGAGAAGCCAGGAAGTATATAGGGAAACTGAGGCACGCATCAGATTCATAAAAGATATTACAAACATTCCCAGTTGGTCACAGGTGCACAGTCTCCCAGCAGCTCAGCAAAGGCTGGAAACAAGAGCAGAGGCAACAGGAGGGAGAGATCTGGGCAGGCCTTGGATTTTACATCACTTTGCTTCTCCTAGGGGGGGCAGGAGCTACTGGGTTTCCCGTGTGAGAATCCAGGGCAGGGTGGGTTTGCAGCTGCCCTCTGCTGGGGGTGGGACGGGGATGGCAGGAGCTAGGGGAAGCCCACAGGCCAGGGCTGACTTGTGGCTAAGGCTCGGGAGAGCTGGGTTCTATTCCTGCTCTGGCAGACTCCCTGTATGCCTCAGTTTCCCTTCTGTAACACAGGCCACCCTGCCTCCCCTGGGAGGCTGAATTCATTAGTGAGATTCTGATACCATGTTGATGGGTGTAGGAGCACACACAGACAGGAGTGTCCAGGTGTGGAAGAAGCTCTGTGTGCGAAGCTTAGTTCTGTGACCGAACTGCCCTGTTTATAAACAGAGAGATTGTGCTGGGTACAAACTTCCCCAGTCGGTGCCTCGGTTTCCCCATCTATACAGAGGGGATAAGGACACTAGCCTTTGTAGAGCACTTTGAGATCTGCCCACAGCCAGTGTTAGAGAAGGGCTGTGGCCATTAGTCCAGCCACACAGGAAATGCTATTGTTCTGCCAATCCCTCAGGATCTCCAAGGGTGTCTAGACCCCACCCCTCCCCCCGCCAGGATCTCCGAGCAGGTTCTAAATCACTCCTCCCTCCTTCTACTTCTCATGTGCTCCCCCGCGGCTCTGTCCCATGGCAAGGGCGTGGCCAACACAGCTCGCTCACCTCTCCCATGCTGGGCTCGTATGCCTTGAACACCTTGAGTTTGGCCAGCACAGCGTGCACCAAGTGGAAGTTATCTTCATGGTCCCTGCAGCAAAGACAAACCCTGTGGGTCAGAAACAGCTCCTCCCCCAGGGGCACTTGCACTTCCTGTAGGAGGTAACCAGGTACCCTCGCCCTTTGGGCACACTCACTTCCTGTAGAGGATGGCTGGGTACTTCTCCATGGCACACTCACTTCCTATAGGGGATAGCTGGGTACCCCTTCCCCTGGACACACTCACTTCCTGTAGCGGATGGCTGGATACTCCTCCAGGGTTTCACACAATGTGGCAATCTGCTCTGCCAGATTCTCCATCTGCTTGTTCTTTTCGAAAAAGCAGTAGGGGCTGAACCAGTTGTCGAAGCTCTATGGCCTGTCCAGGGAGTACACCTTGGGGACGGGGGAGAGCAGAGATCAGACCCCGGTGCCAACTGCTTGCAGCCAGGCCAGCTGTGCCCCATACCGTGCCCCTAAGATGCGCTGTTGGATCAGGCCAGCCTGGCGGAGCTGTAGCGAGCCCCTAGTGAGGGAGAGAACCCTTTGCCAGTGCCACTCCTGTTGTGGTAGAGGGATAGCGAGCCAGAGATTCATGCACCAGCCTGGGATGAAGATGCCCCAGGTTCAGGTCCATACTTGGCTGCAGACTCCCAGGTGCCCTCAATGTTGGGGGAGGGGGCTTGGCGACGCTTCTCGTCTGGCGAAAGCCCCAGCATAGCCACGGGCAAACCCGGCATCAAGGCGCGTCTGCCGCTGTCGCTTATTTCACTGGCCGAACAGAACGAGCCATGGGGACAAACGTGCTTGGACACCAATAAATAGTATCAGCCCGTGAAGGGTTTGCTGGCGCAACGGGACGGGTGAGCCAGCAAAGCCTCCTGACGGACACTCAGCTTCTACCAGCCAAAGCTTCTCTTGGCACAGCTGGCACCGGTACCCCAGATGAAATCAGCTAGAGTGGCGAAAGGACTGCTTTGCCAGCGTAACGGCACCTACCCAGGGGCTCTGCCACCACAGCTGCATCAGTTACAGGGGGATTTTTTCTCTCATGTCCCTGTAACAAACCCATACCAACAAAGCTTTTGTGTGTAGACCAGGCTCATGTCTCTCTGTGCCTCAGTTTCCCCATCAATGCAATGGGGCTGACACCCCAGTCCTGCCCCTCAGGGGCAGGAGGGGGGAAATCCACTGATGACACAAGGAGGGGATGGGGTGGTTGGGTAAAGGGCAGGCGTGTGGAGTATTGGGCTGTCTTGCAGGCCTAGTATAAACCACCAGTAAGAGCTGGTAAAGCCAGGGAGGCAGGGCCCTCCTTCTCCATACATCTACCATTCCCACCCAGTGCAAGCCAGCGATCCCAGGTCTCACAGGGTGTGAGCAGCCAGCTAGTCCCTGCTGCCCTGTGCTGGCGTCAAACCCGGGGCCCTAGAAGGGAAAGGTTCCCCCGCCAAGCCACATGAAACACTAAGGGTGGGGTGTCGTACGTCACCATCCGCCGTGCGGACCTGCTCCTCCAAAGCCCGGCCACCCCTCAGCTGGCTCTCGTAAGGCAGGAAGGCCATGTTGATCTCCTTGAGGGTTTTGATGACCTTGGTGATCCGTGACTTCCTCAGCTCCTTGAACAGAGGCTCAGGACAGGCTGCAAGGCAGAGGCAGTGGGTGGGAGTGACAGGCACAGGGCTCAGGACCCCCAGCACAGCGCCAGCCCCCACGGACAGGGCCAGACCGGGCACAGCAGGGACAGTAGTGCTGCACGCCTGTGGGGAACCTGGGCAAGCCAGCAGGGCCACACAGGAGTCAACGATGCCCCCCCGAACCAGAGTCATGCCGGGTTCTCGCTTTCTGCAGCATCAGCAGCGAGGGGGAGCCACAATCTCTCCTACACAGCCCCTGTCTCACACCCTGCCCTCAGCCCCCCCGCAGGGCTGAGTGACCTGAGTGTACCACGTAGGATGATGCACAAGGAGGAACGGGGACTTGGGCTCCCCCTGCCGCTGTAATGGGGAGAAGCAGATCTGACCCTGACACCCTGGGTATTCTGGTGCTGTCCCATCCCCCCACCGAGTTGGGACTGATGGAGCAATGCATGCTGGGAATGGTAGCCAGAGGCTGCCTTTCTGGGCACACGCTGCAGGTGTCTGTGAGCCGTGCTGGCTGGAGGCAGGCCCGTGGGGGAGAAGTGGGGGAAGGGATAGGTGGGGTCATTCGGTCTGGCCTGCTGGGGCTGCATCCCCTGCAGGAGGGCAGAGCATAATCAGGGTGCTGCGCACTGGCCTGCCGGCAGAGAGAGACCCCCCACCCCCCAGGCTCCAGTGTACTGCTGCCCAGCCTCCCAGCTGGGGGATCCCCCGACCCCCGATACTCACGGCTGAGGAAGAAGACGTGAGCTGCCTTGTAGTTGAAGGTGGGGGTGCCCTGGAAGTCATTGATCAAAGCCTGCACCGACTGCAAGGGGGAAGAAAGGGGGTGTCAGCACCTGCCGAGGCCCCTCCCTGCTGCTCAAATGGCCCAGCCCATGCCCAGCCCCTGGGGACTCAGGGCCTAGCATGATGCCATCGGGAGGTGGGCTGGTTTTTACCCCCCTGGCTCTGGGCTCCCTCCCCACCTGGAGCAGGGCTTGTGCCCATGTGCCCGGGACATCCTCAGGGCCCAGTCACATCTCTCGCTGTCACAGAAGTGTCCATGCCCGGCCACAGATGGGGCCTGGCATTGCCTTGCTGCTGAACTAAGTGGGCTCTGAGCAGTGCCCAGGGAACAGCCGGCCGAGCAGCAATCCCAGGCAACTACCATCAGGGCCCCCTCCCTCCCCGGGCGCCATGCTGGGCACCTGCAGCTTCGCCACGCCAGCTAGCCTGGCAGGGTGTTTGGAACCTGTTCAGACCCCTCGACCAGCCATTGTGACAGGTGAGAACCTGGCTGCCCTGTCCCAAGCCCCAGGCCCCAGCTCGCAGTCCTCTCCTACAGCGCTCCCTCCGCGGGCAGCCCCTGCGGGTTCTGGGCTTCACCCTGCTCTGCCAGCGCCCCCTGCCCCTGGTCTTCCTCCACTCACCTTGCTGCTGCAGATGCAGGAGCCTCCTCTCCAACAGCCCCTGCTCCCTGAGCCTCATCTAGTCTCCTTCGCTTTGAATCTCAGCTGAGGTCGCCTCTCTCCGCCTGCTGCACCTGCCCATCCAATCCCCACAGGATTGCACTGCGGAGAGGTCTGGGGGACAGTCTGTGCCTCCCATGGCAAAGAACATGAAGCCCAGCTCCGGGGAAGCAGCCTCCTAGGGAGCCCCTACTGGCCCCATTCCCATCCTGACGTTGTGCTGCGCACAGAGAAATGGAACGAGGGGAGTCTGCCAGGCTGGATACGTCCTTTCTGCCAGGCTGGATATGAGCGCAGCTGAACTAAGGATCTGGCCCCGTGCAGGAAGAAAACAGATCCTGTCCAGCACCTCTTGACTGGAGGGGATCCAGGGACCCTCACTGTGTATGGGGGACAGCAACACAACAAAGACTTCAAATTCTGAGTCCTGCACATAGAACCCCTCCAAGGCATGCCCCACTCAGGGAACTGCTGGCCTGTCTCCTGGGCACCTTCCACAGCCCAGCTAAGCAATTAGATAGTCAGCTCTTCGGGCCAAGCACCATCTTTTTGTTGGTGATGACTGGCGCTCCTGGGCACCACTGTAATACACCTAATGAATAATGTACAACACCTTGCAAAATGGGGCCTTGGTCCATGACTGGGGCTCCTGGGTGCTACCATAATACATCTGTTTGTTTTACCCCTACGAAGCACCTGATTCTGGCTGGCCCCGTAGGGCAATAGCCCCGAGACCCTGACCTGTGCTCTCACTCTCACTCCCACTCCCGGTAGCTGGTGTGCGTGAGTGCACTGCCCAACACACTATGTTTCCCTCATAACTCAAGCAATGCCTCTCCCTACCCCACCTCTAGGCCATCAGGACTTGGCTGCTCAGTCCTAATGAGGTTCCAGGGGCTATTCTGCACCAGGACGCGCTGGCCTCCCTGCTGCTTTCCTGCAGTTCCTTTACACCTGCGGCATGCGGACGCCCCGTTCACTGGGGTACGTGGGGCTCGAGTGCATGGTAAGGGGCTGGCAGCACAGACTGGATCCAGACATGGCGAAGGCAGACACGAACCTGCTTTTTCCACGCATTTCGACCCTGAACTGCAGCTACACCCCCCCCTCCCCACACCAGCCCTGGACTGCCCCCGCCAGCTGTGCCAGTGCCCCTCACTACTGACTGGAGCCCTTGCTATCCCAGCCCTGGGTTCCCACCCACTCCCAGCTCCGCCAGTGCCCCTCACTCCTGTCCACAGTCCCCTGCTATGCCAGCCCTGGTCTGTCCCCCCCCAGCTCTGCCTCACTCCTGACCTGCAGCTATTCTAGTCCTGGGATCCCTGCCTCACAGCTCTGCAGATGCCCCTCACTCCTGACTGCAGCCCCCTGCTATCCCAGCCCTTTGCTCCCCCCCTCCCCCCCATTCCCAGCTCCACCAGTGCCCCTCACTCCTGACCCGCAGCTATTCCAGTCCTGGGTTCCCCCCCTCACGGCTCTGCAGATGCCCTTCACTCCTGACCCGCAGCCCCCTGCTATTCCTGTTCAGAGACCCCTCTTGAACCAGGGCAGTATGGCCCACCCCAAGTATTCAGAAGCCACGTGTCAGGCCCTCCTAATTGTGCGATTTAGTGAGGAAAAGCTAAGAGAAGAGCTCAGGGTTATTAGCACCACCGGCCGTCCTGAGCTGTGGGCCACTTTTGCTCTGTCCCAGTTCTGGGGGGCAACCATGGAACATCAGAACTGAATCCACTTTGCAAGGGTCTTTTAAACCCCAGGTCTGTGGTCTGGATTTAGCCACAGGCCCCGTCCACTGCAGCCTGGGCTGGAGATTCAGCAGTGGGTTGGGCTTCTGAAGTAACAGAAGTGGGTTGGGCTTCTGAAGTGTAAGGCTTTACCTTGATCTCTCCTACATTACAGCTATAGCCTACGCCAGCTCTGTGTTGGGGCCGGGCAGAAGTGTACTGCTTTACTATGTTACGAAGTGGCTATGACGTCATTTTTCTCCTTGCGCGCAGCCGTTACCCGTTCTGACAGGCTGTTTATAATGGTAACTTTACTAGTTTTCAGAGGTTGTCGGGGGGGGGTGGGCGGGGAAGTGTGCAAGGTGGAAGTTTTGCCTAGTGCACAAAATATCCTTGCACCGGCCCTGGTGGGAGTCATCCTGATGGAAAGAGACGACGACGCCCCCGCAACATGCAGCTCCTATGGGAGGGGGCAGCCCTCGGGGTTGGGGCAGACAGCCTCCTCCCCTTCCTGGTGTGTGACAGGCAGGCGGGGGGGAGCTCTCTGCTCCGACTGACTCCTAATCCTCCCTGAGGGTGAGACACCCCCAGGAGCACCCCTCCCAGGGCTCCCCAACTGGGCCCTGCCCCCCCAGACCCACACCCAACCAGACCCTGCCCCCGACCGGGCTCAGACCCCCCCGGCTCCGCACTCACTCTTGCGCACCACCACCTTCAGTCCGGACGGGGCCATCTCCGCCTCTTGCCACGTCCCCTCGAGCCCTGTGGGTAGAAGTAGGACTCAGCTGTGTGCGGGGTGGGGCTGGAGTCAGGACTCCTGGGTTCTGCCCCGGCTCTGCTCCTGACCTTGGGCACGCCCTGGCCTCTCCCTGCCATGCTCTGGGGAGTGTCTGTGACGCTGGACGACGGCCCCTAGTGACGCTGAAATCAGTCACTGGTGGACGGGCCCGGCCCCCCCTAGTGTCACTGATGGACGGGCCCAGCCCCCCCAGTGACTGATTTCAGTATAAAGCAACTGGGGTGCTGGCGGGTCGATGTCTGCAAGGCTGAAGACGGCCGAACGCCGCAGCCCCCCACTTCTGGCGCTGCGAGGGCTGGGCCTGGGCACCAAGGGGCGGGCGCCCAGTGACAGGGCCACGCAGGTCCCCACTGAACCCCCACCTGGTCATGTGGGGCGCAGAGGGAGGCGGGGGCCTCGGGCAGGGTTAAAGCGAGGACTGGGTTGGGGTAGTGGGGCCTCAGCCCACTCCAGTCAGGGCCCCCCAGTGAGCTGCAAGTCCCCCCTCCAACCAGTGTCCCCCCCTCAGCAGTGCCCCTCGCCCCCCCTCCACGCACCTCCCCCCTCGGTCAGGCCCCTCGCCCACCTGCACCCAGCCCCCCTCAGCCAGGCCCCGTGTTGTACCCAGGAACAGGAGCAGGTCGAATGGAGCGAACGGCCTCTGCCCGTCTCGCCCCGTCAGGAATGGCGTCCTTCAGCGCTGCCGGGGGCGGGGAGGGCTGGAGCCGCGCGCGCCCAGCGACTGGCACGGACTGTACCGCTGCTCAGCCAGTCCCGGCCCTTCCTGCACGGAGCGGCGGGAAAACATGGTACAGCCCCAGCCGGGGTGGAAACAGTCTGAGGTAAAATTGTCCTGGGAGCTGCCAATGGCGGGAAAAACCGGTTGGATCCAGTTGTGACTGGGCCATGATCACCGTAAACAACAAGATGGCGGTCACAAGATGGCCGTTCCGACGCCATCTTGGATTGCTGCTCTGTCTTTACAAACCCCATATTGAATTTAATATACACATATTTTAACAGACTATAATCCTATAACAAAACACACCCAACAGTATACAGAGCAGTATAAACAAGTCATTGTCTGTATGACATTTTAGTTTGTCCTGACTTTGCTAAAGCTTTTTGTGTAGCCTGTTGGTGTACCCCCGGAAGACCTCTGCGTACCCCCAGGGGCACCCGTAACCCTGGTTGAGAACCACTGGGTTAGAGAAACGTGTGTGTGTGTGTGTGTGTGTGTCTAGGAATCAGGACTCCTGGGGTCTATCCTGACTGCGAGCGGAGTGGGGTCTAATGGTTAGAGCAGAGAGCTGGCAGGTAGGATTCCTGGGTTCTAGTCCAGGCGATGCAACTGATTCATTCTGTGACATGGTTTGTTCTGCCTTGTCCTCCTGTGACATGTGGAGCGCAAAGACCTGCCCCAGCCCTTCCCTTCCGGCTGGGTGGTGCAGGAATTAATGTCCGTAGAGCCTGGGCTCTAAGATCCTGGAGCAAAGCGTCCTGGAGAAGGAATTAGTTCCCCAAGCGTGACTGGCTCCCTGCCCCATCCCTCCCTCCATCAATCAGAACGAATCCCTCATGGCAGAGCTGTTGTCTGGTTACCCGCAGTGCAGACCCAATCTATTGTGTCCTGGCTGCTGTTCAGCTCAGGTTAACAGCATGGTCTGTTTCTGTGAACTCCCCCAGAGCTTTCGAATGGAAGTGAGAGTCTTCTTCACATCCTGCTCTAAACTGTGAGTAGTGTCGCTCTGTGGCTGTTCAACAGCTGCTGCATTCCTACCCCAGAGGTGGCATCATTTCAGTGCTGGGTGGGTGATCCCTGTGTAGTGTTGTTGAGTGCTGTTCCACATCAGCTATGCTCCATCCAGAGCTGTCTGCATTTCAATGCCAGGTGAGTGATCCCTGTATTGTGTTGTGGGGGGGAGGGATAGCTCAGTGGTTTGAGCATTGACCTGCTAAACCTAGGGTTGTGAGTTCAATCCTTGAGGGGGAGCCATTTAGGGATCTGGGGCAAAAACTGGGGATTGTCCCTGCTTTGAGCAGGGGGTTGGACTAGATGATCTCCTGAGGTCCCTTCCAACCCTCATGTTCTATGATACGCTGCTGCGCTCCACCCCAGAGGTATTTGTATTTCAGTGCTGGGCGAGCAATCCATGTGTTGTTATGCAGCTACTACACTCCACTCCAGAAGTGGCTGCAATTCAGTGCAGGGTGAATGAAAGTCCATGTCTCATTTTGCAAAGCATGGGTTCTCCAAGCAAGGGTGCTGTCTGTCCCATGTTCCTGCTCAATAGACTCTGGATTCTTAGCATCAGCGGAGCTACATTTTGAGCCGTGGTGGAACCAGGAGGCAGCTGGGTCATTGGTGGTTCCACCTTCAGTTATACCTATTGGCTTGAAAAGGCGCCACACGTGTACCTAATGGCTGGCGAGGGGGGCAGTTGCCCCCCGGCCCGCTATTAGCTCTGCCACTGATTCTTTTTAAATGTTCATTGCGCTGCTTCCACCAGCCACTTTGATTTCATTTTGTTTTACAGACCCAAGCAAAATGCAAGCGGCAACCTGGCCAGAAGCAGATCCGTGTAATTGAACAGACTCATCCAATTACTGAGCCTTCCCAGAGCCAGGTGCTGCCCTCACGGTACATCAAACCTAGAGGACCTGCTAGGCTCCCAGTAGATGTAGCCTAGAGCCAAACGCAGGCCAGGCAATGTGGCTTCGCCCATGGAGTTCAGGTCCAGGGATTCAGTAGGGAGTAAATGGCCAGCACTGGATGCTTCAGGTTTTGGTGCCCACCCAGAGACGGCTGGGGGCTGATTTTCAATTACACACCTGTGACTGGCCCAGGCCAGCTGACTCCAGCTCCCGGGGCTCGGGCTAAGGGGCTGTTTAGCTGCGGTGTAGCCTTTGGGGCTCAGGCTGGAGCTTCGACTCTAGAACGATGCGAGGTGGGAGGTTCCCAGAGCTCGGGCTCCAGCCCAAGCCAGAACGTCTGCACCACAAATAAACAGCTGCTCAGCTCGAGCCCTGTGAGCCGGAGTCAGCTGGCCCGGGCCAGCCGTTGGCATGTAACTGCAGTGTAGACACACCCTAAGTGCCCACAAGCCCCCTGGGAGCTGCGGGTATTTAGCACCTCTGAAATCTAGGCCCCCGGTGTCTCAAAGTTAGGGGCCATTCAAAATCTTCTTGCCAGTGTCTTCCTCCACCCCCCACTGCTCCTCGGACGTTCCTGTTAACTGCTGGAAATGGCCCACCTTGATTATCACTACAAAAGGTTTTCTCCTCCCCGCTCTCCTGCTGGTAATAGCTCATCTTAAGTGATCCCTCTCCTTACAGTGTATATGATATCACCCATTTTTTCATGTTCTGGGTGTATATAAATCTCCTCACTGTATTTTCCACTGAATGCATCCGATAAAGTGAGCTGTAGCTCACGAAAGCTTATGCTCAGATAAATTGGTTAGTCTCTAAGGGTATGTCTACACTACGAAATTAGGTCGAATTTATAGAAGTCGGTTTTGTGGAAAGCGTTTTTATACAGTTGATTGTGTGTGTCCCCACACAAATGCTCTAAGTGCATGTAGTCGGTGGAATGTGTCCACAGTACCGAGGCAACCGTCGACTTCCGGAGCATTGCACTGTGGGTGGCTATCCCACAGTTCCCGCAGTCTCTGCCACCCATTTGAATTCTTGGTAGAAATCCCAGTGCCTGATGGGGCTAAAACATTGTCGCGGGTGGTTCTGGGTACATATCGTCAGGCCCCCGTTCCCTCCCTCCCTCCAGGAAAGCAAGGGCAGACAATCGTTTTGCGCCTTTTTTCTTGAGTTACCTGTGCAGACGCCATACCACGGCAAGCATGGAGCCCGCTCAGATCACTTTGGCAATTAGGAGCACATTAAACACCACACGCCTTATCCAGCAGTATATGCAGCACCAGAACCTGGCAAAGCGATACTGGACAAGTAGGCGACGTCAGCGTGGTGACATGAGTGATGAGGACATGGACACAGACTTCTCTCAAAGCACGGGCCCCGGCAATGTGGGCATCATGGTGCTAATGGGGCAGGTTCATGCGGTAGAATGCCGATTCTGGGCCTGAGAAACAAGCACAGACTGGTGGGACTGCATAGTGTTGCAGGTCTGGGATGATTCCCAGGGGTTGCGAAACTTTCGCATGCGTAAGGGCACTTTCATGGAACTTTGTGACTTGCTTTCCCCTGCTCTGAGGCACAAGAATACCAAGATGAGAGCAGCCCTCACAGTTGAGAAGCAAGTGGCAATAGCCCTGTGGAAGCTTGCAACGCCAGATAGCTACCGGTCAGTCGGGAATCAATTTGGTGTGGGCAAATCTATTGTGGGGGCTGCTGGGATGCAAGTAGCCAACGCAATCAAAGATCTGCTGATATCAAGGGTAGTGACCCTGGGAAATGTGCAGGTCATAGTGGATGGGTTTGCTGCAATGGGATTCCCTAACTGTGGTGGGGCCGTAGACGGAACCCATATCCCTATCTTGGCACCAGAGCACGAAACGGGCGAGTACATAAACCGCAAGGGGTACTTTTCAATAGTGCTGCAAGCTCTGGTGGATCACAAGGGACGTTTCACCAACACCAACGTGGGATGGCCGGGAAAGGTACACGACGCTCGCATCTTCAGGAACTCTGGTCTGTTTCAAAAGCTGCATGAAGGAACTTTATTCCCACACCAGAAAATAACTGTTGGGGATGTTGAAATGCCTATAGTTATCCTTGGGGACCCAGCCTACCCCTTAATGCCATGGCTCATGAAGCCGTACCCAGGCAGCCTGGACAGTAGTCAGGAGCTATTCAACTACAGGCTGAGCAAGTGCAGACTGGTGGTAGAATGTGCATTTGGACATTGAAAAGCGTGCTGGTGCGGTTTACTGACTCGGTTAGACCTCAGCGAAACCAATATTCCCACTGTTATTACTGCTTGCTGTGCGCTCCGCAATATCTGTGAGAGTAAAGGGGAGACGTTTATGGCGGGGTGGGAGATTGAGGCAAATTGCCTGGCTGCTGGTTACGCACAGCCAGACACCAGGGCGGTTAGAAGAGCACAGGAGGGTGCGGTACGCATCAGAGAAGCTTTGAAAACCAGTTTCATAACTGGACAGGCTACGGTGTGAAAGTTCTGTTTGTTTCTCCCTGATGAAACCCCCCGCCCCTTGGTTCACTCTATTTCCCTGTAAGCTAACCACCCTCCCCTCCTCCCTTTGATCACCACTTGCAGAGGCAATAAAGTCATTGTTGCTTCACATTCATGCATTCTTTATTCATTCAGCACACAAATAGGGGGATAACTACCAAGGTAGCCCAGGAGGGGTGGTGGAGGAGAGAAGCACCAGGAGGGGTGGTGGAGGAGGGAAACAGCACTTTAAAAGTTTAAAACTTGAAAACTTATTGAATGCCAGCCTTCTGTTGCTTGGGCAATCCTCTGGGGTGGAGTGGCTGGGTGGCCGGAGGCCCCCCCACTGCGTTCTTGGGTGTCTGGGTGAGGAGGCTATGGAACTTGGGTAGGAGGGCGGTTGGTTACACAGGGGCTGTAGCAGCGGTCTGTGCTCCTGCTGCCTTTCCTGCAGCTCCACCATACGCTGGAGCATATTGGTTTGATCCTCCAGCAGCCTCCTCTCATGACGCTGCCGCCACCTTTCAGCTTCAGCCCTCTCTTCAGCCCGCCACTTACTCTCGTCAGCCCACCACCTCTCCTCCCAGTCATATTGTGCTTTCCTGCACTCTGACATTGTCTGCCTCCACACATTCGTCCATGCTTTGTCAGTGTGGCAGGATAGCATGAGCTCAGAGAACATTTCATCATGAGTGCGTTTTTTCACCTTCTAATCTTCACTAGCCTCTGGGAAGCAGAAGACCCTGTGATCCTTGAAACACATGCAGCTGGTGGAGAAAGAAAAAAGACAGTGGTTTTTAAAAAGACACATTTTCTAGAACAATGGCTACACTCTTTCACGGTAAACCTTGCTGTTAACATTACATACACAGCACATGTGCTTTCGTTCCAAGGTAGCATTTTGCCTCCCCCCACCACGTGGCTAGCAGCGGGGAACATTTCTGTTCAGCCATAGGCAAACAGCCCAGCAGGAATGGGCACCTCTCAATGTCCCCTTAAGAAAAGCACCCTATTTCAACCAGGTGACCATGAATGATATCACTCTCCTGAGGATAACACAGAGAGATAAAGAACGGATGTTGTTTGAATGCCAGCAAACATACACTGCAATGCTTTGTTCTACAATGATTCCCGAGTATGTGCTACTGGCCTGGTGTGGTCAAGTGTCCTACCATGGTGGACAGAATAAGGCTGCCCTCCCCAGAAACCTTTTGCAAAGGCTTTGGGAGTACATCCAGGAGAGCCGCAAATGCCAGGGCAAATTAATCATTACACATGCTTGCTTTTAAACCATGTATGCTATTTTAAAAGGTACACTCACCAGAGGTCTCTTCTCCACCTGGCGGGTCCGGGAGGCAGCCTTGGGTGGGTTCGGGGGGTACTGGCTCCAGGTCCAGGGTGAGAAACAGTTCCTGGCTGTTGGGAAAACCGGTTTCTCCACTTGCTTGCTGTGAGCTATGTACAACTTCATCATCATCATCTTCCTCGTCCCCAAAACCTGCTTCTGTGTTGCCTCCCTCTCCATTGAAGGATCAAACAACACGGCTGGGGTAGTGGTGGCTGAACCCCCTAAAATGGCATGCAGCTCATCATAGAAGCGGCATGTTTGGGGCTCTGACCTGGAGCAGCCGTTTGCCTCTGTGGTTTTCTGGTAGGCTTGCCTCAGCTCCTTAAGTTTCACGCAGCATTGCTTCGGGTCCCTGTTATGGCCTCTGTCCTTCATGCCCTGGGAGATTTTGACAAAAGTTTTGGCCTTTCGAAAACTGGAATGGAGTTCTGATAGCACGGATTCCTCTCCCCATACAGAGATCAGATCAGGTACCTCCCGTTCGGTCCATGCTGGAGCTCTTTTGCGATTCTGGGACTCCATCATGGTCACCTCTGCTGATGAGCTCTGGCCAGCGTGGCAAGCTGCAGGTGACCATGCAAACAGGAAATTGAAATTCAAAAGTTTGCGGGTCTTTTCCTGTCTACCTGGCCAGTGCATCTGAGTTGAGAGTGCTGTCCAGAGCGGTCACAATGGAGCACTCTGGGATAGCTCCCGGAGGCCAATACCGTCTAATTGCGTCCATAGTACCCCAAATTCAACCCGGCAAGGCCGATTTAAGTGCTAATCCCCTTGTCTGGGGTGGAGTACGGAAATCGATTTTAAGAGCCCTTTAAGTCGAAAAAAAGGGCTTCATCGTGTGGACGGGTGCAGGGTTAAATCGATTTAACGCTGCTAAATTTGACCTCAACTCCTAGTGTGGACCAGGGCCTAGTGTGGTTGCAGTTCTACATCTTTATACCCGTGGAGCTTATTCCGCTTCTCCTATAGGAATAGCGATCCCAGGACTAGCACTCCTATACCAGCATAACTGCCTCAACACGAGGGTGCCTCACTTTAACTGTACTGGTCTAGCCAGTGGCTCAACCCTTCTATTTGATGCCTGGGCTTCTGACTCTGAAAACATGGTCGTCATCTTCTGTAACCTTGACATAACTCAAGCATAGCATGTGACATTACAGCAGGAGCTGCTGTTTATAAATGTAGTACCTTCCCCGCCAGTACTGTTGTCATTCCTGACTCACTCTCTCTCTCTCTCTCTCTCTCTCTCTCTCTTTTCAGGCTCTCTGTGAGGCTCTTGCTATGGGAAGGAGCAGCCTGGAGAAGAGCTGAAGCTTTTAAACTTCGTCAATATTTTTAAACTTGTAGATTCCCTACCATTGGGGTGTTGGGGTGTCCAGGTGGAAGGGGTGTCAGGGTGGAAGGACTGTCTAGCCTGTGTTATACAAGAAGTCAGACTTGATGGTCCAATGTCCCATTAAATTCTGCGAAATTATGTAACTGGAAAATGGCCCTTCCTGAGACCCTGCACTGGCCTCACCCGGCATCTCGCCAAGCCCAGACCGGCTGTATGTTCGCAGGCACGTTTCTTCCAAACCAGAAGTGGGAAACGTGATAGGCTGTGAGGCCAAGGCCAAGGGAACCATCGAGAGCTCAGCAGGGCTGGACGACCCTCAGGGCTTCGGGAAGAGAGGAAGGAGCAAACCCCTCCCTTATTAGGGAAAATGAGGGCCAGTGAAACATGCCCAGGGCTAGGGAATATAAACGCCAACTCAGGAAAGGTAAGGACACCATGAGGCAGGGTCTGATCCTGTGCAAGGAAGAGCTCTGCTCCAAGAACACAGCCTGTCTCGGTGAGTAGAGCAGTGCCATCAGCCTGTCCCGCAGTCAGGCAGTGCCCAGCCTGCAGATATGAGCTACAGACAACTCAGAGTGCTGGCAGCAAAGCTGAGAGAGAGCATCTCTCTCAACCCCTGTCCTGCGCTGCTCTCCAGATCCCCTCAGAAACTGACGTTCCTCCTCTCCCATCTCAGGCAAATCCCAGGGGAATCTGTGCTCGGGGCGAGGCTGGGACAGAATCTGTCCTGCAGCTTTTGAGTCATGGGCACAAATCCACTTTCTGCTTAAAAAAGAATTCCAACTTTTCAGTGGCTGGGGCTGAGTCCCAAAGAGCTGAACAGAAGGGCTGTGAGTTGCAGGCAGGTGGAGATGCTGAAGGGCTGCGAGCCCCAGACCCGGCGCAGACGCTGAAGGGCTGCGAGCCCTGGGCCCAGCCTAGAGGCTGAAGTGTTGTGAGCCCTAGGCCCAGCCTAGAGGATGAAGGGCTGCGTGTCCCGGGCCCAGCCTAGAGGCTGAAGGGCTGCGAGCCCCGGGCCTGGTGCAGCTGTTGAAGGGCTGTGATCCTCGGGCCTGTTGCAGCCAGACATCCTGGGCCCTTTCCAGTGTATCAGCTGGGGGAGAGAAGAGGGGGTGCCACCTCAGTTTGGAAGGGAATTTGTTATTCAAAAGTATCTGCTCAAGATGAAGCAGTCATTGGATTAGGGTTGTTGGCTTGAGCTGCACAGCCTCAATTCTCCCTTCCTTTCTCCATCATCCCCAGGGCTACTGGCTCCGGCGTTGTCTCAAAATTAGGCAAATCATAGATTCATAGATTCCAGTGACAGAAGGGATCATCTTGTCTGGTCTTCTGGATAGCACAGGCCAGAGAGCTTCCCAAAAATAATCCCTAGAGCAGATCTTGTCGGAAAACACCCAATCTGGATTTTAAAATGGTCAGTGATGGAGAATCCATCACAATCCTTGGTAAATTATTCCCATGGTTAATTACCCTCACTGTCAATCATTTACACCTTTTTTCCAGTCTGAATTTGTTTAGCTTCAACTTCCATGTTATACCAATCGCCGGTAGATTGAAGAGCCCATTATTAAATATTTGTTCCCCATGTAGGTACTTGGAGACTGTAATCAAATCACCCCTTAACCTTCTCTTTGTTAAGATAAATAGATTGAGCTTCTTGCCTGTATCGCTATAAGTCATGTTTTCCAGTCCTTTAATCATGCTTGTGGCTCTTTTCTGAACCCTCCAATTTATAAACATCCTTTTTGAATTGTGGATACAACAACTGGACACAGTAGGGATCACAGTGGTGCCACTATTGAGGTACAGTAACCTCTTTACTCCTACTCGAGATTCCCCTATTTAGGCATCCCAGGATCACTCTAGCTATTTTGGTCACTGTATCGCACTGGGAGCTCATGTTCAACTACTTATTCACTTCTACCCCCAAATCTTTTTCAGAGTCACTGCTTCCCAGGATAGAGTCCCCCATCCTCTAACTAAGGCCTACAGGTTTTGTTCCTGGATGTATATGTTTACATTAGCCATATTAAAATTAGGGCTGTCAAGCAATTAAAAAAATTAATTGCGATTAACTGCGCGATTCAAAAAATGAACCGTGCGATTCAAAAAAGAATTACGCGATTAATTGTGCTGTTAAACAACAATAGAATACCATTTCTTTTAAATATTTTTGGATGTATACTACATTTTCAAATCTATTAATTTCAATTACAACACAGAATAAAGAGTGTACAGTGCTCACTGTATATTTATTTTTGATTATAAATAATTGCACTGTAAAAAACAAAAAAAAACTATTTTTCAATTCACGTCATACAAGTACTGTAGTGCAGTCTCTTTACCATGAAAGTTGAGCTTACAAATGTAGAATTATATATATAAACTGCATTCAAAAATAAAACAATGTAAAACTTTAGAGCTTATAAATCCACTCAGTCCTACTTCTTGGTCAGCCAATCGCTCAGACAAACAAGGTTGGTTACAATTTGCAGAAAATAATGCTGCCTGCTTCTTGTTTACAATGACACCCGAAAGTGAGAACAGGTGTTCCCATGCCACTGTTGTCGCTGGCGTTGAAAGATGTTTTTGTGCCAGATATACTAAAGATTCATATGTCTCTTCATGTTGCAATCACCATTCCAGAGGACATGCTTCCATGCTGATGATGGGCTCTGCTTTTGATAACAATCCAAAGCAGCGTGGACTGACACATGTTCATTTTCATCATCTGAGTCAGATGCCACCAGGAGGTTGATTTTCTTTTTTGGTGGTTTGGGTTCTGTAGTTTCTGTATCAGAGTGTTGCTCTTTTAAGGCTTCTAAAAGCATGCTCCATACCTTGTCCCTCTCAGATTTTGGAAGGTACTTCAGAATTTTAAACCTTGGGTCGAGTGCTGCAGCTATTTTTAGAAATCTCACATTGGTACCTTCTTTGCGTTTTGTCAAATCTGCAGTGAAATCTGAAAACGAACATGTGCTGGGTCATCATCCGAGACTGCTATAACATGAAATACGTGCAGAATGTTGGTAAAACAGAGTAGGAAACATACAATTCTCCCCCCAAGGAGTCCAGTCACAAATGTAATTGATGCATTATTTTTTAATGAGCATCATCAGCATGGAAGCATGTCCTCTGGAATGGTGGCTGAAGCAGGAAGGGGAATATGAATGTTTAGCATATTTAGCATGTAAATACCTTGCAACGCTGGCTACAAAAGTTCCATGCCTTCTCACTTTCAGGTGACATTGTAAATAAGAAGCAGGCAGCAGTATCTCCCCTCAATGTAAACAAACTTGTTTGTCTGAGCGATTGGCAGAATAAGAAGTAGGTTAGGTAACCAAAAAAAAATCTGTATTTGTAAGTTACACTTCGAGGTCTAGTGGGTATGAGTGGGGGCGCTGGGGGTGGGAGTCAGCACTCCTGGGTTCTATTCCTGGATCTGTGAGGGAGGGTTGTCTACTGTTTAGATCAGGAGATGGAGAGTCAGGACTCCTCCTGGCTTTGCAGCTGACTCCCTGTGTGACTGAGGGCAATTCCCCGCCCCCCGCCCCCCCCGTGCCTCACTCATATGGGGATAATGACACCGACCCAGCTCCTGGGGGTTGGGGCTGGATTCATTCCAGTCTATACAGCACCTCTGAGGGAGGTGCTAGGAAAGGGCAGGACATAAGTAACCAACAGACACTAATGGGATGCACCATGTGATTCTCTTTCTGTCCCTAGCGCATGTGACTGTGGACCCCAACACAGCCAATGCCTACCTGCTCTTGTCCCGGGATCAGCGGAGCGTGAGGGTGGGCAACAAGAGGCGGGATGTCCCCAGTAACCCCAAGCGGTTTGACACGTGCACCTGCATCCTGGGCCGGCAGCGGTTCACAGCCGGGAAGCACTACTGGGAGGTGGAAGTGAGGGACAAGCCATGTTGGACACTGAGGGTCTGTGAGGAGTGTGTGAGCAGGCAGGGAATATTCACGCCCTCACCAGCGACTGGTTTCGGGACGGTGTGGCTGCACAATGGGGATGAGGATGCAGCGCTCACTTCCCCCCTGCCCGAGCTTATGCTGAGAGTGAAGCCTCGGCAGATTGGCATCCTCCTGGACTTTGAGGCCGGAGAGGTGTCCTTCTACAACGTGACTGGCAGCTGTCACATCTACACCTTCAGTGGCATCTTCTTGGTGCCCCTGCGGCCATACTTCTACCCGGGGATGCGGGCAGGCAGCTTGAATGATGCCCCTCTGACCCTCCCACAGGCAACACAGCAGCCATGAGCCAGTCACAGCCGCCTTGGCACCTTGGGCTTTCAGGACTTACCAATGAAAGGCTTTCTTAACAACACATAATTCACCAGCGGAACTTACTGCCACAGGATATTGAGGGGCCCAAATGTCTAGTGGGATTCAAAAAAGGATGAGACATATATATGGATGATCCAAATATCACCAGTTAGAGAGGGCAGGAGACACCAGGACTATAAAACCATCTCCACAGGGCAGGAGCCAGCCACTGACTACAGGGGGGCACATTCCCCAAAGAGAAGGTTATTCCCTAATTACACACTGCAGCGTCTCTGATACCTTCCTCGAAGCCTCTGACTATGGAGACAGGATACCTGGCTTTTGGGCGCTGCAGTGAGCTAGCACAGCAAATCCTATGCTCTCTGGGTGCTGTTAGAGCAAGAAATTGGTCACTGAAGCTGATAATCAGCCACAGAGCAGGAGCACTGATCCACGATAAATGCCCCCACACTGCTAGACCTTCCTGCACAGCCCCAGTAGGGGAGTCTCCATCCAGCATTGCCATTCCCCAGCACTGGAATGCAGAGTCAGCAGCATCTGCGGGGAGGCCTGGGGAGCAGGAGAGGGTGGGTGAGAGGACCTGAGGGCCTTGCTCAGTTTGCAAAGAATCCAGCTGCATCATCTTTCGTAGGTGGTGTGGCTGGTGGAGACCTTGGGTCTCTGGCATGTCATGCTCCTGGCTTAGCCGCTTGGTTCAAGGTAGAGCATTGCTGCCTGTGTCCTGTAACCTCCAGCAGCCGAGCTCCTTGGGGCAGCCATGGCAACATTGCCTTTGGCTACCCTTGTTTTAAAGGGCTCGGGGAGCATGGACACGAGGATGGAGTCGCGTGTCTGTAAAGGGCGGGGCCTGCCAACACGAGCGAGCCAGCTCTAATCGGCAATTTGCCTCTGACCTATTCCCCCTTCTGGTGAAATACCGAAGCCTTCCTTCCGCTGGATGCTTCTGAGCCCAGCCCAGCCCATGGGCCAGAGCTGTCCACAGCCCTGTGCGTGTGCTGTCCCTGGTCTCACCGACGGTGTGCGTCAGCACGCAAACCCAGTGCAGACTGCAAAGCCTGTTGGCCCATCAACCTCAGCTCTCTAGGTCATTTTCTCCCACCAATAAACCATGCATTCCAATAGCCTTGTATAAGCTGGCAAAGCATCCCTTGTGATCTGAGAGCTGCTCACCCCCACCTTCTGGGGGAAGGGGGAGAGCTAGGAGATCCAGTCCAGCTGGAGCCGTGGTACTCTCAGGACTCAGCACTCTCATGGGCCCTTCGTGGTGCATGTGTGATTCAGGGACTACTATGACTGTCTGAGGGAGCTGCCCATTCCCTAGCCCTGTGTGCACCTCTCTGTGATGGGACTTCACCCCAAGAAGCCAATGTGCTGCATGCAGCTAAATAGTCCAGCCCCCCTCCAGCCCCAGTAATGAAGGCAGAGTGAGAGGAATTTCACACACAGAGAACCCCCTAGACTGTTCCGAAGCTAGGCAGAGAGGGTGGGACAAGGGGGTCTCTGAGGCCCTCAGGCTGGGCCTAGCTCACTGCCATGCCCCTCTCAAGGAGTGGTTTTGTCTTCTTGACATATATTCACCCTAACCCAAATCATGACAGGTTTCAGAGTAGCAGCCATGTTAGTCTGTATTCGTAAAAAGAAAAGGCGTACTTCTGGCACCGTAGAGACTAACCAATTTATTTGAGCATAAGCATCCGATGAAGTGAGCTTTAGCTTATGCTCAAATCAATTGGTTAGTCTCTAAGGTGCCACAAGTCCTCCTTTTCTTTTTCCTAACTCAAATGTATCCCATTGGCTACAGGGAGTTCCAAGCTAGGACAAGTTCACCTTGATGTCTTTCTCCAGCAGGCGGATGGTTGCAGAATCTCTCCTGGGTTGCAGAATTGCTCCTAGCCAGGGCTGGCTTTGATGCAGCAGCCTGGGGACGGTGCCCCATCCTAGCTGGGCAGGGCTCATGCCCTCCTTGCCTGGCCAATCCCATCGGGCTCCCCTTGAATATGTCCAGGACGCGATGGCTGCAGCCCTGCAGCCGCTGTACAGCCATGGGCACAGTAGGCCTGTGTGTGGGTGTTCGTCTGGCTCCAGGGCTGGGGAGGGAGGAGGAGACCCGGGAAAGAGCAGCAGCAAGCCGTTCGCTGAGTAGACAGGACTGGGCTGGCAGCTCCAGGTGCATTCCCAGCTCCACGGAGAGGGACGTCAAGGCTGGCTGGACTGATCCCTAGATCTAGATCCCTAGAGGGCAGGTGCGTGCAGGGGTCTGGACACAGAGAATGGCCGACACCCTGTTTCCTGGCAACTGATGGCCTGGGCCCTTTCCCCCTGCAAGGTGAGACCTAAGGGTTGGAGAACAAGGGAATCAGGTGCCCTCCTGGCCGGGGAAAGGGACAAAGCCCAGAGGAGGAGGGGCTGGAGGGAGTTTCAGTTTGGGGCTGGCTGGGACATGGAGTGAAGGGTAGACGTGGTTGTCTGGCTCACTGCCCCCCAAAATGGACCCAGCTGAAGGGTCCGGTTCTCGACACCTACAAGCTCTGTATTAGACCATGTTCCTGTCGTCTAATAAACCTTCTGTTTTACTGAGGGAAGCAGCGCGGGGTGAGGGATGTGCTGGCCACGGCTTCCTGCAGCCCCCGTTGGCCTGCAGTGGGGAACTGCGGCCAGTGGGATCCGCGATCGGCCAAAGCTGTGGACGCGACAGGTAAACAAACTGGCCTGGCCCGCCAGGGGGCTTACCTTGGGGGGCTGCATGCCAAACGTTGCCGACCCCGGTGCTACAGCAATCTCCCGTACAGCAATGGCTGTTTCAAGACAGCGTAATTTAGAACAACCCAGAGTCTAAAGCTCAGGTGTATTTGAGGATCTGGGCCAGTACTTGGCTGTTTCTATAGTAATGACCCCTGAGCAAGCAGTGTAATGTACATGCTTATCACTGAGCTTGTCCAGAGGCTGCACGTCCATCAGAATGACTAGATGTCCTGATGTGTAATAAAAACACTTGGAGTCATAAAAAATCAACCCAGCCTACTTTACAGGGCCTGAGCCTTCTCTCCCTTACAGCATCTGAGCAGTAGGAGAATGGCTAATACGGGCCACTGTTCTGGTTGTTGTATTCTATTTATAAAAGCATAATACTGGCCAGTATTATAGTTGCTGTATTCTGTTATAAAACAACAACAAAACATAGAAAAATCAAAAATACAATTTAATGTTTTGAATTAATTTGGGGAAAAGAATTTACAGGACAATACAAGAATTCAAAACATTTAAAACATTCCTTTCTTTCTCTCCAGTATTTTCGTCTCTTTTGTTCCAATTTTGGGTAGCGGGAGCGAGTAGTATAAGAGCCCTACCATCAATCAAACGTTAACCCCACCCCTTGACCCCGTAAGCCCTGCACACAGGTCACTGGAAGTCCCACCTCTTGGGAGTATTACTTCCAGGGTCAAGGTGGACACATGTCCGGAAGCAAGGTGTGTCATGTGACCCCTGTAAGAACTCCTCCCACTGTCCTCTGCTGATCAGGATGGATTCTGCCCCCACAGGAACGCTTCGAGAGAAGATTTGACCAATCAGGGGGAGTTCCGGGGTTTGTGTGACCCCTCTAAGAACTCCTCCCACTGCCCTCTACCAATCAGCAGGGGTTTCAGCCGCTGGGGACCACCCCGAGAGGAGATTTGCCCAATTGGGGGGAATTCTGGGGCAGGGTGACCCGTCAGGAGGTGGCTCGTGTGACCCCTCTAAGAACTCCTCCCACCACCCTCTACCAATCGCGATGGGTTTTGGCCACAGAGGACAGCCCCAAAAGGAGATTCGACCAAAATAGGGTGGGTTCTGGGACGGGCTCAACCACCCAGAAGAGGGTCATGTGACCCCTCGAAGGACTCCTTCCAATGTCCTCTGCCAATCAGAGTGCAGAACCATCACCTCATAAGTCCCAGCGCTGGGAAGAGGAGGCCATCTCTTACCAAGAAGACGTGTTTTAGAAATTGTGGAAAGGCTGAGAGGAAACGTGGACTCCTTTACCACCCCTGTGAGAACTTCAGACTTTGTTTTAGCCCCGAGGACCTTTGGAGTTGTGTGGAGAAAGCGCTACAGCAGCGACAGTTCTGAAGAGGATGAGAGAGAAGCCAAGGGGATTCCTTTGGCCCAGCCATTGATGGATATGCCAGAATCCGAACCTGAAGCCCAACTGCTCATGAGACACCCTGATGAGCATGGTGGCCTCTTGTCATCCGCCACCCTGGAGGAGGAAGGCGATCATGGCTTGGGGGAGGCACTGGCAGACAAGGTGAATGGAAAAGACATAGCTCAGGTACATGAATGATTAAGAAGCGACGGTCGATGATTGCATGTAATGAGGTTAGGAACCAGGGGTTGTGTAAATCTAAAAACAAAGAGTGGGAACTTACGCTTGTTTCTTCTCTGAAAATCTCTCGACAGCTTGACGATGCCTTTCCAGGGGACCCGGAGGCCCTGGACGGCGTAACATCAAGCAGCGAAGGTGAACCAGGCCCGCACTGTTTTTGCTCAACGCCGCTAGAAATTGTTGAAGATGACTCCGAGGAGGACGGCTACGAGGAGTTTAGGAGGAGGCTTGGCATGGAACTCGCTGAGTCAGTGCCACATCACGAGCGTAAAAATGTTATGCGGACTATTGTCCGCGTTGCTGTTTATGCTGTTCTTCATCACTGTCTTAGGGAAAAGCTTTTTGAAAATGGTGAGGGCTGTGTCATAGATGCCCCAGCCCAATGGCACCATGACTGTGTGACTTGGACTTCAATGGATAGAAACTGCAAGCTCTGGGACCTGTGTGCTGAGCTATGTTTGGAAAGCTTATTGAACACTATTATTGCCATAGGTTATGTTATGCAATGTCTGTGCCTAACCCAAGAACATTTAGCACAAGGGGTGACCTTGAGAAATGCTGTGCAATTCAGTGGAGACCCTGACCTTGTTTTAAAGACAATGTCCAAACTGGAAGATGCCTGCTTACAGCGTTACATTGACCGTCTGGTCCACACAAAAAGTGACAGAACCCTGCTTAAGAAACAGTCTATTTGTAAGAAATCTAAAAGGATTAATTGAGAGAATGATGAAGGGACAAACATGCAATATAAAACTTGGCTGCTGTAGATTTTAAAAAATCGAATGAAAAGGGCTTTGTGATTATCTGTGTTTCTGTTAGAAGGTCTCTGGCCCTTAAGTGAGCTAAAAGTTTTAATGGAGCCTCTGGGTTTGTTTTCAAGAAGCTGTATGACTTTTAAATGAAAAAAAAATGGTTTGTGAGAACCTAGGTCTTGTGTCTTTGTGTAAAAGAGACCCATTTACAGCAAAAAGCTGTGAAGTGGGAGGGGAACAAATCCTAAAAATGTGTTTACAGTGTAACCCTTCTGCCCATCAGAGTTGGCCACAACAGGGGCTGGATTCAGTATCTAGGAGTTCCCTCCCAGTAACACAATGCAAAACCGGGTCAAGCCCCCCACCAGCGGGGCACTGAAGCTCCCCTATGACAAGCTGAAATCACTGAATACTGTGTTAAGTAGTAGGGGGGCCTCAGAGCTGGGGCACCGTGAACCCAAAGTGACATCAGCTCTGCAGTCTGTAACCAAACTCCTAATAGAATCAAAATTACCTCTGACATTACACAATGGAGAGAAAGTGCAATTGGTGTTTGGGGCCCTCAGAAGGGGGCTCACATCACCAGGCACAAACCTCCAAACTCTCTCAATTCACTGGGTTTTGGAATCCTTGTCCCTTGCCTAGCGAGTGCTACTTAGTTGATGGCGAGTCCCTCCGTCATAAAAGGCCAAGGACAGTTCTACTGTCCTTGATTCACATAATCAGGATAACAGCACTTTATTCTTCCTGCCCCAATAACAGAGAAACTGGGGATCCCACAGCCGCCAAAGTGACCATTTGGGCTCCTGTGGGCTCATGCTAGGTGGGGTGAGTGTCCTTTGCAAACGAGATCAGCTCCTGAAGTCCTTTCCCACAACTCACCACCAGATGTCAGGGTAGAGCTCATCCTGCCTCTGCTTACAACAGGAAAACAAAACAGGGATGGTTCAGACATGTGTTTGAGTACAATAGAGTTGACTCATCCTGTTCACACCCCCACTGAATAGCGAAGGTAACTGTGATTACTTACCCTTGTTGCTAGAGGGATAAATGTGATGGGTGTGCACCCATAGTAAGGGAGGCGGGTGGGTGAGTTCGGATTAATATGAAATGAAATAAAACCTCAGGAATTCGCAGATGCTATTGGGCAGTTTAAATATAATCCCTGGAGTTGGTAGAGCACTATTGGACAGTGAAAATGACCCAGGAACTGGCAGAACTCTACTGGACAGTTTAAATATGACCCAGGAGTTGTTTGAATGCTATGGGTCACTCTTTCTAGCAATTCAAAGCCATTAAAAGTTTAAAATACTCTATTTACCCAAAAAACCCAAAACAACCAACCAAAAAATCCCACCACACACACACACACACACACACACACACACACACACGGGTCTAACCCAAAACTGAAATGTTTGAAGGGTTCACAAATCTTCACCATGCTTTAGAACAATCATTTGCTCGAAAGACAAATTTTTAAAAGCTGCGGGTGCTTATTATGGTTGTGATACAACCATTTTATTTCAACCCCCAACCCCAAAGTTTAAGCATGAAAGAAACATGTTTAAAAAACAAGCCCCAAAGACATTTACTGAGATCTGCAAAGGGTCCCCACTTGGAAATGGGTACAGTTACATTACAGATTGGTGATTTACTGTTTAATACTGTAAGAAGGCCCTACAGAAAAATGTATTTTAACTAAAAGGAAAAAAATGTGGCCAAAAGCAGCTCGGTTGTGCAGACAGCTTAATTTGTTGGATCATACTAAAGAAGTTCTGTATTAAAATCACAAATGAGTTTGATTCCCCATAGTTTAAATTCCAGGGTATTACTAATTAAGAGGTCTCTTGGGTTTTGGTGCTGTTTCTCTCCCTCTCCGTGTGAAAGTTGCAAGCTGCTAATTGTGTTAGTACATCCTAGACAGAGTCTGTTCTCAAAGCAACACTTTGTAACAACAGAAAGAGCACACAGAGACTCCCCGCCCTTTTGTTGTATTTATCTGGCTTTGTTAACAATTGTGCTTTAAAATAGAGATAGAGGATGTATGTGGATGGATGCTTGGTGTGGATAATAACTGAATGATCAGGGAGGTGCCAGCCTAAGAATCCAGTGTCTGTCGGCCAAAGAAGGCGTCAACCAGAGGACCCCCAGAGGGCAGACTGGAATCCACCCAACAGCCTCAAGGATGGGAGAACCGAAGAACAAGACGGAGCCGTCAGGAATGTGCCATCTGCTGATTGATTCAGCAACAGCATGATGAAGCAATTCCCATAGGCTGGCATAGCAATAAATTCCTATAAAAATGGACTCTAGAAATGGAAAACTTTGGGGTCTGATTCTGCAAACCAACTTCCAGGCGCGTCAGATGTGCATCTGACAAGGCCCTGCTCCCTCCTCGTGTCCAGGCCACCTGGCCAGTGGCTTGGCATGAGCAACTCTAAGGCTGGTAACTATGATAACAACCTTGCAGAACCTCTCTGTGTGTGTGTGTGTGTGTGTATGAATGAATGTGTGAGTAAATATGAAATTGAATGGAATGTTATAGCTATAACTAACTGCTTACTATGATTCTTTCTGTATGCACAATAAATGTGGCATTTTGCCTTTTCCCTTTTAATAAGATCCTGCTGGTTTTTATTTTATTGGTATAACAAATTCCCCCACCCCAGATCACAAAAGGGAATGTTAGGGAGGGGTGCCTAATGGCCTTAAGTAGCTATTATTTGAGAGTTGTAGCAATCAAATCAACCTGCTAGCTCCTATTTTGAAGTCTGTTTGAAACAAAGGCTTAGGATGGTGTAAAAACCTCATGTATTTTGGAGACTCTTTCAACAGAAACTCTCTTGAATGGCTGCTGGACTGCAAAAGGAGCCATGCTCCCTGTTTTTAACTCTGAAAATATATATTCTATTCTATCACTCGTTGGCCATGCTGTCTTAGTAAATAATGGTGCCTATGTTTCTTGCAGTGTGATCTGTTTAGCATGGAACCAATCACTTTAAACTGCATTTCATCACCGGGCCAAGGTAAAAACCAGTTTAACTGTAGTTTTGCTTAATAACTTCAGGTATTACACAGGTTGGATAGGGATTTGGGGGTAATACTAACTAACATTTTTGCTTGTTCTTTAATCCAAAGGCCCAAACACATATGGGGGTGGGGTGGGGGGGGGGGGCGTAACTTTCTGCAATTGGCTTTTAAATGCATGTGGGTTTATTTAAAAGTATTTTGTGGCAAACTGTGTTTTAAACTCTCACTCTCTCTCTCTCTCTCTGTGTAAAAAAATATAGGTGGTTTTTTTTTTAAGTATATGGCTGCAAACTGATGGTAATGGTGTGTTTCAAATTAACAGGGTGCTTTTTTAATGTGCAAAATGTGTTTTAAACTGGATTTTAAAAGTTGATTTTAAAAGCAGTTTGGTTTTTATTTTGCAAACTGAGGTGCATTTAAAAAAAATGTTTGTGGGTTTGTTGTTTTTTGTTTTAACGTGGTAGAAATAAACTCAAAACTCCTGTTTGTTGTACAGCCTGAAATGGATTATTTTATTTTAAAGCTCTGACTTTTTAAATAGAAAAACACCCTAATGAATATTTTATTTTTAAGTTTACAAGACAGTTTCGTGTGATTTATAATAATCATAATCATATTGTCTGCTCCACAGTACGGTCAAAACATGAGAGACCCTTAGACCAGAGGGTAAAGAAGCTTAAAAGAAAAAGAAAAGAGACAGCTGAAAAGAAAAATTCACCAGATGGATGGATGAAGCCCAGTAAATATACTGTGTTTGGGAGGTTATGAGGTTTTGTATTTTAAGTAAATACATCGGTGTGGGTGAGAAAGATGGTAAAGTTAAGTTTTGTAATATGTTCCTTCCCCCCCAATCGGGAATGTGCAGTTCTCCTGACAATGCTGTAGTCAGAGCTACAGGGACACCTCCACCAGACCAGCCAAAGAACCAGAAATCTGCTTTGAGACCTTTAACAACTCAAAACAGCACAAGAGTGCAGATGAAGCATCAGGACAATCCAAACCTCAAATACGTCAAAGCCAAGGACAAAACAAAAGACTCTGGTGAAAACCAACCACGCAAACACAACTCCAGTTCCTCAGCGGCCACCTCCACACCAAGCCCTGAGAAAACCATGAGTGAAAACGCCCACCTACGATGCTTCGTTCAGAAGACTGAGGGACGCTGTATCCTCGGGGGTTCTAAAAGAACGGCATTCTAAAAAGGTTTGGGGAAAATATGATGCTTCGTTCAGAATACCGGTGAACGGTGTATCTTCAGGGGGTCTAAAAGAAAGGAGGGCTGGAAAGCACGTCAACAAAGCAAAAGCTTTGGTGGGTGACTTTTTGAAAAATACTTCAATTTTTGGCTCTGCGCAGGCGTGACTAGTTGTGGAAAGGGGCCTGGGTAAAAGGGGTACCCTCAAGGATACACATCAGCTCAGGTGTAAACAAAAGGGGGGACAGCGCTTGGTGGACAAACAAATGGCTGCCAAAAAGTTCCAGGCCAGGGTCGCTGTAAAAATTTTAAAAAGGGCTAAAGAGGTAATGGGGAGGGGGGACAAAAAGAGATGCCCTCGACTGGAGACTCTCAAACTGGAATGTCTGAAAATGGGGAGGTGGAATCAGACTCTCACACAGAGTCTGGTTTAGAAAATTCCCCAGAGGGCTCTCTAGAATGATGGGTCCCCATTTCCTCCCGATGACCCTCACGGAGGCGCCTCGGAGTCTGACTCTCAAATAGCATCTGATGTAGATGGTCCCGTAGAGGAACCCCCAAGTAACCCTGAAAATGCAGAGGGGTGTATGGAGAGAGTGAGAAGTTGGCAACGTGAATTACCTAGATTTGGGGGGTTGGTGTATTGTGAGGAATTTCATTTTGTCAATCTTGAGCGAATAAATTCAGCTCAGCAGGTTGTTGAAGCCATACACAGGGGGATACAGTTAGTTCTCGATGACGTTAATGGTAGGGTAGGCCCTGATGATTATGTTCAGTTACATTTAGAGAGCCGTAATTGAACTAACCCGTTGTTTTCAGTCTGAAGAACTAGGGATGAGCTGTCTGCTGAGGATTTCTTCAATCAGACCTCAAAGCTGCCACAGAGCAATAGAGTTGCATGTCAATGGGACATTGCACCTCGTTGGGACAGTTTTAAAAAAACAGGGGTGGGGGCCGCTCGTAGAGTTTTAAATTCTATCCTCAGTAGTCAAATCATCCATAAAAAAGAGACAATGTTTAGTAGACCTGACTTACATGGCTACCAATCTGTGTTTTGCGCGTGGGCTCTTGACCATCATGTCCGACCATAAACCTACGGACGCAGAATCGTTAGCGGGGGCGAGAACGTTGCATGAGAAACTGGGCTGGTCAGATCAAAAAAAGATTATGCTCAGTGACGTAGCAATGTCTGAACAGCATTTAGGAGTCAACACACAGGTGGTGCTGTATGCGGCGAAAGGGGCTTTTTTTAAACGGGCGGGGGGGGGCAGTTTACCCCAAGATTTATTTCATCCTGTTGCACGATGAGCATTACTATGGGGTTCTGGTTGTGAAAAAGTTGTTCGGAGCAAAAAAATATGGTGAGTTTTGCCCCATGGTGCACAGTCACGGCCACTCTCACAGGTACAGCTGCTGCCTCTGCTTGAGCGTAACCTGCTCAGACAGCGTGGACGTGCAGCTGAGGTGTCCTCGCTGTAGACTGTATTGTCAGTCCAGAGAGCGTTTAGACAGACACATCGACTGGGCATCGACAGAACAAGCTGAATGCCTGTCTAAAACGTTGTGCGATAAGGGTCAGTCTTACGTGGACAAGCGGCACAGACGTAAAGGGAGGCGCTGTAAGCAGGGTCAGGGTTTGATCGCTGGTGATGTAGACGGTCACCTCGGTTTTATGGACAGCCTTAGAAAGCCCGAATCCTCAGAAAAGTGTATTTGTTATGATTCCGAAATCACACAGGAGACTGGGTTGCACACTCCCAATTACATTTTTGCTATGTCCCTCAAGCCGGAAAAGTCCTGGGAATTTAAGGGTGATGAGTGTCTTTCTATGTTTGTTCAGACCTTTATTGGCAAAGAGTTCCGGGTCTACACGTTCCAGGCGCACAATTCCAAAGGTTACGATGCATACTTCATCATTAGACAGTTCCTGAAGGAAAAGATGTGCCTAGAACTGATCACTCAGGGTAGTAAACTAATGTGTGTGGAAGTTAAGGCCCTGGGCATTCGTTTTATAGACTCTTTAAACTTCTTGCCCATGAAGCTTGGTTAGCTCCCGCAGGTGATGGGATTTGAAGGGTGCAAAGGGTATTTTCCACATTTTTTGAACACTTTAGAAAATCAAAATGACGTGGGGCCTATGCCCGGTGTGGAGCACTATGGTGTAGAAAGCATGATGCCCAGGGAAAAAGCAGAGTTTCTCGACTGGTAGCAGGCCCACAGGTAGGAGACGTTTGACTTGCAGAAAGAGCTCTCGTATTACTGTCAGCAGGATGTCAAAATTTTGAGACAGCTTTGTATCCTATACAGAAAAGAGATTATGAAAATGATGGAGAAGGGAGATCTAGTAGAGAGAGAACCTGGTAAATTCACTGAGATAAAACTGTGTATAGATCCATTCTGGTACATAACACTAGCATCTGCCTGCATGGCTATGTACAGGTTTATGTTTTTGGAGCCTAACACGGTAGCTCTTCTCCCTCCAGACGATGATCACAGGCAGAAAAAGATATTCGACCCCATCTATTCAATGGCTGTTGTATACCTCTCACCAAGAAACTATACAAATAGGGCATGCTTTACAGGGTGGGGAACTACAGGTAGGCTCCAACTCTTTAGAGGGTTATGCCAGTGTTGACAGGGTACACACAGCCATAGAGTTTAATGGGTGTTCTTTTCCACGGTTGTGCCACCTGTCATTGTGAGAAAGCACAAAACCCTATGACGGGGACAACTTTTGGGTTTCCTTATTACAAGACGCAGCTCAAGACCGACTATCTGAAATAACTTGGTTTTGTAGTGAGGACTCTTTGGGAGCAAGAGTGGGAAGTGATGAAAGAAACAGACAGGGAGCTTGCAGGTATTGAAAATGAGCCCAGTTGCCCTAGCCTCTCGTGCCTAGGGATGCTCTTTTTGGGGGGAGGACAAACGCTATCTGTCTACATTACAAACTTAACTCCGGGGAAGAAATCCACTATTATGATTTTACCAGCTTCTACCCTTTTGTAAAGAAAACCAAAGAATACCCTATCGGACACCCCGATATAGTTTATGACAAATTTGGACCCCTTGCAAATTATTTTGGAATTGCAAAACTTAAAGTGTACCCCACACAAGGCTTCTTTTTCCCATTCTTACCTGTCAGAGTGGGTGGCAAGCTTATGTTCCCGCTATGCCGAACCTGTGCGGAAACCGAGCAGCGGGAGATGTGCATCCATACTGACAAGGAGAGGGCCATCCTGGGGACTTGGTGCACGGTGGAATTGAACGCGGCCATAACGAAGGGGTACGCGGTGGCAAAAATATATGAAATCTGGCTTTTTAATGAAAAATCTGATGAACTCTTTTCAGAGTACATCAAATGACACCTCCGCCAGAAACAAGAGGCTTCAGGGTATCCCAGCTGGTGCACAGACGAAGAAAAACAAAATAAGTACATGAACGATTTCTACCAGAAAGAAGGCGTGCGTTTGTGCCAACACGAGATCAGGTTTAACCCCGCTAAACGCCAAATCGCTAAACTCTTTCTAAATTCCCTCACGAGCGAGATCCCGCCAGATCAACACATCACCGAGTTTGTGTCGGCAGGCCCGAAAACATACGGGTATAAGCTGTCGGGAGGAAAGGCCTGTATGAAAGTCAAAGGTATTACCCTGAACTTGGCAAACTGTCAAAAGATCAACTTTGAGAGTTTGAAAGATCTAGTCCTGGACTATTGCACGGGCCTGCGAGAAAACACCTCAAAAAAGAGAGAGGTGCAGCAGCCCTCTATCGTAAGGAGCAAAAATCAGTGGTAAATAGAGACCAAAACCCTTAAGAAAACAAAGAAAGTCATTTACAACAAGAGGGTCCTAGGAGAAGGCTTTAAAACCCTGCCCTACGGATTTTAAAATGGATACGAGGTGGAAACACCCCTTCTCTGCAATACTCGCGGGACCTAGCAACTGTGGGAAAAGTTACTTTATAAAAAATGTGTTGGATAATGCCAAACAAAACATTATCTGTTATGCCTGAGAATAGTGGATAACATGGCTATAAAAAGCATTGCAAGATACACATGTCTGGGCTTGTTGAAACACATTTTGAGCAAGGCTAGGTATGCCCAAGAATTTAAATGTATTTTTTAGAAAATTCATCACCATCCGGTCGTTTTGCACTAAGTCGTTAGAATACAATTTTAAAATCCTGTCAAAAGATAAACCCTTGCTCTGATGATGTAAGAAAAACACTCAGTGATAGCCGCAGGCGACAGAGCGGGGGTCTTGTAATTGTCTATTGTGAAACACAATGCCTGTGGCATTTTTGTTTAAACATTTCATAATGCTTTTAGGAAACAACATGCTCTTCGGGGGGTGCCCGTATGAGTCTAAAAACTCTCCACGGTTACGCTCCGCCAGACACAAGGCAAGCCAGTGTTCACCAGGTTGGTTGTGTGGATGTGCGATACAAACCTAGGGGTCTCTGAGACAGCGTGTCGCCAGGGAGCCAAATCACAAGAGAACACATCTAAGAAATTCTTTTTTGTGTAAGGCACCTTGATAAGACACACGAGAGCTGCGCGGTGTCCATGTTCACATATGGTCAAGCAGAACGTCTCTCCTCTGATTTCTCTCTATGATGTTGTCAAAAACCCCATGCATGATCAGATTGATGGTGATGGTTAAAGCCTTCCCAAAACGTATTTCTGCTCTCAGGTTCCCGGTTTTAATCAGGGAATAGTCATCGGTGCATTCCTGGTCGGGAGACAGGTCAAAGGCAAACAAGGTGTAACCCTGTGGAAACTCCTCACGGTCGATTAACAGAGAACGATCTGTCATGTGTTTACCAGTGTCTGTACCAGATTCATGTATTCTCTCACGCAGCATCCTGCCTCCAAGTCTGGTTGCAGAGGCTTGGTTGGTATCTGTTCACCATCCACATACAAGGCCACAAAATTAATATCATAATGTTTAAAATGAAAGGGATTTTTAGTGTAACTTCCACTCAAGGCATAAGACAAACCCTAGGACAAGCATTTTGGGTAACTGTCCCAAAAAACAGGTTCTCCTGGTTATTGACCCTGCTGCCCACGGGGATGCTAAACACTTTCATTCCCACACGGTCCACGGGATATTTAGCATTTGTGGTAAGCAGGGACTCCGCGTGCCCCAGATGAACGCTCAGGGCCACTCGTACTTTCTTCATAAAAAGCGATGCTGATACAATGCGCAATTTAAAGCCTTCGGCTGCACTGCCCATTAAACAGAAAGCATCTTATCTGTGCGTCAGTTTAAATTTTCACATCCACTCCGTTCAACAAATGAGACGTATCTGTTCTGATCTGTCTTTATTTCAATGGTAATGGTATCGATGTGGTGTTTTCTGACAGGAATGTGATGAGGTTTATCGTAGGTGATGGTGACAAACTCATTGTTCCTTCCTCAGACAGGGACACAGTGTAACAGGGGAACAGAAAAGTCCCTCACAAACTGGTGTTCTACAATATCTGTGTGCAGATACAGGGAATTAACTCCCCCTGTGATGTCTGCCCAGAAGGGGAATTTTTGGATGCTGCGCTTGGGGCCCAAACCTAGAATGTTAGCTAGCTCCCTGCTGGTAGAAAACATAAAAGTAAAATCAGCGGATTTAAGGTTAACTTTTCTACCCACAGGGTCATCGTTCATGACCACCTCAGGTGGTGGGGGATGACGAGCCACGGCATTGTTCATATGATCCAATCATTTGGGTATGGACAAGTAATAACCTCGTCGTAGGATAAAACTCTATGCCATATCTTCAAAGGTGATTTTAAAAGGGGTGTCCTCGTTGATAGCGTTCCAGCTGTGCGGGTGTTGTATTTCCACTAACCCCACCTCCCAGGCACCTGGGAGATCCAAGGGCTTAATTAGCTGTATTGTAAAGTTCGAGCTGGTGTTTTGAGGAAAAACTGCAGAGCTGGCATTGCTGGGCAAAGTCATGTAAAACCCGCTGTCGCTCATTTTTCGCTCACGTGGTCGCCTTTTCTAAAAGGGGCAACAACCGGTTTTATTTTAAAACCGTTTCTATCAACCGGTTTCCATATCTTCAGAGAATTGGAAGGGTTAACATCGGCGGGTCTGGTACGTAGAGTTCTGTAAAAGCTCTGGTTGTAACTCTTCATAAAGTCAGGTAACAGGTCAATGTGGCGAAAGGCGTTATGGGCTGTAAAATATCGCCACATCCTCCATATCTTTTTCAAGTTCTGTTAAAATCGCTCCACAACCCCTGCTTTGACTTCATTATCAGTAACAAAAAGCGTTAACGCTGTGCTGTTTCAACAATCTGCTAAAAGGTTTGTTTCAAAATTCTTTCCACCGATTAGTTTGTCATTTTTGAGGCACGCGACCTTGGCTAAAAATAGCTTCCAAGGATGCTTTTTGGCCACTTGAAAAAGAAGATTGACCCCGTCAAAGCCCCCAACTTTCCTGGGGGTTTAACAGGTTTTCTTTAACAGAGCCGTCTGTGGAGACATGGCTGTTCCTGGGACCGTCTTTTACGAACACAAGTATGGAGGGGGACACGTTCATTCTGGCACATTTAAATAAGTTTTATTAATCGCCTGGTTTAACACAATCTTTTACAGCCGCCTGAAACAAAGGACGCCATGGTCCCTACCATGAGGGAGTCTGAGCTGGTTCATTCTTCCATTTTTGTCCTTTTCTGGATTTTCCTCTGGAGATCTGGGTCTCAGACAGGAGCAAAAACAGCTGATGCACGATGGATTTACTCCCACAGGGCTACCGATGTGTAACTTCTCAAAGGCCTCTAGAAAGGCATCGTCGAGCTGTTGAGAGATTTTCAGACAAAAAACAGTGTAAGCACCCCACTGCCTGTTTTTAGATTTATGTAATGCCAGGTCGATTCCTAACCCCATCACACCCCCATGATCGACCGTCGCTTCTTAATCATTCATTTACCTGAGCGCCGTCTTTCCCGTTCACCTTGTGACTCCCCCAAGCCACAATCGCCTTCCAACTTTAGGGCCTGGACAATGAGAGGCTGTCACACTCATCGGGGTGCCTCACAAAGGTTTGGATTTTGGGGTCGGGTTCTGACGTATCCATCAACGGTTGAGTCAAAGGGCCCTCCTCGGAACTGTCACTGCCGAAGCGCTTTCTCCACACAACTCCAAAGGTCCTCGGAGCTAAAACAAAATCTGAAGGTCTCACGGGGGTGGTAAAGGAGTCCATGTTTCCTCTCAGCCTTTCCACAATTTCTAAAACATGTCTTCTTGGTGAGAGATGGCTTCCTCTGCCCAGCGCTGGGACTTATGGGGTGATGGTGCTGCACTCTGATTGGCAGAGGGCATTGGGAGGAGTTCTTAGAGGGGTCACATGACCCTCTTCTGGACGGTTCACCCAATCCGAGAACCTGCCCCATTTTGGTCAAATCTCTTCTCGGGGCGGTCCTCTGCAGCCGAAACCCATCGCGATTGGTAGAAGGTGGTGGGAGGAGTTCTTAGAGGGGTCACACGAAGCACTTCCGGACGGGTCACCCCACCCTGGAACTCCCCCCAGTTGGTCAAATCTCCTCTCGGGGTGGTCCCCAGTGGCTGAAACCCCTCCTGATTGGTAGAGGGCGGTGGGAGGAATTCTTAGAGGGGTCACACAAACCACTTCCAGACAGATCACCCCACCCCGGAACTCCCCATGATTGGTCAAACCTCCTCTCGGGGTGGTCCCCAGTGGCTCAAACCCCTACTGATTGGTAGACGGTGGTGGGGGGTATTCTTAGAGGGGTCACACGAACCACTTCCAGACAGATCACCCCACCCCGGAACTCCCCATGATTGGTCAAACCTCCTCTCGGGGTGGTCCCCAGTGGCTCAAACCCCTACTGATTCGTAGACGGTGGTGGGGGGTATTCTTAGAGGGGTCACATGAACCACTTCCAGACAGGTCGTCCTGCCCCGGAACTCCCCCTGATTGGTCAAATCTTCTCTTGGGGCGTTCCTATCAGGGCGAAACCCATCCCGATTGGTAGAGGACAATGGGAGGAGTTCTTAGAGGGGTCACATGACACACGTTGCTTCCGGTCATTTGTCTGCCTTGACCCTGGAAGTAATACCTCATGGCTTGGGACTTCCAGTGACGGTGGGTAAGGCTTACGAGGGCCAAGGGTGGGGTTAACGTTTGATTGACGGTAGGGCCCTTATACTACTGGAGCGCCTTCTTCTGTTTCTCTCCCGCTTCATTCCCCAAGCACTCGGCCAGGACAGATGTCATTTAGGACCTCAGTTGCCACCAGCTGGACAGAGGGACTTGGGTCTTTCTTGAGGAACTGGAGAGCTGAAATGACAGAGGACAACATGCTAGTGTACAGACTGTCAAATCACAGCTAAGCGTGATCACAGAATCTTGAACTACCAGAGCTGAATGATCACATTGTAAAATGTGAAACTGGGCTCAGTCCTTCTATTGGGATGGAAAATACATGAGAGATGAATATGCCTCACTTTTCATATTGTCACCTGTGCCTGAACTAGCTGGAGACTTACTATCTCTGAATACCACGCTACAGAAGCTCTCCAATACAAAGAAAGCTTTAGGTTCCTCCATTGGCTCCCTTCCATGCTCCCAACAAGTGGGGAGGCCCTGACTCGACCAGAAAGTCATCCACTCTGCTGTAAATGGAAGAAGGTCCATTGTTTCAATAGCTTCCACTTTTAAGTTTATTTTCCATCTCTATTCAGGAGCCACGGTCTGAGCTCCAATAACCCTGGAATTGAACAGAGACCAGGTCCAAGCTGGTTTGTGCAGGATGCAGGGCACCTACTGGAAGAAAAATTGCTGGTGGGAAATTTGGGGGAGCAGAAAGTGGCTACAATTTCTCCTCACCTGGGCAGTCCACAGAGAGCCAATAACGCCCAAAGAGTGGATAGCACTGGCTGCGGAGGGGGCCTTGCCAGGACAACCAGGAGATGCACGGACTCACATCACACCCCCTGCAGCTGCCTCCTTCAGGGGAAATTAAAGCTGACTTTCTACTGGGCAAGACTGAATTTGTCCTTGGATGTGTGGCTGATGCAGTTTGCACCAGTGCTATCGGTTACAGCTGCTTCTCAGCTAAATTTCTTTAGAACTCACGGATGAGCAGAACTTCAGCTGTATTTATTACTTACACATCAGCAGATGGTCCAGGTTCGGCCATTTCATACGCTGCCTGTCTGTGTGTTCCAGGATGATGCCTAAATACACAATGGAAAACAAACAACAACAATAAAACCTTCCCTTGTTGAGTGCAAAGTGATATTAGCAGCCCCTAGACAGGTCTTTGGCCTCTCCTACTGTGGACCTAAGGGTGAGCTGTGGGCAAGAGGATGCTAGTGCAGTTTAGAGTCCACACTGAAGAGAATGAGAAAGACTTTTTTTTTAAGAATGTTTACACAAAACCCATTTGCTTTAAAGAGTCTGTGTTCCTCTTGCCACTGCTGTCAGTTATTGGAGACATACTATGCTAGTGTCTTGGTCTAGTGGTCTGAGCAAAGGCCTGGGGCCAGGAATAAGTGAGTTCTAAGCAGGGATCCCACAAGGTGACTGACAGGTGGGACTTAGGCCACAATGCCTGCCTGTCTCACCTGGGTATGCTTGGGAGAAGAGGGCACAGGGCCAAAGCGGAGGAACCTTTTGCCTCCTTGACAAGGTGGTGTGGCCAGGAACCTGAAAGAGCAGGTGCTGAGGGCAGGTGGGCTGCATGCCTCTCAATGATGAAGTCGTAGTGAAGAGCACTGAGCAACACTGTGGGTGGGTCTGCACTTTGAGCAAGGGGGATCACTCGCAGTTCAATGGGACAGGCCACACTACCTCGGACAGCGCTCGCATGCTAAAATTAGAATGTAGCAAAAGCAGCACGAGCAGTGGGAGGAGCTAGCCACCTTGAGAATCAACTTTGGGGTTTGGATGGGATCATACTTGGGGTGGTTAAACTTCCTCCTGCTCCTGCCATCGCAGCTACTCTCTATTTTTAGCACTCAGGGCTAGTGCGGGTATGTTTCATCAAGCTGGGAATTAGCCCCCCAGCTCCAAGTGTAAACATGCCCTATGAGACAGTGTCCCAGCCTCTACTACTAAATGACTGCACCGTGCTTTCCCTGCAACAATCCCAAAGCACTTTATAGCAAGTCATGATTTCCTCCGACCACCACACTGGAGAGGTAGGGATATTAACATCCCCATTTATGTATGGGAAGCTGAGGCATAGAGAGATTAATGGCAGCTCAGTGCTGCACAGTGGGATTTTTCTCTCTCTCCCTCAATGGGAATACCAAAAGGGACACTGGGCATCATCTCTCACCAGCTAACTTGACTGCAACTGCCCGGATCTCTTCCCATCTGCTAAAGAAGTACATGATGGTGCTTTTGTACAAGTTCTCCAGCAGCTCGGCATTCTCTTTGGCCTAGAGGAAATCAGGGACACATGAGCTCTCTCTGGCTAGAAGTGCCCTTTGACTGCCAGCACATGCTTTTACGAGCCACAGGTAAATCAGAGAAAGAACAGGTGACTGGGTGGACGTGGGAAAAATGGGGATCTGTGGCAGATTTACATTTCCCATCACCCTCAGTCATATATCCCACTCTGACCGCTATTTCCATTACCCATCACACATCCCCCCCACACCTCTACACCACCACATACCACTCCAGTCAAGAAACTCAGACACTTCAACAGCTCACTCACAAGGTGTCTGCAAATGTCCACCTGGAGCTCTTCAGGCTTCAGCTCGGCTGTGCCATCAAGGTGTTCATTCACGGCAGTTTGGAGCCTCTTCAGTCCCAAAAACGGGACACAGAGGTGAAACGTAGCTCTGCATTCCTGAAAAAAAGGAAGCGTGTCACACCATTTAATTGTTCCCTAATGAGTGCTTTGGTCATTCAAAGGGAACTCATCTGCTTGACTGCTCATCTATTCCGGGATAAAAAGGGATTCATCTGGATGTAATTGGCAGAAAACATGCAGGAATGACTAATAGAGGGGAGAGCTTCCACTGCAACCTGGAGGTAGCATCAATGTCTTTTTGGAACAGATCTACTTACGAAAGCTGCTTCACCAGGTCTCTCTTCTGTTCTGGGGAGGCAGGGGCCTGGGGTGCAGAGACAGACAGGAATAGAGAGCTGTCGGGCTCAGACCCATGACCTATCCTGGATTCTGGTGAGGCAGCCATGGACCAACCTGGCGGGAACTGACTCAGCAGGAGGGCAATGAACTGAGGGGGGAATTTGGATCTCCAGAGCAGGCAGGAATAGCAGAGCTCCCCTGTCATTGGGAGGAAGATTCCTTTGGCTTAGTAAATAAGTCACTCTCGGTCTTACCACTGAAACCCTGGGGTTCGGGTCTTGCAGGTGCAGCAGAAGTGTGACCCAGCTCTGTCGAACCTGCTCGGCGAAATAGCCCTTCCATTTTCTTTTGGTCAGGCGGGCCAGGATGCCAAATAGGACAAAGGACCATAAACGAAGAGCATCATCCTCCTACAGCCAAGAAAGCCCCACAAGTTAGTAACTAAGGGACAATCACATCACGAACCTCGCACAGCCATCTCTTCTACGCTAAAGTCGAGGGATTCCAACTACAGCTAGTCGGGAACACTTTCATGAACTAATTTTTGTTTCGAATTTGCTGATTCATCAAACTATTTTAGCGACAGTTCCATTTTGATGAAATTCCTCCAGAAGCTAGGCAGGGGTCCTTAGAAACCTGCCTGCTGTCTTGCCAGTGCACCCATTCAGCTCCCTGGAAGCCGATCTAGCAGGCTGACTGGGATCGTGGGCTTCCAAACCCCCAGCGTCTGGGACCCTGGCTCTCAAATTTGCAACTCCCTGGCACTTCTAGCTCCCACAGTTTCCTGGGTTCCCAGCACCGGGATAGTCTGAGAGCAGACTGCCCAGACCCAAGGCTTTCAATAGAGCTCGGCTAAGAAGAGGAATTCTGTTTCACAAAGAGTTTTGAAGTTTGGGGAGAGGGATTGCCACAAATAGGAACAAAACCAAAATTTGACATCTCAAAATTCTCTGCAAAACGGAATCATTCCAACCCTCTCACGTAGAAATGGTATAGAGCAGGCCCAACGCTCTCTATTGTACCTTGGAACCCCCTTTTCATGGTTATCTAGCTACCTAATCTAGTATTCAGACTTTCTTTGAGCTTCTCAGTGGCAAGAAAGAAGAACAGAAGGGGGAGACTGTGGGAGCAGGGATGTCATCCCCATTCTCCTAATGTTCTCCTCCTCCGAAAAACACCTCTCTTCCCTGGGGCCGAAACATCTCTTCACTCTGACATGAGCAATGCCCAGGGAGTAAATGGAGTCTAATCAAGATCGCTTGAACTGGGGCTGGAGAGTTCTGGTCACATACGTTGTCAAAGTAGGTCCGGATCTCTTGGGTGAGGTCTCTGAAGGAAGAACCTATGTCCTTCTCTTTCAGCTCCTTCAGGACTTTGGCCACTGCTTTCATGCTCTCGCCAATGACTTCAGAACTGAAAGGGTCACTTAAGGCCCTGATCAGGATGACCATAAGAAACTTCTTGTGCTTTTTCAGCTGGACAAACATACGACATTAAAGAACACTGATCACTGATCACACTTCTAATACGTTTTCTTTAGCAGTTATGAAGCTGTGGGAATTTCATCTCCCCCTCCCACCCCCCCATCCCTCTCCCCGGAGACCTATAGCTATATTTCAGACCAGGTTCGAGCTACAATGAGCCAAACTTGGTGCCATAATACACCTGTGTCATCCTATTATTAGATTCCTAGTTACTTAGATTCCAAGGCCGAAAGAAACCCTTGTGATTATCCAGTCTGACCTCCTGCATAACATTGAACTTCCCCGAAATAGTCTCTGTTGGAACTAGAGTGTATCTTTTAGAAAAACGTTCAATCTTGATTTTAAAATTGCTAGTGACAGAGAATCCACTACAACCCTTGGTAAATTGTTCCAATGGTTAATTAAAATTACCATTAAAAATCAATGCCTTATTACCAGTCTGAATTAGTCTAGCTTTATTTTCCCCCATTGAATCTTCTTATACCTTTGTTTGCTAATGGGAAGAACCCATTCTCAAAATGTGTTCCCCATGTGAGTAGTTCTAGACTGTCCTCAAGTCACTCCTTAACCTTCTCTTTGTACAGCTAAATAGATTGAGCTCCTTGAATCTATCACTAGAGGTATCTTTGCCAATCCTTTGAGAATTCTTGGGACTCTTCTCTGAATCCTCTCTAATTTATCAGCATCCTTCTTGAATTGTGGACACCTGATCTGGACACAGCATTCCAGCAGTGCTCACATGAGTGTCATATTCAGAGGGAAAAGAACTTCTTTACTCTTAGTCAAGATTCCTCTCTTTATGCCTCTAAGGATCATTTCAGCCCTTTTGGCCACAACTTCGCATTGGGACACCTTATGTTCAACTGATTCTCTGCCATGACTCAAGTGGTTTTCAGCATCATTGCTTTTTGGGATAGAGTCTCTCATCCTGTAAGAATGGCCTGCATTTTTTTTTGTTCCTAGATGGAGACATTTACACATGGTCATATTGAAGTGTACAGATTGTTTGCTTATGCCCAGTTTAGCAAAGGATCTAGCTTGCTCTGTATTGACTGCAAAGAGGTTACTCGGGTATGTGAGAGAGCAGAATTTGGCCTAGTGCATTGTGTGCAGCCTCTGTAAACTCCGAACAACTATTTTCCTTGGTTTCTCTCGTTATACTGCATTCTAGTCAGTATTCTCTCTTACCTTCTCAGGCGCCCCATAGACTAAATTTCCCAGGCCTCTTACAGCCATCTGCCGGACAATGCTGTTCCTATCATGTGACTTTTCTTCCAAGATGTGTAAGACTGGCTTAAGGAACTTCTTCTCCCTGAGCATGGGATCACTCATTAGCTGAAAGAAAATCAACCTGTCCATTAGCTCCAATATGATCATTAAGATTGGGAATAGAATCTGAGCAGACATGTCATACACTAAAAACAACAAGGAGTCCTCCTACAGCCCCAGTCTTGAGGATACAGACAAATATGGCTACCCCTCTGATACTTGGCACATAATACACTGTAACACAAATGAGAAATTCCACACAAATGAGAAAGGTCTACAAAACATGGAGCTTTCCTTTTGGGCACTAGAATAGGGATCCACTCACTTCCTGAGAGCCTCTTAGTGGCTGGGTATGGTATCACAGTCCTTTTCTCACCCCTGGTGCATCCTGCCAGCTGTCCTCAGTGAGTCTTCTGTGGCTCAGGCCTCTGGCTGAGTCCCAAAGTCCAAAGGAACCCCTTCTGGGGTAGTCAAGAACAGTCCCATTGCCCTCACTAGGGTCTCCAGCCCCAACTCTGGGTCCTTTACATTCTGCCCTTTGTTCAAGCTCTCCATTAGCATTGTCCCCTCCATGGGGCTTATGCCACTGTTGGTGGTAGGGGAACCTGGGCCTGCCCCTAACTCTGGGTTCCAAACCATGGATCCTATAAACAGGAGCTAGGCACTGCTTGATTTCAGGTCATTGTCGCTTCTTCCTACCGGCCACTTTTAGCTTCACCCTCACCTCAGGGTTAAAGTTCTTCGGGACTCTCTTCCTGAAAACCCAGCTTAAGTAAAGGCTGCCAGAATCAAACTCTGGCTGTCCCCTGAATTTCTGTGGCCAGAGAGCAGCGCCCTTTCTTGCCCCTCCAGTTCCTGCCAGGAACTGACCTGCTAAAGCCCTTCAGCTCCTTTTAGCCAAGCCTGATGGGCTCGGATTGGCTGCTTTCATGAGGCCTCTCTAGACAGACCCAGACCGGGGGCTCTTTTCCTGGGGCAGGGTGTAGTAGGACCATGAGGCCTCTTGTAAGGAGCCTTAAAGCCCAGGTACAGCCCATCACGGGCACAGAGAGGTTGTTTTTCTTAGAACCAGATAAGCCCCGAAGATAGTTGCTTAGCATAAGTGGGAAATATGATGCAGATGTTGGAGGAAGACTATGGAAAGGGAGGATGCTCCAGCAGGTATCCCCACTCTAGCCTAGGACTTAGGAGACCCAGGTTTCATTTTCTGCTCCCTCAAAGACTTCCTGTGTGACCTTGGGCAAGTCACTTAGCCCTTCTGTGCATCAGTTCCCTGCCTGTAAAATAGGAAACATAGTGCTTCCCTACCTCGCAGGAGTGTGGTGGGGATACAGACATTAAAGAGTTTAGAGGTACTCCGATACTAGAGTAATGAGAACCTAAGATAGACATTAATGTAGTTGTAGGTTGCTTGGTTGGTAGTATTAGGACACTCAGTTCATTCAGAAGATGTGCTGAGCTAAAACAAATTCAGGAGGTGTTGGTTAGGATCAGCACTAGGACTTGGCAGAAGAGGTCCAGTCATCCAAACTCTGTCCGTATCTCTCTCAGCCAGCACCTGTGGTTGTGTAGCTAGTATAGGCAATGACGGCAATAAAAACCACAGAGAGAGAGAGAAGGACTCAGAAAGGTATCGTGAAGTTCCTGGTGAGGTTTCCATATAAAGGAGGACCTATTCTACTGTCTAAAATGACAATTACTCCTATGAACTGAACTGTACAACTCCCGAAAGAAAGGCAGACAAGAGTCTAATGGTGAAACTGCTCTTCAGAGCCCTGTGTCTTACCTGGGCAAGGAAAGCTGTGCTGGTGACTCGGTGGTTTTCTGAGGGGGAATTCACCCAGGGGAGGAGGCTCTGTATGATCTCAGGTGTTATGAGCCCAGATCTTAGCAGAAGCCTGGAAGATAAAAGAAACCGCTCATGGGCTAGATTGCACACTTCAAAAACTCAGCTGCTCTGAGCATACAGCTCTGATATCTAGGAGTGGGAGCTGTGTGTTTCCACCCAGGACACCCCCGCACCCCCCGCCCACAAAGCTATAAACGGGAGGTTCCCTCTCAGCCACTCTATTGGCTACTCATTCCCAAGGATAAAATGATGCCTCCTAGATCTCTTACCTCACCAGCAGACACACTCCCTCATGGTGTGTCTTGGGGTTTTCCACAAGAGTCCAAGTCCTCTGCTTCCTGAGCGCTCTCACCAGTCTCTCATTCCCACCCTTGAAAAGCACAGATTCTAATGCTTTGATAGAAAGCCTGGGGAAAGAGAGGCACAGAACTGCAGCAATCAGGAGGAAGGTGCAGCTTGAACAGAGAGTCAGGAAGCCCCGGTTACTTCTCAGGTCTGCTGTTCAATCGGCAGTTCACCCATTGGCAATGTCCTGGACACCAGTGTCCCTGGAAGGACTTGATGCTGGGAGGTAAGTTTCAGTCTCATACATCTCCTAGGACTAGTTTTGCTAGGGACAAAATTTTGCAGTCCTTTTTCATAGAATCATAGAATCATAGAATATCAGGGTTGGAAGGGAGCTCAGGAGGTCATCTAGTCCAACCCCCTGCTCAAAAGCAGGACCCATCCCCAATTAAATCATCCCAGCCAGGGCTTTTTCTCTTTCTGCAAGGAGTATGGGCACTAGCAGAGTACAGTGATATGGAAAAGATACATGATCAGGACCCAGAAACAGGGGGCATAGAGTGTGGTGATCACTAATGGACATTTTGGGGTCATATCTCCAGATATGAGGTGACAGAGTGCTGAGGGTTTGCACTTGAGTCAGCACTCTGGTCACTATTCGTACTAATTCGGTTCCTCACAGAAGGCCTAATTGGATAGAGGTGTACCTGATTATGAGGTCAGATTGGGGCTAGTGAGTCAAGGAACCAATCATTCCATTAACAGGGAAACTGTATAAAAGGACATGGGCAGGAGCCCTTTGAGGGGAGCAGACAGAGAAAGAAACTTGGGTGACCAGATGTCCCAATATTTGGGGCTTTATCTTATACAGGTGCCTATCCCCCCACCCGCCCCTGTCCTGATTTTTCACACTTGCTGTCTGGTCACTCTAAGAGAAACAGAAAGACAAAAAGCTAGGAGAGCCTGACAAAGTGAGGTCTCTGAGTGGAAACACCTTACCCCCCACCTGACTTTTGGAGAAGAGCTTAGAAAGTTGAGATACAATATAAAGGTGCTATGTATTGGTAGGGGGATTAAATAGACTATACATTGGTGTTTACAAGCAAAAAAGTCTCAACGCGGTCTGTGTTTGTGGAAGATGTGGGGGTGCAACACCCCTCTGTGTCACAGCTGGGGGCTCATCAGGGATTTCCCTGTTATCTATGCAAATGGAGAGCCTGTTGGAGAAGCCGGTGTAGAGGTTTGGCAGTCCAGGCGATGGAGGGAACACTGAAATGGGTGATGAAGCAGCAAAGAGAAGTGTAGAACAGGGGTTCTCAACCTTTCTGTTTCTGAGCCTCCCCCCCTACCTCAACATGCTAGAAATACTCCATGGCCCAGTTCCAGGCCTCTGCCCTGCCAGGCATCAGAGTTTGGGGCTCCTGGCTCCAGATTTTAACCCCACAGGGTGCAGGGGCTTGAGGCTTTAGTGCAGGTGCTGGGCTCAAGGCTTCAGCTTTCTGCCCTGAGCCCCAGCTAGTCTAAAGCCAACCCTGCTTGGCAGACCCCCTAAAACCGGCCCGGTTGAGAACTGCTGGTGTAGAACAGTGGCCTCCAAACGTTTTGGCTCACGCACCCCCAGGGTGACCTGCCGCAGACGCGCCACCGATGGGAGACCTGCCACAGGCGGGCCGCCAGAGGGGAGCACCAGCCGTGGACATGCAGAGCTGCCGCCGAAGGAAAAAAACGGCGGAGTGCCGTCCGGCGGCGCTACTGCTGCCACGCCCCCCCCCCGGGATCATCCCGCGCACCCCAGTTTGGAGACCGCTGGTGTAGAAGACCCGACAGACCTTCCAACAATCCCAGCAGGCAGAAAAACAGCCTTTCCTTGCCCGGTAGGTTTAACAGCAAAAGAGTCGGCAGGAATTTATACGGGAGCAAGCCCAGGTCTGGCAACAACTCCCCCAAAGTTTGGTGAGTCCCGTGACAGGAAATGGAAACCAGGCACAGGAGATCAGACTGTAAAATGGGACCCGCGAACAACCCCGATGTGTTTTTGGTTACTCCTCAAGGAGGAGCAGTGAGACCTCCTAGGGACAGAACAATGTGGGCCCTTCAACTGACACTCTATTTAACCGGGGAAGCACATCTAGGGCTTTTAGTGATGAGCAGGCAAGAGATTATGACATGATTAAGGCAGTCATGCTGGACGAGGTGGGGCCTGTCTACAGAAAAGTACTGCCAGAAATCTAGAGTTGAAAGATGGATTGAGGGATTATGCCTCTGTGCATTTGGACAGAAATTAAAAGATTGGGCCACTCATTGGTAAGGCCAGATACTCAGACTGTGGGGGAGATCATGGACTGCATGGTTCTGGAAGTTTCTTCAGAGTCTCCCTGAGCATACCCGAGTATGGGTTCTGTGGCGCCAGCCAGTTCATCTGGACCCCACAGTTAAAGTGAGAGGAATTTGCAGAGGCGGACATTCCCAGAGTGAGTCAGTGGTCTAAGGGACTAGATTTGAGAAGGACCAGAGTGCCTACAGCTGGGAAGGGCAGCAAGAAGAAGAGGGAGGAGCCTCAAGGAACTGTAGTGGGAGCTTGGCCTACGGCGTGCTTCCGACATGGACCTGAAGGACATCTAAAAAGAGACTGTCCGAAAATGGACTGTGGGTTTGCCCAGTTTTGTGGTTGGGACAAGACTCCCAGGCAGGGAAGAAAAAAGAAAGTACCTACCGTATCGGTCTGGGTAGGGAGGAGCCACCAAAGGGACTAATGGACACAGCTTCATCCTGTTTGCTAATCAGGCAGGAGTTAGTGAAACCCCACTGGATACTTCCCAGAGGTAGGATCAAAACTGAATACCAGGTCCATGGGGACAATAAATTCTGCCCAATGGCAGAGGTGACTCTGAAAATTAAGGGGAAGTTTAGGCAGAAACATGTAGGGGTAGTGGATGGATTGCCCCACTGCCTTCTACTGGGCATGGACTGGAATCCCTTTCTAACAGGGACACCAAGGCAGGTATGGAGGCCCAGGAGGGTGGAAATAAAACCTGAAGGGCCAGGTAAAGAGGAAATATATGTAAAGGGGCTGGAGGAACCTAGACACGAAAGTAGAGACAAGAGGGAGGAGAAAGAAAACAAAGGGCAAGCGTAAAGGTGACTTAAGATCATCCAGTGGGGTCAAACAGTCATCAGAGCCCTTACCACCAGGATCTCAGGAGCAGGCATCCCTAGAACACTTTGGAGGGACTCAGAGCAGTCTGTGTCCATGGAAGAGGCCGGGGCACAGCCTACCACCCCGTCACATATAGGTACCTAAAATGGGCCTGCACATGGGCCAACAGCATGAGCAGAATCTATACTCGTGTCTGCAGCGCCAGCAATCACATAGCTAGGTACCCATCCATCTGAACAAATTCAAGTTTTGTGGACAAAACTGAGGCACCCATCTTGAAAACCTGACCCACTGTGGCCACTACATAAGATCAGCCTTACTGGCTCAGTCCAATGGTCCATCTAGTCCAGTACACTGTCTTCCAACAGTGGTCAATGCCAGCTTCTTCAGCAGGAATGAACAGAACAGGGCAATCATGAAATGATCCAATCCCTGTTGTCCAGTCTCAGTATCTGGCGGTCAGAGGCCTAGGGACACCCAGAGCTTGGGGTTGCATCCCTGACCATCTTGCCTAATAGCCATTGATGGACCTGTTCTCCATGAACTTATCTAATTCTTTTTTTTTTTAAACCCAGTTATACTTTTGGCCTTCACAACACCCCTTGGCAATGAGTTCCACAGGCTGACCGTGTGTGGTGTGAAGTAGTACTTCCTTATGTTTATTTGATACCTGCTGCCCATCCGTGAACAGAGCTGAAATCCTGGTTTCCTAGGAAAATTCAGAGACACTATAAAACCATGAAGTCTGTAATTTGAGCACCTTGTTGGCATGGAATAAAGAAACACAACAAGAAGAGAAACAAATAATGTTGCGAGATTGGTGGGAAATGTACATTAATGTGCTACCGGAGCTGAAGTCAACTGAGGACTCAGGAATCTTAGTGTTAACTGGCGAGGGGCACAGAGTGGGTGCCGAGGGGCCTGGTACATACATTCTAGCTCACTAAAAGATTGCCCCATGAGTCTCAAATAAAAGCCCATGTCGCCAATATCATTGTGAAACGCATGTCCAGATGCTGTGTCAAGAGTCATGGATATGCATTGAAAATTACATTCTTCGGATCTGTGACTCGGGACTAGTCACCAGGAAAGGTGACAAAATGGTTTTCTTTCAGGCAAGAAATGTTTATCCATCTGTTTGTTTACATGTACATTAAGCATGTAGGGTTCACATTCAGTTGAGAAGGACTGTGAGAACATCAAAGAAAGAAAAGTAGCAGGAAGTAGACAGGGGGTGGGGACCCAATTTTGGGGTACACATCAAAGGTTTGCTCTAGTCTATTTGGGGGACATCTTTCACTTAGGAAGTAGATGGATCGCGAGTTTTCTTCATGAAAGAGGGGTCGCGATCACTCTTGGTTGAGAACTTTGGGTGAGAAACATCTTGAGACAGGAGGTTAACCTGTTGGTTAAGTTTAGTTTCTAGGAGCAGGTTATGATTTCATTTGAAATGTAACCATTTTTTGCTTGCATTCTTACTCATGGTCACTGGAATCTCTGTTATTTGATAATCTCGGTTCTTCTTTTCACTAGAAATATATCTAAGTGCTGTGTGTTTTGCAGTACAGAGTATAAGTATCCAGTACAGAGTCTAAAGAAGAAGTAATAAACTGGTGTGTACTGTTCCATTGGGAACAGCAGGCCTGACAATTCTGTGGGAGTTCAGTGGATAAAGGGCTGGACACTATACAGAATGGTCAGAAGACTCGGCGGTGGGTGTGTGCCTGTCATTAACCTGTACAAAGAGACTGAGGTCTGAGGAGGCCTGGGTGGCAGGGTTTGTTTTGCCATAGCCTGGTAGTTTCAGGGAACTGACCCACAGCAGGCACAGACAAGACTTCCTCACTCGAAGGGCATGTGATGGTAAGGTGCCTCGTAACCCTGGGAACTCCTGGGGAGCGTCACACAACTCTCCTGGAATTCTCTTTGTTTCTCTCCCTTCCTTCTAATTACCGGCAAGGGTTGCCCTCAGGAAGTTGTAGCCCTTTTTGGATTTCGCTCGGGCTGCTTCTCGTTGGCAAAGGCAGCTTTTGTCCGAGGGTTTGGCTGACCTGCTGCAGGAGAACAGGAAACAACTCTGGGAGCAGTTCCCGCACAGCTTTGCTCGACTGCAGGGCTGACACCACCTCAAAGATGGCACATGTTGCCTGAAAGGAGAGCATGGTAAAAAAGGAGATCTCTTCCCAACACCATCACTCCCTCTCTCCCCTTCTGATATCTGCTGTACTAAATTCTCCCTTCGGCCAGTAACTTGAATGACAGCGAGCAACTTGCTTAACTCGTGGCTCACTTTCCCACATCCGTATAAATGTGTATGACCTCCCAAGGCATGCTGCGAGTCCAAAGGACGATTTGCAAAGCACTGTGAGAAACCTGCTCCAAAGACTCTCTTATGGCCAGACAGTATTAAGGAAATCAGTAACGTAGCTAAAATTGCCGTATTTGTTCCACAGACAGCAGAGCCGGACTCAGGGAAACAGTCCATCAGAGGAGAAGTGCCCACACAGCAATATTATACCACACTTCCCGCTTTCCATCAGCAGGATTGTCACAGGGCACAGGAAAGCCTGAAAGATGTGTCTGTCATCTAACTTACTGAGAGAGGTTCAGCAGCTGCCAAATGCCTGTCAATTTCTGCCTCTGAGGTGATGCTGCCTTCTGTTCTTGTTGGAGTCTTTATCTTCTCTATTAGGGCTTGTAGGACTTGAGTGGCCAGCAAGGGGTCTCCCCCCAGAGATCTCCACAGCTCAGCGGTGTCACTGCAGTTTAACAGAAGTTACAGGTGAGCCCTGGACACTTTTGTGGCTCACCCTGAATGCGTCATATTTTAGTAAAGACCAAATGTTCTCCTTGCCTATGATGAGAGAGTTAGGAGTCCTGTCCTCCTTTAACTCTCCTTGTGTTTAAATATGGAGTTTCCAGGTACAGAACTAAGTTAAGTGACCTAGTCTTCCTGCAGCCTAACCATTAATACTAGACTTCAGAAGGACAGGACACAGAGCGCCAACCTCACTTCCTGTTTTCTCCACTTCCCAGTCAATATGGAATCATGAGCATGTGGCTCCCAAAGGTCTAGGGTTTGGAAGGCAAGTGGATGAAAGAACAGCCAGATTCCTACTCGATGGACATACAACTATGAGAATGAATATTCATGGCCATCCTATGTCCCCTTCACAAATGGGGTCCCTACCCTCTGTTTGCCAAAAGCTGGGACTGGGCAACAGGGGATGGATCACTTGACAACGACCTGTTGTGTTCATTTCCTCTGGGTCATGTGGCACTGGTCACGGTCGCAAGACAGACTACTGGGCTAGATGGCCTTTTGGTCTGACCCAGTATGGCTGTTCTTATGGTCTTAGATTCCAGCACTGATCACTGATAACTCAGTTAGCGATCTTTAAACGAAATGATGGATCTGCTTCCAGTCCACTTTTAAGTACCAAGGATGGCAACACTGCTCTAGCAGCCCCACCCTCACTGATACCAAGCAGAGGTCTGATGATAATATTGGCCCTAGTCTTTGCAATCAGCCAGGGATTTGCACCTGAAGCTGTCATGCTACCAGGAAACCAACAGCCACTGCTCATTTCCAGAGTGAGCTCAATTCAGGTGTCTAGAGAGGTAGATGTTTCCAACAGTACACTCCAGTTATACCAGTAAAGATAGGTCTTTAGGATGTCTTTATGCTCAGGGTTTAGCTGATCGCCATATTTGGGGTCGGGAAGGAATTTTCCTCCAGGGCAGATTGGAAGGCCCTGGAGGTTTTTCGCCTTCCTCTGTAGCATGGGGCACGGGTCACTTGCTGGAGGATTCTCTGCTCCTTGAGGTCTTCAAACTACAATTTGAGGACTTCAATAGCACAGATATAGGTGTGAGGTCTTTTTTAGGAGTGGTGGGTGAAATTCTGTGGCCTGCATTGTGCAGGAGGTCAGACTAGATGATCATAATGGTCCCTTCTGACCTAAGTATCTATGTCAAAGCAGCTATTCATGAATGGAAACAGAATGACACTTAATTTCTCTCCGCACCCCACCTTAACGTGTTCTTGGACCTTCCTGCAGAAAGAGCCAGGCTCTTAACCCTTAGGAATGATCCCAAACTGTCTGTGGCTTAAATGAAGCCCTACATCTCCTAGTAAAGCTGTGGGATCCAGGTTTTACCAAGATGAATGCAATAGGTAGCGGTATATACCTGTCCATCGGCAGACGTTTGCTGAGGAGGCTGGAGATCACTGCCTCTTGGTGATGGTGAGCTAGAATGGACACTGCCTCCACCAGGAACTGCCTCAAGCTGCCCTCCTGGATCGTAGGCATGTGGCGATATAGTATAGCCAGGATATCTGGCACCTGGAAGGAACAAAACCAGAAAGAAATGTCCCTTTTTCTTTCTCTCCATTCACTCTACAGAATCAAAACCTTTGTTTAGCCATTTGCTGCTTTTTTAGAAATGCCTCACTTCAAGAAGCAAATGTTCAAATACGTCTGCGTAACTTGAACCCACACAAATTGCCCACACACGGCTGTAAAAATTAACACTGACACACACACAGACACACCAGGTAATTTAATGTGGTGGTGCCCAGCTATGCATTACCATATGCATAAACCATGTTCACATGCACAAAAGGCGGCTTTGCTTGCCCAGATTTTCCAGGTGTGATTTAAGCAGCGAAATCTGAGCATTTGCCTCGAAGAATGCAGAGCTCATCAACAACCACAAGCACAAAATATGCAAGTGCTTTAAAGACAGTGTGCAAATGCCTGGGACTATGAACAGGGGACTGCCTCTCATATTCATTCCTAGCCCTTCACATCTTCAAAACACTGTGCAAACATGGCAGTTCTGCTGCGAGGGTTCCCTGTCCTGAGGCCTTTCACCAGCCTTGTTAGAAGATTTGTGGAGTGCTCCTTTCATCTAGCCCTAACGCACTGGGCTCCAGAATAAGGCATATAAATAGTGGATCCCAAAGACACTAGCGTTTTCTCCCTCCCTCCTTCTCTTCTTAAAGGGTAGGTCTACACAGCAAAAAAATCCCACAGCTCTGAGTTTCAGAGCTCAGGTCAACCTGGGCCTGTGGGGCTTACACGATGGGGCTAAAAGTGGAGCTGTTCCTGCTCGGGCTGGAGCCCAGGCTCAGAAACCTGGCAAGAGGCTGGCAATAGCCCAGTGCTCTTTTTAATCCATGTAGCCCTTAACCATAGGCCTCCTAATACCTGGAGGCCTCCAAGTGCCAGTCATTCTGTCTTCTTGTCTTTTCCCCAGAGTCTGTTTTCTCAAGCCTTTCTTGGCTGAATACTGTGGCAACAAGCTAGAACAATAACCAACCAACCATCTTCCTTTTCCCTTGGATTATCTCGGTCTACTGCTATTGATTCTGCCATTGCCTATCTTAGGGTAGAAACAGAGATGGAATCGACTCTATGTCCAAGGGGGAGAAACAGCAAGATTTTTCTTCCTTACACATGAGGGCAAAGATCAAAAAGCCTAGAGTTCAGGTAGAAAAGCTCTCCAGTTCCCAGTTTTACCTCATCCAGCATGGCACCTCCACACTCCTTCAGGATGATCTTCATCCACAGTCCAGCTGCCGTGGCACAGGTGGGGCTAGCAGACAGCAGACCACCCAATGTGGCCTCAATAAAGTCTGTGGCCTGTTCTGAAGGAAAGTACTCACTAACAACCTGGGAACAAATCAAAAACAGGAGAGACCGCCATGATGTTTGGCTCCAGCACTTTTAAAAATGGAAAAAAAGATACATGCATCAGCAAATGGTGAATTAGCCTCCTGTCTAGCTCGCCATTTGGGATTACAATTCTCTCTCTAGTCTATAGACTACATTTTTGTCTTCTACACTGATGATATCAGGTTAGAGGCAAAGACTCTGTTGCACAGTTAGCACAACATTGTACTGGATATGCAGGAGGTAAGTTTCCCGTTTGTAGTCTCTGACATACACTGCATCTTTTTACAGCACACAGAAGTCAGTCAAGAGAGGCGTGCACACAAATATCGGCGAAGGCAAACCCACAAGGTGACAGAATGAATCCTGGGTGGTTTCTCAGCTTGATGTTCCACTAACACAGTTTTTCTCCTGGATGGCTGGATGGCAGGGCCGGCTCCAGGCACCCGCCGAGGAAGCTCGTGCTTGGGGCGGCAGATTGCAAGGGGCGGTGTTCCAGCCAAGCTTAGGGCGGCATGGGGGCTCTTTTATTTCATTATTTTTTGTGCTTCACTGCTCCGGATCAGTGAAAAAGCAAGAGCCGGCCCTGCTGGATAGGTACATGTGTGTGCATCTGTTCGCGCATTTTCATGGGCGTGCAACATTCTGTGGAATCTGGTTTTTACGTGGCATTCAGAGCACACATCTAGGAAAAGCATCTTGCTGGTTACTAGCAACCAACGCCCCGCTCCCACAGCTCCCTCCGAGTACGGAAAGGCATCATGAAAGAGCAAATGTCAAATGAACGGTGCCCGGTCACTCGCACATCCGCACAAGCTTTTTGAGTCAGTTACCCTGGCCATTTTGGAAGATGCCTGAAACAGAGCCTCGGGGTCTGGAGCTCTTAGTGCTTCACGGAGACATCTCAGCTCCTCCTCTGCTGAGCCCAGGTTTATGGACTGGCCTGGAGTGGAGAAAAGGAGAAAAAGTACTGTAACGATTAAGGAAACTGAACCCCTACTGCATGGATCTTCATATGGGAGGATCCATGTGCTATCATAGAATCATTGAATCATAGAATCTCAGGGTTGGAAGGGACCTCAGGAGGTCATCTAGTCCAACCCCCTGCTCAAAGCAGGACCAATCCCCAACTAAATCATCCCAGCCAGGGCTTTGTCAAGCCTGACCTTAAAAACTTCTAAGGAAGGAGATTCTACCACCTCCCTAGGTAACGCATTCCAGTGTTTCACCACCCTCCTAGTGAAAAAGTTTTTCCTAATATCCAACCTAAACCTCTCCCACTGCAACTTGAGACCATTACTCCTTGTCCTGTCCTCTTCTACCACTGAGAATAGTCTAGAACCATCCTCTCTGGAACCACATCTCAGGTAGTTGAAAGCAGCTATCAAATCCCCCCTCATTCTTCTCTTCTGCAGACTAAACAATCCCAGTTCCCTCAGCCTCTCCTCATAAGTCATGTGTTCCAGACCCCTAATCATTTTTGTTGCCCTTCGCTGGACTCTCTCCAATTTATCCACATCCTTCTTGTAGTGTGGGGCCCAAAACTGGACACAGTACTCCAGATGAGGCCTCACCAATGTCAAATAGAGGGGGACGATCACGTCCCTCGATCTGCTCGCTATGCCCTATGCTGATGATTCGATGATTCTATGTGCTATGTTGTCATCAGCATAGTGTAAAATCTTGGCCCCATTGAAGTCAATGGCAAAACTCCTGTTGACTGTAATGGAGTCGGGATTACACCCTAAAATGTCTGAACGTTAACAGTAGTGGTATGTTATTGTGAATGATCCAGGATTGAACAAGCACTGTGTTCAGCTTGGAGCAGCTTTCTGTGTGTGTCTGGTTTCAGCAGGCTCTCTGCTCTCACTATTTACATCTAAGCTCCTCTTCAAGTACAACTCATGCAGGTAGATCAGAGGTTCCAGTTTAGAGGTGAATCCCTCCACCAAACTCTCCTTGTAAAAGAGACGGGGATAGACAAAAAACTTCGGCAAGAAACCCAGGCTCATCAGTCACTTCTAAACAAGGCTGGGATTACTATGTCGTACATTCAAAGGCTGGAGTCCCTTATTCTGTTTCTGAATCACCAACACTGTTTGTAGGACTGATTAATAATAATTGGAACTAGGGTGACCAGGTGTCCCGATTTTATAGGGACAGTCCCCATTTTGGGGTCTTTTTCTTATATAGACTCCTATTCCCCCCCACCCCCTGTCCCGAGGTTTCACATTTGCTGTCTGGTCACCCTCATTGGAAATGGCCTTAAACGATAACCAAGCTCTATCCCTTATCATCTAACCCTTAGGTGAAAAGAATATCCTACTCTTTCACAAAGGGGAAAAATGGCCTCTACTTACTCCAGTAGCTCTGAAGGCTCATGCCAGAGGGCTGCTGGAAGAACTTTTTGTTTACAGAATTATTCCAGGAAACCCCTCCAGTACAGCCAGTGGCAGGGTAAAGAGAATGAAAATGTTTAGTACCAAGGGCTTGTCTCCATGGCGATATTCAAGAAAGCTAATCCCCATTCATTTTCAAAGTGCATGAGTTAAACTTCATTAAACACCTATGGGGACACACTTATTTAGAATTAAAGTGGCCTTCATTCAGGTTAGTTTCATCCATGGAATTCACGACAATTAATAAGGCCCATTTTAATTCAGAATCCGAGCATGCACACATGTGTTTAATGCCATTTACCTCATGCACTTTAAATGTACACCTTTAGTTCATTTGGATTAACTTTCCTTAGTGTCCCTGTGTAGACAAGCCCTAAGGAATTTAGTGCTTATCTACCTGTATGCAGACCATTTATTAGTTGTACAGTTCCCAAAAGTGTGCTAGGCTCTTTACACATCAGAATCTTCTCTTCTAATGAGGTATTTACAAGATGCCCACCATTCTGTTATCTAAGCGACAACAGACAGGACAGAAAGAACTAGATAGGCAGACAAATGGACATTACAACAGTGAAAGAAGGTGAAGAATTCCTTATACCTGCTCATGGTCTCCTCACCTTGTATACAGAGAAGGCAGCTGATACAGTCAACCACCCACTGACGGGACGTGGCCAGCGAATCACAGCTGTATGGTGCTATGCGTCCAATCAGAGATCCAAACCGATCAAAAGTTCCCTGACTCTAATGAAAAAAGAAGGAAAAAGGAAGAATGAATGGTCTCCAGTTGGACTAGACTTCACTTGCCATCCTTATTGTTGAGACGAGTCAGCTCTGTGTTTTTGGGGAACCAGGGCGCAGTATCTAGCCTGTCTGACTCATGAAAGACACCCCCCGCCCCCACCAGTCTCTGTTTGAACCCAAACCCAAACCCATCAGAGAAAAGGCTTGCAGAGAACAATGAAGGGTGTTGGTAGTCACACCTAGACCCCTCCTGAGAAGGGTGACAAGATTAAGACATCTCCATTTGCATACAGAATGAAGAACAGAGACAACTCCCCTAGCCTCATCTGCATGAAAGATGGGATAGGAATTAGCATGAAGAATGAGGAACAGAGAACCACACTGAACTCTGGGACCAGAAAAGCAGGGACGCACTGCATCATGGGAATCCCTGCTCCAGATACTAATGAACCTACGCCTGCACACACCTAGCTCAGCAATTATCAGACCAATTCTAGTAATAAATCTTTGTTATCCTAAAATACTGAAGCAGCCTAGTTGCCTTGTGAGCTCCCTGGAAAAAACCACCACCCATAGCCAAGAGTGATCAGCTCCTATTGTCTAGCCTAAAGAAAACCCTTGAAAACCCATCAGTTTACCCATAAACAAATCTAGTGTTCTCCCTTGAACCATTGTATTTTCTCTACAAACCCCCCTACCTATGCCCAAGTAGGGGTTCTGATGTATAGACCCAACCTCTGCTTCAGTTCCACTGGGATTCCATCTCCTGACTGACCGTGCGGGGGGCTCTGCCTGTCTCCAGCACTCAGGACCCTGAGCTACCACCACCACCTGGGAACCCCACCCAGTTCAAGCCTCATGGAGTGGGTGAGATTCCCCCCCCCGCCCCTCCATTTTCTTTTCTTCCTCAGGTATTAACCTTTCAAATGTAACCATTATGTTTGTTTAGCCCTCCTTGTGTAGTTATCACTATTATTTAGCAAATAACTTTTGTGGTTCAGCTGGTTGCTTCTCTCTCTCTCTCTCTCTCTCTCTCTCTCTCTCCCTCCCAATTTTACTCTGTATTTTCCGCTTCCCCCATTTACTCTGCAGCAACCCTTCTTTTACCTAAGCTAAAGATCCCGGTAGTGCCCAAAAATACTGTGGGGTTTGCTCATGAAGTGGGTTACTACCAGTACAATTGTAACGTGAAAGTGGGATAGGGATGTGTTAAACTTGGGGCACGTAAGAGGGGAGCAGCTGAAAGTGCTGCTTAACCCAGCCCATTGAGTACAGGGCCATATGAGAGGATCAGCTGGAGAGGGCTGATGGACCTGGTCCGCTCAGACTTGCTCTGCTAGTGCTTGCGTGCGTGTTCATCTAGTTCTCGGCTGGAGGGACCCAGCCCTGGGGAACCGAGGTCCTGCAGGGTAGCTTCACTGGGAGGGGACTTGCAGAAGGAAGGAGGAGAGCTCCACACAAGTGACATAAGCAGCACATTAATAGAATTACAGACCCTCCCCCCTCCAAGAAGAGTAACCCTAATCAATGAGCCTACCCCAAAGTAACAGGCACATCTGGTACCATTGTGCCCCTGATTCCTGTACTGTACTGGGTAATGCACTTTGGAAAACATAATCCCAGTTGTACATACAAATGGATGGGGTCTAAATTAGCTGTTATCACTCAAGAAAGAGACCTCAGAGTCATTGTGTAGTTCTCTGAAAGCTTCCGCTCAACATGCAGTCAAAAAATAACAACATGTTAGGAACCCTTAGGAAAAGGATCGATAAGAAGACAGCAACTTTCTTTGTGCCACGATAGGAATCTACAGGACCCCCAAACCTTGAATACTGCGTGCAGTTTTGGTCATCTCATCTCAAAAAAGATGTGTTAGAATGGGAAGAAATACGGAGAAGTGCAACACAAATTAGGCCTATGGGATAACTTCTCACCCAAGGGAGATTAAAAAAAGAGCGACGTTTCAGCTTGGAAAAGAGACGACGAAGAGGGAATATGCTAGAGGTCTATAAAATCATGACTGGTGTAGAGAAAGTCAATAAGGAAGTGTTATTTAGCCCTTCACCTAACACAAGACCCAATGAAATTAATAGGCAGCAGGTTTAAAACAAACCAAAGGAAGCATTTCTTCACACAATGCAGTCAGAAGCCAGGATACTGGACCAGATGAACCATTCTTTTGCAGGAGGCAGGTTAGCCATTCTTATGTTTTCTGTTCTTAGCTGGTTAAATAGAAATTTTCCTTTACCACCCTGGGAGCATAAGAACCAAGAATGCATTTGTGACACTGGCAGACCAGGCAACCTGTGTATGACCCATAATAACTTAACGAGAGGCACTTCCACTGTATCAAGACAAAAAGAAAAGGAGGACTTGTGGCACCTTAGAGACTAACCAATTTATTTGAGCATAAGCTTTCGTGAGCTACAGCTCACTTCATCAGATGCATACTGTGGAAACTGCAGAAGACATTATATACACAGAGACCATGAAACAATACCTCCTCCCATCCCACTCTCCTGCTGGTAATAGCTTATCTAAAGGGATCACTCTCCTTACAATGTGTATGATAGTCAAGTTGGGCCATTATGCTTTTGATTTTGTCTCCTTGGATTAGAAACATGGATACATTTAACACCGGCAGGAGAATGACATGCCTTCTCTATTCTGCAGTCTCTCATCTGGATCTGAATGAAAGCTCCACCCAGATATCCATTCATCCCATAACACTGAAAAAATTGAAATAGTTCACTGTTCCACACACAATCTTACCGTAGCATTCTGATCACTGAGAGTGGATTTCACAATCAGAAGCTTTTTAACTCTTGTCTCAGGCACTGAAAGATAAGGAGAGGTGTACAGTACTTCTTTGTTCCACACACACTCACTTTCCACACTGGAATTAATCCTGGATTTCAAAGGGCCCTAGTTAAGAATAGTACCAAGCTTCTCTCCTCTACAGAATCAGTGGGGAAAACATAGGACCAGATTCTGGTCTCAGTTGCACCAGTGTAAATCTAAAGTAATTCCATTTCTCTAAATAGTGCCATCCTACTACCATGATGGAAATATTATAAAGGAGTTTGATAGACTGAGGTGACTGAAGTTAATCTGCAAAAAGAAAAGGAGTACTTGTGGCACCTTAGAGACTAACCAATTTATTTGAGCATGAGCTTTCATGCTCCTTTTCTTTTTGCGAATACAGACTAACACGGCTGTTACTCTGAAACCTGAAGTTAATCTGTGTTTACACCGGCATAACAGGACTCAGAATCTAGTCTAGAGTGTATAATACTTAGGATTCTCGAGTCAGGAGTATTATTCTATTTTTATCTGATTCTTGTTAACGTGCATTAGCCCCAAGTTAACTTCTGTATTTGAAGTTGAAAAAGACCTTGACAAATATCTTGGGCTACATTCAGCACTTAGTTGAACCTGTTGATTTCCATATGGGGCCATATGGGGGTAACTTAGGGCAGCATTTGGTCCCTTAGTGGATCTCCAAACCACTGGTGACTGTGTGTTCTAGAGCCTCTGTGCCCCAGTTGCAGAGGTGATGAGTCTGCTGCAGCCCTGCCGTGCCTACACAGCCTTGGTTCTTTAGCTCAATCTCCAGTAGCTCAAGCTTTTAGCTCTGGATGTCCTCAACTCAACCCTCAGCATGTTGGCCAAGAGGGCAGCTGGCACAGGTGCTCCTGTGTTACTTACAGTCAGCCCCAACAATAGCCCTCAGGAGCTCTAAAGACACCACACGAACGGCCTCATGCTCAATCTTCTGCTGCTTGTGTAGAAATGCTAGCATGTCATCAGGAGAAGAACGGGCTGCAAGGGAAGAAATCACATCCTCACTGCCTGCAGAACTCTTCTTCTTACCGTACCTCACAAAGGTAAGGAAGTTACAAAGAAACCACAGTGTCACTCAGAGTGTCTTCCCCTTACCTAGCAGAAGTACACAATGGAACAGCTCTTTGTGGTTTTCAATGCTGAGCTGCTTAGCTGGAGAACAGATCTGTGGGAAGAAGGGAAATGGTCAAAGAAAAACTAATCAGAAGCAATGGAAAAGAAAAATGTTCAATTAATTTCTAAGCTTCCGCTTCCTGCTTGTCCAACTGGAGGTCTGAACCCCAGGGAGATGGTCCTGCATGCACAGCAAGACTCAAAGACAATGACCAATACATAAGATAAGAGAAGCTAAAGTGTTTTGAGCAGCAGAGCTGACCTAATCAAGACACAGCCACAGTTTTTACTTTACAACTCTGACTCCCCCTGGTAATCGGCTTATGGTGAAATTGCTTTACAAACTGAGCTGGATAGTAGCTAAGAAAATGAGAGCGCTCCCTGCTTACTCTTGAGCCTGCAGAAATCAGTAAGGCATGAGGAGGTCCCCAGGCTCTCCACGATCATTCCATCGATTTTTCAGTGTTAATATGCTTCAGATCTGCTGTGCCTAAGCTCAAGGGATCCAAGCAAAACCACCCCTCACCTGGTTGTGCAGAGCACTGCAGATGGCTTGAAACTTCGCTTTAGGTAGAGGGATCTTATATTCACCAGAGACCTCCAAGAGCTGGCTCAGACTCTGCAACAGAGGGCGAAAGTCAGATGGTGGGCACACAAAGGAGCCATATGTAGTGACTGAAGCAGATTCAGGGGATTCCTAGATTCCAAGGCCGGACCGGATTCTTGCCATCATCTAGTCTGACCTCCGGTCGGTATGACACAGGCCATAGACCTTGCCCAGAATCATTCCCAGAGCAGAGCTTTTAGAAAAACATACCAATCCTGATTGAAAAGTCGTCAGAATCCGCCTCGGCCCTTGATAAATGGCTCTAATTGTTAATTATCTCACCATTAAAAATGTACACCGTATTTCAAGGCTGAAAGTGTCTAGCTTCAGTTTCTAGCCATTGGATCAAGTGACACCTTTCTCTGCTAGACGGAAGAGCCCATTAGATAATAGGAGTCCCTCATGTAAGATATTAGAGACTGTAATTAAGTCACCCTGTCACAGGATAGGTCCACCCCGTCAGGGTGGTATCAGGTTGAGGAGGAATTGAAGTAGATGTGGAGCGGCCCAACTGGCCTAGTCTCCCTAGCCACCACAGCAGTCCGGGCTCCTAGGGCACCATCGCCTAATGGTCGGGATCAGTGCAGCAGCCCTTGCGTGAGGGTCCGCAGCCCAACAGCCTGAGTCACTTGGGCTGCCCTTCTAGGGATGGCAGTGCGGCCTAGTGGCCAAAGTCAGTAGACCCACCCTTGGCTGCAGGGCAGTGCGGCCTAGTGGCCAGAGTCGATAGAACCCCCTTTTGTGGCAGGGAAGTGTTACCTAGTGGTGAGCCCTTCTCCACTGGGTCCTACCTATTCCACAGGGTCCCAGCCCAGGGCGCAGGGGTATCTGCCACCAACTCAGCGGGGATCCTTCCAAAGCATGCTGAGTCAAGCCCGCTACCTCAACTGGATCAATGCTTCGTCCACCTAGGCTGCTTCCCACCCGTTCTTCCGCAGCTGGGACGCTCAGGGATTCTGGGGTCTCTCCTCCATCTCTGGCATTGGGTGGCTGGGGGTCAGCTGCAGCCACAGTCCGGCTGGCCTCTGAATCCTGGAGCACTGGCAGTCTCTCTGCAGGAGCCTGCAATGCGCCTCGGCTCCCTTCGGCAGCCATCCCAGCCTGAGCTGAGCGGCTCTCTTTTGTATCCTGGGTCCAGCTGAAGCATGCCGAGCAGAGATGAGGGGGCATGGCCTCCTCGGCCCACAAAGCAGGATTAACCCCTGCTGAACCAATGCGGGGTAGGTAAACCCCATCACACAGCCTTTTACTTTCTGTGTATTAAACTAAAGAGATTTACTTCCTTGATTCTCCCTCTGTAAGGCACATTTTCTAATCCTTTCGTCACTGTGGCTCTTCTGTCAATTTATCAACACCCTTTTTGAATTGTGGGCACTAGAACTGGACACAGGATTCCAACAGTCGTCAGACAAGTGCCAAATTTAGAGGTAAAATAACCACTGTGCTCCTTCTTGAGATTCCCCTTTTGATGCACCCCAGCTTCAGCTTTTTTGGCCACAGCATGAGTTCATGTTCAGCTGATTATGCCCCATGACCCCCAAAATCTTTTTCAGAGTCACTGCTTCCCAGGACAGCATCCCCCCATCATGTATGTGTGGCCTAAATCCCTTGTGCCTAGACGCATACATTTACATTCAGCCGTATTTAAAGGCATATTGTTTCTTTGCGCCCAGTTTGCTAAGTGATCTAGATCACTCGGAATCCATGAGCTCTCCTCTCCATTATTTACCACTCCCCCATTTTTATCTCATCTGCCAACTTTATCAGTGATGATTTTATGTCCTCTGCCAGGTTATTGATTAAAAAAAAGATGAAAATCGAATTCCTTCCTGCATCTAACACACTTTTCTCCTTTGCTGCTTGAAGCTTCCAGAATGTCTCGGATGCCATCTACATATTTTACTATGTTTACACAGTTGTGTAGTGCCCTGATGCTATCAAAGAAGTCCATGATGCATTGGTTCCCTCCAAATCATGGGTATTTCAACCCCCAAAGTGACCACATACTCCGTACTAGAAAGCTTCAACCAACATAGACGGTGAGTAAATATCACTACCAAGAAGTTAGAGCTGTCTCATGACTTCATTTACAACTGTGTAGCCCCACTCAAGACAGAATATGGCCCCTTACTTCTCGCTCATGTGGTACTGAGGGGGGATGAAATAGAGAGACAAGGTGAGTGAGACAATATCTTCAATTAGATTATCACACCCACCTTGTCGCTCCAATATCTTGGACCAACATGGCTACAAGAGCACTGCATAGAATGGTAGATGAAACAGACAGGCAATGATTTTATATCTATTGAGTTATGCAATGCAAAGCAATGACCCTCAAGCCTCCTTATTATTAATTTTCAACCGTTGACAGTTGGCTTGGTATCGACCAGAGACAACATATGGTAGCCCCTGCTCTGAGGAGCTTATGATCTAAAAGAGAGACACAGAGTTGACAGGATGTTTTGGGAAATCACAAGGCGGGAGTATCTTGTTGTGCAGGTGTTTTGTTTTTTATCTCCTTCTCCTCCTCCCCAGGAAACAGAGGATGCTTTTCAGAAGAGGCAGTTACCTACAAATCTTGTTGCCTGGGTCACCATGTGTATAAACCCAGAACTTGTGTGCATATTTATTATCTAACAAGTCACTATCTAGACCAGGAAACCCCACTGGCAGCAAATTCCTCCTGCAGGTCATACAGGCACACACAGAGACAGTTACCTTAACGAGTGGTACCTCACCTTGGTGACGTGAAAAACATCAATTTCCTCCTTATATTGCTCAAGGAGCCATGAGATCTCTTTAAATATTGGATTTTGCGGCTCCTTTTTGTGTAGCAGGATGCCCATCATGGGACCAAGGGCTTTGATGACGGCCTTCTTGAGCTGCATAGATGAGACACAGAATTTATGTTCCTATGAATTCATTCAATATCTTCCAATAGGCACAACTTTCCTACTTCTAATGAGTGCAGTTTCCCTTGTTCCACTGTCGGAACGGTCCTATCCCAATATTTCCTGGTAAAGAACCAGGACTCGTAGGGTTGGTGTCAGGATTATATTCTAATGCACCTCACAACTAGACCAGGTAAAATATTTCCCCAGATTAGTATGCATTCTAGGCCAACTCATCCCTGCTGTAACTCCACTGGGGCTGAATGGACTTAGACCAGGAATTAATTTAGCCCACTATCCCGGGTTCATCTGCACATTAGGTGCACAAAACTAGACTCCATGTACACTGGGTACAGACCGAATTTCCATGATGTGGTGACATTATAAACGTATGGGTTTTCGATGTTTTACATGACAATCTGTTCCATCCAAAAGGACCTCCCATTAAATGCCATCATCACAAAGAGTGCCAGACACACAGAATGTAACATCACAATTTCCGCTAAAGGTTTAGAAAGCCAGCAATTCTCACCTCCAGCTCCTCACAGCTCAGCCAGTTGCTGGTCACATGACTATATAAGGGAAGAATGTTCTTGCAGAATTGTGATTCACCCATTCTGGGGAATGGGCACTTTTCCCAGTTCATAAAATATACATTCACTGCCCTTGAGCATTTTTCCAGAACTGCACAGAAGGAGAGAAGACAGGCCATGTGAAAAGGACATAGTAATAATGAGGAGAAGTTGCTTTCTCAGAGAAGACACCCAGGCCTATCGTTTACTCCAGTACCATGGCAGCTACTATCAGGACTAGATGCTGAAATCCCATATCAATTGGGAGCTATTTCTCTTTTCCCCATTCCATTTCTTGTTTCTTAAAAGGCTTTTTTCTTTGTACATCTCTCCATCTTTTTTCAATTACCATCATTTGAAGACTCTCGTCCCCTGCAGTTATTGTTTATTGAACCCGAACACTGTATGATTTCATCCTGAGTTACAGTTTGTCTGAAAGATGTTCAGTGCTCCTCACTGCCATTGGCTTTAGTGGGATTTGAAGGTAGTGGGGAGCACTTTGCCCTAAAAGTGGGTGCATCTAGTGTCCTTGCTAAGAGGAATTAGGGCCCAATCCTGTTCTCTATGAAGTGGATGGCAAAATTCCCATTTCCCTCAAGGGCGCAGGATTAACCCCTTACTGAGCATCACCTGAAAAGCAAAGGAAGAGAGAAGTGGAGTAGACAGAGAAAGAGGGTGAAAGGAGATGATGATGATGATGATGATGAAGAAACTGAGGAGAGAGAATGGGTGGAGGAGTGGGAAACAGGGGATTTTTAAATGTACAGTAATGAAATCTGCTCCCTTCACCTCCTTCCCCAGGAGCCTCCTGGCAGAGGGGCAGCTTCAGCCTTTGTGTCTGTTTATTTTAAACGATATGCGTGAGTCATAAAGGGCCTGAACTTACAAATGCTCAGCACCTCCTGCAAAGGAAGGAGCACTCTCAACTTCATTGAGTGCTACGGGAGCCAAGGAACGCAGCACCTGGTGCAATCCAGGGAAGGGAGCACAGTTCAGGGCCTGTTTGCAAACTTGGTCAGTCACTTAAATCTGTACCAAGACCCCCTAAATATCCATTTGGGGCACCTACAGGAAGTGCTGGCACTTACCACCGCAAAATGCTTGTCTCATCCTGCTGTCCTTGACTAACGCCAACATGGAGATCATGACCTTCAGGATCATTCCCACAAAAGGGATACACTTAAGTGCTGAAGAGAAAGGCCAGAAGAGAAGGAAGACAGACAATCAGCTGCTCTCTGCCTTCTTACAACACACGTAGAAACACTGTGGGACAGGATGCTTTGGGTTCCGAGGCCATTGGCGCTGCGTAAGCAGAGCAGAATGGCTTTAAAGCAGCCATTGAAAGCCAGTGGGGGATTCACCCTGAAGAGGGGAATCCTCCACAGGTGTACAGCTGTGCCCAATGCCCAACTCACTCCCAGAGCAAGGGGAGAGAGCACTGGGGCGGGATGGCAAGTGGGGTGGAGAAGAGCTCCACTAGACCTGATCTTCCACTCATTCCCATCCTTAAGGTACTTCACTCAGGGGCATAGGTTAGAGCTTGCACCTCCAGCTGGATCGCTCATGATCTGGAGGCCAGAACTAGCAACAGCAGTTAATCTTGTGTTTCTACACACACACACTCAAACAGAGCTCTGTTTAGCGGTAACATTTTTAGGTAGAGAGATAATCCCCTGTCCTTAAATGAAAAACAATCACTTTGAAAGAAAAGAGGGAAGTGACCATACCATAGGCGGATGACAGGTTGCCCAATGTAATGAAAATAAACTCTTCAGGCAGCTCCAGATGATACACCAGCTCTAACATGACATCACTGAAATAGCAGTGTGCCAGAGTCACTAAGGTGTTGCTAGCTGCCACTTTTAGTTCATTTCTTGCTTCCTAAAACCAAAAACCAAAGGAGAGAGACTGAGGTGACTGAAGCCGGTTGCACTAGCCAGAGTTGTTTACATGAGTCAAGTCCTTATTTCTGTGCACAAGTTGTGAATGAACCAACCCAACTTTCTGAGGGTAGAGTCATTCGTCATAAATATTCCTTGAGTCACTTGAGTCACTTGGCTAAACAGTTTTCAGCCTTTGAGTTGCTTGCAAGCTGCTTCGTCAGCACATGTGTAACTTTCAGCATGTGAGTTGTCCCATCTTATGCATGTGCACAAGTGCTGTCTAGGACCTGGGCTTTGGTCTGGAGGAAGGTGTGGACCTCTAACAGAAGAATACATTTTCATTTCAGTATATAGTTTATCCCCCCAAAAGAGAGTTTGAATGAGTTAAAGCTTTGGATCCTTTGATTGGTATCTCGGGAGAACTAACTTACCTGAGTCTTCTCTGTCATGTGGTTTGAGGCTCGTGTTATTATTTTCTTCAGAAGCCGTCTCTCTAGGCCCTGGGTGTCCTGCTGTAAGACTTTCTCCAGGACACAGTAAATGTCTATTCTGTTTTGCTGGGGACAAAACATAAAGGAGAAGAATTGGGAAAAGTTTGTCTTGCCGACCAGACAGTAATGTAGCTAATAAGCCCCTGCCCTAATTGGTGGCTTAATTGGCGTAAAACATGCCCTGCCCTCCACAAGCACCGCATTCAGCAGCGCTTCAGAAGCAGCCGAGCAACTGACATTGTTTAATCTTCCTGGAGAGAAAAGAGCCAGAGGAAGCGCCCTTCACTGCCCCCTTCTCTAGTTTCATTTATTCCGAACAAACAATAAAAATGAGCACCTTGCCCTTGCTCTAGCCACTCCAGGCAGAATTTGTAAATGTGGAATATAAAATACCCAACTCCTGCAGTGAGTCCTCAACCGCTCCCGGGGGCAATGAACTCAGCCCTTAGATCTACACGGACAGTAGCACGCGCGAAGGTGTCTTTTATGTGGCCCATCAGTGTAGAACTTCACAGATGAGACTAACTATGGAGGAGTTGTAGGATCAGTTGGGACCGAGAAAAAATAAAGCGGGACACTGAGAAATTAAAAGCCTGAGGAGAGACCAAGATTCATTTCAGAAAACTGCAAACTAGCACCCCTGGAAAGGAGGTAGAAGTAACTGACAGAATGGGAGGGAGAAAAGTGGGAAGCAACAAGTGCCCTGGGGGTGACAGTGGAAAACAAAGTCAAGAGGTATATGCAAGGTGTGATGGCTACCACAAAGAGCCATGTGGGTTGGGTCTTTTACACACAGGGATCATGGCACAAAGCAGGAAGACAACAGTTCCTCTCTGTTCAGCTGAGCTGTGACTGCATCTGGAGGAGTGCCTTTTCTAGCACCACATTCCCAGAGAGATCAACAAATGGGAAGTCATTCCTGGGAGAGCAAAAAAGAATGCAGGGGGCTGGCAGAAGTGACTTCTGGATAGAGCCCTGCAACCTGACCCAAATCCTAGGGGACCTGACCACAGGCGTCTGGGTCAGGTTGGGTGAGAAAACAACTGGACCCTCTTGAGCTCGGGTCAGGTCGGCTCTCCTCCTTTAGCCCCTGGGATCGGCACAACCGGGACTGCATGTTCCTGCCAGCCACCACCTCCTTCCTGCGCTGCACGCGCTGTGGAGCAAGGATGCCGAGGAGTCACAGCGTCTCCCTCTCTCTGCAGCACAGACCCAGCGCAGCAGGGGCCGTGTCAGAGGATGGAGCCATTGCTGCACACAGTGGCCGCTGCACCAGCCCCATGAGCAGGATGCAGCGGCAGGATCCGGTTTGGGGGGAAAGGTTGGGACCAGGATGGAAAATGATTCAGCCCTCTCAGGGTGAGGTGAGTGGGCCGGGGGCCAGTTCAGCTTGGGCTTAAAAATTGGGCCCGAGCAGACCCCTACTTCTGCAGACAGACGGAAAGAGCTGTCTGTGTCTGATGCGGCCAAGGGATGACTCTGAAGGAGAGAGGATAATACCATACAACTACCTGGAGGGTGTGAACACCAAGGAGGGAGAGGAATTTTTTAGGATAATACATTTTGGTAAAAGTAGGAGTAATGGGATTAAGCTAAAAAAGGACATTCAATTTAGACTTTGATAACAGGAAAAATGCCCCAACTGTAAGACAGGGCTATTAGGTTATGATATAGTCTTCCTAGGAAAGAGGCGGAAGTTCGGTCCTTAGGGGCTTTTCAAATTAGTTTGGCCAAAACAGTGGAAAATGGCTGCTGGGAATGCTCCTGCATTAGCAGGGAAATGGACTGGATGATCCAATAGGTCTTTTCCGTCTCGGTCTCCTGTGAGTCTAGACATCTGTGTGACCTGCATGCCAAGGTCATAACCCACTTTGGAAGGTTCAAAGCCAATCAGATCTCTGAATGGGAGAGTTTAGGGGTCAGACAGGGTCTGCATCAGATCTCTTGATTGGCTATATGTTCCAGTGGTTCTGCTTTGAAAGGCATGCTTCTGCAAACTGCAATCATAACAGACAGCTCCACTGGGGAGAAGCCCCTTCCATTCATTTTTAAATGTAAGGAGGATTTTTTTAATGGAAAATTGTCACTGACAACTTATCAATACATAAGCACTACATAATTCAAGTAATTCAAGTAATTAATCACATGAATTAACATAATTAATCACTCTCCTTACAGTGAGTATGATAACACCCATTTCTTCATGTTCTGTGTGTATCTAAATCTCCTCACTATATTTTCCACTGAATGAATCCGATGAAGTGAGCTGTAGCTCATGAAAGCTTACGCTCAAATAAATTGGTTAGTCTCTAAGGTGCCACAAGTACTCCTTTTCTTTTTATAATTAATCAAGTAATTCAAATAATTAAAGGAGTGGGAGGCCAAGACAAGCGGTTCAGTTGGCCTCCTAGTACTTTAATGGAAACTAAAATGCCTTCTGTGTTGGCCCTTAATAGGGAAATGGACTTTGTTGGATGCAAGTATTAATCAATGGAAAAAAGAGGTCTGAATATTCCTCCTGGGGCAATTCTGCACTACTGCACATGTGCATAATTAATGAGCCCCGCATATTTTTATTTTTTTGCACAGTAAAAAGCTTCTGCTGAAATGCTGCTGCCGTTCCATCTCTTGCCCACCAAAGGGTGCTGTGGCAATAGAACAAAGCAGCAACTCCCTATCAGCGAAGGAAGAAGAGAGAGAGCCTGTCTTCTTCACAGCAGGCCAGGTCAGGAGACAGGGGCTATGGGGAGACAGACAGTGTGGGATGCTGGGGTGGGGTCAATCAGGGGCTCATAAGGGCTAGTGGGGGAGGACAGACTGGGGCAGGGGCTGAATGGGAGTGGAGGCACAGAGTTAGAGGAGGAGGGAGGTTCAGGGCTCCATAGTGATGGGGGAGGAGGTGCAGAGCTACCTAAGGACAGGGGCCGGTTGGCTGGGGGCACAGAGACACATGGGGACAGGGGGAGGGGGTACAGGGACACATTGTTAGGATATAGATGTTCAGGCCTGTCTGTAAAGGCCTATCAGCTAAGAATTTAGGTGTATTCTTATCACTTGGCTAGTTCTAGAGGTATAAAAGAAAGAATGAAAATCACTGTCTGCCAGTGTAAGGTCCTTCTCTTACTGTGACAGTCTGAGACCCTGTTCTTAGGCTAAGGCCTTTGGCTCAGCAGCAGAGGCAGCCATAAGCTGGGAAGCGACCAGTCACCTCTTCACATTCCCAACTAGTCACATTGAAATGAGGTGCTATTGGGCTGTTAGGAACACAATCCTGTCCTGATAATGCCTATTGCCTCCAGAGAAAGGGAAGGGCCTAGAAGATGTAAAAGGAAACTTAGTTTGAAAGCATCCTGTCTGGCAAGAACTCACTTATCACTAGCAGGGATGTGAAATCCTCATTTCTGGGTTTGTTCTATCACTGTAGTCCCCATTTCCCCATTGTTTGTCTGTATAATCTCTGTCTGGTTCTGTGATTGTTTCTCTCTGCTGTATAATTAATTTTGCTGGCTGTAAACTAATTAAGGTGGTGGGATATAATTGGTTACATAATCATGTTACAATATGTTAGGATTGGTTAGTTAAATTTCAGGAAAAGGATTGGTTAAGGTACAGCTAAGCAGAAGTCAAGTTTTACTATATAGTCTGCAGTCAATCAGGAAGTGAGGGGGTGGGTGTGTGGGTGGGGGAAATGGGAACTGGGAATGGGGGTGGGGAAATTGGAATCATGTTTTGCTAAAGGGGGAAATGGGAACAGGGAATGGGGCTGGGGAAATTGGAATCATGTTTGGCTAAGGGCAGGAATGGGAACAGGGACACAGCTGTAAGGCTCTGTGGTGTCAGAGCTGGGAAGGGGGACACTAAGGAAGGAAACTGAAATCATGCTTGCTGGAAGTTCACCCAATAAACATGGAATTGTTTGCACCTTTGGACTTCGGGTATTGTTGCTCTCTGTTCATCTGAGAAGGACCAGGGAAGTGAGTGGGTGAAGGAATAAGCCCCCTAACACACATGGGGATGGGGGGAGTGGGTTTCTGAGTGGGGGTGGAGGGACACATGTGGACGGGGGTGCAAGGACCCATGGGTGTGCAGGAACACATGGAGACAGGGGCAGATGTGCCTTACTGAATGGGAGAGGTTAGGGGTCAGACAGGGTCTGCATGGGGGGAGCTGCCTAACAATTCCTCCCTGCCCCTCCCAAAAAAACTGTTCCATACTTTTCCCACCCATACCCAGCAACGCTCCAAGTTCACACCCAGGCTCCTTCCCAGCAATTTACTTCCCTCCATTACCCTTGACTCTACCAAGCCTTTGCACTGCGCCTAAGGGGTGCAAGAAATATGGTTCTGTATTGAGTTTAAATGAATTATTACTCAGAGTTCTGTATTAACATGCAGAGTAAGGAATTGGTTTGTCAAAAAACATTTCCTGAATCCTTTTTGTTGTCTGTATTCATACAGACATACTTGCTGACAGGTATTTTGAAATAAATAACCAAAAATCATTTTAACGGGTGTAATTATATTGTATTGTTTTGACAAACAAAATATGCAGAATTTTGCAGAACTTCTAAAATATTGTACGCATCATTTTTATTTTTTTCTTGCAGAATTCCCCCAGTAGAAAATATATAGATAAGGGTCCCTTCAATGCTATAATCTCAATAATATGTCATCATAACAAAGGAGTGTTGGCTAGGATTTAGAGCAGGGAGTCAGTTCACTTGGGTTTTATTCACATTCTTTGACTAACTTGCTAAGTGGTGTTGAGCAAGTTACTTAATTCCCTGTGACACAAGTCATCCGTAAATGGGGATAATGCTTCCCATTCTCACAAGGGTGCTGTGAGTCTTAATTCATTAGTATTAGGGAAGTGCTTTGATATTTTTTGACGAAGATGCTAAAGAAGGGAAAAGTATTATTAGAAGAGATTACTGCTAGTCTGATGGTGTACTTTTACTGTCTACAGCCCATGTACTCCACTGTGTGTAAAAGGGCAATGCTCTCTTTATAGAGCATTGTATCATCCTGATCTGTAAGAACATTCTCCTGATGGTGCGCCAGGCCAAGTTCTACACTGAATTACCCCCGTGCAGTCCCTTGTACCCCCATGAAGTCAGGCAGAATTTGGTGTGGACACCTGGAAAGCGGATGCAATTTCATGAAAGTGCCCTACCTCATCCTTTTGCAGTTTCTCGAGCAGAACTCTCAGAACGATAGCCAGCTTGGTCTCGGCTATAAAGGCAATCCTGAGGGCAATTTTGCCCTTATCTTGGTCATCCATATGTGCCAGGAGGGAAACAACCTCATTATAAACACCTGAAATTAAATAAAAGGATTCGGCTGGTTACCACTGACAGCAGAAATTGGTGCTGGCCTCTTTAATTCACTATCCAGTCAAGATTCTGCAGGAGCCCAAACACTGTGAGAAGTAGACCTGGGAATCCTGGAAATCCTCTTCCTTCCTCCTCATGACCAGGTTTGTTTGCTGAACTCCCCGGTGTGCTTGGGGGGAAATCATAATGAAGCAAATTTGCTCCTTTCAAGTAGGTCCCCACATAAAATAATCTTCCTTTCCCTCTTTACTGTCAATTGATGAGTTTTGATAGCATACAGAATAATAATTTAACTCTAAGCCAAGAAATAGAGCTAAAGTTAAGCACATGCTGAGGAGTTTTGCTTAGTCAGGGCCTCATTTTCAAAAATCTTGAGCACCCAGATGTACCTATTAGCTATGCTGGGAACTTTTGGGGCTCGGTATCTCTTGAAAATCAGGCCACTGTTGGAGACCTCAGTATGAATTTAGAAGCTTAACTTTAGGCCCCTTGTTTTGAAGAAAGCCTTTAATCTTCTTTTATGGTCGTTTAAATAATTGCAGAGAAGACTCATGGAACGGAGTTCATCCAGTTCATAGAATATCAGGGTTGGAAGGGACCTCAGGAGGTCATCTAGTCCGACCCCCTGCTCAAAGCAGGACCAATCCCCAACTTTTGCCCCAGATCCCTAAATGGCCCCCTCAAGGATTGAACTCACAGCTCAAACCACTGAGCTATCCCTCCCCCCGTACAGTTGCCTGTAGAGGTCATAAAGGAATTCCCCTGCCCCCCACCCCCACCCCCATGCACAATTGGCGAGGTGTACGCTGTGAGTGGGGTGGGGTGGGGTGGGTCCCTCCAACCTTCATCTGAAGCATCAGGGATTGACCATAGCAGGAGATGGGACACCTGGTAGGGTGGACCAGTGCTCTAAAATGGTTCAGAGAATCTGTTTCCTTAGCTGTCCTGCTCACATGCTCAGGGTCCAACTGATCTCCAGAGTTGTGGGTGGGAAGGAATTTCCCCCTGGTCGGATTGGCAGGGACCTTTGAGTGGCAGGATGGGGCACTGATCACCTGCTAGGATAATCTGAGTATATCTGACCCAATCAATTCTCGGCCATTGCAAGGGCCTCAGGCATTGGTGGAACCTCAGTCTCTCCTGTCCTCTGCCGACGGCACACAACAGTTTTGTCTCCTACAGACTGAAATGTTTTTGTCCAAGACAAGTTTTGGGGTTCAGTGTAGGGTTGCTAGGTGAAATTTAGTGGCCTGTGAAATACAGGAAGTCAGACTAGATGATCTAATGGTCCCTTCTGGCCTTAAACTCTAGGAAACAATGAAATAGCTGGTGTATGAAAAAAAACAGGATTTGATCTCCCATGTATCTCTTCGCTCTGGGCAGAAATTCTCCAGGAGACTTAATATTTCACAAGAAATCTGAAATGCCGTATTTATCTGTCTCCATTGTAACAGCATTCCAAGCATGAAGGAGGAACTAACAAGATTTCCCCTTCCCAGGAAAGACTACTTGAGGTTAGGTGATTGCCCATCCGTTATGCAAATTGCATCCTTCAGTTGTAACACCCAGATGCAAACGGAATCATGACTGTAACCTACTCTGCCCATCTGTGTGGGATGAGGAGCACTAGTGTTGCTAAGAAATGTGACCCCATGCTTTGTTCTCTTGCATTTAAGATAGTAGCAGAGCTTCATTTAGACAGCTAGAGGAGAAGTCCTTCTGCCTTTTTTGTTCTAATTTCCCCTATCGCTGATGGAGTTGGCTCCATGGATGCAGAAGACGCAAAATGAGGACCCATAACAAACATAAAACAACTGGGAGAAAAGAAGGAAGACCTCCCCCATAACATTCCCTAGAAACTCAGATTCTCAGGAAAGTTTCCAGGTCCAGAGGCTGTAGGCCAACTCCTCAACTGGTGTAAATCAACACAGCTACAAGGAAGTCAAAGGAGGGACACTGGTTTACAGCAGCTGAGGTTCTGCTCACACAAATGGAGAACATTACAGCTCATCTGTATGCCTATGCTTTCTAAATGTGTGTGTGAATATAGAATGGATATAGAGAATACAGTGCTGACCCTTACCTCTGTCGGTTACCTCCTGATCACTCACAAATGTATTCATGTTTTAATCTTTCCTCAACACTTCCTCCAGTCCTTTCTCCAAAGAGCTCCAGTACTGATAGGCAGCTGGCCTCTCAGGCTGTCCTGTCCGGAATAGCCAGTTAAGATTATGCAAGCACTATTATGACATCGCTGTGACTGTGACATAGCACATAAACTGCTGCTGACCAGGTAGGTGCTGTGATGACATGGACAAGAGTCTCAAAGGTATTTAGGCTCCTAACTCGCACTGAAATCAATAGATGTGAGGAACCTAAATACATTTCAATATCTGGGCCCATCCATGTACGCAGTCCAATAGGTGGCTAAATTTGCTCCAGTGTAGAATTTCTCATTCGCTCGAAATCGTTTTGAATTTTGGTTCCGTCCCTCTCTCAGTTTGCCACACTTTCCAATATTGGTTTTACTGGAAAATCTGCTCCTGCTTGAATGGATAGAAAATAAAAGCACCGAACAAAGAAAGAGAAGAAACTGCCTTGGAGAATGCACAGTGACACTTGAGTGTGAGTGGTTGGTTGGAATGCACAGTGACACTTGAGTGTGGGTGGTTGGTTTCTTTTGCTTTTTAATTTGGTTGATTAAAAAGCTTGATGAAATCTTATTGGACTGTATTACAAATCTTGATTTTTATATTGTTTTAAAATGAATTGAAATTTATTCTTCATTTCCATGTCCTGCCAAACAAATCAACTAAATTATTTTTTGTTGTGTTTAATACAGTGTGGTGTCATATGTATGGCCATATGTAGAGCCTACACTTGATTTTGGAGATGATGTTGCCTTTAAAGCATTCAGAGTGATGACACTCTTTGCAGTAAACCATGTGGAAAAAGAATTCCAATGACATGTGTCCTTTGCTATGTATAACTGATTTGGTGCCTTACCCTTTCTGATTTTGCCCTTACACGGACACACTATTCTTTTGTACTCCTCCTTAGTAATTCGTCCATGTTTCCCCATTTTGTAGGATTTCTTTTTGATTTTCAGGTCATTACAAAACTTCTGATGGAGCCATTGGCCTCTTACTATTCTTCCTCTCTTTCCTTTGCATTGGCAGTTGTGCCTTTAATATTGTCTCCTGGAGAAACTGCCAGCTTTCCTGAACTCCTTTATGCCTTAGACGTTTTCCCCATGGGTCGCTACCTACCAATTCTCTGAGGATGTTAAAGTCTGCTTTTGGCAGTCCTTCTCCTGTCATTCTCATTCCTTCCTTTCCTTAGAATCATGAAATCTATCCTTCCTGATCCCTTTCACCCAAATCACCTTCCACCTTCACATTCACAACCAGCTCCTCCCTGCTGGTCAGAATCAAGTCTACAGTGGCTGTCCCCCCGGTTTCTTCCTCCATTTTCTGAAACAAAGCATTGTCCCCAGTACATTCCAGAAACTTATTGGGTAATTTGGGGTTTTACCATTTCCTTTTTCAGCAGATGTCTGGGTAGGTAAAGTCCCCCATTACAATCAGGATTTGTGTTTTGCATATTTCTGTTGTTTGTTCTAGAAATGCCTCCTCTCCCTCCTCTTCCTGATTTGGTGGTCTGTAATAGACCCCTACCAGGACCTCACCCCTGTTTATTCCCTCTTTTATCTTTACTCAGAGACTTTCAACTGGTCTGCTTCTCACCTCCTTCTGGACCTCAGAACAGGTTTACAATGCAATATGTCCTCTCTTTTTTTTCCTGCCTGTCCTTCCTCAACAAGCTATAGCCCTCTATACCAATAGTCCAGTCATGAGATTTATCCCATCAAGTATTTGTGATACAGTTAAGCTCAGTTAAGATTTATGTTCTAAAACTCCCAGTTCTTACTGTTTATTCCCCATTAATATTCCTCCTTGCTTGTGTGTACAGACATCTAAGATGTTAAGCAGATGCCCCCATGGATTTCCCTCTTGTTTCTCCTATAATTCTACTGCAATTTTCCACATCTACTTCTCCCCACACAGCTAGTCCTCTATTAAGGCCACCTTTTTTTACCTGGTGGCTTTTTTCACCTGCCCCCTCTGAACTTAGTTTTAAGCTCTTCTCCTAAGGTTGGTGAGTCAGTGCATGAAGATGTTCTTCTCCTTCTTGGTCAGACGGACCCCATCTCTTCCCAGCAAACCTCCTTCCTGCAATAGCATCCCTTGGTAGAGGAAGTCAAAGCCTCCCAGAGACCCATCTTCATAACCCTATTCTGTGGGCATGCCTACCATTGAGTGTGTATTGAGCAGAAAGAACACTCATTGCAGGAGACAAGGGGACTGAGTTAAACTGAAGATGTCAGGTTCACAAACTTCCATTTTCCGTGACTAATCTCTTAAGCTAGTGAGGATGGCCATGGTATAAAAATATTTCTGGAGATCAGCATGTGATTATTTGTATTGCAGTACTGCCTCACAGTCCCAGTCACAGAGTAGGATCCCATTGCGCTCGGACCTGTAGAAACAGAGAACAAGATGGTCCTTAACTGTCATTAATTAATTAACACATCTTAACAGCACAACAAACAGACAAGAGGATAATAAAGCAAGCAAAAAAGCCCCCTTTGACCAGGTACCAGCAGATAACTAATATAGAGCTACCTATTTCGGGAACTTTCTTCCTGATTCAGGGTCTGATGTGACTCAGCCCCTGTTCCATGCCATTGTGTAAACTGGGGACTCGTACATTTGCACAAGATGGAAAGTATCCAGTGGCACACCGTTGAGGCCTACTCCAGTTTTAGTACATAAACAGCAGGCCACTCTGCAAGAAGCTAAGGGCATGGTCAGCACAGAGAGTTTGCCTGTCTCTGTGCTGGTGTTCTGCACCCCTCACTGTCTACACCTGGCTCCATAAAGTCAGGCCTTTCAAAAATGCAGCATCAGGTAGGAGCACAGGTAATTGTAAGAATGCTTGCTCATTGCAGCTGTTACCATCCGGGCAAGGCATCCACATATAAGTCCACTACGGATGGACCAGTGATGGGAAGAGTGTTCATGCATGTGACAAGTAACACCATGAACTATGTAATGCCACAGAATAAATTAAGATCAAGAACAGAACAAGAGTATGTGTGGCAAAGCCATGACAAACACTGTGCAGGCATCAAGGAGCTCATAAATTAGCACCTCATCACCCCAACACTGCCTCAGCTTGACTTAGAGCTTGGGCAACAGTAGACCCTCAAAAGGAGGAGGCCACAGCTTTACACCCGTGGTCACTGTGATGTTAACTGGCTGCATTTGACAAGAGCTGGATCAGAGGTTGACTTTGAGTGTATTTACAGGGGGCAAGGTTTTCACAACACAAGCCTTGTGCACACACACAAATAGTGTTCTGCAGCAGTGCAAGTTGAGCTGCAGCAATGAGCAGCGGGATCCTGCTTGGGCTCGTAATTCATACACTTCTCTCACTAATGAGGATCAACAGATCAACCCATACTGAATGCAGCTTGACAATATACCATCACTTAAAACACATTACAGTCAGAGAGGATGATAAATATTCCATTTATACACATTATGTACAAGGCCCAAAATGACTGAGGGTGCAAGAAAACAAAGCTGGTAAATACAGAAAATGCATTTGTCATAAATATAAAGGGAAGAGTAAACCCCTTTAAAATCCCTCCTGGCCAGAGGAAAAATCCTCTCACCCATAAAGGGTTAAGAAGCTAAAGGTAACCTCGTTGGCACCTGACCAAAATGACCAATGAGGAGACAAGATCCTTTCAAAAGCTGGGAGGAGGGAGAAAAAACAAAGGGTTTTACTGAAAAAACAGCTGCAGATTGACTCCTGCTAGCAAGAAGCTTCTGTACAATGTACAGTAAGATATTGGGCTTAACCCAACGCAGGGCTAGCCTGAATTAAAGTCAGTCAAAGTTTTGTCTGAGTAGGGTATGAGGCCCAGCTCCTCAAAGGTCTTTAGACTCCTAACTTCCACTGAAATCAGTGGAAGCTAGGAGCCTAAATACCTACTGTAGAATTTGACCCAATAACAACAACAATAATAACAATTTGCATTTCTAGAGAGATTTTCTTCTTCAAAGCATTTTACACACATGTTTTCTCACTCTCTGCTTCAAATAAAAGCCATTATTGACAGACAATTATATTTTTCCGTCACAGCACAGACAAATAGGAGAGTGAAGAGAACACAGTTCATTAATGGGATTTTAAGCAGGTTCTCGTATGGAAAAAAAAATAAAGATCCAGCACTCAGAAGATGACTCTGCTTAGCTGTGTGCCTTGTGGCTTAAAGCAGAATTCCAAGAACATGACTTCGCTTTTTGAAATGGTTTCTCAATTAATGACAACTCAAAATATCTGCTTCCACCTAGTGGTGCGAGTTTGCATAACATGTGTTGTTTGTATTCCCTGTTTTCGATATCTTTGCCTAAAAGATAAAATACATCCAAATCTACTGTTACAGTTCACACTTCTGCACAAAGCCACAACAGCACTAAGAATGTATATCTTTGTTAGCAAATAGGGAGAAGGAAAATTGTTAGCAAATTAGGGAGAAGGAAAAGGATAATCTCAGAAAGAGGCTCTCTCTTTCTCCTTCACTTTATTCTATCTAGGTTTTTCTACGGTTCTCATCAATGAAGTATCTGAGCAGCTTCCTCTAGTACATTAATAATATGACTCACATCTGTCATGGTAATATCTTTTATTGAACTAACTTCTGTTGGTGAAAGGACTGCACAGAGTTCTTCCAGAGTGAAGTCCCGGATGACTGGAAGAAGGCTAATGTAGTGCCAATCTTTAAAAAAGGGAAGAAGGAGGATCCTGGGAACTAAAGGCCAGTCAGCCTCACCTCAGTCCCTGCAAAAAACATGGAGCAGGTCCTCAAAGAATCAATCCTGAAGCACTTGCATGAGAGGAAAGTGATCAGGAACAGCCAGCATGGATTCACCAAGGGAAGGTCATGCCTGACTAATCTAATCGCCTTTTATGATGAGATTACTGGTTCTGTGGATGAAGGGAAAGCAGTGTCATGTTGAGGGAGCATTGAGGGAGCTGGGATTGTTTAGCCTGCAGAAGAGAAGAATGAGGGGGGATTTGATAGCTGCTTTCAACTACCTGAAAGGGGGTTCCAAAGAGGATGGCTCTAGACTGTTCTCAATGGTAGCAGATGACAGAACGAGGAGTAATGGTCTCAAGTTGCAGTGGGGGAGGTTTAGATTGGATATTAGGAAAAACTTTTTCACTAAGAGGGTGGTGAAACACTGGAATGCGTTACCTAGGGAGGTGGTAGAATCTCCTTCCTTAGAGGTTTTTAAGGTCAGGCTTGACAAAGCCCTGGCTGGGATGATTTAACTGGGAATTGGTCCTGCTTTGAGCAGGGGGTTGGACTAGATGACCTTCTGGGGTCCCTTCCAACCCTGATATTCTATGATTCTATGATTCTATGATTCCTTCAGGTCCTTGAAAGGTTATTTCTTTCACCAACAGACGTTGGTCCAACAGAAGATATTACCTCAGCTAGGGTGACCAGATGTCCTAAGTTTATAGGGACAGTCCAGATATTTGGGGTTTAGGCGCCTATCAATCCCACCCCACCCCCATCACGATTTTTCATACTTACTATCTGGTCACCCTCTCCCTCACCCACCTTGTCTCTCTAATAGCCTCGGAATGACATGGGAGTTTGTTCTCCTGTCACAGACTGTCCCCTGAGAAAGCTCTATCTACTGCACAGACAAGCCTCATCCTTCGAGTAGAAAACTTCATGGTGCCTGAGAAATAGGCCCTGTCAGCCACAACCCTAATCCCAGGGATTTACTTGATATTTTAGATATACTGGGCCCTGGCCACTGAGCCCCTGGAAGAGAAGGACTGCGACCTGGAACCTGACTGATGTGTTCACGTTGCAGAAGTATGTACACAGCATCTGAAGGCAAGCAACAAACAACACTTCAATGGTCACTGAATGAGAGGCCTGTGGAAAAAAATAGTACAATTGTGCAATTAAAGACTGTGTCAAAATGCACGTGCACAGGACTCAGACTCCCTTAATCCTGGCATTTCCAAACTTTCCATTGCTCAGTTTTGCAAACTTACTAATTGTTATTTTAATGCAGATTTTTGTATATTTGTTGGGTGTCTAAAGATATAAAAATACAGACATGGATTCATATCATTGTCATGCAAACATCCCCATTTCATTGTTTGTTTTGAAAGAAAAAAGTACAGGACTAGGTTCTGGCAATTTCTGTATTGAGCTGTAAAGAAAGGTATTTTTAAGGGGTTTGAACTATCGAAACAGAGGCACAGAGATTGTCTCACAGAGGGAGGAGTGGGTGATGCAGTGCACACTTTCCCAAGCCAGCAGAGTTGCTGGACCCCAAGAGATTCCCCCTCTATTCCTGAGCCAACCTTGGCCAGAAGCAAGCAGACAGAAGGACAAAAGTAGCTCTCCATTTTAATAAAGGCTCTTGTAACTTCCTGGGTCAACTGGTCCCTTCCATTCTTTAGCTGACTATTACTCAGGCTCTTTTCTTACTGGCGAACTTGAATTTTGATTTTTCTACGTCATGGCCAGTCTTTATCGTCTCTCTTGTAAACTTGAATATGCCAATCCCTGAGAGGACGTACTTTCTTGTTTTTTCCTGATTCGGCAATCCTAGCTCTGGGGATTGAGCTCCAATTTAAGGTACTTTTAATGATGACCCCCAGTCCTTTATTTCATCTATCAGGATGTTCAAAGAGAGCAGCTACCCTTCACTGAATGCCACTGCTCTGACTTTGGATTCCCTTGTAGAATGTGTGGGGCTGGGGTAGTTGTCTCAGCTGGATTCTTAATCCAGAGGAAAGACGCTCTCCCCTGTTCAATCAAGATCAGGAATGGCACATAGATTTGGGAGAAAAAGTACATTTTACTTTTACTCTATTTTCTTATTTCTCAAAAGGAACAATCAATATAGGTATTGATGTATCTTGTCTGAAATGGGACAGCTGCTCTTCTACTCTCGGGATGGATGCTATATCAACAGATAAGATAAAAAGACAGGCCTAACTGAGAGACTGAACCCATAGGAGGGCCAAATTCTGCTGCTCGGTTACATGAGTACGTTGCTCCCCGACTAGGGCCCAAATCTGTGTAAAGAAGAGTAAATCTGGTCCCGAGGGTGTATCGAACAACTTCCAAACTGTATAAGGAGGGTGGTTGAGTCTAAACTATAAAGACAGTTCCAAATATGGACCGCAGTTCAGGAAAGCAGCCTTATTCATCCAAGCATATGAATGATGTAAGAAAATTCTGAAAATGTGGATCTTAGATCATGGTCATAATTTAAAAAAATTAATGGACACAGCGGACACCATTCACATTTGAAACATAAAGTAGCTTCAAACTGTCCTAGCTTGAAGTGGTTTGAAACTGCTTCAGGAAATGTGGTCCTCTTAGAAGTGTAGATGTGAGGTTGCATATATGGTAAAGCCATGTATACAGAATACATGCTGATTTTAATCCTACAAATATCCTAAACACTATACAGAATATCTAATTGCTTATTTTTGAATCCTAATCAGAGAAAAATTAAAATGATTTGTGCAAATAATTGAATTCTAAGGATTGTGTAACAACAAACACTCTTATTTTCTAGATCTACTGAGAGCTAGCTCTGAGAGAACAAAACAGTATTTTCAGTGTTTATGGTTCTTTACTGAAGCAGGTCTATTCTTTATCTAAGAACAGGAAAACAAAAGAATTTACAATATTGTTATCCCTTTTGACCTGAGCAATTAGTGAATATTTTGGGTCTTGTGAGTTGTTTCCATTAGGGGGAGAAATGGATGATGGAGTCAGGCATTTTTTTGACACAATCCTGCTTATTTACAAAGAATGTACAAGAAGTTCTATTTCCCTAACGACAGCACGAATAGTTTCTTGGCTCACAATTCCAAGCCTCTTTCTATCTAGCTGTCTACCATAAAGAGCGCACTCTCTCTCTCTCTCTCTCTCTCTCTCTCTCAACTTTTTCTGAGATCACACTACAAATACTTCCCTGGGGCTCCTTTGTGCTTCTGCGGTGTCACACTCCCTCTCTTCCTCCCCCCTCTGCCCCGAACCCCATCCACCTGCATTTGCATTCAGACCCCAGTGAAAGCCCCTTCCACTGTATGGCTCAACTCCTATTCCAGCTTTACTTGATGGTGACTTCTATTAAGTCAGCCATCTATTCCACAAAAGAGCTTGATTGTTTTTACATTGATCCTGAATAAAGGACAACTGGTATGCCCACCAGCTTCAATAAGGCTTCCCCTTTCCCCAGCGTAACTACCTGTTTTCATGTTGTTTTTATAAATCTGTATCTTGTACATGTCCGCAAAACCCACAGCATTCTTTTATTTTTACTAACCTGAAACAGGATATTGAATGCATAATTTCAGTTACACCAATGTAAATCTGTGGTAATTCATTTGAATTATTTATCCTGGTGACAAAATATGTTAGCACGTCAGTAGAGAAAACATGACACTTTTTGATAATTGTTATTGTTGCCGGCACCCAGTGCCGAGAGGCTAAACAACAGCTGAGGTTGGTTCGTTACACAGTGTGCTACACCCAATAATCACAAAGGGGTGAAGAAGCAGAAAAGTTTATTTGCAGCTGCAAAAAGGTACAGGGAGAATAAAATCTCCAATCCTGCACCCAGAGCAGGAAGTTACACAGGCTTTTATACGTCCTTTTTCCCAGCATACCTATCCAATAGCAAGCTGTCCTAAGTATCCACATAGCCAGCCAATCCAGTTCCCAGCTAGTTCCCTTGTTCTCTGTATCATTTGTTAAACCATACATAAAGCTGCTTTATTCAGCATTGGTCTTCCATATCTGCCCTGTTTGGCCTTGTTTCGTTTCAGGCAGTCTGACTCTGCAACATATTGTTGCAGATCCTCAGCATAACTGCTGCGAGTGCCTCCAGGCCGGGGGCCAAGGACACTTGGGCCTAGTACACAGAGCTGCTGCGAGTGCCTCCAGGCCGGAGGGGGGGGGGGGGGGCAAGGACACCTGGGCCTAGTGCGAGGGGGCTTCATCGACACTCGTGGTCTTCCATCCCCTCAAGATACCTAGTGGCCATGCCCCAGTGTCCCCACTGACCTCCCACATCTGAACTCCCAGCCAGAGCCCATACGTGCTCCACCACTAGAGGCCCTGATGCAGCAAGCCACCCCATACAGCAAAACAAAACCACTTCCCACATGGCATTAGGATGGCAAACGCTAATAGAGAAAGATGAGAACTTGCTATAACAGGGGTTCTCAAACTTCATTGCACCACGACCCCCTTCTGACAACAAAAATTACTACGCGACCCCAGGAGGGAGAACCAAACCCTGAGCCCGCCGAAGCCCTAGCTCCCCCGGGCCAGAAGGGGCCAAAGTCAAAACCCAAGGGCTTCAGGCCCAGGCAGGGGGTAGGGGGAGCTGTAACCTGATCCCAGGGCTGAAGCCCAAGTCTCAGCCCTGCTTCCCAGGGCTCAGGCTTGGGCTTCAGCCCTGGACCAAGGGAAGTCTAACTCCAGCCCTGGTGACCCTATTAAAAAGGGATCCCAACCCACAGTTTGAGAATCGCTGTGCAGTAACATGCACTGATTATTGGTGATACTTGGTTTCCTCACAAAGACATGCACAAGGTTACATGGAACTCATCAGATGGTTAAACCACAAACCAGACTGAGCACATGTCAGGAGACCGGGTTGTAGGTGGTCAGGCATAGTGGTCAGACTGGGAGTCATGCCTAGTGGTGAGTGCCCAAAAGCCAAAAGCAGGGATTGAGACAGGGCCAAAACCAAGAAGCAGATCCAAAGATTCGAACTAGAGTCAGAATCCAAATGGCAGAGCCAAGAATCAAGTAGGGTGACCAGACAGCAAATGTGAACAATTGGGATGGGGGTGGGGTAATAGGAACCTATATAAGAAAAAGACTCCCAGATCAGGACTGTTCCTATCAAATTGGGATATCTGGTCACTCTAGAATCAAGAGAGAGTCGGAGTCAGGAATCAGAGCCAAGGGTCAGAACCGGATCACTGGGGGCAGGGAAGAAGGGAGCAGGGCTGGTTCTGAGGCAGGAGCAAGGCTGGGTGATCTGGGCTGAAGCTGTGGAGGAACAGAGCAGAAGCAGGGCTTGGCAAGAGCTGAGCCCAGGGAGGCAGAGAATCACTGAGCACCCAGCGAGCGACTGCTGCTGCTGAGTTTAAGAACCAGACAGCTAACTTCTTCAGCCAATCTGTCAGGGTGGTCCAAGCAGGACAGTGTTGGAGGATGGTGCCGTGGGGAGGCGAGCAGAGCTTCATCATCATGGGCTTGCTTCTGGACGGCGCCGTGCCTTGTGGTGCCGGAGGTCTATCTTGCCTGGTGGGAAACTGCGGTGCCATCATGGCAATCAAGTCCCTGGCCACCTCAAACGTGTCCAGGATGGAAGGGAGCTCCTGCTCCTCCACCTGGCACTCTCTAGCAGGAGGGTCCAGTGGCACCAGACTTGACGGATCCCTCTGCAGGCCCAAAGTCGACAGTGCTGATCCCTGCTAATATTCTGTTCGCTTTTTTGACTGCTGCTGCACACTGAGCAGATGCTTTCAGAGAACTATCCACAGTGACCCCAGGATCTTTCTTGAGTAGTAACAGCTCATCATTGATATGATAAACCCCCCTCATTTTATATGTATCGTTGGGATTATGTTTTCCAATGAGCATTACTTTGCACTTACCAACATGGAATTTCATCTGCCATTTTGTTGCCCAGTCACCCAGTTGTCTGAGGTTCCTTTGTAATTCTTCACGGTCTGCTTTGGACTTATCTGTCTTGAGTAAGTTTCTATCATTTGCACTTTTTGCCACATCACCATTTACCCCCTTTTCCAGATCATTTATGAATATGTTGAACATCACTAGTCCCCGTACAGATCCCTGGGGGACACCACTGTTTACCTCTCTCCATGCTGAATATTGACCATTTATTCCTATCCTTTGCTTCCTGTCTTTTAAGTTAGTGATCCGTGAGAGGACTTTCCCTCTTATCCCGTGACTGCTTACTTTGCTTAGGACCCCCACCAAAGGCTCTTTGTCAAAGGCTTTCTGAAAGTCCAGGAACCTCATGTCTCCTGCTTTGCCCCATGGGCATTTTAACCCTCCAGACCCATTGGGTAAGAGTGTGAAGTACAGAGGGAAACTGAGGCATGCATAGAATTATTTAAAAATGTTACAGAAAATTCCCACTTTATTAAGGTCTGGTACATTTTAAACCTGATGCTGCACATGGAAATGTGTCCAGCTGTCTCTCAGGCATGGGCCATGCCCCTTGTGTGCTCCTTTCTCCCCAGTATCACACTTGTGACAGAGTGCTCCCAAGCAGGGCACAGCTGGGCACCTGGGAACAGAGCTGAGCCTCCCCTGAGCACAGCCAAGGTCACTGACTCTCAGGAGAACTGGTGGCTTTCTTAAAGTCCCAGCTCCTGGAGTCATGTGAATTTGTGAGAATTCCAGTTTTTGCTTAGCCAATGAAGTCAGTGTCTAGTGCTCATGGCTGGGGAGCACAGTCCAGCAGCTCCATGGAGGGATAAATAAAGAACCCAAACTGATCAGTTTTGTAATCCCATGATTTTGGGGGCCTCACTTCTGAGCTCTGAAGCTGGTGACGCTGCATAGATGGTGGGCTCTGTGTGCCTATTAGCTCCAAAGTACGCCAGCAACAACCAGCACAGAGATGTCCTCTGAAGTAGCTGCCACTGTTAATGAGGGGAGCTGCAAGGCTTATCTGAGCCACTGGGTGGGAAAGGGTGGGTTGTGGGGTGGGATGCTGGGTGGGGCAGGGCAGGCTGGAGAGAGTGAGGTGGCAAGTGGGGAAGACTGACTGGGTGGGGGGAGGGAAGGCTGACTGAGGGTGGCAGAGAAGGCTTGTGGGGAAGGGGGTGGGGCGGTGGCAGCAGCAGGTGCTGGAAGGAGGGTGGCAGGCACTGGGTGGGAAGTTGAGGGGGTGTTGGTTGCGGGAGGCTGGGTTGGGGGAAGCAGGTGGTGTGTGGGAAAAATTGGGGGGCTGGGACATGGGGGGCATGGGCGGTGGGCTAGGAGGCGCAAAGGCTAGGCTGGGATTGGCAGATGCTGGGCAGGGAAGGCTGGGCTGGTGGGGTGGGGAAGGCCACGGGCACTTTGCTTGGCCTTTCCACACAGCATCTGTCTGTCCAGCCCTCTTATCAGGGCGTGGCCTTGCTTGCTGATCAGTCTTCAGAGGCTGCTGCTGCAGTGCAAAGGCAATCCAGAACTGGATTAACCTGACTGCTTCTGCCCCATGCCTCAGTGGGCACCCTGCATGAGAGCTGGCAGAGGGACCCTTGCGTCCTGAGCAAAGCTCCCTGCCAAGGGGTTCTCCCAGGCAGCCTTTCCTTCTGTGCCAGAGCTTTGGGGTGAGAGGAGATGGCTGCCCTGGCAGGAATCTGGGGCCCATTGATCCAACACCCTTTGTCCCTTGGGTGGCTGTTAACAGCATCCCGGGCTCGTCTGTGAGCCTGTGTGGGATAGAGGGCGGCTGCTCTTCATTGATCCCTCGTTATCTGTAGGCTCTCCCTGGCCGATAAGGGGGCTACAGGGTGAGGGCAGGGCGGGGCCTGAAGCCTGAGCTTTGGCAACCTGCCACCAACTGCCATGCCGGTGTTACGGTAACACCAGGACTCTGATTTGAACTCTGCTTCATGCTGTCACCTTGGGCCTGGAGCTTCGCCACCTGGCGTTCGCCTGAAGGGGGCGAGTGGTTTTCTTCTAATGGTTGAGCCAGCTCAGCAGCCTGTAACTAGACTCCTAATAGAATCAAAATTATAGTGGAAAGAGGAGGAAGTGCAATTAGCATGTAAAGCCCTCACAAGAGGGGGGGGCATGCTACCAAATATTAATACCCATCCCCAGCCTCTCTCCCTTCACAGCGTTTTGGAACCCATGTCCCTTGCCTTGTGAGTGCTACTTAGTTGATGGCGAGTCCCTCCATCATAACAAAAGGCCAAGTACAGTTCCCCTGTCCTTGATTCCCATAATCAGGGTAATAACAATTTATTCTTCCTGCCCCAATAACAGAGACAATGGGGATCCCACAGCAGCCAAAGTGACCATTTGGGCAGCTATAGCCTCATTCTAGGCGGGGTGGGTGTGCCTATGCAAATGAGATCGGCCCCTGAAGTTCTTTTCCACAACTTGCCACACCTCACCAGCAGATGTCAGGGTGGAGCTCATCCCGATTCTGCTTACAAGAGGAAAGTGATCAGGAACAGTCAGCATGGATTCACCAAGCGCAAGTCATGCCTGGCTAATCTAATTGCCTTCTATGATGAGATAACTGGCTCTGTGGATGAGGGGAAAGCAGTGGATGTGTTATTCCTTGACTTTAGCAAAGCTTTTGACATGGTCTCCCACAATATTCTTGCCAGCAAGTTAAAGAAGTATGGGCTGGATGAACGGACTATAAGGTGGATAGAAAGCTGGCTAGACTGTCGGGCTCAATGGGTGGTGATCAATGGCTCCATGTCTAGTTGGCAGCCAGTATCAAGTGGAGTGCCCCAAGGGTCGGTCTTGGGTCCGGTTTTGTTCAGTATCTTAATTAATGATCTGGAGGATGGCGTGGATTGTACCCTCAGCAAGTTTGCAGATGACACTAAACTGGGAGGAGAAGTAGATAGGTTGGAGGGTAGGGATAGGATACAGAGGGACCTAGACAAGTTGGAGGATTGTGCCAAAAGAAATCTGATGAGGTTCAACAAGGACAAGTGCAGAGTCCTGCACTTCGAAGGGAAGAATCCCATGCACCGCTGCAGACTAGGGACAGAAAGGCTCGCCCGCAGTTCTGCAGAAAAGGACCTAGGGGTTACAGTGGACGAGAAGCTGGATATGAGTCAACAGTGTGCCCTTGCTGCCAAGAAGGCCAATGGCATTTTGGGATGTATAAGTAGGGGCATTGCCAGCAGATCGAGGGACGTGATCGTTCCCCTCTACTCGACATTGGTGAGGCCTCATCTGGACTACTGTGTCCAGTTTTGGGCCCCACACTACAAGAAGGATGTGAAAAAATTGGAAAACGTCCAGCGGAGGGCAACAAGAATGATTAGGGGACTGGAACACGTGACTTATGAGGAGAGGCTGAGGGAACTGGGATTGTTTAGTCTGTGAAGGGAAGAAGGAGCGGGGGATTGATAGCTGCTTTCAACTACCTGAAAGGGGGTTCCAAAGAGGATGGCTCTAGACTGTTCTCAGTGGTAGCAGATGACAGAACAAGGAGTAATGGTCTCCAGTTGCAGTGGGGGAGGTTTAGGTTGGATATTAAGAAAAACTTTTTCACTAGGAGGGTGGTGAAGCACTGGAATGGGTTACCTAGGGAGGTGGTGGAATCTCCTTCCTTAGAGGTTTTTAAGGTCAGGCTTGACAAAGCCCTGGCTGGGATGATTTAATTGGGGATTGGTCCTGCTTTGAGCAGGGGGTTGGACTAAATGACCTCCTGAGGTCCCTTCCAACCCTGATATTCTATGATAAGTCTCTGCCTGCGCTAGAGCTTAAGTCTTTGCAGTTAATTTAACCCTTCTGAAACAGGAGGGAAGTTACTCAATGTTCCAGCTGAGGCCACGTCTATATTGGGAGCATTTTGCCAGTATAGGTAAACTAGTGGACATAGAAGAGCACTACTGTCCCCCACTGAAGGAAGAATGAAGAACCTTTACCCTTAGAAAAGAGCAAGAATACAAAGAGGACGAACACACTGCTCAGGCTTGCTCTGCATGGCTTTTCTATCATTATAGCGATGTTGGCTAGGGGTGTGATTCCTAACCAATACCATCATACCGGTACATCATTTTAACTCGTGGAGGCAGTTATACCAGTATAAGTGTGCTTATACCTGTACAACTAATATACACTAGCACTGGAGAGCTTAAAATAAGATACTAGACTGAGAGGACAAAAGAAAGGAGCAGATTCTCCTCTTAAATATACAGCATTCTCGCCCAGGATAGAAGACTGCGAAGAGGGACTTGCAGACAGATGTACACTGAATAGAGTTATTAGCAAGATGAAAAAAGATGGCTTAGCAGCTCTCCTGCTCTGATTGCAAAGTAAAGAATTAACTGCAACATCAGATCACTTCTGCTTTGGCCAGCCAGAAGGCATCCATATAACACTGGCTGCATTTGCTCCAGGGCCTGAAGTGGGAAGTAAATAGTCTGGTCCCATGAGTGAACTGTTGGAAGAGAATAGGATCCCATCACTGAGCTAGGTATTCTGAAGAACCTGTTTCACCTTTCTTCAGGGTAAATGCACTGATCTGAAGGACATTACTAAATATGAACTGGATGCTTTTACTAAGTGGTAAATGGATGAGCGATATAAATATGAAATAAAGACGGCTTCTTCCAGCCTAATAGCAAGTGAAGGCATCCTTCTAGCAAAAGGCAGCACAGCATACCGAGCTCATCATGCATAAGCATTTACAAAAATATGATTTCCCAAGTGCATTAGAGACCTTAACATCCCATCCTACCTTCAGAGTAACAGCCATGTTAGTCTGTATTCGCAAAAAGAAAAGGAGGACTTGTGGCACCTTAGAGATTAACCAATTTATTTGAGCATAAGCTTCCGTGAGCTACAGCTCACTTCATCGGATGCATCCTATCTTCCTGCACTTTATCAGATGATAGGGAAACCAACAGGCCCTGATTCGATGATACTTATCATAGGGACATTGTCTTAACCTCTCTGGATCCAAAGCATCAACTGGAAGAGAAGGAATAAAAAGACAAAAGAAAACATTCTGTAAAACAAGATCTAAGTTCATCATCAACACAATTAACAAGAGTGGAAGCATACTAGGTACTGGAGCTGCCCTCTAACGGGGTTAAGCCATCAATTTTTAATAGCCGAGATAAAAATGCTAAACTGCTAAGTTGGCACTCATTGTGTGTACCCAACCAAATTCACTTCGGATTTTGGGTGAGTGGAATATTCCAATTAAAAATGAGGAAAGCGCAATCAGTAGTGCAGAGTGGCCGGTACATATTAATGACTATACTTATGCAGAACAGTGAGCTGGAAATAAACATTACTATAAAAACCCTTGAAGCTACCAAATTAACTAGTTGTACAGCAGTGACATGCTAAGGATTGGCAGAAGCACGGCATTCTGAAGTAAATCCTTTTGCATTTACCTTCATACTCCAAGGCCATCTCTGCTGGATTTAGAAAAACATCAAACTAAAACAAACATGTCTGGAGTTAAGGATGCAATTTGCACTACAGTGCACTTGGCCCTGTAAAGTGCAGAGGTTGGCAGGTGCTTAAGAGCCCAAGACTCTCTGAACATAGTGAGGGCCTAAGTCACAGGCACTTTTTGAAAATGTTTCCTCCTAGTCCATACTATGACCCAGAGACAGGCACGAGTCACCTTAATCACTTAACAGTTACACAGAAGGGACAAGGTAGGGGAGGACCAACTTCTGATGGTGAGACACACAAGCTTTCAAGCATACATAGACCTCTTCTTCAGGATTCAGTTTGTGTCCGTGCAGCAGTTTTCTTGCCATCACAAATGTGTCTCCCCTCACACCTTCCATGCTATTTATCCGCGTTTGTATCAATGTACAGAGGGCATGCAGAGAAGGAACATGGGCCAATGGACTGTGGGAGGTTTTCTAGATAGCTGGAAGTAAGGAGTACGGGCCAGATTGATTACATAAATCAGTATTTTTCAACCTTTTTGGTACCAGGGACCAGCTTAGAATCATTGAATATCAGGGTTGGAAGGGACCTCAGGAGGTCATCTAGTCCAACCCCCTGCTCAGAGCAAGACCAACACCAACTAAATCATCCAAGCCAAGGCTCTGTCAAGCCGGGCCTTAAAAACCTCTAAGGATGGAGTTTCCACCATCTCCCTAGGGAACCCATTCCAGTGTTTCACCACCCTCCTAGTGAAATAGTGTTTCCTAATATCGAACCTAGACCTCCCCCATTGCAACTTGAGACCATTGCTTCTTGTTCTGTCATCTGCCAACACTTTGAACAGCCTAGCTCCATCCTCTTTGGAACCCCCTTTCAGGTAGTAAAGGCTGCTATCAGATTCCCCCTCACTCTTCTCTTCTGCAGACTAAATAACCCCAGTTCCCTCAGCCTCTCCTCGTAAGTCATGTGCCCCAGCTCCTGAATAATTTTCGTTGCCCTCCGCTGGACTCCCTCCAATTTGTCCACATCTGTTCTGTAGTGGGGGGACCAAAACTGGACGCAACACTCCAGGTGTGGCCTCAGCAGTGCCAAATGGAGGGGAATAACCACTTCCCTCCATCTGCTGGCAATGCTCCTACTAATACAGCCCAATATACCATTGGCCTTCTTGGCAACAAGGGCACACTGCTGACTCATATCCAGCTTCTCATCCACTGTCATCCCCAGGTCCTTTTCTGCAGAACTGCTGCTTAGCCAGTCGGTCCCCTGTCTGTAGCAGTGCATGGGATTTCCTTCCTTCCTTCCTTAGTGCAGAACTCTGCACTTGTCTTTGTTGAACCTTATCAGATTTCTCTTGGCCCAATCCTCCAATTTGTCTTGGTCACTCTGGACCCTTCCCTACCCTCCAGTGTATCTACTTCTCCCCCCAGTTTAGTGTCACCTGCAAACTTGCTGAGGGTGCAATTAATCCCATCATCCAGATCACTAATAAAGATGTTGAACAAAACCAGCCCCAGGATTGACCCCTGGGGCACTCTTCTTCATACCAGCTGCCAACTAGACTTGGAGCCATTGGTCACTACCCGTTGAGCCCAACAATCTAGCCAGCTGTCTATCCACCTTATAGTCCATTCGTCCAATCCATACTACTTTAACTTGCTGGCAAGAATACTGTGGGAGACCGTACCAAAAGCTTTGCTAAAGTCAAGATATATCACATGCACTGCTTTCCCCATATCCACAGAGCCAGTTATCTCATCCTGGAAGGCAATCAGGCTGGTCAGGCATGACTTGCCCTTGGTGAATCCAAAACTTGCAGCCTTTCTAAACAGTGTCGGGGAGATCTGAGGGACAGGCCATTGAGAAAGACTGACATAGGTACTTAGGACAAATGGCTACTTGTGACGAAGTGGGAAGTGTCTTAGTGTTTGTATGAATACTGTGCACGCCTCAGTTTTCCCATTGTGTTGCACAAGTATCTAGGTGGTGGGATAAGGGTGTGTGACCTTTGCAGATACCCCGAGAGGGAAGGTGCAAGTGCCTTCTAGCTCCCTGGGCCCAGACAATAGATGTATCTTGGCAACTGATTGCCGGGGCCCATCCTCTGCAAGAGCCAGTGGGAGGAATTGGAGAACAAAGAGAGGTGGAGGCCAGGTGACCGGTTTGCTTGGGGAACAGCATACAGGATGGAGGAGGGGCAACTGGGTGTGACTGAAGGTGGGCTGCTGGAAGCTGGTCAGACTCCTGGTTTGGGACTCAGGAGGAGAACCCATGGCTCTGGGTCTCCTCAAAATGAACTTTGCTGTAACTTCCTGCTTTCTGTGCTAACAAGATTCTGCTCTATGCTGTGTTCCAGACAACTAATAAACCCTTCTGTTTTACACCACTGGCTGAGAGTCACTCCTGACTGCTGAAGTCGGGGGTGCATGGTCCCTTTGGAGGGCGTGTAAGGTTTCCCCAGGTGTCCTATTCAGGTGGCTCACTGCAGGGAGCTTATGGCGTGAGACAGGGATGCTGAATGCTCCGAGGTCAGACCAAGGAGGAGCTGAAGCCCAGGAGCTTGTCCTAGTGAGAGTGTGCCCCGAGGGGTAGTCACACTGCAAGAGGGTCCTGGTCCAGGGGCTAGTCTTCACCAGACTCACTGCAGCTGCGCTAATGTAGGGCAGTACTGTAAACGCACTATGAAGACCAGACAGCGCTTTCCTGTCAGCATAATTACTCCACCTCAGCGAAAGGTGGAAGCTATGACAGAATGAGAGTGTGTCCCACTGACTTAGCGCCGGTGCGGACAGCTCAGGGGGGTGGCTTTTTCATGTCCGTGACCGACATAAGTTACATCAACTTAAGCGGAAGCGTAGACAAGCCCTGAACTTCATTCACTGGTTCCAGAGCACCAAGCCCGTGCATCCATGAACTACTAAGGGGGGAAAAAGTCCCCAATGCCTCAAACCAACACCATACACCTGGCTATGCCTCTGGAGAGGGCAGCACCCTTACCTGACCATGGTACTAATTAGGGCTGTCGATTAATCACAGTTAACTCACGCCATTAACTCAAAAAAAAATTATTAAAAAAATGAATCGCACAGTTACATTTCAATTGGTATTCTATTGTGTATTACACATTTTCGGATGTTTTCTACATTTTCAAATATATTGATTTCAGTTACAACACAGAATACAAAAGGTACAGTGCTCACTCTATTCTATTTATTGCAAATATTTGCACTGTAAAAATGATAAACAAAAGAAATCGTATTTTTCAATTCACCTCATACAAGTACTGAAGTGCAATGTCTTTATCGTGAAAGTGCAACTTACAAATGTAGATTTTTTTGTTACATAACTGCACCCAAAAACAAACCAATGTAAAACTTTAGACCTTACAAGTCTACTCACTCCTACTTCTTGTTCAGTCAATCACTGAGAGAAACATGTCTGTTGACATTTACGGGAGATATGCTGCCCACTTCTTATTCACAATGTCTTCTGAAAGTGAGAACAGGCATTTGTATGGCACTTTTGTAGCCGGCATTGCAAGGTATTTACACGCCAGAGATGCTGAACATTCGTATGCCCCTTCATGCCTCGGCCACCGTTCCAGAGGACGTGCTTCCATGCGGATGACACTTGTTAAAAATATAATGTGTGTGACTGAACTCCTTGGGGGAGAGCGGTGCACCCCCTGCGCTGTTTCACCCACACGCCGCCACAGATTCCCTGGTATAGCAGTCGCGGATGATGACCCAGCACAGGTTGCTCATTTTAAGAACACTTTCCCTGCAGATCTGACCAAACGCAAAGAAGGTACCAATCTGAGATTTCTAAAGATAGCTCCAGTACTCGACTCAAGGTTTAAGAATCTGAAGTGCCTTCCAAAATCTGAGAGGGTCGAGGTGTGGAGCATGCTTTCAGAAGTCTGAAAAGAGCAATACTCCAATGTGGAAACTACAGATCCAAGCCACCAAAAGAGAAAATCAACCTTCTGCTGGTGGCATCTAACTCAGATGATGAAAGTGAACATGTGTTGGGCCACACTGCTTTGGATCGTTATTGAGCAGAACTCATCATCAGCATGGACAGATTCTCTCCTGCAAATGTAAACAAACTTGTTTGTCTTAGCAATTGGCTGAGCAAGAAGTAAGACTGAGTGTACTTGTAGGCTCTAAAGTTTTACATCGTTTTGTTCGAGAATGCAAATTTTTTGTACATAATTCTACATTTGTGAGTTCTACTTTCGTGATAAAGAGATTGCACTATATTACTTGTATTAGGTGAAGTGAAAAACACTATTTCTTTTGTCTTTTTGTACAGTATAAATATTTGTCATAAAAAAGAAATATAAGTGAGCACTGTACACTTTGTATTCTGTGTTGTAAATGAAATAAATATATTTGAAAATGTAGAAAACATCCACAAATATTTAAATGGTATTCTGTTATTTTTAAGTGCGTGATTACATTTTTTAATTGCTTGACAGCCCTAGTACTAACAGGATATTAACCATGTTACGTCTGTAGCAAAACACATTTTGGAGCCAGCCACTGGTAATAAAGTCAATTATGAATTATGGCAAGGACAGGGCCTTAATAAGAACAGTCACTTCACTGGGATGATCCCCAGGAAACTGATTTAGGCCCTGGCTGCACAAGACATGACTGTAGCTTTGTAACCAGTTTGTACCCCACACAGCAAATTTGATCTGCTAGTTGGATCAACCATTTCTCCAGACCACAGACATGCTGCAGCTGGGGGACATAGTCATAGAATCATAGAATATCAGGGTTGGAAGGGACCCCAGAAGGTCATCTAGTCCAACCCCCTGCTCAAAGCAGGACCAATTCCCAGTTAAATCATCCCAGCCAGGGCTTTGTCAAGCCTGACCTTAAAAACCTCTAAGGAAGGAGATTCTACCACCTCCCTAGGTAACGCATTCCAGTGTTTCACCACCCTCTTAGTGAAAAAGTTTTTCCTAATATCCAATCTAAACCTCCCCCACTGCAACTTGAGACCATTACTCCTTGTTCTGTCATCTGCTACCATTGAGAACAGTCTAGAGCCATCCTCTTTGGAACCCCCTTTCAGGTAGTTGATAGCAGCTATCAAATCCCCCCTCATTCTTCTCTTCTGCAGGCTAAACAATCCCAGCTCCCTCAGCCTCTCCTCATAACTCATGTGTTCCAGTCCCCTAATCATTTTTGTTGCCCTTCGCTGGACTCTCTCCAATTTATCCACATCCTTCTTGAAGTGTGGGGCCCAAAACTGGACACAGTACTCCAGATGAGGCCTCACCAATGTCGAATAGAGGGGAACGATCACGTCCCTCGATCTGCTCGCTATGCCCCTACTTATACATCCCAAAATGCCATTGGCCTTCTTGGCAACAAGGGCACACTGCTGACTCATATCCAGCTTCTCGTCCACTGTCACCCCTAGGTCCTTTTCCTAGTCCACTAGGTCAATGTGGGAACCCACAAACCATGATGCACACACTGTGGAGGACTGCAAAATGGCAACTTCCTGGAGGTCTTCATGCCTTGAACATCACTGATAAGAAGGCTGAGGCTTAGCTGGATCGCATACACTAAATAAATAAAAGGAACCACACACAGCTGAGTTACGCCCCCACTCCAGCCTTCCTGGCTCACAAAGGTTGGGCAGCTCAGTTATCTTTTCTTATACACGCTTAAAGTAATACTCTATCCTGAGCCCCTCCACCTGCCTGAGAGGTCAACACTTTTACACCTACCTTGTGGCTCATGATCTGTATGAAGAACTTGGTTCCAGATGTTTTAGTTAAAACAAACAAACCAAAAACACAAAGAGTTAGATTCTCTCCTGTCTTCACTGCAATTCACACAATTTGAATGCATCAGCCATCTAAAAAAATCCTTCCCCCCAAGATTATAAGTCTAAATAAGACAAAATTTAAAGGACTGCACAGTCTAGAGTCAACCTGAATCTCAGATTTGGTTGCCCATCAGAAAATATGTTTACTACCCCGCCGGCAAGTTGTCACTTCAGTCCCATGATGTGCTTTTGCTCTGAAACATGACTGGCTAAAAATGGCATCTCCTTAGTTGGCCTGCTCTGTGTGTGTGTGTATTGGAATCAGAGCTGTGAGGGTCGTGACAAAAATGAGAAGGGGGAGGATTTGTTGCATTTTGCTCATCTTAACTCTGCAGAGCCAGCCCAGCTACAGGAGGGAGAGCTCAGGTCTATTCTGCATCATCATTGTTATTATTTATTTGTATTAGCATAGTGCCCAGGAGCCCTAGTCATGGACAAAGATCTGTTGTGCTAGGCACTGTACAGTGATTAAACAAATGCAACATTAACAGAAAGAAAAGGAGTACTTGTGGCACCTTAGAGACTAATCAATTTATTTGAGCATAAGCAGAATTAATATCATATTGCCTCTATATAAATCCACACTACATTCCTATCTTGAATACTGTGTGCAGATGTGGTCGCCCCATCTCAAAAAGATATATTGGAAATGGAAAAGATACAGAAAGGGGCAACAAAAATTATTACGGGTATGGAACAGCTTCCTTATAAGAAGAGAGAAGACTGGGACTTTTCAGCTTGGAAAAGAGATGACTAAGGGGGTGAAAGTAAATACGGAAGTGTTATTTCTGCTTCTCATAACACAAGAACTAGAGGTCATCAAACAAAATTAATAGGCAACAGGTTTAAAACAAACAAAAGGAAGTATTTCTTCACACAATGCACAGTCAACCTGTGGAACTCCTTGCCAGAGGAAGTTGTGAAAGCCAAGACTATAACAGGGTTTAAAAAAGAACTAGATAAGTTCATGAATTAGTCAGGATGAGCAGGGATGCAAAACCAAGCTCTGAAGTGTACCTAGCCTCTGTTTGCCAGAAGCTGGGAATGGGCCAACATTAGGTAAGGCGGAATTCTAGGCTACCCTGAGCTGTATGGTTCTGACACTATCTGACCCCCCTGCTGGATCCCAAGGCCATAGAGCCCTTCAGCCAAATGGATGGTATTAAGATGGGGGACTATGACCTGTTCAAACAGGCTTTGCTGCTGAAGTTTGAACTGACCCCCGAGGCGTACAGGAAACGATTCCGGGGTGTACGCAAGACCCCAGGTGCCACTTACAAGGAGGTCACCAATCTGCTGGGGGAATATCTCCGTAGGTGGGGGAAGGGCACAGGGGCCACTACCGCAGAGGAGGTGTGTAACCTGGTGGGGTTGGGGCAGCTGTATGACATCTGCCCTCCAAACCTTAAGATGTGGTTAGTGGACTGGAAGCCTAAAGATCTGCGCAGTGCAGGGGCACTAGTGGATGAGTTTGTGAACAGCAGATAGGGGTCAGGAGGGAGACCCACATCAGGGACTCAGAAGGGGAGTCACACAGAAACCTCCCCAGGGTGGGACTCCAGGAAGCCCAACTCACAGGTGCCCCTGAAGGCTGGGGCAGGCCGACCCCCCATGGGACTTGAGGGACCTGAAATGTAATTACTGTGGCCAAAAAGTACACAAAGTGGCTCAATGCCTGAAGATGGAGGAAATGGCAGCCAAGCAGAACCCGCGGGGTGTCAACTGGGCGGAAGCCCACCGAGAGGGGGCACCACGGATCCAGGGGGCCGCAGTTGATAGGGCTATGCTGGGGTCGGGGATCACACCGAAGCACGAGGGTAGGGCTTGACAGTGCTGGGCCAGAGCCTCTGTCCCAAGGTGCGGAAACTGAGGCACCGCCAACCAGGGCTGTCCCCTCAAACCCAGCAGCCAAATTCCAGATGGAGCTGCAGGAGGATCCCTCCTCAGAGAAGCTGAGGGCCCTTGCTGGCCACAATGGTGCAGGACCCCAGGGGGAGGACTGCCGGGAGAGATTCCTGTGGGAGAAGGGATTCCTGTCCCGGGAATGGGCTGGTTCAGGGCCAACTGAACCTTGGAAAGCCAGGAGGCAATTGGTGGTCCTCCCCCAGAGGTACCACCACAGACTGTTGTACTTGGCCCACAATATTCCCCTTTCAGGGCATCTGGCGCACCAGGCAGAGGCTGCTGCAGAACTTTCAGTGGCCCGGGGCCTTTGACGCCGTCCAACAGAATTGCAGGGCCTGGGACTCCTGCCAGAGGGTGGGGAAGGCCCAGGAGAAGTGTAAAGCAGCTCTGAGACCTCTGCCCATCGTAGAGGAGCCTTTCCAGAGGGTGGCCATGAACATAGTGGGGCCCCTCAGCAGGGCAGCCCGGTCGGGGAAGAAATACATTCTGGTGGGGGTAGATTTCTCTCTGCGCTACCCCGAGGCAGTGGCCATGTCCTCTATGGAGGCAGACACCGTGGCAGACGCGCTGCTCACCATTTTCAGCAGAGTGGGTTCCCCCAGGAGGTCCTTACAGACCAGAGGTCCAACTTCATGTCAACCCTGCTCCAGTGCTTGTGGGAGAAGTGTGGGGTCTGACACACCTGGGCCTCGGCGTGTCACCCTCAGTCCAACAGGCTGGGGGAGAGGTTCAACGGGACCCTAAAGATGAGGCTGAAAACCTTTATGGACCAGCACCCACAGGACTGGGAGAAGTATTTAACCCACCTGCTGTTCACATACAGGGAAGTGCCCCAGGAATCCACAGGGTTTTCCCCTTTCGGAAATAGGAGGAGGGTGAGGGGACCCCTCGACTTGATGAGGGACGAGTGCGGGGGGAAGGCCTCCCCCGATGGAGTATGTTCTGACCTGTCTGGAAAAGCTCGCGGAGCTCATGGGCTTGGCCAGGGGAAACCTAGCCAGGGCACAGGGGAAGCAGAAGGTCTGGTACAACCGCTCAGCACGTGCCTGCTTCTAGGCTACCAGGGACCAGGGGATGCTTCTCATCCCCATGAGGAAGCACAAGCTGCAAGATGCCTGGGACGGCCCCTTCAAGGTCATCAGACAGGTAAATGAAGTGAAATATGTCGTGGAACTGTCCAACCGGGCACACCGCCACTGGGTGCACCATGTCAACATGATGAAGCCATACTGGGCCAGGGAGAAGTAGGGGCTGGCTGGGTGTGGGCAGTGGGAGGAGAAGGGAGAGGATCCCCTGGTGGGACTCCTCCCTGAGGTGGGGGCTGACCCCTCGCTGGAATCAATTCTCCTCTCAGACCAGCTAACCCCTGCCCAGCAGGCAGAGATCAGAGAGGTGCTGCCTTCACACCGGCAGCTGTTCTCCAGCCGGCCCGGGCTCACTATCCTGGCTGTTCACCAGGTGGAAACAGGAGCCAATCTTTCCATCAGGTGTTCCCCATTCAGGGTCACTAGGAAAACAGCCCAGGACCTGGAGAGAGAGGTTGGAGACATACTGGCTTTAGGGGTGATCCAGCCGTCCTCCAGCCCCTGGGCCTCTCCCATGGTGCTGGTCCCCAAGAAGGATGGGTCGATCCGGTTCTGTGTGGATATGGGAAGTTCAGTTCCATCACCATGTCCAATGCCTACCACCGATAAAATCCTAGACAAGTTGGGGGGGGGGGGTGCTGATTTGACGAAGTGGGACTGTTCTTAATCATAGAATCATAGAATCATAGAATATCAGGGTTGGAAGGGACCCCAGAAGGTCATCTAGTCCAACCCCCTGCTCGAAGCAGGACCAATTCCCAGTTAAATCATCCCAGCCAGGGCTTTGTCAAGCCTGACCTTAAAAACCTCTAAGGAAGGAGATTCTACCACCTCCCTAGGTAACGCATTCCAGTGTTTCACCACCCTCTTAGTGAAAAAGTTTTTCCTAATATCCAATCTAAACCTCCCCCACTGCAACTTGAGACCATTACTCCTTGTTCTGTCATCTGCTACCATTGAGAACAGTCTAGAGCCATCCTCTTTGGAACCCCCTTTCAGGTAGTTGAAAGCAGCTATCAAATCCCCTCTCATTCTTCTCTTCTGCAGGCTAAACAATCCCAGCTCCCTCAGCCTCTCCTCATAACTCATGTGTTCCAGTCCCCTAATCATTTTTGTTGCCCTTCGCTGGACTCTCTCCAATTTATCCACATCCTTCTTGAAGTGTGGGGCCCAAAACTGGACACAGTACTCCAGATGAGGCCTCACCAATGTCGAATAGAGGGGAACGATCACGTCCCTCGATCTGCTCGCTATGCCCCTACTTATACATCCCAAAATGCCATTGGCCTTCTTGGCAACAAGGGCACACTGCTGACTCATATCCAGCTTCTCGTCCACTGTCACCCCTAGGTCCTTTTCCGCAGAACTGCTGCCTAGCCATTCGGTCCCTAGTCTGTAGCTGTGCATTGGGTTCTTCCGTCCTAAGTGCAGGACCCTGCACTTATCCTTATTGAACCTCATCAGATTTCTTTTGGCCCAATCCTCCAATTTGTCTAGGTCCTTCTGTATCCTATCCCTCCCCTCCAGCGTATCTACCACTCCTCCCAGTTTAGTATCATCCGCAAATTTGCTGAGAGTGCAATCCACACCATCCTCCAGATCATTTATGAAGATATTGAACAAAACCAGCCCCAGGACCGACCCTTGGGGCACTCCACTTGATACCGGCTGCCAACTAGACATGGAGTCATTGATCACTACCCGTTGAGCCCGACAATCTAGCCAGCTTTCTACCCACCTTATAGTGCAACAATCTAGCCAGCTTTCTACCCACCTTATAGTGCATGTTTCCTCTGAATAGTGTGGGGGTGCCTCAATTTCCCCTTTGCAGTTCTTAAGTATCTAGGTGGTGGGAGAAGGGTGTCTGATCACTGCAGAGCCCTAGAGGGCAGGTGTGTGCAGGAGTCTGGACACAGAGAATGGCCGACACCCTGTTTCTTGGCCACTGATGGCCTGGGCCCTTCCCCCCTGCAAGGTGAGAGCTAAAGGGTTGGAGAATCAGGTGACCTCCTGGCCCGGGAAAGGAACAAAGCCCAGAGGAGGAGGGGCTGGAGGGAGTTTCAGTTTGGGGCTGGCTGGGACATGGAGTGAAGGGCAGACGTGGTTGTCTGGCTCACTGCCCCCCAAAATGGACCCAGCTGAGGAGTCCTGTTCTCTGCACCTACCAGCTCTGTTTTAGACCATGTTCCTGTCATTTAATAAACCTCTTTTTTACTGGCTGGCTGAGAGTCACATCTGACTGCGAAGTTGGGGTGCAGGACCTTCTGGCTTCCCCAGGAGCCCCGCCAGAGCAGACTCGCTGTGGGAAGCGCACGGAGGGGCAGAGAATGCTGAATGCTCTGAGGTCAGACCCAGGAAGCTGTGTGTCCTGCAGACAGTCTGCTCACAGACAGGAGACTTCCCCAGAGTCCTGACTGGCTTCGTGGGGAGCAGTTCCAGAGCATCGCCTGGGGACTCCATGACAGCTATCAAATCCCCCCTCCCTCTTCTCTTCTGCAGACAAAATAACCACAGTTCCCTCAGCCTCTCCCCATAAGTCATGTGCCTCAGCTCCCTTCTCATTTTCATTGCCCTCCGCTGGACTCTCTCCAATTTGTCCGCATCCTTTCTGTAGAGGGGGCCCAAAACTGGACGCAATACTCCAGATGAGGCCCTCACCAGTGCTGAATAGAGGGGAATAATCACTTCCCTCGATCTGTGGGCAATGCTCCTACTAATGCAGCCCAATATGCTGTTAGCCTTTTTGGCAACACGGGCACACTGCTGACTCACCTCCAGCTTCTCATCTGCTGTAACCCCAGGTCCTTTTCTGCACGTCCTTTTCACCAGTTCCTTATCCACCTTTCAATTCTCAGATTAAAGCCCATCTTCTCCAATTGAACTAATAATTTGCCAATTGTATCAAATGCCTCACTGACGTCCAGGTAGATTAGATCATTGGTTCTCAAACTGGGGGTCACAACCCGGTTAAGTGGGGGGGTCACGAGCCCTGACCCCAGCGCGCGGCTGTAAGTTGCGAGCCCCGACCCCTGCACCAGGCTGTCAGCCCTGACCCCTGTGTGGAGCTGCGGGGCTACGAGCCCCAACCCGGGCACACGGCTGTGGGTCCCGACCCCTGTGCTAGGCTGTGAGCCCTGACCCCGGTGTGCGGCTGTGAGTCCCGACCCCGACCCCTGCGCCGGGCTGTGAGCCACGACCCCGGTGTGCAGCTGTGAGTCCTGACCCCAACCCCTGGGCCGGGCTGTGAGCCCCGACCCCAACAGGGAATCGTGGTTGCGAGCCCCAACTCCAACCCCCACACAGGGCTGCAAGCCCAGACCCCAACCCTGGCCAGGAGCGGGGCTGTGATCCCTGAGTCCGACTGCCACATGGGGTTGCAAGTGCTGACCCCAACCAGGAGTGGGGCTGTGAGCCCTGAGCTGGGGCCTCCAGGACGCTGTGAGCCCCGACCTCTGTAATGGGGTTTCAGGCGCAGCCCGGCCATGCTGAGGGTTATCAGCCGGGAGCACACACAGGGTTGTCAGCCCCGAGCCCCGCCACCCGCTGTGTTTTAGTCTTAATTTAAAAGCAGTGAGTAAAGGTAAATTCATTTTAAGCCATAGGGTTTAAATTTAGTATTTAACATAGTGTTAAATATCAAAAATGTGTTTTTAATTTTTAAGGGGGGGTCACACTCAGAGGTTTGGTGTTCGAAAGGGGTCACCAATACAAAAAGTTTGAGAACCACTGGATTAGATCTACTGCATTTCCTTTGTCTAAAACCTCAGTTAACTTCGCAGAGAAACAGATCAGGTTGGCCTGGCAGGACCTACCGATTGTAAAACCAGGTTGTATTTTATCCCAGTTACCGTTCACCTCTTTGTCCTTCATTACTTTCTCACTCAAAATTTGTCCCAAGACCCTGCAGACAGTTGAGGTCAAATTAAAAGGCCTGTAGATACCTGGACCACGTTTTTTTCCATTTCTTAAAAATAGGAACTATATTAGCAATTCTCCACTCCCCCGCCCCGAGTTTACAGAGCCATCAGAAATCCTTGCTATTGGGCTTGCAATTCCATGTGCCAGTCCCCTTACTCTGCATGGATGGAGCTTATGGGGTGTTAGGGGCTGCAGTGAGTGGGGTGGGAGGACCCACTAGGGGGCACTTGCCCCTTCTAGTCTGTGCCGGCCCCAGCATAGTGCTCAATTTGTGCTATTTTGGGGGTTGTAAATCTAAGTTTCTGAGCGCTTGTCACTAAGGAGCCCATGTGCAGTGCAGCCTGGTCATAGAATCATAGAATATCAGGATTAGAAGGGACCTCAGGAGGTCATCTAGTCCAACCCCCTGCTCAAAGCAGGGCCAATCCCCAATTTTTGCCCCAGATCCCTAAATGGCCCCCTCAAGGATTGAACTCACAACGCTGGGTTTAGGAGGCCAATGCTCAAACCACTGAGCTATCCCTCCCCCAAGGCTCCCTGGCCCAGCTCCCCACGCTCTGTGCAGCGCAGTGCAACTAGATGTGGGATTCTTCACTTGTCCTAATCTACTGTGCTGTGTGGCTGTTAAAGAGCTGCTCTGTCCCACCCCAGAGGTGGCTGCATCTCAGTGCTGGGCAAAGGATCCCTGTATAAATAGCCCCTGCATCCCACCCCAGAAGTGGCTACATCTCAACCTCAGGGATGAACTGAGTGACTGGAATACAAGTGACTCTAGTCCTGGGAGTGACCAGGGCTGCTGGGCCTCTTGCCAGGGAGGTGGGCAAGGCCTCAGCAGAGATTGGGGCCCTGGGGTGGTGCAAGGCCAGGGCCGAGATTCTTCTGGCCGTGGGAGCCCAGTGACTCAGTCAGTGCCCCGCTCCCAGCCAGTCCTCCCCATTCACCGAGCACTTCGTGCCAGCCATGTTGCTCTGAGTCGCACTAGGTGCCACTCGATAGGTCACCTACAATCACACGGTTTCTTTTCGGTGCCTCGACTGGGCAGCGGGTAAGGAGTGGTGGATAACGGATTCTCCAGGACAGGACTACAGATCTGCTCCCCCACTGTGACAGGGATGCCCCACTGGTCCCATCTCTGCCCCAAGAGCCTCCCCCCGCAGTCCCTGGCAGAGAAGGGATTGCCCCACTGCCAGTGCCCAGCAGGCCTATGTGTGACATGAGTTTGGGGGTCTCAACCTCGTCCCTAGGGGGATGGGTCCATGCTCTGACAGGCATTAGCTGACAGCCAAGGACTGGCCAAGAGTGCCCTCCCCACCTTCTCAGGCAGGGCAAGGGGTGGAGTACAGAGTGATCTGCTGTGGGGCCCAGGCCCTCAGTCTCTGGGGCTGGCAGCACTGCCCCAGCGATGAACATCCCCCAGGGGCAGGGAGCAGCTGCCGGGTCCAAAGCATCCCAGCAAACACTGGCCATTCGGCACCAGCCAGGGGAAGGTCTCGCACCCAGGCCATTCTGGATCAGAAGCGTGTGTGGGGAGATGGGAGCTGAACACGGACCCCTCTCCAAACTCCCAGCAGCCCCCAGAACCTCATCCCTGTGATCCCTCTAACGCCATGGGCACAAGGACCCTCAGCCAGCATCCCCATAGGGCCCAACAGTGGGGAACCCAGCCCCTTACCTGGCTGGTCCCTCCCATGGCCTTGACGCTGGCCCTAGTTCAGCCCAGTTCCCCCACTCTGCAGGGCACTGGAGAAGCCTCCACTGGCAGCTTTGCTGCTGGCATTCTGTGGCAGCTCCTGCCGAGGCCCCAGGGCCCAGGCCGGGCAGCGCTGCCCTCCCAGGGGGCTCGTTAGCCAGGGCCATGCAGAAGCCTGGGGCCCAAAAGCCAACCATGGCTCCCCAGCCGGGAGCGGGTTTCCTTGACACCTGGGTACCCCAGGGGGCCAGATCCTAAAGAGCAGGAGGGGAAGATGCAGAAAGAGGAGAGCTGTGCACGGGGCCATGGAGCGGGGGGAAGGGACAGAGAGACGTTTAAACCAGAGGGGCGGAGGGCGCGCCCCATCTTCCTCAGAGCCCTGGGCTGGCCTGTGCCCCCTGGCCCCAGGGGTGGGGGCTGGAAAGTGACTTGCCTTACCCCAGAGTGCCAAGGCCACTGGCTGTACCGGAGAGGCCGTGCGGCTGCCAAGCCGGGCTCCGTGGGGCCAGGATTCAGGCCTGGGGAGCTTTGGGCCTTGTGGCAGGGACTCCAGCACTGGGGAAAGGGCCAGCTTGACTGCCCCAGAGCCCAAAGCTTGCGTCACACCCCCATCCCCCACGCCAACGGCCCTGCCCTGAAGGGACCCATCTAGGGGCAGAGCGGAGCTCGGGCTCTGTAGCCCCAGCGTGCCGGTCCCACAGCCGGCAGGCAACGCGGGTGCTGTCCCAAAAGGAACTGGGCTGAGCCCCTCTCCACAGCCACCCCCACTGTCAGACACTGCTCCCCGGGGACAGATTCGAACCCGTGCCCCAGAGAGGAGAGACGCCCCCTACCCCGCCAGCCCAGAATATTATTATTCATCTTACATAGCACTGTCCAGCAAAACACTTCCCAAAGGAGGTCAGTGTCATCATCCCCACTATACACATGGGGAAACTGAGGCAGAGGACAGGGAAGGGATTTGCTCAAGGTCACCCAGTGGCAGAGTCAGACATAGACTTCCAGTCTGCTGCATCCCAGTTCAGTGCTTTACCCACTAGGCCACACTGCCTCCCTTGAATCATAGAATATCAGGGTTGGAAGGGACCTCAGGAGGTCATTGAGTCCAACCCCCTGCTCAAAGCAGGACCAATCCCCAATTAAATCATCCCAGCCAGGGCTTTGTCAAGCCTGACCTTAAAAACTTCTAAGGAAGGAGATTCTACCACCTCCCTAGGTAATGCATTCCAGTGTTTCACCACCCTCCTAGTGAAAAAGTTTTTCCTAATATCCAACCTAAACCTCTCCCACTGCAACTTGAGACCATTACTCCTTGTCCTGTCATCTTCTAAAAGAAGACTCTGTGGCCATAGCTCGGGAGTGGCTTTCCCTCCACGCACTGCCAGGGGGAGCCATGAGATGTTTAATATTGTCTGTCCCAAGTGTGGGGAGGCACGAGCCACCCCGGGTCCCACACAGGTGCCTCTGTCCAGATGGCAAGAAGGCCGAGCGGGCCCATCAGCTTTGGTGCCCCTCTTGCGCCCCAACACTCAGAAGTCACTAGTCAGGCCTCAAAATCATGAGATTTGCTTAAAAATCACAAGATTTTAATATTTGTTTGCATTCTGGCATGGCTGTGTTTGGGAGGAGCGAGGTCTGGGGCTTCTCCTCCACGCCGAGGGTGGGCACTTTATCTAATGAAAGTGAAGTTTCTTCGTTACTGATCCCATTCCAACTCACCCACCCACCCACTGCTGGGCTCACCATGCAGTGATGGGCGTTGGCAACGCTGGCCATTTAAGGGTTAAAGTGTGACAGGGCGTTGGTCTACCTTGGCACTAGAAGGGCAGCAGGAAGAGCAGCAGCCCCACAATTGAGCTGCCTTGGAAATTTGGGGGGGTGCATGGAACCCTTATATTTTCACCCCTTGCAAAAAATTTTCAAAAGCCAAAAATGTCTATGTGTCTGTGTGGGTGTGTAGTTTTTTCCATCCCTTCCCATCCACTTTCCAGTAGATGAGAAAAGGACAAAGGGTAGAGAAATGGGGGAGGGAGGGGTAATTTTTCGAAGGCTTTTTTTAAATTGCTCATCAAAAACCTGAAATGTTTAGAAAGAAGCAAATTTTTTCTACAACACTGTCAAGAAAAAGGCCAATTTACCAACAAAACAGCTCAGGCTTTAGTTTAAAGAGGAGCGAAAGAAGCAGGGCTGAAATAGGTACAGAATATAATGAAAGGAGGGGGGTGCTCCTATTTGCCCCCCCCTTCACCTGTCCCAGTGTTGCAAGAGCAATGGGACGCTCTGTGAAAGCAAATGTCAAGGGAAGTTACATAATTAGCCAGGGGAACTCACTGCCACTAGATGTCACTGACATTGCGAGCCTGGCAGGATTCAGACAAGGATGGTGCGGGGTGGGGAGCAATGGTGTCAGGACAGAATTTAGAAAACAGGCCACAAGGCCACTGCTGACTGTCAGGATGAGGGGGATATGCCCCCCTTTCCCCCCTCCCCCGACTGGTTATGTCATCATTAGCCACTAGGAGGGGGTTCTTGCACCTTCCTCTAAAGTAGCTGGTGCTGGGGTGGCTGGCCCCATTGATCTGGTTTGGGGAAGGAGGCAGCAGGGAGAGGGCGGGGTACTGGGCTAGATGGGTCCTGTGACGCTAGCAGACCAGGTGCCAGCTCATGCCCAGACCCTTAGGCCTCACTGAACACTGATAAGTGCAGAGCTTGACCCAGCCTGTGTGTTAGCCGTGTGACAACAGCTGCTGATCAGCGTGTGTGGAGTGTTTCGACTTGTGGAATTGCTTGCAGGATTGATCTCTCCCATAACCTCTGTAGCCCGTGGTATAAAGTTAGAATGAATGTTTGCATCGTAAACCTCTGTAACTGCTCCACACCACTGAGTTTGCGAGGCAGCTTACGTCCACCTAACACTGCGTCTACACTAAAATTTGGCTCCCGCTGATGTAACTCACCTGCTTTGCTGACTTAATCATGCCACTTCCCCCAGTCAGCGTAGTTAGGTCAATGCAGTGTCAGTGTACATACTGCGTTGCTTACATCGACTGTCCCGCAATGCCCCCCACACTGACAGTACAATCGATACCACACACCACAGACACAAGGAGCCAGGTGTACACACACACAAGTGCTGTAACTACTGTGGTGGCTGCACGCAGGGTGATTTGATTTTGTAGTGTAGCCATGGCCTGTGTAACTCCCTCAACAGGGGAGAAGCATGAATTAGTGTAAAGTGCTGGGCCTGCCCATCGAAACCAAACGAGCCATTGCGAAATATCCTTACTGATTGCCTCTCTTGTTAGATATTTTACTGCGTGTGTGTGTGTGTGTGTGTGTTCTCCCTGTGTGCTGCCCCAGCTCTGTGCAGACAGCCAGCACAGCAGACCTTGAGTGAACCGCCCAATGACCACAAGATCCGTTAAGGGACGAAGGCACCCGGCCAGGTTTATTGTTGACAAGGCATGCTAATAGCACCTGGCAGACTCTACGAGGGTACTAAGACATGTATGCCTGTGAGAATGGACGCAGCTCAGTGAATGGCAGGACTTTCCATTTCCCCCTTGGCTGGACCAACACATTCTCTCAGAGATACCCTGATACAAACAAGCTGCCCCTCTGACTTAGATACTGCCCTCTGACCTGGCTAGTTATTGTCCACTTTTTTGTACATGTTGGTTTGATTAAAACATTTGTATTTATTATGTTGCTATTTGACCTTATCTTTTAGGAGGGCTCAGTGTGTTCCTGTTATCCTTGGGGAATGTTTTTGTGCCATTCTTGATATTGTGGTTTTTGTACCACGCTTCTGGAATGTGTTTGTGTGGTCCTTTGTGCCGAGCACTGTCCAGGACTGCACGTTTCTGCACCATCAGGGCTGGGCTCACCAGATTCTGGGAACGTGCAAGTGGGCAGGGCCTGATGTTTGCTCACAGCAGGGAGAGGGGATACTGGGCTGGATGGACCCTGTAGGAATCAGCCAGGCTGAGTTTCCTGCAGGGCAGAGGGAGGTGAGTGGGCCTTGTTAGATGCAGCCTGGGGGGGCTGGCTGTGGTGAGGGGGGTCTCGGGCTTTGGGGGGGTTCTCTGCAACAGGCTGTCTCTGTGACTGATGCTGATCACACTACACTGCCCCCTTCTTAAAGCCCAGCACAGCCCAGCCCAGCCCAGCCCAGCAGCTGGAGCCCACCCAGTAATTAGGAAATGAGATTTAATTTCAGGCAACAAAATGCCACAAAAGTGGCGGGTGAGCCGGCTTTGGGCTGCGCGGTAAGATGATAAGCAGCATCACACAGGCTGGTTGCATAATTGTGAACTTGGCTCAGGCCGGTTGCCTTCCCCGCCCCCCCGCCCAGCCCTGGAGGTTGGGGGCCGACTCTGAGGAGGGCTGGGGGACGAGATGCTGGGTCCCTGCCCGGGAGAAGGGGTGTGCGCTGGGCATCATTCTGGGATCGCTCAGCCCCCAGCATGGCCTGGCCCAGGGCAGGGGGCACTGGGCCGCAGTCCATACCCACAAGGCATGGGCAGGTTGGGGACAGGGCTAGCTCAGCCTGGGTTTGGTGAACTCCGATCTTGAGACAATATTTCCTCTAGGGCCCATTGGATGCACCTGTGCTGCCTACAGGGGGCACTGCTGCTGCATGGGGGTATCACCCACCTGCACCTCCTGCCTCCCACTGCCCCACCCCAAATCACCCCCTGGCCCCTCCACCCATGCACTGTATACAGCTTGCAGTTACTGTAAACCTCTCCCCCTCCCTGCTACCCCCACTGCCTCCCCCCAGCCCTGCTGTAAGCCCCCCAAGTCACCCCGCTCTGCCCCAAGCAATCTCCCTCCAGCAGGGTCTGCATGCAGGTCTCTGCAGGATGAACTCTTCTGCAAGCCTGGTGCAGCTTCACCTGTCCCTGGGTCCCAGCTCCGCCCTAGTCATGATCCCCCCAATCCAGGCCCAAAGGTCTTGGGGGCCCTGGCACAGCTGGCACTGGGAGACAGGGGCATCTTGGCACCCCATTCCCACCAGCCCCCAGGGCTGGGACCAGCAGTGATCAGCTCCCCCAGGCCCACTGCATGGGCTGATGCGTGCAGCCCTCTCCAGCTGCCCTCACCAGGGCCTGGGGCAGAGCATGGCAGAGCAAGGGCAGAGGGGCTGGGCCTGTCTGCTGGACCCACCCTCCCTCCTGGCACCAACCAGGCCCATGGCCAGCTGTCTCAGGCCTGCACCCCCCTCATGCTTCTGGGGGCAGGCTGAGGGGTACAGCGTGTGTGGCTGGGGTCCCCCTTGCTCAAGGTGCAAGCCCGGGGTGCAGACGGAGCCCCATGTAAGGGCAGCCATGGGGGGAGCTGGCGAGCCCACAGTTGGGCAGGTGTCTCCGCCGGAGCTTTTTAATTCCGCACCCCCAATTCACCGCCCACCTGCCTGGCAGCCACACAGCAATTATCCAAATGGCTGTTAATTGCGGCTGATAATTCCTCACGGGGATCAGGGGTGGAAAGCTCCGCAGCTGAGCAGATTGGGGCTGGGCCCGAGCAGCAGATCCCAGGTGCCAGGGTCTCTCACCCCGTCCACAGCAGGCACGCAGCGCTGGCAGGGCTCGTTTGCCCAGCACGGAGACAGGAGGCACTGCTGTGCCTGCTAAACCCTGGGACAAAGGAGAGAGAAACCCGTCACCTCCTGCTCTGGCAGAGGGTTCCTGGCCTGGCTTACATGGCACAATCCAATGGGCCCTGGTGGCCTGAAACTTCACTACCCACCCTCTCTGTGGCCCAGCCCCCAACCCCAGGGGGAAGCCAAGAGACACCCCCAAGCTAGCTGGGACGTGGCCTGGGGTCCTGCCCTGACCAGCTGCACTGCAACGCCCCCTGTAGGGATGGGCTACCTGCCCCTCATGCAAATAGCAATGCCCCCCTCCCCCAAGCATGCTCTCTGCTCGTGCCTCTCCACCAATGGGAGCATGCCCCTTACAAGGCAGCTCCCGGACTGCCCCCTGCTCCATATGCTGTGTGGGGACGGGGGGGAATTACACCAGAAGGGCCTGGCTAGTCTATCATGAACCAACACCAGGCCCAGAGACTCTTTGATACAAGGTCCCAGAGGGGGACGACAGGACATTATCCCTATGCCCCACCTTGCATCTGAGCTGGGACCCCATATGAAGCTCTAGCTCCCCAGTCCCAGCCTGTGTGGCCCCCCAGCATCCAGTGGGACAGAGACCACTCAAATGGACAGCATCTCAGACCCACATCATGGGGGGGCTGGCCCAGCCCCCGCTTCCTGCCTGATCAGCATGCACTGCCCTCTTTGCGCAGCAGGTGGCGATAGGAGACCAGCCCTGCGCTCTCATGGCAGACGGCTCTGAAACCGGCTCCAGCAGCCCCAGTGGAACCCAAGCCCACCCAGGAGCACCTCGGCAAGGGGGGGGCTGCGTCTGCTCTTCGCTGGGTAGCACAGACAGTCGGGGGTGGGTGGGGTGGGGACGTACAGCCCCTGATGCTACCCCAACTGTCCCACCTCAGTACGTGGCCCGATTTTCAGCCACGCTCGGGAGCAGAATGTCGGACCGGCCACCACCCACCCGCCTGGCAGGTCTCCACAGCCTCTGGGTAAATGGGTTGAGGCTGACGGGGGAGCGCCTCTCGTGGAGGAGTATCTGGCCCCCACCACTGTAGCACTATCATTGCTGCATCCTGCCCCCCATGCACATGGGGCTGGACAGGGCTGTCACCCCATTGCAGAGGGGGACGGAGGCCCAGAGGGGCTGGGTGACTCACCCAAGGTCACACAGGGAGTCTGTGGCAGAGCAGGGACATGAACCCAGAGCTGGCGCCATCATTCCTCCCCGGCCCTACCCAGGCTGGATGGGTTGTTATGCTCAGCCCCCACCCCCCACGGGACTCTGCTCACACCTTTGCCAGTTCGGCTCTGCTGGAGGGATCCCCGAGTGCAGATGGGGGCTGGCGTAACCACCGGGTCACCCCACCCTGCCCAGAGCAGAGGGGGGGTTAGTGCACTGGTGGGTGCCACAGCACTGCCTGTGCCAGCTACCCCTCAGGGCTGGCAGCTGGGAAACATCAAGGCAAGAGGGACTAGTGCAGACAAGGCCCCAGGGTGCCGGGACCGCGGGCTGGGTGGCTTTGGAGACCTGACTGCTAGAAGCCATGCTACAAGAGACCCTGGGGTTCTTTCTGCGCCAGCTGGCAAGGCAGGGGCACATTGGACTGGCCAGCCGGGATTGTGCTGCATGGAGCCAGCATTGCATTGAGAGCAGGGGCTTGAGTCAGCACTCCCAGCCCTGCAGTGGGCGTGCTGTCTGGATTCTATTGAAGGGGGCTGGGCAGGCAGGACTCCTGGCTCTTATTCCTGCCTCTGCCACCTACTCCTGGCACGCTGCTCCATGCCTCAGTTTCCCCCGTGTAACATGGGGATAGTGCTTACACCTGTGACAGGGAGGCTTGGCAAGAGCCTCAGGAATATCCCTGGGGGGACTCAACGGGAGTCACAGCAGCAGGGTGTGCACTGAGCAGGATTTTCCCTCCCCAGTATACAGAGCAGTATAAACAAGTCATTGTCTGTATGACATTTTAGTTTGTCCTGGCTTTGCTAAAGCTTTTTGTGTAGCCTGTTGGTGTACCCCCGGAAGACCTCTGCGTACCCCCAGGGGCACCCGTAACCCTGGTTGAGAACCACTGGGTTAGAGAAACGTGTGTGTGTGTGTGTGTCTAGGAATCAGGACTCCTGGGGTCTATCCTGACTGCGAGCGGAGTGGGGTCTAATGGTTAGAGCAGAGAGCTGGCAGGTAGGATTCCTGGGTTCTAGTCCAGGCGATGCAACTGATTCATTCTGTGACATGGGTTGTTCTGCCTTGTCCTCCTGTGACATGTGGAGCGCAAAGACCTGCCCCAGCCCTTCCCTTCCGGCTGGGTGGTGCAGGAATTAATGTCCGTAGAGCCTGGGCTCTAAAATCCTGGAGCAAAGCGTCCTGGAGAAGGAATTAGTTCCCCAAGCGTGACTGGCTCCCTGCCCCATCCCTCCCTCCATTAATCAGAACGAATCCCTCATGGCAGAGCTGTTGTCTGGTTACCCGCAGTGCAGACCCAATCTATTGTGTCCTGGCTGCTGTTCAGCTCAGGTTAACAGCATGGTCTGTTTCTGTGAACTCCCCCAGAGCTTTCGAATGGAAGTGAGAGTCTTCTTCACATCCTGCTCTAAACTGTGAGTAGTGTCGCTCTGTGGCTGTTGAACAGCTGCTGCATTCCTACCCCAGAGGTGGCATCATTTCAGTGCTGGGTGGGTGATCCCTGTGTAGTGTTGTTGAGTGCTGTTGCACATCAGCTATGCTCCATCCAGAGCTGTCTGCATTTCAATGCCAGGTGAGTGATCCCTGTATTGTGTTGTGGGGGGGAGGGATAGCTCAGTGGTTTGAGCATTGACCTGCTAAACCTAGGGTTGTGAGTTCAATCCTTGAGGGGGAGCCATTTAGGGATCTGGGGCAAAAACTGGGGATTGTCCCTGCTTTGAGCAGGGGGTTGGACTAGATGATCTCCTGAGGTCCCTTCCAACCCTCATGTTCTATGATACGCTGCTGCGCTCCACCCCAGAGGTATTTGTATTTCAGTGCTGGGCGAGCAATCCATGTGTTGTTATGCAGCTACTACGCTCCACTCCAGAAGTGGCTGCAATTCAGTGCAGGGTGAATGAAAGTCCATGTCTCATTTTGCAAAGCATGGGTTCTCCAAGCAAGGGTGCTGTCTGTCCCATGTTCCTGCTCAATAGACTCTGGATTCTTAGCATCAGCGGAGCTACATTTTGAGCCGTGGTGGAACCAGGAGGCAGCTGGGTCATTGGTGGTTCCACCTTCAGTTATACCTATTGGCTTGAAAAGGCGCCACACGTATACCTAATGGCTGGCGAGGGGGGCAGTTGCCCCCCGGCCCGCTATTAGCTCTGCCACTGATTCTTTTTAAATGTTCATTGCGCTGCTTCCACCAGCCACTTTGATTTCATTTTGTTTTACAGACCCAAGCAAAATGCAAGCGGCAACCTGGCCAGAAGCAGATCCGTGTAATTGAACAGACTCATCCAATTACTGAGCCTTCCCAGAGCCAGGTGCTGCCCTCACGGTACATCAAACCTAGAGGACCTGCTAGGCTCCCAGTAGATGTAGCCTAGAGCCAAACGCAGGCCAGGCAATGTGGCTTCGCCCATGGAGTTCAGGTCCAGGGATTCAGTAGGGAGTAAATGGCCAGCACTGGATGCTTCAGGTTTTGGTGCCCACCCAGAGACGGCTGGGGGCTGATTTTCAATTACACACCTGTGGCTGGCCCAGGCCAGCTGACTCCAGCTCCCGGGGCTCGGGCTAAGGGGCTGTTTAGCTGCGGTGTAGCCTTTGGGGCTCAGGCTGGAGCTTCGACTCTAGAACGATGCGAGGTGGGAGGTTCCCAGAGCTCGGGCTCCAGCCCAAGCCAGAACGTCTGCACCACAAATAAACAGCTGCTCAGCTCGAGCCCTGTGAGCCGGAGTCAGCTGACCCGGGCCAGCCGTTGGCATGTAACTGCAGTGTAGACACACCCTAAGTGCCCACAAGCCCCCTGGGAGCTGCGGGTATTTAGCACCTCTGAAATCTAGGCCCCCGGTGTCTCAAAGTTAGGGGCCATTCAAAATCTTCTTGCCAGTGTCTTCCTCCACCCCCCACTGCTCCTCGGACGTTCCTGTTAACTGCTGGAAATGGCCCACCTTGATTATCACTACAAAAGGTTTTCTCCTCCCCGCTCTCCTGCTGGTAATAGCTCATCTTAAGTGATCCCTCTCCTTACAGTGTATATGATATCACCCATTTTTTCATGTTCTGGGTGTATATAAATCTCCTCACTGTATTTTCCACTGAATGCATCCGATAAAGTGAGCTGTAGCTCACGAAAGCTTATGCTCAGATAAATTGGTTAGTCTCTAAGGGTATGTCTACACTACGAAATTAGGTCGAATTTATAGAAGTCGGTTTTGTGGAAAGCGTTTTTTACAGTTGATTGTGTGTGTCCCCACACAAATGCTCTAAGTGCATGTAGTCGGTGGAATGTGTCCACAGTACCGAGGCAACCGTCGACTTCCGGAGCATTGCACTGTGGGTGGCTATCCCACAGTTCCCGCAGTCTCTGCCACCCATTTGAATTCTTGGTAGAAATCCCAGTGCCTGATGGGGCTAAAACATTGTCGCGGGTGGTTCTGGGTACATATCGTCAGGCCCCCGTTCCCTCCCTCCCTCCAGGAAAGCAAGGGCAGACAATCGTTTTGCGCCTTTTTTCTTGAGTTACCTGTGCAGACGCCATACCACGGCAAGCATGGAGCCCGCTCAGATCACTTTGGCAATTAGGAGCACATTAAACACCACACGCCTTATCCAGCAGTATATGCAGCACCAGAACCTGGCAAAGCGATACTGGACAAGTAGGCGACGTCAGCGTGGTGACATGAGTGATGAGGACATGGACACAGACTTCTCTCAAAGCACGGGCCCCGGCAATGTGGGCATCATGGTGCTAATGGGGCAGGTTCATGCGGTAGAATGCCGATTCTGGGCCTGAGAAACAAGCACAGACTGGTGGGACTGCATAGTGTTGCAGGTCTGGGATGATTCCCAGGGGTTGCGAAACTTTCGCATGCGTAAGGGCACTTTCATGGAACTTTGTGACTTGCTTTCCCCTGCTCTGAGGCACAAGAATACCAAGATGAGAGCAGCCCTCACAGTTGAGAAGCAAGTGGCAATAGCCCTGTGGAAGCTTGCAACGCCAGATAGCTACCGGTCAGTCGGGAATCAATTTGGTGTGGGCAAATCTATTGTGGGGGCTGCTGGGATGCAAGTAGCCAACGCAATCAAAGATCTGCTGATATCAAGGGTAGTGACCCTGGGAAATGTGCAGGTCATAGTGGATGGGTTTGCTGCAATGGGATTCCCTAACTGTGGTGGGGCCGTAGACGGAACCCATATCCCTATCTTGGCACCAGAGCACGAAGCGGGCGAGTACATAAACCGCAAGGGGTACTTTTCAATAGTGCTGCAAGCTCTGGTGGATCACAAGGGACGTTTCACCAACACCAACGTGGGATGGCCGGGAAAGGTACACGACGCTCGCATCTTCAGGAACTCTGGTCTGTTTCAAAAGCTGCATGAAGGAACTTTATTCCCACACCAGAAAATAACTGTTGGGGATGTTGAAATGCCTATAGTTATCCTTGGGGACCCAGCCTACCCCTTAATGCCATGGCTCATGAAGCCGTACCCAGGCAGCCTGGACAGTAGTCAGGAGCTATTCAACTACAGGCTGAGCAAGTGCAGACTGGTGGTAGAATGTGCATTTGGACATTGAAAAGCGTGCTGGTGCGGTTTACTGACTCGGTTAGACCTCAGCGAAACCAATATTCCCACTGTTATTACTGCTTGCTGTGCGCTCCGCAATATCTGTGAGAGTAAAGGGGAGACGTTTATGGCGGGGTGGGAGATTGAGGCAAATCGCCTGGCTGCTGGTTACGCACAGCCAGACACCAGGGCGGTTAGAAGAGAACAGGAGGGTGCGGTACGCATCAGAGAAGCTTTGAAAACCAGTTTCATAACTGGACAGGCTACGGTGTGAAAGTTCTGTTTGTTTCTCCCTGATGAAACCCCCCGCCCCTTGGTTCACTCTATTTCCCTGTAAGCTAACCACCCTCCCCTCCTCCCTTTGATCACCACTTGCAGAGGCAATAAAGTCATTGTTGCTTCACATTCATGCATTCTTTATTCATTCAGCACACAAATAGGGGGATAACTACCAAGGTAGCCCAGGAGGGGTGGTGGAGGAGAGAAGCACCAGGAGGGGTGGTGGAGGAGGGAAACAGCACTTTAAAAGTTTAAAACTTGAAAACTTATTGAATGCCAGCCTTCTGTTGCTTGGGCAATCCTCTGGGGTGGAGTGGCTGGGTGGCCGGAGGCCCCCCCACTGCGTTCTTGGGTGTCTGGGTGAGGAGGCTATGGAACTTGGGTAGGAGGGCGGTTGGTTACACAGGGGCTGTAGCAGCGGTCTGTGCTCCTGCTGCCTTTCCTGCAGCTCCACCATACGCTGGAGCATATTGGTTTGATCCTCCAGCAGCCTCCTCTCATGACGCTGCCGCCACCTTTCAGCTTCAGCCCTCTCTTCAGCCCGCCACTTACTCTCGTCAGCCCACCACCTCTCCTCCCAGTCATATTGTGCTTTCCTGCACTCTGACATTGTCTGCCTCCACACATTCGTCCATGCTTTGTCAGTGTGGCAGGATAGCATGAGCTCAGAGAACATTTCATCATGAGTGCGTTTTTTCACCTTCTAATCTTCACTAGCCTCTGGGAAGCAGAAGACCCTGTGATCCTTGAAACACATGCAGCTGGTGGAGAAAGAAAAAAGACAGTGGTTTTTAAAAAGACACATTTTCTAGAACAATGGCTACACTCTTTCACGGTAAACCTTGCTGTTAACATTACATACACAGCACATGTGCTTTCGTTCCAAGGTAGCATTTTGCCTCCCCCCACCACGTGGCTAGCAGCGGGGAACATTTCTGTTCAGCCATAGGCAAACAGCCCAGCAGGAATGGGCACCTCTCAATGTCCCCTTAAGAAAAGCACCCTATTTCAACCAGGTGACCATGAATGATATCACTCTCCTGAGGATAACACAGAGAGATAAAGAACGGATGTTGTTTGAATGCCAGCAAACATACACTGCAATGCTTTGTTCTACAATGATTCCCGAGTATGTGCTACTGGCCTGGTGTGGTCAAGTGTCCTACCATGGTGGACAGAATAAGGCTGCCCTCCCCAGAAACCTTTTGCAAAGGCTTTGGGAGTACATCCAGGAGAGCCGCAAATGCCAGGGCAAATTAATCATTACACATGCTTGCTTTTAAACCATGTATGCTATTTTAAAAGGTACACTCACCAGAGGTCTCTTCTCCACCTGGCGGGTCCGGGAGGCAGCCTTGGGTGGGTTCGGGGGGTACTGGCTCCAGGTCCAGGGTGAGAAACAGTTCCTGGCTGTTGGGAAAACCGGTTTCTCCACTTGCTTGCTGTGAGCTATGTACAACTTCATCATCATCATCTTCCTCGTCCCCAAAACCTGCTTCTGTGTTGCCTCCCTCTCCATTGAAGGATCAAACAACACGGCTGGGGTAGTGGTGGCTGAACCCCCTAAAATGGCATGCAGCTCATCATAGAAGCGGCATGTTTGGGGCTCTGACCTGGAGCAGCCGTTTGCCTCTGTGGTTTTCTGGTAGGCTTGCCTCAGCTCCTTAAGTTTCACGCAGCATTGCTTCAGGTCCCTGTTATGGCCTCTGTCCTTCATGCCCTGGGAGATTTTGACAAAAGTTTTGGCCTTTCGAAAACTGGAATGGAGTTCTGATAGCACGGATTCCTCTCCCCATACAGAGATCAGATCAGGTACCTCCCGTTCGGTCCATGCTGGAGCTCTTTTGCGATTCTGGGACTCCATCATGGTCACCTCTGCTGATGAGCTCTGGCCAGCGTGGCAAGCTGCAGGTGACCATGCAAACAGGAAATTGAAATTCAAAAGTTTGCGGGTCTTTTCCTGTCTACCTGGCCAGTGCATCTGAGTTGAGAGTGCTGTCCAGAGCGGTCACAATGGAGCACTCTGGGATAGCTCCCGGAGGCCAATACCGTCTAATTGCGTCCATAGTACCCCAAATTCAACCCGGCAAGGCCGATTTAAGTGCTAATCCCCTTGTCTGGGGTGGAGTACGGAAATCGATTTTAAGAGCCCTTTAAGTCGAAAAAAAGGGCTTCATCGTGTGGACGGGTGCAGGGTTAAATCGATTTAACGCTGCTAAATTTGACCTCAACTCCTAGTGTGGACCAGGGCCTAGTGTGGTTGCAGTTCTACATCTTTATACCCGTGGAGCTTATTCCGCTTCTCCTATAGGAATAGCGATCCCAGGACTAGCACTCCTATACCAGCATAACTGCCTCAACACGAGGGTGCCTCACTTTAACTGTACTGGTCTAGCCAGTGGCTCAACCCTTCTATTTGATGCCTGGGCTTCTGACTCTGAAAACATGGTCGTCATCTTCTGTAACCTTGACATAACTCAAGCATAGCATGTGACATTACAGCAGGAGCTGCTGTTTATAAACGTAGTACCTTCCCCGCCAGTACTGTTGTCATTCCTGACTCACTCTCTCTCTCTCTCTCTCTCTCTCTCTCTCTCTTTTCAGGCTCTCTGTGAGGCTCTTGCTATGGGAAGGAGCAGCCTGGAGAAGAGCTGAAGCTTTTAAACTTCGTCAATATTTTTAAACTTGTAGATTCCCTACCATTGGGGTGTTGGGGTGTCCAGGTGGAAGGGGTGTCAGGGTGGAAGGACTGTCTAGCCTGTGTTATACAAGAAGTCAGACTTGATGGTCCAATGTCCCATTAAATTCTGCGAAATTATGTAACTGGAAAATGGCCCTTCCTGAGACCCTGCACTGGCCTCACCCGGCATCTCGCCAAGCCCAGACCGGCTGTATGTTCGCAGGCACGTTTCTTCCAAACCAGAAGTGGGAAACGTGATAGGCTGTGAGGCCAAGGCCAAGGGAACCATCGAGAGCTCAGCAGGGCTGGACGACCCTCAGGGCTTCGGGAAGAGAGGAAGGAGCAAACCCCTCCCTTATTAGGGAAAATGAGGGCCAGTGAAACATGCCGAGGGCTAGGGAATATAAACGCCAACTCAGGAAAGGTAAGGACACCATGAGGCAGGGTCTGATCCTGTGCAAGGAAGAGCTCTGCTCCAAGAACACAGCCTGTCTCGGTGAGTAGAGCAGTGCCATCAGCCTGTCCCGCAGTCAGGCAGTGCCCAGCCTCCAGATATGAGCTACAGACAACTCAGAGTGCTGGCAGCAAAGCTGAGAGAGAGCATCTCTCTCAATCCCTGTCCTGCGCTGCTCTCCAGATCCCCTCAGAAACTGACGTTCCTCCTCTCCCATCTCAGCCAAATCCCAGGGGAATCTGTGCTCGGGGCCAGGCTGGGACAGAATCTGTCCTGCAGCTTTTGAGTCATGGGCACAAATCCACTTTCTGCTTAAAAAAGAATTCCAACTTTTCAGTGGCTGGGGCTGAGTCCCAAAGAGCTGAACAGAAGGGCTGTGAGTTGCAGGCAGGTGGAGATGCTGAAGGGCTGCGAGCCCCAGACCTGGCGCAGACGCTGAAGGGCTGCGAGCCCTGGGCCCAGCCTAGAGGCTGAAGTGTTGTGAGCCCTAGGCCCAGCCTAGAGGATGAAGGGCTGCGTGTCCCGGGCCCAGCCTAGAGGCTGAAGGGCTGCGAGCCCCGGGCCTGGTGCAGCTGTTGAAGGGCTGTGATCCTCGGGCCTGTTGCAGCCAGACATCCTGGGCCCTTTCCAGTGTATCAGCTGGGGGAGAGAAGAGGGGGTGCCACCTCAGTTTGGAAGGGAATTTGTTATTCAAAAGTATCTGCTCAAGATGAAGCAGTCATTGGATTAGGGTTGTTGGCTTGAGCTGCACAGCCTCAATTCTCCCTTCCTTTCTCCATCATCCCCAGGGCTACTGGCTCCGGCGTTGTCTCAAAATTAGGCAAATCATAGATTCATAGATTCCAGTGACAGAAGGGATCATCTAGTCTGGTCTTCTGGATAGCACAGGCCAGAGAGCTTACCAAAAATAATCCCTAGAGCAGATCTTGTCGGAAAACACCCAATCTGGATTTTAAAATGGTCAGTGATGGAGAATCCATCACAATCCTTGGTAAATTATTCCAATGGTTAATTACCCTCACTGTCAATCATTTACACCTTTTTTCCAGTCTGAATTTGTTTAGCTTCAACTTCCATGTTATACCAATCGCCGGTAGATTGAAGAGCCCATTATTAAATATTTGTTCCCCATGTAGGTACTTGGAGACTGTAATCAAATCACCCCTTAACCTTCTCTTTGTTAAGATAAATAGATTGAGCTTCTTGCCTGTATCGCTATAAGTCATGTTTTCCAGTCCTTTAATCATGCTTGTGGCTCTTTTCTGAACCCTCCAATTTATAAACATCCTTTTTGAATTGTGGATACAACAACTGGACACAGTAGGGATCACAGTGGTGCCACTATTGAGGTACAGTAACCTCTTTACTCCTACTCGAGATTCCCCTATTTAGGCATCCCAGGATCACTCTAGCTATTTTGGTCACTGTATCGCACTGGGAGCTCATGTTCAACTACTTATTCACTTCTACCCCCAAATCTTTTTCAGAGTCACTGCTTCCCAGGATAGAGTCCCCCATCCTCTAACTAAGGCCTACAGGTTTTGTTCCTGGATGTATATGTTTACATTAGCCATATTAAAATTAGGGCTGTCAAGCAATTAAAAAAATTAATTGCGATTAACTGCGCGATTCAAAAAATGAACCGTGCGATTCAAAAAAGAATTACGCGATTAATTGTGCTGTTAAACAACAATAGAATACCATTTCTTTTAAATATTTTTGGATGTATACTACATTTTCAAATCTATTAATTTCAATTACAACACAGAATAAAGAGTGTACAGTGCTCACTGTATATTTATTTTTGATTATAAATAATTGCACTGTAAAAAACAAAAAAAAACTATTTTTCAATTCACGTCATACAAGTACTGTAGTGCAGTCTCTTTACCATGAAAGTTGAGCTTACAAATGTAGAATTATATATATAAACTGCATTCAAAAATAAAACAATGTAAAACTTTAGAGCTTATAAATCCACTCAGTCCTACTTCTTGGTCAGCCAATCGCTCAGACAAACAAGGTTGGTTACAATTTGCAGAAAATAATGCTGCCTGCTTCTTGTTTACAATGACACCCGAAAGTGAGAACAGGTGTTCCCATGCCACTGTTGTCGCTGGCGTTGAAAGATGTTTTTGTGCCAGATATACTAAAGATTCATATGTCTCTTCATGTTGCAATCACCATTCCAGAGGACATGCTTCCATGCTGATGATGGGCTCTGCTTTTGATAACAATCCAAAGCAGCGTGGACTGACACATGTTCATTTTCATCATCTGAGTCAGATGCCACCAGGAGGTTGATTTTCTTTTTTGGTGGTTTGGGTTCTGTAGTTTCTGTATCAGAGTGTTGCTCTTTTAAGGCTTCTAAAAGCATGCTCCATACCTTGTCCCTCTCAGATTTTGGAAGGTACTTCAGAATTTTAAACCTTGGGTCGAGTGCTGCAGCTATTTTTAGAAATCTCACATTGGTACCTTCTTTGCGTTTTGTCAAATCTGCAGTGAAATCTGAAAACGAACATGTGCTGGGTCATCATCCGAGACTGCTATAACATGAAATACGTGCAGAATGTTGGTAAAACAGAGTAGGAAACATACAATTCTCCCCCCAAGGAGTCCAGTCACAAATGTAATTGATGCATTATTTTTTAATGAGCATCATCAGCATGGAAGCATGTCCTCTGGAATGGTGGCTGAAGCAGGAAGGGGAATATGAATGTTTAGCATATTTAGCATGTAAATACCTTGCAACGCTGGCTACAAAAGTTCCATGCCTTCTCACTTTCAGGTGACATTGTAAATAAGAAGCAGGCAGCAGTATCTCCCCTCAATGTAAACAAACTTGTTTGTCTGAGCGATTGGCAGAATAAGAAGTAGGTTAGGTAACCAAAAAAAAATCTGTATTTGTAAGTTACACTTCGAGGTCTAGTGGGTATGAGTGGGGGCGCTGGGGGTGGGAGTCAGCACTCCTGGGTTCTATTCCTGGATCTGTGAGGGAGGGTTGTCTACTGTTTAGATCAGGAGATGGAGAGTCAGGACTCCTCCTGGCTTTGCAGCTGACTCCCTGTGTGACTGAGGGCAATTCCCCGCCCCCCGCCCCCCCCGTGCCTCACTCATATGGGGATAATGACACCGACCCAGCTCCTGGGGGTTGGGGCTGGATTCATTCCAGTCTATACAGCACCTCTGAGGGAGGTGCTAGGAAAGGGCAGGACATAAGTAACCAACAGACACTAATGGGATGCACCATGTGATTCTCTTTCTGTCCCTAGCGCATGTGACTGTGGACCCCAACACAGCCAATGCCTACCTGCTCTTGTCCCGGGATCAGCGGAGCGTGAGGGTGGGCAACAAGAGGCGGGATGTCCCCAGTAACCCCAAGCGGTTTGACACGTGCACCTGCATCCTGGGCCGGCAGCGGTTCACAGCCGGGAAGCACTACTGGGAGGTGGAAGTGAGGGACAAGCCATGTTGGACACTGAGGGTCTGTGAGGAGTGTGTGAGCAGGCAGGGAATATTCACGCCCTCACCAGCGACTGGTTTCGGGACGGTGTGGCTGCACAATGGGGATGAGGATGCAGCGCTCACTTCCCCCCTGCCCGAGCTTATGCTGAGAGTGAAGCCTCGGCAGATTGGCATCCTCCTGGACTTTGAGGCCGGAGAGGTGTCCTTCTACAACGTGACTGGCAGCTGTCACATCTACACCTTCAGTGGCATCTTCTTGGTGCCCCTGCGGCCATACTTCTACCCGGGGATGCGGGCAGGCAGCTTGAATGATGCCCCTCTGACCCTCCCACAGGCAACACAGCAGCCATGAGCCAGTCACAGCCGCCTTGGCACCTTGGGCTTTCAGGACTTACCAATGAAAGGCTTTCTTAACAACACATAATTCACCAGCGGAACTTACTGCCACAGGATATTGAGGGGCCCAAATGTCTAGTGGGATTCAAAAAAGGATGAGACATATATATGGATGATCCAAATATCACCAGTTAGAGAGGGCAGGAGACACCAGGACTATAAAACCATCTCCACAGGGCAGGAGCCAGCCACTGACTACAGGGGGGCACATTCCCCAAAGAGAAGGTTATTCCCTAATTACACACTGCAGCGTCTCTGATACCTTCCTCGAAGCCTCTGACTATGGAGACAGGATACCTGGCTTTTGGGCGCTGCAGTGAGCTAGCACAGCAAATCCTATGCTCTCTGGGTGCTGTTAGAGCAAGAAATTGGTCACTGAAGCTGATAATCAGCCACAGAGCAGGAGCACTGATCCACGATAAATGCCCCCACACTGCTAGACCTTCCTGCACAGCCCCAGTAGGGGAGTCTCCATCCAGCATTGCCATTCCCCAGCACTGGAATGCAGAGTCAGCAGCATCTGCGGGGAGGCCTGGGGAGCAGGAGAGGGTGGGTGAGAGGACCTGAGGGCCTTGCTCAGTTTGCAAAGAATCCAGCTGCATCATCTTTCGTAGGTGGTGTGGCTGGTGGAGACCTTGGGTCTCTGGCATGTCATGCTCCTGGCTTAGCCGCTTGGTTCAAGGTAGAGCATTGCTGCCTGTGTCCTGTAACCTCCAGCAGCCGAGCTCCTTGGGGCAGCCATGGCAACATTGCCTTTGGCTACCCTTGTTTTAAAGGGCTCGGGGAGCATGGACACGAGGATGGAGTCGCGTGTCTGTAAAGGGCGGGGCCTGCCAACACGAGCGAGCCAGCTCTAATCGGCAATTTGCCTCTGACCTATTCCCCCTTCTGGTGAAATACCGAAGCCTTCCTTCCGCTGGATGCTTCTGAGCCCAGCCCAGCCCATGGGCCAGAGCTGTCCACAGCCCTGTGCGTGTGCTGTCCCTGGTCTCACCGACGGTGTGCGTCAGCACGCAAACCCAGTGCAGACTGCAAAGCCTGTTGGCCCATCAACCTCAGCTCTCTAGGTCATTTTCTCCCACCAATAAACCATGCATTCCAATAGCCTTGTATAAGCTGGCAAAGCATCCCTTGTGATCTGAGAGCTGCTCACCCCCACCTTCTGGGGGAAGGGGGAGAGCTAGGAGATCCAGTCCAGCTGGAGCCGTGGTACTCTCAGGACTCAGCACTCTCATGGGCCCTTCGTGGTGCATGTGTGATTCAGGGACTACTATGACTGTCTGAGGGAGCTGCCCATTCCCTAGCCCTGTGTGCACCTCTCTGTGATGGGACTTCACCCCAAGAAGCCAATGTGCTGCATGCAGCTAAATAGTCCAGCCCCCCTCCAGCCCCAGTAATGAAGGCAGAGTGAGAGGAATTTCACACACAGAGAACCCCCTAGACTGTTCCGAAGCTAGGCAGAGAGGGTGGGACAAGGGGGTCTCTGAGGCCCTCAGGCTGGGCCTAGCTCACTGCCATGCCCCTCTCAAGGAGTGGTTTTGTCTTCTTGACATATATTCACCCTAACCCAAATCATGACAGGTTTCAGAGTAGCAGCCATGTTAGTCTGTATTCGTAAAAAGAAAAGGCGTACTTCTGGCACCGTAGAGACTAACCAATTTATTTGAGCATAAGCATCCGATGAAGTGAGCTTTAGCTTATGCTCAAATCAATTGGTTAGTCTCTAAGGTGCCACAAGTCCTCCTTTTCTTTTTCCTAACTCAAATGTATCCCATTGGCTACAGGGAGTTCCAAGCTAGGACAAGTTCACCTTGATGTCTTTCTCCAGCAGGCGGATGGTTGCAGAATCTCTCCTGGGTTGCAGAATTGCTCCTAGCCAGGGCTGGCTTTGATGCAGCAGCCTGGGGACGGTGCCCCATCCTAGCTGGGCAGGGCTCATGCCCTCCTTGCCTGGCCAATCCCATCGGGCTCCCCTTGAATATGTCCAGGACGCGATGGCTGCAGCCCTGCAGCCGCTGTACAGCCATGGGCACAGTAGGCCTGTGTGTGGGTGTTCGTCTGGCTCCAGGGCTGGGGAGGGAGGAGGAGACCCGGGAAAGAGCAGCAGCAAGCCGTTCGCTGAGTAGACAGGACTGGGCTGGCAGCTCCAGGTGCATTCCCAGCTCCACGGAGAGGGACGTCAAGGCTGGCTGGACTGATCCCTAGATCTAGATCCCTAGAGGGCAGGTGCGTGCAGGGGTCTGGACACAGAGAATGGCCGACACCCTGTTTCCTGGCAACTGATGGCCTGGGCCCTTTCCCCCTGCAAGGTGAGACCTAAGGGTTGGAGAACAAGGGAATCAGGTGCCCTCCTGGCCGGGGAAAGGGACAAAGCCCAGAGGAGGAGGGGCTGGAGGGAGTTTCAGTTTGGGGCTGGCTGGGACATGGAGTGAAGGGTAGACGTGGTTGTCTGGCTCACTGCCCCCCAAAATGGACCCAGCTGAAGGGTCCGGTTCTCGACACCTACAAGCTCTGTATTAGACCATGTTCCTGTCGTCTAATAAACCTTCTGTTTTACTGAGGGAAGCAGCGCGGGGTGAGGGATGTGCTGGCCACGGCTTCCTGCAGCCCCCGTTGGCCTGCAGTGGGGAACTGCGGCCAGTGGGATCCGCGATCGGCCAAAGCTGTGGACGCGACAGGTAAACAAACTGGCCTGGCCCGCCAGGGGGCTTACCTTGGGGGGCTGCATGCCAAACGTTGCCGACCCCGGTGCTACAGCAATCTCCCGTACAGCAATGGCTGTTTCAAGACAGCGTAATTTAGAACAACCCAGAGTCTAAAGCTCAGGTGTATTTGAGGATCTGGGCCAGTACTTGGCTGTTTCTATAGTAATGACCCCTGAGCAAGCAGTGTAATGTACATGCTTATCACTGAGCTTGTCCAGAGGCTGCACGTCCATCAGAATGACTAGATGTCCTGATGTGTAATAAAAACACTTGGAGTCATAAAAAATCAACCCAGCCTACTTTACAGGGCCTGAGCCTTCTCTCCCTTACAGCATCTGAGCAGTAGGAGAATGGCTAATACGGGCCACTGTTATGGTTGTTGTATTCTATTTATAAAAGCATAATACTGGCCAGTATTATAGTTGCTGTATTCTGTTATAAAACAACAACAAAACATAGAAAAATCAAAAATACAATTTAATGTTTTGAATTAATTTGGGGAAAAGAATTTACAGGACAATACAAGAATTCAAAACATTTAAAACATTCCTTTCTTTCTCTCCAGTATTTTCGTCTCTTTTGTTCCAATTTTGGGTAGCGGGAGCGAGTAGTATAAGAGCCCTACCATCAATCAAACGTTAACCCCACCCCTTGACCCCGTAAGCCCTGCACACAGGTCACTGGAAGTCCCACCTCTTGGGAGTATTACTTCCAGGGTCAAGGTGGACACATGTCCGGAAGCAAGGTGTGTCATGTGACCCCTGTAAGAACTCCTCCCACTGTCCTCTGCTGATCAGGATGGATTCTGCCCCCACAGGAACGCTTCGAGAGAAGATTTGACCAATCAGGGGGAGTTCCGGGGTTTGTGTGACCCCTCTAAGAACTCCTCCCACTGCCCTCTACCAATCAGCAGGGGTTTCAGCCGCTGGGGACCACCCCGAGAGGAGATTTGCCCAATTGGGGGGAATTCTGGGGCAGGGTGACCCGTCAGGAGGTGGCTCGTGTGACCCCTCTAAGAACTCCTCCCACCACCCTCTACCAATCGCGATGGGTTTTGGCCACAGAGGACAGCCCCAAAAGGAGATTCGACCAAAATAGGGTGGGTTCTGGGACGGGCTCAACCACCCAGAAGAGGGTCATGTGACCCCTCGAAGGACTCCTTCCAATGTCCTCTGCCAATCAGAGTGCAGAACCATCACCTCATAAGTCCCAGCGCTGGGAAGAGGAGGCCATCTCTTACCAAGAAGACGTGTTTTAGAAATTGTGGAAAGGCTGAGAGGAAACGTGGACTCCTTTACCACCCCTGTGAGAACTTCAGACTTTGTTTTAGCCCCGAGGACCTTTGGAGTTGTGTGGAGAAAGCGCTACAGCAGCGACAGTTCTGAAGAGGATGAGAGAGAAGCCAAGGGGATTCCTTTGGCCCAGCCATTGATGGATATGCCAGAATCCGAACCTGAAGCCCAACTGCTCATGAGACACCCTGATGAGCATGGTGGCCTCTTGTCATCCGCCACCCTGGAGGAGGAAGGCGATCATGGCTTGGGGGAGGCACTGGCAGACAAGGTGAATGGAAAAGACATAGCTCAGGTACATGAATGATTAAGAAGCGACGGTCGATGATTGCATGTAATGAGGTTAGGAACCAGGGGTTGTGTAAATCTAAAAACAAAGAGTGGGAACTTACGCTTGTTTCTTCTCTGAAAATCTCTCGACAGCTTGACGATGCCTTTCCAGGGGACCCGGAGGCCCTGGACGGCGTAACATCAAGCAGCGAAGGTGAACCAGGCCCGCACTGTTTTTGCTCAACGCCGCTAGAAATTGTTGAAGATGACTCCGAGGAGGACGGCTACGAGGAGTTTAGGAGGAGGCTTGGCATGGAACTCGCTGAGTCAGTGCCACATCACGAGCGTAAAAATGTTATGCGGACTATTGTCCGCGTTGCTGTTTATGCTGTTCTTCATCACTGTCTTAGGGAAAAGCTTTTTGAAAATGGTGAGGGCTGTGTCATAGATGCCCCAGCCCAATGGCACCATGACTGTGTGACTTGGACTTCAATGGATAGAAACTGCAAGCTCTGGGACCTGTGTGCTGAGCTATGTTTGGAAAGCTTATTGAACACTATTATTGCCATAGGTTATGTTATGCAATGTCTGTGCCTAACCCAAGAACATTTAGCACAAGGGGTGACCTTGAGAAATGCTGTGCAATTCAGTGGAGACCCTGACCTTGTTTTAAAGACAATGTCCAAACTGGAAGATGCCTGCTTACAGCGTTACATTGACCGTCTGGTCCACACAAAAAGTGACAGAACCCTGCTTAAGAAACAGTCTATTTGTAAGAAATCTAAAAGGATTAATTGAGAGAATGATGAAGGGACAAACATGCAATATAAAACTTGGCTGCTGTAGATTTTAAAAAATCGAATGAAAAGGGCTTTGTGATTATCTGTGTTTCTGTTAGAAGGTCTCTGGCCCTTAAGTGAGCTAAAAGTTTTAATGGAGCCTCTGGGTTTGTTTTCAAGAAGCTGTATGACTTTTAAATGAAAAAAAAATGGTTTGTGAGAACCTAGGTCTTGTGTCTTTGTGTAAAAGAGACCCATTTACAGCAAAAAGCTGTGAAGTGGGAGGGGAACAAATCCTAAAAATGTGTTTACAGTGTAACCCTTCTGCCCATCAGAGTTGGCCACAACAGGGGCTGGATTCAGTATCTAGGAGTTCCCTCCCAGTAACACAATGCAAAACCGGGTCAAGCCCCCCACCAGCGGGGCACTGAAGCTCCCCTATGACAAGCTGAAATCACTGAATACTGTGTTAAGTAGTAGGGGGGCCTCAGAGCTGGGGCACCGTGAACCCAAAGTGACATCAGCTCTGCAGTCTGTAACCAAACTCCTAATAGAATCAAAATTACCTCTGACATTACACAATGGAGAGAAAGTGCAATTGGTGTTTGGGGCCCTCAGAAGGGGGCTCACATCACCAGGCACAAACCTCCAAACTCTCTCAATTCACTGGGTTTTGGAATCCTTGTCCCTTGCCTAGCGAGTGCTACTTAGTTGATGGCGAGTCCCTCCGTCATAAAAGGCCAAGGACAGTTCTACTGTCCTTGATTCACATAATCAGGATAACAGCACTTTATTCTTCCTGCCCCAATAACAGAGAAACTGGGGATCCCACAGCCGCCAAAGTGACCATTTGGGCTCCTGTGGGCTCATGCTAGGTGGGGTGAGTGTCCTTTGCAAACGAGATCAGCTCCTGAAGTCCTTTCCCACAACTCACCACCAGATGTCAGGGTAGAGCTCATCCTGCCTCTGCTTACAACAGGAAAACAAAACAGGGATGGTTCAGACATGTGTTTGAGTACAATAGAGTTGACTCATCCTGTTCACACCCCCACTGAATAGCGAAGGTAACTGTGATTACTTACCCTTGTTGCTAGAGGGATAAATGTGATGGGTGTGCACCCATAGTAAGGGAGGCGGGTGGGTGAGTTCGGATTAATATGAAATGAAATAAAACCTCAGGAATTCGCAGATGCTATTGGGCAGTTTAAATATAATCCCTGGAGTTGGTAGAGCACTATTGGACAGTGAAAATGACCCAGGAACTGGCAGAACTCTACTGGACAGTTTAAATATGACCCAGGAGTTGTTTGAATGCTATGGGTCACTCTTTCTAGCAATTCAAAGCCATTAAAAGTTTAAAATACTCTATTTACCCAAAAAACCCAAAACAACCAACCAAAAAATCCCACCACACACACACACACACACACACACACACACACACACGGGTCTAACCCAAAACTGAAATGTTTGAAGGGTTCACAAATCTTCACCATGCTTTAGAACAATCATTTGCTCGAAAGACAAATTTTTAAAAGCTGCGGGTGCTTATTATGGTTGTGATACAACCATTTTATTTCAACCCCCAACCCCAAAGTTTAAGCATGAAAGAAACATGTTTAAAAAACAAGCCCCAAAGACATTTACTGAGATCTGCAAAGGGTCCCCACTTGGAAATGGGTACAGTTACATTACAGATTGGTGATTTACTGTTTAATACTGTAAGAAGGCCCTACAGAAAAATGTATTTTAACTAAAAGGAAAAAAATGTGGCCAAAAGCAGCTCGGTTGTGCAGACAGCTTAATTTGTTGGATCATACTAAAGAAGTTCTGTATTAAAATCACAAATGAGTTTGATTCCCCATAGTTTAAATTCCAGGGTATTACTAATTAAGAGGTCTCTTGGGTTTTGGTGCTGTTTCTCTCCCTCTCCGTGTGAAAGTTGCAAGCTGCTAATTGTGTTAGTACATCCTAGACAGAGTCTGTTCTCAAAGCAACACTTTGTAACAACAGAAAGAGCACACAGAGACTCCCCGCCCTTTTGTTGTATTTATCTGGCTTTGTTAACAATTGTGCTTTAAAATAGAGATAGAGGATGTATGTGGATGGATGCTTGGTGTGGATAATAACTGAATGATCAGGGAGGTGCCAGCCTAAGAATCCAGTGTCTGTCGGCCAAAGAAGGCGTCAACCAGAGGACCCCCAGAGGGCAGACTGGAATCCACCCAACAGCCTCAAGGATGGGAGAACCGAAGAACAAGACGGAGCCGTCAGGAATGTGCCATCTGCTGATTGATTCAGCAACAGCATGATGAAGCAATTCCCATAGGCTGGCATAGCAATAAATTCCTATAAAAATGGACTCTAGAAATGGAAAACTTTGGGGTCTGATTCTGCAAACCAACTTCCAGGCGCGTCAGATGTGCATCTGACAAGGCCCTGCTCCCTCCTCGTGTCCAGGCCACCTGGCCAGTGGCTTGGCATGAGCAACTCTAAGGCTGGTAACTATGATAACAACCTTGCAGAACCTCTCTGTGTGTGTGTGTGTGTGTATGAATGAATGTGTGAGTAAATATGAAATTGAATGGAATGTTATAGCTATAACTAACTGCTTACTATGATTCTTTCTGTATGCACAATAAATGTGGCATTTTGCCTTTTCCCTTTTAATAAGATCCTGCTGGTTTTTATTTTATTGGTATAACAAATTCCCCCACCCCAGATCACAAAAGGGAATGTTAGGGAGGGGTGCCTAATGGCCTTAAGTAGCTATTATTTGAGAGTTGTAGCAATCAAATCAACCTGCTAGCTCCTATTTTGAAGTCTGTTTGAAACAAAGGCTTAGGATGGTGTAAAAACCTCATGTATTTTGGAGACTCTTTCAACAGAAACTCTCTTGAATGGCTGCTGGACTGCAAAAGGAGCCATGCTCCCTGTTTTTAACTCTGAAAATATATATTCTATTCTATCACTCGTTGGCCATGCTGTCTTAGTAAATAATGGTGCCTATGTTTCTTGCAGTGTGATCTGTTTAGCATGGAACCAATCACTTTAAACTGCATTTCATCACCGGGCCAAGGTAAAAACCAGTTTAACTGTAGTTTTGCTTAATAACTTCAGGTATTACACAGGTTGGATAGGGATTTGGGGGTAATACTAACTAACATTTTTGCTTGTTCTTTAATCCAAAGGCCCAAACACATATGGGGGTGGGGTGGGGGTGGGGGGCGTAACTTTCTGCAATTGGCTTTTAAATGCATGTGGGTTTATTGAAAAGTATTTTGTTGCAAACTGTGTTTTAAACTCTCACTCTCTCTCTCTCTCTCTGTGTAAAAAAATATAGGTGATTTTTTTTTTAAGTATATGGCTGCAAACTGATGGTAATGGTGTGTTTCAAATTAACAGGGTGCTTTTTTAATGTGCAAAATGTGTTTTAAACTGGATTTTAAAAGTTGATTTTAAAAGCAGTTTGGTTTTTATTTTGCAAACTGAGGTGCATTTAAAAAAAATGTTTGTGGGTTTGTTGTTTTTTGTTTTAAGTGGTAGAAATAAACTCAAAACTCCTGTTTGTTGTACAGCCTGAAATGGATTATTTTATTTTAAAGCTCTGACTTTTTAAATAGAAAAACACCCTAATGAATATTTTATTTTTAAGTTTACAAGACAGTTTCATGTGATTTATAATAATCATAATCATATTGTCTGCTCCACAGTACGGTCAAAACATGAGAGACCCTTAGACCAGAGGGTAAACAAGCTTAAAAGAAAAAGAAAAGAGACAGCTGAAAAGAAAAATTCACCAGATGGATGGATGAAGCCCAGTAAATATACTGTGTTTGGGAGGTTATGAGGTTTTGTATTTTAAGTAAATACATCGGTGTGGGTGAGAAAGATGGTAAAGTTAAGTTTTGTAATATGTTCCTTCCCCCCCAATCGGGAATGTGCAGTTCTCCTGACAATGCTGTAGTCAGAGCTACAGGGACACCTCCACCAGACCAGCCAAAGAACCAGAAATCTGCTTTGAGACCTTTAACAACTGAAAACAGCACAAGAGTGCAGATGAAGCATCAGGACAGTCCAAACCTCAAATACGTCAAAGCCAAGGACAAAACAAAAGACTCTGGTGAAAACCAACCACGCAAACACAACTCCAGTTCCTCAGCGGCCACCTCCACACCAAGCCCTGAGAAAACCATGAGTGAAAACGCCCACCTACGATGCTTCGTTCAGAAGACTGAGGGACGCTGTATCCTCGGGGGTTCTAAAAGAACGGCATTCTAAAAAGGTTTGGGGAAAATATGATGCTTCGTTCAGAATACCGGTGAACGGTGTATCTTCAGGGGGTCTAAAAGAAAGGAGGGCTGGAAAGCACGTCAACAAAGCAAAAGCTTTGGTGGGTGACTTTTTGAAAAATACTTCAATTTTTGGCTCTGCGCAGGCATGACTAGTCGTGGAAAGGGACCTGGGTAAAAGGGGTACCCTCAAGGATACACATCAGCTCAGGTGTAAACAAAAGGGGGGACAGCGCTTGGTGGACAAACAAATGGCTGCCAAAAAGTTCCAGGCCAGGGTCGCTGTAAAAATTTTAAAAAGGGCTAAAGAGGTAATGGGGAGGGGGGACAAAAAGAGATGCCCTCGACTGGAGACTCTCAAACTGGAATGTCTGAAAATGGGGAGGTGGAATCAGACTCTCACACAGAGTCTGGTTTAGAAAATTCCCCAGAGGGCTCTCTAGAATGATGGGTCCCCATTTCCTCCCGATGACCCTCACGGAGGCGCCTCGGAGTCTGACTCTCAAATAGCATCTGATGTGGATGGTCCCGTAGAGGAACCCCCAAGTAACCCTGAAAATGCAGAGGGGTGTATGGAGAGAGTGAGAAGTTGGCAACGTGAATTACCTAGATTTGGGGAGTTGGTGTATTGTGAGGAATTTCATTTTGTCAATCTTGAGCGAATAAATTCAGCTCAGCAGGTTGTTGAAGCCATACACAGGGGGATACAGTTAGTTCTCGATGACGTTAATGGTAGGGTAGACCCTGATGATTATGTTCAGTTACATTTAGAGAGCCGTAATTGAACTAACCCGTTGTTTTCAGTCTGAAGAACTAGGGATGAGCTGTCTGCTGAGGATTTCTTCAATCAGACCTCAAAGCTGCCACAGAGCAATAGAGTTGCATGTCAATGGGACATTGCACCTCGTTGGGACAGTTTTAAAAAAACAGGGGTGGGGGCCGCTCGTAGAGTTTTAAATTCTATCCTCAGTAGTCAAATCATCCATAAAAAAGAGACAATGTTTAGTAGACCTGACTTACATGGCTACCAATCTGTGTTTTGCGCGTGGGCTCTTGACCATCATGTCCGACCATAAACCTACGGACGCGGAATCGTTAGCAGGGGAGAGAAAGTTGCATGAGAAACTGGGCTGGTCAGATCAAAAAAAGATTATGCTCAGTGACGTAGCAATGTCTGAACAGCATTTAGGAGTCAACACACAGGTGGTGCTGTATGTGGCGAAAAGGGCTTTTTTTAAACGGGCGGGGGGGCAGTTTACCCCAAGACCTATTTCATCCTGTTGCACGATGAGCATTACTATGGGGTTCTGGTTGTGAAAAAGTTGTTTGGAGCAAAAAAATATGGTGAGTTTTGCCCCACGGTGCACATTCACGGCCACTCTCGCAGGTACAGCTGCTGCCTCTGCTTGAGCGTAACCTGCTCAGACAGCGTGGACGTGCAGCTGAGGTGTCCTCGCTGTAGACTGTATTGTCAGTCCAGAGAGCGTTTAGACAGACACATCGACTGGGCATCGACAGAACAAGCTGAATGCCTGTCTAAAACGTTGTGCGACAAGGGTCAGTCTTACGTGGACAAGCGGCACAGACGTAAAGGGAGGCGCTGTAAGCAGGGTCAGGGTTTGATCGCTGGTGATGTAGACGGTCACCTCGGTTTTATGGACAGCCTTAGAAAGCCCGAATCCTCAGAAAAGTGTATTTGTTATGATTCCGAAATCACACAGGAGACTGGGTTGCACACTCCCAATTACATTTTTGCTATGTCCCTCAAGCCGGAAAAGTCCTGGGAATTTAAGGGTGATGAGTGTCTTTCTATGTTTGTTCAGACCTTTATTGGCAAAGAGTTCCGGGTCTACACGTTCCAGGCGCACAATTCCAAAGGTTACGATGCATACTTCATCATTAGACAGTTACTGAAGGAAAAGATGTGCCTAGAACTGATCACTCAGGGTAGTAAACTAATGTGTGTGGAAGTTAAGGCCCTGGGCATTCGTTTTATAGACTCTTTAAACTTCTTGCCCATGAAGCTTGGTTAGCTCCCGCAGGTGATGGGATTTGAAGGGTGCAAAGGGTATTTTCCACATTTTTTGAACACTTGAGAAAATCAAAATGACGTGGGGCCTATGCCCGGTGTGGAGCACTATGGTGTAGAAAGCATGATGCCCAGGGAAAAAGCAGAGTTTCTCGACTGGTAGCAGGCCCACAGGTAGGAGACGTTTGACTTGCAGAAAGAGCTCGCGTATTACTGTCAGCAGGATGTCAAAATTTTGAGACAGCTTTGTATCCTATACAGAAAAGAGATTATGAAAATGATGGAGAAGGGAGATCTAGTAGAGAGAGAACCTGGTAAATTCACTGAGATAAAACTGTGTATAGATCCATTCTGGTACATAACACTAGCATCTGCCTGCATGGCTATGTACAGGTTTATGTTTTTGGAGCCTAACACGGTAGCTCTTCTCCCTCCAGACGATGATCACAGGCAGAAAAAGATATTCGACCCCATCTATTCAGTGGCTGTTGTATACCTCTCACCAAGAAACTATACAAATAGGGCATGCTTTACAGGGTGGGGAACTACAGGTAGGCTCCAACTCTTTAGAGGGTTATGCCAGTGTTGACAGGGTACACACAGCCATAGAGTTTAATGGGTGTTCTTTTCCACGGTTGTGCCACCTGTCATTGTGAGAAAGCACAAAACCCTATGACGGGGACAACTTTTGGGTTTCCTTATTACAAGACGCAGCTCAAGACCGACTATCTGAAATAACTTGGTTTTGTAGTGAGGACTCTTTGGGAGCAAGAGTGGGAAGTGATGAAAGAAACAGACAGGGAGCTTGCAGGTATTGAAAATGAGCCCAGTTGCCCTAGCCTCTCGTGCCTAGGGATGCTCTTTTTGGGGGGAGGACAAACGCTATCTGTCTATATTACAAACTTAACTCCGCGGAAGAAATCCACTATTATGATTTTACCAGCTTCTACCCTTTTGTAAAGAAAACCAAAGAATACCCTATCGGACACCCCGATATAGTTTATGACAAATTTGGACCCCTTGCAAATTATTTTGGAATTGCAAAACTTAAAGTGTACCCCACACAAGGCTTCTTTTTCCCATTCTTACCTGTCAGAGTGGGTGGCAAGCTTATGTTCCCGCTATGCCGAACCTGTGCGGAAACCGAGCAGCGGGAGATGTGCATCCATACTGACAAGGAGAGGGCCATCCTGGGGACTTGGTGCACGGTGGAATTGAACGCGGCCATAACGAAGGGGTACGCGGTGGCAAAAATATATGAAATCTGGCTTTTTAATGAAAAATCTGATGAACTCCTTTCAGAGTACATCAAATGACACCTCCGCCAGAAACAAGAGGCTTCAGGGTATCCCAGCTGGTGCACAGATGAAGAAAAACAAAATAAGTACATGAACGATTTCTACCAGAAAGAAGGCGTGCGTTTGTGCCAACACGAGATCAGGTTTAACCCCGCTAAATGCCAAATCGCTAAACTCTTTCTAAATTCCCTCACGAGCGAGATCCCGCCAGATCAACACATCACCGAGTTTGTGTCGGCAGGCCCGAAAACATACGGGTATAAGCTGTCGGGAGGAAAGGCCTGTATGAAAGTCAAAGGTATTACCCTGAACTTGGCAAACTGTCAAAAGATCAACTTTGAGAGTTTGAAAGATCTAGTCCTGGACTATTGCACGGGCCTGCGAGAAAACACCTCAAAAAAGAGAGAGGTGCAGCAGCCCTCTATCGTAAGGAGCAAAAATCAGTGGTAAATAGAGACCAAAACCCTTAAGAAAACAAAGAAAGTCATTTACAACAAGAGGGTCCTAGGAGAAGGCTTTAAAACCCTGCCCTACGGATTTTAAAATGGATACGAGGTGGAAACACCCCTTTTCTGCAATACTCGCGGGACCTAGCAACTGTGGGAAAAGTTACTTTATAAAAAATGTGTTGGATAATGCCAAACAAAACATTGTCTGTTATGCCTGAGAATAGTGGATAACATGGCTATAAAAAGCATTGCAAGATACACATGTCTGGGCTTGTTGAAACACATTTTGAGCAAGGCTAGGTATGCCCAAGAATTTAAATGTATTTTTTAGAAAATTCATCACCATCCGGTCGTTTTGCACTAAGTCGTTAGAATACAATTTTAAAATCCTGTCAAAAGATAAACCCTTGCTCTGATGATGTAAGAAAAACACTCAGTGATAGCCGCAGGCGACAGAGCGGGGGTCTTGTAATTGTCTATTGTGAAACACAATGCCTGTGGCATTTTTGTTTAAACATTTCATAATGCTTTTAGGAAACAACATGCTCTTCGGGGGGTGCCCGTATGAGTCTAAAAACTCTCCACGGTTACGCTCCGCCAGACACAAGGCAAGCCAGTGTTCACCAGGTTGGTTGTGTGGATGTGCGATACAAACCTAGGGGTCTCTGAGACAGCGTGTCGCCAGGGAGCCAAATCACAAGGGAACACATCTAAGAAATTCTTTTTTGTGTAAGGCACCTTGATAAGACACACGAGAGCTGCGCGGTGTCCATGTTCACATATGGTCAAGCAGAACGTCTCTCCTCTGATTTCTCTCTATGATGTTGTCAAAAACCCCATGCATGATCAGATTGATGGTGATGGTTAAAGCCTTCCCAAAACGTATTTCTGCTCTCAGGTTCCCGGTTTTAATCAGGGAATAGTCATCGGTGCATTCCTGGTCGGGAGACAGGTCAAAGGCAAACAAGGTGTAACCCTGTGGAAACTCCTCACGGTCGATTAACAGAGAACGATCTGTCATGTGTTTACCAGTGTCTGTACCAGATTCATGTATTCTCTCACGCAGCATCCTGCCTCCAAGTCTGGTTGCAGAGGCTTGGTTGGTATCTGTTCACCATCCACATACAAGGCCACAAAATTAATATCATAATGTTTAAAATGAAAGGGATTTTTAGTGTAACTTCCACTCAAGGCATAAGACAAACCCTAGGACAAGCATTTTGGGTAACTGTCCCAAAAAACAGGTTCTCCTGGTTATTGACCCTGCTGCCGACGGGGATGCTAAACACTTTCATTCCCACACGGTCCACGGGATATTTAGCATTTGTGGTAAGCAGGGACTCCGCGTGCCCCAGACGAACGCTCAGGGCCACTCGTACTTTCTTCATAAAAAGCGATGCTGATACAATGCGCAATTTAAAGCCTTCGGCTGCACTGCCCATTAAACAGAAAGCATCTTATCTGTGCGTCAGTTTAAATTTTCACATCCACTCCGTTCAACAAATGAGACGTATCTGTTCTGATCTGTCTTTATTTCAATGGTAATGGTATCGATGTGGTGTTTTCTGACAGGAATGTGATGAGGTTTATCGTAGGTGATGGTGACAAACTCATTGTTCCTTCCTCAGACAGGGACACAGTGTAACAGGGGAACAGAAAAGTCCCTCACAAACTGGTGTTCTACAATATCTGTGTGCAGATACAGGGAATTAACTCCCCCTGTGATGTCTGCCCAGAAGGGGAATTTTTGGATGCTGCGCTTGGGGCCCAAACCTAGAATGTTAGCTAGCTCCCTGCTGGTAGAAAACATAAGAGTAAAATCAGCGGATTTAAGGTTAACTTTTCTACCCACAGGGTCATCGTTCATGACCACCTCAGGTGGTGGGGGATGACGAGCCACGGCATTGTTCATATGATCCAATCATTTGGGTATGGACAAGTAATAACCTCGTCGTAGGATAAAACTCTATGCCATATCTTCAAAGGTGATTTCAAAAGGGGTGTCCTCGTTGATAGCGTTCCAGCTGTGCGGGTGTTGTATTTCCACTAACCCCACCTCCCAGGCACCCGGGAGATCCAAGGGCTTAATTAGCTGTATTGTAAAGTTCGAGCTGGTGTTTTGAGGAAAAACTGCAGAGCTGGCATTGCTGGGCAAAGTCATGTAAAACCCGCTGTCGCTCATTTTTCGCTCACGTGGTCGCCTTTTCTAAAAGGGGCAACAACCGGTTTTATTTTAAAACCGTTTCTATCAACCGGTTTCCATATCTTCAGAGAATTGGAAGGGTTAACATCGGCGGGTCTGGTACGTAGAGTTCTGTAAAAGCTCTGGTTGTAACTCTTCATAAAGTCAGGTAACAGGTCAATGTGGCGAAAGGCGTTATGGGCTGTAAAATATCGCCACATCCTCCATATCTTTTTCAAGTTCTGTTAAAATCGCTCCACAACCCCTGCTTTGACTTCATTATCAGTAACAAAAAGCGTTAACACTGTGCTGTTTCAACAATCTGCTAAAAGGTTTGTTTCAAAATTCTTTCCACCGATTAGTTTGTCATTTTTGAGGCACGCGACCTTGGCTAAAAATAGCTTCCAAGGATGCTTTTTGGCCACTTGAAAAAGAAGATTGACCCCGTCAAAGCCCCCAACTTTCCTGGGGGTTTAACAGATTTTCTTTAACAGAGCCGTCTGTGGAGACATGGCTGTTCCTGGGACCGTCTTTTACGAACACAAGTATGGAGGGGGACACGTTCATTCTGGCACATTTAAATAAGTTTTATTAATCGCCTGGTTTAACACAATCTTTTACAGCCGCCTGAAACAAAGGACGCCATGATCCCTACCATGAGGGAGTCTGAGCTGGTTCATTCTTCCATTTTTGTCCTTTTCTGGATTTTCCTCTTGAGATCTGGGTCTCAGACAGGAGCAAAAACAGCTGATGCGCGATGGATTTACTCCCACAGGGCTACCGATGTGTAACTTCTCAAAGGCCTCTAGAAAGGCATCGTCGAGCTGTTGAGAGATTTTCAGACAAAAAACAGTGTAAGCACCCCACTGCCTGTTTTTAGATTTATGTAATGCCAGGTCGATTCCTAACCCCATCACACCCCCATGATCGACCGTCGCTTCTTAATCATTCATTTACCTGAGCGCCGTCTTTCCCGTTCACCTTGTGACTCCCCCAAGCCACAATCGCCTTCCAACTTTAGGGCCTGGACAATGAGAGGCTGTCACACTCATCGGGGTGCCTCACAAAGGTTTGGATTTTGGGGTCGGGTTCCGACGTATCCATCAACGGTTGAGTCAAAGGGCCCTCCTCGGAACTGTCACTGCCGAAGCGCTTTCTCCACACAACTCCAAAGGTCCTCGGAGCTAAAACAAAATCTGAAGGTCTCACGGGGGTGGTAAAGGAGTCCATGTTTCCTCTCAGCCTTTCCACAATTTCTAAAACATGTCTTCTTGGTGAGAGATGGCTTCCTCTGCCCAGCGCTGGGACTTATGGGGTGATGGTGCTGCACTCTGATTGGCAGAGGGCGTTGGGAGGAGTTCTTAGAGGGGTCACATGACCCTCTTCTGGACGGTTCACCCAATCCGAGAACCTGCCCCATTTTGGTCAAATCTCTTCTCGGGGCGGTCCTCTGCAGCCGAAACCCATCGCGATTGGTAGAAGGTGGTGGGAGGAGTTCTTAGAGGGGTCACACGAAGCACTTCCGGACGGGTCACCCCACCCTGGAACTCCCCCCAGTTGGTCAAATCTCCTCTCGGGGTGGTCCCCAGTGGCTGAAACCCCTCCTGATTGGTAGAGGGCGGTGGGAGGAATTCTTAGAGGGGTCACACAAACCACTTCCAGACAGATCACCCCACCCCGGAACTCCCCATGATTGGTCAAACCTCCTCTCGGGGTGGTCCCCAGTGGCTCAAACCCCTACTGATTGGTAGACGGTGGTGGGGGGTATTCTTAGAGGGGTCACACGAACCACTTCCAGACAGATCACCCCACCCCGGAACTCCCCAGGATTGGTCAAACCTCCTCTCGGGGTGGTCCCCAGTGGCTCAAACCCCTACTGATTTGTAGACGGTGGTGGGGGGTATTCTTAGAGGGGTCACACGAACCACTTCCAGACAGATCATCCTGCCCCGGAACTCCCCCTGATTGGTCAAATCTTCTCTTGGGGCGTTCCTATCAGGGCGAAACCCATCCCGATTGGTAGAGGACAATGGGAGGAGTTCTTAGAGGGGTCACATGACACACGTTGCTTCCGGTCATTTGTCTGCCTTGACCCTGGAAGTAATACCTCATGGCTTGGGACTTCCAGTGACGGTGGCTAAGGCTTACGAGGGCCAAGGGTGGGGTTAACGTTTGATTGACGGTAGGGCCCTTATACTACTGGAGCGCCTTCTTCTGTTTCTCTCCCGCTTCATTCCCCAAGCACTCGGCCAGGACAGATGTCATTTAGGACCTCAGTTGCCACCAGCTGGACAGAGGGACTTGGGTCTTTCTTGAGGAACTGGAGAGCTGAAATGACAGAGGACAACATGCTAGTGTACACACTGTCAAATCACAGCTAAGCGTGATCACAGAATCTTGAACTACCAGAGCTGAATGATCACATTGTAAAATGTGAAACTGGGCTCAGTCCTTCTATTGGGATGGAAAATACATGAGAGATGAATATGCCTCACTTTTCATATTGTCACCTGTGCCTGAACTAGCTGGAGACTTATTATCTCTGAATACCACGCTACAGAAGCTCTCCAATACAAAGAAAGCTTTAGGTTCCTCCATTGGCTCCCTTCCATGCTCCCAACAAGTGGGGAGGCCCTGACTCGACCAGAAAGTCACCCACTCTGCTGTAAATGGAAGAAGGTCCATTGTTTCAATAGCTTCCACTTTTAAGTTTATTTTCCTTCTCTATTCAGGAGCCACGGTCTGAGCTCCAATAACCCTGGAATTGAACAGAGACCAGGTCCAAGCTGGTTTGTGCAGGATGCAGGGCACCTACTGGAAGAAAAATTGCTGGTGGGAAATTTGGGGGAGCAGAAAGTGGCTACAATTTCTCCTCACCTGGGCAGTCCACAGAGAGCCAATAACGCCCAAAGAGTGGATAGCACTGGCTGCGGAGGGGGCCTTGCCAGGACAACCAGGAGATGCACGGACTCACATCACACCCCCTGCAGCTGCCTCCTTCAGGGGAAATTAAAGCTGACTTTCTACTGGGCAAGACTGAATTTGTCCTTGGATGTGTGGCTGATGCACTTTGCACCAGTGCTATCGGTTACAGCTGCTTCTCAGCTAAATTTCTTTAGAACTCACGGATGAGCAGAACTTCAGCTGTATTTATTACTTACACATCAGCAGATGGTCCAGGTTCGGCCATTTCATACGCTGCCTGTCTGTGTGTTCCAGGATGATGCCTAAATACACAATGGAAAACAAACAACAACAATAAAACCTTCCCTTGTTGAGTGCAAAGTGATATTAGCAGCCCCTAGACAGGTCTTTGGCCTCTCCTACTGTGGACCTAAGGGTGAGCTGTGGGCAAGAGGATGCTAGTGCAGTTTAGAGTCCACACTGAAGAGAATGAGAAAGACTTTTTTTTTTAAGAATGTTTACACAAAACCCATTTGCTTTAAAGAGTCTGTGTTCCTCTTGCCACTGCTGTCAGTTATTGGAGACATACTATGCTAGTGTCTTGGTCTAGTGGTCTGAGCAAAGGCCTGGGGCCAGGAATAAGTGAGTTCTAAGCAGGGATCCCACAAGGTGACTGACAGGTGGGACTTAGGCCACAATGCCTGCCTGTCTCACCTGGGTATGCTTGGGAGAAGAGGGCACAGGGCCAAAGCGGAGGAACCTTTTGCCTCCTTGACAAGGTGGTGTGGCCAGGAACCTGAAAGAGCAGGTGCTGAGGGCAGGTGGGCTGCATGCCTCTCAATGATGAAGTCGTAGTGAAGAGCACTGAGCAACACTGTGGGTGGGTCTGCACTTTGAGCAAGGGGGATCACTCGCAGTTCAATGGGACAGGCCACACTACCTCGGACAGCGCTCGCATGCTAAAATTAGAATGTAGCAAAAGCAGCACGAGCAGTGGGAGGAGCTAGCCACCTTGAGAATCAACTTTGGGGTTTGGATGGGATCATACTTGGGGTGGTTAAACTTCCTCCTGCTCCTGCCATCGCAGCTACTCTCTATTTTTAGCACTCAGGGCTAGTGCGGGTATGTTTCATCAAGCTGGGAATTAGCCCCCCAGCTCCAAGTGTAAACATGCCCTATGAGACAGTGTCCCAGCCTCTACTACTAAATGACTGCACCGTGCTTTCCCTACAACAATCCCAAAGCACTTTATAGCAAGTCATGATTTCCTCCGACCACCACACTGGAGAGGTAGGGATATTAACATCCCCATTTATGTATGGGAAGCTGAGGCATAGAGAGATTAATGGCAGCTCAGTGCTGCACAGTGGGATTTTTTTCTCTCTCCCTCAATGGGAATACCAAAAGGGACACTGGGCATCATCTCTCACCAGCTAACTTGACTGCAACTGCCCGGATCTCTTCCCATCTGCTAAAGAAGTACATGATGGTGCTTTTGTACAAGTTCTCCAGCAGCTCGGCATTCTCTTTGGCCTAGAGGAAATCAGGGACACATGAGCTCTCTCTGGCTAGAAGTGCCCTTTGACTGCCAGCACATGCTTTTACGAGCCACAGGTAAATCAGAGAAAGAACAGGTGACTGGGTGGACGTGGGAAAAATGGGGATCTGTGGCAGATTTACATTTCCCATCACCCTCAGTCATATATCCCACTCTGACCGCTATTTCCATTACCCATCACACATCCCCCCCACACCTCTACACCACCACATACCACTCCAGTCAAGAAACTCAGACACTTCAACAGCTCACTCACAAGGTGTCTGCAAATGTCCACCTGGAGCTCTTCAGGCTTCAGCTCGGCTGTGCCATCAAGGTGTTCATTCACGGCAGTTTGGAGCCTCTTCAGTCCCAAAAATGGGACACAGAGGTGAAACGTAGCTCTGCATTCCTGAAAAAAAGGAAGCGTGTCACACCATTTAATTGTTCCCTAATGAGTGCTTTGGTCATTCAAAGGGAACTCATCTGCTTGACTGCTCATCTATTCCGGGATAAAAAGGGATTCATCTGGATGTAATTGGCAGAAAACATGCAGGAATGACTAATAGAGGGGAGAGCTTCCACTGCAACCTGGAGGTAGCATCAATGTCTTTTTGGAACAGATCTACCTACGAAAGCTGCTTCACCAGGTCTCTCTTCTGTTCTGGGGAGGCAGGGGCCTGGGGTGCAGAGACAGACAGGAATAGAGAGCTGTCGGGCTCAGACCCATGACCTATCCTGGATTCTGGTGAGGCAGCCATGGACCAACCTGGCGGGAACTGACTCAGCAGGAGGGCAATGAACTGAGGGGGGAATTTGGACCTCCAGAGCAGGCAGGAATAGCAGAGCTCCCCTGTCATTGGGAGGAAGATTCCTTTGGCTTAGTAAATAAGTCACTCTCGGTCTTACCACTGAAACCCTGGGGTTCGGGTCTTGCAGGTGCAGCAGAAGTGTGACCCAGCTCTGTCGAACCTCCTCGGCGAAATAGCCCTTCCATTTTCTTTTGGTCAGGCGGGCCAGGATGCCAAATAGGACAAAGGACCATAAACAAAGAGCATCATCCTCCTACAGCCAAGAAAGCCCCACAAGTTAGTAACTAAGGGACAATCACATCACGAACCTCGCACAGCCATCTCTTCTACGCTAAAGTCGAGGGATTCCAACTACAGCTAGTCGGGAACACTTTCATGAACTAATTTTTGTTTCGAATTTGCTGATTCATCAAACTATTTTAGCGACAGTTCCATTTTGATGAAATTCCTCCAGAAGCCAGGCAGGGGTCCTTAGAAACCTGCCTGCTGTATTGCCAGTGCACCCATTCAGCTCCCTGGAAGCCGATCTAGCAGGCTGACTTGGATCGTGGGCTTCCAAACCCCCAGCGTCTGGGACCCTGGCTCTCAAATTTGCAACTCCCTGGCACTTCTAGCTCCCACAGTTTCCTGGGTTCCCAGCACCGGGATAGTCTGAGAGCAGACTGCCCGGACCCAAGGCTTTCAATAGAGCTTGGCTGAGAACAGGAATTCTGTTTCACAAAGAGTTTTGAAGTTTGGGGAGAGGGATTGCCACAAATAGGAACAAAACCAAAATTTGACATCTCAAAATTCTCTGCAAAACGGAATCATTCCAACCCTCTCACGTAGAAATGGTATAGAGCAGGCCCAACGCTCTCTATTGTACCTTGGAACCCCCTTTTCATGGTTATCTAGCTACCTAATCTAGTATTCAGACTTTCTTTGAGGTTCTCAGTGGCAAGAAAGAAGAACAGAAGGGGGAGACTGTGGGAGCAGGGATGTCATCCCCATCCTCCTAATGTTCTCCTCCTCCATAAAACACCTCTCTTCCCTGGGGCCGAAACATCTCTTCACTCTGACATGAGCAATGCCCAGGGAGTAAATGGAGTCTAATCAAGATCGCTTGAACTGGGGCTGGAGAGTTCTGGTCACATACGTTGTCAAAGTAGGTCCGGATCTCTTGGGTGAGGTCTCTGAAGGAAGAACCTATGTCCTTCTCTTTCAGCTCCTTCAGGACTTTGGCCACTGCTTTCATGCTCTCGCCAATGACTTCAGAACTGAAAGGGTCACTTAAGGCCCTGATCAGGATGACCATAAGAAACTTCTTGTGCTTTTTCAGCTGGACAAACATACGACATTAAAGAACACTGATCACTGATCACACTTCTAATACGTTTTCTTTAGCAGTTATGAAGCTGTGGGGATTTCATCTCCGCCTCCCACCCCCCCATCCCTCTCCCCGGAGACCTATAGCTATATTTCAGACCAGGTTCGAGCTACAATGAGCCAAACTTGGTGCCATAATACACCTGTGTCATCCTATTATTAGATTCCTAGTTACTTAGATTCCAAGGCCAAAAGAAACCCTTGTGATTATCCAGTCTGACCTCCTGCATAACATTGAACTTCCCCGAAATAGTCTCTGTTGGAACTAGAGTGTATCTTTTAGAAAAACGTTCAATCTTGATTTTAAAATTGCTAGTGACAGAGAATCCACTACAACCCTTGGTAAATTGTTCCAATGGTTAATTAAAATTACCATTAAAAATCAATGCCTTATTACCAGTCTGAATTAGTCTAGCTTCATTTTCCCCCATTGAATCTTCTTATACCTTTGTTTGCTAATGGGAAGAACCCATTCTCAAAATGTGTTCCCCATGTGAGTAGTTCTAGACTGTCCTCAAGTCACTCCTTAACCTTCTCTTTGTACAGCTAAATAGATTGAGCTCCTTGAGTCTATCACTAGAGGTATCTTTGCCAATCCTTTGAGAATTCTTGGGACTCTTCTCTGAATCCTCTCTAATTTATCAGCATCCTTCTTGAATTGTGGACACCTGATCTGGACACAGCATTCCAGCAGTGCTCACATGAGTGTCATATTCAGAGGGAAAAGAACTTCTTTACTCTTAGTCAAGATTCCTCTCTTTATGCCTCTAAGGATCATTTCAGCCCTTTTGGCCACAACTTCGCATTGGGACACCTTATGTTCAACTGATTCTCTGCCATGACTCAAGTGGTTTTCAGCATCATTGCTTTTTGGGATAGAGTCTCTCATCCTGTAAGTATGGCCTGCATTTTTTTTTGTTCCTAGATGGAGACATTTACACATGGTCATATTAAAGTGTACAGATTGTTTGCTTATGCCCAGTTTAGCAAAGGATCTAGCTTGCTCTGTATTGACTGCAAAGAGGTTACTCGGGTATGTGAGAGAGCAGAATTTGGCCTAGTGCATTGTGTGCAGCCTCTGTAAACTCCGAACAACTATTTTCCTTGGTTTCTCTCGTTATACTGCATTCTAGTCAGTATTCTCTCTTACCTTCTCAGGCGCCCCATAGACTAAATTTCCCAGGCCTCTTACAGCCATCTGCCGGACAATGCTGTTCCTATCATGTGACTTTTCTTCCAAGATCTGTAAGACTGGCTTAAGGAACTTCTTCTCCCTGAGCATGGGATCACTCATTAGCTGAAAGAAAATCAACCTGTCCATTAGCCCCAATATGATCATTAAGATTGGGAATAGAATCTGAGCAGACATGTCATACACTAAAAACAACAAGGAGTCCTCCTACAGCCCCAGTCTTGAGGATACAGACAAATATGGCTACCCCTCTGATACTTGGCACATAATACACTGTAACACAAATGAGAAATTCCACACAAATGAGAAAGGTCTACAAAACATGGAGCTTTCCTTTTGGGCACTAGAATAGGGATCCACTCACCTCTTGAGAGCCTCTTAGTGGCTGGGTATGGTATCACAGTCCTTTTCTCACCCCTGGTGCATCCTGCCAGCCGTCCTCAGTGAGTCTTCTGTGGCTCAGGCCTCTGGCTGAGTCCCAAAGTCCAAAGGAACCCCTTCTGGGGTAGTCAAGAACAGTCCCATTGCCCTCACTAGGGTCTCCAGCCCCAACTCTGGGTCCTTTACATTCTGCCCTTTGTTCAAGCTCTCCATTAGCATTGTCCCCTCCATGGGGCTTATGCCACTGTTGGTGGTAGGGGAACCTGGGCCTGCCCCTAACTCTGGGTTCCAAACCATGGATCCTATAAACAGGAGCTAGGCACTGCTTGATTTCAGGTCATTGTCGCTTCTTCCTACCGGCCACTTTTAGCTTCACCCTCACCTCAGAGTTAAAGTTCTTCGGGACTCTCTTCCTGAAAACCCAGCTTAAGTAAAGGCTGCCAGAATCAAACTCTGGCTGTCCCCTGAATTTCTGTGGCCAGAGAGCAGCGCCCTTTCTTGCCCCTCCAGTTCCTGCCAGGAACTGACCTGCTAAAGCCCTTCAGCTCCTTTTAGCCAAGCCTGATGGGCTCGGATTGGCTGCTTTCATGAGGCCTCTCTAGACAGACCCAGACTGGGGGCTCTTTTCCTGGGGCAGGGTGTAGTAGGACCATGAGGCCTCTTGTAAGGAGCCTTAAAGCCCAGGTACAGCCCATCACGGGCACAGAGAGGTTGTTTTTCTTAGAACCAGATAAGCCCCGAAGATAGTTGCTTAGTATAAGTGGGAAATATGATGCAGATGTTGGAGGAAGACTATGGAAAGGGAGGATGCTCCAGCAGGTATCCCCACTCTAGCCTAGGACTTAGGAGACCCAGGTTTCATTTTCTGCTCCCTCAAAGACTTCCTGTGTGACCTTGGGCAAGTCACGTAGCCCTTCTGTGCATCAGTTCCCTGCCTGTAAAATAGGAAACATAGTGCTTCTCTACCTCGCAGGAGTGTGGTGGGGATACAGACATTAAAGAGTTTAGAGGTACTCCGATACTAGAGTAATGAGAACCTAAGATAGACATTAATGTAGTTGTAGGTTGCTTGGTTGGTAGTATTAGGACACTCAGTTCATTCAGAAGATGTGCTGAGCTAAAACAAATTCAGGAGGTGTTGGTTAGGATCAGCACTAGGACTTGGCAGAAGAGGTCCAGTCATCCAAACTCTGTCCGTATCTCTCTCAGCCAGCACCTGTGGTTGTGTAGCTAGTATAGGCAATGACGGCAATAAAAACCACAGAGAGAGAGAGAAGGACTCAGAAAGGTATCGTGAAGTTCCTGGTGAGGTTTCCATATAAAGGAGGACCTATTCTACTGTCTAAAATGACAATTACTCCTATGAACTGAACTGTACAACTCCCGAAAGAAAGGCAGACAAGAGTCTAATGGTGAAACTGCTCTTCAGAGCCCTGTGTCTTACCTGGGCAAGGAAAGCTGTGCTGGTGACTCGGTGGTTTTCTGAGGGGGAATTCACCCAGGGGAGGAGGCTCTGTATGATCTCAGGTGTTATGAGCCCAGATCTTAGCAGAAGCCTGGAAGATAAAAGAAACCGCTCATGGGCTAGATTGCACACTTCAAAAACTCAGCTGCTCTGAGCATACAGCTCTGATATCTAGGAGTGGGAGCTGTGTGTTTCCACCCAGGACACCCCCGCACCCTCCGCCCACAAAGCTATAAACGGGAGGTTCCCTCTCAGCCACTCTATTGGCTACTCATTCCCAAGGATAAAATGATGCCTCCTAGATCTCTTACCTCACCAGCAGACACACTCCCTCATGGTGTGTCTTGGGGTTTTCCACAAGAGTCCAAGTCCTCTGCTTCCTGAGCGCTCTCACCAGTCTCTCATTCCCACCCTTGAAAAGCACAGATTCTAATGCTTTGATAGAAAGCCTGGGGAAAGAGAGGCACAGAACTGCAGCAATCAGGAGGAAGGTGCAGCTTGAACAGAGAGTCAGGAAGCCCCGGTTACTTCTCAGGTCTGCTGTTCAATCGGCAGTTCACCCATTGGCAATGTCCTGGACACCAGTGTCCCTGGAAGGACTTGATGCTGGGAGGTAAGTTTCAGTCTCATACATCTCATAGGACTAGTTTTGCTAGGGACAAAATTTTGCAGTCCTTTTTCATAGAATCATAGAATCATAGAATATCAGGGTTGGAAGGGAGCTCAGGAGGTCATCTAGTCCAACCCCCTGCTCAAAAGCAGGACCCATCCCCAATTAAATCATCCCAGCCAGGGCTTTTTCTCTTTCTGCAAGGAGTATGGGCACTAGCAGAGTACAGTGATATGGAAAAGATACATGATCAGGACCCAGAAACAGGGGGCATAGAGTGTGGTGATCACTAATGGACATTTTGGGGTCATATCTCCAGATATGAGGTGACAGAGTGCTGAGGGTTTGCACTTGAGTCAGCACTCTGGTCACTATTCGTACTAATTCGGTTCCTCACAGAAGGCCTAATTGGATAGAGGTGTACCTGATTACGAGTTCAGATTGGGGCTAGTGAGTCAAGGAACCAATCATTCCATTAACAGGGAAACTGTATAAAAGGACATGGGCAGGAGCCCTTTGAGGGGAACAGACAGAGAAAGAAACTTGGGTGACCAGATGTCCCAATATTTGGGGCTTTATCTTATACAGGTGCCTATCCCCCCACCCGCCCCTGTCCTGATTTTTCACACTTGCTGTCTGGTCACTCTAAGAGAAACAGAAAGACAAAAAGCTAGGAGAGCCTGACAAAGTGAGGTCTCTGAGTGGAAACACCTTACCCCCCACCTGACTTTTGGAGAAGAGCTTAGAAAGTTGAGATACAATATAAAGGTGCTATGTATTGGTAGGGGGATTAAATAGACTATACATTGGTGTTTACAAGCAAAAAAGTCTCAACGCGGTCTGTGTTTGTGGAAGATGTGGGGGTGCAACACCCCTCTGTGTCACAGCTGGGGGCTCATCAGGGATTTCCCTGTTATCTATGCAAATGGAGAGCCTGTTGGAGAAGCCGGTGTAGAGGTTTGGCAGTCCAGGCGATGGAGGGAACACTGAAATGGGTGATGAAGCAGCAAAGAGAAGTGTAGAACAGGGGTTCTCAACCTTTCTGTTTCTGAGCCTCCCCCCCTACCTCAACATGCTAGAAATACTCCATGGCCCAGTTCCAGGCCTCTGCCCTGCCAGGCATCAGAGTTTGGGGCTCCTGGCTCCAGATTTTAACCCCACAGGGTGCAGGGGCTTGAGGCTTTAGTGCAGGTGCTGGGCTCAAGGCTTCAGCTTTCTGCCCTGAGCCCCAGCTAGTCTAAAGCCAACCCTGCTTGGCAGACCCCCTAAAACCGGCCCGGTTGAGAACTGCTGGTGTAGAACAGTGGCCTCCAAACGTTTTGGTTCACGCACCCCCAGGGTGACCTGCCGCAGACGCGCCACCGATGGGAGACCTGCCACAGGCGGGCCGCCAGAGGGGAGCACCAGCCGTGGACATGCAGAGCTGCCGCCGAAGGAAAAAAACGGCGGAGTGCCGTCCGGCGGCGCTACTGCTGCCACGCCCCCCCCGGGATCATCCCGCGCACCCCAGTTTGGAGACCGCTGGTGTAGAAGACCCGACAGACCTTCCAACAATCCCAGCAGGCAGAAAAACAGCCTTTCCTTGCCCGGTAGGTTTAACAGCAAAAGAGTCGGCAGGAATTTATACGGGAGCAAGCCCAGGTCTGGCAACAACTCCCCCAAAGTTTGGTGAGTCCCGTGACAGGAAATGGAAACCAGGCACAGGAGATCAGACTGTAAAATGGGACCCGCGAACAACCCCGATGTGTTTTTGGTTACTCCTCAAGGAGGAGCAGTGAGACCTCCTAGGGACAGAACAATGTGGGCCCTTCAACTGACACTCTATTTAACCGGGGAAGCACATCTAGGGCTTTTAGTGATGAGCAGGCAAGAGATTATGACATGATTAAGGCAGCCATGCTGGACGAGGTGGGGCCTGTCTACAGAAAAGTACTGCCAGAAATCTAGAGTTGAAAGATGGATTGAGGGATTATGCCTCTGTGCATTTGGACAGAAATTAAAAGATTGGGCCACTCATTGGTAAGGCCAGATACTCAGACTGTGGGGGAGATCATGGACTGCATGGTTCTGGAAGTTTCTTCAGAGTCTCCCTGAGCATACCCGAGTATGGGTTCTGTGGCGCCAGCCAGTTCATCTGGACCCCACAGTTAAAGTGAGAGGAATTTGCAGAGGCGGACATTCCCAGAGTGAGTCAGTGGTCTAAGGGACTAGATTTGAGAAGGACCAGAGTGCCTACAGCTGGGAAGGGCAGCAAGAAGAAGAGGGAGGAGCCTCAAGGAACTGTAGTGGGAGCTTGGCCTACGGCGTGCTTCCGACATGGACCTGAAGGACATCTAAAAAGAGACTGTCCGAAAATGGACTGTGGGTTTGCCCAGTTTTGTGGTTGGGACAAGACTCCCAGGCAGGGAAGAAAAAAGAAAGTACCTACCGTATCGGTCTGGGTAGGGAGGAGCCACCAAAGGGACTAATGGACACAGCTTCATCCTGTTTGCTAATCAGGCAGGAGTTAGTGAAACCCCACTGGATACTTCCCAGAGGTAGGATCAAAACTGAATACCAGGTCCATGGGGACAATAAATTCTGCCCAATGGCAGAGGTGACTCTGAAAATTAAGGGGAAGTTTAGGCAGAAACATGTAGGGGTAGTGGATGGATTGCCCCACTGCCTTCTACTGGGCATGGACTGGAATCCCTTTCTAACAGGGACACCAAGGCAGGTATGGAGGCCCAGGAGGGTGGAAATAAAACCTGAAGGGCCAGGTAAAGAGGAAATATATGTAAAGGGGCTGGAGGAACCTAGACACGAAAGTAGAGACAAGAGGGAGGAGAAAGAAAACAAAGGTCAAGCGTAAAGGTGACTTAAGATCATCCAGTGGGGTCAAACAGTCATCAGAGCCCTTACCACCAGGATCTCAGGAGCAGGCATCCCTAGAACACTTTGGAGGGACTCAGAGCAGTCTGTGTCCATGGAAGAGGCCGGGGCACAGCCTACCACCCCGTCACATATAGGTACCTAAAATGGGCCTGCACATGGGCCAACAGCATGAGCAGAATCTATACTCGTGTCTGCAGCGCCAGCAATCACATAGCTAGGTACCCATCCATCTGAACAAATTCAAGTTTTGTGGACAAAACTGAGGCACCCATCTTGAAAACCTGACCCACTGTGGCCACTACATAAGATCAGCCTTACTGGCTCAGTCCAATGGTCCATCTAGTCCAGTACACTGTCTTCCAACAGTGGTCAATGCCAGCTTCTTCAGCAGGAATGAACAGAACAGGGCAATCATGAAATGATCCAATCCCTGTTGTCCAGTCTCAGTTTCTGGCGGTCAGAGGCCTAGGGACACCCAGAGCTTGGGGTTGCATCCCTGACCATCTTGCCTAATAGCCATTGATGGACCTGTTCTCCATGAACTTATCTAATTCTTTTTTTTTTTAAACCCAGTTATACTTTTGGCCTTCACAACACCCCTTGGCAATGAGTTCCACAGGCTGACCGTGTGTGGTGTGAAGTAGTACTTCCTTATGTTTATTTGATACCTGCTGCCCATCCGTGAACAGAGCTGAAATCCTGGTTTCCTAGGAAAATTCAGAGACACTATAAAACCATGAAGTCTGTAATTTGAGCACCTTGTTGGCATGGAATAAAGAAACACAACAAGAAGAGAAACTAATAATGTTGCGAGATTGGTGGGAAATGTACATTAATGTGCTACCAGAGCTGAAGTCAACTGAGGACTCAGGAATCTTAGTGTTAACTGGCGAGGGGCACAGAGTGGGTGCCGAGGGGCCTGGTACATACATTCTAGCTCACTAAAAGATTGCCCCATGAGTCTCAAATAAAAGCCCATGTCGCCAATATCATTGTGAAACGCATGTCCAGATGCTGTGTCAAGAGTCATGGATATGCATTGAAAATTACATTCTTCGGATCTGTGACTCGGGACTAGTCACCAGGAAAGGTGACAAAATGGTTTTCTTTCAGGCAAGAAATGTTTATCCATCTGTTTGTTTACATGTACATTAAGCATGTAGGGTTCACATTCAGTTGAGAAGGACTGTGAGAACATCAAAGAAAGAAAAGTAGCAGGAAGTAGACAGGGGGTGGGGACCCAATTTTGGGGTACACATCAAAGGTTTGCTCTAGTCTATTTGGGGGACATCTTTCACTTAGGAAGTAGATGGACCGCGAGTTTGCTTCATGAAAGAGGGGTCGCGATCAGGCTTGGTTGAGAACTTTGGGTGAGAAACATCTTGAGACAGGAGGTTAACCTGTTGGTTAAGTTTAGTTTCTAGGAGCAGGTTATGATTTCATTTGAAATGTAACCATTTTTTGCTTGCATTCTTACTCATGGTCACTGGAATCTCTGTTCTTTGATAATCTCGGTTCTTCTTTTCACTAGAAATATATCTAAGTGCTGTGTGTTTTGCAGTACAGAGTATAAGTATCCAGTACAGAGTCTAAAGAAGAAGTAATAAACTGGTGTGTACTGTTCCATTGGGAACAGCAGGCCTGACAATTCTGTGGGAGTTCAGTGGATAAAGGGCTGGACACTATACAGAATGGTCAGAAGACTCGGCGGTGGGTGTGTGCCTGTCATTAACCTGTACAAAGAGACTGAGGTCTGAGGAGGCCTGGGTGGCAGGGTTTGTTTTGCCATAGCCTGGTAGTTTCAGGGAACTGACCCACAGCAGGCACAGACAAGACTTCCTCACTCGAAGGGCATGTGATGGTAAGGTGCCTCGTAACCCTGGGAACTCCTGGGGAGCGTCACACAACTCTCCTGGAATTCTCTTTGTTTCTCTCCCTTCCTTCTAATTACCGGCAAGGGTTGCCCTCAGGAAGTTGTAGCCCTTTTCGGATTTCGCTCGGGCTGCTTCTCGTTGGCAAAGGCAGCTTTTGTCCGAGGGTTTGGCTGACCTGCTGCAGGAGAACAGGAAACAACTCTGGGAGCAGTTCCCGCACAGCTTTGCTCGACTGCAGGGCTGACACCACCTCAAAGATGGCACATGTTGCCTGAAAGGAGAGCATGGTAAAAAAGGAGATCTCTTCCCAACACCATCACTCCCTCTCTCCCCTTCTGATATCTGCTGTACTAAATTCTCCCTTCGGCCAGTAACTTGAATGACAGCGAGCAACTTGCTTAACTCGTGGCTCACTTTCCCACATCCGTATAAATGTGTATGACCTCCCAAGGCATGCTGCGAGTCCAAAGGACGATTTGCAAAGCACTGTGAGAAACCTGCTCCAAAGACTCTCTAATGGCCAGACAGTATTAAGGAAATCAGTAACGTAGCTAAAATTGCCGTATTTGTTCCACAGACAGCAGAGCCGGACTCAGGGAAACAGTCCATCAGAGGAGAAGTGCCCACACAGCAATATTATACCACACTTCCCGCTTTCCATCAGCAGGATTGTCACAGGGCACAGGAAAGCCTGAAAGATGTGTCTGTCATCTAACTTACTGAGAGAGGTTCAGCAGCTGCCAAATGCCTGTCAATTTCTGCCTCTGAGGTGATGCTGCCTTCTGTTCTTGTTGGAGTCTTTATCTTCTCTATTAGGGCTTGTAGGACTTGAGTGGCCAGCAAGGGGTCTCCCCCCAGAGATCTCCACAGCTCAGTGGTGTCACTGCAGTTTAACAGAAGTTACAGGTGAGCCCTGGACACTTTTGTGGCTCACCCTGAATGCGTCATATTTTAGTAAAGACCAAATGTTCTCCTTGCCTATGATGAGAGAGTTAGGAGTCCTGTCCTCCTTTAACTCTCCTTGTGTTTAAATATGGAGTTTCCAGGTACAGAACTAAGTTAAGTGACCTAGTCTTCCTGCAGCCTAACCATTAATACTAGACTTCAGAAGGACAGGACACAGAGCGCCAACCTCACTTCCTGTTTTCTCCACTTCCCAGTCAATATGGAATCATGAGCATGTGGCTCCCAAAGATCTAGGGTTTGGAAGGCAAGTGGATGAAAGAACAGCCAGATTCCTACTCGATGGACATACAACTATGAGAATGAATATTCATGGCCATCCTATGTCCCCTTCACAAATGGGGTCCCTACCCTCTGTTTGCCAAAAGCTGGGACTGGGCAACAGGGGATGGATCACTTGACAACGACCTGTTGTGTTCATTTCCTCTGGGTCATGTGGCACTGGTCACGGTCGCAAGACAGACTACTGGGCTAGATGGCCTTTTGGTCTGACCCAGTATGGCTGTTCTTATGGTCTTAGATTCCAGCACTGATCACTGATAACTCAGTTAGCGATCTTTAAACGAAATGATGGATCTGCTTCCAGTCCACTTTTAAGTACCAAGGATGGCAACACTGCTCTAGCAGCCCCACCCTCACTGATACCAAGCAGAGGTCTGATGATAATATTGGCCCTAGTCTTTGCAATCAGCCAGGGATTTGCACCTGAAGCTGTCATGCTACCAGGAAACCAACAGCCACTGCTCATTTCCAGAGTGAGCTCAATTCAGGTGTCTAGAGAGGTAGATGTTTCCAACAGTACACTCCAGTTATACCAGTAAAGATAGGTCTTTAGGATGTCTTTATGCTCAGGGTTTAGCTGATCGCCATATTTGGGGTCGGGAAGGAATTTTCCCGCAGGGCAGATTGGAAGGCCCTGGAGGTTTTTCGCCTTCCTCTGTAGCATGGGGCACGGGTCACTTGCTGGAGGATTCTCTGCTCCTTGAGGTCTTCAAACTACAATTTGAGGACTTCAATAGCACAGATATAGGTGTGAGGTCTTTTTTAGGAGTGGTGGGTGAAATTCTGTGGCCTGCATTGTGCAGGAGGTCAGACTAGATGATCATAATGGTCCCTTCTGACCTAAGTATCTATGTCAAAGCAGCTATTCATGAATGGAAACAGAATGACACTTAATTTCTCTCCGCACCCCACCTTAACGTGTTCTTGGACCTTCCTGCAGAAAGAGCCAGGCTCTTAACCCTTAGGAATGATCCCAAACTGTCTGTGGCTTAAATGAAGCCCTACATCTCCTAGTAAAGCTGTGGGATCCAGGTTTTACCAAGATGAATGCAATAGGTAGCGGTATATACCTGTCCATCGGCAGACGTTTGCTGAGGAGGCTGGAGATCACTGCCTCTTGGTGATGGTGAGCTAGAATGGACACTGCCTCCACCAGGAACTGCCTCAAGCTGCCCTCCTGGATCGTAGGCATGTGGCGATATAGTATAGCCAGGATATCTGGCACCTGGAAGGAACAAAACCAGAAAGAAATGTCCCTTTTTCTTTCTCTCCATTCACTCTACAGAATCAAAACCTTTATTTAGCCATTTGCTGCTTTTTTAGAAATGCCTCACTTCAAGAAGCAAATGTTCAAATACGTCTGCGTAACTTGAACCCACACAAATTGCCCACACACGGCTGTAAAAATTAACACTGACACACACACAGACACACCAGGTAATTTAATGTGGTGGTGCCCAGCTATGCATTACCATATGCATAAACCATGTTCACATGCACAAAAGGCGGCTTTGCTTGCCCAGATTTTCCAGGTGTGATTTAAGCAGCGAAATCTGAGCATTTGCCTCGAAGAATGCAGAGCTCATCAACAACCACAAGCACAAAATATGCAAGTGCTTTAAAGACAGTGTGCAAATGCCTGGGACTATGAACAGGGGACTGCCTCTCATATTCATTCCTAGCCCTTCACATCTTCAAAACACTGTGCAAACATGGCAGTTCTGCTGCGAGGGTTCCCTGTCCTGAGGCCTTTCACCAGCCTTGTTAGAAGATTTGTGGAGTGCTCCTTTCATCTAGCCCTAACACACTGGGCTCCAGAATAAGGCATATAAATAGTGGATCCCAAAGACACTAGCGTTTTCTCCCTCCCTCCTTCTCTTCTTAAAGGGTAGGTCTACACAGCAAAAAAATCCCACAGCTCTGAGTTTCAGAGCTCAGGTCAACCTGGGCCTGTGGGGCTTGCACGATGGGGCTAAAAGTGGAGCTGTTCCTGCTCGGGCTGGAGCCCAGGCTCAGAAACCTGGCAAGAGGCTGGCAATAGCCCAGTGCTCTTTTTAATCCATGTAGCCCTTAACCATAGGCCTCCTAATACCTGGAGGCCTCCAAGTGCCAGTCATTCTGTCTTCTTGTCTTTTCCCCAGAGTCTGTTTTCTCAAGCCTTTCTTGGCTGAATACTGTGGCAACAAGCTAGAACAATAACCAACCAACCATCTTCCTTTTCCCTTGGATTATCTCGGTCTACTGCTATTGATTCTGCCATTGCCTATCTTAGGGTAGAAACAGAGATGGAATCGACTCTATGTCCAAGGGGGAGAAACAGCAAGATTTTTCTTCCTTACACATCAGGGCAAAGATCAAAAAGCCTAGAGTTCAGGTAGAAAAGCTCTCCAGTTCCCAGTTTTACCTCATCCAGCATGGCACCTCCACACTCCTTCAGGATGATCTTCATCCACAGTCCAGCTGCCGTGGCACAGGTGGGGCTAGCAGACAGCAGACCACCCAATGTGGCCTCAATAAAGTCTGTGGCCTGTTCTGAAGGAAAGTACTCACTAACAACCTGGGAACAAATCAAAAACAGGAGAGACCGCCATGATGTTTGGCTCCAGCACTTTTAAAAATGGAAAAAAAGATACATGCATCAGCAAATGGTGAATTAGCCTCCTGTCTAGCTCGCCATTTGGGATTACAATTCTCTCTCTAGTCTATAGACTACATTTTTGTCTTCTACACTCATGATATCAGGTTAGAGGCAAAGACTCTGTTGCACAGTTAGCACAACATTGTACTGGATATGCAGGAGGTAAGTTTCCCGTTTGTAGTCTCTGACATACACTGCATCTTTTTACAGCACACAGAAGTCAGTCAAGAGAGGCGTGCACACAAATATCGGCGAAGGCAAACCCACAAGGTGACAGAATGAATCCTGGGTGGTTTCTCAGCTTGATGTTCCACTAACACAGTTTTTCTCCTGGATGGCTGGATGGCAGAGCCGGCTCCAGGCACCCGCCGAGGAAGCTCGTGCTTGGGGCGGCAGATTGCAAGGGGCGGTGTTCCAGCCAAGCTTAGGGCGGCATGGGGGTCTTTTATTTCATTATTTTTTGTGCTTCACCGCTCCGGATCAGTGAAAAAGCAAGAGCCGGCCCTGCTGGATAGGTACATGTGTGTGCATCCGCGTGCGCATTTTCATGGGCATGCAACATTCTGTGGAATCTGGTTTTTACGTGGCATTCAGAGCACACATCTAGGAAAAGCATCTTGCTGGTTACTAGCAACCAACGCCCCGCTCCCACAGCTCCCTCCGAGTACGGAAAGGCATCATGAAAGAGCAAATGTCAAATGAACGGTGCCCGGTCACTCGCACATCCGCACAAGCTTTTTGAGTCAGTTACCCTGGCCATTTTGGAAGATGCCTGAAACAGAGCCTCGGGGTCTGGAGCTCTTAGTGCTTCACGGAGACATCTCAGCTCCTCCTCTGCTGAGCCCAGGTTTATGGACTGGCCTGGAGTGGAGAAAAGGAGAAAAAGTACTGTAACGATTAAGGAAACTGAACCCCTACTGCATGGATCTTCATATGGGAGGATCCATGTGCTATCATAGAATCATTGAATCATAGAATCTCAGGGTTGGAAGGGACCTCAGGAGGTCATCTAGTCCAACCCCCTGCTCAAAGCAGGACCAATCCCCAACTAAATCATCCCAGCCAGGGCTTTGTCAAGCCTGACCTTAAAAACTTCTACGGAAGGAGATTCTACCACCTCCCTAGGTAACGCATTCCAGTGTTTCACCACCCTCCTAGTGAAAAAGTTTTTCCTAATATCCAACCTAAACCTCTCCCACTGCAACTTGAGACCATTACTCCTTGTCCTGTCCTCTTCTACCACTGAGAATAGTCTAGAACCATCCTCTCTGGAACCACATCTCAGGTAGTTGAAAGCAGCTATCAAATCCCCCCTCATTCTTCTCTTCTGCAGACTAAACAATCCCAGTTCCCTCAGCCTCTCCTCATAAGTCATGTGTTCCAGACCCCTAATCATTTTTGTTGCCCTTCGCTGGACTCTCTCCAATTTATCCACATCCTTCTTGTAGTGTGGGGCCCAAAACTGGACACAGTACTCCAGATGAGGCCTCACCAATGTCAAATAGAGGGGGACGATCACGTCCCTCGATCTGCTCGCTATGCCCTATGCTGATGATTCGATGATTCTATGTGCTATGTTGTCACCAGCATAGTGTAAAATCTTGGCCCCATTGAAGTCAATGGCAAAACTCCTGTTGACTGTAATGGAGTCGGGATTACACCCTAAAATGTCTGAACGTTAACAGTAGTGGTATGTTATTGTGAATGATCCAGGATTGAACAAGCACTGTGTTCAGCTTGGAGCAGCTTTCTGTGTGTGTCTGGTTTCAGCAGGCTCTCTGCTCTCACTATTTACATCTAAGCTCCTCTTCAAGTACAACTCATGCAGGTAGATCAGAGGTTCCAGTTTAGAGGTGAATCCCTCCACCAAACTCTCCTTGTAAAAGAGACGGGGATAGACAAAAAACTTCGGCAAGAAACCCAGGCTCATCAGTCACTTCTAAACAAGGCTGGGATTACTATGTCGTACATTCAAAGGTTGGAGTCCCTTATTCTGTTTCTGAATCACCAACACTGTTTGTAGGACTGATTAATAATAATTGGAACTAGGGTGACCAGGTGTCCCGATTTTATAGGGACAGTCCCCATTTTGGGGTCTTTTTCTTATATAGACTCCTATTCCCCGCCACCCCCTGTCCCGAGGTTTCACATTTGCTGTCTGGTCACCCTCATTGGAAATGGCCTTAAACGATAACCAAGCTCTATCCCTTATCATCTAACCCTTAGGTGAAAAGAATATCCTACTCTTTCACAAAGGGGAAAAATGGCCTCTACTTACTCCAATAGCTCTGAAGGCTCATGCCAGAGGGCTGCTGGAAGAACTTTTTGTTTACAGAATTATTCCAGGAAACCCCTCCAGTACAGCCAGTGGCAGGGTAAAGAGAATGAAAATGTTTAGTACCAAGGGCTTGTCTCCATGGCGATATTCAAGAAAGTTAATCCCCATTCATTTTCAAAATGCATGAGTTAAACTTCATTAAACACCTATGGGGACACACTTATTTAGAATTAAAGTGGCCTTCATTCAGGTTAGTTTCATCCATGGAATTCACGACAATTAATAAGGCCCATTTTAATTCAGAATCCGAGCATCCACACATGTGTTTAATGCCATTTACCTCATGCACTTTAAATGTACACCTTTAGTTCATTTGGATTAACTTTCCTTAGTGTCCCTGTGTAGACAAGCCCTAAGGAATTTAGTGCTTATCTACCTGTATGTAGACCATTTATTAGTTGTACAGATCCCAAAAGTGTGCTAGGCTCTTTACACATCAGAATCTTCTCTTCTAATGAGGTATTTACAAGATGCCCACCATTCTGTTATCTAAGCGACAACACACAGGACAGAAAGAACTAGATAGGCAGACAAATGGACATTACAACAGTGAAAGAAGGTGAAGAATTCCTTATACCTACTAATGGTCTCCTCACCTTGTATACAGAGAAGGCAGCTGATACAGTCAACCACCCACTGACGGGACGTGGCCAGCGAATCACAGCTGTATGGTGCTATGCGTCCAATCAGAGATCCAAACCGATCAAAAGTTCCCTGAGTCTAATGAAAAAAGAAGGAAGAAGGAAGAATGAATGGTCTCCAGTTGGACTAGACTTCACTTGCCATCCTTATTGTTGAGACCAGTCAGCTCTGTGTTTTTGGGGAACCAGGGCGCAGTATCTAGCCTGTCTGACTCATGAAAGACACCCCCCGCCCCCACCAGTCTCTGTTTGAACCCAAACCCATCAGAGAAAAGGCTTGCAGAGAACAATGAAGGGTGTTGGGAGTCACACCTAGACCCCTCCTGAGAAGGGTGACAAGATTAAGACATCTCCATTTGCATACAGAATGAAGAACAGAGACAACTCCCCTAACCTCATCTGCATGAAAGATGGGATAGGAATTAGCATGAAGAATGAGGAACAGAGAACCGCACTGAACTCTGGGACCAGAAAAGCAGGGACGCACTGCATCATGGGAATCCCTGCTCCAGATGCTAATGAACCTACGCCTGCACACACCTAGCTCAGCAATTATCAGACCAATTCTAGTAATAAATCTTTGTTATCCTAAAATACTGAAGCAGCCTAGTTGCCTTGTGAGCTCCCTGGAAAAAACCACCACCCATAGCCAAGAGTGATCAGCTCCTATTGTCTAGCCTAAAGAAAACCCTTGAAAACCCATCAGTTTACCCATAAACAAATCTAGTGTTCTCCCTTGAACCATTGTATTTTCTCTACAAAACCCCCTACCTATGCCCAAGTAAGGGTTCTGATGTATAGACCCAAACTCTGCTTCAGTTCCACTGGGATTCCATCTCCTGACTGATCGTGCGGGGGGCTCTGCCTGTCTCCAGCACTCAGGACCCTGAGCTACCACCACCACCTGGGAACCCCAACCAGTTCAAGCCTCATGGAGTGGGTGAGATTCCCCCCCCGCCCCTCCATTTTCTTTTCTTCCTCAGGTATTAACCTTTCAAATGTAACCATTATGTTTGTTTAGCCCTCCTTGTGTAGTTATCACTATTATTCAACAAATAACTTTTGTGGTTCAGCTGGTTGCTTCTCTCTCTCTCTCCCTCTCTCCCTCCCAATTTTACTCTGTATTTTCTGCTTCCCCCATTTACTCTGCAGCAACCCTTCTTTTACCTAAGCTAAAGATCCCGGTAGTGCCCAAAAATACTGTGGGGTTTGCTCATGAAGTGGGTTACTACCAGTACAATTGTAACGTGAAAGTGGGATAGGGATGTGTTAAACTTGGGGCACGTAAGAGGGGAGCAGCTGAAAGTGCTGCTTAACCCAGCCCATTGAGTACAGGGCCATATGAGAGGATCAGCTGGAGAGGGCTGATGGACCTGGTCCGCTCAGACTTGCTCTGCTAGTGCGTGCGTGCATGCCTGTTCATCTAGTTCTCGGCTGGAGGGACCCAGCCCTGGGGAACCGAGGTCCTGCAGGGTAGCTCCACTGGGAGGGGACTTGCAGAAGGAAGGAGGAGAGCTCCACACAAGTGACATAAGCAGCACATTAATAGAATTACAGACCCTCTCCCCCTCCAAGAAGAGTAACCCTAATCAATGAGCCTACCCCAAAGTAACAGGCACATCTGGTACCATTGTGCCCCTGATTCCTGTACTGTACTGGGTAATGCACTTTGGAAAACATAATCCCAATTGTACATACAAATGGATGGGGTCTAAATTAGCTGTTATCACTCAAGAAAGAGACCTCAGAGTCATTGTGTACAGTTCTCTGAAAGCATCCGCTCAACATGCAGTCAAAAAATAACAACATGTTAGGAACCCTTAGGAAAAGGATCGATAAGAAGACAGCAACTTTCTTTGTGCCACGATAGGAATCTACAGGACCCCCAAACCTTGAATACTGCATGCCGTTTTGGTCATCTCATCTCAAAAAAGATGTGTTAGAATGGGAAGAAATACGGAGAAGTGCAACACAAATTAGGCCTATGGGATAACTTCTCACCCAAGGGAGATTAAAAAAAGAGCGACGTTTCAGCTTGGAAAAGAGACGACGAAGAGGGAATATGCTAGAGGTCTATAAAATCATGACTGGTGTAGAGAAAGTCAATAAGGAAGTGTTATTTAGCCCTTCACCTAACACAAGACCCAATGAAATTAATAGGCAGCAGGTTTAAAACAAACCAAAGGAAGCATTTCTTCACACAATGCAGTCAGAAGCCGGGATACTGGACCAGATGAACCATTCTTTTGCAGGAGGCAGGTTAGCCATTCTTATGTTTTATGTTCTTAGCTGGTTAAATAGAAATTTTCCTTTACCACCCTGGGAGCATAAGAACCAAGAATGCATTTGTGACACTGGCAGACCAGGCAACCTGTGTATGACCCATAATAACTTAACGAGAGGCACTTCCACTGTATCAAGACAAAAAGAAAAGGAGTACTTGTGGCACCTTAGAGACTAACCAATTTATTTGAGCATAAGCTTTCGTGAGCTACAGCTCACTTCATCAGATGCATACTGTGGAAACTGCAGAAGACATTATATACACAGAGACCATGAAACAATACCTCCTCCCATCCCACTCTCCTGCTGGTAATAGCTTATCTAAAGTGATCACTCTCCTTACAATGTGTATGATAGTCAAGTTGGGCCATTATGCTTTTGATTTTGTCTCCTTGGATTAGAAACATGATACATTTAACACCGGCAGGAGAATGACATGCCTTCTCTATTCTGCAGTCTCTCATCTGGATCTGAATGAAAGCTCCACCCAGATATCCATTCATCCCATAACACTGAAAAAATTGAAATAGTTCACTGTTCCACACACAATCTTACCGTAGCATTCTGATCACTGAGAGTGGATTTCACAATCAGAAGCTTTTTAACTCTTGTCTCAGGCACTGAAAGATAAGGAGAGGTGTACAGTACTTCTTTGTTCCACACACACTCACTTTCCACACTGGAATTAATCCTGGATTTCAAAGGGCCCTAGTTAAGAATAGTACCAAGCTTCTCTCCTCTACAGAATCAGTGGGGAAAACATAGGACCAGATTCTGGTCTCAGTTGCACCAGTGTAAATCTAAAGTAATTCCATTTCTCTAAATAGTGCCATCCTACTACCATGATGGAAATATTATAAAGGAGTTTGATAGACTGAGGTGACTGAAGTTAATCTGCAAAAAGAAAAGGAGTACTTGTGGCACCTTAGAGACTAACCAATCTATTTGAGCATGAGCTTTCATGCTCCTTTTCTTTTTGCGAATACAGACTAACACGGCTGTTACTCTGAAACCTGAAGTTAATCTGTGTTTACACCGGCATAACAGGACTCAGAATCTAGTCTAGAGTGTATAATACTTAGGATTCTCGAGTCAGGAGTATTATTCTATTTTTATCTGATTCTTGTTAACGTGCATTAGCCCCAAGTTAACTTCTGTATTTGAAGTTGAAAAAGACCTTGACAAATATCTTGGGCTACATTCAGCACTTAGTTGAACCTGTTGATTTCCATATGGGGCCATATAGGGGTAACTTAGGGCAGCATTTGGTCCCTTAGTGGATCTCCAAACCACTGGTGACTGTGTGTTCTAGAGCCTCTGTGCCCCAGTTGCAGAGGTGATGAGTCTGCTGCAGCCCTGCCGGGCCTACACAGCCTTGGTTCTTTAGCTCAATCTCCAGTAGCTCAAGCTTTTAGCTCTGGATGTCCTCAACTCAACCCTCAGCATGTCGGCCAAGAGGGCAGCTGGCACAGTTGCTCCTGTGTTACTTACAGTCAGCCCCAACAATAGCCCTCAGGAGCTCTAAAGACACCACACGAACGGCCTCATGCTCAACCTTCTGCTGCTTGTGTAGAAATGCTAGCATGTCATCAGGAGAAGAACGGGCTGCAAGGGAAGAAATCACATCCTCACTGCCTGCAGAACTCTTCTTCTTACCGTACCTCACAAAGGTAAGGAAGTTACAAAGAAACCACAGTGTCACTCAGAGTGTCTTCCCCTTACCTAGCAGAAGTACACAATGGAACAGCTCTTTGTGGTTTTCAATGCTGAGCTGCTTAGCTGGAGAACAGATCTGTGGGAAGAAGGGAAATGGTCAAAGAAAAACTAATCAGAAGCAATGGAAAAGAAAAATGTTCAATTAATTTCTAAGCTTCCGCTTCCTGCTTGTCCAACTGGAGGTCTGAACCCCAGGGAGATGGTCCTGCATGCACAGCAAGACTCAAAGACAATGACCAATACATAAGATAAGAGAAGCTAAAGTGTTTTGAGCAGCAGAGCTGACCTAATCAAGACACAGCCACAGTTTTTACTTTACAACTCTGACTCCCCCTGGTAATCGGCTTATGGTGAAATTGCTTTACAAACTGAGCTGGATAGTAGCTAAGAAAATGAGAGCGCTCCCTGCTTACTCTTGAGCCTGCAGAAATCAGTAAGGCATGAGGAGGTCCCCAGGCTCTCCACGATCATTCCATCGATTTTTCAGTGTTAATATGCTTCAGATCTGCTGTGCCTAAGCTCAAGGGATCCAAGCAAAACCACCCCTCACCTGGTTGTGCAGAGCACTGCAGATGGCTTGAAACTTCGCTTTAGGTAGAGGGATCTTATATTCACCAGAGACCTCCAAGAGCTGGCTCAGACTCTGCAACAGAGGGCGAAAGTCAGATGGTGGGCACACAAAGGAGCCATATGTAGTGACTGAAGCAGATTCAGGGGATTCCTAGATTCCAAGGCCGGACCGGATTCTTGCCATCATCTAGTCTGACCTCCGGTCGGTATGACACAGGCCATAGACCTTGCCCAGAATCATTCCCAGAGCAGAGCTTTTAGAAAAACATACCAATCCTGATTGAAAAGTCGTCAGAATCCGCATCGGCCCTTGATAAATGGCTCTAATTGTTAATTATCTCACCATTAAAAATGTACACCGTATTTCCAGTCTGAAAGTGTCTAGCTTCAGTTTCTAGCCATTGGATCAACTGACACCTTTCTCTGCTAGACGGAAGAGCCCATTAGATAATAGGAGTCCCTCATGTAAGATATTAGAGACTGTAATTAAGTCACCCTGTCACAGGATAGGTCCACCCCGTCAGGGTGGTATCAGGTTGAGGAGGAATTGAAGTAGATCTGGAGTGGCCCAACTGGCCTAGTCTCCCTAGCAAACCACAGCAGTCCGGGCTCCTAGGGCAGCATGGCCTAATGGTCGGGATCAGTGCAGCAGCCCTTGGGTGAGGGTCCACGGCCAAACAGCCTGAATCACTTGGGCTGCCCTTCTCGGGATGGCAGTGCGGCCTAGTGGCCAAAGTCAGTAGACCCACCCTTGGCTGCAGGGCAATGCGGCCTAGTGGCCAGAGTCGATAGAACCACCTTTTGCGGCAGGGAAGTGTTACCTAGTGGTGAGCCCTTCTCCACTGGGTCCTACCTATTGCACAGGGTCCCAGCCCAGGGCGCAGGGGTATCTGCCACCAACTCAGCGGGGATCCTTCCAAAGCATGCTGAGTCAAGCCTGCTACCTCAAGTGGATCAATGTTTCGTCCACCTAGGCTGCTTCCCACCCGTTCTTCCGCAGCTGGGACTCTCAGGGATTCTGGGGTCTCTCCTCCATCTCTGGCATTGGGTGGCTGGGGGTCAGCTGCAGCCACAGTCCGGCTGGCCTCTGAATCCTGGAGCACTGGCAGTCTCTCTGCAGGAGCCTGCAATGCGCCTCGGCTCCCTTCGGCAGCCATCCCAGCCTGAGCTGAGTGGCTCTCTTTTGTATCCTGGGTCCAGCTGAAGCATGCCGAGCAGAGATGAGGGGGCATGGCCTCCTCGGCCCACAAAGCAGGATTAACCCCTGCTGAACCAATGCGGGGTAGGTAAACCCCATCACACAGCCTTTTACTTTCTGTGTATTAAACTAAAGAGATTGACTTCCTTGATTCTCCCTCTGTAAGGCACATTTTCTAATCCTTTCGTCACTGTGGCTCTTCTGTCAATTTATCAACACCCTTTTTGAATTGTGGGCACTAGAACTGGACACAGGATTCCAACAGTCGTCAGACAAGTGCCAGATTTAGAGGTAAAATAACCACTGTGCTCCTCCTTGAGATTCCCCTTTTGATGCACCCCAGCTTTAGCTTTTTTGGCCACAGCATGAGTTCATGTTCAGCTGATTATGCCCCATGTCCCCCAAAATCTTTTTCAGAGTCACTGCTTCCCAGGACAGCATCCCCCCATCATGTATGTGTGGCCTAAATCCCTTGTGCCTAGACGCATACATTTACATTCAGCCGTATTTAAAGGCATATTGTTTCTTTGCGCCCAGTTTGCTAAGTGATCTAGATCACTCTGAATCCATGAGCTCTCCTCTCCATTATTTACCACTCCCCCATTTTTATCTCATCTGCCAACTTTATCAGTGATGATTTTATGTCCTCTGCCAGGTTATTGATTAAAAAAAAGATGAAAATCGAATTCCTTCCTGCATCTAACACACTTTTTCTCCTTTGCTGCTTGAAGCTTCCAGAATGTCTCGGATGCCATCTACATATTTTACTATGTTTACACAGTTGTGTAGTGCCCTGATGCTATCAAAGAAGTCCATGATGCATTGGTTCCCTCCAAATCATGGGTATTTCAACCCCCAAAGTGACCACATACTCCGTACTAGAAAGCTTCAACCAACATAGACGGTGAGTAAATATCACTACCAAGAAGTTAGAGCTGTCTCATGACTTCATTTACAACTGTGTAGCCCCACTCAAGACAGAATATGGCCCCTTACTTCTCGCTCATGTGGTACTGAGGGGGGATGAAATAGAGAGACAAGGTGAGTGAGACAATATCTTCAATTAGATTATCACAACCACCTTGTCGCTCCAATATCTTGGACCAACATGGCTACAAGAGCACTGCATAGAATGGTAGATGAAACAGACAGGCAATGACTTTATATCTATTGAGTTATGCAATGCAAAGCAATGACCCTCAAGCCTCCTTATTATTAATTTTCAACCGTTGACAGTTGGCTTGGTATCGACCAGAGACAACATATGGTAGCCCCTGCTCTGAGGAGCTTATGATCTAAAAGAGAGATACAGAGTTGACAGGATGTTTTGGGAAATCACAAGGCGGGAGTATCTTGTTGTGCAGGTGTTTTGTTTTTTATCTCCTTCTCCTCCTCCCCAGGAAACAGAGGATGCTTTTCAGAAGAGGCAGTTACCTACAAATCTTGTTGCCTGGGTCACCATGTGTATAAACCCAGAACTTGTGTGCATATTTATTATCTAACAAGTCACTATCTAGACCAGGAAACCCCACTGGCAGCAAATTCCTCCTGCAGGTCATACAGGCACACACAGAGACAGTTACCTTAATGAGTGGTACCTCACCTTGGTGACGTGAAAAACATCAATTTCCTCCTTATATTGCTCAAGGAGCCATGAGATCTCTTTAAATATTGGATTTTGCGGCTCCTTTTTGTGTAGCAGGATGCCCATCATGGGACCAAGGGCTTTGATGACGTCCTTCTTGAGCTGCATAGATGAGACACAGAATTTATGTTCCTATGAATTCATTCAATATCTTCCAATAGGCACAACTTTCCTACTTCTAATGAGTGCAGTTTCCCTTGTTCCACTGTCGGAACGGTCCTATCCCAATATTTCCTGGTAAAGAACCAGGACTCGTAGGGTTGGTGTCAGGATTATATTCTAATGCACCTCACAACTAGACCAGGTAAAATATTTCCCCAGATTAGTATGCATTCTAGGCCAACTCATCCCTGCTGTAACTCCACTGGGGCTGAATGGACTTAGACCAGGAATTAATTTAGCCCACTATCCCGGGTTCATCTGCACATTAGGTGCACAAAACTAGACTCCATGTACACTGGGTACAGACCGAATTTCCATGATGTGGTGACATTATAAACGTATGGGTTTTCGATGTTTTACATGACAATCTGTTCCATCCAAAAGGACCTACCATTAAATGCCATCATCACAAAGAGTGCCAGACACACAGAATGTAACATCACAATTTCCGCTAAAGGTTTAGAAAGCCAGCAATTCTCACCTCCAGCTCCTCACAGCTCAGCCAGTTGCTGGTCACATGACTATATAAGGGAAGAATGTTCTTGCAGAATTGTGATTCACCCATTCTGGGGAATGGGCACTTTTCCCAGTTCATAAAATATACATTCACTGCCCTTGAGCATTTTTCCAGAACTGCACAGAAGGAGAGAAGACAGGCCATGTGAAAAGGACATAGTAATAATGAGGAGAAGTTGCTTTCTCAGAGAAGACACCCAGGCCTATCGTTTACTCCAATACCATGGCAGCTACTATCAGGACTAGATGCTGAAATCCCATATCAATTGGGAGCTATTTCTCTTTTCCCCATTCCATTTCTTGTTTCTTAAAAGGCTTTTTTCTTTGTATATCTCTCCATCTTTTTTCAATTACCATCATTTGAAGACTCTCGTCCCCTGCAGTTATTGTTTATTGAACCCGAACACTGTATGATTTCATCCTGAGTTACAGTTTGTCTGAAAGATGTTCAGTGCTCCTCACTGCCATTGGCTTTAGTGGGATTTGAAGGTAGTGGGGAGCACTTTGCCCTAAAAGTAGGTGCATCTAGTGTCCTTGCTAAGACGAATTAGGGCCCAATCCTGTTCTCTATGAAGTGGATGGCAAAATTCCCATTTCCCTCAAGGGCGCAGGATTAACCCCTTACTGAGCATCACCTGAAAAGCAAAGGAAGAGAGAAGTGGAGTAGACAGAGAAAGAGGGTGAAAGGAGATGATGATGATGATGAAGAAGAAACTGAGGAGAGAGAATGGGTGGAGGAGTGGGAAACAGGGGATTTTTAAATGTACAGTAATGAAATCTGCTCCCTTCACCTCCTCCCCCAGGAGCCTCCTGGCAGAGGGGCAGCTTCAGCCTTTGTGTCTGTTTATTTTAAACGATATGCGTGAGTCATAAAGGGCCTGAACTTACAAATGCTCAGCACCTCCTGCAAAGGAAGGAGCACTCTCAACTTCACTGAGTGCTACGGGAGCCAAGGAATGCAGCACCTGGTGCAATCCAGGGAAGGGAGCACAGTTCAGGGCCTGTTTGCAAACTTGGTCAGTCACTTAAATCTGTACCAAGACCCCCTAAATATCCATTTGGGGCACCTACAGGAAGTGCTGGCACTTACCACCGCAAAATGCTTGTCTCATCCTGCTGTCCTTGACTAACGCCAACATGGAGATCATGACCTTCAGGATCATTCCCACAAAAGGGATACACTTAAGTGCTGCAGAGAAATGCCAGAAGAGAAGGAAGACAGACAATCAGCTGCTCTCTGCCTTCTTACAACACACGTAGAAACACTGTGGGGCAGGATGCTATGGGTTCCGAGGCCATTGGCGCTGCATAAGCAGAGCAGAATGGCTTTAAAGCAGCCATTGAAAGCCAGTGGGGGATTCACCCTGAAGAGGGGAATCCTCCACAGGTGTCCAGCTGTGCCCAATGCCCAACTCACTCCCAGAGCAAGGGGAGAGAGCACTGGGGCGGGATGGCAAGTGGGGTGGAGAAGAGCTCCACTAGACCTGATCTTCCACTCATTCCCATCCTTAAGGTACTTCACTCAGGGGCATAGGTTAGAGCTTGCACCTCCAGCTGGATCGCTCATGATCTGGAGGCCAGAACTAGCAACAGCAGTTAATCTTGTGTTTCTACACACACACACTCAAACAGAGCTCTGTTTAGCGGTAACATTTTTAGGTAGAGAGATAATCCCCTGTCCTTAAATGAAAAACAATCACTTTGAAAGAAAAGAGGGAAGTGACCATACCATAGGTGGATGACAGGTTGCCCAATGTAATGAAAATAAACTCTTCAGGCAGTTCCAGATGATACACCAGCTCTAACATGACATCACTGAAATAGCAGCGTGCCAGAGTCACTAAGGTGTTGCTAGCTGCCACTTTTAGTTCATTTCTTGCTTCCTAAAACCAAAAACCAAAAGAGAGAGACTGAGGTGACTGAAGCCGGTTGCACTAGCCAGAGTTGTTTACATGAGTCAAGTCCTTATTTCTGTGCACAAGTTGTGAATGAACCAACCCAACTTTCTGAGGGTAGAGTCATTCGTCATAAATATTCCTTGAGTCACTTGAGTCACTTGGCTAAACAGTTTTCAGCCTTTGAGTTGCTTGCAAGCTGCTTCGTCAGCACATGTGTAACTTTCAGCATGTGAGTTGTCCCATCTTCTGCATGTGCACAAGTGCTGTCTAGGACCTGGGCTTTGGTCTGGAGGAAGGTGTGGACCTCTAACAGAAGAATACATTTTCATTTCAGTATATAGTTTATCCCCCCAAAAGAGAGTTTGAATGAGTTAAAGCTTTGGATACTTTGATTGGTATCTCGGGAGAACTAACTTACCTGAGTCTTCTCTGTCATGTGGTTTGAGGCTAGTGTTATTATTTTCTTCAGAAGCCGCCTCTCTAGGCCCTGGGTGTCCTGCTGTAAGACTTTCTCCAGGACACAGTAAATGTCTATTCTGTTTTGCTGGGGACAAAACATAAAGGAGAAGAATTGGGAAAAGTTTGTCTTGCCGACCAGACAGTAATGTAGCTAATAAGCCCCTGCCCTAATTGGTGGCTTAATTGGCGTAAAACATGCCCTGCCCTCCACAAGCACCGCATTCAGCAGCGCTTCAGAAGCAGCCGAGCAACTGACATTGTTTAATCTTCCTGGAGAGAAAAGAGCCAGAGGAAGCGCCCTTCACTGCCCCCTTCTCTAGTTTCATTTATTCAGAACAAACAATAAAAATGAGCACCTTGCCCTTGCTCTAGCCACTCCAGGCAGAATTTGTAAATGTGGAATATAAAATACCCAACTCCTGCAGTGAGTCCTCAACCGCTCCCGGGGGCAATGAGCTCAGCCCTTAGATCTACACGGACAGTAGCACGCGCGAAGGTGTCTTTTATGTGGCCCATCAGTGTAGAACTTCACAGATGAGACTAACTATGGAGGAGTTGTAGGATCAGTTGGGACCGAGAAAAAATAAAGCGGGACACTGAGAAATTAAAAGCCTGAGGAGAGACCAAGATTCATTTCAGAAAACTGCAAACTAGCACCCCTGGAAAGGAGGTAGAAGTAACTGACAGAATGGGAGGGAGAAAAGTGGGAAGCAACAAGTGCCCTGGGGGTGACAGTGGAAAACAAAGTCAAGAGGTATATGCAAGGTGTGATGGCTACCACAAAGAGCCATGTGGGTTGGGTCTTTTACACACAGGGATCATGGCACAAAGCAGGAAGACAACAGTTCCTCTCTGTTCAGCTGAGCTGTGACTGCATCTGGAGGAGTGCCTTTTCTAGCACCACATTCCCAGAGAGATCAACAAATGGGAAGTCATTCCTGGGAGAGCAAAAAAGAATGCAGGGGGCTGGCAGAAGTGACTTCTGGATAGAGCCCTGCAACCTGACCCAAATCCTAGGGGACCTGATCACAGGCGTCTGGGTCAGGTTGGGTGAGAAAACAACTGGACCCTCTTGAGCTCGGGTCAGCTCGGCTCTCCTCCTTTAGCCCCTGGGATCGGCACAACTGGGACTGCGTGTTCCTGCCAGCCACCACCTCCTTCCTGCGCTGCACGCGCTGTGGAGCAAGGATGCCGAGGAGTCACAGCGTCTCCCTCTCTCTGCAGCACAGACCCAGCGCAGCAGGGGCCGTGTCAGAGGATGGAGCCATTGCTGCACACAGTGGCCGCTGCACCAGCCCCATGAGCAGGATGCAGCGGCAGGATCCGGTTTGGGGGGAAAGGTTGGGACCAGGATGGAAAATGATTCAGCCCTCTCAGGGTGAGGTGAGTGGGCCGGGGGCCAGTTCCTCTTGGGCTTAAAAATTGGGCCCGAGCAGACCCCTACTTCTGCAGACAGACGGAAAGAGCTGTCTGTGTCTGATGCGGCCAAGGGATGACTCTGAAGGAGAGAGGATAATACCATACAACTACCTGGAGGGTGTGAACACCAAGGAGGGAGAGGAATTTTTTAGGATAATACATTTTGGTAAAAGTAGGAGTAATGGGATTAAGCTAAAAAAGGACATTCAATTTAGACTTTGATAACAGGAAAAATGCCCCAACTGTAAGACAGGGCTATTAGGTTATGACATAGTCTTCCTAGGAAAGAGGCGGAAGTTCAGTCCTTAGGGGCTTTTCAAATTAGTTTGGCCAAAACCGTGGAAAATGGCTGCTGGGAATGCTCCTGCATTAGCAGGGAAATGGACTGGATGATCCAATAGGTCTTTTCCGTCTCGGTCTCCTGTGAGTCTAGACATCTGTGTGACCTGCATGCCAAGGTCATAACCCACTTTGGAAGGTTCAAAGCCAATCAGATCTCTGAATGGGAGAGCTTAGGGGTCAGACAGGGTCTGCATCAGATCTCTTGATTGGCTATACGTTCCAGTGGTTCTGCTTTAAAAGGCATGCTTCTGCAAACTGCAATCATAACAGACAGCTCCACTGGGGAGAAGCCCCTTCCATTCATTTTTAAATGTAAGGAGGATTTTTTTAATTGAAAATTGTCACTGACAACTTATCAATACATAAGCACTACATAATTCAAGTAATTCAAGTAATTAATCACATGAATTAACATAATTAATCACTCTCCTTACAGTGAGTATGATAACACCCATTTTTTCATGTTCTGTGTGTATCTAAATCTCCTCACTGTATTTTCCACTGAATGAATCCGATGAAGTGAGCTGTAGCTCATGAAAGCTTACGCTCAAAGAAATTGGTTAGTCTCTAAGGTGCCACAAGTACTCCTTTTCTTTTTATAATTAATCAAGTAATTCAAATAATTAAAGGAGTCGGAGGCCAAGACAAGCGGTTCAGTTGGCCTCCTAGTACTTTAATGGAAACTAAAATGCCTTCTGTGTTGGCCCTTAATAGGGAAATGGACTTTGTTGGATGCAAGTATTAATCAATGGAAAAAAGGGGTCTGAATATTCCTCCTGGGGCAATTCTGCACTACTGCACATGTGCATAATTAATGAGCCCCGCATATTTTTATTTTTTTGCACAGTAAAAAGCTTCTGCTGAAATGCTGCTGCCGTTCCATCTCTTGCCCACCAAAGGGTGCTGTGGCAATAGAACAAAGCAGCAACTCCCTATCAGCGAAGGAAGAGAGAGAGCCTGTCTTCTTCACAGCAGGCCAGGTCAGGAGACAGGGGCTATGGGGAGACAGACAGTGTGGGATGCTGGGTGGGGTCAATCAGGGGCTCATAAGGGCTAGTGGGGGAGGACAGACTGGGGCAGGGGCTGAATGGGAGTGGAGGCACAGAGTTAGAGGAGGAGGGAGGTTCAGGGCTCCATAGTGATGGGGGAGGAGGTGCAGAGCTACCTAAGGACAGGGGCCGGTTGGCTGGGGGCACAGAGACACATGGGGACAGGGGGAGGGGGGACAGGGACACATTGTTAGGATATAGATGTTCAGGCCTGTCTGTAAAGGCCTATCATCTAAGAATTTAGGTGTATTCTTATCACTTGGCTAGTTCTAGAGGTATAAAAGAAAGAATGAAAATCACTGTCTGCCAGTGTAAGGTCCTTCTCTTACTGTGACAGTCTGAGGCCCTGTTCTTAGGCTAAGGCCTTTGGCTAAGCAGCAGAGGCAGCCATAAACTGGGAAGCGACCAGTCACCTCTTCACATTCCCAACTAGTCACATTCAAATAAGGTGCTATTGGGCTGTTAGGAACACAATCCTGTCCTGATAATGCCTATTGCCTCCAGAGAAAGGGAAGGGCCTAGAAGATGTAAAAGGAAACTTAGTTTGAAAGCATCCTGTCTGGCAAGAACTCACTTATCACTAGCAGGGATGTGAAATCCTCATTTCTGGGTTTGTTCTATCACTGTAGTCCCCATTTCCCCATTGTTTGTCTGTATAATCTCTGTCTGGTTCTGTGATTGTTTCTCTCTGCTGTATAATTAATTTTGCTGGCTGTAAACTAATTAAGGTGGTGGGGATATAATTGGTTACATAATCATGTTACAATATGTTAGGATTGGATAGTTAAATTTCAGGAAAAGGATTGGTTAAGGTACAGCTAAGCAGAAGTCAAGTTTTACTATATAGTCTGCAGTCAATCAGGAAGTGAGGGGGTGGGTGTGTGGGTGGGGGAAATGGGAACAGGGAATGGGGGTGGGGAAATTGGAATCATGTTTTGCTAAAGGGGGAAATGGGAACAGGGAATGGGGCTGGGGAAATTGGAATCATGTTTGGCTAAGGGCAGGAATGGGAACAGGGACACAGCTGTAAGGCTCTGTGGTGTCAGAGCTGGGAAGGGGGACACTGAGGAAGGAAACTGAAATCATGCTTGCTGGAAGTTCACCCAATAAACATGGAATTGTTTGCACCTTTGGACTTCGGGTATTGTTGCTCTCTGTTCATCTGAGAAGGACCAGGGAAGTGAGTGGGTGAAGGAATAAGCCCCCTAACACACATGGGGATGGGGGGAGTGGGTTTCTGAGTGGGGGTGGAGGGACACATGTGGATGGGGGTGCAAGGACCCATGGGTGTGCAGGAACACATGGAGACAGGGGCAGATGTGCCTTACTGAATGGGAGAGGTTAGGGGTCAGACAGGGTCTGCATGGGGGGAGCTGCCTAACAATTCCTCCCTGCCCCTCCCAAAAAAACTGTTCCATACTTTTCCCACCCATACCCAGCAACGCTCCAAGTTTACACCCAGGCTCCTTCCCAGCAATTTACTTCCCTCCATTACCCTTGACTCTACCAAGCCTTTGCACTGCGCCTAAGGGGTGCAAGAAATATGGTTCTGTATTGAGTTTAAATGAATTATTACTCAGAGTTCTGTATTAACATGAAGAGTAAGGAATTGGTTTGTCAAAAAACATTTCCTGAATCCTTTTTGTTGTCTGTATTCATACAGACATACTTGCTGACAGGTATTTTGAAATAAATAACCAAAAATCATTTTAACGGGTGTAATTATATTGTATTGTTTTGACAAACAAAATATGCAGAATTTTGCAGAACTTCTAAAATATTGTACGCATCATTTTTATTTTTTTCTTGCAGAATTCCCCCAGTAGAAAATATATAGATAAGGGTCCCTTCAATGCTATAATCTCAATAATATGTCATCATAACAAAGGAGTGTTGGCTAGGCTTTAGAGCAGGGAGTCAGTTCACTTGGGTTTTATTCACATTCTTTGACTAACTTGCTAAGTGGTGTTGAGCAAGTTACTTAATTCCCTGTGACACAAGTCATCCGTAAATGGGGATAATGCTTCCCATTCTCACAAGGGTGCTGTGAGTCTTAATTCATTAGTATTAGGGAAGTGCTTTGAGATTTTTGGACGAAGATGCTAAAGAAGGGCAAAGTATTATTAGAAGAGATTACTGCTAGTCCGATGGTGTACTTTTACTGTCTACAGCCCATGTACTCCACTGTGTGTAAAAGGGCAATGCTCTCTTTATAGAGCATTGTATCATCCTGATCTGTAAGAACAGCATTTTGCATGATGAGTTTACGCCTGAGGACAGAAGGGCGAATACTGATTCTCCTGATGGTGCGCCAGGCCAAGTTCTACACTGAATTACCCCCGTGCAGTCCCTTGTACCCCCATGAAGTCAGGCAGAATTTGGTGTGGACACCTGGAAAGCGGATGCAATTTCATGAAAGTGCCCTACCTCATCCTTTTGCAGTTTCTCGAGCAGAACTGTCAGAACGATAGCCAGCTTGGTCTCGGCTATAAAGGCAATCCTGAGGGCAATTTTGCCCTTATCTTGGTCATCCATATGTGCCAGGAGGGAAACAACCTCATTATAAACACCTGAAATTAAATAAAAGGATTCGGCTGGTTACCACTGACAGCAGAAATTGGTGCTGGCCTCTTTAATTCACTATCCAGTCAAGATTCTGCAGGAGCCCAAACACTGTGAGAAGTAGACCTGGGAATCCTGGAAATCCTCTTCCTTCCTCCTCATGACCAGGTTTGTTTGCTGAACTCCCCAGTGTGCTTGGGGGGAAATCATCATGAAGCAAATTTGCTCCTTTCAAGTAGGTCCCCACGTAAAATAATCTTCCTTTCCCTCTTTACTGTCAATTGATGAGTTTTGATAGCATACAGAATAATAATTTAACTCTAAGCCAAGAAATAGAGCTAAAGTTAAGCACATGCTGAGGAGTTTTGCTTAGTCAGGGCCTCATTTTCAAAAATCTTGAGCACCCAGATGTACCTATTAGCTATGCTGGGAACTTTTGGGGCTCGGTATCTCTTGAAAATCAGGCCACTGTTGGAGACCTCAGTATGAATTTAGAAGCTTAACTTTAGGCCCCTTGTTTTGAAGAAAGCCTTTAATCTTCTTTTATGGTCGTTTAAATACTTGCAGAGAAGACTCATGGAACGGAGTTCATCCAGTTCATAGAATATCAGGGTTGGAAGGGACCTCAGGAGGTCATCTAGTCCGACCCCCTGCTGAAAGCAGGACCAATCCCCAACTTTTGCCCCAGATCCCTAAATGGCCCCCTCAAGGATTGAACTCACAGCTCAAACCACTGAGCTATCCCTCCCCCCTGTACAGTTGCCTGTAGAGGTCATAAAGGAATTCCCCCGCCCCCCACCCCCACCCCCATGCACAATTGGCGAGGTGTACGCTGTGAGTGGGGTGGGGTGGGGTGGGGTGGGTCCCTCCAACCTTCATCTGAAGCATCAGGGATTGACCATAGCAGGAGATGGGACACCTGGTAGGGTGGACCAGTGCTCTAAAATGGTTCAGAGAATCTGTTTCCTTAGCTGTCCTGCTCACATGCTCAGGGTCCAACTGATCTCCAGAGTTGTGGGTGGGAAGGAATTTCCCCCTGGTCGGATTGGCAGGGACCTTTGAGTGGCAGGATGGGGCACTGATCACCTGCTAGGATAATCTGAGTATATCTGACCCAATCAATTCTCGGCCATTGCAAGGGCCTCAGGCATTGGTGGAACCTCAGTCTCTCCTGTCCTCTGCCGACGGCACACAAACACTTTTGTCTCCTACAGACTGAAATGTTTTTGTCCAAGACAAGTTTTGGGGTTCAGTGTAGGGTTGCTAGGTGAAATTTAGTGGCCTGTGAAATACAGGAAGTCAGACTAGATGATCTAATGGTCCCTTCTAGCCTTAAACTATAGGAAACAATGAAATAGCTGGTGTATGAAAAAAACCAGGATTTGATCTCCCATGTATCTCTTCCCTCTGGGCAGAAATTCTCCAGGAGACTTAATATTTCACAAGAAATCTGAAATGCCGTATTTATCTGTCTCCATTGTAACAGCATTCCAAGCATGAAGGAGGAACTAACAAGATTTTCCCTTCCCAGGAAAGACTACTTGAGGTTAGGTGATTGCCCATCCGTTATGCAAATTGCATCCTTCAGTTGTAACACCCAGATGCAAACAGAATCATGACTGTAACCTACTCTGCCCATCTGTGTGGGATGAGGAGCACTAGTGTTGCTAAGAAATGTGACCCCATGCTTTGTTCTCTTGCATTTAAGATAGTACCAGAGCTTCATTTAGACAGCTAGAGGAGAAGTCCTTCTGCCTTTTTTGTTCTAATTTCTCCTATCGCTGATGGAGTTGGCTCCATGGATGCAGAAGACGCAAAATGAGGACCCATAACAAACATAAAACAACTGGGAGAAAAGAAGGAAGACCTCCCCCATAACATTCCCTAGAAACTCAGATTCTCAGGAAAGTTTCCAGGTCCAGAGGCTGTAGGCCAACTCCTCAACTGGTGTAAATCAACACAGCTACAAGGAAGTCAAAGGAGGGACACTGGTTTACAGCAGCTGAGGTTCTGCTCACACAAATGGAGAACATTACAGCTCATCTGTATGCCTATGCTTTCTAAATGTGTGTGTGAATATAGAATGGATATAGAGAATACAATGCTGACCCTTACCTCTGTCGGTTACCTCCTGATCACTCACAAATTTATTCATGTTTTAATCTTTCCTCAACACTTCCTCCAGTCCTTTCTCCAAAGAGCTCCAGTACTGATAGGCAGCTGGCCTCTCAGGCTGTCCTGTCCGGAATAGCCAGTTAAGATTATGCAAGCACTATTATGACATCGCTGTGACTGTGACATAGCACATAAACTGCTGCTGACCAGGTAGGTGCTGTGATGACATGGACAAGAGTCTCAAAGGTATTTAGGCTCCTAACTCGCACTGAAATCAATAGATGTGAGGAACCTAAATACATTTCAATATCTGGGCCCATCCATGTACGCAGTCCAATAGGTGGCTAAATTTGCTCCAGTGTAGAATTTCTCATTCGCTCGAAATCCTTTTGAATTTTGGTTCCGTCCCTCTCTCAGTTTGCCACACTTTCCAATATTGGTTTTACTGGAAAATCTGCTCCTGCTTGAATGGATAGAAAATAAAAGCACCGAACAAAGAAAGAGAAGAAACTGCCTTGGAGAATGCACAGTGACACTTGAGTGTGGGTGGTTGGTTTCTTTTGCTTTTTAATTTGGTTGATTAAAAAGCTTGATGAAATCTTATTGGACTGTATTACAAATCTTGATTTTTATATTTTTTTAAAATGAATTGAAATTTATTCTTCATTTCCATGTCCTGCCAAACAAATCAACTAAATTATTTTTTGTTGTGTTTAATACAGTGTGGTGTCATCTGTATGGCCATATGTAGAGCCCACACTTGATTTTGGAGATGATGTTGCCTTTAAAGCATTCAGAGTGATGACACTCTTTGCAGTAAACCATGTGGAAAAAGAATTCCAATGACATGTGTCCTTTGCTATGTATAACTGATTTGGTGCCTTACCCTTTCTGATTTTGCCCTTACACGGACACACTATTCTTTTGTACTCCTCCTTAGTAATTCGTCCATGTTTCCCCATTTTGTAGGATTTCTTTTTGATTTTCAGGTCATTACAAAACTTCTGATGGAGCCATTGGCCTCTTACTATTCTTCCTCTCTTTCCTTTGCATTGGCAGTTGTGCCTTTAATATTGTCTCCTGGAGAAACTGCCAGCTTTCCTGAACTCCTTTATGCCTTAGACGTTTTCCCCATGGGTCGCTACCTACCAATTCTCTGAGGATGTTAAAGTCTGCTTTTGGCAGTCCTTCTCCTGTCATTCTCATTCCTTCCTTTCCTTAGAATCATGAAATCTATCCTTCCTGATCCCTTTCACCCAAATCACCTTCCACCTTCACATTCACAACCAGCTCCTCCCTGCTGGTCAGAATCAAGTCTACAGTGGCTGTCCCCCCGGTTTCTTCCCCCATTTTCTGAAACAAAGCATTGTCCCCAGTACATTCCAGAAACTTATTGGGTAATTTGGGGTTTCCTTTTTCCTTTTTCAGCAGATGTCTGGGTAGGTAAAGTCCCCCATTACAATCAGGATTTGTGTTTTGCATATTTCTGTTGTTTGTTCTAGAAATGCCTCCTCTCCCTCCTCTTCCTGATTTGGTGGTCTGTAATAGACCCCTACCAGGACCTCACCCCTGTTTATTCCCTCTTTTATCTTTACTCAGAGACTTTCAACTGGTCTGCTTCTCACCTCCTTCTGGACCTCAGAACAGGTTTACAATGCAATATGTCCTCTCTTTTTTTTCCTGCCTGTCCTTCCTCAACAAGCTATAGCCCTCTATACCAATAGTCCAGTCATGAGATTTATCCCATCAAGTATCTGTGATGCAGTTAAGCTCAGTTAAGATTTATGTTCTAAAACTCCCAGTTCTTACTGTTTATTCCCCATTAGTATTCCTCCTTGCTTGTGTGTACAGACATCTAAGATGTTAAGCAGATGCCCCCATGGATTTCCCTCTTGTTTCTCCTATAATTCTACTGCAATTTTCCACATCTACTTCTCCCCACACAGCTAGTCCTCTATTAAGGCCACCTTTTTTTACCTGGTGGCTTTTTTCACCTGCCCCCTCTGAACTTAGTTTTAAGCTCTTCTCCTAAGGTTGGTGAGTCAGTGCATGAAGATGTTCTTCTCCTTCTTGGTCAGACGGACCCCATCTCTTCCCAGCAAACCTCCTTCCTGCAATGGCATCCCATGGTAGAGGAAGTCAAAGCCTCCCAGAGACCCATCTTCATAACCCTATTCTGTGGGCATGCCTACCATTGAGTGTGTATTGAGCAGAAAGAACACTCAGTGCAGGAGACAAGGGGACTGAGTTAAACTGCAGATGTCAGGTTCACAAACTTCCATTTTCCGTGACTAATCTCTTAAGCTAGTGAGGATGGCCACGGTATAAAAATATTTCTGGAGATCAGCATGTGATTATTTGTATTGCAGTACTGCCTCACAGTCCCAGTCACAGAGTAGGATCCCATTGCACTCGGACCTGTAGAAACAGAGAACAAGATGGTCCTTAACTGTCATTAATTAATTAACACATCTTAAGAGCACAATAAACAGACAAGAGGATAATAAAGCAAGCAAAAAAGCCCCCTTTGACCAGGTACCAGCAGATAACTAATATAGAGCTACCTATTTCGGGAACTTTCTTCCTGATTCAGGGTCTGATGTGACTCAGCCCCTGTTCCATGCCATTGTGTAAACTGGAGACTCGTACATTTGCACAAGATGGAAAGTATCCAGTGGCACACCGTTGAGGCCTACTCCAGTTTTAGTACATAAACAGCAGGCCACTCTGCAAGAAGCTAAGGGCATGGTCAGCACAGAGAGTTTGCCTGTCTCTGTGTTGGTGTCCTGCACCCCTCACTGTCTACACCTGGCTCCATAAAGTCGGGCCTTTCAAAAATGCAGCATCAGGTAGGAGCACAGGTAATTGTAAGAATGCTTGCTCATTGCAGCTGTTACCATCCGGGCAAGGCATCCACATATAAGTCCACTACGGATGGACCAGTGATGGGAAGAGTGTTCATGCATGTGACAAGTAACACCATGAACTATGTAATGCCACAGAATAAATTAAGATCAAGAACAGAACAAGAGTATGTGTGGCAAAGCCATGACAAACACTGTGCAGGCATCAAGGAGCTCATAAATTAGCACCTCATCACCCCAACACTGCCTCAGCTTGACTTAGAGCTTGGGCAACAGTAGACCCTCAAAAGGAGGAGGCCACAGCTTTACACCCGTGGTCACTGTGATGTTAACTGGCTGCATTTGACAAGAGCTGGATCAGAGGTTGACTTTGAGTGTATTTACAGGGGGCAAGGTTTTCACAACACAAGCCTTGTGCACACACACAAATAGTGTTCTGCAGCAGTGCAAGTTGAGCTGCAGCAATGAGCAGCGGGATCCTGCTTGGGCTCGTAATTCATACACTTCTCTCACTAATGAGGATCAACAGATCAACCCATACTGAATGCAGCTTGACAATATACCATCACTTAAAACACATTACAGTCAGAGAGGATGATAAATATTCCATGTATACACATTATGTACAAGGCCCAAAATGACTGAGGGTGCAAGAAAACAAAGCTGGTAAATACAGAAAATGCATTTGTCATAAATATAAAGGGAAGGGTAAACCCCTTTAAAATCCCTCCTGGCCAGAGGAAAAATCCTCTCACCCATAAAGGGTTAAGAAGCTAAAGGTAACCTCATTGGCACCTGACCAAAATGACCAATGAGGAGACAAGATCCTTTCAAAAGCTGGGAGGAGGGAGAAAAAACAAAGGGTCTCTCTGTCTGCCTGCCTGCCTGCGTGCTGCTGCTGGGGACAGAACAGGACTGGAGTCTGAGAACTTTTAGTAAGTAATCTAGCTAGGTATGTGTTAGATTATGATTTCTTTAAATGGCTGAGAAGAGTTGTGCTGAATAGAATGACTATTCTTGTCTGTGTGTCTTTTTTGTAACTTAAGTTTTTGCCTAGAGGGATTCTCTATGTTTGGAATCTAATTACCCTGTAAGGTATCTACCATCCTGATTTTACAGAGGTATTCCTTTACTTCTATTAAAAGTCGTCTTGTAAGAAAACTGAAAGCTTTTTCATTGTTCTAAGATCCAAGGGTGTGGGTCTGTGGTCACCTATGCAAATTGGTGAGGATTTTTACCAAACCTTCCCCAGGAAGTGGAGTGCAAGAGTTGGGGGGATTTGGGGGGGAAAGACGTATCCAAACTACGTTTCCCAGTAAACCCAGTTAAAGTTTGGTGGTGGCAGTGGAAATTCCAAGGGCAAAGGGTCAAATTAATTTGTACCTTGGGGAAGTTTTAACCTAAGCTGGTAAAAGTAAGCTTAGGAGGTTTTCATGCAGGTCCCCACATCTGTACCCTAGAGTTCAGAGTGGGGAAGGAACCTTGACAGCATTACTGAAAAAACAGCTGCAGATTGACTCCTGCTAGCAAGAAGCTTCTGTACAATGTACAGTAAGATATTGGGCTTAACCCAGCGCAGGGCTAGGCTGAATTAAAGTCAGTCAAAGTTTTGTCTGAGTAGGGTATGAGGCCCAGCTCCTCAAAGGTCTTTAGACTCCTAACTTCCACTGAAATCAGTGGAAGCTAGGAGCCTAAATACCTACTGTAGAATTTGACCCAATAACAACAATAATAATAACAATTTGCATTTCTAGAGAGATTTTCTTCTTCAAAGCATTTTACACACATGTTTTCTCACTCTCTGCTTCAAATAAAAGCCACTATTGACAGACAATTCTATTTTTCTGTCACAGCACAGACAAATAGGAGAGTGAAGAGAACACAGTTCATTAATGGGATTTTAAGCAGGTTCTCGTATGGAAAAAAAAATAAAGATCCAGCACTCAGAAGATGACTCTGCTTAGCTGTGTGCCTTGTGGCTTAAAGCAGAATTCCAAGAACACGACTTCTCTTTTTGAAATGGTTTCTCAATTAATGACAACTCAAAATATCTGCTTCCACCTAGTGGTGCGAGTTTGCAGAACATGTGTTGTTTGTATTCCCTGTTTTCGATATCTTTGCCTAAAAGATAAAATACATCCGAATCTACTGAGACAATTCACACTTCTGCACAAAGCCACAACAGCACTAAAAATGTATATCTTTGTTAGCAAATAGGGAGAAGGAAAATTGTTAGCAAATTAGGGAGAAGGAAAAGGATAATCTCAGAAAGAGGCTCTCTCTTTCTCCTTCACTTTATTCTATCTAGGTTTTTCTACGGTTCTCATCAATGAAGTATCTGAGCAGCTTCCTCTAGTACATTAATAATATGACTCACATCTGTCATGGTAATATCTTTTATTGGACTAACTTCTGTTGGTGAAAGGACTGCACAGAGTTCTTCCAGAGTGAAGTCCCGGATGACTGGAAAAAGGCTAATGTAGTGCCAATCTTTAAAAAAGGGAAGAAGGAGGATCCTGGGAACTACAGGCCAGTCAGCCTCACCTCAGTCCCTGGAAAAATCATGGAGCAGGTCCTCAAAGAATCAATCCTGAAGCACTTGCATGAGAGGAAAGTGATCAGGAACAGCCAGCATGGATTCACCAAGGGAAGGTCATGCCTGACTAATCTAATCGCCTTTTATGATGAGATTACTGGTTCTGTGGATGAAGGGAAAGCAGTGTCATGTTGAGGGAGCATTGAGGGAGCTGGGATTGTTTAGCCTGCAGAAGAGAAGAATGAGGGGGGATTTGATAGCTGCTTTCAACTACCTGAAAGGGGGTTCCAAAGAGGATGGCTCTAGACTGTTCTCAATGGTAGCAGATGACAGAACGAGGAGTAATGGTCTCAAGTTGCAGTGGGGGAAGTTTAGATTGGATATTAGGAAAAACTTTTTCACTAAGAGGGTGGTGAAACACTGGAATGCGTTACCTAGGGAGGTGGTAGAATCTCCTTCCTTAGAGGTTTTTAAGGTCAGGCTTGACAAAGCCCTGGCTGGGATGATTTAACTGGGAATTGGTCCTGCTTCGAGCAGGGGGTTGGACTAGATGACCTTCTGGGGTCCCTTCCAACCCTGATATTCTATGATTCTATGATTCCTTCAGGTCCTTGAAAGGTTTTTTCTTTCACCAACAGACGTTGGTCCAACAGAAGATATTACCTCAGCTAGGGTGACCAGATGTCCTAAGTGTATAGGGACAGTCCAGATATTCGGGGTTTAGGCGCCTATCAATCCCACCCCACCCCCATCATGATTTTTCATACTTACTATCTGGTCACCCTCTCCCTCACCCACCTTGTCTCTCTAATAGCCTCGGAATGACATGGGAGTTTGTTCTCCTGTCACAGACTGTCCCCTGAGAAAGCTCTATCTACTGCACAGACAAGCCTCATCCTTCGAGTAGAAAACTTCATGGTGCCTGAGAAATAGGCCCTGTCAGCCACAACCCTAATCCCAGGGATTTACCTGATATTTTAGATATACTGGGCCCTGGCCACTGAGCCCCTGGAAGAGAAGGACTGCGACCTGGAACCTGACTTGATGTGTTCACGTTGCAGAAGTATGTACACAGCGTCTGAAGGCAAGCAACAAACAACACTTCAATGGTCACTGAATGAGGGGCCTGTGGAAAAAAATAGTACAATTGTGCAATTAAAGACTGTGTCAAAATGCACGTGCACAGTACTCAGACTCCCTGAATCCTGGCATTTCCAAACTTTCCATTGCTCAGTTTTGCAAACTTACTAATTGTTGTTTTAATGCAGATTTTTGTATATTTGTTGAGTTTCTAAAGATATAAAAATACAGACATGGATTCATATCATTGTCGTGCAAACATCCCCATTTCATTGTTTGTTTTGAAAGAAAAAAGTACAGGACTAGGTTCTGGCAATTTCTGTATTGAGCTGTAAAGAAAGGTATTTTTAAGGGGTTTGAACTATCGAAACAGAGGCACAGAGATTGTCTCACATAGGGAGGAGTGGGTGATGCAGTGCACACTTTCCCAAGCCAGCAGAGTTGCTGGACCCCAAGAGATTCCCCCTCTATTCCTGAGCCAACCTTGGCCAGAAGCAAGCAGACAGAAGGACAAAAGTAGCTCTCCATTTTAATAAAGGCTCTTGTAACTTCCTGGGTCAACTGGTCCCTTCCATTCTTTAGCTGACTATTACTCAGGCTCTTTTCTTACTGGAGAACTTGAATTTTGATTTTTTCTACGTCATGGCCAGTCTTTATCGTCTCTCTTGTAAACTTGAATATGCCAATCCCTGAGAGGACGTACTTTCTTGTTTTTTCCTGATTCGGCAATCCTAGCTCTGGGGATTGAGCTCCCATTTAAGGTATTTTAATGATGACCCCCAGACCTTTATTTCATCTATCAGTATGTTCAAAGAGAGCAGCTACCCTTCACTGAATGCCACTGCTCTGACTTTGGATTCCCTTGTAGAATGTGTGGGGCTGGGGTAGTTGTCTCAGCTGGATTCTTAATCCAGAGGAAAGACGCTCTCCCCTGTTCAATCAAGATCAGGAATGGCACATAGATTTGGGAGAAAAAGTACATTTTACTTTTACTCTATTTTCTTATTTCTCAAAAGGAACAGTACAACAAAGATAAAAATTCCATTCTGAATAATCAATATAGGTATTGATGTATCTTGTTTGAAATGGGACAGCTGCTCTTCTACTCTCGGGATGGATGCTATATCAATAGATAAGATAAAAAGACAGGCCTAACTGAGAGACTGAACCCATAGGAGGGCCAAATTCTGCTCCTCGGTTACATGAGTACATCGCTCCCCGACTAGGGGCCAAATCTGTGTAAAGAAGAGTAAATCTGGTCCCGAGGGAGTATCGAACAACTTCCAAACTGTATAAGGAGGGTGGTTGAGTCTAAACTATAAAGACAGTTCCAAATATGGACCGCAGTTCAGGAAAGCAGCCTTATTCATCCAAGCATATGAATGATGTAAGAAAATTCTGAAAATGTGGATCTTAGATCATGGTCATAATTTAAAAAAATTAATGGACACAGCGGACACCATTCACATTTGAAACATAAAGTAGCTTAAAACTGTCCTAACTTGAAGTGGTTTGAAACTGCTTCAGGAAATGTGGTCCTCTTAGAAGTGTAGATGTGAGGTTGCATATATGGTAAAGCCATGTATACAGAATACATGCTGATTTTAATCCTACAAATATCCTAAACACTATACAGAATATCTAATTGCTTATTTTTGAATCCTAATCAGAGAAAAATTAAAATGATTTGTGCAAATAATTGAATTCTAAGGATTGTGTAACAACAAACACTCTTATTTTCTAGATCTACTGAGAGCTAGCTCTGAGAGAACAAAACAGTATTTTCAGTGTTTATGGTTCTTTACTGAAGCAGGTCTATTCTTTATCTAAGAACAGGAAAACAAAAGAATTCACAATATTGTTATCCCTTTTGACCTGAGCAATTAGTGAATATTTTGGGTCTTGTGAGTTGTTTCCATTAGGGGGAGAAATGGATGATGGAGTCAGGCATTTTTTTGACACAATCCTGCTTATTTACAAAGAATGTACACGAAGTTCTATTTCCCGAACGACAGCACGAATAGTTTCTTGGCTCACAATTCCAAGCCTCTTTCTATCCAGCAGTCTACCATAAAGCGCGCATGCTCTCTCGCGCTCTCTCTCTCTCTCTCAACTTTTTCTGAGATCACACTACAAATACTTCCCTGGGGCTCCTTTGTGCTTCTGCGGTGTCACACTCCCTCTCTTCCTCCCCCCTCTGCCCCGAACCCCATCCACCTGCATTTACATTCAGACCCCAGTGAAAGCCCCTTCCACTGTATGGCTCAACTCCTATTCCAGCTTTACTTGATGGTGACTTCTATTCAGTCAGCCATCTATTCCACAAAAGAGCTTGATTGTTTTTACATTGATCCTGAATAAAGGACAACTGGTATGCCCACCAGCTTCAATAAGGCTTCCCCTTTCCCCAGCGTAACTACCTGTTTTCATGTTGTTTTTATAAATCTGTATCTTGTACATGTCCGCAAAACCCACAGCATTCTTTTATTTTTACTAACCTGAAACAGGATATTGAATGCATAATTTCAGTTACACCAATGTAAATCTGTGGTAATTCATTAGAATTATTTATCCTGGTGACAAAATATGTTAGCACGTCACTAGAGAAAACATAACACTTTTTGCCGGCATTGTTGCATTGTTGCCGGCACCCAGTGCCGAGAGGCTAAACAACAGCTGAGGTTGGTTCGTTACCCGGTGTGCAACACCCAATAATCACACAGGGGTGAAGAAGCAGAAAAGTTTATTTGCAGCTGCAAAAAGGTACAGGGAGAATAAAATCTCCAATCCTGCACCCAGAGCAGGAAGTTACACAGGCTTTTATACATCCTTTTTCCCAGCATACCTATCCAATAGCAAGCTGCCCTAAGTATCCACATAGCCAGCCAATCCAGTTCCCAGCTAGTTCCCTTGTTCTCTGTATCATTTGTTAAACCATACATAAAGCTGCTTTATTCAGCATTGGTCTTCCATATCTGCCCTGTTTGGCCTTGTTTCGTTTCAGGCAGTCTGACTCTGCAACATATTGTTGCAGATCCTCAGCATAACTGCTGCGAGTGCCTCCAGGCCGGGGCCCAAGGACACTTGGGCCTAGTACACAGAGCTGCTGCGAGTGCCTCCAGGCCGGAGGGGGGGGGCAAGGACACCTGGGCCTAGTGCGAGGGGGCTTCATCGACACTCGTGGTCTTCCATCCCCTCGAGATACCGAGTGGCCATGCCCCAGTGTCCCCACTGACCTCCCACATCTGAACTCCCAGCCAGAGCCCGTACGTGCTCCACCACTAGAGGCCCTGATGCAGCAAGCCACCCCATACAGCAAAACAAAACCACTTCCCACATGGCATTAGGATGGCAAACGCTAATAGAGAAAGATGAGAACTTGCTATAACAGGGGTTCTCAAACTTCATTGCACCACGACCCCCTTCTGACAACAAAAATTACTATGCGACCCCAGGAGGGAGAACCAAACCCTGAGCCCACCCAAACCCTAGCTCCCCCGGGCCAGAAGGGGCCAAAGTCAAAACCCAAGGGCTTCAGGCCCAGGCAGGGGGTGGGGGGAGCTGTAACCTGATCCCAGGGCTGAAGCCCAAGTCTCAGCCCTGCTTCCCAGGGCTCAGGCTTGGGCTTCAGCCCTGGGCCCAGGCACGTCTAACTCCAGCCCTGGTGACCCTATTAAAAAGGGATCCCGACCCACAGTTTGAGAACCGCTGTGCAGTAACATGCACTGATTATTGGTGATACTTGGTTTCCTCACAAAGACATGCACAAGGTTACATGGAACTCATCAGATGGTTAAACCACAAACCAGACTGAGCACATGTCAGGAGACCGGGTTGTAGGTGGTCAGGCATAGTGGTCAGACTGGGAGTCATGCCTAGTGGTGAGTGTCCAAAAGCCAAAAGCAGGGATTGAGACGGGGCCAAAACCAAGAAGCAGATCCCAAGATTCGAACTAGAGTCAGAATCCAAATGGCAGAGCCAAGAATCAAGTAGGGTGACCAGACAGCAAATGTGAACAATTGGGATGGGGGTGGGGTAATAGGAACCTATATAAGAAAAAGACTCCCAGATCAGGCCTGTTCCTATCAAATCGGGATATCTGGTCACTCTAGAATCAAGAGAGAGTCGGAGTCAGGAATCAGAGCCAAGGGTCAGAACCGGATCACCGGGGGCAGGGAAGAAGGGAGCAGGGCTGGTTCTGAGGCAGGAGCAAGGCTGGGTGTAGGACAGGATCTGGGCTGAAGCTGTGGAGGAACAGAGAAGAAGCAGGGCTTGGCAAGAGCTGAGCCCAGGGAGGCAGAGAATCACTGAGCACCCAGCGAGCGACTGCTGCTGCTGAGTTTAAGAACCAGACAGCTAACTTCTTCAGCCAATCTGGCAGGGTGGTCCAAGCAGGACAGTGTCGGAGGATGGTGCCGTGGGGAAGGCGAGCAGAGCTTCACCATCATGGGCTTGCTTCTGGATGGCGCCGTGCCTTGTGGGGCCGGAGGTCTATCTTGCCTGGTGGGAAACTGCGGTGCCATCATGGCAATCAAGTCCCTGGCCACCTCAAACGTGTCCAGGATGGAAGGGAGCTCCTGCTCCTCCACCTGGCACTCTCTAGCAGGAGGGTCCAGTGGCACCAGACTTGACGGATCCCTCTGCAGGCCCAAAGTCGACAGTGCTGATCCCTGCTAATATTCTGTTCGCTTTTTTGACTGGTGCTGCACACTGAGCAGATGCTTTCAGAGAACTATCCACAGTGACCCCAGGATCTTTCTTGAGTAGTAACAGCTCATCATTGATATGATAAACCCCCCTCATTTTATATGTATCGTTGGGATTATGTTTTCCAATGAGCATTACTTTGCACTTACCAACATGGAATTTCATCTGCCATTTTGTTGCCCAGTCACCCAGTTGTCTGAGGTTCCTTTGTAATTCTTCACGGTCTGCTTTGGACTTATCTGTCTTGAGTAAGTTTCTATCATTTGCACTTTTTGCCACATCACCATTTACCCCCTTTTCCAGATCATTTATGAATATGTTGAACATCACTAGTCCCCGTACAGATCCCTGGGGGACACCACTGTTTACCTCTCTCCATGCTGAATATTGACCATTTATTCCTATCCTTTGCTTCCTGTCTTTTAAGTTAGTGATCCGTGAGAGGACTTTCCCTCTTATCCCGTGACTGCTTACTTTGCTTAGGACCCCCACCAAAGGCTCTTTGTCAAAGGCTTTCTGAAAGTCCAGGAACCTCATGTCTCCTGCTTTGCCCCATGGGCATTTTAACCCTCCAGACCCATTGGGTAAGAGTGTGAAGTACAGAGGGAAACTGAGGCATGCATAGAATTATTTAAAAATGTTACAGAAAATTCCCACTTTATTAAGGTCTGGTACATTTTAAACCTGATGCTGCACATGGAAATGTGTCCAGCTGTCTCTCAGGCATGGGCCATGCCCCTTGTGTGCTCCTTTCTCCCCAGTATCACACTTGTGACAGAGTGCTCCCAAGCAGGGCACAGCTGGGCACCTGGGAACAGAGCTGAGCCTCCCCTGAGCACAGCCAAGGTCACTGACTCTCAGGAGAACTGGTGGCTTTCTTAAAGTCCCAGCTCCTGGAGTCATGTGAATTTGTGAGAATTCCAGTTTTTGCTTAGCCAATGAAGTCAGTGTCTAGCGCTCATGGCTGGGGAGCAGTCCAGCAGCTCCATGGAGGGATAAATAAAGAACCCAAACTGATCAGTTTTGTAATCCCATGATTTTGGGGGCCTCACTTCTGAGCTCTGAAGCTGGTGACGCTGCATAGATGGTGGGCTCTGTGTGCCTATTAGCTCCAAAGTACGCCAGCAACAACCAGCACAGAGATGTCCTCTGAATTAGCTGCCACTGTTAATGAGGGGAGCTGCAAGGCTTAGCTGAGCCACTGGGTGGGAAAGGGTGGGTTGTGGGGTGGGATGCTGGGTGGGGCAGGGCAGGCTGGAGAGAGTGAGGTGGCAAGTGGGGAAGACTGACTGGGTGGGGGGAGGGAAGGCTGGCTGAGGGTGTCAGGGAAGGCTTGTGGGGAAGGGGGTGGGGCGGTGGCAGCAGCAGGTGCTGGAAGGAGGGTGGCAGGCACTGGGTGGGAAGTTGAGGGGGTGTTGGTTGCGGGAGGCTGGGTTGGGGGAAGCAGGTGGTGTGTGGGAAAAATTGGGGGGCTGGGACATGGGGGGCATGGGCGGTGGGCTAGAAGGGGCAAAGGCTAGGCTGGGATTGGCAGATGCTGGGCAGGGAAGGCTGGGCTGGTGGGGTGGGGAAGGCCACGGGCACTTTGCTTGGCCTTTCCACACAGCATCTGTCTGTCCAGCCCTCTTATCAGGGCGTGGCCTCGCTTGCTGATCAGTCTTCAGAGGCTGCTGCTGCAGTGCAAAGGCAATCCAGAGCTGGATTAATCTGACTGCTTCTGCCCCATGCCTCAGTGGACACCCTGCACGAGAGCCGGCAGAGGGACACTTGCGTCCTGAGCAAAGCTCCCTGCCAAGGGGTTCTCCCAGGCAGCCTTTCCTTCTGTGCCAGAGCTTTGGGGTGAGAGGAGATGGCTGCCCTGGCAGGAATCTGGGGCCCATTGATCCAACACCCTTTGTCCCTTGGGTGGCTGTTAACAGCATCCCGGGCTCGTCTGTGAGCCTATGTAGGATAGAGGGCGGCTGCTCTTCATTGATCCCTCGTTATCTGTAGGCTCTCCCTGGCCGATAAGGGGGCTACAGGGTGAGGGCAGGGTGGGGCCTGGAGCCTGAGCTTTGGCAACCTGCCACCGACTGCCATGCCGGTGTTACAGTAACACCAGGACTTTGATTTGAACTCTGCTTCATACTGTCACCTTGGGCCTGAAGCTTCGCCACCTGGCGTTCGCCTGAAGGGGGTGAGTGGTTTTCTTCTAATGGTTGAGCCAGCTCAGCAGCCTGTAACTAGACTCCTAATAGAATCAAAATTATAGTGGAAAGAGGAGGAAGTGCAATTAGCATGTAAAGCCCTCACAAGGGGGGGGGCATGCCACCAAATATTAATACCCATCCCCAGCCTCTCTCCCTTCACAGCGTTTTGGAACCCATGTCCCTTGTCTAGTGAGTGCTACTTAGTTGATGGCGAGTCCCTCCATCATAACAAAAGGCCAAGTACAGTTCCATTGTCCTTGATTCCCATAATCAGGGTAATAACAATTTATTCTTCCTGCCCCAATAACAGAGACAATGGGGATCCCACAGCAGCCAAAGTGACCATTTGGGCAGCTATGGCCTCATTCTAGGCGGGGTGGGTGTGCCTATGCAAATGAGATCGGCCCCTGAAGTTCTTTTCCACAACTTGCCACACCTCACCACCAGATGTCAGGGTGGATCTCATCCTGACTCTGCTTACAAGAGGAAAGTGATCAGGAACAGTCAGCATGGATTCACCAAGCGCAAGTCATGCCTGACTAATCTAATTGCCTTCTATGATGAGATAACTGGCTCTGTAGATGAGGGGAAAGCAGTGGATGTGTTATTCCTTGACTTTAGCAAAGCTTTCGACATGGTCTCCCACAATATTCTTGCCAGCAAGTTAAAGAAGTATCAGCTGGATGAACGGACTATAAGGTGGATAGAAAGCTGGCTAGACTGTCGGGCTCAATGGGTGGTGATCAATGGCTCCATGTCTAGTTGGCAGCCAGTATCAAGTGGAGTGCCCCAAGGGTCGGTCTTGGGTCCGGTTTTGTTCAGTATCTTAATTAATGATCTGGAGGATGGCGTGGATTGTACCCTCAGCAAGTTTGCAGATGACACTAAACTGGGAGGAGAAGTAGATAGGTTGGAGGGTAGGGATAGGATACAGAGGGACCTAGACAAGTTGGAGGATTGTGCCAAAAGAAATCTGATGAGGTTCAACAAGGACAAGTGCAGAGTCCTGCACTTCGGAGGGAAGAATCCCATGCACCGCTGCAGACTAGGGACAGAAAGGCTCGGCCGCAGTTCTGCAGAAAAGGACCTAGGGGTTACAGTGGACAAGAAGCTGGATATGAGTCAACAGTGTGCCCTTGCTGCCAAGAAGGCCAATGGCATTTTGGGATGTATAAGTAGGGGCATTGCCAGCAGATCGAGGGACGTGATCGTTCCCCTCTACTCGACATTGGTGAGGCCTCATCTGGACTACTGTGTCCAGTTTTGGGCCCCACACTACAAGAAGGATGTGAAAAAATTGGAAAACGTCCAGCGAAGGGCAACAAGAATGATTAGGGGACTGGAACACGTGACTTATGAGGAGAGGCTGAGGGAACTGGGATTGTTTAGTCTGCGGAAGAGAAGAAGGAGGGGGGGATTTGATAGCTGCTTTCAACTACCTGAAAGGGGGTTCCAAAGAGGATGGCTCTAGACTGTTCTCAGTGGTAGCTGATGACAGAACAAGGAGTAATGGTCTCCAGTTGCAGTGGGGGAGGTTTAGGTTGGATATTAAGAAAAACTTTTTCACCAGGAGGGTGGTGAAGCACTGGAATGGGTTACCTAGGGAGGTGGTGGAATCTCCTTCCTTAGAGGTTTTTAAGGTCAGGCTTGACAAAGCCCTGGCTGGGATGATTTAATTGGGGATTGGTCCTGCTTTGAGCAGGGGGTTGGACTAAATGACCTCCTGAGGTCCCTTCCAACCCTGATATTCTATGATAAGTCTCTGCCTGCGCTAGAGCTTAAGTCTTTGCAGTTAATTTAACCCTTCTGAAACAGGAGGGAAGTTACTCAATGTTCCAGCTGAGGCCACGTCTATATTGGGAGCATTTTGCCAGTATAGGTAAACTAGTGTGGACATAGAAGAGCACTACTGTCCCCCACTGAATGAAGAACCTTTACCCTTAGAAAAGAGCAAGAATATAAAGAGGACGAACCCACTGCTCAGGCTTGCTCTGCATGGCTTTTCTATCATTATAGCGATGTTGGCTAGGGGTGTGATTCCTAACCAATACCATCATACCAGTACATCATCTTAACTCCTGGAGGCAGTTATACCAGTATAAGTGTGCTTATACCTGTACAACTAATATACACTAGCACTGGAGAGCTTAAAATAAGATACTAGACTGAGAGGACAAAAGAAAGGAGCAGATTCTCCTCTTAAATATACAGCATTCTCGCCCAGGATAGAAGACTGCGAAGAGGGACTTGCAGACAGATGTACACTGAATAGAGTTATTAGCAAGATGAAAAAAGATGGCTTAGCAGCTCTCCTGCTCTGATTGCAAAGTAAAGAATTAACTGCAACATCAGATCACTTCTGCTTTGGCCAGCCAGAAGGCATCCATATAACACTGGCTGCATTTGCTCCATTGCCTGAAGTGGGAAGTAAATAGCCTGGTCCCATGAGTGAACTGTTGGAAGAGAATAGGATCCCATCACTGAGCTAGGTATTCTGAAGAACCTGTTTCACCTTTCTTCAGGGTAAATGCACTGATCTGAAGGGCATTACTAAATATGAACTGGATGCTTTTACTAAGTGGTAAATGGATGAGCGATATAAATATGAAATCAAGACGGCTTCTTCCAGCCTAATAGCAAGTGAAGGCATCCTTCTAGCAAAAGGCAGCACAGCATACCGAGCTCACCATGCATAAGCATTTACAAAAACATGATTTCCCAAGTGCATTAGAGACCTTAACATCCCATCCTACCTTCAGAGTAACAGCCATGTTAGTCTGTATTCGCAAAAAGAAAAGGAGGACTTGTGGCACCTTAGAGACTAACCAATTTATTTGAGCATAAGCTTCCGTGAGCTACAGCTCACTTCATCGGATGCATCCTACCTTCCTGCACTTTATCAGATGATAGGGAAACCAACAGGCCCTGATTCGATGATACTTATCATAGGGACATTGTATTAACCTCTCTGGATCCAAAGCATCAACTGGAAGAGAAGGAATAAAAAGACAAAAGAAAACATTCTGTAAAACAAGATCTAAGTTCATCATCAACACAATTAACAAGAGTGAAAGCATACTAGCTACTGGAGCTGCCCTCTAACGGGGTTAAGCCATCAATTTTTAATAGCCGAGATAAAAATGCTAAACTGCTAAGTTGGCACTCATTGTGTGTACCCAACCAAATTCACTTCGGATTTTGGGTGAGTGGAATATTCCATTAAAAATGAGGAAAGCGCAATCAGTAGTGCAGAGTGGCCGGTACATATTAATGACTATACTTATGCAGAACAGTGAGCTGGAAATAAACTTTACTATAAAAACCCTTGAAGCTACCAAATTAACTAGTTGTACAGCAGTGACATGCTAAGGATTGGCAGAAGCACGGCATTCTGAAGTAAATCCTTTTGCATTTACCTTCATACTCCAAGGCCATCTCTGCTGGATTTAGAAAAACATCAAACTAAAACAAACATGTCTGGAGTTAAGGATGCAATTTGCACTACAGTGCACTTGGCCCTGTAAAGTGCAGAGGTTGGCAGGTGCTTAACAGCCCAAGACTCTCTGAATATAGTGAGGGCCTAAGTCACAGGCACTTTTTGAAAATGTTCCCTCCTAGTCCATACTATGACCCAGAGACAGGCACGAGTCACCTTAATCACTTAACAGTTACGCAGAAGGGACAAGGTAGGGGAGGACCAACTTCTGAAAGTGAGACACACAAGCTTTCAAGCATACATAGACCTCTTCTTCAGGATTCAGTTTGTGTCCATGCAGCAGTTTTCTTGCCATCACAAATGTGTCTCCCCTCACACCTTCCATGCTATTTATCCGCATTTGTATCAATGTACAGAGGGCATGCACAGAAGTAACTTGGGCCAATGGACTGTGGGAGGTTTTCTAGATAGCTGGAAGTAAAGAGGACAGGCCAGATTGATTACATAAATCAGTATTTTTCAACCTTTTTGATACCAGGGACCAGCTTAGAATCATTGAATATCAGGGTTGGAAGGGACCTCAGGAGGTCATCTAGTCCAACCCCCTGCTCAGAGCAAGACCAACACCAACTAAATCATCCAAGCCAAGGCTCTGTCAAGCCGGGCCTTAAAAACCTCTAAGGATGGAGTTTCCACCATCTCCCTAGGGAACCCATTCCAGTGTTTCACCACCCTCCTAGTGAAATAGTGTTTCCTAATATCCAACCTAGACCTCCCCCGCTGCAACTTGAGACCATTGCTTCTTGTTCTGTCATCTGCCACCACTTTGAACAGCCTAGCTCCATCCTCTTTGTATCCCCCTTTCAGGTAGTTAAAGGCTGCTATCAAATTCCCCCTCACTCTTCCCTTCTGCAGACTAAATAACCCCAGTTCCCTCAGCCTCTCCTCATAAGTCATGTGCCCCAGCTCCTTAATAATTTTCGTTGCCCTCCGCTGGACTCCCTCCAATTTGTCCACATCTGTTCTGTAGTGGGGAGACCAAAACTGGACGCAACACTCCAGATGTGGCCTCAGCAGTGCCAAATGGAGGGGAATAACCACTTCCCTCCATCTGCTGGCAATGCTCCTACTAATACAGCCCAATATACCATTGGCCTTCTTGGCAACAAGGGCAGACTGCTGACTCATATCCAGCTTCTCATCCACTGTCATCCCCAGGTCCTTTTCTGCAGAACTGCTGCTTAGCCAGTCGGTCCCCTGTCTGTAGCAGTGCATGGGATTTCCTTCCTTCCTTCCTTAGTGCAGAACTCTGCACTTGTCTTTGTTGAACCTTATCAGATTTCTCTTGGCCCAATCCTCCAATTTGTCTTGGTCACTCTGGACCCTTCCCTACCCTCCAGTGTATCTACTTCTCCCCCCAGTTTAGTGTCATCTGCAAACTTGCTGAGGGTGCAATTAATCCCATCATCCAGATCACTAATAAAGATGTTGAACAAAACCAGCCCCAGGATTGACCCCTGGGGCACTCTTCTTCATACCAGCTGCCAACTAGACTTGGAGCCATTGGTCACTACCCGTTGAGCCCAACAATCTAGCCAGCTTTCTATCCACCTTATAGTCCATTCATCCAATCCGTACTGCTTTAACTTGCTGGCAAGAATACTGTGGGAGACCGTACCAAAAGCTTTGCTAAAGTCAAGATATATCACACGCACTGCTTTCCCCATATCCACAGAGCCAGTTATCTCATCCTGGAAGGCAATCAGGCTGGTCAGGCATGACTTGCCCTTGGTGAATCCAAAGCTTGCAGCTTTTCTAAACAGTGTCAGGGAGATCTGAGGGACAGGCCATTGAGAAAGACTGACATAGGTACTTAGGACAAATGGCTACTTGTGACGAAGTGGGAAGTGTCTTAGTGTTTGATGAATACTGTGCACGCCTCAGTTTTCCCATTGTGTTGCACAAGTATCTAGGTGGTGGGATAAGGGTGTGTGACCTTTGCAGATACCCCGAGAGGGAAGGTGCAAGTGCCTTCTAGCTCCCTGGGCCCAGACAATAGATGTATCCTGGCAACTGATTGCCGGGGCCCATCCTCTGCAAGAGCCAGTGGGAGGAATTGGAGAACAAAGAGAGGTGGAGGCCAGGTGACCGGTTTGCTTGGGGAACAGCATACAGGATGGAGGAGGGGCAACTGGGTGTGACTGAAGGTGGGCTGCTGGAGGCTGGTCAGACTCCTGGTTTGGGACTCAGGAGGAGAACCTGTGGCTCTGGGTCTCCTCAAGATGAACTTTGCTGTAACTTCCTGCTTTCTGTGCTAACAAGATTCTGCTCTATGCTGTGTTCCAGACAACTAATAAACCCTTCTGTTTTACACCGCTGGCTGAGAGTCACTCCTGACTGCTGAAGTCGGGGGTGCATGGCCCCTTTGGAGGGCGTGTAAGGTTTCCCCAGGTGTCCTATTCAGGTGGCTCACTGCAGGGAGCTTATGGCGTGAGACAGGGATGCTGAATGCTCCGAGGTCAGACCAAGGAGGAGCTGAAGCCCAGGAGGCTTGTCCTAGTGAGAGTGTGCCCCGAGGGGTAGCCACACTGCAAGAGGGTCCTGGTCCGGGGGCTGATCTTCACCAGACTCACTGCAGCTGCGCTAATGTAGGGCAGTACTGTAAACGCACTATGAAGACCAGACAGCGCTTTCCTGTCAGCATAATTACTCCACCTCAGCGAAAGGTGGAAGCTATGACAGAATGAGTGTGTGTCCCACTGACTTAGCGCCAGTGCGGACAGCTCAGGGGGGTGGCTTTTTCATGTCCGTGACCGACATAAGTTACATCAACTTAAGCGGAAGCGTAGACAAGCCCTGAACTTCATTCACTGGTTCCAGAGCACCAAGCCCGTGCATCCATGAACTACTAAGGGGGGAAAAAGTCCCCAATGCCTCAAACCAACACCATACACCTGGCTATGCCTCTGGAGAGGGCAGCACCCTTACCTGACCATGGTACTAATTAGGGCTGTCGATTAATCACAGTTAACTCACGCCATTAACTCAAAAAAAATTATTAAAAAAATGAATCACAGTTACATTTCAATTGGTATTCTATTGTGTATTACACATTTTGGGATGTTTTCTACATTTTCAAATATATTGATTTCAGTTACAACACCGAATACAAAAGGTACAGTGCTCACTCTATTCTATTTATTGCAAATATTTGCACTGTAAAAATGATAAACAAAAGAAATCGTATTTTTCAATTCACCTCATACAAGTACTGAGGTGCAATCTCTTTATCGTGAAAGTGCAACTTACAAATGTCGATTTTTTTGTTACGTAACTGCACCCAAAAACAAACCAATGTAAAACTTTGGACCTTACAAGTCTACTCACTCCTACTTCTTGTTCAGTCAATCACTGAGAGAAACAAGTCTGTTGACATTTACAGGAGATATGCTGCCCACTTCTTATTCACAATGTCTTCTGAAAGTGAGAACAGGCATTTGTATGGTACTTTTGTAGCCGGCATTGCAAGGTATTTACATGCCAGAGATGCTGAACATTCGTATGCCCCTTCATGCCTCGGCCACCGTTCCAGAGGACGTGCTTCCATGCGGATGACACTTGTTAAAAATATAATGTGTGTGACTGAACTCCTTGGGGGAGAGCGGTGCGCCCCCTGCGCTGTTTCACGCACACGCCGCCACAGATTCCCTGGTATAGCAGTCGCGGATGATGACCCAGCACAGGTTGTTCATTTTAAGAACACTTTCCCTGCAGATCTGACCAAATGCAAAGAAGATACCAATCTGAGATTTCTAAAGATAGCTCCAGTACTCGACTCAAGGTTTAAGAATCTGAAGTGCCTTCCAAAATCTGAGAGGGTCGAGGTGTGGAGCATGCTTTCAGAAGTCTGAAAAGAGCAATACTCCAATGTGGAAACTACAGATCCAAGCCACCAAAAGAGAAAATCAACCTTCTGCTGGTGGCATCTAACTCAGATGATGAAAGTGAACATGTGTTGGGCCACACTGCTTTGGATCGTTATTGAGCAGAACTCATCATCAGCATGGACAGATTCTCTCCTGCAAATGTAAACAAACTTGTTTGTCTTAGCAATTGGCTGAGCAAGAAGTAAGACTGAGTGTACTTGTAGGCTCTAAAGTTTTACATCGTTTTGTTCGAGAATGCAATTTTTTTGTACATCATTCTACATTTGTGAGTTCTACTTTCGTGATAAAGAGATTGCACTATATTACTTGTATTAGGTGAAGTGAAAAACACTATTTCTTTTGTCTTTTTGTACAGTATAAATATTTGTCATAAAAAAGAAATATAAGTGAGCACTGTACACTTTGTATTCTGTGTTGTAAATGAAATAAATATATTTGAAAATGTAGAAAACATCCACAAATATTTAAATGGTATTCTATTATTTTTAAGTGCGTGATTACATTTTTTAATTGCTTGACAGCCCTAGTACTAACAGGATATTAACCATGTTGCGTCTGTAGCAAAACGCATTTTGGAGCCAGCCACTGGTAATAAAGTCAATTATGAATTATGGCAAGGACAGGGCCTTAATAAGAACAGTCACTTCACTGGGATGATCCCCAGGAAACTGATTTAGGCCCTGGCTGCACAAGACATGACTGTAGCTTTGTAACCAGTTTGTACCCCACACAGCAAATCTGATCTGCTAGTTGGATCATCCATTTCTCCAGACCACAGACATGCTGCAGCTGGGGGACATAGTCCACTAGGTCAATGTGGGAACCCACAAACCATGATGCACACACTGTGGAGGACTGCAAAATGGCAACTTCCTGGAGGTCTTCATGCCTTGAACATCACTGATAAGAAGGCTGAGGCTTAGCTGGATCGCATACACTAAATAAATAAAAGGAACCACACACAGCTGAGTTACGCCCCCACTCCAGCCTTCCTGGCTCACAAAGGTTGGGCAGCTCAGTTATCTTTTCTTATACACGCTTAAAGTAATACTCTATCCTGAGCCCCTCCACCTGCCTGAGAGGTCAACACTTTTATACCTACCTTGTGGCTCATGATCTGTATGAAGAACTTGGTTCCTGATGTTTTAGTTAAAACAAACAAACCAAAAACACAAAGAGTTAGATTCTCTCCTGTCTTCACTGCAATTCACACAATTTGAATGCATCAGCCATCTAAAAAAATCCTTCCCCCCCAAGATTATAAGTCTAAATAAGACAGAATTTAAAGGACTGCACAGTCTAGAGTCAACCTGAATCTCAGATTTGGTTGCCCATCAGAAAATATGTTTACTACTCCACCGGCAAGTTGTCACTTCAGTCCCATGATGTGCTTTTGCTCTGAAACATGACTGGCTAAAAATGGCATCTCCTCAGTTGGCCTGCTCTCTGTGTGTGTGTGTATTGGAATCAGAGCTGTGAGGGTCGTGACAAAAATGAGAAGGGGGAGGATTTGTTGCATTTTGCTCATCTTAACTCTGCAGAGCCAGCCCAGCTACAGGAGGGAGAGCTCAGGTCTATTCTGCATCATCATTGTTATTATTTATTTGTATTAGCATAGTGCCCAGGAGCCCTAGTCATGGACAAAGATCTGTTGTGCTAGGCACTGTACAGTGATTAAACAAATGCAACATTAACAGAAAGAAAAGGAGTACTTGTGGCACCTTAGAGACTAATCAATTTATTTGAGCATAAGCAGAATTAATATCATATTGCCTCTATATAAATCCACACTACATTCCTATCTTGAATACTGTGTGCAGATGTGGTCGCCCCATCTCAAAAAGATATATTGGAAATGGAAAAGATACAGAAAGGGGCAACAAAAATTATTACGGGTATGGAACAGCTTCCTTATAAGAAGAGAGAAGACTGGGACTTTTCAGCTTGGAAAAGAGATGACTAAGGGGGTGAAAGTAAATACGGAAGTGTTATTTCTGCTTCTCATAACACAAGAACTAGAGGTCATCAAACAAAATTAATAGGCAACAGGTTTAAAACAAACAAAAGGAAGTATTTCTTCACACAATGCACAGTCAACCTGTGGAACTCCTTGCCAGAGGAAGTTGTGAAAGCCAAGACTATAACAGGGTTTAAAAAAGAACTAGATAAGTTCATGAATTAGTCAGGATGAGCAGGGATGCAAAACCAAGCTCTGAAGTGTACCTAGCCTCTGTTTGCCAGAAGCTGGGAATGGGCCAACATTAGGTAAGGCGGAATTCTAGGCTACCCTGAGCTGTATGGTTCTGACACTATCTGACCCCCCTGCTGGATCCCAAGGCCATAGAGCCCTTCAGCCAAATGGATGGTATTGAGATGGGGGACTATGACCTGTTCAAACAGGCTTTGCTGCTGAAGTTTGAACTGACCCCCGAGGCGTACAGGAAACAATTCCGGGGTGTACGCAAGACCCCAGGTGTCACTTACAAGGAGGTCACCAATCTGCTGGGGGAATATCTCCGTAGGTGGGGGAAGGGCACAGGGCCACTACCGCAGAGGAGGTGTGTAACCTGGTGGGGTTGGGGCAGCTGCATGACATCTGCCCTCCAGACCTTAAGATGTGGTTAGTGGACCGGAAGCCTAAAGATCTGCGCAGTGCAGGGGCACTAGTGGATGAGTTTGTGAACAGCAGATAGGGGTCAGGAGGGATACCCACATCAGGGACTCAGAAGGGGAGTCACACAGAAACCTCCCCAGGGTGGGACTCCAGGAAGCCCAACTCACAGGTGCCCCTGAAGGCTGGGGCAGGCCGACCCCCCATGGGACTTGAGGGACCTGAAATGTAATTACTGTGGCCAAAAAGGACACAAGGTGGCTCAATGCCTGAAGATGGAGGAAATGGCAGCCAAGCAGAACCCGCGGGGTGTCAACTGGGCAGAAGCCCACCGAGAGGGGGCACCGCGGGTCCAGGGGGCCGCAGTTGATAGGGCTATGCTGGGGTCGGGGATCACACCGAAGCACGAGGGTAGGGCTTGACAGTGCTGGGCCAGAGCCTCTGTCCCAAGGTGCGGAAACTGAGGCACCGCCAACCAGGGCTGTCCCCTCAAACCCAGCAGCCGAATTCCAGATGGAGCTGCAGGAGGATCCCTCCTCAGAGAAGCTGAGGGCCCTTGCTGGCCACAATGGTGCAGGACCCCAGGGGGAGGACTGCCGGGAGAGATTCCTGTGGGAGAAGGGATTCCTGTCCCGGGAATGGGCTGGTTCAGGGCCAACTGAACCTTGGAAAGCCAGGAGGCAATTGGTGGTCCTCCCCCAGAGGTACCACCACAGACTGTTGTACTTGGCCCACAATATTCCCCTTTCAGGGCATCTGGCGCACCAGGCAGAGGCTGCTGCAGAACTTTCAGTGGCCCGGGGCCTTTGACGCCGTCCAACAGAATTGCAGGGCCTGGGACTCCTGCCAGAGGGTGGGGAAGGCCCAGGAGAAGTGTAAAGCAGCTCTGAGACCTCTGCCCATCGTAGAGGAGCCTTTCCAGAGGGTGGCCATGGACATAGTGGGGCCCCTCAGCAGGGCAGCCCGGTCGGGGAAGAAATACATTCTGGTGGGGGTAGATTTCTCTCTGCGCTACCCCGAGGCAGTGGCCATGTCCTCTATGGAGGCAGACACCGTGGCAGACGCGCTGCTCACCGTTTTTAGCAGAGTGGGTTCCCCCAGGAGGTCCTTACAGACCAGAGGTCCAACTTCATGTCAACCCTGCTCCAGTGCTTGTGGGAGAAGTGTGGGGTCTGACACACCTGGGCCTCGGCGTGTCACCCTCAGTCCAACAGGCTGGGGGAGAGGTTCAATGGGACCCTAAAGATGATGCTGAAAACCTTTATGGACCAGCACCCACAGGACTGGGAGAAGTATTTACCCCACCTGCTGTTCACATACAGGGAAGTGCCCCAGGAATCTACAGGGTTTTCCCCTTTCGGAAATAGGAGGAGGGTGAGGGGACCCCTCGACTTGATGAGGGACGAGTGCGGGGGGAAGGCCTCCCCCGATGGAGTATGTTCTGACCTGTCTGGAAAAGCTCGCGGAGCTCATGGGCTTGGCCAGGGGAAACCTAGCCAGGGCACAGGGGAAGCAGAAGGTCTGGTACAACCGCTCAGCACGTGCCTGCTTCTAGGCTACCAGGGACCAGGGGATGCTTCTCATCCCCATGAGGAAGCACAAGCTGCAAGATGCCTGGGACGGCCCCTTCAAGGTCATCAGACAGGTAAATGAAGTGAAATATGTCGTGGAACTGTCCAACCGGGCACACCGCCACTGGGTGCACCATGTCAACATGATGAAGCCATACTGGGCCAGGGAGAAGTTGGGGCTGGCTGGGTGTGGGCAGTGGGAGGAGAAGGGAGAGGATCCCCTGGTGGGACTCCTCCCTGAGGTGGGGGCTGACCCCTCGCTGGAATCAATTCTCCTCTCAGACCAGCTAACCCCTGCCCAGCAGGCAGAGATCAGAGAGGTGCTGCCTTCACACCGGCAGCTGTTCTCCAGCCGGCCCGGGCTCACTATCCTGGCTGTTCACCAGGTGGAAACAGGAGCCAATCTTTCCATCAGGTGTTCCCCATTCAGGGTCACTAGGAAAACAGCCAAGGACCTGGAGAGAGAGGTTGGAGACATGCTGGCTTTAGGGGTGATCCAGCCGTCCTCTCCCATGGTGCTGGTCCCAAAGAAGGACGGGTCAATCCGGTTCTGTGCGGATATGGGAAGTTCAGTGCCATCACCATGTCCAATGCCTAACACCGATAAAATCCTAGAAAAGTTGGGGGGGGGGGTGTTGATTTGACAAAGTGGGACTGTTCTTAATGTTTCCTCTGAATAGTGTGGGGGTGCCTCAATTTCCCCTTTGCAGTTCTTAAGTATCTAGGTGGTGGGAGAAGGGTGTCTGATCACTGCAGAGCCCTAGAGGGCAGGTGTGTGCAGGAGTCTGGACACAGAGAATGGCCGACACCCTGTTTCTTGGCCACTGATGGCCTGGGCCCTTCCCCCCTGCAAGGTGAGAGCTAAAGGGTTGGAGAACAAGGGAATCAGGTGACCTCCTGGCCCGGGAAAGGAACAAAGCCCAGAGGAGGAGGGGCTGGAGGGAGTTTCAGTTTGGGGCTGGCTGGGACATGGAGTGAAGGGCAGACATGGTTGTCTGGCTCACTGCCCCCCAAAATGGACCCAGCTGAGGAGTCCTGTTCTCTGCACCTACCAGCTCTGTTTTAGACCATGTTCCTGTCATTTAATAAACCTCTGTTTTACTGGCTAGCTGAGAGTCACATCTGACTGCGAAGTTGGGGTGCAGGACCCTCTGGCTTCCCCAGGAGTCCCAGCAGAGCAGACTCGCTGTGGGAAGCGCATGGAGGGGCAGAGGATGCTGAATGCTCTGAGGTCAGACCCAGGAAGCTGTGTGATCTGTGTGTCCTGCAGACAGTCTGCTCACAGACAGGAGACTTCCCCAGAGTCCTGACTGGCTTCATGGGGAGCAGTTCCAGAGCATCGCCTGGGGACTCCATGACAGCTATCAAATCCCCCCTCCCTCTTCTCTTCTGCAGACAAAATAACCACAGTTCCCTCAGCCTCTCCCCATAAGTCACGTGCCCCAGCTCCCTACTCATTTTCATTGCCCTCCGCTGGACTCTCTCCAATTTTCCGCATCCTTTCTGTAGTGGGGGCCCAAAACTGGACGCAATACTCCAGATGAGGCCCTCACCAGTGCTGAATAGAGGGGAATAATCACTTCCCTCGATCTGTGGGCAATGCTCCTACTAATGCAGCCCAATATGCTGTTAGCCTTTTTGGCAACACGGGCACACTGCTGACTCACCTCCAGCTTCTCATCTGCTGTAACCCCAGGTCCTTTTCTGCACGTCCTTTTCACCAGTTCCTTATCCACCTTTCAATTCTCAGATTAAAGCCCATCTTCTCCAATTGAACTAATAATTTCCCAATTGTATCAAATGCCTCATTGACATCCAGGTAGATTAGATCATTGGTTTTTAATTTTTAAGGGGGGGTCATACTCAGAGGTTTGATGTTCGAAAGGGGTCACCAATACAAAAAGTTTGAGAACCACTGGATTAGATTTACTGCATTTCCTTTGTCTAAAACCTCAGTTATCTTCGCAGAGAAACAGATCAGGTTGGCCTGGCAGGACCTACCGATTGTAAAACCAGGTTGTATTTTATCCCAGTTACCGTTCACCTCTTTGTCCTTCATTACTTTCTCACTCAAAATTTGTCCCAAGACCTTGCAGACAGTTGAGGTCAAATTAAAAGGCCTGTAGATACCTGGACCACGTTTTTTTTCCATTTCTTAAAAATAGGAAGTATATTAGCAATTCTCCACTCCCCCGCCCCGAGTTTACAGAGCCATCAGAAATCCTTGCTATTGGGCTTGCAATTCCATGTGCCAGTCCCCTTACTCTGCATGGATGGAGCTTATGGGGTGCAAGGGGCTGCAGTGAGTGGGGTGGGAGGACCCAGTAGGGGGCACTTGCCCCTTCTAGTCTGTGCTGGCCCCAGCATAGTGCTCAATTTGTGCTATTTTGGGGGTTGTAAATCTAAGTTTCTGAGCGCTTGTCACTAAGGAGCCCATGTGCAGTGCAGCCTGGTCATAGAATCATAGAATATCAGGATTGGAAGGGACCTCAGGAGGTCATCTAGTCCAACCCCCTGCTCAAAGCAGGGCCAATCCCCAATTTTTGCCCCAGATCCCTAAATGGCCCCCTCAAGGATTGAACTCACAACCCTGGGTTTAGCAGGCCAATGCTCAAACCACTGAGCTATCCCTCCCCCAAGGCTCCCTGGCCCAGCTCCCCACGCTCTGTGCAGCGCAGTGCAACTAGATGTGGGATTCTTCACTTGTCCTAATCTACTGTGCTGTGTGGCTGTTAAAGAGCTGCTCCGTCCCACCCCAGAGGTGGCTGCATCTCAGTGCTGGGCAAAGGATCCCTGTCTAAATAGCCCCTGCACCCCACCCCAGAGGTGGCTACATCTCAACCTCAGGGATGAACTGAGTGACTGGAATACAAGTGACTCTTGTCCTGGGAGTGACCAGGGCTGCTGGGCCTCTTGCCAGGGAGGTGGGCAAGGCCTCAGCAGAGATTGGGGCCCTGGGGTGGTGCAAGGCCAGGGCCGAGATTCTTCTGGCCATGGGAGCCCAGTGACTCAGTCAGTGCCCCGCTCCCAGCCAGTCCTCCCCATTCACCGAGCCCTTCGTGCCAGCCATGTTGCTCTGAGTCGCACTAGGTGCCACTCGATAGGTCACCTACAATCACACGGTTTCTTTTCGGTGCCTAGACTGGGCAGTGGGTAAGGAGCGGTGGATAACGGATTCTCCAGGCCAGGACTACAGATCTGCTCCCCCACTGTGCCAGGGATGCCCCACTGGTCCCATCTCTGCCCCAAGAGCCTCCCCCCGCAGTCCCTGGCAGAGAAGGGATTGCCCCACTGCCAGTGCCCAGCAGGCCTATGTGTGACATGAGTTTGGGGGTCTCAACCCCGTCCCTAGGGGGATGGGTCCATGCTCTGACGGGCATTAGCTGACAGCCAAGGACTGGCCAAGAGTGCCCTCCCCACCTTCTCAGGCAGGGCAAGGGGTGGAGTACAGAGTGATCTGCTGTGGGGCCCAGGCCCACAGTCTCTGGGGCTGGCAGCACTGCCCCAGCGATGAACCTCCCCCAGGGGCAGGGAGCAGCTGCCGGGTCCAAAGCATCCCAGCAAACACTGGCCGTTCGGCACCAGCCAGGGGAAGGTCTCGCACCCAGGCCATTCTGGATCAGAAGCGTGTGTGGGGAGATGGGAGCTGAACACGGACCCCTCTCCAAACTCCCAGCAGCCCCCAGAGCCTCATCCCTGTGATCCCTCTAACGCCATGGGCACAAGGACCCTCAGCCAGCATCCCCATAGGGCCAAACAGTGGGGAACCGAGCCCCTTACCTGGCTGGTCCCTCCCATGGCCTTGACGCTGGCCCCAGTTCAGCCCAGTTCCCCCACTCTGCAGGGCACTGGAGAAGCCTCCACTGGCAGCTTTGCTGCTGGCATTCTGTGGCAGCTCCTGCCGAGACCCCAGGGCCCAGGCCGGGCAGCGTTGCCCTCCCAGGGGGCTCGTTAGCCAGGGCCATGCAGAAGCCTGGGGCCCAAAAGCCAACCATGGCTCCCCAGCCGGGAGCGGGTTTCCTTGACACCTGGGTACCCCAGGGGGCCAGATCCTAAAGAGCAGGAGGGGAAGATGCAGAAAGAGGAGAGCTGTGCACGGGGCCATGGAGCGGGGGGAAGGGACAGAGAGACGTTTAAACCAGAGGGGCGGAGGGCGCGCCCCATCTTCCTCAGAGCCCTGGGCTGGCCTGTGCCCCCTGGCCCCAGGGGTGGGGGCTGGAAAGTGACTTGCCTTGCCCCAGAGTGCCAAGGCCACTGGCTGTACCTGAGAGGCCGTGCGGCTGCAGGAAACGCCCCCCCCACCTCGAGCCGGGCTCCGAGGGGCCAGGATTCAGGCCTGGGGAGCTTTGGGCCTTGTGGAGGGGACTCCAGCACTGGGGAAAGGGCCAGCTCGACTGCCCCAGAGCCCAAGGCTTGCGTCACACCCCCATCTCCCACGCCAACGGCCCTGCCCTGAAGGGACCCATCTAGGGGCAGAGCGGAGCTCAGGCTCTGTAGCCCCAGCGTGCCGGTCCCACAGCCGGCAGGCAACGCGGGTGCTGTCCCAACAGGAACTGGACTGAGCCCCTCTCCACAGCCACCCCCACTGTCAGACACTGCTCCCCGGGGACAGATTCAAACCCGTGCCCCAGAGAGGAGAGATGCCCCCTACCCCGCCAGCCCAGAATATTATTATTCAACTTACATAGCACTGTCCAGCAAAACACTTCCCAAAGGAGGTCAGTGTCATCATCCCCACTATACACATGGGGAAACTGAGGCAGAGGGCAGGGAAGGGATTTGCTCAAGATCACCCAGTGGCAGAGTCAGACATAGACTTCCAGTCTGCTGCATCCCAGTTCAGTGCTTTACCCACTAGGCCACACTGCCTCCCTTGAATCATAGAATCATAGAATATCAGGGTTGGAAGGGACCTCAGGAGGTCATTTAGTCCAACCCCCTGCTCAAAGCAGGACCAATCCCCAATTAAATCATCCCAGCCAGGGCTTTGTCAAGCCTGACCTTAAAAACTTCTAAGGAAGGAGATTCTACCACCTCCCTAGGTAATGCATTCCAGTGTTTCACCACCCTCCTAGTGAAAAAGTTTTTCCTAATATCCAACCTAAACCCTCCCCCACTGCAACTTGAGACCATTACTCCTTGTCCTGTCATCTTCTAAAAGAAGACTCTGTGGCCATAGCTCGGGAGCGGCTTTCCCTCCACGCACTGCCAGGGGGAGCCATGAGATGTTTAGTATTGTCTGTCCCAAGTGTGGGGAGGCACGAGCCACCCCGGGTCCCACACAGGTGCCTCTGTCCAGATGGCAAGAAGGCCGAGCGGGCCCATCAGCTTTGGTGCCCCTCTTGCGCCCCAACACTCAGAAGTCACTAGTCAGGCCTCAAAATCATGAGATTTGCTTTAAAATCACAAGATTTTAATATTTGTTTGCATTCTGGCATGGCTGTGTTTGGGAGGAGCGAGGTTTGGGGCTTCTCCTCCACGCCGAGGGTGGGCACTTTATCGAACGAAAGTGAAGTTTCTTCGTTACTGATCCCATTCCAACTCACCCACCCACCCACTGCTGGGCTCACCATGCAATGATGGGCGTTGGCAACGCTGGCCATTTAAGGGTTAAAGTGTGACAGGGCGTTGGTCTACCTTGGCACTAGAAGGGCAGCAGGAAGAGCAGCAGCCCCACAATTGAGCTGCCTTGGAAATTTGGGGGGGTGCATGGAACCCTTATGTTTTCACCCCTTGCAAAAAATTTTCAAAAGCCAAAAATGTCTGTGTGTGTGTGTGGGTGTGTAGTTTTTTCCATCCCTTCCCATCCACTTTCCAGTAGATGAGAAAAGGACAAAGGGTAGAGAAATGGGGGAGGGAGGGGTAATTTTTCGAAGGCTTTTTTTAAATTGCTCATCAAAAACCTGAAATGTTTAGAAAGAAGCAAATTTTTTCTACAACACTGTCAAGAAAAAGGCCAATTTACCAACAAAAAAGCTGAGGCTTTAGTTTAAAGAGGAGCGAAAGAAGCAGGGCTGAAATAGGTACAGAATATAATGAAAGGAGGGGGGTGCTCCTATTTGCCCCCCCTTCACCTGCCCCAGTGTTGCAAGAGCAATGGGACGCTCTGTGAAAGCAAATGTCAAGGGAAGTTACATAATTAGCCAGGGGAACTCACTGCCACTAGATGTCACTGACATTGCGAGCCTGGCAGGATTCAGACAAGGATGGTGGGGGGTGGGGGAGCAATGGTGTCAGGACAGAATTTAGAAAACAGGCCACAAGGCCACTGCTGACTGTCAGGATGAGGGGGATATGCCCCCCTTCCCCCCCTCCCCCGACTGGTTATGTCATCATTAGCCACTAGGAGGGGGTTCTTGCACCTTCCTCTGAAGTAGCTGGTGCTGGGGTGGCTGGCCCCATTGATCTGGTTTGGGGAAGGAGGCAGCAGGGAGAGGGCGGGGTACTGGGCTAGATGGGTCCTGTGACGCTAGCAGACCAGGTGCCAGCTCATGCCCAGGCCCTTAGGCCTCACTGAACACTGACAAGCGCAGAGCTTGACCCAGCCTGTGTGTTAGCCGTGTGACAACAGCTGCTGATCAGCGTGTGTGGAGTGTTTCGACTTGTGGAATTGCTTGCAGGATTGATCTCTCCCATAACCTCTGTAGCCCGTGGTATAAAGTTAGAATGAATGTTTGCATCGTAAATCTCTGTAACTGCTCCACACCACTGAGTTTGCGAGGCAGCTTACGTCCACCTAACACTGCGTCTACACTAAAATTTGGCTCCCGCTGATGTAACTCACCTGCTTTGCCGACTTAATCATGCCACTTCCCCCAGTCAGCGTAGTTAGGTCAATGCAGTGTCAGTGTACATACTGCGTTGCTTACATCGACTGTCCCGCAATGCCCCACACTGACAGTACAATCGATATCACACACCACAGACACAAGGAGCCAGGTGTACACACACACAAGTGCTGTAACTACTGTGGCGGCTGCACGCAGGGCAATTTGATTTTGTAGTGTAGCCATGGCCTGTGTAACTCCCTCAACAGGGGAGAAGCATGAATTAGTGTAAAGTGCTGGGTCTGCCCATCGAAATCAAACGAGCCATTGCGAAATATCCTTTCTGATTGCCTCTCTTGTTAGATATTTTACTGCGTGTGTGTGTGTGTGTGTGTGTGTTCTCCCTGTGTGCTGCCCCAGCTCTGTGCAGACAGCCAGCACAGCAGATCTTGAGTGAACCGCCCAATGACCACAAGATCCGTTAAGGGACGAAGGCACCCGGCCAGGTTTACTGTTGACAAGGCATGCTAATAGCACCTGGCAGACTCTACGAGGATATTAAGACATGTATGCCTGTGAGAATGGATGCAGCTCAGTGAATGGCAGGACTTTCCATTTCCCCCTTGGCTGGACCAACACATTCTCTCAGAGATACCCTGATACAAACAAGCTGCCCCTCTGACTTAGATACTGCCCTCTGACCTGGCTAGTTATTGTCCACTTTTTTGTACATGTTGGTTTGATTAAAACATTTGTATTTATTATGTTGCTATTTGACCTTATCTTTTAGGAGGGCTCAGTGTGTTCCTGTTATCCTTGGGGAATGTTTTTGTGCCATTCTTGATATTGTGGTTTTTGTACCACGCTTCTGGAATGTGTTTGTGTGAGTCCTTTGTGCCGAGCACTGTCCAGGACTGCGTGTTTCTGCACCATCAGGGCTGGGCTCACCAGATTCTGGGAACGTGCAAGTGGGCAGGGCCCGATGTTTGCTCACAGCAGGGAGAGGGGATACTGGGCTGGATGGACCCTGTAGGAATCAGCCAGGCTGAGTTTCCTGCAGGGCAGAGGGAGGTGAGTGGGCCTCGTTAGATGCAGCCTGGGGCTGTGGTGAGGGGGGTCTCGGGCTTTGGGGGGGTTCTCTGCAACAGGCTGTCTCTGTGACTGATGCTGATCACACTACATTGCCCCCTTCTTAAAGCCCAGCCCAGCCCAGCCCAGCCCAGCAGCTGGAGCCCACCCAGTAATTAGGAAATGAGATTTAATTTCAGGCAACAAAATGCCACGAAAGTGGCGGGTGAGCCGGCTTTGGGCTGCGCGGTAAGATGATAAACAGCATCACACGGGCTGGTTGCATAATTGTGAACTTGGCTCAGGCCAGTTGCCTTCCCCGCCCCCCCGCCCAGCCCTGGAGGTTGGGGGCCGACTCTCAGGAGGGCTGGGGGATGAGATGCTGGGTCCCTGCCCGGGAGAAGGGGTGTGCGCTGGGCATCATTCTGGGATCGCTCAGCCCCCAGCATGGCCTGGCCCAGGGCAGGGGGCACTGGGCCGCAGTCCATACCCACAAGGGATGGGCAGGTTGGGGACAGGGCTAGCTCAGCCTGGGTTTGGTGAACTCCGATCTTGAGACAATATTTCCTCTAGGGCCCATTGGATGCACCTGTGCTGCCTATAGGGGGCACTGCCGCTGCATGGGGGTATCACCCACCTGCACCTCCTGCCTCCCACTGCCCCACCCCAAATCACCCCCTGGCCCCTCCACCCATGCACTGTATACAGCTTGCAGTTACTGTAAACCTCTCCCCCTCCCTGCTACCCCCACTGCCTCCCCCCAGCCCTGCTGTAAGCCCCCCAAGTCACCCCGCTCTGCCCCAAGCAATCTCCCTCCAGCAGGGTCTGCATGCAGGTCTCTGCAGGATGAACTCTTCTGCAAGCCTGGTACAGCTTCACCTGTCCCTGGGTCCCAGCTCCGCCCTAGTCATGATCCCCCCAATCCAGGCCCAAAGGTCTTGGGGGCCCTGGCACAGCTGGCACTGGGAGACAGGGGCATCTTGGCACCCCATTCCCACCAGCCCCCAGGCCTGGGACCAGCAGTGATCAGCACCCCCAGGCCCACTGCATGGGCTGATGCGTGCAGCCCTCTCCAGCTGCCCCAGGGTGCAAGGCCCCAGGGTGCCGGGACCGCGGGCTGGGTGGCTTTGGAGACCTGACTGCTAGAAGCCATGCTACAAGAGACCCTGGGGTTCTTTCTGCGCCAGCTGGCAAGGCAGGGGCACATTGGACTGGCCAGCCGGGATTGTGCTGCATGGAGCCAGCATTGCATTGAGAGCAGGGGCTTGAGTCAGCACTCCCAGCCCTGCAGTGGGCGTGCTGTCTGGGTTCTATTGAAGGGGGCTGGGCAGGCAGGACTCCTGGCTCTTATTCCTGCCTCTGCCACCTACTAATGGCATGCTGCTCCATGCCTCAGTTTCCCCCGTGTAACATGGGGATAGTGCTTACACCTGTGACAGGGAGGCTTGGCAAGAGCCTCAGGAATATCCCTGGGGGGACTCAACAGGAGTCACAGCAGCAGGGTGTGCACAGAGCAGGATTTTCCCTCCCCAGCGCCGCTATCAGCTCCTGAGAATAGCCCAGATCAGACTGGGGCTGCAGGCTGGAGCCAGCTCTGCTGCAGCAAGTAACTCCGGTGGTTAACAAGCATGCTGTCAATCCCTTCCCTGGGTAGATGGTTTGGGCAGCCAGGTGTGTGCCAGGCACCCCTCTGGAGGCAGGCCTGTGCTGCCAGCTGTGAGTTACAGAGCATCTGTGCCATGGCAGCCAGCTATCCCAGAGGGGGCCCCCCTGCCCGAGACTGGCAGCATTATCCCCCTTTTACAGATGTGGAAACTGAGGCGTAAATAGGGGAGGTGACTTGCCCAAGGTCACCCAGCTGGGAATAGAGCCCGGGTCACCCGTCCCAGTCCAGGGCTCTATCCACTAGGCAACACTGTCTCAGTCGATGGGAAAGTAGAGAGGAATGGTGCAGTCATGGATCCACAGGGTCGGTGCCAGGGTCCCAGCTGTGGAAATCTCTGGGAGGAAGCCCTCTGCTGTGCCAGACCCCAACAGGTCTCTCTCTTCCTCCAGGACAGGCCACATGGCCTTCCCGCCTCCTGAGACTGAACCGCTAGGCTTTACCCCGTGAGCCCTGCCCAGCGAGTCCAGCTGGGACAGATCCTGGTAGAGACTCGTCCACTCCGCAGGGCCCGACGCCCCTCAGCCCGGGTGACAGGGACACTCACCCAGCGTTGTCAGAACAGTCGGATTTCTTAGGCACCTGGACCCCAGCCTGGGCAGCCCGGCCCACTGAAGGTTAAAGCAAGAGGCCGTTCTGGTCAGCCCAGAGCCCGGCCGAGCTGCAGAGAAACCTGTTTTCAGCTCCGGGTCTCTCACTCAGGGCCTGTCTACATGTAAACCACTTCAGCTGCTCCGCTTCAGTGACGCTGCCTTTCCCATACCCCCGAGCGACACAGTGGCACCGACCCAATTGCCTCGTGTAGACCAGGCCTCGGCCTGACCTTGGTCAGTTCTCAGGCGAGAGCTCCCAGCTTCCCGCACTCATCCCCCAGCTCAAACCTTCCAACCCTGTGTTCTCGAGCTGGGGGCCCTGCTCCAATTCCCTGCTGGGAGCATCCAACCAGAGCCATTGGAGCCGGCACGGTCTTTCTGGCCCCCAGGCTGATCTGTGTTGGATTCTCTTCATTTCACCAAGACAGGGAGGTGACACCCCCGCCCCGCATGACTCTTACCTTCCCCAAGAATCCTTCCCCTTCACCCCCTGCCAGAGAAGCCAGGAAATATATAGGGAAACTGAGGCACGCATCAGATTCATAAAAGATATTACAAACATTCCTAGTTGGTCACAGGTGCACAGTCTCCCAGCAGCTCAGCAAAGGCTGGAAGCAAGAGCAGAGGCAACAGGAGGGAGAGATCTGGGCAGGCCTTGGATTTTACATCACTTTGCTTCTCCTAGGGGGGGGCAGGAGCTACTGGGTTTCCCGTGTGAGAATCCAGGGCAGAGTGGGTTTGCAGCTGCCCTCTGCTGGGGGTGGGACGGGGATGGCAGGAGCTAGGGGAAGCCCACAGGCCAGGGCTGACTTGTGGCTAAGGCTCGGGAGAGCTGGGTTCTATTCCTGCTCTGGCAGACTCCCTGTATGTCTCAGTTTCCCTTCTGTAACACAGGCCACCCTGCCTCCCCTGGGAGGCTGAATTCATTAGTGAGATTCTGATACCATGGTGATGGGTGTAGGAGCACACACAGACAGGAGTGTCCAGGTGTGGAAGAGGCTCTGTGTGTGAAGCTTAGTTCTGTGACCGAACTGCCCTGTTTATAAACAGAGAGATTGTTCTGGGTACACACTTCCCCAGTCGGTGCCTCGGTTTCCCCATCTATACAGAGGGGATAAGGACACTAGCCTTTGTAGAGCACTTTGAGATCTGCCCACAGCCAGTGTTAGAGAAGGGCTGTGGCCATTAGTCCAGCCACACAGGAAATGCTATTGTTCTGCCAACCCCTCAGGATCTCCAAGGGTGTCTAGACCCCACCCCTCCCCCCGCCAGGATCTCCGAGCAGGTTCTAAATCACTCCTCCCTCCTTCTACTTCTCATGTGCTCCCCCGCGGCTCTGTCCCATGGCAAGGGCGTGGCCAGCACAGCTCGCTCACCTCTCCCATGCTGGGCTCGTATACCTTGAACGCCTTGAGTTTGGCCAGCACAGCGTGCGCCAAGTGGAAGTTATCTTCATGGTCCCTGCAGCAAAGACAAACCCTGTGGGTCAGAAACAGCTCCTCCCCCAGGGGCACTTGCACTTCCTGTAGGAGGTAACCAGGTACCCTCGCCCTTTGGGCACACTCACTTCCTGTAGAGGATGGCTGGGTACTTCTCCATGGCACACTCACTTCCTGTAGGGGATAGCTGGGTACCCCTTCCCCTGGACACACTCACTTCCTGTAGCGGATGGCTGGATACTTCTCCAGGGTTTCACACAATGTGGCAATCTGCTCTGCCAGATTCTCCATCTGCTTGTTCTTTTCGAAAAAGCAGTAGGGGCTGAACCAGTTGTGGAAGCTCTATGGCCTGTCCAGGGAGTACACCTTTGGGACGGGGGAGAGCAGAGATCAGACCCCGGTGCCAACTGCTTGCAGCCAGGCCAGCTGTGCCCCATACCGCGCCCCTAAGACGCGCTGTTGGATCAGGCCAGCCTGGCGGAGCTGTAGCAAGCCCCTAGTGAGGGAGAGATCCCTTTGCCAGTGCCACTCCTGTTGTGGTAGAGGGATAGCGAGCCAGAGATTCATGCACCAGCCTGGATGAAGATGCCCCAGGTTCAGGTCCATACTTGGCTGCAGACTCCCAGGTGCCCTCAATGTTGGGGGAGGGGGCTTGGCGACGCTTCTCGTCTGGCGAAAGCCCCAGCATAGCCACGGGCAAACCCGGCATCAAGGCCCGTCTGCCGCTGTCGCTTATTTCACTGGCCGAACAGAACGAGCCATGGGGACAAACGTACTTGGACACCAATAAATAGTATCAGCCCGTGAAGGGTTTGCTGGCGCAACGGGACGGGTGAGCCAGCAAAGCCTCCTGACGGACACTCAGCTTCTACCAGCCAAAGCTTCTCTTGGCACAGCTGGCACCGGTACCCCAGATGAAATCAGCTAGAGTGGTGAAAGGACTGCTTTGCCAGCGTAACGGCACCTACCCAGGGGCTCTGCCACCACAGCTGCATCAGTTACAGGGGGATTTTTTCTCTCATGTCCCTGTAACAAACCCATACCAACAAAGCTTTTGTGTGTAGACCAGACTCATGTCTCTCTGTGCCTCAGTTTCCCCATCAATGCAATGGGGCTGACGCCCCAGTCCTGCCCCTCAGGGGCAGGAGGGGGGAAATCCACTGATGACTCAAGGAGGGGATGGGGTGGTTGGGTAAAGGGCAGGCGTGTGGAGTATCGGGCTGTCTTGCAGGCCTAGTATAAACCACCAGTAAGAGCTGGTAAAGCCAGGGAGGCAGGGCCCTCCTTCTCCATACATCTACCATCCCCACCAGGTGCAAGCCAGCGATTCCACGTCTCACAGGGTGTGAGCAGCCAGCTAGTCCCTGCTGCCCTGTGCTGGCGTCAAACCCGGGGCCCTAGAAGGGAAAGGTTCCCCCGCCAAGCCACATGAAACACTAAGGGTGGGGTGTCGTACGTCACCATCCGCCGCGCGGACCTGCTCCTCCAAAGCCCGGCCACCCCTCACCCGGCTCTCGTAGGGCAGGAAGGCCATGTTGATCTCCTTGAGGGTTTTGATGACCTTGGTGATCCGTGACTTCCTCAGCTCCTTGAACAGAGGCTCAGGACAGGCTGCAAGGCAGAGGCAGTGGGTGGGAGCGACAGGCACAGGGCTCAGGACCCCCAGCACAGCGCCAGCCCCCACGGACGGGGCCAGACCGGGCACAGCAGGGGCAGTAGTGCTGCACGCCTGTGGGGAACCTGGGCAAGCCAGCAGGGCCACACAGGAGTCAACGATGCCCCCCCGAACCAGAGTCATGCCGGGTTCTCGCCTTCTGCAGCATCAGCAGCGAGGGGGAGCCACAATCTCTCCTACACAGCCCCTGTCTCACACCCTGCCCTCAGCCCCCCGGCAGGGCTGAGTGACCAGAGTGTACAACATAGGATGATGCACAAGGAGGAACGGGGACTTGGGCTCCCCCTGCCGCTGTAATGGGGAGAAGCAGATCTGACCCTGACACACTGGGTATTCTGGTGCTGTCCCATCCCCCACCGAGTTGGGAACCGATGGAGCAATGCATGCTGGGAATGGTAGCCAGAGGCCACCTTTCTGGGCACACGCTGCAGGTGTCTGTGAGCCGTGTTGGCTGGAGGCAGGCCCGTGGGGGAGAAGTGGGGGAAGGGATAGGTGGGGTCATTCGGTCTGGCCTGCTGGGGCTGCATCCCCTGCAGGAGGGCAGAGCATAATCAGGGTGCTGCGCACTGGCCTGCCGGCAGAGAGAGACCCCCCACCCCCAGGCTCCAGTGTGCTGCTGCCCAGGCTCCCAGCTGGGGGATCCCCCGACCCCCGATACTCACGGCTGAGGAAGAAGACGTGAGCTGCCTTGTAGTTGAAGGTGGGGGTGCCCTGGAAGTCATTGATCAAAGCCTGCACCGACTGCAAGGGGGAAGAAAGGGGTTGTCAGCACCTGCCGAGGCCCCTCCCTGCTGCTCAAATGGCCCAGCCCATGCCCAGCCCCTGGGGACTCAGGGCCTAGCATGATGCCATCGGGAGGTGGGCTGGTTTTTACCCCCCTGGCTCTGGGCTCCCTCCCCACCTGGAGCAGGGCTTGTGCCCATGTGCCCGGGACATCCTCAGGGCCCAGTCACATCTCTCGCTGTCACAGAAGTGTCCGTGCCTGGCCACAGATGGGGCCTGGCATTGCCTTGCTGCTGAACTAAGTGGGCTCTGAGCAGTGTCGAGGGAACAGCCAGCCGAGCAGCAATCCCAGGCAACTACCATCAGGGCCCCCTCCCTCCCCGGGCGCCATGCTGGGCACCTGCAGCTTCGCCACGCCAGCTAGCCTGGCAGGGTGTTTGGAACCTGTTCAGACCCCTCGACCAGCCATTGTGACAGGTGAGAACCTGGCTGCCCTGTCCCAAGCCCCAGGCCCCAGCTCGCAGTCCTCTCCTACAGCGCTCCCTCCGCGGGCAGCCCCTGCGGGTTCTGGGCTTCACCCTGCTCTGCCAGCGCCCCCTGCCCCTGGTCTCCCTCCACTCACCTTGCTGCTGCAGATGCAGGAGCCTCCTCCCCAACAGCCCCTGCTCCCTGAGCCTCTGCCTCATCGAGTCTCCTTCGCTTTGAGTCTCAGCTGAGGTCGCCTCTCTCCGCCTGCTGCACCTGCCCATCCAACCCCCACAGGATTGCACTGCGGAGAGGTCTGGGGGACAGTCTGTGACTCACGTGGCAAAGAACATGAAGCCCAGCTCCGGGGAAGCAGCCTCCTAGGGAGCCCCTACTGGCCCCATTCCCATCCTGACGTGCGGCGCACAGAGAAATGGAACGAGGGGAGTCTCCGTGTTCCCCTAGGAAAGCCCTGTAGGCCATTGGCCCAACATCTCCACCACCTTCCTGCCGTGCCGAATGCTCCCTCTGCCGCACCGGCCTAACCCGCTGCTCCACATCCCCCAGCCCAGTCCATGCCGGGGGCTCAATAACCTTCCTGGCCAATGGTACATACTGCCCCATGCTTGGCACTCTCCTGCTCCTCCTCCCACCCAGGCTGATTCACTGGTCCCAGTGGTCTGATCCGGTGTGTGTGTGGGGGGGAGATATGGGGCTAGCTGGACAAGCTGGGTCTGATCTAGCGCGGTGGGAAGGCAGACATACCCAAGCCTAGCTGGGGCCGGATGATGGGCTAGACAGAGCAGGGATCTGATCCAGCCTGGAAAAGCTCAGGTTCCTAATGAATCTCAAGAGGCTGGAGGGGGAGGAGCATGATATATGGATACAGCATATCCCCAGGGGGACACCAGGGCAACAGGTTCGGCCTGCTTACCTTCCATTCTCTTTCCTTCTTCACAAGGACAACGCTGAGGATCTCTGCGAGGGAAAGAGACGGGGATTAGTGGTGGGGCTCAGACGGGACGGCTGTGCCCTGAGCCAGGACCCACTGGCTGGTGGAAGGACGCCTCGGGGAAGTGGCTCAGAGGCTGCTTTCAGGCCAGATAGTGTTGTGCTCCTAGCAGAGCCCCCAGTCAGCGATCCTGGTGGGGTGACAGGCTAGACAGGCCATGGGTCTGATCCCCCTTCCTTTCTGCCAGGCTGGATACGAGCGCAGCTGAACTAAGGATCTGGCCCCGTGGAGGAAGAAAACAGACCCTGTCCAGCACCTCTTGACTGGAGGGGATCCAGGGACCCTCACTGTGTATGGGGGACAGCAACTGTGTATGGGGGACATAACTGTGTATGGGGGGCAGAGCTGTTGTCTGGTTACCCGCAGTGCAGACCCAATCTATTGTGTCCTGGCTGCTGTTCAGCTCAGGTTAACAGCATGGTCTGTTTCTGTGAACTCCCCCAGAGCTTTCGAATGGAAGTGAGAGTCTTCTTCACATCCTGCTCTAAACTGTGAGTAGTGTCGCTCTGTGGCTGTTGAACAGCTGCTGCATTCCTACCCCAGAGGTGGCATCATTTCAGTGCTGGGTGGGTGATCCCTGTGTAGTGTTGTTGAGTGCTGTTGCACATCAGCTATGCTCCATCCAGAGCTGTCTGCATTTCAATGCCAGGTGAGTGATCCCTGTATTGTGTTGTGGGGGGGAGGGATAGCTCAGTGGTTTGAGCATTGACCTGCTAAACCTAGGGTTGTGAGTTCAATCCTTGAGGGGGAGCCATTTAGGGATCTGGGGCAAAAACTGGGGATTGTCCCTGCTTTGAGCAGGGGGTTGGACTAGATGATCTCCTGAGGTCCCTTCCAACCCTCATGTTCTATGATACGCTGCTGCGCTCCACCCCAGAGGTATTTGTATTTCAGTGCTGGGCGAGCAATCCATGTGTTGTTATGCAGCTACTACGCTCCACTCCAGAAGTGGCTGCAATTCAATGCAGGGTGAATGAAAGTCCATGTCTCATTTTGCAAAGCATGGGTTCTCCAAGCAAGGGTGCTGTCTGTCCCATGTTTCTGCTCAATAGACTCTGGATTCTTAGCATCAGCGGAGCTACATTTTGAGCCGTGGTGGAACCAGGAGGCAGCTGGGTCATTGGTGGTTCCACCTTCAGTTATACCTATTGGCTTGAAAAGGCGCCACACGTATACCTAATGGCTGGCGAGGGGGGCAGTTGCCCCCCGGCCCGCTATTAGCTCTGCCACTGATTCTTTTTAAATGTTCATTGCGCTGCTTCCACCAGCCACTTTGATTTCATTTTGTTTTACAGACCCAAGCAAAACACAAGCAGCAACCTGGCCAGAAGCAGATCCGTGTAATTGAACAGACTCATCCAATTACTGAGCCTTCCCAGAGCCAGGTGCTGCCCTCACGGTACATCAAACCTAGAGGACCTGCTAGGCTCCCAGTAGATGTAGCCTAGAGCCAAACGCAGGCCAGGCAATGTGGCTTCGCCCATGGAGTTCAGGTCCAGGGATTCAGTAGGGAGTAAATGGCCAGCACTGGATGCTTCAGGTTTTGGTGCCCACCCAGAGACGGCTGGGGGCTGATTTTCAATTACACACCTGTGGCTGGCCCAGGCCAGCTGACTCCAGCTCCCGGGGCTCGGGCTAAGGGGCTGTTTAGCTGCGGTGTAGCCTTTGGGGCTCAGGCTGGAGCTTCGACTCTAGGACGATGCGAGGTGGGAGGTTCCCAGAGCTCGGGCTCCAGCCCAAGCCAGAACGTCTGCACCACAAATAAACAGCTGCTCAGCTCGAGCCCTGTGAGCCGGAGTCAGCTGGCCCGGGCCAGCCGTGGGCATGTAACTGCAGTGTAGACACACCCTAAGTGCCCACAAGCCCCCTGGGAGCTGCGGGTATTTAGCACCTCTGAAATCTAGGCCCCCGGTGTCTCAAAGTTAGGGGCCATTCAAAATCTTCTTGCCAGTGTCTTCCTCCACCCCCCACTGCTCCTCGGACATTCCTGTTAACTGCTAGAAATGGCCCACCTTGATTATCACTACAAAAGGTTTTCTCCCCCCCGCTCTCCTGCTGGTAATAGCTCATCTTAAGTGATCCCTCTCCTTACAGTGTATATGATATCACCCATTTTTTCATGTTCTGGGTGTATATAAATCTCCTCACTGTATTTTCCACTGAATGCATCCGATAAAGTGAGCTGTAGCTCACGAAAGCTTATGCTCAGATAAATTGGTTAGTCTCTAAGGGTATGTCTACACTACGAAATTAGGTCGAATTTATAGAAGTCGGTTTTGTAGAAAGCGTTTTTATACAGTTGATTGTGTGTGTCCCCACACAAATGCTCTAAGTGCATGTAGTCGGTGGAATGTGTCCACAGTACCGAGGCAACCGTCGACTTCCGGAGCATTGCACTGTGGGTGGCTATCCCACAGTTCCCGCAGTCTCTGCCGCCCATTTGAATTCTGGGTAGAAATCCCAGTGCCTGATGGGGCTAAAACATTGTCGCGGGTGGTTCTGGGTACATATCGTCAGGCCCCCGTTCCCTCCCTCCCTCCAGGAAAGCAAGGGCAGACAATCGTTTTGCGCCTTTTTTCTTGAGTTACCTGTGCAGACACCATACCACGGCAAGCATGGAGCCCGCTCAGATCACTTTGGCAATTAGGAGCACATTAAACACCACACGCCTTATCCAGCAGTATATGCAGCACCAGAACCTGGCAAAGCGATACTGGACAAGTAGGCGACGTCAGCGTGGTGACATGAGTGATGAGGACATGGACACAGACTTCTCTCAAAGCACGGGCCCCGGCAATGTGGGCATCATGGTGCTAATGGGGCAGGTTCATGCGGTAGAATGCCGATTCTGGGCCTGAGAAACAAGCACAGACTGGTGGGACCGCATAGTGTTGCAGGTCTGGGATGATTCCCAGGGGTTGCGAAACTTTCGCATGCGTAAGGACACTTTCATGGAACTTTGTGACTTGCTTTCCCCTGCTCTGAGGCACAAGAATACCAAGATGAGAGCAGCCCTCACAGTTGAGAAGCAAGTGGCAATAGCCCTGTGGAAGCTTGCAACGCCAGACAGCTATCGGTCAGTCGGGAATCAATTTGGAGTGGGCAAATCTACTGTGGGGGCTGCTGGGATGCAAGTAGCCAACGCAATCAAAGATCTGCTGATATCAAGGGTAGTGACCCTGGGAAATGTGCAGGTCATAGTGGATGGGTTTGCTGCAATGGGATTCCCTAACTGTGGTGGGGCCGTAGACGGAACCCATATCCCTATCTTGGCACCAGAGCACGAAGCGGGCAAGTACATAAACCGCAAGGGGTACTTTTCAATAGTGCTGCAAGCACTGGTGGATCACAAGGGACATTTCACCAAAACCAACGTGGGATGGCCGGGAAAGGTACACGACGCTCGCATCTTCAGGAACTCTGGTCTGTTTCAAAAGCTGCATGAAGGAACTTTATTCCCAGACCAGAAAATAACTGTTGGGGATGTTGAAATGCCTATAGTTATCCTTGGGGACCCAGCCTACCCCTTAACGCCATGGCTGATGAAGCCGTACCCAGGCAGCCTGGACAGTAGTCAGGAGCTGTTCAACTACAGGCTGAGCAAGTGCAGACTGGTGGTAGAATGTGCATTTGGACATTGAAAAGCGCGCTGGTGCGGTTTACTGACTCGGTTAGACCTCAGCGAAACCAATATTCCCACTTTTATTACTGCTTGCTGTGCGCTCCGCAATCTCTGTGAGAGTAAAGGGGAGACGTTTATGGCGGAGTGGGAGATTGAGGCAAATCGCCTGGCTGCTGGTTACGCACAGCCAGACACCAGGGCGGTTAGAAGAGCACAGGAGGGTGCGGTACGCATCAGAGAAGCTTTGAAAACCAGTTTCATAACTGGACAGGCTACGGTGTGAAAGTTCTGTTTGTTTCTCCCTGATGAAACCCCCCGCCCCTTGGTTCACTCTATTTCCCTGTAAGCTAACCACCCTCCCCTCCTCCCTTCGATCACCACTTGCAGAGGCAATAAAGTCATTGTTGCTTCACATTCATGCATTCTTTATTCATTCAGCACACAAATAGGGGGATAACTACCAAGGTAGCCCAGGAGGGGTGGTGGAGGAGAGAAGCACCAGGAGGGGTGGTGGAGGAGGGAAACAGCACTTTAAAAGTTTAAAACTTGAAAACTTATTGAATGCCAGCCTTCTGTTGCTTGGGCAATCCTCTGGGGTGGAGTGGCTGGGTGGCCGGAGGCCCCCCCACTGCGTTCTTGGGTGTCTGGGTGAGGAGGCTATGGAACTTGGGTAGGAGGGCGGTTGGTTACACAGGGGCTGTAGCGGCGGTCTGTGCTCCTGCTGCCTTTCCTGCAGCTCAACCATACGCTGGAGCATATTGGTTTGATCCTCCAGCAGCCTCCTCTCATGACTCTGCCGCCACCTTTCAGCTTCAGCCCTCTCTTCAGCCCTCTCTTCAGCCCGCCACTTACTCTTGTCAGCCCACCACCTCTCCTCCCAGTCATATTGTGCTTTCCTGCACTCTGACATTGTCTGCCTCCACACATTCGTCCATGCTTTGTCAGTGTGGCAGGATAGCATGAGCTCAGAGAACATTTCATCATGAGTGCGTTTTTTCACCTTCTAATCTTCACTAGCCTCTGGGAAGCAGAAGACCCTGTGATCCTTGAAACACATGCAGCTGGTGGAGAAAGAAAAAAGACAGTGGTATTTAAAAAGACACATTTTCTAGAACAATGGCTACACTCTTTCACGGTAAACCTTGCTGTTAACATTACATACACAGCACATGTGCTTTCGTTCCAAGGTAGCATTTTGCCTCCCCCCACCACGTGGCTAGCAGCGGGGAACATTTCTGTTCAGCCATAGGCAAACAGCCCAGCAGGAATGGGCACCTCTTAATGTCCCCTTAAGAAAAGCACCCTATTTCAACCAGGTGACCATGAATGATATCACTCTCCTGAGGATAACACAGAGAGATAAAGAACGGATGTTGTTTGAATGCCAGCAAACATACACTGCAATGCTTTGTTCTACAATGATTCCCGAGTATGTGCTACTGGCCTGGTGTGGTAAAGTGTCCTACCATGGTGGACAGAATAAGGCTGCCCTCCCCAGAAACCTTTTGCAAAGGCTTTGGGAGTACATCCAGGAGAGCCGCAAATGCCAGGGCAAATTAATCATTACACATGCTTGCTTTTAAACCATGTATGCTATTTTAAAAGGTACACTCACCAGAGGTCTCTTCTCCGCCTGGCGGGTCCGGGAGGCAGCCTTGGGTGGGTTCGGGGGGTACTGGCTCCAGGTCCAGGGTGAGAAACAGTTCCTGGCTGTTGGGAAAACCTGTTTCTCCACTTGCTTGCTGTGAGCTATGTACAACTTCATCATCATCATCATCTTCCTCATCCCCAAAACCTGCTTCTGTGTTGCCTCCATCTCCATTGAAGGATCAAACAACATGGCTGGGGTAGTGGTGGCTGAACCCCCTAAAATGACATGCAGCTCATCATAGAAGCGGCATGTTTGGGGCTCTGACCTGGAGCAGCCGTTTGCCTCTCTGGTTTTCTGGTAGGCTTGCCTCAGCTCCTTAAGTTTCACGCAGCATTGCTTCGGGTCCCTGTTATGGCCTCTGTCCTTCATGCCCTGGGAGATTTTGACAAAAGTTTTGGCCTTTCGAAAACTGGAATGGAGTTCTGATAGCACGGATTCCTCTCCCCATACAGAGATCAGATCAGGTACCTCCCATTCGGTCCATGCTGGAGCTCTTTTGCGATTCTGGGACTCCATCATGGTCACCTCTGCTGATGAGCTCTGGCCAGCGTGGCAAGCTGCAGGTGACCATGCAAACAGGAAATTGAAATTCAAAAGTTTGCGGGTCTTTTCCTGTCTACCTGGCCGGTGCATCTGAGTTGAGAGTGCTGTCCAGAGCGGTCACAATGGAGCACTCTGGGATAGCTCCCGGAGGCCAATACCGTCTAATTGCGTCCATAGTACCCCAAATTCAACCCGGCAAGACCATTTAAGTGCTAATCCCCTTGTCTGGGGTGGAGTACGGAAATCGATTTTAAGAGCCCTTTAAGTCGAAAAAAAGGGCTTCATCGTGTGGACGGGTGCAGGGTTAAATCGATTTAACGCTGCTAAATTTGACCTCAACTCCTAGTGTGGACCAGGGCCTAGTGTGGTTGCAGTTCTACATCTTTATACCCGTGGAGCTTATTCCGCTTCTCCTATAGGAATAGCGATCCCAGGACTAGCACTCCTATACCAGCATAACTGCCTCAACACGAGGGTGCCTCACTTTAACTGTACTGGTCTAGCCAGTGGCTCAACCCTTCTATTTGATGCCTGGGCTTCTGACTCTGAAAACATGGTCGTCATCTTCTGTAACCTTGACATAACTCAAGCATAGCATGTGACATTACAGCAGGAGCTGCTGTTTATAAACGTAGTACCTTCCCCGCCAGTACTGTTGTCATTCCTGACTCACTCTCTCTCTCTCTCTCTCTCTCTCTCTCTCTCTCTTTTCAGGCTCTCTGTGAGGCTCTTGCTATGGGAAGGAGCAGCCTGGAGAAGAGCTGAAGCTTTTAAACTTCGTCAATATTTTTAAACTTGTAGATTCCCTACCATTGGGGTGTTGGGGTGTCCAGGTGGAAGGGGTGTCAGGGTGGAAGGACTGTCTAGCCTGTGTTATACAAGAAGTCAGACTTGATGGTCCAATGTCCCATTAAATTCTGCGAAATTATGTAACTGGAAAATGGCCCTTCCTGAGACCCTGCACTGGCCTCACCCGGCATCTCGCCAAGCCCAGACCGGCTGTATGTTCGCAGGCATGTTTCTTCCAAACCAGAAGTGGGAAACGTGATAGGCTGTGAGGCCAAGGCCAAGGGAACCATCGAGAGCTCAGCAGGGCTGGACGACCCTCAGGGCTTCGGGAAGAGAGGAAGGAGCAAACCCCTCCCTTATTAGGGAAAATGAGGGCCAGTGAAACATGCCCAGGGCTAGGGAATATAAACGCCAACTCAGGAAAGGTAAGGACACCATGAGGCAGGGTCTGATCCTGTGCAAGGAAGAGCTCTGCTCCAAGAACACAGCCTGTCTCGGTGAGTAGAGCAGTGCCATCAGCCTGTCCCGCAGTCAGGCAGTGCCCAGCCTCCAGATATGAGCTACAGACAACTCAGAGTGCTGGCAGCAAAGCTGAGAGAGAGCATCTCTCTCAACCCCTGTCCTGCGCTGCTCTCCAGATCCCCTCAGACACTGACGTTCCTCCTCTCCCATCTCAGCCAAATCCCAGGGGAATCTGTGCTCAGGGCCAGGCTGGGACAGAATCTGTCCTGCAGCTTTTGAGTCATGGGCACAAATCCACTTTCTGCTTAAAAAAGAATTCCAACTTTTCAGTGGCCGGGGCTGAGTCCCAAAGAGCTGAGCAGAAGGGCTGTGAGTTGCAGGCAGGTGGAGATGCTGAAGGGCTGCGAGCCCCAGACCCGGCGCAGACGCTGAAGGGCTGCGAGCCCTGGGCCCAGCCTAGAGGCTGAAGTGTTGCGAGCCCTAGGCCCAGCCTAGAGGGTGAAGGGCTGCGTGTCCCGGGCCCAGCCTAGAGGCTGAAGGGCTGCGAGCCCCGGGCCTGGTGCAGCTGTTGAAGGGCTGTGATCCTCGGGCCTGTTGCAGCCAGACATCCTGGGCCCTTTCCAGTGTATCAGCTGGGGGAGAGAAGAGGGGGTGCCACCTCAGTTTGGAAGGGAATTTGTTATTCAAAAGTATCTGCTCAAGATGAAGCAGTCATTGGATTAGGGTTGTTGGCTTGAGCTGCACAGCCTCAATTCTCCCTTCCTTTCTCCATCATCTCCAGGGCTACTGGCTCCGGCGTTGTCTCAAAATTAGGCAAATCATAGATTCATAGATTCCAGTGACAGAAGGGATCATCTAGTCTGGTCTTCTGGATAGCACAGGCCAGAGAGCTTCCCAAAAATAATCCCTAGAGCAGATCTTGTTGGAAAACACCCAATCTGGATTTTAAAATGGTCAGTGATGGAGAATCCATCACAATCCTTGGTAAATTATTCCAATGGTTAATTACCCTCACTGTCAATCATTTACACCTTTTTTCCAGTCTGAATTTGTTTAGCTTCAACTTCCATGTTATACCAATCGCCGGTAGATTGAAGAGCCCATTATTAAATATTTGTTCCCCATGTAGGTACTTGGAGACTGAAATCAAATCAACCCTTAACCTTCTCTTTGTTAAGATAAATAGATTGAGCTCCTTGCCTGTATCGCTATAAGTCATGTTTTCCAGTCCTTTAATCATGCTTGTGGCTCTTTCCTGAACCCTCCAATTTATAAACATCCTTTTTGAATTGTGGATACCACAACTGGACACAGTAGGGATCACAGTGGTGCCACTATTAAGGTACAGTAACCTCTTTACTCCTACTCGAGATTCCCCTATTTAGGCATCCCAGGATCACTCTAGCTATTTTGGTCACTGTATCGCACTGGGAGCTCATGTTCAACTACTTATTCACTTCTACCCCCAAATCTTTTTCAGAGTCACTGCTTCCCAGGATAGAGTCCCCCATCCTCTAACTAAGGCCTACAGGTTTTGTTCCTGGATGTATATGTTTACATTAGCCATATTAAAATTAGGGCTGTCAAGCAATTAAAACAATTAATTGCGATTAACTGCGCGATTCAAAAAATGAACCGTGCGATTCAAAAAAGAATTACGCGATTAATTGTGCTGTTAAACAACAATAGAATACCATTTCTTTTAAATATTTTTGGATGTTTACTACATTTTCAAATCTATTAATTTCAATTACAACACAGAATAAAGAGTGTACAGTGCTCACTGTCTATTTATTTTTGATTATAAATAATTGCACTGTAAAAAACAAAAAAAAACTATTTTTCAATTCACCTCATACAAGTACTGTAGTGCAGTCTCTTTACCATGAAAGTTGAGCTTACAAATGTAGAATTATATATATATATATATATATATAAACTGCGTTCAAAAATAAAACAATGTAAAACTTTAGAGCTTATAAATCCACTCAGTCCTACTTCTTGGTCAGCCAACCGCTCAGACAAACAAGGTTGGTTACAATTTGCAGAAAATAATGCTGCCTTTTTCTTGTTTACAATGACACCCGAAAGTGAGAAGAGGTGTTCCCATGGCACTGTTGTCGCTGGCGTTGAAAGATATTTTTGTGCCAGATACGCTAAAGATTCATATGTCCCTTCATGTTGCAATCACCATTCCAGAGGACATGCTTCCATGCTGATGAGGGGCTCTGCTTTTGATAACAATCCAAAGCAGCGTGGACTGACACATGTTCATTTTCATCATCTGAGTCAGATGCCACCAGGAGGTTGATTTTCTTTTTTGGTGGTTTGGGTTCTGTAGTTTCTGTATCAGAGTGTTGCTCTTTTAAGACTTCTAAAAGCATGCTCCATACCTTGTCCCTCTCAGATTTTGGAAGGCACTTCAGAATTTTAAACCTTGGGTCGAGTGCTGTAGCTATTTTTAGAAATCTCACATCGGTACCTTCTTTGCGTTTTGTCAAATCTGCAGTGAAATCTTAAAACGAACATGTGCTGGGTCATCATCCGAGACTGCTATAACATGAAATATGTGCAGAATGTGGGTAAAACAGAGTAGGAAACATACAATTCTCCCCCCAAGGAGTCCAGTCACAAATGTAATTGATGCATTATTTTTTTAATGAGCATCATCAGCATGGAAGCATGTCCTCTGGAATGGTGGCTGAAGCATGAAGGGGAATATGAATGTTTAGCATATTTAGCATGTAAATACCTTGCAACGCTGGCTACAAAAGTTCCATGCCTTCTCACTTTCAGGTGACATTGTAAATAAGAAGCAGGCAGCAGTATCTCCCCTCAATGTAAACAAACTTGTTTGTCTGAGCGATTGGCAGAATAAGAAGTAGGTTAGGTAACCAAAAAAAAATCTGTATTTGTAAGTTACACTTCGAGGTCTAGTGGGTATGAGTGGGGGCGCTGGGGGTGGGAGTCAGCACTCCTGGGTTCTATTCCTGGATCTGTGAGGGAGGGTTTTCTACTGTTTAGATCAGGAGATGGAGAGTCAGGACTCCTCCTGGCTTTGCAGCTGACTCCCTGTGTGACTGAGGGCAATTCCCCGCACCCCCCCGTGCCTCAGTCATACGGGGATAATGACACCGCCCCAGCTCCTGGGGGTTGGGGCTGGATTCATTCCAGTCTATACAGCACCTCTGAGGGAGGTGCTAGGAAAGGGCAGGACATAAGTAACCAACAGACACTAATGGGATGCACCATGTGATTCTCTTTCTGTCCCTAGCGCATGTGACTGTGGACCCCAACACAGCCAATGCCTACCTGCTCTTGTCCCGGGATCAGCGGAGCGTGAGGGTGGACAACAAGAGGCGGGACGTCCCCAGTAACCCCAAGCGGTTTGACACGTGCACCTGCATCCTGGGCCGGCAGCGGTTCACAGCCGGGAAGCACTACTGGGAGGTGGAAGTGAGGGACAAGCCATGTTGGACACTGGGGGTCTGTGAGGAGTGTGTGAGCAGGCAGGGAATATTCACGCCCTCACCAGCGACTGGTTTCGGGACGGTGTGGCTGCACAATGGGGATGAGTATGCAGCGCTCACTTCCCCCCTGCCCGAGCTTATGCTGAGAGCGAAGCCTCGGCAGATTGGCATCCTCCTGGACTTTGAGGCCGGAGAGGTGTCCTTCTACAACGTGACTGGCAGCTGTCACATCTACACCTTCAGTGGCATCTTCTTGGAGCCCCTGCGGCCATACTTCTACCCGGGGGTGCGGGCAGGCAGCTTGAATGATGCCCCTCTGACCCTCCCACAGGGAACACAGCAGCCATGAGCCAGTCACAGCCGCCTTGGCACCTTGGGCTTTCAGGAGTTACCAATGAAAGGCTTTCTTAACAACACATAATTCACCAGCGGAACTTACTGCCACAGGATATTGAGGGGGCCAAATGTCTAGTGGGATTCAAAAAAGGATGAGACATATATATGGATGATCCAAATATCACTAGCTAGAGAGGGCAGGAGACACCAGGACTATAAAACCATCTCCACAGGGCAGGAGCCAGCCACTGACTACAGGGGGGCACATTCCCCAAAGAGAAGGTTATTCCATAATTACACACTGCAGCGTCTCTGATACCTTCCTCGAAGCCTCTGACTATGGAGACAGGATACCTGGCTTTCGGGCGCTGCAGTGAGCTAGCACAGCAAATCCTGTGCTCTCTGGGTGCTGTTAGAGCAAGAAATTGGTCACTGAAGCTGATAATCAGCCACAGAGCAGGAGCACTGATCCACGATAAATGCCCCCACACTGCTAGACCTTCCTGCACAGCCCCAGTAGGGGAGTCTCCATCCAGCATTGCCATTCCCCAGCACTGGAATGCAGAGTCAGCAGCATCTGCAGGGAGGCCCAGGGAGCAGGAGAGGGTGGGTGAGAGGACCTGAGGGCCTTGCTCAGTTTGCAAAGAATCCAGCTGCATCATCTTTCGTAGGTGGTGTGGCTGGTGGAGACCTTGGGTCTCTGGCATGTCATGCTCCTGGCTTAGCCGCTTGGTTCAAGGTAGAGCATTGCTGCCTGTGTCCTGTAACCTCCAGCAGCCAAGCTCCTTGGGGCAGCCATGGAAACATTGCCTTTGGCTACCCTTGTTTTAAAGGGCTCGGGGAGCATGGACACGAGGATGGAGTCGGGTGTCTGTAAAGGGCGGGGCCTGCCAACACGAGCGAGCCAGCTCCAATCGGCAATTCGCCTCTGACCTATTCCCCCTTCTAGTGAAATACCGAAGCCTTCCTTCCGCTGGATGCTTCTGAGCCCAGCCCAGCCCATGGGCCAAAGCTGTCCACAGCCCTGTGCGTGTGCTGTCCCTGGTCTCACCGACGGTGTGCGTCAGCACGCAAACCCAGTGCAGACTGCAAAGCCTGTTGGCCCATCAACCTCAGCTCTCTAGGTCATTTTCTCCCACCAATAAACCATGCATTCCAATAGCCTTGTATAAGCTGGCAAAGCATCCCTTGTGATCTGAGAGCTGCTCACCCCCACCTTCTGGGGGAAGGGGGAGAGCTAGGAGATCCAGTCCAGCTGGAGCCGTGGTGCTCTCAGGACTCAGCACTCTCATGGGCCCTTCGTGGTGCATGTGTGATTCAGGGACTACTATGACTGTCTGAGGGAGCTGCCCATTCCCTAGCCCTGCGTGCACCTCTCTGTGATGGGACTTCACCCCAAGAAGCCAATGTGCTGCATGCAGCTAAATAGTCCAGCCCCCCTCCAGCCCCGGTAATGAAGGCAGAGTGAGAGGAATTTCACACACAGAGAACCCCCTAGACTGTTCCGAAGCTAGGCAGAGAGGGTGGGACAAGGGGGTCTCTGAGTCCCTCAGGCTGGGTCTAGCTCACTGCCATGCCCCTCTCAAGGAGTGGTTTTGTCTTCTTGACATATATTCACCCGAACCCAAATCATGACAGGTTTCAGAGTAGCAGCCATGTTAGTCTGTATTCGTAAAAAGAAAAGGCGTACTTCTGGCACCTTAGAGACTAACCAATTTATTTGAGCATAAGCATCCAATGAAGTGAGCTTTAGCTTATGCTCAAATCAATTGGTTAGTCTCTAAGGTGCCACAAGTCCTCCTTTTCTTTTTCCTAACTCAAATGTATCCCATTGGCTACAGGGAGTTCCAAGCTAGGACAAGTTCACCTTGATGTCTTTCTCCAGCAGGCGGATGGTTGCAGAATCTCTCCTGGGTTGCAGAATTGCTCCTAGCCAGGGCTGGCTTTGATGCAGCAGCCTGGGGATGGTGCCCCATCCTAGCTGGGCAGGGCTCATGCCCTCCTTGCCTGGCCAATCCCATCGGGCTCCCCTTGAATATGTCCGGGACGCGATGGCTGCAGCCCTGCAGCCGCTGTACAGCCATGGGCACAGTAGGCCTGTGTGTGGGTGTTCGTCTGGCTCCAGGGCTGGGGAGGGAGGAGGAGACCCGGGAAAGAGCAGCAGCAAGCCGTTCGCTGAGTAGACAGGACTGGGCTGGCAGCTCCAGGTGCATTCCCAGCTCCGTGGAGAGGGACGTCAAGGCTGGCTGGACTGATCCCTAGATCTAGATCCCTAGAGGGCAGGTGCGTGCAGGGGTCTGGACACAGAGAATGGCCGACACCCTGTTTCCTGGCAACTGATGGCCTGGGCCCTTCCCCCCTGCAAGGTGAGACCTAAGGGTTGGAGAACAAGGGAATCAGGTGCCCTCCTGGCCGGGGAAAGGGACAAAGCCCAGAGGAGGAGGGGCTGGAGGGAGTTTCAGTTTGGGGCTGGCTGGGACATGGAGTGAAGGGCAGACGTGGTTGTCTGGCTCACTGCCCCCCAAAATGGACCCAGCTGAAGGGTCCGGTTCTCGACACCTACAAGCTCTGTATTAGACCATGTTCCTGTCATCTAATAAACCTTCTGTTTTACTGAGGGAAGCAGCGCGGGGTGAGGGATGTGCTGGCCACGGCTTCCTGCAGCCCCCGTTGGCCTGCAGTGGGGAACTGCGGCCAGTGGGATCCGCGATCGGCCAAAGCTGTGGACGCGACAGGTAAACAAACTGGCCTGGCCCGCCAGGGGGCTTACCCTGGGGGGCTGCATGCCAAACGTTGCCGACCCCGGTGCTACAGCAATCTCCCGTACAGCAATGGCTGTTACAAGACAGCATAATTTAGAACAACCCAGAGTCTAAAGCTCAGGTGTATTTGAGGATCTGGGCCAGTACTTGGCTGTTTCTATAGTAATGACCCCTGAGCAAGCAGTGTAATGTACATGCTTATCACTGAGCTTGTCCAGAGGCTGCACGTCCATCAGAATGACTAGATGTCCTGATGTGTAATAAAAACACTTGGAGTCATAAAAAATCAACCCAGCCTACTTTACAGGGCCTGAGCCTTCTCTCCCTTACAGCATCTGAGCAGTAGGAGAATGGCTAATACGGGCCACTGTTCTGGTTGTTGTATTCCATTTATAAAAGCATAATACTGGCCAGCATTATAGTTGCTGTATTCTGTTATAAAACAAGAACAAAACATAGAAAAATAAAAAATACAATTTAATGTTTTGAATTAATTTGGGGAAAAGAATTTACAGCACAATACAAGAATTTAAAACATTTAAAACATTCCTTTCTTTCTCTCCAGTATTTTTGTCTCTTTTGTTCCAATTTTGGGTAGCGGGAGCGAGTAGTATAAGAGCCCTACCATCAATCAAACATTAACCCCACCCCTTGACCCCGTAAGCCCTGCACACAGGTCACTGGAAGTCCCACCTCTTGGGAATATTACTTCCAGGGTCAAGGTGGACACATATCCGGAAGCAAGGTGTGTCATCTGACCCCTGTAAGAACTCCTCCCACTGTCCTCTGCTGATCAGGATGGATTCTGCCCCCACAGGAACACTTCGAGAGAAGATTTGACCAATCAGGGGGAGTTCCGGGGTTTGTGTGACCCCTCTAAGAACTCCTCCCACTGCCCTCTACCAATCAGCAGGGGTTTCAGCCGCAGGGGACCACCCCGAGAGGAGATTTGCCCAATTGGGGGGAATTCTGGGGCAGGGTGACCCGTCAGGAGGTGGCTCGTGTGACCCCTCTAAGAACTCCTCCCACCACCCTCTACCAATCGCGATGGGTTTTGGCCACAGAGGACAGCCCCAAAAGGAGATTCGACCAAAATAGGGTGGGTTCTGGGACGGGCTCAACCACCCAGAAGAGGGTCATGTGACCCCTTGAAGGACTCCTTCCAATGTCCTCTGCCAATCAGAGTGCAGAACCATCACCTCATAAGTCCCAGCGCTGGGAAGAGGAGGCCATCTCTTACCAAGAAGACGTGTTTTAGAAATTGTGGAAAGGCTGAGAGGAAACGTGGACTCCTTTACCACCCCTGTGAGAACTTCAGACTTTGTTTTAGCCCCGAGGACCTTTGGAGTTGTGTGGAGAAAGCACTACAGCAGCGACAGTTCTGAAGAGGATGAGAGAGAAGCCAAGGGGATTCCTTTGGCCCAGCCATTGATGGATATGCCAGAATCCGAACCTGAAGCCCAACTGCTCATGAGACACCCCCATGAGCATGGTGGCCTCTCGTCATCCGCCACCCTGGAGGAGGAAGGCGATCATGGCTTGGGGGAGGCACTGGCAGACAAGGTGAATGGAAAAGACATAGCTCAGGTACATGAATGATTAAGAAGCGACGGTCGATGATTGGGTGTAATGAGGTTAGGAACCAGGGGTTGTGTAAATCTAAAAACAAGGAGTGGGAACTTACGCTTGTTTCTTCTCTGAAAATCTCTCGACAGCTTGACGATGCCTTTCCAGAGGACCCGGAGGCCCTGGACGGCGTAGCATCAAGCAGCGAAGGTGAACCAGGCCCGCCTTGTTTTTGCTCAACGCCGCTAGAAATTGTTGAAGATGACTCCGAGGAGGACGGCTACGAGGAGTTTAGGAGGAGGCTTGGCATGGAACTCGCTGAGCCAGTGCCACATCACGAGCGTAAAAATGTTATGCGGACTATTGTCCGCGTTGCTGTTTATGCTGTTCTTCATCACTGTCTTAGGGAAAAGCTTTTTGAAAATGGTGAGGGCTGTGTCATAGATGCCCCAGCCCAATGGCACCATGACTGTGTGACTTGGACTTCAATGGATAGAAACTGCAAGCTCTGGGACCTGTGTGCTGAGCTATGTTTGGAAAGCTTATTGAACACTATTATTGCCATAGGTTATGTTATGCAATGTCTGTGCCTAACCCAAGAACATTTAGCGCAAGCGGTGACCTTGAGAAATGCTGTGCAATTCAGTGGAGACCCTGACCTTGTTTTAAAGACAATGTCCAAACTGGAAGATGCCTGCTTACAGCGTTACATTGCATTACAATGCAAAACCGGGTCAAGCCCCCCACCAGCGGGGCACTGAAGCTCCCCTATGACAAGTTGAAATCACTGAATACTGTGTTAAGTAGTAGGGGGGCCTCAGAGCTGGGGCACCGTGAACCCAAAGTGACATCAGCTCTGCAGTCTGTAACCAAACTCCTAATAGAATCAAAATTACCTCTGACATTACACAATGGAGAGAAAGTGCAATTGGTGTTTGGGGCCCTCAGAAGGGGGCTTACATCACTAGGCACAAACCTCCAAACTCTCTCAATTCACTGGGTTTTGGAATCCTTGTCCCTTGCCTAGCGAGTGCTACTTAGTTGATGGCGAGTCCCTCCGTCATAAAAGGCCAAGGACAGTTCTACTGTCCTTGATTCACATAATCAGGATAACAGCACTTTATTCTTCCTGCCCCAATAACAGAGAAACTGGGGATCCCACAGCCGCCAAAGTGACCATTTGGGCTCCTGTGGGCTTATGCTAGGTGGGGTGAGTGTCCTTTGCAAACGAGATCAGCTCCTGAAGTCCTTTCCCACAACTCACCACCAGATGTCAGGGTAGAGCTCATCCTGCCTCTGCTTACAACTCGAAAACAAAACAGGGATGGTTCAGACATGTGTTTGAGTACAATAGAGTTGACTCATCCTGTTCACACCCCCACTGAATAGCGAAGGTAACTGTGATTACTTACCCTTGTTGCTAGAGGGATAAATGTGATGGGTGTGCACCCATAGTAAGGGAGGCGGGTGGGTGAGTTCGGATTAATATGAAATGAAATAAAACCTCAGGAATTCGCAGATGCTATTGGGCAGTTTAAATATAATCCCTGGAGTTGGTAGAGCACTATTGGACAGTGAAAATGACCCAGGAACTGGCAGAACTCTACTGGACAGTTTAAATATGACCCAGGAGTTGTTTGAATGCTATGGGTCACTCTTTCTAGCAATTCAAAGCCATTAAAAGTTTAAAATACTCTATTTACCCAAAAAACCCAAAACAACCAACCAAAAAATCCCACCACACACACACACACACACACACACACACACGGGTCTAACCCAAAACTGAAATGTTTGAAGGGTTCACAAATCTTCACCATGCTTTAGAACAATCATTTGCTCGAAAGACAAATTTTTAAAAGCTGTGGGTGCTTATTATGGTTGTGATACAACCATTTTATTTCAACCCCCAACCCCAAAGTTTAAGCATGAAAGAAACATGTTTAAAAAACAAGCCCCAAAGACATTTACTGAGATCTGCAAAGGGTCCCCACTTGGAAATGGGTACAGTTACATTACCGATTGGTGATTTACTGTTTAATACTGTAAGAAGGCCCTACAGAAAAATGTATTTTAACTAAAAGGAAAAAAATGTGGCCAAAAGCAGCTCGGTTGTGCAGACAGCTTAATTTGTTGGATCATACTAAAGAAGTTCTGTATTAAAATCACAAATGAGTTTGATTCCCCATAGTTTAAATTGCAGGGTATTACTAATTAAGAGGTCTCTTGGGTTTTGGTGCTGTTTCTCTCCCTCTCCGTGTGAAAGTTGCAAGCTGCTAATTGTGTTAGTACATCCTAGACAGAGTCTGTTCTCAAAGCAACACTTTGTAACAACAGAAAGAGCACACAGAGACTCCCCGCCCTTGTGTTGTATTTATCTGGCTTTGTTAACAATTGTGCTTTAAAATAGAGATAGAGGATGTATGTGGATGGATGCTTGGTGTGGATAATAACTGAATGATCAGGGAGGTGCCAGCCTAAGAATCCAGTGTCTGTCGGCCAAAGAAGGCGTCAACCAGAGGACCCCCGGAGGGCAGACTGGAATCCACCCAACAGCCTCAAGGATGGGAGAACCGAAGAACAAGACGGAGCCGTCAGGAATGTGCCATCTGCTGATTGATTCAGCAACAGCATGATGAAGCAATTCCCATAGGCTGGCATAGCAATAAATTCCTATAAAAATGGACTCTAGAAATGGAAAACTTTGGGGTCTGATTCTGCAAACCAACTTCCAGGCGCGTCAGATGTGCATCTGACAAGGCCCTGCTCCCTCCTCGTGTCCAGGCCACCTGGCCAGTGGCTTGGCATGAGCAACTCTAAGGCTGGTAACTATGATAACAACCTTGCAGAACCTCTCTGTGTGTGTGTGTATGAATGAATGTGTGAGTAAATATGAAATTGAATGGAATGTTATAGCTATAACTAACTGCTTACTATGATTCTTTCTGTATGCACAATAAATGTGGCATTTTGCCTTTTCCCTTTTAATAAGATCCTGCTGGTTTTTATTTTATTGGTATAACAAATTCCCCCACCCTAGATCACAAAAGGGAATGTTAGGGAGGGGTGCCTAATGTCCTTAAGTAGCTATTATTTGAGGGTTGTAGCGATCAGATCAACCTGCTAGCTCCTATTTTGAAGTCTGTTTGAAACAAAGGCTTAGGATGGTGTAAAAACCTCATGTATTTTGGAGACTCTTTCAACAGAAACTCTCTTGAATGGCTGCTGGACTGCAAAAGGAGCCATGCTCCCTGTTTTTAACTCTGAAAATATATATTCTATTCTATCACTCGTTGGCCATGCTGTCTTAGTAAATAATGGTGCCTATGTTTCTTGCAGTGTGATCTGTTTAGCATGGAACCAATCACTTTAAACTGCATTTCATCACCGGGCCAAGGTAAAAACCAGTTTAACTGTAGTTTTGCTTAATAACTTCAGGTATTACACAGGTTGGATAGGGATTTGGGGGTAATACTAACTAACATTTTTGCTTGTTCTTTAATCCAAAGGCCCAAACACATATGGGGGTGGGGTGGGGGGGGGCGTAACTTTCTGCAATTGGCTTTTAAATGCATGTGGGTTTATTGAAAAGTATTTTGTTGCAAACTGTGTTTTAAACTCTCACTCTCTCTCTCTCTCTGTGTGTAAAAAAATATAGGTGTTTTTTTTTTTTAAGTATATGGCTGCAAACTGTGTTTGGTGTGTTTCAAATTAACAGGGTGCTTTTTTAATGTGCAAAATGTGTTTTAAACTGGATTTTAAAAGTTGATTTTAAAAGCAGTTTGGTTTTTATTTTGCAAACTGAGGTGCATTTAAAAAAATGTTTGTGGGTTTGTTGTTTTTTGTTTTAAAGTGGTAGAAATAAACTCAAAACTCCTGTTTGTTGTACAGCCTGAAATGGATTATTTTATTTTAAAGCTCTGACTTTTTAAATAGAAAAACACCCTAATTAATATTTTATTTTTAAGTTTACAAGACAGTTTCGTGTGATTTATAATAATCATAATCATATTGTCTGCTCCACAGTACGGTCAAAACATGAGAGACCCTTAGACCAGAGGGTAAAGAAGCTTAAAAGAAAAAGAAAAGAGACAGCTGAAAAGAAAAATTCACCAGATGGATGGATGAAGCCCAGTAAATATACTGTGTTTGGGAGGTTATGAGGTTTTGTATTTTAAGTAAATACATCGGTGTGGGTGAGAAAGATGGTAAAGTTAAGTTTTGTAATATGTTCCTTCCCCCCCAATCGGGAATGTGCAGTTCTCCTGACAATGCTGTAGTCAGAGCTACAGGGACACCTCCACCAGACCAGCCAAAGAACCAGAAATCTGCTTTGAGACCTTTAACAACTCAAAACAGCACAAGAGTGCAGATGAAGCATCAGGACAGTCCAAACCTCAAATACGTCAAAGCCAAGGACAAAACAAAAGACTCTGGTGAAAACCAACCACGCAAACACAACTCCAGTTCCTCAGCGGCCACCTCCACACCAAGCCCTGAGAAAACCATGAGTGAAAACGCCCACCTACGATGCTTCGTTCAGAAGACTGAGGGACGCTGTATCCTCGGGGGTTCTAAAAGAACGGCATTCTAAAAAGGTTTGGGGAAAATATGATGCTTCGTTCAGAATACCGGTGAACGGTGTATCTTCAGGGGGTCTAAAAGAAAGGAGGGCTGGAAAGCACATCAACAAAGCAAAAGCTTTGGTGGGTGACTTTTTGAAAAATACTTCAATTTTTGGCTCTGCGCAGGCGTGACTAGTCGTGGAAAGGGACCTGGGTAAAAGGGGTACCCTCAAGGATACACATCAGCTCAGGTGTAAACAAAAGCGGGGACAGCGCTTGGTGGACAAACAAATGGCTGCCAAAAAGTTCCAGGCCAGGGTCGCTGTAAAAATTTTAAAAAGGGCTAACGAGGTAATGGGGAGGGGGGACAAAAAGAGATGCCCTCGACTGGAGGCTCTCAAACTGGAATGTCTGAAAATGGGGAGGTGGAATCAGACTCTCACACAGAGTCTGGTTTAGAAAATTCCCCAGAGGGCTCTCTAGAATGATGGGTCCCCATTTCCTCCCGATGACCCTCACGGAGGCGCCTCGGAGTCTGACTCTCAAATAGCATCTGATGTAGATGGTCCCGTAGAGGAACCCCCAAGTAACCCTGAAAATGCAGAGGGGTGTATGGAGAGAGTGAGAAGTTGGCAACGTGAATTACCTAGATTTGGGGGGTTGGTGTATTGTGAGGAATTTCATTTTGTCAATCTTGAGCGAATAAATTCAGCTCAGCAGGTTGCTGAAGCCATACACAGGGGGATACAGTTAGTTCTCGATGACGTTAATGGTAGGGTAGGCCCTGATGATTATGTTCAGTTACATTTAGAGAGCCGTAATTGAACTAACCCGTTGTTTTCAGTCTGAAGAACTAGGGATGAGCTGTCTGCTGAGGATTTCTTCAATCAGACCTCAAAGCTGCCACAGAGCAATAGAGTTGCATGTCAATGGGACATTGCACCTCGTTGGGACAGTTTTAAAAAAACAGGGGTGGGGGCCGCTCGTAGAGTTTTAAATTCTATCCTCAGTAGTCAAATCATCCATAAAAAAGAGACAATGTTTAGTAGACCTGACTTACACGGCTACCAATCTGTGTTTTGCGCATGGGCTCTTGACCGTCATGTCCGACCATAAACCTACGGACGCAGAATCGTTAGCGGGGGCGAGAAAGTTGCATGAGAAACTGGGCTGGTCAGATCAAAAAAAGATTATGCTCAGTGACGTAGCAATGTCTGAACAGCATTTAGGAGTCAACACACAGGTGGTGCTGTATGCGGCGAAAGGGGCTTTTTTTAAACGGGCGGGGGGGCAGTTTACCCCAAGATTTATTTCATCCTGTTGCACGATGAGCATTACTATGGGGTTCAAGAATTTCCATCCCACCACCAACCTCAGCCTGGTCCAGTCCACACAAGAGATCCACTTCCTGGACACTACAGTGCTAATAAACAATGGTCACATAAACACCACCCTATACCGGAAACCTACTGACAGCTATTCCTACCTGCATGCCTCCAGCTTTCACCCTGACCACACCACACGATCCATCGTCTACAGCCAAGCTCTGCGATACAACCGCATTTGCTCCAACCCCTCAGACGGAGACAAACACCTACAAGATCTCTGTCAAGCTTTCTTACAACTACAATACCCACCTGCAGAAGTAAAGAAACAGATTGATAGAGCCAGAAGAGTTCCCAGAAGTTACCTACTACAGGACAGGCCTAACAAAGAAAATAACAGAACACCACTAGCCGTCACCTTCAGCCCCCAACTAAAACCCCTCCAACGCATTATTAAGGATCTACAACCTATCCTAAAGGATGACCCAACACTCTCACAAATCTTGGGAGACAGGCCAGTCCTTGCCTACAGACAGCCCCGCAACCTGAAGCAAATACTCACCAACAACCACATACCACACAACAGAACCACTAACCCAGGAACTTATCTTTGCAACAAAGCCCGTTGCCAATTGTGCCCACATATCTATTCAGGGGACACCATCACAGGGCCTAATAACATCAGCCACACTATCAGAGGCTCGTTCACCTGCACATCCACCAATGTGATATATGCCATCATGTGCCAGCAATGCCCCTCTGCCATGTACATTGGTCAAACTGGACAGTCTCTACGTAAAAGAATAAATGGACACAAATCAGATGTCAAGAATTATAACATTCATAAACCAGTCGGAGAACACTTCAATCTCTCTGGTCACGCAATCACAGACATGAAGGTCGCTATCTTAAAACAAAAAAACTTCAAATCCAGACTCCAGCGAGAAACTGCTGAATTGGAATTCATTTGCAAATTGGATACTATTAATTTAGGCTTAAATAGAGACTGGGAGTGGCTAAGTCATTATGCAAGGTAGCCTGTTTCCTCTTGTTTTTCCCTACCCCTCCCCCCCCAGATGTTCTGGTTTAACTTGGATTTAAACTTGAAGAGTGGTCAGTTTGGATGAGCTATTACCAGCAGGAGAGTGAGTTTGTGTGTGTATGGGGGTGGGGGGGATGTGAGAAAACCTGGATTTGTGCAGGAAATAGCCCAACTTGATTGTCATGCACATTGTGTAAAGAGTTGTCACTTTGGATGGGCTATCACCAGCAGGAGAGTGAATTTGTGTGGGGGGGGTGGAGGGTGAGAAAACCTGGATTTGTGCTGGAAATGGCCCACCTGATGATCACTTTAGATAAGCTATTACCAGCAGGACAGTGGGGTGGGAGGAGGTATTGTTTCATATTCTCTGTGTATATATAAAGCCTGCTGCAGTTTCCACGATATGCATCTGAGGAAGTGAGCTGTAGCTCACGAAAGCTTATGCTCTAATAAATTGGTTAGTCTCTAAGGTGCCACAAGTACTCCTTTTCTTTTTGCGAATACAGACTAACACGGCTGTTACTCTGAAACCTATGGGGTTCTGGTTGTGAAAAAGTTGTTCGGAGCAAAAAAATATGGTGAGTTTTGCCCCACGGTGCACAGTCACGGCCACTCTCGCAGGTACAGCTGCTGCCTGTGCTTGAGCGTAACCTGCTCAGACAGCGTGGACGTGCAGCTGAGGTGTCCTCGCTGTAGACTCTATTGTCAGTCCAGAGAGTGTTTAGACAGACACATCGACTGGGCATCGACAGAACAAGCTGAATGCCTGTCTAAAACGTTGTGCGATAAGGGTCAGTCTTACGTGGAAAAGCGGCACAGACGTAAAGGGAGGCACTGTAAGCAGGGTCAGGGTTTGATCGCTGGTGATGTAGACGGTCACCTCGGTTTTATGGACAGCCTTAGAAAGCCCGAATCCTCAGAAAAGTGTATTTGTTATGATTCCGAAATCACACAGGAGACTGGGTTGCACACTCCCAATTACATTTTTGCTATGTCCCTCAAGCCGGAAAAGTCCTGGGAATATAAGGGTGATGAGTGTCTTTCTATGTTTGTTCAGACCTTTATTGGCAAAGAGTTCCGGGTCTACACGTTCCAGGCGCACAATTCCAAAGGTTACGATGCATACTTCATCATTAGACAGTTCCTGAAGGAAAAGATGTGCCTAGAACTGATCACTCAGGGTAGTAAACTAATGTGTGTGGAAGTTAAGGCCCTGGGCATTCGTTTTATAGACTCTTTAAACTTCTTGCCCATGAAGCTTGGTTAGCTCCCGCAGGTGATGGGGTTTGAAGGGTGCAAAGGGTATTTTCCACATTTTTTGAACACTTTAGAAAATCAAAATGATGTGGGGCCTATGCCCGGTGTGGAGCACTATGGTGTAGAAAGCATGATGCCCAGGGAAAAAGCAGAGTTTCTCGACTGGTAGCAGGCCCACAGGTAGGAGACGTTTGACTTGCAGAAAGAGCTCGCGTATTACTGTCAGCAGGATATCAAAATTTTGAGACAGGTTTGTATCCTATACAGAAAAGAGATTATGAAAATGATGGAGAAGGGAGATCTAGTAGAGAGAGAACCTGGTAAATTCACTGAGATAAAACTGTTTATAGATCCATTCTGGTACATAACACTAGCATCTGCCTGCATGGCTATGTACAGGTTTATGTTTTTGGAGCCTAACACGGTAGCTCTTCTCCCTCCAGAGAATGATCACAGGCAGAAAAAGATATTCGACCCCGTCTATTCAGTGGCTGTTGTATACCTCTCACCAAGAAACTATACAAATAGGGCATGCTTTACAGGGTGGGGAACTACAGGTAGGCTCCTACTCTTTAGAGGGTTATGCCAGTGTTGACAGGGTACACACAGCCATAGAGTTTAATGGGTGTTCTTTTCCACGGTTGTGCCACCTGTCATTGTGAAAAGGCACAAAACCCTATGACGGGGACAACTTTTGGGTTTCCTTATTACAAGACGCAGCTCAAGACCGACTATCTGAAATAACTTGGTTTTGTAGTGAGGACTCTTTGGGAGCAAGAGTGGGAAGTGATGAAAGAAACAGACAGGGAGCTTGCAGGTATTGAAAATGAGCCCAGTTGCCCTAGCCTCTCGTGCCTAGGGATGCTCTTTTTGGGGGGAGGACAAACGCTATCTGTCTATATTACAAACTTAACTCCGGGGAAGAAATCCACTATTATGATTTTACCAGCTTCTACCCTTTTGTAAAGAAAACCAAAGAATACCCTATCGGACACCCCGATATAGTTTATGACAAATTTGGACCCCTTGCAAATTATTTTGGAATTGCAAAACTTAAAGTGTACCCCACACAAGGCTTCTTTTTCCCATTCTTACCTGTCAGAGTGGGTGGCAAGCTTCTGTTCCCGCTATGCCGAACCTGTGCGGAAACCGAGCAGCGGGAGGTGTGCATCCATACTGACAAGGAGAGGGCCATCCTGGGGACTTGGTGCACGGTGGAATTGAACGCGGCCATAACGAAGGGGTACGCGGTGGCAAAAATATATGAAATCTGGCTTTTTAATGAAAAATCTGATGAACTCTTTTCAGAGTACATCAAATGACACCTCCGCCAGAAACAAGAGGCTTCAGGGTATCCCAGCTGGTGCACAGACGAAGAAAAACAAAATAAGTACATGAACGATTTCTACCAGAAAGAAGGCGTGCGTTTGTGCCAACGCGAGATCAGGTTTAACCCCGCTAAACGCCAAATCGCTAAACTCTTTCTAAATTCCCTCACGAGCGAGATCCCGCCAGATCAACACATCACCGAGTTTGTGTCGGCAGGCCCGAAAACATACGGGTATAAGCTGTCGGGAGGAAAGGCCTGTATGAAAGTCAAAGGTATTACCCTGAACTTGGCAAACTGTCAAAAGATCAACTTTGAGAGTTTGAAAGATCTAGTCCTGGACTATTGCACGGGCCTGCGAGAAAACACCTCAAAAAAGAGAGAGGTGCAGCAGCCCTCTATCGTAAGGAGCAAAAATCAGTGGTAAATAGAGACCAAAACCCTTAAGAAAACACAGAAAGTCATTTACAACAAGAGGGTCCTAGGAGAAGGCTTTAAAACCCTGCCCTACGGATTTTAGAATGGATACGAGGTGGAAACACCCCTTTTCTGCAATTCTCGCGGGGCCTAGCAACTGTGGGGAAAGTTACTTTATAAAAAAATGTGTTGGATAATGCCAAACAAAACATTGTCTGTTATGCCTGAGAATATTGGATAACATGGCTATAAAAAGCATTGCAAGATACACATGTCTGGGCTTGTTGAAACACATTTTGAGCAAGGCTAGGCATGCCCAAGAATTTAAATGTATTTTTTACAAAATTCATCACCATCCGGTCGTTTTGCACTAAGTCGTTAGATTACAATTTTAAAATCCAGTCAAAAGATAAACCCTTGCTCTGATGATGTAAGAAAAACACTGAGTGATAGCCGCAGGCGACAGAGCGGGGGTCTTGTAATTGTCTATTGTGAAACACAATGCCTGTGGCATTTTTGTTTAAACATTTCATAATGCTTTTAGGAAACAACATGCTCTTCGGGGGGTGCCCATATGAGTCTAAAAACTCTCCATGGTTACACTCCGCCAGACACAAGGCAAGCCAGTGTTCACCAGGTTGGTTGTGTGGATGCACGATACAAACCTAGGGGTCTCTGAGACAGCTTGTCGCCAGGGAGCCAAATCACAAGGGAACACATCTAAGAAATTCTTTTTTGTGTAAGGCACCTTGATAAGACACATGAGAGCTGCACGGTGTCCATGTTCACATATGGTCAAGCAGAACATCTCTCCTCTGATTTCTCTCTATGATGTTGTCAAAAACCCCATGCACGATCAGATTGATGGTGATGGTTAAAGCCTTCCCAAAACGTATTTCTGCTCTCAGGTTCCCGGTTTTAATCAGGGAATAGTCATCGGCGCATTCCTGGTCGGGAGACAGGTCAAAGGCAAACAAGGTGTAACCCTGTGGAAACTCCTCACGGTCGATTAACAGAGAACGATCTGTCATGTGTTTACCAGTGTCTGTACCAGATTCATGTATTCTCTCACGCAGCATCCTGCCTCGAAGTCTGGTTGCAGAGGCTTGGTTGGTATCTGTTCACCATCCACATACAAGGCCACAAAATTAATATCATAATGTTTAAAATGAAAGGGATTTTTAGTGCAACTTCCACTCAAGGCATAAGACAAACCCTAGGACAAGCATTTTGGGTAACTGTCCCAAAAAACAGGTTCTCCTGGTTATTGACCCTGCTGCCCACGGGGTGCTAAACACTTTCATTCCCACACGGTCCACGGGATATTTAGCATTTGTGGTAAGCAGGGACTCCGCGTGCCCCAGACGAACGCTCAGGGCCACCCGTACTTTCTTCACAAAAAGCGATGCTGATACAATGCGCAATTTAAAGCCTTCGGCTGCACTGCCCATTAAACAGAAAGCGTCTTATCTGCGCGTCAGTTTAAATTTTCACATCCACTCCGTTCAACAAATGAGACGTATCTGTTCTGATCTGTCTTTATTTCAATGGTAATGGTATTGATGTGGTGTTTTCTGACAGGAACGTGATGAGGTTTATCGTAGGTGATGGTGACAAACTCATTGTTCCTTCCTCAGACAGGGACACAGTGTAACAGGGGAACAGAAAAGTCCCTCACAAACTGGTGTTCTACAATATCTGTTTGCAGATACAGGGAATTAACTCCCCCTGTGATGTCTGCCCAGAAGGGGAATTTTTGGACGCTGCGCTTGGGGCGCAAACCTAGAATGTTAGCTAGCTCCCTGCTGGTAGAAAACATAAAAGTAAAATCAGCGGATTTAAAGCTAACTTTTCTACCCACAGGGTCATCGTTCATGACCACCACAGGCGGTGGGGGATGACGAGCCACGGTACTGTTCATATGATCCAATCATTCGGGTATGGACGAGTAATAACCTCATCGTAGGATAAAACTCTATGCCATATCTTCAAAGGTGATTTCAAAAGGGGTGTCCTCGTTGATAGCGTTCCAGCTGTGCGGGTGTTGTATTTCCACTAACCCCACCTCCCAGGCACCCGGGAGATCCAAGGGCTTAATTAGCTGTATTGTAAAGTTCGAGCTGGTGTTTTGAGGAAAAACTGCAGAGCTGGCATTGCTGGGCAAAGTCATGTAAAACCCGCTGTCGCTCATTTTTTGCTCCCTCAGTCTTTGCAGGAGGAATCTTTTTGTTTGTTTGTGTCTAAACGTCAGAACTGAGAAGCTTCCACCCAGCTGATAAACTTATCCCCCGCCCCCCACAAACCATTTCACCAGTAGCTGCTTTTTTCTCCCTTTTCCTTTCTCCGCTAGAACTTTTTCGATCCTGCAAATCTTGTCTTGTTTGGGGTTTACTTTTTGTAAATCTTCAGGGTAAAAATATCCAGTAACTGTCTCACTCTCGTAATCTTTTAATCGGTATACAGGTCTCTGGCTCCTGGTTCAGGCTTCATCCACTATAAATATCTCATTGGTAAACGTCTGTTCACAACCTTTTTCAAAAGCTCCTTTGGTTTTAGATAGTCTCACGTGGTCGCCTTTTCTAAAAGGGGCAACAACCGGTTTTATTTTAAAACCGTTTCTATCAACCGGTTTCCATATCTTCAGAGAATTGGAAGGGTTAACATCGGCGGGTCTGGTACGTAGAGTTCTGTAAAAGCTCTCGTTGTAACTCTTCGTAAAGTCAGGTAACAGGTCAATGTGGCGAAAGGCGTTATGGGCTGTAAAATATCGCCACATCCTCCACATCTTTTTCAAGTTCTGTTAAAATGGCTCCACAACCCCTGCTTTGACTTCATTATCAGTAACAAAAAGCGTTAACGCTGTGCCGTTTCAACAATCTGCTAAAAGGTTTGTTTCAAAATTCTTTCCACAGATTAGTTTGTCATTTTTGAGGCACGCGACCTTGGCTAAAAATAGCTTCCAAGGCCTTGGATTCCTCACCGCTCATCTTGTCTTTTAGGCCTAAGGCCCAGGCATATTTGGATAGAATGTCTATCACTGTTAAGATGTATTTAAAACCGCTGTTGTGTTTGGAGAAGCGGTGCATACGGACCAAATCTGCCTGCCATTGCACGTCCACATCTGAAACAACGGTCCTGGTTCTTTTAAAACGTATTTGAGCAGGTTTGTGTAAAGCGTAAGCATCCTGGTGTGAAAGCCAAGCTCTGACCTGTCTTCTATTTAAAGTTTTAGGATGCTTTTTGGCCACTTGAAAAAGAAGATTGACCCCGTCAAAGCCCCCAACTTTCCTGGGGGTTTAACAGATTTTCTTTAACAGAGCCGTCTGTGGAGACACGGCTGTTCCTGGGACCGTCTTTTACGAACACAAGTATGGAGGGGGACACGTTCATTCTGGCACATTTAAATAAGTTTTATTAATCGCCTGGTTTAACACAATCTTTTACAGCCGCCTGAAACAAAGGACGCCATGATCCCTACCATAAAGGAGTCTGAGCTGGTTCATTCTTCCATTTTTGTCCTTTTCTGGATTTTCCTCTGGAGATCTGGGTCTCAGACAGGAGCAAAAACAGCTGATGCGCGATGGATTTACTCCCACAGGGCTACCGATGTGTAACTTCTCAAAGGCCTCTAGAAAGGCATCGTCGAGCTGTTGAGAGATTTTCAGACAAAAAACAGTGTAAGCACCCCACTGCCTGTTTTTACATTTATGTAATGCCAGGTCGATTCCTAACCCCATCACACCCCCATGATCGACCGTCGCTTCTTAATCATTCATTTACCTGAGCGCCGTCTTTCCCGTTCACCTTGTGACTCCCCCAAGCCACAATCGCCTTCCAACTTTAGGGCCTGGACAATGAGAGGCTGTCACACTCATCGGGGTGCCTCACAAAGGTTTGGATTTTGGGGTCGGGTTCCGACGTATCCATCAACGGTTGAGTCAAAGGGCCCGCCTCGGAACTGTCACTGCCGTAGCGCTTTCTCCACACAACTGCAAAGGTCCTCGGAGCTAAAACAAAATCTGAAGGTCTCACGGGGGTGGTAAAGGAGTCCATGTTTCCTCTCAGCCTTTCCACAATTTCTAAAACATGTCTTCTTGGTGAGAGATGGCTTCCTCTGCCCAGCGCTGGGACTTATGGGGTGATGGTGCTGCACTCTGATTGGCAGAGGGCGTTGGGAGGAGTTCTTAGAGGGCTCACATGACCCTCTTCTGGACGGTTCACCCAATCCGAGAACCTGCCCCATTTTGGTCTAATCTCTTCTCGGGGCGGTCCTCTGCAGCCGAAATCCATCGCGATTGGTAGAAGGTGGTGGGAGGAGTTCTTAGAGGGGTCACACGAAGCACTTCCGGACGGGTCACCCCACCCTGGAACTCCCCCCAGTTGGTCAAATCTCCTCTCGGGGTGGTCCCCAGTGGCTGAAACCCCTCCTGATTGGTAGAGGGCGGTGGGAGGAATTCTTAGAGGGGTCACACAAACCACTTCCAGACAGATCACCCCACCCCGGAACTCCCCATGATTGGTCAAACCTCCTCTCGGGGTGGTCCCCAGTGGCTCAAACCCCTACTGATTGGTAGACGGTGGTGGGGGGTATTCTTAGAGGGGTCACACGAACCACTTCCAGACAGATCACCCCACCCCGGAACTCCCCATGATTGGTCAAACCTCCTCTCGGGGTGGTCCCCAGTGGCTCAAACCCCTACTGATTCGTAGATGGTGGTGGGGGGTATTCTTAGAGGGGTCACACGAACCACTTCCAGACAGGTCATCCTGCCCCGGAACTCCCCCTGATTGGTCAAATCTTCTCTTGGGGCGTTCCTATCAGGGCGAAACCCATCCCGATTGGTAGAGGACAATGGGAGGAGTTCTTAGAGGGGTCACATGACACACGTTGCTTCCGGTCATTTGTCTGCCTTGACCCTGGAAGTAATACCTCATGGCTTGGGACTTCCAGTGATGGTGGGTAAGGCTTACGAGGGCCAAGGGTGGGGTTAACGTTTGATTGACGGTAGGGCCCTTATACTACTGGAGCGTCTTCTTCTGTTTCTCTCCCGCTTCATTCCCCAAGCACTCGGCCAGGACAGATGTCATTTAGGACCTCAGTTGCCACCAGCTGGACAGAGGGACTTGGGTCTTTCTTGAGGAACTGGAGAGCTGAAATGACAGAGGACAACATGCTAGTGTACAGACTGTCAAATCACAGCTAAGCGTGATCACAGAATCTTGAACTACCAGAGCTGAATGATCACATTGTAAAATGTGAAACTGGGCTCAGTCCTTCTATTGGGATGGAAAATACATGAGAGATGAATCTGCCTCACTTTTCATATTGTCACCTGTGCCTGAACTAGCTGGAGACTTACTATCTCTGAATACCACGCTACAGAAGCTCTCCAATACAAAGAAAGCTTTAGGTTCCTCCATTGGCTCCCTTCCATGCTCCCAACAAGTGGGGAGGCCCTGACTCGACCAGAAAGTCATCCACTCTGCTGTAAATGGAAGAAGGTCCATTGTTTCAATAGCTTCCACTTTTAAGTTTATTTTCCATCTCTATTCAGGAGCCACGGTCTGAGCTCCAATAACCCTGGAATTGAACAGAGACCAGGTCCAAGCTGGTTTGTGCAGGATGCAGGGCACCTACTGGAAGAAAAATTGCTGGTGGGAAATTTGGGGGAGCAGAAAGTGGCTACAATTTCTCCTCACCTGGACAGTCCACAGAGAGCCAATAAAGCCCAAAGAGTGGATAGCACTGGCTGCGGAGGGGGCCTTGCCAGGACAACCAGGAGATGCACGGACTCACATCACACCCCCTGCAGCTGCCTCCTTCAGGGGAAATTAAAGCTGACTTTCTACTGGGCAAGACTGAATTTGTCCTTGGATGTGTGGCTGATGCACTTTGCACCAGTGGTATCGGTTACTGCTGCTTGTCAGCTAAATTCCTTTAGAACTCACGGATGAGCAGAACTTCAGCTGTATTTATTACTTACACATCAGCAGATGGTCCAGGTTCAGCCATTTCATACGCTGCCTGTCTGTGTGTTCCAGGATGATGCCTAAATACACAATGGAAAACAAACAACAACAATAAAACCTTCCCTTGTTGAGTGCAAAGTGATATTAGCAGCCCCTAGACAGGTCTTTGGCCTCTCCTACTGTGGACCTAAGGGTGAGCTGTGGGCAAGAGGATGCTAGTGCAGTTTAGAGTCCACACTGAAGAGAATGAGAAAGACTTTTTTTTTTAAGAATGTTTACACAAAACCCATTTGCTTTAAAGAGTCTGTGTTCCTCTTGCCACTGCTGTCAGTTATTGGAGACATACTAAGCTAGTGTCTTGGTCTAGTGGTCTGAGCAAAGACCTGGGGCCAGGAATAAGTGAGTTCTAAGCAGGGATCCCACAATGTGACTGACAGGTGGGACTTAGGCCACAATGCCTGCCTGTCTCACCTGGGTATGCTTGGGAGAAGAGGGCACACGGCCAAAGCGGAGGAACCTTTTGCCTCCTTGACAAGGTGGTGTGGCCAGGAACCTGAAAGAGCAGGTGCTGAGGGCAGGTGGGCTGCATGCCTCCCAATGATGAAGTAGTAGTGAAGAGCACTGAGCAACACTGTGGGTGGGTCTGCACTTTGAGCAAGGGGGATCACTCCCAGTTCAATGGGACAGGCCCACTCTAGCTCGGACAGCGCTCGCATGCTAAAATTAGAATGTAGCTAAAGCAGCACGAGCAGTGGGAGGAGCTAGCCACCTTGAGAATCGACTTTGGGGTTTGGATGGGATCATACTTGGGGTGGTTAAACTTCCTCCTGCTCCTGCCATCGCAGCTACTCTCTATTTTTAGCACTCAGGGCTAGTGCGGGTATGTTTCATCAAGCTGGGAATTAGACCCCCAGCTCCAAGTGTAAACATGCCCTATGAGACAGTGTCCCAGCCTCTACTATTAAATGACTGCACCGTGCTTTCCCTGCAACAATCCCAAAGCACTTTATAGCAAGTCATGATTTCCTCCGACCACCACACTGGAGAGGTAGGGATATTAACATCCCCATTTATGTATGGGAAGCTGAGGCACAGAGAGATTAATGGCAGCTCAGTGCTGCACAGTGGGATTTTTTTCTCTCTCCCTCAATGGGAATACCAAAAGGGACACTGGGCATCATCTCTCACCAGCTAACTTGACTGCAACTGCCCGGATCTCTTCCCATCTGCTAAAGAAGTACATGATGGTGCTTTTGTACAAGTTCTCCAGCAGCTCGGCATTCTCTTTGGCCTAGAGGAAATCAGGGACACATGAGCTCTCTCTGGCTAGAAGTGCCCTTTGACTGCCAGCACATGCTTTTACGAGCCACAGGTAAATCAGAGAAAGAACAGGTGACTGGGTGGACGTGGGAAAAATGGGGATCTGTGGCAGATTTACATTTCCCATCACCCTCAGTCATATATCCCACTCTGACCGTTATTTCCATTACCCATCACACATCCCCCCCACACCTCTACACCACCACATACCACTCCAGTCAAGAATCTCAGACACTTCAACAGCTCACTCACAAGGTGTCTGCAAATGTCCACCTGGAGCTCTTCAGGCTTCAGCTCGGCTGTGCCATCAAGGTGTTCATTCACGGCAGTTTGGAGCCTCTTCAGTCCCAAAAACGGGACACAGAGGTGAAACGTAGCTCTGCATTCCTGAAAAAAGGAAGCGTGTCACACCATTTAATTGTTCCCTACTGAGTGCTTTGGTCATTCAAAGGGAACTCATCTGCTTGACTGCTCATCTATTCCAGGATAAAAAGGGATTCATCTGGATGTAATTGGCAGAAAACATGCAGGAATGACTAAGAGAGGGGAGAGCTTCCACTGCAACCTGGAGGTAGCATCAATGTCTTTTTGGAACAGATCTACCTACGAAAGCTGCTTCACCAGGTCTCTCTTCTGTTCTGGGGAGGCAGGGGCCTGGGGTGCAGAGACAGACAGGAAGAGAGAGCTGTCGGGCTCAGACCCATGACCTATCCTGGATTCTGGTGAGGCAGCCATGGACCAACCTGGCGGGAACTGACTCAGCAGGAGGGCAATGAACTGAGGGGGGAATTTGGATCTCCAGAGCAGGCAGGAATAGCAGAGCTCCCCTGTCATTGGGAGGAAGATTCCTTTGGCTTAGTAAATAAGTCACTCTCGGTCTTACCACTGAAACCCTGGGGTTCGGGTCTTGCAGGTGCAGCAGAAGTGTGACCCAGCTCTGTCGAACCTGCTCGGCGAAATAGCCCTTCCATTTTCTTTTGGTCAGGCGGGCCAGGATGCCAAATAGGACAAAGGACCATAAACGAAGAGCATCGTCCTCCTACAGCCAAGAAAGCCCCACAAGTTAGTAACTAAGGGACAATCACATCACGTACCTCGCACAGCCATCTCTTCTACGCTAAAGTCGAGGGATTCCAACTACAGCTAGTCGGGAACACTTTCATGAACTAATTTTTGTTTCGAATTTGCTGATTCATTAAACTATTTGAGCGACAGTTCCATTTTGATGAAATTCCTCCAGAAGCCAGGCAGGGGTCCTTAGGAACCTGCCTGCTGTCTTGCCAGTGCACCCATTCAGCTCCCTGGAAGCCGATCTAGCAGGCTGACTGGGATCGTGGGCTTCCAAACCCCCAGCGTCTGGGACCCTGGCTCTCAAATTTGCAACTCCCTGGCACTTCTAGCTCCCACAGTTTCCTGGGTTCCCAGCACCGGGATAGTCTGAGAGCAGACTGCCCGGACCCAAGGCTTTCAATAGAGCTTGGCTGAGAACAGGAATTCTGTTTCACAAAGAGTTTTGAAGTTTGGGGAGAGGGATTGCCACAAATAGGAACAAAACCAAAATTTGACATCTCAAAATTCTCTGCAAAATGGAATCATTCCAACCCTCTCACAAAAAAATGGTATAGAGCAGGCCCAACGCTCTCTATTGTACCTTGGAACCCCCTTTTCATGGTTATCTAGCTACCTAATCTAGTATTCAGACTTTCTTTGAGCTTCTCAGTGGCAAGAAAGAAGAACAGAAGGGGGAGACTGTGGGAGCAGGGATGTCATCCCCATCCTCCTAATGTTCTCCTCCTCCGTAAAACACCTCTCTTCCCTGGGGCCGAAACATCTCTTCACTCTGACATGAGCAATGCCCAGGGAGTAAATGGAGTCTAATCAAGATCGCTTGAACTGGGGCTGGAGAGTTCTGGTCACATACGTTGTCAAAGTAGGTCCGGATCTCTTGGGTGAGGTCTCTGAAGGAAGAACCTATGTCCTTCTCTTTCAGCTCCTTCAGGACTTTGGCCACTGCTTTCATGCTCTCGCCAATGACTTCAGAACTGAAAGGGTCACTTAAGGCCCTGATCAGGATGACCATAAGAAACTTCTTGTGCTTTTTCAGCTGGACAAACATACGACATTAAAGAACACTGATCACTGATCACACTTCTAATACACTTTCTTTAGCAGTTATGAAGCTGTGGGAATTTCATCTCCCCCTCCCACCCCCCCATTCCTCCTCCCACCCCCCCATCCCCTAAATATACCTATAGCTATATTTCAGACCAGGTTCGAGCTACAATGAGCCAAACTTGGTGCCATAATACACCTGTGTCATCCTATTATTAGATTCCTAGTTACTTAGATTCCAAGGCCAAAAGAAACCCTTGTGATTATCCAGTCTGACCTCCTGCATAACATTGAACTTCCCCGAAATAGTCTCTGTTGGAACTAGAGTGTATCTTTTAGAAAAACGTTCAATCTTGATTTTAAAATTGCTAGTGACAGAGAATCCACTACAACCCTTGGTAAATTGTTCCAATGGTTAATTAAAATTACCATTAAAAATCAATGCCTTATTACCAGTCTGAATTAGTCTAGCTTCATTTTCCCCCATTGAATCTTCTTATACCTTTGTTTGCTAATGGGAAGAACCCATTCTCAAAATGTGTTCCCCATGTGAGTAGTTCTAGACTGTCCTCAAGTCACTCCTTAACCTTCTCTTTGTACAGCTAAATAGATTGAGCTCCTTGAGTCTATCACTAGCGGTATCTTTGCCAATCCTTTGAGAATTCTTGGGACTCTTCTCTGAATCCTCTCTAATTTATCAGCATCCTTCTTGAATTGTGGACACCTGATCTGGACACAGCATTCCAGCAGTGCTCACATGAGTGTCATATTCAGAGGGAAAAGAACTTCTTTACTCTTAGTCAAGATTCCTCTCTTTATGCCTCTAAGGATCATTTCAGCCCTTTTGGCCACAACTTCGCATTGGGACACCTTATGTTCAACTGATTCTCTGCCATGACTCAAGTGGTTTTCAGCATCATTGCTTTTTGGGATAGAGTCTCTCATCCTGTAAGTATGGCCTGCGTTTTTTTTTTTTGTTCCTAGATGGAGACATTTACACATGGTCATATTAAAGTGTACAGATTGTTTGCTTATGCCCAGCTTAGCAAAGGATTTAGCTTGCTCTGTATTGACTGCAAAGAGGTTACGCGGGTATGTGAGAGAGCAGAATTTGGCCTAGTGCATTGTGTGCAGCCTCTGTAAACTCCGAACAACTATTTTCCTTGGTTTCTCTAATTATGCTGCATTCTAGTCAGTATTCTCTCTTACCTTCTCAGGCGCCCCATAGACTAAATTTCCCAGGCCTCTTACAGCCATCTGCCGGACAATGCTGTTCCTGCTTTGTGACTTTTCTTCCAAGATGTGTAAGACTGGCTTAAGGAACTTCTTCTCCCTGAGCATGGGATCACTCATTAGCTGAAAGAAAATCAACCTCTCCATTAGCCCCAATATGATCATTAAGATTGGGAATAGAATCTGAGCAGACATGTCATACACTAAAAACAACAAGGAGTCCTCCTACAGCCCCAGTCTTGAGGATACAGACAAATATGGCTACCCCTCTGATACTTGGCACATAATACACTGTAACACAAATGAGAAATTCCACACAAATGAGAAAGGTCTACAAAACATGGAGCTTTCCTTTTGGGCACTAGAATAGGGATCCACTCACCTCTTGAGAGCCTCTTAGTGGCTGGGTATGGTATCACAGTCCTTTTCTCACCCCTGGTGCACCCTGCCAGCCGTCCTCAGTGCATCTTCTGTGGCTCAGGCCTCTGGCTGAGTCCCAAAGTCCAAAGGAACCCCTTCTGGGGTAGTCAAGAACAGTCCCATTGTCCTCACTAGGGTCTCCAGCCCCAACTCTGGGTCCTTTACATTCTGCCCTTTGTTCAAACTCTCCATTAGCATTGTCCCCTCCATGGGGCTTATGCCACTGTTGGTGGTAGGGGAACCTGGGCCTGCCCCTAACTCTGGGTTCCAAACCATGGATCCTATAAACAGGAGCTAGGCACTGCTTGATTTCAGGTCATTGTCGCTTCTTCCTACCGGCCACTTTTAGCTTCACCCTCACCTCAGGGTTAAAGTTCTTCGGGACTCTCTTCCTGAAAACCCAGCTTAAGTAAAGGCTGCCAGAATCAAACTCTGGCTGTCCCCTGAATTTCTGTGGCCAGAGAGCAGCGCCCTTTCTTGCCCCTCCAGTTCCTGCCAGGAACTGACCTGCTAAAGCCCTTCAGCTCCTTTTAGCTGAGCCTGATGGGCTCGGATTGGCTGCTTTCATGAGGCCTCTCTAGACAGACCCAGACTGGGGGCTCTTTTCCTGGGGCAGGGTGTAGTAGGACCATGGGGGCTCTTGTAAGGAGCCTTAAAGCCCAGGTACAGCCCATCACGGGCACAGAGAGGTTGTTTTTCTTAGAACCAGATAAGCCCCGAAGATAGTTGCTTAGCAGAAGTGGGAAATATGATGCAGATTTTGGAGGAGGACTGTGGAAAGGGAGGATGCTCCAGCAGGTATCCCCACACTAGCCTAGGACTTAGGAGACCCAGGTTCCATTTCCTGCTCCCTCAAAGACTTCCTGTGTGACCTTGGGCAAGTCACTTAGCCCTTCTGTGCATCAGTTCCCTGCCTGTAAAATAGGAAACATAGTGCTTCTCTACCTCGCAGGAGTGTGGTGGGGATACAGACATTAAAGAGTTTAGAGGTACTCCGATACTAGAGTAATGAGAACCTAAGATAGACATTAATGTAGTTGTAGGTTGCTTGGTTGGTAGTATTAGGACACTCGGTTCATTCAGAAGATGTGCTGAGCTAAACCAAAATCAGGAGCTGTTGGTTAGGATCAGCACTAGGACTTGGCAGAAGAGGTCCAGTCATCCAAACTCTGTCCGTATCTCTCTCAGCCAGCACCTGTGGTTGTGTAGCTAGTATAGGCAATGACGGCAATAAAAACCACAGAGAGAGAGAGAAGGACTCAGAAAGGTATCATGAAGTTCCTGGTGAGGTTTCCATATAAAGGAGGACCTATTCTACTGTCTAAAATGACAATTACTCCTATGAACTGAACTGTAGAACTCCCGAAAGAAAGGCAGACAAGAGTCTAATGGTGAAACTGCTCTTCAGAGCCCTGTGTCTTACCTGGGCAAGGAAAGCTGTGCTGGTGACTCGGTGGTTTTCTGAGGGGGAATTCACCCAGGGGAGGAGGCTCTGTATGATCTCAGGTGTTATGAGTCCAGATCTTAGCAGAAGCCTGGAAGACAAAAGAAACCGCTCATGGGCTAGATTGCACACTTCAAAAAATCAGCTGCTCTGAGCATACAGCTCTGATATCTAGGAGTGGGAGCTGTGTGTTTCCACCCAGGACACCCTCGCACCCCCCGCCCACAAAGCTATAAACGGGAGGTTCCCTCTCATCCACTCTATTGGCTACTCATTCCCAAGGATAAAATGATGCCTCCTAGATCTCTTACCTCACCAGCAGACACACTCCCTCATGGTGTGTCTTGGGGTTTTCCACAAGAGTCCAAGTCCTCTGCTTCCTGAGCTCTCTCACCAGTCTCTCATTCCCACCCTTGAAAAGCACAGATTCTAATGCTTTGATAGAAAGCCTAGGGAAAGAGAGGCACAGAACTGCAGCAATCAGGAGGAAGGTGCAGCTTGAACAGAGAGTCAGGTTACTTCTCAGGTCTGCTGTTCAATCGACAGTTCATCCATTGGCAATGTCCTGGACACCAGTGTCCCTGGAAGGACTTGATGCTGGGAGGTAAGTTTCAGTCTCATACATCTCATAGGACTAGTTTTGCTAGGGACAAAATTTTGCAGTCCTTTTTCATAGAATCATAGAATCATAGAATATCAGGGTTGGAAGGGAGTTCAGGAGGTCATCTAGTCCAACCCCCTGCTCAAAAGCAGGACCCATCCCCAATTAAATCATCCCAGCCAGGGCTTTTTCTCTTTCTGCAAGGAGTATGGGCACTAGCAGAGTACAGTGATATGGAAAAGATACATGATCAGGACCAGAAACAGGGGGCATAGAGTGTGGTGATCACTAATGGACATTTTGGGGTCATATCTCCAGATAGACAGAGTGCTGAGGGGTTTGCACTTGAGTCAGCACTCTGGTCACTATTCGTACTAATTCGGTTCCTCACAGAAGGCCTAATTGGACAGAGGTGTACCTGATTACGAGGTCAGATTGGGGCTAGTGAGTCAAGGAACCAATCATTCCATTAACAGGGAAACTGTATAAAAGGACATGGGCAGGAGCCCTTTGAGGGGAACAGACAGAGAAAGAAACTTGGGTTACCAGATGTCCCAATATTTGGGGCTTTATCTTATACAGGTGCCTATCCCGCCCGCCCCCCCCCCCCCCCCCGCCCGTCCTGATTTTTCACACTTGCTGTCTGGTCACCCTAAGAGAAACAGAAAGACAAAAAGCTAGGAGAGCCTGACAAAGTGAGGTCTCTGAGTGGAAACACCTTACCCCCCACCTGACTTTTGGAGAAGAGCTTAGAAAGTTGAGATACAATATAAAGGTGCTATGTATTGGTAGGGGGATTAAATAGACTATACGTTGGTGTTTACAAGCAAAAAAGTCTCAACGCGGTCTGTGTTTGTGGAAGATGTGGGGGTGCAACACCCCTCTCTGTCACAGCTGGGGGCTCATCAGGGATTTCCCTGTTATCTATGCAAATGGAGAGCCTGTTGGAGAAGCCGGTGTAGAGGTTTGGCAGTCCAGGCGATGGAGGGAACACTGAAATGGGTGATGAAGCAGCAAAGAGAAGTGTAGAACAGGGGTTCTCAACCTTTCTGTTTCTGAGCCTCCCCCCACCCTCAACATGCAAGAAATACTCCATGGCCCAGTTTCAGGCCTCTGCCCTGCCAGGCATCAGAGTTTTGGGCTCCTGGCTCCAGATTTTAACCCCACAGGGTGCAGGGGCTTGAGTCTTTAGTGCAGGTGCTGGGCTCAAGGCTTCAGCTTTCTGCCCTGAGCCCCAGCTAGTCTAAAGCCAACCCTGCTTGGCAGACCCCCTAAAACCGGCCCGGTTGAGAACTGCTGGTGTAGAACAGTGGTCTCCAAACGTTTTGGCTCACGCACCCCCAGGGTGACCTGCCGCAGTCGCGCCACCGATGGAAGACCTGCCACAGGCAGGCCGCCAGAGGGGAGCACCAGCCATGGACATGCAGAGCTGCCGCCGAATGAAAAAAACGGCGGAGTGCCGTCCGGCGGCGCTACTGTTGCCATGCCCCCCCACCCCGGGATCATCCCGCGCACCCCAGTTTGCAGACCACTGGTGTAGAAGACCCGACAGACCTTCCAACAATCCCAGCAGGCAGAAAAACAGCCTTTCCTTGCCCGGTAGGTTTAACAGCAAAAGAGTCGGCAGGAATTTATACGGGAGCAAGCCCAGGTCTGGCAACAACTCCTCCAAAGTTTGGTGAGTCCCGTGACAGGAAATGGAAACCAGGCACAGGAGATCAGACTGTAAAATGGGACCCGCGAACAACCCCGATGTGTTTTTGGTTACTCTTCAAGGAGGAGCAGTGAGACCTCCTAGGGACAGAACAATGTGGGCCCTTCAACTGACACTCTATTTAACCGGGGAAGCACATCTAGGGCTTTTAGTGATGAGCAGGCAAGAGATTGTGACATGATTAAGGCAGCCATGCTGGACGAGGTGGGGCCTGTCCACAGAAAAGTACTGCCAGAAATCTAGAGTTGAAAGATGGATTGAGGGATTATGCCTCTGTGCATTTGGACAGAAATTAAAAGATTGGGCCACTCATTGGTAAGGCCAGATACTCAGACCGTGGGGGAGATCATGGATTATTCAGAGTCTCCCTGAGCATACCCGAGTATGGGTTCTGTGGCGCCAGCCAGTTCATCTGGACCCCACAGTTAAAGTGAGAGGAATTTGCAGAGGCGGACATTCCCAGAGTGAGTCAGTGGTCTAAGGGACTAGATTTGAGAAGGACCAGAGTGCCTACAGCTGGGAAGGGCAGCAAGAAGAAGAGGGAGGAGCCTCAAGGAACTGTAGTGGGAGCTTGGCCTACGGCGTGCTTCCAACATGGACCTGAAGGACATCTAAAAAGAGACTGTCCGAAAATGGACTGTGGGTTTGCCCAGTTTTGTGGTTGGGACAAGACTCCCAGGCAGGGAAGAAAAAAGAAAGTACCTACCATATCGGTCTGGGTAGGGAGGAGCCACCAAAGGGACTAATGGACACAGCTTCATCCTGTTTGCTAATCAGGCAGGAGTTAGTGAAACCCCACTGGATACTTCCCAGAGGTAGGATCAAAACTGAATACCAGGTCCATGGGGACAATAAATTCTGCCCAGTGGCAGAGGTGACTCTGAAAATTAAGGGGAAGTTTAGGCAGAAACATGTAGGGGTAGTGGATGGATTGCCCCACTGCCTTCTACTGGGCATGGACTGGAATCCCTTTCTAACAGGGACACCAAGGCAGGTATGGAGGCCCAGGAGGGTGGAAATAAAACCTGAAGGGCCAGGTAAAGAGGAAATATATGTAAAGGGGCTGGAGGAACCTAGACACGAAAGTAGAGACAAGAGGGAGGAGAAAGAAAACAAAGGTCAAGCGTAAAGGTGACTTAAGATCATCCAGTGGGGTCAAACAGTCATCAGAGCCCTTACCACCAGGATCTCAGGAGCAGGCATCCCTAGAACACTTTGGAGGGACTCAGAGCAGTCTGTGTCCATGGAAGAGGCCGGGGCACAGCCTACCACCCCGTCACATATAGGTACCTAAAATGGGCCTGCACATGGGCCAACAGCATGAGCAGAATCTATACTCGTGTCTGCAGCGCCAGCAATCACATACCTAGGTACCCATCCATCTGAACAAATTCAAGTTTTGTGGACAAAACTGAGGCACCCATCTTGAAAACCTGACCCACTGTGGCCACTACATAAGATCAGCCTTACTGGCTCAGTCCAATGGTCCATCTAGTCCAGTACACTGTCTTCCAACTGTGGTCAATGCCAGCTTCTTCAGCAGGAATGAACAGAACAGGGCAATCATGAAATGATCCAATCCCTGTTGTCCAGTCTCAGTTTCTGGCGGTCAGAGGCCTAGGGACACCCAGAGCTTGGGGTTGCATCCCTGACCATCTTGCCTAATAGCCATTGATGGACCTGTTCTCCATGAACTTATCTAATTCTTTTTTTTTTTTAAACCCAGTTATACTTTTGGCCTTCACAACACCCCTTGGCAATGAGTTCCACAGGTTGACCGTGTGTGGTGTGAAGTAGTACTTCCTTATGTTTATTTGATACCTGCTGCCCATCTGTGAACAGAGCTGAGATCCTGGTTTCCTAGGAAAATTCAGAGACATTATAAAACCATGAAGTCTGTAATTTGAGCACCTTGTTGGCATGGAATAAAGAAACACAACAAGAAGAGAAACTAATAATGTTGCGAGATTGGTGGGAAATGTACATTAATGTGCTACCAGAGCTGAAGTCAACTGAGGACTCAGGAAACTTAGTGTTAACTGGCGAGGGGCACAGAGTGGGTGCCGAGGGGCCTGGTACATACATTCTAGCTCACTAAAAGATTGCCCCATGAGTCTCAAATAAAAGCCCATGTCACCAATATCATTGTGAAACGCATGTACAGATGCTGTGTCAAGAGTCATGGATATGCATTGAAAATTACATTCTTAGGATCTGTGTCTCGGGACTAGTCACCAGGAAAGGTGACAAAATGGTTTTCTTTCAGGGAAGAAATGTTTATCCATCTGTTTGTTTACATGTACATTAAGCACATTAAGTACATTAAGGTTTGCTCTAGTCTATTTGGGGGACATCTTTCACTTAGGAAGTAGATGGACCGCGAGTTTGCTTCATGAAAGAGGGGTCGCGATCAGGCTTGGTTGAGAACTTTGGGTGAGAAACATCTTGAGACAGGAGGTTAACCTGTTGGTTAAGTTTAGTTTCTAGGAGCAGGATATGATTTCATTTGAAATGTAACCATTTTTTGCTTGCATTCTTACTCACGGTCACTGGAATCTCTGTTCTTTGAGAATCTCGGTTCTTCTTTTCACTAGAAATATATCTAAGTGCTGTGTGTTTTGCAGTACAGAGTATAAGTATCGAGTACAGAGTCTAAAGAAGAAGTAATAAACTGGTGTGTACTGTTCCATTGGGAACAGCAGGCCTGACAATTCTGTGGGAGTTCAGTGGATAAAGGGCTGGACACTATACGGAATGGTCAGAAGACTCGGGGGTGGGTGTGTGCCTGTCATTAACCCGTACAAAGAGACTGAGGTCTGAGGAGGCCTGGGTGGCAGGGTTTGTTTTGCCATAGCCTGGTAGTTTCAGGGAACTGACCCACAGCAGGCACAGACAAGACTTCCTCACTCGAAGGGCACGTGATGCTAAGGTGCCTTGTAACCCTGGGAACTCCTGGGGAGCGTCAAACAACTCTCCTGGAATTCTCTTTGTTTCTCTCCCTTCCTTCTAATTACCGGCAAGGGTTGCCCTCAGGAAGTTGTAGCCCTTTTCGGATTCCGCTCGGGCTGCTTCTCGTTGGCAAAGGCAGCTTTTGTCCGAGGGTTTGGCTGACCTGCTGCAGGAGAACAGGAAACAACTCTGGGAGCAGTTCCCGCACAGCTTTGCTCGACTGCAGGGCTGACACCACCTCAAAGATGGCACATGTTGCCTGAAAGGAGAGCATGGTAAAAAAGGAGATCTCTTCCCAACACCATCACACCCTCTCTCCCCTTCTGATGTCTGCTGTACTAAATTCTCCCTTCGGCCAGTAACTTGAATGACAGCGAGCAACTTGCTTAACTCGTGGCTCACTTTCCCACATCTGTATAAATGTGTATGACCTCCCAAGGCATGCTGCGAGTCCAAAGGAAGATTTGCAAAGCACTGTGAGAAACCTGCTCCAAAGACTTTCTAATGGCCAGACAGTATTAAGGAAATCAGTAACGTAGCTAAAACTGCCGTATTTGTTCCACAGACAGCAGAGCCGGACTCAGGGAAACAGTCCATCAGAGGAGAAGTGCCCACACAGCAATATTATACCACACTTCCCGCTTTCCATCAGCAGGATTGTCACAGGGCACAGGAAAGCCTGAAAGACGTGTCTGTCATCTAACTTACTGAGAGAGGTTCAGCAGCTGCCAAATGCTTGTCAATTTCTGTCTCTGAGGTGATGCTGCCTTCTGTTCTTGTTGGAGTCTTTATCTTCTCTATTAGGGCTTGTAGGACTTGAGTGGCAAGCAAGGGGTCTCCCCCCAGAGATCTCCACAGCTCAGCGGTGTCACTGCAGTTTAACAGAAGTTACAGGTGAGCCCTGGACACTTTTGTGGCTCACCCTGAATGCGTCATATTTTAGTAAAGACCAAATGTTCTCCTTGCCTATGATGAGAGAGTTAAGAGTCCTGTCCTCCTTTAACTCTCCTTGTGTTTAAATATGGAGTTTCCAGTTACAGAACTAAGTTAAGTGACCTAGTCTCCCTGCAGCCTAACCATTAATACTAGACTTCAGAAGGACAGGACACAGAGCGCAAACCTCACTTCCTGTTTTCTCCACTTCCCAGTCAATATGGAATCATGAGCATGTGGCTCCCAAAGATCTAGGGTTTGGAAGGCAAGTGGATGAAAGAACAGCCAGATTCCTACTCGATGGACATACAACTATGAGAACGAATATTCATGGCCATCCTATGTCCCCTTCACAAATGGTGTCCCTACCCTCTGTTTGCCAAAAGCTGGGACTGGGCAACAGGGGATGGATCACTTGACAGCGACCTGTTGTGTTCATTTCCTCTGGGGCATGTGGCACTGGTCACGGTCGCAAGACAGACTACGGGGCTAGATGGCCTTTTGGTCTGACCCAGTATGGCTGTTCTTATGGTCTTAGATTCCAGCACTGATCACTGATAACTCAGTTAGGGATCTTTAAACAAAATGGTGGATCTGCTTCCAGTCCACTTTTAAGTACCAAGGATGGCAACACTGCTCTAGCAGCCCCACCCTCACTGATACCAAGCAGAGGTCTGATGATAATATTGGCCCTAGTCTTTGCAATCAGCCAGGGATTTGCACCTGAAGCTGTCATGCTACCAGGAAACCAACAGCCACTGCTCATTTCCAGAGTGAGCTCAATTCAGGCGTCTAGAGAGGTAGATGTTTCCAACAGTACACTCCAGTTATACCAGTAAAGATAGGTCTTTAGGATGTCAAAGCAGCTATTCATGAATGGAAACAGAATGACACTTAATTTCTCTCCGCACCCCACCTTAACGTGTTCTTGGACCTTCCTGCAGAAAGAGCCAGGCTCTTAACCCTTAGGAATGATCCCAAACTGTCTGTGGCTTAAATGAAGCCCTACATCTCCTAGTAAAGCTGTGGGATCCAGGTTTTACCAAGATGAATGCAATAGGTAGCGGTATATACCTGTCCATCGGCAGACGTTTGCTGAGGAGGCTGGAGATCACTGCCTCTTGGTGATGGTGAGCTAGAATGGACACTGCCTCCACCAGGAACTGCCTCAAGCTGCCCTCCTGGATCGTAGGCATGTGGCGATATAGTATAGCCACGATATCTGGCACCTGGAAGGAACAAAACCAGAAAGAAATGTCCCTTTTTCTTTCTCTCCATTCATTCTACAGAATCAAAACCTTTATTTAGCCATTTGCTGCTTTTTTAGAAATGCCTCACTTCAAGAAGCAAATGTTCAAATACGTCTGCGTAACTTGAACCCACACAAATTGCCCACACACGGCTGTAAAAATTAACACTGACACACACACAGACACACCAGGTAATTTAATGTGGTGGTGCCCAGCTGTGCATTACATAAACCAGTTCACATGCACAAAAGGCGGCTTTGCTTGCCCAGATTTTGCAGGTGTGATTTAAGCAGCCAAATCTGACCATTTGCCTCGAGAATGCAGAGCTCATCAACAACCACAAGCACAAAATATGCAAGTGCTTTAAAGACAGTGTGCAAATGCCTGGGACTATGAACAGGGGACTACCTCTCATATTCATTCCTAGCCCTTCACATCTTCAAAACACTGTGCAAACATGGCAGTTCTGCTGCGAGGGTTCCCTGTCCTGAGGCCTTTCACCAGCCTTGTTAGAAGATTTGTGGAGTGCTCCTTTCATCTAGCCCTAATGCACTGGGTGCCAGAATAAGGCATATAAATAGTGGATCCCAAAGACACTAGCGTTTTCTCCCTCCCTCCTTCTCTTCTTAAAGGGTAGGTCTACACAGCAAAAAAATCCCACAGCACTGAGTTTCAGAGCTCAGGTCAACCTGGGCCTGTGGGGCTTGCACCATGGGGCTAAAAGTGGAGCTGTTCCTGCTCGGGCTGGAGCCCAGGCTCAGAAACCTGGCAAGAGGCTGGCAATAGCCCAGTGCTCTTTTTAATCCATGTAGCCCTTAACCATAGGCCTCCTAATACCTGGAGGCCTCCAAGTGCCAGTCATTCTGTCTTCTTGTCTTTTCCCCAGAGTCTGTTTTCTCAAGCCTTTCTTGGCTGAATACTTTGGCAACAAGCTAGACCAATAAACAACCAACCATCTTCCTTTTCCCTTGGATTATCTTGGTCTACTGCTATTGATTCTGCCATTGCCTATCTTAGGGTAGAAACAGAGATGGAATCGACTCTATGTCCGAGGGGGAGAAACAGCAAGATTTTTCTTCCTTACACATGAGGGCAAAGATCAAAAAGTCTAGAGTTCAGGCAGAAAAGCTCTCCAGTTCCCAGTTTTACCTCGTCCAGCATGGCACCTCCACACTCCTTCAGGATGATCTTCATCCACAGTCCAGCTGCCGTGGCACAGGTGGGGCTAGCAGACAGCAGACCACCCAATGTGGCCTCAATAAAGTCTGTGGCCTGTTCCGAAGGAAAGTACTCACTAACAACCTGGGAACAAATCAAAAACAGGAGAGACCGCCATGATGTTTGGCTCCAGCACTTTTAAAAATGGAAAAAAAGATACATGCATCAGCAAATGGTGAATTAGCCTCCTGTCTAGCTCGCCATTTGGGATTACAATTCTCTCTCTAGTCTCTAGACTACATTTTTGTCTTCTACACTAATGATATCAGGTTAGAGGCAAAGACTCTGTTGCACAGTTAGCACAACATTGTACTGGATATGCAGGAGGTAAGTTTCCCGTTTGTAGTCTCTGACATACACTGCATCTTTTTACAGCACACAGAAGTCAGTCAAGAGAGGCGTGCACACAAATATCGGCGAAGGCAAACCCACAAGGTGACGGAATGAATCCTGGGTGGTTTCTCAGCTTGATGTTCCACTAACACAGTTTTTCTCCTGGATGGCTGGATGGCAGGGCCGGCTCCAGGCACCCGCCGAGGAAGCTCGTGCTTGGGGCGGCAGATTGCAAGGGGCGGTGTTCCAGCCAAGCTTGGGGCGGCATGGGGGTCTTTTATTTCATTATTTTTTGTGCTTCACCGCTCCGGATCAGTGAAAAAGCAAGAGCCGGCCCTGCTGGATAGGTACATGTGTGTGCATCCGCGTGCGCATTTTCATGGGCGTGCAACATTCTGTGGAATCTGGTTTTTACGTGGCATTCAGAGCACACATCTATGAAAAGCATCTTGCTGGTTACTAGCAACCAACGCCCCGCTCCCACAGCTCCCTCCGAGTACGGAAAGGCATCATGAAAGAGCAAATGTCAAATGAACGGTGCCCGGTGACTCGCACATCCGCACAAGCTTTTTGAGTCCGTTACCCTGGCCATTTTGGAAGATGCCTGAAACAGAGCCTCGGGGTCTGGAGCTCTTAGTGCTTCACGGAGACATCTCAGCTCCTCCTCTGCTGAGCCCAGGTTTATGGACTGGCCTGGAGTGGAGAAAAGGAGAAAAAGTACTGTAACGATTAAGGAAACTGAACCCCTACTCCATGGATCTTCATATGGGAGGATCCATGTGCTATCATAGAATCATTGAATCATAGAATCTCAGGGTTGGAAGGGACCTCAGGAGGTCATCTAGTCCAACCCCCTGCTCAAAGCTGGACCAATCCCCAACTAAATCATCCCAGCCAGGGCTTTGTCAAGCCTGACCTTAAAAACTTCTACGGAAGGAGATTCTACCACCTCCCTAGGTAACGCATTCCAGTGTTTCACCACCTTCCTAGTGAAAAAGTTTTTCCTAATATCCAACCTAAACCTCTGCCACTGCAACTTGAGACCATTACTCCTTGTCCTGTCCTCTTCTACCACTGAGAATAGTCTAGAACCATCCTCTCTGGAACCACATCTCAGGTAGTTGAAAGCAGCTATCAAATCCCCCCTCATTCTTCTCTTCTGCAGACTAAACAATCCCAGTTCCCTCAGCCTCTCCTCATAAGTCATGTGTTCCAGACCCCTAATCATTTTTGTTGCCCTTCGCTGGACTCTCTCCAATTTATCCACATCCTTCTTGTAGTGTGGGGCCCAAAACTGGACACAGTACTCCAGATGAGGCCTCACCAATGTCAAATAGAGGGGGACGATCACGTCCCTCGATCTGCTCGCTATGCTCTATGCTGATGATTCGATGATTCTATGTGCTATGTTGTCATCAGCATAGTGTAAAATCTTGGCCCCATTGAAGTCAATGGCAAAACTCCTGTTGACTGTAATGGAGTCGGGATTACACCCTAAAATGTCTGAACGTTAACAGTAGTGGTATGTTATTGTGAATGATCCAGGATTGAACAAGCACTGTGTTCAGCTTGGAGCAGCTTTCTGTGTGTGTCTGGTTTCAGCAGTCTCTCTGCTCTCACTATTTACATCTAAGCTCCTCTTCAAGTACAACTCATGCAGGTAGATCAGAGGTTCCAGTTTAGAGGTGAATCCCTCCACCAAACTCTCCTTGTAAAAGAGACGGGGATAGACAAAAAACTTCGGCAAGAAACCCAGGCTCATCAGTCACTTCTAAACAAGGCTGGGATTACTATGTCGTACATTCAAAGGTTGGAGTCCCTTATTCTGTTTCTGAATCACCAACACTGTTTGTAGGACTGATTAATAATAATTGGAACTAGGGTGACCAGGTGTCCCGATTTTATAGGGAGAGTCCCCATTTTGGGGTCTTTTTCTTATATAGACTCCTATTCCCCCCCACCCCCTGTCCCGAGGTTTCACATTTGCTGTCTGGTCACCCTCATTGGAAATGGCCTTAAACGATAACCAAGCTCTATCCCTTATCATCTAACCCTTAGGTGAAAAGAATATCCTACTCTTTCACAAAGGGGAAAAATGGCCTCTACTTACTCCAATTGCTCTGAAGGCTCATGACAGAGGGCTGCTGGAAGAACTTTTTGTTTACAGAATTATTCCAGGAAACCCCTCTAGTACAGCCAGTGGCAGGGTAAAGAGAATGAAAATGTTTAGTACCAAGGGCTTGTCTCCATGGCGATATTCAAGAAAGCTAATCCCCATTCATTTTCAAAATGCATTAGTTAAACTTCATTAAACACCTATGGGGACACACTTATTTAGAATTAAAGTGGCCTTCATTCAGGTTAGTTTCATCCATGGAATTCACTACAATTAATAAGGCCCATTTTAATTCAGAATCTGAGCATCCACACATGTGTTTAATGCCATTTACCTCATGCACTTTAAATGTACACCTTTAGTTCATTTGGATTAACTTTCCTTAGTGTCCCTGTGTAGACAAGCCCTAAGGAATTTAGTGCTTATCTACCTGTATGCAGACCATTTATTAGTTGTACAGTTCCCAAAAGTGTGCTAGGCTCTTTACACATCAGAATCTTCTCTTCTAATGAGGTATTTACAAGATGCCCACCATTCTGTTATCTAAGCGACAACAGACAGGACAGAAAGAACTAGATAGGCAGACAAATGGACATTACAACAGTGAAAGAAGGTGAAGAATTCCTTATACCTGCTCATGGTCTCCTCACCTTGTATACAGAGAAGGCAGCTGATACAGTCAACCACCCACTGACGGGACGTGGCCAGCGAATCACAGCTGTATGGTGCTATGCGTCCAATCAGAGATCCAAACCGATCAAAAGTTCCCTGAGTCTAATGAAAAAAGAAGGAAGAAGGAAGAATGAATGGTCTCCAGTTGGACTAGACTTCACTTGCCATCCTTATTGTTGAGACCAGTCAGCTCTGTGTTTTTGGGGAACCAGGGCGCAGTATCTAGCCTGTCTGACTCATGAAAGACACCCCCCGCCCCCACCAGTCTCTGTTTGAACCCAAACCCATCAGAGAAAAGGCTTGCAGAGAACAATGAAGGGTGTTGGGAGTCACACCTAGACCCCTCCTGAGAAGGGTGACAAGATTAAGACATCTCCATTTGCATACAGAATGAAGAACAGAGACAACTCCCCTAGCCTCATCTGCATGAAAGATGGGATAGGAATTAGCATGAAGAATGAGGAACAGAGAACCGCACTGAACTCTGGGACCAGAAAAGCAGGGACGCACTGCATCATGGGAATCCCTGCTCCAGATGCTAATGAACCTACGCCTGCACACACCTAGCTCAGCAATTATCAGACCAATTCTAGTAATAAATCCTTATTATCCTAAAATACTGAAGCAGCCTAGTTGCCTTGTGAGCTCCCTGGAAAAAACCACCACCCATAGCCAAGAGTGATCAGCTCCTATTGTCTAGCCTAAAGAAAACCCTTGAAAACCCATCAGTTTACCCATAAACAAATCTAGTGTTCTCCCTTGAACCATTGTATTTTCTCTACAAAACCCCCTACCTATGCCCAAGTAAGGGTTCTGATGTATAGACCCAAACTCTGCTTCAGTTCCACTGGGATTCCATCTCCTCACTGATCGTGCGGGGGGCTCTGCCTGTCTCCAGCACTCAGGACCCTGAGCTACCACCACCACCTGGGAACCCCAACCAGTTCAAGCCTCATGGAGTGGGTGAGATTCCCCCCCCCCGCCCCTCCATTTTCTTTTCTTCCTCAGGTATTAACCTTTCAAATGTAACCATTATGTTTGTTTAGCCCTCCTTGTGTAGTTATCACTATTATTCAACAAATAACTTTTGTGGTTCAGCTGGTTGCTTCTCTCTCTCTCTCTCTCTCTCTCTCTCTCTCCCTCCCAATTTTACTCTGTATTTTCCGCTTCCCCCATTTACTCTGCAGCAACCCTTCTTTTACCTAAGCTAAAGATCCCGGTAGTGCCCAAAAATACTGTGGGGTTTGCTCATGAAGTGGGTTACTACCAGTACAATTGTAACGTGAAAGTGGGATAGGGATGTGTTAAACTTGGGGCACGTAAGAGGGGAGCAGCTGAAAGTGCTGCTTAACCCAGCCCATTGAGTACAGGGCCATATGAGAGGATCAGCTGGAGAGGGCTGATGGACCTGGTCCGCTCAGACTTGCTCTGCTAGTGCGTGCGTGCGTGCGTGTTCATCTCGTTCTAGGCTGGAGGGACCCAGCCCTGGGGAACCGAGGTCCTGCAGGGTAGCTCCACTGGGAGGGGACTTGCAGAAGGAAGGAGGAGAGCTCCACACAAGTGACATAAGCAGCACATTAATAGAATTACAGACCCTCCCCCCCTCCAAGAAGAGTAACCCTAATCAATGAGCCTACCCCAAAGTAACAGGCACATCTGGTACCATTGTGCCCCTGATTCCTGTACTGTACTGGGTAATGCACTTTGGAAAACATAATCCCAATTGTACATACAAATGGATGGGGTCTAAATTAGCTGTTATCACTCAAGAAAGAGACCTCAGAGTCATTGTGTACAGTTCTCTGAAAGCATCCGCTCAACATGCAGTCAAAAAATAACAACATGTTAGGAACCCTTAGGAAAAGGATCGATAAGAAGACAGCAACTTTCTTTGTGCCACGATAGGAATCTACAGGACCCCCAAACCTTGAATACTGCATGCCGTTTTGGTCATCTCATCTCAAAAAAGATGTGTTAGAATGGGAAGAAATACGGAGAAGTGCAACACAAATTAGGCCTATGGGATAACTTCTCACCCAAGGGAGATTAAAAAAAGAGCGACGTTTCAGCTTGGAAAAGAGACGACGAAGAGGGAATATGCTAGAGGTCTATAAAATCATGACTGGTGTAGAGAAAGTCAATAAGGAAGTGTTATTTAGCCCTTCACCTAACACAAGACCCAATGAAATTAATAGGCAGCAGGTTTAAAACAAACCAAAGGAAGCATTTCTTCACACAATGCAGTCAGAAGACAGGATACTGGACCAGATGAACCATTCTTTTGCAGGAGGCAGGTTAGCCATTCTTATGTTTTATGTTCTTAGCTGGTTAAATAGAAATTTTCCTTTACCACCCTGGGAGCATAAGAACCAAGAATGCATTTGTGACACTGGCAGACCAGGCAACCTGTGTATGACCCATAATAACTTAATGAGAGGCACTTCCACTGTATCAAGACAAAAAGAAAAGGAGTACTTGTGGCACCTTAGCGACTAACCAATTTATTTGAGCATAAGCTTTCGTGAGCTACAGCTCACTTCATCAGATGCATACTGTGGAAACTGCAGAAGACATTATATACACAGAGACCATGAAACAATACCTCCTCCCATCCCACTCTCCTGCTGGTAATAGCTTATCTAAAGTGATCACTCTCCTTACAATGTGTATGATAGTCAAGTTGGGCCATTATGCTTTTGATTTTGTCTCCTTGGATTAGAAACATGGATACATTTAACACCGGCAGGAGAATGACATGCCTTCTCTATTCTGCAGTCTCTCATCTGGATCTGAATGAAAGCTCCACCCAGATATCCATTCATCCCATAACACTGAAAAAATTGAAATAGTTCACTGTTCCACACACAATCTTACCGTAGCATTCTGATCACTGAGAGTGGATTTCACAATCAGAAGCTTTTTAACTCTTGTCTCATGCACTGAAAGATAAGGAGAGGTGTACAGTACTTCTTTGTTCCACACACACTCACTTTCCACACTGGAATTAATCCTGGATTTCAAAGGGCCCTAGTTAAGAATAGTACCAAGCTTCTCTCCTCTACAGAATCAGTGGGGAAAACATAGGACCAGATTCTGGTCTCAGTTGCACCAGTGTAAATCTAAAGTAATTCCATTTCTCTAAATAGTGCCATCCTACTACCATGATGGAAATATTATAAAGGAGTTTGATAGACTGAGGTGACTGAAGTTAATCTGCAAAAAGAAAAGGAGTACTTGTGGCACCTTAGAGACTAACCAATCTATTTGAGCATGAGCTTTCATTCTCCTTTTCTTTTTGCGAATACAGACTAACACGGCTGTTACTCTGAAACCTGAAGTTAATCTGTGTTTACACCGGCATAACAGGACTCAGAATCTAGTCTAGAGTGTATAATACTTAGGATTCTCGAGACAGGAGTATTATTCTATTTTTATCTGATTCTTGTTAACGTGCATTAGCCCCAAGTTATCTTCTGTATTTGAAGTTGAAAAAGACCTTGACAAATATCTTGGGCTACATTCAGCACTTAGTTGAACCTGTTGATTTCCATATGGGGCCATATAGGGGTAACTTAGGGCAGCATTTGGTCCCTTAGTGGATCTCCAAACCACTGGTGACTGTGTGTTCTAGAGCCTCTGTGCCCCATTTGCAGAGGTGATGCGTCTGTTGCAGCCCTGCCGTGCCTACACAGCCTTGGTTCTTTAGCTCAATCTCCAGTAGCTCAAGCTTTTAGCTCTGGATGTCCTCAACTCAACCCTCAGCATGTCGGCCAAGAGGGCAGCTGGCACAGTTGCTCCTGTGTTACTTACAGTCAGCCCCAACAATAGCCCTCAGGAGCTCTAAAGACACCACACGAACGGCCTCATGCTCAATCTTCTGCTGCTTGTGTAGAAATGCTAGCATGTCATCAGGAGAAGAACGGGCTACAAGGGAAGAAATCACATCCTCACTGCCTGCAGAACTCTTCTTCTTACCGTACCTCACAAAGGTAAGGAAGTTACAAAGAAACCACAGTGTCACTCAGAGTGTCTTCCCCTTACCTAGCAGAAGTACACAATGGAACAGCTCTTTGTGGTTTTCAATGCTGAGCTGCTTAGCTGGAGAACAGATCTGTGGGAAGAAGGGAAATGGTCAAAGAAAAACTAATCAGAAGCAATGGAAAAGAAAAATGTTCAATTAATTTCTAAGCTTCCGCTTCCTGCTTGTCCAACTGGAGGTCTGAACCCCAGGGAGATGGTCCTGCATGCACAGCAAGACTCAAAGACAATGACCAATACATAAGATAAGAGAAGCTAAAGTGTTTTGAGCAGCAGAGCTGACCTAATCAAGACACAGCCACAGTTTTTACTTTACAACTCTGACTCCCCCTAGTAATCGGCTTATGGTGAAATCGCTTTACAAACTGAGCTGGATAGTAGCTAAGAAAATGAGAGCGCTCCCTGCTTACTCTTGAGCCTGCAGAAATCAGTAAGGCATGAGGAGGTCCCCAGGCTCTCCACGATCATTCCATCGATTTTTCAGTGTTAATATGCTTCAGATCTGCTGTGCCTAAGCTCAAGGGATCCAAGCAAAACCACCCCTCACCTGGTTGTGCAGAGCACTGCAGATGGCTTGAAACTTCGCTTTAGGTAGAGGGATCTTATATTCACCAGAGACCTCCAAGAGCTGGCTCAGACTCTGCAACAGAGGGCGAAAGTCAGATGGTGGGCACACAAAGGAGCCATATGTAGTGACTGAAGCAGATTCAGGGGATTCCTAGATTCCAAGGCCGGACCGGATTCTTGCCATCATCTAGTCTGACCTCCGGTCGGTATGACACAGGCCATAGACCTTGCCCAGAATCATTCCCAGAGCAGAGCTTTTAGAAAAACATACCAATCCTGATTGAAAAGTCGTCAGAATCCGCCTTGGCCCTTGATAAATGGCTCTAATTGTTAATTATCTCACCATTAAAAATGTACACCGTAGTTCCAGTCTGAAAGTGTCTACCTTCAGTTTCTAGCCATTGGATCAAGTGACACCTTTCTCTGCTAGACGGAAGAGCCCATTAGATAATAGGAGTCCCTCATGTAAGATATTAGAGACTGTAATTAAGTCACCCTGTCACAGGATAGGTCCACCCCGTCAGGGTGGTATCAGGTTGAGGAGGAATTGAAGTAGATCTGGAGTGGCCCAACTGGCCTAGTCTCCCTAGCCACCACAGCAGTCCGGGCTCCTAGGGCAGCATCGCCTAATGGTCGGGATCAGTGCAGCAGCCCTTGGGTGAGGGTCCACGGCCCAACAGCCTGAGTCACTTGGGCTGCCCTTCTCGGGATGGCAGTGCGGCCTAGTGGCCAAAGTCAGTAGACCCACCCTTGGCTGCAGGGCAATGCGGCCTAGTGGCCAGAGTCGATAGAACCACCTTTTGTGGCAGGGAAGTGTTACCTAGTGGTGAGCCCTTCTCCACTGGGTCCTACCTATTCCACAGGGTCCCAGCCCAGGGCACAGGGGTATCTGCCACCAACTCAGCGGGGATCCTTCCAAAGCATGCTGAGTCAAGCCCGCTACCTCAACTGGATCAATGCTTCGTCCACCTAGGCTGCTTCCCACCCGTTCTTCCGCAGCTGGGACGCTCAGGGATTCTGGGGTCTCTCCTCCATCTCTGGCATTGGGTGGCTGGGGGTCAGCTGCAGCCACAGTCCGGCTGGCCTCTGAATCCTGGAGCACTGGCAGTCTCTCTGCAGGAGCCTGCAATGCGCCTCGGCTCCCTTCGGCAGCCATCCCAGCCTGAGCTGAGCGGCTCTCTTTTGTATCCTGGGTCCAGCTGAAGCATGCCGAGCAGAGATGAGGGGGCATGGCCTCCTCGGCCCACAAAGCAGGATTAACCCCTGCTGAACCAATGCGGGGTAGGTAAACCCCATCACACAGCCTTTTACTTTCTGTGTATTAAACTAAAGAGATTGACTTCCTTGATTCTCCCTCTGTAAGGCACATTTTCTAATCCTTTCGTCACTGTGGCTCTTCTGTCAATTTATCAACACCCTTTTTGAATTGTGGGCACTAGAACTGGACACAGGATTCCAACAGTCGTCAGACAAGTGCCAGATTTAGAGGTAAAATAACCACTGTGCTCCTCCTTGAGATTCCCCTTTTGATGCACCCCAGCTTTAGCTTTTTTGGCCACAGCATGAGTTCATGTTCAGCTGATTATGCCCCATGACCCCCAAAATCTTTTTCAGAGTCACTGCTTCCCAGGACAGCATCCCCCCATCATGTATGTGTGGCCTAAATCCCTTGTGCCTAGACGCATACATTTACATTCAGCCGTATTTAAAGGCATATTGTTTCTTTGCGCCCAGTTTGCTAAGTGATCTAGATCACTCTGAATCCATGAGCTCTCCTCTCCATTATTTACCACTCCCCCATTTTTATCTCATCTGCCAACTTTATCAGTGATGATTTTATGTCCTCTGCCAGGTTATTGATTAAAAAAAAGATGAAAATCGAATTCCTTCCTGCATCTAACACACTTTTCTCCTTTGCTGCTTGAAGCTTCCAGAATGTCTCGGATGCCATCTACATATTTTACTATGTTTACACAGTTGTGTAGTGCCCTGATGCTATCAAAGAAGTCCATGATGCATTGGTTCCCTCCAAATCATGGGTATTTCAACCCCCAAAGTGACCACATACTCCGTACTAGAAAGCTTCAACCAACATAGACGGTGAGTAAATATCACTACCAAGAAGTTAGAGCTGTCTCATGACTTCATTTACAACTGTGTAGCCCCACTCAAGACAGAATATGGCCCCTTACTTCTCGCTCATGTGGTACTGAGGGGGGATGAAATAGAGAGACAAGGTGAGTGAGACAATATTCTCAATTAGATTATCACAACCACCTTGTCGCTCCAATATCTTGGACCAACATGGCTACAAGAGCACTGCATAGAATGGTAGATGAAACAGACAGGCAATGATTTTATATCTATTGAGTTATGCAATGCAAAGCAATGACCCTCAAGCCTCCTCATTATTAATTTTCAACCGTTGACAGTTGGCTTGGTATCGACCAGAGACAACATATGGTAGCCCCTGCTCTGAGGAGCTTATGATCTAAAAGAGAGACACAGAGTTGACAGGATGTTTTGGGAAATCACAAGGCGGGAGTATCTTGTTGTGCAGGTGTTTTGTTTTTTATCTCCTTCTCCTCCTCCCCAGGAAACAGAGGATGCTTTTCAGAAGAGGCAGTTACCTACAAATCTTGTTGCCTGGGTCACCATGTGTATAAACCCAGAACTTGTGTGCATATTTATTATCTAACAAGTCACTATCTAGACCAGGAAACCCCACTGGCAGCAAATTCCTCCTGCAGGTCATACAGGCACACACAGAGACAGTTACCTTAATGAGTGGTACCTCACCTTGGTGACGTGAAAAACATCAATTTCCTCCTTATATTGCTCAAGGAGCCATGAGATCTCTTTAAATATTGGATTTTGCGGCTCCTTTTTGTGTAGCAGGATGCCCATCATGGGACCAAGGGCTTTGATGACGGCCTTCTTGAGCTGCATAGATGAGACACAGAATTTATGTTCCTATGAATTCATTCAATATCTTCCAATAGGCACAACTTTCCTACTTCTAATGAGTGCAGTTTCCCTTGTTCCACTGTCGGAACGGTCCTATCCCAATATTTCCTGGTAAAGAACCAGGACTCGTAGGGTTGGTGTCAGGATTATATTCTAATGCACCTCACAACTAGAGCAGGTAAAATATTTCCCCAGATTAGTATGCATTCTAGGCCAACTCATCCCTGCTGTAACTCCACTGGGGCTGAATGGACTTAGACCAGGAATTAATTTAGCCCACTATCCCGGGTTCATCTGCACATTAGGTGCACAAAACTAGACTCCATGTACACTGGGTACAGACCGAATTTCCATGATGTGGTGACATTAGAAACGTATGGGTTTTCGATGTTTTACATGACAATCTGTTCCATCCAAAAGGACCTACCATTAAATGCCATCATCACAAAGAGTGCCAGACACACAGAATGTAACATCACAATTTCCGCTAAAGGTTTAGAAAGCCAGCAATTCTCACCTCCAGCTCCTCACAGCTCAGCCAGTTGCTGGTCACATGACTATATAAGGGAAGAATGTTCTTGCAGAATTGCGATTCACCCATTCTGGGGAATGGGCACTTTTCCCAGTTCATAAAATATACATTCACTGCCCTTGAGCATTTTTCCAGAACTGCACAGAAGGAGAGAAGACAGGCCATGTGAAAAGGACATAGTAATAATGAGGAGAAGTTGCTTTCTCAGAGAAGACACCCAGGCCTATCGTTTACTCCAATACCATGGCAGCTACTATCAGGACTAGATGCTGAAATCCCATATCAATTGGGAGCTATTTCTCTTTTCCCCATTCCATTTCTTGTTTCTTAAAAGGCTTTTTTCTTTGTACATCTCTCCATCTTTTTTCAATTACCATCATTTGAAGACTCTCGTCCCCTGCAGTTATTGTTTATTGAACCCGAACACTGTATGATTTCATCCTGAGTTACAGTTTGTCTGAAAGATGTTCAGTGCTCCTCACTGCCATTGGCTTTAGTGGGATTTGAAGGTAGTGGGGAGCACTTTGCCCTAAAAGTAGGTGCATCTAGTGTCCTTGCTAAGAGGAATTAGGGCCCAATCCTGTCCTCTATAAAGTGGATGGCAAAATTCCCATTTCCCTCAAGGGCGCAGGATTAACCCCTTACTGAGCATCACCTGAAAAGCAAAGGAAGAGAGAAGTGGAGTAGACAGAGAAAGAGGGTGAAAGGAGATGATGATGATGATGAAGAAACTGAGGAGAGAGAATGGGTGGAGGAGTGGGAAACAGGGGATTTTTAAATGTACGGTAATGAAATCTGCTCCCTTCACCTCCTCCCCCAGGAGCCTCCTGGCAGAGGGGCAGCTTCAGCCTTTGTGTCTGTTTATTTTAAACGATATGCGTGAGTCATAAAGGGCCTGAACTTACAAATGCTCAGCACCTCCTGCAAAGGAAGGAGCACTCTCAACTTCACTGAGTGCTACGGGAGCCAAGGAATGCAGCACCTGGTGCAATCCAGGGAAGGGAGCACAGTTCAGGGCCTGTTTGCAAACTTGGTCAGTCACTTAAATCTGTACCAAGACCCCCTAAATATCCATTTGGGGCACCTACAGGAAGTGCTGGCACTTACCACCGCAAAATGCTTGTCTCATCCTGCTGTCCTTGACTAACGCCAACATGGAGATCATGACCTTCAGGATCATTCCCACAAAAGGGATACACTTAAGTGCTGCAGAGAAAGGCCAGAAGAGAAGGAAGACAGACAATCAGCTGCTCTCTGCCTTCTTACAACACACGTAGAAACACTGTGGGGCAGGATGCTATGGGTTCTGAGGCCATTGGCGCTGCGTAAGCAGAGCAGAATGGCTTTAAAGCAGCCATTGAAAGCCAGTGGGGGATTCACCCTGAAGAGGGGAACCCTCCACAGGTGTCCAGCTGTGCCCAATGCCCAACTCACTCCCAGAGCAAGGGGAGAGAGCACTGGGGCGGGATGGCAAGTGGGGTGGAGAAGAGCTCCACTAGACCTGATCTTCCACTCATTCCCATCCTTAAGGTACTTCACTCAGGGGCATAGGTTAGAGCTTGCACCTCCAGCTGGATCGCTCATGATCTGGAGGCCAGAACTAGCAACAGCAGTTAATCTTGTGTTTCTACACACACACACTCAAACAGAGCTCTGTTTAGCGGTAACATTTTTAGGTAGAGAGATAATCCCCTGTCCTGAAATGAAAAACAATCACTTTGAAAGAAAAGAGGGAAGTGACCATACCATAGGCGGATGACAGGTTGCCCAATGTAATGAAAATAAACTCTTCAGGCAGCTCCAGATGATACACCAGCTCTAACATGACATCACTGAAATAGCAGCGTGCCAGAGTCACTAAGGTGTTGCTAGCTGCCACTTTTACTTCATTTCTTGCTTCCTAAAACCAAAAACCAAAAGAGAGAGACTGAGGTGACTGAAGCCGGTTGCACTAGCCAGAGTTGTTTACATGAGTCAAGTCCTTATTTCTGTGCACAAGTTGTGAATGAACCAACCCAACTTTCTGAGGGTAGAGTCATTCGTCATAAATATTCCTTGAGTCACTTGAGTCACTTGGCTAAACAGTTTTCAGCCTTTGAGTTGCTTGCAAGCTGCTTCGTCAGCACATGTGTAACTTTCAGCATGTGAGTTGTCCCATCTTATGCATGTGCACAAGTGCTGTCTAGGACCTGGGCTTTGGTCTGGAGGAAGGTGTGGACCTCTAACAGAAGAATACATTTTCATTTCAGTATATAGTTTATCCCCCCAAAAGAGAGTTTGAATGAGTTAAAGCTTTGGATCCTTTGATTGGTATCTCGGGAGAACTAACTTACCTGAGCCTTCTCTGTCATGTGGTTTGAGGCTAGTGTTATTATTTTCTTCAGAAGCCGTCTCTCTAGGCCCTGGGTGTCCTGCTGTAAGAGTTTCTCCAGGACACAGTAAATGTCTATTCTGTTTTGCTGGGGACAAAACATAAAGGAGAAGAATTGGGAAAAGTTTGTCTTGCCGACCAGACAGTAATGTAGCTAATAAGCCCCTGCCCTAATTGGTGGCTTAATTGGCATAAAACATGCCCTGCCCTCCACAAGCACCGCATTCAGCAGCGCTTCAGAAGCAGCCGAGCAACTGACATTGTTTAATCTTCCTGGAGAGAAAAGAGCCAGAGGAAGCGCCCTTCACTGCCCCCTTCTCTAGTTTCATTTATTCAGAACAAACAATAAAAATGAGCACCTTGCCCTTGCTCTAGCCACTCCAGGCAGAATTTGTAAATGTGGAATATAAAATACCCAACTCCTGCAGTGAGTCCTCAACCGCTCCCGGGGGCAATGAGCTCAGCCCTTAGATCTACACGGACAGTAGCAAGCGCGAAGGTGTCTTTTATGTGGCCCATCAGTGTAGAACTTCACAGATGAGACTAACTATGGAGGAGTTGTAGGATCAGTTGGGACCGAGCAAAAATAAAGCGGGACACTGAGAAATTAAAAGCCTGAGGAGAGACCAAGATTCATTTCAGAAAACTACAAACTAGCACCCCTGGAAAGGAGGTAGAAGTAACTGACAGAATGGGAGGGAGAAAAGTGGGAAGCAGCAAGTGCCCTGGGGGTGACAGTGGAAAACAAAGTCAAGAGGTATATGCAAGGTGTGATGGCTACCACAAAGAGCCATGTGGGTTGGGTCTTTTACACACAGGGATCATGGCACAAAGCAGGAAGACAACAGTTCCTCTCTGTTCAGCTGAGCTGTGACTGCATCTGGAGGAGTGCCTTTTCTAGCACCACATTCCCAGAGAGATCAACAAATGGGAAGTCATTCCTGGGAGAGCAAAAAAGAATGCAGGGGGCTGGCAGAAGTGACTTCTGGATAGAGCCCTGCAACCTGACCCAAATCCTAGGGGACCTGACCACAGGCGTCTGGGTCAGGTTGGGTGAGAAAACAACTGGACCCTCTTGAGCTCGGGTCAGGTCGGCTCTCCTCCTTTAGCCCCTGGGATCGGCACAACTGGGACTGCGTGTTCCTGCCAGCCACCACCTCCTTCCTGCGCTGCACGCGCTGTGGAGCAAGGATGCCGAGGAGTCACAGCGTCTCCCTCTCTCTGCAGCACAGACCCAGCGCAGCAGGGGCCGTGTCAGAGGATGGAGCCATTGCTGCACACAGTGGCCGCTGCACCAGCCCCATGAGCAGGATGCAGCGGCAGGATCCGGTTTGGGGGGAAAGGTTGGGACCAGGATGGAAAATGATTCAGCCCTCTCAGGGTGAGGTGAGTGGGCCGGGGGCCAGTTCAGGTTGGGCTTAAAAATTGGGCCCGAGCAGACCCCTACTTCTGCAGACAGACGGAAAGAGCTGTCTGTGTCTGATGCGGCCAAGGGATGACTCTGAAGGAGAGAGGATAATACCATACAACTACCTGGAGGGTGTGAACACCAAGGAGGGAGAGGAATTTTTTAGGATAATACATTTTGGTAAAAGTAGGAGTAATGGGATTAAGCTAAAAAAGGACATTAAATTTAGACTTTGATAACAGGAAAAATGCCCCAACTGTAAGACAGGGCTATTAGGTTATGACATAGTCTTCCTAGGAAAGAGGCGGAAGTTCTGTCCTTAGGGGCTTTTCAAATTAGTTTGGCCAAAACAGTGGAAAATGGCTGCTGGGAATGCTCCTGCATTAGCAGGGAAATGGACTGGATGATCCAATAGGTCTTTTCCGTCTCGGTCTCCTGTGAGTCTAGACATCTGTGTGACCTGCATGCCAAGGTCATAACCCACTTTGGAAGGTTCAAAGCCAATCAGATCTCTGAATGGGAGAGCTTAGGGGTCAGACAGGGTCTGCATCAGATCTCTTGATTGGCTATACGTTCCAGTGGTTCTGCTTTAAAAGGCATGCTTCTGCAAACTGCAATCATAACAGACAGCTCCACTGGGGAGAAGCCCCTTCCATTCATTTTTAAATGTAAGGAGGATTTTTTTAATGGAAAATTGTCACTGACAACTTATCAATACATAAGCACTACATAATTCAAGTAATTCAAGTAATTAATCACATGAATTAACATAATTAATCACTCTCCTTACAGTGAGTATGATAACACCCATTTTTTCATGTTCTGTGTGTATCTAAATCTCCTCACTGTATTTTCCACTGAATGAATCCGATGAAGTGAGCTGTAGCTCATGAAAGCTTACGCTCAAATAAATTGGTTAGTCTCTAAGGTGCCACAAGTACTCCTTTTCTTTTTATAATTAATCAAGTAATTCAAATAATTAAAGGAGTCGGAGGCCAAGACAAGCGGTTCAGTTGGCCTCCTAGTACTTTAATGGAAACTAAAATGCCTTCTGTGTTGGCCCTTAATAGGGAAATGGACTTTGTTGGATGCAAGTATTAATCAATGGAAAAAAGAGGTCTGAATATTCCTCCTGGGGCAATTCTGCACTACTGCACATGTGCATAATTAATGAGCCCCGCATATTTTTATTTTTTTGCACAGTAAAAAGCTTCTGCTGAAATGCTGCTGCCGTTCCATCTCTTGCCCACCAAAGGGTGCTGTGGCAATAGAACAAAGCAGCAACTCCCTATCAGCGAAGGAAGAGAGAGAGCCTGTCTTCTTCACAGCAGGCCAGGTCAGGAGACAGGGGCTATGGGGAGACAGACAGTGTGGGATGCTGGGTGGGGTCAATCAGGGGCTCATAAGGGCTAGTGGGGGAGGACAGACTGGGGCAGGGGCTGAATGGGAGTGGAGGCACAGAGTTAGAGGAGGAGGGAGGTTCAGGGCTCCATAGTGATGGGGGAGGAGGTGCAGAGCTACCTAAGTACAGGGGCCGGTTGGCTGGGGGCACAGAGACACATGGAGACAGGGGGAGGGGGTACAGGGACACATTGTTAGGATATAGATGTTCAGGCCTGTCTGTAAAGGCCTATCATCTAAGAATTTAGGTGTATTCTTATCACTTGGCTAGTTCTAGAGGTATAAAAGAAAGAATGAAAATCACTGTCTGCCAGTGTAAGGTCCTTCTCTTACTGGGACAGTCTGAGGCCCTGTTCTTAGGCTAAGGCCTTTGGCTCAGCAGCAGAGGCAGCCATAAGCTGGGAAGCGACCAGTCACCTCTTCACATTCCCAACTAGTCACATTGAAATAAGGTGCTATTGGGCTGTTAGGAACACAATCCTGTCCTGATAATGCCTATTGCCTCCAGAGAAAGGGAAGGGCCTAGAAGATGTAAAAGGAAACTTAGTTTGAAAGCATCCTGTCTGGCAAGAACTCACTTATCACTAGCAGGGATGTGAAATCCTCATTTCTGGGTTTGTTCTATCACTGTAGTCCCCATTTCCCCATTGTTTGTCTGTATAATCTCTGTCTGGTTCTGTGATTGTTTCTCTCTGCTGTATAATTAATTTTGCTGGCTGTAAACTAATTAAGGTGGTGGGGTATAATTGGTTACATAATCATGTTACAATATGTTAGGATTGGTTAGTTAAATTTCAGGAAAAGGATTGGTTAAGGTACAGCTAAGCAGAAGTCAAGTTTTACTATATAGTCTGCAGTCAATCAGGAAGTGAGGGGGTGGGTGTGTGGGTGGGGGAAATGGGAACAGGGAATGGGGGTGGGGAAATTGGAATCATGTTTTGCTAAAGGGGGAAATGGGAACAGGGAATGGGGCTGGGGAAATTGGAATCATGTTTGGCTAAGGGCAGGAATGGGAACAGGGACACAGCTGTAAGGCTCTGTGGTGTCAGAGCTGGGAAGGGGGACACTAAGGAAGGAAACTGAAATCATGCTTGCTGGAAGTTCACCCAATAAACATGGAATTGTTTGCACCTTTGGACTTCGGGTATTGTTGCTCTCTGTTCATGCGAGAAGGACCAGGGAAGTGAGTGGGTGAAGGAATAAGCCCCCTAACACACATGGGGATGGGGGGAGTGGGTTTCTGAGTGGGGGTGGAGGGACACATGTGGACGGGGGTGCAAGGACCCATGGGTGTGCAGGAACACATGGAGACAGGGGCAGATGTACCGTACTGAATGGGAGAGGTTAGGGGTCAGACAGGGTCTGCATGGGGGGAGCTGCCTAACAATTCCTCCCTGCCCCTCCCAAAAAAACTGTTCCATACTTTTCCCACCCATACCCAGCAATGCTCCAAGTTCACACCCAGGCTCCTTCCCAGCAATTTACTTCCCTCCATTACCCTTGACTCTACCAAGCCTTTGCACTGCGCCTAAGGGGTGCAAGAAATATGGTTCTGTATTGAGTTTAAATGAATTATTACTCAGAGTTCTGTATTAACATGCAGAGTAAGGAATTGGTTTGTCAAAAAACATTTCCTGAATCCTTTTTGTTGTCTGTATTCATACAGACATACTTGCTGACAGATATTTTGAAATAAATAACCAAAAATCATTTTAACGGGTGTAATTATATTGTATTATTTTGACAAACAAAATATGCAGAATTTTGCAGAACCTCTAAAATATTGTACGCATCATTTTTATTTTTTTCTTGCAGAATTCCCCCAGTAGAAAATATATAGATAAGGGTCCCTTCAATGCTATAATCTCAATAATATGTCATCATAACAAAGGAGTGTTGGCTAGGCTTTAGAGCAGGGAGTCAGTTCACTTGGGTTTTATTCACATTCTTTGACTAACTTGCTAAGTGGTGTTGAGCAAGTTACTTAATTCCCTGTGACACAAGTCATCCGTAAATGGGGATAATGCTTCCCATTCTCACAAGGGTGCTGTGAGTCTTAATTCATTAGTATTAGGGAAGTGCTTTGAGATTTTTGGATGAAGATGCTAAAGAAGGGCAAAGTATTATTAGAAGAGATTACTGCTAGTCCGATGGTGTACTTTTACTGTCTACAGCCCATGTACTCCACTGTGTGTAAAAGGGCAATGCTCTCTTTATAGAGCATTGTATCATCCTGATCTGTAAGAACAGCATTTTGCATGATGAGTTTACGCCTGAGGAATACTGATTCTCCTGATGGTGCGCCAGGCCAAGTTCTACACTGAATTACCCCCGTGCAGTCCCTTGTACCCCCATGAAGTCAGGCAGAATTTGGTGTGGACACCTGGAAAGCGGATGCAATTTCATGAAAGTGCCCTACCTCATCCTTTTGCAGTTTCTCGAGCAGAACTGTCAGAACGATAGCCAGTTTGGTCTCGGCTATAAAGGCAATCCTGAGGGCAATTTTGCCCTTATCTTGGTCATCCATATGTGCCAGGAGGGAAACAACCTCATTATAAACACCTGAAATTAAATAAAAGGATTCGGCTGGTTACCACTGACAGCAGAAATTGGTGCTGGCCTCTTTAATTCACTATCCAGTCAAGATTCTGCAGGAGCCCAAACACTGTGAGAAGTAGACCTGGGAATCCTGGAAATCCTGTTCCTTCCTCCTCATGACCAGGTTTGTTTGCTGAACTCCCCAGTGTGCTTGGGGGGAAATCATAATGAAGCAAATTTGCTCCTTTCAAGTAGGTCCCCACGTAAAATAATCTTCCTTTCCCTCTTTACTGTCAATTGATGAGTTTTGATAGCATACAGAATAATAATTTAACTCTAAGCCAAGAAATAGAGCTAAAGTTAAGCACATGCTGAGGAGTTTTGCTTAGTCAGGGCCTCATTTTCAAAAATCTTGAGCACCCAGATGTACCTATTAGCTATGCTGGGAACTTTTGGGGCTCGGTATCTCTTGAAAATCAGGCCACTGTTGGAGACCTCAGTATGAATTTAGAAGCTTAACTTTAGGCCCCTTGTTTTGAAGAAAGCCTTTAATCTTCTTTTATGGTCGTTTAAATACTTGCAGAGAAGACTCATGGAACGGAGTTCATCCAGTTCATAGAATATCAGGGTTGGAAGGGACCTCAGGAGGTCATCTAGTCCGACCCCCTGCTGAAAGCAGGACCAATCCCCAACTTTTGCCCCAGATCCCTAAATGGCCCCCTCAAGGATTGAACTCACAGCTCAAACCACTGAGCTATCCCTCCCCCCTGTACAGTTGCCTGTAGAGGTCATAAAGGAATTCCCCCGCCCCCCACCCCCATGCACAATTGGCGAGGTGTACGCTGTGAGTGGGGTGGGGTGGGGTGGGTCCCTCCAACCTTCATCTGAAGCATCAGGGATTGACCATAGCAGGAGATGGGACACCTGGTAGGGTGGACCAGTGCTCTAAAATGGTTCAGAGAATCTGTTTCCTTAGCTGTCCTGCTCACATGCTCAGGGTCCAACTGATCTCCAGAGTTGTGGGTGGGAAGGAATTTCCCCCTGGTCGGATTGGGAGGGACCTTTGAGTGGCAGGATGGGGCACTGATCACCTGCTAGGATAATCTGAGTATATCTGACCCAATCAATTCTTGGCCATTGCAAGGGCCTCAGGCATTGGTGGAACCTCAGTCTCTCCTGTCCTCTGCCGACGGCACACAACAGTTTTGTCTCCTACAGACTGAAATGTTTTTGTCCAAGACAAGTTTTGGGGTTCAGTGTAGGGTTGCTAGGTGAAATTTAGTGGCCTGTGAAATACAGGAAGTCAGACTAGATGATCTAATGGTCCCTTCTGGCCTTAAACTCTAGGAAACAATGAAATAGCTGGTGTATGAAAAAAACCAGGATTTGATCTCCCATGTATCTCTTCCCTCTGGGCAGAAATTCTCCAGGAGACTTAATATTTCATAAGAAATCTGAAATGCCGTATTTATCTGTCTCCATTGTAACAGTATTCCAAGCATGAAGGAGGAACTAACAAGATTTCCCCTTCCCAGGAAAGACTACTTGAGGTTAGGTGATTGCCCATCCGTTATGCAAATTGCATCCTTCAGTTGTAAAACCCAGATGCAAACGGAATCATGACTGTAACCTACTCTGCCCATCTGTGTGGGATGAGGAGCACTAGTGTTGCTAAGAAATGTGACCCCTGCTTTGTTCTCTTGCATTTAAGATAGTAGCAGAGCTTCATTTAGACAGCTAGAGGAGAAGTCCTTCTGCCTTTTTTGTTCTAATTTCCCCTATCGCTGATGGAGTTGGCTCCATGGATGCAGAAGACACAAAATGAGGACCCATAACAAACATAAAACAACTGGGAGAAAAGAAGGAAGACCTCCCCCATAACATTCCCTAGAAACTCAGATTCTCAGGAAAGTTTCCAGGTCCAGAGGCTGTAGGCCAACTCCTCAACTGGTGTAAATCAACACAGCTACAAGGAAGTCAAAGGAGGGACACTGGTTTACAGCAGCTGAGGTTCTGCTCACACAAAGGGAGAACATTACAGCTCATCTGTATGCCTATGCTTTCTAAATGTGTGTGTGAATATAGAATGGATATAGAGAATACAATGCTGACCCTTACCTCTGTCGGTTACCTCCTGATCACTCACAAATTTATTCATGTTTTAATCTTTCCTCAACACTTCCTCCAGTCCTTTCTCCAAAGAGCTCCAGTACTGATAGGCAGCTGGCCTCTCAGGCTGTCCTGTCCGGAATAGCCAGTTAAGATTATGCAAGCACTATTATGACATCGCTGTGACTGTGACATAGCACATAAACTGCTGCTGACCAGGTAGGTGCTGTGATGACATGGACAAGAGTCTCAAAGGTATTTAGGCTCCTAACTCGCACTGAAATCAATAGATGTGAGGAACCTAAATACATTTCAATATCTGGGCCCATCCATGTACGCAGTCCAATAGGTGGCTAAATTTGCTCCGGTGTAGAATTTCTCATTCGCTCGAAATCGTTTTGAATTTTGGTTCCGTCCCTCTCTCAGTTTGCCACACTTTCCAATATTGGTTTTACTGGAAAATCTGCTCCTGCTTGAATGGATAGAAAATAAAAGCACCGAACAAAGAAAGAGAAGAAACTGCCTTGGAGAATGCACAGTGACACTTGAGTGTGGGTGGTTGGTTTCTTTTGCTTTTTAATTTGGTTGATTAAAAAGCTTGATGAAATCTTATTGGACTGTATTACAAATCTTGATTTTTATATTGTTTTAAAATGAATTGAAATTTATTCTTCATTTCCATGTCCTGCCAAACAAATCAACTAAATTATTTTTTGTTGTGTTTAATACAGTGTGGTGTCATATGTATGGCCATATGTAGAGCCCACACTTGATTTTGGAGATGATGTTGCCTTTAAAGCATTCAGAGTGATGACACTCTTTGCAGTAAACCATGTGGAAAAAGAATTCCAATGACATGTGTCCTTTGCTATGTATAACTGATTTGGTGCCTTACCCTTTCTGATTTTGCCCTTACATGGACACACTATTCTTTTGTACTCCTCCTTAGTAATTCGTCCATGTTTCCCCATTTTGTAGGATTTCTTTTTGATTTTCAGGTCATTACAAAACTTCTGATGGAGCCATTGGCCTCTTACTATTCTTCCTCTCTTTCCTTTGCATTGGCAGTTGTGCCTTTAATATTGTCTCCTGGAGAAACTGCCAGCTTTCCTGAACTCCTTTATGCCTTAGACGTTTTCCCCATGGGTCGCTACCTACCAATTCTCTGAGGATGTTAAAGTCTGCTTTTGGCAGTCCTTCTCCTGTCATTCTCATTCCTTCCTTTCCTTAGAATCATGAAATCTATCCTTCATGATCCCTTTCACCCAAATCACCTTCCACCTTCACATTCACAACCAGCTCCTCCCTGCTGGTCAGAATCAAGTCTACAGTGGCTGTCCCCCCGCTTACTTCCTCCATTTTCTGAAACAAAGCATTGTCCCCAGTACATTCCAGAAACTTATTGGGTAATTTGGGGTTTTACCATTTCCTTTTTCAGCAGATGTCTGGGTAGGTAAAGTCCCCCATTACAATCAGGATTTGTGTTTTGCATATTTCTGTTGTTTGTTCTAGAAATGCCTCCTCTCCCTCCTCTTCCTGATTTGGTGGTCTGTAATAGACCCCTACCAGGACCTCACCCCTGTTTATTCCCTCTTTTATCTTTACTCAGAGACTTTCAACTGGTCTGCTTCTCACCTCCTTCTGGACCTCAGAACAGGTTTACAATGCAATATGTCCTCTCTTTTTTTTCCTGCCTGTCCTTCCTCAACAAGCTATAGCCCTCTATACCAATAGTCCAGTCATGAGATTTATCCCATCAAGTATCTGTGATGCAGTTAAGCTCAGTTAAGATTTATGTTCTAAAACTCCCAGTTCTTACTGTTTATTCCCCATTAATATTCCTCCTTGCTTGTGTGTACAGACATCTAAGATGTTAAGCAGATGCCCCCATGGATTTCCCTCTTGTTTCTCCTATAATTCTACTGCAATTTTCCACATCTACTTCTCCCCACACAGCTAGTCCTCTATTAAGGCCACCTTTTTTTACCTGGTGGCTTTTTTCACCTGCCCCCTCTGAACTTAGTTTTAAGCTCTTCTCCTAAGGTTGGTGAGTCAGTGCATGAAGATGTTCTTCTCCTTCTTGGTCAGACGGACCCCATCTCTTCCCAGCAAACCTCCTTCCTGCAATAGCATCCCTTGGTAGAGGAAGTCAAAGCCTCCCAGAGACCCATCTTCATAACCCTATTCTGTGGGCATGCCTACCATTGAGTGTGTATTGAGCAGAAAGAACACTCATTGCAGGAGACAAGGGGACTGAGTTAAACTGCAGATGTCAGGTTCACAAACTTCCATTTTCCGTGACTAATCTCTTAAGCTAGTGAGGATGGCCATGGTATAAAAATATTTCTGGAGATCAGCATGTGATTATTTGTATTGCAGTACTGCCTCACAGTCCCAGTCACAGAGTAGGATCCCATTGCGCTCGGACCTGTAGAAACAGAGAACAAGATGGTCCTTAACTGTCATTAATTAATTAACACATCTTAAGAGCACAACAAACAGACAAGAGGATAATAAAGCAAGCAAAAAAGCCCCCTTTGACCAGGTACCAGCAGATAACTAATATAGAGCTACCTATTTCGGGAACTTTCTTCCTGATTCAGGGTCTGATGTGACTCAGCCCCTGTTCCATGCCATTGTGTAAACTGGGGACTCGTACATTTGCACAAGATGGAAAGTATCCAGTGGCACACCGTTGAGGCCTACTCCAGTTTTAGTACATAAACAGCAGGCCACTCTGCAAGAAGCTAAGGGCATGGTCAGCACAGAGAGTTTGCCTGTCTCTGTGCTGGAGTTCTGCACCCCTCACTGTCTACACCTGGCTCCATAAAGTCAGGCCTTTCAAAAATGCAGCATCAGTTAGGAGCACAGGTAATTGTAAGAATGCTTGCTCATTGCAGCTGTTACCATCCGGGCAAGGCATCCACATATAAGTCCACTACGGATGGACCAGTGATGGGAAGAGTGTTCATGCATGTGACAAGTAACACCATGAACTATGTAATGCCACAGAATAAATTAAGATCAAGAACAGAACAAGAGTATGTGTGGCAAAGCCATGACAAACACTGTGCAGGCATCAAGGAGCTCATAAATTAGCACCTCATCACCCCAACACTGCCTCAGCTTGACTTAGAGCTTGGGCAACAGTAGACCCTCAAAAGGAGGAGGCCACAGCTTTACACCCGTGGTCACTGTGATGTTAACTGGCTGCATTTGACAAGAGCTGGATCAGAGGTTGACTTTGAGTGTATTTACAGGGGGCAAGGTTTTCACAACACAAGCCTTGTGCACACACGCAAATAGTGTTCTGCAGCAGTGCAAGTTGAGCTGCAGCAATGAGCAGCGGGATCCTGCTTGGGCTCGTAATTCATACACTTCTCTCACTAATGAGGATCAACAGATCAACCCATACTGAATGCAGCTTGACAATATACCATCACTTAAAACACATTACAGTCAGAGAGGATGATAAATATTCCATTTAGACACATTATGTACAAGGCCCAAAATGACTGAGGGTGCAAGAAAACAAAGCTGGTAAATACAGAAAATGCATTTGTCATAAATATAAAGGGAAGAGTAAACCCCTTTAAAATCCCTCCTGGCCAGAGGAAAAATACTCTCACCCATTAAGGGTTAAGAAGCTAAAGGTAACCTCGTTGGCACCTGACCAAAATGACCAATGAGGAGACAAGATCCTTTCAAAAGCTGGGAGGAGGGAGAAAAAACAAAGGGTTTTACTGAAAAAACAGCTGCAGATTGACTCCTGCTAGCAAGAAGCTTCTGTACAATGTACAGTAAGATATTGGGCTTAACCCAACGCAGGGCTAGGCTGAATTAAAGTCAGTCAAAGTTTTGTCTGAGTAGGGTATGAGGCCCAGCTCCTCAAAGGTCTTTAGACTCCTAACTTCCACTGAAATCAGTGGAAGCTAGGAGCCTAAATACCTACTGTAGAATTTGACCCAATAACAACAACAATAATAACAATTTGCATTTCTAGAGAGATTTTCTTCTTCAAAGCATTTTACACACATGTTTTCTCACTCTCTGCTTCAAATAAAAGCCATTATTGACAGACAATTCTATTTTTCCGTCACAGCACAGACAAATAGGAGAGTGAAGAGAACACAGTTCATTAATGGGATTTTAAGCAGGTTCTCGTATGGAAAAAAAAATAAAGATCCAGCACTCAGAAGATGACTCTGCTTAGCTGTGTGCCTTGTGGCTTAAAGCAGAATTCCAAGAACATGACTTTGCTTTTTGAAATGGTTTCTCAATTAATGACAACTCAAAATATCTGCTTCCACCTAGTGGTGCGAGTTTGCATAACATGTGTTGTTTGTATTCCCTGTTTTCGATATCTTTGCCTAAAAGATAAAATACATCCAAATCTACTGTTACAGTTCACACTTCTGCACAAAGCCACAACAGCACTAAGAATGTATATCTTTGTTAGCAAATAGGGAGAAGGAAAATTGTTAGCAAATTAGGGAGAAGGAAAAGGATAATCTCAGAAAGAGGCTCTCTCTTTCTCCTTCACTTTATTCTATCTAGGTTTTTCTACGGTTCTCATCAATGAAGTATCTGAGCAGCTTCCTCTAGTACATTAATAATATGACTCACATCTGTCATGGTAATATCTTTTATTGAACTAACTTCTGTTGGTGAAAGGACTGCACAGAGTTCTTCCAGAGTGAAGTCCCGGATGACTGGAAGAAGGCTAATGTAGTGCCAATCTTTAAAAAAGGGAAGAAGGAGGATCCTGGGAACTAAAGGCCAGTCAGCCTCACCTCAGTCCCTGGAAAAATCATGGAGCAGGTCCTCAAAGAATCAATCCTGAAGCACTTGCATGAGAGGAAAGTGATCAGGAACAGCCAGCATGGATTCACCAAGGGAAGGTCATGCCTGACTAATCTAATCGCCTTTTATGATGAGATTACTGGTTCTGTGGATGAAGGGAAAGCAGTGTCATGTTGAGGGAGCATTGAGGGAGCTGGGATTGTTTAGCCTGCAGAAGAGAAGAATGAGGGGGGATTTGATAGCTGCTTTCAACTACCTGAAAGGGGGTTCCAAAGAGGATGGCTCTAGACTGTTCTCAATGGTAGCAGATGACAGAACGAGGAGTAATGGTCTCAAGTTGCAGTGGGGGAGGTTTAGATTGGATATTAGGAAAAACTTTTTCACTAAGAGGGTGGTGAAACACTGGAATGCGTTACCTAGGGAGGTGGTAGAATCTCCTTCCTTAGAGGTTTTTAAGGTCAGGCTTGACAAAGCCCTGGCTGGGATGATTTAACTGGGAATTGGTCCTGCTTCGAGCAGGGGGTTGGACTAGATGACCTTCTGGGGTCCCTTCCAACCCTGATATTCTATGATTCTATGATTCTATGATTCCTTCAGGTCCTTGAAAGGTTATTTCTTTCACCAACAGACGTTGGTCCAACAGAAGATATTACCTCAGCTAGGGTGACCAGATGTCCTAAGTTTATAGGGACAGTCCAGATATTTGGGGTTTAGGCGCCTATCAATCACACCCCACCCCCATCACGATTTTTCATACTTACTATCTGGTCACCCTCTCCCTCACCCACCTTGTCTCTCTAATAGCCTCGGAATGACATGGGAGTTTGTTCTCCTGTCACAGACTGTCCCCTGAGAAAGCTCTATCTACTGCACAGACAAGCCTCATCCTTCGAGTAGAAAACTTCATGGTGCCTGAGAAATAGGCCCTGTCAGCCACAACCCTAATCCCAGGGATTTACCTGATATTTTAGATATACTGGGCCCTGGCCACTGAGCCCCTGGAAGAGAAGGACTGCGACCTGGAACCTGACTGATGTGTTCACGTTGCAGAAGTATGTACACAGCATCTGAAGGCAAGCAACAAACAACACTTCAATGGTCACTGAATGAGGGGCCTGTGGAAAAAAATAGTACAATTGTGCAATTAAAGACTGTGTCAAAATGCACGTGCACAGGACTCAGACTCCCTTAATCCTGGCATTTCCAAACTTTCCATTGCTCAGTTTTGCAAACTTACTAATTGTTATTTTAATGCAGATTTTTGTATATTTGTTGGGTGTCTAAAGATATAAAAATACAGACATGGATTCATATCATTGTCATGCAAACATCCCCATTTCATTGTTTGTTTTGAAAGAAAAAAGTACAGGACTAGGTTCTGGCAATTTCTGTATTGAGCTGTAAAGAAAGGTATTTTTAAGGGGTTTGAACTATCGAAACAGAGGCACAGAGATTGTCTCACAGAGGGAGGAGTGGGTGATGCAGTGCACACTTTCCCAAGCCAGCAGAGTTGCTGGACCCCAAGAGATTCCCCCTCTATTCCTGAGCCAACCTTGGCCAGAAGCAAGCAGACAGAAGGACAAAAGTAGCTCTCCATTTTAAAAAAGGCTCTTGTAACTTCCTGGGTCAACTGGTCCCTTCCATTCTTTAGCTGACTATTACTCAGGCTCTTTTCTTACTGGCAAACTTGAATTTTGATTTTTCTACGTCATGGCCAGTCTTTATCGTCTCTCTTGTAAACTTGAATATGCCAATCCCTGAGAGGACGTACTTTCTTGTTTTTTCCTGATTCGGCAATCATAGCTCTGGGGATTGAGCTCCAATTTAAGGTACTTTTAATGATGACCCCCAGTCCTTTATTTCATCTATCAGGATGTTCAAAGAGAGCAGCTACCCTTCACTGAATGCCACTGCTCTGACTTTGGATTCCCTTGTAGAATGTGTGGGGCTGGGGTAGTTGTCTCAGCTGGATTCTTAATCCAGAGGAAAGACGCTCTCCCCTGTTCAATCAAGATCAGGAATGGCACATAGATTTGGGAGAAAAAGTACATTTTACTTTTACTCTATTTTCTTATTTCTCAAAAGGAACAATCAATATAGGTATTGATGTATCTTGTCTGAAATGGGACAGCTGCTCTTCTACTCTCGGGATGGATGCTATATCAACAGATAAGATAAAAAGACAGGCCTAACTGAGAGACTGAACCCATAGGAGGGCCAAATTCTGCTGCTCGGTTACATGAGTACGTTGCTCCCCGACTAGGGCCCAAATCTGTGTAAAGAAGAGTAAATCTGGTCCCGAGGGTGTATCGAACAACTTCCAAACTGTATAAGGAGGGTGGTTGAGTCTAAACTATAAAGACAGTTCCAAATATGGACCGCAGTTCAGGAAAGCAGCCTTATTCGTCCAAGCATATGAATGATGTAAGAAAATTCTGAAAATGTGGATCTTAGATCATGGTCATAATTTAAAAAAATTAATGGACACAGCGGACACCATTCACATTTGAAACATAAAGTAGCTTCAAACTGTCCTAGCTTGAAGTGGTTTGAAACTGCTTCAGGAAATGTGGTCCTCTTAGAAGTGTAGATGTGAGGTTGCATATATGGTAAAGCCATGTATACAGAATACATGCTGATTTTAATCCTACAAATGTCCTAAACACTATACAGAATATCTAATTGCTTATTTTTGAATCCTAATCAGAGAAAAATTAAAATGATTTGTGCAAATAATTGAATTCTAAGGATTGTGTAACAACAAACACTCTTATTTTCTAGATCTACTGAGAGCTAGCTCTGAGAGAACAAAACAGTATTTTCAGTGTTTATGGTTCTTTACTGAAGCAGGTCTATTCTTTATCTAAGAACAGGAAAACAAAAGAATTTACAATATTGTTATCCCTTTTGACCTGAGCAATTAGTGAATACTTTGGGTCTTGTGAGTTGTTTCCATTAGGGGGAGAAATGGATGATGGAGTCAGGCATTTTTTTGACACAATCCTGCTTATTTACAAAGAATGTACACGAAGTTCTATTTCCCTAACGACAGCACGAATAGTTTCTTGGCTCACAATTCCAAGCCTCTTTCTATCTAGCAGTCTACCATAAAGCGCTCTCTCTCTCTCTCTCTCTCTCTCTCAACTTTTTCTGAGATCACACTACAAATACTTCCCTGGGGCTCCTTTGTGCTTCTGCGGTGTCACACTCCCTCTCTTCCTCCCCCCTCTGCCCCGAACCCCATCCACCTGCATTTGCATTCAGACCCCAGTGAAAGCCCCTTCCACTGTATGGCTCAACTCCTATTCCAGCTTTACTTGATGGTGACTTCTATTCAGTCAGCCATCTATTCCACAAAAGAGCTTGATTGTTTTTACATTGATCCTGAATAAAGGACAACTGGTATGCCCACCAGCTTCAATAAGGCTTCCCCTTTCCCCAGCGTAACTACCTGTTTTCATGTTGTTTTTATAAATCTGTATCTTGTACATGTCCGCAAAACCCACAGCATTCTTTTATTTTTACTAACCTGAAACAGGATATTGAATGCATAATTTCAGTTACACCAATGTAAATCTGTGGTAATTCATTAGAATTATTTATCCTGGTGACAAAATATGTTAGCACGTCAGTAGAGAAAACATGACACTTTTTGATAATTGTTATTGTTGCCGGCACCCAGTGACAGCAAATGTGAACAATTGGGATGGGGGTGGGGTAATAGGAACCTATATAAGAAAAAGACTCCCAGATCAGGACTGTTCCTATCAAATTGGGATATCTGGTCACTCTAGAATCAAGAGAGAGTCGGAGTCAGGAATCAGAGCCAAGGGTCAGAACCGGATCACTGGGGGCAGGGAAGAAGGGAGCAGGGCTGGTTCTGAGGCAGGAGCAAGGCTGGGTGATCTGGGCTGAAGCTGTGGAGGAACAGAGCAGAAGCAGGGCTTGGCAAGAGCTGAGCCCAGGGAGGCAGAGAATCACTGAGCACCCAGCGAGCGACTGCTGCTGCTGAGTTTAAGAACCAGACAGCTAACTTCTTCAGCCAATCTGTCAGGGTGGTCCAAGCAGGACAGTGTTGGAGGATGGTGCCGTGGGGAGGCGAGCAGAGCTTCATCATCATGGGCTTGCTTCTGGACGGCGCCGTGCCTTGTGGTGCCGGAGGTCTATCTTGCCTGGTGGGAAACTGCGGTGCCATCATGGCAATCAAGTCCCTGGCCACCTCAAACGTGTCCAGGATGGAAGGGAGCTCCTGCTCCTCCACCTGGCACTCTCTAGCAGGAGGGTCCAGTGGCACCAGACTTGACGGATCCCTCTGCAGGCCCAAAGTCGACAGTGCTGATCCCTGCTAATATTCTGTTCGCTTTTTTGACTGCTGCTGCACACTGAGCAGATGCTTTCAGAGAACTATCCACAGTGACCCCAGGATCTTTCTTGAGTAGTAACAGCTCATCATTGATATGATAAACCCCCCTCATTTTATATGTATTGTTGGGATTATGTTTTCCAATGAGCATTACTTTGCACTTACCAACATGGAATTTCATCTGCCATTTTGTTGCCCAGTCACCCAGTTGTCTGAGGTTCCTTTGTAATTCTTCACGGTCTGCTTTGGACTTATCTGTCTTGAGTAAGTTTCTATCATTTGCACTTTTTGCCACATCACCATTTACCCCCTTTTCCAGATCATTTATGAATATGTTGAACATCACTAGTCCCCGTACAGATCCCTGGGGGACACCACTGTTTACCTCTCTCCATGCTGAATATTGACCATTTATTCCTATCCTTTGCTTCCTGTCTTTTAAGTTACTGATCCGTGAGAGGACTTTCCCTCTTATCCCGTGACTGCTTACTTTGCTTAGGACCCCCACCAAAGGCTCTTTGTCAAAGGCTTTCTGAAAGTCCAGGAACCTCATGTCTCCTGCTTTGCCCCATGGGCATTTTAACCCTCCAGACCCATTGGGTAAGAGTGTGAAGTACAGAGGGAAACTGAGGCATGCATAGAATTATTTAAAAATATTACAGAAAATTCCCACTTTATTAAGGTCTGGTACATTTTAAACCTGATGCTGCACATGGAAATGTGTCCAGCTGTCTCTCAGGCATGGGCCATGCCCCTTGTGTGCTCCTTTCTCCCCAGTATCACACTTGTGACAGAGTGCTCCCAAGCAGGGCACAGCTGGGCACCTGGGAACAGAGCTGAGCCTCCCCTGAGCACAGCCAAGGTCACTGACTCTCAGGAGAACTGGTGGCTTTCTTAAAGTCCCAGCTCCTGGAGTCATGTGAATTTGTGAGAATTCCAGTTTTTGCTTAGCCAATGAAGTCAGTGTCTAGTGCTCATGGCTGGGGAGCACAGTCCAGCAGCTCCATGGAGGGATAAATAAAGAACCCAAACTGATCAGTTTTGTAATCCCATGATTTTGGGGGCCTCACTTCTGAGCTCTGAAGCTGGTGACGCTGCATAGATGGTGGGCTCTGTGTGCCTATTAGCTCCAAAGTACGCCAGCAACAACCAGCACAGAGATGTCCTCTGAAGTAGCTGCCACTGTTAATGAGGGGAGCTGCAAGGCCTAGCTGAGCCACTGGGTGGGAAAGGGTGGGTTGTGGGGTGGGATGCTGGGTGGGGCAGGGCAGGCTGGAGAGAGTGAGGTGGCAAGTGGGGAAGACTGACTGGGCGGGGGGAGGGAAGGCTGGCTGAGGGTGGCAGAGAAGGCTTGTGGGGAAGGGGGTGGGGCGGTGGCAGCAGCAGGTGCTGGAAGGAGGGTGGCAGGCACTGGGTGGGAAGTTGAGGGGGTGTTGGTTGCGGGAGGCTGGGTTGGGGGAAGCAGGTGCTGGGTGGGAAAAATTGGGGGGCTGGGACATGGGGGGCATGGGCGGTGGGCTAGAAGGGGCAAAGGCTAGGCTGGGATTGGCAGATGCTGGGCAGGGAAGGCTGGGCTGGTGGGGTGGGGAAGGCCACGGGCACTTTGCTTGGCCTTTCCACACAGCATCTGTCTGTCCAGCCCTCTTATCAGGGCGTGGCCTTGCTTGCTGATCAGTCTTCAGAGGCTGCTGCTGCAGTGCAAAGGCAATCCAGAGCTGGATTAACCTGACTGCTTCTGCCCCATGCCTCAGTGGGCACCCTGCACGAGAGCCGGCAGAGGGACCCTTGCGTCCTGAGCAAAGCTCCCTGCCAAGGGGTTCTCCCAGGCAGCCTTTCCTTCTGTGCCAGAGCTTTGGGGTGAGAGGAGATGGCTGCCCTGGCAGGAATCTGGGGCCCATTGATCCAACACCCTTTGTCCCTTGGGTGGCTGTTAACAGCATCCTGGGCTCGTCTGTGAGCCTGTGTGGGATAGAGGGCGGCTGCTCTTCATTGATCCCTCGTTATCTGTAGCCTCTCCCTGGCCGATAAGGGGGCTACAGGGTGAGGGCAGGGCGGGGCCTGAACCCTGAGCTTTGGCAACCTGCCACCAACTGCCATGCCGGTGTTACGGTAACACCAGGACTCTGATTTGAACTCTGCTTCATGCTGTCACCTTGGGCCTGGAGCTTCGCCACCTGGCGTTCGCCTGAAGGGGGCGAGTGGTTTTCTTCTAATGGTTGAGCCAGCTCAGCAGCCTGTAACTAGACTCCTAATAGAATCAAAATTATAGTGGAAAGAGGAGGAAGTGCAATTAGCATGTAAAGCCCTCACAAGAGGGGGGGGCATGCTACCAAATATTAATACCCATCCCCAGCCTCTCTCCCTTCACAGCGTTTTGGAACCCATGTCCCTTGCCTTGTGAGTGCTACTTAGTTGATGGCGAGTCCCTCCATCATAACAAAAGGCCAAGTACAGTTCCCCTGTCCTTGATTCCCATAATCAGGGTAATAACAATTTATTCTTCCTGCCCCAATAACAGAGGCAATGGGGATCCCACAGCAGCCAAAGTGACCATTTGGGCAGCTATAGCCTCATTCTAGGCGGGGTGGGTGTGCCTATGCAAATGAGATCGGCCCCTGAAGTTCTTTTCCACAACTTGCCACACCTCACCAGCAGATGTCAGGGTGGAGCTCATCCCGATTCTGCTTACAAGAGGAAAGTGATCAGGAACAGTCAGCATGGATTCACCAAGCGCAAGTCATGCCTGGCTAATCTAATTGCCTTCTATGATGAGATAACTGGCTCTGTGGATGAGGGGAAAGCAGTGGATGTGTTATTCCTTGACTTTAGCAAAGCTTTTGACATGGTCTCCCACAATATTCTTGCCAGCAAGTTAAAGAAGTATGGGCTGGATGAACGGACTATAAGGTGGATAGAAAGCTGGCTAGACTGTCGGGCTCAATGGGTGGTGATCAATGGCTCCATGTCTAGTTGGCAGCCAGTATCAAGTGGAGTGCCCCAAGGGTCGGTCTTGGGTCCGGTTTTGTTCAGTATCTTAATTAATGATCTGGAGGATGGCGTGGATTGTACCCTCAGCAAGTTTGCAGATGACACTAAACTGGGAGGAGAAGTAGATAGGTTGGAGGGTAGGGATAGGATACAGAGGGACCTAGACAAGTTGGAGGATTGTGCCAAAAGAAATCTGATGAGGTTCAACAAGGACAAGTGCAGAGTCCTGCACTTCGGAGGGAAGAATCCCATGCACCGCTGCAGACTAGGGACAGAAAGGCTCGGCCGCAGTTCTGCAGAAAAGGACCTAGGGGTTACAGTGGACGAGAAGCTGGATATGAGTCAACAGTGTGCCCTTGCTGCCAAGAAGGCCAATGGCATTTTGGGATGTATAAGTAGGGGCATTGCCAGCAGATCGAGGGACGTGATCGTTCCCCTCTACTCGACATTGGTGAGGCCTCATCTGGACTACTGTGTCCAGTTTTGGGCCCCACACTACAAGAAGGATGTGAAAAAATTGGAAAACGTCCAGCGGAGGGCAACAAGAATGATTAGGGGACTGGAACACGTGACTTATGAGGAGAGGCTGAGGGAACTGGGATTGTTTAGTCTGTGAAGGGAAGAAGGAGCGGGGGATTGATAGCTGCTTTCAACTACCTGAAAGGGGGTTCCAAAGAGGATGGCTCTAGACTGTTCTCAGTGGTAGCTGATGACAGAACAAGGAGTAATGGTCTCCAGTTGCAGTGGGGGAGGTTTAGGTTGGATATTAAGAAAAACTTTTTCACTAGGAGGGTGGTGAAGCACTGGAATGGGTTACCTAGGGAGGTGGTGGAATCTCCTTCCTTAGAGGTTTTTAAGGTCAGGCTTGACAAAGCCCTGGCTGGGATGATTTAATTGGGGATTGGTCCTGCTTTGAGCAGGGGGTTGGACTAAATGACCTCCTGAGGTCCCTTCCAACCCTGATATTCTATGATAAGTCTCTGCCTGCGCTAGAGCTTAAGTCTTTGCAGTTAATTTAACCCTTCTGAAACAGGAGGGAAGTTACTCAATGTTCCAGCTGAGGCCACGTCTATATTGGGAGCATTTTGCCAGTATAGGTAAACTAGTGTGGACATAGAAGAGCACTACTGTCCCCCACTGAATGAAGAATGAAGAACCTTTACCCTTAGAAAAGAGCAAGAATACAAAGAGGACGAACCCACTGCTCAGGCTTGCTCTGCATGGCTTTTCTATCACTATAGCGATGTTGGCTAGGGGTGTGATTCCTAACCAATACCATCATACCGGTACATCATTTTAACTCGTGGAGGCAGTTATACCAGTATAAGTGTGCTTATACCTGTACAACTAATATACACTAGCACTGGAGAGCTTAAAATAAGATACTAGACTGAGAGGACAAAAGAAAGGAGCAGATTCTCCTCTTAAATATACAGCATTCTCGCCCAGGATAGAAGACTGCGAAGAGGGACTTGCAGACAGATGTACACTGAATAGAGTTATTAGCAAGATGAAAAAAGATGGCTTAGCAGCTCTCCTGCTCTGATTGCAAAGTAAAGAATTAACTGCAACATCAGATCACTTCTGCTTTGGCCAGCCAGAAGGCATCCATATAACACTGGCTGCATTTGCTCCAGGGCCTGAAGTGGGAAGTAAATAGTCTGGTCCCATGAGTGAACTGTTGGAAGAGAATAGGATCCCATCACTGAGCTAGGTATTCTGAAGAACCTGTTTCACCTTTCTTCAGGGTAAATGCACTGATCTGAAGGACATTACTAAATATGAACTGGATGCTTTTACTAAGTGGTAAATGGATGAGCGATATAAATATGAAATAAAGACGGCTTCTTCCAGCCTAATAGCAAGTGAAGGCATCCTTCTAGCAAAAGGCAGCACAGCATACCGAGCTCATCATGCATAAGCATTTACAAAAATATGATTTCCCAAGTGCATTAGAGACCTTAACATCCCATCCTACCTTCAGAGTAACAGCCATGTTAGTCTGTATTCGCAAAAAGAAAAGGAGGACTTGTGGCACCTTAGAGATTAACCAATTTATTTGAGCATAAGCTTCCGTGAGCTACAGCTCACTTCATCGGATGCATCCTATCTTCCTGCACTTTATCAGATGATAGGGAAACCAACAGGCCCTGATTCGATGATACTTATCATAGGGACATTGTCTTAACCTCTCTGGATCCAAAGCATCAACTGGAAGAGAAGGAATAAAAAGACAAAAGAAAACATTCTGTAAAACAAGATCTAAGTTCATCATCAACACAATTAACAAGAGTGGAAGCATACTAGGTACTGGAGCTGCCCTCTAACGGGGTTAAGCCATCAATTTTTAATAGCCGAGATAAAAATGCTAAACTGCTAAGTTGGCACTCATTGTGTGTACCCAACCAAATTCACTTCGGATTTTGGGTGAGTGGAATATTCCAATTAAAAATGAGGAAAGCGCAATCAGTAGTGCAGAGTGGCCGGTACATATTAATGACTATACTTATGCAGAACAGTGAGCTGGAAATAAACATTACTATAAAAACCCTTGAAGCTACCAAATTAACTAGTTGTACAGCAGTGACATGCTAAGGATTGGCAGAAGCACGGCATTCTGAAGTAAATCCTTTTGCATTTACTTTCATACTCCAAGGCCATCTCTGCTGGATTTAGAAAAACATCAAACTAAAACAAACATGTCTGGAGTTAAGGATGCAATTTGCACTACAGTGCACTTGGCCCTGTGAAGTGCAGAGGTTGGCAGGTGCTTAAGAGCCCAAGACTCTCTGAACATAGTGAGGGCCTAAGTCACAGGCACTTTTTGAAAATGTTTCCTCCTAGTCCATACTATGACCCAGAGACAGGCACGAGTCACCTTAATCACTTAACAGTTACACAGAAGGGACAAGGTAGGGGAGGACCAACTTCTGATGGTGAGACACACAAGCTTTCAAGCATACATAGACCTCTTCTTCAGGATTCAGTTTGTGTCCGTGCAGCAGTTTTCTTGCCATCACAAATGTGTCTCCCCTCACACCTTCCATGCTATTTATCCGCGTTTGTATCAATGTACAGAGGGCATGCAGAGAAGGAACATGGGCCAATGGACTGTGGGAGGTTTTCTAGATAGCTGGAAGTAAGGAGGACGGGCCAGATTGATTACATAAATCAGTATTTTTCAACCTTTTTGGTACCAGGGACCAGCTTAGAATCATTGAATATCAGGGTTGGAAGGGACCTCAGGAGGTCATCTAGTCCAACCCCCTGCTCAGAGCAAGACCAACACCAACTAAATCATCCAAGCCAAGGCTCTGTCAAGCCGGGCCTTAAAAACCTCTAAGGATGGAGTTTCCACCATCTCCCTAGGGAACCCATTCCAGTGTTTCACCACCCTCCTAGTGAAATAGTGTTTCCTAATATCCAACCTAGACCTCCCCCATTGCAACTTGAGACCATTGCTTCTTGTTCTGTCATCTGCCAACACTTTGAACAGCCTAGCTCCATCCTCTTTGGAACCCCCTTTCAGGTAGTTAAAGGCTGCTATCAGATTCCCCCTCACTCTTCTCTTCTGCAGACTAAATAACCCCAGTTCCCTCAGCCTCTCCTCATAAGTCATGTGCCCCAGCTCCTGAATAATTTTCGTTGCCCTCCGCTGGACTCCCTCCAATTTGTCCACATCTGTTCTGTAGTGGGGGGACCAAAACTGGACGCAACACTCCAGGTGTGGCCTCACCAGTGCCAAATGGAGGGGAATAACCACTTCCCTCCATCTGCTGGCAATGCTCCTACTAATACAGCCCAATATACCATTGGCCTTCTTGGCAACAAGGGCACACTGCTGACTCATATCCAGCTTCTCATCCACTGTCATCCCCAGGTCCTTTTCTGCAGAACTGCTGCTTAGCCAGTCGGTCCCCTGTCTGTAGCAGTGCATGGGATTTCCTTCCTTCCTTCCTTAGTGCAGAACTCTGCACTTGTCCTTGTTGAACCTTATCAGATTTCTCTTGGCCCAATCCTCCAATTTGTCTAGGTCACTCTGGACCCTTCCCTACCCTCCAGTGTATCTACTTCTCCCCCCAGTTTAGTGTCACCTGCAAACTTGCTGAGGGTGCAATTAATCCCATCATCCAGATCACTAATAAAGATGTTGAACAAAACCAGCCCCAGGATTGACCCCTGGGGCACTCTTCTTCATACCAGCTGCCAACTAGACTTGGAGCCATTGGTCACTACCCGTTGAGCCCAACAATCTAGCCAGCTTTCTATCCACCTTATAGTCCATTCATCCAATCCGTACTGCTTTAACTTGCTGGCAAGAATACTGTGGGAGACCGTACCAAAAGCTTTGCTAAAGTCAAGATATATCACATGCACTGCTTTCCCCATATCCACAGAGCCAGTTATCTCATCCTGGAAGGCAATCAGGCTGGTCAGGCATGACTTGCCCTTGGTGAATCCAAAACTTGCAGCCTTTCTAAACAGTGTCGGGGAGATCTGAGGGACAGGCCATTGAGAAAGACTGACATAGGTACTTAGGACAAATGGCTACTTGTGACGAAGTGGGAAGTGTCTTAGTGTTTGTATGAATACTGTGCACGCCTCAGTTTTCCCATTGTGTTGCACAAGTATCTAGGTGGTGGGATAAGGGTGTGTGACCTTTGCAGATACCCCGAGAGGGAAGGTGCAAGTGCCTTCTAGCTCCCTGGGCCCAGACAATAGATGTATCTTGGCAACTGATTGCCGGGGCCCATCCTCTGCAAGAGCCAGTGGGAGGAATTGGAGAACAAAGAGAGGTGGAGGCCAGGTGACCGGTTTGCTTGGGGAACAGCATACAGGATGGAGGAGGGGCAACTGGGTGTGACTGAAGGTGGGCTGCTGGAAGCTGGTCAGACTCCTGGTTTGGGACTCAGGAGGAGAACCCGTGGCTCTGGGTCTCCTCAAAATGAACTTTGCTGTAACTTCCTGCTTTCTGTGCTAACAAGATTCTGCTCTATGCTGTGTTCCAGACAACTAATAAACCCTTCTGTTTTACACCACTGGCTGAGAGTCACTCCTGACTGCTGAAGTCGGGGGTGCATGGTCCCTTTGGAGGGCGTGTAAGGTTTCCCCAGGTGTCCTATTCAGGTGGCTCACTGCAGGGAGCTTATGGCGTGAGACAGGGATGCTGAATGCTCCGAGGTCAGACCAAGGAGGAGCTGAAGCCCAGGAGCTTGTCCTAGTGAGAGTGTGCCCCGAGGGGTAGTCACACTGCAAGAGGGTCCTGGTCCAGGGGCTAGTCTTCACCAGACTCACTGCAGCTGCGCTAATGTAGGGCAGTACTGTAAACGCACTATGAAGACCAGACAGCGCTTTCCTGTCAGCATAATTACTCCACCTCAGCGAAAGGTGGAAGCTATGACAGAATGAGAGTGTGTCCCACTGACTTAGCGCCGGTGCGGACAGCTCAGGGGGGTGGCTTTTTCATGTCCGTGACCGACATAAGTTACATCAACTTAAGCGGAAGCGTAGACAAGCCCTGAACTTCATTCACTGGTTCCAGAGCACCAAGCCCGTGCATCCATGAACTACTAAGGGGGGAAAAAGTCCCCAATGCCTCAAACCAACACCATACACCTGGCTATGCCTCTGGAGAGGGCAGCACCCTTACCTGACCATGGTACTAATTAGGGCTGTCGATTAATCACAGTTAACTCACGCCATTAACTCAAAAAAAAATTATTAAAAAAATGAATCGCACAGTTACATTTCAATTGGTATTCTATTGTGTATTACACATTTTCGGATGTTTTCTACATTTTCAAATATATTGATTTCAGTTACAACACAGAATACAAAAGGTACAGTGCTCACTCTATTCTATTTATTGCAAATATTTGCACTGTAAAAATGATAAACAAAAGAAATCGTATTTTTCAATTCACCTCATACAAGTACTGAAGTGCAATTTCTTTATCGTGAAAGTGCAACTTACAAATGTAGATTTTTTTGTTACATAACTGCACCCAAAAGCAAACCAATGTAAAACTTTAGACCTTACAAGTCTACTCACTCCTACTTCTTGTTCAGTCAATCACTGAGAGAAACATGTCTGTTGACATTTACGGGAGATATGCTGCCCACTTCTTATTCACAATGTCTTCTGAAAGTGAGAACAGGCATTTGTATGGCACTTTTGTAGCCGGCATTGCAAGGTATTTACACGCCAGAGATGCTGAACATTCGTATGCCCCTTCATGCCTCGGCCACCGTTCCAGAGGACGTGCTTCCATGCGGATGACACTTGTTAAAAATATAATGTGTGTGACTGAACTCCTTGGGGGAGAGCGGTGCACCCCCTGCGCTGTTTCACCCACACGCCGCCACAGATTCCCTGGTATAGCAGTCGCGGATGATGACCCAGCACAGGTTGTTCATTTTAAGAACACTTGCCCTGCAGATCTGACCAAACGCAAAGAAGGTACCAATCTGAGATTTCTAAAGATAGCTCCAGTACTCGACTCAAGGTTTAAGAATCTGAAGTGCCTTCCAAAATCTGAGAGGGTCGAGGTGTGGAGCATGCTTTCAGAAGTCTGAAAAGAGCAATACTCCAATGTGGAAACTACAGATCCAAGCCACCAAAAGAGAAAATCAACCTTCTGCTGGTGGCATCTAACTCAGATGATGAAAGTGAACATGTGTTGGGCCACACTGCTTTGGATCGTTATTGAGCAGAACTCATCATCAGCATGGACAGATTCTCTCCTGCAAATGTAAACAAACTTGTTTGTCTTAGCAATTGGCTGAGCAAGAAGTAAGACTGAGTGTACTTGTAGGCTCTAAAGTTTTACATCGTTTTGTTCGAGAATGCAAATTTTTTGTACATAATTCTACATTTGTGAGTTCTACTTTCGTGATAAAGAGATTGCACTATATTACTTGTATTAGGTGAAGTGAAAAACACTATTTCTTTTGTCTTTTTGTACAGTATAAATATTTGTCATAAAAAAGAAATATAAGTGAGCACTGTACACTTTGTATTCTGTGTTGTAAATGAAATAAATATATTTGAAAATGTAGAAAACATCCACAAATATTTAAATGGTATTCTGTTATTTTTAAGTGCGTGATTACATTTTTTAATTGCTTGACAGCCCTAGTACTAACAGGATATTAACCATGTTACGTCTGTAGCAAAACACATTTTGGAGCCAGCCACTGGTAATAAAGTCAATTATGAATTATGGCAAGGACAGGGCCTTAATAAGAACAGTCACTTCACTGGGATGATCCCCAGGAAACTGATTTAGGCCCTGGCTGCACAAGACATGACTGTAGCTTTGTAACCAGTTTGTACCCCACACAGCAAATTTGATCTGCTAGTTGGATCATCCATTTCTCCAGACCACAGACATGCTGCAGCTGGGGGACATAGTCATAGAATCATAGAATCATAGAATATCAGGGTTGGAAGGGACCCCAGAAGGTCATCTAGTCCAACCCCCTGCTCAAAGCAGGACCAATTCCCAGTTAAATCATCCCAGCCAGGGCTTTGTCAAGCCTGACCTTAAAAACCTCTAAGAAAGGAGATTCTACCACCTCCCTAGGTAACGCATTCCAGTGTTTCACCACCCTCTTAGTGAAAAAGTTTTTCCTAATATCCAATCTAAACCTCCCCCACTGCAACTTGAGACCATTACTCCTTGTTCTGTCATCTGCTACCATTGAGAACAGTCTAGAGCCATCCTCTTTGGAACCCCCTTTCAGGTAGTTGATAGCAGCTATCAAATCCCCCCTCATTCTTCTCTTCTGCAGGCTAAACAATCCCAGCTCCCTCAGCCTCTCCTCATAACTCATGTGTTCCAGTCCCCTAATCATTTTTGTTGCCCTTCGCTGGACTCTCTCCAATTTATCCACATCCTTCTTGAAGTGTGGGGCCCAAAACTGGACACAGTACTCCAGATGAGGCCTCACCAATGTCGAATAGAGGGGAACGATCACGTCCCTCGATCTGCTCGCTATGCCCCTACTTATACATCCCAAAATGCCATTGGCCTTCTTGGCAACAAGGGCACACTGCTGACTCATATCCAGCTTCTCGTCCACTGTCACCCCTAGGTCCTTTTCCGCAGAACTGCTGCCTAGCCATTCGGTCCCTAGTCTGTAGCTGTGCATTGGGTTCTTCCGTCCTAAGTGCAGGACCCTGCACTTATCCTTATTGAACCTCATCAGATTTCTTTTGGCCCAATCCTCCAATTTGTCTAGGTCCTTCTGTATCCTATCCCTCCCCTCCAGCGTATCTACCACTCCTCCCAGTTTAGTATCATCCGCAAATTTGCTGAGAGTGCAATCCACACCATCCTCCAGATCATTTATGAAGATATTGAACAAAACCAGCCCCAGGACCGACCCTTGGGGCACTCCACTTGATACCGGCTGCCAACTAGACATGGAGCCATTGATCACTACCCGTTGAGCCCGACAATCTAGCCAGCTTTCTACCCACCTTATAGTGCAACAATCTAGCCAGCTTTCTACCCACCTTATAGTGCATGTTTCCTCTGAATAGTGTGGGGGTGCCTCAATTTCCCCTTTGCAGTTCTTAAGTATCTAGGTGGTGGGAGAAGGGTGTCTGATCACTGCAGAGCCCTAGAGGGCAGGTGTGTGCAGGAGTCTGGACACAGAGAATGGCCGACACCCTGTTTCTTGGCCACTGATGGCCTGGGCCCTTCCCCCCTGCAAGGTGAGAGCTAAAGGGTTGGAGAACAAGGGAATCAGGTGACCTCCTGGCCCGGGAAAGGAACAAAGCCCAGAGGAGGAGGGGCTGGAGGGAGTTTCAGTTTGGGGCTGGCTGGGACATGGAGTGAAGGGCAGACGTGGTTGTCTGGCTCACTGCCCCCCAAAATGGACCCAGCTGAGGAGTCCTGTTCTCTGCACCTACCAGCTCTGTTTTAGACCATGTTCCTGTCATTTAATAAACCTCTTTTTTACTGGCTGGCTGAGAGTCACATCTGACTGCGAAGTTGGGGTGCAGGACCTTCTGGCTTCCCCAGGAGCCCCGCCAGAGCAGACTCGCTGTGGGAAGCGCACGGAGGGGCAGAGGATGCTGAATGCTCTGAGGTCAGACCCAGGAAGCTGTGTGTCCTGCAGACAGTCTGCTCACAGACAGGAGACTTCCCCAGAGTCCTGACTGGCTTCATGGGGAGCAGTTCCAGAGCATCGCCTGGGGACTCCATGACAGCTATCAAATCCCCCCTCCCTCTTCTCTTCTGCAGACAAAATAACCACAGTTCCCTCAGCCTCTCCCCATAAGTCATGTGCCTCAGCTCCCTTCTCATTTTCATTGCCCTCCGCTGGACTCTCTCCAATTTGTCCGCATCCTTTCTGTAGTGGGGGCCCAAAACTGGACGCAATACTCCAGATGAGGCCCTCACCAGTGCTGAATAGAGGGGAATAATCACTTCCCTCGATCTGTGGGCAATGCTCCTACTAATGCAGCCCAATATGCTGTTAGCCTTTTTGGCAACACGGGCACACTGCTGACTCACCTCCAGCTTCTCATCTGCTGTAACCCCAGGTCCTTTTCTGCACGTCCTTTTCACCAGTTCCTTATCCACCTTTCAATTCTCAGATTAAAGCCCATCTTCTCCAATTGAACTAATAATTTGCCAATTGTATCAAATGCCTCACTGACGTCCAGGTAGATTAGATCATTGGTTCTGAAACTGGTGGTCACAACCCGGTTAAGTGGGGGGGTCACGAGCCCTGACCCCAGTGCGCGGCTGTAAGTTGCGAGCCCCGACCCCTGCACCAGGCTGTCAGCCCTGACCCCTGTGTGGAGCTGCGGGGCTACGAGCCCCAACCCGGGCACACGGCTGTGGGTCCCGACCCCTGTGCTAGGCTGTGAGCCCTGACCCCGGTGTGCGGCTGTGAGTCCCGACCCCGACCCCTGCGCCGGGCTGTGAGCCACGACCCCGGTGTGCAGCTGTGAGTCCTGACCCCAACCCCTGGGCCGGGCTGTGAGCCCCGACCCCAACAGGGAATCGTGGTTGCGAGCCCCGACTCCAACCCCCACACAGGGCTGCAAGCCCAGACCCCAACCCTGGCCAGGAGCGGGGCTGTGATCCCTGAGTCCGACTGCCACATGGGGTTGCAAGTGCTGACCCCAACCAGGAGTGGGGCTGTGAGCCCTGAGCTGGGGCCTCCAGGACGCTGTGAGCCCCGACCTCTGTAATGGGGTTTCAGGCGCAGCCCGGCCATGCTGAGGGTTATCAGCCGGGAGCACACACAGGGTTGTCAGCCCCGAGCCCCGCCACCCGCTGTGTTTTAGTCTGAATTTAAAAGCAGTGAGTAAAGGTAAATTCATTTTAAGCCATAGGGTTTAAATTTAGTATTTAACATAGTGTTAAATATCAAAAATGTGTTTTTAATTTTTAAGGGGGGGTCGCACTCAGAGGTTTGGTGTTCGAAAGGGCTCACCAATACAAAAAGTTTGAGAACCACTGGATTAGATCTACTGCATTTCCTTTGTGTAAAACCTCAGTTATCTTCGCAGAGAAACAGATCAGGTTGGCCTGGCAGGACCTACCGATTGTAAAACCAGGTTGTATTTTATCCCAGTTACCGTTCACCTCTTTGTCCTTCATTACTTTCTCACTCAAAATTTGTCCCAAGACCCTGCAGACAGTTGAGGTCAAATTAAAAGGCCTGTAGATACCTGGACCACGTTTTTTTCCATTTCTTAAAAATAGGAACTATATTAGCAATTCTCCACTCCCCCGCCCCGAGTTTACAGAGCCATCAGAAATCCTTGCTATTGGGCTTGCAATTCCATGTGCCAGTCCCCTTACTCTGCATGGATGGAGCTTATGGGGTGCTAGGGGCTGCAGCGAGTGGGGTGGGAGGACCCACTAGGGGGCACTTGCCCCTTCTAGTCTGTGCCGGCCCCAGCATAGTGCTCAATTTGTGCTATTTTGGGGGTTGTAAATCTAAGTTTCTGAGCGCTTGTCACTAAGGAGCCCATGTGCAGTGCAGCCTGGTCATAGAATCATAGAATATCAGGATTGGAAGGGACCTCAGGAGGTCATCTAGTCCAACCCCCTGCTCAAAGCAGGGCCAATCCCCAATTTTTGCCCCAGATCCCTAAATGGCCCCCTCAAGGATTGAACTCACAACCCTGGGTTTAGCAGGCCAATGCTCAAACCACTGAGCTATCCCTCCCCCAAGGCTCCCTGGCCCAGCTCCCCACGCTCTGTGCAGCGCAGTGCAACTAGATGTGGGATTCTTCACTTGTCCTAATCTACTGTGCTGTGTGGCTGTTAAAGAGCTGCTCCGTCCCACCCCAGAGGTGGCTGCATCTTAGTGCTGGGCAAAGGATCCCTGTATAAATAGCCCCTGCATCCCACCCCAGAAGTGGCTACATCTCAACCTCAGGGATGAACTGAGTGACTGGAATACAAGTGACTCTAGTCCTGGGAGTGACCAGGGCTGCTGGGCCTCTTGGCAGGGAGGTGGGCAAGGCCTCAGCAGAGATTGGGGCCCTGGGGTGGTGCAAGGCCAGGGCCGAGATTCTTCTGGCCGTGGGAACCCAGTGACTCAGTCAGTGCCCCGCTCCCAGCCAGTCCTCCCCATTCACCGAGCCCTTCGTGCCAGCCATGTTGCTCTAAGTCGCACTAGGTGCCACTCGATAGGTCACCTACAATCACACGGTTTCTTTTCGGTGCCTTGACTGGGCAGCGGGTAAGGAGCGGTGGATAACGGATTCTCCAGGCCAGGACTACAGATCTGCTCCCTCACTGTGCCAGGGATGCCCCGCTGGTCCCATCTCTGCCCCAAGAGCCTCCCCCCGCAGTCCCTGGCAGAGAAGGGATTGCTCCACTGCCAGTGCCCAGCAGGCCTATGTGTGACATGAGTTTGGGGGTCTCAACCCCGTCCCTAGGGGGATGGGTCCATGCTCTGACGGGCATAAGCTGACAGCCAAGGACTGGCCAAGAGTGCCCTCCCCACCTTCTCAGGCAGGGCAAGGGGTGGAGTACAGAGTGATCTGCTGTGGGGCCCAGGCCCTCAGTCTCTGGGGCTGGCAGCACTGCCCCAGCGATGAACATCCCCCAGGGGCAGGGAGCAGCTGCCGGGTCCAAAGCATCCCAGCAAACACTGGCCATTCGGCACCAGCCAGGGGAAGGTCTCGCACCCAGGCCATTCTGGATCAGAAGCGTGTGTGGGGAGATGGGAGCTGAACACGGACCCCTCTCCAAACTCCCAGCAGCCCCCAGAGCCTCATCCCTGTGATCCCTCTAACGCCATGGGCACAAGGACCCTCAGCCAGCATCCCCATAGGGCCCAACAGTGGGGAACCCAGCCCCTTACCTGGCTGGTCCCTCCCATGGCCTTGACGCTGGCCCCAGTTCAGCCCAGTTCCCCCACTCTGCAGGGCACTGGAGAAGCCTCCACTGGCAGCTTTGCTGCTGGCACTCTGTGGCAGCTCCTGCCGAGGCCCCAGGGCCCAGGCCGGGCAGCGCTGCCCTCCCAGGGGGCTCGTTAGCCAGGGCCATGCAGAAGCCTGGGGCCCAAAAGCCAACCATGGCTCCCCAGCCGGGAGCAGGTTTCCTTGACACCTGGGTACCCCAGGGGGCCAGATCCTAAAGAGCAGGAGGGGAAGATGCAGAAAGAGGAGAGCTGTGCACGGGGCCATGGAGCGGGGGGAAGGGACAGAGAGACGTTTAAACCAGAGGGGCGGAGGGCGCACCCCCATCTTCCTCAGAGCCCTGGGCTGGCCTGTGCCCCCTGGCCCCAGGGGTGGGGGCTGGAAAGTGACTTGCCTTGCCCCAGAGTGCCAAGGCCACTGGCTGTACCGGAGAGGCCGTGCGGCTGCAGGAAACGCCCCCCCCCCCGCCCCCCAAGCCGGGCTCCGTGGGGCCAGGATTCAGGCCTGGGGAGCTTTGGGCCTTGTGGCGGGGACTCCAGCACTGGGGAAAGGGCCAACTCGACTGCCCCAGAGCCCAAGGCTTGCGTCACACCCCCATCCCCCACGCCAACGGCCCTGCCCTGAAGGGACCCATCTAGGGCCAGAGCGGAGCTCAGGCTCTGTAGCCCCAGCGTGCCGGTCCCACAGCCGGCAGGCAACGCGGGTGCTGTCCCAACAGGAACTGGACTGAGCCCCTCTCCACAGCCACCCCCACTGTCAGACACTGCTCCCCAGGGACAGATTCGAACCCATGCCCCAGAGAGGAGAGACGCCCCCTACCCCGCCAGCCCAGAATGTTATTATTCATCTTACATAGCACTGTCCAGCAAAACACTTCCCAAAGGAGGTCAGTGTCATCATCCCCACTATACACATGGGGAAACTGAGGCAGAGGGCAGGGAAGGGATTTGCTCAAGATCACCCAGTGGCAGAGTCAGACATAGACTTCCAGTCTGCTGCATCCCAGTTCAGTGCTTTACCCACTAGACCACACTGCCTCCCTTGAATCATAGAATCATAGAATATCAGGGTTGGAAGGGACCTCAGGAGGTCATTTAGTCCAACCCCCTGCTCAAAGCAGGACCAATCCCCAATTAAATCATCCCAGCCAGGGCTTTGTCAAGCCTGACCTTAAAAACTTCTAAGGAAGGAGATTCTACCACCTCCCTAGGAAATGCATTCCAGTTTTTCACCACCCTCCTAGTGAAAAAGTTTTTCCTAATATCCAACCTAAACCCTCCCCCACTGCAACTTGAGACCATTACTCCTTTTCCTGTCATCTTCTAAAAGAAGACTCTGTGGCCATAGCTCGGGAGTGGCTTTCCCTCCACGCACTGCCAGGGGGAGCCATGAGATGTTTAGTATTGTCTGTCCCAAGTGTGGGGAGGCACGAGCCACCCCAGGTCCCACACAGGTGTCTCTGCCCAGATGGCAAGAAGGCCGAGCGGGGCCCATCAGCTTTGGTGCCCCTCTTGCGCCCCAACACTCAGAAGTCACTAGTCAGGCCTCAAAATCATGAGATTTGCTTAAAAATCACAAGATTTTAATATTTGTTTGCATTCTGGCATGGCTGTGTTTGGGAGGAGCGAGGTCTGGGGCTTCTCCTCCACGCCGAGGGTGGGCACTTTATCGAACGAAAGTGAAGTTTCTTCGTTACTGATCCCATTCCAACTCACCCACCCACCCACTGCTGGGCTCACCATGCAGTGATGGGCGTTGGCAACGCTGGCCATTTAAGGGTTAAAGTGTGACAGGGCGTTGGTCTACCTTGGCACTAGAAGGGCAGCAGGAAGAGCAGCAGCCCCACAATTGAGCTGCCTTGGAAATTTGCGGGGGTGCATGGAACCCTTATGTTTTCACCCCTTGCAAAAAATTTTCAAAAGCCAAAAATGTCTATGTGTCTGTGGGTGTGTAGTTTTTTCCATCCCTTCCCATCCACTTTCCAGTAGATGAGAAAAGGACAAAGGGTAGAGAAATGGGGGAGGGAGGGGTAATTTTTCGAAGGCTTTTTTTAAATTGCTCATCAAAAACCTGAAATGTTTAGAAAGAAGCAAATTTTTTCTACAACACTGTCAAGAAAAAGGCCAATTTACCAACAAAAAAGCTCAGGCTTTAGTTTAAAGAGGAGCGAAAGAAGCAGGGCTGAAATAGGTACAGAATATAATGAAAGGAGGGGGGTGCTCCTATTTGCCCCCCCTTCACCTGCCCCGGTGTTGCAAGAGCAATGGGACGCTCTGTGAAAGCAAATGTCAAGGGAAGTTACATAATTAGCCAGGGGAACTCACTGCCACTAGATGTCACTGACATTGCGAGCCTGGCAGGATTCAGACAAGGATGGTGGGGGGTGGGGGAGCAATGGTGTCAGGACAGAATTTAGAAAACAGGCCACAAGGCCACTGCTGACTGTCAGGATGAGGGGGATATGCCCCCCTTTTCCCCTCCCCCGACTGGTTATGTCATCATTAGCCACTAGGAGGGGGTTCTTGCACCTTCCTCTGAAGTAGCTGGTGCTGGGGTGGCTGGCCCCATTGATCTGGTTTGGGGAAGGAGGCAGCAGGGAGAGGGCGGGGTACTGGGCTAGATGGGTCCTGTGACGCTAGCAGACCAGGTGCCAGCTCATGCCCAGACCCTTAGGCCTCACTGAACACTGATAAGCGCAGAGCTTGACCCAGCCTGTGTGTTAGCCGTGTGACAACAGCTGCTGATCAGCGTGTGTGGAGTGTTTCGACTTGTGGAATTGCTTGCAGGATTGATCTCTCCCATAACCTCTGTAGCCCGTGGTATAAAGTTAGAATGAATGTTTGCATCGTAAACCTCTGTAACTGCTCCACACCACTGAGTTTGCGAGGCAGCTTACGTCCACCTAACACTGCGTCTACACTAAAATTTGGCTCCCGCTGATGTAACTCACCTGCTTTGCCGACTTAATCCTGCCACTTCCCCCAGTCAGCGTAGTTAGGTCAATGCAGTGTCAGTGTACATACTGCGTTGCTTACATCGACTGTCCCTCAATGCCCCACACTGACAGTACAATCGATACCACACACCACAGACACAAGGAGCCAGGTGTACACACACACAAGTGCTGTAACTACTGTGGCGGCTGCACGCAGGGCAATTTGATTTTGTAGTGTAGCCATGGCCTGTGTAACTCCCTCAACAGGGGAGAAGCATGAATTAGTGTAAAGTGCTGGGTCTGCCCATCGAAACCAAATGAGCCATTGCGAAATATCCTTACTGATTGCCTCTCTTGTTAGATATTTTACTGCGTGTGTGTGTGTGTGTGTGTGTGTTCTCCCTGTGTGCTGCCCCAGCTCTGTGCAGACAGCCAGCACAGCAGACCTTGAGTGAACCGCCCAATGACCACAAGATCCGTTAAGGGACGAAGGCACCCGGCCAGGTTTATTGTTGACAAGGCATGCTAATAGCACCTGGCAGACTCTACGAGGGTACTAAGACATGTATGCCTGTGAGAATGGACGCAGCTCAGTGAATGGCAGGACTTTCCATTTCCCCCTTGGCTGGACCAACACATTCTCTCAGAGATACCCTGATACAAACAAGCTGCCCCTCTGACTTAGATACTGCCCTCTGACCTGGCTAGTTATTGTCCACTTTTTTGTACATGTTGGTTTGATTAAAACATTTGTATTTATTATGTTGCTATTTGACCTTATCTTTTAGGAGGGCTCAGTGTGTTCCTGTTATCCTTGGGGAATGTTTTTGTGCCATTCTTGATATTGTGGTTTTTGTACCACGCTTCTGGAATGTGTTTGTGTGGTCCTTTGTGCCGAGCACTGTCCAGGACTGCACGTTTCTGCACCATCAGGGCTGGGCTCACCAGATTCTGGGAACGTGCAAGTGGGCAGGGCCTGATGTTTGCTCACAGCAGGGAGAGGGGATACTGGGCTGGATGGACCCTGTAGGAATCAGCCAGGCTGAGTTTCCTGCAGGGCAGAGGGAGGTGAGTGGGCCTTGTTAGATGCAGCCTGGGGGGGCTGGCTGTGGTGAGGGGGGTCTCGGGCTTTGGGGGGGTTCTCTGCAACAGGCTGTCTCTGTGACTGATGCTGATCACACTACACTGCCCCCTTCTTAAAGCCCAGCACAGCCCAGCCCAGCCCAGCCCAGCAGCTGGAGCCCACCCAGTAATTAGGAAATGAGATTTAATTTCAGGCAACAAAATGCCACAAAAGTGGCGGGTGAGCCGGCTTTGGGCTGCGCGGTAAGATGATAAGCAGCATCACACAGGCTGGTTGCATAATTGTGAACTTGGCTCAGGCCGGTTGCCTTCCCCGCCCCCCCGCCCAGCCCTGGAGGTTGGGGGCCGACTCTGAGGAGGGCTGGGGGACGAGATGCTGGGTCCCTGCCCGGGAGAAGGGGTGTGCGCTGGGCATCATTCTGGGATCGCTCAGCCCCCAGCATGGCCTGGCCCAGGGCAGGGGGCACTGGGCCGCAGTCCATACCCACAAGGCATGGGCAGGTTGGGGACAGGGCTAGCTCAGCCTGGGTTTGGTGAACTCCGATCTTGAGACAATATTTCCTCTAGGGCCCATTGGATGCACCTGTGCTGCCTACAGGGGGCACTGCCGCTGCATGGGGGTATCACCCACCTGCACCTCCTGCCTCCCACTGCCCCACCCCAAATCACCCCCTGGCCCCTCCACCCATGCACTGTATACAGCTTGCAGTTACTGTAAACCTCTCCCCCTCCCTGCTACCCCCACTGCCTCCCCCCAGCCCTGCTGTAAGCCCCCCAAGTCACCCCGCTCTGCCCCAAGCAATCTCCCTCCAGCAGGGTCTGCATGCAGGTCTCTGCAGGATGAACTCTTCTGCAAGCCTGGTGCAGCTTCACCTGTCCCTGGGTCCCAGCTCCGCCCTAGTCATGATCCCCCCAATCCAGGCCCAAAGGTCTTGGGGGCCCTGGCACAGCTGGCACTGGGAGACAGGGGCATCTTGGCACCCCATTCCCACCAGCCCCCAGGGCTGGGACCAGCAGTGATCAGCTCCCCCAGGCCCACTGCATGGGCTGATGCATGCAGCCCTCTCCAGCTGCCCTCACCAGGGCCTGGGGCAGAGCATGGCAGAGCAAGGGCAGAGGGGCTGGGCCTGTCTGCTGGACCCACCCTCCCTCCTGGCACCAACCAGGCCCATGGCCAGCTGTCTCAGGCCTGCACCCCCCTCATGCTTCTGGGGGCAGGCTGAGGGGTACAGCGTGTGTGGCTGGGGTCCCCCTTGCTCAAGGTGCAAGCCCGGGGTGCAGACGGAGCCCCATGTAAGGGCAGCCATGGGGGGAGCTGGCGAGCCCACAGTTGGGCAGGTGTCTCCGCCGGAGCTTTTTAATTCCGCACCCCCAATTCACCGCCCACCTGCCTGGCAGCCACACAGCAATTATCCAAATGGCTGTTAATTGCGGCTGATAATTCCTCACGGGGATCAGGGGTGGAAAGCTCCGCAGCTGAGCAGATTGGGGCTGGGCCCGAGCAGCAGATCCCAGGTGCCAGGGTCTCTCACCCCGTCCACAGCAGGCACGCAGCGCTGGCAGGGCTCGTTTGCCCAGCACGGAGACAGGAGGCACTGCTGTGCCTGCTAAACCCTGGGACAAAGGAGAGAGAAACCCGTCACCTCCTGCTCTGGCAGAGGGTTCCTGGCCTGGCTTACATGGCACAATCCAATGGGCCCTGGTGGCCTGAAACTTCACTACCCACCCTCTCTGTGGCCCAGCCCCCAACCCCAGGGGGAAGCCAAGAGACACCCCCAAGCTAGCTGGGACGTGGCCTGGGGTCCTGCCCTGACCAGCTGCACTGCAACGCCCCCTGTAGGGATGGGCTACCTGCCCCTCATGCAAATAGCAATGCCCCCCTCCCCCAAGCATGCTCTCTGCTCGTGCCTCTCCACCAATGGGAGCATGCCCCTTACAAGGCAGCTCCCGGACTGCCCCCTGCTCCATATGCTGTGTGGGGACGGGGGGGAATTACACCAGAAGGGCCTGGCTAGTCTATCATGAACCAACACCAGGCCCAGAGACTCTTTGATACAAGGTCCCAGAGGGGGACGACAGGACATTATCCCTATGCCCCACCTTGCATCTGAGCTGGGACCCCATATGAAGCTCTAGCTCCCCAGTCCCAGCCTGTGTGGCCCCCCAGCATCCAGTGGGACAGAGACCACTCAAATGGACAGCATCTCAGACCCACATCATGGGGGGGCTGGCCCAGCGCCCGCTTCCTGCCTGATCAGCATGCACTGCCCTCTTTGCGCAGCAGGTGGCGATAGGAGACCAGCCCTGCGCTCTCATGGCAGACGGCTCTGAAACCGGCTCCAGCAGCCCCAGTGGAACCCAAGCCCACCCAGGAGCACCTCGGCAAGGGGGGGGCTGCGTCTGCTCTTCGCTGGGTAGCACAGACAGTCGGGGGTGGGTGGGGTGGGGACGTACAGCCCCTGATGCTACCCCAACTGTCCCACCTCAGTACGTGGCCCGATTTTCAGCCACGCTCGGGAGCAGAATGTCGGACCGGCCACCACCCACCCGCCTGGCAGGTCTCCACAGCCTCTGGGTAAATGGGTTGAGGCTGACGGGGGAGCGCCTCTCGTGGAGGAGTATCTGGCCCCCACCACTGTAGCACTATCATTGCTGCATCCTGCCCCCCCATGCACATGGGGCTGGACAGGGCTGTCACCCCATTGCAGAGGGGGACGGAGGCCCAGAGGGGCTGGGTGACTCACCCAAGGTCACACAGGGAGTCTGTGGCAGAGCAGGGACATGAACCCAGAGCTGGCGCCATCATTCCTCCCTGGCCCTACCCAGCCTGGATGGGTTGCTATGCTCAGCCCCCACCCCCCACGGGACTCTGCTCACACCTTTGCCAGTTCGACTCTGCTGGAGGGATCCCCGAGTGCAGATGGGGGCTGGCGTAACCACCGGGTCACCCCACCCTGACCAGAGCAGAGCGGGGGTTAGTGCACTGGTGGGTGCCACAGCACTGCCTGTGCCAGCTACCCCTCAGGGCTGGCTGCTGGGAAACATCAAGGCAAGAGGGACTAGTGCAGACAAGGCCCCAGGGTGCCGGGACCGCGGGCTGGGTGGCTTTGGAGACCTGACTGCTAGAAGCCATGCTACAAGAGACCCTGGGGTTCTTTCTGCGCCAGCTGGCAAGGCAGGGGCACATTGGACTGGCCAGCCGGGATTGTGCTGCATGGAGCCAGCATTGCATTGAGAGCAGGGGCTTGAGTCAGCACTCCCAGCCCTGCAGTGGGCGTGCTGTCTGGATTCTATTGAAGGGGGCTGGGCAGGCAGGACTCCTGGCTCTTATTCCTGCCTCTGCCACCTACTCCTGGCACGCTGCTCCATGCCTCAGTTTCCCCCGTGTAACATGGGGATAGTGCTTACACCTGTGACAGGGAGGCTTGGCAAGAGCCTCAGGAACATCCCTGGGGGGACTCAACGGGAGTCACAGCAGCAGGGTGTGCACTGAGCAGGATTTTCCCTCCCCAGCGCCGCTATCAGCTCCTGAGAATAGCCCAGATCAGACTGGGGCTGCAGGCTGGAGCCAGCTCTGCTGCAGCAAGTAACTCCGGTGGTTAACAAGCATGCTGTCAATCCCTTCCCTGGGTAGATGGTTTGGGCAGCCAGGTGTGTGCCAGGCTCCCCTCTGGAGGCAGACCTGTGCTGCCAGCTGTGAGTTACAGAGCATCTGTGCCATGGCAGCCAGCTATCCCAGAGGGGCCCCCCCTGCCCGAGACTGGTAGCATTATCCCCCTTTTACAGATGTGGAAACTGAGGGGTAAATAGGGGAGGTGACTTGCCCAAGGTCACCCAGCTGGGAATAGAGCCCGGGTCGCCCGTCCCAGTCCAGGGCTCTATCCACTAGGCAACACTGTCTCGGTCGATGGGAAAGTAGAGAGGAATGGTGCAGTCATGGATCCACAGGGTCGGTGCCAGGGTCCCAGCTGTGGAAATCTCTGGGAGGAAGCCCTTTGCTGTGCCAGACCCCAACAGGTCTCTCTCTTCCTCCAGGACAGGCCACATGGCCTTCCCGCCTCCTGAGACTGAACCACTAGGCTTTACCCCGTGAGCCCTGCCCAGCGAGTCCAGCTGGGACAGATCCTGGTAGAGACCCGTCCACTCCGCAGGGCCCGACGCCCCTCAGCCCGGGTGACAGGGACACTCACCCAGCGTTGTCAGAACAGTCGGGTTTCTTAGGCACCTGGACCCCAGCCTGGGCAGCCCGGCCCACTGAAGGTTAAAGCAAGAGGCCGTTCTGGTCAGCCCAGAGGCTGGTCGAGCTGCAGAGAAACCTGTTTTCAGCTCCGGGTCTCTCACTCAGGGCCTGTCTACATGTAAACCACTTCAGCTGCTCCGCTTCAGTGACGCTGCCTTTCCCATACCCCCGAGCGACACAATGGCACCGACCCAATTGTCTCGTGTAGACCAGGCCTCGGCCTGACCTTGGTCAGTTCTCAGGCAAGAGCTCCCAGCTTCCCGCACTCATCCCCCAGCTCAAACCTTCCCAACCCTGTGTTCTTGAGCTGGGGGCCCTGCTCCAATTCCCTGCTGGGAGCATCCAACCAGAGCCATTGGAGCCGGCACGGTCTTTCTGGCCCCCAGGCTGATCTGTGTTGGATTCTCTTCATTTCACCAAGACAGGGAGGTGACGCCCCCCCCCGCCCTGCATGACTCTTACCTTCTCCAAGAATCCTTCCCCTTCACCCCCTGCCAGAGAAGCCAGGAAATATATAGGGAAACTGAGGCACGCATCAGATTCATAAAAGATATTACAAACATTCCCAGTTGGTCACAGGTGCACAGTCTCCCAGCAGCTCAGCAAAGGCTGGAAGCAAGAGCAGAGGCAACAGGAGAGAGAGATCTGGGCAGGCCTTGGATTTTACATCACTTTGCTTCTCCTAGGGGGGGCAGGAGCTACTGGGTTTCCCGTGTGAGAATCCAGAGCAGGGTGGGTTTGCAGCTGCCCTCTGCTGGGGGTGGGACGGGGATGGCAGGAGCTAGGGGAAGCCCACAGGCCAGGGCTGACTTGTGGCTAAGGCTCGGGAGAGCTGGGTTCTATTCCTGCTCTGGCAGACTCCCTGTATGCCTCAGTTTCCCTTCTGTAACACAGGCCACCCTGCCTCCCCTGGGAGGCTGAATTCATTAGTGAGATTCTGATACCATGGTGATGGGTGTAGGAGCACACACAGACAGGAGTGTCCAGGTGTGGAAGAGGCTCTGTGTGCGAAGCTTAGTTCTGTGACCGAACTGCCCTGTTTATAAACAGAGAGATTGTTCTGGGTACACACTTCCCCAGTCGGTGCCTCGGTTTCCCCATCTATACAGAGGGGATAAGGACACTAGCCTTTGTAGAGCACTTTGAGATCTGCCCACAGCCAGTGTTAGAGAAGGGCTGTGGCCATTAATCCAGCCACACAGGGAATGCTATTGTTCTGCCAACCCCTCAGGATCTCCAAGGGTGTCTAGACCCCACCCCTCCCCCCGCCAGGATCTCCGAGCAGGTTCTAAATCATTCCTCCTTCCTTCTACTTCTCATGTGCTCCCCCGCGGCTCTGTCCCATGGCAAGGGGGTGGCCAACACAGCTCGCTCACCTCTCCCATGCTGGGCTCGTATGCCTTGAACGCCTTGAGTTTGGCCAGCACAGCGTGCACCAAGTGGAAGTTATCTTCATGGTCCCTGCAGCAAAGACAAACCCTGTGGGTCAGAAACAGCTCCTCCCCCAGGGGCACTTGCACTTCCTGTAGGAGGTAACCAGGTACCCTCGCCCTTTGGGCACACTCACTTCCTGCAGAGGATGGCTGGGTACTTCTCCATGGCACACTCACTTCCTATAGGGGATAGCTGGGTACCCCTTCCCCTGGACACACTCACTTCCTGTAGCGGATGGCTGGATACTCCTCCAGGGTTTCACACAATGTGGCAATCTGCTCTGCCAGATTCTCCATCTGCTTGTTCTTTTCGAAAAAGCAGTAGGGGCTGAACCAGTTGTGGAAGCTCTATGGCCTGTCCAGGGAGTACACCTTGGGGACGGGGGAGAGCAGAGATCAGACCCCGGTGCCAACTGCTTGCAGCCAGGCCAGCTGTGCCCCATACCACGCCCCTAAGATGCGCTGTTGGATCAGGCCAGCCTGGCGGAGCTGTAGCGAGCCCCTAGTGAGGGAGAGATCCCTTTGCCAGTGCCACTCCTGTTGTGGTAGAGGGATAGCGAGCCAGAGATTCATGCACCAGCCTGGGATGAAGATGCCCCAGGTTCAGGTCCATACTTGGCTGCAGACTCCCAGGTGCCCTCAATGTTGGGGGAGGGGGCTTGGCGACGCTTCTCGTCTGGCGAAAGCCCCAGCATAGCCACGGGCAAACCCGGCATCAAGGCGCGTCTGCCGCTGTCGCTTATTTCACTGGCCGAACAGAACGAGCCATGGGGACAAACGTGCTTGGACACCAATAAATAGTATCAGCCCGTGAAGGGTTTGCTGGCGCAACGGGACGGGTGAGCCAGCAAAGCCTCCTGACGGACACTCAGCTTCTACCAGCCAAAGCTTCTCTTGGCACAGCTGGCACCGGTACCCCAGATGAAATCAGCTAGAGTGGAGAAAGGACTGCTTTGCCAGCGTAACGGCACCTACCCAGGGGCTCTGCCACCACAGCTGCATCAGTTACAGGGGGACTTTTTCTCTCATGTCCCTGTAACAAACCCATACCAACAAAGCTTTTGTGTGTAGACCAGGCTCATGTCTCTCTGTGCCTCAGTTTCCCCATCAATGCAATGGGGCTGACACCTCAGTCCTGCCCCTCAGGGGCAGGAGGGGGGAAATCCACTGATGACACAAGGAGGGGATGGGGTGGTTGGGTAAAGGGCAGGCGTGTGGAGTATCGGGCTGTCTTGCAGGCCTAGTATAAACCACCAGTAAGAGCTGGTAAAGCCAGGGAGGCAGGGCCCTCCTTCTCCATACATCTACCATTCCCACCCAGTGCAAGCCAGCGATTCCACGTCTCACAGGGTGTGAGCAGCCAGCTAGTCCCTGCTGCCCTGTGCTGGCGTCAAACCCGGGGCCCTAGAAGGGAAAGGTTCCCCCGCCAAGCCACATGAAACACTAAGGGTGGGGTGTCGTACGTCACCATCCGCCGCGCGGACCTGCTCCTCCAAAGCCCGGCCACCCCTCACCCGGCTCTCGTAAGGCAGGAAGGCCATGTTGATCTCCTTGAGGGTTTTGATGACCTTGGTGATCCGTGACTTCCTCAGCTCCTTGAACAGAGGCTCAGGACAGGCTGCAAGGCAGAGGCAGTGGGTGGGAGTGACAGGCACAGGGCTCAGGACCCCCAGCACAGCGCCAGCCCCCACGGACGGGGCCAGACCGGGCACAGCAGGGGCAGTAGTGCTGCACGCCTGTGGGGAACCTGGGCAAGCCAGCAGGGCCACACAGGAGTCAACGATGCCCCCCCAAACCAGAGTCATGCCGGGTTCTCGCCTTCTGCAGCATCAGCAGCGAGGGGGAGCCACAATCTCTCCTACACAGCCCCTGTCTCACACCCTGCCCTCAGCCCCTCGGCAGGGCTGAGTGACCGGAGTGTACTACGTAGGATGATGCACAAGGAGAAACGGGGACTTGGGCTCCCCCTGCCGCTGTAATGGGGAGAAGCAGATCTGACCCTGACAAACTGGGTATTCTGGTGCTGTCCCATCCCCCCACCGAGTTGGGACTGATGAAGCAATGCATGCTGGGAATGGTAGCCAGAGGCCGCCTTTCTGGGCACACGCTGCAGATGTCTGTGAGCCGTGCTGGCTGGAGGCAGGCCCGTGGGGGAGAAGTGGGGGAAGGGATAGGTGGGGTCATTCGGTCTGGCCTGCTGGGGCTGCATCCCCTGCAGGAGGGCAGAGCATAATCAGGGTGCTGCGCACTGGCCTGCCGGCAGAGAGAGACCCCCCACACCCCAGGCTCCAGTGTGCTGCTGCCCAGGCTCCCAGCTGGGGGATCCCCCGACCCCCGATACTCACGGCTGAGGAAGAAGACGTGAGCTGCCTTGTAGTTGAAGGTGGGGGTGCCCTGGAAGTCATTGATCAAAGCCTGCACCGACTGCAAGGGGGAAGAAGGGGGTGTCAGCACCTGCCGAGGCCCCTCCCTGCTGCTCAAATGGCCCAGCCCATGCCCCGCCCCTGGGGACTCAGGGCCTAGCATGATGCCATCGGGAGGTGGGCTGGTTTTTACCCCCCTGGCTCTGGGCTCCCTCCCCACCTGGAGCAGGGCTTGTGCCCATGTGCCCGGGACATCCTCAGGGCCCAGTCACATCTCTCGCTGTCACAGAAGTGTCCATGCCCGGCCACAGATGGGGCCTGGCATTGCCTTGCTGCTGAACTAAGTGGGCTCTCAGCAGTCCCCAGGGAACAGCCGGCCGAGCAGCAATCCCAGGCAACTACCATCAGGGCCCCCTCCCTCCCCGGGCACTATGCTGGGCACCTGCAGCTTCGCCACGCCAGCTAGCCTGGCAGGGTGTTTGGAACCTGTTCAGACCCCTCGACCAGCCATTGTGACAGGTGAGAACCTGGCTGCCCTGTCCCAAGCCCCAGGCCCCAGCTCGCAGTCCTCTCCTACAGCGCTCCCTCCGCGGGCAGCCCCTGCGGGTTCTGGGCTTCACCCTGCTCTGCCAGCGCCCCCTGCCCCTGGTCTCCCTCCACTCACCTTGCTGCTGCAGATGCAGGAGCCTCTTCCCCAACAGCCCCTGCTCCCTGAGCCTCTGCCTCATCGAGTCTCCTTCGCTTTGAATCTCAGCTGAGGTCGCCTCTCTCCGCCTGCTGCACCTGCCCATCCAACCCCCACAGGATTGCACTGTGGAGAGGTCTGGGGGACAGTCTGTGCCTCCCGTGGCAAAGAACATGAAGCCCAGCTCCGGGGAAGCAGCCTCCTAGGGAGCCCCTACTGGCCCCATTCCCATCCTGACGTTGTGCTGCGCACAGAGAAATGGAACGAGGGGAGTCTCCGTGTTCCCCTAGGAAAGCCCTGTAGGCCATTGGCCCAACATCTCCACCACCTTCCTGCCGTGCCGAATGCTCCCTCTGCCGCACCAGCCTAACCCGCTGCTCCACATCCCCCAGCCCAGTCCATGCCGGGGGCTCAATAACCTTCCTGGCCAATGGTACATACTGCCCCCATGCTTGGCACTCTCCTGCACCTCCTCCCACCCAGGCTGATTCACTGGTCCCAGTGGTCTGATCCGGTGTGTGTGTGTCGGGGGGAGATATGGGGCTAGCTGGACAAGCTGGGTCTGATCCAGCGCGGTGGGAAGGCAGACATACCCAAGCCTAGCTGGGGACGGATGATGGGCTAGACAGAGCAGGGATCTGATCCAGCCTGGAAAAGCTCAGGTTCCTAATGAATCTCAACAGGCTGGAGGGGGAGGAGCATGAAATATGCATACAGCATATCCCCAGGGGGACACCAGGGCAACAGGTTCGGCCTGCTTACCTTCCATTCTCTTTCCTTCTTCACGAGGACAACGCTGAGGATCTCTGTGAGGGAAAGAGACGGGGATTAGTGGTGGGGCTCAGACGGGACAGGCTGTGCCCTGAGCCAGGACCCACTGGCTGATGGAAGGACGCCTCGGGGAAGTGGCTCAGAGGCTGCTTTCAGGCCAGATAGTGTTGTGCTCCTAGCAGAGCCCCCAGTCAGCGATCATGGTGGGGTGACAGGCTAGATAGGCCATGGGTCTGATCCCCCTTCCTTTCTGCCAGGCTGGATACGAGCGCAGCTGAACTAAGGATCTGGCCCCGTGCAGGAAGAAAACAGATCCTGTCCAGCACCTCTTGACTGGAGGGGATCCAGGGACCCTCACTGTGTATGGGGGACAGCAACACAACAAAGACTTCAAATTCTGAGTCCTGCACATAGAACCCCTCCAAGGCATGCCCCACTCAGGGAACTGCTGGCCTGTCTCCTGGGCACCTTCCACAGCCCAGCTAAGCAATTAGATAGTCAGCTCTTCGGGCCAAGCACCATCTTTTTGTTGGTGATGACTGGCGCTCCTGGGCACCACTGTAATACACCTAATGAATAATGTACAACGCCTTGCAAAATGGGGCCTTGGTCCATGACTGGGGCTCCTGGGTGCTACCATAATACATCTGTTTGTTTTACCCCTACGAAGCACCTGATTCTGGCTGGCCCCGTAGGGCAATAGCCCCGAGACCCTGACCTGTGCTCTCACTCTCACTCCCACTCCCGGTAGCTGGTGTGCGTGAGTGCACTGCCCAACACACTATGTTTCCCCCATAACTCAAGCAATGTCTCTCCCTACCCCACCTCTAGGCCATCAGGACTTGGCTGCTCAGTCCTAATGAGGTTCCAGGGGCTATTCTGCACCAGGACGCGCTGGCCTCCCTGCTGCTTTCCTGCAGTTCCTTTACACCTGCGGCATGCGGACGCCCCGTTCACTGGGGTACGTGGGGCTCGAGTGCATGGTAAGGGGCTGGCAGCACAGACTGGATCCAGACATGGTGAAGGCAGACACGAACCTGCTTTCTCCACGCATTTCGACCCTGAACTGCAGCTACACCCCCCCCCTCCCCACACCAGCCCTGGACTGCCCCCACCAGCTGTGCCAGTGCCCCTCACTACTGACTGGAGCCCTTGCTATCCCAGCCCTGGGTTCCCACCCACTCCCAGCTCCGCCAGTGCCCCTCACTCCTGTCCACAGCCCCCTGCTATGCCAGCCCTGGTCTGTCCCCCCCCAGCTCTGCCTCACTCCTGACCTGCAGCTATTCCAGTCCTGGGATCCCTGCCTCACGGCTCTGCAGATGCCCCTCACTCCTGACTGCAGCCCCCTGCTATCCCAGCCCTTTGCTCTCCCCCTCCCCCCCATTCCCAGCTCCACCAGTGCCCCTCACTCCTGACCCGCAGCTATTCCAGTCCTGGGTTCCCCCCCTCACGGCTCTGCAGATGCCCTTCACTCCTGACCCGCGGCCCCTCGCCCCCCCCTCCACGCACCTCCCCCCTCGGTCAGGCCCCTCGCCCACCTGCACCCAGCCCCCCTCAGCCAGGCCCCGTGTTGTACCCAGGAACAGGAGCAGGTCGAATGGAGCGAACGGCCTCTGCCCGTCTCGCCCCGTCAGGAATGGCGTCCTTCAGCGCTGCCGGGGGCGGGGAGGGCTGGAGCCGCGCGCGCCCAGCGACTGGCACGGACTGTACCGCTGCTCAGCCAGTCCCGGCCCTTCCTGCACGGAGCGGCGGGAAAACATGGTACAGCCCCAGCCGGGGTGGAAACAGTCTGAGGTAAAATTGTCCTGGGAGCTGCCAATGGCGGGAAAAACCGGTTGGATCCAGTTGTGACTGGGCCATGATCACCGTAAACAACAAGATGGCGGTCACAAGATGGCCGATCCGACGCCATCTTGGATTGCTGCTCTGTCTTTACAAACCCCATATTGAATTTAATATACACATATTTTAACAGACTATAATCCTGTAACAAAACACACCCAACAGTATACAGAGCAGTATAAACAAGTCATTGTCTGTATGACATTTTAGTTTGTCCTGACTTTGCTAAAGCTTTTTGTGTAGCCTGTTGGTGTACCCCCGGAAGACCTCTGCGTACCCCCAGGGGCACCCGTAACCCTGGTTGAGAACCACTGGGTTAGAGAAACGTGTGTGTGTGTGTCTAGGAATCAGGACTCCTGGGGTCTATCCTGACTGCGAGCGGAGTGGGGTCTAATGGTTAGAGCAGAGAGCTGGCAGGTAGGATTCCTGGGTTCTAGTCCAGGCGATGCAACTGATTCATTCTGTGACATGGGTTGTTCTGCCTTGTCCTCCTGTGACAGGTGGAGCGCAAAGACCTGCCCCAGCCCTTCCCTTCCGGCTGGGTGGTGCAGGAATTAATGTCCGTAGAGCCTGGGCTCTAAGATCCTGGAGCAAAGCGTCCTGGAGAAGGAATTAGTTCCCCAAGCGTGACTGGCTCCCTGCCCCATCCCTCCCTCCATCAATCAGAACGAATCCCTCATGGCAGAGCTGTTGTCTGGTTACCCGCAGTGCAGACCCAATCTATTGTGTCCTGGCTGCTGTTCAGCTCAGGTTAACAGCATGGTCTGTTTCTGTGAACTCCCCCAGAGCTTTCGAATGGAAGTGAGAGTCTTCTTCACATCCTGCTCTAAACTGTGAGGAGTGTCGCTCTGTGGCTGTTCAACAGCTGCTGCATTCCTACCCCAGAGGTGGCATCATTTCAGTGCTGGGTGGGTGATCCCTGTGTAGTGTTGTTGAGTGCTGTTGCACATCAGCTATGCTCCATCCAGAGCTGTCTGCATTTCAATGCCAGGTGAGTGATCCCTGTATTGTGATGTGGGGGGGAGGGATAGCTCAGTGGTTTGAGCATTGACCTGCTAAACCTAGGGTTGTGAGTTCAATCCTTGAGGGGGAGCCATTTAGGGATCTGGGGCAAAAACTGGGGATTGTCCCTGCTTTGAGCAGGGGGTTGGACTAGATGATCTCCTGAGGTCCCTTCCAACCCTCATGTTCTATGATACGCTGCTGCGCTCCACCCCAGAGGTATTTGTATTTCAGTGCTGGGCGAGCAATCCATGTGTTGTTATGCAGCTACTACGCTCCACTCCAGAAGTGGCTGCAATTCAGTGCAGGGTGAATGAAAGTCCATGTCTCATTTTGCAAAGCATGGGTTCTCCAAGCAAGGGTGCTGTCTGTCCCATGTTCCTGCTCAATAGACTCTGGATTCTTAGCATCAGCGGAGCTACATTTTGAGCCGTGGTGGAACCAGGAGGCAGCTGGGTCATTGGTGGTTCCACCTTCAGTTATACCTATTGGCTTGAAAAGGCGCCACACGTATACCTAATGGCTGGCGAGGGGGGCAGTTGCCCCCCGGCCCGCTATTAGCTCTGCCACTGATTCTTTTTAAATGTTCATTGCGCTGCTTCCACCAGCCACTTTGATTTCATTTTGTTTTACAGACCCAAGCAAAATGCAAGCGGCAACCTGGCCAGAAGCAGATCCGTGTAATTGAACAGACTCATCCAATTACTGAGCCTTCCCAGAGCCAGGTGCTGCCCTCACGGTACATCAAACCTAGAGGACCTGCTAGGCTCCCAGTAGATGTAGCCTAGAGCCAAACGCAGGCCAGGCAATGTGGCTTCGCCCATGGAGTTCAGGTCCAGGGATTCAGTAGGGAGTAAATGGCCAGCACTGGATGCTTCAGGTTTTGGTGCCCACCCAGAGACAGCTGGGGGCTGATTTTCAATTACACACCTGTGGCTGGCCCAGGCCAGCTGACTCCAGCTCCCGGGGCTCGGGCTAAGGGGCTGTTTAGCTGCGGTGTAGCCTTTGGGGCTCAGGCTGGAGCTTCGACTCTAGAACGGTGGGAGGTGGGAGGTTCCCAGAGCTCGGGCTCCAGCCCAAGCCAGAACGTCTGCACCACAAATAAACAGCTGCTCAGCTCGAGCCCTGTGAGCCGGAGTCAGGTGGCCCGGGCCAGCCGTGGGCATGTAACTGCAGTGTAGACACACCCTAAGTGCCCACAAGCCCCCTGGGAGCTGCGGGTATTTAGCACCTCTGAAATCTAGGCCCCCGGTGTCTCAAAGTTAGGGGCCATTCAAAATCTTCTTGCCAGTGTCTTCCTCCACCCCCCACTGCTCCTCGGACGTTCCTGTTAACTGCTGGAAATGGCCCACCTTGATTATCACTACAAAAGGTTTTCTCCTCCCCGCTCTCCTGCTGGTAATAGCTCATCTTAAGTGATCCCTCTCCTTACAGTGTATATGATATCACCCATTTTTTCATGTTCTGGGTGTATATAAATCTCCTCACTGTATTTTCCACTGAATGCATCCGATAAAGTGAGCTGTAGCTCACGAAAGCTTATGCTCAGATAAATTGGTTAGTCTCTAAGGGTATGTCTACACTACGAAATTAGGTCGAATTTATAGAAGTCGGTTTTGTGGAAAGCGTTTTTTTACAGTTGATTGTGTGTGTCCCCACACAAATGCTCTAAGTGCATGTAGTCGGTGGAATGTGTCCACAGTACCGAGGCAACCGTCGACTTCCGGAGCATTGCACTGTGGGTGGCTATCCCACAGTTCCCGCAGTCTCTGCCACCCATTTGAATTCTTGGTAGAAATCCCAGTGCCTGATGGGGCTAAAACATTGTCGCGGGTGGTTCTGTGTACATATCGTCAGGCCCCCGTTCCCTCCCTCCCTCCAGGAAAGCAAGGGCAGACAATCGTTTTGCGCCTTTTTTCTTGAGTTACCTGTGCAGACGCCATACCACGGCAAGCATGGAGCCCGCTCAGATCACTTTGGCAATTAGGAGCACATTAAACACCACACGCCTTATCCAGCAGTATATGCAGCACCAGAACCTGGCAAAGCGATACTGGACAAGTAGGCGACGTCAGCGTGGTGACATGAGTGATGAGGACATGGACACAGACTTCTCTCAAAGCACGGGCCCCGGCAATGTGGGCATCATGGTGCTAATGGGGCAGGTTCATGCGGTAGAATGCCGATTCTGGGCCTGAGAAACAAGCACAGACTGGTGGGACTGCATAGTTTTGCAGGTCTGGGATGATTCCCAGGGGTTGCGAAACTTTCGCATGCGTAAGGGCACTTTCATGGAACTTTGTGACTTGCTTTCCCCTGCTCTGAGGCACAAGAATACCAAGATGAGAGCAGCCCTCACAGTTGAGAAGCAAGTGGCAATAGCCCTGTGGAAGCTTGCAACGCCAGATAGCTACCGGTCAGTCGGGAATCAATTTGGTGTGGGCAAATCTATTGTGGGGGCTGCTGGGATGCAAGTAGCCAACGCAATCAAAGATCTGCTGATATCAAGGGTAGTGACCCTGGGAAATGTGCAGGTCATAGTGGATGGGTTTGCTGCAATGGGATTCCCTAACTGTGGTGGGGCCGTAGACGGAACCCATATCCCTATCTTGGCACCAGAGCACGAAGCGGGCGAGTACATAAACCGCAAGGGGTACTTTTCAATAGTGCTGCAAGCTCTGGTGGATCACAAGGGACGTTTCACCAACACCAACGTGGGATGGCCGGGAAAGGTACACGACGCTCGCATCTTCAGGAACTCTGGTCTGTTTCAAAAACTGCATGAAGGAACTTTATTCCCACACCAGAAAATAACTGTTGGGGATGTTGAAATGCCTATAGTTATCCTTGGGGACCCAGCCTACCCCTTAATGCCATGGCTCATGAAGCCGTACCCAGGCAGCCTGGACAGTAGTCAGGAGCTATTCAACTACAGGCTGAGCAAGTGCAGACTGGTGGTAGAATGTGCATTTGGACATTGAAAAGCGTGCTGGTGCGGTTTACTGACTCGGTTAGACCTCAGCGAAACCAATATTCCCACTGTTATTTCTGCTTGCTGTGCGCTCCGCAATATCTGTGAGAGTAAAGGGGAGACGTTTATGGCGGGGTGGGAGATTGAGGCAAATCGCCTGGCTGCTGGTTACGCACAGCCAGACACCAGGGCGGTTAGAAGAGCACAGGAGGGTGCGGTACGCATCAGAGAAGCTTTGAAAACCAGTTTCATAACTGGACAGGCTACGGTGTGAAAGTTCTGTTTGTTTCTCCCTGATGAAACCCCCCGCCCCTTGGTTCACTCTATTTCCCTGTAAGCTAACCACCCTCCCCTCCTCCCTTTGATCACCACTTGCAGAGGCAATAAAGTCATTGTTGCTTCACATTCATGCATTCTTTATTCATTCAGCACACAAATAGGGGGATAACTACCAAGGTAGCCCAGGAGGGGTGGTGGAGGAGAGAAGCACCAGGAGGGGTGGTGGAGGAGGGAAACAGCACTTTAAAAGTTTAAAACTTGAAAACTTATTGAATGCCAGCCTTCTGTTGCTTGGGCAATCCTCTGGGGTGGAGTGGCCGGAGGCCCCCCCCACTGCGTTCTTGGGTGTCTGGGTGAGGAGGCTATGGAACTTGGGTAGGAGGGCGGTTGGTTACACAGGGGCTGTAGCAGCGGTCTGTGCTCCTGCTGCCTTTCCTGCAGCTCCACCATACGCTGGAGCATATCGGTTTGATCCTCCAGCAGCCTCCTCTCATGACGCTGCCGCCACCTTTCAGCTTCAGCCCTCTCTTCAGCCCGCCACTTACTCTCGTCAGCCCACCACCTCTCCTCCCAGTCATATTGTGCTTTCCTGCACTCTGACATTGTCTGCCTCCACACATTCGTCCATGCTTTGTCAGTGTGGCAGGATAGCATGAGCTCAGAGAACATTTCATCATGAGTGCGTTTTTTCACCTTCTAATCTTCACTAGCCTCTGGGAAGCAGAAGACCCTGTGATCCTTGAAACACATGCAGCTGGTGGAGAAAGAAAAAAGACAGTGGTATTTAAAAAGACACATTTTCTAGAACAATGGCTACACTCTTTCACGGTAAACCTTGCTGTTAACATTACATACACAGCACATGTGCTTTCGTTCCAAGGTAGCATTTTGCCTCCCCCCACCACGTGGCTAGCAGCGGGGAACATTTCTGTTCAGCCATAGGCAAACAGCCCAGCAGGAATGGGCACCTCTCAATGTCCCCTTAAGAAAAGCACCCTATTTCAACCAGGTGACCATGAATGATATCACTCTCCTGAGGATAACACAGAGAGATAAAGAACGGATGTTGTTTGAATGCCAGCAAACATACACTGCAATGCTTTGTTCTACAATGATTCCCGAGTATGTGCTACTGGCCTGGTGTGGTAAAGTGTCCTACCATGGTGGACAGAATAAGGCTGCCCTCCCCAGAAACCTTTTGCAAAGGCTTTGGGAGTACATCCAGGAGAGCCGCAAATGCCAGGGCAAATTAATCATTACACATGCTTGCTTTTAAACCATGTATGCTATTTTAAAAGGTACACTCACCAGAGGTCTCTTCTCCACCTGGCGGGTCCGGGAGGCAGCCTTGGGTGGGTTCGGGGGGTACTGGCTCCAGGTCCAGGGTGAGAAACAGTTCCTGGCTGTTGGGAAAACCGGTTTCTCCACTTGCTTGCTGTGAGCTATGTACAACTTCATCATCATCATCTTCCTCGTCCCCAAAACCTGCTTCTGTGTTGCCTCCCTCTCCATTGAAGGATCAAACAACACGGCTGGGGTAGTGGTGGCTGAACCCCCTAAAATGGCATGCAGCTCATCATAGAAGCGGCATGTTTGGGGCTCTGACCTGGAGCAGCCGTTTGCCTCTCTGGTTTTCTGGTAGGCTTGCCTCAGCTCCTTAAGTTTCACGCAGCATTGCTTCGGGTCCCTGTTATGGCCTCTGTCCTTCATGCCCTGGGAGATTTTGACAAAAGTTTTGGCCTTTCGAAAACTGGAATGGAGTTCTGATAGCACGGATTCCTCTCCCCATACAGAGATCAGATCAGGTACCTCCCGTTCGGTCCATGCTGGAGCTCTTTTGCGATTCTGGGACTCCATCATGGTCACCTCTGCTGATGAGCTCTGGCCAGCGTGGCAAGCTGCAGGTGACCATGCAAACAGGAAATTGAAATTCAAAAGTTTGCGGGTCTTTTCCTGTCTACCTGGCCAGTGCATCTGAGTTGAGAGTGCTGTCCAGAGCGGTCACAATGGAGCACTCTGGGATAGCTCCCGGAGGCCAATACCGTCTAATTGCGTCCATAGTACCCCAAATTCAACCCGGCAAGGCCGATTTAAGTGCTAATCCCCTTGTCTGGGGTGGAGTACGGAAATCGATTTTAAGAGCCCTTTAAGTCGAAAAAAAGGGCTTCATCGTGTGGACGGGTGCAGGGTTAAATCGATTTAACGCTGCTAAATTTGACCTCAACTCCTAGTGTGGACCAGGGCCTAGTGTGGTTGCAGTTCTACATCTTTATACCCGTGGAGCTTATTCCGCTTCTCCTATAGGAATAGCGATCCCAGGACTAGCACTCCTATACCAGCATAACTGCCTCAACACGAGGGTGCCTCACTTTAACTGTACTGGTCTAGCCAGTGGCTCAACCCTTCTATTTGATGCCTGGGCTTCTGACTCTGAAAACATGGTCGTCATCTTCTGTAACCTTGACATAACTCAAGCATAGCATGTGACATTACAGCAGGAGCTGCTGTTTATAAACGTAGTACCTTCCCCGCCAGTACTGTTGTCATTCCTGACTCACTCTCTCTCTCTCTCTCTCTTTTCAGGCTCTCTGTGAGGCTCTTGCTATGGGAAGGAGCAGCCTGGAGAAGAGCTGAAGCTTTTAAACTTCGTCAATATTTTTAAACTTGTAGATTCCCTACCATTGGGGTGTTGGGGTGTCCAGGTGGAAGGGGTGTCAGGGTGGAAGGACTGTCTAGCCTGTGTTATACAAGAAGTCAGACTTGATGGTCCAATGTCCCATTAAATTCTGCGAAATTATGTAACTGGAAAATGGCCCTTCCTGAGACCCTGCACTGGCCTCACCCGGCATCTCGCCAAGCCCAGACCGGCTGTATGTTCGCAGGCACGTTTCTTCCAAACCAGAAGTGGGAAACGTGATAGGCTGTGAGGCCAAGGCCAAGGGAACCATCGAGAGCTCAGCAGGGCTGGACGACCCTCAGGGCTTCGGGAAGAGAGGAAGGAGCAAACCCCGCCCTTATTAGGGAAAATGAGGGCCAGTGAAACATGCCCAGGGCTAGGGAATATAAACGCCAACTCAGGAAAGGTAAGGACACCATGAGGCAGGGTCTGATCCTGTGCAAGGAAGAGCTCTGCTCCAAGAACACAGCCTGTCTCGGTGAGTAGAGCAGTGCCATCAGCCTGTCCCGCAGTCAGGCAGTGCCCAGCCTCCAGATATGAGCTACAGACAACTCAGAGTGCTGGCAGCAAAGCTGAGAGAGAGCATCTCTCTCAACCCCTGTCCTGCGCTGCTCTCCAGATCCCCTCAGAAACTGACGTTCCTCCTCTCCCATCTCAGCCAAATCCCAGGGGAATCTGTGCTCGGGGCCAGGCTGGGACAGAATCTGTCCTGCAGCTTTTGAATCATGGGCACAAATCCACTTTCTGCTTAAAAAAGAATTCCAACTTTTCAGTGGCTGGGGCTGAGTCCCAAAGAGCTGAACAGAAGGGCTGTGAGTTGCAGGCAGGTGGAGATGCTGAAGGGCTGCGAGCCCCAGACCTGGCGCAGACGCTGAAGGGCTGCGAGCCCTGGGCCCAGCCTAGAGGCTGAAGTGTTGTGAGCCCTAGGCCCAGCCTAGAGGATGAAGGGCTGCGTGTCCCGGGCCCAGCCTAGAGGCTGAAGGGCTGCGAGCCCCGGGCCTGGTGCAGCTGTTGAAGGGCTGTGATCCTCGGGCCTGTTGCAGCCAGACATCCTGGGCCCTTTCCAGTGTATCAGCTGGGGGAGAGAAGAGGGGGTGCCACCTCAGTTTGGAAGGGAATTTGTTATTCAAAAGTATCTGCTCAAGATGAAGCAGTCATTGGATTAGGGTTGTTGGCTTGAGCTGCACAGCCTCAATTCTCCCTTCCTTTCTCCATCATCCCCAGGGCTACTGGCTCCGGCGTTGTCTCAAAATTAGGCAAATCATAGATTCATAGATTCCAGTGACAGAAGGGATCATCTAGTCTGGTCTTCTGGATAGCACAGGCCAGAGAGCTTCCCAAAAATAATCCCTAGAGCACATCTTGTCGGAAAACACCCAATCTGGATTTTAAAATGGTCAGTGATGGAGAATCCATCACAATCCTTGGTAAATTATTCCAATGGTTAATTACCCTCACTGTCAATCATTTACACCTTTTTTCCAGTCTGAATTTGTTTAGCTTCAACTTCCATGTTATACCAATCGCCGGTAGATTGAAGAGCCCATTATTAAATATTTGTTCCCCATGTAGGTACTTGGAGACTGTAATCAAATCACCCCTTAACCTTCTCTTTGTTAAGATAAATAGATTGAGCTTCTTGCCTGTATCGCTATAAGTCATGTTTTCCAGTCCTTTAATCATGCTTGTGGCTCTTTTCTGAACCCTCCAATTTATAAACATCCTTTTTGAATTGTGGATACAACAACTGGACACAGTAGGGATCATAGTGGTGCCACTATTGAGGTACAGTAACCTCTTTACTCCTACTCGAGATTCCCCTATTTAGGCATCCCAGGATCACTCTAGCTATTTTGGTCACTGTATCGCACTGGGAGCTCATGTTCAACTACTTATTCACTTCTACCCCCAAATCTTTTTCAGAGTCACTGCTTCCCAGGATAGAGTCCCCCATCCTCTAACTAAGGCCTACAGGTTTTGTTCCTGGATGTATATGTTTACATTAGCCATATTAAAATTAGGGCTGTCAAGCAATTAAAAAAATTAATTGCGATTAACTGCGCGATTCAAAAAATGAACCGTGCGATTCAAAAAAGAATTACGCGATTAATTGTGCTGTTAAACAACAATAGAATACCATTTCTTTTAAATATTTTTGGATGTATACTACATTTTCAAATCTATTAATTTCAATTACAACACAGAATAAAGAGTGTACAGTGCTCACTGTATATTTATTTTTGATTATAAATAATTGCACTGTAAAAAACAAAAAAAAACTATTTTTCAATTCACGTCATACAAGTACTGTAGTGCAGTCTCTTTACCATGAAAGTTGAGCTTACAAATGTAGAATTATATATATAAACTGCATTCAAAAATAAAACAATGTAAAACTTTAGAGCTTATAAATCCACTCAGTCCTACTTCTTGGTCAGCCAATCGCTCAGACAAACAAGGTTGGTTACAATTTGCAGAAAATAATGCTGCCTGCTTCTTGTTTACAATGACACCCGAAAGTGAGAACAGGTGTTCCCATGCCACTGTTGTCGCTGGCGTTGAAAGATATTTTTGTGCCAGATATACTAAAGATTCATATGTCTCTTCATGTTGCAATCACCATTCCAGAGGACATGCTTCCATGCTGATGATGGGCTCTGCTTTTGATAACAATCCAAAGCAGCGTGGACTGACACATGTTCATTTTCATCATCTGAGTCAGATGCCACCAGGAGGTTGATTTTCTTTTTTGGTGGTTTGGGTTCTGTAGTTTCTGTATCAGAGTGTTGCTCTTTTAAGGCTTCTAAAAGCATGCTCCATACCTTGTCCCTCTCAGATTTTGGAAGGTACTTCAGAATTTTAAACCTTGGGTCGAGTGCTGCAGCTATTTTTAGAAATCTCACATTGGTACCTTCTTTGCGTTTTGTCAAATCTGCAGTGAAATCTGAAAACGAACATGTGCTGGGTCATCATCCGAGACTGCTATAACATGAAATACGTGCAGAATGTTGGTAAAACAGAGTAGGAAACATACAATTCTCCCCCCAAGGAGTCCAGTCACAATTGTAATTGATGCATTATTTTTTAATGAGCATCATCAGCATGGAAGCATGTCCTCTGGAATGGTGGCTGAAGCATGAAGGGGAATATGAATGTTTAGCATATTTAGCATGTAAATACCTTGCAACGCTGGCTACAAAAGTTCCATGCCTTCTCACTTTCAGGTGACATTGTAAATAAGAAGCAGGCAGCAGTATCTCCCCTCAATGTAAACAAACTTGTTTGTCTGAGCGATTGGCAGAATAAGAAGTAGGTTAGGTAACCAAAAAAAAATCTGTATTTGTAAGTTACACTTCGAGGTCTAGTGGGTATGAGTGGGGGCGCTGGGGGTGGGAGTCAGCACTCCTGGGTTCTATTCCTGGATCTGTGAGGGAGGGTTGTCTACTGTTTAGATCAGGAGATGGAGAGTCAGGACTCCTCCTGGCTTTGCAGCTGACTCCCTGTGTGACTGAGGGCAATTCCCCGCACCCCGCCCCCCCCGTGCCTCACTCATATGGGGATAATGACACCGACCCAGCTCCTGGGGGTTGGGGCTGGATTCATTCCAGTCTATACAGCACCTCTGAGGGAGGTGCTAGGAAAGGGCAGGACATAAGTAACCAACAGACACTAATGGGATGCACCATGTGATTCTCTTTCTGTCCCTAGCGCATGTGACTGTGGACCCCAACACAGCCAATGCCTACCTGCTCTTGTCCCGGGATCAGCGGAGCGTGAGGGTGGGCAACAAGAGGCGGGATGTCCCCAGTAACCCCAAGCGGTTTGACACGTGCACCTGCATCCTGGGCCGGCAGCGGTTCACAGCCGGGAAGCACTACTGGGAGGTGGAAGTGAGGGACAAGCTATGTTGGACACTGGGGGTCTGTGAGGAGTGTGTGAGCAGGCAGGGAATATTCACGCCCTCACCAGCGACTGGTTTCGGGACGGTGTGGCTGCACAATGGGGATGAGGATGCAGTGCTCACTTCCCCCCTGCCCGAGCTTATGCTGAGAGTGAAGCCTCGGCAGATTGGCATCCTCCTGGACTTTGAGGCCGGAGAGGTGTCCTTCTACAACGTGACTGGCAGCTGTCACATCTACACCTTCAGTGGCATCTTCTTGGTGCCCCTGCGGCCATACTTCTACCCGGGGATGCGGGCAGGCAGCTTGAATGATGCCCCTCTGACCCTCCCACAGGGAACACAGCAGCCATGAGCCAGTCACAGCCGCCTTGGCACCTTGGGCTTTCAGGACTTACCAGTGAAAGGCTTTCTTAACAACACATAATTCACCAGCGGAACTTACTGCCACAGGATATTGAGGGGCCCAAATGTCTAGTGGGATTCAAAAAAGGATGAGACATATATATGGATGATCCAAATATCACCAGTTAGAGAGGGCAGGAGACACCAGGACTATAAAACCATCTCCACAGGGCAGGAGCCAGCCACTGACTACAGGGGGGCACATTCCCCAAAGAGAAGGTTATTCCCTAATTACACACTGCAGCGTCTCTGATATCTTCCTCGAAGCCTCTGACTATGGAGACAGGATACCTGGCTTTCGGGCGCTGCAGTGAGCTAGCACAGCAAATCCTGTGCTCTCTGGGTGCTGTTAGAGCAAGAAATTGGTCACTGAAGCTGATAATCAGCCACAGAGCAGGAGCACTGATCCACGATAAATGCCCCCACACTGCTAGACCTTCCTGCACAGCCCCAGTAGGGGAGTCTCCATCCAGCATTGCCATTCCCCAGCACTGGAATGCAGAGTCAGCAGCATCTGCGGGGAGGCCTGGGGAGCAGGAGAGGGTGGGTGAGAGGACCTGAGGGCCTTGCTCAGTTTGCAAAGAATCCAGCTGCATCATCTTTCGTAGGTGGTGTGGCTGGTGGAGACCTTGGGTCTCTGGCATGTCATGCTCCTGGCTTAGCCGCTTGGTTCAAGGTAGAGCATTGCTGCCTGTGTCCTGTAACCTCCAGCAGCCAAGCTCCTTGGGGCAGCCATGGCAACATTGCCTTTGGCTACCCTTGTTTTAAAGGGCTCGGGGAGCATGGACATGAGGATGGAGTCGCGTGTCTGTAAAGGGCGGGGCCTGCCAACACGAGCGAGCCAGCTCTAATCAGCAATTCGCCTCTGACCTATTCCCCCTTCTAGTGAAATACCGAAGCCTTCCTTCCGCTGGATGCTTCTGAGCCCAGCCCAGCCCATGGGCCAGAGCTGTCCACAGCCCTGTGCGTGTGCTGTCCCTGGTCTCACCGACGGTGTGCGTCAGCACGCAAACCCAGTGCAGACTGCAAAGCCTGTTGGCCCATCAACCTCAGCTCTCTAGGTCATTTTCTCCCACCAATAAACCATGCATTCCAATAGCCTTGTATAAGCTGGCAAAGCATCCCTTGTGATCTGAGAGCTGCTCACCCCCACCTTCTGGGGGAAGGGGGAGAGCTAGGAGATCCAGTCCAGCTGGAGCCGTGGTACTCTCAGGACTCAGCACTCTCATGGGCCCTTCGTGGTGCATGTGTGATTCAGGGACTACTATGACTGTCTGAGGGAGCTGCCCATTCCCTAGCCCTGTGTGCACCTCTCTGTGATGGGACTTCACCCCAAGAAGCCAATGTGCTGCATGCAGCTAAATAGTCCAGCCCCCCTCCAGCCCCGGTAATGAAGGCAGAGTGAGAGGAATTTCACACACAGAGAACCCCCTAGACTGTTCCGAAGCTAGGCAGAGAGGGTGGGACAAGGGGGTCTCTGAGGCCCTCAGGCTGGGCCTAGCTCACTGCCATGCCCCTCTCAAGGAGTGGTTTTGTCTTCTTGACATATATTCACCCTAACCCAAATCATGACAGGTTTCAGAGTAGCAGCCATGTTAGTCTGTATTCGTAAAAAGAAAAGGCGTACTTCTGGCACCGTAGAGACTAACCAATTTATTTGAGCATAAGCATCCGATGAAGTGAGCTTTAGCTTATGCTCAAATCAATTGGTTAGTCTCTAAGGTGCCACAAGTCCTCCTTTTCTTTTTCCTAACTGAAATGTATCCCATTGGCTACAGGGAGTTCCAAGCTAGGACAAGTTCACCTTGATGTCTTTCTCCAGCAGGCGGATGGTTGCAGAATCTCTCCTGGGTTGCAGAATTGCTCCTAGCCAGGGCTGGCTTTGATGCAGCAGCCTGGGGACGGTGCCCCATCCTAGCTGGGCAGGGCTCATGCCCTCCTTGCCTGGCCAATCCCATCGGGCTCCCCTTGAATATGTCCAGGACGTGATGGCTGCAGCCCTGCAGCCGCTGTACAGCCATGGGCACAGTAGGCCTGTGTGTGGGTGTTCGTCTGGCTCCAGGGCTGGGGAGGGAGGAGGAGACCCGGGAAAGAGCAGCAGCAAGCCGTTCGCTGAGTAGACAGGACTGGGCTGGCAGCTCCAGGTGCATTCCCAGCTCCGCGGAGAGGGACGTCAAGGCTGGCTGGACTGATCCCTAGATCTAGATCCCTAGAGGGCAGGTGCGTGCAGGGGTCTGGACACAGAGAATGGCCGACACCCTGTTTCCTGGCAACTGATGGCCTGGGCCCTTCCCCCCTGCAAGGTGAGACCTAAGGGTTGGAGAACAAGGGAATCAGGTGCCCTCCTGGCCGGGGAAAGGGACAAAGCCCAGAAGAGGAGGGTCTGGAGGGAGTTTCAGTTTGGGGCTGGCTGGGACATGGAGTGAAGGGTAGACGTGGTTCTCTGGCTCACTGCCCCCCAAAATGGACCCAGCTGAAGGGTCCGGTTCTCGACACCTACAAGCTCTGTATTAGACCATGTTCCTGTCGTCTAATAAACCTTCTGTTTTACTGAGGGAAGCAGCGCGGGGTGAGGGATGTGGTGGCCACGGCTTCCTGCAGCCCCCGTTGGCCTGCAGTGGGGAACTGCGGCCAGTGGGATCCGCGATCGGCCGAAGCTGTGGACGCGACAGGTAAACAAACTGGCCTGGCCCGCCAGGGGGCTTACCCTGGGGGGCTGCATGCCAAACGTTGCCGACCCCGGTGCTACAGCAATCTCCCGTACAGCAATGGCTGTTACAAGACAGCATAATTTAGAACAACCCAGAGTCTAAAGCTCAGGTGTATTTGAGGATCTGGGCCAGTACTTGGCTGTTTCTATAGTAATGACCCCTGAGCAAGCAGTGTAATGTACATGCTTATCACTGAGCTTGTCCAGAGGCTGCACGTCCATCAGAATGACTAGATGTCCTGATGTGTAATAAAAACACTTGGAGTCATAAAAAATCAACCCAGCCTACTTTACAGGGCCTGAGCCTTCTCTCCCTTACAGCATCTGAGCAGTAGGAGAATGGCTAATACGGGCCACTGTTCTGGTTGTTGTATTCTATTTATAAAAGCATAATACTGGCCAGTATTATAGTTGCTGTATTCTGTTATAAAACAACAACAAAACATAGAAAAATCAAAAATACAATTTAATGTTTTGAATTAATTTGGGGAAAAGAATTTACAGCACAGTACAAGAATTCAAAACATTTAAAACATTCCATTCTTTCTCTCCAGTATTTTCGTCTCTTTTGTTCCAATTTTGGGTAGCGGGAGCGAGTAGTATAAGAGCCCTACCATCAATCAAACGTTAACCCCACCCCTTGACCCCGTAAGCCCTGCACACAGGTCACTGGAAGTCCCACCTCTTGGGAGTATTACTTCCAGGGTCAAGGTGGACACATGTCCGGAAGCAAGGTGTGTCATGTGACCCCTGTAAGAACTTCTCCCACTGTCCTCTGCTGATCAGGATGGATTCTGCCCCCACAGGAATGCTTCGAGAGAAGATTTGACCAATCAGGGGGAGTTCTGGGGTTTGTGTGACCCCTCTAAGAACTCCTCCCACTGCCCTCTACCAATCAGCAGGGGTTTCAGCCGCTGGGGACCACCCCGAGAGGAGATTTGCCCAATTGGGGGGAATTCTGGGGCAGGGTGACCCGTTAGGAGGTGGCTCGTGTGACCCCTCTAAGAACTCCTCCCACCACCCTCTACCAATCGCGATGGGTTTTGGCCACAGAGGACAGCCCCAAAAGGAGATTCGACCAAAATAGGGTGGGTTCTGGGACGGGCTCAACCACCCAGAAGAGGGTCATGTGACCCCTCGAAGGACTCCTTCCAATGTCCTCTGCCAATCAGAGTGCAGAACCATCACCTCATAAGTCCCAGCGCTGGGAAGAGGAGGCCATCTCTTACCAAGAAGACGTGTTTTAGAAATTGTGGAAAGGCTGAGAGGAAACGTGGACTCCTTTACCACCCCTGTGAGAACTTCAGACTTTGTTTTAGCCCCGAGGACCTTTGGAGTTGTGTGGAGAAAGCGCTACAGCAGCGACAGTTCTGAAGAGGATGAGAGAGAAGCCAAGGGGATTCCTTTGGCCCAGCCATTGATGGATATGCCAGAATCCGAACCTGAAGCCCAACTGCTCATGAGACACCCCCATGAGCATGGTGGCCTCTCGTCATCCGCCACCCTGGAGGAGGAAGGCGATCATGGCTTGGGGGAGGCACTGGCAGACAAGGTGAATGGAAAAGACATAGCTCAGGTACATGAATGATTAAGAAGCGACGGTCGATGATTGCGTGTAATGAGGTTAGGAACCAGGGGTTGTGTAAATCTAAAAACAAGGAGTGGGAACTTACGCTTGTTTCTTCTCTGAAAATCTCTCGACAGCTTGACGATGCCTTTCCAGGGGACCCGGAGGCCCTGGACGGCGTAACATCAAGCAGCGAAGGTGAACCAGGCCCGCCTTGTTTTTGCTCAACGCCGCTAGAAATTGTTGAAGATGACTCCGAGGAGGACGGCTACGAGGAGTTTAGGAGGAGGCTTAGCATGGAACTCGCTGAGTCAGTGCCACATCACGAGCGTAAAAATGTTATGCGGACTATTGTCCGCGTTGCTGTTTATGCTGTTCTTCATCACTGTCTTAGGGAAAAGCTTTTTGAAAATGGTGAGGGCTGTGTCATAGATGCCCCAGCCCAATGGCACCATGACTGTGTGACTTGGACTTCAATGGATAGAAACTGCAAGCTCTGGGACCTGTGTGCTGAGCTATGTTTGGAAAGCTTATTGAACACTATTATTGCCATAGGTTATGTTATGCAACGTCTGTGCCTAACCCAAGAACATTTAGCACAAGGGGTGACCTTGAGAAATGCTGTGCAATTCAGTGGAGACCCTGACCTTGTTTTAAAGACAATGTCCAAACTGGAAGATGCCTGCTTACAGCGTTACATTGACCGTCTGGTCCACACAAAAAGTGACAGAACCCTGCTTAAGAAACAGTCTATTTGTAAGAAATCTAAAAGGATTAATTGAGAGAATGATGAAGGGACAAACATGCAATATAAAACTTGGCTGCTGTAGATTTTAAAAAATCGAATGAAAAGGGCTTTGTGATTATCTGTGTTTCTGTTAGAAGGTCTCTGGCCCTTAAGTGAGCTAAAAGTTTTAATGGAGCCTCTGGGTTTGTTTTCAAGAAGCTGTATGACTTTTAAATGAAAAAAAAAATGGTTTTTGAGAACCTAGGTCTTGTGTCTTTGTGTAAAAGAGACCCATTTACAGCAAAAAGCTGTGAAGTGGGAGGGGAACAAATCCTAAAAATGTGTTTACAGTGTAACCCTTCTGCCCATCAGAGTTGGCCACAACAGGGGCTGGATTCAGTATCTAGGAGTTCCCTCCCAGTAACACAATGCAAAACCGGGTCAAGCCCCCCACCAGCGGGGCACTGAAGCTCCCCTATGACAAGTTGAAATCACTGAATACTGTGTTAAGTAGTAGGGGGGCCTCAGAGCTGGGGCACCGTGAACCCAAAGTGACATCAGCTCTGCAGTCTGTAACCAAACTCCTAATAGAATCAAAATTACCTCTGACATTACACAATGGAGAGAAAGTGCAATTGGTGTTTGGGGCCCTCAGAAGGGGGCTCACATCACCAGGCACAAACCTCCAAACTCTCTCAATTCACTGGGTTTTGGAATCCTTGTCCCTTGCCTAGCGAGTGCTACTTAGTTGATGGCGAGTCCCTCCGTCATAAAAGGCCAAGGACAGTTCTACTGTCCTTGATTCACATAATCAGGATAACAGCACTTTATTCTTTCTGCCCCTATAACAGAGAAACTGGGGATCCCACAGCCGCCAAAGTGACCATTTGGGCTCCTGTGGGCTCATGCTAGGTGGGGTGAGTGTCCTGTGCAAACGAGATCAGCTCCTGAAGTCCTTTCCCACAACTCACCACCAGATGTCAGGGTAGAGCTCATCCTGCCTCTGCTTACAACAGGAAAACAAAACAGGGATTAGCCATTTACAACGCACACTTTGCTTCTCTACAAAAGAAAAAAGACACTAAACTTTCTAAACTACTACATGCTACAAGGGGCCACAGCAATGGTTCCCTCACCCCACCTAGCAATATTGTTAACCTATCCAACTATACTCTCAGCCCAGCAGAAGCAGCTGTTCTATCTCGGGGCCTCTCCTTCTGCCCCTCCACCCCCACGAACATGATACAGTTCTGTGGTGACCTAGAATCCTATTTTCGACGTCTCCGTCTCAAGGAATATTTCCAAAATACCTCTGAACAACATACTAATCCACAGAGGTCTCCCTGCCAACACTACAGAAAGAGGGATTCTAGATGGACTCCTCCTGAAGGTCGAAACAGCAGACTGGACTTCTACATAGAGTGCTTCCGCCGACGTGCACGGGCTGAAATTGTGGAAAAGCAGCATCACTTGCCCCATAACCTCAGCCATGCGGAACGCAATGCCATCCACAGCCTCAGAAACAACTCTGACATCATAATCAAAAAGGCTGACAAAGGAGGTGCTGTTGTCATCATGAATAGGTCGGAATATGAACAAGAGGCTGCTCGGCAGCTCTCCAACACGAGTTTCTACAAGCCATTACCCTATGATCCCACTGAGAGTTACCAAAAGCAACTACAGCATTTGCTCAAGAAACTTCCTGAAAAAGCACAAGATCAAATCCGCACAGACACACCCCTGGAACCCCGACCTGGGATATTCTATCTACTACCCAAGATCCATAAACCTGGAAATCCTGGGCGCCCCATCATCTCAGGCATTGGCACCCTGACAGCAGGATTGTCTGGCTATGTAGACTCCCTCCTCAGGCCCTACGCTACCAGCACTCCCAGCTACCTTCGAGACACCACTGACTTCCTGAGGAAACTTCAATCCATCGGTGATCTTCCTGATAACACCATCCTGGCTACTATGGATGTAGAAGCCCTCTACACCAACATTCCACACAAAGATGGACTACAAGCCGTCAAGAACACTATCCCCGATAATGTCACAGCTAACCTGGTGGCTGAACTTTGTGACTTTGTCCTTACCCATAACTATTTCACATTTGGGGACAATGTATACCTTCAGATCAGCGGCACTGCTATGGGTACCCGCATGGCCCCACAGTATGCCAACATTTTTATGGCTGATTTAGAACAACGCTTCCTCAGCTCTCGTCCCCTAAAGCCCCTACTCTACTTGCGCTATATTGATGACATCTTCATCATCTGGACCCATGGAAAAGAAGCCCTTGAGGAATTCCACCATGATTTCAACAATTTCCATCCCACCACCAACCTCAGCCTGGTCCAGTCCACACAAGAGATCCACTTCCTGGACACTACAGTGCTAATAAACAATGGCCACATAAACACCACCCTATACCGTAAACCTACTGACCGCTATTCCTACCTGCATGCCTCCAGCTTTCACCCTGACCACACCACACGATCCATCGTCTACAGCCAAGCTCTGCGATACAACCGCATTTGCTCCAACCCCTCAGACAGAGACAAACACCTACAAGATCTCTGTCAAGCTTTCTTACAACTACAATACCCACCTGCAGAAGTAAAGAAACAGATTGATAGAGCCAGAAGAGTTCCCAGAAGTTACCTACTACAGGACAGGCCTAACAAAGAAAATAACAGAACGCCACTAGCCGTCACCTTCAGCCCCCAACTAAAACCCCTCCAACGCATTATTAAGGATCTACAACCTATCCTAAAGGATGACCCAACACTCTCACAAGTCTTGGGAGACAGGCCAGTCCTTGCCTACAGACAGCCCCGCAACCTGAAGCAAATACTCACCAACAACCACATACACAACAGAACCACTAACCCAGGAACTTATCCTTGCAACAAAGCCCGTTGCCAATTGTGCCCACATATCTATTCAGGGGACACCATCACAGGGCCTAATAACATCAGCCACACTATCAGAGGCTCGTTCACCTGCACATCCACCAATGTGATCTATGCCATCATGTGCCAGCAATGCCCCTCTGCCATGTACATTGGTCAAACTGGACAGTCTCTACGTAAAAGAATAAATGGACACAAATCAGATGTCAAGAATTATAACATTCATAAACCAGTCGGAGAACACTTCAATCTCTCTGGTCACGCAATCACAGACATGAAGGTCGCTATCTTAAAACAAAAAAACTTCAAATCCAGACTCCAGCGAGAAACTGCTGAATTGGAATTCATTTGCAAATTGGATACTATTAATTTAGGCTTAAATAGAGACTGGGAGTGGCTAAGTCATTATGCAAGGTAGCCTGTTTCCTCTTGTTTTTTCCTACCCCCCCTCCCCGATGCTCTGGTTTAACTTGGATTTAAACCTGGAGAATGGTCAGTTTAGATGAGCTATTACCAGCAGGAGAGTGAGTTTGTGTGTGTATGGGGGCGGGGGGGATGTGAGAAAACCTTGATCTATGCAGGAAATAGCCCGACTTGATTATGTTAAGAGTTGTCACTTTGGATGGGCTAGCACCAGCAGGAGAGTGAATTTGTGTGGGGGGGGTGGAGGGTGAGAAAACCTGGATTTGTGCTGGAAATGGCCCACCTGTTGATCACTTTAGATAAGCTATTACCAGCAGGACAGTGGGGTGGGAGGAGGTATTGTTTCATGATTTCTGTGTGTATATAAAGTCTGCTGCAGTTTCCACGGTAAACATCTGATGAAGTGAGCTGTAGCTCACGAAAGCTCATGCTCAAATAAATTGGTTAGTCTCTAAGGTGCCACAAGTACTCCTTTTCTTTTTGCGAATACAGACTAACACGGCTGTTCCTCTGAAAACAGGGATGGTTCAGACATGTGTTTGAGTACAATAGAGTTGACTCATCCTGTTCACACCCCCACTGAATAGCGAAGGTAACTGTGATTACTTACCCTTGTTGCTAGAGGGATAAATGTGATGGGTGTGCACCCATAGTAAGGGAGGCGGGTGGGTGAGTTCGGATTAATATGAAATGAAATAAAACCTCAGGAATTCGCAGATGCTATTGGGCAGTTTAAATATAATCCCTGGAGTTGGTAGAGCACTATTGGACAGTGAAAATGACCCAGGAACTGGCAGAACTCTACTGGACAGTTTAAATATGACCCAGGAGTTGTTTGAATGCTATGGGTCACTCTTTCTAGCAATTCAAAGCCATTAAAAGTTTAAAATACTCTATTTACCCAAAAAACCCAAAACAACCAACCAAAAAATCCCACCACACACACACACACACACACACACACGGGTCTAAACCAAAACTGAAATGTTTGAAGGGTTCACAAATCTTCACCATGCTTTAGAACAATCATTTGCTCGAAAGACAAATTTTTAAAAGCTGTGGGTGCTTATTATGGTTGTGATACAACCATTTTATTTCAACCCCCCACCCCAAAGTTTAAGCATGAAAGAAACATGTTTAAAAAACAAGCCCCAAAGACATTTACTGAGATCTGCAAAGGGTCCCCACTTGGAAATGGGTACAGTTACATTACGGATTGGTGATTTACTGTTTAATACTGTAAGAAGGCCCTACAGAAAAATGTATTTTAACTAAAAGGAAAAAAATGTGGCCAAAAGCAGCTCGGTTGTGCAGACAGCTTAATTTGTTGGATCATACTAAAGAAGTTCTGTATTAAAATCACAAATGAGTGTGATTCCCCATAGTTTAAATTGCAGGGTATTACTAATTAAGAGGTCTCTTGGGTTTTGGTACTGTTTCTCTCCCTCTCCGTGTGAAAGTTGCAAGCTGCTAATTGTGTTAGTACATCCTAGACAGAGTCTGTTCTCAAAGCAACACTTTGTAACAACAGAAAGAGCACACAGAGACTCCCCGCCCTTTTGTTGTATTTATCTGGCTTTGTTAACAATTGTGCTTTAAAATAGAGATAGAGGATGTATGTGGATGGATGCTTGGTGTGGATAATAACTGAATGATCAGGGAGGTGCCAGCCTAAGAATCCAGTGTCTGTCGGCCAAAGAAGGCGTCAACCAGAGGACCCCCGGAGGGCAGACTGGAATCCACCCAACAGCCTCAAGGATGGGAGAACCGAAGAACAAGACGGAGCCGTCAGGAATGTGCCATCTGCTGATTGATTCAGCAACAGCATGATGAAGCAATTCCCATAGGCTGGCATAGCAATAAATTCCTATAAAAATGGACTCTAGAAATGGAAAACTTTGGGGTCTGATTCTGCAAACCAACTTCCAGGCGCGTCAGATGTGCATCTGACAAGGCCCTGCTCCCTCCTCGTGTCCAGGCCACCTGGCCAGTGGCTTGGCATGAGCAACTCTAAGGCTGGTAACTATGATAACAACCTTGCAGAACCTCTCTCTGTGTGTGTGTATGAATGAATGTGTGAGTAAATATGAAATTGAATGGAATGTTATAGCTATAACTAACTGCTTACTATGATTCTTTCTGTATGCACAATAAATGTGGCATTTTGCCTTTTCCCTTTTAATAAGATCCTGCTGGTTTTTATTTTATTGGTATAACAAATTCCCCCACCCCAGATCACAAAAGGGAATGTTAGGGAGGGGTGCCTAATGGCCTTAAGTAGCTATTATTTGAGAGTTGTAGCGATCAAATCAACCTGCTAGCTCCTATTTTGAAGTCTGTTTGAAACAAAGGCTTAGGATGGTGTAAAAACCTCATGTATTTTGGAGACTCTTTCAACAGAAACTCTCTTGAATGGCTGCTGGACTGCAAAAGGAGCCATGCTCCCTGTTTTTAACTCTGAAAATATATATTCTATTATATCACTCGTTGGCCGTGCTGTCTTAGTAAATAATGGTGCCTATGTTTCTTGCAGTGTGATCTGTTTAGCATGGAACCAATCACTTTAAACTGCATTTCATCACCGGGCCAAGGTAAAAACCAGTTTAACTGTAGTTTTGCTTAATAACTTCAGGTATTACACAGGTTGGATAGGGATTTGGGGGTAATACTAACTAACATTTTTGCTTGTTCTTTAATCCAAAGGCCCAAACACATATGGGGGTGGGGTGGGGGGGGGCGTAACTTTCTGCAATTGGCTTTTAAATGCATGTGGGTTTATTGAAAAGTATTTTGTTGCAAACTGTGTTTTAAACTCTCACTCTCTCTCTCTCTCTCTGTGTAAAAAAATATAGGTGATTTTTTTTTAAAGTATATGGCTGCAAACTGATGGTAATGGTGTGTTTCAAATTAACAGGGTGCTTTTTTAATGTGCAAAATGTGTTTTAAACTGGATTTTAAAAGTTGATTTTAAAAGCAGTTTGGTTTTTATTTTGCAAACTGAGGTGCATTTAAAAAAAATGTTTGTGGGTTTGTTGTTTTTTGTTTTCAGTGGTAGAAATAAACTCAAAACTCCTGTTTGTTGTACAGCCTGAAATGGATTATTTTATTTTAAAGCTCTGACTTTTTAAATAGAAAAACACCCTAATGAATATTTTATTTTTAAGTTTACAAGACAGTTTCATGTGATTTATAATAATCATAATCATATTGTCTGCTCCACAGTACGGTCAAAACATGAGAGACCCTTAGACCAGAGGGTAAACAAGCTTAAAAGAAAAAGAAAAGAGACAGCTGAAAAGAAAAATTCACCAGATGGATGGATGAAGCCCAGTAAATATACTGTGTTTGGGAGGTTATGAGGTTTTGTATTTTAAGTAAATACATCGGTGTGGGTGAGAAAGATGGTAAAGTTAAGTTTTGTAATATGTTCCTTCCCCCCCAATCGGGAATGTGCAGTTCTCCTGACAATGCTGTAGTCAGAGCTACAGGGACACCTCCACCAGACCAGCCAAAGAACCAGAAATCTGCTTTGAGACCTTTAACAACTCAAAACAGCACAAGAGTGCAGATGAAGCATCAGGACAGTCCAAACCTCAAATACGTCAAAGCCAAGGACAAAACAAAAGACTCTGGTGAAAACCAACCACGCAAACACAACTCCAGTTCCTCAGCGGCCACCTCCACACCAAGCCCTGAGAAAACCATGAGTGAAAACGCCCACCTACGATGCTTCGTTCAGAAGACTGAGGGACGCTGTATCCTCAGGGGTTCTAAAAGAACGGCATTCTAAAAAGGTTTGGGGAAAATATGATGCTTCGTTCAGAATACCGGTGAACGGTGTATCTTCAGGGGGTCTAAAAGAAAGGAGGGCTGGAAAGCACGTCAACAAAGCAAAAGCTTTGGTGGGTGACTTTTTGAAAAATACTTCAATTTTTGGCTCTGCGCAGGCGTGACTAGTCGTGGAAAGGGGCCTGGGTAAAAGGGGTACCCTCAAGGATACACATCAGCTCAGGTGTAAACAAAAGGGGGGACAGCGCTTGGTGGACAAACAAATGGCTGCCAAAAAGTTCCAGGCCAGGGTCGCTGTAAAAATTTTAAAAAGGGCTAAAGAGGTAATGGGGAGGGGGGACAAAAAGAGATGCCCTCGACTGGAGACTCTCAAACTGGAATATCTGAAAATGGGGAGGTGGAATCAGACTCTCACACAGAGTCTGGTTTAGAAAATTCCCCAGAGGGCTCTCTAGAATGATGGGTCCCCATTTCCTCCCGATGACCCTCACGGAGGCGCCTCGGAGTCTGACTCTCAAATAGCATCTGATGTAGATGGTCCCGTAGAGGAACCCCCAAGTAACCCTGAAAATGCAGAGGGGTGTATGGAGAGAGTGAGAAGTTGGCAACGTGAATTACCTAGATTTGGGGGGTTGGTGTATTGTGAGGAATTTCATTTTGTCAATCTTGAGCGAATAAATTCAGCTCAGCAGGTTGTTGAAGCCATACACAAGGGGATACAGTTAGTTCTCGATGACGTTAATGGTAGGGTAGGCCCTGATGATTATGTTCAGTTACATTTAGAGAGCCGTAATTGAACTAACCCGTTGTTTTCAGTCTGAAGAACTAGGGATGAGCTGTCTGCTGAGGATTTCTTCAATCAGACCTCAAAGCTGCCACAGAGCAATAGAGTTGCATGTCAATGGGACATTGCACCTCGTTGGGACAGTTTTAAAAAAACAGGGGTGGGGGCCGCTCGTAGAGTTTTAAATTCTATCCTCAGTAGTCAAATCATCCATAAAAAAGAGACAATGTTTAGTAGACCTGACTTACATGGCTACCAATCTGTGTTTTGCGCGTGGGCTCTTGACCATCATGTCCGACCATAAACCTACGGACGCGGAATCGTTAGCAGGGGAGAGAAAGTTGCATGAGAAACTGGGCTGGTCAGATCAAAAAAAGATTATGCTCAGTGACGTAGCAATGTCTGAACAGCATTTAGGAGTCAACACACAGGTGGTGCTGTATGTGGCGAAAAGGGCTTTTTTTAAACGGGCGGGGGGGCAGTTTACCCCAAGACCTATTTCATCCTGTTGCACGATGAGCATTACTATGGGGTTCTGGTTGTGAAAAAGTTGTTTGGAGCAAAAAAATATGGTGAGTTTTGCCCCACGGTGCACATTCACGGCCACTCTCGCAGGTACAGCTGCTGCCTCTGCTTGAGCGTAACCTGCTCAGACAGCGTGGACGTGCAGCTGAGGTGTCCTCGCTGTAGACTGTATTGTCAGTCCAGAGAGCGTTTAGACAGACACATCGACTGGGCATCGACAGAACAAGCTGAATGCCTGTCTAAAACGTTGTGCGACAAGGGTCAGTCTTACGTGGACAAGCGGCACAGACGTAAAGGGAGGCGCTGTAAGCAGGGTCAGGGTTTGATCGCTGGTGATGTAGACGGTCACCTCGGTTTTATGGACAGCCTTAGAAAGCCCGAATCCTCAGAAAAGTGTATTTGTTATGATTCTGAATACACACAGGAGACTGGGTTGCACACTCCCAATTACATTTTTGCTATGTCCCTCAAGCCGGAAAAGTCCTGGGAATTTAAGGGTGATGAGTGTCTTTCTATGTTTGTTCAGACCTTTATTGGCAAAGAGTTCCGGGTCTACACGTTCCAGGCGCACAATTCCAAAGGTTACGATGCATACTTCATCATTAGACAGTTCCTGAAGGAAAAGATGTGCCTAGAACTGATCACTCAGGGTAGTAAACTAATGTGTGTGGAAGTTAAGGCCCTGGGCATTCGTTTTATAGACTCTTTAAACTTCTTGCCCATGAAGCTTGGTTAGCTCCCGCAGGTGATGGGATTTGAAGGGTGCAAAGGGTATTTTCCACATTTTTTGAACACTTGAGAAAATCAAAATGACGTGGGGCCGATGCCCGGTGTGGAGCACTATGGTGTAGAAAGCATGATGCCCAGGGAAAAAGCAGAGTTTCTCGACTGGTAGCAGGCCCACAGGTAGGAGACGTTTGACTTGCAGAAAGAGCTCGCGTATTACTGTCAGCAGGATGTCAAAATTTTGAGACAGCTTTGTATCCTATACAGAAAAGAGATTATGAAAATGATGGAGAAGGGAGATCTAGTAGAGAGAGAACCTGGTAAATTCACTGAGATAAAACTGTGTATAGATCCATTCTGGTACATAACACTAGCATCTGCCTGCATGGCTATGTACAGGTTTATGTTTTTGGAGCCTAACACGGTAGCTCTTCTCCCTCCAGACGATGATCACAGGCAGAAAAAGATATTCGACCCCATCTATTCAGTGGCTGTTGTATACCTCTCACCAAGAAACTATACAAATAGGGCATGCTTTACAGGGTGGGGAACTACAGGTAGGCTCCAACTCTTTAGAGGGTTATGCCAGTGTTGACAGGGTACACACAGCCATAGAGTTTAATGGGTGTTCTTTTCCACGGTTGTGCCACCTGTCATTGTGAGAAAGCACAAAACCCTATGACGGGGACAACTTTTGGGTTTCCTTATTACAAGACGCAGCTCAAGACCGACTATCTGAAATAACTTGGTTTTGTAGTGAGGACTCTTTGGGAGCAAGAGTGGGAAGTGATGAAAGAAACAGACAGGGAGCTTGCAGGTATTGAAAATGAGCCCAGTTGCCCTAGCCTCTCGTGCCTAGGGATGCTCTTTTTGGGGGGAGGACAAACGCTATCTGTCTATATTACAAACTTAACTCCGCGGAAGAAATCCACTATTATGATTTTACCAGCTTCTACCCTTTTGTAAAGAAAACCAAAGAATACCCTATCGGACACCCTGATATAGTTTATGACAAATTTGGACCCCTTGCAAATTATTTTGGAATTGCAAAACTTAAAGTGTACCCCACACAAGGCTTCTTTTTCCCATTCTTACCTGTCAGAGTGGGTGGCAAGCTTATGTTCCCGCTATGCCGAACCTGTGCGGAAACCGAGCAGCGGGAGATGTGCATCCATACTGACAAGGAGAGGGCCATCCTGGGGACTTGGTGCACGGTGGAATTGAACGCGGCCATAACGAAGGGGTACGCGGTGGCAAAAATATATGAAATCTGGCTTTTTAATGAAAAATCTGATGAACTCCTTTCAGAGTACATCAAATGACACCTCCGCCAGAAACAAGAGGCTTCAGGGTATCCCAGCTGGTGCACAGATGAAGAAAAACAAAATAAGTACATGAACGATTTCTACCAGAAAGAAGGCGTGCGTTTGTGCCAACACGAGATCAGGTTTAACCCCGCTAAACGCCAAATCGCTAAACTCTTTCTAAATTCCCTCACGAGCGAGATCCCGCCAGATCAACACATCACCGAGTTTGTGTCGGCAGGCCCGAAAACATACGGGTATAAGCTGTCGGGAGGAAAGGCCTGTATGAAAGTCAAAGGTATTACCCTGAACTTGGCAAACTGTCAAAAGATCAACTTTGAGAGTTTGAAAGATCTAGTCCTGGACTATTGCACGGGCCTGCGAGAAAACACCTCAAAAAAGAGAGAGGTTCAGCAGCCCTCTATCGTAAGGAGCAAAAATCAGTGGTAAATAGAGACCAAAACCCTTAAGAAAACAAAGGAAGTCATTTACAACAAGAGGGTCCTAGGAGAAGGCTTTAAAACCCTGCCCTACGGATTTTAAAATGGATACGAGGTGGAAACACCCCTTTTCTGCAATACTCGCGGGACCTAGCAACTGTGGGAAAAGTTACTTTATAAAAAATGTGTTGGATAATGCCAAACAAAACATTGTCTGTTATGCCTGAGAATAGTGGATAACATGGCTATAAAAAGCATTGCAAGATACACATGTCTGGGCTTGTTGAAACACATTTTGAGCAAGGCTAGGTATGCCCAAGAATTTAAATGTATTTTTTAGAAAATTCATCACCATCCGGTCGTTTTGCACTAAGTCGTAAGAATACAATTTTAAAATCCTGTCAAAAGATAAACCCTTGCTCTGATGATGTAAGAAAAACACTCAGTGATAGCCGCAGGCGACAGAGCGGGGGTCTTGTAATTGTCTATTGTGAAACACAATGCCTGTGGCATTTTTGTTTAAACATTTCATAATGCTTTTAGGAAACAACATGCTCTTCGGGGGGTGCCCGTATGAGTCTAAAAACTCTCCACGGTTACGCTCCGCCAGACACAAGGCAAGCCAGTGTTCACCAGGTTGGTTGTGTGGATGTGCGATACAAACCTAGGGGTCTCTGAGACAGCGTGTCGCCAGGGAGCCAAATCACAAGGGAACACATCTAAGAAATTCTTTTTTGTGTAAGGCACCTTGATAAGACACACAAGAGCTGCGCGGTGTCCATGTTCACATATGGTCAAGCAGAACGTCTCTCCTCTGATTTCTCTCTATAATGTTGTCAAAAACCCCATGCATGATCAGATTGATGGTGATGGTTAAAGCCTTCCCAAAACGTATTTCTGCTCTCAGGTTCCCGGTTTTAATCAGGGAATAGTCATCGGTGCATTCCTGGTCGGGAGACAGGTCAAAGGCAAACAAGGTGTAACCCTGTGGAAACTCCTCACGGTCGATTAACAGAGAACGATCTGTCATGTGTTTACCAGTGTCTGTACCAGATTCATGTATTCTCTCACGCAGCATCCTGCCTCCAAGTCTGGTTGCAGAGGCTTGGTTGGTATCTGTTCACCATCCACATACAAGGCCACAAAATAAATATCATAATGTTTAAAATGAAAGGGATTTTTAGTGTAACTTCCACTCAAGGCATAAGACAAACCCTAGGACAAGCATTTTGGGTAACTGTCCCAAAAAACAGGTTCTCCTGGTTATTGACCCTGCTGCCCACGGGGATGCTAAACACTTTCATTCCCACACGGTCCACGGGATATTTACCATTTGTGGTAAGCAGGGACTCTGCGTGCCCCAGACGAACGCTCAGGGCCACTCGTACTTTCTTCATAAAAAGCGATGCTGATACAATGCGCAATTTAAAGCCTTTGGCTGCACTGCCCATTAAACAGAAAGCATCTTATCTGTGCGTCAGTTTAAATTTTCACATCCACTCCGTTCAACAAATGAGACGTATCTGTTCTGATCTGTCTTTATTTCAATGGTAATGGTATCGATGTGGTGTTTTCTGACAGGAATGTGATGAGGTTTATCGTAGGTGATGGTGACAAACTCATTGTTCCTTCCTCAGACAGGGACACAGTGTAACAGGGGAACAGAAAAGTCCCTCACAAACTGGTGTTCTACAATATCTGTGTGCAGATACAGGGAATTAACTCCCCCTGTGATGTCTGCCCAGAAGGGGAATTTTTGGATGCTGCGCTTGGGGCCCAAACCTAGAATGTTAGCTAGCTCCCTGCTGGTAGAAAACATAAGAGTAAAATCAGCGGATTTAAGGTTAACTTTTCTACCCACAGGGTCATCGTTCATGACCACCTCAGGTGGTGGGGGATGACGAGCCACGGCATTGTTCATATGATCCAATCATTTGGGTATGGACAAGTAATAACCTCGTCGTAGGATAAAACTCTATGCCATATCTTCAAAGGTGATTTCAAAAGGGGTGTCCTCGTTGATAGCGTTCCAGCTGTGCGGGTGTTGTATTTCCACTAACCCCACCTCCCAGGCACCCGGGAGATCCAAGGGCTTAATTAGCTGTATTGTAAAGTTCGAGCTGGTGTTTTGAGGAAAAACTGCAGAGCTGGCATTGCTGGGCAAAGTCATGTAAAACCCGCTGTCGCTCATTTTTCGCTCACGTGGTCGCCTTTTCTAAAAGGGGCAACAACCGGTTTTATTTTAAAACCGTTTCTATCAACCGGTTTCCATATCTTCAGAGAATTGGAAGGGTTAACATCGGCGGGTCTGGTACGTAGAGTTCTGTAAAAGCTCTGGTTGTAACTCTTCATAAAGTCAGGTAACAGGTCAATGTGGCGAAAGGCGTTATGGGCTGTAAAATATCGCCACATCCTCCATATCTTTTTCAAGTTCTGTTAAAATCGCTCCACAACCCCTGCTTTGACTTCATTATCAGTAACAAAAAGCGTTAACGCTGTGCTGTTTCAACAATCTGCTAAAAGGTTTGTTTCAAAATTCTTTCCACCGATTAGTTTGTCATTTTTGAGGCACGCGACCTTGGCTAAAAATAGCTTCCAAGGATGCTTTTTGGCCACTTGAAAAAGAAGATTGACCCCGTCAAAGCCCCCAACTTTCCTGGGGGTTTAACAGATTTTCTTTAACAGAGCCGTCTGTGGAGACATGGCTGTTCCTGGGACCGTCTTTTACGAACACAAGTATGGAGGGGGACACGTTCATTCTGGCACATTTAAATAAGTTTTATTAATCGCCTGGTTTAACACAATCTTTTACAGCCGCCTGAAACAAAGGACGCCATGATCCCTACCATGAGGGAGTCTGAGCTGGTTCATTCTTCCATTTTTGTCCTTTTCTGGATTTTCCTCTTGAGATCTGGGTCTCAGACAGGAGCAAAAACAGCTGATGCGCGATGGATTTACTCCCACAGGGCTACCGATGTGTAACTTCTCAAAGGCCTCTAGAAAGGCATCGTCGAGCTGTTGAGAGATTTTCAGACAAAAAACAGTGTAAGCACCCCACTGCCTGTTTTTAGATTTATGTAATGCCAGGTCGATTCCTAACCCCATCACACCCCCATGATCGACCGTCGCTTCTTAATCATTCATTTACCTGAGCGCCGTCTTTCCCGTTCACCTTGTGACTCCCCCAAGCCACAATCGCCTTCCAACTTTAGGGCCTGGACAATGAGAGGCTGTCACACTCATCGGGGTGCCTCACAAAGGTTTGGATTTTGGGGTCGGGTTCCGACGTATCCATCAACGGTTGAGTCAAAGGGCCCTCCTCGGAACTGTCACTGCCGAAGCGCTTTCTCTACACAACTCCAAAGGTCCTCGGAGCTAAAACAAAATCTGAAGGTCTCACGGGGGTGGTAAAGGAGTCCATGTTTCCTCTCAGCCTTTCCACAATTTCTAAAACATGTCTTCTTGGTGAGAGATGGCTTCCTCTGCCCAGCGCTGGGACTTATGGGGTGATGGTGCTGCACTCTGATTGGCAGAGGGCGTTGGGAGGAGTTCTTAGAGGGGTCACATGACCCTCTTCTGGACGGTTCACCCAATCCGAGAACCTGCCCCATTTTGGTCAAATCTCTTCTCGGGGCGGTCCTCTGCAGCCGAAACCCATCGCGATTGGTAGAAGGTGGTGGGAGGAGTTCTTAGAGGGGTCACACGAAGCACTTCCGGACGGGTCACCCCACCCTGGAACTCCCCCCAGTTGGTCAAATCTCCTCTCGGGGTGGTCCCCAATGGCTGAAACCCCTCCTGATTGGTAGAGGGCGGTGGGAGGAATTCTTAGAGGGGTCACACAAACCACTTCCAGACAGATCACCCCACCCCGGAACTCCCCATGATTGGTCAAACCTCCTCTCGGGGTGGTCCCCAGTGGCTCAAACCCCTACTGATTGGTAGACGGTGGTGGGGGGTATTCTTAGAGGGGTCACACGAACCACTTCCAGACAGATCACCCCACCCCGGAACTCCCCAGGATTGGTCAAACCTCCTCTCGGGGTGGTCCCCAGTGGCTCAAACCCCTACTGATTTGTAGACGGTGGTGGGGGGTATTCTTAGAGGGGTCACACGAACCACTTCCAGACAGATCATCCTGCCCCGGAACTCCCCCTGATTGGTCAAATCTTCTCTTGGGGCGTTCCTATCAGGGCGAAACCCATCCCGATTGGTAGAGGACAATGGGAGGAGTTCTTAGAGGGGTCACATGACACACGTTGCTTCCGGTCATTTGTCTGCCTTGACCCTGGAAGTAATACCTCATGGCTTGGGACTTCCAGTGACGGTGGCTAAGGCTTACGAGGGCCAAGGGTGGGGTTAACGTTTGATTGACGGTAGGGCCCTTATACTACTGGAGCGCCTTCTTCTGTTTCTCTCCCGCTTCATTCCCCAAGCACTCGGCCAGGACAGATGTCATTTAGGACCTCAGTTGCCACCAGCTGGACAGAGGGACTTGGGTCTTTCTTGAGGAACTGGAGAGCTGAAATGACAGAGGACAACATGCTAGTGTACAGACTGTCAAATCACAGCTAAGCGTGATCACAGAATCTTGAACTACCAGAGCTGAATGATCACATTGTAAAATGTGAAACTGGGCTCAGTCCTTCTATTGGGATGGAAAATACATGAGAGATGAATATGCCTCACTTTTCATATTGTCACCTGTGCCTGAACTAGCTGGAGACTTACTATCTCTGAATACCACGCTACAGAAGCTCTCCAATACAAAGAAAGCTTTAGGTTCCTCCATTGGCTCCCTTCCATGCTCCCAACAAGTGGGGAGGCCCTGACTCGACCAGAAAGTCACCCACTCTGCTGTAAATGGAAGAAGGTCCATTGTTTCAATAGCTTCCACTTTTAAGTTTATTTTCCTTCTCTATTCAGGAGCCACGGTCTGAGCTCCAATAACCCTGGAATTGAACAGAGACCAGGTCCAAGCTGGTTTGTGCAGGATGCAGGGCACCTACTGGAAGAAAAATTGCTGGTGGGAAATTTGGGGGAGCAGAAAGTGGCTACAATTTCTCCTCACCTGGGCAGTCCACAGAGAGCCAATAACGCCCAAAGAGTGGATAGCACTGGCTGCGGAGGGGGCCTTGCCAGGACAACCAGGAGATGCACGGACTCACATCACACCCCCTGCAGCTGCCTCCTTCAGGGGAAATTAAAGCTGACTTTCTACTGGGCAAGACTGAATTTGTCCTTGGATGTGTGGCTGATGCACTTTGCACCAGTGCTATCGGTTACAGCTGCTTCTCAGCTAAATTTCTTTAGAACTCACGGATGAGCAGAACTTCAGCTGTATTTATTACTTACACATCAGCAGATGGTCCAGGTTCGGCCATTTCATACGCTGCCTGTCTGTGTGTTCCAGGATGATGCCTAAATACACAATGGAAAACAAACAACAACAATAAAACCTTCCCTTGTTGAGTGCAAAGTGATATTAGCAGCCCCTAGACAGGTCTTTGGCCTCTCCTACTGTGGACCTAAGGGTGAGCTGTGGGCAAGAGGATGCTAGTGCAGTTTAGAGTCCACACTGAAGAGAATGAGAAAGACTTTTTTTTTTAAGAATGTTTACACAAAACCCATTTGCTTTAAAGAGTCTGTGTTCCTCTTGCCACTGCTGTCAGTTATTGGAGACATACTATGCTAGTGTCTTGGTCTAGTGGTCTGAGCAAAGGCCTGGGGCCAGGAATAAGTGAGTTCTAAGCAGGGATCCCACAAGGTGACTGACAGGTGGGACTTAGGCCACAATGCCTGCCTGTCTCACCTGGGTATGCTTGGGAGAAGAGGGCACAGGGCCAAAGCGGAGGAACCTTTTGCCTCCTTGACAAGGTGGTGTGGCCAGGAACCTGAAAGAGCAGGTGCTGAGGGCAGGTGGGCTGCATGCCTCTCAATGATGAAGTCGTAGTGAAGAGCACTGAGCAACACTGTGGGTGGGTCTGCACTTTGAGCAAGGGGGATCACTCGCAGTTCAATGGGACAGGCCACACTACCTCGGACAGCGCTCGCATGCTAAAATTAGAATGTAGCAAAAGCAGCACGAGCAGTGGGAGGAGCTAGCCACCTTGAGAATCGACTTTGGGGTTTGGATGGGATCATACTTGGGGTGGTTAAACTTCCTCCTGCTCCTGCCATCGCAGCTACTCTCTATTTTTAGCACTCAGGGCTAGTGCGGGTATGTTTCATCAAGCTGGGAATTAGCCCCCCAGCTCCAAGTGTAAACATGCCCTATGAGACAGTGTCCCAGCCTCTACTACTAAATGACTGCACCGTGCTTTCCCTACAACAATCCCAAAGCACTTTATAGCAAGTCATGATTTCCTCCGACCACCACACTGGAGAGGTAGGGATATTAACATCCCCATTTATGTATGGGAAGCTGAGGCATAGAGAGATTAATGGCAGCTCAGTGCTGCACAGTGGGATTTTTTTCTCTCTCCCTCAATGGGAATACCAAAAGGGACACTGGGCATCATCTCTCACCAGCTAACTTGACTGCAACTGCCCGGATCTCTTCCCATCTGCTAAAGAAGTACATGATGGTGCTTTTGTACAAGTTCTCCAGCAGCTCGGCATTCTCTTTGGCCTAGAGGAAATCAGGGACACATGAGCTCTCTCTGGCTAGAAGTGCCCTTTGACTGCCAGCACATGCTTTTACGAGCCACAGGTAAATCAGAGAAAGAACAGGTGACTGGGTGGACGTGGGAAAAATGGGGATCTGTGGCAGATTTACATTTCCCATCACCCTCAGTCATATATCCCACTCTGACCGCTATTTCCATTACCCATCACACATCCCCCCCACACCTCTACACCACCACATACCACTCCAGTCAAGAAACTCAGACACTTCAACAGCTCACTCACAAGGTGTCTGCAAATGTCCACCTGGAGCTCTTCAGGCTTCAGCTCGGCTGTGCCATCAAGGTGTTCATTCACGGCAGTTTGGAGCCTCTTCAGTCCCAAAAATGGGACACAGAGGTGAAACGTAGCTCTGCATTCCTGAAAAAAAGGAAGCGTGTCACACCATTTAATTGTTCCCTAATGAGTGCTTTGGTCATTCAAAGGGAACTCATCTGCTTGACTGCTCATCTATTCCGGGATAAAAAGGGATTCATCTGGATGTAATTGGCAGAAAACATGCAGGAATGACTAATAGAGGGGAGAGCTTCCACTGCAACCTGGAGGTAGCATCAATGTCTTTTTGGAACAGATCTACCTACGAAAGCTGCTTCACCAGGTCTCTCTTCTGTTCTGGGGAGGCAGGGGCCTGGGGTGCAGAGACAGACAGGAATAGAGAGCTGTCGGGCTCAGACCCATGACCTATCCTGGATTCTGGTGAGGCAGCCATGGACCAACCTGGCGGGAACTGACTCAGCAGGAGGGCAATGAACTGAGGGGGGAATTTGGACCTCCAGAGCAGGCAGGAATAGCAGAGCTCCCCTGTCATTGGGAGGAAGATTCCTTTGGCTTAGTAAATAAGTCACTCTCGGTCTTACCACTGAAACCCTGGGGTTCGGGTCTTGCAGGTGCAGCAGAAGTGTGACCCAGCTCTGTCGAACCTGCTCGGCGAAATAGCCCTTCCATTTTCTTTTGGTCAGGCGGGCCAGGATGCCAAATACGACAAAGGACCATAAACGAAGAGCATCATCCTCCTACAGCCAAGAAAGCCCCACAAGTTAGTAACTAAGGGACAATCACATCACGAACCTCGCACAGCCATCTCTTCTACGCTAAAGTCGAGGGATTCCAACTACAGCTAGTCGGGAACACTTTCATGAACTAATTTTTGTTTCGAATTTGCTGATTCATCAAACTATTTTAGCGACAGTTCCATTTTGATGAAATTCCTCCAGAAGCCAGGCAGGGGTCCTTAGAAACCTGCCTGCTGTATTGCCAGTGCACCCATTCAGCTCCCTGGAAGCCGATCTAGCAGGCTGACTGGGATCGTGGGCTTCCAAACCCCCAGCGTCTGGGACCCTGGCTCTCAAATTTGCAACTCCCTGGCACTTCTAGCTCCCACAGTTTCCTGGGTTCCCAGCACCGGGATAGTCTGAGAGCAGACTGCCCGGACCCAAGGCTTTCAATAGAGCTTGGCTGAGAACAGGAATTCTGTTTCACAAAGAGTTTTGAAGTTTGGGGAGAGGGATTGCCACAAATAGGAACAAAACCAAAATTTGACATCTCAAAATTCTCTGCAAAACGGAATCATTCCAACCCTCTCACGTAGAAATGGTATAGAGCAGGCCCAACGCTCTCTATTGTACCTTGGAACCCCCTTTTCATGGTTATCTAGCTACCTAATCTAGTATTCAGACTTTCTTTGAGGTTCTCAGTGGCAAGAAAGAAGAACAGAAGGGGGAGACTGTGGGAGCAGGGATGTCATCCCCATCCTCCTAATGTTCTCCTGCTCCGAAAAACACCTCTCTTCCCTGGGGCTGAAACATCTCTTCACTCTGACATGAGCAATGCCCAGGGAGTAAATGGAGTCTAATCAAGATCGCTTGAACTGGGGCTGGAGAGTTCTGGTCACATACGTTGTCAAAGTAGGTCCGGATCTCTTGGGTGAGGTCTCTGAAGGAAGAACCTATGTCCTTCTCTTTCAGCTCCTTCAGGACTTTGGCCACTGCTTTCATGCTCTCGCCAATGACTTCAGAACTGAAAGGGTCACTTAAGGCCCTGATCAGGATGACCATAAGAAACTTCTTGTGCTTTTTCAGCTGGACAAACATACGACATTAAAGAACACTGATCACTGATCACACTTCTAATACACTTTCTTTAGCAGTTATGAAGCTGTGGGAATTTCATCTCCCCCTCCCACCCCCCCATCCCTCTCCCCGGAGACCTATAGCTATATTTCAGACCAGGTTCGAGCTACAATGAGCCAAACTTGGTGCCATAATACACCTGTGTCATCCTATTATTAGATTCCTAGTTACTTAGATTCCAAGGCCAAAAGAAACCCTTGTGATTATCCAGTCTGACCTCCTGCATAACATTGAACTTCCCCGAAATAGTCTCTGTTGGAACTAGAGTGTATCTTTTAGAAAAACGTTCAATCTTGATTTTAAAATTGCTAGTGACAGAGAATCCACTACAACCCTTGGTAAATTGTTCCAATGGTTAATTAAAATTACCATTAAAAATCAATGCCTTATTACCAGTCTGAATTAGTCTAGCTTCCTTTTCCCCCATTGAATCTTCTTATACCTTTGTTTGCTAATGGGAAGAACCCATTCTCAAAATGTGTTCCCCATGTGAGTAGTTCTAGACTGTCCTCAAGTCACTCCTTAACCTTCTCTTTGTACAGCTAAATAGATTGAGCTCCTTGAGTCTATCACTAGAGGTATCTTTGCCAATCCTTTGAGAATTCTTGGGACTCTTCTCTGAATCCTCTCTAATTTATCAGCATCCTTCTTGAATTGTGGACACCTGATCTGGACACAGCATTCCAGCAGTGCTCACATGAGTGTCATATTCAGAGGGAAAAGAACTTCTTTACTCTTCGTCAAGATTCCTCTCTTTATGCCTCTAAGGATCATTTCAGCCCTTTTGGCCACAACTTCGCATTGGGACACCTTATGTTCAACTGATTCTCTGCCATGACTCAAGTGGTTTTCAGCATCATTGCTTTTTGGGATAGAGTCTCTCATCCTGTAAGTATGGCCTGCATTTTTTTTTGTTCCTAGATGGAGACATTTACACATGGTCATATTAAAGTGTACAGATTGTTTGCTTATGCCCAGTTTAGCAAAGGATCTAGCTTGCTCTGTATTGACTGCAAAGAGGTTACTCGGGTATGTGAGAGAGCAGAATTTGGCCTAGTGCATTGTGTGCAGCCTCTGTAAACTCCGAACAACTATTTTCCTTGGTTTCTCTCGTTATACTGCATTCTAGTCAGTATTCTCTCTTACCTTCTCAGGCGCCCCATAGACTAAATTTCCCAGGCCTCTTACAGCCATCTGCCGGACAATGCTGTTCCTATCATGTGACTTTTCTTCCAAGATGTGTAAGACTGGCTTAAGGAACTTCTTCTCCCTGAGCATGGGATCACTCATTAGCTGAAAGAAAATCAACCTGTCCATTAGCCCCAATATGATCATTAAGATTGGGAATAGAATCTGAGCAGACATGTCATACACTAAAAACAACAAGGAGTCCTCCTACAGCCCCAGTCTTGAGGATAGAGACAAATATGGCTACCCCTCTGATACTTGGCACATAATACACTGTAACACAAATGAGAAATTCCACACAAATGAGAAAGGTCTACAAAACATGGAGCTTTCCTTTTGGGCACTAGAATAGGGATCCACTCACCTCTTGAGAGCCTCTTAGTGGCTGGGTATGGTATCACAGTCCTTTTCTCACCCCTGGTGCATCCTGCCAGCCGTCCTCAGTGAGTCTTCTGTGGCTCAGGCCTCTGGCTGAGTCCCAAAGTCCAAAGGAACCCCTTCTGGGGTAGTCAAGAACAGTCCCATGGCCCTCACTAGGGTCTCCAGCCCCAACTCTGGGTCCTTTACATTCTGCCCTTTGTTCAAGCTCTCCATTAGCATTGTCCCCTCCATGGGGCTTATGCCACTGTTGGTGGTAGGGGAACCTGGGCCTGCCCCTAACTCTGGGTTCCAAACCATGGATCCTATAAACAGGAGCTAGGCACTGCTTGATTTCAGGTCATTGTCGCTTCTTCCTACCGGCCACTTTTAGCTTCACCCTCACCTCAGAGTTAAAGTTCTTCGGGACTCTCTTCCTGAAAACCCAGCTTAAGTAAAGGCTGCCAGAATCAAACTCTGGCTGTCCCCTGAATTTCTGTGGCCAGAGAGCAGCGCCCTTTCTTGCCCCTCCAGTTCCTGCCAGGAACTGACCTGCTAAAGCCCTTCAGCTCCTTTTAGCCAAGCCTGATGGGCTCGGATTGGCTGCTTTCATGAGGCCTCTCTAGACAGACCCAGACTGGGGGCTCTTTTCCTGGGGCAGGGTGTAGTAGGACCATGAGGCCTCTTGTAAGGAGCCTTAAAGCCCAGGTACAGCCCATCACGGGCACAGAGAGGTTGTTTTTCTTAGAACCAGATAAGCCCCGAAGATAGTTGCTTAGTATAAGTGGGAAATATGATGCAGATGTTGGAGGAAGACTATGGAAAGGGAGGATGCTCCAGCAGGTATCCCCACTCTAGCCTAGGACTTAGGAGACCCAGGTTTCATTTTCTGCCCCCTCAAAGACTTCCTGTGTGACCTTGGGCAAGTCACTTAGCCCTTCTGTGCATCAGTTCCCTGCCTGTAAAATAGGAAACATAGTGCTTCCCTACCTCGCAGGAGTGTGGTGGGGATACAGACATTAAAGAGTTTAGAGGTACTCCGATACTAGAGTAATGAGAACCTAAGATAGACATTAATGTAGTTGTAGGTTGCTTGGTTGGTAGTATTAGGACACTCAGTTCATTCAGAAGATGTGCTGAGCTAAAACAAATTCAGGAGGTGTTGGTTAGGATCAGCACTAGGACTTGGCAGAAGAGGTCCAGTCATCCAAACTCTGTCCGTATCTCTCTCAGCCAGCACCTGTGGTTGTGTAGCTAGTATAGGCAATGACGGCAATAAAAACCACAGAGAGAGAGAGAAGGACTCAGAAAGGTATCGTGAAGTTCCTGGTGAGGTTTCCATATAAAGGAGGACCTATTCTACTGTCTAAAATGACAATTACTCCTATGAACTGAACTGTACAACTCCCGAAAGAAAGGCAGACAAGAGTCTAATGGTGAAACTGCTCTTCAGAGCCCTGTGTCTTACCTGGGCAAGGAAAGCTGTGCTGGTGACTCGGTGGTTTTCTGAGGGGGAATTCACCCAGGGGAGGAGGCTCTGTATGATCTCAGGTGTTATGAGCCCAGATCTTAGCAGAAGCCTGGAAGATAAAAGAAACCGCTCATGGGCTAGATTGCACACTTCAAAAACTCAGCTGCTCTGAGCATACAGCTCTGATATCTAGGAGTGGGAGCTGTGTGTTTCCACCCAGGACACCCCCGCACCCTCCGCCCACAAAGCTATAAACGGGAGGTTCCCTCTCAGCCACTCTATTGGCTACTCATTCCCAAGGATAAAATGATGCCTCCTAGATCTCTTACCTCACCAGCAGACACACTCCCTCATGGTGTGTCTTGGGGTTTTCCACAAGAGTCCAAGTCCTCTGCTTCCTGAGCGCTCTCACCAGTCTCTCATTCCCACCCTTGAAAAGCACAGATTCTAATGCTTTGATAGAAAGCCTGGGGAAAGAGAGGCACAGAACTGCAGCAATCAGGAGGAAGGTGCAGCTTGAACAGAGAGTCAGGAAGCCCCGGTTACTTCTCAGGTCTGCTGTTCAATCGGCAGTTCACCCATTGGCAATGTCCTGGACACCAGTGTCCCTGGAAGGACTTGATGCTGGGAGGTAAGTTTCAGTCTCATACATCTCATAGGACTAGTTTTGCTAGGGACAAAATTTTGCAGTCCTTTTTCATAGAATCATAGAATCATAGAATATCAGGGTTGGAAGGGAGCTCAGGAGGTCATCTAGTCCAACCCCCTGCTCAAAAGCAGGACCCATCCCCAATTAAATCATCCCAGCCAGGGCTTTTTCTCTTTCTGCAAGGAGTATGGGCACTAGCAGAGTACAGTGATATGGAAAAGATACATGATCAGGACCCAGAAACAGGGGGCATAGAGTGTGGTGATCACTAATGGACATTTTGGGGTCATATCTCCAGATATGAGGTGACAGAGTGCTGAGGGTTTGCACTTGAGTCAGCACTCTGGTCACTATTCGTACTAATTCGGTTCCTCACAGAAGGCCTAATTGGATAGAGGTGTACCTGATTACGAGGTCAGATTGGGGCTAGTGAGTCAAGGAACCAATCATTCCATTAACAGGGAAACTGTATAAAAGGACATGGGCAGGAGCCCTTTGAGGGGAACAGACAGAGAAAGAAACTTGGGTGACCAGATGTCCCAATATTTGGGGCTTTATCTTATACAGGTGCCTATCCCCCCACCCGCCCCTGTCCTGATTTTTCACACTTGCTGTCTGGTTACTCTAAGAGAAACAGAAAGACAAAAAGCTAGGAGAGCCTGACAAAGTGAGGTCTCTGAGTGGAAACACCTTACCCCCCACCTGACTTTTGGAGAAGAGCTTAGAAAGTTGAGATACAATATAAAGGTGCTATGTATTGGTAGGGGGATTAAATAGACTATACATTGGTGTTTACAAGCAAAAAAGTCTCAACGCGGTCTGTGTTTGTGGAAGATGTGGGGGTGCAACACCCCTCTGTGTCACAGCTGGGGGCTCATCAGGGATTTCCCTGTTATCTATGCAAATGGAGAGCCTCTTGGAGAAGCCGGTGTAGAGGTTTGGCAGTCCAGGCGATGGAGGGAACACTGAAATGGGTGATGAAGCAGCAAAGAGAAGTGTAGAACAGGGGTTCTCAACCTTTCTGTTTCTGAGCCTCCCCCCCTACCTCAACATGCTAGAAATACTCCATGGCCCAGTTCCAGGCCTCTGCCCTGCCAGGCATCAGAGTTTGGGGCTCCTGGCTCCAGATTTTAACCCCACAGGGTGCAGGGGCTTGAGGCTTTAGTGCAGGTGCTGGGCTCAAGGCTTCAGCTTTCTGCCCTGAGCCCCAGCTAGTCTAAAGCCAACCCTGCTTGGCAGACCCCCTAAAACCGGCCCGGTTGAGAACTGCTGGTGTAGAACAGTGGCCTCCAAACGTTTTGGCTCACGCACCCCCAGGGTGACCTGCCGCAGACGCGCCACCGATGGGAGACCTGCCACAGGCGGGCCGCCAGAGGGGAGCACCAGCCGTGGACATGCAGAGCTGCCGCCGAAGGAAAAAAACGGCGGAGTGCCGTCCGGCGGCGCTACTGCTGCCACGCCCCCCCCCGGGATCATCCCGGGCACCCCAGTTTGGAGACCGCTGGTGTAGAAGACCCGACAGACCTTCCAACAATCCCAGCAGGCAGAAAAACAGCCTTTCCTTGCCCGGTAGGTTTAACAGCAAAAGAGTCGGCAGGAATTTATACGGGAGCAAGCCCAGGTCTGGCAACAACTCCCCCAAAGTTTGGTGAGTCCCGTGACAGGAAATGGAAACCAGGCACAGGAGATCAGACTGTAAAATGGGACCCGCGAACAACCCCGGTGTGTTTTTGGTTACTCCTCAAGGAGGAGCAGTGAGACCTCCTAGGGACAGAACAATGTGGGCCCTTCAACTGACACTCTATTTAACCGGGGAAGCACATCTAGGGCTTTTAGTGATGAGCAGGCAAGAGATTATGACATGATTAAGGCAGCCATGCTGGACGAGGTGGGGCCTGTCTACAGAAAAGTACTGCCAGAAATCTAGAGTTGAAAGATGGATTGAGGGATTATGCCTCTGTGCATTTGGACAGAAATTAAAAGATTGGGCCACTCATTGGTAAGGCCAGATACTCAGACTGTCGGGGAGATCATGGACTGCATGGTTCTGGAAGTTTCTTCAGAGTCTCCCTGAGCATACCCGAGTATGGGTTCTGTGGCGCCAGCCAGTTCATCTGGACCCACAGTTAAAGTGAGAGGAATTTGCAGAGGCGGACATTCCCAGAGTGAGTCAGTGGTCTAAGGGACTAGATTTGAGAAGGACCAGAGTGCCTACAGCTGGGAAGGGCAGCAAGAAGAAGAGGGAGGAGCCTCAAGGAACTGTAGTGGGAGCTTGGCCTACGGCGTGCTTCCGACATGGACCTGAAGGACATCTAAAAAGAGACTGTCCGAAAATGGACTGTGGGTTTGCCCAGTTTTGTGGTTGGGACAAGACTCCCAGGCAGGGAAGAAAAAAGAAAGTACCTACCGTATCGGTCTGGGTAGGGAGGAGCCACCAAAGGGACTAATGGACACAGCTTCATCCTGTTTGCTAATCAGGCAGGAGTTAGTGAAACCCCACTGGATACTTCCCAGAGGTAGGATCAAAACTGAATACCAGGTCCATGGGGACAATAAATTCTGCCCAATGGCAGAGGTGACTCTGAAAATTAAGGGGAAGTTTAGGCAGAAACATGTAGGGGTAGTGGATGGATTGCCCCACTGCCTTCTACTGGGCATGGACTGGAATCCCTTTCTAACAGGGACACCAAGGCAGGTATGGAGGCCCAGGAGGGTGGAAATAAAACCTGAAGGGCCAGGTAAAGAGGAAATATATGTAAAGGGGCTGGAGGAACCTAGACACGAAAGTAGAGACAAGAGGGAGGAGAAAGAAAACAAAGGTCAAGCGTAAAGGTGACTTAAGATCATCCAGTGGGGTCAAACAGTCATCAGAGCCCTTACCACCAGGATCTCAGGAGCAGGCATCCCTAGAACACTTTGGAGGGACTCAGAGCAGTCTGTGTCCATGGAAGAGGCCGGGGCACAGCCTACCACCCCGTCACATATAGGTACCTAAAATGGGCCTGCACATGGGCCAACAGCATGAGCAGAATCTATACTCGTGTCTGCAGCGCCAGCAATCACATAGCTAGGTACCCATCCATCTGAACAAATTCAAGTTTTGTGGACAAAACTGAGGCACCCATCTTGAAAACCTGACCCACTGTGGCCACTACATAAGATCAGCCTTACTGGCTCAGTCCAATGGTCCATCTAGTCCAGTACACTGTCTTCCAACAGTGGTCAATGCCAGCTTCTTCAGCAGGAATGAACAGAACAGGGCAATCATGAAATGATCCAATCCCTGTTGTCCAGTCTCAGTTTCTGGCGGTCAGAGGCCTAGGGACACCCAGAGCTTGGGGTTGCATCCCTGACCATCTTGCCTAATAGCCATTGATGGACCTGTTCTCCATGAACTTATCTAATTCTTTTTTTTTTTAAACCCAGTTATACTTTTGGCCTTCACAACACCCCTTGGCAATGAGTTCCACAGGTTGACCGTGTGTGGTGTGAAGTAGTACTTCCTTATGTTTATTTGATACCTGCTGCCCATCCGTGAACAGAGCTGAAATCCTGGTTTCCTAGGAAAATTCAGAGACACTATAAAACCATGAAGTCTGTAATTTGAGCACCTTGTTGGCATGGAATAAAGAAACACAACAAGAAGAGAAACTAATAATGTTGCGAGATTGGTGGGAAATGTACGTTAATGTGCTACCAGAGCTGAAGTCAACTGAGGACTCAGGAATCTTAGTGTTAACTGGCGAGGGGCACAGAGTGGGTGCCGAGGGGCCTGGTACATACATTCTAGCTCACTAAAAGATTGCCCCATGAGTCTCAAATAAAAGCCCATGTCGCCAATATCATTGTGAAACGCATGTCCAGATGCTGTGTCAAGAGTCATGGATATGCATTGAAAATTACATTCTTCGGATCTGTGACTCGGGACTAGTCACCAGGAAAGGTGACAAAATGGTTTTCTTTCAGGCAAGAAATGTTTATCCATCTGTTTGTTTACATGTACATTAAGCATGTAGGGTTCACATTCAGTTGAGAAGGACTGTGAGAACATCAAAGAAAGAAAAGTAGCAGGAAGTAGACAGGGGGTGGGGACCCAATTTTGGGGTACACATCAAAGGTTTGCTCTAGTCTATTTGGGGGACATCTTTCACTTAGGAAGTAGATGGACCGCGAGTTTGCTTCATGAAAGAGGGGTCGCGATCACTCTTGGTTGAGAACTTTGGGTGAGAAACATCTTGAGACAGGAGGTTAACCTGTTGGTTAAGTTTAGTTTCTAGGAGCAGGTTATGATTTCATTTGAAATGTAACCATTTTTTGCTTGCATTCTTACTCATGGTCACTGGAATCTCTGTTCTTTGATAATCTCGGTTCTTCTTTTCACTAGAAATATATCTAAGTGCTGTGTGTTTTGCAGTACAGAGTATAAGTATCCAGTACAGAGTCTAAAGAAGAAGTAATAAACTGGTGTGTACTGTTCCATTGGGAACAGCAGGCCTGACAATTCTGTGGGAGTTCAGTGGATAAAGGGCTGGACACTATACAGAATGGTCAGAAGACTCGGCGGTGGGTGTGTGCCTGTCATTAACCTGTACAAAGAGACTGAGGTCTGAGGAGGCCTGGGTGGCAGGGTTTGTTTTGCCATAGCCTGGTAGTTTCAGGGAACTGACCCACAGCAGGCACAGACAAGACTTCCTCACTCGAAGGGCATGTGATGGTAAGGTGCCTCGTAACCCTGGGAACTCCTGGGGAGCGTCAAACAACTCTCCTGGAATTCTCTTTGTTTCTCTCCCTTCCTTCTAATTACCGGCAAGGGTTGCCCTCAGGAAGTTGTAGCCCTTTTCGGATTTCGCTCGGGCTGCTTCTCGTTGGCAAAGGCAGCTTTTGTCCGAGGGTTTGGCTGACCTGCTGCAGGAGAACAGGAAACAACTCTGGGAGCAGTTCCCGCACAGCTTTGCTCGACTGCAGGGCTGACACCACCTCAAAGATGGCACATGTTGCCTGAAAGGAGAGCATGGTAAAAAAGGAGATCTCTTCCCAACACCATCACTCCCTCTCTCCCCTTCTGATATCTGCTGTACTAAATTCTCCCTTCGGCCAGTAACTTGAATGACAGCGAGCAACTTGCTTAACTCGTGGCTCACTTTCCCACATCCGTATAAATGTGTATGACCTCCCAAGGCATGCTGCGAGTCCAAAGGACGATTTGCAAAGCACTGTGAGAAACCTGCTCCAAAGACTCTCTAATGGCCAGACAGTATTAAGGAAATCAGTAACGTAGCTAAAACTGCCGTATTTGTTCCACAGACAGCAGAGCCGGACTCAGGGAAACAGTCCATCAGAGGAGAAGTGCCCACACAGCAATATTATACCACACTTCCCGCTTTCCATCAGCAGGATTGTCACAGGGCACAGGAAAGCCTGAAAGATGTGTCTGTCATCTAACTTACTGAGAGAGGTTCAGCAGCTGCCAAATGCCTGTCAATTTCTGCCTCTGAGGTGATGCTGCCTTCTGTTCTTGTTGGAGTCTTTATCTTCTCTATTAGGGCTTGTAGGACTTGAGTGGCCAGCAAGGGGTCTCCCCCCAGAGATCTCCACAGCTCAGCGGTGTCACTGCAGTTTAACAGAAGTTACAGGTGAGCCCTGGACACTTTTGTGGCTCACCCTGAATGCGTCATATTTTAGTAAAGACCAAATGTTCTCCTTGCCTATGATGAGAGAGTTAGGAGTCCTGTCCTCCTTTAACTCTCCTTGTGTTTAAATATGGAGTTTCCAGGTACAGAACTAAGTTAAGTGACCTAGTCTTCCTGCAGCCTAACCATTAATACTAGACTTCAGAAGGACAGGACACAGAGCGCCAACCTCACTTCCTGTTTTCTCCACTTCCCAGTCAATATGGAATCATGAGCATGTGGCTCCCAAAGGTCTAGGGTTTGGAAGGCAAGTGGATGAAAGAACAGCCAGATTCCTACTCGATGGACATACAACTATGAGAATGAATATTCATGGCCATCCTATGTCCCCTTCACAAATGGGGTCCCTACCCTCTGTTTGCCAAAAGCTGGGACTGGGCAACAGGGGATGGATCACTTGACAACGACCTGTTGTGTTCATTTCCTCTGGGGCATGTGGCACTGGTCACGGTCGCAAGACAGACTACTGGGCTAGATGGCCTTTTGGTCTGACCCAGTATGGCTGTTCTTATGGTCTTAGATTCCAGCACTGATCACTGATAACTCAGTTAGCGATCTTTAAACGAAATGATGGATCTGCTTCCAGTCCACTTTTAAGTACCAAGGATGGCAACACTGCTCTAGCAGCCCCACCCTCACTGATACCAAGCAGAGGTCTGATGATAATATTGGCCCTAGTCTTTGCAATCAGCCAGGGATTTGCACCTGAAGCTGTCATGCTACCAGGAAACCAACAGCCACTGCTCATTTCCAGAGTGAGCTCAATTCAGGTGTCTAGAGAGGTAGATGTTTCCAACAGTACACTCCAGTTATACCAGTAAAGATAGGTCTTTAGGATGTCTTTATGCTCAGGGTTTAGCTGATCGCCATATTTGGGGTCGGGAAGGAATTTTCCTCCAGGGCAGATTGGAAGGCCCTGGAGGTTTTTCGCCTTCCTCTGTAGCATGGGGCACGGGTCACTTGCTGGAGGATTCTCTGCTCCTTGAGGTCTTCAAACTACAATTTGAGGACTTCAATAGCATAGATATAGGTGTGAGGTCTTTTTTAGGAGTGGTGGGTGAAATTCTGTGGCCTGCATTGTGCAGGAGGTCAGACTAGATGATCATAATGGTCCCTTCTGACCTAAGTATCTATGTCAAAGCAGCTATTCATGAATGGAAACAGAATGACACTTAATTTCTCTCCGCACCCCACCTTAACGTGTTCTTGGACCTTCCTGCAGAAAGAGCCAGGCTCTTAACCCTTAGGAATGATCCCAAACTGTCTGTGGCTTAAATGAAGCCCTACATCTCCTAGTAAAGCTGTGGGATCCAGGTTTTACCAAGATGAATGCAATAGGTAGCGGTATATACCTGTCCATCGGCAGACGTTTGCTGAGGAGGCTGGAGATCACTGCCTCTTGGTGATGGTGAGCTAGAATGGACACTGCCTCCACCAGGAACTGCCTCAAGCTGCCCTCCTGGATCGTAGGCATGTGGCGATATAGTATAGCCAGGATATCTGGCACCTGGAAGGAACAAAACCAGAAAGAAATGTCCCTTTTTCTTTCTCTCCATTCACTCTACAGAATCAAAACCTTTATTTAGCCATTTGCTGCTTTTTTAGAAATGCCTCACTTCAAGAAGCAAATGTTCAAATACGTCTGCGTAACTTGAACCCACACAAATTGCCCACACACGGCTGTAAAAATTAACACTGACACACACACAGACACACCAGGTAATTTAATGTGGTGGTGCCCAGCTATGCATTACATAAACCAGTTCACATGCACAAAAGGCGGCTTTGCTTGCCCAGATTTTCCAGGTGTGATTTAAGCAGCGAAATCTGAGCATTTGCCTCGAAGAATGCAGAGCTCATCAACAACCACAAGCACAAAATATGCAAGTGCTTTAAAGACAGTGTGCAAATGCCTGGGACTATGAACAGGGGACTGCCTCTCATATTCATTCCTAGCCCTTCACATCTTCAAAACACTGTGCAAACATGGCAGTTCTGCTGCGAGGGTTCCCTGTCCTGAGGCCTTTCACCAGCCTTGTTAGAAGATTTGTGGAGTGCTCCTTTCATCTAGCCCTAACGCACTGGGCTCCAGAATAAGGCATATAAATAGTGGATCCCAAAGACACTAGCGTTTTCTCCCTCCCTCCTTCTCTTCTTAAAGGGTAGGTCTACACAGCAAAAAAATCCCACAGCTCTGAGTTTCAGAGCTCAGGTCAACCTGGGCCTGTGGGGCTTGCACCATGGGGCTAAAAGTGGAGCTGTTCCTGCTCGGGCTGGAGCCCAGGCTCAGAAACCTGGCAAGAGGCTGGCAATAGCCCAGTGCTCTTTTTAATCCATGTAGCCCTTAACCATAGGCCTCCTAATACCTGGAGGCCTCCAAGTGCCAGTCATTCTGTCTTCTTGTCTTTTCCCCAGAGTCTGTTTTCTCAAGCCTTTCTTGGCTGAATACTGTGGCAACAAGCTAGAACAATAACCAACCAACCATCTTCCTTTTCCCTTGGATTATCTCGGTCTACTGCTATTGATTCTGCCATTGCCTATCTTAGGGTAGAAACAGAGATGGAATCGACTCTATGTCCAAGGGGGAGAAACAGCAAGATTTTTCTTCCTTACACATGAGGGCAAAGATCAAAAAGCCTAGAGTTCAGGTAGAAAAGCTCTCCAGTTCCCAGTTTTACCTCATCCAGCATGGCACCTCCACACTCCTTCAGGATGATCTTCATCCACAGTCCAGCTGCCGTGGCACAGGTGGGGCTAGCAGACAGCAGACCACCCAATGTGGCCTCAATAAAGTCTGTGGCCTGTTCTGAAGGAAAGTACTCACTAACAACCTGGGAACAAATCAAAAACAGGAGAGACCGCCATGATGTTTGGCTCCAGCACTTTTAAAAATGGAAAAAAAGATACATGCATCAGCAAATGGTGAATTAGCCTCCTGTCTAGCTCGCCATTTGGGATTACAATTCTCTCTCTAGTCTATAGACTACATTTTTGTCTTCTACACTCATGATATCAGGTTAGAGGCAAAGACTCTGTTGCACAGTTAGCACAACATTGTACTGGATATGCAGGAGGTAAGTTTCCCGTTTGTAGTCTCTGACATACACTGCATCTTTTTACAGCACACAGAAGTCAGTCAAGAGAGGCGTGCACACAAATATCGGCGAAGGCAAACCCACAAGGTGACAGAATGAATCCTGGGTGGTTTCTCAGCTTGATGTTCCACTAACACAGTTTTTCTCCTGGATGGCTGGATGGCAGGGCCGGCTCCAGGCACCCGCCGAGGAAGCTCGTGCTTGGGGCGGCAGATTGCAAGGGGCGGTGTTCCAGCCAAGCTTAGGGCGGCATGGGGGTCTTTTATTTCATTATTTTTTGTGCTTCACCGCTCCGGATCAGTGAAAAAGCAAGAGCCGGCCCTGCTGGATAGGTACATGTGTGTGCATCCGCGTGCACATTTTCATGGGCGTGCAACGTTCTGTGGAATCTGGTTTTTACGTGGCATTCAGAGCACACATCTAGGAAAAGCATCTTGCTGGTTACTAGCAACCAACGCCCCGCTCCAACAGCTCCCTCCGAGTACGGAAAGGCATCATGAAAGAGCAAAAGTCAAATGAACGGTGCCCGGTGACTCGCACATCCGCACAAGCTTTTTGAGTCAGTTACCCTGGCCATTTTGGAAGATGCCTGAAACAGAGCCTCGGGGTCTGGAGCTGTTAGTGCTTCACGGAGACATCTCAGCTCCTCCTCTGCTGAGCCCAGGTTTATGGACTGGCCTGGAGTGGAGAAAAGGAGAAAAAGTACTGTAACGATTAAGGAAACTGAACCCCTACTGCATGGATCTTCATATGGGAGGATCCATGTGCTATCATAGAATCATTGAATCATAGAATCTCAGGGTTGGAAGGGACCTCAGGAGGTCATCTAGTCCAACCCCCTGCTCAAAGCAGGACCAATCCCCAACTAAATCATCCCAGCCAGGGCTTTGTCAAGCCTGACCTTAAAAACTTCTACGGAAGGAGATTCTACCACCTCCCTAGGTAACGCATTCCAGTGTTTCACCACCCTCCTAGTGAAAAAGTTTTTCCTAATATCCAACCTAAACCTCTCCCACTGCAACTTGAGACCATTACTCCTTGTCCTGTCCTCTTCTACCACTGAGAATAGTCTAGAACCATCCTCTCTGGAACCACATCTCAGGTAGTTGAAAGCAGCTATCAAATCCCCCCTCATTCTTCTCTTCTGCAGACTAAACAATCCCAGTTCCCTCAGCCTCTCCTCATAAGTCATGTGTTCCAGACCCCTAATCATTTTTGTTGCCCTTCGCTGGACTCTCTCCAATTTATCCACATCCTTCTTGTAGTGTGGGGCCCAAAACTGGACACAGTACTCCAGATGAGGCCTCACCAATGTCGAATAGAGGGGGACGATCACGTCCCTCGATCTGCTCGCTATGCCCTATGCTGATGATTCGATGATTCTATGTGCTATGTTGTCATCAGCATAGTGTAAAATCTTGGCCCCATTGAAGTCAATGGCAAAACTCCTGTTGACTGTAATGGAGTCGGGATTACACCCTAAAATGTCTGAACGTTAACAGTAGTGGTATGTTATTGTGAATGATCCAGGATTGAACAAGCACTGTGTTCAGCTTGGAGCAGCTTTCTGTGTGTGTCTGGTTTCAGCAGGCTCTCTGCTCTCACTATTTACATCTAAGCTCCTCTTCAAGTACAACTCATGCAGGTAGATCAGAGTTTCCAGTTTAGAGGTGAATCCCTCCACCAAACTCTCCTTGTAAAAGAGACGGGGATAGACAAAAAACTTCGGCAAGAAACCCAGGCTCATCAGTCACTTCTAAACAAGGCAGGGATTACTATGTCGTACATTCAAAGGTTGGAGTCCCTTATTCTGTTTCTGAATCACCAACACTGTTTTTAGGACTGATTAATAATAATTGGAACTAGGGTGACCAGGTGTCCCGATTTTATAGGGACAGTCCCCATTTTGGGGTCTTTTTCTTATATAGACTCCTATTCCCCCCCACCCCCTGTCCCGAGGTTTCACATTTGCTGTCTGGTCACCCTCATTGGAAATGGCCTTAAACGATAACCAAGCTCTAGCCCTTATCATCTAACCCTTAGGTGAAAAGAATATCCTACTCTTTCACAAAGGGGAAAAATGGCCTCTACTTACTCCAATTGCTCTGAAGGCTCATGACAGAGGGCTGCTGGAAGAACTTTTTGTTTACAGAATTATTCCAGGAAACCCCTCCAGTACAGCCAGTGGCAGGGTAAAGAGAATGAAAATGTTTAGTACCAAGGGCTTGTCTCCATGGCGATATTCAAGAAAGCTAATCCCCATTCATTTTCAAAGTGCATGAGTTAAACTTCATTAAATACCTATGGGGACACACTTATTTAGAATTAAAGTGGCCTTCATTCAGGTTAGTTTCATCCATGGAATTCACTACAATTAATAAGGCCCATTTTAATTCAGAATCCGAGCATCCACACATGTGTTTAATGCCATTTACCTCATGCACTTTAAATGTACACCTTTAGTTCATTTGGATTAACTTTCCTTAGTGTCCCTGTGTAGACAAGCCCTAAGGAATTTAGTGCTTATCTACCTGTATGCAGACCATTTATTAGTTGTACAGATCCCAAAAGTGTGCTAGGCTCTTTACACATCAGAATCTTCTCTTCTAATGAGGTATTTACAAGATGCCCACCATTCTGTTATCTAAGCGACAACACACAGGACAGAAAGAACTAGATAGGCAGACAAATGGACATTACAACAGTGAAAGAAGGTGAAGAATTCCTTATACCTGCTAATGGTCTCCTCACCTTGTATACAGAGAAGGCAGCTGATACAGTCAACCACCCACTGACGGGACGTGGCCAGCGAATCACAGCTGTATGGTGCTATGCGTCCAATCAGAGATCCAAACCGATCAAAAGTTCCCTGAGTCTAATGAAAAAAGAAGGAAGAAGGAAGAATGAATGGTCTCCAGTTGGACTAGACTTCACTTGCCATCCTTATTGTTGAGACCAGTCAGCTCTGTGTTTTTGGGGAACCAGGGTGCAGTATCTAGCCTGTCTGACTCATGAAAGACACCCCCCGCCCCCACCAGTCTCTGTTTGAACCCGCACCCAAACCCATCAGAGAAAAGGCTTGCAGAGAACAATGAAGGGTGTTGGGAGTCACACCTAGACCCCTCCTGAGAAGGGTGACAAGATTAAGACATCTCCATTTGCATACAGAATGAAGAACAGAGACAACTCCCCTAACCTCATCTGCATGAAAGATGGGATAGGAATTAGCATGAAGAATGAGGAACAGAGAACCGCACTGAACTCTGGGACCAGAAAAGCAGGGACGCACTGCATCATGGGAATCCCTGCTCCAGATGCTAATGAACCTACGCCTGCACACACCTAGCTCAGCAATTATCAGACCAATTCTAGTAATAAATCTTTGTTATCCTAAAATACTGAAGCAGCCTAGTTGCCTTGTGAGCTCCCTGGAAAAAACCACCACCCATAGCCAAGAGTGATCAGCTCCTATTGTCTAGCCTAAAGAAAACCCTTGAAAACCCATCAGTTTACCCATAAACAAATCTAGTGTTCTCCCTTGAACCATTGTATTTTCTCTACAAAACCCCCTACCTATGCCCAAGTAAGGGTTCTGATGTATAGACCCAAACTCTGCTTCAGTTCCACTGGGATTCCATCTCCTGACTGATCGTGCGGGGGGCTCTGCCTGTCTCCAGCACTCAGGACCCTGAGCTACCACCACCACCTGGGAACCCCAACCAGTTCAAGCCTCATGGAGTGGGTGAGATTCCCCCCCCGCCCCTCCATTTTCTTTTCTTCCTCAGGTATTAACCTTTCAAATGTAACCATTATGTTTGTTTAGCCCTCCTTGTGTAGTTATCACTATTATTCAACAAATAACTTTTGTGGTTCAGCTGGTTGCTTCTCTCTCTCTCTCCCTCTCTCCCTCCCAATTTTACTCTGTATTTTCTGCTTCCCCCATTTACTCTGCAGCAACCCTTCTTTTACCTAAGCTAAAGATCCCGGTAGTGCCCAAAAATACTGTGGGGTTTGCTCATGAAGTGGGTTACTACCAGTACAATTGTAACGTGAAAGTGGGATAGGGATGTGTTAAACTTGGGGCACGTAAGAGGGGAGCAGCTGAAAGTGCTGCTTAACCCAGCCCATTGAGTACAGGGCCATATGAGAGGATCAGCTGGAGAGGGCTGATGGACCTGGTCCGCTCAGACTTGCTCTGCTAGTGCGTGCGTGCGTGCGTGTTCATCTAGTTCTCGGCTGGAGGGACCCAGCCCTGGGGAACCGAGGTCCTGCAGGGTAGCTCCACTGGGAGGGGACTTGCAGAAGGAAGGAGGAGAGCTCCACACAAGTGACATAAGCAGCACATTAATAGAATTACAGACCCTCCCCCCCTCCAAGAAGAGTAACCCTAATCAATGAGCCTACCCCAAAGTAACAGGCACATCTGGTACCATTGTGCCCCTGATTCCTGTACTGTACTGGGTAATGCACTTTGGAAAACATAATCCCAATTGTACATACAAATGGATGGGGTCTAAATTAGCTGTTATCACTCAAGAAAGAGACCTCAGAGTCATTGTGTACAGTTCTCTGAAAGCATCCGCTCAACATGCAGTCAAAAAATAACAACATGTTAGGAACCCTTAGGAAAAGGATCGATAAGAAGACAGCAACTTTCTTTGTGCCACGATAGGAATCTACAGGACCCCCAAACCTTGAATACTGCATGCAGTTTTGGTCATCTCATCTCAAAAAAGATGTGTTAGAATGGGAAGAAATACGGAGAAGTGCAACACAAATTAGGCCTATGGGATAACTTCTCACCCAAGGGAGATTAAAAAAAGAGCGACGTTTCAGCTTGGAAAAGAGACGACGAAGAGGGAATATGCTAGAGGTCTATAAAATCATGACTGGTGTAGAGAAAGTCAATAAGGAAGTGTTATTTAGCCCTTCACCTAACACAAGACCCAATGAAATTAATAGGCAGCAGGTTTAAAACAAACCAAAGGAAGCATTTCTTCACACAATGCAGTCAGAAGCCAGGATACTGGACCAGATGAACCATTCTTTTGCAGGAGGCAGGTTAGCCATTCTTATGTTTTATGTTCTTAGCTGGTTAAATAGAAATTTTCCTTTACCACCCTGGGAGCATAAGAACCAAGAATGCATTTGTGACACTGGCAGACCAGGCAACCTGTGTATGACCCATAAAAACTTAACGAGAGGCACTTCCACTGTATCAAGACAAAAAGAAAAGGAGGACTTGTGGCACCTTAGAGACTAACCAATTTATTTGAGCATAAGCTTTCGTGAGCTACAGCTCACTTCATCAGATGCATACTGTGGAAACTGCAGAAGACATTATATACACAGAGACCATGAAACAATACCTCCTCCCATCCCACTCTCCTGCTGGTAATAGCTTATCTAAAGTGATCACTCTCCTTACAATGTGTATGATAGTCAAGTTGGGCCATTATGCTTTTGATTTTGTCTCCTTGGATTAGAAACATGGATACATTTAACACCGGCAGGAGAATGACATGCCTTCTCTATTCTGCAGTCTCTCATCTGGATCTGAATGAAAGCTCCACCCAGATATCCATTCATCCCATAACACTGAAAAAATTGAAATAGTTCACTGTTCCACACACGATCTTACCGTAGCATTCTGATCACTGAGAGTGGATTTCACAATCAGAAGCTTTTTAACTCTTGTCTCAGGCACTGAAAGATAAGGAGAGGTGTACAGTACTTCTTTGTTCCACACACACTCACTTTCCACACTGGAATTAATCCTGGATTTCAAAGGGCCCTAGTTAAGAATAGTACCAAGCTTCTCTCCTCTACAGAATCAGTGGGGAAAACATAGGACCAGATTCTGGTCTCAGTTGCACCAGTGTAAATCTAAAGTAATTCCATTTCTCTAAATAGTGCCATCCTACTACCATGATGGAAATATTATAAAGGAGTTTGATAGACTGAGGTGACTGAAGTTAATCTGCAAAAAGAAAAGGAGTACTTGTGGCACCTTAGAGACTAACCAATCTATTTGAGCATGAGCTTTCATGCTCCTTTTCTTTTTGCGAATACAGACTAACACGGCTGTTACTCTGAAACCTGAAGTTAATCTGTGTTTACACCGGCATAACAGGACTCAGAATCTAGTCTAGAGTGTATAATACTTAGGATTCTCGAGTCAGGAGTATTATTCTATTTTTATCTGATTCTTGTTAACGTGCATTAGCCCCAAGTTAACTTCTGTATTTGAAGTTGAAAAAGACCTTGACAAATATCTTGGGCTACATTCAGCACTTAGTTGAACCTGTTGATTTCCATATGGGGCCATATAGGGGTAACTTAGGGCAGCATTTGGTCCCTTAGTGGATCTCCAAACCACTGGTGACTGTGTGTTCTAGAGCCTCTGTGCCCCAGTTGCAGAGGTGATGAGTCTGCTGCAGCCCTGCCGGGCCTACAGAGCCTTGGTTCTTTAGCTCAATCTCCAGTAGCTCAAGCTTTTAGCTCTGGATGTCCTCAACTCAACCCTCAGCATGTCGGCCAAGAGGGCAGCTGGCACAGTTGCTCCTGTGTTACTTACAGTCAGCCCCAACAATAGCCCTCAGGAGCTCTAAAGACACCACACGAACGGCCTCATGCTCAACCTTCTGCTGCTTGTGTAGAAATGCTAGCATGTCATCAGGAGAAGAACGGGCTGCAAGGGAAGAAATCACATCCTCACTGCCTGCAGAACTCTTCTTCTTACCGTACCTCACAAAGGTAAGGAAGTTACAAAGAAACCACAGTGTCACTCAGAGTGTCTTCCCCTTACCTAGCAGAAGTACACAATGGAACAGCTCTTTGTGGTTTTCAATGCTGAGCTGCTTAGCTGGAGAACAGATCTGTGGGAAGAAGGGAAATGGTCAAAGAAAAACTAATCAGAAGCAATGGAAAAGAAAAATGTTCAATTAATTTCTAAGCTTCCGCTTCCTGCTTGTCCAACTGGAGGTCTGAACCCCAGGGAGATGGTCCTGCATGCACAGCAAGACTCAAAGACAATGACCAATACATAAGATAAGAGAAGCTAAAGTGTTTTGAGCAGCAGAGCTGACCTAATCAAGACACAGCCACAGTTTTTACTTTACAACTCTGACTCCCCCTGGTAATCGGCTTATGGTGAAATTGCTTTACAAACTGAGCTGGATAGTAGCTAAGAAAATGAGAGCGCTCCCTGCTTACTCTTGAGCCTGCAGAAATCAGTAAGGCATGAGGAGGTCCCCAGGCTCTCCACGATCATTCCATCGATTTTTCAGTGTTAATATGCTTCAGATCTGCTGTGCCTAAGCTCAAGGGATCCAAGCAAAACCACCCCTCACCTGGTTGTGCAGAGCACTGCAGATGGCTTGAAACTTCGCTTTAGGTAGAGGGATCTTATATTCACCAGAGACCTCCAAGAGCTGGCTCAGACTCTGCAACAGAGGGCGAAAGTCAGATGGTGGGCACACAAAGGAGCCATATGTAGTGACTGAAGCAGATTCAGGGGATTCCTAGATTCCAAGGCCGGACCGGATTCTTGCCATCATCTAGTCTGACCTCCGGGCGGTATGACACAGGCCATAGACCTTGCCCAGAATCATTCCCAGAGCAGAGCTTTTAGAAAAACATACCAATCCTGATTGAAAAGTCGTCAGAATCCGCATCGGCCCTTGATAAATGGCTCTAATTGTTAATTATCTCACCATTAAAAATGTACACCGTATTTCCAGTCTGAAAGTGTCTAGCTTCAGTTTCTAGCCATTGGATCAAGTGACACCTTTCTCTGCTAGACGGAAGAGCCCATTAGATAATAGGAGTCCCTCATGTAAGATATTAGAGACTGTAATTAAGTCACCCTGTCACAGGATAGGTCCACCCCGTCAGGGTGGTATCAGGTTGAGGAGGAATTGAAGTAGATCTGGAGTGGCCCAACTGGCCTAGTCTCCCTAGCCACCACAGCAGTCCGGGCTCCTAGGGCAACATGGCCTAATGGTCGGGATCAGTGCAGCAGCCCTTGGGTGAGGGTCCACGGCCAAACAGCCTGAATCACTTGGGCTGCCCTTCTCGGGATGGCAGTGCGGCCTAGTGGCCAAAGTCAGTAGACCCACCCTTGGCTGCAGGGCAATGCGGCCTAGTGGCCAGAGTCGATAGAACCACCTTTTGCGGCAGGGAAGTGTTACCTAGTGGTGAGCCCTTCTCCACTGGGTCCTACCTATTGCACAGGGTTCCAGCCCAGGGCGCAGGGGTATCTGCCACCAACTCAGCGGGGATCCTTCCAAAGCATGCTGAGTCAAGCCTGCTACCTCAAGTGGATCAATGCTTCGTCCACCTTGGCTGCTTCCCACCCGTTCTTCCGCAGCTGGGACTCTCAGGGATTCTGGGGTCTCTCCTCCATCTCTGGCATTGGGTGGCTGGGGGTCAGCTGCAGCCACAGTCCGGCTGGCCTCTGAATCCTGGAGCACTGGCAGTCTCTCTGCAGGAGCCTGCAATGCGCCTCGGCTCCCTTCGGCAGCCATCCCAGCCTGAGCTGAGTGGCTCTCTTTTGTATCCTGGGTCCAGCTGAAGCATGCCGAGCAGAGATGAGGGGGCATGGCCTCCTCGGCCCACAAAGCAGGAATAACCCCTGCTGAACCAATGCGGGGTAGGTAAACCCCATCACACAGCCTTTTACTTTCTGTGTATTAAACTAAAGAGATTGACTTCCTTGATTCTCCCTCTGTAAGGCACATTTTCTAATCCTTTCGTCACTGTGGCTCTTCTGTCAATTTATCAACACCCTTTTTGAATTGTGGGCACTAGAACTGGACACAGGATTCCAACAGTCGTCAGACAAGTGCCAGATTTAGAGGTAAAATAACCACTGTGCTCCTCCTTGAGATTCCCCTTTTGATGCACCCCAGCTTTAGCTTTTTAGGCCACAGCATGAGTTCATGTTCAGCTGATTATGCCCCATGACCCCCAAAATCTTTTTCAGAGTCACTGCTTCCCAGGACAGCATCCCCCCATCATGTATGTGTGGCCTAAATCCCTTGTGCCTAGACGCATACATTTACATTCAGCCGTATTTAAAGGCATATTGTTTCTTTGCGCCCAGTTTGCTAAGTGATCTAGATCACTCTGAATCCATGAGCTCTCCTCTCCATTATTTACCACTCCCCCATTTTTATCTCATCTGCCAACTTTATCAGTGATGATTTTATGTCCTCTGCCAGGTTATTGATTAAAAAAAAGATGAAAATCGAATTCCTTCCTGCATCTAACACACTTTTCTCCTTTGCTGCTTGAAGCTTCCAGAATGTCTCGGATGCCATCTACATATTTTACTATGTTTACACAGTTGTGTAGTGCCCTGATGCTATCAAAGAAGTCCATGATGCATTGGTTCCCTCCAAATCATGGGTATTTCAACCCCCAAAGTGACCACATACTCCGTACTAGAAAGCTTCAACCAACATAGACGGTGAGTAAATATCACTACCAAGAAGTTAGAGCTGTCTCATGACTTCATTTACAACTGTGTAGCCCCACTCAAGACAGAATATGGCCCCTTACTTCTCGCTCATGTGGTACTGAGGGGGGATGAAATAGAGAGACAAGGTGAGTGAGACAATATCTTCAATTAGATTATCACAACCACCTTGTCGCTCCAATATCTTGGACCAACATGGCTACAAGAGCACTGCATAGAATGGTAGATGAAACAGACAGGCAATGACTTTATATCTATTGAGTTATGCAATGCAAAGCAATGACCCTCAAGCCTCCTTATTATTAATTTTCAACCGTTGACAGTTGGCTTGGTATCGACCAGAGACAACATATGGTAGCCCCTGCTCTGAGGAGCTTATGATCTAAAAGAGAGATACAGAGTTGACAGGATGTTTTGGGAAATCACAAGGCGGGAGTATCTTGTTGTGCAGGTGTTTTGTTTTTTATCTCCTTCTCCTCCTCCCCAGGAAACAGAGGATGCTTTTCAGAAGAGGCAGTTACCTACAAATCTTGTTGCCTGGGTCACCATGTGTATAAACCCAGAACTTGTGTGCATATTTATTATCTAACAAGTCACTATCTAGACCAGGAAACCCCACTGGCAGCAAATTCCTCCTGCAGGTCATACAGGCACACACAGAGACAGTTACCTTAATGAGTGGTACCTCACCTTGGTGACGTGAAAAACATCAATTTCCTCCTTATATTGCTCAAGGAGCCATGAGATCTCTTTAAATATTGGATTTTGCGGCTCCTTTTTGTGTAGCAGGATGCCCATCATGGGACCAAGGGCTTTGATGACGGCCTTCTTGAGCTGCATAGATGAGATACAGAATTTATGTTCCTATGAATTCATTCAATATCTTCCAATAGGCACAACTTTCCTACTTCTAATGAGTGCAGTTTCCCTTGTTCCACTGTCGGAACGGTCCTATCCCAATATTTCCTGGTAAAGAACCAGGACTCGTAGGGTTGGTGTCAGGATTATATTCTAATGCACCTCACAACTAGAGCAGGTAAAATATTTCCCCAGATTAGTATGCATTCTAGGGCAACTCATCCCTGCTGTAACTCCACTGGGGCTGAATGGACTTAGACCAGGAATTAATTTAGCCCACTATCCCGGGTTCATCTGCACATTAGGTGCACAAAACTAGACTCCATGTACACTGGGTACAGACCGAATTTCCATGATGTGGTGACATTAGAAACGTATGGGTTTTCGATGTTTTACATGACAATCTGTTCCATCCAAAAGGACCTACCATTAAATGCCATCATCACAAAGAGTGCCAGACACACAGAATGTAACATCACAATTTCCGCTAAAGGTTTAGAAAGCCAGCAATTCTCACCTCCAGCTCCTCACAGCTCAGCCAGTTGCTGGTCACATGACTATATAAGGGAAGAATGTTCTTGCAGAATTGTGATTCACCCATTCTGGGGAATGGGCACTTTTCCCAGTTCATAAAATATACATTCACTGCCCTTGAGCATTTTTCCAGAACTGCACAGAAGGAGAGAAGACAGGCCATGTGAAAAGGACATAGTAATAATGAGGAGAAGTTGCTTTCTCAGAGAAGACACCCAGGCCTATCGTTTACTCCAATACCATGGCAGCTACTATCAGGACTAGATGCTGAAATCCCATATCAATTGGGAGCTATTTCTCTTTTCCCCATTCCATTTCTTGTTTCTTAAAAGGCTTTTTTCTTTGTATATCTCTCCATCTTTTTTCAATTACCATCATTTGAAGACTCTCGTCCCCTGCAGTTATTGTTTATTGAACCCGAACACTGTATGATTTCATCCTGAGTTACAGTTTGTCTGAAAGATGTTCAGTGCTCCTCACTGCCATTGGCTTTAGTGGGATTTGAAGGTAGTGGGGAGCACTTTGCCCTAAAAGTAGGTGCATCTAGTGTCCTTGCTAAGACGAATTAGGGCCCAATCCTGTTCTCTATGAAGTGGATGGCAAAATTCCCATTTCTCTCAAGGGCGCAGGATTAACCCCTTACTGAGCATCACCTGAAAAGCAAAGGAAGAGAGAAGTGGAGTAGACAGAGAAAGAGGGTGAAAGGAGATGATGATGATGATGAAGAAGAAACTGAGGAGAGAGAATGGGTGGAGGAGTGGGAAACAGGGGATTTTTAAATGTACAGTAATGAAATCTGCTCCCTTCACCTCCTCCCCCAGGAGCCTCCTGGCAGAGGGGCAGCTTCAGCCTTTGTGTCTGTTTATTTTAAACGATATGCGTGAGTCATAAAGGGCCTGAACTTACAAATGCTCAGCACCTCCTGCAAAGGAAGGAGCACTCTCAACTTCACTGAGTGCTACGGGAGCCAAGGAATGCAGCACCTGGTGCAATCCAGGGAAGGGAGCACAGTTCAGGGCCTGTTTGCAAACTTGGTCAGTCACTTAAATCTGTACCAAGACCCCCTAAATATCCATTTGGGGCACCTACAGGAAGTGCTGGCACTTACCACCGCAAAATGCTTGTCTCATCCTGCTGTCCTTGACTAACGCCAACATGGAGATCATGACCTTCAGGATCATTCCCACAAAAGGGATACACTTAAGTGCTGCAGAGAAAGGCCAGAAGAGAAGGAAGACAGACAATCAGCTGCTCTCTGCCTTCTTACAACACACGTAGAAACACTGTGGGGCAGGATGCTATGGGTTCCGAGGCCATTGGCGCTGCGTAAGCAGAGCAGAATGGCTTTAAAGCAGCCATTGAAAGCCAGTGGGGGATTCACCCTGAAGAGGGGAATCCTCCACAGGTGTACAGCTGTGCCCAATGCCCAACTCACTCCCAGAGCAAGGGGAGAGAGCACTGGGGCGGGATGGCAAGTGGGGTGGAGAAGAGCTCCACTAGACCTGATCTTCCACTCATTCCCATCCTTAAGGTACTTCACTCAGGGGCATAGGTTAGAGCTTGCACCTCCAGCTGGATTGCTCATGATCTGGAGGCCAGAACTAGCAACAGCAGTTAATCTTGTGTTTCTACACACACACACTCAAACAGAGCTCTGTTTAGCGGTAACATTTTTAGGTAGAGAGATAATCCCCTGTCCTTAAATGAAAAACAATCACTTTGAAAGAAAAGAGGGAAGTGACCATACCATAGGCGGATGACAGGTTGCCCAATGTAATGAAAATAAACTCTTCAGGCAGCTCCAGATGATACACCAGCTCTAACATGACATCACTGAAATAGCAGCGTGCCAGAGTCACTAAGGTGTTGCTAGCTGCCACTTTTACTTCATTTCTTGCTTCCTAAAACCAAAAACCAAAAGAGAGAGACTGAGGTGACTGAAGCCGGTTGCACTAGCCAGAGTTGTTTACATGAGTCAAGTCCTTATTTCTGTGCACAAGTTGTGAATGAACCAACCCAACTTTCTGAGGGTAGAGTCATTCGTCATAAATATTCCTTGAGTCACTTGAGTCACTTGGCTAAACAGTTTTCAGCCTTTGAGTTGCTTGCAAGCTGCTTCGTCAGCACATGTGTAACTTTCAGCATGTGAGTTGTCCCATCTTATGCATGTGCACAAGTGCTGTCTAGGACCTGGGCTTTGGTCTGGAGGAAGGTGTGGACCTCTAACAGAAGAATACATTTTCATTTCAGTATATAGTTTATCCCCCCAAAAGAGAGTTTGAATGAGTTAAAGCTTTGGATCCTTTGATTGGTATCTCGGGAGAACTAACTTACCTGAGTCTTCTCTGTCATGTGGTTTGAGGCTAGTGTTATTATTTTCTTCAGAAGCCGCCTCTCTAGGCCCTGGGTGTCCTGCTGTAAGAGTTTCTCCAGGACACAGTAAATGTCTATTCTGTTTTGCTGGGGACAAAACATAAAGGAGAAGAATTGGGAAAAGTTTGTCTTGCCGACCAGACAGTAATGTAGCTAATAAGCCCCTGCCCTAATTGGTGTCTAATTGGCGTAAAACATGCCCTGCCCTCCACAAGCACCGCATTCAGCAGCGCTTCAGAAGCAGCCGAGCAACTGACATTGTTTAATCTTCCTGGAGAGAAAAGAGCCAGAGGAAGCGCCCTTCACTGCCCCCTTCTCTAGTTTCATTTATTCAGAACGAACAATAAAAATGAGCACCTTGCCCTTGCTCTAGCCACTCCAGGCAGAATTTGTAAATGTGGAATATAAAATACCCAACTCCTGCAGTGAGTCCTCAACCGCTCCCGGGGGCAATGAGCTCAGCCCTTAGATCTACACGGACAGTAGCACGCGCGAAGGTGTCTTTTATGTGGCCCATCAGTGTAGAACTTCACAGATGAGACTAACTATGGAGGAGTTGTAGGATCAGTTGGGACCGAGAAAAAATAAAGCGGGACACTGAGAAATTAAAAGCCTGAGGAGAGACCAAGATTCATTTCAGAAAACTGCAAACTAGCACCCCTGGAAAGGAGGTAGAAGTAACTGACAGAATGGGAGGGAGAAAAGTGGGAAGCAGCAAGTGCCCTGGGGGTGACAGTGGAAAACAAAGTCAAGAGGTATATGCAAGGTGTGATGGCTACCACAAAGAGCCATGTGGGTTGGGTCTTTTACACACAGGGATCATGGCACAAAGCAGGAAGACAACAGTTCCTCTCTGTTCAGCTGAGCTGTGACTGCATCTGGAGGAGTGCCTTTTCTAGCACCACATTCCCAGAGAGATCAACAAATGGGAAGTCATTCCTGGGAGAGCAAAAAAGAATGCAGGGGGCTGGCAGAAGTGACTTCTGGATAGAGCCCTGCAACCTGACCCAAATCCTAGGGGACCTGATCACAGGCGTCTGGGTCAGGTTGGGTGAGAAAACAACTGGACCCTCTTGAGCTCGGGTCAGGTCGGCTCTCCTCCTTTAGCCCCTGGGATCGGCACAACCGGGACTGCGTGTTCCTGCCAGCCACCACCTCCTTCCTGCGCTGCACGCGCTGTGGAGCAAGGATGCCGAGGAGTCACAGCGTCTCCCTCTCTCTGCAGCACAGACCCAGCGCAGCAGGGGCCGTGTCAGAGGATGGAGCCATTGCTGCACACAGTGGCCGCTGCACCAGCCCCATGAGCAGGATGCAGCGGCAGGATCCGGTTTGGGGGGAAAGGTTGGGACCAGGATGGAAAATGATTCAGCCCTCTCAGGGTGAGGTGAGTGGGCCGGGGGCCAGTTCAGCTTGGGCTTAAAAATTGGGCCCGAGCAGACCCCTACTTCTGCAGACAGACGGAAAGAGCTGTCTGTGTCTGATGCGGCCAAGGGATGACTCTGAAGGAGAGAGGATAATACCATACAACTACCTGGAGGGTGTGAACACCAAGGAGGGAGAGGAATTTTTTAGGAAAATACATTTTGGTAAAAGTAGGAGTAATGGGATTAAGCTAAAAAAGGACATTCAATTTAGACTTTGATAACAGGAAAAATGCCCCAACTGTAAGACAGGGCTATTAGGTTATGACATAGTCTTCCTAGGAAACAGGCGGAAGTTCAGTCCTTAGGGGCTTTTCAAATTAGTTTGGCCAAAACCGTGGAAAATGGCTGCTGGGAATGCTCCTGCATTAGCAGGGAAATGGACTGGATGATCCAATAGGTCTTTTCCGTCTTGGTCTCCTGTGAGTCTAGACATCTGTGCGACCTGCATGCCAAGGTCATAACCCACTTTGGAAGGTTCAAAGCCAATCAGATCTCTGAATGGGAGAGCTTAGGGGTCAGACAGGGTCTGCATCAGATCTCTTGATTGGCTATACGTTCCAGTGGTTCTGCTTTAAAAGGCATGCTTCTGCAAACTGCAATCATAACAGACAGCTCCACTGGGGAGAAGCCCCTTCCATTCATTTTTAAATGTAAGGAGGATTTTTTTAATTGAAAATTGTCACTGACAACTTATCAATACATAAGCACTACATAATTCAAGTAATTCAAGTAATTAATCACATGAATTAACATAATTAATCACTCTCCTTACAGTGAGTATGATAACACCCATTTTTTCATGTTCTGTGTGTATCTAAATCTCCTCACTGTATTTTCCACTGAATGAATCCGATGAAGTGAGCTGTAGCTCATGAAAGCTTACGCTCAAAGAAATTGGTTAGTCTCTAAGGTGCCACAAGTACTCCTTTTCTTTTTATAATTAATCAAGTAATTCAAATAATTAAAGGAGTCGGAGGCCAAGACAAGCGGTTCAGTTGGCCTCCTAGTACTTTAATGGAAACTAAAATGCCTTCTGTGTTGGCCCTTAATAGGGAAATGGACTTTGTTGGATGCAAGTATTAATCAATGGAAAAAAGGGGTCTGAATATTCCTCCTGGGGCAATTCTGCACTACTGCACATGTGCATAATTAATGAGCCCCGCATATTTTTATTTTTTTGCACAGTAAAAAGCTTCTGCTGAAATGCTGCTGCCGTTCCATCTCTTGCCCACCAAAGGGTGCTGTGGCAATAGAACAAAGCAGCAACTCCCTATCAGCGAAGGAAGAGAGAGAGCCTGTCTTCTTCACAGCAGGCCAGGTCAGGAGACAGGGGCTATGGGGAGACAGACAGTGTGGGATGCTGGGTGGGGTCAATCAGGGGCTCATAAGGGCTAGTGGGGGAGGACAGACTGGGGCAGGGACTGAATGGGAGTGGAGGCACAGAGTTAGAGGAGGAGGGAGGTTCAGGGCTCCATAGTGATGGGGCAGGAGGTGCAGAGCTACCTAAGGACAGGGGCCGGTTGGCTGGGGGCACAGAGACACATGGGGACAGGGGGAGGGGGTACAGGGACACATTGTTAGGATATAGATGTTCAGGCCTGTCTGTAAAGGCCTATCATCTAAGAATTTAGGTGTATTCTTATCACTTGGCTAGTTCTAGAGGTATAAAAGAAAGAATGAAAATCACTGTCTGCCAGTGTAAGGTCCTTCTCTCACTGGGACAGTCTGAGGCCCTGTTCTTAGGCTAAGGCCTTTGGCTAAGCAGCAGAGGCAGCCATAAGCTGGGAAGCGACCAGTCACCTCTTCACATTCCCAACTAGTCACATTCAAATAAGGTGCTATTGGGCTGTTAGGAACACAATCCTGTCCTGATAATGCCTATTGCCTCCAGAGAAAGGGAAGGGCCTAGAAGATGTAAAAGGAAACTTAGTTTGAAAGCATCCTGTCTGGCAAGAACTCACTTATCACTAGCAGGGATGTGAAATCCTCATTTCTGGGTTTGTTCTATCACTGTAGTCCCCATTTCCCCATTGTTTGTCTGTATAATCTCTGTCTGGTTCTGTGATTGTTTCTCTCTGCTGTATAATTAATTTTGCTGGCTGTAAACTAATTAAGGTGGTGGGGATATAATTGGTTACATAATCATGTTACAATATGTTAGGATTGGATAGTTAAATTTCAGGAAAAGGATTGGTTAAGGTACAGCTAAGCAGAAGTCAAGTTTTACTATATAGTCTGCAGTCAATCAGGAAGTGAGGGGGTGGGTGTGTGGGTGGGGGAAATGGGAACAGGGAATGGGGGTGGGGAAATTGGAATCATGTTTTGCTAAAGGGGGAAATGGGAACAGGGAATGGGGCTGAGGAAATTGGAATCATGTTTGGCGAAGGGCAGGAATGGGAACAGGGACACAGCTGTAAGGCTCTGTGGTGTCAGAGCTGGGAAGGGGGACACTGAGGAAGGAAACTGAAATCATGCTTGCTGGAAGTTCACCCAATAAACATGGAATTGTTTGCACCTTTGGACTTCAGGTATTGTTGCTCTCTGTTCATCTGAGAAGGACCAGGGAAGTGAGTGGGTGAAGGAATAAGCCCCCTAACACACATGGGGATGGGGGGAGTGGGTTTCTGAGTGGGGGTGGAGGGACACATGTGGATGGGGGTGCAAGGACCCATGGGTGTGCAGGAACACATGGAGACAGGGGCAGATGTGCCTCACTGAATGGGAGAGGTTAGGGGTCAGACAGGGTCTGCATGGGGGGAGCTGCCTAACAATTCCTCCCTGCCCCTCCCAAAAAAACTGTTCCATACTTTTCCCACCCATACCCAGCAATGCTCCAAGTTCACACCCAGGCTCCTTCCCAGCAATTTACTTCCCTCCATTACCCTTGACTCTACCGAGCCTTTGCACTGCGCCTAAGGGGTGCAAGAAATATGGTTCTGTATTGAGTTTAAATGAATTATTACTCAGAGTTCTGTATTAACATGCAGAGTAAGGAATTGGTTTGTCAAAAAACATTTCCTGAATCCTTTTTGTTGTCTGTATTCATACAGACATACTTGCTGACAGGTATTTTGAAATAAATAACCAAAAATCATTTTAATGGGTGTAATTATATTGTATTGTTTTGACAAACAAAATATGCAGAATTTTGCAGAACTTCTAAAATATTGTACGCATCATTTTTATTTTTTTCTTGCAGAATTCCCCCAGTAGAAAATATATAGATAAGGGTCCCTTCAATGCTATAATCTCAATAATATGTCATCATAACAAAGGAGTGTTGGCTAGGCTTTAGAGCAGGGAGTCAGTTCACTTGGGTTTTATTCACATTCTTTGACTAACTTGCTAAGTGGTGTTGAGCAAGTTACTTAATTCCCTGTGACACAAGTCATCCGTAAATGGGGATAATGCTTCCCATTCTCACAAGGGTGCTGTGAGTCTTAATTCATTAGTATTAGGGAAGTGCTTTGAGATTTTTGGACGAAGATGCTAAAGAAGGGCAAAGTATTATTAGAAGAGATTACTGCTAGTCCGATGGTGTACTTTTACTGTCTACAGCCCATGTACTCCACTGTGTGTAAAAGGGCAATGCTCTCTTTATAGAGCATTGTATCATCCTGATCTGTAAGAACAGCATTTTGCATGATGAGTTTACGCCTGAGGACAGAAGGGCGAATACTGATTCTCCTGATGGTGCGCCAGGCCAAGTTCTACACTGAATTACCCCCGTGCAGTCCCTTGTACCCCCATGAAGTCAGGCAGAATTTGGTGTGGACACCTGGAAAGCGGATGCAATTTCATGAAAGTGCCCTACCTCATCCTTTTGCAGTTTCTCAAGCAGAACTGTCAGAACGATAGCCAGCTTGGTCTCGGCTATAAAGGCAATCCTGAGGGCAATTTTGCCCTTATCTTGGTCATCCATATGTGCCAGGAGGGAAACAACCGCATTATAAACACCTGAAATTAAATAAAAGGATTCGGCTGGTTACCACTGACAGCAGAAATTGGTGCTGGCCTCTTTAATTCACTATCCAGTCAAGATTCTGCAGGAGCCCAAACACTGTGAGAAGTAGACCTGGAAATCCTGGAAATCCTCTTCCTTCCTCCTCATGACCAGGTTTGTTTGCTGAACTCCCCAGTGTGCTTGAGGGGAAATCATAATGAAGCAAATTTGCTCCTTTCAAGTAGGTCCCCACGTAAAATAATCTTCCTTTCCCTCTTTACTGTCAATTGATGAGTTTTGATAGCATACAGAATACTAATTTAACTCTAAGCCAAGAAATAGAGCTAAAGTTAAGCACATGCTGAGGAGTTTTGCTTAGTCAGGGCCTCATTTTCAAAAATCTTGAGCACCCAGATGTACCTATTAGCTATGCTGGGAACTTTTGGGGCTCGGTATCTCTTGAAAATCAGGCCACTGTTGGAGACCTCAGTATGAATTTAGAAGCTTAACTTTAGGCCCCTTGTTTTGAAGAAAGCCTTTAATCTTCTTTTATGGTCGTTTAAATACTTGCAGAGAAGACTCATGGAACGGAGTTCATCCAGTTCATAGAATATCAGGGTTGGAAGGGACCTCAGGAGGTCATCTAGTCCGACCCCCTGCTGAAAGCAGGACCAATCCCCAACTTTTGCCACAGATCCCTAAATGGCCCCCTCAAGGATTGAACTCACAGCTCAAACCACTGAGCTATCCCTCCCCCCTGTACAGTTGCCTGTAGAGGTCATAAAGGAATTCCCCCGCCCCCCACCCCCACGCACAATTGGCGAGGTGTACGCTGTGAGTGGGGTGGGGTGGGGTGGGGTGGGTCCCTCCAACCTTCATCTGAAGCATCAGGGATTGACCATAGCAGGAGATGGGACACCTGGTAGGGTGGACCAGTGCTCTAAAATGGTTCAGAGAATCTGTTTCCTTAGCTGTCCTGCTCACATGCTCAGGGTCCAACTGATCTCCAGAGTTGTGGGTGGGAAGGAATTTCCCCCTGGTCGGATTGGCAGGGACCTTTGAGTGGCAGGATGGGGCACTGATCACCTGCTAGGATAATCTGAGTATATCTGACCCAATCAATTCTCGGCCATTGCAAGGGCCTCAGGCATTGGTGGAACCTCAGTCTCTCCTGTCCTCTGCCGACGGCACACAAACACTTTTGTCTCCTACAGACTGAAATGTTTTTGTCCAAGACAAGTTTTGGGGTTCAGTGTAGGGTTGCTAGGTGAAATTTAGTGGCCTGTGAAATACAGGAAGTCAGACTAGATGATCTAATGGTCCCTTCTGGCCTTAAACTCTAGGAAACAATGAAATAGCTGGTGTATGAAAAAAACCAGGATTTGATCTCCCATGTATCTCTTCCCTCTGGGCAGAAATTCTCCAGGAGACTTAATATTTCACAAGAAATCTGAAATGCTGTATTTATCTGTCTCCATTGTAACAGCATTCCAAGCATGAAGGAGGAACTAACAAGATTTTCCCTTCCCAGGAAAGACTACTTGAGGTTAGGTGATTGCCCATCCGTTATGCAAATTGCATCCTTCAGTTGTAACACCCAGATGCAAACAGAATCATGACTGTAACCTACTCTGCCCATCTGTGTGGGATGAGGAGCACTAGTGTTGCTAAGAAATGTGACCCCATGCTTTGTTCTCTTGCATTTAAGATAGTAGCAGAGCTTCATTTAGACAGCTAGAGGAGAAGTCCTTCTGCCTTTTTTGTTCTAATTTCCCCTATCGCTGATGGAGTTGGCTCCATGGATGCAGAAGACGCAAAATGAGGACCCATAACAAACATAAAACAACTGGGAGAAAAGAAGGAAGACCTCCCCCATAACATTCCCTAGAAACTCAGATTCTCAGGAAAGTTTCCAGGTCCAGAGGCTGTAGGCCAACTCCTCAACTGGTGTAAATCAACACAGCTACAAGGAAGTCAAAGGAGGGACACTGGTTTACAGCAGCTGAGGTTCTGCTCACACAAAGGGAGAACATTACAGCTCATCTGTATGCCTATGCTTTCTAAATGTGTGTGTGAATATAGAATGGATATAGAGAATACAATGCTGACCCTTACCTCTGTCGGTTACCTCCTGATCACTCACAAATTTATTCATGTTTTAATCTTTCCTCAACACTTCCTCCAGTCCTTTCTCCAAAGAGCTCCAGTACTGATAGGCAGCTGGCCTCTCAGGCTGTCCTGTCCGGAATAGCCAGTTAAGATTATGCAAGCACTATTATGACATCGCTGTGACTGTGACATAGCACATAAACTGCTGCTGACCAGGTAGGTGCTGTGATGACATGGACAAGAGTCTCAAAGGTATTTAGGCTCCTAACTCGCACTGAAATCAATAGATGTGAGGAACCTAAATACATTTCAATATCTGGGCCCATCCATGTACGCAGTCCAATAGGTGGCTAAATTTGCTCCAGTGTAGAATTTCTCATTCGCTCGAAATCCTTTTGAATTTTGGTTCCGTCCCTCTCTCAGTTTGCCACACTTTCCAATATTGGTTTTACTGGAAAATCTGCTCCTGCTTGAATGGATAGAAAATAAAAGCACCGAACAAAGAAAGAGAAGAAACTGCCTTGGAGAATGCACAGTGACACTTGAGTGTGGGTGGTTGGTTGGAATGCACAGTGACACTTGAGTGTGGGTGGTTGGTTTCTTTTGCTTTTTAATTTGGTTGATTAAAAAGCTTGATGAAATCTTATTGGACTGTATTACAAATCTTGATTTTTATATTGTTTTAAAATGAATTGAAATTTATTCTTCATTTCCATGTCCTGCCAAACAAATCAACTAAATTATTTTTTGTTGTGTTTAATACAGTGTGGTGTCATATGTATGGCCATATGTAGAGCCCACACTTGATTTTGGAGATGATGTTGCCTTTAAAGCATTCAGAGTGATGACACTCTTTGCAGTAAACCATGTGGAAAAAGAATTCCAATGACATGTGTCCTTTGCTATGTATAACTGATTTGGTGCCTTACCCTTTCTGATTTTGCCCTTACACGGACACACTATTCTTTTGTACTCCTCCTTAGTAATTCGTCCATGTTTCCCCATTTTGTAGGATTTCTTTTTGATTTTCAGGTCATTACAAAACTTCTGATGGAGCCATTGGCCTCTTACTATTCTTCCTCTCTTTCCTTTGCATTGGCAGTTGTGCCTTTAATATTGTCTCCTGGAGAAACTGCCAGCTTTCCTGAACTCCTTTATGCCTTAGACGTTTTCCCCATGGGTCGCTACCTACCAATTCTCTGAGGATGTTAAAGTCTGCTTTTGGCAGTCCTTCTCCTGTCATTCTCATTCCTTCCTTTCCTTAGAATCATGAAATCTATCCTTCATGATCCCTTTCACCCAAATCACCTTCCACCTTCACATTCACAACCAGCTCCCCCCTGCTGGTCAGAATCAAGTCTACAGTGGCTGTCCCCCCGGTTTCTTCCTCCATTTTCTGAAACAAAGCATTGTCCCCAGTACATTCCAGAAACTTATTGGGTAATTTGGGGTTTTACCATTTCCTTTTTCAGCAGATGTCTGGGTAGGTAAAGTCCCCCATTACAATCAGGATTTGTGTTTTGCATATTTCTGTTGTTTGTTCTAGAAATGCCTCCTCTCCCTCCTCTTCCTGATTTGGTGGTCTGTAATAGACCCCTACCAGGACCTCACCCCTGTTTATTCCCTCTTTTATCTTTACTCAGAGACTTTCAACTGGTCTGCTTCTCACCTCCTTCTGGACCTCAGAACAGGTTTACAATGCAATATGTCCTCTCTTTTTTTTCCTGCCTGTCCTTCCTCAACAAGCTATAGCCCTCTATACCAATAGTCCAGTCATGAGATTTATCCCATCAAGTATTTGTGATACAGTTAAGCTCAGTTAAGATTTATGTTCTAAAACTCCCAGTTCTTACTGTTTATTCCCCATTAATATTCCTCCTTGCTTGTGTGTACAGACATCTAAGATGTTAAGCAGATGCCCCCATGGATTTCCCTCTTGTTTCTCCTATAATTCTACTGCAATTTTCCACATCTACTTCTCCCCACACAGCTAGTCCTCTATTAAGGCCACCTTTTTTTACCTGGTGGCTTTTTTCACCTGCCCCCTCTGAACTTAGTTTTAAGCTCTTCTCCTAAGGTTGGTGAGTCAGTGAATGAAGATGTTCTTCTCCTTCTTGGTCAGACGGACCCCATCTCTTCCCAGCAAACCTCCTTCCTGCAATGGCATCCCATGGTAGAGGAAGTCAAAGCCTCCCAGAGACCCATCTTCATAACCCTATTCTGTGGGCATGCCTACCATTAAGTGTGTATTGAGCAGAAAGAACACTCAGTGCAGGAGACAAGGGGACTGAGTTAAACTGCAGATGTCAGGTTCACAAACTTCCATTTTCCGTGACTAATCTCTTAAGCTAGTGAGGATGGCCACGGTATAAAAATATTTCTGGAGATCAGCATGTGATTATTTGTATTGCAGTACTGCCTCACAGTCCCAGTCACAGAGTAGGATCCCATTGCGCTCGGACCTGTAGAAACAGAGAACAAGATGGTCCTTAACTGTCATTAATAAATTAACACATCTTAAGAGCACAACAAACAGACAAGAGGATAATAAAGCAAGCAAAAAAGCCCCCTTTAGCCAGGTACCAGCAGATAACTAATATAGAGCTACCTATTTCGGGAACTTTCTTCCTGATTCAGGGTCTGATGTGATTCAGCCCCTGTTCCATGCCATTGTGTAAACTGGGGACTCGTACATTTGCACAAGATGGAAAGTATCCAGTGGCACACCATTGAGGCCTACGCCAGTTTTAGTACATAAACAGCAGGCCACTCTGCAAGAAGCTAAGGGCATGGTCAGCACAGAGAGTTTGCCTGTCTCTGTGCTGGTGTTCTGCACCCCTCACTGTCTACACCTGGCTCCATAAAGTCGGGCCTTTCAAAAATGCAGCATCAGGTAGGAGCACAGGTAATTGTAAGAATGCTTGCTCATTGCAGCTGTTACCATCCTGGCAAGGCATCCACATATAAGTCCACTACGGATGGACCAGTGATGGGAAGAGTGTTCATGCATGTGACAAGTAACACCATGAACTATGTAATGCCACAGAATAAATTAAGTTCAAGAACAGAACAAGAGTATGTGTGGCAAAGCCATGACAAACACTGTGCAGGCATCAAGGAGCTCATAAATTAGCACATCATCACCCCAACACTGCCTCAGCTTGACTTAGAGCTTGGGCAACAGTAGACCCTCAAAAGGAGGAGGCCATAGCTTTACACCCGTGGTCACTGTGATGTTAACTGGCTGCATTTGACAAGAGCTGGATCAGAGGTTGACTTTGAGTGTATTTACAGGGGGCAAGGTTTTCACAACACAAGCCTTGTGCACACACACAAATAGTGTTCTGCAGCAGTGCAAGTTGAGCTGCAGCAATGAGCAGCGGGATCCTGCTTGGGCTCGTAATTCATACACTTCTCTCACTAATGAGGATCAACAGATCAACCCATAGTGAATGCAGCTTGACAATGTACCATCACTTAAAACACATTACAGTCAGAGAGGATGATAAATATTCCATTTATACACATTATGTACAAGGCCCAAAATGACTGAGGGTGTAAGAAAACAAAGCTGGTAAATACAGAAAATGCATTTGTCATAAATATAAAGGGAAGGGTAAACCCCTTTAAAATCCCTCCTGGCCAGAGGAAAAATCCTCTCACCCATAAAGGGTTAAGAAGCTAAAGGTAACCTCGTTGGCACCTGACCAAAATGACCAATGAGGAGACAAGATCCTTTCAAAAGCTGGGAGGAGGGAGAAAAAACAAAGGGTCTCTTTGTCTGCCTGCCTGTGTGCTGCTGCTGCTGGGGACAGAACAGGACTGGAGTCTGAGAACTTTTAGTAAGTAATCTAGCTCGGTATGTGTTAGATTATGATTTCTTTAAATGGCTGAGAAGAGTTGTGCTGAATAGAATGACTATTCTTGTCTGTGTGTCTTTTTTGTAACTTAAGGTTTTGCCTAGAGGGATTCTCTATGTTTTGAATCTAATTACCCTGTAAGGTATCTACCATCCTGATTTTACAGAGGTATTCCTTTCCTTCTATTAAAAGTCTTCTTGTAAGAAAACTGAAAGCTTTTTCATTGTTCTAAGATCCAAGGGTGTGGGTCTGTGGTCACCTATGCAAATTGGTGAGGATTTTTACCAAACCTTCCCCAGGAAGTGGGGTGCAAGAGTTGGGAGGATTTGGGGGGGAAAGACGTATCCAAACTACGTTTCCCAGTAAACCCAGTTAAAGTTTGGTGGTGGCAGTGGAAATTCCAAGGGCAAAGGGTCAAATTAATTTGTACCTTGGGGAAGTTTTAACCTAAGCTGGTAAAAGTAAGCTTAGGAGGTTTTCATGCAGGTCCCCACATCTGTACCCTAGAGTTCAGAGTGGGGAAGGAACCTTGACAGCATTACTGAAAAAACAGCTGCAGATTGACTCCTGCTAGCAAGAAGCTTCTGTACAATGTACAGTAAGATATTGGGCTTAACCCAACGCAGGGCTAGGCTGAATTAAAGTCAGTCAAAGTTTTGTCTGAGTAGGGTATGAGGCCCAGCTCCTCAAAGGTCTTTAGACTCCTAACTTCCACTGAAATCAGTGGAAGCTAGGAGCCTAAATACCTACTGTAGAATTTGACCCAATAACAACAATAATAATAACAATTTGCATTTCTAGAGAGATTTTCTTCTTCAAAGCATTTTACACACATGTTTTCTCACTCTCTGCTTCAAATAAAAGCCATTATTGACAGACAATTCTATTTTTCCGTCACAGCACAGACAAATAGGAGAGTGAAGAGAACACAGTTCATTAATGGGATTTTAAGCAGGTTCTCGTATGGAAAAAAAATTAAAGATCCAGCACTCAGAAGATGACTCTGCTTAGCTGTGTGCCTTGTGGCTTAAAGCAGAATTCCAAGAACATGACTTTGCTTTTTGAAATGGTTTCTCAATTAATGACAACTCAAAATATCTCCTTCCACCTAGTGGTGCGAGTTTGCAGAACATGTGTTGTTTGTATTCCCTGTTTTCGATATCTTTGCCTAAAAGATAAAATACATCCGAATCTACTGAGACAATTCACACTTCTGCACAAAGCCACAACAGCACTAAGAATGTATATCTTTGTTAGCAAATAGGGAGAAGGAAAATTGTTAGCAAATTAGGGAGAAGGAAAAGGATAATCTCAGAAAGAGGCTCTCTCTTTCTCCTTCACTTTATTCTATCTAGGTTTTTCCATGGTTCTCATCAATGAAGTATCTGAGCAGCTTCCTCTAGTACATTAATAATATGACTCACATCTGTCATGGTAATATCTTTTATTGGACTAACTTCTGTTGGTGAAAGGACTGCACAGAGTTCTTCCGGATGACTGGAAAAAGGCTAATGTAGTGCCAATCTTTAAAAAAGGGGAGAAGGAGGATCCTGGGAACTACAGGCCAGTCAGCCTCACCTCAGTCCCTGGAAAGGTCATGGAGCAGGTCCTCAAAGAATCAATCCTGAAGCACTTGCATGAGAGGAAAGTGATCAGGAACAGCCAGCATGGATTCACCAAGGGAAGGTCATGCCTGACTAATCTAATCGCCTTTTATGATGAGATTACTGGTTCTGTGGATGAAGGGAAAGCAGTGTCATGTTGAGGGAGCATTGAGGGAGCTGGGATTGTTTAGCCTGCAGAAGAGAAGAATGAGGGGGGATTTGATAGCTGCTTTCAACTACCTGAAAGGGGGTTCCAAAGAGGATGGCTTTAGACTGTTCTCAATGGTAGCAGATGACAGAACGAGGAGTAATGGTCTCAAGTTGCAGTGGGGGAGGTTTAGATTGGATATTAGGAAAAACTTTTTCACTGTGAGGGTGGTGAAACACTGGAACGCGTTACCTAGGGAGGTGGTAGAATCTCCTTCCTTAGAGGTTTTTAAGGTCAGGCTTGACAAAGCCCTGGCTGGGATGATTTAACTGGGAATTGGTCCTGCTTCGAGCAGGGGGTTGGACTGGATGACCTTCTGGGGTCCCTTCCAACCCTGATATTCTATGGTTCTATGATTCTATGATTCCTTCAGGTCCTTGAAAGGTTATTTCTTTCACCAACAGACGTTGGTCCAACAGAAGATATTACCTCAGCTAGGGTGACCAGATGTCCTAAATTTATAGGGACAGTCCAGATATTCGGGGTTTAGGCGCCTATCAATCCCACCCCACCCCCATCACGATTTTTCATACTTACTATCTGGTCACCCTCTCCCTCACCCACCTTGTCTCTCTAATAGCCTCGGAATGACATGGGAGTTTGTTCTCCTGTCACAGACTGTCCCCTGAGAAAGCTCTATCTACTGCACAGACAAGCCTCATCCTTCGAGTAGAAAACTTCATGGTGCCTGAGAAATAGGCCCTGTCAGCCACAACCCTAATCCCAGGGATTTACCTGATATCTTAGATATACTGGGCCCTGGCCACTGAGCCCCTGGAAGAGAAGGACTGCGACCTGGAACCTGACTTGATGTGTTCACGTTGCAGAAGTATGTACACAGCGTCTGAAGGCAAGCAACAAACAACACTTCAATGGTCACTGAATGAGGGGCCTGTGGAAAAAAATAGTACAATTGTGCAAGTAAAGACTGTGTCAAAATGCACGTGCACAGTACTCAGACTCCCTGAATCCTGGCATTTCCAAACTTTCCATTGCTCAGTTTTGCAAACTTACTAATTGTTATTTTAATGCAGATTTTTGTATATTTATTGGGCGTCTAAAGATATAAAAATACAGACATGGATTCATATCATTGTCATGCAAACATCCCCATTTCATTGTTTGTTTTGAAAGAAAAAAGTACAGGACTAGGTTCTGGCAATTTCTGTATTGAGCTGTAAAGAAAGGTATTTTTAAGGGGTTTGAACTATCGAAACAGAGGCACAGAGATTGTCTCACATAGGGAGGAGTGGGTGATGCAGTGCACACTTTCCCAAGCCAGCAGAGTTGCTGGACCCCAAGAGATTCCCCCTCTATTCCTGAGCCAACCTTGGCCAGAAGCAAGCAGACAGAAGGACAAAAGTAGCTCTCCATTTTACTAAAGGCTCTTGTAACTTCCTGGGTCAACTGGTCCCTTCCATTCTTTAGCTGACTATTACTCAGGCTCTTTTCTTACTGGCGAACTTGAATTTTGATTTTTCTACGTCATGGCCAGTCTTTATCGTCTCTCTTGTAAACTTGAATATGCCAATCCCTGAGAGGACGTACTTTCTTGTTTTTTCCTGATTCAGCAATCCTAGCTCTGGGGATTGAGCTCCCATTTAAGGTACTTTTAATGATGACCCTCAGTCCTTTATTTCATCTATCAGGATGTTCAAAGAGAGCAGCTACCCTTCACTGAATGCCACTGCTCTGACTTTGGATTCCCTTGTAGAATGTGTGGGGCTAGGGTAGTTGTCTCAGCTGGATTTTTAATCCAGAGGAAAGACGCTCTCCCCTGTTCAATCAAGATCAGGAATGGCACATAGATTTGGGAGAAAAAGTACATTTTACTTTTACTCTATTTTCTTATTTCTCAAAAGGAACAATCAATATAGGTATTGATGTATCTTGTCTGAAATGGGACAGCTGCTCTTCTACTCTCGGGATGGATGCTATATCAACAGATAAGATAAAAAGACAGGCCTAACTGAGAGACTGAACCCATAGGAGGGCCAAATTCTGCTCCTCGGTTACATGAGTACGTCGCTCCCCGACTAGGGCCCAAATCTGTGTAAAGAAGAGTAAATCTGGTCCCGAGGGTGTATCGAACAACTTCCAAACTGTATAAGGAGGGTGGTTGAGTCTAAACTATAAAGACAGTTCCAAATATGGACCGCAGTTCAGGAAAGCAGCCTTATTCATCCAAGCATATGAATGATGTAAGAAAATTCTGAAAATGTGGATCTTAGATCATGGTCATAATTTAAAAAAATTAATGGACACAGCGGACACCATTCACATTTGAAACATAAAGTAGCTTCAAACTGTCCTAGCTTGAAGTGGTTTGAAACTGCTTCAGGAAATGTGGTCCTCTTAGAAGTGTAGATGTGAGGTTGCATATATGGTAAAGCCATGTATACAGAATACATGCTGATTTTAATCCTACAAATGTCCTAAACACTATACAGAATATCTAATTGCTTATTTTTGAATCCTAATCAGAGAAAAATTAAAATGATTTGTGCAAATAATTGAATTCTAAGGATTGTGTAACAACAAACACTCTTATTTTCTAGATCTACTGAGAGCTAGCTCTGAGAGAACAAAACAGTATTTTCAGTGTTTATGGTTCTTTACTGAAGCAGGTCTATTCTTTATCTAAGAACAGGAAAACAAAAGAATTCACAATATTGTTATCCCTTTTGACCTGAGCAATTAGTGAATATTTTGGGTCTTGTGAGTTGTTTCCATTAGGGGGAGAAATGGATGATGGAGTCAGGCATTTTTTTGACACAATCCTGCTTATTTACAAAGAATGTACACGAAGTTCTATTTCCCTAACGACAGCACGAATAGTTTCTTGGCTCACAATTCCAAGCCTCTTTCTATCTAGCAGTCAACCATAAAGCGCGCACGCTCTCTCTCTCTCTCTCTCTCAACTTTTTCTGAGATCACACTACAAATACTTCCCTGGGGCTCCTTTGTGCTTCTGCGGTGTCACACTCCCTCTCTTCCTCCCCCCTCTGCCCCGAACCCCATCCACCTGCGTTTGCATTCAGACCCCAGTGAAAGCCCCTTCCACTGTATGGCTCAACTCCTATTCCAGCTTTACTTGATGGTGACTTCTATTCAGTCAGCCATCTATTCCACAAAAGAGCTTGATTGTTTTTACATTGATCCTGAATAAAGGACAACTGGTATGCCCACCAGCTTCAATAAGGCTTCCCCTTTCCCCAGCGTAACTACCTGTTTTCATGTTGTTTTTATAAATCTGTATCTTGTACATGTCCGCAAAACCCACAGCATTCTTTTATTTTTACTAACCTGAAACAGGATATTGAATGCATAATTTCAGTTACACCAATGTAAATCTGTGGTAATTCATTAGAATTATTTATCCTGGTGACAAAATATGTTAGCACGTCAGTAGAGAAAACATGACACTTTTTGATAATTGTTATTGTTGCCAGCACCCAGTGCCGAGAGGCTAAACAACAGCTGAGGTTGGTTCGTTACACAGTGTGCTACACCCAATAATCACAAAGGGGTGAAGAAGCAGAAAAGTTTATTTGCAGCTGCAAAAAGGTACAGGGAGAATAAAATCTCCAATCCTGCACCCAGAGCAGGAAGTTACACAGGCTTTTATACGTCCTTTTTCCCAGCATACCTATCCAATAGCAAGCTGCCCTAAGTATCCATATAGCCAGCCAATCCAGTTCCCAGCTAGTTCCCTTGTTCTCTGTATCATTTGTTAAACCATACATAAAGCTGCTTTATTCAGCATTGGTCTTCCATATCTGCCCTGTTTGGCCTTGTTTAGTTTCAGGCAGTCTGACTCTGCAACATATTGTTGCAGATCCTCAGCATAACTGCTGCGAGTGCCTCCAGGCCGGGGGCCAAGGACACTTGGGCCTAGTACACAGAGCTGCTGCGAGTGCCTCCAGGCCGGAGGGGGGGGGCAAGGACACCTGGGCCTAGTGCGAGGGGGCTTCATCGACACTCGTGGTCTTCCATCCCCTCGAGATACCTAGTGGCCATGCCCCAGTGTCCCCACTGAACTCCCACATCTGAACTCCCAGCCAGAGCCCGTACGTGCTCCACCATTAGAGGCCCTGATGCAGCAAGCCACCCCATACAGCAAAACAAAACCACTTCCCACATGGCATTAGGATGGCAAACGCTAATAGAGAAAGATGAGAACTTGCTATAACAGGGGTTCTCAAACTTCATTGCACCACGACCCCCTTCTGACAACAAAAATTACTACGCTACCCCAGGAGGGAGAACCAAACCCTGAGCCCACCCAAGCCCTAGCTCCCCCGGGCCAGAAGGGGCCAAAGTCAAAACCCAAGGGCTTCAGGCCCAGGCAGGGGGTGGGGGGAGCTGTAACCTGATCCCAGGGCTGAAGCCCAAGTCTCAGCCCTGGTGCCCAGGGCTCAGGCTTGGGCTTCAGCCCTGGGCCCAGGCAAGTCTAACTCCAGCCCTGGTGACCCTATTAAAAAGGGATCCCGACCCACAGTTTGAGAATCGCTGTGCAGTAACATGCACTGATTATTGGTGATACTTGGTTTCCTCACAAAGACATGCACAAGGTTACATGGAACTCATCAGATGGTTAAACCACAAACCAGACTGAGCACATGTCAGGAGACCGGGTTGTAGGTGGTCAGGCATAGTGATCAGACTGGGAGTCATGCCTAGTGGTGAGTGTCCAAAAGCCAAAAGCAGGGATTGAGACGGGGCCAAAACCAAGAAGCAGATCCAAAGATTCGAACTAGAGTCAGAATCCAAATGGCAGAGCCAAGAATCAAGTAGGGTGACCAGACAGCAAATGTGAACAATTGGGATGGGGGTGGGGTAATAGGAACCTATATAAGAAAAAGACCCCCAGATCAGGACTGTTCCTATCAAATGGGGATATCTGGTCACTCTAGAATCAAGAGAGAGTCGGAGTCAGGAATCAGAGCCAAGGGTCAGAACCGGATCACCGGGGGCAGGGAAGAAGGGAGCAGGGCTGGTTCTGAGGCAGGAGCAAGGCTGGGTGTAGGACAGGATCTGGGCTGAAGCTGTGGAGGAACAGAGAAGAAGCAGGGCTTGGCAAGAGCTGAGCCCAGGGAGGCAGAGAATCACTGAGCACCCAGCGAGCGACTGCTGCTGCTGAGTTTAAGAACCAGACAGCTAACTTCTTCAGCCAATCTGGCAGGGTGGTCCAAGCAGGACAGTGTCGGAGGATGGTGCCGTGGGGAGGCGAGCAGAGCTTCATCATCATGGGCTTGCTTCTGGACGGCGCCGTGCCTTGTGGGGCCGGAGGTCTATCTTGCCTGGTGGGAAACTGCGGTGCCATCATGGCAATCAAGTCCCTGGCCACCTCAAACGTGTCCAGGATGGAAGGGAGCTCCTGCTCCTCCACCTGGCACTCTCTAGCAGGAGGGTCCAGTGGCACCAGACTTGACGGATCCCTCTGCAGGCCCAAAGTCGACAGTGCTGATCCCTGCTAATATTCTGTTCGCTTTTTTGACTGGTGCTGCACACTGAGCAGATGCTTTCAGAGAACTATCCACAGTGACCCCAGGATCTTTCTTGAGTAGTAACAGCTCATCATTGATATGATAAACCCCCCTCATTTTATATGTATCGTTGGGATTATGTTTTCCAATGAGCATTACTTTGCACTTACCAACATGGAATTTCATCTGCCATTTTGTTGCCCAGTCACCCAGTTGTCTGAGGTTCCTTTGTAATTCTTCACGGTCTGCTTTGGACTTATCTGTCTTGAGTAAGTTTCTATCATTTGCACTTTTTGCCACATCACCATTTACCCCCTTTTCCAGATCATTTATGAATATGTTGAACATCACTAGTCCCCGTACAGATCCCTGGGGGACACCACTGTTTACCTCTCTCCATGCTGAATATTGACCATTTATTCCTATCCTTTGCTTCCTGTCTTTTAAGTTACTGATCCGTGAGAGGACTTTCCCTCTTATCCCGTGACTGCTTACTTTGCTTAGGACCCCCACCAAAGGCTCTTTGTCAAAGGCTTTCTGAAAGTCCAGGAACCTCATGTCTCCTGCTTTGCCCCATGGGCATTTTAACCCTCCAGACCCATTGGGTAAGAGTGTGAAGTACAGAGGGAAACTGAGGCATGCATAGAATTATTTAAAAATGTTACAGAAAATTCCCACTTTATTAAGGTCTGGTACATTTTAAACCTGATGCTGCACATGGAGATGTGTCCAGCTGTCTCTCAGGCATGGGCCATGCCCCTTGTGTGCTCCTTTCTCCCCAGTATCACACTTGTGACAGAGTGCTCCCAAGCAGGGCACAGCTGGGCACCTGGGAACAGAGCTGAGCCTCCCCTGAGCACAGCCAAGGTCACTGACTCTCAGGAGAACTGGTGGCTTTCTTAAAGTCCCAGCTCCTGGAGTCATGTGAATTTGTGAGAATTCCAGTTTTTGCTTAGCCAATGAAGTCAGTGTCTAGCGCTCATGGCTGGGGAGCAGTCCAGCAGCTCCATGGAGGGATAAATAAAGAACCCAAACTGATCAGTTTTGTAATCCCATGATTTTGGGGGCCTCACTTCTGAGCTCTGAAGCTGGTGACGCTGCATAGATGGTGGGCTCTGTGTGCCTATTAGCTCCAAAGTACGCCAGCAACAACCAGCACAGAGATGTCCTCTGAAGTAGCTGCCACTGTTAATGAGGGGAGCTGCAAGGCTTAGCTGAGCCACTGGGTGGGAAAGGGTGGGTTGTGGGGTGGGATGCTGGGTGGGGCAGGGCAGGCTGGAGAGAGTGAGGTGGCAAGTGGGGAAGACTGACTGGGTGGGGGGAGGGAAGGCTGGCTGAGGGTGTCAGGGAAGGCTTGTGGGGAAGGGGGTGGGGCGGTGGCAGCAGCAGGTGCTGGAAGGAGGGTGGCAGGCACTGGGTGGGAAGTTGAGGGGGTGTTGGTTGCGGGAGGCTGGGTTGGGGGAAGCAGGTGGTGTGTGGGAAAAATTGGGGGGCTGGGACATGGGGGGCATGGGCGGTGGGCTAGAAGGGGCAAAGGTTAGGCTGGGATTGGCAGATGCTGGGCAGGGAAGGCTGGGCTGGTGGGGTGGGGAAGGCCACGGGCACTTTGCTTGGCCTTTCCACACAGCATCTGTCTGTCCAGCCCTCTTATCAGGGCGTGGCCTTGCTTGCTGATCAGTCTTCAGAGGCTGCTGCTGCAGTGCAAAGGCAATCCAGAGCTGGATTAATCTGACTGCTTCTGCCCCATGCCTCAGTGGACACCCTGCACGAGAGCCGGCAGAGGGACCCTTGCGTCCTGAGCAAAGCTTCCTGCCAAGGGGTTCTCCCAGGCAGCCTTTCCTTCTGTGCCAGAGCTTTGGGGTGAGAGGAGATGGCTGCCCTGGCAGGAATCTGGGGCCCATTGATCCAACACCCTTTGTCCCTTGGGTGGCTGTTAACAGCATCCCGGGCTCGTCTGTGAGCCTATGTAGGATAGAGGGCGGCTGCTCTTCATTGATCCCTCGTTATCTGTAGGCTCTCCCTGGCCGATAAGGGGGCTACAGGGTGAGGGCAGGGTGGGGCCTGGAGCCTGAGCTTTGGCAACCTGCCACCGACTGCCATGCCGGTGTTACAGTAACACCAGGACTTTGATTTGAACTCTGCTTCATACTGTCACCTTGGGCCTGAAGCTTCGCCACCTGGCGTTCGCCTGAAGGGGGTGAGTGGTTTTCTTCTAATGGTTGAGCCAGCTCAGCAGCCTGTAACTAGACTCCTAATAGAATCAAAATTATAGTGGAAAGAGGAGGAAGTGCAATTAGCATGTAAAGCCCTCACAAGGGGGGGGCATGCCACCAAATATTAATACCCATCCCCAGCCTCTCTCCCTTCACAGCGTTTTGGAACCCATGTCCCTTGTCTAGTGAGTGCTACTTAGTTGATGGCGAGTCCCTTCATCATAACAAAAGGCCAAGTACAGTTCCATTGTCCTTGATTCCCATAATCAGGGTAATAACAATTTATTCTTCCTGCCCCAAGAACAGAGACAATGGGGATCCCACAGCAGCCAAAGTGACCATTTGGTCAGCTATGGCCTCATTCTAGGCGGGGTGGGTGTGCCTATGCAAATGAGATCGGCCCCTGAAGTTCTTTTCCACAACTTGCCACACCTCACCACCAGATGTCAGGGTGGATCTCATCCTGACTCTGCTTACAAGAGGAAAGTGATCAGGAACAGTCAGCATGGATTCACCAAGCGCAAGTCATGCCTGACTAATCTAATTGCCTTCTATGATGAGATAACTGGCTCTGTAGATGAGGGGAAAGCAGTGGATGTGTTATTCCTTGACTTTAGCAAAGCTTTCGACATGGTCTCCCACAATATTCTTGCCAGCAAGTTAAAGAAGTATCAGCTGGATGAACGGACTATAAGGTGGATAGAAAGCTGGCTAGACTGTCGGGCTCAATGGGTGGTGATCAATGGCTCCATGTCTAGTTGGCAGCCAGTATCAAGTGGAGTGCCCCAAGGGTCGGTCTTGGGTCCGGTTTTGTTCAGTATCTTAATTAATGATCTGGAGGATGGCGTGGATTGTACCCTCAGCAAGTTTGCAGATGACACTAAACTGGGAGGAGAAGTAGATAGGTTGGAGGGTAGGGATAGGATACAGAGGGACCTAGACAAGTTGGAGGATTGTGCCAAAAGAAATCTGATGAGGTTCAACAAGGACAAGTGCAGAGTCCTGCACTTCGGAGGGAAGAATCCCATGCACCGCTGCAGACTAGGGACAGAAAGGCTCGGCCGCAGTTCTGCAGAAAAGGACCTAGGGGTTACAGTGGACGAGAAGCTGGATATGAGTCAACAGTGTGCCCTTGCTGCCAAGAAGGCCAATGGCATTTTGGGATGTATAAGTAGGGGCATTGCCAGCAGATCGAGGGACGTGATCGTTCCCCTCTACTCTACATTGGTGAGGCCTCATCTGGACTACTGTGTCCAGTTTTGGGCCCCACACTACAAGAAGGATGTGAAAAAATTGGAAAACGTCCAGCGAAGGGCAACAAGAATGATTAGGGGACTGGAACACGTGACTTATGAGGAGAGGCTGAGGGAACTGGGATTGTTTAGTCTGCGGAAGAGAAGAAGGAGGGGGGGATTTGATAGCTGCTTTCAACTACCTGAAAGGGGGTTCCAAAGAGGATGGCTCTAGACTGTTCTCAGTGGTAGCTGATGACAGAACAAGGAGTAATGGTCTCCAGTTGCAGTGGGGGAGGTTTAGGTTGGATATTAAGAAAAACTTTTTCACCAGGAGGGTGGTGAAGCACTGGAATGGGTTACCTAGGGAGGTGGTGGAATCTCCTTCCTTAGAGGTTTTTAAGGTCAGGCTTGACAAAGCCCTGGCTGGGATGATTTAATTGGGGATTGGTCCTGCTTTGAGCAGGGGGTTGGACTAAATGACCTCCTGAGGTCCCTTCCAACCCTGATATTCTATGATAAGTCTCTGCCTGCGCTAGAGCTTAAGTCTTTGCAGTTAATTTAACCCTTCTGAAACAGGAGGGAAGTTACCAAATGTTCCAGCTGAGGCCACGTCTATATTGGGAGCATTTTGCCAGTATAGGTAAACTAGTGTGGACATAGAAGAGCACTACTGTCCCCCACTGAATGAAGAACCTTTACCCTTAGAAAAGAGCAAGAATATAAAGAGGACGAACCCACTGCTCAGGCTTGCTCTGCATGGCTTTTCTATCACTGTAGCGATGTTGGCTAGGGGTGTGATTCCTAACCAATACCATCATACCAGTACATCATCTTAACTCCTGGAGGCAGTTATACCAGTATAAGTGTGCTTATACCTGTACAACTAATATACACTAGCACTGGAGAGCTTAAAATAAGATACTAGACTGAGAGGACAAAAGAAAGGAGCAGATTCTCCTCTTAAATATACAACATTCTCGCCTAGGATAGAAGACTGCGAAGAGGGACTTGCAGACAGATGTACACTGAATAGAGTTATTAGCAAGATGAAAAAAGATGGCTTAGCAGCTCTCCTGCTCTGATTGCAAAGTAAAGAATTAACTGCAACATCAGATCACTTCTGCTTTGGCCAGCCAGAAGGCATCCATATAACACTGGCTGCATTTGCTCCATTGCCTGAAGTGGGAAGTAAATAGCCTGGTCCCATGAGTGAACTGTTGGAAGAGAATAGGATCCCATCACTGAGCTAGGTATTCTGAAGAACCTGTTTCACCTTTCTTCAGGGTAAATGCACTGATCTGAAGGGCATTACTAAATATGAACTGGATTCTTTTAATAAGTGGTAAATGGATGAGCGATATAAATATGAAATCAAGACGGCTTCTTCCAGCCTAATAGCAAGTGAAGGCATCCTTCTAGCAAAAGGCAGCACAGCATACCGAGCTCACCATGCATAAGCATTTACAAAAACATGATTTCCCAAGTGCATTAGAGACCTTAACATCCCATCCTACCTTCAGAGTAACAGCCATGTTAGTCTGTATTCGCAAAAAGAAAAGGAGGACTTGTGGCACCTTAGAGACTAACCAATTTATTTGAGCATAAGCTTCCGTGAGCTACAGCTCACTTCATCGGATGCATCCTACCTTCCTGCACTTTATCAGATGATAGGGAAACCAACAGGCCCTGATTCGATGATACTTATCATAGGGACATTGTATTAACCTCTCTGGATCCAAAGCATCAACTGGAAGAGAAGGAATAAAAAGACAAAAGAAAACATTCTGTAAAACAAGATCTAAGTTCATCATCAACACAATTAACAAGAGTGAAAGCATACTAGGTACTGGAGCTGCCCTCTAACGGGGTTAAGCCATCAATTTTTAATAGCCGAGATAAAAATGCTAAACTGCTAAGTTGGCACTCATTGTGTGTACCCAACCAAATTCACTTCGGATTTTGGGTGAGTGGAATATTCCATTAAAAATGAGGAAAGCGCAATCAGTAGTGCAGAGTGGCCGGTACATATTAATGACTATACTTATGCAGAACAGTGAGCTGGAAATAAACTTTACTATAAAAACCCTTGAAGCTACCAAATTAACTAGTTGTACAGCAGTGACATGCTAAGGATTGGCAGAAGCACGGCATTCTGAAGTAAATCCTTTTGCATTTACCTTCATACTCCAAGGCCATCTCTGCTGGATTTAGAAAAACATCAAACTAAAACAAACATGTCTGGAGTTAAGGATGCAATTTGCACTACAGTGCACTTGGCCCTGTAAAGTGCAGAGGTTGGCAGGTGCTTAAGAGCCCAAGACTCTCTGAACATAGTGAGGGCCTAAGTCACAGGCACTTTTTGAAAATGTTCCCTCCTAGTCCATACTATGACCCAGAGACAGGCACGAGTCACCTTAATCACTTAACAGTTACGCAGAAGGGACAAGGTAGGGGAGGACCAACTTCTGAAAGTGAGACACACAAGCTTTCAAGCATACATAGACCTCTTCTTCAGGATTCAGTTTGTGTCCATGCAGCAGTTTTCTTGCCATCACAAATGTGTCTCCCCTCACACCTTCCATGCTATTTATCCGCATTTGTATCAATGTACAGAGGGCATGCACAGAAGTAACTTGGGCCAATGGACTGTGGGAGGTTTTCTAGATAGCTGGAAGTAAAGAGGACAGGCCAGATTGATTACATAAATCAGTATTTTTCAACCTTTTTGATACCAGGGACCAGCTTAGAATCATTGAATATCAGGGTTGGAAGGGACCTCAGGAGGTCATCTAGTCCAACCCCCTGCTCAGAGCAAGACCAACACCAACTAAATCATGCAAGCCAAGGCTCTGTCAAGCCGGGCCTTAAAAACCTCTAAGGATGGAGTTTCCACCATCTCCCTAGGGAACCCATTCCAGTGTTTCACCACCCTCCTAGTGAAATAGTGTTTCCTAATATCCAACCTAGACCTCCCCCGCTGCAACTTGAGACCATTGCTTCTTGTTCTGTCATCTGCCACCACTTTGAACAGCCTAGCTCCATCCTCTTTGTAATCCCCTTTCAGGTAGTTAAAGGCTGCTATCAAATTCCCCCTCACTCTTCCCTTCTGCAGACTAAATAACCCCAGTTCCCTCAGCCTCTCCTCATAAGTCATGTGCCCCAGCTCCTTAATAATTTTCGTTGCCCTCCGCTGGACTCCCTCCAATTTGTCCACATCTGTTCTGTAGTGGGGAGACCAAAACTGGACGCAACACTCCAGATGTGGCCTCACCAGTGCCAAATGGAGGGGAATAACCACTTCCCTCCATCTGCTGGCAATGCTCCTACTAATACAGCCCCATATACCATTGGCCTTCTTGGCAACAAGGGCAGACTGCTGACTCATATCCAGCTTCTCATCCACTGTCATCCCCAGGTCCTTTTCTGCAGAACTGCTGCTTAGCCAGTCGGTCCCCTGTCTGTAGCAGTGCATGGGATTTCCTTCCTTCCTTCCTTAGTGCAGAACTCTGCACTTGTCCTTGTTGAACCTTATCAGATTTCTCTTGGCCCAATCCTCCAATTTGTCTTGGTCACTCTGGACCCTTCCCTACCCTCCAGTGTATCTACTTCTCCCCCCAGTTTAGTGTCACCTGCAAACTTGCTGAGGGTGCAATTAATCCCATCATCCAGATCACTAATAAAGATGTTGAACAAAACCAGCCCCAGGATTGACCCCTGGGGCACTCTTCTTCATACCAGCTGCCAACTAGACTTGGAGCCATTGGTCACTACCCGTTGAGCCCAACAATCTAGCCAGCTTTCTATCCACCTTATAGTCCATTCATCCAATCCGTACTGCTTTAACTTGCTGGCAAGAATACTGTGGGAGACCGTACCAAAAGCTTTGCTAAAGTCAAGATATATCACATGCACTGCTTTCCCCATATCCACAGAGCCAGTTATCTCATCCTGGAAGGCAATCAGGCTGGTCAGGCATGACTTGCCCTTGGTGAATCCAAAGCTTGCAGCTTTTCTAAACAGTGTCAGGGAGATCTGAGGGACAGGCCATTGAGAAAGACTGACATAGGTACTTAGGACAAATGGCTACTTGTGACGAAGTGGGAAGTGTCTTAGTGTTTGATGAATACTGTGCACGCCTCAGTTTTCCCATTGTGTTGCACAAGTATCTAGGTGGTGGGATAAGGGTGTGTGACCTTTGCAGATACCCCGAGAGGGAAGGTGCAAGTGCCTTCTAGCTCCCTGGGCCCAGACAATAGATGTATCCTGGCAACTGATTGCCGGGGCCCATCCTCTGCAAGAGCCAGTGGGAGGAATTGGAGAACAAAGAGAGGTGGAGGCCAGGTGACCGGTTTGCTTGGGGAACAGCATACAGGATGGAGGAGGGGCAACTGGGTGTGACTGAAGGTGGGCTGCTGGAGGCTGGTCAGACTCCTGGTTTGGGACTCAGGAGGAGAACCCGTGGCTCTGGGTCTCCTCAAGATGAACTTTGCTGTAACTTCCTGCTTTCTGTGCTAACAAGATTCTGCTCTATGCTGTGTTCCAGACAACTAATAAACCCTTCTGTTTTACACCGCTGGCTGAGAGTCACTCCTGACTGCTGAAGTCGGGGGTGCATGGCCCCTTTGGAGGGCGTGTAAGGTTTCCCCAGGTGTCCTATTCAGGTGGCTCACTGCAGGGAGCTTATGGCGTGAGACAGGGATGCTGAATGCTCCGAGGTCAGACCAAGGAGGAGCTGAAGCCCAGGAGGCTTGTCCTAGTGAGAGTGTGCCCCGAGGGGTAGCCACACTGCAAGAGGGTCCTGGTCCGGGGGCTGGTCTTCACCAGACTCACTGCAGCTGCGCTAATGTAGGGCAGTACTGTAAACGCACTATGAAGACCAGACAGCGCTTTCCTGTCAGCATAATTACTCCACCTCAGCGAAAGGTGGAAGCTATGACAGAATGAGTGTGTGTCCCACTGACTTAGCGCCAGTGCGGACAGCTCAGGGGGGTGGCTTTTTCATGTCCGTGACCGACATAAGTTACATCAACTTAAGCGGAAGCGTAGACAAGCCCTGAACTTCATTCACTGGTTCCAGAGCACCAAGCCCGTGCATCCATGAACTACTAAGGGGGGAAAAAGTCCCCAATGCCTCAAACCAACACCATACACCTGGCTATGCCTCTGGAGAGGGCAGCACCCTTACCTGACCATAGTACTAATTAGGGCTGTCGATTAATCACAGTTAACTCACGCCATTAACTCAAAAAAAATTATTAAAAAAATGAATCACAGTTACATTTCAATTGGTATTCTATTGTGTATTACACATTTTGGGATGTTTTCTACATTTTCAAATATATTGATTTCAGTTACAACACCGAATACAAAAGGTACAGTGCTCACTCTATTCTATTTATTGCAAATATTTGCACTGTAAAAATGATAAACAAAAGAAATCGTATTTTTCAATTCACCTCATACAAGTACTGAGGTGCAATCTCTTTATCGTGAAAGTGCAACTTACAAATGTCGATTTTTTTGTTACGTAACTGCACCCAAAAACAAACCAATGTAAAACTTTGGACCTTACAAGTCTACTCACTCCTACTTCTTGTTCAGTCAATCACTGAGAGAAACAAGTCTGTTGACATTTACAGGAGATATGCTGCCCACTTCTTATTCACAATGTCTTCTGAAAGTGAGAACAGGCATTTGTATGGTACTTTTGTAGCCGGCATTGCAAGGTATTTACATGCCAGAGATGCTGAACATTCGTATGCCCCTTCATGCCTCGGCCACCGTTCCAGAGGACGTGCTTCCATGCGGATGACACTTGTTAAAAATATAATGTGTGTGACTGAACTCCTTGGGGGAGAGCGGTGCGCCCCCTGCGCTGTTTCACGCACACGCCGCCACAGATTCCCTGGTATAGCAGTCGCGGATGATGACCCAGCACAGGTTGTTCATTTTAAGAACACTTTCCCTGCAGATCTGACCAAATGCAAAGAAGATACCAATCTGAGATTTCTAAAGGTAGCTCCAGTACTCGACTCAAGGTTTAAGAATCTGAAGTGCCTTCCAAAATCTGAGAGGGTCGAGGTGTGGAGCATGCTTTCAGAAGTCTGAAAAGAGCAATACTCCAATGTGGAAACTACAGATCCAAGCCACCAAAAGAGAAAATCAACCTTCTGCTGGTGGCATCTAACTCAGATGATGAAAGTGAACATGTGTTGGGCCACACTGCTTTGGATCGTTATTGAGCAGAACTCATCATCAGCATGGACACATTCTCTCCTGCAAATGTAAACAAACTTGTTTGTCTTAGCAATTGGCTGAGCAAGAAGTAAGACTGAGTGTACTTGTAGGCTCTAAAGTTTTACATCGTTTTGTTCGAGAATGCAATTTTTTTGTACATCATTCTACATTTGTGAGTTCTACTTTCGTGATAAAGAGATTGCACTATATTACTTGTATTAGGTGAAGTGAAAAACACTATTTCTTTTGTCTTTTTGTACAGTATAAATATTTGTCATAAAAAAGAAATATAAGTGAGCACTGTACACTTTGTATTCTGTGTTGTAAATGAAATAAATATATTTGAAAATGTAGAAAACATCCACAAATATTTAAATGGTATTCTATTATTTTTAAGTGCGTGATTACATTTTTTAATTGCTTGACAGCCCTAGTACTAACAGGATATTAACCATGTTGCGTCTGTAGCAAAACGCATTTTGGAGCCAGCCACTGGTAATAAAGTCAATTATGAATTATGGCAAGGACAGGGCCTTAATAAGAACAGTCACTTCACTGGGATGATCCCCAGGAAACTGATTTAGGCCCTGGCTGCACAAGACATGACTGTAGCTTTGTAACCAGTTTGTACCCCACACAGCAAATTTGATCTGCTAGTTGGATCATCCATTTCTCCAGACCACAGACATGCTGCAGCTGGGGGACATAGTCCACTAGGTCAATGTGGGAACCCACAAACCATGATGCACACTGTGGAGGACTGCAAAATGGCAACTTCCTGGAGGTCTTCATGCCTTGAACATCACTGATAAGAAGGCTGAGGCTTAGCTGGATCGCATACACTAAATAAATAAAAGGAACCACACACAGCTGAGTTACACCCCCACTCCAGCCTTCCTGGCTCACAAAGGTTGGGCAGCTCAGTTATCTTTTCTTATACACGCTTATAGTAATACTCTATCCTGAGCCCCTCCACCTGCCTGAGAGGTCAACACTTTTACACCTACCTTGTGGCTCATGATCTGTATGAAGAACTTGGTTCCTGATGTTTTAGTTAAAACAAACAAACCAAAACCACAAAGAGTTAGATTCTCTCCTGTCTTCACTGCAATTCACACAATTTGAATGCATCAGCCATCTAAAAAAATCCTTCCCCCCAAGATTATAAGTCTAAATAAGACAGAATTTAAAGGACTGCACAGTCTAGAGTCAACCTGAATCTCAGATTTGGTTGCCCATCAGAAAATATGTTTACTACCCCGCCGGCAAGTTGTCACTTCAGTCCCATGATGTGCTTTTGCTCTGAAACATGACTGGCTAAAAATGGCATCTCCTTAGTTGGCCTGCTCTGTGTGTGTGTATTGGAATCAGAGCTGTGAGGGTCGTGACAAAAATGAGAAGGGGGAGGATTTGTTGCATTTTGCTCATCTTAACTCTGCAGAGCCAGCCCAGCTACAGGAGGGAGAGCTCAGGTCTATTCTGCATCATCATTGTTATTATTTATTTGTATTAGCATAGTGCCCAGGAGCCCTAGTCATGGACAAAGATCTGTTGTGCTAGGCACTGTACAGTGATTAAACAAATGCAACATTAACAGAAAGAAAAGGAGTACTTGTGGCACCTTAGAGACTAATCAATTTATTTGAGCATAAGCAGAATTAATATCATATTGCCTCTATATAAATCCACACTACATTCCTATCTTGAATACTGTGTGCAGATGTGGTCGCCCCATCTCAAAAAGATATATTGGAAATGGAAAAGATACAGAAAGGGGCAACAAAAATTATTACGGGTATGGAACAGCTTCCTTATAAGAAGAGAGAAGACTGGGACTTTTCAGCTTGGAAAAGAGATGACTAAGGGGGTGAAAGTAAATACGGAAGTGTTATTTCTGCTTCTCATAACACAAGAACTAGAGGTCATCAAACGAAATTAATAGGCAACAGGTTTAAAACAAACAAAAGGAAGTATTTCTTCACACAATGCACAGTCAACCTGTGGAACTCCTTGCCAGAGGAAGTTGTGAAAGCCAAGACTATAACAGGGTTTAAAAAAGAACTAGATAAGTTCATGAATTAGTCAGGATGAGCAGGGATGCAAAACCAAGCTCTGAAGTGTACCTAGCCTCCGTTTGCCAGAAGCTGGGAATGGGCCAACATTAGGTAAGGCGGAATTCTAGGCTACCCTGAGCTGTATGGTTCTGACACTATCTGACCCCCCTGCTGGATCCCAAGGCCATAGAGCCCTTCAGCCAAATGGATGGTATTGAGATGGGGGACTATGACCTGTTCAAACAGGCTTTGCTGCTGAAGTTTGAACTGACCCCTGAGGCGTACAGGAAACGATTCCGGGGTGTATGCAAGACCCCAGGTGCCACTTACAAGGAGGTCACCAATCTGCTGGGGGAATATCTCCGTAGGTGGGGGAAGGGCACAGGGGCCACTACCGCAGAGGAGGTGTGTAACCTGGTGGGGTTGGGGCAGCTGTATGACATCTGCCCTCCAGACCTTAAGATGTGGTTAGTGGACCAGAAGCCTAAAGATCTGCGCAGTGCAGGGGCACTAGTGGATGAGTTTGTGAACAGCAGATAGGGGTCAGGAGGGAGACCCACATCAGGGACTCAGAAGGGGAGTCACACAGAAACCTCCCCAGGGTGGGACTCCAGGAAGCCCAACTCACAGGTGCCCCTGAAGGCTGGGGCATGCCGACCCCCCATGGGACTTGAGGGACCTGAAATGTAATTACTGTGGCCAAAAAGGACACAAGGTGGCTCAATGCCTGAAGATGGAGGAAATGGCAGCCAAGCAGAACCCGCGGGGTGTCAACTGGGCGGAAGCCCACCGAGAGGGGGCACCACGGGTCCAGGGGGCCGCAGTTGATAGGGCTATGCTGGGGTCGGGGATCACACCGAAGCACGAGGGTAGGGCTTGACAGCGCTGGGCCAGAGCCTCTGTCCCAAGGTGCGGAAACTGAGGCACCGCCAACCAGGGCTGTCCCCTCAAACCCAGCAGCCGAATTCCAGATGGAGCTGCAGGAGGATCCCTCCTCAGAGAAGCTGAGGGCCCTTGCTGGCCACAATGGTGCAGGACCCCAGGGGGAGGACTGCCGGGAGAGATTCCTGTGGGAGAAGGGATTCCTGTCCCGGGAATGGGCTGGTTCAGGGCCAACTGAACCTTGGAAAGCCAGGAGGCAATTGGTGGTCCTCCCCCAGAGGTACCACCACAGACTGTTGTACTTGGCCCACAATATTCCCCTTTCAGGGCATCTGGCGCACCAGGCAGAGGCTGCTGCAGAACTTTCAGTGGCCCGGGGCCTTTGACGCCGTCCAACAGAATTGCAGGGCCTGGGACTCCTGCCAGAGGGTGGGGAAGGCCCAGGAGAAGTGTAAAGCAGCTCTGAGACCTCTGCCCATCGTAGAGGAGCCTTTCCAGAGGGTGGCCATGAACATAGTGGGGCCCCTCAGCAGGGCAGCCCGGTCGGGGAAGAAATACATTCTGGTGGGGGTAGATTTCTCTCTGCGCTACCCCGAGGCAGTGGCCATGTCCTCTATGGAGGCAGACACCGTGGCAGACGCGCTGCTCACCATTTTTAGCAGAGTGGGTTCCCCCAGGAGGTCCTTACAGACCAGAGGTCCAACTTCATGTCAACCCTGCTCCAGTGCTTGTGGGAGAAGTGTGGGGTCTGACACACCTGGGCCTCGGCGTGTCACCCTCAGTCCAACAGGCTGGGGGAGAGGTTCAATGGGACCCTAAAGATGATGCTGAAAACCTTTATGGACCAGCACATACAGGGAAGTGCCCCAGGAATCCACAGGGTTTTCCCCTTTCGGAAGTAGGAGGAGGGTGAGGGGACCCCTCGACTTGATGAGGGACGAGTGCGGGGGGAAGGCCTCCCCCGATGGAGTATGTTCTGACCTGTCTGGAAAAGCTCGCAGAGCTCATGGGCTTGGCCAGGGGAAACCTAGCCAGGGCACAGGGGAAGCAGAAGGTCTGGTACAACCGCTCAGCACGTGCCTGCTTCTAGGCTACCAGGGACCAGGGGATGCTTCTCATCCCCATGAGGAAGCACAAGCTGCAAGATGCCTGGGACGGCCCCTTCAAGGTCATCAGACAGGTAAATGAAGTGAAATATGTCGTGGAACTGTCCAACCGGGCACACCGCCACTGGGTGCACCATGTCAACATGATGAAGCCATACTGGGCCAGGGAGAAGTTGGGGCTGGCTGGGTGTGGGCAGTGGGAGGAGAAGGGAGAGGATCCCCTGGTGGGACTCCTCCCTGAGGTGGGGCTGACCCCTCGCTGGAATCAATTCTCCTCTCAGACCAGCTAACCCCTGCCCAGCAGGCAGAGATCAGAGAGGTGCTGCCTTCACACCGGCAGCTGTTCTCCAGCCGGCCCGGGCTCACTATCCTGGCTGTTCACCAGGTGGAAACAGGAGCCAATCTTTCCATCAGGTGTTCCCCATTCAGGGTCACTAGGAAAACAGCCCAGGACCTGGAGAGAGAGGTTGGAGACATGCTGGCTTTAGGGGTGATCCAGCCGTCCTCCAGCCCCTGGGCCTCTCCCATGGTGCTGGTTCCCAAGAAGGATGGGTCGATCCGGTTCTGTGTGGATATGGGAAGTTCAGTGCCATCACCATGTCCAATGCCTACCACCGATAAAATCCTAGACAAGTTGGGGGGGGGTGCTGATTTGACAAAGTGGGACTGTTCTTAATGTTTCCTCTGAATAGTGTGGGGGTGCCTCAATTTCCCCTTTGCAGTTCTTAAGTATCTAGGTGGTGGGAGAAGGGTGTCTGATCACTGCAGAGCCCTAGAGGGCAGGTGTGTGCAGGAGTCTGGACACAGAGAATGGCCGACACCCTGTTTCCTGGCCACTGAGGGCCTGGGCCCTTCCCCCCTGCAAGGTGAGAGCTAAAGGGTTGGAGAACAAAGGAATCAGGTGACCTCCTGGCCCGGGAAAGGAACAAAGCCCAGAGGAGGAGGGGCTGGAGGGAGTTTCAGTTTGGGGCTGGCTGAGACATGGAGTGAAGGGCAGACGTGGTTGTCTGGCTCACTGCCCCCCAAAATGGACCCAGCTGAGGAGTCCTGTTCTCTGCACCTACCAGCTCTGTTTTAGACCATGTTCCTGTCGTTTAATAAACCTCTGTTTTACTGGCTGGCTGAGAGTCACATCTGACTGCGAAGTTGGGGTGCAGGACCCTCTGGCTTCCCCAGGAGCCCCGCCAGAGCAGACTCGCTGTGGGAAGCGCATGGAGGGGCAGAGGATGCTGAATGCTCCGAGGTCAGACCCAGGAAGCTGTGTGAGCTTTGTGGCCTGCAGACAGTCTGCTCACAGACAGGAGACTTCCCCAGAGTCCTGACTGGCTTCATGGGGAGCAGTTCCAGAGCATCGCCTGGGGACTCCATGACAGCTATCAAATCCCCCCTCCCTCTTCTCTTCTGCAGACAAAATAAGCAGAGTTCCCTCAGCCTCTCCCCATAAGTCACGTGCCCCAGCTCCCTACTCATTTTCATTGCCCTCCGCTGGACTCTCTCCAATTTGTCCGCATCCTTTCTGTAGTGGGGGCCCAAAACTGGACGCAATACTCCAGATGAGGCCCTCACCAGTGCTGAATAGAGGGGAATAATCCCTTCCCTCGATCTGTGGGCAATGCTCCTACTAATGCAGCCCAATATGCTGTTAGCCTTTTTGGCAACACGGGCACACTGCTGACTCACCTCCAGCTTCTCATCTGCTGTAACCCCAGGTCCTTTTCTGCACGTCCTTTTCACCAGTTCCTTATCCACCTTTCAATTCTCAGATTAAAGCCCATCTTCTCCAGTTGAACTAATAATTTCCCAATTGTATCACATGCCTCACTGACATCCAGGTAGATTAGATCATTGGTTCTCAAACTGGGGGTCACCACCCGGTTAAGTGGGGGGGTCACGAGCCCTGACCCCAGCGCGCGGCTGTAAGTTGCGAGCCCCGACCCCTGCACCAGGCTGTCAGCCCTGACCCCTGTGTGGAGCTGCGGGGCTACGAGCCCCAACCCGGGCACACGGCTGTGGGTCCCGACCCCTGTGCTAGGCTGTGAGCCCTGACCCCGGTGTGCGGCTGTGAGTCCCGACCCCGACCCCGACCCCTGCGCCGGGCTGTGAGCCACGACCGCGGTGTGCAGCTGTGAGTCCTGACCCCAACCCCTGGGCCGGGCTGTGAGCCCCGACCCCAACAGGGAATCGTGGTTGCAAGCCCCGACTCCAACCCCCACACAGGGCTGCAAGCCCAGACCCCAACCCTGGCCAGGAGCGGGGCTGTGATCCCTGAGTCCGACTGCCACATGGGGTTGCAAGTGCTGACCCCAACCAGGAGTGGGGCTGTGAGCCCTGAGCTGGGGCCTCCAGGACGCTGTGAGCCCCACCCCTGTAATGGGGTTTCAGGCGCAGCCCGGCCATGCTGAGGGTTATCAGCCGGGAGCACACACAGGGTTGTCAGCCCCGAGCCCCGCCACCCGCTGTGTTTTAGTCTGAATTTAAAAGCAGTGAGTAAAGGTAAATTCATTTTAAGCCATAGGGTTTAAATTTAGTATTTAACATAGTGTTAAATATCAAAAATGTGTTTTTAATTTTTAAGGGGGGGTCGCACTCAGAGGCTTGGTGTTCGAAAGGGGTCACCAATACAAAAAGTTTGAGAACCACTGGATTAGATCTACTGCATTTCCTTTGTGTAAAACCTCAGTTATCTTCGCAGAGAAACAGATCAGGTTGGCCTGGCAGGACCTACCGATTGTAAAACCAGGTTGTATTTTATCCCAGTTACCATTCACCTCTTTGTCCTTCATTACTTTCTCACTCAAAATTTGTCCCAAGACCCTGCAGACAGTTGAGGTCAAATTAAAAGGCCTGTAGATACCTGGACCACGTTTTTTTCCATTTCTTAAAAATAGGAACTATATTAGCAATTCTCCACTCCCCCGCCCCAAGTTTACAGAGCCATCAGAAATCCTTGCTATTGGGCTTGCAATTCCATGTGCCAGTCCCCTTACTCTGCATGGATGGAGCTTATGGGGTGCTAGGGGCTGCAGTGAGTGGGGTGGGAGGACCCAGTAGGGGGCACTTGCCCCTTCTAGTCTATGCTGGCCCCAGCATAGTGCTCAATTTGTGCTATTTTGGGGGTTGTAAATCTAAGTTTCTGAGCGCTTGTCACTAAGGAGCCCATGTGCAGTGCAGCCTGGTCATAGAATCATAGAATATCAGGATTGCAAGGGACCTCAGGAGGTCATCTAGTCCAACCCCCTGCTCAAAGCAGGGCCAATCCCCAATTTTTGCCCCAGATCCCTAAATGGCCCCCTCAAGGATTGAACTCACAACCCTGGGTTTAGCAGGCCAATGCTCAAACCACTGAGCTATCCCTCCCCCAAGGCTCCCTGGCCCAGCTCCCCACGCTCTGTGCAGCGCAGTGCAACTAGATGTGGGATTCTTCACTTGTCCTAATCTACTGTGCTGTGTGGCTGTTAAAGAGCTGCTCCGTCCCACCCCAGAGGTGGCTGCATCTTAGTGCTGGGCAAAGGATCCCTGTATAAATAGCCCCTGCAGCCCACCCCAGAAGTGGCTACATCTCAACCTCAGGGATGAACTGAGTGACTGGAATACAAGTGACTCTAGTCCTGGGAGTGACCAGGGCTGCTGGGCCTCTTGCCAGGGAGGTGGGCAAGGCCTCAGCAGAGATTGGGGCCCTGGGGTGGTGCAAGGCCAGGGCCGAGATTCTTCTGGCCGTGGGAACCCAGTGACTCAGTCAGTGCCCCGCTCCCAGCCAGTCCTCCCCATTCACCGAGCCCTTCGTGCCAGCCATGTTGCTCTAAGTCGCACTAGGTGCCACTCGATAGGTCACCTACAATCACACGGTTTCTTTTCGGTGCCTTGACTGGGCAGCGGGTAAGGAGCGGTGGATAACGGATTCTCCAGGCCAGGACTACAGATCTGCTCCCTCACTGTGCCAGGGATGCCCCGCTGCCCCATCCCATCCCATCCCATCCCAATCCCATCTCTGCCCCAAGAGCCTCCCCCCGCAGTCCCTGGCAGAGAAGGGATTGCCCCACTGCCAGTGCCCAGCAGGCCTATGTGTGACATGAGTTTGGGGGTCTCAACCCCGTCCCTAGGGGGATGGGTCCGTGCTCTGACGGGCATTAGCTGACAGCCAAGGACTGGCCAAGAGTGCCCTCCCCACCTTCTCAGGCAGGGCAAGGGGTGGAGTACAGAGTGATCTGCTGTGGGGCCCAGGCCCTCAGTCTCTGGGGCTGGCAGCACTGCCCCAGCGATGAACCTCCCCCAGGGGCAGGGAGCAGCTGCCGGGTCCAAAGCATCCCAGCAAACACTGGCCATTCGGCACCAGCCAGGGGAAGGTCTCGCACCCAGGCCATTCTGGATCAGAAGCGTGTGTGTGGAGATGGGAGCTGAACACGGACCCCTCTCCAAACTCCCAGCAGCCCCCAGAGCCTCATCCCTGTGATCCCTCTAATGCCATGGACACAAGGACCCTCAGCCAGCATCCCCATAGGGCCCAACAGTGGGGAACCCAGCCCCTTACCTGGCTGGTCCCTCCCATGGCCTTGACGCTGGCCCCAGTTCAGCCCAGTTCCCCCACTCTGCAGGGCACTGGAGAAGCCTCCACTGGCAGCTTTGCCGCTGGCGCTCTGTGGCAGCTCCTGCCGAGGCCCCAGGGCCCAGGCCGGGCAGCGCTGCCCTCCCAGGGGGCTCGTTAGCCAGGGCCATGCAGAAGCCTGGGGCCCAAAAGCCAACCATGGCTCCCCAGCCGGGAGCGGGTTTCCTTGACACCTGGGTACCCCAGGGGGCCAGATCCTAAAGAGCAGGAGGGGAAGATGCAGAAAGAGGAGAGCTGTGCACGGGGCCATGGAGTGGGGGGAAGGGACAGAGAGACGTTTAAACCAGAGGGGCGGAGGGCACGCCCCATCTTCCTCAGAGCCGTGGGCTGGCCTGTGCCCCTTGGCCCCAGGGGTGGGGGCTGGAAAGTGACTTGCCTTGCCCCAGAGTGCCAAGGCCACTGGCTGTACCGGAGAGGCCGTGCGGCTGCAGGAAACGCCCCCCACCCCGCCCCCCAAGCCGGGCTCCGTGGGGCCAGGATTCAGGCCTGGGGAGCTTTGGGCCTTGTGGCGGGGACTCCAGCACTGGGGAAAGGGCCAACTCGACTGCCCCAGAGCCCAAGGCTTGCGTCACACCCCCATCCCCCACGCCAACGGCCCTGCCCTGAAGGGACCCATCTAGGGGCAGAGCGGAGCTCAGGCTCTGTAGCCCCAGCGTGCCGGTCCCACAGCCGGCAGGCAACGCGGGTGCTGTCCCAACAGGAACTGGACTGAGCCCCTCTCCACAGCCACCCCCACTGTCAGACACTGCTCCCCAGGGACAGATTCGAACCCATGCCCCAGAGAGGAGAGACGCCCCCTACCCCGCCAGCCCAGAATATTATTATTCATCTTACATAGCACTGTCCAGCAAAACACTTCCCAAAGGAGGTCAGTGTCATCATCCCCATTATACACATGGGGAAACTGAGGCAGAGGGCAGGGAAGGGATTTGCTCAAGATCACCCAGTGGCAGAGTCAGACATAGACTTCCAGTCTGCTGCATCCCAGTTCAGTGCTTTACCCACTAGGCCACACTGCCTCCCTTGAATCATAGAATCATAGAATATCAGGGTTGGAAGGGACCTCAGGAGGTCATTTAGTCCAACCCCCTGCTCAAAGCAGGACCAATCCCCAATTAAATCATCCCAGCCAGGGCTTTGTCAAGCCTGACCTTAAAAACTTCTAAGGAAGGAGATTCTACCACCTCCCTAGGTAATGCATTCCAGTGTTTCACCACCCTCCTAGTGAAAAAGTTTTTCCTAATATCCAACCTAAACCTCTCCCACTGCAACTTGAGACCATTACTCCTTGTCCTGTCATCTTCTAAAAGAAGACTCTGTGGCCATAGCTCGGGAGCGGCTTTCCCTCCACGCACTGCCAGGGGGAGCCATGAGATGTTTAGTATTGTCTGTCCCAAGTGTGGGGAGGCACGAGCCACCCCGGGTCCCACACAGGTGTCTCTGCCCAGATGGCAAGAAGGCCGAGCGGGCCCATCAGCTTTGGTGCCCCTCTTGCGCCCCAACACTCAGAAGTCACTAGTCAGGCCTCAAAATCATGAGATTTGCTTAAAAATCACAAGATTTTAATATTTGTTTGCATTCTGGCATGGCTGTGTTTGGGAGGAGCGAGGTTTGGGGCTTCTCCTCCACGCCGAGGGTGGGCACTTTATCGAACGAAAGTGAAGTTTCTTCGTTACTGATCCCATTCCAACTCACCCACCCACCCACTGCTGGGCTCACCATGCAGTGATGGGCATTGGCAACGCTGGCCATTTAAGGGTTAAAGTGTGACAGGGCGTTGGTCTACCTTGGCACTAGAAGGGCAGCAGGAAGAGCAGCAGCCCCACAATTGAGCTGCCTTGGAAATTTGGGGGGGTGCATGGAACCCTTATGTTTTCACCCCTTGCAAAAAATTTTCAAAAGCCAAAAATGTCTATGTGTCTGTGGGTGTGTAGTTTTTTCCATCCCTTCCCATCCACTTTCCAGTAGATGAGAAAAGGACAAAGGGTAGAGAAATGGGGGAGGGAGGGGTAATTTTTCGAAGGCTTTTTTTAAATTGCTCATCAAAAACCTGAAATGTTTAGAAAGAAGCAAATTTTTTCTACAACACTGTCAAGAAAAAGGCCAATTTACCAACAAAAAAGCTGAGGCTTTAGTTTAAAGAGGAGCGAAAGAAGCAGGGCTGAAATAGGTACAGAATATAATGAAAGGAGGGGGGTGCTCCTATTTGCCCCCCCTTCACCTGCCCCAGTGTTGCAAGAGCAATGGGACGCTCTGTGAAAGCAAATGTCAAGGGAAGTTACATAATTAGCCAGGGGAACTCACTGCCACTAGATGTCACTGACATTGCGAACCTGGCAGGATTCAGACAAGGATGGTGGGGGGTGGGGGAGCAATGGTGTCAGGACAGAATTTAGAAAACAGGCCACAAGGCCACTGCTGACTGTCAGGATGAGGGGGATATGCCCCCCTTCCCCCCCTCCCCCGACTGGTTATGTCATCATTAGCCACTAGGAGGGGGTTCTTGCACCTTCCTCTGAAGTAGCTGGTGCTGGGGTGGCTGGCCCCATTGATCTGGTTTGGGGAAGGAGGCAGCAGGGAGAGGGCGGGGTACTGGGCTAGATGGGTCCTGTGACGCTAGCAGACCAGGTGCCAGCTCATGCCCAGACCCTTAGGCCTCACTGAACACTGACAAGCGCAGAGCTTGACCCAGCCTGTGTGTTAGCCGTGTGACAACAGCTGCTGATCAGCGTGTGTGGAGTGTTTCGACTTGTGGAATTGCTTGCAGGATTGATCTCTCCCATAACCTCTGTAGCCCGTGGTATAAAGTTAGAATGAATGTTTGCATCGTAAACCTCTGTAACTGCTCCACACCACTGAGTTTGCAAGGCAGCTTACGTCCACCTAACACTGCGTCTACACTAAAATTTGGCTCCCGCTGATGTAACTCACCTGCTTTGCCGACTTAATCATGCCACTTCCCCCAGTCAGCGTAGTTAGGTCAATGCAGTGTCAGTGTACATACTGCGTTGCTTACATCGACTGTCCCTCAATGCCCCACACTGACAGTACAATCGATATCACACACCACAGACACAAGGAGCCAGGTGTACACACACACAAGTGCTGTAACTACTGTGGCGGCTGCACGCAGGGCAATTTGATTTTGTAGTGTAGCCATGGCCTGTGTAACTCCCTCAACAGGGGAGAAGCATGAATTAGTGTAAAGTGCTGGGTCTGCCCATCGAAACCAAATGAGCCATTGCGAAATATCCTTACTGATTGCCTCTCTTGTTAGATATTTTACTGCGTATGTGTGTGTGTTCTCCCTGTGTGCTGCCCCAGCTCTGTGCAGACAGCCAGCACAGCAGACTTTGAGTGAACCGCCCAATGACCACAAGATCCGTTAAGGGACGAAGGCACCCGGCCAGGTTTATTGTTGACAAGGCATGCTAATAGCACCTGGCAGACTCTACGAGGATATTAAGACATGTATGCCTGTGAGAATGGACGCAGCTCAGTGAATGGCAGGACTTTCCATTTCCCCCTTGGCTGGACCAACACATTCTCTCAGAGATACCCTGATACAAACAAGCTGCCCCTCTGACTTAGATACTGCCCTCTGACCTGGCTAGTTATTGTCCACTTTTTTGTACATGTTGGTTTGATTAAAACATTTGTATTTATTATGTTGCTATTTGACCTTATCTTTTAGGAGGGCTCAGTGTGTTCCTGTTATCCTTGGGGAATGTTTTTGTCCCATTCTTGATATTGTGGTTTTTGTACCACGCTTCTGGAATGTGTTTGTGTGAGTCCTTTGTACCGAGCACTGTCCAGGACTACGCATTTCTGCACCATCAGGGCTGGGCTCACCAGATTCTGGGAACGTGCAAGTGGGCAGGGCCTGACGTTTGCTCACAGCAGGGAGAGGGGATACTGGGCTGGATGGACCCTGTAGGAATCAGCCAGGCTGAGTTTCCTGCAGGGCAGAGGGAGGTGAGTGGGCCTCGTTAGATGCAGCCTGGGGGGGCTGGCTGTGGTGAGGGGTGTCTCGGGCTTTGGGGGGGTTCTCTGCAACAGGCTGTCTCTGTGACTGATGCTGATCACACTACACTGCCCCCTTCTTAAAGCCCAGCCCAGCCCAGCCCAGCCCAGCAGCTGGAGCCCACCCAGTAATTAGGAAATGAGATTTAATTTCAGGCAACAAAATGCCACGAAAGTGGCGGGTGAGCCGGCTTTGGGCTGCGCGGTAAGATGATAAGCAGCATCACACGGGCTGGTTGCATAATTGTGAACTTGGCTCAGGCCGGTTGCCTTCCCCGCCCCCCCGCCCAGCCCTGGAGGTTGGGGGCCGACTCTGAGGAGGGCTGGGGGACGAGATGCTGGGTCCCTGCCCGGGAGAAGGGGTGTGCGCTGGGCATCATTCTGGGATCGCTCAGCCCCCAGCATGGCCTGGCCCAGGGCAGGGGGCACTGGGCCGCAGTCCATACCCACAAGGGATGGGCAGGTTGGGGACAGGGCTAGCTCAGCCTGGGTTTGGTGAACTCCGATCTTGAGACAATATTTCCTCTAGGGCCCATTGGATGCACCTGTGCTGCCTACAGGGGGCACTGCCGCTGCATGGGGGTATCACCCACCTGCACCTCCTGCCTCCCACTGCCCCACCCCAAATCACCCCCTGGCCCCTCCACCCATGCACTGTATACAGCTTGCAGTTACTGTAAACCTCTCCCCCTCCCTGCTACCCCCACTGCCTCCCCCCAGCCCTGCTGTAAGCCCCCCAAGTCACCCCGCTCTGCCCCAAGCAATCTCCCTCCAGCAGGGTCTGCATGCAGGTCTCTGCAGGATGAACTCTTCTGCAAGCCTGGTGCAGCTTCACCTGTCCCTGGGTCCCAGCTCCGCCCTAGTCATGATCCCCCCAATCCAGGCCCAAAGGTCTTGGGGGCCCTGGCACAGCTGGCACTGGGAGACAGGGGCATCTTGGCACCCCATTCCCACCAGCCCCCAGGGGTGGGACCAGCAGTGATCAGCACCCCCAGGCCCACTGCATGGGCTGATGCGTGCAGCCCTCTCCAGCTGCCCTCACCAGGGCCTGGGGCAGAGCATGGCAGAGCCAGGGCAGAGGGGCTGGGCCTGTCTGCTGGACCCACCCTCCCTCCTGGCACCGACCAGGCCCATGGCCAGCTGTCTCAGGCCTGCACCCCCCTCATGCTTCTGGGGGCAGGCTGAGGGGTACAGCGTGTGTGGCTGGGGTCCCCCTTGCTCAAGGTGCAGGCCCGGGGTGCAGACGGAGCCCCATGTAAGGGCAGCCATGGGGGGAGCTGGCGAGCCCACAGTTGGGCAGGTGTCTCCGCCGGAGCTTTTTAATTCCGCACCCCCAATTCACCGCCCACCTGCCTGGCAGCCGCACAGCAATTATCCAAATGGCTGTTAATTCCTCACGGGGATCAGGGGTGGAAAGCTCCGCAGCTGAGCAGATTGGGGCTGGGCCCGAGCAGCAGATCCCAGGTGCCAGGGTCTCTCACCCCGTCCACAGCAGGCACGCAGCGCTGGCAGGGCTCGTTTGCCCAGCACGGAGACAGGAGGCACTGCTGTGCCTGCTAAACCCTGGGGCCAAGGAGAGAGAAACCCGTCACCTCCTGCTCTGGCAGAGGGTTCCTGGCCTGGCTTACATGGCACAATCCAATGGGCCCTGGTGGCCTGAAACTTCACTACCCACCCTCTCTGTGGCCCAGCCCCCAACCCCAGGGGGAAGCCAAGAGACACCCCCAAGCTAGCTGGGACGTGGCCTGGGGTCCTGCCCTGACCAGCTGCACTGCAACGCCCCCTGTAGGGATGGGCTACCTGCCCCTCATGCAAATAGCAATGCCCCCCTCCCCCAAGCATGCTCTCTGCTCGTGCCTCTCCACCAATGGGAGCATGCCCCTTACAAGGCAGCTCCCGGACTGCCCCCTGCTCCATATGCTGTGTGGGGACGGGGGGGAATTACACCAGAAGGGCCTGGCTAGTCTATCATGAACCAACACCAGGCCCAGAGACTCTTTGATACAAGGTCCCAGAGGGGGACGACAGGACATTATCCCTATGCCCCACCTTGCATCTGAGCTGGGACCCCATATGAAGCTCTAGCTCCCCAGTCCCAGCCTGTGTGGCCCCCCAGCATCCAGTGGGACAGAGACCACTCAAATGGACAGCATCTCAGACCCACATCATGGGGGGGCTGGCCCAGCGCCCGCTTCCTGCCTGATCAGCATGCACTGCCCTCTTTGCGCAGCAGGTGGCGATAGGAGACCAGCCCTGCGCTCTCATGGCAGACGGCTCTGAAACCGGCTCCAGCAGCCCCAGTGGAACCCAAGCCCACCCAGGAGCACCTCGGCAAGGGGGGGGCTGCGTCTGCTCTTCGCTGGGTAGCACAGACAGTCGGGGGTGGGTGGGGTGGGGACGTACAGCCCCTGATGCTACCCCAACTGTCCCACCTCAGTACGTGGCCCGATTTTCAGCCACGCTCGGGAGCAGAACGTCGGACCGGCCACCACCCACCCGCCTGGCAGGTCTCCACAGCCTCTGGGTAAATGGGTTGAGGCTGACGCGGGAGCGCCTCTCTTGGAGGAGTATCTGGCCCCCACCCCTGTAGCACTATCATTGCTGCATCCTGCCCCCCCATGCACATGGGGCTGGACAGGGCTGTCACCCCATTGCAGAGGGGGACGGAGGCCCAGAGGGGCTGGATGACTCACCCAAGGTCACACAGGGAGTCTGTGGCAGAGCAGGGACATGAACCCAGAGCTGGCGCCATCATTCCTCCCCGGCCCTACCCAGCCTGGATGGGTTGCTATGCTCAGCCCCCACCCCCCACGGGACTCTGCTCACACCTTTGCCAGTTCGGCTCTGCTGCAGGGATCCCCGAGTGCAGATGGAGGCTGGCGTAACCACCGGGTCACCCCACCCTGCCCAGAGCAGAGCGGGGGTTAGTGCACTGGTGGGTGCCACAGCACTGCCTGTGCCAGCTACCCCTCAGGGCTGGCAGCTGGGAAACATCAAGGCAAGAGGGACTAGTGCAGACAAGGCCCCAGGGTGCCGGGACCGCGGGCTGGGTGGCTTTGGAGACCTGACTGCTAGAAGCCATGCTCCAAGAGACCCTGGGGTTCTTTCTGCGCCAGCTGGCAAGGCAGGGGCACATTGGACTGGCCAGCCGGGATTGTGCTGCATGGAGCCAGCATTGCATTGAGAGCAGGGGCTTGAGTCAGCACTCCCAGCCCTGCAGTGAGCGTGCTGTCTGGATTCTATTGAAGGGAGCTGGGCAGGCAGGACTCCTGGCTCTTATTCCTGCCTCTGCCACCTACTCCTGGCACGCTGCTCCATGCCTCAGTTTCCCCCGTGTAACATGGGGATAGTGCTTACACCTGTGACAGGGAGGCTTGGCAAGAGCCTCAGGAATATCCCTGGGGGGACTCAACGGGAGTCACAGCAGCAGGGTGTGCACTGAGCAGGATTTTCCCTCCCCAGCGCCGCTATCAGCTCCTGAGAATAGCCCAGATCAGACTGGGGCTGCAGGCTGGAGCCAGCTCTGCTGCAGCAAGTAACTCCGGTGGTTAACAAGCATGCTGTCAATCCCTTCCCTGGGTAGATGGTTTGGGCAGCCAGGTGTGTGCCAGGCTCCCCTCTGGAGGCAGGCCTGTGCTGCCAGCTGTGAGTTACAGAGCATCTGTGCCATGGCAGCCAGCTATCCCAGAGGGGGCCCCCCTGCCCGAGACTGGTAGCATTATCCCCCTTTTACAGATGTGGAAACTGAGGCGTCAATAGGGGAGGTGACTTAGAATCATAGAATCATAGAATCATAGAATATCAGGGTTGGAAGGGACCCCAGAAGGTCATCTAGTCCAACCCCCTGCTCAAAGCAGGACCAATTCCCAGTTAAATCATCAAACTTGCCCAAGGTCACCCAGCTGGGAATAGAGCCCGGGTCGCCCGTCCCAGTCCAGGGCTCTATCCACTAGGCAACACTGTCTCGGTCGATGGGAAAGTAGAGAGGAATGGTGCAGTCATGGATCCACAGGGTCGGTGCCAGGGTCCCAGCTGTGGAAATCTCTGGGAGGAAGCCCTTTGCTGTGCCAGACCCCAACAGGTCTCTCTCTTCCTCCAGGACAGGCCACATGGCCTTCCCGCCTCCTGAGACTGAACCGCTAGTCTTTACTCCGTGAGCCCTGCCCAGCGAGTCCAGCTGGGACAGATCCTGGTAGAGACCCGTCCACTCCGCAGGGCCTGACGCCCCTCAGCCCGGGTGACAGGGACACTCACCCAGCGTTGTCAGAACAGTCGGGTTTCTTAGGCACCTGAAACCCAGCCTGGGCAGCCCGGCCCACTGAAGGTTAAAGCAAGAGGCTGTTCTGGTCAGCCCAGAGCCCGGTCGAGCTGCAGAGAAACCCGTTTTCAGCTCCGGGTCTCTCACTCAGGGCCTGTCTACATGTAAACCACTTCAGCTGCTCCGCTTCAGTGACGCTGCCTTTCCCATACCCCCGAGCGACACAGTGGCACCGACCCAATTGCCTCGTGTAGACCAGGCCTCGGCCTGACCTTGGTCAGTTCTCAGGCGAGAGCTCCCAGCTTCCCGCACTCATCCCCCAGCTCAAACCTTCCCAACCCTGTGTTCTTGAGCTGGGGGCCCTGCTCCAATTCCCGGCTGGGAGCATCCAACCAGAGCCATTGGAGCCGGCACGGTCTTTCTGGCCCCCGGGCTGATCTGTGTTGGATTCTCTTCATTTCATCAAGACAGGGAGGTGACACCCCCCCCGCCCCGCATGACTCTTACCTTCCCCGAGAATCCTTCCCCTTCACCCCCTGCCAGAGAAGCCAGGAAATATATAGGGAAACTGAGGCACGCATCAGATTCATAAAAGATATTACAAACATTCCCAGTTGGTCACAGGTGCACAGTCTCCCAGCAGCTCAGCAAAGGCTGGAAACAAGAGCAGAGGCAACAGGAGGGAGAGATCTGGGCAGGCCTTGGATTTTACATCACTTTGCTTCTCCTAGGGGGGGCAGGAGCTACTGGGTTTCCCGTGTGAGAATCCAGGGCAGGGTGGGTTTGCAGCTGCCCTCTGCTGGGGGTGGGACGGGGATGGCAGGAGCTAGGGGAAGCCCACAGGCCAGGGCTGACTTGTGGCTAAGGCTCGGGAGAGCTGGGTTCTATTCCTGCTCTGGCAGACTCCCTGTATGCCTCAGTTTCCCTTCTGTAACACAGGCCACCCTGCCTCCCCTGGGAGGCTGAATTCATTAGTGAGATTCTGATACCATGGTGATGGGTGTAGGAGCACACACAGACAGGAGTGTCCAGGTGTGGAAGAAGCTCTGTGTGCGAAGCTTAGTTCTGTGACCGAACTGCCCTGTTTATAAACAGAGAGATTGTGCTGGATACAAACTTCCCCAGTCGGTGCCTCGGTTTCCCCATCTATACAGAGGGGATAAGGACACTAGCCTTTGTAGAGCACTTTGAGATCTGCCCACAGCCAGTGTTAGAGAAGGGCTGTGGCCATTAGTCCAGCCACACAGGGAATGCTATTGTTCTGCCAATCCCTCAGGATCTCCAAGGGTGTCTAGACCCCACCCCTCCCCCCGCCAGGATCTCCGAGCAGGTTCTAAATCACTCCTCCCTCCTTCTACTTCTCATGTGCTCCCCCGCGGCTCTGTCCCATGGCAAGGGCGTGGCCAACACAGCTCGCTCACCTCTCCCATGCTGGGCTCGTATGCCTTGAACGCCTTGAGTTTGGCCAGCACAGCGTGCACCAAGTGGAAGTTATCTTCATGGTCCCTGCAGCAAAGACAAACCCTGTGGGTCAGAAACAGCTCCTCCCCCAGGGGCACTTGCACTTCCTGTAGGAGGTAACCAGGTACCCTCGCCCTTTGGGCACACTCACTTCCTGTAGAGGATGGCTGGGTACTTCTCCATGGCACACTCACTTCCTATAGGGGATAGCTGGGTACCCCTTCCCCTGGGCACACTCACTTCCTGTAGCGGATGGCTGGATACTCCTCCAGGGTTTCACACAATGTGGCAATCTGCTCTGCCAGCATCTCCATCTGCTTGTTCTTTTCGAAAAAGCAGTAGGGGCTGAACCAGTTGTGGAAGCTCTATGGCCTGTCCAGGGAGTACACCTTGGGGACGGGGGAGAGCAGAGATCAGACCCCGGTGCCAACTGCTTGCAGCCAGGCCAGCTGTGCCCCATACCGCGCCCCTAAGATGCGCTGTTGGATCAGGCCAGCCTGGCGGAGCTGTAGCGAGCCCCTAGTGAGGGAGAGATCCCTTTGCCAGTGCCACTCCTGTTGTGGTAGAGGGATAGAGAGCCAGAGATTCATGCACCAGCCTGGGATGAAGATGCCCCAGGTTCAGGTCCATACTTGGCTGCAGACTCCCAGGTGCCCTCAATGTTGGGGGAGGGGGCTTGGCGATGCTTCTCGTCTGGCGAAAGCCCCAGCATAGCCACGGGCAAACCCGGCATCAAGGCGCGTCTGCCGCTGTCGCTTATTTCACTGGCCGAACAGAACGAGCCATGGGGACAAACGTGCTTGGACACCAATAAATAGTATCAGCCCGTGAAGGGTTTGCTGGCGCAACGGGACGGGTGAGCCAGCAAAGCCTCCTGACGGACACTCAGCTTCTACCAGCCAAAGCTTCTCTTGGCACAGCTGGCACCGGTACCCCAGATGAAATCAGCTAGAGTGGCGAAAGGACTGCTTTGCCAGCGTAACGGCACCTACCCAGGGGCTCTGCCACCACAGCTGCATCAGTTACAGGGGGATTTTTTCTCTCATGTCCCTGTAACAAACCCATACCAACAAAGCTTTTGTGTGTAGACCAGGCTCATGTCTCTCTGTGCCTCAGTTTCCCCATCAATGCAATGGGGCTGACACCCCAGTCCTGCCCCTCAGGGGCAGGAGGGGGGAAATCCACTGATGACACAAGGAGGGGATGGGGTGGTTGGGTAAAGGGCAGGCGTGTGGAGTATTGGGCTGTCTTGCAGGCCTAGTATAAACCACCAGTAAGAGCTGGTTAAGCCAGGGAGGCAGGGCCCTCCTTCTCCATACATCTACCATTCCCACCCAGTGCAAGCCAGCGATTCCACGTCTCACAGGGTGTGAGCAGCCAGCTAGTCCCTGCTGCCCTGTGCTGGCGTCAAACCCGGGGCCCTAGAAGGGAAAGGTTCCCCCGCCAAGCCACATGAAACACTAAGGGTGGGGTGTCGTACGTCACCATCCGCCGTGCGGACCTGCTCCTCCAAAGCCCGGCCACCCCTCACCCGGCTCTCGTAGGGCAGGAAGGCCATGTTGATCTCCTTGAGGGTTTTGATGACCTTGGTGATCCGTGACTTCCTCAGCTCCTTGAACAGAGGCTCAGGACAGGCTGCAAGGCAGAGGCAGTGGGTGGGAGTGACAGGCACAGGGCTCAGGACCCCCAGCACAGCGCCAGCCCCCACGGACAGGGCCAGACCAGGCACAGCAGGGGCAGTAGTGCTGCACGCCTGTGGGGAACCTGGGCAAGCCAGCAGGGCCACACAGGAGTCAACGATGCCCCCCCGAACCAGAGTCATGCCGGGTTCTCGCTTTCTGCAGCATCAGCAGCGAGGGGGAGCCACAATCTCTCCTACACAGCCCCTGTCTCACACCCTGCCCTCAGCCCCCCCACAGGGCTGAGAGACCGGAGTGTACCACGTAGGATGATGCACAAGGAGGAACGGGGACTTGGGCTCCCCCTGCCGCTGTAATGGGGAGAAGCAGATCTGACCCTGACACACTGAGTATTCTGGTGCTGTCCCATCCCCCCACCGAGTTGGGACTGATGGAGCAATGCATGCTGGGAATGGTAGCCAGAGGCCGCCTTTCTGGGCACACGCTGCAGGTGTCTGTGAGCCGTGCTGGCTGGAGGCAGGCCCGTGGGGGAGAAGTGGGGGAAGGGATAGGTGGGGTCATTCGGTCTGGCCTGCTGGGGCTGCATCCCCTGCAGGAGGGCAGAGCATAATCAGGGTGCTGCGCACTGGCCTGCCGGCAGAGAGAGACCCCCCACCCCCCAGGCTCCAGTGTGCTGCTGCCCAGGCTCCCAGCTGGGGGATCCCCCGACCCCCGATACTCACGGCTGAGGAAGAAGACGTGAGCTGCCTTGTAGTTGAAGGTGGGGGTGCCCTGGAAGTCATTGATCAAAGCCTGCACCGACTGCAAGGGGGAAGAAAGGGGGTGTCAGCACCTGCCGAGGCCCCTCCCTGCTGCTCAAATGGCCCAGCCCATGCCCAGCCCCTGGGGACTCAGGGCCTAGCATGATGCCATCGGGAGGTGGGCTGGTTTTTACCCCCCTGGCTCTGGGCTCCCCCCCACCTGGAGCAGGGCTTGTGCCCATGTGCCCGGGACATCCTCAGGGCCCAGTCACATCTCTCGCTGTCACAGAAGTGTCCATGCCCGGCCACAGATGGGGCCTGGCATTGCCTTGCTGCTGAACTAAGTGGGCTCTGAGCAGTGCCCAGGGAACAGCCGGCCGAGCAGCAATCCCAGGCAACTACCATCAGGGCCCCCTCCCTCCCTGGGCGCCATGCTGGGCACCTGCAGCTTCGCCACGCCAGCTAGCCTGGCAGGGTGTTTGGAACCTGTTCAGACCCCTCGACCAGCCATTGTGACAGGTGAGAACCTGGCTGCCCTGTCCCAAGCCCCAGGCCCCAGCTCGCAGTCCTCTCCTACAGCGCTCCCTCCGCGGGCAGCCCCTGCGGGTTCTGGGCTTCACCCTGCTCTGCCAGCGCCCCCTGCCCCTGGTCTCCCTCCACTCACCTTGCTGCTGCAGATGCAGGAGCCTCCTCCCCAACAGCCCCTGCTCCCTGAGCCTCATCAAGTCTCCTTCGCTTTGAATCTCAGCTGAGGTCGCCTCTCTCCGCCTGCTGCACCTGCCCATCCAATCCCCACAGGATTGCACTGCGGAGAGGTCTGGGGGACAGTCTGTGCCTCCCATGGCAAAGAACATGAAGCCCAGCTCCGGGGAAGCAGCCTCCTAGGGAGCCCCTACTGGCCCCATTCCCATCCTGACGTTGTGCTGCGCACAGAGAAATGGAACGAGGGGAGTCTGCCAGGCTGGATACGTCCTTTCTGCCAGGCTGGATATGAGCGCAGCTGAACTAAGGATCTGGCCCCGTGCAGGAAGAAAACAGATCCTGTCCAGCACCTCTTGACTGGAGGGGATCCAGGGACCCTCACTGTGTATGGGGGACAGCAACACAACAAAGACTTCAAATTCTGAGTCCTGCACATAGAACCCCTCCAAGGCATGCCCCACTCAGGGAACTGCTGGCCTGTCTCCTGGGCACCTTCCACAGCCCAGCTAAGCAATTAGATAGTCAGCTCTTTGGGCCAAGCACCATCTTTTTGTTGGTGATGACTGGCGCTCCTGGGCACCACTGTAATACACCTAATGAATAATGTACAACACCTTGCAAAATGGGGCCTTGGTCCATGACTGGGGCTCCTGGGTGCTACCATAATACATCTGTTTGTTTTACCCCTACGAAGCACCTGATTCTGGCTGGCCCCGTAGGGCAATAGCCCCGAGACCCTGACCTGTGCTCTCACTCTCACTCCCACTCCCGGTAGCTGGTGTGCGTGAGTGCACTGCCCAACACACTATGTTTCCCCCATAACTCAAGCAATGCCTCTCCCTACCCCACCTCTAGGCCATCAGGACTTGGCTGCTCAGTCCTAATGAGGTTCCAGGGGCTATTCTGCACCAGGACGCGCTGGCCTCCCTGCTGCTTTCCTGCAGTTCCTTTACACCTGCGGCATGCGGACGCCCCGTTCACTGGGGTACGTGGGGCTCGAGTGCATGGTAAGGGGCTGGCAGCACAGACTGGATCCAGACATGGCGAAGGCAGACACGAACCTGCTTTTTCCACGCATTTCGACCCTGAACTGCAGCTACACCCCCCCCTCCCCACACCAGCCCTGGACTGCCCCCACCAGCTGTGCCAGTGCCCCTCACTACTGACTGGAGCCCTTGCTATCCCAGCCCTGGGTTCCCACCCACTCCCAGCTCCGCCAGTGCCCCTCACTCCTGTCCACAGCCCCCTGCTATGCCAGCCCTGGTCTGTCCCGCCCCCAGCTCTGCCTCACTCCTGACCTGCAGCTATTCTAGTCCTGGGATCCCTGCCTCACAGCTCTGCAGATGCCCCTCACTCCTGACTGCAGCCCCCTGCTATCCCAGCCCTTTGCTCCCCCCTCCCCCCCATTCCCAGCTCCACCAGTGCCCCTCACTCCTGACCCGCAGCTATTCCAGTCCTGGGTTCCCCCCCTCACGGCTCTGCAGATGCCCTTCACTCCTGACCCGCAGCCCCCTGCTATTCCTGTTCAGAGACCCCTCTTGAACCAGGGCAGTATGGCCCACCCCAAGTATTCAGAAGCCACGTGTCAGGCCCTCCTAATTGTGCGATTTAGTGAGGAAAAGCTAAGAGAAGAGCTAAGGGTTATTAGCACCACCGGCCGTCCTGAGCTGTGGGCCACTTTTGCTCTGTCCCAGTTCTGGGGGGCAACCATGGAACATCAGAACTGAATCCACTTTGCAAGGGTCTTTTAAACCCCAGGTCTGTGGTCTGGATTTAGCCACAGGCCCCGTCCACTGCAGCCTGGGCTGGAGATTCAGCAGTGGGTTGGGCTTCTGAAGTAACAGAAGTGGGTTGGGCTTCTGAAGTGTAAGGCTTTACCTTGATCTCTCCTACATTACAGCTATAGCCTACGCCAGCTCTGTGTTGGGGCCGGGCAGAAGTGTACTGCTTTACTATGTTACGAAGTGGCTATGACGTCATTTTTCTCCTTGCGCGCAGCCGTTACCCGTTCTGACAGGCTGTTTATAATGGTAACTTTACTAGTTTTCAGAGGTTGTCGGAGTTGGGGGGGGGGGGGGGGGGGAGTGTGCAAGGTGGAAGTTTCGCCTAGTGCACAAAATATCCTTGCACCGGCCCTGGTGGGAGTCATCCTGATGGAAAGAGATGACGACGATGACGCCCCCGCAAAATGCAGCTCCTATGGGAGGGGGCAGCCCTCGGGGTTGGGGCAGACAGCCTCCTCCCCTTCCTGGTGTGTGACAGGCAGGCGGGGGGGAGCTCTCTGCTCCGACTGACTCCTAATCCTCCCTGAGGGTGAGACACACCCAGGAGCACCCCTCCCAGGGCTCCCCAACTGGGCCCTGCCCCCCCAGACCCACACCCAACCAGACCCTGCCCCCGACCGGGCTCAGACCCCCCCGGCTCCGCACTCACTCTTGCGCACCACCGCCTTCAGTCCGGACGGGGCCATCTCCGCCTCTTGCCACGTCCCCTCGAGCCCTGTGGGTAGAAGTAGGACTCAGCTGTGTGCGGGGTGGGGCTGGAGTCAGGACTCCTGGGTTCTGCCCCGGCTCTGCTCCTGTCCTTGGGCACGCCCTGGCCTCTCCCTGCCATGCTCTGGGGAGTGTCTGTGACGCTGGACGACGGCCCCTAGTGACGCTGAAATCAGTCACTGGTGGACGGGCCCGGCCCCCCCTAGTGTCACTGATGGACGGGCCCAGCCCCCCCAGTGACTGATTTCAGTATAAAGCAACTGGGGTGCTGGCGGGTCGATGTCTGCAAGGCTGAAGACGGCCGAACGCCGCAGCCCCCCACTTCTGGCGCTGCGAGGGCTGGGCCTGGGCACCAAGGGGCGGGCGCCCAGTGACAGGGCCACGCAGGTCCCCACTGAACCCCCACCTGGTCATGTGGGGCGCAGAGGGAGGCGGGGGCCTCGGGCAGGGTTAAAGCGAGGACTGGGTTGGGGTAGTGGGGCCTCAGCCCACTCCAGTCAGGGCCCCCCAGTGAGCTGCAAGTCCCCCCTCCAACCAGTGTCCCCCCCTCAGCAGTGCCCCTCGCCCCCCCCCACGCACCTCCCCCCTCGGTCAGGCCCCTCGCCCACCTGCACCCAGCCCCCCTCAGCCAGGCCCCGTGTTGTACCCAGGAACAGGAGCAGGTCGAATGGAGCGAACGGCCTCTGCCCGTCTCGCCCCGTCAGGAATGGCGTCCTTCAGCGCTGCCGGGGGCGGGGAGGGCTGGAGCCGCGCGCGCCCAGCGACTGGCACGGACTGTACCGCTGCTCAGCCAGTCCCGGCCCTTCCTGCACGGAGCGGCGGGAAAACATGGTACAGCCCCAGCCGGGGTGGAAACAGTCTGAGGTAAAATTGTCCTGGGAGCTGCCAATGGCGGGAAAAACCGGTTGGATCCAGTTGTGACTGGGCCATGATCACCGTAAACAACAAGATGGCGGTCACAAGATGGCCGTTCCGACGCCATCTTGGATTGCTGCTCTGTCTTTACAAACCCCATATTGAATTTAATATACACATATTTTAACAGACTATAATCCTGTAACAAAACACACCCAACAGTATACAGAGCAGTATAAACAAGTCATTGTCTGTATGACATTTTAGTTTGTCCTGGCTTTGCTAAAGCTTTTTGTGTAGCCTGTTGGTGTACCCCCGGAAGACCTCTGCGTACCCCCAGGGGCACCCGTAACCCTGGTTGAGAACCACTGGGTTAGAGAAACGTGTGTGTGTGTGTGTCTAGGAATCAGGACTCCTGGGGTCTATCCTGACTGCGAGCGGAGTGGGGTCTAATGGTTAGAGCAGAGAGCTGGCAGGTAGGATTCCTGGGTTCTAGTCCAGGCGATGCAACTGATTCATTCTGTGACATGGTTTGTTCTGCCTTGTCCTCCTGTGACATGTGGAGCGCAAAGACCTGCCCCAGCCCTTCCCTTCCGGCCTGGGCTCTAAGATCCTGGAGCAAAGCGTCCTGGAGAAGGAATTAGTTCCCCAAGCTTGACTGGCTCCCTGCCCCATCCCTCCCTCCATCAATCAGAACGAATCCCTCATGGCAGAGCTGTTGTCTGGTTACCCGCAGTGCAGACCCAATCTATTGTGTCCTGGCTGCTGTTCAGCTCAGGTTAACAGCATGGTCTGTTTCTGTGAACTCCCCCAGAGCTTTCGAATGGAAGTGAGAGTCTTCTTCACATCCTGCTCTAAACTGTGAGTAGTGTCGCTCTGTGGCTGTTGAACAGCTGCTGCATTCCTACCCCAGAGGTGGCATCATTTCAGTGCTGGGTGGGTGATCCCTGTGTAGTGTTGTTGAGTGCTGTTGCACATCAGCTATGCTCCATCCAGAGCTGTCTGCATTTCAATGCCAGGTGAGTGATCCCTGTATTGTGATGTGGGGGGGGAGGGATAGCTCAGTGGTTTGAGCATTGACCTGCTAAACCTAGGGTTGTGAGTTCAATCCTTGAGAGGGGGCCATTTAGGGATCTGGGGCAAAAACTGGGGATTGTCCCTGCTTTGAGCAGGGGGTTGGACTAGATGATCTCCTGAGGTCCCTTCCAACCCTCATGTTCTATGATACGCTGCTGCGCTCCACCCCAGAGGTATTTGTATTTCAGTGCTGGGCGAGCAATCCATGTGTTGTTATGCAGCTACTACGCTCCACTCCAGAAGTGGCTGCAATTCAGTGCAGGGTGAATGAAAGTTCATGTCTCATTTTGCAAAGCATGGGTTCTCCAAGCAAGGGTGCTGTCTGTCCCATGTTCCTGCTCAATAGACTCAGGATTCTTAGCATCAGCGGAGCTACATTTTGAGCCGTGGTGGAACCAGGAGGCAGCTGGGTCATTGGTGGTTCCACCTTCAGTTATACCTATTGGCTTGAAAAGGCGCCACACGTATACCTAATGGCTGGCGAGGGGGGCAGTTGCCCCCCGGCCCGCTATTAGCTCTGCCACTGATTCTTTTTAAATGTTCATTGCGCTGCTTCCACCAGCCACTTTGATTTCATTTTGTTTTACAGACCCAAGCAAAATGCAAGCGGCAACCTGGCCAGAAGCAGATCCGTGTAATTGAACAGACTCATCCAATTACTGAGCCTTCCCAGAGCCAGGTGCTGCCCTCACGGTACATCAAACCTCGAGGACCTGCTAGGCTCCCAGTAGATGTAGCCTAGAGCCAAACGCAGGCCAGGCAAGGTGGCTTCGCCCATGGAGTTCAGGTCCAGGGATTCAGTAGGGAGTAAATGGCCAGCACTGGGTGCTTCAGGTTTTGGTGCCCACCCAGAGACGGCTGGGGGCTGATTTTCAATTACACACCTGTGGCTGGCCCAGGCCAGCTGACTCCAGCTCCCGGGGCTCGGGCTAAGGGGCTGTTTAGCTGCGGTGTAGCCTTTGGGGCTCAGGCTGGAGCTTCGACTCTAGGACGATGCGAGGTGGGAGGTTCCCAGAGCTCGGGCTCCAGCCCAAGCCAGAACGTCTGCACCACAAATAAACAGCTGCTCAGCTCGAGCCCTGTGAGCCGGAGTCAGGTGGCCCGGGCCAGCCGTGGGCATGTAACTGCAGTGTAGACACACCCTAAGTGCCCACAAGCCCCCTGGGAGCTGCGGGTATTTAGCACCTCTGAAATCTAGGCCCCCGGTGTCTCAAAGTTAGGGGCCATTCAAAATCTTCTTGCCAGTGTCTTCCTCCACCCCCCACTGCTCCTCGGACGTTCCTGTTAACTGCTGGAAATGGCCCACCTTGATTATCACTACAAAAGGTTTTCTCCGCCCCGCTCTCCTGCTGGTAATAGCTCATCTTAAGTGATCCCTCTCCTTACAGTGTATATGATATCACCCATTTTTTCATGTTCTGGGTGTATATAAATCTCCTCACTGTATTTTCCACTGAATGCATCCGATAAAGTGAGCTGTAGCTCACGAAAGCTTATGCTCAGATAAATTGGTTAGTCTCTAAGGGTATGTCTACACTACGAAATTAGGTCAAATTTATAGAAGTCGGTTTTGTAGAAAGCGTTTTATACAGTTGATTGTGTGTGTCCCCACACAAATGCTCTAAGTGTATGTAGTCGGTGGAATGTGTCCACAGTACCGAGGCAACCGTCGACTTCCGGAGCATTGCACTGTGGGTGGCTATCCCACAGCTCCCGCAGCCTCTGCCGCCCATTTGAATTCTTGGTAGAAATCCCAGTGCCTGATGGGGCTAAAACATTGTCGCGGGTGGTTCTGGGTACATATCGTCAGGCCCCCGTTCCCTCCCTCCCTCCAGGAAAGCAAGGGCAGACAATCGTTTTGCGCCTTTTTTCTTGAGTTACCTGTGCAGACGCCATACCACGGCAAGCATGGAGCCCGCTCAGATCACTTTGGCAATTAGGATCACATTAAACACCACACGCCTTATCCAGCAGTATATGCAGCACCAGAACCTGGCAAAGAGATACTGGACAAGTAGGCGACATCAGCGTGGTGACATGAGTGATGAGGACATGGACACAGACTTCTCTCAAAGCACGGGCCCCGGCAATGTGGGCATCATGGTGCTAATGGGGCAGGTTCATGCGGTAGAATGCCGATTCTGGGCCTGAGAAACAAGCACAGACTGGTGGGACTGCATAGTGTTGCAGGTCTGGGATGATTCCCAGGGGTTGCGAAACTTTCGCATGCGTAAGGGCACTTTCATGGAACTTTGTGACTTGCTTTCCCCTGCTCTGAGGCACAAGAATACCAAGATGAGAGTAGCCCTCACAGTTGAGAAGCGAGTGGCAATAGCCCTGTGGAAGCTTGCAACGCCAGACAGCTACCGGTCAGTCGGGAATCAATTTGGAGTGGGCAAATCTACTGTGGGGGCTGCTGGGATGCAAGTAGCCAACACAATCAAAGATCTGCTGATATCAAGGGTAGTGACCCTGGGAAATGTGCAGGTCATAGTGGATGGGTTTGCTGCAATGGGATTCCCTAACTGTGGTGGGGCCGTAGACGGAACCCATATCCCTATCTTGGCACCAGAGCACGAAGCCGGCGAGTACATAAACCACAAGGGGTACTTTTCAATAGTGCTGCAAGCACTGGTGGATCACAAGGGACGTTTCACCAACACCAACGTGGGATGGCCGGGAAAGGTACACGACGCTCGCATCTTCAGGAACTCTGGTCTGTTTCAAAAGCTGCATGAAGGAACTTTATTCCCAGACCAGAAAATAACTGTTGGGGATGTTGAAATGCCTATAGTTATCCTTGGGGACCCAGCCTACCCCTTAATGCCATGGCTGATGAAGCCATACCCAGGCAGCCTGGACAGTAGTCAGGAGCTATTCAACTACAGGCTGAGCAAGTGCAGAATGGTGGTAGAATGTGCATTTGGACATTGAAAAGCGTGCTGGTGCGGTTTACTGACTCGGTTAGACCTCAGCGAAACCAATATTCCCACTGTTATTACTGCTTGCTGTGCGCTCCGCAATATCTGTGAGAGTAAAGGGGAGACGTTTATGGCGGGGTGGGAGATTGAGGCAAATTGCCTGGCTGCTGGTTACGCACAGCCAGACACCAGGGCGGTTAGAAGAGCACAGGAGGGTGCGGTACGCATCAGAGAAGCTTTGAAAACCAGTTTCATAACTGGACAGGATACGGTGTGAAAGTTCTGTTTGTTTCTCCCTGATGAAACCCCCCGCCCCTTGGTTCACTCTATTTCCCTGTAAGCTAACCACCCTCCCCTCCTCCCTTTGATCACCACTTGCAGAGGCAATAAAGTCATTGTTGCTTCACATTCATGCATTCTTTATTCATTCAGCACACAAATAGGGGGATAACTACCAAGGTAGCCCAGGAGGGGTGGTGGAGGAGAGAAGCACCAGGAGGGGTGGTGGAGGAGGGAAACAGCACTTTAAAAGTTTAAAACTTGAAAACTTATTGAATGCCAGCCTTCTGTTGCTTGGGCAATCCTCTGGGGTGGAGTGGCTGGGTGGCCGGAGGCCCCCCCACTGCGTTCTTGGGTGTCTGGGTGAGGAGCCTATGGAACTTGGGTAGGAGGGCGGTTGGTTACACAGGGGCTGTAGCGGCGGTCTGTGCTCCTGCTGCCTTTCCTGCAGCTCAACCATACGCTGGAGCATATTGGTTTGATCCTCCAGCAGCCTCCTCTCATGACGCTGCCGCCACCTTTCAGCTTCAGCCCTCTCTTCAGCCCGCCACTTACTCTCGTCAGCCCACCACCTCTCCTCCCAGTCATATTGTGCTTTCCTGCACTCTGACATTGTCTGCCTCCACACATTCGTCCATGCTTTGTCAGTGTGGCAGGATAGCATGAGCTCAGAGAACATTTCATCATGAGTGCGTTTTTTCACCTTCAAATCTTCACTAGCCTCTGGGAAGCAGAAGACCCTGTGATCCTTGAAACACATGCAGCTGGTGGAGAAAGAAAAAAGACAGTGGTATTTAAAAAGACACATTTTCTAGAACAATGGCTACACTCTTTCACGGTAAACCTTGCTGTTAACATTACATACACAGCACATGTGCTTTCGTTCCAAGGTAGCATTTTGCCTCCCCCCACCACGTGGCTAGCAGCGGGGAACATTTCTGTTCAGCCATAGGCAAACAGCCCAGCAGGAATGGGCACCTCTCAATGTCCCCTTAAGAAAAGCACCCTATTTCAACCAGGTGACCATGAATGATATCACTCTCCTGAGGATAACACAGAGAGATAAAGAACGGATGTTGTTTGAATGCCAGCAAACATACACTGCAATGCTTTGTTCTACAATGATTCCCGAGTATGTGCTACTGGCCTGGTGTGGTCAAGTGTCCTACCATGGTGGACAGAATAAGGCTGCCCTCCCCAGAAACCTTTTGCAAAGGCTTTGGGAGTACATCCAGGAGAGCCGCAAATGCCAGGGCAAATTAATCATTACACATGCTTGCTTTTAAACCATGTATGCTATTTTAAAAGGTACACTCACCAGAGGTCTCTTCTCCGCCTGGCGGGTCCGGGAGGCAGCCTTGGGTGGGTTCAGGGGGTACTGGCTCCAGGTCCAGGGTGAGAAACAGTTCCTGGCTGTTGGGAAAACCGGTTTCTCCACTTGCTTGCTGTGAGCGATGTACAACTTCATCATCATCTTCTTCCTCGTCCCCAAAACCTGCTTCTGTGTTGCCTCCCTCTCCATTGAAGGATCAAACAACACGGCTGGGGTAGTGGTGGCTGAACCCCCTAAAATGGCATGCAGCTCATCATAGAAGCGGCATGTTTGGGGCTCTGACCTGGAGCAGCCATTTGCCTCTCTGGTTTTCTGGTAGGCTTGCCTCAGCTCCTTCAGTTTCACGCAGCATTGCTTCGGGTCCCTGTTATGGCCTCTGTCCTTCATGCCCTGGGAGATTTTGACAAAAGTTTTGGCCTTTCGAAAACTGGAATGGAGTTCTGATAGCACGGATTCCTCTCCCCATACAGAGATCAGATCAGGTACCTCCCGTTCGGTCCATGCTGGAGCTCTTTTGCGATTCTGGGACTCCATCATGGTCACCTCTGCTGATGAGCTCTGGCCAGCGTGGCAAGCTGCAGGTGACCATGCAAACAGGAAATTGAAATTCAAAAGTTTGCGGGTCTTTTCCTGTCTACCTGGCCAGTGCATCTGAGTTGAGAGTGCTGTCCAGAGCGGTCACAATGGAGCACTCTGGGATAGCTCCCGGAGGCCAATACCGTCTAATTGCGTCCATAGTACCCCAAATTCAACCCGGCAAGGCCGATTTAAGTGCTAATCCCCTTGTCTGGGGTGGAGTACGGAAATCGATTTTAAGAGCCCTTTAAGTCGAAAAAAAGGGCTTCATCGTGTGGACGGGTGCAGGGTTAAATCGATTTAACGCTGCTAAATTTGACCTCAACTCCTAGTGTGGACCAGGGCCTAGTGTGGTTGCAGTTCTACATCTTTATACCCGTGGAGCTTATTCCGCTTCTCCTATAGGAATAGCGATCCCAGGACTAGCACTCCTATACCAGCATAACTGCCTCAACACGAGGGTGCCTCACTTTAACTGGTACTGGTCTAGCCAGTGGCTCAACCCTTCTATTTGATGCCTGGGCTTCTGACTCTGAAAACATGGTCGTCATCTTCTGTAACCTTGACATAACTCAAGCATAGCATGTGACATTACAGCAGGAGCTGCTGTTTATAAATGTAGTACCTTCCCCGCCAGTACTGTTGTCATTCCTGACTCACTCTCTCTCTCTCTCTCTCTCTCTCTCTCTCTCTCTCTCTCTCTTTTCAGGCTCTCTGTGAGGCTCTTGCTATGGGAAGGAGCAGCCTGGAGAAGAGCTGAAGCTTTCAAACTTCGTCAATATTTTTAAACTTGTAGATTCCCTACCATTGGGGTGTTGGGGTGTCCAGGTGGAAGGGGTGTCAGGGTGGAAGGACTGTCTAGCCTGTGTTATACAAGAAGTCAGACTTGATGGTCCAATGTCCCATTAAATTCTGCAAAATTATGTAACTGGAAAATGGCCCTTCCTGAGACCCTGCACTGGCCTCACCCGGCATCTCGCCAAGCCCAGACCGGCTGTATGTTCGCAGGCATGTTTCTTCCAAACCAGAAGTGGGAAACGTGATAGGCTGTGAGGCCAAGGCCAAGGGAACCATCGAGAGCTCAGCAGGGCTGGACGACCCTCAGGGCTTCGGGAAGAGAGGAAGGAGCAAACCCCGCCCTTATTAGGGAAAATGAGGGCCAGTGAAACATGCCCAGGGCTAGGGAATATAAACGCCAACTCAGGAAAGGTAAGGACACCATGAGGCAGGGTCTGATCCTGTGCAAGGAAGAGCTCTGCTCCAAGAACACAGCCTGTCTCGGTGAGTAGAGCAGTGCCATCAGCCTGTCCCGCAGTCAGGCAGTGCCCAGCCTCCAGATATGAGCTACAGACAACTCAGAGTGCTGGCAGCAAAGCTGAGAGAGAGCATCTCTCTCAACCCCTGTCCTGCGCTGCTCTCCAGATCCCCTCAGACACTGACGTTCCTCCTCTCCCATCTCAGGCAAATCCCAGGGGAAACTGTGCTCGGGGCCAGGCTGGGACAGAATCTGTCCTGCAGCTTTTGAGTCATGGGCACAAATCCACTTTCTGCTTAAAAAAGAATTCCAACTTTTCAGTGGCTGGGGCTGAGTCCCAAAGAGCTGAGCAGAAGGGCTGTGAGTTGCAGGCAGGTGGAGATGCTGAAGGACTGCGAGCCCCAGACCCGGCGCAGACGCTGAAGGGCTGCGAGCCCTGGGCCCAGCCTAGAGGCTGAAGTGTTGCGAGCCCTAGGCCCAGCCTAGAGGGTGAAGGGCTGCGTGTCCCAGGCCCAGCCTAGAGGCTGAAGGGCTGCGAGCCCCGGGCCTGGTGCAGCTGTTGAAGGGCTGTGATCCTCGGGCCTGTTGCAGACAGACATCCTGGGCCCTTTCCAGTGTATCAGCTGGTGGAGAGAAGAGGGGGTGCCACCTCAGTTTGGAAGGGAATTTGTTATTCAAAAGTATCTGCTCAAGATGAAGCAGTCATTGGATTAGGGTTGTTGGCTTGAGCGGCACAGCCTCAATTCTCCCTTCCTTTCTCCATCATCCCCAGGGCTACTGGCTCCGGCGTTGTCTCAAAATTAGGCAAATCATAGATTCATAGATTCCAGTGATAGAAGGGATCATCTAGTCTGGTCTTCTGGATAGCACAGGCCAGAGAGCTTCCCAAAAATAATCCCTAGAGCAGATCTTGTCGGAAAACACCCAATCTGGATTTTAAAATGGTCAGTGATGGAGAATCCATCACAATCCTTGGTAAATTATTCCAATGGTTAATTACCCTCACTGTCAATCATTTACACCTTTTTTCCAGTCTGAATTTGTTTAGCTTCAACTTCCATGTTATACCAATCGCCGGTAGATTGAAGAGCCCATTATTAAATATTTGTTCCCCATGTAGGTACTTGGAGACTGTAATCAAATCAACCCTTAACCTTCTCTTTGTTAAGATAAATAGATTGAGCTCCTTGCCTGTATCGCTATAAGTCATGTTTTCCAGTCCTTTAATCATGCTTGTGGCTCTTTTCTGAACCTCCAATTTATAAACATCCTTTTTGAATTGTGGATACAACAACTGGACACAGTAGGGATCACAGTGGTGCCACCATTGAGGTACAGTAACCTCTTTACTCCTACTCGAGATTCCCCTATTTAGGCATCCCAGGATCACTCTAGCTATTTTGGTCACTGTATCGCACTGGGAGCTCATGTTCAACTACTTATTCACTTCTATCCCCAAATCTTTTTCAGAGTCACTGCTTCCCAGGATAGAGTCCCCCATCCTCTAACTAAGGCCTACAGGTTTTGTTCCTGCATGTATATGTTTACATTAGCCATATTAAAATTAGGGCTGTCAAGCAATTAAAACAATTAATTGCAATTAACTGCGCGATTCAAAAAATGAACGGTGCGATTCAAAGAAGAATTACGCGATTAATTGTGCTGTTAAACAACAATAGAATACCATTTCTTTTAAATATTTTTGGATGTTTACTACATTTTCAAATCTATTAATTTCAATTACAACACAGAATAAAGAGTGTACAGTGCTCACTGTCTATTTATTTTTGATTATAAATAATTGCACTGTAAAAAACAAAAAACTATTTTTCAATTCACCTCATACAAGTACTGTAGTGCAGTCTCTTTACCATGAAAGTTGAGCTTACAAATGTAGAATTATATATATATATATATATATATATATATAAACTGCGTTCAAAAATAAAACAATGTAAAACTTTAGAGCTTATAAATCCACTCAGTCCTACTTCTTGGTCAGCCAATCGCTCAGACAAACAAGGTTGGTTACAATTTGCAGAAAATAATGCTGCCTGCTTCTTGTTTACAATGACACCCGAAAGTGAGAACAGGTGTTCCCATGGCACTGTTGTCGCTGGCGTTGAAAGATATTTTTGTGCCAGATATGCTAAAGATTCATATGTCCCTTCATGTTGCAATCACCATTCCAGAGGACATGCTTCCATGCTGATGAGGGGCTCTGCTTTTGATAACAATCCAAAGCAGCGTGGACTGACACATGTTCATTTTCATCATCTGAGTCAGATGCCACCAGGAGGTTGATTTTCTTTTTTGGTGGTTTGGGTTCTGTAGTTTCTGTATCAGAGTGTTGCTCTTTTAAGGCTTCTAAAAGCATGCTCCATACCTTGTCCCTCTCAGATTTTGGAAGGCACTTCAGAATTTTAAACCTTGGGTCCAGTGCTGTAGCTATTTTTAGAAATCTCACATCGGTACCTTCTTTGCGTTTTGTCAAATCTGCAGTGAAATCTTAAAATGAACATGTGCTGGATCATCATCCGAGACTGCTATAACATGAAATATGTGCAGAATGTGGGTAAAACAGAGTAGGAAACATACAATTCTCCCCCCAAGGAGTCCAGTCACAAATGTAATTGATGCATTATTTTTTTAATGAGCATCATCAGCGTGGAAGCATGTCCTCTGGAATGGTGGCTGAAGCATGAAGGGGAATATGAATGTTTTGCATATTTAGCATGTAAATACCTTGCAACGCTGGCTACAAAAGTTCCATGCCTTCTCACTTTCAGGTGACATTGTAAATAAGAAGCAGGCAGCAGTATCTCCCCTCAATGTAAACAAACTTGTTTGTCTGAGCGATTGGCAGAATAAGAAGTAGGTTAGGTAACCAAAAAAAAATTTGCATTTGTAAGTTACACTTCGAGGTCTAGTGGGTATGAGTGGGGGCGCTGGGGGTGGGAGTCAGCACTCCTGGGTTCTATTCCTGGATCTGTGAGGGAGGGTTGTCTACTGTTTAGATCAGGAGATGGAGAGTCAGGACTCCTCCTGGCTTTGCAGCTGACTCCCTGTGTGACTGAGGGCAATTCCCCGCACCCCCCCGTGCCTCAGTCATACGGGGATAATGACACCGACCCAGCTCCTGGGGGTTGGGGCTGGATTCATTCCAGTCTATACAGCACCTCTAAGGGAGGTGCTAGGAAAGGGCAGGACATAAGTAACCAACAGACACTAATGGGATGCACCATGTGATTCTCTTTCTGTCCCTAGCGCATGTGACTGTGGACCCCAACACAGCCAATGCCTACCTGCTCTTGTCCCGGGATCAGCGGAGCGTGAGGGTGGGCAACAAGAGGCGGGACGTCCCCAGTAACCCCAAGCGGTTTGACACGTGCACCTGCATCCTGGGCCGGCAGCGGTTCACAGACGGGATGCACTACTGGGAGGTGGAAGTGGGGGACAAACCATGTTGGACACTGGGGGTCTGTGAGGAGTGTGTGAGCAGGCAGGGAATATTCACGCCCTCTCCAGCGACTGGTTTCGGGACGGTGTGGCTGCACAATGGGGATGAGTATGCAGCGCTCACTTCCCCCCTGCCCGAGCTTATGCTGAGAGCGAAGCCTCGGCAGATTGGCATCCTCCTGGACTTTGAGGCCGGAGAGGTGTCCTTCTACAACGTGACTGGCAGCTGTCACATCTACACCTTCAGTGGCATCTTCTTGGAGCCCCTGTGGCCATACTTCTACCCGAGGGTGCGGGCAGGTAGCCTGAATGATGCCCCTCTGACCCTCCCACAGGGAACACAGCAGCCATGAGCCAGTCACAGCCGCCTTGGCACCTTGGGCTTTCAGGACTTACCAATGAAAGGCTTTCTTAACAACACATAATTCACCAGCGGAACTTACTGCCACAGGATATTGAGGGGGCCAAATGTCTAGTGGGATTCAAAAAAGGATGAGACATATATATGGATGATCCAAATATCACCAGCTAGAGAGGGCAGGAGACACCAGGACTATAAAACCATCTCCACAGGGCAGGAGCCAGCCACTGACTACAGGGGGGCACATTCCCCAAAGAGAAGGTTATTCCATAATTACACACTGCAGGGTCTCTGGTACCTTCCTCGAAGCCTCTGACTATGGAGACAGGATACCTGGCTTTTGGGCGCTGCAGTGAGCTAACACAGCAAATCCTGTGCTCTCTGGGTGCTGTTAGAGCAAGAAATTGGTCACTGAAGCTGATAATCAGCCACAGAGCAGGAGCACTGATCCACGATAAATGCTCCCACACTGCTAGACCTTCCTGCACAGCCCCAGTAGGGGAGTCTCCATCCAGCATTGCCATTCCTCAGCACTGGAATGCAGAGTCAGCAGCATCTGCAGGGAGGCCCAGGAAGCAGGAGGGGGTGGGTGAGAGGACCTGAGGGCCTTGCTCAGTTTGCAAAGAATCCAGCTGCATCATCTTTCGTAGGTGGTGTGGCTGGTGGAGACCTTGGGTCTCTGGCATGTCATGCTCCTGGCTTAGCCGCTTGGTTCAAGGTAGAGCATTGCTGCCTGTGTCCTGTAACCTCCAGCAGCCAAGCTCCTTGGGGCAGCCATGGCAACATTGCCTTTGGCTACCCTTGTTTTAAAGGGCTCGGGGAGCATGGACACGAGGATGGAGTCGCGTGTCTGTAAAGGGCGGGGCCTGCCAACACGAGCGAGCCAGCTCCAATCGGCAATTCGCCTCTGACCTATTCCCCCTTCTAGTGAAATACCGAAGCCTTCCTTCTGCTGGATGCTTCTGAGCCCAGCCCAGCCCATGGGCCAGAGCTGTCCACAGCCCTGTGCGTGTTCTGTCCCTGGTCTCACCGACGGTGTGCGTCAGCACGCAAACCCAGTGCAGACTGCAAAGCCTGTTGGCCCATAAACTTCAGCTCTCTAGGTCATTTTCTCCCACCAATAAACCATGCATTCCAATAGCCTTGTATAAGCTGGCAAAGCATCCCTTGTGATCTGAGAGCTGCTCACCCCCACCTTCTGGGGGAAGGGGGAGAGCTAGGAGATCCAGTCCAGCTGGAGCCGTGGTGCTCTCAGGACTCAGCACTCTCATGGGCCCTTCGTGGTGCATGTGTGATTCAGGGACTACTATGACTGTCTGAGGGAGCTGCCCATTCCCTAGCCCTGTGTGCACCTCTCTGTGATGGGACTTCACCCCAAGAAGCCAATGTGCTGCATGCAGCTAAATAGTCCAGCCCCCCTCCAGCCCCGGTAATGAAGGCAGAGTGAGAGGAATTTCACACACAGAGAACCCCCTAGACTGTTCCGAAGCTAGGCAGAGAGGGTGGGACAAGGGGGTCTCTGAGGCCCTCAGGCTGGGCCTAGCTCACTGCCATGCCCCTCTCAAGGAGTGGTTTTGTCTTCTTGACATATATTCACCCTAACCCAAATCATGACAGGTTTCAGAGTAGCAGCCATGTTAGTCTGTATTCGTAAAAAGAAAAGGCGTACTTATGGCACCTTAGAGACTAACCAATTTATTTGAGCATAAGCATCCGATGAAGTGAGGTTTAGCTTATGCGCAAATAAATTGGTTAGTCTCTAAGGTGCCACAAGTCCTCCTTTTCTTTTTCCTAACTCAAATGTATCCCATTGGCTACAGGGAGTTCCAAGCTAGGACAAGTTCACCTTCATGTCTTTCCCCAGCAGGCGGATGGTTGCAGAATCTCTCCTGGGTTGCAGAATTGCTCCTAGCCAGGGCTGGCTTTGATGCAGCAGCCTGGGGATGGTGCCCCATCCTAGCTGGGCAGGGCTCATGCCCTCCTTGCCTGGCCAATCCCATCGGGCTCCCCTTGAATATGTCCAGGACGCGATGGCTGCAGCCCTGCAGCTGCTGTACAGCCATGGGCACAGTAGGCCTGTGTGTGGGTGTTCGTCTGGCTCCAGGGCTGGGGAGGGAGGAGGAGACCCGGGAAAGAGCAGCAGCAAGCCATTCGCTGAGTAGACAGGACTGGGCTGGCAGCTCCAGGTGCATTCCCAGCTCTGCGGAGAGGGACGTCAAGGCTGGCTGGACTGATCCCTAGATCTAGATCCCTAGAGGGCAGGTGCGTGCAGGGGTCTGGACACAGAGAATGGCCGACACCCTGTTTCCTGGCAACTGATGGCCTGGGCCCTTCCCCCCTGCAAGGTGAGACCTAAGGGTTGGAGAACAAGGGAATCAGGTGCCCTCCTGGCCGGGGAAAGGGACAAAGCCCAGAGGAGGAGGGGCTGGAGGGAGTTTCAGTTTGGGGCTGGCTGGGACATGGAGTGAAGGGCAGACGTGGTTGTCTGGCTCACTGCCCCCCAAAATGGACCCAGCTGAAGGGTCCGGTTCTCGACACCTACAAGCTCTGTATTAGACCATGTTCCTGTCGTCTAATAAACCTTCTGTTTTACTGCGGGAAGCAGTGCGGGGTGAGGGATGTGGTGGCCACGGCTTCCTGCAGCCCCCGTTGGCCTGCAGTGGGGAACTGCGGCCAGTGGGATCCGCGATCGGCCAAAGCTGTGGACGCGACAGGTAAACAAACTGGCCTGGCCCGCCAGGGGGCTTACCCTGGGGGGCTGCATGCCAAACGTTGCCGACCCCGGTGCTACAGCAATCTCCCGTACAGCAATGGCTGTTACAAGACAGCATAATTTAGAACAACCCAGAGTCTAAAGCTCAGGTGTATTTGAGGATCTGGGCCAGTACTTGGCTGTTTCTATAGTAATGACCCCTGAGCAGGCAGTGTAATGTACATGCTTATCACTGAGCTTGTCCAGAGGCTGCACGTCCATCAGAATGACTAGATGTCCTGATGTGTAATAAAAACACTTGGAGTCATAAAAAATCAACCCAGCCTTCTTTACAGGGCCTGAGCCTTCTCTCCCTTACAGCATCTGAGCAGTAGGAGAATGGCTAATACGGGCCACTGTTCTGGTTGTTGTATTCTATTTATAAAAGCATAATACTGGCCAGTATTATAGTTGCTGTATTCTGTTATAAAACAACAACAAAACATAGAAAAATAAAAAATACAATTTAATGTTTTGAATTAATTTGGGGAAAAGAATTTACAGCACAGTACAAGAATTTAAAACATTTAAAACATTCCTTTCTTTCTCTCCAGTATTTTCGTCTCTTTTGTTCCAATTTTGGGTAGCGGGAGCGAGTAGTATAAGAGCCCTACCATCCATCAAACGTTAACCCCACCCCTTGACCCCGTAAGCCCTGCACACAGATCACTGGAAGTCCCACCTCTTGGGAATATTACTTCCAGGGTCAAGGTGGACACATGTCCGGAAGCAAGGTGTGTCATGTGACCCCTGTAAGAACTCCTCCCACTGTCCTCTGCTGATCAGGATGGATTCTGCCCCCACAGGAACGCTTCGAGAGAAGATTTGACCAATCAGGGGGAGTTCCGGGGTTTGTGTGACCCCTCTAAGAACTCCTCCCACTGCCCTCTACCGATCAGCAGGGGTTTCAGCCGCTGGGGACCACCCCGAGAGGAGATTTGCCCAATTGGGGGGAATTCTGGGGCAGGGTGACCCGTCAGGAGGTGGCTCGTGTGACCCCTCTAAGAACTCCTCCCACCACCCTCTACCAATCGCGATGGGTTTTGGCCACAGAGGACAGCCCCAAAAGGAGATTCGACCAAAATAGGGTGGGTTCTGGGACGGGCTCAACCACCCAGAAGAGGGTCATGTGACCCCTCGAAGGACTCCTTCCAATGTCCTCTGCCAATCAGAGTGCAGAACCATCACCTCATAAGTCCCAGCGCTGGGAAGAGGAGGCCATCTCTTACCAAGAAGACGTGTTTTAGAAATTGTGGAAAGGCTGAGAGGAAACGTGGACTCCTTTACCACTCCTGTGAGAACTTCAGACTTTGTTTTAGCCCCGAGGACTTTTGGAGTTGTGTGGAGAAAGCGCTACAGCAGCGACAGTTCTGAAGAGGATGAGAGAGAAGCCAAGGGGATTCCTTTGGCCCAGCCATTGATGGATATGCCAGAATCCGAACCTGAAGCCCAACTGCTCATGAGACACCCCCATGAGCATGGTGGCCTCTCGTCATCCGCCACCCTGGAGGAGGAAGGCGATCATGGCTTGGGGGAGGCACTGGCAGACAAGGTGAATGGAAAAGACATAGCTCAGGTACATGAATGATTAAGAAGCGAAGGTCGATGATTGGGTGTAATGAGGTTAGGAACCAGGGGTTGTGTAAATCTAAAAACAAGGAGTGGGAACTTACGCTTGTTTCTTCTCTGAAAATCTCTTGACAGCTTGACAATGCCTTTCCAGAGGACCCGGAGGCCCTGGACGGCGTTGCATCAAGCAGCGAAGGTGAACCAGGCCCGCTTTGTTTTTGATCAACGCCGCTAGAAATTGTTGAAGATGACTCTGAGGAGGACAGCTACGAGGAGTTTAGGAGGAGGCTTGGCATGGAACTCACTGAGCCAGTGCCACATCACGAGCATAAAAATGTTATGTGGACTATTGTACGCGTTGCTGTTTATGCTGTTCTTCATCACTGTCTTAGGGAAAAGCTTTTTGAAAATGGTGAGGGCTGTGTCATAGATGCCCCAGCCCAATGGCACCATGACTGTGTGACTTGGACTTCAATGGATAGAAACTGCAAGCTCTGGGACCTGTGTGCTGAGCTATGTTTGGAAAGCTTATTGAACACTATTATTGCCATAGGTTATGTTATGCAACGTCTGTGCCTAACCCAAGAACATTTAGCGCAAGGGGGTGACCTTGAGAAATGCTGTGCAATTCAGTGGAGACCCTGACCTTGTTTTAAAGAAAATGTCCAAACTGGAAGATGCCTGCTTACAGCGTTACATTGACCGTCTGGTCCACACAAAAAGTGACAGAACCCTGCTTAAGAAACAGTCTATTTGTAAGAAATCTAAAAGGATTAATTGAGAGAATGATGAAGGGACAAACATGCAATGTAAAACTTGGTTGCTGTAGATTTTAAAAAATCGAATGAAAAGGGCTTTGTGATTATCTGTGTTTCTGTTAGAAGGTCGCTGGCCCTTAAGTGAGCTAAAAGTTTTAATGGAGCCTCTGGGTTTGTTTTCAAGAAGCTGTATGACTTTTAAATGAAAAAAAAATGGTTTGTGAGAACCTAGGTCTTGTGTCTTTGTGTAAAAGAGACCCATTTACAGCAAAAAGCTGTGAAGTGGGAGGGGAACAAATCCTAAAAATGTGTTTACAGTGTAACCCTTCTGCCCATCAGAGTTGGCCACAACAGGGGCTGGATTCAGTATCTAGGAGTTCCCTCCCAGTAACACAATGCAAAACCGGGTCAAGCCCCCACCAGCGGGGCACTGAAGCTCCCCTATGACAAGTTGAAATCACTGAATACTGTGTTAAGTAGTAGGGGGGCCTCAGAGCTGGGACACCATGAACCCAAAGTGACGTCAGCTCTGCAGTCTGTAACCAAACTCCTAATAGAATCAAAATTACTTCTGACATTACACAATGGAAAGTGCAATTGGTGTTTGGGGCCCTCAGAAGGGGGCTCACATCACTAGGCACAAACCTCCAAACTCTCTCAATTCACTGGGTTTTGGAATCCTTGTCCCTTGCCTAGCGAGTGCTACTTAGTTGATGGCGAGTCCCTCCGTCATAAAAGGCCAAGGACAGTTCTACTGTCCTTGATTCACATAATCAGGATAACAGCACTTTATTCTTCCTGCCCCAATAACAGAGAAACTGGGGATCCCACAGCCGCCAAAGTGACCATTTGGGCTCCTGTGGGCTCATGCTAGGTGGGGTGAGTGTCCTGTGCAAACGAGATCAGCTCCTGAAGTCCTTTCCCACAACTCACCACCAGATGTCAGGGTAGAGCTCATCCTGCCTCTGCTTACAACAGGAAAACAAAACAGGGATGGTTCAGACATGTGTTTGAGTACAATAGAGTTGACTCATCCTGTTCACACCCCCACTGAATAGCGAAGGTAACTGTGATTACTTACCCTTGTTGCTAGAGGGATAAATGTGATGGGTGTGCACCCATAGTAAGGGAGGCGGGTGGGTGAGTTCGGATTAATATGAAATGAAATAAAACCTCAGGAATTCGCAGATGCTATTGGGCAGTTTAAATATAATCCCTGGAGTTGGTAGAGCACTATTGGACAGTGAAAATGACCCAGGAACTGGCAGAACTCTACTGGACAGTTTAAATATGACCCAGGAGTTGTTTGAATGCTATGGGTCACTCTTTCTAGCAATTCAAAGCCATTAAAAGTTTAAAATACTCTATTTACCCAAAAAACCCAAAACAACCAACCAAAAAATCCCACCACACACACACACACACACACACACACACACACACACACACACACACACACACACACACACACACGGGTCTAACCCAAAACTGAAATGTTTGAAGGGTTCACAAATCTTCACCATGCTTTAGAACAATCATTTGGTCAAAAGACAAATTTTTAAAAGCTGTGGGTGCTTATTATGGTTGTGATACAACCATTTTATTTCAACCCCCAACCCCAAAGTTTAAGCATGAAAGAAACATGTTTAAAAAACAAGCCCCAAAGACATTTACTGAGATCTGCAAAGGGTCCCCACTTGGAAATGGGTACAGTTACATTACGGATTGGTGATTTACTGTTTAATGCTGTAAGAAGGCCCTACAGAAAAATGTATTTTAACTAAAAGGAAAAAAATGTGGCCAAAAGCAGCTCGGTTGTGCAGACAGCTTAATTTGTTGGATCATACTAAAGAAGTTCTGTATTAAAATCACAAATAAGTTTGATTCCCCATAGTTTAAATTCCAGGGTATTACTAATTAAGAGGTCTCTTGGGTTTTGGTTCTGTTTCTCTCCCAATCCGTGAGAAAGTTGCAAGCTGCTAATTGTGTTAGTACATCCTAGACAGAGTCTGTTCTCAAAGCAACACTTTGTAACAACAGAAAGAGCACACAGAGACTCCCCGCCCTTGTGTTGTATTTATCTGGCTTTGTTAGCAATTGTGCTTTAAAATAGAGATAGAGGATGTATGTGGATGGATGCTTGGTGTGGATAATAACTGAATGATCAGGGAGGTGCCAGCCTAAGAATCCAGTGTCCGTCGGCCAAAGAAGGCGTCAACCAGAGGGCCCCCGGAGGGCAGACTGGAATCCACCCAACAGCCTCAAGGATGGGAGAACCGAAGAACAAGACGGAGCCGTCAGGAATGTGCCATCTGCTGATTGATTCAGCAACAGCATGATGAAGCAATTCCCATAGGCTGGCATAGCAATAAATTCCTATAAAAATGGACTCTAAAAATGGAAAACTTTGGGGTCTGATTCTGCAAACCAACTTCCAGGCGCGTCAGATGTGCATCTGACAAGGCCCTGCTCCCTCCTCGTGTCCAGGCCACCTGGCCAGTGGCTTGGCATGAGCAACTCTAAGATGGTAACTATGATAACAACCTTGCAGAACCTCTCTCTCTGTGTGTGTGTGTATGAATGAATGTGTGAATAAATATGAAATTGAATGGAATGTTATAGCTATAACTAACTGCTTACTATGATTCTTTCTGTATGCACAATAAATGTGGCATTTTGCCTTTTCCCTTTTAATAAGATCCTGCTGGTTTTTATGTTATTGGTATAACAAATTCCCCCACCCCAGATCACAAAAGGGAATGTTAGGGAGGGGTGCCTAATGTCCTTAAGTAGCTATTATTTGAGAGTTGTAGCGATCAAATCAACCTGCTAGCTCCTATTTTGAAGTCTGTTTGAAACAAAGGCTTAGGATGGTGTAAAAACCTCATGTATTTTGGAGACTCTTTCAACAGAAATTCTCTTGAATGGCTGCTGGACTGCAAAAGGAGCCATGCTCCCTGTTTTTTACTCTGAAACTATATATTCTATTATATCACTCGTTGGCCATGCTGTCTTAGTAAATAATGGTGCCTATGTTTCTTGCAGTGTGATCTGTTTAGCATGGAACCAATCACTTTAAACTGCATTTCATCACCGGGCCAAGGTAAAAACCAGTTTAACTGTAGTTTTGCTTAATAACTTCAGGTATTACACAGGTTGGATAGGGATTTGGGGGTAATACTAACTAACATTTTTGCTTGTTCTTTAATCCAAAGGCCCAAACACATATGGGGGTGGGGTGGGGGGGGCGTAACTTTCTGCAATTGGCTTTTAAATGCATGTGGGTTTATTGAAAAGTATTTTGTTGCAAACTGTGTTTTAAACTCTCACTCTCTCTCTCTCTCTGTGTGTAAAAAAATATAGGTGTTTTTTTTTTTTAAGTATATGGCTGCAAACTGTGTTTGGTGTGTTTCAAATTAACAGGGTGCTTTTTTAATGTGCAAAATGTGTTTTAAACTGGATTTTAAAAGTTGATTTTAAAAGCAGTTTGGTTTTTATTTTGCAAACTGAGGTGCATTTAAAAAAATGGGTTTCAGAGGAACAGCCGTGTTAGTCTGTATTCGCAAAAAGAAAAGGAGTACTTGTGGCACCTTAGAGACTAACCAATTTATTTGAGCATGAGCTGTAGCTCACGAAAGCTCATGCTCAAATAAATTGGTTAGTCTCTAAGGTGCCACAAGTACTCCTTTTCTTTATTTAAAAAAATGTTTGTGGGTTTGTTGTTTTTTGTTTTAAAGTGGTAGAAATAAACTCAAAACTCCTGTTTGTTGTACAGCCTGAAATGGATTATTTTATTTTAAAGCTCTGACTTTTTAAATAGAAAAACACCCTAATGAATATTTTATTTTTAAGTTTACAAGACAGTTTCATGTGATTTATAATAATCATAATCATATTGTCTGCTCCACAGTACGGTCAAAACATGAGAGACCCTTAGACCAGAGGGTAAAGAAGCTTAAAAGAAAAAGAAAAGAGACAGCTGAAAAGAAAAATTCACCAGATGGATGGATGAAGCCCAGTAAATATACTGTGTTTGGGAGGTTATGAGGTTTTTTTATTTTAAGTAAATACATCGGTGTGGGTGAGAAAGATGGTAAAGTTAAGTTTTGTAATATGTTCCTTGCCCCCTAATCGGGAATGTGCAGTTCTCCTGACAATGCTGTAGTCAGAGCTACAGGGACACCTCCACCAGACCAGCCAAAGAACCAGAAATCTGCTTTGAGACCTTTAACAACTCAAAACAGCACAAGAGTGCAGATGAAGCATCAGGACAGTCCAAACCTCAAATACGTCAAAGCCAAGGACAAAACAAAAGCCTCTGGTAAAAACCAACCACGCAAACACAACTCCAGTTCCTCAGCGGCCACCTCCACACCAAGCCCTGAGAAAACCATGAGTGAAAACGCCCACCTACGATGCTTCGTTCAGAAGACTGAGGGACGCTGTATCCTCGGGGGTTCTAAAAGAACGGCATTCTAAAAAGGTTTGGGGAAAATATGATGCTTCGTTCAGAATACCGGTGAACGGTGTATCTTCAGGGGGTCTAAAAGAAAGGAGGGCTGGAAAGCACATCAACAAAGCAAAAGCTTTGGTGGGTGACTTTTTGAAAAATACTTCAATTTTTGGCTCTGCGCAGGCGTGACTAGTCGTGGAAAGGGGCCTGGGTAAAAGGGGTACCCTCAAGGATACACATCAGCTCAGGTGTAAACAAAAGGGGGGACAGCGCTTGGTGGACAAACAAATGGCTGCCAAAAAGTTCCAGGCCAGGGTCGCTGTAAAAATTTTAAAAAGGGCTAACGAGGTAATGGGGAGGGGGGACAAAAAGAGATGCCCTCGACTGGAGGCTCTCAAACTGGAATGTCTGAAAATGGGGAGGTGGAATCAGACTCTCACACAGAGTCTGGTTTAGAAAATTCCCCAGAGGGCTCTCTAGAATGATGGGTCCCCATTTCCTCCCGATGACCCTCACGGAGGCGCCTCGGAGTCTGACTCTCAAATAGCATCTGATGTAGATGGTCCCGTAGAGGAACCCCCAAGTAACCCTGAAAATGCAGAGGGGTGTATGGAGAGAGTGAGAAGTTGGCAACGTGAATTACCTAGATTTGGGGGGTTGGTGTATTGTGAGGAATTTCATTTTGTCAATCTTGAGCGAATAAATTCAGCTCAGCAGGTTGCTGAAGCCATACACAGGGGGATACAGTTAGTTCTCGATGACGTTAATGGTAGGGTAGGCCCTGATGATTATGTTCAGTTACATTTAGAGAGCCGTAATTGAACTAACCTGTTGTTTTCAGTCTGAAGAACTAGGGATGAGCTGTCTGCTGAGGATTTCTTCAATCAGACCTCAAAGCTGCCACAGAGCAATAGAGTTGCATGTCAATGGGACATTGCACCTCGTTGGGACAGTTTTAAAAAAACAGGGGTGGGGGCCGCTCGTAGAGTTTTAAATTCTATCCTCAGTAGTCAAATCATCCATAAAAAAGAGACAATGTTTAGTAGACCTGACTTACACGGCTACCAATCTGTGTTTTGCGCATGGGCTCTTGACCGTCATGTCCGACCATAAACCTACGGACGCAGAATCGTTAGCGGGGGCGAGAAAGTTGCATGAGAAACTGGGCTGGTCAGATCAAAAAAAGATTATGCTCAGTGACGTAGCAATGTCTGAACAGCATTTAGGAGTCAACACACAGGTGGTGCTGTATGCGGCGAAAGGGGCTTTTTTTAAACGGGCGGGGGGGCAGTTTACCCCAAGATTTATTTCATCCTGTTGCACGATGAGCATTACTATGGGGTTCAACAATTTCCATCCCACCACCAACCTCAGCCTGGTCCAGTCCACACAAGAGATCCACTTCCTGGACACTACAGTGCTAATAAACAATGGTCACATAAACACCACCCTATACCGGAAACCTACTGACAGCTATTCCTACCTGCATGCCTCCAGCTTTCACCCTGACCACACCACACGATCCATCGTCTACAGCCAAGCTCTGCGATACAACCGCATTTGCTCCAACCCCTCAGACGGAGACAAACACCTACAAGATCTCTGTCAAGCTTTCTTACAACTACAATACCCACCTGCAGAAGTAAAGAAACAGATTGATAGAGCCAGAAGAGTTCCCAGAAGTTACCTACTACAGGACAGGCCTAACAAAGAAAATAACAGAACGCCACTAGCCGTCACCTTCAGCCCCCAACTAAAACCCCTCCAACGCATTATTAAGGATCTACAACCTATCCTAAAGGATGACCCAACACTCTCACAAATCTTGGGAGACAGGCCAGTCCTTGCCTACAGACAGCCCCGCAACCTGAAGCAAATACTCACCAACAACCACATACCACACTACAGAACCACTAACCCAGGAACTTATCTTTGCAACAAAGCCCGTTGCCAATTGTGCCCACATATCTATTCAGGGGACACCATCACAGGGCCTAATAACATCAGCCACACTATCAGAGGCTCGTTCACCTGCACATCCACCAATGTGATATATGCCATCATGTGCCAGCAATGCCCCTCTGCCATGTACATTGGTCAAACTGGACAGTCTCTACGTAAAAGAATAAATGGACACAAATCAGATGTCAAGAATTATAACATTCATAAACCAGTCGGAGAACACTTCAATCTCTCTGGTCACGCAATCACAGACATGAAGGTCGCTATCTTAAAACAAAAAAACTTCAAATCCAGACTCCAGCGAGAAACTGCTGAATTGGAATTCATTTGCAAATTGGATACTATTAATTTAGGCTTAAATAGAGACTGGGAGTGGCTAAGTCATTATGCAAGGTAGCCTGTTTCCTCTTGTTTTTCCCTACCCCCCCCCCCCAGATGTTCTGGTTTAACTTGGATTTAAACTTGAAGAGTGGTCAGTTTGGATGAGCTATTACCAGCAGGAGAGTGAGTTTGTGTGTGTATGGGGGTGGGGGGGATGTGAGAAAACCTGGATTTGTGCAGGAAATAGCCCAACTTGATTGTCATGCACATTGTGTAAAGAGTTGTCACTTTGGATGGGCTATCACCAGCAGGAGAGTGAATTTGTGTGGGGGGGGTGGAGGGTGAGAAAACCTGGATTTGTGCTGGAAATGGCCCACCTGATGATCACTTTAGATAAGCTATTACCAGCAGGACAGTGGGGTGGGAGGAGGTATTGTTTCATATTCTCTGTGTATATATAAAGCCTGCTGCAGTTTCCACGATATGCATCTGAGGAAGTGAGCTGTAGCTCACGAAAGCTTATGCTCTAATAAATTGGTTAGTCTCTAAGGTGCCACAAGTACTCCTTTTCTTTTTGCGAATACAGACTAACACGGCTGTTACTCTGAAACCTATGGGGTTCTGGTTGTGAAAAAGTTGTTCGGAGCAAAAAAATATGGTGAGTTTTGCCCCACGGTGCACAGTCACGGCCACTCTCGCAGGTACAGCTGCTGCCTGTGCTTGAGCGTAACCTGCTCAGACAGCGTGGACGTGCAGCTGAGGTGTCCTCGCTGTAGACTCTATTGTCAGTCCAGAGAGTGTTTAGACAGACACATCGACTGGGCATCGACAGAACAAGCTGAATGCCTGTCTAAAACGTTGTGCGATAAGGGTCAGTCTTACGTGGACAAGCGGCACAGACGTAAAGGGAGGCACTGTAAGCAGGGTCAGGGTTTGATCGCTGGTGATGTAGACGGTCACCTCGGTTTTATGGACAGCCTTAGAAAGCCCGAATCCTCAGAAAAGTGTATTTGTTATGATTCCGAAATCACACAGGAGACTGGGTTGCACACTCCCAATTACATTTTTGCTATGTCCCTCAAGCCGGAAAAGTCCTGGGAATTTAAGGGTGATGAGTGTCTTTCTATGTTTGTTCAGACCTTTATTGGCAAAGAGTTCCGGGTCTACACGTTCCAGGCGCACAATTCCAAAGGTTACGATGCATACTTCATCATTAGACAGTTCCTGAAGGAAAAGATGTGCCTAGAACTGATCACTCAGGGTAGTAAACTAATGTGTGTGGAAGTTAAGGCCCTGGGCATTCGTTTTATAGACTCTTTAAACTTCTTGCCCATGAAGCTTGGTTAGCTCCCGCAGGTGATGGGGTTTGAAGGGTGCAAAGGGTATTTTCCACATTTTTTGAACACTTTAGAAAATCAAAATGATGTGGGGCCTATGCCCGGTGTGGAGCACTATGGTGTAGAAAGCATGATGCCCAGGGAAAAAGCAGAGTTTCTCGACTGGTAGCAGGCCCACAGGTAGGAGACGTTTGACTTGCAGAAAGAGCTCGCGTATTACTGTCAGCAGGATATCAAAATTTTGAGACAGGTTTGTATCCTATACAGAAAAGAGATTATGAAAATGATGGAGAAGGGAGATCTAGTAGAGAGAGAACCTGGTAAATTCACTGAGATAAAACTGTTTATAGATCCATTCTGGTACATAACACTAGCATCTGCCTGCATGGCTATGTACAGGTTTATGTTTTTGGAGCCTAACACGGTAGCTCTTCTCCCTCCAGAGAATGATCACAGGCAGAAAAAGATATTCGACCCCGTCTATTCAGTGGCTGTTGTATACCTCTCACCAAGAAACTATACAAATAGGGCATGCTTTACAGGGTGGGGAACTACAGGTAGGCTCCTACTCTTTAGAGGGTTATGCCAGTGTTGACAGGGTACACACAGCCATAGAGTTTAATGGGTGTTCTTTTCCACCGTTGTGCCACCTGTCATTGTGAAAAGGCACAAAACCCTATGACGGGGACAACTTTTGGGTTTCCTTATTACAAGACGCAGCTCAAGACCGACTATCTGAAATAACTTGGTTTTGTAGTGAGGACTCTTTGGGAGCAAGAGTGGGAAGTGATGAAAGAAACAGACAGGGAGCTTGCAGGTATTGAAAATGAGCCCAGTTGCCCTAGCCTCTCGTGCCTAGGGATGCTCTTTTTGGGGGGAGGACAAACGCTATCTGTCTATATTACAAACTTAACTCCGGGGAAGAAATCCACTATTATGATTTTACCAGCTTCTACCCTTTTGTAAAGAAAACCAAAGAATACCCTATCGGACACCCCGATATAGTTTATGACAAATTTGGACCCCTTGCAAATTATTTTGGAATTGCAAAACTTAAAGTGTACCCCACACAAGGCTTCTTTTTCCCATTGTTACCTGTCAGAGTGGGTGGCAAGCTTCTGTTCCCGCTATGCCGAACCTGTGCGGAAACCGAGCAGCGGGAGGTGTGCATCCATACTGACAAGGAGAGGGCCATCCTGGGGACTTGGTGCACGGTGGAATTGAACGCGGCCATAACGAAGGGGTACGCGGTGGCAAAAATATATGAAATCTGGCTTTTTAATGAAAAATCTGATGAACTCTTTTCAGAGTACATCAAATGACACCTCCGCCAGAAACAAGAGGCTTCAGGGTATCCCAGCTGGTGCACAGATGAAGAAAAACAAAATAAGTACATGAACGATTTCTACCAGAAAGAAGGCGTGCGTTTGTGCCAACGCGAGATCAGGTTTAACCCCGCTAAACGCCAAATCGCTAAACTCTTTCTAAATTCCCTCACGAGCGAGATCCCGCCAGATCAACACATCACCGAGTTTGTGTCGGCAGGCCCGAAAACATACGGGTATAAGCTGTCGGGAGGAAAGGCCTGTATGAAAGTCAAAGGTATTACCCTGAACTTGGCAAACTGTCAAAAGATCAACTTTGAGAGTTTGAAAGATCTAGTCCTGGACTATTGCACGGGCCTGCGAGAAAACACCTCAAAAAAGAGAGAGGTGCAGCAGCCCTCTATCGTAAGGAGCAAAAATCAGTGGTAAATAGAGACCAAAACCCTTAAGAAAACACAGAAAGTCATTTACAACAAGAGGATCCTAGGAGAAGGCTTTAAAACCCTGCCCTACGGATTTTAGAATGGATACGAGGTGGAAACACCCCTTTTCTGCAATTCTCGCGGGGCCTAGCAACTGTGGGGAAAGTTACTTTATAAAAAAATGTGTTGGATAATGCCAAACAAAACATTGTCTGTTATGCCTGAGAATATTGGATAACATGGCTATAAAAAGCGTTGCAAGATACACATGTCTGGGCTTGTTGAAACACATTTTGAGCAAGGCTAGGCATGCCCAAGAATTTAAATGTATTTTTTACAAAATTCATCACCATCCGGTCGTTTTGCACTAAGTCGTTAGATTACAATTTTAAAATCCAGTCAAAAGATAAACCCTTGCTCTGATGATGTAAGAAAAACACTGAGTGATAGCCGCAGGCGACAGAGCGGGGGTCTTGTAATTGTCTATTGTGAAACACAATGCCTGTGGCATTTTTGTTAAAACATTTCATAATGCTTTTAGGAAACAACATGCTCTTCGGGGGGTGCCCATATGAGTCTAAAAACTCTCCATGGTTACACTCCGCCAGACACAAGGCAAGCCAGTGTTCACCAGGTTGGTTGTGTGGATGCACGATACAAACCTAGGGGTCTCTGAGACAGCTTGTCGCCAGGGAGCCAAATCACAAGGGAACACATCTAAGAAATTCTTTTTTGTGTAAGGCACCTTGATAAGACACATGAGAGCTGCACGGTGTCCATGTTCACATATGGTCAAGCAGAACATCTCTCCTCTGATTTCTCTCTATGATGTTGTCAAAAACCCCATGCACGATCAGATTGATGGTGATGGTTAAAGCCTTCCCAAAACGTATTTCTGCTCTCAGGTTCCCGGTTTTAATCAGGGAATAGTCATCGGCGCATTCCTGGTCGGGAGACAGGTCAAAGGCAAACAAGGTGTAACCCTGTGGAAACTCCTCACGGTCGATTAACAGAGAACGATCTGTCATGTGTTTACCAGTGTCTGTACCAGATTCATGTATTCTCTCACGCAGCATCCTGCCTCCAAGTCTGGTTGCAGAGGCTTGGTTGGTATCTGTTCACCATCCACATACAAGGCCACAAAATTAATATCATAATGTTTAAAATGAAAGGGATTTTTAGTGCAACTTCCACTCAAGGCATAAGACAAACCCTAGGACAAGCATTTTGGGTAACTGTCCCAAAAAACAGGTTCTCCTGGTTATTGACCCTGCTGCCCACGGGGATGCTAAACACTTTCATTCCCACACGGTCCACGGGATATTTAGCATTTGTGGTAAGCAGGGACTCCGCGTGCCCCAGACGAACGCTCAGGGCCACCCGTACTTTCTTCACAAAAAGCGATGCTGATACAATGCGCAATTTAAAGCCTTCGGCTGCACTGCCCATTAAACAGAAAGCGTCTTATCTGCGCGTCAGTTTAAATTTTCACATCCACTCCGTTCAACAAATGAGACGTATCTGTTCTGATCTGTCTTTATTTCAATGGTAATGGTATTGATGTGGTGTTTTCTGACAGGAACGTGATGAGGTTTATCGTAGGTGATGGTGACAAACTCATTGTTCCTTCCTCAGACAGGGACACAGTGTAACAGGGGAACAGAAAAGTCCCTCACAAACTGGTGTTCTACAATATCTGTTTGCAGATACAGGGAATTAACTCCCCCTGTGATGTCTGCCCAGAAGGGGAATTTTTGGACGCTGCGCTTGGGGCCCAAACCTAGAATGTTAGCTAGCTCCCTGCTGGTAGAAAACATAAAAGTAAAATCAGCGGATTTAAAGCTAACTTTTCTACCCACAGGGTCATCGTTCATGACCACCACAGGCGGTGGGGGATGACGAGCCACGGTACTGTTCATATGATCCAATCATTCGGGTATGGACGAGTAATAACCTCATCGTAGGATAAAACTCTATGCCATATCTTCAAAGGTGATTTCAAAAGGGGTGTCCTCGTTGATAGCGTTCCAGCTGTGCGGGTGTTGTATTTCCACTAACCCCACCTCCCAGGCACCCGGGAGATCCAAGGGCTTAATTAGCTGTATTGTAAAGTTCGAGCTGGTGTTTTGAGGAAAAACTGCAGAGCTGGCATTGCTGGGCAAAGTCATGTAAAACCCGCTGTCGCTCATTTTTTGCTCCCTCAGTCTTTGCAGGAGGAATCTTTTTGTTTGTTTGTGTCTAAACGTCAGAATTGAGAAGCTTCCACCCAGCTGATAAACTTATCCCCCGCCCCCCACAAACCATTTCACCAGTAGCTGCTTTTTTCTCCCTTTTCCTTTCTCTGCTAGAACTTTTTCGATCCTGCAAATCTTGTCTTGTTTGGGGTTTACTTTTTGTAAATCTTCAGGGTAAAAATATCCAGTAACTGTCTCACTCTCGTAATCTTTTAATCGGTATACAGGTCTCGGGCTCCTGGTTCAGGCTTCATCCACTATAAATATCTCATTGGTAAACGTCTGTTCACAACCTTTTTCAAAAGCTCCTTTGGTTTTAGATAGTCTCACGTGGTCGCCTTTTCTAAAAGGGGCAACAACCGGTTTTATTTTAAAACCGTTTCTATCAACCGGTTTCCATATCTTCAGAGAATTGGAAGGGTTAACATCGGCGGGTCTGGTACGTAGAGTTCTGTAAAAGCTCTCGCTGTAACTCTTCATAAAGTCAGGTAACAGGTCAATGTGGCGAAAGGCGTTATGGGCTGTAAAATATCGCCACATCCTCCACATCTTTTTCAAGTTCTGTTAAAATGGCTCCACAACCCCTGCTTTGACTTCATTATCAGTGACAAAAAGCGTTAACGCTGTGCCGTTTCAACAATCTGCTAAAAGGTTTGTTTCAAAATTCTTTCCACAGATTAGTTTGTCATTTTTGAGGCACGCGACCTTGGCTAAAAATAGCTTCCAAGGCCTTGGATTCCTCACCGCTCATCTTGTCTTTTAGGCCTAAGGCCCAGGCATATTTGGATAGAATGTCTATCACTGTTAAGATGTATTTAAAACCGCTGTTGTGTTTGGAGAAGCGGTGCATACGGACCAAATCTGCCTGCCATTGCCCGTCCACATCTGAAACAACGGTCCTGGTTCTTTTAAAACGTATTTGAGCTGGTTTGTGTAAAGCGTAAGCATCCTGGTGTGAAAGCCAAGCTCTGACCTGTCTTCTATTTAAAGTTTTAGGATGCTTTTTGGCCACTTGAAAAAGAAGATTGACCCCGTCAAAGCCCCCAACTTTCCTGGGGGTTTAACAGATTTTCTTTAACAGAGCCGTCTGTGGAGACACGGCTGTTCCTGGGATCGTCTTTTACGAACACAAGTATGGAGGGGGACACGTTCATTCTGGCACATTTAAATAAGTTTTATTAATCGCCTGGTTTAACACAATCTTTTACAGCCGCCTGAAACAAAGGACGCCATGATCCCTACCATGAGGGAGTCTGAGCTGGTTCATTCTTCCATTTTTGTCCTTTTCTGGATTTTCCTCTTGAGATCTGGGTCTCAGACAGGAGCAAAAACAGCTGATGCGCGATGGATTTACTCCCACAGGGCTACCGATGTGTAACTTCTCAAAGGCCTCTAGAAAGGCATCGTCGAGCTGTTGAGAGATTTTCAGACAAAAAACAGTGTAAGCACCCCACTGCCTGTTTTTAGATTTATGTAATGCCAGGTCGATTCCTAACCCCATCACACCCCCATGATCGACTGTCGCTTCTTAATCATTCATTTACCTGAGCGCCGTCTTTCCCGTTCACCTTGTGACTCCCCCAAGCCACAATCGCCTTCCAACTTTAGGGCCCGGACAATGAGAGGCTGTCACACTCATCGGGGTGCCTCACAAAGGTTTGGATTTTGGGGTCGGGTTCTGACGTATCCATCAACGGTTGAGTCAAAGGGCCCTCCTCGGAACTGTCACTGCCGTAGCGCTTTCTCCACACAACTCCAAAGGTCCTCAGAGCTAAAACAAAATCTGAAGGTCTCACGGGGGTGGTAAAGGAGTCCATGTTTCCTCTCAGCCTTTCCACAATTTCTAAAACATGTCTTCTTGGTGAGAGATGGCTTCCTTTGCCCAGCGCTGGGACTTATGGGGTGATGGTGCTGCACTCTGATTGGCAGAGGGCGTTGGGAGGAGTTCTTAGAGGGGTCACATGACCCTCTTCTGGACGGTTCACCCAATCCGAGAACCTGCCCCATTTTGGTCAAATCTCTTCTCGGGGCGGTCCTCTGCAGCCGAAACCCATTGCGATTGGTAGAAGGTGGTGGGAGGAGTTCTTAGAGGGGTCACACGAAGCACTTCCGGACGGGTCACCCCACCCTGGAACTCCCCCCAGTTGGTCAAATCTCCTCTCGGGGTGGTCCCCAGTGGCTGAAACCCCTCCTGATTGGTAGAGGGCGGTGGGAGGAATTCTTAGAGGGGTCACACAAACCACTTCCAGACAGATCACCCCACCCCGGAACTCCCCATGATTGGTCAAACCTCCTCTCGGGGTGGTCCCCAGTGGCTCAAACCCCTACTGATTGGTAGACGGTGGGGGGGGGTATTCTTAGAGGGGTCACACGAACCACTTCCAGACAGATCACCCCACCCCGGAACTCCCCAGGATTGGTCAAACCTCCTCTCGGGGTGGTCCCCAGTGGCTCAAACCCCTACTGATTGGTAGACAGTGGTGGGGGGTATTCTTAGAGGGGTCACACGAACCACTTCCAGACAGGTCATCCTGCCCCGGAACTCCCCCTGATTGGTCAAATCTTCTCTTGGGGCGTTCCTATCAGGGCGAAACCCATCCCGATTGGTAGAGGACAATGGGAGGAGTTCTTAGAGGGGTCACATGACACACGTTGCTTCCGGTCATTTGTCTGCCTTGACCCTGGAAGTAATACCTCATGGCTTGGGACTTCCAGTGACGGTGGGTAAGGCTTACGAGGGCCAAGGGTGGGGTTAACGTTTGATTGACGGTAGGGCCCTGATGCTACTGGAGCGCCTTCTTCTGTTTCTCTCCCGCTTCATTCCCCAAGCACTCGGCCAGGACAGATGTCATTTAGGACCTCAGTTGCCACCAGCTGGACAGAGGGACTTGGGTCTTTCTTGAGGAACTGGAGAGCTGAAATGACAGAGGACAACATGCTCGTGTACAGACTGTCAAATCACAGCTCAGCGTGATCACAGAATCTTGAACTCCCAGAGCTGAATGATCACATGGTAAAATGTGAAACTGGGCTCAGTCCTTCTATTGGGATGGAAAATACATGAGAGATGAATCTGCCTCACTTTTCATATTGTCACCTGTGCCGGAACTAGCTGGAGACTGACTATCTCTGAGTAGCACGCGACAGACGCTCTCCAATACAAAGAAAGCTTTAGGTTCCTCCATTGGCTCCCTTCCATGCTCCCAACAAGTGGGGAGGCCCTGACGCGACCAGAAAGTCACCCACTCTGCTGTGAATGGAAGAAGGTCCATTGTTTCAATAGCTTCCACTTTTAAGTTTATTTTCCATCTCTATTCAGGAGCCACGGTCTGAGCTCCAATAACCCTGGAATTGAACAGAGACCAGGTCCAAGCTGGTTTGTGCAGGATGCAGGGCACCTACTGGAAGAAAAAATGCTGGTGGGAAATTTGGGGGAGCAGAAAGTGGCTACAATTTCTCCTCACCTGGGCAGTCCACAGAGAGCCAAGAAAGCCCAAAGAGTGGATAGCACTGGCTGCGGAGGGGGCCTTGCCAGGACAACCAGGAGATGCACGGACTCACATCACACCCCCTGCAGCTGCCTCCTTCAGGGGAAATTAAAGCTGACTTTCTACTGGGCAAGACTGAATTTGTCCTTGGATGTGTGGCTGATGCACTTTGCACCAGTGGTATCGGTTACTGCTGCTTGTCAGCTAAATTCCTTTAGAACTCACGGATGAGCAGAACTTCAGCTGTATTTATTACTTACACATCAGCAGATGGTCCAGGTTCAGCCATTTCATACGCTGCCTGTCTGTGTGTTCCAGGATGATGCCTAAATACACAATGGAAAACAAACAACAACAATAAAACCTTCCCTTGTTGAGTGCAAAGTGATATTAGCAGCCCCTAGACAGGTCTTTGGCCTCTCCTACTGTGGACCTAAGGGTGAGCTGTGGGCAAGAGGATGCTAGTGCAGTTTAGAGTCCACACTGAAGAGAATGAGAAAGACTTTTTTTTTTAAGAATGTTTACACAAAACCCATTTGCTTTAAAGAGTCTGTGTTCCTCTTGCCACTGCTGTCAGTTATTGGAGACATACTACGCTAGTGTCTTGGTCTAGTGGTCTGAGCAAAGACCTGGGGCCAGGAATAAGTGAGTTCTAAGCAGGGATCCCACAAGGTGACTGACAGGTGGGACTTAGGCCACAATGCCTGCCTGTCTCACCTGGGTATGCTTGGGAGAAGAGGGCACACGGCCAAAGCGGAGGAACCTTTTGCCTCCTTGACAAGGTGGTGTGGCCAGGAACCTGAAAGAGCAGGTGCTGAGGGCAGGTGGGCTGCATGCCTCCCAATGATGAAGTAGTAGTGAAGAGCACTGAGCAACACTGTGGGTGGGTCTGCACTTTGAGCAAGGGGCATCACTCCCAGTTCAATGGGACAGGCCCACTCTAGCTCGGACAGCGCTCGCATGCTAAAATTAGAATGTAGCTAAAGCAGCACGAGCAGTGGGAGGAGCTAGCCACCTTGAGAATCGACTTTGGGGTTTGGATGGGATCATACTTGGGGTGGTTAAACTTCCTCCTGCTCCTGCCATCGCAGCTACTCTCTATTTTTAGCACTCAGGGCTAGTGCGGGTATGTTTCATCAAGCTGGGAATTAGACCCCCAGCTCCAAGTGTAAACATGCCCTATGAGACAGTGTCCCAGCCTCTACTATTAAATGACTGCACCGTGCTTTCCCTGCAACAATCCCAAAGCACTTTATAGCAAGTCATGATTTCCTCCGACCACCACACTGGAGAGGTAGGGATATTAACATCCCCATTTATGTATGGGAAGCTGAGGCACAGAGAGATTAATGGCAGCTCAGTGCTGCACAGTGGGATTTTTTTCTCTCTCCCTCAATGGGAATACCAAAAGGGACACTGGGCATCATCTCTCACCAGCTAACTTGACTGCAACTGCCCGGATCTCTTCCCATCTGCTAAAGAAGTACATGATGGTGCTTTTGTACAAGTTCTCCAGCAGCTCGGCATTCTCTTTGGCCTAGAGGAAATCAGGGACACATGAGCTCTCTCTGGCTAGAAGTGCCCTTTGACTGCCAGCACATGCTTTTACGAGCCACAGGTAAATCAGAGAAAGAACAGGTGACTGGGTGGACGTGGGAAAAATGGGGATCTGTGGCAGATTTACATTTCCCATCACCCTCAGTCATATATCCCACTCTGACCGCTATTTCCATTACCCATCACACATCCCCCCCACACCTCTACACCACCACATACCACTCCAGTCAAGAATCTCAGACACTTCAACAGCTCACTCACAAGGTGTCTGCAAATGTGCACCTGGAGCTCTTCAGGCTTCAGCTCGGCTGTGCCATCAAGGTGTTCATTCACGGCAGTTTGGAGCCTCTTCAGTCCCAAAAACGGGACACAGAGGTGAAACGTAGCTCTGCATTCCTGAAAAAAGGAAGCGTGTCACACCATTTAATTGTTCCCTACTGAGTGCTTTGGTCATTCAAAGGGAACTCATCTGCTTGACTGCTCATCTATTCCAGGATAAAAAGGGATTCATCTGGATGTAATTGGCAGAAAACATGCAGGAATGACTAAGAGAGGGGAGAGCTTCCACTGCAACCTGGAGGTAGCATCAATGTCTTTTTGGAACAGATCTACCTACGAAAGCTGCTTCACCAGGTCTCTCTTCTGTTCTGGGGAGGCAGGGGCCTGGGGTGCAGAGACAGACAGGAAGAGAGAGCTGTCGGGCTCAGACCCATGACCTATCCTGGATTCTGGTGGGGCAGCCATGGACCAACCTGGCGGGAACTGACTCAGCAGGAGGGCAATGAACTGAGGGGGGAATTTGGATCTCCAGAGCAGGCAGGAATAGCAGAGCTCCCCTGTCATTGGGAGGAAGATTCCTTTGGCTTAGTAAATAAGTCACTCTCGGTCTTACCACTGAAACCCTGGGGTTCGGGTCTTGCAGGTGCAGCAGAAGTGTGACCCAGCTCTGTCGAACCTGCTCGGCGAAATAGCCCTTCCATTTTCTTTTGGTCAGGCGGGCCAGGATGCCAAATAGGACAAAGGACCATAAACGAAGAGCATCATCCTCCTACAGCCAAGAAAGCCCCACAAGTTAGTAACTAAGGGACAATCACATGACGTACCTCGCACAGCCATCTCTTCTACGCTAAAGTCGAGGGATTCCAACTACAGCTAGTCGGGAACACTTTCATGAACTAATTTTTGTTTCGAATTTGCTGATTCATTAAACTATTTGAGCGACAGTTCCATTTTGATGAAATTCCTCCAGAAGCCAGGCAGGGGTCCTTAGAAACCTGCCTGCTGTCTTGCCAGTGCACCCATTCAGCTCCCTGGAAGCCGATCTAGCAGGCTGACTGGGATCGTGGGCTTCCAAACCCCCAGCGTCTGGGACCCTGGCTCTCAAATTTGCAACTCCCTGGCACTTCTAGCTCCCACAGTTTCCTGGGTTCCCAGCACCGGGATAGTCTGAGAGCAGACTGCCCGGACCCAAGGCTTTCAATAGAGCTTGGCTGAGAACAGGAATTCTGTTTCACAAAGAGTTTTGAAGTTTGGGGAGAGGGATTGCCACAAATAGGAACAAAACCAAAATTTGACATCTCAAAATTCTCTGCAAAATGGAATCATTCCAACCCTCTCACAAAAAAATGGTATAGAGCAGGCCCAACGCTCTCTATTGTACCTTGGAACCCCCTTTTCATGGTTATCTAGCTACCTAATCTAGTATTCAGACTTTCTTTGAGCTTCTCAGTGGCAAGAAAGAAGAACAGAAGGGGGAGACTGTGGGAGCAGGGATGTCATCCCCATCCTCCTAATGTTCTCCTCCTCCATAAAACACCTCTCTTCCCTGGGACCGAAACATCTCTTCACTCTGACATGAGCAATGCCCAGGGAGTAAATGGAGTCTAATCAAGATCGCTTGAACTGGGGCTGGAGAGTTCTGGTCACATACGTTGTCAAAGTAGGTCCGGATCTCTTGGGTGAGGTCTCTGAAGGAAGAACCTATGTCCTTCTCTTTCAGCTCCTTCAGGACTTTGGCCACTGCTTTCATGCTCTCGCCAATGACTTCAGAACTGAAAGGGTCACTTAAGGCCCTGATCAGGATGACCATAAGAAACTTCTTGTGCTTTTTCAGCTGGACAAACATACGACATTAAAGAACACTGATCACTGATCACACTTCTAATACACTTTCTTTAGCAGTTATGAAGCTGTGGGAATTTCATCTCCCCCTCCCACCCCCCCATTCCTCCTCCCACCCCCCCATCCCCTAAATATACCTATAGCTATATTTCAAACCAGGTTCGAGCTACAATGAGCCAAACTTGGTGCCATAATACACCTGTGTCATCCTATTATTAGATTCCTAGTTACTTAGATTCCAAGGCCAAAAGAAACCCTTGTGATTATCCAGTCTGACCTCCTGCATAACATTGAACTTCCCCGAAATAGTCTCTGTTGGAACTAGAGTGTATCTTTTAGAAAAACGTTCAATCTTGATTTTAAAATTGCTAGTGACAGAGAATCCACTACAACCCTTGGTAAATTGTTCCAATGGTTAATTAAAATTACCATTAAAAATCAATGCCTTATTACCAGTCTGAATTAGTCTAGCTTCATTTTCCCCCATTGAAACTTCTTATACCTTTGTTTGCTAATGGGAAGAACCCATTCTCAAAATGTGTTCCCCATGTGAGTAGTTCTAGACTGTCCTCAAGTCACTCCTTAACCTTCTCTTTGTACAGCTAAATAGATTGAGCTCCTTGAGTCTATCACTAGCGGTATCTTTGCCAATCCTTTGAGAATTCTTGGGACTCTTCTCTGAATCCTCTCTAATTTATCAGCATCCTTCTTGAATTGTGGACACCTGATCTGGACACAGCATTCCAGCAGTGCTCACATGAGTGTCATATTCAGAGGGAAAAGAACTTCTTTACTCTTCGTCAAGATTCCTCTCTTTATGCCTCTAAGGATCATTTCAGCCCTTTTGGCCACAACTTCGCATTGGGACACCTTATGTTCAACTGATTCTCTGCCATGACTCAAGTGGTTTTCAGCATCATTGCTTTTTGGGATAGAGTCTCTCATCCTGTAAGTATGGCCTGCGTTTTTTTTTTTTTGTTCCTAGATGGAGACATTTACACATGGTCATATTAAAGTGTACAGATTGTTTGCTTATGCCCAGCTTAGCAAAGGATTTAGCTTGCTCTGTATTGACTGCAAAGAGGTTACTCGGGTATGTGAGAGAGCAGAATTTGGCCTAGTGCATTGTGTGCAGCCTCTGTAAACTCCGAACAACTATTTTCCTTGGTTTCTCTAATTATGCTGCATTCTAGTCAGTATTCTCTCTTACCTTCTCAGGCGCCCCATAGACTAAATTTCCCAGGCCTCTTACAGCCATCTGCCGGACAATGCTGTTCCTGTCATGTGACTTTTCTTCCAAGATGTGTAAGACTGGCTTAAGGAACTTCTTCTCCCTGAGCATGGGATCACTCATTAGCTGAAAGAAAATCAACCTCTCCATTAGCCCCAATATGATCATTAAGATTGGGAATAGAATCTGAGCAGACATGTCATACACTAAAAACAACAAGGAGTCCTCCTACAGCCCCAGTCTTGAGGATAGAGACAAATATGGCTACCCCTCTGATACTTGGCACATAATACACTGTAACACAAATGAGAAATTCCACACAAATGAGAAAGGTCTACAAAACATGGAGCTTTCCTTTTGGGCACTAGAATAGGGATCCACTCACCTCTTGAGAGCCTCTTAGTGGCTGGGTATGGTATCACAGTCCTTTTCTCACCCCTGGTGCACCCTGCCAGCCGTCCTCAGTGCGTCTTCTGTGGCTCAGGCCTCTGGCTGAGTCCCAAAGTCCAAAGGAACCCCTTCTGGGGTAGTCAAGAACAGTCCCATTGTCCTCACTAGGGTCTCCAGCCCCAACTCTGGGTCCTTTACATTCTGCCCTTTGTTCAAGCTCTCCATTAGCATTGTCCCCTCCATGGGGCTTATGCCACTGTTGGTGGTCGGGGAACCTGGGCCTGCCCCTAACTCTGGGTTCCAAACCATGGATCCTATAAACAGGAGCTAGGCACTGCTTGATTTCAGGTCATTGTCGCTTCTTCCTACCGGCCACTTTTAGCTTCACCCTCACCTCAGGGTTAAAGTTCTTCGGGACTCTCTTCCTGAAAACCCAGCTTAAGTAAAGGCTGCCAGAATCAAACTCTGGCTGTCCCCTGAATTTCTGTGGCTAGAGAGCAGCGCCCTTTCTTGCCCCTCCAGTTCCTGCCAGGAACTGACCTGCTAAAGCCCTTCAGCTCCTTTTAACCAAGCCTGATGGGCTCGGATTGGCTGCTTTCATGAGGCCTCTCTAGACAGACCCAGACTGGGGGCTCTTTTCCTGGGGCAGGGTGTAGTAGGACCATGGGTCCTCTTGTAAGGAGCCTTAAAGCCCAGGTACAGCCCATCACGGGCACAGAGAGGTTGTTTTTCTTAGAACCAGATAAGCCCCGAAGATAGTTGCTTAGCATAAGTGGGAAATATGATGCAGATTTTGGAGGAGGACTGTGGAAAGGGAGGATGCTCCAGCAGGTATCCCCACACTAGCCTAGGACTTAGGAGACCCAGGTTCCATTTCCTGCTCCCTCAAAGACTTCCTGTGTGACCTTGGGCAAGTCACTTAGCCCTTCTGTGCATCAGTTCCCTGCCTGTAAAATAGGAAACATAGTGCTTCCCTACCTCGCAGGAGTGTGGTGGGGATACAGACATTAAAGAGTTTAGAGGTACTCCGATACTAGAGTAATGAGAACCTAAGATAGACATTAATGTAGTTGTAGGTTGCTTGGTTGGTAGTATTAGGACACTCGGTTCATTCAGAAGATGTGCTGAGCTAAACCAAAATCAGGAGCTGTTGGTTAGGATCAGCACTAGGACTTGGCAGAAGAGGTCCAGTCATCCAAACTCTGTCTGTATCTCTCTCAGCCAGCACCTGTGGTTGTGTAGCTAGTATAGGCAATGACGGCAATAAAAACCACAGAGAGAGAGAGAAGGACTCAGAAAGGTATCGTGAAGTTCCTGGTGAGGTTTCCATATAAAGGAGGACCTATTCTACTGTCTAAAATGACAATTACTCCTATGAACTGAACTGTACAACTCCCGAAAGAAAGGCAGACAAGAGTCTAATGGTGAAACTGCTCTTCAGAGCCCTGTGTCTTACCTGGGCAAGGAAAGCTGTGCTGGTGACTCGGTGGTTTTCTGAGGGGGAATTCACCCAGGGGAGGAGGCTCTGTATGATCTCAGGTGTTATGAGTCCAGATCTTAGCAGAAGCCTGGAAGACAAAAGAAACCGCTCATGGGCTAGATTGCACACTTCAAAAACTCAGCTGCTCTGAGCATACAGCTCTGATATCTAGGAGTGGGAGCTGTGTGTTTCCACCCAGGACACCCTCGCACCCCCCGCCCACAAAGCTATAAACGGGAGGTTCCCTCTCAGCCACTCTATTGGCTACTCATTCCCAAGGATAAAATGATGCCTCCTAGATCTCTTACCTCACCAGCAGACACACTCCCTCATGGTGTGTCTTGGGGTTTTCCACAAGAGTCCAAGTCCTCTGCTTCCTGAGCTCTCTCACCAGTCTCTCATTCCCACCCTTGAAAAGCACAGATTCTAATGCTTTGATAGAAAGCCTGGGGAAAGAGAGGCACAGAACTGCAGCAATCAGGAGGAAGGTGCAGCTTGAACAGAGAGTCAGGTTACTTCTCAGGTCTGCTGTTCAATCGACAGTTCATCCATTGGCAATGTCCTGGACACCAGTGTCCCTGGAAGGACTTGATGCTGGGAGGTAAGTTTCAGTCTCATACATCTCATAGGACTAGTTTTGCTAGGGACAAAATTTTGCAGTCCTTTTTCATAGAATCATAGAATCATAGAATATCAGGGTTGGAAGGGAGTTCAGGAGGTCATCTAGTCCAACCCCCTGCTCAAAAGCAGGACCCATCCCCAATTAAATCATCCCAGCCAGGGCTTTTTCTCTTTCTGCAAGGAGTATGGGCACTAGCAGAGTACAGTGATATGGAAAAGATACATGATCAGGACCAGAAACAGGGGGCATAGAGTGTGGTGATCACTAATGGACATTTTGGGGTCATATCTCCAGATAGACAGAGTGCTGAGGGTTTGCACTTGAGTCAGCACTCTGGTCACTATTCGTACTAATTCGGTTCCTCACAGAAGGCCTAATTGGATAGAGGTGTACCTGATTACGAGGTCAGATTGGGGCTAGTGAGTCAAGGAACCAATCATTCCATTAACAGGGAAACTGTATAAAAGGACATGGGCAGGAGCCCTTTGAGGGGAACAGACAGAGAAAGAAACTTGGGTTACCAGATGTCCCAATATTTGGGGCTTTATCTTATACAGGTGCCTATCCCCCCCCCCCCCCCCCGCCCGTCCTGATTTTTCACACTTGCTGTCTGGTCACCCTAAGAGAAACAGAAAGACAAAAAGCTAGGAGAGCCTGACAAAGTGAGGTCTCTGAGTGGAAACACCTTACCCCCCACCTGACTTTTGGAGAAGAGCTTAGAAAGTTGAGATACAATATAAAGGTGCTATGTATTGGTAGGGGGATTAAATAGACTATACGTTGGTGTTTACAAGCAAAAAAGTCTCAACGCGGTCTGTGTTTGTGGAAGATGTGGGGGTGCAACACCCCTCTCTGTCACAGCTGGGGGCTCATCAGGGATTTCCCTGTTATCTATGCAAATGGAGAGCCTGTTGGAGAAGCCGGTGTAGAGGTTTGGCAGTCCAGGCGATGGAGGGAACACTGAAATGGGTGATGAAGCAGCAAAGAGAAGTGTAGAACAGGGGTTCTCAACCTTTCTGTTTCTGAGCCTCCCCCCACCCTCAACATGCAAGAAATACTCCATGGCCCAGTTTCAGGCCTCTGCCCTGCCAGGCATCAGAGTTTTGGGCTCCTGGCTCCAGATTTTAACCCCACAGGGTGCAGGGGCTTGAGGCTTTAGTGCAGGTGCTGGGCTCAAGGCTTCAGCTTTCTGCCCTGAGCCCCAGCTAGTCTAAAGCCAACCCTGCTTGGCAGACCCCCTAAAACGGGCCCGGTTGAGAACTGCTGGTGTAGAACAGTGGTCTCCAAACGTTTTGGCTCACGCACCCCCAGGGTGACCTGCCGCAGTCGCGCCACCGATGGAAGACCTGCCGCAGGCGGGTCGCCAGAGGGGAGCACCAGCCATGGACATGCAGAGCTGCCGCCGAATGAAAAAAACGGCGGAGTGCCGTCCGGCGGCGCTACTGTTGCCATGCCCCCCCCCCCCCCCGGATCATCCCGCGCACCCCAGTTTGGAGACCGCTGGTGTAGAAGACCCGACAGACCTTCCAACAATCCCAGCAGGCAGAAAAACAGCCTTTCCTTGCCCGGTAGGTTTAACAGCAAAAGAGTCGGCAGGAATTTATACGGGAGCAAGCCCAGGTCTGGCAACAACTCCTCCAAAGTTTGGTGAGTCCCGTGACAGGAAATGGAAACCAGGCACAGGAGATCAGACTGTAAAATGGGACCCGCGAACAACCCCCATGTGTTTTTGGTTACTCTTCAAGGAGGAGCAGTGAGACCTCCTAGGGACAGAACAATGTGGGCCCTTCAACTGACACCCTATTTAACCGGGGAAGCACATCTAGGGCTTTTAGTGATGAGCAGGCAAGAGATTGTGACATGATTAAGGCAGCCATGCTGGAGGAGGTGGGGCCTGTCCACAGAAAAGTACTGCCAGAAATCTAGAGTTGAAAGATGGATTGAGGGATTATGCCTCTGTGCATTTGGACAGAAATTAAAAGATTGGGCCACTCATTGGTAAGGCCAGATACTCAGACCGTGGGGGAGATCATGGATTATTCAGAGTCTCCCTGAGCATACCCGAGTATGGGTTCTGTGGCGCCAGCCAGTTCATCTGGACCCCACAGTTAAAGTGAGAGGAATTTGCAGAGGCGGACATTCCCAGAGTGAGTCAGTGGTCTAAGGGACTAGATTTGAGAAGGACCAGAGTGCCTACAGCTGGGAAGGGCAGCAAGAAGAAGAGGGAGGAGCCTCAAGGAACTGTAGTGGGAGCTTGGCCTACGGCGTGCTTCCGACATGGACCTGAAGGACATCTAAAAAGAGACTGTCCGAAAATGGACTGTGGGTTTGCCCAGTTTTGTGGTTGGGACAAGACTCCCAGGCAGGGAAGAAAAAAGAAAGTACCTACCATATCGGTCTGGGTAGGGAGGAGCCACCAAAGGGACTAATGGACACAGCTTCATCCTGTTTGCTAATCAGGCAGGAGTTAGTGAAACCCCACTGGATACTTCCCAGAGGTAGGATCAAAACTGAATACCAGGTCCATGGGGACAATAAATTCTGCCCAGTGGCAGAGGTGACTCTGAAAATTAAGGGGAAGTTTAGGCAGAAACATGTAGGGGTAGTGGATGGATTGCCCCACTGCCTTCTACTGGGCATGGACTGGAATCCCTTTCTAACAGGGACACCAAGGCAGGTATGGAGGCCCAGGAGGGTGGAAATAAAACCTGAAGGGCCAGGTAAAGAGGAAATATATGTAAAGGGGCTGGAGGAACCTAGACACGAAAGTAGAGACAAGAGGGAGGAGAAAGAAAACAAAGGTCAAGCGTAAAGGTGACTTAAGATCATCCAGTGGGGTCAAACAGTCATCAGAGCCCTTACCACCAGGATCTCAGGAGCAGGCATCCCTAGAACACTTTGGAGGGACTCAGAGCAGTGTGTGTCCATGGAAGAGGCCGGGGCACAGCCTACCACCCCGTCACATATAGGTACCTAAAATGGGCCTGCACATGGGCCAACAGCATGAGCAGAATCTATACTCGTGTCTGCAGCGCCAGCAATCACATAGCTAGGTACCCATCCATCTGAACAAATTCAAGTTTTGTGGACAAAACTGAGGCACCCATCTTGAAAACCTGACCCACTGTGGCCACTACATAAGATCAGCCTTACTGGCTCAGTCCAATGGTCCATCTAGTCCAGTACACTGTCTTCCAACAGTGGTCAATGCCAGCTTCTTCAGCAGGAATGAACAGAACAGGGCATTCATGAAATGATCCAATCCCTGTTGTCCAGTCTCAGTTTCTGGCGGTCAGAGGCCTAGGGACACCCAGAGCTTGGGGTTGCATCCCTGACCATCTTGCCTAATAGCCATTGATGGACCTGTTCTCCATGAACTTATCTAATTCTTTTTTTTATTTAAACCCAGTTATACTTTTGGCCTTCACAACACCCCTTGGCAATGAGTTCCACAGGTTGACCGTGTGTGGTGTGAAGTAGTACTTCCTTATGTTTATTTGATACCTGCTGCCCATCTGTGAACAGAGCTGAGATCCTGGTTTCCTAGGAAAATTCAGAGACATTATAAAACCATGAAGTCTGTAATTTGAGCACCTTGTTGGCATGGAATAAAGAAACACAACAAGAAGAGAAACTAATAATGTTGCGAGATTGGTGGGAAATGTACATTAATGTGCTACCAGAGCTGAAGTCAACTGAGGACTCAGGAATCTTAGTGTTAACTGGCGAGGGGCACAGAGTGGGTGCCGAGGGGCCTGGTACATACATTCTAGCTCACTAAAAGATTGCCCCATGAGTCTCAAATAAAAGCCCATGTCACCAATATCATTGTGAAACGCATGTACAGATGCTGTGTCAAGAGTCATGGATATGCATTGAAAATTACATTCTTAGGATCTGTGTCTCGGGACTAGTCACCAGGAAAGGTGACAAAATGGTTTTCTTTCAGGCAAGAAATGTTTATCCATCTGTTTGTTTACATGTACATTAAGCATGTAGGGTTCACATTCAGTTGAGAAGGACTGTGAGAACTTCAAAGAAAGAAAAGTAGCAGGAAGTAGACAGGGGGGTGGGGACCCAATTTTGGGGCACACATCAAAGGTTTGCTCTAGTCTATTTGGGGGACATCTTTCACTTAGGAAGTAGATGGACCACGAGTTTGCTTCATGAAAGAGGGGTTGCGATCAGGCTTGGTTGAGAACTTTGGGTGAGAAACATCTTGAGACAGGAGGTTAACCTGTTGGTTAAGTTTAGTTTCTAGGAGCAGGATATGATTTCATTTGAAATGTAACCATTTTTTGCTTGCATTCTTACTCACGGTCACTGGAATCTCTGTTCTTTGATAATCTCCCTTCTTCTTTTCACTAGAAATATATCTAAGTGCTGTGTGTTTTGCAGTACAGAGTATAAGTATCGAGTACAGAGTCTAAAGAAGAAGTAATAAACTGGTGTGTACTGTTCCATTGGGAACAGCAGGCCTGACAATTCTGTGGGAGTTCAGTGGATAAAGGGCTGGACACTATATGAAATGGTCAGAAGACTCGGGGGTGGGTGTGTGCCTGTCATTAACCCGTACAAAGAGACTGAGGTCTGAGGAGGCCTGGGTGGCAGGGTTTGTTTTGCCAGAGGCTGGTAGTTTCAGGGAACTGACCCACAGCAGGCACAGACAAGACTTCCTCACTCGAAGGGCACGTGATGCTAAGGTGCCTCGTAACCCTGGGAACTCCTGGGGAGCGTCAAACAACTCTCCTGGAATTCTCTTTGTTTCTCTCCCTTCCTTCTAATTACCGGCAAGGGTTGCCCTCAGGAAGTTGTAGCCCTTTTCGGATTTCGCTCGGGCTGCTTCTCGTTGGCAAAGGCAGCTTTTGTCCGAGGGTTTGGCTGACCTGCTGCAGGAGAACAGGAAACAACTCTGGGAGCAGTTCCTGCACAGCTTTGCTCGACTGCAGGGCTGACACCACCTCAAAGATGGCACATGTTGCCTGAAAGGAGAGCATGGTAAAAAAGGAGATCTCTTCCCAACACCATCACACCCTCTCTCCCCTTCTGATGTCTGCTGTACTAAATTCTCCCTTCGGCCAGTAACTTGAATGACAGCGAGCAACTTGCTTAACTCGTGGCTCACTTTCCCACATCTGTATAAATGTGTATGACCTCCCAAGGCATGCTGCAAGTCCAAAGGAAGATTTGCAAAGCACTGTGAGAAACCTGCTCCAAAGACTTTCTAATGGCCAGACAGTATTAAGGAAATCAGTAATGTAGCTAAAACTGCCGTATTTGTTCCACAGAGAGCAGAGCCGGACTCAGGAAAACAGTCCATCAGAGGAGAAGTGCCCACACAGCAATATTATACCACACTTCCCGCTTTCCATCAGCAGGATTGTCACAGGGCACAGGAAAGCCTGAAAGACGTGTCTGTCATCTAACTTACTGAGAGAGGTTCAGCAGCTGCCAAATGCTTGTCAATTTCTGTCTCTGAGGTGATGCTGCCTTCTGTTCTTGTTGGAGTCTTTATCTTCTCTATTAGGGCTTGTAGGACTTGAGTGGCAAGCAAGGGGTCTCCCCCCAGAGATCTCCACAGCTCAGCGGTGTCACTGCAGTTTAACAGAAGTTACAGGTGAGCCCTGGACACTTTTGTGGCTCACCCTGAATGCGTCATATTTTAGTAAAGACCAAATGTTCTCCTTGCCTATGATGAGAGAGTTAAGAGTCCTGTCCTCCTTTAACTCTCCTTGTGTTTAAATATGGAGTTTCCAGTTACAGAACTAAGTTAAGTGACCTAGTCTTCCTGCAGCCTAACCATTAATACTAGACTTCAGAAGGACAGGACACAGAGCGCCAACCTCACTTCCTGTTTTCTTCACTTCCCAGTCAATATGGAATCATGAGCATGTGGCTCCCAAAGATCTAGGGTTTGGAAGGCAAGTGGATGAAAGAACAGCCAGATTCCTACTCGATGGACATACAACTATGAGAACGAATATTCATGGCCATCCTATGTCCCCTTCACAAATGGTGTCCCTACCCTCTGTTTGCCAAAAGCTGGGACTGGGCAACAGGGGATGGATCACTTGACAGCGACCTGTTGTGTTCATTTCCTCTGGGGCATGTGGCACTGGTCACGGTCGCAAGACAGACTATGGGGCTAGATGGCCTTTTGGTCTGACCCAGTATGGCTGTTCTTATGGTCTTAGATTCCAGCACTGATCACTGATAACTCAGTTAGGGATCTTTAAACAAAATGGTGGATCTGCTTCCAGTCCACTTTTAAGTACCAAGGATGGCAACACTGCTCTAGCAGCCCCACCCTCACTGATACCAAGCAGAGGTCTGATGATAATATTGGCCCTAGTCTTTGCAATCAGCCAGGGATTTGCACCTGAAGCTGTCATGCTACCAGGAAACCAACAGCCACTGCTCATTTCCAGAGTGAGCTCAATTCAGGCGTCTAGAGAGGTAGATGTTTCCAACAGTACACTCCAGTTATACCAGTAAAGATAGGTCTTTAGGATGTCAAAGCAGCTATTCATGAATGGAAACAGAATGACACTTAATTTCTCTCCGCACCCCACCTTAACGTGTTCTTGGACCTTCCTGCAGAAAGAGCCAGGCTCTTAACCCTTAGGAATGATCCCAAACTGTCTGTGGCTTAAATGAAGCCCTACATCTCCTAGTAAAGCTGTGGGATCCAGGTTTTACCAAGATGAATGCAATAGGTAGCGGTATATACCTGTCCATCGGCAGACGTTTGCTGAGGAGGCTGGAGATCACTGCCTCTTGGTGATGGTGAGCTAGAATGGACACTGCCTCCACCAGGAACTGCCTCAAGCTGCCCTCCTGGATCGTAGGCATGTGGTGATATAGTATAGCCAGGATATCTGGCACCTGGAAGGAACAAAACCAGAAAGAAATGTCCCTTTTTCTTTCTCTCCATTCATTCTACAGAATCAAAACCTTTATTTAGCCATTTGCTGCTTTTTTAGAAATGCCTCACTTCAAGAAGCAAATGTTCAAATACGTCTGCGTAACTTGAACCCACACAAATTGCCCACACACGGCTGTAAAAATTAACACTGACACACACACAGACACACCAGGTAATTTAATGTGGTGGTGCCCAGCTGTGCATTACATAAACCAGTTCACATGCACAAAAGGCGGCTTTGCTTGCCCAGATTTTGCAGGTGTGATTTAAGCAGCCAAATCTGACCATTTGCCTGGAGAATGCAGAGCTCATCAACAACCACAAGCACAAAATATGCAAGTGCTTTAAAGACAGTGTGCAAATGCCTGGGACTATGAACAGGGGACTACCTCTCATATTCATTCCTAGCCCTTCACATCTTCAAAACACTGTGCAAACATGGCAGTTCTGCTGCGAGGGTTCCCTGTCCTGAGGCCTTTCACCAGCCTTGTTAGAAGATTTGTGGAGTGCTCCTTTCATCTAGCCCTAATGCACTGGGCGCCAGAATAAGGCATATAAATAGTGGATCCCAAAGACACTAGCGTTTTCTCCCTCCCTCCTTCTCTTCTTAAAGGGTAGGTCTACACAGCAAAAAAATCCCACAGCACTGAGTTTCAGAGCTCAGGTCAACCTGGGCCTGTGGGGCTTGCACCATGGGGCTAAAAGTGGAGCTGTTCCTGCTCGGGCTGGAGCCCAGGCTCAGAAACCTGGCAAGAGGCTGGCAATAGCCCAGTGCTCTTTTTAATCCATGTAGCCCTTAACCATAGACCTCCTAATACCTGGAGGCCTCCAAGTGCCAGTCATTCTGTCTTCTTGTCTTTTCCCCAGAGTCTGTTTTCTCAAGCCTTTCTTGGCTGAATACTTTGGCAACAAGCTAGACCAATAAACAACCAACCATCTTCCTTTTCCCTTGGATTATCTTGGTCTACTGCTATTGATTCTGCCATTGCCTATCTTAGGGTAGAAACAGAGATGGAATCGACTCTATGTCCGAGGGGGAGAAACAGCAAGATTTTTCTTCCTTACACATGAGGGCAAAGATCAAAAAGTCTAGAGTTCAGGCAGAAAAGCTCTCCAGTTCCCAGTTTTACCTCGTCCAGCATGGCACCTCCACACTCCTTCAGGATGATCTTCATCCACAGTCCAGCTGCCGTGGCACAGGTGGGGCTAGCAGACAGCAGACCACCCAATGTGGCCTCAATAAAGTCTGTGGCCTGTTCCAAAGGAAAGTACTCACTAACAACCTGGGAACAAATCAAAAACAGGAGAGACCGCCATGATGTTTGGCTCCAGCACTTTTAAAAATGGAAAAAAAGATACATGCATCAGCAAATGGTGAATTAGCCTCCTGTCTAGCTCGCCATTTGGGATTACAATTCTCTCTCTAGTCTCTAGACTACATTTTTGTCTTCTACACTAATGATATCAGGTTAGAGGCAAAGACTCTGTTGCATAGTTAGCACAACATTGTACTGGATAGGCAGGAGGTAAGTTTCCCGTTTGTAGTCTCTGACATACACTGCATCTTTTTACAGCATATAGAAGGCAGTCAAGAGAGGCGTGCACACAAATATCGGCGAAGGCAAACCCACAAGGTGACAGAATGAATCCTGGGTGGTTTCTCAGCTTGATGTTCCACTAACACAGTTTTTCTCCTGGATGACTGGATGGCAGGGCCGGCTCCAGGCACCCGCCGAGGAAGCTCGTGCTTGGGGTGGCAGATTGCAAGGGGCGGTGTTCCAGCCAAGCTTAGGGCGGCATGGGGGCTCTTTTATTTCATTATTTTTTGTGCTTCACTGCTCCGGATCAGTGAAAAAGCAAGAGCCGGCCCTGCTGGATAGGTACATGTGTGTGCATCTGTTCGCGCATTTTCATGGGCGTGCAACATTCTGTGGAATCTGGTTTTTACGTGGCATTCAGAGCACACATCTAGGAAAAGCATCTTGCTGGTTACTAGCAACCAACGCCCCGCTCCCACAGCTCCCTCCGAGTACGGAAAGGCATCATGAAAGAGCAAATGTCAAATGAACGGTGCCCGGTCACTCGCACATCCGCACAAGCTTTTTGAGTCAGTTACCCTGGCCATTTTGGAAGATGCCTGAAACAGAGCCTCGGGGTCTGGAGCTGTTAGTGCTTCACGGAGACATCTCAGCTCCTCCTCTGCTGAGCCCAGGTTTATGGACTGGCCTGGAGTGGAGAAAAGGAGAAAAAGTACTGTAACGATTAAGGAAACTGAACCCCTACTGCATGGATCTTCATATGGGAGGATCCATGTGCTATCATAGAATCATTGAATCATAGAATCTCAGGGTTGGAGGGGACCTCAGGAGGTCATCTAGTCCAACCCTCTGCTCAAAGCAGGACCAATCCCCAACTAAATCATCCCAGCCAGGGCTTTGTCAAGCCTGACCTTAAAAACTTCTACGGAAGGAGATTCTACCACCTCCCTAGGTAACACATTCCAGTGTTTCACCACCCTCCTAGTGAAAAAGTTTTTCCTAATATCCAACCTAAACCTCTGCCACTGCAACTTGAGACCATTACTCCTTGTCCTGTCCTCTTCCACCACTGAGAATAGTCTAGAACCATCCTCTCTGGAACTACCTCTCAGGTAGTTGAAAGCAGCTATCAAATCCCCCCTCATTCTTCTCTTCTGCAGACTAAACAATCCCAGTTCCCTCAGCCTCTCCTCATAACTCATGTGTTCCAGACCCTTAATCATTTTTGTTGCCCTTCGCTGGACTCTCTCCAATTTATCCACATCTTTCTTGTAGTGTGGGGCCCAAAACTGGACACAGTATTCCAGATGAGGCCTCACCAATGTCGAATAGAGGGGGACGATCACGTCCCTCGATCTGCTCGCTATGCCCCTACTTATACATCCCAAAATGCCATTGGCCTTCTTGGCAACAAGGGCACACTGCTGACTCATATCCAGCTTCTCGTCCACTGTCACCCCTAGGTCCTTTTCCGCAGAACTGCTGCCTAGCCATTCGGTCCCTAGTCTTTCTGTGTGTGTCCGGTGTCAGTAGTCTCTCTGCTCTCACTATTTACATCTAAGCTCCTATTCAAGTACAACTCATGCAGGTAGATCAGAGGTTCCAGTTTAGAGGTGAATCCCTCCACCAAACTCTCCTTGTAAAAGAGACGGGGATAGACAAAAAACTTCGGCAAGAAACCCAGGCTCATCAGTCACTTCTAAACAATGCTGGGATTACTATGTCGTACATTCAAAGGCTGGAGTCCCTTATTCTGTTTCTGAATCATCAACACTGTTTTTAGGACTGATTAATAATAATTGGAAATAGGGTGACCAGGGGTCCCAATTTTATAGGGACAGTCCCCATTTTGGGGTCTTTTTCTTATATAGACTCCTATTCCCCCCCACCCCCTGTCCCGAGGTTTCACATTTGCTGTCTGGTCACCCTCATTGGAAATGGCCTTAAATGATAACCAAGCTCTATCCCTTATCATCTAACCCTTAGGTGAAAAGAATATCCTACTCTTTCACAAAGGGGAAAAATGGCCTCTACTTACTCCAATTGCTCTGAAGGCTCATGCCAGAGGGCTGCTGGAAGAACTTTTTGTTTACAGAATTATTCCAGGAAACCCCTCCAGTACAGCCAGTGGCAGGGTAAAGAGAATGAAAATGTTTAGTACCAAGGGCTTGTCTCCATGGCGATATTCAAGAAAGCTAATCCCCATTCATTTTCAAAGTGCATGAGTTAAACTTCATTAAACACCTATGGGGACACACTTATTTAGAATTAAAGTGGCCTTCATTCAGGTTAGTTTCATCCATGGAATTCACGACAATTAATAAGGCCCATTTTAATTCAGAATCCGAGCATCCACACATGTGTTTAATGCCATTTACCTCATGCACTTTAAATGTACACCTTTAGTTCATTTGGATTAACTTTCCTTAGTGTCCCTGTGTAGACAAGCCCTAAGGAATTTAGTGCTTATCTACCTGTATGCAGACCATTTATTAGTTGTACAGTTCCCAAAAGTGTGCTAGGCTCTTTACACATCAGAATCTTCTCTTCTAATGAGGTATTTACAAGATGCCCACCATTCTGTTATCTAAGCGACAACAGACAGGACAGAAAGAACTAGATAGGCAGACAAATGGACATTACAACAGTGAAAGAAGGTGAAGAATTCCTTATACCTGCTAATGGTCTCCTCACCTTGTATACAGAGAAGGCAGCTGATACAGTCAACCACCCACTGACAGGACGTGGCCAGCGAATCACAGCTGTATGGTGCTATGCGTCCAATCAGAGATCCAAACCGATCAAAAGTTCCCTGAGTCTAATGAAAAAAGAAGGAAGAAGGAAGAATGAATGGTCTCCAGTTGGACTAGACTTCACTTGCCATCCTTATTGTTGAGACCAGTCAGCTCTGTGTTTTTGGGGAACCAGGGCGCAGTATCTAGCCTGTCTGACTCATGAAAGACACCCCCCGCCCCCACCAGTCTCTGTTTGAACCCGAACCCATCAGAGAAAAGGCTTGCAGAGAACAATGAAGGGTGTTGGGAGTCACACCTAGACCCCTCCTGAGAAGGGTGACAAGATTAAGACATCTCCATTTGCATACAGAATGAAGAACAGAGACAACTCCCCTAGCCTCATCTGCATGAAAGATGGGATAGGAATTAGCATGAAGAATGAGGAACAGAGAACCACACTGAACTCTGGGACCAGAAAAGCAGGGACGCACTGCATCATGGGAATCCCTGCTCCAGATGCTAATGAACCTACGCCTGCACACACCTAGCTCAGCAATTATCAGACCAATTCTAGTAATAAATCTTTGTTATCCTAAAATACTGAAGCAGCCTAGTTGCCTTGTGAGCTCCCTGGAAAAAACCACCACCCATAGCCAAGAGTGATCAGCTCCTATTGTCTAGCCTAAAGAAAACCCTTGAAAACCCATCAATTTACCCATAAACAAATCTAGTGTTCTCCCTTGAACCATTGTATTTTCTCTACAAAACCCCCTACCTATGCCCAAGTAAGGGTTCTGATGTATAGACCCAACCTCTGCTTCAGTTCCACTGGGATTCCATCTCCTGACTGACCGTGCGGGGGGCTCTGCCTGTCTCCAGCACTCAGGACCCTGAGCTACCACCACCACCTGGGAACCCCACCCAGTTCAAGCCTCATGGAGTGGCTGAGATTCCCCCCCCCCGCCCCTCCATTTTCTTTTCTTCCTCAGGTATTAACCTTTCAAATGTAACCATTATGTTTGTTTAGCCCTCCTTGTGTAGTTATCACTATTATTCAGCAAATAACTTTTGTGGTTCAGCTGGCTGCTTCTCTCTCTCTCTCTCTCTCCCTCCCAATTTTACTCTGTATTTTCCGCTTCCCCCATTTACTCTGCAGCAACCCTTCTTTTACCTAAGCTAAAGATCCCGGTAGTGCCCAAAAATACTGTGGGGTTTGCTCATGAAGTGGGTTACTACCAGTACAATTGTAATGTGAAAGTGGGATAGGGATGTGTTAAACTTGGGGCACGTAAGAGGGGAGCAGCTGAAAGTGCTGCTTAACCCAGCCCATTGAGTACAGGGCCATATGAGAGGATCAGCTGGAGAGGGCTGATGGACCTGGTCCGCTCAGACTTGCTCTGCTAGTGCTTGCGTGCGTGTTCATCTAGTTCTCGGCTGGAGGGACCCAGCCCTGGGGAACCGAGGTCCTGCAGGGTAGCTCCACTGGGAGGGGACTTGCAGAAGGAAGGAGGAGAGCTCCACACAAGTGACATAAGCAGCACATTAATAGAATTACAGACCCTCCCCCCTCCAAGAAGAGTAACCCTAATCAATGAGCCTACCCCAAAGTAACAGGCACATCTGGTACCATTGTGCCCCTGATTCCTGTACTGTACTGGGTAATGCACTTTGGAAAACATAATCCCAGTTGTACATACAAATGGATGGGGTCTAAATTAGCTGTTATCACTCAAGAAAGAGACCTCAGAGTCATTGTGTAGTTCTCTGAAAGCTTCCGCTCAACATGCAGTCAAAAAATAACAACATGTTAGGAACCCTTAGGAAAAGGATCGATAAGAAGACAGCAACTTTCTTTGTGCCACGATAGGAATCTACAGGACCCCCAAACCTTGAATACTGCGTGCAGTTTTGGTCATCTCATCTCAAAAAAGATGTGTTAGAATGGGAAGAAATACGGAGAAGTGCAACACAAATTAGGCCTATGGGATAACTTCTCACCCAAGGGAGATTAAAAAAAGAGCGACGTTTCAGCTTGGAAAAGAGACGACGAAGGGGGAATATGCTAGAGGTCTATAAAATCATGACTGGTGTAGAGAAAGTCAATAAGGAAGTGTTATTTAGCCCTTCACCTAACACAAGACCCAATGAAATTAATAGGCAGCAGGTTTAAAACAAACCAAAGGAAGCATTTCTTCACACAATGCAGTCAGAAGACAGGATACTGGACCAGATGAACCATTCTTTTGCAGGAGGCAGGTTAGCCATTCTTATGTTTTATGTTCTTAGCTGGTTAAATAGAAATTTTCCTTTACCACCCTGGGAGCATAAGAACCAAGAATGCATTTGTGACACTGGCAGACCAGGCAACCTGTGTATGACCCATAATAACTTAACGAGAGGCACTTCCACTGTATCAAGACAAAAAGAAAAGGAGTACTTGTGGCACCTTAGAGACTAACCAATTTATTTGAGCATAAGCTTTCGTGAGCTACAGCTCACTTCATCAGATGCATACTGTGGAAACTGCAGAAGACATTATATACACAGAGACCATGAAACAATACCTCCTCCCATCCCACTCTCCTGCTGGTAATAGCTTATCTAAAGTGATCACTCTCCTTACAATGTGTATGATAGTCAAGTTGGGCCATTATGCTTTTGATTTTGTCTCCTTGGATTACAAACATGGATACATTTAACACTGGCAGGAGAATGACATACCAATCCTGATTGAAAAATCGTCAGAATCCGCCTCGGCCCTTGATAAATGGCTCTAATGGTTAATTATCTCACCATTAAAAATGTACACCGCAGTTCCAGTCTGAAAGTGTCTAGCTTCAGTTTCTAGCCATTGGATCAAGTGACACCTTTCTCTGCTAGACGGAAGACCCCATTAAATAATAGGAGTCCCTCATGTAAGATATTAGAGACTGTAATTAAGTCACCCTGTCACAGGATAGGTCCACCCCGTCAGGGTGGTATCAGGTTGAGGAGGAATTGAAGTAGATGTGGAGCGGCCCAACTGGCCTAGTCTCCCTAGCCACCACAGTAGTCCGGGCTCCTAGGGCAGCATCGCCTAATGGTCAGGATCAGTGCAGCAGCCCTTGGGTGAGGGTCCACGGCCCAACAGCCTGAGTCACTTGGGCTGCCCTTCTCGGGATGGCAGTGCGGCCTAGTGGCCAAAGTCAATAGACCCACCCTTGGCTGCAGGGCAGTGAGACCTAGTGGCCAGAGTCGATAGAACCACCTTTTGTGGCAGGGAAGTGTTACCTAGTGGTGAGCCCTTCTCCACTGGGTCCTACCTATTCCACAGAGTCCCAGCCCAGGGCGCAGGGGTATCTGCCACCAACTCAGCGGGGATCCTTCCAAAGCATGCTGAGTCAAGCCCACTACCTCAACTGGATCAATGCTTCGTCCACCTAGGCTGCTTCCCACCCGTTCTTCCGCAGCTGGGACGCTCAGGGATTCTGGGGTCTCTCCTCCATCTCTGGCATTGGGTGGCTGGGGGTCAGCTGCAGCCACAGTCCGGCTGGCCTCTGAATCCTGGAGCACTGGCAGTCTCTCTGCAGGAGCCTGCAATGCGCTTCGGCTCCCTTCGGCAGCCATCCCAGCCTGAGCTGAGCGGCTCTCTTTTGTATCCTGGGTCCAGCTGAAGCATGCCGAGCAGAGATGAGGGGGCATGGCCTCCTCGGCCCACAAAGCAGGATTAACCCCTGCTGAACCAATGCGGGGTAGGTAAACCCCATCACACAGCCTTTTACTTTCTGTGTATTAAACTAAAGAGATTTACTTCCTTGATTCTCCCTCTGTAAGGCACATTTTCTAATCCTTTCGTCACTGTGGCTCTTCTGTCAATTTATCAACACCCTTTTTGAATTGTGGGCACTAGAACTGGACACAGGATTCCAACAGTCGTCAGACAAGTGCCAGATTTAGAGGTAAAATAACCACTGTGCTCCTCCTTGAGATTTCCCTTTTGATGCACCCCAGCTTTAGCTTTTTTGGCCACAGCATGAGTTCATGTTCAGCTGATTATGCCCTATGACCCCCAAAATCTTTTTCAGAGTCACTGCTTTCCAGGACAGCATCCCCCCATCATGTATGTGTGGCCTAAATCCCTTGTGCCTAGACGCATACATTTACATTCAGCCGTATTTAAAGGCATATTGTTTCTTTGCGCCCAGTTTGCTAAGTGATCTAGATCACTCTGAATCCATGAGCTCTCCTCTCCATTATTTACCACTCCCCCATTTTTATCTCATCTGCCAACTTTATCAGTGATGATTTTATGTCCTCTGCCAGGTTATTGATTAAAAAAAAGATGAAAATCGAATTCCTTCCTCCATCTAACACACTTTTCTCCTTTGCTGCTTGAAGCTTCCAGAATGTCTCGGATGCCATCTACATATTTTACTATGTTTACACAGTTGTGTAGTGCCCTGATGCTATCAAAGAAGTCCATGATGCATTGGTTCCCTCCAAATCATGGGTATTTCAACCCCCAAAGTGACCACATACTCCGTACTAGAAAGCTTCAACCAACATAGACGGTGAGTAAATATCACTACCAAGAAGTTAGAGCTGTCTCATGACTTCATTTACAACTGTGTAGCCCCACTCAAGACAGAATATGGCCCCTTACTTCTCGCTCATGTGGTACTGAGGGGGGATGAAATAGAGAGACAAGGTGAGTGAGACAATATCTTCAATTAGATTATCACACCCACCTTGTCGCTCCAATATCTTGGACCAACATGGCTACAAGAGCACTGCATAGAATGGTAGATGAAACAGATAGGCAATGATTTTATATCTATTGAGTTATGCAATGCAAAGCAATGACCCTCAAGCCTCCTCATTATTAATTTTCAACCGTTGACAGTTGGCTTGGTATCGACCAGAGACAACATATGGTAGCCCCTGCTCTGAGGAGCTTATGATCTAAAAGAGAGACACAGAGTTGACAGGATGTTTTGGGAAATCACAAGGTGGGAGTATCTTGTTGTGCAGGTGTTTTGTTTTTTATCTCCTTCTCCTCCTCCCCAGGAAACAGAGGATGCTTTTCAGAAGAGGCAGTTACCTACAAATCTTGTTGCCTGGGTCACCATGTGTATAAACCCAGAACTTGTGTGCATATTTATTATCTAACAAGTCACTATCTAGACCAGGAAACCCCACTGGCAGCAAATTCCTCCTGCAGGTCATACAGGCACACAGAGAGACAGTTACCTTAATGAGTGGTACCTCACCTTGGTGACGTGAAAAACATCAATTTCCTCCTTATATTGCTCAAGGAGCCATGAGATCTCTTTAAATATTGGATTTTGCGGCTCCTTTTTGTGTAGCAGGATGCCCATCATGGGACCAAGGGCTTTGATGACGGCCTTCTTGAGCTGCATAGATGAGACACAGAATTTATGTTCCTATGAATTCATTCAATATCTTCCAATAGGCACAACTTTCCTACTTCTAATGAGTGCAGTTTCCCTTGTTCCACTGTCGGAACGGTCCTATCCCAATATTTCCTGGTAAAGAACCAGGACTCGTAGGGTTGGTGTCAGGATTATATTCTAATGCACCTCACAACTAGAGCAGGTAAAATATTTCCCCAGATTAGTATGCATTCTAGGCCAACTCATCCCTGCTGTAACTCCACTGGGGCTGAATGGACTTAGACCAGGAATTAATTTAGCCCACTATCCCGGGTTCATCTGCACATTAGGTGCACAAAACTAGACTCCATGTACACTGGGTACAGACCGAATTTCCATGATGTGGTGACATTATAAACGTATGGGTTTTCGATGTTTTACATGACAATCTGTTCCATCCAAAAGGACCTCCCATTAAATGCCATCATCACAAAGAGTGCCAGACACACAGAATGTAACATCACAATTTCCGCTAAAGGTTTAGAAAGCCAGCAATTCTCACCTCCAGCTCCTCACAGCTCAGCCAGTTGCTGGTCACATGACTATATAAGGGAAGAATGTTCTTGCAGAATTGTGATTCACCCATTCTGGGGAATGGGCACTTTTCCCAGTTCATAAAATATACATTCACTGCCCTTGAGCATTTTTCCAGAACTGCACAGAAGGAGAGAAGACAGGCCATGTGAAAAGGACATAGTAATAATGAGGAGAAGTTGCTTTCTCAGAGAAGACACCCAGGCCTATCGTTTACTCCAATACCATGGCAGCTACTATCAGGACTAGATGCTGAAATCCCATATCAATTGGGAGCTATTTCTCTTTTCCCCATTCCATTTCTTGTTTCTTAAAAGGCTTTTTTCTTTGTATATCTCTCCATCTTTTTTCAATTACCATCATTTGAAGACTCTCGTCCCCTGCAGTTATTGTTTATTGAACCCGAACACTGTATGATTTCATCCTGAGTTACAGTTTGTCTGAAAGATGTTCAGTGCTCCTCACTGCCATTGGCTTTAGTGGGATTTGAAGGTAGTGGGGAGCACTTTGCCCTAAAAGTGGGTGCATCTAGTGTCCTTGCTAAGAGGAATTAGGGCCCAATCCTGTTCTCTATGAAGTGGATGGCAAAATTCCCATTTCCCTCAAGGGCGCAGGATTAACCCCTTACTGAGCATCACCTGAAAAGCAAAGGAAGAGAGAAGTGGAGTAGACAGAGAAAGAGGGTGAAAGGAGATGATGATGATGATGATGATGAAGAAACTGAGGAGAGAGAATGGGTGGAGGAGTGGGAAACAGGGGATTTTTAAATGTACAGTAATGAAATCTGCTCCCTTCACCTCCTTCCCCAGGAGCCTCCTGGCAGAGGGGCAGCTTCAGCCTTTGTGTCTGTTTATTTTAAACGATATGCGTGAGTCATAAAGGGCCTGAACTTACAAATGCTCAGCACCTCCTGCAAAGGAAGGAGCACTCTCAACTTCATTGAGTGCTACGGGAGCCAAGGAACGCAGCACCTGGTGCAATCCAGGGAAGGGAGCACAGTTCAGGGCCTGTTTGCAAACTTGGTCAGTCACTTAAATCTGTACCAAGACCCCCTAAATATCCATTTGGGGCACCTACAGGAAGTGCTGGCACTTACCACCGCAAAATGCTTGTCTCATCCTGCTGTCCTTGACTAACGCCAACGTGGAGATCATGACCTTCAGGATCATTCCCACAAAAGGGATACACTTAAGTGCTGCAGAGAAAGGCCAGAAGAGAAGGAAGACAGACAATCAGCTGCTCTCTGCCTTCTTACAACACACGTAGAAACACTGTGGGGCAGGATGCTCTGGGTTCCGAGGCCATTGGCGCTGCGTAAGCAGAGCAGAATGGCTTTAAAGCAGCCATTGAAAGCCAGTGGGGGATTCACCCTGAAGAGGGGAATCCTCCACAGGTGTACAGCTGTGCCCAATGCCCAACTCACTCCCAGAGCAAGGGGAGAGAGCACTGGGGCGGGATGGCAAGTGGGGTGGAGAAGAGCTCCACTAGACCTGATCTTCCACTCATTCCCATCCTTAAGGTACTTCACTCAGGGGCATAGGTTAGAGCTTGCACCTCCAGCTGGATCGCTCATGATCTGGAGGCCAGAACTAGCAACAGCAGTTAATCTTGTGTTTCTACACACACACACTCAAACAGAGCTCTGTTTAGCGGTAACATTTTTAGGTAGAGAGATAATCCCCTGTCCTGAAATGAAAAACAATCACTTTGAAAGAAAAGAGGGAAGTGACCATACCATAGGCGGATGACAGGTTGCCCAACGTAATGAAAATAAACTCTTCAGGCAGCTCCAGATGATACACCAGCTCTAACATGACATCACTGAAATAGCAGCGTGCCAGAGTCACTAAGGTGTTGCTAGCTGCCACTTTTAGTTCATTTCTTGCTTCCTAAAACCAAAAACCAAAAGAGAGAGACTGAGGTGACTGAAGCCGGTTGCACTAGCCAGAGTTGTTTACATGAGTCAAGTCCTTATTTCTGTGCACAAGTTGTGAATGAACCAACCCAACTTTCTGAGGGTAGAGTCATTCGTCATAAATATTCCTTGAGTCACTTGAGTCACTTGGCTAAACAGTTTTCAGCCTTTGAGTTGCTTGCAAGCTGCTTCGTCAGCACATGTGTAACTTTCAGCATGTGAGTTGTCCCATCTTATGCATGTGCACAAGTGCTGTCTAGGACCTGGGCTTTGGTCTGGAGGAAGGTGTGGACCTCTAACAGAAGAATACATTTTCATTTCAGTATATAGTTTATCCCCCCAAAAGAGAGTTTGAATGAGTTAAAGCTTTGGATCCTTTGATTGGTATCTCGGGAGAACTAACTTACCTGAGTCTTCTCTGTCATGTGGTTTGAGGCTAGTGTTATTATTTTCTTCAGAAGCCGTCTCTCTAGGCCCTGGGTGTCCTGCTGTAAGACTTTCTCCAGGACACAGTAAATGTCTATTCTGTTTTGCTGGGGACAAAACATAAAGGAGAAGAATTGGGAAAAGATTGTCTTGCCGACCAGACAGTAATGTAGCTAATAAGCCCCTGCCCTAATTGGTGGCTTAATTGGCGTAAAACATGCCCTGCCCTCCACAAGCACCGCATTCAGCAGCGCTTCAGAAGCAGCCGAGCAACTGACATTGTTTAATCTTCCTGGAGAGAAAAGAGCCAGAGGAAGCGCCCTTCACTGCCCCCTTCTCTAGTTTCATTTATTCCGAACAAACAATAAAAATGAGCACCTTGCCCTTGCTCTAGCCACTCCAGGCAGAATTTGTAAATGTGGAATATAAAATACCCAACTCCTGCAGTGAGTCCTCAACCGCTCCCGGGGGCAATGAGCTCAGCCCTTAGATCTACACGGACAGTAGCACGCGCGAAGGTGTCTTTTATGTGGCCCATCAGTGTAGAACTTCACAGATGAGACTAACTATGGAGGAGTTGTAGGATCAGTTGGGACCGAGAAAAAATAAAGCGGGACACTGAGAAATTAAAAGCCTGAGGAGAGACCAAGATTCATTTCAGAAAACTACAAACTAGCACCCCTGGAAAGGAGGTAGAAGTAACTGACAGAATGGGAGGGAGAAAAGTGGGAAGCAACAAGTGCCCTGGGGGTGACAGTGGAAAACAAAGTCAAGAGGTATATGCAAGGTGTGATGGCTACCACAAAGAGCCATGTGGGTTGGGTCGTTTACACACAGGGATCATGGCACAAAGCAGGAAGACAACAGTTCCTCTCTGTTCAGCTGAGCTGTGACTGCATCTGGAGGAGTGCCTTTTCTAGCACCACATTCCCAGAGAGATCAACAAATGGGAAGTCATTCCTGGGAGAGCAAAAAAGAATGCAGGGGGCTGGCAGAAGTGACTTCTGGATAGAGCCCTGCAACCTGACCCAAATCCTAGGGGACCTGACCACAGGCGTCTGGGTCAGGTTGGGTGAGAAAACAACTGGACCCTCTTGAGCTCGGGTCAGGTCGGCTCTCCTCCTTTAGCCCCTGGGATCGGCACAACCGGGACTGCGTGTTCCTGCCAGCCACCACCTCCTTCCTGCGCTGCACGCGCTGTGGAGCAAGGATGCCGAGGAGTCACAGCGTCTCCCTCTCTCTGCAGCACAGACCCAGCGCAGCAGGGACCATGTCAGAGGATGGAGCCATTGCTGCACACAGTGGCCGCTGCACCAGCCCCATGAGCAGGATGCAGCGGCAGGATCCGGTTTGGGGGGAAAGGTTGGGACCAGGATGGAAAATGATTCAGCCCTCTCAGGGTGAGGTGAGTGGGCCGGGGGCCAGTTCAGGTTGGGCTTAAAAATTGGGCCCGAGCAGACCCCTACTTCTGCAGACAGACGGAAAGAGCTGTCTGTGTCTGATGCGGCCAAGGGATGACTCTGAAGGAGAGAGGATAATACCATACAACTACCTGGAGGGTGTGAACACCAAGGAGGGAGAGGAATTTTTTAGGATAATACATTTTGGTAAAAGTAGGAGTAATGGGATTAAGCTAAAAAAGGACATTCAATTTAGACTTTGATAACAGGAAAAATGCCCCAACTGTAAGACAGGGCTATTAGGTTATGACATAGTCTTCCTAGGAAAGAGGCGGAAGTTCAGTCCTTAGGGGCTTTTCAAATTAGTTTGGCCAAAACAGTGGAAAATGGCTGCTGGGAATGCTCCTGCATTAGCAGGGAAATGGACTGGATGATCCAATAGGTCTTTTCCGTCTCGGTCTCCTGTGAGTCTAGACATCTGTGTGACCTGCATGCCAAGGTCATAACCCACTTTGGAAGGTTCAAAGCCAATCAGATCTCTGAATGGGAGAGCTTAGGGGTCAGACAGGGTCTGCATCAGATCTCTTGATTGGCTATACGTTCCAGTGGTTCTGCTTTAAAAGGCATGCTTCTGCAAACTGCAATCATAACAGACAGCTCCACTGGGGAGAAGCCCCTTCCATTCATTTTTAAATGTAAGGAGGATTTTTTTAATGGAAAATTGTCACTGACAACTTATCAATACATAAGCACTACATAATTCAAGTAATTCAAGTAATTAATCACATGAATTAACATAATTAATCACTCTCCTTACAGTGAGTATGATAACACCCATTTCTTCATGTTCTGTGTGTATCTAAATCTCCTCACTGTATTTTCCACTGAATGAATCCGATGAAGTGAGCTGTAGCTCATGAAAGCTTACGCTCAAATAAATTGGTTAGTCTCTAAGGTGCCACAAGTACTCCTTTTCTTTTTATAATTAATCAAGTAATTCAAATAATTAAAGGAGTCGGAGGCCAAGACAAGCGGTTCAGTTGGCCTCCTAGTACTTTAATGGAAACTAAAATGCCTTCTGTGTTGGCCCTTAATAGGGAAATGGACTTTGTTGGATGCAAGTATTAATCAATGGAAAAAAGGGGTCTGAATATTCCTCCTGGGGCAATTCTGCACTACTGCACATGTGCATAATTAATGAGCCCCGCATATTTTTATTTTTTTGCACAGTAAAAAGCTTCTGCTGAAATGCTGCTGCCGTTCCATCTCTTGCCCACCAAAGGGTGCTGTGGCAATAGAACAAAGCAGCAACTCCCTATCAGCGAAGGAAGAAGAGAGAGAGCCTGTCTTCTTCACAGCAGGCCAGGTCAGGAGACAGGGGCTATGGGGAGACAGACAGTGTGGGATGCTGGGGTGGGGTCAATCAGGGGCTCATAAGGGCTAGTGGGGGAGGACAGACTGGGGCAGGGGCTGAATGGGAGTGGAGGCACAGAGTTAGAGGAGGAGGGAGGTTCAGGGCTCCATAGTGATGGGGGAGGAGGTGCAGAGCTACCTAAGGACAGGGGCTGTTTGGCTGGGGGCACAGAGACACATGGGGACAGGGGGAGGGGGTACAGGGACACATTGTTAGGATATAGATGTTCAGGCCTGTCTGTAAAGGCCTATCATCTAAGAATTTAGGTGTATTCTTATCACTTGGCTAGTTCTAGAGGTATAAAAGAAAGAATGAAAATCACTGTCTGCCAGTGTAAGGTCCTTCTCTTACTGTGACAGTCTGAGGCCCTGTTCTTAGGCTAAGGCCTTTGGCTAAGCAGCAGAGGCAGCCATAAGCTGGGAAGCGACCAGTCACCTCTTCACATTCCCAACTAGTCACATTGAAATAAGGTGCTATTGGGCTGTTAGGAACACAATCCTGTCCTGATAATGCCTATTGCCTCCAGAGAAAGGGAAGGGCCGAGAAGATGTAAAAGGAAACTTAGTTTGATAGCATCCTGTCTGGCAAGAACTCACTTATCACTAGCAGGGATGTGAAATCCTCATTTCTGGGTTTGTTCTATCACTGTAGTCCCCATTTCCCCATTGTTTGTCTGTATAATCTCTGTCTGGTTCTGTGATTGTTTCTCTCTGCTGTATAATTAATTTTGCTGGCTGTAAACTAATTAAGGTGGTGGGATATAATTGGTTACATAATCATGTTACAATATGTTAGGATTGGTTAGTTAAATTTCAGGAAAAGGATTGGTTAAGGTACAGCTAAGCAGAAGTCAAGTTTTACTATATAGTCTGCAGTCAATCAGGAAATGAGGGGGTGGGTGTGTGGGTGGGGGAAATGGGAACTGGGAATGGGGGTGGGGAAATTGGAATCATGTTTGGCTAAGGGCAGGAATGGGAACAGGGACACAGCTGTAAGGCTCTGTGGTGTCAGAGCTGGGAAGGGGGACACTAAGGAAGGAAACTGAAATCATGCTTGCTGGAAGTTCACCCAATAAACATGGAATTGTTTGCACCTTTGGACTTTGGGTATTGTTGCTCTCTGTTCATCTGAGAAGGACCAGGGAAGTGAGTGGGTGAAGGAATAAGCCCCCTAACACACATGGGGATGGGGAGAGTGGGTTTCTGAGTGGGGGTGGAGGGACACATGTGGACGGGGGTGCAAGGACCCATGGGTGTGCAGGAACACATGGAGACAGGGGCAGATGTGCCTTACTGAATGGGAGAGGTTAGGGGTCAGACAGGGTCTGCATGGGGGCAGCTGCCTAACAATTCCTCCCTGCCCCTCCCAAAAAAACTGTTCCATACTTTTCTCACCCATACCCAGCAACGCTCCAAGTTCACACCCAGGCTCCTTCCCAGCAATTTACTTCCCTCCATTACCCTTGACTCTACCAAGCCTTTGCACTGCGCCTAAGGGGTGCAAGAAATATGGTTCTGTATTGAGTTTAAATGAATTATTACTCAGAGTTCTGTATTAACATGCAGAGTAAGGAATTGGTTTGTCAAAAAACATTTCCTGAATCCTTTTTGTTGTCTGTATTCATACAGACATACTTGCTGACAGGTATTTTGAAATAAATAACCAAAAATCATTTTAACGGGTGTAATTATATTGTATTATTTTGACAAACAAAATATGCAGAATTTTGCAGAACCTCTAAAATATTGTACGCATCATTTTTATTTTTTTCTTGCAGAATTCCCCCAGTAGAAAATATATAGATAAGGGTCTCTTCAATGCTATAATCTCAATAACATGTCATCATAACAAAGGAGTGTTGGCTAGGCTTTAGAGCAGGGAGTCAGTTCACTTGGGTTTTATTCACATTCTTTGACTAACTTGCTAAGTGGTGTTGAGCAAGTTACTTAATTCCCTGTGACACAAGTCATCCGTAAATGGGGATAATGCTTCCCTTTCTCACAAGGGTGCTGTGAGTCTTAATTCATTAGTATTAGGGAAGTGCTTTGAGATTTTTGGACGAAGATGCTAAAGAAGGGCAAAAATTATTAGAAGAGATTACTGCTAGTCCGATGGTGTACTTTTACTGTCTACAGCCCATGTACTCCACTGTGTGTAAAAGGGCAATGCTCTCTTTATAGAGCATTGTATCATCCTGATCTGTAAGAACAGCATTTTGCATGATGAGTTTACGCCTGAGGAATACTGGTTCTCCTGATGGTGCCCCAGGCCAAGTTCTACACTGAATTACCCCCGTGCAGTCCCTTGTACCCCCATGAAGTCAGGCAGAATTTGGTGTGGACACCTGGAAAGCGGATGCAATTTCATGAAAGTGCCCTACCTCATCCTTTTGCAGTTTCTCGAGCAGAACTGTCAGAACGATAGCCAGCTTGGTCTCGGCTATAAAGGCAATCCTGAGGGCAATTTTGCCCTTATCTTGGTCATCCATATGTGCCAGGAGGGAAACAACCTCATTATAAACACCTGAAATTAAATAAAAGGATTCGGCTGGTTACCACTGACAGCAGAAATTGGTGCTGGCCTCTTTAATTCACTATCCAGTCAAGATTCTGCAGGAGCCCAAACACTGTGAGAAGTAGACCTGGGAATCCTGGAAATCCTCTTCCTTCCTCCTCATGACCAGGTTTGTTTGCTGAACTCCCCAGTGTGCTTGGGGGGAAATCATCATGAAGCAATTTGCTCCTTTCAAGTAGGTCCCCACGTAAAATAATCTTCCTTTCCCTCTTTACTGTCAATTGATAAGTTTTGATAGCATACAGAATAATAATTTAACTCTAAGCCAAGAAATAGAGCTAAAGTTAAGCACATGCTGAGGAGTTTTGCTTAGTCAGGGCCTCATTTTCAAAAATCTTGAGCACCCAGATGTACCTATTAGCTATGCTGGGAACTTTTGGGGCTCGGTATCTCTTGAAAATCAGGCCACTGTTGGAGACCTCAGTATGAATTTAGAAGCTTAACTTTAGGCCCCTTGTTTTGAAGAAAGCCTTTAATCTTCTTTTATGGTCGTTTAAATAATTGCAGAGAAGACTCATGGAACGGAGTTCATCCAGTTCATAGAATATCAGGGTTGGAAGGGACCTCAGGAGGTCATCTAGTCCGACCCCCTGCTCAAAGCAGGACCAATCCCCAACTTTTGCCCCAGATCCCTAAATGGCCCCCTCAAGGATTGAACTCACAGCTCAAACCACTGAGCTATCCCTCCCCCCTGTACAGTTGCCTGTAGAGGTCATAAAGGAATTCCCCCGCCCCCCACCCCCACCCCCATGCACAATTGGCGAGGTGTACGCTGTGAGTGGGGTGGGGTGGGGTGGGTCCCTCCAACCTTCATCTGAAGCATCAGGGATTGACCATAGCAGGAGATGGGACACCTGGTAGGGTGGACCAGTGCTCTAAAATGGTTCAGAGAATCTGTTTCCTTAGCTGTCCTGCTCACATGCTCAGGGTCCAACTGATCTCCAGAGTTGTGGGTGGGAAGGAATTTCCCCCTGGTCGGATTGGCAGGGACCTTTGAGTGGCAGGATGGGGCACTGATCACCTGCTAGGATAATCTGAGTATATCTGACCCAATCAATTCTCGGCCATTGCAAGGGCCTCAGGCATTGGTGGAACCTCAGTCTCTCCTGTCCTCTGCCGACGGCACACAACAGTTTTGTCTCCTACAGACTGAAATGTTTTTGTCCAAGACAAGTTTTGGGGTTCAGTGTAGGGTTGCTAGGTGAAATTTAGTGGCCTGTGAAATACAGGAAGTCAGACTAGATGATCTAATGGTCCCTTCTGGCCTTAAACTCTAGGAAACAATGAAATAGCTGGTGTATGAAAAAAAACAGGATTTGATCTCCCATGTATCTCTTCGCTCTGGGCAGAAATTCTCCAGGAGACTTAATATTTCACAAGAAATCTGAAATGCCGTATTTATCTGTCTCCATTGTAACAGCATTCCAAGCATGAAGGAGGAACTAACAAGATTTCCCCTTCCCAGGAAAGACTACTTGAGGTTAGGTGATTGCCCATCCGTTATGCAAATTGCATCCTTCAGTTGTAACACCCAGATGCAAACGGAATCATGACTGTAACCTACTCTGCCCATCTGTGTGGGATGAGGAGCACTAGTGTTGCTAAGAAATGTGACCCCATGCTTTGTTCTCTTGCATTTAAGATAGTAGCAGAGCTTCATTTAGACAGCTAGAGGAGAAGTCCTTCTGCCTTTTTTGTTCTAATTTCCCCTATCGCTGATGGAGTTGGCTCCATGGATGCAGAAGACGCAAAATGAGGACCCATAACAAACATAAAACAACTGGGAGAAAAGAAGGAAGACCTCCCCCATAACATTCCCTAGAAACTCAGATTCTCAGGAAAGTTTCCAGGTCCAGAGGCTGTAGGCCAACTCCTCAACTGGTGTAAATCAACACAGCTACAAGGAAGTCAAAGGAGGGACACTGGTTTACAGCAGCTGAGGTTCTGCTCACACAAATGGAGAACATTACAGCTCATCTGTATGCCTATGCTTTCTAAATGTGTGTGTGAATATAGAATGGATATAGAGAATACAGTGCTGACCCTTACCTCTGTCGGTTACCTCCTGATCACTCACAAATGTATTCATGTTTTAATCTTTCCTCAACACTTCCTCCAGTCCTTTCTCCAAAGAGCTCCAGTACTGATAGGCAGCTGGCCTCTCAGGCTGTCCTGTCCGGAATAGCCAGTTAAGATTATGCAAGCACTATTATGACATCGCTGTGACTGTGACATAGCACATAAACTGCTGCTGACCAGGTAGGTGCTGTGATGACATGGACAAGAGTCTCAAAGGTATTTAGGCTCCTAACTCGCACTGAAATCAATAGATGTGAGGAACCTAAATACATTTCAATATCTGGGCCCATCCATGTACGCAGTCCAATAGGTGGCTAAATTTGCTCCGGTGTAGAATTTCTCATTCGCTCGAAATCCTTTTGAATTTTGGTTCCGTCCCTCTCTCAGTTTGCCACACTTTCCAATATTGGTTTTACTGGAAAATCTGCTCCTGCTTGAATGGATAGAAAATAAAAGCACCGAACAAAGAAAGAGAAGAAACTGCCTTGGAGAATTCACAGTGACACTTGAGTGTGGGTGGTTGGTTTCTTTTGCTTTTTAATTTGGTTGATTAAAAAGCTTGATGAAATCTTATTGGACTGTATTACAAATCTTGAAATCTATCCTTCATGATCCCTTTCACCCAAATCACCTTCCACCTTCACATTCACAACCAGCTCCTCCCTGCTGGTCAGAATCAAGTCTACAGTGGCTGTCCCCCCGGTTTCTTCCTCCATTTTCTGAAACAAAGCATTGTCCCCAGTACATTCCAGAAACTTATTGGGTAATTTGGGGTTTTACCATTTCCTTTTTCAGCAGATGTCTGGGTAGGTAAAGTCCCCCATTACAATCAGGATTTGTGTTTTGCATATTTCTGTTGTTTGTTCTAGAAATGCCTCCTCTCCCTCCTCTTCCTGATTTGGTGGTCTGTAATAGACCCCTACCAGGACCTCACCCCTGTTTATTCCCTCTTTTATCTTTACTCAGAGACTTTCAACTGGTCTGCTTCTCACCTCCTTCTGGACCTCAGAACAGGTTTACAATGCAATATGTCCTCTCTTTTTTTTCCTGCCTGTCCTTCCTCAACAAGCTATAGCCCTCTATACCAATAGTCCAGTCATGAGATTTATCCCATCAAGTATCTGTGATGCAGTTAAGCTCAGTTAAGATTTATGTTCTAAAACTCCCAGTTCTTACTGTTTATTCCCCATTAGTATTCCTCCTTGCTTGTGTGTACAGACATCTAAGATGTTAAGCAGATGCCCCCATGGATTTCCCTCTTGTTTCTCCTATAATTCTACTGCAATTTTCCACATCTACTTCTCCCCACACAGCTAGTCCTCTATTAAGGCCACCTTTTTTTACCTGGTGGCTTTTTTCACCTGCCCCCTCTGAACTTCGTTTTAAGCTCTTCTCCTAAGGTTGGTGAGTCAGTGCATGAAGATGTTCTTCTCCTTCTTGGTCAGACGGACCCCATCTCTTCCCAGCAAACCTCCTTCCTGCAATAGCATCCCATGGTAGAGGAAGTCAAAGCCTCCCAGAGACCCATCTTCATAACCCTATTCTGTGGGCATGCCTACCATTGAGTGTGTATTGAGCAGAAAGAACACTCAGTGCAGGAGACAAGGGGACTGAGTTAAACTGCAGATGTCAGGTTCACAAACTTCCATTTTCCGTGACTAATCTCTTAAGCTAGTGAGGATGGCCACGGTATAAAAATATTTCTGGAGATCAGCATGTGATTATTTGTATTGCAGTACTGCCTCACAGTCCCAGTCACAGAGTAGGATCCCATTGCGCTCGGACCTGTAGAAACAGAGAACAAGATGGTCCTTAACTGTCATTAATTAATTAACACATCTTAACAGCACAACAAACAAACAAGAGGATAATAAAGCAAGCAAAAAAGCCCCCTTTGACCAGGTACCAGCAGATAACTAATATAGAGCTACCTATTTCGGGAACTTTCTTCCTGATTCAGGGTCTGATGTGACTCAGCCCCTGTTCCATGCCATTGTGTAAACTGGGGACTCGTACATTTGCACAAGATGGAAAGTATCCAGTGGCACACAGCTGAGGCCTACTCCAGTTTTAGTACATAAACAGCAGGCCACTCTGCAAGAAGCTAAGGGCATGGTCAGCACAGAGAGTTTGCCTGTCTCTGTGCTGGTGTTCTGCACCCCTCACTGACTACACCTGGCTCCATAAAGTCGGGCCTTTCAAAAATGCAGCATCAGGTAGGAGCACAGGTAATTGTAAGAATGCTTGCTCATTGCAGCTGTTACCATCCGGGCAAGGCATCCACATATAAGTCCAGTACGGATGGACCAGTGATGGGAAGAGTGTTCATGCATGTGACAAGTAACACCATGAACTATGTAATGCCACAGAATAAATTAAGTTCAAGAACAGAACAAGAGTATGTGTGGCAAAGCCATGACAAACACTGTGCAGGCATCAAGGAGCTCATAAATTAGCACATCATCACCCCAACACTGCCTCAGCTTGACTTAGAGCTTGGGCAACAGTAGACCCTCAAAAGGAGGAGGCCACAGCTTTACACCCGTGGTCACTGTGATGTTAACTGGCTGCATTTGACAAGAGCTGGATCAGAGGTTGACTTTGAGTGTATTTACAGGGGGAAGGTTTTCACAACACAAGCCTTGTGCACACACACAAATAGTGTTCTGCAGCAGTGCAAGTTGAGCTGCAGCAATGAGCAGCGGGATCCTGCTTGGGCTCGTAATTCATACACTTCTCTCACTAATGAGGATCAACAGATCAACCCATACTGAATGCAGCTTGACAATATACCATCACTTAAAACACATTACAGTCAGAGAGGATGATAAATATTCCATTTATACACATTATGTACAAGGCCCAAAATGACTGAGGGTGCAAGAAAACAAAGCTGGTAAATACAGAAAATGCATTTGTCATAAATATAAAGGGAAGGGTAAACCCCTTTAAAATCCCTCCTGGCCAGAGGAAAAATCCTCTCACCCATAAAGGGTTAAGAAGCTAAAGGTAACCTCGTTGGCACCTGACCAAAATGACCAATGAGGAGACAAGATCCTTTCAAAAGCTGGGAGGAGGGAGAAAAAACAAAGGGTCTCTCTGTCTGCCTGCCTGCGTGCTGCTGCTGCTGGGGACAGAACAGGACTGGAGTCTGAGAACTTTTAGTAAGTAATCTAGCTAGGTATGTGTTAGATTATGATTTCTTTAAATGGCTGAGAAGAGTTGTGCTGAATAGAATGACTATTCTTGTCTGTGTGTCTTTTTTGTAACTTAAGGTTTTGCCTAGAGGGATTCTCTATGTTTGGAATCTAATTACCCTGTAAGGTATCTACCATCCTGATTTTACAGAAGTATTCCTTTACTTCTATTAAAAGTCTTCTTGTAAGAAAACTGAAAGCTTTTTCATTGTTCTAAGATCCAAGGGTGTGGGTCTGTGGTCACCTATGCAAATTGGTGAGGATTTTTACCAAACCTTCCCCAGGAAGTGGGGTGCAAGAGTTGGGAGGATTTTGGGGGAAAAGACGTATCCAAACTACGTTTCCCAGTAAACCCAGTTAAAGTTTGGTGGTGGCAGTGGAAATTCCAAGGGCAAAGGGTCAAATTAATTTGTACCTTGGGGAAGTTTTAACCTAAGCTGGTAAAAGTAAGCTTAGGAGGTTTTCATGCAGGTCCCCACATCTGTACCCTAGAGTTCAGAGTGGGGAAGGAACCTTGACAGCATTACTGAAAAAACAGCTGCAGATTGACTCCTGCTAGCAAGAAGCTTCTGTACAATGTACAGTAAGATATTGGGCTTAACCCAACGCAGGGCTAGGCTGAATTAAAGTCAGTCAAAGTTTTGTCTGAGTAGGGTATGAGGCCCAGCTCCTCAAAGGTCTTTAGACTCCTAACTTCCACTGAAATCAGTGGAAGCTAGGAGCCTAAATACCTACTGTAGAATTTGACCCAATAACAACAATAATAAAAACAATTTGCATTTCTAGAGAGATTTTCTTCTTCAAAGCATTTTACACACATGTTTTCTCACTCTCTGCTTCAAATAAAAGCCATTATTGACAGACAATTCTATTTTTCCGTCACAGCACAGACAAATAGGAGAGTGAAGAGAACACAGTTCATTAATGGGATTTTAAGCAGGTTCTCGTATGGAAAAAAAATGAAAGATCCAGCACTCAGAAGATGACTCTGCTTAGCTGTGTGCCTTGTGGCTTAAAGCAGAATTCCAAGAACATGACTTTGCTTTTTGAAATGGTTTCTCAATTAATGACAACTCAAAATATCTGCTTCCACCTAGTGGTGCGAGTTTGCAGAACATGTGTTGTTTGTATTCCCTGTTTTCGATATCTTTGCCTAAAAGATAAAATACATCCGAATCTACTGAGACAATTCACACTTCTGCACAAAGCCACAACAGCACTAAGAATGTATATCTTTGTTAGCAAATAGGGAGAAGGAAAATTGTTAGCAAATTAGGGAGAAGGAAAAGGATAATCTCAGAAAGAGGCTCTCTCTTTCTCCTTCACTTTATTCTATCTAGGTTTTTCCATGGTTCTCATCAATGAAGTATCTGAGCAGCTTCCTCTAGTACATTAATAATATGACTCACATCTGTCATGGTAATATCTTTTATTGGACTAACTTCTGTTGGTGAAAGGACTGCACAGAGTTCTTCCAGAGTGAAGTCCCGGATGACTGGAAAAAGGCTAATGTAGTGCCAATCTTTAAAAAAGGGAAGAAGGAGGATCCTGGGAACTACAGGCCAGTCAGCCTCACCTCAGTCCCTGGAAAGGTCATGGAGCAGGTCCTCAAAGAATCAATCCTGAAGCACTTGCATGAGAGGAAAGTGATCAGGAACAGCCAGCATGGATTCACCAAGGGAAGGTCATGCCTGACTAATCTAATCGCCTTTTATGATGAGATTACTGGTTCTGTGGATGAAGGGAAAGCAGTGTCATGTTGAGGGAGCATTGAGGGAGCTGGGATTGTTTAGCCTGCAGAAGAGAAGAATGAGGGGGGATTTGATAGCTGCTTTCAACTACCTGAAAGGGGGTTCCAAAGAGGATGGCTCTAGACTGTTCTCAATGGTAGCAGATGACAGAACGAGGAGTAATGGTCTCAAGTTGCAGTGGGGGAGGTTTAGATTGGATATTAGGAAAAACTTTTTCACTGTGAGGGTGGTGAAACACTGGAACGCGTTACCTAGGGAGGTGGTAGAATCTCCTTCCTTAGAGGTTTTTAAGGTCAGGCTTGACAAAGCCCTGGCTGGGATGATTTAACTGGGAATTGGTCCTGCTTCGAGCAGGGGGTTGGACTGGATGACCTTCTGGGTTCCCTTCCAACCCTGATATTCTATGATTCTATGATTCTATGATTCCTTCAGGTCCTTGAAAGGTTATTTATTTCACCAACAGACGTTGGTCTAACAGAAGATATTACCTCAGCTAGGGTGACCAGATGTCCTAAGTTTATAGGGACAGTCCAGATATTCGGGGTTTAGGCGCCTATCAATCCCACCCCACCCCCATCACGATTTTTCATACTTACTATCTGGTCACCCTCTCCCTCACCCACCTTGTCTCTCTAATAGCCTCGGAATGACATGGGAGTATGTTCTCCTGTCACAGACTGTCCCCTGAGAAAGCTCTATCTACTGCACAGACAAGCCTCATCCTTCGAGTAGAAAACTTCATGGTGCCTGAGAAATAGGCCCTGTCAGCCACAACCCTAATCCCAGGGATTTACCTGATATTTTAGATATACTGGGCCCTGGCCACTGAGCCCCTGGAAGAGAAGGACTGCGACCTGGAACCTGACTTGATGTGTTCACGTTGCAGAAGTATGTACACAGCGTCTGAAGGCAAGCAACAAACAACACTTCAATGGTCACTGAATGAGGGGCCTGTGGAAAAAAATAGTACAATTGTGCAAGTAAAGACTGTGTCAAAATGCACGTGCACAGTACTCAGACTCCCTGAATCCTGGCATTTCCAAACTTTCCATTGCTCAGTTTTGCAAACTTACTAATTGTTATTTTAATGCAGATTTTTGTATATTTGTTGGGCGTCTAAAGATATAAAAATACAGACATGGATTCATATCATTGTCGTGCAAACATCCCCATTTCATTGTTTGTTTTGAAAGAAAAAAGTACAGGACTAGGTTCTGGCAATTTCTGTATTGAGCTGTAAAGAAAGGTATTTTTAAGGGGTTTGAACTATCGAAACAGAGGCACAGAGATTGTCTCACATAGGGAGGAGTGGGTGATGCAGTGCACACTTTCCCAAGCCAGCAGAGTTGCTGGACCCCAAGAGATTCCCCCTCTATTCCTGAGCCAACCTTGGCCAGAAGCAAGCAGACAGAAGGACAAAAGTAGCTCTCCGTTTTAATAAAGGCTCTTGTAACTTCCTGGGTCAACTGGTCCCTTCCATTCTTTAGCTGACTATTACTCAGGCTCTTTTCTTACTGGCGAACTTGAATTTTGATTTTTCTACGTCATGGCCAGTCTTTATCGTCTCTCTTGTAAACTTGAATATGCCAATCCCTGAGAGTACGTACTTTCTTGTTTTTTCCTGATTCGGCAATCATAGCTCTGGGGATTGAGCTCCCATTTAAGGTACTTTTAATGATGACCCTCAGTCCTTTATTTCATCTATCAGGATGTTCAAAGAGAGCAGCTACCCTTCACTGAATGCCACTGCTCTGACTTTGGATTCCCTTGTAGAATGTGTGGGGCTGGGGTAGTTGTCTCAGCTGGATTCTTAATCCAGAGGAAAGACGCTCTCCCCTGTTCAATCAAGATCAGGAATGGCACATAGATTTGGGAGAAAAAGTACATTTTACTTTTACTCTATTTTCTTATTTCTCAAAAGGAACGATCAATATAGGTATTGATGTATCTTGTCTGAAATGGGACAGCTGCTCTTCTACTCTCGGGATGGATGCTATATCAATAGATAAGATAAAAAGACAGGCCTAACTGAGAGACTGAACCCATAGGAGGGCCAAATTCTGCTGCTCGGTTACATGAGTACGTCGCTCCCCGACTAGGGCCCAAATCTGTATAAAGAAGAGTAAATCTGGTTCCGAGGGTGTATCGAACAACTTCCAAACTGTATAAGGAGGGTGGTTGAGTCTAAACTATAAAGACAGTTCCAAACCCACAGTTTGAGAATCGCTGTGCAGTAACATGCACTGATTATTGGTGATACTTGGTTTCCTCACAAAGACATGCACAAGGTTACATGGAACTCATCAGATGGTTAAACCACAAACCAGACTGAGCACATGTCAGGAGACCGGGTTGTAGGTGGTCAGGCATAGTGGTCAGACTGGGAGTCATGCCTAGTGGTGAGTGTCCAAAAGCCAAAAGCAGGGATTGAGACGGGGCCAAAACCAAGAAGCAGATCCAAAGATTCGAACTAGAGTCAGAATCCAAATGGCAGAGCCAAGAATCAAGTAGGGTGACCAGACAGCAAATGTGAACAATTGGGATGGGGGTGGGGTAATAGGAACCTATATAAGAAAAAGACCCCCAGATCAGGACTGTTCCTATCAAATGGGGATATCTGGTCACTCTAGAATCAAGAGAGAGTCGGAGTCAGGAATCAGAGCCAAGGGTCAGAACCGGATCACCGGGGGCAGGGAAGAAGGGAGCAGGGCTGGTTCTGAGGCAGGAGCAAGGCTGGGTGTAGGACAGGATCTGGGCTGAAGCTGTGGAGGAACAGAGAAGAAGCAGGGCTTGGCAAGAGCTGAGCCCAGGGAGGCAGAGAATCACTGAGCACCCAGCGAGCGACTGCTGCTGCTGAGTTGAAGAACCAGACAGCTAACTTCTTCAGCCAATCTGGCAGGGTGGTCCAAGCAGGACAGTGTCGGAGGATGGTGCCGTGGGGAAGGCGAGCAGAGCTTCACCATCATGGGCTTGCTTCTGGACGGCGCCGTGCCTTGTGGTGCCGGAGGTCTATCTTGCCTGGTGGGAAACTGCGGTGCCATCATGGCAATCAAGTCCCTGGCCACCTCAAACGTGTCCAGGATGGAAGGGAGCTCCTGCTCCTCCACCTGGCACTCTCTAGCAGGAGGGTCCAGTGGCACCAGACTTGACGGATCCCTCTGCAGGCCCAAAGCCGACAGTGCTGATCCCTGCTAATATTCTGTTCGCTTTTTTGACTGGTGCTGCACACTGAGCAGATGCTTTCAGAGAACTATCCACAGTGACCCCAGGATCTTTCTTGAGTAGTAACAGCTCATCATTGATATGATAAACCCCCCTCATTTTATATGTATCGTTGGGATTATGTTTTCCAATGAGCATTACTTTGCACTTACCAACATGGAATTTCATCTGCCATTTTGTTGCCCAGTCACCCAGTTGTCTGAGGTTCCTTTGTAATTCTTCACGGTCTGCTTTGGACTTATCTGTCTTGAGTAAGTTTCTATCATTTGCACTTTTTGCCACATCACCATTTACCCCCTTTTCCAGATCATTTATGAATATGTTGAACATCACTAGTCCCCGTACAGATCCCTGGGGGACACCACTGTTTACCTCTCTCCATGCTGAATATTGACCATTTATTCCTATCCTTTGCTTCCTGTCTTTTAAGTTAGTGATCCGTGAGAGGACTTTCCCTCTTATCCCGTGACTGCTTACTTTGCTTAGGACCCCCACCAAAGGCTCTTTGTCAAAGGCTTTCTGAAAGTCCAGGAACCTCATGTCTCCTGCTTTGCCCCATGGGCATTTTAACCCTCCAGACCCATTGGGTAACAGTGTGAAGTACAGAGGGAAACTGAGGCATGCATAGAATTATTTAAAAATGTTACAGAAAATTCCCACTTTATTAAGGTCTGGTACATTTTAAACCTGATGCTGCACATGGAAATGTGTCCAGCTGTCTCTCAGGCATGGGCCATGCCCCTTGTGTGCTCCTTTCTCCCCAGTATCACACTTGTGACAGAGTGCTCCCAAGCAGGGCACAGCTGGGCACCTGGGAACAGAGCTGAGCCTCCCCTGAGCACAGCCAAGGTCACTGACTCTCAGGAGAACTGGTGGCTTTCTTAAAGTCCCAGCTCCTGGAGTCATGTGAATTTGTGAGAATTCCAGTTTTTGCTTAGCCAATGAAGTCAGTGTCTAGCGCTCATACCTGGGGAGCAGTCCAGCAGCTCCATGGAGGGATAAATAAAGAACCCAAACTGATCAGTTTTGTAATCCCATGATTTTGGGGGCCTCACTTCTGAACTCTGAAGCTGGTGACGCTGCATAGATGGTGGGCTCTGTGTGCCTATTAGCTCCAAAGTACGCCAGCAACAACCAGCACAGAGATGTCCTCTGAATTAGCCCAGGGAAGGCTGGGCTGGTGGGGTGGGGAAGGCCACGGGCACTTTGCTTGGCCTTTCCACACAGCATCTGTCTGTCCAGCCCTCTTATCAGGGCGTGGCCTCGCTTGCTGATCAGTCTTCAGAGGCTGCTGCTGCAGTGCAAAGGCAATCCAGAGCTGGATTAATCTGACTGCTTCTGCCCCATGCCTCAGTGGGCACCCTGCACGAGAGCCGGCAGAGGGACCCTTGCGTCCTGAGCAAAGCTCCCTGGCAAGGGGTTCTCCCAGGCAGCCTTTCCTTCTGTGCCAGAGCTTTGGGGTGAGAGGAGATGGCTGCCCTGGCAGGAATCTGGGGCCCATTGATCCAACACCCTTTGTCCCTTGGGTGGCTGTTAACAGCATCCCGGGCTCGTCTGTGAGCCTATGTGGGATAGAGGGCGGCTGCTCTTCATTGATCCCTCGTTATCTGTAGGCTCTCCCTGGCCGATATGGGGGCTACAGGGTGAGGGCAGGGTGGGGCCTGGAGCCTGAGCTTTGGCAACCTGCCACCGACTGCCATGCCGGTGTTACAGTAACACCAGGACTTTGATTTGAACTCTGCTTCATACTGTCACCTTGGGCCTGAAGCTTCGCCACCTGGCGTTCACCTGAAGGGGGCGAGTGGTTTTCTTCTAATGGTTGAGCCAGCTCCGCAGCCTGTAACTAGACTCCTAATAGAATCAAAATTATAGTGGAAAGAGGAGTAAGTGCAATTAGCATGTAAAGCCCTCACAAGGGGGGGGGCATGCCACCAAATATTAATACCCATCCCCAGCCTCTCTCCCTTCACAGCGTTTTGGAACCCATGTCCCTTGTCTAGTGAGTGGTACTTAGTTGATGGCGAGTCCCTCCATCATAACAAAAGGCCAAGTACAGTTCCATTGTCCTTGATTCCCATAATCAGGGTAATAACAATTTATTCTTCCTGCCCCAATAACAGAGACAATGGGGATCCCACAGCAGCCAAAGTGACCATTTGGGCAGCTATGGCCTCATTCTAGGCGGGGTGGGTGTGCCTATGCAAATGAGATCGGCCCCTGAAGTTCTTTTCCACAACTTGCCACACCTCACCACCAGATGTCAGGGTGGATCTCATCCTGACTCTGCTTACAAGAGGAAAGTGATCAGGAACAGTCAGCATGGATTCACCAAGCGCAAGTCATGCCTGACTAATCTAATTGCCTTCTATGATGAGATAACTGGCTCTGTAGATGAGGGGAAAGCAGTGGATGTGTTATTCCTTGACTTTAGCAAAGCTTTCGACATGGTCTCCCACAATATTCTTGCCAGCAAGTTAAAGAAGTATCGGCTGGATGAACGGACTATAAGGTGGATAGAAAGCTGGCTAGACTGTCGGGCTCAATGGGTGGTGATCAATGGCTCCATGTCTAGTTGGCAGCCAGTATCAAGTGGAGTGCCCCAAGGGTCGGTCTTGGGTCCGGTTTTGTTCAGTATCTTAATTAATGATCTGGAGGATGGCGTGGATTGTACCCTCAGCAAGTTTGCAGATGACACTAAACTGGGAGGAGAAGTAGATAGGTTGGAGGGTAGGGATAGGATACAGAGGGACCTAGACAAGTTGGAGGATTGTGCCAAAAGAAATCTGATGAGGTTCAACAAGGACAAGTGCAGAGTCCTGCACTTCGGAGGGAAGAATCCCATGCACCGCTGCAGACTAGGGACCAAAAGGCTCGGCCGCAGTTCTGCAGAAAAGGACCTAGGGGTTACAGTGGACGAGAAGCTGGATATGAGTCAACAGTGTGCCCTTGCTGCCAAGAAGGCCAATGGCATTTTGGGATGTATAAGTAGGGGCATTGCCAGCAGATCGAGGGACGTGATCGTTCCCCTCTACTCGACATTGGTGAGGCCTCATCTGGACTACTGTGTCCAGTTTTGGGCCCCACACTACAAGAAGGATGTGAAAAAATTGGAAAACGTCCAGCGAAGGGCAACAAGAATGATTAGGGGACTGGAACACGTGACTTATGAGGAGAGGCTGAGGGAACTGGGATTGTTTAGTCTGCGGAAGAGAAGAAGGACGGGGGGATTTGATAGCTGCTTTCAACTACCTGAAAGGGGGTTCCAAAGAGGATGGCTCTAGACTGTTCTCAGTGGTAGCTGATGACAGAACAAGGAGTAATGGTCTCCAGTTGCAGTGGGGGAGGTTTAGGTTGGATATTAAGAAAAACTTTTTCACTAGGAGGGTGGTGAAGCACTGGAATGGGTTACCTAGGGAGGTGGTGGAATCTCCTTCCTTAGAGGTTTTTAAGGTCAGGCTTGACAAAGCCCTGGCTGGGATGATTTAATTGGGGATTGGTCCTGCTTTGAGCAGGGGGTTGGACTAAATGACCTCCTGAGGTCCCTTCCAACCCTGATATTCTATGATAAGTCTCTGCCTGCGCTAGAGCTTAAGTCTTTGCAGTTAATTTAACCCTTCTGAAACAGGAGGGAAGTTACTCAATGTTCCAGCTGAGGCCACGTCTATATTGGGAGCATTTTGCCAGTATAGGTAAACTAGTGTGGACATAGAAGAGCACTACTGTCCCCCACTGAATGAAGAACCTTTACCCTTAGAAAAGAGCAAGAATATAAAGAGGACGAACCCACTGCTCAGGCTTGCTCTGCATGGCTTTTCTATCATTATAGCGATGTTGGCTAGGGGTGTGATTCCTAACCAATACCATCATACCAGTACATCATCTTAACTCCTGGAGGCAGTTATACCAGTATAAGTGTGCTTATACCTGTACAACTAATATACACTAGCACTGGAGAGCTTAAAATAAGATACTAGACTGAGAGGACAAAAGAAAGGAGCAGATTCTCCTCTTAAATATACAGCATTCTCGCCTAGGATAGAAGACTGCGAAGAGGGACTTGCAGACAGATGTACACTGAATAGAGTTATTAGCAAGATGAAAAAACATGGCTTAGCAGCTCTCCTGCTCTGATTGCAAAGTAAAGAATTAACTGCAACATCAGATCACTTCTGCTTTGGCCAGCCAGAAGGCATCCATATAACACTGGCTGCATTTGCTCCATTGCCTGAAGTGGGAAGTAAATAGCCTGGTCCCATGAGTGAACTGTTGGAAGAGAATAGGATCCCATCACTGAGCTAGGTATTCTGAAGAACCTGTTTCACCTTTCTTCAGGGTAAATGCACTGATCTGAAGGGCATTACTAAATATGAACTGGATGCTTTTACTAAGTGGTAAATGGATGAGCGATATAAATATGAAATCAAGACGGCTTCTTCCAGCCTAATAGCAAGTGAAGGCATCCTTCTAGCAAAAGGCAGCACAGCATACCGAGCTCACCATGCATAAGCATTTACAAAAACATGATTTCCCAAGTTTCAGAGGAACAGCCGTGTTAGTCTGTATTCGCAAAAAGAAAAGGAGTACTTGTGGCACCTTAGAGACTAACCAATTTATTTGAGCATGAGCTTTCGTGAGCTACAGCTCACTTCATCAGATGTTTACCGTGGAAACTGCAGCAGACTTTATATACACACAGAAATCATGAAACAATACCTCCTCCCACCCCACTGTCCTGCTGGTAATAGCTTAGATAAGCTATTACCAGCAGGACAGTGGGGTGGGAGGAGGTATTGTTTCATGATTTCTGTGTGTATATAAAGTCTGCTGCAGTTTCCACGGTAAACATCTGATGAAGTGAGCTGTAGCTCACGAAAGCTCATGCTCAAATAAATTGGTTAGTCTCTAAGGTGCCACAAGTACTCCTTTTCTTTTTATGATTTCCCAAGTGCATTAGAGACCTTAACATCCCATCCTACCTTCAGAGTAACAGCCATGTTAGTCTGTATTCGCAAAAAGAAAAGGAGGACTTGTGGCACCTTAGAGACTAACCAATTTATTTGAGCATAAGCTTCCGTGAGCTACAGCTCACTTCATCGGATGCATCCTACCTTCCTGCACTTTATCAGATGATAGGGAAACCAACAGGCCCTGATTCGATGATACTTATCATAGGGACATTGTATTAACCTCTCTGGATCCAAAGCATCAACTGGAAGAGAAGGAATAAAAAGACAAAAGAAAACATTCTGTAAAACAAGATCTAAGTTCATCATCAACACAATTAACAAGAGTGAAAGCATACTAGCTACTGGAGCTGCCCTCTAACGGGGTTAAGCCATCAATTTTTAATAGCCGAGATAAAAATGCTAAACTGCTAAGTTGGCACTCATTGTGTGTACCCAACCAAATTCACTTCGGATTTTGGGTGAGTGGAATATTCCATTAAAAATGAGGAAAGCGCAATCAGTAGTGCAGAGTGGCCGGTACATATTAATGACTATACTTATGCAGAACAGTGAGCTGGAAATAAACATTACTATAAAAACCCTTGAAGCTACCAAATTAACTAGTTGTACAGCAGTGACATGCTAAGGATTGGCAGAAGCACGGCATTCTGAAGTAAATCCTTTTGCATTTACCTTCATACTCCAAGGCCATCTCTGCTGGATTTAGAAAAACATCAAACTAAAACAAACCATGTCTGGAGTTAAGGATGCAATTTGCACTACAGTGCACTTGGCCCTGTAAAGTGCAGAGGTTGGCAGGTGCTTAAGAGCCCAAGACTCTCTGAACATAGTGAGGGCCTAAGTCACAGGCACTTTTTGAAAATGTTCCCTCCTAGTCCATACTATGACACAGAGACAGGCACGAGTCACCTTAATCACTTAACAGTTACGCAGAAGGGACAAGGTAGGGGAGGACCAACTTCTGAAAGTGAGACACACAAGCTTTCAAGCATACATAGACCTCTTCTTCAGGATTCAGTTTGTGTCCATGCAGCAGTTTTCTTGCCATCACAAATGTGTCTCCCCTCACACCTTCCATGCTATTTATCCGCATTTGTATCAATGTACAGAGGGCATGCACAGAAGTAACTTGGGCCAATGGACTGTGGGAGGTTTTCTAGATAGCTGGAAGTAAGGAGGACGGGCCAGATTGATTACATAAATCAGTATTTTTCAACCTTTTTGATACCAGGGACCAGCTTAGAATCATTGAATATCAGGGTTGGAAGGGACCTCAGGAGGTCATCTAGTCCAACCCCCTGCTCAGAGCAAGACCAACACCAACTAAATCATCCAAGCCAAGGCTCTGTCAAGCCGGGCCTTAAAAACCTCTAAGGATGGAGTTTCCACCATCTCCCTAGGGAACCCATTCCAGTGTTTCACCACCCTCCTAGTGAAATAGTGTTTCCTAATATCCAACCTAGACCTCCCCCGCTGCAACTTGAGACCATTGCTTCTTGTTCTGTCATCTGCCACCACTTTGAACAGCCTAGCTCCATCCTCTTTGTAACCCCCTTTCAGGTAGTTAAAGGCTGCTATCAAATTCCCCCTCACTCTTCCCTTCTGCAGACTAAATAACCCCAGTTCCCTCAGCCTCTCCTCATAAGTCATGTGCCCCAGCTCCTTAATAATTTTCGTTGCCCTCCGCTGGACTCCCTCCAATTTGTCCACATCTGTTCTGTAGTGGGGAGACCAAAACTGGACGCAACACTCCAGATGTGGCCTCACCAGTGCCAAATGGAGGGGAATAACCACTTCCCTCCATCTGCTGGCAATGCTCCTACTAATACAGCCCAATATACCATTGGCATTCTTGGCAACAAGGGCAGACTGCTGACTCATATCCAGCTTCTCATCCACTGTCATCCCCAGGTCCTTTTCTGCAGAACTGCTGCTTAGCCAGTCGGTCCCCTGTCTGTAGCAGTGCATGGGATTTCCTTCCTTCCTTCCTTAGTGCAGAACTCTGCACTTGTCCTTGTTGAACCTTATCAGATTTCTCTTGGCCCAATCCTCCAATTTGTCTTGGTCACTCTGGACCCTTCCCTACCCTCCAGTGTATCTACTTCTCCCCCCAGTTTAGTGTCACCTGCAAACTTGCTGAGGGTGCAATTAATCCCATCATCCAGATCACTAATAAAGATGTTGAACAAAACCAGCCCCAGGATTGACCCCTGGGGCACTCCACTTGATACCGGCTGCCAACTAGACTTGGAGCCATTGGTCACTACCCGTTGAGCCCAACAATCTAGCCAGCTTTCTATCCACCTTATAGTCCATTCATCCAATCCGTACTGCTTTAACTTGCTGGCAAGAATACTGTGGGAGACCGTACCAAAAGCTTTGCTAAAGTCAAAATATATCACACGCACTGCTTTCCCCATATCCACAGAGCCAGTTATCTCATCCTGGAAGGCAATCAGGCTGGTCAGGCATGACTTGCCCTTGGTGAATCCAAAGCTTACAGCTTTTCTAAACAGTGTCAGGGAGATCTGAGGGACAGGCCATTGAGAAAGACTGACATAGGTACTTAGGACAAATGGCTACTTGTGATGAAGTGGGAAGTGTCTTAGTGTTTGATGAATACTGTGCACGCCTCAGTTTTCCCATTGTGTTGCACAAGTATCTAGGTGGTGGGATAAGGGTGTGTGACCTTTGCAGATACCCCGAGAGGGAAGGTGCAAGTGCCTTCTAGCTCCCTGGGCCCAGACAATAGATGTATCCTGGCAACTGATTGCCGGGGCCCATCCTCTGCAAGAGCCAGTGGGAGGAATTGGAGAACAAAGAGAGGTGGAGGCCAGGTGACCGGTTTGCTTGGGGAACAGCATACAGGATGGAGGAGGGGCAACTGGGTGTGACTGAAGGTGGGCTGCTGGAGGCTGGTCAGACTCCTGGTTTGGGACTCAGGAGGAGAACCTGTGGCTATGGGTCTCCTCAAGATGAACTTTGCTGTAACTTCCTGCTTTCTGTGCTAACAAGATTCTGCTCTATGCTGTGTTCCAGACAACTAATAAACCCTTCTGTTTTACACCGCTGGCTGAGAGTCACTCCTGACTGCTGAAGTCGGGGGTGCATGGCCCCTTTGGAGGGCGTGTAAGGTTTCCCCAGGTGTCCTATTCAGGTGGCTCACTGCAGGGAGCTTATGGCGTGAGACAGGGATGCTGAATGCTCCGAGGTCAGACCAAGGAGGAGCTGAAGCCCAGGAGGCTTGTCCTAGTGAGAGTGTGCCCCGAGGGGTAGCCACACTGCAAGAGGGTCCTGGTCCGGGGGCTGGTCTTCACCAGACTCACTGCAGCTGCGCTAATGTAGGGCAGTACTGTAAACGCACTATGAAGACCAGACAGCGCTTTCCTGTCAGCATAATTACTCCACCTCAGCGAAAGGTGGAAGCTATGACAGAATGAGTGTGTGTCCCACTGACTTAGCGTCAGTGCGGACAGCTCAGGGGGGTGGCTTTTTCATGTCCGTGACCGACATAAGTTACATCAACTTAAGCGGAAGCGTAGACAAGCCCTGAACTTCATTCACTGGTTCCAGAGCACCAAGCCCGTGCATCCATGAACTACTAAGGGGGGAAAAAGTCCCCAATGCCTCAAACCAACACCATACACCTGGCTATGCCTCTGGAGAGGGCAGCACCCTTACCTGACCATGGTACTAATTAGGGCTGTCGATTAATCACAGTTAACTCACGCCATTAACTCAAAAAAAATTATTAAAAAAATGAATCGCACAGTTACATTTCAATTGGTATTCTATTGTGTATTACACATTTTGGGATGTTTTCTACATTTTCAAATATATTGATTTCAGTTACAACACCGAATACAAAAGGTACAGTGCTCACTCTATTCTATTTATTGCAAATATTTGCACTGTAAAAATGATAAACAAAAGAAATCGTATTTTTCAATTCACCTCATACAAGTACTGAGGTGCAATCTCTTTATCGTGAAAGTGCAACTTACAAATGTCGATTTTTTTGTTACGTAACTGCACCCAAAAACAAACCAATGTAAAACTTTGGACCTTACAAGTCTACTCACTCCTACTTCTTGTTCAGTCAATCACTGAGAGAAACAAGTCTGTTGACATTTACAGGAGATATGCTGCCCACTTCTTATTCACAATGTCTTCTGAAAGTGAGAAGAGGCATTTGTATGGTACTTTTGTAGCCGGCATTGCAAGGTATTTACATGCCAGAGATGCTGAACATTCGTATGCCCCTTCATGCCTCGGCCACCGTTCCAGAGGACGTGCTTCCATGCGGATGACACTTGTTAAAAATATAATGTGTGTGACTGAACTCCTTGGGGGAGAGCGGTGCGCCCCCTGCGCTGTTTCACGCACACGCCGCCACAGATTCCCTGGTATAGCAGTCACGGATGATGACCCAGCACAGGTTGTTCATTTTAAGAACACTTTCCCTGCAGATCTGACCAAATGCAAAGAAGATACCAATCTGAGATTTCTAAAGATAGCTCCAGTACTCGACTCAAGGTTTAAGAATCTGAAGTGCCTTCCAAAATCTGAGAGGGTCGAGGTGTGGAGCATGCTTTCAGAAGTCTGAAAAGAGCAATACTCCAATGTGGAAACTACAGATCCAAGCCACCAAAAGAGAAAATCAACCTTCTGCTGGTGGCATCTAACTCAGATGATGAAAGTGAACATGTGTTGGACCACACTGCTTTGGATCGTTATTGAGCAGAACTCATCATCAGCATGGACACATTCTCTCCTGCAAATGTAAACAAACTTGTTTGTCTTAGCAATTGGCTGAGCAAGAAGTAAGACTGAGTGTACTTGTAGGCTCTAAAGTTTTACATCGTTTTGTTCGAGAATGCAATTTTTTTGTACATAATTCTACATTTGTGAGTTTTACTTTCGTGATAAAGAGATTGCACTATATTACTTGTATTAGGTGAAGTGAAAAACACTATTTCTTTTGTCTTTTTGTACAGTATAAATATTTGTCATAAAAAAGAAATATAAGTGAGCACTGTACACTTTGTATTCTGTGTTGTAAATGAAATAAATATATTTGAAAATGTAGAAAACATCCACAAATATTTAAATGGTATTCTATTATTTTTAAGTGCGTGATTACATTTTTTAATTGCTTGACAGCCCTAGTACTAACAGGATATTAACCATGTTGCGTCTGTAGCAAAACGCATTTTGGAGCCAGCCACTGGTAATAAAGTCAATTATGAATTATGGCAAGGACAGGGCCTTAATAAGAACAGTCACTTCACTGGGATGATCCCCAGGAAACTGATTTAGGCCCTGGCTGCACAAGACATGACTGTAGCTTTGTAACCAGTTTGTACCCCACACAGCAAATTTGATCTGCTAGTTGGATCATCCATTTCTCCAGACCACAGACATGCTGCAGCTGGGGGACATAGTCCACTAGGTCAATGTGGGAACCCACAAACCATGATGCACACTGTGGAGGACTGCAAAATGGCAACTTCCTGGAGGTCTTCATGCCTTGAACATCACTGATAAGAAGGCTGAGGCTTAGCTGGATCGCATACACTAAATAAATAAAAGGAACCACACACAGCTGAGTTACACCCCCACTCCAGCCTTCCTGGCTCACAAAGGTTGGGCAGCTCAGTTATCTTTTCTTATACACGCTTATAGTAATACTCTATCCTGAGCCCCTCCACCTGCCTGAGAGGTCAACACTTTTACACCTACCTTGTGGCTCATGATCTGTATGAAGAACTTGGTTCCTGATGTTTTAGTTAAAACAAACAAACCAAAAACACAAAGAGTTAGATTCTCTCCTGTCTTCACTGCAATTCACACAATTTGAATGCATCAGCCATCTAAAAAAATCCTTCCCCCCAAGATTATAAGTCTAAATAAGACAGAATTTAAAGGACTGCACAGTCTAGAGTCAACCTGAATCTCAGATTTGGTTGCCCATCAGAAAATATGTTTACTACCCCGCCGGCAAGTTGTCACTTCAGTCCCATGATGTGCTTTTGCTCTGAAACATGACTGGCTAAAAATGGCATCTCCTTAGTTGGCCTGCTCTGTGTGTGTGTATTGGAATCAGAGCTGTGAGGGTCGTGACAAAAATGAGAAGGGGGAGGATTTGTTGCATTTTGCTCATCTTAACTCTGCAGAGCCAGCCCAGCTACAGGAGGGAGAGCTCAGGTCTATTCTGCATCATCATTGTTATTATTTATTTGTATTAGCATAGTGCCCAGGAGCTCTAGTCATGGACAAAGATCTGTTGTGCTAGGCACTGTACAGTGATTAAACAAATGCAACATTAACAGAAAGAAAAGGAGTACTTGTGGCACCTTAGAGACTAATCAATTTATTTGAGCATAAGCAGAATTAATATCATATTGCCTCTATATAAATCCACACTACATTCCTATCTTGAATACTGTGTGCAGATGTGGTCGCCCCATCTCAAAAAGATATATTGGAAATGGAAAAGATACAGAAAGGGGCAACAAAAATTATTACGGGTATGGAACAGCTTCCTTATAAGAAGAGAGAAGACTGGGACTTTTCAGCTTGGAAAAGAGATGACTAAGGGGGTGAAAGTAAATACGGAAGTGTTATTTCTGCTTCTCATAACACAAGAACTAGAGGTCATCAAACGAAATTAATAGGCAACAGGTTTAAAACAAACAAAAGGAAGTATTTCTTCACACAATGCACAGTCAACCTGTGGAACTCCTTGCCAGAGGAAGTTGTGAAAGCCAAGACTATAACAGGGTTTAAAAAAGAACTAGATAAGTTCATGAATTAGTCAGGATGAGCAGGGATGCAAAACCAAGCTCTGAAGTGTACCTAGCCTCCGTTTGCCAGAAGCTGGGAATGGGCCAACATTAGGTAAGGCGGAATTCTAGGCTACCCTGAGCTGTATGGTTCTGACACTATCTGACCCCCCTGCTGGATCCCAAGGCCATAGAGCCCTTCAGCCAAATGGATGGTATTGAGATGGGGGACTATGACCTGTTCAAACAGGCTTTGCTGCTGAAGTTTGAACTGACCCCTGAGGCGTACAGGAAACGATTCCGGGGTGTACGCAAGACCCCAGGTGCCACTTACAAGGAGGTCACCAATCTGCTGGGGGAATATCTCCGTAGGTGGGGGAAGGGCACAGGGGCCACTACCGCAGAGGAGGTGTGTAACCTGGTGGGGTTGGGGCAGCTGTATGACATCTGCCCTCCAGACCTTAAGATGTGGTTAGTGGACCAGAAGCCTAAAGATCTGCGCAGTGCAGGGGCACTAGTGGATGAGTTTGTGAACAGCAGATAGGGGTCAGGAGGGAGACCCACATCAGGGACTCAGAAGGGGAGTCACACAGAAACCTCCCCAGGGTGGGACTCCAGGAAGCCCAACTCACAGGTGCCCCTGAAGGCTGGGGCAGGCCGACCCCCCATGGGACTTGAGGGACCTGAAATGTAATTACTGTGGCCAAAAAGGACACAAGGTGGCTCAATGCCTGAAGATGGAGGAAATGGCAGCCAAGCAGAACCCGCGGGGTGTCAACTGGACGGAAGCCCACCGAGAGGGGGCACCACGGGTCCAGGGGGCCGCAGTTGATAGGGCTATGCTGGGGTCGGGGATCACACCGAAGCACGAGGGTAGGGCTTGACAGTGCTGGGCCAGAGCCTCTGTCCCAAGGTGCGGAAACTGAGGCACCGCCAACCAGGGCTGTCCCCTCAAACCCAGCAGCCGAATTCCAGATGGAGCTGCAGGAGGATCACTCCTTAGAGAAGCTGAGGGCCCTTGCTGGCCACAATGGTGCAGGACCCCAGGGGGAGGACTGCCGGGAGAGATTCCTGTGGGAGAAGGGATTCCTGTCCCGGGAATGGGCTGGTTCAGGGCCAACTGAACCTTGGAAAGCCAGGAGGCAATTGGTGGTCCTCCCCCAGAGGTACCACCACAGACTGTTGTACTTGGCCCACAATATTCCCCTTTCAGGGCATCTGGCGCACCAGGCAGAGGCTGCTGCAGAACTTTCAGTGGCCCGGGGCCTTTGACGCCGTCCAACAGAATTGCAGGGCCTGGGACTCCTGCCAGAGGGTGGGGAAGGCCCAGGAGAAGTGTAAAGCAGCTCTGAGACCTCTGCCCATCGTAGAGGAGCCTTTCCAGAGGGTGGCCATGAACATAGTGGGGCCCCTCAGCAGGGCAGCCCGGTCGGGGAAGAAATACATTCTGGTGGGGGTAGATTTCTCTCTGCGCTACCCCGAGGCAGTGGCCATGTCCTCTATGGAGGCAGACACCGTGGCAGACGCGCTGCTCACCATTTTTAGCAGAGTGGGTTCCCCAGGAGGTCCTTACAGACCAGAGGTCCAACTTCATGTCAACCCTGCTCCAGTGCTTGTGGGAGAAGTGTGGGGTCTGACACACCTGGGCCTCGGCGTGTCACCCTCAGTCCAACAGGCTGGGGGAGAGGTTCAATGGGACCCTAAAGATGATGCTGAAAACCTTTATGGACCAGCACCCACAGGACTGGGAGAAGTATTTACCCCACCTGCTGTTCACATACAGGGAAGTGCCCCAGGAATCCACAGGGTTTTCCCCTTTCGGAAATAGGAGGAGGGTGAGGGGACCCCTCGACTTGATGAGGGACGAGTGCGGGGGGAAGGCCTCCCCCGATGGAGTATGTTCTGACCTGTCTGGAAAAGCTCGCGGAGCTCATGGGCTTGGCCAGGGGAAACCTAGCCAGGGCACAGGGGAAGCAGAAGGTCTGGTACAACCGCTCAGCACGTGCCTGCTTCTAGGCTACCAGGGACCAGGGGATGCTTCTCATCCCCATGAGGAAGCACAAGTTGCAAGATGCCTGGGACGGCCCCTTCAAGGTCATCAGACAGGTAAATGAAGTGAAATATGTAGTGGAACTGTCCAACCGGGCACACCGCCACTGGGTGCACCATGTCAACATGATGAAGCCATACTGGGCCAGGGAGAAGTTGGGGCTGGCTGGGTGTGGGCAGTGGGAGGAGAAGGGAGAGGATCCCCTGGTGGGACTCCTCCCTGAGGTGGGGCTGACCCCTCGCTGGAATCAATTCTCCTCTCAGACCAGCTAACCCCTGCCCAGCAGGCAGAGATCAGAGAGGTGCTGCCTTCACACCGGCAGCTGTTCTCCAGCCGGCCCGGGCTCACTATCCTGGCTGTTCACCAGGTGGAAACAGGAGCCAATCTTTCCATCCGGTGTTCCCCATTCAGGGTCACTAGGAAAACAGCCCAGGACCTGGAGAGAGAGGTTGGAGACATGCTGGCTTTAGGGGTGATCCAGCCGTCCTCCAGCCCCTGGGCCTCTCCCATGGTGCTGGTTCCCAAGAAGGATGGGTCGATCCGGTTCTGTGTGGATATGGGAAGTTCAGTGCCATCACCATGTCCAATGCCTACCACCAATAAAATCCTAGACAAGTTGGGGGGGGTGCTGATTAGACAAAGTGGGACTGTTCTTAATGTTTCCTCTGAATAGTGTGGGGGTGCCTCAATTTCCCCTTTGCAGTTCTTAAGTATCTAGGTGGTGGGAGAAGGGTGTCTGATCACTGCAGAGCCCTAGAGGGCAGGTGTGTGCAGGAGTCTGGACACAGAGAATGGCCGACACCCTGTTTCCTGGCCACTGAGGGCCTGGGCCCTTCCCCCCTGCAAGGTGAGAGCTAAAGGGTTGGAGAACAAGGGAATCAGGTGACCTCCTGGCCCGGGAAAGGAACAAAGCCCAGAGGAGGAGGGGCTGGAGGGAGTTTCAGTTTGGGGCTGGCTGAGACATGGAGTGAAGGGCAGACGTGGTTGTCTGGCTCACTGCCCCCCAAAATGGACCCAGCTGAGGAGTCCTGTTCTCTGCACCTACCAGCTCTGTTTTAGACCATGTTCCTGTCGTTTAATAAACCTCTGTTTTACTGGCTGGCTGAGAGTCACATCTGACTGCGAAGTTGGGGTGCAGGACCCTCTGGCTTCCCCAGGAGCCCCGCCAGAGCAGACTCGCTGTGGGAAGCGCACGGAGGGGCAGAGGATGCTGAATGCTCCGAGGTCAGACCCAGGAAGCTGTGTGAGCTGTGTGTCCTGCAGACAGTCTGCTCACAGACAGGAGACTTCCCCAGAGTCCTGACTGGCTTCATGGGGAGCAGTTCCAGAGCATCGCCTGGGGACTCCATGACAGCTATCAAATCCTCCCTCCCTCTTCTCTTCTGCAGACAAAATAAGCAGAGTTCCCTCAGCCTCTCCCCATAAGTCACGTGCCCCAGCTCCCTACTCATTTTCATTGCCCTCCGCTGGACTCTCTCCAATTTGTCCGCATCCTTTCTGTAGTGGGGGCCCAAAACTGGACGCAATACTCCAGATGAGGCCCTCACCAGTGCTGAATAGAGGGGAATAATCCCTTCCCTCGATCTGTGGGCAATGCTCCTACTAATGCAGCCCAATATGCTGTTAGCCTTTTTGGCAACACGGGCACACTGCTGACTCACCTCCAGCTTCTCATCTGCTGTAACCCCAGGTCCTTTTCTGCACGTCCTTTTCACCAGTTCCTTATCCACCTTTCAATTCTCAGATTAAAGCCCATCTTCTCCAATTGAACTAATAATTTGCCAATTGTATCAAATGCCTCACTGACATCCAGGTAGATTAGATCATTGGTTCTCAAACTGGGGGTCACAACCCGGTTAAGTGGGGGGGTCACGAGCCCTGACCCCAGCGCGCGGCTGTAAGTTGCGAGCCCCGACCCCTGCACCAGGCTGTCAGCCCTGACCCCTGTGTGGAGCTGCGGGGCTACGAGCCCCAACCCGGGCACATGGCTGTGGGTCCCGACCCCTGTGCTAGGCTGTGAGCCCTGACCCCAGTGTGCGGCTGTGAGTCCCGACCCCGACCCCTGAGCCGGGCTGTGAGCCACGACCCCGGTGTGCAGCTGTGAGTCCTGACCCCAACCCCTGGGCCGGGCTGTGAGCCCCGACCCCAACAGGGAATCGTGGTTGCAAGCCCCGACTCCAACCCCCACACAGGGCTGCAAGCCCAGACCCCAACCCTGGCCAGGAGTGGGGCTGTGATCCCTGAGTCCGACTGCCACATGGGGTTGCAAGTGCTGACCCCAACCAGGAGTGGGGCTGTGAGCCCTGAGCTGGGGCCTCCAGGACGCTGTGAGCCCCACCCCTGTAATGGGGTTTCAGGCGCAGCCCGGCCATGCTGAGGGTTATCAGCCGGGAGCACACACAGGGTTGTCAGCCCCGAGCCCCGCCACCCGCTGTGTTTTAGTCTGAATTTAAAAGCAGTGAGTAAAGGTAAATTCATTTTAAGCCATAGGGTTTAAATTTAGTATTTAACATAGTGTTAAATATCAAAAATGTGTTTTTAATTTTTAAGCGGGGGTCGCACTCAGAGGCTTGGTGTTCGAAAGGGGTCACCAATACAAAAAGTTTGAGAACCTCTGGATTAGATCTACTGCATTTCCTTTGTGTAAAACCTCAGTTATCTTCGCAGAGAAACAGATCAGGTTGGCCTGGCAGGACCTACCGATTGTAAAACCAGGTTGTATTTTATCCCAGTTACCGTTCACCTCTTTGTCCTTCATTACTTTCTCACTCAAAATTTGTCCCAAGACCCTGCAGACAGTTGAGGTCAAATTAAAAGGCCTGTAGATACCTGGACCACGTTTTTTTCCATTTCTTAAAAATAGGAACTATATTAGCAATTCTCCACTCCCCCGCCCCAAGTTTACAGAGCCATCAGAAATCCTTGCTATTGGGCTTGCAATTCCATGTGCCAGTCCCCTTACTCTGCATGGATGGAGCTTATGGGGTGCTAGGGGCTGCAGTGAGTGGGGTGGGAGGACCCAGTAGGGGGCACTTGCCCCTTCTAGTCTGTGCTGGCCCCAGCATAGTGCTCAATTTGTGCTATTTTGGGGGTTGTAAATCTAAGTTTCTGAGCGCTTGTCACTAAGGAGCCCATGTGCAGTGCAGCCTGGTCATAGAATCATAGAATATCAGGATTGGAAGGGACCTCAGGAGGTCATCTAGTCCAACCCCCTGCTCAAAGCAGGGCCAATCCCCAATTTTTGCCCCAGATCCCTAAATGGCCCCCTCAAGGATTGAACTCACAACCCTGGGTTTAGCAGGCCAATGCTCAAACCACTGAGCTATCCCTCCCCCAAGGCTCCCTGGCCCAGCTCCCCACGCTCTGTGCAGCACAGTGCAACTAGATGTGGGATTCTTCACTTGTCCTAATCTACTGTGCTGTGTGGCTGTTAAAGAGCTGCTCCGTCCCACCCCAGAGGTGGCTGCATCTTAGTGCTGGGCAAAGGATCCCTGTATAAATAGCCCCTGCATCCCACCCCAGAAGTGGCTACATCTCAACCTCAGGGATGAACTGAGTGACTGGAATACAAGTGACTCTAGTCCTGGGAGTGACCAGGGCTGCTGGGCCTCTTGCCAGGGAGGTGGGCAAGGCCTCAGCAGAGATTGGGGCCCTGGGGTGGTGCAAGGCCAGGGCCGAGATTCTTCTGGCCGTGGGAACCCAGTGACTCAGTCAGTGCCCCGCTCCCAGCCAGTCCTCCCCATTCACCGAGCCCTTCGTGCCAGCCATGTTGCTCTAAGTCGCACTAGGTGCCACTCGATAGGTCACCTACAATCACACGGTTTCTTTTCGGTGCCTTGACTGGGCAGCGGGTAAGGAGCGGTGGATAACGGATTCTCCAGGCCAGGACTACAGATCTGCTCCCTCACTGTGCCAGGGATGCCCCGCTGGTCCCATCTCTGCCCCAAGAGCCTCCCCCCGCAGTCACTGGCAGAGAAGGGATTGCCCCACTGCCAGTGCCCAGCAGGCCTATGTGTGACATGAGTTTGGGGGTCTCAACCCCGTCCCTAGGGGGATGGGTCCATGCTCTGACGGGCATTAGCTGACAGCCAAGGACTGGCCAAAAGTGCCCTCCCCACCTTCTCAGGCAGGGCAAGGGGTGGAGTACAGAGTGATCTGCTGTGGGGCCCAGGCCCTCAGTCTCTGGGGCTGGCAGCACTGCCCCAGCGATGAACCTCCCCCAGGGGCAGGGAGCAGCTGCCGGGTCCAAAGCATCCCAGCAAACACTGGCCATTCGGCACCAGCCAGGGGAAGGTCTCGCACCCAGGCCATTCTGGATCAGAAGCGTGTGTGGGGAGATGGGAGCTGAACACGGACCCCTCTCCAAACTCCCAGCAGCCCCCAGAGCCTCATCCCTGTGATCCCTCTAATGCCATGGGCACAAGGACCCTCAGCCAGCATCCCCATAGGGCCCAACAGTGGGTAACCCAGCCCCTTACCTGGCTGGTCCCTCCCATGGCCTTGACGCTGGCCCCAGTTCAGCCCAGTTCCCCCACTCTGCAGGGCACTGGAGAAGCCTCCACTGGCAGCTTTGCTGCTGGCATTCTGTGGCAGCTCCTGCCAAGGCCCCAGGGCCCAGGCCGGGCAGCGCTGCCCTCCCAGGGGGCTCGTTAGCCAGGGCCATGCAGAAGCCTGGGGCCCAAAAGCCAACCATGGCTCCCCAGCCGGGAGCGGGTTTCCTTGACACCTGGGTACCCCAGGGGGCCAGATCCTAAAGAGCAGGAGGGGAAGATGCAGAAAGAGGAGAGCTGTGCACGGGGCCATGGAGTGGGGGGAAGGGACAGAGAGACGTTTAAACCAGAGGGGCGGAGGGCGCGCCCCATCTTCCTCAGAGCCCTGGGCTGGCCTGTGCCCCCTGGCCCCAGGGGTGGGGGCTGGAAAGTGACTTGCCTTGCCCCAGAGTGCCAAGGCCACTGGCTGTACCGGAGAGGCCGTGCGGCTGCAGGAAACCCCCCCCCCCCCCCGCCCCCCAAGCTGGGCTCCGTGGGGCCAGGATTCAGGCCTGGGGAGCTTTGGGCCTTGTGGCGGGGACTCCAGCACTGGGGAAAGGGCCAACTCGACTGCCCCAGAGCCCAAGGCTTGCGTCACACCCCCATCCCCCACGCCAACGGCCCTGCCCTGAAGGGACCCATCTAGGGGCAGAGCGGAGCTCAGGCTCTGTAGCCTCAGCGTGCCGGTCCCACAGCCGGCAGGCAACGCGGGTGCTGTCCCAACAGGAACTGGACTGAGCCCCTCTCCACAGCCACCCCCACTGTCAGACACTGCTCCCCAGGGACAGATTCGAACCCATGCCCCAGAGAGGAGAGACGCCCCCTACCCCGCCAGCCCAGAATATTATTATTCATCTTACATAGCACTGTCCAGCAAAACACTTCCCAAAGGAGGTCAGTGTCATCATCCCCATTATACACATGGGGAAACTGAGGCAGAGGGCAGGGAAGGGATTTGCTCAAGATCACCCAGTGGCAGAGTCAGACATAGACTTCCAGTCTGCTGCATCCCAGTTCAGTGCTTTACCCACTAGGCCACACTGCCTCCCTTGAATCATAGAATCATAGAATATCAGGGTTGGAAGGGACCTCAGGAGGTCATTTAGTCCAACCCCCTGCTCAAAGCAGGACCAATCCCCAATTAAATCATCCCAGCCAGGGCTTTGTCAAGCCTGACCTTAAAAACTTCTAAGGAAGGAGATTCTACCACCTCCCTAGGTAATGCATTCCAGTGTTTCACCACCCTCCTCGTGAAAAAGTTTTTCCTAATATCCAACCTAAACCCTCCCCCACTGCAACTTGAGACCATTACTCCTTGTCCTGTCATCTTCTAAAAGAAGACTCTGTGGCCATAGCTCGGGAGTGGCTTTCCCTCCACGCACTGCCAGGGGGAGCCATGAGATGTTTAGTCTTGTCTGTCCCAAGTGTGGGGAGGCACGAGCCACCCCGGGTCCCACACAGGTGCCTCTGCCCAGATGGCAAGAAGGCCGAGCGGGCCCATCAGCTTTGGTGCCCCTCTTGCGCCCCAACACTCAGAAGTCACTAGTCAGGCCTCAAAATCATGAGATTTGCTTAAAAATCACAAGATTTTAATATTTGTTTGCATTCTGGCATGGCTGTGTTTGGGAGGAGCGAGGTCTGGGGCTTCTCCTCCACGCCGAGGGTGGGCACTTTATCGAACGAAAGTGAAGTTTCTTCGTTACTGATCCCATTCCAACTCACCCACCCACCCACTGCTGGGCTCACCATGCAGTGATGGGCGTTGGCAACGCTGGCCATTTAAGGGTTAAAGTGTGACAGGGCGTTGGTCTACCTTGGCACTAGAAGGGCAGCAGGAAGAGCAGCAGCCCCACAATTGAGCTGCCTTGGAAATTTGGGGGGGTGCATGGAACCCTTATGTTTTCACCCCTTGCAAAAAATTTTCAAAAGCCAAAAATGTCTATGTGTGTGTGTGGCTGTGTAGTTTTTTCCATCCCTTCCCATCCACTTTCCAGTAGATGAGAAAAGGACAAAGGGCAGAGAAATGGGGGAGGGAGGGGTAATTTTTCGAAGGCTTTTTTTAAATTGCTCATCAAAAACCTGAAATGTTTAGAAAGAAGCAAATTTTTTCTACAACACTGTCAAGAAAAAGGCCAATTTACCAACAAAACAGCTCAGGCTTTAGTTTAAAGAGGAGCGAAAGAAGCAGGGCTGAAATAGGTACAGAATATAATGAAAGGAGGGGGGTGCTCCTATTTGCCCCCCCTTCACCTGCCCCGGTGTTGCAAGAGCAATGGGACGCTCTGTGAAAGCAAATGTCAAGGGAAGTTACATAATTAGCCAGGGGAAGTCAATGCCACTAGATGTCACTGACATTGCGAGCCTGGCAGGATTCAGACAAGGATGGTGCGGGGTGGGGGAGCAATGGTGTCAGGACAGAATTTAGAAAACAGGCCACAAGGCCACTGCTGACTGTCAGGATGAGGGGGATATGCCCCCCTTTTCCCCTCCCCCGACTGGTTATGTCATCATTAGCCACTAGGAGGGGGTTCTTGCACCTTCCTCTGAAGTAGCTGGTGCTGGGGTGGCTGGCCCCATTGATCTGGTTTGGGGAAGGAGGCAGCAGGGAGAGGGCGGGGTACTGGGCTAGATGGGTCCTGTGACGCTAGCAGACCAGGTGCCAGCTCATGCCCAGGCCCTTAGGCCTCACTGAACACTGATAAGTGCAGAGCTTGACCCAGCCTGTGTGTTAGCCGTGTGACAACAGCTGCTGATCAGCGTGTGTGGAGTGTTTCGACTTGTGGAATTGCTTGCAGGATTGATCTCTCCCATAACCTCTGTAGCCCGTGGTATAAAGTTAGAATGAATGTTTGCATCGTAAACCTCTGTAACTGCTCCACACCACTGAGTTTGCAAGGCAGCTTACGTCCACCTAACACTGCGTCTACACTAAAATTTGGCTCCCGCTGATGTAACTCACCTGCTTTGCCGACTTAATCATGCCACTTCCCCCAGTCAGCGTAGTTAGGTCAATGCAGTGTCAGTGTACATACTGCGTTGCTTACATCGACTGTCCCGCAATGCCCCACACTGACAGTACAATCGATATCACACACCACGGACACAAGGAGCCAGGTGTACACACACACAAGTGCTGTAACTACTGTGGCGGCTGCACGCAGGGCAATTTGATTTTGTAGTGTAGCCATGGCCTGTGTAACTCCCTCAACAGGGGAGAAGCATGAATTAGTGTAAAGTGCTGGGTCTGCCCATCGAAACCAAATGAGCCATTGCGAAATATCCTTACTGATTGCCTCTCTTGTTAGATATTTTACTGCGTGTGTGTGTGTGTTCTCCCTGTGTGCTGCCCCAGCTCTGTGCAGACAGCCAGCACAGCAGACTTTGAGTGAACCGCCGAATGACCACAAGATCCGTTAAGGGACGAAGGCACCCGGCCAGGTTTATTGTTGACAAGGCATGCTAATAGCACCTGGCAGACTCTACGAGGATATTAAGACATGTATGCCTGTGAGAATGGACGCAGCTCAGTGAATGGCAGGACTTTCCATTTCCCCCTTGGCTGGACCAACACATTCTCTCAGAGATACCCTGATACAAACAAGCTGCCCCTCTGACTTAGATACTGCCCTCTGACCTGGCTAGTTATTGTCCACTTTTTTGTACATGTTGGTTTGATTAAAACATTTGTATTTATTATGTTGCTATTTGACCTTATCTTTTAGGAGGGCTCAGTGTGTTCCTGTTATCCTTGGGGATTGTTTTTGTGCCATTCTTGATATTGTGGTTTTTGTACCACGCTTCTGGAATGTGTTTGTGTGAGTCCTTTGTGCCGAGCACTGTCCAGGACTGCGTGTTTCTGCACCATCAGGGCTGGGCTCACCAGATTCTGGGAACGTGCAAGTGGGCAGGGCCTGACGTTTGCTCACAGCAGGGAGAGGGGATACTGGGCTGGATGGACCCTGTAGGAATCAGCCAGGCTGAGTTTCCTGCAGGGCAGAGGGAGGTGAGTGGGCCTCGTTAGATGCAGCCTGGGGGGGCTGGCTGTGGTGAGGGGTGTCTCGGGCTTTGGGGGGGTTCTCTGCAACAGGCTGTCTCTGTGACTGATGCTGATCACACTACACTGCCCCCTTCTTAAAGCCCAGCCCAGCCCAGCCCAGCCCAGCAGCTGGAGCCCACCCAGTAATTAGGAAATGAGATTTAATTTCAGGCAACAAAATGCCACGAAAGTGGCGGGTGAGCCGGCTTTGGGCTGCGCGGTAAGATGATAAGCAGCATCACACGGGCTGGTTGCATAATTGTGAACTTGGCTCAGGCCGGTTGCCTTCCCCGTCCCCCCGCCCAGCGCTGGAGGTTGGGGGCCGACTCTGAGGAGGGCTGGGGGACGAGATGCTGGGTCCCTGCCCGGGAGAAGGGGTGTGCGCTGGGCATCATTCTGGGATCGCTCAGCCCCCAGCATGGCCTGGCCCAGGGCAGGGGGCACTGGGCTGCAGTCCATACCCACAAGGGATGGGCAGGTTGGGGACAGGGCTAGCTCAGCCTGGGTTTGGTGAACTCCGATCTTGAGACAATATTTCCTCTAGGGCCCATTGGATGCACCTGTGCTGCCTACAGGGGGCACTGCCGCTGCATGGGGGTATCACCCACCTGCACCTCCTGCCTCCCACTGCCCCACCCCAAATCACCCCCTGGCCCCTCCACCCATGCACTGTATACAGCTTGCAGTTATTGTAAACCTCTCCCCCTCCCTGCTACCCCCACTGCCTCCCCCCAGCCCTGCTGTAAGCCCCCCAAGTCACCCCGCTCTGCCCCAAGCAATCTCCCTCCAGCAGGGTCTGCATGCAGGTCTCTGCAGGATGAACTCTTCTGCAAGCCTGGTGCAGCTTCACCTGTCCCTGGGTCCCAGCTCCGCCCTAGTCATGATCCCCCCAATCCAGGCCCAAAGGTCTTGGGGGCCCTGGCACAGCTGGCACTGGGAGACAGGGGCATCTTGGCACCCCATTCCCACCAGCCCCCAGGGCTGGGACCAGCAGTGATCAGCACCCCCAGGCCCACTGCATGGGCTGATGCGTGCAGCCCTCTCCAGCTGCCCACACCAGGGCCTGGGGCAGAGCATGGCAGAGCCAGGGCAGAGGGGCTGGGCCTGTCTGCTGGACCCACCCTCCCTCCTGGCACCGACCAGGCCCATGGCCAGCTGTCTCAGGCCTGCACCCCCCTCATGCTTCTGGGGGCAGGCTGAGGGGTACAGCGTGTGTGGCTGGGGTCCCCCTTGCTCAAGGTGCAGGCCCGGGGTGCAGACGGAGCCCCATGTAAGGGCAGCCATGGGGGGAGCTGGCGAGCCCACAGTTGGGCAGGTGTCTCCGCCGGAGCTTTTTAATTCCGCACCCCCAATTCGCCGCCCACCTGCCTGGCAGCCGCACAGCAATTATCCAAATGGCTGTTAATTCCTCATGGGGATCAGGGGTGGAAAGCTCCGCAGCTGAGCAGATTGGGGCTGGGCCCGAGCAGCAGATCCCAGGTGCCAGGGTCTCTCACCCCGTCCACAGCAGGCACGCAGCGCTGGCAGGGCTTGTTTGCCCAGCAAGGAGACAGGAGGCACTGCTGTGCCTGCTAAACCCTGGGGCCAAGGAGAGAGAAACCCGTCACCTCCTGCTCTGGCAGAGGGTTCCTGGCCTGGCTTACATGGCACAATCCAATGGGCCCTGGTGGCCTGAAACTTCACTACCCACCCTCTCTGTGGCCCAGCCCCCAACCCCAGGGGGAAGCCAAGCGACACCCCCAAGCTAGCTGGGACGTGCCCTGGGGTCCTGCCCTGACCAGCTGCACTGCAACGCCCCCTGTAGGGATGGGCTACCTGCCCCTCATGCAAATAGCAATGCCCCCCTCCCCCAAGCATGCTCTCTGCTCGTGCCTCTCCACCAATGGGAGTATGCCCCTTACAAGGCAGCTCCCGGACTGCCCCCTGCTCCATATGCTGTGTGGGGACAGGGGGGAATTACACCAGAAGGGCCTGGCTAGTCTATCATGAACCAACACCAGGCCCAGAGACTCTTTGATACAAGGTCCCAGAGGGGGACGACAAGACATTATCCCTATGCCCCACCTTGCATCTGAGCTGGGACCCCATATGAAGCTCTAGCTCCCCAGTCCCAGCCTGTGTGGCCCCCCAGCATCCAGTGGGACAGAGACCACTCAAATGGACAGCATCTCAGACCCACATCATGGGGGGTCTGGCCCAGCGCCCGCTTCCTGCCTGATCAGCATGCACTGCCCTCTTTGCGCAGCAGGTGGCGATAGGAGACCAGCCCTGCGCTCTCATGGCAGACGGCTCTGAAACCGGCTCCAGCAGCCCCAGTGGAACCCAAGCCCACCCAGGAGCACCTCGGCAAGGGGGGGGCTGCGTCTGCTCTTCGCTGGGTAGCACAGACAGTCGGGGGTGGGTGGGGTGGGGACGTACAGCCCCTGATGCTACCCCAACTGTCCCACCTCAGTACGTGGCCCGATTTTCAGCCACGCTCGGGAGCAGAACGTCGGACCGGCCACCACCCACCCGCCTGGCAGGTCTCCACAGCCTCTGGGTAAATGGGTTGAGGCTGACGCGGGAGCGCCTCTCTTGGAGGAGTATCTGGCCCCCACCCCTGTAGCACTATCATTGCTGCATCCTGCCCCCCCATGCACATGGGGCTGGACAGGGCTGTCACCCCATTGCAGAGGGGGACGGAGGCCCAGAGGGGCTGGGTGACTCACCCAAGGTCACACAGGGAGTCTGTGGCAGAGCAGGGATATGAACCCAGAGCTGGCGCCATCATTCCTCCCCGGCCCTACCCAGCCTGGATGGGTTGCTATGCTCAGCCCCCACCCCCCACGGGACTCTGCTCACACCTTTGCCAGTTCGGCTCTGCTGCAGGGATCCCCGAGTGCAGATGGAGGCTGGCGTAACCACCGGGTCACCCCACCCTGCCCAGAGCAGAGGGGGGGTTAGTGCACTGGTGGGTGCCACAGCACTGCCTGTGCCAGCTACCCCTCAGGGCTGGCAGCTGGGAAACATCAAGGCAAGAGGGACTAGTGCAGACAAGGCCCCAGGGTGCCGGGACCGCGGGCTGGGTGGCTTTGGAGACCTGACTGCTAGAAGCCATGCTACAAGAGACCCTGGGGTTCTTTCTGCGCCAGCTGGCAAGGCAGGGGCACATTGGACTGGCCAGCCGGGATTGTGCTGCATGGAGCCAGCATTGCATTGAGAGCAGGGGCTTAGAATCATAGAATCATAGAATATCAGGGTTGGATGACCCCAGAAGGTCATCTAGTCCAACCCCCTGCTCAAAGCAGGACCAATTCCCAGTTAAATCATCCCAGCCAGGGCTTTGTCAAGCCTGACCTTAAAAACCTCTAAGGAAGGAGATTCTACCACCTCCCTAGGTAACGCATTCCAGTGCTTCACCACCCTCTTAGTGAAAAAGTTTTTCCTAATATCCAATCTAAACCTCCCCACTGCAACTTGAGACCATTACTCCTCGTTCTGTCATCTGCTACCATTGAGAACAGTCTAGAGCCATCCTCTTTGGAACCCCCTTTCAGGTAGTTGAAAGCAGCTATCAAATCCCCCCTCATTCTTCTCTTCTGCAGGCTAAACAATCCCAGCTCCCTCAGCCTCTCCTCATAACTCATGTGTTCCAGTCCCCTAATCATTTTTGTTGCCCTTCGCTGGACTCTCTCCAATTTATCCACATCCTTCTTGAAGTGTGGGGCCCAAAACTGGACACAGTACTCCAGATGAGGCCTCACCAATGTCGAATAGAGGGGAACGATCACGTCCCTCGATCTGCTCGCTATGCCCCTACTTATACATCCCAAAATGCCATTGGCCTTCTTGGCAACAAGGGCACACTGCTGACTCATATCCAGCTTCTCGTCCACTGTCACCCCTAGGTCCTTTTCTGCAGAACTGCTGCCTAGCCATTCGGTCCCTAGTCTGTAGCTGTGCATTGGGTTCTTCCGTCCTAAGTGCAGGACCCTGCACTTATCCTTATTGAACCTCATCAGATTCCTTTTGGCCCAATCTTCCAATTGGTCTAGGTCCTTCTGTATCCTATCCCTCCCCTCCAGCGTATCTACCACTCCTCCCAGTTTAGTATCATCCGCAAATTTGCTGAGAGTGCAATCCACACCATCCTCCAGATCATTTATGAAGATATTGAATAAAACCGGCCCCAGGACCGACCCTTGGGGCACTCCACTTGATACCGGCTGCCAACTAGACATGGAGCCATTGATCACTACCCGTTGAGCCCGACAATTTAGCCAGCTTTCTACCCACCTTATAGTGCACTTGAGTGCTGTGGGCGTGCTGTCTGGATTCTATTGAAGGGAGCTGGGCAGGCAGGACTCCTGGCTCTTATTCCTGCCTCTGCCACCTACTCCTGGCACGCTGCTCCATGCCTCAGTTTCCCCCGTGTAACATGGGGATAGTGCTTACACCTGTGACAGGGAGGCTTGGCAAGAGCCTCAGGAATATCCCTGGGGGGACTCAACGGGAGTCACAGCAGCAGGGTGTGCACAGAGCAGGATTTTCCCTCCCCAGCGCCGCTATCAGCTCCTGAGAATAGCCCAGATCAGACTGGGGCTGCAGGCTGGAGCCAGCTCTGCTGCAGCAAGTAACTCCGGTGGTTAACAAGCATGCTGTCAATCCCTTCCCTGGGTAGATGGTTTGGGCAGCCAGGTGTGTGCCAGGCTCCCCTCTGGAGGCAGGCCTGTGCTGTCAGCTGTGAGTTACAGAGCATCTGTGCCATGGCAGCCAGCTATCCCAGAGGGGGCCCCCCTGCCCGAGACTGGTAGCATTATCCCCCTTTTACAGATGTGGAAACTGAGGCGTCAATAGGGGAGGTGACTTAGAATCATAGAATCATAGAATCATAGAATATCAGGGTTGGAAGGGACCCCAGAAGGTCATCTAGTCCAACCCCCTGCTCAAAGCAGGACCAATTCCCAGTTAAATCATCAAACTTGCCCAAGGTCACCCAGCTGGGAATAGAGCCCGGGTCGCCCGTCCCAGTCCAGGGCTCTATCCACTAGGCAACACTGTCTCGGTCGATGGGAAAGTAGAGAGGAATGGTGCAGTCATGGATCCACAGGGTCGGTGCCAGGGTCCCAGCTGTGGAAATCTCTGGGAGGAAGCCCTTTGCTGTGCCAGACCCCAACAGGTCTCTCTCTTCCTCCAGGACAGGCCACATGGCCTTCCCGCCTCCTGAGACTGAACCGCTAGGCTTTACCCCGTGAGCGCTGCCCAGCGAGTCCAGCTGGGACAGATCCTGGTAGAGACCCGTCCACTCCGCAGGGCCTGACGCCCCTCAGCCCGGGTGACAGGGACACTCACCCAGCGTTGTCAGAACAGTCGGGTTTCTTAGGCACCTGAAACCCAGCCTGGGCAGCCCGGCCCACTGAAGGTTAAAGCAAGAGGCTGTTCTGGTCAGCCCAGAGCCCGGTCGAGCTGCAGAGAAACCCGTTTTCAGCTCCGGGTCTCTCACTCAGGGCCTGTCTACATGTAAACCACTTCAGCTGCTCCGCTTCAGTGACGCTGCCTTTCCCATACCCCCGAGCGACACAGTGGCACCGACCCAATTGCCTCGTGTAGACCAGGCCTCGGCCTGACCTTGGTCAGTTCTCAGGCGAGAGCTCCCAGCTTCCCGCACTCATCCCCCAGCTCAAACCTTCCCAACCCTGTGTTCTTGAGCTGGGGGCCCTGCTCCAATTCCCGGCTGGGAGCATCCAACCAGAGCCATTGGAGCCGGCATGGTCTTTCTGGCCCCCGGGCTGATCTGTGTTGGATTCTCTTCATTTCATCAAGACAGGGAGGTGACACCCCCCCCCGCCCCGCATGACTCTTACCTTCCCCGAGAATCCTTCCCCTTCACCCCCTGCCAGAGAAGCCAGGAAGTATATAGGGAAACTGAGGCACGCATCAGATTCATAAAAGATATTACAAACATTCCCAGTTGGTCACAGGTGCACAGTCTCCCAGCAGCTCAGCAAAGGCTGGAAACAAGAGCAGAGGCAACAGGAGGGAGAGATCTGGGCAGGCCTTGGATTTTACATCACTTTGCTTCTCCTAGGGGGGGCAGGAGCTACTGGGTTTCCCGTGTGAGAATCCAGGGCAGGGTGGGTTTGCAGCTGCCCTCTGCTGGGGGTGGGACGGGGATGGCAGGAGCTAGGGGAAGCCCACAGGCCAGGGCTGACTTGTGGCTAAGGCTCGGGAGAGCTGGGTTCTATTCCTGCTCTGGCAGACTCCCTGTATGCCTCAGTTTCCCTTCTGTAACACAGGCCACCCTGCCTCCCCTGGGAGGCTGAATTCATTAGTGAGATTCTGATACCATGGTGATGGGTGTAGGAGCACACACAGACAGGAGTGTCCAGGTGTGGAAGAAGCTCTGTGTGCGAAGCTTAGTTCTGTGACCGAACTGCCCTGTTTATAAACAGAGAGATTGTGCTGGGTACAAACTTCCCCAGTCGGTGCCTCGGTTTCCCCATCTATACAGAGGGGATAAGGACACTAGCCTTTGTAGTGCACTTTGAGATCTGCCCACAGCCAGTGTTAGAGAAGGGCTGTGGCCATTAGTCCAGCCACACAGGGAATGCTATTGTTCTGCCAATCCCTCAGGATCTCCAAGGGTGTCTAGACCCCACCCCTCCCCCCGCCAGGATCTCCGAGCAGGTTCTAAATCACTCCTCCCTCCTTCTACTTCTCATGTGCTCCCCCGCGGCTCTGTCCCATGGCAAGGGCGTGGCCAACACAGCTCGCTCACCTCTCCCATGCTGGGCTCGTATGCCTTGAACACCTTGAGTTTGGCCAGCACAGCGTGCACCAAGTGGAAGTTATCTTCATGGTCCCTGCAGCAAAGACAAACCCTGTGGGTCAGAAACAGCTCCTCCCCCAGGGGCACTTGCACTTCCTGTAGGAGGTAACCAGGTACCCTCGCCCTTTGGGCACACTCACTTCCTGTAGAGGATGGCTGGGTACTTCTCCATGGCACACTCACTTCCTATAGGGGATAGCTGGGTACCCCTTCCCCTGGACACACTCACTTCCTGTAGCGGATGGCTGGATACTCCTCCAGGGTTTCACACAATGTGGCAATCTGCTCTGCCAGATTCTCCATCTGCTTGTTCTTTTCGAAAAAGCAGTAGGGGCTGAACCAGTTGTCGAAGCTCTATGGCCTGTCCAGGGAGTACACCTTGGGGACGGGGGAGAGCAGAGATCAGACCCCGGTGCCAACTGCTTGCAGCCAGGCCAGCTGTGCCCCATACCGTGCCCCTAAGATGCGCTGTTGGATCAGGCCAGCCTGGCGGAGCTGTAGCGAGCCCCTAGTGAGGGAGAGAACCCTTTGCCAGTGCCACTCCTGTTGTGGTAGAGGGATAGCGAGCCAGAGATTCATGCACCAGCCTGGGATGAAGATGCCCCAGGTTCAGGTCCATACTTGGCTGCAGACTCCCAGGTGCCCTCAATGTTGGGGGAGGGGGCTTGGCGACGCTTCTCGTCTGGCGAAAGCCCCAGCATAGCCACGGGCAAACCCGGCATCAAGGCGCGTCTGCCGCTGTCGCTTATTTCACTGGCCGAACAGAACGAGCCATGGGGACAAACGTGCTTGGACACCAATAAATAGTATCAGCCCGTGAAGGGTTTGCTGGCGCAACGGGACGGGTGAGCCAGCAAAGCCTCCTGACGGACACTCAGCTTCTACCAGCCAAAGCTTCTCTTGGCACAGCTGGCACCGGTACCCCAGATGAAATCAGCTAGAGTGGCGAAAGGACTGCTTTGCCAGCGTAACGGCACCTACCCAGGGGCTCTGCCACCACAGCTGCATCAGTTACAGGGGGATTTTTTCTCTCATGTCCCTGTAACAAACCCATACCAACAAAGCTTTTGTGTGTAGACCAGGCTCATGTCTCTCTGTGCCTCAGTTTCCCCATCAATGCAATGGGGCTGACACCCCAGTCCTGCCCCTCAGGGGCAGGAGGGGGGAAATCCACTGATGACACAAGGAGGGGATGGGGTGGTTGGGTAAAGGGCAGGCGTGTGGAGTATTGGGCTGTCTTGCAGGCCTAGTATAAACCACCAGTAAGAGCTGGTAAAGCCAGGGAGGCAGGGCCCTCCTTCTCCATACATCTACCATTCCCACCCAGTGCAAGCCAGCGATTCCAGGTCTCACAGGGTGTGAGCAGCCAGCTAGTCCCTGCTGCCCTGTGCTGGCGTCAAACCCGGGGCCCTAGAAGGGAAAGGTTCCCCCGCCAAGCCACATGAAACACTAAGGGTGGGGTGTCGTACGTCACCATCCGCCGTGCGGACCTGCTCCTCCAAAGCCCGGCCACCCCTCACCCGGCTCTCGTAGGGCAGGAAGGCCATGTTGATCTCCTTGAGGGTTTTGATGACCTTGGTGATCCGTGACTTCCTCAGCTCCTTGAACAGAGGCTCAGGACAGGCTGCAAGGCAGAGGCAGTGGGTGGGAGTGACAGGCACAGGGCTCAGGACCCCCAGCACAGCGCCAGCCCCCACGGACAGGGCCAGACCGGGCACAGCAGGGACAGTAGTGCTGCACGCCTGTGGGGAACCTGGGCAAGCCAGCAGGGCCACACAGGAGTCAACGATGCCCCCCCGAACCAGAGTCATGCCGGGTTCTCGCTTTCTGCAGCATCAGCAGCGAGGGGGAGCCACAATCTCTCCTACACAGCCCCTGTCTCACACCCTGCCCTCAGCCCCCCCGCAGGGCTGAGTGACCGGAGTGTACCACGTAGGATGATGCACAAGGAGGAACGGGGACTTGGGCTCCCCCTGCCGCTGTAATGGGGAGAAGCAGATCTGACCCTGACACACTGAGTATTCTGGTGCTGTCCCATCCCCCCACAGAGTTGGGACTGATGGAGCAATGCATGCTGGGAATGGTAGCCAGAGGCCGCCTTTCTGGGCACACGCTGCAGGTGTCTGTGAGCCGTGCTGGCTGGAGGCAGGCCCGTGGGGGAGAAGTGGGGGAAGGGATAGGTGGGGTCATTCGGTCTGGCCTGCTGGGGCTGCATCCCCTGCAGGAGGGCAGAGCATAATCAGGGTGCTGCGCACTGGCCTGCCAGCAGAGAGAGACCCCCCACCCCCCAGGCTCCAGTGTACTGCTGCCCAGCCTCCCAGCTGGGGGATCCCCCGACCCCCGATACTCACGGCTGAGGAAGAAGACGTGAGCTGCCTTGTAGTTGAAGGTGGGGGTGCCCTGGAAGTCATTGATCAAAGCCTGCACCGACTGCAAGGGGGAAGAAAGGGGGTGTCAGCACCTGCCGAGGCCCCTCCCTGCTGCTCAAATGGCCCAGCCCATGCCCAGCCCCTGGGGACTCAGGGCCTAGCATGATGCCATCGGGAGGTGGGCTGGTTTTTACCCCCCTGGCTCTGGGCTCCCTCCCCACCTGGAGCAGGGCTTGTGCCCATGTGCCCGGGACATCCTCAGGGCCCAGTCACATCTCTCGCTGTCACAGAAGTGTCCATGCCCGGCCACAGATGGGGCCTGGCATTGCCTTGCTGCTGAACTAAGTGGGCTCTGAGCAGTGCCCAGGGAACAGCCGGCCGAGCAGCAATCCCAGGCAACTACCATCAGGGCCCCCTCCCTCCCCGGGCGCCATGCTGGGCACCTGCAGCTTCGCCACGCCAGCTAGCCTGGCAGGGTGTTTGGAACCTGTTCAGACCCCTCGACCAGCCATTGTGACAGGTGAGAACCTGGCTGCCCTGTCCCAAGCCCCAGGCCCCAGCTCGCAGTCCTCTCCTACAGCGCTCCCTCCGCGGGCAGCCCCTGCGGGTTCTGGGCTTCACCCTGCTCTGCCAGCGCCCCCTGCCCCTGGTCTCCCTCCACTCACCTTGCTGCTGCAGATGCAGGAGCCTCCTCCCCAACAGCCCCTGCTCCCTGAGCCTCATCTAGTCTCCTTTGCTTTGAATCTCAGCTGAGGTCGCCTCTCTCCGCCTGCTGCAACTGCCCATCCAATCCCCACAGGATTGCACTGCGGAGAGGTCTGGGGGACAGTCTGTGCCTCCCATGGCAAAGAACATGAAGCCCAGCTCCGGGGAAGCAGCCTCCTAGGGAGCCCCTACTGGCCCCATTCCCATCCTGACGTTGTGCTGCGCACAGAGAAATGGAACGAGGGGAGTCTGCCAGGCTGGATACGTCCTTTCTGCCAGGCTGGATATGAGCGCAGCTGAACTAAGGATCTGGCCCCGTGCAGGAAGAAAACAGATCCTGTCCAGCACCTCTTGACTGGAGGGGATCCAGGGACCCTCACTGTGTATGGGGGACAGCAACACAACAAAGACTTCAAATTCTGAGTCCTGCACATAGAACCCCTCCAAGGCATGCCCCACTCAGGGAACTGCTGGCCTGTCTCCTGGGCACCTTCCACAGCCCAGCTAAGCAATTAGATAGTCAGCTCTTCGGGCCAAGCACCATCTTTTTGTTGGTGATGACTGGCGCTCCTGGGCACCACTGTAATACACCTAATGAATAATGTACAACACCTTGCAAAATGGGGCCTTGGTCCATGACTGGGGCTCCTGGGTGCTACCATAATACATCTGTTTGTTTTACCCCTACGAAGCACCTGATTCTGGCTGGCCCCGTAGGGCAATAGCCCCGAGACCCTGACCTGTGCTCTCACTCTCACTCCCACTCCCGGTAGCTGGTGTGCGTGAGTGCACTGCCCAACACACTATGTTTCCCTCATAACTCAAGCAATGCCTCTCCCTACCCCACCTCTAGGCCATCAGGACTTGGCTGCTCAGTCCTAATGAGGTTCCAGGGGCTATTCTGCACCAGGACGCGCTGGCCTCCCTGCTGCTTTCCTGCAGTTCCTTTACACCTGCGGCATGCGGACGCCCCGTTCACTGGGGTACGTGGGGCTCGAGTGCATGGTAAGGGGCTGGCAGCACAGACTGGATCCAGACATGGCGAAGGCAGACACGAACCTGCTTTTTCCACGCATTTCGACCCTGAACTGCAGCTACACCCCCCCCTCCCCACACCAGCCCTGGACTGCCCCCGCCAGCTGTGCCAGTGCCCCTCACTACTGACTGGAGCCCTTGCTATCCCAGCCCTGGGTTCCCACCCACTCCCAGCTCCGCCAGTGCCCCTCACTCCTGTCCACAGCCCCCTGCTATGCCAGCCCTGGTCTGTCCCCCCCCAGCTCTGCCTCACTCCTGACCTGCAGCTATTCTAGTCCTGGGATCCCTGCCTCACAGCTCTGCAGATGCCCCTCACTCCTGACTGCAGCCCCCTGCTATCCCAGCCCTTTGCTCCCCCCCTCCCCCCCATTCCCAGCTCCACCAGTGCCCCTCACTCCTGACCCGCAGCTATTCCAGTCCTGGGTTCCCCCCCTCACGGCTCTGCAGATGCCCTTCACTCCTGACCCGCAGCCCCCTGCTATTCCTGTTCAGAGACCCCTCTTGAACCAGGGCAGTATGGCCCACCCCAAATATTCAGAAGCCACGTGTCAGGCCCTCCTAATTGTGCGATTTAGTGAGGAAAAGCTAAGAGAAGAGCTAAGGGTTATTAGCACCACCGGCCGTCCTGAGCTGTGGGCCACTTTTGCTCTGTCCCAGTTCTGGGGGGCAACCATGGAACATCAGAACTGAATCCACTTTGCAAGGGTCTTTTAAACCCCAGGTCTGTGGTCTGGATTTAGCCACAGGCCCCGTCCACTGCAGCCTGGGCTGGAGATTCAGCAGTGGGTTGGGCTTCTGAAGTAACAGAAGTGGGTTGGGCTTCTGAAGTGTAAGGCTTTACCTTGATCTCTCCTACATTACAGCTATAGCCTACGCCAGCTCTGTGTTGGGGCCGGGCAGAAGTGTACTGCTTTACTATGTTACGAAGTGGCTATGACGTCATTTTTCTCCTCGCGCGCAGCCGTTACCCGTTCTGACAGGCTGTTTACAATGGTAACTTTACTAGTTTTCAGAGGTTGTCGGGGGGGGGGGGGGTGGGCGGGGAAGTGTGCAAGGTGGAAGTTTTGCCTAGTGCACAAAATATCCTTGCACCGGCCCTGGTGGGAGTCATCCTGATGGAAAGAGATGACGACGATGACGCCCCCGCAAAATGCAGCTCCTATGGGAGGGGGCAGCCCTCGGGGTTGGGGCAGACAGCCTCCTCCCCTTCCTGGTGTGTGACAGGCAGGCGGGGGGGAGCTCTCTGCTCCGACTGACTCCTAATCCTCCCTGAGGGTGAGACACCCCCAGGAGCACCCCTCCCAGGGCTCCCCAACTGGGCCCTGCCCCCCCAGACCCACACCCAACCAGACCCTGCCCCCGACCGGGCTCAGACCCCCCCGGCTCCGCACTCACTCTTGCGCACCACCGCCTTCAGTCCGGACGGGGCCATCTCCGCCTCTTGCCACGTCCCCTCGAGCCCTGTGGGTAGAAGTAGGACTCAGCTGTGTGCGGGGTGGGGCTGGAGTCAGGACTCCTGGGTTCTGCCCCGGCTCTGCTCCTGACCTTGGGCACGCCCTGGCCTCTCCCTGCCATGCTCTGGGGAGTGTCTGTGACGCTGGACGACGGCCCCTAGTGACGCTGAAATCAGTCACTGGTGGACGGGCCCGGCCCCCCCTAGTGTCACTGATGGACGGGCCCAGCCCCCCCAGTGACTGATTTCAGTATAAAGCAACTGGGGTGCTGGCGGGTCGATGTCTGCAAGGCTGAAGACGGCCGAACGCCGCAGCCCCCCACTTCTGGCGCTGCGAGGGCTGGGCCTGGGCACCAAGGGGCGGGCGCCCAGTGACAGGGCCACGCAGGTCCCCACTGAACCCCCACCTGGTCATGTGGGGCGCAGAGGGAGGCGGGGGCCTCGGGCAGGGTTAAAGCGAGGACTGGGTTGGGGTAGTGGGGCCTCAGCCCACTCCAGTCAGGGCCCCCCAGTGAGCTGCAAGTCCCCCCTCCAACCAGTGTCCCCCCCTCAGCAGTGCCCCTCGCCCCCCCCCCCCCCCACGCACCTCCCCCCTCGGTCAGGCCCCTCGCCCACCTGCACCCAGCCCCCCTCAGCCAGGCCCCGTGTTGTACCCAGGAACAGGAGCAGGTCGAATGGAGCGAACGGCCTCTGCCCGTCTCGCCCCGTCAGGAATGGCGTCCTTCAGCGCTGCCGGGGGCGGGGAGGGCTGGAGCCGCGCGCGCCCAGCGACTGGCACGGACTGTACCGCTGCTCAGCCAGTGCCGGCCCTTCCTGCACGGAGCGGCGGGAAAACATGGTACAGCCCCAGCCGGGGTGGAAACAGTCTGAGGTAAAATTGTCCTGGGAGCTGCCAATGGCGGGAAAAACCGGTTGGATCCAGTTGTGACTGGGCCATGATCACCGTAAACAACAAGATGGCGGTCACAAGATGGCCGATCCGACGCCATCTTGGATTGCTGCTCTGTCTTTACAAACCCCATATTGAATTTAATATACACATATTTTAACAGACTATAATCCTATAACAAAACACACCCAACAGTATACAGAGCAGTATAAACAAGTCATTGTCTGTATGACATTTTAGTTTGTCCTGACTTTGCTAAAGCTTTTTGTGTAGCCTGTTGGTGTACCCCCGGAAGACCTCTGCGTACCCCCAGGGGCACCCGTAACCCTGGTTGAGAACCACTGGGTTAGAGAAACGTGTGTGTGTGTGTGTGTCTAGGAATCAGGACTCCTGGGGTCTATCCTGACTGCGAGCGGAGTGGGGTGTAATGGTTAGAGCAGAGAGCTGGCAGGTAGGATTCCTGGGTTCTAGTCCAGGCGATGCAACTGATTCATTCTGTGACATGGTTTGTTCTGCCTTGTCCTCCTGTGACAGGTGGAGCGCAAAGACCTGCCCCAGCCCTTCCCTTCCGGCTGGGTGGTGCAGGAATTAATGTCCGTAGAGCCTGGGCTCTAAGATCCTGGAGCAAAGCGTCCTGGAGAAGGAATTAGTTCCCCAAGCGTGACTGGCTCCCTGCCCCATCCCTCCCTCCATCAATCAGAACGAATCCCTCATGGCAGAGCTGTTGTCTGGTTACCCGCAGTGCAGACCCAATCTATTGTGTCCTGGCTGCTGTTCAGCTCAGGTTAACAGCATGGTCTGTTTCTGTGAACTCCCCCAGAGCTTTCGAATGGAAGTGAGAGTCTTCTTCACATCCTGCTCTAAACTGTGAGTAGTGTCGCTCTGTGGCTGTTGAACAGCTGCTGCATTCCTACCCCAGAGGTGGCATCATTTCAGTGCTGGGTGGGTGATCCCTGTGTAGTGTTGTTGAGTGCTGTTGCACATCAGCTATGCTCCATCCAGAGCTGTCTGCATTTCAATGCCAGGTGAGTGATCCCTGTATTGTGTTGTGGAGGGGAGGGATAGCTCAGTGGTTTGAGCATTGACCTGCTAAACCTAGGGTTGTGAGTTCAATCCTTGAGGGGGAGCCATTTAGGGATCTGGGGCAAAAACTGGGGATTGTCCCTGCTTTGAGCAGGGGGTTGGACTAGATGATCTCCTGAGGTCCCTTCCAACCCTCATGTTCTATGATACGCTGCTGCGCTCCACCCCAGAGGTATTTGTATTTCAGTGCTGGGCGAGCAATCCATGTGTTGTTATGCAGCTACTACACTCCACTCCAGAAGTGGCTGCAATTCAGTGCAGGGTGAATGAAAGTCCATGTCTCATTTTGCAAAGCATGGGTTCTCCAAGCAAGGGTGCTGTCTGTCCCATGTTCCTGCTCAATAGACTCTGGATTCTTAGCATCAGCGGAGCTACATTTTGAGCCGTGGTGGAACCAGGAGGCAGCTGGGTCATTGGTGGTTCCACCTTCAGTTATACCTATTGGCTTGAAAAGGCGCCACACGTGTACCTAATGGCTGGCGAGGGGGGCAGTTGCCCCCCGGCCCGCTATTCATAGATTCATAGATTCATAGATATTTAGGTCAGAAGGGACCATTATGATCATCTAGTCTGACCTCCTGCACAATGCAGGCCACAGAATTTCACCCACCACTCCTAAAAAAGACCTCACACCTATATCTGTGCTATTGAAGTCCTCAAATTGTAGTTTGAAGACCTCAAGGAGCAGAGAATCCTCCAGCAAGTGACCCGTGCCCCATGCTACAGAGGAAGGCGAAAAACCTCCAGGGCCTTCCAATCTGCCCTGGAGGAAAATTCCTTCCCGACCCCAAATATGGCGATCAGCTAAACCCTGAGCATATGGGCAAGATTCATCAGCCAGATACTACAGAAAATTCTTTCCCGGGTAACTTGGATCTTACCCCATCTAAAAACCCATCACAGGCCATTGGGCCTATTTACCATGAATATTTAATTACCAAAACCATGTTATCCCATCATACCATCTCCTCCATAAACTTATCGAGTTTAATCTTAAAGCAAGATAGATCTTTTGCCCCCACTACTTCCCTCGGAAGGCTATTCCAAAACTTCACTCCTCTGATGGTTAGAAACCTTCGTCTAATTTCTAATCTAAATTTCCTAGTGGCCAGTTTATATCCATTTGTTCTTGTGTCCACATTGGTATTGAGTTTAAATAATTCCTCTCCCTCTCTGGTATTTATCCCTCTGATATATTTATAGAGAGCAATCATATCTCCCCTCAACCTTCTTTTAGTTAGGCTAAACAAGCCAAGCTCCCTGAGTCTCCTTTCATAAGACAAGTTTTCCATTCCTCGGATCATCCTAGTAGCCCTTCTCTGTACCTGTTCCAGTTTGAATTCATCCTTCTTAAACATGGGAGACCAGAACTGCACACAGTATTCCAGGTGAGGTCTCACCAGTGCCTTATATAACGGTACTAAAACCTCCTTATCCCTACTGGAAATACCTCTCCTGATGCATCCCAAGACGACATTAGCTTTTTTCACAGCCATATCACATTGGCAGCTCATAGTCAACCTATGATCAACCAATACTCCAAGGTCCTTTTCCTCCTCCGTTACTTCTAGTTGATGCGTCCCTAGCTTATAACTAAAATTCTTGTTATTAATCCCTAAATGCATGACCTTACACTTCTCACTATTAAATTTCATCCTATTCCTATTACTCCAGTTTACAAGGTCATCCAGATCCTCCTGTAGGGTATCCCTGTCCTTCTCTAAATTAGCAATACCTCCCAGCTTTGTATCATCTGCAAACTTTATTAGCACACTCCCACTTTTTGTGCCCAGGTCAGTAATAAAAAGATTAAATAAGATTGGTCCCAAAACTGATCCTTGAGGAACTCCACTGGTAACCTCCCTCCAACTTGACAGTTCACCTTTCAGTAGGACCCGTTGTAGTCTCCCCTTTAACCAATTCCCTATCCACCTTTCAATTTTCCTATTGATGCCCATCTTATCCAATTTAACTAATAATTCCCCATGTGGCACAGTATCAAACGCCTTACTAAAATCTAAATAAATTAGATCCACTGCGTTTCCTTTATCTAAAAAATCTGTTACTCTCTCAAAGAAGGAAATCAGGTTGGTTTGGCACGATCTACCTTTTGTAAAACCATGTTGTATTTTGTCCCATTTACCATTGACTTCAATGTCCTTAACTACCTTCTCCTTCAAAATTTTTTTCCAAGACCTTGCATACTACAGATGTCAAACTAACAGGCCTATAATTACTTGGATCACTTTTTTTCCCTTTCTTAAAAATAGGAACTATGTTAGCAATTCTCCAATCATATGGTACAACCCCTGAATTTACAGATTCATTAAAAATTCTTGCTAATGGGCTTGCAATTTCTTGTGCCAATTCTTTTAATATTCTTGGATGAAGATTATCTGGGCCCCCCGATTTAGCCCCATTAAGCTGTTTGAGTTTCGCTTCTACCTCAGATATGGTGATGTCTACCTCCATATCCTCATTCCCATTTATCATGCTACCATTATCCCTAAGATCCTCTTTAGTCTTATTAAAGACTGAGGCAAAGTATTTGTTTAGATATTGGGCCATGCCTAGATTATCCTTGACCTCCACTCCATCCTCAGTTTTTAGCGGTCCCACTTCTTCTTTCTTTGTTTTTTTCCTATTTATATGACTATAGAACCTTTTACTATTGGTTTTAATTCCCTTTGCAAGGTCCAACTCTACTTGACTTTTAGCCTGTCTCACTTTATCCCTACATATTCTGACCTCAATAAGGTAGCTTTCCTTACTGATCCCTCCCTTCTTCCACTCCCTATATGCTTTCTGCTTTTTCTTAATTACCTCTCTAAGATGCTTGCTCATCCAGCTTGGTCTACAACTCCTGCCTATGATTTTTTTCCCCTTTCTTGGGATGCAGGCTTCCGATAGCTTCTGCAGCTTTAATTTAAAATAATCCCAGGCCTCCTCTACCTTTAAACCCATAAATTCTTCAGTCCAATCCACTTCCCTAACTAATTTCCTTAATTTTTGAAAGTCAGCCCTTTTGAAATCAAAAACCCTAGTTGCAGATTTATTTTTGTTAATCCTTCCATTCAATTTGAACTGAATTAGCTCATGATCACTTGAGCCAAGATTATCCCCTACAACCATTTCCTCTATGAGATCCTCATTACTCGCCAAGACCAGATCTAAAATGGCATCCCCTCTAGTCGGTTCAGCAACTACTTGTTGAAGGAATCCATCAGCTATCGCATCTAAGAAAATCTGAGCCCTATTATTATTACTAGCACTCATCCTCCAGTCTATATCTGGGAAGTTAAAGTCTCCCATGATCACACAGTTTCCATTAGTATTTACTTTATTAAAAACATTAAAAAGGGCTCTATCCATATCCAAATTAGATATTTGGTGGTCTATAGCACACCCCAAGCACTATCCTAGGGGAGGCTCTAATAGTTTTCTTCCCCAATTTAATTATTGCCCAGACAGACTCAGTCATATCCATTTCATCGCTTCTTATTTCTTTACATTCTATCTCATCATTGAACATTCTATCTCATCATTAGCTCTTAGCTATTAGCTCTGCCACTGATTCTTTTTAAATGTTCATTGCGCTGCTTCCACCAGCCACTTTGATTTCATTTTGTTTTACAGACCCAAGCAAAATGCAAGCGGCAACCTGGCCAGAAGCAGATCCGTGTAATTGAACAGACTCATCCAATTACTGAGCCTTCCCAGAGCCAGGTGCTGCCCTCACGGTACATCAAACCTAGAGGACCTGCTAGGCTCCCAGTAGATGTAGCCTAGAGCCAAACGCAGGCCAGGCAATGTGGCTTCGCCCATGGAGTTCAGGTCCAGGGATTCAGTAGGGAGTAAATGGCCAGCACTGGATGCTTCAGGTTTTGGTGCCCACCCAGAGACGGCTGGGGGCTGATTTTCAATTACACACCTGTGGCTGGCCCAGGCCAGCTGACTCCAGCTCCCGGGGCTCGGGCTAAGGGGCTGTTTAGCTGCGGTGTAGCCTTTGGGGCTCAGGCTGGAGCTTCGACTCTAGAACGATGCGAGGTGGGAGGTTCCCAGAGCTCGGGCTCCAGCCCAAGCCAGAACGTCTGCACCACAAATAAACAGCTGCTCAGCTCGAGCCCTGTGAGCCGGAGTCAGCTGGCCCGGGCCAGCCGTTGGCATGTAACTGCAGTGTAGACACACCCTAAGTGCCCACAAGCCCCCTGGGAGCTGCGGGTATTTAGCACCTCTGAAATCTAGGCCCCCGGTGTCTCAAAGTTAGGGGCCATTCAAAATCTTCTTGCCAGTGTCTTCCTCCACCCCCCACTGCTCCTGGGACGTTCCTGTTAACTGCTGGAAATGGCCCACCTTGATTATCACTACAAAAGGTTTTCTCCTCCCCGCTCTCCTGCTGGTAATAGCTCATCTTAAGTGATCCCTCTCCTTACAGTGTATATGATATCACCCATTTTTTCATGTTCTGGGTGTATATAAATCTCCTCACTGTATTTTCCACTGAATGCATCCGATAAAGTGAGCTGTAGCTCACGAAAGCTTATGCTCAGATAAATTGGTTAGTCTCTAAGGGTATGTCTACACTACGAAATTAGGTCGAATTTATAGAAGTCGGTTTTGTGGAAAGCGTTTTTATACAGTTGATTGTGTGTGTCCCCACACAAATGCTCTAAGTGCATGTAGTCGGTGGAATGTGTCCACAGTACCGAGGCAACCATCGACTTCCGGAGCATTGCACTGTGGGTGGCTATCCCACAGTTCCCGCAGTCTCTGCCACCCATTTGAATTCTTGGTAGAAATCCCAGTGCCTGATGGGGCTAAAACATTGTCGCGGGTGGTTCTGGGTACATATCGTCAGGCCCCCGTTCCCTCCCTCCCTCCAGGAAAGCAAGGGCAGACAATCGTTTTGCGCCTTTTTTCTTGAGTTACCTGTGCAGACGCCATACCACGGCAAGCATGGAGCCCGCTCAGATCACTTTGGCAATTAGGAGCACATTAAACACCACACGCCTTATCCAGCAGTATATGCAGCACCAGAACCTGGCAAAGCGATACTGGACAAGTAGGCGACGTCAGCGTGGTGACATGAGTGATGAGGACATGGACACAGACTTCTCTCAAAGCACGGGCCCCGGCAATGTGGGCATCATGGTGCTAATGGGGCAGGTTCATGTGGTAGAATGCCGATTCTGGGCCTGAGAAACAAGCACAGACTGGTGGGACTGCATAGTGTTGCAGGTCTGGGATGATTCCCAGGGGTTGCGAAACTTTCGCATGCGTAAGGGCACTTTCATGGAACTTTGTGACTTGCTTTCCCCTGCTCTGAGGCACAAGAATACCAAGATGAGAGCAGCCCTCACAGTTGAGAAGCAAGTGGCAATAGCCCTGTGGAAGCTTGCAACGCCAGATAGCTACCGGTCAGTCGGGAATCAATTTGGTGTGGGCAAATCTATTGTGGGGGCTGCTGGGATGCAAGTAGCCAACGCAATCAAAGATCTGCTGATATCAAGGGTAGTGACCCTGGGAAATGTGCAGGTCATAGTGGATGGGTTTGCTGCAATGGGATTCCCTAACTGTGGTGGGGCCGTAGACCGAACCCATATCCCTATCTTGGCACCAGAGCACGAAACGGGCGAGTACATAAACCGCAAGGGGTACTTTTCAATAGTGCTGCAAGCTCTGGTGGATCACAAGGGACGTTTCACCAACACCAACGTGGGATGGCCGGGAAAGGTACACGACGCTCGCATCTTCAGGAACTCTGGTCTGTTTCAAAAGCTGCATGAAGGAACTTTATTCCCACACCAGAAAATAACTGTTGGGGATGTTGAAATGCCTATAGTTATCCTTGGGGACCCAGCCTACCCCTTAATGCCATGGCTCATGAAGCCGTACCCAGGCAGCCTGGACAGTAGTCAGGAGCTATTCAACTACAGGCTGAGCAAGTGCAGACTGGTGGTAGAATGTGCATTTGGACATTGAAAAGCGTGCTGGTGCAGTTTACTGACTCGGTTAGACCTCAGCGAAACCAATATTCCCACTGTTATTACTGCTTGCTGTGTGCTCCGCAATATCTGTGAGAGTAAAGAGGAGACGTTTATGGCGGGGTGGGAGATTGAGGCAAATCGCCTGGCTGCTGGTTACGCACAGCCAGACACCAGGGCGGTTAGAAGAGCACAGGAGGGCGCGGTACGCATCAGAGAAGCTTTGAAAACCAGTTTCATAACTGGACAGGCTACGGTGTGAAAGTTCTGTTTGTTTCTCCCTGATGAAACCCCCCGCCCCTTGGTTCACTCTATTTCCCTGTAAGCTAACCACCCTCCCCTCCTCCCTTTGATCACCACTTGCAGAGGCAATAAAGTCATTGTTGCTTCACATTCATGCATTCTTTATTCATTCAGCACACAAATAGGGGGATAACTACCAAGGTAGCCCAGGAGGGGTGGTGGAGGAGAGAAGCACCAGGAGGGGTGGTGGAGGAGGGAAACAGCACTTTAAAAGTTTAAAACTTGAAAACTTATTGAATGCCAGCCTTCTGTTGCTTGGGCAATCCTCTGGGGTGGAGTGGCTGGGTGGCCGGAGGCCCCCCCACTGCGTTCTTGGGTGTCTGGGTGAGGAGGCTATGGAACTTGGGTAGGAGGGCGGTTGGTTACACAGGGGCTGTAGCAGCGGTCTGTGCTCCTGCTGCCTTTCCTGCAGCTCCACCATACGCTGGAGCATATTGGTTTGATCCTCCAGCAGCCTCCTCTCATGACGCTGCCGCCACCTTTCAGCTTCAGCCCTCTCTTCAGCCCGCCACTTACTCTCGTCAGCCCACCACCTCTCCTCCCAGTCATATTGTGCTTTCCTGCACTCTGACATTGTCTGCCTCCACACATTCGTCCATGCTTTGTCAGTGTGGCAGGATAGCATGAGCTCAGAGAACATTTCATCATGAGTGCGTTTTTTCACCTTCTAATCTTCACTAGCCTCTGGGAAGCAGAAGACCCTGTGATCCTTGAAACACATGCAGCTGGTGGAGAAAGAAAAAAGACAGTGGTTTTTAAAAAGACACATTTTCTAGAACAATGGCTACACTCTTTCACGGTAAACCTTGCTGTTAACATTACATACACAGCACATGTGCTTTCGTTCCAAGGTAGCATTTTGCCTCCCCCCACCACGTGGCTAGCAGCGGGGAACATTTCTGTTCAGCCATAGGCAAACAGCCCAGCAGGAATGGGCACCTCTCAATGTCCCCTTAAGAAAAGCACCCTATTTCAACCAGGTGACCATGAATGATATCACTCTCCTGAGGATAACACAGAGAGATAAAGAACGGATGTTGTTTGAATGCCAGCAAACATACACTGCAATGCTTTGTTCTACAATGATTCCCGAGTATGTGCTACTGGCCTGGTGTGGTCAAGTGTCCTACCATGGTGGACAGAATAAGGCTGCCCTCCCCAGAAACCTTTTGCAAAGGCTTTGGGAGTACATCCAGGAGAGCCGCAAATGCCAGGGCAAATTAATCATTACACATGCTTGCTTTTAAACCATGTATGCTATTTTAAAAGGTACACTCACCAGAGGTCTCTTCTCCACCTGGCGGGTCCGGGAGGCAGCCTTGGGTGGGTTCGGGGGGTACTGGCTCCAGGTCCAGGGTGAGAAACAGTTCCTGGCTGTTGGGAAAACCGGTTTCTCCACTTGCTTGCTGTGAGCTATGTACAACTTCATCATCATCATCTTCCTCGTCCCCAAAACCTGCTTCTGTGTTGCCTCCCTCTCCATTGAAGGATCAAACAACACGGCTGGGGTAGTGGTGGCTGAACCCCCTAAAATGGCATGCAGCTCATCATAGAAGCGGCATGTTTGGGGCTCTGACCTGGAGCAGCCGTTTGCCTCTCTGGTTTTCTGGTAGGCTTGCCTCAGCTCCTTAAGTTTCACGCAGCATTGCTTCGGGTCCCTGTTATGGCCTCTGTCCTTCATGCCCTGGGAGATTTTGACAAAAGTTTTGGCCTTTCGAAAACTGGAATGGAGTTCTGATAGCACGGATTCCTCTCCCCATACAGAGATCAGATCAGGTACCTCCCGTTCGGTCCATGCTGGAGCTCTTTTGCGATTCTGGGACTCCATCATGGTCACCTCTGCTGATGAGCTCTGGCCAGCGTGGCAAGCTGCAGGTGACCATGCAAACAGGAAATTGAAATTCAAAAGTTTGCGGGTCTTTTCCTGTCTACCTGGCCAGTGCATCTGAGTTGAGAGTGCTGTCCAGAGCGGTCACAATGGAGCACTCTGGGATAGCTCCCGGAGGCCAATACCGTCTAATTGCGTCCATAGTACCCCAAATTCAACCCGGCAAGGCCGATTTAAGTGCTAATCCCCTTGTCTGGGGTGGAGTACGGAAATCGATTTTAAGAGCCCTTTAAGTCGAAAAAAAGGGCTTCATCGTGTGGACGGGTGCAGGGTTAAATCGATTTAACGCTGCTAAATTTGACCTCAACTCCTAGTGTGGACCAGGGCCTAGTGTGGTTGCAGTTCTACATCTTTATACCCGTGGAGCTTATTCCGCTTCTCCTATAGGAATAGCGATCCCAGGACTAGCACTCCTATACCAGCATAACTGCCTCAACACGAGGGTGCCTCACTTTAACTGTACTGGTCTAGCCAGTGGCTCAACCCTTCTATTTGATGCCTGGGCTTCTGACTCTGAAAACATGGTCGTCATCTTCTGTAACCTTGACATAACTCAAGCATAGCATGTGACATTACAGCAGGAGCTGCTGTTTATAAATGTAGTACCTTCCCCGCCAGTACTGTTGTCATTCCTGACTCACACTCTCTCTCTCTCTCTCTCTCTTTTCAGGCTCTCTGTGAGGCTCTTGCTATGGGAAGGAGCAGCCTGGAGAAGAGCTGAAGCTTTTAAACTTCGTCAATATTTTTAAACTTGTAGATTCCCTACCATTGGGGTGTTGGGGTGTCCAGGTGGAAGGGGTGTCAGGGTGGAAGGACTGTCTAGCCTGTGTTATACAAGAAGTCAGACTTGATGGTCCAATGTCCCATTAAATTCTGCGAAATTATGTAACTGGAAAATGGCCCTTCCTGAGACCCTGCACTGGCCTCACCCGGCATCTCGCCAAGCCCAGACCGGCTGTATGTTCGCAGGCACGTTTCTTCCAAACCAGAAGTGGGAAACGTGATAGGCTGTGAGGCCAAGGCCAAGGGAACCATCGAGAGCTCAGCAGGGCTGGACGACCCTCAGGGCTTCGGGAAGAGAGGAAGGAGCAAACCCCTCCCTTATTAGGGAAAATGAGGGCCAGTGAAACATGCCCAGGGCTAGGGAATATAAACGCTACAGACAACTCAGAGTGCTGGCAGCAAAGCTGAGAGAGAGCATCTCTCTCAACCCCTGTCCTGCGCTGCTCTCCAGATCCCCTCAGAAACTGACGTTCCTCCTCTCCCATCTCAGCCAAATCCCAGGGGAATCTGTGCTCGGGGCCAGGCTGGGACAGAATCTGTCCTGCAGCTTTTGAGTCATGGGCACAAATCCACTTTCTGCTTAAAAAAGAATTCCAACTTTTCAGTGGCTGGGGCTGAGTCCCAAAGAGCTGAACAGAAGGGCTGTGAGTTGCAGGCAGGTGGAGATGCTGAAGGGCTGCGAGCCCCAGACCCGGCGCAGACGCTGAAGGGCTGCGAGCCCTGGGCCCAGCCTAGAGGCTGAAGTGTTGTGAGCCCTAGGCCCAGCCTAGAGGATGAAGGGCTGCGTGTCCCGGGCCCAGCCTAGAGGCTGAAGGGCTGCGAGCCCCGGGCCTGGTGCAGCTGTTGAAGGGCTGTGATCCTCGGGCCTGTTGCAGCCAGACATCCTGGGCCCTTTCCAGTGTATCAGCTGGGGGAGAGAAGAGGGGGTGCCACCTCAGTTTGGAAGGGAATTTGTTATTCAAAAGTATCTGCTCAAGATGAAGCAGTCATTGGATTAGGGTTGTTGGCTTGAGCTGCACAGCCTCAATTCTCCCTTCCTTTCTCCATCATCCCCAGGGCTACTGGCTCCGGCGTTGTCTCAAAATTAGGCAAATCATAGATTCATAGATTCCAGTGACAGAAGGGATCATCTAGTCTGGTCTTCTGGATAGCACAGGCCAGAGAGCTTCCCAAAAATAATCCCTAGAGCAGATCTTGTCGGAAAACACCCAATCTGGATTTTAAAATGGTCAGTGATGGAGAATCCATCACAATCCTTGGTAAATTATTCCAATGGTTAATTACCCTCACTGTCAATCATTTACACCTTTTTTCCAGTCTGAATTTGTTTAGCTTCAACTTCCATGTTATACCAATCGCCGGTAGATTGAAGAGCCCATTATTAAATATTTGTTCCCCATGTAGGTACTTGGAGACTGTAATCAAATCACCCCTTAACCTTCTCTTTGTTAAGATAAATAGATTGAGCTTCTTGCCTGTATCGCTATAAGTCATGTTTTCCAGTCCTTTAATCATGCTTGTGGCTCTTTTCTGAACCCTCCAATTTATAAACATCCTTTTTGAATTGTGGATACAACAACTGGACACAGTAGGGATCACAGTGGTGCCACTATTGAGGTACAGTAACCTCTTTACTCCTACTCGAGATTCCCCTATTTAGGCATCCCAGGATCACTCTAGCTATTTTGGTCACTGTATCGCACTGGGAGCTCATGTTCAACTACTTATTCACTTCTACCCCCAAATCTTTTTCAGAGTCACTGCTTCCCAGGATAGAGTCCCCCATCCTCTAACTAAGGCCTACAGGTTTTGTTCCTGGATGTATATGTTTACATTAGCCATATTAAAATTAGGGCTGTCAAGCAATTAAAACAATTAATTGCGATTAACTGCGCGATTCAAAAAATGAACCGTGCGATTCAAAAAAGAATTACGCGATTAATTGTGCTGTTAAACAACAATAGAATACCATTTCTTTTAAATATTTTTGGATGTATACTACATTTTCAAATCTATTAATTTCAATTACAACACAGAATAAAGAGTGTACAGTGCTCACTGTATATTTATTTTTGATTATAAATAATTGCACTGTAAAAAACAAAAAAAAACTATTTTTCAATTCACGTCATACAAGTACTGTAGTGCAGTCTCTTTACCATGAAAGTTGAGCTTACAAATGTAGAATTATATATATAAACTGCATTCAAAAATAAAACAATGTAAAACTTTAGAGCTTATAAATCCACTCAGTCCTACTTCTTGGTCAGCCAATCGCTCAGACAAACAAGGTTGGTTACAATTTGCAGAAAATAATGCTGCCTGCTTCCTGTTTACAATGACACCCGAAAGTGAGAACAGGTGTTCCCATGCCACTGTTGTCGCTGGCGTTGAAAGATGTTTTTGTGCCAGATATACTAAAGATTCATATGTCTCTTCATGTTGCAATCACCATTCCAGAGGACATGCTTCCATGCTGATGATGGGCTCTGCTTTTGATAACAATCCAAAGCAGCGTGGACTGACACATGTTCATTTTCATCATCTGAGTCAGATGCCACCAGGAGGTTGATTTTCTTTTTTGGTGGTTTGGGTTCTGTAGTTTCTGTATCAGAGTGTTGCTCTTTTAAGGCTTCTAAAAGCATGCTCCATACCTTGTCCCTCTCAGATTTTGGAAGGTACTTCAGAATTTTAAACCTTAGGTCGAGTGCTGCAGCTATTTTTAGAAATCTCACATTGGTACCTTCTTTGCGTTTTGTCAAATCTGCAGTGAAATCTGAAAACGAACATGTGCTGGGTCATCATCCGAGACTGCTATAACATGAAATACGTGCAGAATGTTGGTAAAACAGAGTAGGAAACATACAATTCTCCCCCCAAGGAGTCCAGTCACAAATGTAATTGATGCATTATTTTTTAATGAGCATCATCAGCATGGAAGCATGTCCTCTGGAATGGTGGCTGAAGCATGAAGGGGAATATGAATGTTTAGCATATTTAGCATGTAAATACCTTGCAACGCTGGCTACAAAAGTTCCATGCCTTCTCACTTTCAGGTGACATTGTAAATAAGAAGCAGGCAGCAGTATCTCCCCTCAATGTAAACAAACTTGTTTGTCTGAGCGATTGGCAGAATAAGAAGTAGGTTAGGTAACCAAAAAAAAATCTGTATTTGTAAGTTACACTTCGAGGTCTAGTGGGTATGAGTGGGGGCACTGGGGGTGGGAGTCAGCACTCCTGGGTTCTATTCCTGGATCTGTGAGGGAGGGTTGTCTACTGTTTAGATCAGGAGATGGAGAGTCAGGACTCCTCCTGGCTTTGCAGCTGACTCCCTGTGTGACTGAGGGCAATTCCCCGCACCCCGCCCCCCCCGTGCCTCACTCATATGGGGATAATGACACCGACCCAGCTCCTGGGGGTTGGGGCTGGATTCATTCCAGTCTATACAGCACCTCTGAGGGAGGTGCTAGGAAAGGGCAGGACATAAGTAACCAACAGACACTAATGGGATGCACCATGTGATTCTCTTTCTGTCCCTAGCGCATGTGACTGTGGACCCCAACACAGCCAATGCCTACCTGCTCTTGTCCCGGGATCAGCGGAGCGTGAGGGTGGGCAACAAGAGGCGGGATGTCCCCAGTAACCCCAAGCGGTTTGACACGTGCACCTGCATCCTGGGCCGGCAGCGGTTCACAGCCGGGAAGCACTACTGGGAGGTGGAAGTGAGGGACAAGCCATGTTGGACACTGAGGGTCTGTGAGGAGTGTGTGAGCAGGCAGGGAATATTCACGCCCTCACCAGCGACTGGTTTCGGGACGGTGTGGCTGCACAATGGGGATGAGTATGCAGCGCTCACTTCCCCCCTGCCCGAGCTTATGCTGAGAGTGAAGCCTCGGCAGATTGGCATCCTCCTGGACTTTGAGGCCGGAGAGGTGTCCTTCTACAACGTGACTGGCAGCTGTCACATCTACACCTTCAGTGGCATCTTCTTGGTGCCCCTGCGGCCATACTTCTACCCGGGGATGCGGGCAGGCAGCTTGAATGATGCCCCTCTGACCCTCCCACAGGGAACACAGCAGCCATGAGCCAGTCACAGCCGCCTTGGCACCTTGGGCTTTCAGGACTTACCAATGAAAGGCTTTCTTAACAACACATAATTCACCAGCGGAACTTACTGCCACAGGATATTGAGGGGCCCAAATGTCTAGTGGGATTCAAAAAAGGATGAGACATATATATGGATGATCCAAATATCACCAGTTAGAGAGGGCAGGAGACACCAGGACTATAAAACCATCTCCACAGGGCAGGAGCCAGCCACTGACTACAGGGGGGCACATTCCCCAAAGAGAAGGTTATTCCCTAATTACACACTGCAGCATCTCTGATACCTTCCTCGAAGCCTCTGACTATGGAGACAGGATACCTGGCTTTTGGGCGCTGCAGTGAGCTAGCACAGCAAATCCTATGCTCTCTGGGTGCTGTTAGAGCAAGAAATTGGTCACTGAAGCTGATAATCAGCCACAGAGCAGGAGCACTGATCCACGATAAATGCTCCCACACTGCTAGACCTTCCTGCACAGCCCCAGTAGGGGAGTCTCCATCCAGCATTGCCATTCCCCAGCACTGGAATGCAGAGTCAGCAGCATCTGCGGGGAGGCCCAGGGAGCAGGAGAGGGTGGGTGAGAGGACCTGAGGGCCTTGCTCAGTTTGCAAAGAATCCAGCTGCATCATCTTTCGTAGGTGGTGTGGCTGGTGGAGACCTTGGGTCTCTGGCATGTCATGCTCCTGGCTTAGCCGCTTGGTTCAAGGTAGAGCATTGCTGCCTGTGTCCTGTAACCTCCAGCAGCCGAGCTCCTTGGGGCAGCCATGGCAACATTGCCTTTGGCTACCCTTGTTTTAAAGGGCTCGGGGAGCATGGACACGAGGATGGAGTCGCGTGTCTGTAAAGGGCGGGGCCTGCCAACACGAGCGAGCCAGCTCTAATCGGCAATTTGCCTCTGACCTATTCCCCCTTCTGGTGAAATACCGAAGCCTTCCTTCCGCTGGATGCTTCTGAGCCCAGCCCAGCCCATGGGCCAGAGCTGTCCACAGCCCTGTGCGTGTGCTGTCCCTGGTCTCACCGACGGTGTGCGTCAGCACGCAAACCCAGTGCAGACTGCAAAGCCTGTTGGCCCATCAACCTCAGCTCTCTAGGTCATTTTCTCCCACCAATAAACCATGCATTCCAATAGCCTTGTATAAGCTGGCAAAGCATCCCTTGTGATCTGAGAGCTGCTCACCCCCACCTTCTGGGGGAAGGGGGAGAGCTAGGAGATCCAGTCCAGCTGGAGCCGTGGTACTCTCAGGACTCAGCACTCTCATGGGCCCTTCGTGGTGCATGTGTGATTCAGGGACTACTATGACTGTCTGAGGGAGCTGCCCATTCCCTAGCCCTGTGTGCACCTCTCTGTGATGGGACTTCACCCCAAGAAGCCAATGTGCTGCATGCAGCTAAATAGTCCAGCCCCCCTCCAGCCCCAGTAATGAAGGCAGAGTGAGAGGAATTTCACACACAGAGAACCCCCTAGACTGTTCCGAAGCTAGGCAGAGAGGGTGGGACAAGGGGGTCTCTGAGGCCCTCAGGCTGGGCCTAGCTCACTGCCATGCCCCTCTCAAGGAGTGGTTTTGTCTTCTTGACATATATTCACCCTAACCCAAATCATGACAGGTTTCAGAGTAGCAGCCATGTTAGTCTGTATTCGTAAAAAGAAAAGGCGTACTTCTGGCACCGTAGAGACTAACCAATTTATTTGAGCATAAGCATCCGATGAAGTGAGCTTTAGCTTATGCTCAAATCAATTGGTTAGTCTCTAAGGTGCCACAAGTACTCCTTTTCTTTTTCCTAACTCAAATGTATCCCATTGGCTACAGGGAGTTCCAAGCTAGGACAAGTTCACCTTGATGTCTTTCTCCAGCAGGCGGATGGTTGCAGAATCTCTCCTGGGTTGCAGAATTGCTCCTAGCCAGGGCTGGCTTTGATGCAGCAGCCTGGGGACGGTGCCCCATCCTAGCTGGGCAGGGCTCATGCCCTCCTTGCCTGGCCAATCCCATCGGGCTCCCCTTGAATATGTCCAGGACGCGATGGCTGCAGCCCTGCAGCCGCTGTACAGCCATGGGCACAGTAGGCCTGTGTGTGGGTGTTCGTCTGGCTCCAGGGCTGGGGAGGGAGGAGGAGACCCGGGAAAGAGCAGCAGCAAGCCGTTCGCTGAGTAGACAGGACTGGGCTGGCAGCTCCAGGTGCATTCCCAGCTCCACGGAGAGGGACGTCAAGGCTGGCTGGACTGATCCCTAGATCTAGATCCCTAGAGGGCAGGTGCGTGCAGGGGTCTGGACACAGAGAATGGCCGACACCCTGTTTCCTGGCAACTGATGGCCTGGGCCCTTTCCCCCTGCAAGGTGAGACCTAAGGGTTGGAGAACAAGGGAATCAGGTGCCCTCCTGGCCGGGGAAAGGGACAAAGCCCAGAGGAGGAGGGGCTGGAGGGAGTTTCAGTTTGGGGCTGGCTGGGACATGGAGTGAAGGGTAGACGTGGTTGTCTGGCTCACTGCCCCCCAAAATGGACCCAGCTGAAGGGTCCGGTTCTCGACACCTACAAGCTCTGTATTAGACCATGTTCCTGTCGTCTAATAAACCTTCTGTTTTACTGAGGGAAGCAGCGCGGGGTGAGGGATGTGCTGGCCACGGCTTCCTGCAGCCCCCGTTGGCCTGCAGTGGGGAACTGCGGCCAGTGGGATCCGCGATCGGCCAAAGCTGTGGACGCGACAGGTAAACAAACTGGCCTGGCCCGCCAGGGGGCTTACCCTGGGGGGCTGCATGCCAAACGTTGCCGACCCCGGTGCTACAGCAATCTCCCGTACAGCAATGGCTGTTTCAAGACAGCATAAGTTAGAACAACCCAGAGTCTAAAGCTCAGGTGTATTTGAGGATCTGGGCCAGTACTTGGCTGTTTCTATAGTAATGACCCCTGAGCAAGCAGTGTAATGTACATGCTTATCACTGAGCTTGTCCAGAGGCTGCACGTCCATCAGAATGACTAGATGTCCTGATGTGTAATAAAAACACTTGGAGTCATAAAAAATCAACCCAGCCTACTTTACAGGGCCTGAGCCTTCTCTCCCTTACAGCATCTGAGCAGTAGGAGAATGGCTAATACGGGCCACTGTTCTGGTTGTTGTATTCTATTTATAAAAGCATAATACTGGCCAGTATTATAGTTGCTGTATTCTGTTATAAAACAACAACAAAACATAGAAAAATCAAAAATACAATTTAATGTTTTGAATTAATTTGGGGAAAAGAATTTACAGGACAATACAAGAATTCAAAACATTTAAAACATTCCTTTCTTTCTCTCCAGTATTTTCGTCTCTTTTGTTCCAATTTTGGGTAGCGGGAGCGAGTAGTATAAGAGCCCTACCATCAATCAAACGTTAACCCCACCCCTTGACCCCGTAAGCCCTGCACACAGGTCACTGGAAGTCCCACCTCTTGGGAGTATTACTTCCAGGGTCAAGGTGGACACATGTCCGGAAGCAAGGTGTGTCATGTGACCCCTGTAAGAACTCCTCCCACTGTCCTCTGCTGATCAGGATGGATTCTGCCCCCACAGGAACGCTTCGAGAGAAGATTTGACCAATCAGGGGGAGTTCCGGGGTTTGTGTGATCCCTCTAAGAACTCCTCCCACTGCCCTCTACCAATCAGCAGGGGTTTCAGCCGCTGGGGACCACCCCGAGAGGAGATTTGCCCAATTGGGGGGAATTCTGGGGCAGGGTGACCCGTTAGGAGGTGGCTCGTGTGACCCCTCTAAGAACTCCTCCCACCACCCTCAACCAATCGCGATGGGTTTTGGCCACAGAGGACAGCCCCAAAAGGAGATTCGACCAAAATAGGGTGGGTTCTGGGACGGGCTCAACCACCCAGAAGAGGGTCATGTGACCCCTCGAAGGACTCCTTCCAATGTCCTCTGCCAATCAGAGTGCAGAACCATCACCTCATAAGTCCCAGCGCTGGGAAGAGGAGGCCATCTCTTACCAAGAAGACGTGTTTTAGAAATTGTGGAAAGGCTGAGAGGAAACGTGGACTCCTTTACCACCCCTGTGAGAACTTCAGACTTTGTTTTAGCCCCGAGGACCTTTGGAGTTGTGTGGAGAAAGCGCTACAGCAGCGACAGTTCTGAAGAGGATGAGAGAGAAGCCAAGGGGATTCCTTTGGCCCAGCCATTGATGGATATGCCAGAATCCGAACCTGAAGCCCAACTGCTCATGAGACACCCTGATGAGCATGGTGGCCTCTTGTCATCCGCCACCCTGGAGGAGGAAGGCGATCATGGCTTGGGGGAGGCACTGGCAGACAAGGTGAATGGAAAAGACATAGCTCAGGTACATGAATGATTAAGAAGCGACGGTCGATGATTGCGTGTAATGAGGTTAGGAACCAGGGGTTGTGTAAATCTAAAAACAAGGAGTGGGAACTTACGCTTGTTTCTTCTCTGAAAATCTCTCGACAGCTTGACGATGCCTTTCCAGGGGACCCGGAGGCCCTGGACGGCGTAACATCAAGCAGCGAAGGTGAACCAGGCCCGCCTTGTTTTTGCTCAACGCCGCTAGAAATTGTTGAAGATGACTCCGAGGAGGACGGCTACGAGGAGTTTAGGAGGAGGCTTGGCATGGAACTCGCTGAGTCAGTGCCACATCACGAGCGTAAAAATGTTATGCGGACTATTGTCCGCGTTGCTGTTTATGCTGTTCTTCATCACTGTCTTAGGGAAAAGCTTTTTGAAAATGGTGAGGGCTGTGTCATAGATGCCCCAGCCCAATGGCACCATGACTGTGTGACTTGGACTTCAATGGATAGAAACTGCAAGCTCTGGGACCTGTGTGCTGAGCTATGTTTGGAAAGCTTATTGAACACTATTATTGCCATAGGTTATGTTATGCAATGTCTGTGCCTAACCCAAGAACATTTAGCACAAGGGGTGACCTTGAGAAATGCTGTGCAATTCAGTGGAGACCCTGACCTTGTTTTAAAGACAATGTCCAAACTGGAAGATGCCTGCTTACAGCGTTACATTGACCGTCTGGTCCACACAAAAAGTGACAGAACCCTGCTTAAGAAACAGTCTATTTGTAAGAAATCTAAAAGGATTAATTGAGAGAATGATGAAGGGACAAACATGCAATATAAAACTTGGCTGCTGTAGATTTTAAAAAATCGAATGAAAAGGGCTTTGTGATTATCTGTGTTTCTGTTAGAAGGTCTCTGGCCCTTAAGTGAGCTAAAAGTTTTAATGGAGCCTCTGGGTTTGTTTTCAAGAAGCTGTATGACTTTTAAATGAAAAAAAAAATGGTTTGTGAGAACCTAGGTCTTGTGTCTTTGTGTAAAAGAGACCCATTTACAGCAAAAAGCTGTGAAGTGGGAGGGGAACAAATCCTAAAAATGTGTTTACAGTGTAACCCTTCTGCCCATCAGAGTTGGCCACAACAGGGGCTGGATTCAGTATCTAGGAGTTCCCTCCCAGTAACACAATGCAAAACCGGGTCAAGCCCCCCACCAGCGGGGCACTGAAGCTCCCCTATGACAAGCTGAAATCACTGAATACTGTGTTAAGTAGTAGGGGGGCCTCAGAGCTGGGGCACCGTGAACCCAAAGTGACGTCAGCTCTGCAGTCTGTAACCAAACTCCTAATAGAATCAAAATTACCTCTGACATTACACAATGGAGAGAAAGTGCAATTGGTGTTTGGGGCCCTCAGAAGGGGGCTCACATCACCAGGCACAAACCTCCAAACTCTCTCAATTCACTGGGTTTTGGAATCCTTGTCCCTTGCCTAGCAAGTGCTACTTAGTTGATGGCGAGTCCCTCCGTCATAAAAGGCCAAGGACAGTTCTACTGTCCTTGATTCACATAATCAGGATAACAGCACTTTATTCTTCCTGCCCCAATAACAGAGAAACTGGGGATCCCACAGCCGCCAAAGTGACCATTTGGGCTCCTGTGGGCTCATGCTAGGTGGGGTGAGTGTCCTGTGCAAACGAGATCAGCTCCTGAAGTCCTTTCCCACAACTCACCACCAGATGTCAGGGTAGAGCTCATCCTGCCTCTGCTTACAACAGGAAAACAAAACAGGGATGGTTCAGACATGTGTTTGAGTACAATAGAGTTGACTCATCCTGTTCACACCCCCACTGAATAGCGAAGGTAACTGTGATTACTTACCCTTGTTGCTAGAGGGATAAATGTGATGGGTGTGCACCCATAGTAATGGAGGCGGGTGGGTGAGTTCGGATTAATATGAAATGAAATAAAACCTCAGGAATTCGCAGATGCTATTGGGCAGTTTAAATATAATCCCTGGAGTTGGTAGAGCACTATTGGACAGTGAAAATGACCCAGGAACTGGCAGAACTCTACTGGACAGTTTAAATATGACCCAGGAGTTGTTTGAATGCTATGGGTCACTCTTTCTAGCAATTCAAAGCCATTAAAAGTTTAAAATACTCTATTTACCCAAAAAACCCAAAACAACCAACCAAAAAATCCCACCACACACACACACACACACACACACACACACACACGGGTCTAACCCAAAACTGAAATGTTTGAAGGGTTCACAAATCTTCACCATGCTTTAGAACAATCATTTGCTCGAAAGACAAATTTTTAAAAGCTGCGGGTGCTTATTATGGTTGTGATACAACCATTTTATTTCAACCCCCAACCCCAAAGTTTAAGCATGAAAGAAACATGTTTAAAAAACAAGCCCCAAAGACATTTACTGAGATCTGCAAAGGGTCCCCACTTGGAAATGGGTACAGTTACATTACAGATTGGTGATTTACTGTTTAATACTGTAAGAAGGCCCTACAGAAAAATGTATTTTAACTAAAAGGAAAAAAATGTGGCCAAAAGCAGCTCGGTTGTGCAGACAGCTTAATTTGTTGGATCATACTAAAGAAGTTCTGTATTAAAATCACAAATGAGTTTGATTCCCCATAGTTTAAATTCCAGGGTATTACTAATTAAGAGGTCTCTTGGGTTTTGGTGCTGTTTCTCTCCCTCTCCGTGTGAAAGTTGCAAGCTGCTAATTGTGTTAGTACATCCTAGACAGAGTCTGTTCTCAAAGCAACACTTTGTAACAACAGAAAGAGCACACAGAGACTCCCCGCCCTTTTGTTGTATTTATCTGGCTTTGTTAACAATTGTGCTTTAAAATAGAGATAGAGGATGTATGTGGATGGATGCTTGGTGTGGATAATAACTGAATGATCAGGGAGGTGCCAGCCTAAGAATCCAGTGTCTGTCGGCCAAAGAAGGCGTCAACCAGAGGACCCCCGGAGGGCAGACTGGAATCCACCCAACAGCCTCAAGGATGGGAGAACCGAAGAACAAGACGGAGCCGTCAGGAATGTGCCATCTGCTGATTGATTCAGCAACAGCATGATGAAGCAATTCCCATAGGCTGGCATAGCAATAAATTCCTATAAAAATGGACTCTAGAAATGGAAAACTTTGGGGTCTGATTCTGCAAACCAACTTCCAGGCGCGTCAGATGTGCATCTGACAAGGCCCTGCTCCCTCCTCGTGTCCAGGCCACCTGGCCAGTGGCTTGGCATGAGCAACTCTAAGGCTGGTAACTATGATAACAACCTTGCAGAACCTCTCTCTGTGTGTGTGTATGAATGAATGTGTGAGTAAATATGAAATTGAATGGAATGTTATAGCTATAACTAACTGCTTACTATGATTCTTTCTGTATGCACAATAAATGTGGCATTTTGCCTTTTCCCTTTTAATAAGATCCTGCTGGTTTTTATTTTATTGGTATAACAAATTCCCCCACCCCAGATCACAAAAGGGAATGTTAGGGAGGGGTGCCTAATGGCCTTAAGTAGCTATTATTTGAGAGTTGTAGCAATCAAATCAACCTGCTAGCTCCTATTTTGAAGTCTGTTTGAAACAAAGGCTTAGGATGGTGTAAAAACCTCATGTATTTTGGAGACTCTTTCAACAGAAACTCTCTTGAATGGCTGCTGGACTGCAAAAGGAGCCATGCTCCCTGTTTTTAACTCTGAAAATATATATTCTATTCTATCACTCGTTGGCCATGCTGTCTTAGTAAATAATGGTGCCTATGTTTCTTGCAGTGTGATCTGTTTAGCATGGAACCAATCACTTTAAACTGCATTTCATCACCGGGCCAAGGTAAAAACCAGTTTAACTGTAGTTTTGCTTAATAACTTCAGGTATTACACAGGTTGGATAGGGATTTGGGGGTAATACTAACTAACATTTTTGCTTGTTCTTTAATCCAAAGGCCCAAACACATATGGGGGTGGGGTGGGGGGGGGGCGTAACTTTCTGCAATTGGCTTTTAAATGCATGTGGGTTTATTTAAAAGTATTTTGTGGCAAACTGTGTTTTAAACTCTCACTCTCTCTCTCTCTCTCTGTGTAAAAAAATATAGGTGGTTTTTTTTTTAAGTATATGGCTGCAAACTGATGGTAATGGTGTGTTTCAAATTAACAGGGTGCTTTTTTAATGTGCAAAATGTGTTTTAAACTGGATTTTAAAAGTTGATTTTAAAAGCAGTTTGGTTTTTATTTTGCAAACTGAGGTGCATTTAAAAAAAATGTTTGTGGGTTTGTTGTTTTTTGTTTTAACGTGGTAGAAATAAACTCAAAACTCCTGTTTGTTGTACAGCCTGAAATGGATTATTTTATTTTAAAGCTCTGACTTTTTAAATAGAAAAACACCCTAATGAATATTTTATTTTTAAGTTTACAAGACAGTTTCATGTGATTTATAATAATCATAATCATATTGTCTGCTCCACAGTACGGTCAAAACATGAGAGACCCTTAGACCAGAGGGTAAAGAAGCTTAAAAGAAAAAGAAAAGAGACAGCTGAAAAGAAAAATTCACCAGATGGATGGATGAAGCCCAGTAAATATACTGTGTTTGGGAGGTTATGAGGTTTTGTATTTTAAGTAAATACATCGGTGTGGGTGAGAAAGATGGTAAAGTTAAGTTTTGTAATATGTTCCTTCCCCCCCAATCGGGAATGTGCAGTTCTCCTGACAATGCTGTAGTCAGAGCTACAGGGACACCTCCACCAGACCAGCCAAAGAACCAGAAATCTGCTTTGAGACCTTTAACAACTGAAAACAGCACAAGAGTGCAGATGAAGCATCAGGACAATCCAAACCTCAAATACGTCAAAGCCAAGGACAAAACAAAAGACTCTGGTGAAAACCAACCACGCAAACACAACTCCAGTTCCTCAGCGGCCACCTCCACACCAAGCCCTGAGAAAACCATGAGTGAAAACGCCCACCTACGATGCTTCGTTCAGAAGACTGAGGGACGCTGTATCCTCGGGGGTTCTAAAAGAACGGCATTCTAAAAAGGTTTGGGGAAAATATGATGCTTCGTTCAGAATACCGGTGAACGGTGTATCTTCAGGGGGTCTAAAAGAAAGGAGGGCTGGAAAGCACGTCAACAAAGCAAAAGCTTTGGTGGGTGACTTTTTGAAAAATACTTCAATTTTTGGCTCTGCGCAGGCGTGACTAGTTGTGGAAAGGGGCCTGGGTAAAAGGGGTACCCTCAAGGATACACATCAGCTCAGGTGTAAACAAAAGGGGGGACAGCGCTTGGTGGACAAACAAATGGCTGCCAAAAAGTTCCAGGCCAGGGTCGCTGTAAAAATTTTAAAAAGGGCTAAAGAGGTAATGGGGAGGGGGGACAAAAAGAGATGCCCTCGACTGGAGACTCTCAAACTGGAATGTCTGAAAATGGGGAGGTGGAATCAGACTCTCACACAGAGTCTGGTTTAGAAAATTCCCCAGAGGGCTCTCTAGAATGATGGGTCCCCATTTCCTCCCGATGACCCTCACGGAGGCGCCTCGGAGTCTGACTCTCAAATAGCATCTGATGTAGATGGTCCCGTAGAGGAACCCCCAAGTAACCCTGAAAATGCAGAGGGGTGTATGGAGAGAGTGAGAAGTTGGCAACGTGAATTACCTAGATTTGGGGGGTTGGTGTATTGTGAGGAATTTCATTTTGTCAATCTTGAGCGAATAAATTCAGCTCAGCAGGTTGTTGAAGCCATACACAGGGGGATACAGTTAGTTCTCGATGACGTTAATGGTAGGGTAGGCCCTGATGATTATGTTCAGTTACATTTAGAGAGCCGTAATTGAACTAACCCGTTGTTTTCAGTCTGAAGAACTAGGGATGAGCTGTCTGCTGAGGATTTCTTCAATCAGACCTCAAAGCTGCCACAGAGCAATAGAGTTGCATGTCAATGGGACATTGCACCTCGTTGGGACAGTTTTAAAAAAACAGGGGTGGGGGCCGCTCGTAGAGTTTTAAATTCTATCCTCAGTAGTCAAATCATCCATAAAAAAGAGACAATGTTTAGTAGACCTGACTTACATGGCTACCAATCTGTGTTTTGCGCGTGGGCTCTTGACCATCATGTCCGACCATAAACCTACGGACGCGGAATCGTTAGCGGGGGAGAGAAAGTTGCATGAGAAACTGGGCTGGTCAGATCAAAAAAAGATTATGCTCAGTGACGTAGCAATGTCTGAACAGCATTTAGGAGTCAACACACAGGTGGTGCTGTATGCGGCGAAAGGGGCTTTTTTTAAACGGGCGGGGGGGGGCAGTTTACCCCAAGATTTATTTCATCCTGTTGCACGATGAGCATTACTATGGGGTTCTGGTTGTGAAAAAGTTGTTCGGAGCAAAAAAATATGGTGAGTTTTGCCCCATGGTGCACAGTCACGGCCACTCTCACAGGTACAGCTGCTGCCTCTGCTTGAGCGTAACCTGCTCAGACAGCGTGGACGTGCAGCTGAGGTGTCCTCGCTGTAGACTGTATTGTCAGTCCAGAGAGCGTTTAGACAGACACATCGACTGGGCATCGACAGAACAAGCTGAATGCCTGTCTAAAACGTTGTGCGATAAGGGTCAGTCTTACGTGGACAAGCGGCACAGACGTAAAGGGAGGCGCTGTAAGCAGGGTCAGGGTTTGATCGCTGGTGATGTAGACGGTCACCTCGGTTTTATGGACAGCCTTAGAAAGCCCGAATCCTCAGAAAAGTGTATTTGTTATGATTCCGAAATCACACAGGAGACTGGGTTGCACACTCCCAATTACATTTTTGCTATGTCCCTCAAGCCGGAAAAGTCCTGGGAATTTAAGGGTGATGAGTGTCTTTCTATGTTTGTTCAGACCTTTATTGGCAAAGAGTTCCGGGTCTACACGTTCCAGGCGCACAATTCCAAAGGTTACGATGCATACTTCATCATTAGACAGTTACTGAAGGAAAAGATGTGCCTAGAACTGATCACTCAGGGTAGTAAACTAATGTGTGTGGAAGTTAAGGCCCTGGGCATTCGTTTTATAGACTCTTTAAACTTCTTGCCCATGAAGCTTGGTTAGCTCCCGCAGGTGATGGGATTTGAAGGGTGCAAAGGGTATTTTCCACATTTTTTGAACACTTTAGAAAATCAAAATGACGTGGGGCCTATGCCCGGTGTGGAGCACTATGGTGTAGAAAGCATGATGCCCAGGGAAAAAGCAGAGTTTCTCGACTGGTAGCAGGCCCACAGGTAGGAGACGTTTGACTTGCAGAAAGAGCTCTCGTATTACTGTCAGCAGGATGTCAAAATTTTGAGACAGCTTTGTATCCTATACAGAAAAGAGATTATGAAAATGATGGAAAAGGGAGATCTAGTAGAGAGAGAACCTGGTAAATTCACTGAGATAAAACTGTGTATAGATCCATTCTGGTACATAACACTAGCATCTGCCTGCATGGCTATGTACAGGTTTATGTTTTTGGAGCCTAACACGGTAGCTCTTCTCCCTCCAGACGATGATCACAGGCAGAAAAAGATATTCGACCCCATCTATTCAATGGCTGTTGTATACCTCTCACCAAGAAACTATACAAATAGGGCATGCTTTACAGGGTGGGGAACTACAGGTAGGCTCCAACTCTTTAGAGGGTTATGCCAGTGTTGACAGGGTACACACAGCCATAGAGTTTAATGGGTGTTCTTTTCCACGGTTGTGCCACCTGTCATTGTGAGAAAGCACAAAACCCTATGACGGGGACAACTTTTGGGTTTCCTTATTACAAGACGCAGCTCAAGACCGACTATCTGAAATAACTTGGTTTTGTAGTGAGGACTCTTTGGGAGCAAGAGTGGGAAGTGATGAAAGAAACAGACAGGGAGCTTGCAGGTATTGAAAATGAGCCCAGTTGCCCTAGCCTCTCGTGCCTAGGGATGCTCTTTTTGGGGGGAGGACAAACGCTATCTGTCTACATTACAAACTTAACTCCGGGGAAGAAATCCACTATTATGATTTTACCAGCTTCTACCCTTTTGTAAAGAAAACCAAAGAATACCCTATCGGACACCCCGATATAGTTTATGACAAATTTGGACCCCTTGCAAATTATTTTGGAATTGCAAAACTTAAAGTGTACCCCACACAAGGCTTCTTTTTCCCATTCTTACCTGTCAGAGTGGGTGGCAAGCTTATGTTCCCGCTATGCCGAACCTGTGCGGAAACCGAGCAGCGGGAGATGTGCATCCATACTGACAAGGAGAGGGCCATCCTGGGGACTTGGTGCACGGTGGAATTGAACGCGGCCATAACGAAGGGGTACGCGGTGGCAAAAATATATGAAATCTGGCTTTTTAATGAAAAATCTGATGAACTCTTTTCAGAGTACATCAAATGACACCTCCGCCAGAAACAAGAGGCTTCAGGGTATCCCAGCTGGTGCACAGACGAAGAAAAACAAAATAAGTACATGAACGATTTCTACCAGAAAGAAGGCGTGCGTTTGTGCCAACACGAGATCAGGTTTAACCCCGCTAAACGCCAAATCGCTAAACTCTTTCTAAATTCCCTCACGAGCGAGATCCCGCCAGATCAACACATCACCGAGTTTGTGTCGGCAGGCCCGAAAACATACGGGTATAAGCTGTCGGGAGGAAAGGCCTGTATGAAAGTCAAAGGTATTACCCTGAACTTGGCAAACTGTCAAAAGATCAACTTTGAGAGTTTGAAAGATCTAGTCCTGGACTATTGCACGGGCCTGCGAGAAAACACCTCAAAAAAGAGAGAGGTGCAGCAGCCCTCTATCGTAAGGAGCAAAAATCAGTGGTAAATAGAGACCAAAACCCTTAAGAAAACAAAGAAAGTCATTTACAACAAGAGGGTCCTAGGAGAAGGCTTTAAAACCCTGCCCTACGGATTTTAAAATGGATACGAGGTGGAAACACCCCTTCTCTGCAATACTCGCGGGACCTAGCAACTGTGGGAAAAGTTACTTTATAAAAAATGTGTTGGATAATGCCAAACAAAACATTATCTGTTATGCCTGAGAATAGTGGATAACATGGCTATAAAAAGCATTGCAAGATACACATGTCTGGGCTTGTTGAAACACATTTTGAGCAAGGCTAGGTATGCCCAAGAATTTAAATGTATTTTTTAGAAAATTCATCACCATCCGGTCGTTTTGCACTAAGTCGTTAGAATACAATTTTAAAATCCTGTCAAAAGATAAACCCTTGCTCTGATGATGTAAGAAAAACACTCAGTGATAGCCGCAGGCGACAGAGCGGGGGTCTTGTAATTGTCTATTGTGAAACACAATGCCTGTGGCATTTTTGTTTAAACATTTCATAATGCTTTTAGGAAACAACATGCTCTTCGGGGGGTGCCCGTATGAGTCTAAAAACTCTCCACGGTTACACTCCGCCAGACACAAGGCAAGCCAGTGTTCACCAGGTTGGTTGTGTGGATGTGCGATACAAACCTAGGGGTCTCTGAGACAGCGTGTCGCCAGGGAGCCAAATCACAAGGGAACACATCTAAGAAATTCTTTTTTGTGTAAGGCACCTTGATAAGACACACGAGAGCTGCGCGCTGTCCATGTTCACATATGGTCAAGCAGAACGTCTCTCCTCTGATTTCTCTCTATGATGTTGTCAAAAACCCCATGCATGATCAGATTGATGGTGATGGTTAAAGCCTTCCCAAAACGTATTTCTGCTCTCAGGTTCCCGGTTTTAATCAGGGAATAGTCATCGGTGCATTCCTGGTCGGGAGACAGGTCAAAGGCAAACAAGGTGTAACCCTGTGGAAACTCCTCACGGTCGATTAACAGAGAACGATCTGTCATGTGTTTACCAGTGTCTGTACCAGATTCATGTATTCTCTCACGCAGCATCCTGCCTCCAAGTCTGGTTGCAGAGGCTTGGTTGGTATCTGTTCACCATCCACATACAAGGCCACAAAATTAATATCATAATGTTTAAAATGAAAGGGATTTTTAGTGTAACTTCCACTCAAGGCATAAGACAAACCCTAGGACAAGCATTTTGGGTAACTGTCCCAAAAAACAGGTTCTCCTGGTTATTGACCCTGCTGCCCACGGGGATGCTAAACACTTTCATTCCCACACGGTCCACGGGATATTTAGCATTTGTGGTAAGCAGGGACTCCGCGTGCCCCAGATGAACGCTCAGGGCCACTCGTACTTTCTTCATAAAAAGCGATGCTGATACAATGCGCAATTTAAAGCCTTCGGCTGCACTGCCCATTAAACAGAAAGCATCTTATCTGTGCGTCAGTTTAAATTTTCACATCCACTCCGTTCAACAAATGAGACGTATCTGTTCTGATCTGTCTTTATTTCAATGGTAATGGTATCGATGTGGTGTTTTCTGACAGGAATGTGATGAGGTTTATCGTAGGTGATGGTGACAAACTCATTGTTCCTTCCTCAGACAGGGACACAGTGTAACAGGGGAACAGAAAAGTCCCTCACAAACTGGTGTTCTACAATATCTGTGTGCAGATACAGGGAATTAACTCCCCCTGTGATGTCTGCCCAGAAGGGGAATTTTTGGATGCTGCGCTTGGGGCCCAAACCTAGAATGTTAGCTAGCTCCCTGCTGGTAAAAACATAAAAGTAAAATCAGCGGATTTAAGGTTAACTTTTCTACCCACAGGGTCATCGTTCATGACCACCTCAGGTGGTGGGGGATGACGAGCCACGGCATTGTTCATATGATCCAATCATTTGGGTATGGACAAGTAATAACCTCGTCGTAGGATAAAACTCTATGCCATATCTTCAAAGGTGATTTTAAAAGGGGTGTCCTCGTTGATAGCGTTCCAGCTGTGCGGGTGTTGTATTTCCACTAACCCCACCTCCCAGGCACCTGGGAGATCCAAGGGCTTAATTAGCTGTATTGTAAAGTTCGAGCTGGTGTTTTGAGGAAAAACTGCAGAGCTGGCATTGCTGGGCAAAGTCATGTAAAACCCGCTGTCGCTCATTTTTCGCTCACGTGGTCGCCTTTTCTAAAAGGGGCAACAACCGGTTTTATTTTAAAACCGTTTCTATCAACCGGTTTCCATATCTTCAGAGAATTGGAAGGGTTAACATCGGCGGGTCTGGTACGTAGAGTTCTGTAAAAGCTCTGGTTGTAACTCTTCATAAAGTCAGGTAACAGGTCAATGTGGCGAAAGGCGTTATGGGCTGTAAAATATCGCCACATCCTCCATATCTTTTTCAAGTTCTGTTAAAATCGCTCCACAACCCCTGCTTTGACTTCATTATCAGTAACAAAAAGCGTTAACGCTGTGCTGTTTCAACAATCTGCTAAAAGGTTTGTTTCAAAATTCTTTCCACCGATTAGTTTGTCATTTTTGAGGCACGCGACCTTGGCTAAAAATAGCTTCCAAGGATGCTTTTTGGCCACTTGAAAAAGAAGATTGACCCCGTCAAAGCCCCCAACTTTCCTGGGGGTTTAACAGGTTTTCTTTAACAGAGCTGTCTGTGGAGACATGGCTGTTCCTGGGACCGTCTTTTACGAACACAAGTATGGAGGGGGACACGTTCATTCTGGCACATTTAAATAAGTTTTATTAATCGCCTGGTTTAACACAATCTTTTACAGCCGCCTGAAACAAAGGACGCCATGATCCCTACCATGAGGGAGTCTGAGCTGGTTCATTCTTCCATTTTTGTCCTTTTCTGGATTTTCCTCTGGAGATCTGGGTCTCAGACAGGAGCAAAAACAGCTGATGCACGATGGATTTACTCCCACAGGGCTACCGATGTGTAACTTCTCAAAGGCCTCTAGAAAGGCATCGTCGAGCTGTTGAGAGATTTTCAGACAAAAAACAGTGTAAGCACCCCACTGCCTGTTTTTAGATTTATGTAATGCCAGGTCGATTCCTAACCCCATCACACCCCCATGATCGACCGTCGCTTCTTAATCATTCATTTACCTGAGCGCCGTCTTTCCCGTTCACCTTGTGACTCCCCCAAGCCACAATCGCCTTCCAACTTTAGGGCCTGGACAATGAGAGGCTGTCACACTCATCGGGGTGCCTCACAAAGGTTTGGATTTTGGGGTCGGGTTCCGACGTATCCATCAACGGTTGAGTCAAAGGGCCCTCCTCGGAACTGTCACTGCCGAAGCGCTTTCTCCACACAACTCCAAAGGTCCTCGGAGCTAAAACAAAATCTGAAGGTCTCACGGGGGTGGTAAAGGAGTCCATGTTTCCTCTCAGCCTTTCCACAATTTCTAAAACATGTCTTCTTGGTGAGAGATGGCTTCCTCTGCCCAGCGCTGGGACTTATGGGGTGATGGTGCTGCACTCTGATTGGCAGAGGGCGTTGGGAGGAGTTCTTAGAGGGGTCACATGACCCTCTTCTGGACGGTTCACCCAATCCGAGAACCTGCCCCATTTTGGTCAAATCTCTTCTCGGGGCGGTCCTCTGCAGCCGAAACCCATCGCGATTGGTAGAAGGTGGTGGGAGGAGTTCTTAGAGGGGTCACACGAAGCACTTCCGGACGGGTCACCCCACCCTGGAACTCCCCCCAGTTGGTCAAATCTCCTCTCGGGGTGGTCCCCAGTGGCTGAAACCCCTCCTGATTGGTAGAGGGCGGTGGGAGGAATTCTTAGAGGGGTCACACAAACCACTTCCAGACAGATCACCCCACCCCGGAACTCCCCATGATTGGTCAAACCTCCTCTCGGGGTGGTCCCCAGTGGCTCAAACCCCTACTGATTGGTAGACGGTGGTGGGGGGTATTCTTAGAGGGGTCACACGAACCACTTCCAGACAGATCACCCCACCCCGGAACTCCCCATGATTGGTCAAACCTCCTCTCGGGGTGGTCCCCAGTGGCTCAAACCCCTACTGATTCGTAGACGGTGGTGGGGGGTATTCTTAGAGGGGTCACACGAACCACTTCCAGACAGGTCGTCCTGCCCCGGAACTCCCCCTGATTGGTCAAATCTTCTCTTGGGGCGTTCCTATAAGGGCGAAACCCATCCCGATTGGTAGAGGACAATGGGAGGAGTTCTTAGAGGGGTCACATGACACACGTTGCTTCCGGTCATTTGTCTGCCTTGACCCTGGAAGTAATACCTCATGGCTTGGGACTTCCAGTGACGGTGGGTAAGGCTTACGAGGGCCAAGGGTGGGGTTAACGTTTGATTGACGGTAGGGCCCTTATACTACTGGAGCGCCTTCTTCTGTTTCTCTCCCGCTTCATTCCCCAAGCACTCGGCCAGGACAGATGTCATTTAGGACCTCAGTTGCCACCAGCTGGACAGAGGGACTTGGGTCTTTCTTGAGGAACTGGAGAGCTGAAATGACAGAGGACAACATGCTAGTGTACAGACTGTCAAATCACAGCTAAGCGTGATCACAGAATCTTGAACTACCAGAGCTGAATGATCACATTGTAAAATGTGAAACTGGGCTCAGTCCTTCTATTGGGATGGAAAATACATGAGAGATGAATATGCCTCACTTTTCATATTGTCACCTGTGCCTGAACTAGCTGGAGACTTACTATCTCTGAATACCATGCTACAGAAGCTCTCCAATACAAAGAAAGCTTTAGGTTCCTCCATTGGCTCCCTTCCATGCTCCCAACAAGTGGGGAGGCCCTGACTCGACCAGAAAGTCATCCACTCTGCTGTAAATGGAAGAAGGTCCATTGTTTCAATAGCTTCCACTTTTAAGTTTATTTTCCATCTCTATTCAGGAGCCACGGTCTGAGCTCCAATAACCCTGGAATTGAACAGAGACCAGGTCCAAGCTGGTTTGTGCAGGATGCAGGGCACCTACTGGAAGAAAAATTGCTGGTGGGAAATTTGGGGGAGCAGAAAGTGGCTACAATTTCTCCTCACCTGGGCAGTCCACAGAGAGCCAATAACGCCCAAAGAGTGGATAGCACTGGCTGCGGAGGGGGCCTTGCCAGGACAACCAGGAGATGCACGGACTCACATCACACCCCCTGCAGCTGCCTCCTTCAGGGGAAATTAAAGCTGACTTTCTACTGGGCAAGACTGAATTTGTCCTTGGATGTGTGGCTGATGCAGTTTGCACCAGTGCTATCGGTTACAGCTGCTTCTCAGCTAAATTTCTTTAGAACTCACGGATGAGCAGAACTTCAGCTGTATTTATTACTTACACATCAGCAGATGGTCCAGGTTCGGCCATTTCATACGCTGCCTGTCTGTGTGTTCCAGGATGATGCCTAAATACACAATGGAAAACAAACAACAACAATAAAACCTTCCCTTGTTGAGTGCAAAGTGATATTAGCAGCCCCTAGACAGGTCTTTGGCCTCTCCTACTGTGGACCTAAGGGTGAGCTGTGGGCAAGAGGATGCTAGTGCAGTTTAGAGTCCACACTGAAGAGAATGAGAAAGACTTTTTTTTTTAAGAATGTTTACACAAAACCCATTTGCTTTAAAGAGTCTGTGTTCCTCTTGCCACTGCTGTCAGTTATTGGAGACATACTATGCTAGTGTCTTGGTCTAGTGGTCTGAGCAAAGGCCTGGGGCCAGGAATAAGTGAGTTCTAAGCAGGGATCCCACAAGGTGACTGACAGGTGGGACTTAGGCCACAATGCCTGCCTGTCTCACCTGGGTATGCTTGGGAGAAGAGGGCACAGGGCCAAAGCGGAGGAACCTTTTGCCTCCTTGACAAGGTGGTGTGGCCAGGAACCTGAAAGAGCAGGTGCTGAGGGCAGGTGGGCTGCATGCCTCTCAATGATGAAGTCGTAGTGAAGAGCACTGAGCAACACTGTGGGTGGGTCTGCACTTTGAGCAAGGGGGATCACTCGCAGTTCAATGGGACAGGCCACACTACCTCGGACAGCGCTCGCATGCTAAAATTAGAATGTAGCAAAAGCAGCACGAGCAGTGGGAGGAGCTAGCCACCTTGAGAATCAACTTTGGGGTTTGGATGGGATCATACTTGGGGTGGTTAAACTTCCTCCTGCTCCTGCCATCGCAGCTACTCTCTATTTTTAGCACTCAGGGCTAGTGCGGGTATGTTTCATCAAGCTGGGAATTAGCCCCCCAGCTCCAAGTGTAAACATGCCCTATGAGACAGTGTCCCAGCCTCTACTACTAAATGACTGCACCGTGCTTTCCCTGCAACAATCCCAAAGCACTTTATAGCAAGTCATGATTTCCTCCGACCACCACACTGGAGAGGTAGGGATATTAACATCCCCATTTATGTATGGGAAGCTGAGGCATAGAGAGATTAATGGCAGCTCAGTGCTGCACAGTGGGATTTTTCTCTCTCTCCCTCAATGGGAATACCAAAAGGGACACTGGGCATCATCTCTCACCAGCTAACTTGACTGCAACTGCCCGGATCTCTTCCCATCTGCTAAAGAAGTACGTGATGGTGCTTTTGTACAAGTTCTCCAGCAGCTCGGCATTCTCTTTGGCCTAGAGGAAATCAGGGACACATGAGCTCTCTCTGGCTAGAAGTGCCCTTTGACTGCCAGCACATGCTTTTACGAGCCACAGGTAAATCAGAGAAAGAACAGGTGACTGGGTGGACGTGGGAAAAATGGGGATCTGTGGCAGATTTACATTTCCCATCACCCTCAGTCATATATCCCACTCTGACCGCTATTTCCATTACCCATCACACATCCCCCCCACACCTCTACACCACCACATACCACTCCAGTCAAGAAACTCAGACACTTCAACAGCTCACTCACAAGGTGTCTGCAAATGTCCACCTGGAGCTCTTCAGGCTTCAGCTCGGCTGTGCCATCAAGGTGTTCATTCACGGCAGTTTGGAGCCTCTTCAGTCCCAAAAACGGGACACAGAGGTGAAACGTAGCTCTGCATTCCTGAAAAAAAGGAAGCGTGTCACACCATTTAATTGTTCCCTAATGAGTGCTTTGGTCATTCAAAGGGAACTCATCTGCTTGACTGCTCATCTATTCCGGGATAAAAAGGGATTCATCTGGATGTAATTGGCAGAAAACATGCAGGAATGACTAATAGAGGGGAGAGCTTCCACTGCAACCTGGAGGTAGCATCAATGTCTTTTTGGAACAGATCTACTTACGAAAGCTGCTTCACCAGGTCTCTCTTCTGTTCTGGGGAGGCAGGGGCCTGGGGTGCAGAGACAGACAGGAATAGAGAGCTGTCGGGCTCAGACCCATGACCTATCCTGGATTCTGGTGAGGCAGCCATGGACCAACCTGGCGGGAACTGACTCAGCAGGAGGGCAATGAACTGAGGGGGGAATTTGGACCTCCAGAGCAGGCAGGAATAGCAGAGCTCCCCTGTCATTGGGAGGAAGATTCCTTTGGCTTAGTAAATAAGTCACTCTCGGTCTTACCACTGAAACCCTGGGGTTCGGGTCTTGCAGGTGCAGCAGAAGTGTGACCCAGCTCTGTCGAACCTGCTCGGCGAAATAGCCCTTCCATTTTCTTTTGGTCAGGCGGGCCAGGATGCCAAATAGGACAAAGGACCATAAACGAAGAGCATCATCCTCCTACAGCCAAGAAAGCCCCACAAGTTAGTAACTAAGGGACAATCACATCACGAACCTCGCACAGCCATCTCTTCTACGCTAAAGTCGAGGGATTCCAACTACAGCTAGTCGGGAACACTTTCATGAACTAATTTTTGTTTCGAATTTGCTGATTCATCAAACTATTTTAGCGACAGTTCCATTTTGATTAAATTCCTCCAGAAGCTAGGCAGGGGTCCTTAGAAACCTGCCTGCTGTCTTGCCAGTGCACCCATTCAGCTCCCTGGAAGCCGATCTAGCAGGCTGACTGGGATCGTGGGCTTCCAAACCCCCAGCGTCTGGGACCCTGGCTCTCAAATTTGCAACTCCCTGGCACTTCTAGCTCCCACAGTTTCCTGGGTTCCCAGCACCGGGATAGTCTGAGAGCAGACTGCCCGGACCCAAGGCTTTCAATAGAGCTCGGCTAAGAAGAGGAATTCTGTTTCACAAAGAGTTTTGAAGTTTGGGGAGAGGGATTGCCACAAATAGGAACAAAACCAAAATTTGACATCTCAAAATTCTCTGCAAAACGGAATCATTCCAACCCTCTCACGTAGAAATGGTATAGAGCAGGCCCAACGCTCTCTATTGTACCTTGGAACCCCCTTTTCATGGTTATCTAGCTACCTAATCTAGTATTCAGACTTTCTTTGAGCTTCTCAGTGGCAAGAAAGAAGAACAGAAGGGGGAGACTGTGGGAGCAGGGATGTCATCCCCATCCTCCTAATGTTCTCCTCCTCCGAAAAACACCTCTCTTCCCTGGGGCCGAAACATCTCTTCACTCTGACATGAGCAATGCCCAGGGAGTAAATGGAGTCTAATCAAGATCGCTTGAACTGGGGCTGGAGAGTTCTGGTCACATACGTTGTCAAAGTAGGTCCGGATCTCTTGGGTGAGGTCTCTGAAGGAAGAACCTATGTCCTTCTCTTTCAGCTCCTTCAGGACTTTGGCCACTGCTTTCATGCTCTCGCCAATGACTTCAGAACTGAAAGGGTCACTTAAGGCCCTGATCAGGATGACCATAAGAAACTTCTTGTGCTTTTTCAGCTGGACAAACATACGACATTAAAGAACACTGATCACTGATCACACTTCTAATACGTTTTCTTTAGCAGTTATGAAGCTGTGGGAATTTCATCTCCCCCTCCCACCCCTCCATCCCTCTCCCCGGAGACCTATAGCTATATTTCAGACCAGGTTCGAGCTACAATGAGCCAAACTTGGTGCCATAATACACCTGTGTCATCCTATTATTAGATTCCTAGTTACTTAGATTCCAAGGCCAAAAGAAACCCTTGTGATTATCCAGTCTGACCTCCTGCATAACATTGAACTTCCCCGAAATAGTCTCTGTTGGAACTAGAGTGTATCTTTTAGAAAAACGTTCAATCTTGATTTTAAAATTGCTAGTGACAGAGAATCCACTACAACCCTTGGTAAATTGTTCCAATGGTTAATTAAAATTACCATTAAAAATCAATGCCTTATTACCAGTCTGAATTAGTCTAGCTTTATTTTCCCCCATTGAATCTTCTTATACCTTTGTTTGCTAATGGGAAGAACCCATTCTCAAAATGTGTTCCCCATGTGAGTAGTTCTAGACTGTCCTCAAGTCACTCCTTAACCTTCTCTTTGTACAGCTAAATAGATTGAGCTCCTTGAATCTATCACTAGAGGTATCTTTGCCAATCCTTTGAGAATTCTTGGGACTCTTCTCTGAATCCTCTCTAATTTATCAGCATCCTTCTTGAATTGTGGACACCTGATCTGGACACAGCATTCCAGCAGTGCTCACATGAGTGTCATATTCAGAGGGAAAAGAACTTCTTTACTCTTAGTCAAGATTCCTCTCTTTATGCCTCTAAGGATCATTTCAGCCCTTTTGGCCACAACTTCGCATTGGGACACCTTATGTTCAACTGATTCTCTGCCATGACTCAAGTGGTTTTCAGCATCATTGCTTTTTGGGATAGAGTCTCTCATCCTGTAAGTATGGCCTGCATTTTTTTTTGTTCCTAGATGGAGACATTTACACATGGTCATATTGAAGTGTACAGATTGTTTGCTTATGCCCAGTTTAGCAAAGGATCTAGCTTGCTCTGTATTGACTGCAAAGAGGTTACTCGGGTATGTGAGAGAGCAGAATTTGGCCTAGTGCATTGTGTGCAGCCTCTGTAAACTCCGAACAACTATTTTCCTTGGTTTCTCTCGTTATACTGCATTCTAGTCAGTATTCTCTCTTACCTTCTCAGGCGCCCCATAGACTAAATTTCCCAGGCCTCTTACAGCCATCTGCCGGACAATGCTGTTCCTATCATGTGACTTTTCTTCCAAGATGTGTAAGACTGGCTTAAGGAACTTCTTCTCCCTGAGCATGGGATCACTCATTAGCTGAAAGAAAATCAACCTGTCCATTAGCTCCAATATGATCATTAAGATTGGGAATAGAATCTGAGCAGACATGTCATACACTAAAAACAACAAGGAGTCCTCCTACAGCCCCAGTCTTGAGGATACAGACAAATATGGCTACCCCTCTGATACTTGGCACATAATACACTGTAACACAAATGAGAAATTCCACACAAATGAGAAAGGTCTACAAAACATGGAGCTTTCCTTTTGGGCACTAGAATAGGGATCCACTCACCTCTTGAGAGCCTCTTAGTGGCTGGGTATGGTATCACAGTCCTTTTCTCACCCCTGGTGCATCCTGCCAGCTGTCCTCAGTGAGTCTTCTGTGGCTCAGGCCTCTGGCTGAGTCCCAAAGTCCAAAGGAACCCCTTCTGGGGTAGTCAAGAACAGTCCCATTGCCCTCACTAGGGTCTCCAGCCCCAACTCTGGGTCCTTTACATTCTGCCCTTTGTTCAAGCTCTCCATTAGCATTGTCCCCTCCATGGGGCTTATGCCACTGTTGGTGGTAGGGGAACCTGGGCCTGCCCCTAACTCTGGGTTCCAAACCATGGATCCTATAAACAGGAGCTAGGCACTGCTTGATTTCAGGTCATTGTCGCTTCTTCCTACCGGCCACTTTTAGCTTCACCCTCACCTCAGAGTTAAAGTTCTTCGGGACTCTCTTCCTGAAAACCCAGCTTAAGTAAAGGCTGCCAGAATCAAACTCTGGCTGTCCCCTGAATTTCTGTGGCCAGAGAGCAGCGCCCTTTCTTGCCCCTCCAGTTCCTGCCAGGAACTGACCTGCTAAAGCCCTTCAGCTCCTTTTAGCCAAGCCTGATGGGCTCGGATTGGCTGCTTTCATGAGGCCTCTCTAGACAGACCCAGACTGGGGGCTCTTTTCCTGGGGCAGGGTGTAGTAGGACCATGAGGCCTCTTGTAAGGAGCCTTAAAGCCCAGGTACAGCCCATCACGGGCACAGAGAGGTTGTTTTTCTTAGAACCAGATAAGCCCCGAAGATAGTTGCTTAGCATAAGTGGGAAATATGATGCAGATGTTGGAGGAAGACTATGGAAAGGGAGGATGCTCCAGCAGGTATCCCCACTCTAGCCTAGGACTTAGGAGACCCAGGTTTCATTTTCTGCTCCCTCAAAGACTTCCTGTGTGACCTTGGGCAAGTCACTTAGCCCTTCTGTGCATCAGTTCCCTGCCTGTAAAATAGGAAACATAGTGCTTCCCTACCTCGCAGGAGTGTGGTGGGGATACAGACATTAAAGAGTTTAGAGGTACTCCGATACTAGAGTAATGAGAACCTAAGATAGACATTAATGTAGTTGTAGGTTGCTTGGTTGGTAGTATTAGGACACTCAGTTCATTCAGAAGATGTGCTGAGCTAAAACAAATTCAGGAGGTGTTGGTTAGGATCAGCACTAGGACTTGGCAGAAGAGGTCCAGTCATCCAAACTCTGTCCGTATCTCTCTCAGCCAGCACCTGTGGTTGTGTAGCTAGTATAGGCAATGACGGCAATAAAAACCACAGAGAGAGAGAGAAGGACTCAGAAAGGTATCGTGAAGTTCCTGGTGAGGTTTCCATATAAAGGAGGACCTATTCTACTGTCTAAAATGACAATTACTCCTATGAACTGAACTGTACAACTCCCGAAAGAAAGGCAGACAAGAGTCTAATGGTGAAACTGCTCTTCAGAGCCCTGTGTCTTACCTGGGCAAGGAAAGCTGTGCTGGTGACTCGGTGGTTTTCTGAGGGGGAATTCACCCAGGGGAGGAGGCTCTGTATGATCTCAGGTGTTATGAGCCCAGATCTTAGCAGAAGCCTGGAAGATAAAAGAAACCGCTCATGGGCTAGATTGCACACTTCAAAAACTCAGCTGCTCTGAGCATACAGCTCTGATATCTAGGAGTGGGAGCTGTGTGTTTCCACCCAGGACACCCCCGCACCCCCCGCCCACAAAGCTATAAACGGGAGGTTCCCTCTCAGCCACTCTATTGGCTACTCATTCCCAAGGATAAAATGATGCCTCCTAGATCTCTTACCTCACCAGCAGACACACTCCCTCATGGTGTGTCTTGGGGTTTTCCACAAGAGTCCAAGTCCTCTGCTTCCTGAGCGCTCTCACCAGTCTCTCATTCCCACCCTTGAAAAGCACAGATTCTAATGCTTTGATAGAAAGCCTGGGGAAAGAGAGGCACAGAACTGCAGCAATCAGGAGGAAGGTGCAGCTTGAACAGAGAGTCAGGAAGCCCCGGTTACTTCTCAGGTCTGCTGTTCAATCGGCAGTTCACCCATTGGCAATGTCCTGGACACCAGTGTCCCTGGAAGGACTTGATGCTGGGAGGTAAGTTTCAGTCTCATACATCTCCTAGGACTAGTTTTGCTAGGGACAAAATTTTGCAGTCCTTTTTCATAGAATCATAGAATCATAGAATATCAGGGTTGGAAGGGAGCTCAGGAGGTCATCTAGTCCAACCCCCTGCTCAAAAGCAGGACCCATCCCCAATTAAATCATCCCAGCCAGGGCTTTTTCTCTTTCTGCAAGGAGTATGGGCACTAGCAGAGTACAGTGATATGGAAAAGATACATGATCAGGACCCAGAAACAGGGGGCATAGAGTGTGGTGATCACTAATGGACATTTTGGGGTCATATCTCCAGATATGAGGTGACAGAGTGCTGAGGGTTTGCACTTGAGTCAGCACTCTGGTCACTATTCGTACTAATTCGGTTCCTCACAGAAGGCCTAATTGGATAGAGGTGTACCTGATTATGAGGTCAGATTGGGGCTAGTGAGTCAAGGAACCAATCATTCCATTAACAGGGAAACTGTATAAAAGGACATGGGCAGGAGCCCTTTGAGGGGAACAGACAGAGAAAGAAACTTGGGTGACCAGATGTCCCAATATTTGGGGCTTTATCTTATACAGGTGCCTATCCCCCCACCCGCCCCTGTCCTGATTTTTCACACTTGCTGTCTGGTCACTCTAAGAGAAACAGAAAGACAAAAAGCTAGGAGAGCCTGACAAAGTGAGGTCTCTGAGTGGAAACACCTTACCCCCCACCTGACTTTTGGAGAAGAGCTTAGAAAGTTGAGATACAATATAAAGGTGCTATGTATTGGTAGGGGGATTAAATAGACTATACATTGGTGTTTACAAGCAAAAAAGTCTCAACGCGGTCTGTGTTTGTGGAAGATGTGGGGGTGCAACACCCCTCTGTGTCACAGCTGGGGGCTCATCAGGGATTTCCCTGTTATCTATGCAAATGGAGAGCCTCTTGGAGAAGCCGGTGTAGAGGTTTGGCAGTCCAGGCGATGGAGGGAACACTGAAATGGGTGATGAAGCAGCAAAGAGAAGTGTAGAACAGGGGTTCTCAACCTTTCTGTTTCTGAGCCTCCCCCCCTACCTCAACATGCTAGAAATACTCCATGGCCCAGTTCCAGGCCTCTGCCCTGCCAGGCATCAGAGTTTGGGACTCCTGGCTCCAGATTTTAACCCCACAGGGTGCAGGGGCTTGAGGCTTTAGTGCAGGTGCTGGGCTCAAGGCTTCAGCTTTCTGCCCTGAGCCCCAGCTAGTCTAAAGCCAACCCTGCTTGGCAGACCCCCTAAAACCGGCCCGGTTGAGAACTGCTGGTGTAGAACAGTGGCCTCCAAACATTTTGGCTCACACACCCCCAGGGTGACCTGCCGCAGACGCGCCACCGATGGGAGACCTGCCACAGGCGGGCCGCCAGAGGGGAGCACCAGCCGTGGACATGCAGAGCTGCCGCCGAAGGAAAAAAACGGCGGAGTGCCGTCCGGCGGCGCTACTGCTGCCACGCCCCCCCCCCCGGGATCATCCCGCGCACCCCAGTTTGGAGACCGCTGGTGTAGAAGACCCGACAGACCTTCCAACAATCCCAGCAGGCAGAAAAACAGCCTTTCCTTGCCCGGTAGGTTTAACAGCAAAAGAGTCGGCAGGAATTTATACGGGAGCAAGCCCAGGTCTGGCAACAACTCCCCCAAAGTTTGGTGAGTCCCGTGACAGGAAATGGAAACCAGGCACAGGAGATCAGACTGTAAAATGGGACCCGCGAACAACCCCGATGTGTTTTTGGTTACTCCTCAAGGAGGAGCAGTGAGACCTCCTAGGGACAGAACAATGTGGGCCCTTCAACTGACACTCTATTTAACCGGGGAAGCACATCTAGGGCTTTTAGTGATGAGCAGGCAAGAGATTATGACATGATTAAGGCAGCCATGCTGGACGAGGTGGGGCCTGTCTACAGAAAAGTACTGCCAGAAATCTAGAGTTGAAAGATGGATTGAGGGATTATGCCTCTGTGCATTTGGACAGAAATTAAAAGATTGGGCCACTCATTGGTAAGGCCAGATACTCAGACTGTGGGGGAGATCATGGACTGCATGGTTCTGGAAGTTTCTTCAGAGTCTCCCTGAGCATACCCGAGTATGGGTTCTGTGGCGCCAGCCAGTTCATCTGGACCCCACAGTTAAAGTGAGAGGAATTTGCAGAGGCGGACATTCCCAGAGTGAGTCAGTGGTCTAAGGGACTAGATTTGAGAAGGACCAGAGTGCCTACAGCTGGGAAGGGCAGCAAGAAGAAGAGGGAGGAGCCTCAAGGAACTGTAGTGGGAGCTTGGCCTACGGCGTGCTTCCGACATGGACCTGAAGGACATCTAAAAAGAGACTGTCCGAAAATGGACTGTGGGTTTGCCCAGTTTTGTGGTTGGGACAAGACTCCCAGGCAGGGAAGAAAAAAGAAAGTACCTACCGTATCGGTCTGGGTAGGGAGGAGCCACCAAAGGGACTAATGGACACAGCTTCATCCTGTTTGCTAATCAGGCAGGAGTTAGTGAAACCCCACTGGATACTTCCCAGAGGTAGGATCAAAACTGAATACCAGGTCCATGGGGACAATAAATTCTGCCCAATGGCAGAGGTGACTCTGAAAATTAAGGGGAAGTTTAGGCAGAAACATGTAGGGGTAGTGGATGGATTGCCCCACTGCCTTCTTCTGGGCATGGACTGGAATCCCTTTCTAACAGGGTCACCAAGGCAGGTATGGAGGCCCAGGACGGTGGAAATAAAACCTGAAGGGCCAGGTAAAGAGGAAATATATGTAAAGGGGCTGGAGGAACCTAGACACGAAAGTAGAGACAAGAGGGAGGAGAAAGAAAACAAAGGTCAAGCGTAAAGGTGACTTAAGATCATCCAGTGGGGTCAAACAGTCATCAGAGCCCTTACCACCAGGATCTCAGGAGCAGGCATCCCTAGAACACTTTGGAGGGACTCAGAGCAGTCTGTGTCCATGGAAGAGGCCGGGGCACAGCCTACCACCCCGTCACATATAGGTACCTAAAATGGGCCTGCACATGGGCCAACAGCATGAGCAGAATCTATACTCGTGTCTGCAGCGCCAGCAATCACATAGCTAGGTACCCATCCATCTGAACAAATTCAAGTTTTGTGGACAAAACTGAGGCACCCATCTTGAAAACCTGACCCACTGTGGCCACTACATAAGATCAGCCTTACTGGCTCAGTCCAATGGTCCATCTAGTCCAGTACACTCTCTTCCAACAGTGGTCAATGCCAGCTTCTTCAGCAGGAATGAACAGAACAGGGCAATCATGAAATGATCCAATCCCTGTTGTCCAGTCTCAGTTTCTGGCGGTCAGAGGCCTAGGGACACCCAGAGCTTGGGGTTGCATCCCTGACCATCTTGCCTAATAGCCATTGATGGACCTGTTCTCCATGAACTTATCTAATTCTTTTTTTTTTTAAACCCAGTTATACTTTTGGCCTTCACAACACCCCTTGGCAATGAGTTCCACAGGCTGACCGTGTGTGGTGTGAAGTAGTACTTCCTTATGTTTATTTGATACCTGCTGCCCATCCGTGAACAGAGCTGAAATCCTGGTTTCCTAGGAAAATTCAGAGACACTATAAAACCATGAAGTCTGTAATTTGAGCACCTTGTTGGCATGGAATAAAGAAACACAACAAGAAGAGAAACTAATAATGTTGCGAGATTGGTGGGAAATGTACATTAATGTGCTACCGGAGCTGAAGTCAACTGAGGACTCAGGAATCTTAGTGTTAACTGGCGAGGGGCACAGAGTGGGTGCCGAGGGGCCTGGTACATACATTCTAGCTCACTAAAAGATTGCCCCATGAGTCTCAAATAAAAGCCCATGTCGCCAATATCACTGTGAAATGCATGTCCAGATGCTGTGTCAAGAGTCATGGATATGCATTCAAAATTACATTCTTCGGATCTGTGACTCGGGACTAGTCACCAGGAAAGGTGACAAAATGGTTTTCTTTCAGGCAAGAAATGTTTATCCATCTGTTTGTTTACATGTACATTAAGCATGTAGGGTTCACATTCAGTTGAGAAGGACTGTGAGAACATCAAAGAAAGAAAAGTAGCAGGAAGTAGACAGGGGGTGGGGACCCAATTTTGGGGTACACATCAAAGGTTTGCTCTAGTCTATTTGGGGGACATCTTTCACTTAGGAAGTAGATGGATCGCGAGTTTTCTTCATGAAAGAGGGGTCGCGATCACTCTTGGTTGAGAACTTTGGGTGAGAAACATCTTGAGACAGGAGGTTAACCTGTTGGTTAAGTTTAGTTTCTAGGAGCAGGTTATGATTTCATTTGAAATGTAACCATTTTTTGCTTGCATTCTTACTCATGGTCACTGGAATCTCTGTTCTTTGATAATCTCGGTTCTTCTTTTCACTAGAAATATATCTAAGTGCTGTGTGTTTTGCAGTACAGAGTATAAGTATCCAGTACAGAGTCTAAAGAAGAAGTAATAAACTGGTGTGTACTGTTCCATTGGGAACAGCAGGCCTGACAATTCTGTGGGAGTTCAGTGGATAAAGGGCTGGACACTATACAGAATGGTCAGAAGACTCGGCGGTGGGTGTGTGCCTGTCATTAACCTGTACAAAGAGACTGAGGTCTGAGGAGGCCTGGGTGGCAGGGTTTGTTTTGCCATAGCCTGGTAGTTTCAGGGAACTGACCCACAGCAGGCACAGACAAGACTTCCTCACTCGAAGGGCATGTGATGGTAAGGTGCCTCGTAACCCTGGGAACTCCTGGGGAGCGTCACACAACTCTCCTGGAATTCTCTTTGTTTCTCTCCCTTCCTTCTAATTACCGGCAAGGGTTGCCCTCAGGAAGTTGTAGCCCTTTTCGGATTTCGCTCGGGCTGCTTCTCGTTGGCAAAGGCAGCTTTTGTCCGAGGGTTTGGCTGACCTGCTGCAGGAGAACAGGAAACAACTCTGGGAGCAGTTCCCGCACAGCTTTGCTCGACTGCAGGGCTGACACCACCTCAAAGATGGCACATGTTGCCTGAAAGGAGAGCATGGTAAAAAAGGAGATCTCTTCCCAACACCATCACTCCCTCTCTCCCCTTCTGATATCTGCTGTACTAAATTCTCCCTTCGGCCAGTAACTTGAATGACAGCGAGCAACTTGCTTAACTCGTGGCTCACTTTCCCACATCCGTATAAATGTGTATGACCTCCCAAGGCATGCTGCGAGTCCAAAGGACGATTTGCAAAGCACTGTGAGAAACCTGCTCCAAAGACTCTCTTATGGCCAGACAGTATTAAGGAAATCAGTAACGTAGCTAAAATTGCCGTATTTGTTCCACAGACAGCAGAGCCGGACTCAGGGAAACAGTCCATCAGAGGAGAAGTGCCCACACAGCAATATTATACCACACTTCCCGCTTTCCATCAGCAGGATTGTCACAGGACACAGGAAAGCCTGAAAGATGTGTCTGTCATCTAACTTACTGAGAGAGGTTCAGCAGCTGCCAAATGCCTGTCAATTTCTGCCTCTGAGGTGATGCTGCCTTCTGTTCTTGTTGGAGTCTTTATCTTCTCTATTAGGGCTTGTAGGACTTGAGTGGCCAGCAAGGGGTCTCCCCCCAGAGATCTCCACAGCTCAGCGGTGTCACTGCAGTTTAACAGAAGTTACAGGTGAGCCCTGGACACTTTTGTGGCTCACCCTGAATGCGTCATATTTTAGTAAAGACCAAATGTTCTCCTTGCCTATGATGAGAGAGTTAGGAGTCCTGTCCTCCTTTAACTCTCCTTGTGTTTAAATATGGAGTTTCCAGGTACAGAACTAAGTTAAGTGACCTAGTCTTCCTGCAGCCTAACCATTAATACTAGACTTCAGAAGGACAGGACACAGAGCGCCAACCTCACTTCCTGTTTTCTCCACTTCCCAGTCAATATGGAATCATGAGCATGTGGCTCCCAAAGGTCTAGGGTTTGGAAGGCAAGTGGATGAAAGAACAGCCAGATTCCTACTCGATGGACATACAACTATGAGAATGAATATTCATGGCCATCCTATGTCCCCTTCACAAATGGGGTCCCTACCCTCTGTTTGCCAAAAGCTGGGACTGGGCAACAGGGGATGGATCACTTGACAACGACCTGTTGTGTTCATTTCCTCTGGGTCATGTGGCACTGGTCACGGTCGCAAGACAGACTACTGGGCTAGATGGCCTTTTGGTCTGACCCAGTATGGCTGTTCTTATGGTCTTAGATTCCAGCACTGATCACTGATAACTCAGTTAGCGATCTTTAAACGAAATGATGGATCTGCTTCCAGTCCACTTTTAAGTACCAAGGATGGCAACACTGCTCTAGCAGCCCCACCCTCACTGATACCAAGCAGAGGTCTGATGATAATATTGGCCCTAGTCTTTGCAATCAGCCAGGGATTTGCACCTGAAGCTGTCATGCTACCAGGAAACCAACAGCCACTGCTCATTTCCAGAGTGAGCTCAATTCAGGTGTCTAGAGAGGTAGATGTTTCCAACAGTACACTCCAGTTATACCAGTAAAGATAGGTCTTTAGGATGTCTTTATGCTCAGGGTTTAGCTGATCGCCATATTTGGGGTCGGGAAGGAATTTTCCTCCAGGGCAGATTGGAAGGCCCTGGAGGTTTTTCGCCTTCCTCTGTAGCATGGGGCACGGGTCACTTGCTGGAGGATTCTCTGCTCCTTGAGGTCTTCAAACTACAATTTGAGGACTTCAATAGCACAGATATAGGTGTGAGGTCTTTTTTAGGAGTGGTGGGTGAAATTCTGTGGCCTGCATTGTGCAGGAGGTCAGACTAGATGATCATAATGGTCCCTTCTGACCTAAGTATCTATGTCAAAGCAGCTATTCATGAATGGAAACAGAATGACACTTAATTTCTCTCCGCACCCCACCTTAACGTGTTCTTGGACCTTCCTGCAGAAAGAGCCAGGCTCTTAACCCTTAGGAATGATCCCAAACTGTCTGTGGCTTAAATGAAGCCCTACATCTCCTAGTAAAGCTGTGGGATCCAGGTTTTACCAAGATGAATGCAATAGGTAGCGGTATATACCTGTCCATCGGCAGACGTTTGCTGAGGAGGCTGGAGATCACTGCCTCTTGGTGATGGTGAGCTAGAATGGACACTGCCTCCACCAGGAACTGCCTCAAGCTGCCCTCCTGGATCGTAGGCATGTGGCGATATAGTATAGCCAGGATATCTGGCACCTGGAAGGAACAAAACCAGAAAGAAATGTCCCTTTTTCTTTCTCTCCATTCACTCTACAGAATCAAAACCTTTGTTTAGCCATTTGCTGCTTTTTTAGAAATGCCTCACTTCAAGAAGCAAATGTTCAAATACGTCTGCGTAACTTGAACCCACACAAATTGCCCACACACGGCTGTAAAAATTAACACTGACACACACACAGACACACCAGGTAATTTAATGTGGTGGTGCCCAGCTATGCATTACCATATGCATAAACCATGTTCACATGCACAAAAGGCGGCTTTGCTTGCCCAGATTTTCCAGGTGTGATTTAAGCAGCCAAATCTGAGCATTTGCCTCGAAGAATGCAGAGCTCATCAACAACCACAAGCACAAAATATGCAAGTGCTTTAAAGACAGTGTGCAAATGCCTGGGACTATGAACAGGGGACTGCCTCTCATATTCATTCCTAGCCCTTCACATCTTCAAAACACTGTGCAAACATGGCAGTTCTGCTGCGAGGGTTCCCTGTCCTGAGGCCTTTCACCAGCCTTGTTAGAAGATTTGTGGAGTGCTCCTTTCATCTAGCCCTAACGCACTGGGCTCCAGAATAAGGCATATAAATAGTGGATCCCAAAGACACTAGCGTTTTCTCCCTCCCTCCTTCTCTTCTTAAAGGGTAGGTCTACACAGCAAAAAAATCCCACAGCTCTGAGTTTCAGAGCTCAGGTCAACCTGGGCCTGTGGGGCTTACACGATGGGGCTAAAAGTGGAGCTGTTCCTGCTCGGGCTGGAGCCCAGGCTCAGAAACCTGGCAAGAGGCTGGCAATAGCCCAGTGCTCTTTTTAATCCATGTAGCCCTTAACCATAGGCCTCCTAATACCTGGAGGCCTCCAAGTGCCAGTCATTCTGTCTTCTTGTCTTTTCCCCAGAGTCTGTTTTCTCAAGCCTTTCTTGGCTGAATACTGTGGCAACAAGCTAGAACAATAACCAACCAACCATCTTCCTTTTCCCTTGGATTATCTCGGTCTACTGCTATTGATTCTGCCATTGCGTATCTTAGGGTAGAAACAGAGATGGAATCGACTCTATGTCCAAGGGGGAGAAACAGCAAGATTTTTCTTCCTTACACATGAGGGCAAAGATCAAAAAGCCTAGAGTTCAGGTAGAAAAGCTCTCCAGTTCCCAGTTTTACCTCATCCAGCATGGCACCTCCACACTCCTTCAGGATGATCTTCATCCACAGTCCAGCTGCCGTGGCACAGGTGGGGCTAGCAGACAGCAGACCACCCAATGTGGCCTCAATAAAGTCTGTGGCCTGTTCTGAAGGAAAGTACTCACTAACAACCTGGGAACAAATCAAAAACAGGAGAGACCGCCATGATGTTTGGCTCCAGCACTTTTAAAAATGGAAAAAAAGATACATGCATCAGCAAATGGTGAATTAGCCTCCTGTCTAGCTCGCCATTTGGGATTACAATTCTCTCTCTAGTCTATAGACTACATTTTTGTCTTCTACACTAATGATATCAGGTTAGAGGCAAAGACTCTGTTGCACAGTTAGCACAACATTGTACTGGATATGCAGGAGGTAAGTTTCCCGTTTGTAGTCTCTGACATACACTGCATCTTTTTACAGCACACAGAAGTCAGTCAAGAGAGGCGTGCACACAAATATCGGCGAAGGCAAACCCACAAGGTGACAGAATGAATCCTGGGTGGTTTCTCAGCTTGATGTTCCACTAACACAGTTTTTCTCCTGGATGGCTGGATGGCAGGGCCGGCTCCAGGCACCCGCCGAGGAAGCTCGTGCTTGGGGCGGCAGATTGCAAGGGGCGGTGTTCCAGCCAAGCTTAGGGCGGCATGGGGGCTCTTTTATTTCATTATTTTTTGTGCTTCACTGCTCCGGATCAGTGAAAAAGCAAGAGCCGGCCCTGCTGGATAGGTACATGTGTGTGCATCTGTTCGCGCATTTTCATGGGCGTGCAACATTCTGTGGAATCTGGTTTTTACGTGGCATTCAGAGCACACATCTAGGAAAAGCATCTTGCTGGTTACTAGCAACCAACGCGCCGCTCCCACAGCTCCCTCCGAGTACGGAAAGGCATCATGAAAGAGCAAATGTCAAATGAACGGTGCCCGGTCACTCGCACATCCGCACAAGCTTTTTGAGTCAGTTACCCTGGCCATTTTGGAAGATGCCTGAAACAGAGCCTCGGGGTCTGGAGCTGTTAGTGCTTCACGGAGACATCTCAGCTCCTCCTCTGCTGAGCCCAGGTTTATGGACTGGCCTGGAGTGGAGAAAAGGAGAAAAAGTACTGTAACGATTAAGGAAACTGAACCCCTACTGCATGGATCTTCATATGGGAGGATCCATGTGCTATCATAGAATCATTGAATCATAGAATCTCAGGGTTGGAAGGGACCTCAGGAGGTCATCTAGTCCAACCCCCTGCTCAAAGCAGGACCAATCCCCAACTAAATCATCCCAGCCAGGGCTTTGTCAAGCCTGACCTTAAAAACTTCTAAGGAAGGAGATTCTACCACCTCCCTAGGTAACGCATTCCAGTGTTTCACCACCCTCCTAATGAAAAAGTTTTTCCTAATATCCAACCTAAACCTCTCCCACTGCAACTTGAGACCATTACTCCTTGTCCTGTCCTCTTCTACCACTGAGAATAGTCTAGAACCATCCTCTCTGGAACCACATCTCAGGTAGTTGAAAGCAGCTATCAAATCCCCCCTCATTCTTCTCTTCTGCAGACTAAACAATCCCAGTTCCCTCAGCCTCTCCTCATAAGTCATGTGTTCCAGACCCCTAATCATTTTTGTTGCCCTTCGCTGGACTCTCTCCAATTTATCCACATCCTTCTTGTAGTGTGGGGCCCAAAACTGGACACAGTACTCCAGATGAGGCCTCACCAATGTCAAATAGAGGGGGACGATCACGTCCCTCGATCTGCTCGCTATGCCCTATGCTGATGATTCGATGATTCTATGTGCTATGTTGTCATCAGCATAGTGTAAAATCTTGGCCCCATTGAAGTCAATGGCAAAACTCCTGTTGACTGTAATGGAGTCGGGATTACACCCTAAAATGTCTGAACGTTAACAGTAGTGGTATGTTATTGTGAATGATCCAGGATTGAACAAGCACTGTGTTCAGCTTGGAGCAGCTTTCTGTGTGTGTCTGGTTTCAGCAGGCTCTCTGCTCTCACTATTTACATCTAAGCTCCTCTTCAAGTACAACTCATGCAGGTAGATCAGAGGTTCCAGTTTAGAGGTGAATCCCTTCACCAAACTCTCCTTGTAAAAGAGACGGGGATAGACAAAAAACTTCGGCAAGAAACCCAGGCTCATCAGTCACTTCTAAACAAGGCTGGGATTACTATGTCGTACATTCAAAGGCTGGAGTCCCTTATTCTGTTTCTGAATCACCAACACTGTTTGTAGGACTGATTAATAATAATTGGAACTAGGGTGACCAGGTGTCCCGATTTTATAGGGACAGTCCCCATTTTGGGGTCTTTTTCTTATATAGACTCCTATTCCCCCCCACCCCCTGTCCCGAGGTTTCACATTTGCTGTCTGGTCACCCTCATTGGAAATGGCCTTAAACGATAACCAAGCTCTATCCCTTATCATCTAACCCTTAGGTGAAAAGAATATCCTACTCTTTCACAAAGGGGAAAAATGGCCTCTACTTACTCCAGTAGCTCTGAAGGCTCATGCCAGAGGGCTGCTGGAAGAACTTTTTGTTTACAGAATTATTCCAGGAAACCCCTCCAGTACAGCCAGTGGCAGGGTAAAGAGAATGAAAATGTTTAGTACCAAGGGCTTGTCTCCATGGCGATATTCAAGAAAGCTAATCCCCATTCATTTTCAAAGTGCATGAGTTAAACTTCATTAAACACCTATGGGGACACACTTATTTAGAATTAAAGTGGCCTTCATTCAGGTTAGTTTCATCCATGGAATTCACTACAATTAATAAGGCCCATTTTAATTCAGAATCCGAGCATCCACACATGTGTTTAATGCCATTTACCTCATGCACTTTAAATGTACACCTTTAGTTCATTTGGATTAACTTTCCTTAGTGTCCCTGTGTAGACAAGCCCTAAGGAATTTAGTGCTTATCTACCTGTATGCAGACCATTTATTAGTTGTACAGTTCCCAAAAGTGTGCTAGGCTCTTTACACATCAGAATCTTCTCTTCTAATGAGGTATTTACAAGATGCCCACCATTCTGTTATCTAAGCGACAACAGACAGGACAGAAAGAACTAGATAGGCAGACAAATGGACATTACAACAGTGAAAGAAGGTGAAGAATTCCTTATACCTGCTCATGGTCTCCTCACCTTGTATACAGAGAAGGCAGCTGATACAGTCAACCACGCACTGACGGGACGTGGCCAGCGAATCACAGCTGTATGGTGCTATGCGTCCAATCAGAGATCCAAACCGATCAAAAGTTCCCTGACTCTAATGAAAAAAGAAGGAAAAAGGAAGAATGAATGGTCTCCAGTTGGACTAGACTTCACTTGCCATCCTTATTGTTGAGACGAGTCAGCTCTGTGTTTTTGGGGAACCAGGGTGCAGTATCTAGCCTGTCTGACTCATGAAAGACACCCCCCGCCCCCACCAGTCTCTGTTTGAACCCGAACCCAAACCCATCAGAGAAAAGGCTTGCAGAGAACAATGAAGGGTGTTGGTAGTCACACCTAGACCCCTCCTGAGAAGGGTGACAAGATTAAGACATCTCCATTTGCATACAGAATGAAGAACAGAGACAACTCCCCTAGCCTCATCTGCATGAAAGATGGGATAGGAATTAGCATGAAGAATGAGGAACAGAGAACCACACTGAACTCTGGGACCAGAAAAGCAGGGACGCACTGCATCATGGGAATCCCTGCTCCAGATGCTAATGAACCTACGCCTGCACACACCTAGCTCAGCAATTATCAGACCAATTCTAGTAATAAATCTTTGTTATCCTAAAATACTGAAGCAGCCTAGTTGCCTTGTGAGCTCCCTGGAAAAAACCACCACCCATAGCCAAGAGTGATCAGCTCCTATTGTCTAGCCTAAAGAAAACCCTTGAAAACCCATCAGTTTACCCATAAACAAATCTAGTGTTCTCCCTTGAACCATTGTATTTTCTCTACAAACCCCCCTACCTATGCCCAAGTAGGGGTTCTGATGTATAGACCCAACCTCTGCTTCAGTTCCACTGGGATTCCATCTCCTGACTGACCGTGCGGGGGGCTCTGCCTGTCTCCAGCACTCAGGACCCTGAGCTACCACCACCACCTGGGAACCCCACCCAGTTCAAGCCTCATGGAGTGGGTGAGATTCCCCCCCCCCGCCCCTCCATTTTCTTTTCTTCCTCAGGTATTAACCTTTCAAATGTAACCATTATGTTTGTTTAGCCCTCCTTGTGTAGTTATCACTATTATTCAGCAAATAACTTTTGTGGTTCAGCTGGTTGCTTCTCTCTCTCTCTCTCTCTCTCTCTCTCTCTCTCTCTCTCTCTCTCTCTCTCTCCCTCCCAATTTTACTCTGTATTTTCCGCTTCCCCCATTTACTCTGCAGCAACCCTTCTTTTACCTAAGCTAAAGATCCCGGTAGTGCCCAAAAATACTGTGGGGTTTGCTCATGAAGTGGGTTACTACCAGTACAATTGTAACGTGAAAGTGGGATAGGGATGTGTTAAACTTGGGGCACGTAAGAGGGGAGCAGCTGAAAGTGCTGCTTAACCCAGCCCATTGAGTACAGGGCCATATGAGAGGATCAGCTGGAGAGGGCTGATGGACCTGGTCCGCTCAGACTTGCTCTGCTAGTGCTTGCGTGCGTGTTCATCTAGTTCTCGGCTGGAGGGACCCAGCCCTGGGGAACCGAGGTCCTGCAGGGTAGCTTCACTGGGAGGGGACTTGCAGAAGGAAGGAGGAGAGCTCCACACAAGTGACATAAGCAGCACATTAATAGAATTACAGACCCTCCCCCCTCCAAGAAGAGTAACCCTAATCAATGAGCCTACCCCAAAGTAACAGGCACATCTGGTACCATTGTGCCCCTGATTCCTGTACTGTACTGGGTAATGCACTTTGGAAAACATAATCCCAGTTGTACATACAAATGGATGGGGTCTAAATTAGCTGTTATCACTCAAGAAAGAGACCTCAGAGTCATTGTGTAGTTCTCTGAAAGCTTCCGCTCAACATGCAGTCAAAAAATAACAACATGTTAGGAACCCTTAGGAAAAGGATCGATAAGAAGACAGCAACTTTCTTTGTGCCACGATAGGAATCTACAGGACCCCCAAACCTTGAATACTGCGTGCAGTTTTGGTCATCTCATCTCAAAAAAGATGTGTTAGAATGGGAAGAAATACGGAGAAGTGCAACACAAATTAGGCCTATGGGATAACTTCTCACCCAAGGGAGATTAAAAAAAGAGCGACGTTTCAGCTTGGAAAAGAGACGACGAAGAGGGAATATGCTAGAGGTCTATAAAATCATGACTGGTGTAGAGAAAGTCAATAAGGAAGTGTTATTTAGCCCTTCACCTAACACAAGACCCAATGAAATTAATAGGCAGCAGGTTTAAAACAAACCAAAGGAAGCATTTCTTCACACAATGCAGTCAGAAGCCAGGATACTGGACCAGATGAACCATTCTTTTGCAGGAGGCAGGTTAGCCATTCTTATGTTTTATGTTCTTAGCTGGTTAAATAGAAATTTTCCTTTACCACCCTGGGAGCATAAGAACCAAGAATGCATTTGTGACACTGGCAGACCAGGCAACCTGTGTATGACCCATAATAACTTAACGAGAGGCACTTCCACTGTATCAAGACAAAAAGAAAAGGAGTACTTGTGGCACCTTAGAGACTAACCAATTTATTTGAGCATAAGCTTTCGTGAGCTACAGCTCACTTCATCAGATGCATACTGTGGAAACTGCAGAAGACATTATATACACAGAGACCATGAAACAATACCTCCTCCCATCCCACTCTCCTGCTGGTAATAGCTTATCTAAAGGGATCACTCTCCTTACAATGTGTATGATAGTCAAGTTGGGCCATTATGCTTTTGATTTTGTCTCCTTGGATTAGAAACATGGATACATTTAACACCGGCAGGAGAATGACATGCCTTCTCTATTCTGCAGTCTCTCATCTGGATCTGAATGAAAGCTCCACCCAGATATCCATTCATCCCATAACACTGAAAAAATTGAAATAGTTCACTGTTCCACACACAATCTTACCGTAGCATTCTGATCACTGAGAGTGGATTTCACAATCAGAAGCTTTTTAACTCTTGTCTCAGGCACTGAAAGATAAGGAGAGGTGTACAGTACTTCTTTGTTCCACACACACTCACTTTCCACACTGGAATTAATCCTGGATTTCAAAGGGCCCTAGTTAAGAATAGTACCAAGCTTCTCTCCTCTACAGAATCAGTGGGGAAAACATAGGACCAGATTCTGGTCTCAGTTGCACCAGTGTAAATCTAAAGTAATTCCATTTCTCTAAATAGTGCCATCCTACTACCATGATGGAAATATTATAAAGGAGTTTGATAGACTGAGGTGACTGAAGTTAATCTGCAAAAAGAAAAGGAGTACTTGTGGCACCTTAGAGACTAACCAATTTATTTGAGCATGAGCTTTCATGCTCCTTTTCTTTTTGCGAATACAGACTAACACGGCTGTTACTCTGAAACCTGAAGTTAATCTGTGTTTACACCGGCATAACAGGACTCAGAATCTAGTCTAGAGTGTATAATACTTAGGATTCTCGAGTCAGGAGTATTATTCTATTTTTATCTGATTCTTGTTAACGTGCATTAGCCCCAAGTTAACTTCTGTATTTGAAGTTGAAAAAGACCTTGACAAATATCTTGGGCTACATTCAGCACTTAGTTGAACCTGTCGATTTCCATATGGGGCCATATGGGGGTAACTTAGGGCAGCATTTGGTCCCTTAGTGGATCTCCAAACCACTGGTGACTGTGTGTTCTAGAGCCTCTGTGCCCCAGTTGCAGAGGTGATGAGTCTGCTGCAGCCCTGCCGTGCCTACACAGCCTTGGTTCTTTAGCTCAATCTCCAGTAGCTCAAGCTTTTAGCTCTGGATGTCCTCAACTCAACCCTCAGCATGTTGGCCAAGAGGGCAGCTGGCACAGGTGCTCCTGTGTTACTTACAGTCAGCCCCAACAATAGCCCTCAGGAGCTCTAAAGACACCACACGAACGGCCTCATGCTCAACCTTCTGCTGCTTGTGTAGAAATGCTAGCATGTCATCAGGAGAAGAACGGGCTGCAAGGGAAGAAATCACATCCTCACTGCCTGCAGAACTCTTCTTCTTACCGTACCTCACAAAGGTAAGGAAGTTACAAAGAAACCACAGTGTCACTCAGAGTGTCTTCCCCTTACCTAGCAGAAGTACACAATGGAACAGCTCTTTGTGGTTTTCAATGCTGAGCTGCTTAGCTGGAGAACAGATCTGTGGGAAGAAGGGAAATGGTCAAAGAAAAACTAATCAGAAGCAATGGAAAAGAAAAATGTTCAATTAATTTCTAAGCTTCCGCTTCCTGCTTGTCCAACTGGAGGTCTGAACCCCAGGGAGATGGTCCTGCATGCACAGCAAGACTCAAAGACAATGACCAATACATAAGATAAGAGAAGCTAAAGTGTTTTGAGCAGCAGAGCTGACCTAATCAAGACACAGCCACAGTTTTTACTTTACAACTCTGACTCCCCCTGGTAATCGGCTTATGGTGAAATTGCTTTACAAACTGAGCTGGATAGTAGCTAAGAAAATGAGAGCGCTCCCTGCTTACTCTTGAGCCTGCAGAAATCAGTAAGGCATGAGGAGGTCCCCAGGCTCTCCACGATCATTCCATCGATTTTTCAGTGTTAATATGCTTCAGATCTGCTGTGCCTAAGCTCAAGGGATCCAAGCAAAACCACCCCTCACCTGGTTGTGCAGAGCACTGCAGATGGCTTGAAACTTCGCTTTAGGTAGAGGGATCTTATATTCACCAGAGACCTCCAAGAGCTGGCTCAGACTCTGCAACAGAGGGCGAAAGTCAGATGGTGGGCACACAAAGGAGCCATATGTAGTGACTGAAGCAGATTCAGGGGATTCCTAGATTCCAAGGCCGGACCGGATTCTTGCCATCATCTAGTCTGACCTCCGGGCGGTATGACACAGGCCATAGACCTTGCCCAGAATCATTCCCAGAGCAGAGCTTTTAGAAAAACATACCAATCCTGATTGAAAAGTCGTCAGAATCCGCCTCGGCCCTTGATAAATGGCTCTAATTGTTAATTATCTCACCATTAAAAATGTACACCGTATTTCAAGGCTGAAAGTGTCTAGCTTCAGTTTCTAGCCATTGGATCAAGTGACACCTTTCTCTGCTAGACGGAAGAGCCCATTAGATAATAGGAGTCCCTCATGTAAGATATTAGAGACTGTAATTAAGTCACCCTGTCACAGGATAGGTCCACCCCGTCAGGGTGGTATCAGGTTGAGGAGGAATTGAAGTAGATGTGGAGCGGCCCAACTGGCCTAGTCTCCCTAGCCACCACAGCAGTCCGGGCTCCTAGGGCACCATCGCCTAATGGTCGGGATCAGTGCAGCAGCCCTTGCGTGAGGGTCCACGGCCAAACAGCCTGAATCACTTGGGCTGCCCTTCTCGGGATGGCAGTGCGGCCTAGTGGCCAAAGTCAGTAGACCCACCCTTGGCTGCAGGGCAGTGCGGCCTAGTGGCCAGAGTCGATAGAACCCCCTTTTGTGGCAGGGAAGTGTTACCTAGTGGTGAGCCCTTCTCCACTGGGTCCTACCTATTCCACAGGGTCCCAGCCCAGGGCGCAGGGGTATCTGCCACCAACTCAGCGGGGATCCTTCCAAAGCATGCTGAGTCAAGCCCGCTACCTCAACTGGATCAATGCTTCGTCCACCTAGGCTGCTTCCCACCCGTTCTTCCGCAGCTGGGACGCTCAGGGATTCTGGGGTCTCTCCTCCATCTCTGGCATTGGGTGGCTGGGGGTCAGCTGCAGCCACAGTCCGGCTGGCCTCTGAATCCTGGAGCACTGGCAGTCTCTCTGCAGGAGCCTGCAATGCGCCTCGGCTCCCTTCGGCAGCCATCCCAGCCTGAGCTGAGCGGCTCTCTTTTGTATCCTGGGTCCAGCTGAAGCATGCCGAGCAGAGATGAGGGGGCATGGCCTCCTCGGCCCACAAAGCAGGATTAACCCCTGCTGAACCAATGCGGGGTAGGTAAACCCCATCACACAGCCTTTTACTTTCTGTGTATTAAACTAAAGAGATTGACTTCCTTGATTCTCCCTCTGTAAGGCACATTTTCTAATCCTTTCGTCACTGTGGCTCTTCTGTCAATTTATCAACACCCTTTTTGAATTGTGGGCACTAGAACTGGACACAGGATTCCAACAGTCGTCAGACAAGTGCCAAATTTAGAGGTAAAATAACCACTGTGCTCCTTCTTGAGATTCCCCTTTTGATGCACCCCAGCTTCAGCTTTTTTGGCCACAGCATGAGTTCATGTTCAGCTGATTATGCCCCATGACCCCCAAAATCTTTTTCAGAGTCACTGCTTCCCAGGACAGCATCCCCCCATCATGTATGTGTGGCCTAAATCCCTTGTGCCTAGACGCATACATTTACATTCAGCCGTATTTAAAGGCATATTGTTTCTTTGCGCCCAGTTTGCTAAGTGATCTAGATCACTCTGAATCCATGAGCTCTCCTCTCCATTATTTACCACTCCCCCATTTTTATCTCATCTGCCAACTTTATCAGTGATGATTTTATGTCCTCTGCCAGGTTATTGATTAAAAAAAAGATGAAAATCGAATTCCTTCCTGCATCTAACACACTTTTCTCCTTTGCTGCTTGAAGCTTCCAGAATGTCTCGGATGCCATCTACATATTTTACTATGTTTACACAGTTGTGTAGTGCCCTGATGCTATCAAAGAAGTCCATGATGCATTGGTTCCCTCCAAATCATGGGTATTTCAACCCCGAAAGTGACCACATACTCCGTACTAGAAAGCTTCAGCCAACATAGACGGTGAGTAAATATCACTACCAAGAAGTTAGAGCTGTCTCATGACTTCATTTACAACTGTGTAGCCCCACTCAAGACAGAATATGGCCCCTTACTTCTCGCTCATGTGGTACTGAGGGGGGATGAAATAGAGAGACAAGGTGAGTGAGACAATATCTTCAATTAGATTATCACACCCACCTTGTCGCTCCAATATCTTGGACCAACATGGCTACAAGAGCACTGCATAGAATGGTAGATGAAACAGACAGGCAATGATTTTATATCTATTGAGTTATGCAATGCAAAGCAGTGACCCTCAAGCCTCCTTATTATTAATTTTCAACCGTTGACAGTTGGCTTGGTATCGACCAGAGACAACATATGGTAGCCCCTGCTCTGAGGAGCTTATGATCTAAAAGAGAGACACAGAGTTGACAGGATGTTTTGGGAAATCACAAGGCGGGAGTATCTTGTTGTGCAGGTGTTTTGTTTTTTATCTCCTTCTCCTCCTCCCCAGGAAACAGAGGATGCTTTTCAGAAGAGGCAGTTACCTACAAATCTTGTTGCCTGGGTCACCATGTGTATAAACCCAGAACTTGTGTGCATATTTATTATCTAACAAGTCACTATCTAGACCAGGAAACCCCACTGGCAGCAAATTCCTCCTGCAGGTCATACAGGCACACACAGAGACAGTTACCTTAACGAGTGGTACCTCACCTTGGTGACGTGAAAAACATCAATTTCCTCCTTATATTGCTCAAGGAGCCATGAGATCTCTTTAAATATTGGATTTTGCGGCTCCTTTTTGTGTAGCAGGATGCCCATCATGGGACCAAGGGCTTTGATGACGGCCTTCTTGAGCTGCATAGATGAGACACAGAATTTATGTTCCTATGAATTCATTCAATATCTTCCAATAGGCACAACTTTCCTACTTCTAATGAGTGCAGTTTCCCTTGTTCCACTGTCGGAACGGTCCTATCCCAATATTTCCTGGTAAAGAACCAGGACTCGTAGGGTTGGTGTCAGGATTATATTCTAATGCACCTCACAACTAGAGCAGGTAAAATATTTCCCCAGATTAGTATGCATTCTAGGCCAACTCATCCCTGCTGTAACTCCACTGGGGCTGAATGGACTTAGACCAGGAATTAATTTAGCCCACTATCCCGGGTTCATCTGCACATTAGGTGCACAAAACTAGACTCCATGTACACTGGGTACAGACCGAATTTCCATGATGTGGTGACATTAGAAACGTATGGGTTTTCGATGTTTTACATGACAATCTGTTCCATCCAAAAGGACCTACCATTAAATGCCATCATCACAAAGAGTGCCAGACACACAGAATGTAACATCACAATTTCCGCTAAAGGTTTAGAAAGCCAGAAATTCTCACCTCCAGCTCCTCACAGCTCAGCCAGTTGCTGGTCACATGACTATATAAGGGAAGAATGTTCTTGCAGAATTGTGATTCACCCATTCTGGGGAATGGGCACTTTTCCCAGTTCATAAAATATACATTCACTGCCCTTGAGCATTTTTCCAGAACTGCACAGAAGGAGAGAAGACAGGCCATGTGAAAAGGACATAGTAATAATGAGGAGAAGTTGCTTTCTCAGAGAAGACACCCAGGCCTATCGTTTACTCCAGTACCATGGCAGCTACTATCAGGACTAGATGCTGAAATCCCATATCAATTGGGAGCTATTTCTCTTTTCCCCATTCCATTTCTTGTTTCTTAAAAGGCTTTTTTCTTTGTACATCTCTCCATCTTTTTTCAATTACCATCATTTGAAGACTCTCGTCCCCTGCAGTTATTGTTTATTGAACCCGAACACTGTATGATTTCATCCTGAGTTACAGTTTGTCTGAAAGATGTTCAGTGCTCCTCACTGCCATTGGCTTTAGTGGGATTTGAAGGTAGTGGGGAGCACTTTGCCCTAAAAGTGGGTGCATCTAGTGTCCTTGCTAAGAGGAATTAGGGCCCAATCCTGTTCTCTATGAAGTGGATGGCAAAATTCCCATTTCCCTCAAGGGCGCAGGATTAACCCCTTACTGAGCATCACCTGAAAAGCAAAGGAAGAGAGAAGTGGAGTAGACAGAGAAAGAGGGTGAAAGGAGATGATGATGATGATGATGATGAAGAAACTGAGGAGAGAGAATGGGTGGAGGAGTGGGAAACAGGGGATTTTTAAATGTACAGTAATGAAATCTGCTCCCTTCACCTCCTTCCCCAGGAGCCTCCTGGCAGAGGGGCAGCTTCAGCCTTTGTGTCTGTTTATTTTAAACGATATGCGTGAGTCATAAAGGGCCTGAACTTACAAATGCTCAGCACCTCCTGCAAAGGAAGGAGCACTCTCAACTTCATTGAGTGCTACGGGAGCCAAGGAACGCAGCACCTGGTGCAATCCAGGGAAGGGAGCACAGTTCAGGGCCTGTTTGCAAACTTGGTCAGTCACTTAAATCTGTACCAAGACCCCCTAAATATCCATTTGGGGCACCTACAGGAAGTGCTGGCACTTACCACCGCAAAATGCTTGTCTCATCCTGCTGTCCTTGACTAACGCCAACATGGAGATCATGACCTTCAGGATCATTCCCACAAAAGGGATACACTTAAGTGCTGAAGAGAAAGGCCAGAAGAGAAGGAAGACAGACAATCAGCTGCTCTCTGCCTTCTTACAACACACGTAGAAACACTGTGGGGCAGGATGCTTTGGGTTCCGAGGCCATTGGCGCTGCGTAAGCAGAGCAGAATGGCTTTAAAGCAGCCATTGAAAGCCAGTGGGGGATTCACCCTGAAGAGGGGAATCCTCCACAGGTGTACAGCTGTGCCCAATGCCCAACTCACTCCCAGAGCAAGGGGAGAGAGCACTGGGGCGGGATGGCAAGTGGGGTGGAGAAGAGCTCCACTAGACCTGATCTTCCACTCATTCCCATCCTTAAGGTACTTCACTCAGGGGCATAGGTTAGAGCTTGCACCTCCAGCTGGATCGCTCATGATCTGGAGGCCAGAACTAGCAACAGCAGTTAATCTTGTGTTTCTACACACACACACTCAAACAGAGCTCTGTTTAGCGGTAACATTTTTAGGTAGAGAGATAATCCCCTGTCCTTAAATGAAAAACAATCACTTTGAAAGAAAAGAGGGAAGTGACCATACCATAGGCGGATGACAGGTTGCCCAATGTAATGAAAATAAACTCTTCAGGCAGCTCCAGATGATACACCAGCTCTAACATGACATCACTGAAATAGCAGTGTGCCAGAGTCACTAAGGTATTGCTAGCTGCCACTTTTAGTTCATTTCTTGCTTCCTAAAACCAAAAACCAAAGGAGAGAGACTGAGGTGACTGAAGCCGGTTGCACTAGCCAGAGTTGTTTACATGAGTCAAGTCCTTATTTCTGTGCACAAGTTGTGAATGAACCAACCCAACTTTCTGAGGGTAGAGTCATTCGTCATAAATATTCCTTGAGTCACTTGAGTCACTTGGCTAAACAGTTTTCAGCCTTTGAGTTGCTTGCAAGCTGCTTCGTCAGCACATGTGTAACTTTCAGCATGTGAGTTGTCCCATCTTATGCATGTGCACAAGTGCTGTCTAGGACCTGGGCTTTGGTCTGGAGGAAGGTGTGGACCTCTAACAGAAGAATACATTTTCATTTCAGTATATAGTTTATCCCCCCAAAAGAGAGTTTGAATGAGTTAAAGCTTTGGATCCTTTGATTGGTATCTCGGGAGAACTAACTTACCTGAGTCTTCTCTGTCATATGGTTTGAGGCTAGTGTTATTATTTTCTTCAGAAGCCGCCTCTCTAGGCCCTGGGTGTCCTGCTGTAAGACTTTCTCCAGGACACAGTAAATGTCTATTCTGTTTTGCTGGGGACAAAACATAAAGGAGAAGAATTGGGAAAAGTTTGTCTTGCCGACCAGACAGTAATGTAGCTAATAAGCCCCTGCCCTAATTGGTGGCTTAATTGGCGTAAAACATGCCCTGCCCTCCACAAGCACCGCATTCAGCAGCGCTTCAGAAGCAGCCGAGCAACTGACATTGTTTAATCTTCCTGGAGAGAAAAGAGCCAGAGGAAGCGCCCTTCACTGCCCCCTTCTCTAGTTTCATTTATTCCGAACAAACAATAAAAATGAGCACCTTGCCCTTGCTCTAGCCACTCCAGGCAGAATTTGTAAATGTGGAATATAAAATACCCAACTCCTGCAGTGAGTCCTCAACCGCTCCCGGGGGCAATGAACTCAGCCCTTAGATCTACACGGACAGTAGCACGCGCGAAGGTGTCTTTTATGTGGCCCATCAGTGTAGAACTTCACAGATGAGACTAACTATGGAGGAGTTGTAGGATCAGTTGGGACCGAGAAAAAATAAAGCGGGACACTGAGAAATTAAAAGCCTGAGGAGAGACCAAGATTCATTTCAGAAAACTGCAAACTAGCACCCCTGGAAAGGAGGTAGAAGTAACTGACAGAATGGGAGGGAGAAAAGTGGGAAGCAACAAGTGCCCTGGGGGTGACAGTGGAAAACAAAGTCAAGAGGTATATGCAAGGTGTGATGGCTACCACAAAGAGCCATGTGGGTTGGGTCTTTTACACACAGGGATCATGGCACAAAGCAGGAAGACAACAGTTCCTCTCTGTTCAGCTGAGCTGTGACTGCATCTGGAGGAGTGCCTTTTCTAGCACCACATTCCCAGAGAGATCAACAAATGGGAAGTCATTCCTGGGAGAGCAAAAAAGAATGCAGGGGGCTGGCAGAAGTGACTTCTGGATAGAGCCCTGCAACCTGACCCAAATCCTAGGGGACCTGACCACAGGCGTCTGGGTCAGGTTGGGTGAGAAAACAACTGGACCCTCTTGAGCTCGGGTCAGGTCGGCTCTCCTCCTTTAGCCCCTGGGATCGGCACAACCGGGACTGCGTGTTCCTGCCAGCCACCACCTCCTTCCTGCGCTGCACGCGCTGTGGAGCAAGGATGCCGAGGAGTCACAGCGTCTCCCTCTCTCTGCAGCACAGACCCAGCGCAGCAGGGGCCGTGTCAGAGGATGGAGCCATTGCTGCACACAGTGGCCGCTGCACCAGCCCCATGAGCAGGATGCAGCGGCAGGATCCGGTTTGGGGGGAAAGGTTGGGACCAGGATGGAAAATGATTCAGCCCTCTCAGGGTGAGGTGAGTGGGCCGGGGGCCAGTTCAGCTTGGGCTTAAAAATTGGGCCCGAGCAGACCCCTACTTCTGCAGACAGACGGAAAGAGCTGTCTGTGTCTGATGCGGCCAAGGGATGACTCTGAAGGAGAGAGGATAATACCATACAACTACCTGGAGGGTGTGAACACCAAGGAGGGAGAGGAATTTTTTAGGATAATACATTTTGGTAAAAGTAGGAGTAATGGGATTAAGCTAAAAAAGGACATTCAATTTAGACTTTGATAACAGGAAAAATGCCCCAACTGTAAGACAGGGCTATTAGGTTATGATATAGTCTTCCTAGGAAAGAGGCGGAAGTTCGGTCCTTAGGGGCTTTTCAAATTAGTTTGGCCAAAACAGTGGAAAATGGCTGCTGGGAATGCTCCTGCATTAGCAGGGAAATGGACTGGATGATCCAATAGGTCTTTTCCGTCTCGGTCTCCTGTGAGTCTAGACATCTGTGTGACCTGCATGCCAAGGTCATAACCCACTTTGGAAGGTTCAAAGCCAATCAGATCTCTGAATGGGAGAGCTTAGGGGTCAGACAGGGTCTGCATCAGATCTCTTGATTGGCTATATGTTCCAGTGGTTCTGCTTTGAAAGGCATGCTTCTGCAAACTGCAATCATAACAGACAGCTCCACTGGGGAGAAGCCCCTTCCATTCATTTTTAAATGTAAGGAGGATTTTTTTAATGGAAAATTGTCACTGACAACTTATCAATACATAAGCACTACATAATTCAAGTAATTCAAGTAATTAATCACATGAATTAACATAATTAATCACTCTCCTTACAGTGAGTATGATAACACCCATTTTTTCATGTTCTGTGTGTATCTAAATCTCCTCACTGTATTTTCCACTGAATGAATCCAATGAAGTGAGCTGTAGCTCATGAAAGCTTACGCTCAAATAAATTGGTTAGTCTCTAAGGTGCCACAAGTACTCCTTTTCTTTTTATAATTAATCAAGTAATTCAAATAATTAAAGGAGTGGGAGGCCAAGACAAGCGGTTCAGTTGGCCTCCTAGTACTTTAATGGAAACTAAAATGCCTTCTGTGTTGGCCCTTAATAGGGAAATGGACTTTGTTGGATGCAAGTATTAATCAATGGAAAAAAGAGGTCTGAATATTCCTCCTGGGGCAATTCTGCACTACTGCACATGTGCATAATTAATGAGCCCCGCATATTTTTATTTTTTTGCACAGTAAAAAGCTTCTGCTGAAATGCTGCTGCCGTTCCATCTCTTGCCCACCAAAGGGTGCTGTGGCAATAGAACAAAGCAGCAACTCCCTATCAGCGAAGGAAGAAGAGAGAGAGCCTGTCTTCTTCACAGCAGGCCAGGTCAGGAGACAGGGGCTATGGGGAGACAGACAGTGTGGGATGCTGGGGTGGGGTCAGTCAGGGGCTCATAAGGGCTAGTGGGGGAGGACAGACTGGGGCAGGGGCTGAATGGGAGTGGAGGCACAGAGTTAGAGGAGGAGGGAGGTTCAGGGCTCCATAGTGATGGGGGAGGAGGTGCAGAGCTACCTAAGGACAGGGGCTGTTTGGCTGGGGGCACAGAGACACATGGGGACAGGGGGAGGGGGTACAGGGACACATTGTTAGGATATAGATGTTCAGGCCTGTCTGTAAAGGCCTATCAGCTAAGAATTTAGGTGTATTCTTATCACTTGGCTAGTTCTAGAGGTATAAAAGAAAGAATGAAAATCACTGTCTGCCAGTGTAAGGTCCTTCTCTTACTGTGACAGTCTGAGGCCCTGTTCTTAGGCTAAGGCCTTTGGCTAAGCAGCAGAGGCAGCCATAAGCTGGGAAGCGACCAGTCACCTCTTCACATTCCCAACTAGTCACATTGAAATAAGGTGCTATTGGGCTGTTAGGAACACAATCCTGTCCTGATAATGCCTATTGCCTCCAGAGAAAGGGAAGGGCCTAGAAGATGTAAAAGGAAACTTAGTTTGAAAGCATCCTGTCTGGCAAGAACTCACTTATCACTAGCAGGGATGTGAAATCCTCATTTCTGGGTTTGTTCTATCACTGTAGTCCCCATTTCCCCATTGTTTGTCTGTATAATCTCTGTCTGGTTCTGTGATTGTTTCTCTCTGCTGTATAATTAATTTTGCTGGCTGTAAACTAATTAAGGTGGTGGGATATAATTGGTTACATAATCATGTTACAATATGTTAGGATTGGTTAGTTAAATTTCAGGAAAAGGATTGGTTAAGGTACAGCTAAGCAGAAGTCAAGTTTTACTATATAGTCTGCAGTCAATCAGGAAGTGAGGGGGTGGGTGTGTGGGTGGGGGAAATGGGAACTGGGAATGGGGGTGGGGAAATTGGAATCATGTTTTGCTAAAGGGGGAAATGGGAACAGGGAATGGGGCTGGGGAAATTGGAATCATGTTTGGCTAAGGGCAGGAATGGGAACAGGGACACAGCTGTAAGGCTCTGTGGTGTCAGAGCTGGGAAGGGGGACACTAAGGAAGGAAACTGAAATCATGCTTGCTGGAAGTTCACCCAATAAACATGGAATTGTTTGCACCTTTGGACTTCGGGTATTGTTGCTCTCTGTTCATCTGAGAAGGACCAGGGAAGTGAGTGGGTGAAGGAATAAGCCCCCTAACACACATGGGGATGGGGGGAGTGGGTTTCTGAGTGGGGGTGGAGGGACACATGTGGACGGGGGTGCAAGGACCCATGGGTGTGCAGGAACACATGGAGACAGGGGCAGATGTGCCTTACTGAATGGGAGAGGTTAGGGGTCAGACAGGGTCTGCATGGGGGGAGCTGCCTAACAATTCCTCCCTGCCCCTCCCAAAAAAACTGTTCCATACTTTTCCCACCCATACCCAGCAACGCTCCAAGTTCACACCCAGGCTCCTTCCCAGCAATTTACTTCCCTCCATTACCCTTGACTCTACCAAGCCTTTGCACTGCGCCTAAGGGGTGCAAGAAATATGGTTCTGTATTGAGTTTAAATGAATTATTACTCAGAGTTCTGTATTAACATGCAGAGTAAGGAATTGGTTTGTCAAAAAACATTTCCTGAATCCTTTTTGTTGTCTGTATTCATACAGACATACTTGCTGACAGATATTTTGAAATAAATAACCAAAAATCATTTTAACGGGTGTAATTATATTGTATTATTTTGACAAACAAAATATGCAGAATTTTGCAGAACTTCTAAAATATTGTACGCATCATTTTTATTTTTTTCTTGCAGAATTCCCCCAGTAGAAAATATATAGATAAGGGTCCCTTCAATGCTATAATCTCAATAATATGTCATCATAACAAAGGAGTGTTGGCTAGGCTTTAGAGCAGGGAGTCAGTTCACTTGGGTTTTATTCACATTCTTTGACTAACTTGCTAAGTGGTGTTGAGCAAGTTACTTAATTCCCTGTGACACAAGTCATCCGTAAATGGGGATAATGCTTCCCATTCTCACAAGGGTGCTGTGAGTCTTAATTCATTAGTATTAGGGAAGTGCTTTGAGATTTTTGGACGAAGATGCTAAAGAAGGGCAAAGTATTATTAGAAGAGATTACTGCTAGTCCGATGGTGTACTTTTACTGTCTACAGCCCATGTACTCCACTGTGTGTAAAAGGGCAATGCTCTCTTTATAGAGCATTGTATCATCCTGATCTGTAAGAACAGCATTTTGCATGATGAGTTTACGCCTGAGGAATACTGATTCTCCTGATGGTGCGCCAGGCCAAGTTCTACACTGAATTACCCCCGTGCAGTCCCTTGTACCCCCATGAAGTCAGGCAGAATTTGGTGTGGACACCTGGAAAGCGGATGCAATTTCATGAAAGTGCCCTACCTCATCCTTTTGCAGTTTCTCGAGCAGAACTGTCAGAACGATAGCCAGCTTGGTCTCGGCTATAAAGGCAATCCTGAGGGCAATTTTGCCCTTATCTTGGTCATCCATATGTGCCAGGAGGGAAACAACCTCATTATAAACACCTGAAATTAAATAAAAGGATTCGGCTGGTTACCACTGACAGCAGAAATTGGTGCTGGCCTCTTTAATTCACTATCCAGTCAAGATTCTGCAGGAGCCCAAACACTGTGAGAAGTAGACCTGGGAATCCTGGAAATCCTCTTCCTTCCTCCTCATGACCAGGTTTGTTTGCTGAACTCCCCAGTGTGCTTGGGGGGAAATCATAATGAAGCAAATTTGCTCCTTTCAAGTAGGTCCCCACATAAAATAATCTTCCTTTCCCTCTTTACTGTCAATTGATGAGTTTTGATAGCATACAGAATACTAATTTAACTCTAAGCCAAGAAATAGAGCTAAAGTTAAGCACATGCTGAGGAGTTTTGCTTAGTCAGGGCCTCATTTTCAAAAATCTTGAGCACCCAGATGTACCTATTAGTTATGCTGGGAACTTTTGGGGCTCGGTATCTCTTGAAAATCAGGCCACTGTTGGAGACCTCAGTATGAATTTAGAAGCTTAACTTTAGGCCCCTTGTTTTGAAGAAAGCCTTTAATCTTCTTTTATGGTCGTTTAAATAATTGCAGAGAAGACTCATGGAACGGAGTTCATCCAGTTCATAGAATATCAGGGTTGGAAGGGACCTCAGGAGGTCATCTAGTCCGACCCCCTGCTCAAAGCAGGACCAATCCCCAACTTTTGCCCCAGATCCCTAAATGGCCCCCTCAAGGATTGAACTCACAGCTCAAACCACTGAGCTATCCCTCCCCCCGTACAGTTGCCTGTAGAGGTCATAAAGGAATTCCCCTGCCCCCCACCCCCACCCCCATGCACAATTGGCGAGGTGTACGCTGTGAGTGGGGTGGGGTGGGGTGGGTCCCTCCAACCTTCATCTGAAGCATCAGGGATTGACCATAGCAGGAGATGGGACACCTGGTAGGGTGGACCAGTGCTCTAAAATGGTTCAGAGAATCTGTTTCCTTAGCTGTCCTGCTCACATGCTCAGGGTCCAACTGATCTCCAGAGTTGTGGGTGGGAAGGAATTTCCCCCTGGTCGGATTGGCAGGGACCTTTGAGTGGCAGGATGGGGCACTGATCACCTGCTAGGATAATCTGAGTATATCTGACCCAATCAATTCTCGGCCATTGCAAGGGCCTCAGGCATTGGTGGAACCTCAGTCTCTCCTGTCCTCTGCCGACGGCACACAACAGTTTTGTCTCCTACAGACTGAAATGTTTTTGTCCAAGACAAGTTTTGGGGTTCAGTGTAGGGTTGCTAGGTGAAATTTAGTGGCCTGTGAAATACAGGAAGTCAGACTAGATGATCTAATGGTCCCTTCTGGCCTTAAACTCTAGGAAACAATGAAATAGCTGGTGTATGAAAAAAAACAGGATTTGATCTCCCATGTATCTCTTCGCTCTGGGCAGAAATTCTCCAGGAGACTTAATATTTCACAAGAAATCTGAAATGCCGTATTTATCTGTCTCCATTGTAACAGCATTCCAAGCATGAAGGAGGAACTAACAAGATTTCCCCTTCCCAGGAAAGACTACTTGAGGTTAGGTGATTGCCCATCCGTTATGCAAATTGCATCCTTCAGTTGTAACACCCAGATGCAAACGGAATCATGACTGTAACCTACTCTGCCCATCTGTGTGGGATGAGGAGCACTAGTGTTGCTAAGAAATGTGACCCCATGCTTTGTTCTCTTGCATTTAAGATAGTAGCAGAGCTTCATTTAGACAGCTAGAGGAGAAGTCCTTCTGCCTTTTTTGTTCTAATTTCCCCTATCGCTGATGGAGTTGGCTCCATGGATGCAGAAGGCGCAAAATGAGGACCCATAACAAACATAAAACAACTGGGAGAAAAGAAGGAAGACCTCCCCCATAACATTCCCTAGAAACTCAGATTCTCAGGAAAGTTTCCAGGTCCAGAGGCTGTAGGCCAACTCCTCAACTGGTGTAAATCAACACAGCTACAAGGAAGTCAAAGGAGGGACACTGGTTTACAGCAGCTGAGGTTCTGCTCACACAAATGGAGAACATTACAGCTCATCTGTATGCCTATGCTTTCTAAATGTGTGTGTGAATATAGAATGGATATAGAGAATACAGTGCTGACCCTTACCTCTGTCGGTTACCTCCTGATCACTCACAAATGTATTCATGTTTTAATCTTTCCTCAACACTTCCTCCAGTCCTTTCTCCAAAGAGCTCCAGTACTGATAGGCAGCTGGCCTCTCAGGCTGTCCTGTCCGGAATAGCCAGTTAAGATTATGCAAGCACTATTATGACATCGCTGTGACTGTGACATAGCACATAAACTGCTGCTGACCAGGTAGGTGCTGTGATGACATGGACAAGAGTCTCAAAGGTATTTAGGCTCCTAACTCGCACTGAAATCAATAGATGTGAGGAACCTAAATACATTTCAATATCTGGGCCCATCCATGTACGCAGTCCAATAGGTGGCTAAATTTGCTCCAGTGTAGAATTTCTCATTCGCTCGAAATCCTTTTGAATTTTGGTTCCGTCCCTCTCTCAGTTTGCCACACTTTCCAATATTGGTTTTACTGGAAAATCTGCTCCTGCTTGAATGGATAGAAAATAAAAGCACCGAACAAAGAAAGAGAAGAAACTGCCTTGGAGAATGCACAGTGACACTTGAGTGTGGGTGGTTGGTTTCTTTTGCTTTTTAATTTGGTTGATTAAAAAGCTTGATGAAATCTTATTGGACTGTATTACAAATCTTGATTTTTATATTGTTTTAAAATGAATTGAAATTTATTCTTCATTTCCATGTCCTGCCAAACAAATCAACTAAATTATTTTTTGTTGTGTTTAATACAGTGTGGTGTCATATGTATGGCCATATGTAGAGCCCACACTTGATTTTGGAGATGATGTTGCCTTTAAAGCATTCAGAGTGATGACACTCTTTGCAGTAAACCATGTGGAAAAAGAATTCCAATGACATGTGTCCTTTGCTATGTATAACTGATTTGGTGCCTTACCCTTTCTGATTTTGCCCTTACACGGACACACTATTCTTTTGTACTCCTCCTTAGTAATTCGTCCATGTTTCCCCATTTTGTAGGATTTCTTTTTGATTTTCAGGTCATTACAAAACTTCTGATGGAGCCATTGGCCTCTTACTATTCTTCCTCTCTTTCCTTTGCATTGGCAGTTGTGCCTTTAATATTGTCTCCTGGAGAAACTGCCAGCTTTCCTGAACTCCTTTATGCCTTAGACGTTTTCCCCATGGGTCGCTACCTACCAATTCTCTGAGGATGTTAAAGTCTGCTTTTGGCAGTCCTTCTCCTGTCATTCTCATTCCTTCCTTTCCTTAGAATCATGAAATCTATCCTTCATGATCCCTTTCACCCAAATCACCTTCCACCTTCACATTCACAACCAGCTCCTCCCTGCTGGTCAGAATCAAGTCTACAGTGGCTGTCCCCCCGGTTTCTTCCTCCATTTTCTGAAACAAAGCATTGTCCCCAGTACATTCCAGAAACTTATTGGGTAATTTGGGGTTTTACCATTTCCTTTTTCAGCAGATGTCTGGGTAGGTAAAGTCCCCCATTACAATCAGGATTTGTGTTTTGCATATTTCTGTTGTTTGTTCTAGAAATGCCTCCTCTCCCTCCTCTTCCTGATTTGGTGGTCTGTAATAGACCCCTACCAGGACCTCACCCCTGTTTATTCCCTCTTTTATCTTTACTCAGAGACTTTCAACTGGTCTGCTTCTCACCTCCTTCTGGACCTCAGAACAGGTTTACAATGCAATATGTCCTCTCTTTTTTTTCCTGCCTGTCCTTCCTCAACAAGCTATAGCCCTCTATACCAATAGTCCAGTCATGAGATTTATCCCATCAAGTATCTGTGATGCAGTTAAGCTCAGTTAAGATTTATGTTCTAAAACTCCCAGTTCTTACTGTTTATTCCCCATTAGTATTCCTCCTTGCTTGTGTGTACAGACATCTAAGATGTTAAGCAGATGCCCCCATGGATTTCCCTCTTTTTTTCTCCTATAATTCTACTGCAATTTTCCACATCTACTTCTCCCCACACAGCTAGTCCTCTATTAAGGCCACCTTTTTTTACCTGGTGGCTTTTTTCACCTGCCCCCTCTGAACTTAATTTTAAGCTCTTCTCCTAAGGTTGGTGAGTCAGTGCATGAAGATGTTCTTCTCCTTCTTGGTCAGACGGACCCCATCTCTTCCCAGCAAACCTCCTTCCTGCAATGGCATCCCATGGTAGAGGAAGTCAAAGCCTCCCAGAGACCCATCTTCATAACCCTATTCTGTGGGCATGCCTACCATTGAGTGTGTATTGAGCAGAAAGAACACTCAGTGCAGGAGACAAGGGGACTGAGTTAAACTGCAGATGTCAGGTTCACAAACTTCCATTTTCCGTGACTAATCTCTTAAGCTAGTGAGGATGGCCACGGTATAAAAATATTTCTGGAGATCAGCATGTGATTATTTGTATTGCAGTACGGCCTCACAGTCCCAGTCACAGAGTAGGATCCCATTGCGCTCGGACCTGTAGAAACAGAGAACAAGATGGTCCTTAACTGTCATTAATTAATTAACACATCTTAAGAGCACAACAAACAGACAAGAGGATAATAAAGCAAGCAAAAAAGCCCCCTTTGACCAGGTACCAGTAGATAACTAATATAGAGCTACCTATTTCGGGAACTTTCTTCCTGATTCAGGGTCTGATGTGACTCAGCCCCTGTTCCATGCCATTGTGTAAACTGGGGACTCGTACATTTGCACAAGATGGAAAGTATCCAGTGGCACACCGTTGAGGCCTACTCCAGTTTTAGTACATAAACAGCAGGCCACTCTGCAAGAAGCTAAGGGCATGGTCAGCACAGAGAGTTTGCCTGTCTCTGTGCTGGTGTTCTGCACCCCTCACTGACTACACCTGGCTCCATAAAGTCGGGCCTTTCAAAAATGCAGCATCAGGTAGGAGCACAGGTAATTGTAAGAATGCTTGCTCATTGCAGCTGTTACCATCCTGGCAAGGCATCCACATATAAGTCCACTACGGATGGACCAGTGATGGGAAGAGTGTTCATGCATGTGACAAGTAACACCATGAACTATGTAATGCCACAGAATAAATTAAGTTCAAGAACAGAACAAGAGTATGTGTGGCAAAGCCATGACAAACACTGTGCAGGCATCAAGGAGCTCATAAATTAGCACATCATCACCCCAACACTGCCTCAGCTTGACTTAGAGCTTGGGCAACAGTAGACCCTCAAAAGGAGGAGGCCACAGCTTTACACCCGTGGTCACTGTGATGTTAACTGGCTGCATTTGACAAGAGCTGGATCAGAGGTTGACTTTGAGTGTATTTACAGGGGGCAAGGTTTTCACAACACAAGCCTTGTGCACACACACAAATAGTGTTCTGCAGCAGTGCAAGTTGAGCTGCAGCAATGAGCAGCGGGATCCTGCTTGGGCTCGTAATTCATACACTTCTCTCACTAATGAGGATCAACAGATCAACCCATACTGAATGCAGCTTGACAATATACCATCACTTAAAACACATTACAGTCAGAGAGGATGATAAATATTCCATTTATACACATTATGTACAAGGCCCAAAATGACTGAGGGTGTAAGAAAACAAAGCTGGTAAATACAGAAAATGCATTTGTCATAAATATAAAGGGAAGGGTAAACCCCTTTAAAATCCCTCCTGGCCAGAGGAAAAATCCTCTCACCCATAAAGGGTTAAGAAGCTAAAGGTAACCTCGTTGGCACCTGACCAAAATGACCAATGAGGAGACAAGATCCTTTCAAAAGCTGGGAGGAGGGAGAAAAAACAAAGGGTCTCTCTGTCTGCCTGCCTGCGTGCGTGCTGCTGCTGCTGCTGCTGCTGGGGACAGAACAGGACTGGAGTCTGAGAACTTTTAGTAAGTAATCTAGCTAGGTATGTGTTAGATTATGATTTCTTTAAATGGCTGAGAAGAGTTGTGCTGAATAGAATGACTATTCTTGTCTGTGTGTCTTTTTTGTAACTTAAGGTTTTGCCTAGAGGGATTCTCTATGTTTTGAATCTAATTACCCTGTAAGGTATCTACCATCCTGATTTTACAGAGGTATTCCTTTCCTTCTATTAAAAGTCTTCTTGTAAGAAAACTGAAAGCTTTTTCATTGTTCTAAGATCCAAGGGTGTGGGTCTGTGGTCACCTATGCAAATTGGTGAGGATTTTTACCAAACCTTCCCCAGGAAGTGGGGTGCAAGAGTTGGGAGGATTTGGGGGGGAAAGACGTATCCAAACTACGTTTCCCAGTAAACCCAGTTAAAGTTTGGTGGTGGCAGTGGAAATTCCAAGGGCAAAGGGTCAAATTAATTTGTACCTTGGGGAAGTTTTAACCTAAGCTGGTAAAAGTAAGCTTAGGAGGTTTTCATGCAGGTCCCCACATCTGTACCCTAGAGTTCAGAGTGGGGAAGGAACCTTGACAGCATTACTGAAAAAACAGCTGCAGATTGACTCCTGCTAGCAAGAAGCTTCTGTACAATGTACAGTAAGATATTGGGCTTAACCCAACGCAGGGCTAGGCTGAATTAAAGTCAGTCAAAGTTTTGTCTGAGTAGGGTATGAGGCCCAGCTCCTCAAAGGTCTTTAGACTCCTAACTTCCACTGAAATCAGTGGAAGCTAGGAGCCTAAATACCTACTGTAGAATTTGACCCAATAACAACAATAATAATAACAATTTGCATTTCTAGAGAGATTTTCTTCTTCAAAGCATTTTACACACATGTTTTCTCACTCTCTGCTTCAAATAAAAGCCATTATTGACAGACAATTCTATTTTTCCGTCACAGCACAGACAAATAGGAGAGTGAAGAGAACACAGTTCATTAATGGGATTTTAAGCAGGTTCTCGTATGGAAAAAAAATTAAAGATCCAGCACTCAGAAGATGACTCTGCTTAGCTGTGTGCCTTGTGGCTTAAAGCAGAATTCCAAGAACATGACTTCGCTTTTTGAAATGGTTTCTCAATTAATGACAACTCAAAATATCTGCTTCCACCTAGTGGTGCGAGTTTGCAGAACATGTGTTGTTTGTATTCCCTGTTTTCGATATCTTTGCCTAAAAGATAAAATACATCCGAATCTACTGAGACAATTCACACTTCTGCACAAAGCCACAACAGCACTAAGAATGTATATCTTTGTTAGCAAATAGGGAGAAGGAAAATTGTTAGCAAATTAGGGAGAAGGAAAAGGATAATCTCAGAAAGAGGCTCTCTCTTTCTCCTTCACTTTATTCTATCTAGGTTTTTCCATGGTTCTCATCAATGAAGTATCTGAGCAGCTTCCTCTAGTACATTAATAATATGACTCACATCTGTCATGGTAATATCTTTTATTGGACTAACTTCTGTTGGTGAAAGGACTGCACAGAGTTCTTCCGGATGACTGGAAAAAGGCTAATGTAGTGCCAATCTTTAAAAAAGGGAAGAAGGAGGATCCTGGGAACTACAGGCCAGTCAGCCTCACCTCAGTCCCTGGAAAGGTCATGGAGCAGGTCCTCAAAGAATCAATCCTGAAGCACTTGCATGAGAGGAAAGTGATCAGGAACAGCCAGCATGGATTCACCAAGGGAAGGTCATGCCTGACTAATCTAATCGCCTTTTATGATGAGATTACTGGTTCTGTGGATGAAGGGAAAGCAGTGTCATGTTGAGGGAGCATTGAGGGAGCTGGGATTGTTTAGCCTGCAGAAGAGAAGAATGAGGGGGGATTTGATAGCTGCTTTCAACTACCTGAAAGGGGGTTCCAAAGAGGATGGCTCTAGACTGTTCTCAATGGTAGCAGATGACAGAACGAGGAGTAATGGTCTCAAGTTGCAGTGGGGGAGGTTTAGATTGGATATTAGGAAAAACTTTTTCACTGTGAGGGTGGTGAAACACTGGAACGCGTTACCTAGGGAGGTGGTAGAATCTCCTTCCTTAGAGGTTTTTAAGGTCAGGCTTGACAAAGCCCTGGCTGGGATGATTTAACTGGGAATTGGTCCTGCTTCGAGCAGGGGGTTGGACTGGATGACCTTCTGGGGTCCCTTCCAACCCTGATATTCTATGGTTCTATGATTCTATGATTCCTTCAGGTCCTTGAAAGGTTATTTCTTTCACCAACAGACGTTGGTCCAACAGAAGATATTACCTCAGCTAGGGTGACCAGATGTCCTAAATTTATAGGGACAGTCCAGATATTCGGGGTTTAGGCGCCTATCAATCCCACCCCACCCCCATCACGATTTTTCATACTTACTATCTGGTCACCCTCTCCCTCACCCACCTTGTCTCTCTAATAGCCTCGGAATGACATGGGAGTTTGTTCTCCTGTCACAGACTGTCCCCTGAGAAAGCTCTATCTACTGCACAGACAAGCCTCATCCTTCGAGTAGAAAACTTCATGGTGCCTGAGAAATAGGCCCTGTCAGCCACAACCCTAATCCCAGGGATTTACCTGATATCTTAGATATACTGGGCCCTGGCCACTGAGCCCCTGGAAGAGAAGGACTGCGACCTGGAACCTGACTTGATGTGTTCACGTTGCAGAAGTATGTACACAGCGTCTGAAGGCAAGCAACAAACAACACTTCAATGGTCACTGAATGAGGGGCCTGTGGAAAAAAATAGTACAATTGTGCAAGTAAAGACTGTGTCAAAATGCACGTGCACAGTACTCAGACTCCCTGAATCCTGGCATTTCCAAACTTTCCATTGCTCAGTTTTGCAAACTTACTAATTGTTATTTTAATGCAGATTTTTGTATATTTATTGGGCGTCTAAAGATATAAAAATACAGACATGGATTCATATCATTGTCATGCAAACATCCCCATTTCATTGTTTGTTTTGAAAGAAAAAAGTACAGGACTAGGTTCTGGCAATTTCTGTATTGAGCTGTAAAGAAAGGTATTTTTAAGGGGTTTGAACTATCGAAACAGAGGCACAGAGATTGTCTCACATAGGGAGGAGTGGGTGATGCAGTGCACACTTTCCCAAGCCAGCAGAGTTGCTGGACCCCAAGAGATTCCCCCTCTATTCCTGAGCCAACCTTGGCCAGAAGCAAGCAGACAGAAGGACAAAAGTAGCTCTCCATTTTACTAAAGGCTCTTGTAACTTCCTGGGTCAACTGGTCCCTTCCATTCTTTAGCTGACTATTACTCAGGCTCTTTTCTTACTGGCGAACTTGAATTTTGATTTTTCTACGTCATGGCCAGTCTTTATCGTCTCTCTTGTAAACTTGAATATGCCAATCCCTGAGAGGACGTACTTTCTTGTTTTTTCCTGATTCGGCAATCCTAGCTCTGGGGATTGAGCTCCCATTTAAGGTACTTTTAATGATGACCCTCAGTCCTTTATTTCATCTATCAGGATGTTCAAAGAGAGCAGCTACCCTTCACTGAATGCCACTGCTCTGACTTTGGATTCCCTTGTAGAATGTGTGGGGCTAGGGTCGTTGTCTCAGCTGGATTCTTAATCCAGAGGAAAGACGCTCTCCCCTGTTCAATCAAGATCAGGAATGGCACATAGATTTGGGAGAAAAAGTACATTTTACTTTTACTCTATTTTCTTATTTCTCAAAAGGAACAATCAATATAGGTATTGATGTATCTTGTCTGAAATGGGACAGCTGCTCTTCTACTCTCGGGATGGATGCTATATCAACAGATAAGATAAAAAGACAGGCCTAACTGAGAGACTGAACCCATAGGAGGGCCAAATTCTGCTCCTCGGTTACATGAGTACGTCGCTCCCCGACTAGGGCCCAAATCTGTGTAAAGAAGAGTAAATCTGGTCCCGAGGGTGTATCGAACAACTTCCAAACTGTATAAGGAGGGTGGTTGAGTCTAAACTATAAAGACAGTTCCAAATATGGACCGCAGTTCAGGAAAGCAGCCTTATTCATCCAAGCATATGAATGATGTAAGAAAATTCTGAAAATGTGGATCTTAGATCATGGTCATAATTTAAAAAAATTAATGGACACAGCGGACACCATTCACATTTGAAACATAAAGTAGCTTCAAACTGTCCTAGCTTGAAGTGGTTTGAAACTGCTTCAGGAAATGTGGTCCTCTTAGAAGTGTAGATGTGAGGTTGCATATATGGTAAAGCCATGTATACAGAATACATGCTGATTTTAATCCTACAAATGTCCTAAACACTATACAGAATATCTAATTGCTTATTTTTGAATCCTAATCAGAGAAAAATTAAAATGATTTGTGCAAATAATTGAATTCTAAGGATTGTGTAACAACAAACACTCTTATTTTCTAGATCTACTGAGAGCTAGCTCTGAGAGAACAAAACAGTATTTTCAGTGTTTATGGTTCTTTACTGAAGCAGGTCTATTCTTTATCTAAGAACAGGAAAACAAAAGAATTTACAATATTGTTATCCCTTTTGACCTGAGCAATTAGTGAATATTTTGGGTCTTGTGAGTTGTTTCCATTAGGGGGAGAAATGGATGATGGAGTCAGGCATTTTTTTGACACAATCCTGCTTATTTACAAAGAATGTACACGAAGTTCTATTTCCCTAACGACAGCACGAATAGTTTCTTGGCTCACAATTCCAAGCCTCTTTCTATCTAGCAGTCTACCATAAAGCGCGCACGCTCTCTCTCTCTCTCTCTCTCAACTTTTTCTGAGATCACACTACAAATACTTCCCTGGGGCTCCTTTGTGCTTCTGCGGTGTCACACTCCCTCTCTTCCTCCCCCCTCTGCCCCGAACCCCATCCACCTGCATTTGCATTCAGACCCCAGTGAAAGCCCCTTCCACTGTATGGCTCAACTCCTATTCCAGCTTTACTTGATGGTGACTTCTATTCAGTCAGCCATCTATTCCACAAAAGAGCTTGATTGTTTTTACATTGATCCTGAATAAAGGACAACTGGTATGCCCACCAGCTTCAATAAGGCTTCCCCTTTCCCCAGCGTAACTACCTGTTTTCATGTTGTTTTTATAAATCTGTATCTTGTACATGTCCGCAAAACCCACAGCATTCTTTTATTTTTACTAACCTGAAACAGGATATTGAATGCATAATTTCAGTTACACCAATGTAAATCTGTGGTAATTCATTAGAATTATTTATCCTGGTGACAAAATATGTTAGCACGTCAGTAGAGAAAACATGACACTTTTTGATAATTGTTATTGTTGCCAGCACCCAGTGCCGAGAGGCTAAACAACAGCTGAGGTTGGTTCGTTACACAGTGTGCTACACCCAATAATCACAAAGGGGTGAAGAAGCAGAAAAGTTTATTTGCAGCTGCAAAAAGGTACAGGGAGAATAAAATCTCCAATCCTGCACCCAGAGCAGGAAGTTACACAGGCTTTTATACGTCCTTTTTCCCAGCATACCTATCCAATAGCAAGCTGCCCTAAGTATCCATATAGCCAGCCAATCCAGTTCCCAGCTAGTTCCCTTGTTCTCTGTATCATTTGTTAAACCATACATAAAGCTGCTTTATTCAGCATTGGTCTTCCATATCTGCCCTGTTTGGCCTTGTTTAGTTTCAGGCAGTCTGACTCTGCAACATATTGTTGCAGATCCTCAGCATAACTGCTGCGAGTGCCTCCAGGCCGGGGGCCAAGGACACTTGGGCCTAGTACACAGAGCTGCTGCGAGTGCCTCCAGGCCGGAGGGGGGGGCAAGGACACCTGGGCCTAGTGCGAGGGGGCTTCATCGACACTCGTGGTCTTCCATCCCCTCGAGATACCTAGTGGCCATGCCCCAGTGTCCCCACTGAACTCCCACATCTGAACTCCCAGCCAGAGCCCGTACGTGCTCCACCATTAGAGGCCCTGATGCAGCAAGCCACCCCATACAGCAAAACAAAACCACTTCCCACATGGCATTAGGATGGCAAACGCTAATAGAGAAAGATGAGAACTTGCTATAACAGGGGTTCTCAAACTTCATTGCACCACGACCCCCTTCTGACAACAAAAATTACTACGCGACCCCAGGAGGGAGAACCAAACCCTGAGCCCACCCAAGCCCTAGCTCCCCCGGGCCAGAAGGGGCCAAAGTCAAAACCCAAGGGCTTCAGGCCCAGGCAGGGGGTGGGGGGAGCTGTAACCTGATCCCAGGGCTGAAGCCCAAGTCTCAGCCCTGGTGCCCAGGGCTCAGGCTTGGGCTTCAGCCCTGGGCCCAGGCAAGTCTAACTCCAGCCCTGGTGACCCTATTAAAAAGGGATCCCGACCCACAGTTTGAGAATCGCTGTGCAGTAACATGCACTGATTATTGGTGATACTTGGTTTCCTCACAAAGACATGCACAAGGTTACATGGAACTCATCAGATGGTTAAACCACAAACCAGACTGAGCACATGTCAGGAGACCGGGTTGTAGGTGGTCAGGCATAGTGGTCAGACTGGGAGTCATGCCTAGTGGTGAGTGTCCAAAAGCCAAAAGCAGGGATTGAGACGGGGCCAAAACCAAGAAGCAGATCCAAAGATTCGAACTAGAGTCAGAATCCAAATGGCAGAGCCAAGAATCAAGTAGGGTGACCAGACAGCAAATGTGAACAATTGGGATGGGGGTGGGGTAATAGGAACCTATATAAGAAAAAGACCCCCAGATCAGGACTGTTCCTATCAAATGGGGATATCTGGTCACTCTAGAATCAAGAGAGAGTCGGAGTCAGGAATCAGAGCCAAGGGTCAGAACCGGATCACCGGGGGCAGGGAAGAAGGGAGCAGGGCTGGTTCTGAGGCAGGAGCAAGGCTGGGTGTAGGACAGGATCTGGGCTGAAGCTGTGGAGGAACAGAGAAGAAGCAGGGCTTGGCAAGAGCTGAGCCCAGGGAGGCAGAGAATCACTGAGCACCCAGCGAGCGACTGCTGCTGCTGAGTTTAAGAACCAGACAGCTAACTTCTTCAGCCAATCTGGCAGGGTGGTCCAAGCAGGACAGTGTCGGAGGATGGTGCCGTGGGGAAGGCGAGCAGAGCTTCACCATCATGGGCTTGCTTCTGGATGGCGCCGTGCCTTGTGGGGCCGGAGGTCTATCTTGCCTGGTGGGAAACTGCGGTGCCATCATGGCAATCAAGTCCCTGGCCACCTCAAACGTGTCCAGGATGGAAGGGAGCTCCTGCTCCTCCACCTGGCACTCTCTAGCAGGAGGGTCCAGTGGCACCAGACTTGACGGATCCCTCTGCAGGCCCAAAGTCGACAGTGCTGATCCCTGCTAATATTCTGTTCGCTTTTTTGACTGGTGCTGCACACTGAGCAGATGCTTTCAGAGAACTATCCACAGTGACCCCAGGATCTTTCTTGAGTAGTAACAGCTCATCATTGATATGATAAACCCCCCTCATTTTATATGTATCGTTGGGATTATGTTTTCCAATGAGCATTACTTTGCACTTACCAACATGGAATTTCATCTGCCATTTTGTTGCCCAGTCACCCAGTTGTCTGAGGTTCCTTTGTAATTCTTCACGGTCTGCTTTGGACTTATCTGTCTTGAGTAAGTTTCTATCATTTGCACTTTTTGCCACATCACCATTTACCCCCTTTTCCAGATCATTTATGAATATGTTGAACATCACTAGTCCCCGTACAGATCCCTGGGGGACACCACTGTTTACCTCTCTCCATGCTGAATATTGACCATTTATTCCTATCCTTTGCTTCCTGTTTTTTAAGTTAGTGATCCGTGAGAGGACTTTCCCTCTTATCCCGTGACTGCTTACTTTGCTTAGGACCCCCACCAAAGGCTCTTTGTCAAAGGCTTTCTGAAAGTCCAGGAACCTCATGTCTCCTGCTTTGCCCCATGGGCATTTTAACCCTCCAGACCCATTGGGTAAGAGTGTGAAGTACAGAGGGAAACTGAGGCATGCATAGAATTATTTAAAAATGTTACAGAAAATTCCCACTTTATTAAGGTCTGGTACATTTTAAACCTGATGCTGCACATGGAAATGTGTCCAGCTGTCTCTCAGGCATGGGCCATGCCCCTTGTGTGCTCCTTTCTCCCCAGTATCACACTTGTGACAGAGTGCTCCCAAGCAGGGCACAGCTGGGCACCTGGGAACAGAGCTGAGCCTCCCCTGAGCACAGCCAAGGTCACTGACTCTCAGGAGAACTGGTGGCTTTCTTAAAGTCCCAGCTCCTGGAGTCATGTGAATTTGTGAGAATTCCAGTTTTTGCTTAGCCAATGAAGTCAGTGTCTAGCGCTCATGGCTGGGGAGCAGTCCAGCAGCTCCATGGAGGGATAAATAAAGAACCCAAACTGATCAGTTTTGTAATCCCATGATTTTGGGGGCCTCACTTCTGAGCTCTGAAGCTGGTGACGCTGCATAGATGGTGGGCTCTGTGTGCCTATTAGCTCCAAAGTACGCCAGCAACAACCAGCACAGAGATGTCCTCTGAATTAGCTGCCACTGTTAATGAGGGGAGCTGCAAGGCTTAGCTGAGCCACTGGGTGGGAAAGGGTGGGTTGTGGGGTGGGATGCTGGGTGGGGCAGGGCAGGCTGGAGAGAGTGAGGTGGCAAGTGGGGAAGACTGACTGGGTGGGGGGAGGGAAGGCTGGCTGAGGGTGTCAGGGAAGGCTTGTGGGGAAGGGGGTGGGGCGGTGGCAGCAGCAGGTGCTGGAAGGAGGGTGGCAGGCACTGGGTGGGAAGTTGAGGGGGTGTTGGTTGCGGGAGGCTGGGTTGGGGGAAGCAGGTGGTGGGTGGGAAAAATTGGGGGGCTGGGACATGGGGGGCATGGGCGGTGGGCTAGAAGGGGCAAAGGCTAGGCTGGGATTGGCAGATGCTGGGCAGGGAAGGCTGGGCTGGTGGGGTGGGGAAGGCCACGGGCACTTTGCTTGGCCTTTCCACACAGCATCTGTCTGTCCAGCCCTCTTATCAGGGCGTGGCCTTGCTTGCTGATCAGTCTTCAGAGGCTGCTGCTGCAGTGCAAAGGCAATCCAGAGCTGGATTAATCTGACTGCTTCTGCCCCATGCCTCAGTGGACACCCTGCACGAGAGCCGGCAGAGGGACCCTTGCGTCCTGAGCAAAGCTCCCTGCCAAGGGGTTCTCCCAGGCAGCCTTTCCTTCTGTGCCAGAGCTTTGGGGTGAGAGGAGATGGCTGCCCTGGCAGGAATCTGGGGCCCATTGATCCAACACCCTTTGTCCCTTGGGTGGCTGTTAACAGCATCCCGGGCTCGTCTGTGAGCCTATGTAGGATAGAGGGCGGCTGCTCTTCATTGATCCCTCGTTATCTGTAGGCTCTCCCTGGCCGATAAGGGGGCTACAGGGTGAGGGCAGGGTGGGGCCTGGATCCTGAGCTTTGGCAACCTGCCACCGACTGCCATGCCGGTGTTACAGTAACACCAGGACTTTGATTTGAACTCTGCTTCATACTGTCACCTTGGGCCTGAAGCTTCGCCACCTGGCGTTCGCCTGAAGGGGGTGAGTGGTTTTCTTCTAATGGTTGAGCCAGCTCAGCAGCCTGTAACTAGACTCCTAATAGAATCAAAATTATAGTGGAAAGAGGAGGAAGTGCAATTAGCATGTAAAGCCCTCACAAGGGGGGGGGGCATGCCACCAAATATTAATACCCATCCCCAGCCTCTCTCCCTTCACAGCGTTTTGGAACCCATGTCCCTTGTCTAGTGAGTGCTACTTAGTTGATGGCGAGTCCCTCCATCATAACAAAAGGCCAAGTACAGTTCCATTGTCCTTGATTCCCATAATCAGGGTAATAACAATTTATTCTTCCTGCCCCAATAACAGAGAGAATGGGGATCCCACAGCAGCCAAAGTGACCATTTGGGCAGCTATGGCCTCATTCTAGGCGGGGTGGGTGTGCCTATGCAAATGAGATCGGCCCCTGAAGTTCTTTTCCACAACTTGCCACACCTCACCACCAGATGTCAGGGTGGATCTCATCCTGACTCTGCTTACAAGAGGAAAGTGATCAGGAACAGTCAGCATGGATTCACCAAGCGCAAGTCATGCCTGACTAATCTAATTGCCTTCTATGATGAGATAACTGGCTCTATAGATGAGGGGAAAGCAGTGGATGTGTTATTCCTTGACTTTAGCAAAGCTTTCGACATGGTCTCCCACAATATTCTTGCCAGCAAGTTAAAGAAGTATCAGCTGGATGAACGGACTATAAGGTGGATAGAAAGCTGGCTAGACTGTCGGGCTCAATGGGTGGTGATCAATGGCTCCATGTCTAGTTGGCAGCCAGTATCAAGTGGAGTGCCTCAAGGGTCGGTCTTGGGTCCGGTTTTGTTCAGTATCTTAATTAATGATCTGGAGGATGGCGTGGATTGTACCCTCAGCAAGTTTGCAGATGACACTAAACTGGGAGGAGAAGTAGATAGGTTGGAGGGTAGGGATAGGATACAGAGGGACCTAGACAAGTTGGAGGATTGTGCCAAAAGAAATCTGATGAGGTTCAACAAGGACAAGTGCAGAGTCCTGCACTTCGGAGGGAAGAATCCCATGCACCGCTGCAGACTAGGGACAGAAAGGCTCGGCCGCAGTTCTGCAGAAAAGGACCTAGGGGTTACAGTGGACGAGAAGCTGGATATGAGTCAACAGTGTGCCCTTGCTGCCAAGAAGGCCAATGGCATTTTGGGATGTATAAGTAGGGGCATTGCCAGCAGATCGAGGGACGTGATCGTTCCCCTCTACTCGACATTGGTGAGGCCTCATCTGGACTACTGAGTCCAGTTTTGGGCCCCACACTACAAGAAGGATGTGAAAAAATTGGAAAACGTCCAGCGAAGGGCAACAAGAATGATTAGGGGACTGGAACACGTGACTTATGAGGAGAGGCTGAGGGAACTGGGATTGTTTAGTCTGCGGAAGAGAAGAAGGAGGGGGGGATTTGATAGCTGCTTTCAACTACCTGAAAGGGGGTTCCAAAGAGGATGGCTCTAGACTGTTCTCAGTGGTAGCTGATGACAGAACAAGGAGTAATGGTCTCCAGTTGCAGTGGGGGAGGTTTAGGTTGGATATTAAGAAAAACTTTTTCACCAGGAGGGTGGTGAAGCACTGGAATGGGTTACCTAGGGAGGTGGTGGAATCTCCTTCCTTAGAGGTTTTTAAGGTCAGGCTTGACAAAGCCCTGGCTGGGATGATTTAATTGGGGATTGGTCCTGCTTTGAGCAGGGGGTTGGACTAAATGACCTCCTGAGGTCCCTTCCAACCCTGATATTCTATGATAAGTCTCTGCCTGCGCTAGAGCTTAAGTCTTTGCAGTTAATTTAACCCTTCTGAAACAGGAGGGAAGTTACTCAATGTTCCAGCTGAGGCCACGTCTATATTGGGAGCATTTTGCCAGTATAGGTAAACTAGTGTGGACATAGAAGAGCACTACTGTCCCCCACTGAATGAAGAACCTTTACCCTTAGAAAAGAGCAAGAATATAAAGAGGACGAACCCACTGCTCAGGCTTGCTCTGCATGGCTTTTCTATCATTATAGCGATGTTGGCTAGGGGTGTGATTCCTAACCAATACCATCATACCAGTACATCATCTTAACTCCTGGAGGCAGTTATACCAGTATAAGTGTGCTTATACCTGTACAACTAATATACACTAGCACTGGAGAGCTTAAAATAAGATACTAGACTGAGAGGACAAAAGAAAGGAGCAGATTCTCCTCTTAAATATACAGCATTCTCGCCTAGGATAGAAGACTGCGAAGAGGGACTTGCAGACAGATGTACACTGAATAGAGTTATTAGCAAGATGAAAAAAGATGGCTTAGCAGCTCTCCTGCTCTGATTGCAAAGTAAAGAATTAACTGCAACATCAGATCACTTCTGCTTTGGCCAGCCAGAAGGCATCCATATAACACTGGCTGCATTTGCTCCATTGCCTGAAGTGGGAAGTAAATAGCCTGGTCCCATGAGTGAACTGTTGGAAGAGAATAGGATCCCATCACTGAGCTAGGTATTCTGAAGAACCTGTTTCACCTTTCTTCAGGGTAAATGCACTGATCTGAAGGGCATTACTAAATATGAACTGGATGCTTTTAATAAGTGGTAAATGGATGAGCGATATAAATATGAAATCAAGACGGCTTCTTCCAGCCTAATAGCAAGTGAAGGCATCCTTCTAGCAAAAGGCAGCACAGCATACCGAGCTCACCATGCATAAGCATTTACAAAAACATGATTTCCCAAGTGCATTAGAGACCTTAACATCCCATCCTACCTTCAGAGTAACAGCCATGTTAGTCTGTATTCGCAAAAAGAAAAGGAGGACTTGTGGCACCTTAGAGACTAACCAATTTATTTGAGCATAAGCTTCCGTGAGCTACAGCTCACTTCATCGGATGCATCCTACCTTCCTGCACTTTATCAGATGATAGGGAAACCAACAGGCCCTGATTCGATGATACTTATCATAGGGACATTGTATTAACCTCTCTGGATCCAAAGCATCAACTGGAAGAGAAGGAATAAAAAGACAAAAGAAAACATTCTGTAAAACAAGATCTAAGTTCATCATCAACACAATTAACAAGAGTGAAAGCATACTAGCTACTGGAGCTGCCCTCTAACGGGGTTAAGCCATCAATTTTTAATAGCCGAGATAAAAATGCTAAACTGCTAAGTTGGCACTCATTGTGTGTACCCAACCAAATTCACTTCGGATTTTGGGTGAGTGGAATATTCCATTAAAAATTAGGAAAGCGCAATCAGTAGTGCAGAGTGGCCGGTACATATTAATGACTATACTTATGCAGAACAGTGAGCTGGAAATAAACTTTACTATAAAAACCCTTGAAGCTACCAAATTAACTAGTTGTACAGCAGTGACATGCTAAGGATTGGCAGAAGCACGGCATTCTGAAGTAAATCCTTTTGCATTTACCTTCATACTCCAAGGCCATCTCTGCTGGATTTAGAAAAACATCAAACTAAAACAAACATGTCTGGAGTTAAGGATGCAATTTGCACTACAGTGCACTTGGCCCTGTAAAGTGCAGAGGTTGGCAGGTGCTTAAGAGCCCAAGACTCTCTGAACATAGTGAGGGCCTAAGTCACAGGCACTTTTTGAAAATGTTCCCTCCTAGTCCATACTATGACCCAGAGACAGGCACGAGTCACCTTAATCACTTAACAGTTACGCAGAAGGGACAAGGTAGGGGAGGACCAACTTCTGAAAGTGAGACACACAAGCTTTCAAGCATACATAGACCTCTTCTTCAGGATTCAGTTTGTGTCCATGCAGCAGTTTTCTTGCCATCACAAATGTGTCTCCCCTCACACCTTCCATGCTATTTATCCGCATTTGTATCAATGTACAGAGGGCATGCACAGAAGTAACTTGGGCCAATGGACTGTGGGAGGTTTTCTAGATAGCTGGAAGTAAAGAGGACAGGCCAGATTGATTACATAAATCAGTATTTTTCAACCTTTTTGATACCAGGGACCAGCTTAGAATCATTGAATATCAGGGTTGGAAGGGACCTCAGGAGGTCATCTAGTCCAACCCCCTGCTCAGAGCAAGACCAACACCAACTAAATCATGCAAGCCAAGGCTCTGTCAAGCCGGGCCTTAAAAACCTCTAAGGATGGAGTTTCCACCATCTCCCTAGGGAACCCATTCCAGTGTTTCACCACCCTCCTAGTGAAATAGTGTTTCCTAATATCCAACCTAGACCTCCCCCGCTGCAACTTGAGACCATTGCTTCTTGTTCTGTCATCTGCCACCACTTTGAACAGCCTAGCTCCATCCTCTTTGTAATCCCCTTTCAGGTAGTTAAAGGCTGCTATCAAATTCCCCCTCACTCTTCCCTTCTGCAGACTAAATAACCCCAGTTCCCTCAGCCTCTCCTCATAAGTCATGTGCCCCAGCTCCTTAATAATTTTCGTTGCCCTCCGCTGGACTCCCTCCAATTTGTCCACATCTGTTCTGTAGTGGGGAGACCAAAACTGGACGCAACACTCCAGATGTGGCCTCACCAGTGCCAAATGGAGGGGAATAACCACTTCCCTCCATCTGCTGGCAATGCTCCTACTAATACAGCCCCATATACCATTGGCCTTCTTGGCAACAAGGGCAGACTGCTGACTCATATCCAGCTTCTCATCCACTGTCATCCCCAGGTCCTTTTCTGCAGAACTGCTGCTTAGCCAGTCGGTCCCCTGTCTGTAGCAGTGCATGGGATTTCCTTCCTTCCTTCCTTAGTGCAGAACTCTGCACTTGTCCTTGTTGAACCTTATCAGATTTCTCTTGGCCCAATCCTCCAATTTGTCTTGGTCACTCTGGACCCTTCCCTACCCTCCAGTGTATCTACTTCTCCCCCCAGTTTAGTGTCACCTGCAAACTTGCTGAGGGTGCAATTAATCCCATCATCCAGATCACTAATAAAGATGTTGAACAAAACCAGCCCCAGGATTGACCCCTGGGGCACTCTTCTTCATACCAGCTGCCAACTAGACTTGGAGCCATTGGTCACTACCCGTTGAGCCCAACAATCTAGCCAGCTTTCTATCCACCTTATAGTCCATTCATCCAATCCGTACTGCTTTAACTTGCTGGCAAGAATACTGTGGGAGACCGTACCAAAAGCTTTGCTAAAGTCAAGATATATCACACGCACTGCTTTCCCCATATCCACAGAGCCAGTTATCTCATCCTGGAAGGCAATCAGGCTGGTCAGGCATGACTTGCCCTTGGTGAATCCAAAGCTTGCAGCTTTTCTAAACAGTGTCAGGGAGATCTGAGGGACAGGCCATTGAGAAAGACTGACATAGGTACTTAGGACAAATGGCTACTTGTGACGAAGTGGGAAGTGTCTTAGTGTTTGATGAATACTGTGCACGCCTCAGTTTTCCCATTGTGTTGCACAAGTATCTAGGTGGTGGGATAAGGGTGTGTGACCTTTGCAGATACCCCGAGAGGGAAGGTGCAAGTGCCTTCTAGCTCCCTGGGCCCAGACAATAGATGTATCCTGGCAACTGATTGCCGGGGCCCATCCTCTGCAAGAGCCAGTGGGAGGAATTGGAGAACAAAGAGAGGTGGAGGCCAGGTGACCGGTTTGCTTGGGGAACAGCATACAGGATGGAGGAGGGGCAACTGGGTGTGACTGAAGGTGGGCTGCTGGAGGCTGGTCAGACTCCTGGTTTGGGACTCAGGAGGAGAGCCCGTGGCTCTGGGTCTCCTCAAGATGAACTTTGCTGTAACTTCCTGCTTTCTGTGCTAACAAGATTCTGCTCTATGCTGTGTTCCAGACAACTAATAAACCCTCTGTTTTACACCGCTGGCTGAGAGTCACTCCTGACTGCTGAAGTCGGGGGTGCATGGCCCCTTTGGAGGGCATGTAAGGTTTCCCCAGCTGTCCTATTCAGGTGGCTCACTGCAGGGAGCTTATGGCGTGAGACAGGGATGCTGAATGCTCCGAGGTCAGACCAAGGAGGAGCTGAAGCCCAGGAGGCTTGTCCTAGTGAGAGTGTGCCCCGAGGGGTAGCCACACTGCAAGAGGGTCCTGGTCCGGGGGCTGGTCTTCACCAGACTCACTGCAGCTGCGCTAATGTAGGGCAGTAGTGTAAACGCACTATGAAGACCAGACAGCGCTTTCCTGTCAGCATAATTACTCCACCTCAGCGAAAGGTGGAAGCTATGACAGAATGAGTGTGTGTCCCACTGACTTAGCGCCAGTGCGGACAGCTCAGGGGGGTGGCTTTTTCATGTCCGTGACCGACATAAGTTACATCAACTTAAGCGGAAGCGTAGACAAGCCCTGAACTTCATTCACTGGTTCCAGAGCACCAAGCCCGTGCATCCATGAACTACTAAGGGGGGAAAAAGTCCCCAATGCCTCAAACCAACACCATACACCTGGCTATGCCTCTGGAGAGGGCAGCACCCTTACCTGACCATGGTACTAATTAGGGCTGTCGATTAATCACAGTTAACTCACGCCATTAACTCAAAAAAAATTATTAAAAAAATGAATCACAGTTACATTTCAATTGGTATTCTATTGTGTATTACACATTTTGGGATGTTTTCTACATTTTCAAATATATTGATTTCAGTTACAACACCGAATACAAAAGGTACAGTGCTCACTCTATTCTATTTATTGCAAATATTTGCACTGTAAAAATGATAAACAAAAGAAATCGTATTTTTCAATTCACCTCATACAAGTACTGAGGTGCAATCTCTTTATCGTGAAAGTGCAACTTACAAATGTCGATTTTTTTGTTACGTAACTGCACCCAAAAACAAACCAATGTAAAACTTTGGACCTTACAAGTCTACTCACTCCTACTTCTTGTTCAGTCAATCACTGAGAGAAACAAGTCTGTTGACATTTACAGGAGATATGCTGCCCACTTCTTATTCACAATGTCTTCTGAAAGTGAGAAGAGGCATTTGTATGGTACTTTTGTAGCCGGCATTGCAAGGTATTTACATGCCAGAGATGCTGAACATTCGTATGCCCCTTCATGCCTCGGCCACCGTTCCAGAGGACGTGCTTCCATGCGGATGACACTTGTTAAAAATATAATGTGTGTGACTGAACTCCTTGGGGGAGAGCGGTGCGCCCCCTGCGCTGTTTCACGCACACGCCGCCACAGATTCCCTGGTATAGCAGTCGCGGATGATGACCCAGCACAGGTTGTTCATTTTAAGAACACTTTCCCTGCAGATCTGACCAAATGCAAAGAAGATACCAATCTGAGATTTCTAAAGATAGCTCCAGTACTCGACTCAAGGTTTAAGAATCTGAAGTGCCTTCCAAAATCTGAGAGGGTCGAGGTGTGGAGCATGCTTTCAGAAGTCTGAAAAGAGCAATACTCCAATGTGGAAACTACAGATCCAAGCCACCAAAAGAGAAAATCAACCTTCTGCTGGTGGCATCTAACTCAGATGATGAAAGTGAACATGTGTTGGGCCACACTGCTTTGGATCGTTATTGAGCAGAACTCATCATCAGCATGGACACATTCTCTCCTGCAAATGTAAACAAACTTGTTTGTCTTAGCAATTGGCTGAGCAAGAAGTAAGACTGAGTGTACTTGTAGGCTCTAAAGTTTTACATCGTTTTGTTCGAGAATGCAATTTTTTTGTACATCATTCTACATTTGTGAGTTCTACTTTCGTGATAAAGAGATTGCACTATATTACTTGTATTAGGTGAAGTGAAAAACACTATTTCTTTTGTCTTTTTGTACAGTATAAATATTTGTCATAAAAAAGAAATATAAGTGAGCACTGTACACTTTGTATTCTGTGTTGTAAATGAAATAAATATATTTGAAAATGTAGAAAACATCCACAAATATTTAAATGGTATTCTATTATTTTTAAGTGCGTGATTACATTTTTTAATTGCTTGACAGCCCTAGTACTAACAGGATATTAACCATGTTGCGTCTGTAGCAAAACGCATTTTGGAGCCAGCCACTGGTAATAAAGTCAATTATGAATTATGGCAAGGACAGGGCCTTAATAAGAACAGTCACTTCACTGGGATGATCCCCAGGAAACTGATTTAGGCCCTGGCTGCACAAGACATGACTGTAGCTTTGTAACCAGTTTGTACCCCACACAGCAAATTTGATCTGCTAGTTGGATCATCCATTTCTCCAGACCACAGACATGCTGCAGCTGGGGGACATAGTCCACTAGGTCAATGTGGGAACCCACAAACCATGATGCACACTGTGGAGGACTGCAAAATGGCAACTTCCTGGAGGTCTTCATGCCTTGAACATCACTGATAAGAAGGCTGAGGCTTAGCTGGATCGCATACACTAAATAAATAAAAGGAACCACACACAGCTGAGTTACACCCCCACTCCAGCCTTCCTGGCTCACAAAGGTTGGGCAGCTCAGTTATCTTTTCTTATACACGCTTATAGTAATACTCTATCCTGAGCCCCTCCACCTGCCTGAGAGGTCAACACTTTTACACCTACCTTGTGGCTCATGATCTGTATGAAGAACTTGGTTCCTGATGTTTTAGTTAAAACAAACAAACCAAAACCACAAAGAGTTAGATTCTCTCCTGTCTTCACTGCAATTCACACAATTTGAATGCATCAGCCATCTAAAAAAATCCTTCCCCCCAAGATTATAAGTCTAAATAAGACAGAATTTAAAGGACTGCACAGTCTAGAGTCAACCTGAATCTCAGATTTGGTTGCCCATCAGAAAATATGTTTACTACCCCGCCGGCAAGTTGTCACTTCAGTCCCATGATGTGCTTTTGCTCTGAACCATGACTGGCTAAAAATGGCATCTCCTTAGTTGGCCTGCTCTGTGTGTGTGTATTGGAATCAGAGCTGTGAGGGTCGTGACAAAAATGAGAAGGGGGAGGATTTGTTGCATTTTGCTCATCTTAACTCTGCAGAGCCAGCCCAGCTACAGGAGGGAGAGCTCAGGTCTATTCTGCATCATCATTGTTATTATTTATTTGTATTAGCATAGTGCCCAGGAGCCCTAGTCATGGACAAAGATCTGTTGTGCTAGGCACTGTACAGTGATTAAACAAATGCAACATTAACAGAAAGAAAAGGAGTACTTGTGGCACCTTAGAGACTAATCAATTTATTTGAGCATAAGCAGAATTAATATCATATTGCCTCTATATAAATCCACACTACATTCCTATCTTGAATACTGTGTGCAGATGTGGTCGCCCCATCTCAAAAAGATATATTGGAAATGGAAAAGATACAGAAAGGGGCAACAAAAATTATTACGGGTATGGAACAGCTTCCTTATAAGAAGAGAGAAGACTGGGACTTTTCAGCTTGGAAAAGAGATGACTAAGGGGGTGAAAGTAAATACGGAAGTGTTATTTCTGCTTCTCATAACACAAGAACTAGAGGTCATCAAACGAAATTAATAGGCAACAGGTTTAAAACAAACAAAAGGAAGTATTTCTTCACACAATGCACAGTCAACCTGTGGAACTCCTTGCCAGAGGAAGTTGTGAAAGCCAAGACTATAACAGGGTTTAAAAAAGAACTAGATAAGTTCATGAATTAGTCAGGATGAGCAGGGATGCAAAACCAAGCTCTGAAGTGTACCTAGCCTCCGTTTGCCAGAAGCTGGGAATGGGCCAACATTAGGTAAGGCGGAATTCTAGGCTACCCTGAGCTGTATGGTTCTGACACTATCTGACCCCCCTGCTGGATCCCAAGGCCATAGAGCCCTTCAGCCAAATGGATGGTATTGAGATGGGGGACTATGACCTGTTCAAACAGGCTTTGCTGCTGAAGTTTGAACTGACCCCTGAGGCGTACAGGAAACGATTCCGGGGTGTACGCAAGACCCCAGGTGCCACTTACAAGGAGGTCACCAATCTGCTGGGGGAATATCTCCGTAGGTGGGGGAAGGGCACAGGGGCCACTACCGCAGAGGAGGTGTGTAACCTGGTGGGGTTGGGGCAGCTGTATGACATCTGCCCTCCAGACCTTAAGATGTGGTTAGTGGACCAGAAGCCTAAAGATCTGCGCAGTGCAGGGGCACTAGTGGATGAGTTTGTGAACAGCAGATAGGGGTCAGGAGGGAGACCCACATCAGGGACTCAGAAGGGGAGTCACACAGAAACCTCCCCAGGGTGGGACTCCAGGAAGCCCAACTCACAGGTGCCCCTGAAGGCTGGGGCATGCCGACCCCCCATGGGACTTGAGGGACCTGAAATGTAATTACTGTGGCCAAAAAGGACACAAGGTGGCTCAATGCCTGAAGATGGAGGAAATGGCAGCCAAGCAGAACCCGCGGGGTGTCAACTGGGCGGAAGCCCACCGAGAGGGGGCACCACGGGTCCAGGGGGCCGCAGTTGATAGGGCTATGCTGGGGTCGGGGATCACACCGAAGCACGAGGGTAGGGCTTGACAGCGCTGGGCCAGAGCCTCTGTCCCAAGGTGCGGAAACTGAGGCACCGCCAACCAGGGCTGTCCCCTCAAACCCAGCAGCCGAATTCCAGATGGAGCTGCAGGAGGATCCCTCCTCAGAGAAGCTGAGGGCCCTTGCTGGCCACAATGGTGCAGGACCCCAGGGGGAGGACTGCCGGGAGAGATTCCTGTGGGAGAAGGGATTCCTGTCCCGGGAATGGGCTGGTTCAGGGCCAACTGAACCTTGGAAAGCCAGGAGGCAATTGGTGGTCCTCCCCCAGAGGTACCACCACAGACTGTTGTACTTGGCCCACAATATTCCCCTTTCAGGGCATCTGGCGCACCAGGCAGAGGCTGCTGCAGAACTTTCAGTGGCCCGGGGCCTTTGACGCCGTCCAACAGAATTGCAGGGCCTGGGACTCCTGCCAGAGGGTGGGGAAGGCCCAGGAGAAGTGTAAAGCAGCTCTGAGACCTCTGCCCATCGTAGAGGAGCCTTTCCAGAGGGTGGCCATGAACATAGTGGGGCCCCTCAGCAGGGCAGCCCGGTCGGGGAAGAAATACATTCTGGTGGGGGTAGATTTCTCTCTGCGCTACCCCGAGGCAGTGGCCATGTCCTCTATGGAGGCAGACACCGTGGCAGACGCGCTGCTCACCATTTTTAGCAGAGTGGGTTCCCCCAGGAGGTCCTTACAGACCAGAGGTCCAACTTCATGTCAACCCTGCTCCAGTGCTTGTGGGAGAAGTGTGGGGTCTGACACACCTGGGCCTCGGCGTGTCACCCTCAGTCCAACAGGCTGGGGGAGAGGTTCAATGGGACCCTAAAGATGATGCTGAAAACCTTTATGGACCAGCACATACAGGGAAGTGCCCCAGGAATCCACAGGGTTTTCCCCTTTCGGAAGTAGGAGGAGGGTGAGGGGACCCCTCGACTTGATGAGGGATGAGTGCGGGGGGAAGGCCTCCCCCGATGGAGTATGTTCTGACCTGTCTGGAAAAGCTCGCAGAGCTCATGGGCTTGGCCAGGGGAAACCTAGCCAGGGCACAGGGGAAGCAGAAGGTCTGGTACAACCGCTCAGCACGTGCCTGCTTCTAGGCTACCAGGGACCAGGGGATGCTTCTCATCCCCATGAGGAAGCACAAGCTGCAAGATGCCTGGGACGGCCCCTTCAAGGTCATCAGACAGGTAAATGAAGTGAAATATGTCGTGGAACTGTCCAACCGGGCACACCGCCACTGGGTGCACCATGTCAACATGATGAAGCCATACTGGGCCAGGGAGAAGTTGGGGCTGGCTGGGTGTGGGCAGTGGGAGGAGAAGGGAGAGGATCCCCTGGTGGGACTCCTCCCTGAGGTGGGGCTGACCCCTCGCTGGAATCAATTCTCCTCTCAGACCAGCTAACCCCTGCCCAGCAGGCAGAGATCAGAGAGGTGCTGCCTTCACACCGGCAGCTGTTCTCCAGCCGGCCCGGGCTCACTATCCTGGCTGTTCACCAGGTGGAAACAGGAGCCAATCTTTCCATCAGGTGTTCCCCATTCAGGGTCACTAGGAAAACAGCCCAGGACCTGGAGAGAGAGGTTGGAGACATGCTGGCTTTAGGGGTGATCCAGCCGTCCTCCAGCCCCTGGGCCTCTCCCATGGTGCTGGTTCCCAAGAAGGATGGGTCGATCCGGTTCTGTGTGGATATGGGAAGTTCAGTGCCATCACCATGTCCAATGCCTACCACCGATAAAATCCTAGACAAGTTGGGGGGGGGGTGCTGATTTGACAAAGTGGGACTGTTCTTAATGTTTCCTCTGAATAGTGTGGGGGTGCCTCAATTTCCCCTTTGCAGTTCTTAAGTATCTAGGTGGTGGGAGAAGGGTGTCTGATCACTGCAGAGCCCTAGAGGGCAGGTGTGTGCAGGAGTCTGGACACAGAGAATGGCCGACACCCTGTTTCCTGGCCACTGAGGGCCTGGGCCCTTCCCCCCTGCAAGGTGAGAGCTAAAGGGTTGGAGAACAAAGGAATCAGGTGACCTCCTGGCCCGGGAAAGGAACAAAGCCCAGAGGAGGAGGGGCTGGAGGGAGTTTCAGTTTGGGGCTGGCTGAGACATGGAGTGAAGGGCAGACGTGGTTGTCTGGCTCACTGCCCCCCAAAATGGACCCAGCTGAGGAGTCCTGTTCTCTGCACCTACCAGCTCTGTTTTAGACCATGTTCCTGTCGTTTAATAAACCTCTGTTTTACTGGCTGGCTGAGAGTCACATCTGACTGCGAAGTTGGGGTGCAGGACCCTCTGGCTTCCCCAGGAGCCCCGCCAGAGCAGACTCGCTGTGGGAAGCGCATGGAGGGGCAGAGGATGCTGAATGCTCCGAGGTCAGACCCAGGAAGCTGTGTGAGCTTTGTGGCCTGCAGACAGTCTGCTCACAGACAGGAGACTTCCCCAGAGTCCTGACTGGCTTCATGGGGAGCAGTTCCAGAGCATCGCCTGGGGACTCCATGACAGCTATCAAATCCCCCCTCCCTCTTCTCTTCTGCAGACAAAATAAGCAGAGTTCCCTCAGCCTCTCCCCATAAGTCACGTGCCCCAGCTCCCTACTCATTTTCATTGCCCTCCGCTGGACTCTCTCCAATTTGTCCGCATCCTTTCTGTAGTGGGGGCCCAAAACTGGACGCAATACTCCAGATGAGGCCCTCACCAGTGCTGAATAGAGGGGAATAATCACTTCCCTCGATCTGTGGGCAATGCTCCTACTAATGCAGCCCAATATGCTGTTAGCCTTTTTGGCAACACGGGCACACTGCTGACTCACCTCCAGCTTCTCATCTGCTGTAACCCCAGGTCCTTTTCTGCACGTCCTTTTCACCAGTTCCTTATCCACCTTTCAATTCTCAGATTAAAGCCCATCTTCTCCAATTGAACTAATAATTTGCCAATTGTATCACATGCCTCACTGACGTCCAGGTAGATTAGATCATTGGTTCTCAAACTGGGGGTCACAACCCGGTTAAGTGGGGGGGTCACGAGCCCTGACCCCAGCGCGCGGCTGTAAGTTGCGAGCCCCGACCCCTGCACCAGGCTGTCAGCCTTGACCCCTGTGTGGAGCTGCGGGGCTACGAGCCCCAACCCGGGCACACGGCTGTGGGTCCCGACCCCTGTGCTAGGCTGTGAGCCCTGACCCCGGTGTGCGGCTGTGAGTCCCGACCCCGACCCCGACCCCTGCGCTGGGCTGTGAGCCACGACCGCGGTGTGCAGCTGTGAGTCCTGACCCCAACCCCTGAGCCGGGCTGTGAGCCACGACCCCGGTGTGCAGCTGTGAGTCCTGACCCCAACCCCTGGGCCGGGCTGTGAGCCCCGACCCCAACAGGGAATCGTGGTTGCAAGCCCCGACTCCAACCCCCACACAGGGCTGCAAGCCCAGACCCCAACCCTGGCCAGGAGCGGGGCTGTGATCCCTGAGTCCGACTGCCACATGGGGTTGCAAGTGCTGACCCCAACCAGGAGTGGGGCTGTGAGCCCTGAGCTGGGGCCTCCAGGACGCTGTGAGCCCCACCCCTGTAATGGGGTTTCAGGCGCAGCCCGGCCATGCTGAGGGTTATCAGCCGGGAGCACACACAGGGTTGTCAGCCCCGAGCCCCGCCACCCGCTGTGTTTTAGTCTGAATTTAAAAGCAGTGAGTAAAGGTAAATTCATTTTAAGCCATAGGGTTTAAATTTAGTATTTAACATAGTGTTAAATATCAAAAATGTGTTTTTAATTTTTAAGGGGGGGTCGCACTCAGAGGCTTGGTGTTCGAAAGGGGTCACCAATACAAAAAGTTTGAGAACCACTGGATTAGATCTACTGCATTTCCTTTGTGTAAAACCTCAGTTATCTTCGCAGAGAAACAGATCAGGTTGGCCTGGCAGGACCTACCGATTGTAAAACCAGGTTGTATTTTATCCCAGTTACCATTCACCTCTTTGTCCTTCATTACTTTCTCACTCAAAATTTGTCCCAAGACCCTGCAGACAGTTGAGGTCAAATTAAAAGGCCTGTAGATACCTGGACCACGTTTTTTTCCATTTCTTAAAAATAGGAACTATATTAGCAATTCTCCACTCCCCCGCCCCAAGTTTACAGAGCCATCAGAAATCCTTGCTATTGGGCTTGCAATTCCATGTGCCAGTCCCCTTACTCTGCATGGATGGAGCTTATGGGGTGCTAGGGGCTGCAGTGAGTGGGGTGGGAGGACCCAGTAGGGGGCACTTGCCCCTTCTAGTCTATGCTGGCCCCAGCATAGTGCTCAATTTGTGCTATTTTGGGGGTTGTAAATCTAAGTTTCTGAGCGCTTGTCACTAAGGAGCCCATGTGCAGTGCAGCCTGGTCATAGAATCATAGAATATCAGGATTGGAAGGGACCTCAGGAGGTCATCTAGTCCAACCCCCTGCTCAAAGCAGGGCCAATCCCCAATTTTTGCCCCAGATCCCTAAATGGCCCCCTCAAGGATTGAACTCACAACCCTGGGTTTAGCAGGCCAATGCTCAAACCACTGAGCTATCCCTCCCCCAAGGCTCCCTGGCCCAGCTCCCCACGCTCTGTGCAGCACAGTGCAACTAGATGTGGGATTCTTCACTTGTCCTAATCTACTGTGCTGTGTGGCTGTTAAAGAGCTGCTCCGTCCCACCCCAGAGGTGGCTGCATCTTAGTGCTGGGCAAAGGATCCCTGTATAAATAGCCCCTGCATCCCACCCCAGAAGTGGCTACATCTCAACCTCAGGGATGAACTGAGTGACTGGAATACAAGTGACTCTAGTCCTGGGAGTGACCAGGGCTGCTGGGCCTCTTGCCAGGGAGGTGGGCAAGGCCTCAGCAGAGATTGGGGCCCTGGGGTGGTGCAAGGCCAGGGCCGAGATTCTTCTGGCCGTGGGAACCCAGTGACTCAGTCAGTGCCCCGCTCCCAGCCAGTCCTCCCCATTCACCGAGCCCTTCGTGCCAGCCATGTTGCTCTGAGTCGCACTAGGTGCCACTCGATAGGTCACCTACAATCACACGGTTTCTTTTCGGTGCCTTGACTGGGCAGCGGGTAAGGAGCGGTGGATAACGGATTCTCCAGGCCAGGACTACAGATCTGCTCCCTCACTGTGCCAGGGATGCCCCGCTGGTCCCATCTCTGCCCCAAGAGCCTCCCCCCGCAGTCCCTGGCAGAGAAGGGATTGCCCCACTGCCAGTGCCCAGCAGGCCTATGTGTGACATGAGTTTGGGGGTCTCAACCCCGTCCCTAGGGGGATGGGTCCATGCTCTGACGGGCATTAGCTGACAGCCAAGGACTGGCCAAGAGTGCCCTCCCCACCTTCTCAGGCAGGGCAAGGGGTGGAGTACAGAGTGATCTGCTGTGGGGCCCAGGCCCTCAGTCTCTGGGGCTGGCAGCACTGCCCCAGCGATGAACCTCCCCCAGGGGCAGGGAGCAGCTGCCGGGTCCAAAGCATCCCAGCAAACACTGGCCATTCGGCACCAGCCAGGGGAAGGTCTCGCACCCAGGCCATTCTGGATCAGAAGCGTGTGTGGGGAGATGGGAGCTGAACACGGACCCCTCTCCAAACTCCCAGCAGCCCCCAGAGCCTCATCCCTGTGATCCCTCTAATGCCATGGACACAAGGACCGTCAGCCAGCATCCCCATAGGGCCCAACAGTGGGGAACCCAGCCCCTTACCTGGCTGGTCCCTCCCATGGCCTTGACGCTGGCCCCAGTTCAGCCCAGTTCCCCCACTCTGCAGGGCACTGGAGAAGCCTCCACTGGCAGCTTTGCCGCTGGCGCTCTGTGGCAGCTCCTGCCGAGGCCCCAGGGCCCAGGCCGGGCAGCGCTGCCCTCCCAGGGGGCTCGTTAGCCAGGGCCATGCAGAAGCCTGGGGCCCAAAAGCCAACCATGGCTCCCCAGCCGGGAGCGGGTTTCCTTGACACCTGGGTACCCCAGGGGGCCAGATCCTAAAGAGCAGGAGGGGAAGATGCAGAAAGAGGAGAGCTGTGCACGGGGCCATGGAGTGGGGGGAAGGGACAGAGAGACGTTTAAACCAGAGGGGCGGAGGGCACGCCCCATCTTCCTCAGAGCCCTGGGCTGGCCTGTGCCCCTTGGCCCCAGGGGTGGGGGCTGGAAAGTGACTTGCCTTGCCCCAGAGTGCCAAGGCCACTGGCTGTACCGGAGAGGCCGTGCGGCTGCAGGAAACGCCCCCCACCCCGCCCCCCAAGCCGGGCTCCGTGGGGCCAGGATTCAGGCCTGGGGAGCTTTGGGCCTTGTGGCGGGGACTCCAGCACTGGGGAAAGGGCCAACTCGACTGCCCCAGAGCCCAAGGCTTGCGTCACACCCCCATCCCCCACGCCAACGGCCCTGCCCTGAAGGGACCCATCTAGGGGCAGAGCGGAGCTCAGGCTCTGTAGCCCCAGCGTGCTGGTCCCACAGCCGGCAGGCAACGCGGGTGCTGTCCCAACAGGAACTGGACTGAGCCCCTCTCCACAGCCACCCCCACTGTCAGACACTGCTCCCCAGGGACAGATTCGAACCCATGCCCCAGAGAGGAGAGACGCCCCCTACCCCGCCAGCCCAGAATATTATTATTCATCTTACATAGCACTGTCCAGCAAAACACTTCCCAAAGGAGGTCAGTGTCATCATCCCCATTATACACATGGGGAAACTGAGGCAGAGGGCAGGGAAGGGATTTGCTCAAGATCACCCAGTGGCAGAGTCAGACATAGACTTCCAGTCTGCTGCATCCCAGTTCAGTGCTTTACCCACTAGGCCACACTGCCTCCCTTGAATCATAGAATCATAGAATATCAGGGTTGGAAGGGACCTCAGGAGGTCATTTAGTCCAACCCCCTGCTCAAAGCAGGACCAATCCCCAATTAAATCATCCCAGCCAGGGCTTTGTCAAGCCTGACCTTAAAAACTTCTAAGGAAGGAGATTCTACCACCTCCCTAGGTAATGCATTCCAGTGTTTCACCACCCTCCTAGTGAAAAAGTTTTTCCTAATATCCAACCTAAACCCTCCCCCACTGCAACTTGAGACCATTACTCCTTGTCCTGTCATCTTCTAAAAGAAGACTCTGTGGCCATAGCTCGGGAGCGGCTTTCCCTCCACGCACTGCCAGGGGGAGCCATGAGATGTTTAGTATTGTCTGTCCCAAGTGTGGGGAGGCACGAGCCACCCCGGGTCCCACACAGGTGTCTCTGCCCAGATGGCAAGAAGGCCGAGCGGGCCCATCAGCTTTGGTGCCCCTCTTGCGCCCCAACACTCAGAAGTCACTAGTCAGGCCTCAAAATCATGAGATTTGCTTAAAAATCACAAGATTTTAATATTTGTTTGCATTCTGGCATGGCTGTGTTTGGGAGGAGCGAGGTTTGGGGCTTCTCCTCCACGCCGAGGGTGGGCACTTTATCGAACGAAAGTGAAGTTTCTTCGTTACTGATCCCATTCCAACTCACCCACCCACCCACTGCTGGGCTCACCATGCAGTGATGGGCGTTGGCAACGCTGGCCATTTAAGGGTTAAAGTGTGACAGGGCGTTGGTCTACCTTGGCACTAGAAGGGCAGCAGGAAGAGCAGCAGCCCCACAATTGAGCTGCCTTGGAAATTTGGGGGGGTGCATGGAACCCTTATGTTTTCACCCCTTGCAAAAAATTTTCAAAAGCCAAAAATGTCTATGTGTGTGTGGGTGTGTAGTTTTTTCCATCCCTTCCCATCCACTTTCCAGTAGATGAGAAAAGGACAAAGGGTAGAGAAATGGGGGAGGGAGGGGTAATTTTTCGAAGGCTTTTTTTAAATTGCTCATCAAAAACCTGAAATGTTTAGAAAGAAGCAAATTTTTTCTACAACACTGTCAAGAAAAAGGCCAATTTACCAACAAAAAAGCTGAGGCTTTAGTTTAAAGAGGAGCGAAAGAAGCAGGGCTGAAATAGGTACAGAATATAATGAAAGGAGGGGGGTGCTCCTATTTGCCCCCCCCTTCACCTGCCCCAGTGTTGCAAGAGCAATGGGACGCTCTGTGAAAGCAAATGTCAAGGGAAGTTACATAATTAGCCAGGGGAACTCACTGCCACTAGATGTCACTGACATTGCGAACCTGGCAGGATTCAGACAAGGATGGTGGGGGGTGGGGGAGCAATGGTGTCAGGACAGAATTTAGAAAACAGGCCACAAGGCCACTGCTGACTGTCAGGATGAGGGAGATATGCCCCCCTTCCCCCCCTCCCCCGACTGGTTATGTCATCATTAGCCACTAGGAGGGGGTTCTTGCACCTTCCTCTGAAGTAGCTGGTGCTGGGGTGGCTGGCCCCATTGATCTGGTTTGGGGAAGGAGGCAGCAGGGAGAGGGCGGGGTACTGGGCTAGATGGGTCCTGTGACGCTAGCAGACCAGGTGCCAGCTCATGACCAGACCCTTAGGCCTCACTGAACACTGACAAGCGCAGAGCTTGACCCAGCTTGTGTGTTAGCCGTGTGACAACAGCTGCTGATCAGCGTGTGTGGAGTGTTTCGACTTGTGGAATTGCTTGCAGGATTGATCTCTCCCATAACCTCTGTAGCCCGTGGTATAAAGTTAGAATGAATGTTTGCATCGTAAACCTCTGTAACTGCTCCACACCACTGAGTTTGCAAGGCAGCTTACGTCCACCTAACACTGCGTCTACACTAAAATTTGGCTCCCGCTGATGTAACTCACCTGCTTTGCCGACTTAATCATGCCACTTCCCCCAGTCAGCGTAGTTAGGTCAATGCAGTGTCAGTGTACATACTGCGTTGCTTACATCGACTGTCCCTCAATGCCCCACACTGACAGTACAATCGATATCACACACCACAGACACAAGGAGCCAGGTGTACACACACACAAGTGCTGTAACTACTGTGGCGGCTGCACGCAGGGTGATTTGATTTTGTAGTGTAGCCATGGCCTGTGTAACTCCCTCAACAGGGGAGAAGCATGAATTAGTGTAAAGTGCTGGGTCTGCCCATCGAAACCAAATGAGCCATTGCGAAATATCCTTACTGATTGCCTCTCTTGTTAGATATTTTACTGCGTGTGTGTGTGTGTTCTCCCTGTGTGCTGCCCCAGCTCTGTGCAGACAGCCAGCACAGCAGACTTTGAGTGAACCGCCCAATGACCACAAGATCCGTTAAGGGACGAAGGCACCCGGCCAGGTTTATTGTTGACAAGGCATGCTAATAGCACCTGGCAGACTCTACGAGGATATTAAGACATGTATGCCTGTGAGAATGGACGCAGCTCAGTGAATGGCAGGACTTTCCATTTCCCCCTTGGCTGGACCAACACATTCTCTCAGAGATACCCTGATACAAACAAGCTGCCCCTCTGACTTAGATACTGCCCTCTGACCTGGCTAGTTATTGTCCACTTTTTTGTACATGTTGGTTTGATTAAAACATTTGTATTTATTATGTTGCTATTTGACCTTATCTTTTAGGAGGGCTCAGTGTGTTCCTGTTATCCTTGGGGAATGTTTTTGTCCCATTCTTGATATTGTGGTTTTTGTACCACGCTTCTGGAATGTGTTTGTGTGAGTCCTTTGTGCCGAGCACTGTCCAGGACTACGCATTTCTGCACCATCAGGGCTGGGCTCACCAGATTCTGGGAACGTGCAAGTGGGCAGGGCCTGACGTTTGCTCACAGCAGGGAGAGGGCATACTGGGCTGGATGGACCCTGTAGGAATCAGCCAGGCTGAGTTTCCTGCAGGGCAGAGGGAGGTGAGTGGGCCTCGTTAGATGCAGCCTGGGGGGGCTGGCTGTGGTGAGGGGTGTCTCGGGCTTTGGGGGGGTTCTCTGCAACAGGCTGTCTCTGTGACTGATGCTGATCACACTACACTGCCCCCTTCTTAAAGCCCAGCCCAGCCCAGCCCAGCCCAGCAGCTGGAGCCCACCCAGTAATTAGGAAATGAGATTTAATTTCAGGCAACAAAATGCCACGAAAGTGGCGGGTGAGCCGGCTTTGGGCTGCGCGGTAAGATGATAAGCAGCATCACACGGGCTGGTTGCATAATTGTGAACTTGGCTCAGGCCGGTTGCCTTCCCCGCCCCCCCGCCCAGCCCTGGAGGTTGGGGGCCGACTCTGAGGAGGGCTGGGGGACGAGATGCTGGGTCCCTGCCCGGGAGAAGGGGTGTGCGCTGGGCATCATTCTGGGATCGCTCAGCCCCCAGCATGGCCTGGCCCAGGGCAGGGGGCACTGGGCCGCAGTCCATACCCACAAGGGATGGGCAGGTTGGGGACAGGGCTAGCTCAGCCTGGGTTTGGTGAACTCCGATCTTGAGACAATATTTCCTCTAGGGCCCATTGGATGCACCTGTGCTGCCTACAGGGGGCACTGCCGCTGCATGGGGGTATCACCCACCTGCACCTCCTGCCTCCCACTGCCCCACCCCAAATCACCCCCTGGCCCCTCCACCCATGCACTGTATACAGCTTGCAGTTACTGTAAACCTCTCCCCCTCCCTGCTACCCCCACTGCCTCCCCCCAGCCCTGCTGTAAGCCCCCCAAGTCACCCCGCTCTGCCCCAAGCAATCTCCCTCCAGCAGGGTCTGCATGCAGGTCTCTGCAGGATGAACTCTTCTGCAAGCCTGGTGCAGCTTCACCTGTCCCTGGGTCCCAGCTCCGCCCTAGTCATGATCCCCCCAATCCAGGCCCAAAGGTCTTGGGGGCCCTGGCACAGCTGGCACTGGGAGACAGGGGCATCTTGGCACCCCATTCCCACCAGCCCCCAGGGGTGGGACCAGCAGTGATCAGCACCCCCAGGCCCACTGCATGGGCTGATGCGTGCAGCCCTCTCCAGCTGCCCTCACCAGGGCCTGGGGCAGAGCATGGCAGAGCCAGGGCAGAGGGGCTGGGCCTGTCTGCTGGACCCCCCCTCCCTCCTGGCACCGACCAGGCCCATGGCCAGCTGTCTCAGGCCTGCACCCCCCTCATGCTTCTGGGGGCAGGCTGAGGGGTACAGCGTGTGTGGCTGGGGTCCCCCTTGCTCAAGGTGCAGGCCCGGGGTGCAGACGGAGCCCCATGTAAGGGCAGCCATGGGGGGAGCTGGCGAGCCCACAGTTGGGCAGGTGTCTCCGCCGGAGCTTTTTAATTCCGCACCCCCAATTCGCCGCCCACCTGCCTGGCAGCCGCACAGCAATTATCCAAATGGCTGTTAATTCCTCACGGGGATCAGGGGTGGAAAGCTCCGCAGCTGAGCAGATTGGGGCTGGGCCCGAGCAGCAGATCCCAGGTGCCAGGGTCTCTCACCCCGTCCACAGCAGGCACGCAGCGCTGGCAGGGCTCGTTTGCCCAGCACGGAGACAGGAGGCACTGCTGTGCCTGCTAAACCCTGGGGCCAAGGAGAGAGAAACCCGTCACCTCCTGCTCTGGCAGAGGGTTCCTGGCCTGGCTTACATGGCACAATCCAATGGGCCCTGGTGGCCTGAAACTTCACTACACACCCTCTCTGTGGCCCAGCCCCCAACCCCAGGGGGAAGCCAAGAGACACCCCCAAGCTAGCTGGGACGTGCCCTGGGGTCCTGCCCTGACCAGCTGCACTGCAACGCCCCCTGTAGGGATGGGCTACCTGCCCCTCATGCAAATAGCAATGCCCCCCTCCCCCAAGCATGCTCTCTGCTCGTGCCTCTCCACCAACGGGAGCATGCCCCTTACAAGGCAGCTCCCGGACTGCCCCCTGCTCCATATGCTGTGTGGGGACGGGGGGGAATTACACCAGAAGGGCCTGGCTAGTCTATCATGAACCAACACCAGGCCCAGAGACTCTTTGATACAAGGTCCCAGAGGGGGACGACAGGACATTATCCCTATGCCCCACCTTGCATCTGAGCTGGGACCCCATATGAAGCTCTAGCTCCCCAGTCCCAGCCTGTGTGGCCCCCCAGCATCCAGTGGGACAGAGACCACTCAAATGGACAGCATCTCAGACCCACATCATGGGGGGGCTGGCCCAGCGCCCGCTTCCTGCCTGATCAGCATGCACTGCCCTCTTTGCGCAGCAGGTGGCGATAGGAGACCAGCCCTGCGCTCTCATGGCAGACGGCTCTGAAACCGGCTCCAGCAGCCCCAGTGGAACCCAAGCCCACCCAGGAGCACCTCGGCAAGGGGGGGGCTGCGTCTGCTCTTCGCTGGGTAGCACAGACAGTCGGGGGTGGGTGGGGTGGGGACGTACAGCCCCTGATGCTACCCCAACTGTCCCACCTCAGTACGTGGCCCGATTTTCAGCCACGCTCGGGAGCAGAACGTCGGACCGGCCACCACCCACCCGCCTGGCAGGTCTCCACAGCCTCTGGGTAAATGGGTTGAGGCTGACGCGGGAGCGCCTCTCTTGGAGGAGTATCTGGCCCCCACCCCTGTAGCACTATCATTGCTGCATCCTGCCCCCCCATGCACATGGGGCTGGACAGGGCTGTCACCCCATTGCAGAGGGGGACGGAGGCCCAGAGGGGCTGGGTGACTCACCCAAGGTCACACAGGGAGTCTGTGGCAGAGCAGGGACATGAACCCAGAGCTGGCGCCATCATTCCTCCCCGGCCCTACCCAGCCTGGATGGGTTGCTATGCTCAGCCCCCACCCCCCACGGGACTCTGCTCACACCTTTGCCAGTTCGGCTCTGCTGCAGGGATCCCCGAGTGCAGATGGAGGCTGGCGTAACCACCGGGTCACCCCACCCTGCCCAGAGCAGAGGGGGGGTTAGTGCACTGGTGGGTGCCACAGCACTGCCTGTGCCAGCTACCCCTCAGGGCTGGCAGCTGGGAAACATCAAGGCAAGAGGGACTAGTGCAGACAAGGCCCCAGGGTGCCGGGACCGCGGGCTGGGTGGCTTTGGAGACCTGACTGCTAGAAGCCATGCTCCAAGAGACCCTGGGGTTCTTTCTGCGCCAGCTGGCAAGGCAGGGGCACATTGGACTGGCCAGCCGGGATTGTGCTGCATGGAGCCAGCATTGCATTGAGAGCAGGGGCTTGAGTCAGCACTCCCAGCCCTGCAGTGGGCGTGCTGTCTGGATTCTATTGAAGGGAGCTGGGCAGGCAGGACTCCTGGCTCTTATTCCTGCCTCTGCCACCTACTCCTGGCACGCTGCTCCATGCCTCAGTTTCCCCCGTGTAACATGGGGATAGTGCTTACACCTGTGACAGGGAGGCTTGGCAAGAGCCTCAGGAATATCCCTGGGGGGACTCAACGGGAGTCACAGCAGCAGGGTGTGCACAGAGCAGGATTTTCCCTCCCCAGCGCCGCTATCAGCTCCTGAGAATAGCCCAGATCAGACTGGGGCTGCAGGCTGGAGCCAGCTCTGCTGCAGCAAGTAACTCCGGTGGTTAACAAGCATGCTGTCAATCCCTTCCCTGGGTAGATGGTTTGGGCAGCCAGGTGTGTGCCAGGCTCCCCTCTGGAGGCAGGCCTGTGCTGCCAGCTGTGAGTTACAGAGCATCTGTGCCATGGCAGCCAGCTATCCCAGAGGGGGCCCCGCTGCCCGAGACTGGTAGCATTATCCCCCTTTTACAGATGTGGAAACTGAGGCGTCAATAGGGGAGGTGACTTAGAATCATAGAATCATAGAATCATAGAATATCAGGGTTGGAAGGGACCCCAGAAGGTCATCTAGTCCAACCCCCTGCTCAAAGCAGGACCAATTCCCAGTTAAATCATCAAACTTGCCCAAGGTCACCCAGCTGGGAATAGAGCCCGGGTCGCCCGTCCCAGTCCAGGGCTCTATCCACTAGGCAACACTGTCTCGGTCGATGGGAAAGTAGAGAGGAATGGTGCAGTCATGGATCCACAGGGTCGGTGCCAGGGTCCCAGCTGTGGAAATCTCTGGGAGGAAGCCCTTTGCTGTGCCAGACCCCAACAGGTCTCTCTCTTCCTCCAGGACAGGCCACATGGCCTTCCCGCCTCCTGAGACTGAACCGCTAGTCTTTACCCCGTGAGCCCTGCCCAGCGAGTCCAGCTGGGACAGATCCTGGTAGAGACCCGTCCACTCCGCAGGGCCTGACGCCCCTCAGCCCGGGTGACAGGGACACTCACCCAGCGTTGTCAGAACAGTCGGGTTTCTTAGGCACCTGAAACCCAGCCTGGGCAGCCCGGCCCACTGAAGGTTAAAGCAAGAGGCTGTTCTGGTCAGCCCAGAGCCCGGTCGAGCTGCAGAGAAACCCGTTTTCAGCTCCGGGTCTCTCACTCAGGGCCTGTCTACATGTAAACCACTTCAGCTGCTCCGCTTCAGTGACGCTGCCTTTCCCATACCCCCGAGCGACACAGTGGCACCGACCCAATTGCCTCGTGTAGACCAGGCCTCGGCCTGACCTTGGTCAGTTCTCAGGCGAGAGCTCCCAGCTTCCCGCACTCATCCCCCAGCTCAAACCTTCCCAACCCTGTGTTCTTGAGCTGGGGGCCCTGCTCCAATTCCCGGCTGGGAGCATCCAACCAGAGCCATTGGAGCCGGCACGGTCTTTCTGGCCCCCGGGCTGATCTGTGTTGGATTCTCTTCATTTCATCAAGACAGGGAGGTGACACCCCCCCCGCCCCGCATGACTCTTACCTTCCCCGAGAATCCTTCCCCTTCACCCCCTGCCAGAGAAGCCAGGAAATATATAGGGAAACTGAGGCACGCATCAGATTCATAAAAGATATTACAAACATTCCCAGTTGGTCACAGGTGCACAGTCTCCCAGCAGCTCAGCAAAGGCTGGAAACAAGAGCAGAGGCAACAGGAGGGAGAGATCTGGGCAGGCCTTGGATTTTACATCACTTTGCTTCTCCTAGGGGGGGCAGGAGCTACTGGGTTTCCCGTGTGAGAATCCAGGGCAGGGTGGGTTTGCAGCTGCCCTCTGCTGGGGGTGGGACGGGGATGGCAGGAGCTAGGGGAAGCCCACAGGCCAGGGCTGACTTGTGGCTAAGGCTCGGGAGAGCTGGGTTCTATTCCTGCTCTGGCAGACTCCCTGTATGCCTCAGTTTCCCTTCTGTAACACAGGCCACCCTGCCTCCCCTGGGAGGCTGAATTCATTAGTGAGATTCTGATACCATGGTGATGGGTGTAGGAGCACACACAGACAGGAGTGTCCAGGTGTGGAAGAAGCTCTGTGTGCGAAGCTTAGTTCTGTGACCGAACTGCCCTGTTTATAAACAGAGAGATTGTGCTGGATACAAACTTCCCCAGTCGGTGCCTCGGTTTCCCCATCTATACAGAGGGGATAAGGACACTAGCCTTTGTAGAGCACTTTGAGATCTGCCCACAGCCAGTGTTAGAGAAGGGCTGTGGCCATTAGTCCAGCCACACAGGGAATGCTATTGTTCTGCCAATCCCTCAGGATCTCCAAGGGTGTCTAGACCCCACCCCTCCCCCCGCCAGGATCTCCGAGCAGGTTCTAAATCACTCCTCCCTCCTTCTACTTCTCATGTGCTCCCCCGCGGCTCTGTCCCATGGCAAGGGGGTGGCCAACACAGCTCGCTCACCTCTCCCATGCTGGGCTCGTATGCCTTGAACACCTTGAGTTTGGCCAGCACAGCGTGCACCAAGTGGAAGTTATCTTCATGGTCCCTGCAGCAAAGACAAACCCTGTGGGTCAGAAACAGCTCCTCCCCCAGGGGCACTTGCACTTCCTGTAGGAGGTAACCAGGTACCCTCGCCCTTTGGGCACACTCACTTCCTGTAGAGGATGGCTGGGTACTTCTCCATGGCACACTCACTTCCTATAGGGGATAGCTGGGTACCCCTTCCCCTGGACACACTCACTTCCTGTAGCGGATGGCTGGATACTCCTCCAGGGTTTCACACAATGTGGCAATCTGCTCTGCCAGCATCTCCATCTGCTTGTTCTTTTCGAAAAAGCAGTAGGGGCTGAACCAGTTGTGGAAGCTCTATGGCCTGTCCAGGGAGTACACCTTGGGGACGGGGGAGAGCAGAGATCAGACCCCGGTGCCAACTGCTTGCAGCCAGGCCAGCTGTGCCCCATACCGCGCCCCTAAGATGCGCTGTTGGATCAGGCCAGCCTGGCGGAGCTGTAGCGAGCCCCTAGTGAGGGAGAGATCCCTTTGCCAGTGCCACTCCTGTTGTGGTAGAGGGATAGAGAGCCAGAGATTCATGCACCAGCCTGGGATGAAGATGCCCCAGGTTCAGGTCCATACTTGGCTGCAGACTCCCAGGTGCCCTCAATGTTGGGGGAGGGGGCTTGGCGATGCTTCTCGTCTGGCGAAAGCCCCAGCATAGCCACGGGCAAACCCGGCATCAAGGCGCGTCTGCCGCTGTCGCTTATTTCACTGGCCGAACAGAACGAGCCATGGGGACAAACGTGCTTGGACACCAATAAATAGTATCAGCCCGTGAAGGGTTTGCTGGCGCAACGGGACGGGTGAGCCAGCAAAGCCTCCTGACGGACACTCAGCTTCTACCAGCCAAAGCTTCTCTTGGCACAGCTGGCACCGGTACCCCAGATGAAATCAGCTAGAGTGGCGAAAGGACTGCTTTGCCAGCGTAACGGCACCTACCCAGGGGCTCTGCCACCACAGCTGCATCAGTTACAGGGGGATTTTTTCTCTCATGTCCCTGTAACAAACCCATACCAACAAAGCTTTTGTGTGTAGACCAGGCTCATGTCTCTCTGTGCCTCAGTTTCCCCATCAATGCAATGGGGCTGACACCCCAGTCCTGCCCCTCAGGGGCAGGAGGGGGGAAATCCACTGATGACACAAGGAGGGGATGGGGTGGTTGGGTAAAGGGCAGGCGTGTGGAGTATTGGGCTGTCTTGCAGGCCTAGTATAAACCACCAGTAAGAGCTGGTTAAGCCAGGGAGGCAGGGCCCTCCTTCTCCATACATCTACCATTCCCACCCAGTGCAAGCCAGCGATTCCACGTCTCACAGGGTGTGAGCAGCCAGCTAGTCCCTGCTGCCCTGTGCTGGCGTCAAACCCGGGGCCCTAGAAGGGAAAGGTTCCCCCGCCAAGCCACATGAAACACTAAGGGTGGGGTGTCGTACGTCACCATCCGCCGTGCGGACCTGCTCCTCCAAAGCCCGGCCACCCCTCACCCGGCTCTCGTAGGGCAGGAAGGCCATGTTGATCTCCTTGAGGGTTTTGATGACCTTGGTGATCCGTGACTTCCTCAGCTCCTTGAACAGAGGCTCAGGACAGGCTGCAAGGCAGAGGCAGTGGGTGGGAGTGACAGGCACAGGGCTCAGGACCCCCAGCACAGCGCCAGCCCCCACGGACAGGGCCAGACCGGGCACAGCAGGGGCAGTAGTGCTGCACGCCTGTGGGGAACCTGGGCAAGCCAGCAGGGCCACACAGGAGTCAACGATGCCCCCCCGAACCAGAGTCATGCCGGGTTCTCGCTTTCTGCAGCATCAGCAGCGAGGGGGAGCCACAATCTCTCCTACACAGCCCCTGTCTCACACCCTGCCCTCAGCCCCCCCGCAGGGCTGAGTGACCGGAGTGTACCACGTAGGATGATGCACAAGGAGGAACGGGGACTTGGGCTCCCCCTGCCGCTGTAATGGGGAGAAGCAGATCTGACCCTGACACACTGAGTATTCTGGTGCTGTCCCATCCCCCCACCGAGTTGGGACTGATGGAGCAATGCATGCTGGGAATGGTAGCCAGAGGCCGCCTTTCTGGGCACACGCTGCAGGTGTCTGTGAGCTGTGCTGGCTGGAGGCAGGCCCGTGGGGGAGAAGTGGGGGAAGGGATAGGTGGGGTCATTCGGTCTGGCCTGCTGGGGCTGCATCCCCTGCAGGAGGGCAGAGCATAATCAGGGTGCTGCGCACTGGCCTGCCGGCAGAGAGAGACCCCCCACCCCCCAGGCTCCAGTGTGCTGCTGCCCAGGCTCCCAGCTGGGGGATCCCCCGACCCCCGATACTCACGGCTGAGGAAGAAGACGTGAGCTGCCTTGTAGTTGAAGGTGGGGGTGCCCTGGAAGTCATTGATCAAAGCCTGCACCGACTGCAAGGGGGAAGAAAGGGGGTGTCAGCACCTGCCGAGGCCCCTCCCTGCTGCTCAAATGGCCCAGCCCATGCCCAGCCCCTGGGGACTCAGGGCCTAGCATGATGCCATCGGGAGGTGGGCTGGTTTTTACCCCCCTGGCTCTGGGCTCCCTCCCCACCTGGAGCAGGGCTTGTGCCCATGTGCCCGGGACATCCTCAGGGCCCAGTCACATCTCTCGCTGTCACAGAAGTGTCCATGCCCGGCCACAGATGGGGCCTGGCATTGCCTTGCTGCTGAACTAAGTGGGCTCTCAGCAGTGCCCAGGGAACAGCCGGCCGAGCAGCAATCCCAGGCAACTACCATCAGGGCCCCCTCCCTCCCCGGGCGCCATGCTGGGCACCTGCAGCTTCGCCACGCCAGCTAGCCTGGCAGGGTGTTTGGAACCTGTTCAGACCCCTCAACCAGCCATTGTGACAGGTGAGAACCTGGCTGCCCTGTCCCAAGCCCCAGGCCCCAGCTCGCAGTCCTCTCCTACAGCGCTCCCTCCGCGGGCAGCCCCTGCGGGTTCTGGGCTTCACCCTGCTCTGCCAGCGCCCCCTGCCCCTGGTCTCCCTCCACTCACCTTGCTGCTGCAGATGCAGGAGCCTCCTCCCCAACAGCCCCTGCTCCCTGAGCCTCATCAAGTCTCCTTCGCTTTGAATCTCAGCTGAGGTCGCCTCTCTCCGCCTGCTGCACCTGCCCATCCAATCCCCACAGGATTGCACTGCGGAGAGGTCTGGGGGACAGTCTGTGCCTCCCATGGCAAAGAACATGAAGCCCAGCTCCGGGGAAGCAGCCTCCTAGGGAGCCCCTACTGGCCCCATTCCCATCCTGACGTTGTGCTGCGCACAGAGAAATGGAACGAGGGGAGTCTGCCAGGCTGGATACGTCCTTTCTGCCAGGCTGGATATGAGCGCAGCTGAACTAAGGATCTGGCCCCGTGCAGGAAGAAAACAGATCCTGTCCAGCACCTCTTGACTGGAGGGGATCCAGGGACCCTCACTGTGTATGGGGGACAGCAACACAACAAAGACTTCAAATTCTGAGTCCTGCACATAGAACCCCTCCAAGGCATGCCCCACTCAGGGAACTGCTGGCCTGTCTCCTGGGCACCTTCCACAGCCCAGCTAAGCAATTAGATAGTCAGCTCTTTGGGCCAAGCACCATCTTTTTGTTGGTGATGACTGGCGCTCCTGGGCACCACTGTAATACACCTAATGAATAATGTACAACACCTTGCAAAATGGGGCCTTGGTCCATGACTGGGGCTCCTGGGTGCTACCATAATACATCTGTTTGTTTTACCCCTACGAAGCACCTGATTCTGGCTGGCCCCGTAGGGCAATAGCCCCGAGACCCTGACCTGTGCTCTCACTCTCACTCCCACTCCCGGTAGCTGGTGTGCGTGAGTGCACTGCCCAACACACTATGTTTCCCCCATAACTCAAGCAATGCCTCTCCCTACCCCACCTCTAGGCCATCAGGACTTGGCTGCTCAGTCCTAATGAGGTTCCAGGGGCTATTCTGCACCAGGACGCGCTGGCCTCCCTGCTGCTTTCCTGCAGTTCCTTTACACCTGCGGCATGCGGACGCCCCGTTCACTGGGGTACGTGGGGCTCGAGTGCATGGTAAGGGGCTGGCAGCACAGAGTGGATCCAGACATGGCGAAGGCAGACACGAACCTGCTTTTTCCACGCATTTCGACCCTGAACTGCAGCTACACCCCCCCCTCCCCACACCAGCCCTGGACTGCCCCCGCCAGCTGTGCCAGTGCCCCTCACTACTGACTGGAGCCCTTGCTATCCCAGCCCTGGGTTCCCACCCACTCCCAGCTCCGCCAGTGCCCCTCACTCCTGTCCACAGCCCCCTGCTATGCCAGCCCTGGTCTGTCCCCCCCCAGCTCTGCCTCACTCCTGACCTGCAGCTATTCTAGTCCTGGGATCCCTGCCTCACAGCTCTGCAGATGCCCCTCACTCCTGACTGCAGCCCCCTGCTATCCCAGCCCTTTGCTCCCCCCCTCCCCCCCATTCCCAGCTCCACCAGTGCCCCTCACTCCTGACCCGCAGCTATTCCAGTCCTGGGTTCCCCCCCTCACGGCTCTGCAGATGCCCTTCACTCCTGACCCGCAGCCCCCTGCTATTCCTGTTCAGAGACCCCTCTTGAACCAGGGCAGTATGGCCCACCCCAAGTATTCAGAAGCCACGTGTCAGGCCCTCCTAATTGTGCGATTTAGTGAGGAAAAGCTAAGAGAAGAGCTAAGGGTTATTAGCACCACCGGCCGTCCTGAGCTGTGGGCCACTTTTGCTCTGTCCCAGTTCTGGGGGGCAACCATGGAACATCAGAACTGAATCCACTTTGCAAGGGTCTTTTAAACCCCAGGTCTGTGGTCTGGATTTAGCCACAGGCCCCGTCCACTGCAGCCTGGGCTGGAGATTCAGCAGTGGGTTGGGCTTCTGAAGTAACAGAAGTGGGTTGGGCTTCTGAAGTGTAAGGCTTTACCTTGATCTCTCCTACATTACAGCTATAGCCTACGCCAGCTCTGTGTTGGGGCCGGGCAGAAGTGTACTGCTTTACTATGTTACGAAGTGGCTATGACGTCATTTTTCTCCTTGCGCGCACCTGTTACCCGTTCTGACATGCTGTTTATAATGGTAACTTTACTAGTTTTCAGAGGTTGTCGGGGGGGGGGGGTGGGCGGGGAAGTGTGCAAGGTGGAAGTTTTGCCTAGTGCACAAAATATCCTTGCACCGGCCCTGGTGGGAGTCATCCTGATGGAAAGAGATGACGACGATGACGCCCCCGCAAAATGCAGCTCCTATGGGAGGGGGCAGCCCTCGGGGTTGGGGCAGACAGCCTCCTCCCCTTCCTGGTGTGTGACAGGCAGGCGGGGGGGAGCTCTCTGCTCCGACTGACTCCTAATCCTCCCTGAGGGTGAGACACACCCAGGAGCACCCCTCCCAGGGCTCCCCAACTGGGCCCTGCCCCCCCAGACCCACACCCAACCAGACCCTGCCCCCGACCGGGCTCAGACCCCCCGGCTCCGCACTCACTCTTGCGCACCACCGCCTTCAGTCCGGACGGGGCCATCTCCGCCTCTTGCCACGTCCCCTCGAGCCCTGTGGGTAGAAGTAGGACTCAGCTGTGTGCGGGGTGGGGCTGGAGTCAGGACTCCTGGGTTCTGCCCCGGCTCTGCTCCTGTCCTTGGGCACGCCCTGGCCTCTCCCTGCCATGCTCTGGGGAGTGTCTGTGACGCTGGACGACGGCCCCTAGTGACGCTGAAATCAGTCACTGGTGGACGGGCCCGGCCCCCCCTAGTGTCACTGATGGACGGGCCCAGCCCCCCCAGTGACTGATTTCAGTATAAAGCAACTGGGGTGCTGGCGGGTCGATGTCTGCAAGGCTGAAGACGGCCGAACGCCGCAGCCCCCCACTTCTGGCGCTGCGAGGGCTGGGCCTGGGCACCAAGGGGCGGGCGCCCAGTGACAGGGCCACGCAGGTCCCCACTGAACCCCCACCTGGTCATGTGGGGCGCAGAGGGAGGCGGGGGCCTCGGGCAGGGTTAAAGCGAGGACTGGGTTGGGGTAGTGGGGCCTCAGCCCACTCCAGTCAGGGCCCCCCAGTGAGCTGCAAGTCCCCCCTCCAACCAGTGTCCCCCCCTCAGCAGTGCCCCTCGCCCCCCCCTCCACGCACCTCCCCCCTCGGTCAGGCCCCTCGCCCACCTGCACCCAGCCCCCCTCAGCCAGGCCCCGTGTTGTACCCAGGAACAGGAGCAGGTCGAATGGAGCGAACGGCCTCTGCCCGTCTCGCCCCGTCAGGAATGGCGTCCTTCAGCCGGGGGCGGGGAGGGCTGGAGCCGCGCGCGCCCAGCGACTGGCACGGACTGTACCGCTGCTCAGCCAGTCCCGGCCCTTCCTGCACGGAGCGGCGGGAAAACATGGTACAGCCCCAGCCGGGGTGGAAACAGTCTGAGGTAAAATTGTCCTGGGAGCTGCCAATGGCGGGAAAAACCGGTTGGATCCAGTTGTGACTGGGCCATGATCACCGTAAACAACAAGATGGCGGTCACAAGATGGCCGATCCGACGCCATCTTGGATTGCTGCTCTGTCTTTACAAACCCCATATTGAATTTAATATACACATATTTTAACAGACTATAATCCTGTAACAAAACACACCCAACAGTATACAGAGCAGTATAAACAAGTCATTGTCTGTATGCCATTTTAGTTTGTCCTGACTTTGCTAAAGCTTTTTGTGTAGCCTGTTGGTGTACCCCCGGAAGACCTCTGCGTACCCCCAGGGGCACCCGTAACCCTGGTTGAGAACCACTGGGTTAGAGAAACGTGTGTGTGTGTGTGTCTAGGAATCAGGACTCCTGGGGTCTATCCTGACTGCGAGCGGAGTGGGGTCTAATGGTTAGAGCAGAGAGCTGGCAGGTAGGATTCCTGGGTTCTAGTCCAGGCGATGCAACTGATTCATTCTGTGACATGATTTGTTCTGCCTTGTCCTCCTGTGACAGGTGGAGCGCAAAGACCTGCCCCAGCCCTTCCCTTCCGGCTGGGTGGTGCAGGAATTAATGTCCGTAGAGCCTGGGCTCTAAGATCCTGGAGCAAAGCGTCCTGGAGAAGGAATTAGTTCCCCAAGCGTGACTGGCTCCCTGCCCCATCCCTCCCTCCATTAATCAGAACGAATCCCTCATGGCAGAGCTGTTGTCTGGTTACCCGCAGTGCAGACCCAATCTATTGTGTCCTGGCTGCTGTTCAGCTCAGGTTAACAGCATGGTCTGTTTCTGTGAACTCCCCCAGAGCTTTCGAATGGAAGTGAGAGTCTTCTTCACATCCTGCTCTAAACTGTGAGTAGTGTCGCTCTGTGGCTGTTGAACAGCTGCTGCATTCCTACCCCAGAGGTGGCATCATTTCAGTGCTGGGTGGGTGATCCCTGTGTAGTGTTGTTGAGTGCTGTTGCACATCAGCTATGCTCCATCCAGAGCTGTCTGCATTTCAATGCCAGGTGAGTGATCCCTGTATTGTGTTGTGGGGGGGAGGGATAGCTCAGTGGTTTGAGCATTGACCTGCTAAACCTAGGGTTGTGAGTTCAATCCTTGAGGGGGAGCCATTTAGGGATCTGGGGCAAAAACTGGGGATTGTCCCTGCTTTGAGCAGGGGGTTGGACTAGATGATCTCCTGAGGTCCCTTCCAACCCTCATGTTCTATGATACGCTGCTGCGCTCCACCCCAGAGGTATTTGTATTTCAGTGCTGGGCGAGCAATCCATGTGTTGTTATGCAGCTACTACACTCCACTCTAGAAGTGGCTGCAATTCAGTGCAGGGTGAATGAAAGTCCATGTCTCATTTTGCAAAGCATGGGTTCTCCAAGCAAGGGTGCTGTCTGTCCCATGTTCCTGCTCAATAGACTCTGGATTCTTAGCATCAGCGGAGCTACATTTTGAGCCGTGGTGGAACCAGGAGGCAGCTGGGTCATTGGTGGTTCCACCTTCAGTTATACCTATTGGCTTGAAAAGGCGCCACACGTATACCTAATGGCTGGCGAGGGGGGCAGTTGCCCCCCGGCCCGCTATTAGCTCTGCCACTGATTCTTTTTAAATGTTCATTGCGCTGCTTCCACCAGCCACTTTGATTTCATTTTGTTTTACAGACCCAAGCAAAACGCAAGCGGCAACCTGGCCAGAAGCAGATCCGTGTAATTGAACAGACTCATCCAATTACTGAGCCTTCCCAGAGCCAGGTGCTGCCCTCACGGTACATCAAACCTAGAGGACCTGCTAGGCTCCCAGTAGATGTAGCCTAGAGCCAAACGCAGGCCAGGCAATGTGGCTTCGCCCATGGAGTTCAGGTCCAGGGATTCAGTAGGGAGTAAATGGCCAGCACTGGATGCTTCAGGTTTTGGTGCCCACCCAGAGACGGCTGGGGGCTGATTTTCAATTACACACCTGTGGCTGGCCCAGGCCAGCTGACTCCAGCTCCCGGGGCTCGGGCTAAGGGGCTGTTTAGCTGCGGTGTAGCCTTTGGGGCTCAGGCTGGAGCTTCGACTCTAGAACGATGCGAGGTGGGAGGTTCCCAGAGCTCGGGCTCCAGCCCAAGCCAGAACGTCTGCACCACAAATAAACAGCTGCTCAGCTCGAGCCCTGTGAGCCGGAGTCAGCTGGCCCGGGCCAGCCGTTGGCATGTAACTGCAGTGTAGACACACCCTAAGTGCCCACAAGCCCCCTGGGAGCTGCGGGTATTTAGCACCTCTGAAATCTAGGCCCCCGGTGTCTCAAAGTTAGGGGCCATTCAAAATCTTCTTGCCAGTGTCTTCCTCCACCCCCCACTGCTCCTCGGACGTTCCTGTTAACTGCTGGAAATGGCCCACCTTGATTATCACTACAAAAGGTTTTCTCCTCCCCGCTCTCCTGCTGGTAATAGCTCATCTTAAGTGATCCCTCTCCTTACAGTGTATATGATATCACCCATTTTTTCATGTTCTGGGTGTATATAAATCTCCTCACTGTATTTTCCACTGAATGCATCCGATAAAGTGAGCTGTAGCTCACGAAAGCTTATGCTCAGATAAATTGGTTAGTCTCTAAGGGTATGTCTACACTACGAAATTAGGTCGAATTTATAGAAGTCGGTTTTGTGGAAAGCGTTTTTTTTACAGTTGATTGTGTGTGTCCCCACACAAATGCTCTAAGTGCATGTAGTCGGTGGAATGTGTCCACAGTACCGAGGCAACCGTCGACTTCCGGAGCATTGCACTGTGGGTGGCTATCCCACAGTTCCCGCAGTCTCTGCCACCCATTTGAATTCTTGGTAGAAATCCCAGTGCCTGATGGGGCTAAAACATTGTCGCGGGTGGTTCTGGGTACATATCGTCAGGCCCCCGTTCCCTCCCTCCCTCCAGGAAAGCAAGGGCAGACAATCGTTTTGCGCCTTTTTTCTTGAGTTACCTGTGCAGACGCCATACCACGGCAAGCATGGAGCCCGCTCAGATCACTTTGGCAATTAGGAGCACATTAAACACCACACGCCTTATCCAGCAGTATATGCAGCACCAGAACCTGGCAAAGCGATACTGGACAAGTAGGCGATGTCAGCGTGGTGACATGAGTGATGAGGACATGGACACAGACTTCTCTCAAAGCACGGGCCCCGGCAATGTGGGCATCATGGTGCTAATGGGGCAGGTTCATGCGGTAGAATGCCGATTCTGGGCCTGAGAAACAAGCACAGACTGGTGGGACTGCATAGTGTTGCAGGTCTGGGATGATTCCCAGGGGTTGCGAAACTTTCGCATGCGTAAGGGCACTTTCATGGAACTTTGTGACTTGCTTTCCCCTGCTCTGAGGCACAAGAATACCAAGATGAGAGCAGCCCTCACAGTTGAGAAGCAAGTGGCAATAGCCCTGTGGAAGCTTGCAACGCCAGATAGCTACCGGTCAGTCGGGAATCAATTTGGTGTGGGCAAATCTATTGTGGGGGCTGCTGGGATGCAAGTAGCCAACGCAATCAAAGATCTGCTGATATCAAGGGTAGTGACCCTGGGAAATGTGCAGGTCATAGTGGATGGGTTTGCTGCAATGGGATTCCCTAACTGTGGTGGGGCCGTAGACGGAACCCATATCCCTATCTTGGCACCAGAGCACGAAGCGGGCGAGTACATAAACCGCAAGGGGTACTTTTCAATAGTGCTGCAAGCTCTGGTGGATCACAAGGGACGTTTCACCAACACCAACGTGGGATGGCCGGGAAAGGTACACGACGCTCGCATCTTCAGGAACTCTGGTCTGTTTCAAAAGCTGCATGAAGGAACTTTATTCCCACACCAGAAAATAACTGTTGGGGATGTTGAAATGCCTATAGTTATCCTTGGGGACCCAGCCTACCCCTTAATGCCATGGCTCATGAAGCCGTACCCAGGCAGCCTGGACAGTAGTCAGGAGCTATTCAACTACAGGCTGAGCAAGTGCAGACTGGTGGTAGAATGTGCATTTGGACATTGAAAAGCGTGCTGGTGCGGTTTACTGACTCGGTTAGACCTCAGCGAAACCAATATTCCCACTGTTATTACTGCTTGCTGTGCGCTCCGCAATATCTGTGAGAGTAAAGGGGAGACGTTTATGGCGGGGTGGGAGATTGAGGCAAATCGCCTGGCTGCTGGTTACGCACAGCCAGACACCAGGGCGGTTAGAAGAGCACAGGAGGGCGCGGTACGCATCAGAGAAGCTTTGAAAACCAGTTTCATAACTGGACAGGCTACGGTGTGAAAGTTCTGTTTGTTTCTCCCTGATGAAACCCCCCGCCCCTTGGTTCACTCTATTTCCCTGTAAGCTAACCACCCTCCCCTCCTCCCTTTGATCGCCACTTGCAGAGGCAATAAAGTCATTGTTGCTTCACATTCATGCATTCTTTATTCATTCAGCACACAAATAGGGGGATAACTACCAAGGTAGCCCAGGAGGGGTGGTGGAGGAGAGAAGCACCAGGAGGGGTGGTGGAGGAGGGAAACAGCACTTTAAAAGTTTAAAACTTGAAAACTTATTGAATGCCAGCCTTCTGTTGCTTGGGCAATCCTCTGGGGTGGAGTGGCTGGGTGGCCGGAGGCCCCCCCCACTGCGTTCTTGGGTGTCTGGGTGAGGAGGCTATGGAACTTGGGTAGGAGGGCGGTTGGTTACACAGGGGCTGTAGCAGCGGTCTGTGCTCCTGCTGCCTTTCCTGCAGCTCCACCATACGCTGGAGCATATTGGTTTGATCCTCCAGCAGCCTCCTCTCATGACGCTGCCGCCACCTTTCAGCTTCAGCCCTCTCTTCAGCCCGCCACTTACTCTCGTCAGCCCACCACCTCTCCTCCCAGTCATATTGTGCTTTCCTGCACTCTGACATTGTCTGCCTCCACACATTCGTCCATGCTTTGTCAGTGTGGCAGGATAGCATGAGCTCAGAGAACATTTCATCATGAGTGCGTTTTTTCACCTTCTAATCTTCACTAGCCTCTGGGAAGCAGAAGACCCTGTGATCCTTGAAACACATGCAGCTGGTGGAGAAAGAAAAAAGACAGTGGTTTTTAAAAAGACACATTTTCTAGAACAATGGCTACACTCTTTCACGGTAAACCTTGCTGTTAACATTACATACACAGCACATGTGCTTTCGTTCCAAGGTAGCATTTTGCCTCCCCCCACCACGTGGCTAGCAGCGGGGAACATTTCTGTTCAGCCATAGGCAAACAGCCCAGCAGGAATGGGCACCTCTCAATGTCCCCTTAAGAAAAGCATCCTATTTCAACCAGGTGACCATGAATGATATCACTCTCCTGAGGATAACACAGAGAGATAAAGAACGGATGTTGTTTGAATGCCAGCAAACATACACTGCAATGCTTTGTTCTACAATGATTCCCGAGTATGTGCTACTGGCCTGGTGTGGTAAAGTGTCCTACCATGGTGGACAGAATAAGGCTGCCCTCCCCAGAAACCTTTTGCAAAGGCTTTGGGAGTACATCCAGGAGAGCCGCAAATGCCAGGGCAAATTAATCATTACACATGCTTGCTTTTAAACCATGTATGCTATTTTAAAAGGTACACTCACCAGAGGTCTCTTCTCCACCTGGCGGGTCCGGGAGGCAGCCTTGGGTGGGTTCGGGGGGTACTGGCTCCAGGTCCAGGGTGAGAAACAGTTCCTGGCTGTTGGGAAAACCAGTTTCTCCACTTGCTTGCTGTGAGCTATGTACAACTTCATCATCATCATCTTCCTCGTCCCCAAAACCTGCTTCTGTGTTGCCTCCCTCTCCATTGAAGGATCAAACAACACGGCTGGGGTAGTGGTGGCTGAACCCCCTAAAATGGCATGCAGCTCATCATAGAAGCGGCATGTTTGGGGCTCTGACCTGGAGCAGCCGTTTGCCTCTCTGGTTTTCTGGTAGGCTTGCCTCAGCTCCTTAAGTTTCACGCAGCATTGCTTCGGGTCCCTGTTATGGCCTCTGTCCTTCATGCCCTGGGAGATTTTGACAAAAGTTTTGGCCTTTCGAAAACTGGAATGGAGTTCTGATAGCACGGATTCCTCTCCCCATACAGAGATCAGATCAGGTACCTCCCGTTCGGTCCATGCTGGAGCTCTTTTGCGATTCTGGGACTCCATCATGGTCACCTCTGCTGATGAGCTCTGGCCAGCGTGGCAAGCTGCAGGTGACCATGCAAACAGGAAATTGAAATTCAAAAGTTTGCGGGTCTTTTCCTGTCTACCTGGCCAGTGCATCTGAGTTGAGAGTGCTGTCCAGAGCGGTCACAATGGAGCACTCTGGGATAGCTCCCGGAGGCCAATACCGTCTAATTGCGTCCATAGTACCCCAAATTCAACCCGGCAAGGCCGATTTAAGTGCTAATCCCCTTGTCTGGGGTGGAGTACGGAAATCGATTTTAAGAGCCCTTTAAGTCGAAAAAAAGGGCTTCATCGTGTGGACGGGTGCAGGGTTAAATCGATTTAACGCTGCTAAATTTGACCTCAACTCCTAGTGTGGACCAGGGCCTAGTGTGGTTGCAGTTCTACATCTTTATACCCGTGGAGCTTATTCCGCTTCTCCTATAGGAATAGCGATCCCAGGACTAGCACTCCTATACCAGCATAACTGCCTCAACACGAGGGTGCCTCACTTTAACTGTACTGGTCTAGCCAGTGGCTCAACCCTTCTATTTGATGCCTGGGCTTCTGACTCTGAAAACATGGTCGTCATCTTCTGTAACCTTGACATAACTCAAGCATAGCATGTGACATTACAGCAGGAGCTGCAGTTTATAAACGTAGTACCTTCCCCGCCAGTACTGTTGTCATTCCTGACTCACTCTCTCTCTCTCTCTCTCTCTTTTCAGGCTCTCTGTGAGGCTCTTGCTATGGGAAGGAGCAGCCTGGAGAAGAGCTGAAGCTTTTAAACTTCGTCAATATTTTTAAACTTGTAGATTCCCTACCATTGGGGTGTTGGGGTGTCCAGGTGGAAGGGGTGTCAGGGTGGAAGGACTGTCTAGCCTGTGTTATACAAGAAGTCAGACTTGATGGTCCAATGTCCCATTAAATTCTGCGAAATTATGTAACTGGAAAATGGCCCTTCCTGAGACCCTGCACTGGCCTCACCCGGCATCTCGCCAAGCCCAGACCGGCTGTATGTTCGCAGGCACGTTTCTTTCAAACCAGAAGTGGGAAACGTGATAGGCTGTGAGGCCAAGGCCAAGGGAACCATCGAGAGCTCAGCAGGGCTGGACGACCCTCAGGGCTTCGGGAAGAGAGGAAGGAGCAAACCCCTCCCTTATTAGGGAAAATGAGGGCCAGTGAAACATGCCCAGGGCTAGGGAATATAAACGCCAACTCAGGAAAGGTAAGGACACCATGAGGCAGGGTCTGATCCTGTGCAAGGAAGAGCTCTGCTCCAAGAACACAGCCTGTCTCGGTGAGTAGAGCAGTGCCATCAGCCTGTCCCGCAGTCAGGCAGTGCCCAGCCTGCAGATATGAGCTACAGACAACTCAGAGTGCTGGCAGCAAAGCTGAGAGAGAGCATCTCTCTCAACCCCTGTCCTGCGCTGCTCTCCAGATCCCCTCAGAAACTGACGTTCCTCCTCTCCCATCTCAGGCAAATCCCAGGGGAATCTGTGCTCGGGGCCAGGCTGGGACAGAATCTGTCCTGCAGCTTTTGAGTCATGGGCACAAATCCACTTTCTGCTTAAAAAAGAATTCCAACTTTTCAGTGGCTGGGGCTGAGTCCCAAAGAGCTGAACAGAAGGGCTGTGAGTTGCAGGCAGGTGGAGATGCTGAAGGGCTGCGAGCCCCAGACCCGGCGCAGACGCTGAAGGGCTGCGAGCCCTGGGCCCAGCCTAGAGGCTGAAGTGTTGTGAGCCCTAGGCCCAGCCTAGAGGGTGAAGGGCTGCGTGTCCCGGGCCCAGCCTAGAGGCTGAAGGGCTGCGAGCCCCGGGCCTGGTGCAGCTGTTGAAGGGCTGTGATCCTCGGGCCTGTTGCAGCCAGACATCCTGGGCCCTTTCCAGTGTATCAGCTGGGGGAGAGAAGAGGGGGTGCCACCTCAGTTTGGAAGGGAATTTGTTATTCAAAAGTATCTGCTCAAGATGAAGCAGTCATTGGATTAGGGTTGTTGGCTTGAGCTGCACAGCCTCAATTCTCCCTTCCTTTCTCCATCATCCCCAGGGCTACTGGCTCCGGCGTTGTCTCAAAATTAGGCAAATCATAGATTCATAGATTCCAGTGACAGAAGGGATCATCTAGTCTGGTCTTCTGGATAGCACAGGCCAGAGAGCTTCCCAAAAATAATCCCTAGAGCAGATCTTGTCGGAAAACACCCAATCTGGATTTTAAAATGGTCAGTGATGGAGAATCCATCACAATCCTTGGTAAATTATTCCAATGGTTAATTACCCTCACTGTCAATCATTTACACCTTTTTTCCAGTCTGAATTTGTTTAGCTTCAACTTCCATGTTATACCAATCGCCGGTAGATTGAAGAGCCCATTATTAAATATTTGTTCCCCATGTAGGTACTTGGAGACTGTAATCAAATCACCCCTTAACCTTCTCTTTGTTAAGATAAATAGATTGAGCTTCTTGCCTGTATTGCTATAAGTCATGTTTTCCAGTCCTTTAATCATGCTTGTGGCTCTTTTCTGAACCCTCCAATTTATAAACATCCTTTTTGAATTGTGGATACAACAACTGGACACAGTAGGGATCACAGTGGTGCCACTATTGAGGTACAGTAACCTCTTTACTCCTACTCGAGATTCCCCTATTTAGGCATCCCAGGATCACTCTAGCTATTTTGGTCACTGTATCGCACTGGGAGCTCATGTTCAACTACTTATTCACTTCTACCCCCAAATCTTTTTCAGAGTCACTGCTTCCCAGGATAGAGTCCCCCATCCTCTAACTAAGGCCTACAGGTTTTGTTCCTGGATGTATATGTTTACATTAGCCATATTAAAATTAGGGCTGTCAAGCAATTAAAAAAATTAATTGCGATTAACTGCGCGATTCAAAAAATGAACCGTGCGATTCAAAAAAGAATTACGCGATTAATTGTGCTGTTAAACAACAATAGAATACCATTTCTTTTAAATATTTTTGGATGTATACTACATTTTCAAATCTATTAATTTCAATTACAACACAGAATAAAGAGTGTACAGTGCTCACTGTATATTTATTTTTGATTATAAATAATTGCACTGTAAAAAACAAAAAAAAACTATTTTTCAATTCACGTCATACAAGTACTGTAGTGCAGTCTCTTTACCATGAAAGTTGAGCTTACAAATGTAGAATTATATATATAAACTGCATTCAAAAATAAAACAATGTAAAACTTTAGAGCTTATAAATCCACTCAGTCCTACTTCTTGGTCAGCCAATCGCTCAGACAAACAAGGTTGGTTACAATTTGCAGAAAATAATGCTGCCTGCTTCTTGTTTACAATGACACCCGAAAGTGAGAACAGGTGTTCCCATGCCACTGTTGTCGCTGGCGTTGAAAGATATTTTTGTGCCAGATATACTAAAGATTCATATGTCTCTTCATGTTGCAATCACCATTCCAGAGGACATGCTTCCATGCTGATGATGGGCTCTGCTTTTGATAACAATCCAAAGCAGCGTGGACTGACACATGTTCATTTTCATCATCTGAGTCAGATGCCACCAGGAGGTTGATTTTCTTTTTTGGTGGTTTGGGTTCTGTAGTTTCTGTATCAGAGTGTTGCTCTTTTAAGGCTTCTAAAAGCATGCTCCATACCTTGTCCCTCTCAGATTTTGGAAGGTACTTCAGAATTTTAAACCTTGGGTCGAGTGCTGCAGCTATTTTTAGAAATCTCACATTGGTACCTTCTTTGCGTTTTGTCAAATCTGCAGTGAAATCTGAAAACGAACATGTGCTGGGTCATCATCCGAGACTGCTATAACATGAAATACGTGCAGAATGTTGGTAAAACAGAGTAGGAAACATACAATTCTCCCCCCAAGGAGTCCAGTCACCAATGTAATTGATGCATTATTTTTTAATGAGCATCATCAGCATGGAAGCATGTCCTCTGGAATGGTGGCTGAAGCATGAAGGGGAATATGAATGTTTAGCATATTTAGCATGTAAATACCTTGCAACGCTGGCTACAAAAGTTCCATGCCTTCTCACTTTCAGGTGACATTGTAAATGAGAAGCAGGCAGCAGTATCTCCCCTCAATGTAAACAAACTTGTTTGTCTGAGCGATTGGCAGAATAAGAAGTAGGTTAGGTAACCAAAAAAAAATCTGTATTTGTAAGTTACACTTCGAGGTCTAGTGGGTATGAGTGGGGGCGCTGGGGGTGGGAGTCAGCACTCCTGGGTTCTATTCCTGGATCTGTGAGGGAGGGTTGTCTACTGTTTAGATCAGGAGATGGAGAGTCAGGACTCCTCCTGGCTTTGCAGCTGACTCCCTGTGTGACTGAGGGCAATTCCCCGCACCCCGCCCCCCCCGTGCCTCACTCATATGGGGATAATGACACCGCCCCAGCTCCTGGGGGTTGGGGCTGGATTCATTCCAGTCTATACAGCACCTCTGAGGGAGGTGCTAGGAAAGGGCAGGACATAAGTAACCAACAGACACTAATGGGATGCACCATGTGATTCTCTTTCTGTCCCTAGCGCATGTGACTGTGGACCCCAACACAGCCAATGCCTACCTGCTCTTGTCCCGGGATCAGCGGAGCGTGAGGGTGGGCAACAAGAGGCGGGATGTCCCCAGTAACCCCAAGCGGTTTGACACGTGCACCTGCATCCTGGGCCGGCAGCGGTTCACAGCCGGGAAGCACTACTGGGAGGTGGAAGTGAGGGACAAGCCATGTTGGACACTGGGGGTCTGTGAGGAGTGTGTGAGCAGGCAGGGAATATTCACGCCCTCACCAGCGACTGGTTTCGGGACGGTGTGGCTGCACAATGGGGATGAGTATGCAGCGCTCACTTCCCCCCTGCCCGAGCTTATGCTGAGAGTGAAGCCTCGGCAGATTGGCATCCTCCTGGACTTTGAGGCCGGAGAGGTGTCCTTCTACAACGTGACTGGCAGCTGTCACATCTACACCTTCAGTGGCATCTTCTTGGTGCCCCTGCGGCCATACTTCTACCCGGGGATGCGGGCAGGCAGCTTGAATGATGCCCCTCTGACCCTCCCACAGGGAACACAGCAGCCATGAGCCAGTCACAGCCGCCTTGGCACCTTGGGCTTTCAGGACTTACCAATGAAAGGCTTTCTTAACAACACATAATTCACCAGCGGAACTTACTGCCACAGGATATTGAGGGGCCCAAATGTCTAGTGGGATTCAAAAAAGGATGAGACATATATATGGATGATCCAAATATCACCAGTTAGAGAGGGCAGGAGACACCAGGACTATAAAATCATCTCCACAGGGCAGGAGCCAGCCACTGACTACAGGGGGGCACATTCCCCAAAGAGAAGGTTATTCCCTAATTACACACTGCAGCGTCTCTGATACCTTCCTCGAAGCCTCTGACTATGGAGACAGGATACCTGGCTTTCGGGCGCTGCAGTGAGCTAGCACAGCAAATCCTGTGCTCTCTGGGTGCTGTTAGAGCAAGAAATTGGTCACTGAAGCTGATAATCAGCCACAGAGCAGGAGCACTGATCCACGATAAATGCCCCCACCCTGCTAGACCTTCCTGCACAGCCCCAGTAGGGGAGTCTCCATCCAGCATTGCCATTCCCCAGCACTGGAATGCAGAGTCAGCAGCATCTGCGGGGAGGCCTGGGGAGCAGGAGAGGGTGGGTGAGATGACCTGAGGACCTTGCTCAGTTTGCAAAGAATCCAGCTGCATCATCTTTCGTAGGTGGTGTGGCTGGTGGAGACCTTGGGTCTCTGGCATGTCATGCTCCTGGCTTAGCCGCTTGGTTCAAGGTAGAGCATTGCTGCCTGTGTCCTGTAACCTCCAGCAGCCGAGCTCCTTGGGGCAGCCATGGCAACATTGCCTTTGGCTACCCTTGTTTTAAAGGGCTCGGGGAGCATGGACACGAGGATGGAGTCGCGTGTCTGTAAAGGGCGGGGCCTGCCAACACGAGCGAGCCAGCTCTAATCGGCAATTTGCCTCTGACCTATTCCCCCTTCTGGTGAAATACCGAAGCCTTCCTTCCGCTGGATGCTTCTGAGCCCAGCCCAGCCCATGGTCCAGAGCTGTCCACAGCCCTGTGCGTGTGCTGTCCCTGGTCTCACCGACGGTGTGCGTCAGCACGCAAACCCAGTGCAGACTGCAAAGCCTGTTGGCCCATCAACCTCAGCTCTCTAGGTCATTTTCTCCCACCAATAAACCATGCATTCCAATAGCCTTGTATAAGCTGGCAAAGCATCCCTTGTGATCTGAGAGCTGCTCACCCCCACCTTCTGGGGGAAGGGGGAGAGCTAGGAGATCCAGTCCAGCTGGAGCCGTGGTACTCTCAGGACTCAGCACTCTCATGGGCCCTTCGTGGTGCATGTGTGATTCAGGGACTACTATGACTGTCTGAGGGAGCTGCCCATTCCCTAGCCCTGTGTGCACCTCTCTGTGATGGGACTTCACCCCAAGAAGCCAATGTGCTGCATGCAGCTAAATAGTCCAGCCCCCCTCCAGCCCCGGTAATGAAGGCAGAGTGAGAGGAATTTCACACACAGAGAACCCCCTAGACTGTTCCGAAGCTAGGCAGAGAGGGTGGGACAAGGGGGTCTCTGAGGCCCTCAGGCTGGGCCTAGCTCACTGCCATGCCCCTCTCAAGGAGTGGTTTTGTCTTCTTGACATATATTCACCCTAAACCAAATCATGACAGGTTTCAGAGTAGCAGCCATGTTAGTCTGTATTCGTAAAAAGAAAAGGCGTACTTCTGGCACCGTAGAGACTAACCAATTTATTTGAGCATAAGCATCCGATGAAGTGAGCTTTAGCTTATGCTCAAATCAATTGGTTAGTCTCTAAGGTGCCACAAGTCCTCCTTTTCTTTTTCCTAACTCAAATGTATCCCATTGGCTACAGGGAGTTCCAAGCTAGGACAAGTTCACCTTGATGTCTTTCTCCAGCAGGCGGATGGTTGCAGAATCTCTCCTGGGTTGCAGAATTGCTCCTAGCCAGGGCTGGCTTTGATGCAGCAGCCTGGGGACGGTGCCCCATCCTAGCTGGGCAGGGCTCATGCCCTCCTTGCCTGGCCAATCCCATCGGGCTCCCCTTGAATATGTCCAGGATGCGATGGCTGCAGCCCTGCAGCCGCTGTACAGCCATGGGCACAGTAGGCCTGTGTGTGGGTGTTCGTCTGGCTCCAGGGCTGGGGAGGGAGGAGGAGACCGGGGAAAGAGCAGCAGCAAGCCGTTCGCTGAGTAGACAGGACTGGGCTGGCAGCTCCAGGTGCATTCCCAGCTCCGCGGAGAGGGACGTCAAGGCTGGCTGGACTGATCCCTAGATCTAGATCCCTAGAGGGCAGGTGCGTGCAGGGGTCTGGACACAGAGAATGGCCGACACCCTGTTTCCTGGCAACTGATGGCCTGGGCCCTTCCCCCCTGCAAGGTGAGACCTAAGGGTTGGAGAACAAGGGAATCAGGTGCCCTCCTGGCCGGGGAAAGGGACAAAGCCCAGAAGAGGAGGGTCTGGAGGGAGTTTCAGTTTGGGGCTGGCTGGGACATGGAGTGAAGGGTAGACGTGGTTGTCTGGCTCACTGCCCCCCAAAATGGACCCAGCTGAAGGGTCCGGTTCTCGACACCTACAAGCTCTGTATTAGACCATGTTCCTGTCGTCTAATAAACCTTCTGTTTTACTGAGGGAAGCAGCGCGGGGTGAGGGATGTGCTGGCCACGGCTTCCTGCAGCCCCCGTTGGCCTGCAGTGGGGAACTGCGGCCAGTGGGATCCGCGATCGGCCAAAGCTGTGGACGCGACAGGTAAACAAACTGGCCTGGCCCGCCAGGGGGCTTACCCTGGGGGGCTGCATGCCAAACGTTGCCGACCCCGGTGCTACAGCAATCTCCCGTACAGCAATGGCTGTTACAAGACAGCATAATTTAGAACAACCCAGAGTCTAAAGCTCAGGTGTATTTGAGGATCTGGGCCAGTACTTGGCTGTTTCTATAGTAATGACCCCTGAGCAAGCAGTGTAATGTACATGCTTATCACTGAGCTTGTCCAGAGGCTGCACGTCCATCAGAATGACTAGATGTCCTGATGTGTAATAAAAACACTTGGAGTCATAAAAAATCAACCCAGCCTACTTTACAGGGCCTGAGCCTTCTCTCCCTTACAGCATCTGAGCAGTAGGAGAATGGCTAATACGGGCCACTGTTCTGGTTGTTGTATTCTATTTATAAAAGCATAATACTGGCCAGTATTATAGTTGCTGTATTCTGTTATAAAACAACAACAAAACATAGAAAAATCAAAAATACAATTTAATGTTTTGAATTAATTTGGGGAAAAGAATTTACAGGACAATACAAGAATTCAAAACATTTAAAACATTCTTTTCTTTCTCTCCAGTATTTTCGTCTCTTTTGTTCCAATTTTGGGTAGCGGGAGCGAGTAGTATAAGAGCCCTACCATCAATCAAACGTTAACCCCACCCCTTGACCCCGTAAGCCCTGCACACAGGTCACTGGAAGTCCCACCTCTTGGGAGTATTACTTCCAGGGTCAAGGTGGACACATGTCCGGAAGCAAGGTGTGTCATGTGACCCCTGTAAGAACTCCTCCCACTGTCCTCTGCTGATCAGGATGGATTCTGCCCCCACAGGAACGCTTCGAGAGAAGATTTGACCAATCAGGGGGAGTTCCGGGGTTTGTGTGACCCCTCTAAGAACTCCTCCCACTGCCCTCTACCAATCAGCAGGGTTTCAGCCGCTGGGGACCACCCCGAGAGGAGATTTGCCCAATTGGGGGGAATTCAGGGGCAGGGTGACCCGTTAGGAGGTGGCTCGTGTGACCCCTCTAAGAACTCCTCCCACCACCCTCTACCAATCGCGATGGGTTTTGGCCACAGAGGACAGCCCCAAAAGGAGATTCAACCAAAATAGGGTGGGTTCTGGGACGGGCTCAACCACCCAGAAGAGGGTCATGTGACCCCTCGAAGGACTCCTTCCAATGTCCTCTGCCAATCAGAGTGCAGAACCATCACCTCATAAGTCCCAGCGCTGGGAAGAGGAGGCCATCTCTTACCAAGAAGACGTGTTTTAGAAATTGTGGAAAGGCTGAGAGGAAACGTGGACTCCTTTACCACCCCTGTGAGAACTTCAGACTTTGTTTTAGCCCCGAGGACCTTTGGAGTTGTGTGGAGAAAGCGCTACAGCAGCGACAGTTCTGAAGAGGATGAGAGAGAAGCCAAGGGGATTCCTTTGGCCCAGCCATTGATGGATATGCCAGAATCCGAACCTGAAGCCCAACTGCTCATGAGACACCCCCATGAGCATGGTGGCCTCTTGTCATCCGCCACCCTGGAGGAGGAAGGCGATCATGGCTTGGGGGAGGCACTGGCAGACAAGGTGAATGGAAAAGACATAGCTCAGGTACATGAATGATTAAGAAGCGACGGTCGATGATTGCGTGTAATGAGGTTAGGAACCAGGGGTTGTGTAAATCTAAAAACAAGGAGTGGGAACTTACGCTTGTTTCTTCTCTGAAAATCTCTCGACAGCTTGACGATGCCTTTCCAGGGGACCCGGAGGCCCTGGACGGCGTAACATCAAGCAGCGAAGGTGAACCAGGCCCGCCTTGTTTTTGCTCAACGCCGCTAGAAATTGTTGAAGATGACTCCGAGGAGGACGGCTACGAGGAGTTTAGGAGGAGGCTTGGCATGGAACTCGCTGAGCCAGTGCCACATCACGAGCGTAAAAATGTTATGCGGACTATTGTACGCGTTGCTGTTTATGCTGTTCTTCATCACTGTCTTAGGGAAAAGCTTTTTGAAAATGGTGAGGGCTGTGTCATAGATGCCCCAGCCCAATGGCACCATGACTGTGTGACTTGGACTTCAATGGATAGAAACTGCAAGCTCTGGGACCTGTGTGCTGAGCTATGTTTGGAAAGCTTATTGAACACTATTATTGCCATAGGTTATGTTATGCAACGTCTGTGCCTAACCCAAGAACATTTAGCACAAGGGGTGACCTTGAGAAATGCCGTTCAATTCAGTGGAGACCCTGACCTTGTTTTAAAGACAATGTCCAAACTGGAAGATGCCTGCTTACAGCGTTACATTGACCGTCTGGTCCACACAAAAAGTGACAGAACCCTGCTTAAGAAACAGTCTATTTGTAAGAAATCTAAAAGGATTAATTGAGAGAATGATGAAGGGACAAACATGCAATATAAAACTTGGCTGCTGTAGATTTTAAAAAATCGAATGAAAAGGGCTTTGTGATTATCTGTGTTTCTGTTGGAAGGTCTCTGGCCCTTAAGTGAGCTAAAAGTTTTAATGAAGCCTCTGGGTTTGTTTTCAAGAAGCTGTATGACTTTTAAATGAAAAAAAAATGGTTTGTGAGAACCTAGGTCTTGTGTCTTTGTGTAAAAGAGACCCATTTACAGCAAAAAGCTGTGAAGTGGGAGGGGAACAAATCCTAAAAATGTGTTTACAGTGTAACCCTTCTGCCCATCAGAGTTGGCCACAACAGGGGCTGGATTCAGTATCTAGGAGTTCCCTCCCAGTAACACAATGCAAAACCGGGTCAAGCCCCCCACCAGCGGGGCACTGAAGCTCCCCTATGACAAGTTGAAATCACTGAATACTGTGTTAAGTAGTAGGGGGGCCTCAGAGCTGGGGCACCGTGAACCCAAAGTGACATCAGCTCTGCAGTCTGTAACCAAACTCCTAATAGAATCAAAATTACCTCTGACATTACACAATGGAGAGAAAGTGCAATTGGTGTTTGGGGCCCTCAGAAGGGGGCTCACATCACTAGGCACAAACCTCCAAACTCTCTCAATTCACTGGGTTTTGGAATCCTTGTCCCTTGCCTAGCGAGTGCTACTTAGTTGATGGCGAGTCCCTCCGTCATAAAAGGCCAAGGACAGTTCTACTGTCCTTGATTCACATAATCAGGATAACAGCACTTTATTCTTCCTGCCCCAATAACAGAGAAACTGGGGATCCCACAGCCGCCAAAGTGACCATTTGGGCTCCTGTGGGCTTATGCTAGGTGGGGTGAGTGTCCTGTGCAAACGAGATCAGCTCCTGAAGTCCTTTCCCACAACTCACCACCAGATGTCAGGGTAGAGCTCATCCTGCCTCTGCTTACAACACGAAAACAAAACAGGGATGGTTCAGACATGTGTTTGAGTACAATAGAGTTGACTCATCCTGTTCACACCCCCACTGAATAGCGAAGGTAACTGTGATTACTTACCCTTGTTGCTAGAGGGATAAATGTGATGGGTGTGCACCCATAGTAAGGGAGGCGGGTGGGTGAGTTCGGATTAATATGAAATGAAATAAAACCTCAGGAATTCGCAGATGCTATTGGGCAGTTTAAATATAATCCCTGGAGTTGGTAGAGCACTATTGGACAGTGAAAATGACCCAGGAACTGGCAGAACTCTACTGGACAGTTTAAATATGACCCAGGAGTTGTTTGAATGCTATGGGTCACTCTTTCTAGCAATTCAAAGCCATTAAAAGTTTAAAATACTCTATTTACCCAAAAAACCCAAAACAACCAACCAAAAAATCCCACCACACACACACACACACACACACGGGTCTAACCCAAAACTGAAATGTTTGAAGGGTTCACAAATCTTCACCATGCTTTAGAACAATCATTTGCTCGAAAGACAAATTTTTAAAAGCTGTGGGTGCTTATTATGGTTGTGATACAACCATTTTATTTCAACCCCCCACCCCAAAGTTTAAGCATGAAAGAAACATATTTAAAAAACAAGCCCCAAAGACATTTACTGAGATCTGCAAAGGGTCCCCACTTGGAAATGGATACAGTTACATTACGGATTGGTGATTTACTGTTTAATACTGTAAGAAGGCCCTACAGAAAAATGTATTTTAACTAAAAGGAAAAAAATGTGGCCAAAAGCAGCTCGGTTGTGCAGACAGCTTAATTTGTTGGATCATACTAAAGAAGTTCTGTATTAAAATCACAAATGAGTTTGATTCCCCATAGTTTAAATTGCAGGGTATTACTAATTAAGAGGTCTCTTGGGTTTTGGTGCTGTTTCTCTCCCTCTCCGTGTGAAAGTTGCAAGCTGCTAATTGTGTTAGTACATCCTAGACAGAGTCTGTTCTCAAAGCAACACTTTGTAACAACAGAAAGAGCACACAGAGACTCCCCGCCCTTTTGTTGTATTTATCTGGCTTTGTTAACAATTGTGCTTTAAAATAGAGATAGAGGATGTATGTGGATGGATGCTTGGTGTGGATAATAACTGAATGATCAGGGAGGTGCCAGCCTAAGAATCCAGTGTCTGTCGGCCAAAGAAGGCGTCAACCAGAGGACCCCCGGAGGGCAGACTGGAATCCACCCAACAGCCTCAAGGATGGGAGAACCGAAGAACAAGACGGAGCCGTCAGGAATGTGCCATCTGCTGATTGATTCAGCAACAGCATGATGAAGCAATTCCCATAGGCTGGCATAGCAATAAATTCCTATAAAAATGGACTCTAGAAATGGAAAACTTTGGGGTCTGATTCTGCAAACCAACTTCCAGGCGCGTCAGATGTGCATCTGACAAGGCCCTGCTCCCTCCTCGTGTCCAGGCCACCTGGCCAGTGGCTTGGCATGAGCAACTCTAAGGCTGGTAACTATGATAACAACCTTGCAGAACCTTTCTGTGTGTGTGTGTGTGTGTGTATGAATGAATGTGTGAGTAAATATGAAATTGAATGGAATGTTATAGCTATAACTAACTGCTTACTATGATTCTTTCTGTATGCACAATAAATGTGGCATTTTGCCTTTTCCCTTTTAATAAGATCCTGCTGGTTTTTATTTTATTGGTATAACAAATTCCCCCACCCCAGATCACAAAAGGGAATGTTAGGGAGGGGTGCCTAATGGCCTTAAGTAGCTATTATTTGAGAGTTGTAGCAATCAAATCAACCTGCTAGCTCCTATTTTGAAGTCTGTTTGAAACAAAGGCTTAGGATGGTGTAAAAACCTCATGTATTTTGGAGACTCTTTCAACAGAAACTCTCTTGAATGGCTGCTGGACTGCAAAAGGAGCCATGCTCCCTGTTTTTAACGCTGAAAATATATATTCTATTATATCACTCATTGGCCATGCTGTCTTAGTAAATAATGGTGCCTATGTTTCTTGCAGTGTGATCTGTTTAGCATGGAACCAATCACTTTAAACTGCATTTCATCACCGGGCCAAGGTAAAAACCAGTTTAACTGTAGTTTTGCTTAATAACTTCAGGTATTACACAGGTTGGATAGGGATTTGGGGGTAATACTAACTAACATTTTTGCTTGTTCTTTAATCCAAAGGCCCAAACACATATGGGGGTGGGGTGGGGGTGGGGCGTAACTTTCTGCAATTGGCTTTTAAATGCATGTGGGTTTATTGAAAAGTATTTTGTTGCAAACTGTGTTTTAAACTCTCACTCTCTCTCTCTCTCTCTGTGTAAAAAAATAGAGGTGGTTTTTTTTTTAAGTATATGGCTGCAAACTGATGGTAATGGTGTGTTTCAAATTAACAGGGTGCTTTTTTAATGTGCAAAATGTGTTTTAAACTGGATTTTAAAAGTTGATTTTAAAAGCAGTTTGGTTTTTATTTTGCAAACTGAGGTGCATTTAAAAAAAATGTTTGTGGGTTTGTTGTTTTTTGTTTTAAAGTGGTAGAAATAAACTCAAAACTCCTGTTTGTTGTACAGCCTGAAATGGATTATTTTATTTTAAAGCTCTGACTTTTTAAATAGAAAAACACCCTAATGAATATTTTATTTTTAAGTTTACAAGACAGTTTCATGTGATTTATAATAATCATAATCATATTGTCTGCTCCACAGTACGGTCAAAACATGAGAGACCCTTAGACCAGAGGGTAAACAAGCTTAAAAGAAAAAGAAAAGAGACAGCTGAAAAGAAAAATTCACCAGATGGATGGATGAAGCCCAGTAAATATACTGTGTTTGGGAGGTTATGAGGTTTTGTATTTTAAGTAAATACATCGGTGTGGGTGAGAAAGATGGTAAAGTTAAGTTTTGTAATATGTTCCTTCCCCCCCAATCGGGAATGTGCAGTTCTCCTGACAATGCTGTAGTCAGAGCTACAGGGACACCTCCACCAGACCAGCCAAAGAACCAGAAATCTGCTTTGAGACCTTTAACAACTGAAAACAGCACAAGAGTGCAGATGAAGCATCAGGACAGTCCAAACCTCAAATACGTCAAAGCCAAGGACAAAACAAAAGACTCTGGTAAAAACCAACCACGCAAACACAACTCCAGTTCCTCAGCGGCCACCTCCACACCAAGCCCTGAGAAAACCATGAGTGAAAACGCCCACCTACGATGCTTCGTTCAGAAGACTGAGGGACGCTGTATCCTCGGGGGTTCTAAGAGAACGGCATTCTAAAAAGGTTTGGGGAAAATATGATGCTTCGTTCAGAATACCGGTGAACGGTGTATCTTCAGGGGGTCTAAAAGAAAGGAGGGCTGGAAAGCACGTCAACAAAGCAAAAGCTTTGGTGGGTGACTTTTTGAAAAATACTTCAATTTTTGGCTCTGCGCAGGCGTGACTAGTCGTGGAAAGGGGCCTGGGTAAAAGGGGTACCCTCAAGGATACACATCAGCTCAGGTGTAAACAAAAGGGGGGACAGCGCTTGGTGGACAAACAAATGGCTGCCAAAAAGTTCCAGGCCAGGGTCGCTGTAAAAATTTTAAAAAGGGCTAAAGAGGTAATGGGGAGGGGGGACAAAAAGAGATGCCCTCGACTGGAGACTCTCAAACTGGAATGTCTGAAAATGGGGAGGTGGAATCAGACTCTCACACAGAGTCTGGTTTAGAAAATTCCCCAGAGGGCTCTCTAGAATGATGGGTCCCCATTTCCTCCCGATGACCCTCACGGAGGCGCCTCGGAGTCTGACTCTCAAATAGCATCTGATGTAGATGGTCCCGTAGAGGAACCCCAAGTAACCCTGAAAATGCAGAGGGGTGTATGGAGAGAGTGAGAAGTTGGCAACGTGAATTACCTAGATTTGGGGGGTTGGTGTATTGTGAGGAATTTCATTTTGTCAATCTTGAGCGAATAAATTCAGCTCAGCAGGTTGTTGAAGCCATACACAGGGGGATACAGTTAGTTCTCGATGACGTTAATGGTAGGGTAGGCCCTGATGATTATGTTCAGTTACATTTAGAGAGCCGTAATTGAACTAACCCGTTGTTTTCAGTCTGAAGAACTAGGGATGAGCTGTCTGCTGAGGATTTCTTCAATCAGACCTCAAAGCTGCCACAGAGCAATAGAGTTGCATGTCAATGGGACATTGCACCTCGTTGGGACAGTTTTAAAAAAACAGGGGTGGGGGCCGCTCGTAGAGTTTTAAATTCTATCCTCAGTAGTCAAATCATCCATAAAAAAGAGACAATGTTTAGTAGACCTGACTTACATGGCTACCAATCTGTGTTTTGCGCGTGGGCTCTTGACCATCATGTCCGACCATAAACCTACGGACGCGGAATCGTTACCGAGGGAGAGAAAGTTGCATGAGAAACTGGGCTGGTCAGATCAAAAAAAGATTATGCTCAGTGACGTAGCAATGTCTGAACAGCATTTAGGAGTCAACACACAGGTGGTGCTGTATGTGGCGAAAGGGGCTTTTTTTAAACGGGCGGGGGGGCAGTTTACCCCAAGACCTATTTCATCCTGTTGCACGATGAGCATTACTATGGGGTTCTGGTTGTGAAAAAGTTGTTTGGAGGAAAAAAATATGGTGAGTTTTGCCCCACGGTGCACATTCACGGCCACTCTCGCAGGTACAGCTGCTGCCTCTGCTTGAGCGTAACCTGCTCAGACAGCGTGGACGTGCAGCTGAGGTGTCCTCGCTGTAGACTGTATTGTCAGTCCAGAGAGCGTTTAGACAGACACATCGACTGGGCATCGACAGAACAAGCTGAATGCCTGTCTAAAACGTTGTGCGACAAGGGTCAGTCTTACGTGGACAAGCGGCACAGACGTAAAGGGAGGCGCTGTAAGCAGGGTCAGGGTTTGATCGCTGGTGATGTAGACGGTCACCTCGGTTTTATGGACAGCCTTAGAAAGCCCGAATCCTCAGAAAAGTGTATTTGTTATGATTCTGAATACACACAGGAGACTGGGTTGCACACTCCCAATTACATTTTTGCTATGTCCCTCAAGCCGGAAAAGTCCTGGGAATTTAAGGGTGATGAGTGTCTTTCTATGTTTGTTCAGACCTTTATTGGCAAAGAGTTCCGGGTCTACACGTTCCAGGCGCACAATTCCAAAGGTTACGATGCATACTTCATCATTAGACAGTTACTGAAGGAAAAGATGTGCCTAGAACTGATCACTCAGGGTAGTAAACTAATGTGTGTGGAAGTTAAGGCCCTGGGCATTCGTTTTATAGACTCTTTAAACTTCTTGCCCATGAAGCTTGGTTAGCTCCCGCAGGTGATGGGATTTGAAGGGTGCAAAGGGTATTTTCCACATTTTTTGAACACTTGAGAAAATCAAAATGACGTGGGGCCTATGCCCGGTGTGGAGCACTATGGTGTAGAAAGCATGATGCCCAGGGAAAAAGCAGAGTTTCTCGACTGGTAGCAGGCCCACAGGTAGGAGACGTTTGACTTGCAGAAAGAGCTCGCGTATTACTGTCAGCAGGATGTCAAAATTTTGAGACAGCTTTGTATCCTATACAGAAAAGAGATTATGAAAATGATGGAGAAGGGAGATCTAGTAGAGAGAGAACCTGGTAAATTCACTGAGATAAAACTGTGTATAGATCCATTCTGGTACATAACACTAGCATCTGCCTGCATGGCTATGTACAGGTTTATGTTTTTGGAGCCTAACACGGTAGCTCTTCTCCCTCCAGACGATGATCACAGGCAGAAAAAGATATTCGACCCCATCTATTCAGTGGCTGTTGTATACCTCTCACCAAGAAACTATACAAATAGGGCATGCTTTACAGGGTGGGGAACTACAGGTAGGCTCCAACTCTTTAGAGGGTTATGCCAGTGTTGACAGGGTACACACAGCCATAGAGTTTAATGGGTGTTCTTTTCCACGGTTGTGCCACCTGTCATTGTGAGAAAGCACAAAACCCTATGACGGGGACAACTTTTGGGTTTCCTTATTACAAGACGCAGCTCAAGACCGACTATCTGAAATAACTTGGTTTTGTAGTGAGGACTCTTTGGGAGCAAGAGTGGGAAGTGATGAAAGAAACAGACAGGGAGCTTGCAGGTATTGAAAATGAGCCCAGTTGCCCTAGCCTCTCGTGCCTAGGGATGCTCTTTTTGGGGGGAGGACAAACGCTATCTGTCTATATTACAAACTTAACTCCGGGGAAGAAATCCACTATTATGATTTTACCAGCTTCTACCCTTTTGTAAAGAAAACCAAAGAATACCCTATCGGACACCCCGATATAGTTTATGACAAATTTGGACCCCTTGCAAATTATTTTGGAATTGCAAAACTTAAAGTGTACCCCACACAAGGCTTCTTTTTCCCATTCTTACCTGTCAGAGTGGGTGGCAAGCTTATGTTCCCGCTATGCCGAACCTGTGCGGAAACCGATCAGCGGGAGATGTGCATCCATACTGACAAGGAGAGGGCCATCCTGGGGACTTGGTGCACGGTGGAATTGAACGCGGCCATAACGAAGGGGTACGCGGTGGCAAAAATATATGAAATCTGGCTTTTTAATGAAAAATCTGATGAACTCTTTTCAGAGTACATCAAATGACACCTCCGCCAGAAACAAGAGGCTTCAGGGTATCCCAGCTGGTGCACAGATGAAGAAAAACAAAATAAGTACATGAACGATTTCTACCAGAAAGAAGGCGTGCGTTTGTGCCAACACGAGATCAGGTTTAACCCCGCTAAACGCCAAATCGCTAAACTCTTTCTAAATTCCCTCACGAGCGAGATCCCGCCAGATCAACACATCACCGAGTTTGTGTCGGCAGGCCCGAAAACATACGGGTATAAGCTGTCGGGAGGAAAGGCCTGTATGAAAGTCAAAGGTATTACCCTGAACTTGGCAAACTGTCAAAAGATCAACTTTGAGAGTTTGAAAGATCTAGTCCTGGACTATTGCACGGGCCTGCGAGAAAACACCTCAAAAAAGAGAGAGGTGCAGCAGCCCTCTATCGTAAGGAGCAAAAATCAGTGGTAAATAGAGACCAAAACCCTTAAGAAAACAAAGAAAGTCATTTACAACAAGAGGGTCCTAGGAGAAGGCTTTAAAACCCTGCCCTACGGATTTTAAAATGGATACGAGGTGGAAACACCCCTTTTCTGCAATACTCGCGGGACCTAGCAACTGTGGGAAAAGTTATTTTATAAAAAATGTGTTGGATAATGCCAAACAAAACATTGTCTGTTATGCCTGAGAATATTGGATAACATGGCTATAAAAAGCATTGCAAGATACACGTCTGGGCTTGTTGAAACACATTTTGAGCAAGGCTAGGTATGCCCAAGAATTTAAATGTATTTTTTAGAAAATTCATCACCATCCGGTCGTTTTGCACTAAGTCGTTAGAATACAATTTTAAAATCCTGTCAAAAGATAAACCCTTGCTCTGATGATGTAAGAAAAACACTCAGTGATAGACGCAGGCGACAGAGCGGGGGTCTTGTAATTGTCTATTGTGAAACACAATGCCTGTGGCATTTTTGTTTAAACATTTCATAATGCTTTTAGGAAACAACATGCTCTTCGGGGGGTGCCCGTATGAGTCTAAAAACTCTCCACGGTTACGCTCCGCCAGACACAAGGCAAGCCAGTGTTCACCAGGTTGGTTGTGTGGATGTGCGATACAAACCTAGGGGTCTCTGAGACAGCGTGTCGCCAGGGAGCCAAATCACAAGGGAACACATCTAAGAAATTCTTTTTTGTGTAAGGCACCTTGATAAGACACACGAGAGCTGCGCGGTGTCCATGTTCACATATGGTCAAGCAGAACGTCTCTCCTCTGATTTCTCTCTATGATGTTGTCAAAAACCCCATGCATGATCAGATTGATGGTGATGGTTAAAGCCTTCCCAAAACGTATTTCTGCTCTCAGGTTCCCGGTTTTAATCAGGGAATAGTCATCGGTGCATTCCTGGTCGGGAGACAGGTCAAAGGCAAACAAGGTGTAACCCTGTGGAAACTCCTCACGGTCGATTAACAGAGAACGATCTGTCATGTGTTTACCAGTGTCTGTACCAGATTCATGTATTCTCTCACGCAGCATCCTGCCTCCAAGTCTGGTTGCAGAGGCTTGGTTGGTATCTGTTCACCATCCACATACAAGGCCACAAAATTTATATCATAATGTTTAAAATGAAAGGGATTTTTAGTGTAACTTCCACTCAAGGCATAAGACAAACCCTAGGACAAGCATTTTGGGTAACTGTCCCAAAAAACAGGTTCTCCTGGTTATTGACCCTGCTGCCCACGGGGATGCTAAACACTTTCATTCCCACACGGTCCACGGGATATTTAGCATTTGTGGTAAGCAGGGACTCCGCGTGCCCCAGACGAACGCTCAGGGCCACTCGTACTTTCTTCATAAAAAGCGATGCTGATACAATGCGCAATTTAAAGCCTTCGGCTGCACTGCCCATTAAACAGAAAGCATCTTATCTGTGCGTCAGTTTAAATTTTCACATCCACTCCGTTCAACAAATGAGACGTATCTGTTCTGATCTGTCTTTATTTCAATGGTAATGGTATCGATGTGGTGTTTTCTGACAGGAATGTGATGAGGTTTATCGTAGGTGATGGTGACAAACTCATTGTTCCTTCCTCAGACAGGGACACAGTGTAACAGGGGAACAGAAAAGTCCCTCACAAACTGGTGTTCTACAATATCTGTGTGCAGATACAGGGAATTAACTCCCCCTGTGATGTCTGCCCAGAAGGGGAATTTTTGGATGCTGCGCTTGGGGCCCAAACCTAGAATGTTAGCTAGCTCCCTGCTGGTAGAAAACATAAGAGTAAAATCAGCGGATTTAAGGTTAACTTTTCTACCCACAGGGTCATCGTTCATGACCACCTCAGGTGGTGGGGGATGATGAGCCACGGCATTGTTCATATGATCCAATCATTTGGGTATGGACAAGTAATAACCTCGTCGTAGGATAAAACTCTATGCCATATCTTCAAAGGTGATTTCAAAAGGGGTGTCCTCGTTGATAGCGTTCCAGCTGTGCGGGTGTTGTATTTCCACTAACCCCACCTCCCAGGCACCCGGGAGATCCAAGGGCTTAATTAGCTGTATTGTAAAGTTCGAGCTGGTGTTTTGAGGAAAAACTGCAGAGCTGGCATTGCTGGGCAAAGTCATGTAAAACCCGCTGTCGCTCATTTTTCGCTCACGTGGTCGCCTTTTCTAAAAGGGGCAACAACCGGTTTTATTTTAAAACCGTTTCTATCAACCGGTTTCCATATCTTCAGAGAATTGGAAGGGTTAACATCGGCGGGTCTGGTACGTAGAGTTCTGTAAAAGCTCTGGTTGTAACTCTTCATAAAGTCAGGTAACAGGTCAATGTGGCGAAAGGCGTTATGGGCTGTAAAATATCGCCACATCCTCCATATCTTTTTCAAGTTCTGTTAAAATCGCTCCACAACCCCTGCTTTGACTTCATTATCAGTAACAAAAAGCGTTAACGCTGTGCTGTTTCAACAATCTGCTAAAAGGTTTGTTTCAAAATTCTTTCCACCGATTAGTTTGTCATTTTTGAGGCACGCGACCTTGGCTAAAAATAGCTTCCAAGGATGCTTTTTGGCCACTTGAAAAAGAAGATTGACCCCGTCAAAGCCCCCAACTTTCCTGGGGGTTTAACAGGTTTTCTTTAACAGAGCTGTCTGTGGAGACATGGCTGTTCCTGGGACCGTCTTTTACGAACACAAGTATGGAGGGGGACACGTTCATTCTGGCACATTTAAATAAGTTTTATTAATCGCCTGGTTTAACACAATCTTTTACAGCCGCCTGAAACAAAGGACGCCATGATCCCTACCATGAGGGAGTCTGAGCTGGTTCATTCTTCCATTTTTGTCCTTTTCTGGATTTTCCTCTGGAGATCTGGGTCTCAGACAGGAGCAAAAACAGCTGATGCACGATGGATTTACTCCCACAGGGCTACCGATGTGTAACTTCTCAAAGGCCTCTAGAAAGGCATCGTCGAGCTGTTGAGAGATTTTCAGACAAAAAACAGTGTAAGCACCCCACTGCCTGTTTTTAGATTTATGTAATGCCAGGTCGATTCCTAACCCCATCACACCCCCATGATCGACCATCGCTTCTTAATCATTCATTTACCTGAGCGCCGTCTTTCCCGTTCACCTTGTGACTCCCCCAAGCCACAATCGCCTTCCAACTTTAGGGCCTGGACAATGAGAGGCTGTCACACTCATCGGGGTGCCTCACAAAGGTTTGGATTTTGGGGTCGGGTTCCGACGTATCCATCAACGGTTGAGTCAAAGGGCCCTCCTCGGAACTGTCACTGCCGAAGCGCTTTCTCCACACAACTCCAAAGGTCCTCGGAGCTAAAACAAAATCTGAAGGTCTCACGGGGGTGGTAAAGGAGTCCATGTTTCCTCTCAGCCTTTCCACAATTTCTAAAACATGTCTTCTTGGTGAGAGATGGCTTCCTCTGCCCAGCGCTGGGACTTATGGGGTGATGGTGCTGCACTCTGATTGGCAGAGGGCGTTGGGAGGAGTTCTTAGAGGGGTCACATGACCCTCTTCTGGACGGTTCACCCAATCTGAGAACCTGCCCCATTTTGGTCAAATCTCTTCTCGGGGCGGTCCTCTGCAGCCGAAACCCATCGCGATTGGTAGAAGGTGGTGGGAGGAGTTCTTAGAGGGGTCACACGAAGCACTTCCGGACGGGTCACCCCACCCTGGAACTCCCCCCAGTTGGTCAAATCTCCTCTCGGGGTGGTCCCCAGTGGCTGAAACCCCTCCTGATTGGTAGAGGGCGGTGGGAGGAATTCTTAGAGGGGTCACACAAACCACTTCCAGACAGATCACCCCACCCCGGAACTCCCCATGATTGGTCAAACCTCCTCTCGGGGTGGTCCCCAGTGGCTCAAACCCCTACTGATTGGTAGACGGTGGTGGGGGGTATTCTTAGAGGGGTCACACGAACCACTTCCAGACAGATCACCCCACCCCGGAACTCCCCAGGATTGGTCAAACCTCCTCTCGGGGTGGTCCCCAGTGGCTCAAACCCCTACTGATTTGTAGACGGTGGGGGGGGGTATTCTTAGAGGGGTCACACGAACCACTTCCAGACAGATCATCCTGCCCCGGAACTCCCCCTGATTGGTCAAATCTTCTCTTGGGGCGTTCCTATCAGGGCGAAACCCATCCCGATTGGTAGAGGACAATGGGAGGAGTTCTTAGAGGGGTCACATGACACACGTTGCTTCCGGTCATTTGTCTGCCTTGACCCTGGAAGTAATACCTCATGGCTTGGGACTTCCAGTGACGGTGGCTAAGGCTTACGAGGGCCAAGGGTGGGGTTAACGTTTGATTGACGGTAGGGCCCTTATACTACTGGAGCGCCTTCTTCTGTTTCTCTCCCGCTTCATTCCCCAAGCACTCGGCCAGGACAGATGTCATTTAGGACCTCAGTTGCCACCAGCTGGACAGAGGGACTTGGGTCTTTCTTGAGGAACTGGAGAGCTGAAATGACAGAGGACAACATGCTAGTGTACAGACTGTCAAATCACAGCTAAGCGTGATCACAGAATCTTGAACTACCAGAGCTGAATGATCACATTGTAAAATGTGAAACTGGGCTCAGTCCTTCTATTGGGATGGAAAATACATGAGAGATGAATATGCCTCACTTTTCATATTGTCACCTGTGCCTGAACTAGCTGGAGACTTACTATCTCTGAATACCATGCTACAGAAGCTCTCCAATACAAAGAAAGCTTTAGGTTCCTCCATTGGCTCCCTTCCATGCTCCCAACAAGTGGGGAGGCCCTGACTCGACCAGAAAGTCACCCACTCTGCTGTAAATGGAAGAAGGTCCATTGTTTCAATAGCTTCCACTTTTAAGTTTATTTTCCTTCTCTATTCAGGAGCCACGGTCTGAGCTCCAATAACCCTGGAATTGAACAGAGACCAGGTCCAAGCTGGTTTGTGCAGGATGCAGGGCACCTACTGGAAGAAAAATTGCTGGTGGGAAATTTGGGGGAGCAGAAAGTGGCTACAATTTCTCCTCACCTGGGCAGTCCACAGAGAGCCAATAACGCCCAAAGAGTGGATAGCACTGGCTGCGGAGGGGGCCTTGCCAGGACAACCAGGAGATGCACGGACTCACATCACACCCCCTGCAGCTGCCTCCTTCAGGGGAAATTAAAGCTGACTTTCTACTGGGCAAGACTGAATTTGTCCTTGGATGTGTGGCTGATGCACTTTGCACCAGTGCTATCGGTTACAGCTGCTTCTCAGCTAAATTTCTTTAGAACTCACGGATGAGCAGAACTTCAGCTGTATTTATTACTTACACATCAGCAGATGGTCCAGGTTCGGCCATTTCATACGCTGCCTGTCTGTGTGTTCCAGGATGATGCCTAAATACACAATGGAAAACAAACAACAACAATAAAACCTTCCCTTGTTGAGTGCAAAGTGATATTAGCAGCCCCTAGACAGGTCTTTGGCCTCTCCTACTGTGGACCTAAGGGTGAGCTGTGGGCAAGAGGATGCTAGTGCAGTTTAGAGTCCACACTGAAGAGAATGAGAAAGACTTTTTTTTTTAAGAATGTTTACACAAAACCCATTTGCTTTAAAGAGTCTGTGTTCCTCTTGCCACTGCTGTCAGTTATTGGAGACATACTATGCTAGTGTCTTGGTCTAGTGGTCTGAGCAAAGGCCTGGGGCCAGGAATAAGTGAGTTCTAAGCAGGGATCCCACAAGGTGACTGACAGGTGGGACTTAGGCCACAATGCCTGCCTGTCTCACCTGGGTATGCTTGGGAGAAGAGGGCACAGGGCCAAAGCGGAGGAACCTTTTGCCTCCTTGACAAGGTGGTGTGGCCAGGAACCTGAAAGAGCAGGTGCTGAGGGCAGGTGGGCTGCATGCCTCTCAATGATGAAGTCGTAGTGAAGAGCACTGAGCAACACTGTGGGTGGGTCTGCACTTTGAGCAAGGGGGATCACTCGCAGTTCAATGGGACAGGCCACACTACCTCGGACAGCGCTCGCATGCTAAAATTAGAATGTAGCAAAAGCAGCACGAGCAGTGGGAGGAGCTAGCCACCTTGAGAATCAACTTTGGGGTTTGGATGGGATCATACTTGGGGTGGTTAAACTTCCTCCTGCTCCTGCCATCGCAGCTACTCTCTATTTTTAGCACTCAGGGCTAGTGCGGGTATGTTTCATCAAGCTGGGAATTAGCCCCCCAGCTCCAAGTGTAAACATGCCCTATGAGACAGTGTCCCAGCCTCTACTACTAAATGACTGCACCGTGCTTTCCCTACAACAATCCCAAAGCACTTTATAGCAAGTCATGATTTCCTCCGACCACCACACTGGAGAGGTAGGGATATTAACATCCCCATTTATGTATGGGAAGCTGAGGCATAGAGAGATTAATGGCAGCTCAGTGCTGCACAGTGGGATTTTTTTCTCTCTCCCTCAATGGGAATACCAAAAGGGACACTGGGCATCATCTCTCACCAGCTAACTTGACTGCAACTGCCCGGATCTCTTCCCATCTGCTAAAGAAGTACATGATGGTGCTTTTGTACAAGTTCTCCAGCAGCTCGGCATTCTCTTTGGCCTAGAGGAAATCAGGGACACATGAGCTCTCTCTGGCTAGAAGTGCCCTTTGACTGCCAGCACATGCTTTTACGAGCCACAGGTAAATCAGAGAAAGAACAGGTGACTGGGTGGACGTGGGAAAAATGGGGATCTGTGGCAGATTTACATTTCCCATCACCCTCAGTCATATATCCCACTCTGACCGCTATTTCCATTACCCATCACACATCCCCCCCACACCTCTACACCACCACATACCACTCCAGTCAAGAAACTCAGACACTTCAACAGCTCACTCACAAGGTGTCTGCAAATGTCCACCTGGAGCTCTTCAGGCTTCAGCTCGGCTGTGCCATCAAGGTGTTCATTCACGGCAGTTTGGAGCCTCTTCAGTCCCAAAAATGGGACACAGAGGTGAAACGTAGCTCTGCATTCCTGAAAAAAAGGAAGCGTGTCACACCATTTAATTGTTCCCTAATGAGTGCTTTGGTCATTCAAAGGGAACTCATCTGCTTGACTGCTCATCTATTCCGGGATAAAAAGGGATTCATCTGGATGTAATTGGCAGAAAACATGCAGGAATGACTAATAGAGGGGAGAGCTTCCACTGCAACCTGGAGGTAGCATCAATGTCTTTTTGGAACAGATCTACCTACGAAAGCTGCTTCACCAGGTCTCTCTTCTGTTCTGGGGAGGCAGGGGCCTGGGGTGCAGAGACAGACAGGAATAGAGAGCTGTCGGGCTCAGACCCATGACCTATCCTGGATTCTGGTGAGGCAGCCATGGACCAACCTGGCGGGAACTGACTCAGCAGGAGGGCAATGAACTGAGGGGGGAATTTGGACCTCCAGAGCAGGCAGGAATAGCAGAGCTCCCCTGTCATTGGGAGGAAGATTCCTTTGGCTTAGTAAATAAGTCACTCTCGGTCTTACCACTGAAACCCTGGGGTTCGGGTCTTGCAGGTGCAGCAGAAGTGTGACCCAGCTCTGTCGAACCTGCTCGGCGAAATAGCCCTTCCATTTTCTTTTGGTCAGGCGGGCCAGGATGCCAAATACGACAAAGGACCATAAACGAAGAGCATCATCCTCCTACAGCCAAGAAAGCCCCACAAGTTAGTAACTAAGGGACAATCACATCACGAACCTCGCACAGCCATCTCTTCTACGCTAAAGTCGAGGGATTCCAACTACAGCTAGTCGGGAACACTTTCATGAACTAATTTTTGTTTCGAATTTGCTGATTCATCAAACTATTTTAGCGACAGTTCCATTTTGATGAAATTCCTCCAGAAGCCAGGCAGGGGTCCTTAGAAACCTGCCTGCTGTATTGCCAGTGCACCCATTCAGCTCCCTGGAAGCCGATCTAGCAGGCTGACTGGGATCGTGGGCTTCCAAACCCCCAGCGTCTGGGACCCTGGCTCTCAAATTTGCAACTCCCTGGCACTTCTAGCTCCCACAGTTTCCTGGGTTCCCAGCACCGGGATAGTCTGAGAGCAGACTGCCCGGACCCAAGGCTTTCAATAGAGCTTGGCTGAGAACAGGAATTCTGTTTCACAAAGAGTTTTGAAGTTTGGGGAGAGGGATTGCCACAAATAGGAACAAAACCAAAATTTGACATCTCAAAATTCTCTGCAAAACGGAATCATTCCAACCCTCTCACGTAGAAATGGTATAGAGCAGGCCCAACGCTCTCTATTGTACCTTGGAACCCCCTTTTCATGGTTATCTAGCTACCTAATCTAGTATTCAGACTTTCTTTGAGGTTCTCAGTGGCAAGAAAGAAGAACAGAAGGGGGAGACTGTGGGAGCAGGGATGTCATCCCCATCCTCCTAATGTTCTCCTCCTCCGAAAAACACCTCTCTTCCCTGGGGCTGAAACATCTCTTCACTCTGACATGAGCAATGCCCAGGGAGTAAATGGAGTCTAATCAAGATCGCTTGAACTGGGGCTGGAGAGTTCTGGTCACATACGTTGTCAAAGTAGGTCCGGATCTCTTGGGTGAGGTCTCTGAAGGAAGAACCTATGTCCTTCTCTTTCAGCTCCTTCAGGACTTTGGCCACTGCTTTCATGCTCTCGCCAATGACTTCAGAACTGAAAGGGTCACTTAAGGCCCTGATCAGGATGACCATAAGAAACTTCTTGTGCTTTTTCAGCTGGACAAACATACGACATTAAAGAACACTGATCACTGATCACACTTCTAATACGTTTTCTTTAGCAGTTATGAAGCTGTGGGGATTTCATCTCCCCCTCCCACCCCCCCATCCCTCTCCCCGGAGACCTATAGCTATATTTCAGACCAGGTTCGAGCTACAATGAGCCAAACTTGGTGCCATAATACACCTGTGTCATCCTATTATTAGATTCCTAGTTACTTAGATTCCAAGGCCAAAAGAAACCCTTGTGATTATCCAGTCTGACCTCCTGCATAACATTGAACTTCCCCGAAATAGTCTCTGTTGGAACTAGAGTGTATCTTTTAGAAAAACGTTCAATCTTGATTTTAAAATTGCTAGTGACAGAGAATCCACTACAACCCTTGGTAAATTGTTCCAATGGTTAATTAAAATTACCATTAAAAATCAATGCCTTATTACCAGTCTGAATTAGTCTAGCTTCATTTTCCCCCATTGAATCTTCTTATACCTTTGTTTGCTAATGGGAAGAACCCATTCTCAAAATGTGTTCCCCATGTGAGTAGTTCTAGACTGTCCTCAAGTCACTCCTTAACCTTCTCTTTGTACAGCTAAATAGATTGAGCTCCTTGAGTCTATCACTAGAGGTATCTTTGCCAATCCTTTGAGAATTCTTGGGACTCTTCTCTGAATCCTCTCTAATTTATCAGCATCCTTCTTGAATTGTGGACACCTGATCTGGACACAGCATTCCAGCAGTGCTCACATGAGTGTCATATTCAGAGGGAAAAGAACTTCTTTACTCTTAGTCAAGATTCCTCTCTTTATGCCTCTAAGGATCATTTCAGCCCTTTTGGCCACAACTTCGCATTGGGACACCTTATGTTCAACTGATTCTCTGCCATGACTCAAGTGGTTTTCAGCATCATTGCTTTTTGGGATAGAGTCTCTCATCCTGTAAGTATGGCCTGCGTTGTTTTTTTTTTGTTCCTAGATGGAGACATTTACACATGGTCATATTAAAGTGTACAGATTGTTTGCTTATGCCCAGTTTAGCAAAGGATCTAGCTTGCTCTGTATTGACTGCAAAGAGGTTACTCGGGTATGTGAGAGAGCAGAATTTGGCCTAGTGCATTGTGTGCAGCCTCTGTAAACTCCGAACAACTATTTTCCTTGGTTTCTCTCGTTATACTGCATTCTAGTCAGTATTCTCTCTTACCTTCTCAGGCGCCCCATAGACTAAATTTCCCAGGCCTCTTACAGCCATCTGCCGGACAATGCTGTTCCTATCATGTGACTTTTCTTCCAAGATGTGTAAGACTGGCTTAAGGAACTTCTTCTCCCTGAGCATGGGATCACTCATTAGCTGAAAGAAAATCAACCTGTCCATTAGCCCCAATATGATCATTAAGATTGGGAATAGAATCTGAGCAGACATGTCATACACTAAAAACAACAAGGAGTCCTCCTACAGCCCCAATCTTGAGGATACAGACAAATATGGCTACCCCTCTGATACTTGGCACATAATACACTGTAACACAAATGAGAAATTCCACACAAATGAGAAAGGTCTACAAAACATGGAGCTTTCCTTTTGGGCACTAGAATAGGGATCCACTCACCTCTTGAGAGCCTCTTAGTGGCTGGGTATGGTATCACAGTCCTTTTCTCACCCCTGGTGCATCCTGCCAGCCGTCCTCAGTGAGTCTTCTGTGGCTCAGGCCTCTGGCTGAGTCCCAAAGTCCAAAGGAACCCCTTCTGGGGTAGTCAAGAACAGTCCCATTGCCCTCACTAGGGTCTCCAGCCCCAACTCTGGGTCCTTTACATTCTGCCCTTTGTTCAAGCTCTCCATTAGCATTGTCCCCTCCATGGGGCTTATGCCACTGTTGGTGGTAGGGGAACCTGGGCCTGCCCCTAACTCTGGGTTCCAAACCATGGATCCTATAAACAGGAGCTAGGCACTGCTTGATTTCAGGTCATTGTCGCTTCTTCCTACCGGCCACTTTTAGCTTCACCCTCACCTCAGAGTTAAAGTTCTTCGGGACTCTCTTCCTGAAAACCCAGCTTAAGTAAAGGCTGCCAGAATCAAACTCTGGCTGTCCCCTGAATTTCTGTGGCCAGAGAGCAGCGCCCTTTCTTGCCCCTCCAGTTCCTGCCAGGAACTGACCTGCTAAAGCCCTTCAGCTCCTTTTAGCCAAGCCTGATGGGCTCGGATTGGCTGCTTTCATGAGGCCTCTCTAGACAGACCCAGACTGGGGGCTCTTTTCCTGGGGCAGGGTGTAGTAGGACCATGAGGCCTCTTGTAAGGAGCCTTAAAGCCCAGGTACAGCCCATCACGGGCACAGAGAGGTTGTTTTTCTTAGAACCAGATAAGCCCCGAAGATAGTTGCTTAGTATAAGTGGGAAATATGATGCAGATGTTGGAGGAAGACTATGGAAAGGGAGGATGCTCCAGCAGGTATCCCCACTCTAGCCTAGGACTTAGGAGACCCAGGTTTCATTTTCTGCTCCCTCAAAGACTTCCTGTGTGACCTTGGGCAAGTCACTTAGCCCTTCTGTGCATCAGTTCCCTGCCTGTAAAATAGGAAACATAGTGCTTCCCTACCTCGCAGGAGTGTGGTGGGGATACAGACATTAAAGAGTTTAGAGGTACTCCGATACTAGAGTAATGAGAACCTAAGATAGACATTAATGTAGTTGTAGGTTGCTTGGTTGGTAGTATTAGGACACTCAGTTCATTCAGAAGATGTGCTGAGCTAAAACAAATTCAGGAGGTGTTGGTTAGGATCAGCACTAGGACTTGGCAGAAGAGGTCCAGTCATCCAAACTGTGTCCGTATCTCTCTCAGCCAGCACCTGTGGTTGTGTAGCTAGTATAGGCAATGACGGCAATAAAAACCACAGAGAGAGAGAGAAGGACTCAGAAAGGTATCGTGAAGTTCCTGGTGAGGTTTCCATATAAAGGAGGACCTATTCTACTGTCTAAAATGACAATTACTCCTATGAACTGAACTGTACAACTCCCGAAAGAAAGGCAGACAAGAGTCTAATGGTGAAACTGCTCTTCAGAGCCCTGTGTCTTACCTGGGCAAGGAAAGCTGTGCTGGTGACTCGGTGGTTTTCTGAGGGGGAATTCACCCAGGGGAGGAGGCTCTGTATGATCTCAGGTGTTATGAGCCCAGATCTTAGCAGAAGCCTGGAAGATAAAAGAAACCGCTCATGGGCTAGATTGCACACTTCAAAAACTCAGCTGCTCTGAGCATACAGCTCTGATATCTAGGAGTGGGAGCTGTGTGTTTCCACCCAGGACACCCCCGCACCCTCCGCCCACAAAGCTATAAACGGGAGGTTCCCTCTCAGCCACTCTATTGGCTACTCATTCCCAAGGATAAAATGATGCCTCCTAGATCTCTTACCTCACCAGCAGACACACTCCCTCATGGTGTGTCTTGGGGTTTTCCACAAGAGTCCAAGTCCTCTGCTTCCTGAGCGCTCTCACCAGTCTCTCATTCCCACCCTTGAAAAGCACAGATTCTAATGCTTTGATAGAAAGCCTGGGGAAAGAGAGGCACAGAACTGCAGCAATCAGGAGGAAGGTGCAGCTTGAACAGAGAGTCAGGAAGCCCCGGTTACTTCTCAGGTCTGCTGTTCAATCGGCAGTTCACCCATTGGCAATGTCCTGGACACCAGTGTCCCTGGAAGGACTTGATGCTGGGAGGTAAGTTTCAGTCTCATACATCTCATAGGACTAGTTTTGCTAGGGACAAAATTTTGCAGTCCTTTTTCATAGAATCATAGAATCATAGAATATCAGGGTTGGAAGGGAGCTCAGGAGGTCATCTAGTCCAACCCCCTGCTCAAAAGCAGGACCCATCCCCAATTAAATCATCCCAGCCAGGGCTTTTTCTCTTTCTGCAAGGAGTATGGGCACTAGCAGAGTACAGTGATATGGAAAAGATACATGATCAGGACCCAGAAACAGGGGGCATAGAGTGTGGTGATCACTAATGGACATTTTGGGGTCATATCTCCAGATATGAGGTGACAGAGTGCTGAGGGTTTGCACTTGAGTCAGCACTCTGGTCACTATTCGTACTAATTCGGTTCCTCACAGAAGGCCTAATTGGATAGAGGTGTACCTGATTACGAGGTCAGATTGGGGCTAGTGAGTCAAGGAACCAATCATTCCATTAACAGGGAAACTGTATAAAAGGACATGGGCAGGAGCCCTTTGAGGGGAACAGACAGAGAAAGAAACTTGGGTGACCAGATGTCCCAATATTTGGGGCTTTATCTTATACAGGTGCCTATCCCCCCACCCGCCCCTGTCCTGATTTTTCACACTTGCTGTCTGGTCACTCTAAGAGAAACAGAAAGACAAAAAGCTAGGAGAGCCTGACAAAGTGAGGTCTCTGAGTGGAAACACCTTACCCCCCACCTGACTTTTGGAGAAGAGCTTAGAAAGTTGAGATACAATATAAAGGTGCTATGTATTGGTAGGGGGATTAAATAGACTATACATTGGTGTTTACAAGCAAAAAAGTCTCAACGCGGTCTGTGTTTGTGGAAGATGTGGGGGTGCAACACCCCTCTGTGTCACAGCTGGGGGCTCATCAGGGATTTCCCTGTTATCTATGCAAATGGAGAGCCTCTTGGAGAAGCCGGTGTAGAGGTTTGGCAGTCCAGGCGATGGAGGGAACACTGAAATGGGTGATGAAGCAGCAAAGAGAAGTGTAGAACAGGGGTTCTCAACCTTTCTGTTTCTGAGCCTCCCCCCCTACCTCAACATGCTAGAAATACTCCATGGCCCAGTTCCAGGCCTCTGCCCTGCCAGGCATCAGAGTTTGGGGCTCCTGGCTCCAGATTTTAACCCCACAGGGTGCAGGGGCTTGAGGCTTTAGTGCAGGTGCTGGGCTCAAGGCTTCAGCTTTCTGCCCTGAGCCCCAGCTAGTCTAAAGCCAACCCTGCTTGGCAGACCCCCTAAAACCGGCCCGGTTGAGAACTGCTGGTGTAGAACAGTGGCCTCCAAACATTTTGGCTCACGCACCCCCAGGGTGACCTGCCGCAGACGCGCCACCGATGGGAGACCTGCCACAGGCGGGCCGCCAGAGGGGAGCACCAGCCATGGACATGCAGAGCTGCCGCCGAAGGAAAAAAACGGCGGAGTGCCGTCCGGCGGCGCTACTGCTGCCACGCCCCCCCCCGGGATCATCCCGCGCACCCCAGTTTGGAGACCGCTGGTGTAGAAGACCCGACAGACCTTCCAACAATCCCAGCAGGCAGAAAAACAGCCTTTCCTTGCCCGGTAGGTTTAACAGCAAAAGAGTCGGCAGGAATTTATACGGGAGCAAGCCCAGGTCTGGCAACAACTCCCCCAAAGTTTGGTGAGTCCCGTGACAGGAAATGGAAACCAGGCACAGGAGATCAGACTGTAAAATGGGACCCGCGAACAACCCCGATGTGTTTTTGGTTACTCCTCAAGGAGGAGCAGTGAGACCTCCTAGGGACAGAACAATGTGGGCCCTTCAACTGACACTCTATTTAACCGGGGAAGCACATCTAGGGCTTTTAGTGATGAGCAGGCAAGAGATTATGACATGATTAAGGCAGCCATGCTGGACGAGGTGGGGCCTGTCTACAGAAAAGTACTGCCAGAAATCTAGAGTTGAAAGATGGATTGAGGGATTATGCCTCTGTGCATTTGGACAGAAATTAAAAGATTGGGCCACTCATTGGTAAGGCCAGATACTCAGACTGTGGGGGAGATCATGGACTGCATGGTTCTGGAAGTTTCTTCAGAGTCTCCCTGAGCATACCCGAGTATGGGTTCTGTGGCGCCAGCCAGTTCATCTGGACCCCACAGTTAAAGTGAGAGGAATTTGCAGAGGCGGACATTCCCAGAGTGAGTCAGTGGTCTAAGGGACTAGATTTGAGAAGGACCAGAGTGCCTACAGCTGGGAAGGGCAGCAAGAAGAAGAGGAGGAGCCTCAAGGAACTGTAGTGGGAGCTTGGCCTACGGCGTGCTTCCGACATGGACCTGAAGGACATCTAAAAAGAGACTGTCCGAAAATGGACTGTGGGTTTGCCCAGTTTTGTGGCTGGGACAAGACTCCCAGGCAGGGAAGAAAAAAGAAAGTACCTACCGTATCGGTCTGGGTAGGGAGGAGCCACCAAAGGGACTAATGGACACAGCTTCATCCTGTTTGCTAATCAGGCAGGAGTTAGTGAAACCCCACTGGATACTTCCCAGAGGTAGGATCAAAACTGAATACCAGGTCCATGGGGACAATAAATTCTGCCCAATGGCAGAGGTGACTCTGAAAATTAAGGGGAAGTTTAGGCAGAAACATGTAGGGGTAGTGGATGGATTGCCCCACTGCCTTCTACTGGGCATGGACTGGAATCCCTTTCTAACAGGGACACCAAGGCAGGTATGGAGGCCCAGGAGGGTGGAAATAAAACCTGAAGGGCCAGGTAAAGAGGAAATATATGTAAAGGGGCTGGAGGAACCTAGACACGAAAGTAGAGACAAGAGGGAGGAGAAAGAAAACAAAGGTCAAGCGTAAAGGTGACTTAAGATCATCCAGTGGGGTCAAACAGTCATCAGAGCCCTTACCACCAGGATCTCAGGAGCAGGCATCCCTAGAACACTTTGGAGGGACTCAGAGCAGTCTGTGTCCATGGAAGAGGCCGGGGCACAGCCTACCACCCCGTCACATATAGGTACCTAAAATGGGCCTGCACATGGGCCAACAGCATGAGCAGAATCTATACTCGTGTCTGCAGCGCCAGCAATCACATAGCTAGGTACCCATCCATCTGAACAAATTCAAGTTTTGTGGACAAAACTGAGGCACCCATCTTGAAAACCTGACCCACTGTGGCCACTACATAAGATCAGCCTTACTGGCTCAGTCCAATGGTCCATCTAGTCCAGTACACTGTCTTCCAACAGTGGTCAATGCCAGCTTCTTCAGCAGGAATGAACAGAACAGGGCAATCATGAAATGATCCAATCCCTGTTGTCCAGTCTCAGTTTCTGGCGGTCAGAGGCCTAGGGACACCCAGAGCTTGGGGTTGCATCCCTGACCATCTTGCCTAATAGCCATTGATGGACCTGTTCTCCATGAACTTATCTAATTCTTTTTTTTTTTAAACCCAGTTATACTTTTGGCCTTCACAACACCCCTTGGCAATGAGTTCCACAGGCTGACCGTGTGTGGTGTGAAGTAGTACTTCCTTATGTTTATTTGATACCTGCTGCCCATCCGTGAACAGAGCTGAAATCCTGGTTTCCTAGGAAAATTCAGAGACACTATAAAACCATGAAGTCTGTAATTTGAGCACCTTGTTGGCATGGAATAAAGAAACACAACAAGAAGAGAAACTAATAATGTTGCGAGATTGGTGGGAAATGTACATTAATGTGCTACCAGAGCTGAAGTCAACTGAGGACTCAGGAATCTTAGTGTTAACTGGCGAGGGGCACAGAGTGGGTGCCGAGGGGCCTGGTACATACATTCTAGCTCACTAAAAGATTGCCCCATGAGTCTCAAATAAAAGCCCATGTCGCCAATATCATTGTGAAACGCATGTCCAGATGCTGTGTCAAGAGTCATGGATATGCATTGAAAATTACATTCTTCGGATCTGTGACTCGGGACTAGTCACCAGGAAAGGTGACAAAATGGTTTTCTTTCAGGCAAGAAATGTTTATCCATCTGTTTGTTTACATGTACATTAAGCATGTAGGGTTCACATTCAGTTGAGAAGGACTGTGAGAACATCAAAGAAAGAAAAGTAGCAGGAAGTAGACAGGGGGTGGGGACCCAATTTTGGGGTACACATCAAAGTTTTGCTCTAGTCTATTTGGGGGACATCTTTCACTTAGGAAGTAGATGGACCGCGAGTTTGCTTCATGAAAGAGGGGTCGCGATCACTCTTGGTTGAGAACTTTGGGTGAGAAACATCTTGAGACAGGAGGTTAACCTGTTGGTTAAGTTTAGTTTCTAGGAGCAGGTTATGATTTCATTTGAAATGTAACCATTTTTTGCTTGCATTCTTACTCATGGTCACTGGAATCTCTGTTCTTTGATAATCTCGGTTCTTCTTTTCACTAGAAATATATCTAAGTGCTGTGTGTTTTGCAGTACAGAGTATAAGTATCCAGTACAGAGTCTAAAGAAGAAGTAATAAACTGGTGTGTACTGTTCCATTGGGAACAGCAGGCCTGACAATTCTGTGGGAGTTCAGTGGATAAAGGGCTGGACACTATACAGAATGGTCAGAAGACTCGGCGGTGGGTGTGTGCCTGTCATTAACCTGTACAAAGAGACTGAGGTCTGAGGAGGCCTGGGTGGCAGGGTTTGTTTTGCCATAGCCTGGTAGTTTCAGGGAACTGACCCACAGCAGGCACAGACAAGACTTCCTCACTCGAAGGGCATGTGATGGTAAGGTGCCTCGTAACCCTGGGAACTCCTGGGGAGCGTCACACAACTCTCCTGGAATTCTCTTTGTTTCTCTCCCTTCCTTCTAATTACCGGCAAGGGTTGCCCTCAGGAAGTTGTAGCCCTTTTCGGATTTCGCTCGGGCTGCTTCTCGTTGGCAAAGGCAGCTTTTGTCCGAGGGTTTGGCTGACCTGCTGCAGGAGAACAGGAAACAACTCTGGGAGCAGTTCCCGCACAGCTTTGCTCGACTGCAGGGCTGACACCACCTCAAAGATGGCACATGTTGCCTGAAAGGAGAGCATGGTAAAAAAGGAGATCTCTTCCCAACACCATCACTCCCTCTCTCCCCTTCTGATATCTGCTGTACTAAATTCTCCCTTCGGCCAGTAACTTGAATGACAGCGAGCAACTTGCTTAACTCGTGGCTCACTTTCCCACATCCGTATAAATGTGTATGACCTCCCAAGGCATGCTGCGAGTCCAAAGGACGATTTGCAAAGCACTGTGAGAAACCTGCTCCAAAGACTCTCTAATGGCCAGACAGTATTAAGGAAATCAGTAACGTAGCTAAAATTGCCGTATTTGTTCCACAGACAGCAGAGCCGGACTCAGGGAAACAGTCCATCAGAGGAGAAGTGCCCACACAGCAATATTATACGACACTTCCCGCTTTCCATCAGCAGGATTGTCACAGGGCACAGGAAAGCCTGAAAGATGTGTCTGTCATCTAACTTACTGAGAGAGGTTCAGCAGCTGCCAAATGCCTGTCAATTTCTGCCTCTGAGGTGATGCTGCCTTCTGTTCTTGTTGGAGTCTTTATCTTCTCTATTAGGGCTTGTAGGACTTGAGTGGCCAGCAAGGGGTCTCCCCCCAGAGATCTCCACAGCTCAGCGGTGTCACTGCAGTTTAACAGAAGTTACAGGTGAGCCCTGGACACTTTTGTGGCTCACCCTGAATGCGTCATATTTTAGTAAAGACCAAATGTTCTCCTTGCCTATGATGAGAGAGTTAGGAGTCCTGTCCTCCTTTAACTCTCCTTGTGTTTAAATATGGAGTTTCCAGGTACAGAACTAAGTTAAGTGACCTAGTCTTCCTGCAGCCTAACCATTAATACTAGACTTCAGAAGGACAGGACACAGAGCGCCAACCTCACTTCCTGTTTTCTCCACTTCCCAGTCAATATGGAATCATGAGCATGTGGCTCCCAAAGGTCTAGGGTTTGGAAGGCAAGTGGATGAAAGAACAGCCAGATTCCTACTCGATGGACATACAACTATGAGAATGAATATTCATGGCCATCCTATGTCCCCTTCACAAATGGGGTCCCTACCCTCTGTTTGCCAAAAGCTGGGACTGGACAACAGGGGATGGATCACTTGACAACGACCTGTTGTGTTCATTTCCTCTGGGTCATGTGGCACTGGTCACGGTCGCAAGACAGACTACTGGGCTAGATGGCCTTTTGGTCTGACCCAGTATGGCTGTTCTTATGGTCTTAGATTCCAGCACTGATCACTGATAACTCAGTTAGCGATCTTTAAACGAAATGATGGATCTGCTTCCAGTCCACTTTTAAGTACCAAGGATGGCAACACTGCTCTAGCAGCCCCACCCTCACTGATACCAAGCAGAGGTCTGATGATAATATTGGCCCTAGTCTTTGCAATCAGCCAGGGATTTGCACCTGAAGCTGTCATGCTACCAGGAAACCAACAGCCACTGCTCATTTCCAGAGTGAGCTCAATTCAGGTGTCTAGAGAGGTAGATGTTTCCAACAGTACACTCCAGTTATACCAGTAAAGATAGGTCTTTAGGATGTCTTTATGCTCAGGGTTTAGCTGATCGCCATATTTGGGGTCGGGAAGGAATTTTCCCGCAGGGCAGATTGGAAGGCCCTGGAGGTTTTTCGCCTTCCTCTGTAGCATGGGGCACGGGTCACTTGCTGGAGGATTCTCTGCTCCTTGAGGTCTTCAAACTACAATTTGAGGACTTCAATAGCACAGATATAGGTGTGAGGTCTTTTTTAGGAGTGGTGGGTGAAATTCTGTGGCCTGCATTGTGCAGGAGGTCAGACTAGATGATCATAATGGTCCCTTCTGACCTAAGTATCTATGTCAAAGCAGCTATTCATGAATGGAAACAGAATGACACTTAATTTCTCTCCGCACCCCACCTTAACGTGTTCTTGGACCTTCCTGCAGAAAGAGCCAGGCTCTTAACCCTTAGGAATGATCCCAAACTGTCTGTGGCTTAAATGAAGCCCTACATCTCCTAGTAAAGCTGTGGGATCCAGGTTTTACCAAGATGAATGCAATAGGTAGCGGTATATACCTGTCCATCGGCAGACGTTTGCTGAGGAGGCTGGAGATCACTGCCTCTTGGTGATGGTGAGCTAGAATGGACACTGCCTCCACCAGGAACTGCCTCAAGCTGCCCTCCTGGATCGTAGGCATGTGGCGATATAGTATAGCCAGGATATCTGGCACCTGGAAGGAACAAAACCAGAAAGAAATGTCCCTTTTTCTTTCTCTCCATTCACTCTACAGAATCAAAACCTTTATTTAGCCATTTGCTGCTTTTTTAGAAATGCCTCACTTCAAGAAGCAAATGTTCAAATACGTCTGCGTAACTTGAACCCACACAAATTGCCCACACACGGCTGTAAAAATTAACACTGACACACACACAGACACACCAGGTAATTTAATGTGGTGGTGCCCAGCTATGCATTACCATATGCATAAACCATGTTCACATGCACAAAAGGCGGCTTTGCTTGCCCAGATTTTCCAGGTGTGATTTAAGCAGCGAAATCTGAGCATTTGCCTCGAAGAATGCAGAGCTCATCAACAACCACAAGCACAAAATATGCAAGTGCTTTAAAGACAGTGTGCAAATGCCTGGGACTATGAACAGGGGACTGCCTCTCATATTCATTCCTAGCCCTTCACATCTTCAAAACACTGTGCAAACATGGCAGTACTGCTGCGAGGGTTCCCTGTCCTGAGGCCTTTCACCAGCCTTGTTAGAAGATTTGTGGAGTGCTCCTTTCATCTAGCCCTAACGCACTGGGCTCCAGAATAAGGCATATAAATAGTGGATCCCAAAGACACTAGCGTTTTCTCCCTCCCTCCTTCTCTTCTTAAAGGGTAGGTCTACACAGCAAAAAAATCCCACAGCTCTGAGTTTCAGAGCTCAGGTCAACCTGGGCCTGTGGGGCTTGCACGATGGGGCTAAAAGTGGAGCTGTTCCTGCTCGGGCTGGAGCCCAGGCTCAGAAACCTGGCAAGAGGCTGGCAATAGCCCAGTGCTCTTTTTAATCCATGTAGCCCTTAACCATAGGCCTCCTAATACCTGGAGGCCTCCAAGTGCCAGTCATTCTGTCTTCTTGTCTTTTCCCCAGAGTCTGTTTTCTCAAGCCTTTCTTGGCTGAATACTGTGGCAACAAGCTAGAACAATAACCAACCAACCATCTTCCTTTTCCCTTGGATTATCTCGGTCTACTGCTATTGATTCTGCCATTGCCTATCTTAGGGTAGAAACAGAGATGGAATCGACTCTATGTCCAAGGGGGAGAAACAGCAAGATTTTTCTTCCTTACACATGAGGGCAAAGATGAAAAAGCCTAGAGTTCAGGTAGAAAAGCTCTCCAGTTCCCAGTTTTACCTCATCCAGCATGGCACCTCCACACTCCTTCAGGATGATCTTCATCCACAGTCCAGCTGCCGTGGCACAGGTGGGGCTAGCAGACAGCAGACCACCCAATGTGGCCTCAATAAAGTCTGTGGCCTGTTCTGAAGGAAAGTACTCACTAACAACCTGGGAACAAATCAAAAACAGGAGAGACCGCCATGATGTTTGGCTCCAGCACTTTTAAAAATGGAAAAAAAGATACATGCATCAGCAAATGGTGAATTAGCCTCCTGTCTAGCTCGCCATTTGGGATTACAATTCTCTCTCTAGTCTATAGACTACATTTTTGTCTTCTACACTCATGATATCAGGTTAGAGGCAAAGACTCTGTTGCACAGTTAGCACAACATTGTACTGGATATGCAGGAGGTAAGTTTCCCGTTTGTAGTCTCTGACATACACTGCATCTTTTTACAGCACACAGAAGTCAGTCAAGAGAGGCGTGCACACAAATATCGGCGAAGGCAAACCCACAAGGTGACAGAATGAATCCTGGGTGGTTTCTCAGCTTGATGTTCCACTAACACAGTTTTTCTCCTGGATGGCTCGATGGCAGGGCCGGCTCCAGGCACCCGCCGAGGAAGCTCGTGCTTGGGGCGGCAGATTGCAAGGGGCGGTGTTCCAGCCAAGCTTAGGGCGGCATGGGGGTCTTTTATTTCATTATTTTTTGTGCTTCACCGCTCCGGATCAGTGAAAAAGCAAGAGCCGGCCCTGCTGGATAGGTACATGTGTGTGCATCCGCGTGCGCATTTTCATGGGCATGCAACATTCTGTGGAATCTGGTTTTTACGTGGCATTCAGAGCACACATCTAGGAAAAGCATCTTGCTGGTTACTAGCAACCAACGCCCCGCTCCCACAGCTCCCTCCGAGTACGGAAAGGCATCATGAAAGAGCAAAAGTCAAATGAACGGTGCCCGGTCACTCGCACATCCGCACAAGCTTTTTGAGTCAGTTACCCTGGCCATTTTGGAAGATGCCTGAAACAGAGCCTCGGGGTCTGGAGCTCTTAGTGCTTCACGGAGACATCTCAGCTCCTCCTCTGCTGAGCCCAGGTTTATGGACTGGCCTGGAGTGGAGAAAAGGAGAAAAAGTACTGTAACGATTAAGGAAACTGAACCCCTACTGCATGGATCTTCATATGGGAGGATCCATGTGCTATCATAGAATCATTGAATCATAGAATCTCAGGGTTGGAAGGGACCTCAGGAGGTCATCTAGTCCAACCCCCTGCTCAAAGCAGGACCAATCCCCAACTAAATCATCCCAGCCAGGGCTTTGTCAAGCCTGACCTTAAAAACTTCTACGGAAGGAGATTCTACAACCTCCCTAGGTAACGCATTCCAGTGTTTCACCACCCTCCTAGTGAAAAAGTTTTTCCTAATATCCAACCTAAACCTCTCCCACTGCAACTTGAGACCATTACTCCTTGTCCTGTCCTCTTCTACCACTGAGAATAGTCTAGAACCATCCTCTCTGGAACCACATCTCAGGTAGTTGAAAGCAGCTATCAAATCCCCCCTCATTCTTCTCTTCTGCAGACTAAACAATCCCAGTTCCCTCAGCCTCTCCTCATAAGTCATGTGTTCCAGACCCCTAATCATTTTTGTTGCCCTTCGCTGGACTCTCTCCAATTTATCCACATCCTTCTTGTAGTGTGGGGCCCAAAACTGGACACAGTACTCCAGATGAGGCCTCACCAATGTCAAATAGAGGGGGACGATCACGTCCCTCGATCTGCTCGCTATGCCCTATGCTGATGATTCTATGATTCTATGTGCTATGTTGTCATCAGCATAGTGTAAAATCTTGGCCCCATTGAAGTCAATGGCAAAACTCCTGTTGACTGTAATGGAGTCGGGATTACACCCTAAAATGTCTGAACGTTAACAGTAGTGGTATGTTATTGTGAATGATCCAGGATTGAACAAGCACTGTGTTCAGCTTGGAGCAGCTTTCTGTGTGTGTCTGGTTTCAGCAGGCTCTCTGCTCTCACTATTTACATCTAAGCTCCTCTTCAAGTACAACTCATGCAGGTAGATCAGAGGTTCCAGTTTAGAGGTGAATCCCTCCACCAAACTCTCCTTGTAAAAGAGACGGGGATAGACAAAAAACTTCGGCAAGAAACCCAGGCTCATCAGTCACTTCTAAACAAGGCTGGGATTACTATGTCGTACATTCAAAGGTTGGAGTCCCTTATTCTGTTTCTGAATCACCAACACTGTTTGTAGGACTGATTAATAATAATTGGAACTAGGGTGACCAGGTGTCCCGATTTTATAGGGACAGTCCCCATTTTGGGGTCTTTTTCTTATATAGACTCCTATTCCCCGCCACCCCCTGTCCCGAGGTTTCACATTTGCTGTCTGGTCACCCTCATTGGAAATGGCCTTAAACGATAACCAAGCTCTATCCCTTATCATCTAACCCTTAGGTGAAAAGAATATCCTACTCTTTCACAAAGGGGAAAAATGGCCTCTACTTACTCCAATTGCTCTGAAGGCTCATGCCAGAGGGCTGCTGGAAGAACTTTTTGTTTACAGAATTATTCCAGGAAACCCCTCCAGTACAGCCAGTGGCAGGGTAAAGAGAATGAAAATGTTTAGTACCAAGGGCTTGTCTCCATGGCGATATTCAAGAAAGCTAATCCCCATTCATTTTCAAAATGCATTAGTTAAACTTCATTAAACACCTATGGGGACACACTTATTTAGAATTAAAGTGGCCTTCATTCAGGTTAGTTTCATCCATGGAATTCACGACAATTAATAAGGCCCATTTTAATTCAGAATCCGAGCATCCACACATGTGTTTAATGCCATTTACCTCATGCACTTTAAATGTACACCTTTAGTTCATTTGGATTAACTTTCCTTAGTGTCCCTGTGTAGACAAGCCCTAAGGAATTTAGTGCTTATCTACCTGTATGCAGACCATTTATTAGTTGTACAGATCCCAAAAGTGTGCTAGGCTCTTTACACATCAGAATCTTCTCTTCTAATGAGGTATTTACAAGATGCCCACCATTCTGTTATCTAAGCGACAACACACAGGACAGAAAGAACTAGATAGGCAGACAAATGGACATTACAACAGTGAAAGAAGGTGAAGAATTCCTTATACCTGCTAATGGTCTCCTCACCTTGTATACAGAGAAGGCAGCTGATACAGTCAACCACCCACTGACGGGACGTGGCCAGCGAATCACAGCTGTATGGTGCTATGCGTCCAATCAGAGATCCAAACCGATCAAAAGTTCCCTGACTCTAATGAAAAAAGAAGGAAGAAGGAAGAATGAATGGTCTCCAGTTGGACTAGACTTCACTTGCCATCCTTATTGTTGAGACCAGTCAGCTCTGTGTTTTTGGGGAACCAGGGCGCAGTATCTAGCCTGTCTGACTCATGAAAGACACCCCCCGCCCCCACCAGTCTCTGTTTGAACCCGAACCCAAACCCATCAGAGAAAAGGCTTGCAGAGAACAATGAAGGGTGTTGGGAGTCACACCTAGACCCCTCCTGAGAAGGGTGACAAGATTAAGACATCTCCATTTGCATACAGAATGAAGAACAGAGACAACTCCCCTAACCTCATCTGCATGAAAGATGGGATAGGAATTAGCATGAAGAATGAGGAACAGAGAACCGCACTGAACTCTGGGACCAGAAAAGCAGGGACGCACTGCATCATGGGAATCCCTGCTCCAGATGCTAATGAACCTACGCCTGCACACACCTAGCTCAGCAATTATCAGACCAATTCTAGTAATAAATCTTTGTTATCCTAAGATACTGAAGCAGCCTAGTTGCCTTGTGAGCTCCCTGGAAAAAACCACCACCCATAGCCAAGAGTGATCAGCTCCTATTGTCTAGCCTAAAGAAAACCCTTGAAAACCCATCAGTTTACCCATAAACAAATCTAGTGTTCTCCCTTGAACCATTGTATTTTCTCTACAAAACCCCCTACCTATGCCCAAGTAAGGGTTCTGATGTATAGACCCAAACTCTGCTTCAGTTCCACTGGGATTCCATCTCCTGACTGATCGTGCGGGGGGCTCTGCCTGTCTCCAGCACTCAGGACCCTGAGCTACCACCACCACCTGGGAACCCCAACCAGTTCAAGCCTCATGGAGTGGGTGAGATTCCCCCCCCGCCCCTCCATTTTCTTTTCTTCCTCAGGTATTAACCTTTCAAATGTAACCATTATGTTTGTTTAGCCCTCCTTGTGTAGTTATCACTATTATTCAACAAATAACTTTTGTGGTTCAGCTGGTTGCTTCTCTCTCTCTCTCTCTCTCTCCCTCCCAATTTTACTCTGTATTTTCTGCTTCCCCCATTTACTCTGCAGCAACCCTTCTTTTACCTAAGTTAAAGATCCCGGTAGTGCCCAAAAATACTGTGGGGTTTGCTCATGAAGTGGGTTACTACCAGTACAATTGTAACGTGAAAGTGGGATAGGGATGTGTTAAACTTGGGGCACGTAAGAGGGGAGCAGCTGAAAGTGCTGCTTAACCCAGCCCATTGAGTACAGGGCCATATGAGAGGATCAGCTGGAGAGGGCTGATGGACCTGGTCCGCTCAGACTTGCTCTGCTAGTGCGTGCGTGCCTGTTCATCTAGTTCTCGGCTGGAGGGACCCAGCCCTGGGGAACCGAGGTCCTGCAGGGTAGCTCCACTGGGAGGGGACTTGCAGAAGGAAGGAGGAGAGCTCCACACAAGTGACATAAGCAGCACATTAATAGAATTACAGACCCTCCCCCCCTCCAAGAAGAGTAACCCTAATCAATGAGCCTACCCCAAAGTAACAGGCACATCTGGTACCATTGTGCCCCTGATTCCTGTACTGTACTGGGTAATGCACTTTGGAAAACATAATCCCAATTGTACATACAAATGGATGGGGTCTAAATTAGCTGTTATCACTCAAGAAAGAGACCTCAGAGTCATTGTGTACAGTTCTCTGAAAGCATCCGCTCAACATGCAGTCAAAAAATAACAACATGTTAGGAACCCTTAGGAAAAGGATCGATAAGAAGACAGCAACTTTCTTTGTGCCACGATAGGAATCTACAGGACCCCCAAACCTTGAATACTGCATGCAGTTTTGGTCATCTCATCTCAAAAAAGATGTGTTAGAATGGGAAGAAATACGGAGAAGTGCAACACAAATTAGGCCTATGGGATAACTTCTCACCCAAGGGAGATTAAAAAAAGAGCGACGTTTCAGCTTGGAAAAGAGACGACGAAGAGGGAATATGCTAGAGGTCTATAAAATCATGACTGGTGTAGAGAAAGTCAATAAGGAAGTGTTATTTAGCCCTTCACCTAACACAAGACCCAATGAAATTAATAGGCAGCAGGTTTAAAACAAACCAAAGGAAGCATTTCTTCACACAATGCAGTCAGAAGCCAGGATACTGGACCAGATGAACCATTCTTTTGCAGGAGGCAGGTTAGCCATTCTTATGTTTTATGTTCTTAGCTGGTTAAATAGAAATTTTCCTTTACCACCCTGGGAGCATAAGAACCAAGAATGCATTTGTGACACTGGCAGACCAGGCAACCTGTGTATGACCCATAAAAACTTAACGAGAGGCACTTCCACTGTATCAAGACAAAAAGAAAAGGAGGACTTGTGGCACCTTAGAGACTAACCAATTTATTTGAGCATAAGCTTTCGTGAGCTACAGCTCACTTCATCAGATGCATACTGTGGAAACTGCAGAAGACATTATATACACAGAGACCATGAAACAATACCTCCTCCCATCCCACTCTCCTGCTGGTAATAGCTTATCTAAAGTGATCACTCTCCTTACAATGTGTATGATAGTCAAGTTGGGCCATTATGCTTTTGATTTTGTCTCCTTGGATTAGAAACATGGATACATTTAACACCGGCAGGAGAATGACATGCCTTCTCTATTCTGCAGTCTCTCATCTGGATCTGAATGAAAGCTCCACCCAGATATCCATTCATCCCATAACACTGAAAAAATTGAAATAGTTCACTGTTCCACACACAATCTTACCGTAGCATTCTGATCACTGAGAGTGGATTTCACAATCAGAAGCTTTTTAACTCTTGTCTCAGGCACTGAAAGATAAGGAGAGGTGTACAGTACTTCTTTGTTCCACACACACTCACTTTCCACACTGGAATTAATCCTGGATTTCAAAGGGCCCTAGTTAAGAATAGTACCAAGCTTCTCTCCTCTACAGAATCAGTGGGGAAAACATAGGACCAGATTCTGGTCTCAGTTGCACCAGTGTAAATCTAAAGTAATTCCATTTCTCTAAATAGTGCCATCCTACTACCATGATGGAAATATTATAAAGGAGTTTGATAGACTGAGGTGACTGAAGTTAATCTGCAAAAAGAAAAGGAGTACTTGTGGCACCTTAGAGACTAACCAATCTATTTGAGCATGAGCTTTCATGCTCCTTTTCTTTTTGCGAATACAGACTAACACGGCTGTTACTCTGAAACCTGAAGTTAATCTGTGTTTACACCAGCATAACAGGACTCAGAATCTAGTCTAGAGTGTATAATACTTAGGATTCTCGAGTCAGGAGTATTATTTTATTTTTATCTGATTCTTGTTAACGTGCATTAGCCCCAAGTTAACTTCTGTATTTGAAGTTGAAAAAGACCTTGACAAATATCTTGGGCTACATTCAGCACTTAGTTGAACCTGTTGATTTCCATATGGGGCCATATAGGGGTAACTTAGGGCAGCATTTGGTCCCTTAGTGGATCTCCAAACCACTGGTGACTGTGTGTTCTAGAGCCTCTGTGCCCCATTTGCAGAGGTGATGAGTCTGTTGCAGCCCTGCCGTGCCTACACAGCCTTGGTTCTTTAGCTCAATCTCCAGTAGCTCAAGCTTTTAGCTCTGGATGTCCTCAACTCAACCCTCAGCATGTCGGCCAAGAGGGCAGCTGGCACAGTTGCTCCTGTGTTACTTACAGTCAGCCCCAACAATAGCCCTCAGGAGCTCTAAAGACACCACACGAACGGCCTCATGCTCAACCTTCTGCTGCTTGTGTAGAAATGCTAGCATGTCATCAGGAGAAGAACGGGCTGCAAGGGAAGAAATCACATCCTCACTGCCTGCAGAACTCTTCTTCTTACCGTACCTCACAAAGGTAAGGAAGTTACAAAGAAACCACAGTGTCACTCAGAGTGTCTTCCCCTTACCTAGCAGAAGTACACAATGGAACAGCTCTTTGTGGTTTTCAATGCTGAGCTGCTTAGCTGGAGAACAGATCTGTGGGAAGAAGGGAAATGGTCAAAGAAAAACTAATCAGAAGCAATGGAAAAGAAAAATGTTCAATTAATTTCTAAGCTTCCGCTTCCTGCTTGTCCAACTGGAGGTCTGAACCCCAGGGAGATGGTCCTGCATGCACAGCAAGACTCAAAGACAATGACCAATACATAAGATAAGAGAAGCTAAAGTGTTTTGAGCAGCAGAGCTGACCTAATCAAGACACAGCCACAGTTTTTACTTTACAACTCTGACTCCCCCTAGTAATCGGCTTATGGTGAAATTGCTTTACAAAGTGAGCTGGATAGTAGCTAAGAAAATGAGAGCGCTCCCTGCTTACTCTTGAGCCTGCAGAAATCAGTAAGGCATGAGGAGGTCCCCAGGCTCTCCACGATCATTCCATCGATTTTTCAGTGTTAATATGCTTCAGATCTGCTGTGCCTAAGCTCAAGGGATCCAAGCAAAACCACCCCTCACCTGGTTGTGCAGAGCACTGGAGATGGCTTGAAACTTCGCTTTAGGTAGAGGGATCTTATATTCACCAGAGACCTCCAAGAGCTGGCTCAGACTCTGCAACAGAGGGCGAAAGTCAGATGGTGGGCACACAAAGGAGCCATATGTAGTGACTGAAGCAGATTCAGAGGATTCCTAGATTCCAAGGCCGGACCGGATTCTTGCCATCATCTAGTCTGACCTCCGGTCGGTATGACACAGGCCATAGACCTTGCCCAGAATCATTCCCAGAGCAGAGCTTTTAGAAAAACATACCAATCCTGATTGAAAAGTCGTCAGAATCCGCATCGGCCCTTGATAAATGGCTCTAATTGTTAATTATCTCACCATTAAAAATGTACACCGTATTTCCAGTCTGAAAGTGTCTAGCTTCAGTTTCTAGCCATTGGATCAACTGACACCTTTCTCTGCTAGACGGAAGAGCCCATTAGATAATAGGAGTCCCTCATGTAAGATATTAGAGACTGTAATTAAGTCACCCTGTCACAGGATAGGTACACCCCGTCAGGGTGGTATCAGGTTGAGGAGGAATTGAAGTAGATCTGGAGTGGCCCAACTGGCCTAGTCTCCCTAGCCACCACAGCAGTCCGGGCTCCTAGGGCAGCATGGCCTAATGGTCGGGATCAGTGCAGCAGCCCTTGGGTGAGGGTCCACGGCCAAACAGCCTGAATCACTTGGGCTGCCCTTCTCGGGATGGCAGTGCGGCCTAGTGGCCAAAGTCAGTAGACCCACCCTTGGCTGCAGGGCAATGCGGCCTAGTGGCCAGAGTCGATAGAACCACCTTTTGCGGCAGGGAAATGTTACCTAGTGGTGAGCCCTTCTCCACTGGGTCCTACCTATTGCACAGGGTTCCAGCCCAGGGCGCAGGGGTATCTGCCACCAACTCAGCGGGGATCCTTCCAAAGCATGCTGAGTCAAGCCTGCTACCTCAAGTGGATCAATGCTTCGTCCACCTAGGCTGCTTCCCACCCGTTCTTCCGCAGCTGGGACGCTCAGGGATTCTGGGGTCTCTCCTCCATCTCTGGCATTGGGTGGCTGGGGGTCAGCTGCAGCCACAGTCCGGCTGGCCTCTGAATCCTGGAGCACTGGCAGTCTCTCTGCAGGAGCCTGCAATGCGCCTCGGCTCCCTTCGGCAGCCATCCCAGCCTGAGCTGAGTGGCTCTCTTTTGTATCCTGGGTCCAGCTGAAGCATGCCGAGCAGAGATGAGGGGGCATGGCCTCCTCGGCCCACAAAGCAGGATTAACCCCTGCTGAACCAATGCGGGGTAGGTAAACCCCATCACACAGCCTTTTACTTTCTGTGTATTAAACTAAAGAGATTGACTTCCTTGATTCTCCCTCTGTAAGGCACATTTTCTAATCCTTTCGTCACTGTGGCTCTTCTGTCAATTTATCAACACCCTTTTTGAATTGTGGGCACTAGAACTGGACACAGGATTCCAACAGTCGTCAGACAAGTGCCAGATTTAGAGGTAAAATAACCACTGTGCTCCTCCTTGAGATTCCCCTTTTGATGCACCCCAGCTTTAGCTTTTTTGGCCACAGCATGAGTTCATGTTCAGCTGATTATGCCCCATGACCCCCAAAATCTTTTTCAGAGTCACTGCTTCCCAGGACAGCATCCCCCCATCATGTATGTGTGGCCTAAATCCCTTGTGCCTAGACGCATACATTTACATTCAGCCGTATTTAAAGGCATATTGTTTCTTTGCGCCCAGTTTGCTAAGTGATCTAGATCACTCGGAATCCATGAGCTCTCCTCTCCATTATTTACCACTCCCCCATTTTTATCTCATCTGCCAACTTTATCAGTGATGATTTTATGTCCTCTGCCAGGTTATTGATTAAAAAAAAAGATGAAAATCGAATTCCTTCTTGCATCTAACACACTTTTTCTCCTTTGCTGCTTGAAGCTTCCAGAATGTTTACACAGTTGTGTAGTGCCCTGATGCTATCAAAGAAGTCCATGATGCATTGGTTCCCTCCAAATCATGGGTATTTCAACCCCCAAAGTGACCACATACTCCGTACTAGAAAGCTTCAACCAACATAGACGGTGAGTAAATATCACTACCAAGAAGTTAGAGCTGTCTCATGACTTCATTTACAACTGTGTAGCCCCACTCAAGACAGAATATGGCCCCTTACTTCTCGCTCATGTGGTACTGAGGGGGGATGAAATAGAGAGACAAGGTGAGTGAGACAATATCTTCAATTAGATTATCACAACCACCTTGTCGCTCCAATATCTTGGACCAACATGGCTACAAGAGCACTGCATAGAATGGTAGATGAAACAGACAGGCAATGACTTTATATCTATTGAGTTATGCAATGCAAAGCAATGACCCTCAAGCCTCCTTATTATTAATTTTCAACCGTTGACAGTTGGCTTGGTATCGACCAGAGACAACATATGGTAGCCCCTGCTCTGAGGAGCTTATGATCTAAAAGAGAGATACAGAGTTGACAGGATGTTTTGGGAAATCACAAGGCGGGAGTATCTTGTTGTGCAGGTGTTTTGTTTTTTATCTCCTTCTCCTCCTCCCCAGGAAACAGAGGATGCTTTTCAGAAGAGGCAGTTACCTACAAATCTTGTTGCCTGGGTCACCATGTGTATAAACCCAGAACTTGTGTGCATATTTATTATCTAACAAGTCACTATCTAGACCAGGAAACCCCACTGGCAGCAAATTCCTCCTGCAGGTCATACAGGCACACAGAGAGACAGTTACCTTAATGAGTGGTACCTCACCTTGGTGACGTGAAAAACATCAATTTCCTCCTTATATTGCTCAAGGAGCCATGAGATCTCTTTAAATATTGGATTTTGCGGCTCCTTTTTGTGTAGCAGGATGCCCATCATGGGACCAAGGGCTTTGATGACGGCCTTCTTGAGCTGCATAGATGAGACACAGAATTTATGTTCCTATGAATTCATTCAATATCTTCCAATAGGCACAACTTTCCTACTTCTAATGAGTGCAGTTTCCCTTGTTCCACTGTCGGAACGGTCCTATCCCAATATTTCCTGGTAAAGAACCAGGACTCGTAGGGTTGGTGTCAGGATTATATTCTAATGCACCTCACAACTAGAGCAGGTAAAATATTTCCCCAGATTAGTATGCATTCTAGGCCAACTCATCCCTGCTGTAACTCCACTGGGGCTGAATGGACTTAGACCAGGAATTAATTTAGCCCACTATCCCGGGTTCATCTGCACATTAGGTGCACAAAACTAGACTCCATGTACACTGGGTACAGACCGAATTTCCATGATGTGGTGACATTAGAAACGTATGGGTTTTCGATGTTTTACATGACAATCTGTTCCATCCAAAAGGACCTACCATTAAATGCCATCATCACAAAGAGTGCCAGACACACAGAATGTAACATCACAATTTCCGCTAAAGGTTTAGAAAGCCAGCAATTCTCACCTCCAGCTCCTCACAGCTCAGCCAGTTGCTGGTCACATGACTATATAAGGGAAGAATGTTCTTGCAGAATTGCGATTCACCCATTCTGGGGAATGGGCACTTTTCCCAGTTCATAAAATATACATTCACTGCCCTTGAGCATTTTTCCAGAACTGCACAGAAGGAGAGAAGACAGGCCATGTGAAAAGGACATAGTAATAATGAGGAGAAGTTGCTTTCTCAGAGAAGACACCCAGGCCTATCGTTTACTCCAATACCATGGCAGCTACTATCAGGACTAGATGCTGAAATCCCATATCAATTGGGAGCTATTTCTCTTTTCCCCATTCCATTTCTTGTTTCTTAAAAGGCTTTTTTCTTTGTATATCTCTCCATCTTTTTTCAATTACCATCATTTGAAGACTCTCGTCCCCTGCAGTTATTGTTTATTGAACCCGAACACTGTATGATTTCATCCTGAGTTACAGTTTGTCTGAAAGATGTTCAGTGCTCCTCACTGCCATTGGCTTTAGTGGGATTTGAAGGTAGTGGGGAGCACTTTGCCCTAAAAGTAGGTGCATCTAGTGTCCTTGCTAAGACGAATTAGGGCCCAATCCTGTTCTCTATGAAGTGGATGGCAAAATTCCCATTTCCCTCAAGGGCGCAGGATTAACCCCTTACTGAGCATCACCTGAAAAGCAAAGGAAGAGAGAAGTGGAGTAGACAGAGAAAGAGGGTGAAAGGAGATGATGATGATGATGAAGAAGAAACTGAGGAGAGAGAATGGGTGGAGGAGTGGGAAACAGGGGATTTTTAAATGTACAGTAATGAAATCTGCTCCCTTCACCTCCTCCCCCAGGAGCCTCCTGGCAGAGGGGCAGCTTCAGCCTTTGTGTCTGTTTATTTTAAACGATATGCGTGAGTCATAAAGGGCCTGAACTTACAAATGCTCAGCACCTCCTGCAAAGGAAGGAGCACTCTCAACTTCACTGAGTGCTACGGGAGCCAAGGAATGCAGCACCTGGTGCAATCCAGGGAAGGGAGCACAGTTCAGGGCCTGTTTGCAAACTTGGTCAGTCACTTAAATCTGTACCAAGACCCCCTAAATATCCATTTGGGGCACCTACAGGAAGTGCTGGCACTTACCACCGCAAAATGCTTGTCTCATCCTGCTGTCCTTGACTAACGCCAACATGGAGATCATGACCTTCAGGATCATTCCCACAAAAGGGATACACTTAAGTGCTGCAGAGAAAGGCCAGAAGAGAAGGAAGACAGACAATCAGCTGCTCTCTGCCTTCTTACAACACACGTAGAAACACTGTGGGGCAGGATGCTATGGGTTCCGAGGCCATTGGCGCTGCGTAAGCAGAGCAGAATGGCTTTAAAGCAGCCATTGAAAGCCAGTGGGGGATTCACCCTGAAGAGGGGAATCCTCCACAGGTGTACAGCTGTGCCCAATGCCCAACTCACTCCCAGAGCAAGGGGAGAGAGCACTGGGGCGGGATGGCAAGTGGGGTGGAGAAGAGCTCCACTAGACCTGATCTTCCACTCATTCCCATCCTTAAGGTACTTCACTCAGGGGCATAGGTTAGAGCTTGCACCTCCAGCTGGATCGCTCATGATCTGGAGGCCAGAACTAGCAACAGCAGTTAATCTTGTGTTTCTACACACACACACTCAAACAGAGCTCTGTTTAGCGGTAACATTTTTAGGTAGAGAGATAATCCCCTGTCCTTAAATGAAAAACAATCACTTTGAAAGAAAAGAGGGAAGTGACCATACCATAGGCGGATGACAGGTTGCCCAATGTCATGAAAATAAACTCTTCAGGCAGCTCCAGATGATACACCAGCTCTAACATGACATCACTGAAATAGCAGCGTGCCAGAGTCACTAAGGTGTTGCTAGCTGCCACTTTTAGTTCATTTCTTGCTTCCTAAAACCAAAAACCAAAAGAGAGAGACTGAGGTGACTGAAGCCGGTTGCACTAGCCAGAGTTGTTTACATGAGTCAAGTCCTTATTTCTGTGCACAAGTTGTGAATGAACCAACCCAACTTTCTGAGGGTAGAGTCATTCGTCATAAATATTCCTTGAGTCACTTGAGTCACTTGGCTAAACAGTTTTCAGCCTTTGAGTTGCTTGCAAGCTGCTTCGTCAGCACATGTGTAACTTTCAGCATGTGAGTTGTCCCATCTTATGCATGTGCACAAGTGCTGTCTAGGACCTGGGCTTTGGTCTGGAGGAAGGTGTGGACCTCTAACAGAAGAATACATTTTCATTTCAGTATATAGTTTATCCCCCCAAAAGAGAGTTTGAATGAGTTAAAGCTTTGGATCCTTTGATTGGTATCTCGGGAGAACTAACTTACCTGAGTCTTCTCTGTCATGTGGTTTGAGGCTAGTGTTATTATTTTCTTCAGAAGCCGCCTCTCTAGGCCCTGGGTGTCCTGCTGTAAGACTTTCTCCAGGACACAGTAAATGTCTATTCTGTTTTGCTGGGGACAAAACATAAAGGAGAAGAATTGGGAAAAGTTTGTCTTGCCGACCAGACAGTAATGTAGCTAATAAGCCCCTGCCCTCATTGGTGGCTTAATTGGCGTAAAACATGCCCTGCCCTCCACAAGCACCGCATTCAGCAGCGCTTCAGAAGCAGCCGAGCAACTGACATTGTTTAATCTTCCTGGAGAGAAAAGAGCCAGAGGAAGCGCCCTTCACTGCCCCCTTCTCTAGTTTCATTTATTCAGAACAAACAATAAAAATGAGCACCTTGCCCTTGCTCTAGCCACTCCAGGCAGAATTTGTAAATGTGGAATATAAAATACCCAACTCCTGCAGTGAGTCCTCAACCGCTCCCGGGGGCAATGAGCTCAGCCCTTAGATCTACACGGACAGTAGCACGCGCGAAGGTGTCTTTTATGTGGCCCATCAGTGTAGAACTTCACAGATGAGACTAACTATGGAGGAGTTGTAGGATCAGTTGGGACCGAGAAAAAATAAAGCGGGACACTGAGAAATTAAAAGCCTGAGGAGAGACCAAGATTCATTTCAGAAAACTGCAAACTAGCACCCCTGGAAAGGAGGTAGAAGTAACTGACAGAATGGGAGGGAGAAAAGTGGGAAGCAACAAGTGCCCTGGGGGTGACAGTGGAAAACAAAGTCAAGAGGTATATGCAAGGTGTGATGGCTACCACAAAGAGCCATGTGGGTTGGGTCTTTTACACACAGGGATCATGGCACAAAGCAGGAAGACAACAGTTCCTCTCTGTTCAGCTGAGCTGTGACTGCATCTGGAGGAGTGCCTTTTCTAGCACCACATTCCCAGAGAGATCAACAAATGGGAAGTCATTCCTGGGAGAGCAAAAAAGAATGCAGGGGGCTGGCAGAAGTGACTTCTGGATAGAGCCCTGCAACCTGACCCAAATCCTAGGGGACCTGATCACAGGCGTCTGGGTCAGGTTGGGTGAGAAAACAACTGGACCCTCTTGAGCTCGGGTCAGGTCGGCTCTCCTCCTTTAGCCCCTGGGATCGGCACAACCGGGACTGCGTGTTCCTGCCAGCCACCACCTCCTTCCTGCGCTGCACGCGCTGTGGAGCAAGGATGCCGAGGAGTCACAGCGTCTCCCTCTCTCTGCAGCACAGACCCAGCGCAGCAGGGGCCGTGTCAGAGGATGGAGCCATTGCTGCACACAGTGGCCGCTGCACCAGCCCCATGAGCAGGATGCAGCGGCAGGATCCGGTTTGGGGGGAAAGGTTGGGACCAGGATGGAAAATGATTCAGCCCTCTCAGGGTGAGGTGAGTGGGCCGGGGGCCAGTTCATCTTGGGCTTAAAAATTGGGCCCGAGCAGACCCCTACTTCTGCAGACAGACGGAAAGAGCTGTCTGTGTCTGATGCGGCCAAGGGATGACTCTGAAGGAGAGAGGATAATACCATACAACTACCTGGAGGGTGTGAACACCAAGGAGGGAGAGGAATTTTTTAGGATAATACATTTTGGTAAAAGTAGGAGTAATGGGATTAAGCTAAAAAAGGACATTCAATTTAGACTTTGATAACAGGAAAAATGCCCCAACTGTAAGACAGGGCTATTAGGTTGTGACATAGTCTTCCTAGGAAAGAGGCGGAAGTTCAGTCCTTAGGGGCTTTTCAAATTAGTTTGGCCAAAACCGTGGAAAATGGCTGCTGGGAATGCTCCTGCATTAGCAGGGAAATGGACTGGATGATCCAATAGGTCTTTTCCGTCTCGGTCTCCTGTGAGTCTAGACATCTGTGTGACCTGCATGCCAAGGTCATAACCCACTTTGGAAGGTTCAAAGCCAATCAGATCTCTGAATGGGAGAGCTTAGGGGTCAGACAGGGTCTGCATCAGATCTCTTGATTGGCTATACGTTCCAGTGGTTCTGCTTTAAAAGGCATGCTTCTGCAAACTGCAATCATAACAGACAGCTCCACTGGGGAGAAGCCCCTTCCATTCATTTTTAAATGTAAGGAGGATTTTTTTAATGGAAAATTGTCACTGACAACTTATCAATACATAAGCACTACATAATTCAAGTAATTCAAGTAATTAATCACATGAATTAACATAATTAATCACTCTCCTTACAGTGAGTATGATAACACCCATTTTTTCATGTTCTGTGTGTATCTAAATCTCCTCACTGTATTTTCCACTGAATGAATCCGATGAAGTGAGCTGTAGCTCATGAAAGCTTACGCTCAAAGAAATTGGTTAGTCTCTAAGGTGCCACAAGTACTCCTTTTCTTTTTATAATTAATCAAGTAATTCAAATAATTAAAGGAGTCGGAGGCCAAGACAAGCGGTTCAGTTGGCCTCCTAGTACTTTAATGGAAACTAAAATGCCTTCTGTGTTGGCCCTTAATAGGGAAATGGACTTTGTTGGATGCAAGTATTAATCAATGGAAAAAAGGGGTCTGAATATTCCTCCTGGGGCAATTCTGCACTACTGCACATGTGCATAATTAATGAGCCCCGCATATTTTTATTTTTTTGCACAGTAAAAAGCTTCTGCTGAAATGCTGCTGCCGTTCCATCTCTTGCCCACCAAAGGGTGCTGTGGCAATAGAACAAAGCAGCAACTCCCTATCAGCGAAGGAAGAGAGAGAGCCTGTCTTCTTCACAGCAGGCCAGGTCAGGAGACAGGGGCTATGGGGAGACAGACAGTGTGGGATGCTGGGTGGGGTCAATCAGGGGCTCATAAGGGCTAGTGGGGGAGGACAGACTGGGGCAGGGGCTGAATGGGAGTGGAGGCACAGAGTTAGAGGAGGAGGGAGGTTCAGGGCTCCATAGTGATGGGGGAGGAGGTGCAGAGCTACCTAAGGACAGGGGCCGGTTGGCTGGGGGCACAGAGACACATGGGGACAGGGGGAGGGGGTACAGGGACACATTGTTAGGATATAGATGTTCAGGCCTGTCTGTAAAGGCCTATCAGCTAAGAATTTAGGTGTATTCTTATCACTTGGCTAGTTCTAGAGGTATAAAAGAAAGAATGAAAATCACTGTCTGCCAGTGTAAGGTCCTTCTCTTACTGTGACAGTCTGAGGCCCTGTTCTTAGGCTAAGGCCTTTGGCTAAGCAGCAGAGGCAGCCATAAGCTGGGAAGCGACCAGTCACCTCTTCACATTCCCAACTAGTCACATTCAAATAAGGTGCTATTGGGCTGTTAGGAACACAATCCTGTCCTGATAATGCCTATTGCCTCCAGAGAAAGGGAAGGGCCTAGAAGATGTAAAAGGAAACTTAGTTTGAAAGCATCCTGTCTGGCAAGAACTCACTTATCACTAGCAGGGATGTGAAATCCTCATTTCTGGGTTTGTTCTATCACTGTAGTCCCCATTTCCCCATTGTTTGTCTGTATAATCTCTGTCTGGTTCTGTGATTGTTTCTCTCTGCTGTATAATTAATTTTGCTGGCTGTAAACTAATTAAGGTGGTGGGGATATAATTGGTTACATAATCATGTTACAATATGTTAGGATTGGATAGTTAAATTTCAGGAAAAGGATTGGTTAAGGTACAGCTAAGCAGAAGTCAAGTTTTACTATATAGTCTGCAGTCAATCAGGAAGTGAGGGGGTGGGTGTGTGGGTGGGGGAAATGGGAACAGGGAATGGGGGTGGGGAAATTGGAATCATGTTTTGCTAAAGGGGGAAATGGGAACAGGGAATGGGGCTGGGGAAATTGGAATCATGTTTGGCTAAGGGCAGGAATGGGAACAGGGACACAGCTGTAAGGCTCTGTGGTGTCAGAGCTGGGAAGGGGGACACTGAGGAAGGAAACTGAAATCATGCTTGCTGGAAGTTCACCCAATAAACATGGAATTGTTTGCACCTTTGGACTTCGGGTATTGTTGCTCTCTGTTCATCTGAGAAGGACCAGGGAAGTGAGTGGGTGAAGGAATAAGCCCCCTAACACACATGGGGATGGGGGGAGTGGGTTTCTGAGTGGGGGTGGAGGGACACATGTGGATGGGGGTGCAAGGACCCATGGGTGTGCAGGAACACATGGAGACAGGGGCAGATGTGCCTTATTGAATGGGAGAGGTTAGGGGTCAGACAGGGTCTGCATGGGGGGAGCTGCCTAACAATTCCTCCCTGCCCCTCCCAAAAAAACTGTTCCATACTTTTCCCACCCATACCCAGCAACGCTCCAAGTTCACACCCAGGCTCCTTCCCAGCAATTTACTTCCCTCCATTACCCTTGACTCTACCAAGCCTTTGCACTGCGCCTAAGGGGTGCAAGAAATATGGTTCTGTATTGAGTTTAAATGAATTATTACTCAGAGTTCTGTATTAACATGCAGAGTAAGGAATTGGTTTGTCAAAAAACATTTCCTGAATCCTTTTTGTTGTCTGTATTCATACAGACATACTTGCTGACAGATATTTTGAAATAAATAACCAAAAATCATTTTAACGGGTGTAATTATATTGTATTATTTTGACAAACAAAATATGCAGAATTTTGCAGAACCTCTAAAATATTGTACGCATCATTTTTATTTTTTTCTTGCAGAATTCCCCCAGTAGAAAATATATAGATAAGGGTCCCTTCAATGCTATAATCTCAATAATATGTCATCATAACAAAGGAGTGTTGGCTAGGCTTTAGAGCAGGGAGTCAGTTCACTTGGGTTTTATTCACATTCTTTGACTAACTTGCTAAGTGGTGTTGAGCAAGTTACTTAATTCCCTGTGACACAAGTCATCCGTAAATGGGGATAATGCTTCCCATTCTCACAAGGGTGCTGTGAGTCTTAATTCATTAGTATTAGGGAAGTGCTTTGAGATTTTTGGACGAAGATGCTAAAGAAGGGCAAAGTATTATTAGAAGAGATTACTGCTAGTCCGATGGTGTACTTTTACTGTCTACAGCCCATGTACTCCACTGTGTGTAAAAGGGCAATGCTCTCTTTATAGAGCATTGTATCATCCTGATCTGTAAGAACAGCATTTTGCATGATGAGTTTACGCCTGAGGACAGAAGGGCGAATACTGATTCTCCTGATGGTGCGCCAGGCCAAGTTCTACACTGAATTACCCCCGTGCAGTCCCTTGTACCCCCATGAAGTCAGGCAGAATTTGGTGTGGACACCTGGAAAGCGGATGCAATTTCATGAAACTGCCCTACCTCATCCTTTTGCAGTTTCTCGAGCAGAACTGTCAGAACGATAGCCAGCTTGGTCTCGGCTATAAAGGCAATCCTGAGGGCAATTTTGCCCTTATCTTGGTCATCCATATGTGCCAGGAGGGAAACAACCTCATTATAAACACCTGAAATTAAATAAAAGGATTCGGCTGGTTACCACTGACAGCAGAAATTGGTGCTGGCCTCTTTAATTCACTATCCAGTCAAGATTCTGCAGGAGCCCAAACACTGTGAGAAGTAGACCTGGGAATCCTGGAAATCCTCTTCCTTCCTCCTCATGACCAGGTTTGTTTGCTGAACTCCCCAGTGTGCTTGGGGGGAAATCATAATGAAGCAAATTTGCTCCTTTCAAGTAGGTCCCCACGTAAAATAATCTTCCTTTCCCTCTTTACTGTCAATTGATGAGTTTTGATAGCATACAGAATACTAATTTAACTCTAAGCCAAGAAATAGAGCTAAAGTTAAGCACATGCTGAGGAGTTTTGCTTAGTCAGGGCCTCATTTTCAAAAATCTTGAGCACCCAGATGTACCTATTAGCTATGCTGGGAACTTTTGGGGCTCGGTATCTCTTGAAAATCAGGCCACTGTTGGAGACCTCAGTATGAATTTAGAAGCTTAACTTTAGGCCCCTTGTTTTGAAGAAAGCCTTTAATCTTCTTTTATGGTCGTTTAAATACTTGCAGAGAAGACTCATGGAACGGAGTTCATCCAGTTCATAGAATATCAGGGTTGGAAGGGACCTCAGGAGGTCATCTAGTCCGACCCCCTGCTGAAAGCAGGACCAATCCCCAACTTTTGCCCCAGATCCCTAAATGGCCCCCTCAAGGATTGAACTCACAGCTCAAACCACTGAGCTATCCCTCCCCCCTGTACAGTTGCCTGTAGAGGTCATAAAGGAATTCCCCCGCCCCCCACCCCCACCCCCATGCACAATTGGCGAGGTGTACGCTGTGAGTGGGGTGGGGTGGGGTGGGGTGGGTCCCTCCAACCTTCATCTGAAGCATCAGGGATTGACCATAGCAGGAGATGGGACACCTGGTAGGGTGGACCAGTGCTCTAAAATGGTTCAGAGAATCTGTTTCCTTAGCTGTCCTGCTCACATGCTCAGGGTCCAACTGATCTCCAGAGTTGTGGGTGGGAAGGAATTTCCCCCTGGTCGGATTGGCAGGGACCTTTGAGTGGCAGGATGGGGCACTGATCACCTGCTAGGATAATCTGAGTATATCTGACCCAATCAATTCTCGGCCATTGCAAGGGCCTCAGGCATTGGTGGAACCTCAGTCTCTCCTGTCCTCTGCCGACGGCACACAAACACTTTTGTCTCCTACAGACTGAAATGTTTTTGTCCAAGACAAGTTTTGGGGTTCAGTGTAGGGTTGCTAGGTGAAATTTAGTGGCCTGTGAAATACAGGAAGTCAGACTAGATGATCTAATGGTCCCTTCTGGCCTTAAACTCTAGGAAACAATGAAATAGCTGGTGTATGAAAAAAACCAGGATTTGATCTCCCATGTATCTCTTCCCTCTGGGCAGAAATTCTCCAGGAGACTTAATATTTCACAAGAAATCTGAAATGCCGTATTTATCTGTCTCCATTGTAACAGCATTCCAAGCATGAAGGAGGAACTAACAAGATTTTCCCTTCCCAGGAAAGACTACTTGAGGTTAGGTGATTGCCCATCCGTTATGCAAATTGCATCCTTCAGTTGTAACACCCAGATGCAAACAGAATCATGACTGTAACCTACTCTGCCCATCTGTGTGGGATGAGGAGCACTAGTGTTGCTAAGAAATGTGACCCCATGCTTTGTTCTCTTGCATTTAAGATAGTAGCAGAGCTTCATTTAGACAGCTAGAGGAGAAGTCCTTCTGCCTTTTTTGTTCTAATTTCCCCTATCGCTGATGGAGTTGGCTCCATGGATGCAGAAGACGCAAAATGAGGACCCATAACAAACATAAAACAACTGGGAGAAAAGAAGGAAGACCTCCCCCATAACATTCCCTAGAAACTCAGATTCTCAGGAAAGTTTCCAGGTCCAGAGGCTGTAGGCCAACTCCTCAACTGGTGTAAATCAACACAGCTACAAGGAAGTCAAAGGAGGGACACTGGTTTACAGCAGCTGAGGTTCTGCTCACACAAAGGGAGAACATTACAGCTCATCTGTATGCCTATGCTTTCTAAATGTGTGTGTGAATATAGAATGGATATAGAGAATACAATGCTGACCCTTACCTCTGTCGGTTACCTCCTGATCACTCACAAATTTATTCATGTTTTAATCTTTCCTCAACACTTCCTCCAGTCCTTTCTCCAAAGAGCTCCAGTACTGATAGGCAGCTGGCCTCTCAGGCTGTCCTGTCTGGAATAGCCAGTTAAGATTATGCAAGCACTATTATGACATCGCTGTGACTGTGACATAGCACATAAACTGCTGCTGACCAGGTAGGTGCTGTGATGACATGGACAAGAGTCTCAAAGGTATTTAGGCTCCTAACTCGCACTGAAATCAATAGATGTGAGGAACCTAAATACATTTCAATATCTGGGCCCATCCATGTACGCAGTCCAATAGGTGGCTAAATTTGCTCCAGTGTAGAATTTCTCATTCGCTCGAAATCGTTTTGAATTTTGGTTCCGTCCCTCTCTCAGTTTGCCACACTTTCCAATATTGGTTTTACTGGAAAATCTGCTCCTGCTTGAATGGATAGAAAATAAAAGCACTGAACAAAGAAAGAGAAGAAACTGCCTTGGAGAATGCACAGTGACACTTGAGTGTGGGTGGTTGGTTGGAATGCACAGTGACACTTGAGTGTGGGTGGTTGGTTTCTTTTGCTTTTTAATTTGGTTGATTAAAAAGCTTGATGAAATCTTATTGGACTGTATTACAAATCTTGATTTTTATATTGTTTTAAAATGAATTGAAATTTATTCTTCATTTCCATGTCCTGCCAAACAAATCAACTAAATTATTTTTTGTTGTGTTTAATACAGTGTGGTGTCATATGTATGGCCATATGTAGAGCCTACACTTGATTTTGGAGATGATGTTGCCTTTAAAGCATTCAGAGTGATGACACTCTTTGCAGTAAACCATGTGGAAAAAGAATTCCAATGACATGTGTCCTTTGCTATGTATAACTGATTTGGTGCCTTACCCTTTCTGATTTTGCCCTTACACGGACACACTATTCTTTTGTACTCCTCCTTAGTAATTCGTCCATGTTTCCCCATTTTGTAGGATTTCTTTTTGATTTTCAGGTCATTACAAAACTTCTGATGGAGCCATTGGCCTCTTACTATTCTTCCTCTCTTTCCTTTGCATTGGCAGTTGTGCCTTTAATATTGTCTCCTGGAGAAACTGCCAGCTTTCCTGAACTCCTTTATGCCTTAGACGTTTTCCCCATGGGTCGCTACCTACCAATTCTCTGAGGATGTTAAAGTCTGCTTTTGGCAGTCCTTCTCCTGTCATTCTCATTCCTTCCTTTCCTTAGAATCATGAAATCTATCCTTCATGATCCCTTTCACCCAAATCACCTTCCACCTTCACATTCACAACCAGCTCCTCCCTGCTGGTCAGAATCAAGTCTACAGTGGCTGTCCCCCCGGTTTCTTCCTCCATTTTCTGAAACAAAGCATTGTCCCCAGTACATTCCAGGAACTTATTGGGTAATTTGGGGTTTTACCATTTCCTTTTTCAGCAGATGTCTGGGTAGGTAAAGTCCCCCATTACAATCAGGATTTGTGTTTTGCATATTTCTGTTGTTTGTTCTAGAAATGCCTCCTCTCCCTCCTCTTCCTGATTTGGTGGTCTGTAATAGACCCCTACCAGGACCTCACCCCTGTTTATTCCCTCTTTTATCTTTACTCAGAGACTTTCAACTGGTCTGCTTCTCACCTCCTTCTGGACCTCAGAACAGGTTTACAATGCAATATGTCCTCTCTTTTTTTTCCTGCCTGTCCTTCCTCAACAAGCTATAGCCCTCTATACCAATAGTCCAGTCATGAGATTTATCCCATCAAGTATCTGTGATGCAGTTAAGCTCAGTTAAGATTTATGTTCTAAAACTCCCAGTTCTTACTGTTTATTCCCCATTAGTATTCCTCCTTGCTTGTGTGTACAGACATCTAAGATGTTAAGCAGATGCCCCCATGGATTTCCCTCTTGTTTCTCCTATAATTCTACTGCAATTTTCCACATCTACTTCTCCCCACACAGCTAGTCCTCTATTAAGGCCACCTTTTTTTACCTGGTGGCTTTTTTCACCTGCCCCCTCTGAACTTAGTTTTAAGCTCTACTCCTAAGGTTGGTGAGTCAGTGCATGAAGATGTTCTTCTCCTTCTTGGTCAGACAGACCCCATCTCTTCCCAGCAAACCTCCTTCCTGCAATGGCATCCCATGGTAGAGGAAGTCAAAGCCTCCCAGAGACCCATCTTCATAACCCTATTCTGTGGGCATGCCTACCATTGAGTGTGTATTGAGCAGAAAGAACACTCAGTGCAGGAGACAAGGGGACTGAGTTAAACTGCAGATGTCAGGTTCACAAACTTCCATTTTCCGTGACTAATCTCTTAAGCTAGTGAGGATGGCCACGGTATAAAAATATTTCTGGAGATCAGCATGTGATTATTTGTATTGCAGTACTGCCTCACAGTCCCAGTCACAGAATAGGATCCCATTGCACTCGGACCTGTAGAAACAGAGAACAAGATGGTCCTTAACTGTCATTAATTAATTAACACATCTTAACAGCACAATAAACAGACAAGAGGATAATAAAGCAAGCAAAAAAGCCCCCTTTGACCAGGTACCAGCAGATAACTAATATAGAGCTACCTATTTCGGGAACTTTCTTCCTGATTCAGGGTCTGATGTGACTCAGCCCCTGTTCCATGCCATTGTGTAAACTGGAGACTCGTACATTTGCACAAGATGGAAAGTATCCAGTGGCACACCGTTGAGGCCTACTCCAGTTTTAGTACATAAACAGCAGGCCACTCTGCAAGAAGCTAAGGGCATGGTCAGCACAGAGAGTTTGCCTGTCTCTGTGTTGGTGTCCTGCACCCCTCACTGTCTACACCTGGCTCCATAAAGTCGGGCCTTTCGAAAATGCAGCATCAGGTAGGAGCACAGGTAATTGTAAGAATGCTTGCTCATTGCAGCTGTTACCATCCGGGCAAGGCATCCACATATAAGTCCACTACGGATGGACCAGTGATGGGAAGAGTGTTCATGCATGTGACAAGTAACACCATGAACTATGTAATGCCACAGAATAAATTAAGATCAAGAAGAGAACAAGAGTATGTGTGGCAAAGCCATGACAAACACTGTGCAGGCATCAAGGAGCTCATAAATTAGCACCTCATCACCCCAACACTGCCTCAGCTTGACTTAGAGCTTGGGCAACAGTAGACCCTCAAAAGGAGGAGGCCACAGCTTTACACCCGTGGTCACTGTGATGTTAACTGGCTGCATTTGACAAGAGCTGGATCAGAGGTTGACTTTGAGTGTATTTACAGGGGGCAAGGTTTTCACAACACAAGCCTTGTGCACACACACAAATAGTGTTCTGCAGCAGTGCAAGTTGAGCTGCAGCAATGAGCAGCGGGATCCTGCTTGGGCTCGTAATTCATACACTTCTCTCACTAATGAGGATCAACAGATCAACCCATACTGAATGCAGCTTGACAATATACCATCACTTAAAACACATTACAGTCAGAGAGGATGATAAATATTCCATGTATACACATTATGTACAAGGCCCAAAATGACTGAGGGTGCAAGAAAACAAAGCTGGTAAATACAGAAAATGCATTTGTCATAAATATAAAGGGAAGGGTAAACCCCTTTAAAATCCCTCCTGGCCAGAGGAAAAATCCTCTCACCCATAAAGGGTTAAGAAGCTAAAGGTAACCTCATTGGCACCTGACCAAAATGACCAATGAGGAGACAAGATCCTTTCAAAAGCTGGGAGGAGGGAGAAAAAACAAAGGGTCTCTCTGTCTGTCTGCCTGCCTGCCTGCGTGCGTGCTGCTGCTGCTGGGGACAGAACAGGACTGGAGTCTGAGAACTTTTAGTAAGTAATCTAGCTAGGTATGTGTTAGATTATGATTTCTTTAAATGGCTGAGAAGAGTTGTGCTGAATAGAATGACTATTCTTGTCTGTGTGTCTTTTTTGTAACTTAAGGTTTTGCCTAGAGGGATTCTCTATGTTTGGAATCTAATTACCCTGTAAGGTATCTACCATCCTGATTTTACAGAGGTATTCCTTTCCTTCTATTAAAAGTCGTCTTGTAAGAAAACTGAAAGCTTTTTCATTGTTCTAAGATCCAAGGGTGTGGGTCTGTGGTCACCTATGCAAATTGGTGAGGATTTTTACCAAACCTTCCCCAGGAAGTGGGGTGCAAGAGTTGGGGGGATTTGGGGGGGAAAGACGTATCCAAACTACGTTTCCCAGTAAACCCAGTTAAAGTTTGGTGGTGGCAGTGGAAATTCCAAGGGCAAAGGGTCAAATTAATTTGTACCTTGGGGAAGTTTTAACCTAAGCTGGTAAAAGTAAGCTTAGGAGGTTTTCATGCAGGTCCCCACATCTGTACCCTAGAGTTCAGAGTGGGGAAGGAACCTTGACAGCATTACTGAAAAAACAGCTGCAGATTGACTCCTGCTAGCAAGAAGCTTCTGTACAATGTACAGTAAGATATTGGGCTTAACCCAGCGCAGGGCTAGGCTGAATTAAAGTCAGTCAAAGTTTTGTCTGAGTAGGGTATGAGGCCCAGCTCCTCAAAGGTCTTTAGACTCCTAACTTCCACTGAAATCAGTGGAAGCTAGGAGCCTAAATACCTACTGTAGAATTTGACCCAATAACAACAATAATAATAACAATTTGCATTTCTAGAGAGATTTTCTTCTTCAAAGCATTTTACACACATGTTTTCTCACTCTCTGCTTCAAATAAAAGCCACTATTGACAGACAATTCTATTTTTCCGTCACAGCACAGACAAATAGGAGAGTGAAGAGAACACAGTTCATTAATGGGATTTTAAGCAGGTTCTCGTATGGAAAAAAAAATAAAGATCCAGCACTCAGAAGATGACTCTGCTTAGCTGTGTGCCTTGTGGCTTAAAGCAGAATTCCAAGAACATGACTTCGCTTTTTGAAATGGTTTCTCAATTAATGACAACTCAAAATATCTGCTTCCACCTAGTGGTGCGAGTTTGCAGAACATGTGTTGTTTGTATTCCCTGTTTTCGATATCTTTGCCTAAAAGATAAAATACATCCGAATCTACTGAGACAATTCACACTTCTGCACAAAGCCACAACAGCACTAAAAATGTATATCTTTGTTAGCAAATAGGGAGAAGGAAAATTGTTAGCAAATTAGGGAGAAAGAAAAGGATAATCTCAGAAAGAGGCTCTCTCTTTCTCCTTCACTTTATTCTATCTAGGTTTTTCTACGGTTCTCATCAATGAAGTATCTGAGCAGCTTCCTCTAGTACATTAATAATATGACTCACATCTGTCATGGTAATATCTTTTATTGGACTAACTTCTGTTGGTGAAAGGACTGCACAGAGTTCTTCCAGAGTGAAGTCCCGGATGACTGGAAAAAGGCTAATGTAGTGCCAATCTTTAAAAAAGGGAAGAAGGAGGATCCTGGGAACTACAGGCCAGTCAGCCTCACCTCAGTCCCTGGAAAAATCATGGAGCAGGTCCTCAAAGAATCAATCCTGAAGCACTTGCATGAGAGGAAAGTGATCAGGAACAGCCAGCATGGATTCACCAAGGGAAGGTCATGCCTGACTAATCTAATCGCCTTTTATGATGAGATTACTGGTTCTGTGGATGAAGGGAAAGCAGTGTCATGTTGAGGGAGCATTGAGGGAGCTGGGATTGTTTAGCCTGCAGAAGAGAAGAATGAGGGGGGATTTGATAGCTGCTTTCAACTACCTGAAAGGGGGTTCCAAAGAGGATGGCTCTAGACTGTTCTCAATGGTAGCAGATGACAGAACGAGGAGTAATGGTCTCAAGTTGCAGTGGGGGAAGTTTAGATTGGATATTAGGAAAAACTTTTTCACTAAGAGGGTGGTGAAACACTGGAATGCGTTACCTAGGGAGGTGGTAGAATCTCCTTCCTTAGAGGTTTTTAAGGTCAGGCTTGACAAAGCCCTGGCTGGGATGATTTAACTGGGAATTGGTCCTGCTTCGAGCAGGGGGTTGGACTAGATGACCTTCTGGGGTCCCTTCCAACCCTGATATTCTATGATTCTATGATTCCTTCAGGTCCTTGAAAGGTTATTTCTTTCACCAACAGACGTTGGTCCAACAGAAGATATTACCTCAGCTAGGGTGACCAGATGTCCTAAGTGTATAGGGACAGTCCAGATATTCGGGGTTTAGGCGCCTATCAATCCCACCCCACCCCCATCATGATTTTTCATACTTACTATCTGGTCACCCTCTCCCTCACCCACCTTGTCTCTCTAATAGCCTCGGAATGACATGGGAGTTTGTTCTCCTGTCACAGACTGTCCCCTGAGAAAGCTCTATCTACTGCACAGACAAGCCTCATCCTTCGAGTAGAAAACTTCATGGTGCCTGAGAAATAGGCCCTGTCAGCCACAACCCTAATCCCAGGGATTTACCTGATATTTTAGATATACTGGGCCCTGGCCACTGAGCCCCTGGAAGAGAAGGACTGCGACCTGGAACCTGACTTGATGTGTTCACGTTGCAGAAGTATGTACACAGCGTCTGAAGGCAAGCAACAAACAACACTTCAATGGTCACTGAATGAGGGGCCTGTGGAAAAAAATAGTACAATTGTGCAATTAAAGACTGTGTCAAAATGCACGTGCACAGGACTCAGACTCCCTGAATCCTGGCATTTCCAAACTTTCCATTGCTCAGTTTTGCAAACTTACTAATTGTTGTTTTAATGCAGATTTTTGTATATTTGTTGAGTGTCTAAAGATATAAAAATACAGACATGGATTCATATCATTGTCGTGCAAACATCCCCATTTCATTGTTTGTTTTTAAAGAAAAAAGTACAGGACTAGGTTCTGGCAATTTCTGTATTGAGCTGTAAAGAAAGGTATTTTTAAGGGGTTTGAACTATCGAAACAGAGGCACAGAGATTGTCTCACATAGGGAGGAGTGGGTGATGCAGTGCACACTTTCCCAAGCCAGCAGAGTTGCTGGACCCCAAGAGATTCCCCCTCTATTCCTGAGCCAACCTTGGCCAGAAGCAAGCAGACAGAAGGACAAAAGTAGCTCTCCATTTTAATAAAGGCTCTTGTAACTTCCTGGGTCAACTGGTCCCTTCCATTCTTTAGCTGACTATTACTCAGGCTCTTTTCTTACTGGCGAACTTGAATTTTGATTTTTTCTACGTCATGGCCAGTCTTTATCGTCTCTCTTGTAAACTTGAATATGCCAATCCCTGAGAGGACGTACTTTCTTGTTTTTTCCTGATTCGGCAATCCTAGCTCTGGGGATTGAGCTCCCATTTAAGGTACTTTTAATGATGACCCTCAGTCCTTTATTTCATCTATCAGGATGTTCAAAGAGAGCAGCTACCCTTCACTGAATGCCACTGCTCTGACTTTGGATTCCCTTGTAGAATGTGTGGGGCTGGGGTAGTTGTCTCAGCTGGATTCTTAATCCAGAGGAAAGACGCTCTCCCCTGTTCAATCAAGATCAGGAATGGCACATAGATTTGGGAGAAAAAGTACATTTTACTTTTACTCTATTTTCTTATTTCTCAAAAGGAACAGTACAACAAAGATAAAAATTCCATTCTGAATAATCAATACAGGTATTGATGTATCTTGTCTGAAATGGGACAGCTGCTCTTCTACTCTCGGGATGGATGCTATATCAATAGATAAGATAAAAAGACAGGCCTAACTGAGAGACTGAACCCATAGGAGGGCCAAATTCTGCTCCTCGGTTACATGAGTACGTCGCTCCCTGACTAGGGGCCAAATCTGTGTAAAGAAGAGTAAATCTGGTCCCGAGGGAGTATCGAACAACTTCCAAACTGTATAAGGAGGGTGGTTGAGTCTAAACTATAAAGACAGTTCCAAATATGGACCGCAGTTCAGGAAAGCAGCCTTATTCATCCAAGCATATGAATGATGTAAGAAAATTCTGAAAATGTGGATCTTAGATCATGGTCATAATTTAAAAAAATTAATGGACACAGCGGACACCATTCACATTTGAAACATAAAGTAGCTTCAAACTGTCCTAGCTTGAAGTGGTTTGAAACTGCTTCAGGAAATGTGGTCCTCTTAGAAGTGTAGATGTGAGGTTGCATATATGGTAAAGCCATGTATACAGAATACATGCTGATTTTAATCCTACAAATATCCTAAACACTATACAGAATATCTAATTGCTTATTTTTGAATCCTAATCAGAGAAAAATTAAAATGATTTGTGCAAATAATTGAATTCTAAGGATTGTGTAACAACAAACACTCTTATTTTCTAGATCTACTGAGAGCTAGCTCTGAGAGAACAAAACAGTATTTTCAGTGTTTATGGTTCTTTACTGAAGCAGGTCTATTCTTTATCTAAGAACAGGAAAACAAAAGAATTCACAATATTGTTATCCCTTTTGACCTGAGCAATTAGTGAATATTTTGGGTCTTGTGAGTTGTTTCCATTAGGGGGAGAAATGGATGATGGAGTCAGGCATTTTTTTGACACAATCCTGCTTATTTACAAAGAATGTACACGAAGTTCTATTTCCCGAACGACAGCACGAATAGTTTCTTGGCTCACAATTCCAAGCCTCTTTCTATCCAGCAGTCTACCATAAAGCGCGCATGCTCTCTCGCGCTCTCTCTCTCTCTCTCAACTTTTTCTGAGATCACACTACAGATACTTCCCTGGGGCTCCTTTATGCTTCTGCGGTGTCACACTCCCTCTCTTCCTCCCCCCTCCCGCCCCGAACCCCATCGCCCTGCATTTACATTCAGACCCCAGTGAAAGCCCCTTCCACTGTATGGCTCAACTCCTATTCCAGCTTTACTTGATGGTGACTTCTATTCAGTCAGCCATCTATTCCACAAAAGAGCTTGATTGTTTTTACATTGATCCTGAATAAAGGACAACTGGTATGCCCACCAGCTTCAATAAGGCTTCCCCTTTCCCCAGCGTAACTACCTGTTTTCATCTTGTTTTTATAAATCTGTATCTTGTACATGTCCGCAAAACCCACAGCATTCTTTTATTTTTACTAACCTGAAACAGGATATTGAATGCATAATTTCAGTTACACCAATGTAAATCTGTGGTAATTCATTAGAATTATTTATCCTGGTGACAAAATATGTTAGCACGTCACTAGAGAAAACATGACACTTTTTGCCGGCATTGTTGCATTGTTGCCGGCACCCAGTGCCGAGAGGCTAAACAACAGCTGAGGTTGGTTCGTTACCCGGTGTGCAACACCGAATAATCACAAAGGGGTGAAGAAGCAGAAAAGTTTATTTGCAGCTGCAAAAAGGTACAGGGAGAATAAAATCTCCAATCCTGCACCCAGAGCAGGAAGTTACACAGGCTTTTATACATCCTTTTTCCCAGCATACCTATCCAATAGCAAGCTGCCCTAAGTATCCACATAGCCAGCCAATCCAGTTCCCAGCTAGTTCCCTTGTTCTCTGTATCATTTGTTAAACCATACATAAAGCTGCTTTATTCAGCATTGGTCTTCCATATCTGCCCTGTTTGGCCTTGTTTCGTTTCAGGCAGTCTGACTCTGCAACATATTGTTGCAGATCCTCAGCATAACTGCTGCGAGTGCCTCCAGGCCGGGGCCCAAGGACACTTGGGCCTAGTACACAGAGCTGCTGCGAGTGCCTCCAGGCCGGAGGGGGGGGGCAAGGACACCTGGGCCTAGTGCGAGGGGGCTTCATCGACACTCGTGGTCTTCCATCCCCTCGAGATACCTTAGTGGCCATGCCCCAGTGTCCCCACTGACCTCCCACATCTGAACTCCCAGCCAGAGCCCGTACGTGCTCCACCACTAGAGGCCCTGATGCAGCAAGCCACCCCATACAGCAAAACAAAACCACTTCCCACATGGCATTAGGATGGCAAACGCTAATAGAGAAAGATGAGAACTTGCTATAACAGGGGTTCTCAAACTTCATTGCACCACGACCCCCTTCTGACAACAAAAATTACTATGCGACCCCAGGAGGGAGAACCAAACCCTGAGCCCACCCAAACCCTAGCTCCCCCGGGCCAGAAGGGGCCAAAGTCAAAACCCAAGGGCTTCAGGCCCAGGCAGGGGGTGGGGGGAGCTGTAACCTGATCCCAGGGCTGAAGCCCAAGTCTCAGCCCTGCTTCCCAGGGCTCAGGCTTGGGCTTCAGCCCTGGGCCCAGGCAAGTCTAACTCCAGCCCTGGTGACCCTATTAAAAAGGGATCCCGACCCACAGTTTGAGAACCGCTGTGCAGTAACATGCACTGATTATTGGTGATACTTGGTTTCCTCACAAAGACATGCACAAGGTTACATGGAACTCATCAGATGGTTAAACCACAAACCAGACTGAGCACATGTCAGGAGACCGGGTTGTAGGTGGTCAGGCATAGTGGTCAGACTGGGAGTCATGCCTAGTGGTGAGTGTCCAAAAGCCAAAAGCAGGGATTGAGACGGGGCCAAAACCAAGAAGCAGATCCCAAGATTCGAACTAGAGTCAGAATCCAAATGGCAGAGCCAAGAATCAAGTAGGGTGACCAGACAGCAAATGTGAACAATTGGGATGGGGGTGGGGTAATAGGAACCTATATAAGAAAAAGACTCCCAGATCAGGCCTGTTCCTATCAAATCGGGATATCTGGTCACTCTAGAATCAAGAGAGAGTCGGAGTCAGGAATCAGAGCCAAGGGTCAGAACCGGATCACCGGGGGCAGGGAAGAAGGGAGCAGGGCTGGTTCTGAGGCAGGAGCAAGGCTGGGTGATCTGGGCTGAAGCTGTGGAGGAACAGAGAAGAAGCAGGGCTTGGCAAGAGCTGAGCCCAGGGAGGCAGAGAATCACTGAGCACCCAGCGAGCGACTGCTGCTGCTGAGTTTAAGAACCAGACAGCTAACTTCTTCAGCCAATCTGGCAGGGTGGTCCAAGCAGGACAGTGTCGGAGGATGGTGCCGTGGGGAAGGCGAGCAGAGCTTCACCATCATGGGCTTGCTTCTGGACGGCGCCGTGCCTTGTGGTGCCGGAGGTCTATCTTGCCTGGTGGGAAACTGCGGTGCCATCATGGCAATCAAGTCCCTGGCCACCTCAAACGTGTCCAGGATGGAAGGGAGCTCCTGCTGCTCCACCTGGCACTCTCTAGCAGGAGGGTCCAGTGGCACCAGACTTGACGGATCCCTCTGCAGGCCCAAAGTCGACAGTGCTGATCCCTGCTAATATTCTGTTCGCTTTTTTGACTGCTGCTGCACACTGAGCAGATGCTTTCAGAGAACTATCCACAGTGACCCCAGGATCTTTCTTGAGTAGTAACAGCTCATCATTGATATGATAAACCTCCCTCATTTTATATGTATGGTTGGGATTATGTTTTCCAATGAGCATTACTTTGCACTTACCAACATGGAATTTCATCTGCCATTTTGTTGCCCAGTCACCCAGTTGTCTGAGGTTCCTTTGTAATTCTTCACGGTCTGCTTTGGACTTATCTGTCTTGAGTAAGTTTCTATCATTTGCACTTTTTGCCACATCACCATTTACCCCCTTTTCCAGATCATTTATGAATATGTTGAACATCACTAGTCCCCGTACAGATCCCTGGGGGACACCACTGTTTACCTCTCTCCATGCTGAATATTGACCATTTATTCCTATCCTTTGCTTCCTGTCTTTTAAGTTAGTGATCCGTGAGAGGACTTTCCCTCTTATCCCGTGACTGCTTACTTTGCTTAGGACCCCCACCAAAGGCTCTTTGTCAAAGGCTTTCTGAAAGTCCAGGAACCTCATGTCTCCTGCTTTGCCCCATGGGCATTTTAACCCTCCAGACCCATTGGGTAAGAGTGTGAAGTACAGAGGGAAACTGAGGCATGCATAGAATTATTTAAAAATGTTACAGAAAATTCCCACTTTATTAAGGTCTGGTACATTTTAAACCTGATGCTGCACATGGAAATGTGTCCAGCTGTCTCTCAGGCATGGGCCATGCCCCTTGTGTGCTCCTTTCTCCCCAGTATCACACTTGTGACAGAGTGCTCCCAAGCAGGGCACAGCTGGGCACCTGGGAACAGAGCTGAGCCTCCCCTGAGCACAGCCAAGGTCACTGACTCTCAGGAGAACTGGTGGCTTTCTTAAAGTCCCAGCTCCTGGAGTCATGTGAATTTGTGAGAATTCCAGTTTTTGCTTAGCCAATGAAGTCAGTGTCTAGTGCTCATGGCTGGGGAGCACAGTCCAGCAGCTCCATGGAGGGATAAATAAAGAACCCAAACTGATCAGTTTTGTAATCCCATGATTTTGGGGGCCTCACTTCTGAGCTCTGAAGCTGGTGACGCTGCATAGATGGTGGGCTCTGTGTGCCTATTAGCTCCAAAGTACGCCAGCAACAACCAGCACAGAGATGTCCTCTGAAGTAGCTGCCACTGTTAATGAGGGGAGCTGCAAGGCCTAGCTGAGCCACTGGGTGGGAAAGGGTGGGTTGTGGGGTGGGATGCTGGGTGGGGCAGGGCAGGCTGGAGAGAGTGAGGTGGCAAGTGGGGAAGACTGACTGGGTGGGGGGAGGGAAGGCTGGCTGAGGGTGTCAGGGAAGGCTTGTGGGGAAGGGGGTGGGGCGGTGGCAGCAGCAGGTGCTGGAAGGAGGGTGGCAGGCACTGGGTGGGAAGTTGAGGGGGTGTTGGTTGCGGGAGGCTGGGTTGGGGGAAGCAGGTGCTGGGTGGGAAAAATTGTGGGGCTGGGACATGGGGGGCATGGGCGGTGGGCTAGAAGGGGCAAAGGCTAGGCTGGGATTGGCAGATGCTGGGCAGGGAAGGCTGGGCTGGTGGGGTGGGGAAGGCCACGGGCACTTTGCTTGGCCTTTCCACACAGCATCTGTCTGTCCAGCCCTCTTATCAGGGCGTGGCCTTGCTTGCTGATCAGTCTTCAGAGACTGCTCCTGCAGTGCAAAGGCAATCCAGAGCTGGATTAACCTGACTGCTTCTGCCCCATGCCTCAGTGGACACCCTGCACGAGAGCCGGCAGAGGGACCCTTGCGTCCTGAGCAAAGCTCCCTGCCAAGGGGTTCTCCCAGGCAGCCTTTCCTTCTGTGCCAGAGCTTTGGGGTGAGAGGAGATGGCTGCCCTGGCAGGAATCTGGGGCCCATTGATCCAACACCCTTTGTCCCTTGGGTGGCTGTTAACAGCATCCTGGGCTCGTCTGTGAGCCTGTGTGGGATAGAGGGCGGCTGCTCTTCATTGATCCCTCGTTATCTGTAGGCTCTCCCTGGCCGATAAGGGGGCTACAGGGTGAGGGCAGGGCGGGGCCTGGAGCCTGAGCTTTGGCAACCTGCCACCGACTGCCATGCCGGTGTTACGGTAACACCAGGACTCTGATTTGAACTCTGCTTCATGCTGTCACCTTGGGCCTGGAGCTATGCCACCTGGCGTTCGCCTGAAGGGGGCGAGTGGTTTTCTTCTAATGGTTGAGCCAGCTCAGCAGCCTGTAACTAGACTCCTAATAGAATCAAAATTATAGTGGAAAGAGGAGGAAGTGCAATTAGCATGTAAAGCCCTCACAAGGGGGGGGGGCATGCCACCAAATATTAATACCCATCCCCAGCCTCTCTCCCTTCACAGCGTTTTGGAACCCAGGTCCCTTGCCTAGTGAGTGGTACTTAGTTGATGGCGAGTCCCTCCATCATAACAAAAGGCCAAGTACAGTTCCCCTGTCCTTGATTCCCATAATCAGGGTCATAACAATTTATTCTTCCTGCCCCAATAACAGAGACAATGGGGATCCCACAGCAGCCAAAGTGACCATTTGGGCAGCTATGGCCTCATTCTAGGCGGGGTGGGTGTGCCTATGCAAATGAGATCGGCCCCTGAAGTTCTTTTCCACAACTTGCCACACCTCACCACCAGATGTCAGGGTGGAGCTCATCCCGATTCTGCTTACAAGAGGAAAGTGATCAGGAACAGTCAGCATGGATTCACCAAGCGCAAGTCATGCCTGACTAATCTAATTGCCTTCTATGATGAGATAACTGGCTCTGTGGATGAGGGGAAAGCAGTGGATGTGTTATTCCTTGACTTTAGCAAAGCTTTTGACATGGTCTCCCACAATATTCTTGCCAGCAAGTTAAAGAAGTATGGGCTGGATGAACGGACTATAAGGTGGATAGATAGCTGGCTAGACTGTCGGGCTCAATGGGTGGTGATCAATGGCTCCATGTCTAATTGGCAGCCAGTATCAAGTGGAGTGCCCCAAGGGTCGGTCTTGGGTCCGGTTTTGTTCAATATCTTCATAAATTATCTGGAGGATGGCGTGGATTGCACCCTCAGCAAGTTTGCAGATGACACTAAACTGGGAGGAGAAGAAGATAGGTTGGAGGGTAGGGATAGGATACAGAGGGACCTAGACAAGTTGGAGGATTGTGCCAAAAGAAATCTGATGAGGTTCAACAAGGACAAGTGCAGAGTCCTGCACTTCGGAGGGAAGAATCCCATGCACCGCTGCAGACTAGGGACCAAAAGGCTTGGCCGCAGTTCTGCGGAAAAGGACCTAGGGGTGACAGTGGACGAGAAGCTGGATATGAGTCAACAATGTGCCCTTGCTGCCAAGAAGGCCAATGGCATTTTGGGATGTATAAGTAGGGGCATTGCCAGCAGATCGAGGGACGTGATTGTTCCCCTCTACTCGACATTGGTGAGGCCTCATCTGGACTATTGTGTCCAGTTTTGGGCCCCACACTACAAGAAGGATGTGAAAAAATTGGAAAACGTCCAGCGGAGGGCAACAAGAATGATTAGGGGACTGGAACACGTGACTTATGAGGAGAGGCTGAGGGAACTGGGATTGTTTAGTCTGCGGAAGAGAAGAAGGAGGGGGGGGATTTGATAGCTGCTTTCAACTACCTGAAAGGGGGTTCCAAAGAGGATGGCTCTAGACTGTTCTCAGTGGTAGCTGATGACAGAACAAGGAGTAATGGTCTCCAGTTGCAGTGGGGGAGGTTTAGGTTGGATATTAAGAAAAACTTTTTCACCAGGAGGGTGGTGAAGCACTGGAATGGGTTACCTAGGGAGGTGGTGGAATCTCCTTCCTTAGAGGCTTTTAAGGTCAGGCTTGACAAAGCCCTGGCTGGGATGATTTAATTGGGGATTGGTCCTGCTTTGAGCAGGGGGTTGGACTAAATGACCTCCTGAGGTCCCTTCCAACCCTGATATTCTATGATAAGTCTCTGCCTGCGCTAGAGCTTAAGTCTTTGCAGTTAATTTAACCCTTCTGAAACAGGAGGGAAGTTACTCAATGTTCCAGCTGAGGCCACGTCTATATTGGGAGCATTTTGCCAGTATAGGTAAACTAGTGTGGATATAGAAGAGCACTACTGTCCCCCACTGAATAAAGAACCTTTACCCTTAGAAAAGAGCAAGAATACAAAGAGGACGAACCCACTGCTCAGGCTTGCTCTGCATGGCTTTTCTATCACTGTAGCGATGTTGGCTAGGGGTGTGATTCCTAACCAATACCATCATACCAGTACATCATCTTAACTCGTGGAGGCAGTTATACCAGTATAAGTGTGCTTATACCTGTACAACTAATATACACTAGCACTGGAGAGCTTAAAATAAGATACTAGACTGAGAGGACAAAAGAAAGGAGCAGATTCTCCTCTTAAATATACAGCATTCTCGCCTAGGATAGAAGACTGCGAAGAGGGACTTGCAGACAGATGTACACTGAATAGAGTTATTAGCAAGATGAAAAAAGATGGCTTAGCAGCTCTCCTGCTCTGATTGCAAAGTAAAGAATTAACTGCAACATCAGATCACTTCTGCTTTGGCCAGCCAGAAGGCATCCATATAACACTGGCTGCATTTGCTCCATTGCCTGAAGTGGGAAGTAAATAGCCTGGTCCCATGAGTGAACTGTTGGAAGAGAATAGGATCCCATCACTGAGCTAGGTATTCTGAAGAACCTGTTTCACCTTTCTTCAGGGTAAATGCACTGATCTGAAGGGCATTACTAAATATGAACTGGATTCTTTTAATAAGTGGTAAATGGATGAGCGATATAAATATGAAATCAAGACGGCTTCTTCCAGCCTAATAGCAAGTGAAGGCATCCTTCTAGCAAAAGGCAGCACAGCATACCGAGCTCACCATGCATAAGCATTTACAAAAACATGATTTCCCAAGTGCATTAGAGACCTTAACATCCCATCCTACCTTCAGAGTAACAGCCATGTTAGTCTGTATTCGCAAAAAGAAAAGGAGGACTTGTGGCACCTCAGAGACTAACCAATTTATTTGAGCATAAGCTTCCGTGAGCTACAGCTCACTTCATCGGATGCATCCTACCTTCCTGCACTTTATCAGATGATAGGGAAACCAACAGGCCCTGATTCGATGATACTTATCATAGGGACATTGTATTAACCTCTCTGGATCCAAAGCATCAACTGGAAGAGAAGGAATAAAAAGACAAAAGAAAACATTCTGTAAAACAAGATCTAAGTTCATCATCAACACAATTAACAAGAGTGAAAGCATACTAGCTACTGGAGCTGCCCTCTAACGGGGTTAAGCCATCAATTTTTAATAGCCGAGATAAAAATGCTAAACTGCTAAGTTGGCACTCATTGTGTGTACCCAACCAAATTCACTTCGGATTTTGGGTGAGTGGAATATTCCATTAAAAATGAGGAAAGCGCAATCAGTAGTGCAGAGTGGCCGGTACATATTAATGACTATACTTATGCAGAACAGTGAGCTGGAAATAAACATTACTATAAAAACCCTTGAAGCTACCAAATTAACTAGTTGTACAGCAGTGACATGCTAAGGATTGGCAGAAGCACGGCATTCTGAAGTAAATCCTTTTGCATTTACCTTCATACTCCAAGGCCATCTCTGCTGGATTTAGAAAAACATCAAACTAAAACAAACATGTCTGGAGTTAAGGATGCAATTTGCACTACAGTGCACTTGGCCCTGTAAAGTGCAGAGGTTGGCAGCTGCTTAAGAGCCCAAGACTCTCTGAACATAGTGAGGGCCTAAGTCACAGGCACTTTTTGAAAATGTTCCCTCCTAGTCCATACTATGACCCAGAGACAGGCACGAGTCACCTTAATCACTTAACAGTTACGCAGAAGGGACAAGGTAGGGGAGGACCAACTTCTGAAAGTGAGACACACAAGCTTTCAAGCATACATAGACCTCTTCTTCAGGATTCAGTTTGTGTCCATGCAGCAGTTTTCTTGCCATCACAAATGTGTCTCCCCTCACACCTTCCATGCTATTTATCCGCATTTGTATCAATGTACAGAGGGCATGCACAGAAGTAACTTGGGCCAATGGACTGTGGGAGGTTTTCTAGATAGCTGGAAGTAAGGAGGACGGGCCAGATTGATTACATAAATCAGTATTTTTCAACCTTTTTGATACCAGGGACCAGCTTAGAATCATTGAATATCAGGGTTGGAAGGGACCTCAGGAGGTCATCTAGTCCAACCCCCTGCTCAGAGCAAGACCAACACCAACTAAATCATCCAAGCCAAGGCTCTGTCAAGCCGGGCCTTAAAAACCTCTAAGGATGGAGTTTCCACCATCTCCCTAGGGAACCCATTCCAGTGTTTCACCACCCTCCTAGTGAAATAGTGTTTCCTAATATCCAACCTAGACCTCCCCCGCTGCAACTTGAGACCATTGCTTCTTGTTCTGTCATCTGCCACCACTTTGAACAGCCTAGCTCCATCCTCTTTGTAACCCCCTTTCAGGTAGTTAAAGGCTGCTATCAAATTCCCCCTCACTCTTCCCTTCTGCAGACTAAATAACCCCAGTTCCCTCAGCCTCTCCTCATAAGTCATGTGCCCCAGCTCCTTAATAATTTTCGTTGCCCTCCGCTGGACTCCCTCCAATTTGTCCACATCTGTTCTGTAGTGGGGAGACCAAAACTGGACGCAACACTCCAGATGTGGCCTCACCAGTGCCAAATGGAGGGGAATAACCACTTCCCTCCATCTGCTGGCAATGCTCCTACTAATACAGCCCAATATACCATTGGCCTTCTTGGCAACAAGGGCAGACTGCTGACTCATATCCAGCTTCTCATCCACTGTCATCCCCAGGTCCTTTTCTGCAGAACTGCTGCTTAGCCAGTCGGTCCCCTGTCTGTAGCAGTGCATGGGATTTCCTTCCTTCCTTCTTTAGTGCAGAACTCTGCACTTGTCCTTGTTGAACCTTATCAGATTTCTCTTGGCCCAATCCTCCAATTTGTCTTGGTCACTCTGGACCCTTCCCTACCCTCCAGTGTATCTACTTCTCCCCCCAGTTTAGTGTCACCTGCAAACTTGCTGAGGGTGCAATTAATCCCATCATCCAGATCACTAATAAAGATGTTGAACAAAACCAGCCCCAGGATTGACCCCTGGGGCACTCTTCTTCATACCAGCTGCCAACTAGACTTGGAGCCATTGGTCACTACCCGTTGAGCCCAACAATCTAGCCAGCTTTCTATCCACCTTATAGTCCATTCATCCAATCCGTACTGCTTTAACTTGCTGGCAAGAATACTGTGGGAGACCGTACCAAAAGCTTTGCTAAAGTCAAGATATATCACATGCACTGCTTTCCCCATATCCACAGAGCCAGTTATCTCATCCTGGAAGGCAATCAGGCTGGTCAGGCATGACTTGCCCTTGGTGAATCCAAAGCTTGCAGCTTTTCTAAACAGTGTCAGGGAGATCTGAGGGACAGGCCATTGAGAAAGACTGACATAGGTACTTAGGACAAATGGCTACTTGTGACGAAGTGGGAAGTGTCTTAGTGTTTGATGAATACTGTGCACGCCTCAGTTTTCCCATTGTGTTGCACAAGTATCTAGGTGGTGGGATAAGGGTGTGTGACCTTTGCAGATACCCCGAGAGGGAAGGTGCAAGTGCCTTCTAGCTCCCTGGGCCCAGACAATAGATGTATCTTGGCAACTGATTGCCGGGGCCCATCCTCTGCAAGAGCCAGTGGGAGGAATTGGAGAACAAAGAGAGGTGGAGGCCAGGTGACCGGTTTGCTTGTGGAACAGCATACAGGATGGAGGAGGGGCAACTGGGTGTGACTGAAGGTGGGCTGCTGGAGGCTGGTCAGACTCCTGGTTTGGGACTCAGGAGGAGAACCCGTGGCTCTGGGTCTCCTCAAGATGAACTTTGCTGTAACTTCCTGCTTTCTGTGCTAACAAGATTCTGCTCTATGCTGTGTTCCAGACAACTAATAAACCCTTCTGTTTTACACCGCTGGCTGAGAGTCACTCCTGACTGCTGAAGTCGGGGGTGCATGGCCCCTTTGGAGGGCGTGTAAGGTTTCCCCAGGTGTCCTATTCAGGTGGCTCACTGCAGGGAGCTTATGGCGTGAGACAGGGATGCTGAATGCTCCGAGGTCAGACCAAGGAGGAGCTGAAGCCCAGGAGCTTGTCCTAGTGAGAGTGTGCCCCGAGGGGTAGTCACACTGCAAGAGGGTCCTGGTCCAGGGGCTAGTCTTCACCAGACTCACTGCAGCTGCGCTAATGTAGGGCAGTACTGTAAACGCACTATGAAGACCAGACAGCGCTTTCCTGTCAGCATAATTACTCCACCTCAGCGAAAGGTGGAAGCTATGACAGAATGAGTGTGTGTCCCACTGACTTAGCGCCAGTGCGGACAGCTCAGGGGGGTGGCTTTTTCATGTCCGTGACCGACATAAGTTACATCAACTTAAGCGGAAGCGTAGACAAGCCCTGAACTTCATTCACTGGTTCCAGAGCACCAAGCCCGTGCATCCATGAACTACTAAGGGGGGAAAAAGTCCCCAATGCCTCAAACCAACACCATACACCTGGCTATGCCTCTGGAGAGGGCAGCACCCTTACCTGACCATGGTACTAATTAGGGCTGTCGATTAATCACAGTTAACTCACGCCATTAACTCAAAAAAAATTATTAAAAAAATGAATCGCAGTTACATTTCAATTGGTATTCTATTGTGTATTACACATTTTGGGATGTTTTCTACATTTTCAAATATATTGATTTCAGTTACAACACCGAATACAAAAGGTACAGTGCTCACTCTATTCTATTTATTGCAAATATTTCCACTGTAAAAATGATAAACAAAAGAAATCGTATTTTTCAATTCACCTCATACAAGTACTGAGGTGCAATCTCTTTATCGTGAAAGTGCAACTTACAAATGTAGATTTTTTTGTTACGTAACTGCACCCAAAAACAAACCAATGTAAAACTTTAGACCTTACAAGTCTACTCACTCCTACTTCTTGTTCAGTCAATCACTGAGAGAAACAAGTCTGTTGACATTTACGGGAGATATGCTGTACATAACTCTACATTTGTGAGTTCTACTTTCGTGATAAAGAGATTGCACTATATTACTTGTATTAGGTGAAGTGAAAAACACTATTTCTTTTGTCTTTTTGTACAGTATAAATATTTGTCATAAAAAAGAAATATAAGTGAGCACTGTACACTTTGTATTCTGTGTTGTAAATGAAATAAATATATTTGAAAATGTAGAAAACATCCACAAATATTTAAATGGTATTCTGTTATTTTTAAGTGCGTGATTACATTTTTTAATTGCTTGACAGCCCTCGTACTAACAGGATATTAACCATGTTACGTCTGTAGCAAAACACATTTTGGAGCCAGCCACTGGTAATAAAGTCAGTTATGAATTATGGCAAGGACAGGGCCTTAATAAGAACAGTCACTTCACTGGGATGATCCCCAGGAAACTGATTTAGGCCCTGGCTGCACAAGACATGACTGTAGCTTTGTAACCAGTTTGTACCCCACACAGCAAATTTGATCTGCTAGTTGGATCATCCATTTCTCCAGACCACAGACATGCTGCAGCTGGGGGACATAGTCATAGAATCATAGAATCATAGAATATCAGGGTTGGAAGGGACCCCAGAAGGTCATCTAGTCCAACCCCCTGCTCGAAGCAGGACCAATTCCCAGTTAAATCATCCCAGCCAGGGCTTTGTCAAGCCTGACCTTAAAAACCTCTAAGAAAGGAGATTCTACCACCTCCCTAGGTAACGCATTCCAGTGTTTCACCACCCTCTTAGTGAAAAAGTTTTTCCTAATATCCAATCTAAGCCTCCCCCACTGCAACTTGAGACCATTACTCCTCGTTCTGTCATCTGCTACCATTGAGAACAGTCTAGAGCCATCCTCTTTGGAACCCCCTTTCAGGTAGTTGAAAGCAGCTATCAAATCCCCTCTCATTCTTCTCTTCTGCAGGCTAAACAATCCCAGCTCCCTCAGCCTCTCCTCATAACTCATGTGTTCCAGTCCCCTAATCATTTTTGTTGCCCTTCGCTGGACTCTCTCCAATTTATCCACATCCTTCTTGAAGTGTGGGGCCCAAAACTGGACACAGTACTCCAGATGAGGCCTCACCAATGTCGAATAGAGGGGAACGATCACGTCCCTCGATCTGATCGCTATGCCCCTACTTATACATCCCAAAATGCCATTGGCCTTCTTGGCAACAAGGGCACACTGCTGACTCATATCCAGCTTCTCGTCCACTGTCACCCCTAGGTCCTTTTCCTAGTCCACTAGGTCAATGTGGGAACCCACAAACCATGATGCACACACTGTGGAGGACTGCAAAATGGCAACTTCCTGGAGGTCTTCATGCCTTGAACATCACTGATAAGAAGGCTGAGGCTTAGCTGGATCGCATACACTAAATAAATAAAAGGAACCACACACAGCTGAGTTACGCCCCCACTCCAGCCTTCCTGGCTCACAAAGGTTGGGCAGCTCAGTTATCTTTTCTTATACACGCTTAAAGTAATACTCTATCCTGAAAAAAGAAAAGGAGTACTTGTGGCACCTTAGAGACTAACCAATTTATTTGAGCATGAGCTTTCGTGAGCTACAGCTCACTTCATCAGATGTTTACCGTGGAAACTGCAGCAGACTTTATATACACACAGAAATCATGAAACAATACCTCCTCCCACCCCACTGTCCTGCTGGTAATAGCTTATCTAAAGTGATCAACAGGTGGGCCATTTCCAGCACAAATCCAGGTTTTCTCACCCTCCACCCCCCCACACAAATTCACTCTCCTGCTGGTGCTAGCCCATCCAAAGTGACAACTCTTTACATAATCAAGTCGGGCTTGGATGGGCTAGCACCAGCAGGAGAGTGAATTTGTGTGGGGGGGTGGAGGGTGAGAAAACCTGGATTTGTGCTGGAAATGGCCCACCTGTTGATCACTTTAGATAAGCTATTACCAGCAGGACAGTGGGGTGGGAGGAGGTATTGTTTCATGATTTCTGTGTGTATATAAAGTCTGCTGCAGTTTCCACGGTAAACATCTGATGAAGTGAGCTGTAGCTCACGAAAGCTCATGCTCAAATAAATTGGTTAGTCTCTAAGGTGCCACAAGTACTCCTTTTCTTTTTGCGAATACAGACTAACACGGCTGTTCCTCTGAACTCTATCCTGAGCCCCTCCACCTGCCTGAGAGGTCAACACTTTTACACCTACCTTGTGGCTCATGATCTGTATGAAGAACTTGGTTCCTGATGTTTTAGTTAAAACAAACAAACCAAAAACACAAAGAGTTGGATTCTCTCCTGTCTTCACTGCAATTCACACAATTTGAATGCATCAGCCATCTAAAAAAATCCTTCCCCCCAAGATTATAAGTCTAAATAAGACAGAATTTAAAGGACTGCACAGTCTAGAGTCAACCTGAATCTCAGATTTGGTTGCCCATCAGAAAATATGTTTACTACCCCGCCGGCAAGTTGTCACTTCAGTCCCATGATGTGCTTTTGCTCTGAAACATGACTGGCTAAAAATGGCATCTCCTTAGTTGGCCTGCTCTGTGTGTGTGTGTATTGGAATCAGAGCTGTGAGGGTCGTGACAAAAATGAGAAGGGGGAGGATTTGTTGCATTTTGCTCATCTTAACTCTGCAGAGCCAGCCCAGCTACAGGAGGGAGAGCTCAGGTCTATTCTGCATCATCATTGTTATTATTTATTTGTATTAGCATAGTGCCCAGGAGCCCTAGTCATGGACAAAGATCTGTTGTGCTAGGCACTGTACAGTGATTAAACAAATGCAACATTAACAGAAAGAAAAGGAGTACTTGTGGCACCTTAGAGACTAATCAATTTATTTGAGCATAAGCAGAATTAATATCATATTGCCTCTATATAAATCCACACTACATTCCTATCTTGAATACTGTGTGCAGATGTGGTCGCCCCATCTCAAAAAGATATATTGGAAATGGAAAAGATACAGAAAGGGGCAACAAAAATTATTACGGGTATGGAACAGCTTCCTTATAAGAAGAGAGAAGACTGGGACTTTTCAGCTTGGAAAAGAGATGACTAAGGGGGTGAAAGTAAATACGGAAGTGTTATTTCTGCTTCTCATAACACAAGAACTAGAGGTCATCAAACAAAATTAATAGGCAACAGGTTTAAAACAAACAAAAGGAAGTATTTCTTCACACAATGCACAGTCAACCTGTGGAACTCCTTGCCAGAGGAAGTTGTGAAAGCCAAGACTATAACAGGGTTTAAAAAAGAACTAGATAAGTTCATGAATTAGTCAGGATGAGCAGGGATGCAAAACCAAGCTCTGAAGTGTACCTAGCCTCTGTTTGCCAGAAGTTGGGAATGGGCCAACATTAGGTAAGGCGGAATTCTAGGCTACCCTGAGCTGTATGGTTCTGACACTATCTGACCCCCCTGCTGGATCCCAAGGCCATAGAGCCCTTCAGCCAAATGGATGGTATTAAGATGGGGGACTATGACCTGTTCAAACAGGCTTTGCTGCTGAAGTTTGAACTGACCCCTGAGGCGTACAGGAAACGATTCCGGGGTGTACGCAAGACCCCAGGTGCCACTTACAAGGAGGTCACCAATCTGCTGGGGGAATATCTCCGTAGGTGGGGGAAGGGCACAGGGGCCACTACCGCAGAGGAGGTGTGTAACCTGGTGGGGTTGGGGCAGCTGTATGACATCTGCCCTCCAAACCTTAAGATGTGGTTAGTGGACCGGAAGCCTAAAGATCTGCGCAGTGCAGGGGCACTAGTGGATGAGTTTGTGAACAGCAGATAGGGGTCAGGAGGGAGACCCACATCAGGGACTCAGAAGGGGAGTCACACAGAAACCTCCCCAGGGTGGGACTCCAGGAAGCCCAACTCACAGGTGCCCCTGAAGGCTGGGGCAGGCCGACCCCCCATGGGACTTGAGGGACCTGAAATGTAATTACTGTGGCCAAAAAGGACACAAAGTGGCTCAATGCCTGAAGATGGAGGAAATGGCAACCAAGCAGAACCCGCGGGGTGTCAACTGGGCGGAAGCCCACTGAGAGGGGGCACCACGGGTCCAGGGGGCTGCAGTTGATAGGGCTATGCTGGGGTCGGGGATCACACCGAAGCACGAGGGTAGGGCTTGACAGTGCTGGGCCAGAGCCTCTGTCCCAAGGTGCGGAAACTGAGGCACCGCCAACCAGGGCTGTCCCCTCAAACCCAGCAGCCAAATTCCAGATGGAGCTGCAGGAGGATCCCTCCTCAGAGAAGCTGAGGGCCCTTGCTGGCCACAATGGTGCAGGACCCCAGGGGGAGGACTGCCGGGAGAGATTCCTGTGGGAGAAGGGATTCCTGTCCCGGGAATGGGCTGGTTCAGGGCCAACTGAACCTTGGAAAGCCAGGAGGCAATTGGTGGTCCTCCCCCAGAGGTACCACCACAGACTGTTGTACTTGGCCCACAATATTCCCCTTTCAGGGCATCTGGCGCACCAGGCAGAGGCTGCTGCAGAACTTTCAGTGGCCCGGGGCCTTTGACGCCGTCCAACAGAATTGCAGGGCCTGGGACTCCTGCCAGAGGGTGGGGAAGGCCCAGGAGAAGTGTAAAGCAGCTCTGAGACCTCTGCCCATCGTAGAGGAGCCTTTCCAGAGGGTGGCCATGAACATAGTGGGGCCCCTCAGCAGGGCAGCCCGGTCGGGGAAGAAATACATTCTGGTGGGGGTAGATTTCTCTCTGCGCTACCCCGAGGCAGTGGCCATGTCCTCTATGGAGGCAGACACCGTGGCAGACGCGCTGCTCACCATTTTCAGCAGAGTGGGTTCCCCCAGGAGGTCCTTACAGACCAGAGGTCCAACTTCATGTCAACCCTGCTCCAGTGCTTGTGGGAGAAGTGTGGGGTCTGACACACCTGGGCCTCGGCGTGTCACCCTCAGTCCAACAGGCTGGGGGAGAGGTTCAATGGGACCCTAAAGATGAGGCTGAAAACCTTTATGGACCAGCACCCACAGGACTGGGAGAAGTATTTACCCCACCTGCTGTTCACATACAGGGAAGTGCCCCAGGAATCCACAGGGTTTTCCCCTTTCGGAAATAGGAGGAGGGTGAGGGGACCCCTCGACTTGATGAGGGACGAGTGCGGGGGGAAGGCCTCCCCCGATGGAGTATGTTCTGACCTGTCTGGAAAAGCTCGCGGAGCTCATGGGCTTGGCCAGGGGAAACCTAGCCAGGGCACAGGGGAAGCAGAAGGTCTGGTACAACCGCTCAGCACGTGCCTGCTTCTAGGCTACCAGGGACCAGGGGATGCTTCTCATCCCCATGAGGAAGCACAAGCTGCAAGATGCCTGGGACGGCCCCTTCAAGGTCATCAGACAGGTAAATGAAGTGAAATATGTCGTGGAACTGTCCAACCGGGCACACCGCCACTGGGTGCACCATGTCAACATGATGAAGCCATACTGGGCCAGGGAGAAGTTGGGGCTGGCTGGGTGTGGGCAGTGGGAGGAGAAGGGAGAGGATCCCCTGGTGGGACTCCTCCCTGAGGTGGGGGCTGACCCCTCGCTGGAATCAATTCTCCTCTCAGACCAGCTAACCCCTGCCCAGCAGGCAGAGATCAGAGAGGTGCTGCCTTCACACGGGCAGCTGTTCTCCAGCCGGCCCGGGCTCACTATCCTGGCTGTTCACCAGGTGGAAACAGGAGCCAATCTTTCCATCAGGTGTTCCCCATTCAGGGTCACTAGGAAAACAGCCCAGGACCTGGAGAGAGAGGTTGGAGACATGCTGGCTTTAGGGGTGATCCAGCCGTCCTCCAGCCCCTGGGCCTCTCCCATGGTGCTGGTCCCCAAGAAGGATGGGTCGATCCGGTTCTGTGTGGATATGGGAAGTTCAGTGCCATCACCATGTCCAATGCCTACCACCGATAAAATCCTAGACAAGTTGGGGGGGGGGTGCTGATTTGACGAAGTGGGACTGTTCTTAATCATAGAATCATAGAATCATAGAATATCAGGGTTGGAAGGGACCCCAGAAGGTCATCTAGTCCAACCCCCTGCTCGAAGCAGGACCAATTCCCAGTTAAATCATCCCAGCCAGGGCTTTGTCAAGCCTGACCTTAAAAACCTCTAAGGAAGGAGATTCTACCACCTCCCTAGGTAACGCATTCCAGTGTTTCACCACCCTCACAGTGAAAAAGTTTTTCCTAATATCCAATCTAAACCTCCCCCACTGCAACTTGAGACCATTACTCCTCGTTCTGTCATCTGCTACCATTGAGAACAGTCTAGAGCCATCCTCTTTGGAACCCCCTTTCAGGTAGTTGAAAGCAGCTATCAAATCCCCTCTCATTCTTCTCTTCTGCAGGCTAAACAATCCCAGCTCCCTCAGCCTCTCCTCATAACTCATGTGTTCCAGTCCCCTAATCATTTTTGTTGCCCTTCGCTGGACTCTCTCCAATTTATCCACATCCTTCTTGAAGTGTGGGGCCCAAAACTGGACACAGTACTCCAGATGAGGCCTCACCAATGTCGAATAGAGGGGAACGATCACGTCCCTCGATCTGCTCGCTATGCCCCTACTTATACATCCCAAAATGCCATTGGCCTTCTTGGCAACAAGGGCACACTGCTGACTCATATCCAGCTTCTCATCCACTGTCACCCCTAGGTCCTTTTCCGCAGAACTGCTGCCTAGCCATTCGGTCCCTAGTCTGTAGCTGTGCATTGGGTTCTTCCGTCCTAAGTGCAGGACCCTGCACTTATCCTTATTGAACCTCATCAGATTTCTTTTGGCCCAATCCTCCAATTTGTCTAGGTCCTTCTGTATCCTATCCCTCCCCTCCAGCGTATCTACCACTCCTCCCAGTTTAGTATCATCCGCAAATTTGCTGAGAGTGCAATCCACACCATCCTCCAGATCATTTATGAAGATATTGAACAAAACCAGCCCCAGGACCGACCCTTGGGGCACTCCACTTGATACCGGCTGCCAACTAGACATGGAGCCATTGATCACTACCCGTTGAGCCCGACAATCTAGCCAGCTTTCTACCCACCTTATAGTGCATGTTTCCTCTGAATAGTGTGGGGGTGCCTCAATTTCCCCTTTGCAGTTCTTAAGTATCTAGGTGGTGGGAGAAGGGTGTCTGATCACTGCAGAGCCCTAGAGGGCAGGTGTGTGCAGGAGTCTGGACACAGAGAATGGCCGACACCCTGTTTCTTGGCCACTGATGGCCTGGGCCCTTCCCCCCTGCAAGGTGAGAGCTAAAGGGTTGGAGAACAAGGGAATCAGGTGACCTCCTGGCCCGGGAAAGGAACAAAGCCCAGAGGAGGAGGGGCTGGAGGGAGTTTCAGTTTGGGGCTGGCTGGGACATGGAGTGAAGGGCAGATGTGGTTGTCTGGCTCACTGCCCCCCAAAATGGACCCAGCTGAGGAGTCCTGTTCTCTGCACCTACCAGCTCTGTTTTAGACCATGTTCCTGTCATTTAATAAACCTCTTTTTTACTGGCTGGCTGAGAGTCACATCTGACTGCGAAGTTGGGGTGCAGGACCCTCTGGCTTCCCCAGGAGCCCCGCCAGAGCAGACTCACTGTGGGAAGCGCACGGAGGGGCAGAGGATGCTGAATGCTCTGAGGTCAGACCCAGGAAGCTGTGTGTCCTGCAGACAGTCTGCTCACAGACAGGAGACTTCCCCAGAGTCCTGACTGGCTTCATGGGGAGCAGTTCCAGAGCAACGCCTGGGGACTCCATGACAGCTATCAAATCCCCCCTCCCTCTTCTCTTCTGCAGACAAAATAACCACAGTTCCCTCAGCCTCTCCCCATAAGTCATGTGCCTCAGCTCCCTTCTCATTTTCATTGCCCTCCGCTGGACTCTCTCCAATTTGTCCGCATCCTTTCTGTAGTGGGGGCCCAAAACTGGACGCAATACTCCAGATGAGGCCCTCACCAGTGCTGAATAGAGGGGAATAATCACTTCCCTCGATCTGTGGGCAATGCTCCTACTAATGCAGCCCAATATGCTGTTAGCCTTTTTGGCAACACGGGCACACTGCTGACTCACCTCCAGCTTCTCATCTGCTGTAACCCCAGGTCCTTTTCTGCACGTCCTTTTCACCAGTTCCTTATCCACCTTTCAATTCTCAGATTAAAGCCCATCTTCTCCAATTGAACTAATAATTTGCCAATTGTATCAAATGCCTCACTGACATCCAGGTAGATTAGATCATTGGTTCTCAAACTGGGGGTCACAACCCGGTTAAGTGGGGGGGTCACGAGCCCTGACCCCAGCGCGCGGCTGTAAGTTGCGAGCCCCGACCCCTGCACCAGGCTGTCAGCCCTGACCCCTGTGTGGAGCTGCGGGGCTACGAGCCCCAACCCGGGCACACGGCTGTGGGTCCCGACCCCTGTGCTAGGCTGTGAGCCCTGACCCCGGTGTGCGGCTGTGAGTCCCGACCCCGACCCCTGCGCCGGGCTGTGAGCCACGACCCCAGTGTGCAGCTGTGAGTCCTGACCCCAACCCCTGGGCCGGGCTGTGAGCCCCGACCCCAACAGGGAATCGTGGTTGCGAGCCCCGACTCCAACCCCCACACAGGGCTGCAAGCCCAGACCCCAACCCTGGCCAGGAGCGGGGCTGTGATCCCTGAGTCCGACTGCCACATGGGGTTGCAAGTGCTGACCCCAACCAGGAGTGGGGCTCTGAGCCCTGAGCTGGGGCCTCCAGGACGCTGTGAGCCCCGACCTCTGTAATGGGGTTTCAGGCGCAGCCCGGCCATGCTGAGGGTTATCAGCCGGGAGCACACACAGGGTTGTCAGCCCCGAGCCCCGCCACCCGCTGTGTTTTAGTCTGAATTTAAAAGCAGTGAGTAAAGGTAAATTCATTTTAAGCCATAGGGTTTAAATTTAGTATTTAACATAGTGTTAAATATCAAAAATGTGTTTTTAATTTTTAAGGGGGGGTCGCACTCAGAGGTTTGGTGTTCGAAAGGGGTCACCAATACAAAAAGTTTGAGAACCACTGGATTAGATCTACTGCATTTCCTTTGTCTAAAACCTCAGTTATCTTCGCAGAGAAACAGATCAGGTTGGCCTGGCAGGACCTACCGATTGTAAAACCAGGTTGTATTTTATCCCAGTTACCGTTCACCTCTTTGTCCTTCATTACTTTCTCACTCAAAATTTGTCCCAAGACCCTGCAGACAGTTGAGGTCAAATTAAAAGGCCTGTAGATACCTGGACCACGTTTTTTTCCATTTCTTAAAAATAGGAACTATATTAGCAATTCTCCACTCCCCCGCCCCGAATTTACAGAGCCATCAGAAATCCTTGCTATTGGGCTTGCAATTCCATGTGCCAGTCCCCTTACTCTGCATGGATGGAGCTTATGGGGTGCTAGGGGCTGCAGTGAGTGGGGTGGGAGGACCCACTAGGGGGCACTTGCCCCTTCTAGTCTGTGCCGGCCCCAGCATAGTGCTCAATTTGTGCTATTTTGGGGGTTGTAAATCTAAGTTTCTGAGCGCTTGTCACTAAGGAGCCCATGTGCAGTGCAGCCTGGTCATAGAATCATAGAATATCAGGATTGGAAGGGACCTCAGGAGGTCATCTAGTCCAACCCCCTGCTCAAAGCAGGGCCAATCCCCAATTTTTGCCCCAGATCCCTAAATGGCCCCCTCAAGGATTGAACTCACAACCCTGGGTTTAGCAGGCCAATGCTCAAACCACTGAGCTATCCCTCCCGCAAGGCTCCCTGGCCCAGCTCCCCACGCTCTGTGCAGCACAGTGCAACTAGATGTGGGATTCTTCACTTGTCCTAATCTACTGTGCTGTGTGGCTGTTAAAGAGCTGCTCCGTCCCACCCCAGAGGTGGCTGCATCTTAGTGCTGGGCAAAGGATCCCTGTATAAATAGCCCCTGCGTCCCACCCCAGAAGTGGCTACATCTCAACCTCAGGGATGAACTGAGTGACTGGAATACAAGTGACTCTAGTCCTGGGAGTGACCAGGGCTGCTGGGCCTCTTGCCAGGGAGGTGGGCAAGGCCTCAGCAGAGATTGGGGCCCTGGGGTGGTGCAAGGCCAGGGCCGAGATTCTTCTGGCCGTGGGAACCCAGTGACTCAGTCAGTGCCCCGCTCCCAGCCAGTCCTCCCCATTCACCGAGCCCTTCGTGCCAGCCATGTTGCTCTAAGTCGCACTAGGTGCCACTCGATAGGTCACCTACAATCACACGGTTTCTTTTCGGTGCCTTGACTGGGCAGCGGGTAAGGAGCGGTAGATAACGGATTCTCCAGGCCAGGACTACAGATCTGCTCCCTCACTGTGCCAGGGATGCCCCGCTGGTCCCATCTCTGCCCCAAGAGCCTCCCCCCGCAGTCCCTGGCAGAGAAGGGATTGCTCCACTGCCAGTGCCCAGCAGGCCTATGTGTGACATGAGTTTGGGGGTCTCAACCCCGTCCCTAGGGGGATGGGTCCATGCTCTGACGGGCATAAGCTGACAGCCAAGGACTGGCCAAGAGTGCCCTCCCCACCTTCTCAGGCAGGGCAAGGGGTGGAGTACAGAGTGATCTGCTGTGGGGCCCAGGCCCTCAGTCTCTGGGGCTGGCAGCACTGCCCCAGCGATGAACCTCCCCCAGGGGCAGGGAGCAGCTGCCGGGTCCAAAGCATCCCAGCAAACACTGGCCATTCGGCACCAGCCAGGGGAAGGTCTCGCACTCAGGCCATTCTGGATCAGAAGCGTGTGTGGGGAGATGGGAGCTGAACACGGACCCCTCTCCAAACTCCCAGCAGCCCCCAGAGCCTCATCCCTGTGATCCCTCTAACGCCATGGGCACAAGGACCCTCAGCCAGCATCCCCATAGGGCCCAACAGTGGGGAACCCAGCCCCTTACCTGGCTGGTCCCTCCCATGGCCTTGACGCTGGCCCCAGTTCAGCCCAGTTCCCCCACTCTGCAGGGCACTGGAGAAGCCTCCACTGGCAGCTTTGCTGCTGGCATTCTGTGGCAGCTCCTGCCGAGGCCCCAGGGCCCAGGCCGGGCAGCGCTGTCCTCCCAGGGGGCTCGTTAGCCAGGGCCATGCAGAAGCCTGGGACCCAAAAGCCAACCATGGCTCCCCAGCCGGGAGCAGGTTTCCTTGACACCTGGGTACCCCAGGGGGCCAGATCCTAAAGAGCAGGAGGGGAAGATGCAGAAAGAGGAGAGCTGTGCACGGGGCCATGGAGCGGGGGGAAGGGACAGAGAGACGTTTAAACCAGAGGGGCGGAGGGCGCACCCCCATCTTCCTCAGAGCCCTGGGCTGGCCTGTGCCCCCTGGCCCCAGGGGTGGGGGCTGGAAAGTGACTTGCCTTGCCCCAGAGTGCCAAGGCCACTGGCTGTACCGGAGAGGCCGTGCGGCTGCAGGAAACGCCCCCCCCCCCCCCCCCCGCCCCCCAAGCCGGGCTCCGTGGGGCCAGGATTCAGGCCTGGGGAGCTTTGGGCCTTGTGGCAGGGACTCCAGCACTGGGGAAAGGGCCAGCTTGACTGCCCCAGAGCCCAAAGCTTGCGTCACACCCCCATCCCCCACGCCAACGGCCCTGCCCTGAAGGGACCCATCTAGGGGCAGAGCGGAGCTCAGGCTCTGTAGCCCCAGCGTGCTGGTCCCACAGCCGGCAGGCAACGCGGGTGCTGTCCCAAAAGGAACTGGACTGAGCCCCTCTCCACAGCCACCCCCACTGTCAGACACTGCTCCCCGGGGACAGATTCGAACCCGTGCCCCAGAGAGGAGAGACGCCCCCTACCCCGCCAGCCCAGAATATTATTATTCATCTTACATAGCACTGTCCAGCAAAACACTTCCCAAAGGAGGTCAGTGTCATCATCCCCACTATACACATGGGGAAACTGAGGCAGAGGACAGGGAAGGGATTTGCTCAAGGTCACCCAGTGGCAGAGTCAGACATAGACTTCCAGTCTGCTGCATCCCAGTTCAGTGCTTTACCCACTAGGCCACACTGCCTCCCTTGAATCATAGAATATCAGGGTTGGAAGGGACCTCAGGAGGTCATTGAGTCCAACCCCCTGCTCAAAGCAGGACCAATCCCCAATTAAATCATCCCAACCAGGGCTTTGTCAAGCCTGACCTTAAAAACTTCTAAGGAAGGAGATTCTACCACCTCCCTAGGTAATGCATTCCAGTGTTTCACCACCCTCCTAGTGAAAAAGTTTTTCCTAATATCCAACCTAAACCTCTCCCACTGCAACTTGAGACCATTACTCCTTGTCCTGTCATCTTCTAAAAGAAGACTCTGTGGCCATAGCTCGGGAGTGGCTTTCCCTCCACGCACTGCCAGGGGGAGCCATGAGATGTTTAATATTGTCTGTCCCAAGTGTGGGGAGGCACGAGCCACCCCGGGTCCCACACAGGTGCCTCTGTCCAGATGGCAAGAAGGCCGAGCGGGCCCATCAGCTTTGGTGCCCCTCTTGCGCCCCAACACTCAGAAGTCACTAGTCAGGCCTCAAAATCATGAGATTTGCTTAAAAATCACAAGATTTTAATATTTGTTTGCATTCTGGCATGGCTGTGTTTGGGAGGAGCGAGGTCTGGGGCTTCTCTTCCACGCCGAGGGTGGGCACTTTATCGAACGAAAGTGAAGTTTCTTCGTTACTGATCCCATTCCAACTCACCCACCCACCCACTGCTGGGCTCACCATGCAGTGATGGGCGTTGGCAACGCTGGCCATTTAAGGGTTAAAGTGTGACAGGGCGTTGGTCTACCTTGGCACTAGAAGGGCAGCAGGAAGAGCAGCAGCCCCACAATTGAGCTGCCTTGGAAATTTGGGGGGGTGCATGGAACCCTTATGTTTTCACCCCTTGCAAAAAATTTTCAAAAGCCAAAAATGTCTATGTGTGTGTGGGTGTGTAGTTTTTTCCATCCCTTCCCATCCACTTTCCAGTAGATGAGAAAAGGACAAAGGGCAGAGAAATGGGGGAGGGAGGGGTAATTTTTCGAAGGCTTTTTTTAAATTGCTCATCAAAAACCTGAAATGTTTAGAAAGAAGCAAATTTTTTCTACAACACTGTCAAGAAAAAGGCCAATTTACCAACAAAAAAGCTGAGGCTTTAGTTTAAAGAGGAGCGAAAGAAGCAGGGCTGAAATAGGTACAGAATATAATGAAAGGAGGGGGGTGCTCCTATTTGCCCCCCCCTTCACCTGTCCCAGTGTTGCAAGAGCAATGGGACGCTCTGTGAAAGCAAATGTCAAGGGAAGTTACATAATTAGCCAGGGGAACTCACTGCCACTAGATGTCACTGACATTGCAAGCCTGGCAGGATTCAGACAAGGATGGTGCGGGGTGGGGAGCAATGGTGTCAGGACAGAATTTAGAAAACAGGCCACAAGGCCACTGCTGACTGTCAGGATGAGGGGGATATGGCCCCCTTTCCCCCCTCCGCCGACTGGTTATGTCATCATTAGCCACTAGGAGGGGGTTCTTGCACCTTCCTCTAAAGTAGCTGGTGCTGGGGTGGCTGGCCCCATTGATCTGGTTTGGGGAAGGAGGCAGCAGGGAGAGGGCGGGGTACTGGGCTAGATGGGTCCTGTGACGCTAGCAGACCAGGTGCCAGCTCATGCCCAGACCCTTAGGCCTCACTGAACACTGATAAGTGCAGAGCTTGACCCAGCCTGTGTGTTAGCCGTGTGACAACAGCTGCTGATCAGCGTGTGTGGAGTGTTTCGACTTGTGGAATTGCTTGCAGGATTGATCTCTCCCATAACCTCTGTAGCCCGTGGTATAAAGTTAGAATGAATGTTTGCATCGTAAACCTCTGTAACTGCTCCACACCACTGAGTTTGCGAGGCAGCTTACGTCCACCTAACACTGCGTCTACACTAAAATTTGGCTCCCGCTGATGTAACTCACCTGCTTTGCCGACTTAATCATGCCACTTCCCCCAGTCAGCGTAGTTAGGTCAATGCAGTGTCAGTGTACATACTGCGTTGCTTACATCGACTGTCCCGCAATGCCCCCCACACTGACAGTACAATCGATACCACACACCACAGACACAAGGAGCCAGGTGTACACACACACAAGTGCTGTAACTACTGTGGTGGCTGCACGCAGGGTGATTTGATTTTGTAGTGTAGCCATGGCCTGTGTAACTCCCTCAACAGGGGAGAAGCATGAATTAGTGTAAAGTGCTGGGCCTGCCCATCGAAACCAAACGAGCCATTGCGAAATATCCTTACTGATTGCCTCTCTTGTTAGATATTTTATTGCGTGTGTGTGTGTGTGTGTGTGTTCTCCCTGTGTGCTGCCCCAGCTCTGTGCAGACAGCCAGCACAGCAGACCTTGAGTGAACCGCCCAATGACCACAAGATCCGTTAAGGGACGAAGGCACCCGGCCAGGTTTATTGTTGACAAGGCATGCTAATAGCACCTGGCAGACTCTACGAGGGTACTAAGACATGTATGCCTGTGAGAATGGACGCAGCTCAGTGAATGGCAGGACTTTCCATTTCCCCCTTGGCTGGACCAACACATTCTCTCAGAGATACCCTGATACAAACAAGCTGCCCCTCTCACTTAGATACTGCCCTCTGACCTGGCTAGTTATTGTCCACTTTTTTGTACATGTTGGTTTGATTAAAACATTTGTATTTATTATGTTGCTATTTGACCTTATCTTTTAGGAGGGCTCAGTGTGTTCCTGTTATCCTTGGGGAATGTTTTTGTCCCATTCTTGATATTGTGGTTTTTGTACCACGCTTCTGGAATGTGTTTGTGTGGTCCTTTGTGCCGAGCACTGTCCAGGACTGCACGTTTCTGCACCATCAGGGCTGGGCTCACCAGATTCTGGGAACGTGCAAGTGGGCAGGGCCTGATGTTTGCTCACAGCAGGGAGAGGGGATACTGGGCTGGATGGACCCTGTAGGAATCAGCCAGGCTGAGTTTCCTGCAGGGCAGAGGGAGGTGAGTGGGCCTTGTTAGATGCAGCCTGGGGGGGCTGGCTGTGGTGAGGGGTGTCTCGGGCTTTGGGGGGGTTCTCTGCAACAGGCTGTCTCTGTGACTGATGCTGATCACACTACACTGCCCCCTTCTTAAAGCCCAGCACAGCCCAGCCCAGCCCAGCCCAGCAGCTGGAGCCCACCCAGTAATTAGGAAATGAGATTTAATTTCAGGCAACAAAATGCCACAAAAGTGGCGGGTGAGCCGGCTTTGGGCTGCGCGGTAAGATGATAAGCAGCATCACACGGGCTGGTTGCATAATTGTGAACTTGGCTCAGGCCGGTTGCCTTCCCCGCCCCCCCGCCCAGCCCTGGAGGTTGGGGGCCGACTCTGAGGAGGGCTGGGGGACGAGATGCTGGGTCCCTGCCCGGGAGAAGGGGTGTGCGCTGGGCATCATTCTGGGATCGCTCAGCCCCCAGCATGGCCTGGCCCAGGGCAGGGGGCACTGGGCCGCAGTCCATACCCACAAGGCATGGGCAGGTTGGGGACAGGGCTAGATCAGCCTGGGTTTGGTGAACTCCGATCTTGAGACAATATTTCCTCAGGGGCCCATTGGATGCACCTGTGCTGCCTACAGGGGGCACTGCTGCTGCATGGGGGTATCACCCACCTGCACCTCCTGCCTCCCACTGCCCCACCCCAAATCACCCCCTGGCCCCTCCACCCATGCACTGTATACAGCTTGCAGTTACTGTAAACCTCTCCCCCTCCCTGCTACCCCCACTGCCTCCCCCCAGCCCTGCTGTAAGCCCCCCAAGTCACCCCGCTCTGCCCCAAGCAATCTCCCTCCAGCAGGGTCTGCATGCAGGTCTCTGCAGGATGAACTCTTCTGCAAGCCTGGTGCAGCTTCACCTGTCCCTGGGTCCCAGCTCCGCCCTAGTCATGATCCCCCCAATCCAGGCCCAAAGGTCTTGGGGGCCCTGGCACAGCTGGCACTGGGAGACAGGGGCATCTTGGCACCCCATTCCCACCAGCCCCCAGGGCTGGGACCAGCAGTGATCAGCTCCCCCAGGCCCACTGCATGGGCTGATGCATGCAGCCCTCTCCAGCTGCCCTCACCAGGGCCTGGGGCAGAGCATGGCAGAGCAAGGGCAGAGGGGCTGGGCCTGTCTGCTGGACCCACCCTCCCTCCTGGCACCAACCAGGCCCATGGCCAGCTGTCTCAGGCCTGCACCCCCCTCATGCTTCTGGGGGCAGGCTGAGGGGTACAGCGTGTGTGGCTGGGGTCCCCCTTGCTCAAGGTGCAAGCCCGGGGTGCAGACGGAGCCCCATGTAAGGGCAGCCATGGGGGGAGCTGGCGAGCCCACAGTTGGGCAGGTGTCTCCGCCGGAGCTTTTTAATTCCGCACCCCCAATTCACCGCCCACCTGCCTGGCAGCCGCACAGCAATTATCCAAATGGCTGTTAATTCCTCACGGGGATCAGGGGTGGAAAGCTCCGCAGCTGAGCAGATTGGGGCTGGGCCCGAGCAGCAGATCCCAGGTGCCAGGGTCTCTCACCCCGTCCACAGCAGGCACGCAGCGCTGGCAGGGCTCGTTTGCCCAGCACGGAGACAGGAGGCACTGCTGTGCCTGCTAAACCCTGGGACAAAGGAGAGAGAAACCCGTCACCTCCTGCTCTGGCAGAGGGTTCCTGGCCTGGCTTACATGGCACAATCCAATGGGCCCTGGTGGCCTGAAACTTCACTACCCACCCTCTCTGTGGCCCAGCCCCCAACCCCAGGGGGAAGCCAAGAGACACCCCCAAGCTAGCTGGGACGTGGCCTGGGGTCCTGCCCTGACCAGCTGCACTGCAACGCCCCCTGTAGGGATGGGCTACCTGCCCCTCATGCAAATAGCAATGCTCCCCTCCCCCAAGCATGCTCTCTGCTCGTGCCTCTCCACCAATGGGAGCATGCCCCTTACAAGGCAGCTCCCGGACTGCCCCCTGCTCCATATGCTGTGTGGGGACGGGGGGGAATTACACCAGAAGGGCCTGGCTAGTCTATCATGAACCAACACCAGGCCCAGAGACTCTTTGATACAAGGTCCCAGAGGGGGACGACAGGACATTATCCCTATGCCCCACCTTGCATCTGAGCTGGGACCCCATATGAAGCTCTAGCTCCCCAGTCCCAGCCTGTGTGGCCCCCCAGCATCCAGTGGGACAGAGACCACTCAAATGGACAGCATCTCAGACCCACATCATGGGGGGGCTGGCCCAGCGCCCGCTTCCTGCCTGATCAGCATGCACTGCCCTCTTTGCGCAGCAGGTGGCGATAGGAGACCAGCCCTGCGCTCTCATGGCAGACGGCTCTGAAACCGGCTCCAGCAGCCCCAGTGGAACCCAAGCCCACCCAGGAGCACCTCGGCAAGGGGGGGGCTGCGTCTGCTCTTCGCTGGGTAGCACAGACAGTCGGGGGTGGGTGGGGTGGGGACGTACAGCCCCTGATGCTACCCCAACTGTCCCACCTCAGTACGTGGCCCGATTTTCAGCCACGCTCGGGAGCAGAATGTCGGACCGGCCACCACCCACCCGCCTGGCAGGTCTCCACAGCCTCTGGGTAAATGGGTTGAGGCTGACGGGGGAGCGCCTCTCGTGGAGGAGTATCTGGCCCCCACCACTGTAGCACTATCATTGCTGCATCCTGCCCCCCCATGCACATGGGGCTGGACAGGGCTGTCACCCCATTGCAGAGGGGGACGGAGGCCCAGAGGGGCTGGGTGACTCACCCAAGGTCACACAGGGAGTCTGTGGCAGAGCAGGGACATGAACCCAGAGCTGGCGCCATCATTCCTCCCCGGCCCTACCCAGGCTGGATGGGTTGTTATGCTCAGCCCCCACCCCCCACGGGACTCTGCTCACACCTTTGCCAGTTCGGCTCTGCTGGAGGGATCCCCGAGTGCAGATGGGGGCTGGCGTAACCACCGGGTCACCCCACCCTGACCAGAGCAGAGCGGGGGTTAGTGCACTGGTGGGTGCCACAGCACTGCCTGTGCCAGCTACCCCTCAGGGCTGGCTGCTGGGAAACATCAAGGCAAGAGGGACTAGTGCAGACAAGGCCCCAGGGTGCCGGGACCGCGGGCTGGGTGGCTTTGGAGACCTGACTGCTAGAAGCCATGCTACAAGAGACCCTGGGGTTCTTTCTGCGCCAGCTGGCAAGGCAGGGGCACATTGGACTGGCCAGCCGGGATTGTGCTGCATGGAGCCAGCATTGCATTGAGAGCAGGGGCTTGAGTCAGCACTCCCAGCCCTGCAGTGGGCGTGCTGTCTGGATTCTATTGAAGGGGGCTGGGCAGGCAGGACTCCTGGCTCTTATTCCTGCCTCTGCCACCTACTCCTGGCACGCTGCTCCATGCCTCAGTTTCCCCCATGTAACATGGGGATAGTGCTTACACCTGTGACAGGGAGGCTTGGCAAGAGCCTCAGGAATATCCCTGGGGGGACTCAACGGGAGTCACAGCAGCAGGGTGTGCACTGAGCAGGATTTTCCCTCCCCAGCGCTGCTATCAGCTCCTGAGAATAGCCCAGATCAGACTGGGGCTGCAGGCTGGAGCCAGCTCTGCTGCAGCAAGTAACTCCGGTGGTTAACAAGCATGCTGTCAATCCCTTCCCTGGGTAGATGGTTTGGGCAGCCAGGTGTGTGCCAGGCTCCCCTCTGGAGGCAGACCTGTGCTGCCAGCTGTGAGTTACAGAGCATCTGTGCCATGGCAGCCAGCTATCCCAGAGGGGGCCCCCCTGCCCGAGACTGGTAGCATTATCCCCCTTTTACAGATGTGGAAACTGAGGGGTAAATAGGGGAGGTGACTTTCCCAAGGTCACCCAGCTGGGAATAGAGCCCGGGTCGCCCGTCCCAGTCCAGGGCTCTATCCACTAGGCAACACTGTCTCGGTCGATGGGAAAGTAGAGAGGAATGGTGCAGTCATGGATCCACAGGGTCGGTGCCAGGGTCCCAGCTGTGGAAATCTCTGGGAGGAAGCCCTTTGCTGTGCCAGACCCCAACAGGTCTCTCTCTTCCTCCAGGACAGGCCACATGGCCTTCCCGCCTCCTGAGACTGAACCGCTAGGCTTTACCCCGTGAGCCCTGCCCAGCGAGTCCAGCTGGGACAGATCCTGGTAGAGACCCATCCACTCCGCAGGGCCCGACGCCCCTCAGCCCGGGTGACAGGGACACTCACCCAGCGTTGTCAGAACAGTCGGGTTTCTTAGGCACCTGGACCCCAGCCTGGGCAGCCCGGCCCACTGAAGGTTAAAGCAAGAGGCCGTTCTGGTCAGCCCAGAGGCTGGTCGAGCTGCAGAGAAACCTGTTTTCAGCTCCGGGTCTCTCACTCAGGGCCTGTCTACATGTAAACCACTTCAGCTGCTCCGCTTCAGTGACGCTGCCTTTCCCATACCCCCGAGCGACACAGTGGCACCGACCCAATTGTCTCGTGTAGACCAGGCCTCAGCCTGACCTTGGTCAGTTCTCAGGCAAGAGCTCCCAGCTTCCCGCACTCATCCCCCAGCTCAAACCTTCCCAACCCTGTGTTCTTGAGCTGGGGGCCCTGCTCCAATTCCCTGCTGGGAGCATCCAACCAGAGCCATTGGAGCCGGCATGGTCTTTCTGGCCCCCAGGCTGATCTGTGTTGGATTCTCTTCATTTCACCAAGACAGGGAGGTGACGCCCCCTCCGCCCTGCATGACTCTTACCTTCTCCAAGAATCCTTCCCCTTCACCCCCTGCCAGAGAAGCCAGGAAATATATAGGGAAACTGAGGCACGCATCAGATTCATAAAAGATATTACAAACATTCCCAGTTGGTCACAGGTGCACAGTCTCCCAGCAGCTCAGCAAAGGCTGGAAACAAGAGCAGAGGCAACAGGAGGGAGAGATCTGGGCAGGCCTTGGATTTTACATCACTTTGCTTCTCCTAGGGGGGGCAGGAGCTACTGGGTTTCCCGTGTGAGAATCCAGGGCAGGGTGGGTTTGCAGCTGCCCTCTGCTGGGGGTGGGACGGGGATGGCAGGAGCTAGGGGAAGCCCACAGGCCAGGGCTGACTTGTGGCTAAGGCTCGGGAGAGCTGGGTTCTATTCCTGCTCTGGCAGACTCCCTGTATGCCTCAGTTTCCCTTCTGTAACACAGGCCACCCTGCCTCCCCTGGGAGGCTGAATTCATTAGTGAGATTCTGATACCATGGTGATGGGTGTAGGAGCACACACAGACAGGAGTGTCCAGGTGTGGAAGAGGCTCTGTGTGCGAAGCTTAGTTCTGTGACCGAACTGCCCTGTTTATAAACAGAGAGATTGTTCTGGGTACACACTTCCCCAGTCGGTGCCTCGGTTTCCCCATCTATACAGAGGGGATAAGGACACTAGCCTTTGTAGAGCACTTTGAGATCTGCCCACAGCCAGTGTTAGAGAAGGGCTGTGGCCATTAATCCAGCCACACAGGAAATGCTATTGTTCTGCCAACCCCTCAGGATCTCCAAGGGTGTCTAGACCCCACCCCTCCCCCCACCAGGATCTCCGAGCAGGTTCTAAATCACTCCTCCTTCCTTCTACTTCTCATGTGCTCCCCCGCGGCTCTGTCCCATGGCAAGGGCGTGGCCAACACAGCTCGCTCACCTCTCCCATGCTGGGCTCGTATGCCTTGAACGCCTTGAGTTTGGCCAGCACAGCGTGCACCAAGTGGAAATTATCTTCATGGTCTCTGCAGCAAAGACAAACCCTGTGGGTCAGAAACAGCTCCTCCCCCAGGGGCACTTGCACTTCCTGTAGGAGGTAACCAGGTACCCTCGCCCTTTGGGCACACTCACTTCCTGTAGAGGATGGCTGGGTACTTCTCCATGGCACACTCACTTCCTATAGGGGATAGCTGGGTACCCCTTCCCCTGGACACACTCACTTCCTGTAGCGGATGGCTGGATACTCCTCCAGGGTTTCACACAATGTGGCAATCTGCTCTGCCAGATTCTCCATCTGCTTGTTCTTTTCGAAAAAGCAGTAGGGGCTGAACCAGTTGTGGAAGCTCTATGGCCTGTCCAGGGAGTACACCTTGGGGACGGGGGAGAGCAGAGATCAGACCCCGGTGCCAACTGCTTGCAGCCAGGCCAGCTGTGCCCCATACCACGCCCCTAAGATGCGCTGTTGGATCAGGCCAGCCTGGCGGAGCTGTAGCGAGCCCCTAGTGAGGGAGAGATCCCTTTGCCAGTGCCACTCCTGTTGTGGTAGAGGGATAGCGAGCCAGAGATTCATGCACCAGCCTGGGATGAAGATGCCCCAGGTTCAGGTCCATACTTGGCTGCAGACTCCCAGGTGCCCTCAATGTTGGGGGAGGGGGCTTGGCGACGCTTCTCGTCTGGCGAAAGCCCCAGCATAGCCACGGGCAAACCCGGCATCAAGGCGCGTCTGCCGCTGTCGCTTATTTCACTGGCCGAACAGAACGAGCCATGGGGACAAACGTGCTTGGACACCAATAAATAGTATCAGCCCGTGAAGGGTTTGCTGGCGCAACGGGACGGGTGAGCCAGCAAAGCCTCCTGACGGACACTCAGCTTCTACCAGCCAAAGCTTCTCTTGGCACAGCTGGCACCGGTACCCCAGATGAAATCAGCTAGAGTGGCGAAAGGACTGCTTTGCCAGCGTAACGGCACCTACCCAGGGGCTCTGCCACCACAGCTGCATCAGTTACAGGGGGACTTTTTCTCTCATGTCCCTGTAACAAACCCATACCAACAAAGCTTTTGTGTGTAGACCAGGCTCATGTCTCTCTGTGCCTCAGTTTCCCCATCAATGCAATGGGGCTGACACCTCAGTCCTGCCCCTCAGGGGCAGGAGGGGGGAAATCCACTGATGACACAAGGAGGGGATGGGGTGGTTGGGTAAAGGGCAGGCGTGTGGAGTATCGGGCTGTCTTGCAGGCCTAGTATAAACCACCAGTAAGAGCTGGTAAAGCCAGGGAGGCAGGGCCCTCCTTCTCCATACATCTACCATTCCCACCCAGTGCAAGCCAGCGATTCCACGTCTCACAGGGTGTGAGCAGCCAGCTAGTCCCTGCTGCCCTGTGCTGGCGTCAAACCTGGGGCCCTAGAAGGGAAAGGTTCCCCCGCCAAGCCACATGAAACACGAAGGGTGGGGTGTCGTACGTCACCATCCGCCACACGGACCTGCTCCTCCAAAGCCCGGCCACCCCTCACCCGGCTCTCGTAAGGCAGGAAGGCCATGTTGATCTCCTTGAGGGTTTTGATGACCTTGGTGATCCGTGACTTCCTCAGCTCCTTGAACAGAGGCTCAGGACAGGCTGCAAGGCAGAGGCAGTGGGTGGGAGTGACAGGCACAGGGCTCAGGACCCCCAGCACAGCGCCAGCCCCCACGGACGGGGCCAGACCGGGCACAGCAGGGGCAGTAGTGCTGCACGCCTGTGGGGAACCTGGGCAAGCCAGCAGGGCCACACAGGAGTCAACGATGCCCCCCCAAACCAGAGTCATGCCGGGTTCTCGCCTTCTGCAGCATCAGCAGCGAGGGGGAGCCACAATCTCTCCTACACAGCCCCTGTCTCACACCCTGCCCTCAGCCCCTCGGCAGGGCTGAGTGACCGGAGTGTACCACGTAGGATGATGCACAAGGAGAAACGGGGACTTGGGCTCCCCCTGCCGCTGTAATGGGGAGAAGCAGATCTGACCCTGACAAACTGGGTATTCTGGTGCTGTCCCATCCCCCCACCGAGTTGGGACTGATGAAGCAATGCATGCTGGGAATGGTAGCCAGAGGCCGCCTTTCTGGGCACACGCTGCAGATGTCTGTGAGCCGTGCTGGCTGGAGGCAGGCCCGTGGGGGAGAAGTGGGGGAAGGGATAGGTGGGGTCATTCGGTCTGGCCTGCTGGGGCTGCATCCCCTGCAGGAGGGCAGAGCATAATCAGGGTGCTGCGCACTGGCCTGCCGGCAGAGAGAGACCCCCCACCCCCAGGCTCCAGTGTGCTGCTGCCCAGGCTCCCAGCTGGGGGATCCCCCGACCCCCGATACTCACGGCTGAGGAAGAAGACGTGAGCTGCCTTGTAGTTGAAGGTGGGGGTGCCCTGGAAGTCATTGATCAAAGCCTGCACCGACTGCAAGGGGGAAGAAAGGGGTTGTCAGCACCTGCCGAGGCCCCTCCCTGCTGCTCAAATGGCCCAGCCCATGCCCCGCCCCTGGGGACTCAGGGCCTAGCATGATGCCATCGGGAGGTGGGCTGGTTTTTACCCCCCTGGCTCTGGGCTCCCTCCCCACCTGGAGCAGGGCTTGTGCCCATGTGCCCGGGACATCCTCAGGGCCCAGTCACATCTCTCGCTGTCACAGAAGTGTCCATGCCCGGCCACAGATGGGGCCTGGCATTGCCTTGCTGCTGAACTAAGTGGGCTCTCAGCAGTGCCCAGGGAACAGCCGGCCGAGCAGCAATCCCAGGCAACTACCATCAGGGCCCCCTCCCTCCCCGGGCACTATGCTGGGCACCTGCAGCTTCGCCACGCCAGCTAGCCTGGCAGGGTGTTTGGAACCTGTTCAGACCCCTCGACCAGCCATTGTGACAGGTGAGAACCTGGCTGCCCTGTCCCAAGCCCCAGGCCCCAGCTCGCAGTCCTCTCCTACAGCGCTCCCTCCGCGGGCAGCCCCTGCGGGTTCTGGGCTTCACCCTGCTCTGCCAGCGCCCCCTGCCCCTGGTCTCCCTCCACTCACCTTGCTGCTGCAGATGCAGGAGCCTCTTCCCCAACAGCCCCTGCTCCCTGAGCCTCTGCCTCATCGAGTCTCCTTCGCTTTGAATCTCAGCTGAGGTCGCCTCTCTCCGCCTGCTGCACCTGCCCATCCAACCCCCACAGGATTGCACTGTGGAGAGGTCTGGGGGACAGTCTGTGCCTCCCGTGGCAAAGAACATGAAGCCCAGCTCCGGGGAAGCAGCCTCCTAGGGAGCCCCTACTGGCCCCATTCCCATCCTGACGTTGTGCTGCGCACAGAGAAATGGAACGAGGGGAGTCTCCGTGTTCCCCTAGGAAAGCCCTGTAGGCCATTGGCCCAACATCTCCACCACCTTCCTGCCGTGCCGAATGCTCCCTCTGCCGCACCAGCCTAACCCGCTGCTCCACATCCCCCAGCCCAGTCCATGCCGGGGGCTCAATAACCTTCCTGGCCAATGGTACATACTGCCCCCATGCTTGGCACTCTCCTGCACCTCCTCCCACCCAGGCTGATTCACTGGTCCCAGTGGTCTGATCCGGTGTGTGTGTGTCGGGGGGAGATATGGGGCTAGCTGGACAAGCTGGGTCTGATCCAGCGCGGTGGGAAGGCAGACATACCCAAGCCTAGCTGGGGACGGATGATGGGCTAGACAGAGCAGGGATCTGATCCAGCCTGGAAAAGCTCAGGTTCCTAATGAATCTCAACAGGCTGGAGGGGGAGGAGCATGAAATATGCATACAGCATATCCCCAGGGGGACACCAGGGCAACAGGTTCGGCCTGCTTACCTTCCATTCTCTTTCCTTCTTCACGAGGACAACGCTGAGGATCTCTGTGAGGGAAAGAGACGGGGATTAGTGGTGGGGCTCAGACGGGACAGGCTGTGCCCTGAGCCAGGACCCACTGGCTGATGGAAGGACGCCTCGGGGAAGTGGCTCAGAGGCTGCTTTCAGGCCAGATAGTGTTGTGCTCCTAGCAGAGCCCCCAGTCAGCGATTGTGGTGGGGTGACAGGCTAGATGGGCCATGGGTCTGATCCCCCTTCCTTTCTGCCAGGCTGGATACGAGCGCAGCTGAACTAAGGATCTGGCCCCGTGCAGGAAGAAAACAGATCCTGTCCAGCACCTCTTGACTGGAGGGGATCCAGGGACCCTCACTGTGTATGGGGGACAGCAACACAACAAAGACTTCAAATTCTGAGTCCTGCACATAGAACCCCTCCAAGGCATGCCCCACTCAGGGAACTGCTGGCCTGTCTCCTGGGCACCTTCCACAGCCCAGCTAAGCAATTAGATAGTCAGCTCTTCGGGCCAAGCACCATCTTTTTGTTGGTGATGACTGGCGCTCCTGGGCACCACTGTAATACACCTAATGAATAATGTACAACGCCTTGCAAAATGGGGCCTTGGTCCATGACTGGGGCTCCTGGGTGCTACCATAATACATCTGTTTGTTTTACCCCTACGAAGCACCTGATTCTGGCTGGCCCCGTAGGGCAATAGCCCCGAGACCCTGACCTGTGCTCTCACTCTCACTCCCACTCCCGGTAGCTGGTGTGCGTGAGTGCACTGCCCAACACACTATGTTTCCCCCATAACTCAAGCAATGTCTCTCCCTACCCCACCTCTAGGCCATCAGGACTTGGCTGCTCAGTCCTAATGAGGTTCCAGGGGCTATTCTGCACCAGGACGCGCTGGCCTCCCTGCTGCTTTCCTGCAGTTCCTTTACACCTGCGGCATGCGGACGCCCCGTTCACTGGGGTACGTGGGGCTCGAGTGCATGGTAAGGGGCTGGCAGCACAGACTGGATCCAGACATGGCGAAGGCAGACACGAACCTGCTTTTTCCACGCATTTCGACCCTGAACTGCAGCTACACCCCCCCCTCCCCACACCAGCCCTGGACTGCCCCCGCCAGCTGTGCCAGTGCCCCTCACTACTGACTGGAGCCCTTGCTATCCCAGCCCTGGGTTCCCACCCACTCCCAGCTCCGCCAGTGCCCCTCACTCCTGTCCACAGCCCCCTGCTATGCCAGCCCTGGTCTGTCCCCCCCAGCTCTGCCTCACTCCTGACCTGCAGCTATTCCAGTCCTGGGATCCCTGCCTCACGGCTCTGCAGATGCCCCTCACTCCTGTCCACAGCCCCCTGCTATGCCAGCCCTTTGCTCTCCCCCTCCCCCCCATTCCCAGCTCCACCAGTGCCCCTCACTCCTGACCCGCAGCTATTCCAGTCCTGGGATCCCTGCCTCATGGCTCTGCAGATGCCCTTCACTCCTGACCCGCGGCCCCTCGCCCCCCCCTCCACGCACCTCCCCCCTCGGTCAGGCCCCTCGCCCACCTGCACCCAGCCCCCCTCAGCCAGGCCCCGTGTTGTACCCAGGAACAGGAGCAGGTCGAATGGAGCGAACGGCCTCTGCCCGTCTCGCCCCGTCAGGAATGGCGTCCTTCAGCGCTGCCGGGGGCGGGGAGGGCTGGAGCCGCGCGCGCCCAGCGACTGGCACGGACTGTACCGCTGCTCAGCCAGTCCCGGCCCTTCCTGCACGGAGCGGCGGGAAAACATGGTACAGCCCCAGCCGGGGTGGAAACAGTCTGAGGTAAAATTGTCCTGGGAGCTGCCAATGGCGGGAAAAACCGGTTGGATCCAGTTGTGACTGGGCCATGATCACCGTAAACAACAAGATGGCGGTCACAAGATGGCCGATCCGACGCCATCTTGGATTGCTGCTCTGTCTTTACAAACCCCATATTGAATTTAATATACACATATTTTAACAGACTATAATCCTGTAACAAAACACACCCAACAGTATACAGAGCAGTATAAACAAGTCATTGTCTGTATGACATTTTAGTTTGTCCTGGCTTTGCTAAAGCTTTTTGTGTAGCCTGTTGGTGTACCCCCGGAAGACCTCTGCGTACCCCCAGGGGCACCCGTAACCCTGGTTGAGAACCACTGGGTTAGAGAAACGTGTGTGTGTGTGTGTCTAGGAATCAGGACTCCTGGGGTCTATCCTGACTGCGAGCGGAGTGGGGTCTAATGGTTAGAGCAGAGAGCTGGCAGGTAGGATTCCTGGGTTCTAGTCCAGGCGATGCAACTGATTCATTCTGTGACATGGGTTGTTCTGCCTTGTCCTCCTGTGACATGTGGAGCGCAAAGACCTGCCCCAGCCCTTCCCTTCCGGCTGGGTGGTGCAGGAATTAATGTCCGTAGAGCCTGGGCTCTAAAATCCTGGAGCAAAGCGTCCTGGAGAAGGAATTAGTTCCCCAAGCGTGACTGGCTCCCTGCCCCATCCCTCCCTCCATCAATCAGAACGAATCCCTCATGGCAGAGCTGTTGTCTGGTTACCTGCAGTGCAGACCCAATCTATTGTGTCCTGGCTGCTGTTCAGCTCAGGTTAACAGCATGGTCTGTTTCTGTGAACTCCCCCAGAGCTTTCGAATGGAAGTGAGAGTCTTCTTCACATCCTGCTCTAAACTGTGAGGAGTGTCGCTCTGTGGCTGTTCAACAGCTGCTGCATTCCTACCCCAGAGGTGGCATCATTTCAGTGCTGGGTGGGTGATCCCTGTGTAGTGTTGTTGAGTGCTGTTACACATCAGCTATGCTCCATCCAGAGCTGTCTGCATTTCAATGCCAGGTGAGTGATCCCTGTATTGTGTTGTGGGGGGGAGGGATAGCTCAGTGGTTTGAGCATTGACCTGCTAAACCTAGGGTTGTGAGTTCAATCCTTGAGGGGGAGCCATTTAGGGATCTGGGGCAAAAACTGGGGATTGTCCCTGCTTTGAGCAGGGGGTTGGACTAGATGATCTCCTGAGGTCCCTTCCAACCCTCATGTTCTATGATACGCTGCTGCGCTCCACCCCAGAGGTATTTGTATTTCAGTGCTGGGCGAGCAATCCATGTGTTGTTATGCAGCTACTACGCTCCACTCCAGAAGTGGCTGCAATTCAGTGCAGGGTGAATGAAAGTCCATGTCTCATTTTGCAAAGCATGGGTTCTCCAAGCAAGGGTGCTGTCTGTCCCATGTTCCTGCTCAATAGACTCTGGATTCTTAGCATCAGCGGAGCTACATTTTGAGCCGTGGTGGAACCAGGAGGCAGCTGGGTCATTGGTGGTTCCACCTTCAGTTATACCTATTGGCTTGAAAAGGCGCCACACGTATACCTAATGGCTGGCGAGGGGGGCAGTTGCCCCCCGGCCCGCTATTAGCTCTGCCACTGATTCTTTTTAAATGTTCATTGCGCTGCTTCCACCAGCCACTTTGATTTCATTTTGTTTTACAGACCCAAGCAAAATGCAAGCGGCAACCTGGCCAGAAGCAGATCCGTGTAATTGAACAGACTCATCCAATTACTGAGCCTTCCCAGAGCCAGGTGCTGCCCTCACGGTACATCAAACCTAGAGGACCTGCTAGGCTCCCAGTAGATGTAGCCTAGAGCCAAACGCAGGCCAGGCAATGTGGCTTCGCCCATGGAGTTCAGGTCCAGGGATTCAGTAGGGAGTAAATGGCCAGCACTGGATGCTTCAGGTTTTGGTGCCCACCCAGAGACGGCTGGGGGCTGATTTTCAATTACACACCTGTGGCTGGCCCAGGCCAGCTGACTCCAGCTCCCGGGGCTCGGGCTAAGGGGCTGTTTAGCTGCGGTGTAGCCTTTGGGGCTCAGGCTGGAGCTTCGACTCTAGAACGATGCGAGGTGGGAGGTTCCCAGAGCTCGGGCTCCAGCCCAAGCCAGAACGTCTGCACCACAAATAAACAGCTGCTCAGCTCGAGCCCTGTGAGCCGGAGTCAGGTGGCCCCGGCCAGCCGTGGGCATGTAACTGCAGTGTAGACACACCCTAAGTGCCCACAAGCCCCCTGGGAGCTGCGGGTATTTAGCACCTCTGAAATCTAGGCCCCCGGTGTCTCAAAGTTAGGGGCCATTCAAAATCTTCTTGCCAGTGTCTTCCTCCACCCCCCACTGCTCCTCGGACGTTCCTGTTAACTGCTGGAAATGGCCCACCTTGATTATCACTACAAAAGGTTTTCTCCTCCCCGCTCTCCTGCTGGTAATAGCTCATCTTAAGTGATCCCTCTCCTTACAGTGTATATGATATCACCCATTTTTTCATGTTCTGGGTGTATATAAATCTCCTCACTGTATTTTCCACTGAATGCATCCGATAAAGTGAGCTGTAGCTCACGAAAGCTTATGCTCAGATAAATTGGTTAGTCTCTAAGGGTATGTCTACACTACGAAATTAGGTCGAATTTATAGAAGTCGGTTTTGTGGAAAGCGTTTTTTACAGTTGATTGTGTGTGTCCCCACACAAATGCTCTAAGTGCATGTAGTCGGTGGAATGTGTCCACAGTACCGAGGCAACCGTCGACTTCCGGAGCATTGCACTGTGGGTGGCTATCCCACAGTTCCCGCAGTCTCTGCCACCCATTTGAATTCTTGGTAGAAATCCCAGTGCCTGATGGGGCTAAAACATTGTCGCGGGTGGTTCTGTGTACATATCGTCAGGCCCCCGTTCCCTCCCTCCCTCCAGGAAAGCAAGGGCAGACAATCGTTTTGCGCCTTTTTTCTTGAGTTACCTGTGCAGACGCCATACCACGGCAAGCATGGAGCCCGCTCAGATCACTTTGGCAATTAGGAGCACATTAAACACCACACGCCTTATCCAGCAGTATATGCAGCACCAGAACCTGGCAAAGCGATACTGGACAAGTAGGCGACGTCAGCGTGGTGACATGAGTGATGAGGACATGGACACAGACTTCTCTCAAAGCACGGGCCCCAGCAATGTGGGCATCATGTTGCTAATGGGGCAGGTTCATGCGGTAGAATGCCGATTCTGGGCCTGAGAAACAAGCACAGACTGGTGGGACTGCATAGTGTTGCAGGTCTGGGATGATTCCCAGGGGTTGCGAAACTTTCGCATGCGTAAGGGCACTTTCATGGAACTTTGTGACTTGCTTTCCCCTGCTCTGAGGCACAAGAATACCAAGATGAGAGCAGCCCTCACAGTTGAGAAGCAAGTGGCAATAGCCCTGTGGAAGCTTGCAACGCCAGATAGCTACCGGTCAGTCGGGAATCAATTTGGTGTGGGCAAATCTATTGTGGGGGCTGCTGGGATGCAAGTAGCCAACGCAATCAAAGATCTGCTGATATCAAGGGTAGTGACCCTGGGAAATGTGCAGGTCATAGTGGATGGGTTTGCTGCAATGGGATTCCCTAACTGTGGTGGGGCCGTAGACGGAACCCATATCCCTATCTTGGCACCAGAGCACGAAGCGGGCGAGTACATAAACCGCAAGGGGTACTTTTCAATAGTGCTGCAAGCTCTGGTGGATCACAAGGGACGTTTCACCAACACCAACGTGGGATGGCCGGGAAAGGTACACGACGCTCGCATCTTCAGGAACTCTGGTCTGTTTCAAAAGCTGCATGAAGGAACTTTATTCCCACACCAGAAAATAACTGTTGGGGATGTTGAAATGCCTATAGTTATCCTTGGGGACCCAGCCTACCCCTTAATGCCATGGCTCATGAAGCCGTACCCAGGCAGCCTGGACAGTAGTCAGGAGCTATTCAACTACAGGCTGAGCAAGTGCAGACTGGTGGTAGAATGTGCATTTGGACATTGAAAAGCGTGCTGGTGCGGTTTACTGACTCGGTTAGACCTCAGCGAAACCAATATTCCCACTGTTATTACTGCTTGCTGTGCGCTCCGCAATATCTGTGAGAGTAAAGGGGAGACGTTTATGGCGGGGTGGGAGATTGAGGCAAATCGCCTGGCTGCTGGTTACGCACAGCCAGACACCAGGGCGGTTAGAAGAGCACAGGAGGGTGCGGTACGCATCAGAGAAGCTTTGAAAACCAGTTTCATAACTGGACAGGCTACGGTGTGAAAGTTCTGTTTGTTTCTCCCTGATGAAACCCCCCGCCCCTTGGTTCACTCTATTTCCCTGTAAGCTAACCACCCTCCCCTCCTCCCTTTGATCACCACTTGCAGAGGCAATAAAGTCATTGTTGCTTCACATTCATGCATTCTTTATTCATTCAGCACACAAATAGGGGGATAACTACCAAGGTAGCCCAGGAGGGGTGGTGGAGGAGAGAAGCACCAGGAGGGGTGGTGGAGGAGGGAAACAGCACTTTAAAAGTTTAAAACTTGAAAACTTATTGAATGCCAGCCTTCTGTTGCTTGGGCAATCCTCTGGGGTGGAGTGGCCGGAGGCCCCCCCCACTGCGTTCTTGGGTGTCTGGGTGAGGAGGCTATGGAACTTGGGTAGGAGGGCGGTTGGTTACACAGGGGCTGTAGCAGCGGTCTGTGCTCCTGCTGCCTTTCCTGCAGCTCCACCATACGCTGGAGCATATTGGTTTGATCCTCCAGCAGCCTCCTCTCATGACGCTGCCGCCACCTTTCAGCTTCAGCCCTCTCTTCAGCCCGCCACTTACTCTCGTCAGCCCACCACCTCTCCTCCCAGTCATATTGTGCTTTCCTGCACTCTGACATTGTCTGCCTCCACACATTCGTCCATGCTTTGTCAGTGTGGCAGGATAGCATGAGCTCAGAGAACATTTCATCATGAGTGCGTTTTTTCACCTTCTAATCTTCACTAGCCTCTGGGAAGCAGAAGACCCTGTGATCCTTGAAACACATGCAGCTGGTGAAGAAAGAAAAAAGACAGTGGTTTTTAAAAAGACACATTTTCTAGAACAATGGCTACACTCTTTCACGGTAAACCTTGCTGTTAACATTACATACACAGCACATGTGCTTTCGTTCCAAGGTAGCATTTTGCCTCCCCCCACCACGTGGCTAGCAGCGGGGAACATTTCTGTTCAGCCATAGGCAAACAGCCCAGCAGGAATGGGCACCTCTCAATGTCCCCTTAAGAAAAGCACCCTATTTCAACCAGGTGACCATGAATGATATCACTCTCCTGAGGATAACACAGAGAGATAAAGAACGGATGTTGTTTGAATGCCAGCAAACATACACTGCAATGCTTTGTTCTACAATGATTCCCGAGTATGTGCTACTGGCCTGGTGTGGTAAAGTGTCCTACCATGGTGGACAGAATAAGGCTGCCCTCCCCAGAAACCTTTTGCAAAGGCTTTGGGAGTACATCCAGGAGAGCCGCAAATGCCAGGGCAAATTAATCATTACACATGCTTGCTTTTAAACCATGTATGCTATTTTAAAAGGTACACTCACCAGAGGTCTCTTCTCCACCTGGCGGGTCCGGGAGGCAGCCTTGGGTGGGTTCGGGGGGTACTGGCTCCAGGTCCAGGGTGAGAAACAGTTCCTGGCTGTTGGGAAAACCGGTTTCTCCACTTGCTTGCTGTGAGCTATGTACAACTTCATCATCATCATCTTCCTCGTCCCCAAAACCTGCTTCTGTGTTGCCTCCCTCTCCATTGAAGGATCAAACAACACGGCTGGGGTAGTGGTGGCTGAACCCCCTAAAATGGCATGCAGCTCATCATAGAAGCGGCATGTTTGGGGCTCTGACCTGGAGCAGCCGTTTGCCTCTGTGGTTTTCTGGTAGGCTTGCCTCAGCTCCTTAAGTTTCACGCAGCATTGCTTCGGGTCCCTGTTATGGCCTCTGTCCTTCATGCCCTGGGAGATTTTGACAAAAGTTTTGGCCTTTCGAAAACTGGAATGGAGTTCTGATAGCACGGATTCCTCTCCCCATACAGAGATCAGATCAGGTACCTCCCGTTCGGTCCATGCTGGAGCTCTTTTGCGATTCTGGGACTCCATCATGGTCACCTCTGCTGATGAGCTCTGGCCAGCGTGGCAAGCTGCAGGTGACCATGCAAACAGGAAATTGAAATTCAAAAGTTTGCGGGTCTTTTCCTGTCTACCTGGCCAGTGCATCTGAGTTGAGAGTGCTGTCCAGAGCGGTCACAATGGAGCACTCTGGGATAGCTCCCGGAGGCCAATACCGTCTAATTGCGTCCATAGTACCCCAAATTCAACCCGGCAAGGCCGATTTAAGTGCTAATCCCCTTGTCTGGGGTGGAGTACGGAAATCGATTTTAAGAGCCCTTTAAGTCGAAAAAAAGGGCTTCATCGTGTGGACGGGTGCAGGGTTAAATCAATTTAACGCTGCTAAATTTGACCTCAACTCCTAGTGTGGACCAGGGCCTAGTGTGGTTGCAGTTCTACATCTTTATACCCGTGGAGCTTATTCCGCTTCTCCTATAGGAATAGCGATCCCAGGACTAGCACTCCTATACCAGCATAACTGCCTCAACACGAGGGTGCCTCACTTTAACTGTACTGGTCTAGCCAGTGGCTCAACCCTTCTATTTGATGCCTGGGCTTCTGACTCTGAAAACATGGTCGTCATCTTCTGTAACCTTGACATAACTCAAGCATAGCATGTGACATTACAGCAGGAGCTGCTGTTTATAAACGTAGTACCTTCCCCGCCAGTACTGTTGTCATTCCTGACTCTCTCTCTCTCTCTCTCTCTCTCTCTCTCTCTCTCTCTCTCTCTCTCTCTCTCTCTCTCTCTCTCTCTTTTCAGGCTCTCTGTGAGGCTCTTGCTATGGGAAGGAGCAGCCTGGAGAAGAGCTGAAGCTTTTAAACTTCGTCAATATTTTTAAACTTGTAGATTCCCTACCATTGGGGTGTTGGGGTGTCCAGGTGGAAGGGGTGTCAGGGTGGAAGGACTGTCTAGCCTGTGTTATACAAGAAGTCAGACTTGATGGTCCAATGTCCCATTAAATTCTGCGAAATTATGTAACTGGAAAATGGCCCTTCCTGAGACCCTGCACTGGCCTCACCCGGCATCTCGCCAAGCCCAGACCGGCTGTATGTTCGCAGGCACGTTTCTTCCAAACCAGAAGTGGGAAACGTGATAGGCTGTGAGGCCAAGGCCAAGGGAACCATCGAGAGCTCAGCAGGGCTGGACGACCCTCAGGGCTTCGGGAAGAGAGGAAGGAGCAAACCCCTCCCTTATTAGGGAAAATGAGGGCCAGTGAAACATGCCGAGGGCTAGGGAATATAAACGCCAACTCAGGAAAGGTAAGGACACCATGAGGCAGGGTCTGATCCTGTGCAAGGAAGAGCTCTGCTCCAAGAACACAGCCTGTCTCGGTGAGTAGAGCAGTGCCATCAGCCTGTCCCGCAGTCAGGCAGTGCCCAGCCTGCAGATATGAGCTACAGACAACTCAGAGTGCTGGCAGCAAAGCTGAGAGAGAGCATCTCTCTCAACCCCTGTCCTGCGCTGCTCTCCAGATCCCCTCAGAAACTGACGTTCCTCCTCTCCCATCTCAGGCAAATCCCAGGGGAATCTGTGCTCGGGGCCAGGCTGGGACAGAATCTGTCCTGCAGCTTTTGAGTCATGGGCACAAATCCACTTTCTGCTTAAAAAAGAATTCCAACTTTTCAGTGGCTGGGGCTGAGTCCCAAAGAGCTGAACAGAAGGGCTGTGAGTTGCAGGCAGGTGGAGATGCTGAAGGGCTGCGAGCCCCAGACCCGGCGCAGACGCTGAAGGGCTGCGAGCCCTGGGCCCAGCCTAGAGGCTGAAGTGTTGTGAGCCCTAGGCCCAGCCTAGAGGATGAAGGGCTGCGTGTCCCGGGCCCAGCCTAGAGGCTGAAGGGCTGCGAGCCCCGGGCCTGGTGCAGCTGTTGAAGGGCTGTGATCCTCGGGCCTGTTGCAGCCAGACATCCTGGGCCCTTTCCAGTGTATCAGCTGGGGGAGAGAAGAGGGGGTGCCACCTCAGTTTGGAAGGGAATTTGTTATTCAAAAGTATCTGCTCAAGATGAAGCAGTCATTGGATTAGGGTTGTTGGCTTGAGCTGCACAGCCTCAATTCTCCCTTCCTTTCTCCATCATCCCCAGGGCTACTGGCTCCGGCGTTGTCTCAAAATTAGGCAAATCATAGATTCATAGATTCCAGTGACAGAAGGGATCATCTAGTCTGGTCTTCTGGATAGCACAGGCCAGAGAGCTTCCCAAAAATAATCCCTAGAGCAGATCTTGTCGGAAAACACCCAATCTGGATTTTAAAATGGTCAGTGATGGAGAATCCATCACAATCCTTGGTAAATTATTCCAATGGTTAATTACCCTCACTGTCAATCATTTACACCTTTTTTCCAGTCTGAATTTGTTTAGCTTCAACTTCCATGTTATACCAATCGCCGGTAGATTGAAGAGCCCATTATTAAATATTTGTTCCCCATGTAGGTACTTGGAGACTGTAATCAAATCACCCCTTAACCTTCTCTTTGTTAAGATAAATAGATTGAGCTTCTTGCCTGTATTGCTATAAGTCATGTTTTCCAGTCCTTTAATCATGCTTGTGGCTCTTTTCTGAACCCTCCAATTTATAAACATCCTTTTTGAATTGTGGATACAACAACTGGACACAGTAGGGATCACAGTGGTGCCACTATTGAGGTACAGTAACCTCTTTACTCCTACTCGAGATTCCCCTATTTAGGCATCCCAGGATCACTCTAGCTATTTTGGTCACTGTATCGCACTGGGAGCTCATGTTCAACTACTTATTCACTTCTACCCCCAAATCTTTTTCAGAGTCACTGCTTCCCAGGATAGAGTCCCCCATCCTCTAACTAAGGCCTACAGATTTTGTTCCTGGATGTATATGTTTACATTAGCCATATTAAAATTAGGGCTGTCAAGCAATTAAAAAAATTAATTGCGATTAACTGCGCGATTCAAAAAATGAACCGTGCGATTCAAAAAAGAATTACGCGATTAATTGTGCTGTTAAACAACAATAGAATACCATTTCTTTTAAATATTTTTGGATGTATACTACATTTTCAAATCTATTAATTTCAATTACAACACAGAATAAAGAGTGTACAGTGCTCACTGTATATTTATTTTTTATTATAAATAATTGCACTGTAAAAAACAAAAAAAAACTATTTTTCAATTCACGTCATACAAGTACTGTAGTGCAGTCTCTTTACCATGAAAGTTGAGCTTACAAATGTAGAATTATATATATAAACTGCATTCAAAAATAAAACAATGTAAAACTTTAGAGCTTATAAATCCACTCAGTCCTACTTCTTGGTCAGCCAATCGCTCAGACAAACAAGGTTGGTTACAATTTGCAGAAAATAATGCTGCCTGCTTCTTGTTTACAATGACACCCGAAAGTGAGAACAGGTGTTCCCATGCCACTGTTGTCGCTGGCGTTGAAAGATATTTTTGTGCCAGATATACTAAAGATTCATATGTCTCTTCATGTTGCAATCACCATTGCAGAGGACATGCTTCCATGCTGATGATGGGCTCTGCTTTTGATAACAATCCAAAGCAGCGTGGACTGACACATGTTCATTTTCATCATCTGAGTCAGATGCCACCAGGAGGTTGATTTTCTTTTTTGGTGGTTTGGGTTCTGTAGTTTCTGTATCAGAGTGTTGCTCTTTTAAGGCTTCTAAAAGCATGCTCCATACCTTGTCCCTCTCAGATTTTGGAAGGTACTTCAGAATTTTAAACCTTGGGTCGAGTGCTGCAGCTATTTTTAGAAATCTCACATTGGTACCTTCTTTGCGTTTTGTCAAATCTGCAGTGAAATCTGAAAACGAACATGTGCTGGGTCATCATCCGAGACTGCTATAACATGAAATACGTGCAGAATGTTGGTAAAACAGAGTAGGAAACATACAATTCTCCCCCCAAGGAGTCCAGTCACAATTGTAATTGATGCATTATTTTTTAATGAGCATCATCAGCATGGAAGCATGTCCTCTGGAATGGTGGCTGAAGCATGAAGGGGAATATGAATGTTTAGCATATTTAGCATGTAAATACCTTGCAACGCTGGCTACAAAAGTTCCATGCCTTCTCACTTTCAGGTGACATTGTAAATAAGAAGCAGGCAGCAGTATCTCCCCTCAATGTAAACAAACTTGTTTGTCTGAGCGATTGGCAGAATAAGAAGTAGGTTAGGTAACCAAAAAAAAATCTGTATTTGTAAGTTACACTTCGAGGTCTAGTGGGTATGAGTGGGGGCGCTGGGGGTGGGAGTCAGCACTCCTGGGTTCTATTCCTGGATCTGTGAGGGAGGGTTGTCTACTGTTTAGATCAGGAGATGGAGAGTCAGGACTCCTCCTGGCTTTGCAGCTGACTCCCTGTGTGACTGAGGGCAATTCCCCGCACCCCGCCCCCCCCGTGCCTCACTCATATGGGGATAATGACACCGACCCAGCTCCTGGGGGTTGGGGCTGGATTCATTCCAGTCTATACAGCACCTCTGAGGGAGGTGCTAGGAAAGGGCAGGACATAAGTAACCAACAGACACTAATGGGATGCACCATGTGATTCTCTTTCTGTCCCTAGCGCATGTGACTGTGGACCCCAACACAGCCAATGCCTACCTGCTCTTGTCCCGGGATCAGCGGAGCGTGAGGGTGGGCAACAAGAGGCGGGATGTCTCCAGTAACCCCAAGCGGTTTGACACGTGCACCTGCATCCTGGGCCGGCAGCGGTTCACAGCCGGGAAGCACTACTGGGAGGTGGAAGTGAGGGACAAGCTATGTTGGACACTGGGGGTCTGTGAGGAGTGTGTGAGCAGGCAGGGAATATTCACGCCCTCACCAGCGACTGGTTTCGGGACGGTGTGGCTGCACAATGGGGATGAGGATGCAGTGCTCACTTCCCCCCTGCCCGAGCTTATGCTGAGAGTGAAGCCTCGGCAGATTGGCATCCTCCTGGACTTTGAGGCCGGAGAGGTGTCCTTCTACAACGTGACTGGCAGCTGTCACATCTACACCTTCAGTGGCATCTTCTTGGTGCCCCTGCGGCCATACTTCTACCCGGGGATGCGGGCAGGCAGCTTGAATGATGCCCCTCTGACCCTCCCACAGGGAACACAGCAGCCATGAGCCAGTCACAGCCGCCTTGGCACCTTGGGCTTTCAGGACTTACCAGTGAAAGGCTTTCTTAACAACACATAATTCACCAGCGGAACTTACTGCCACAGGATATTGAGGGGCCCAAATGTCTAGTGGGATTCAAAAAAGGATGAGACATATATATGGATGATCCAAATATCACCAGTTAGAGAGGGCAGGAGACACCAGGACTATAAAACCATCTCCACAGGGCAGGAGCTAGCCACTGACTACAGGGGGGCACATTCCCCAAAGAGAAGGTTATTCCCTAATTACACACTGCAGCGTCTCTGATATCTTCCTCGAAGCCTCTGACTATGGAGACAGGATACCTGGCTTTCGGGCGCTGCAGTGAGCTAGCACAGCAAATCCTGTGCTCTCTGGGTGCTGTTAGAGCAAGAAATTGGTCACTGAAGCTGATAATCAGCCACAGAGCAGGAGCACTGATCCACGATAAATGCCCCCACACTGCTAGACCTTCCTGCACAGCCCCAGTAGGGGAGTCTCCATCCAGCATTGCCATTCCCCAGCACTGGAATGCAGAGTCAGCAGCATCTGCGGGGAGGCCTGGGGAGCAGGAGAGGGTGGGTGAGAGGACCTGAGGGCCTTGCTCAGTTTGCAAAGAATCCAGCTGCATCATCTTTCGTAGGTGGTGTGGCTGGTGGAGACCTTGGGTCTCTGGCATGTCATGCTCCTGGCTTAGCCGCTTGGTTCAAGGTAGAGCATTGCTGCCTGTGTCCTGTAACCTCCAGCAGCCAAGCTCCTTGGGGCAGCCATGGCAACATTGCCTTTGGCTACCCTTGTTTTAAAGGGCTCGGGGAGCATGGACATGAGGATGGAGTCGCGTGTCTGTAAAGGGCGGGGCCTGCCAACACGAGCGAGCCAGCTCTAATCAGCAATTCGCCTCTGACCTATTCCCCCTTCTAGTGAAATACCGAAGCCTTCCTTCCGCTGGATGCTTCTGAGCCCAGCCCAGCCCATGGTCCAGAGCTGTCCACAGCCCTGTGCGTGTGCTGTCCCTGGTCTCACCGACGGTGTGCGTCAGCACGCAAACCCAGTGCAGACTGCAAAGCCTGTTGGCCCATCAACCTCAGCTCTCTAGGTCATTTTCTCCCACCAATAAACCATGCATTCCAATAGCCTTGTATAAGCTGGCAAAGCATCCCTTGTGATCTGAGAGCTGCTCACCCCCACCTTCTGGGGGAAGGGGGAGAGCTAGGAGATCCAGTCCAGCTGGAGCCGTGGTACTCTCAGGACTCAGCACTCTCATGGGCCCTTCGTGGTGCATGTGTGATTCAGGGACTACTATGACTGTCTGAGGGAGCTGCCCATTCCCTAGCCCTGTGTGCACCTCTCTGTGATGGGACTTCACCCCAAGAAGCCAATGTGCTGCATGCAGCTAAATAGTCCAGCCCCCCTCCAGCCCCGGTAATGAAGGCAGAGTGAGAGGAATTTCACACACAGAGAACCCCCTAGACTGTTCCGAAGCTAGGCAGAGAGGGTGGGACAAGGGGGTCTCTGAGGCCCTCAGGCTGGGCCTAGCTCACTGCCATGCCCCTCTCAAGGAGTGGTTTTGTCTTCTTGACATATATTCACCCTAACCCAAATCATGACAGGTTTCAGAGTAGCAGCCATGTTAGTCTGTATTCGTAAAAAGAAAAGGCGTACTTCTGGCACCGTAGAGACTAACCAATTTATTTGAGCATAAGCATCCGATGAAGAGAGCTTTAGCTTATGCTCAAATCAATTGGTTAGTCTCTAAGGTGCCACAAGTACTCCTTTTCTTTTTCCTAACTCAAATGTATCCCATTGGCTACAGGGAGTTCCAAGCTAGGACAAGTTCACCTTGATGTCTTTCTCCAGCAGGCGGATGGTTGCAGAATCTCTCCTGGGTTGCAGAATTGCTCCTAGCCAGGGCTGGCTTTGATGCAGCAGCCTGGGGACGGTGCCCCATCCTAGCTGGGCAGGGCTCATGCCCTCCTTGCCTGGCCAATCCCATCGGGCTCCCCTTGAATATGTCCAGGACGCGATGGCTGCAGCCCTGCAGCCGCTGTACAGCCATGGGCACAGTAGGCCTGTGTGTGGGTGTTCGTCTGGCTCCAGGGCTGGGGAGGGAGGAGGAGACCCGGGAAAGAGCAGCAGCAAGCCGTTCGCTGAGTAGACAGGACTGGGCTGGCAGCTCCAGGTGCATTCCCAGCTCCGCGGAGAGGGACGTCAAGGCTGGCTGGACTGATCCCTAGATCTAGATCCCTAGAGGGCAGGTGCGTGCAGGGGTCTGGACACAGAGAATGGCCGACACCCTGTTTCCTGGCAACTGATGGCCTGGGCCCTTCCCCCCTGCAAGGTGAGACCTAAGGGTTGGAGAACAAGGGAATCAGGTGGCCTCCTGGCTGGGGAAAGGGACAAAGCCCAGAAGAGGAGGGTCTGGAGGGAGTTTCAGTTTGGGGCTGGCTGGGACATGGAGTGAAGGGTAGACGTGGTTGTCTGGCTCACTGCCCCCCAAAATGGACCCAGCTGAAGGGTCCGGTTCTCGACACCTACAAGCTCTGTATTAGACCATGTTCCTGTCGTCTAATAAACCTTCTGTTTTACTGAGGGAAGCAGCGCGGGGTGAGGGATGTGCTGGCCACGGCTTCCTGCAGCCCCCGTTGGCCTGCAGTGGGGACCTGCGGCCAGTGGGATCCGCGATCGGCCAAAGCTGTGGACGCGACAGGTAAACAAACTGGCCTGGCCCGCCAGGGGGCTTACCCTGGGGGGCTGCATGCCAAACGTTGCCGACCCCGGTGCTACAGCAATCTCCCGTACAGCAATGGCTGTTACAAGACAGCATAATTTAGAACAACCCAGAGTCTAAAGCTCAGGTGTATTTGAGGATCTGGGCCAGTACTTGGCTGTTTCTATAGTAATGACCCCTGAGCAAGCAGTGTAATGTACATGCTTATCACTGAGCTTGTCCAGAGGCTGCACGTCCATCAGAATGACTAGATGTCCTGATGTGTAATAAAAACACTTGGAGTCATAAAAAATCAACCCAGCCTACTTTACAGGGCCTGAGCCTTCTCTCCCTTACAGCATCTGAGCAGTAGGAGAATGGCTAATACGGGCCACTGTTCTGGTTGTTGTATTCTATTTATAAAAGCATAATACTGGCCAGTATTATAGTTGCTGTATTCTGTTATAAAACAACAACAAAACATAGAAAAATCAAAAATACAATTTAATGTTTTGAATTAATTTGGGGAAAAGAATTTACAGGACAATACAAGAATTCAAAACATTTAAAACATTCCTTTCTTTCTCTCCAGTATTTTCGTCTCTTTTGTTCCAATTTTGGGTAGCGGGAGCGAGTAGTATAAGAGCCCTACCATCAATCAAACGTTAACCCCACCCCTTGACCCCGTAAGCCCTGCACACAGGTCACTGGAAGTCCCACCTCTTGGGAGTATTACTTCCAGGGTCAAGGTGGACACATGTCCGGAAGCAAGGTGTGTCATGTGTCCCCTGTAAGAACTCCTCCCACTGTCCTCTGCTGATCAGGATGGATTCTGCCCCCACAGGAATGCTTCGAGAGAAGATTTGACCAATCAGGGGGAGTTCCGGGGTTTGTGTGACCCCTCTAAGAACTCCTCCCACTGCCCTCTACCAATCAGCAGGGGTTTCAGCCGCTGGGGACCACCCCGAGAGGAGATTTGCCCAATTGGGGGGAATTCTGGGGCAGGGTGACCCGTTAGGAGGTGGCTCGTGTGACCCCTCTAAGAACTCCTCCCACCACCCTCTACCAATCGCGATGGGTTTTGGCCACAGAGGACAGCCCCAAAAGGAGATTCGACCAAAATAGGGTGGGTTCTGGGACGGGCTCAACCACCCAGAAGAGGGTCATGTGACCCCTCGAAGGACTCCTTCCAATGTCCTCTGCCAATCAGAGTGCAGAACCATCACCTCATAAGTCCCAGCGCTGGGAAGAGGAGGCCATCTCTTACCAAGAAGACGTGTTTTAGAAATTGTGGAAAGGCTGAGAGGAAACGTGGACTCCTTTACCACCCCTGTGAGAACTTCAGACTTTGTTTTAGCCCCGAGGACCTTTGGAGTTGTGTGGAGAAAGCGCTACAGCAGCGACAGTTCTGAAGAGGATGAGAGAGAAGCCAAGGGGATTCCTTTGGCCCAGCCATTGATGGATATGCCAGAATCCGAACCTGAAGCCCAACTGCTCATGAGACACCCCCATGAGCATGGTGGCCTCTCGTCATCCGCCACCCTGGAGGAGGAAGGCGATCATGGCTTGGGGGAGGCACTGGCAGACAAGGTGAATGGAAAAGACATAGCTCAGGTACATGAATGATTAAGAAGCGACGGTCGATGATTGCGTGTAATGAGGTTAGGAACCAGGGGTTGTGTAAATCTAAAAACAAGGAGTGGGAACTTACGCTTGTTTCTTCTCTGAAAATCTCTCGACAGCTTGACGATGCCTTTCCAGGGGACCCGGAGGCCCTGGACGGCGTAACATCAAGCAGCGAAGGTGAACCAGGCCCGCCTTGTTTTTGCTCAACGCCGCTAGAAATTGTTGAAGATGACTCCGAGGAGGACGGCTACGAGGAGTTTAGGAGGAGGCTTGGCATGGAACTCGCTGAATCAGTGCCACATCACGAGCATAAAAATGTTATGCGGACTATTGTCCGCGTTGCTGTTTATGCTGTTCTTCATCACTGTCTTAGGGAAAAGCTTTTTGAAAATGGTGAGGGCTGTGTCATAGATGCCCCAGCCCAATGGCACCATGACTGTGTGACTTGGACTTCAATGGATAGAAACTGCAAGCTCTGGGACCTGTGTGCTGAGCTATGTTTGGAAAGCTTATTGAACACTATTATTGCCATAGGTTATGTTATGCAACGTCTGTGCCTAACCCAAGAACATTTAGCGCAAGGGGTGACCTTGAGAAATGCTGTGCAATTCAGTGGAGACCCTGACCTTGTTTTAAAGACAATGTCCAAACTGGAAGATGCCTGCTTACAGCGTTACATTGACCGTCTGGTCCACACAAAAAGTGACAGAACCCTGCTTAAGAAACAGTCTATTTGTAAGAAATCTAAAAGGATTAATTGAGAGAATGATGAAGGGACAAACATGCAATATAAAACTTGGCTGCTGTAGATTTTAAAAAATCGAATGAAAAGGGCTTTGTGATTATCTGTGTTTCTGTTAGAAGGTCTCTGGCCCTTAAGTGAGCTAAAAGTTTTAATGGAGCCTCTGGGTTTGTTTTCAAGAAGCTGTATGACTTTTAAATGAAAAAAAAATGGTTTTTGAGAACCTAGGTCTTGTGTCTTTGTGTAAAAGAGACCCATTTACAGCAAAAAGCTGTGAAGTGGGAGGGGAACAAATCCTAAAAATGTGTTTACAGTGTAACCCTTCTGCCCATCAGAGTTGGCCACAACAGGGGCTGGATTCAGTATCTAGGAGTTCCCTCCCAGTAACACAATGCAAAACCGGGTCAAGCCCCCCACCAGCGGGGCACTGAAGCTCCCCTATGACAAGTTGAAATCACTGAATACTGTGTTAAGTAGTAGGGGGGCCTCAGAGCTGGGGCACCGTGAACCCAAAGTGACATCAGCTCTGCAGTCTGTAACCAAACTCCTAATAGAATCAAAATTACCTCTGACATTACACAATGGAGAGAAAGTGCAATTGGTGTTTGGGGCCCTCAGAAGGGGGCTCACATCACCAGGCACAAACCTCCAAACTCTCTCAATTCACTGGGTTTTGGAATCCTTGTCCCTTGCCTAGCGAGTGCTACTTAGTTGATGGCGAGTCCCTCCGTCATAAAAGGCCAAGGACAGTTCTACTGTCCTTGATTCACATAATCAGGATAACAGCACTTTATTCTTTCTGCCCCTATAACAGAGAAACTGGGGATCCCACAGCCGCCAAAGTGACCATTTGGGCTCCTGTGGGCTCATGCTAGGTGGGGTGAGTGTCCTGTGCAAACGAGATCAGCTCCTGAAGTCCTTTCCCACAACTCACCACCAGATGTCAGGGTAGAGCTCATCCTGCCTCTGCTTACAACAGGAAAACAAAACAGGGATGGTTCAGACATGTGTTTGAGTACAATAGAGTTGACTCATCCTGTTCACACCCCCACTGAATAGCGAAGGTAACTGTGATTACTTACCCTTGTTGCTAGAGGGATAAATGTGATGGGTGTGCACCCATAGTAAGGGAGGCGGGTGGGTGAGTTCGGATTAATATGAAATGAAATAAAACCTCAGGAATTCGCAGATGCTATTGGGCAGTTTAAATATAATCCCTGGAGTTGGTAGAGCACTATTGGACAGTGAAAATGACCCAGGAACTGGCAGAACTCTACTGGACAGTTTAAATATGACCCAGGAGTTGTTTGAATGCTATGGGTCACTCTTTCTAGCAATTCAAAGCCATTAAAAGTTTAAAATACTCTATTTACCCAAAAAACCCAAAACAACCAACCAAAAAATCCCACCACACACACACACACACACACACACACACGGGTCTAACCCAAAACTGAAATGTTTGAAGGGTTCACAAATCTTCACCATGCTTTAGAACAATCATTTGCTCGAAAGACAAATTTTTAAAAGCTGTGGGTGCTTATTATGGTTGTGATACAACCATTTTATTTCAACCCCCCACCCCAAAGTTTAAGCATGAAAGAAACATGTTTAAAAAACAAGCCCCAAAGACATTTACTGAGATCTGCAAAGGGTCCCCACTTGGAAATGGATACAGTTACATTACAGATTGGTGATTTACTGTTTAATACTGTAAGAAGGCCCTACAGAAAAATGTATTTTAACTAAAAGGAAAAAAATGTGGCCAAAAGCAGCTCGGTTGTGCAGACAGCTTAATTTGTTGGATCATACTAAAGAAGTTCTGTATTAAAATCACAAATGAGTGTGATTCCCCATAGTTTAAATTGCAGGGTATTACTAATTAAGAGGTCTCTTGGGTTTTGGTACTGTTTCTCTCCCTCTCCGTGTGAAAGTTGCAAGCTGCTAATTGTGTTAGTACATCCTAGACAGAGTCTGTTCTCAAAGCAACACTTTGTAACAACAGAAAGAGCACACAGAGACTCCCCGCCCTTTTGTTGTATTTATCTGGCTTTGTTAACAATTGTGCTTTAAAATAGAGATAGAGGATGTATGTGGATGGATGCTTGGTGTGGATAATAACTGAATGATCAGGGAGGTGCCAGCCTAAGAATCCAGTGTCTGTCGGCCAAAGAAGGCGTCAACCAGAGGACCCCCGGAGGGCAGACTGGAATCCACCCAACAGCCTCAAGGATGGGAGAACCGAAGAACAAGACGGAGCCGTCAGGAATGTGCCATCTGCTGATTGATTCAGCAACAGCATGATGAAGCAATTCCCATAGGCTGGCATAGCAATAAATTCCTATAAAAATGGACTCTAGAAATGGAAAACTTTGGGGTCTGATTCTGCAAACCAACTTCCAGGCGCGTCAGATGTGCATCTGACAAGGCCCTGCTCCCTCCTCGTGTCCAGGCCACCTGGCCAGTGGCTTGGCATGAGCAACTCTAAGGCTGGTAACTATGATAACAACCTTGCAGAACCTCTCTGTGTGTGTGTGTATGAATGAATGTGTGAGTAAATATGAAATTGAATGGAATGTTATAGCTATAACTAACTGCTTACTATGATTCTTTCTGTATGCACAATAAATGTGGCATTTTGCCTTTTCCCTTTTAATAAGATCCTGCTGGTTTTTATTTTATTGGTATAACAAATTCCCCCACCCCAGATCACAAAAGGGAATGTTAGGGAGGGGTGCCTAATGGCCTTAAGTAGCTATTATTTGAGAGTTGTAGCAATCAAATCAACCTGCTAGCTCCTATTTTGAAGTCTGTTTGAAACAAAGGCTTAGGATGGTGTAAAAACCTCATGTATTTTGGAGACTCTTTCAACAGAAACTCTCTTGAATGGCTGCTGGACTGCAAAAGGAGCCATGCTCCCTGTTTTTAACTCTGAAAATATATATTCTATTATATCACTCGTTGGCCGTGCTGTCTTAGTAAATAATGGTGCCTATGTTTCTTGCAGTGTGATCTGTTTAGCATGGAACCAATCACTTTAAACTGCATTTCATCACCGGGCCAAGGTAAAAACCAGTTTAACTGTAGTTTTGCTTAATAACTTCAGGTATTACACAGGTTGGATAGGGATTTGGGGGTAATACTAACTAACATTTTTGCTTGTTCTTTAATCCAAAGGCCCAAACACATATGGGGGTGGGGTGGGGGGGGGGGCGTAACTTTCTGCAATTGGCTTTTAAATGCATGTGGGTTTATTGAAAAGTATTTTGTTGCAAACTGTGTTTTAAACTCTCACTCTCTCTCTCTCTCTCTGTGTAAAAAAATATAGGTGATTTTTTTTTAAGTATATGGCTGCAAACTGATGGTAATGGTGTGTTTCAAATTAACAGGGTGCTTTTTTAATGTGCAAAATGTGTTTTAAACTGGATTTTAAAAGTTGATTTTAAAAGCAGTTTGGTTTTTATTTTGCAAACTGAGGTGCATTTAAAAAAAATGTTTGTGGGTTTGTTGTTTTTTGTTTTAAGTGGTAGAAATAAACTCAAAACTCCTGTTTGTTGTACAGCCTGAAATGGATTATTTTATTTTAAAGCTCTGACTTTTTAAATAGAAAAACACCCTAATGAATATTTTATTTTTAAGTTTACAAGACAGTTTCATGTGATTTATAATAATCATAATCATATTGTCTGCTCCACAGTACGGTCAAAACATGAGAGACCCTTAGACCAGAGGGTAAACAAGCTTAAAAGAAAAAGAAAAGAGACAGCTGAAAAGAAAAATTCACCAGATGGATGGATGAAGCCCAGTAAATATACTGTGTTTGGGAGGTTATGAGGTTTTGTATTTTAAGTAAATACATCGGTGTGGGTGAGAAAGATGGTAAAGTTAAGTTTTGTAATATGTTCCTTCCCCCCCAATCGGGAATGTGCAGTTCTCCTGACAATGCTGTAGTCAGAGCTACAGGGACACCTCCACCAGACCAGCCAAAGAACCAGAAATCTGCTTTGAGACCTTTAACAACTCAAAACAGCACAAGAGTGCAGATGAAGCATCAGGACAGTCCAAACCTCAAATACGTCAAAGCCAAGGACAAAACAAAAGACTCTGGTGAAAACCAACCACGCAAACACAACTCCAGTTCCTCAGCGGCCACCTCCACACCAAGCCCTGAGAAAACCATGAGTGAAAACGCCCACCTACGATGCTTCGTTCAGAAGACTGAGGGACGCTGTATCCTCGGGGGTTCTAAAAGAACGGCATTCTAAAAAGGTTTGGGGAAAATATGATGCTTCGTTCAGAATACCGGTGAACGGTGTATCTTCAGGGGGTCTAAAAGAAAGGAGGGCTGGAAAGCACGTCAACAAAGCAAAAGCTTTGGTGGGTGACTTTTTGAAAAATACTTCAATTTTTGGCTCTGCGCAGGCGTGACTAGTCGTGGAAAGGGGCCTGGGTAAAAGGGGTACCCTCAAGGATACACATCAGCTCAGGTGTAAACAAAAGGGGGGACAGCGCTTGGTGGACAAACAAATGGCTGCCAAAAAGTTCCAGGCCAGGGTCGCTGTAAAAATTTTAAAAAGGGCTAAAGAGGTAATGGGGAGGGGGGACAAAAAGAGATGCCCTCGACTGGAGACTCTCAAACTGGAATATCTGAAAATGGGGAGGTGGAATCAGACTCTCACACAGAGTCTGGTTTAGAAAATTCCCCAGAGGGCTCTCTAGAATGATGGGTCCCCATTTCCTCCCGATGACCCTCACGGAGGCGCCTCGGAGTCTGACTCTCAAATAGCATCTGATGTAGATGGTCCCGTAGAGGAACCCCCAAGTAACCCTGAAAATGCAGAGGGGTGTATGGAGAGAGTGAGAAGTTGGCAACGTGAATTACCTAGATTTGGGGGGTTGGTGTATTGTGAGGAATTTCATTTTGTCAATCTTGAGCGAATAAATTCAGCTCAGCAGGTTGTTGAAGCCATACACAGGGGGATACAGTTAGTTCTCGATGACGTTAATGGTAGGGTAGGCCCTGATGATTATGTTCAGTTACATTTAGAGAGCCGTAATTGAACTAACCCGTTGTTTTCAGTCTGAAGAACTAGGGATGAGCTGTCTGCTGAGGATTTCTTCAATCAGACCTCAAAGCTGCCACAGAGCAATAGAGTTGCATGTCAATGGGACATTGCACCTCGTTGGGACAGTTTTAAAAAAACGGGGGTGGGGGCCGCTCGTAGAGTTTTAAATTCTATCCTCAGTAGTCAAATCATCCATAAAAAAGAGACAATGTTTAGTAGACCTGACTTACATGGCTACCAATCTGTGTTTTGCGCGTGGGCTCTTGACCGTCATGTCCGACCATAAACCTACGGACGCGGAATCGTTAGCAGGGGAGAGAAAGTTGCATGAGAAACTGGGCTGGTCAGATCAAAAAAAGATTATGCTCAGTGACGTAGCAATGTCTGAACAGCATTTAGGAGTCAACACACAGGTGGTGCTGTATGTGGCGAAAAGGGCTTTTTTTAAACGGGCGGGGGGGCAGTTTACCCCAAGACCTATTTCATCCTGTTGCACGATGAGCATTACTATGGGGTTCTGGTTGTGAAAAAGTTGTTTGGAGGAAAAAAATATGGTGAGTTTTGCCCCACGGTGCACATTCACGGCCACTCTCGCAGGTACAGCTGCTGCCTCTGCTTGAGCGTAACCTGCTCAGACAGCGTGGACGTGCAGCTGAGGTGTCCTCGCTGTAGACTGTATTGTCAGTCCAGAGAGCGTTTAGACAGACACATCGACTGGGCATCGACAGAACAAGCTGAATGCCTGTCTAAAACGTTGTGCGACAAGGGTCAGTCTTACGTGGACAAGCGGCACAGACGTAAAGGGAGGCGCTGTAAGCAGGGTCAGGGTTTGATCGCTGGTGATGTAGACGGTCACCTCGGTTTTATGGACAGCCTTAGAAAGCCCGAATCCTCAGAAAAGTGTATTTGTTATGATTCTGAATACACACAGGAGACTGGGTTGCACACTCCCAATTACATTTTTGCTATGTCCCTCAAGCCGGAAAAGTCCTGGGAATTTAAGGGTGATGAGTGTCTTTCTATGTTTGTTCAGACCTTTATTGGCAAAGAGTTCCGGGTCTACACGTTCCAGGCGCACAATTCCAAAGGTTACGATGCATACTTCATCATTAGACAGTTACTGAAGGAAAAGATGTGCCTAGAACTGATCACTCAGGGTAGTAAACTAATGTGTGTGGAAGTTAAGGCCCTGGGCATTCGTTTTATAGACTCTTTAAACTTCTTGCCCATGAAGCTTGGTTAGCTCCCGCAGGTGATGGGATTTGAAGGGTGCAAAGGGTATTTTCCACATTTTTTGAACACTTGAGAAAATCAAAATGACGTGGGGCCTATGCCCGGTGTGGAGCACTATGGTGTAGAAAGCATGATGCCCAGGGAAAAAGCAGAGTTTCTCGACTGGTAGCAGGCCCACAGGTAGGAGACGTTTGACTTGCAGAAAGAGCTCGCGTATTACTGTCAGCAGGATGTCAAAATTTTGAGACAGCTTTGTATCCTATACAGAAAAGAGATTATGAAAATGATGGAGAAGGGAGATCTAGTAGAGAGAGAACCTGGTAAATTCACTGAGATAAAACTGTGTATAGATCCATTCTGGTACATAACACTAGCATCTGCCTGCATGGCTATGTACAGGTTTATGTTTTTGGAGCCTAACACGGTAGCTCTTCTCCCTCCAGACGATGATCACAGGCAGAAAAAGATATTCGACCCCATCTATTCAGTGGCTGTTGTATACCTCTCACCAAGAAACTATACAAATAGGGCATGCTTTACAGGGTGGGGAACTACAGGTAGGCTCCAACTCTTTAGAGGGTTATGCCAGTGTTGACAGGGTACACACAGCCATAGAGTTTAATGGGTGTTCTTTTCCACGGTTGTGCCACCTGTCATTGTGAGAAAGCACAAAACCCTATGACGGGGACAACTTTTGGGTTTCCTTATTACAAGACGCAGCTCAAGACCGACTATCTGAAATAACTTGGTTTTGTAGTGAGGACTCTTTGGGAGAAAGAGTGGGAAGTGATGAAAGAAACAGACAGGGAGCTTGCAGGTATTGAAAATGAGCCCAGTTGCCCTAGCCTCTCGTGCCTAGGGATGCTCTTTTTGGGGGGAGGACAAACGCTATCTGTCTATATTACAAACTTAACTCCGCGGAAGAAATCCACTATTATGATTTTACCAGCTTCTACCCTTTTGTAAAGAAAACCAAAGAATACCCTATCGGACACCCCGATATAGTTTATGACAAATTTGGACCCCTTGCAAATTATTTTGGAATTGCAAAACTTAAAGTGTACCCCACACAAGGCTTCTTTTTCCCATTCTTACCTGTCAGAGTGGGTGGCAAGCTTATGTTCCCGCTATGCCGAACCTGTGCGGAAACCGAGCAGCGGGAGATGTGCATCCATACTGACAAGGAGAGGGCCATCCTGGGGACTTGGTGCACGGTGGAATTGAACGCGGCCATAACGAAGGGGTACGCGGTGGCAAAAATATATGAAATCTAGCTTTTTAATGAAAAATCTGATGAACTCCTTTCAGAGTACATCAAATGACACCTCCGCCAGAAACAAGAGGCTTCAGGGTATCCCAGCTGGTGCACAGATGAAGAAAAACAAAATAAGTACATGAACGATTTCTACCAGAAAGAAGGCGTGCGTTTGTGCCAACACGAGATCAGGTTTAACCCCGCTAAACGCCAAATCGCTAAACTCTTTCTAAATTCCCTCACGAGCGAGATCCCGCCAGATCAACACATCACCGAGTTTGTGTCGGCAGGCCCGAAAACATACGGGTATAAGCTGTCGGGAGGAAAGGCCTGTATGAAAGTCAAAGGTATTACCCTGAACTTGGCAAACTGTCAAAAGATCAACTTTGAGAGTTTGAAAGATCTAGTCCTGGACTATTGCACGGGCCTGCGAGAAAACACCTCAAAAAAGAGAGAGGTGCAGCAGCCCTCTATCGTAAGGAGCAAAAATCAGTGGTAAATAGAGACCAAAACCCTTAAGAAAACAAAGAAAGTCATTTACAACAAGAGGGTCCTAGGAGAAGGCTTTAAAACCCTGCCCTACGGATTTTAAAATGGATACGAGGTGGAAACACCCCTTTTCTGCAATACTCGCGGGACCTAGCAACTGTGGGAAAAGTTACTTTATAAAAAATGTGTTGGATAATGCCAAACAAAACATTGTCTGTTATGCCTTAGAATAGTGGATAACATGGCTATAAAAAGCATTGCAAGATACACATGTCTGGGCTTGTTGAAACACATTTTGAGCAAGGCTAGGTATGCCCAAGAATTTAAATGTATTTTTTAGAAAATTCATCACCATCCGGTCGTTTTGCACTAAGTCGTTAGAATACAATTTTAAAATCCTGTCAAAAGATAAACCCTTGCTCTGATGATGTAAGAAAAACACTCAGTGATAGCCGCAGGCGACAGAGCGGGGGTCTTGTAATTGTCTATTGTGAAACACAATGCCTGTGGCATTTTTGTTTAAACATTTCATAATGCTTTTAGGAAACAACATGCTCTTCGGGGGGTGCCCGTATGAGTCTAAAAACTCTCCACGGTTACGCTCCGCCAGACACAAGGCAAGCCAGTGTTCACCAGGTTGGTTGTGTGGATGTGCGATACAAACCTAGGGGTCTCTGAGACAGCGTGTCGCCAGGGAGCCAAATCACAAGGGAACACATCTAAGAAACTCTTTTTTGTGTAAGGCACCTTGATAAGACACACGAGAGCTGCGCGGTGTCCATGTTCACATATGGTCAAGCAGAACGTCTCTCCTCTGATTTCTCTCTATGATGTTGTCAAAAACCCCATGCATGATCAGATTGATGGTGATGGTTAAAGCCTTCCCAAAATGTATTTCTGCTCTCAGGTTCCCGGTTTTAATCAGGGAATAGTCATCGGTGCATTCCTGGTCGGGAGACAGGTCAAAGGCAAACAAGGTGTAACCCTGTGGAAACTCCTCACGGTCGATTAACAGAGAACGATCTGTCATGTGTTTACCAGTGTCTGTACCAGATTCATGTATTCTCTCACGCAGCATCCTGCCTCCAAGTCTGGTTGCAGAGGCTTGGTTGGTATCTGTTCACCATCCACATACAAGGCCACAAAATTAATATCATAATGTTTAAAATGAAAGGGATTTTTAGTGTAACTTCCACTCAAGGCATAAGACAAACCCTAGGACAAGCATTTTGGGTAACTGTCCCAAAAAACAGGTTCTCCTGGTTATTGACCCTGCTGCCCACGGGGATGCTAAACACTTTCATTCCCACACGGTCCACGGGATATTTAGCATTTGTGGTAAGCAGGGACTCCGCGTGCCCCAGACGAACGCTCAGGGCCACTCGTACTTTCTTCATAAAAAGCGATGCTGATACAATGCGCAATTTAAAGCCTTCGGCTGCACTGCCCATTAAACAGAAAGCATCTTATCTGTGCGTCAGTTTAAATTTTCACATCCACTCCGTTCAACAAATGAGACGTATCTGTTCTGATCTGTCTTTATTTCAATGGTAATGGTATCGATGTGGTGTTTTCTGACAGGAATGTGATGAGGTTTATCGTAGGTGATGGTGACAAACTCATTGTTCCTTCCTCAGACAGGGACACAGTGTAACAGGGGAACAGAAAAGTCCCTCACAAACTGGTGTTCTACAATATCTGTGTGCAGATACAGGGAATTAACTCCCCCTGTGATGTCTGCCCAGAAGGGGAATTTTTGGATGCTGCGCTTGGGGCCCAAACCTAGAATGTTAGCTAGCTCCCTGCTGGTAGAAAACATAAGAGTAAAATCAGCGGATTTAAGGTTAACTTTTCTACCCACAGGGTCATCGTTCATGACCACCTCAGGTGGTGGGGGATGACGAGCCACGGCATTGTTCATATGATCCAATCATTTGGGTATGGACAAGTAATAACCTCGTCGTAGGATAAAACTCTATGCCATATCTTCAAAGGTGATTTCAAAAGGGGTGTCCTCGTTGATAGCGTTCCAGCTGTGCGGGTGTTGTATTTCCACTAACCCCACCTCCCAGGCACCCGGGAGATCCAAGGGCTTAATTAGCTGTATTGTAAAGTTCGAGCTGGTGTTTTGAGGAAAAACTGCAGAGCTGGCATTGCTGGGCAAAGTCATGTAAAACCCGCTGTCGCTCATTTTTCGCTCACGTGGTCGCCTTTTCTAAAAGGGGCAACAACCGGTTTTATTTTAAAACCGTTTCTATCAACCGGTTTCCATATCTTCAGAGAATTGGAAGGGTTAACATCGGCGGGTCTGGTACGTAGAGTTCTGTAAAAGCTCTGGTTGTAACTCTTCATAAAGTCAGGTAACAGGTCAATGTGGCGAAAGGCGTTATGGGCTGTAAAATATCGCCACATCCTCCATATCTTTTTCAAGTTCTGTTAAAATCGCTCCACAACCCCTGCTTTGACTTCATTATCAGTAACAAAAAGCGTTAACACTGTGCTGTTTCAACAATCTGCTAAAAGGTTTGTTTCAAAATTCTTTCCACCGATTAGTTTGTCATTTTTGAGGCACGCGACCTTGGCTAAAAATAGCTTCCAAGGATGCTTTTTGGCCACTTGAAAAAGAAGATTGACCCCGTCAAAGCCCCCAACTTTCCTGGGGGTTTAACAGATTTTCTTTAACAGAGCCGTCTGTGGAGACATGGCTGTTCCTGGGACCGTCTTTTACGAACACAAGTATGGAGGGGGACACGTTCATTCTGGCACATTTAAATAAGTTTTATTAATCGCCTGGTTTAACACAATCTTTTACAGCCGCCTGAAACAAAGGACGCCATGATCCCTACCATGAGGGAGTCTGAGCTGGTTCATTCTTCCATTTTTGTCCTTTTCTGGATTTTCCTCTTGAGATCTGGGTCTCAGACAGGAGCAAAAACAGCTGATGCGCGATGGATTTACTCCCACAGGGCTACCGATGTGTAACTTCTCAAAGGCCTCTAGAAAGGCATCGTCGAGCTGTTGAGAGATTTTCAGACAAAAAACAGTGTAAGCACCCCACTGCCTGTTTTTAGATTTATGTAATGCCAGGTCGATTCCTAACCCCATCACACCCCCATGATCGACCGTCGCTTCTTAATCATTCATTTACCTGAGCGCCGTCTTTCCCGTTCACCTTGTGACTCCCCCAAGCCACAATCGCCTTCCAACTTTAGGGCCTGGACAATGAGAGGCTGTCACACTCATCGGGGTGCCTCACAAAGGTTTGGATTTTGGGGTCGGGTTCCGACGTATCCATCAACGGTTGAGTCAAAGGGCCCTCCTCGGAACTGTCACTGCCGAAGCGCTTTCTCCACACAACTCCAAAGGTCCTCGGAGCTAAAACAAAATCTGAAGGTCTCACGGGGGTGGTAAAGGAGTCCATGTTTCCTCTCAGCCTTTCCACAATTTCTAAAACATGTCTTCTTGGTGAGAGATGGCTTCCTCTGCCCAGCGCTGGGACTTATGGGGTGATGGTGCTGCACTCTGATTGGCAGAGGGCGTTGGGAGGAGTTCTTAGAGGGGTCACATGACCCTCTTCTGGACGGTTCACCCAATCCGAGAACCTGCCCCATTTTGGTCAAATCTCTTCTCGGGGCGGTCCTCTGCAGCCGAAACCCATCGCGATTGGTAGAAGGTGGTGGGAGGAGTTCTTAGAGGGGTCACACGAAGCACTTCCGGACGGGTCACCCCACCCTGGAACTCCCCCCAGTTGGTCAAATCTCCTCTCGGGGTGGTCCCCAGTGGCTGAAACCCCTCCTGATTGGTAGAGGGCGGTGGGAGGAATTCTTAGAGGGGTCACACAAACCACTTCCAGACAGATCACCCCACCCCGGAACTCCCCATGATTGGTCAAACCTCCTCTCGGGGTGGTCCCCAGTGGCTCAAACCCCTACTGATTGGTAGACGGTGGTGGGGGGTATTCTTAGAGGGGTCACACGAACCACTTCCAGACAGATCACCCCACCCCGGAACTCCCCAGGATTGGTCAAACCTCCTCTCGGGGTGGTCCCCAGTGGCTCAAACCCCTACTGATTTGTAGACGGTGGTGGGGGGTATTCTTAGAGGGGTCACACGAACCACTTCCAGACAGATCATCCTGCCCCGGAACTCCCCCTGATTGGTCAAATCTTCTCTTGGGGCGTTCCTATCAGGGCGAAACCCATCCCGATTGGTAGAGGACAATGGGAGGAGTTCTTAGAGGGGTCACATGACACACGTTGCTTCCGGTCATTTGTCTGCCTTGACCCTGGAAGTAATACCTCATGGCTTGGGACTTCCAGTGACGGTGGCTAAGGCTTACGAGGGCCAAGGGTGGGGTTAATGTTTGATTGACGGTAGGGCCCTTATACTACTGGAGCGCCTTCTTCTGTTTCTCTCCCGCTTCATTCCCCAAGCACTCGGCCAGGACAGATGTCATTTAGGACCTCAGTTGCCACCAGCTGGACAGAGGGACTTGGGTCTTTCTTGAGGAACTGGAGAGCTGAAATGACAGAGGACAACATGCTAGTGTACAGACTGTCAAATCACAGCTAAGCGTGATCACAGAATCTTGAACTACCAGAGCTGAATGATCACATTGTAAAATGTGAAACTGGGCTCAGTCCTTCTATTGGGATGGAAAATACATGAGAGATGAATATGCCTCACTTTTCATATTGTCACCTGTGCCTGAACTAGCTGGAGACTTACTATCTCTGAATACCACGCTACAGAAGCTCTCCAATACAAAGAAAGCTTTAGGTTCCTCCATTGGCTCCCTTCCATGCTCCCAACAAGTGGGGAGGCCCTGACTCGACCAGAAAGTCACCCACTCTGCTGTAAATGGAAGAAGGTCCATTGTTTCAATAGCTTCCACTTTTAAGTTTATTTTCCTTCTCTATTCAGGAGCCACGGTCTGAGCTCCAATAACCCTGGAATTGAACAGAGACCAGGTCCAAGCTGGTTTGTGCAGGATGCAGGGCACCTACTGGAAGAAAAATTGCTGGTGGGAAATTTGGGGGAGCAGAAAGTGGCTACAATTTCTCCTCACCTGGGCAGTCCACAGAGAGCCAATAACGCCCAAAGAGTGGATAGCACTGGCTGCGGAGGGGGCCTTGCCAGGACAACCAGGAGATGCACGGACTCACATCACACCCCCTGCAGCTGCCTCCTTCAGGGGAAATTAAAGCTGACTTTCTACTGGGCAAGACTGAATTTGTCCTTGGATGTGTGGCTGATGCACTTTGCACCAGTGCTATCGGTTACAGCTGCTTCTCAGCTAAATTTCTTTAGAACTCACGGATGAGCAGAACTTCAGCTGTATTTATTACTTACACATCAGCAGATGGTCCAGGTTCGGCCATTTCATACGCTGCCTGTCTGTGTGTTCCAGGATGATGCCTAAATACACAATGGAAAACAAACAACAACAATAAAACCTTCCCTTGTTGAGTGCAAAGTGATATTAGCAGCCCCTAGACAGGTCTTTGGCCTCTCCTACTGTGGACCTAAGGGTGAGCTGTGGGCAACAGGATGCTAGTGCAGTTTAGAGTCCACACTGAAGAGAATGAGAAAGACTTTTTTTTTTAAGAATGTTTACACAAAACCCATTTGCTTTAAAGAGTCTGTGTTCCTCTTGCCACTGCTGTCAGTTATTGGAGACATACTATGCTAGTGTCTTGGTCTAGTGGTCTGAGCAAAGGCCTGGGGCCAGGAATAAGTGAGTTCTAAGCAGGGATCCCACAAGGTGACTGACAGGTGGGACTTAGGCCACAATGCCTGCCTGTCTCACCTGGGTATGCTTGGGAGAAGAGGGCACAGGGCCAAAGCGGAGGAACCTTTTGCCTCCTTGACAAGGTGGTGTGGCCAGGAACCTGAAAGAGCAGGTGCTGAGGGCAGGTGGGCTGCATGCCTCTCAATGATGAAGTCGTAGTGAAGAGCACTGAGCAACACTGTGGGTGGGTCTGCACTTTGAGCAAGGGGGATCACTCGCAGTTCAATGGGACAGGCCACACTACCTCGGACAGCGCTCGCATGCTAAAATTAGAATGTAGCAAAAGCAGCACGAGCAGTGGGAGGAGCTAGCCACCTTGAGAATCAACTTTGGGGTTTGGATGGGATCATACTTGGGGTGGTTAAACTTCCTCCTGCTCCTGCCATCGCAGCTACTCTCTATTTTTAGCACTCAGGGCTAGTGCGGGTATGTTTAATCAAGCTGGGAATTAGCCCCCCAGCTCCAAGTGTAAACATGCCCTATGAGACAGTGTCCCAGCCTCTACTACTAAATGACTGCACCGTGCTTTCCCTACAACAATCCCAAAGCACTTTATAGCAAGTCATGATTTCCTCCGACCACCACACTGGAGAGGTAGGGATATTAACATCCCCATTTATGTATGGGAAGCTGAGGCATAGAGAGATTAATGGCAGCTCAGTGCTGCACAGTGGGATTTTTTTCTCTCTCCCTCAATGGGAATACCAAAAGGGACACTGGGCATCATCTCTCACCAGCTAACTTGACTGCAACTGCCCGGATCTCTTCCCATCTGCTAAAGAAGTACATGATGGTGCTTTTGTACAAGTTCTCCAGCAGCTCGGCATTCTCTTTGGCCTAGAGGAAATCAGGGACACATGAGCTCTCTCTGGCTAGAAGTGCCCTTTGACTGCCAGCACATGCTTTTACGAGCCACAGGTAAATCAGAGAAAGAACAGGTGACTGGGTGGACGTGGGAAAAATGGGGATCTGTGGCAGATTTACATTTCCCATCACCCTCAGTCATATATCCCACTCTGACCGCTATTTCCATTACCCATCACACATCCCCCCCACACCTCTACACCACCACATACCACTCCAGTCAAGAAACTCAGACACTTCAACAGCTCACTCACAAGGTGTCTGCAAATGTCCACCTGGAGCTCTTCAGGCTTCAGCTCGGCTGTGCCATCAAGGTGTTCATTCACGGCAGTTTGGAGCCTCTTCAGTCCCAAAAATGGGACACAGAGGTGAAACGTAGCTCTGCATTCCTGAAAAAAAGGAAGCGTGTCACACCATTTAATTGTTCCCTAATGAGTGCTTTGGTCATTCAAAGGGAACTCATCTGCTTGACTGCTCATCTATTCCGGGATAAAAAGGGATTCATCTGGATGTAATTGGCAGAAAACATGCAGGAATGACTAATAGAGGGGAGAGCTTCCACTGCAACCTGGAGGTAGCATCAATGTCTTTTTGGAACAGATCTACCTACGAAAGCTGCTTCACCAGGTCTCTCTTCTGTTCTGGGGAGGCAGGGGCCTGGGGTGCAGAGACAGACAGGAATAGAGAGCTGTCGGGCTCAGACCCATGACCTATCCTGGATTCTGGTGAGGCAGCCATGGACCAACCTGGCGGGAACTGACTCAGCAGGAGGGCAATGAACTGAGGGGGGAATTTGGACCTCCAGAGCAGGCAGGAATAGCAGAGCTCCCCTGTCATTGGGAGGAAGATTCCTTTGGCTTAGTAAATAAGTCACTCTCGGTCTTACCACTGAAACCCTGGGGTTCGGGTCTTGCAGGTGCAGCAGAAGTGTGACCCAGCTCTGTCGAACCTGCTCGGCGAAATAGCCCTTCCATTTTCTTTTGGTCAGGCGGGCCAGGATGCCAAATACGACAAAGGACCATAAACGAAGAGCATCATCCTCCTACAGCCAAGAAAGCCCCACAAGTTAGTAACTAAGGGACAATCACATCACGAACCTCGCACAGCCATCTCTTCTACGCTAAAGTCGAGGGATTCCAACTACAGCTAGTCGGGAACACTTTCATGAACTAATTTTTGTTTCGAATTTGCTGATTCATCAAACTATTTTAGCGACAGTTCCATTTTGATGAAATTCCTCCAGAAGCCAGGCAGGGGTCCTTAGAAACCTGCCTGCTGTATTGCCAGTGCACCCATTCAGCTCCCTGGAAGCCGATCTAGCAGGCTGACTTGGATCGTGGGCTTCCAAACCCCCAGCGTCTGGGACCCTGGCTCTCAAATTTGCAACTCCCTGGCACTTCTAGCTCCCACAGTTTCCTGGGTTCCCAGCACCGGGATAGTCTGAGAGCAGACTGCCCGGACCCAAGGCTTTCAATAGAGCTTGGCTGAGAACAGGAATTCTGTTTCACAAAGAGTTTTGAAGTTTGGGGAGAGGGATTGCCACAAATAGGAACAAAACCAAAATTTGACATCTCAAAATTCTCTGCAAAACGGAATCATTCCAACCCTCTCACGTAGAAATGGTATAGAGCAGGCCCAACGCTCTCTATTGTACCTTGGAACCCCCTTTTCATGGTTATCTAGCTACCTAATCTAGTATTCAGACTTTCTTTGAGGTTCTCAGTGGCAAGAAAGAAGAACAGAAGGGGGAGACTGTGGGAGCAGGGATGTCATCCCCATCCTCCTAATGTTCTCCTCCTCCGAAAAACACCTCTCTTCCCTGGGGCTGAAACATCTCTTCACTCTGACATGAGCAATGCCCAGGGAGTAAATGGAGTCTAATCAAGATCGCTTGAACTGGGGCTGGAGAGTTCTGGTCACATACGTTGTCAAAGTAGGTCCGGATCTCTTGGGTGAGGTCTCTGAAGGAAGAACCTATGTCCTTCTCTTTCAGCTCCTTCAGGACTTTGGCCACTGCTTTCATGCTCTCGCCAATGACTTCAGAACTGAAAGGGTCACTTAAGGCCCTGATCAGGATGACCATAAGAAACTTCTTGTGCTTTTTCAGCTGGACAAACATACGACATTAAAGAACACTGATCACTGATCACACTTCTAATACGTTTTCTTTAGCAGTTATGAAGCTGTGGGGATTTCATCTCCCCCTCCCACCCCCCCATCCCTCTCCCCGGAGACCTATAGCTATATTTCAGACCAGGTTCGAGCTACAATGAGCCAAACTTGGTGCCATAATACACCTGTGTCATCCTATTATTAGATTCCTAGTTACTTAGATTCCAAGGCCAAAAGAAACCCTTGTGATTATCCAGTCTGACCTCCTGCATAACATTGAACTTCCCCGAAATAGTCTCTGTTGGAACTAGAGTGTATCTTTTAGAAAAACGTTCAATCTTGATTTTAAAATTGCTAGTGACAGAGAATCCACTACAACCCTTGGTAAATTGTTCCAATGGTTAATTAAAATTACCATTAAAAATCAATGCCTTATTACCAGTCTGAATTAGTCTAGCTTCATTTTCCCCCATTGAATCTTCTTATACCTTTGTTTGCTAATGGGAAGAACCCATTCTCAAAATGTGTTCCCCATGTGAGTAGTTCTAGACTGTCCTCAAGTCACTCCTTAACCTTCTCTTTGTACAGCTAAATAGATTGAGCTCCTTGAGTCTATCACTAGAGGTATCTTTGCCAATCCTTTGAGAATTCTTGGGACTCTTCTCTGAATCCTCTCTAATTTATCAGCATCCTTCTTGAATTGTGGACACCTGATCTGGACACAGCATTCCAGCAGTGCTCACATGAGTGTCATATTCAGAGGGAAAAGAACTTCTTTACTCTTAGTCAAGATTCCTCTCTTTATGCCTCTAAGGATCATTTCAGCCCTTTTGGCCACAACTTCGCATTGGGACACCTTATGTTCAACTGATTCTCTGCCATGACTCAAGTGGTTTTCAGCATCATTGCTTTTTGGGATAGAGTCTCTCATCCTGTAAGTATGGCCTGCGTTGTTTTTTTTTTGTTCCTAGATGGAGACATTTACACATGGTCATATTAAAGTGTACAGATTGTTTGCTTATGCCCAGTTTAGCAAAGGATCTAGCTTGCTCTGTATTGACTGCAAAGAGGTTACTCGGGTATGTGAGGGAGCAGAATTTGGCCTAGTGCATTGTGTGCAGCCTCTGTAAACTCCGAACAACTATTTTCCTTGGTTTCTCTCGTTATGCTGCATTCTAGTCAGTATTCTCTCTTACCTTCTCAGGCGCCCCATAGACTAAATTTCCCAGGCCTCTTACAGCCATCTGCCGGACAATGCTGTTCCTATCATGTGACTTTTCTTCCAAGATGTGTAAGACTGGCTTAAGGAACTTCTTCTCCCTGAGCATGGGATCACTCATTAGCTGAAAGAAAATCAACCTGTCCATTAGCCCCAATATGATCATTAAGATTGGGAATAGAATCTGAGCAGACATGTCATACACTAAAAACAACAAGGAGTCCTCCTACAGCCCCAGTCTTGAGGATACAGACAAATATGGCTACCCCTCTGATACTTGGCACATAATACACTGTAACACAAATGAGAAATTCCACACAAATGAGAAAGGTCTACAAAACATGGAGCTTTCCTTTTGGGCACTAGAATAGGGATCCACTCACCTCTTGAGAGCCTCTTAGTGGCTGGGTATGGTATCACAGTCCTTTTCTCACCCCTGGTGCATCCTGCCAGCCGTCCTCAGTGAGTCTTCTGTGGCTCAGGCCTCTGGCTGAGTCCCAAAGTCCAAAGGAACCCCTTCTGGGGTAGTCAAGAACAGTCCCATTGCCCTCACTAGGGTCTCCAGCCCCAACTCTGGGTCCTTTACATTCTGCCCTTTGTTCAAGCTCTCCATTAGCATTGTCCCCTCCATGGGGCTTATGCCACTGTTGGTGGTAGGGGAACCTGGGCCTGCCCCTAACTCTGGGTTCCAAACCATGGATCCTATAAACAGGAGCTAGGCACTGCTTGATTTCAGGTCATTGTCGCTTCTTCCTACCGGCCACTTTTAGCTTCACCCTCACCTCAGAGTTAAAGTTCTTCGGGACTCTCTTCCTGAAAACCCAGCTTAAGTAAAGGCTGCCAGAATCAAACTCTGGCTGTCCCCTGAATTTCTGTGGCCAGAGAGCAGCGCCCTTTCTTGCCCCTCCAGTTCCTGCCAGGAACTGACCTGCTAAAGCCCTTCAGCTCCTTTTAGCCAAGCCTGATGGGCTCGGATTGGCTGCTTTCATGAGGCCTCTCTAGACAGACCCAGACTGGGGGCTCTTTTCCTGGGGCAGGGTGTAGTAGGACCATGAGGCCTCTTGTAAGGAGCCTTAAAGCCCAGGTACAGCCCATCACGGGCACAGAGAGGTTGTTTTTCTTAGAACCAGATAAGCCCCGAAGATAGTTGCTTAGTATAAGTGGGAAATATGATGCAGATGTTGGAGGAAGACTATGGAAAGGGAGGATGCTCCAGCAGGTATCCCCACTCTAGCCTAGGACTTAGGAGACCCAGGTTTCATTTTCTGCTCCCTCAAAGACTTCCTGTGTGACCTTGGGCAAGTCACTTAGCCCTTCTGTGCATCAGTTCCCTGCCTGTAAAATAGGAAACATAGTGCTTCCCTACCTCGCAGGAGTGTGGTGGGGATACAGACATTAAAGAGTTTAGAGGTACTCCGATACTAGAGTAATGAGAACCTAAGATAGACATTAATGTAGTTGTAGGTTGCTTGGTTGGTAGTATTAGGACACTCAGTTCATTCAGAAGATGTGCTGAGCTAAAACAAATTCAGGAGGTGTTGGTTAGGATCAGCACTAGGACTTGGCAGAAGAGGTCCAGTCATCCAAACTGTGTCCGTATCTCTCTCAGCCAGCACCTGTGGTTGTGTAGCTAGTATAGGCAATGACGGCAATAAAAACCACAGAGAGAGAGAGAAGGACTCAGAAAGGTATCGTGAAGTTCCTGGTGAGGTTTCCATATAAAGGAGGACCTATTCTACTGTCTAAAATGACAATTACTCCTATGAACTGAACTGTACAACTCCCGAAAGAAAGGCAGACAAGAGTCTAATGGTGAAACTGCTCTTCAGAGCCCTGTGTCTTACCTGGGCAAGGAAAGCTGTGCTGGTGACTCGGTGGTTTTCTGAGGGGGAATTCACCCAGGGGAGGAGGCTCTGTATGATCTCAGGTGTTATGAGCCCAGATCTTAGCAGAAGCCTGGAAGATAAAAGAAACCGCTCATGGGCTAGATTGCACACTTCAAAAACTCAGCTGCTCTGAGCATACAGCTCTGATATCTAGGAGTGGGAGCTGTGTGTTTCCACCCAGGACACCCCCGCACCCTCCGCCCACAAAGCTATAAACGGGAGGTTCCCTCTCAGCCACTCTATTGGCTACTCATTCCCAAGGATAAAATGATGCCTCCTAGATCTCTTACCTCACCAGCAGACACACTCCCTCATGGTGTGTCTTGGGGTTTTCCACAAGAGTCCAAGTCCTCTGCTTCCTGAGCGCTCTCACCAGTCTCTCATTCCCACCCTTGAAAAGCACAGATTCTAATGCTTTGATAGAAAGCCTGGGGAAAGAGAGGCACAGAACTGCAGCAATCAGGAGGAAGGTGCAGCTTGAACAGAGAGTCAGGAAGCCCCGGTTACTTCTCAGGTCTGCTGTTCAATCGGCAGTTCACCCATTGGCAATGTCCTGGACACCAGTGTCCCTGGAAGGACTTGATGCTGGGAGGTAAGTTTCAGTCTCATACATCTCATAGGACTAGTTTTGCTAGGGACAAAATTTTGCAGTCCTTTTTCATAGAATCATAGAATCATAGAATATCAGGGTTGGAAGGGAGCTCAGGAGGTCATCTAGTCCAACCCCCTGCTCAAAAGCAGGACCCATCCCCAATTAAATCATCCCAGCCAGGGCTTTTTCTCTTTCTGCAAGGAGTATGGGCACTAGCAGAGTACAGTGATATGGAAAAGATACATGATCAGGACCCAGAAACAGGGGGCATAGAGTGTGGTGATCACTAATGGACATTTTGGGGTCATATCTCCAGATATGAGGTGACAGAGTGCTGAGGGTTTGCACTTGAGTCAGCACTCTGGTCACTATTCGTACTAATTCGGTTCCTCACAGAAGGCCTAATTGGATAGAGGTGTACCTGATTACGAGGTCAGATTGGGGCTAGTGAGTCAAGGAACCAATCATTCCATTAACAGGGAAACTGTATAAAAGGACATGGGCAGGAGCCCTTTGAGGGGAACAGACAGAGAAAGAAACTTGGGTGACCAGATGTCCCAATATTTGGGGCTTTATCTTATACAGGTGCCTATCCCCCCACCCGCCCCTGTCCTGATTTTTCACACTTGCTGTCTGGTCACTCTAAGAGAAACAGAAAGACAAAAAGCTAGGAGAGCCTGACAAAGTGAGGTCTCTGAGTGGAAACACCTTACCCCCCACCTGACTTTTGGAGAAGAGCTTAGAAAGTTGAGATACAATATAAAGGTGCTATGTATTGGTAGGGGGATTAAATAGACTATACATTGGTGTTTACAAGCAAAAAAGTCTCAACGCGGTCTGTGTTTGTGGAAGATGTGGGGGTGCAACACCCCTCTGTGTCACAGCTGGGGGCTCATCAGGGATTTCCCTGTTATCTATGCAAATGGAGAGCCTCTTGGAGAAGCCGGTGTAGAGGTTTGGCAGTCCAGGCGATGGAGGGAACACTGAAATGGGTGATGAAGCAGCAAAGAGAAGTGTAGAACAGGGGTTCTCAACCTTTCTGTTTCTGAGCCTCCCCCCCTACCTCAACATGCTAGAAATACTCCATGGCCCAGTTCCAGGCCTCTGCCCTGCCAGGCATCAGAGTTTGGGGCTCCTGGCTCCAGATTTTAACCCCACAGGGTGCAGGGGCTTGAGTCTTTAGTGCAGGTGCTGGGCTCAAGGCTTCAGCTTTCTGCCCTGAGCCCCAGCTAGTCTAAAGCCAACCCTGCTTGGCAGACCCCCTAAAACCAGCCCGGTTGAGAACTGCTGGTGTAGAACAGTGGCCTCCAAACGTTTTGGCTCACGCACCCCCAGGGTGACCTGCCGCAGACGCGCCACCGATGGGAGACCTGCCACAGGCGGGCCGCCAGAGGGGAGCACCAGCCGTGGACATGCAGAGCTGCCGCCGAAGGAAAAAAACGGCAGAGTGCCGTCCGGCGGCGCTACTGCTGCCACGCCCCCCCCGGGATCATCCCGCGCACCCCAGTTTGGAGACCGCTGGTGTAGAAGACCCGACAGACCTTCCAACAATCCCAGCAGGCAGAAAAACAGCCTTTCCTTGCCCGGTAGGTTTAACAGCAAAAGAGTCGGCAGGAATTTATACGGGAGCAAGCCCAGGTCTGGCAACAACTCCCCCAAAGTTTGGTGAGTCCCGTGACAGGAAATGGAAACCAGGCACAGGAGATCAGACTGTAAAATGGGACCCGCGAACAACCCCGATGTGTTTTTGGTTACTCCTCAAGGAGGAGCAGTGAGACCTCCTAGGGACAGAACAATGTGGGCCCTTCAACTGACACTCTATTTAACCGGGGAAGCACATCTAGGGCTTTTAGTGATGAGCAGGCAAGAGATTATGACATGATTAAGGCAGCCATGCTGGACGAGGTGGGGCCTGTCTACAGAAAAGTACTGCCAGAAATCTAGAGTTGAAAGATGGATTGAGGGATTATGCCTCTGTGCATTTGGACAGAAATTAAAAGATTGGGCCACTCATTGGTAAGGCCAGATACTCAGACTGTGGGGGAGATCATGGACTGCATGGTTCTGGAAGTTTCTTCAGAGTCTCCCTGAGCATACCCGAGTATGGGTTCTGTGGCGCCAGCCAGTTCATCTGGACCCCACAGTTAAAGTGAGAGGAATTTGCAGAGGCGGACATTCCCAGAGTGAGTCAGTGGTCTAAGGGACTAGATTTGAGAAGGACCAGAGTGCCTACAGCTGGGAAGGGCAGCAAGAAGAAGAGGGAGGAGCCTCAAGGAACTGTAGTGGGAGCTTGGCCTACGGCGTGCTTCCGACATGGACCTGAAGGACATCTAAAAAGAGACTGTCCGAAAATGGACTGTGGGTTTGCCCAGTTTTGTGGTTGGGACAAGACTCCCAGGCAGGGAAGAAAAAAGAAAGTACCTACCGTATCGGTCTGGGTAGGGAGGAGCCACCAAAGGGACTAATGGACACAGCTTCATCCTGTTTGCTAATCAGGCAGGAGTTAGTGAAACCCCACTGGATACTTCCCAGAGGTAGGATCAAAACTGAATACCAGGTCCATGGGGACAATAAATTCTGCCCAATGGCAGAGGTGACTCTGAAAATTAAGGGGAAGTTTAGGCAGAAACATGTAGGGGTAGTGGATGGATTGCCCCACTGCCTTCTACTGGGCATGGACTGGAATCCCTTTCTAACAGGGACACCAAGGCAGGTATGGAGGCCCAGGAGGGTGGAAATAAAACCTGAAGGGCCAGGTAAAGAGGAAATATATGTAAAGGGGCTGGAGGAACCTAGACACGAAAGTAGAGACAAGAGGGAGGAGAAAGAAAACAAAGGTCAAGCGTAAAGGTGACTTAAGATCATCCAGTGGGGTCAAACAGTCATCAGAGCCCTTACCACCAGGATCTCAGGAGCAGGCATCCCTAGAACACTTTGGAGGGACTCAGAGCAGTCTGTGTCCATGGAAGAGGCCGGGGCACAGCCTACCACCCCGTCACATATAGGTACCTAAAATGGGCCTGCACATGGGCCAACAGCATGAGCAGAATCTATACTCGTGTCTGCAGCGCCAGCAATCACATAGCTAGGTACCCATCCATCTGAACAAATTCAAGTTTTGTGGACAAAACTGAGGCACCCATCTTGAAAACCTGACCCACTGTGGCCACTACATAAGATCAGCCTTACTGGCTCAGTCCAATGGTCCATCTAGTCCAGTACACTGTCTTCCAACAGTGGTCAATGCCAGCTTCTTCAGCAGGAATGAACAGAACAGGGCAATCATGAAATGATCCAACCCTGTTGTCCAGTCTCAGTTTCTGGCGGTCAGAGGCCTAGGGACACCCAGAGCTTGGGGTTGCATCCCTGACCATCTTGCCTAATAGCCATTGATGGACCTGTTCTCCATGAACTTATCTAATTCTTTTTTTTTTTAAACCCAGTTATACTTTTGGCCTTCACAACACCCCTTGGCAATGAGTTCCACAGGCTGACCGTGTGTGGTGTGAAGTAGTACTTCCTTATGTTTATTTGATACCTGCTGCCCATCCGTGAACAGAGCTGAAATCCTGGTTTCCTAGGAAAATTCAGAGACACTATAAAACCATGAAGTCTGTAATTTGAGCACCTTGTTGGCATGGAATAAAGAAACACAACAAGAAGAGAAACTAATAATGTTGCGAGATTGGTGGGAAATGTACATTAATGTGCTACCAGAGCTGAAGTCAACTGAGGACTCAGGAATCTTAGTGTTAACTGGCGAGGGGCACAGAGTGGGTGCCGAGGGGCCTGGTACATACATTCTAGCTCACTAAAAGATTGCCCCATGAGTCTCAAATAAAAGCCCATGTCGCCAATATCATTGTGAAACGCATGTCCAGATGCTGTGTCAAGAGTCATGGATATGCATTGAAAATTACATTCTTCGGATCTGTGACTCGGGACTAGTCACCAGGAAAGGTGACAAAATGGTTTTCTTTCAGGCAAGAAATGTTTATCCATCTGTTTGTTTACATGTACATTAAGCATGTAGGGTTCACATTCAGTTGAGAAGGACTGTGAGAACATCAAAGAAAGAAAAGTAGCAGGAAGTAGACAGGGGGTGGGGACCCAATTTTGGGGTACACATCAAAGTTTTGCTCTAGTCTATTTGGGGGACATCTTTCACTTAGGAAGTAGATGGACCGCGAGTTTGCTTCATGAAAGAGGGGTCGCGATCACTCTTGGTTGAGAACTTTGGGTGAGAAACATCTTGAGACAGGAGGTTAACCTGTTGGTTAAGTTTAGTTTCTAGGAGCAGGTTATGATTTCATTTGAAATGTAACCATTTTTTGCTTGCATTCTTACTCATGGTCACTGGAATCTCTGTTCTTTGATAATCTCGGTTCTTCTTTTCACTAGAAATATATCTAAGTGCTGTGTGTTTTGCAGTACAGAGTATAAGTATCCAGTACAGAGTCTAAAGAAGAAGTAATAAACTGGTGTGTACTGTTCCATTGGGAACAGCAGGCCTGACAATTCTGTGGGAGTTCAGTGGATAAAGGGCTGGACACTATACAGAATGGTCAGAAGACTCGGCGGTGGGTGTGTGCCTGTCATTAACCTGTACAAAGAGACTGAGGTCTGAGGAGGCCTGGGTGGCAGGGTTTGTTTTGCCATAGCCTGGTAGTTTCAGGGAACTGACCCACAGCAGGCACAGACAAGACTTCCTCACTCGAAGGGCATGTGATGGTAAGGTGCCTCGTAACCCTGGGAACTCCTGGGGAGCGTCACACAACTCTCCTGGAATTCTCTTTGTTTCTCTCCCTTCCTTCTAATTACCGGCAAGGGTTGCCCTCAGGAAGTTGTAGCCCTTTTCGGATTTCGCTCGGGCTGCTTCTCGTTGGCAAAGGCAGCTTTTGTCCGAGGGTTTGGCTGACCTGCTGCAGGAGAACAGGAAACAACTCTGGGAGCAGTTCCCGCACAGCTTTGCTCGACTGCAGGGCTGACACCACCTCAAAGATTGCACATGTTGCCTGAAAGGAGAGCATGGTAAAAAAGGAGATCTCTTCCCAACACCATCACTCCCTCTCTCCCCTTCTGATATCTGCTGTACTAAATTCTCCCTTCGGCCAGTAACTTGAATGACAGCGAGCAACTTGCTTAACTCGTGGCTCACTTTCCCACATCCGTATAAATGTGTATGACCTCCCAAGGCATGCTGCGAGTCCAAAGGACGATTTGCAAAGCACTGTGAGAAACCTGCTCCAAAGACTCTCTAATGGCCAGACAGTATTAAGGAAATCAGTAACGTAGCTAAAATTGCCGTATTTGTTCCACAGACAGCAGAGCCGGACTCAGGGAAACAGTCCATCAGAGGAGAAGTGCCCACACAGCAATATTATACCACACTTCCCGCTTTCCATCAGCAGGATTGTCACAGGGCACAGGAAAGCCTGAAAGATGTGTCTGTCATCTAACTTACTGAGAGAGGTTCAGCAGCTGCCAAATGCCTGTCAATTTCTGCCTCTGAGGTGATGCTGCCTTCTGTTCTTGTTGGAGTCTTTATCTTCTCTATTAGGGCTTGTAGGACTTGAGTGGCCAGCAAGGGGTCTCCCCCCAGAGATCTCCACAGCTCAGCGGTGTCACTGCAGTTTAACAGAAGTTACAGGTGAGCCCTGGACACTTTTGTGGCTCACCCTGAATGCGTCATATTTTAGTAAAGACCAAATGTTCTCCTTGCCTATGATGAGAGAGTTAGGAGTCCTGTCCTCCTTTAACTCTCCTTGTGTTTAAATATGGAGTTTCCAGGTACAGAACTAAGTTAAGTGACCTAGTCTTCCTGCAGCCTAACCATTAATACTAGACTTCAGAAGGACAGGACACAGAGCGCCAACCTCACTTCCTGTTTTCTCCACTTCCCAGTCAATATGGAATCATGAGCATGTGGCTCCCAAAGATCTAGGGTTTGGAAGGCAAGTGGATGAAAGAACAGCTAGATTCCTACTCGATGGACATACAACTATGAGAATGAATATTCATGGCCATCCTATGTCCCCTTCACAAATGGGGTCCCTACCCTCTGTTTGCCAAAAGCTGGGACTGGGCAACAGGGGATGGATCACTTGACAACGACCTGTTGTGTTCATTTCCTCTGGGTCATGTGGCACTGGTCACGGTCGCAAGACAGACTACTGGGCTAGATGGCCTTTTGGTCTGACCCAGTATGGCTGTTCTTATGGTCTTAGATTCCAGCACTGATCACTGATAACTCAGTTAGCGATCTTTAAACGAAATGATGGATCTGCTTCCAGTCCACTTTTAAGTACCAAGGATGGCAACACTGCTCTAGCAGCCCCACCCTCACTGATACCAAGCAGAGGTCTGATGATAATATTGGCCCTAGTCTTTGCAATCAGCCAGGGATTTGCACCTGAAGCTGTCATGCTACCAGGAAACCAACAGCCACTGCTCATTTCCAGAGTGAGCTCAATTCAGGTGTCTAGAGAGGTAGATGTTTCCAACAGTACACTCCAGTTATACCAGTAAAGATAGGTCTTTAGGATGTCTTTATGCTCAGGGTTTAGCTGATCGCCATATTTGGGGTCGGGAAGGAATTTTCCCGCAGGGCAGATTGGAAGGCCCTGGAGGTTTTTCGCCTTCCTCTGTAGCATGGGGCACGGGTCACTTGCTGGAGGATTCTCTGCTCCTTGAGGTCTTCAAACTACAATTTGAGGACTTCAATAGCACAGATATAGGTGTGAGGTCTTTTTTAGGAGTGGTGGGTGAAATTCTGTGGCCTGCATTGTGCAGGAGGTCAGACTAGATGATCATAATGGTCCCTTCTGACCTAAGTATCTATGTCAAAGCAGCTATTCATGAATGGAAACAGAATGACACTTAATTTCTCTCCGCACCCCACCTTAACGTGTTCTTGGACCTTCCTGCAGAAAGAGCCAGGCTCTTAACCCTTAGGAATGATCCCAAACTGTCTGTGGCTTAAATGAAGCCCTACATCTCCTAGTAAAGCTGTGGGATCCAGGTTTTACCAAGATGAATGCAATAGGTAGCGGTATATACCTGTCCATCAGCAGACGTTTGCTGAGGAGGCTGGAGATCACTGCCTCTTGGTGATGGTGAGCTAGAATGGACACTGCCTCCACCAGGAACTGCCTCAAGCTGCCCTCCTGGATCGTAGGCATGTGGCGATATAGTATAGCCAGGATATCTGGCACCTGGAAGGAACAAAACCAGAAAGAAATGTCCCTTTTTCTTTCTCTCCATTCACTCTACAGAATCAAAACCTTTATTTAGCCATTTGCTGCTTTTTTAGAAATGCCTCACTTCAAGAAGCAAATGTTCAAATACGTCTGCGTAACTTGAACCCACACAAATTGCCCACACACGGCTGTAAAAATTAACACTGACACACACACAGACACACCAGGTAATTTAATGTGGTGGTGCCCAGCTATGCATTACCATATGCATAAACCATGTTCACATGCACAAAAGGCGGCTTTGCTTGCCCAGATTTTCCAGGTGTGATTTAAGCAGCGAAATCTGAGCATTTGCCTCGAAGAATGCAGAGCTCATCAACAACCACAAGCACAAAATATGCAAGTGTTTTAAAGACAGTGTGCAAATGCCTGGGACTATGAACAGGGGACTGCCTCTCATATTCATTCCTAGCCCTTCACATCTTCAAAACACTGTGCAAACATGGCAGTTCTGCTGCGAGGGTTCCCTGTCCTGAGGCCTTTCACCAGCCTTGTTAGAAGATTTGTGGAGTGCTCCTTTCATCTAGCCCTAACGCACTGGGCTCCAGAATAAGGCATATAAATAGTGGATCCCAAAGACACTAGCGTTTTCTCCCTCCCTCCTTCTCTTCTTAAAGGGTAGGTCTACACAGCAAAAAAATCCCACAGCTCTGAGTTTCAGAGCTCAGGTCAACCTGGGCCTGTGGGGCTTGCACGATGGGGCTAAAAGTGGAGCTGTTCCTGCTCGGGCTGGAGCCCAGGCTCAGAAACCTGGCAAGAGGCTGGCAATAGCCCAGTGCTCTTTTTAATCCATGTAGCCCTTAACCATAGGCCTCCTAATACCTGGAGGCCTCCAAGTGCCAGTCATTCTGTCTTCTTGTCTTTTCCCCAGAGTCTGTTTTCTCAAGCCTTTCTTGGCTGAATACTGTGGCAACAAGCTAGAACAATAACCAACCAACCATCTTCCTTTTCCCTTGGATTATCTCGGTCTACTGCTATTGATTCTGCCATTGCCTATCTTAGGGTAGAAACAGAGATGGAATCGACTCTATGTCCAAGGGGGAGAAACAGCAAGATTTTTCTTCCTTACACATGAGGGCAAAGATCAAAAAGCCTAGAGTTCAGGTAGAAAAGCTCTCCAGTTCCCAGTTTTACCTCATCCAGCATGGCACCTCCACACTCCTTCAGGATGATCTTCATCCACAGTCCAGCTGCCGTGGCACAGGTGGGGCTAGCAGACAGCAGACCACCCAATGTGGCCTCAATAAAGTCTGTGGCCTGTTCTGAAGGAAAGTACTCACTAACAACCTGGGAACAAATCAAAAACAGGAGAGACCGCCATGATGTTTGGCTCCAGCACTTTTAAAAATGGAAAAAAAGATACATGCATCAGCAAATGGTGAATTAGCCTCCTGTCTAGCTCGCCATTTGGGATTACAATTCTCTCTCTAGTCTATAGACTACATTTTTGTCTTCTACACTCATGATATCAGGTTAGAGGCAAAGACTCTGTTGCACAGTTAGCACAACATTGTACTGGATATGCAGGAGGTAAGTTTCCCGTTTGTAGTCTCTGACATACACTGCATCTTTTTACAGCACACAGAAGTCAGTCAAGAGAGGCGTGCACACAAATATCGGCGAAGGCAAACCCACAAGGTGACAGAATGAATCCTGGGTGGTTTCTCAGCTTGATGTTCCACTAACACAGTTTTTCTCCTGGATGGCTCGATGGCAGGGCCGGCTCCAGGCACCCGCCGAGGAAGCTCGTGCTTGGGGCGGCAGATTGCAAGGGGCGGTGTTCCAGCCAAGCTTAGGGCGGCATGGGGGTCTTTTATTTCATTATTTTTTGTGCTTCACCGCTCCGGATCAGTGAAAAAGCAAGAGCCGGCCCTGCTGGATAGGTACATGTGTGTGCATCCGCGTGCGCATTTTCATGGGCATGCAACATTCTGTGGAATCTGGTTTTTACGTGGCATTCAGAGCACACATCTAGGAAAAGCATCTTGCTGGTTACTAGCAACCAACGCCCCGCTCCCACAGCTCCCTCCGAGTACGGAAAGGCATCATGAAAGAGCAAATGTCAAATGAACGGTGCCCGGTCACTCGCACATCCGCACAAGCTTTTTGAGTCAGTTACCCTGGCCATTTTGGAAGATGCCTGAAACAGAGCCTCGGGGTCTGGAGCTCTTAGTGCTTCACGGAGACATCTCAGCTCCTCCTCTGCTGAGCCCAGGTTTATGGACTGGCCTGGAGTGGAGAAAAGGAGAAAAAGTACTGTAACGATTAAGGAAACTGAACCCCTACTGCATGGATCTTCATATGGGAGGATCCATGTGCTATCATAGAATCATTGAATCATAGAATCTCAGGGTTGGAAGGGACCTCAGGAGGTCATCTAGTCCAACCCCCTGCTCAAAGCAGGACCAATCCCCAACTAAATCATCCCAGCCAGGGCTTTGTCAAGCCTGACCTTAAAAACTTCTACGGAAGGAGATTCTACCACCTCCCTAGGTAACGCATTCCAGTGTTTCACCACCCTCCTAGTGAAAAAGTTTTTCCTAATATCCAACCTAAACCTCTCCCACTGCAACTTGAGACCATTACTCCTTGTCCTGTCCTCTTCTACCACTGAGAATAGTCTAGAACCATCCTCTCTGGAACCACATCTCAGGTAGTTGAAAGCAGCTATCAAATCCCCCCTCATTCTTCTCTTCTGCAGACTAAACAATCCCAGTTCCCTCAGCCTCTCCTCATAAGTCATGTGTTCCAGACCCCTAATCATTTTTGTTGCCCTTCGCTGGACTCTCTCCAATTTATCCACATCCTTCTTGTAGTGTGGGGCCCAAAACTGGACACAGTACTCCAGATGAGGCCTCACCAATGTCAAATAGAGGGGGACGATCACGTCCCTCGATCTGCTCGCTATGCCCTATGCTGATGATTCGATGATTCTATGTGCTATGTTGTCATCAGCATAGTGTAAAATCTTGGCCCCATTGAAGTCAATGGCAAAACTCCTGTTGACTGTAATGGAGTCGGGATTACACCCTAAAATGTCTGAACGTTAACAGTAGTGGTATGTTATTGTGAATGATCCAGGATTGAACAAGCACTGTGTTCAGCTTGGAGCAGCTTTCTGTGTGTGTCTGGTTTCAGCAGGCTCTCTGCTCTCACTATTTACATCTAAGCTCCTCTTCAAGTACAACTCATGCAGGTAGATCAGAGTTTCCAGTTTAGAGGTGAATCCCTCCACCAAACTCTCCTTGTAAAAGAGACGGGGATAGACAAAAAACTTCGGCAAGAAACCCAGGCTCATCAGTCACTTCTAAACAAGGCTGGGATTACTATGTCGTACATTCAAAGGCTGGAGTCCCTTATTCTGTTTCTGAATCACCAACACTGTTTGTAGGACTGATTAATAATAATTGGAACTAGGGTGACCAGGTGTCCCGATTTTATAGGGACAGTCCCCATTTTGGGGTCTTTTTCTTATATAGACTCCTATTCCCCCCCACCCCCTGTCCCGAGGTTTCACATTTGCTGTCTGGTCACCCTCATTGGAAATGGCCTTAAACGATAACCAAGCTCTATCCCTTATCATCTAACCCTTAGGTGAAAAGAATATCCTACTCTTTCACAAAGGGGAAAAATGGCCTCTACTTACTCCAGTAGCTCTGAAGGCTCATGCCAGAGGGCTGCTGGAAGAACTTTTTGTTTACAGAATTATTCCAGGAAACCCCTCCAGTACAGCCAGTGGCAGGGTAAAGAGAATGAAAATGTTTAGTACCAAGGGCTTGTCTCCATGGCGATATTCAAGAAAGCTAATCCCCATTCATTTTCAAAGTGCATGAGTTAAACTTCATTAAATACCTATGGGGACACACTTATTTAGAATTAAAGTGGCCTTCATTCAGGTTAGTTTCATCCATGGAATTCACTACAATTAATAAGGCCCATTTTAATTCAGAATCCGAGCATCCACACATGTGTTTAATGCCATTTACCTCATGCACTTTAAATGTACACCTTTAGTTCATTTGGATTAACTTTCCTTAGTGTCCCTGTGTAGACAAGCCCTAAGGAATTTAGTGCTTATCTACCTGTATGCAGACCATTTATTAGTTGTACAGATCCCAAAAGTGTGCTAGGCTCTTTACACATCAGAATCTTCTCTTCTAATGAGGTATTTACAAGATGCCCACCATTCTGTTATCTAAGCGACAACACACAGGACAGAAAGAACTAGATAGGCAGACAAATGGACATTACAACAGTGAAAGAAGGTGAAGAATTCCTTATACCTGCTAATGGTCTCCTCACCTTGTATACAGAGAAGGCAGCTGATACAGTCAACCACCCACTGACGGGACGTGGCCAGCGAATCACAGCTGTATGGTGCTATGCGTCCAATCAGAGATCCAAACCGATCAAAAGTTCCCTGACTCTAATGAAAAAAGAAGGAAGAAGGAAGAATGAATGGTCTCCAGTTGGACTAGACTTCACTTGCCATCCTTATTGTTGAGACCAGTCAGCTCTGTGTTTTTGGGGAACCAGGGCGCAGTATCTAGCCTGTCTGACTCATGAAAGACACCCCCCGCCCCCACCAGTCTCTGTTTGAACCCAAACCCATCAGAGAAAAGGCTTGCAGAGAACAATGAAGGGTGTTGGGAGTCACACCTAGACCCCTCCTGAGAAGGGTGACAAGATTAAGACATCTCCATTTGCATACAGAATGAAGAACAGAGACAACTCCCCTAGCCTCATCTGCATGAAAGATGGGATAGGAATTAGCATGAAGAATGAGGAACAGAGAACCGCACTGAACTCTGGGACCAGAAAAGCAGGGACGCACTGCATAATGGGAATCCCTGCTCCAGATGCTAATGAACCTACGCCTGCACACACCTAGCTCAGCAATTATCAGACCAATTCTAGTAATAAATCTTTGTTATCCTAAAATACTGAAGCAGCCTAGTTGCCTTGTGAGCTCCCTGGAAAAAACCACCACCCATAGCCAAGAGTGATCAGCTCCTATTGTCTAGCCTAAAGAAAACCCTTGAAAACCCATCAGTTTACCCATAAACAAATCTAGTGTTCTCCCTTGAACCATTGTATTTTCTCTACAAAACCCCCTACCTATGCCCAAGTAAGGGTTCTGATGTATAGACCCAAACTCTGCTTCAGTTCCACTGGGATTCCATCTCCTGACTGATCGTGCGGGGGGCTCTGCCTGTCTCCAGCACTCAGGACCCTGAGCTACCACCACCACCTGGGAACCCCAACCAGTTCAAGCCTCATGGAGTGGGTGAGATTCCCCCCCCGCCCCTCCATTTTCTTTTCTTCCTCAGGTATTAACCTTTCAAATGTAACCATTATGTTTGTTTAGCCCTCCTTGTGTAGTTATCACTATTATTCAACAAATAACTTTTGTGGTTCAGCTGGTTGCTTCTCTCTCTCTCTCCCTCTCTCCCTCCCAATTTTACTCTGTATTTTCTGCTTCCCCCATTTACTCTGCAGCAACCCTTCTTTTACCTAAGCTAAAGATCCCGGTAGTGCCCAAAAATACTGTGGGGTTTGCTCATGAAGTGGGTTACTACCAGTACAATTGTAACGTGAAAGTGGGATAGGGATGTGTTAAACTTGGGGCACGTAAGAGGGGAGCAGCTGAAAGTGCTGCTTAACCCAGCCCATTGAGTACAGGGCCATATGAGAGGATCAGCTGGAGAGGGCTGATGGACCTGGTCCGCTCAGACTTGCTCTGCTAGTGCGTGTGTGCGTGTTCATCTAGTTCTCGGCTGGAGGGACCCAGCCCTGGGGAACCGAGGTCCTGCAGGGTAGCTCCACTGGGAGGGGACTTGCAGAAGGAAGGAGGAGAGCTCCACACAAGTGACATAAGCAGCACATTAATAGAATTACAGACCCTCCCCCCCTCCAAGAAGAGTAACCCTAATCAATGAGCCTACCCCAAAGTAACAGGCACATCTGGTACCATTGTGCCCCTGATTCCTGTACTGTACTGGGTAATGCACTTTGGAAAACATAATCCCAATTGTACATACAAATGGATGGGGTCTAAATTAGCTGTTATCACTCAAGAAAGAGACCTCAGAGTCATTGTGTACAGTTCTCTGAAAGCATCCGCTCAACATGCAGTCAAAAAATAACAACATGTTAGGAACCCTTAGGAAAAGGATCGATAAGAAGACAGCAACTTTCTTTGTGCCACGATAGGAATCTACAGGACCCCCAAACCTTGAATACTGCATGCAGTTTTGGTCATCTCATCTCAAAAAAGATGTGTTAGAATGGGAAGAAATACGGAGAAGTGCAACACAAATTAGGCCTATGGGATAACTTCTCACCCAAGGGAGATTAAAAAAAGAGCGACGTTTCAGCTTGGAAAAGAGACGACGAAGAGGGAATATGCTAGAGGTCTATAAAATCATGACTGGTGTAGAGAAAGTCAATAAGGAAGTGTTATTTAGCCCTTCACCTAACACAAGACCCAATGAAATTAATAGGCAGCAGGTTTAAAACAAACCAAAGGAAGCATTTCTTCACACAATGCAGTCAGAAGCCAGGATACTGGACCAGATGAACCATTCTTTTGCAGGAGGCAGGTTAGCCATTCTTATGTTTTATGTTCTTAGCTGGTTAAATAGAAATTTTCCTTTACCACCCTGGGAGCATAAGAACCAAGAATGCATTTGTGACACTGGCAGACCAGGCAACCTGTGTATGACCCATAATAACTTAACGAGAGGCACTTCCACTGTATCAAGACAAAAAGAAAAGGAGTACTTGTGGCACCTTAGAGACTAACCAATTTATTTGAGCATAAGCTTTTGTGAGCTACAGCTCACTTCATCAGATGCATACTGTGGAAACTGCAGAAGACATTATATACACAGAGACCATGAAACAATACCTCCTCCCATCCCACTCTCCTGCTGGTAATAGCTTATCTAAAGTGATCACTCTCCTTACAATGTGTATGATAGTCAAGTTGGGCCATTATGCTTTTGATTTTGTCTCCTTGGATTAGAAACATGATACATTTAACACCGGCAGGAGAATGACATGCCTTCTCTATTCTGCAGTCTCTCATCTGGATCTGAATGAAAGCTCCACCCAGATATCCATTCATCCCATAACACTGAAAAAATTGAAATAGTTCACTGTTCCACACACAATCTTACCGTAGCATTCTGATCACTGAGAGTGGATTTCACAATCAGAAGCTTTTTAACTCTTGTCTCAGGCACTGAAAGATAAGGAGAGGTGTACAGTACTTCTTTGTTCCACACACACTCACTTTCCACACTGGAATTAATCCTGGATTTCAAAGGGCCCTAGTTAAGAATAGTACCAAGCTTCTCTCCTCTACAGAATCAGTGGGGAAAACATAGGACCAGATTCTGGTCTCAGTTGCACCAGTGTAAATCTAAAGTAATTCCATTTCTCTAAATAGTGCCATCCTACTACCATGATGGAAATATTATAAAGGAGTTTGATAGACTGAGGTGACTGAAGTTAATCTGCAAAAAGAAAAGGAGTACTTGTGGCACCTTAGAGACTAACCAATCTATTTGAGCATGAGCTTTCATGCTCCTTTTCTTTTTGCGAATACAGACTAACACGGCTGTTACTCTGAAACCTGAAGTTAATCTGTGTTTACACCGGCATAACAGGACTCAGAATCTAGTCTAGAGTGTATAATACTTAGGATTCTCGAGTCAGGAGTATTATTCTATTTTTATCTGATTCTTGTTAACGTGCATTAGCCCCAAGTTAACTTCTGTATTTGAAGTTGAAAAAGACCTTGACAAATATCTTGGGCTACATTCAGCACTTAGTTGAACCTGTTGATTTCCATATGGGGCCATATAGGGGTAACTTAGGGCAGCATTTGGTCCCTTAGTGGATCTCCAAACCACTGGTGACTGTGTGTTCTAGAGCCTCTGTGCCCCATTTGCAGAGGTGATGAGTCTGTTGCAGCCCTGCCGTGCCTACACAGCCTTGGTTCTTTAGCTCAATCTCCAGTAGCTCAAGCTTTTAGCTCTGGATGTCCTCAACTCAACCCTCAGCATGTCGGCCAAGAGGGCAGCTGGCACAGTTGCTCCTGTGTTACTTACAGTCAGCCCCAACAATAGCCCTCAGGAGCTCTAAAGACACCACACGAACGGCCTCATGCTCAACCTTCTGCTGCTTGTGTAGAAATGCTAGCATGTCATCAGGAGAAGAACGGGCTGCAAGGGAAGAAATCACATCCTCACTGCCTGCAGAACTCTTCTTCTTACCGTACCTCACAAAGGTAAGGAAGTTACAAAGAAACCACAGTGTCACTCAGAGTGTCTTCCCCTTACCTAGCAGAAGTACACAATGGAACAGCTCTTTGTGGTTTTCAATGCTGAGCTGCTTAGCTGGAGAACAGATCTGTGGGAAGAAGGGAAATGGTCAAAGAAAAACTAATCAGAAGCAATGGAAAAGAAAAATGTTCAATTAATTTCTAAGCTTCCGCTTCCTGCTTGTCCAACTGGAGGTCTGAACCCCAGGGAGATGGTCCTGCATGCACAGCAAGACTCAAAGACAATGACCAATACATAAGATAAGAGAAGCTAAAGTGTTTTGAGCAGCAGAGCTGACCTAATCAAGACACAGCCACAGTTTTTACTTTACAACTCTGACTCCCCCTGGTAATCGGCTTATGGTGAAATTGCTTTACAAACTGAGCTGGATAGTAGCTAAGAAAATGAGAGCGCTCCCTGCTTACTCTTGAGCCTGCAGAAATCAGTAAGGCATGAGGAGGTCCCCAGGCTCTCCACGATCATTCCATCGATTTTTCAGTGTTAATATGCTTCAGATCTGCTGTGCCTAAGCTCAAGGGATCCAAGCAAAACCACCCCTCACCTGGTTGTGCAGAGCACTGCAGATGGCTTGAAACTTCGCTTTAGGTAGAGGGATCTTATATTCACCAGAGACCTCCAAGAGCTGGCTCAGACTCTGCAACAGAGGGCGAAAGTCAGATGGTGGGCACACAAAGGAGCCATATGTAGTGACTGAAGCAGATTCAGGGGATTCCTAGATTCCAAGGCCGGACCGGATTCTTGCCATCATCTAGTCTGACCTCCGGTCGGTATGACACAGGCCATAGACCTTGCCCAGAATCATTCCCAGAGCAGAGCTTTTAGAAAAACATACCAATCCTGATTGAAAAGTCGTCAGAATCCGCATCGGCCCTTGATAAATGGCTCTAATTGTTAATTATCTCACCATTAAAAATGTACACCGTATTTCCAGTCTGAAAGTGTCTAGCTTCAGTTTCTAGCCATTGGATCAACTGACACCTTTCTCTGCTAGACGGAAGAGCCCATTAGATAATAGGAGTCCCTCATGTAAGATATTAGAGACTGTAATTAAGTCACCCTGTCACAGGATAGGTCCACCCCGTCAGGGTGGTATCAGGTTGAGGAGGAATTGAAGTAGATCTGGAGTGGCCCAACTGGCCTAGTCTCCCTAGCAAACCACAGCAGTCCGGGCTCCTAGGGCAGCATGGCCTAATGGTCGGGATCAGTGCAGCAGCCCTTGGGTGAGGGTCCACGGCCAAACAGCCTGAATCACTTGGGCTGCCCTTCTCGGGATGGCAGTGCGGCCTAGTGGCCAAAGTCAGTAGACCCACCCTTGGCTGCAGGGCAATGCGGCCTAGTGGCCAGAGTCGATAGAACCACCTTTTGCGGCAGGGAAGTGTTACCTAGTGGTGAGCCCTTCTCCACTGGGTCCTACCTATTGCACAGGGTCCCAGCCCAGGGCGCAGGGGTATCTGCCACCAACTCAGCGGGGATCCTTCCAAAGCATGCTGAGTCAAGCCCGCTACCTCAACTGGATCAATGCTTCGTCCACCTAGGCTGCTTCCCACCCGTTCTTCCGCAGCTGGGACTCTCAGGGATTCTGGGGTCTCTCCTCCATCTCTGGCATTGGGTGGCTGGGGGTCAGCTGCAGCCACAGTCCGGCTGGCCTCTGAATCCTGGAGCACTGGCAGTCTCTCTGCAGGAGCCTGCAATGCGCCTCGGCTCCCTTCGGCAGCCATCCCAGCCTGAGCTGAGTGGCTCTCTTTTGTATCCTGGGTCCAGCTGAAGCATGCCGAGCAGAGATGAGGGGGCATGGCCTCCTCGGCCCACAAAGCAGGATTAACCCCTGCTGAACCAATGCGGGGTAGGTAAACCCCATCACACAGCCTTTTACTTTCTGTGTATTAAACTAAAGAGATTGACTTCCTTGATTCTCCCTCTGTAAGGCACATTTTCTAATCCTTTCGTCACTGTGGCTCTTCTGTCAATTTATCAACACCCTTTTTGAATTGTGGGCACTAGAACTGGACACAGGATTCCAACAGTCGTCAGAGAAGTGCCAGATTTAGAGGTAAAATAACCACTGTGCTCCTCCTTGAGATTCCCCTTTTGATGCACCCCAGCTTTAGCTTTTTTGGCCACAGCATGAGTTCATGTTCAGCTGATTATGCCCCATGACCCCCAAAATCTTTTTCAGAGTCACTGCTTCCCAGGACAGCATCCCCCCATCATGTATGTGTGGCCTAAATCCCTTGTGCCTAGACGCATACATTTACATTCAGCCGTATTTAAAGGCATATTGTTTCTTTGCGCCCAGTTTGCTAAGTGATCTAGATCACTCTGAATCCATGAGCTCTCCTCTCCATTATTTACCACTCCCCCATTTTTATCTCATCTGCCAACTTTATCAGTGATGATTTTATGTCCTCTGCCAGGTTATTGATTAAAAAAAAGATGAAAATCGAATTCCTTCCTGCATCTAACACACTTTTTCTCCTTTGCTGCTTGAAGCTTCCAGAATGTCTCGGATGCCATCTACATATTTTACTATGTTTACACAGTTGTGTAGTGCCCTGATGCTATCAAAGAAGTCCATGATGCATTGGTTCCCTCCAAATCATGGGTATTTCAACCCCCAAAGTGACCACATACTCCGTACTAGAAAGCTTCAACCAACATAGACGGTGAGTAAATATCACTACCAAGAAGTTAGAGCTGTCTCATGACTTCATTTACAACTGTGTAGCCCCACTCAAGACAGAATATGGCCCCTTACTTCTCGCTCATGTGGTACTGAGGGGGGATGAAATAGAGAGACAAGGTGAGTGAGACAATATCTTCAATTAGATTATCACACCCACCTTGTCGCTCCAATATCTTGGACCAACATGGCTACAACAGCACTGCATAGAATGGTAGATGAAACAGACAGGCAATGATTTTATATCTATTGAGTTATGCAATGCAAAGCAATGACCCTCAAGCCTCCTTATTATTAATTTTCAACCGTTGACAGTTGGCTTGGTATCGACCAGAGACAACATATGGTAGCCCCTGCTCTGAGGAGCTTATGATCTAAAAGAGAGATACAGAGTTGACAGGATGTTTTGGGAAATCACAAGGCGGGAGTATCTTGTTGTGCAGGTGTTTTGTTTTTTATCTCCTTCTCCTCCTCCCCAGGAAACAGAGGATGCTTTTCAGAAGAGGCAGTTACCTACAAATCTTGTTGCCTGGGTCACCATGTGTATAAACCCAGAACTTGTGTGCATATTTATTATCTAACAAGTCACTATCTAGACCAGGAAACCCCACTGGCAGCAAATTCCTCCTGCAGGTCATACAGGCACACACAGAGACAGTTACCTTAATGAGTGGTACCTCACCTTGGTGACGTGAAAAACATCAATTTCCTCCTTATATTGCTCAAGGAGCCATGAGATCTCTTTAAATATTGGATTTTGCGGCTCCTTTTTGTGTAGCAGGATGCCCATCATGGGACCAAGGGCTTTGATGACGGCCTTCTTGAGCTGCATAGATGAGACACAGAATTTATGTTCCTATGAATTCATTCAATATCTTCCAATAGGCACAACTTTCCTACTTCTAATGAGTGCAGTTTCCCTTGTTCCACTGTCGGAACGGTCCTATCCCAATATTTCCTGGTAAAGAACCAGGACTCGTAGGGTTGGTGTCAGGATTATATTCTAATGCACCTCACAACTAGACCAGGTAAAATATTTCCCCAGATTAGTATGCATTCTAGGCCAACTCATCCCTGCTGTAACTCCACTGGGGCTGAATGGACTTAGACCAGGAATTAATTTAGCCCACTATCCCGGGTTCATCTGCACATTAGGTGCACAAAACTAGACTCCATGTACACTGGGTACAGACCGAATTTCCATGATGTGGTGACATTAGAAACGTATGGGTTTTCGATGTTTTACATGACAATCTGTTCCATCCAAAAGGACCTACCATTAAATGCCATCATCACAAAGAGTGCCAGACACACAGAATGTAACATCACAATTTCCGCTAAAGGTTTAGAAAGCCAGCAATTCTCACCTCCAGCTCCTCACAGCTCAGCCAGTTGCTGGTCACATGACTATATAAGGGAAGAATGTTCTTGCAGAATTGTGATTCACCCATTCTGGGGAATGGGCACTTTTCCCAGTTCATAAAATATACATTCACTGCCCTTGAGCATTTTTCCAGAACTGCACAGAAGGAGAGAAGACAGGCCATGTGAAAAGGACATAGTAATAATGAGGAGAAGTTGCTTTCTCAGAGAAGACACCCAGGCCTATCGTTTACTCCAATACCATGGCAGCTACTATCAGGACTAGATGCTGAAATCCCATATCAATTGGGAGCTATTTCTCTTTTCCCCATTCCATTTCTTGTTTCTTAAAAGGCTTTTTTCTTTGTATATCTCTCCATCTTTTTTCAATTACCATCATTTGAAGACTCTCGTCCCCTGCAGTTATTGTTTATTGAACCCGAACACTGTATGATTTCATCCTGAGTTACAGTTTGTCTGAAAGATGTTCAGTGCTCCTCACTGCCATTGGCTTTAGTGGGATTTGAAGGTAGTGGGGAGCACTTTGCCCTAAAAGTAGGTGCATCTAGTGTCCTTGCTAAGACGAATTAGGGCCCAATCCTGTTCTCTATGAAGTGGATGGCAAAATTCCCATTTCCCTCAAGGGCGCAGGATTAACCCCTTACTGAGCATCACCTGAAAAGCAAAGGAAGAGAGAAGTGGAGTAGACAGAGAAAGAGGGTGAAAGGAGATGATGATGATGATGATGAAGAAGAAACTGAGGAGAGAGAATGGGTGGAGGAGTGGGAAACAGGGGATTTTTAAATGTACAGTAATGAAAAATGCTCCCTTCACCTCCTCCCCCAGGAGCCTCCTGGCAGAGGGGCAGCTTCAGCCTTTGTGTCTGTTTATTTTAAACGATATGCGTGAGTCATAAAGGGCCTGAACTTACAAATGCTCAGCACCTCCTGCAAAGGAAGGAGCACTCTCAACTTCACTGAGTGCTACGGGAGCCAAGGAACGCAGCACCTGGTGCAATCCAGGGAAGGGAGCACAGTTCAGGGCCTGTTTGCAAACTTGGTCAGTCACTTAAATCTGTACCAAGACCCCCTAAATATCCATTTGGGGCACCTACAGGAAGTGCTGGCACTTACCACCGCAAAATGCTTGTCTCATCCTGCTGTCCTTGACTAACGCCAACATGGAGATCATGACCTTCAGGATCATTCCCACAAAAGGGATACACTTAAGTGCTGCAGAGAAATGCCAGAAGAGAAGGAAGACAGACAATCAGCTGCTCTCTGCCTTCTTACAACACACGTAGAAACACTGTGGGGCAGGATGCTATGGGTTCCGAGGCCATTGGCGCTGCATAAGCAGAGCAGAATGGCTTTAAAGCAGCCATTGAAAGCCAGTGGGGGATTCACCCTGAAGAGGGGAATCCTCCACAGGTGTACAGCTGTGCCCAATGCCCAACTCACTCCCAGAGCAAGGGGAGAGAGCACTGGGGCGGGATGGCAAGTGGGGTGGAGAAGAGCTCCACTAGACCTGATCTTCCACTCATTCCCATCCTTAAGGTACTTCACTCAGGGGCATAGGTTAGAGCTTGCACCTCCAGCTGGATCGCTCATGATCTGGAGGCCAGAACTAGCAACAGCAGTTAATCTTGTGTTTCTACACACACACACTCAAACAGAGCTCTGTTTAGCGGTAACATTTTTAGGTAGAGAGATAATCCCCTGTCCTTAAATGAAAAACAATCACTTTGAAAGAAAAGAGGGAAGTGACCATACCATAGGCGGATGACAGGTTGCCCAATGTCATGAAAATAAACTCTTCAGGCAGTTCCAGATGATACACCAGCTCTAACATGACATCACTGAAATAGCAGCGTGCCAGAGTCACTAAGGTGTTGCTAGCTGCCACTTTTAGTTCATTTCTTGCTTCCTAAAACCAAAAACCAAAAGAGAGAGACTGAGGTGACTGAAGCCGGTTGCACTAGCCAGAGTTGTTTACATGAGTCAAGTCCTTATTTCTGTGCACAAGTTGTGAATGAACCAACCCAACTTTCTGAGGGTAGAGTCATTCGTCATAAATATTCCTTGAGTCACTTGAGTCACTTGGCTAAACAGTTTTCAGCCTTTGAGTTGCTTGCAAGCTGCTTCGTCAGCACATGTGTAACTTTCAGCATGTGAGTTGTCCCATCTTATGCATGTGCACAAGTGCTGTCTAGGACCTGGGCTTTGGTCTGGAGGAAGGTGTGGACCTCTAACAGAAGAATACATTTTCATTTCAGTATATAGTTTATCCCCCCAAAAGAGAGTTTGAATGAGTTAAAGCTTTGGATACTTTGATTGGTATCTCGGGAGAACTAACTTACCTGAGTCTTCTCTGTCATGTGGTTTGAGGCTAGTGTTATTATTTTCTTCAGAAGCCGCCTCTCTAGGCCCTGGGTGTCCTGCTGTAAGACTTTCTCCAGGACACAGTAAATGTCTATTCTGTTTTGCTGGGGACAAAACATAAAGGAGAAGAATTGGGAAAAGTTTGTCTTGCCGACCAGACAGTAATGTAGCTAATAAGCCCCTGCCCTAATTGGTGGCTTAATTGGCGTAAAACATGCCCTGCCCTCCACAAGCACCGCATTCAGCAGCGCTTCAGAAGCAGCCGAGCAACTGACATTGTTTAATCTTCCTGGAGAGAAAAGAGCCAGAGGAAGCGCCCTTCACTGCCCCCTTCTCTAGTTTCATTTATTCCGAACAAACAATAAAAATGAGCACCTTGCCCTTGCTCTAGCCACTCCAGGCAGAATTTGTAAATGTGGAATATAAAATACCCAACTCCTGCAGTGAGTCCTCAACCGCTCCCGGGGGCAATGAGCTCAGCTCTTAGATCTACACGGACAGTAGCAAGCGCGAAGGTGTCTTTTATGTGGCCCATCAGTGTAGAACTTCACAGATGAGACTAACTATGGAGGAGTTGTAGGATCAGTTGGGACCGAGAAAAAATAAAGCGGGACACTGAGAAATTAAAAGCCTGAGGAGAGACCAAGATTCATTTCAGAAAACTGCAAACTAGCACCCCTGGAAAAGAGGTAGAAGTAACTGACAGAATGGGAGGGAGAAAAGTGGGAAGCAACAAGTGCCCTGGGGGTGACAGTGGAAAACAAAGTCAAGAGGTATATGCAAGGTGTGATGGCTACCACAAAGAGCCATGTGGGTTGGGTCTTTTACACACAGGGATCATGGCACAAAGCAGGAAGACAACAGTTCCTCTCTGTTCAGCTGAGCTGTGACTGCATCTGGAGGAGTGCCTTTTCTAGCACCACATTCCCAGAGAGATCAACAAATGGGAAGTCATTCCTGGGAGAGCAAAAAAGAATGCAGGGGGCTGGCAGAAGTGACTTCTGGATAGAGCCCTGCAACCTGACCCAAATCCTAGGGGACCTGATCACAGGCGTCTGGGTCAGGTTGGGTGAGAAAACAACTGGACCCTCTTGAGCTCGGGTCAGGTCGGCTCTCCTCCTTTAGCCCCTGGGATCGGCACAACTGGGACTGCGTGTTCCTGCCAGCCACCACCTCCTTCCTGCGCTGCACGCGCTGTGGAGCAAGGATGCCGAGGAGTCACAGCGTCTCCCTCTCTCTGCAGCACAGACCCAGCGCAGCAGGGGCCGTGTCAGAGGATGGAGCCATTGCTGCACACAGTGGCCGCTGCACCAGCCCCATGAGCAGGATGCAGCGGCAGGATCCGGTTTGGGGGGAAAGGTTGGGACCAGGATGGAAAATGATTCAGCCCTCTCAGGGTGAGGTGAGTGGGCCGGGGGCCAGTTCATCTTGGGCTTAAAAATTGGGCCCGAGCAGACCCCTACTTCTGCAGACAGACGGAAAGAGCTGTCTCTGTCTGATGCGGCCAAGGGATGACTCTGAAGGAGAGAGGATAATACCATACAACTACCTGGAGGGTGTGAACACCAAGGAGGGAGAGGAATTTTTTAGGATAATACATTTTGGTAAAAGTAGGAGTAATGGGATTAAGCTAAAAAAGGACATTCAATTTAGACTTTGATAACAGGAAAAATGCCCCAACTGTAAGACAGGGCTATTAGGTTATGACATAGTCTTCCTAGGAAAGAGGCGGAAGTTCAGTCCTTAGGGGCTTTTCAAATTAGTTTGGCCAAAACCGTGGAAAATGGCTGCTGGGAATGCTCCTGCATTAGCAGGGAAATGGACTGGATGATCCAATAGGTCTTTTCCGTCTCGGTCTCCTGTGAGTCTAGACATCTGTGTGACCTGCATGCCAAGGTCATAACCCACTTTGGAAGGTTCAAAGCCAATCAGATCTCTGAATGGGAGAGCTTAGGGGTCAGACAGGGTCTGCATCAGATCTCTTGATTGGCTATACGTTCCAGTGGTTCTGCTTTAAAAGGCATGCTTCTGCAAACTGCAATCATAACAGACAGCTCCACTGGGGAGAAGCCCCTTCCATTCATTTTTAAATGTAAGGAGGATTTTTTTAATTGAAAATTGTCACTGACAACTTATCAATACATAAGCACTACATAATTCAAGTAATTCAAGTAATTAATCACATGAATTAACATAATTAATCACTCTCCTTACAGTGAGTATGATAACACCCATTTTTTCATGTTCTGTGTGTATCTAAATCTCCTCACTGTATTTTCCACTGAATGAATCCGATGAAGTGAGCTGTAGCTCATGAAAGCTTACGCTCAAAGAAATAGGTTAGTCTCTAAGGTGCCACAAGTACTCCTTTTCTTTTTATAATTAATCAAGTAATTCAAATAATTAAAGGAGTCGGAGGCCAAGACAAGCGGTTCAGTTGGCCTCCTAGTACTTTAATGGAAACTAAAATGCCTTCTGTGTTGGCCCTTAATAGGGAAATGGACTTTGTTGGATGCAAGTATTAATCAATGGAAAAAAGGGGTCTGAATATTCCTCCTGGGGCAATTCTGCACTACTGCACATGTGCATAATTAATGAGCCCCGCATATTTTTATTTTTTTGCACAGTAAAAAGCTTCTGCTGAAATGCTGCTGCCGTTCCATCTCTTGCCCACCAAAGGGTGCTGTGGCAATAGAACAAAGCAGCAACTCCCTATCAGCGAAGGAAGAGAGAGAGCCTGTCTTCTTCACAGCAGGCCAGGTCAGGAGACAGGGGCTATGGGGAGACAGACAGTGTGGGATGCTGGGTGGGGTCAATCAGGGGCTCATAAGGGCTAGTGGGGGAGGACAGACTGGGGCAGGGGCTGAATGGGAGTGGAGGCACAGAGTTAGAGGAGGAGGGAGGTTCAGGGCTCCATAGTGATGGGGGAGGAGGTGCAGAGCTACCTAAGGACAGGGGCCGGTTGGCTGGGGGCACAGAGACACATGGGGACAGGGGGAGGGGGTACAGGGACACATTGTTAGGATATAGATGTTCAGGCCTGTCTGTAAAGGCCTATCATCTAAGAATTTAGGTGTATTCTTATCACTTGGCTAGTTCTAGAGGTATAAAAGAAAGAATGAAAATCACTGTCTGCCAGTGTAAGGTCCTTCTCTTACTGTGACAGTCTGAGGCCCTGTTCTTAGGCTAAGGCCTCTGGCTAAGCAGCAGAGGCAGCCATAAGCTGGGAAGCGACCAGTCACCTCTTCACATTCCCAACTAGTCACATTCAAATAAGGTGCTATTGGGCTGTTAGGAACACAATCCTGTCCTGATAATGCCTATTGCCTCCAGAGAAAGGGAAGGGCCTAGAAGATGTAAAAGGAAACTTAGTTTGAAAGCATCCTGTCTGGCAAGAACTCACTTATCACTAGCAGGGATGTGAAATCCTCATTTCTGGGTTTGTTCTATCACTGTAGTCCCCATTTCCCCATTGTTTGTCTGTATAATCTCTGTCTGGTTCTGTGATTGTTTCTCTCTGCTGTATAATTAATTTTGCTGGCTGTAAACTAATTAAGGTGGTGGGGATATAATTGGTTACATAATCATGTTACAATATGTTAGGATTGGATAGTTAAATTTCAGGAAAAGGATTGGTTAAGGTACAGCTAAGCAGAAGTCAAGTTTTACTATATAGTCTGCAGTCAATCAGGAAGTGAGGGGGTGGGTGTGTGGGTGGGGGAAATGGGAAAAGGGAATGGGGGTGGGGAAATTGGAATCATGTTTTGCTAAAGGGGGAAATGGGAACAGGGAATGGGGCTGGGGAAATTGGAATCATGTTTGGCTAAGGGCAGGAATGGGAACAGGGACACAGCTGTAAGGCTCTGTGGTGTCAGAGCTGGGAAGGGGGACACTGAGGAAGGAAACTGAAATCATGCTTGCTGGAAGTTCACCCAATAAACATGGAATTGTTTGCACCTTTGGACTTCGGGTATTGTTGCTCTCTGTTCATCTGAGAAGGACCAGGGAAGTGAGTGGGTGAAGGAATAAGCCCCCTAACACACATGGGGATGGGGGGAGTGGGTTTCTGAGTGGGGGTGGAGGGACACATGTGGATGGGGGTGCAAGGACCCATGGGTGTGCAGGAACACATGGAGACAGGGGCAGATGTGCCTTACTGAATGGGAGAGGTTAGGGGTCAGACAGGGTCTGCATGGGGGGAGCTGCCTAACAATTCCTCCCTGCCCCTCCCAAAAAAACTGTTCCATACTTTTCCCACCCATACCCAGCAACGCTCCAAGTTCACACCCAGGCTCCTTCCCAGCAATTTACTTCCCTCCATTACCCTTGACTCTACCAAGCCTTTGCACTGCGCCTAAGGGGTGCAAGAAATATGGTTCTGTATTGAGTTTAAATGAATTATTACTCAGAGTTCTGTATTAACATGCAGAGTAAGGAATTGGTTTGTCAAAAAACATTTCCTGAATCCTTTTTGTTGTCTGTATTCATACAGACATACTTGCTGACAGGTATTTTGAAATAAATAACCAAAAATCATTTTAACGGGTGTAATTATATTGTATTGTTTTGACAAACAAAATATGCAGAATTTTGCAGAACTTCTAAAATATTGTACGCATCATTTTTATTTTTTTCTTGCAGAATTCCCCCAGTAGAAAATATATAGATAAGGGTCCCTTCAATGCTATAATCTCAATAATATGTCATCATAACAAAGGAGTGTTGGCTAGGCTTTAGAGCAGGGAGTCAGTTCACTTGGGTTTTATTCACATTCTTTGACTAACTTGCTAAGTGGTGTTGAGCAAGTTACTTAATTCCCTGTGACACAAGTCATCCGTAAATGGGGATAATGCTTCCCATTCTCACAAGGGTGCTGTGAGTCTTAATTCATTAGTATTAGGGAAGTGCTTTGAGATTTTTGGACGAAGATGCTAAAGAAGGGCAAAGTATTATTAGAAGAGATTACTGCTAGTCCGATGGTGTACTTTTACTGTCTACAGCCCATGTACTCCACTGTGTGTAAAAGGGCAATGCTCTCTTTATAGAGCATTGTATCATCCTGATCTGTAAGAACAGCATTTTGCATGATGAGTTTACGCCTGAGGACAGAAGGGCGAATACTGATTCTCCTGATGGTGCGCCAGGCCAAGTTCTACACTGAATTACCCCCGTGCAGTCCCTTGTACCCCCATGAAGTCAGGCAGAATTTGGTGTGGACACCTGGAAAGCGGATGCAATTTCATGAAAGTGCCCTACCTCATCCTTTTGCAGTTTCTCGAGCAGAACTGTCAGAACGATAGCCAGCTTGGTCTCGGCTATAAAGGCAATCCTGAGGGCAATTTTGCCCTTATCTTGGTCATCCATATGTGCCAGGAGGGAAACAACCTCATTATAAACACCTGAAATTAAATAAAAGGATTCGGCTGGTTACCACTGACAGCAGAAATTGGTGCTGGCCTCTTTAATTCACTATCCAGTCAAGATTCTGCAGGAGCCCAAACACTGTGAGAAGTAGACCTGGGAATCCTGGAAATCCTCTTCCTTCCTCCTCATGACCAGGTTTGTTTGCTGAACTCCCCAGTGTGCTTGGGGGGAAATCATAATGAAGCAAATTTGCTCCTTTCAAGTAGGTCCCCACGTAAAATAATCTTCCTTTCCCTCTTTACTGTCAATTGATGAGTTTTGATAGCATACAGAATAATAATTTAACTCTAAGCCAAGAAATAGAGCTAAAGTTAAGCACATGCTGAGGAGTTTTGCTTAGTCAGGGCCTCATTTTCAAAAATCTTGAGCACCCAGATGTACCTATTAGCTATGCTGGGAACTTTTGGGGCTCGGTATCTCTTGAAAATCAGGCCACTGTTGGAGACCTCAGTATGAATTTAGAAGCTTAACTTTAGGCCCCTTGTTTTGAAGAAAGCCTTTAATCTTCTTTTATGGTCGTTTAAATACTTGCAGAGAAGACTCATGGAACGGAGTTCATCCAGTTCATAGAATATCAGGGTTGGAAGGGACCTCAGGAGGTCATCTAGTCCGACCCCCTGCTGAAAGCAGGACCAATCCCCAACTTTTGCCCCAGATCCCTAAATGGCCCCCTCAAGGATTGAACTCACAGCTCAAACCACTGAGCTATCCCTCCCCCCTGTACAGTTGCCTGTAGAGGTCATAAAGGAATTCCCCCGCCCCCCACCCCCACCCCCATGCACAATTGGCGAGGTGTACGCTGTGAGTGGGGTGGGGTGGGGTGGGGTGGGTCCCTCCAACCTTCATCTGAAGCATCAGGGATTGACCATAGCAGGAGATGGGACACCTGGTAGGGTGGACCAGTGCTCTAAAATGGTTCAGAGAATCTGTTTCCTTAGCTGTCCTGCTCACATGCTCAGGGTCCAACTGATCTCCAGAGTTGTGGGTGGGAAGGAATTTCCCCCTGGTCGGATTGGCAGGGACCTTTGAGTGGCAGGATGGGGCACTGATCACCTGCTAGGATAATCTGAGTATATCTGACCCAATCAATTCTCGGCCATTGCAAGGGCCTCAGGCATTGGTGGAACCTCAGTCTCTCCTGTCCTCTGCCGACGGCACACAAACACTTTTGTCTCCTACAGACTGAAATGTTTTTGTCCAAGACAAGTTTTGGGGTTCAGTGTAGGGTTGCTAGGTGAAATTTAGTGGCCTGTGAAATACAGGAAGTCAGACTAGATGATCTAATGGTCCCTTCTGGCCTTAAACTCTAGGAAACAATGAAATAGCTGGTGTATGAAAAAAACCAGGATTTGATCTCCCATGTATCTCTTCCCTCTGGGCAGAAATTCTCCAGGAGACTTAATATTTCACAAGAAATCTGAAATGCCGTATTTATCTGTCTCCATTGTAACAGCATTCCAAGCATGAAGGAGGAACTAACAAGATTTTCCCTTCCCAGGAAAGACTACTTGAGGTTAGGTGATTGCCCATCCGTTATGCAAATTGCATCCTTCAGTTGTAACACCCAGATGCAAACAGAATCATGACTGTAACCTACTCTGCCCATCTGTGTGGGATGAGGAGCACTAGTGTTGCTAAGAAATGTGACCCCATGCTTTGTTCTCTTGCATTTAAGATAGTAGCAGAGCTTCATTTAGACAGCTAGAGGAGAAGTCCTTCTGCCTTTTTTGTTCTAATTTCTCCTATCGCTGATGGAGTTGGCTCCATGGATGCAGAAGACGCAAAATGAGGACCCATAACAAACATAAAACAACTGGGAGAAAAGAAGGAAGACCTCCCCCATAACATTCCCTAGAAACTCAGATTCTCAGGAAAGTTTCCAGGTCCAGAGGCTGTAGGCCAACTCCTCAACTGGTGTAAATCAACACAGCTACAAGGAAGTCAAAGGAGGGACACTGGTTTACAGCAGCTGAGGTTCTGCTCACACAAATGGAGAACATTACAGCTCATCTGTATGCCTATGCTTTCTAAATGTGTGTGTGAATATAGAATGGATATAGAGAATACAATGCTGACCCTTACCTCTGTCGGTTACCTCCTGATCACTCACAAATTTATTCATGTTTTAATCTTTCCTCAACACTTCCTCCAGTCCTTTCTCCAAAGAGCTCCAGTACTGATAGGCAGCTGGCCTCTCAGGCTGTCCTGTCCGGAATAGCCAGTTAAGATTATGCAAGCACTATTATGACATCGCTGTGACTGTGACATAGCACATAAACTGCTGCTGACCAGGTAGGTGCTGTGATGACATGGACAAGAGTCTCAAAGGTATTTAGGCTCCTAACTCGCACTGAAATCAATAGATGTGAGGAACCTAAATACATTTCAATATCTGGGCCCATCCATGTACGCAGTCCAATAGGTGGCTAAATTTGCTCCAGTGTAGAATTTCTCATTCGCTCGAAATCCTTTTGAATTTTGGTTCCGTCCCTCTCTCAGTTTGCCACACTTTCCAATATTGGTTTTACTGGAAAATCTGCTCCTGGTTGAATGGATAGAAAATAAAAGCACCGAACAAAGAAAGAGAAGAAACTGCCTTGGAGAATGCACAGTGACACTTGAGTGTGGGTGGTTGGTTTCTTTTGCTTTTTAATTTGGTTGATTAAAAAGCTTGATGAAATCTTATTGGACTGTATTACAAATCTTGATTTTTATATTTTTTTAAAATGAATTGAAATTTATTCTTCATTTCCATGTCCTGCCAAACAAATCAACTAAATTATTTTTTGTTGTGTTTAATACAGTGTGGTGTCATCTGTATGGCCATATGTAGAGCCCACACTTGATTTTGGAGATGATGTTGCCTTTAAAGCATTCAGAGTGATGACACTCTTTGCAGTAAACCATGTGGAAAAAGAATTCCAATGACATGTGTCCTTTGCTATGTATAACTGATTTGGTGCCTTACCCTTTCTGATTTTGCCCTTACACGGACACACTATTCTTTTGTACTCCTCCTTCGTAATTCGTCCATGTTTCCCCATTTTGTAGGATTTCTTTTTGATTTTCAGGTCATTACAAAACTTCTGATGGAGCCATTGGCCTCTTACTATTCTTCCTCTCTTTCCTTTGCATTGGCAGTTGTGCCTTTAATATTGTCTCCTGGAGAAACTGCCAGCTTTCCTGAACTCCTTTATGCCTTAGACGTTTTCCCCATGGGTCGCTACCTACCAATTCTCTGAGGATGTTAAAGTCTGCTTTTGGCAGTCCTTCTCCTGTCATTCTCATTCCTTCCTTTCCTTAGAATCATGAAATCTATCCTTCATGATCCCTTTCACCCAAATCACCTTCCACCTTCACATTCACAACCAGCTCCTCCCTGCTGGTCAGAATCAAGTCTACAGTGGCTGTCCCCCCGGTTTCTTCCTCCATTTTCTGAAACAAAGCATTGTCCCCAGTACATTCCAGAAACTTATTGGGTAATTTGGGGTTTTACCATTTCCTTTTTCAGCAGATGTCTGGGTAGGTAAAGTCCCCCATTACAATCAGGATTTGTGTTTTGCATATTTCTGTTGTTTGTTCTAGAAATGCCTCCTCTCCCTCCTCTTCCTGATTTGGTGGTCTGTAATAGACCCCTACCAGGACCTCACCCCTGTTTATTCCCTCTTTTATCTTTACTCAGAGACTTTCAACTGGTCTGCTTCTCACCTCCTTCTGGACCTCAGAACAGGTTTACAATGCAATATGTCCTCTCTTTTTTTTCCTGCCTGTCCTTCCTCAACAAGCTATAGCCCTCTATACCAATAGTCCAGTCATGAGATTTATCCCATCAAGTACCTGTGATGCAGTTAAGCTCAGTTAAGATTTATGTTCTAAAACTCCCAGTTCTTACTGTTTATTCCCCATTAGTATTCCTCCTTGCTTGTGTGTACAGACATCTAAGATGTTAAGCAGATGCCCCCATGGATTTCCCTCTTGTTTCTCCTATAATTCTACTGCAATTTTCCACATCTACTTCTCCCCACACAGCTAGTCCTCTATTAAGGCCACCTTTTTTTACCTGGTGGCTTTTTTCACCTGCCCCCTCTGAACTTCGTTTTAAGCTCTTCTCCTAAGGTTGGTGAGTCAGTGCATGAAGATGTTCTTCTCCTTCTTGGTCAGACGGACCCCATCTCTTCCCAGCAAACCTCCTTCCTGCAATGGCATCCCATGGTAGAGGAAGTCAAAGCCTCCCAGAGACCCATCTTCATAACCCTATTCTGTGGGCATGCCTACCATTGAGTGTGTATTGAGCAGAAAGAACACTCAGTGCAGGAGACAAGGGGACTGAGTTAAACTGCAGATGTCAGGTTCACAAACTTCCATTTTCCGTGACTAATCTCTTAAGCTAGTGAGGATGGCCACGGTATAAAAATATTTCTGGAGATCAGCATGTGATTATTTGTATTGCAGTACTGCCTCACAGTCCCAGTCACAGAGTAGGATCCCATTGCACTCGGACCTGTAGAAACAGAGAACAAGATGGTCCTTAACTGTCATTAATTAATTAACACATCTTAACAGCACAACAAACAGACAAGAGGATAATAAAGCAAGCAAAAAAGCCCCCTTTGACCAGGTACCAGCAGATAACTAATATAGAGCTACCTATTTCGGGAACTTTCTTCCTGATTCAGGGTCTGATGTGACTCAGCCCCTGTTCCATGCCATTGTGTAAACTGGAGACTCGTACATTTGCACAAGATGGAAAGTATCCAGTGGCACACCGTTGAGGCCTACTCCAGTTTTAGTACATAAACAGCAGGCCACTCTGCAAGAAGCTAAGGGCATGGTCAGCACAGAGAGTTTGCCTGTCTCTGTGTTGGTGTCCTGCACCCCTCACTGTCTACACCTGGCTCCATAAAGTCGGGCCTTTCAAAAATGCAGCATCAGGTAGGAGCACAGGTAATTGTAAGAATGCTTGCTCATTGCAGCTGTTACCATCCGGGCAAGGCATCCACATATAAGTCCACTACGGATGGACCAGTGATGGGAAGAGTGTTCATGCATGTGACAAGTAACACCATGAACTATGTAATGCCACAGAATAAATTAAGATCAAGAACAGAACAAGAGTATGTGTGGCAAAGCCATGACAAACACTGTGCAGGCATCAAGGAGCTCATAAATTAGCACCTCATCACCCCAACACTGCCTCAGCTTGACTTAGAGCTTGGGCAACAGTAGACCCTCAAAAGGAGGAGGCCACAGCTTTACACCCGTGGTCACTGTGATGTTAACTGGCTGCATTTGACAAGAGCTGGATCAGAGGTTGACTTTGAGTGTATTTACAGGGGGCAAGGTTTTCACAACACAAGCCTTGTGCACACACACAAATAGTGTTCTGCAGCAGTGCAAGTTGAGCTGCAGCAATGAGCAGCGGGATCCTGCTTGGGCTCGTAATTCATACACTTCTCTCACTAATGAGGATCAACAGATCAACCCATACTGAATGCAGCTTGACAATATACCATCACTTAAAACACATTACAGTCAGAGAGGATGATAAATATTCCATGTATACACATTATGTACAAGGCCCAAAATGACTGAGGGTGCAAGAAAACAAAGCTGGTAAATACAGAAAATGCATTTGTCATAAATATAAAGGGAAGGGTAAACCCCTTTAAAATCCCTCCTGGCCAGAGGAAAAATCCTCTCACCCATAAAGGGTTAAGAAGCTAAAGGTAACCTCATTGGCACCTGACCAAAATGACCAATGAGGAGACAAGATCCTTTCAAAAGCTGGGAGGAGGGAGAAAAAACAAAGGGTCTCTCTGTCTGCCTGCCTGCCTGCGTGCTGCTGCTGGGGACAGAACAGGACTGGAGTCTGAGAACTTTTAGTAAGTAATCTAGCTAGGTATGTGTTAGATTATGATTTCTTTAAATGGCTGAGAAGAGTTGTGCTGAATAGAATGACTATTCTTGTCTGTGTGTCTTTTTTGTAACTTAAGTTTTTGCCTAGAGGGATTCTCTATGTTTGGAATCTAATTACCCTGTAAGGTATCTACCATCCTGATTTTACAGAGGTATTCCTTTACTTCTATTAAAAGTCGTCTTGTAAGAAAACTGAAAGCTTTTTCATTGTTCTAAGATCCAAGGGTGTGGGTCTGTGGTCACCTATGCAAATTGGTGAGGATTTTTACCAAACCTTCCCCAGGAAGTGGAGTGCAAGAGTTGGGGGGATTTGGGGGGGAAAGACGTATCCAAACTACGTTTCCCAGTAAACCCAGTTAAAGTTTGGTGGTGGCAGTGGAAATTCCAAGGGCAAAGGGTCAAATTAATTTGTACCTTGGGGAAGTTTTAACCTAAGCTGGTAAAAGTAAGCTTAGGAGGTTTTCATGCAAGTCCCCACATCTGTACCCTAGAGTTCAGAGTGGGGAAGGAACCTTGACAGCATTACTGAAAAAACAGCTGCAGATTGACTCCTGCTAGCAAGAAGCTTCTGTACAATGTACAGTAAGATATTGGGCTTAACCCAGCGCAGGGCTAGGCTGAATTAAAGTCAGTCAAAGTTTTGTCTGAGTAGGGTATGAGGCCCAGCTCCTCAAAGGTCTTTAGATTCCTAACTTCCACTGAAATCAGTGGAAGCTAGGAGCCTAAATACCTACTGTAGAATTTGACCCAATAACAACAATAATAATAACAATTTGCATTTCTAGAGAGATTTTCTTCTTCAAAGCATTTTACACACATGTTTTCTCACTCTCTGCTTCAAATAAAAGCCACTATTGACAGACAATTCTATTTTTCTGTCACAGCACAGACAAATAGGAGAGTGAAGAGAACACAGTTCATTAATGGGATTTTAAGCAGGTTCTCGTATGGAAAAAAAAATAAAGATCCAGCACTCAGAAGATGACTCTGCTTAGCTGTGTGCCTTGTGGCTTAAAGCAGAATTCCAAGAACACGACTTCGCTTTTTGAAATGGTTTCTCAATTAATGACAACTCAAAATATCTGCTTCCACCTAGTGGTGCGAGTTTGCAGAACATGTGTTGTTTGTATTCCCTGTTTTCGATATCTTTGCCTAAAAGATAAAATACATCCGAATCTACTGAGACAATTCACACTTCTGCACAAAGCCACAACAGCACTAAAAATGTATATCTTTGTTAGCAAATAGGGAGAAGGAAAATTGTTAGCAAATTAGGGAGAAGGAAAAGGATAATCTCAGAAAGAGGCTCTCTCTTTCTCCTTCACTTTATTCTATCTAGGTTTTTCTACGGTTCTCATCAATGAAGTATCTGAGCAGCTTCCTCTAGTACATTAATAATATGACTCACATCTGTCATGGTAATATCTTTTATTGGACTAACTTCTGTTGGTGAAAGGACTGCACAGAGTTCTTCCAGAGTGAAGTCCCGGATGACTGGAAAAAGGCTAATGTAGTGCCAATCTTTAAAAAAGGGAAGAAGGAGGATCCTGGGAACTACAGGCCAGTCAGCCTCACCTCAGTCCCTGGAAAAATCATGGAGCAGGTCCTCAAAGAATCAATCCTGAAGCACTTGCATGAGAGGAAAGTGATCAGGAACAGCCAGCATGGATTCACCAAGGGAAGGTCATGCCTGACTAATCTAATCGCCTTTTATGATGAGATTACTGGTTCTGTGGATGAAGGGAAAGCAGTGTCATGTTGAGGGAGCATTGAGGGAGCTGGGATTGTTTAGCCTGCAGAAGAGAAGAATGAGGGGGGATTTGATAGCTGCTTTCAACTACCTGAAAGGGGGTTCCAAAGAGGATGGCTCTAGACTGTTCTCAATGGTAGCAGATGACAGAACAAGGAGTAATGGTCTCAAGTTGCAGTGGGGGAAGTTTAGATTGGATATTAGGAAAAACTTTTTCACTAAGAGGGTGGTGAAACACTGGAATGCGTTACCTAGGGAGGTGGTAGAATCTCCTTCCTTAGAGGTTTTTAAGGTCAGGCTTGACAAAGCCCTGGCTGGGATGATTTAACTGGGAATTGGTCCTGCTTCGAGCAGGGGGTTGGACTAGATGACCTTCTGGGGTCCCTTCCAACCCTGATATTCTATGATTCTATGATTCCTTCAGGTCCTTGAAAGGTTTTTTCTTTCACCAACAGACGTTGGTCCAACAGAAGATATTACCTCAGCTAGGGTGACCAGATGTCCTAAGTGTATAGGGACAGTCCAGATATTCGGGGTTTAGGCGCCTATCAATCCCACCCCACCCCCATCATGATTTTTCATACTTACTATCTGGTCACCCTCTCCCTCACCCACCTTGTCTCTCTAATAGCCTTGGAATGACATGGGAGTTTGTTCTCCTGTCACAGACTGTCCCCTGAGAAAGCTCTATCTACTGCACAGACAAGCCTCATCCTTCGAGTAGAAAACTTCATGGTGCCTGAGAAATAGGCCCTGTCAGCCACAACCCTAATCCCAGGGATTTACCTGATATTTTAGATATACTGGGCCCTGGCCACTGAGCCCCTGGAAGAGAAGGACTGCGACCTGGAACCTGACTTGATGTGTTCACGTTGCAGAAGTATGTACACAGCGTCTGAAGGCAAGCAACAAACAACACTTCAATGGTCACTGAATGAGGGGCCTGTGGAAAAAAATAGTACAATTGTGCAATTAAAGACTGTGTCAAAATGCACGTGCACAGTACTCAGACTCCCTGAATCCTGGCATTTCCAAACTTTCCATTGCTCAGTTTTGCAAACTTACTAATTGTTGTTTTAATGCAGATTTTTGTATATTTGTTGAGTGTCTAAAGATATAAAAATACAGACATGGATTCATATCATTGTCGTGCAAACATCCCCATTTCATTGTTTGTTTTGAAAGAAAAAAGTACAGGACTAGGTTCTGGCAATTTCTGTATTGAGCTGTAAAGAAAGGTATTTTTAAGGGGTTTGAACTATCGAAACAGAGGCACAGAGATTGTCTCACATAGGGAGGAGTGGGTGATGCAGTGCACACTTTCCCAAGCCAGCAGAGTTGCTGGACCCCAAGAGATTCCCCCTCTATTCCTGAGCCAACCTTGGCCAGAAGCAAGCAGACAGAAGGACAAAAGTAGCTCTCCATTTTAATAAAGGCTCTTGTAACTTCCTGGGTCAACTGGTCCCTTCCATTCTTTAGCTGACTATTACTCAGGCTCTTTTCTTACTGGCGAACTTGAATTTTGATTTTTTCTACGTCATGGCCAGTCTTTATCGTCTCTCTTGTAAACTTGAATATGCCAATCCCTGAGAGGACGTACTTTCTTGTTTTTTCCTGATTCGGCAATCCTAGCTCTGGGGATTGAGCTCCCATTTAAGGTACTTTTAATGATGACCCCCAGACCTTTATTTCATCTATCAGGATGTTCAAAGAGAGCAGCTACCCTTCACTGAATGCCACTGCTCTGACTTTGGATTCCCTTGTAGAATGTGTGGGGCTGGGGTAGTTGTCTCAGCTGGATTCTTAATCCAGAGGAAAGACGCTCTCCCCTGTTCAATCAAGATCAGGAATGGCACATAGATTTGGGAGAAAAAGTACATTTTACTTTTACTCTATTTTCTTATTTCTCAAAAGGAACAGTACAACAAAGATAAAAATTCCATTCTGAATAATCAATATAGGTATTGATGTATCTTGTTTGAAATGGGACAGCTGCTCTTCTACTCTCGGGATGGATGCTATATCAATAGATAAGATAAAAAGACAGGCCTAACTGAGAGACTGAACCCATAGGAGGGCCAAATTCTGCTCCTCGGTTACATGAGTACATCGCTCCCCGACTAGGGGCCAAATCTGTGTAAAGAAGAGTAAATCTGGTCCCGAGGGAGTATCGAACAACTTCCAAACTGTATAAGGAGGGTGGTTGAGTCTAAACTATAAAGACAGTTCCAAATATGGACCGCAGTTCAGGAAAGCAGCCTTATTCATCCAAGCATATGAATGATGTAAGAAAATTCTGAAAATGTGGATCTTAGATCATGGTCATAATTTAAAAAAATTAATGGACACAGCGGACACCATTCACATTTGAAACATAAAGTAGCTTAAAACTGTCCTAACTTGAAGTGGTTTGAAACTGCTTCAGGAAATGTGGTCCTCTTAGAAGTGTAGATGTGAGGTTGCATATATGGTAAAGCCATGTATACAGAATACATGCTGATTTTAATCCTACAAATATCCTAAACACTATACAGAATATCTAATTGCTTATTTTTGAATCCTAATCAGAGAAAAATTAAAATGATTTGTGCAAATAATTGAATTCTAAGGATTGTGTAACAACAAACACTCTTATTTTCTAGATCTACTGAGAGCTAGCTCTGAGAGAACAAAACAGTATTTTCAGTGTTTATGGTTCTTTACTGAAGCAGGTCTATTCTTTATCTAAGAACAGGAAAACAAAAGAATTCACAATATTGTTATCCCTTTTGACCTGAGCAATTAGTGAATATTTTGGGTCTTGTGAGTTGTTTCCATTAGGGGGAGAAATGGATGATGGAGTCAGGCATTTTTTTGACACAATCCTGCTTATTTACAAAGAATGTACACGAAGTTCTATTTCCCGAACGACAGCAGGAATAGTTTCTTGGCTCACAATTCCAAGCCTCTTTCTATCCAGCAGTCTACCATAAAGCGCGCATGCTCTCTCTCTCTCTCAACTTTTTCTGAGATCACACTACAGATACTTCCCTGGGGCTCCTTTATGCTTCTGCGGTGTCACACTCCCTCTCTTCCTCCCCCCTCCCGCCCCGAACCCCATCGCCCTGCATTTACATTCAGACCCCAGTGAAAGCCCCTTCCACTGTATGGCTCAACTCCTATTCCAGCTTTACTTGATGGTGACTTCTATTCAGTCAGCCATCTATTCCACAAAAGAGCTTGATTGTTTTTACATTGATCCTGAATAAAGGACAACTGGTATGCCCACCAGCTTCAATAAGGCTTCCCCTTTCCCCAGCGTAACTACCTGTTTTCATGTTGTTTTTATAAATCTGTATCTTGTACATGTCCGCAAAACCCACAGCATTCTTTTATTTTTACTAACCTGAAACAGGATATTGAATGCATAATTTCAGTTACACCAATGTAAATCTGTGGTAATTCATTAGAATTATTTATCCTGGTGACAAAATATGTTAGCACGTCACTAGAGAAAACATGACACTTTTTGCCGGCATTGTTGCATTGTTGCCGGCACCCAGTGCCGAGAGGCTAAACAACAGCTGAGGTTGGTTCGTTACCCGGTGTGCAACACCCAATAATCACACAGGGGTGAAGAAGCAGAAAAGTTTATTTGCAGCTGCAAAAAGGTACAGGGAGAATAAAATCTCCAATCCTGCACCCAGAGCAGGAAGTTACACAGGCTTTTATACATCCTTTTTCCCAGCATACCTATCCAATAGCAAGCTGCCCTAAGTATCCACATAGCCAGCCAATCCAGTTCCCAGCTAGTTCCCTTGTTCTCTGTATCATTTGTTAAACCATACATAAAGCTGCTTTATTCAGCATTGGTCTTCCATATCTGCCCTGTTTGGCCTTGTTTCGTTTCAGGCAGTCTGACTCTGCAACATATTGTTGCAGATCCTCAGCATAACTGCTGCGAGTGCCTCCAGGCCGGGGCCCAAGGACACTTGGGCCTAGTACACAGAGCTGCTGCGAGTGCCTCCAGGCCGGAGGGGGGGGGCAAGGACACCTGGGCCTAGTGCGAGGGGGCTTCATCGACACTCGTGGTCTTCCATCCCCTCGAGATACCGAGTGGCCATGCCCCAGTGTCCCCACTGACCTCCCACATCTGAACTCCCAGCCAGAGCCCGTACGTGCTCCACCACTAGAGGCCCTGATGCAGCAAGCCACCCCATACAGCAAAACAAAACCACTTCCCACATGGCATTAGGATGGCAAACGCTAATAGAGAAAGATGAGAACTTGCTATAACAGGGGTTCTCAAACTTCATTGCACCACGACCCCCTTCTGACAACAAAAATTACTATGCGACCCCAGGAGGGAGAACCAAACCCTGAGCCCACCCAAACCCTAGCTCCCCCGGGCCAGAAGGGGCCAAAGTCAAAACCCAAGGGCTTCAGGCCCAGGCAGGGGGTGGGGGGAGCTGTAACCTGATCCCAGGGCTGAAGCCCAAGTCTCAGCCCTGCTTCCCAGGGCTCAGGCTTGGGCTTCAGCCCTGGGCCCAGGCACGTCTAACTCCAGCCCTGGTGACCCTATTAAAAAGGGATCCCGACCCACAGTTTGAGAACCGCTGTGCAGTAACATGCACTGATTATTGGTGATACTTGGTTTCCTCACAAAGACATGCACAAGGTTACATGGAACTCATCAGATGGTTAAACCACAAACCAGACTGAGCACATGTCAGGAGACCGGGTTGTAGGTGGTCAGGCATAGTGGTCAGACTGGGAGTCATGCCTAGTGGTGAGTGTCCAAAAGCCAAAAGCAGGGATTGAGACGGGGCCAAAACCAAGAAGCAGATCCCAAGATTCGAACTAGAGTCAGAATCCAAATGGCAGAGCCAAGAATCAAGTAGGGTGACCAGACAGCAAATGTGAACAATTGGGATGGGGGTGGGGTAATAGGAACCTATATAAGAAAAAGACTCCCAGATCAGGCCTGTTCCTATCAAATCGGGATATCTGGTCACTCTAGAATCAAGAGAGAGTCGGAGTCAGGAATCAGAGCCAAGGGTCAGAACCGGATCACCGGGGGCAGGGAAGAAGGGAGCAGGGCTGGTTCTGAGGCAGGAGCAAGGCTGGGTGTAGGACAGGATCTGGGCTGAAGCTGTGGAGGAACAGAGAAGAAGCAGGGCTTGGCAAGAGCTGAGCCCAGGGAGGCAGAGAATCACTGAGCACCCAGCGAGCGACTGCTGCTGCTGAGTTTAAGAACCAGACAGCTAACTTCTTCAGCCAATCTGGCAGGGTGGTCCAAGCAGGACAGTGTCGGAGGATGGTGCCGTGGGGAAGGCGAGCAGAGCTTCATCATCATGGGCTTGCTTCTGGACGGCGCCGTGCCTTGTGGGGCCGGAGGTCTATCTTGCCTGGTGGGAAACTGCGGTGCCATCATGGCAATCAAGTCCCTGGCCACCTCAAACGTGTCCAGGATGGAAGGGAGCTCCTGCTCCTCCACCTGGCACTCTCTAGCAGGAGGGTCCAGTGGCACCAGACTTGACGGATCCCTCTGCAGGCCCAAAGTCGACAGTGCTGATCCCTGCTAATATTCTGTTCGCTTTTTTGACTGGTGCTGCACACTGAGCAGATGCTTTCAGAGAACTATCCACAGTGACCCCAGGATCTTTCTTGAGTAGTAACAGCTCATCATTGATATGATAAACCCCCCTCATTTTATATGTATCGTTGGGATTATGTTTTCCAATGAGCATTACTTTGCACTTACCAACATGGAATTTCATCTGCCATTTTGTTGCCCAGTCACCCAGTTGTCTGAGGTTCCTTTGTAATTCTTCACGGTCTGCTTTGGACTTATCTGTCTTGAGTAAGTTTCTATCATTTGCACTTTTTGCCACATCACCATTTACCCCCTTTTCCAGATCATTTATGAATATGTTGAACATCACTAGTCCCCGTACAGATCCCTGGGGGACACCACTGTTTACCTCTCTCCATGCTGAATATTGACCATTTATTCCTATCCTTTGCTTCCTGTCTTTTAAGTTAGTGATCCGTGAGAGGACTTTCCCTCTTATCCCGTGACTGCTTACTTTGCTTAGGACCCCCACCAAAGGCTCTTTGTCAAAGGCTTTCTGAAAGTCCAGGAACCTCATGTCTCCTGCTTTGCCCCATGGGCATTTTAACCCTCCAGACCCATTGGGTAACAGTGTGAAGTACAGAGGGAAACTGAGGCATGCATAGAATTATTTAAAAATGTTACAGAAAATTCCCACTTTATTAAGGTCTGGTACATTTTAAACCTGATGCTGCACATGGAAATGTGTCCAGCTGTCTCTCAGGTATGGGCCATGCCCCTTGTGTGCTCCTTTCTCCCCAGTATCACACTTGTGACAGAGTGCTCCCAAGCAGGGCACAGCTGGGCACCTGGGAACAGAGCTGAGCCTCCCCTGAGCACAGCCAAGGTCACTGACTCTCAGGAGAACTGGTGGCTTTCTTAAAGTCCCAGCTCCTGGAGTCATGTGAATTTGTGAGAATTCCAGTTTTTGCTTCGCCAATGAAGTCGGTGTCTAGTGCTCATGGCTGGGGAGCACAGTCCAGCAGCTCCATGGAGGGATAAATAAAGAACCCAAACTGATCAGTTTTGTAATCCCATGATTTTGGGGGCCTCACTTCTGAGCTCTGAAGCTGGTGACGCTGCATAGATGGTGGGCTCTGTGTGCCTATTAGCTCCAAAGTACGCCAGCAACAACCAGCACAGAGATGTCCTCTGAAGTAGCTGCCACTGTTAATGAGGGGAGCTGCAAGGCCTAGCTGAGCCACTGGGTGGGAAAGGGTGGGTTGTGGGGTGGGATGCTGGGTGGGGCAGGGCAGGCTGGAGAGAGTGAGGTGGCAAGTGGGGAAGACTGACTGGGTGGGGGGAGGGAAGGCTGGCTGAGGGTGTCAGGGAAGGCTTGTGGGGAAGGGGGTGGGGCGGTGGCAGCAGCAGGTGCTGGAAGGAGGGTGGCAGGCACTGGGTGGGAAGTTGAGGGGGTGTTGGTTGCGGGAGGCTGGGTTGGGGGAAGCAGGTGGTGGGTGGGAAAAATTGGGGGGCTGGGACATGGGGGGCATGGGCGGTGGGCTAGAAGGGGCAAAGGCTAGGCTGGGATTGGCAGATGCTGGGCAGGGAAGGCTGGGCTGGTGGGGTGGGGAAGGCCACGGGCACTTTGCTTGGCCTTTCCACACAGCATCTGTCTGTCCAGCCCTCTTATCAGGGCGTGGCCTCGCTTGCTGATCAGTCTTCAGAGGCTGCTGCTGCAGTGCAAAGGCAATCCAGAACTGGATTAACCTGACTGCTTCTGCCCCATGCCTCAGTGGACACCCTGCACGAGAGCCGGCAGAGGGACCCTTGCGTCCTGAGCAAAGCTCCCTGCCAAGGGGTTCTCCCAGGCAGCCTTTCCTTCTGTGCCAGAGCTTTGGGGTGAGAGGAGATGGCTGCCCTGGCAGGAATCTGGGGCCCATTGATCCAACACCCTTTGTCCCTTGGGTGGCTGTTAACAGCATCCCGGGCTCGTCTGTGAGCCTGTGTGGGATAGAGGGCGGCTGCTCTTCATTGATCCCTCGTTATCTGTAGGCTCTCCCTGGCCGATAAGGGGGCTACAGGGTGAGGGCAGGGCGGGGCCTGGAGCCTGAGCTTTGGCAACCTGCCACCGACTGCCATGCCGGTGTTACGGTAACACCAGGACTCTGATTTGAACTCTGCTTCATGCTGTCACCTTGGGCCTGGAGCTATGCCACCTGGCTTTCGCCTGAAGGGGGCGAGTGGTTTTCTTCTAATGGTTGAGCCAGCTCAGCAGCCTGTAACTAGACTCCTAATAGAATCAAAATTATAGTGGAAAGAGGAGGAAGTGCAATTAGCATGTAAAGCCCTCACAAGGGGGGGGGCATGCCACCAAATATTAATACCCATCCCCAGCCTCTCTCCCTTCACAGCGTTTTGGAACCCAGGTCCCTTGCCTAGTGAGTGGTACTTAGTTGATGGCGAGTCCCTCCATCATAACAAAAGGCCAAGTACAGTTCCCCTGTCCTTGATTCCCATAATCAGGGTCATAACAATTTATTCTTCCTGCCCCAATAACAGAGACAATGGGGATCCCACAGCAGCCAAAGTGACCATTTGGGCAGCTATGGCCTCATTCTAGGCGGGGTGGGTGTGCCTATGCAAATGAGATCGGCCCCTGAAGTTCTTTTCCACAACTTGCCACACCTCACCACCAGATGTCAGGGTGGAGCTCATCCCGATTCTGCTTACAAGAGGAAAGTGATCAGGAACAGTCAGCATGGATTCACCAAGCGCAAGTCATGCCTGACTAATCTAATTGCCTTCTATGATGAGATAACTGGCTCTGTGGATGAGGGGAAAGCAGTGGATGTGTTATTCCTTGACTTTAGCAAAGCTTTTGACATGGTCTCCCACAATATTCTTGCCAGCAAGTTAAAGAAGTATGGGCTGGATGAACGGACTATAAGGTGGATAGATAGCTGGCTAGACTGTCGGGGTCAATGGGTGGTGATCAATGGCTCCATATCTAGTTGGCAGCCAGTATCAAGTGGAGTGCCCCAAGGGTCGGTCTTGGGTCCGGTTTTGTTCAATATCTTCATAAATTATCTGGAGGATGGCGTGGATTGCACCCTCAGCAAGTTTGCAGATGACACTAAACTGGGAGGAGAAGAAGATAGGTTGGAGGGTAGGGATAGGATACAGAGGGACCTAGACAAGTTGGAGGATTGTGCCAAAAGAAATCTGATGAGGTTCAACAAGGACAAGTGCAGAGTCCTGCACTTCGGAGGGAAGAATCCCATGCACCGCTGCAGACTAGGGACCAAAAGGCTTGGCCGCAGTTCTGCGGAAAAGGACCTAGGGGTTACAGTGGACGAGAAGCTGGATATGAGTCAACAATGTGCCCTTGCTGCCAAGAAGGCCAATGGCATTTTGGGATGTATAAGTAGGGGCATTGCCAGCAGATCGAGGGACGTGATCGTTCCCCTCTACTCGACATTGGTGAGGCCTCATCTGGACTACTGTGTCCACTTTTGGGCCCCACACTACAAGAAGGATGTGAAAAAATTGGAAAACGTCCAGCGGAGGGCAACAAGAATGATTAGGGGACTGGAACACGTGACTTATGAGGAGAGGCTGAGGGAACTGGGATTGTTTAGTCTGCGGAAGAGAAGAAGGAGGGGGGGATTTGATAGCTGCTTTCAACTACCTGAAAGGGGGTTCCAAAGAGGATGGCTCTAGACTGTTCTCAGTGGTAGCTGATGACAGAACAAGGAGTAATGGTCTCCAGTTGCAGTGGGGGAGGTTTAGGTTGGATATTAAGAAAAACTTTTTCACCAGGAGGGTGGTGAAGCACTGGAATGGGTTACCTAGGGAGGTGGTGGAATCTCCTTCCTTAGAGGCTTTTAAGGTCAGGCTTGACAAAGCCCTGGCTGGGATGATTTAATTGGGGATTGGTCCTGCTTTGAGCAGGGGGTTGGACTAAATGACCTCCTGAGGTCCCTTCCAACCCTGATATTCTATGATAAGTCTCTGCCTGCGCTAGAGCTTAAGTCTTTGCAGTTAATTTAACCCTTCTGAAACAGGAGGGAAGTTACTCAATGTTCCAGCTGAGGCCACGTCTATATTGGGAGCATTTTGCCAGTATAGGTAAACTAGTGTGGACATAGAAGAGCACTACTGTCCCCCACTGAATAAAGAACCTTTACCCTTAGAAAAGAGCAAGAATACAAAGAGGACGAACCCACTGCTCAGGCTTGCTCTGCATGGCTTTTCTATCACTGTAGCGATGTTGGCTAGGGGTGTGATTCCTAACCAATACCATCATACCAGTACATCATCTTAACTCGTGGAGGCAGTTATACCAGTATAAGTGTGCTTATACCTGTACAACTAATATACACTAGCACTGGAGAGCTTAAAATAAGATACTAGACTGAGAGGACAAAAGAAAGGAGCAGATTCTCCTCTTAAATATACAGCATTCTCGCCTAGGATAGAAGACTGCGAAGAGGGACTTGCAGACAGATGTACACTGAATAGAGTTATTAGCAAGATGAAAAAAGATGGCTTAGCAGCTCTCCTGCTCCGATTGCAAAGTAAAGAATTAACTGCAACATCAGATCACTTCTGCTTTGGCCAGCCAGAAGGCATCCATATAACACTGGCTGCATTTGCTCCATTGCCTGAAGTGGGAAGTAAATAGCCTGGTCCCATGAGTGAACTGTTGGAAGAGAATAGGATCCCATCACTGAGCTAGGTATTCTGAAGAACCTGTTTCACCTTTCTTCAGGGTAAATGCACTGATCTGAAGGGCATTACTAAATATGAACTGGATGCTTTTAATAAGTGGTAAATGGATGAGCGATATAAATATGAAATCAAGACGGCTTCTTTTTTCCAGCCTAATAGCAAGTGAAGGCATCCTTCTAGCAAAAGGCAGCACAGCATACCGAGCTCACCATGCATAAGCATTTACAAAAACATGATTTCCCAAGTGCATTAGAGACCTTAACATCCCATCCTACCTTCAGAGTAACAGCCATGTTAGTCTGTATTCACAAAAAGAAAAGGAGTACTTGTGGCACCTTAGAGACTAACCAATTTATTTGAGCATAAGCTTCCGTGAGCTACAGCTCACTTCATCGGATGCATCCTACCTTCCTGCACTTTATCAGATGATAGGGAAACCAACAGGCCCTGATTCGATGATACTTATCATAGGGACATTGTATTAACCTCTCTGGATCCAAAGCATCAACTGGAAGAGAAGGAATAAAAAGACAAAAGAAAACATTCTGTAAAACAAGATCTAAGTTCATCATCAACACAATTAACAAGAGTGAAAGCATACTAGCTACTGGAGCTGCCCTCTAACGGGGTTAAGCCATCAATTTTTAATAGCCGAGATAAAAATGCTAAACTGCTAAGTTGGCACTCATTGTGTGTACCCAACCAAATTCACTTTGGATTTTGGGTGAGTGGAATATTCCATTAAAAATGAGGAAAGCGCAATCAGTAGTGCAGAGTGGCCGGTACATATTAATGACTATACTTATGCAGAACAGTGAGCTGGAAATAAACATTACTATAAAAACCCTTGAAGCTACCAAATTAACTAGTTGTACCGCAGTGACATGCTAAGGATTGGCAGAAGCAAGGCATTCTGAAGTAAATCCTTTTGCATTTACCTTCAGACTCCAAGGCCATCTCTGCTGGATTTGGAAAAACATCAAACTAAAACAAACATGTCTGGAGTTAAGGATGCAATTTGCACTACAGTGCACTTGGCCCTGTAAGGTGCAGAGGTTGGCAGGTGCTTAAGAGCCCAAGACTCTCTGAACATAGTGAGGGTCTAAGTCACAGGCACTTTTTGAAAATGTTCCCTCCTAGTCCATACTATGACCCAGAGACAGGCACGAGTCACCTTAATCACTTAACAGTTACACAGAAGGGACAAGGTAGGGGAGGACCAACTTCTGAAAGTGAGACACACAAGCTTTCAAGCATACATAGACCTCTTCTTCAGGATTCAGTTTGTGTCCATGCAGCAGTTTTCTTGCCATCACAAATGTGTCTCCCCTCACACCTTCCATGCTATTTATCCGCATTTGTATCAATGTACAGAGGGCATGCACAGAAGTAACATGGGCCAATGGACTGTGGGAGGTTTTCTAGATAGCTGGAAGTAAGGAGGACGGGCCAGATTGATTACATAAATCAGTATTTTTCAACCTTTTTGATACCAGGGACCAGCTTAGAATCATTGAATATCAGGGTTGGAAGGGACCTCAGGAGGTCATCTAGTCCAACCCCCTGCTCAGAGCAAGACCAACACCAACTAAATCATCCAAGCCAAGGCTCTGTCAAGCCGGGCCTTAAAAACCTCTAAGGATGGAGTTTCCACCATCTCCCTAGGGAACCCATTCCAGTGTTTCACCACCCTCCTAGTGAAATAGTGTTTCCTAATATCCAACCTAGACCTCCCCCGCTGCAACTTGAGACCATTGCTTCTTGTTCTGTCATCTGCCACCACTTTGAACAGCCTAGCTCCATCCTCTTTGTAACCCCCTTTCAGGTAGTTAAAGGCTGCTATCAAATTCCCCCTCACTCTTCCCTTCTGCAGACTAAATAACCCCAGTTCCCTCAGCTTCTCCTCATAAGTCATGTGCCCCAGCTCCTTAATAATTTTCGTTGCCCTCCGCTGGACTCCCTCCAATTTGTCCACATCTGTTCTGTAGTGGGGAGACCAAAACTGGACGCAACACTCCAGGTGTGGCCTCACCAGTGCCAAATGGAGGGGAATAACCACTTCCCTCCATCTGCTGGCAATGCTCCTACTAATACAGCCCAATATACCATTGGCCTTCTTGGCAACAAGGGCACACTGCTGACTCATATCCAGCTTCTCATCCACTGTCATCCCCAGGTCCTTTTCTGCAGAACTGCTGCTTAGCCAGTCGGTCCCCTGTCTGTAGCAGTGCATGGGATTTCCTTCCTTCCTTCCTTAGTGCAGAACTCTGCACTTGTCCTTGTTGAACCTTATCAGATTTCTCTTGGCCCAATCCTCCAATTTGTCTAGGTCACTCTGGACCCTTCCCTACCCTCCAGTGTATCTACTTCTCCCCCCAGTTTAGTGTCACCTGCAAACTTGCTGAGGGTGCAATTAATCCCATCATCCAGATCACTAATAAAGATGTTGAACAAAACCAGCCCCAGGATTGACCCCTGGGGCACTCTTCTTCATACCAGCTGCCAACTAGACTTGGAGCCATTGATCACTACCTGTTGAGCCCAACAATCTAGCCAGCTTTCTATCCACCTTATAGTCCATTCATCCAATCCGTACTGCTTTAACTTGCTGGCAAGAATACTGTGGGAGACCGTACCAAAAGCTTTGCTAAAGTCAAGATATATCACATGCACTGCTTTCCCCATATCCACAGAGCCAGGTATCTCATCCTGGAAGGCAATCAGGCTGGTCAGGCATGACTTGCCCTTGGTGAATCCAAAGCTTGCAGCTTTTCTAAACAGTGTCAGGGAGATCTGAGGGACAGGCCATTGAGAAAGACTGACATAGGTACTTAGGACAAATGGCTACTTGTGACGAAGTGGAAAGTGTCTTAGTGTTTGTATGAATACTGTGCACGCCTCAGTTTTCCCATTGTGTTGCACAAGTATCTAGGTGGTGGGATAAGGGTGTGTGACCTTTGCAGATACCCCGAGAGGGAAGGTGCAAGTGCCTTCTAGCTCCCTGGGCCCAGACAATAGATGTATCTTGGCAACTGATTGCCGGGGCCCATCCTCTGCAAGAGCCAGTGGGAGGAATTGGAGAACAAAGAGAGGTGGAGGCCAGGTGACCGGTTTGCTTGTGGAACAGCATACAGGATGGAGGAGGGGCAACTGGGTGTGACTGAAGGTGGGCTGCTGGAGGCTGGTCAGACTCCTGGTTTGGGACTCAGGAGGAGAACCTGTGGCTCTGGGTCTCCTCAAGATGAACTTTGCTGTAACTTCCTGCTTTCTGTGCTAACAAGATTCTGCTCTATGCTGTGTTCCAGACAACTAATAAACCCTTCTGTTTTACACCGCTGGCTGAGAGTCACTCCTGACTGCTGAAGTCGGGGGTGCATGGCCCCTTTGGAGGGCGTGTAAGGTTTCCCCAGGTGTCCTATTCAGGTGGCTCACTGCAGGGAGCTTATGGCGTGAGACAGGGATGCTGAATGCTCCGAGGTCAGACCAAGGAGGAGCTGAAGCCCAGGAGGCTTGTCCTAGTGAGAGTGTGCCCCGAGGGGTAGCCACACTGCAAGAGGGTCCTGGTCCGGGGGCTAGTCTTCACCAGACTCACTGCAGCTGCGCTAATGTAGGGCAGTAGTGTAAACGCACTGTGAAGACCAGACAGCGCTTTCCTGTCAGCATAATTACTCCACCTCAGCGAAAGTTGGAAGCTATGACAGAATGAGAGTGTGTCCCACTGACTTAGCGCCGGTGTGGACAGCTCAGGGGGGTGGCTTTTTCATGTCCGTGACCGACATAAGTTACATCAACTTAAGCGGAAGCGTAGACAAGCCCTGAACTTCATTCACTGGTTCCAGAGCACCAAGCCCGTGCATCCATGAACTACTAAGGGGGGAAAAAGTCCCCAATGCCTCAAACCAACACCATACACCTGGCTATGCCTCTGGAGAGGGCAGCACCCTTACCTGACCATGGTACTAATTAGGGCTGTCGATTAATCACAGTTAACTCACGCCATTAACTCAAAAAAAATTATTAAAAAAATGAATCGCAGTTATATTTCAATTGGTATTCTATTGTGTATTACACATTTTGGGATGTTTTCTACATTTTCAAATATATTGATTTCAGTTACAACACCGAATACAAAAGGTACAGTGCTCACTCTATTCTATTTATTGCAAATATTTCCACTGTAAAAATGATAAACAAAAGAAATCGTATTTTTCAATTCACCTCATACAAGTACTGAGGTGCAATCTCTTTATCGTGAAAGTGCAACTTACAAATGTAGATTTTTTTGTTACGTAACTGCACCCAAAAACAAACCAATGTAAAACTTTAGACCTTACAAGTCTACTCACTCCTACTTCTTGTTCAGTCAATCACTGAGAGAAACAAGTCTGTTGACATTTACGGGAGATATGCTGCCCACTTCTTATTCACAATGTCACCCGAAAGTGAGAACAGGCATTTGTATGGCACTTTTGTAGCCGGCATTGCAAGGTATTTACACGCCAGAGATGCTGAACATTCATATGCCCCTTCATGCCTCGGCCACCGTTCCAGAGGACGTGCTTCCATGCGGATGACACTTGTTAAAAATATAATGTGTGTGACTGAACTCCTTGGGGGAGAGCGGTGCGCCCCCTGCGCTGTTTCACTGCACGCCGCCACAGATTCCCTGTTATAGCAGTCACGGATGATGACCCAGCACAGGTTGTTCATTTGAAGAACACTTGCCCTGCAGATCTGACCAAACGCAAAGAAGGTACCAATCTGAGATTTCTAAAGATAGCTACAGTACTCGACTCAAGGTTTAAGAATCTGAAGTGCCTTCCGAAGTCTGAGAGGGTCGAGGTGTGGAGCATGCTTTCAGAAGTCTGTAAAGAGCAATACTCCAATGTGGAAACTACAGATCCAAGCCACCAAAAGAGAAAATCAACCTTCTGCTGGTGGCATCTAACTCAGATGATGAAAGTGAACATGTGTTGGGCCACACTGCTTTGGATCGTTATTGAGCAGAACTCATCATCAGCATGGACACATTCTCTCCTGCAAATGTAAACAAACTTGTTTGTCTTAGCAATTGGCTGAGCAAGAAGTAAGACTGAGTGTACTTGTAGGCTCTAAAGTTTTACATCGTTTTGTTCGAGAATGCAAATTTTTTGTACATAATTCTACATTTGTGAGTTCTACTTTCGTGATAAAGAGATTGCACTATATTACTTGTATTAGGTGAAGTGAAAAACACTATTTCTTTTGTCTTTTTGTACAGTATAAATATTTGTCATAAAAAAGAAATGTAAGTGAGCACTGTACACTTTGTATTCTGTGTTGTAAATGAAATAAATATATTTGAAAATGTAGAAAACATCCACAAATATTTAAATGGTATTCTATTATTTTTAAGTGTGTGATTACATTTTTTAATTGCTTGACAGCCCTAGTACTAACAGGATATTAACCATGTTGCGTCTGTAGCAAAACGCATTTTGGAGCCAGCCACTGGTAATAAAGTCAATTATGAATTATGGCAAGGACAGGGCCTTAATAAGAACAGTCACTTCACTGGGATGATCCCCAGGAAACTGATTTAGGCCCTGGCTGCACAAGACATGACTGTAGCTTTGTAACCAGTTTGTACCCCACACAGCAAATCTGATCTGCTAGTTGGATCATCCATTTCTCCAGACCACAGACATGCTGCAGCTGGGGGACATAGTCCACTAGGTCAATGTGGGAACCCACAAACCATGATGCACACACTGTGGAGGACTGCAAAATGGCAACTTCCTGGAGGTCTTCATGCCTTGAACATCACTGATAAGAAGGCTGAGGCTTAGCTGGATCGCATACACTAAATAAATAAAAGGAACCACACACAGCTGAGTTACGCCCCCACTCCAGCCTTCCTGGCTCACAAAGGTTGGGCAGCTCAGTTATCTTTTCTTATACACGCTTAAAGTAATACTCTATCCTGAGCCCCTCCACCTGCCTGAGAGGTCAACACTTTTATACCTACCTTGTGGCTCATGATCTGTATGAAGAACTTGGTTCCTGATGTTTTAGTTAAAACAAACAAACCAAAAACACAAAGAGTTAGATTCTCTCCTGTCTTCACTGCAATTCACACAATTTGAATGCATCAGCCATCTAAAAAAATCCTTCCCCCCCAAGATTATAAGTCTAAATAAGACAGAATTTAAAGGACTGCACAGTCTAGAGTCAACCTGAATCTCAGATTTGGTTGCCCATCAGAAAATATGTTTACTACTCCACCGGCAAGTTGTCACTTCAGTCCCATGATGTGCTTTTGCTCTGAAACATGACTGGCTAAAAATGGCATCTCCTCAGTTGGCCTGCTCTCTGTGTGTGTGTGTATTGGAATCAGAGCTGTGAGGGTCGTGACAAAAATGAGAAGGGGGAGGATTTGTTGCATTTTGCTCATCTTAACTCTGCAGAGCCAGCCCAGCTACAGGAGGGAAAGCTCAGGTCTATTCTGCATCATCATTGTTATTATTTATTTGTATTAGCATAGTGCCCAGGAGCCCTAGTCATGGACAAAGATCTGTTGTGCTAGGCACTGTACAGTGATTAAACAAATGCAACATTAACAGAAAGAAAAGGAGTACTTGTGGCACCTTAGAGACTAATCAATTTATTTGAGCATAAGCAGAATTAATATCATATTGCCTCTATATAAATCCACACTACATTCCTATCTTGAATACTGTGTGCAGATGTGGTCGCCCCATCTCAAAAAGATATATTGGAAATGGAAAAGATACAGAAAGGGGCAACAAAAATTATTACGGGTATGGAACAGCTTCCTTATAAGAAGAGAGAAGACTGGGACTTTTCAGCTTGGAAAAGAGATGACTAAGGGGGTGAAAGTAAATACGGAAGTGTTATTTCTGCTTCTCATAACACAAGAACTAGAGGTCATCAAACAAAATTAATAGGCAACAGGTTTAAAACAAACAAAAGGAAGTATTTCTTCACACAATGCACAGTCAACCTGTGGAACTCCTTGCCAGAGGAAGTTGTGAAAGCCAAGACTATAACAGGGTTTAAAAAAGAACTAGATAAGTTCATGAATTAGTCAGGATGAGCAGGGATGCAAAACCAAGCTCTGAAGTGTACCTAGCCTCTGTTTGCCAGAAGCTGGGAATGGGCCAACATTAGGTAAGGCGGAATTCTAGGCTACCCTGAGCTGTATGGTTCTGACACTATCTGACCCCCCTGCTGGATCCCAAGGCCATAGAGCCCTTCAGCCAAATGGATGGTATTGAGATGGGGGACTATGACCTGTTCAAACAGGCTTTGCTGCTGAAGTTTGAACTGACCCCCGAGGCGTACAGGAAACAATTCCGGGGTGTACGCAAGACCCCAGGTGTCACTTACAAGGAGGTCACCAATCTGCTGGGGGAATATCTCCGTAGGTGGGGGAAGGGCACAGGGCCACTACCGCAGAGGAGGTGTGTAACCTGGTGGGGTTGGGGCAGCTGCATGACATCTGCCCTCCAGACCTTAAGATGTGGTTAGTGGACCGGAAGCCTAAAGATCTGCGCAGTGCAGGGGCACTAGTGGATGAGTTTGTGAACAGCAGATAGGGGTCAGGAGGGATACCCACATCAGGGACTCAGAAGGGGAGTCACACAGAAACCTCCCCAGGGTGGGACTCCAGGAAGCCCAACTCACAGGTGCCCCTGAAGGCTGGGGCAGGCCGACCCCCCATGGGACTTGAGGGACCTGAAATGTAATTACTGTGGCCAAAAAGGACACAAGGTGGCTCAATGCCTGAAGATGGAGGAAATGGCAGCCAAGTAGAACCCGCGGGGTGTCAACTGGGCAGAAGCCCACCGAGAGGGGGCACCGCGGGTCCAGGGGGCCGCAGTTGATAGGGCTATGCTGGGGTCGGGGATCACACCGAAGCACGAGGGTAGGGCTTGACAGTGCTGGGCCAGAGCCTCTGTCCCAAGGTGCGGAAACTGAGGCACCGCCAACCAGGGCTGTCCCCTCAAACCCAGCAGCCAAATTCCAGATGGAGCTGCAGGAGGATCCCTCCTCAGAGAAGCTGAGGGCCCTTGCTGGCCACAATGGTGCAGGACCCCAGGGGGAGGACTGCCGGGAGAGATTCCTGTGGGAGAAGGGATTCCTGTCCCGGGAATGGGCTGGTTCAGGGCCAACTGAACCTTGGAAAGCCAGGAGGCAATTGGTGGTCCTCCCCCAGAGGTACCACCACAGACTGTTGTACTTGGCCCACAATATTCCCCTTTCAGGGCATCTGGCGCACCAGGCAGAGGCTGCTGCAGAACTTTCAGTGGCCCGGGGCCTTTGACGCCGTCCAACAGAATTGCAGGGCCTGGGACTCCTGCCAGAGGGTGGGGAAGGCCCAGGAGAAGTGTAAAGCAGCTCTGAGACCTCTGCCCATCGTAGAGGAGCCTTTCCAGAGGGTGGCCATGAACATAGTGGGGCCCCTCAGCAGGGCAGCCCGGTCGGGGAAGAAATACATTCTGGTGGGGGTAGATTTCTCTCTGCGCTACCCCGAGGCAGTGGCCATGTCCTCTATGGAGGCAGACACCGTGGCAGACGCGCTGCTCACCGTTTTTAGCAGAGTGGGTTCCCCCAGGAGGTCCTTACAGACCAGAGGTCCAACTTCATGTCAACCCTGCTCCAGTGCTTGTGGGAGAAGTGTGGGGTCTGACACACCTGGGCCTCGGCGTGTCACCCTCAGTCCAACAGGCTGGGGGAGAGGTGCAATGGGACCCTAAAGATGAGGCTGAAAACCTTTATGGACCAGCACCCACAGGACTGGGAGAAGTATTTACCCCACCTGCTGTTCACATACAGGGAAGTGCCCCAGGAATCTACAGGGTTTTCCCCTTTCGGAAATAGGAGGAGGGTGAGGGGACCCCTCGACTTGATGAGGGACGAGTGCGGGGGGAAGGCCTCCCCCGATGGAGTATGTTCTGACCTGTCTGGAAAAGCTCGCGGAGCTCATGGGCTTGGCCAGGGGAAACCTAGCCAGGGCACAGGGGAAGCAGAAGGTCTGGTACAACCGCTCAGCACGTGCCTGCTTCTAGACTACCAGGGACCAGGGGATGCTTCTCATCCCCATGAGGAAGCACAAGCTGCAAGATGCCTGGGACGGCCCCTTCAAGGTCATCAGACAGGTAAATGAAGTGAAATATGTCGTGGAACTGTCCAACCGGGCACACCGCCACTGGGTGCACCATGTCAACATGATGAAGCCATACTGGGCCAGGGAGAAGTTGGGGCTGGCTGGGTGTGGGCAGTGGGAGGAGAAGGGAGAGGATCCCCTGGTGGGACTCCTCCCTGAGGTGGGGGCTGACCCCTCGCTGGAATCAATTCTCCTCTCAGACCAGCTAACCCCTGCCCAGCAGGCAGAGATCAGAGAGGTGCTGCCTTCACACCGGCAGCTGTTCTCCAGCCGGCCCGGGCTCACTATCCTGGCTGTTCACCAGGTGGAAACAGGAGCCAATCTTTCCATCAGGTGTTCCCCATTCAGGGTCACTAGGAAAACAGCCAAGGACCTGGAGAGAGAGGTTGGAGACATGCTGGCTTTAGGGGTGATCCAGCCGTCCTCTCCCATGGTGCTGGTCCCAAAGAAGGACGGGTCAATCCGGTTCTGTGCGGATATGGGAAGTTCAGTGCCATCACCATGTCCAATGCCTACCACCGATAAAATCCTAGACAAGTTGGGGTGGGGGTGTTGATTTGACAAAGTGGGACTGTTCTTAATGTTTCCTCTGAATAGTGTGGGGGTGCCTCAATTTCCCCTTTGCAGTTCTTAAGTATCTAGGTGGTGGGAGAAGGGTGTCTGATCACTGCAGAGCCCTAGAGGGCAGGTGTGTGCAGGAGTCTGGACACAGAGAATGGCCGACACCCTGTTTCTTGGCCACTGATGGCCTGGGCCCTTCCCCCCTGCAAGGTGAGAGCTAAAGGGTTGGAGAACAAGGGAATCAGGTGACCTCCTGGCCCGGGAAAGGAACAAAGCCCAGAGGAGGAGGGGCTGGAGGGAGTTTCAGTTTGGGGCTGGCTGGGACATGGAGTGAAGGGCAGACGTGGTTGTCTGGCTCACTGCCCCCCAAAATGGACCCAGCTGAGGAGTCCTGTTCTCTGCACCTACCAGCTCTGTTTTAGACCATGTTCCTGTCATTTAATAAACCTCTGTTTTACTGGCTGGCTGAGAGTCACATCTGACTGCGAAGTTGGGGTGCAGGACCCTCTGGCTTCCCCAGGAGCCCCAGCAGAGCAGACTCGCTGTGGGAAGCGCATGGAGGGGCAGAGGATGCTGAATGCTCTGAGGTCAGACCCAGGAAGCTGTGTGAGCTGTGTGTCCTGCAGACAGTCTGCTCACAGACAGGAGACTTCCCCAGAGTCCTGACTGGCTTCATGGGGAGCAGTTCCAGAGCATCGCCTGGGGACTCCATGACAGCTATCAAATCCCCCCTCCCTCTTCTCTTCTGCAGACAAAATAACCACAGTTCCCTCAGCCTCTCCCCATAAGTCACGTGCCCCAGCTCCCTACTCATTTTCATTGCCCTCCGCTGGACTCTCTCCAATTTTCCGCATCCTTTCTGTAGTGGGGGCCCAAAACTGGACGCAATACTCCAGATGAGGCCCTCACCAGTGCTGAATAGAGGGGAATAATCACTTCCCTCGATCTGTGGGCAATGCTCCTACTAATGCAGCCCAATATGCTGTTAGCCTTTTTGGCAACACGGGCACACTGCTGACTCACCTCCAGCTTCTCATCTGCTGTAACCCCAGGTCCTTTTCTGCACGTCCTTTTCACCAGTTCCTTATCCACCTTTCAATTCTCAGATTAAAGCCCATCTTCTCCAATTGAACTAATAATTTCCCAATTGTATCAAATGCCTCATTGACATCCAGGTAGATTAGATCATTGGTTTTTAATTTTTAAGGGGGGGTCATACTCAGAGGTTTGATGTTCGAAAGGGGTCACCAATACAAAAAGTTTGAGAACCACTGGATTAGATTTACTGCATTTCCTTTGTCTAAAACCTCAGTTATCTTCGCAGAGAAACAGATCAGGTTGGCCTGGCAGGACCTACCGATTGTAAAACCAGGTTGTATTTTATCCCAGTTACCGTTCACCTCTTTGTCCTTCATTACTTTCTCACTCAAAATTTGTCCCAAGACCTTGCAGACAGTTGAGGTCAAATTAAAAGGCCTGTAGATACCTGGACCACGTTTTTTTTCCATTTCTTAAAAATAGGAAGTATATTAGCAATTCTCCACTCCCCCGCCCCGAGTTTACAGAGCCATCAGAAATCCTTGCTATTGGGCTTGCAATTCCATGTGCCAGTCCCCTTACTCTGCATGGATGGAGCTTATGGGGTGCAAGGGGCTGCAGTGAGTGGGGTGGGAGGACCCAGTAGGGGGCACTTGCCCCTTCTAGTCTGTGCTGGCCCCAGCATAGTGCTCAATTTGTGCTATTTTGGGGGTTGTAAATCTAAGTTTCTGAGCGCTTGTCACTAAGGAGCCCATGTGCAGTGCAGCCTGGTCATAGAATCATAGAATATCAGGATTGGAAGGGACCTCAGGAGGTCATCTAGTCCAACCCCCTGCTCAAAGCAGGGCCAATCCCCAATTTTTGCCCCAGATCCCTAAATGGCCCCCTCAAGGATTGAACTCACAACCCTGGGTTTAGCAGGCCAATGCTCAAACCACTGAGCTATCCCTCCCCCAAGGCTCCCTGGCCCAGCTCCCCACGCTCTGTGCAGCGCAGTGCAACTAGATGTGGGATTCTTCACTTGTCCTAATCTACTGTGCTGTGTGGCTGTTAAAGAGCTGCTCCGTCCCACCCCAGAGGTGACTGCATCTCAGTGCTGGGCAAAGGATCCCTGTCTAAATAGCCCCTGCACCCCACCCCAGAGGTGGCTACGTCTCAACCTCAGGGATGAACTGAGTGACTGGAATACAAGTGACTCTTGTCCTGGGAGTGACCAAGGCTGCTGGGCCTCTTGCCAGGGAGGTGGGCAAGGCCTCAGCAGAGATTGGGGCCCTGGGGTGGTGCAAGGCCAGGGCCGAGATTCTTCTGGCCATGGGAGCCCAGTGACTCAGTCAGTGCCCCGCTCCCAGCCAGTCCTCCCCATTCACCGAGCCCTTCGTGCCAGCCATGTTGCTCTGAGTCGCACTAGGTGCCACTCGATAGGTCACCTACAATCACACGGTTTCTTTTCGGTGCCTAGACTGGGCAGTGGGTAAGGAGCGGTGGATAACGGATTCTCCAGGCCAGGACTACAGATCTGCTCCCCCACTGTGCCAGGGATGCCCCACTGGTCCCATCTCTGCCCCAAGAGCCTCCCCCCGCAGTCCCTGGCAGAGAAGGGATTGCCCCACTGCCAGTGCCCAGCAGGCCTATGTGTGACATGAGTTTGGGGGTCTCAACCCCGTCCCTAGGGGGATGGGTCCATGCTCTGACGGGCATTAGCTGACAGCCAAGGACTGGCCAAGAGTGCCCTCCCCACCTTCTCAGGCAGGGCAAGGGGTGGAGTACAGAGTGATCTGCTGTGGGGCCCAGGCCCACAGTCTCTGGGGCTGGCAGCACTGCCCCAGCGATGAACCTCCCCCAGGGGCAGGGAGCAGCTGCCGGGTCCAAAGCATCCCAGCAAACACTGGCCATTCGGCACCAGCCAGGGGAAGGTCTCGCACCCAGGCCATTCTGGATCAGAAGCGTGTGTGGGGAGATGGGAGCTGAACACGGACCCCTCTCCAAACTCCCAGCAGCCCCCAGAGCCTCATCCCTGTGATCCCTCTAACGCCATGGGCACAAGGACCCTCAGCCAGCATCCCCATAGGGCCAAACAGTGGGGAACCCAGCCCCTTACCTGGCTGGTCCCTCCCATGGCCTTGACGCTGGCCCCAGTTCAGCCCAGTTCCCCCACTCTGCAGGGCACTGGAGAAGCCTCCACTGGCAGCTTTGCTGCTGGCATTCTGTGGCAGCTCCTGCCGAGACCCCAGGGCCCAGGCCGGGCAGCGTTGCCCTCCCAGGGGGCTCGTTAGCCAGGGCCATGCAGAAGCCTGGGGCCCAAAAGCCAACCATGGCTCCCCAGCCGGGAGCAGGTTTCCTTGACACCTGGGTACCCCAGGGGGCCAGATCCTAAAGAGCAGGAGGGGAAGATGCAGAAAGAGGAGAGCTGTGCACGGGGCCAAGGAGCGGGGGGAAGGGACAGAGAGACGTTTAAACCAGAGGGGCGGAGGGCGCGCCCCATCTTCCTCAGAGCCCTGGGCTGGCCTGTGCCCCCTGGCCCCAGGGGTGGGGGCTGGAAAGTGACTTGCCTTGCCCCAGAGTGCCAAGGCCACTGGCTGTACCTGAGAGGCCGTGCGGCTGCAGGAAACGCCCCCCCCACCTCGAGCCGGGCTCCGTGGGGCCAGGATTCAGGCCTGGGGAGCTTTGGGCCTTGTGGCGGGGACTCCAGCACTGGGGAAAGGGCCAGCTCGACTGCCCCAGAGCCCAAGGCTTGCGTCACACCCCCATCTCCCACGCCAACGGCCCTGCCCTGAAGGGACCCATCTAGGGGCAGAGCGGAGCTCAGGCTCTGTAGCCCCAGCGTGCCGGTCCCACAGCCGGCAGGCAACGCGGGTGCTGTCCCAACAGGAACTGGACTGAGCCCCTCTCCACAGCCACCCCCACTGTCAGACACTGCTCCCCAGGGACAGATTCGAACCCATGCCCCAGAGAGGAGAGATGCCCCCTACCCCGCCAGCCCAGAATATTATTATTCAACTTACATAGCACTGTCCAGCAAAACACTTCCCAAAGGAGGTCAGTGTCATCATCCCCACTATACACATGGGGAAACTGAGGCAGAGGGCAGGGAAGGGATTTGCTCAAGATCACCCAGTGGCAGAGTCAGACATAGACTTCCAGTCTGCTGCATCCCAGTTCAGTGCTTTACCCACTAGGCCACACTGCCTCCCTTGAATCATAGAATCATAGAATATCAGGGTTGGAAGGGACCTCAGGAGGTCATTTAGTCCAACCCCCTGCTCAAAGCAGGACCAATCCCCAATTAAATCATCCCAGCCAGGGCTTTGTCAAGCCTGACCTTAAAAACTTCTAAGGAAGGAGATTCTACCACCTCCCTAGGTAATGCATTCCAGTGTTTCACCACCCTCCTAGTGAAAAAGTTTTTCCTAATATCCAACCTAAACCCTCCCCCACTGCAACTTGAGACCATTACTCCTTGTCCTGTCATCTTCTAAAAGAAGACTCTGTGGCCATAGCTCGGGAGCGGCTTTCCCTCCACGCACTGCCACGGGGAGCCATGAGATGTTTAGTATTGTCTGTCCCAAGTGTGGGGAGGCACGAGCCACCCCGGGTCCCACACAGGTGCCTCTGTCCAGATGGCAAGAAGGCCGAGCGGGCCCATCAGCTTTGGTGCCCCTCTTGCGCCCCAACACTCAGAAGTCACTAGTCAGGCCTCAAAATCATGAGATTTGCTTTAAAATCACAAGATTTTAATATTTGTTTGCATTCTGGCATGGCTGTGTTTGGGAGGAGCGAGGTCTGGGGCTTCTCCTCCACGCCGAGGGTGGGCACTTTATCTAACGAAAGTGAAGTTTCTTCGTTACTGATCCCATTCCAACTCACCCACCCACCCACTGCTGGGCTCACCATGCAGTGATGGGCGTTGGCAACGCTGGCCATTTAAGGGTTAAAGTGTGACAGGGCGTTGGTCTACCTTGGCACTAGAAGGGCAGCAGGAAGAGCAGCAGCCCCACAATTGAGCTGCCTTGGAAATTTGGGGGGGTGCATGGAACCCTTATGTTTTCACCCCTTGCAAAAAATTTTCAAAAGCCAAAAATGTCTATGTGTCTGTGGGTGTGTAGTTTTTTCCATCCCTTCCCATCCACTTTCCAGTAGATGAGAAAAGGACAAAGGGTAGAGAAATGGGGGAGGGAGGGGTAATTTTTCGAAGGCTTTTTTTAAATTGCTCATCAAAAACCTGAAATGTTTAGAAAGAAGCAAATTTTTTCTACAACACTGTCAAGAAAAAGGCCAATTTACCAACAAAAAAGCTGAGGCTTTAGTTTAAAGAGGAGCGAAAGAAGCAGGGCTGAAATAGGTACAGAATATAATGAAAGGAGGGGGGTGCTCCTATTTGCCCCCCCTTCACCTGCCCCAGTGTTGCAAGAGCAATGGGACGCTCTGTGAAAGCAAATGTCAAGGGAAGTTACATAATTAGCCAGGGGAACTCACTGCCACTAGATGTCACTGACATTGCGAGCCTGGCAGGATTCAGACAAGGATGGTGGGGGGTGGGGGAGCAATGGTGTCAGGACAGAATTTAGAAAACAGGCCACAAGGCCACTGCTGACTGTCAGGATGAGGGGGATATGCCCCCCTTCCCCACTCCCCCGACTGGTTATGTCATCATTAGCCACTAGGAGGGGGTTCTTGCACCTTCCTCTGAAGTAGCTGGTGCTGGGGTGGCTGGCCCCATTGATCTGGTTTGGGGAAGGAGGCAGCAGGGAGAGGGCGGGGTACTGGGCTAGATGGGTCCTGTGACGCTAGCAGACCAGGTGCCAGCTCATGCCCAGGCCCTTAGGCCTCACTGAACACTGACAAGCGCAGAGCTTGACCCAGCCTGTGTGTTAGCCGTGTGACAACAGCTGCTGATCAGCGTGTGTGGAGTGTTTCGACTTGTGGAATTGCTTGCAGGATTGATCTCTCCCATAACCTCTGTAGCCCGTGGTATAAAGTTAGAATGAATGTTTGCATCGTAAATCTCTGTAACTGCTCCACACCACTGAGTTTGCGAGGCAGCTTACGTCCACCTAACACTGTGTCTACACTAAAATTTGGCTCCCGCTGATGTAACTCACCTGCTTTGCCGACTTAATCCTGCCACTTCCCCCAGTCAGCGTAGTTAGGTCAATGCAGTGTCAGTGTACATACTGCGTTGCTTACATCGACTGTCCCGCAATGCCCCACACTGACAGTACAATCGATATCACACACCACAGACACAAGGAGCCAGGTGTACACACACACAAGTGCTGTAACTACTGTGGCGGCTGCACGCAGGGCAATTTGATTTTGTAGTGTAGCCATGGCCTGTGTAACTCCCTCAACAGGGGAGAAGCATGAATTAGTGTAAAGTGCTGGGTCTGCCCATCGAAATCAAACGAGCCATTGCGAAATATCCTTTCTGATTGCCTCTCTTGTTAGATATTTTACTGCGTGTGTGTGTGTGTGTGTGTGTGTGTGTTCTCCCTGTGTGCTGCCCCAGCTCTGTGCAGACAGCCAGCACAGCAGATCTTGAGTGAACCGCCCAATGACCACAAGATCCGTTAAGGGACGAAGGCACCTGGCCAGGTTTACTGTTGACAAGGCATGCTAATAGCACCTGGCAGACTCTACGAGGATATTAAGACATGTATGCCTGTGAGAATGGACGCAGCTCAGTGAATGGCAGGACTTTCCATTTCCCCCTTGGCTGGACCAACACATTCTCTCAGAGATACCCTGATACAAACAAGCTGCCCCTCTGACTTAGATACTGCCCTCTGACCTGGCTAGTTATTGTCCACTTTTTTGTACATGTTGGTTTGATTAAAACATTTGTATTTATTATGTTGCTATTTGACCTTATCTTTTAGGAGGGCTCAGTGTGTTCCTGTTATCCTTGGGGAATGTTTTTGTGCCATTCTTGATATTGTGGTTTTTGTACCACGCTTCTGGAATGTGTTTGTGTGAGTCCTTTGTGCCGAGCACTGTCCAGGACTGCGTGTTTCTGCACCATCAGGGCTGGGCTCACCAGATTCTGGGAACGTGCAAGTGGGCAGGGCCCGATGTTTGCTCACAGCAGGGAGAGGGGATACTGGGCTGGATGGACCCTGTAGGAATCAGCCAGGCTGAGTTTCCTGCAGGGCAGAGGGAGGTGAGTGGGCCTCGTTAGATGCAGCCTGGGGCTGTGGTGAGGGGGGTCTCGGGCTTTGGGGGGGTTCTCTGCAACAGGCTGTCTCTGTGACTGATGCTGATCACACTACATTGCCCCCTTCTTAAAGCCCAGCCCAGCCCAGCCCAGCCCAGCAGCTGGAGCCCACCCAGTAATTAGGAAATGAGATTTAATTTCAGGCAACAAAATGCCACGAAAGTGGCGGGTGAGCCGGTTTTGGGCTGCGCGGTAAGATGATAAACAGCATCACACGGGCTGGTTGCATAATTGTGAACTTGGCTCAGGCCAGTTGCCTTCCCCGCCCCCCCGCCCAGCCCTGGAGGTTGGGGGCCGACTCTCAGGAGGGCTGGGGGATGAGATGCTGGGTCCCTGCCCGGGAGAAGGGGTGTGCGCTGGGCATCATTCTGGGATCGCTCAGCCCCCAGCATGGCCTGGCCCAGGGCAGGGGGCACTGGGCCGCAGTCCATACCCACAAGGGATGGGCAGGTTGGGGACAGGGCTAGCTCAGCCTGGGTTTGGTGAACTCCGATCTTGAGACAATATTTCCTCTACGGCCCACTGGATGCACCTGTGCTGCCTATAGGGGGCACTGCCGCTGCATGGGGGTATCACCCACCTGCACCTCCTGCCTCCCACTGCCCCACCCCAAATCACCCCCTGGCCCCTCCACCCATGCACTGTATACAGCTTGCAGTTACTGTAAACCTCTCCCCCTCCCTGCTACCCCCACTGCCTCCCCCCAGCCCTGCTGTAAGCCCCCCAAGTCACCCTGCTCTGCCCCAAGCAATCTCCCTCCAGCAGGGTCTGCATGCAGGTCTCTGCAGGATGAACTCTTCTGCAAGCCTGGTACAGCTTCACCTGTCCCTGGGTCCCAGCTCCGCCCTAGTCATGATCCCCCCAATCCAGGCCCAAAGGTCTTGGGGGCCCTGGCACAGCTGGCACTGGGAGACAGGGGCATCTTGGCACCCCATTCCCACCAGCCCCCAGGCCTGGGACCAGCAGTGATCAGCACCCCCAGGCCCACTGCATGGGCTGATGCGTGCAGCCCTCTCCAGCTGCCCCAGGGTGCAAGGCCCCAGGGTGCCGGGACCGCGGGCTGGGTGGCTTTGGAGACCTGACTGCTAGAAGCCATGCTACAAGAGACCCTGGGGTTCTTTCTGCGCCAGCTGGCAAGGCAGGGGCACATTGGACTGGCCAACCGGGATTGTGCTGCATGGAGCCAGCATTGCATTGAGAGCAGGGGCTTGAGTCAGCACTCCCAGCCCTGCAGTGGGCGTGCTGTCTGGATTCTATTGAAGGGGGCTGGGCAGGCAGGACTCCTGGCTCTTATTCCTGCCTCTGCCACCTACTAATGGCATGCTGCTCCATGCCTCAGTTTCCCCCGTGTAACATGGGGATAGTGCTTACACCTGTGACAGGGAGGCTTGGCAAGAGCCTCAGGAATATCCCTGGGGGGACTCAACAGGAGTCACAGCAGCAGGGTGTGCACAGAGCAGGATTTTCCCTCCCCAGCGCCGCTATCAGCTCCTGAGAATAGCCCAGATCAGACTGGGGCTGCAGGCTGGAGCCAGCTCTGCTGCAGCAAGTAACTCCGGTGGTTAACAAGCATGCTGTCAATCCCTTCCCTGGGTAGATGGTTTGGGCAGCCAGGTGTGTGCCAGGCACCCCTCTGGAGGCAGGCCTGTGCTGCCAGCTGTGAGTTACAGAGCATCTGTGCCATGGCAGCCAGCTATCCCAGAGGGGGCCCCCCTGCCCGAGACTGGCAGCATTATCCCCCTTTTACAGATGTGGAAACTGAGGCGTATATAGGGGAGGTGACTTGCCCAAGGTCACCCAGCTGGGAATAGAGCCCGGGTCACCCGTCCCAGTCCAGGGCTCTATCCACTAGGCAACACTGTCTCAGTCGATGGGAAAGTAGAGAGGAATGGTGCAGTCATGGATCCACAGGGTCGGTGCCAGGGTCCCAGCTGTGGAAATCTCTGGGAGGAAGCCCTCTGCTGTGCCAGACCCCAACAGGTCTCTCTCTTCCTCCAGGACAGGCCACATGGCCTTCCCGCCTCCTGAGACTGAACCGCTAGGCTTTACCCCGTGAGCCCTGCCCAGCGAGTCCAGCTGGGACAGATCCTGGTAGAGACTCGTCCACTCCGCAGGGCCCGACGCCCCTCAGCCCGGGTGACAGGGACACTCACCCAGCGTTGTCAGAACAGTCGGATTTCTTAGGCACCTGGACCCCAGCCTGGGCAGCCCGGGCCACTGAAGGTTAAAGAGGCTGTTCTGGTCAGCCCAGAGCCCGGCCGAGCTGCAGAGAAACCTGTTTTCAGCTCCGGGTCTCTCACTCAGGGCCTGTCTACATGTAAACCACTTCAGCTGCTCCGCTTCAGTGACGCTGCCTTTCCCATACCCCCGAGCGACACAGTGGCACCGACCCAATTGCCTCGTGTAGACCAGGCCTCGGCCTGACCTTGGTCAGTTCTCAGGCGAGAGCTCCCAGCTTCCCGCACTCATCCCCCAGCTCAAACCTTCCAACCCTATGTTCTCGAGCTGGGGGCCCTGCTCCAATTCCCTGCTGGGAGCATCCAACCAGAGCCATTGGAGCCGGCACGGTCTTTCTGGCCCCCAGGCTGATCTGTGTTGGATTCTCTTCATTTCACCAAGACAGGGAGGTGACACCCCCGCCCCGCATGACTCTTACCTTCCCCAAGAATCCTTCCCCTTCACCCCCTGCCAGAGAAGCCAGGAAATATATAGGGAAACTGAGGCACGCATCAGATTCATAAAAGATATTACAAACATTCCTAGTTGGTCACAGGTGCACAGTCTCCCAGCAGCTCAGCAAAGGCTGGAAGCAAGAGCAGAGGCAACAGGAGGGAGAGATCTGGGCAGGCCTTGGATTTTACATCACTTTGCTTCTCCTAGGGGGGGGCAGGAGCTACTGGGTTTCCCGTGTGAGAATCCAGGGCAGGGTGGGTTTGCAGCTGCCCTCTGCTGGGGGTGGGACGGGGATGGCAGGAGCTAGGGGAAGCCCACAGGCCAGGGCTGACTTGTGGCTAAGGCTCGGGAGAGCTGGGTTCTATTCCTGCTCTGGCAGACTCCCTGTATGTCTCAGTTTCCCTTCTGTAACACAGGCCACCCTGCCTCCCCTGGGAGGCTGAATTCATTAGTGAGATTCTGATACCATGGTGATGGGTGTAGGAGCACACACAGACAGGAGTGTCCAGGTGTGGAAGAGGCTCTGTGTGTGAAGCTTAGTTCTGTGACTGAACTGCCCTGTTTATAAACAGAGAGATTGTGCTGGGTACACACTTCCCCAGTCGGTGCCTCGGTTTCCCCATCTATACAGAGGGGATAAGGACACTAGCCTTCGTAGAGCACTTTGAGATCTGCCCACAGCCAGTGTTAGAGAAGGGCTGTGGTCATTAATCCAGCCACACAGGGAATGCTATTGTTCTGCCAACCCCTCAGGATCTCCAAGGGTGTCTAGACCCCACCCCTCCCCCCGCCAGGATCTCCGAGCAGGTTCTAAATCACTCCTCCTTCCTTCTACTTCTCATGTGCTCCCCCGCGGCTCTGTCCCATGGCAAGGGCGTGGCCAGCACAGCTCGCTCACCTCTCCCATGCTGGGCTCGTATGCCTTGAACGCCTTGAGTTTGGCCAGCACAGCGTGCGCCAAGTGGAAGTTATCTTCATGGTCCCTGCAGCAAAGACAAACCCTGTGGGTCAGAAACAGCTCCTCCCCCAGGGGCACTTGCACTTCCTGTAGGAGGTAACCAGGTACCCTCGCCCTTTGGGCACACTCACTTCCTGTAGAGGATGGCTGGGTACTTCTCCATGGCACACTCACTTCCTATAGGGGATAGCTGGGTACCCCTTCCCCTGGACACACTCACTTCCTGTAGCGGATGGCTGGATACTCCTCCAGGGTTTCACACAATGTGGCAATCTGCTCTGCCAGCATCTCCATCTGCTTGTTCTTTTCGAAAAAGCAGTAGGGGCTGAACCAGTTGTGGAAGCTCTATGGCCTGTCCAGGGAGTACACCTTTGGGACGGGGGAGAGCAGAGATCAGACCCCGGTGCCAACTGCTTGCAGCCAGGCCAGCTGTGCCCCATACCGCGCCCCTAAGACGCGCTGTTGGATCAGGCCAGCCTGGCGGAGCTGTAGCAAGCCCCTAGTGAGGGAGAGATCCCTTTGCCAGTGCCACTCCTGTTGTGGTAGAGGGATAGCGAGCCAGAGATTCATGCACCAGCCTGGATGAAGATGCCCCAGGTTCAGGTCCATACTTGGCTGCAGACTCCCAGGTGCCCTCAATGTTGGGGGAGGGGGCTTGGCGACGCTTCTCGTCTGGCGAAAGCCCCAGCATAGCCACGGGCAAACCCGGCATCAAGGCGCGTCTGCCGCTGTCGCTTATTTCACTGGCCGAACAGAACGAGCCATGGGGACAAACGTACTTGGACACCAATAAATAGTATCAGCCCGTGAAGGGTTTGCTGGCGCAACGGGACGGGTGAGCCAGCAAAGCCTCCTGACGGACACTCAGCTTCTACCAGCCAAAGCTTCTCTTGGCACAGCTGGCACCGGTACCCCAGATGAAATCAGCTAGAGTGGTGAAAGGACTGCTTTGCCAGCGTAACGGCACCTACCCAGGGGCTCTGCCACCACAGCTGCATCAGTTACAGGGGGATTTTTTCTCTCATGTCCCTGTAACAAACCCATACCAACAAAGCTTTTGTGTGTAGACCAGACTCATGTCTCTCTGTGCCTCAGTTTCCCCATCAATGCAATGGGGCTGACGCCCCAGTCCTGCCCCTCAGGGGCAGGAGGGGGGAAATCCACTGATGACTCAAGGAGGGGATGGGGTGGTTGGGTAAAGGGCAGGCGTGTGGAGTATCGGGCTGTCTTGCAGGCCTAGTATAAACCACCAGTAAGAGCTGGTAAAGCCAGGGAGGCAGGGCCCTCCTTCTCCATACATCTACCATCCCCACCAGGTGCAAGCCAGCGATTCCACGTCTCACAGGGTGTGAGCAGCCAGCTAGTCCCTGCTGCCCTGTGCTGGCGTCAAACCCGGGGCCCTAGAAGGGAAAGGTTCCCCCGCCAAGCCACATGAAACACTAAGGGTGGGGTGTCGTACGTCACCATCCGCCGCGCGGACCTGCTCCTCCAAAGCCCGGCCACCCCTCACCCGGCTCTCGTAGGGCAGGAAGGCCATGTTGATCTCCTTGAGGGTTTTGATGACCTTGGTGATCCGTGACTTCCTCAGCTCCTTGAACAGAGGCTCAGGACAGGCTGCAAGGCAGAGGCAGTGGGTGGGAGCGACAGGCACAGGGCTCAGGACCCCCAGCACAGCGCCAGCCCCCACGGACGGGGCCAGACCGGGCACAGCAGGGGCAGTAGTGCTGCACGCCTGTGGGGAACCTGGGCAAGCCAGCAGGGCCACACAGGAGTCAACGATGCCCCCCCGAACCAGAGTCATGCCGGGTTCTCGCCTTCTGCAGCATCAGCAGCGAGGGGGAGCCACAATCTCTCCTACACAGCCCCTGTCTCACACCCTGCCCTCAGCCCCCGGGCAGGGCTGAGTGACCAGAGTGTACAACATAGGATGATGCACAAGGAGGAACGGGGACTTGGGCTCCCCCTGCCGCTGTAATGGGGAGAAGCAGATCTGACCCTGACACACTGGGTATTCTGGTGCTGTCCCATCCCCCACCGAGTTGGGAACTGATGGAGCAATGCATGCTGGGAATGGTAGCCAGAGGCCACCTTTCTGGGCACACGCTGCAGGTGTCTGTGAGCCGTGTTGGCTGGAGGCAGGCCCGTGGGGGAGAAGTGGGGGAAGGGATAGGTGGGGTCATTCGGTCTGGCCTGCTGGGGCTGCATCCCCTGCAGGAGGGCAGAGCATAATCAGGGTGCTGCGCACTGGCCTGCCGGCAGAGAGAGACCCCCCACCCCCAGGCTCCAGTGTGCTGCTGCCCAGGCTCCCAGCTGGGGGATCCCCTGACCCCCGATACTCACGGCTGAGGAAGAAGACGTGAGCTGCCTTGTAGTTGAAGGTGGGGGTGCCCTGGAAGTCATTGATCAAAGCCTGCACCGACTGCAAGGGGGAAGAAAGGGGTTGTCAGCACCTGCCGAGGCCCCTCCCTGCTGCTCAAATGGCCCAGCCCATGCCCAGCCCCTGGGGACTCAGGGCCTAGCATGATGCCATCGGGAGGTGGGCTGGTTTTTACCCCCCTGGCTCTGGGCTCCCTCCCCACCTGGAGCAGGGCTTGTGCCCATGTGCCCGGGACATCCTCAGGGCCCAGTCACATCTCTCGCTGTCACAGAAGTGTCCGTGCCTGGCCACAGATGGGGCCTGGCATTGCCTTGCTGCTGAACTAAGTGGGCTCTGAGCAGTGTCGAGGGAACAGCCGGCCGAGCAGCAATCCCAGGCAACTACCATCAGGGCCCCCTCCCTCCCCGGGCGCCATGCTGGGCACCTGCAGCTTCGCCACGCCAGCTAGCCTGGCAGGGTGTTTGGAACCTGTTCAGACCCCTCGACCAGCCATTGTGACAGGTGAGAACCTGGCTGCCCTGTCCCAAGCCCCAGGCCCCAGCTCGCAGTCCTCTCCTACAGCGCTCCCTCCGCGGGCAGCCCCTGCGGGTTCTGGGCTTCACCCTGCTCTGCCAGCGCCCCCTGCCCCTGGTCTCCCTCCACTCACCTTGCTGCTGCAGATGCAGGAGCCTCCTCCCCAACAGCCCCTGCTCCCTGAGCCTCTGCCTCATCGAGTCTCCTTCGCTTTGAGTCTCAGCTGAGGTCGCCTCTCTCCGCCTGCTGCACCTGCCCATCCAACCCCCACAGGATTGCACTGCGGAGAGGTCTGGGGGACAGTCTGTGGCTCACGTGGCAAAGAACATGAAGCCCAGCTCCGGGGAAGCAGCCTCCTAGGGAGCCCCTACTGGCCCCATTCCCATCCTGACGTGCGGCGCACAGAGAAATGGAACGAGGGGAGTCTCCGTGTTCCCCTAGGAAAGCCCTGTAGGCCATTGGCCCAACATCTCCACCACCTTCCTGCCGTGCCGAATGCTCCCTCTGCCGCACCGGCCTAACCCGCTGCTCCACATCCCCCAGCCCAGTCCATGCCGGGGGCTCAATAACCTGCCTGGCCAATGGTACATACTGCCCCATGCTTGGCACTCTCCTGCACCTCCTCCCACCCAGGCTGATTCACTGGTCCCAGTGGTCTGATCCGGTGTGTGTGTGGGGGGGAGATATGGGGCTAGCTGGACAAGCTGGGTCTGATCCAGCGTGGTGGGAAGGCAGACATACCCAAGCCTAGCTGGGGCCGGATGATGGGCTAGACAGAGCAGGGATCTGATCCAGCCTGGAAAAGCTCAGGTTCCTAATGAATCTCAAGAGGCTGGAGGGGGAGGAGCATGATATATGGATACAGCATATCCCCAGGGGGACACCAGGGCAACAGGTTCGGCCTGCTTACCTTCCATTCTCTTTCCTTCTTCACGAGGACAACGCTGAGGATCTCTGCGAGGGAAAGAGACGGGGATTAGTGGTGGGGCTCAGACGGGACGGCTGTGCCCTGAGCCAGGACCCACTGGCTGGTGGAAGGACGCCTCGGGGAAGTGGCTCAGAGGCTGCTTTCAGGCCAGATAGTGTTGTGCTCCTAGCAGAGCCCCCAGTCAGCGATCCTGGTGGGGTGACAGGCTAGACAGGCCATGGGTCTGATCCCCCTTCCTTTCTGCCAGGCTGGATACGAGCGCAGCTGAACTAAGGATCTGGCCCCGTGGAGGAAGAAAACAGATCCTGTCCAGCACCTCTTGACTGGAGGGGATCCAGGGACCCTCACTGTGTATGGGGGACAGCAACTGTGTATGGGGGACATAACTGTGTATGGGGGGCAGAGCTGTTGTCTGGTTACCCGCAGTGCAGACCCAATCTATTGTGTCCTGGCTGCTGTTCAGCTCAGGTTAACAGCATGGTCTGTTTCTGTGAACTCCCCCAGAGCTTTCGAATGGAAGTGAGAGTCTTCTTCACATCCTGCTCTAAACTGTGAGTAGTGTCGCTCTGTGGCTGTTGAACAGCTGCTGCATTCCTACCCCAGAGGTGGCATCATTTCAGTGCTGGGTGGGTGATCCCTGTGTAGTGTTGTTGAGTGCTGTTGCACATCAGCTATGCTCCATCCAGAGCTGTCTGCATTTCAATGCCAGGTGAGTGATCCCTGTATTGTGTTGTGGGGGGGAGGGATAGCTCAGTGGTTTGAGCATTGACCTGCTAAACCTAGGGTTGTGAGTTCAATCCTTGAGGGGGAGCCATTTAGGGATCTGGGGCAAAAACTGGGGATTGTCCCTGCTTTGAGCAGGGGGTTGGACTAGATGATCTCCTGAGGTCCCTTCCAACCCTCATGTTCTATGATACGCTGCTGCGCTCCACCCCAGAGGTATTTGTATTTCAGTGCTGGGCGAGCAATCCATGTGTTGTTATGCAGCTACTACGCTCCACTCCAGAAGTGGCTGCAATTCAATGCAGGGTGAATGAAAGTCCATGTCTCATTTTGCAAAGCATGGGTTCTCCAAGCAAGGGTGCTGTCTGTCCCATGTTTCTGCTCAATAGACTCTGGATTCTTAGCATCAGCGGAGCTACATTTTGAGCCGTGGTGGAACCAGGAGGCAGCTGGGTCATTGGTGGTTCCACCTTCAGTTATACCTATTGGCTTGAAAAGGCGCCACACGTATACCTAATGGCTGGCGAGGGGGGCAGTTGCCCCCCGGCCCGCTATTAGCTCTGCCACTGATTCTTTTTAAATGTTCATTGCGCTGCTTCCACCAGCCACTTTGATTTCATTTTGTTTTACAGACCCAAGCAAAACACAAGCAGCAACCTGGCCAGAAGCAGATCCGTGTAATTGAACAGACTCATCCAATTACTGAGCCTTCCCAGAGCCAGGTGCTGCCCTCACGGTACATCAAACCTAGAGGACCTGCTAGGCTCCCAGTAGATGTAGCCTAGAGCCAAACGCAGGCCAGGCAATGTGGCTTCGCCCATGGAGTTCAGGTCCAGGGATTCAGTAGGGAGTAAATGGCCAGCACTGGATGCTTCAGGTTTTGGTGCCCACCCAGAGACGGCTGGGGGCTGATTTTCAATTACACACCTGTGGCTGGCCCAGGCCAGCTGACTCCAGCTCCCGGGGCTCGGGCTAAGGGGCTGTTTAGCTGCGGTGTAGCCTTTGGGGCTCAGGCTGGAGCTTCGACTCTAGGACGATGCGAGGTGGGAGGTTCCCAGAGCTCGGGCTCCAGCCCAAGCCAGAACGTCTGCACCACAAATAAACAGCTGCTCAGCTTGAGCCCTGTGAGCCGGAGTCAGCTGGCCCGGGCCAGCCGTGGGCATGTAACTGCAGTGTAGACACACCCTAAGTGCCCACAAGCCCCCTGGGAGCTGCGGGTATTTAGCACCTCTGAAATCTAGGCCCCCGGTGTCTCAAAGTTAGGGGCCATTCAAAATCTTCTTGCCAGTGTCTTCCTCCACCCCCCACTGCTCCTCGGACATTCCTGTTAACTGCTAGAAATGGCCCACCTTGATTATCACTACAAAAGGTTTTCTCCCCCCCGCTCTCCTGCTGGTAATAGCTCATCTTAAGTGATCCCTCTCCTTACAGTGTATATGATATCACCCATTTTTTCATGTTCTGGGTGTATATAAATCTCCTCACTGTATTTTCCACTGAATGCATCCGATAAAGTGAGCTGTAGCTCACGAAAGCTTATGCTCAGATAAATTGGTTAGTCTCTAAGGGTATGTCTACACTACGAAATTAGGTCGAATTTATAGAAGTCGGTTTTGTAGAAAGCGTTTTTATACAGTTGATTGTGTGTGTCCCCACACAAATGCTCTAAGTGCATGTAGTCGGTGGAATGTGTCCACAGTACCGAGGCAACCGTCGACTTCCGGAGCATTGCACTGTGGGTGGCTATCCCACAGTTCCCGCAGTCTCTGCCGCCCATTTGAATTCTGGGTAGAAATCCCAGTGCCTGATGGGGCTAAAACATTGTCGCGGGTGGTTCTGGGTACATATCGTCAGGCCCCCGTTCCCTCCCTCCCTCCAGGAAAGCAAGGGCAGACAATCGTTTTGCGCCTTTTTTCTTGAGTTACCTGTGCAGACACCATACCACGGCAAGCATGGAGCCCGCTCAGATCACTTTGGCAATTAGGAGCACATTAAACACCACACGCCTTATCCAGCAGTATATGCAGCACCAGAACCTGGCAAAGCGATACTGGACAAGTAGGCGACGTCAGCGTGGTGACATGAGTGATGAGGACATGGACACAGACTTCTCTCAAAGCACGGGCCCCGGCAATGTGGGCATCATGGTGCTAATGGGGCAGGTTCATGCGGTAGAATGCCGATTCTGGGCCTGAGAAACAAGCACAGACTGGTGGGACCGCATAGTGTTGCAGGTCTGGGATGATTCCCAGGGGTTGCGAAACTTTCGCATGCGTAAGGACACTTTCATGGAACTTTGTGACTTGCTTTCCCCTGCTCTGAGGCACAAGAATACCAAGATGAGAGCAGCCCTCACAGTTGAGAAGCAAGTGGCAATAGCCCTGTGGAAGCTTGCAACGCCAGACAGCTACCGGTCAGTCGGGAATCAATTTGGAGTGGGCAAATCTACTGTGGGGGCTGCTGGGATGCAAGTAGCCAACGCAATCAAAGATCTGCTGATATCAAGGGTAGTGACCCTGGGAAATGTGCAGGTCATAGTGGATGGGTTTGCTGCAATGGGATTCCCTAACTGTGGTGGGGCCGTAGACGGAACCCATATCCCAAACTTGGCACCAGAGCACGAAGCGGGCAAGTACATAAACCGCAAGGGGTACTTTTCAATAGTGCTGCAAGCACTGGTGGATCACAAGGGACATTTCACCAACACCAACGTGGGATGGCCGGGAAAGGTACACGACGCTCGCATCTTCAGGAACTCTGGTCTGTTTCAAAAGCTGCATGAAGGAACTTTATTCCCAGACCAGAAAATAACTGTTGGGGATGTTGAAATGCCTATAGTTATCCTTGGGGACCCAGCCTACCCCTTAACGCCATGGCTGATGAAGCCGTACCCAGGCAGCCTGGACAGTAGTCAGGAGCTGTTCAACTACAGGCTGAGCAAGTGCAGAATGGTGGTAGAATGTGCATTTGGACATTGAAAAGCGCGCTGGTGCGGTTTACTGACTCGGTTAGACCTCAGCGAAACCAATATTCCCACTGTTATTACTGCTTGCTGTGCGCTCCGCAATATCTGTGAGAGTAAAGGGGAGACGTTTATGGCGGAGTGGGAGATTGAGGCAAATCGCCTGGCTGCTGGTTACGCACAGCCAGACACCAGGGCGGTTAGAAGAGCACAGGAGGGTGCGGTACGCATCAGAGAAGCTTTGAAAACCAGTTTCATAACTGGACAGGCTACGGTGTGAAAGTTCTGTTTGTTTCTCCCTGATGAAACCCCCCGCCCCTTGGTTCACTCTATTTCCCTGTAAGCTAACCACCCTCCCCTCCTCCCTTCGATCACCACTTGCAGAGGCAATAAAGTCATTGTTGCTTCACATTCATGCATTCTTTATTCATTCAGCACACAAATAGGGGGATAACTACCAAGGTAGCCCAGGAGGGGTGGTGGAGGAGAGAAGCACCAGGAGGGGTGGTGGAGGAGGGAAACAGCACTTTAAAAGTTTAAAACTTGAAAACTTATTGAATGCCAGCCTTCTGTTGCTTGGGCAATCCTCTGGGGTGGAGTGGCTGGGTGGCCGGAGGCCCCCCCACTGCGTTCTTGGGTGTCTGGGTGAGGAGGCTATGGAACTTGGGTAGGAGGGCGGTTGGTTACACAGGGGCTGTAGCGGCGGTCTGTGCTCCTGCTGCCTTTCCTGCAGCTCAACCATACGCTGGAGCATATTGGTTTGATCCTCCAGCAGCCTCCTCTCATGACTCTGCCGCCACCTTTCAGCTTCAGCCCTCTCTTCAGCCCGCCACTTACTCTTGTCAGCCCACCACCTCTCCTCCCAGTCATATTGTGCTTTCCTGCACTCTGACATTGTCTGCCTCCACACATTCGTCCATGCTTTGTCAGTGTGGCAGGATAGCATGAGCTCAGAGAACATTTCATCATGAGTGCGTTTTTTCACCTTCTAATCTTCACTAGCCTCTGGGAAGCAGAAGACCCTGTGATCCTTGAAACACATGCAGCTGGTGGAGAAAGAAAAAAGACAGTGGTATTTAAAAAGACACATTTTCTAGAACAATGGCTACACTCTTTCACGGTAAACCTTGCTGTTAACATTACATACACAGCACATGTGCTTTCGTTCCAAGGTAGCATTTTGCCTCCCCCCACCACGTGGCTAGCAGCGGGGAACATTTCTGTTCAGCCATAGGCAAACAGCCCAGCAGGAATGGGCACCTCTTAATGTCCCCTTAAGAAAAGCACCCTATTTCAACCAGGTGACCATGAATGATATCACTCTCCTGAGGATAACACAGAGAGATAAAGAACGGATGTTGTTTGAATGCCAGCAAACATACACTGCAATGCTTTGTTCTACAATGATTCCCGAGTATGTGCTACTGGCCTGGTGTGGTAAAGTGTCCTACCATGGTGGACAGAATAAGGCTGCCCTCCCCAGAAACCTTTTGCAAAGGCTTTGGGAGTACATCCAGGAGAGCCGCAAATGCCAGGGCAAATTAATCATTACACATGCTTGCTTTTAAACCATGTATGCTATTTTAAAAGGTACACTCACCAGAGGTCTCTTCTCCGCCTGGCGGGTCCGGGAGGCAGCCTTGGGTGGGTTCGGGGGGTACTGGCTCCAGGTCCAGGGTGAGAAACAGTTCCTGGCTGTTGGGAAAACCTGTTTCTCCACTTGCTTGCTGTGAGCTATGTACAACTTCATCATCATCATCATCTTCCTCATCCCCAAAACCTGCTTCTGTGTTGCCTCCATCTCCATTGAAGGATCAAACAACATGGCTGGGGTAGTGGTGGCTGAACCCCCTAAAATGACATGCAGCTCATCATAGAAGCGGCATGTTTGGGGCTCTGACCTGGAGCAGCCGTTTGCCTCTCTGGTTTTCTGGTAGGCTTGCCTCAGCTCCTTAAGTTTCACGCAGCATTGCTTCGGGTCCCTGTTATGGCCTCTGTCCTTCATGCCCTGGGAGATTTTGACAAAAGTTTTGGCCTTTCGAAAACTGGAATGGAGTTCTGATAGCACGGATTCCTCTCCCCATACAGAGATCAGATCAGGTACCTCCCATTCGGTCCATGCTGGAGCTCTTTTGCGATTCTGGGACTCCATCATGGTCACCTCTGCTGATGAGCTCTGGCCAGCGTGGCAAGCTGCAGGTGACCATGCAAACAGGAAATTGAAATTCAAAAGCTTGCGGGTCTTTTCCTGTCTACCTGGCCGGTGCATCTGAGTTGAGAGTGCTGTCCAGAGCGGTCACAATGGAGCACTCTGGGATAGCTCCCGGAGGCCAATACCGTCTAATTGCGTCCATAGTACCCCAAATTCAACCCGGCAAGACCATTTAAGTGCTAATCCCCTTGTCTGGGGTGGAGTACGGAAATCGATTTTAAGAGCCCTTTAAGTCGAAAAAAAGGGCTTCATCGTGTGGACGGGTGCAGGGTTAAATCGATTTAACGCTGCTAAATTTGACCTCAACTCCTAGTGTGGACCAGGGCCTAGTGTGGTTGCAGTTCTACATCTTTATACCCGTGGAGCTTATTCCGCTTCTCCTATAGGAATAGCGATCCCAGGACTAGCACTCCTATACCAGCATAACTGCCTCAACACGAGGGTGCCTCACTTTAACTGTACTGGTCTAGCCAGTGGCTCAACCCTTCTATTTGATGCCTGGGCTTCTGACTCTGAAAACATGGTCGTCATCTTCTGTAACCTTGACATAACTCAAGCATAGCATGTGACATTACAGCAGGAGCTGCAGTTTATAAACGTAGTACCTTCCCCGCCAGTACTGTTGTCATTCCTGACTCACTCTCTCTCTCTCTCTCTCTTTTCAGGCTCTCTGTGAGGCTCTTGCTATGGGAAGGAGCAGCCTGGAGAAGAGCTGAAGCTTTTAAACTTCGTCAATATTTTTAAACTTGTAGATTCCCTACCATTGGGGTGTTGGGGTGTCCAGGTGGAAGGGGTGTCAGGGTGGAAGGACTGTCTAGCCTGTGTTATACAAGAAGTCAGACTTGATGGTCCAATGTCCCATTAAATTCTGCGAAATTATGTAACTGGAAAATGGCCCTTCCTGAGACCCTGCACTGGCCTCACCCGGCATCTCGCCAAGCCCAGACCGGCTGTATGTTCGCAGGCATGTTTCTTCCAAACCAGAAGTGGGAAACGTGATAGGCTGTGAGGCCAAGGCCAAGGGAACCATCGAGAGCTCAGCAGGGCTGGACGACCCTCAGGGCTTCGGGAAGAGAGGAAGGAGCAAACCCCTCCCTTATTAGGGAAAATGAGTGCCAGTGAAACATGCCCAGGGCTAGGGAATATAAACGCCAACTCAGGAAAGGTAAGGACACCATGAGGCAGGGTCTGATCCTGTGCAAGGAAGAGCTCTGCTCCAAGAACACAGCCTGTCTCGGTGAGTAGAGCAGTGCCATCAGCCTGTCCCGCAGTCAGGCAGTGCCCAGCCTGCAGATATGAGCTACAGACAACTCAGAGTGCTGGCAGCAAAGCTGAGAGAGAGCATCTCTCTCAACCCCTGTCCTGCGCTGCTCTCCAGATCCCCTCAGACACTGACGTTCCTCCTCTCCCATCTCAGCCAAATCCCAGGGGAATCTGTGCTCAGGGCCAGGCTGGGACAGAATCTGTCCTGCAGCTTTTGAGTCATGGGCACAAATCCACTTTCTGCTTAAAAAAGAATTCCAACTTTTCAGTGGCCGGGGCTGAGTCCCAAAGAGCTGAACAGAAGGGCTGTGAGTTGCAGGCAGGTGGAGATGCTGAAGGGCTGCGAGCCCCAGACCCGGCGCAGACGCTGAAGGGCTGCGAGCCCTGGGCCCAGCCTAGAGGCTGAAGTGTTGCGAGCCCTAGGCCCAGCCTAGAGGGTGAAGGGCTGCGTGTCCCGGGCCCAGCCTAGAGGCTGAAGGGCTGCGAGCCCCGGGCCTGGTGCAGCTGTTGAAGGGCTGTGATCCTCGGGCCTGTTGCAGCCAGACATCCTGGGCCCTTTCCAGTGTATCAGCTGGGGGAGAGAAGAGGGGGTGCCACCTCAGTTTGGAAGGGAATTTGTTATTCAAAAGTATCTGCTCAAGATGAAGCAGTCATTGGATTAGGGTTGTTGGCTTGAGCTGCACAGCCTCAATTCTCCCTTCCTTTCTCCATCATCTCCAGGGCTACTGGCTCCGGCGTTGTCTCAAAATTAGGCAAATCATAGATTCATAGATTCCAGTGACAGAAGGGATCATCTAGTCTGGTCTTCTGGATAGCACAGGCCAGAGAGCTTCCCAAAAATAATCCCTAGAGCAGATCTTGTTGGAAAACACCCAATCTGGATTTTAAAATGGTCAGTGATGGAGAATCCATCACAATCCTTGGTAAATTATTCCAATGGTTAATTACCCTCACTGTCAATCATTTACACCTTTTTTCCAGTCTGAATTTGTTTAGCTTCAACTTCCATGTTATACCAATCGCCGGTAGATTGAAGAGCCCATTATTAAATATTTGTTCCCCATGTAGGTACTTGGAGACTGAAATCAAATCAACCCTTAACCTTCTCTTTGTTAAGATAAATAGATTGAGCTCCTTGCCTGTATCGCTATAAGTCATGTTTTCCAGTCCTTTAATCATGCTTGTGGCTCTTTCCTGAACCCTCCAATTTATAAACATCCTTTTTGAATTGTGGATACCACAACTGGACACAGTAGGGATCACAGTGGTGCCACTATTAAGGTACAGTAACCTCTTTACTCCTACTCGAGATTCCCCTATTTAGGCATCCCAGGATCACTCTAGCTATTTTGGTCACTGTATCGCACTGGGAGCTCATGTTCAACTACTTATTCACTTCTACCCCCAAATCTTTTTCAGAGTCACTGCTTCCCAGGATAGAGTCCCCCATCCTCTAACTAAGGCCTACAGGTTTTGTTCCTGGATGTATATGTTTACATTAGCCATATTAAAATTAGGGCTGTCAAGCAATTAAAACAATTAATTGCGATTAACTGCGCGATTCAAAAAATGAACCGTGCGATTCAAAAAAGAATTACGCGATTAATTGTGCTGTTAAACAACAATAGAATACCATTTCTTTTAAATATTTTTGGATGTTTACTACATTTTCAAATCTATTAATTTCAATTACAACACAGAATAAAGAGTGTACAGTGCTCACTGTCTATTTATTTTTGATTATAAATAATTGCATTGTAAAAAACAAAAAAAAACTATTTTTCAATTCACCTCATACAAGTACTGTAGTGCAGTCTCTTTACCATGAAAGTTGAGCTTACAAATGTAGAATTATATATATATATATATATATAAACTGCGTTCAAAAATAAAACAATGTAAAACTTTAGAGCTTATAAATCCACTCAGTCCTACTTCTTGGTCAGCCAATCGCTCAGACAAACAAGGTTGGTTACAATTTGCAGAAAATAATGCTGCCTTTTTCTTGTTTACAATGACACCCGAAAGTGAGAAGAGGTGTTCCCATGGCACTGTTGTCGCTGGCGTTGAAAGATATTTTTGTGCCAGATACGCTAAAGATTCATATGTCCCTTCATGTTGCAATCACCATTCCAGAAGACATGCTTCCAAGCTGATGATGGGCTCTGCTTTTGATAACAATCCAAAGCAGCGTGGACTGACACATGTTCATTTTCATCATCTGAGTCAGATGCCACCAGGAGGTTGATTTTCTTTTTTGGTGGTTTGGGTTCTGTAGTTTCTGTATCAGAGTGTTGCTCTTTTAAGACTTCTAAAAGCATGCTCCATACCTTGTCCCTCTCAGATTTTGGAAGGCACTTCAGAATTTTAAACCTTGGGTCGAGTGCTGTAGCTATTTTTAGAAATCTCACATCGGTACCTTCTTTGCGTTTTGTCAAATCTGCAGTGAAATCTTAAAACGAACATGTGCTGGGTCATCATCCGAGACTGCTATAACATGAAATATGTGCAGAATGTGGGTAAAACAGAGTAGGAAACATACAATTCTCCCCCCAAGGAGTCCAGTCACAAATGTAATTGATGCATTATTTTTTTAATGAGCATCATCAGCATGGAAGCATGTCCTCTGGAATGGTGGCTGAAGCATGAAGGGGAATATGAATGTTTAGCATATTTAGCATGTAAATACCTTGCAACGCTGGCTACAAAAGTTCCATGCCTTCTCACTTTCAGGTGACATTGTAAATAAGAAGCAGGCAGCAGTATCTCCCCTCAATGTAAACAAACTTGTTTGTCTGAGCGATTGGCAGAATAAGAAGTAGGTTAGGTAACCAAAAAAAAATCTGTATTTGTAAGTTACACTTCGAGGTCTAGTGGGTATGAGTGGGGGCGCTGGGGGTGGGAGTCAGCACTCCTGGGTTCTATTCCTGGATCTGTGAGGGAGGGTTGTCTACTGTTTAGATCAGGAGATGGAGAGTCAGGACTCCTCCTGGCTTTGCAGCTGACTCCTTGTGTGACTGAGGGCAATTCCCCGCACCCCCCCGTGCCTCAGTCATACGGGGATAATGACACCGCCCCAGCTCCTGGGGGTTGGGGCTGGATTCATTCCAGTCTATACAGCACCTCTGAGGGAGGTGCTAGGAAAGGGCAGGACATAAGTAACCAACAGACACTAATGGGATGCACCATGTGATTCTCTTTCTGTCCCTAGCGCATGTGACTGTGGACCCCAACACAGCCAATGCCTACCTGCTCTTGTCCCGGGATCAGCGGAGCGTGAGGGTGGACAACAAGAGGCGGGACGTCCCCAGTAACCCCAAGCGGTTTGACACGTGCACCTGCATCCTGGGCCGGCAGCGGTTCACAGCCGGGAAGCACTACTGGGAGGTGGAAGTGAGGGACAAGCCATGTTGGACACTGGGGGTCTGTGAGAAGTGTGTGAGCAGGCAGGGAATATTCACGCCCTCACCAGCGACTGGTTTCGGGACGGTGTGGCTGCACAATGGGGATGAGTATGCAGCGCTCACTTCCCCCCTGCCCGAGCTTATGCTGAGAGCGAAGCCTCGGCAGATTGGCATCCTCCTGGACTTTGAGGCCGGAGAGGTGTCCTTCTACAACGTGACTGGCAGCTGTCACATCTACACCTTCAGTGGCATCTTCTTGGAGCCCCTGCGGCCATACTTCTACCCGGGGGTGCGGGCAGGCAGCTTGAATGATGCCCCTCTGACCCTCCCACAGGGAACACAGCAGCCATGAGCCAGTCACAGCCGCCTTGGCACCTTGGGCTTTCAGGACTTACCAATGAAAGGCTTTCTTAACAACACATAATTCACCAGCGGAACTTACTGCCACAGGATATTGAGGGGGCCAAATGTCTAGTGGGATTCAAAAAAGGATGAGACATATATATGGATGATCCAAATATCACTAGCTAGAGAGGGCAGGAGACACCAGGACTATAAAACCATCTCCACAGGGCAGGAGCCAGCCACTGACTACAGGGGGGCACATTCCCCAAAGAGAAGGTTATTCCATAATTACACACTGCAGCGTCTCTGATACCTTCCTCGAAGCCTCTGACTATGGAGACAGGATACCTGGCTTTCGGGCGCTGCAGTGAGCTAGCACAGCAAATCCTGTGCTCTCTGGGTGCTGTTAGAGCAAGAAATTGGTCACTGAAGCTGATAATCAGCCACAGAGCAGGAGCACTGATCCACGATAAATGCCCCCACACTGCTAGACCTTCCTGCACAGCCCCAGTAGGGGAGTCTCCATCCAGCATTGCCATTCCCCAGCACTGGAATGCAGAGTCAGCAGCATCTGCGGGGAGGCCCAGGGAGCAGGAGAGGGTGGGTGAGAGGACCTGAGGGCCTTGCTCAGTTTGCAAAGAATCCAGCTGCATCATCTTTCGTAGGTGGTGTGGCTGGTGGAGACCTTGGGTCTCTGGCATGTCATGCTCCTGGCTTAGCCGCTTGGTTCAAGGTAGAGCATTGCTGCCTGTGTCCTGTAACCTCCAGCAGCCAAGCTCCTTGGGGCAGCCATGGAAACATTGCCTTTGGCTACCCTTGTTTTAAAGGGCTCGGGGAGCATGGACACGAGGATGGAGTCGCTTGTCTGTAAAGGGCGGGGCCTGCCAACACGAGCGAGCCAGCTCCAATCGGCAATTCGCCTCTGACCTATTCCCCCTTCTAGTGAAATACCGAACCCTTCCTTCCGCTGGATGCTTCTGAGCCCAGCCCAGCCCATGGGCCAAAGCTGTCCACAGCCCTGTGCGTGTGCTGTCCCTGGTCTCACCGACGGTGTGCGTCAGCACGCAAACCCAGTGCAGACTGCAAAGCCTGTTGGCCCATCAACCTCAGCTCTCTAGGTCATTTTCTCCCACCAATAAACCATGCATTCCAATAGCCTTGTATAAGCTGGCAAAGCATCCCTTGTGATCTGAGAGCTGCTCACCCCCACCTTCTGGGGGAAGGGGGAGAGCTAGGAGATCCAGTCCAGCTGGAGCCGTGGTGCTCTCAGGACTCAGCACTCTCATGGGCCCTTCGTGGTGCATGTGTGATTCAGGGACTACTATGACTGTCTGAGGGAGGTGCCCATTCCCTAGCCCTGCGTGCACCTCTCTGTGATGGGACTTCACCCCAAGAAGCCAATGTGCTGCATGCAGCTAAATAGTCCAGCCCCCCTCCAGCCCCGGTAATGAAGGCAGAGTGAGAGGAATTTCACACACAGAGAACCCCCTAGACTGTTCCGAAGCTAGGCAGAGAGGGTGGGACAAGGGGGTCTCTGAGTCCCTCAGGCTGGGTCTAGCTCACTGCCATGCCCCTCTCAAGGAGTGGTTTTGTCTTCTTGACATATATTCACCCGAACCCAAATCATGACAGGTTTCAGAGTAGCAGCCATGTTAGTCTGTATTCGTAAAAAGAAAAGGCGTACTTCTGGCACCTTAGAGACTAACCAATTGATTTGAGCATAAGCATCCAATGAAGTGAGCTTTAGCTTATGCTCAAATCAATTGGTTAGTCTCTAAGGTGCCACAAGTCCTCCTTTTCTTTTTCCTAACTCAAATGTATCCCATTGGCTACAGGGAGTTCCAAGCTAGGACAAGTTCACCTTGATGTCTTTCTCCAGCAGGCGGATGGTTGCAGAATCTCTCCTGGGTTGCAGAATTGCTCCTAGCCAGGGCTGGCTTTGATGCAGCAGCCTGGGGATGGTGCCCCATCCTAGCTGGGCAGGGCTCATGCCCTCCTTGCCTGGCCAATCCCATCGGGCTCCCCTTGAATATGTCCGGGACGCGATGGCTGCAGCCCTGCAGCCGCTGTACAGCCATGGGCACAGTAGGCCTGTGTGTGGGTGTTCGTCTGGCTCCAGGGCTGGGGAGGGAGGAGGAGACCCGGGAAAGAGCAGCAGCAAGCCGTTCGCTGAGTAGACAGGACTGGGCTGGCAGCTCCAGGTGCATTCCCAGCTCCGTGGAGAGGGACGTCAAGGCTGGCTGGACTGATCCCTAGATCTAGATCCCTAGAGGGCAGGTGCGTGCAGGGGTCTGGACACAGAGAATGGCCGACACCCTGTTTCCTGGCAACTGATGGCCTGGGCCCTTCCCCCCTGCAAGGTGAGACCTAAGGGTTGGAGAACAAGGGAATCAGGTGCCCTCCTGGCCGGGGAAAGGGACAAAGCCCAGAGGAGGAGGGGCTGGAGGGAGTTTCAGTTTGGGGCTGGCTGGGACATGGAGTGAAGGGCAGACGTGGTTGTCTGGCTCACTGCCCCCCAAAATGGACCCAGCTGAAGGGTCCGGTTCTCGACACCTACAAGCTCTGTATTAGACCATGTTCCTGTCATCTAATAAACCTTCTGTTTTACTGAGGGAAGCAGCGCGGGGTGAGGGATGTGCTGGCCACGGCTTCCTGCAGCCCCCGTTGGCCTGCAGTGGGGAACTGCGGCCAGTGGGATCCGCGATCGGCCAAAGCTGTGGACGCGACAGGTAAACAAACTGGCCTGGCCCGCCAGGGGGCTTACCCTGGGGGGCTGCATGCCAAACGTTGCCGACCCCGGTGCTACAGCAATCTCCCGTACAGCAATGGCTGTTACAAGACAGCATAATTTATTACAACCCAGAGTCTAAAGCTCAGGTGTATTTGAGGATCTGGGCCAGTACTTGGCTGTTTCTATAGTAATGACCCCTGAGCAAGCAGTGTAATGTACATGCTTATCACTGAGCTTGTCCAGAGGCTGCACGTCCATCAGAATGACTAGATGTCCTGATGTGTAATAAAAACACTTGGAGTCATAAAAAATCAACCCAGCCTACTTTACAGGGCCTGAGCCTTCTCTCCCTTACAGCATCTGAGCAGTAGGAGAATGGCTAATACGGGCCACTGTTCTGGTTGTTGTATTCCATTTATAAAAGCATAATACTGGCCAGCATTATAGTTGCTGTATTCTGTTATAAAACAAGAACAAAACATAGAAAAATAAAAAATACAATTTAATGTTTTGAATTAATTTGGGGAAAAGAATTTACAGCACAGTACAAGAATTTAAAACATTTAAAACATTCCTTTCTTTCTCTCCAGTATTTTTGTCTCTTTTGTTCCTATTTTGGGTAGCGGGAGCGAGTAGTATAAGAGCCCTACCATCAATCAAACATTAACCCCACCCCTTGACCCCGTAAGCCCTGCACACAGGTCACTGGAAGTCCCACCTCTTGGGAATATTACTTCCAGGGTCAAGGTGGACACATATCCGGAAGCAAGGTGTGTCATCTGACCCCTGTAAGAACTCCTCCCACTGTCCTCTGCTGATCAGGATGGATTCTGCCCCCACAGGAACACTTCGAGAGAAGATTTGACCAATCAGGGGGAGTTCCGGGGTTTGTGTGACCCCTCTAAGAACTCCTCCCACTGCCCTCTACCAATCAGCAGGGGTTTCAGCCGCAGGGGACCACCCCGAGAGGAGATTTGCCCAATTGGGGGGAATTCTGGGGCAGGGTGACCCGTCAGGAGGTGGCTCGTGTGACCCCTCTAAGAACTCCTCCCACCACCCTCTACCAATCGTGATGGGTTTTGGCCACAGAGGACAGCCCCAAAAGGAGATTCGACCAAAATAGGGTGGGTTCTGGGACGGGCTCAACCACCCAGAAGAGGGTCATGTGACCCCTTGAAGGACTCCTTCCAATGTCCTCTGCCAATCAGAGTGCAGAACCATCACCTCATAAGTCCCAGCGCTGGGAAGAGGAGGCCATCTCTTACCAAGAAGACGTGTTTTAGAAATTGTGGAAAGGCTGAGAGGAAACGTGGACTCCTTTACCACCCCTGTGAGAACTTCAGACTTTGTTTTAGCCCCGAGGACCTTTGGAGTTGTGTGGAGAAAGCACTACAGCAGCGACAGTTCTGAAGAGGATGAGAGAGAAGCCAAGGGGATTCCTTTGGCCCAGCCATTGATGGATATGCCAGAATCCGAACCTGAAGCCCAACTGCTCATGAGACACCCCCATGAGCATGGTGGCCTCTCGTCATCCGCCACCCTGGAGGAGGAAGGCGATCATGGCTTGGGGGAGGCACTGGCAGACAAGGTGAATGGAAAAGACATAGCTCAGGTACATGAATGATTAAGAAGCGACGGTCGATGATTGGGTGTAATGAGGTTAGGAACCAGGGGTTGTGTAAATCTAAAAACAAGGAGTGGGAACTTACGCTTGTTTCTTCTCTGAAAATCTCTCGACAGCTTGACGATGCCTTTCCAGAGGACCCGGAGGCCCTGGACGGCGTAGCATCAAGCAGCGAAGGTGAACCAGGCCCGCCTTGTTTTTGCTCAACGCCGCTAGAAATTGTTGAAGATGACTCCGAGGAGGACGGCTACGAGGAGTTTAGGAGGAGGCTTGGCATGGAACTCGCTGAGCCAGTGCCACATCACGAGCGTAAAAATGTTATGCGGACTATTGTCCGCGTTGCTGTTTATGCTGTTCTTCATCACTGTCTTAGGGAAAAGCTTTTTGAAAATGGTGAGGGCTGTGTCATAGATGCCCCAGCCCAATGGCACCATGACTGTGTGACTTGGACTTCAATGGATAGAAACTGCAAGCTCTGGGACCTGTGTGCTGAGCTATGTTTGGAAAGCTTATTGAACACTATTATTGCCATAGGTTATGTTATGCAATGTCTGTGCCTAACCCAAGAACATTTAGCACAAGGGGTGACCTTGAGAAATGCTGTGCAATTCAGTGGAGACCCTGACCTTGTTTTAAAGACAATGTCCAAACTGGAAGATGCCTGCTTACAGCGTTACATTGCATTACAATGCAAAACCGGGTCAAGCCCCCCACCAGCGGGGCACTGAAGCTCCCCTATGACAAGTTGAAATCACTGAATACTGTGTTAAGTAGTAGGGGGGCCTCAGAGCTGGGGCACCGTGAACCCAAAGTGACATCAGCTCTGCAGTCTGTAACCAAACTCCTAATAGAATCAAAATTACCTCTGACATTACACAATGGAGAGAAAGTGCAATTGGTGTTTGGGGCCCTCAGAAGGGGGCTCACATCACTAGGCACAAACCTCCAAACTCTCTCAATTCACTGGGTTTTGGAATCCTTGTCCCTTGCCTAGCGAGTGCTACTTAGTTGATGGCGAGTCCCTCCGTCATAAAAGGCCAAGGACAGTTCTACTGTCCTTGATTCACATAATCAGGATAACAGCACTTTATTCTTCCTGCCCCAATAACAGAGAAACTGGGGATCCCACAGCCGCCAAAGTGACCATTTGGGCTCCTGTGGGCTTATGCTAGGTGGGGTGAGTGTCCTGTGCAAACGAGATCAGCTCCTGAAGTCCTTTCCCACAACTCACCACCAGATGTCAGGGTAGAGCTCATCCTGCCTCTGCTTACAACACGAAAACAAAACAGGGATGGTTCAGACATGTGTTTGAGTACAATAGAGTTGACTCATCCTGTTCACACCCCCACTGAATAGCGAAGGTAACTGTGATTACTTACCCTTGTTGCTAGAGGGATAAATGTGATGGGTGTGCACCCATAGTAAGGGAGGCGGGTGGGTGAGTTCGGATTAATATGAAATGAAATAAAACCTCAGGAATTCGCAGATGCTATTGGGCAGTTTAAATATAATCCCTGGAGTTGGTAGAGCACTATTGGACAGTGAAAATGACCCAGGAACTGGCAGAACTCTACTGGACAGTTTAAATATGACCCAGGAGTTGTTTGAATGCTATGGGTCACTCTTTCTAGCAATTCAAAGCCATTAAAAGTTTAAAATACTCTATTTACCCAAAAAACCCAAAACAACCAACCAAAAAATCCCACCACACACACATACACACACACACACACACACACACACACGGGTCTAACCCAAAACTGAAATGTTTGAAGGGTTCACAAATCTTCACCATGCTTTAGAACAATCATTTGCTCGAAAGACAAATTTTTAAAAGCTGTGGGTGCTTATTATGGTTGTGATACAACCATTTTATTTCAACCCCCAACCCCAAAGTTTAAGCATGAAAGAAACATGTTTAAAAAACAAGCCCCAAAGACATTTACTGAGATCTGCAAAGGGTCCCCACTTGGAAATGGGTACAGTTACATTACCGATTGGTGATTTACTGTTTAATACTGTAAGAAGGCCCTACAGAAAAATGTATTTTAACTAAAAGGAAAAAAATGTGGCCAAAAGCAGCTTGGTTGTGCAGACAGCTTAATTTGTTGGATCATACTAAAGAAGTTCTGTATTAAAATCACAAATGAGTTTGATTCCCCATAGTTTAAATTGCAGGGTATTACTAATTAAGAGGTCTCTTGGGTTTTGGTGCTGTTTCTCTCCCTCTCCGTGTGAAAGTTGCAAGCTGCTAATTGTGTTAGTACATCCTAGACAGAGTCTGTTCTCAAAGCAACACTTTGTAACAACAGAAAGAGCACACAGAGACTCCCCGCCCTTGTGTTGTATTTATCTGGCTTTGTTAACAATTGTGCTTTAAAATAGAGATAGAGGATGTATGTGGATGGATGCTTGGTGTGGATAATAACTGAATGATCAGGGAGGTGCCAGCCTAAGAATCCAGTGTCTGTCGGCCAAAGAAGGCGTCAACCAGAGGACCCCCGGAGGGCAGACTGGAATCCACCCAACAGCCTCAAGGATGGGAGAACCCAAGAACAAGACGGAGCCGTCAGGAATGTGCCATCTGCTGATTGATTCAGCAACAGCATGATGAAGCAATTCCCATAGGCTGGCATAGCAATAAATTCCTATAAAAATGGACTCTAGAAATGGAAAACTTTGGGGTCTGATTCTGCAAACCAACTTCCAGGCGCGTCAGATGTGCATCTGACAAGGCCCTGCTCCCTCCTCGTGTCCAGGCCACCTGGCCAGTGGCTTGGCATGAGCAACTCTAAGGCTGGTAACTATGATAACAACCTTGCAGAACCTCTCTGTGTGTGTGTGTATGAATGAATGTGTGAGTAAATATGAAATTGAATGGAATGTTATAGCTATAACTAACTGCTTACTATGATTCTTTCTGTATGCACAATAAATGTGGCATTTTGCCTTTTCCCTTTTAATAAGATCCTGCTGGTTTTTATTTTATTGGTATAACAAATTCCCCCACCCTAGATCACAAAAGGGAATGTTAGGGAGGGGTGCCTAATGTCCTTAAGTAGCTATTATTTGAGGGTTGTAGCGATCAAATCAACCTGCTAGCTCCTATTTTGAAGTCTGTTTGAAACAAAGGCTTAGGATGGTGTAAAAACCTCATGTATTTTGGAGACTCTTTCAACAGAAACTCTCTTGAATGGCTGCTGGACTGCAAAAGGAGCCATGCTCCCTGTTTTTAACTCTGAAAATATATATTCTATTCTATTACTCGTTGTCCATGCTGTCTTAGTAAATAATGGTGCCTATGTTTCTTGCAGTGTGATCTGTTTAGCATGGAACCAATCACTTTAAACTGCATTTCATCACCGGGCCAAGGTAAAAACCAGTTTAACTGTAGTTTTGCTTAATAACTTCAGGTATTACACAGGTTGGATAGGGATTTGGGGGTAATACTAACTAACATTTTTGCTTGTTCTTTAATCCAAAGGCCCAAACACATATGGGGGTGGGGTGGGGGGGGGCGTAACTTTCTGCAATTGGCTTTTAAATGCATGTGGGTTTATTGAAAAGTATTTTGTTGCAAACTGTGTTTTAAACTCTCACTCTCTCTCTCTCTCTGTGTGTAAAAAAATATAGGTGTTTTTTTTTTTTAAGTATATGGCTGCAAACTGTGTTTGGTGTGTTTCAAATTAACAGGGTGCTTTTTTAATGTGCAAAATGTGTTTTAAACTGGATTTTAAAAGTTGATTTTAAAAGCAGTTTGGTTTTTATTTTGCAAACTGAGGTGCATTTAAAAAAATGTTTGTGGGTTTGTTGTTTTTTGTTTTAAAGTGGTAGAAATAAACTCAAAACTCCTGTTTGTTGTACAGCCTGAAATGGATTATTTTATTTTAAAGCTCTGACTTTTTAAATAGAAAAACACCCTAATGAATATTTTATTTTTAAGTTTACAAGACAGTTTCGTGTGATTTATAATAATCATAATCATATTGTCTGCTCCACAGTACGGTCAAAACATGAGAGACCCTTAGACCAGAGGGTAAAGAAGCTTAAAAGAAAAAGAAAAGAGACAGCTGAAAAGAAAAATTCACCAGATGGATGGATGAAGCCCAGTAAATATACTGTGTTTGGGAGGTTATGAGGTTTTGTATTTTAAGTAAATACATCGGTGTGGGTGAGAAAGATGGTAAAGTTAAGTTTTGTAATATGTTCCTTCCCCCCCAATCGGGAATGTGCAGTTCTCCTGACAATGCTGTAGTCAGAGCTACAGGGACACCTCCACCAGACCAGCCAAAGAACCAGAAATCTGCTTTGAGACCTTTAACAACTGAAAACAGCACAAGAGTGCAGATGAAGCATCAGGACAGTCCAAACCTCAAATACGTCAAAGCCAAGGACAAAACAAAAGACTCTGGTGAAAACCAACCACGCAAACACAACTCCAGTTCCTCAGCGGCCACCTCCACACCAAGCCCTGAGAAAACCATGAGTGAAAACGCCCACCTACGATGCTTCGTTCAGAAGACTGAGGGACGCTGTATCCTCGGGGGTTCTAAAAGAACGGCATTCTAAAAAGGTTTGGGGAAAATATGATGCTTCGTTCAGAATACCGGTGAACGGTGTATCTTCAGGGGGTCTAAAAGAAAGGAGGGCTGGAAAGCACATCAACAAAGCAAAAGCTTTGGTGGGTGACTTTTTGAAAAATACTTCAATTTTTGGCTCTGCGCAGGCGTGACTAGTCGTGGAAAGGGACCTGGGTAAAAGGGGTACCCTCAAGGATACACATCAGCTCAGGTGTAAACAAAAGCGGGGACAGCGCTTGGTGGACAAACAAATGGCTGCCAAAAAGTTCCAGGCCAGGGTCGCTGTAAAAATTTTAAAAAGGGCTAACGAGGTAATGGGGAGGGGGGACAAAAAGAGATGCCCTCGACTGGAGGCTCTCAAACTGGAATGTCTGAAAATGGGGAGGTAGAATCAGACTCTCACACAGAGTCTGGTTTAGAAAATTCCCCAGAGGGCTCTCTAGAATGATGGGTCCCCATTTCCTCCCGATGACCCTCACGGAGGCGCCTCGGAGTCTGACTCTCAAATAGCATCTGATGTAGATGGTCCCGTAGAGGAACCCCCAAGTAACCCTGAAAATGCAGAGGGGTGTATGGAGAGAGTGAGAAGTTGGCAACGTGAATTACCTAGATTTGGGGGGTTGGTGTATTGTGAGGAATTTCATTTTGTCAATCTTGAGCGAATAAATTCAGCTCAGCAGGTTGCTGAAGCCATACACAGGGGGATACAGTTAGTTCTCGATGACGTTAATGGTAGGGTAGGCCCTGATGATTATGTTCAGTTACATTTAGAGAGCCGTAATTGAACTAACCCGTTGTTTTCAGTCTGAAGAACTAGGGATGAGCTGTCTGCTGAGGATTTCTTCAATCAGACCTCAAAGCTGCCACAGAGCAATAGAGTTGCATGTCAATGGGACATTGCACCTCGTTGGGACAGTTTTAAAAAAACAGGGGTGGGGGCCGCTCGTAGAGTTTTAAATTCTATCCTCAGTAGTCAAATCATCCATAAAAAAGAGACAATGTTTAGTAGACCTGACTTACACGGCTACCAATCTGTGTTTTGCGCATGGGCTCTTGACCGTCATGTCCGACCATAAACCTACGGACGCGGAATCGTTAGCGGGGGCGAGAAAGTTGCATGAGAAACTGGGCTGGTCAGATCAAAAAAAGATTATGCTCAGTGACGTAGCAATGTCTGAACAGCATTTAGGAGTCAACACACAGGTGGTGCTGTATGCGGCGAAAGGGGCTTTTTTTAAACGGGCGGGGGGGCAGTTTACCCCAAGATTTATTTCATCCTGTTGCACGATGAGCATTACTATGGGGTTCAAGAATTTCCATCCCACCACCAACCTCAGCCTGGTCCAGTCCACACAAGAGATCCACTTCCTGGACACTACAGTGCTAATAAACAATGGTCACATAAACACCACCCTATACCGGAAACCTACTGACAGCTATTCCTACCTGCATGCCTCCAGCTTTCACCCTGACCACACCACACGATCCATCGTCTACAGCCAAGCTCTGCGATACAACCGCATTTGCTCCAACCCCTCAGACGGAGACAAACACCTACAAGATCTCTGTCAAGCTTTCTTACAACTACAATACCCACCTGCAGAAGTAAAGAAACAGATTGATAGAGCCAGAAGAGTTCCCAGAAGTTACCTACTACAGGACAGGCCTAACAAAGAAAATAACAGAACGCCACTAGCCGTCGCCTTCAGCCCCCAACTAAAACCCCTCCAACGCATTATTAAGGATCTACAACCTATCCTAAAGGATGACCCAACACTCTCACAAATCTTGGGAGACAGGCCAGTCCTTGCCTACAGACAGCCCCGCAACCTGAAGCAAATACTCACCAACAACCACATACCACACAACAGAACCACTAACCCAGGAACTTATCTTTGCAACAAAGCCCGTTGCCAATTGTGCCCACATACCTATTCAGGGGACACCATCACAGGGCCTAATAACATCAGCCACACTATCAGAGGCTCGTTCACCTGCACATCCACCAATGTGATATATGCCATCATGTGCCAGCAATGCCCCTCTGCCATGTACATTGGTCAAACTCGACAGTCTCTACGTAAAAGAATAAATGGACACAAATCAGATGTCAAGAATTATAACATTCATAAACCAGTCGGAGAACACTTCAATCTCTCTGGTCACGCAATCACAGACATGAAGGTCGCTATCTTAAAACAAAAAAACTTCAAATCCAGACTCCAGCGAGAAACTGCTGAATTGGAATTCATTTGCAAATTGGATACTATTAATTTAGGCTTAAATAGAGACTGGGAGTGGCTAAGTCATTATGCAAGGTAGCCTGTTTCCTCTTGTTTTTCCCTACCCCCCCCCCCCCAGATGTTCTGGTTTAACTTGGATTTAAACTTGAAGAGTGGTCAGTTTGGATGAGCTATTACCAGCAGGAGAGTGAGTTTGTGTGTGTATGGGGGTGGGGGGGATGTGAGAAAACCTGGATTTGTGCAGGAAATAGCCCAACTTGATTGTCATGCACATTGTGTAAAGAGTTGTCACTTTGGATGGGCTATCACCAGCAGGAGAGTGAATTTGTGTGGGGGGGGTGGAGGGTGAGAAAACCTGGATTTGTGCTGGAAATGGCCCACCTGATGATCACTTTAGATAAGCTATTACCAGCAGGACAGTGGGGTGGGAGGAGGTATTGTTTCATATTCTCTGTGTATATATAAAGCCTGCTGCAGTTTCCACGATATGCATCTGAGGAAGTGAGCTGTAGCTCACGAAAGCTTATGCTCTAATAAATTGGTTAGTCTCTAAGGTGCCACAAGTACTCCTTTTCTTTTTGCGAATACAGACTAACACGGCTGTTACTCTGAAACCTATGGGGTTCTGGTTGTGAAAAAGTTGTTCGGAGCAAAAAAATATGGTGAGTTTTGCCCCACGGTGCACAGTCACGGCCACTCTCGCAGGTACAGCTGCTGCCTGTGCTTGAGCGTAACCTGCTCAGACAGCGTGGATGTGCAGCTGAGGTGTCCTCGCTGTAGACTCTATTGTCAGTCCAGAGAGTGTTTAGACAGACACATCGACTGGGCATCGACAGAACAAGCTGAATGCCTGTCTAAAACGTTGTGCGATAAGGGTCAGTCTTACGTGGAAAAGCGGCACAGACGTAAAGGGAGGCACTGTAAGCAGGGTCAGGGTTTGATCGCTGGTGATGTAGACGGTCACCTCGGTTTTATGGACAGCCTTAGAAAGCCCGAATCCTCAGAAAAGTGTATTTGTTATGATTCCGAAATCACACAGGAGACTGGGTTGCACACTCCCAATTACATTTTTGCTATGTCCCTCAAGCCGGAAAAGTCCTGGGAATTTAAGGGTGATGAGTGTCTTTCTATGTTTGTTCAGACCTTTATTGGCAAAGAGTTCCGGGTCTACACGTTCCAGGCGCACAATTCCAAAGGTTACGATGCATACTTCATCATTAGACAGTTCCTGAAGGAAAAGATGTGCCTAGAACTGATCACTCAGGGTAGTAAACTAATGTGTGTGGAAGTTAAGGCCCTGGGCATTCGTTTTATAGACTCTTTAAACTTCTTGCCCATGAAGCTTGGTTAGCTCCCGCAGGTGATGGGGTTTGAAGGGTGCAAAGGGTATTTTCCACATTTTTTGAACACTTTAGAAAATCAAAATGATGTGGGGCCTATGCCCGGTGTGGAGCACTATGGTGTAGAAAGCATGATGCCCAGGGAAAAAGCAGAGTTTCTCGACTGGTAGCAGGCCCACAGGTAGGAGACGTTTGACTTGCAGAAAGAGCTCGCGTATTACTGTCAGCAGGATATCAAAATTTTGAGACAGGTTTGTATCCTATACAGAAAAGAGATTATGAAAATGATGGAGAAGGGAGATCTAGTAGAGAGAGAACCTGGTAAATTCACTGAGATAAAACTGTTTATAGATCCTTTCTGGTACATAACACTAGCATCTGCCTGCATGGCTATGTACAGGTTTATGTTTTTGGAGCCTAACATGGTAGCTCTTCTCCCTCCAGAGAATGATCACAGGCAGAAAAAGATATTCGACCCCGTCTATTCAGTGGCTGTTGTATACCTCTCACCAAGAAACTATACAAATAGGGCATGCTTTACAGGGTGGGGAACTACAGGTAGGCTCCTACTCTTTAGAGGGTTATGCCAGTGTTGACAGGGTACACACAGCCATAGAGTTTAATGGGTGTTCTTTTCCACCGTTGTGCCACCTGTCATTGTGAAAAGGCACAAAACCCTATGACGGGGACAACTTTTGGGTTTCCTTATTACAAGACGCAGCTCAAGACCGACTATCTGAAATAACTTGGTTTTGTAGTGAGGACTCTTTGGGAGCAAGAGTGGGAAGTGATGAAAGAAACAGACAGGGAGCTTGCAGGTATTGAAAATGAGCCCAGTTGCCCTAGCCTCTCGTGCCTAGGGATGCTCTTTTTGGGGGGAGGACAAACGCTATCTGTCTATATTACAAACTTAACTCCGGGGAAGAAATCCACTATTATGATTTTACCAGCTTCTACCCTTTTGTAAAGAAAACCAAAGAATACCCTATCGGACACCCCGATATAGTTTATGACAAATTTGGACCCCTTGCAAATTATTTTGGAATTGCAAAACTTAAAGTGTACCCCACACAAGGCTTCTTTTTCCCATTGTTACCTGTCAGAGTGGGTGGCAAGCTTCTGTTCCCGCTATGCCGAACCTGTGCGGAAACCGAGCAGCGGGAGGTGTGCATCCATACTGACAAGGAGAGGGCCATCCTGGGGACTTGGTGCACGGTGGAATTGAACGCGGCCATAACGAAGGGGTACGCGGTGGCAAAAATATATGAAATCTGGCTTTTTAATGAAAAATCTGATGAACTCTTTTCAGAGTACATCAAATGACACCTCCGCCAGAAACAAGAGGCTTCAGGGTATCCCAGCTGGTGCACAGACGAAGAAAAACAAAATAAGTACATGAACGATTTCTACCAGAAAGAAGGCGTGCGTTTGTGCCAACGCGAGATCAGGTTTAACCCCGCTAAACGCCAAATCGCTAAACTCTTTCTAAATTCCCTCACGAGCGAGATCCCGCCAGATCAACACATCACCGAGTTTGTGTCGGCAGGCCCGAAAACATACGGGTATAAGCTGTCGGGAGGAAAGGCCTGTATGAAAGTCAAAGGTATTACCCTGAACTTGGCAAACTGTCAAAAGATCAACTTTGAGAGTTTGAAAGATCTAGTCCTGGACTATTGCACGGGCCTGCGAGAAAACACCTCAAAAAAGAGAGAGGTGCAGCAGCCCTCTATCGTAAGGAGCAAAAATCAGTGGTAAATAGAGACCAAAACCCTTAAGAAAACACAGAAAGTCATTTACAACAAGAGGGTCCTAGGAGAAGGCTTTAAAACCCTGCCCTACGGATTTTAGAATGGATACGAGGTGGAAACACCCCTTTTCTGCAATTCTCGCGGGGCCTAGCAACTGTGGGGAAAGTTACTTTATAAAAAAATGTGTTGGATAATGCCAAACAAAACATTGTCTGTTATGCCTGAGAATATTGGATAACATGGCTATAAAAAGCATTGCAAGATACACATGTCTGGGCTTGTTGAAACACATTTTGAGCAAGGCTAGGCATGCCCAAGAATTTAAATGTATTTTTTACAAAATTCATCACCATCCGGTCGTTTTGCACTAAGTCGTTAGATTACAATTTTAAAATCCAGTCAAAAGATAAACCCTTGCTCTGATGATGTAAGAAAAACACTGAGTGATAGCCGCAGGCGACAGAGCGGGGGTCTTGTAATTGTCTATTGTGAAACACAATGCCTGTGGCATTTTTGTTTAAACATTTCATAATGCTTTTAGGAAACAACATGCTCTTCGGGGGGTGCCCATATGAGTCTAAAAACTCTCCATGGTTACACTCCGCCAGACACAAGGCAAGCCAGTGTTCACCAGGTTGGTTGTGTGGATGCACGATACAAACCTAGGGGTCTCTGAGACAGCTTGTCGCCAGGGAGCCAAATCACAAGGGAACACATCTAAGAAATTCTTTTTTGTGTAAGGCACCTTGATAAGACACATGAGAGCTGCACGGTGTCCATGTTCACATATGGTCAAGCAGAACATCTCTCCTCTGATTTCTCTCTATGATGTTGTCAAAAACCCCATGCACGATCAGATTGATGGTGATGGTTAAAGCCTTCCCAAAACGTATTTCTGCTCTCAGGTTCCCGGTTTTAATCAGGGAATAGTCATCGGCGCATTCCTGGTCGGGAGACAGGTCAAAGGCAAACAAGGTGTAACCCTGTGGAAACTCCTCACGGTCGATTAACAGAGAACGATCTGTCATGTGTTTACCAGTGTCTGTACCAGATTCATGTATTCTCTCACGCAGCATCCTGCCTCGAAGTCTGGTTGCAGAGGCTTGGTTGGTATCTGTTCACCATCCACATACAAGGCCACAAAATTAATATCATAATGTTTAAAATGAAAGGGATTTTTAGTGCAACTTCCACTCAAGGCATAAGACAAACCCTAGGACAAGCATTTTGGGTAACTGTCCCAAAAAACAGGTTCTCCTGGTTATTGACCCTGCTGCCCACGGGGATGCTAAACACTTTCATTCCCACACGGTCCACGGGATATTTAGCATTTGTGGTAAGCAGGGACTCCGCGTGCCCCAGACGAACGCTCAGGGCCACCCGTACTTTCTTCACAAAAAGCGATGCTGATACAATGCGCAATTTAAAGCCTTCGGCTGCACTGCCCATTAAACAGAAAGCGTCTTATCTGCGCGTCAGTTTAAATTTTCACATCCACTCCGTTCAACAAATGAGACGTATCTGTTCTGATCTGTCTTTATTTCAATGGTAATGGTATTGATGTGGTGTTTTCTGACAGGAACGTGATGAGGTTTATCGTAGGTGATGGTGACAAACTCATTGTTCCTTCCTCAGACAGGGACACAGTGTAACAGGGGAACAGAAAAGTCCCTCACAAACTGGTGTTCTACAATATCTGTTTGCAGATACAGGGAATTAACTCCCCCTGTGATGTCTGCCCAGAAGGGGAATTTTTGGACGCTGCGCTTGGGGCCCAAACCTAGAATGTTGGCTAGCTCCCTGCTGGTAGAAAACATAAAAGTAAAATCAGCGGATTTAAAGCTAACTTTTCTACCCACAGGGTCATCGTTCATGACCACCACAGGCGGTGGGGGATGACGAGCCACGGTACTGTTCATATGATCCAATCATTCGGGTATGGACGAGTAATAACCTCATCGTAGGATAAAACTCTATGCCATATCTTCAAAGGTGATTTCAAAAGGGGTGTCCTCGTTGATAGCGTTCCAGCTGTGCGGGTGTTGTATTTCCACTAACCCCACCTCCCAGGCACCCGGGAGATCCAAGGGCTTAATTAGCTGTATTGTAAAGTTCGAGCTGGTGTTTTGAGGAAAAACTGCAGAGCTGGCATTGCTGGGCAAAGTCATGTAAAACCCGCTGTCGCTCATTTTTTGCTCCCTCAGTCTTTGCAGGAGGAATCTTTTTGTTTGTTTGTGTCTAAACGTCAGAATTGAGAAGCTTCCACCCAGCTGATAAACTTATCCCCCGCCCCCCACAAACCATTTCACCAGTAGCTGCTTTTTTCTCCCTTTTCCTTTCTCTGCTAGAACTTTTTCGATCCTGCAAATCTTGTCTTGTTTGGGGTTTACTTTTTGTAAATCTTCAGGGTAAAAATATCCAGTAACTGTCTCACTCTCGTAATCTTTTAATCGGTATACAGGTCTCGGGCTCCTGGTTCAGGCTTCATCCACTATAAATATCTCATTGGTAAACGTCTGTTCACAACCTTTTTCAAAAGCTCCTTTGGTTTTAGATAGTCTCACGTGGTCGCCTTTTCTAAAAGGGGCAACAACCGGTTTTATTTTAAAACCGTTTCTATCAACCGGTTTCCATATCTTCAGAGAATTGGAAGGGTTAACATCGGCGGGTCTGGTACGTAGAGTTCTGTAAAAGCTCTCGTTGTAACTCTTCATAAAGTCAGGTAACAGGTCAATGTGGCGAAAGGCGTTATGGGCTGTAAAATATCGCCACATCCTCCACATCTTTTTCAAGTTCTGTTAAAATGGCTCCACAACCCCTGCTTTGACTTCATTATCAGTGACAAAAAGCGTTAACGCTGTGCCGTTTCAACAATCTGCTAAAAGGTTTGTTTCAAAATTCTTTCCACAGATTAGTTTGTCATTTTTGAGGCACGCGACCTTGGCTAAAAATAGCTTCCAAGGCCTTGGATTCCTCACCGCTCATCTTGTCTTTTAGGCCTAAGGCCCAGGCATATTTGGATAGAATGTCTATCACTGTTAAGATGTATTTAAAACCGCTGTTGTGTTTGGAGAAGCGGTGCATACGGACCAAATCTGCCTGCCATTGCCCGTCCACATCTGAAACAACGGTCCTGGTTCTTTTAAAACGTATTTGAGCAGGTTTGTGTAAAGCGTAAGCATCCTGGTGTGAAAGCCAAGCTCTGACCTGTCTTCTATTTAAAGTTTTAGGATGCTTTTTGGCCACTTGAAAAAGAAGATTGACCCCGTCAAAGCCCCCAACTTTCCTGGGGGTTTAACAGATTTTCTTTAACAGAGCCGTCTGTGGAGACACGGCTGTTCCTGGGACCGTCTTTTACGAACACAAGTATGGAGGGGGACACGTTCATTCTGGCACATTTAAATAAGTTTTATTAATCGCCTGGTTTAACACAATCTTTTACAGCCGCCTGAAACAAAGGACGCCATGATCCCTACCATGAAGGAGTCTGAGCTGGTTCATTCTTCCATTTTTGTCCTTTTCTGGATTTTCCTCTGGAGATCTGGGTCTCAGACAGGAGCAAAAACAGCTGATGCGCGATGGATTTACTCCCACAGGGCTACCGATGTGTAACTTCTCAAAGGCCTCTAGAAAGGCATCGTCGAGCTGTTGAGAGATTTTCAGACAAAAAACAGTGTAAGCACCCCACTGCCTGTTTTTAGATTTATGTAATGCCAGGTCGATTCCTAACCCCATCACACCCCCATGATCGACCGTCGCTTCTTAATCATTCATTTACCTGAGCGCCGTCTTTCCCGTTCACCTTGTGACTCCCCCAAGCCACAATCGCCTTCCAACTTTAGGGCCTGGACAATGAGAGGCTGTCACACTCATCGGGGTGCCTCACAAAGGTTTGGATTTTGGGGTCGGGTTCCGACGTATCCATCAACGGTTGAGTCAAAGGGCCCGCCTCGGAACTGTCACTGCCGTAGCGCTTTCTCCACACAACTCCAAAGGTCCTCGGAGCTAAAACAAAATCTGAAGGTCTCACGGGGGTGGTAAAGGAGTCCATGTTTCCTCTCAGCCTTTCCACAATTTCTAAAACATGTCTTCTTGGTGAGAGATGGCTTCCTCTGCCCAGCGCTGGGACTTATGGGGTGATGGTGCTGCACTCTGATTGGCAGAGGGCGTTGGGAGGAGTTCTTAGAGGGCTCACATGACCCTCTTCTGGACGGTTCACCCAATCCGAGAACCTGCCCCATTTTGGTCAAATCTCTTCTCGGGGCGGTCCTCTGCAGCCGAAATCCATCACGATTGGTAGAAGGTGGTGGGAGGAGTTCTTAGAGGGGTCACACGAAGCACTTCCGGACGGGTCACCCCACCCTGGAACTCCCCCCAGTTGGTCAAATCTCCTCTCGGGGTGGTCCCCAGTGGCTGAAACCCCTCCTGATTGGTAGAGGGCGGTGGGAGGAATTCTTAGAGGGGTCACACAAACCACTTCCAGACAGATCACCCCACCCCGGAACTCCCCATGATTGGTCAAACCTCCTCTCGGGGTGGTCCCCAGTGGCTCAAACCCCTACTGATTGGTAGACGGTGGTGGGGGGTATTCTTAGAGGGGTCACACGAACCACTTCCAGACAGATCACCCCACCCCGGAACTCCCCAGGATTGGTCAAACCTCCTCTCGGGGTGGTCCCCAGTGGCTCAAACCCCTACTGATTCGTAGATGGTGGTGGGGGGTATTCTTAGAGGGGTCACACGAACCACTTCCAGACAGGTCATCCTGCCCCGGAACTCCCCCTGATTGGTCAAATCTTCTCTTGGGGCGTTCCTATCAGGGCGAAACCCATCCCGATTGGTAGAGGACAATGGGAGGAGTTCTTAGAGGGGTCACATGACACACGTTGCTTCCGGTCATTTGTCTGCCTTGACCCTGGAAGTAATACCTCATGGCTTGGGACTTCCAGTGATGGTGGGTAAGGCTTACGAGGGCCAAGGGTGGGGTTAACGTTTGATTGACGGTAGGGCCCTTATACTACTGGAGCGTCTTCTTCTGTTTCTCTCCCGCTTCATTCCCCAAGCACTCGGCCAGGACAGATGTCATTTAGGACCTCAGTTGCCACCAGCTGGACAGAGGGACTTGGGTCTTTCTTGAGGAACTGGAGAGCTGAAATGACAGAGGACAACATGCTAGTGTACAGACTGTCAAATCACAGCTAAGCGTGATCACAGAATCTTGAACTACCAGAGCTGAATGATCACATTGTAAAATGTGAAACTGGGCTCAGTCCTTCTATTGGGATGGAAAATACATGAGAGATGAATCTGCCTCACTTTTCATATTGTCACCTGTCCCTGAACTAGCTGGAGACTTACTATCTCTGAATACCACGCTACAGAAGCTCTCCAATACAAAGAAAGCTTTAGGTTCCTCCATTGGCTCCCTTCCATGCTCCCAACAAGTGGGGAGGCCCTGACTCGACCAGAAAGTCATCCACTCTGCTGTAAATGGAAGAAGGTCCATTGTTTCAATAGCTTCCACTTTTAAGTTTATTTTCCATCTCTATTCAGGAGCCACGGTCTGAGCTCCAATAACCCTGGAATTGAACAGAGACCAGGTCCAAGCTGGTTTGTGCAGGATGCAGGGCACCTACTGGAAGAAAAATTGCTGGTGGGAAATTTGGGGGAGCAGAAAGTGGCTACAATTTCTCCTCACCTGGACAGTCCACAGAGAGCCAATAAAGCCCAAAGAGTGGATAGCACTGGCTGCGGAGGGGGCCTTGCCAGGACAACCAGGAGATGCACGGACTCACATCACACCCCCTGCAGCTGCCTCCTTCAGGGGAAATTAAAGCTGACTTTCTACTGGGCAAGACTGAATTTGTCCTTGGATGTGTGGCTGATGCACTTTGCACCAGTGGTATCGGTTACTGCTGCTTGTCAGCTAAATTCCTTTAGAACTCACGGATGAGCAGAACTTCAGCTGTATTTATTACTTACACATCAGCAGATGGTCCAGGTTCAGCCATTTCATACGTTGCCTGTCTGTGTGTTCCAGGATGATGCCTAAATACACAATGGAAAACAAACAACAACAATAAAACCTTCCCTTGTTGAGTGCAAAGTGATATTAGCAGCCCCTAGACAGGTCTTTGGCCTCTCCTACTGTGGACCTAAGGGTGAGCTGTGGGCAAGAGGATGCTAGTGCAGTTTAGAGTCCACACTGAAGAGAATGAGAAAGACTTTTTTTTTTAAGAATGTTTACACAAAACCCATTTGCTTTAAAGAGTCTGTGTTCCTCTTGCCACTGCTGTCAGTTATTGGAGACATACTATGCTAGTGTCTTGGTCTAGTGGTCTGAGCAAAGGCCTGGGGCCAGGAATAAGTGAGTTCTAAGCAGGGATCCCACAAGGTGACTGACAGGTGGGACTTAGGCCACAATGCCTGCCTGTCTCACCTGGGTATGCTTGGGAGAAGAGGGCACAGGGCCAAAGCGGAGGAACCTTTTGCCTCCTTGACAAGGTGGTGTGGCCAGGAACCTGAAAGAGCAGGTGCTGAGGGCAGGTGGGCTGCATGCCTCCCAATGATGAAGTAGTAGTGAAGAGCACTGAGCAACACTGTGGGTGGGTCTGCACTTTGAGCGGGGGGGATCACTCCCAGTTCAATGGGACAGGCCCACTCTAGCTCGGACAGCGCTCGCATACTAAAATTAGAATGTAGCTAAAGCAGCACGAGCAGTGGGAGGAGCTAGCCACCTTGAGAATCGACTTTGGGGTTTGGATGGGATCATACTTGGGGTGGTTAAACTTCCTCCTGCTCCTGCCATCGCAGCTACTCTCTATTTTTAGTACTCAGGGCTAGTGCGGGTATGTTTAATCAAGCTGGGAATTAGCCCCCCAGCTCCAAGTGTAAACATGCCCTATGTGACAGTGTCCCAGCCTCTACTACTAAATGACTGCACCGTGCTTTCCCTGCAACAATCCCAAAGCACTTTATAGCAAGTCATGATTTTCTCCGACCACCACACTGGAAAGGTAGGGATATTAACATCCCCATTTATGTATGGGAAGCTGAGGCATAGAGAGATTAATGGCAGCTCAGTGCTGCACAGTGGGATTTTTTCTCTCTCCCTCAATGGGAATACCAAAAGGGACACTGGGCATCATCTCTCACCAGCTAACTTGGCTGCAACTGCCCGGATCTCTTCCCATCTGCTAAAGAAGTACATGATGGTGCTTTTGTACAAGTTCTCCAGCAGCTCGGCATTCTCTTTGGCCTAGAGGAAATCAGGGACACATGAGCTCTCTCTGGCTAGAAGTGCCCTTTGACTGCCAGCACATGCTTTTACGAGCCACAGGTAAATCAGAGAAAGAACAGGTGACTGGGTGGACGTGGGAAAAATGGGGATCTGTGGCAGATTTACATTTCCCATCACCCTCAGTCATATATCCCACTCTGACCGCTATTTCCATTACCCATCACACATCCCCCCCACACCTCTACACCACCACATACCACTCCAGTCAAGAATCTCAGACACTTCAACAGCTCACTCACAAGGTGTCTGCAAATGTCCACCTGGAGCTCTTCAGGCTTCAGCTCGGCTGTGCCATCAAGGTGTTCATTCACGGCAGTTTGGAGCCTCTTCAGTCCCAAAAACGGGACACAGAGGTGAAACGTAGCTCTGCATTCCTGAAAAAAGGAAGCGTGTCACACCATTTAATTGTTCCCTACTGAGTGCTTTGGTCATTCAAAGGGAACTCATCTGCTTGACTGCTCATCTATTCCAGGATAAAAAGGGATTCATCTGGATGTAATTGGCAGAAAACATGCAGGAATGACTAAGAGAGGGGAGAGCTTCCACTGCAACCTGGAGGTAGCATCAATGTCTTTTTGGAACAGATCTACCTACGAAAGCTGCTTCACCAGGTCTCTCTTCTGTTCTGGGGAGGCAGGGGCCTGGGGTGCAGAGACAGACAGGAAGAGAGAGCTGTCGGGCTCAGACCCATGACCTATCCTGGATTCTGGTGAGGCAGCCATGGACCAACCTGGCGGGAACTGACTCAGCAGGAGGGCAATGAACTGAGGGGGGAATTTGGATCTCCAGAGCAGGCAGGAATAGCAGAGCTCCCCTGTCATTGGGAGGAAGATTCCTTTGCCTTCGTAAATAAGTCGCTCTCGGTCTTACCACTGAAACCCTGGGGTTCGGGTCTTGCAGGTGCAGCAGAAGTGTGACCCAGCTCTGTCGAACCTGCTCGGCGAAATAGCCCTTCCATTTTCTTTTGGTCAGGCGGGCCAGGATGCCAAATAGGACAAAGGACCATAAACGAAGAGCATCGTCCTCCTACAGCCAAGAAAGCCCCACAAGTTAGTAACTAAGGGACAATCACATCACGTACCTCGCACAGCCATCTCTTCTACGCTAAAGTCGAGGGATTCCAACTACAGCTAGTCGGGAACACTTTCATGAACTAATTTTTGTTTTGAATTTGCTGATTCATTAAACTATTTGAGCGACAGTTCCATTTTGATGAAATTCCTCCAGAAGCCAGGCAGGGGTCCTTAGAAACCTGCCTGCTGTCTTGCCAGTGCACCCATTCAGCTCCCTGGAAGCCGATCTAGCAGGCTGACTGGGATCGTGGGCTTCCAAACCCCCAGCGTCTGGGACCCTGGCTCTCAAATTTGCAACTCCCTGGCACTTCTAGCTCCCACAGTTTCCTGGGTTCCCAGCACCGGGATAGTCTGAGAGCAGACTGCCCGGACCCAAGGCTTTCAATAGAGCTTGGCTGAGAACAGGAATTCTGTTTCACAAAGAGTTTTGAAGTTTGGGGAGAGGGATTGCCACAAATAGGAACAAAACCAAAATTTGACATCTCAAAATTCTCTGCAAAACGGAATCATTCCAACCCTCTCACGTAAAAATGGTAGAGAGCAGGCCCAACGCTCTCTATTGTACCTTGGAACCCCTTTTTTATGGTTATCTAGCTACCTAATCTAGTATTCAGACTTTCTTTGAGGTTCTCAGTGGCAAGAAAGAAGAACAGAAGTGGGAGACTGTGGGAGCAGGGATGTCATCCCCATCCTCCTAATGTTCTCCTCCTCCATAAAACACCTCTCTTCCCTGGGGCCGAAACATCTCTTCACTCTGACATGAGCAATGCCCAGGGAGTAAATGGAGTCTAATCAAGATCGCTTGAACTGGGGCTGGAGAGTTCTGGTCACATACGTTGTCAAAGTAGGTCCGGATCTCTTGGGTGAGGTCTCTGAAGGAAGAACCTATGTCCTTCTCTTTCAGCTCCTTCAGGACTTTGGCCACTGCTTTCATGCTCTCGCCAATGACTTCAGAACTGAAAGGGTCACTTAAGGCCCTGATCAGGATGACCATAAGAAACTTCTTGTGCTTTTTCAGCTGGACAAACATACGACATTAAAGAACACTGATCACTGATCACACTTCTAATACACTTTCTTTAGCAGTTATGAAGCTGTGGGAATTTCATCTCCCCCTCCCACCCCCCCATTCCTCCTCCCACCCCCCCATCCCCTAAATATACCTATAGCTATATTTCAGACCAGGTTCGAGCTACAATGAGCCAAACTTGGTGCCATAATACACCTGTGTCATCCTATTATTAGATTCCTAGTTACTTAGATTCCAAGGCCAAAAGAAACCCTTGTGATTATCCAGTCTGACCTCCTGCATAACATTGAACTTCCCCGAAATAGTCTCTGTTGGAACTAGAGTGTATCTTTTAGAAAAACGTTCAATCTTGATTTTAAAATTGCTAGTGACAGAGAATCCACTACAACCCTTGGTAAATTGTTCCAATGGTTAATTAAAATTACCATTAAAAATCAATGCCTTATTACCAGTCTGAATTAGTCTAGCTTCCTTTTCCCCCATTGAATCTTCTTATACCTTTGTTTGCTAATGGGAAGAACCCATTCTCAAAATGTGTTCCCCATGTGAGTAGTTCCAGACTGTCCTCAAGTCACTCCTTAACCTTCTCTTTGTACAGCTAAATAGATTGAGCTCCTTGAGTCTATCACTAGCGGTATCTTTGCCAATCCTTTGAGAATTCTTGGGACTCTTCTCTGAATCCTCTCTAATTTATCAGCATCCTTCTTGAATTGTGGACACCTGATCTGGACACAGCATTCCAGCAGTGCTCACATGAGTGTCATATTCAGAGGGAAAAGAACTTCTTTACTCTTAGTCAAGATTCCTCTCTTTATGCCTCTAAGGATCATTTCAGCCCTTTTGGCCACAACTTCGCATTGGGACACCTTATGTTCAACTGATTCTCTGCCATGACTCAAGTGGTTTTCAGCATCATTGCTTTTTGGGATAGAGTCTCTCATCCTGTAAGTATGGCCTGCGTTTTTTTTTTTGTTCCTAGATGGAGACATTTACACATGGTCATATTAAAGTGTACAGATTGTTTGCTTATGCCCAGCTTAGCAAAGGATTTAGCTTGCTCTGTATTGACTGCAAAGAGGTTACGCGGGTATGTGAGAGAGCAGAATTTGGCCTAGTGCATTGTGTGCAGCCTCTGTAAACTCCGAACAACTATTTTCCTTGGTTTCTCTAATTATGCTGCATTCTAGTCAGTATTCTCTCTTACCTTCTCAGGCGCCCCATAGACTAAATTTCCCAGGCCTCTTACAGCCATCTGCCGGACAATGCTGTTCCTGTCATGTGACTTTTCTTCCAAGATGTGTAAGACTGGCTTAAGGAACTTCTTCTCCCTGAGCATGGGATCACTCATTAGCTGAAAGAAAATCAACCTCTCCATTAGCCCCAATATGATCATTAAGATTGGGAATAGAATCTGAGCAGACATGTCATACACTAAAAACAACAAGGAGTCCTCCTACAGCCCCAGTCTTGAGGATACAGACAAATATGGCTACCCCTCTGATACTTGGCACATAATACACTGTAACACAAATGAGAAATTCCACACAAATGAGAAAGGTCTACAAAACATGGAGCTTTCCTTTTGGGCACTAGAATAGGGATCCACTCACCTCTTGAGAGCCTCTTAGTGGCTGGGTATGGTATCACAGTCCTTTTCTCACCCCTGGTGCACCCTGCCAGCCGTCCTCAGTGCATCTTCTGTGGCTCAGGCCTCTGGCTGAGTCCCAAAGTCCAAAGGAACCCCTTCTGGGGTAGTCAAGAACAGTCCCATTGTCCTCACTAGGGTCTCCAGCCCCAACTCTGGGTCCTTTACATTCTGCCCTTTGTTCAAACTCTCCATTAGCATTGTCCCCTCCATGGGGCTTATGCCACTGTTGGTGGTAGGGGAACCTGGGCCTGCCCCTAACTCTGGGTTCCAAACCATGGATCCTATAAACAGGAGCTAGGCACTGCTTGATTTCAGGTCATTGTCGCTTCTTCCTACCGGCCACTTTTAGCTTCACCCTCACCTCAGGGTTAAAGTTCTTCGGGACTCTCTTCCTGAAAACCCAGCTTAAGTAAAGGCTGCCAGAATCAAACTCTGGCTGTCCCCTGAATTTCTGTGGCCAGAGAGCAGCGCCCTTTCTTGCCCCTCCAGTTCCTGCCAGGAACTGACCTGCTAAAGCCCTTCAGCTCCTTTTAACCAAGCCTGATGGGCTCGGATTGGCTGCTTTCATGAGGCCTCTCTAGACAGACCCAGACTGGGGGCTCTTTTCCTGGGGCAGGGTGTAGTAGGACCATGGGGCCTCTTGTAAGGAGCCTTAAAGCCCAGGTACAGCCCATCACGGGCACAGAGAGGTTGTTTTTCTTAGAACCAGATAAGCCCCGAAGATAGTTGCTTAGCAGAAGTGGGAAATATGATGCAGATTTTGGAGGAGGACTGTGGAAAGGGAGGATGCTCCAGCAGGTATCCCCACACTAGCCTAGGACTTAGGAGACCCAGGTTCCATTTCCTGCTCCCTCAAAGACTTCCTGTGTGACCTTGGGCAAGTCACTTAGCCCTTCTGTGCATCAGTTCCCTGCCTGTAAAATAGGAAACATAGTGCTTCCCTACCTCGCAGGAGTGTGGTGGGGATACAGACATTAAAGAGTTTAGAGGTACTCCGATACTAGAGTAATGAGAACCTAAGATAGACATTAATGTAGTTGTAGGTTGCTTGGTTGGTAGTATTAGGACACTCGGTTCATTCAGAAGATGTGCTGAGCTAAACCAAAATCAGGAGCTGTTGGTTAGGATCAGCACTAGGACTTGGCAGAAGAGGTCCAGTCATCCAAACTCTGTCCGTATCTCTCTCAGCCAGCACCTGTGGTTGTGTAGCTAGTATAGGCAATGACGGCAATAAAAACCACAGAGAGAGAGAGAAGGACTCAGAAAGGTATCATGAAGTTCCTGGTGAGGTTTCCATATAAAGGAGGACCTATTCTACTGTCTAAAATGACAATTACTCCTATGAACTGAACTGTACAACTCCCGAAAGAAAGGCAGACAAGAGTCTAATGGTGAAACTGCTCTTCAGAGCCCTGTGTCTTACCTGGGCAAGGAAAGCTGTGCTGGTGACTCGGTGGTTTTCTGAGGGGGAATTCACCCAGGGGAGGAGGCTCTGTATGATCTCAGGTGTTATGAGTCCAGATCTTAGCAGAAGCCTGGAAGACAAAAGAAACCGCTCATGGGCTAGATTGCACACTTCAAAAAATCAGCTGCTCTGAGCATACAGCTCTGATATCTAGGAGTGGGAGCTGTGTGTTTCCACCCAGGACACCCTCGCACCCCCCGCCCACAAAGCTATAAACGGGAGGTTCCCTCTCAGCCACTCTATTGGCTACTCATTCCCAAGGATAAAATGATGCCTCCTAGATCTCTTACCTCACCAGCAGACACACTCCCTCATGGTGTGTCTTGGGGTTTTCCACAAGAGTCCAAGTCCTCTGCTTCCTGAGCTCTCTCACCAGTCTCTCATTCCCACCCTTGAAAAGCACAGATTCTAATGCTTTGATAGAAAGCCTAGGGAAAGAGAGGCACAGAACTGCAGCAATCAGGAGGAAGGTGCAGCTTGAACAGAGAGTCAGGTTACTTCTCAGGTCTGCTGTTCAATCGACAGTTCATCCATTGGCAATGTCCTGGACACCAGTGTCCCTGGAAGGACTTGATGCTGGGAGGTAAGTTTCAGTCTCATACATCTCATAGGACTAGTTTTGCTAGGGACAAAATTTTGCAGTCCTTTTTCATAGAATCATAGAATCATAGAATATCAGGGTTGGAAGGGAGTTCAGGAGGTCATCTAGTCCAACCCCCTGCTCAAAAGCAGGACCCATCCCCAATTAAATCATCCCAGCCAGGGCTTTTTCTCTTTCTGCAAGGAGTATGGGCACTAGCAGAGTACAGTGATATGGAAAAGATACATGATCAGGACCAGAAACAGGGGGCATAGAGTGTGGTGATCACTAATGGACATTTTGGGGTCATATCTCCAGATAGACAGAGTGCTGAGGGTTTGCACTTGAGTCAGCACTCTGGTCACTATTCGTACTAATTCGGTTCCTCACAGAAGGCCTAATTGGATAGAGGTGTACCTGATTACGAGGTCAGATTGGGGCTAGTGAGTCAAGGAACCAATCATTCCATTAACAGGGAAACTGTATAAAAGGACATGGGCAGGAGCCCTTTGAGGGGAACAGACAGAGAAAGAAACTTGGGTTACCAGATGTCCCAATATTTGGGGCTTTATCTTATACAGGTGCCTATCCCGCCCGCCCCCCCCCCCCGCCCGTCCTGATTTTTCACACTTGCTGTCTGGTCACCCTAAGAGAAACAGAAAGACAAAAAGCTAGGAGAGCCTGACAAAGTGAGGTCTCTGAGTGGAAACACCTTACCCCCCACCTGACTTTTGGAGAAGAGCTTAGAAAGTTGAGATACAATATAAAGGTGCTATGTATTGGTAGGGGGATTAAATAGACTATATGTTGGTGTTTACAAGCAAAAAAGTCTCAACGCGGTCTGTGTTTGTGGAAGATGTGGGGGTGCAACACCCCTCTCTGTCACAGCTGGGGGCTCATCAGGGATTTCCCTGTTATCTATGCAAATGGAGAGCCTGTTGGAGAAGCCGGTGTAGAGGTTTGGCAGTCCAGGCGATGGAGGGAACACTGAAATGGGTGATGAAGCAGCAAAGAGAAGTGTAGAACAGGGGTTCTCAACCTTTCTGTTTCTGAGCCTCCCCCCACCCTCAACATGCAAGAAATACTCCATGGCCCAGTTTCAGGCCTCTGCCCTGCCAGGCATCAGAGTTTTGGGCTCCTGGCTCCAGATTTTAACCCCACAGGGTGCAGGGGCTTGAGTCTTTAGTGCAGGTGCTGGGCTCAAGGCTTCAGCTTTCTGCCCTGAGCCCCAGCTAGTCTAAAGCCAACCCTGCTTGGCAGACCCCCTAAAACCGGCCCGGTTGAGAACTGCTGGTGTAGAACAGTGGTCTCCAAACGTTTTGGCTCACGCACCCCCAGGGTGACCTGCCGCAGTCGCGCCACCGATGGAAGACCTGCCACAGGCAGGCCGCCAGAGGGGAGCACCAGCCATGGACATGCAGAGCTGCCGCCGAATGAAAAAAACGGCGGAGTGCCGTCCGGCGGCGCTACTGTTGCCATGCCCCTCCACCCCGGGATCATCCCGCGCACCCCAGTTTGCAGACCATTGGTGTAGAAGACCCGACAGACCTTCCAACAATCCCAGCAGGCAGAAAAACAGCCTTTCCTTGCCCGGTAGGTTTAACAGCAAAAGAGTCGGCAGGAATTTATACGGGAGCAAGCCCAGGTCTGGCAACAACTCCTCCAAAGTTTGGTGAGTCCCGTGACAGGAAATGGAAACCAGGCACAGGAGATCAGACTGTAAAATGGGACCCGCGAACAACCCCCATGTGTTTTTGGTTACTCTTCAAGGAGGAGCAGTGAGACCTCCTAGGGACAGAACAATGTGGGCCCTTCAACTGACACCCTATTTAACCGGGGAAGCACATCTAGGGCTTTTAGTGATGAGCAGGCAAGAGATTGTGACATGATTAAGGCAGCCATGCTGGACGAGGTGGGGCCTGTCCACAGAAAAGTACTGCCAGAAATCTAGAGTTGAAAGATGGATTGAGGGATTATGCCTCTGTGCATTTGGACAGAAATTAAAAGATTGGGCCACTCATTGGTAAGGCCAGATACTCAGACCGTGGGGGAGATCATGGATTCTTCAGAGTCTCCCTGAGCATACCCGAGTATGGGTTCTGTGGCGCCAGCCAGTTCATCTGGACCCCACAGTTAAAGTGAGAGGAATTTGCAGAGGCGGACATTCCCAGAGTGAGTCAGTGGTCTAAGGGACTAGATTTGAGAAGGACCAGAGTGCCTACAGCTGGGAAGGGCAGCAAGAAGAAGAGGGAGGAGCCTCAAGGAACTGTAGTGGGAGCTTGGCCTACGGCGTGCTTCCGACATGGACCTGAAGGACATCTAAAAAGAGACTGTCCGAAAATGGACTGTGGGTTTGCCCAGTTTTGTGGTTGGGACAAGACTCCCAGGCAGGGAAGAAAAAAGAAAGTACCTACCATATCAGTCTGGGTAGGGAGGAGCCACCAAAGGGACTAATGGACACAGCTTCATCCTGTTTGCTAATCAGGCAGGAGTTAGTGAAACCCCACTGGATACTTCCCAGAGGTAGGATCAAAACTGAATACCAGGTCCATGGGGACAATAAATTCTGCCCAGTGGCAGAGGTGACTCTGAAAATTAAGGGGAAGTTTAGGCAGAAACATGTAGGGGTAGTGGATGGATTGCCCCACTGCCTTCTACTGGGCATGGACTGGAATCCCTTTCTAACAGGGACACCAAGGCAGGTATGGAGGCCCAGGAGGGTGGAAATAAAACCTGAAGGGCCAGGTAAAGAGGAAATATATGTAAAGGGGCTGGAGGAACCTAGACACGAAAGTAGAGACAAGAGGGAGGAGAAAGAAAACAAAGGTCAAGCGTAAAGGTGACTTAAGATCATCCAGTGGGGTCAAACAGTCATCAGAGCCCTTACCACCAGGATCTCAGGAGCAGGCATCCCTAGAACACTTTGGAGGGACTCAGAGCAGTCTGTGTCCATGGAAGAGGCCGGGGCACAGCCTACCACCCCGTCACATATAGGTACCTAAAATGGGCCTGCACATGGGCCAACAGCATGAGCAGAATCTATACTCGTGTCTGCAGCGCCAGCAATCACATAGCTAGGTACCCATCCATCTGAACAAATTCAAGTTTTGTGGACAAAACTGAGGCACCCATCTTGAAAACCTGACCCACTGTGGCCACTACATAAGATCAGCCTTACTGGCTCAGTCCAATGGTCCATCTAGTCCAGTACACTGTCTTCCAACTGTGGTCAATGCCAGCTTCTTCAGCAGGAATGAACAGAACAGGGCAATCATGAAATGATCCAATCCCTGTTGTCCAGTCTCAGTTTCTGGCGGTCAGAGGCCTAGGGACACCCAGAGCTTGGGGTTGCATCCCTGACCATCTTGCCTAATAGCCATTGATGGACCTGTTCTCCATGAACTTATCTAATTCTTTTTTTTATTTAAACCCAGTTATACTTTTGGCCTTCACAACACCCCTTGGCAATGAGTTCCACAGGTTGACCGTGTGTGGTGTGAAGTAGTACTTCCTTATGTTTATTTGATACCTGCTGCCCATCTGTGAACAGAGCTGAGATCCTGGTTTCCTAGGAAAATTCAGAGACATTATAAAACCATGAAGTCTGTAATTTGAGCACCTTGTTGGCATGGAATAAAGAAACACAACAAGAAGAGAAACTAATAATGTTGCGAGATTGGTGGGAAATGTACATTAATGTGCTACCAGAGCTGAAGTCAACTGAGGACTCAGGAATCTTAGTGTTAACTGGCGAGAGGCACAGAGTGGGTGCCGAGGGGCCTGGTACATACATTCTAGCTCACTAAAAGATTGCCCCATGAGTCTCAAATAAAAGCCCATGTCACCAATATCATTGTGAAACGCATGTACAGATGCTGTGTCAAGAGTCATGGATATGCATTGAAAATTACATTCTTAGGATCTGTGTCTCGGGACTAGTCACCAGGAAAGGTGACAAAATGGTTTTCTTTCAGGCAAGAAATGTTTATCCATCTGTTTGTTTACATGTACATTAAGCATGTAGGGTTCACATTCAGTTGAGAAGGACTGTGAGAACTTCAAAGAAAGAAAAGTAGCAGGAAGTAGACAGGGGGTGGGGACCCAATTTTGGGGCACACATCAAAGGTTTGCTCTAGTCTATTTGGGGGACATCTTTCACTTAGGAAGTAGATGGACCGCGAGTTTGCTTCATGAAAGAGGGGTCGCGATCAGGCTTGGTTGAGAACTTTGGGTGAGAAACATCTTGAGACAGGAGGTTAACCTGTTGGTTAAGTTTAGTTTCTAGGAGCAGGATATGATTTCATTTGAAATGTAACCATTTTTTGCTTGCATTCTTACTCACGGTCACTGGAATCTCTGTTCTTTGAGAATCTCGGTTCTTCTTTTCACTAGAAATATATCTAAGTGCTGTGTGTTTTGCAGTACAGAGTATAAGTATCGAGTACAGAGTCTAAAGAAGAAGTAATAAACTGGTGTGTACTGTTCCATTGGGAACAGCAGGCCTGACAATTCTGTGGGAGTTCAGTGGATAAAGGGCTGGACACTATACGGAATGGTCAGAAGACTCGGGGGTGGGTGTGTGCCTGTCATTAACCCGTACAAAGAGACTGAGGTCTGAGGAGGCCTGGGTGGCAGGGTTTGTTTTGCCAGAGCCTGGTAGTTTCAGGGAACTGACCCACAGCAGGCACAGACAAGACTTCCTCACTCGAAGGGCACATGATGCTAAGGTGCCTCGTAACCCTGGGAACTCCTGGGGAGCGTCAAACAACTCTCCTGGAATTCTCTTTGTTTCTCTCCCTTCCTTCTAATTACCGGCAAGGGTTGCCCTCAGGAAGTTGTAGCCCTTTTCGGATTTCACTCGGGCTGCTTCTCGTTGGCAAAGGCAGCTTTTGTCCGAGGGTTTGGCTGACCTGCTGCAGGAGAACAGGAAACAACTCTGGGAGCAGTTCCCGCACAGCTTTGCTCGACTGCAGGGCTGACACCACCTCAAAGATGGCACATGTTGCCTGAAAGGAGAGCATGGTAAAAAAGGAGATCTCTTCCCAACACCATCACACCCTCTCTCCCCTTCTGATGTCTGCTGTACTAAATTCTCCCTTCGGCCAGTAACTTGAATGACAGCGAGCAACTTGCTTAACTCGTGGCTCACTTTCCCACATCTGTATAAATGTGTATGACCTCCCAAGGCATGCTGCGAGTCCAAAGGAAGATTTGCAAAGCACTGTGAGAAACCTGCTCCAAAGACTTTCTAATGGCCAGACAGTATTAAGGAAATCAGTAACGTAGCTAAAACTGCCGTATTTGTTCCACAGAGAGCAGAGCCGGACTCAGGGAAACAGTCCATCAGAGGAGAAGTGCCCACACAGCAATATTATACCACACTTCCCGCTTTCCATCAGCAGGATTGTCACAGGGCACAGGAAAGCCTGAAAGACGTGTCTGTCATCTAACTTACTGAGAGAGGTTCAGCAGCTGCCAAATGCTTGTCAATTTCTGTCTCTGAGGTGATGCTGCCTTCTGTTCTTGTTGGAGTCTTTATCTTCTCTATTAGGGCTTGTAGGACTTGAGTGGCAAGCAAGGGGTCTCCCCCCAGAGATCTCCACAGCTCAGCGGTGTCACTGCAGTTTAACAGAAGTTACAGGTGAGCCCTGGACACTTTTGTGGCTCACCCTGAATGCGTCATATTTTAGTAAAGACCAAATGTTCTCCTTGCCTATGATGAGAGAGTTAAGAGTCCTGTCCTCCTTTAACTCTCCTTGTGTTTAAATATGGAGTTTCCAGTTACAGAACTAAGTTAAGTGACCTAGTCTTCCTGCAGCCTAACCATTAATACTAGACTTCAGAAGGACAGGACACAGAGCGCCAACCTCACTTCCTGTTTTCTCCACTTCCCAGTCAATATGGAATCATGAGCATGTGGCTCCCAAAGATCTAGGGTTTGGAAGGCAAGTGGATGAAAGAACAGCCAGATTCCTACTCGATGGACATACAACTATGAGAACGAATATTCATGGCCATCCTATGTCCCCTTCACAAATGGTGTCCCTACCCTCTGTTTGCCAAAAGCTGGGACTGGGCAACAGGGGATGGATCACTTGACAGCGACCTGTTGTGTTCATTTCCTCTGGGGCATGTGGCACTGGTCACGGTCGCAAGACAGACTACGGGGCTAGATGGCCTTTTGGTCTGACCCAGTATGGCTGTTCTTATGGTCTTAGATTCCAGCACTGATCACTGATAACTCAGTTAGGGATCTTTAAACAAAATGGTGGATCTGCTTCCAGTCCACTTTTAAGTACCAAGGATGGCAACACTGCTCTAGCAGCCCCACCCTCACTGATACCAAGCAGAGGTCTGATGATAATATTGGCCCTAGTCTTTGCAATCAGCCAGGGATTTGCACCTGAAGCTGTCATGCTACCAGGAAACCAACAGCCACTGCTCATTTCCAGAGTGAGCTCAATTCAGGCGTCTAGAGAGGTAGATGTTTCCAACAGTACACTCCAGTTATACCAGTAAAGATAGGTCTTTAGGATGTCAAAGCAGCTATTCATGAATGGAAACAGAATGACACTTAATTTCTCTCCGCACCCCACCTTAACGTGTTCTTGGACCTTCCTGCAGAAAGAGCCAGGCTCTTAACCCTTAGGAATGATCCCAAACTGTCTGTGGCTTAAATGAAGCCCTACATCTCCTAGTAAAGCTGTGGGATCCAGGTTTTACCAAGATGAATGCAATAGGTAGCGGTATATACCTGTCCATCGGCAGACGTTTGCTGAGGAGGCTGGAGATCACTGCCTCTTGGTGATGGTGAGCTAGAATGGACACTGCCTCCACCAGGAACTGCCTCAAGCTGCCCTCCTGGATCGTAGGCATGTGGCGATATAGTATAGCCAGTATATCTGGCACCTGGAAGGAACAAAACCAGAAAGAAATGTCCCTTTTTCTTTCTCTCCATTCATTCTACAGAATCAAAACCTTTATTTAGCCATTTGCTGCTTTTTTAGAAATGCCTCACTTCAAGAAGCAAATGTTCAAATACGTCTGCGTAACTTGAACCCACACAAATTGCCCACACACGGCTGTAAAAATTAACACTGACACACACACAGACACACCAGGTAATTTAATGTGGTGGTGCCCAGCTGTGCATTACATAAACCAATTCACATGCACAAAAGGCGGCTTTGCTTGCCCAGATTTTGCAGGTGTGATTTAAGCAGCCAAATCTGACCATTTGCCTGGAGAATGCAGAGCTCATCAACAACCACAAGCACAAAATATGCAAGTGCTTTAAAGACAGTGTGCAAATGCCTGGGACTATGAACAGGGGACTACCTCTCATATTCATTCCTAGCCCTTCACATCTTCAAAACACTGTGCAAACATGGCAGTTCTGCTGCGAGGGTTCCCTGTCCTGAGGCCTTTCACCAGCCTTGTTAGAAGATTTGTGGAGTGCTCCTTTCATCTAGCCCTAATGCACTGGGCGCCAGAATAAGGCATATAAATAGTGGATCCCAAAGACACTAGCGTTTTCTCCCTCCCTCCTTCTCTTCTTAAAGGGTAGGTCTACACAGCAAAAAAATCCCACAGCACTGAGTTTCAGAGCTCAGGTCAACCTGGGCCTGTGGGGCTTGCACCATGGGGCTAAAAGTGGAGCTGTTCCTGCTCGGGCTGGAGCCCAGGCTCAGAAACCTGGCAAGAGGCTGGCAATAGCCCAGTGCTCTTTTTAATCCATGTAGCCCTTAACCATAGACCTCCTAATACCTGGAGGCCTCCAAGTGCCAGTCATTCTGTCTTCTTGTCTTTTCCCCAGAGTCTGTTTTCTCAAGCCTTTCTTGGCTGAATACTTTGGCAACAAGCTAGACCAATAAACAACCAACCATCTTCCTTTTCCCTTGGATTATCTTGGTCTACTGCTATTGATTCTGCCATTGCCTATCTTAGGGTAGAAACAGAGATGGAATCGACTCTATGTCCGAGGGGGAGAAACAGCAAGATTTTTCTTCCTTACACATGAGGGCAAAGATCAAAAAGTCTAGAGTTCAGGCAGAAAAGCTCTCCAGTTCCCAGTTTTACCTCGTCCAGCATGGCACCTCCACACTCCTTCAGGATGATCTTCATCCACAGTCCAGCTGCCGTGGCACAGGTGGGGCTAGCAGACAGCAGACCACCCAATGTGGCCTCAATAAAGTCTGTGGCCTGTTCCGAAGGAAAGTACTCACTAACAACCTGGGAACAAATCAAAAACAGGAGAGACCGCCATGATGTTTGGCTCCAGCACTTTTAAAAATGGAAAAAAAGATACATGCATCAGCAAATGGTGAATTAGCCTCCTGTCTAGCTCGCCATTTGGGATTACAATTCTCTCTCTAGTCTCTAGACTACATTTTTGTCTTCTACACTAATGATATCAGGTTAGAGGCAAAGACTCTGTTGCACAGTTAGCACAACATTGTACTGGATATGCAGGAGGTAAGTTTCCCGTTTGTAGTCTCTGACATACACTGCATCTTTTTACAGCACACAGAAGTCAGTCAAGAGAGGCGTGCACACAAATATCGGCGAAGGCAAACCCACAAGGTGACGGAATGAATCCTGGGTGGTTTCTCAGCTTGATGTTCCACTAACACAGTTTTTCTCCTGGATGGCTGGATGGCAGGGCCGGCTCCAGGCACCCGCCGAGGAAGCTCGTGCTTGGGGCGGCAGATTGCAAGGGGCGGTGTTCCAGCCAAGCTTGGGGCGGCATGGGGGTCTTTTATTTCATTATTTTTTGTGCTTCACCGCTCCGGATCAGTGAAAAAGCAAGAGCCGGCCCTGCTGGATAGGTACATGTGTGTGCATCCGCGTGCGCATTTTCATGGGCGTGCAACATTCTGTGGAATCTGGTTTTTACGTGGCATTCAGAGCACACATCTAGGAAAAGCATCTTGCTGGTTACTAGCAACCAACGCCCCGCTCCCACAGCTCCCTCCGAGTACGGAAAGGCATCATGAAAGAGCAAATGTCAAATGAACGGTGCCCGGTCACTCGCACATCCGCACAAGCTTTTTGAGTCCGTTACCCTGGCCATTTTGGAAGATGCCTGAAACAGAGCCTCGGGGTCTGGAGCTGTTAGTGCTTCACGGAGACATCTCAGCTCCTCCTCTGCTGAGCCCAGGTTTATGGACTGGCCTGGAGTGGAGAAAAGGAGAAAAAGTACTGTAACGATTAAGGAAACTGAACCCCTACTGCATGGATCTTCATATGGGAGGATCCATGTGCTATCATTGAATCATAGAATCTCAGGGTTGGAAGGGACCTCAGGAGGTCATCTAGTCCAACCCCCTGCTCAAAGCAGGACCAATCCCCAACTAAATCATCCCAGCCAGGGCTTTGTCAAGCCTGACCTTAAAAACTTCTACGGAAGGAGATTCTACCACCTCCCTAGGTAACGCATTCCAGTGTTTCACCACCTTCCTAGTGAAAAAGTTTTTCCTAATATCCAACCTAAACCTCTGCCACTGCAACTTGAGACCATTACTCCTTGTCCTGTCCTCTTCTACCACTGAGAATAGTCTAGAACCATCCTCTCTGGAACCACATCTCAGGTAGTTGAAAGCAGCTATCAAATCCCCCCTCATTCTTCTCTTCTGCAGACTAAACAATCCCAGTTCCCTCAGCCTCTCCTCATAAGTCATGTGTTCCAGACCCCTAATCATTTTTGTTGCCCTTCGCTGGACTCTCTCCAATTTATCCACATCCTTCTTGTAGTGTGGGGCCCAAAACTGGACACAGTACTCCAGATGAGGCCTCACCAATGTCAAATAGAGGGGGACGATCACGTCCCTCGATCTGCTCGCTATGCCCTATGCTGATGATTCGATGATTCTATGTGCTATGTTGTCATCAGCATAGTGTAAAATCTTGGCCCCATTGAAGTCAATGGCAAAACTCCTGTTGACTGTAATGGAGTCGGGATTACACCCTAAAATGTCTGAACGTTAACAGTAGTGGTATGTTATTGTGAATGATCCAGGATTGAACAAGCACTGTGTTCAGCTTGGAGCAGCTTTCTGTGTGTGTCTGGTTTCAGCAGGCTCTCTGCTCTCACTATTTACATCTAAGCTCCTCTTCAAGTACAACTCATGCAGGTAGATCAGAGGTTCCAGTTTAGAGGTGAATCCCTCCACCAAACTCTCCTTGTAAAAGAGACGGGGATAGACAAAAAACTTCGGCAAGAAACCCAGGCTCATCAGTCACTTCTAAACAATGCTAGGATTACTATGTCGTACATTCAAAGGTTGGAGTCCCTTATTCTGTTTCTGAATCACCAACACTGTTTGTAGGACTGATTAATAATAATTGGAACTAGGGTGACCAGGTGTCCCGATTTTATAGGGACAGTCCCCATTTTGGGGTCTTTTTCTTATATAGACTCCTATTCCCCCCCACCCCCTGTCCCGAGGTTTCACATTTGCTGTCTGGTCACCCTCATTGGAAATGGCCTTAAACGATAACCAAGCTCTATCCCTTATCATCTAACCCTTAGGTGAAAAGAATATCCTACTCTTTCACAAAGGGGAAAAATGGCCTCTACTTACTCCAATTGCTCTGAAGGCTCATGCCAGAGGGCTGCTGGAAGAACTTTTTGTTTACAGAATTATTCCAGGAAACCCCTCCAGTACAGCCAGTGGCAGGGTAAAGAGAATGAAAATGTTTAGTACCAAGGGCTTGTCTCCATGGCGATATTCAAGAAAGCTAATCCCCATTCATTTTCAAAGTGCATGAGTTAAACTTCATTAAACACCTATGGGGACACACTTATTTAGAATTAAAGTGGCCTTCATTCAGGTTAGTTTCATCCATGGAATTCACGACAATTAATAAGGCCCATTTTAATTCAGAATCCGAGCATCCACACATGTGTTTAATGCCATTTACCTCATGCACTTTAAATGTACACCTTTAGTTCATTTGGATTAACTTTCCTTAGTGTCCCTGTGTAGACAAGCCCTAAGGAATTTAGTGCTTATCTACCTGTATGCAGACCATTTATTAGTTGTACAGTTCCCAAAAGTGTGCTAGGCTCTTTACACATCAGAATCTTCTCTTCTAATGAGGTATTTACAAGATGCCCACCATTCTGTTATCTAAGCGACAACACACAGGACAGAAAGAACTAGATAGGCAGACAAATGGACATTACAACAGTGAAAGAAGGTGAAGAATTCCTTATACCTGCTAATGGTCTCCTCACCTTGTATACAGAGAAGGCAGCTGATACAGTCAACCACCCACTGACGGGACGTGGCCAGCGAATCACAGCTGTATGGTGCTATGCGTCCAATCAGAGATCCAAACCGATCAAAAGTTCCCTGAGTCTAATGAAAAAAGAAGGAAGAAGGAAGAATGAATGGTCTCCAGTTGGACTAGACTTCACTTGCCATCCTTATTGTTGAGACCAGTCAGCTCTGTGTTTTTGGGGAACCAGGGCGCAGTATCTAGCCTGTCTGACTCATGAAAGACACCCCCCGCCCCCACCAGTCTCTGTTTGAACCCAAACCCATCAGAGAAAAGGCTTGCAGAGAACAATGAAGGGTGTTGGGAGTCACACCTAGACCCCTCCTGAGAAGGGTGACAAGATTAAGACATCTCCATTTGCATACAGAATGAAGAACAGAGACAACTCCCCTAACCTCATCTGCATGAAAGATGGGATAGGAATTAGCATGAAGAATGAGGAACAGAGAACCGCACTGAACTCTGGGACCAGAAAAGCAGGGACGCACTGCATCATGGGAATCCCTGCTCCAGATGCTAATGAACCTACGCCTGCACACACCTAGCTCAGCAATTATCAGACCAATTCTAGTAATAAATCTTTGTTATCCTAAAATACTGAAGCAGCCTAGTTGCCTTGTGAGCTCCCCGGAAAAAACCACCACCCATAGCCAAGAGTGATCAGCTCCTATTGTCTAGCCTAAAGAAAACCCTTGAAAACCCATCAGTTTACCCATAAACAAATCTAGTGTTCTCCCTTGAACCATTGTATTTTCTCTACAAAACCCCCTACCTATGCCCAAGTAAGGGTTCTGATGTATAGACCCAAACTCTGCTTCAGTTCCACTGGGATTCCATCTCCTGACTGATCGTGCGGGGGGCTCTGCCTGTCTCCAGCACTCAGGACCCTGAGCTACCACCACCACCTGGGAACCCCAACCAGTTCAAGCCTCATGGAGTGGGTGAGATTCCCCCCCCCCCGCCCCTCCATTTTCTTTTCTTCCTCAGGTATTAACCTTTCAAATGTAACCATTATGTTTGTTTAGCCCTCCTTGTGTAGTTATCACTATTATTCAACAAATAACTTTTGTGGTTCAGCTGGTTGCTTCTCTCTCTCTCTCTCTCTCTCCCTCCCAATTTTACTCTGTATTTTTCTGCTTCCCCCATTTACTCTGCAGCAACCCTTCTTTTACCTAAGCTAAAGATCCCGGTAGTGCCCAAAAATACTGTGGGGTTTGCTCATGAAGTGGGTTACTACCAGTACAATTGTAACATGAAAGTGGGATAGGGATGTGTTAAACTTGGGGCACGTAAGAGGGGAGCAGCTGAAAGTGCTGCTTAACCCAGCCCATTGAGTACAGGGCCATATGAGAGGATCAGCTGGAGAGGGCTGATGGACCTGGTCCGCTCAGACTTGCTCTGCTAGTGCGTGTGTGCGTGTTCATCTAGTTCTCGGCTGGAGGGACCCAGCCCTGGGGAACCGAGGTCCTGCAGGGTAGCTCCACTGGGAGGGGACTTGCAGAAGGAAGGAGGAGAGCTCCACACAAGTGACATAAGCAGCACATTAATAGAATTACAGACCCTCCCCCCCTCCAAGAAGAGTAACCCTAATCAATGAGCCTACCCCAAAGTAACAGGCACATCTGGTACCATCGTGCCCCTGATTCCTGTACTGTACTGGGTAATGCACTTTGGAAAACATAATCCCAATTGTACATACAAATGGATGGGGTCTAAATTAGCTGTTATCACTCAAGAAAGAGACCTCAGAGTCATTGTGTACAGTTCTCTGAAAGCATCCGCTCAACATGCAGTCAAAAAATAACAACATGTTAGGAACCCTTAGGAAAAGGATCGATAAGAAGACAGCAACTTTCTTTGTGCCACGATAGGAATCTACAGGACCCCCAAACCTTGAATACTGCATGCAGTTTTGGTCATCTCATCTCAAAAAAGATGTGTTAGAATGGGAAGAAATACGGAGAAGTGCAACACAAATTAGGCCTATGGGATAACTTCTCACCCAAGGGAGATTAAAAAAAGAGCGACGTTTCAGCTTGGAAAAGAGACGACGAAGAGGGAATATGCTAGAGGTCTATAAAATCATGACTGGTGTTGAGAAAGTCAATAAGGAAGTGTTATTTAGCCCTTCACCTAACACAAGACCCAATGAAATTAATAGGCAGCAGGTTTAAAACAAACCAAAGGAAGCATTTCTTCACACAATGCAGTCAGAAGCCAGGATACTGGACCAGATGAACCATTCTTTTGCAGGAGGCAGGTTAGCCATTCTTATGTTTTATGTTCTTAGCTGGTTAAATAGAAATTTTCCTTTACCACCCTGGGAGCATAAGAACCAAGAATGCATTTGTGACACTGGCAGACCAGGCAACCTGTGTATGACCCATAATAACTTAACGAGAGGCACTTCCACTGTATCAAGACAAAAAGAAAAGGAGTACTTGTGGCACCTTAGAGACTAACCAATTTATTTGAGCATAAGCTTTCGTGAGCTACAGCTCACTTCATCAGATGCATACTGTGGAAACTGCAGAAGACATTATATACACAGAGACCATGAAACAATACCTCCTCCCATCCCACTCTCCTGCTGGTAATAGCTTATCTAAAGTGATCACTCTCCTTACAATGTGTATGATAGTCAAGTTGGGCCATTATGCTTTTGATTTTGTCTCCTTGGATTACAAACATGGATACATTTAACACCTGCAGGAGAATGACATGCCTTCTCTATTCTGCAGTCTCTCATCTGGATCTGAATGAAAGCTCCACCCAGATATCCATTCATCCCATAACACTGAAAAAATTGAAATAGTTCACTGTTCCACACACAATCTTACCGTAGCATTCTGATCACTGAGAGTGGATTTCACAATCAGAAGCTTTTTAACTCTTGTCTCAGGCACTGAAAGATAAGGAGAGGTGTACAGTACTTCTTTGTTCCACACACACTCACTTTCCACACTGGAATTAATCCTGGATTTCAAAGGGCCCTAGTTAAGAATAGTACCAAGCTTCTCTCCTCTACAGAATCAGTGGGGAAAACATAGGACCAGATTCTGGTCTCAGTTGCACCAGTGTAAATCTAAAGTAATTCCATTTCTCTAAATAGTGCCATCCTACTACCATGATGGAAATATTATAAAGGAGTTTGATAGACTGAGGTGACTGAAGTTAATCTGCAAAAAGAAAAGGAGTACTTGTGGCACCTTAGAGACTAACCAATCTATTTGAGCATGAGCTTTCATGCTCCTTTTCTTTTTGCGAATACAGACTAACACGGCTGTTACTCTGAAACCTGAAGTTAATCTGTGTTTACACCGGCATAACAGGACTCAGAATCTAGTCTAGAGTGTATAATACTTAGGATTCTCGAGTCAGGAGTATTATTCTATTTTTATCTGATTCTTGTTAACGTGCATTAGCCCCAAGTTAACTTCTGTATTTGAAGTTGAAAAAGACCTTGACAAATATCTTGGGCTACATTCAGCACTTAGTTGAACCTGTTGATTTCCATATGGGGCCATATAGGGGTAACTTAGGGCAGCATTTGGTCCCTTAGTGGATCTCCAAACCACTGGTGACTGTGTGTTCTAGAGCCTCTGTGCCCCAGTTGCAGAGGTGATGAGTCTGCTGCAGCCCTGCCGTGCCTACACAGCCTTGGTTCTTTAGCTCAATCTCCAGTAGCTCAAGCTTTTAGCTCTGGATGTCCTCAGCTCAACCCTCAGCATGTCGGCCAAGAGGGCAGCTGGCACAGTTGCTCCTGTGTTACTTACAGTCAGCCCCAACAATAGCCCTCAGGAGCTCTAAAGACACCACACGAACGGCCTCATGCTCAATCTTCTGCTGCTTGTGTAGAAATGCTAGCATGTCATCAGGAGAAGAACGGGCTGCAAGGGAAGAAATCACATCCTCACTGCCTGCAGAACTCTTCTTCTTACCGTACCTCACAAAGGTAAGGAAGTTACAAAGAAACCACAGTGTCACTCAGAGTGTCTTCCCCTTACCTAGCAGAAGTACACAATGGAACAGCTCTTTGTGGTTTTCAATGCTGAGCTGCTTAGCTGGAGAACAGATCTGTGGGAAGAAGGGAAATGGTCAAAGAAAAACTAATCAGAAGCAATGGAAAAGAAAAATGTTCAATTAATTTCTAAGCTTCCGCTTCCTGCTTGTCCAACTGGAGGTCTGAACCCCAGGGAGATGGTCCTGCATGCACAGCAAGACTCAAAGACAATGACCAATACATAAGATAAGAGAAGCTAAAGTGTTTTGAGCAGCAGAGCTGACCTAATCAAGACACAGCCACAGTTTTTACTTTACAACTCTGACTCCCCCTGGTAATCGGCTTATGGTGAAATTGCTTTACAAACTGAGCTGGATAGTAGCTAAGAAAATGAGAGCGCTCCCTGCTTACTCTTGAGCCTGCAGAAATCAGTAAGGCATGAGGAGGTCCCCAGGCTCTCCACGATCATTCCATCGATTTTTCAGTGTTAATATGCTTCAGATCTGCTGTGCCTAAGCTCAAGGGATCCAAGCAAAACCACCCCTCACCTGGTTGTGCAGAGCTCTGCAGATGGCTTGAAACTTCGCTTTAGGTAGAGGGATCTTATATTCACCAGAGACCTCCAAGAGCTGGCTCAGACTCTGCAACAGAGGGCGAAAGTCAGATGGTGGGCACACAAAGGAGCCATATGTAGTGACTGAAGCAGATTCAGGGGATTCCTAGATTCCAAGGCCGGACCGGATTCTTGCCATCATCTAGTCTGACCTCCGGTCGGTATGACACAGGCCATAGACCTTGCCCAGAATCATTCCCAGAGCAGAGCTTTTAGAAAAACATACCAATCCTGATTGAAAAGTCGTCAGAATCCGCATCGGCCCTTGATAAATGGCTCTAATTGTTAATTATCTCACCATTAAAAATGTACACCGTATTTCCAGTCTGAAAGTGTCTAGCTTCAGTTTCTAGCCATTGGATCAAGTGACACCTTTCTCTGCTAGACGGAAGAGCCCATTAGATAATAGGAGTCCCTCATGTAAGATATTAGAGACTGTAATTAAGTCACCCTGTCACAGGATAGGTCCACCCCGTCAGGGTGGTATCAGGTTGAGGAGGAATTGAAGTAGATCTGGAGTGGCCCAACTGGCCTAGTCTCCCTAGCCACCACAGCAGTCCGGGCTCCTAGGGCAGCATGGCCTAATGGTCGGGATCAGTGCAGCAGCCCTTGGGTGAGGGTCCACGGCCAAACAGCCTGAATCACTTGGGCTGCCCTTCTCGGGATGGCAGTGCGGCCTAGTGGCCAAAGTCAGTAGACCCACCCTTGGCTGCAGGGCAATGCGGCCTAGTGGCCAGAGTTGATAGAACCACCTTTTGCGGCAGGGAAGTGTTACCTAGTGGTGAGCCCTTCTCCACTGGGTCCTACCTATTCCACAGGGTCCCAGCCCAGGGCGCAGGGGTATCTGCCACCAACTCAGCGGGGATCCTTCCAAAGCATGCTGAGTCAAGCCTGCTACCTCAACTGGATCAATGCTTCGTCCACCTAGGCTGCTTCCCACCCGTTCTTCCGCAGCTGGGACTCTCAGGGATTCTGGGGTCTCTCCTCCATCTCTGGCATTGGGTGGCTGGGGGTCAGCTGCAGCCACAGTCCGGCTGGCCTCTGAATCCTGGAGCACTGGCAGTCTCTCTGCAGGAGCCTGCAATGCGCCTCGGCTCCCTTCGGCAGCCATCCCAGCCTGAGCTGAGTGGCTCTCTTTTGTATCCTGGGTCCAGCTGAAGCATGCCGAGCAGAGATGAGGGGGCATGGCCTCCTCGGCCCACAAAGCAGGATTAACCCCTGCTGAACCAATGCGGGGTAGGTAAACCCCATCACACAGCCTTTTACTTTCTGTGTATTAAACTAAAGAGATTGACTTCCTTGATTCTCCCTCTGTAAGGCACATTTTCTAATCCTTTCGTCACTGTGGCTCTTCTGTCAATTTATCAACACCCTTTTTGAATTGTGGGCACTAGAACTGGACACAGGATTCCAACAGTCATCAGAAAAGTGCCAGATTTAGAGGTAAAATAACCACTGTGCTCCTCCTTGAGATTCCCCTTTTGATGCACCCCAGCTTTAGCTTTTTTGGCCACAGCATGAGTTCATGTTCAGCTGATTATGCCCCATGACCCCCAAAATCTTTTTCAGAGTCACTGCTTCCCAGGACAGCATCCCCCCATCATGTATGTGTGGCCTAAATCCCTTGTGCCTAGACGCATACATTTACATTCAGCCGTATTTAAAGGCATATGGTTTCTTTGCGCCCAGTTTGCTAAGTGATCTAGATCACTCTGAATCCATGAGCTCTCCTCTCCATTATTTACCACTCCCCCATTTTTATCTCATCTGCCAACTTTATCAGTGATGATTTTATGTCCTCTGCCAGGTTATTGATTAAAAAAAAGATGAAAATCGAATTCCTTCCTGCATCTAACACACTTTTTCTCCTTTGCTGCTTGAAGCTTCCAGAATGTCTCGGATGCCATCTACATATTTTACTATGTTTACACAGTTGTGTAGTGCCCTGATGCTATCAAAGAAGTCCATGATGCATTGGTTCCCTCCAAATCATGGGTATTTCAACCCCCAAAGTGACCACATACTCTGTACTAGAAAGCTTCAACCAACATAGACGGTGAGTAAATATCACTACCAAGAAGTTAGAGCTGTCTCATGACTTCATTTACAACTGTGTAGCCCCACTCAAGACAGAATATGGCCCCTTACTTCTCGCTCATGTGGTACTGTGGGGGGATGAAATAGAGAGACAAGGTGAGTGAGACAATATCTTCAATTAGATTATCACAACCACCTTGTCGCTCCAATATCTTGGACCAACATGGCTACAAGAGCACTGCATAGAATGGTAGATGAAACAGACAGGCAATGATTTTATATCTATTGAGTTATGCAATGCAAAGCAATGACCCTCAAGCCTCCTTATTATTAATTTTCAACCGTTGACAGTTGGCTTGGTATTGACCAGAGACAACATATGGTAGCCCCTGCTCTGAGGAGCTTATGATCTAAAAGAGAGATACAGAGTTGACAGGATGTTTTGGGAAATCACAAGGCGGGAGTATCTTGTTGTGCAGGTGTTTTGTTTTTTATCTCCTTCTCCTCCTCCCCAGGAAACAGAGGATGCTTTTCAGAAGAGGCAGTTACCTACAAATCTTGTTGCCTGGGTCACCATGTGTATAAACCCAGAACTTGTGTGCATATTTATTATCTAACAAGTCACTATCTAGACCAGGAAACCCCACTGGCAGCAAATTCCTCCTGCAGGTCATACAGGCACACACAGAGACAGTTACCTTAATGAGTGGTACCTCACCTTGGTGACATGAAAAACATCAATTTCCTCCTTATATTGCTCAAGGAGCCATGAGATCTCTTTAAATATTGGATTTTGCGGCTCCTTTTTGTGTAGCAGGATGCCCATCATGGGACCAAGGGCTTTGATGACGGCCTTCTTGAGCTGCATAGATGAGACACAGAATTTATGTTCCTATGAATTCATTCAATATCTTCCAATAGGCACAACTTTCCTACTTCTAATGAGTGCAGTTTCCCTTGTTCCACTGTCGGAACGGTCCTATCCCAATATTTCCTGGTAAAGAACCAGGACTCGTAGGGTTGGTGTCAGGATTATATTCTAATGCACCTCACAACTAGAGCAGGTAAAATATTTCCCCAGATTAGTATGCATTCTAGGCCAACTCATCCCTGCTGTAACTCCACTGGGGCTGAATGGACTTAGACCAGGAATTAATTTAGCCCACTATCCCGGGTTCATCTGCACATTAGGTGCACAAAACTAGACTCCATGTACACTGGGTACAGACCGAATTTCCATGATGTGGTGACATTATAAACGTATGGGTTTTCGATGTTTTACATGACAATCTGTTCCATCCAAAAGGACCTACCATTAAATGCCATCATCACAAAGAGTGCCAGACACACAGAATGTAACATCACAATTTCCGCTAAAGGTTTAGAAGGCCAGCAATTCTCACCTCCAGCTCCTCACAGCTCAGCCAGTTGCTGGTCACATGACTATATAAGGGAAGAATGTTCTTGCAGAATTGTGATTCACCCATTCTGGGGAATGGGCACTTTTCCCAGTTCATAAAATATACATTCACTGCCCTTGAGCATTTTTCCAGAACTGCACAGAAGGAGAGAAGACAGGCCATGTGAAAAGGACATAGTAATAATGAGGAGAAGTTGCTTTCTCAGAGAAGACACCCAGGCCTATCGTTTACTCCAATACCATGGCAGCTACTATCAGGAATCATAGAATCATAGAATATCAGGGTTGGAAGGGACCCCAGAAGGTCATCTAGTCCAACCCCCTGCTCAAAGCAGGACCAATTCCCAGGACTAGATGCTGAAATCCCATATCAATTGGGAGCTATTTCTCTTTTCCCCATTCCATTTCTTGTTTCTTAAAAGGCTTTTTTCTTTGTATATCTCTCCATCTTTTTTCAATTACCATCATTTGAAGACTCTCGTCCCCTGCAGTTATTGTTTATTGAACCCGAACACTGTATGATTTCATCCTGAGTTACAGTTTGTCTGAAAGATGTTCAGTGCTCCTCACTGCCATTGGCTTTAGTGGGATTTGAAGGTAGTGGGGAGCACTTTGCCCTAAAAGTAGGTGCATCTAGTGTCCTTGCTAAGACGAATTAGGGCCCAATCCTGTTCTCTATGAAGTGGATGGCAAAATTCCCATTTCCCTCAAGGGCGCAGGATTAACCCCTTACTGAGCATCACCTGAAAAGCAAAGGAAGAGAGAAGTGGAGTAGACAGAGAAAGAGGGTGAAAGGAGATGATGATGATGATGAAGAAGAAGAAACTGAGGAGAGAGAATGGGTGGAGGAGTGGGAAACAGGGGATTTTTAAATGTACAGTAATGAAATCTGCTCCCTTCACCTCCTCCCCCAGGAGGCTCCTGGCAGAGGGGCAGCTTCAGCCTTTGTGTCTGTTTATTTTAAACGATATGCGTGAGTCATAAAGGGCCTGAACTTACAAATGCTCAGCACCTCCTGCAAAGGAAGGAGCACTCTCAACTTCATTGAGTGCTACGGGAGCCAAGGAATGCAGCACCTGGTGCAATCCAGGGAAGGGAGCACAGTTCAGGGCCTGTTTGCAAACTTGGTCAGTCACTTAAATCTGTACCAAGACCCCCTAAATATCCATTTGGGGCACCTACAGGAAGTGCTGGCACTTACCACCGCAAAATGCTTGTCTCATCCTGCTGTCCTTGACTAACGCCAACATGGAGATCATGACCTTCAGGATCATTCCCACAAAAGGGATACACTTAAGTGCTGCAGAGAAATGCCAGAAGAGAAGGAAGACAGACAATCAGCTGCTCTCTGCCTTCTTACAACACACGTAGAAACACTGTGGGGCAGGATGCTATGGGTTCCGAGGCCATTGGCGCTGCATAAGCAGAGCAGAATGGCTTTAAAGCAGCCATTGAAAGCCAGTGGGGGATTCACCCTGAAGAGGGGAATCCTCCACAGGTGTCCAGCTGTGCCCAATGCCCAACTCACTCCCAGAGCAAGGGGAGAGAGCACTGGGGCGGGATGGCAAGTGGGGTGGAGAAGAGCTCCACTAGACCTGATCTTCCACTCATTCCCATCCTTAAGGTACTTCACTCAGGGGCATAGGTTAGAGCTTGCACCTCCAGCTGGATCGCTCATGATCTGGAGGCCAGAACTAGCAACAGCAGTTAATCTTGTGTTTCTACACACACACACTCAAACAGAGCTCTGTTTAGCGGTAACATTTTTAGGTAGAGAGATAATCCCCTGTCCTTAAATGAAAAACAATCACTTTGAAAGAAAAGAGGGAAGTGACCATACCATAGGCGGATGACAGGTTGCCCAATGTCATGAAAATAAACTCTTCAGGCAGCTCCAGATGATACACCAGCTCTAACATGACATCACTGAAATAGCAGCGTGCCAGAGTCACTAAGGTGTTGCTAGCTGCCACTTTTAGTTCATTTCTTGCTTCCTAAAACCAAAAACCAAAAGAGAGAGGCTGAGGTGACTGAAGCCGGTTGCACTAGCCAGAGTTGTTTACATGAGTCAAGTCCTTATTTCTGTGCACAAGTTGTGAATGAACCAACCCAACTTTCTGAGGGTAGAGTCATTCGTCATAAATATTCCTTGAGTCACTTGAGTCACTTGGCTAAACAGTTTTCAGCCTTTGAGTTGCTTGCAAGCTGCTTCGTCAGCACATGTGTAACTTTCAGCATGTGAGTTGTCCCATCTTCTGCATGTGCACAAGTGCTGTCTAGGACCTGGGCTTTGGTCTGGAGGAAGGTGTGGACCTCTAACAGAAGAATACATTTTCATTTCAGTATATAGTTTATCCCCCCAAAAGAGAGTTTGAATGAGTTAAAGCTTTGGATCCTTTGATTGGTATCTCGGGAGAACTAACTTACCTGAGTCTTCTCTGTCATGTGGTTTGAGGCTAGTGTTATTATTTTCTTCAGAAGCCGCCTCTCTAGGCCCTGGGTGTCCTGCTGTAAGACTTTCTCCAGGACACAGTAAATGTCTATTCTGTTTTGCTGGGGACAAAACATAAAGGAGAAGAATTGGGAAAAGTTTGTCTTGCCGACCAGACAGTAATGTAGCTAATAAGCCCCTGCCCTAATTGGTGGCTTAATTGGCGTAAAACATGCCCTGCCCTCCACAAGCACCGCATTCAGCAGCGCTTCAGAAGCAGCCGAGCAACTGACATTGTTTAATCTTCCTGGAGAGAAAAGAGCCAGAGGAAGCGCCCTTCACTGCCCCCTTCTCTAGTTTCATTTATTCAGAACAAACAATAAAAATGAGCACCTTGCCCTTGCTCTAGCCACTCCAGGCAGAATTTGTAAATGTGGAATATAAAATACCCAACTCCTCAACCGCTCCCGGGGGCAATGAGCTCAGCCCTTAGATCTACACGGACAGTAGCACGCGCGAAGGTGTCTTTTATGTGGCCCATCAGTGTAGAACTTCACAGATGAGACTAACTATGGAGGAGTTGTAGGATCAGTTGGGACCGAGAAAAAATAAAGCGGGACACTGAGAAATTAAAAGCCTGAGGAGAGACCAAGATTCATTTCAGAAAACTGCAAACTAGCACCCCTGGAAAGGAGGTAGAAGTAACTGACAGAATGGGAGGGAGAAAAGTGGGAAGCAACAAGTGCCCTGGGGGTGACAGTGGAAAACAAAGTCAAGAGGTATATGCAAGGTGTGATGGCTACCACAAAGAGCCATGTGGGTTGGGTCTTTTACACACAGGGATCATGGCACAAAGCAGGAAGACAACAGTTCCTCTCTGTTCAGCTGAGCTGTGACTGCATCTGGAGGAGTGCCTTTTCTAGCACCACATTCCCAGAGAGATCAACAAATGGGAAGTCATTCCTGGGAGAGCAAAAAAGAATGCAGGGGGCTGGCAGAAGTGACTTCTGGATAGAGCCCTGCAACCTGACCCAAATCCTAGGGGACCTGATCACAGGCGTCTGGGTCAGGTTGGGTGAGAAAACAACTGGACCCTCTTGAGCTCGGGTCAGGTCGGCTCTCCTCCTTTAGCCCCTGGGATCGGCACAACTGGGACTGCGTGTTCCTGCCAGCCACCACCTCCTTCCTGCGCTGCACGCGCTGTGGAGCAAGGATGCCGAGGAGTCACAGCGTCTCCCTCTCTCTGCAGCACAGACCCAGCGCAGCAGGGGCCGTGTCAGAGGATGGAGCCATTGCTGCACACAGTGGCCGCTGCACCAGCCCCATGAGCAGGATGCAGCGGCAGGATCCGGTTTGGGGGGAAAGGTTGGGACCAGGATGGAAAATGATTCAGCCCTCTCAGGGTGAGGTGAGTGGGCCAGGGGCCAGTTCATCTTGGGCTTAAAAATTGGGCCCGAGCAGACCCCTACTTCTGCAGACAGACGGAAAGAGCTGTCTCTGTCTGATGCGGCCAAGGGATGACTCTGAAGGAGAGAGGATAATACCATACAACTACCTGGAGGGTGTGAACACCAAGGAGGGAGAGGAATTTTTTAGGATAATACATTTTGGTAAAAGTAGGAGTAATGGGATTAAGCTAAAAAAGGACATTCAATTTAGACTTTGATAACAGGAAAAATGCCCCAACTGTAAGACAGGGCTATTAGGTTATGACATAGTCTTCCTAGGAAAGAGGCGGAAGTTCAGTCCTTAGGGGCTTTTCAAATTAGTTTGGCCAAAACCGTGGAAAATGGCTGCTGGGAATGCTCCTGCATTAGCAGGGAAATAGACTGGATGATCCAATAGGTCTTTTCCGTCTCGGTCTCCTGTGAGTCTAGACATCTGTGTGACCTGCATGCCAAGGTCATAACCCACTTTGGAAGGTTCAAAGCCAATCAGATCTCTGAATGGGAGAGCTTAGGGGTCAGACAGGGTCTGCATCAGATCTCTTGATTGGCTATACGTTTCAGTGGTTCTGCTTTAAAAGGCATGCTTCTGCAAACTGCAATCATAACAGACAGCTCCACTGGGGAGAAGCCCCTTCCATTCATTTTTAAATGTAAGGAGGATTTTTTTAATTGAAAATTGTCACTGACAACTTATCAATACATAAGCACTACATAATTCAAGTAATTCAAGTAATTAATCACACGAATTAACATAATTAATCACTCTCCTTACAGTGAGTATGATAACACCCATTTTTTCATGTTCTGTGTGTATCTAAATCTCCTCACTGTATTTTCCACTGAATGAATCCGATGAAGTGAGCTGTAGCTCATGAAAGCTTACGCTCAAAGAAATAGGTTAGTCTCTAAGGTGCCACAAGTACTCCTTTTCTTTTTATAATTAATCAAGTAATTCAAATAATTAAAGGAGTCGGAGGCCAAGACAAGCGGTTCAGTTGGCCTCCTAGTACTTTAATGGAAACTAAAATGCCTTCTGTGTTGGCCCTTAATAGGGAAATGGACTTTGTTGGATGCAAGTATTAATCAATGGAAAAAAGGGGTCTGAATATTCCTCCTGGGGCAATTCTGCACTACTGCACATGTGCATAATTAATGAGCCCCGCATATTTTTATTTTTTTGCACAGTAAAAAGCTTCTGCTGAAATGCTGCTGCCGTTCCATCTCTTGCCCACCAAAGGGTGCTGTGGCAATAGAACAAAGCAGCAACTCCCTATCAGCGAAGGAAGAGAGAGAGCCTGTCTTCTTCACAGCAGGCCAGGTCAGGAGACAGGGGCTATGGGGAGACAGACAGTGTGGGATGCTGGGGTGGGGTCAATCAGGGGCTCATAAGGGCTAGTGGGGGAGGACAGACTGGGGCAGGGGCTGAATGGGAGTGGAGGCACAGAGTTAGAGGAGGAGGGAGGTTCAGGGCTCCATAGTGATGGGGGAGGAGGTGCAGAGCTACCTAAGGACAGGGGCCGGTTGGCTGGGGGCACAGAGACACATGGGGACAGGGGGAGGGGGTACAGGGACACATTGTTAGGATATAGATGTTCAGGCCTGTCTGTAAAGGCCAATCATCTAAGAATTTAGGTGTATTCTTATCACTTGGCTAGTTCTAGAGGTATAAAAGAAAGAATGAAAATCACTGTCTGCCAGTGTAAGGTCCTTCTCTTACTGTGACAGTCTGAGGCCCTGTTCTTAGGCTAAGGCCTTTGGCTAAGCAGCAGAGGCAGCCATAAGCTGGGAAGCGGCCAGTCACCTCTTCACATTCCCAACTAGTCACATTCAAATAAGGTGCTATTGGGCTGTTAGGAACACAATCCTGTCCTGATAATGCCTATTGCCTCCAGAGAAAGGGAAGGGCCTAGAAGATGTAAAAGGAAACTTAGTTTGAAAGCATCCTGTCTGGCAAGAACTCACTTATCAATAGCAGGGATGTGAAATCCTCATTTCTGGGTTTGTTCTATCACTGTAGTCCCCATTTCCCCATTGTTTGTCTGTATAATCTCTGTCTGGTTCTGTGATTGTTTCTCTCTGCTGTATAATTAATTTTGCTGGCTGTAAACTAATTAAGGTGGTGGGGATATAATTGGTTACATAATCATGTTACAATATGTTAGGATTGGATAGTTAAATTTCAGGAAAAGGATTGGTTAAGGTACAGCTAAGCAGAAGTCAAGTTTTACTATATAGTCTGCAGTCAATCAGGAAGTGAGGGGGTGGGTGTGTGGGTGGGGGAAATGGGAACAGGGAATGGGGGTGGGGAAATTGGAATCATGTTTTGCTAAAGGGAGAAATGGGAACAGGGAATGGGGCTGGGGAAATTGGAATCATGTTTGGCTAAGGGCAGGAATGGGAACAGGGACACAGCTGTAAGGCTCTGTGGTGTCAGAGCTGGGAAGGGGGACACTAAGGAAGGAAACTGAAATCATGCTTGCTGGAAGTTCACCCAATAAACATGGAATTGTTTGCACCTTTGGACTTCGGGTATTGTTGCTCTCTGTTCATCTGAGAAGGACCAGGGAAGTGAGTGGGTGAAGGAATAAGCCCCCTAACACACATGGGGATGGGGGGAGTGGGTTTCTGAGTGGGGGTGGAGGGACACATGTGGATGGGGGTGCAAGGACCCATGGGTGTGCAGGAACACATGGAGACAGGGGCAGATGTGCCTTACTGAATGGGAGAGGTTAGGGGTCAGACAGGGTCTGCATGGGGGGAGCTGCCTAACAATTCCTCCCTGCCCCTCCCAAAAAAACTGTTCCATACTTTTCCCACCCATACCCAGCAATGCTCCAAGTTCACACCCAGGCTCCTTCCCAGCAATTTACTTCCCTCCATTACCCTTGACTCTACCAAGCCTTTGCACTGCGCCTAAGGGGTGCAAGAAATATGGTTCTGTATTGAGTTTAAATGAATTATTACTCAGAGTTCTGTATTAACATGCAGAGTAAGGAATTGGTTTGTCAAAAAACATTTCCTGAATCCTTTTTGTTGTCTGTATTCATACAGACATACTTGCTGACAGGTATTTTGAAATAAATAACCAAAAATCATTTTAACGGGTGTAATTATATTGTATTGTTTTGACAAACAAAATATGCAGAATTTTGCAGAACTTCTAAAATATTGTACGCATCATTTTTATTTTTTTCTTGCAGAATTCCCCCAGTAGAAAATATATAGATAAGGGTCCCTTCAATGCTATAATCTCAATAATATGTCATCATAACAAAGGAGTGTTGGCTAGGCTTTAGAGCAGGGAGTCAGTTCACTTGGGTTTTATTCACATTCTTTGACTAACTTGCTAAGTGGTGTTGAGCAAGTTACTTAATTCCCTGTGACACAAGTCATCCGTAAATGGGGATAATGCTTCCCATTCTCACAAGGGTGCTGTGAGTCTTAATTCATTAGTATTAGGGAAGTGCTTTGAGATTTTTGGACGAAGATGCTAAAGAAGGGCAAAGTATTATTAGAAGAGATTACTGCTAGTCCGATGGTGTACTTTTACTGTCTACAGCCCATGTACTCCACTGTGTGTAAAAGGGCAATGCTCTCTTTATAGAGCATTGTATCATCCTGATCTGTAAGAACAGCATTTTGCATGATGAGTTTACGCCTGAGGACAGAAGGGCGAATACTGATTCTCCTGATGGTGCGCCAGGCCAAGTTCTACACTGAATTACCCCCGTGCAGTCCCTTGTACCCCCATGAAGTCAGGCAGAATTTGGTGTGGACACCTGGAAAGCGGATGCAATTTCATGAAAGTGCCCTACCTCATCCTTTTGCAGTTTCTCGAGCAGAACTGTCAGAACGATAGCCAGCTTGGTCTCGGCTATAAAGGCAATCCTGAGGGCAATTTTGCCCTTATCTTGGTCATCCATATGTGCCAGGAGGGAAACAACATCATTATAAACACCTGAAATTAAATAAAAGGATTCGGCTGGTTACCACTGACAGCAGAAATTGGTGCTGGCCTCTTTAATTCACTATCCAGTCAAGATTCTGCAGGAGCCCAAACACTGTGAGAAGTAGACCTGGGAATCCTGGAAATCCTCTTCCTTCCTCCTCATGACCAGGTTTGTTTGCTGAACTCCCCAGTGTGCTTGGGGGGAAATCATCATGAAGCAAATTTGCTCCTTTCAAGTAGGTCCCCACGTAAAATAATCTTCCTTTCCCTCTTTACTGTCAATTGATGAGTTTTGATAGCATACAGAATAATAATTTAACTCTAAGCCAAGAAATAGAGCTAAAGTTAAGCACATGCTGAGGAGTTTTGCTTAGTCAGGGCCTCATTTTCAAAAATCTTGAGCACCCAGATGTACCTATTAGCTATGCTGGGAACTTTTGGGGCTCGGTATGTCTTGAAAATCAGGCCACTGTTGGAGACCTCAGTATGAATTTAGAAGCTTAACTTTAGGCCCCTTGTTTTGAAGAAAGCCTTTAATCTTCTTTTATGGTCGTTTAAATACTTGCAGAGAAGACTCATGGAACGGAGTTCATCCAGTTCATAGAATATCAGGGTTGGAAGGGACCTCAGGAGGTCATCTAGTCCGACCCCCTGCTGAAAGCAGGACCAATCCCCAACTTTTGCCCCAGATCCCTAAATGGCCCCCTCAAGGATTGAATTCACAGCTCAAACCACTGAGCTATCCCTCCCCCCTGTACAGTTGCCTGTAGAGGTCATAAAGGAATTCCCCCGCCCCCCACCCCCACCCCCATGCACAATTGGCGAGGTGTACGCTGTGAGTGGGGTGGGGTGGGGTGGGGTGGGTCCCTCCAACCTTCATCTGAAGCATCAGGGATTGACCATAGCAGGAGATGGGACACCTGGTAGGGTGGACCAGTGCTCTAAAATGGTTCAGAGAATCTGTTTCCTTAGCTGTCCTGCTCACATGCTCAGGGTCCAACTGATCTCCAGAGTTGTGGGTGGGAAGGAATTTCCCCCTGGTCGGATTGGCAGGGACCTTTGAGTGGCAGGATGGGGCACTGATCACCTGCTAGGATAATCTGAGTATATCTGACCCAATCAATTCTCGGCCATTGCAAGGGCCTCAGGCATTGGTGGAACCTCAGTCTCTCCTGTCCTCTGCCGACGGCACACAAACACTTTTGTCTCCTACAGACTGAAATGTTTTTGTCCAAGACAAGTTTTGGGGTTCAGTGTAGGGTTGCTAGGTGAAATTTAGTGGCCTGTGAAATACAGGAAGTCAGACTAGATGATCTAATGGTCCCTTCTGGCCTTAAACTCTAGGAAACAATGAAATAGCTGGTGTATGAAAAAAACCAGGATTTGATCTCCCATGTATCTCTTCCCTCTGGGCAGAAATTCTCCAGGAGACTTAATATTTCACAAGAAATCTGAAATGCCGTATTTATCTGTCTCCATTGTAACAGCATTCCAAGCATGAAGGAGGAACTAACAAGATTTTCCCTTCCCAGGAAAGACTACTTGAGGTTAGGTGATTGCCCATCCGTTATGCAAATTGCATCCTTCAGTTGTAACACCCAGATGCAAACAGAATCATGACTGTAACCTACTCTGCCCATCTGTGTGGGATGAGGAGCACTAGTGTTGCTAAGAAATGTGACCCCATGCTTTGTTCTCTTGCATTTAAGATAGTAGCAGAGCTTCATTTAGACAGCTAGAGGAGAAGTCCTTCTGCCTTTTTTGTTCTAATTTCTCCTATCGCTGATGGAGTTGGCTCCATGGATGCAGAAGACGCAAAATGAGGACCCATAACAAACATAAAACAACTGGGAGAAAAGAAGGAAGACCTCCCCCATAACATTCCCTAGAAACTCAGATTCTCAGGAAAGTTTCCAGGTCCAGAGGCTGTAGGCCAACTCCTCAACTGGTGTAAATCAACACAGCTACAAGGAAGTCAAAGGAGGGACACTGGTTTACAGCAGCTGAGGTTCTGCTCACACAAACGGAGAACATTACAGCTCATCTGTATGCCTATGCTTTCTAAATGTGTGTGTGAATATAGAATGGATATAGAGAATACAATGCTGACCCTTACCTCTGTCGGTTACCTCCTGATCACTCACAAATTTATTCATGTTTTAATCTTTCCTCAACACTTCCTCCAGTCCTTTCTCCAAAGAGCTCCAGTACTGATAGGCAGCTGGCCTCTCAGGCTGTCCTGTCCGGAATAGCCAGTTAAGATTATGCAAGCACTATTATGACATCGCTGTGACTGTGACATAGCACATAAACTGCTGCTGACCAGGTAGGTGCTGTGATGACATGGACAAGAGTCTCAAAGGTAATTAGGCTCCTAACTCGCACTGAAATCAATAGATGTGAGGAACCTAAATACATTTCAATATCTGGGCCCATCCATGTACGCAGTCCAATAGGTGGCTAAATTTGCTCCAGTGTAGAATTTCTCATTCGCTCGAAATCCTTTTGAATTTTGGTTCCGTCCCTCTCTCAGTTTGCCACACTTTCCAATATTGGTTTTACTGGAAAATCTGCTCCTGCTTGAATGGATAGAAAATAAAAGCACCGAACAAAGAAAGAGAAGAAACTGCCTTGGAGAATGCACAGTGACACTTGAGTGTGGGTGGTTGGTTTCTTTTGCTTTTTAATTTGGTTGATTAAAAAGCTTGATGAAATCTTATTGGACTGTATTACAAATCTTGATTTTTATATTTTTTTAAAATGAATTGAAATTTATTCTTCATTTCCATGTCCTGCCAAACAAATCAACTAAATTATTTTTTGTTGTGTTTAATACAGTGTGGTGTCATCTGTATGGCCATATGTAGAGCCCACACTTGATTTTGGAGATGATGTTGCCTTTAAAGCATTCAGAGTGATGACACTCTTTGCAGTAAACCATGTGGAAAAAGAATTCCAATGACATGTGTCCTTTGCTATGTATAACTGATTTGGTGCCTTACCCTTTCTGATTTTGCCCTTACACGGACACACTATTCTTTTGTACTCCTCCTTAGTAATTCGTCCATGTTTCCCCATTTTGTAGGATTTCTTTTTGATTTTCAGGTCATTACAAAACTTCTGATGGAGCCATTGGCCTCTTACTATTCTTCCTCTCTTTCCTTTGCATTGGCAGTTGTGCCTTTAATATTGTCTCCTGGAGAAACTGCCAGCTTTCCTGAACTCCTTTATGCCTTAGACGTTTTCCCCATGGGTCGCTACCTACCAATTCTCTGAGGATGTTAAAGTCTGCTTTTGGCAGTCCTTCTCCTGTCATTCTCATTCCTTCCTTTCCTTAGAATCATGAAATCTATCCTTCATGATCCCTTTCACCCAAATCACCTTCCACCTTCACATTCACAACCAGCTCCTCCCTGCTAGTCAGAATCAAGTCTACAGTGGCTGTCCCCCCGGTTATTTCCTCCATTTTCTGAAACAAAGCATTGTCCCCAGTACATTCCAGAAACTTATTGGGTAATTTGGGGTTTTACCATTTCCTTTTTCAGCAGATGTCTGGGTAGGTAAAGTCCCCCATTACACCCCTGTTTATTCCCTCTTTTATCTTTACTCAGAGACTTTCAACTGGTCTGCTTCTCACCTCCTTCTGGACCTCAGAACAGGTTTACAATGCAATATGTCCTCTCTTTTTTTTTCTGCCTGTCCTTCCTCAACAAGCTATAGCCCTCTATACCAATAGTCCAGTCATGAGATTTATCCCATCAAGTATCTGTGATGCAGTTAAGCTCAGTTAAGATTTATGTTCTAAAACTCCCAGTTCTTACTGTTTATTCCCCATTAGTATTCCTCCTTGCTTGTGTGTACAGACATCTAAGATGTTAAGCAGATGCCCCCATGGATTTCCCTCTTGTTTCTCCTATAATTCTACTGCAATTTTCCACATCTACTTCTCCCCACACAGCTAGTCCTCTATTAAGGCCACCTTTTTTTACCTGGTGGCTTTTTTCACCTGCCCCCTCTGAACTTCGTTTTAAGCTCTTCTCCTAAGGTTGGTGAGTCAGTGCATGAAGATGTTCTTCTCCTTCTTGGTCAGACGGACCCCATCTCTTCCCAGCAAACCTCCTTCCTGCAATGGCATCCCATGGTAGAGGAAGTCAAAGCCTCCCAGAGACCCATCTTCATAACCCTATTCTGTGGGCATGCCTACCATTGAGTGTGTATTGAGCAGAAAGAACACTCAGTGCAGGAGACAAGGGGACTGAGTTAAACTGCAGATGTCAGGTTCACAATCTTCCATTTTCCGTGACTAATCTCTTAAGCTAGTGAGGATGGCCACGGTATAAAAATATTTCTGGAGATCAGCATGTGATTATTTGTATTGCAGTACTGCCTCACAGTCCCAGTCACAGAGTAGGATCCCATTGCACTCGGACCTGTAGAAACAGAGAACAAGATGGTCCTTAACTGTCATTAATTAATTAACACATCTTAACAGCACAACAAACAGACAAGAGGATAATAAAGCAAGCAAAAAAGCCCCCTTTGACCAGGTACCAGCAGATAACTAATATAGAGCTACCTATTTCGGGAACTTTCTTCCTGATTCAGGGTCTGATGTGACTCAGCCCCTGTTCCATGCCATTGTGTAAACTGGAGACTCGTACATTTGCACAAGATGGAAAGTATCCAGTGGCACACCGTTGAGGCCTACTCCAGTTTTAGTACATAAACAGCAGGCCACTCTGCAAGAAGCTAAGGGCATGGTCAGCACAGAGAGTTTGCCTGTCTCTGTGTTGGTGTCCTGCACCCCTCACTGTCTACACCTGGCTCCATAAAGTCGGGCCTTTCAAAAATGCAGCATCAGGTAGGAGCACAGGTAATTGTAAGAATGCTTGCTCATTGCAGCTGTTACCATCCTGGCAAGGCATCCACATATAAGTCCACTACGGATGGACCAGTGATGGGAAGAGTGTTCATGCATGTGACAAGTAACACCATGAACTATGTAATGCCACAGAATAAATTAAGATCAAGAAGAGAACAAGAGTATGTGTGGCAAAGCCATGACAAACACTGTGCAGGCATCAAGGAGCTCATAAATTAGCACCTCATCACCCCAACACTGCCTCAGCTTGACTTAGAGCTTGGGCAACAGTAGACCCTCAAAAGGAGGAGGCCACAGCTTTACACCCGTGGTCACTGTGATGTTAACTGGCTGCATTTGACAAGAGCTGGATCAGAGGTTGACTTTGAGTGTATTTACAGGGGGCAAGGTTTTCACAACACAAGCCTTGTGCACACACACTCAAATAGTGTTCTGCAGCAGTGCAAGTTGAGCTGCAGCAATGAGCAGTGGGATCCTGCTTGGGCTCGTAATTCATACACTTCTCTCACTTATGAGGATCAACAGATCAACCCATACTGAATGCAGCTTGACAATATACCATCACTTAAAACACATTACAGTCAGAGAGGATGATAAATATTCCATGTATACACATTATGTACAAGGCCCAAAATGACTGAGGGTGCAAGAAAACAAAGCTGGTAAATATAGAAAATGCATTTGTCATAAATATAAAGGGAAGGGGAAACCCCTTTAAAATCCCTCCTGGCCAGAGGAAAAATCCTCTTACCCGTAAAGGGTTAAGAAGCTAAAGGTAACCTCGTTGGCACCTGACCAAAATGACCAATGAGGAGACAAGATCCTTTCAAAAGCTGGGGGGAGGGAGAAAAAACAAAGGGTCTCTCTGTCTGCCTGCCTGCGTGCTGCTGCTGCTGGGGACAGAACAGGACTGGAGTCTGAGAACTTTTAGTAAGTAATCTAGCTAGGTATGTGTTAGATTATGATTTCTTTAAATGGCTGAGAAGAGTTGTGCTGAATAGAATGACTATTCTTGTCTGTGTGTCTTTTTTGTAACTTAAGGTTTTGCCTAGAGGGATTCTCTATGTTTGGAATCTAATTACCCTGTAAGGTATCTACCATCCTGATTTTACAGAGGTATTCCTTTACTTCTATTAAAAGTCGTCTTGTAAGAAAACTGAAAGCTTTTTCATTGTTCTAAGATCCAAGGGTGTGGGTCTGTGGTCACCTATGCAAATTGGTGAGGATTTTTACCAAACCTTCCCCAGGAAGTGGGGTGCAAGAGTTGGGGGGATTTGGGGGGGAAAGACGTATCCAAACTACGTTTCCCAGTAAACCCAGTTAAAGTTTGGTGGTGGCAGTGGAAATTCCAAGGGCAAAGGGTCAAATTAATTTGTACCTTGGGGAAGTTTTAACCTAAGCTGGTAAAAGTAAGCTTAGGAGGTTTTCATGCAGGTCCCCACATCTGTACCCTAGAGTTCAGAGTGGGGAAGGAACCTTGACAGCATTACTGAAAAAACAGCTGCAGATTGACTCCTGCTAGCAAGAAGCTTCTGTACAATGTACAGTAAGATATTGGGCTTAACCCAGCGCAGGGCTAGGCTGAATTAAAGTCAGTCAAAGTTTTGTCTGAGTAGGGTATGAGGCCCAGCTCCTCAAAGGTCTTTAGACTCCTAACTTCCACTGAAATCAGTGGAAGCTAGGAGCCTAAATACCTACTGTAGAATTTGACCCAATAACAAAAATAATAATAACAATTTGCATTTCTAGAGAGATTTTCTTCTTCAAAGCATTTTACACACATGTTTTCTCACTCTCTGCTTCAAATAAAAGCCACTATTGACAGATAATTCTATTTTTCCGTCACAGCACAGACAAATAGGAGAGTGAAGAGAACACAGTTCATTAATGGGATTTTAAGCAGGTTCTCGTATGGAAAAAAAAATAAAGATCCAGCACTCAGAAGATGACTCTGCTTAGCTGTGTGCCTTGTGGCTTAAAGCAGAATTCCAAGAACATGACTTCGCTTTTTGAAATGGTTTCTCAATTAATGACAACTCAAAATATCTGCTTCCACCTAGTGGTGCGAGTTTGCAGAACATGTGTTGTTTGTATTCCCTGTTTTCAATATCTTTGCCTAAAAGATAAAATACATCCGAATCTACTGAGACAATTCACACTTCTGCACAAAGCCACAACAGCACTAAAAATGTATATCTTTGTTAGCAAATAGAGAGAAGGAAAATTGTTAGCAAATTAGGGAGAATGAAAAGGATAATCTCAGAAAGAGGCTCTCTCTTTCTCCTTCACTTTATTCTATCTAGGTTTTTCTACGGTTCTCATCAATGAAGTATCTGAGCAGCTTCCTCTAGTACATTAATAATATGACTCACATCTGTCATGGTAATATCTTTTATTGGACTAACTTCTGTTGGTGAAAGGACTGCACAGAGTTCTTCCAGAGTGAAGTCCCGGATGACTGGAAAAAGGCTAATGTAGTGCCAATCTTTAAAAAAGGGAAGAAGGAGGATCCTGGGAACTACAGGCCAGTCAGCCTCACCTCAGTCCCTGGAAAAATCATGGAGCAGGTCCTCAAAGAATCAATCCTGAAGCACTTGCATGAGAGGAAAGTGATCAGGAACAGCCAGCATGGATTCACCAAGGGAAGGTCATGCCTGACTAATCTAATCGCCTTTTATGATGAGATTACTGGTTCTGTGGATGAAGGGAAAGCAGTGTCATGTTGAGGGAGCATTGAGGGAGCTGGGATTGTTTAGCCTGCAGAAGAGAAGAATGAGGGGGGATTTGATAGCTGCTTTCAACTACCTGAAAGGGGGTTCCAAAGAGGATGGCTCTAGACTGTTCTCAATGGTAGCAGATGACAGAACAAGGAGTAATGGTCTGAAGTTGCAGTGGGGGAAGTTTAGATTGGATATTAGGAAAAACTTTTTCACTGTTAGGGTGGTGAAACACTGGAATGCGTTACCTAGGGAGGTGGTAGAATCTCCTTCCTTAGAGGTTTTTAAGGTCAGGCTTGACAAAGCCCTGGCTGGGATGATTTAACTGGGAATTGGTCCTGCTTTGAGCAGGGGGTTGGACTAGATGACCTTCTGGGGTCCCTTCCAACCCTGATATTCTATGATTCCTTCAGGTCCTTGAAAGGTTATTTCTTTCACCAACAGACGTTGGTCCAACAGAAGATATTACCTCAGCTAGGGTGACCAGATGTCCTAAGTGTATAGGGACAGTCCAGATATTCGGGGTTTAGGCGCCTATCAATCCCACCCCACCCCCATCATGATTTTTCATACTTACTATCTGGTCACCCTCTCCCTCACCCACCTTGTCTCTCTAATAGCCTTGGAATGACATGGGAGTTTGTTCTCCTGTCACAGACTGTCCCCTGAGAAAGCTCTAGCTACTGCACAGACAAGCCTCATCCTTCGAGTAGAAAACTTCATGGTGCCTGAGAAATAGGCCCTGTCAGCCACAACCCTAATCCCAGGGATTTACCTGATATTTTAGATATACTGGGCCCTGGCCACTGAGCCCCTGGAAGAGAAGGACTGCGACCTGGAACCTGACTTGATGTGTTCACGTTGCAGAAGTATGTACACAGCGTCTGAAGGCAAGCAACAAACAACACTTCAATGGTCACTGAATGAGGGGCCTGTGGAAAAAAATAGTACAATTGTGCAATTAAAGACTGTGTCAAAATGCACGTGCACAGGACTCAGACTCCCTGAATCCTGGCATTTCCAAACTTTCCATTGCTCAGTTTTGCAAACTTACTAATTGTTGTTTTAATGCAGATTTTTGTATATTTGTTGAGTGTCTAAAGATATAAAAATACAGACATGGATTCATATCATTGTCGTGCAAACATCCCCATTTCATTGTTTGTTTTGAAAGAAAAAAGTACAGGACTAGGTTCTGGCAATTTCTGTATTGAGCTGTAAAGAAAGGTATTTTTAAGGGGTTTGAACTATCGAAACAGAGGCACAGAGATAATCTCACATAGGGAGGAGTGGGTGATGCAGTGCACACTTTCCCAAGCCAGCAGAGTTGCTGGAACCCAAGAGATTCCCCCTCTATTCCTGAGCCAACCTTGGCCAGAAGCAAGCAGACAGAAGGACAAAAGTAGCTCTCCATTTTAAGAAAGGCTCTTGTAACTTCCTGGGTCAACTGGTCCCTTCCATTCTTTAGCTGACTATTACTCAGGCTCTTTTCTTACTGGCGAACTTGAATTTTGATTTTTTCTACGTCATGGCCAGTCTTTATCGTCTCTCTTGTAAACTTGAATATGCCAATCCCTGAGAGGACGTACTTTCTTGTTTTTTCCTGATTCGGCAATCCTAGCTCTGGGGATTGAGCTCCCATTTAAGGTACTTTTAATGATGACCCCCAGTCCTTTATTTCATCTATCAGGATGTTCAAAGAGAGCAGCTACCCTTCACTGAATGCCACTGCTCTGACTTTGGATTCCCTTGTAGAATGTGTGGGGCTGGGGTAGTTGTCTCAGCTGGATTCTTAATCCAGAGGAAAGACGCTCTCCCCTGTTCAATCAAGATCAGGAATGGCACATAGATTTGGGAGAAAAAGTACATTTTACTTTTACTCTATTTTCTTATTTCTCAAAAGGAACAGTACAACAAAGATAAAAATTCCATTCTGAATAATCAATATAGGTATTGATGTATCTTGTCTGAAATGGGACAGCTGCTCTTCTACTCTCGGGATGGATGCTATATCAATAGATAAGATAAAAAGACAGGCCTAACTGAGAGACTGAACCCATAGGAGGGCCAAATTCTGCTCCTCGGTTACATGAGTACGTCGCTCCCCGACTAGGGGCCAAATCTGTGTAAAGAAGAGTAAATCTGGTCCCGAGGGAGTATCGAACAACTTCCAAACTGTATAAGGAGGGTGGTTGAGTCTAAACTATAAAGACAGTTCCAAATATGGACCGCAGTTCAGGAAAGCAGCCTTATTCATCCAAGCATATGAATGATGTAAGAAAATTCTGAAAATGTGGATCTTAGATCATGGTCATAATTTAAAAAAATTAATGGACACAGCGGACACCATTCACATTTGAAACATAAAGTAGCTTCAAACTGTCCTAGCTTGAAGTGGTTTGAAACTGCTTCAGGAAATGTGGTCCTCTTAGAAGTGTAGATGTGAGGTTGCATATATGGTAAAGCCATGTATACAGAATACATGCTGATTTTAATCCTACAAATATCCTAAACACTATACAGAATATCTAATTGCTTATTTTTGAATCCTAATCAGAGAAAAATTAAAATGATTTGTGCAAATAATTGAATTCTAAGGATTGTGTAACAACAAACACTCTTATTTTCTAGATCTACTGAGAGCTAGCTCTGAGAGAACAAAACAGTATTTTCAGTGTTTATGGTTCTTTACTGAAGCAGGTCTATTCTTTATCTAAGAACAGGAAAACAAAAGAATTCACAATATTGTTATCCCTTTTGACCTGAGCAATTAGTGAATATTTTGGGTCTTGTGAGTTGTTTCCATTAGGGGGAGAAATGGATGATGGAGTCAGGCATTTTTTTGACACAATCCTGCTTATTTACAAAGAATGTACACGAAGTTCTATTTCCCGAACGACAGCACGAATAGTTTCTTGGCTCACAATTCCAAGCCTCTTTCTATCCAGCAGTCTACCATAAAGCGCGCATGCTCTCTCGCGCTCTCTCTCTCTCTCTCAACTTTTTCTGAGATCACACTACAGATACTTCCCTGGGGCTCCTTTATGCTTCTGCGGTGTCACACTCCCTCTCTTCCTCCCCCCTCCCGCCCCGAACCCCATCGCCCTGCATTTACATTCAGACCCCAGTGAAAGCCCCTTCCACTGTATGGCTCAACTCCTATTCCAGCTTTACTTGATGGTGACTTCTATTCAGTCAGCCATCTATTCCACAAAAGAGCTTGATTGTTTTTACATTGATCCTGAATAAAGGACAACTGGTATGCCCACCAGCTTCAATAAGGCTTCCCCTTTCCCCAGCGTAACTACCTGTTTTCATCTTGTTTTTATAAATCTGTATCTTGTACATGTCCGCAAAACCCACAGCATTCTTTTATTTTTACTAACCTGAAACAGGATATTGAATGCATAATTTCAGTTACACCAATGTAAATCTGTGGTAATTCATTAGAATTATTTATCCTGGTGACAAAATATGTTAGCACGTCACTAGAGAAAACATGACACTTTTTGCCGGCATTGTTGCATTGTTGCCGGCACCCAGTGCCGAGAGGCTAAACAACAGCTGAGGTTGGTTCATTACCCGGTGTGCAACACCCAATAATCACAAAGGGGTGAAGAAGCAGAAAAGTTTATTTGCAGCTGCAAAAAGGTACAGGGAGAATAAAATCTCCAATCCTGCACCCAGAGCAGGAAGTTACACAGGCTTTTATACATCCTTTTTCCCAGCATACCTATCCAATAGCAAGCTGCCCTAAGTATCCACATAGCCAGCCAATCCAGTTCCCAGCTAGTTCCCTTGTTCTCTGTATCATTTGTTAAACCATACATAAAGCTGCTTTATTCAGCATTGGTCTTCCATATCTGCCCTGTTTGGCCTTGTTTCGTTTCAGGCAGTCTGACTCTGCAACATATTGTTGCAGATCCTCAGCATAACTGCTGCGAGTGCCTCCAGGCCGGAGGCGGGGGGCAAGGACACCTGGGCCTAGTGCGAGGGGGCTTCATCGACACTCGTGGTCTTCCATCCCCTCGAGATACCAAGTGGCCATGCCACAGTGTCCCCACTGACCTCCCACATCTGAACTCCCAGCCAGAGCCCGTACGTGCTCCACCACTAGAGGCCCTGATGCAGCAAGCCACCCCATACAGCAAAACAAAACCACTTCCCACATGGCATTAGGATGGCAAACGCTAATAGAGAAAGATGAGAACTTGCTATAACAGGGGTTCTCAAACTTCATTGCACCACGACCCCCTTCTGACAACAAAAATTACTATGCGACCCCAGGAGGGAGAACCAAACCCTGAGCCCACCCAAACCCTAGCTCCCCCGGGCCAGAAGGGGCCAAAGTCAAAACCCAAGGGCTTCAGGCCCAGGCAGGGGGTGGGGGGAGCTGTAACCTGATCCCAGGGCTGAAGCCCAAGTCTCAGCCCTGCTTCCCAGGGCTCAGGCTTGGGCTTCAGCCCTGGGCCCAGGCAAGTCTAACTCCAGCCCTGGTGACCCTATTAAAAAGGGATCCCGACCCACAGTTTGAGAACCGCTGTGCAGTAACATGCACTGATTATTGGTGATACTTGGTTTCCTCACAAAGACATGCACAAGGTTACATGGAACTCATCAGATGGTTAAACCACAAACCAGACTGAGCACATGTCAGGAGACCGGGTTGTAGGTGGTCAGGCATAGTGGTCAGACTGGGAGTCATGCCTAGTGGTGAGTGTCCAAAAGCCAAAAGCAGGGATTGAGACGGGGCCAAAACCAAGAAGCAGATCCCAAGATTCGAACTAGAGTCAGAATCCAAATGGCAGAGCCAAGAATCAAGTAGGGTGACCAGACAGCAAATGTGAACAATTGGGATGGGGGTGGGGTAATAGGAACCTATATAAGAAAAAGACTCCCAGATCAGGCCTGTTCCTATCAAATCGGGATATCTGGTCACTCTAGAATCAAGAGAGAGTCGGAGTCAGGAATCAGAGCCAAGGGTCAGAACCGGATCACCGGGGGCAGGGAAGAAGGGAGCAGGGCTGGTTCTGAGGCAGGAGCAAGGCTGGGTGTAGGACAGAATCTGGGCTGAAGCTGTGGAGGAACAGAGAAGAAGCAGGGCTTGGCAAGAGCTGAGCCCAGGGAGGCAGAGAATCACTGAGCACCCAGCGAGCGACTGCTGCTGCTGAGTTTAAGAACCAGACAGCTAACTTCTTCAGCCAATCTGGCAGGGTGGTCCAAGCAGGACAGTGTCGGAGGATGGTGCCGTGGGGAAGGCGAGCAGAGCTTCATCATCATGGGCTTGCTTCTGGACGGCGCCGTGCCTTGTGGTGCCGGAGGTCTATCTTGCCTGGTGGGAAACTGCGGTGCCATCATGGCAATCAAGTCCCTGGCCACCTCAAACGTGTCCAGGATGGAAGGGAGCTCCTGCTCCTCCACCTGGCACTCTCTAGCAGGAGGGTCCAGTGGCACCAGACTTGACGGATCCCTCTGCAGGCCCAAAGTCGACAGTGCTGATCCCTGCTAATATTCTGTTCGCTTTTTTGACTGCTGCTGCACACTGAGCAGATGCTTTCAGAGAACTATCCACAGTGACCCCAGGATCTTTCTTGAGTAGTAACAGCTCATCATTGATATGATAAACCCCCCTCATTTTATATGTATCGTTGGGATTATGTTTTCCAATGAGCATTACTTTGCACTTACCAACATGGAATTTCATCTGCCATTTTGTTGCCCAGTCACCCAGTTGTCTGAGGTTCCTTTGTAATTCTTCACGGTCTGCTTTGGACTTATCTGTCTTGAGTAAGTTTCTATCATTTGCACTTTTTGCCACATCACCATTTACCCCCTTTTCCAGATCATTTATGAATATGTTGAACATCACTTGTCCCCGTACAGATCCCTGGGGGACACCACTGTTTACCTCTCTCCATGCTGAATATTGACCATTTATTCCTATCCTTTGCTTCCTGTCTTTTAAGTTAGTGATCCGTGAGAGGACTTTCCCTCTTATCCCGTGACTGCTTACTTTGCTTAGGACCCCCACCAAAGGCTCTTTGTCAAAGGCTTTCTGAAAGTCCAGGAACCTCATGTCTCCTGCTTTGCCCCATGGGCATTTTAACCCTCCAGACCCATTGGGTAAGAGTGTGAAGTACAGAGGGAAACTGAGGCATGCATAGAATTATTTAAAAATGTTACAGAAAATTCCCACTTTATTAAGGTCTGGTACATTTTAAACCTGATGCTGCACATGGAAATGTGTCCAGCTGTCTCTCAGGCATGGGCCATGCCCCTTGTGTGCTCCTTTCTCCCCAGTATCACACTTGTGACAGAGTGCTCCCAAGCAGGGCACAGCTGGGCACCTGGGAACAGAGCTGAGCCTCCCCTGAGCACAGCCAAGGTCACTGACTCTCAGGAGAACTGGTGGCTTTCTTAAAGTCCCAGCTCCTGGAGTCATGTGAATTTGTGAGAATTCCAGTTTTTGCTTAGCCAATGAAGTCAGTGTCTAGTGCTCATGGCTGGGGAGCACAGTCCAGCAGCTCCATTGAGGGATAAATAAAGAACCCAAACTGATCAGTTTTGTAATCCCATGATTTTGGGGGCCTCACTTCTGAGCTCTGAAGCTGGTGACGCTGCATAGATGGTGGGCTCTGTGTGCCTATTAGCTCCAAAGTACGCCAGCAACAACCAGCACAGAGATGTCCTCTGAAGTAGCTGCCACTGTTAATGAGGGGAGCTGCAAGGCTTAGCTGAGCCACTGGGTGGGAAAGGGTGGGTTGTGGGGTGGGATGCTGGGTGGGGCAGGGCAGGCTGGAGAGAGTGAGGTGGAAAGTGGGGAAGATTGACTGGGCGGGGGGAGGGAAGGCTGGCTGAGGGTGGCAGGGAAGGCTTGTGGGGAAGGGGGTGGGGCGGTGGCAGCAGCAGGTGCTGGAAGGAGGGTGGCAGGCACTGGGTGGGAAGTTGAGGGGGTGTTGGTTGCGGGAGGCTGGGTTGGGGGAAGCAGGTGGTGGGTGGGAAAAATTGGGGGGCTGGGACATGGGGGGCATGGGCGGTGGGCTAGAAGGGGCAAAGGCTAGGCTGGGATTGGCAGATGCTGGGCTGGTGGGGTGGGGAAGGCCACGGGCACTTTGCTTGGCCTTTCCACACAGCATCTGTCTGTCCAGCCCTCTTATCAGGGCGTGGCCTTGCTTGCTGATCAGTCTTCAGAGGCTGCTGCTGCAGTGCAAAGGCAATCCAGAACTGGATTAACCTGACTGCTTCTGCCCCATGCCTCAGTGGACACCCTGCACGAGAGCCGGCAGAGGGACCCTTGCGTCCTGAGCAAAGCTCCCTGCCAAGGGGTTCTCCCAGGCAGCCTTTCCTTCTGTGCCAGAGCTTTGGGGTGAGAGGAGATGGCTGCCCTGGCAGGAATCTGGGGCCCATTGATCCAACACCCTTTGTCCCTTGGGTGGCTGTTAACAGCATCCTGGGCTCGTCTGTGAGCCTGTGTGGGATAGAGGGCGGCTGCTCTTCATTGATCCCTCGTTATCTGTAGGCTCTCCCTGGCTGATAAGGGGGCTACAGGGTGAGGGCAGGGCGGGGCCTGGAGCCTGAGCTTTGGCAACCTGCCACCGACTGCCATGCCGGTGTTACGGTAACACCAGGACTCTGATTTGAACTCTGCTTCATGCTGTCACCTTGGGCCTGGAGCTATGCCACCTGGCGTTCGCCTGAATGGGGCGAGTGGTTTTCTTCTAATGGTTGAGCCAGCTCAGCAGCCTGTAACTAGACTCCTAATAGAATCAAAATTATAGTGGAAAGAGGAGGAAGTGCAATTAGCATGTAAAGCCCTCACAAGGGGGGGGGCATGCCACCAAATATTAATACCCATCCCCAGCCTCTCTCCCTTCACAGCGTTTTGGAACCCAGGTCCCTTGCCTAGTGAGTGGTACTTAGTTGATGGCGAGTCCCTCCATCATAACAAAAGGCCAAGTACAGTTCCCCTGTCCTTGATTCCCATAATCAGGGTAATAACAATTTATTCTTCCTGCCCCAATAACAGAGACAATGGGGATCCCACAGCAGCCAAAGTGACCATTTGGGCAGCTATGGCCTCATTCTAGGCGGGGTGGGTGTGCCTATGCAAATGAGATCAGCCCCTGAAGTTCTTTTCCACAACTTGCCACACCTCACCACCAGATGTCAGGGTGGAGCTCATCCCGATTCTGCTTACAAGAGGAAAGTGATCAGGAACAGTCAGCATGGATTCACCAAGCGCAAGTCATGCCTGACTAATCTAATTGCCTTCTATGATGAGATAACTGGCTCTGTGGATGAGGGGAAAGCAGTGGATGTGTTATTCCTTGACTTTAGCAAAGCTTTTGACATGGTCTCCCACAATATTCTTGCCAGCAAGTTAAAGAAGTATGGGCTGGATGAACGGACTATAAGGTGGATAGATAGCTGGCTAGACTGTCGGGCTCAATGGGTGGTGATCAATGGCTCCATGTCTAGTTGGCAGCCAGTATCAAGTGGAGTGCCCCAAGGGTCGGTCTTGGGTCGGGTTTTGTTCAATATCTTCGTAAATTATCTGGAGGATGGCGTGGATTGCACCCTCAGCAAGTTTGCAGATGACACTAAACTGGGAGGAGAAGAAGATAGGTTGGAGGGTAGGGATAGGATACAGAGGGACCTAGACAAGTTGGAGGATTGTGCCAAAAGAAATCTGATGAGGTTCAACAAGGACAAGTGCAGAGTCCTGCACTTCGGAGGGAAGAATCCCATGCACCGCTGCAGACTAGGGATCAAAAGGCTTGGCCGCAGTTCTGCGGAAAAGGACCTAGGGGTTACAGTGGACGAGAAGCTGGATATGAGTCAACAATGTGCCCTTGCTGCCAAGAAGGCCAATGGCATTTTGGGATGTATAAGTAGGGGCATTGCCAGCAGATCGAGGGACGTGATCGTTCCCCTCTACTCGACATTGGTGAGGCCTCATCTGGACTACTGTGTCCACTTTTGGGCCCCACACTACAAGAAGGATGTGAAAAAATTGGAAAACGTCCAGCGGAGGGCAACAAGAATGATTAGGGGACTGGAACACGTGACTTATGAGGAGAGGCTGAGGGAACTGGGATTGTTTAGTCTGCGGAAGAGAAGAAGGAGGGGGGGATTTGATAGCTGCTTTCAACTACCTGAAAGGGGGTTCCAAAGAGGATGGCTCTAGGCTGTTCTCAGTGGTAGCTGATGACAGAACAAGGAGTAATGGTCTCCAGTTGCAGTGGGGGAGGTTTAGGTTGGATATTAAGAAAAACTTTTTCACCAGGAGGGTGGTGAAGCACTGGAATGGGTTACCTAGGGAGGTGGTGGAATCTCCTTCCTTAGAGGCTTTTAAGGTCAGGCTTGACAAAGCCCTGGCTGGGATGATTTAATTGGGGATTGGTCCTGCTTTGAGCAGGGGGTTGGACTAAATGACCTGCTGAGGTCCCTTCCAACCCTGATATTCTATGATAAGTCTCTGCCTGCGCTAGAGCTTAAGTCTTTGCAGTTAATTTAACCCTTCTGAAACAGGAGGGAAGTTACTCAATGTTCCAGCTGAGGCCACGTCTATATTGGGAGCATTTTGCCAGTATAGGTAAACTAGTGTGGACATAGAAGAGCACTACTGTCCCCCACTGAATAAAGAACCTTTACCCTTAGAAAAGAGCAAGAATACAAAGAGGACGAACCCACTGCTCAGGCTTGCTCTGCATGGCTTTTCTATCACTGTAGCGATGTTGGCTAGGGGTGTGATTCCTAACCAATACCATCATACCAGTACATCATCTTAACTCCTGGAGGCAGTTATACCAGTATAAGTGTGCTTATACCTGTACAACTAATATACACTAGCACTGGAGAGCTTAAAATAAGATACTAGACTGAGAGGACAAAAGAAAGGAGCAGATTCTCCTCTTAAATATACAGCATTCTCGCCTAGGATAGAAGACTGCGAAGAGGGACTTGCAGACAGATGTACACTGAATAGAGTTATTAGCAAGATGAAAAAAGATGGCTTAGCAGCTCTCCTGCTCTGAATGCAAAGTAAAGAATTAACTGCAACATCAGATCACTTCTGCTTTGGCCAGCCAGAAGGCATCCATATAACACTGGCTGCATTTGCTCCATTGCCTGAAGTGGGAAGTAAATAGCCTGGTCCCATGAGTGAACTGTTGGAAGAGAATAGGATCCCATCACTGAGCTAGGTATTCTGAAGAACCTGTTTCACCTTTCTTCAGGGTAAATGCACTGATCTGAAGGGCATTACTAAATATGAACTGGATGCTTTTAATAAGTGGTAAATGGATGAGCGATATAAATATGAAATCAAGACGGCTTCTTCCAGCCTAATAGCAAGTGAAGGCATCCTTCTAGCAAAAGGCAGCACAGCATACCGAGCTCACCATGCATAAGCATTTACAAAAACATGATTTCCCAAGTGCATTAGAGACCTTAACATCCCATCCTACCTTCAGAGTAACAGCCATGTTAGTCTGTATTCGCAAAAAGAAAAGGAGGACTTGTGGCACCTTAGAGACTAACCAATTTATTTGAGCATAAGCTTCCGTGAGCTACAGCTCACTTCATCGGATGCATCCTACCTTCCTGCACTTTATCAGATGATAGGGAAACCAACAGGCCCTGATTCGATGATACTTATCATAGGGACATTGTATTAACCTCTCTGGATCCAAAGCATCAACTGGAAGAGAAGGAATAAAAAGACAAAAGAAAACATTCTGTAAAACAAGATCTAAGTTCATCATCAACACAATTAACAAGAGTGAAAGCATACTAGCTACTGGAGCTGCCCTCTAACGGGGTTAAGCCATCAATTTTTAATAGCCGAGATAAAAATGCTAAACTGCTAAGTTGGCACTCATTGTGTGTACCCAACCAAATTCACTTCGGATTTTGGGTGAGTGGAATATTCCATTAAAAATGAGGAAAGCGCAATCAGTAGTGCAGAGTGGCCGGTACATATTAATGACTATACTTATGCAGAACAGTGAGCTGGAAATAAACATTACTATAAAAACCCTTGAAGCTACCAAATTAACTAGTTGTACAGCAGTGACATGCTAAGGATTGGCAGAAGCACGGCATTCTGAAGTAAATCCTTTTGCATTTACCTTCATACTCCAAGGCCATCTCTGCTGGATTTAGAAAAACATCAAACTAAAACAAACATGTCTGGAGTTAAGGATGCAATTTGCACTACAGTGCACTTGGCCCTGTAAAGTGCAGAGGTTGGCAGCTGCTTAAGAGCCCAAGACTCTCTGAACATAGTGAGGGCCTAAGTCACAGGCACTTTTTGAAAATGTTCCCTCCTAGTCCATACTATGACCCAGAGACAGGCACGAGTCACCTTAATCACTTAACAGTTACGCAGAAGGGACAAGGTAGGGGAGGACCAACTTCTGAAAGTGAGACACACAAGCTTTCAAGCATACATAGACCTCTTCTTCAGGATTCAGTTTGTGTCCATGTAGCAGTTTTCTTGCCATCACAAATGTGTCTCCCCTCACACCTTCCATGCTATTTATCCGCATTTGTATCAATGTACAGAGGGTATGCACAGAAGTAACTTGGGCCAATGGACTGTGGGAGGTTTTCTAGATAGCTGGAAGTAAGGAGGACGGGCCAGATTGATTACATAAATCAGTATTTTTCAACCTTTTTGATACCAGGGACCAGCTTAGAATCATTGAATATCAGGGTTGGAAGGGACCTCAGGAGGTCATCTAGTCCAACCCCCTGCTCAGAGCAAGACCAACACCAACTAAATCATCCAAGCCAAGGCTCTGTCAAGCCGGGCCTTAAAAACCTCTAAGGATGGAGTTTCCACCATCTCCCTAGGGAACCCATTCCAGTGTTTCACCACCCTCCTAGTGAAATAGTGTTTCCTAATATCCAACCTAGACCTCCCCCGCTGCAACTTGAGACCATTGCTTCTTGTTCTGTCATCTGCCACCACTTTGAACAGCCTAGCTCCATCCTCTTTGTAACCCCCTTTCAGGTAGTTAAAGGCTGCTATCAAATTCCCCCTCACTCTTCCCTTCTGCAGACTAAATAACCCCAGTTCGCTCAGCCTCTCCTCATATGTCATGTGCCCCAGCTCCTTAATAATTTTCGTTGCCCTCCGCTGGACTCCCTCCAATTTGTCCACATCTGTTCTGTAGTGGGGAGACCAAAACTGGACGCAACACTCCAGATGTGGCCTCACCAGTGCCAAATGGAGGGGAATAACCACTTCCCTCCATCTGCTGGCAATGCTCCTACTAATACAGCCCAATATACCATTGGCCTTCTTGGCAACAAGGGCAGACTGCTGACTCATATCCAGCTTCTCATCCACTGTCATCCCCAGGTCCTTTTCTGCAGAACTGCTGCTTAGCCAGTCGGTCCCCTGTCTGTAGCAGTGCATGGGATTTCCTTCCTTCCTTCCTTAGTGCAGAACTCTGCACTTGTCCTTGTTGAACCTTATCAGATTTCTCTTGGCCCAATCCTCCAATTTGTCTAGGTCACTCTGGACCCTTCCCTACCCTCCAGTGTATCTACTTCTCCCCCCAGTTTAGTGTCACCTGCAAACTTGCTGAGGGTGCAATTAATCCCATCATCCAGATCACTAATAAAGATGTTGAACAAAACCAGCCCCAGGATTGACCCCTGGGGCACTCTTCTTCATACCAGCTGCCAACTAGACTTGGAGCCATTGGTCACTACCCGTTGAGCCCAACAATCTAGCCAGCTTTCTATCCACCTTATAGTCCATTCATCCAATCCGTACTGCTTTAACTTGCTGGCAAGAATACTGTGGGAGACCGTACCAAAAGCTTTGCTAAAGTCAAGATATATCACACGCACTGCTTTCCCCATATCCACAGAGCCAGTTATCTCATCCTGGAAGGCAATCAGGCTGGTCAGGCATGACTTGCCCTTGGTGAATCCAAAGCTTGCAGCTTTTCTAAACAGTGTCAGGGAGATCTGAGGGACAGGCCATTGAGAAAGACTGACATAGGTACTTAGGACAAATGGCTACTTGTGACGAAGTGGGAAGTGTCTTAGTGTTTGATGAATACTGTGCACGCCTCAGTTTTCCCATTGTGTTGCACAAGTATCTAGGTGGTGGGATAAGGGTGTGTGACCTTTGCAGATACCCCGAGAGGGAAGGTGCAAGTGCCTTCTAGCTCCCTGGGCCCAGACAATAGATGTATCTTGGCAACTGATTGCCGGGGCCCATCCTCTGCAAGAGCCAGTGGGAGGAATTGGAGAACAAAGAGAGGTGGAGGCCAGGTGACCGGTTTGCCTGGGGAACAGCATAGAGGATAGAGGAGGGGCAACTGGGTGTGACTGAAGGTGGGCTGCTGGAGGCTGGTCAGACTCCTGGTTTGGGACTCAGGAGGAGAGCCCGTGGCTCTGTGTCTCCTCAAGATGAACTTTGCTGTAACTTCCTGCTTTCTGTGCTAACAAGATTCTGCTCTATGCTGTGTTCCAGACAACTAATAAACCCTTCTGTTTTACACCGCTGGCTGAGAGTCACTCCTGACTGCTGAAGTCGGGGGTGCATGGTCCCTTTGGAGGGCGTGTAAGGTTTCTCCAGGTGTCCTATTCAGGTGGCTCACTGCAGGGAGCTTATGGCGTGAGACAGAGATGCTGAATGCTCCGAGGTCAGACCAAGGAGGAGCTGAAGCCCAGGAGGCTTGTCCTAGTGAGAGTGTGCCCCGAGGGGTAGTCACACTGCAAGAGGGTCCTCGTCCGGGGGCTACTCTTCACCAGACTCACTGTAGCTGCACTAATGTAGGGCAGTAGTGTAAACGCACTATGAAGACCAGAGAGTGCTTTCCTGTCAGCATAATTACTCCACCTCAGTGAAAGGTGGAAGCTATGACAGAATGAGAGTGTGTCCCACTGACTTAGCGCCGGTGCGGACAGCTCAGGGGGGTGGCTTTTTCATATCCGTGACCGACATAAGTTACATCAACTTAAGCGGAAGCGTAGACAAGCCCTGAACTTCATTCACTGGTTCCAGAGCACCAAGCCCGTGCATCCATGAACTACTAAGGGGGGAAAAAGTCCCCAATGCCTCAAACCAACACCATATACCTGGCTAGGCCTCTGGAGAGGGCAGCACCCTTACCTGACCATGGTACTAATTAGGGCTGTCGATTAATCACCGTTAACTCATGCGATTAACTCAAAAAAAAATTATTAAAAAAATGAATCGCACAGTTACATTTCAATTGGTATTCTATTGTGTATTACACATTTTGGGATGTTTTCTACATTTTCAAATATATTGATTTCAGTTACAACACAGAATACAAAAGGTACAGTGCTCACTCTATTCTATTTATTGCAAATATTTGCACTGTAAAAATGATAAATAAAAGAAATAATATTTTTCAGTTTACCTCATACAAGTACTGAGGTGCAATCTCTTTATCGTGAAAGTACAACTTACAAATGTAGATTTTTTTGTTACATAACTGCACCCAAAAACAAACCAATGTAAAACTTTAGACCTTACAAGTCTACTCACTCCTACTTCTTGTTCAGTCAATCACTGAGAGAAACAAGTCTGTTGACATTTACGGGAGATATGCTGCCCACTTCTTATTCACAATGTCTTCTGAAAGTGAGAACAGGCATTTGTATGGCACTTTTGTAGCCGGCATTGCAAGGTATTTACATGCCAGAGATGCTGAACATTCGTATGCCCCTTCATGCCTCGGCCACCGTTCCAGAGGACGTGCTTCCATGCGGATGACACTTGTTAAAAATATAATGTGTGTGACTGAACTCCTTGGGGGAGAGCGGTGCCCCCCCTGCGCTGTTTCACCGCACGCCGCCACAGATTCCCTGTTATAACAGTCGCGGATGATGACCCAGCACAGGTTGTTCATTTGAAGAACACTTGCCCTGCAGATCTGATTTCTAAAGATAGCTCCAGTACTCGACTCAAGGTTTAAGAATCTGAAGTGCCTTCCAAAATCTGAGAGGGTCGAGGTGTGGAGCATGCTTTCAGAAGTCTGAAAAGAGCAATACTCCAATGTGGAAACTACAGATCCAAGCCACCAAAAGAGAAAATCAACCTTCTGCTGGTGGCATCTAACTCAGATGATGAAAGTGAAGATGTGTTGGGCCACACTGCTTTGGATCGTTATTGAGCAGAACTCATCATCAGCATGGACAGATTCTCTCCTGCAAATGTAAACAAACTTGTTTGTCTTAGCAATTGGCTGAGCAAGAAGTAAGACTGAGTGTACTTGTAGGCTCTAAAGTTTTACATCGTTTTGTTCGAGAATGCAAATTTTTTGTACATAATTCTACATTTGTGAGTTCTACTTTCGTGATAAAGAGATTGCACTATATTACTTGTATTAGGTGAAGTGAAAAACACTATTTCTTTTGTCTTTTTGTACAGTATAAATATTTGTCATAAAAAAGAAATATAAGTGAGCACTTTACACTTTGTATTCTGTGTTGTAAATGAAATAAATATATTTGAAAATGTAGAAAACATCCACAAATATTTAAATGGTATTCTGTTATTTTTAAGTGCGTGATTACATTTTTTAATTGCTTGACAGCCCTAGTACTAACAGGATATTAACCATGTTACGTCTGTAGCAAAACACATTTTGGAGCCAGCCACTGGTAATAAAGTCAATTATGAATTATGGCAAGGACAGGGCCTTAATAAGAACAGTCACTTCACTGGGATGATCCCCAGGAAACTGATTTAGGCCCTGGCTGCACAAGACATGACTGTAGCTTTGTAACCAGTTTGTACCCCACACAGCAAATTTGATCTGCTAGTTGGATCATCCATTTCTCCAGACCACAGACATGCTGCAGCTGGGGGACATAGTCATAGAATCATAGAATCATAGAATATCAGGGTTGGAAGGGACCCCAGAAGGTCATCTAGTCCAACCCCCTGCTCGAAGCAGGACCAATTCCCAGTTAAATCATCCCAGCCAGGGCTTTGTCAAGCCTGACCTTAAAAACCTCTAAGGAAGGAGATTCTACCACCTCCCTAGGTAACGCATTCCAGTGTTTCACCACCCTCACAGTGAAAAAGTTTTTCCTAATATCCAATCTAAACCTCCCTCACTGCAACTTGAGACCATTACTCCTCGTTCTGTCATCTGCTACCATTGAGAACAGTCTAGAGCCATCCTCTTTGGAACCCCCTTTCAGGTAGTTGAAAGCAGCTATCAAATCCCCTCTCATTCTTCTCTTCTGCAGGCTAAACAATCCCAGCTCCCTCAGCCTCTCCTCATAACTCATGTGTTCCAGTCCCCTAATCATTTTTGTTGCCCTTCGCTGGACTCTCTCCAATTTATCCACATCCTTCTTGAAGTGTGGGGCCCAAAACTGGACACAGTACTCCAGATGAGGCCTCACCAATGTCGAATAGAGGGGAACGATCACGTCCCTCGATCTGATCGCTATGCCCCTACTTATACATCCCAAAATGCCATTGGCCTTCTTGGCAACAAGGGCACACTGCTGACTCATATCCAGCTTCTCGTCCACTGTCACCCCTAGGTCCTTTTCCGCAGAACTGCTGCCTAGCCATTCGGTCCCTAGTCTGTAGCTGTGCATTGGGTTCTTCCGTCCTAAGTGCAGGACCCTGCACTTATCCTTATTGAACCTCATCAGATTTCTTTTGGCCCAATCCTCCAATTTGTCTAGGTCCTTCTGTATCCTATCCCTCCCCTCCAGCGTATCTACCACTCCTCCCAGTTTAGTATCATCCGCCAATTTGCTGAGAGTGCAATCCACACCATCCTCCAGATCATTTATGAAGATATTGAACAAAACCAGCCCCAGGACCGACCCTTGGGGCACTCCACTTGATACCGGCTGCCAACTAGACATGGAGCCATTGATCACTACCCGTTGAGCCCGACAATCTAGCCAGCTTTCTACCCACCTTATAGTGCAACAATCTAGCCAGCTTTCTACCCACCTTATAGTGCATGTTTCCTCTGAATAGTGTGGGGGTGCCTCAATTTCCCCTTTGCAGTTCTTAAGTATCTAGGTGGTGGGAGAAGGGTGTCTGATCACTGCAGAGCCCTAGAGGGCAGGTGTGTGCAGGAGTCTGGACACAGAGAATGGCCGACACCCTGTTTCTTGGCCACTGATGGCCTGGGCCCTTCCCCCCTGCAAGGTGAGAGCTAAAGGGTTGGAGAACAAGGGAATCAGGTGACCTCCTGGCCCGGGAAAGGAACAAAGCCCAGAGGAGGAGGGGCTGGAGGGAGTTTCAGTTTGGGGCTGGCTGGGACATGGAGTGAAGGGCAGACGTGGTTGTCTGGCTCACTGCCCCCCAAAATGGACCCAGCTGAGGAGTCCTGTTCTCTGCACCTACCAGCTCTGTTTTAGACCATGTTCCTGTCATTTAATAAACCTCTTTTTTACTGGCTGGCTGAGAGTCACATCTGACTGCGAAGTTGGGGTGCAGGACCCTCTGGCTTCCCCAGGAGCCCCGCCAGAGCAGACTCGCTGTGGGAAGCGCACGGAGGGGCAGAGGATGCTGAATGCTCTGAGGTCAGACCCAGGAAGCTGTGTGTCCTGCAGACAGTCTGCTCACAGACAGGAGACTTCCCCAGAGTCCTGACTGGCTTCATGGGGAGCAGTTCCAGAGCATCGCCTGGGGACTCCAAGACAGCTATCAAATCCCCCCTCCCTCTTCTCTTCTGCAGACAAAATAACCACAGTTCCCTCAGCCTCTCCCCATAAGTCATGTGCCTCAGCTCCCTTCTCATTTTCATTGCCCTCCGCTGGACTCTCTCCAATTTGTCCGCATCCTTTCTGTAGTGGGGGCCCAAAACTGGACGCAGTACTCCAGATGAGGCCCTCACCAGTGCTGAATAGAGGGGAATAATCACTTCCCTCGATCTGTGGGCAACGCTCCTACTAATGCAGCCCAATATGCTGTTAGCCTTTTTGGCAACACGGGCACACTGCTGACTCACCTCCAGCTTCTCATCTGCTGTAACCCCAGGTCCTTTTGTGCACGTCCTTTTCACCAGTTCCTTATCCACCTTTCAATTCTCAGATTAAAGCCCATCTTCTCCAATTGAACTAATAATTTCCCAATTGTATCAAATGCCTCACTGACGTCCAGGTAGATTAGATCATTGGTTCTCAAACTGGGGGTCACAACCCGGTTAAGTGGGGGGGTCACGAGCCCTGACCCCAGCGCGCGGCTGTAAGTTGCGAGCCCCGACCCCTGCACCAGGCTGTCAGCCCTGACCCCTGTGTGGAGCTGCGGGGCTATGAGCCCCAACCCGGGCACACGGCTGTGGGTCCCGACCCCTGTGCTAGGCTGTGAGCCCTGACCCCGGTGTGCGGCTGTGAGTCCCGACCCCGACCCCTGCGCCGGGCTGTGAGCCACGACCCCGGTGTGCAGCTGTGAGTCCTGACCCCAACCCCTGGGCCGGGCTGTGAGCCCCGACCCCAACAGGGAATCGTGGTTGCGAGCCCCGACTCCAACCCCCACACAGGGCTGCAAGCCCAGACCCCAACCCTGGCCAGGAGCGGGGCTGTGATCCCTGAGTCCGACTGCCACATGGGGTTGCAAGTGCTGACCCCAACCAGGAGTGGGGCTGTGAGCCCTAAGCTGGGGCCTCCAGGACGCTGTGAGCCCCGACCTCTGTAATGGGGTTTCAGGCGCAGCCCGGCCATGCTGAGGGTTATCAGCCGGGAGCACACACAGGGTTGTCAGCCCCGAGCCCCGCCACCCGCTGTGTTTTAGTCTGAATTTAAAAGCAGTGAGTAAAGGTAAATTCATTTTAAGCCATAGGGTTTAAATTTAGTATTTAACATAGTGTTAAATATCAAAAATGTGTTTTTAATTTTTAAGGGGGGGTCGCACTCAGAGGTTTGGTGTTCGAAAGGGGTCACCAATACAAAAAGTTTGAGAACCACTGGATTAGATCTACTGCATTTCCTTTGTGTAAAACCTCAGTTATCTTCGCAGAGAAACAGATCAGGTTGGCCTGGCAGGACCTACCGATTGTAAAACCAGGTTGTATTTTATCCCAGTTACCGTTCACCTCTGTGTCCTTCATTACTTTCTCACTCAAAATTTGTCCCAAGACCCTGCAGACAGTTGAGGTCAAATTAAAAGGCCTGTAGATACCTGGACCACGTTTTTTTCCATTTCTTAAAAATAGGAACTATATTAGCAATTCTCCACTCCCCCGCCCCGAATTTACAGAGCCATCAGAAATCCTTGCTATTGGGCTTGCAATTCCATGTGCCAGTCCCCTTACTCTGCATGGATGGAGCTTATGGGGTGCTAGGGGCTGCAGTGAGTGGGGTGGGAGGACCCACTAGGGGGCACTTGCCCCTTCTAGTCTGTGCCGGCCCCAGCATAGTGCTCAATTTGTGCTATTTTGGGGGTTGTAAATCTAAGTTTCTGAGCGCTTGTCACTGAGGAGCCCATGTGCAGTGCAGCCTGGTCATAGAATCATAGAATATCAGGATTGGAAGGGACCTCAGGAGGTCATCTAGTCCAACCCCCTGCTCAAAGCAGGGCCAATCCCCAATTTTTGCCCCAGATCCCTAAATGGCCCCCTCAAGGATTGAACTCACAACCCTGGGTTTAGCAGGCCAATGCTCAAACCACTGAGCTATCCCTCCCCCAAGGCTCCCTGGCCCAGCTCCCCACGCTCTGTGCAGCACAGTGCAACTAGATGTGGGATTCTTCACTTGTCCTAACCTACTGTGCTGTGTGGCTGTTAAAGAGCTGCTCCGTCCCACCCCAGAGGTGGCTGCATCTTAGTGCTGGGCAAAGGATCCCTGTATAAATAGCCCCTGCATCCCACCCCAGAAGTGGCTACATCTCAACCTCAGGGATGAACTGAGTGACTGGAATACAAGTGACTCTAGTCCTGGGAGTGACCAGGGCTGCTGGGCCTCTTGCCAGGGAGGTGGGCAAGGCCTCAGCAGAGATTGGGGCCCTGGGGTGGTGCAAGGCCAGGGCCGAGATTCTTCTGGCCGTGGGAACCCAGTGACTCAGTCAGTGCCCCGCTCCCAGCCAGTCCTCCCCATTCACCGCGCCCTTCGTGCCAGCCATGTTGCTCTAAGTCGCACTAGGTGCCACTCGATAGGTCACCTACAATCACACGGTTTCTTTTCGGTGCCTTGACTGGGCAGCGGGTAAGGAGCGGTGGATAACGGATTCTCCAGGCCAGGACTACAGATCTGCTCCCTCACTGTGCCAGGGATGCCCCGCTGGTCCCATCTCTGCCCCAAGAGCCTCCCCCCGCAGTCCCTGGCAGAGAAGGGATTGCTCCACTGCCAGTGCCCAGCAGGCCTATGTGTGACATGAGTTTGGGGGTCTCAACCCCGTCCCTAGGGGGATGGGTCCATGCTCTGACGGGCATAAGCTGACAGCCAAGGACTGGCCAAGAGTGCCCTCCCCACCTTCTCAGGCAGGGCAAGGGGTGGAGTACAGAGTGATCTGCTGTGGGGCCCAGGCCCTCAGTCTCTGGGGCTGGCAGCACTGCCCCAGCGATGAACCTCCCCCAGGGGCAGGGAGCAGCTGCCGGGTCCAAAGCATCCCAGCAAACACTGGCCATTCGGCACCAGCCAGGGGAAGGTCTCGCACCCAGGCCATTCTGGATCAGAAGCGTGTGTGGGGAGATGGGAGCTGAACACGGACCCCTCTCCAAACTCCCAGCAGCCCCCAGAGCCTCATCCCTGTGATCCCTCTAACGCCATGGGCACAAGGACCCTCAGCCAGCATCCCCATAGGGCCCAACAGTGGGGAACCCAGCCCCTTACCTGGCTGGTCCCTCCCATGGCCTTGACGCTGGCCCCAGTTCAGCCCAGTTCCCCCACTCTGCAGGGCACTGGAGAAGCCTCCACTGGCAGCTTTGCTGCTGGCATTCTGTGGCAGCTCCTGCCGAGGCCCCAGGGCCCAGGCCGGGCAGCGCTGCCCTCCCAGGGGGCTCGTTAGCCAGGGCCATGCAGAAGCCTGGGGCCCAAAAGCCAACCATGGCTCCCCAGCCGGGAGCAGGTTTCCTTGACACCTGGGTACCCCAGGGGGCCAGATCCTAAAGAGCAGGAGGGGAAGATGCAGAAAGAGGAGAGCTGTGCACGGGGCCATGGAGCGGGGGGAAGGGACAGAGAGACGTTTAAACCAGAGGGGCGGAGGGCGCACCCCCATCTTCCTCAGAGCCCTGGGCTGGCCTGTGCCCCCTGGCCCCAGGGGTGGGGGCTGGAAAGTGACTTGCCTTGCCCCAGAGTGCCAAGGCCACTGGCTGTACCGGAGAGGCCGTGCGGCTGCAGGAAACGCCCCCCCCCCCCGCCCCCCAAGCCGGGCTCCGTGGGGCCAGGATTCAGGCCTGGGGAGCTTTGGGCCTTGTGGCGGGGACTCCAGCACTGGGGAAAGGGCCAACTCGACTGCCCCAGAGCCCAAGGCTTGCGTCACACCCCCATCCCCCACGCCAACGGCCCTGCCCTGAAGGGACCCATCTAGGGGCAGAGCGGAGCTCAGGCTCTGTAGCCTCAGCGTGCCGGTCCCACAGCCGGCAGGCAACGCGGGTGCTGTCCCAACAGGAACTGGACTGAGCCCCTCTCCACAGCCACCCCCACTGTCAGACACTGCTCCCCAGGGACAGATTCGAACCCATGCCCCAGAGAGGAGAGACGCCCCCTACCCCGCCAGCCCAGAATATTATTATTCATCTTACATAGCACTGTCCAGCAAAACACTTCCCAAAGGAGGTCAGTGTCATCATCCCCACTATACACATGGGGAAACTGAGGCAGAGGGCAGGGAAGGGATTTGCTCAAGATCACCCAGTGGCAGAGTCAGACATAGACTTCCAGTCTGCTGCATCCCAGTTCAGTGCTTTACCCACTAGGCCACACTGCCTCCCTTGAATCATAGAATCATAGAATATCAGGGTTGGAAGGGACCTCAGGAGGTCATTTAGTCCAACCCCCTGCTCAAAGCAGGACCAATCCCCAATTAAATCATCCCAGCCAGGGCTTTGTCAAGCCTGACCTTAAAAACTTCTAAGGAAGGAGATTCTACCACCTCCCTAGGTAATGCATTCCAGTGTTTCACCACCCTCCTAGTGAAAAAGTTTTTCCTAATATCCAACCTAAACCCTCCCCCACTGCAACTTGAGACCATTACTCCTTGTCCTGTCATCTTCTAAAAGAAGACTCTGTGGCCATAGCTCGGGAGTGGCTTTCCCTCCACGCACTGCCAGGGGGAGCCATGAGATGTTTAGTATTGTCTGTCCCAAGTGTGGGGAGGCACGAGCCACCCCGGGTCCCACACAGGTGCCTCTGCCCAGATGGCAAGAAGGCCGAGCGGGCCCATCAGCTTTGGTGCCCCTCTTGCGCCCCAACACTCAGAAGTCACTAGTCAGGCCTCAAAATCATGAGATTTGCTTAAAAATCACAAGATTTTAATATTTGTTTGCATTCTGGCATGGCTGTGTTTGGGAGGAGCGAGGTCTGGGGCTTCTCCTCCACGCCGAGGGTGGGCACTTTATCGAACGAAAGTGAAGTTTCTTCGTTACTGATCCCATTCCAACTCACCCACCCACCCACTGCTGGGCTCACCATGCAGTGATGGGCGTTGGCAACGCTGGCCATTTAAGAGTTAAAGTGTGACAGGGCGTTGGTCTACCTTGGCACTAGAAGGGCAGCAGGAAGAGCAGCAGCCCCACAATTGAGCTGCCTTGGAAATTTGGGGGGGTGCATGGAACCCTTATGTTTTCACCCCTTGCAAAAAATTTTCAAAAGCCAAAAATGTCTATGTGTGTGTGTGTGTGTAGTTTTTTCCATCCCTTCCCATCCACTTTCCAGTAGATGAGAAAAGGACAAAGGGCAGAGAAATGGGGGAGGGAGGGGTAATTTTTCGAAGGCTTTTTTTAAATTGCTCATCAAAAACCTGAAATGTTTAGAAAGAAGCAAATTTTTTCTACAACACTGTCAAGAAAAAGGCCAATTTACCAACAAAAAAGCTCAGGCTTTAGTTTAAAGAGGAGCGAAAGAAGCAGGGCTGAAATAGGTACAGAATATAATGAAAGGAGGGGGGTGCTCCTATTTGCCCCCCCTTCACCTGCCCCAGTGTTGCAAGAGCAATGGGACGCTCTGCGAAAGCAAATGTCAAGGGAAGTTACATAATTAGCCAGGGGAACTCACTGCCACTAGATGTCACTGACATTGCGAGCCTGGCAGGATTCAGACAAGGATGGTGGGGGGTGGGGGAGCAATGGTGTCAGGACAGAATTTAGAAAACAGGCCACAAGGCCACTGCTGACTGTCAGGATGAGGGAGATATGCCCCCCTCCCCCGACTGGTTATGTCATCATTAGCCACTAGGAGGGGGTTCTTGCACCTTCCTCTGAAGTAGCTGGTGCTGGGGTGGCTGGCCCCATTGATCTGGTTTGGGGAAGGAGGCAGCAGGGAGAGGGCGGGGTACTGGGCTAGATGGGTCCTGTGACGCTAGCAGACCAGGTGCCAGCTCATGCCCAGACCCTTAGGCCTCACTGAACACTGACAAGCGCAGAGCTTGACCCAGCCTGTGTGTTAGCCGTGTGACAACAGCTGCTGATCAGCGTGTGTGGAGTGTTTCAACTTGTGGAATTGCTTGCAGGATTGATCTCTCCCATAACCTCTGTAGCCCGTGGTATAAAGTTAGAATGAATGTTTGCATCGTAAACCTCTGTAACTGCTCCACACCACTGAGTTTGCAAGGCAGCTTACGTCCACCTAACACTGCGTCTACACTAAAATTTGGCTCCCGCTGATGTAACTCACCTGCTTTGCCGACTTAATCATGCCACTTCCCCCAGTCAGCGTAGTTAGGTCAATGCAGTGTCAGTGTACATACTGCGTTGCTTACATCGACTGTCCCTCAATGCCCCACACTGACAGTACAATCGATACCACACACCACAGACACAAGGAGCCAGGTGTACACACACACAAGTGCTGTAACTACTGTGGCGGCTGCACGCAGGGCAATTTGATTTTGTAGTGTAGCCATGGCCTGTGTAACTCCCTCAACAGGGGAGAAGCATGAATTAGTGTAAAGTGCTGGGTCTGCCCATCGAAACCAAATGAGCCATTGCGAAATATCCTTACTGATTGCCTCTCTTGTTAGATATTTTACTGCGTGTGTGTGTGTGTGTGTGTGTGTTCTCTCTGTGTGCTGCCCCAGCTCTGTGCAGACAGCCAGCACAGGAGACTTTGAGTGAACCGCCCAATGACCACAAGATCCGTTAAGGGACGAAGGCACCCGGCCAGGTTTATTGTTGACAAGGCATGCTAATAGCACCTGGCAGACTCTACGAGGATATTAAGACATGTATGCCTGTGAGAATGGACGCAGCTCAGTGAATGGCAGGACTTTCCATTTCCCCCTTGGCTGGACCAACACATTCTCTCAGAGATACCCTGATACAAACAAGCTGCCCCTCTGACTTAGATACTGCCCTCTGACCTGGCTAGTTATTGTCCACTTTTTTGTACATGTTGGTTTGATTAAAACATTTGTATTTATTATGTTGCTATTTGACCTTATCTTTTAGGAGGGCTCAGTGTGTTCCTGTTATCCTTGGGGATTGTTTTTGTGCCATTCTTGATATTGTGGTTTTTGTACCACGCTTCTGGAATGTGTTTGTGTGAGTCCTTTGTGCCGAGCACTGTCCAGGACTGCGCGTTTCTGCACCATCAGGGCTGGGCTCACCAGATTCTGGGAACGTGCAAGTGGGCAGGGCCTGACGTTTGCTCACAGCAGGGAGAGGGGATACTGGGCTGGATGGACCCTGTAGGAATCAGCCAGGCTGAGTTTCCTGCAGGGCAGAGGGAGGTGAGTGGGCCTCGTTAGATGCAGCCTGGGGGGGCTGGCTGTGGTGAGGGGTGTCTCAGGCTTTGGGGGGGTTCTCTGCAACAGGCTGTCTCTGTGACTGATGCTGATCACACTACACTGCCCCCTTCTTAAAGCCCAGCCCAGCCCAGCCCAGCAGCTGGAGCCCACCCAGTAATTAGGAAATGAGATTTAATTTCAGGCAACAAAATGCCACGAAAGTGGTGGGTGAGCCGGCTTTGGGCTGCGCGGTAAGATGATAAGCAGCATCACACGGGCTGGTTGCATAATTGTGAACTTGGCTCAGGCCGGTTGCCTTCCCCGCCCCCCCGCCCAGCCCTGGAGGTTGGGGGCCGACTCTGAGGAGGGCTGGGGAACGAGATGCTGGGTCCCTGCCCGGGAGAAGGGGTGTGCGCTGGGCATCATTCTGGGATCGCTCAGCCCCCAGCATGGCCTGGCCCAGGGCAGGGGGCACTGGGCCGCAGTCCATACCCACAAGGGATGGGCAGGTTGGGGACAGGGCTAGCTCAGCCTGGGTTTGGTGAACTCCGATCTTGAGACAATATTTCCTCTAGGGCCCATTGGATGCACCTGTGCTGCCTACAGGGGGCACTGCCGCTGCATGGGGGTATCACCCACCTGCACCTCCTGCCTCCCACTGCCCCACCCCAAATCACCCCCTGGCCCCTCCACCCATGCACTGTATACAGCTTGCAGTTACTGTAAACCTCTCCCCCTCCCTGCTACCCCCACTGCCTCCCCCCAGCCCTGCTGTAAGCCCCCCAAGTCACCCCGCTCTGCCCCAAGCAATCTCCCTCCAGCAGGGTCTGCATGCAGGTCTCTGCAGGATGAACTCTTCTGCAAGCCTGGTGCAGCTTCACCTGTCCCTGGGTCCCAGCTCCGCCCTAGTCATGATCCCCCCAATCCAGGCCCAAAGGTCTTGGGGGCCCTGGCACAGCTGGCACTGGGAGACAGGGGCATCTTGGCACCCCATTCCCACCAGCCCCCAGGGCTGGGACCAGCAGTGATCAGCACCCCCAGGCCCACTGCATGGGCTGATGCGTGCAGCCCTCTCCAGCTGCCCTCACCAGGGCCTGGGGCAGAGCATGGCAGAGACAGGGCAGAGGGGCTGGGCCTGTCTGCTGGACCCACCCTCCCTCCTGGCACCGACCAGGCCCATGGCCAGCTGTCTCAGGCCTGCACCCCCCTCATGCTTCTGGGGGCAGGCTGAGGGGTACAGCGTGTGTGGCTGGGGTCCCCCTTGCTCAAGGTGCAGGCCCGGGGTGCAGACGGAGCCCCATGTAAGGGCAGCCATGGGGGGAGCTGGCGAGCCCACAGTTGGGCAGGTGTCTCCGCCGGAGCTTTTTAATTCCGCACCCCCAATTCACCGCCCACCTGCCTGGCAGCCGCACAGCAATTATCCAAATGGCTGTTAATTCCTCACGGGGATCAGGGGTGGAAAGCTCCGCAGCTGAGCAGATTGGGGCTGGGCCCGAGCAGCAGATCCCAGGTGCCAGGGTCTCTCACCCCGTCCACAGCAGGCACGCAGCGCTGGCAGGGCTCGTTTGCGCAGCAAGGAGACAGGAGGCACTGCTGTGCCTGCTAAACCCTGGGGCCAAGGAGAGAGAAACCCGTCACCTCCTGCTCTGGCAGAGGGTTCCTGGCCTGGCTTACATGGCACAATCCAATGGGCCCTGGTGGCCTGAAACTTCACTATCCACCCTCTCTGTGGCCCAGCCCCCAACCCCAGGGGGAAGCCAAGAGACACTCCCAAGCTAGCTGGGACGTGGCCTGGGGTCCTGCCCTGACCAGCTGCACTGCAACGCCCCCTGTAGGGATGGGCTACCTGCCCCTCATGCAAATAGCAATGCCCCCCTCCCCCAAGCATGCTCTCTGCTCGTGCCTCTCCACCAATGGGAGCATGCCCCTTACAAGGCAGCTCCCGGACTGCCCCCTGCTCCATATGCTGTGTGGGGACGGGGGGGAATTACACCAGAAGGGCCTGGCTAGTCTATCATGAACCAACACCAGGCCCAGAGACTCTTTGATACAAGGTCCCAGAGGGGGACGACAGGACATTATCCCTATGCCCCACCTTGCATCTGAGCTGGGACCCCATATGAAGCTCTAGCTCCCCAGTCCCAGCCTGTGTGGCCCCCCAGCATCCAGTGGGACAGAGACCACTCAAATGGACAGCATCTCAGACCCACATCATGGGGGGGCTGGCCCAGCCCCCGCTTCCTGCCTGATCAGCATGCACTGCCCTCTTTGCGCAGCAGGTGGCGATAGGAGACCAGCCCTGCGCTCTCATGGCAGACGGCTCTGAAACCGGCTCCAGCAGCCCCAGTGGAACCCAAGCCCACCCAGGAGCACCTCGGCAAGGGGGGGGCTGCGTCTGCTCTTCGCTGGGTAGCACAGACAGTCGGGGGTGGGTGGGGTGGGGATGTACAGCCCCTGATGCTACCCCAACTGTCCCACCTCAGTACGTGGCCCGATTTTCAGCCACGCTCGGGAGCAGAACGTCGGACCGGCCACCACCCACCCGCCTGGCAGGTCTCCACAGCCTCTGGGTAAATGGGTTGAGGCTGACGCGGGAGCGCCTCTCTTGGAGGAGTATCTGGCCCCCACCACTGTAGCACTATCATTGCTGCATCCTGCCCCCCCATGCACATGGGGCTGGACAGGGCTGTCACCCCATTGCAGAGGGGGACGGAGGCCCAGAGGGGCTGGGTGACTCACCCAAGGTCACACAGGGAGTCTGTGGTAGACCAGGGACATGAACCCAGAGCTGGCGCCATCATTCCTCTCCAGCCCTACCCAGCCTGGGTGGCTTGCTATGCTCAGCCCCCACCCCCCACGGGACTCTGCTCACACCTTTGCCAGTTCGGCTCTGCTGGAGGGATCCCCGAGTGCAGATGGGGGCTGGCGTAACCACCGGGTCACCCCACCCTGCCCAGAGCAGAGGGGGGGTTAGTGCACTGGTGGGTGCCACAGCACTGCCTGTGCCAGCTACCCCTCAGGGTGCCGGGACCGCGGGCTGGGTGGCTTTGGAGACCTGACTGCTAGAAGCCATGCTACAAGAGACCCTGGGGTTCTTTCTGCGCCAGCTGGCAAGGCAGGGGCACATTGGACTGGCCAGCCGGGATTGTGCTGCATGGAGCCAGCATTGCATTGAGAGCAGGGGCTTGAGTCAGCACTCCCAGCCCTGCAGTGGGCGTGCTGTCTGGATTCTATTGAAGGGAGCTGGGCAGGCAGGACTCCTGGCTCTTATTCCTGCCTCTGCCACCTACTCCTGGCATGCTGCTCCATGCCTCAGTTTCCCCCGTGTAACATGGGGATAGTGCTTACACCTGTGACAGGGAGGCTTGGCAAGAGCCTCAGGAATATCCCTGGGGGGACTCAACGGGAGTCACAGCAGCAGGGTGTGCACAGAGCAGGATTTTCCCTCCCCAGCGCCGCTATCAGCTCCTGAGAATAGCCCAGATCAGACTGGGGCTGCAGGCTGGAGCCAGCTCTGCTGCAGCAAGTAACTCCGGTGGTTAACAAGCATGCTGTCAATCCCTTCCCTGGGTAGATGGTTTGGGCAGCCAGGTGTGTGCCAGGCTCCCCTCTGGAGGCAGGCCTGTGCTGCCAGCTGTGAGTTACAGAGCATCTGTGCCATGGCAGCCAGCTATCCCAGAGGGGGCCCCCCTGCCCGAGACTGGTAGCATTATCTCCCTTTCACAGATGTGGAAACTGAGGGGTCAATAGGGGAGGTGACTTGCCCAAGGTCACCCAGCTGGGAATAGAGCCCGGGTCGCCCGTCCCAGTCCAGGGCTCTATCCACTAGGCCACACTGTCTCGCTCGATGGGAAAGTAGAGAGGAATGGTGCAGTCATGGATCCACAGGGTCGGTGCCAGGGTCCCAGCTGTGGAAATCTCTGGGAGGAAGCCCTTTGCTGTGCCAGACCCCAACAGGTCTCTCTCTTCCTCCAGGACAGGCCACATGGCCTTCCCGCCTCCTGAGACTGAACCGCTAGTCTTTACCCCGTGAGCCCTGCCCAGCGAGTCCAGCTGGGACAGATCCTGGTAGAGACCCGTACACTCCGCAGGGCCCGACGCCCCTCAGCCCGGGTGACAGGGACACTCACCCAGCGTTGTCAGAACAGTCGGGTTTCTTAGGCACCTGAAACCCAGCCTGGGCAGCCCGGCCCACTGAAGGTTAAAGCAAGAGGCCGTTCTGGTCAGCCCAGAGCCCGGTCGAGCTGCAGAGAAACCCGTTTTCAGCTCCGGGTCTCTCACTCAGGGCCTGTCTACATGTAAACCACTTCAGCTGCTCCGCTTCAGTGACGCTGCCTTTCCCATACCCCCGAGCGACACAGTGGCACCGACCCAATTGCCTCGTGTAGACCAGGCCTCGGCCTGACCTTGGTCAGTTCTCAGGCGAGAGCTCCCAGCTTCCCGCACTCATCCCCCAGCTCAAACCTTCCAACCCTGTGTTCTCGAGCTGGGGGCCCTGCTCCAATTCCCGGCTGGGAGCATCCAACCAGAGCCATTGGAGCCGGCACGGTCTTTCTGGCCCCCGGGCTGATCTGTGTTGGATTCTCTTCATTTCATCAAGACAGGGAGGTGACACCCCACCCCCCGCCCCGCATGGCTCTTACCTTCCCCAAGAATCCTTCCCCTTCACCCCCTGCCAGAGAAGCCAGGAAATATATAGGGAAACTGAGGCACACATCAGATTCATAAAAGATATTACAAACATTCCCAGTTGGTCACAGGTGCACAGTCTCCCAGCAGCTCAGCAAAGGCTGGAAACAAGAGCAGAGGCAACAGGAGGGAGAGATCTGGGCAGGCCTTGGATTTTACATCACTTTGCTTCTCCTAGGGGGGCAGGAGCTACTGGGTTTCCCGTGTGAGAATCCAGGGCAGGGTGGGTTTGCAGCTGCCCTCTGCTGGGGGTGGGACGGGGATAGCAGGAGCTAGGGGAAGCCCACAGGCCAGGGCTGACTTGTGGCTAAGGCTCGGGAGAGCTGGGTTCTATTCCTGCTCTGGCAGACTCCCTGTATGCCTCAGTTTCCCTTCTGTAACACAGGCCACCCTGCCTCCCCTGGGAGGCTGAATTCATTAGTGAGATTCTGATACCATGGTGATGGGTGTAGGAGCACACACAGACAGGAGTGTCCAGGTGTGGAAGAGGCTCTGTGTGCGAAGCTTAGTTCTGTGACCGAACTGCCCTGTTTATAAACAGAGAGATTGTGCTGGGTACACACTTCCCCAGTCGGTGCCTCGGTTTCCCCATCTATACAGAGGGGATAAGGACACTAGCCTTTGTAGTGCACTTTGAGATCTGCCCACAGCCAGTGTTAGAGAAGGGCTGTGGCCATTAGTCCAGCCACACAGGGAATGCTATTGTTCTGCCAACCCCTCAGGATCTCCAAGGGTGTCTAGACCCCACCCCTCCCCCCGCCAGGATCTCCGAGCAGGTTCTAAATCACTCCTCCTTCCTTCTACTTCTCATGTGCTCCCCCGCGGCTCTGTCCCATGGCAAGGGCGTGGCCAACACAGCTCGCTCACCTCTCCCATGCTGGGCTCGTATGCCTTGAACACCTTGAGTTTGGCCAGCACAGCGTGCACCAAGTGGAAGTTATCTTCATGGTCCCTGCAGCAAAGACAAACCCTGTGGGTCAGAAACAGCTCCTCCCCCAGGGGCACTTGCACTTCCTGTAGGAGGTAACCAGGTACCCTCGCCCTTTGGGCACACTCACTTCCTGTAGAGGATGGCTGGGTACTTCTCCATGGCACACTCACTTCCTATAGGGGATAGCTGGGTACCCTTTCCCCTGGGCACACTCACTTCCTGTAGCGGATGGCTGGATACTCCTCCAGGGTTTCACACAATGTGGCAATCTGCTCTGCCAGCATCTCCATCTGCTTGTTCTTTTCGAAAAAGCAGTAGGGGCTGAACCAGTTGTGGAAGCTCTATGGCCTGTCCAGGGAGTACACCTTGGGGACGGGGGAGAGCAGAGATCAGACCCCGGTGCCAACTGCTTGCAGCCAGGCCAGCTGTGCCCCATACCGCGCCCCTAAGATGCGCTGTTGGATCAGGCCAGCCTGGCGGAGCTGTAGCAAGCCCCTAGTGAGGGAGAGATCCCTTTGCCAGTGCCACTCCTGTTGTGGTAGAGGGATAGAGAGCCAGAGATTCATGCACCAGCCTGGGATGAAGATGCCCCAGGTTCAGGTCCATACTTGGCTGCAGACTCCCAGGTGCCCTGAATGTTGGGGGAGGGGGCTTGGCGACGCTTCTCGTCTGGCGAAAGCCCCAGCATAGCCACGGGCAAACCCGGCATCAAGGCGCGTCTGCCGCTGTCGCTTATTTCACTGGCCGAACAGAACGAGCCATGGGGACAAACGTGCTTGGACACCAATAAATAGTATCAGCCCGTGAAGGGTTTGCTGGCGCAACGGGACGGGTGAGCCAGCAAAGCCTCCTGACGGACACTCAGCTTCTACCAGCCAAAGCTTCTCTTGGCACAGCTGGCACCGGTACCCCAGATGAAATCAGCTAGAGTGGCGAAAGGACTGCTTTGCCAGCGTAACGGCACCTACCCAGGGGCTCTGCCACCACAGCTGCATCAGTTACAGGGGGATTTTTTCTCTCATGTCCCTGTAACAAACCCATACCAACAAAGCTTTTGTGTGTAGACCAGGCTCATGTCTCTCTGTGCCTCAGTTTCCCCATCAATGCAATGGGGCTGACACCCCAGTCCTGCCCCTCAGGGGCAGGAGGGGGGAAATCCACTGATGACACAAGGAGGGGATGGGGTGGTTGGGTAAAGGGCAGGCGTGTGGAGTATTGGGCTGTCTTGCAGGCCTAGTATAAACCACCAGTAAGAGCTGGTAAAGCCAGGGAGGCAGGGCCCTCCTTCTCCATACATCTACCATTCCCACCCAGTGCAAGCCAGCGATTCCACGTCTCACAGGGTGTGAGCAGCCAGCTAGTCCCTGCTGCCCTGTGCTGGCGTCAAACCCGGGGCCCTAGAAGGGAAAGGTTCCCCCGCCAAGCCACATGAAACACTAAGGGTGGGGTGTCGTACGTCACCATCCGCCGCGCGGACCTGCTCCTCCAAAGCCCGGCCACCCCTCACCCGGCTCTCGTAGGGCAGGAAGGCCATGTTGATCTCCTTGAGGGTTTTGATGACCTTGGTGATCCGTGACTTCCTCAGCTCCTTGAACAGAGGCTCAGGACAGGCTGCAAGGCAGAGGCAGTGGGTGGGAGTGACAGGCACAGGGCTCAGGACCCCCAGCACAGCGCCAGCCCCCACGGACGGGGCCAGACCGGGCACAGCAGGGGCAGTAGTGCTGCACGCCTGTGCGGAACCTGGGCAAGCCAGCAGGGCCACACAGGAGTCAACGATGCCCCCCCGAACCAGAGTCATGCCGGGTTCTCGCTTTCTGCAGCATCAGCAGCGAGGGGGAGCCACAATCTCTCCTTCACAGCCCCTGTCTCACACCCTGCCCTCAGCCCCCCCGCAGGGCTGAGAGACCGGAGTGTACCACGTAGGATGATGCACAAGGAGGAACGGGGACTTGGGCTCCCCCTGCCGCTGTAATGGGGAGAAGCAGATCTGACCCTGACACACTGGGTATTCTGGTGCTGTCCCATCCCCCCACCGAGTTGGGACTGATGGAGCAATGCATGCTGGGAATGGTAGCCAGAGGCCGCCTTTCTGGGCACAGGCTGCAGGTGTCTGTGAGCCGTGCTGGCTGGAGGCAGGCCCGTGGGGGAGAAGTGGGGGAAGGGATAGGTGGGGTCATTCGGTCTGGCCTGCTGGGGCTGCATCCCCTGCAGGAGGGCAGAGCATAATCAGGGTGCTGCGCACTGGCCTGCCAGCAGAGAGAGACCCCCCACCCCCCAGGCTCCAGTGTGCTGCTGCCCAGGCTCCCAGCTGGGGGATCCCCCGACCCCCGATACTCACAGCTGAGGAAGAAGACGTGAGCTGCCTTGTAGTTGAAGGTGGGGGTGCCCTGGAAGTCATTGATCAAAGCCTGCACCGACTGCAAGGGGGAAGAAAGGGGGTGTCAGCACCTGCCGAGGCCCCTCCCTGCTGCTCAAATGGCCCAGCCCATGCCCAGCCCCTGGGGACTCAGGGCCTAGCATGATGCCATCGGGAGGTGGGCTGGTTTTTACCCCCCTGGCTCTGGGCTCCCTCCCCACCTGGAGCAGGGCTTGTGCCCATGTGCCCGGGACATCCTCAGGGCCCAGTCACATCTCTCGCTGTCACAGAAGTGTCCATGCCCGGCCACAGATGGGGCCTGGCATTGCCTTGCTGCTGAACTAAGTGGACTCTGAGCAGTGCCCAGGGAACAGCCGGCCGAGCAGCAATTCCAGGCAACTACCATCAGGGCCCCCTCCCTCCCCGGGCGCCATGCTGGGCACCTGCAACTTCGCCACGCCAGCTAGCCTGGCAGGGTGTTTGGAACCTGTTCAGACCCCTCGACCAGCCATTGTGACAGGTGAGAACCTGGCTGCCCTGTCCCAAGCCCCAGGCCCCAGCTCGCAGTCCTCTCCTACAGCGCTCCCTCCGCAGGCAGCCCCTGCGGGTTCTGGGCTTCACCCTGCTCTGCCAGCGCCCCCTGCCCCTGGTCTCCCTCCACTCACCTTACTGCTGCAGATGCAGGAGCCTCCTCCCCAACAGCCCCTGCTCCCTGAGCCTCTGCCTCATCGAGTCTCCTTCGCTTTGAATCTCAGCTGAGGTCGCCTCTCTCCGCCTGCTGCACCTGCCCATCCAATCCCCACAGGATTGCACTGCGGAGAGGTCTGGGGGACAGTCTGTGCCTCCCGTGGCAAAGAACATGAAGCCCAGCTCCGGGGAAGCAGCCTCCTAGGGAGCCCCTACTGGCCCCATTCCCATCCTGACGTTGTGCTGCGCACAGAGAAATGGAACGAGGGGAGTCTGCCAGGCTGGATACGTCCTTTCTGCCAGGCTGGATACGAGCGCAGCTGAACTAAGGATCTGGCCCCGTGCAGGAAGAAAACAGATCCTGTCCAGCACCTCTTGACTGGAGGGGATCCAGGGACCCTCACTGTGTATGGGGGACAGCAACACAACAAAGACTTCAAATTCTGAGTCCTGCACATAGAACCCCTCCAAGGCATGCCCCACTCAGGGAACTGCTGGCCTGTCTCCTGGGCACCTTCCACAGCCCAGCTAAGCAATTAGATAGTCAGCTCTTCGGGCCAAGCACCATCTTTTTGTTGGTGATGACTGGCGCTCCTGGGCACCACTGTAATACACCTAATGAATAATGTACAACGCCTTGCAAAATGGGGCCTTGGTCCATGACTGGGGCTCCTGGGTGCTACCATAATACATCTGTTTGTTTTACCCCTACGAAGCACCTGATTATGGCTGGCCCCGTAGGGCAATAGCCCCGAGACCCTGACCTGTGCTCTCACTCTCACTCCCACTCCCGGTAGCTGGTGTGCGTGAGTGCACTGCCCAACACACTATGTTTCCCCCATAACTCAAGCAATGCCTCTCCCTACCCCACCTCTAGCCCATCAGGACTTGGCTGCTTGGTCCTAATGAGGTTCCAGGGGCTATTCTGCACCAGGACGCGCTGGCCTCCCTGCTGCTTTCCTGCAGTCCTTTACACCTGCGGCATGCGGACGCCCCGTTCACTGGGGTACGTGGGGCTCGAGTGCATGGTAAGGGGCTGGCAGCACAGACTGGATCCAGACATGGCGAAGGCAGACACAAACCTGCTTTTTCCACGCATTTCGACCCTGAACTGCAGCTACACCCCCCCCTCCCCACGCCAGCCCTGGACTGCCCCCACCAGCTGTGCCAGTGCCCCTCACTACTGACTGGAGCCCTTGCTATCCCAGCCCTGGGTTCCCACCCACTCCCAGCTCCGCCAGTGCCCCTCACTCCTGTCCACAGCCCCCTGCTATGCCAGCCCTGGTCTGTCCCCCCCAGCTCTGCCTCACTCCTGACCTGCAGCTATTCCAGTCCTGGGATCCCTGCCTCACGGCTCTGCAGATGCCCCTCACTCCTGACTGCAGCCCCCTGCTATCCCAGCCCTTTGCTCCCCCCTCCCCCCCATTCCCAGCTCCACCAGTGCCCCTCACTCCTGACCCGCAGCTATTCCAGTCCTGGGTTCCCCCCCTCACGGCTCTGCAGATGCCCTTCACTCCTGACCCGCAGCCCCCTGCTATTCCTGTTCAGAGACCCCTCTTGAACCAGGGCAGTATGGCCCACCCCAAGTATTCAGAAGTCATGTGTCAGGCCCTCCTAATTGTGCGATTTAGTGAGGAAAAGCTAAGAGAAGAGCTAAGGGTTATTAGCACCACCGGCCGTCCTGAGCTGTGGGCCACTTTTGCTCTGTCCCAGTTCTGGGGGGCAACCATGGAACATCAGAACTGAATCCACTTTGCAAGGGTCTTTTAAACCCCAGGTCTGTGGTCTGGATTTAGCCACAGGCCCCGTCCACTGCAGCCTGGGCTGGAGATTCAGCAGTGGGTTGGGCTTCTGAAGTAACAGAAGTGGGTTGGGCTTCTGAAGTGTAAGGCTTTACCTTGATCTCTCCTACATTACAGCTATAGCCTACGCCAGCTCTGTGTTGGGGCCGGGCAGAAGTGTACTGCTTTACTATGTTACGAAGTGGCTATGACGTCATTTTTCTCCTCGCGCGCAGCCGTTACCCGTTCTGACAGGCTGTTTATAATGTTAACTTTACTAGTTTTCAGAGGTTGTCGGAGTTGGGTGGGGGGGAGTGTGCAAGGTGGAAGTTTCGCCTAGTGCACAAAATATCCTTGCACCGGCCCTGGTGGGAGTCATCCTGATGGAAAGAGATGACGACGATGACGCCCCCGCAAAATGCAGCTCCTATGCGAGGGGGCAGCCCTCGGGGTTGGGGCAGACAGCCTCCTCCCCTTCCTGGTGTGTGACAGGCAGGCGGGGGGGAGCTCTCTGCTCCGACTGACTCCTAATCCTCCCTGAGGGTGAGACACACCCAGGAGCACCCCTCCCAGGGCTCCCCAACTGGGCCCTGCCCCCCCAGACCCACACCCAACCAGACCCTGCCCCCGACCGGGCTCAGACCCCCCCGGCTCCGCACTCACTCTTGCGCACCACCGCCTTCAGTCCGGACGGGGCCATCTCCGCCTCTTGCCACGTCCCCTCGAGCCCTGTGGGTAGAAGTAGGACTCAGCTGTGTGCGGGGTGGGGCTGGAGTCAGGACTCCTGGGTTCTGCCCCGGCTCTGCTCCTGTCCTTGGGCACGCCCTGGCCTCTCCCTGCCATGCTCTGGGGAGTGTCTGTGACGCTGGACGACGGCCCCTAGTGACGCTGAAATCAGTCACTGGTGGACGGGCCCGGCCCCCCCTAGTGTCACTGATGGACGGGCCCAGCCCCCCCAGTGACTGATTTCAGTATAAAGCAACTGGGGTGCTGGCGGGTCGATGTCTGCAAGGCTGAAGACGGCCGAACGCCGCAGCCCCCCACTTCTGGCGCTGCGAGGGCTGGGCCTGGGCACCAAGGGGCGGGCGCCCAGTGACAGGGCCACGCAGGTCCCCACTGAACCCCCACCTGGTCATGTGGGGCGCAGAGGGAGGCGGGGGTCTCGGGCAGGGTTAAAGCGAGGACTGGGTTGGGGTAGTGGGGCCTCAGCCCACTCCAGTCAGGGCCCCCCAGTGAGCTGCAAGTCCCCCCTCCAACCAGTGTCCCCCCCTCAGCAGTGCCCCTCGCCCCCCCCTCCACGCACCTTCCCCCTCGGTCAGGCCCCTCGCCCACCTGCACCCAGCCCCCCTCAGCCAGGCCCCGTGTTGTACCCAGGAACAGGAGCAGGTCGAATGGAGCGAACGGCCTCTGCCCGTCTCGCCCCGTCAGGAATGGCGTCCTTCAGCGCTGCCGGGGGCGGGGAGGGCTGGAGCCGCGCGCGCCCAGCGACTGGCACGGACTGTACCGCTGCTCAGCCAGTCCCGGCCCTTCCTGCACGGAGCGGCGGGAAAACATGGTACAGCCCCAGCCGGGGTGGAAACAGTCTGAGGTAAAATTGTCCTGGGAGCTGCCAATGGCGGGAAAAACCGGTTGGATCCAGTTGTGACTGGGCCATGATCACCGTAAACAACAAGATGGCGGTCACAAGATGGCCGATCCGACGCCATCTTGGATTGCTGCTCTGTCTTTACAAACCCCATATTGAATTTAATATACACATATTTTAACAGACTATAATCCTATAACAAAACACACCCAACAGTATACAGAGCAGTATAAACAAGTCATTGTCTGTATGACATTTTAGTTTGTCCTGACTTTGCTAAAGCTTTTTGTGTAGCCTGTTGGTGTACCCCCGGAAGACCTCTGCGTACCCCCAGGGGCACCCGTAACCCTGGTTGAGAACCACTGGGTTAGAGAAACGTGTGTGTGTGTGTGTGTGTGTCTAGGAATCAGGACTCCTGGGGTCTATCCTGACTGCGAGCGGAGTGGGGTCTAATGGTTAGAGCAGAGAGCTGGCAGGTAGGATTCCTGGGTTCTAGTCCAGGCGATGCAACTGATTCATTCTGTGACATGGGTTGTTCTGCCTTGTCCTCCTGTGACATGTGGAGCGCAAAGACCTGCCCCAGCCCTTCCCTTCCGGCTGGGTGGTGCAGGAATTAATGTCCGTAGAGCCTGGGCTCTAAGATCCTGGAGCAAAGCGTCCTGGAGAAGGAATTAGTTCCCCAAGCGTGACTGGCTCCCTGCCCCATCCCTCACTCCATTAATCAGAACGAATCCCTCATGGCAGAGCTGTTGTCTGGTTACCCGCAGTGCAGACCCAATCTATTGTGTCCTGGCTGCTGTTCAGCTCAGGTTAACAGCATGGTCTGTTTCTGTGAACTCCCCCAGAGCTTTCGAATGGAAGTGAGAGTCTTCTTCACATCCTGCTCTAAACTGTGAGTAGTGTCGCTCTGTGGCTGTTGAACAGCTGCTGCATTCCTACCCCAGAGGTGGCATCATTTCAGTGCTGGGTGGGTGATCCCTGTGTAGTGTTGTTGAGTGCTGTTGCACATCAGCTATGCTCCATCCAGAGCTGTCTGCATTTCAATGCCAGGTGAGTGATCCCTGTATTGTGATGTGGCGGGGAGGGATAGCTCAGTGGTTTGAGCATTGACCTGCTAAACCTAGGGTTGTGAGTTCAATCCTTGAGGGGGAGCCATTTAGGGATCTGGGGCAAAAACTGGGGATTGTCCCTGCTTTGAGCAGGGGGTTGGACTAGATGATCTCCTGAGGTCCCTTCCAACCCTCATGTTCTATGATACGCTGCTGCGCTCCACCCCAGAGGTATTTGTATTTCAGTGCTGGGCGAGCAATCCATGTGTTGTTATGCAGCTACTACGCTCCACTCCAGAAGTGGCTGCAATTCACCGCAGGGTGAATGAAAGTCCATGTCTCATTTTGCAAAGCATGGGTTCTCCAAGCAAGGGTGCTGTCTGTCCCATGTTTCTGCTCAATAGACTCTGGATTCTTAGCATCAGCGGAGCTACATTTTGAGCCGTGGTGGAACCAGGAGGCAGCTGGGTCATTGGTGGTTCCACCTTCAGTTATACCTATTGGCTTGAAAAGGCACCACACGTATACCTAATGACTGGCGAGGGGGGCAGTTGCCCCCCGGCCCGCTATTAGCTCTGCCACTGATTCTTTTTAAATGTTCATTGCGCTGCTTCCACCAGCCACTTTGATTTCATTTTGTTTTACAGACCCAAGCAAAACGCAAGCGGCAACCTGGCCAGAAGCAGATCCGTGTAATTGAACAGACTCATCCAATTACTGAGCCTTCCCAGAGCCAGGTGCTGCCCTCACGGTACATCAAACCTAGAGGACCTGCTAGGCTCCCAGTAGATGTAGCCTAGAGCCAAACGCAGGCCAGGCAATGTGGCTTCGCCCATGGAGTTCAGGTCCAGGGATTCAGTAGGGAGTAAATGGCCAGCACTGGATGCTTCAGGTTTTGGTGCCCACCCAGAGACGGCTGGGGGCTGATTTTCAATTACACACCTGTGGCTGGCCCAGGCCAGCTGACTCCAGCTCCCGGGGCTCGGGCTAAGGGGCTGTTTAGCTGCGGTGTAGCCTTTGGGGCTCAGGCTGGAGCTTCGACTCTAGGACGATGCGAGGTGGGAGGTTCCCAGAGCTCGGGCTCCAGCCCAAGCCAGAACGTCTGCACCACAAATAAACAGCTGCTCAGCTCGAGCCCTGTGAGCCGGAGTCAGGTGGCCCGGGCCAGCTGTGGGCATGTAACTGCAGTGTAGACACACCCTAAGTGCCCACAAGCCCCCTGGGAGCTGCGGGTATTTAGCACCTCTGAAATCTAGGCCCCCGGTGTCTCAAAGTTAGGGGCCATTCAAAATCTTCTTGCCAGTGTCTTCCTCCACCCCCCACTGCTCCTCGGATGTTCCTGTTAACTGCTGGAAATGGCCCACCTTGATTATCACTACAAAAGGTTTTCTCCCCCCCGCTCTCCTGCTGGTAATAGCTCATCTTAAGTGATCCCTCTCCTTACAGTGTATATGATATCACCCATTTTTTCATGTTCTGGGTGTATATAAATCTCCTCACTGTATTTTCCACTGAATGCATCCGATAAAGTGAGCTGTAGCTCACGAAAGCTTTTGCTCAGATAAATTGGTTAGTCTCTAAGGGTATGTCTACACTACGAAATTAGGTCGATTTTATAGAAGTCGGTTTTGTAGAAAGCGTTTTTATACAGTTGATTGTGTGTGTCCCCACACAAATGCTCTAAGTGCATGTAGTCGGTGGAATGTGTCCACAGTACCGAGGCAACCGTCGACTTCCGGAGTATTGCACTGTGGGTGGCTATCCCACAGTTCCCGCAGTCTCTGCCGCCCATTTGAATTCTGGGTAGAAATCCCAGTGCCTGATGGGGCTAAAACATTGTCTCGGGTGGTTCTGGGTACATATCGTCAGGCCCCCGTTCCCTCCCTCCCTCCAGGAAAGCAAGGGCAGACAATCGTTTTGCGCCTTTTTTCTTGAGTTACCTGTGCAGACGCCATACCATGGCAAGCATGGAGCCCGCTCAGATCACTTTGGCAATTAGGAGCACATTAAACACCACACGCCTTATCCAGCAGTATATGCAGCACCAGAACCTGGCAAAGCGATACTGGACAAGTAGGCGACGTCAGCGTGGTGACATGAGTGATGAGGACATGGACACAGACTTCTCTCAAAGCACGGGCCCCGGCAATGTGGGCATCATGGTGCTAATGGGGCAGGTTCATGCGGTAGAATGCCGATTCTGGGCCTGAGAAACAAGCACAGACTGGTGGGACTGCATAGTGTTGCAGGTCTGGGATGATTCCCAGGGGTTGCGAAACTTTCGCATGGGAAAGGGCACTTTCATGGAACTTTGTGACTTGCTTTCCCCTGCTCTGAGGCACAAGAATACCAAGATGAGAGGAGCCCTCACAGTTGAGAAGCAAGTGGCAATAGCCCTGTGGAAGCTTGCAACGCCAGACAGCTACCGGTAAGTCGGGAATCAATTTGGAGTGGGCAAATCTACTGTGGGGGCTGCTGGGATGCAAGTAGCCAACGCAATCAAAGATCTGCTGATATCAAGGGTAGTGACCCTGGGAAATGTGCAGGTCATAGTGGATGGGTTTGCTGCAATGGGATTCCCTAACTGTGGTGGGGCCGTAGACGGAACCCATATCCCTATCTTGGCACCAGAGCACGAAGCCGGCGAGTACATAAACCGCAAGGGGTACTTTTCAATAGTGCTGCAAGCACTGGTGGATCACAAGGGACGTTTCACCAACACCAACGTGGGATGGCCGGGAAAGGTACACGACGCTTGCATCTTCAGGAACTCTGGTCTGTTTCAAAAGCTGCATGAAGGAACTTTATTCCCAGACCAGAAAATAACTGTTGGGGATGTTGAAATGCCTATAGTTATCCTTGGGGACCCAGCCTACCCCTTAATGCCATGGCTGATGAAGCCATACCCAGGCAGCCTGGACAGTAGTCAGGAGCTATTCAACTACAGGCTGAGCAAGTGCAGAATGGTGGTAGAATGTGCATTTGGACATTGAAAAGCGTGCTGGTGCGGTTTACTGACTCGGTTAGACCTCAGCGAAACCAATATTCCCACTGTTATTACTGCTTGCTGTGCGCTCCGCAATATCTGTGAGAGTAAAGAGGAGACGTTTATGGCGGGGTGGGAGATTGAGGCAAATCGCCTGGCTGCTGGTTACGCACAGCCAGACACCAGGGCGGTTAGAAGAGCACAGGAGGGTGCGGTACGCATCAGAGAAGCTTTGAAAACCAGTTTCATAACTGGACAGGCTACGGTGTGAAAGTTCTGTTTGTTTCTCCCTGATGAAACCCCCCGCCCCTTGGTTCACTCTATTTCCCTGTAAGCTAACCACCCTCCCCTCCTCCCTTTGATCACCACTTGCAGAGGCAATAAAGTCATTGTTGCTTCACATTCATGCATTCTTTATTCATTCAGCACACAAATAGGGGGATAACTACCAAGGTAGCCCAGGAGGGGTGGTGGAGGAGAGAAGCACCAGGAGGGGTGGTGGAGGAGGGAAACAGCACTTTAAAAGTTTAAAACTTGAAAACTTATTGAATGCCAGCCTTCTGTTGCTTGGGCAATCCTCTGGGGTGGAGTGGCTGGGTGGCCAGAGGCCCCCCCCCACTGCGTTCTTGGGTGTCTGGGTGAGGAGGCTATGGAACATGGGTAGGAGGGCGGTTGGTTACACAGGGGCTGTAGCGGCGGTCTGTGCTCCTGCTGCCTTTCCTGCAGCTCAACCATACGCTGGAGCATATTGGTTTGATCCTCCAGCAGCCTCCTCTCATGACGCTGCCGCCACCTTTCAGCTTCAGCCCTCTCTTCAGCCCGCCACTTACTCTCGTCAGCCCGCCACTTACTCTCTTCAGCCCACCACCTCTCCTCCCGGTCATATTGTGCTTTCCTGCACTCTGACATTGTCTGCCTCCACACATTCGTCCATGCTTTGTCAGTGTGGCAGGATAGCATGAGCTCAGAGAACATTTCATCATGAGTGCGTTTTTTCACCTTCAAATCTTCACTAGCCTCTGGGAAGCAGAAGACCCTGTGATCCTTGAAACACATGCAGCTGGTGGAGAAAATAAAAAGACAGTGGTATTTAAAAAGACACATTTTCTAGAACAATGGCTACACTCTTTCACGGTAAACCTTGCTGTTAACATTACATACACAGCACATGTGCTTTCGTTCCAAGGTAGCATTTTGCCTCCCCCCACCACGTGGCTAGCAGCAGGGAACATTTCTGTTCAGCCATAGGCAAACAGCCCAGCAGGAATGGGCACCTCTCAATGTCCCCTTAAGAAAAGCACCCTATTTCAACCAGGTGACCATGAATGATATCACTCTCCTGAGGATAACACAGAGAGATAAAGAACGGATGTTGTTTGAATGCCAGCAAACATACACTGCAATGCTTTGTTCTACAATGATTCCTGACTACGTGCTACTGGCCTGGTGTGGTAAAGTGTCCTACCATGGTGGACAGAATAAGGCTGCCCTCCCCAGAAACCTTTTGCAAAGGCTTTGGGAGTACATCCAGGAGAGCCGCAAATGCCAGGGCAAATTAATCATTACACATGCTTGCTTTTAAACCATGTATGCTATTTTAAAAGGTACACTCACCAGAGGTCTCTTCTCTGCCTGGCGGGTCCGGGAGGCAGCCTTGGGTGGGTTCGGGGGGTACTGGCTCCAGGTCCAGGGTGAGAAACAGTTCCTGGCTGTTGGGAAAACCAGTTTCTCCACTTGCTTGCTGTGAGCTATGTACAACTTCATCATCATCATCTTCCTCGTCCCCAAAACCTGCTTCTGTGTTGCCTCCCTCTCCATTGAAGGATCAAACAACACGGCTGGGGTAGTGGTGGCTGAACCCCCTAAAATGGCATGCAGCTCATCATAGAAGCGGCATGTTTGGGGCTCTGACCTGGAGCAGCCGTTTGCCTCTCTGGTTTTCTGGTAGGCTTGCCTCAGCTCCTTAAGTTTCACGCAGCATTGCTTCGGGTCCCTGTTATGGCCTCTGTCCTTCATGCCCTGGGAGATTTTGACAAAAGTTTTGGCCTTTCGAAAACTGGAATGGAGTTCTGATAGCACGGATTCCTCTCCCCATACAGAGATCAGATCAGGTACCTCCCATTCGGTCCATGCTGGAGCTCTTTTGCGATTCTGGGACTCCATCATGGTCACCTCTGCTGATGAGCTCTGGCCAGCGTGGCAAGCTGCAGGTGACCATGCAAACAGGAAATTGAAATTCAAAAGTTTGCGGGTCTTTTCCTGTCTACCTGGCCAGTGCATCTGAGTTGAGAGTGCTGTCCAGAGCGGTCACAATGGAGCACTCTGGGATAGCTCCTGGAGGCCAATACCATCTAATTGCATCCATAGTACCCCAAATTCAACCCGGCAAGGCCGATTTAAGTGCTTATCCCCTTGTCTGGGGTGGAGTACGGAAATCGATTTTAAGAGCCCTTTAAGTCGAAAAAAAGGGCTTCATCGTGTGGACGGGTGCAGGGTTAAATCAATTTAACGCTGCTAAATTTGACCTCAACTCCTAGTGTGGACCAGGGCTTAGTGTGGTTGCAGTTCTACATCTTTATACCCGTGGAGCTTATTCCGCTTCTCCTATAGGAATAGCGATCCCAGGACTAGCACTCCTATACCAGCATAACTGCCTCAACACGAGGGTGCCTCACTTTCACTGTACTGGTCTAGCCAGTGGCTCAACCCTTCTATTTGATGCCTGGGCTTCTGACTCTGAAAACATGGTCGTCATCTTCTGTAACCTTGACATAACTCAAGCATAGCATGTGACATTACAGCAGGAGCTGCTGTTTATAAATGTAGTACCTTCCCCGCCAGTACTGTTGTCATTCCTGACTCACTCTCTCTCTCTCTCTCTCTCTCTCTCTTTTCAGGCTCTCTGTGAGGCTCTTGCTATGGGAAGGAGCAGCCTGGAGAAGAGCTGAAGCTTTCAAACTTCGTCAATATTTTTAAACTTGTAGATTCCCTACCATTGGGGTGTTGGGGTGTCCAGGTGGAAGGGGTGTCAGGGTGGAAGGACTGTCTAGCCTGTGTTATACAAGAAGTCAGACTTGATGGTCCAATGTCCCATTAAATTCTGCGAAATTATGTAACTGGAAAATGGCCCTTCCTGAGACCCTGCACTGGCCTCACCCGGCATCTCGCCAAGCCCAGACCGGCTGTATGTTCGCAGGCACGTTTCTTCCAAACCAGAAGTGGGAAACGTGATAGGCTGTGAGGCCAAGGCCAAGGGAACCATCGAGAGCTCAGCAGGGCTGGACGACCCTCAGGGCTTCGGGAAGAGAGGAAGGAGCAAACCCCTCCCTTATTAGGGAAAATGAGGGCCAGTGAAACATGCCGAGGGCTAGGGAATATAAACGCCAACTCAGGAAAGGTAAGGACACCATGAGGCAGGGTCTGATCCTGTGCAAGGAAGAGCTCTGCTCCAAGAACACAGCCTGTCTCGGTGAGTAGAGCAGTGCCATCAGCCTGTCCCGCAGTCAGGCAGTGCCCAGCCTGCAGATATGAGCTACAGACAACTCAGAGTGCTGGCAGCAAAGCTGAGAGAGAGCATCTCTCTCAACCCCTGTCCTGCGCTGCTCTCCAGATCCCCTCAGAAACTGACGTTCCTCCTCTCCCATCTCAGGCAAATCCCAGGGGAATCTGTGCTCGGGGCCAGGCTGGGACAGAATCTGTCCTGCAGCTTTTGAGTCATGGGCACAAATCCACTTTCTGCTTAAAAAAGAATTCCAACTTTTCAGTGGCTGGGGCTGAGTCCCAAAGAGCTGAACAGAAGGGCTGTGAGTTGCAGGCAGGTGGAGATGCTGAAGGGCTGCGAGCCCCAGACCTGGCGCAGACGCTGAAGGGCTGCGAGCCCTGGGCCCAGCCTAGAGGCTGAAGTGTTGTGAGCCCTAGGCCCAGCCTAGAGGATGAAGGGCTGCGTGTCCCGGGCCCAGCCTAGAGGCTGAAGGGCTGCGAGCCCCGGGCCTGGTGCAGCTGTTGAAGGGCTGTGATCCTCGGGCCTGTTGCAGCCAGACATCCTGGGCCCTTTCCAGTGTATCAGCTGGGGGAGAGAAGAGGGGGTGCCACCTCAGTTTGGAAGGGAATTTGTTATTCAAAAGTATCTGCTCAAGATGAAGCAGTCATTGGATTAGGGTTGTTGGCTTGAGCTGCACAGCCTCAATTCTCCCTTCCTTTCTCCATCATCCCCAGGGCTACTGGCTCCGGCGTTGTCTCAAAAAAAGGCAAATCATAGATTCATAGATTCCAGTGACAGAAGGGATCATCTAGTCTGGTCTTCTGGATAGCACAGGCCAGAGAGCTTCCCAAAAATAATCCCTAGAGCAGATCTTGTCGGAAAACACCCAATCTGGATTTTAAAATGGTCAGTGATGGAGAATCCATCACAATCCTTGGTAAGAAGAAAAGGAGTACTTGTGGCACCTTAGAGACTAACCAATTTATTTGAGCATGAGCTTTCGTGAGCTACAGCTCACTTCATCAGATGTTTACCGTGGAAACTGCAGCAGACTTTATATACACACAGAAATCATGAAACAATACCTCCTCCCACCCCACTGTCCTGCTGGTAATAGCTTATCTAAAGTGATCAACAGGTGGGCCATTTCCAGCACAAATCCAGGTTTTCTCACCCTCCACCCCCCCACACAAATTCACTCTCCTGCTGGTGCTAGCCCATCCAAAGTGACAACTCTTTACATAATCAAGTCGGGCTATTTCCTGCATAGATCAAGGTTTTCTCACATCCCCCCCACCCCCATACACACACAAACTCACTCTCCTGCTGGTAATAGCTCATCTAAACTGACCATTCTCCAGGTTTAAATCCAAGTTAAACCAGAACATCTGGGGGGGGGGGGGGTAGGAAAAAACAAGAGGAAACAGGCTACCTTGCATAATGACTTAGCCACTCCCAGTCTCTATTTAAGCCTAAATTAATAGTATCCAATTTGCAAATGAATTCCAATTCAGCAGTTTCTCGCTGGAGTCTGGATTTGAAGTTTTTTTGTTTTAAGATAGCGACCTTCATGTCTGTGATTGCGTGACCAGAGAGATTGAAGTGTTCTCCGACTGGTTTATGAATGTTATAATTCTTGTCATCTGATTTGTGTCCATTTATTCTTTTACGTAGAGACTGTCCAGTTTGACCAATGTACATGGCAGAGGGGCATTGCTGGCACATGATGGCATAGATCACATTGGTGGATGTGCAGGTGAACGAGCCTCTGATAGTGTGGCTGATGTTATTAGGCCCTGTGATGGTGTCCCCTGAATAGATATGTGGGCACAATTGGCAACGGGCTTTGTTGCAAGGATAAGTTCCTGGGTTAGTGGTTCTGTTGTGTGGTATGTGGTTGTTGGTGAGTATTTGCTTCAGGTTGCGGGGCTGTCTGTAGGCAAGGACTGGCCTGTCTCCCAAGACTTGTGAGAGTGTTGGGTCATCCTTTAGGATAGGTTGTAGATCCTTAATAATGCGTTGGAGGGGTTTTAGTTGGGGGCTGAAGGTGACGGCTAGTGGCGTTCTGTTATTTTCTTTGTTAGGCCTGTCCTGTAGTAGGTAACTTCTGGGAACTCTTCTGGCTCTATCAATCTGTTTCTTTACTTCTGCAGGTGGGTATTGTAGTTGTAAGAAAGCTTGACAGAGATCTTGTAGGTGTTTGTCTCTGTCTGAGGGGTTGGAGCAAATGCGGTTGTATCGCAGAGCTTGGCTGTAGACGATGGATCGTGTGGTGTGGTCAGGGTGAAAGCTGGAGGCATGCAGGTAGGAATAGCGGTCAGTAGGTTTACGGTATAGGGTGGTGTTTATGTGGCCATTGTTTATTAGCACTGTAGTGTCCAGGAAGTGGATCTCTTGTGTGGACTGGACCAGGCTGAGGTTGGTGGTGGGATGGAAATTGTTGAAATCATGGTGGAATTCCTCAAGGGCTTCTTTTCCATGGGTCCAGATGATGAAGATGTCATCAATATAGCGCAAGTAGAGTAGGGGCTTTAGGGGACGAGAGCTGAGGAAGCGTTGTTCTAAATCAGCCATAAAAATGTTGGCATACTGTGGGGCCATGCGGGTACCCATAGCAGTGCCGCTGATCTTCAGATCTGAAGACCTTCAGATCAGCGGCACTGCTATGGGTACCCGCATGGCCCCACAGTATGCCAACATTTTTATGGCTGATTTAGAACAACGCTTCCTCAGCTCTCGTCCCCTAAAGCCCCTACTCTACTTGCGCTATATTGATGACATCTTCATCATCTGGACCCATGGAAAAGAAGCCCTTGAGGAATTCCACCATGATTTCAACAATTTCCATCCCACCACCAACCTCAGCCTGGTCCAGTCCACACAAGAGATCCACTTCCTGGACACTACAGTGCTAATAAACAATGGCCACATAAACACCACCCTATACCGTAAACCTACTGACCGCTATTCCTACCTGCATGCCTCCAGCTTTCACCCTGACCACACCACACGATCCATCGTCTACAGCCAAGCTCTGCGATACAACCGCATTTGCTCCAACCCCTCAGACAGAGACAAACACCTACAAGATCTCTGTCAAGCTTTCTTACAACTACAATACCCACCTGCAGAAGTAAAGAAACAGATTGATAGAGCCAGAAGAGTTCCCAGAAGTTACCTACTACAGGACAGGCCTAACAAAGAAAATAACAGAACGCCACTAGCCGTCACCTTCAGCCCCCAACTAAAACCCCTCCAACGCATTATTAAGGATCTACAACCTATCCTAAAGGATGACCCAACACTCTCACAAGTCTTGGGAGACAGGCCAGTCCTTGCCTACAGACAGCCCCGCAACCTGAAGCAAATACTCACCAACAACCACATACCACACAACAGAACCACTAACCCAGGAACTTATCCTTGCAACAAAGCCCGTTGCCAATTGTGCCCACATATCTATTCAGGGGACACCATCACAGGGCCTAATAACATCAGCCACACTATCAGAGGCTCGTTCACCTGCACATCCACCAATGTGATCTATGCCATCATGTGCCAGCAATGCCCCTCTGCCATGTACATTGGTCAAACTGGACAGTCTCTACGTAAAAGAATAAATGGACACAAATCAGATGTCAAGAATTATAACATTCATAAACCAGTCGGAGAACACTTCAATCTCTCTGGTCACGCAATCACAGACATGAAGGTCGCTATCTTAAAACAAAAAAACTTCAAATCCAGACTCCAGCGAGAAACTGCTGAATTGGAATTCATTTGCAAATTGGATACTATTAATTTAGGCTTAAATAGAGACTGGGAGTGGCTAAGTCATTATGCAAGGTAGCCTGTTTCCTCTTGTTTTTTCCTACCCCCCCCCCCCCAGATGTTCTGGTTTAACTTGGATTTAAACCTGGAGAATGGTCAGTTTAGATGAGCTATTACCAGCAGGAGAGTGAGTTTGTGTGTGTATGGGGGTGGGGGGGATGTGAGAAAACCTTGATCTATGCAGGAAATAGCCCGATTTGATTATGTAAAGAGTTGTCACTTTGGATGGGCTAGCACCAGCAGGAGAGTGAATTTGTGTGGGGGGGTGGAGGGTGAGAAAACCTGGATTTGTGCTGGAAATGGCCCACCTGTTGATCACTTTAGATAAGCTATTACCAGCAGGACAGTGGGGTGGGAGGAGGTATTGTTTCATGATTTCTGTGTGTATATAAAGTCTGCTGCAGTTTCCACGGTAAACATCTGATGAAGTGAGCTGTAGCTCACGAAAGCTCATGCTCAAATAAATTGGTTAGTCTCTAAGGTGCCACAAGTACTCCTTTTCTTTTTGCGAATACAGACTAACACGGCTGTTCCTCTGAAACCAATCCTTGGTAAATTATTCCAATGGTTAATTACCCTCACTGTCAATCATTTACACCTTTTTTCCTGTCTGAATTTGTTTAGCTTCAACTTCCATGTTATACCAATCGCCGGTAGATTGAAGAGCCCATTATTAAATATTTGTTCCCCATGTAGGTACTTGGAGACTGTAATCAAATCACCCCTTAACCTTCTCTTTGTTAAGATAAATAGATTGAGCTTCTTGCCTGTATCGCTATAAGTCATGTTTTCCAGTCCTTTAATCATGCTTGTGGCTCTTTTCTGAACCCTCCAATTTATAAACATCCTTTTTGAATTGTGGATACAACAACTGGACACAGTAGGGATCACAGTGGTGCCACTATTGAGGTACAGTAACCTCTTTACTCCTACTCGAGATTCCCCTCTTTAGGCATCCCAGGATCACTCTAGCTATTTTGGTCACTGTATCGCACTGGGAGCTCATGTTCAACTACTTATTCACTTCTACCCCCAAATCTTTTTCAGAGTCACTGCTTCCCAGGTTAGAGTCCCCCATCCTCTAACTAAGGCCTACAGGTTTTGTTCCTGGATGTATATGTTTACATTAGCCATATTAAAATTAGGGCTGTCAAGCAATTAAAAAAATTAATTGCGATTAACTGCGCGATTCAAAAAATGAACCGTGCGATTCAAAAAAGAATTACGCGATTAATTTGTGCTGTTAAACAACAATATAATACCATTTCTTTTAAATATTTTTGGATGTTTACTACATTTTCAAATCTATTAATTTCAATTACAACACAGAATAAAGAGTGTACAGTGCTCACTGTATATTTATTTTTGATTATAAATAATTGCACTGTAAAAAACAAAAAAAACCTATTTTTCAATTCACCTCATACAAGTACTGTAGTGCAGTCTCTTTACCATGAATGTTGAGCTTACAAATGTAGAATTATATATATATATATATATATATATATATATAAACTGCATTCAAAAATAAAACAATGTAAAACTTTAGAGCTTATAAATCCACTCAGTCCTACTTCTTGGTCAGCCAATCGCTCAGACAAACAAGGTTGGTTACAATTTGCAGAAAATAATGCTGCCTGCTTCTTGTTTACAATGACACCCGAAAGTGAGAACAGGTGTTCCCATGGCACTGTTGTCGCTGGCGTTGAAAGATATTTTTGTGCCAGATATGCTAAAGATTCATATGTCCCTTCATGTTGCAATCACCATTCCAGAGGACATGCTTCCATGCTGATGATGGGCTCTGCTTTTGATAACAATCCAAAGCAGCGTGGACTGACACATGTTCATTTTCATCATCTGAGTCAGATGCCACCAGGAGGTTGATTTTCTTTTTTGGTGGTTTGGGTTCTGTAGTTTCTGTATCAGAGTGTTGCTCTTTTAAGGCTTCTAAAAGCATGCTCCATACCTTGTCCCTCTCAGATTTTGGAAGGCACTTCAGAATTTTAAACCTTGGGTCGAGTGCTGTAGCTATTTTTAGAAATCTCACATCGGTACCTTCTTTGCGTTTTGTCAAATCTGCAGTGAAATCTGAAAACGAACATGTGCTGGGTCATCATCCGAGACTGCTATAACATGAAATATGTGCAGAATGTGGGTAAAACAGAGTAGGAAACATACAATTCTCCCCCCAAGGAGTCCAGTCACAAATGTAATTGATGCATTATTTTTTTAATGAGCATCATCAGCATGGAAGCATGTCCTCTGGAATGGTGGCTGAAGCATGAAGGGGAATATGAATGTCTAGCATATTTAGCATGTAAATACCTTGCAACGCTGGCTACAAAAGTTCCATGCCTTCTCACTTTCAGGTGACATTGTAAATAAGAAGCAGGCAGCAGTATCTCCCCTCAATGTAAACAAACTTGTTTGTCTGAGCGATTGGCAGAATAAGAAGTAGGTTAGGTAACCAAAAAAAAATCTGTATTTGTAAGTTACACTTCGAGGTCTAGTGGGTATGAGTGGGGGCGCTGGGGGTGGGAGTCAGCACTCCTGGGTTCTATTCCTGGATCTGTGAGGGAGGGTTGTCTACTGTTTAGATCAGGAGATGGAGAGTCAGGACTCCTCCTGGCTTTGCAGCTGACTCCTTGTGTGACTGAGGGCAATTCCCCGCACCCCCCCGTGCCTCAGTCATACGGGGATAATGACACCGCCCCAGCTCCTGGGGGTTGGGGCTGGATTCATTCCAGTCTATACAGCACCTCTGAGGGAGGTGCTAGGAAAGGGCAGGACATAAGTAACCAACAGACACTAATGGGATGCACCATGTGATTCTCTTTCTGTCCCTAGCGCATGTGACTGTGGACCCCAACACAGCCAATGCCTACCTGCTCTTGTCCCGGGATCAGCGGAGCGTGAGGGTGGACAACAAGAGGCGGGACGTCCCCAGTAACCCCAAGCGGTTTGACACGTGCACCTGCATCCTGGGCCGGCAGCGGTTCACAGCCGGGAAGCACTACTGGGAGGTGGAAGTGAGGGACAAGCCATGTTGGACACTGGGGGTCTGTGAGAAGTGTGTGAGCAGGCAGGGAATATTCACGGCCTCACCAGCGACTGGTTTCGGGACGGTGTGGCTGCACAATGGGGATGAGTATGCAGCGCTCACTTCCCCCCTGCCCGAGCTTATGCTGAGAGCGAAGCCTCGGCAGATTGGCATCCTCCTGGACTTTGAGGCCGGAGAGGTGTCCTTCTACAACGTGACTGGCAGCTGTCACATCTACACCTTCAGTGGCATCTTCTTGGAGCCCCTGCGGCCATACTTCTACCCGGGGGTGCGGGCAGGCAGCCTGAATGATGCCCCTCTGACCCTCCCACAGGGAACACAGCAGCCATGAGCCAGTCACAGCTGCCTTGGCACCTTGGGCTTTCAGGACTTACCAATGAAAGGCTTTCTTAACAACACATAATTCACCAGCGGAACTTACTGCCACAGGATATTGAGGGGGCCAAATGTCTAGTGGGATTCAAAAAAGGATGAGACATATATATGGATGATCCAAATATCACTAGCTAGAGAGGGCAGGAGACACCAGGACTATAAAACCATCTCCACAGGGCAGGAGCCAGCCACTGACTACAGGGGGGCACATTCCCCAAAGAGAAGGTTATTCCATAATTACACACTGCAGCGTCTCTGATACCTTCCTCGAAGCCTCTGACTATGGAGACAGGATACCTGGCTTTTGGGTGCTGCAGTGAGCTAGCACAGCAAATCCTATGCTCTCTGGGTGCTGTTAGAGCAAGAAATTGGTCACTGAAGCTGATAATCAGCCACAGAGCAGGAGCACTGATCCACGATAAATGCCCCCACACTGCTAGACCTTCCTGCACAGCCCCAGTAGGGGAGTCTCCATCCAGCATTGCCATTCCCCAGCACTGGAATGCAGAGTCAGCAGCATCTGCAGGGAGGCCCAGGGAGCAGGAGGGGGTGGGTGAGAGGACCTGAGGGCCTTGCTCAGTTTGCAAAGAATCCAGCTGCATCATCTTTCGTAGGTGGTGTGGCTGGTGGAGACCTTGGGTCTCTGGCATGTCATGCTCCTGGCTTAGCCGCTTGGTTCAAGGCAGAGCATTGCTGCCTATGTCCTGTAACCTCCAGCAGCCAAGCTCCTTGGGGCAGCCATGGAAACATTGCCTTTGGCTACCCTTGTTTTAAAGGGCTCAGGGAGCATGGACACGAGGATGGAGTCGGGTGTCTGTAAAGGGCGGGGCCTGCCAACTCGAGCGAGCCAGCTCCAATCGGCAATTCGCCTCTGACCTATTCCCCCTTCTAGTGAAATACCGAAGCCTTCCTTCCGCTGGATGCTTCTGAGCCCAGCCCAGCCCATGGGCCAGAGCTGTCCACAGCCCTGTGCGTGTTCTGTCCCTGGTCTCACTGACGGTGTGCGTCAGCACGCAAACCCAGTGCAGACTGCAAAGCCTGTTGGCCCATAAACCTCAGCTCTCTAGGTCATTTTCTCCCACCAATAAACCATGCATTCCAATAGCCTTGTATAAGCTGGCAAAGCATCCCTTGTGATCTGAGAGCTGCTCACCCCCACCTTCTGGGGGAAGGGGGAGAGCTAGGAGATCCAGTCCAACTGGAGCCGTGGTGCTCTCAGGACTCAGCACTCTCATGGGCCCTTCGTGGTGCATGTGTGATTCAGGGACTACTATGACTGTCTGAGGGAGCTGCCCATTCCCTAGCCCTGTGTGCACCTCTCTGTGATGGGACTTCACCCCAAGAAGCCAATGTGCTGCATGCAGCTAAATAGTCCAGCCCCCCTCCAGCCCCGGTAATGAAGGCAGAGTGAGAGGAATTTCACACACAGAGAACCCCCTAGACTGTTCCGAAGCTAGGCAGAGCGGGTGGGACAAGGGGGTCTCTGAGGCCCTCAGGCTGGGCCTAGCTCACTGCCATGCCCCTCTCAAGGAGTGGTTTTGTCTTCTTGACATATATTCACCCTAACCCAAATCATGACAGGTTTCAGAGTAGCAGCCATGTTAGTCTGTATTCGTAAAAAGAAAAGGCGTACTTATGGCACCTTAGAGACTAACCAATTTATTTGAGCATAAGCATCCGATGAAGTGAGCTTTAGCTTATGCTCAAATCAATTGGTTAGTCTCTAAGGTGCCACAAGTCCTCCTTTTCTTTTTCCTAACTCAAATGTATCCCATTGGCTACAGGGAGTTCCAAGCTAGGACAAGTTCACCTTCATATCTTTCCCCAGCAGGCGGATGGTTGCAGAATCTCTCCTGGGTTGCAGAATTGCTCCTAGCCAGGGCTGGCTTTGATGCAGCAGCCTGGGGATGGTGCCCCATCCTAGCTGGGCAGGGCTCATGCCCTCCTTGCCTGGCCAATCCCATCGGGCTCCCCTTGAATATGTCCAGGACGCGATGGCTGCAGCCCTGCAGCAGCTGTACAGCCATGGGCACAGTAGGCCTGTGTGTGGGTGTTCGTCTGGCTCCAGGGCTGGGGAGGGAGGAGGAGACCCGGGAAAGAGCAGCAGCAAGCCGTTCGCTGAGTAGACAGGACTGGGCTGGCAGCTCCAGGTGCATTCCCAGCTCCGCGGAGAGGGACGTCAAGGCTGGCTGGACTGATCCCTAGATCTAGATCCCTAGAGGGCAGGTGCATGCAGGGGTCTGGACACAGAGAATGGCCGACACCCTGTTTCCTGGCAACTGATGGCCTGGGCCCTTCCCCCCTGCAAGGTGAGACCTAAGGGTTGGAGAACAAAGGAATCAGGTGCCCTCCTGGCCGGGGAAAGGGACAAAGCCCAGAGAAGGAGGGGCTGGAGGGAGTTTCAGTTTGGGGCTGGCTGGGACATGGAGTGAAGGGCAGACGTGGTTGTCTGGCTCACTGCCCCCCAAAATGGACCCAGCTGAAGGGTCCGGTTCTCGACACCTACAAGCTCTGTATTAGACCATGTTCCTGTCGTCTAATAAACCTTCTGTTTTACTGCGGGAAGCAGCGCGGGGTGAGGGATGTGGTGGCCACGGCTTCCTGCAGCCCCCGTTGGCCTGCAGTGGGGAACTGCGGCCAGTGGGATCCGCGATCGGCCAAAGCTGTGGACGCGACAGGTAAACAAACTGGCCTGGCCCGCCAGGGGGCTTACCCTGGGGGGCTGCATGCCAAACGTTGCCGACCCCGGTGCTACAGCAATCTCCCGTACAGCAATGGCTGTTACAAGACAGCATAAGTTAGAACAACCCAGAGTCTAAAGCTCAGGTGTATTTGAGGATCTGGGCCAGTACTTGGCTGTTTCTATAGTAATGACCCCTGAGCAAGCAGTGTAATGTACATGCTTATCACTGAGCTTGTCCAGAGGCTGCACGTCCATCAGAATGACTAGATGTCCTGATGTGTAATAAAAACACTTGGAGTCATAAAAAATCAACCCAGCCTACTTTACAGGGCCTGAGCCTTCTCTCCCTGACAGCATCTGAGCAGTAGGAGAATGGCTAATACGGGCCACTGTTCTGGTTGTTGTATTCTATTTATAAAAGCATAATACTGGCCAGCATTATAGTTGCTGTATTCTGTTATAAAACAACAACAAAACATAGAAAAATAAAAAATACAATTTAATGTTTTGAATTAATTTGGGGAAAAGAATTTACAGGACAGTACAAGAATTTAAAACATTTAAAACATTCCTTTCTTTCTCTCCAGTATTTTCGTCTCTTTTGTTCCAATTTTGGGTAGCGGGAGCGAGTAGTATAAGAGCCCTACCATCAATCAAACATTAACCCCACCCCTTGACCCCGTAAGCCCTGCACACAGGTCACTGGAAGTCCCACCTCTTGGGAGTATTACTTCCAGGGTCAAGGTGGACACATGTCCGGAAGCAAGGTGTGTCATGTGACCCCTGTAAGAACTCCTCCCACTGTCCTCTGCTGATCAGGATGGATTCTGCCCCCACAGGAACGCTTCGAGAGAAGATTTGACCAATCAGGGGGAGTTCCGGGGTTTGTGTGACCCCTCTAAGAACTCCTCCCACTGCCCTCTACCAATCAGCAGGGGTTTCAGCCGCAGGGGACCACCCCGAGAGGAGATTTGCCCAATTGGGGGGAATTCTGGGGCAGGGCGACCCGTCAGGAGGTGGCTCGTGTGACCCCTCTAAGAACTCCTCCCACCACCCTCTACCAATCGCGATGGGTTTTGGCCACAGAGGACAGCCCCAAAAGGAGATTCAACCAAAATAGGGTGGGTTCTGGGACGGGCTCAACCACCCAGAAGAGGGTCATGTGACCCCTCGAAGGACTCCTTCCAATGTCCTCTGCCAATCAGAGTGCAGAACCATCACCTCATAAGTCCCAGCGCTGGGAAGAGGAGGCCATCTCTTACCAAGAAGACGTGTTTTAGAAATTGTGGAAAGGCTGAGAGGAAACGTGGACTCCTTTACCACCCCTGTGAGAACTTCAGACTTTGTTTTAGCCCCGAGGACCTTTGGAGTTGTGTGGAGAAAGCGCTACAGCAGCGACAGTTCTGAAGAGGATGAGAGAGAAGCCAAGGGGATTCCTTTGGCCCAGCCATTGATGGATATGCCAGTATCCGAACCTGAAGCCCAACTGCTCATGAGACACCCCGATGAGCATGGTGGCCTCTCGTCATCCGCCACCCTGGAGGAGGAAGGCGATCATGGCTTGGGGGAGGCACTGGCAGACAAGGTGAATGGAAAAGACATAGCTCAGGTACATGAATGATTAAGAAGCGACGGTCGATGATTGGGTGTAATGAGGTTAGGAACCAGGGGTTGTGTAAATCTAAAAACAAGGAGTGGGAACTTACGCTTGTTTCTTCTCTGAAAATCTCTCGACAGCTTGACGATGCCTTTCCAGAGGACCCGGAGGCCCTGGACGGCGTAGCATCAAGCAGCGAAGGTGAACCAGGCCCGCCTTGTTTTTGCTCAACGCCGCTAGAAATTGTTGAAGATGACTCCGAGGAGGACGGCTACGAGGAGTTTAGGAGGAGGCTTGGCATGGAACTCGCTGAGCCAGTGCCACATCACGAGCGTAAAAATGTTATGCGGACTATTGTCCGCGTTGCTGTTTATGCTGTTCTTCATCACTGTCTTAGGGAAAAGCTTTTTGAAAATGGTGAGGGCTGTGTCATAGATGCCCCAGCCCAATGGCACCATGACTGTGTGACTTGGACTTCAATGGATAGAAACTGCAAGCTCTGGGACCTGTGTGCTGAGCTATGTTTGGAAAGCTTATTGAACACTATTATTGCCATAGGTTATGTTATGCAACGTCTGTGCCTAACCCAAGAACATTTAGCACAAGGGGTGACCTTGAGAAATGCTGTGCAATTCAGTGGAGACCCTGACCTTGTTTTAAAGACAATGTCCAAACTGGAAGATGCCTGCTTACAGCATTACATTGACCGTCTGGTCCACACAAAAAGTGACAGAACCCTGCTTAAGAAACAGTCTATTTGTAAGAAATCTAAAAGGATTAATTGAGAGAATGATGAAGGGACAAACATGCAATATAAAACTTGGTTGCTGTAGATTTTAAAAAATCGAATGAAAAGGGCTTTGTGATTATCTGTGTTTCTGTTAGAAGGTCGCTGGCCCTTAAGTGAGCTAAAAGTTTTAATGGAGCCTCTGGGTTTGTTTTCAAGAAGCTGTATGACTTTTAAATGAAAAAAAAAATGGTTTGTGAGAACCTAGGTCTTGTGTCTTTGTGTAAAAGAGACCCATTTACAGCAAAAAGCTGTGAAGTGGGAGGGGAACAAATCCTAAAAATGTGTTTACAGTGTAACCCTTCTGCCCATCAGAGTTGGCCACAACAGGGGCTGGATTCAGTATCTAGGAGTTCCCTCCCAGTAACACAATGCAAAACCGGGTCAAGCCCCCCACCAGCGGGGCACTGAAGCTCCCCTATGACAAGTTGAAATCACTGAATACTGTGTTAAGTAGTAGGGGGGCCTCAGAGCTGGGGCACCATGAACCCAAAGTGACGTCAGCTCTGCAGTCTGTAACCAAACTCCTAATAGAATCAAAATTACCTCTGACATTACACAATGGAGAGAAAGTGCAATTGGTGTTTGGGGCCCTCAGAAGGGGGCTCACATCACTAGGCACAAACCTCCAAACTCTCTCAATTCACTGGGTTTTGGAATCCTTGTCCCTTGCCTAGCAAGTGCTACTTAGTTGATGGCGAGTCCCTCCGTCATAAAAGGCCAAGGACAGTTCTACTGTCCTTGATTCACATAATCAGGATAACAGCACTTTATTCTTCCTGCCCCAATAACAGAGAAACTGGGAATCCCACAGCCGCCAAAGTGACCATTTGGGCTCCTGTGGGCTCATGCTAGGTGGGGTGAGTGTCCTGTGCAAACGAGATCAGCTCCTGAAGTCCTTTCCCACAACTCACCACCAGATGTCAGGGTAGAGCTCATCCTGCCTCTGCTTACAACACGAAAACAAAACAGGGATGGTTCAGACATGTGTTTGAGTACAATAGAGTTGACTCATCCTGTTCACACCCCCACTGAATAGCGAAGGTAACTGTGATTACTTATCCTTGTTGCTAGAGGGATAAATGTGATGGGTGTGCACCCATAGTAATGGAGGCGGGTGGGTGAGTTCGGATTAATATGAAATGAAATAAAACCTCAGGAATTCGCAGATGCTATTGGGCAGTTTAAATATAATCCCTGGAGTTGGTAGAGCACTATTGGACAGTGAAAATGACCCAGGAACTGGCAGAACTCTACTGGACAGTTTAAATATGACCCAGGAGTTGTTTGAATGCTATGGGTCACTCTTTCTAGCAATTCAAAGCCATTAAAAGTTTAAAATACTCTATTTACCCAAAAAACCCAAAACAACCAACCAAAAAATCCCACCACACACACATACACACACACACACACACACACACGGGTCTAACCCAAAACTGAAATGTTTGAAGGGTTCACAAATCTTCACCATGCTTTAGAACAATCATTTGGTCAAAAGACAAATTTTTAAAAGCTGCGGGTGCTTATTATGGTTGTGATACAACCATTTTATTTCAACCCCCAACCCCAAAGTTTAAGCATGAAAGAAACATGTTTAAAAAACAAGCCCCAAAGACATTTACTGAGATCTGCAAAGGGTCCCCACTTGGAAATGGGTACAGTTACATTACAGATTGGTGATTTACTGTTTAATACTGTAAGAAGGCCCTACAGAAAAATGTATTTTAACTAAAAGGAAAAAAATGTGGCCAAAAGCAGCTTGGTTGTGCAGACAGCTTAATTTGTTGGATCATACTAAAGAAGTTCTGTATTAAAATCACAAATGAGTTTGATTCCCCATAGTTTAAATTCCAGGGTCTTGCTAATTAAGAGGTCTCTTGGGTTTTGGTGCTGTTTCTCTCCCTCTCCGTGTGAAAGTTGCAAGCTGCTAATTGTGTTAGTACATCCTAGACAGAGTCTGTTCTCAAAGCAACACTTTGTAACAACAGAAAGAGCACACAGAGACTCCCCGCCCTTTTGTTGTATTTATCTGGCTTTGTTAGCAATTGTGCTTTAAAATAGAGATAGAGGATGTATGCGGATGGATGCTTGGTGTGGATAATAACTGAATGATCAGGGAGGTGCCAGCCTAAGAATCCAGTGTCCGTCGGCCAAAGAAGGCGTCAACCAGAGGACCCCCGGAGGGCAGACTGGAATCCACCCAACAGCCTCAAGGATGGGAGAACCCAAGAACAAGACGGAGCCGTCAGGAATGTGCCATCTGCTGATTGATTCAGCAACAGCATGATGAAGCAATTCCCATAGGCTGGCATAGGAATAAATTCCTATAAAAATGGACTCTAGAAATGGAAAACTTTGGGGTCTGATTCTGCAAACCAACTTCCAGGTGCGTCAGATGTGCATCTGACAAGGCCCTGCTCCCTCCTCGTGTCCAGGCCACCTGGCCAGTGGCTTGGCATGAGCAACTCTAAGGCTGGTAACTATGATAACAACCTTGCAGAACCTCTGTGTGTGTGTGTGTGTATGAATGAATGTGTGAATAAATATGAAATTGAATGGAATGTTATAGCTATAACTAACTGCTTACTATGATTCTTTCTGTATGCACAATAAATGTGGCATTTTGCCTTTTCCCTTTTAATAAGATCCTGCTGGTTTTTATTTTATTGGTATAACAAATTCCCCCACCCCAGATCACAAAAGGGAATGTTAGGGAGGGGTGCCTAATGTCCTTAAGTAGCTATTATTTGAGAGTTGTAGCGATCAAATCAACCTGCTAGCTCCTATTTTGAAGTCTGTTTGAAACAAAGGCTTAGGATGGTGTAAAAACCTCATGTATTTTGGAGACTCTTTCAACAGAAACTCTCTTGAATGGCTGCTGGACTGCAAAAGGAGCCATGCTCCCTGTTTTTAACTCTGAAAATATATATTCTATTATATCACTCGTTGGCCATGCTGTCTTAGTAAATAATGGTGCCTATGTTTCTTGCAGTGTGATCTGTTTAGCATGGAACCAATCACTTTAAACTGCATTTCATTACCAGGCCAAGGTAAAAACCAGTTTAACTGTACTTTTGCTTAATAACTTCAGGTATTACACAGGTTGGATAGGGATTTGGGGGTAATACTAACTAACATTTTTGCTTGTTCTTTAATCCAAAGGCCCAAACACATATGGGGGTTGGGTGGGGGGGGCGTAACTTTCTGCAATTGGCTTTTAAATGCATGTGGGTTTATTGAAAAGTATTTTGTTGCAAACTGTGTTTTAAACTCTCACTCTCTCTCTCTCTCTGTGTGTAAAAAAATATAGGTTTTTTTTTTTAAGTATATGGCTGCAAACTGATGGTAATGGTGTGTTTCAAATTAACAGGGTGCTTTTTTAATGTGCAAAATGTGTTTTAAACTGGATTTTAAAAGTTGATTTTAAAAGCAGTTTGGTTTTTATTTTGCAAACTGAGGTACATTTAAAAAATGTTTGTGGGTTTGTTGTTTTTTGTTTTAAAGTGGTAGAAATAAACTCAAAACTCCTGTTTGTTGTACAGCCTGAAATGGATTATTTTATTTTAAAGCTCTGACTTTTTAAATAGAAAAACACCCTAATGAATATTTTATTTTTAAGTTTACAAGACAGTTTTGTGTGATTTATAATAATCATAATCATATTGTCTGCTCCACAGTACGGTCAAAACATGAGAGACCCTTAGACCAGAGGGTAAACAAGCTTAAAAGAAAAAGAAAAGAGACAGCTGAAAAGAAAAATTCACCAGATGGATGGATGAAGCCCAGTAAATATACTGTGTTTGGGAGGTTATGAGGTTTTGTATTTTAAGTAAATACATCGGTGTGGGTGAGAAAGATGGTAAAGTTAAGTTTTGTAATATGTTCCTTCCCCCCCAATCGGGAATGTGCAGTTCTCCTGACAATGCTGTAGTCAGAGCTACAGGGACACCTCCACCAGACCAGCCAAAGAACCAGAAATCTGCTTTGAGACCTTTAACAACTGAAAACAGCACAAGAGTGCAGATGAAGCATCAGGACAGTCCAAACCTCAAATACGTCAAAGCCAAGGACAAAACAAAAGACTCTGGTGAAAACCAACCACGCAAACACAACTCCAGTTCCTCAGCGGCCACCTCCACACCAAGCCCTGAGAAAACCATGAGTGAAAACGCCCACCTACGATGCTTCGTTCAGAAGACTGAGGGACGCTGTATCCTCGGGGGTTCTAAAAGAACGGCATTCTAAAAAGGTTTGGGGAAAATATGATGCTTCGTTCAGAATACCGGTGAACGGTGTATCTTCAGGGGGTCTAAAAGAAAGGAGGGCTGGAAAGCACATCAACAAAGCAAAAGCTTTGGTGGGTGACTTTTTGAAAAATACTTCAATTTTTGGCTCTGCGCAGGCGTGACTAGTCGTGGAAAGGGGCCTGGGTAAAAGGGGCACCCTCAAGGATACACATCAGCTCAGGTGTAAACAAAAGGGGGGACAGCGCTTGGTGGACAAACAAATGGCTGCCAAAAAGTTCCAGGCCAGGGTCGCTGTAAAAATTTTAAAAAGGGCTAAAGAGGTAATGGGGAGGGGGGACAAAAAGAGATGCCCTCGACTGGAGGCTCTCAAACTGGAATGTCTGAAAATGGGGAGGTGGAATCAGACTCTCACACAGAGTCTGGTTTAGAAAATTCCCCAGAGGGCTCTCTAGAATGATGGGTCCCCATTTCCTCCCGATGACCCTCACGGAGGCGCCTCGGAGTCTGACTCTCAAATAGCATCTGATGTAGATGGTCCCGTAGAGGAACCCCCAAGTAACCCTGAAAATGCAGAGGGGTGTATGGAGAGAGTGAGAAGTTGGCAACGTGAATTACCTAGATTTGGGGGGTTGGTGTATTGTGAGGAATTTCATTTTGTCAATCTTGAGCGAATAAATTCAGCTCAGCAGGTTGTTGAAGCCATACACAGGGGGATACAGTTAGTTCTCGATGACGTTAATGGTAGGGTAGGCCCTGATGATTATGTTCAGTTACATTTAGAGAGCCGTAATTGAACTAACCCGTTGTTTTCAGTCTGAAGAACTAGGGATGAGCTGTCTGCTGAGGATTTCTTCAATCAGACCTCAAAGCTGCCACAGAGCAATAGAGTTGCATGTCAATGGGACATTGCACCTCGTTGGGACAGTTTTAAAAAAACAGGGGTGGGGGCCGCTCGTAGAGTTTTAAATTCTATCCTCAGTAGTCAAATCATCCATAAAAAAGAGACAATGTTTAGTAGACCTGACTTACACGGCTACCAATCTGTGTTTTGCGCATGGGCTCTTGACCGTCATGTCCGACCATAAACCTACGGACGCAGAATCGTTAGCGGGGGCGAGAAAGTTGCATGAGAAACTGGGCTGGTCAGATCAAAAAAAGATTATGCTCAGTGACGTAGCAATGTCTGAACAGCATTTAGGAGTCAACACACAGGTGGTGCTGTATGCGGCGAAAGGGGCTTTTTTTAAACGGGCGGGGGGGGCAGTTTACCCCAAGATTTATTTCATCCTGTTGCACGATGAGCATTACTATGGGGTTCTGGTTGTGAAAAAGTTGTTCGGAGGAAAAAAATATGGTGAGTTTTGCCCCATGGTGCACAGTCACGGCCACTCTCACAGGTACAGCTGCTGCCTCTGCTTGAGCGTAACCTGCTCAGACAGCGTGGACGTGCAGCTGAGGTGTCCTCGCTGTAGACTGTATTGTCAGTCCAGAGAGCGTTTAGACAGACACATCGACTGGGCATCGACAGAACAAGCTGAATGCCTGTCTAAAACGTTGTGCGATAAGGGTCAGTCTTACGTGGACAAGCGGCACAGACGTAAAGGGAGGCGCTGTAAGCAGGGTCAGGGTTTGATCGCTGGTGATGTAGACGGTCACCTCGGTTTTATGGACAGCCTTAGAAAGCCCGAATCCTCAGAAAAGTGTATTTGTTATGATTCCGAAATCACACAGGAGACTGGGTTGCACACTCCCAATTACATTTTTGCTATGTCCCTCAAGCCGGAAAAGTCCTGGGAATTTAAGGGTGATGAGTGTCTTTCTATGTTTGTTCAGACCTTTATTGGCAAAGAGTTCTGGGTCTACACGTTCCAGGCGCACAATTCCAAAGGTTACGATGCATACTTCATCATTAGACAGTTCCTGAAGGAAAAGATGTGCCTAGAACTGATCACTCAGGGTAGTAAACTAATGTGTGTGGAAGTTAAGGCCCTGGGCATTCGTTTTATAGACTCTTTAAACTTCTTGCCCATGAAGCTTGGTTAGCTCCCACAGGTGATGGGGTTTGAAGGGTGCAAAGGGTATTTTCCACATTTTTTGAACACTTTAGAAAATCAAAATGACGTGGGGCCTATGCCCGGTGTGGAGCACTATGGTGTAGAAAGCATGATGCCCAGGGAAAAAGCAGAGTTTCTCGACTGGTAGCAGGCCCACAGGTAGGAGACGTTTGACTTGCAGAAAGAGCTCGCGTATTACTGTCAGCAGGATATCAAAATTTTGAGACAGCTTTGTATCCTATACAGAAAAGAGATTATGAAAATGATGGAGAAGGGAGATCTAGTAGAGAGAGAACCTGGTAAATTCACTGAGATAAAACTGTGTATAGATCCATTCTGGTACATAACACTAGCATCTGCCTGCATGGCTATGTACAGGTTTATGTTTTTGGAGCCTAACACGGTAGCTCTTCTCCCTCCAGACAATGATCACAGGCAGAAAAAGATATTCGACCCCGTCTATTCAGTGGCTGTTGTATACCTCTCACCAAGAAACTATACAAATAGGGCATGCTTTACAGGGTGGGGAACTACAGGTAGGCTCCTACTCTTTAGAGGGTTATGCCAGTGTTGACAGGGTACACACAGCCATAGAGTTTAATGGGTGTTCTTTTCCACCGTTGTGCCACCTGTCATTGTGAGAAAGCACAAAACCCTATGACGGGGACAACTTTTGGGTTTCCTTATTACAAGACGCAGCTCAAGACCGACTATCTGAAATAACTTGGTTTTGTAGTGAGGACTCTTTGGGAGCAAGAGTGGAAAGTGATGAAAGAAACAGACAGGGAGCTTGCAGGTATTGAAAATGAGCCCAGTTGCCCTAGCCTCTCGTGCCTAGGGATGCTCTTTTTGGGGGGAGGACAAACGCTATCTGTCTATATTACAAACTTAACTCCGGGGAAGAAATCCACTATTATGATTTTACCAGCTTCTACCCTTTTGTAAAGAAAACCAAAGAATACCCTATCGGACACCCCGATATAGTTTATGACAAATTTGGACCCCTTGCAAATTATTTTGGAATTGCAAAACTTAAAGTGTACCCCACACAAGGCTTCTTTTTCCCACTGTTACCTGTGAGAGTGGGTGGCAAGCTTATGTTCCCGCTATGCTGAACCTGTGCGGAAACCGATCAGCGGGAGATGTGCATCCATACTGACAAGGAGAGGGCCATCCTGGGGACTTGGTGCACGGTGGAATTGAACGCGGCCATAACGAAGGGGTACGCGGTGGCAAAAATATATGAAATCTGGCTTTTTAATGAAAAATCTGATGAACTCTTTTCAGAGTACATCAAATGACACCTCCGCCAGAAACAAGAGGCTTCAGGGTATCCCAGCTGGTGCACAGACGAAGAAAAACAAAATAAGTACATGAACGATTTCTACCAGAAAGAAGGCGTGCGTTTGTGCCAACACGAGATCAGGTTTAACCCCGCTGAACGCCAAATCGCTAAACTCTTTCTAAATTCCCTCACGAGCGAGATCCCGCCAGATCAGCACATCACCGAGTTTGTGTCGGCAGACCCGAAAACATACGGGTATAAGCTGTCGGGAGGAAAGGCCTGTATGAAAGTCAAAGGTATTACCCTGAACTTGGCAAACTGTCAAAAGATCAACTTTGAGAGTTTGAAAGATCTAGTCCTGGACTATTGCACGGGCCTGCGAGAAAACACCTCAAAAAAGAGAGAGGTTCAGCAGCCCTCTATCGTAAGGAGCAAAAATCAGTGGTAAATAGAGACCAAAACCCTTAAGAAAACACAGAAAGTCATTTACAACAAGAGGGTCCTAGGAGAAGGCTTTAAAACCCTGCCCTACGGATTTTAGAATGGATACGAGGTGGAAACACCCCTTTTCTGCAATTCTCGCGGGGCCTAGCAACTGTGGGAAAAGTTACTTTATAAAAAAATGTGTTGGATAATGCCAAACAAAACATTGTCTGTTATGCCTGAGAATATTGGATAACATGGCTATAAAAAGCATTGCAAGATACACATGTCTGGGCTTGTTCAAACACATTTTGAGCAAGGCTAGGCATGCCCAAGAATTTAAATGTATTTTTTACAAAATTCATCACCATCTGGTCGTTTTGCACTAAGTCGTTAGATTACAATTTTAAAATCCAGTTAAAAGATAAACCCTTGCTCTGATGATGTAAGAAAAACACTCAGTGATAGCCGCAGGCGACAGAGCGGGGGTCTTGTAATTGTCTATTGTGAAACACAATGCCTGTGGCATTTTTGTTTAAACATTTCATAATGCTTTTAGGAAACAACATGCTCTTCGGGGGGTGCCCGTATGAGTCTAAAAACTCTCCACGATTACGCTCCGCCAGACACAAGGCAAGCCAGTGTTCACCAGGTTGGTTGTGTGGATGTGCGATACAAACCTAGGGGTCTCTGAGACAGCTTGTCGCCAGGGAGCCAAATCACAAGGGAACACATCTAAGAAACTCTTTTTTGTGTAAGGCACCTTGATAAGACACACGAGAGCTGCGCGGTGTCCATGTTCACATATGGTCAAGCAGAACGTCTCTCCTCTGATTTCTTTCTATGATGTTGTCAAAAACCCCATGCACGATCAGATTGATGGTGATGGTTAAAGCCTTCCCAAAACGTATTTCTGCTCTCAGGTTCCTGGTTTTAATCAGGGAATAGTCATCGGCGCATTCCTGGTCGGGAGACACGTCAAAGGCAAACAAGGTGTAACCCTGTGGAAACTCCTCACGGTCGATTAACAGAGAACGATCTGTCATGTGTTTACCAGTGTCTGTACCAGATTCATGTATTCTCTCACGCAGCATCCTGCCTCCAAGTCTGGTTGCAGAGGCTTGGTTGGTATCTGTTCACCATCCACATACAAGGCCACAAAATTAATATCATAATGTTTAAAATGAAAGGGATTTTTAGTGTAACTTCCACTCAAGGCATAAGACAAACCCTAGGACAAGCATTTTGGGTAACTGTCCCAAAAAACAGGTTCTTCTGGTTATTGACCCTGCTGCCCACGGGGATACTAAACACTTTCATTCCCACATGGTCCACGGGATATTTAGCATTTGTGGTAAGCAGGGACTCCGCGTGCCCCAGACGAACGCTCAGGGCCACCCGTACTTTCTTCACAAAAAGCGATGCTGATACAATGCGCAATTTAAAGCCTTCGGCTGCATTGCCCATTAAACAGAAAGCGTCTTATCTGCGCGTCAGTTTAAATTTTCACATCCACTCCGTTCAACAAATGAGACGTATCTGTTCTGATCTGTCTTTATTTCAATGGTAATGGTATCGATGTGGTGTTTAATGACAGGAACGTGATGAGGTTTATCGTAGGTGATGGTGACAAACTCATTGTTCCTTCCTCAGACAGGGACACAGTGTAACAGGGGAACAGAAAAGTCCCTCACAAACTGGTGTTCTACAATATCTGTTTGCAGATACAGGGAATTAACTCCCCCTGTGATGTCTGCCCAGAAGGGGAATTTTTGGACGCTGCGCTTGGGGCCCAAACCTAGAATGTTGGCTAGCTCCCTGCTGGTAGAGAACATAAAAGTAAAATCAGCGGATTTAAAGCTAACTTTTCTACCCACAGGGTCATCGTTCATGACCACCTCAGGCGGTGGGGGAGGACGAGCCACGGAACTGTTCATATGATCCAATCATTTGGGTATGGACGAGTAATAACCTCGTCGTAGGATAAAACTCTATGCCATATCTTCAAAGGTGATTTCAAAAGGGGTGTCCTCGTTGATAGCGTTCCAGCTGTGCGGGTGTTGTATTTCCACTTACCCCACCTCCCAAGCACCCGGGAGATCCAAGGGCTTAATTAGCTGTATTGTAAAGTTCGAGCTGGTGTTTTGAGGAAAAACTGCAGAGCTGGCATTGCTGGGCAAAGTCATGTAAAACCCGCTGTCGCTCATTTTTTGCTCCCTCAGTCTTTGCAGGAGGAATCTTTTTGTTTGTTTGTGTCTAAATGTCAGAATTGAGAAGCTTCCACCCAGCTGATAAACTTATCCCCCGCCCCCCACAAACCATTTCACCAGTAGCTGCTTTTTTCTCCCTTTTCCTTTCTCTGCTAGAACTTTTTCGATCCTGCAAATCTTGTCTTGTTTGGGGTTTACTTTTTGTAAATCTTCAGGGTAAAAATATCCAGTAACTGTCTCACTCTCGTAATCTTTTAATCGGTATACAGGTCTCGGGCTCCTGGTTCAGGCTTCATCCACTATAAATATCTCATTGGTAAACGTCTGTTCACAACCTTTTTCAAAAGCTCCTTTGGTTTTAGATAGTCTCACGTGGTCGCCTTTTCTAAAAGGGGCAACAATCGGTTTTATTTTAAAACCGTTTCTATCAACCGGTTTCCATATCTTCAGAGAATTGGAAGGGTTAACATCGGCGGGTCTGGTACGTAGAGTTCTGTAAAAGCTCTGGTTGTAACTCTTCATAAAGTCAGGTAACAGGTCAATGTGGCGAAAGGCGTTATGGGCTGTAAAATATCGCCACATCCTCCACATCTTTTTCAAGTTCTGTTAAAATCGCTCCACAACCCCTGCTTTGACTTCATTATCAGTAACAAAAAGCGTTAACGCTGTGCCGTTTCAACAATCTGCTAAAAGGTTTGTTTCAAAATTCTTTCCACCGATTAGTTTGTCATTTTTGAGGCACACGACCTTGGCTAAAAATAGCTTCCAAGGCCTTGGATTCCTCACCGCTCATCTTGTCTTTTAGACCTAAGGCCCAGGCATATTTGGATAGAATGTCTATCACTGTTAAGATGTATTTAAAACCGCTGTTGTGTTTGGAGAAGCGGTGCATACGGACCAAATCTGCCTGCCATTGCCCGTCCACATCTGAAACAACGGTCCTGGTTCTTTTAAAACGTATTTGAGCTGGTTTGTGTAAAGCGTAAGCATCCTGGTGTGAAAGCCAAGCTCTGACCTGTCTTCTATTTAAAGTTTTAGGATGCTTTTTGGCCACTTGAAAAAGAAGATTGACCCCATCAAAGCCCCCAACTTTCCTGGGGGTTTAACAGATTTTCTTTAACAGAGCCGTCTGTGGAGACATGGCTGTTCCTGGGACCGTCTTTTACGAACACAAGTATGGAGGGGGACACGTTCATTCTGGCACATTTAAATAAGTTTTATTAATCGCCTGGTTTAACACAATCTTTTACAGCCGCCTGAAACAAAGGACGCCATGATCCCTACCATGAGGGAGTCTGAGCTGGTTCATTCTTCCATTTTTGTCCTTTTCTGGATTTTCCTCTTGAGATCTGGGTCTCAGACAGGAGCAAAAACAGCTGATGCGCGATGGATTTACTCCCACAGGGCTACCGATGTGTAACTTCTCAAAGGCCTCTAGAAAGGCATCGTCGAGCTGTTGAGAGATTTTCAGACAAAAAACAGTGTAAGCACCCCACTGCCTGTTTTTAGATTTATGTAATGCCAGGTCGATTCCTAACCCCATCACACCCGCATGATCGACCGTCGCTTCTTAATCATTCATTTACCTGAGCGCCGTCTTTCCCGTTCACCTTGTGACTCCCCCAAGCCACAATCGCCTTCCAACTTTAGGGCCTGGACAATGAGAGGCTGTCACACTCATCGGGGTGCCTCACAAAGGTTTGGATTTTGGGGTCGGGTTCTGACGTATCCATCAACGGTTGAGTCAAAGGGCCCTCCTCGGAACTGTCACTGCCGTAGCGCTTTCTCCACACAACTCCAAAGGTCCTCAGAGCTAAAACAAAATCTGAAGGTCTCACGGGGGTGGTAAAGGAGTCCATGTTTCCTCTCAGCCTTTCCACAATTTCTAAAACATGTCTTCTTGGTGAGAGATGGCTTCCTCTGCCCAGCGCTGGGACTTATGGGGTGATGGTGCTGCACTCTGATTGGCAGAGGGCGTTGGGAGGAGTTCTTAGAGGGGTCACATGACCCTCTTCTGGACGGTTCACCCAATCCGAGAACCTGCCCCATTTTGGTCAAATCTCTTCTCGGGGCGGTCCTCTGCAGCCGAAACCCATTGCGATTGGTAGAAGGTGGTGGGAGGAGTTCTTAGAGGGGTCACACGAAGCACTTCCGGACGGGTCACCCCACCCTGGAACTCCCCCCAGTTGGTCAAATCTCCTCTCGGGGTGGTCCCCAGTGGCTGAAACCCCTCCTGATTGGTAGAGGGCGGTGGGAGGAATTCTTAGAGGGGTCACACAAACCACTTCCAGACAGATCACCCCACCCCGGAACTCCCCATGATTGGTCAAACCTCCTCTCGGGGTGGTCCCCAGTGGCTCAAACCCCTACTGATTGGTAGACGGTGGTGGGGGGTATTCTTAGAGGGGTCACACGAACCACTTCCAGACAGATCACCCCACCCCGGAACTCCCCAGGATTGGTCAAACCTCCTCTCGGGGTGGTCCCCAGTGGCTCAAACCCCTACTGATTGGTAGACAGTGGTGGGGGGTATTCTTAGAGGGGTCACACGAACCACTTCCAGACAGGTCATCCTGCCCCGGAACTCCCCCTGATTGGTCAAATCTTCTCTTGGGGCGTTCCTATCAGGGCGAAACCCATCCCGATTGGTAGAGGACAATGGGAGGAGTTCTTAGAGGGGTCACATGACACACGTTGCTTCCGGTCATTTGTCTGCCTTAACCCTGGAAGTAATACCTCATGGCTTGGGACTTCCAGTGACGGTGGGTAAGGCTTACGAGGGCCAAGGGTGGGGTTAACGTTTGATTGACGGTAGGGCCCTGATGCTACTGGAGCGCCTTCTTCTGTTTCTCTCCCGCTTCATTCCCCAAGCACTCGGCCAGGACAGATGTCATTTAGGACCTCAGTTGCCACCAGCTGGACAGAGGGACTTGGGTCTTTCTTGAGGAACTGGAGAGCTGAAATGACAGAGGACAACATGCTCGTGTACAGACTGTCAAATCACAGCTCAGCGTGATCACAGAATCTTGAACTCCCAGAGCTGAATGATCACATGGTAAAATGTGAAACTGGGCTCAGTCCTTCTATTGGGATGGAAAATACATGAGAGATGAATCTGCCTCACTTTTCATATTGTCACCTGTGCCGGAACTAGCTGGAGACTGACTATCTCTGAGTAGCACGCGACAGACGCTCTCCAATACAAAGAAAGCTTTAGGTTCCTCCATTGGCTCCCTTCCATGCTCCCAACAAGTGGGGAGGCCCTGACGCGACCAGAAAGTCACCCACTCTGCTGTGAATGGAAGAAGGTCCATTGTTTCAATAGCTTCCACTTTTAAGTTTATTTTCCATCTCTATTCAGGAGCCACGGTCTGAGCTCCAATAACCCTGGAATTGAACAGAGACCAGGTCCAAGCTGGTTTGTGCAGGATGCAGGGCACCTACTGGAAGAAAAAATGCTGGTGGGAAATTTGGGGGAGCAGAAAGTGGCTACAATTTCTCCTCACCTGGGCAGTCCACAGAGAGCCAAGAAAGCCCAAAGAGTGGATAGCACTGGCTGCGGAGGGGGCCTTGCCAGGACAACCAGGAGATGCACGGACTCACATCACACCCCCTGCAGCTGCCTCCTTCAGGGGAAATTAAAGCTGACTTTCTACTGGGCAAGACTGAATTTGTCCTTGGATGTGTGGCTGATGCACTTTGCACCAGTGGTATCGGTTACTGCTGCTTGTCAGCTAAATTCCTTTAGAACTCACGGATGAGCAGAACTTCAGCTGTATTTATTACTTACACATCAGCAGATGGTCCAGGTTCGGCCATTTCATACGCTGCCTGTCTGTGTGTTCCAGGATGATGCCTAAATACACAATGGAAAACAAACAACAACAATAAAACCTTCCCTTGTTGAGTGCAAAGTGATATTAGCAGCCCCTAGACAGGTCTTTGGCCTCTCCTACTGTGGACCTAAGGGTGAGCTGTGGGCAAGAGGATGCTAGTGCAGTTTAGAGTCCACACTGAAGAGAATGAGAAAGACTTTTTTTTTTAAGAATGTTTACACAAAACCCATTTGCTTTAAAGAGTCTGTGTTCCTCTTGCCACTGCTGTCAGTTATTGGAGACATACTACGCTAGTGTCTTGGTCTAGTGGTCTGAGCAAAGACCTGGGGCCAGGAATAAGTGAGTTCTAAGCAGGGATCCCACAAGGTGACTGACAGGTGGGACTTAGGCCACAATGCCTGCCTGTCTCACCTGGGTATGCTTGGGAGAAGAGGGCACACGGCCAAAGCGGAGGAACCTTTTGCCTCCTTGACAAGGTGGTGTGGCCAGGAACCTGAAAGAGCAGGTGCTGAGGGCAGGTGGGCTGCATGCCTCCCAATGATGAAGTAGTAGTGAAGAGCACGGAGCAACACTGTGGGTGGGTCTGCACTTTGAGCAAGGGGGATCACTCCCAGTTCAATGGGACAGGCCCACTCTAGCTCGGACAGCGCTCGCATGCTAAAATTAGAATGTAGCTAAAGCAGCACGAGCAGTGGGAGGAGCTAGCCACCTTGAGAATCGACTTTGGGGTTTGGATGGGATCATACTTGGGGTGGTTAAACTTCCTCCTGCTCCTGCCATCGCAGCTACTCTCTATTTTTAGCACTCAGGGCTAGTGCGGGTATGTTTCATCAAGCTGGGAATTAGACCCCCAGCTCCAAGTGTAAACATGCCCTATGAGACAGTGTCCCAGCCTCTACTATTAAATGACTGCACCGTGCTTTCCCTGCAACAATCCCAAAGCACTTTATAGCAAGTCATGATTTCCTCCGACCACCACACTGGAGAGGTAGGGATATTAACATCCCCATTTATGTATGGGAAGCTGAGGCACAGAGAGATTAATGGCAGCTCAGTGCTGCACAGTGGGATTTTTTTCTCTCTCCCTCAATGGGAATACCAAAAGGGACACTGGGCATCATCTCTCACCAGCTAACTTGACTGCAACTGCCCGGATCTCTTCCCATCTGCTAAAGAAGTACATGATGGTGCTTTTGTACAAGTTCTCCAGCAGCTCGGCATTCTCTTTGGCCTAGAGGAAATCAGGGACACATGAGCTCTCTCTGGCTAGAAGTGCCCTTTGACTGCCAGCACATGCTTTTACGAGCCACAGGTAAATCAGAGAAAGAACAGGTGACTGGGTGGACGTGGGAAAAATGGGGATCTGTGGCAGATTTACATTTCCCATCACCCTCAGTCATATATCCCACTCTGACCGCTATTTCCATTACCCATCACACATCCCCCCCACACCTCTACACCACCACATACCACTCCAGTCAAGAATCTCAGACACTTCAACAGCTCACTCACAAGGTGTCTGCAAATGTCCACCTGGAGCTCTTCAGGCTTCAGCTCGGCTGTGCCATCAAGGTGTTCATTCACGGCAGTTTGGAGCCTCTTCAGTCCCAAAAACGGGACACAGAGGTGAAACGTAGCTCTGCATTCCTGAAAAAAGGAAGCGTGTCACACCATTTAATTGTTCCCTACTGAGTGCTTTGGTCATTCAAAGGGAACTCATCTGCTTGACTGCTCATCTATTCCAGGATAAAAAGGGATTCATCTGGATGTAATTGGCAGAAAACATGCAGGAATGACTAAGAGAGGGGAGAGCTTCCACTGCAACCTGGAGGTAGCATCAATGTCTTTTTGGAACAGATCTACCTACGAAAGCTGCTTCACCAGGTCTCTCTTCTGTTCTGGGGAGGCAGGGGCCTGGGGTGCAGAGACAGACAGGAAGAGAGAGCTGTCGGGCTCAGACCCATGACCTATCCTGGATTCTGGTGGGGCAGCCATGGACCAACCTGGCGGGAACTGACTCAGCAGGAGGGCAATGAACTGAGGGGGGAATTTGGATCTCCAGAGCAGGCAGGAATAGCAGAGCTCCCCTGTCATTGGGAGGAAGATTCCTTTGGCTTAGTAAATAAGTCACTCTCGGTCTTACCACTGAAACCCTGGGGTTCGGGTCTTGCAGGTGCAGCAGAAGTGTGACCCAGCTCTGTCGAACCTGCTCGGCGAAATAGCCCTTCCATTTTCTTTTGGTCAGGCGGGCCAGGATGCCAAATAGGACAAAGGACCATAAACGAAGAGCATCGTCCTCCTACAGCCAAGAAAGCCCCACAAGTTAGTAACTAAGGGACAATCACATGACGTACCTCGCACAGCCATCTCTTCTACGCTAAAGTCGAGGGATTCCAACTACAGCTAGTCGGGAACACTTTCATGAACTAATTTTTGTTTCGAATTTGCTGATTCATTAAACTATTTGAGCGACAGTTCCATTTTGATGAAATTCCTCCAGAAGCCAGGCAGGGGTCCTTAGAAACCTGCCTGCTGTCTTGCCAGTGCACCCATTCAGCTCCCTGGAAGCCGATCTAGCAGGCTGACTGGGATCGTGGGCTTCCAAACCCCCAGCGTCTGGGACCCTGGCTCTCAAATTTGCAACTCCCTGGCACTTCTAGCTCCCACAGTTTCCTGGGTTCCCAGCACCGGGATAGTCTGAGAGCAGACTGCCCGGACCCAAGGCTTTCAATAGAGCTTGGCTGAGAACAGGAATTCTGTTTCACAAAGAGTTTTGAAGTTTGGGGAGAGGGATTGCCACAAATAGGAACAAAACCAAAATTTGACATCTCAAAATTCTCTGCAAAATGGAATCATTCCAACCCTCTCACAAAAAAATGGTATAGAGCAGGCCCAACGCTCTCTATTGTACCTTGGAACCCCCTTTTCATGGTTATCTAGCTACCTAATCTAGTATTCAGACTTTCTTTGAGGTTCTCAGTGGCAAGAAAGAAGAACAGAAGGGGGAGACTGTGGGAGCAGGGATGTCATCCCCATCCTCCTAATGTTCTCCTCCTCCATAAAACACCTCTCTTCCCTGGGACCGAAACATCTCTTCACTCTGACATGAGCAATGCCCAGGGAGTAAATGGAGTCTAATCAAGATCGCTTGAACTGGGGCTGGAGAGTTCTGGTCACATACGTTGTCAAAGTAGGTCCGGATCTCTTGGGTGAGGTCTCTGAAGGAAGAACCTATGTCCTTCTCTTTCAGCTCCTTCAGGACTTTGGCCACTGCTTTCATGCTCTCGCCAATGACTTCAGAACTGAAAGGGTCACTTAAGGCCCTGATCAGGATGACCATAAGAAACTTCTTGTGCTTTTTCAGCTGGACAAACATACGACATTAAAGAACACTGATCACTGATCACACTTCTAATACACTTTCTTTAGCAGTTATGAAGCTGTGGGAATTTCATCTCCCCCTCCCACCCCCCCATTCCTCCTCCCACCCCCCCATCCCCTAAATATACCTATAGCTATATTTCAGACCAGGTTCGAGCTACAATGAGCCAAACTTGGTGCCATAATACACCTGTGTCATCCTATTATTAGATTCCTAGTTACTTAGATTCCAAGGCCAAAAGAAACCCTTGTGATTATCCAGTCTGACCTCCTGCATAACATTGAACTTCCCCGAAATAGTCTCTGTTGGAACTAGAGTGTATCTTTTAGAAAAACGTTCAATCTTGATTTTAAAATTGCTAGTGACAGAGAATCCACTACAACCCTTGGTAAATTGTTCCAATGGTTAATTAAAATTACCATTAAAAATCAATGCCTTATTACCAGTCTGAATTAGTCTAGCTTCCTTTTCCCCCATTGAATCTTCTTATACCTTTGTTTGCTAATGGGAAGAACCCATTCTCAAAATGTGTTCCCCATGTGAGTAGTTCTAGACTGTCCTCAAGTCACTCCTTAACCTTCTCTTTGTACAGCTAAATAGATTGAGCTCCTTGAGTCTATCACTAGCGGTATCTTTGCCAATCCTTTGAGAATTCTTGGGACTCTTCTCTGAATCCTCTCTAATTTATCAGCATCCTTCTTGAATTGTGGACACCTGATCTGGACACAGCATTCCAGCAGTGCTCACATGAGTGTCATATTCAGAGGGAAAAGAACTTCTTTACTCTTCGTCAAGATTCCTCTCTTTATGCCTCTAAGGATCATTTCAGCCCTTTTGGCCACAACTTCGCATTGGGACACCTTATGTTCAACTGATTCTCTGCCATGACTCAAGTGGTTTTCAGCATCATTGCTTTTTGGGATAGAGTCTCTCATCCTGTAAGTATGGCCTGCGTTGTTTTTTTTTTGTTCCTAGATGGAGACATTTACACATGGTCATATTAAAGTGTACAGATTGTTTGCTTATGCCCAGCTTAGCAAAGGATTTAGCTTGCTCTGTATTGACTGCAAAGAGGTTACGCGGGTATGTGAGAGAGCAGAATTTGGCCTAGTGCATTGTGTGCAGCCTCTGTAAACTCCGAACAACTATTTTCCTTGGTTTCTCTAATTATGCTGCATTCTAGTCAGTATTCTCTCTTACCTTCTCAGGCGCCCCATAGACTAAATTTCCCAGGCCTCTTACAGCCATCTGCCGGACAATGCTGTTCCTGTCATGTGACTTTTCTTCCAAGATGTGTAAGACTGGCTTCAGGAACTTCTTCTCCCTGAGCATGGGATCACTCATTAGCTGAAAGAAAATCAACCTGTCCATTAGCCCCAATATGATCATTAAGATTGGGAATAGAATCTGAGCAGACATGTCATACACTAAAAACAACAAGGAGTCCTCCTACAGCCCCAGTCTTGAGGATACAGACAAATATGGCTACCCCTCTGATACTTGGCACATAATACACTGTAACACAAATGAGAAATTCCACACAAATGAGAAAGGTCTACAAAACATGGAGCTTTCCTTTTGGGCACTAGAATAGGGATCCACTCACCTCTTGAGAGCCTCTTAGTGGCTGGGTATGGTATCACAGTCCTTTTCTCACCCCTGGTGCACCCTGCCAGCCGTCCTCAGTGCGTCTTCTGTGGCTCAGGCCTCTGGCTGAGTCCCAAAGTCCAAAGGAACCCCTTCTGGGGTAGTCAAGAACAGTCCCATTGCCCTCACTAGGGTCTCCAGCCCCAACTCTGGGTCCTTTACATTCTGCCCTTTGTTCAAGCTCTCCATTAGCATTGTCCCCTCCATGGGGCTTATGCCACTGTTGGTGGTAGGGGAACCTCGACCTGCCCCTAACTCTGGGTTCCAAACCATGGATCCTATAAACAGGAGCTAGGCACTGCTTGATTTCAGGTCATTGTCGCTTCTTCCTACCGGCCACTTTTAGCTTCACCCTCACCTCAGGGTTAAAGTTCTTCGGGACTCTCTTCCTGAAAACCCAGCTTAAGTAAAGGCTGCCAGAATCAAACTCTGGCTGTCCCCTGAATTTCTGTGGCCAGAGAGCAGCGCCCTTTCTTGCCCCTCCAGTTCCTGCCAGGAACTGACCTGCTAAAGCCCTTCAGCTCCTTTTAACCAAGCCTGATGGGCTCGGATTGGCTGCTTTCATGAGGCCTCTCTAGACAGACCCAGACTGGGGGCTCTTTTCCTGGGGCAGGGTGTAGTAGGACCATGGGGCCTCTTGTAAGGAGCCTTAAAGCCCAGGTACAGCCCATCACGGGCACAGAGAGGTTGTTTTTCTTAGAACCAGATAAGCCCCGAAGATAGTTGCTTAGCAGAAGTGGGAAATATGATGCAGATTTTGGAGGAGGACTGTGGAAAGGGAGGATGCTCCAGCAGGTATCCCCACACTAGCCTAGGACTTAGGAGACCCAGGTTCCATTTCCTGCTCCCTCAAAGACTTCCTGTGTGACCTTGGGCAAGTCACTTAGCCCTTCTGTGCATCAGTTCCCTGCCTGTAAAATAGGAAACATAGTGCTTCCCTACCTCGCAGGAGTGTGGTGGGGATACAGACATTAAAGAGTTTAGAGGTACTCCGATACTAGAGTAATGAGAACCTAAGATAGACATTAATGTAGTTGTAGGTTGCTTGGTTGGTAGTATTAGGACACTCGGTTCATTCAGAAGATGTGCTGAGCTAAACCAAAATCAGGAGCTGTTGGTTAGGATCAGCACTAGGACTTGGCAGAAGAGGTCCAGTCATCCAAACTCTGTCCGTATCTCTCTCAGCCAGCACCTGTGGTTGTGTAGCTAGTATAGGCAATGACGGCAATAAAAACCACAGAGAGAGAGAGAAGGACTCAGAAAGGTATCGTGAAGTTCCTGGTGAGGTTTCCATATAAAGGAGGACCTATTCTACTGTCTAAAATGACAATTACTCCTATGAACTGAACTGTACAACTCCCGAAAGAAAGGCAGACAAGAGTCTAATGGTGAAACTGCTCTTCAGAGCCCTGTGTCTTACCTGGGCAAGGAAAGCTGTGCTGGTGACTCGGTGGTTTTCTGAGGGGGAATTCACCCAGGGGAGGAGGCTCTGTATGATCTCAGGTGTTATGAGTCCAGATCTTAGCAGAAGCCTGGAAGACAAAAGAAACCGCTCATGGGCTAGATTGCACACTTCAAAAACTCAGCTGCTCTGAGCATACAGCTCTGATATCTAGGAGTGGGAGCTGTGTGTTTCCACCCAGGACACCCTCGCACCCCCCGCCCACAAAGCTATAAACGGGAGGTTCCCTCTCAGCCACTCTATTGGCTACTCATTCCCAAGGATAAAATGATGCCTCCTAGATCTCTTACCTCACCAGCAGACACACTCCCTCATGGTGTGTCTTGGGGTTTTCCACAAGAGTCCAAGTCCTCTGCTTCCTGAGCTCTCTTACCAGTCTCTCATTCCCACCCTTGAAAAGCACAGATTCTAATGCTTTGATAGAAAGCCTGGGGAAAGAGAGGCACAGAACTGCAGCAATCAGGAGGAAGGTGCAGCTTGAACAGAGAGTCAGGTTACTTCTCAGGTCTGCTGTTCAATCGACAGTTCATCCATTGGCAATGTCCTGGACACCAGTGTCCCTGGAAGGACTTGATGCTGGGAGGTAAGTTTCAGTCTCATACATCTCATAGGACTAGTTTTGCTAGGGACAAAATTTTGCAGTCCTTTTTCATAGAATCATAGAATCATAGAATATCAGGGTTGGAAGGGAGTTCAGGAGGTCATCTAGTCCAACCCCCTGCTCAAAAGCAGGACCCATCCCCAATTAAATCATCCCAGCCAGGGCTTTTTCTCTTTCTGCAAGGAGTATGGGCACTAGCAGAGTACAGTGATATGGAAAAGATACATGATCAGGACCAGAAACAGGGGGCATAGAGTGTGGTGATCACTAATGGACATTTTGGGGTCATATCTCCAGATAGACAGAGTGCTGAGGGTTTGCACTTGAGTCAGCACTCTGGTCACTATTCGTACTAATTCGGTTCCTCACAGAAGGCCTAATTGGATAGAGGTGTACCTGATTATGAGGTCAGATTGGGGCTAGTGAGTCAAGGAACCAATCATTCCATTAACAGGGAAACTGTATAAAAGGACATGGGCAGGAGCCCTTTGAGGGGAACAGACAGAGAAAGAAACTTGGGTTACCAGATGTCCCAATATTTGGGGCTTTATCTTATACAGGTGCCTATCCCCCCCCCCCCCCCCCCCGCCCGTCCTGATTTTTCACACTTGCTGTCTGGTCACCCTAAGAGAAACAGAAAGACAAAAAGCTAGGAGAGCCTGACAAAGTGAGGTCTCTGAGTGGAAACACCTTACCCCCCACCTGACTTTTGGAGAAGAGCTTAGAAAGTTGAGATACAATATAAAGGTGCTATGTATTGGTAGGGGGATTAAATAGACTATATGTTGGTGTTTACAAGCAAAAAAGTCTCAACGCGGTCTGTGTTTGTGGAAGATGTGGGGGTGCAACACCCCTCTCTGTCACAGCTGGGGGCTCATCAGGGATTTCCCTGTTATCTATGCAAATGGAGAGCCTGTTGGAGAAGCCGGTGTAGAGGTTTGGCAGTCCAGGCGATGGAGGGAACACTGAAATGGGTGATGAAGCAGCAAAGAGAAGTGTAGAACAGGGGTTCTCAACCTTTCTGTTTCTGAGCCTCCCCCCACCCTCAACATGCAAGAAATACTCCATGGCCCAGTTTCAGGCCTCTGTCCTGCCAGGCATCAGAGTTTTGGGCTCCTGGCTCCAGATTTTAACCCCACAGGGTGCAGGGGCTTGAGGCTTTAGTGCAGGTGCTGGGCTCAAGGCTTCAGCTTTCTGCCCTGAGCCCCAGCTAGTCTAAAGCCAACCCTGCTTGGCAGACCCCCTAAAACGGGCCCGGTTGAGAACTGCTGGTGTAGAACAGTGGTCTCCAAACGTTTTGGCTCACGCACCCCCAGGGTGACCTGCCGCAGTCGCGCCACCGATGGAAGACCTGCCGCAGGCGGGTCGCCAGAGGGGAGCACCAGCCATGGACATGCAGAGCTGCCGCCGAATGAAAAAAACGGCGGAGTGCCGTCCGGCGGCGCTACTGTTGCCATGCCCCCCCCCGGGATCATCCCGCGCACCCCAGTTTGGAGACCGCTGGTGTAGAAGACCCGACAGACCTTCCAACAATCCCAGCAGGCAGAAAAACAGCCTTTCCTTGCCCGGTAGGTTTAACAGCAAAAGAGTCGGCAGGAATTTATACGGGAGCAAGCCCAGGTCTGGCAACAACTCCTCCAAAGTTTGGTGAGTCCCGTGACAGGAAATGGAAACCAGGCACAGGAGATCAGACTGTAAAATGGGACCCGCGAACAACCCCCATGTGTTTTTGGTTACTCTTCAAGGAGGAGCAGTGAGACCTCCTAGGGACAGAACAATGTGGGCCCTTCAACTGACACCCTATTTAACCGGGGAAGCACATCTAGGGCTTTTAGTGATGAGCAGGCAAGAGATTGTGACATGATTAAGGCAGCCATGCTGGAGGAGGTGGGGCCTGTCCACAGAAAAGTACTGCCAGAAATCTAGAGTTGAAAGATGGATTGAGGGATTATGCCTCTGTGCATTTGGACAGAAATTAAAAGATTGGGCCACTCATTGGTAAGGCCAGATACTCAGACCGTGGGGGAGATCATGGATTATTCAGAGTCTCCCTGAGCATACCCGAGTATGGGTTCTGTGGCGCCAGCCAGTTCATCTGGACCCCACAGTTAAAGTGAGAGGAATTTGCAGAGGCGGACATTCCCAGAGTGAGTCAGTGGTCTAAGGGACTAGATTTGAGAAGGACCAGAGTGCCTACAGCTGGGAAGGGCAGCAAGAAGAAGAGGGAGGAGCCTCAAGGAACTGTAGTGGGAGCTTGGCCTACGGCGTGCTTCCGACATGGACCTGAAGGACATCTAAAAAGAGACTGTCCGAAAATGGACTGTGGGTTTGCCCAGTTTTGTGGTTGGGACAAGACTCCCAGGCAGGGAAGAAAAAAGAAAGTACCTACCATATCGGTCTGGGTAGGGAGGAGCCACCAAAGGGACTAATGGACACAGCTTCATCCTGTTTGCTAATCAGGCAGGAGTTAGTGAAACCCCACTGGATACTTCCCAGAGGTAGGATCAAAACTGAATACCAGGTCCATGGGGACAATAAATTCTGCCCAGTGGCAGAGGTGACTCTGAAAATTAAGGGGAAGTTTAGGCAGAAACATGTAGGGGTAGTGGATGGATTGCCCCACTGCCTTCTACTGGGCATGGACTGGAATCCCTTTCTAACAGGGACACCAAGGCAGGTATGGAGGCCCAGGAGGGTGGAAATAAAACCTGAAGGGCCAGGTAAAGAGGAAATATATGTAAAGGGGCTGGAGGAACCTAGACACGAAAGTAGAGACAAGAGGGAGGAGAAAGAAAACAAAGGTCAAGCGTAAAGGTGACTTAAGATCATCCAGTGGGGTCAAACAGTCATCAGAGCCCTTACCACCAGGATCTCAGGAGCAGGCATCCCTAGAACACTTTGGAGGGACTCAGAGCAGTGTGTGTCCATGGAAGAGGCCGGGGCACAGCCTACCACCCCGTCACATATAGGTACCTAAAATGGGCCTGCACATGGGCCAACAGCATGAGCAGAATCTATACTCGTGTCTGCAGCGCCAGCAATCACATAGCTAGGTACCCATCCATCTGAACAAATTCAAGTTTTGTGGACAAAACTGAGGCACCCATCTTGAAAACCTGACCCACTGTGGCCACTACATAAGATCAGCCTTACTGGCTCAGTCCAATGGTCCATCTAGTCCAGTACACTGTCTTCCAACAGTGGTCAATGCCAGCTTCTTCAGCAGGAATGAACAGAACAGGGCATTCATGAAATGATCCAATCCCTGTTGTCCAGTCTCAGTTTCTGGCGGTCAGAGGCCTAGGGACACCCAGAGCTTGGGGTTGCATCCCTGACCATCTTGCCTAATAGCCATTGATGGACCTGTTCTCCATGAACTTATCTAATTCTTTTTTTTATTTAAACCCAGTTATACTTTTGGCCTTCACAACACCCCTTGGCAATGAGTTCCACAGGTTGACCGTGTGTGGTGTGAAGTAGTACTTCCTTATGTTTATTTGATACCTGCTGCCCATCTGTGAACAGAGCTGAGATCCTGGTTTCCTAGGAAAATTCAGAGACATTATAAAACCATGAAGTCTGTAATTTGAGCACCTTGTTGGCATGGAATAAAGAAACACAACAAGAAGAGAAACTAATAATGTTGCGAGATTGGTGGGAAATGTACATTAATGTGCTACCAGAGCTGAAGTCAACTGAGGACTCAGGAATCTTAGTGTTAACTGGCGAGGGGCACAGAGTGGGTGCCGAGGGGCCTGGTACATACATTCTAGCTCACTAAAAGATTGCCCCATGAGTCTCAAATAAAAGCCCATGTCACCAATATCATTGTGAAACGCATGTACAGATGCTGTGTCAAGAGTCATGGATATGCATTGAAAATTACATTCTTAGGATCTGTGTCTCGGGACTAGTCACCGGGAAAGGTGACAAAATGGTTTTCTTTCAGGCAAGAAATGTTTATCCATCTGTTTGTTTACATGTACATTAAGCATGTAGGGTTCACATTCAGTTGAGAAGGACTGTGAGAACTTCAAAGAAAGAAAAGTAGCAGGAAGTAGACAGGGGGGTGGGGACCCAATTTTGGGGCACACATCAAAGGTTTGCTCTAGTCTATTTGGGGGACATCTTTCACTTAGGAAGTAGATGGACCACGAGTTTGCTTCATGAAAGAGGGGTTGCGATCAGGCTTGGTTGAGAACTTTGGGTGAGAAACATCTTGAGACAGGAGGTTAACCTGTTGGTTAAGTTTAGTTTCTAGGAGCAGGATATGATTTCATTTGAAATGTAACCATTTTTTGCTTGCATTCTTACTCACGGTCACTGGAATCTCTGTTCTTTGATAATCTCCCTTCTTCTTTTCACTAGAAATATATCTAAGTGCTGTGTGTTTTGCAGTACAGAGTATAAGTATCGAGTACAGAGTCTAAAGAAGAAGTAATAAACTGGTGTGTACTGTTCCATTGGGAACAGCAGGCCTGACAATTCTGTGGGAGTTCAGTGGATAAAGGGCTGGACACTATATGAAATGGTCAGAAGACTCGGGGGTGGGTGTGTGCCTGTCATTAACCCGTACAAAGAGACTGAGGTCTGAGGAGGCCTGGGTGGCAGGGTTTGTTTTGCCAGAGGCTGGTAGTTTCAGGGAACTGACCCACAGCAGGCACAGACAAGACTTCCTCACTCGAAGGGCACGTGATGCTAAGGTGCCTCGTAACCCTGGGAACTCCTGGGGAGCGTCAAACAACTCTCCTGGAATTCTCTTTGTTTCTCTCCCTTCCTTCTAATTACCGGCAAGGGTTGCCCTCAGGAAGTTGTAGCCCTTTTCGGATTTCGCTCGGGCTGCTTCTCGTTGGCAAAGGCAGCTTTTGTCCGAGGGTTTGGCTGACCTGCTGCAGGAGAACAGGAAACAACTCTGGGAGCAGTTCCTGCACAGCTTTGCTCGACTGCAGGGCTGACACCACCTCAAAGATGGCACATGTTGCCTGAAAGGAGAGCATGGTAAAAAAGGAGATCTCTTCCCAACACCATCACACCCTCTCTCCCCTTCTGATGTCTGCTGTACTAAATTCTCCCTTCGGCCAGTAACTTGAATGACAGCGAGCAACTTGCTTAACTCGTGGCTCACTTTCCCACATCTGTATAAATGTGTATGACCTCCCAAGGCATGCTGCAAGTCCAAAGGAAGATTTGCAAAGCACTGTGAGAAACCTGCTCCAAAGACTTTCTAATGGCCAGACAGTATTAAGGAAATCAGTAATGTAGCTAAAACTGCCGTATTTGTTCCACAGAGAGCAGAGCCGGACTCAGGGAAACAGTCCATCAGAGGAGAAGTGCCCACACAGCAATATTATACCACACTTCCCGCTTTCCATCAGCAGGATTGTCACAGGGCACAGGAAAGCCTGAAAGACGTGTCTGTCATCTAACTTACTGAGAGAGGTTCAGCAGCTGCCAAATGCTTGTCAATTTCTGTCTCTGAGGTGTTGCTGCCTTCTGTTCTTGTTGGAGTCTTTATCTTCTCTATTAGGGCTTGTAGGACTTGAGTGGCAAGCAAGGGGTCTCCCCCCAGAGATCTCCACAGCTCAGCGGTGTCACTGCAGTTTAACAGAAGTTACAGGTGAGCCCTGGACACTTTTGTGGCTCACCCTGAATGCATCATATTTTAGTAAAGACCAAATGTTCTCCTTGCCTATGATGAGAGAGTTAAGAGTCCTGTCCTCCTTTAACTCTCCTTGTGTTTAAATATGGAGTTTCCAGTTAGAGAACTAAGTTAAGTGACCTAGTCTTCCTGCAGCCTAACCATTAATACTAGACTTCAGAAGGACAGGACACAGAGCGCCAACCTCACTTCCTGTTTTCTTCACTTCCCAGTCAATATGGAATCATGAGCATGTGGCTCCCAAAGATCTAGGGTTTGGAAGGCAAGTGGATGAAAGAACAGCCAGATTCCTACTCGATGGACATACAATTATGAGAACGAATATTCATGGCCATCCTATGTCCCCTTCACAAATGGTGTCCCTACCCTCTGTTTGCCAAAAGCTGGGACTGGGCAACAGGGTATGGATCACTTGACAGCGACCTGTTGTGTTCATTTCCTCTGGGGCATGTGGCACTGGTCACGGTCGCAAGACAGACTATGGGGCTAGATGGCCTTTTGGTCTGACCCAGTATGGCTGTTCTTATGGTCTTAGATTCCAGCACTGATCACTGATAACTCAGTTAGGGATCTTTAAACAAAATGGTGGATCTGCTTCCAGTCCACTTTTAAGTACCAAGGATGGCAACACTGCTCTAGCAGCCCCACCCTCACTGATACCAAGCAGAGGTCTGATGATAATATTGGCCCTAGTCTTTGCAATCAGCCAGGGATTTGCACCTGAAGCTGTCATGCTACCAGGAAACCAACAGCCACTGCTCATTTCCAGAGTGAGCTCAATTCAGGCGTCTAGAGAGGTAGATGTTTCCAACAGTACACTCCAGTTATACCAGTAAAGATAGGTCTTTAGGATGTCAAAGCAGCTATTCATGAATGGAAACAGAATGACACTTAATTTCTCTCCGCACCCCACCTTAACATGTTCTTGGACCTTCCTGCAGAAAGAGCCAGGCTCTTAACCCTTAGGAATGATCCCAAACTGTCTGTGGCTTAAATGAAGCCCTACATCTCCTAGTAAAGCTGTGGGATCCAGGTTTTACCAAGATGAATGCAATAGGTAGCGGTATATACCTGTCCATCGGCAGACGTTTGCTGAGGAGGCTGGAGATCACTGCCTCTTGGTGATGGTGAGCTAGAATGGACACTGCCTCCACCAGGAACTGCCTCAAGCTGCCCTCCTGGATCGTAGGCATGTGGTGATATAGTATAGCCAGGATATCTGGCACCTGGAAGGAACAAAACCAGAAAGAAATGTCCCTTTTTCTTTCTCTCCATTCATTCTACAGAATCAAAACCTTTATTTAGCCATTTGCTGCTTTTTTAGAAATGCCTCACTTCAAGAAGCAAATGTTCAAATACGTCTGCGTAACTTGAACCCACACAAATTGCCCACACACGGCTGTAAAAATTAACACTGACACACACACAGACACACCAGGTAATTTAATGTGGTGGTGCCCAGCTGTGCATTACATAAACCAGTTCACATGCACAAAAGGCGGCTTTGCTTGCCCAGATTTTGCAGGTGTGATTTAAGCAGCCAAATCTGACCATTTGCCTGGAGAATGCAGAGCTCATCAACAACCACAAGCACAAAATATGCAAGTGCTTTAAAGACAGTGTGCAAATGCCTGGGACTATGAACAGGGGACTACCTCTCATATTCATTCCTAGCCCTTCACATCTTCAAAACACTGTGCAAACATGGCAGTTCTGCTGCGAGGGTTCCCTGTCCTGAGGCCTTTCACCAGCCTTGTTAGAAGATTTGTGGAGTGCTCCTTTCATCTAGCCCTAATGCACTGGGCGCCAGAATAAGGCATATAAATAGTGGATCCCAAAGACACTAGCGTTTTCTCCCTCCCTCCTTCTCTTCTTAAAGGGTAGGTCTACACAGCAAAAAAATCCCACAGCACTGAGTTTCAGAGCTCAGGTCAACCTGGGCCTGTGGGGCTTGCACCATGGGGCTAAAAGTGGAGCTGTTCCTGCTCGGGCTGGAGCCCAGGCTCAGAAACCTGGCAAGAGGCTGGCAATAGCCCAGTGCTCTTTTTAATCCATGTAGCCCTTAACCATAGACCTCCTAATACCTGGAGGCCTCCAAGTGCCAGTCATTCTGTCTTCTTGTCTTTTCCCCAGAGTCTGTTTTCTCAAGCCTTTCTTGGCTGAATACTTTGGCAACAAGCTAGACCAATAAACAACCAACCATCTTCCTTTTCCCTTGGATTATCTTGGTCTACTGCTATTGATTCTGCCATTGCCTATCTTAGGGTAGAAACAGAGATGGAATCGACTCTATGTCCGAGGGGGAGAAACAGCAAGATTTTTCTTCCTTACACATGAGGGCAAAGATCAAAAAGTCTAGAGTTCAGGCAGAAAAGCTCTCCAGTTCCCAGTTTTACCTCGTCCAGCATGGCACCTCCACACTCCTTCAGGATGATCTTCATCCACAGTCCAGCTGCCGTGGCACAGGTGGGGCTAGCAGACAGCAGACCACCCAATGTGGCCTCAATAAAGTCTGTGGCCTGTTCCAAAGGAAAGTACTCACTAACAACCTGGGAACAAATCAAAAACAGGAGAGACCGCCATGATGTTTGGCTCCAGCACTTTTAAAAATGGAAAAAAAGATACATGCATCAGCAAATGGTGAATTAGCCTCCTGTCTAGCTCGCCATTTGGGATTACAATTCTCTCTCTAGTCTCTAGACTACATTTTTGTCTTCTACACTAATGATATCAGGTTAGAGGCAAAGACTCTGTTGCATAGTTAGCACAACATTGTACTGGATAGGCAGGAGGTAAGTTTCCCGTTTGTAGTCTCTGACATACACTGCATCTTTTTACAGCATATAGAAGGCAGTCAAGAGAGGCGTGCACACAAATATCGGCGAAGGCAAACCCACAAGGTGACAGAATGAATCCTGGGTGGTTTCTCAGCTTGATGTTCCACTAACACAGTTTTTCTCCTGGATGACTGGATGGCAGGGCCGGCTCCAGGCACCCGCCGAGGAAGCTCGTGCTTGCGGTGGCAGATTGCAAGGGGCGGTGTTCCAGCCAAGCTTAGGGCGGCATGGGGGCTCTTTTATTTCATTATTTTTTGTGCTTCACTGCTCCGGATCAGTGAAAAAGCAAGAGCCGGCCCTGCTGGATAGGTACATGTGTGTGCATCCGCGTGCGCATTTTCATGGGCGTGCAACATTCTGTGGAATCTGGTTTTTACGTGGCATTCAGAGCACACATCTAGGAAAAGCATCTTGCTGGTTACTAGCAACCAATGCCCTGCTCCCACAGCTCCCTCCGAGTACGGAAAGGCATCATGAAAGAGCAAATGTCAAATGAACGGTGCCCGGTCACTCGCACATCCGCACAAGCTTTTTGAGTCAGTTACCCTGGCCATTTTGGAAGATGCCTGAAACAGAGCCTCGGGGTCTGGAGCTGTTAGTGCTTCACGGAGACATCTCAGCTCCTCCTCTGCTGAGCCCAGGTTTATGGACTGGCCTGGAGTGGAGAAAAGGAGAAAAAGTACTGTAACGATTAAGGAAACTGAACCCCTACTGCATGGATCTTCATATGGGAGGATCCATGTGCTATCACAGAATCATTGAATCATAGAATCTCAGGGTTGGAGGGGACCTCAGGAGGTCATCTAGTCCAACCCTCTGCTCAAAGCAGGACCAATCCCCAACTAAATCATCCCAGCCAGGGCTTTGTCAAGCCTGACCTTAAAAACTTCTAAGGAAGGAGATTCTACCACCTCCCTAGGTAACACATTCCAGTGTTTCACCACCCTCCTAGTGAAAAAGTTTTTCCTAATATCCAACCTAAACCTCTGCCACTGCAACTTGAGACCATTACTCCTTGTCCTGTCCTCTTCCACCACTGAGAATAGTCTAGAACCATCCTCTCTGGAACTACCTCTCAGGTAGTTGAAAGCAGCTATCAAATCCCCCCTCATTCTTCTCTTCTGCAGACTAAACAATCCCAGTTCCCTCAGCCTCTCCTCATAACTCATGTGTTCCAGACCCTTAATCATTTTTGTTGCCCTTCGCTGGACTCTCTCCAATTTATCCACATCTTTCTTGTAGTGTGGGGCCCAAAACTGGGCACAGTATTCCAGATGAGGCCTCACCAATGTCGAATAGAGGGGGACGATCACGTCCCTCGATCTGCTCGCTATGCCCCTACTTATACATCCCAAAATGCCATTGGCCTTCTTGGCAACAAGGGCACACTGCTGGGTCATATCCAGCTTCTCGTCCACTGTCACCCCTAGGTCCTTTTCCGCAGAACTGCTGCCTAGCCATTCGGTCCCTAGTCTTTCTGTGTGTGTCCGGTGTCAGTAGTCTCTCTGCTCTCACTATTTACATCTAAGCTCCTATTCAAGTACAACTCATGCAGGTAGATCAGAGGTTCCAGTTTAGAGGTGAATCCCTCCACCAAACTCTCCTTGTAAAAGAGACGGGGATAGACAAAAAACTTCGGCAAGAAACCCAGGCTCATCAGTCACTTCTAAACAATGCTAGGATTACTATGTCGTACATTCAAAGGCTGGAGTCCCTTATTCTGTTTCTGAATCATCAACACTGTTTTTAGGACTGATTAATAATAATTGGAAATAGGGTGACCAGGGGTCCCAATTTTATAGGGACAGTCCCCATTTTGGGGTCTTTTTCTTATATAGACTCCTATTCCCCCCCACCCCCTGTCCCGAGGTTTCACATTTGCTGTCTGGTCACCCTCATTGGAAATGGCCTTAAACGATAACCAAGCTCTATCCCTTATCATCTAACCCTTAGGTGAAAAGAATATCCTACTCTTTCACAAAGGGGAAAAATGGCCTCTACTTACTCCACTAGCTCTGAAGGCTCATGCCAGAGGGCTGCTGGAAGAACTTTTTGTTTACAGAATTATTCCAGGAAACCCCTCCAGTACAGCCAGTGGCAGGGTAAAGAGAATGAAAATGTTTAGTACCAAGGGCTTGTCTCCATGGCGATATTCAAGAAAGCTAATCCCCATTCATTTTCAAAATGCATGAGTTAAACTTCATTAAACACCTATGGGGACACACTTATTTAGAATTAAAGTGGCCTTCATTCAGGTTAGTTTCATCCATGGAATTCACGACAATTAATAAGGCCCATTTTAATTCAGAATCCGAGCATCCACACATGTGTTTAATGCCATTTACCTCATGCACTTTAAATGTACACCTTTAGTTCATTTGGATTAACTTTCCTTAGTGTCCCTGTGTAGACAAGCCCTAAGGAATTTAGTGCTTATCTACCTGTATGCAGACCATTTATTAGTTGTACAGATCCCAAAAGTGTGCTAGGCTCTTTACACATCAGAATCTTCTCTTCTAATGAGGTATTTACAAGATGCCCACCATTCTGTTATCTAAGCGACAACACACAGGACAGAAAGAACTAGATAGGCAGACAAATGGACATTACAACAGTGAAAGAAGGTGAAGAATTCCTTATACCTGCTCATGGTCTCCTCACCTTGTATACAGAGAAGGCAGCTGATACAGTCAACCACCCACTGACGGGACGTGGCCAGCGAATCACAGCTGTATGGTGCTATTCGTCCAATCAGAGATCCAAACCGATCAAAAGTTCCCTGAGTCCAATGAAAAAAGAAGGAAGAACGAAGAATGAATGGTTTCCAGTTGGACTAGACTTCACTTGCCATCCTTATTGTTGAGACCAGTCAGCTCTGTGTTTTTGGGGAACCAGGGCGCAGTATCTAGCCTGTCTGACTCATGAAAGACACCCCCCACCCCCACCAGTCTCTGTTTGAACCCAAACCCATCAGAGAAAAGGCTTGCAGAGAACAATGAAGGGTGTTGGGAGTCACACCTAGACCCCTCCTGAGAAGGGTGACAAGATTAAGACATCTCCATTTGCATACAGAATGAAGAACAGAGACAACTCCCCTAGCGTCATCTGCATGAAAGATGGGATAGGAATTAGCATGAAGAATGAGGAACAGAGAACCGCACTGAACTCTGGGACCAGAAAAGCAGGGACGCACTGCATCATGGGAATCCCTGCTCCAGATGCTAATGAACCTAAGCCTGCACACACCGAGCTCAGCAATTATCAGACCAATTCTAGTAATAAATCTTTGTTATCCTAAAATACTGAAGCAGCCTAGTTGCCTTGTGAGCTCCCTGGAAAAAAACCACCACCCATAGCCAAGAGTGATCAGCTCCTATTGTCTAGCCTAAAGAAAACCCTTGAAAACCCATCAGTTTACCCATAAACAAATCTAGTGTTCTCCCTTGAACCATTGTATTTTCTCTACAAAACCCCCTACCTATGCCCAAGTAAGGGTTCTGATGTATAGACCCAAACTCTGCTTCAGTTCCACTGGGATTCCATCTCCTGACTGATCGTGCGGGGGGCTCTGCCTGTCTCCAGCACTCAGGACCCTGAGCTACCACCACCACCTGGGAACCCCAACCAGTTCAAGCCTCATGGAGTGGGTGAGATTCCCCCCCCCCGCCCCTCCATTTTCTTTTCTTCCTCAGGTATTAACCTTTCAAATGTAACCATTATGTTTGTTTAGCCCTCCTTGTGTAGTTATCACTATTATTCAGCAAATAACTTTTATGGTTCAGCTGGTTGCTTCTCTCTCTCTCTCTCTCCCTCCCAATTTTACTCTGTATTTTCCGCTTCCCCCATTTACTCTGCAGCAACCCTTCTTTTACCTAAGCTAAAGATCCCGGTAGTGCCCAAAAATACTGTGGGGTTTGCTCATGAAGTGGGTTACTACCAGTACAATTGTAACGTGAAAGTGGGATAGGGATGTGTTAAACTTGGGGCACGTAAGAGGGGAGCAGCTGAAAGTGCTGCTTAACCCAGCCCATTGAGTACAGGGCCATATGAGAGGATCAGCTGGAGAGGGCTGATGGACCTGGTCCGCTCAGACTTGCTCTGCTAGTGCGTGCGTGCGTGTTCATCTAGTTCTCGGCTGGAGGGACCCAGCCCTGGGGAACCGAGGTCCTGCAGGGTAGCTCCACTGGGAGGGGACTTGCAGAAGGAAGGAGGAGAGCTTCACACAAGTGACATAAGCAGCACATTAATAGAATTACAGACCCTCCCCCCCTCCAAGAAGAGTAACCCTAATCAATGAGCCTACCCCAAAGTAACAGGCACATCTGGTACCATTGTGCCCCTGATTCCTGTACTGTACTGGGTAATGCACTTTGGAAAACATAATCCCAATTGTACATACAAATGGATGGGGTCTAAATTAGCTGTTATCACTCAAGAAAGAGACCTCAGAGTCATTGTGTACAGTTCTCTGAAAGCTTCCGCTCAACATGCAGTCAAAAAATAACAACATGTTAGGAACCCTTAGGAAAAGGATCGATAAGAAGACAGCAACTTTCTTTGTGCCACGATATGAATCTACAGGACCCCCAAACCTTGAATACTGTGTGCAGTTTTGGTCATCTCATCTCAAAAAAGATGTGTTAGAATGGGAAGAAATACGGAGAAGTGCAACACAAATTAGGCCTATGGGATAACTTCTCACCCAAAGGAGATTAAAAAAAGAGCGACGTTTCAGCTTGGAAAAGAGACGACGAAGAGGGAATATGCTAGAGGTCTATAAAATCATGACTGGTGTTGAGAAAGTCAATAAGGAAGTGTTATTTAGCCCTTCACCTAACACAAGACCCAATGAAATTAATAGGCAGCAGGTTTAAAACAAACCAAAGGAAGCATTTCTTCACACAATGCAGTCAGAAGCCAGGATACTGGACCAGATGAACCATTCTTTTGCAGGAGGCAGGTTAGCCATTCTTATGTTTTATGTTCTTAGGTGGTTAAATAGAAATTTTCCTTTACCACCCTGGGAGCATAAGAACCAAGAATGCATTTGTGACACTGGCAGACCAGGCAACCTGTGTATGACCCATAATAACTTAACGAGAGGCACTTCCACTGTATCAAGACAAAAAGAAAAGGAGTACTTGTGGCACCTTAGAGACTAACCAATTTATTTGAGCATAAGCTTTCGTGAGCTACAGCTCACTTCATCAGATGCATACTGTGGAAACTGCAGAAGACATTATATACACAGAGACCATGAAACAATACCTCCTCCCATCCCACTCTCCTGCTGGTAATAGCTTATCTAAAGGGATCACTCTCCTTACAATGTGTATGATAGTCAAGTTGGGCCATTATGCTTTTGATTTTGTCTCCTTGGATTACAAACGTGGATACATTTAACACCGGCAGGAGAATGACATGCCTTCTCTATTCTGCAGTCTCTCATCTGGATCTGAATGAAAGCTCCACCCAGATATCCATTCATCCCATAACACTGAAAAAATTGAAATAGTTCACTGTTCCACACACAATCTTACCGTAGCATTCTGATCACTGAGAGTGGATTTCACAATCAGAAGCTTTTTAACTCTTGTCTCAGGCACTGAAAGATAAGGAGAGGTGTACAGTACTTCTTTGTTCCACACACACTCACTTTCCACACTGGAATTAATCCTGGATTTCAAAGGGCCCTAGTTAAGAATAGTACCAAGCTTCTCTCCTCTACAGAATCAGTGGGGAAAACATAGGACCAGATTCTGGTCTCAGTTGCACCAGTGTAAATCTAAAGTAATTCCATTTCTCTAAATAGTGCCATCCTACTACCATGATGGAAATATTATAAAGGAGTTTGATAGACTGAGGTGACTGAAGTTAATCTGCAAAAAGAAAAGGAGTACTTGTGGCACCTTAGAGACTAACCAATCTATTTGAGCATGAGCTTTCATGCTCCTTTTCTTTTTGCGAATACAGACTAACACGGCTGTTACTCTGAAACCTGAAGTTAATCTGTGTTTACACCGGCATAACAGGACTCAGAATCTAGTCTAGAGTGTATAATACTTAGGATTCTCGAGTCAGGAGTATTATTCTATTTTTATCTGATTCTTGTTAACGTGCATTAGCCCCAAGTTAACTTCTGTATTTGAAGTTGAAAAAGACCTTGACAAATATCTTGGGCTACATTCAGCACTTAGTTGAACCTGTTGATTTCCATATGGGGCCATATAGGGGTAACTTAGGGCAGCATTTGGTCCCTTAGTGGATCTCCAAACCACTGGTGACTGTGTGTTCTAGAGCCTCTGTGCCCCAGTTGCAGAGGTGATGAGTCTGCTGCAGCCCTGCCGTGCCTACACAGCCTTGGTTCTTTAGCTCAATCTCCAGTAGCTCAAGCTTTTAGCTCTGGATGTCCTCAGCTCAACCCTCAGCATGTCGGCCAAGAGGGCAGCTGGCACAGTTGCTCCTGTGTTACTTACAGTCAGCCCCAACAATAGCCCTCAGGAGCTCTAAAGACACCACACGAACGGCCTCATGCTCAATCTTCTGCTGCTTGTGTAGAAATGCTAGCATGTCATCAGGAGAAGAACGGGCTGCAAGGGAAGAAATCACATCCTCACTGCCTGCAGAACTCTTCTTCTTACCGTACCTCACAAAGGTAAGGAAGTTACAAAGAAACCACAGTGTCACTCAGAGTGTCTTCCCCTTACCTAGCAGAAGTACACAATGGAACAGCTCTTTGTGGTTTTCAATGCTGAGCTGCTTAGCTGGAGAACAGATCTGTGGGAAGAAGGGAAATGGTCAAAGAAAAACTAATCAGAAGCAATGGAAAAGAAAAATGTTCAATTAATTTCTAAGCTTCCGCTTCCTGCTTGTCCAACTGGAGGTCTGAACCCCAGGGAGATGGTCCTGCATGCACAGCAAGACTCAAAGACAATGACCAATACATAAGATAAGAGAAGCTAAAGTGTTTTGAGCAGCAGAGCTGACCTAATCAAGACACAGCCACAGTTTTTACTTTACAACTCTGACTCTCCCTGGTAATCGGCTTATGGTGAAATCACTTTACAAAGTGACCTGGATAGTAGCTAAGAAAATGAGAGCGCTCCCTGCTTACTCTTGAGCCTGCAGAAATCAGTAAGGCATGAGGAGGTCCCCAGGCTCTCCACGATCATTCCATCGATTTTTCAGTGTTAATATGCTTCAGATCTGCTGTGCCTAAGCTCAAGGGATCCAAGCAAAACCACCCCTCACCTGGTTGTGCAGAGCACTGCAGATGGCTTGAAACTTCACTTTAGGTAGAGGGATCTTATATTCACCAGAGACCTCCAAGAGCTGGCTCAGACTCTGCAACAGAGGGCGAAAGTCAGATGGTGGGCACACAAAGGAGCCATATGTAGTGACTGAAGCAGATTCAGGGGATTCCTAGATTCCAAGGCCGGACCGGATTCTTGCCATCATCTAGTCTGACCTCCGGTCAGTATGACACAGGCCACAGACCTTGCCCAGAATCATTCCCAGAGCAGAGCTTTTAGAAAAACATAACAATCCTGATTGAAAAATCGTCAGAATCCGCCTCGGCCCTTGATAAATGTCTCTAATGGTTAATTATCTCACCATTAAAAATGTACACCGTATTTCCAGGCTGAAAGTGTCTAGTTTCAGTTTCTAGCCATTGGATCAAGTGACACCTTTCTCTGCTAGACGGAAGAGCCCATTAGATAATAGGAGTCCCTCATGTAAGATATTAGAGACTGTAATTAAGTCACCCTGTCACAGGATAGGTCCACCCCGTCAGGGTGGTATGAGGTTGAGGAGGAATTGAAGTAGATCTGGAGTGGCCCAACTGGCCTAGTCTCCCTAGCCACCACAGCAGTCCGGGCTCCTAGGGCAGCATCGCCTAATGGTCGGGATCAGTGCAGCAGCCGTTGGGTGAGGGTCCGCAGCCCAACAGCCTGAGTCACTTGGGCTGCCCTTCTAGGGATGGCAGTGCGGCCCAGTGGCCAAAGTCAATAGACCCACCCTTGGCTGCAGGGCAATGCGGCCTAGTGGCCAGAGTCGATAGAACCCCCTTTTGTGGCAGGGAAGTGTTACCTAGTGGTGAGCCCTTCTCCACTGGGTCCTACCTATTGCACAGAGTCCCAGCCTAGGGCGCAGGGGTATCTGCCACCAACTCAGCGGGGATCCTTCCAAAGCATGCTGAGTCAAGCCCGCTACCTCAACTGGATCAATGCTTCGTCCACCTAGGCTGCTTCCCACCCGTTCTTCCGCAGCTCAGGGATTCTGGGGTCTCTCCTCCATCTCTGGCATTGGGTGGCTGGGGGTCAGCTGCAGCCACAGTCCGGCTGGCCTCTGAATCCTGGAGCACTGGCAGTCTCTCTGCAGGAGCCTGCAATGCGCCTCGGCTCCCTTCGGCAGCCATCCCAGCCTGAGCTGAGCGGCTCTCTTTTGTATCCTGGGTCCAGCTGAAGCATGCCGAGCAGAGATGAGGGGGCATGGCCTCCTCGGCCCACAAAGTATGATTAACCCCTGCTGAACCAATGAGGGGTAGGTAAACCCCATCACACACCCTTTTACTTTCTGTGTATTAAACTAAAGAGATTTACTTCCTTGATTCTCCCTCTGTAAGGCATATTTTCTAATCCTTTCGTCACTGTGGCTCTTCTGTCAATTTATCAACACCCTTTTTGAATTGTGGCCACTAGAACTGGACACAGGATTCCAATAGTCGTCAGACAAGTGCCAGATTTAGAGGTAAAATAACCACTGTGCTCCTCCTTGAGATTCCCCTTTTGATGCACCCCAGCTTTAGCTTTTTTGGCCACAGCATGAGTTCATGTTCAGCTGATTATGCCCCATGACCCCCAAAATCTTTTTCAGAGTCACTGCTTCCCAGGACAGCATCCCCCATCAGGTATGTGTGGCCTAAATCCCTTGTGCCTAGACGCATACATTTACATTCAGCCGTATTTAAAGGCATATTGTTTCTTTGCGCCCAGTTTGCTAAGTGATCTAGATCACTCTGAATCCATGAGCTCTCCTCTCCATTATTTACCACTCCCCCATTTTTATCTCATCTGCCTACTTTATCAGTGATGATTTTATGTCCTCTGCCAGGTTATTGATTAAAAAAAAGGTGAAAATCGAATTCCTTCCTGTATCTAACACACTTTTCTCCTTTGCTGCTTGAAGCTTCCAGAATGTCTCGGACGCCATCTACATATTTTATTATGTTTACACAGTTGTGTAGTGCCCTGATGCTATCAAAGAAGTCCATGATGCATTGGTTCCCTCCAAATCGTGGGTATTTCAACCCCCAAAGTGACCACATACTCTGTACTAGAAAGCTTCAACCAACATAGACGGTGAGTAAATATCACTACCAAGAAGTTAGAGCTGTCTCATGACTTCATTTACAACTGTGTAGCCCCACTGAAGACAGAATATGGCCCCTTACTTCTCGCTCATGTGGTACTGAGGAGGGATGAAATAGAGAGACAAGGTGAGTGAGACAATATCTTCAATTAGATTATCACACCCACCTTGTCGCTCCAATATCTTGGACCAACATGGCTACAACAGCACTGCATAGAACGGTAGATGAAACAGACAGGCAATGATTTTATACTTATCAAGTTATGCAATGCAAAGCAGTGACCCTCAAGCCTCCTTATTATTAATTTTCAACCGTTGACAGTTGGCTTGGTACCGACCAGAGACAACATATGGTAGCCCCTGCTCTGAGGAGCTTACGATCTAAAAGAGAGACACAGAGTTGACAGGATGTTTTGGGAAATCACAAGGAGGGAGTATCTTGTTGTGCAGGTGTTTTGTTTTTTATCTCCTTCTCCTCCTCCCCAGGAAACAGAGGATGCTTTTCAGAAGAGGCAGTTACCTACAAATCTTGTTGCCTGGGTCACCATGTGTATAAACCCAGAACTTGTGTGCATATTTATTATCTAACAAGTCACTATCTAGACCAGGAAACCCCACAGGCAGCAAATTCCTCCTGCAGGTCATACAGGCACACACAGAGACAGTTACCTTAATGAGTGGTACCTCACCTTGGTGACGTGAAAAACATCAATTTCCTCCTTATATTGCTCAAGGAGCCATGAGATCTCTTTAAATATCGGGTTTTGCGGCTCCTTTTTGTGTAGCAGGATGCCCATCATGGGACCAAGGGCTTTGATGATGGCCTGCTTGAGCTGCATAGATGAGACACAGAATTTATGTTCCTACGAATTCATTCAATATCTTCCAATAGGCACACCTTTCCTACTTCTAATGAGTGCAGTTTCCCTTGTTCCACTGTCGGAACGGTCCTATCTCAATATTTCCTGGTAAAGAACCAGGACTCGTAGGGTTGGTGTCAGGATTATATTCTAATGCACCTCACAACTAGACCAGGTAAAATATTTCCCCAGATTAGTATGCATTCTAGGCCAACTCATCCCTGCTGTAACTCCACTGGGGCTGAATGGACTTAGACCAGGAATTAATTTAGCCCACTATCCCGGGTTCATCTGCACATTAGGTGCACAAAACTAGACTCCATGTACACTGGGTACAGACCAAATTTCCATGATGTGGTGACATTATAAACGTATGGGTTTTCGATGTTTTACATGACAATCTGTTCCATCCAAAAGGACCTCCCATTAAATGCCATCATCACAAAGAGTGCCAGACACACAGAATGTAACATCACAATTTCCGCTAAAGGTTTAGAAAGCCAGCAATTCTCACCTCCAGCTCCTCACAGCTCAGCCAGTTGCTGGTCACATGACTATATAAGGGAAGAATGTTCTTGCAGAATTGTGATTCACCCATTCTGGGGAATGGGCACTTTTCCCAGTTCATAAAATATACATTCACTGCCCTTGAGCATTTTTCCAGAACTGCACAGAAGGAGAGAAGACAGGCCATGTGAAAAGGACATAGTAATAATGAGGAGAAGTTGCTTTCTCAGAGAAGACACCCAGGCCTATCGTTTACTCCAGTACCATGGCAGCTACTATCAGGACTAGATGCTGAAATCCCATATCAATTGGGAGCTATTTCTCTTTTCCCCATTCCATTTCTTGTTTCTTAAAAGGCTTTTTTCTTTGTACATCTCTCCATCTTTTTTCAATTACCATCATTTGAAGACTCTCGTCCCCTGCAGTTATTGTTTATTCAACCCGAACACTGTATGATTTCATCCTGAGTTACAGTTTGTCTGAAAGATGTTCAGTGCTCCTCACTGCCATTGGCTTTAGTGGGATTTGAAGTTAGTGGGGAGCACTTTGCCCTAAAAGTGGGTGCATCTAGTGTCCTTGCTAAGAGGAATTAGGGCCCAATCCTGTTCTCTATGAAGTGGATGGCAAAATTCCCATTTCCCTCAAGGGCGCAGGATTAACCCCTTACTGAGCATCACCTGAAAAGCAAAGGAAGAGAGAAGTGGAGTAGACAGAGAAAGAGGGTGAAAGGAGATGATGATGATGATGATGAAGAAACTGAGGAGAGAGAATGGGTGGAGGAGTGGGAAACAGGGGATTTTTAAATGTACAGTAATGAAATCTGCTCCCTTCACTTCCTCCCCCAGGAGCCTCCTGGCAGAGGGGCAGCTTCAGCCTTTGTGTCTGTTTATTTTAAATGATATGCGTGAGTCATAAAGGGCCTGAACTTACAAATGCTCAGCACCTCCTGCAAAGGAAGGAGCACTCTCAACTTCACTGAGTGCTACGGGAGCCAAGGAATGCAGCACCTGGTGCAATCCAGGGAAGGGAGCACAGTTCAGGGCCTGTTTGCAAACTTGGTCAGTCACTTAAATCTGTACCAAGACCCCCTAAATATCCATTTGGGGCACCTACAGGAAGTGCTGGCACTTACCACCGCAAAATGCTTGTCTCATCCTGCTGTCCTTGACTAACGCCAACGTGGAGATCATGACCTTCAGGATCATTCCCACAAAAGGGATACACTTAAGTGCTGCAGAGAAAGGCCAGAAGAGAAGGAAGACAGACAATCAGCTGCTCTCTGCCTTCTTACAACACACGTAGAAACACTGTGGGGCAGGATGCTCTGGGTTCCGAGGCCATTGGCGCTGCGTAAGCAGAGCAGAATGGCTTTAAAGCAGCCATTGAAAGCCAGTGGGGGATTCACCCTGAAGAGGGGAATCCTCCACAGGTGTACAGCTGTGCCCAATGCCCAACTCACTCCCAGAGCAGGGGAGAGAGCACTGGGGCGGGATGGCAAGTGGGGTGGAGAAGAGCTCCACTAGACCTGATCTTCCACTCATTCCCATCCTTAAGGTACTTCACTCAGGGGCATAGGTTAGAGCTTGCACCTCCAGTTGGATCGCTCATGATCTGGAGGCCAGAACTAGCAACAGCAGTTAATCTTGTGTTTCTACACACACACACTCAAACAGAGCTCTGTTTAGCGGTAACATTTTTAGGTAGAGAGATAATCCCCTGTCCTTAAATGAAAAACAATCACTTTGAAAGAAAAGAGGGAAGTGACCATACCATAGGCGGATGACAGGTTGCCCAATGTAATGAAAATAAACTCTTCAGGCAGCTCCAGATGATACACCAGCTCTAACATGACATCACTGAAATAGCAGCGTGCCAGAGTCACTAAGGTGTTGCTAGCTGCCACTTTTAGTTCATTTCTTGCTTCCTAAAACCAAAAACCAAAAGAGAGAGACTGAGGTGACTGAAGCCGGTTGCACTAGCCAGAGTTGTTTACATGAGTCAAGTCCTTATTTCTGTGCACAAGTTGTGAGTGAACCAACCCAACTTTCTGAGGGTAGAGTCATTCGTCATAAATATTCCTTGAGTCACTTGAGTCACTTGGCTAAACAGTTTTCAGCCTTTGAGTTGCTTGCAAGCTGCTTCGTCAGCACATGTGTAACTTTCAGCATGTGAGTTGTCCCATCTTATGCATGTGCACAAGTGCTGTCTAGGACCTGGGCTTTGGTCTGGAGGAAGGTGTGGACCTCTAACAGAAGAATACATTTTCATTTCAGTATATAGTTTATCCCCCCAAAAGAGAGTTTGAATGAGTTAAAGCTTTGGATCCTTTGATTGGTATCTCGGGAGAACTAACTTACCTGAGTCTTCTCTGTCATGTGGTTTGAGGCTAGTGTTATTATTTTCTTCAGAAGCCGTCTCTCTAGGCCCTGGGTGTCCTGCTGTAAGACTTTCTCCAGGACACAGTAAATGTCTATTCTGTTTTGCTGGGGACAAAACATAAAGGAGAAGAATTGGGAAAAGTTTGTCTTGCCGACCAAACAGTAATGTAGCTAATAAGCCCCTGCCCTAATTGGTGGCTTAATTGGCGTAAAACATGCCCTGCCCTCCACAAGCACCGCATTCAGCAGCGCTTCAGAAGCAGCCGAGCAACTGACATTGTTTAATCTTCCTGGAGAGAAAAGAGCCAGAGGAAGCGCCCTTCACTGCCCCCTTCTCTAGTTTCATTTATTCAGAACAAACAATAAAAATGAGCACCTTGCCCTTGCTCTAGCCACTCCAGGCAGAATTTGTAAATGTGGAATATAAAATACCCAACTCCTGCAGTGAGTCCTCAACCGCTCCCGGGGGCAATGAGCTCAGCCCTTAGATCTACACGGACAGTAGCACGCGCGAAGGTGTCTTTTATGTGGCCCATCAGTGTAGAACTTCACAGATGAGACTAACTATGGAGGAGTTGTAGGATCAGTTGGGACCGAGAAAAAATAAAGCGGGACACTGAGAAATTAAAAGCCTGAGGAGAGACCAAGATTCATTTCAGAAAACTGCAAACTAGCACCCCTGGAAAGGAGGTAAAAGTAACTGACAGAATGGGAGGGAGAAAAGTGGGAAGCAACAAGTGCCCTGGGGGTGACAGTGGAAAACAAAGTCAAGAGGTATATGCAAGGTGTGATGGCTACCACAAAGAGCCATGTGGGTTGGGTCTTTTACACACAGGGATCATGGCACAAAGCAGGAAGACAACAGTTCCTCTCTGTTCAGCTGAGCTGTGACTGCATCTGGAGGAGTGCCTTTTCTAGCACCACATTCCCAGAGAGATCAACAAATGGGAAGTCATTCCTGGGAGAGCAAAAAAGAATGCAGGGGGCTGGCAGAAGTGACTTCTGGATAGAGCCCTGCAACCTGACCCAAATCCTAGGGGACCTGACCACAGGCGTCTGGGTCAGGTTGGGTGAGAAAACAACTGGACCCTCTTGAGCTCGGGTCAGCTCGGCTCTCCTCCTTTAGCCCCTGGGATCGGCACAACCGGGACGGCGTGTTCCTGCCAGCCACCACCTCCTTCCTGCGCTGCACGCGCTGTGGAGCAAGGATGCCGAGGAGTCACAGCGTCTCCCTCTCTCTGCAGCACAGACCCAGCGCAGCAGGGGCCGTGTCAGAGGATGGAGCCATTGCTGCACACAGTGGCCGCTGCACCAGCCCCATGAGCAGGATGCAGCGGCAGGATCCGGTTTGGGGGGAAAGGTTGGGACCAGGATGGAAAATGATTCAGCCCTCTCAGGGTGAGGTGAGTGGGCCGGGGGCCAGTTCAGGTTGGGCTTAAAAATTGGGCCCGAGCAGACCCCTACTTCTGCAGACAGACGGAAAGAGCTGTCTGTATCTGATGCGGCCAAGGGATGACTCTGAAGGAGAGAGGATAATACCATACAACTACCTGGAGGGTGTGAACACCAAGGAGGGAGAGGAATTTTTTAGGATAATACATTTTGGTAAAAGTAGGAGTAATGGGATTAAGCTAAAAAAGGACATTCAATTTAGACTTTGATAACAGGAAAAATGCCCCAACTGTAAGACAGGGCTATTAGGTTATGACATAGTCTTCCTAGGAAAGAGGCGGAAGTTCGGTCCTTAGGGGCTTTTCAAATTAGTTTGGCCAAAACAGTGGAAAATGGCTGCTGGGAATGCTCCTGCATTAGCAGGGAAATGGACTGGATGATCCAATAGGTCTTTTCCGTCTCGGTCTCCTGTGAGTCTAGACATCTGTGTGACCTGCATGCCAAGGTCATAACCCACTTTGGAAGGTTCAAAGCCAATCAGATCTCTGAATGGGAGAGCTTAGGGGTCAGACAGGGTCTGCATCAGATCTCTTGATTGGCTATACATTCCAGTGGTTCTGCTTTAAAAGGCATGCTTCTGCAAACTGCAATCATAACAGACAGCTCCACTGGGGAGAAGCCCCTTCCATTCATTTTTAAATGTAAGGAGGATTTTTTTAATTGAAAATTGTCACTGACAACTTATCAATACATAAGCACTACATAATTCAAGTAATTCAAGTAATTAATCACATGAATTAACATAATTAATCACTCTCCTTACAGTGAGTATGATAACACCCATTTTTTCATGTTCTGTGTGTATCTAAATCTCCTCACTGTATTTTCCACTGAATGAATCCGATGAAGTGAGCTGTAGCTCATGAAAGCTTACGCTCAAATAAATTGGTTAGTCTCTAAGGTGCCACAAGTACTCCTTTTCTTTTTATAATTAATCAAGTAATTCAAATAATTAAAGGAGTCGGAGGCCAAGACAAGCGGTTCAGTTGGCCTCCTAGTACTTTAATGGAAACTAAAATGCCTTCTGTGTTGGCCCTTAATAGGGAAATGGACTTTGTTGGATGCAAGTATTAATCAATGGAAAAAAGGGGTCTGAATATTCCTCCTGGGGCAATTCTGCACTACTGCACATGTGCATAATTAATGAGCCCCGCATATTTTTATTTTTTTGCACAGTAAAAAGCTTCTGCTGAAATGCTGCTGCCGTTCCATCTCTTGCCCACCAAAGGGTGCTGTGGCAATAGAACAAAGCAGCAACTCCCTATCAGCGAAGGAAGAAGAGAGAGTGTGGGATGCTGGGGTGGGGTCAATCAGGGGCTCATAAGGGCTAGTGGGGGAGGACAGACTGGGGCAGGGGCTGAATGGGAGTGGAGGCACAGAGTTAGAGGAGGAGGGAGGTTCAGGGCTCCATAGTGATGGGGGAGGAGGTGCAGAGCTACCTAAGGACAGGGGCCGGTTGGCTGGGGGCACAGAGACACATGGGGACAGGGGGAGGGGGTACAGGGACACATTGTTAGGATATAGATGTTCAGGCCTGTCTGTAAAGGCCTATCAGCTAAGAATTTAGGTGTATTCTTATCACTTGGCTAGTTCTAGAGGTATAAAAGAAAGAATGAAAATCACTGTCTGCCAGTGTAAGGTCCTTCTCTTACTGTGACAGTCTGAGGCCCTGTTCTTAGGCTAAGGCCTTTGGCTAAGCAGCAGAGGCAGCCATAAGCTGGGAAGCGACCAGTCACCTCTTCACATTCCCAACTAGTCACATTGAAATAAGGTGCTATTGGGCTGTTCGGAACACAATCCTGTCCTGATAATGCCTATTGCCTCCAGAGAAAGGGAAGGGCCTAGAAGATGTAAAAGGAAACTTAGTTTGAAAGCATCCTGTCTGGCAAGAACTCACTTATCAATAGCAGGGATGTGAAATCCTCATTTCTGGGTTTGTTCTATCACTGTAGTCCCCATTTCCCCATTGTTTGTCTGTATAATCTCTGTCTGGTTCTGTGATTGTTTCTCTCTGCTGTATAATTAATTTTGCTGGCTGTAAACTAATTAAGGTGGTGGGATATAATTGGTTACATAATCATGTTACAATATGTTAGGATTGGTTAGTTAAATTTTAGGAAAAGGATTGGTTAAGGTACAGCTAAGCAGAAGTCAAGTTTTACTATATAGTCTGCAGTCAATCAGGAAGTGAGGGGGTGGGTGTGTGGGTGGGGGAAATGGGAACTGGGAATGGGGGTGGGGAAATTGGAATCATGTTTTGCTAAAGGGGGAAATGGGAACAGGGAATGGGGCTGGGGAAATTGGAATCATGTTTGGCTAAGGGCAGGAATGGGAACAGGGACACAGCTGTAAGGCTCTGTGGTGTCAGAGCTGGGAAGGGGGACACTAAGGAAGGAAACTGAAATCATGCTTGCTGGAAGTTCACCCAATAAACATGGAATTGTTTGCACCTTTGGACTTCGGGTATTGTTGCTCTCTGTTCATCTGAGAAGGACCAGGGAAGTGAGTGGGTGAAGGAATAAGCCCCCTAACACACATGGGGATGGGGGGAGTGGGTTTCTGAGTGGGGGTGGAGGGACACATGTGGACGGGGGTGCAAGGACCCATGGGTGTGCAGGAACACATGGAGACAGGGGCAGATGTGCCTTACTGAATGGGAGAGGTTAGGGGTCAGACAGGGTCTGCATGGGGGGAGCTGCCTAACAATTCCTCCCTGCCCCTCCCAAAAAAACTGTTCCATACTTTTCCCACCCATACCCAGCAACGCTCCAAGTTCACACCCAGGCTCCTTCCCAGCAATTTACTTCCCTCCATTACCCTTGACTCTACCAAGCCTTTGCACTGCGCCTAAGGGGTGCAAGAAATATGGTTCTGTATTGAGTTTAAATGAATTATTACTCAGAGTTCTGTATTAACATGCAGAGTAAGGAATTGGTTTGTCAAAAAACATTTCCTGAATCCTTTTTGTTGTCTGTATTCATACAGACATACTTGCTGACAGGTATTTTGAAATAAATAACCAAAAATCATTTTAACGGGTGTAATTATATTGTATTGTTTTGACAAACAAAATATGCAGAATTTTGCAGAACCTCTAAAATATTGTACGCATCATTTTTATTTTTTTCTTGCAGAATTCCCCCAGTAGAAAATATATAGATAAGGGTCCCTTCAATGCTATAATCTCAATAATATGTCATCATAACAAAGGAGTGTTGGCTAGGCTTTAGAGCAGGGAGTCAGTTCACTTGGGTTTTATTCACATTCTTTGACTAACTTGCTAAGTGGTGTTGAGCAAGTTACTTAATTCCCTGTGACACAAGTCATCCGTAAATGGGGATAATGCTTCCCATTCTCACAAGGGTGCTGTGAGTCTTAATTCATTAGTATTAGGGAAGTGCTTTGAGATTTTTGGACGAAGATGCTAAAGAAGGGCAAAGTATTATTAGAAGAGATTACTGCTAGTCCGATGGTGTACTTTTACTGTCTACAGCCCATGTACTCCACTGTGTGTAAAAGGGCAATGCTCTCTTTATAGAGCATTGTATCATCCTGATCTGTAAGAACAGCATTTTGCATGATGAGTTTACGCCTGAGGACAGAAGGGCGAATACTGATTCTCCTGATGGTGCGCCAGGCCAAGTTCTACACTGAATTACCCCCGTGCAGTCCCTTGTACCCCCATGAAGTCAGGCAGAATTTGGTGTGGACACCTGGAAAGCGGATGCAATTTCATGAAAGTGCCCTACCTCATCCTTTTGCAGTTTCTCGAGCAGAACTGTCAGAACGATAGCCAGCTTGGTTTCGGCTATAAAGGCAATCCTGAGGGCAATTTTGCCCTTATCTTGGTCATCCATATGTGCCAGGAGGGAAACAACCTCATTATAAACACCTGAAATTAAATAAAAGGATTCGGCTGGTTACCACTGACAGCAGAAATTGGTGCTGGCCTCTTTAATTCACTATCCAGTCAAGATTCTGCAGGAGCTCAAACACTGTGAGAAGTAGACCTGGGAATCCTGGAAATCCTCTTCCTTCCTCCTCATGACCAGGTTTGTTTGCTGAACTCCCCAGTGTGCTTGGGGGGAAATCATCATGAAGCAAATTTGCTCCTTTCAAGTAGGTCCCCACGTAAAATAATCTTCCTTTCCCTCTTTACTGTCAATTGATGAGTTTTGATAGCATACAGAATACTAATTTAACTCTAAGCCAAGAAATAGAGCTAAAGTTAAGCACATGCTGAGGAGTTTTGCTTAGTCAGGGCCTCATTTTCAAAAATCTTGAGCACCCAGATGTACCTATTAGCTATGCTGGGAACTTTTGGGGCTCGGTATCTCTTGAAAATCAGGCCACTGTTGGAGACCTCAGTATGAATTTAGAAGCTTAACTTTAGGCCCCTTGTTTTGAAGAAAGCCTTTAATCTTCTTTTATGGTCGTTTAAATACTTGCAGAGAAGACTCATGGAACGGAGTTCATCCAGTTCATAGAATATCAGGGTTGGAAGGGACCTCAGGAGGTCATCTAGTCCGACCCCCTGCTCAAAGCAGGACCAATCCCCAACTTTTGCCCCAGATCCCTAAATGGCCCCCTCAAGGATTGAACTCACAGCTCAAACCACTGAGCTATCCCTCCCCCTGTACAGTTGCCTGTAGAGGTCATAAAGGAATTCCCCCGCCCCCCACCCCCACCCCCATGCACAATTGGCGAGGTGTACGCTGTGAGTGGGGTGGGGTGGGTCCCTCCAACCTTCATCTGAAGCATCAGGGATTGACCATAGCAGGAGATGGGACACCTGGTAGGGTGGACCAGTGCTCTAAAATGGTTCAGAGAATCTGTTTCCTTAGTTGTCCTGCTCACATGCTCAGGGTCCAACTGATCTCCAGAGTTGTGGGTGGGAAGGAATTCCCCCTGGTCGGATTGGCAGGGACCTTTGAGTGGCAGGATGGGGCACTGATCACCTGCTAGGATAATCTGAGTATATCTGACCCAATCAATTCTCGGCCATTGCAAGGGCCTCAGGCATTGGTGGAACCTCAGTCTCTCCTGTCCTCTGCCGACAGCACACAACAGTTTTGTCTCCTACAGACTGAAATGTTTTTGTCCAAGACAAGTTTTGGGGTTCAGTGTAGGGTTGCTAGGTGAAATTTAGTGGCCTGTGAAATACAGGAAGTCAGACTAGATGATCTAATGGTCCCTTCTGGCCTTAAACTCTAGGAAACAATGAAATAGCTGGTGTATGAAAAAAACCAGGATTTGATCTCCCATGTATCTCTTCGCTCTGGGCAGAAATTCTCCAGGAGACTTAATATTTCACAAGAAATCTGAAATGCCGTATTTATCTGTCTCCATTGTAACAGCATTCCAAGCATGAAGGAGGAACTAACAAGATTTCCCCTTCCCAGGAAAGACTACTTGAGGTTAGGTGATTGTCCATCCGTTATGCAAATTGCATCCTTCAGTTGTAACACCCAGATGCAAACGGAATCATGACTGTAACCTACTCTGCCCATCTGTGTGGGATGAGGAGCACTAGTGTTGCTAAGAAATGTGACCCCATGCTTTGTTCTCTTGCATTTAAGATAGTAGCAGAGCTTCATTTAGACAGCTAGAGGAGAAGTCCTTCTGCCTTTTTTGTTCTAATTTCCCCTATCGCTGATGGAGTTGGCTCCATGGATGCAGAAGACGCAAAATGAGGACCCATAACAAACATAAATCAACTGGGAGAAAAGAAGGAAGACCTCCCCCATAACATTCCCTAGAAACTCAGATTCTCAGGAAAGTTTCCAGGTCCAGAGGCTGTAGGCCAACTCCTCAACTGGTGTAAATCAACACAGCTACAAGGATGTCAAAGGAGGGACACTGGTTTACAGCAGCTGAGGTTCTGCTCACACAAATGGAGAACATTACAGCTCATCTGTATGCCTGTGCTTTCTAAATGTGTGTGTGAATATAGAATGGATATAGAGAATACAATGCTGACCCTTACCTCTGTCGGTTACCTCCTGATCACTCACAAATTTATTCATGTTTTAATCTTTCCTCAACACTTCCTCCAGTCCTTTCTCCAAAGAGCTCCAGTACTGATAGGCAGCTGGCCTCTCAGGCTGTCCTGTCCGGAATAGCCAGTTAAGATTATGCAAGCACTATTATGACATCGCTGTGACTGTGACATAGCACATAAACTGCTGCTGACCAGGTAGGTGCTGTGATGACATGGACAAGAGTCTCAAAGGTATTTAGGCTCCTAACTCGCACTGAAATCAATAGATGTGAGGAACCTAAATACATTTCAATATCTGGGCCCATCCATGTACGCAGTCCAATAGGTGGCTAAATTTGCTCCGGTGTAGAATTTCTCATTCGCTCGAAATCGTTTTGAATTTTGGTTCCGTCCCTCTCTCAGTTTGCCACACTTTCCAATATTGGTTTTCCTGGAAAATCTGCTCCTGGTTGAATGGATAGAAAATAAAAGCACCGAACAAAGAAAGAGAAGAAACTGCCTTGGAGAATGCACAGTGACACTTGAGTGTGGTTGGTTGGTTGGAATGCACAGTGACACTTGAGTGTGGGTGGTTGGTTTCTTTTGCTTTTTAATTTGGTTGATTAAAAAGCTTGATGAAATCTTATTGGACTGTATTACAAATCTTGATTTTTATATTGTTTTAAAATGAATTGAAATTTATTCTTCATTTCCATGTCCTGCCAAACAAATCAACTAAATTATTTTTTGTTGTGTTTAATACAGTGTGGTGTCATCTGTATGGCCATATGTAGAGCCCACACTTGATTTTGGAGATGATGTTGCCTTTAAAGCATTCAGAGTGATGACACTCTTTGCAGTAAACCATGTGGAAAAAGAATTCCAATGACATGTGTCCTTTGCTATGTATAACTGATTTGGTGCCTTACCCTTTCTGATTTTGCCCTTACACGGACACACTATTCTTTTGTACTCCTCCTTAGTAATTCATCCATGTTTCCCCATTTTGTAGGATTTCTTTTTGATTTTCAAGCTGTTGCCGGCACCCAGTGCCGAGAGGCTGAACAACAGCTTGAGTTGGTTCGTTACCCGGTGTGCTGCACCCAATAATCACAACGGGGTGGAGAAGCAGAAAAGTTTATTTGAAGCTTCAAAAAGGTACAGGGAGATTTGAATCTCAAATCCTGTACCACAGAGCAGGAAGTTACACAGGCTTTTATACATCCTTTTTCCCAGCATACTTATCCAATAGCAAGCTGCTCCAAGTATCCATATAGCCAGCCAATCCAGTTTCCAGCTAGTTTCCTGATTCTCTGTATCATTTGTTAAACTATACATAAAGCTGCTTTATTCAGCATTGTTCTTCCATATCTCCCCTGTTTGGCCTTGATTAGTTTCAGGCAGTCTGACTCTGCAACATACTGTTGCAGATTCTCAGCATAACTGCTGTGTGTGCCTCCAGGCGGGGGGGCCAAGGACACTTGGGCCTAGCACGCAGAGCTGCTGCGAGTGCCTCCAGGCAGGGGGGGGGGCAAGGACACCTGGGCCAACTGCGAGGGGGCTTTATCAACACTCGTGGTCTTCCATCCCCTCGAGTTACCTAGTGGCCATGCCCCAGTGTTCCCAACAAGGTCATTACAAAACTTCTGATGGAGCCATTGGCCTCTTACTATTCTTCCTCTCTTTCCTTTGCATTGGCAGTTGTGCCTTTAATATTGTCTCCTGGAGAAACTGCCAGCTTTCCTGAACTCCTTTATGCCTTAGACGTTTTCCCCATGGGTCGCTACCTACCAATTCTCTGAGGATGTTAAAGTCTGCTTTTGGCAGTCCTTCTCCTGTCATTCTCATTCCTTCCTTTCCTTAGAATCATGAAATCTATCCTTCATGATCCCTTTCACCCAAATCACCTTCCACCTTCACATTCACAACCAGCTCCCCCTGCTGGTCAGAATCAAGTCTACAGTGGCTGTTCCCCCGGTTTCTTCCTCCATTTTCTGAAACAAAGCATTGTCCCCAGTACATTCCAGAAACTTATTGGGTAATTTGGGGTTTTACCATTTCCTTTTTCAGCAGATGTCTGGGTAGGTAAAGTCCCCCATTACAATCAGGATTTGTGTTTTGCATATTTCTGTTGTTTGTTCTAGAAATGCCTCCTCTCCCTCCTCTTCCTGATTTGGTGGTCTGTAATAGACCCCTACCAGGACCTCACCCCTGTTTATTCCCTCTTTTATCTTTACTCAGAGACTTTCAACTGGTCTGCTTCTCACCTCCTTCTGGACCTCAGAACAGGTTTACAATGCAATATGTCCTCTCTTTTTTTTCCTGCCTGTCCTTCCTCAACAAGCTATAGCCCTCTATACCAATAGTCCAGTCATGAGATTTATCCCATCAAGTATCTGTGATGCAGTTAAGCTCAGTTAAGATTTATGTTCTAAAACTCCCAGTTCTTACTGTTTATTCCCCATTAGTATTCCTCCTTGCTTGTGTGTACAGACATCTAAGATGTTAAGCAGATGCCCCCATGGATTTCCCTCTTGTTTCTCCTATAATTCTACTGCAATTTTCCACATCTACTTCTCCCCACACAGCTAGTCCTCTATTAAGGCCACCTTTTTTTACCTGGTGGCTTTTTTCACCTGCCCCCTCTGAACTTCGTTTTAAGCTCTTCTCCTAAGGTTGGTGAGTCAGTGCATGAAGATGTTCTTCTCCTTCTTGGTCAGACGGACCCCATCTCTTCCCAGCAAACCTCCTTCCTGCAATAGCATCCCATGGTAGAGGAAGTCAAAGCCTCCCAGAGACCCATCTTCATAACCCTATTCTGTGGGCATGCCTACCATTGAGTGTGTATTGAGCAGAAAGAACACTCAGTGCAGGAGACCAGGGGACTGAGTTAAACTGCAGATGTCAGGTTCACAAACTTCCATTTTCCGTGACTAATCTCTTAAACTAGTGAGGATGGCCACGGTATAAAAATATTTCTGGAGATCAGCATGTGATTATTTGTATTGCAGTACTGCCTCACAGTCCCAGTCACAGAGTAGGATCCCATTGCGCTCGGACCTGTAGAAACAGAGAACAAGATGGTCCTTAACTGTCATTAATTAATTAACACATCTTAAGAGCACAACAAACAGACAAGAGGATAATAAAGCAAGCAAAAAAGCCCCCTTTGACCAGGTACCAGCAGATAACTAATATAGAGCTACCTATTTCGGCAACTTTCTTCCTGATTCAGGGTCTGATGTGACTCAGCCCCTGTTCCATGCCATTGTGTAAACTGGGGACTCGTACATTTGCACAAGATGGAAAGTATCCAGTGGCACACCGTTGAGGCCTACTCCATTTTTAGTACATAAACAGCAGGCCACTCTGCAAGAAGCTAAGGGCATGGTCAGCACAGAGAGTTTGCCTGTCTCTGTGCTGGTGTTCTGCACCCCTCACTGTCTACACCTGGCTCCATAAAGTCGGGCCTTTCAAAAATGCAGCATCAGGTAGGAGCACAGGTAATTGTAAGAATGCTTGCTCATTGCAGCTGTTACCATCCGGGCAAGGCATCCACATATAAGTCCACTACGGATGGACCAGTGATGGGAAGAGTGTTCATGCATGTGACAAGTAACACCATGAACTATGTAATGCCACAGAATAAATTAAGATCAAGAACAGAACAAGAGTATGTGTGGCAAAGCCATGACAAACACTGTACAGGCATCAAGGAGCTCATAAATTAGCACCTCATCACCCCAACACTGCCTCAGCTTGACTTAGAGCTTGGGCAACAGTAGACCCTCAAAAGGAGGAGGCCACAGCTTTACACCCGTGGTCACTGTGATGTTAACTGGCTGCATTTGACAAGAGCTGGATCAGAGGTTGACTTTGAGTGTATTTACAGGGGGCAAGGTTTTCACAACACAAGCCTTGTGCACACACACAAATAGTGTTCTGCAGCAGTGCAAGTTGAGCTGCAGCAATGAGCAGCGGGATCCTGCTTGGGCTCGTAATTCATACACTTCTCTCACTAATGAGGATCAACAGATCAACCCATACTGAATGCAGCTTGACAATATACCATCACTTAAAACACATTACAGTCAGAGAGGATGATAAATATTCCATTTATACACATTATGTACAAGGCCCAAAATGACTGAGGGTGCAAGAAAACAAAGCTGGTAAATACAGAAAATGCATTTGTCATAAATATAAAGGGAAGGGTAAACCCCTTTAAAATCCCTCCTGGCCAGAGGAAAAATCCTCTCACCCATAAAGCGTTAAGAAGCTAAAGGTAACCTCGTTGGCACCTGACCAAAATGACCAATGAGGAGACAAGATCCTTTCAAAAGCTGGGAGGAGGGAGAAAAAACAAAGGGTCTCTCTGTCTGTCTGCCTGCCTGCCTGCGTGCGTGCTGCTGCTGCTGGGGACAGAACAGGACTGGAGTCTGAGAACTTTTAGTAAGTAATCTAGCTAGGTATGTGTTAGATTATGATTTCTTTAAATGGCTGAGAAGAGTTGTGCTGAATAGAATGACTATTCTTGTCTGTGTGTCTTTTTTGTAACTTAAGGTTTTGCCTAGAGGGATTCTCTATGTTTTGAATCTAATTACCCTGTAAGGTATCTACCATCCTGATTTTACAGAGGTATTCCTTTACTTCTATTAAAAGTCTTCTTGTAAGAAAACTGAAAGCTTTTTCATTGTTCTAAGATCCAAGGGTGTGGGTCTGTGGTCACCTATGCAAATTGGTGAGGATTTTTACCAAACCTTCCCCAGGAAGTGGGGTGCAAGAGTTGGGAGGATTTTGGGGGAAAAGACGTATCCAAACTACGTTTCCCAGTAAACCCAGTTAAAGTTTGGTGGTGGCAGTGGAAATTCCAAGGGCAAAGGGTCAAATTAATTTGTACCTTGGGGAAGTTTTAACCTAAGCTGGTAAAAGTAAGCTTAGGAGGTTTTCATGCAGGTCCCCACATCTGTACCCTAGAGTTCAGAGTGGGGAAGGAACCTTGACAGCATTACTGAAAAAACAGCTGCAGATTGACTCCTGCTAGCAAGAAGCTTCTGTACAATGTACAGTAAGATATTGGGCTTAACCCAACGCAGGGCTAGGCTGAATTAAAGTCAGTCAAAGTTTTGTCTGAGTAGGGTATGAGGCCCAGCTCCTCAAAGGTCTTTAGACTCCTAACTTCCACTGAAATCAGTGGAAGCTAGGAGCCTAAATACCTACTGTAGAATTTGACCCAATAACAACAATAATAATAACAATTTGCATTTCTAGAGAGATTTTCTTCTTCAAAGCATTTTACACACATGTTTTCTCACTCTCTGCTTCAAATAAAAGCCACTATTGACAGACAATTCTATTTTTCCGTCACAGCACAGACAAATAGGAGAGTGAAGAGAACACAGTTCATTAATGGGATTTTAAGCAGGTTCTCGTATGGAAAAAAAATTAAAGATCCAGCACTCAGAAGATGACTCTGCTTAGCTGTGTGCCTTGTGGCTTAAAGCAGAATTCCAAGAACATGACTTCGCTTTTTGAAATGGTTTCTCAATTAATGACAACTCAAAATATCTGCTTCCACCTAGTGGTGCGAGTTTGCAGAACATGTGTTGTTTGTATTCCCTGTTTTCAATATCTTTGCCTAAAAGATAAAATACATCCGAATCTACTGAGACAATTCACACTTCTGCACAAAGCCACAACAGCACTAAGAATGTATATCTTTGTTAGCAAATAGGGAGAAGGAAAATTGTGAGCAAATTAGGGAGAAGGAAAAGGATAATCTCAGAAAGAGGCTCTCTCTTTCTCCTTCACTTTATTCTATCTAGGTTTTTCTACGGTTCTCATCAATGAAGTATCTGAGCAGCTTCCTCTAGTACATTAATAATATGACTCACATCTGTCATGGTAATATCTTTGATTGGACTAACTTCTGTTGGTGAAAGGACTGCACAGAGTTCTTCCAGAGTGAAGTCCCGGATGACTGGAAAAAGGCTAATGTAGTGCCAATCTTTAAAAAAGGGAAGAAGGAGGATCCTGGGAACTACAGGCCAGTCAGCCTCACCTCAGTCCCTGGAAAAATCATGGAGCAGGTCCTCAAAGAATCAATCCTGAAGCACTTGCATGAGAGGAAAGTGATCAGGAACAGCCAGCATGGATTCACCAAGGGAAGGTCATGCCTGACTAATCTAATCGCCTTTTATGATGAGATTACTGGTTCTGTGGATGAAGGGAAAGCAGTGTCATGTTGAGGGAGCATTGAGGGAGCTGGGATTGTTTAGCCTGCAGAAGAGAAGAATGAGGGGGGATTTGATAGCTGCTTTCAACTACCTGAAAGGGGGTTCCAAAGAGGATGGCTCTAGACTGTTCTCAATGGTAGCAGATGACAGAACAAGGAGTAATGGTCTGAAGTTGCAGTGGGGGAAGTTTAGATTGGATATTAGGAAAAACTTTTTCACTGTGAGGGTGGTGAAACACTGGAATGCGTTACCTAGGGAGGTGGTAGAATCTCCTTCCTTAGAGGTTTTTAAGGTCAGGCTTGACAAAGCCCTGGCTGGGATGATTTAACTGGGAATTGGTCCTGCTTTGAGCAGGGGGTTGGACTAGATGACCTTCTGGGGTCCCTTCCAACCCTGATATTCTATGATTCCTTCAGGTCCTTGAAAGGTTATTTCTTTCACCAACAGACGTTGGTCCAACAGAAGATATTACCTCAGCTAGGGTGACCAGATGTCCTAAGTGTATAGGGACAGTCCAGATATTCGGGGTTTAGGCGCCTATCAATCCCACCCCACCCCCATCATGATTTTTCATACTTACTATCTGGTCACCCTCTCCCTCACCCACCTTGTCTCTCTAATAGCCTTGGAATGACATGGGAGTTTGTTCTCCTGTCACAGACTGTCCCCTGAGAAAGCTCTATCTACTGCACAGACAAGCCTCATCCTTCGAGTAGAAAACTTCATGGTGCCTGAGAAATAGGCCCTGTCAGCCACAACCCTAATCCCAGGGATTTACCTGATATTTTAGATATACTGGGCCCTGGCCACTGAGCCCCTGGAAGAGAAGGACTGCGACCTGGAACCTGACTTGATGTGTTCACGTTGCAGAAGTATGTACACAGCGTCTGAAGGCAAGCAACAAACAACACTTCAATGGTCACTGAATGAGGGGCCTGTGGAAAAAAATAGTACAATTGTGCAATTAAAGACTGTGTCAAAATGCACGTGCACAGGACTCAGACTCCCTGAATCCTGGCATTTCCAAACTTTCCATTGCTCAGTTTTGCAAACTTACTAATTGTTATTTTAATGCAGATTTTTGTATATTTGTTGGGCGTCTAAAGATATAAAAATACAGACATGGATTCATATCATTGTCGTGCAAACATCCCCATTTCATTGTTTGTTTTGAAAGAAAAAAGTACAGGACTAGGTTCTGGCAATTTCTGTATTGAGCTGTAAAGAAAGGTATTTTTAAGGGGTTTGAACTATCAAAACAGAGGCACAGAGATTGTCTCACATAGGGAGGAGTGGGTGATGCAGTGCACACTTTCCCAAGCCAGCAGAGTTGCTGGACCCCAAGAGATTCCCCTCTATTCCTGAGCCAACCTTGGCCAGAAGCAAGCAGACAGAAGGACAAAAGTAGCTCTCCATTTTAATAAAGGCTCTTGTAACTTCCTGGGTCAACTGGTCCCTTCCATTCTTTAGCTGACTATTACGCAGGCTCTTTTCTTACTGGCAAACTTGAATTTTGATTTTTCTACGTCATGGCCAGTCTTTATCGTCTCTCTTGTAAACTTAAATATGCCAATCCCTGAGAGGACGTACTTTCTTGTTTTTTCCTGATTCGGCAATCATAGCTCTGGGGATTGAGCTCCCATTTAAGGTACTTTTAATGATGACCCCCAGTCCTTTATTTCATCTATCAGGATGTTCAAAGAGAGCAGCTACCCTTCACTGAATGCCACTGCTCTGACTTTGGATTCCCTTGTAGAATGTGTGGGGCTGGGGTAGTTGTCTCAGCTGGATTCTTAATCCAGAGGAAAGACGCTCTCCCCTGTTCAATCAAGATCAGGAATGGCACATAGATTTGGGAGAAAAAGTACATTTTACTTTTACTCTATTTTCTTATTTCTCAAAAGGAACAGTACAACAAAGATAAAAATTCCATTCTGAATAATCAATATAGGTATTGATGTATCTTGTCTGAAATGGGACAGCTGCTCTTCTACTCTCGGGATGGATGCTATATCAATAGATAAGATAAAAAGACAGGCCTAACTGAGAGACTGAACCCATAGGAGGGCCAAATTCTGCTCCTCGGTTACATGAGTACATCGCTCCCCGACTAGGGGCCAAATCTGTGTAAAGAAGAGTAAATCTGGTCCCGAGGGAGTATCGAACAACTTCCAAACTGTATAAGGAGGGTGGTTGAGTCTAAACTATAAAGACAGTTCCAAATATGGACCGCAGTTCAGGAAAGCAGCCTTATTCATCCAAGCATATGAATGATGTAAGAAAATTCTGAAAATGTGGATCTTAGATCATGGTCATAATTTAAAAAAATTAATGGACACAGCGGACACCATTCACATTTGAAACATAAAGTAGCTTCAAACTGTCCTAGCTTGAAGTGGTTTGAAACTGCTTCAGGAAATGTGGTCCTCTTAGAAGTGTAGATGTGAGGTTGCATATATGGTAAAGCCATGTATACAGAATACATGCTGATTTTAATCCTACAAATATCCTAAACACTATACAGAATATCTAATTGCTTATTTTTGAATCCTAATCAGAGAAAAATTAAAATGATTTGTGCAAATAATTGAATTCTAAGGATTGTGTAACAACAAACACTCTTATTTTCTAGATCTACTGAGAGCTAGCTCTGAGAGAACAAAACAGTATTTTCAGTGTTTATGGTTCTTTACTGAAGCAGGTCTATTCTTTATCTAAGAACAGGAAAACAAAAGAATTTACAATATTGTTATCCCTTTTGACCTGAGCAATTAGTGAATATTTTGGGTCTTGTGAGTTGTTTCCATTAGGGGGAGAAATGGATGATGGAGTCAGGCATTTTTTTGACACAATCCTGCTTATTTACAAAGAATGTACACGAAGTTCTATTTCCCTAACGACAGCAGGAATAGTTTCTTGGCTCACAATTCCAAGCCTCTTTCTATCTAGCAGTCTACCATAAAGCGCGCACGCTCTCTCTCGCTCTCTCAACTTTTTCTGAGATCACACTACAAATACTTCCCTGGGGCTCCTTTGTGCTTCTGCGGTGTCACACTCCCTCTCTTCCTCCCCCCTCTGCCCCGAACTCCATCCACCTGCATTTGCATTCAGACCCCAGTGAAAGCCCCTTCCACTGTATGGCTCAACTCCTATTCCAGCTTTACTTGATGGTGACTTCTATTCAGTCAGCCATCTATTCCACAAAAGAGCTTGATTGTTTTTACATTGATCCTGAATAAAGGACAACTGGTATGCCCACCAGCTTCAATAAGGCTTCCCCTTTCCCCAGCGTAACTACCTGTTTTCATCTTGTTTTTATAAATCTGTATCTTGTACATGTCCGCAAAACCCACAGCATTCTTTTATTTTTACTAACCTGAAACAGGATATTGAATGCATAATTTCAGTTACACCAATGTAAATCTGTGGTAATTCATTAGAATTATTTATCCTGGTGACAAAATATGTTAGCACGTCACTAGAGAAAACATGACACTTTTTGATAATTGTTATTGTTGCCGGCACCCAGTGCCGAGAGGCTAAACAACAGCTGAGCTTGGTTCGTTACCCGGTGTGCTACACCCAATAATCACAAAGGGGTGAAGAAGCAGAAAAGTTTATTTGCAGCTGCAAAAAGGTACAGGGAGAATAAAATCTCCAATCCTGCACCCAGAGCAGGAAGTTACACAGGCTTTTATACATCCTTTTTCCCAGCATACCTATCCAATAGCAAGCTGCCCTAAGTATCCATATAGCCAGCCAATCCAGTTCCCAGCTAGTTCCCTTGTTCTCTGTATCATTTGTTAAACCATACATAAAGCTGCTTTATTCAGCATTGGTCTTCCATATCTGCCCTGTTTGGCCTTGTTTCGTTTCAGGCAGTCTGACTCTGCAACATATTGTTGCAGATCCTCAGCATAACTGCTGCGAGTGCCTCCAGGCGGGGGGCCAAGGACACTTGGGCCTAGTACACAGAGCTGCTGCGAGTGCCTCCAGGCCGGAGGGGGGGGGCAAGGACACCTGGGCCTAGTGCGAGGGGGCTTCATCGACACTCGTGGTCTTCCATCCCCTCGAGATACCTAGTGGCTATGCCCCAGTGTCCCCACTGAACTCCCACATCTGAACTCCCAGCCAGAGCCCGTACGTGCTCCACCACTAGAGGCCCTGATGCAGCAAGCCACCCCCATACAGCAAAACAAAACCACTTCCCACATGGCATTAGGATGGCAAACGCTCATAGAGAAAGATGAGAACTTGCTATAACAGGGGTTCTCAAACTTCATTGCACCACGACCCCCTTCTGACAACAAAAATTACTACGCGACCCCAGGAGGGAGAACCAAACCCTGAGCCCACCCAAGCCCTAGCTCCCCCGGGCCAGAAGGGGCCAAAGTCAAAACCCAAGGGCTTCAGGCCCAGGCAGGGGGTGGGGGGAGCTGTAACCTGATCCCAGGGCTGAAGCCCAAGTCTCAGCCCTGCTTCCCAGGGCTCAGGCTTGGGCTTCAGCCCTGGGCCCAGGCAAGTCTAACTCCAGCCCTGGTGACCCTATTAAAAAGGGATCCCGACCCACAGTTTGAGAATCGCTGTGCAGTAACATGCACTGATTATTGGTGATACTTGGTTTCCTCACAAAGACATGCACAAGGTTACATGGAACTCATCAGATGGTTAAACCACAAACCAGACTGAGCACATGTCAGGAGACCGGGTTGTAGGTGGTCAGGCATAGTGGTCAGACTGGGAGTCATGCCTAGTGGTGAGTGTCCAAAAGCCAAAAGCAGGGATTGAGATGGGGCCAAAACCAAGAAGCAGATCCAAAGATTCGAACTAGAGTCAGAATCCAAATGGCAGAGCCAAGAATCAAGTAGGGTGACCAGACAGCAAATGTGAACAATTGGGATGGGGGTGGGGTAATAGGAACCTATATAAGAAAAAGACTCCCAGATCAGGACTGTTCCTATCAAATCGGGATATCTGGTCACTCTAAAATCAAGAGAGAGTCGGAGTCAGGAATCAGAGCCAAGGGTCAGAACCGGATCACCGGGGGCAGGGAAGAAGGGAGCAGGGCTGGTTCTGAGGCAGGAGCAAGGCTGGGTGATCTGGGCTGAAGCTGTGGAGGAACAGAGCAGAAGCAGGGCTTGGCAAGAGCTGAGCCCAGGGAGGCAGAGAATCACTGAGCACCCAGCGAGCGACTGCTGCTGCTGAGTTCAAGAACCAGACAGCTTACTTCTTCAGCCAATCTGGCAGGGTGGTCCAAGCAGGACAGTGTCGGAGGATGGTGCCGTGGGGAAGGCGAGCAGAGCTTCATCATCATGGGCTTGCTTCTGGACGGCGCCGTGCCTTGTGGTGCCGGAGGTCTATCTTGCCTGGTGGGAAACTGCGGTGCCATCATGGCAATCAAGTCCCTGGCCACCTCAGGCTGGGCTGGTGGGATGGGGAAGGCCACGGGCACTTTGCTTGGCCTTTCCACACAGCATCTGTCTGTCCAGCCCTCTTATCAGGGCGTGGCCTCGCTTGCTGATCAGTCTTCAGAGGCTGCTGCTGTAGTGCAAAGGCAATCCAGAGCTGGATTAACCTGACTGCTTCTGCCCCATGCCTCAGTGGACACCCTGCACGAGAGCTGGCAGAGGGACCCTTGCGTCCTGAGCAAAGCTCCCTGCCAAGGGGTTCTCCCAGGCAGCCTTTCCTTCTGTGCCAGAGCTTTGGGGTGAGAAGAGATGGCTGCCCTGGCAGGAATCTGGGGCCCATTGATCCAACACCCTTTGTCCCTTGGGTGGCTGTTAACAGCATCCTGGGCTCGTCTGTGAGCCTGTGTGGGATAGAGGGCGGCTGCTCTTCATTGATCCCTCGTTATCTGTAGGCTCTCCCTGGCCGATAAGGGGGCTACAGGGTGAGGGCAGGGAGGGGCCTGGAGCCTGAGCTTTGGCAACCTGCCACCGACTGCCATGCCGGTGTTACGGTAACACCAGAACTCTGATTTGAACTCTGCTTCATGCTGTCACCTTGGGCCTGGAGCTTCGCCACCTGGCGTTCGCCTGAAGGGGGCGAGTGGTTTTCTTCTAATGGTTGAGCCAGCTCAGCAGCCTGTAACTAGACTCCTAATAGAATCAAAATTATAGTGGAAAGAGGAGGAAGTGCAATTAGCATGTAAAGCCCTCACAAGGGGGGGGGGGGCATGCCACCAAATATTAATACCCATCCCCAGCCTCTCTCCCTTCACAGCGTTTTGGAACCCAGGTCCCTTGCCTAGTGAGTGGTACTTAGTTGATGGCGAGTCCCTCCATCATAACAAAAGGCCAAGTACAGTTCCCCTGTCCTTGATTCCCATAATCAGGGTAATAACAATTTATTCTTCCTGCCCCAATAACAGAGACAATGGGGATCCCACAGCAGCCAAAGTGACCATTTGGGCAGCTATGGCCTCATTCTAGGCGGGGTGGGTGTGCCTATGCAAATGAGATCGGCCCCTGAAGTTCTTTTCCACAACTTGCCACACCTCACCACCAGATGTCAGGGTGGAGCTCATCCCGATTCTGCTTACAAGAGGAAAGTGATCAGGAACAGTCAGCATGGATTCACCAAGCGCAAGTCATGCCTGACTAATCTAATTGCCTTCTATGATGAGATAACTGGCTCTGTGGATGAGGGGAAAGCAGTGGATGTGTTATTCCTTGACTTTAGCAAAGCTTTTGACATGGTCTCCCACAATATTCTTGCCAGCAAGTTAAAGAAGTATGGGCTGGATGAACGGACTATAAGGTGGATAGAAAGCTGGCTAGACTGTCGGGCTCAATGGGTGGTGATCAATGGCTCCATGTCTAGTTGGCAGCCAGTATCAAGTGGAGTGCCCCAAGGGTCGGTCTTGGGTTCGGTTTTGTTCAGTATCTTCATTAATGATCTGGAGGATGGCGTGGATTGCACCCTCAGCAAGTTTGCAGATGACACTAAACTGGGAGGAGAAGTAGATAGGTTGGAGGGTAGGGATAGGATACAGAGGGACCTAGACAAGTTGGAGGATTGTGCCAAAAGAAATCTGATGAGGTTCAACAAGGACAAGTGCAGAGTCCTGCACTTCGGAGGGAAGAATCCCATGCACCGCTGCAGACTAGGGACCAAAAGGCTCGGCCGCAGTTCTGCAGAAAAGGACCTAGGGGTTACAGTGGAAGAGAAGCTGGATATGAGTCAACAATGTGCCCTTGCTGCCAAGAAGGCCAATGGCATTTTGGGATGTATAAGTAGGGGCATTGCCAGCAGATCGAGGGACGTGATCGTTCCCCTCTACTCGACATTGGTGAGGCCTCATCTGGACTACTGTGTCCACTTTTGGGCCCCACACTACAAGAAGGATGTGAAAAAATTGGAAAACGTCCAGCGGAGGGCAACAAGAATGATTAGGGGACTTATGAGGAGAGGCTGAGGGAACTGGGATTGTTTAGTCTGCGAAGAGAAGAAGGAGGGGGGGATTTGATAGCTGCTTTCAACTACCTGAAAGGGGGTTCCAAAGAGGATGGCTCTAGACTGTTCTCAGTGGTAGCTGATGACAGAACAAGGAGTAATGGTCTCCAGTTGCAGTGGGGGAGGTTTAGGTTGGATATTAAGAAAAACTTTTTCACTAGGAGGGTGGTGAAGCACTGGAATGGGTTACCTAGGGAGGTGGTGGAATCTCCTTCCTTAGAGGTTTTTAAGGTCAGGCTTGACAAAGCCCTGGCTGGGATGATTTAATTGGGGATTGGTCCTGCTTTGAGCAGGGGGTTGGACTAAATGACCTCCTGAGGTCCCTTCCAACCCTGATATTCTATGTTAAGTCTCTGCCTGCGCTAGAGCTTAAGTCTTTGCAGTTAATTTAACCCTTCTGAAACAGGAGGGAAGTTACTCAATGTTCCAGCTGAGGCCACGTCTATATTGGGAGCATTTTGCCAGTATAGGTAAACTAGTGTGGACATAGAAGAGCACTACTGTCCCCCACTGAATGAAGAACCTTTACCCTTAGAAAAGAGCAAGAATACAAAGAGGACGAACCCACTGCTCAGGCTTGCTCTGCATGGCTTTTCTATCACTATAGCGATGTTGGCTAGGGGTGTGATTCCTAACCAATACCATCATACCAGTACATCATCTTAACTCGTGGAGGCAGTTATACCAGTATAAGTGTGCTTATACCTGTACAACTAATATACACTAGCACTGGAGAGCTTAAAATAAGATACTAGACTGAGAGGACAAAAGAAAGGAGCAGATTCTCCTCTTAAATATACAGCATTCTCGCCCAGGATAGAAGACTGCGAAGAGGGACTTGCAGACAGATGTACACTGAATAGAGTTATTAGCAAGATGAAAAAAGATGGCTTAGCAGCTCTCCTGCTCTGATTGCAAAGTAAAGAATTAACTGCAACATCAGATCACTTCTGCTTTGGCCAGCCAGAAGGCATCCATATAACACTGGCTGCATTTGCTCCATGGCCTGAAGTGGGAAGTAAATAGCCTGGTCCCATGAGTGAACTGTTGGAAGAGAATAGGATCCCATCACTGAGCTAGGTATTCTGAAGAACCTGTTTCACCTTTCTTCAGGGTAAATGCACTGATCAGAAGGGCATTACTAAATATGAACTGGATGCTTTTAATAAGTGGTAAATGGATGAGCGATATAAATATGAAATCAAGACGGCTTCTTCCAGCCTAATAGCAAGTGAAGGCATCCTTCTAGCAAAAGGCAGCACAGCATACCAAGCTCACCATGCATAAGCATTTACAAAAATATGATTTCCCAAGTGCATTAGAGACCTTAACATCCCATCCTACCTTCAGAGTAACAGGCATGTTAGTCTGTATTCGCAAAAAGAAAAGGAGTACTTGTGGCACCTTAGAGACTAACCAATTTATTTGAGCATAAGCTTCCGTGAGCTACAGCTCACTTCATCGGATGCATCCTACCTTCCTGCACTTTATCAGATGATAGGGAAACCAACAGGCCCTGATTCAATGATACTTATCATAGGGACATTGTATTAACCTCTCTGGATCCAAAGCATCAACTGGAAGAGAAGGAATAAAAAGACAAAAGAAAACATTCTGTAAAACAAGATCTAAGTTCATCATCAACACAATTAACAAGAGTGGAAGCATACTAGGTACTGGAGCTGCCCTCTAACGGGGTTAAGCTATCAATTTTTAATAGCCGAGACAAAAATGCTAAACTGCTAAGTTGGCACTCATTGTGTGTACCCAACCAAATTCACTTCGGATTTTGGGTGAGTGGAATATTCCATTAAAAATGAGGAAAGCGCAATCAGTAGTGCAGAGTGGCCGGTACATATTAATGACTATACTTATGCAGAACAGTGAGCTGGAAATAAACATTACTATAAAAACCCTTGAAGCTACCAAATTAACTAGTTGTACAGCAGTGACATGCTAAGGATTGGCAGAAGCACGGCATTCTGAAGTAAATCCTTTTGCATTTACCTTCATACTCCAAGGCCATCTCTGCTGGATTTAGAAAAACATCAAACTAAAACAAACATGTCTGGAGTTAAGGATGCAATTTGCACTACAGTGCACTTGGCCCTGTAAAGTGCAGAGGTTGGCAGGTGCTTAAGAGCCCAACACTCTCTGAACATAGTGAGGGCCTAAGTCACAGGCACTTTTTGAAAATGTTCCCTCCTAGTCCATACTATGATCCAGAGACAGGCACGAGTCACCTTAATCACTTAACAGTGACACAGAAGGGACAAGGTAGGGGAGGACCAACTTCTGATAGTGAGACACACAAGCTTTCAAGCATACATAGACCTCTTCTTCAGGATTCAGTTTGTGTCCATGCAGCAGTTTTCTTGCCATCACAAATGTGTCTCCCCTCACACCTTCCATGCTATTTATCCGCATTTGTATCAATGTACAGAGGGCATGCAGAGAAGGAACATGGGCCAATGGACTGTGGGAGGTTTTCTAGATAGCTGGAAGTAAGGAGGACGGGCCAGATTGATTACATAAATCAGTATTTTTCAACCTTTTTGATACCAGGGACCAGCTTAGAATCATTGAATATCAGGGTTGGAAGGGACCTCAGGAGGTCATCTAGTCCAACCCTCTGCTCAGAGCAAGACCAACTAAATCATGCAAGCCAAGGCTCTGTCAAGCCGGGCCTTAAAAACCTCTAAGGATGGAGTTTCCACCATCTCCCTAGGGAACCCATTCCAGTGTTTCACCACCCTCCTAGTGAAATAGTGTTTCCTAATATCCAACCTAGACCTCCCCCACTGCAACTTGAGACCATTGCTTCTTGTTCTGTCATCTGCCACCACTTTGAACAGCCTAGCTCCATCCTCTTTGGAACCCCCTTTCAGGTAGTTAAAGGCTGCTATCAGATTCCCCCTCACTCTTCTCTTCTGCAGACTAAATAACCCCAGTTCCCTCAGCCTCTCCTCATAAGTCATGTGCCCCAGCTCCTTAATAATTTTCCTTGCCCTCCGCTGGACTCCCTCCAATTTGTCCACATCTGTTCTGTAGTGGGGGGACCAAAACTGGACGCAACACTCCAGGTGTGGCCTCACCAGTGCCAAATGGAGGGGAATAACCACTTCCCTCCATCTGCTGGCAATGCTCCTACTAATACAGCCCAATATACCATTGGTCTTCTTGGCAACAAGGGCACACTGCTGACTCATATCCAGCTTCTCATCCACTGTCATCCCCAGGTCCTTTTCTGCAGAACTGCTGCTTAGCCAGTCGGTCCCCTGTCTGTAGCAGTGCATGGGATTTCCTTCCTTCCTTCCTTAGTGCAGAACTCTGCACTTGTCCTTGTTGAACCTTATCAGATTTCTCTTGGCCCAATCCTCCAATTTGTCTAGGTCACTCTGGACCCTTCCCTACCCTCCAGTGTATCTACTTCTCCCCCCAGTTTAGTGTCATCTGCAAACTTGCTGAGGGTGCAATTAATCCCATCATCCAGATCACTAATAAAGATATTGAACAAAACCAGCCCCAGGATTGACCCCTGGGGCACTCTTCTTCATACCAGCTGCCAACTAGACTTGGAGCCATTGGTCACTACCCGTTGAGCCCAACAATCTAGCCAGCTTTCTATCCACCTTATAGTCCATTCATCCAATCCGTACTGCTTTAACTTGCTGGCAAGAATACTGTGGGAGACCGTACCAAAAGCTTTGCTAAAGTCAAGATATATCACATGCACTGCTTTCCCCATATCCACAGAACCAGTTATCTCATCCTGGAAGGCAATCAGGCTGGTCAGGCATGACTTGCCCTTGGTGAATCCAAAGCTTGCAGCTTTTCTAAACAGTGTCGGGGAGATCTGAGGGACAGGCCATTGAGAAAGACTGACATAGGTACTTAGGACAAATGGCTACTTGTGACAAAGTGGAAAGTGTCTTCGTGTTTGTATGAATACTGTGCATGCCTCAGTTTTCCCATTGTGTTGCACAAGTATCTAGGTGGTGGGATAAGGGTGTGTGACCTTTGCAGATACCCCGAGAGGGAAGGTGCAAGTGCCTTCTAGCTCCCTGGGCCCAGACAATAGATATATCTTGGCAACTGATTGCCGGGGCCCATCCTCTGCAAGAGCCAGTCAGAGGAATTGGAGAACAAAGAGAGGTGGAGGCCAGGTGACCGGTTTGCCTGGGGAACAGCATACAGGATGGAGGAGGGGCAACTGGGTGTGACTGAAGGTGGGCTGCTGGAGGCTGGTCAGACTCCTGGTTTGGGACTCAGGAGGAGAGCCCGTGGCTCTGGGTCTCCTCAAGATGAACTTTGCTGTAACTTCCTGCTTTCTGTGCTAACAAGATTCTGCTCTATGCTGTGTTCCAGACAACTAATAAACCCTTCTGTTTTACACCGCTGGCTGAGAGTCACTCCTGACTGCTGAAGTCGGGGGTGCATGGCCCCTTTGGAGGGCGTGTAAGGTTTCCCCAGGTGTCCTATTCAGGTGGCTCACTGCAGGGAGCTTATGGCGTGAGACAGGGATGCTGAATGCTCCGAGGTCAGACCAAGGAGGAGCTGAAGCCCAGGAGGCTTGTCCTAGTGAGAGTGTGCCCCGAGGGGTAGTCACACTGCAAGAGGGTCCTGGTCCGGGGGCTACTCTTCACCAGACTCACTGTAGCTGCACTAATGAAGGGCAGTAGTGTAAACGCACTATGAAGACCAGACAGCGCTTTCCTGTCAGGATAATTACTCCACCTCAGCGAAAGGTGGAAGCTATGACAGAATGAGTGTGTGTCCCACTGACTTAGCGCCGGTGCGGACAGCTCAGGGGGGTGGCTTTTTCATGTCCGTGACCGACATAAGTTACATCAACTTAAGCGGAAGCGTAGACAAGCCCTGAACTTCATTCAATGGTTCCAGAGCACCAAGCCCGTGCATCCATGAACTGCTAAGGGGGGAAAAAGTCCCCAATGCCTCAAACCAACACCATACAGCTGGCTATGCCTCTGGAGAGGGCAGCACCCTTACCTGACCATGGTACTAATTAGGGCTGTCGATTAATCACAGTTAACTCATGCGATTAACTAAAAAATAAAATTATTAAAAAAATGAATCGCACAGTTACATTTCAATTGGTATTCTATTGTGTATTACACATTTTGGGATGTTTTCTACATTTTCAAATATATTGATTTCAGTTACAACACAGAATACAAAAGGTACAGTGCTCACTCTATTCTATTTATTGCAAATATTTGCACTGTAAAAATGATAAACAAAAGAAATCGTATTTTTCAATTCACCTCATACAAGTACTGAGGTGCAATCTCTTTATCATGAAAGTACAACTTACAAATGTAGATTTTTTTGTTACGTAACTGCACCCAAAAACAAACCAATGTAAAACTTTAGACCTTACAAGTCTACTCACTCCTACTTCTTGTTCAGTCAATCACGGAGAGAAACAAGTCTGTTGACATTTACGGGAGATATGCTGCCCACTTCTTATTCACAATGTCTTCTGAAAGTGAGAACAGGCATTTGTATGGCACTTTTGTAGCCGGCATTGCAAGGTATTTACACGCCAGAGATGCTGAACATTCGTATGCCCCTTCCTGCCTCGGCCACCGTTCCAGAGGACGTGCTTCCATGCGGATGACACTTGTTAAAAATATAATGTGTGTGACTGAACTCCTTGTGGGAGAGCGGTGCGCCCCCTGTGCTGTTTCACCGCACGCCGCCACAGATTCCCTGGTATAGCAGTCGCGGATGATGACCCAGCACAGGTTGTTCATTTGAAGAACACTTGCCCTGCAGATCTGACCAAACGCAAAGAAGGTACCAATCTGAGATTTCTAAAGATAGCTCCAGTACTCGACTCAAGGTTTAAGAATCTGAAGTGCCTTCCAAAATCTGAGAGGGTCGAGGTGTGGAGCATGCTTTCAGAAGTCTGAAAAGAGCAATACTCCAATGTGGAAACTACAGATCCAAGCCACCAAAAGAGAAAATCAACCTTCTGCTGGTGGCATCTAACTCAGATGATGAAAGTGAAGATGTGTTGGGCCACACTGCTTTGGATCGTTATTGAGCAGAACTCATCATCAGCATGGACAGATTCTCTCCTGCAAATGTAAACAAACTTGTTTGTCTTAGCAATTGGCTGAGCAAGAAGTAAGACTGAGTGTACTTGTAGGCTCTAAAGTTTTACATCGTTTTGTTCGAGAATGCAAATTTTTTGTACATAATTCTACATTTGTGAGTTCTACTTTCGTGATAAAGAGATTGCACTATATTACTTGTATTAGGTGAAGTGAAAAACACTATTTCTTTTGTCTTTTTGTACAGTATAAATATTTGTCATAAAAAAGAAATATAAGTGAGCACTGTACACTTTGTATTCTGTGTTGTAAATGAAATAAATATATTTGAAAATGTAGAAAACATCCACAAATATTTAAATGGTATTCTATTATTTTTAAGTGCGTGATTACATTTTTTAATTGCTTGACAGCCCTAGTACTAACAGGATATTAACCATGTTGCGTCTGTAGCAAAACGCATTTTGGAGCCAGCCACTGGTAATAAAGTCAATTATGAATTATGGCAAGGACAGGGCCTTAATAAGAACAGTCACTTCACTGGGATGATCCCCAGGAAACTGATTTAGGCCCTGGCTGCACAAGACATGACTGTAGCTTTGTAACCAGTTTGTACAGGCTCATGATCTGTATGAAGAACTTGGTTCCTGATGTTTTAGTTAAAACAAACAAACCAAAAACACAAAGAGTTAGATTCTCTCCTGTCTTCACTGCAATTCACACAATTTGAATGCATCAGCCATCTAAAAAAATCCTTCCCCCCAAGATTATAAGTCTAAATAAGACAGAATTTAAAGGACTGCACAGTCTAGAGTCAACCTGAATCTCAGATTTGGTTGCCCATCAGAAAATATGTTTACTACCCCGCCGGCAAGTTGTCACTTCAGTCCCATGATGTGCTTTTGCTCTGAAACGTGACTGGCTAAAAATGGCATCTCCTTAGCTGGCCTGCTCTGTGTGTGTGTGTATTGGAATCAGAGCTGTGAGGGTCGTGACAAAAATGAGAAGGGGGAGGATTTGTTGCATTTTGCTCATCTTAACTCTGCAGAGCCAGCCCAGCTACAGGAGGGAGAGCTCAGGTATATTCTGCATCATCATCGTTATTATTTATTTGTATTAGCATAGTGCCCAGGAGCCCTAGTCATGGACAAAGATCTGTTGTGCTAGGCACTGTACAGTGATTAAACAAATGCAACATTAACAGAAAGAAAAGGAGTACTTGTGGCACCTTAGAGACTAATCAATTTATTTGAGCATAAGCAGAATTAATATCATATTGCCTCTATATAAATCCACACTACATTCCTATCTTGAATACTGTGTGCAGATGTGGTCGCCCCATCTCAAAAAGATATATTGGAAATGGAAAAGATACAGAAAGGGGCAACAAAAATTATTACGGGTATGGAACAGCTTCCTTATAAGAAGAGAGAAGACTGGGACTTTTCAGCTTGGAAAAGAGATGACTAAGGGGGTGAAAGTAAATACGGAAGTGTTATTTCTGCTTCTCATAACACAAGAACTAGAGGTCATCAAACAAAATTAATAGGCAACAGGTTTAAAACAAACAAAAGGAAGTATTTCTTCACACAATGCACAGTCAACCTGTGGAACTCCTTGCCAGAGGAAGTTGTGAAAGCCAAGACTATAACAGGGTTTAAAAAAGAACTAGATAAGTTCATGAATTAGTCAGGATGAGCAGGGATGCAAAACCAAGCTCTGAAGTGTACCTAGCCTCTGTGTGCCAGAAGCTGGGAATGGGCCAACACTAGGTAAGGCAGAATTCTAGGCTACCCTGAGCTGTATGGTTCTGACACTATCTGACCCCCCTGCTGGATCCCAAGGCCATAGAGCCCTTCAGCCAAATGGATGGTATTGAGATGGGGGACTATGACCTGTTCAAACAGGCTTTGCTGCTGAAGTTTGAACTGACCCCCGAGGCGTACAGGAAACGATTCCGGGGTGTACGCAAGACCCCAGGTGTCACTTACAAGGAGGTCACCAATCTGCTGGGGGAATATCTCCGTAGGTGGGGGAAGGGCACAGGGGCCACTACCGCAGAGGAGGTGTGTAACCTGGTGGGGTTGGGGCAGCTGTATGACATCTGCCCTCCAGACCTTAAGATGTGGTTAGTGGACCGGAAGCCTGAAGATCTGCGCAGTGCAGGGGCACTAGTGGATGAGTTTGTGAACAGCAGATAGGGGTCAGGAGGGAGACCCACATCAGGGACTCAGAAGGGGAGTCACACAGAAACCTCCCCAGGGTGGGACTCCAGGAAGCCCAACTCACAGGTGCCCCTGAAGGCTGGGGCAGGCCGACCCCCCATGGGACTTGAGGGACCTGAAATGTAATTACTGTGGCCAAAAAGGACACAAGGTGGCTCAATGCCTGAAGATGGAGGAAATGGCAGCCAAGCAGAACCCGTGGGGTGTCAACTGGGCGGAAGCCCACCGAGAGGGGGCACCGCAGATCCAGGGGGCCGCAGTTGATAGGGCTATGCTGGGGTCGGGGATCACACCGAAGCATGAGGGTAGGGCTTGACAGTGCTGGGCCAGAGCCTCTGTCCCAAGGTGCGGAAACTGAGGCACCGCCAACCAGGGCTGTCCCCTCAAACCCAGCAGCCGAATTCCAGATGGAGCTGCAGGAGGATCCCTCCTCAGAGAAGCTGAGGGCCCTTGCTGGCCACAATGGTGCAGGACCCCAGGGGGAGGACTGCCGGGAGAGATTCCTGTGGGAGAAGGGATTCCTGTCCCGGGAATGGGCTGGTTCAGGGCCAACTGAACCTTGGAAAGCCAGGAGGCAATTGGTGGTCCTCCCCCAGAGGTACCACCACAGACTGTTGTACTTGGCCCACAATATTCCCCTTTCAGGGCATCTGGCGCACCAGGCAGAGGCTGCTGCAGAACTTTCAGTGGCCCGGGGCCTTTGACGCCGTCCAACAGAATTGCAGGGCCTGGGACTCCTGCCAGAGGGTGGGGAAGGCCCAGGAGAAGTGTAAAGCAGCTCTGAGACCTCTGCCCATCGTAGAGGAGCCTTTCCAGAGGGTGGCCATGGACATAGTGGGGCCCCTCAGCAGGGCAGCCTGGTCGGGGAAGAAATACATTCTGGTGGGGGTAGATTTCTCTCTGCGCTACCCCGAGGCAGTGGCCATGTCCTCTATGGAGGCAGACACCGTGGCAGACGCGCTGCTCACCATTTTTAGCAGAGTGGGTTCCCCCAGGAGGTCCTTACAGACCAGAGGTCCAACTTCATGTCAACCCTGCTCCAGTGCTTGTGGGAGAAGTGTGGGGTCTGACACACCTGGGCCTCGGCGTGTCACCCTCAGTCCAACAGGCTGGGGGAGAGGTTCAATGGGACCCTAAAGATGATGCTGAAAACCTTTATGGACCAGCACCCACAGGACTGGGAGAAGTATTTACCCCACCTGCTGTTCACATACAGGGAAGTGCCCCAGGAATCCACAGGGTTTTCCCCTTTCGGAAATAGGAGGAGGGTGAGGGGACCCCTCGACTTGATGAGGGACGAGTGCGGGGGGAAGGCCTCCCCCGATGGAATATGTTCTGACCTGTCTGGAAAAGCTCGCGGAGCTCATGGGCTTGGCCAGGGGAAACCTAGCCAGGGCACAGGGGAAGCAGAAGGTCTGGTACAACCGCTCAGCACGTGCCTGCTTCTAGACTACCAGGGACCAGGGGATGCTTCTCATCCCCATGAGGAAGCACAAGTTGCAAGATGCCTGGGACGGCCCCTTCAAGGTCATCAGACAGGTAAATGAAGTGAAATATGTCGTGGAACTGTCCAACCGGGCACACCGCCACTGGGTGCACCATGTCAACATGATGAAGCCACACTGGGCCAGGGAGAAGTTGGGGCTGGCTGGGTGTGGGCAGTGGGAGGAGAAGGGAGAGGATCCCCTGGTGGGACTCCTCCCTGAGGTGGGGGCTGACCCCTCGCTGGAATCAATTCTCCTCTCAGACCAGCTAACCCCTGCCCAGCAGGCAGAGATCAGAGAGGTGCTGCCTTCACACCGGCAGCTGTTCTCCAGCCGGCCCGGGCTCACTATCCTGGCTGTTCACCAGGTGGAAACAGGAGCCAATCTTTCCATCAGGTGCTCCCCATTCAGGGTCACTAGGAAAACAGCCCAGGACCTGGAGAGAGAGGTTGGAGACATGCTGGCTTTAGGGGTGATCCAGCCGTCCTCCAGCCCCTGGGCCTCTCCCATGGTGCTTGTCCCCAAGAAGGACGGGTCGATCCGGTTCTGTGTGGATATGGGAAGTTCAGTGCCATCACCATGTCCAATGCCTACCACCGATAAAATCCTAGACAAGTTGTGGGGGGGGGTGCTGATTTGACAAAGTGGGACTGTTCTTAATGTTTCCTCTGAATAGTGTGGGGGTGCCTCAATTTCCCCTTTGCAGTTCTTAAGTATCTAGGTGGTGGGAGAAGGGTGTCTGATCACTGCAGAGCCCTAGAGGGCAGGTGTGTGCAGGAGTCTGGACACAGAGAATGGCCGACACCCTGTTTCTTGGCCACTGATGGCCTGGGCCCTTCCCCCCTGCAAGGTGAGAGCTAAAGGGTTGGAGAACAAGGGAATCAGGTGACCTCCTGGCCCGGGAAAGGAACAAAGCCCAGAGGAGGAGGGGCTGGAGGGAGTTTCAGTTTGGGGCTGGCTGGGACATGGAGTGAAGGGCAGACGTGGTTGTCTGGCTCACTGCCCCCCAAAATGGACCCAGCTGAGGAGTCCTGTTCTCTGCACCTACCAGCTCTGTTTTAGACCATGTTCCTGTCGTTTAATAAACCTCTGTTTTACTGGCTGGCTGAGAGTCACATCTGACTGCGAAGTTGGGGGACAGGACCCTCTGGCTTCCCCAGGAGCCCCGCCAGAGCAGATTCGCTGTGGGAAGCGCATGGAGGGGCAGAGGATGCTGAATGCTCCGAGGTCAGACCCAGGAAGCTGTGTGAGCTGTGTGTCCTGCAGACAGTCTGCTCACAGACAGGAGACTTCCCCAGAGTCCTGCCTGGCTTCATGGGGAGCAGTTCCAGAGCATCGCCTGGGGACTCCATGACAGCTATCAAATCCCCCCTCCCTCTTCTCTTCTGCAGACAAAATAACCACAGTTCCCTCAGCCTCTCCCCATAAGTCACGTGCCCCAGCTCCCTACTCATTTTCATTGCCCTCCGCTGGACTCTCTCCAATTTGTCCGCATCCTTTCTGTAGTGGGGGCCCAAAACTGGACACAATACTCCAGATGAGGCCCTCACCAGTGCTGAATAGAGGGGAATAATCACTTCCCTCGATCTGTGGGCAATGCTCCTACTAATGCAGCCCAATATGCTGTTAGCCTTTTTGGCAACACGGGCACACTGCTGACTCACCTCCAGCTTCTCATCTGCTGTAACCCCAGGTCCTTTTCTGCACGTCCTTTTCACCAGTTCCTTATCCACCTTTCAATTCTCAGATTAAAGCCCATCTTCTCCAATTGAACTAATAATTTCCCAATTGTATCAAATGCCTCACTGACATCCAGGTAGATTAGATCATTGGTTCTCAAACTGGGGGTCACAACCCGGTTAAGTGGGGGGGTCACGAGCCCTGACCCCAGCGCGCGGCTGTAAGTTGCGAGCCCCGACCCCTGCACCAGGCTGTCAGCCCTGACCCCTGTGTGGAGCTGCGGGGCTACGAGCCCCAACCTGGGCACACGGCTGTGGGTCCCGACCCCTGTGCTAGGCTGTGAGCCCTGACCCCGGTGTGCGGCTGTGAGTCCCGACCCCGACCCCTGCGCTGGGCTGTGAGCCACGACCCCAGTGTGCAGCTGTGAGTCCTGACCCCAAACCCTGGGCCGGGCTCTGAGCCCCGACCCCGACAGGGAATCGTGGTTGCGAGCCCCGACTCCAACCCCCACACAGGGCTGCAAGCCCAGACCCCAACCCTGGCCAGGAGCGGGGCTGTGATCCCTGAGTTCGACTGCCACATGGGGTTGCAAGTCCTGACCCCAACCAGGAGTGGGGCTGTGAGCCCTGAGCTGGGGCCTCCAGGACGCTGTGAGCCCCGACCCCTGTAATGGGGTTTCAGGCGCAGCCCGGCCATGCTGAGGGTTATCAGCCGGGAGCACACACAGGGTTGTCAGCCCCGAGCCCCGCCACCCGCTGTGTTTTAGTCTTAATTTAAAAGCAGTGAGTAAAGGTAAATTCATTTTAAGCAATAGGGTTTAAATTTAGTATTTAACATAGTGTTAAATATCAGAAATGTGTTTTTAATTTTTAAGGGGGGGTCACACTCAGAGGCTTGGTGTTCGAAAGGGGTCACCAATACAAAAAGTTTGAGAACCACTGGATTAGATCTACTGCATTTCCTTTGTGTAAAACCTCAGTTATCTTCGCAGAGAAACAGATCAGGTTGGCCTGGCAGGACCTACCGATTGTAAAACCAGGTTGTATTTTATCCCAGTTACCGTTCACCTCTTTGTCCTTCATTACTTTCTCACTCAAAATTTGTCCCAAGACCCTGCAGACAGTTGAGGTCAAATTAAAAGGCCTGTAGATACCTGGACCACGTGTTTTTCCATTTCTTAAAAATAGGAACTATATTAGCAATTCTCCACTCCCCCACCCAGAGTTTACAGAGCCATCAGAAATCCTTGCTATTGGGCTTGCAATTCCATGTGCCAGTCCCCTTACTCTGCATGGATGGAGCTTATGGGGTGCTAGGGGCTGCAGTGAGTGGGGTGGGAGGACCCAGTAGGGGGCACTTGCCCCTTCTAGTCTGTGCCGGCCCCAGCATAGTGCTCAATTTGTGCTATTTTGGGGGTTGTAAATCTAAGTTTCTGAGCGCTTGTCACTAAGGAGCCCATGTGCAGTGCAGCCTGGTCATAGAATCATAGAATATCAGGATTGGAAGGGACCTCAGGAGGTCATCTAGTCCAACCCCCTGCTCAAAGCAGGGCCAATCCCCAATTTTTGCCCCAGATCCCTAAATGGCCCCCTCAAGGATTGAACTCACAACCCTGGGTTTAGCAGGCCAATGCTCAAACCACTGAGCTATCCCTCCCCCAAGGCTCCCTGGCCCAGCTCCCCACGCTCTGTGTAGCGCAGTGCAACTAGATGTGGGATTCTTCACTTGTCCTAATCTACTGTGCTGTGTGGCTGTTAAAGAGCTGCTCCGTCCCACCCCAGAGGTGGCTGCATCTCAGTGCTGGGCAAAGGATCCCTGTATAAATAGCCCCTGCATCCCACCCCAGAAGTGGCTACATCTCAACCTCAGGGATGAACTGAGTGACTGGAATACAAGTGACTCTAGTCCTGGGAGTGACCAGGGCTGCTGGGCCTCTTGCCAGGGAGGTGGGCAAGGCCTCAGCAGAGATTGGGGCCCTGGGGTGGTGCAAGGCCAGGGCCGAGATTCTTCTGGCCGTGGGAGCCCAGTGACTCAGTCAGTGCCCCGCTCCCAGCCAGTCCACCCCATTCACCGAGCCCTTCGTGCCAGCCATGTTGCTCTGAGTCGCACTAGGTGCCACTCGATAGGTCACCTACAATCACACGGTTTCTTTTCGGTGCCTCGACTGGGCAGCGGGTAAGGAGCGGTGGATAACGGATTCTCCAGGCCAGGACTACAGATCTGCTCCCCCACTGTGCCAGGGATGCCCCACTGGTCCCATCTCTGCCCCAAGAGCCTCCCCCCGCAGTCCCTGGCAGAGAAGGGATTGCCCCACTGCCAGTGCCCAGCAGGCCTATGTGTGACATGAGTTTGGGGGTCTCAACCCCGTCCCTAGGGGGATGGGTCCATGCTCTGACGGGCATTAGCTGACAGCCAAGGACTGGCCAAGAGTGCCCTCCCCACCTTCTCAGGCAGGGCAAGGGGTGGAGTACAGAGTGATCTGCTGTGGGGCCCAGGCCCTCAGTCACTGGGGCTGGCAGCACTGCCCCAGCGATGAACCTCCCGCAGGGGCAGGGAGCAGCTGCCGGGTCCAAAGCATCCCAGCAAACACTGGCCATTCGGCACCAGCCAGGGGAAGGTCTCGCACCCAGGCCATTCTGGATCAGAAGCGTGTGTGGGGAGATGGGAGCTGAACACGGACCCTTCTCCAAACTCCCAGCAGCCCCCAGAGCCTCATCCCTGTGATCCCTCTAACGCCATGGGCACAAGGACCCTCAGCCAGCATCCCCATAGGGCCCAACAGTGGGGAACCCAGCCCCTTACCTGGCTGGTCCCTCCCATGGCCTTGACGCTGGCCCCAGTTCAGCCCAGTTCCCCCACTCTGCAGGGCACTGGAGAAGCCTCCACTGGCAGCTTTGCTGCTGGCATTCTGTGGCAGCTCCTGCCGAGGCCCCAGGGCCCACGCCGGGCAGCGCTGCCCTCCCAGGGGGCTCGTTAGCCAGGGCCATGCAGAAGCCTGGGGCCCAAAAGCCAACCATGGCTCCCCAGCCGGGAGCAGGTTTCCTTGACACCTGGGTACCCCAGGGGGCCAGATCCTAAAGAGCAGGAGGGGAAGATGCAGAAAGAGGAGAGCTGTGCACGGGGCCATGGAGCGGGGGGAAGGGACAGAGAGACGTTTAAACCAGAGGGGCGGAGGGCGCGCCCCATCTTCCTCAGAGCCCTGGGCTGGCCTGTGCCCCCTGGCCCCAGGGGTGGGGGCTGGAAAGTGACTTGCCTTGCCCCAGAGTGCCAAGGCCACTGGCTGTACCTGAGAGGCCGTGCGGCTGCAGGAAACGCCCCCCCCCCCCCTCGAGCTGGGCTCCGTGGGGCCAGGATTCAGGCCTGGGGAGCTTTGGGCCTTGTGGAGGGGACTCCAGCACTGGGGAAAGGGCCAGCTCGACTGCCCCAGAGCCCAAGGCTTGCGTCACACCCCCATCTCCCACGCCAACGGCCCTGCCCTGAAGGGACCCATCTAGGGGCAGAGCGGAGCTCAGGCTCTGTAGCCCCAGCGTGCCGGTCCCACAGCCGGCAGGCAACGCGGGTGCTGTCCCAACAGGAACTGGACTGAGCCCCTCTCCACAGCCACCCCCACTGTCAGACACTGCTCCCTGGGGACAGATTCAAACCCGTGCCCCAGAGAGGAGAGATGCCCCCTACCCCGCCAGCCCAGAATATTATTATTCATCTTACATAGCACTGTCCAGCAAAACACTTCCCAAAGGAGGTCAGTGTCATCATCCCCACTATACACATGGGGAAACTGAGGCAGAGGGCAGGGAAGGGATTTGCTCAAGATCACCCAGTGGCAGAGTCAGACATAGACTTCCAGTCTGCTGCATCCCAGTTCAGTGCTTTACCCACTAGGCCACACTGCCTCCCTTGAATCATAGAATCATAGAATATCAGGGTTGGAAGGGACCTCAGGAGGTCATTTAGTCCAACCCCCTGCTCAAAGCAGGACCAATCCCCAATTAAATCATCCCAGCCAGGGCTTTGTCAAGCCTGACCTTAAAAACTTCTAAGGAAGGAGATTCTACCACCTCCCTAGGTAATGCATTCCAGTTTTTCACTGCCCTCCTAGTGAAAAAGTTTTTCCTAATATCCAACCTAAACCCTCCCCCACTGCAACTTGAGACCATTACTCCTCGTCCTGTCGTCTTCTAAAAGAAGACTCTGTGGCCATAGCTCGGGAGTGGCTTTCCCTCCACGTACTGCCAGGGGGAGCCATGAGATGTTTCGTCTTGTCTGTCCCAAGTGTGGGGAGGCACGAGCCACCCCGGGTCCCACACAGGTGCCTCTGTCCAGATGGCAAGAAGGCCGAGCGGGCCCATCAGCTTTGGTGCCCCTCTTGCGCCCCAACACTCAGAAGTCACTAGTCAGGCCTCAAAATCATGAGATTTGCTTAAAAATCACAAGATTTTAATATTTGTTTGCATTCTGGCATGGCTGTGTTTGGGAGGAGCGAGGTCTGGGGCTTCTCCTCCACGCCGAGGGTGGGCACTTTATCGAACGAAAGTGAAGTTTCTTCGTTACTGATCCCATTCCAACTCACCCACCCACCCACTGCTGGGCTCACCATGCAGTGATGGGCGTTGGCAACACTGGCCATTTAAGGGTTAAAGTGTGACAGGGCGTTGGTCTACCTTGGCACTAGAAGGGCAGCAGGAAGAGCAGCAGCCCCACAATTGAGCTGCCTTGGAAATTTGGGGGGGTGCATGGAACCCTTATGTTTTCACCCCTTGCAAAAAATTTTCAAAAGCCAAAAATGTCTATGTGTGTGTGGGTGTGTAGTTTTTTCCATCCCTTCCCATCCACTTTCCAGTAGACGAGAAAAGGACAAAGGGCAGAGAAATGGGGGAGGGAGGGGTAATTTTTCGAAGGCTTTTTTTAAATTGCTCATCAAAAACCTGAAATGTTTAGAAAGAAGCAAATTTTTTCTACAACACTGTCAAGAAAAAGGCCAATTTACCAACAAAAAAGCTGAGGCTTTAGTTTAAAGAGGAGCGAAAGAAGCAGGGCTGAAATAGGTACAGAATATAATGAAAGGAGAGGGGTGCTCCTATTTGCCCCCCCTTCACCTGCCCCAGTGTTGCAAGAGCAATGGGACGCTCTGCGAAAGCAAATGTCAAGGGAAGTTACATAATTAGCCAGGGGAACTCACTGCCACTAGATGTCACTGACATTGCGAGCCTGGCAGGATTCAGACAAGGATGGTGGGGGGTGGGGGAGCAATGGTGTCAGGACAGAATTTAGAAAACAGGCCACAAGGCCACTGCTGACTGTCAGGATGAGGGGGATATGCCCCCCTTCCCCCCCTCCCCCGACTGGTTATGTCATCATTAGCCACTAGAGGGGGTTCTTGCACCTTCCTCTGAAGTAGCTGGTGCTGGGGTGGCTGGCCCCATTGATCTGGTTTGGGGAAGGAGGCAGCAGGGAGAGGGCGGGGTACTGGGCGAGATGGGTCCTGTGACGCTAGCAGACCAGGTGTCAGCTCATGCCCAGGCCCTTAGGCCTCACTGAACACTGACAAGTGCAGAGCTTGACCCAGCCTGTGTGTTAGCCGTGTGACAACAGCTGCTGATCAGCGTGTGTGGAGTGTTTCGACTTGTGGAATTGCTTGCAGGATTGATCTCTCCCATAACCTCTGTAGCCTGTGGTATAAAGTTAGAATGAATGTTTGCATCGTAAACCTCTGTAACTGCTCCACACCACTGAGTTTGCGAGGCAGCTTACGTCCACCTAACACTGCGTCTACACTAAAATTTGGCTCCCGCTGATGTAACTCACCTGCTTTGCCGACTTAATCCTGCCACTTCCCCCAGTCAGCGTAGTTAGGTCAATGCAGTGTCAGTGTACATACTGCGTTGCTTACATCGACTGTCCCGCAATGCCCCACACTGACAGTACAATCGATATCACACACCACAGACACAAGGAGCCAGGTGTACACACACACAAGTGCTGTAACTACTGTGGCGGCTGCACGCAGGGCGATTTGATTTTGTAGTGTAGCCATGGCCTGTGTAACTCCCTCAACAGGGGAGAAGCATGAATTAGTGTAAAGTGCTGGGTCTGCCCATCGAAACCAAACGAGCCATTGCGAAATATCCTTACTGATTGCCTCTCTTGTTAGATATTTTACTGCATGTGTGTGTGTGTGTGTGTGTGTTCTCCCTGTGTGCTGCCCCAGCTCTGTGCAGACAGCCAGCACAGCAGACCCTGAGTGAACCACCCAATGACCACAAGATCCGTTAAGGGACGAAGGCACCCGGCCAGGTTTATTGTTGACAAGGCATGCTAATAGCACCTGGCAGACTCTACGAGGATACTAAGACATGTATGCTTGTGACAATGGACGCAGCTCAGTGAATGGCAGGACTTTCCATTTCCCCCTTGGCTGGACCAACACATTCTCTCAGAGATACCCTGATACAAACAAGCTGCCCCTCTGACTTAGATACTGCCCTCTGACCTGGCTAGTTATTGTCCACTTTTTTGTACATGTTGGTTTGATTAAAACATTTGTATTTATTATGTTGCTATTTGACCTTATCTTTTAGAAGGGCTCAGTGTGTTCCTGTTATCCTTGGGGAATGTTTTTGTGCCATTCTTGATATTGTGGTTTTTGTACCACGCGTCTGGAATGTGTTTGTGTGAGTCCTTTGTGCCGAGCACTGTCCAGGACTGCGCGTTTCTGCACCATCAGGGCTGGGCTCACCAGATTCTGGGAACGTGCAAGTGGGCAGGGCCTGACGTTTGCTCACAGCAGGGAGAGGGGATACTGGGCTGGATGGACCCTGTAGGAATCAGCCAGGCTGAGTTTCCTGCAGGGCAGAGGGAGGTGAGTGGGCCTCGTTAGATGCAGCCTGGGGGGGCTGGCTGTGGTGAGGGGGTTCTCGGGCTTTGGGGGGGTTCTCTGCAACAGGCTGTCTCTGTGACTGATGCTGATCACACTACACTGCCCCCTTCTTAAAGCCCAGCACAGCCCAGCCCAGCCCAGCAGCTGGAGCCCACCCAGTAATTAGGAAATGAGATTTAATTTCAGGCAACAAAATGCCATGAAAGTGGCGGGTGAGCCGGCTTTGGGCTGCGCGGTAAGATGATAAGCAGCATCACACGGGCTGGTTGCATAATTGTGAACTTGGCTCAGGCCGGTTGCCTTCCCCGCCCCCCCGCCCAGCCCTGGAGGTTGGGGGCCGACTCTGAGGAGGGCTGGGGGACGAGATGCTGGGTCCCTGCCCGGGAGAAGGGGTGTGCGCTGGGCATCATTCTGGGATCGCTCAGCCCCCAGCATGGCCTGGCCCAGGGCAGGGGGCACTGGGCCGCAGTCCATACCCACAAGGGATGGGCAGGTTGGGGACAGGGCTAGCTCAGCCTGGGTTTGGTGAACTCCAATCTTGAGACAATATTTCCTCTACGGCCCATTGGATGCACCTGTGCTGCCTACAGGGGGCACTGCCGCTGCATGGGGGTATCACCCACCTGCACCTGCTGCCTCCCACTGCCCCACCCCAAATCACCCCCTGGCCCCTCCACCCATGCACTGTATACAGCTTGCAGTTACTGTAAACCTCTCCCCCTCCCTGCTACCCCCACTGCCTCCCCCCAGCCCTGCTGTAAGCCCCCCAAGTCACCCCGCTCTGCCCCAAGCAATCTCCCTCCAGCAGGGTCTGCATGCAGGTCTCTGCAGGATGAACTCTTCTGCAAGCCTGGTGCAGCTTCACCTGTCCCTGGGTCCCAGCTCCGCCCTAGTCATGATCCCCCCAATCCAGGCCCAAAGGTCTTGGGGGCCCTGGCACAGCTGGCACTGGGAGACAGGGGCATCTTGGCACCCCATTCCCACCAGCCCCCAGGGCTGGGACCAGCAGTGATCAGCACCCCCAGGCCCACTGCATGGGCTGATGCGTGCAGCCCTCTCCAGCTGCCCTCACCAGGGCCTGGGGCAGAGCATGGCAGAGCCAGGGCAGAGGGGCTGGGCCTGTCTGCTGGACCCACCCTCCCTCCTGGCACCGACCAGGCCCATGGCCAGCTGTCTCAGGCCCGCACCCCCCTCATGCTTCTGGGGGCAGGCTGAGGGGTACAGCGTGTGTGGCTGGGGTCCCCCTTGCTCAAGGTGCAGGCCCGGGGTGCAGACGGAGCCCCATGTAAGGGCAGCCATGGGGGGAGCTGGCGAGCCCACAGTTGGGCAGGTGTCTCCGCCGGAGCTTTTTAATTCCGCACCCCCAATTCACCGCCCACCTGCCTGGCAGCCGCACAGCAATTATCCAAATGGCTGTTAATTCCTCATGGGGATCAGGGGTGGAAAGCTCCGCAGCTGAGCAGATTGGGGCTGGGCCCGAGCAGCAGATCCCAGGTGCCAGGGTCTCTCACCCCGTCCACATCAGGCACGCAGTGCTGGCAGGGCTCGTTTGCCCAGCAGGGAGACAGGAGGCACTGCTGTGCCTGCTAAACCCTGGGGCAAAGGAGAGAGAAACCCGTCACCCCCTGCTCTGGCGGAGGGTTCCTGGCCTGGCTTACATGGCACAATCCAATGGGCCCTGGTGGCCTGAAACTTCACTACCCACCCTCTCTGTGGCCCAGCCCCCAACCCCAGGGGGAAGCCAAGAGACACCCCCAAGCTAGCTGGGATGTGCCCTGGGGTCCTGCCCTGACCAGCTGCACTGCAACGCCCCCTGTAGGGATGGGCTACCTGCCCCTCATGCAAATAGCAATGCCCCCCTCCCCCAAGCATGCTCTCTGCTCGTGCCTCTCCACCAACGGGAGCATGCCCCTTACAAGGCAGCTCCCTGACTGCCCCCTGCTCCATATGCTGTGTGGGGACGGGGGGGAATTACACCAGAAGGGCCTGGCTAGTCTATCATGAACCAACACCAGGCCCAGAGACTCTTTGATACAAGGTCCCAGAGGGGGACGACAGGACATTATCCCTATGCCCCACCTTGCATCTGAGCTGGGACCCCATATGAAGCTCTAGCTCCCCAGTCCCAGCCTGTGTGGCCCCCCAGCATCCAGTGGGACAGAGACCACTCAAATGGACAGCATCTCAGACTCACATCATGGGGGGGCTGGCCCAGCCCCCCCTTCCTGCCTGATCAGCATGCACTGCCCTCTTTGCGCAGCAGGTGGCGATAGGAGACCAGCCCTGCGCTCTCATGGCAGACGGCTCTGAAACCGGCTCCAGCAGCCCCAGTGGAACCCAAGCCCACCCAGGAGCACCTCGGCAAGGGGGGGGCTGCGTCTGCTCTTCGCTGGGTAGCACAGACAGTCGGGGGTGGGTGGGGTGGGGACGTACAGCCCCTGATGCTACCCCAACTGTCCCACCTCAGTACGTGGCCCGATTTTCAGCCACGCTCGGGAGCAGAACGTCAGAGCGGCCACCACCCACCCGCCTGGCAGGTCTCTACAGCCTCTGGGTAAATGGCTTGAGGCTGACGGGGGAGCGCCTCTCTTGGAGGAGTATCTGGCCCCCACCACTGTAGCACTATCATTGCTGCATCCTGCCCCACCATGCACGTGGGGCTGGGCAGGGCTGTCACCCCATTGCAGAGGGGGACGGAGGCCCAGAGGGGCTGGGTGACTCACCCAAGGTCACACCGGGAGTCTGTGGCAGAGCAGGGACATGAACCCAGAGCTGGCGCCATCATTCCTCTCCGGCCCTACCCAGCCTGGATGGGTTGCTATGCTCAGTTCCCACCCCCCACGGGACTCTGCTCACACCTTTGCCAGTTCGGCTCTGCTGGAGGGATCCCCGAGTGCAGATGGGGGCTGGCGTAACCACCGGGTCACCCCACCCTGACCAGAGCAGAGGGGGGGTTAGTGCACTGGTGGGTGCCACAGCACTGCCTGTGCCAGCTACCCCTCAGGGCTGGCTGCTGGGAAACATCAAGGCAAGAGGGACTAGTGCAGACAAGGCCCCAGGGTGCCGGGACCGCGGGCTGGGTGGCTTTGGAGACCTGACTGCTAGAAGCCATGCTACAAGAGACCCTGGGGTTCTTTCTGCGCCAGCTGGCAAGGCAGGGGCACATTGGACTGGCCAGCCGGGAATATGCTGCATGGAGCCAGCATTGAATTGAGAGCAGGGGCTTGAGTCAGCACTCCCAGCCCGGCAGTGGGCGTGCTGTCTGGATTCTATTGAAGGGGGCTGGGCAGGCAGGACTCCTGGCTCCTATTCCTGCCTCTGCCACCTACTCCTGGCACGCTGCTCCATGCCTCAGTTTCCCCCCTGTAACATGGGGATAGTGCTTTCACCTGTGACAGGGAGGCTTGGCAAGAGCCTCAGGAATATCCCTGGGGGGACTCACGGGAGTAACAGCAGCAGGGTGTGCACAGAGCAGGATTTTGCCCTCCTGAGAGCAGCCATCAGCTACTGAGAATAGCCCAGATCAGACTGGGGCTGCAGGCTGGAGCCAGCTCTGCTACAGCAAGTAGCTCCGGTGGTTAACAAGCATGCTGTCAAGCCCTTCCCGTGTAGATGGTTTTGGCAGCCAGGTGTGTGCCAGGCTCCCCTCTGGAGGCAGGCCTGTGCTGCCAGCTGTGAGTTACAGAGCGTCTGTGCCATGGCAGCCAGCTATCCCAGAGGGGGCCCCCCTGCCTGAGACTGGTAGCATTATCCCCCGTTTACAGATGGGGAAACTGAGGCACAAATAGGGGAGGTGACTTGCCCAAGGTCACCCAGCTGGGAATGGAACCCGGGTCTCCCGTTCCAGTCCAGGGGTCTATCCACTAGGCAACACTGCCTCGGTGGATGGGAAAGTAGAGAGGAATGGTGCGGTCATGGATCCACAGGGTCGGTGCCAGGGCCCCAGCTGTGGAAGTCTCTGGGAGGAAGCCCTTTGCTGTGCCAGACCCCAACAGGTTTCTCTCTTCCTCGAGGACAGGCCACATGGCCTCCCTACCACCTGAGACTGAACCGCTAGGCTTCACCCCGTGAGCCCTGCCCAGCGAGTCCAGCTGAGACAGATCCTGGTAGAGACCCGTCCACTCTGCAGGGCCCGACGCCCCTCAGCCCGGGTGAGAGGGCCACTCACCCAGCATTGTCAGGACAGTTGGGTTTCTTAGGCACCTGGACCCCAGCCCGGGAAGCCCAGCCCACTGAAGGTTAAAGCAAGAGGCTGTTCTGGTCAGCCCAGAGCCCGGCTGAGCTGCAGAGAAACCTGTTTTCAGCTCCGGGTCTCTCGCTCAGGGCCTGTCTACATGTAAACCACTTCAGCTGCTCCGCTTCAGTGATGCCGCCTTTCCCATACCCCCGAGCGACACAGTGGCACCGACCCAATTGCCTCGTGTAGACCAGGCCTCGGCCTGACCTTGGTCAGTTCTCAGGCGAGAGCTCCCAGCTTCCCCCACTTATCCCCCAGCTCAAACCTTCCCAACCCTGTGTGCTCGAGCTGGGGGCCCTGCTCCAATTCCCTGCTGGGAGCATCCAGCCAGGGGCCATTGGAGCCGGCACGGTCTTTCCGGCCCCCAGGCTGATCTGGGTTGGATTCTCTTCATTTCACCAAGACTTGGAGGTGACACCACCCCCATGACTCTTACCTTCCCTGAGAGTCCTTCCTCCCCACCCCCCACCAGAGAAGCCATGAAACATATAGGGGAAACTGAGGCACACATCAGATTCATAAAAGATATTACAAACATTCCCAGTTGGTCACAGGTGCACAGTCTCCCAGCAGCTTGGCAAAGGCTGGAGGCAAGAGCAGAGGCAACAGGAGGGAGAGATCTGGGCAGGCCTTGGATTTTACATCACTTTGCTTCTCCTAGGGGGACAGGAGCCACTGGATTTCCCTTGCGAGAATCCAGGGGAGGGTGGGTTTGCAGCTCCCCTCTGCTGGGGGTGGGACGGGGATGGCAGGAGCTAGGGGAAGCCCACAGGCCAGGGCTGACTGTGGCTAAGGCTCAGGAGAGGTGGGTTCTATTCCTGCTCTGACAGACTCCCTGCATGCCTTAGTTTCCCATTTGTAACACAGGCCACCCTGCTTCTCTGGAAGGCTGAATTCATTAGTGAGGTTCCGATACCATGGTGATGGGTGTAGGAGCACACACAGATAGGAGTGTCCAGGTGTGGAAGAGGCTCTGTCATAAATATAAAGGGAAGGGTAACCACCTTTCTGTATACAGTGCTATAAAATCCCTCCTGGGTAGAGGCAAAACCCTTTCACCTGTAAAGGGTTAAAAAGCTAAGATAACCTCGCTGGCACCTGACCAAAATGACCAATGAGGAGACAAGATACTTTCAAATCTTGATGGGGGGCGGAACAAAGCATCTGTGTGTGTGATGCTTTTCCGGGGAACAGATCAGGAATGCAGTCTCACAACTCTTGTTAGTTAGTAAGTAATCTAGCGAGAAATGCATTAGATTTCCTTTTGTTTAATAGCTGGTAAAATAACCTGGGCTGGAGGGAATGTATATTCCTGTTCTTGTGTCTTTTTGTAACTTAAGGTTTTGCCTAGAGGGATTCTCTGTTTTGAATCTGATTATCCTATAAGGTATTTACCATCCTGATTTTACAGAGGTGATTCGTTTACCTTTTCTTTTATTAAAATTCTTCTTTTAAGAACCTGATTGATTTTTCATTGTTCTTAAGATCCAAGGGTTTGGGTCTGTGTTCACCTGTACAGATTGGTGAGGATTCTTAGCAAGCCTTCCCCAGGAAAGGGGGTGTAGGGCTTGGGGGGATATTTTGGGGGAAGACGTCTCCAAGTGGGCTCTTTCCCTGTTCTTTGTTTAAACGCTTGGTGGTGGCAGCATACAGTTCAAGGATAAGGCAAAGTTTGTACCTTGGGAAAGTTTTAACCTAAGCTGGTAAGAATAAGCTTAGGGGGTCTTTTGATGCAGGTCCCCACATCTGTACCCTAGAGTTCAGAGTGGGGAAGGAACCTTGACAGGCTCTGTGTGCGAAGCTTAGTTCTGTGACCAAACTGCCCTGTTTATAAACAGAGAGATTGTGCTGGGCACACACTTCCCCAGTCGGTGCCTCGGTTTCCCCATCTGTACAGAGGGGATAAGAACACTGGCCTTTGTAGAGCACTTTGAGATCTGCCCACAGCCAGTGTTAGAGAAGGGCTGGGGCCATTAGTCCAACCACACAGGGAATGCTATTGTTCTGCCAACCCCGCAGGATCTCCAAGGGGGTCTAGACCCCACCCCTCCCCCCCTCCCCCGCCAGGATCTCCGAGCAGGTTCTAAATCACTCCTCCTTCCTTCTACTTCTCGTGTGCTCCCCCTCCCCCACAGCTCTGTCCCATGGCGAGGGCGTGGCCGACACAGCTTGCCCAACTGTCCCATGCTGGGCTCGTATTCCTTGAACACCTTGAGTTTGGCCAGCACAGCGTGCGCCAAGTGGAAGTTATCTTCATGGTCCCTGCAGCAAAGACAAACCCTGTGGGTCAGAAACAGCTCCTCCCCCAGGGGCACATGCACTTCCTGTAGGAGGTAACCAGGTACCCTCGCCCTTTGGGCACACTCACTTCCTGTAGAGGATGGCTGGGTACTTCTCCATGGCACACTCACTTCCTATAGGGGATAGCTGGGTACCCCTTCCCCTGGACACACTCACTTCCTGTAGCGGATGGCTGGATACTCCTCCAGGGTTTCACACAATGTGGCAATCTGCTCTGCCAGCATCTCCATCTGCTTGTTCTTTTTGAAGAAGTGGTAGGGGCTGAACCAGTTGTGGAAGGTCTGTGGCCCGTCCAGGGAGTACACCTTGGGGACGGGGGAGAGCAGAGATCAGACCCCGGTGCCAACTGCTTGCAGCCAGGCCAGCTGTGCCCCATACCGCGCCCCTAAGACATGCTGTTGGACCAGGCCAGCCTGGCGGAGCTGTAGCGAGCCCCTAGTGAGGGAGAGATCCCTTTGCCAGTGCCACTCCTGTTGTAGTAGAGGGATAGCGAGCCAGAGATTCATGCACCAGCCTGGGATGAAGATGCCCCAGGTTCAGGTCCTTACGTGGCTGCAGACTCTCGGGTGCCCTCAGGGGTGTGTCTCTGCCCTGGAGAAGTCAATGTTGGGGGAGGGGGCTTGGCCACGCTTCTAGTCTGGCGAAAGCCCCAGCATAGTTGTGGGCAAACCTGGCATCAAGGCGCGTCTGCCGCTGTCGCTTATTTCACTGGCCGAACAGAACGAGCCACTGGGGCAAATGTGCTTGGACACCAATAAATAGTATCAGCCCATGAAGGGTTTGCTGGCGCAACGGGACGGGTGAGCCAGCAAAGCCTCCTGACGGACATTCAGCTTATACCAGCCAAAGCTTCTCTTGGCACAGCTGGCACCGGTACCCCAGATTAAATCAGCTAGAGTGGCGAAAGGACTGCTTTGCCAGCGTAACGGCATCTACCCGGGGCTCTGCCACCACAGCTGCATCAGTTACAGGGCGGATTTTTTCTCTCATGTCCCCGTAACAAACCCATACCAACAAAGCTTTTGTGTGTAGCCCAGGCTCATGTCTCTCTGTGCCTCAGTTTCCCCAACAATGCAATGGGGCTGACACCACAGTCCTGCCCCTCAGGGGCGTGAGGGGGGAAATCCACTGATGACACAAGGAGGGGATGGGGTGGTTGGGTAAAGGGCAGGCGTGTGGAGTATCGGGCTGTCTTGCAGGCCTGGTATAAACCATCAGTAAGAGCTGGTAAAGCCAGGGAGGCAGGGCCCTCCTTCTCCATACATCTACCATTCCCACCCAGTGCAAGCCAGCGATTCCACGTCTCACAGGGTGTGAGCAGCCAGCTAGTCCCTGCTGCCCTGTGCTGGCGTCAAACCCGGGGCCCTAGAAGGGAAAGGTTCCCCCGCCAAGCCACATGAAACACTAAGGGTGGGGTGTCGTACGTCACCATCCGCCGCGCGGACCTGCTCCTCCAAAGCCCGGCCACCCCTCACCCGGCTCTCGTAGGGCAGGAAGGCCATGTTGATCTCCTTGAGGGTTTTGATGACCTTGGTGATCCGTGACTTCCTCAGCTCCTTGAACAGAGGCTCAGGACAGGCTGCAAGGCAGAGGCAGTGGGTGGGAGCGACAGGCACAGGGCTCAGGACCCCCAGCACAGCGCCAGCCCCCACGGACGGGGCCAGACCGGGCACAGCAGGGGCAGTAGTGCTGCACGCCTGTGGGGAACCTGGGCAAGCCAGCAGGGCCACACAGGAGTCAACGATGCCCCCCCGAACCAGAGTCATGCCGGGTTCTCGCCTTCTGCAGCATCAGCAGCGAGGGGGAGCCACAATCTCTCCTACACAGCCCCTGTCTCACACCCTGCCCTCAGCCCCTCGGCAGGGCTGAGTGACCGGAGTGTACCACGTAGGATGATGCACAAGGAGGAACAGGGACTTGGGCTCCCCCTGCCGCTGTAATGGGGAGAAGCAGATCTGACCCTGACACACTGGGTATTCTGGTGCTGTCCCATCCCCCACGGAGTTGGGAACTGATGGAGCAATGCATGCTGGGAATGGTAGCCAGAGGCCGCCTTTCTGGGCACATGCTGCAGGTGTCTGTGAGCCGTGCTGGCTGGAGGCAGGCCCGTGGGGGAGAAGTGGGGGAAGGGATAGGTGGGGTCGTTCAGTCTGGCCTGCTGGGGCTGCATCCCCTGCAGGAGGGCATAGCATAATCAGGGTGCTGCGCACTGGCCTGCCGGCAGAGAGAGACCCCCCACCCCCAGGCGCCAGTGTGCCGCTGTCCAGGCTCCCAGCTGGGGGATCCCCCGACCCCCGATACTCACGGCTGAGGAAGAAGACGTGAGCTGCCTTGTAGTTGAAGGTGGGGGTGCCCTGGAAGTCACTGATCAGAGCCTGCACCTACTGCAAAGGGGGAAAAGGGGGTTGTCAGGCCCAGCCCCTGGGGACTCAGAGCCCAGCATGATGCCATCAGGAGGTGGGCTGGTTTTCACCCCCCTGGCTCTGGGCTCCCTCCCTGCCTGGAGCAGGGCATGTGTCCATGTGCCCGGGACATCCTCAGGGCCCAGCCACGTCTCTTGCTGGCACACAAGTGTCCGTGCCCAGCCTCAGATGGGGCCTGGTATTGCCTTGCTGCTGAACTAAGTGGGCTCTGAGCAGCACCCAGGGAACAGCCGGCCGAGCAGCAATCCCAGGCAACTACCATCCGGGCCCCCTCCCTCCCCGGGTGCCAGGCTGGGCACCTGCAGCTTTGCCACACCAGCTAGCCTAGCAGGGTGTTCGGAAGCTGTTCGGACTCCTCGACCAGCCATTGTGACAGGTGAGAACCTGGCTGTCCTGTCCCAAGCCCCAGGCCCCAACTCGCAGTCCTCTCCTACAGCGCTCCCTCCGTGGGCAGCCCCTGCGGGTTCTGGGCTTCACCCTGCTCTGCCAGCACCCCCTGCCCCTGGTCTCCCTCCACTCGCCTCCCTGCTGCAGATGCAGGAGCCTCCTCCCCTACAGCCCCTGTTCCCTGAGCCTCTGCCTCAGCGACTCTCCTTCGCTTTGAGTCTCAGCTGAGGTCGCCTCTCTCCGCCTGCTGCACCTGCCCATCCAATCCCCACAGGATTGCACTGCGGAGAGGTCTGGGGGACAGTCTTTGCCTCCCGTGGCAAAGAACATGAAGCCCAGCTCTGGGGAAGCAGCCTCTTGGGGAGCCCTCTCGTTGAGGTGGATTGATTACATCAATAGGAGAGCACTCTCCCGTAGACTTATCACATCTTCAGCAGACCTGCTAAACTGCCGCGGCAGCATTGATCACAGTGGTGCCGATTTAGCACTATAGTGAAGACAAGCCCTGTGTGTCTGTGCATCACCCAACCCAATGCAGCCCCAATCTGGGTTGGGGCCTCTCAGCGCTACAGTCATACCAATGGCAACAGGCAACAGACTCTGGGGTGTCCCTTGGGCTACCTACACATCAGCAGTATATCCGCTCTACGCAGACTCTGAACATCAGTAATGGGCACTGTGTAACAGAACTTCCCACTGTACTAAAGACAGCTGAAACACCCTAACATTAATCTTCCATGTAAACAATTCAAGGGGTGGAATGTATGCTTAAAGATAAGGAAGATGACAGTGCCTTAGCTGTCAGAGTGCAAGCAATCATGAACAGAAGGATGCTCACAGAAGAACTAAAACAGAGGGGAAATGTCTATGTGACACTCTCACTTTCAAGAGATGATCCACACAATCCGCAACTGTGAGAACCTGTAGGGTATTGTGCTTTAATGGTGCCTGGAACAAAATCTTGCTTTGAGACTCAAGCGTTGAGGACACACGCACATACAGGCTGGGTATAAACTGATTTTATTTGTAGAGTTAGACAGGTCCTGCTAGGCTTTCCCAAGATTATATACAGCACTCATTGCCCAAAGAGCATGTACAATAGAAAAGTGATCAATAAAACCAGCACACACAGAATGCAAAACAATTCATTTCTTTGTGAACCATGGGATGCAAAGGAATGAGCGATGAACCTGAAATGGGGATGGGGGAGGGTAACAACCTGACAGAGAGAAATGAAAAAAGGCCATTTAACTAAACTGAATTTTAGTTTGTTAACTAGGAAAATATTATCAGCTTGGTAAAGATCCAAAGCATCAGATTCTCTGGTTAAAAGGGGCTCATTGTCAACGTGAGGATTTTGAAATTCAAGGTTTTGACAGAACCTCCCTTTATGTAACAACTTTCTGAAAATTTCCATTTTAACTCAAGTTCCTTTTAAAAAAAAAGATGCGTGAGGGGGAGAGGAAGCTTGCTTTTCTGTTGATGCTTTTAATGCTCTTTTCAGCAAGGAAGAAACTGACAACAGAGGAATAGGGAAACTGATGGCATGGAATTGCTGCACAAAGGAAAGGAGCTGAAAAGAGGAATCTCTTTTCTTTGCAAACTACTTCCTGTCAAAGTGATATTAGGAGTTACTCGCAACTGGTACAGATGCAGAGTTTTCAGTGAGATTTGTTTTCAAGCCAGTCATGTCCCTTTCATTAAGCTTGCACTGTGGGGGTGGAATAAGGTATCACAACTCATTGCCTGCTGAATGTTTAGGGACAGCAACTTCTCCAGCAAGAGCAGAGGCTGCCAGACATCACATCTCAGCTGTTTTGAAGGTTAAACAAAGCATCAAGTTTTTGAAGAAAATCCCCACTGCTCCCACATTCAGATCTCCCCCAAACACTGTAAACCAGCAGCAACAGAGAATATGTTCCCTGTGGCAGGTCACCTTTCAGGCAAGAAGCATGTTAAATCTCGTCTGGGAACAGCCTGGCTGTTGGCATGGTAAAGATGTCTAGTTTTGTGTTTCCATCCTCACCGGGCACTGAGCATACATGCCGCGGTTTGAAAGCGTGAGCGTGCTATGCTCTGAAAGGAAAAGCTGGATTTTAACCCTCAGACTAACTGACCCATTCAGAACCTGCTTCATGGGCAGCAGAAGGGGAAGCTTCTGACACAAACTCTGTCCCTGTCCCTCCCCACCAGTGTGTCTCAAACCTGCCTTGGAGGGATCCAATCTAGAAGGCAGTGGGATGTTCAGTGCTGTGCTTTGCTAGGACTGCCAATCAGGGCAGCTCGTTGGAGCTGGCTGTGCGAGTGGTTCTGGGGCGTGGCTGCCCTGTCCCACTAAGAACCACGCTGAGTCCCACACACACAAGCAGTCAGAAAGCAGAAGTCAGAACTGCTGAAATAGGCCAGAGCAGAAGCAGCAGCCTAGGTCTAAAGATGCTGCAGCCCAGGAACCAGTACTTCTTGACTTTATTTTATTAAGCTGGGGAAAGTTTCAGTTTTCTCCAATCTTGAAAAACAGGTCACACACCCACCTCCTGTGGGGCAACTGCTCTCCCATCAGCTCTGCGGGCAGGGGGTTGGGCACATGGGAAAAAACCTCCTGATGCTGCCCCACCAACATATCTCAGCTCTGCACGCGGGAGAGATCATCTCATAGGCAAGAGCAGAGTTCAGAGTCTAAGTCTGTCTACAGACAACAGGGAGGTGTAATCCCCACTCGGGTGGAGATGCACACACTAGCTCTGTTCAAGCTGGCACACTAAAAGCAGCAGCAGCAGCAGCAAGGGCTAGCCACCAGAGTGTGTACCTAGGATCTCAGACGGGATCATGTTCTGGCAGGGGCTGCGGCTCGAGCTAGCTGCCCGAGCACAAGCCTGTCTGAGATTCTAGGTACGTCCAGGGTGGTTAGCCCCAGCCACGCGCCTGTGCCACCACTGCTACTGGTATTTCTAGTGCGTTAGCTCAGTCAGAACTAGCCTGCGTATCCCTACCCGAGCTGAGCATGACAACCACCAGCTGCAGTGTGGATGCATCTTTGGCTGCCAGTTGGCATCCCTGGCAGCAGCCAAGAATTGAACAGGGAGTGGGAGAGCGGAAGGGAGGGGCAATTAATATGACGGGGAAATGTGTTCCACTGGAACTGGGCTGAGGCCCCCTCTGCTTCATGTAGATTCATTCTGATCTGCACACAGCCTGCACCAGACCAGCCACGGCACCCCTTTGAGGACATCCTAACACAGTCCTTTTAGTTACACAGTGCACATGTACGAGAGCAGCACGCCGGCTCCCCCAGCAGTGCGCTCAGCGGCCGTCCAGGGCTTTGTCTCGCGCGATGACGGACTCATCAAATTTGATCATGAGGGTGGTGCCCTTGTGCCAGTGGGCCGTCACCTTGGCGGGGAAGCCACTGTAGGTGAGGATGGCTTCCACGATGCCAGCTGTGAAGGAGGCACAGTTGAGCGTGCTGTTCTCCTTGGGCACCGAGATGTACGTGTTGATCAGTGGCTCTTTCTCGATGATGTAGTAGGTCTTGTCATCGTCGTTGGCCTGCTCCAGCTTGTCCGCCTCCTTCCCGAACAAGGCCTTCCACACCGTCACCTTGATGAAGAGGAGAATGTTGATGACCTTGGTCTCCCGCTTGCCGTTTTTCTCCCGCATGACCAGCACATCCAGGATGCGAGCTCCCACTTGCTGGCCCAGCTCAGAGAGCTTGTTCTGGAGCTCAGAGACGGAGTAGACCCGGTTCTGACAGTACTGGACTATCTCGGAGAAGAGCAGAGAGAATGCGCTCAGGCTGACCTCTGTCTTTGGCCGGGTCAGAGACCGCTCCAGGATGGCAGATTTCCCACGAGTGAAGCGTGAATCCATTGTCCTAAAGGAGAACAAAATACTCAGTTCTGTGGGACAGGTACCGTCTCTTATGAGGTGTCTTTGCAGCGCCTGGCACTATGGGGCCCTGAGCGCAGCTGAGGCTGCAAAGTGTTACTGCGATACACAGAAGAAAAAATAAAAGAAATCTGATGAACAAATCTCTGATGTGTCTATAGCACCTTCCATTCCCAGGGGCTTTACAACAATACCTCTGCAGGGATCCCGTACTCAATGCTGAGAGGCAGCCAGGCACCTTTGGGGTGGGGTGGCTGCGCATACAGGGCTCCCTGGTCCGGCGCCGAGAGGCAGCCAGGCTTGGGGGGGGCACACAAGCAGGGGGGCAGCACAAGAAGCACAGAAGGAGCCGCCCGACCGACGCCACGTGGGGTGGGGCAGGATTTGAGTCTGGGGAGCTAAAAGTTGACACCAGAGTTGGAATCCGGCTGGGGCAACGGCCCGGGATTCACACAACTGCCGAGGGCCTTGGAGGGATCCCGAGGGCCCCCCCTTACAGGGGGCGAGGAGACCCACGCGTCCCTGGGACCCAACCCCGTCACCCTGTCCCCAGCACCACGAACCAACGCCAGAGACGGCCCCCGCCGGGCTCAGGCGTGCCGCCCCGCCCCGACCCGCCCCCACCTCTCCCGACCCGCGCGCCGGGGGCCCGGCCGGGCACTCACGCGCGGCGGGGGCGGGGCGGGGCGCCTCTCTCCAGGAGGGGGAAGAGGGAGCGGAAGCCAATGAGCCGCCCCCGTTCCCGGCCGCACTCTGCGCTTTACGGCTGCCGCTGCTGCAAACGGGCCGCGCCGCACCAGCCACAGGGAGGCGGGGCTTGGTCACCACAGCAACCGGGACTGGTTCTCGTAGGGGCAGGGGTCACGTGGTAACGGGCTCGGCTGGCGGGAGGGGGGGGGGCGGGGGCGAGGCCGACCGGTGGGTGTGGCTCGTTGTCAGCCGCCAGGCTGCAGGAAGCGAGCGCGACTTTCTGCGGGAGGTGTGGCCTAAGGGAAGGGGGTGGGGCTTGTTGCGAATACAGACTGACAGGGCTACCACTCTGAAACCTACACTGTGTCAGCTGCACCCTGTGTGTCAGTTACACCCTGTGTCACCTACACTGGTGCCAGCTACACTGTGTCAGCTACACCCTGTGTGTCAGTTATACCCTGTGTCACCTACACTGTGCCAGCTACCCTGTGTCAGTTACACCCTGTGTGTCAGTTACACCCTGTGTCACCTACACTGGTGCCAGCTACACTGTGTCAGCTACACCCTGTGTGTCAGTTATACCCTGTGTCACCTACACTGGTGCCAGCTACACTGTGTCAGCTGCACCCTGTGTGTCAGTTATACCCTGTGTCACCTACACTGGTGCCAGCTACACTGTGTCAGCTACACCCTGTGTGTCAGTTATACCCTGTGTCACCTACACTGGTGCCAGCTACACTGTGTCAGCTGCACCCTGTGTGTCAGTTATACCCTGTGTCACCTACACTGGTGCCAGCTACACTGTGTCAGCTACACCCTGTGTGTCAGTTATACCCTGTGTCACCTACACTGTGCCAGCTACACTGTGTCAGCTACACCCTGTGTGTCAGTTATACCCTGTGTCACCTACACTGTGCCAGCTACACTGTGTCAGCTACACCCTGTGTGTCAGTTATACTGTGTGTCACCTACACTGGGTGCCAGCTACACTGTGTCAGCTACACCCTGTGTGTCAGTTATACCCTGTGTCACCTACACTGTGCCAGCTACACTGTGTCAGCTACACCCTGTGTGTCAGTTATACCCTGTGTCACCTACACTGGTGCCAGCTACACTGTGTCAGCTACACCCTGTGTGTCAGTTACACCCTGTGTCACCTACACTGGTGCCAGCTACACTGTGTCAGCTACACCCTGTGTGTCAGTTACACCCTGTGTCACCTACACTGGTGCCAGCTACACTGTGTCAGCTACACCCTGTGTGTCAGTTATACTGTGTGTCACCTACACTGGTGCCAGCTACCCTGTGTCAGTTACACCCTGTGTGTCAGTTACACCCTGTGTCACCTACACTGGGTGCCAGCTACACTGTGTCAGCTACACCCTGTGTGCCAGTTACACCCTGTGTCACCTACACTGGTGCCAGCTACACTGTGTCAGCTACACCCTGTGTGTCAGTTATACTGTGTGTCACCTACACTGGTGCCAGCTACCCTGTGTCAGTTACACCCTGTGTGTCAGTTATACCCTGTGTCACCTACACTGTGCCAGCTACACTGTGTCAGCTACACCCTGTGTGTCAGTTACACCCTGTGTCACCTACACTGGGTGCCAGCTACACTGTGTCAGCTACACCCTGTGTGCCAGTTACACCCTGTGTCACCTACACTGGGTGCCAGCTACACTGTGTCAGCTACACCCTGTGTGCCAGTTACACCCTGTGTCACCTACACTGGGTGCCAGCTACACTGTGTCAGCTACACCCTGTGTGCCAGTTACACCCTGTGGCACCTACACTGGGTGCCAGCTACACTGTGTCAGCTACACCCTGTGTGTCAGTTATACCCTGTGTCTCCTACACTGGGTGCCAGCTACACTGTGTCAGCTACACTCTGTGTGTCAGTTATACCCTGTGTCTCCTACACTGGGTGCCAGCTACACTGTGTCAGCTACACCCTGTGTGCCAGTTACACCCTGTGTCACCTACACTGGGTGCCAGCTACACTGTGTCAGCTACACCCTGTGTGTCAGTTATACCCTGTGTCTCCTACACTGGGTGCCAGCTACACTGTGTCAGCTACACCCTGTGTGCCAGTTACACCCTGTGTCACCTACACTGGGTGCCAGCTACACTGTGTCAGCTACACCCTGTGTGTCAGTTATACCCTGTGTCTCCTACACTGGGTGCCAGCTACACTGTGTCAGCTACACCCTGTGTGTCAGTTATACCCTGTGTCACCTACACTGGGTGCCAGCTACACTGTGTCAGCTACACCCTGTGTGCCAGTTATACCCTGTGTCACCTACACTGGGTGCCAGGTACACTGTGTCAGCTACACCCTGTGTGCCAGTTATACCCTGTGTCACCTACACTGGGTGCCAGCTACACTGTGTCAGCTACACCCTGTGTGTCAGTTATACTGTGTGTCACCTACACTGGTGCCAGCTACACTGTGTCAGCTACACCCTGTGTGCCAGGTATACCCTGTGTCACCTACACTGGGTGCCAACTACACTGTGTCAGCTACACCCTGTGTGCCAGTTACACCCTGTGTCACCTACACTGGGTGCCAGCTACACTGTGTCAGTTACACCCTGTGTGCCAGTTACACCCTGTGTCACCTACACTGGGTGCCAACTACACTGTGTCAGCTACACCCTGTGTGTCAGTTATACCCTGTGTCACCTACACTGGGTGCCAGCTACCCTGTGTCAGTTACACCCTGTGTGTCAGTTATACCGTGTGTTACCTACACTGGTGCCAGCTACACTGTGTCAGCTACACCCTGTGTGCCAGTTATACCCTGTGTCACCTAAACTGGGTGCCAGCTACACTGTGTCAGCTACACCCTGTGTGTCAGTTATACCCTGTGTCACCTACACTGGGTGCCAGCTACACTGTGTCAGCTACACCCTGTGTGCCAGTTATACCCTGTGTCACCTACACTGGGTGCCAGCTACACTGTGTCAGCTACACCCTGTGTGCCAGTTATACCCTGTGTCACCTACACTGGGTGCCAGGTACACTGTGTCAGCTACACCCTGTGTGCCAGTTATACCCTGTGTCACCTACACTGGGTGCCAGCTACACTGTGTCAGCTACACCCTGTGTGTCAGTTATACTGTGTGTCACCTACACTGGTGCCAGCTACACTGTGTCAGCTACACCCTGTGTGCCAGTTATACCCTGTGTCACCTACACTGGGTGCCAGCTACACTGTGTCAGCTACACCCTGTGTGTCAGTTATACCCTGTGTCTCCTACACTGGGTGCCAGCTACACTGTGTCAGCTACACCCTGTGTGCCAGTTATACCCTGTGTCACCTACACTGGGTACCAGCTACACTGTGTCAGTTACACCCTGTGTGCCAGTTACACCCTGTGTCACCTACACTGGGTGCCAACTACACTGTGTCAGCTACACCCTGTGTGTCAGTTATACCCTGTGTCACCTACACTGGGTGCCAGCTACCCTGTGTCAGTTACACCCTGTGTGTCAGTTATACCGTGTGTTACCTACACTGGGGCCAGCTACACTGTGTCAGCTACACCCTGTGTGCCAGTTATACCCTGTGTCACCTAAACTGGGTGCCAGCTACACTGTGTCAGCTACACCCTGTGTGTCAGTTATACCCTGTGTCACCTACACTGGGTGCCAGCTACCCTGTGTCAGTTACACCCTGTGTGTCAGTTATACTGTGTCACCTACACTGGGTGCCAGCTACCCTGTGTCAGTTACACCCTGTGTGCCAGTTATACCCTGTGTCACCTACACTGGGTGCCAGCTACACTGTGTCAGCTACACCCTGTGTGCCAGTTATACCCTGTGTCACCTACACTGGGTGCCAGCTACACTGTGTCAGCTACACCCTGTGTGCCAGTTATACCCTGTGTCACCTACACTGGGTGCCAGCTACACTGTGTCAGCTACACCCTGTGTGCCAGTTATACCCTGTGTCACCTACACTGGGTGCCAGCTACACTGTGTCAGCTACACCCTGTGTGCCAGTTATACCCTGTGTCACCTACACTGGGTGCCAGCTACACTGTGTCAGCTACACCCTGTGTGTCAGTTATACTGTGTGTCACCTACACTGGTGCCAGCTACACTGTGTCAGCTACACCCTGTGTGCCAGGTATACCCTGTGTCACCTACACTGGGTGCCAGCTACACTGTGTCAGCTACATCCTGTGTGTCAGTTATACCCTGTGTCACCTACACTGGGTTCCAGCTACACTGTGTCAGCTACATCCTGTGTGTCAGTTATACTGTGTCACCTACACTGTGTCAGCTACACTGTGTCAGTTACACCCTGTGTGCCAGTTATACCCTGTGTCACCTACACGGGGTTCCATCTAGACTGTGTCAGCTACGCCCTGTGTGTCAGTTATACCGTGTCTCCTTGTAGCCAGACAGCCAGCCCCCACCCCTCAGACCAGCATTGCTGGAAACACAGGAGGAAGCCGGAACAGGGCACTTAACATATATTCCAGCACAGCCTTTGAAGCTGTGAAAGCACAGGTGTGCTGCTACAATGTGCCTCTGGGAGCAGATACAACGATTAAGCTCACAGCAGGCAGAGGCCCTGTGACAGACATGGCTCTTAGTCCCTACTAAATAGCGTGATGCACACACCCCAACATCCTAGGTGGGAAAATATTTACCCTGATAAAAGAAATGTCCAGTAGTCGACACTTATTGTTTCTCTCCCTTGCAAGTGTAAACTACTCTTGCGAAAGCTGGCGTCACCCCGACAGACCAGCCTCAATTTGGCATAAGAATGGAGAAAGAGAATAAAGGAGTACAGAGGTATAAGTAGGGGACCTACAGCACCATGATTTTTGAGTGCTTTTCACTATCTATCTGCTGGTCAGATAAGTGACAGTCTCCCAAGGCTTCTGCAGCTAAGAGGGTCCCTACGCCTTGTCCCTTATTCGTCTTTCCGCGGAATTGAGTGACCGATCCTGGCTTGGCACCGCTGGAATCGAGAAATGCAAGGAGGGTAAGAAGCACCCACACCTGATCTCCTATCTTTAGTGTACACATATTTTGAAATAGAGCTCTATACTTTGTTTTCTTTCTTTGGGATTGTGGCTTCAGTTTTGTAACTTGTTTGTGTGTGTAACATCTCTACATTTAAATAAGTAGGCACTAGCAATTTTGTAACCACATGATTAGAATCTAGCTTAATAAATTTTGGTAACCATTTATGCATAAGCCTGACTTGTTTTCTCTGGTTTACTGTAAAGCAGCCAACACAATTAAAGAATCTCAGCCGTTTTGGCTCTAAAGCCTGGCCATTAGGTGAGAGTACTAAGAGCCTAGCGTTGAGTTGTGCTGCCTCCACGGGGCAAACTCTTGGGGCACCTGTCAGTCAATCCTGGCTGCCCGCTGCGAAGGAGCTCTGAGCTCTAGCAGTTAAAGTCACGGGTGTGGAGAGGCTCTTACTGCTGCCATTGGGGCACCTGTCAGTCAGTATTGACTGCCCGCTGCGAAGGAGCTCTGAGCTCTAGCAGTTAAAGTCACGGATGGTATAAACGGGCATAGCTGGCACCTCACCAAACATCCTTGGCCGTCGGCTAACAGAAATTGGTGTTACGAACAGGATTGTGATATAGGCTGCACTACAGTAACACAATGAAACCAGTCATGATAAACACCACAGAATTCCCTGAGCTAGAGAAAAGTTTGACCCAAGAGGGATGGGGAAATCCTCTGTGGAGCAAAGACCTGCTGGAGAAATATTGGGGAAAACCAGCAGAGATCTGGCAGCATTTCCGTAACTGGAGAACTGCCTGCAAGATGAAGAAAGGGAAAGGAAAAGGTGCTTGTATATGCTGCTTACTAACATTTGGCAAGCTGCCTGTAAGGATTATCATAGTCTGGCAATAGAATTTAATAGGCTACAACAGGAAAGGGACACACTGCGCAAGGAATGCCAGAATTTAGATACCAGAGTAAGAACACTGAATAGGGATATGGTACATCTTCAGAAAAGATTACTTCCCTTAATTGAGAAAGAAGGGATAGAACGAAGGGAAAAGCTGGAGACTAAAACACGCAGTATCAACCGGGCTAAAGTTGAGACTGCTCTCTGGCTAGACCCTGAGGAATGGGATGGAGACATTTGGGATTCAGCAGATGAGTCCCCCTCCTCTGAGGAGGAAGGTCCCTCTGTAAAATTAAGACCAGCTATCACACATCACAAATCAGAAGAACATGAGGAAAATTTGAGTGGGGCAGAGCTGGATGAAGAAGGGGATGACAATTATCCATCCACCTCTTCAAAAACAAAGAAGGGAGGTAAAAAGGGAAAAGGGAGTAAAGCTCCAACACACTTTACCAAAATTACCATCCGCCAATATACTCCCATGGAGTTAAAAACAATCCAGGGAGATTTTGCTAAAAAGCCGGAGGAAGGTATAATAGAGTGGCTGGTCCGCCTCTGGGACACTGGGGGTGGATATATACGCCTGACAGCCCAAGAAACTGAGCGCCTTAACTTAGGTGCAGGAATATTCCTGGAACACTCAGAGGGGAACACCCCTAAAACACTTTGGTCTCTGGCTTGTCGATGGGCAAGAGGTATTTACCCAGCAGACCGAGATGAACCCACAGTAATGCACTGGACCAACATAGATGAGGTAAAAACAGCTCTATTAACTGTGGCTGTCATTAGCATGCTTGGCCAAAACCCTCAAGAGTTAGCCTATGAAAGTCCATGGGAGGGTGAGGTAAATGTAGATGATCTCAGACCCCTGCTTAAGGGAGTTCCGAGTAACCACAGGGCTATGGCACTGTCCCTTAGATCAGAAGCTGCAGCACATAACAGTACCTTTCGGTACATCAAGATGGGTTTCGGTACATCAAGATGGGTTTTGCCCCTGTAGGACTTCCCCCAAGAGGAGCTTTGACCAATAAGGGCGAGTTCCGGGGCGGGGTGTCCTCTCCGGAAGTGGGTCTTGTGACCCCTCTAACAACCCCCCCACACCAATCAGGATGGGTTTCGCCCCTGTAGGACCACCCAGAGAGGAGCTTTGACCAATCAGGGCGAGTTCCGGGGTGGGGGTGTCCTCTCTGGAAGTGGGTCTTGTGACCCCTCTAACAACTCCTCCCCCCACCCCGCTACCAATCAGGAGGGGTTTTGTTCCGATAGGACCAAGAGGAGATTTGACCAATTATGATGAGTTCCGGGGGTGGGGTGACCCGTCCGGAAATTATTTGTGTGTCCCCTCTAACAACTCCTCCCACCAACCTCTACCAATCAGGCCGGCCCGAGAGCAGATTTGACCAAAATAGGGCAGGCTCTGGGATGGGGTGAACAGCCCAGAAGAGGAGCGTATGACCCCTCTGCCAATCAGAGCGCAGCACCATCACCCCATAAGGCCCAGCGTCGGGCAGAAGAGGCTGTCTTTTACCAAGAGCGCGTGTTTTAGAAATCGTGGAAACATGGACTCCTTCACCACCCCCGTGAGAACTTCGGACTTTGTTTTAGCTCCAAGGGCCTTCAACAAACCGTGGAGAAAGCGCTACATCAGCGAGAGTTCCGAGGAGGAGGGGGCGATTGAGGGGAGCCCTTTGGCCCAGCCATTGATGGATACTCCGGAACCTGAAACCCAGCCGCTTGTGGGGCCCCGCGATGAGCGTGATGGCCTCTTGTTGTCCACCCCCCTGGAGGAGGAAGGTGATCGCAGCTCGGGGAAGTCACTAGTGGACAAGATGAACGCTCAGGTAAATGAATGCTTAAGAAGTGACGGCCGGGGTGGGGGTGTAATGGGGGCTAGGAACCAGGGATTGTGTAAATCAAAAACCAAGCAGTGGTGTGCTTATGCTGTTTCTTTTTTGAAAAAAATCTCTCAACAGCTCGATGATGCCTTTCTAGAGGACCCGGAGACTCTGGACAGCGTTGCACCAAGCAGCGAAGATGAACCGGACCCACCTTGTTTTTGCTCAACGCCGATACAAAATGTTGAAGAGGACTCCGAGGATGACGGCTATGAGGAGTTTAGGAGAAGGCTTGGCATGGAACTGACTGAGCCAGTGCCATGTCATGAGCGTAAAAGAGTCATGCGGACTATTGTATGCGTTGCTGTTTATTCTGTTCTTAATCACTGTCTTAGGGAAAAGCTTTTTGAAGATTGTGAGGGCTGTGTCATAGATGCACCAGGCCAGTGGCACCATGACTGTGTGACTTGGACTTCAGTGGATATAAACTGCAAGCTCCGGGGCCTGTGTGCTGAGCTGTGTTTGGAAAGCTTATTAAACACTGTTATTGCCATAGGTTATGCTATGCAATGTCTGTGCCTAATCCAAGAACATTTAGCACAAGGGGTGACCTTGAGAAATGCTGTGCAATTCAGTGGAGACCCTGACCATGTTTTAAAGAAAATGACCAAACCGGAAGATGCCTGCTTAGAGCGTTATATTGACTGTCTGGTCCGCACAAAAAGTTACAGAACCCTGCTTAAGAAAAAGTCTATTTGTAAGAAATCTAAAAGGATTAAGTTAGAAAATGGTGAGGGGCCAAACATGCGATATAAAACTTGGTAGCTGTAAATTTTAAAAAAAAGAAAATCTATTGAAAAGGGCTTTGTGACTATCTGTATTTCTGTTAAAAGGTCTCTGGTCCCTAAGGGAGCTTAAAGTCTTTTTTTCTTTCTTTTTTTAATGGAGCATCTTGGTTTGTTTTCAAGGAGCTGTATGTCTTTTAAATAAAAAAAATTGCTTGTGAGAACCTAGCTTTTGTGTCTTTTGTGTAAGAGAGACTCATTTACAGCAAAAAAAAAAAAAAAAAAAAGCTGAAATGTATGTTGTGGGAAGGGAAAAAAAAATCCTAAAAATGTGTTTACAATAAAACAAACAGGGATGGTTCAGACATGTGGTTGAGTACAATAGAACTGACTTATTCTGTTTAACTGAATGGGTTTAACCACCCCCACCCCTCACTGAATAGCCAGGGTGACTGTGATTACTCACCCTGTTTGTCATAGGGTTAATTTTGATGGGGGTGCACCCATAGTAAGGGAGGTGGTCCCCCCCCCCCGCAAAAAATACAGACAAGTCCCAAGACATTCATTGATATCTGCAAAGGGTCCCTCACTTGAAATGGTTACTATAAGAAGGCCCTACAGGGGTGGGGAAAATAAAATGTATTTGAACTTAAAAAAAAAAGGGGAAAAAAAGAAAAAACTTATACCCACCCCTTCCCCAGATCACAAAAAAGGGAATGCTAGGGAAGGGTGATCCAATCAACCTGCTAACTACTTTGAAACAAAAGAGTTAGGATGGTATAAAAACCTCAGGTAGCTTGGAGACTGTCTCTTTCAACAGAAACTCTCTTGAATGGCTGCTGGACTGCAAGTGGAGGTATGTGCTCTGTTTTTAACCTTGAAAATATATATTCTATAATGCCATGCTTTGGCCATGCTGTGTGAGTAAATAATGGTGTCTATCTTTATTACAGTGTGATCTGTTTAGCATGGAACCAGTAACTTTAAGTTGCAGTTCACCACCAGGCCACGGTAAAAACCATTTTAAGTGTAGTTATAATTTAAGTAATAACTTCAGGTATTACTTAGGTTGAATAGGGATTTGGGGCTAATACTAAGTAACATTTTGGCTTGGTTTTTTTTTAAAAAAAGCCAAAGGCCCCAAGCACACATGGCTGTGGGGTGGGGGACAGAACAACCAGGGGTCTTTTTAAAAGCATGTGTGTGTGTGGGTTATTGAAAAGTATTTTGTTGCAAACTGTTTTAAACTGATGGTAAGGGTGTGTTTATGAAGCTGCTGGGGTTTTGTGTGTGTGTGAGTGAGAGAGGGGCCTGTGAAAGACCTAGATGCAGGGTTTTAAAAGTGCTTGGTTGCAAACTGATGGTTTGTTTCCAGCTAACAGGGCTTTTTACTGTGCCCAATGTTGTTGTTTTTTAAATGGGGGGATTGGGGGGCATTTGAGGCTAATACTAAGTAACATTTTGGCTTGGTTTTTTTTTTTAAAAAAAGCCAAAGGCCCCAAGCACACATGGCTGTGGGGTGGGGGACAGAACAACCAGGGGTCTTTTTAAAAGAATGTGGGGGGTTTATTGAAAAGTATTTTGTTGCAAACTGTTTTAAACTGATAGTAAGGATGTGTTTATAAAGCTGCTGGGGTTTTGTGTGTGTGTGTGTGTAAAACTTAAGTGGTTTTTAAAAAGTATATGTCTACAAACTGATGGTGATGGTGTGTTTCCAATTAACGGGTTTTTACTTTGCAAATGAGATGTATTTTTTAAAAAAAATATTTGTGGGGGTTGTTTTTAAAGTGGTAGAAATAAACTCAAAACCTGTGTTTGCTGTACAGCCTGAAATGGATTATTTTGTTTTAAAGCTATGGCTTTTTAAATTGAAAAAATACCCTCATGAACATTTTTTTTTTATTTTAAAGTTTACTAGACAGTTTCATGTGTTTTATTAGAATGTTGTTTGCTTTACAGCACGGTCAAAACCTGAGGGGGTAAAAATGCTCAAAAGAAAAAGGAAAGAGACAACTGAAAAGAAAAATTCACCAGTATCAGTGACAGATGGATGGATGAAGCTGGGTAAATATATTTTGCTTATTAGTCTGGTTAATTTATGAGGTTTTGTATTTTAAGTACATACATAGGTGCAGGTGCGAGAGGTGGCAAAGTTACGTTTTTGTAAAATGCTCTTTTTTTTCCCCTGCCCCAATCAGTCCTGTGCAGCCCCTCTGACAAGGCTGTGGTGAGAGCTACCAGGACATCCCCTCGAGAACCATCAAAGAACCAGGAATCTGCTTTGAGACCTTTAACAGCGCAAAGCAGCACAAGCGTGCAGATGAAGCATCAGGCCAGTCCAAACCTCATTTACGTCAAACCCAAGGACAAAACAAAACACTCTGGTAAAAAACGTCCCTGCAAACACAACGCCAGTTCCTCAGCGGCCACCGCCGCACCAAGCCCTGAGAAAACTGTGAGCCAAAACGCCCACGTTCACAAACCCAGAGTGCCCGCTGTAGCGGCTCTGAGTGTGCGCAGAAACACACACATTCACAAACCCGGAGCAGGCGCTCTAGGGGCTGTGAATAAAAAACCAAGGACCGACAAGCCGTTCTCCCAAAACCATCAGCTTGTCACAGATCCCCCATATGACAGTATTTGGGGAGAGATTGATGTGTCATTCAGAAAACTGATGGATGTTGTATCCTCGGGGGGTCTAAAACCACGACATTCTAAAAAGATTTGGAAAAAATACGCTTTGTTCAGAAAACTGGTGGAGGCTGAAGCCTCAGGGGTCCTAAAAGAAAGGGGGGCTGGAAAGGGTGGCTCTGATCAGGCCTGTCTAGGTGTGGAAAGGGGTACCTTCAAGGATGCACATCAGCTCACGTGTAAACAAAAGGGTGGACAGCGCTTGGGGGATAAACAGATGGCTGCCAAAAGGTTCCAGGCCAGGGTCGCCATAAAAATTTTAAAAAGGGCTAAAGAGGTAATGAGGAAAAAAAAACAAAAAGAGACGCCCCCTACTGGAGGCTCTCAGACTGGCCTGTCTGAAAATGGGGAGGCAAAATCAGACTCTGGTTTAGAAAATTCCCCAGTGAGTTCTCTAGATTGTGTCCCATCTACTCCCAATGACCCACAGGGAGGCGTCTCAGGGTCTGACTCTCAATTAGTAGCTGATGTAGAAGATGCCATTGATGGTTCCGTAGAGGAATCCCCAAGTAACCCTGAAAATGCAGAGGTGTATATGGAGAGAGTGAGAAGTTGGCAACGTGAATTACCTAGATTTAGGGGGTTGGTGTATTGTGAGGAGTTTCGTTTTGTCCATCTTGAGCAAATAAATTCAGCTCAACAGGCTGTTGAAGCCATACATAGAGGGATACAGCTAGTTCTTGATGACATTAATGGTAGGGTAGGCCCTGATGATTACGTACAGTTACGTTTAGAGAGCCGTTGTTTAACTAACCCTTTGTTTTCGGTCAGAAGAACTAGGGATGAGCTGTCCGCTGAGGATTTCTTAAATCAGACCTCAAAGCTGCTTCAGAGCAATAGAGAATTGCATCTCGATGGTACGTTGCGCCTCGTTGTGACAGTTGTAAAAAATAGGGGTGGGGGCGCTCGAAGAGTTTTAAATTCTATCCTTAGTAGTCAGATTATTCATAAAAAGAGACAATGCTTAGTAGACCTGACTTACACCGGTACCAATCTATGTTTTGCGGGAGGGCTCTTGGCCGTCATGGCCGGTCATAAACTTACGGATGCGGAATTGTTAGCAGAGGCGAGAAAGTTGCACGAGAAACTGGGGTGGTCAGATCAAAAAAAGGTTATGCTCAGTGACGTAGCAAAGTTTGAACAGCATTTAGGAGTTAACATACAGGTGGTGTTGTATGCGGTGAAAGGTGGCTGGGGATTTTTTAAAACGGGGGCCCCCGTGTACCCTAACACTTATTTTATCCTGTTGCATGATGAACATTACTATGGGGTTCTGGATGTGAAAAAGTTGTTCGGAGCAAAAAATTACTGTGAGTTTTGCCACACGGTGTACAGTCACGACCATTCTTGCAGGTATCGTTGCCGTCTCTGCTTGAGCGCAACATGCTCTGACAACGTGGGTGTGCAGCTGAGGTGTCCTAGCTGTAAACTGTATTGTCGGTCCAAAGAGTGTTTAGACAGACATGTCAACTATGCGTCAAAAAAACAAGTTGAATGCCTGTCTAAAACTTTGTGCGATAAGTGTCAGGCGTACGTGGACAAGCGGCACAGGTGTAAAGGGAGGCGCTGTAAGCAGTGTCAGGGTTTGATCGTTGGAGATGTAGACGTTCACCTCTGTTTTATGGACAGCCTTAGAAAGCCCGAATCATCAGAAAAGTATATTTTTTATGATTTTGAATGCATGCAGGAGACAGGGTTGCACACTCCCAATTATATTTTTGCGATGTCCCTAAAGCCAGAAAAATCCTGGGAATTTAAGGGTGACGAATGTCTTTCTATGTTTGTTAAGACCTTTATTGGCAAAGAGTTCCGGGACTACACGTTCCTAGCATGCCATTCCAAAGGTTATGATGCGTATTTCTGCGTTAGACAGTTACTGAAGGAAAAGATGTGCATAGAACTGATCACTCAGGGCAGTGAACTAATGTGTGTGGAAGTTAAGGCCCTTGGCATTCGTTTTATAGACTCTTTAAACTTCTTGCCCATGAAGCTTAGCAAGCTCCCACAGGCGATGGGGTTTGAAGGTTGCAAAGGGTATTTTCCACATTTTTTGAACACTTTAGAAAATCAAAATTATGTGGGGCCTATGCCCAGTGTGGAGCACTACGGTGTAGAAAGCATGATGCCCAGGGAAAAAGCAGAGTTTCTCGACTGGTATCAAGACCACAGCTCTGAGACTTTTGACCTGCAGAAAGAGCTTGCGTATTACTGCCAGCAGGATGTAAAAATTTTGAGACAGGCTTGTATCCTATACAGAAAAGAAATTATGAATATGACGGAGAAGGTCGATCTAGTAGAGAGAGAACCCGGTAAATTCACCGAGATAAAATTGTGTATAGATCCGTTCCGGTACATAACGCTGGCATCCGTCTGCATGGCTATGTACAGGTTTATGTTTTTGGAGCCTAACACGGTAGCTCTTCTCCCTCCAGACAACTATCACAGACAGAAAAAGAGATATTCAACCCCATCTATCCAGTGGCTGTTGTATATCTCTCAAAAAGAACATATACAAATACAGCATGCTTTACAGGGTGGGGAACTACAGGTAGGCCCATACTTTTTAGATGGTTATGCCAGTATTGACGGGGTACACACAGCCTTTGAGTTTAATGGGTGTTTTTTTCATGGCTGTGTCGCCTGTCATTGTGAAAAAGCACAAAACCCTATGATGGGTACAACTTTTGGGTTTCTTTATTACAAGACGCAGCTCAAGACCGACTATCTAAAACGGCTTGGTTTTGTAGTGAGGACTCTTTGGGAGCACGAGTGGGTGGTGATGAAAGAAACAGACAGGGAGCTTGTGAGCTTTTTAAACCGAGCCCAGTTACCCCAACCTCTCATGCCTAGGGATGCTCTTTTTGGGGGGAGGACGAACGCCATCCATCTATATTATAAACCTAAGCCTGGCGAAGAAATCCACTATTATGATTTTACCAGCTTGTACCCTTTTGTAAACAAAACCAAAGACTACCCTATCGGGCAACCCGATATAGTTTATGACAAATTTGGACCCCTTGCAAATTATTTTGGAATTGCAAAAGTTAAAGTGTACCCCCCACGAGGCCTCTTTTTCCCATTGTTACCTGTCAGAGTGGGCGGCAAGCTTATGTTCCCGCTATGCCGAACCTGCGCGGAAACCGTGCAGCGGGAGACGTGCACCCACACTGACGAGGAGAGGGCCATCCTGGGGACTTGGTGCACTGTGGAATTGAATGCAGCCATAGCGAAGGGGTACGTGGTGGCTAAAATCTATGAAATCTGGCATTTTAATGAAAAATCTGATGAACTCTTTTCGGAGTACATAAAATTACACCTCCGCCAGAAACAAGAGGCGTCAGGGTATCCCAGCTGGTGCACAGACGAAGACAAACAAAATAAGTATGTTAACGATTTCTACCAGAAAGAAGGTGTGCTTTTACGCCGACACGAGATCAGGCTAAACGCCGCTAAACACCAAATTGCTAAACTGTTTTTAAATTCTCTGTGGGGTAAATTCGGCCAAAGAACCAACCTACCCAATACCAGCATCGTGAGAGACCCCAACGAACTCTTTCAGTATCTATTTTCCCCCAACTATGAGGTTTCATCCTGTGAGTTTATTGACGATGAAACAGCGTGCGTATCTTGGAAGCACGAAAAAGACCGTTATTCTGTCTCTGGCGATACCAATGTTTTCATAGCCTGTTTCACCACCGCTTATGCCCGCTTAGAACTATACAACCTCCTAGACGGATTGCAAGAGCGGTGCCTGTACCACGACACTGACTCGGTGATATTTGTGAAAAGGGAGGGGGCCTGGAATCCCCCTCTGGGGAATTATTTAGGGGACCTCACGAGCGAGATCCCACCAGATCAACACATCACCGAGTTTGTGTCGGCAGGCCCAAAAACATACGGGTATAAACTGTCGGGAGGAAAGGCTTGTATGAAGGTCAAAGGTATTACCCTGAACGTAGCAAACTGTGAAAAGATCAACTTTGACAGTTTGAAAGATCTAGTCCTGAACTATTGCACGGGTCTGCGAGAGAACCCCTCAAAAAAGATAGAGGTGCAACAACCCTCTATTGTAAGAAACAAAAATCAGTGGCAAATAGAGACAAAAACCCTTAAAAAAACACAGAAAGTCGTTTACAACAAGAGGGTCCTAGGAGAAGGGTTTAAAACCCTGCCCTACGGCTTTTGAAAAATGGATATGAGGTGGAAACACCCCTTTTCTGCAATTCTCGCGGGGCCTAGCAACTGCAGGAAAAGTTACTTTATAAAAAATGTATTGGATAATACCAAACAAACGTTGTCTGTTACGCCTGAGAATATTGTGTGGTGTTACAGTTGTTGGCAACCTCTGTATAAAAAACTGCTCTGTAAATACCCCTTTATCAATGTTGTGGAGGGTCTGCCTGATGCTTTTGACGATGACCGTTTGTTTCCTACCAATAAAGTGAACATGATTATCATAGACGATCTGATGAACTCCGCTTGTGAAAGCGATGAAATCGAGAAAGCCTTTACCACGTACGTGCATCACAGGAACCTGAGCATTATGTATATAGTTCAGAACGTATTTTGCCAGGGAAAGAAGAGTCGCACTATTAACCTAAACACAAAATACATGGTTCTGTTCAAAAACCCCAGGGACAGATTACAAATTGCTACATTCGCTCGGCAAATGTACCCCGGCAAAGCTCAGTTCTTTCTAGAAGCTTTTGAGGATGCTACCAAAAGGCCTTATGGCTACCTGGTGGTGGATTTAAATGCTTCCACACCAGAAGCTTATAGGCTAAGAACTGGTCTTTTCCCTCCAGACTGGCCGGCAGTTTATACTTTAAAAAGAACAACGGCCCGGTATAAAAAGAGATGAATTATTGGCAGGCCCCTTTTTAGCAGCCGGGGTTGCTGACTGAAAACATGTCTAGCTGTGTGAAAAGAAACCTGGACCTTTTAAAATTACTTAGCAAATCGTCCCTGCAGCAAAGGAGGGCTATACCGTGCTCGGCCTCTGACGATCTAGTAGCAGCCATCTCAGAAATAGCGCTCAACACCTTAAAAGGAAACGTACCTTTAACACTGAAGCGAGTGCGTGTGCTGAAAAAGAAACACACGCTTATAAAAACTTTGTGTAATAAAAGGGTTTCACTTAAAAGAAAGAAGCATCTGGTGAAGCAGTCTGGGGGGTTTATAGGACCCCTGTTAAGTTTTGCTATCCCTCTGATAATGGGGCTTTTAACTAATCGATAATGGAGTATTCAGAAAAAATGTACCTGGTGCCCAGCCGGCAGTTGGAGCAATTAAGTGCTCCCCCTCCGGCAGAGGAAAATATCAGAACGACCGCAACACGCTTACTGGATGCTGAAATGAAATCTGTTCTTCAAAGAACTGACTTAGGTGAATATGAAAAGGCTAAACTTTACAGCACCGTGCTTCAAAGGTACCTAACGTACGTGAAGCAGAGCGATGTGTACAAAGGAAAAATAAGTCTGTTTCTACCAGAACAGGAACAGAGTGTGACTGCCAAACCCTCCGAAACACCAAAGACCTCATAGAATCATAGAATCTCAGGGTTGGAAGGGACCTCAGGAGGTCATCTAGTCTAACCCCCTGCTCGAAGCAGGACCAATTCCCAGTTAAATCATCCCAGCCAGGGCTTTGTCAAGCCTGACCTTAAAAACCTCTAAGGAAGGAGATTCTACCACCTCCCTAGGTAACGCATTCCAGTGTTTCACCACCCTCCTAGTGAAAAAGTTTTTCCTAATATCCAATCTAAACCTCCCCCACTGCAACTTGAGACCATTACTCCTCGTTCTGTCATCTGCTACCATTGAGAACAGTCTAGAGCCATCCTCTTTGGAACACCCTTTCAGGTAGTTGAAAGCAGCTATCAAATCCCCCCTCATTCTTCTCTTCTGCAGGCTAAACAATCCCAGCTCCCTCAGCCTCTCCTCATAAGTCATGTGTTCTAGACCCCTAATCATTTTTGTTGCCCTTCGCTGGACTCCCTCCAATTTATCCACATCCTTCTTGTAGTGTGGGGCCCAAAACTGGACACAGGACTCCAGATGAGGCCTCACCAATGTCGAATAGAGGGGAACGATCACGTCCCTCGATCTGCTCGCTATGCCCCTACTTATACATCCCAAAATGCCATTGGCCTTCTTGGCAACAAGGGCACACTGCTGACTCATATCCAGCTTCTCGTCCACTGTCACCCTAGGTCCTTTTCCGTAGAACTGCTGCCTAGCCATTCGGTCCCTAGTCTGTAGCTATGCATTGGATTCTTCCATCCTAAGTGCAGGACCCTGCACTTATCCTTATTGAACCTCATCAGATTTCTTTTGGCCCAATCCTCCAATTTGTCTAGACTCTGTTGCTCAGGAGGTGTTGGATAACATGAATAAGAGTTATAAGAAAAATGCATCAGTATTGCTAAATAAGCTGGGCCAAGATAAAAACATTTCTTCATGGACCGATAAAGGGCCTTTTGTGTACAAAGGCTCTGTGGTTAATGATTCTAACATGCTCGACTTAGTCAGGGCCGTCATCCAGACGCGCTCTGTTCCGAGCAGACATGTACCTAAAGGATGGGATGTGTTTATGAATGCCATGGCGGAACTGAACATACCATCTTCCGTCATGGGCAACGCGACCTACAGAGATCTTTTGGAACGCCTCAAGGCCTCGATCGCCAACACCAGTGTGGACCAAGAAACAGTGACCCCTTTTTTGCCATCTAAAAAACGAAAATTGGCTAAAAGAGCCGAATGGCTCAGTTTGTGATCTTTTCACATTCTATTTTTTTAAAAACTGGTAATGTTTTGCTTTAAATAAAACATTTCTGAATTGGGTCATTGTGTTTTTTATTTTTTTTTTAAAAAACCACGCCACACATCGATTGTCTTTAAACCCCTCACCTGGGGTGCTTTATTGGGTAACATGACTATGAAAATCGTTGCAAGATACGCATGTCTGGGCTTGTTGAAACATGCTTTGAGCAAGGCTAGGCATGGCTAAGTATTTAAATTTATTTTTTACAAAATTCATCACCATCCGGTCGTTTTGCACTAAGTCATTAGAATACAATTTTAAAATCTGGTCAAAAGATAAACCCTTGCTACGATGGTGTAAGAAAAACATGCAGTGATAGCCGCAGGCAACGGAGCTGGGGTCTTGTAATTGTCTGTTGTGAAACACGTCTGTGGCATTTTTGTTTAAAAATTTCATAATGCTTTTAGGAAAGAACACACTGTTTGGGGGATGCCCGTATGAGTCAAAAAACTCTCCAAGGTTACGCTCCACCAGATACAGGGCAAGCCAGTGTTCACCCGGTCGGCTGTGTGGATGCGTGTTGACCACCAAACCTAGGGGTCTCTGAGACAGCTTGCCGCCAGGGAGCCAATCGCAGGGAAACACGTCTAAGAAATTCTTTTTCGCGTAAGGGTCTGTTGATAAGACACGTGAGAGCTGCACGGTGTCCATGTTCACATGAAGTCAAACAGAACATTTCTCCTCTGATTTCTCTCTATGACGTTGTCAAAAACCCCATACACGATCATATTGACGGTAATGGTTAAAGCCTTCCCAAAACGAATTTCTGCTCTCAGGTTCCCGGTTTTAATCAGGGAATAGTGATCGGCGCATTCCTGGTCGGGGGACAGGTGAAAGGCAAATATGGTGTAACCCTGTGCAAACTCCTCACGGTTGATTAACAGAGAACGATCTTTCATGTGTTTACCGGCCATCTCTACCAGATTCATGTATTCTCTCACGCAGCGTCCTGCCTCGAAGTCTGGTTGCAGAGGCTTGGTCGGTATCTGCTCACCATCCACATACAAGGCCACAAAATTAATATCGTAATGCTTAAAATGAAAGGGATTTTTAGCGTAACTTCCGCTAAAGGCATTGTTATCCACGAACCCCAGGACGAGCATTTTGGGCAACTGTCCCAAGAACAGGTTCTCCTGGTTACTGACCCTGCTGCCTGCAGGGATGCTAAACACTTTCATTCCCACACGGTCCACGGGGTATTTGGTATTAGCGGTAAGCAGGGCCTCGGCATGCCCCAGATGAACACTCGGGGCCACCCGTACTTTCTTCACAAAAAGGGATGCTGATAGAATGCGCAGTTTAAAGCCTTCGGTTCCGCTGCCCATTAAACAGAAAGGATCTTTACTGTGCGTCAGTTTAATTTTCACATCCACTCCGTTCAACAATAGTTTTTCTTGAAAAAACAGGTCGCTGTGTAGATGACCCAGAAGCTCTACTGTTCTGCTTTGAGCGGTCAGGTTTGCACGCCTCACAAACCCTAGATTCTCGCCATCCAAGTCTGTGTCTTCCTGTTGTCTGGCAGTGTCATAGAATCTTAGAATATCAGGGTTGGAAGGGACCCCAGAAGGTCATCTAGTCCAACACCCTGCTCAAAAGCAGGACCCATCCCCAATTAAATCATCCCAGCCAGGGCTTTGTCAAGCCTGACCTTAAAAACTTCTAAGGAAGGAGATTCCACCACTTCCCTAGGCAACGCATTCCAGTGTTTCACCACCCTCCTAGTGAAAAAGTTTTTCCTAATATCCAACCTAAACCTCCCCCACTGCAACTTGAGACCATTACTCCTTGTCCTGTCCTCTTCCACCACTGAGAATAGTCTAGAACCATCCTCTCTGGAACCACCTCTCAGGTAGTTGAAAGCAGCTATCAAATCCCCCCTCATTCTTCTCTTCTGCAGACTAAACAATCCCAGTTCCCTCAGCCTCTCCTCATAAGTCATGTGTTCCAGACCCCTAATCATTTTTGTTGCCCTTCTCTGGACTCTCTCGAATTTATCCACATCCTTCTTGTAGTGTGGGGCCCAAAACTGGACACAGTACTCCAGATGAGGCCTCACCAATGTCGAATAGAGGGGGACGATCATGTCCCTTGATCTGCTCGCTATGCCCCTACTTATACATCCCAAAATGCCATTGGCCTTCTTGGCAACAAGGGCACACTGCTGACTCATATCCAGCTTCTCGTCCACTGTCACCCCTAGGTCCTTTTCCGCAGAACTGCTGCCTAGCCATTCGGTCCCTAGTCTGTAGCTGTGCATTGGGTTCTTCCGTCCTAAGTGCAGGACCCTGAACTTATCCTTATTGAACCTCATCAGATTTCTTTTGGCCCAATCCTCCAATTTGTCTAGGTCCCTCTGTATCCTATCCCTGCCCTCCAGTGTATCTACCACTCCTCCCAGTTTAATATCATCCGCAAATTTGCTGAGAGTGCAATCCACACCATCCTCCAGTTCATTTATGAAGATATTGAACAAAACCAGCCCCAGGATCGACCCCTGGGGCACTCCACTTGACACCGGCTGCCAACTAGACATGGAGCCATTGATCACTATCCGTTGAGCCCGACAATCTAGCCAACTTTCTACCCACCTTATAGTGCATTCATCCAGCCCGTACTTCTTTAACTTGCTGACAAGTATACTGTGGGAGACAGTGTCAAAAGCTTTGCTAAAGTCAAGATACAATACATCCACTGCTTTCCCTTCATCCACAGAACCAGTAATCTCATCATAGAAGGCGATTAGATTAGTCAGGCATGACCTTCCCTTGGTGAATCCATGCTGACTGTTCCTGATCACTTTCCTCTCATGTAAGTGCTTCAGGATTGATTCTTTGAGGACCTGCTCCATGACTTTTCCAGGGACTGAGGTGATGCTGACTGGCCTGTAGTTCCCAGGATCCTCCTTCTTCCCTTTTTTAAAGATTGGCACTACATTAGCCTTTTTCCAGTCATCCGGGACTTCCCCGGTTCGCCACGAGTTTTCAAAGATAATGGCCAATGGCTCTGCAATCACAGCCGCCAATTCCTTCAGCACTCTCGGATGCAACTCGTCCGGCCCCATGGACTTGTGCACGTCCAGCTTTTCTAAATAGTCCCTAACCACCTCTATCTCCACAGAGGGCTGGCCATCTCTTCCCCATTTTGTGATGCCCAGCGCAGCAGTCTGGGAGCTGACCTTGTTAGTGAAAACAGAGGCAAAAAAAGCATTGAGTACATTAGCTTTTTCCACATCCTCTGTCACTAGGTTGCCTCCCTCATTCAGTAAGGGGCCCACACTTTCCTTGGCTTTCTTCTTGTTGCCAACATACCTGAAGAAACCCTTCTTGTTACTCTTGACATCTCTGGCTAGCTGCAGCTCCAGGTGCGATTTGGCCCTCCTGATATCATTCCTACATGCCTGAGCAATATTTTTATACTCTTCCCTGGTCATATGTCCAACCTTCCACTTCTTGTAAGCTTCTTTTTTATGTTTAAGATCCGCTAGGATTTCACCGTTAAGCCAAGCTGGTCGCCTGCCATATTTACTATTCTTTCGACACATCGGGATGGTTTGTCCCTGTAACCTCAACAGGGATTCCTTGAAATACAGCCAGCTCTCCTGGACTCCTTTCCCCTTCATGTTAGTCCCCCAGGGGATCCTACCCATCCGTTCCCTGAGGGAGTCGAAGTCTGCTTTACTGAAGTCCAGGGTCCGTATCCTGCTGCTTACCTTTCTTCCCTGTGTCAGGATCCTGAACTCAACCAACTCATGGTCACTGCCTCCCAGATTCCCATCCACTTTTGCTTCCCCTACTAATTCTTCCCGGTTTGTGAGCAGCAGGTCAAGAAAAGCGCCCCCCCTAGTTGGCTCCTCTAGCACTTGCGCCAGGAAATTGTCCCCTACGCTTTCCAAAAACTTGCTGGATTGTCTATGCACCGCTGTATTGCTCTCCCAGCAGATATCAGGAAAATTAAAGTCACCCATGAGAACCAGGGCGTGCGATCTAGTAGCTTCCGCGAGCTGCCGGAAGAAAGCCTCATCCACCTCATCCCCCTGGTCCGGTGGTCTATAGCAGACTCCCACCACTACATCACTCTTGTTGCACACACTTCTAAACTTAATCCAGAGACACTCAGGTTTTTCTGCAGTTTCGTACCGGAGCTCTGAGCAGTCATACTGCTCCCTTACATACAGTGCTACTCCCCCACCTTTTCTGCCCTGCCTGTCCTTCCTGAACAGTTTATAACCATCCATGACAGTACTCCAGTCATGTGAGTTATCCCACCAAGTCTCTGTTATTCCAATCACGTCATAATTCCTTGATGTCACCATAATTCCTTGACGTGTCTTTGTAAAAGAGGCCAGCGGAAAATTGTGTGGCGAGGGTGTCATTGCTGTAATTGAGCACCGATTCTATAAAGGCCCTGTAAGGGTAACAGTTGTTGCTTTGGCTTACAAGACGGTCTCCGAGCATGACATCCAGCTGACTAAAAATAGAGGCCACTGGGTAATTCACCAGGCCCACCTCGGCGTCCGCTTTGAGTTCAGTTCCGTCTCCTTTTACAATCTTGCAACACAGGTACAGCAGTGTGTTGTTTAAATCCATATAATCTACGCCATTCCCTGCTATAAAAAAGTCAATGGGGGCAGACTTCGTAACGGCCGACAGAGGTGGCACCTCGATGTAGATGCTTTTCTCAATGCTGGTCTGCGTAGGGGCTATTTGGAACAAGTCTAGTTCGGATTTGGTGCATTCTTCAGACCCGCAGTGAACGAAAGCCATGTTGATTAAAATATCTCTCTTGTATCAGCCGGCGAGTGATTCCTCTTTCGCCCAGGCTTCCTCTTGGACTTTCGCTTATGGCCGACCCTGCGGGTCAAAGCCCTTCTTTTAAAGGGTTTCGGGGGACCTGCACGTCGCGGGTATGACGCATTTCTCTTTCTCTTCTTCCTCCTTTTAATGTACATCAGCCCCGATCCTTCCTGTGAAGCTGTGTTCCCCACCTTCTCCAGAACAGCGTGGGAGACGTGACCTACTACGTCTTTAGCTATGTTTTGAGCGGCGGTTTTTACGTGTGGTTTAATAATCTCTAGCCCCCTCCTCAAAAGCGGTACGGCTTTTCAAAAGAGGCTACGGAATATTCCACCCACGCCTGCCCCATACATCACGGGGGCCCCATGATATCCGGGAAGGGCGTATCCCGCCTGGGCTTTGTAATAGTTTCTGTAGACGTTGGGGTCGCCGTGATTTTTTAGGATCGCCATAATACTGTTCTGCTTTTTTAGAAAACTCGCTCTCTCCGGGGGCACAGGTGTAGCTTGATGATCACCTTGCCAAAGCGAAATGAGACGCTTTTGTTCTGATCTGTCTTTATTTCAATGGTAATGGTGTCGATGTGGTGTTTACTGATAGGGACGTAATGAGGTTTATCGTAGGTGATGGTGACAAACTCGTTGTTCCTTCCTTGGACGGGGACACAACGTAACAGGGGAACAGAAAAGTCCCCCAAAAACTGATGTTCTACGATATCCATGTACAGATACAAGGAATTAAAACCCCCTGTAATGTCTGCCGAGAAAGGGAATTTTTGGACGCTGTGTTTGGGGCCCAAGCCCAGAATGTTAGCTAGCTCCCCGCTGGCAGAAAACATATAAGTAAAAGCGGCGGATTTAAGTCTAATTTTTCTACCCACAGGGTCGTAGTTCATGACCATCTCAGGCGGTCCGGGGTGACGAGCTATGATACTGTTCATATGATCCAGTAAATCGGGTATGGACACGTAATAACATCGTCGTAGGATGAAACTCCATGCCATATCTCCAAAGGTGACTTCAAAAGGGGTGTCCTCGTTGATAGCGTTCCAGCTGTGCGGGTGTTGTATTTCCACTAACCCCACCTCCCAGGCACCCCGGAGATCCAAGGGCTTAATTAGCCGTATTGTAAAGTTCAAGCTGATGTTTTGGGGAAAAACTGCAGAGCTGGCGTTGCTGGGCAAAGTAATGTAAAACCCGCCATCACTCATCTTCTCTGACTTTGCGGGGAGGAATAACTTTTGTTTGTTTGTTGTTTGCGTCTAAATGTCACAGAGTTGAGAAGCTTTCACGCAGCTGTTAAACTTATCAGGCCACCCCAACCATTTTACCAGTAGTTGCTTTTTTCTCCCTTTTCCTTTCTCCGCTAGAACTTTTTCAACCCTGTAAATCCCGTCTCGTTTGGGGTTTACTTTTTGTAATTCTTCAGGGTAAAAAGATCGAGTAACTGTCTACCCTCGTAGTCTTTTAATCGGTATACAGGTCTCTGACCCCTGGTTAAGGCTTCATCCACTATGAATATCTCATCGGTAAATGTCTGTTCATAACCTTTTTCAAAAGCTCCTTTGGTTTTAGATAGTCTCACGTGGTCGCCTTTTTGAAAAGGGGCAACAACCGGTTTTATTTTAAAATCATCTCCATAAACCATTTTCCATACCTTCAGAGAATTTGAAGGGTTAACATCAGCAGGTCTGGTACGTATAGTTCTGTGAAAGCTACACCATGTCAGTTACACCCTGTGTATCAGTTATATCCTTTGTGCTGTACACTGTGTGTCAGCTATAACCCTGTGTGTCATTATACCATGTGTCCCCTATACTGTGTGCCAGCTACACTATGTCAGTTACACCCTGTGTGTCAGTTATACCCTGTGTCACCTACACAGTGTGTCAGCTACACCAGTAATTCTCAATCAGTGGTCTGGGGCCCCCTAGGGGGCCTCAGGCAGGTTTCAGGTGTAGAACTGATACATGAAATTGTTTGTAATTGTTCACTTTATTAATATAACTTCATAAGTAAAGTTTTATGAATAAAGCTTCATTCATTCATAAAACTGGGTACCCCAATAACTGAGTAATTGACAATTAAGCTGCTTCTTAAGAGCCACAGCTGTTCAGGCTGCTACCCTTGTAAGATTCACTTTCAATCCATTTGCTGCCTAAATCACTGAAACTTACACTGCTTCAACATTCATGTTTCAGAGCAGCAGCCGTGTTAGTCCGTATCCACAAAAAGAAAAGGAGGACTTGTGGCACCCTAGAGAAAGCTTATGCTCAGATAAATTTGTTACTCTCTAAGGTGCCACAAGTACTCCTTTGCTTCAACATTGTAACTTCTGCTCACTGTTTATCATTCATTATACTTGTTGTGACAAAGTTTCTGCTCTACCTTGGTGGGTCTTGCGCTTATTGGTGGATTTGCTCACCTTGGAGCTTCGCGGCAGCCCTCAGCTTGGCCGTTTTTCTGAACCCACAGTCCAGGTCGACTCCTCCTGTGTCTGACCAGGAGTTGGGAGGATTTGGGGGGAACCCGGGCCCGCCCTCTACTCTGGTTTCCAGCCCAGGCCAGTTAGCCACCACGAACTATGATCCCAATCAGGCCACGAACTCAAGCTACGTTCAGGACTGGTAACTATCTAGCAGCTGCAGAACATTTGATATGTGTGTGTGTATACGTGTGTGTGTATACATAGGTATTAGATATTAGTTATTGGTCATAAATCAAATGGTGTTATTTTAATAAACGTGACATCTTGTCTTGTCCCCTGAGATGATCTTGTGTAGTTTTATCTGCATAACACAGGAGGCCTCTAAACAGGGCCAGCATTATACTAACTGGGGCTCAGCGCAGAATGCTGAAGCCCCACCGTATGGGGCTGAAGCCCTGCTCCCTGAAGCCCTACTCCTGTGTGGGGCTGAAGCCGGGGCTGAAGGTGAAGCCTGAGCAATGTAGCTTTGTGGGAGCCCCTGTGGCATGGGGCCCCAGGCAATTGCCCTGCTTGCTACCTCCTAATGCCAGCCCTGGCTTTTATATACAGAAAGCCAGTTATTGTGGCACAAGTGGGCCATGGAGTTTTTATAGCATGTTGGGGGGGCCTCAGAAAGAAAATGGTTGAGAACTTCTGAGCTACTCTGTTAGTTACACCCTGTGTGCCAGTTATACCCTGTGTCACCTACACTGTGTGTCAACTACACTATGTCAGTTACACTGTGTCAGTTATACCATGTGTCACCTGCCCTCTGTGTGTTACACAGTGTCAGTTTGTTACACCATGTGTTACCTCTGCCATCACCTATACTATATGTCACCTACACTGTGTGTCAGTTACACCATGTGTCACCTATACCATGTGTCAGTTACACACCTTGTGCCAGCTACGCTGTGTGTCTGTTACACACTGTGTGTCAGTTACATCACGTGCCACCTGCACCATGTGTCATTACACATTGTGTGCCAGCTACACTGTGTGTCAGCTACGCTGTGTCCTGTTAAAAACCAAAATTATTTTAAGAACAAAAATCTTGGAAAATTGATTTCTCTCCCCCTCCACCAGTCAGGGGTGTTGCAGCATGTGTGATGGTTAACACATAGGGAGTGGGGGTTCAGTGCCCAACTCTCAGAGGGGAATGGTCTCTAGTCGTTAACATGGAGGGGGGCAGGACTCCGAGGTTCAGTCCCAGCTCTGGGAGGGGAGTGGTGTCTAGAAGTTAGAGCACACAAATTTGAAAACAGGACTCCTGGGTTCTCAGCTCTGGGTGGGGATGGGGTGAATAGTTAGATCTAGAGGCTGGGGAATGTTCTCCCATTTGACGTGAACTGGAGAAGGCCCTTTCATGTGAATCAGGAACTGTTCTAAGTCAGCAAGGAAATGATTATGCGGAAGCCTTTCTCAGATGGAGCTTCTCTGATTGTGCAACATCCATGACTGTCACCAAGTGCAAAGGCAGAACTTGTGGATTATGGGGGTCATTGTGAAACTATTGCTGTCTAGCAAACATTGCCATGGCGTTTTTATCATCTGCTTTGGCGTGTTAGTGTTCGGAAATCAGACAGACAGGATGGAGTGTAGAAAAGAAAGGAATCAACTTTCCCTACCTCAGAGGACTTTTATCTAGTGGGCTAGGGACTCCTCAGTGCTATCCCCAACTCTGGGAAGGGAGTGGGGTCTAGTGGCTAGAATGGGGGAAGGGGATAGAAATCTGGACTCCTGGGTTTTATTTCCCTGCTCTGGAAGGCAGGTCAGCTAGTTGTCAAAACAGCTAATTTGGAGCCAGGATTCTGGAGTTCAATCCCTAGCTTTGTTGCTGATTCCTTTTGTGTGAACTCAGGCAAATCACTTCCCCGCTCTATGCCTCAGTTTCCCCATCTGTAAAAGGAGGCTACTCACCTACATTATAATGAGAATGACTGAATGGTTGTAAAGCACTTTGGGGTATGAGAGAAAGGTGTTATTATAAAAATGTAAAGCAACACCATCTGAATGGGCCTGTTCTTCTAGTCATACAGGGCAGTTGCTGTGATTTCGGACATTACAACTGAAAACCTATGGCGGTGGCTGGACGGACACTTTCAGAGCTAGAACTTTAGTTGTTCAGGGGTGTGGAAACCCCCCTGAGAGACAAAAGTTTTAGTGCTGAAAAGCACCTGTATAGACAGCGCTTTATCAGTGGGGGCCACGCTGTAACATGGGCAGTGGAGACATACCCTATGATTAAGGCTACAGTTTAGTCAGGGGTATTTTTAGTAAAAGGCATGGACAGGTCATGGGCAGTAAACAAAAATTCATGGCCCGTGACCTGTCCATGACTTTTACTATATACCCCTGACTAAAACTTGGGCGGGGGGCTGCGGGTGCTCTGGGGGTGGTTGGGGTTGCCACGGGTGCTGGGGGAGGTGGCCCAGGACCCCGTTGGTGCTGGGGAGGACGGAGATAGTGGTGCACAGCCCGGGACCCCCGCTGGAGCTTGAGGTGGAGGGTTGTCGAGGCTGGCAGGGGCTCTCTACCCGTTCCGTGTGTCCTTTTAGCTCCTAGGTGGCGGAGGAGCCAGGAGGCTCCGCGTGCTGCTCCCACCCCAAGTGCCGGCTGCGCAGCTCCCATTGGCTGGGAACCACAGTCAATGGGAGCTGTGGGGGCGGGGCAGGCAGTGTGCAGCATGGAGCCCCCTGGCCCCTCTGATGCCTAGGAGCTGCAGGGCCATGCCAGTGGGAGCTGGGTAGCCCCCCACCCCAAGGTAAGTGCCCCCCCTTCAATCCCCAACCCCTAGCCCTGAGCCTCCTCCCATACATCCAATCTGCTGCTGCTGGCCCAGGGGCTGCTGGGCTCAGGCAGCCCCTGAGCCAGCACCAGCCACTGCAGAAGTCATGGAGGTCGGGGAAAGTCAGGGAATCCGTGACTTCCGTGACCTCATTGACAGACTCGCAACCTAATCTCCAGACAGTGTCAAGAAGGAATGACTCCTCATGGGGCCAGAAGAGTCAGCTGGAGGCAGTGGAGGGGAGTTTCCAGCAGTTGGGTGATTCATGGGCTCTGGGTGTTTTGCTGACAGCAAAAATCTTCTCGCCCTTTTGATATCATAGAAAGACGAAGGCAATTCCAAGTATCTCACCCTTATCTAGTTCCATCCCACAGTTACTCCCCGAACCCCAGAGGTGAAAGTAAGCTGGTACAGTCCTGTACAGCGAACCAGCAAGAGCCAGTACGCCGTGCTGGACTGGCCCAGCTTCCCCAGGCTGGCGCTTTAAAGGGCCCGGGGCTCCCTGCAGCAGCCGGAGCCCCCGGGCCCTTTAAAGCGCCACCTGAGCCCCGCTACCAGAGCCCCTGGGATAGTGGCGGCAGGGCTCCCGCGGTGATTTAAAGGGCCTGGGTATTCAAAGGCCCCACCTCTTCTGGTTGAGGCCACGCCCCCTGCTCAGGACTCCAGAGTACTGGTAAGTCCTTTAAGTTACTTTCACCCCTGCGCACCCCCACCCTTCTGCAGCACCATGTTTGACCTAGCCCAGCTGATACTTTCAGAACAGCCCCCTCCCATTCCATCCCTTCCACTGGTGCCCATAGGCACTCAGCAAAAGCCAAACATAAGGGATGTGATTAGGATGTGTCCCAGGAATGGGGCCATCTTCCCCCACTGACTGACCCATGAAAGGGCAAAGAGGAGTGGAAAAGGAGCAAAGGAAAACCACAGAAGAGAAAGATGGAAGAAGAAGATTAAAACAAAGCCTCAACCATCCCATCCCATCCCAATCACAGGGATGCCTTGGAAGTACCTTCCATTGCTAGATAGAAGGGCATGTAGGGGAAGAGATAGGGGGACCCCTGTGGAAGAAGGGGGACTCCTCACTATGGCGTTGCTGAGCTCTGACACACACCAGCAGCTTGACACATCTCCCGCTCAGAGTCTGAAAGAGACAGAACCCTCCTTGCTCCTGGATACCAGAGATATTTCTCACACTGCCTCTAGCCGTTGCCTTGCTCCGGAGAGTGTATAAGGAGCGCACGGCTCTGCAGTGCCTCTGGAGGGTGCTAGTAGCATCAGCAACCAACCTTGCTCTGCCTTTCCCTCTCTAGGGCTGTGACCGGAGTCCTAGTGGGGAGCCAGCTGTGGTCACTCAATTAGGGTGAACTGCAAAGAATGGGGCAGACAATCCTGCAAAAGCTGGTGGATATTCCAATACTTAGATTCACCAAACCAGCACAAAACACCTTACTAGTTACTCAGAGGTTCAAACAACACCGTTCCCTTAAAGTGATCCAGCCTCAGGCCCCCATCCAGGTACCCACATCAAATATGATGAAAATTTCTGTAAATCTTATTTCATCATATAAAGGAAAAGGTTCTACCAATCCCAAAGGATTAGACACATCACCTCCCAGGTTATTGAATATTCCAGCTCTTACCCAAATCCACGCTAGAGCCAATTCTTATTAACTACACTAAAATTTATTAAAAAACAAAAGAAAATATTGCTTAAAGATCAATATACCTACAGACATGAGTTCAATCCATTGAGGTGCAGATTCATAGCAGAGATGGTCAGCTTTGTAGCTGCAAAGAGTTCTCTCAGAAATAGTTCATAAGTCATAGTCCAATGTCCAAATCTCATATTCAGGGAGTATCAGCATAACTGTGACCTCAGTCTTGCAACTCAAACTTCCCCTGAGGAAACAGATCTGAGATGACAGAATCAGGACCCAAGGATCTTTTATACAAATTCATGTCCTCTTTTGACAAGTTGGAGTTCCACAGGGAACAAACAGTAATTAGGATGAAAGTTAGGAAGGCGTTCCATCACCGATACTTAGCTATACGAATTACATAAGGCCATTGGCTTGTTCCTCCACCATTCACAGTATATTTCAAAGAGAGATGAATTCCGAGATATCCCTTGTTTACAATTCATTTAAATGCTAGGATGTTCTTTTGATCTCTGAACTATCAGAATACAGCATAGACAGGGACTGCTGATTACATCCTTGACCCTACTCATAGATATATAAATACACTAAAAACAAACATTATCTCCCCACTTGTCTTTTGAGGGTTATTTATTCTGCAGGATGTTTAACCCTTTCCAGCCATGTGTCACAAGGGCACTTATGGTATTGCTCCTTCCACCCTTTGTGGCTGCAACCTGTGTGTAATCTCATGCCCTTGGTTTTGTTGTCAGGAATCAAACCAAGGGCGAGGGTCTCTGGGTTTTAAAGCTGCAGCCTTTAGTGTCAGAGCTGAAAGACCCAGCTCTATTAGCTGAAGCTATAGCAGGATTATGTGGCCCAGCCACCACTCAGGGGCAGGGGGAGTCAGGGACAGAGCACCACATGGGGTGGGTGTGGGTTACATGTATAAGGTGGGGATTGCTCTTTGCACCCTCCCTAGCTCTTCCCCTGCATCCCCCTTACTCCCAAGGAGCTGGGTTTATGGGTAAATGGCCCCATGGGATACCTGTTTGTCCCAGGGCTGGTTTCCTTCCCAGAAGTACCCAGAGGGAGAATCCTGCATGTTGGGGAATCACTCTCTACCCTGCACTGGGATCAATTCTTCCCCCTCTGTAGCACTCAGCCTTCTGCACATGAACATAGTGTGATGCTCTGTAGCCTGGGGAAACATCCAGCACCCCCATGGTCATCTTTATAAAATGACTGTGTGGTATCCTATACAAAGTTTGTCATGTTGGGTGTCTTCGGAAGGCTCATGATGCACTGAGCATAGTTGCTATAGTGATCATAGAATATCAGGGTTGGAAGGGACCTCAGGAAATCATCTAGTCCAACCCCCTGCTCAAAGGGGGACCAATTCCCAATTTTTACCCCAGATCCCTAAATGGCCCCCTCAAGGATTGAACTCACAACCCTGGGTTTAGCAGGCCAATGCTCAAACCACTGAGCTATCCCTCCCCCTTGTTAGACTGACCTAAGTTATAGTAATTGTTACAGTAATGTTATAGTAAGGTTGTAGATTATAATTTCATGTATATAGTTGTGAGGTTTAAAATGTATCCTCATGGTTTAAAACAAGCCCATGCAAAAACTCTCCAAGAGCAGAGAGGCAGTTCACACCTTGTCAGGGCATGGATGGGACAAACCCAGCCCAGCCTCACAGGAACAATGGACATCGGCTCAGGCAGCAACTAAAGAATCTGTTAGACCCTTGAGGGAGTCAGGCCCTTCCTTTGGGCAGTTTGGGACTGGGATGAGGTAACGCTCACCTGTCTCTGAAGGGGCGGGGCAAAGCCAAGAGGAAGGAAAGGACATGATAAAAGGGAGAGACATTTTGCCATGCTCTCTATCTTCCACCCACATCTACAATCACCACCACCATGCGACTGAAGCACTGATCAAACGGGAGAGCCTGACTGAAAAGCAACCAGCCAGCCTGTGGTGAGAAGTATCTAAATTTGTAAGGGCATTGAAAGTGTTAAAATCAGCTTAGAATGCATTTTGCTTTTATTTCATTTGCCCAAATCTGACTTCTTATGCTTTGACTTATAATCACTTAAAATCTATCTTTATAGTTAATAAATCTGTTTGTTTATTCTACCTGAAGCAGTGCGTTTGGTTTGAAGTGTGTCAAAGGCTCCCCTTGGGATAACAAGCCTGGTGCATATCAATTTCTTTGTTAAATTGACAAATTTATATAAGCTTGCAGTGTCCAGCGGGCATAACTGGACACTGCAAGATGGAGGTTCCTAGGGTTGTTTCTGGGACCGGAGATATTGGATAGTGCCATTCGCTTGCAGGTAGCTGGGAGCAGCTTACATGTCAGAGGCTGTGCGTGAACAACCCAGGAGTGCGGGTTCTCACAGCAGAGCAGGGTAAGGCTGGCTCCCAGAGTCCCTGCAGGGTAGCGGAGTCTGGTCAAGAGTCAAGAATTGGAGAGGCCTAATAGATCACTGGTCCAGATAACAACAGAGGGGAACCTCACACATAGCTATCCATGTAATGGGAGATCCAGGTTGGCCAGATCCAGAGGGGCTGGCTAAATCCAAGATGAGTCTGTAGGAATGTGACAGACTCAAGGTCAAGTCCTGAATTTGGTAGGACTTTGCCTGAGCAAAGAGTTGCCATGCTGTGGGAGATCAGAGGCCTTAATCATCAGGTGTTTATAATAATCACAAACCAACAGGCTTCCACCCAGCTTGAGCTCAAGCTTTGTCTTCCTTGTTTACCAAGGGTAGTACCTGGCCTGAACTCTATGCAGCACAGTGACCACTAGTGGATGAATAATACACTGCAAGGAAACAGTGAGAGTAAAATCTCAGCACGGACTCGAGGAGTTTGACCCCAGCAGGGGTGTGGAGCTCATTTGGAAGCAGTTCTAAGGAAACCAGCAACATCTTTGAATGTGAGAACAGGTTGAAAGGGGCTATTATTCTGTCTCAGCACAGTCTGACCAGACCACAACTGCCTCAGATCCTCAGACATTTCTGATGCTAAACAAGACAGAGAAACAATCTAATTGCCCTTCCATGCAAGCAGAGCAAAGCTTAACAAACTGAGCCACCTGTGAGTTATGTCAGTATCATTTCACTCACGTTACAGATGCAGAAACTATGGCACAGAGAAGTGAAGTGACTTGATCGAGGTCATTGAGAGAGCCTGTTGCAGAGTACAGCTTAAAATTCAGGAGTCCTAACACCCAGCCCGCCTCCTCTAACCACTTGCTCCACACCTCTTCCAGAGTTGGGAAAAGAACCTAGCATTCCTGGTTCCCCACCCCCTGCTCCAACCACTGCCCTGTAACTGAAAGCAGAGGAAAGCGTTCCACTCTGGTTTGAAGCCTGCTAGGTGCAGAGAGGAACTTGCGACACTGGGGCAGAGTAGCCCTGGGAAATGGGGTGAGTCAACCCAGGCTGGAATGACAGAATGGGAAACCACCTCAGCCCCTGGGATAACAGCCAGCTGCACACAGAGGGGTGGTTTCAGAACAGACCTCAGATGTCTTCCTGACAGTGAGATGCTGCCTGGAACGTGTCCAGAATCCGGCACCCACTCCTAGCCCTTGAGTGAGACTCTGAGTAATGTTCTTCCTGAGAAGGGGGTATGAAGGGCTTGTTTATCTCACTACATCTATGACGGTGCTGGAGACGAGACACAGAAGCAACTAAACTTGAGGGTTTGTCTGAAATATACAGTATGGGGCAGTAGAGACCAGCGGTTAGCGCAGGGACTGGTGTCCAGAACTCCTAGGTTCTATTTTTAGTTGGGGGGGGGGGAGTCTAGAAGTTAGGGGGAATGTAGACACTGGACTCAGCCCCTTTTTTTCTTCTTCACTATGTACACAGGAGGCCGGGAGTATTTTCGGGGGTTGTTTTCCACACAGGGAAGACGAGGTGAAAATTATTGCAACGTTCAACACGTCCCAAGAAGAAAACAAGCCCAAGTTTGCCCTCTGCAGCTTGCCTTTAAACACACTTTTCCCCAAACACTTCCCCCAGGATCTCTGCTAGACACTTCTGAGGCCTGGAAGGGCCACCATTGCAGTGTGTTTGGTGGGTCTCAGCTAGATTGACTGTGACCTGCTCTATACCCAGAATTTATGGTGGTACAGCTGTGTCACTGAGGGGGATGCTCTGTTTGCTGAAGTAGTTATACTGCTAATACACCCCTCGTGTGGACACAGCTACACACTACACACACTATGCCACTACAATTTATTCACCTTCCCATAGGAGAAAAGAGAGATGAAGGATCTGCCAGTAGCTGGGATACCAGTCTCGGACTTGGGTTCTAGTCTTTGATCTGCTGCAGAGTCCCTGCAGGGTAGCGGAGTCTGGTAGTTAGAGTGGGGAATCAGGACTCCTGGGCTGTGTTCCCAGCTCTGGCTGAGGAGTGGTGTCTAGTGGTTAGAGCAGAGGGGGCTGAGAGCCAGGAGCAACTGAAAGGGAATGGATTCCACTGGGAAGTGATAAAACATAAGTGATGTCTAATTTTCAAAAGGGTTTTAGGCACTTAGTAGTCACAATCCCATTGACCAGCTAAGTGCCTAAATTACTTTTTTGAAAAATGAGACTTGGGCTCCTAAATCAGTTAGGCACTGCAACACTGGCACAGCAATGCCCAAATGCCTTCAAAAAACTGGGCCTTCATCTCTCTGGGCCCTGTTTTCCCTGGTTTTCAAACACTCCTCTCTGAGGTGTGGTGAGACACATTTCTAAAGTGATCTCCGGTGCACAAGAGATGGGCAAAGGGTCGCTGTCCAGATATCACTTTCCCATGCAGGCCTGAAGACATGAATCCTTTGATTAAAGAGTCTTCGGTAGCCTTGCCAAGAGGCTAGTCCTGCTCTCAGCTGAAGGGCAGGGTTTTACCAAGTGCCAAGGATGAGACCAAAACCCCCCCAAGAACAGCAGCTCAGGGTGCGGCCGCCTGGATAACAAATCACTGTCCTGGTCCCACCACAAGACAAAACATCACGGCCCAGCACAAAACCCCTGGTGAAGCCTGAGGCTTCCAGCTCACGGTGTAGGCGGGCGATGGGGAGAAGCTGGGCACGGCTGGTGGTTTGATGCAAACTCCACAGGCAGCATTTCCAAAGTGAAATCCTTCTCGCTTCAATGGACGGTTTACTGAAAACTCAATGTTTTCTGTGGGGAAAGAAGCCCATTTTCCAACCAGTCCTGTTGCCAAGACATTCGGTGAATTCAAGGGGGTTTCTTCCGGATACCTGCCGTTCCCCGACACTTCCACGCTCTCCCCTCACCTCTGTCCCATAGAAACAGAAGCACCTGCTGGAGAGATCCCACGTGCTGAGAGGATTTGAGCTGTGACTGCAGCCAGAGATGACCCATACCTGCTGATAATGGGGGGCACCATTTAAAAGTTCGTCCCCCCAACAGCTTGAGTCTTGCTGCCGCCTCCAGGCAGGCCCTCCCCGCTTACCCTCAGCAGCCCCTCCCTGCACCTCCCAGCTGTTTGCTGCTGCCTCTCCTTGCGGCCAGGGCTCCCAGCGCAGCTCACTGGCTCCAGCAGCTGCTGTAGGGAGGGGGCCTGGCCACACTGTGTGACTGAGCAGAGCCAGCAAGCCCTGTCAGAAATGGGGGTGGGGTGCGGGGGGGTGGGGTGGTGGAGGGGGATGTGACCCACTTGCCCCCCCTCCCCCACATGTCGCCTCTGATAGCAGCCACAGGGACAGCAGAGACTAGGTTTGTTTGCAGTGAAGGAGCTTAATCTATTTAGCATAGCAAACAGAAGGTTAAGGGGTAACTTATTGAAAGTCAATAAGTATGTACATGGGGATCAGAAATTTGATCATAGGGCTGTTCGGTCTAGCAGACAATGGTGATCAATTGTTCTCTATGTCCACTGAAGGTAGGACAAGAAGTAAACAGCTGCATCTGCACAGGGAGATTAGGAAAAAGTTTTTAATACTTATGTAAGCGGGGGAATAGTCCCGCTATTGTGGGGAACTTTCCTGGCTTCTGCACTACCCTGGTGAAGTGGGCTAGTGAAAGGATCTGAGTCCTCGCTCCCACTTCCTTTACCCAGTGACCTCCCTGCCCTTGAGGACTCCCCTTCCACTCTCCTGTCTGGCAGAATCCTCGTAACCCCAACAAGGCTGGGCTAGGATTCCTGGGGGGCTTGACCCCCAACCCTGCTGTGGTCACCTAGGACAGGGGCTCGGGTGTCCCCACTCCGGGGTACTCTATCTGCACTTCTCTGAGGGTTGCTGCAGCTCTGCTCCCAGGGCAAGTCTGCTCTCTCTGGGCTGCTTTTCTGTTCCCTCTGGATCTGGCCCAGCTCTGCTCCCCAGCTTAGCTTGGGCCCCTGCTTTCTCCTCAGCTCGGCCTCACTCTGTCTGACCCAGGCAATTCCAGCTCACAGGGAGGATGGGATCTCCCTGGCCTCCTGACTCCCTGATTAGTCTGCCCGCCCTGTCATTCAGGCTGACCTGGAGCACTGGCCTCTCCCCATTGTTCCTGGGGACTATGAGTCTCAGGGTCCTGATTCCCCATCGACCCTTCCCCCTTTTTAGTACTGGGAACTAAAACACCCCCACTGAATGTTAGTAAGGGGGCAACAGTCCCCTTACACTAAGGCTCGTTAATCACTGGAAAGGTTTTCAAGGGAGGTTGTGGAATCCCTCTCACTGAAAGTGGTTAGACAAACACCTTCCAAGGATGGTCTAGCAGGGGGCTGGACCAGATGACTTCTCGCAGTCCCATCCAGCCCTGCATTTCTATGATTCTGTAACAGGATCCAATGGCCAGCAGTGGAGGCTATGCATACTCAAACTGGAATTAAGGCAGCAGGTATGTTTGACAGTAAGGGGAACTAACCACTGGAACAAAATCTCTGGCCATTTTTAAATCAAGGTTGGCTGTTTTGCTGTAGTTCAAACAGGAATTAATTCAGGGAAGTCCTATGCCCTAGGCTGTTCAGACGCACAGTGGTCCCTTGTGCCCTTAGAGTCTATGGTCATAGGATTTCCTTGAAATAATTTTTCTTCCTCCTTGAAACAACTTTTTATGTGCTTGAAAACTGGCATCATGTCCCCTCTCGGTTTGCTCTTCTCCAGACTAAACAGACGCAATTTTTTCAATCTTCCCTCATAGGTCTTGTTTTTTAGACCTTTAATAAATTTTGTTGCTCTTCTCTGGACTTTCTCCAATTTGTCCACATCTTTCCTGAAATGTGGTACCCAGACCTGGACACAACACTCCAGATGAGGCCTTTATCAGTGCAGAATTGAGTGGAAGAATTACTTCTATCGCTGTCTCATTATTAATAATCATGTTTATTACCATAGTGTCTGGGGACCAACCAAGAGCAGGGCCCCATTGCGCTAGGTGCTATGCAAACAGAGGAGTAGCCAGTTCCTGCCCCAAGGAGCTGACACTCTCAATCAAGTTAGTGCCATTGGAAATAAACAAACAGAAAGTGAATTTCAGAAGAGCTGGTGGAGCTGAGCAATGGCCGTAATCATCTGCCGGAGGATCCGTGAGCCCTGATAGTCATGGAGAAAGCTGGCCGGGCTCAAAGGGCACAAAATGGGCCCACATGGCAAAGTGGCATTGGCACATCTACATTAGGACAGGTACCGCTTCCTTTGATGCACTCCTCACACCCTCCCCTCCTCCTGTCTCCATTTCTCTGTCTGCACAGGATGCTGCTGATTTCTTCCCAAAGAAAGTGGACAAAATATGTGGCCTTCTCCCTCCTTTCCCCGCTGCCCCCTGTAACTCTCTCCTCCTTCTCTCCAGTCACAGAGGCAGAAGTTTCCCACTGTTCTCCTCTCACCCCTCCACTTGCCCCAGTGACCCCATCTAAAGCCTGATCTCCCTTGCACCCATTCTCATCCCCTCCCTCATGGTTATGGTTCTTCCTTTGGCTCTGCAAATGCCGGAGGATCGTGGCGTCCTGTACTTGCAGCATTCATGCGATCAGTACAGAGCTGGGCGGGCTCCATGCTTCGGTCAGAGATGGTGGCCACAGGAAAGTACTGCGTGGGTTTGTGGGATTTTTTTAAAAACTGCAAAAATTAGGGGATACGGATGGCATTATGGGATAGAGAAAGTTGCATGCTGGGAACTTGGCCCCTGCTCCCAGAGATCCCTGGGTGACACATTTCTACCCCACAACACATTGCAAACATTTCTCAAAAGACATTACACTGGGCGGTGGCCCACTGGGATACCTATCCATGGTGCACTTCACTTTGCATCAGCACAAACACAGCTGGTGAATATGAGAAGCACCAATGCAAGCAGCCAAGCATGCACCCACCCGAGCGATAAACTAACTTTGGCAGCTCTACGCCAAGTTAACTTGTGTTGACCAAAGTCCGTAGTATAGACATGGCCTTATACTTAGATTGTATGCTCTTTGGGTCAGGAACTGTCTTTGTTCTGTGTTTGTCCAGCATCTAACACAATGGGGTCTTGGTCCATGTCTGAAGCTCTGAGGTGCTACCACAGTACACAAAATAAACAAAGCTATCATTCTGGCACAGACATTTTTAGTAAATTTCACAGCAGAGATGGGGAGGGAAATGAAAAGTCATGGAAAGGTCCCCAGCATTCCTTCCTGGCCACAGGTTAGCCATGTGCTTCTCACTTCTCACAAGGCATTTCCTGTGCTTGGTTTTCAGTGGCCCAAATAAAGCCTGTGAAATCTTGAAAGGGGCTGCAGGGAATGGGGGGTTGGAGAGCGAGCCCACCCATGTTGGTGGTTCCTGTCCCGTGCAGCTGGACCTGGTTCTGGGCATTGCAACCTGGCACCACTCAGGTATGGTACACCTGCCAATCTTATGTGGAGAAGGAGGGGCAGCTGGGGCAGACCTCAGTGGTGCTGTGACCTTGTGCATCAGGTTGTAACACCTGCAGTGGGGAGCTGGACCCAACCCAGTGGGAATCATAGCATCATAGAATATCAGGGTTGGAAGGGACCTCAGGAGGTCATCTAGTCCAACCCCCTGCTCAAAGCAGGACCAAGCCCCAATTAAATCATCCCAGCCAGAGCTTTGTCAAGCCTGACCTTAAAAACTTCGAAGGAAGGAGATTCTACCACCTCCCTAGGTAACCCGTTCCAGTATTTCACCACCCTCCTAGTGAAAGTTTTTCCTAATATCCAACCTAAACCTCCCCCACTGCAACTTGAGATCATTACTCCTTGTCCTGTCATCTTCTACCACTGAGAATAGTCTAGAACCATCCTTTTTGGAACCACCTCTCAGGTAGTTGAAAGCAGCTATCAAATCCCCCCTCATTCTTCTCTTCTGCAGACTAAACAATCCCAGTTCCCTCAGCCTCTCCTCATAAGTCATGTACTCCAGACCCCTAATCATTTTTGTTGCCCTTCGCTGGACTCTCTCCAATTTATCCACAGGGACAGGAACTGCCGCTGAAGTGAGCTCACTATCCAACACACACACCCACCCATCCACACATACCCTGCTCCCCCACCATTTCCAAGAGTTCACAGTCTTTATTTAAATTCACAATTTCTGTGACCACAGTGACGCTGGCAGGCCATATGCCAGCTCTTGCCTGGGCTGCAGGCATTAGCTAAGAACTGACAAATTTGTAGCAGGAAACCAGACCAGGTCACCTGCATGTTAGTTTTGCTTAAAATAGAGATTGGTCTAATAAGAATGTGTTCAGTGTTTAGACTCTGTGAAATGCTTGTAAGTTGTGTTGTCATTAATCTCACTGGTAATGTTTATGTTGCATGTTATAAGTGTGACAGGGTTGGGCCAGATGGCTATAGGAGAGTAATAGAAGGCAGATATATTAGCCCCAGGTTAAGTAGGTCCCTTTTTCCTGGGTAAGGTAACAGGGAAGGTTCCAGAACAATCAGGAACCTTCTGGAGACAATTAAGACAGACAGGCTGATTAGAACACCTGCAGCCAATCAAGAAACTGCTAGAATCAATTAAGGCAGGCTAACCAGGGGACCTGGGTTTCAAAAGGAGCTCATGTCAGTTTGTGGTGCGCGTGTGAGGAGCTGGGTGCAAGAGGTGCTAGGAGCTGAGAGTGAGAATGCATACTGTTGCAGGACTGAGGAGTACAAGCATTATCAGACACCAGGAGGAAGGTCCTATAGTGAGAATAAAGAAGGGGTTGGGAGGAGGCCATGGGGAAGTAGCCCAGGGAGTTGTAGCTGTCGCACAGCTGTTCCGGGAGGCACTCTAGACAGCTGCATTCCACAGGGCCCTGGGCTGGAACCCGGAGTAGAGGGCGGGCCCAGGTTCCCCCCAAAACTCCTGGTCAGACACAGGAGGAGTTGACCTGGACTGTGGGTTCACGAAAATGGCCAAACTGAGGGCTGCCATGAAGCTCCAAGGCAAGCAAATCCGCCAATAAGCGCAAGACCCACCAAGGTAGAGGAGGAACTTTGTCACATAAGGAAAGATTACAGTGTTTGCACTCTAACTGGAAACCCTCACAGTGAGGAGAGAAGCATTACCAAGTAAGTGTGAAATATTAGTTTGTTACACAAGGTGTCATTTCCTGGCCAGCACAAGAAGGCTCATGGACACCAGACAAACCACTGTGGAACATCAGAGGACAAAAAGACTTCTCCTCCTCCCCCCAAGTGCACATGAACTTGTCCCATCATCTTGGATGCTGAGGGGAGGGGAATAAAAATCCCTGACAAGAAGAAACCACACCTTTTTGGCAGTTTGAACTCTGAAGGGCCAGAGACTTGAAACTGAAGCCAAGGATCCCCAGGGGCTGCCCCTAGGGCTGCCCTGAAAGACGCTTTGAATTGGCAGATCATGACAACTCTCAGGTTTCAGAGTGGTAGCCATGTAAGTCTGTATCCGCAAAAACAACAAGGAGTCCTTATGGCACCTTAGAGACTAACAAATTTGTTTGGGCATAAGCACTCTGTCAGTCTCAGGAGTTAGATGGTAACTCATTGGTTGTACATGTTCGCTTGCTTTAACTTGTAAATGACACTCTTATTGCTTTTTCCTAGTTAATAAACCTTTAGCTAGTTTATTACAGGATTGGCTAAAGGCATCGTCTTTGGTATAAGATTTAGGGTACCAATTGATCTGGGGTAGGTGACAGGTCTCTTGGGACTGGAAGCAACCTGAATGTTGTGTCATTTTTGGTGTAAGTGACCATTTATCACTAAGTCCAGTTTGTCTGGGTGGCAGGATAGACTGGAGAGTCTAAGGGGACTGCCTGACTCGATGGTAAGGCTGGTATAGTGATCCAGGAGTTCACGGTTGTTACTAACTTGGTGAAAGCTGATTAGAGACCACACCAGCACTTTTGGGGGGGGGGGCGGAGTCTGCCCTATTTATGACGGTCTGAGGTAGCTGCTCCTGGTCATGAGTCACTGCAGACAGCCTGACAATCACCTTCACCTCTGTGCCAAAATTGTAGCCTGAATAATAAACAATAGCAAGGAGTGTTCAAAGGCAAGAAAGAGGAAACCCTGCATTTCATTTTATCTCAGTCCCTCTCTGCAGCCCCAGACACTTCCCCAATGGCTGAAAGTCACAGCAACTCACCACAAACAATGGAAACGGAATAGGCGCCCTGTCCGCCCCAGCACATGCTATCTTCACACCCCACTCACATCGAACCCACATCACCAGCCCCTGCCTGTCCAAATACCTGGGGAAATGCTGGGGTGGAGGACACGCCGTGCTCTGCAGGGCACACTCCGCTCCTGGGATCAGTCTGCCCCTTCACAGAGAGGCAGGCTGGCCTGGTGTGTATGGCAATAGGAGTTCAATTCCCAGCTTTGTTGCATTGTGACTAGGGACCAGTCACTTTATCTGTCTGGTCTCCAGCTCCCACCTGAAGGAGGAATAATAATCTACCCTGTTTGCAGCTCTGGCACAAAGGGGCCCTGATCTTGAGGGAGCTGTGTGAAGAGGCCGGTACAATTGGGGCTCTGAGCTTGGTGGGGGTTTGGACAGCACCTGGCACAATTCTGATCTCAGTGTAGGCCCTAGACGCTACTGTAATAATAAAATATAGGGAAAAACATCGGGAGGCAAACTTGGAAAGCTGCCTATAGGACTCCCCCCATAAAATGTCTGTGACATACTATTTTGAGAAGCGCTGTTTTCTTTCTCTGCCCTGCCCTCAACAGTGGGGTCCCTTTGGGGGAATGTTGGATTGCTCCAGACCAACCACCTCCAAGCACTGGTGATCTCGGAGCCTCGCCTGCTCACCTGGCTGAGAACAATTCCCCCTTCCTCCTACTAGAAGGGAGTGTCTCCTCTACAGGGCCCCAGTGTTAGTCAATGGCTCCCCCCATCAACCGACTGACATTTTAAAGGGCTCGAGCTGTGCCCATGGCAGGGAAGGGGTTAACTGTGAGTGTCTTCAGCGCTTGTGGTTTGTGAAAGAGAAGAAGTGGCTGTGGTGTGTTGCAAGCCCTGGTGCTGCACTCTGTCTGGGGTGGAGACGCTGCCGCCCTGCAGGAAGCTGCTTCACAGCGTGATGCAAACAGCGGCCGGTTACCAGAACGATGCCATAGAGCTGTCGCAGACCAAAAGAGCCACGATGCCACACGGGAGGCCAGGTAAACACGGGGGGACGTGGGGACTGAACTTTTAGCTCATCCCTCTAAGGCAGCAGTTCTCAAACCCCATTTTAATGGGGTCACCAGGGCCAGCATTAGACTCGCTGGGATCTGGGGTTGAAGCCGAAACTTGAGAGCTTTAGCCTGGGGCAGCAGAACTCAGGCTCTGCCCCCACCCAGGGTCATGTAGGAATTTTTGTTATCAGAAGAGGGTCACAGTGAAGTGAAGTCTGAGAACCGCTGCTCTAAGGCGGTACAGAGAATCCTCTCCTTAGATGCCTGCCTGGTGGGTCTTGTTCACAGTCACACTGATTGCCTGCTTTGGGGTTGGGGAGGAATGTTCTCCCAGGTCAGAGTGGCAGGGACCCTGGAGTTCTGGGAATTTCCCCCCTTCCTCTGCAGCATGGGGAGCGGATCGCCAGCTGGGATCATCTGGGCCTGTCTCACTCTTCCCAGAATCACAGAAATGTGAGTCTGGAAGGGACCTCAAGACATCAGCCCCCTGCGCTGAGGCATGACCAAGTAAACCCCTAGACCATCCCTGACAGGCGTTTGTCCAACCTGTTCCTAGAAACCTCCAGACGGGGGTTGCACAAACCCTCAGTAACCTATTCCAGTGTGGCACTACCCTTGCAGCTAGAAAGATTTTTCAGATATCTAATCTAAATCCCCCTGGCCTCAGATTAAGCGGATTACTTCTTGTCCTACCTCAAGTGGGCATGGAAAACAATGGATCATCGGCCTCCCTACAACAACCCTTAGCAGGTCCTCCTTCAGCCTTCTTTTGGCAAGACTAACCCCACCCAGGTTCTTCACCTTTCTGCACAGGCCGGGTTTTCTAACCCTTCGATCGCTTGTTTTGCTCATCTCTGGACTCTCTCCAATTTGCCCACAGCTTTCTTAAAGCGCGGTAACCAGAACTGGACACCATACTCCAGCTGAGGCCTCATCCGTGGTGATTATAGCAGGACAATTACCCCCAAGTGTCTTACGTATGCGTAGAGGGGGAATATAGGGATAGATAGATGGGCCTATTGGAATAGATAGCTATGTAACCCTCCTGCCAGGTGGAGTCAGCAGCAAGTAGGGCCAGGTTCAATACTTAGGCAGTTCCTTGTAACAGAACAGAACCAGCTCCAGCCCCCACTCAGTAATCTGGGAAAACCAAACACGACCACTGAGCACCATGAAGAGTCAATACTTCCCCATTCACAAGCACTGAGTCTGTGTATAGCGAAAGAGAACTTTTATTAAAAGAGAAAGGGAACCAAGCATTAGTTTGCGGAAACACCACAACCCCATTCAAAAGCATGTAACAATAAGCAAACCCCACCCCACAGCATGATGGGCTGTGTCCTTTGCCTCAGTTTCCCACCTTGGGGTGGGAAAGTCCAACGAATTAATGTCCCTTTACCACATCATTCCCCTCTCCGTCCACTGTACCCCACTCACAGGTGGCTGTCCTTGGTTAGCAAAGAAGGAGAGTTCAGAGGTGTGTTCAGAGGGGGTCACTTCCCACCCCAGAAAGGGTGGGGGGGAATCAAGCAATGTCTCTGTGCTCGCTATGAGCCTCCGCAACTAGATGTCGGCTGCTGCTTCCTCTGCTTTTCTCTCCTGCTGCTGGTCGGCACTGCCACTGCTCTGACTTGATGGGCTGAGGTCCCACGGCTTAAGCCAGGGCCTTAGTGATTTCAGCTCTTACTGGTCTCTCCTCCTGTACAGCCTCTGCCTTGTCTTTCGTGTCACCACAGTCCTTACACCACCTATAATGGCTTGTCTACTCCGCTCTTTTGTCAGCGTGACGTGTATCGCTCGGGGTGTGTAAAAACCACCCCCCGAGTGATATGAGTTACACGGACAGAGGCGCCGGCGTGGACAGCACTATGTCGGCAGAGATGCTCTCCCACCCACATGGCTGTCGCCGCTGATGAAAGCGGTTTTACCAGGCCAGTGGAAGAGCTCTCTCTCACCAGCATCGGCACAGCTGGGCTGCTGTAAGCTCACTAGTGTAGACATGGCCTAAGGCAGAGCCCCTAGAGCTACGAACATTCAGTTCCTGTTACCCCTGAACAGAGAAACCAGGCCTCTCTCCTGAAGCTAATTAGTTCTGTCTCTAAACCCTACAGAGTGCTCAGCCAACTAGCATCTAGCACCCTCCTTTAGCCGCACCTCCCGCCCCAAATGCCACTCCCACCCTTGCTCTCCTTCCCAGGGCTTTGGCAGCCCTACCAAATGAGGTTCAGATTAGGGTGGCGTCTCACAGGCCAGATTAAGTACAGTTCTGCTGCCCTTTCTTCATACACTAAGGAAAAAAATATTTCATGACCCCTGCACTCGATAGTAAAGTGAATTGTAACCCAACACTAGCCAAACGTGATCATTTTGGTAAAGCACTTGGTCATGCTATGCACCTGGAGACACAAACACAGGCTGTTCCTGAAGTCTTTTCCCCCAGCTCATCTCTAGATGTCAGTGGAGGGCTCGTTCAGACCCTGCTTACAGATAGATAGATAGATAGATAGATAGATAGATAGATAGATAGATAGATAGATAGATAGAGTGTATGGGGATGGATAGATATAAGGAGGTGTATAGGGGTAGATAGATAGATCAATACGTGGTTTATCCAACTAAAATTACAAGCTCCAGACAGCGGGGGTTGTGCAGGGGAGGGTAAGTGAATCCTTAGAGAGCAAATTTTCAACCCTGAGAACACGGATTTTGCCCAGTGACTCCCATCCTGGCAGCTGTAGACATTCTCACAGCCCAGACCAGGAATCAGCAATTGACACTGTGGGTTGTGAACAGCTTTGATTGCCTTCGATTGGAAGCTCTGTGGGGCAGGGACCTGGGTCTGTGCAGTGCCTGGTGCAATGGGGTCCTAAACCATAGCTGTGGCTCCAGCACGTCTGCAAGACAGATAAATAATAATAACAATGACAACCAAAGCCAAAGCTGGGCTGGGAAGTGACTGGACCCAGCATCCAGGCCTGGGGAGGAGTCTGGGTTTTAAATGCTTCATGATCCAGAATAGACAATAAAACAGGTACATGGCTGTTCTAGAAAACCCTCTTTCTGCCCCTAGATTCGATGGGCAGTTTTGACGACAACTACGAGAGGGATTATGAGAACGTTGATCCCACTCAGCCACCACCCCAGCCTCAGACACAGCCACAGTGGCAAGCAAAGGCAGAACCAGGTGGGTGACTCACTTGAGCTGTATCTCACAGAGCATGGGAGGTGTGTGGGCCACAGAATTGATAGGTCAGCACAACTGGGCTTGATGTCTGGGTTTGGCAAAGGGAAAAGCATTAATGTGAGGCTACAGATGGAAATGAAGAGCAATTGCCTCAGGCTCTCTGCAGACTCAGGCAGCCTCTCTGCATCAGTCATACCTGGGTCATGTGCCCAGTGTTATCTCCACTGCCAAAGGGGATTTGTTCAAAGGCAGTACGAGCAGTTGGATGCCCAACTCCCACTGAGTCCCCATGAATGGGAATTAGGTGCCCAGTTCCCACTTGTGCCTTTGAAAATCTCCCCAATGCTTTTATTTTTAAATGAAAGTTGAGATTTTTGGAGCATGACACAGCTGGGCCAAATCCTGCAGCCACTTCCATGGGTGCAGAATACCAAGGGCTGTGGCCTAGACACAGCTGCTAAAGCACAGTGGAGATGCTTAGGCTTGCAAAAGGCGAGTTTAGCGGGGCTCCTGACTGGGCTGGACACAAATAATCCTTGTTCCAGGGAAACGATCCCATTAGAACAACAAGGAGTCCAGTGGCTGAAGAAGTGGTTTTTTTTACCCACGAAAGCTTATGCCCAAATAAATCTGTTAGTCTTCAAGGTGCCACCGGACTCCTTGCTGTTTTTGTGGATACAGACTAACATGGTTACCCCCTGATACGTGATCCCATTAGAACAACTATCTTCAGAAGAAGACTGAAACCCAACCCCCCACAGCAGTGCTGCCCTGCATGGTGCTGGCATGTGTTCTCCCCAGCCCTCAGGCAACTGCCTGGCTCGGTGTCTCACGCTTGGGTGAGCAAATGGGGCATTTGCAGGAATTAAAATGACGGCCCCCGCCCCAAGCCCCCTCCTTGGGCAAACAACCCAATGCACGCTCAGAGCTGTGGCGGCGGGTGTCAATGTATGGATTGCAGAGGCAGAGAGAGAGATCTCTCCAGAGGCTCTCAGCCCTTTGCCAGGTTAACTCCCAGCTCGACGATAGTGTTTTTCATCCGTGGATCTCCAAGCGCTTTACAGATGAGACCAGTAGCATTACTGGGCCCTTAGTTGTGGCTTAGCTGGTGACGCCTGCCTCTTTCCCCGCTGCTGCGGCGGGGCGAATGCTGCCAGCGTGCCGGCCCCGGGGTCTGTCCCCTGTCAGGAATCCACTAGGTGGCATCGTTTTCAGTTGCAGCTACAAGGGTAAGAGATAGCAATGCTGGAGCCTTAAACGGCAGTTGTCAGCAGTGACAGAGAGCCGGGCACATGGGCGGGCAGGGACCAAAGGCAGGAGAAAGGGAACCGCTGCCCTGGCATGGCAGGGGGGAAATAGGAAGCACAGAGAGCCCCTGGCACGGAGCAGAATGGGGGACTTTGGTATGGGGGGCACACAGAGCCCCTGGCAGGTGGAGAAATGGGGGACCTTGGTATGGAGGAGGGAGAATGGGGGGAAATGGGTGACTCTGGCATGGGGGGGTGGAATGGGGGGCACACAGAGCCCTTGGCATGGGGGGAAATAGGGGACCCTGGTTGGGGGGAGGGGAAATGGGGGGGGCACACAGAGCCCCTGGCAGGAGGAGAAGTGGGGGACCCTGGTTTGGGGGATAGAATGGGGGCACACAGAGCCCCTGGCATGGGGGGAAATGGAAGACCCTGGTTTGGGGGGAGGGGAAATGGGGGGCACACAGAGATCATGGCAGGGGGGGAAATGGGGGACTCTGGTATGGGGGAGGGTGGACAGGGGCACACAGAGCCCCTGGCATGGGGGGAAATGGGGGACCCTGGTTGGGGGAGGGGAGATAGAGGGCACCCAGAACACCTGGCGTGGGGCAGGGGGTGGGCAGTTGCTGGGGGATGGGAGGATGGCACACAGGGAGCCCTGGTGGGTCCCATGTGCTCCATACAGAAGCTACCATACCCAGGCCCCCTGGTTCCAGGAAACCCGCCCAGCTTGGTGGACGAGCTGACGTTGGCATTGGGCGCTGCCATCGGCCTGGCACCGTCAACATGGGAGAGCTGCCCGGACTTGACTGACAACTGGCACAGGCCCCCGAGGCAGTGTCTCCTCTAGGAAAACTCCTGCTAACTAAGAGAGGGGGCGTCCCTGTGGAGACAGGGCAGCTTGGAGCTTCCATCAATTAGCAGGTTGAGGTGAACCCCTGGCTCCCACGGTTGTTACTTCCACTCACTGACCCATGGGAAAGCTCCAGGCTGCCTTCTCTCCACTGGGGGCTTGTCTACGCTTCAGAGCCTGCGGCGGTATGGCTATGTCAGACGAGAGCCCTAGAGAGAGACAGCCCAGGCCGGCCAGCTGGAGGTGTTCTTGGGCCAGCGTAAGTGCATCATCTCCCAAAATGACAGTAGCATGCCCTCAGGAGCACGCTTCTTTTCACGGGGTTGTGTCTACACTGGGAGGTTTGCTGGCACCGCTGTGCCGGCGTGAGAGTGTGTGTGATTTTTGCACACTCCTAGCCGACATAGCTAAGCCAGTGACGTTTTGCAGGGTAGACCAGGTCTCGGGCGTTACCCGTTCTAGCTGTCACAAGATAAGAACACTCCCTTTTTTGCCTAGCGAAGACAAAGGTGGATGCTCTGATTTTTGGTTTATTTGGGTTTTTCAACCCTGCTCCTAATCAATTGAAACTAACTGAAGAAAGTGGCTGTTAAGCTAAAATAAGTGTGTCTACACTGGTTTGATTAAACCAGTTTAAATTCACATCTCTGCCGAAACCGGTGTGCCTTTTTTGTGCAGATGAGCCCTTTAATCTGCTTAAGATACTGTAAGATCCTCTTGAATTGACTCAAACATGTCTAGACTAGGGACTTGTCTGCAACCAAGTTGCACCAATTTCGTTTTAATCGGTTTACAAATTGAGTTAGTGCAAATCAGTGATTTAGTGGACACTGAAATCGGTGCCGATAGCTGGTGTTAAGCCAATTTAAGAGTGTTCACACACAAAGCAGCCCCAGTTTAAATAAACGGGAGTGAAATTGCATCTTCAGTTAAACCAGGGAAAGTTTTTTGCATAGACCAGACCCTAGTGAGTCACACCAGTTTAACGCACTCACTTATGTGGACAAGGCCTTGAAGAGCTGGATTCTCAAAAGTGCTGAGTCTCCGCAGTGCCCATGGACCCCAGCAGGAGTGGAGAGTTGTCAGTGCTTGCAAGGATTGGAACCTTGGGGAGGCAAACAAGCCCAAATGCCACGGTGATGGGCTCGGGGTCCTGTGGGGACAAAGAAGGCTCTGTTCTCTCCTATTTACAGTGCACACCCCAGAGTGCACTCCCTGGGGCTGCGGGGGGCACCCACTAGACCCTGCTCCTCTCTTAGAGCAGGGAGTAGAACCCAGGAGCCCTAGCTCCCAGATCCGTCTGCCACTCCGCTCCCCTCCCTGAGCTGGGGATAGAACCCAGGAGTCCTAACTCCCAGCCCCTTCCACCACGTTTTAACCACTGGACCCCTCTCCCACCATCTTGCACATGTAGGTCATTCTCCTGCCCGCGGCTGGTGGCATGGGTAGAGATTACACCAGCTGTTCTTCCGCTGACTCGTGCTCTAGCCGCTGATGTCGCTGTTCTTTGCAGCTGTCTCCACCCTGAAGGCAGAGGAGCAGAGAGGCTGTGGGAGAAAGTCCTTGGGCATCCTTTATGCCCTGGTTGGGGTGTCTCTGCTGCTGTCGACAGCTGCCTTCTTGCTCATGCTCCTGAAATGTAAGTGCTAGTCCCAGGCCTGCTGCCTGGTGTGTCTGGATGGAGGCTTCAGGCAGACAGTCCTGCACCAAGGAGGGGCGGGGAGGTGACAGCAGAACCTCCCACATACTAGTGCTGCATCCACGCAACCTGCAGGGGGAGGATCAGTGGCCTTGAGATGGACCCAAAGCGGGATCTAGCTCCAGATCCAGATCAGAACTTTCACATAGTCTGGGCACATTCAGCCCTGAAGAGGGTTTAGATGGGGGCTGATTTGTTTTGTCCTTGAATGCATCACTGTCCCAGCACCTATGCTACATAGAGGATAACAGCCTATTACTGCCACCAGCTGAGGGAGCTGCTCCTTTACCTCACACGGCCGGAGCTGGGTGCTCATGGTATCAGGTTCAATCTCAGCTGTAGAAGTGACTGTCCCACAAACCTGGGATGTTCCTTTCCCCGCACAAATCTTTCTCGTGACTGAGCTGAGCTGTAGGTGCTGGATCCTGGGTGTGAGTCAGGGCGACTAAGGCTTCCTGTAGTGGTGGCTTTGCTCTGGCCGAGCTGGTTTCTCACAGTGACAATTTCTTGTTTATCTCTTCACTTGGAATCCTGATTTCTCAAGATTTGACTGATGCAAAACAGGAACAAACGTGTCCAGGCAACTATCTGGGGCGCGGGGGGAGGCGGGGGCGGGTGCTGTGTGTCTCAGACCAGGGCTCTGGGATCATAGCCCACAGCACGAACGCTCCTCCCCCGAGCAGAACTACAGGCTCCTTAGGGGCTGAACGGGTGTCGCTGGAGGTGGGAGTGGGGGGGCTGGTGGAGAGGACTCAGGGCTCTGCTCTAACCTGGAGGGGAGCCCAGGTGGTCAGGAAATTTTGGACAAAACCTTTTTTCCCAGGAAAACGGCGATTCATCAAAACCGAAGCTTTTCACAGAAACGGGTCAGTTTTGATTAACCGTTCCACGGGAAGGTCTGTCAGGGCCGCGGTGGAAGCTCTGGTCAGAAGCAGCTAAAGGAAGTCCCACCCCATTCTGGGCATAGCCTGGGGCATGCAGCTGGGATGTGGGAGACCAAACCAGGCACAGCAGGGACATGGAGCTGGGTCTTTGACCACCCTGGCTAGTGCCCAAGCCAGGGGGCTCTAGGGTCAGTCACTCATGTGCCTGTGCGCATTCTCTCTGCCCTCCCCCAGAGAATGCCTCTATAGCTGGGCGTTCAGGGCATGTGCCAGGGTTGGGGGGGACGGAGGTTCAAGTCCCTGCATTACCTGAGTCAGAGGCTTGGCCCTGGCTTTCCCATGCCCCTGGTTGGTGCCCTCTTCACTGGGCCATTGGTTATTCTGGGCCAGTCTTAGCTTCATTTTGCAATGGAATGAAAACAAATGTCAAAACCTTCCGTTCAGTTCAGCCCGTTTCCTGCCAGCCCCGGCCTGGAGGCAGCGCAGTTGGCTGTGTCCAGACAGGAGTTAGGAATTGCCCAGCTGGTGACCGTGGGTAGCGTGGGCTGGGAGCTGCAGAACCACACGGTCTGTTCCTGTCCGCAGCCTCCTGGGCTGGGAGCGAGCAACCGGCTGGGATACTCGCTGGGGCTGGCCTGGGCTGGAATGCAGGAAGAGCGGGATGTTACCAGCATGGATCTCTGGGCCCTGGGGTGAACTGCAGCCTGTGTTGCAGGGATCCCGTGCTGCCCACATGGCTGGGAGGAGTTCCAGAAGAAATGCTACTTCTTCTCCTCGGACAAGGAGCCCTGGGATATGGCCAAGAGATCGTGCAGCAGACACAGTGCAGAGCTAGCTGTCATCGGCAACCAGTGGGAGCAGGTAGGTCCCCATACTCCTGCCCCCGGGGAGAGGCAGAACTGGGCGCAGTGCTGGGCCACCTGAATGGGATCTCTCCTCCCAGGCCGAAACTGCTGCTGTTATCCCAGTGCTTTTGCTCAGCTCTCCCAGCCTGCTGGGCCCATGCTTCCCAGCCTCTGAATCCAGCCCAGCATTCCCAGGGGGAGGAGGGCAGCTGCACTGCTTGACCCTGGGTCCTGTGCTGTGAGGACATTGCAGGGACCCTACTTCCCTGCCCCAAGCCCCCTGGGCACAGCAGATGCTGCAGCCAAGCACCAGAGAAATCAGCAAAGGCTTACTCTAGGGATTTCTGTCACAAAGCTTCACCAGCCCCTGCCCGTTGCAAGCCCCCTCATCCCTCCCACAGCTCCTGCAATCCCAGAAGAGACATGACCCCACTCGCAGGCCCCTCACCCAACCACCCCCTCTGATGTGGCCCCCAGTGGGGGTTGCCCTCCAGCCCCCAGCTCTTGCGATCAGCTCTGCAGGGTATGTGTGGTCGGAACTGATAGGCATAGGTGCACCTTGTTACCCAGAGACGCTGATGGGATCCAGGCAAAGCACTGTGACCAGATCCTGCTCTTGTTTACACCAGTGTAAATCCATATTCCCATAACCCCGCTCCACCTCACAGCCCCTTCCCGGTAGCAATGACTTCTCGCTTCCGCCCCTGCTCCTGCCTTGCCGTCTGGTCTGTGTGCCTGCAGGTGGGGCAGGCGGTTTCAGCACAACACCTGGACAAGGCAGGTGATGGAGGACTGGGCAGGCCCCGTGGGACGCGGGCCCCTGGTGGTTTGCAGAACACCAGGTAGGAGACAAATAACTGCTGTTTGTGCTTCTCTCCCATCCCCCCTTAGGCCTTCCTGACAGTGGGGATCAATTCCGTTCACCACTGGATCGGCCTGAGCAACAAAGAAGCAAGCTGGACGTGGGTGGATGGCTCACCAGTATCATATACGTGAGTAAGGCCATGTCTACACTATAAAGTTAAGTCCACTTACGTTAGTCTCTGTACCGCCACCAGCAATTACTGTGGTTTATCATGTTTCAGAGTAACAGCCGTGTTAGTCTGTATTCGCAAAAAGAAAAGGAGGACTTGTGGCACCTTAGAGACTAACCAATTTATTTGAGCATGAGCTTTCGTGAGCTACAGCTCACTTCATCAGATGCATATCGTGGAAACTGCTGCAGACTTTATATATACATAGAGAATATGAACCAATACCTCCTCCCACCCCACTGTCCTGCTGGTAATAGCTTATCTAAAGTGATCAACAGGTGGGCCATTTCCAGCACAAATCCAGGTTTTCTCACCCTCCACCCCCCCACACAAATTCACTCTCCTGCTGGTGATAGCCCATCCAAAGTGACAACTCTTTACACAATGTGCATGACAATCAAGTTGGGCTATTTCCTGCACAAATCCAGGTTTTCTCATATCCCCCCCACCCCCATACACACACAAACTCACTCTCCTGCTGGTAATAGCTCATCCAAACTGACCACTCTTCAAGTTTAAATCCAAGTTAAACCAGAACATCTGGGGGGGGGGGGGTAGGAAAAAACAAGAGGAAACAGGCTACCTTGCATAATGACTTAGCCACTCCAAGTCTCTATTTAAGCCTAAATTAATAGTATCCAATTTGCAAATCAATTCCAATTCAGCAGTTTCTCGCTGGAGTCTGGATTTGAAGTTTTTTTGTTTTAAGATAGCGACCTTCATGTCTGTGATTGCGTGACCAGAGAGATTGAAGTGTTCTCCACCAATGTGATATATGCCATCATGTGCCAGCAATGCCCCTCTGCCATGTACATTGGTCAAACTGGACAGTCTCTACGTAAAAGAATAAATGGACACAAATCAGATGTCAAGAATTATAACATTCATAAACCAGTTGGAGAACACTTCAATCTCTCTGGTCACGCAATCACAGACATGAAGGTCGCTATCTTAAAACAAAAAACTTCAAATCCAGACTCCAGCGAGAAACTGCTGAATTGGAATTCATTTGCAAATTGGATACTATTAATTTAGGCTTAAATAGAGACTTGGAGTGGCTAAGTCATTATGCAAGGTAGCCTGTTTCCTCTTGTTTTTTCCTACCCCCCCCCCCCAGATGTTCTGGTTTAACTTGGATTTAAACTTGAAGAGTGGTCAGTCTGGATGAGCTATTACCAGCAGGAGAGTGAGTTTGTGTGTGTATGGGGGTGGGGAGGATGTGAGAAAACCTGGATTTGTGCAGGAAATAGCCCAACTTGATTGTCATGCACATTGTGTAAAGAGTTGTCACTTTGGATGGGCTATCACCAGCAGGAGAGTGAATTTGTGTGGGGGGCTGGAGGGTGAGAAAACCTGGATTTGTGCTGGAAATGGCCCACCTGATGATCACTTTAGATAAGCTATTACCAGCAGGACAGTGGGGTGGGAGGAGGTATTGGTTCATATTCTCTGTGTATATATAAAGTCTGCAGCAGTTTCCATGATATGCATCTGATGAAGTGAGCTGTAGCTCACGAAAGCTTATGCTCTAATAAATTGGTTAGTCTCTAAGGTGCCACAAGTACTCCTTTTCTTTTTGTGGTTTATCATGTTCACCCTGCCCTCCTGTCAGGTGTGAGTGCTCATCAGGGGCAGTGCCAGGGGCTGAGAGCCTGGGAGGCAGCTGGCTCCAGCTGTGGGGACTCCAGCTGGGAGGGAGCTCACAGCAGCACCGGGCAGCGAGGCTCCAGCTGCCAGCACTGCTGGGGCTCACAGCCCCAACACCCCCGCCCGATCCATTTCAAAACAGGGACCCTACCAGCAGTGAAATTGACATTCTTGTCAATTTCACGGCTCCAGCAGTCAGCCAGGCTGACAGCCAACAGGCAATGCAAGTAAAGGGGGGAGGGATAGCTCAGTGGTTTGTGAGTTCAATCCTTGAGGGGGCCAGTTAGGGACCTGGGGCAAAAATTGGGGATTGGTCCTGCTTTGAGCAGGGGTGGGACGAGATGACCTCCTGAGGTCCCTTCCAGCCCTGAGAGTCTATGATAAAGCAGTGTCTATACAGATACTGCAACACTGGGGCTCTGTTGACCTAAGCCCTATGCCTCTCGTTGAGGTGATTTGTGAAGTTGGCCTAGCAGGTGAGTTACAGCGGTGGGAGGGACACTGTAGTGTGACACTTACATAGTTTGGTCAACATAAGCTACCTCACATTGACTTCACTTTTACTCCTGGGGGAGCTCTGCACTGAAAAATTAAACTCTGTGCCAAAAAATTTACAATTCTGCACACAATATATTCAAATAACACAATAGAATCACACCAGTTACAATTATTTAGGTAATTTATTTAAAAATACCTGTTAGCAAGTATGTCTGTAGGAATACATGCAAAAAAAAGATTCAGGAAATGGTTGGTTTTTTTTTTTTTTTTTGACAACTAGATTCCTTACTAGGTATAGTAATACAGAACGTTGAGTAGTTCATTTAAACTACAATACAGAACTGTATTTCCGCACCTCTCAGAAGCAGTGCAAAGGCTTGGGGGAGTCAGGGGTAATGGAGGAGCTGAAGGAGAGGGAAGGAGCTCAGGAGAGAACCTGGAATTTTATTGGGTGTGGGTGGGGGAACAGTTTCTTTTGGGGCTGGGGGCATTGTTGGGGAGCTTCCCCCATGCAGATCCTGGCTGACCCCGAGCCTCTCCTATTCAGTCAGGCATATCTGGCCCCGTCCCTGTGTGTCACTGCATCCCCTGTCCCCATGTGGCCCTGGAGCCCCCCTACCCCCAGTCCCCATGTGGCCCAGAGCCCCCCTCTTGTTCAGCCCCTGGATCAATGCTGTCACCCCACTAGCTTCTGAGCCCGCACCCCAGTCAGTCCCCCTCACTATCCCTTCTGAACCCCAGGCTGTGAGCCCCTGGCAGCACCGTGTGCCCCACTGTGCCTCCTAACCTGGCTCCACTGGTAGGCTGCTGTAACGAACGCAACCAGCTGCTCGCTGTTACTGCCGGTCAGTCAGTTGTTCTGGTGGGCAACAGTCGGAACTTCAGCACTTCCTGGGCAGAATGTATTTTCTGTGGGGAAAAAAAATTCTGCACCAGACATGAATTCTGTGCATGTGCAGCAATGCAGAATTGCCCCAGGAGTAAACTTGGTAGTGTAGACATGCCCTAGCATTTACTGTCCTCTGCCTGCTTTCATCTGCCTCCTCACCCTGCTCCCAAATCCAGCAGGGACCTGTACACTACACCTCACTCACCCCCTCCCCTGGAGTGGGGAAGGTGGCTGGCCTCCTCCCACAAAGCACAGTCTGGCCCCTCGGGCTGGTGAGTCCCAGGGTCAGGACTATGGGGAGAAGGGAATAGCCAGCTGACTTCAGGCTGGCATGGCTGGGGACGAGCATTGTTACACGGCCTAGAGCCAGCAGGGGAGTCAATGGGGCAGGTTGAAAATTTTCCACTGAACGGTTCTTTGATGAGAAATCGGGATTTTGACTCAACATTTTTTGCATCGTCTTGCAAAACATCTCGATTTTTTGTTGAAAAATATATGCCCCAAAAGCAAAATATTTTCCTTCAGAAATAGTGCCCTAGTGCCTCATGAGAGTTGTAGTTCAGTTACTGCATGTTCTTCTTTTCCATTATAGGTCAGCCTCCCCAGCCTGACTATATCTCCCATGATGCTCTGCCTCTCTTCTCCAGAGGGAAGACCAGAGTTCAGTTGCTGTATGTCATCATTCTCCCCCATGAGTCGGGCTCCCAGCAGGATTACATCTCCCATGATGCATCATGGCCAGGGAGTCCCAGGATGCTTCACCTCTCCCCTCCAGAGGGAATACCATAGTGCACTGTGAGAGATGTAGTCCAGCCAAGGAGCCCACCTTATAGAGGAGAATAGGACATGAGGCACCCAAACATGAGCTGATCTCAGCTGTTCTCAGTGGAAGCGGCAGGTGCTCAGCACCAGGAAGTCTGGCTCTAACCCCCTGCAGTCCTGCAATAAACCTTGGATAGGATCGCAGTGGGGAGGCTGGGATTAGCACGGGGAGTGGGGAGGAAAGTGAGCTTTATTCACAGACACTGAGCCCTGTGCAGTGCAGTGCAGCTCTGCTCTGAGCTGGTACCCTGAGGTAGCTGCGCTCTGGGGGGCACCGTCCCTCTGAGACCCCAGACCAAGTGGGCTCAGGGGGCAACACTGCAGGTTTCCTCAGGATCAGAGTCAAAAGGGAGCTCATCACTTCTCCTTGATCTTCCCCACTGACCCTGGTGCCTCCCAAAATTTTGGCCGAATCTAGTCAATGAATTTGTGTCAGATTTTCAAATGGAAAAAAATTCACTCAGCTCTAATGGGAATGGTTGTATGGGAATGTCCAGGGAGAGACAGGCATAAGTTTATGGAGATAGATAGCTAGATAGGTAGATAGATAGGCAGCAGGTATTGAAGGCCAGGGGAGGCTAAACGTCCCCTAACCCAGGCAATGGCCCCGCCCATGCTCCATCCTGGTGCCCTGCTGAGTGCCTGGGATGGATGGATAGATGTGTGATATGGGGGTGGATAGAGAGATATTGCAGTCTTCCCTTTCAGCGGTTGTGGTAAGTTGCTCTGTTGGATCATGTGGATCCATGATAGAGAGGTTCCTGACTAGAATGGATTCCCCAGGAGCTGCTCTAGCCACTGGAAATATTCCCCTTGTTTCTTTCAGATCTTGGTCTTCAGGGATCCCCAGTGTTAATAACACTCAGAAACACTGCATCCATCTCACAGGGGGTGTCAGAGGCAAGTGGAATAACACAGAGTGTGCGACTCACTATAACTTCGTTTGTGAAAGATCTGGGACCTTTTGTGTGTAATTTGCACCTTTGAAAACATTTTGCCATTTTGAGGTTTATTTTCTTTAAGCAGCCAATAAAAGTCAGCAGAGCCCTAGGTGCCTTCGTGGGCTAGTTCACCTCACTGAACGCCACCGGGCTGTCGGCGCTACAAAGAACGGTGAGATCCATTCTACAGGACTTTCAACTGTCAACCTCCCTCCTAGCTGAGCAAAACCCAATGTCTAGCTGAGAGGCTGCCAGACCTGGGTCCAGCTCAGAGCTCTGCACTTCCTGTGTGACCTGGCAAGGGTCATGTAAGATCCAGGCCAGGTGCTGAGTGCCATTGACTGCCACTAAAGTCAGAAGTGGTCAGCCTCGGTCGTGATGAGACCGACAGTCCCTCTGCTTCTCCCCTCGCTCTCCACGGTCCCTCGTTCCCACTAGGTTTAGCTCCCAGGGTACAGCACAAATTGGCTGTGCTGGCATTTAAATCTGAAGCCCAAAGAACTCTGCTTCTGAGGTTACGGGGAGTTCTGTGCACTGAGGGCAGGGATCCCCCAGCAGTTCCAGTTTCCTGCAAAAGTATCTGCTGTGTCTCCCTAGCCAGTGCAGAGAACATCTGTGTGTGTCTGGGTTCAGCTCACTGGGCACTCAGAACTCTGCAGAAATCCCTCTTCTACTCCAGTGAACAGTGCTGTAAGGGCCTGATCCTGGACATGCCCGGCTTCTCCTGCCAGCCCCGAGTCCCTCCTGCCGGGGTGCCCAGAGCTAGCGGCACTAGACAGGAGGAGGCATTTTGCCATCAGTGAGTCACCCACCTGAAGTCACACAGCAAGTCAGTGGAAGGGTTGGGGAGAGAACCCAGGAATCCAGACACCCAGATCCCCCCCACACCCCAGCCCCGCTCTAACTGCTAGGCCTTGTCTACGCTACGAAGTTTTGTTGGCAAAAGTTGTGCTCCTTTAATTAAAATGGCTGTTGCATCTCCACACTATCTTCTTGTGCCGGCAGAGTGCATCCACACTAGCAGCTCTTGCATCAACACAGAGGGCAGTGCACTGTGGGTAGCTATCTCCCAGTGCAGCTGGCCGCAGGGTGCTTTGGGAAAGGTTTGCAGTGCCTCATGGGGCAGGTACAGCGTCACATGTTGCAGGTTTCTCAATCTCATCCTTCCCAGAGTAGATTGTCAGCTGCTTTTTCAAAAGAAGTGTGCGGGGGAGTGGTATGTCTGGGATGGAGAAGACAGCAGGCTGACCGACCTATCCTGCGGCAGGGGGAATGGGACACCCCTCCCCCCCCCGCCCCCCATCAGCCCCTGACTCTGCTCAGCATAGCAGTCTCTCCCCAAGCACAAGTAGCCTGCTCTGCCTGCCTGCCTATGGTTCTGTGATTCCCTCCGAGCGAGCGGCATCCTGAGCAGCCCTGGGAGCTCTCCATGCTGCGGACTGTCAAAGCAGCCCAGCGGTTCCCTGCTCCCTGCAGCAGCAGCCTGCCTGTGTTCCTAGTGCAGGGCAGAACAGGAGCATGCCACATGAATGATTTGCTCTTTGTTCCCCAGCAAGATCAGCTGTCCGATACTTCCCGGAGCTTTGAAAGGGGAGCTTTTGCTGACAAAGCTTTGTAGTGTAGACAAGGCCTTAGACCCCACTCCCCTCCCAGCAGTGGGGAGAGAAGTAGAGAGAAGAAGGAGGCCTGACTCCACTCGAGCACACCGCTTCACCTCTACATCATGCTGAGCATGCCGCTGCCACAGCCTGTCTGTCTCTGGCCATTTTCCTGCACGACCCCTGGCATCAGAGCAGGGCAGTGTGTGAGAGAGCCAATACCTGGGGGAAGAATCAAACAGAGGCGCTCTTAGAGGGAATGGCCACACGGTGGCGCCATTACTCTAGGAGTGGGGCCAAGCTGGGGGGGTCAGAGGCAGCTGCAGAATGTATGTCCAGCTCCATTCCGCAGGGCTACACTTGACAGGAGCCTGAATATCCAGGGGTCCCCTGGCCCTCAGCATCTTCAGAATGACCATTCTCCCAGCCCGCTGCTTTGCCCCTGCCGCCCCCTCTTCGCATCCCTCCACTGGGTCCCCTCACACCAAACACCAGCTGCTCTTCTTCGCTGTCATCTAGAGCAAGGGGAAATTCTCCCGCTGAGAACCCTGTGCAGAATGCCACAGAGAAAGCAATTCGATATTCAGAGATGGTAAAGCTAGGAGGGACCATTAGGCCATCCTGCCTGACGTCCTGCATAGGGCAGGCCAGAGATGGCTGCCAGGGGTCCTGGCACCCAGCCCGGAACTTCTGATTAGCGGGACCATATCTTTTAGAAAGAGACACCCACGCCTTATTTAAAGACTTCAACTCAGAAAATAAGGACCGCCATAATGGGTCAGCCCAAGGGTCCATCTAGCCCAGTGTCCTGTCTTCCAACCATGGCTGGATGCTTCAGAGGGAGTGAATAGAATGGGGCAATCATCGAGTGATACATCCCATGTCGTCCAATCCCAGCTTCTGGCAGACAGAGGCTTAGGGACACCCAGAGCATGGGGTTGCCTCCCTGACCACCATGGCTAATAGTCATTCATGGACCTGTCCTCCAGGAACTTATCTAGGTGTTTTTTGAATCCAGCGATACTTTCGTCCTTCACAACAGCCCCTGGCAATGAGTTCCACAGACTGATTGTATGTTGTTTGAAGAAGTACTTCCTTAGGTTTGTTTTAAACCTGGCTGACTATTAATTTCATCAGGTGACCCCTGGTTCTTGTGTTATGTGAAGGGATCAATAACACTTCCCTAATCACTTTCTCCACATCAGGCATGATTTTATAGACCTCTGTCACCGTAGTCGTCTCTTTTCTAAGCAAAACAGTCCCAGTCTTTTTAATCTTCCCTCATATAGAAGTTGTTCCAGCCCCCTGATCATTTTTATTGCCCTTCTCTGCACCTTTTCCATTTTTAATATAGCTTTTTTTGAGATGGGGCGAGCAGATCTGCACACCATGTTCAAAGTGTGGGCATACTATGTATTTATATAGGGGCAATATGATATTTTCTGTCTCATTATCTACCCCTTTCCCAATGGCTCCCAACATTCTGTTTGCTTTTTAGACGGCCGCTGCACATTGAGCGGATGAGTTCTGAGAACTATCCATGATGGCTCCAAAATCTCTTTCTTGAGTGATAACAGATAATTTAGGCCCCATCATTTTGTATGTATAGATGGGATTATGTTTTCCAATGTGTGTTACTTTGGATTATCAACACTGAATGTCATCTGCCATTTTGTTACCCAGTCACCCAGTTTTGTGAGATCTTTTCGTAGCTCTTTGCAGACTACTTTGGACTTAACTATCTTGAGTAGTTTTGTGTCATCTGCAAATCTTGGCACCTCACTGTTCACCTCACTTTCCAGATCATTTATGAATATGTTGAACAGAACTAGTCCCAATACAAATCCTTGGAAGACCCCACTATTTACCTATATCCATTCTGAAAAGTGACCTTCCTACCCTTTGTTTCCTATCTTTTAACCAGTTGCTGATCCATGAGAGGACCTTCCCTCTTATCCCATGACAGCTTACTTTGCTTACGAGCCTTTAGTGTCTTGTCAAAGGCTTTCTGAAACTCCAGGTACATTATATCATTTACATTACTCTTTTGCACATGCTTGTTGATCCCCTCAAAGAATTCTAATAGATTGGTGAGGCATGGTTTCTCTTTACAAGAGTCATGTTGACTCTTTTCCAGCACACCTTGTTCATCTATGTGTCTGATAATTCTGTTCTTTATTATAGTTTCAACCAATTATAAACTTTATTATAGTTTCAACAAGGACAAGTGCAGAGTCTTGCACTTAGGACAGAAGAATCCCATGCACTGCTACAGACTAGGGACTGAATGGCTCGGCAGCAGTTCTGCAGAAAAGGACCTGGGGTTACAGTGGACGAGAAGCTGGATATGAGTCAACAGTGTGCCCTTGTTGCCAAGAGGGCCACTGGCATTCTGGGATGTATAAGTAGGGGCATTGCCAGCAGATCAAGGGACGTGATCGTTCCCCTCTATTCGACATTGGTGAGGCCTCATCTGGACTACTGTGTCCAGTTTTGGGCCCCACACTACAAGAAGGATGTGGAAAAATTGGAAAGAGTCCAGCGGAGGGCAACAAAAATGATTAGGGGACTGGAACACATGAGCTATGAGGAGAGGCTGAGGGAACTGGGAATGTTTAGTCTGCGGAAGAGAAGAATGAGGGGGGATTTGATAGCTGCTTTCAACTACCTGAAAGGGGGTTCCAAAGAGGATGGAGCTAGACTGTTCTCAGTGGTAGCAGATGACAGCACAAGGAGTAATGGTTTCAAGTTGCAGTGGGGGAGGTTTAGGTTGGATATTAGGAAAAACTTTTTCACTAAGAGGGTGGTGAAACACTGGAATGCGTTACCTAGCTAGGTGGTGGAATCTCCTTCCTTCGAAGTTTTTAAGGTCAGGCTTGACAAAGCCCTGGCTGGAATGATTTAATTGGGGATCGGTCCTGCTTTGAGCAGGGGGTTGGACTAGATGACCTCCTGAGGTCCCTTCCAACCCTGATATTCTATGATTCTATGATTCACTTTGCCTGGTGCTGAAGTCAGGCTTGCCGGCCTGTAATTGCCAGGATCACATCTGGAGCCTTTTTTAAAATTAGCGTCACATTAGCTCTCCTCCAGTCATCCGATGAAGTGAGCTGTAGCTCACGAAAGCTTGTGCTCTAATAAATTGGTTAGTCTCTAAGGTGCCACAAGTCCTCCTGTTCTTTTTTCATCTGGTGCAGAGGCTGCTTTAAGCACTAGAGTACATACCACAGTTAGTAATTCTACAGTTTCTCTTTTGAGTTCCTTCAGAGCTCTTGGGTGAATGCCAGCTGGGCCTGGGGACTTATTACTGCTAAATTGATCATTTTATTCCCAAACCTGCTTTACTGACACCTCCGTCTGGGACAGCTCCTCAGATCTGTCACCTGAAAAGAATGGCTCGGTTGTGGGGCTCTCCCTCACATCCTCTGCGGTGAAGACCCATGCACTCGGATTCTGCTGGAGAATGGCCCAGGGGCTAGGGCACTAAACAATCAATGGGTCCCGAGGGACTTCTGAAAACCCCACTAGACACAAAAACCTTTTAGAAGTCTGGCCCTTAGCATGCCTGTGCCTCAGTTTCCCAGGTGTAAAAATTAGGGTTATAACCCTGTCCTGCCTCAGGGGGGCGTGTGAGGATAAAGCCACTTTGAGTTCTACCAATGAAAGGTGCTATATTCAAGCTTAGGGTAACCAGATAGCAAGTGTGAAAAAGCAGGACGGGGGGGGGGGGGGGGCGTGAGCGGTAATAGGCATCTATATAAGAAAAAGCCCTGAATATTGGCACGGTCCCTATAAAATCAGGACACCTGGTCACCTGAGTTAAGGGAGATTATTACAATCCCTGGGGCAGTTGTTCCAATGGCTAATTCCCCTTGCTGTTAAAACTCTGCACCTTTATTTCTAACCTGAATTTATCTAGCTTCAGCCCGCGGCCCTGGCATCTCGTTCTGCCTTTGTCTGCCCTCTCTTCTCAGAACTCTCCTTCCCATGGAGGTGGATACAGCCAGGGACCTGGGCACCTCGGAACCTTCTCTTGGAGAAACAGGAGAGACTGAGCTCCCAGGCTCTTGCTCTAAGGCAGGTTTCCCAGCACAAGAATCTCTTTTTCTGACCCATGTCAATTCGTCACCGTCCTTTTTGCAGTGCGGCCCCCAGAACTGGACCCAGTATCCAGTGATGGGCTCACCAGTGCTGTATACAGAGTAACACCCCTCCCTGCTGCTAGTGAGATTTCCCCACTTATACAAAGCAGGGTGGCATTAGCCTTTTTAGCCGCAGCTCTTGTTCAGCCAGTTCCCACCATGACCCCATTTCCCTTTTAGGGCTTTCCAGGATACGATCCCCCATCCTATAAGTGTGACCTACATTCTTTGTTCCTAGATGCCTGATCTTGCATCTGGCTTTATTGGAACACGTATCGTTCCGATGAGCCCACCTTACCAAGCTATCGGACAACGGATCCAATCTCCCTGCAGGCGCTCCTGCCTCCAGGCACAAATAAGACACATTTAAAATTCACAATGCAATTATGATTGTCACGCTGCCTGGTATGGGCCACATCTAAGAGCGCCAATCTCAGGCCAAACTGCTAGGAAACAGGGCATGTTCCCCAAACTGGTGGTATATTCGCTTGTAAAATTTCACCAAACCAGTAACAGATGTGTGCTTTCAACTACTCACTAGTTATTATGGATCCACAGAAAGGCCCCTCTAGCCCCTCCTGAACCACCCAGACATACCAGACTTCTGTGATAAATGATTATTAAAACCAGAAATCACATGTATTAGGTTCTTCCAGTTCCAAAGAACCAGACAAACACCTCGGGGCAAAATATACTTCAACTCTTACCCCAAACAGCATGCTGGTAGCCAATCCTTTAGTAACTAAAAACTAAAGGTTTAGTCTTATTAAGAAAGAAAGAGACTTATTAAAAATTTAAAGGTTTCAGAGTAGCAGCCGCGTTAGTCTGTATTCGCAAAAAGAAAAGGAGGACTTGTGGCACCTTAGAGACTAACCAATTTATTTGAGCATAAGCTTTCGTGAGCTACAGGATCCGATGAAGTGAGCTGTAGCTCACGAAAGCTCATGCTCAAATAAATTGGTTAGTCTCTAAGGTGCCACAAGTCCTCCTGTTCTTTTTTAAAAATTTAAAATGAATCAGGTACTTTACAGTTGATTTCAGAGTTAGTAGATCAGGATAATAGCAGTGATGTTAAATCTGCCAGTTTGTAATAAGTCTCTCTGGTTCATCCCAAATATTGGGCTCCTCAGTCCATTGTTCAAAGCTCTTCTTTGTTAGAAATCATAGTCCAGAGAAAGAGGCAAGGGGATGATGTCACCCTCTTCAAATTATCCCCGCTGCCGTGTGCCTGGCAAGCTACTGTCTGGAACAGGGAGTTCTAGATGCCCTGTTGAGTCACGGGGCCTCCATTGTCCACATGCTGATGAGGTGTCCTTGGGAGGGGCCCTTTGGAAGAGTCGATTCTCTGCAATGGCCCATCAGCCTACGGCTGGCTGCTCCTGACGGAAATTTGTCATGTGGGACATGACAGGAACACAACACCCAGGAACACAACATGTCTGAGATATGGCCACACAGCAAAGGTTTGTAACTTCAAAATACAGCGATAATACGCACATATCAACAGGGTAACATTGTTCAGCAGATCACAACTTGAGCCAGTGACACCTTACTTTGTATAAGATTTATCACAGTTGTGCAAGAGTGTTGGTACATCAGTGGCTATAACAGTGTAAGCAGGGTCATCGTCCTTTCTGTACAGCCACAATTATTACGATTTATTATTTCTTTGCAGACTTGCCCAGTAGCAATGTAAGGACAGTCCTAGCACCAAAGGAACGGAAACCTGCTAAATATGGAGCATTTCACACTTGCAAATCTTATAGTTTCCTCCAGTTATGATCCCAATAGGGAAGGCAAGACGGAGTCACTAAGGGATCTGTCTCAGGGCACACCCGCTCTAACCCAGACGTTCTCAGACTGGGGGGGGTGCACCCCCCTTAGGGGGTGAGGAATGTGTTGGGAGGGGCGTGAGAATCTGGAAAGAAAAAAAACCTTCCTGCCCACATTTTACCCACAGCAAGGAATAACTAGCTAAGCTGATCCCTCCAGGCACATCAGATGCTCAGCTTGTGCCGGGCATTTGACTCCAGATGGCGCTGTGCATTTTGACGGATTTCTGTGAAGCTTGCACAGCATTATCCTAAGTTGTTGCCATCTGTACATTAATCCCTTTGCTATAACGCGCTGTGGGCATTTCACTGTAAGCAGTGACCACAATCGCAGTTTTGCTTTTGCTCTTTGCTCTTTTTGCATTGGCTCATTCCTGCAGTTCATGGACTTGTAATGATACCCCCTGGGTTCTGTTTCTTTGCCTTCTGAACTCTAAGCATTGCAGGGTCACTCTTCCACTTTTTCCCTGCCACCATAAGGGCTGACAATATGCTTAAAAAAAAAAAGCCGAGATTTTTCCTTAATCCCACGACTGCTGGAGTTGGGGCTTTAACACTAAACATCATGAGATATAAGATAAAATCATAGAATCATAGAATATCAGGGCTGGAAGGGACCCCAGAAGGTCATCTAGTCCAACCCCCTGCTCGAAGCAGGACCAATTCCCAGTTAAATCATCCCAGCCAGGGCTTTGTCAAGCCTGACCTTAAAAACCTCTAAGGAAGGAGATTCTATCACCTCCCTAGGTAACGCATTCCAGTGTTTCACCACCCTCTTAGTGAAAAAGTTTTTCCTAATATCCAATCTAAACCTCCCCCACTGCAACTTGAGACCATTACTCCTCGTTCTGTCATCTGCTACCATTGAGAACAGTCTAGAGCCATCCTCTTTGGAACCCCCTTTCAGGTAGTTGAAAGCAGCTATCAAATCCCCCCTCATTCTTCTCTTCTGCAGACTAAACAATCCCAGCTCCCTCAGCCTCTCCTCATAAGTCATGTGTTCTAGACCCCTAATCATTTTTGTTGCCCTTCGCTGGACTCTCTCCAATTTATCCACATCCTTCTTGAAGTGTGGGGCCCAAAACTGGACACAGTACTCCAGATGAGGCCTCACCAATGTCGAATAGAGGGGAACGATCACGTCCCTCGATCTGCTCGCTATGCCCCTACTTATACATCCCAAAATGCCATTGGCCTTCTTGGCAACAAGGGCACACTGCTGACTCATATCCAGCTTCTCATCCACTGTCACCCCTAGGTCCTTTTCCGCAGAACTGCTGCCTAGACATTCGGTCCCTAGTCTGTAGCGGTGCATTGGATTCTTCCATCCTAAGTGCAGGACTCTGCACTTATCCTTATTGAACCTCATCAGATTTCTTTTGGCCCAATTCTCCAATTTGTCTAGGTCCTTCTGTATCCTATCCCTGCCCTCCACCGTATCTACCACTCCTCCCAGTTTAGTATCATCCACAAATTTGTTGAGAGTGCAATCTACACCATCCTCCAGATCATTTATGAAGATATTGAACAAAACCGGCCCCAGGACCGACCCTTGGGGCACTCCACTTGACACCAGCTGCCAACTAGACATGGAGCCATTGATCGCTACCCGTTGAGCCCGACAATCTAGCCAGCTTTCTACCCACCTTATAGTGCATTCATCCAGCCCATACTTCCTTAACTTGCTGACACGAATACTGTGGGAGACCGTGTCAAAAGCTTTGCTAAAGTCAAGAAACAATACATCCACTGCTTTCCCTTCATCCACAGAACCCAGTAATCTCATCATAAAAGGCGATTAGATTAGTCAGGCATGACCTTCCCTTGGTGAATCCATGCTGGCTGTTCCTGATCACTTTCCTCTCATGCAAGTGCTTCAGGATTGATTCTTTGAGGACCTGCTCCATGATTTTTCCAGGGACTGAGGTGAGGCTGACTGGCCTGTAGTTCCCAGGATCCTCCTTATTCCCTTTTTTAAAGATTGGCACTACATTAGCCTTTTTCCAGTCATCCGGGACTTCCCCGGTTCGCCACGAGTTTTCAAAGGTAATGGCCAGTGGCTCTGCAATCACAGCCGCCAATTCCTTCAGCACTCTCGGATGCAACTCGTCCGGCCCCATGGACTTGTGCACGTCCAGCTTTTCTAAATAGTCCCTAACCACCTCTTTCTCCACAGAGGGCTGGCCATCTCTTCCGCATTTTGTGATGCCCAGCGCAGCAGTCTGGGAGCTGACCTTGTTCGTGAAGACAGAGGCAAAAAAAGCATTGAGTACATTAGCTTTTTCCACATCCTCTGTCACTAGGTTGCCTCCCTCATTCATTAAGGGGCCCACACTTTCCTTGGCTTTCTTCTTGTTGCCAACATACCTGAAGAAACCCTTCTTGTTCCTCTTGACATCTCTTGCTAGCTGCAGCTCCAGGTGCGATTTGGCCCTCCTGATAACATTCCTACATGCCCGAGCAATATTTTTATACTCTTCCCTGGTCATATGTCCAACCTTCCACTTCTTGTAAGCTTCTTTTTTATGTTTAAGATCCGCTAGGATTTCACCATTAAGCCAAGCTGGTCGCCTGCCATATTTACTATTCTTTCGACTCATCGGGATGGTTTGTCCCTGTAACCTCAACAGGGATTCCTTGAAATACAGCCATCTCTCCTGGACTCCTTTCCCCTTCATGTTAGTCCCCCAGGGGATCCTGGCCATCCGTTCCCTGAGGGAGTCGAAGTCTGCTTTCCTGAAGTCCAGGGTCCGTATCCTGCTGCTTACCTTTCTTCCCTGCGTCAGGATCCTGAACTCAACCAACTCATGGTCACTGCCTCCCAGATTCCCATCCACTTTTGCTTCCCCCACTAATTCTACCCGGTTTGTGAGCAGCAGGTCAAGAAAAGCGCCCCCCCAGTTGGCTCCTCTAGCACTTGCACCAGGAAATTGTCCCCTACGCTTTCCAAAAACTTCCTGGATTGTCTATGCACCGCTGTATTGCTCTCCCAGCAGATATCAGGAAAATTAAAGTCACCCATGAGAATCAGGGCATGCGATCTAGTAGCTTCCGTGAGCTGCCGGAAGAAAGCCTCATCTACCTCATCCCCCTGGTCCGGTGGTCTATAGCAGACTCCCACCACTACATCACTCTTGTTGCACACACTTCTAAACTTAATCCAGAGACACTCAGGTTTTTCTGCAGTTTCGTACCGGAGCTCTGAGCAGTCATACTGCTCCCTTACATACAGTGCTACTCCCCCACCTTTTCTGCCCTGCCTGTCCTTCCTGAACAGTTTATAACCATCCATGACAGTACTCCAGTCATGTGAGTTATCCCACCAAGTCTCTGTTATTCCAATCACGTCATAGTTCCTTGACATCACCAGGACCTCCAGTTCTCCCTGCTTGTTTCCAAGGCTTTGTGCATTCGTATATAAGCACTTGAGATAACCTGTTGATCGCCCCTCATTCCCAGTATGAGGCAGGAGCCCTCCCCTCACAGACATTCCTGCCTGTGCTTCCTCCCGGTATCCTGCTTTCCCACTTACCTCAGGGCTTTGGTCTCCTTCCCCCGGTGAACCTAGTTTAAAGCCCTCCTCACTAGGTTAGCCAGCCTGCTGGCAAAGATGCTCTTCCCTCTCTTCGTAAGATGGAGCCCGTCTCTGCCCAGCACTCCTCCTTCATGGAACACCATCCCATGGTCAAAGAATCCAAAGCCTTCTCTCTGACACCACCTGCGTAGCCATTCGTTGACTTCCACGATTCGATGGTCCCTACCTAGGCCTTTTCCTTCCACGGGGAGGATGGACGAGAACACCACTTGCGCCTCCAACTCCTTTATCCTTCTTCCCAGAGCCACGTAGTCCGCAGTGATCTGCTCAAGGTCATTCTTGGCAGTATTATTGGTGCCCACATGGAGAAGCAGGAAGGGGTAGAGATCCGAGGGCTTGATGAGTCTCGGCAGTCTCTCCGTCACATCGCGAATCTTAGCCCCTGGCAAGCAGCAGACTTCTCGGTTTTCCCGGTCAGGGCAGCAGATAGATGACTCAGTCCCCCGGAGGAGAGAGTCCCCGACCACCACCACCCGCCTTCTCCTCTTGGGAGTGGTGGTCTTGGAACCCCCAACCTCACGACATCGCATCTCATGCCTTCCAACCAGCGGAGTCTCCTTCTGCTTTCTCGCCCCAGACATATCATCTGGTCCACTCTCTGCAACGGTACCTGTGGAGAGAACATGAAAGTGGTTAGTTACCTGTGTCTGTGTTACTGGAACCGGGACATTCCGCTTACCTCTTCTGGAGGTCACATGTTGCCAAGCTTCTTCACTGGCCTCTTGGCTCCTCTGTGCAAATCATAACACTGGGGAAACTCTGGAGCTGGGATCTGGGATTCATGGGCCAGGCCCAACTCCAGTGGAAACACGTCATGGTGGATTCTCCATCACTGACCATTTTTAAACCAGGATGGGATGTTTTCCTGAAAGCTCTGCTCCAGGAATTACTGTAGGGAAGTTCTCTGGCCTGGGTTACCCAGGAGGTGAGACTAGAAATAAAAATGAGCCCCTCTGGCCTTGGAAAGTTTGCTCCAGTGCCATTTCTGGAGCCTTCCCTGCTGATGGAAACTCTATGGCCACTTCCCTGACCTTGTCCCCGCACTGTCTCATTCTCCATGGCATGGGCCAGGCCAGTCCCACTGGGATTAGTATGATTTATTAGGTGTATTATGGTAGTGCCTCAGAGCAGGCCCCAGTCATGGGCCAGGATGCCATTGTGCTAGGCACTATACATTATTTATTAGGTGTATTACGGTAGCGCCCAGGAGCCCCAGTCATTTTTGCATTATGTAACGTGTAGAATAGCATGCTCCAAAACTGCTGGCAGTGAAACCGGTCGCTTAGGGCGGGTCAGAGCTAACTCCATCCAGAGTGAGCCCCCCTGACGTCTTTCTGCCCAGCCCAGCCAAGTGTTCACAAGGAGCTGGTGTGGGCCTTTGCAAAGCACAGAAGAGCCCAAGAAAAAGACTTTGAATAGGGGCCCCGAAAGGAGCGAACTAACATTAACGAATCTTCCTGATTATGGAAGGAGAACGCCAATCGGGGACTGTACAAGAGGAGGCAGGAAGGCACAAGATGGGATCCATGATGGAGGTGACAGGCACTCTGCCACCGGAATTGTCTCATAAAAGGTGGAGTCCAGCTCTCTGGACCGCACAAGCGCCGTACGGACTGACTGTTGGGGCCGAAGTACCTAGTTAGACAGGAAAGGACCTGGTTAATAAGTGCCCTCTCAAGACTGCAGTTTATATTTTTCTTTTCTCTGTAACCATATGTTTCCAATCCAATCCAGCTTCTATTTAACTCTCTTAAACTCTGTCAAATCAACTTCCATCTGGTTTTACTCTAGGCGCGACGAAGTGGTGTGTGCTAAGGAGAGGGTTGGACTGAGGTGAAGCTAATGAACCATGGGGCGGCTGCTTCCCTGGGGGCAGTGAGTCTGTGCACATTGCAGGTTGCCAGATGTCACAGGACTGGGCACTGAAGTGTAAGGAAGTGGGTGTGTAGACAGGTTGGAGGGATCTGTGGGCAGAGGAGAACTCTAGAAGCTAAAAGAACAGAAGGACTTGTGGCACCTTAGAGACTAACAAATTTATTAGAGCATAAGCTTTCGTGGGCTACAGCCCACTTCATCGGATGCATAGAAGGGAACATATAGTAAGAAGACACACATACACATACACATACAGAGAAGGTGGAGGTTTCCATACAAACTGTAAGAGGCTAATTAATGAAGATGAGCTATTATCAGCAGGAAAAAGAAACTTCTGTAGTGATAATCAAGATGGCCCATTTAGACAGTTGACAAGAAGGTGTGCAGCTACTTTGCTAGATACCATTAACTTGGGTTTGAACAGAGACTGGGAGTGGCTGGGTCATTACACATATTGACTCTATTTCCCCATGTTACGTATCCTCAAATTTATTTGAGCATAAGCTTTCGTGAGCTACAGCTGAAGTGAGCTGTAGCTCACGAAAGCTTATGCTCAAATAAATTGGTTAGTCTCTAAGGTGCCACTAGTCCTCCTTTTCTTTTTGCTTATAGTCAGGATGGCTGACGCTCCAGTGTGGCTTCCTATCCTACATAGCGGTGGTTTTGCTCTGAGTGAGCTGGTTTCTCACGGTGCCAATTTCTTATTTCTCTCTTTATTTGGGATCCCAATTTCGCAAAAGCCAAAGATGCAAAACAGGGACAAATGTGTCCAGGCAGCGATCGGGCGTGGGGGTGGAGGCTGTGTGTCTCACCATGACTCTGCGATCACAGGCTCCAGCACACACGCTCCTCCCCCAAGCAGGACGACAGGCTCCTTAGGGCCCCAGGGTGCGGGGGGTTGGAGTTAGGGTGTGGGGTGTGGGGGCTGGTGGAGAGGACTCAGGGCTCGGCTCTCACCTGGAGGGAAGCCCAGGTGGTCAGGAACTTTTGGACAAAACCTTTTTTCCCAGGAAAACGGCGATTTGTCAAAACCAAAACTTTTCACAGAAATGGGTCGGTTTTGACTAAATGTTCCACGGGAAGGTCTGTCAGGGCCGCGGTGGAAGCTCTGGTCAGAAGCAGCAATAGCAAGTCCCATCCTATTCTGGGCATAACCTGGGGCACACAGCTGGGATGTGGGAGACCAAACCAGGCACAGCAGGGACTCAGACCTGGGTCTTTGACCACCCTGGCATGGGTGCACTCTGGGCTGATGAATAGCTGATTATCAATACACAACAGAACAGCTCCAGCAAGAGCCAGTGAAAATCTGAGCCAGTGAGCGACTCTATATCTGGGTCCTGAGGGCGTGTGCCGGGGTGCTGTGGGAGTTGGACCCAGGTTCAAGTCCTGCTTTACCTGAGTCAGACCAGAGGCTTGGCCCTGGCTGTCCCCTATCCCTGGTCGGTGCCCTCTCCACTGGGCCATTGGTTATTCTGCACCAGTCTTGGCTTCATTTTGAATGGGAATAAAAACAAATGTTAAAACCTTCCATTAAATGAAGCCCTTGTTTCCTGGCCTGTCCTGTGGAGGTACCACAACCGACTGTGTACAGGCCAGGAGTGAGGGAAGCCTCAGCTGGTGACTGGGCAGCAAGGGCTGGGAGCTGCAGAACCTCAGGGTTGGGATCAAGCCACTGGCCATTATAGTCACCGAGCCCAGCCAGGGCTGGGATGCAGGGTTAGCAAGGTGTTACCAGCACAGGTCTCTGTGCCCTGGGTGAGCCTGCTCCCTGTGTTGCAGGGTTCCCGTGCTGCCCACAAAGCTCTCCGTGCTGCCCACACAACTGGGAGGAGTTGCAGAAGAAGTACTACTTTTTCCTCCTCCCTAAAGGTGACCAGGAAGAAGACCAGGAGCTCATATATTGGCCACAGCACAGACCTGGTTGTCCTCAACAATAAGTTGGAGCAGGAGGGTCCCCACCCTTGTGCCCCTCCAGCAATCTCCACCAGCCCCCTGCCCTCCTGCAAAGGCACAAAAGGAATTACACCTAGGAAGGGACAAACAAGGCAATAAGAAGGGGTTCTAGAAACACATTAGGAGCAAGAGAAAGATGAAGGAAAGTGGAGGTCCTCTACTTAGTGTAGAAGGAGAGCTAATAACTGGTGACATCAAAAAGGTTGAGATAATTAATACCTTTGCTTCAGTCTTTACTAAGAAGGTTGATGGTGACCAGGTACTCAACACAATTAATATTAACAACCTGGGGGATGGACCACAAGCCAAAATAGGGAAAGAACAGGTTAAAGAATATTTAGATAAGTTAGATGTATTCAAATTGGCAGGGCCTGATGAAATTCACCATAGGGTACTTAAGGAATTAGCTGGCACAATTTCAGAACCGTAAGCGATTATCTTCAAGAACTCAAGGAGGACGGGTGATGTCCTAGAGGACTGGAGAAGGGCAAACATAGTACCTGTCTTTAAAAGAGGGAACAAAAAGGACCTGGGGAGTTATAGAACACTCAACTTAACATCAATACCTGGAAAGATATTGGAATAAATTAATAATAAGGCTGCGAGTCTGTAACAAAGGTCATGGAAGTCACGGATTCCGTGACTTTCCGGGAACTCTGTGATTTCTGCAGCATCCGGCACAACTGACCCCAGGGCCGCCCAAGCAGCTTGGCCACCCCAGCAGCAGCAGCGATCCCGGAGCCCCCCAGAGCACCCAAGATTTAGTCAGGGGTATATAGTACGAGTCATGGACAGGTTACGGGCTGTGAATTTTTGTTTACTGCATGTGACCTGTCCATGACTTTTACTAAAAATACCCATGACTAAATCTTAGCCTTAATTATTAAACAATGTTTGTAAGCACCTAGAGGATAATAGTGTTATAAGAAATAGGCACTTTTGTCATGAATTAATCATGCCAAACCTACCTAATTTCCTTCTTTGACGGTGTTACTGGCCAAGTGGGTAGGGAGGGAAGCAGTAGACATGGTAGATCTTATGACATTCTCATATGCAAACTAGGGAAATATGGTCTAGATTAAATTATGACAAGGTGGGTGCACAAGTGTTTGAAAGACTGTACTCAGAGAGTAGTTATCAATGGTTCACTGTCAGACTGGGAGGATGTATCTAGTGGGTCTGTCCTCATCTGGTACTATCTAAGATTTTCATTAAAGACTTGGGTAATGGAGTGGAGAGTGTACTTATAAAGTTTGTGGATGAAACTAAGCTGGGAGGGGTTGCAAGAATTTTGGAGGACAGAATTAGAATTCAAAACAACTGTGACAAATTGGAGAATTGGTCTGAAATCATGAGGATGAACTTCAATAAAGACAAGGGCAAAGTGCTACACTTAAGAAGAAAAAAATCAAATGCGTAGCTCCATTGTGAGGAACTGGTGAGGCCTCAGCTGGAGTACGGTGTCCAATTCTGCATGCCGTCCTTTAGGAAACATGGGGACAAATTGGAGAGAGTCCAAAGGAGAGCAACAAAACTGATAAAAGGTTTAGAAAACCTGACCTGTGGGGAAAACTTAAAAAAACGGGCAAGTTTAGTCTGGACAAAAGAAGTCTGAGGAGGGGCTGATAATTATCTTCAGCTACATTAATGACTGTTATAAAGAGGACAGCATGGGTGGCTGGTCGCATAGGCTGGGGGAGGCTTTGCCTCCCCAAACAGCCAGGCGTGGCCCCCCACTCCCTGTGTGCGGTGGCTCCAGTCCTGGTCCAGCCCCCTAGTGCCCCAGCTGGGGTTGGGGAGGCTGTGGCCATGTGCCACCCTCCATTCTGGCACTCCAGGGCTGGGGGGCTAGTCTGGGGTGGGACGGGGCTGGTGGCTGCAGAGGGGGCAGCTCTGGTCTCCGGCAGGGTTGGAAGGAGCGTGGCCTCGGTTGGAAGGGGCAGGGTGGGGGGCTAGCCTCCCCCAGTCAGCGGTTCACTCACTGCCCATGGAGGACAGTGTTTGATTGTGGAGGAAGGACAAGAAGTAATGGGCTTAATCTGCAGCAAGGGAGGTTTAGGTTCGATATTAGGAAAAAGATTCTAATTTTAAGGCTACTTCAGCACTGGAACAGGTACCAACGGAGCTGTGGAATCCCCATCACTGAAGGTTTAAGAACATGTTGGACAAACACCTGTCATAGATGATCTAGGTCTACTTGGTCCTGCCTCAGCACGGGGGACTGAACTAGATGACTCTCGAGATTCCTTCCTGCCCTACATTCTATGATTCTATGGGAGTGTGTAGGGATAAATAGGAAGGAGTGAATGGGATGGATACAGATATGCTGGAACAATTTGTATGGTCAGGGGTGCTGAGAGCCATTGAACCAAACTGTAAACTCTGTATATGATGGGAACCACTTCAAGCCAGGGGGTGCTGCACCCCCAGCACCTCTAGTTCCAGCACCTGTGGATGGATAGATAGATGGGAGTGTATGGAGATTAATAGGTAGATGGAAGATTATAGGTAGGTGTGCATGGGGATGGTTAGATAGATGGGCATGTATGGAGACAGATGGGAGTATATGGGGAGAGATAGGTAGGACTGTATGGGGATAGATGGGAGTGTCCAGGGACAGACAGGCAGGTACATTATGCGTATTGTAGACTTCTTTTTGTTGTTGTTGTAAATTACGGTCTTGGATCAGCTGACTCCCTGAGGAGAGGTTTCTTACTGGATTGGATTTATAGACTCATAGACTTATAGATACTAAGGTCAGAAGGGACCATTATGATCATCTAGTCCAACCTCCTGCACAACGCAGGCCACAGAATCTCACCCACCCACTCCTGCGAAAAACCTCTCACCTATGTCTGAGCTATTGAAGTCCTCAAATCATGGTTTAAAGACTTCAAGGAGCAGAGAATCCTCCAGCAAGTGACCCGTGCCCCATGACACAGAGGAAGGTGAAAAACCTCTAGGGCCTCTTCCAATCTGCCCTGGAGGAAAATTCCTTCCCGACCCCAAATATGGTGATCAGCTAAACCCTGAGCATATGGGCAAGATTCACCAGCCAGATATTATAGAAAATTCTTTCCTGGATAACTCAGATCCCACGCCATCTAACATCCCATCACAGGCCATTTGGCCTATTTACCATGAATATTTAAAGATCAATTAATTACCAAAATCATGTTATCTCATCATACCATCTCCTCCATAAACTTATCGAGTTTAATCTTGAAGCCAGATAGGTCTTTTGCCCCCACCGCTTCCCTTGGAAGGCTATTCCAAAACTTCATTCCTCTGATGGTTAGAAACTTTCATCTAATTTCAAGTCTAAACTTCTTAATGAGCAGTTTATATCCATTTGTTCTTGTGTCCACGTTGGTACTGAGCTATCCACTGGAAATGTTTCCTTCTTCTCTTTCAGATCTTGGTCCGCAGGTTTCCCCAGTGTTAATAACACTGAAACACTGTATCCATCTCACAGGGCGTGCCAGAGGCGAGTGGAATGACGCACAGTGTGAGACTCACTAGAACTTCATTTGTGAAAGAGCTGGGCCTCTTGCATGTCTTTGACACACTTGAAAACATTGGGTCTTTCCGAGATTTTTTTTCTTCAGGCATCCAATGAAAGGTAATAGAAACCAGGCAGCCTTCCAGGGAGAACCCTCCTTATTGGACACGAGGGGGTTGACTCTAAGCCCTGGTTTATGCTATGTCAGTATAACTACGTCGCTCAGAGGTGTGGAAAAGCCAGTGGAGAAACTCTTCACTAAGCATTACAGTGTGTCAGCTGCGCCGTAAGAGTAGACAAGCCCTGAGCTACTGAATCCACTGAGATGCAGAGACTTTAAACTGTCAACCTCCCTCCCAGCTGAGCAAAACCCAATGGCTAGTGGAGACGCCTGCCAGATGTGGGTCCAGCTCAGAGCTCTGCACTTGCTGTGTGCAGAGGAAGCGCATGTGCCCAGGACTCCTGGGTTCTATCTCCAGCTCTGGGAGAGGAGTGGGGTCTACTCAATGTCTACACAACTCCACCCAGCAGAAGAGTTACAAATGCTTAATCATATTCCCTGGGTCAGGGTGAGACAACAGTTGCCGGATTCACTTCATATTAGGTCCCACATGTACTGTTATAAATTTGATGATTAACTTTTGTCATAAATATAAAGGGAAGGGTAAACACCTTTAAAATCCCTCCTGGCCGGAGGAAAAGCCCTTTCACCTGTAAAGGGTTAAGAAGCTAGGATAACTTCGCTGGCACCTGACCAAAATGACCAATGAGGAGACAAGATACTTTCAAAGCTGGAGGGGGAGAAACAAAGGGTCTGGGTCTGTCTGTGCTTTTGCCGGGGACAGAACAAGAATGGAGTCTTAGAACTGGTGCAAGTGCTAGAGGAGCCAATTGGGGGGGAGCTTTTCTTGACCTGCTGCTCACAAACTAGGAAGAATTAGTAGGGGAAGCAAAAGTGGATGGGAATCTGGGAGGCAGTGACCATGAGTTGGTTGAGTTCAGGATCCTGACACAGGGAAGAAAGGTAAGCATCAGGATATGGACCCTGGACTTCAGGAAAGCAGACTTCGACTCCCTCAGGGAACGGATGGGTAGGATCCCCTGGGGGACTAACATGAAGGGGAAAGGAGTCCAGGAGAGATGGCTGTATTTCAAGGAATTCCTGTTGAAGTTACAGGGACAAACCATCTAGATGTGTCGAAAGAATAGTAAATATGGCCGGCGACCAGCTTGGCTTAACGGTGAAATCCTAGCAGATCTTAAGCATAAAAAAGAAGCTTACAAGAAGAGGTAGGTTGGACATATGACCAGGGAAGAGTATAAAAATATTGCTCGGGCATGTAGGAATGAAATTAGGAGGGCCAAATCGCACCTGGAGCTGCAGCTAGCAAGAGATGTTAAGAGTAACAAGAAGGGTTTCTTCAGGTATGTTGGCAACAAGAAGAAAGCCAAGGAAAGTGTGGGACCCTTAATGAATGAGGGAGGCAACCTAGTGACGGAGGATGTGGAAAAAGCTAATGTACTCAATGCTTTTTTTGCCTCTGTCTTCACGAACAAGGTCAGCTCCCAGACTGCTGTGCTGGGCATCACAACATGGGGAATAGATGGCCAGCCCTCTGTGGAGAAAGAGGTGGTTAGGGACTATTTAGAAAAGCTGGACGTGCACAAGTCCATGGGGCCGGACGAGTTGCATCCGAGAGTGCTAAAGGAACTGGCGGCTGTGATTGCAGAGCCATTGGCCATTATCTTTGAAAACTCGTGGCGAACCGGGGAAGTCCCGGATGACTGGAAAAAGGCTAATGTAGTGCCAATCTTTAAAAAAGGGAAGAAGGAGGATCCTGGGAACTACAGGCCAGTCAGCCTCACCTCAGTCCCTGGAAAAATCATGGAGCAGGTCCTCAAAGAATCAATCCTATAGCACTTACATGAGAGGAAAGTGATCAGGAACAGTCAGCATGGATTCACCAAGGGAAGGTCATGCCTGACTAATCTAATCGCCTTCTATGATGAGATTACTGGTTCTATGGATGAAGGGAAAGCAGTGGATGTATTGTATCTTGACTTTAGCAAAGCTTTTGACACGGTCTCCCACAGTATTCTTGTCAGCAAGTTAAGGAAGTATGGGCTGGATGAATGCACTATAAGGTGGGTAGAAATTTGGCTAGATTGTCGGGCTCAATGGGTAGTGATCAATGGCTCCATGTCTAGTTGGCAGCCGGTGTCAAGTGGAGTGCCCCAGCTGGTTTTGTTCAATATCTTCATAAATGATCTGGAGGATGGTTTGGATTGCACTCTCAGCAAATTTACGGATGATACTAAACTGGGAGGAGTGGTAGATACGCTGGACGGCAGGGATAGGATACAGAAGGACCTAGACAAATTGGAGAATTGGGCCAAAAGAAATCTGATGAGGTTCAATAAGGATAAGTGCAGAGTCCTGCACTTAGGATGGAAGAACCCAATGCACAGCTACAGACTAGGGACCGAATGGCTAGGCAGCAGTTCTGCGGAAAAGGACCTAGGGGTGACAGTGGACGAGAAGCTGAATATGAGTCAGCAGTGTGCCCTTGTTGCCAAGAAGGCCAATGGCATTTTGGGATGTATAAGTAGGGGTATAGCGAGCAGATAAGGGACGTGATCGTCCCCCTCTATTCGACATTGGTAAAGCCTCATCTGGAGTACTGTGTCCAGTTTTGGGCCCCACACTACAAGAAGGATGTGGATAAATTGGAAAGAGTCCAGCGAAGGGCAACAAAAATGATTAGGGGTCTGGAACACATGACTTATGAGGAGAGGCTGAGGGAACTGGGATTGTTTAGTCTGCAGAAGAGAAGAATGAGGGGGGATTTGATAGCTGCTTTCAACTACCTGAGAGGTGGTTCCAGAGAGGATGGTTCTAGACTATTCTCAGTGGTGGAAGAGGACAGGACAAGGAGTAATGGTCTCAAGTTGCAGTGGGGGAGGTTTAGGTTGGATATTAGGAAAAACTTTTTCACTAGGAGGGAGGTGAAAGACTGGAATGCATTGCCTAGGGAGGTGGTGGAAATTCCTTCCTTAGAAGTTTTTAAGGTCAGGCTTGACAAAACCCTGGCTGGGATGATTTAATTGGGTATGGGTCCTGCTTTTGAGCAGGGGGTTGGACTAGATGACCTCCTGAGGTCCCTTCCAACCCTGATATTCTATGATTCTATGATTCTAACTTACTAAGTAATTTAGCTAGATATGCGTTGGATTAGGATTTCTTTAAATGTCTGAGAAAATAAGCTGTGCTGAATGGAATGGATATTCCTGTTTTTGTGTCTTTTTGTAACTTAAGGTTTTGCCTAGAGGGATTCTCTATGTTTTGAATCTAATTACCCTGCAAGGAATTTTGCAGAAGTGATTCTTTTTACTTTTTCTTCTATTAAAATTCTTCTTTTAAGAAACTGAATGCTTTTTCATTGTTCTTAAGATCCAAGGGTTTGGGTCTGTGGTCACCTATGCAAATTGGTGAGGATTTTTATCAAACTTCCCCAGGAAGGGGGGTCCAAGGTTTTGATGAGGATTCTGGGGGGAAAGACGTTTCCAAACAACTCTTTCCCAGTAACCCGTTAAATGTTTGGTGGTGGCAGCGAAAGTCCAAGGGCAAAGGGTAAAATAGTTTGTACCTTGGGGAAGTTTTAACCTAAGCTGATAAAACTAAGCTTAGGAGGTTTTCATGCAGGTCCCCACATCTGTACCCTAGAGTTCAGAGTGGGGAAGGGACCTTGACACCTTTAAATCTTGTTGTGTCTGTATGGGAGTGCTAACATTATCACATGAAGCTAAATTATTTACATTATGTTACAATAGTTACTGTCACTAACAGTCAGATTATGTCCATTTACCACCAAACCACATTTTGTCCTAAAACAAAAACTACCATGTCCAGTATATACAGCAATAGTCATGTTAGAGGAATTCTGTCTCAGCTCAAAGTGACCTCTGGAGGGTGTGTTGCTGCGTTCATCTCGCTTGTCAGAAATATATCCCAGTCCTCTCTCTTCTTCAAGCTTTAAAGTGTAGATGTCCGAGGTCCTTTTCGCTAGACTCGCCCATAGTGGTCTTCGGGCATCATTTACACATTATTTTTCCATAGCCCCAGAGATAACAATGGGCGATTTTGTATACTTCACCCTTGCTGACTTAACCATGTACACAACAATAGTTTTGTTCTGATGGAAATATACAAAGTCATGAAGAGTTCACCAAGCTTGTTGATCTCTTTCCCCTTGGGAAGCATTATCCCACACTACTTTCCGAATCTCAGCCGGTGATTTTCCAAATTTCCAGCATATTCCTCTCAAATGATTCCTTCTACTGTTGTCTGTACCCAGGCCTGGGCTTGCGCACCAGTAATAGCCAAGCAGGTGGCTTGCCCCTGTTCCTCTAGAGCTTGCACAAGCACTTGATGATCCTGCAAGGAGATATTAAACCCGGCTTCAGTCAAATTAGCCTCCAAGCACCGCAATAGGCCTAATGCTTGCAGTGAACAGATTAACAGGGTATGCAACTATTCCAGTGCCCCTCCTATTACACCCACTTTATTCTGCAGCACCTCCAGATCAATTGGATTGAGAGCTCCTATGCCCGTGATTCCCAGTACCTCCCCTGCAGTGCTCCTTCTAGCTCTGAACTGCCTCAGGTAGTTCATGACCTCCACCAATTGTCCCACCCAGTGAGGAGTGCCACCATACACTGACTGCAGTTACCACTGACACTAGCAACTGAGACTCCCGGTACAGATATTTCTACCTGTTTTATACTGTAGTGGGTTACCCAGGACTTTCTGCATCCTGCCCCTACGAATAACATGGGTCCCCCTTTTTGCAGGCGAGGGTGATACGGATCCTCAGTTGAAAAGGTAGGTGCTGCAACTCTACTCATGGTTGAGGTGGAGCTCTGGACTCAGCGACGGGTAAATTACCACGTGAAGTGTACAGCGATGGACACGTGTGTGCACACAGGGCTAAACCAAATCTATTCTCACGCCGGCTACAGCAGGGCAACTTCTGTGTGTAGCCAAGACCTCAGAGTGACCCTGCCGTGGGGGAAAGGGGGCTCAGGTTCTGGGGCCCATTCAGTCCTGCGAGAGGGACACTCATGCTGTTTGTAGTTGTGGGTCTTTCTGTGTGAAATGGCCATGAGACCCAGCAAACTCATTCCACACCAACCATCCCCTGCTCCCCAAGAGGCTGCATCATTCCAGCTAAGACAAGCCCCCCAGGGTCTGGCCTATACTGGGAAATGCCTGAGACTCTGCCTCCTCCCCGTCCTGAGCTGCAGAGCCAATTACACTGAGATAGCCAGAAGAAAATCACAGTAATGAGGGGATAACAGGGAGTGAAAATGAAGGAAAATTCATCATCTTCTCACTTAGGGCTGGATCCTGCAGCAAGCTGAGCGCTTCCCAGCAGCTGTTGAGCTACCCCTGCAGCCCTTGGAGCACCCACAGAGTTGGTGCCTATGCCGTGGGGCTGAGTCCCCCATCCCCATCTCCAGGAATGGAAAATGCAGAACTCACAGGGTCGTTCCCATGCAATTGTTGCTTGTGATTTCCTAGAGTCCAAGGAGGAAGGGGCCACTGTGATCTAAGCTGACCTCCTGCCTAAGGCAGCCCAGGTGACTGCCCTGAATTCCCTCCTGTCTGAACCAGAGCAGATTTGTGAGAAAAACAGCCGATCTGGAGTCCAAACCTTCCCTGCAGCCCTTGGGGAGTCGCTCCATTGGTTAATTACTGTCCCTGAGACAAAACTGCACTTTATTTCTGGGCTGAATTTGTCAGCTTCAGCTTCCAGCCATTGAATCATGTTAAACCTTTGTCTGTGGCATTGAAGAGCGGCTTTGTTACCAAAGAGCAGCTCCTCCGGCAGGTACTTCTGTGGGGGCTGGTTAGAGATTGTGACCAAGTCACCTTGTCCCTCAAGAGCCCTTGACACTGTTAACTGAGGATACGGTTTCGTTACGGAGTCATGGATCCTGTGAGCTCAGCCTCAGCACAGAGAGGCAAAGGGATTTTCCTCCAGCAGCAGAACTGGGACTGGACCCCAGGTCTCTGATCTCCCAGCTCAGGGCACTGGCCACTCTGCTGCAGCCAGCCAGCCAGCAGGGTTGATGGATTGATCCTCGGGATCAGCTACACCAAACCTCTCCCATCTCTCATTTATTTCCCTCTAGTCATCTGTGCCAGGGGCTCTCAGGTGCCCTAGCCCTGTGCCGCTGCCGGGGTGCATCCGATGAAGTGAGCTGTAGCTCACGAAAGCTCATGCTCAAATAAATTGGTTAGTCTCTAAGGTGCCATGAGTCCTCCTTTTCTTTTAGTCTCTAAGGTGCCATGAGTCCTCCTTTTCTTTTTGCGGAAACAGACTAACACGGCTGCTGCTCTGAAACCTGCCTGGGTGCTGTTTAATTGAAACCCACTTGTTGCTTTTCATTCCTTTCTCTGCCAGCAACGATCACCCCCCTGCCTGGTGCTGATGGGCCGGCGCCCAGGCTCAGCGCAGCCAGCACCTGGCAGTGGGTGGAACATGCACAAACCTCCTGTCTCAGTGGGGAGATTCGGTTACACGGCAGCCTCTTCCTCCCGAGATCTCAAAGCCCCTCTGCCAGTTTGGAGCTTTCAACCACTGCCGCTCCACTTGCCAGTGCTCCCTGGGCAGCTCTTGCACCTGCTCTGGGTGACACCCCCTGTTGGTACCGTGCCCCCCCATTCCATGCCCAGGTGATTTGATTGGTTAATTAATTAAGCTTTGAAAGGCTGACCCCCCATCCCCGTGAGCTAGATCAGCATCATAACCTCTGCTTAACAGAGGGGGACGAGATACTAGACCCCACTCTCCTCCCGGCACTGGGGATAGAACCCAGGAGTCCTGGCACACAGCCTCCCCAGTGTTTAAAGTGAGTGAAGGTGGGGGACAGTGAGTGATGGAGGGAGGGGGGATGGCTTGAGCTAGGGGTGGGGCCTCAGGGAAGGGGTGGGACTGAGCTGTGTCAGGGCAGTGACTGTGCTAGCAAGAGGGATAGCTCAGTGGTTTGAGCATTGGCCTGTTAAACCCAGGATTGTGAGTTCAAACCTTGAGGGGACCATTTACGGATCTGGGGCAAAAATTGGGGATTGGTTCTGCTTTGAGCAGGGGGTTGGATTAGATGACCTCCTGAGGCCCCTTCCAACTCTGATATTCTATGATTCTAAGACATGAATGCTGCTGGCCTATGTGGGCTCTCTGGGGCAGGACTCCTTTTGGGTATGTGCTTCTCTGGGGTCTGTACAGCACCTGGCATAATGGGGGCCAGGCCCATGATGGGGGCTCCTGGGTGCTACTGTAATACCATTCATAGCAACATCCCCCCTTGGGTGCTACCATAATACCATTCATAGCAACGTCCCCCCTTGGGTGCTACTATAATACCATTCATAGCAACGTCCCCTTTCAATTGAAAGACCTCAGCCGATGTCTCCACACCCAGACGCAGCGTCTTTCCAAAGGCCCAGATCCTAGCCCCCTCCTAACTAGCCTCTGCCCTAACTCAGATATCTGAATGTGCAATGAGCCAAAGCCTGCCCTCCGTGTTGGCCGTGCACCTCCATTGGCCTGTGATGGACACCTCAGAAAAATCATTCAAAAGGCAGACAACTGGGGGCAGCTTCTGGCCGAGCATTTGGCTCTGGAGACCTGCGGGGCTGGGACTAGCAGGCACCACCCAGCGGTGTGAGCACGGGGGAGAAGGGGAGCAGCCAGTGGGGAGAGCTGCAGTGGGCGGCATGCTGTGACTTCAGGGCGAGGTGATGAACTTTCTGTATCTTTCCCAAGCTGCAAACCCCTTTGGAAACGTGGGGCCAGCTGCCGCCTCTGCTGTGCTTTTACCTCCATGCTGGACTGACGCTCCAGAGGCCAGGGGCAAAGGGCTGACAGCTGAGGGCTGTTAACTCGGGCTGATCCTCTGTTCTACTACAGCTTTCAGAGTAGCAGCCGTGTTAGTCTGTATCCGCAATAAGAACAGGCGGACTTGTGGCACCTTAGAGACTAACCCATTTATTTGAGCATAAGCTTTCGTGAGGTACAGCTCACTTCATCTGAATGCATCCGATGAAGTGAGCTGTAGCTTATGCTCATGCTCAAATAAATGGGTTAGTCTCTAAGGTGCCACGAGTCCTCCTGTTCTTTTTGTTCTACTACAGACACCCTAGACAATAGACAGGCTCCCAGGGGTTTGTGGGGGAGGCGGTGGCCTGGCCACGAAGGCACCTGGTCAAGGTCTGGGATCACCCGGGGAGGCTGAGGCAGGTGACAGCAGGGCTGGAAGGTTATAAAGGGCAGGGGCTGATCTATTCTGGGTCTTCGTACGTTTCACCAGCTAAAGAGGCGCGACCCCAGAGCGACCCCCCCCCCCGGCTGCTGCAGGATCCTGAGGAGGTAAAGGGGACCCTGTGACCTGAACCCAGACCCCGAAGGATTCCCAAGGGAAAGGCGAGCTTGCAAGCAGCACTGTGGTGGGAGATGGTTGTTTGCTTGTGATCTGGGCTCTCTGGGCTCTGTTAAGTGAGGAGCAATGGGGCTAGAACCCTGCACGCGGTGTCTGTGCGTGCCAGGCTACACTGGCCACACGGCCCCTGGAAGAGGGAACCCACCTAGCCCACGTCTTCAGAGGGAATTCTGGGAGAAGGGGTTAGGGGTTCAGTTACTGAGCTATTTGGGGGTCAGTGCTGGGCCTGGGGGTCTAAGGCAGCTGGGCCATGGGGCTCCATTTCTCTGAAGGGATAACAGACAGAGTCAAGTGCCCAGGAAATGTGCCCCAGAGGCCACATGAGAAACCAGCGCTACAGCCTGCTGAGACCCAGGGAAGCTCAGCGCACCAGTCCCCATCCTGGCTAATAGCCACTGATGGACCTATTCTCCAGGAATTTATCTAGTTCTTTTTTAAATCCTGTTATAGTTTTGGTCTTCACAGCATCCCCTGGCAAAGAGTTCCACAGGTTGACTTTATGTTGTGTGAAGAAATACTTCCATTTGTTTTTTTTAAACCTGTTGCCTATTAATTTCATTGGGTGACTGCTAGTTCTTGTGTCATGTGAAGGATTAAATAACATTTCCTTATTCACTTTCTTCACACCAATCATCATTTCATAGACCTCTAACATATCCCCCCCTTTGTGGTCTCTTTTCTAAACTGAAAAGTCCCAGTCATTTTAATCTGTCCTCCTGTTTCATACCCCTAACCATTTTTGTTGCCCATCTCTGCACCTTTTCCAATTCCAGTATATCTTTTTTGGGATGGGGTGACCAGATCTGCACACAGTATTCAAGGTGTGCGCGTACCATGTATTTATATAGAGGCAACATGATATTTTCTGTCTTATTAGCTGTCCCTTCTTAATGATTCCCAATATTCTGTTCACTTCTTTAACTGCCGCTGCACATTGAGTGGATGTTTTCAGAGAACTATCGACAATGACTCCAAGATCTCTTTCTGTACCATCTGCAATTTTGCCAGCTCACCGATTACCCATTTTTCCAGATCATTTATGAATATGTTGAATAGGACTGGTCTCGTAAAGACCCCTCAGGGATACCACTATTTTTCTCTCTCCAGTCTGAAAACTGATAATTTATTCCTACCCTTTGTTTCCATCTTTTAACGAGTTACTGATCGATGAGAGGACTTCCCTCTTATTCCATGATGGCTTACTTTTCAAAAGTCAATTTAAATTATTATTTTTCTTTAAATTATATTTGTTTTAGAAATCTAGAACTCTTATGTGTTTTGGTGTAGTTAGCATTATCCTTATGTTAAATTTGCATTATCCTAACAAAACATTTAATTTATTCATATCTCTTTTATATGTTGCAGGTCAAAGTGAAAATGAAAAGACAAAAACAATACAACAATTTCTCCACTCAAAGGCCTCAAAAACTAACCAAGCTGAAGAACATATCAAGAACTAAGACTATATCAACATGTCATCTGAAGGGTCAAGTGGTGTATCTACATCCAACCAGCCCGAAGCACAAATACAGCTACCTACTGAAGAAACCATGTCTCCAAAACCTAAGGGCATTTCCCGAGGTTTGTCGGTCAAAGTGTGCCCATTTATTGAAGTTACAAAAGATGGCTACTGGCGCACCTCTTGCAAAAAAGCTTATGAAGAAGGAAAGCTTCCCAATGCTATAACTGGTAAAAGTGGAGGAGGTTTGTTTGTCAGATCGATCAGCAAAGCCAATGCTGACAAACTATGTGAAAAGGCTGCAAAACACCATGCCTCTGGACTGCATCAACATGCAGAAAGCCTTATAAGCCCCTTTTCAAAGCCAATTTTAGAAGTACTTAATGAGACTCTTAAGAATGCTGGAAACACAACACAGTTCATGTGAACAAACATGGCTGTGACATCATACTTTCTATTTAAGCAAGAGATACCACACACTACAAACTGGAGGCCAAAGTTAAGTGCATTGTCACTTGTCCATCCTGAAGTTGAACACTGGTTCCAAACAAGATGGGTAAATGCTCAGTAATTTTCTGCAAGAAACTCGACTGACTGGCTAGAAGCATGTGGTGCAAGAGTGAAAGACTCAACAGCTGAAAAAGTGAAGAACTCTCTCACCACATTCAAAAAATTTGCATACCTGGCTGATGGATGCACCGATGCAAGTGGGCATCAAGTATTAAGTCATTGTGTACGTTATCTTGATGGCAGTGGTAGGCCAGTAGATGCATTTCTAGATGTTCAAGTTACAGAAGACACATCGGCTGCACCTGTGAAAACCCACATCTTATAAGAGTTAAATGCTTGTCAGTTGGACCCCAAACAAACAGATGGCTGCTTGTGCATTTGATGGAGCTGCAAACTTCTCTGGAAGACATGGTGGAGTACAACCTTTGCTCAGAAAAAAGTGTAACCCTAATCTCTCCTATACACACTGCAGAGGCCATCTACTCCACCTAGCTCTAGTACAAGCTGCAGACTCTTCAAAAGACATTAAAAAAGCTATAAATGTAATGTTTTCATTATATTCTTTTTTCAGCAAGAGACCAAAAAGACTGAATATCTTGGAAAATATCGAAGATACACTAGCACAGAAGTTGAAATTAGTCCAACCTGGGAAAACCCTCTGGCTTTCTCATGAGCGAACCTTGGCTGTTGTCTTAAAATTAGTGCAACCATTATTACTGACTTTGGAAAGTATCTACAAGATGGGATGGATCTAAGTAGTGAGGCTGGTGGATTACTTTTGCTACTATGTTCAGAGAAGACTATTGCCATTCTCTCTCTTGTAAGTCTACTGTTTAAACCACTTGGGTCATTGAACAATGCCATCCAGGCATCTGCTACAACAGTAGTAGATCTTTGTCCAGCAACAGAAGCTACATTTGGACCAATCAGAGAGCTATCCATTGAAAAAGTACTGGAAGAAGCAAAGACTTCAGTCTAGAAGTTGACTAATGAAGCCATTTATATTGAATCCTTAAGTGAAGAGGACAAGAAGTGTTTGTTAAGACAACTGAAAAAGTACACAGACTTGATTCTAAAAAACCTGCAACAGCGACTTCTAGATTCTACTCAACCTCTGTGTAGCTTTTACAGATCCCTGTCCTATAAAACACTGACAGTTGAGTGGAGTGAGGCACTACCAGCAATGCGACTGCTATATGATCATGACAGAATAGAAACATTTTTCAGTTTTTACTATGGTGCCACACAGCCCACCTTCACCCTCACGGTCTGACCCCTTATCTGCCCTTACGCCCCCCTCTCACCGTAAATTCGAACACTTCCCCTAATTTCAATTCCTGGGGAAAACACTGTCCAGGGTGATTCAGTGTCTGGACTCTGGTAGCGATCTGGTGAGCCGCCAGCACGGGCAGCCCAATTGGATCTGGAAGAGAGGCCTCTCTGGGGGAAATAGGAGAGGGAGGCAGAGTTGAGCCCCCTGCCCATGCTCTAGCCCTGGGTACCAGAGTCTGGGAGGGCAGGGGAAGGACAGACCGAGAGAAGCCTCAACAGACCCAGATCCAAGCTTATTCATTGCATGAGAGGCCCAGTATGGTTCTGTGCCAGGGCCCACGGCAGGGGCAGCAGGCCGGGTGGGGCTCTCCGGTGCCCCAGGCTGGGGCTAGGCATCACTCCAGGCCTATCTTGCAGCAGCGTGCGGCCGTCCAGTCAATGCCGGCGCACTGGCAGTGGCAGGTGGAGTTGGTGCGAATGTCCCAGGAGCCACAGCCCATTCCGCAGGCACAGCCTGTGGGCTTGTACCCTGTGGGGGGATGGTGAGAGGTGAGTTAGGGGAGCAGCTGGTGGCAGGACGGGAGTCATGGGGGGCACCGAGGTGCCCTGCTATCTCCTCCTCCCCAGCCCCCAGGGTATGGCCCTGAGGCTCCCTTGCAGCCAGGCCACTGCCCAAACAAGGGAGGTCAGTGAGAATCTCGTCCATTCCTCACAGAGGACTATTGTGCTATGTTCTTGCATAGCCAGGCAGTGACTGGAGAAGGAGCTATGGGGCTAGGACGCCCAGGGCCTATTCCCACCTCTGCCATTGATTCTGGGTGGGTCACTTCAATTGCCCTGCGCCTCAGTTTCCCTGCTTGCTAAGGATTAGTCTTTTGGTACTGAAATAAACTCTGGTATTGTTGCCATCTGAGCAAGCCGGGCATCAAGTTTGTGGAGCCTTTAGGAGCCCATGGAAACATCCTCCCGCTCTATCCCCTGCTGGGTGACTGGGCTACACTGCCCTTCTGCTAGCCCTGCCTGTGCTCTGCTCCCACCCTCCGCCTCCAGCCGGGGAGTGGACTCTCGCCCAGTCCAGGTGGCTGGGAAATGGCACCTGAGAGGCAGTTTGCACAGGGAGGATGCGCTAAGATGGGGCGGGCTCTGCAGCTGTAGGGTGAGGGGATAGGGATCAGACTCCTGGTCCTAGAGACCCTCCTTGACCCCAATCCTAGCGGCACCCACCTGACCCTCACTAGATCCCCCTACCAAGGTGCAGCCCAATAGCCAGGAGGGGCAAGAGCTGGGAAACACCTCTGTAGCTGTTCTTACCTGCCTCCTCTGCCTTCTGTTTTGCCAACGCCTTTCCTCGCTGTACCTGGGCTTCTTTCACCTCCGTAAACACTGAAGACACCAATCGCTTCCATCTACTTAGAGTGTCAGCTCTTTGGGTCAGGGACCCTCTTGGTATTCGGTTTGTACAGCACCTAGTACAGCAGGGTCCTGGTTCATGAGTGGGACTCCCAGGAGCTACTCTAATACACCTAATACATAATGTACAGCACCCATTATAATGAGGTCCTGGGCCAAGACTGGGGCTCTGAGGCACTAGAGTAATACATCTAATAATGTACATGGATCATGTAATGTAATGGATCTGAGCACTACTGAAATTCAGATCGCAAGGATTCCTAGCCCCCCAGGTCCCCAGCTATGAAAGCTGGCCACAGAATGGGGGGAGGGCATTCCATGGAAAATTTCAATGAAAATGATGAGAGGGGAAAATCATATTTCACAATTTTTCAGAAAATCTACAACTTTTTGGTGTTCAGCAGCTGAAATCCTGCAGCTGAAAACTACCCAAAAATGTACAACAAATTCAGTTTTGGCTAAAAAGAAATTGTTTTTGTTTTTCCCCCTGCTTTTCTGATGAAAAATCAAAAATCTTTGCCGGAGGCAGATACATTCTGCAAAATGAGTTTAGTCAAAAGCCCAATTTTCTGTCAGAAAAAAGTTTTGATGGAAAATTTCCCCTGGGGCTAGACTGGGCCTAATTCTCCTGGCCTCGTGTGACGAAGTGGGAATGTTCTTGACGTTTTCTCTGAATGTGGTGTGGGTGCCTCAGTTTCCCCTGTGCATTTCTTGGGTGTCTAGGTGGGGGGATTAGGCGGTGTGATTGTTGCAGAGCCTTAGAGGGCCAGATTGATGCTGTCTACACAGAGAATGGCCGACACCCTGTCTCCTAGCAACTGATGGCCTGGGCCCCTCCCCTGAAAAGGTGCCAACTGAAGGTGTTGGAGAACAAAGAGATCAGGTGACTCCTGGCCTGGGAAAGAGACAAAGGCCAGAGGAGGTGCTGGAGAGTTTCAATTTGGAGCTGGCTGGGGAAATGGAGGGAGGCCCAGATGTGGCTCTGGCCTCCCTGCCCCCCAGGATGGACCAGACTGAGGGGTCCTGTTCTCTGTACCTACAAGCTCTGTTTTAACTGTGTTCCTGTCGTCTAATAAACCTTCTCTTTTTCTAGCTGGCTGAGAGTCACGTCTGACTGTGGAGTTGGGGTGCAGGACCCTCTGGCTTCCCCAGGAGCCCCGTCTGTGCGGACTCGCTAGGGGAAGCACATGGTGTGGAAGGGGATGCTGAATGCTCCGAGGTCAGTCCCAGGAAGGTCGAAGCTGTGGAAGCTTCTTGTCCTGGACACAGTCTGCTCACAGCGAGGAGGTTCCCTAGAGTCCTGACTGGCTTCGTAGGGAGCAGTTCCAGAGCATCGCCCGGGGACTCCGTGACACCTCGTGCTCACAGAACCCAGCCTCTCCCCACAGGAGGTTATGGAGCATGCCCAGTAGCTCGGCCCACGCCATCAGTGGCTCAGATGCTCTATTGGCAATGCCCATGCCCCTGGACTCCATGACTGCTCCTTATGGGTTGCGTGTGATGGATGATGCTCCAGCTTCTTCAGTGTTTTCTGTTGACCTAGAAATACTGGTTCTGCAGTCAAGACAGGAAACAAACGTACCTCAGTTTATCCTCTGGGAAAGGGCAGCATTTATCCTCTTTAATTCCCCAGTCATCTTCCGGTCTTAAAGCAACAACAAGAAAATGTTAAACAGGTGTAGTTTTCATTGTAGCTTTACAATTCCCTTAACTCAATCAGTCTGGACATTTCCCACAGAGGGGTGGGGAGAGTTGATGATTGTTTGGTAGGAAGGATCTCACTACGCATACATATGCATCAGCATCCATATTCATCTATTGGCATACATACAGTTCCATCCATCCGAGCGTATAGACACATCCATCGACACATCCTCCATCCTTCAGTATACATACACATCCAACCAACCTCCATCCTTCAGTATACATACACATCCAACCAACCTCCATCCTTCAGTATGCATACACATCCCTGGCTGGGATGATTTAGTTGGGGTTGGTCCTGCTTTGAGCAGAGGGTAGGACTAGATGACTTCCTGAGGTCTCTTCCAACCCTAATCTTTTATGATTCTATGATCTTTTCATCCATCAGCATATATGCTTCCCTATCCATTCACACATCAGCATACATACTCAGCCTTCCATCTATCCATCCATCAACATACATACACTTCCATCCATCAGCATCCACACACATCCATCCATCCGTGTTCATATGCATCCATCCTCCAACCATTGGCATACATACTCACCTATCCATCCATTGTCATACATACTCCTCTGTCCATTCACTCATCAGCATAAATACCTATCCTTCTGTCTATCCATCCATTGACATACATACACACACCCCTCCATCCATTGGTATTAGCACATGTATTTAGCCATCACACTGTATGTACTCATCTATTCCAAAACAAAAATTAATTCTGTAAAATACCATGTAAGGGTCACTAAGTGACTGTCAGGGTTCCCTCTACTCTCTGAACTCTAGGGTACAGATGTGGGGACCCGCATGAAAGACCCCCTAAGCTTATTTCTGCCAGCTTAGGTTAAAACTTCCCCAAGGCACAAATTCTTTGCTCTTGGAGGGTACACTGCCACCACCAAGTGATTTAACAAAGAATCAGGGAAAAGACCACTTGGAGTTCCTATTCCCCAAAATATCCCCCCAAGCTCTTACACCCCCTTTCCTGGGGAGGCTTGAGAATAATATCCTAAACAATTGGTTACAAAGTGACCACAGACCCAAACCCCTGGCTCTTAAGACAATAGAGAAATCAGTCAGGTTCTTAAAAGAAGGATTTTATTTAAAAAAAAGGTAAAAATCACCTCTGTAAAATCAGGATGGAAAATAACTTTACAGGATAACAAAAGATTCAAAAACACAGCAGAACTTTCTCTAGGCTAAGTTTCAAATTTACAAAAACCAGGAATAAACCTCCCTCCAGCAAAGGAAAAATTCACAAGCTGAAAAAAAGATAATCTAACACTCCTTGCCTGGCTTTTACTTACAATTTCTGTAATATGAGAGACTTTTAGGATGGTTTATAGGAGAAGGAGTTTTCTGACCTGATGCTTCTCTGCTTTCCAAAAGAACACACACAAAAACAAAGCCTCCCCTCCCCCAAGATTTCAAAGGATCTTATTTCCCCATTGGTCCTTTTGGTCACGTGCCAACCAGGTTATTTGAGCTTCTTAACCCCTTACAGGTAAGGAGGAATTCTAGGCTACCCTTAGCTGTATGGTTATGACAGTGACATTAATGTATTGACCTATTATTACGTTCACAAAACCCAACCACCCACAAGCAAGGGTCTGACTAGCTGAGAATACAATCTATCTAGCACTGCCCACCTAAAAAACACAAACACAACAGTCATATCCAGTGCAGAGAAATACATATTTAATCTTAACACAAGAGCTTTGATGCTGATCTGTGGATTGTTTATTTGTTTGAATGTCTGATTCTGGTATTATCAGTTAATATCTTTAGCCATTATTTTGACTTGTGATGTCTTGAGAAAGATGGAGAATAGATAGTTTAACAGGCTATACCCCAACAAAACCAGGTAAGCAGCACCATTGAGTGGATAGGGCACTGGCTTTGGGAGACTGGGTTCTATTCCTGGCTCTGCTACTGACCTGCTGGGTGACCTTGGGCAAGTCACTTCCCCTTTCTATGTCTCAGTTTCCCATCCTTTGCCTACTTAAATCATAAGCTCTTTGGGGCAGAGCCTGGCACAAGAGGACCCTGATCTTGCTTGGGGTCTCTAGGAACCCCATAGTCTGTATGTTTCTATCTCATAAGGATCTCACGTTGTGTTGAACTGCTGGGATCACATGCAGGCCGACTTGGGGTCTAATCCAGAGCCCAACGATGTCAATGGACAGACTCCCATGGATCAGGCCCTCAGCAGAGAGGAGTCTTTGGGCTGTATATAGGTGGAAGGGTCTTTCCCCACCTGGGATGAGGTCTTTCCTCCCACCCTAACCATCTGTGTTAAAACTGCCAACTGCACCCCATCTCTGTAGCTCCAGAATCCTGTCCCAAGGAGGTTTCATGCTTTCCCCCTGATTTTCACTGTCTGATTCACAGATTGCTAGGGTGAAATCCAGACAGCATTTTGCCATTGATGTCCATGGGGCCAGGGTTCCACCCCTCAAGTTCAATACCAGAAGGGACCAATGTAATTCAGTCTGAACTCCTGTAAAACAAAGGCCAGAGCAGTCCACACAGTGAACCCTGACTGGAGCCCAGGAACTGCTGGTGGAGCTGGAGTGGATCTGATAGCAAGAACCACTCGGTCCGGTTTTAAAGCGGCTAAAGTCCAGGACAGTCCACCACACCCCTGGGTCAGCTGTCCCAATGGTTAATTCCCTGCCCTGTTCAAACTATGTACCTTATATAGCACAGTCTGAACTTGCTCTCAGCCTTTGGATCTGTTAGATTAAAGAGCCCCCTGGCTGTCAGAAAAGTCATCGAAACATAGAAATTCAGGGCTGAAGGAATCTCAAGAGGTCATCTAGTCCAGCACTGAGGTAGGACCACGTAAACCAAGTATCCCTATAGATGTTTGTCCAACCTGTTCTTAGAAACCTCCAATGATAGGGATTCCACAACTCCCGAGGTCACCTGTTCCAGAGCTTAACTAATATCCAGCCTAAATCTCCTTTGCTGCAAACTGCACCAGTTTCTTCAAAGCTGGGACATAGAGAACAACTGATCACTGTCCTCATTATAACAACCTGCTACAGATCTGTAAACTGTAATCGGGTGTGTGTCCCCTGCCAGCCTTCTCTTCTCTAGGTTAAACATGCCCATTCTTCCAATCGCTCCTCAGAGGGCAGGTTTTCTAACCCCCTGATCAATTATGTTGCTTTCTGCTGGACTCTCCAGTTTGTTCATGTCTTTCTTAAAGTGTGGCACGGACAATTGGACACAGGACTCCAGCTGAGGTTTCCCCAGTGCCGGGGGGAGCAGAACAATTAGCTCCTGTGTGTCTTACATGCAACACTCCAGAATGACATTTGCCTTTTTCACAACAGCATCACATTGTTGACTCATATTGTATTTGTGGTAGATCTTTTAGGGCCGGCCGTGCTGCAGAAGTTCCTCCCCATAGATCCCTAGTGACCTCTTAACTTTCTCTCTGATAAGCTGAACAGATGGTGCTCCTTTAGTGTCTCATTCTCAGGCAGGTGTTCCACACCTCGAATGGTCATAGAACCTGGGGTCTTCTCTGAACCTTTCACAGGTGATCACCCATCTGCTTGGCGGCCAGGGCTGGATGGGGGCAGACTCACTGTTCACGACTGTGAGCGAGAGGAGAGCGATCCACATGAGAAAGCACATGGCCATCAGGAGGTACAGCATCAGCATGTGTTTCTGCTCCCGGGTTCTCCCTTTAGAATCATAGAAGATTAGGGTTGGAAGAGACCTCAGGAGGTCATCTAGTCCAATCCCCTGCTCAAAGCAGGACTTTGGCAGGCTGTGGGGTGGATGGAGCTGTAGGGGCTGGAAAACAGCTGTTGTTACATTTGAGCAGGTTCTGGGTATGTTCTGTATGTGCTAACATGTGCCGTACACAGTAGGGGATTAACACATGGGCCCATGGGGCCAGTACCCAAGGGCCTGGCCAATTTGGGTGCCCCCACAGGAGCCCTGGAACCTGTGTAGAAATCTGGGGAGGCCACCAGTGCTGGAACTGTGGCCCTGCCCGTGTTCCTTCTCTCTTCCCAAGGCCCTGCCCCCTGGCCAGGCCAGAAGTCAGAGCCGGGCCATGGCAAGAGCCACCCAAGGAGCCTGGGATGAACCCTGAACCCATCTCCTGCCTGAGGAGTGGGAGGGTGGGGTGCACAGGGTACCCGAAAGCAGGCCCCAGCCCATGTCCCTGCCCCCTGGGGTGCATTGCCCAGGGCAGGTGGAGGGTCCGGGGCTCCCCAAAGTGGCCCGGAGCCCGCTCTTACCATGGCCCAGCTCTGGCTGCCAGCCTGGCCAGGGGGCATGGCCTGCAGGGTGTGAAGCCCTGTGGTGAGAAGCAGCTAAGGCCCACCTCTGCCCCCACCACCACGAAAAGGCTGGCGCTTCTAACAGGGACTGTGCTGCATAGCGGGGGAGCTGATCACCTTCTCAGCGCCCTGCCGCAAAGTTCAGCCCTGGCCGCTGCTCTGCGCCTGCCCATGTTAAAAGATGTGCAGGCATGGGCCTCCCTCTTTTAAAAGTCGGGGGCTATGGCCCCTCTGCCCCCCCGCCCCTCCACCCCAGTTCCGGTGTTCTTGGGTCCCCGGGGTGTGGAGGGCCCAAATGTTCTTTTTGCCCAGGGTCCCAATAAATCATAATCCGCCTCTGGGGCCGTACATCACAATAATACCTGGCATTTACACAGGGGTTTCCACCCCTAGATACCAGAGCCTGGCTGGCCTGGTGATTCCATGGTCAGCTGCCATGCTGCCTATGGGTGGAGCGGGAGGGGAAGGTAGGGGGAGGGAGTGATGGATGACTCAGCCCTATCTGCCTAGAGCTGGGCCCGGGCAGTAGTTGGGTGACCTCCCCAAACAAACCACAGCTCCCTGGATGCTGTAGAGGGTGGTGTGAACTCAGTGCTGTGCTTCAGGGAAGGTGGTGAGGACAGGGGCACTGTGCGGAAGGGATCAAGGTGGGGGGCTCAGTAGGGGGCGCTCTCCCCATGCAGTCAGTGCTGACCGCAATGCCCCAGTGTGGCAGTAGGAGGTGCTGTGCTGAAGGGAGCAGGGTGGGGGGTTCAGTAGGGGGCGCTCTCCCCTGGCAGTCAGCGCTGGCCCCAGTGCCCCAGTGTGGCACTAGAAGGCACTCCATGCCCTGCTGGCTTGGGACTGGTTCTTTTCATCCTCCTGCCTGGTGAACTCACCACAACCTTGCGGTTCACATATATGTCGTTCATGTCCATGGCCCCGTCCCGCGACTCAGTTCGACCATTCTGTGAGCTGTCTCTCCAGCTCTGATCCCGATGACGCAACAGAGCACCTTATTTCAGCAACAGGCCCTGTTGCGTAATCCCAGACAGCATCAGAGCCGGGGGGAGCAAACGGGGCTGCATTTCCGAGACGCTGCTGCTGGGTCCAAGAGCAAAGGACTACAGCAGCATCTCCTGACTATGCTGGCCCCGGGAGAGCAGGTGCCTGGGGGCTGCTGTTCAAACCAGCACTGCCTCCAGGTGTGGAGCAACAGGGTAGGAGAAAACCACTGCAGATGCGTGGGTGTGGGAAGGGAGGTTCTCTCCAGCCCAGGCAGAGAAATGACCCAAGCAAAGGGTGGGAATTTCAAGACATCAGCTGGGGCCAAAGTTGGGGTGAGATGATGAAATCAGATCCTCTGGGGCTCTTCGGATCAGAATCTGTATCTCCATGGCAAACTGGCCCAGTGTGGTCTCGATCGTTTATTAGGTGTATCGTGGTAGGACCCCACTGGTTAGGGTTAGGACCGCACTGGATGCTCATTCCAATGCACTACTGATGGATGAACCTCCAAAGTCCGTAATACACCTAAGAAATAATACTAATGCCAATGGGACTGGATTGACCCAGGTCCTGGGGCTGACTGTTTGGAAGGGCATGGTGCGTAGAGTCAGGGAGGTGGCATTAGGTTGGGGATCCAGGAGGGTTTCCAGCAGCAGAGAAGTCTTTAGAAAATAGCCAAGGAACACCCTCAGGACTTGTTTCCGCTGGAGTTTGGCCCAAGCTACAATACCAGATCCAAAGCATTCCCAGTGCTACGATTTTGTCACGAGTCTCATGCTGTTTGACGTTAAAGCCCCAGCTCTGGGAGTCATGGGATTACAGGAGACTCTTGCTTTCTTCTTTTTTTTTAAAGCAGGTTTTCTGCCCGCGCACAGGAAAGCTGGAAAATGTGACGAGGCAAGGCTCAGAATCCAGCAGGTAAAGAAACAGAATCCAATGCATATGATTTTTTTTTTTAATTACGACTTTTCAGCCAACCCCCTGATTTTGCTCGACTCATCATTTTTGAAGGTTTGGGGCTGGTGATGCTCTTAAAGAGGCAAGATTTTTGCTAGGAAACATGGCTTTTTTATTGCCATTGCATCTAGCCTGGCTGAAGTCATGGGCCATTGATAACTGATTCAAATGGGTTGTTAGGAAGGTGGCGTTGTGCTGGGGATCTGGAGGCGCTACCAGGAACAGAGAGACTCCAGGAAATGTTGCTAAAGTTCCCACCAGAGATGGGCCCAGCTAATGAAGCCCAGATCCAAGAGACAAACTGCACAGAGCTAGGGGAGTAGTTCGGCCTTCCACTACTGCCCAGTCCAGGACAGGATGTCGGGAATGGAGTGGAGACACAGACTGGGAATTTGGGGAGTTGTCATAAATATAAAGGGAAGGCTAACCACCTTTAAATCCCTCCTGGCCAGAGGAAAAAACCCTTTAAGGGATAAGAAGCTAGGATAACCTCCCTGGCACCTGACCAAAATGACCAGTGAGGAGACAAGATACTTTCAAAGCTGGAGGGGGGAGAAATAAAGGTTCTCTCTGTCTGTATGTTGCCTTTGCCGGGACCAGAACAGGAATGCAGGTTAGAACTCCTGTAAAGAGTCAGTAAGCAATCTAGTTAGATATGCGTTAGATTCTGTTTTGTTTAAATGGCTGATAAAATAAGTTGTGCTGAATGGAATGTATATTCCTGTTTTTGTGTCTTTTTGTAACTTAAGGTTTTGCCTAGAAAAATAAGCTTAGGGGGTTTTTCATGCAGGTCCCCACATCTGTACCCTAGAGTTCATAGTGGGGAAGGAACCTTGACAGGAGTAGACTCTGCTCTAGGTACCACGATGTCTCCTGGGAATTGTAGTTCAGATATGCCATGCCTTCACTCTTCCCCAAGGGCCCCTCCCCAGACAGCATCCTAGTAAATGTATGAGCCATCAAGAATGAAATGAGCCACATTTCCCAAGGAAAATCTTTTCTCTTTAATGAGGACTTTTTCCCAGTGGCTGGCTGGCCATCATTTAAATGAGGGGTGGGGTGAAGAGGGGCCATAAAGGCAAGGGCGGGAGCAGATGTCATCATCCACACTGCTGAGGATTCCCGTTACCTCCTCGGAGATGCAGCAAAGCAGACGTGCAATAGATGAGGGTCCCGGATACAGGGTGAAATGCACAGTGAGGCTTGGAAGCACCTGGCATAGCAGGGAGCTCTTGTTGACTGAATGCTGGCAGTGGGAGCTTGAGACTCCAAAACTTTTTGGGGGCTGAAATAAACTCTGGTATTGTTGCCGTCTGAGCAAGCCCGGCATCAAGTTTGTGGAGCTCTTAGGAGCCCATGGAAATATCCTCCCCATTGGAATCACTGGGAGTTAGAAGCCTCTGAGAATCTGGCCCTTAGGAGTCCAAGCCTCTTTGAAAGTCAGGGGGAATTGCTGATTTTCAGAGACTTGGGCTCTTAAGAAGAGCTGGAGGACATTTTTCACCCAAAATCATTTTTCAGAGAAAAATGTGGATTTGGCACCACAGAAACACTCCTCAAATTCATGCCAATGTCTCTGAATTGTTTCAGTTGGGAAAAAAACCTCCAAAAAAAAAATTGAAAGAATTTGATTTTCTGGTTCCAAACTAGTTTTTGTTTTGAAAGTCTCTCTAATTTAATTTGAAAAAAATCAAAAACATTCAAAAATGCTTCAAATAAAAACTAATTGAATGAAATAAGGGGTGTTTTTTACTTTTCAATTCAGTCAAAATTTCATAGTTTTCAATTTAGCCCAACACAATTTTATAAAAACTTTTTGCTTTACCTACGAATTTGGAAAATTTCATTTTGGGTTCAACCTGAAACTATTTCGCCCTGTTTCTTTGGGATTGCCAAAGAACTGAGAAAGCCATTATTCACTTCAAAATTCCACCCCCAAGTGTTAGAAAAAAATACAGTGGGCCAATTCTACTCGCTCCATCTGTCCAACCTGTCTGAGAGCATCAGTTTGTTCCATGCACACACTGGTGACAGCTGCATGCCAGCTCTCAGCCAGCCCAGGGTAGATCCAGAGTGAAGCCACACTAGAGTCACACCTCAGATCGGGGTGTGGGTGGCCCTTTGTGTCTCTATCAGACACTGATGCCAAGAGAGAGGACTCGGAGCCTTTCATTTTTACAGCAGGTGAGCACTTCAAAGCTGCTGCTGGTTTGTTGTGGCAAAGGGTTGTTACCCACCCAGTGGCTGCTCAGTGGGAATGCATGGGAGGGTCTTGGCTTAGCTCCCCACAAGCCACACAAATGCCATCTGGCGGAGAGGCCAAGGGCTGAGTGGGCTGTGGAGAAGGGGGACCCACAGCGCACTGTCCCCAGTCCAGGGCTCAGGCAAGCTGCTGCCCCCTTTGAGCTCCTCAGGAGCTTGGAGGCTTGGTCATCGAGGCTGGAAACAAGACAAAAACATCCCTGCTCAGCAAGGCCCAGTGCGTGGGAGCCAGTTCCCCATCCCCTCCCATGGCAACCAAGCTCACCTCCACCTGAGCCCTCTGATAGCCCCTCCTCTTGCCACCTAGTGCTTCCATCCTTTGGACCGGCCCAGATCCCTCTGTGTGGGAACACAGCGAACCCATCCACAGCGAACCCATCCACAAGAGGGGCCTGGCCCATGACGGGGACTCTGAGCAGCTGGTGAGCAGGGATGGGGCAGATGAAGGGACTCACCCACGTACAGAGGTGGGTGCTTCGGATCTGTGAGAAGTGGAGTTACCTTGGCCAGCAGCGCCCCATGATCTGCACCTGTCTGTGCCCCAATCACTGCTTCACGCCCACAGGGGATGCATGGAGCAGCATCGCTGGGCCTAAAGGAGCCCCACAGAGAACACAGCCCAAGGGCTGTATGCCACAGGCTCTCTTCCTGCTGCTCGGTGAGAAGGGCTGATCCAGCCATGCGTGTGGGGTAGTGAATGGGGTCCCTGGGTCACTCTTGTCTTATGGAGCCTGATTTCCCAAAGAAGCTCAAGGCTTGGATTTCCAGCCACCATCAGGGCTTCATTTCCCAGACTCCTCAGCAGTCCCGTTGGGAGGGTTATGGCCAATTTCTCAAGGGGGCTCTGCCCCCAGCGTGCTAAACACGAAGAATCTCGCCCATTCCTCACAGAGGACTATTGTGCTATGTTCTTGCATAGCCAGGCAGTGACTGGAGAAGGAGCAGTGGGGCCAGGATGCCCAGGGCCTATTCCCACCTCTGCCATTGATCCTAGGTGGGTCACTTCAATTGCCCTGTGCCTCAGTTTGCCTGCTTGCTAAGGATTAGTCTTTTGGAGCTGAAATAAACTCTGGTATTGTTGCTGTCTGAGCAAGCCCGGCTTCAAGTTTGTGGAGCCTTTAGGAGCCCATGGAAACATCCTCCCACTCTATCCCTTGCTGGGTGCCCGGACTACACCACCCTTCTGCTAGCCCTGCCTGTGCTCTGCTCTCACCCTCCACCTCCAGCCAGGGAGCGGACTCTCGCCCAGTCCAGGTGGCTGGAAAATGGCACTTGAGAGGCAGTTTGCACGGGGAGGATGCGCTAAGATGGGGCGGGCTCTGCAGCTGTAGGGTGAGGGGATAGGGGTCAGACTCCTGGTCCTAGACACCATCCTTGACCCCAATCCTAGCAGCACCCACCTGACCCCCACTAGCTCTGCCTACCGAGGTTGGTGAATACCCACTTCCCAGGTGCAGCGCAATGGCCAGGAGGGGTGAGAGCCAGGAAACACCTCTGTAGCTCTTCTTACCTGCCTCCTCTGCCTTCTGTTTTGCCAATGCCTTTCCTAGCTGAACCTGGGCTTCTTTCAACTCCTTAGACACTGAGGACACAAGCAAGAGGCATCTGATCTCAGCACAACAAGGCGATTTCAGTATGAGGGCCCCTCCCCCAATCAATTCCATCTATTTAGAGTGTCAGCTCTTTCGGTCATCGACTCTCTTGGTATCCAGTTTGTACAGCGCCTAGCACAGCAGGATCCTGGGTCATGAGTGGGACTCCCAGGCGCTGCTCAAATACACCTAATACATAGTGAACAGCACCCAGACTAATGGGGTCCTGGGCCAAGACTGGGGCTCTGAGGCACTACCGTAATACATCTTATAATGTACAGCGCCCAGCACAACGAGGTCATGGTCCATGGCTGGGGCTTCTAGCTCTACTGGAATTCAGATCACAAGGATTCCTAGCCCCCCAGGTCCCCAGCTATGAAAGCTAGCCACAGAATGGGAGGAGGGCATTCCATGGAAAATTTCAACGAAAATGATGAGAGGGGAAAATCATATCTGCCAAAATTTTCACATTTTTTTCAGAAAATCCACAACTTTTTGGTGTTCAGCAGCTGCTGCAGCTGAGAATGGCCCAAAAACGTACAACAATTTCAGTTCTGGCCAAAAAAATATATATATTTTTTTGCTTTGTTTTTTTGATGAAAAATCAAAAATCTTTGCCGGAGGCAGATACATTCTGCAAAATGAGTTTAGTCAAAAGCCCAATTTTCTGTCAGAAAAAAGTTTGGATGGAAATTTCCCCCCTAGCCCTACCCACTGCACCACATGCTGGGGCTACCTGGGCCTAACTCTCCTGGCCTTTGTGCTCACAGAACCCAGCCTCTCCCCACAGGAGGTTATGGAGCATGCCCATTAGCTGTGCCCCGGGCCCACGCCATCAGTGGCTCAGATGCTCTATTGGCAATGCCCATGCCCCTGGACTCCATGACTGCTCCTTATGGGCCGCGTGTGATGGATGATGCTCCAGCCTCTTGTGTTGTCTGTTGACCTAGAAATATGGTTCTGCAGTCTAGACAGGAATCAAACGTACCTTGGTTTATCCTCTGGGAAAGGGCAGCGTTTATCCTCTTTAATTCCCCAGTCATCTTCTGGTCTTAAAGCAACAACAACAAAATGTTAAACAGGTGTAGTTTTCATTGCAGCTTTACAATTCCCTTAACTCAATCAGTCTGGACATTTCCCACAGAGGGGTGGGGAGAGTTGATGATTGTCTGGTAGGAAGGATCTCTCTATACATACATACACATCGGCATCCATATACATGTATTCATCCATCCATCCATTGGCATACATACACTTCCATCCATTGGCATATAGACACATCCATCGACACATCCCCCATCCTTCAGCATCCTTCCCCGGGAGGCTAATATGAGAGGGAAAGGAATCCACGAGAGATGGCTGTATTTCAAAGAACCTTATCGAGGGTGCAGGAACAAACCATCCCGATGTGCAGAAAGAATAGCAAATATGGCAGGCGACCAGCTTGGCTTAACAGTGAAATCTTTGGTGAGCTTAAACTCAAAAAGGAAAAAATGGAAATTTGGACAGATGATTAGGGAGGAGTATAAAAATATTGCTCGAGCATGCAGGGGTGTAATCAGGAAAGACAAGGCACAATTGGAGTTGCAGCTAACAAGGGATGTGAAGGGGAACAAGAAGGGTTTCTACAGGTATGTTAGCAACATGAAGAAGGTCAGGGAAAGTGTGTGGCCCTTACTGAATGGGAGAGGCAACATAATGATAGAGGATGTAGAAAAAGCTGAAGTACTCAATGCTTTTTTTGCCTTGGTCTACACAGACAAGGTCAGCTCCCAGACTGCTGCACTGGGCAGCACAGCATGGGGAAGAGGTGAGCAGCCCTCAGTGGTGAAAGAACAGGTTAAGGACTATTTACGCACAAGTCCGTGGGTCCAGATCTTAGGCTTCCAAGGGTGCTGAGGGATTTGACTGATGTGATTGCAGAGCCACTGGCCATTATCTTTGAAAATTTGTGGTGATTGTGGGAGGTCCCGGATGATTGGAAAAAGGCAAATATAGTGCCCATATTTTAAAAAGGGAAGAAAGAGAACCCAGGGAACTACAGACTGGTCAGCTCACTTCAGAGCCTGGCAAAATCATGGAGCAGGTCCTCAAGGAATCCATTTTGAAGCACTTGGAGGAGAGGAAGGTGATCAGGAACAGTCAACATGGATTCATCAAGGACAAGTCATGCCTGACTAACCTGATTGCCTTTTATGATGAGATAACTGGCTCTGTGGATATGGGGAAACCAGTGGTTGTGATATATCTTGACTTTAGCAAAGCTTTTGATCCGGTCTCCCACAGTATTCTTGCCAGCAAGTTAAAGAAGTATGGGCTGGATGAATGGACTATAAGGTGGATAGAAAGCTGGCTAGATAGTCAGGCTCAATGGGTAGTGATCAATGGCTCCATGTCTAGTTGGCAGCCGGTATCAAGTGGAGTGCCCCAGGGGTCGGTCCTGGGGCCAGTTTTGTTCAACATCTTTATTAATGATCTGGATGATGGGATAAATTGCACCCTCAGTGAGTTCGCAGATGACACTAAGCTGGGAGGAGAGGTAGATATGCTGGAGGATAGGGATAGGGTCCAGAGTGACCTAGACAAGTTGGAGGATTGGGCCAAAAGAAATCTGATGAGGTTCAACAAGGACAAGTGATGAGTCTAGAATTTAGGAAGAAAGAATCCCATGCACCACTATAGGCTTGGGACCGACTGGCTAAGCATCAGTTCTGCAGAAAAGCACCTGGGGATTACAGTGGACGAGAAGCTGGATATGAGTCACCAGTGTGCGCTTGTTGTCCAGAAGGCCAACGGCATATTGGGCTGTATGAGTAGGAACATTGCCAGCAGATCAAGGGAAGTGATTATTCCCCTCTATTTGGCACTGGTGAGGCCACACCTGGAGTATTGCGTTCTGTTTTGGTCCCCTCACTACAGAAGGGATGTGGACAAATTAGAAAGAGTCCAGTGGAGGGCAACGAAAATTATTAGGGGACTGGAGCACATGACTTACGAGGAGACGCTAAGGGAACTGGGGTTATTTAGTCTGCAGAAGAGAAGAGCGAGGGGGGATTTGATAGCAACCTTGGAAGGCGGGTTCCAAAGAGGATGGAGCTGGGCTGTTCTCAGTGGTGGCAGAACAAGAAGCAATAGTCTCAAGTTCCCCAGTCATCTTCTGGTCTTAAAGCAACAACAAAATGTTAAACTGGCATCATTTTCATTGCAGCTTTACAATTTCCTTAACTTTATCAGTCTGGAGGAATGAGGAATGGGGAGAGTTGATGACTGTCTGGTAGGAAGGATCTCTCTACGCACATACGCATCGGCATCCGTACACATGTATTCATCCATCCATCCATTGGAATACATACACTTCCATCCATCGGCATATAGACACATCCATGGACACATCCTCCATCCTGCAGCATCCATACTCATTCAACAAACCTCCATCCTTCAGTATGCATACACATCTCTGGCTGGGATGATTTAGTTGGGGTTGGTCCTGCTTTGAGCAGGGGATTGGACTAGATGACTTCCTGAGGTCTCTTCCAATTATATCTTTTATGATTCTATGATCTTTCCATCCATCAGCATATATGCTTCTCAATCCATTCACCCATCAGCACACATACTCAGCCATCCATCCATCAACATACATTCACTTCCATCCATCACATCAACATACATTCACTTCAGCATCCATACACATTCATCCATCCATTGGCATTCATATGCATCCATCCATCCATCCATCCATCCTCCATCCTCCTTCCACTGGTATACATACTCCTCTATCCATTCACTCATCAGCATAAATACTCATCCTTCTGCCAACCATCCATTGGCATACATACATACACCTCTCCATCCATCGGTATTAGCACATATATTTAGCCATCACACTGCATGTACTCATCTATTCCAAAACAAAAAACAATTCTGTAAAATACCATGTAAGGGTCACTACGTGACATTAATGTATTGACCTATCATTACGTTCACAAAACCCAGGCACCCACAAGCAAGGGACAGACTAGCTGTGGATACAATTTATCTAGCACAGCCCACATAAGAAATACAAACACAACAATCATATCCAGTGCAGACAAACACGTATTTCATCTTAACACAAGAGCTTTGACGCTGATCTGTGGATTGTTTATTTGTTTGAATGTCTGATTCTGGTATTATCAGTTAATATCTTTAGCCATTATTTTGGAAAGTACTTTGACTTCTGATGTCTTGAGAAAGATGGAGAATAGATAGTTTAACAAAACCAGGTAAGCAGCACCATTGAGTGGATAGGGCACTGGCTTTGGGAGACCTGGGTTCTATTCCTGGCTCTTGCCACTTGGGCAAGTCACTTCCCCTTTCTATGTCTCAGTTTCCCATCCTTTGCCTACTTAGATCATAAGCTCTTTAAGGCAGAGCCTGGCACAAGAGGACCCTGATCTCGCTTGGGGTCTCTAGGAACCCCGGAGTCTGTATGTTTCTATCTCATAAGGATCTCACGTTGTGTTGAATTGCTGGGATCACATGCAGGCTGACTTGAGGCCTAATCCAGAGCCCAACGATATCAATGGACAGACTCCCATGGATAGCAGGAACCACTCAGTCTGGTTTTAAAGCAGCTAAAGTCCAGGACAATCCACCACACCCCTGGGTCAACTGTCCCAATGATTAATTCTCTGCCCTGTTCAAACTATGCACCTTATATAGCACAGTCTGAATTTGCTCCCAGCCCTTGGATCTGTTAGATTAAAGAGCCCCCTGGCTGTCAGAAAAGTCATCGAAACATAGAAATTCAGGGCTGAAGGAATCTCAAGAGGTCATCTAGTCCAGCACTGAGGTAGGACCACGTAAACCAAGTATCCCTATAGATGTTTGTCCAACCTGTTCTTAGAAACCTCCAATGATAGGGATTCCACAACTCCCAAGGTCACCTGTTCCAGAGCTTAACTAATATCCAGCCTAAATCTCCTTTGCTGCAAACTGCACCAGTTTCTTCAAAGCTGGGACATGGAGAACAACTGATCACTGTCCTCATTATAACAACCTGCTACAGATCTGTAAACTGTCATCGGGTGTGTGTCCCCTGCCAGCCTTCTCTTCTCTAGGTTAAACATGCCCAGTTCTTCCAATCGTTCCTCAGAGGGCAGGTTTTCTAACCCCCTGATCAATTATGTTGCTTTCTGCTGGACTCTCCAGTTTGTTCATGTCTTTCTTAAAGTGTGGCACGGACAATTGGACACAGGACTCCAGCTGAGGTTTCCCCAGTGCCGGGGGGAGCAGAACAATTAGCTCCTGTGTGTCTTACATGCAACACTCCAGAATGACATTTGCCTTTTTCACAACAGCATCACATTGTTGACTCATATTGTATTTGTGGTAGATCTTTTAGGGCCGGCCGTGCTGCAGAAGTTCCTCCCCATAGATCCCTAGTGACCTCTTAACTTTCTCTCTGATAAACTGAACAGATGGTGCTCCTTTAGTGTCTCATTCTCAGGCAGGTGTTCCACACCTCGAATGGTCATAGGACCTGGGGTCTTCTCTGAACCTTTCACAGGTGATCACCCATCCGCTTGGTGGCCAGGGCTGGATGGGGCAGACTCACCGTTCACGACTGTGAGCGAGAGGAGAGCGATCCACATGAGAAAGCAAACGGCCATCAGGAGGTACAGCATCAGCATGTGTTTCTGCTCCCGGGTTCTCCCTTTGGCAGGCTGTGGGGTGGATGGAGCTATAGGGGCTGGAAAACAGCTGTTGTTACAATTGAGCAGGTTCTGGGTATGTTCCCTATGTGCTAAGATATGCGCTGTACACAGGGGGAAATTAATGCATGGGCCCACGGGGCCTGTGCCCAAGGGCCCGGACAATTTGGGGGCCCCCACAGGAGCACTGGAACCTGTGTAGAAGTCTGGGGAGGCTACTGGTGCCGGAACTGTGGCCTTGCCCTCTGCCCCCTGCTCCTCCTCTTCCCCCCAAGGTCCTGCCCCCTGGCCAGGCTGGAAGCCAGAGCCGGGCCATGGTAAGAGCCGCCTAGGGAGTCTGGGCTGCTAGGGGGAACCCCGTACCCTCCACCTGCCCTTGGGGGGGGGCAGGGTGTCCCTGCCCCCTGGGGTGCATTGCCCAGGGCAGGTGGAGGGTCCAGGGCTCCCCACAGTGGCACAGGACCATGGCCCAGTGCTGGCTTCTGGCCTGGCCAGGGGGCAGGGCCTGCAGGGTGTGAGGCCCTGTGGCAACGAGGAGCTAAGACCCACCTCAGCCCCCACCACCACAAAGAGGCTGCCGCTTCTAGCAGGGGGTATTAATCCCCGAGAGCTGGGAATGGTCTTTATTCCAGCATCTCTCCTAGACAGTTTGGGAAGAACGCTGTGTTTGCCCCGGTGTTGGCCATGCCTGCAGCTAGCTGGGCTGGAGTAATGGAAGCAGCTGTCTATGAGCCCAGGGACCAGCCTCTCACAACTTTCCAGGTAGATGTCTCCCCAGCAAGACCCTTGCACAGCCTCTCCCACCAGTACAGCTGCCCTGTGGGACGGAGAAGGCAGGGAGGTTGTTGCTCGGCTAAGGTGTCTTTCCCTCCTCCCACCCCCCCGTGGACAGGCATCCCATTTTACTGCTTACTCCCCTTCCCTCTGCCTCCAGGCCATATTTCCACTGGAGTAATTCCATCCTGTTACCCTTCCAGCTGGATACAGGATTCCTCTTCACTTCCTGTCCTAAACTGTTGTTAGACAGCTGCCTTGCCCCCTCCTCAGAAGTGGCTGCATTTCAGCGCTGTGTGAGTGAGTGATCTCTGTGACGCACCACAGTGCAGCTGTTAAACAGTTGCTACATCCCACCCCAGCCGTGGCTGCATTTCAGCGTGGGACAGCTGATCCCTTTCCATGTAAGCAGTATAAAGCATTTTTGAGATCCTTCATCTGGCACTAGAATGCAGCCACTTCTGGGGCTGGGGGTGCTCGTGCCATGCTGTTCTGACTTACCTGGGTCTGAGGGAGGCATTTCTGCTGGAGGCTGGTGATTCTTCTTGTCAGTCGTCACCGATATATTTTCGTAAACAGGAATTTCATCATCAGACCACTCCACTGCTGCAAAACAGGCAGGGTTTTTTTTAAAAAAGGATGATTTCAAACTGGAACAAACTAAGCCTTGTCATTAGCAGAGTTGAAAATTGAAAAATTTTCCCATATAAACATGTGTGTGTGTAATTTTATTTGTTTTGTTACAAACCAGACTCTTTTTTTCAAAAACAATTTTTTTTTTCAATTTTCATCCAAAACCTTGTGGAAAAGCCCAAAAATGCATTGGGGCTTTTGGTTCATTGGAAATATTTATTTTCTGAAGAACCCCAAAAATATTAGAAAAAATTGTGATGAAAGAAATCAATATTTTTGCTGATATTTTTCTCCAGGGTGAAAAAAAAAGTCCTGATTTGATCTAGTCACTAGCTGACTGGTGCCTCTGTGCCATGGCTGCCCTCCACTGGCATAAACCTCTGCCCTCTGTGGTCTCTGTACTTCCCTGCTAACACTGGTTCAAATCTGCTCAGCTGTGGGTCTGGGTACTATTACAAATAACAACTAGTACTGCCTTTCCTGACTGCGCTATGATCAGCCACCTCTGGGTCAGGCAAGCTGGGGTGGAAATTAAATCCTGGCTCAAATCAGCCCCCCAAAATCCTTCTAGTGATTCAAATTTGGCTGCAGTTCTGCTCTACCGAGCTGCCTAAGCCAGAGGTTCCCATGTTGTGGCCCATGGACAGCTTGCTGGTGGTCTGTGGGCAGCTGGCTCCTCTTCCACGTGAGCTGTAGCGGCCACAGGGCTGTTATTCCGGATGGGGTGCTGTCAGGACAGGCTCCGCGCTATTGGAACCCGCTGCTTGGATGCCGCGTGGGTCTGAGTTGGCGACTGGTGTTGGCTTTTACCTCCATGCCCTGCTGGCTTGGGACTGGTTCTTTTCATCCTCCTGTCTGGCGACCTCACCATAACCTCGTCGTTCACATATATCTCATTCGTATGGCAACTGGGTTCAACCATTCTGTGAGCTGTCTCTCCAACACTGATCCCGATGACGCAACAGAGCATCTTATTTCAACAACGGGCCCTGTTGCATAATCCCAGATGGCGTCAGAGCCAGGGGGGAGCCAAAGGGGCTGCATTTCCGAGACGCTGCTGCTGAGTCCAAGAGCAAAGGACTATAGCAGCGTCTCCTGACTATGCTGGCCCTGGGAGAGCAGGTGCCTGGGGGCTGCTGTTCAAACCAGCACTGCCTCCAGGTGTGGAGCAACAGGGCAGATGCGTGGGTGTGGGAAGGGAGGTTCTCTCCAGCCCAGGCAGAGAAATGACCCAAGCAAAGGGTGGGAATTTCAAGACACCAGCTGGGGCCAAAGTTGGGGTGAGATGACGAAATCAGATCCTCTGGGGCTCTTCGGATCAGAATCTGTATCTCCATGGCAAACTGGCCCAGTGTGGTCTTGGTCGTTTATTAGGTGTATCACGGTAGTGCTGGAGTCCAGGTCATGGACTAGGACCCCACTGTGCTAGGCGCTGTACATTTTTTATTAGGTGTACTATTTTAGTGCCTAGGTACCAATGGATCAGGACCCCATTGTGCTGGGTGCTGCACGAACGCAGACCAAGAAGGCAGCTCCTGCCCTATCCCCAGAACCCCATCCCCAGGTCCTGTCCTCTCTTCTGAGCACCTCTTTGGATCGTGAGCACCCTGGGGCAAGGACTCAGGCCTGCTTCCCTCCTCACTCACACCGGTGTCAAAAAGGAGTGACTCCACTACAGTCAACAAATGAATCCTGGGTGCAAGCAATACTAGTCCCGAGCACCCATACAGCACTTTCCATCACTGTATCTCAAAGCACTTCACAAAGGAGGTCGGTATCATTGTCCCCATTTTACAGATGGGGAAACTGAGGCACAGAAGGAGTCATGACTTGCTCATTGGCAGCGCCAGAACTGGAACCCAGTTCTCCAAGTCTAATCCAGTGTTCTAAGCTCTAGGCCACACTGCCTCCCCATAAGGTGACAGCCTTATGACTGTGCCACAGCAGAACAGCAAGCCCAGACATGACCGCGCTTCGGGGGCATCCTGATTCAGATGGGGTCCTGCAGTTCCAGCCTTGTGCCTCCCCCCACAAACACACACCCACCCCATAAATCGCTCTCCATGGTCTCAGTGTGTCTGCTAAGTCCTCGTGTCAGGACAGTCCTGCCTCTGGGAGAAGCAGGCCACATTGTGGCAGGAGCTGGTGGAGTTGCCTAGTGGGTAGGACATAGGACTCCTGGGATCTATTTCTGATTCATGACTTGGGAAGCAGGTTTATCCATCAGTAGTGCATTGGAATGAGCTGCCAGGTTTATATCATCACTTCCCTCTGCTGGAGGGAAGCAGACCTAGTGACCATGGGTCATAGGCTCCATACTGTTAACAAGGATTCTCCTTTAGCTCTGGTAGGAGCCTAGGCTTATCAGCTCTATCCTCACTGCCTCCAGCAAGTTCCAGCCAAGGTGTGCACATGCTGAATAGCAGCATGGTGCTACCTGGCCCTGGGAAATCCCATCCCTGAGTGGCTGGAGCAGTGACATCACTTCCTGAAAAATTCCTGGTAGAGAGTGGGGATTCCAAGTTTAGTGTCCATCCCCTTGTGCCTAGCCGCAAGGCAGAGCCTCATGTCCTGGTTTTGGTGCCAAATGAGGCCCTGACTTCCCATGGGTGAGGATTCCAGCTCCCCATGCAGGTTAGCGGTTTCCCCAAGCCCTGTTACTGTCTGGGAGCAGCTTGAAAGAGCCAGGGCCAATTGCCCCATAGGCTGAGTGTGATGCAAGGGCCCCAGGAAATTGCATGGCACAGAGTTACACAATGAACTGTGTTCTGAGCAAGGGAAGTGGGACATGATCGTTCTCCTCTATTCCAACCCTGATATTCTATGATTCTATGAAGTGACATAGGGGTGGGGGGAACCAGCAGCATAGTTGTGTTTGTGTTTCTGGGGGCCACTCCTCACCCGACGAGTCCCCCTTGCTCCCCAGCACCCACCTGACCCATCTCTTGTCTCCCACAATCCCCCTGGCCTGCACTCCCCTGCCTGCCCCCTGGATGTGCAGTTCCCATGCAGCCTGCCATCCCAAGAGTAACCAGTCTCACAACATTATCATCATATTGTGCTATTCTCACCAGACCAGTGAGTGAGTGAAGAACAAGCACAAAGGCGCGTAACTTTTGCCCCCTTTCGAAATGGCCCCCGCTTCATAGAATCATAGAATCACAGAATATCAGGGTTGGAAGGGACCTCAGGAGGTCATCTAGTCCAACCCCCAGAGCAAAGCAGGACCAATCCCCAACTAAATCATCCCAGCCAGGGCTTTGTCAAGCTTGACCTTAAAAGCCTCTAAGGAAGGAGATTCCACCACCTCCCTAGGTAACCCATTCCAGTGTTTCACCACCCTCCTAGTGAAAAAGTTTTTCCTAATATCCAACCTAAACCTCCCTCACTGCAACTTGAGACCATTACTCCTTGTTCTGTCATCTGCTACCACTGAGAACAGTCTAGAGCCATCCTCTTTGGAACGCCCTATCAGGTAGTTGAAAGCAACTATCAAATCCCCCCTCCTTCTTCTCTTCTGCAGACTAAACAATCCCAGTTCTCTCAGCCTCTTCTCATAAGTCATGTGTTCCAGCACCTTAATCATTTTTGTTGCCCTCCGCTGGACACCTTCCAATTTTTCCACATCCTTCTTGTAGTGTGGGGCCTAAAACTGGACACAGTACTCCAGGTGAGGCCTCACCAATGCCAAATAGAGGGGAACGATCACGTCCCTCGATCTGCTGGCAATGCCCCTACTTATACAGCCTAAAATGCCATTGGCCTTCTTGGCAACAAGGGCACACTGTTGACTCATATCCAGCTTCTCGTCCACTGTAACCCCTAGGTCCTTTTCTGCAGAACTGCTGCCGAGCCATTCGGTCCCTAGTCTGTAGCGATGCATGGGATTCTTCCATCCTAAGTGCAGGACTCTGCACTTGTCCTTGTTGAACCTCATCAGATTTCTTTTGGCCCAATCCTCTAATTTGTCTAGGTCCCTCTGTATCCTATCCCTACCCTCCAGCGTATCTACCTCTCCTCCCAGTTTAGTGTCATCTGCAAACTTGCTGAGGGTGCAATCCATGCCATCCTCCAGATCATTAATGAAGATATTGAACAAAACCAGTCCCAGGACCGACCCTTTGGGCACTCCACTTGATACCGGCTGCTAACTAGACATGGAGCCATTGATCACTACCCATTGAGCCTGAGAATCTAGCCAGCTTTCTATCCACCTTATAGTCCATTCATCCAGCCCATACTTCTTTAACTTGCTGGAAAGAATACTGTGGGAGACCGTGTCAAAAGCTTTGCTAAAGTCAAGGAACAACACGTCCACTGCTTTCCCCTCATCCACAGAGCCAGTTATCTCGTCATAGAAGGCAATTAGATTAGTCAGGCATGACTTGCCCTTGGTGAATCCATGCTGACTGTTCCTGATCACTTTCCTCTCCTCTAAGTGCTTCAGAATTGATTCCTTAAGGACCTGCTCCATGATTTTTCCAGGGACTGAGGTGAGGCTGACTGTCCTGTAGTTCCCCGGATCCTCCTTGTTTCCTTTTTCAAAGATGGGCACTACATTAGCCTTTTTCCAGTCATCCGGGACCTCCCCCGATTACCATGAGTTTTCAAAGATAATGGCCAATGTCTCTGCAATCACATCTGCCAACTCCTTTCACACCCTCGGATGCAGCGCATCTGGCTCCATGGACTTCTGCTCACCACGGCTGCCCTCAGTTAAGATAAGAACATAACGGCCAGGCTGGGTCAGCCCAATGGTCCATCCAGCCCAGTATCCCGTCTCCCGACAGTGGCCAGTGCCAGAGGTTTCAGACGGAAGGAACAGAACAAGGTAATTATAGGGTGATCCACCCCCTGTCATCCAGTCCCAGCTTCTGGCAGTTGCAGGTTTAGGGACAACCAGAGCATGGGGCTGGGTCCCTGACCATCTTGGCTCATAGCCATTGATGTCCCTGTCCTCCATGAACTCATCTCATTCTTTTTTGAACCCAATTATACTTTTGGCCTTCGCAATGTTCCCTGGCAATGAGTTCCACAGGCTGACTGTACATTGTCTGAAGAAGTACTGCCTTAGGTTTGTTTTAAATCTGCTGCCTGTTAATTTCATCAGGGTGACTCCTGGTTCTTGTGTTATGAGAAGGAGTAAATAACACTTCCTTAGTCACTGTCTCCACCCCAGTCATGACTTTGTAGACCTCTGTCACATCGCCCTTAATCGTCTCTTTTCCAAGCTGAAAAGTCCAAGTCTTTTTAATCTCCCCTCCTACGGAAGCTGTTCCATCCCCCTCATCATTTTTGTTGCCCTTCTCTGTACCTTTCCCCATTCTAATATATCTTTTTTAAGATAGGGCGAGCGGATCTGCACACAGGATTCAAGATGTGGGCATGCCATGGAATTATACAGAGGCGTGATGGTATTTTCTGCCCTATTATCTATCCCTTTCCTCATGGCTCTGGCTCCTAAAATGCTGTTAGAACTGAGCCGCACATCAGCATTTTTCAGTCGCCTTTTTTTTCTTTTTGCACCATCCTGTAGAATTTAAACAGATGCCTGCTGTAGACTTCTGCAGTGTGCATCTAAAAACCCCCTATAGAAGGCATTTCAATCTATTCAAATCTACAGGTTAGAGTTAGCATGGTTTCTATAGGTCCCTAGGAAATTTCTGTAGTGCCATAGTGGCTGAATTGCAACAGGATTTCCGATTTTCCCATAAGGGGTGACTTAGCTTGGGATCTGGGCGCGGAAAAGCTGGCAGCGTGGTTTCTCTGGGCACCTTTGACGGGACAATGGAATCAGATGGCAGAATATCTCCCCTCACACCTTTCGTATCAGGGGGTCCTGGTGTGCCCTCCCTGAACTCTATTCTTCCATCCTCACTCAAGCAAAATCCTTACTGGGCAAGACAGGAATTCTCGACGGGTGTTGAGGGTGGGGACAGGACCACCCTGCCTTTCTGGTACTGCTCACTGGGAGGGGGCCTGGCCAGATGTGGGTGAGGGGGCTCGGGACTCCTGGCTTGGATCAGATTGAGAGCCACTGGGCTGGGCCTCAAAAGGGCTGGGTTCACCTCCCAGCTGCTGTGGGCAAGTCACTTTCTCTGTGCCTCAGTTTCCCCGTCTGTAAAACATCCCTTCCCCGCAGGGGGAGGGGTTGTGTACAGCTGTGCCACCTGAGGTAAGCACCTCCCAGAGTCTGCACCCCTCACCCCAACCTCTTGCCTCAGCCTGCTCCCAGAGCATGCACTTCAATCCCCTGCCCCAGGTCAGAACCCCCTCCCACATTCTAACTCCCTCTGCCAGCCCTGAGCCCCCTCCTGCACCCCAAATGCCTCATCTCCAGCCCCACACCCCCTCCTGCACCCCCAGCCGGAGCCCTCACCCCCTCCTGCACCCCAACCCTCTGCCCCAGCCCGGTGAAAGTGAGTGAGGGTGGGGGAGAGTGAGCAACAGAGGGAGGGGGGAAGAAGTGAGCGGGAGGCGGGGCCTCAGAGAAGGAGAGGGCAGGGGTGGGGCCTCAGGGAAGAGGCAGGGCAGGGGGCAGGGCAAAGGTGTTCGGTTTTGTGCGACTAGAAAGTTGGCAACCCTAGCCCCACCCCCTACGGCTAACGAGCCCCCGACCGCACGGGGGTGAGCTGGGTCTGCAGTGACCTGCCCGCTCAGCATTTCCATTCTGCACTAGCTTGCGTCTCACACAGCGTTTAAGTGACGGCCGGGGAGGCTGGATTGACAGTCCTGGAGACTGACGGCTTCTGTCCCCAGAACAGCTCCAGCCTGGGCAGCAGCAAGGTCCCCCCTCTTTTCCCAACCCGCCCCTTGGTCTTGCTCTTGCCCCTCTTGTGCCTCTTCAGTGCTGGGTACAGGAGCCCGTTGGTGACAGGGCAGCTCTCTCCCACGCTCGCTGTCTGGCCTCAGTGCCCCCTATATGGGGGTAGCGGGGGAGGGGACACACTGCAGTCTTCTCCCCTGCCCTGGAGCTACTGGTTGGGGCTGTTGGGGGTGGGGAAAGGGAGACAGAGAACGGGGGCACTCAGGATTTGGTTTATGACCTATCAGCACTTGGAACCACGTTGTCCCCTCCTCCCGCCCCCTTGCTAGGAGCTGCTGGCTGTGGCTGCCCCCCACCACACCCACAGCTGCCTGCTCTCCCTCCCCCTCTCTGTGTACCCCGAAGGCTGAGAGCGGGGCTGGCGGCAGCTCCCCAGAGCCCGCTGCAACCCCTGCTGGCTCTGAGTGCCCGTCACTATGTCCGCTGCCAGCTATGCCCGAGTCAGTCTCTGAGTCCCATTAATATAATTACAGCCATCCCCTCTCAATAGCAGAGTCCCAGCTGAGCCCATTGCCATGGCAATGAGCTCTGGGCTGCTACCCCCATTCCTCCCTGCAGCTGCTTTTCATCCAGGACACTCATCGGTGATGTGTTTCACGTTTTTCCTTTGATGACTGTAGGGAGATGCCAGCTGGGCTCAGCTAACAGGCTGGGCAGCTCTGTGGCTGGGAGGACAATGGGTTGACTCAGTGATTGTGCTGCGCTGCAGGCATGATGTACACGGCCCCCATAATACGGGCAACTTGTTGCTTTGAAGGCTAAAAGGTTCCATGATTATCTTGGTCAACCACCTGCACAGCATCACGCAGGCCTTCTCACGCCAGTGTCCAGCCCAATAGCTTCCGGCCGAGCTAGAGCAGGTCTTTGAGAAAGAGACTTCACTGACAACCTGTTGATCTTTCAGCGCCAAATTGATCCGCCTCGATGGAGAGCAGTTAAACCACCTCCGATTGGTGGACGACAGTGTGCTGATTGCCGAAAACACTCTCAAACTACAGCAAATGCTGCGAGGGCTCGACACAAAAAAGCAGCCATGTCGGACTGAAAAGGAGCCGCTCTAAAAGGAAGCGTATGCGGGCTGCTGTCTTGCCAAAAGCCCACATAATAGTCAAGGGAGAACACATAGAAGAAGTTGAGCTATACGTTTATTTGGGCCAAGAAATTAACGTGTGCCACCATCAGGAAGGTGAACTCTCGCGAAGAAAGAAAAGTGGTTGGCACGCATTCAGTTCTATCAAGGATGTTCTCAAAGGAAAAATCAATGAGGCGATACACGCCAACCTCTTCAACTCAACAGTACCGCCAGCAATGTGGTGCCGCAGTGAAACATGGGCACTGACGAAGATAGAAGAGCAACAGCTGTCTGTCACGGAGAGGGCGATGGAAAGAAGAATTTGGGGGATTTCAATCTGTCACCGACTCCCCAGTGAAGTGATCAGACAGCAGAGTGGAGTGCAGGACGTCGTTGTTGAAAGCAGGTAGGTACAATAAAATGCGATGGACCAGGCATATAGCGAGTCACTGACCATTGATGGATTGCAGCTGTCACTGAGTGGTACCCGCGGGAAGTGAAACGACCACTCGGCCGACCTCCAAAGAGATGGGAAGATTTTATAGTGAAAAGGCACATGGAGAAGGAAGGCCAGGATAAGAGAAGAATGGAAGACGTGTTGTGATCGGCACAATTTATATAGAGGCTGAAGGACTGATCAATCAAGGTGATCAAGGTGAAATTGATTCCCCTCTGACTGATAGTGATCCAGGTTGACAAGCTTCCAGATGGCAATCACCACCCGGTTCTCTATAGCCAGGGCACCCTGTATCCTGGCATCTGGGCACTGGGGGTGGGGGCTGGGTGAGCTCAGCACATAACTCCAGGAGTGTGGCCTTTTGCATCCAAAAGTTCTGGAGCTGCTGCTGGCCATCCTAGGTGCTCATCATGATCTGTGGAGTCACCCACTCAGTGCTTGTTGGATGGACAGCAAACCCCTCCCCATCATATGCAGCTGTCCCATGAATAGCTCTACAGATGCATCCACTGCATTCAATCGCCACATTTTTTCCACAAATTCTTTGGGGGTTTTTGAGTGAAAAATCCATTTTGGGGGTTTAGAAACTATTCACTGAATCTGGGTTGAATTCGAAGAACGGTTTCCGCTGCGGAAAAGAAATCTTGAAAAAGTCAAAAACATTTCACTTTGACTTTTCAATTCCAAACAGGGTTTCCATTTCAGATTTGGCCAATTAAAAAAAAACCAACAAGAGGGTGAAAAACACCCAAAACAGCGTAATCAAAATGAAAAACTTGGAGGAAAAAATTCATTTCCAGTTGACCAAAACGTTTCATTCAACTTGAAATAAATAAAAATCAAAACATAATTGTGTTGAGTCTATTCAAAACATTTTAGTCGATTTGAAACAAAAAGTGTTCCAGTTTAGATTTGATGTAATATTAGAAAACATTGTCTTCAGTTCAAATGGAACTGGATTTTTTTAAAATCTATTATTTGCTCGGCTCTATTTTTTGCCCATCCTCAGTAGCCTGTGCCTGAAGATTGTGGCCTTGAACGTACCATAAATAAATAAATAAATAAATGGTTTGCACTGTCCTTAAATGGACAAGAAAGCCAAGCTATTCTGTGATGCATTCTCATTTTCAGCAGAGCAGCCGGCAGAACTTTTGAGGGCAAAACCTTCCAGTTCAGACGAACCCAACAGGCTACAAAAGTTTGTTCATTATCCCGGGCTGATCCTGGAGAATGCAGCACATCCCAAAGGAATCTGTTCCCATGCTTACCTCCCACGTTAGAAACGTGCATCTTATTTCCAGCCTGTCTCCCTCCACATCCCAGCTGTCAGATCTCATCCTGCCTTTGTCTGCTAGGGGGAAGAAAATTCCGTAAGGATTGCAATTTCCGCCATGATCTTCTTAGCTGAAGCAAATATATTCATGCCAGTCACAACTGCCAATTGCTTCCCACTGAATCTCAGAAGCCCCAGGCAGATGCTGGGAACATCCAGCTTCCCCCTTGACAGTTACGACTCACTGATGTGTTAATATGAAAAACCTGCAGCAGATGGAAAATGTATGACAATGCGTTGGGTTTAATATCAGAACAAACACCAACAAACCTGTGGTTTAGTGACAGTTTAAAGTGATGTCAGAAACCTCCACCCACCCATCCAAAACCTTAAAAGCAAACAACAAGCAAAGAGAAAAGGGACAGGTTTAAAAAGGTACATAATACTAATTAATAATAATTATAATAATTAATTATTAATAAAAAGAAAAGGAGGACTTGTGGCACCTTAGAGACTAACAAATTTATTTGACCATGAGCTTTCGTGAGCTCACTTCATCAGATGCACTGAATGCTTAGGCCCAAATAAATTGGTTAGTCGCTAAGGTGCCACAAGTACTCCTTTTCTTTTTGCGAATACAGACTAACACGGCTGCTACTCTGAAACCTCTAATTATTAATAATAATTCCTAGCTCTTATATACCCCTCGCCATTAGTCAGTTTCAAAGTGCTTTCCAAAGGAGGCAAGAATTATTATCCCTGTCTTGTAGATGGTGAAACAGGCTCAGAGCAGGAAGCAGACCTGCCCTCGGTCACCCAGTTACAGAGGTGGGACTAGACCCCACATTTCCACACCCCCAGTCCAGCATGTACTCCACGAGGCCACATATAGTAAGCGACTAATTCACATAGGTGCTTGTGTAAAACCTATTAGGAGCCTATCTGCATCTTTAGGCACCTAAATACCTTTGTAAATATGGCCCTAAGTCCCCTGCATTGCTTGTGCCACCTGCCCCTACCGCCCTGAGACGCTGCGCCGTGGCAGAGAGACACATCTCACAGCTGTGAGTCTGCTGCAGCCACTGACCTAGCCGCAGCTGTTGTAGCTCAGGCCATAGGTGTGCGTGGTTCTAAATCTACAGGTCCTGGGCTCTGGCCTGACACTCGCGTCTTTCATATTGCTCACAACACTGTCCTTAACACATGCTAGTGCTCTATGCAGCCTGCCCTTCCAAGCAATACACCCTGTGCATTGTCAGACTCGCCCCCTCACGCAGAACCAGGGGGAGGGCTAGCGCCTCTGCAATGGAAATATTGTGGGGGCTGATCTGTCGTCCTGTCCATGCACACTGTTCCACTGCACGTCCCGGGACCCAATATGCCCTGTAAACTGCACACATGCCTCCGAGGGCGGGGGCAGAGGAGACAGCAGGATCTGGAGGCTAGAGTGGCTGCTGCAGTGACAAGGACCAGGTAGGAACCGGAGTGATCAGGCTGGGGCTGGGAGCAGCTACCCGATGGTTGGCAAGACAGAGAATGGCTGAGACAGACTTCCCAGCCTGGAGCTAGCTCCCGCCCTGCCTGCTGAGTCTCAGCGGCTCTCACACAGAGTGCCTGCCCTGCTCCTCCTCCTCTCCTCACCTGGCCATCTAGGGTAGCCAGGTGCCTGCCTTTTCAACTGGACTTTCTGGTCGAAAAGGGGACCTGACATTGTCCAGTCGGATCTATTGACCAGACACCCAATGTCTGATTACTGCAGGCAGGGGAGGCAGGGAGGCTCTGGGCCACCTCCTACAGGCAAGTCCCTCCCAGCCTGGGCAGGGGTGGGGGTGGGTGGGAGCGGAAAAGCAGCGAGTGACAGGGGGGCGAGGGGAAGAGGAGTGGACGGGAGGCGGGGGCTTTGGGGAGAAGAAGAGGGGCAGGGGAGGTTCCAGAACTCCTGCTGGAGTGTCCGTTTTTTAAATAAAAAGAGAAGGAGTACTTGTGGCACCTTAGAGACTAACCAATTTATTTGAGCATGAGCTTCCGTGAGCTACAGCTCACTTCATCGGATGCATACCGTGGAAACTGCAGCAGACTTTATATACACACAGAGAATATGAAACAATACCTCCTCCCAGCCCACTGTCCTGCTGGTAATAGCTTATCTAAAGTGATCATCAGGTTGGGCCATTTCCAGCACAAATCCAGGTTTTCTCACCCTCCACCCCCCCACACAAATTCACTCTCCTGCGGATGGAGGGTGAGAAAACCTGGATTTGTGCTGGAAATGGCCCAACCTGATGATCACTTTAGATAAGCTATTACCAGCAGGACAGTGGGCTGGGAGGAGGTATTGTTTCATATTCTCTGTGTGTATATAAAGCCTGCTGCAGTTTCCACGATATGCATCTGAGGAAGTGAGCTGTAGCTCACGAAAGCTTATGCTCTAATAAATTGGTTAGTCTCTAAGGTGCCACAAGTACTCCTTTTCTTTTTGCGAATACAGACTAACACAGCTGTTACTCTGAAACCGTTTTTTAAATATTACCAAATTGGCAACCCTACCATCACCCCTCCATTCAAAGCAAACTTCTGCAGCCTCCGATGGTGGCCTCCTCAGCATACCAGCCATGCCAGCCATGCACCTGCAAAGTCATTCTCCCTTAATGTGGCAGAGGGTTAATAGAAGATGCCATAGAATTAATAAAAAGAAAAGGAGTACTTGTGGCACTTTAGAGACTAACAAATTTATTTATTTGTTAGTCTCTAAGGTGCCACAAGTACTCCTTTTCTTTTTGCAAATACAGACTAACACGGCTGCTACTCTGAAACCTGTCATAGAATTAATAGTTTGATGGACAGGGCCCTGCCCCACATGCCCACCGATGCCAAAGTCCCCCATTTTTCCCCCATGTGACCCTCCATTGCCCCATTCCCTCATACCAAGGCCCCCCATTCTGCCCCCCATGCCAGGGGCTCTCTGTGTCCTCCATTTCCCCAGTCTCAGCACCAGAGAAGCTCCCCAGTGGGATTGTGACATCAAAGGCAAATCAGCCAATCAGCTGTTTTAGTAGAAATCAGACCTTTCTGGTTCCCAGTTGTCACCAAAATCCAGAGGGTTCTTCTCATGAATGCCTAGAACATTCCCCGAAATGTTGGAGCTGTTTGGACACTGCCAGCAAAAGTTATCAGATTACAGACAAACTGAAAAATCGCATCCTGCTGAGAGTTAGGCCTCTACTGCAGAAACAAGGCAACCTTGCAACATCGAGATTTAAGGGAAGCTTGCCACAGAATATGCCACATTGTGCTAAGAGGCACCATTATCTCGGGATGATGATAAATTGCACAGCTATTAACCAATGAATGAGTGGCAGAAGCAGCCATATCCTCTGATGAGGAGAAAATCAAGAACTCTTTTGTTGCTCTTCTGAAGAGCTCATTTGCTTTAACTGGATGCTCCTCCTGGCCTAGTTCAATTATGAAATCAGCCTCCCCCGACTGAAGAATGACGCGACTCTAACTGTCAGGCAGGCTCAGCTCATTCTGAGACATTGCCGCCCCCCCACTTTTCCTGTCTGATGTAAGCCAGGCCCATGATGCCATGGTTTAGCATGCAGCACGCATTCCTTTTGAGACCTCTTCCTAATTAACTGACAATGGATCAGCCGGTTCTTCTAGATCGGTTGCATCCATCTGATAATAATAACGCTCTGTTTATCTCTAGGCAAGGAGCATGTCTACATTGCAAATTAAATCCATGGAGATGAGGCTCAGCACCGGGGTCAATGGACTTCAGCTCGTGCTGCAGGGCTAAAAATTGCAGTGTAGACAGACGTTCAGGCTCGGGCTGGCGCCCAAGCTCTGAGACCCTTCCCCCTTGCTGGGTTTCTGAGCCCAGGCTCCAGCCCAAGCCTGGACGTCTACGCTGCTATTTCGAGCCATGCAGCCAGAGCCCCACAAGCCCGAGTCAGTTTACCGGGCCAACCACAGCGATGCCGCAGGGTTTGTATGCCCGTGTAGACATACCCATAAAGGCTTAGGTGTAAAAGCTAGACAAGACCATTTTGGGCACCTAGACTGACCTCCGTCACAGCACAGGCCAGAGAATTTCACCCACAATTCACCTTGTGGTTGAACTGGAGCTTAAGTTCTTTTAGAAAGAGACATCCAATCTGGATCTAAAGATGCCAGATGGAGAATGCTGTGTCTGCAGGGTCTCATAGACTCATAGATACTAAGGTCAGAAGGGACCATTATGATCATCTAGTCTTGACCTCCTGCATAATGCAGGCCACAGAATCTCACCCGCCCGCCCCCACTCCTGCAATAAACCTCTCACCTGTGTCTGAGCTATTGAAGTCCTCAAATCATGGTTTAAAGACTTCAAGTGCAGAGAATCCTCCAGCAAGTGACCCGTGCCCCATGCTACAGAGGAAGGCGAAAAAACCCCAGGGCCTCTTCCAATCTGCCTCTTCCTGACCCCAAATATGGCGATCAGCTGAACCCTGAGCATATGGGCAAGATTCACCAGCCAAATACCCAGGAAAGAATTCTCTGTAGTAACTCAGATCCCACCCCATCTAACATCCCATCACAGGCCACTGGGCCTATTTACCATGAATAGTTAAAGATCAATTAATTGCCAAAATCATGGTATGCCATCATACCATCTCCTTCATAAATTTATCGAGTTTAATCTTGAAGCCAGTTAGGTGTTTTGCCCCCACTGCTTCCCTTGGAAGGCTATTCCAAAACTTCGCTCCCCTGATGGTTAGAAACCTTTGTCTAATTTCAAGTCTAAACTTCCTGATGGCCAGTTTATATCCATTTGTTCTTGTGTCCACATTGGTACTGAGCTTAAATAATTCCTCTCCTTCTCCGGTATATATCCCTCTGATATATTTATAGAGAGCAATCATATCTCCCCTCAACCTTCTTTTGGTTAGGTTAAACAAGCCAAGCTCCTTGAGTCTCCTTTCATAAGACAAGCTTTCCATTCCACGGATCATCCTAGTAGCCCTTCTCTGTACCTGTTCCAGTTTGAATTCATCCTTCTTAAACATGGGAGTCCAGAACTGCACACAGTATTCCAGGTGAGATCTCACCAGTGCCTTGTATAACGGTACTAACACCTCCTTATCTCTACTGGAAATACCTCCCCTGATGCATCCCAAGACCACATTAGCTTTTTTCACGGCCATATCACATAGAATCATAGAATCATAGAATATCAGGGTTGGAAGGGACCCCAGAAGGTCATCTAGTCCAACCCCCTGCTCAAAGCAGGACCAATTCCCAGTTAAATCATCCCAGCCAGGGCTTTGTCAAGCCTGACCTTAAAAACCTCTAAGGAAGGAGATTCTACCACCTCCCTAGGTAACGCATTCCAGTGTTTCACCACCCTCTTAGTGAAAAAGTTTTTCCTAATATCCAATCTAAACCTCCCCCACTGCAACTTGAGACCATTACTCCTCGTTCTGTCATCTGCTACCATTGAGAACAGTCTAGAGCCATCCTCTTTGGAACCCCCTTTCAGGTAGTTGAAAGCAGCTATCAAATCCCCCCTCATTCTTCTCTTCTGCAGGCTAAACAATCCCAGCTCCCTCGGCCTCTCCTCATAACTCATGTGTTCCAGTCCCCTAATCATTTTTGTTGCCCTTCGCTGGACTCTCTCCAATTTATCCACATCCTTCTTGAAGTGTGGGGCCCAAAACTGGACACAGTACTCCAGATGAGGCCTCACCAATGTCGAATAGAGGGGAACGATCACGTCCCTCGATCTGCTCGCTATGCCCCTACTTATACATCCCAAAATGCCATTGGCCTTCTTGGCAACAAGGGCACACTGCTGACTCATATCCAGCTTCTCGTCCACTGTCACCCCTAGGTCCTTTTCTGCAGAACTGCTGCCTAGCCATTCGGTCCCTAGTCTGTAGCTGTGCATTGGGTTCTTCCGTCCTAAGTGCAGGACCCTGCACTTATCCTTATTGAACCTCATCAGATTCCTTTTGGCCCAATCTTCCAATTGGTCTAGGTCCTTCTGTATCCTATCCCTCCCCTCCAGCGTATCTACCACTCCTCCCAGTTTAGTATCATCCGCAAATTTGCTGAGAGTGCAATCCACACCATCCTCCAGATCATTTATGAAGATATTGAATAAAACCGGCCCCAGGACCGACCCCTGGGGCACTCCACTTGATACCGGCTGCCAACTAGACATGGAGCCATTGATCACTACCCGTTGAGCCCGACAATTTAGCCAGCTTTCTACCCACCTTATGGTGCATTCATCCAGCCCATACTTCCTTAACTTGCTGACAAGAATACTATGGGAGACCGTGTCAAAAGCTTTGCTAAAGTCAAGAAACAATACATCCACTGCTTTCCCTTCATCCACAGAACCAGTAATCTCATCATAAAAGGCGATTAGATTAGTCAGGCATGACCTTCCCTTGGTGAATCCATGCTGGCTGTTCCTGATCACTTTCCTCTCATGCAAGTGCTTCAGGATTGATTCTTTGAGGACCTGCTCCATGATTTTTCCAGGGACTGAGGTGAGGCTGACTGGCCTGTAGTTCCCAGGATCTTCCTTCTTCCCTTTTTTAAAGATTGGCACTACATTAGCCTTTTTCCAGTCATCCGGGACTTCCCCGGTTCGCCACGAGTTTTCAAAGATAATGGCCAGTGGCTCTGCAATCACAGCCGCCAATTCCTTCAGCACTCTCGGATGCAACTCGTCCGGCCCCATGGACTTGTGCACGTCCAGCTTTTCTAAATAGTCCCTAACCGCCTAACATTGGCGGCTCATAGTCATCCTGTGGTCAATCAATACTCCAAGGTCCTTCTCCTCCTCCGTTACTTCTAATTGATGTGTCCCTAGTTTATAAATAAATTATTGCTATTAATCCCTAAATGCATGACCTTACACTTTTCACTATTAAATTTCATCCTATTACTATTAAGGTCATCCAGATCCTCCTGTGATTTCCTGGTTCTTCTCTAAATTGGTAATACCTCCCAGCTTTGTATCATCCGCAAACTTTATTAGCACACTCCCACTTTTTGTACCGAGGTCAGTAATAAAAAGATTAAATAAGATTGGTCCCAAAACCGATCCCTGAGGAACTCCACTGGTAACCTCCCTCCAGTTTGACAGTTCACCTTTCAGTATGACCCATTGTAGTCTCCCTTTTAACCAATTCCTTATCCACCTTTCAATTCTCATATTGGTCCCCGTCTTTTCCAATTTAACTAATAATTCCCCATGCGGCACCGTATCAAACACCTTACTGAAATCTAGGTAAATTAGATCCATGGCGCTTCCTTTGTCTAAAAAATCTGTTACTTTCTCAAAGAAGGAGATCAGGTTGGTTTGGCACGATCTACCTTTTGTAAAACCATGTTGTATTTTGTCCTATTTACCATTGATCTCAATGTCCTTAACTACTTTCTCCTTCAAAAATTTTTCCAAGACCTTGCATACTACAGATGTCAAACTAACAGGCCTATAATTAACCGGATCACCTTTTTTCCCTTTTTTAAAAATAGGAACTACGTTAGCAATTCTCCAATCGTACGGTACAACCCCTGAGTTTACAGATTCAATAAAAATTCTTGCTAATGGGCTTGCAATTTCATGTGCCAATTCCTTTAATATTCTTGGATGAAGATTATCTGGGCCCCCCGATTTAGTCCCATTAAGCTGTTTGAGTTTCGCTTCTACCTCAGATATGGTAATATCTACCTCCATATCCTCATTCCCATTTGTCATGCTACCATTATCCCTAAGATCCTCATTAGCCTTATTAAAGACTGAGGCAAAGTATTTGTTTAGATATTGGGCGATGCCTAGATTATCCTTGAACTCCACTCCATCCTCAGTGTTTAGCGGTCCCACTTCTTTCTTTGTTTTCTTCTTATTTATACGACTATAGAACCTTTTACTATTGGTTTTAATTCCCTTTGCAAGGTCCAACTCTACATGGCTTTTAGCCTGTCTCACTTTATCCCTACATGTTCTGACCTCAGTAAGGTAGCTTTCCTTGCTGATCCCTCCCATCTTCCACTCCCTGTAGACTTTCTGCTTTTTCTTAATCACCTCTCTGAGATGCTTGCTCATCCAGCTTGATCTACAACTCCTGCTTATGACTCTTCTCCCCTTTCTTGGGATGCAGGCTTCCGATAGCTTCTGCAGCTTTGACTTGAAGTAATTCCAGGCCTCCTCGGCCTTTAGATCCATAAATTCTTCAGTCCAATCCACTTAAAATCATAGATTCATAGAATATCAGGGTTGGAAGGGACCCCTGAAGGTCATCTAGTCCAACCCCCTGCTCGAAGCAGGACCAATTCCCAGTTAAATCATCCCAGCCAGAGCTTTGTCAAGCCTGACCTTAAAAATCTCTAAGGAAGGAGATTCTACCACCTCCCTAGGTAACGCATTCCAGTGTTTCACCACCCTCTTAGTGAAAAAGTTTTTCCTAATATCCAATTTAAACCTCCCCCACTGCAACTTGAGACCATTACTCCTCGTTCTGTCATCTGCTACCATTGAGAACAGTCTAGAGCCATCCTCTTTGGAACCCCCTTTCAGGTAGTTGAAAGCAGCTATCAAATCCCCCCTCATTCTTCTCTTCTGCAGGCTAAACAATCCCAGCTCCCTCAACCTCTCCTCATAACTCATGTGTTCTAGACCCCTAATCATTTTTGTTGCCCTTCGCTGGACTCTCTCCAATTTATCCACATCCTTCTTGTAGTGTGGGGCCCAAAACTGGACACAGTACTCCAGATGAGGCCTCACCAATGTCGAATAGAGGGGAATGATCACATCCCTCGATCTGCTCGCTATGCCCCTACTTATACATCCCAAAATGCCATTGGCCTTCTTGGCAACAAGGGCACACTGCTGACTCATATCCAGCTTCTCATCCACTGTCACCCCTAGGTCCTTTTCCGCAGAACTGCTGCCTAGCCATTCGGTCCCTAGTCTGTAGCGGCGCATTGGATTCTTCCGTCCTAAGTGCAGGACCCTGCACTTATCCTTATTGAACCTCATCAGATTTCTTTTGGCCCAATCCTCCAATTTGTCTAGGTCCTTCTGTATCCTATCCCTCCCCTCCAGCGTATCTACCACTCCTCCCAGTTTAGTATCATCCGCAACTTCCCTAACTAATTTCCTTAATTTTGGAAAATCAGCCCTTTTGAAATCAAAAACCCTAGTCGCAGATTTATTTTTGTTTATCCTTCCGTGCAGTTTGAACTGAATTAGCTCATGATCTTGTCTGCACAGGCCACATCTTATCTAAAAACCATGGACTGAACAGAGATACCGGATTTATAGCTTATTACAATAATTTATAACCCACTACAACCAATCCCTCCCCCTCCCCCTCCCCCCCGCCCCCCACAGTCTTTCCTCCCTATGACTGGAGGAGTGTTAACAGACCACTTCACCTTGAATGGTCCCTGGAAATATGTGTTAACTACTTGTGAAACAACCTATTCCAGCGTGTATTTAGCTGTGACACTCTGTGTCCATGTCTACACTACAGACCTTACAGTGGTACGGCTGTAGATGGCACATATAAGAGGCTTGGGGAGGCTAAGCCTCCCCAGAAAAGGTTGTCCATGAAAGAGGCTAAATGCTACAGATGTAGCGTGGGTCTCCTCCCTTTGGAAGCGCATCGGCCCGCTGCCTTTGAAGCACCAGAAGCAAAGCTCCCTAGAAGTTGGGGGGGGGGCACTGGTGCCTGGATCGTGGCCCCACCCATACTTCGCCCCAAGTCCCTGCTCGAACTCAGCCTCTTCCCCCGAGTCTCCGTCCTCACTCCACCTCTTCTCCCTGGGTGCCCCCCACCGCCACTCGCTCACCTCCACAGCGAAGGGGAGCGAGCGAATGAGCAAGAGGCCAGCTGGCCAGTGGGTGGGCCTCGGGGGGAGACACAGAGAGGGGCTGATGGGTAGGCTCAGGGGAGGGGGTGGAGAAGGGCAGACAGGAGAGGCTCAAGGAAAGAGCAGAGGCCGGAAGAGGTGGAGCAAGGGTGGGTCGTTGGGGGAGGAGGTGGAGCTTGGGCGGGCCTTGGGGGAGGCAAAGTCCAGGTGCCAGTGGCCCCCCACACACACTTCTAGGGACCTTCTGACAGTCGCGTGTAAGCCTCCCCAAATGGAAGACTCACGCACCGCCTGTGGGCACAGCTGTACCGACGGGGCTGTGCCAGTGTAAGATCTCTCGTGTAGCCGCTCTATACCAACAGGAGAGATCTCTCCCATCAACATAATTAAACCGCCTCCAACGAGCGGCAGTAGCTATGTCGGCAGGAGATGCTCTGCTGGGGGGGTTTCACACCTCTGAGGGACATACGTTTTACCGACAGACGTGGTAGTGTAGACATGGCCTAAGTTCCCCAGACCCGAAGAAGAACTCTGCGTAGCTCGAATCCATGTCTCTGTCACCCACAGCAGTTGGTCCAATAAACACTATTCCTTCACCCTCCTTGTCTAATATCCCGGGACCTACCCAGCTACAACACCACAGGCTGCAGCTTCTGTATTCGGGTTGTTGTAGGCAGGGCTCAGTTAGATGCCACTTCATTCTGAGGTTCGTCATTTCCACGTTTCCTGAAGAGTTTCCACGTAACACAGGCAAGAAGCTGAATCTTCTTAGCATTTGCCAAGGAAGTTGAAAGAGAAAAGCAAGGGAAAGGGTTGGGGAGAGAGAGAGAGATCGATGAAGTCTGCTAGAGCAAAGCTTTTCAAATGTCCATCGGCTTTTCAGCTTGCTTGGGTGAGGCAACTCTAATGCTGAAAAACCCTCTGGCTTGGTTTCCTTCCTCAGTGCTTACAATGGAAGCACCCAAGGGCACGGCTATTTAGTCTTCTATTGAAAACCAAAGTACTGTTATTAACCGCGGGCCGGCCCAGGCTGGGGCCCCCTTGTGCTAGGTGCTGCACCAACAGAGAGTAGCAGTTTGCCCCTGCCTTGAAGAGCTGGCAATGTAACTAGAGCGGCCAGAGGCAGGGTGAAGGGCAGAATGCCCCCGCAGAGTGACCAATGGGAGCACAGTGCCATGATTGTGGGGGAGGGTTGGCTAAGCTGTGCGGTGGGCAGACACCACCTGGGTCCTAGTGCCGTCTGTGCGGGGGTGTTTCCCTGCACAGTTCTGGGGTGCCGGGGGAGGAAGTGTCCCTGGCTGCGCTCCATTTTGCCCCCTTGCCCCCAGTGCAGCACCTGCTTCTGCTCGTACTCGAACTATTCAATATTATCATCATCATTCATGTGCATCATAAACCCAGCTGAGATCAGGGCCCCATTGTGCTAGGTGCTGTCTGTAATAAGAGACAATCCCAGCCCCAATAAGCATGTAGTATTAATGAGGCAAAGGATGGGAGGGGAAACTGAGGCACACAGAGGGCATGGGACCTGCCTAAGGTGATATAGCTGCTCAAGACCAGGACTAGAGCCCAGAGTCTATGTGTGATCAGCTTTGTGTCATAGGCTGTATCCAGAGATTCTCCTTTAGCTCAAGTGGCAGGCGGCTGGGGCTCTGAAGCAATTGCTGGATTCTCTCTCTGCCCTTGTCATGCAGTTCAACATGTCTTTGGTGTACAGCACTACACTAGTTGTGAAGCCCTGGACAGTAAGAGCTCCCTTCTGCAGATAGTGATAAATCACCAGGATACAGGGTGGTGCGTGTATGCAGCCTAATCCGCTGTGTTCCTGTGTCATGGACGAAGGCCAGTGTGCAGTTTTAGTGGGTATTTAAATCCCACTCAGATCCTTCTCCTCTGCGGAGCCTGATAGAGATTACCTCTTACAGGAGAAAATAAAACTCTCTGGAGATGGTCTTGTCACATAATCCCTGGGTTTTACATGCTAGCAATGTGGAGTGGACGTGGACCTAACAGCAATAAGGAAGAGAGGTAGAATCCAGGGGCTAGAACCCAGCTGTCAAATGATCTGTGTTTTATTTCTGGATCTGGGAGGTGAGGGGGATCTAGTGCTTAAAGTTGGGGGGGCGGGCTGGCAGAAAGGACTCCTGGGTTCTAGCCTCGGCTCTGGGAGGGGAGTGGGGTCTAGTGATTAGAGCAGTGGCCTAGCAGTCAGGACTCCTGGGTTCTATTCCCAGCTCTGGGAGGGAAGTGGTATCTAGTGGTTAGACCATGAGGGAATGGTTCTGGGAGTCAGGACTCCTGGATTCCATCTTTGGCTTTGCAGTGGGCTTGTTATGTGACAAGAAAATTGGTTCCATTCTCTATGCCTCAGTTTTCCCATCAGTAAAATGGTGACACTGAGACCCCAGCTGAAATCAGAACCCTGTTGTGCCAATTTCTGCACAGAGTGAGAGACAATCACTGCCCCAAAGAGCTCACAGTCTGACAAAGGAAGGGTTAACATCCACATTTTACAGATGGGAAACTGAGGAATGAGTGCAATGACAGGACTTGCCCAAGGTCACACAGGGAGTCTGTGGCAAAGCTGGGGATTGAACCCACATCTGCTGCGTTCCAGTCCAGTGCCTAAACTAATGGAAAGAAAAAACACAATTTCCTCACCTCCATGCAGGGAGTGCAAGGGTTAATTCATTAGCACTGAAAAGCACTGGGGGCGGGATATGAGAGCAGTGATACCAATATATAGCACTGTTACCACAGCTGACTGGAAAAACAGCACAAAATGTTGCCTCGATTCTTAAAAAATTACGTATGTTTCCAAATGTTTATATTTTAAAATACAGATCATCGAAAAACCCAAACAGTTTGGACACAATTTCTCATTAACACATTTTTTTGGAGCGTGGGGGGGGAGGGTGTTAGCAAAAAATCAATTTGGGGACAAAAATGTGCATGAAAAATCAAAATTTGGCGACTTGCTCCCCACTGCAATGATTCCACTCCAGTGGGTGCCAGCACCGCCTCATCCGAGCTCTCGCTGTCCTTCGCCTCCCGTCACATCAGAGTACGCTGCCTGGGAGGCCCTAGAATTTGGTCAGGAGCAGGAGAGGATTTGGAGAGTTTCACTGATACTTATTTAGTCACAAACTTTAGGGCAACAGCGGGAATCATTTAAACAGCTTTGCTCAGCCAACTGGGGAAGAAATCCAGCAGCACATGACATATGTGGCTAATAAATACAAGGGATCAAATGATTGACCAAACATTTGTTCCCACAGGGGGCATGGTATGGACGCTGTGGGGGGGGTTCAGTGGACTGCATTGCTGCCTTTCTCAGGAGTGCGTCTGTGTGCAGGATGAGGTGGGGAGCAGGCCACTGTGGGTGACTACCCAGTGCATCGTGGTCAGGGGGGCCTGCCCTGGTCAAGAGACATTTTCGAAACTTTTGACTGTGTTTTGACATTTTCAAATCCCCCCTCCCAATTTTCTAAGGAAAATTTCATCAAAGTCCACATGATTTTGCCAAAATTTTCGGTTTAACCAAAATGGCATTTTCTGATAGAAAATGGTTTCAGCTAAAATTTTCCAACCAGCTCTGAGGAGCTTTGTTCCCCCTTGTGACTCCTCTTTGTGACTCCGCTGCCCCCTCCCCACTCCCAGGTGCATTCCTGGGGCTCCAGCACTTTGGGACACAAGGCGCTGTTCAAACACAAATGATGACACTCCAGGTGTTTCTCTGCTGGCTGCAGGCATCCTCTGACTGCTGGGGGGCTGTAGACAGAACTGGCCCAGCTATTCACTGCAAACAGGTTACTCAACCCATTCTGCCCATGAACCCATCACAACCCCAGCAGATTTTCTCAGACACTGAAATTGTTGGCCGAAGGGGGTTGTTTGGGGAGCTGTTGTGGTTTTTCCACATGCCACGGCTTGCATGCTGGAGGATGTGGAATACAGATGGGAGAGCGTAGTGTGTGCTTTTCTCCTCTGGAGCAGTCTGCAGTGACTCTGGCAACAAGATGACTGCTAGCTCCGTGCCTGATCTGCGCAGGACATATGGCTGTGCCAGCCCCAGCCCTGGTTTTGTAGCTCAAGCTATCTACAGCAGCTCTTGCTTTTAGTTGGGATGTTGCCAAGATGGTGGCCATCACACCTGCTGCCCAGGGAGCTCTCACATGAATAGGTTCTGCAGCGGGCTCAAGAACACACTCCTTAGGTGCCCTAAATCTGACCCACCCCCACCCCACAGCCCCCAGGGCTCCCTGATGGCCACTGGGGAGGGGGTGGATATTGTCTGTTTCAGTCCCAACCCTCCCCACACAGAACCCCCACCTGGCAGGCTGAGCTGCTTTGGATTGGCCAACAAGCCTACACTGAAGGATTCTTGTCATTGGCTAGTTGCTTTGTTTTTAAACCTCATTGGCTGCATGGAGCTGGGGGGAAGGTGTAACAGGGGGACTGATGGGAGCAGCAAAGAGCTGGCCAGATCCAGCCAAGCCCTGCGCTCTAGGGATTACAGGTGCTGCTCGCCAAGGGCCATACATTGGCTGGAGCAGAGGGGCCTGCGGGGGCTTGTCTCAGCCCAGGTCCATATGGATGAGTTATTAAGCTGTTGTCCCCCTTATTCAGAGGCAAGGCTTTACTCTCAATCCTCCAGTCTGGCATAGGAGACACCTTGACAGATGCCCCCCACCCCAAACATCAGGCTAATGTCTCCTTACAAAGCCAAAGAGCTTTATTTCCAGATGCTCTGGGCAGGTCCCTGAGGTGCCAGTGGGAGATGCTCACGATGATGTGCCAAGGACAATGGTATGGTGGGAGGAGGGAGGGAAGGGAGGCGTCTGGCTTAGGACCCAGACTTCCCAAAGTGTCCACTCGTTTCTGGTTGCCTCAGTATTTGGACTGTGAGGATGCCTCAGCCAGAGGACAGAGGAACCCCAAATAAGAAGGCACTTTGGGAAGAAACCCTGACCCCTTCCAAGCCAGGGATTCTGAAGAACCAGTCACCACAGCTTCCATTGAATGGTGCCTCTTGTCCTGAGTAACGTCAATGTGGCCCGGCAACTATATTGGATTTACCACCTCAGCTTTCAGTCAGGAGGAGCAGGCCGCGCAGGCTGGCATGACTGGGAGGCCTCAGGGACCCCCGGAAGGGCTGGGACTAGATCTCCTCAGTGACAAACTTCATCTCGGCATTGTGGGAGCCGGAGAGAATGGTGCCGACCCGGCGCCGGAAGAGGAAGGGGAAAGCCTTCTTGAAGGACTTCCTAAAGCTGTCGCCCATGAAGGCGTAGACGATGGGGTTGATGGAGGAGTTGGCGTAGGACATACAGTTGGCCCATGTCTTGATCTTGTAGGTCTCGTAGTTGGCCTGGAAGCTATCATAGAAGCCCTGGAAGAGGAGGTAGAGCTGGATGGGGCCCCAGCACACAGTGAAGAGTACCACGATCACCACCACCATCTTGGACACCTTGGCCTTTGTGGCGACAGAGCGCTCGGACAGGTGCTGTACCTGCTGAGAAAGGGGAGCAGGAACATAGAGGCCTGGTTTAGAGCAGGGGGGCTAGGAGCCAGGACTCCCTGGTTCGATCCCTGGCTCTGAGAGGGAAGTGGGGTCTAGTGGTTAGAGCAGGAGAGTTGGGGGTGAGGACTCCGTGTCCTGTTGAGAAAAGTCCTGGGGCTGGGTGATGGGGCTTCCAGATATATTGGGCAGAGGGGTTCCCCAATACAGAGACACCCCAGTTTACTGCCCCTGGCTCACCTGGTAGTTGTGGTCGATGGGCTCCACAATGGGGCGCCCCACACGCTTGAGCATGACGGAGTAGCAGAGGCAGATGGTGAGCAGGGGCAGCAGGTAGATGGCCAGGAAGGTGTAGAGGATGATGCTGCGCTCCTGGCTTTTGCTGGCGAAGGCCTCGATGCAGTAGGTGCGCAGCCCATACCAGTAGCCCACCTCAGTGCGGTGGTACATGGCTATGGGCAGCGAGAGAAGGAAGGAACCTGGGGACAGGAAGGCAACAGGGTGAAAGGTATGACAGGGCCAGTGCTCTGGGGAGGCCTGGGGTCCAGCCATGGCTCTGAGCATAAGGAGAACTGATTTGGCACATTCATGAATGGCTGAGGCTGATCAGCGGAGAGGGTTAGCATCCGTCTCTGTTCAGCAAAGACCCAGGAGCGTAGAATAGCAGGGGGCTGTGGGTCGGGACTGAGGGGCAAAAGCAGAGCTGAGCTGGGGAGGCAAGGCCTGGAATAGCAGAGGATACAGGGTGGGATTGAGAGGTGCCAGGAGAGCTGTGTGTGTAGGGAGCCTGGGCTGAGGTAGCAGGGGGCTGTGGATTGGTTTGAGGTGAATTAGCAGATTTGTGGGTGCTGGTGGGTTAGAACCAGAACAGAAGGTGGAAGTTTCTATTGACCATCAGATACCGAGGCACAAATATTAATTCCCTCTGCCTGTGTTCAGAGATCCCAGATAGGGTGACCAGACGTCCCGGTAAAATCGGGACTGTCCTGATATTGAGCAGTTTGTCCCGATATTGATGCCATTTGACCCGATATTTTGTTTCGGGCGCATCTTTTTGTTTTTTTCCCCTGAGGCGGCGGTGACAGGCAGGGGGAGCACCTTTTCAATTGTTATACTCACCCGGCACATCTGGGTCTTCGGTAGCACTTCGGCAGCGAATACTTCAGTCGCTGACATGTCCGGGGCTTCGGCGGCATTTCGGCAGCTGGTACTTCTTTCTTTGTCGGCAGGATTTATTTCCTGCCGCCAAATGTGCCGGGTGAGTGTAACAATTGAAAAGGTGCTCACCCTGCGGCGGTCCCAATATTTTGTATTTACCATCTGGTCACCCTAATCCGAGAGGAGACCTTGCGCTGGGTATGGAGCTGTGCTGCTGGGCTCAGGACTGGCCAGGGTCAGGCCAGGAATCCCTTGGGAAACCTTTTACAAGATCTTTGCAGGGTTGGTGTCCTGGATGCATGTTCAGGGACACAGCTCTCCTCCTTCCTTCCCTTCTTTCCACCACCCCTGGGAGGCCCTTTCCCCAACTCTTTGCTCTCCCCTGGGCCTGACACATCCCACTCACTGATCCAGATGGCCACGCTGACGCCCATGGCCACGCGTGGGGTGCGGTAGCGCAGCGACTGCAGCGGGTAGAGGGTGGCGTAGCAGCGGTCCATGCTCATCGCTGTCAGGGTGATGCAGGTGGCCTGCGCTGTCACCTGCAGAGAGCAAGGGCGGCCTGGTGATCCAAGGCAAAGGCAACTGGGGGGCCCTGGGCCCTTTGCCAGTCACCGCCCTTCCTGCAGGGCAGGGCCTTGGGACTGTACAGCATCCCAGGTATCAGCAGCTGTTGCATGTCCCTGCCCAGCACACCCATGCACACACTCACCCACGCATGTTTGCACCCCCAGCATAACCAGCCCCTCCCCCACCCACAGCCAGCCCCACCTGTTGCAAGTAGTTGACGAGTTTGCACATGAAGTCGCCGAAGATCCAGCTGGGCAGGGGGTAGAGCGTGGCGGTGAAGGGGACACAGCACACCAGGAAGATGATGTCTGTGGTCGCCAGGTTTGCTGGAACAGATGTGGAACTGGGATCAGGGGGCGGGGCCATTGCAGGGACTGGCCAGACAAGCGGGGGGCGGCTCTGTGGCTCAGGTGCCAGCCTGGGAGCCAGGAGTCCAAGGTTCAATGTCTGGCTCAGCCACAGACATGGGCAAATCGCTTGGCCTCGCTGTGCCACAGTTTCCTCCCTCTGCTATGGAGATAACAGACCTGCCTGTCCACATAGAGATAAACCACCAATAATTGATGGGCACTGGGTGATGGGGGCTGTATGAACCCCGAGCCTGGGCTGAGTCCCCCATCCCTGATGCACTCAGAGCAGCGCCTGGGAATGAAGGGTTGGGTGGGAGTGGGCAGTGATTGGGAATTATGGGCAGGGCGCCTGTCAGCCCCACATTCTCTACTCCCATTTGAAGATGCCAGCATCCCGCCTACTCCCCTTTATCCCCACTGTCTTCCGCCGGCCAGAGCCTCTACCCCACCATTTATCCCCTAGCTGCAAACACCTCTCTCTCTATTCCCCCAACTTCCCTACCTGCACCCTCCCAATCCCCAGCATGGCTCCCCCCATTCCTCCAAACCCCCATATTCCCACACTCTGCCCCAGATATGCTATAAGAATCTGAGCCACTCACATTGGGGGATTGTGCATCTGGAACCCCTGGAACAGATGTCCCAATGACTTGCTTTCCTCTGATCACACTCAGTGCTCTTGCTCAGGAAACCTGCCTACATTATCTTAATTGTCTGTCACCTTTGCTCTGTTTAATCATGGCTGGTTTCCTTGTCCATCCAAACAGTTTGGTGTTGTAAAGAGCTGGGTTTTTAGGGGAGCTGTGTCTCGGGAACCCCTTGCTCACATAATCCCAAATTTGGGTCACTAACTCTATCCCAAACCCCCATGAGGCATAGCAATTTTCAAGACAATTGGAGTCAGCGTGTGGATTTCAGAGGACTTAGAATAGTCCCTCTTTAAACAGAAAGCAAGGCTTGACCCCAACCACAGCAGAGTGGGCGCTCTGTTATAATGGGGGAACGCAGTGCTACAGGGAATTTACAGAGTCAGGGGTGTTGAGGGAGCCCTGGGCTGGGGTAGCAGTGGGCTGTGTCTCAGAATTGAGGGGCATTGGCTGGGGGAGCCAAGTGCCACCCTCTCGCTAATGGGCAGTGCATGTTGTTGAGCTGTGATGATGATCATTGGTGGAGAGGGGTGTTTCAGGCCAGGAGTGGTGTGCAGGGGCTGGCACTGGGGGGAGGAGCAGGGGGGAAGGCACCCAGGCACTGGGGGTGGTGGGGGTGGTGCTGGGGCACCCACCAGGAGTGTGGCGAGACTCCCAGGAGCAGGGGGGCTGGTGTGGGGCTGGAGCTGAGGCAGGGGAACCCACTGGGGTGGAGGTGCTCGGGAATGGAGGGGGGCGCTGATGCTGGAGCACCCATCAGGGGGAGGGAAGGTGCCTGGGGACAAGAGAGGGCTGGCACTGGAGCACTCAGCTGAGGGAGAGATGGTGTCCGGAGGTGAGAGTGGGCTGGAGCTGGGGCATGCAGCTATGGCAGGGAAGGTGCCAGAGGATGGGGGAGCTGCCATTGGGGCATCCAGCCAGGGGAGGGGAGGGATAGTGTCTGGAAGAGAGGGGGGGAGCAGGTGCTGGGGCACCCATCTGGGGGAGGGATGGTGCCCAGAAGTGAGGGGGGCAAGTGCTGGGGCACCCACCCAAGGGAGAGAAGGTGCCCAGGGGCCAGGGAGGGCTGGCGCACCCAGTCAGGGGAGGAATGGTGCCTGGGGTCCAGGATGGGGGGGATGGTGTTGGAGGAGCCAGCCAGGGGAGGGATAGTGCCCAGGGGCTAGGGAGGGCTGGCACATCCAACCAGGGAGGGACAGTGCCTGGGGGGGGGCAGGTGCTGGGGCACCCAGCCGGGGGAGGAATGGTGCCCGGAGGCAGGGGAATAGATGCTGGGGCACCCAGCCGGGGGAGGGATGGTGCCCAGGGGCTAGGGAGGGCTGGCACATCCAACCAGGGAGGGACGGTGCCCAGGGGGAGGGCAGGTTCTGGGGCACCCCGCCAGGGGAGGGATGGTGTGGGGACGCTCACCGATGTAGAAGTTGGTGGCTGTGCGCATCTGCCGGTGCTTGGACACCACGTAGATGACGAGTGAGTTGCCCACCAGCCCCAGCAGCATGATGAGGGCATAGAATAGCGGCACCAGCCAAGCATCCGTCAGGAATGGGGGTGATGTGTCCTCCCCACTGCTGTTAAAGATCCACAGCCCCCTCCTGCTCTGGCCCCCCAGTGAGCTCATGACTGGGTGGGGGGCAGCAGTGGGTACTGGTGTCCAAGAGCCGTTGTCCAGCCAGCTGCCCGACGGGGAGGTCTCTGCATCCATCCTCGGTGATCCTGCCATGTCTCCAAGCCCAGGGCAGGCGAGCACTGGAGCCAGGACTGGTCCCTGTTTCCAACGTGCCAGTCCTGGCCAGCTTCTTCCCTGTGGGGGAAAACATGTAAACAGAAGGGAAACTGAGGCAAGGGGTGGGGGTTGATCCAGCAGAGATGGGGCACAGAAGCCAGAGCCAGCAACATCACCCACCCCCCAAACACACACCCCCAGAAACAGGCCAGCTGCTCCCAGTGCCTTGGCTTAGTCCTGCAACTATCACCCCGAGACACCCCCTGCTGAGTTGGGCGCCACGCCCTGCTTCTGTCCACACACTGAGCTGCGCTCAGCTCCTGAGTACCCACTCCTAGTCCAGCCGGGCATCCTTGGGCCGTGCGCTGGGCCTGAGTTAGCCCCAGCTACTGGTGGGTCCCCTATGGAAGTGCGGGGGCTGGGAACCTGGACTCCTGGGTTCCCAACTCTAGGGGGAAGCAGTATCGGGGCGGGAGGGGGCTGGGAGCCAGGACTCTGGTTCGATCCCTGGCTCTGGGAAGGAAGCGGGCTCTAGCCGCCCCACAAGCTGCTCCCAGTGCCCTGTTCCCCTTCACCCCCAGCTCTCACCTGCGCTGTCCGGGACGGGGGCGGCTAGCGCCGGGCGCGCCGGAGGGCTCCGCGCAGGGCTGCGCTCTCCCACCCCGGACGCTGCGAGCGCGGGTCTGCAGCCAGGCTGAGAGCGGCTCCCTGAGCCCCGCGCAACTTAATGGGGAGAGTGGGGGGGGGGGGGCAGCGCCAAGCTCTGATTGGCTGCGGGGTGGTGGGAGCCAGCGCTGAGGGGGCTCGTCCCGGCAGGGGGCTCCAGAGGGGCCCCCGGGGGGGGACGGACGGACGGACCAGAGCCCTCGCCTGGAATCCACGGGGACGGGCTCGCACCCCCTGCCCAGTCTCCATGGAGCGGTTTGCCAGCAGCTCCCTTCACGGACTGACCGGAGAAGTAGGAGCTTAGGGGGAAAGTAGGGGACGGAGTGCAGCTGGGACTAGTGGTTAGAGCGGGGGAGAGGGGCTGGGAGTCAGGACTCCTGGGTTCTAGTCCCAGTTCCGCTGCTGCCTGTGTTGTGAGCGACCTTGGGTAAGTCATGTCTTAGTTGGTCCCTTGGGACCATGCTCCTTGCCTGCTTGCTGGGGTCTGGGAGTGAAAATATTTGTAACCAAAGGCAAAGCTGCCCCCTTTGTCTGGGCACGTGGACTCATTTGGCAGAAAACATGCCCCCTCCCCCCCCCCGTTGCCATGTGTGTTGCTGGGCATCGGGGAGGTTCTGACACCCCCCCCCGCCCCCCAGTGCCTTGGCACTGCAGAGGGCAGATATCCGCGGGTCTGAGGGACAAACGGCCACTTTGGCGGATTTCACCAAAAAGCCCCATTCAGAGGGAAGCAAACAGCAGAAATGTGGGGGTGACATTTCCAGGAAAATGGGTCATAAATTCTCCCCAGTTCGGGGGCTCCCTGAGCTGTAATTATCAGCTGGGCCTTCACTGGCACCATCAGATATCAGTAACTCAATACATTTAAATGTAGTAGAGTAAAGGGGCCCCTTGCTGAGCCCCCACCCTGCTCCCTGCAGCACAGCGCCCCCTAGCACAACACTGGGGTATTGGGGTCAGCACCTCCTACCGAGCGCCTCTCCCTGCGGCACAGTGCCCCCTAGGACATGGGGGTCAACACTGGCTCCTAGGGAAAAGCACCCCCTGGGGAGTAGCCTACCCTGCTCCCTGCAATACAGCACCCCCTAGTGCCTTGAAAGCAGTACCTAATCAGCTGCTCTGCTGAAACCAAAATAGCTCACTCCGGTTGTGTTCCCATCACCAGCCACTTTATAACCTCATCCCAAAATGGGCTCTGCTTGGCCTGGCATCATTAGTCCTTTATCCACCTTCGCTGTGTCCAGGAGTGCAAGTACTGTGGTACCCTCCAGTATAAATACTGGCAAGAAATTTTGAGCAGGCATGGGGTACTGGAAAGATTTGGAGCTGCCCCCCCCCCAAAGGAGCAGAACATGGCTAGAGATGGCATTCATTCTTTATATGGTTTTAACGGCACAATACTTTGTTTAAGTTTGTTAGCATATGTACTGTGCTGTTATATTGGTCATGAGTCCTCGGGGGGCGGGGGGGAGGATGGAAGGTGTTTAAACAGTGTTTTTTATTCTGTTTCTCCCCCTTGGTCTGAATTATCCATGACATTCATACTGCATCATATCAAGTCCAAATCATTAGAAGAATGCCTCTGTTTGCACTGACCAGAGGATGCTTGGATTCTGATGCCAGCCCATTTCTGAAGCCTTACAGGTATCAGGTGTTGTCCCCAGTGTACATAGAATTCTTCTTTGCATCCAAACTAGTCTAACATGCGTTTTGTTAACTGGAACTGGAGCAGCAAACCAAAGAAAACAAATGCCTCCTTTTCCAGCTTTGTGGGTGAGAGAACTACAAGTGAAGATTATAATGCCAGGCACTGACGGCCTTAAACCAGCTGCCTCAGGAATCTGCCAAGAACTTTGCTGAAAATATGATCCTCATCTTAGCAACGGAGCTAAGACATCACACATCTGCCCACCTTTATTCAAATGATGCTCCTTCTGATATGACAGCTCAGGCATTGTCAGTTTCATCCAGAACAATTTACAAACTTGAAACCTAATCGTGTAAACCCTTAATCATTTGATCAATCCCATTGAAGACAATGGGACTATTTGCATGCGTATGGACCACTTTTGTGGTAAAAGTTTCAGGAGTCGGTTCTGTTCCTATAAAGGAAGTTGAATCCCACATTGAAATGCAATGTTTGGGTACAATACCATAAAGCGGTTTAGGATACAGTTCTACTTAAAATTTGTCTTTTAATAAGTCATACATATGCTGAAATGGCTCCGCACACAACTCCCATATTCCATATAAACAAACTGAATACTACATACGTGGGGGGAAAGTGAGTAGTTAAGCAAGGTGATGTTTGTATATACAAAAGGGGTGTCGGAGAGAATGGGGAGAGCGTGGGGGCCCTGGACTGGGGTGGGGCAGAGAGGAGTCACATGGAGGGTCACGTGGGGAGGTCAACCCCCCCCGCCTTGTGTCTCTCCCATGAGTGCAGTACCAGCAAGAAATTATTTCTACTTGCATCACTGGCTGTGTCCTACCCATGGCGCCATTTGTTTAGATGAAAACAACGTGTTCCTTTATTTTATTAGGGACAGAAATCACCCTCCCATCAGTAACTGGCAGGTTCTCCCTGCTTTCCATTTCTGCACTTCATTTTTCTGTCAGGCACCATCACTTTGTCACAAAGAAGGGTGCGAAGTCTGTGACAGTCATTAGCAGATTCACAGATTCGAGGTGCTTGGATTGGGCCTGCAGATTTCACCTGCCTTTTATCGATAGCCAATTTGCAGCATGTGTCAAGAAGCTCCACTCTTAAAGAGCCCTTATTGATTCTGTCTCCTGCCTCGTTAATTAATGGGCACTGTGTGCTCTGTAGGGCTTTTGTCCTGGCTTCTGCTTATAAAAAGCCTTTCTTATGCCTCTTATCCATTTTAGCTCAGATACCACAGTGACAGGTGCTAATACAAGAGAGCTAGAGAGACACCTAGATAGAAGGGTGCATAGGGTGTGTGTGTGAGAGAGAGATGGATGCATATGGGGATAGATGGACAGATGGATGGTGACAGACAGAGAGCACTCTCCTCTGACAACTTATTTCCACCCATAAAATTAATCACACAAATCACAACCAAAGCAAATCCAATTTTAATTTCCAGCTCAGCATTATTTCATCCTGGGCCAAGTTGGGAACATGCATAGACACTGTAAATCATCAGAACACGGTCTCCCACAGTATTCTTGTCAGCAAGTTAAAGAAGTATGGGCTGGATGGATGCACTACAAGGTGGGTAGAAAGTTGGCTAGATTATCGGGCTCAACGGGTAGTGATCAATGGCTCCATGTCTAGTTGGCAGCCAGTATCTAGCGGAGTGCCCCAAAGGCCGGTCCTGGGGCCGGTGTGTTCAATATCTTCATTAATGATCTGGAGGATGGTGTGGATTGCACCCTCAGCAAGTTTGTGGATGACACTAAACTGGGAGGAGTGGTAGATACGCTGGAGGATAGGGATAGGATACAGAGGGCCCTAGACAAATTGGAGGATTGGGCCAATAGAAATCTGATGAGGTTCAACAAGGACAAGTGCAGAGTCCTGCACTTAGGACGGAAGAATCCAATGCACCGCTACAGACTAGGGACCGAAAGGCTCGGCAGCAATTCTGCAGAGAAGAACCTAGGGGTGACAGTGGACGAGAAGCTGGATATGAGTCAGCAGTGTGCCCTTGTTGCCAAGAAGGCCAATGGCATTTTGGGGTGTATAAGTAGGGGCATTGCCAGCAGATCGAGGGACGTGATCGTTCCCCTCTATTCGACATTGGTGAGGCCTCATCTGGAGTACTGTGTCCAATTTTGGGCACCACACTACAAGAAGGATGTGGATAAATTGGAGAGAGTCCAGCGAAGGGCAACAAAAATGATTAGGGGTCTGGAACACATGACTTATGAGGAGAGGCTGAGGGAACTGGGATTGTTTAGTCTACGGAAGAGAAGAATGAGGAGGGATTTGATAGTTGCTTTTAACTACCTGAAAGGTGGTTCCAAAGAGGATGGATCTAGACTATTCTCAGTAATAGCAGATGACAGGACAAGGAATAATAGTCTCAAGTTGCAGTGGGGGAGATTTAGGTTGGATATTAGGAAAAACTGTTTCACTAGGAGGGTGGTGAAACACTGGAATGTGTTGCCTAGGGAGCTGGTCGAATCCCCTTCCTTAGAAGTTTTTAAGGTCAAGCTTGACAAAGCCCTGGCTGGGATGATTTAGTTGGGGATTGGTCCTGCTCCGGGCAGGGGGTTGGACTAGATGACCTCCAGAGGTCTCTTCCAACTCTGATATTCTATGATTCTATGAGAAGCGGTACACTGGGCAGGCAGGAATCTTGTCTCCTCGCCAGCCCCAATCCCAGCCTTTGTGTTTGAGCACGCTGCCCCTTCTCTAGCACATCGAGGTTAAAAATCTTGTCTTCAAGGCCTTTCACATGCTATCCGCGACCCACCCTACCTGTCATCTCTCATTCACTGTCGAGGGTCAGCGCCCGCCTCCAATCAGCCCATGATCTCAGCCTCCTTCACCTGCCGGCTAGGTTGTTGTGCTTTCTCCCCTGCTGCCCTCACCCCTGGCAGGCACTCCTGGAAACAGCTCTAAAACTCATAGCTTAGCCTCCTTCCACCCCTCCCTCAGACTCTCCTTTGCCACAGTGCCGAGGAAAAACTAGACACCAGGTAGGTGGCTGGCGCGCTGAGGTAATGGCCCATCCTGCTGACCAACAGTGTCTCATTGTTTCCGTGTACCCCCCCCCCCTCCTGTTGGTCTGTCTGTCTCCATCTGTTGTCTCTTGTCTTCGACTGGAAGCTCTTAGGGGAAAGGACCATCTTTTGGTTCTGTTTGTTCAGCACCTGGCACAATGGAGGTCTGGCCCCTGACTGGTGTGCTTGGGCACTACCCTAATATACCTAATAGATAACGTACAGCATCTACCACAATGGGGGTCTGTCCCCTGACTGGTGCTCCTGGGCACTACCGTAATACATCTAACAGATAATGTATGGTGCCAGCACAATGGGGTCCCGGTCCATGCTTGGGATCATTGGTGCTACCGTAATACACCTAATAAACAATGTACAGCACCTAGCATAATGGGATCTTGATCCATGACTGGGGCTCCTAGGTGTTACCATAATATTCCTAATAAACCATAATTATGAGCACATTTATACGCATATAACTGCGTCCACATGGGGGGGTGTTGTACCATTTTAGTAGTTAAAGCAGCACACCTTCTGTGCGGTGAAACTGTCCCAGATGCAACATGCCAGCAGAGCCATAGAGTGAACAAGCTGAAATGGGAGAGAAAACAGCTTGTCTTCCTCCTCCGTCCCAGTCACCACAGAGGCCAGGTGTAGTAGGCAGCTCAGCATTCTCAGACACAAAGGGGATTGTTCCCTTGTGCTGGGATTGGCAAACCAGCCAGAGAGTGGGAATTTCCATGGGAATCGGGTACCAATTTTGACTTGGCTACACGCAGAAGTTCCACAGGTTTGATTTAAATTGGTTTCAAACTGGTGTGAGCACCGTTCTGGTGGAAGACTGGCTTATTTCAATTTAGGGTCCATAGATTTTAAGGCCAAAAGGGAGAATGTTGAGCCAGTCTGACCTGCAAAATTCTCCTTGTCCCGGGATCTCTACATGCAGCTTCTCAGTCTGCCTGAGCTGCAGTGGATCTTTGAGAAAGATTTCTAATCAGTGCTGTCTCCTATGGAGTCCCCCACACCCTCCCCTGCAACACAGCGCCTCCTAGCACCACAAAGTGTCATTGCAGTCTGCGCTGACTGTGAGAGGAGAGCGCCCCCTACTGAGCTCCTCACCCTACTCCCTGCAGCACAGCACCCCCAAGAGCCATGTTGGGACATTGGGGTCAGCATTGACTGGGAGGGACGAGTGCCCTCTACCAAGGGCACCAGAATGGGGGGAGGGGGGCAGGAGGCCATGTGGGGAAGGGGTTGCATGGGAGCGGGGCCTTGGGGGGAAGGGGCAGCACAGGGGGGCAGGGCCACAGTTTGAGCAATGGTGGCCCCCCCCACGTTTAGGGAGTTTCCGTCACCCCACCCTCTATTGAGTCCCTGCCTCAGTCCCTGCAGCAGCCTGGGTTTTCCCAGTCCAAGTACTAACCCAGTCCGTCCTTGCAGAAACAACACGTCACCCACACAAGACAGATTGTCGCTGGCTTCCAGCTTGTCTGACGCCTCTTTTCAGGAGAGTGCCAGGTACAAGGGCACTCAAAGGAATGGGGATAGCTGGCTGGAGCTGCCTGAGCAGCGGCTGGCGGGGCCACAGCTGTCAGTTGCACCACACCAAAGAGAGAACATTGCACTAATTAGACCCACCTTCCTCCCCATCTGCCTGTGCTATGCTCCCAGGGCAATCACATGGAGTGATTTCCTTTGCAGCTGGTGCCAGGGACATCCCTGCTTCTGGATGGACAGGGGGTTCCCAGCAAAGGGCTTCAGAGGGACACAGGACCTGACTTTTCTTCCACATGGAGAGCAATCGGAGCAACACCATCAAAGTCAGCACAGTAGGCTCATTGTGTCTGGGGATTGTTTCCCCTTCCCCCTGAGCCCCCCCCGTTCGCTTCTCTTTTCCCCTCCCCTGTCGCTCACTGCTCCCCCCCACCACCATCTTTGGGATTTCACGACACCTGCGCTGCCTGGGACATCATTTTGTTCTGTCTGTGCAGCACCCAGCACCACGGGGTCCTGGCCACGGCTGGGGCTCCTGGGTGCTACCTTAATATGCCTAATAAATAAGAGACAGAGCCGAGCACAGTGGGGTCCTGGTCCTGGCCCATGACTGGGACACGACGGCATTACCGTAATACCCCTACTACACATGGTACACGACCGGGCCGCTAGGAGCTCTCTCTATATAGATAGTAACACTGGCAAGGTAGCACTCTCCCGGCTCTCACAGCCCAGAGCCTGCTGCTTGAACTATAGCGGAATCTTCCTCCGCTCTCAGCAGTGTGGGGCTCTGACGCACAGTTGGGCAGTTGTGTCCCGGTCCAGCAGAGGTGACACCCGCTAAATAGCCATGTCGCAGCCCTGTGGGAGCTCCAATCAGCCTGTCCTTTGGCAGTTTCGAGAGCAATGACACAGCCTGGGCAGAGACACAATTACTGTGGTTATTATGGGCTGAGCAGGCTGATGGGGCCCTGCTGCATCAGCCGGTGAATGAGGGGACGAGATAATGGGTGCCCCTCCTCCCTCGCAGCTCCCCGGGATGGCTTTGTTCCTGCTGTGAGGGGCTAATCACATCCTGGCTGCCAGCAACTCCTGGGAAAACAAAGGACAGAGCCCTGGGCTGGCAGATAAAGGCTCTTATTAAAGTGTGTTTTGTTGCCTAGGCCTCTGCAGAGCGACAGGAGTGTGTGGGGGGGGGGAGGAGGAGAGGGGTATGGGGAGAGAATAGGGCACACACACACACACAAAACCACAGAGACACCACACGCCCCTCTCCCAGCACGCAGCCGTGTGATCTGGTAGCTGGGTTGAACTGCCTGGCTGGAGAAGGGTTACTGACCCCTAGATCAGAGGGGGTGGGAGACTGGGGTCTCTGGGCAGAGCTAGTGGGGGGGGCGGGCGGGGGGCAGGAGGTGTCAGAGCCAGGCTCAGCTCCAGCCCTTGTCCTTGTCCTCCAGCAGGGGGTGAGAACAGGGGATGGCAGCAGCAGCAGGTTTAGCTCTCCGAGGAGGGCAGCCTGGGAGGGGCATGAAGTGCCCCCTTCTGAGTCCCCAACCCGGATCCCTGGAGCACAGCACCCCCTAGCACTGGGGCATTCAGGGCACCACTCCCTGCCAAGGGAGAGCGCCCCATTGAGCCCGTCCCCCTCAGCACAGAACCTCCGAGCACTATGTTGGGTCAGCTGGGGCAGCACTGATCGCCAGGAGACAGCACCCCGAACCGAGGTTATCCATGTACTGACCAGGTCCAACCCTGCTGGGTTTGTGGATCCTGCCCAAACCCCAGCGCAGGGTGTGACTGGAGATGCGAAGCAGCCGTTGTAGGACAGTATGGTGCCAGCACCCCGCATGCCAGCATGGGCGGGGGGGCAGAGATACCAATGTTCAAAGGGCCAGGACCATCCCACCCTAAACTGAGCGGGGCTGACCCCACATGTTCACCACATTTTCAGCCTGAGTAGCTTTTATTCCTCCACCACCCTGGGAATGATGCCCACAGCCCCGAGGGGCTCCCAGCAGCCCTGCCCACAGGCTCACTCATGATGAGATTTCTGAGCCGGCGATAAAAGCCCAGAGCACCACATCCAAGGAGTTAGAAAAGGGAGCGCCGTTACCATCAGAACCCAATGACCCTCCCATCTGGACTTCCAAATGCATCTGGCACGGTGCATGGAGCCATCAGCCAGCAAGGGGCAGGGTGGGGGATGGGGAGCTAGTCGAGATGGAGGATTTCAGCTCTGGACTCAGTAAGGGGAAACCTACCACTTGGAGCCTAAAGAGATGGACGTGTGTGCACATGGGGCTAAACCAAATCCACTCTCACACTGCTACAGCAGGGCAACTTCTGTGTGTAGCCAAGACCTCAGAGTGATCCTGACATGGGGAAAGGGGGCTCGGGTTCTGGGGCCCATTCAGTCCTGCGAGAGGGACACTCATGCTGTTTGTGGTTGTGGGTCTTTCTGTGTGGAATGGCCATGAGACCCAGCAAACTCGTTCTGCCCCCTGCTCCCCAAGAGGCTGCATCATTCCAAGACAAACCCCCCAGGGTCTGGCCTATACTGGGAAATGCCCGAGCCTCTGCCTCCTCCCAATCCTGAGCCGCAGAGCCAATTACACTGAGATGGCCCGGAGAAAATCACAGTAATGAGGGGATAATGGGGAGTGAAAATGAAGGAAAATTCGTTGTCCTTTTACTTAGGGCTGGATCCTGCAGCAAGCTGAGCACTTCCCAGCAGTTGTTGAGTGACCCCTGCAGCCCGTGAAGCACCACAGAGTCGGTGCCTATGCTGTGGGGCTGAGTCCTGCCCCCACCACTGGGGATAGAAAATGCGGAACTCACAGCGTGGTTCCCATGCAATTGCTGCTTGTGGTATAGAGTCTGTTAGAGGCTTTCCCTTCAGCCTTCCACTTCCCTGGTTCTTGTCATGCAGACAGCAAGCAGCAAAACACCAGACGTCCGAAGTGCAGACAATGCAATGTTTATTGGCGTTAGTTTCCAAGCAAGCATATTCCGAAACCCTTCACACCAGTCGGGCTTATCTCTATATGCCGATATAGAGTCTGTTCCCTACGTCCCCCTTCCCAGCTCCGATACCACAGAGCGTTTACCCCGTGTCCCCTTTCTTAGCTCCAACGCCGCAGAGCCTTTACCCCGCGTCCCCCTTTCCAGCTCTGACGCCGCAGAGCCTTTACCCCGCGTCCCCTTTCCAGCTCCGACGCCGCAGAGCCTTTACCCCGCATCCCCTTTCCAGCTCCGACGCCGCAGAGCCTTTACCCCGCGTCCCCTTTTCCAGCTCCGACGCCGCAGAGCCTTTACCCCGCGTCCCCTTTCCAGCTCCGACGCCGCAGAGCCTTTACCCCGCGTCCCCCTTTCCAGCTCTGACGCCGCAGAGCCTTTACCCCGCGTCCCCTTTCCAGCTCCGACGCCGCAGAGCCTTTACCCCGCATCCCCTTTCCAGCTCCGACGCCGCAGAGCCTTTACCCCGCGTCCCCTTTTCCAGCTCCGACGCCGCAGAGCCTTTACCCCGCGTCCCCTTTCCAGCTCCGACGCCGCAGAGCCTTTACCCCGCATCCCCTTTCCAGCTCCGACGCCGCAGAGCCTTTACCCCGCGTCCCCCTTTCCAGCTCCGACGCCGCAGAGCCTTTATCCCGCGTCCCCTTTCCAGCTCCAATGCCGCGGAGCCTTGCCTGTGCCCTATTCCCTGTTCCCCACTCCCATTCCCCCATTAGCAAGCATGATTCCAATTTCCCAGTTTATATAGTAATATTCTCAGCTATACCTTAGCCAATAATTTTACTAAAAAGAAAAGGAGTACTTGTGGCACCTTAGAGACTAACCAATTTATTTGAGCATGAGCTTTCGTGCTCATGCTCAAATAAATTGGTTAGTCTCTAAGGTGCCACAAGTACTCCTTTTCTTTTTGCGAATACAGACTAACACGGCTGTTCCTCTGAAACCTGTCAATAATTTTACTGAAATTTAACTAACCAATCCTAACATATTGTAACATAATTCTCTAACCAATTATATCCCACTACCCTAATTAAGTTACCCCTAGCAAAATTAGTTATACAGCAGACAGAAACAATTAGAGAACCAGACAGATTAACAATAGAAAAGTGGGGGCCATAAAGATAAAACACACAGAAATGAGCATTTCACAACCACAACCATAGATAAGTGATTTCTTGCCAGACAAGATGCTGTCAAACTAAGTTTTCTTTAACCAGCTAAAGATCTGTTTCTTTGTCTGGTGGTGACAGGCACTATCAGGACAGGATCGTCTTTCTAACAGCCGGACACCACCTTATTTCAGTGTGATAGGTTTGGGATGTAAGGAGGTGACCATTCCTTCCCAGCTTATGGCTGCCCCTGCTGCTTAGCCAAATGCCTTAGCTAAGAACAAGGCCTCAGACTCTCCTGGGGAGAGAAGGCCTGTACACAGGTGGACTGTGATTTTGAGTCTTTGTTTTTATACCCCTGTAACTAACTAAGTGATAAAAATACACCTAAGTTCTTAAAGTCCAGGCCTTTACAGGCAGGCCTAAATATCTATATTCTAATAGAGTCCAAGAAGGAAGGGGCCACTGTGATCTAGGGTGACCTCCTGCCTAAGGGAGCCCAGGTGACTGCCCTGAATTCCCTCCTGTCTGAACTAGAGCAGATCTGTGAGAAAAACAGCCAATCCGGAGTCCAAACCTTCCCCCCAACCCCTTGGGGAGTTGCTCCATTGGTTAATGACTGTCCCTGAGACAAAACTGCACCTTATTTCTGGGCTGAATTTGTCGAGCTTCAGCTTCCAGCCATTGAATCATGTTAAACCTTTGTCTGCAGCATTGAAGAGCGGCTCTGTTACCAAAGGGCAGCTCCTCCGGCAGGTACTTCTGTGGGGGCTGATTAGAGACTGTGACCAAGTCACCTTGGCACGGTTAGGGCTCTTGTTAGCTCATACAGTTTTGTTACAGAGTCACAGATCCCATGACCTTAAGAGACCTCCGTGAGCTCAGCCTCAGCACAGAGAGGCAAAGGGATTTTCCCCCAGCCGCAGGACTGGGACTGGACTCCAGGTCTCTGATCTCCCAGCTCAGGGCACTGGCCACTCGACTGCTGCAGCCAGCCGGCAGCATTGATGGATTGATCCTATTATAGGGATCAGCTGCACCAAACCTCTCCCATCTCTCATTTATTTCCCACTAGCCATCTGTGCTAGGGGCCTTCAAGTGCTTTAGCCTGGTGCCACTGCCTGGCATTGTGCAGACCCCACAGGCTGGCTGGGTGCTATTTAATTAAAACCCACTTGTTGCTTTTCATTCCTTTGTCTCACACCAACAATCACCCCCCTGCCTGGTGCTGATGGGACCGGAGCCCAGACTCAGCGCAGCCAGCACCTGGCAGTGGGTGGAACATGCACAAACCTCCTGTCTCAGTGGGGAGATTCAGTTACACAGCAGCCTCTTCCTCCAGAGATCTCAAAGCACCTTGCCAGTCTGAACATAAGAACATAAGAATGGCCCTACTGGGTCAGATCAAAGGTCCATCTAACCCAGTATCCTGTATTCCGACAGTGTCCAATGCCAGGTGCCCCAGAGGGAATGAACAGAACTAGGTACTCACCAAGTGATCCATCCCCTGTCACCCATTCCCAGCTAATAGTCATTGATGGACATATCCTCCATGAACTTATCTAATTCTTTTTTGAACCCTATGATAGTCTTGACCTCCACAGCATCCTCTAGCATGGAGTTCCACAGGTTGACTGTGTGTTGTGTGAAAAAATACTTCCTGTTATTTGTTTTAAACCCGTTGCCTATTTGCAGCTTTCAATCGCAGCCACTTCACTTGCCAGTGCTCCCAAAGCAGCTCTTGTACTTGCTGTGGGTGACACTGTTAGAGGGCTTTCCCTTCACCCTCTCCTCCGGTGCTTGTCACGCAGACAGAAAGCAAAAGACCAGAAGTCCGAAGTACAGATAATGCAATGTTTATTGGGGCTAGTTCCAAGCAAACATATCCAGAGCTCTACACGCTGGCAGAATCTGTTCCCCAGTGTTCTGTTCCCAGCTCTAATGCTGCAGAACCTTGCCTATGTCCCTATTCCCCCAACCTCCTTCTTAGCAGGCCCAAATATACCTGCAATGCATGCCCACAGCCCCCCTTTTATACCCCATTGGAGGGGTAAGGAGTGAGATTGTGCTGCAGTTAGGGACGGGCATTTCTTTGGTCTTTTAGTGTTTTATACCTCCCCCCACCCCCCAAACCCCTTTGCCCCTCCCCCTGGTTGCCTTGACATAGGGGTTGAGGCAATCTTAAAGTGTGCTCTGTGTTACGAATTACACCTGATAGGACATGCACACAACTGCTGCGAATTATACCTTGTAGGACACGCACACAAATGCTGTGAATTATACCTGATAGGTCACGCACAGTTCGAATCTAGGCTGAGGCACAGAAACAAAGTCCACAACTGCAGAGTTCCCAAAAGACACTAAGGGTATGTCTACACTACGGAATAAGGTCGAATTTATAGAAGTCATTTTTTTAGAAATCGTTTTTATATATGCGAGTGTGTGTGTCCCCACAGAAAATGCTCTAAGTGCATTAAGTGCATTAACTCGGTGGAGTGCTTCCACAGTACCGAGGCTAGAGTCAACTTCCGGAGCATTGCACTGTGGATAGCTATCCCACAGTTCCCGCAGTCTCCGCTGCCCATTGGAATTCTGGGTTGAGATCCCAAAGCCTGATGGGGCTAAAACATTGTCACGGGTGGTTCTGGGTACATATCGTCAGGCCCCCGTTCCCTCCCTCCCTCCGTGAAAGCAAGGGCAGACAATCGTTTTGCTCCTTTTTTCCTGAGTTACCTGTGCAGACGCCATACCACGGCAAGCATGGAGCCCGCTCAGGTAACCGTCACCCTATGTCTCCTGGGTGCTGGCAGACACGGTACGGCATTGCTACACAGTAGCAGCAACCCCTTGCCTTGTGGCAGCAGACGGTACAATATGACTGGTAGCCATCATCATCATGTCCGAGGTGCTCCTGGCCCTGTCGGCTGGGAGCGCCTGGACAGACATGGGTGCAGGGGCTAAATTTGGAGTGACTTGACCAGGTCATTCTCTTTAGTCCTGCAGTCAGTCTATTGAACCTTCTTATGGTGAGAAGGCAGGCGATACGGATTGCTAGCAGTCATACTGTACCATCTTCTGCCGGGCAGGCAAGAGATGAGGATGGCTAGCAGTCGTACTGTACCATCTTCTGCCGAGCAGCCATGAGATGTGGATGGCATGCAGTCCTTGTGCACTGTCTGCTGCCAGCCAAAGATGTAAAAGATAGATGGAGTGGATCAAAACAAGAAATAGACCAGATTTGTTCTGTATTCATTTGCTTCCCCCCCTCCCCCATCTAGGGGACTCATTCTTCTAGGTCACACTGCAGTCACTCACAGAGAAGGTGCAGCGAGGTAAATCTAGCCATGTATCAATCAGAGGCCAGACTAACCTCATTGTTACCAATTAGAACAATGACTTAGGTGCACCCTTTCTTATTGGAACCCTCCGTGATGTCCTGCCTGAAATACTCCTTGATGTAAAGCCACCCCCTTTGTTGATTTTAGCTCCCTGAAGCCAACCCTGTAAGCCGTGTCGTCAGTCGCCCCTCCCTCCATCAGAGCAACGGCAGACAATCATTCCGTGCCTTTTTTCTGTGCGGACGCCATACCAAGGCAAGCATGGAGGCCGCTCAGCTCACTTTGGCAATTAGGAGCACATTAAACACCACACGCATTATCCAGCAGTATATGCAGCACCAGAACCTGGCAAAGCGATACCGGGCGAGGAGGCGACGTCAGCGCGGTCACGTGAGTGATCAGGACATGGACACAGATTTCTCTGAAAGCATGGGCCCTGCCAATGCATGCATCATGGTGCTAATGGGGCAGGTTCATGCTGTGGAACGCCGATTCTGGGCTCGGGAAACAAGCACAGACCGGTGGGACTGCATAGTGTTGCAGGTCTGGGACGATTCCCAGTGGCTGCGAAACTTTTGCATGCGTAAGGGCACTTTCATGGAACTTTGTGACTTGCTTTCCCCTGCCCTGAGGCGCATGAATACCAAGATGAGAGCAGCCCTCACAGTTGAGAAGCGAGTGGCGATAGCCCTGTGGAAGCTTGCAACGCGAGACAGCTACCAGTCAGTAGGGAATCAATTTGGAGTGGGCAAATCTACTGTTGGGGCTGCTGTGATGCAAGTAGCCCACGCAATCAAAGATCTGCTGATATCAAGGGAGTGACCCTGGGAAATGTGCAGGTCATAGTGGATGGCTTTGCTGCAACGGGATTCCCTAACTGTGGTGGGGCCGTAGACGGAACCCATATCCCTATCTTGGCACCGGAGCACCAAGCTGCCGAGTACATAAACCGCAAGGGGTACTTTTCGATAGTGCTGCAAGCACTGGTGGATCACAAGGGACGTTTCACCAACACCAACGTGGGATGGCCGGGAAAGGTCACATGACGCTCGCATCTTCAGGAACTCTGGTCTGTTTCAAAAGCTGCAGGAAGGGACTTTATTCCCAGACCATAAAATAACTGTTGGGGATGTTGAAATGCCTAGAGTTATCCTTGGGGACCCAGCCTACCCCTTAATGCCATGGCTGATGAAGCCGTACCCAGGCAGCCTGGACAGTAGTCAGGAGCTGTTCAACTACAGGCTGAGCAAGTGCAGAATGGTGGTAGAATGTGCATTTGGATGTTTAAAGGTGCGCTGGCGCAGTTTACTGACTCACTTAGACCTCAGCGAAACCAATATTCTCACTGTTATTACTGCTTGCTGTGTGCTCCACAATATCTGTGAGAGTAAGGCGGAGACGTTTATGGCGGGGTGGGAGGTTGAGGCAAATCGCCTGGCTGCTGGTTACGCGCAGCCAGACACCAGGGCGGTTAGAAGAGCACAGGAGGGTGCGGTACATATCAGAGAAGCTTTGAAAACCAGTTTCATGACTGGCCAGGCTACGATGTGAAAGTTCTGTTTGTTTCTCCTTGATGAAACCCCCCGCCCCTTGGTTCACTCTATTTCCCTGTAAGCTAACCACCCGCCCCTCCTCCCTTCAATCACCGCTTGCAGAGGCTATAAAGTCATTGTTGCTTCACATTCATGCATTCTTTATTCATTCATCACACAAATAGGGGGATGACTACCAAGGTAGCCCAGGAGGGGTGGAGGAGGGAAGGAAAATGCCACACAGCACTTTAAGCACAGCACTTTAAAAGTTTACAACTTTAAAATTTATTGAATGACAGCCTTCTTTTTTGGGGGCAATCCTCTGTGGTGGAGTGGCTGGTTGGCTGGAGGCCCCCCCACCGCGTTCTTGGGTGTCTGGGTGTGGAGGCTATGGAACTTGGGGAGGAGGGTGGTTGGTTACACAGGGGCTGTAGTGGCAGTCTGTGCTCCAGCTGCCTTTGCTGCAGCTCAACCATACACTGGAGCATACTGGTTTGGTCCTCCAGCAGCCTCAGTATTGAATCCTGCCTCCTCTCTTCACGCTGCCATCACATTTGAGCTTCAGCCCTGTCTTCAGCCCACCACTTACTCCCTTCAGCCCGCCACTTACTCTCTTCAGCCCGCCACCTCTCCTCCCGGTCATTTTGTGCTTTCCTGCACTCTGACATTTTTTGCCTCCACGCATTCGTCTGTGCTCTGTCAGTGTGGGAGGACAGCATGAGCTCGGAGAACATGTCATCGCGAGTGCGTTTTTTTTTCTTTCTAAGCTTCACTAGCCTCTGGGAAGGAGAAGATCCTGTGATCATTGAAACACATGCAGCTGCTGGAGAAAAAAAAAAGGGACAGCAGTATTTAAAAAGACACATTTTATAAAACAGTGGCTACACTCTTTCAGGGTAAACCTTGCTGTTAACATTACATACATAGCACATGTGCTTTCGTTACAAGGTCGCATTTTGCCTCCCCCCACTGTGTGGCTACCCCCTCAACCTTCCCCCCTCCCTGTGGCTAACAGCGGGGAACATTTCTGTTTAGCCACAGGCAAACAGCCCAGCAGGAATAGGCTCCTCTGAGTGTCCCCTGAAGAAAAGCACTCTATTTCAACCAGGTGACCATGAATTATATCTCACTCTCCTGAGGATAACACAGAGAGATAAAGAACGGATGTTGTTTGAATGCCAGCAAACATACACTGCAATGCTTTGTTCTACAATGATTCCCGAGTATGTGCTACTGGCCTGGTGTGGTAAAGTGTCCTACCATGGTGGACAGAATAAGGCTGCCCTCCCCAGAAACCTTTTGCAAAGGCTTTGGGAGTACATCTAGGAGAACGGCGAATGCCAGGGCAAAGTAATCCTTTCACATGCTTGCTTTTAAACCATGTATAGTATTTTAAAAGGTACACTCATCAGAGGTCCCTTCTCCACCTGCTGGGTCCAGGAGGCAGCCTTGGGTGGGTTCGGGGGGTACTGGCTCCAGGTCCAGGGTGAGAAACAGTTCCTGGCTGTCGGGAAAACTGGTTTCTCCGCTTGCTTGCTGTGAGCTATCTACAACCTCATCATCATCTTCTTCTCCCCAAAACCTGCTTCCGGGATTGCCTCCATCTCCATTGAAGGAGTCAAAGAACACGGCTGGGGTAGTGGTGGCTGAACCCCCTAAAATGGCATGCAGCTCATCATAGAAGTGGCATGTTTGGGGCTCTGACCCGGAGCGGCCGTTTGCCTCTCTGGTTTTCTGGTAGGCTTGCCTCAGCTCCTTCAGTTTCACGCGGCACTGCTTCGGGTCCCTGTTATGGCCTCTGTCCTTCATGCCTTGGGAGATTTTGACAAAGGTTTTGGCATTTCGAAAACTGGAACGGAGTTCTGATAGCACGGATTCCTCTCCCGAAAAAGCGATCAGATCCCGTACCTCCCATTCGGTCCATGCTGGAGCTCTTTTGCGATTCTGGGACTCCATCATGGTCACCTGTGCTGATGAGCTCTGCATGGTCACCTGCAGCTTGCCACGCTGGCCAAACAGGAAATGAGATTCAAAAGTTCGCGGTTCTTTTCCTATCTACCTGGCCAGTGCATCTGAGTTGAGAGTGCTGTCCAGAGCGGTCACAATGGAGCACTCTGGGATAGCTCCCGGAGGCCAATACCGTCAAATTGTGTCCACAGTACCCCAAATTCGAGCTGGCAAGGCCGATTTAAGTGCTAATCCACTTGTCAGGGGTGGAGTAAGGAAATCGATTTTAAGAGCCCTTCAAGTCGAAATAAAGGGCTTCATCGTGTGGACGGGTGCAGATTTACATCGATTTAATGCTGCTAAATTCGACCTATAAGTTTATTACTCTCGAGCGTGGTGCCCCCCTGCTAGCCAGGAGGGGACCCTGAATACAGATTATACAAAGGTTATATACTTTTTAGCCAAGCATGTTGCCCTCGTGCATCAGAAATCTTAGCCAATAAACAAACCCTTGTCTTATCTACCACCTATCCCTGCTTGGTGCATTCCTTGTGCTATACCAGTATGTTAATTACACAGCATGGTCCTGAAGCCACGCATTAGTAACCTTTATTATCAGGATGGGAGGCCTCACATCAAGGCCAAGAGACAGGGAGTTAGAGACTGACAAAAACCAGATACTGGGAGTCAAGGCAGGCTGGAGACAAGGAGGAGGATTTTCACAGGGATTCAGTATTTAAGGATCACTCCTCCTGGTGTATGATGTGCTGGCATTTAAACAATGGTGGGCCCCAAACCAAAATGGAGTCACATGTGCTAACTTTTCCTTAACATCTGGAGTAACACTTTAACCACTCTTGACTATTCCCATTGTACTAACAAAGCCAGCTAGGCAGAAGCAACATACACATTCTTTGTCCTTTGTTCACACATATTAGTGTAACCCTTCTGCCCATCAGAGTTGGCAGCAACAAGGGCTGGGTTCAGTATCTAGGGGTTCCACTCCAATAACACAATGCAAACCGGCTCGAGCCCCCACCCAGTGACCTGGGACAAATATAGATGTAAGCAGTGTCAGGATGAGCTCCACCCTGACATCTGGTGGTGAGGTGTGGCAAGTTGTGGAAAAGAACTTCAGGGGCCGATCTCATTTGCATAGGCACACCCACCACGCCTAGAATGAGACCATAGCTGCCCAAATGGTCACTTTGGCTGCTGTGGGATCCCCAGTGTCTCTGTTATTGGGGCAGGAAGAATAAATTGTTATTACCCTGATTATGGGAACTGTGCTTGGAACTGTACGTGGCCTTTTGTTATGATGGAGGGATTCACCATCAACTAAGTAGCACTCACTAGGCAAGGGTCATGGGTTCCAAAACTGTGTGAATGGAGAGAGGTTGGGGACAAGTATTAATACTTGGTGGCATGGGCCCCTTGGTGAGGGCCTTACATGCTGATTGCACTTCCTCCTCTCTCCACTGTGGAATATCAGAGCTAATTTTGATTTCATTAGAAGTCTAGTTATAGGCTGCTGAGCTCACTTTGGGCTGACAGTGCACCAGCACTGGGGCTCCCCTACTATAAGCTGAATTCACCTAAGAGCTGAAATCGCTGAGTGTTGTGTTAAGTAGTGGGGGAGCCTGAAGATATATTGTGGAGCAGTTTGCGGGATGGCTGGTGAAGCAGTTCGACGCGGAGCAGTGTGTGGATGGCAGGAGCTGCTTGTGGGCCGTGGAGCTGAGTGAAGGAGTTCATGGGGCGGCTGGCGGAGTGGAGCGCAGCTGAGCGAAGGAGTTTGTGGGGCGGCTGGTGGAGCAGAGCGCAGCTGAGCGAAGGAGTTTTGTGGGGCGGCTGGCGGAGCGGAGCGCAGCTGAGCGAAGGAGTTTGTGGGGCGGCTGGTGGAGCGGAGTGCAGCTGAGCGAAGGAGTTTTGTGGGGCGGCTGGCGGAGCGGAGCGGAGCGCTGCTATGGAGCTATGGGGCGGTCAGCTTCAGATCACGTAAGGTGCCTCTTACCCCAGTCCCATCTCCACCCAGGTTGGGAGGTAAAGCTCTGCCGATAAACTTTCGAACTCTGGGGCTGCCCTGACCAGGGACAGAGACTTTTGGGGCATTGGACTTTTGGGACTTTGGGTGATTTGGGGTTGCTGGACTCAAGAACCAAAGGGAAAAGGGCATGCCCCAATTTGCCTGGGGTGGGGTTGTTTTTGCTCATGGGTTGTGTTATGAATCCGGTTGGTGGTGTTTCCCCAACATAATGCCACATTGTTTCTCTCTGTTATTAAAAGACTTTTGCTACACTCAGACTCTGTGCTTGCGAGAGGGGAAGTACTGCCTCTTGGAGGCGCCCAGCGGGGGTGGTATATATTTGTCCCAGGTCACTGGGTGGGGGCTCGAGCCGGTTTGCATTGTGTTATTGGAATGGATCCCCTAGATATTGAACCCGGCCCTTGTTGCTGCCAACTCTGACGGGCAGAAGGGTTACATATACCACCCCGCTGGGCGGCTCCAAGAGGCAATACTTCCCCTCTCGCAAGCACAGAGTCTGAGTGTAGCAAAAAGCCTTTAAATAACAGAGAGAAACAATGTGGCATTATGTTGGGGAAACACCACCAACAGGATTCATAACACAACCCATGAGCAAAAACCCCACCCCAAGCAAATTGGGGCATGCCCTTTCCCTTTGGTTCTTGAGTCCAGCAACTCAAAATCACCCAAAGTCCCAAAAGTCCAACGACCCAAAAGTCTCTGTCCCTGGTCAGGGCAGCCCCAGAGTTCAAAAGTTTATCTGCAGAGTTTTACCTCCCAACCTAGGTGGAGATTTGGGGGGGGGCAGGTTAAGGGGCACCTTACATGGTCCAAAGCTGATGGCCCCACCTCTCCATGGGGCTCCACTCTGCCAGCCACCCCTATGAGCTACTCCAGGCATCCAACAAACTGCTCTGCTTCCCCAGCTGCTCTGCCACGCAAACTGCTCCATCATATATCTTCAGGCTCCCCCACTACTTAACACAACACTCAGTGATTTCAGCTTGTAGTAGGGGAGCCTCAGTGCTGGGGCACTATTAGTCCAAAGTGAATTTAGCTCAGCAGCCTGTAACTAGACTCCTAATAGAATCAAAATTAGCTCTTATATTCCAGAGTGGAGAAAGTGCAATTAGCATGTTAAAGCCCTCACCAGGGGGCCCATACCACTAAGTATTAATACCTATCCCCAACCACGCTCTATTCACTGGGTTTTGGAACGCATGACCCTTGCCTAGCAAGTGCTGCTAAGTTGATGGTGAGTCCCTCCATCATAACAAAAGGCCAAGTACAGTTCCACTGTCCTTGATTCACATAATCAGGATAATAACAGTTTATTCCTGCCCCAATAACAGAGAAACTGGGTCTCCTACAGCAGCCAAAGTGACCATCTAGGCAGGGTGGGTGTGCCTATGCAAATGAGATCAGCCCCTGAAGTTCTTTTCCACAACCCACCATGACTCACCACCAGATGTCAGGGTAGAGCTCATCCTGACTCTGCTTACATTAGTATGAGATATAAGAGTATCAAAAAGTCAAACCTAAAATTCTAACAAACAGACCTGTATACTAACACTCCACCCCTTTTCTTCTTTTCTCCTGGGACCCTCCTGCTCAGGTATCTCGGGAAAAGCATTGGATAGATGGTGGCACATTTCCTGAGAGGGCCAGGAATCAAGATGGAATGTGTCGATGCTCCATTTGCCCCCCTGCCCCCCATGCAGTATAGTGCCCTGCACCTTCCCTCGTACGGCCATACTGCACGTGTATTCCGATGAGTGCGTCAGACTCCCCAGAGGAATGGGCTCAAGAAGGTTGGGTCTGGGTTATCTGTTACACTTTGGTGGAGGACTGTTTACATTACTTATATGTGACAATTAGTGGGTGTACCTTGTGGGTCTGTGCCCCCCTTAACCACCGCAGTATGCACTGCAGGATTAGTATACTTAACAATAGGCAAATAGCCATAATGATCCACAGTCATATTAGGAGCCCTGACCATTGTAATATAGGCCAACGTCTGGGCCACCACCAAAAATGCTGCTTCTCTTCTTTTGACAAGATTAAGATCTTGTAACACCATTCTGGAGAATCTATTTTAAATGTGTCCAATTGTTGGCAGTTGCATCAAGCTGCTCCTGCAGGTTTCACATGCTTTTGTCCTGGGTGACCAGATGTCCCGATTTTATAGGGACAGTCCCGATTTTTGGGTCTTTTTCTTATATAGGCTCCTATTACCCCCCACCCCATTTTTCACATTTGTTGTCTGGTCACCCTATTTTGTCAATATCCAGATTTAATAATTTTATTAAGATAATGTTGAAGTAAAAAGAAAACGGTATAGAGTTTAGGCATAGAAGTTTCTGGTTATCAGGGAATAAATTACAGATTATCAAGGGGTGCGAAATTCGGTTTAGGAATGGGTGGTGTAAGGAATACATAATCTGCAATCTCCCCGATTGGGGGTAAAAGTTTAACGGGTCAAAGTACAGACATTGAGATCTGGGGGTATGTTGTCCATATAATGGCTATGTTCAGGTGTGGAGTATAATGAACTGATACGATGATGGGGATGGATCTACCCTCATTTGGTGGGATTTAATGTTCAGTGAGTTTATGGTTCCAGTTCATACGGTCCAGCGGAAAACGCCTCTCAGTCCCTTTCCCATAGTGAATGCACGATGTCGTACCAGCTCACACCTCCTGGTACTGTCGGTGGCCAATGAGGTGTTCAGTGTAGATGTCCCTGGACCATTGGATGGTGTCCGAGACCATGAGGCGCCGCATGAGCCGTGCATAGCATCGACCGATCCCACAGGTCCACAGCACACGCTCGTTGCAGGGGTCCCAAGCACCCAGGGCTCTGACCATCAGGGCATCCATCTGCACCTCGTAGCCCTTCGCTCTCAGGGTGTCAGCCAGAGAGACGTATTTTTCCAGCTTACGAGCCCGGGCTTCTCAGAAGGAGACCGTGATGTCAACGAGGATGATCTTTTTCTGGGCCTCGTCGGTGACTAACACATCGGGTCGCAACTGGCTGTCAGTACCGGGGATGGCGCAGTTCACGGTGACCTCCCGCAGGCGCGGTGCGATGGCTTTCACCAGGCGGTTCTGGATGGCATTGTGGCGCAGCTGCCAGGCTCTGGAGTGGGGCTTGCAGCTGCACAGGACGTGGGGCAGGGTCTCATTGGAGTGGCCGCACTTTCTGCAACACTTGTCTCGGTTCCCGTGGCGGACAGCTCCGTTGAGCGGGACGCAGTTGTGCCGGGCGCGGTGGATGAACCACCAGTCGGCAAAACGGGTGAAGCCACCCCCAGCGAGGAAGTGGTTGCTGGCGTCCCACTTTGCTGGTCAGTTTGAAGGCATTACCCTGGTCCGGTTTACGCTTCAGGGCTTCCATGTACAGCGAGTGGATGGCTGCCTTCAGGGTCCTCTCCAGCATGCCCCTGGAGCTCGGGGTGACGATTGTGTTGTCCTCAGACCTGATCTGCGGCACCAGGACTCCCAGCTCCTAGTGCTCCTCGCACCACTCCCAGCAGCAGCCGATGCGCTTCCCCAGGCGACGCGAGGCATTGCGAGTGCGGGACCACAGTGAAGTGATGTCGCGCCCGTCCCGTCCGAATTCGCCATCCAGGGAACCACTCAGGAAGCTGACGGTGTCTTAGTTGGAGGGGGCTCTGCCGATCCGCTTCTTTGTTGCGTCATGGAGGGCGTTTCCCGCGATGTTCCTTACCATGGCGTCGGGACATGTCAGCAGGCGGAAGGCGTGGGTGATCACCGCGATGTCACACAGGTCACCCATGCAGGGGACATTGGCACCGCCATGCCTGTGGGCGATATAAACCAGCTCATTGCTGGCTCTCTGGGGAAGGAACAGCCACTTACCCCACTCTTCTCCCAGCACTGGGGATAGAACCCAGGACTTCCTGCGATTTGTGGCATCCTGTCAGTGTGGTGGGTTTTCCATGGACAGGGAGAGGTGCAGCCCTTTGGATCTGGGTTGGAGAGAGACGGAACCACTAGGCATCATTATTATTCCATGGAGCTGCCTCGTCCCTGATCCGCACATACTGAGAGGTGAAATCCCACCCCCCCAACACACACACATACTTCAACACAGCCCAGGGCCTTCCCTTGCCACTGATCCCAAGGGGCAGGACATGAACTAACAGGGTAATTCTTCAGGGGCTGCAACCTTCTGCACCCATCAACACTCCAAGGGTGGCTGGTAGGGGGTTACAGCACCATTGAGCTCAGTGGGGTGGTGGTATGGGGTTAGATAGATAGATAGATGGGGAAGGAAAGATAGATACGGGGATGGGGGTTGCGGATGGGTAGCTAGACACAGGGGGTGTATGGGGATGGACAGATGGACAATGGGATATTTTGTGACGTTAAGACTCCTACAGAAAAAGGAAATGAATGCTCAGCGTGTGTGTGGCGGGGGTGGGGCGGGGCTGTCTCTGCACAGTGTCCCTGTGAGCTGATTTCAAGCCCTTGCCTCCTTTGTGCTTGTTCCTGTGAAGCCCTTGAGAGGCTCTGGCCTGTTCCCTGCAGCCTCTCCACAGCCACCGCCAGCCCCACCCCCAGGCAGCCCGGTCCATGCTCCAGTCCCCGGCTTGCTGAGCTTAGCCGGCTGGAGCTGGAGAACAGAGCTGCCCCTGGGCTCTGCGGCCTGTGGGTCCTGCCCCAGCCATGTGACGTGGGGGGCAGCAGGTGTTCGGTAACCCTGATCCAGGCTGTGCCCCTAGGACCAGTCCTCCTGTACCTCACACCCTTATTGCAGGATATGGAGCGGAAACACGGGGCCAGATCCCCATCTGGTGTAAATCAGTGTCACCCCACAGATGACAGGGGAGCAGACTTACGTCAGTGGGGCTCTGGCCATGACTCTTTGGCACCGCTCTGGTGGGCTGCGGCGCATGGGCTGCTCTGACTGCAGTCCGTTGGCACTAGGTGGCCTTGCAGAGCAATCAGGGGGTGTGAAATTCCAGAGCCATCCCAGAGCCTCTTGGAGCTCCTAGGAACAGGGAACTCAGGGGCTGCAGGGAGAGGAGCCTGGAGCAAATATCACCCCAGGGCTGCTTGACACAGGAACAACATCTGACAAGGTCAAAAGAGAATCACCAAATGCCCCCAGCAGCTGGGTGGGCAGTGGGCTGCCCCCCCACCCAGGCCCTGCTACTGGGGACAGAGGCCAAGTGAGCCAGAGGCCCCCACATGCTCAGCCCCTGTCCCCAGCAGCCGAGCCCAGGCTGAGAGCGGGCTGCCTGGCACCCAGCCAGGCTTTCAGGCAGAAGCGGCTCCGTCCTGCTCCCCGCCTGCCTGCCACAGAGAATGGCTGAACATGCCAGGGGGTGGCTCAGGAAGAGAAGGACAGAGCCTGTCTCCCACCCCACCTCTGGTAGGAGAATCGGGGGGGGATGGAACGGGGGACTTGACCCTCTGTGCCCCCCATGCATCGCCTCTACCTGTGGGGCTGGGACTAGAAGGCACCACCCAGCGGTGTGAGCCCAGGGGAGAAGGGGAGCAGCCAGTGGGGAGAGCTGCAGTGGGCGGCATGCTGTGACTTCAGGGCGAGGTGATGAACTTTCTGTACCTTTCCCAAGCTGCAAACCCCTTTGGAAACATGGGGCCAGCTGCCGCCTCTGCTGTGCTTTTACCTCCATGTTGAACTGATGCTCCAGGTGCCAAGTGCTGACAGCTGAGGGCTGTTAACTCGCGATGATCCTCTGTTCTACTACAGACATCCTACAATAGACTGGCTCCCAGGGGTTTGTCGGGGGAGGCGGTGGCCGGGCCACGAAGACACCTGGTCAAGGTCTGGGATCACCCGGGGAGGCTGAGGCAGGTGACATCAGGGCTGGAAGGTTATAAATGGCAGGGGCTGATCTATTTTGGGTCTTTGTACGTTTTCACCAGCTAAAGAGGAGGGGCACCCCAGAGCGACCCCCCCCCCCAGCTGCTGCAGGATCCTGACGAGGTAAAGGGGATCCTGCGACCTGAACTCAGACAAACCCCGAAGGGCTCCCAAGGGAAAGGCGAGCTCGTGAGCGGCACTGCGGTGGGAAATGGTTGTTTCCTTGTGATCTGGGCTCTCTGGGCTCTGTTAAGTGCTAGAACCCTGCACGTGGTGTCTGTGTGCTCCACGCTACACTGACCACCTGGCCCCTGGAAGAGGGAACCCAGCTGGCCAACACCTTTGGGGGGAGTTCTGGGAGAAGTGGGGTGTGACGCTGTATGGAATATGGGAGACCATTTATAATATTAATTTCAGAGTAGCAGCCGTGTTAGTCTGTATCCACAAAAAGAACAGGAGGACTTGTGGCACCTTAGAGACTAACACATTTATTTGAGCATGAGCTTTCATGAGCTACAGCTCACTTCATCAGATGCATCTGTAGTCGCTAAGGTGCCACAAGTACTCCTTTTCTTTTATAATATTAGTGATACCAATATTATAAACTTGCAAGGAATCTGACCAGATATGTCGTGTGAAGTATCTGCAGAAATGTTATGATTTGCCAAATATGTTTATCTTGTTTACGTACTGGTATCACCTTTGTATTGGGAGTTATAGATGTATATGATTTAATTGGGGATCGGTCCTGCTTTGAGCAGGGGTTGGACTAGATGACCTCCTGAGGTCCCTTCCAACCCTGATATTCTATGATTCTATGATATGTATGTCTGTATTTCAAACTTGTGCTGTGCATCTGGGTGACAGCCCCAGACTGATTGGCATCAGCACTGCCTTGCCTGCTTGATGGCCCATCAAGGGACATCGACTGTACAATGAGCCTATTGAAAGGAACCAGGGAAGACACCCTATGTCTCAGCAAGGCATGCAGGGGCATGCCTATGCTATCCACACAACTCTAAGGGCACGTCTTCATTAGCAATGTTAACAACGAGGAGGCCGGTGGCACCTTAAAGACTTCAGGGTATGTCTACACTACGAAATTAGGTCGAATTTATAGAAGTCGTTTTTTTAGAAATCGGTTTTATATATTCGAGTGTGTGTGTCCCCACAGAAAATGCTCTAAGTGCATTAAGTGCATTAACTCGGCGGAGCGCTTCCACAGTACCGAGGCTAGAGTCGACTTCCGGAGCGTTGCACTGTGGGTAGCTATCCCACAGTTCCCGCAGTCTCCGCTGCCCATTGGAATTCTGGGTTGAGATTCCAATGCCTGATGGGGCTACAACATTGTCGCGGGTGGTTCTGGGTACATATCGTCAGGCCCCCGTTCCCTCCTTCCCTCCGTGAAAGCAAGGGCAGACAATCATTTTGCGCCTTTTTTCCTGAGTTACCTATGCAGACGCCATACCACGGCAAGCATGGAGCCCGCTCAGGTAACCGTCACCCTATGTCTCCTGGGTGCTGGCAGACGCAGTACGGCATTGCTACACAGTAGCAGCAACCCCTTGCCTTGTGGCAGCAGATGGTACAGTACGACTGGTAGCCATCATCGTCATGTCTGAGGTGCTCCTGGTCGCCTCTGTGAGGTCAATCAGGAGTGCCTGGGCAGACATGGGAGCAGGGACTAAATTTGGAGTGACTTGATCAGGTCATTCTCTTTAGTTCTGCAGTCAGTCCTATTGAACCATCTTATGGTGAGCAGGCAGGTGATACGGATTGCTAGCAGTCCTATTGCATCATCTTCTGCCGGGCAGGCAAGAGATGAGGATGGCTAGCAGTCCTATTGTACCGTCTTCTGCCGAGCAGCCATGAGATGTGGATGGCATGCAGTCCTTCTGCACCGTCTGCTGCCAGCCAAAGATGTAAAAAATAGATGGAGTGGATCAAAACAAGAAATAGACCAGATTTGTTTTGTACTCATTTGCAACCCCCCCGCCCCCTGTCTAGGGGACTCATTCCTCTAGGTCACACTGCAGTCACTCACAGAGAAGGTGCAGTGAGGTAAATCTAGCCATGTATCAATTAGAGGCCAGGCTAACCTCCTTGTTCCAATAAGAACAATAACTTAGGTGCACCATTTCTTATTGGAACCCTCCGTGAAGTCCTGCCTGAAATACTCCTTGATGTAAAGCCACCCCCTTTGTTGATTTTAACTCCCTGTAAGCCAACCCTGTAAGCCGTGTCATCACTCGCCCCTTCCTGCGTCAGAGCAATGGCAAACAGTCGTGCATCTGAGTTGAGAGTGCTGTCCAGAGTAGTCACAATGGAGCACTCTGGGATAGCTCCTGGAGGCCAATACCGTCGAATTGTGTCCACAGTACCCCAAATTCGAGCCGGCAAGGTCGATTTAAGCGCTAATCCACTTGTCAGGGGTGGAGTAAGGAAATCGATTTTAAGAGCCCTTTAAGTCAAAATAAAGGGCTTCATCGTGTGGACAGGTGCAGGTTTACATCGATTTAACGCTGCTAAATTTGACCTAAAGTCCTAGTGTAGACCAAGGCTAACAGATTTATTTGGGCATAAGCTTTCGTGGGTAAAAAAAACACTTCTTCAGACCCACTTTTTCACTCCATGCCTCTGACGAAGTGGGTTTTTTACCCACGAAAGCTTATGCCCAAATAAATCTGTTAGTCTTTCAGGTGCTATCGGACTCCTCGTTGTTTTTGTGGATGCAGACTAACACGGCTGCCCTCTGATACTTGCTAGCAACGTTAAAGCGCGGCTGTGGCCGCGCTTTAATGTGGCTTGTGTCATCGCGGCATAGTGCTGGGAGAGAGCAAAAACCCACCTCCACGAGGGGCATAGCTCCTAGCGCTGGGGCACTGTCTACACGGGCACTTTACAGCGCTGAAGTTTGCAGAGCTCAGGAGGGTGTTTCTTCACACCCCATAGTGAGAAAGTTGCAGCACTGTAAAGTGCCCGTGTAGACAAGCCCTAAGTCTTCCAGGCCACGTCCTGTGAAGCTTGAATTTGGAACAAAAGAAATACAAGCTGCCTGATAAAAGACTATAAAAGGCAGCTGCATCTTCTCCGTTTTGTCTTCATTCCTGTTTCTTACCTCTGGAGTAACCATTGTACAAAGGAAGCTCTGAACAAAGGACTGAATGACCCATCCAAGCTGTGGATGTGTTCCAGAGGGACTTTCAAGCCAGCAAACTCACCAATACTGCTAGGAACCTGATATATGGACTTTGAAGTCTTTGCATGTATGTGACTGCTTCACCATTTAACAAAAAGAAAAGGAGTACTTGTGGCACCTTAGAGACTAACCAATTTATTTGAGCATGAGCTTTCGTGAGCTACAGCTCACTTCATCAGATGTTTACCGTGGAAACTGCAGCAGACTTTATATACACACAGAAATCATGAAACAATACCTCCTCCCACCCCACTGTCCTGCTGGTAATAGCTTATCTAAAGTGATCAACAGGTGGGCCATTTCCAGCACAAATCCAGGTTTTCTCACCCTCCACCCCCCCACACAAATTCACTCTCCTGCTGGTGCTAGCCCATCCAAAGTGACAACTCTTTACATAATCAAGTCGGGCTATTTCCTGCATAGATCAAGGTTTTCTCACATCCCCCCCACCCCCATACACACACAAACTCACTCTCCTGCTGGTAATAGCTCATCTAAACTGACCATTCTCCAGGTTTAAATCCAAGTTAAACCAGAACATCTGGGGGGGGGGGGGTAGGAAAAAACAAGAGGAAACAGGCTACCTTGCATAATGACTTAGCCACTCCCAGTCTCTATTTAAGCCTAAATTAATAGTATCCAATTTGCAAATGAATTCCAATTCAGCAGTTTCTCGCTGGAGTCTGGATTTGAAGTTTTTTTGTTTTAAGATAGCGACCTTCATGTCTGTGATTGCGTGACCAGAGAGATTGAAGTGTTCTGAACACTTCAATCTCTCTGGTCACGCAATCACAGACATGAAGGTCGCTATCTTAAAACAAAAAAACTTCAAATCCAGACTCCAGCGAGAAACTGCTGAATTGGAATTCATTTGCAAATTGGATACTATTAATTTAGGCTTAAATAGAGACTGGGAGTGGCTAAGTCATTATGCAAGGTAGCCTGTTTCCTCTTGTTTTTTCCTACCCCCCCCCCCCCAGATGTTCTGGTTTAACTTGGATTTAAACCTGGAGAATGGTCAGTTTAGATGAGCTATTACCAGCAGGAGAGTGAGTTTGTGTGTGTATGGGGGTGGGGGGGATGTGAGAAAACCTTGATCTATGCAGGAAATAGCCCGACTTGATTATGTAAAGAGTTGTCACTTTGGATGGGCTAGCACCAGCAGGAGAGTGAATTTGTGTGGGGGGGGTGGAGGGTGAGAAAACCTGGATTTGTGCTGGAAATGGCCCACCTGTTGATCACTTTAGATAAGCTATTACCAGCAGGACAGTGGGGTGGGAGGAGGTATTGTTTCATGATTTCTGTGTGTATATAAAGTCTGCTGCAGTTTCCACGGTAAACATCTGATGAAGTGAGCTGTAGCTCACGAAAGCTCATGCTCAAATAAATTGGTTAGTCTCTAAGGTGCCACAAGTACTCCTTTTCTTTTTGCGAATACAGACTAACACGGCTGTTCCTCTGAAACCTGTCACCATTTAACATATCTCTTCTTGTTCTTTCTTTTTTCTTTATAATAAACCTTTAGTTTTAGACACTAAAGGATTGGCTGGCAGCATGGTATTTTGGGTAAGATCGAAGCCTATGCTGACCTGGTACTATGGCTGACCCTTTGGGGTCAGAAGAACACTTTGTATAGTGAGCAGAGTTTTAAATAACTTCTCACTTTACTAGACCTATTTGCTGATTGGGAACCAGAGAACTGGAATGCAATAAAGGGGGCTGTGTGATTTCTCTTTTGCATCTTGATAACCAGTGTGGGAATCAGAATTACAGTTTGTGACTGTTTGAGGAGTTTAACTTCAGTTTTCAGAGTAGCAGCTGTGTTAGTCTGTATTTGCAAAAAGAAAAGGAGTACAGTGGCCACTGAATGCATCCGATGAAGTGAGCTGTAGCTCACGAAAGCTTATGCTCAAATAAATTTGTTAGTCTCTAAGGTGCCACAAGTCCTCCTTTTCTTTTAACTTCAGTGTTATACACCAGTCTTGGGAGGATCTGCTCTCCCTTTTGCAGCCTGCCCTGACCTTGGCATTTCCAGTGAGCGCTACCCCAGGCACACCGGGTCATAGGGGGGTTTAAGTTCCTGGGCTATTTTGGGGTCAGTGTTGGGCCTGGGGGCCTAAGGCAGGTGGGCTGTGGAGCTCCATTTCTGTGAAGGAGTGACAGAGTCAGTGCCCAGGAAATGTGCCCCAGAGGCCACAGGAGACATCAGTGCTGCAGCCTGTTACAGCTGTTATTTATGACAAGGTAGGCACATTTGTTTCAGCTATATTGGCCAACATAATAATTTCCGAGTACGATTGGTAAGCCAGGTCTGAGTGAGCTGTCCCCTGACAGCCAGTGATGAGCCAGGGGGTGGGTGGAAAGGCTTCAGGACCAGATAGTATTTGCATGAATACACCTACTCTGCCTAGGTATCCAGCAGACAGAGCTGTGTTGCCCAAGTGCGGCGGGATGGGCCAGCTGCCCCACACACGTATCCCAGGTGTCAGTCAGGATCATACTCTGTGTGGCCAGCCCATCCTGCTGGGACACGCTATTCCTCGCAGAGGCACCCTGTAGCCCCCATGTTCACCATTTGTATATAATTGTGATACTGCATATAAAGCAGGCCAGGTAAGGTATCGTGGGAAAAGTTATGATCTGATGAAAGCCACTGTTCTGTCTAAATATGTGTATCTTGAGCCCATATGAAGTTATGGGAATTGTGTTGTATGGTTGTCACTAAAACATGCTGTGAGTTGTGGAATCACTCAGATATAGCTCCCCAGAAACAACAAGGGAGCTAACCAGTGCCTGGGTGTGTGTCAACCATCAACAGCCATTGTCCAGCAAGGCAGCTACAATTTAATGACTCACTTGCACAAGGTCAGACCAGGGGAATTGCTCAACCTTGCCTGGGGACTCAGCCACAGACATGACAGGATTTGGGTTCTAGAAGCACATTCTTTAAACTTAAGGCAATAAACACCCCCTGATAAAAACAAAACAACAAAGGAAAGAGTTTCAGGAGTAAAAAGGAAATGCAGGCAGAAGTCCTGCCCCCTAACAGAGTGGGGGCTATCCAGTTTATTGAACTCAATATAGCATGCACGATTAACTGCCATATGGGCAGGTGGCTCCTGTGTGCATTCGATGCAAGCAGCTGCTGGCTCTCAGAGACCACATATGGGCTTTGCAGACCAGAGTGGTACACAGATGAGACTTTCTGGGATAAAGTAGAATGGTCCCACCCCTGGACTGACAGCCTCTGTGCTTTTGAGGAGGATGAAAGTCTCAGGGAAGGAGAACATTCAACTGGAGCAGAGGGAAATAATCCTATAGTTGGGACACTCCTTCCAAATGATGTTGTGGTATCTTGCACTGAGGATACCTCTTCGGGGGGTGGGGACTGGGACTCCAGTTATTAGGAAGAGACAGGTATTAGTAATGAGCGATTCGATCATTAGAAACATAGATAGCTGCGTTTGCGATGACTGGGAGAACCGCATGGTGACTTGCCTGCCTGGTGCAAAAGTTGCAGATCTCTCGAGACATCTAGATAGACTTATGTGTAGTGCTGGGGAGGAGCCAGTGGTCATGGTACATATAGGTACCAATGACATAGGGAAGGATAGGAGAGAGGTCCTGGAAGCCAAATTTAGGCTGCTAGGTAAGAGACTGAAGTCCAGGCCCTCCAGGGTAGCATTCTCTGAAATGCTTCCAGTTCCACGCACAGGGCCAGTTAGACAGGCAGAAGTTCAGGGACTCAATACATGGATGAGATGATGGTGTAGGGAGGAGGGGGTTAGATTTATTCAGAACTGAAGAACCTTTTGGGAGTGGGGGAGCCTATAGAGGAAGTCAGGGGCACCATTTAGGGGAGTTGGGGGGGCAGGCCCCCCCCCGAGTTTCCTACAGGAGATATGCTCCCAGGTGGAGCTCTCAACTGCAGCATACCTGTGACTTTCCCCTCTGGTGTTATCTGGACCGGTGATCTGCTAGGCCACTCCAATCCTTGACTCTGGGAGCCAGCCTTACCCTGCTCTGCTGTGAGAACCCCCACTCCGGGGCTGTTCACGCACAGCTTCTGGCATGTAAGCTGCTTGGATTGTGCAACCAAATGACACTAGCCAGTATCTCCGGTCCCAGACACAACCCTAGGAACCTCCATCTTGCAGTGTCCAGTTATGCCCGCTGGACGCTGCAAGCTTATATGAGTTTGTCAGTTTAACAAAGAAATTGATATGCACCAGGCTTGTTATCCCAAGGAGAGTCTCTGACATACTTCAAATCAAATGCATTGTTTCAGGTAGAATAAACAAACAGATTTGTTAACTACAAAGATAGATTTTAAGTTATTAGAAATCAAAGCACAACAAGTCAGATTGGTCAAGTGAAATAAAAACAATACGCATTCTAAGCTGATTTTAACACTTTCAGTGCCCTTACAAATTTAGATGCTTCTCACCACAAGCTGGCTGGTTGCCCTTCAGCCAGGCTCTCCCCTTTGATCAGCGCTTCAGTCACTTGGTGGTGATGTCTGTAGATGGAGGTGGGAGAGAGAGAGAGAGAGAGAGTGAGAGAGAGAGAGAGAGAGAGAGAGAGAGAGAGAGAGCATGGAAAATGTCTCTCCTTTTTATCATGTTCTTTCTTCCCTCTTGGCTTTGCCCCCCCTTCAGAGTCAGGTGAGCATTACCTCATTGTAGTCCCTGATTGACCAAGGGAAGGTGGGTGACTCACTGGAGAGTCCAACAGGTCCTTTTTGCTGCCTGGGCCTGTGTCCTTTGTTCCTGTGAGGCTGGGCTGAGTTTGTCCCATTCGGCCCCTGATGAGGTGTGAACTGCCCCTCTGCTCCCGGAGAGTTTTTGCCTGGGCTTGTTTTAAACCATGAGGACACATGTTCAGCCTTATAACTATATACATGAAATTACAACCTATAACATTACTATAACATTACTGTAACAACAATTACTATAACATCACTACAACAACAATGCTCAGTGCATCATGAGCCTTCCAAAAACACCCAACATGACAAACTTTGCATTGGATACCACAGTCATATTATAAGGATGAACGTGGGGGTATAGAGTGTTCCCCTGAAGTACAGAATGTCACACCTCTCCCCTTAGTTTACTTCAAGAGGGTTACTCATTGGCTAGCTCTAAGACGGTTTGTGTTATGGTTCTCTTGGCATCCAGCCATTAAGGCCATGAGGTGGTGTGCCTCAGTTTCCCCATTCACACACAGCAAACCAGGATTTTTATGGTTTCTCTGCTGTGACAAGCTTTAAACCTGTTTAAAGGTATTAACTGAAAAGTATCATTATCATAAGGTTTAACATCCGCATCAAAATTCTTATCCCCATAACTTAACATTAATACCAAAAATTTTATCTCAGATGTGTGTTTACAAGTGTCTTTATGATACCACACCCTCTATTCAGTAGTCTGGTTTGAGGTTAGTTTGTTCATTACCCAGGGTGTCCTTTGACTCTCTCCCATGTAACCAGTCACTGGCTTTTCTTTCCCTCCAGTGTTCCCCTCTGTGTGGGCTCTTAATTTAATCATGTTTCTGGAATTTTAGTGCCTCAGGGTCTGGCAAGATAGGTGTTCAGGGGGATTCTGCACATTGGCTAGCCCTTTGGGGAGTGGTGTCCCAACCCCAGGACTGTACACATGCAGAAAATCCAGCTCCCTTTTTGGGGTTACCCTGTGTTTCCTCCTCCCAGCACTGAGTCCTTCCCTGCCCCGAGACAGCTGTGATCCCTGCTCTCTGGGCTAGGTGTGTTTACTCTTTGATCAGCTTCACTTCTTTGCCATAACTGCTCCCTGTCTCTCACCAGCCTGGGGGAAAACACCCCCTTCTCTATCAGTTGGGTCATTTGTGTTCTGGCAAACTACCATCTGGCAATTTCCTGGTCCCAACTCCTCTGTTATCACAGGTGTTGGAGCTGTATCTTGATGTAAAGAGACACAGTTATCAGAAATAGCATCCTGAAAAACTGGGACCTAGATTGAGGTACTCCCCGCCACCCCTTTCTCTGTCCCTGAAAAGTCAGCTGTGTGACTGCTCCCCTCCAGGAGGTCCTTCTCAAAACCTGGGTCACAGGCTGAGTGCCTGGGTGCACAGATGCTGACTTAGCCATCCTCCTAGTGTCCTGAGCATCCTGCCCCGAGTGACTAGGGAGGAGACATTCCTGTACGCACACTATTCCTTCCCCAGTTTCCTCCTCTGGGCTTCCTGTGATGTTATTGACATGAACTGGGACTGTATAGATCATTGTGGCAACCAAGGTCCTGTAGTAGCACCAAGTCTTGTATAAAGGGGGTCAAATAAGGTGTCTAAGACAAGGTTATGGTTTCCTGGTTATGATTGTGCAATCTGTATGCATGCATCATTTTTATATTTAAAGTTATAAGTATTGGCTCTATACTGTCTGTATTTCAAACTTGTGCTATGCTTCTGGGTGACACCCCAGACAATTTGGCATCAGCACTGCCTAGCCCGCTTGATGGCCCATTAAGGACCATCAGCTATACAATTGACCCATTGAGAGAAGGCAGATACACCTTGTTACTCAGCAAGGCATGCAGGGGCATGCCTATGGACAGAACTTTAAGGTTTTTTCAATGCCTTGTGCTGGATAGCTTGTCTTTGGAACAAAGAAAGAGAGGCCACATGGCAAGAGACTATAAAAGGCTGCTGCAGCTCCTCCATCTTGTCTTCAATCCTTTTTCTTACTTATGGAGGAACCTTGCTACAAACTGAAGCTCTGAACAAAGGACTGAGTGACCCATTCCAGCTGTGGATGTACTCCAGAGACTTGATTTGAACCTGTAGTTTATTCCATCACTGCTACAAGCCTGAACCAAGAACTTTGCCATTAGTGTATGTAATTGATTCCATTTAACCAATTTTAGCTCTTATCTATATTTCTTTCTTTTATGAATAAACCTTTGGATTTTAGATCCTAAAGGATTGGCAATAGCGTGATTTGTGGGTAAGATCTGACTGGTACATTGACCTGGGTCTGGGGCTTGGTCCTTTGGGATTGGGAGAACCTTTTTTCTGTTACTGGGGTATTGGTTTTCATAACCATTTGTCCCCATAACGAGTGACACTGGTGGTGATACTGGGAAACTAACTGCTTGTGTGACTTATGGTTAGCCAATGGGGTAAAACCAAAGTCCTCTCTGTCTTGCTGATTTGGTTTGCCTTAGAGGTGGAGAACCACCAGCCTGGGGCTGTGACTGCCCTGCTCTAAGCAATTTGTCCTGAATTGGTACTGTCAGTTGTGTCTCACCAAAAGCAGCATGGTTACACCCCCTCCTAAGACACATTTCTCTGTGATTCCTAGGAAGGGTTCTGTCTCTTGTTCATCTGCAGAACTCTGCCAGCTAACAGCTGGGACAGTTTCCTTAATCACTAATAACACTTTTCCTGCCCCTGCGCCTGAGGGCATGCTGCCTTCTGCTGGAAAGGAGCTAGTCTCAGCCCCTCCCATACTTGGAAGCACCCTGCTTCCTTGTGTTACAGAGTCACAGGAATCCTCACCCACCTCAATTGTTTCCGAGATCCCCCACCCCTTCTCTGGGCTCTCCTCTAGGACTCATTTCTCTATGCTCCCTAGAGCCGGTTTTGCCTCTGGTTCAGCTGCAACCTGCTGGCAGATAACAACCTGGACAATTCTCTCCCTGGCAGGCATTACATCACCATCCCTTCCTGGTGTGGTGTTCATAGAATATCATAGAATCATAGAATATCAGGGTTGGAAGGGACCCCAGAAGGTCATCTAGTCCAACCCCCTGCTCGAAGCAGGACCAATTCCCAGTTAAATCATCCCAGCCAGGGCTTTGTCAAGCCTGACCTTAAAAACCTCTAAGGAAGGAGATTCTACCACCTCCCTAGGTAACGCATTCCAGTGTTTCACCACCCTCCTAGTGAAAAAGTTTTTCCTAATATCCAATCTAAACCTCCCCCTCTGCAACTGGAGACCATTACTCCTCGTTCTGTCATCTGCTACCATGAGAACAGTCTAGAGCCATCCTCTTTGGAACCCCCTTTCAGGTAGTTGAAAGCAGCTATCAAATCCCCCCTCATTCTTCTCTTCTGCAGGCTAAACAATCCCAGCTCCCTCAGCCTCTCCTCATAAGTCATGTGTTCTAGACCCCTAATCATTTTTGTTGCTCTTCGCTGGACTCTCTCCAATTTATCCACATCCTTCTTGTAGTGTGGGGTCCAAAACTGGACACAGTACTCCAGATGAGGCCTCACCAATGTCGAATAGAGGGGGATGATCACGTCCCTCGATCTGCTCGCTATGCCCCTACTTATACATCCCAAAATGCCATTGGCCTTCTTGGCAACAAGGGCACACTGCTGACTCATATCCAGCTTCTCGTCCACTGTCACCCCTAGGTCCTTTTCTGCAGAACTGCTGCCTAGCCATTCGGTCCCTAGTCTGTAGCGGTGCATTGGATTCTTCCATCCTAAGTGCAGGACCCTGCACTTATCCTTATTGAACCTCATCAGATTTCTTTTGGCCCAATCCTCCAATTTGTCTAGGTCCTTCTGTATCCTATCCCTCCCCTCCAGCGTATCTACCACTCCTCCCAGTTTAGTATCATCCGCAAATTTGCTGAGAGTGCAATCCACACCATCCTCCAGATCATTTATGAAGATATTGAACAAAACCGGCCCCAGGACCGACCCTTGGGGCACTCCACTTGATACCGGCTGCCATCTAGACATGGAGCCATTGATCACTACCTGTTGAGCCCGACAATCTAGCCAGCTTTCTACCCACCTTATAGTGCATTCATCCAGCCCATACTTCTTTAACTTGCTGACACGAATACTGTGGGAGACCGTGTCAAAAGCTTTGCTAAAGTCAAGATACAATACATCCACTGCTTTCTCTTCATCCACAGAACCAGTAATCTCATCATAGAAGGTGATTAGATTAGTCAGGCATGACCTTCCCTTGGTGAATCCATGCTTACTGTTTCTGATCACTTTCCTCTCATGCAAGTGCTTTAGGATTGATTCCTTGAGGACCTGCTCCATGATTTTTCCGGGGACTGAAGTGAGGCTTACTGGCCTGTAGTTCCCAGGATCCTCCTTCTTCCCTTTTTTAAAGATTGGCACTACATTAGCCTTTTTCCAGTCATCCGGGACTTCCCCCGTTCGCCACGAGTTTTCAAAGATAATGGCCAATGGCTCTGCAATCACAGCCGCCAGTTCCTTTAGCACTCTCGGATGCAACTCGTCCAGCCCCATGGACTTGTGCACGTCCAGCTTTTCTAAATAGTCCCTAACCACCTCTTTCTCCACAGAGGGCTGGCCATCTCTTCCCCATGTTGTGATGCCCAGCGCAGCAGTCTGGGAGCTGACCTTGTTCGTGAAGACAGAGGCAAAAAAAGCATTGAGTACATTAGCTTTTTCCACATCCTCTGTCACTAGGTTGCCTCCCTCATTCATTAAGGGGCCCACACTTTCCTTGGCTTTCTTCTTGTTGCCAACATACCTGAAGAAACCCTTCTTGTTACTCTTAACATCTCTTGCTAGCTGCAGCTCCAGGTGCGATTTGGCCCTCCTAATTTCATTCCTACATGCCCGAGCAATATTTTTATACTCTTCCCTGGTCATATGTCCAAACTTCCACTTCTTGTAAGCTTCTTTTTTATGCTTAAGATCCGCTAGGATTTCACTGTTAAGCCAAGCTGGTCGCCTGCCATATTTACTATTCTTTCGACACATCGGGATGGTTTGTCCCTGTAACCTCAACAGGGATTCCTTGAAATACAGCCAGCTCTCCTGGACTCCTTTCCCCTTCATGTTAGTCCCCCAGGGGATCCTACCCATCCGTTCCCTGAGGGAGTCAAAGTCTGCTTTCCTGAAGTCCAGGGTCCGTATCCTGATGCTTACCTTTCTTTCCTGTGTCAGGATCCTGAACTCAACCAACTCATGGTCACTGCCTCCCAGATTCCCATCCACTTTTGCTTCCCCCACTAATTCTTTCCGGTTTGTGAGCAGCAGGTCAAGAAAAGCTCCCCCCCAGTTGGCTCCTCTAGCACTTGCACCGGGAAATTGTCCCCTACGCTTTCCAAAAACTTCCTGGATTGTCTATGCACCGCTGTATTGCTCTTCCAGCAGATATCAGGAAAATTAAAGTCACCCATGAGAACCAGGGCATGCGATCTAGTAGCTTCCGCGAGCTGCCGGAAGAAAGCCTCATCTACCTCATCCCCCGGTCCAGTGGTCTATAGCAGACTCCCACCACTACATCTCTCCTGTTGCTCACACTTCTAAACTTAATCCAGAGACACTCAGGTTTTTCTGCAGTTTCGTACCGGAGCTCTGAGCAGTCATACTGCTCCCTTACATACAGTGCTACTCCCCCACCTTTTCTGCCCTGCCTGTCCTTCCTGAACAGTTTATAACCATCCATGACAGTACTCCAGTCATGTGAGTTATCCTACCAAGTCTCTGTTATTCCAATCACGTCATAGTTCCTTGACATCACCAGGACCTCCAGTTCTCCCTGCTTGTTTCCAAGGCTTTGTGCATTCGTATATAAGCACTTGAGATAACCTGCTGATCGCCCCTCATTCTCAGTATGAGGCAAGAGCCCTCCCCTCACAGACATTCCTGCCTGTGCTTCCTCCCGGTATCCCGCTTTCCCACTTACCTCAGGGCTTTGGTCTCCTTCCTCCGGTGAACCTAGTTTAAAGCCCTCCTCACTAGGTTAGCCAGCCTGCTCGCAAAGATGCTCTTCCCTCTCTTCGTAAGTTGGAGCCTGTCTTTGCCCAGCACTCCTCCTTCATGGAACACCATCCCATGGTCAAAGAATCCAAAGCCTTCTCTCCGACACCACCTGCGTAGCCATTCGTTGATTTCCACGATTCGACAGTCCCTACCCAGGCCTTTTCCTTCCACGGGGAGGATGGACGAGAACACCACTTGCGCCTCCAACTCCTTTATCCTTCTTCCCAGAGCCACATAGTCCGCAGTGATCCGCTCAAGGTCATTCTTGGCAGTATCATTGGTGCCCACGTGGAGAAGCAGGAAGGGGTAGCGATCCGGGGGCTTGATGAGTCTCGGCAGTCTCTCCGTCACATCGCGAATCTTAGCCCCTGGCAAGTAGCAGACTTCTCGGTTTTCCCAGTCAGGGCGGCAGATAGATGACTCTGACACACTTCAAACCGAACACACTGCTTCAGGTAGAATAAACAAACACAGTTATTAACTAAAAAGATAAATTTTAAGTGATTAGAAGTCAAAGCACACCAAGTCAGATTTGGTCAAATGAAATAAAAACAAAACGCATTCTAAGCTGATCTTAGCACTTTCACTGCCCTTACAAACTTAGATGCTTCTCACCACAGGCTGGCTGGTTGCCCTTCAGCCAGGATCTTCCCTTTGATCAGCACTTCAGTCACTTGGTGGTGATGTCTGTAGATGGAGGTGGAAGAGAGAGGAAAAGCATGGCAAACGTCTCTTCCTTTTATCATGTTCTTTCTTCCCTCTTGACTTTGCCCCCCCCCAGCTTCAGGGTCAGGTGAGCATTATCTCGTCGCATTCCCAAACTGTCCAAAGGAAGTGGGGTGACTCACTTAAGAGTCCAACAGATCCTTTGTTGCTGCCTAGACCAACATCCTTTGTTCCTGTGAGGCTGGGCTGGGTTTGTCCCATACATGCTCTGATGAGGAGTGAACTGCCCCTCTGTTCCTGGAGAGTTTTGCCTGGGCTTGTTTTAAGCCATGAGGACTCATTTTCAGCCTCATAACTATATACATGAAATTACAACTTATAACATTACTATAACAGTACTGTAACAGCAATTACTATAACATCACTGTAATAATGATGCTCAGTGCATCATGAGCCTTCCTAAGACACCTATGTGCATTGGATACCACACAATTATTTTATAAGGATGAACATAGAGGTGTAGGGGGTTCCCCCAAGGTACAGAATGTCACAATAGCATTAGTGTGAAATTAAGTTCTGCAGAGGACAGGTGCCCCTGGAACAGGGAACCAGAGTTTTGTTTACAAACAGAGGCAGGGTGATTCAAATAAGGGCTGGAAGTGGAGCTTGTAAAACAGGAATCCATCTGTGGGGATGGTGGAGGGAGGTAGGTTTTGTTTTAGAGAGAACACATGGGACTCAGAAGCCAAGCCCTCTGAGCCAAGATTACATTCAGAAAAAGGGGAGATTTGTAGGTGAAAAGAAAGGGCCAAAACCAAGGGAAGGGATAGCAGTGGTATAGACAAGTTCCCACTCTACCTGTGGTACTTATGTGGCCCCTCACAATGTCTAACCTATTTCTCTTCACAGGTAGAGGAGAGGTAGAGCAGTGCTGTTATCCCCATTGTACAGATGGGGCACTGAGGCACAGAGAGACTAAATAACCCCAGTTCCCTCAGCCTCTCCTCGTAAGTCATGTGCCTCAGCTCTTTAATAATTTTCGTTGCCCTCCGCTGGACTCTTTCCAATTTGTCCACATCCCTTCTGTAGTGGGGGGACAAAAACTGGATGCAATACTCCAGATGTGGCCTCACCAGTGCCAAATAGAGGGGAATAATCACTTCCCTTGATCTGCGGGTGATGCTCCTACTAATACAGCCCAATATGCCATTGAGGAAGAGCAGGACCCCTTTGTGGTCTGGCCAAATGCAGGGATTCCTTCAAGGGACTGTTTAAAAGCTGGGGCATAGCACAGATCCTGGAGACCCAGGACAGACCCCCACTCCTCACCCAGAGGTGGGAAGGGAGCCCAGAAGTCCTGGCTCCCAGCCCACTGCTCTAACCCAATAGATAGAAGTCCCCTCCCGAAACCAGTGCTGGAACCCAGGAGGCCAGGCTCCCTTCCAGGGCCATATTACAGTTATTAGGGGCCTTAGGTAATGGGAGGGAAGGGCCTAAGTATGAATTACATATTGCAAAAAAAATGATGAAGTCATCAAACATTTATCTGCATACATATTTACATATTATTTATTTATTTATGTAAAATTAACAGGTTCATTCTACTATCACTACATTCAATTCTTCAAACACATTTTCCCCCCTAGCTTTAGCTGTGGCAAAGTAATGAATGATGTCATCGTACTTCAAAGGCCTGATGATTTCATTCTCCGTGCTCAAGAGGGACAAAGCACCGAGATGCTCTTGAGTCATGGTGGATCAAGGACATTTTTGAGCCTTGTTAGAAGAGAGAAGGAACATCTCTACTACAGTACATGATCATTAGTGACAAATACATTCGATCACATTGGGTTCAGTGATAACTCGGTACATCCAAATAGATTTGCTTTCGTCATTTTTTCTCGATATATCTGAGAGTGATGTGAACTCAACAAATTGAAGAAATTCTTTAGTGAAATCTACTGGGAGATTGTCTGGGTACTTCTGACACAGATGTTTGATACCTTCACTGACTTCGGAACTTGAAATGTTAGGCGAAAAATTTGTCAGTACACTAAAGGTTTATGTCAATATTTTTGAAAGCCTCGATCTGACGTTCTAATGAACTCTTCAGTTTGTTAATGATTGTGACGAAGGTATTAACTGTGAAGGCCTCCTTGTCACTGAAGGAGTGAGCAGTTGCTTTGTCGCATGTCTTCTGTCTTTTGTGGCATTTGGCTGACTTATACTCATGGTTAGCAGTCTTTGCAGCCCCCTGAATTTCATAGTCATCAAAACTATCCTGCATTTGTTGAAGAACAGTTCCAAGACTCCTCATTAGGTTTACAGCAGTGGAAAGGTCAATTTGCACACTTCGCAAGCTTAGACTGCACCTGCTGAATGGCTGAAGTATAGCATTCCAGACCTCACATTGATGTGCTGAGCTAAGAAAGAGTCAAACTTAGCGATTTGCTCTCAAATGCCAAGATAATTGCCATTGTGTTTCAATCGAACAGTGTCATCTGAGCCGTAGAATGGCAGACCACGCTCAGCAAGAAAAACTATGGTTTCACTATGCTTCTGAGATCGTTCTTCCAATAAGCACGAGCTTCCAAAAACTGGCTTTCCATTTTGGTATCAATTCTGCCACTAATTTTCTTTCGGGCATGGTAGCTGCTGACTGACAATGTGTGCGGCTCACTCATTGCATGATTGGTAATGTAGAGAGTATTCTTCCAACCACTGAAGACTTTGCAGAACATTCCCCACTTTTTGGTATCAGAAAACAGGCGGCAATAAAAACAGTTCACTTTCTTCTTAGAAGGCGAACAGATGAGCTGTTCTCGCTTGCCAATCTGTTTGTCAGGCTTCACATATTCAAACATTGCTTTGGTCAGATAACGATTCTGATTGGTGTACTCTCGCTTTGTCAATGAAAAGTCAGCATCTCGATCCTGGCATTTCTGTGGACCCTCCTAGGAGCATAAGCCAGCCAGAATTGACACAATAAACAGACCCCCCTACACCCAATCCACAATGGCCTTCCTGAGAGCAGTGGGTGTGTGCAGGGGAAGCTCCTGCCGGGAGCTGGGGGGGGGTGGGGGGGGCAGGTTGGCTCCCCAGGCCCCCCGTCACTAGTGCTGAATTCACAGATCTCATTGACACTGACTGGGGCACGCGGAGGCTGAACATGACCAGCCCCTCTCGGCAAGGCACAGTCCTTCCATTGTCCCCAGCCCCAGGGCAGCTGCTCACCCAGCCCAGCTCCCTCAGCAAACAGACTTCACCCACATCGGAGCAGCCACGGACTGGTTGGTGCAGATGTGGCACCATTTCTGCCAGGTGCTGTTGGCAGCAACAAGGGCCAGGGTCAACCAGCTCGGGGACCTGACGGACACACGCCAGGCCCCCACAGGGACCTGGGAAACTGAACACTTCCCCTGGGCCCCTAGCCAGCAAATATTCCTCGCCTACAGCACTGAGTCCGTGTGAAAAATACAGAAAACTTCATTAAGGGGACCAGGCACAAAGCTGGCACCCGGGAAAGCAACAACCACAAATCATCTCGATACGTGCACTCCTCCTCCTCCCCCTCCTCTGCTCTGCTGACCGTGGAGGGCCTTGGCTCTCTCCCAAGTTGCCCCATACAAAGTATGTCTACAACTAATAACTAAACCACCCCCCTGCCCTCCTTGCCCTGCAGTGCCTTTGGCAGTGCCCTTCGATGCCGTGTCCCTTCTGCAGGGGTGAATCATAGAAGATTAGGGTTGGAAGAGACCTCAGGAGGTCATCTAGTCCAACCCCCTGCTCCAAGCAGGATGTTAGAGGGCTTTCCCTCAACCCTCCCACTTCCCTGGTTCTTGTCACGCAGACAGCAAGCAGCAAAAGACCAGAAGTCTGAAGTGCAGACATTGTGATGTTTATTGGGGGAGGTTTAGATTGGATATTAGGAAAAACTTTTTCACTAAGAGGGTGGTGAAACACTGGAATGCGTTACCTAGGGAGGTGGTAGAATCTCCTTCCTTAGAGGTTTTTAAGGTCAGGCTTGACAAAGCCCTGGCTGGGATGATTTAACTGGGAATTGGTCCTGCTTTGAGCAGGGGGTTGGACTAGATGACCTTCTGGGGTCCCTTCCAACCCTGATATTCTATGATTCTATGATTCTATGATTGGCATTAGTTTCCAAGCAAGCATATTCCAAAGCCCTTCACACCAGTTGGGCTTCTCTCTATACGCCGATAGAGTCTGTTCCCCACGTCCCCCTTCCTAGCTCTGATGCCGCACAGCCCTGCCTGTGTCCCCACTCTCATTTCCCATTCCCTATTCCCCAATTCCTGCCTCCTCCTTCTTAGCAGGCCCAAATATACCTGTAATGCAGGCCCACAGTCCCACCCCTTACAACTTAGGGTAATGTTCCATTTTGGGTCTGGGGTCTTCATCCCACCCCTTTTGTACCCCATGGGAGGGGTGAGGAGTGAGGTTGTGCTGCGATCAGGGACGGGCATTTCTTTGGTCTTTTAGTGTTTATACCCCTCCCCAGCTCCTTTACCCCTCTACATGCTTGCTTGACTTTGCCTTGAGATAGGGGTTGAGGCAATCTTAAAGAGTGCTCCGGAGTAACACTTTAACCGCTCTTGTCTGTTCCCATTGTACTAACAAACCTGGCTGACTAGGCAGAAGCAACATCACAGTGTCTTTGTCCCTTGTTTATACATTTTCGTATAAAAAAGTCAAACCCAAAATTCTATCCCTGTTTACTAACACTCCCCCGCCTTTATTTTATTTTCTTCTGGGACCCTCCTGCCCAGGTATCCTGGGAAAAGCATCGGGCAGATAGTGGCCAGGTATCAAGATGGAATGTGTCGATGCTCCATTTGCTCCACTGCCCCCCATGCAGTATAGTGCCCTGCACCTTCCCTCGTACGGCCATACTGCACGTATATTCCAATGAGTAAAAAGAAAAGGAGTACTTGTGGCACCTTAGAGACTAACCAATTTATTTGAGCATGAGCTTTCATGAGCTACAGCTCACTTCATCGGATGCATGCCGTGGAAACTGCAGCAGGCTTTATTTATACACAGAGAATATGAAAAAATACCTCCTCCCACCCCACTGTCCTGCTGGTAATAGCTTATCTAAAGTGATCATCAGGTGGGCCATTTCCAGCATTTTTGTGCTGTGTATAAATAAAGCCTGCTGCAGTTTCCACGGCATGCATCCGATGAAGTGAGCTGTAGCTCACGAAAGCTCATGCTCAAATAAATTGGTTAGTCTCTAAGGTGCCACAAGTACTCCTTTTCTTTTTGCGAATACAGACTAACACGGCTGTTACTCTGAAACCATTCCAATGAGTGTGTCAGATAGTAATGGGCCCGAGAAGGTTGGGTCTGGGTTATCTGTTACACTTTGGTGCAGAACTGTTTACATTACTTATATGTGACAATTAGTGGGTGTACCTTGTGGGTCTGTGCCTCCCTTAACCACCGCAGTATACATTGCAGGTTTAGTATACTTAACAATAGGCCAATAGCCACAATAATCCATAGTAATATTGTCAGCCCTGACCATCATAATATAGTCCAACATCCAGGCCACCACCAGAAACACTGGTTCTCCTCTTTTGACAGGGTTTAAGAGCCTGTTTACACCATTCTGGAGACTATATTTTAAATGTATCAGATTGTTAGCAGTTGCATCAAGCTGCTCCTGCAGGTTTTGCATGCTTTTGTCGATATCATGAGTACATGGAATGTCCCCAGAGAATGTGGTATTGTCCAAACCAGCTCAGCCACGTGGTATGGAATCAGGTAGTAAGCACTGGTTTGATTGTACACAGGATGAGTTCCACACATCTGATGAAGTGAGCTGTAGCTCACGAAAGCTCATGCTCAAATAAATTGGTTAGTCTCTAAGATGCCACAAGTACTCCTTTTCTTTTTACACATCCATTCGTGCACTGAAGTCCTGATGGCAGTGTATAGATGTGTGTAACTGTGCCAGATGCTGGTGTAATTGTGTCCCCAAGTGTTGTGTACATTCCCAGCAAATACTCCATATCCCCCCATATATATATAACCCTTAATGGCCCCAATTTGCAACAGGCCATTAATTCTGCCCCTCCATGGCCATTGAGGAGGGACACATTCAAATATTTTCTCTGGACAAACAATTACTTAAGTGAATTATTGTCCATTTTACACCATTCCATCCTCCCCATTTGTCTCCCAGTGGTTCCCAGCGAGCTCCTCCCTTTCTCATTATTCCCAAAGGGCTCATGGGGACCACCTTAGTAGCCGTCCCATTCCAAGGTACCACAGTAACTATTACACAGGGGCCGGCCCCAGAGTTGAGCATTTTGTATCCCATACACACCTCCCCCTCCCAAGTTAGCCTTTTGAAGCTAACCTCCACCCATGTCACAAGGTTTTCTGTCCATTGAGTTAGCCGCAGGTTCACTTTTGCTGCCCTTTTCCATCCCATTGCAATTGCAGACCGTTGCCGTCCCAGTAGCTCATTGATTTGCTGCTGCCTTTTCACATTTCGGCTTTTCTTCAATTGCTTGGTTATTCAACTGTCCCCCAGGTTCCATACTCCCAACCCTGTGGTTCCTGCTCCCCCTAAATCCCTTTTCCAGTGACGATGGCATAGAATCATAGAATATCAGGGTTGGAAGGGACCCCAGAAGGTCATCTAGTCCAACCCCCTGCTCAAAGCAGGACCAATCCCCAATTAAATCATCCCAGCCAGGGCTTTGTCAAGCCTGACCTTAAAAACTTCTAAGGAAGGAGATTCCACCACCTCCCTAGGTAACACATTCCAGTGTTTCACCACCCTCTTAGTGAAAAAGTTTTTCCTAATATCCAATCTAAACCTCCCTCACTGCAACTTGAGACCATTACTCCTCGTTCTGTCATCTGCTACCACTGTGAACAGTCTAGAGCCATCCTCTTTGGAACCCCCTCACCCACCAATTACATTTTTACTTGAACCATTCTACATATGTACTGCAGTTGGGGTGTACCCGGTCCACCCACCATTCTCTGGGGTGTACCTCCCATGTTATGGATTGGAAAGACAGGTTGAAAAGCGCTGATTGCATCCACTCCCACAGTGGCTCCCACACATTCACTCATCAGGAAGTATTTCCGGCTCCGAGCTGTGGCCAGCTAAGATCAGGATTCTTCTAGCTTGGCATCAATATTACCTGTAGGGTTACATTAACAGCAACAATTGTGATTAGCAGCAATGATTGTTCCATGCCAGGTCAGGGAGTCCTTGGTTTTGCTTTGTGAGTGCACCTATAAGATGAATGCAATATAATTTATCCATCGTCCTTCTTAATCCCCATTTTGTGTCTTTTATTTGCACTTGATTTCCCAGCTTGGGTAGACCTTGCTTCCCAGGCAAGTCATACCTTGCACTGACCTTTGCTTTTATATGTGTTAATCGTCCTTGTACAATATCCACCAAAATAATGGTAATAACAAGACAAACAGCACAAACACATGACACAATTGTCGTCGTGACAATAGACCCATGGTGCTCTGGGTTATTTTCCCGCTGGTGCCACCTTGCTTGTGGAGTGTCTGAAAAACAAAATAAACATATCCTAGCCCCCTGGGTGGGGACAGATTATTGCCTAAAAATACCCCTTCCTTTTATAAATCTTGGTAACTGCAGGAAAAACAGAAGAATTAACTCCATACTTTCCTTGTTTTGTTCTATAGGCAGGATAGTGAACTATCCCACTGTTCATTCATGAAATTCATGAGGTGGTGTACCTCAGTTTCCCTTCTTATCATAGCTCCTGTCTCTCAAAGTGGTCTGTTAACTCTGCTATTGACTCCAAACCCTGTAGTGCCAAATCATCTTTAACTACCCCTAACTAATTTACAATCCTCCAGTAGCCTTTGCTGGAGTAGCACCAAACTTGAAAGATTACTGGCAGCTTCCCATAATGCCGCCTTTACTTCAAACCTCTTACAAGCAGACTGAAGTGCCTCCTTTCCCTGGGAAGCATCTTGTCCCCATGGAAACGGACCTCCTCCCATTACCCATTTACCAAAGAGGGTGGACTCCTCAGCCAGCCCCCATCCCTCTGGGTCCCCTAACACTGCTCCCATTTCCTTCTTAATCTCATCCCAGGTTGACCCCCGTGACTGGAATGGGCCCTGATTCTTCCGTATCCACTTACCCAAAAAGACATTATCCCAGCTTCCAAAGACCTACAACTACCATCATGAGAGCCTGCCATGCCCCCTCCAAGCAGCTGTGCTGACAATTGGGGAGGGGGTCTTATGTGGCTGCTACTTACCTGTCCAGGGTGATGCATCCCAGTCACGGCACCAAGATATTAGAGGGCTTTCCCTCAACCCTCCCACTTCCCCGGTTCTAGTCACGCAGACAGCAAGCAGCAAAAGACCAGAAGTCCGAAGCTCAGACAATGTGATACTTATTGGGGTTAGTTTCCAAGCAAGAATATTCCGAAGCCCTTCACACCAGTTGGGCTTATCTCTATACGCTGATAGATTCTGTTCCCCAGTATTCCCTTCCCAGCTCTGAGGCTGCAGAGCGTTTACCCCACATCCCCATTCTCATTTCCCATTCCCTATTCCTCATTCCCCAATTCCCGCCTCCTCCTTCTTAGCAGGCCCCACACTCCAAGCAGCGATCTTTGGCCCCCCTAGCTCCAAGATCCACCTTCAGTGGGCTCTGTCCCTCCTGAGGGTCTCCTTCTCTGTTGGTCCTGCTGACTGGACGCCTGCGTTTGTAGGTTGTGGGGTTAGCTGGCAGCCGGGGAAGGAGTTGTGATTCCTCTGGCTCCATTTTGAGGAGGTTCCACCCAGTCAGTCTGTCCCTCCTCCTCAGACTCCTGGACCTCTGAGGCCCATCAGCCACCAAGTAGTCCTCCATCTGTTCTATGGCCTCCACCAGTGTTTTTGGTCAGTATCGCTGCACCCACTCCTTCCCTCCACTCGGGAGGATCTGAGTGAACAGTTCCAGGACCACTTGGGCCCCCGACCACTTCTATGATTCCAACCACCACCAGGCACTATCCTGCAGAGGTTGGGCTACCGCCTGGGGTCTTGCCCCCAGCAAGTACCTTTCTCGATGGAAGTGCCAGCGATACATATCAGGGTTAACCCCTGTCTGGTCCAGGATGGAGACCTTCACTCTCCTTAAGTCCAGGGCATCCTGGGTGTCTAGCCCCCAGCAGGCCACCTGAGCTGGCTCCGTGAGATAGGGAGCTAACGGGGTAGCCCAGTGCTCCGGTGGCTACCTGCTCGAAAGTTACTAGAAATGCCTTGGGGTCATCGCTGGGTCCCAATTTTGACAGCCATGTCAGCAGACCAGCAGGAAGGGTCTCAGCATCCTGCCCGGCTAGGCTGGGGTTCGGCATCCCTGTCAGGTGCATCAAGGCGGCCATATGCTGGATCAGGCACTCTTGCTAGGTTTGGTGTTGCGCAGCCAGCTGTCTCATTATTTGTTGTTGCTGGGCCATGATTTGTTGCAACAGCTGTTCCTGATGTTGTTGCTGTTGGGTGGTTGTTGCTGTTGGCTCTCCAACAGCCATTTAAAAATCTTGTAGGTCTCCATCTTGGAGAGAGTGACAAGCTGGTGAGCGAAGGAGGGTTACTGTCCTAACAATCTCCTCCCTCTCAGGCCTTTCAGCAGGGCCCGATCATTGCCCGTATTCTCCACCACATGTCACAGGGTATGCATGCCCCATTCCCTTTTGGGGCTGGCTGGGGTTGTGATACTACCGTGGTTACAGTCTATCTGACTATCCCCAGGCTGAGAGCAGCACAACCCAATGGCCAGATTCTGTATGGCTGCTCTGGGGATCAGGGCTATGTGGTCTACTGGCCAGAGTAAGGGGCCAATACCCAGGGAGGTGATGGCTGGGGTTGGGGGACCTGGGCGCTCCCTGTTCCACCTGGTCCCGGCCCAGGACCCTGTCAGCAGCAAGTGTGGTCACCACCCAATCAGCGGGGATCCTACCGCAACATGCTGACTTTCTTTGGGTGGGTGATACCACTCACCCCACCTCCCTGGACCACTTCCTACTGTGTCTCCTGAAGCCAGGGTCCGTACATCATCAGGGTCTCCGAGCCCCTTGGTGTAGGTAGCTTCCTGGGATTCTGACTCCAGTTGGCTGGCCATAGACAACAGGTCTCTCGTCTGGTCCTTGGGATCTCTGGCTCCCGCAGTCAAGTGCTGAAGGGGCTCCTGGACAGGCGCCTCCGCAAAGTGACCTCCCTCCTGGGTGGTCAGCCTAGAATGAGCTGGGCTGCTCCCTTTTATACTGAGGCAGCAGTTGGAGCATGCCCAGCATGGTCTGAAGGGTGGGACTTCCGCTGCCCATAGCGTGGGGTTAACCCTTTCTTCCCTAGTGTGGGGTAGGCACATCCCATCATAGGCCCCCATCCCTGGTGGCTTTTTGCTGAAGCTGCTGAATGCACTGACTGCGCTGAGTGACTCTGATAAGGGCCCCGTTCCCTACATTAGCACTGTAAGTGCTATAGTTGGCTCAGTAGTAGACCCTGGGCAGTGGAGCTGGTGTACAGAGGTGGCATTGGTGAGGTGGTGTTGTGGTTAAGGACAACACCCCCTGCCAGCACCAGCGTAGCTGAAATCACTATCACTGGGCCAGCCTGTGGGGTTCTGGACCAGACTAGGCAGCTTCCCCTGGCAGCTGGAGGGGGCTGGCTCAGAGCCCTCCAGGGCCCTGGGATGGTGCAAAGCAGAACTGGGGTTCATTGGACATTCACCCCTGCAGAAGGGACACGGCAGGGAAGGGCACTGCCACAGACACTGTGTGGGGGGAGAGCAGAGGGGTGGTTTAGTTATTAGTTGTAGACACACTTTGTATGGGGCAAATTGTGAGAGAGCCAAGGCCCTCCACGGTCCGCAGAGCAGGGGAGGGGGAGGAGGAGGAGTGCACGTATCAGGATGATTTGTGGTTGCTGCATTTTCCCAGGTGCCAGCTCTGTGCCTGGTCCCCTTAATTAAGTTTTCCATGTTTTTCCAACTGACTCAGTGCTGTGAGTGACGAACATTTGCTGGCTAGGGGGCCCAGGGGAAGTGTTCAGTTTTTCCTGGTCCCTGGGGTGTGTCAGTTTCAACAAGGCCCCCTAGCTAGTTGACCCCGAGGTAGCTGACAGTCCCGGGCAGAAACAGTGCCAGGTCTACACCAACCAATCCATGGCTGCTCTCGTGTGTGAGAGGTCTCTTTGCTGAGGGAGTGGGGCTGGGTGTGGGGCGGCCCTAGGGCTGGGGAAAATGGAAGGACTGTGCCTTGCCGAGAGGGGCTGGTCATGTTCAGCCTCCACACAGCCCAGTCAGTGTCAATGAGATCTGTGAATTCAGCACTAGTGAAGGGGGGCCCTGGGGAGCCAACCCTCCCCCCTCAACTCCAGGCAGGTATAGTGGCAGATGAGCTTCCCCTGCACACACTCACTTCTCTCAGGGGGATCTGTTTATTGTGTCAATCCCGGCTGGCTTCTGCTCCTGAGATTTCACCTGTGTCAAGGTTCAGGGCAACTGGGCGCTGGAGAGCCTGGTGGTCAGTGCAGGACTCCTGGGTTCTCTTTCCTAGCTCTGGGATGGGGTTGAGGTCTAGTGCAGCGGTTCTCAAACTTTAGCAATCCAAGGACCCCCATTTTGATTTAAAATTTTTCATGGACTCCCAATTTCCCTTTAAGCCCCAGGCCCTTCCCCCACTCCACCCCTTCCCCAAGGCCCTACTCTACCCCACCTCTTCCTGCCCCTGCTCCACCCCTGCCCCTCCTCTTCCCCACTGCTTTCCACCTCCACAGCTGTTCTGCAGCATGCAGGAGGCACTGGGAGGGAGGGGAGGAGTTGATCAGTGAGGCCAGTGGCCCTGGACATGAGTCACAGACCCCTGGCGTACCCTCACAGACCTCAGTTTGAGAAACCCTATTCTAGTGCATTACAGCAGGTGGGAGGGAACTGGGCCTCCTAGGTTACGTCGCTGGTTCTGGGAGGGCACCTATGTCTATTGGGTTAGAGCAGCGGGCTGGGAACCAAGACTCCTGGCTTCCATTCCCAGCTCTGCAAGAGGAGTGGGGATTTGTCATGGGCCAGCCCCCCAAGAGGTCCTGCTGTTCCTCAAGCATAGTCCACATATCCTCTGTGCCTTTAGGGCTCCAGGGAATCCCGCTGAGACAGACACCTGGTCAGAGACTTGTCCGCTCCTTAGGGCCCAACACACCTCAGCAAGGATTTGCAGTGACACCAGGAGCCTCTACAACCAGTCAGGTTTATTAGCTAGAATCCAGCCCAGGAAGTCCCCAGGTTAGCGCAGAGAAGCAAAAGCTAAGACATCGTCTATCCTGGCCATGCCAGTGCGCCACCCAGCCAATCCACTTTTGGCTCTCTCTATTTGTCAGTCCCAGGTGAGAGCTCTGCATCTCCCCAGAGGCCAGCTCTTATCCTAGCCTCCTGCCACCCCTCAGTCCATTCTCCTCCTCCCCCAGGCCCATGCTGAGTTCACATGTTCTGCCTGCAGAGTGGTGTTAGTTGTTCTGGCTTTGGGGTCCCATTGTGTTTCTGGATCCTCCATTGATACAGTCAGTTTCAGCCAGTCCTTTAACGTCCCACTCATTCCACCCCAGACAGCTCCGTGACCCATCACCTCATGGCTTCTGCTCGGCCCCAAGAGCAGATTTAACCCTTCTGCACCCACTGGGGAGCAAGGCAAAGTACAGGGGGAAACTGAGGCATGCCTAGGAATTATACAAATATTACAGAAAACTCCCCTTTGTCATAGGATTAGAGCGGGGGGAGGGGGCGGGGGGGCTGGGAGTAAGGACTCCTGGGTTCTATTTCTTGCTCTGCTGCAAGCTCACTATTACAACACTTCTATATTATCTCTCTGAGGTATTTGTTTAGCAGCAACAACAGCAGTAACTAGACACCATCTGTTCACCTTGTCAGGCCGGTGATGTTGCTTAGATTTGCACTGTGTGACCCTTGGAAGGTCCCTGCCTCATCATTCATTTCCCTACGTTTGGAGGCACCGTGGTCTCGTGACTAGAGCATCAGGCTGGGACTCTGGAGCTCTGGGTTCAATTCCTTGCTGTGCCACTGCCCTGCTAGACTGTGAGCTCTCTGGGGCAGTACCTACCTTGTCTGCACACAGGCCAGTACAGTGCATTAGAGCTCAGGCTAATGGCTTCTGTGTGCCAGCAGCCCAGCGCTACCATGGGAACAGCTGTGACTCGTGCAGTGGTGGCTTGAGGTGCCTGTCACCTCAGGGCTGGGAGGATGGCGCTCAGGTCTGTGGCTGTTGGCTCTTGCTCCCATGCTTAAGGTCACGCTGACCCCAGGTTTGGTGTTATTCAGGACCATTCCCCCAGGTCAGATTGGCAGGGACCTTGGGGTGTTTCTGCAGCATGTTGTGTGGATCGCCTGCTGGGAACAGCTGGGCATCTCCCCTAATCAATTCTCTGCCTTGCAGGGGCCTCAGCCGTTGGCAGCACCTCGATCTCTCCTGTTTTCTGCACCAGTTGAGTTACCCGAGGGCTGAAATGCTTTTGTCTAACAGGAGTCACTGGGCTCAGCATTAGCGACACGTGGGTGAGGTGCAATGGCCTGTGCTACACAGACTGGCTGGTCTGATGGTCCCTCCTGGCTGAAGCTCTGTGAGACAGGACTCACACTAGCAACTAGAGAGAGGTCAGAAAGCTGGGCTCTGATTGCATGTCTGCCCTCCCTGCCCAGCCCCATGCTGGGCTACAGTTCCTAATGGTCTCAAGTTGCAGAGGTGGAGGTTTAGGTTGGATATTAGGAAAAACTTTTTCACTAGGAGGGTGGTGAAGCACTGCAATGGGTTACCTGGGGAGGTGGTGGAATCTCCTTCCCTAGAGGTTTTTAAGTTTAGGCTTGACAGAGACCTGGCTGGGATGATTTAGTTGGGGATTGGTCCTGCTTTGAGCAGGGGGTTGGACTAGATGACCTCCTGAGGTCCCTTCCAACCCTGAGAGTCTATGACTCCTGCTGTTGCATTGTTAGAATATAGATATTCATGCCTGCCGGTAAAGGCCTATACTTTAATAACTTAGGTGCATTTTTATCACTTAGCTAGTTACAGGGGTATAAAAACAAAGATTCAAAATCACAGTCCACCTGTGTATGGGCCTTCTTTCCCTTGAGAGAGTCTGAGGCTTTGTTCTTAGGCTACGGCCTGTGGCTAGGCAGCAGGGGCAGCCATAAGCTGGGAAGCGAATGGTCACATCCTCACATCCCAAACCAGTCACATTGAAATAAGCTGGTGTTGGGCTGTTAGAAAGACGATCCTGTCCTGATAGTGCCTGTGACCACCAGACAAAGAAACAGATCTTAAGCTGGTTAAAGAAAACTTAGTTTGACAGCATCCTGTCTGGCAAGAAATCACTTATTGTGGTTGTGGTTGTAAAACGCTCATTTCTGTGTGTTTTATCTTTATGGCCCCCACTTTTCTATTGTTACTCTGTCTGGTTCTCTAATTGTTTCTGTCTGCTGTATAATTAATTTTGCTAGGTGTAAGTTAATTAGGGTAGTGGGATATAATTGGTTAGAGAATTATGTTACAATATGTTACTGGGTTAGTTAAATTTCAGTAAAATGATTGGTTAAGTATAGCTGAGAATATTACTATATAAACTGGGGTCAAACAGGAAGTGGAAGGGAAATTGGAATCATGTTTGCTAAGGGGGGGAACAGGAATAGGGAACGGGGAACAGGGACACAGGCAATACTCTTCGGCGTTGGAGCCGGGAAGGGGGGCACAGGGTAAAGGCTCTGCAGCGTCGGAGCTGGGAAGGGGGATGTGGGCTAAAGGCTCTGCTGCATGGGAGCCGGGAAGGGGAAAGTGGGGTAAAGGCTCTGCGGCGTGGGAGCTGGGAAGGCGGGCACGGGATAAAGTCTCTGCGGCGTGGGAACTGGGAAGGGGGACGCGGGGTAAAGGCTCTGTGGCATGGGAGCTGGGAAGGGGAAAGTGGGGTAAAGGCTCTGCGGCGTGGGAGCTGGGAAGGGGGACGCAGGATAAAGGCTCTGCGGCGTGGGAGCCAGGAAGGGGGACGCGGGGTAAAGGCTCTGCGGCGTCGGAGCTGGGAAGGGGGATGTGGGCTAAAGGCTCTGCTGCATGGGAGCCGGGAAGGGGAAAGTGGGGTAAAGGCTCTGTGGCGTGGGAGCTGGGAAGGGGGACGCGGGGTAAAGGCTCTGCGGCGTCGGAGCTGGGAAGGGGGACGTCGGGAACAGACTCTATCGGCATATAGAGATAAGCCCGACTGGTGTGAAGGGCTTTGGAATATTCTTGCTTGGAAACTAACCCCAATAAGTATCACATTGTCTGAGCTTCGGACTTCTGGTCTTTCGCTGCTTGCTGTCTGCGTGACTAGAACCAGGGAAGTGGGAGGGTTGAGGGAAAGCCCTCTAATATCTTGGTGCCGTGACTGGGATGCATCACCCTGGACAGGTAAGTAGCAGCCACGTAAGACCCCCTCCCCAATTGTCCGCACAGCTGCTTGGAGGGGGCATGGCAGGCTCTCATGATGGTAGTTGCAGGTCTTTGGAAGCTGGGATAATGTCTTTTTGGGTAAGTGGATACAGAAGAATCAGGGCCTATTCCAGTCACGGGGGTCAACCTGGGATGAGATTAAGAAGGAAATGGGAGCAGACCCAGAGGGATGGGGGCTGGCTGAGGAGTCCACCCTCTTTGGTAAATGGGTAGCGGAAGGAGGTCCCTGTCAATGGGGACAAGATGCCTTCCAGGGAAAGGAGGCACTTCAGTCCGCTTGGAAGAGGTTTGAAGTAAAGGCAGCATTACGGGAAGCTGCCAATAATCAGGCTGCCAGGCTACTGGAGGATTGTAAATTAGAGTTGGGAGTGGTTACAGATGATTTGGCACAACAGGGTTTGGAGTCAAAAGCAGAGTTAGACCACCTTAATAGACAGTAGCTGGGACTTGGTGCTAGGGGAGTGGAGAGAAAAATGTTTCAAAATGAAGGCAGGGTTTGCAGGAGTGGGTAACAACCCCCACTTTTCTCCTAGAGCCAGGATAAAAACCTGGGTTAAGGGTCCCAGCTGTTTAAAGTTAGGGAGCCCTACCCTTTGCTCAGAGCTAACTATATCCTTTTCTTCTTCTTCTTCTTCTCCTCCTCCTCAGTTTACTCAATGTGGTTGGGAGCTGTGGAAATGTTAAAAGGTAACTGTTGTGAAGACGTTAAAGAGAAACAGTTGTGGTGCTGTAAGAAAGAAGGTTTTGATTCGATGATAAAACCCAGTTATGTAAATGTAATTATTTGTGCAACTCGGTACAGTCACATTGGGAGGAACCCTGGTAGTTAAACAAATTATACAAGGGGGTCTGGTGGCTACTACATGTTTTTGTCCCCAGGAGCCTTTATAGCTATTCTGAAGGAAAATGGGCCCTTTTCTCATAGAAATGGTCTGTAAAGAACTGCTGCAGGCAGCCAGATACTCTGATCTATATTATTTAACAATTGGACAAGTTAATCAAAATCACCAAAGGTAGGTGTCATAAATATAAAGGGAAGGGCTCTCCTTCCCCCATGTGTTCTGTGGGGAGTTCGTCAGCCCCTCAGCGCACCCTCTGGAATTGGGCCCCACACCCGCGAGGCCAGCAGCTGACCGCACAGCTGCTCTGGGTTGGTGGCTCACTAGGAGACAGGCACTGCCTTGCAGGCTTAGGCCTGGCCAACACTTCGAAGCTCAGCTGACACAGCCCTGGAGCTCAGGGGGTGAAACATTCATGCCCCAGAGCAGTGGTCCCTAACCTTTCTCGTGGGAATAGCATATTGCTACTCCCAGAAGACCGTGGCGGGCGCCAGACACCCCGTCGCCAAAATGCCGCCACAGAGAAGTGGTAGTGGCAATAAGCACGGCGGCCGAAATGCCGCTGAGAAATGGCCACGCTTCTCGGCAGCATTTTGGCTGCAGGGCATCCTGTGGGCGCACAAAAATGCCCTGGCGGGCGCCATGGCACCCACGAGCACCACATTGGGGACCCCTACCCCAGAGCAACCCAGTTAAGCCGACCTAACTCCCAGCCTAGCCGGCTGCTGTCCTCACTCAGGGAGGAGCAGTTCCTGCAGCGAGGGAAACAGCCCTGCCGCCCACCAGGAAGTGTCCACACCATGAGCTCCTCCACCACTGTGCCTGCAGTGTAGACGTGGCCCTGGGCCCTGACCTCCGGGTAAGGGGCGGGGCTTAGCACACAGCCTTCTCGTTGGCATTTCCCATTGGCTGGCTCCCGCCTAGCTCGCTAGCTCTTGTTACTCCCATTCTCAGGCACCTCTCTCCCCCCTCCATCCAGGGGGCAGCCTGGGCACCTGACTCAGGCCTCGGGGACGACCTCGTTTTTCCAGCAAATGTCTAGGCCCTACAACGCTCAGCGTCCTCACCCCCAGTGCTTGAGCTGGGCCTCAGCTCCCCTCTGTGCACCGGAGCCAACAGCCCTCCCTCGGCTCCTGTCCCGAGCGCAGCCTGTCCCAGCACCACCCAGCGTGCTCTACGGGGGCAGGTGGGTTCTGAACCGTGTCAGGGCAGAGCCTGTGCCTGCCCGGCATGAATGCTGCTGGTCCGCATGGGCTCTCTGGGGCTGGGCTCCTTTTGGTTACCTGCTTCGCTGGGGTCTGTACAGCACCTGGCGTAATGGGGGCCTAGCCCACGACTGGGGCTCCTGGGTGCTACCATAATACCATTCATAACGTCCCCTCTTGATTGAAAGACCTCAACTGATGTCTCTAAACCCAGACATGTGTCGTTCCAGAGGCCCAGATCCTACTGGCCTCTGCCCTAAATCAGATACCTGCATGTGCAAATGGGCCAAATCCTGAGGGTTGTTAATTCGGGATGATCCTCTGTTCTACTACAAATACCCTAGCCACTAGACTGGCTCCCGGGGGGTTGTCTGGGAAAGGGGGTGGCCTGGCCACGAAGGCACCTGGTTGAGGTCTGGGATCACCAGGGGAGACTGAGGCAGGTGATAGCAGGGCTGCAAGGTTACAAAGGGCCGGAGCTGATCTATTTCCGGTCTTTGTACATTTTCACCAGCTAAAGAGGAGGGGCACCCCAGAGCTCCCCCACCCCCAGTCGCTGCAGCATCCCAATGTGGTGAGGAGGAACTCTGCGACCTGAACTCAGACAGACCCCGAAGGACCCCCCAGGGACAGGTGGGCTTAGGAGCAGTGCTGCGGTCGGGGGATGGTTGTTTCCTTTATGATCTGGGCTCTGTTAAGTGAGGAGCAATGGGGCTAGAACCCTGCACGCGGTGTCTGTGTGCTCCGTGCTACGCTGACCACCCGGCCCCTGGAAGAGGGATCCCAGCTGTCCCACACCTTCAGAGGGAATTCTGGCAGACTCCAACACTGCAGCCTGCTGAGACCACGGGAAGCTCAGAGCACCCTGAGGGGCGGGGGATGTTCAGTGTCTGGACCTCCGTAGGGATCTGGAGAGCTGCCAGCAGGGGCAGCCCAACCGATTTGGGACAGGGGCCTTTCTGGGGGAAATAGGAGGGAGGCAGAGTTGTGGCCCCTGCCCATGCTCTGGCCCTAGGTACCAGAGCCCTGGAGTCAGGGGAAGAACTGAGCCAGAGAAGCATCAGCAGATCCAGATCCAAGTTTATTCATTGCACTGGGCACAAGAGGCCCAGCATGGTTCTGTGCCAGGGCCCACGGCAGGGGCAGCAGGCCAGGTGGGGCTCTCCGGTGCCCCAGGCTGGGGCTGGGCATCACTACACCCCTATCTTGCAGCAGCGTGCGGCCGTCCAGTCGATGCCGGCGCACTGGCAGTGGCAGGTGGAGTCGGTGCGAATGTCCCAGGAGCCGCAGCCCATTCCGCAGGCGCAGCCCGTGGGCTTGTACCCTGTGGGGGGATGGGGGATGGGGGGTTAGGGAAGCAGCTTCTGGCAGGATGGGAATCTTGGGCAGCAGTGAGGTGCGCTGCTGTCTCCTCCTCCCCAGCCCCCAGGACATGGCCCTGTGGCTCCCTTGCAGCCAGGCCACTGCCCAAGCAAGGGAGGTCAGGGAGACATCCCAGGGGTCTGATCCAGGGGCCCACACTGGTCCCAGCTCCACAGCATCCAGTGCCCCCAGGGACTCGGGAGTGGTGCGAATGCCATTGCTCCAGGCACCTGGCAGCGTAAGTGCAGGGAGGCCCCAGTCAGGCTGGTGGTCCATCGCTGCCCCAGCTCAACACCCCCCCAAGGACTGCAGAGAGGGTGGGGTCTGGGCCCCAACGGCCCCTCCCTCCTTGGGCCTGCGGGGCACTCGGGAAAGTTCTCTCACCTGCTGGGCAGGAGACAAGTGCCCCACGCGCCGAGACGTCCTGGCAGAGTAGCTTGGCTTTGGCCAGGGTGGCGGACACTGCAAGGCAAGAGGCAGAGTTGTAGCCAGCAGGACCCTGGGTGCAGAAAGGCTGCCCCTCCCCCCTGCTCAGGTGGAGAGACGCTGCCTCTGCCCCAGCTGTTACCTGCACAGGTGGAACCCACCCAGCCCCACTCCATGTGGCGCTCTGCTCCCCCGAGTGGTGGCTGGGCTACATACAGCCGCAGCGCCAGACCAATAGAGGCTCCTGGCCTGAGATCTGGAGGTCTCATGTTCGATGCCGGTTGCCCACAGCCCCCCAGAAGAGTGTTACCTGGAGGAAGCTGCTGGGCATTCAGCAAGACCCCCCCGGGCTGTGAACAAAGGGCAGGGATGGAGGTAGCAGAAATAATTCCTGGCTGCTTCCCACAGCCAAGGCACCCCTAGGTGCTGGAACTGGGGGCGCTACCGTACTCCCTGGCTTGAAGAGGTTTCCATCATATACAGTTTGGTTCTCAGCTCCCCCACTATACAAATACTTCCAGCCCCGCTGAATGCAGCCATATCTGGGTGAGCAGCAGCCAGCTGAGAGAGATGGGCAGAGCCAGCCCTGAGAGACCCCAACCAGCCCCACTCAGCCCCTGGGGTGAGGTGGTGCTCGCTGTGCAGATGGCACCTCCTGGACCCGGTCTCCAGAAACTCCCATGGGGTGACTGACCAATCCAGTGGATCTGTGGCTAAGGTATTGGGCTGGGCTGGGCTGCAGGAGATGTGGGTTTAATTCCTGCCTCTGCCACTGACTCCCTGTGTGACCTTGGGTGAGTCACTTAGTCCCTCTGGGCTTCGGTTCCCCTCTGTGCAATGGGGGTGATGATCCGTCTCTTGGCAGCTCTTTGGGGCAGGGAGCGTCTCACCATGGCCTGTGCAGCGCCTGGCATGACGGGGCTCAGAGTGCAGCCACTGGAACAGAACTAACACAAACGCCGGCTCCGTGCTGTGCTCAAGACGGAACCGACACGGAGGAACAGCAGGGAGTCCCAAGGGTTCCAGCTCCCCCTCGCCCTGTTTACACACTGAACGGGGCTGGCTGGGAGCAGAGCTGGGACGGGCAGTCAGAGAGCTGCACCCGGTGGGTTCGCAGGAGCAGGAATCGAACCTGGGACCCCTGGAGTCTCTGTTGCATAAGTCAAAGCCCCAGGCCTAGCGGCTCAGAATCACTAGCAGAAACTATGTGGGCCAACCACTAGGGGACGATAGAGAGCCACAGTGTGAGATACAGATAATGTTGCTCTTGTATGTGGGCTGGTTCCACATCCCCCTCATTTACACGCTGTATTGTACCTGTCTGACCTGCCCCCCCCCCGCTACAACCACGCAGAATCTGACACACACACCCCCATCTCTGGGGGAGGCGCCTCCGGGTCGGTTACCTATGGAAGTAATCGCTGCCTGCACCTTCAGATCAACCACATTGTCAATGGTGCACTGAGCCTCTGTGTGGCACGCGGGCAACAGGAGGGCGAGCAGCAGGGACACGGCAGCCTTCATCCCGCTGGGTGCTGAGCTACCTGCGGGGGAGAGACCCGGCCAACACGTCAGACCCCAGGACAGGAGCCCTCTGGAACCCGTGGTAGGAGCTGAGGTGCACACAAGGCAGCGCAGTGGGGCACAGGCAAGAGGGAAAGCCACATTGCCAGGGAAGGGGATGAGGGTTAAAGCGGGAACAGGTGAGCCCATGGGTGCAGGGGATGTGGGGAGGAGAATGTGGGCAGCTGGAAGGGATACTGAGGGGTGGGGGAATGTAACGGCAGCAGATGGGGGAAAGGGAGGAAGGATTTGGAGCAGGAGACTGGGAGCGGTGGGTGGGTGGGGAGGCAGCAGGATGGTAATGAGGGGGTTATTGGGGAGGGCTGGAATGGCACCTCCATCCTAGGGGCTAGCAGAGCAGGACTGCCTCCATGCTGCCAGTGGGGACCATGTTCACTGGTGGTTGCATTTTCAGGCTGAAATCCACACACACACACACACACGTATGTGGGGGAAGGGGGTTCCCGTTAAAAGTTTGAGCCCTTAGAATTAGCTCCTTAGAGAACTGATTCACCCCCCCACCTACCCCTCCCCAAAACAAAATTAAAGCACCCACATAAAGAGCCTCGTCTCTCTGCTCCAAGCTGCACCCGTTTCACTCAGGCACGACTGTAAACCAGTTTGGTGAAAGCTGTGCGAGTTGCAGTATGGACGCTCTTACTCCAATGGAATTGCCATTTGGTAAGGAGAAAAGGAGTACTTGTGGCACCTTAGAGACTAACCAATTTATTAGAGCATAAGCTTTCGTGAGCTACCGCTCACGAAAGCTTATGCTCTAATAAATTGGTTAGTCTCTAAGGTGCCACAAGTACTCCTTTTCTTTTTGCGAATACAGACTAACACGGCTGTTACTCTGAAACCTGTCATTTGGTAAGGGATCAACTTAAACTAAACTGAGAGACGCCTGGTGTGGATCAGGTTAGGGCTGGGCTACACACCATTTTGCACTGAGTTATCCATTAGAGACTGATCTAGTTCGTGCCATGCCCCCCTGGGGTGGATGCAGCTAGAAGTATATAAAAGCATTTATAGCTAGTTTAATAATCAGTATCGTTAAATCCGTGCAAAACTGGGTTGAGACCAGTCCACTTGGGATTAAAACCAGATTTACATTGATTTAGTTTAAGGGAAGCATTTTCACGTGGTTTAGGATTCTAACTCCCATTGACTTTCAGTGAGACAAGGTTCCTAAAGGCCAGATATCAAAGGTATTTAGGTTTCAGAGTAACAGCCGTGTTAGTCTGTATCTGCAAAAAGAACAGGAGGACTTGTGGCACCTTAGAGACTAACACATTTATTTGAGCATGAGCTTTCATGAGCTACAGCTCACTTCATTGGATGCATTCAGTGGAAAATACAATGGGGAGATTTTATATACACAGGGAACGTGAAACAATGGGTGTTACTCTCATTACAGTGTGTATGAGAACACCCATTGTTTCACGTTCCCTGTGTATATAAAATCTCCCCATTGTATTTTCCACTGTATGCATCCGATGAAGTGAGTTGTAGCTCACGAAAGCTCATGCTCAAATAAATGTGTTAGTCTCTAAGGTGCCACAAGTCCTCCTGTTCTTTTAAAGGTATTTAGGTGCCTAATGATGCACATAGGCACCTAAGTCACTTTTGAAAATGGAACACTGGCTCCTAAACTCTTTAGTTGCTTTTCAAATCTTTATCCCAAGCCGATCCCTTGCTAAATGGAGAGCAGCTCAGTTCACATTAGATTAAGAGAGTCCCCACTGTGCCTGGAACCAGATTAAATCCATCAGATTAAATCCATTAAATCCATCAAATCCTGAAAGCCATTGAAAGTTACACCACCGCCAAGGCCCCAGGGAGCTGGGCACACGCAGGAGCTGTGCCCCAAATCCTGCCCGAAGGCTGAGTCTGGAGAATCCCGCCCAACCAACGGTACAAACTCACCTTCTGGCACAATCTTGCAAAATGCTGCTCCCCAGTTCACAAGCTGCCCTTTAAATAGGAGCCAGCTGGAGCAGAGGTGGCAAAATCTTCCATCCCATTGGCCACTTGACAATTGAGTCTCCCATTACACAAGTGTGGGGAAACCCCAGGGCTGTTCCTATCAAAGAATGTTTGTTTTGCAACTTCCTTGTTTGCTCAACCCCTGCCCAACTCTTCATTGCCAGGGCCAAATTCTCCCCTGGTGGAACTCCATTATATTGGTGGCGTTACAACAGCGTAGGCTTTGGCTCTGAGGGGCTGGACAGCGCGGGGGCTCCCCCTATGTGGGAATTTCCCGGGTATGTAAGGGCTGGAAGGCAGGGCCACTCTAGGTTTGGCACCAGCTACCTGCAGATTGGAGACTAAGGGGCGGGCTGCGCTGCAGCCTGGAGGTGTAATTAACTTTGCTGGAGCTAGCAAAGTGAAAATAGCAGTGTCGCCTGGGTGGTGCAGGAGGTGGGATGGGCCAGCTGCCCCGTGCATGCACCCTGGGTCCCGGACAGGATCATACTCTGCGTGACCAGCCCATCCGCCTCCCATGAAACTGTGACTACACAGCTGCTCTAGCCTGCTAGCTCAGTCGGTTCCTGAGCTGGAAATTACACCTCTGGCTACCGCGTAGAGGCAAGTGCCAGAGATGGGCTGGAAATGCACCGGCAGGAATTGTAGCCCAGCACGGGGCTGGGCAGAGAAGGCAGACATGCAATCAGAGCCCAGCTTTCTGACCTCTCTAGTTGCTAGTGTGAGCCCCGTCTCACAGAGCTTCAGCCAGGAGGGACCATCAGACCAGCCAGTCTGTGTAGCACAGGCCATTGCACCTCACCCACGTGTCCCTAATGTTGAAATCGAGATGTCACCAACAGCTGAGGCCCCTGCAAGGCAGGGAATTGATTTGGGGAGATGCCCAGCTGGTCCCAGCAGGTGATCCACGCTCCACAAGAAGCAAAAACACACCATGGTCCATCACCAATCTAACCAGGAGAAGCTTCCTTCCAAATCCCAAACCTCGAACATGGGAGCAAGATCCAACAGCCACAGACCTGAGCACCATCCTCCCAGCCCTGGGGTGACAGGCACCTCGAGCCACCACTGCACAAATCACAGCCGTTCCCATGGTAGCCTGGGCTACAGGAACAGAGATACAATTAGCCTGAGAGCTCATTGGCTGTACTAGTTTTTGTGCAGACATGGAAGGAGAGACAGTCCCTGCCACAGAGAGCTCACAGTCTAAAGAGGAGGGGAAACTGAGGCAGAGAGAGGGGAAGTGACTGGTGCAAGTTCATTCAGCAGGGCAGTAGCGAAGCAAGGAATAGAACCCAGATTTCCAGAGTCCCAGTCTGATGTTCTAGCCACTAGACCACACTGCCTCAAAAATACAGAAACTAAAGATGAGGCAGGGACCTTCCAAAACCCACACAGAGTGAACCAGGAAGACATCACCGGCCTGACAAGCTGAACAGATGGTGTCTAGTTACTGCCGTTCTTGCTGCTAAACAAATACCTCAGAGAGGCAATATAGAAGTGTTGTAAATAGTGAGCTTGCAGCAGAGCAGGAAACAGAACCCAAGAGTCCTGACTCCCAGCCCCCTGCTCTAACCCTGTGGCAAAGGGGAATTGGACCTCTCTAGCACCCCCAGGAGCCTGGACTGATTAACCCCAGCTTCTCAGGGAGCTTCCTGTTTCCTGCTGCTTCCCTGAACCCACTTGAGGAGAACAGGCAGAGTCAACTGAAGTAGTAGGAGCCAGTTAGGCCCTTAAGACGCTGATATCTTCCCTCACTCAGGCCCTGCTACCAGTCTGCTTATTTGTCCCCTTCAACTGAGTGTTGAGAGCCACTCTAGCTGGCACAGAACAGCAGTCATGAATGAAAGAAGAAAACGCCCCTCTGGGGCAGCATTCAGAAAAAGCAAAAAGCAAAGGAAGCTTTTCTATCTAAGCAGGAAGGCGCTCCCCTGAGATACATAGACACAAATGTTCACAGTGAGCCTTCCCGCCCCAGTGAGGCTGTTAGTGGTGAGGAGATGCCTGATCTTCCAGTTAGTCAGTGTAGATCAGAGAAGAGTGTGGTGGAGGCACAAGAAACAGCTGCTGCTGAGTTTAGTTCCTTAAGTCTAGATGATCCAGGACTGTGGACCCACTTGAGCAGTAGCCTGAGGGACTTCCTTGTACTGCATGGGCCACAGCAAGTGAAAAACTTCATGTTCCCCAAAGACAGTGAAAATAGAAGTTTCCATCCAACACATTACTGGCGTGAAATCCCCAATGGTGACAAAGAGGAGAGGCCATGGCTTATGTACTCAAAAATCTAGAATGCTACATACAGTTTTTGTTGCAAACTCTTCAGGTCTAATGTTCCAGCCACATTGGGTTCTACAGGAACAAAGGACTGGAAAAATCTGGCTAGTAATCTGGCGTGCCATGAGAAGGCAGCAAATCACCGGAGAACATTCCATAGGGGGAAAGAGCTTGAGATGAGACTAAGGTTAAAGGCCACCACAGATGATCAGCAACAAGAGAAGATTGCATCAGAGTCTCTTTACTGGCAAAATGTTCTGAAAAGGCTCATTGCCATTGTGAGTATACTTGCTACCCAAAACCTAGCACTGCGTGGCACTTCAGATCAGCCATATGTGCCAAACAATGGAAACTTCCTTAAAATTGTGGAGCTGATGGCTGAGTTTGATGCTGTGCTCCAGGAGCATCTAAGAAGAGAGTCACCACCCAAGCAATGTACACACACCACTATCTTGGAAAAACAATTCAAAATGAGATCATACAGTAACTGGCAACAGAAGTCAAACAGAAGATTGTGGCAGATCTGAAGTCAGCAGATATTACTCTGTTATTCTGGACTGCACACCTGACATCAGCCATATGGAACAAATGACTTTAATGGAGCATTCTGTAACAACAACAGAACCTAGTGAAAACGTCCCGGCAGTGGTGACGATCAGAGAGCATTTTCTAGAATGTATTGACATTTGTCATACCAGCTCCTGTAGCATCATCAATGTGCTTCTTAAAAAGCTGGAAGATACGGGCATTGCGATAGCTGACACAAGAGGTCAGGGCTACGATAACGGTGCCAACATGAGAGGAAAGGACAGAGGAGAGCAGACACGGATCCGAGAGTTAAACCCTGTCCATGCAGTTCTCATTCACTGAACTTGGTGGTCAGTGATGCAGCATCAGCTTCTAGTGAGGCTGCTGAATTTTTTAATGTAATTCAAAGCATTTATGTATTTTTCTCTGCATCAACTCATCGATGGCAAATTTTGAAGCAACATCTGGGAACATCCTCTCTGACACTGAAACCACTGAGTGCCACACGATGGGAAAGTCGAGTGGATGCGATAAAGCCCATCAAACACCAAATTAGGAAGATAGATGATGCCATAGTTGCCATTATGGAGTATAAGGCTATGACAGGAAGTGTTCGTGGGAGAACAGTGGCAGAGGGAAGTGGAATCACCAGAAACATACATCACTTCAAATTTCTGTGTGGCTTAGTGTTGTGGCATGAGACTGTTTGAAATAAATGTTGTAAGCAAGAGACTCCAAGGTGTTGACCTTGATATATCTGCAGCAATGGAACAACTGGACAAAGCAAAGTCAAACCTACAGTCTTACCGGTCAGATGAGGGATTTCAAAACGTTCTGAAGCGTGCACAGAAGTTGGCAGAGGAACTTCACACTGAAGTTATTTTCCCACCTATTCAAGAATACAAGAGTCACCGAAGAAGACGACATTTTGATTACGAGGCACGGGATAATCTCATAAGAGACCCCAAACAACAATTCAAAGCTGAATTCTTTAATCAGGTGCTAGATTGTGCAGTACAGTCAGTTGAAGAACGTTTCCTGCAACTCAAAGAACATAGCAGTATATTTGGGATGTTGTATGATATTCCCAAACTCCTCACTATACCTGGAGAAGACCTACACCAGCAACGCAGGGCACTAGAGACAGTGTTGACGCATGCGTGATATTGATGCGAGTGATTTAGGTGAGGAACTGAAAGCCCTTTCAAGATACATTTCAGCAGGATCAACTCCAAAGGCTGTTCTGGACTCTATGAGCACAAATAAGATGACCCACCCTCTTTCCAAATGCTTTAGTTGCTCTGCGCATACTTCTAACACTTCCTGGATAACAGTTGCCAGTGGAGAATGCAGCTTCTCCAAGCTGAAGTTAAGAAAAAACACATCTATGCCCCACAAGGACCCAGGAGAGGCTGATCGGCCTTGCAACCATCTCCATAGAGCATGAGCTGGCCCAGACTGTGGACCTTCAGCAGGAAGCAGTTCAAATCTTTGCAACCAAGAAGGCACGGAAAGCACCACTTTGATTATTCAAACAGATAAAAATGGCAGTGTTTACTATGCAGACAAGAAAAGTTACATTTGCTGTTCAGGCATTTGAAAGTTAAGTGTTACTTAAAATTTTTGAACAAGGCATTTTAAGTTGTTGGTTCTCCTTTATTGGGGTAGGTAGCAGAGCAGTACCATGAGAGGAGTAGTAGAAGAAGAAGGCAGAATTGAGACCTTTCAAAGTTTTGGCTCAAGCGAGGGGGCATGGGGGCGTCATTTGAGCTCCCGGCCTCAGTGCCAAAATGTTGTGGGCCGGCCCTGCTGACCCGTATCAATGGAAGGGCTGGAAAGACAGAACAACTGACACCTGCAGGCGGAACATGAGAACTCAGCATGGGCCTGGGGGAGGAGGCGAATGGACTGTGGGGTGGCAGGAGGCTAGGATAAGAGCTGGCCTCTGGGGAGATGCAGAGCTCTCACCTGGGACTGACAAAGAGAAAAGGCCAAAAATGGATTCCAGGCCAGCTTGGCAGGTTGGTGCGCTGGCGTGGCCAGGATGGAAGGTGTCTTAGCCTTTGCTTCTCTGCGCTAACCTGGGGACTTGCTGGGCTGCATTCCAGCCAAGAAACCTGACTGGTTGTAAAGGCTGCAAGGTGTCACTACAAATCCTTGCTGAGGTGCGGTGGGCCCTGAAGAGTGGACAAGTCTCTGGCCAGGAGTCTGTCTCAGCTGGATTCACTGTGTTACCCCCAAGGGCTAACTATGCCAGGGTGGTCTTAGGAATTTCCTGGGGACACGGCACCTCCGTCCACTAAGCGATTGACACAACCTCTTTTATTGATACAAAAATCGCTATTACTGTAGGCTGAAAGCACCCCAAGTCACAACTACACGCAGTCAGAGTTGAAGCTGAGTCCGCAGCACTCTGCTTCCAATGGCCGGTCTTCGGCAGGCCACAGGAGAGAATGATATGTGACAGCAACTTTGCTAGTGCTTCTTAGGCATCTCCACGGAGCACTGGGCTTTTACGTATTTTATAGTCAATATTTTATTTTATATGTGGCCTGTGCTTCAGGAAGGGCAGAACCTGTCTGCGGGCTGGCCCACAGCAGGGGTGCCTTTGAGGGAATGTTTAAAAGCTGGGGCATAGCACAGATCCTGTGGATCTGTGACAGATCCTGACTCCTGTCCCAGAGCTGGGACTGGAACCCAGGAGTCCTGGCTCCCAGGCCCTTGCTCTAACTCAATAGACAGGTCCCTTCCCAGAAATAGTGATGGAACCCAGGAGGCCTGGCTCCCTGCCCCCCTCCTGTAATGCACTAGACCTCAACCCCCTCTCCAGCGCCCAGCTGCCCTATATAGTAGAGAGAGAGCATTGGGCCTTGTGCAAGATCTGAGGCCTGAACCAGCGGCTGTGAACCAAAGTCAGGCCATGAGTTAAAGCAGATGTTTACAAGTTCACTGTCCAGTACATGAACTTGGCAAAATTGTTGCTAATGTGCTAGGCACTAGATATTTACATAAATATATTCCAGCTACTACTGATTCCAGCTACTACTGTCTCTTGGCAGCTCTTTGGGGCAGGGAGTGTTTCACCATGGCCTGTGCAGCGCCTGGCATGACGGAGTGCAGAGCACAGCCCCTGGAATAGAACTAACACAGATGCCGGCTCCGTGCTGTGCTCAGGCCTGAACCGAAGCTGAGGAACGGCAGGGACCTAACATGACAAAAGACTACAAACAAGGGGACCCCCTTATCCCCACCCTTCAAATGCCTACAGAATTTGATGAGCTATGGATGTGCTGGGTAGCCAATGAAGGAAGGCCATATGAGTGTCAAACACAAAGTGCAGAAACATGGAATGGAATCTGTAAGGCTAGGGCAGAGACTGTAGCCTTAATAAAAAGAAAGAAGAAGAAGAAATAATAATAATAAGAAGAAATGTACAATATTGCAAATTATAGCCATGGCTGTTAGATGGTTACGACAACACTCCACAAAATTGCCAGGGCTAGTAACAGAAACAAAGAACATTTTATAAAAAGCAACAGAAGCAACACAAAAGCAACAGACACTGGGAGAACACATTCAGGTTTTGCAAGAACAGGTAACGACTCCCACTCCACTCTCCGGGGTCACTGCTTTAGCCCATGGAACCCCACTCCTCACTCAGAGTTAATAATAGAACCTTCATTCTCAAATATTTTTACATACCTATTTAAGTTTTCCTTCATAGCCTCTCACAGTTTGCTAAATTTGCTGCTGCTGCCTGTACTTTACAACTTGACAGAGATAATGAATTTCTTCCTTGGCTCAGGTTTCCCTCCCTCCCTCGTTTTTCCCCCTTGCCCCCCATCTCTCCTCACTTCTGCTCTTTTTTTGTTTTAAAAGTTAAAAGTTCTAGTTATTACAGAAATCACAGTCACAAAAAAGACTGAGCAACAACAAACAAACAAAGAGAAAACAAGGTAAAAACTTTACTTTAAATAAGCCCAGGAAGTTAATTTTTTAACCCTTCAACATAAATTTTAATTCATCTTCTGATTCTAATCACTGACTAATATTTCAAAGATGGGCTTTTCTTATTTCCATTTAAGAGCATTTTTTAAAATAATTCTACATTTGTTTTGTATGTTGTGTATGTTGGTCTGTGTTGTATGGTGTCTGTGTGTCATGTGATTACTTTTTGGTTTGTTGCAACAAAAGTCAATTTTGTCCTTTTTTTATATGTGGGTACCACATTATTTTAATATTATGGTTGGTGCATAACCGTCAGAATGCCAATTAATTTCTTTGCAAAAGTCAAAAAGGCCTCAGTTATAAATACATGTACATATATTTTTGCCTCAACAAATAATGCAATTGAAAACAAAAACCATTCTTTTTTATTAATCACGTTTTTTTTATTTAAAAAACTGTACAGGGGGGAACCTCAACATTAATGCCACGGTAATGCTAACAAAATGTCAGTTTCTTTTGGGGGGTTTCTTCAATTTGGTTGTGCCTTTATTAAATATGAAAATATAGTTATAAGAATGTTATAGCAAAAATGTTAAAAAATATAGCAATATATATTATGTCTGGTTATGTGGCAAAATGTGAAAGCTAACAGGGTTCCACCTTTGTTTGCCAAACGTACCCAAGTGTCATAAATGTTTAATACCCTCCAAGTATTTGCATAAACCTGTATTTAAAATTTATTTTGGTTGAATTTTATCCTATTTTTTTATGTTATGTTGAAGGAAATTAGGTTTGTTAAAGTTTGTGCTTCCAAACAGTGAACAAAAGTTAAAATGGTATCACAAGGAATGAATTTATAAAAACTTGGGTAAAAATTCTGTTACTCATTTGCTAAAACGGAGTGCTCAACAGATGCTTTTGTTTGCTTGTGTAACCTTTCTGCCCGTCAGAGTTGGCAGCAACAAGGGCCGGGTTCAATATCTAGGGGATCCATTCCAATAACACAATGCAAACCGGCTCGAGCCCCCACCCAGTGACCTGGGACAAATATATATCACCCCCGCTGGGCGCCTCCAAGAGGCAATATTTCCCCTCTCGCAAGCACAGAGTCTGAGTGTAGCAAAAAGCCTTTTAATAACAGAGAGAAACAATGTGGCATTATGTTGGGGAAACACCACCAACAGGATTCGTAACACATCCCGTGAGCAAAACCCCACCCCAAGCAAATTGGGGCATGTCCTTTCCCTTTGGTTCTGAGTCCAGCAACCCCAAATCACCCAAAGTCCCAAAAGTCCAATGACCCCAAAGTCTCTGTCCCTGGTCAGGGCAGCCCCAGAGTTCAAAAGTTTATCTTCAGAGCTTTACCTCCCAACCTGGGTGGAGATGGGGGGGAGGGGGGGAAGAAAGGTAAGGGGCACCTTACGTGATCTGAAGCTGACCACCCCACAGCTACATAGGCCTTCGCTCCGCTCCGCCAGCCGCCCCACGAACTGCTTCGCTCGGCTCCGCTCAGCTCAGCTCCGCTGCCCACAAGCAGCTCCCGCCACCCCACAAACTGCTCCACCAGCCTGTCCACAAGGCGCTCCAGCCGTCCGGTAAACTGCTCCACACTAGATCTTCAGCCTCCCCCACTACCTAACACAACGCTCAGTGATTGCAGCTCTTAGGCAGTTCAGCTCTTTGGTGAATTCAGCTTGTAGTAGGGGAGCCTCAGTGCTGGTGCACCATTAGCCCAAAACATGCTCAGCAGCCTGTAACTAGACTCCTAATAGAATCAAAATTAGCTCTGATATTCCACAGTGGAGAGAGGAGGAAGTGCAATTAGCATGTAAGGCCCTTACCCAGGGACCCATGCCACCAAATATTAATACTTGTCCCCAGCCTCTCTCAATTCACAGAGTTTTGGAACCCATGACCCTTGCCTAGCGAGTGCTACTAAGTTGATGGTGAATCCCTCCATCATAACAAAAGGCCACGTACAGTTCCAAGCACAGTTCCCATAATCAGGATAATAGCAAGTTATTCTTCCTGCCCCAATAATAGAGACACTGGGGATCCCACAGCAGCCAAAGTGACCATTTGGGCAGCTATGGTCTCATTCTAGGCGGGGTGGGTGTGCCTATGCAAATAGATCGGCCCCTGAAGTTCTTTTCCACAACTTGCCACACCTCACCACCAGATGTCAGGGTGGAGCTCATCCTGACACTGCTTACATCTGTAATCTTGGGAGTGTAATAGAAAGCGGAGGTGGCAAGTATTAACTTTTTAATTCCTTGCGGGCCCCTACTTCCTGCACTCGAAGTGACAGAGTGGGGATTCAGCCTTGAGCACAAGATTTTCAGTAATCCTCATCATATTTTACCTGGTTGTCGGGGTGAGAGCTCAAGGCTGGGTTGCTTTAAGGTAACTTATTTCTGGCTTCTGGGTAACCAGTAAGGTATTGGGGAAGCTGTTTTCTTGCTGGCTTGGTGAATCTAAGTATTAGAAATAACCACCAGTTTTGGGGACCATCTGCCCCATTCTTTGGAGTTTCAATTAATTGAGCAATCTCATTGTGGCCCCCTGGGACCCTGGTCACACCTTCCCCAGCTCATCACTAACTATCAGGGAACAGTTTGTTTAGACCAAGGGTCGGCAACCTATGGCACGCGTGCCAAAGATGGCACGCGAGCCAATTTTTAATGGCACACTGCTGCCTGCTGGGTCCCAGCCGCCAGCCCCACTCAGCCCGCTGCCGAACCCAGGCCGGGACCCCAGCAGGCAGCACCGTGCCATTAAAAATCCTGCCCGCCCCGGCCTGCTCTTCTCCGCACCCACCCCCCCATATGGGGACAGGGTGAAGAAGCTTGGTCCTGCCAGCTGCTGCTGCAGGGCAGGCAAGGTCCCCCCTCCCTCGCCTCTTCTGCCTGCGTGCTGGGTTCCTGCCCCTCCTCCTCTCCCTTGATTGGCTGATGGCCCTTGCGAGGGAGGAGGAGAAGTGGAGCCAGAGCTTGCTTGTGCCTCTGGGGCGGAGGTGGAGAAGAGGTGGGGACGGGGCCTTGGGGAAGGGGGGTGGAATCAGGGCATATCCCCTCCAGCCCCTTGCCATGAGCTGCTCTGGGCAGGGGGTTGGTAGCACCCCTAGGACCCTAGCCCACACCCCCAGCCCTGACCCCTGCACCCCCCCCCACAGCCCAGCCCTCTGCCCTGACCCCCAAATCCCCCACAACCCCAGCCCTGACTCCAGTACCCCCACACACACCCCAGCCCTCTGCCCTGACCTGTGCACCCCCCACATCCCAGCCTCCTGCCCTGACCCCTGCATCCCCCTCACGACCCCAGCCCTGACTCCAGCACCCCCACACATACCCAGCCCCCCCATACCCCATGCCCTGACTCCTGCACCACCCTCACATGTCCCCAGCCCTCTGTCCTGACTCCTGCATCCTCCTCACACACTTGCAGACCCCTGCCCTGACTCCTGCACCCCCACGCATACCAGCCCCCCCATACCCTGACTCTTGCACCCCCCACATTCCCATCCCCACCTTGAGCACCAAATGGGAGCTCCTGCACTCCTCCCCCCCATTCCCACCTGCACCCCTCACACCAAATGGGAGCTGCCCTGGTAAGCATTCCACACCCAAACCTCTTGTCCCAACCCTGAGCTCCCTCCCTCATTCTAGCTCCTGGCCAGACCCTACACCCCAACCCCCAGCCTGCTCCTTCACCCCCAGCCCTGTGCTCAGTGCACTCCAACCCTCAGCTCAGTGCAGAGAGAGAGGAAGAGAATGGGCTAGAACCAGGGAGAAGGTAGGTACTCACTTTATGTGGCCAGGGCCAGGATCCCAGACCGGCAGCGGGCTGAGCGGGGCCGGCAGCTGGGACCCTGGCTGGCAGGAGCTGGTGGACGGAACCCCAGATCGGCAGCGAGCTGAGTGGCAGCGGGCCAAACCGCTCAGCCCACTGCTGGTCTGGGGTCCCAGCCGCCGGCCCTGCTCAGCCTGCTACCAGTCTGGGCGTTCTGGCTCCCGGCCCCCTGCTCAGCCCACTGCCGATCTGGGGTCCTGGCCGCCGGCCCCGCTCAGCCCACTGCCGATCTGGGGTTGTCATAAATATAAAGGGAAGGGTAAACCCCTTTAAAATCCCTCCTGGCCAGAGGAAAAATCCTCTCACCTGTAAAGTGCTAGGATAACCTCGGTGGCACCTGACCAAAATGACAAATGAGGAGACAAGATACTTTCAAAAGCTGGGGGGAGAAAAAAACAAAGGGTCTGGGTCTGTCCGTGTGATGCTTTTGCCGGGGGCAGAACAGGAATGGAGTCTTAGAACTTAGTAAGTAATCTAGCTAGATATGTGTTAGATTCTGTTTGTTTAAATGGCTGATAAAATAAGCTGTGCTGAATGGAATGGATATTCCTGTTTTTTGTGTCTTTTTGTAACTTAAGGTTTTGCCGAGAGGGATTCTCTGTGTTTTGAATCTAATTACCCTGTAAGGTATTTACCATCCTGATTTTACAGAGGTGATTCTTTTTACTGTTTCTTCTATTAAAATGTTTCTTTTCAAGACCTGAATTCTTTTTTCATTGTTTTAAGATCCAAGGGTTTGCGTCTGTGGTCACCTATGCAACTTGGTGAGGATTTTTACCAAACCTTCCTCAGGAAGTGGGATGCAAGGGTTGGGAGGATTTTGGGGGAAAGATGTTTCCAAACAACGTTTTCCCAATAAACCCAGATAAACGTTTGGTGGTGGCAGTGGAAGTCCAAGGGCAAAGGTAAAATAGTTTGTACCTTGGGGAAGTTTTCACCTAAGCTGGTAAAAGTAAGCTTGGGGGGGTTTCATGCAGGTCTCCACATCTGTACCCTAGAGTTCAGAGTGGGGAAGGAACCTTGACAGGGGTCCTGGCCGCCGGCCCCCTGCTCAGCCCGCAGCCGGTCTGGGGTCCTGGCCGCCGGCCCCCTGCTCAGCCCCACCTCCAGCCTAGGTGAATGGAATCCCAGGCTGGCAGCGGGCCAGCGGCGTAAGATCAGCATTTTAATTTAATTTTAAATGAAACTTCTTAAACATTTTGAAAACCTTGTTTACTTTACATACGACAATAGTTTAGTTATATAATATATAGACTTATAGAGAGAGACCTTCTAAAAAACATTAAAATGTATGACTGGCACACGAAACCTTAAATTAAATTGAATAAATGAAGACTCGGCACACCTCTGCTGAAAGGCTGCCGACCCCTGGTTTAGACCCTCCCGCCAGCTGAGAAGTTGTCATCTTGGCAGATCATGCTCTGGCTTATACCAGCTGCATAAGTTCTCCCCAAAGCGTCTGAGGAAACCTACTATGGCTGCCACTAGACTGTGAGCTAAGTGGATTGGTTCTTCACTAATCACCCCAGATGCATCATAAGTTAACCTGTTTACTGGCCCTATAACCCTGTCTTGCCTTGGCAGGGGACTGGGGGGGGACTTCTTCCTGGGCTAGGAACGGTGAAGGTTCCCTTTAGGATCACTCAGGTACTGGCACAGGCCCCTGCATCTCTTGAGCTAGTACTGGAAGGTCCAGGGCACCAGGGACACCTTCAACCTCTATGTCCCCGCTGTCCAACAACATAGATGTGTTACCACAGGCCTGTCTAGCACTTTAAGAAGTCTTTTTTCAGGTTCCTCCAAGGTTCCTCCACACACAATCCGGTCATCCAAATAAATGAAGACTTGCAGTAAATTCGTGTCTCAAACAACTTTCTCCATAAAATGTTGAAACCTGGCAGGTGCTCCAGAAATACCCGGGGGCATGCATTCAAACGATAAAAACCTAAATAAGATAAAGGCTGTCTTATCCTTATCTTCCGCTCCCAGGGGGATCTGGTAGTATCCTTTCAGAGATTGAATACTGAAAACCACTGGCTCCCCAGAAAAGAGTCCAAGGAATCTTGGATTAGAGCATGTTGGACTGGTCAACTACAGAGCGCCTGTGATAAATGAAGGGGGTGGGGTAGCTTCCTTTTATGGACACCCAGACAGCCAGTAGCTATAAAATCCCTCTTGGTAGCTGTTCTCTATTTGCTTTACCTGTAAAGGGTTAAAAAGTCTGACTGCATGCATAGATAAAAGGAAGGGAGTGGGCACCTGACCAAAAGAACCATAGATTAGATTCATAGAGTCATAGATATTAAGGTCAGAAGGGACCATTATGATCATCTAGTCTGACCTCCTGCACAATGCAGGCCAGAGAATCTCACCCACCCACTCCTGCGATAAACCTCTCACCTACGTCTGAACTATTGAAGTCCTCAAATCATGGTTTAAAGATTTCTAGGTGCAGAGAATCCTCCAGCAAGTGACCTGTGCCCCATGCTACAGAGGAAGGCAAAAAACCTCTAGGGCTTCTTCCAGTCTGCCCTGGAGGAAAATTCCTTCCTGACCCCAAATATGGCGATCAGCTGAACCCTGAGCATATGGGCAAGATTCACCAGCCAGATACACAGTGGAAGGGCTAGAACTTTTTTAAATTGAAACAAGACTCTCCTTATGTCTGTCTGTGTTGTTCTCCTGGACAGCAGGAACAGGGTGGAACTATGCTGTAAGAGCTTGCTCTAGGTATGAAAAATCATCAGATCATACCTAGAAACTACTCATTTTAAACCCCAGATATGTAAGTAGATCAGGAAATGTCTAGGAAGACGCGATTAGGTTTATCTCTTTTATTTCTGTAAGTCTTGTGGACTCCTCTGTGCTAACCCCAAATGCTTTTGTTTTGCTTGTAACTATTAAGCTGGACCTCAAGAAAAACATTCTTGATGCTTAATTATTATATTCACTCTTTTAAAATCTAGCAATAGCCTAAGTACCAGATGCATTTTCTTTCTTTTTGTTTTTAATAAAATTTACCTTTTTTAAGAACAGGATTGGGTTTTTGTGTCCTAAGAGGTTTGTGCACATCTTGTGTAACTAGCTGGTGGCAACAGCTGATTTCCTTTATTTTGTTTCTCAGCTCTTCATCGGAGGGGTGTGTGAAAGGGCTTGAGGGTACCCCACAGGAAGGAATTCCCAAGTGTGTCTTCCTAGGTTCCCAAAAAGAGGGTTTTTTTGCACTTGGGTGGTGGCAGCATCTACCCATCAAAGGTCAGAGAAAAGCTGAAACCTTGGGAGTTTAATACCAGCCTGGAGCATCCAGTATTAATTTATAGAATCCTTGTGGGCCCCCGCCTTCTGCACTCTAAGTGCCAGAGTGTGGAATCAGCCTTCACAGCATCTGTTTAGGGTGCGGTAGTCAATACACATCTAGATTTTCCCATTCTTTTTAAGGACCATCCCAATGAGTGAGGAATATGGGCTGCGGGACTCTGTAAGGATGCCATTTGCAATCAGCTCCTGCAGATGATGATCCATGTCTTCCATCTCAGAGAGGGCAATCTTCCTAGATTGCTCCCTGAAGGGTTGGGAATCTTGTAGCCGGATATGGTGTTCCCCTCCTTTTGCACATCCCATGTCCCACTCATGCAGGGAGAATACCTTGGATTGTTCACAACATTTCTTCCTCAGGCGACCCTTCCACTTCCCAGACAATGGTGTGTCTCCAAAGTCAAACTCTGCAGGATCTATTGCTGGAACTTTGGATTCACACTGGGCTCTCACAATGGTTTCAGGCTCAAAGAGGTCCACTGTCTTCTGCCTTTGCTTCACAACAACATCACAGCTTGTTTCATTACCAGTCTGAATATTCACCTTTTCCTGGGCTTCAGCAGGTAGTTTATGACTCCTCTGGGGATCAGCACTCCTTCGGGGAGCTCTCCCTCAGCCACCTGCTCTACCATTGCTAATGCCCCTTTACAGCCTTGTAGACAGGTACTCAGGATGAGCACTTCTCTCTCAGTCATTGCAGGCACCACTAAGGAGGTTGTTCCTGCGTACCTCAAGGCTCCCATTGGTAGCTCAGACATCTCCCTTTTAGTGTTCTCAATTTTGCTAGAGACAGAAGCACAAAGCATATGGATCATCAGGGTGTTTAGGTATTGGTCCACTGCTCGTTGTCTGCTGTAACCAGTGAGTACCTTGAAGAGATTGGAGTTGGCTCCTATCAGCACAGACACATCAGAGATTCTTTGAGGGTCAGGGCATATTAATGCAATGGTATCTACCTCTTCTCGTACCCCAGCAACCTCCTCTGGGAATTCCAGGTGTACTATGACATACAGTTAGTAGGGGTATTCATCTATGCTGAGGCCACACAGACCAAGCCCTGCCAAGGGCTCTCTAGGCAGGTGGCTAAGCATCTGTTGAAATATAATCGTCACCTGAGATCTGGTGTCAAGCACAGCTTTATATTCTGCCCCTTCGATCCTCACAGTGACCTATCCTGTCCTGATGGGATTCTGACTGGACATTCTTTTCTAGGGGAGCCATCAAATCCTGAGGGCCTAGGCATCTCCCATCCCAAGCCCTGGGCCCATTTCCTGACTTTACCCAAATGGTCCTCAACTTTTGGTACACTAGGATGGGATTTTCTTCACTCTGACCCCTCACAGCTGTGTGTCCATCCTAGCCACACCTGTAGCAGAAGACAGACTGTCCCCTCCCTTGTTGCCCTGTTGGGGGGCCATGGATCTAAACATGCTCTTCAGGACCACTGCAGCAGGGGGCTCCTTGTGCCCTGAAGTCTTTGCGGGACTGATGGTACTCTGCAGTTCAGCCATCTGCTCTGTCAGGGCCTGCATTCGTTGGGCAAGTTCCTCTTCAGTGTTCGCCGTGAGTGCCTTGGGTAGTTGCATGGGTGCTGTGCCAGCTGGCTCAGATGGCTGGAATTCCCAAACCTCCCTGACTGCCTGACTTTCTCCTCCTCTTGGACCTTTCATTAGCTGACAGTCACTTGGTGGGTTTTCCTGTTGTTCTTTTAGCCAAAGGTGGAGTAGAATCGGGTTCTGCTGTTGAGCTCCTCTCACAATTTGGACCAATCTAGTCCAGTCCATTTCCTCGGCAGTCACTGCTCCCCTCAGGACAGCTCTCGGTAATAGTTCCTCCAATCTCTGTATATAGGTTGAAAGCTTCTCACCCTTTTGTTGTCTAGTATAAATATCCTTGGAGCCCTCTGTTCTCCCAAAGGTGGGACTGAGGGATTCTAGGCAGTGCTTCCTACTGACTTCAGGATTACTGAGCTTCAGAGCGCGGATTGCAGCTAGTGCTGGACCCCAGAGGCGCTCTACGAGATGCCTTTGCTTTTCAGTATCAGGTACTGCCCACCCCTGCAGCATTTCAGTGGTGTGTTTCAACCCCTACATCTAAGACAGGGGCCAATGGGGACTGGCTTCCAGCAGCTACTATCTTCCATATGCTGTCAGCCACTGCTGTCTCACTTGGACCCTGCAAGGCTTCCACGGCCACGGGCAGTTCACACAATGCTGCGAGGGCCCCCTCCTCTCCCCTAAACATGGGCCCACACATTTGGCATTTGCTCAGGCAATCGCTGGCTGCCCTTAAAGTGGATCTGTCTGAGCCCTCATTGAATGCCTCAGGTATCCCTGTTACTAGATGTGAGGCGGTCGCGGCTGTCCCTCCGTCCATTTGGTACAAGGCATACCCCTTGGTACAAGGCCCCTGGAAGAGCCCAGTTCAGGTGGAATTAGCACCAGGGTGTCCGCCACTCGGTGGGATACAGCAGTAATGTCTATAAGCCTCAAGGAGGGTGGGGCAGCACATAGTCAGGAGACTCTGGCCACAGTCAGGAGGTCCTGGCTCTGGCGGACCACGACAAACCCAGGCCTCTTGGCCTAGAAAGGGGAGGCTGCCACACCAGGGGTGAGATGGCAGAGGTAGGGGGACATGGGCCCACCCAACTCCACCACATCCCAGCCCAGAGCCCTAGCAGTGGAGGAGTCATCTGCCCCTGGGTCAGCGGAGAAATCTGTCCACAACACACTGGCTGCTTGTCAGTCAGCAACTTTGCCGAACCATGTTCAGTTCCCCTGGGTTTCTTCCCCCACTCCCATCCAGGGGGTTGAAGGGAGTACCTGGCTCCTGGGTCTTCTTTCATTTTGCCAGGATAAACAGCCAACAGCAGCCCCAGCAACTCCTCGGTGTCTCCAGCAACCGGCTGCTCTGGCAGTCCCTCCTGATCTCGGCGCTGTAGCGGATGCTGTCAGGTCCGAGGTCCAGCAATGGGTCAGAGGCATCATTCTCCTGCGGCGGTTCCTCTCCAACTGAGTTGGAGGGCCTGTCTTTTATACTTCTGGTTCCTGTCCCACCCCACTGGAAGCAGAGTGTGGGTGTCCTGATTCTTCCCACCAGGGGGCGCTCGCGGCTGTCCCTCCATCTGTCTGGGTGTGAGGCCATGCCCCCTTGCTACAGCCCCCACTCAACTCCAGCCCCCACTCTCCCGGGCTGGTGTGGTCCCCATCTCACAGCCAGGAGAGACCATCAGCTTTTGCATTCTCCTTACCTGCTCTATGCTGTATGGTAAATGCGAATGGCTGAAGGGTGAGATATCAACTCATGAGCCTCGCGTTGGTATCTTTCATGGCCTGCAGCTACTTGAGGGGTGCATGATCTGTGACCACAATGAAGGTGCCACTCAGGAGGTAATATCGAGTGGCCTCCATGGACCATTTACCTGCCAGTGTCTCCTTCTCAATGATTGAACAGTTATGCTCCCGGAGGAATAGATTTTGACTAATATAAAGGACCAGGTGTTCCTCTCTGTCAAGGGTCTGGGAAAGGACAGACCCTAGTCCCATTGCTGAGGCGTCCATCTAGAACTCAAAACTGCTGGAGAAATCGGGACTATAGAGCACCGGCTCATGGCACAGATCATCCTTTAGTGTCCGGAATGCTTCTGCACACTCAGGAGCAGTCGACACGCTGCAGCTGGTCCTGTGTGAGGAGTTCCATCGGGGTGCGGCAAGAGAGGCAAAGCTGGGGATGAAACGTCGATAGTAGCCAACCTGCCCCAAGAATTGCCTCCCTTGTTTCTTTGTGCTCGGGTCAGGGTGTTCTTGAATGGCCGGGACCTTCCTGACTAAGGGTGCACCTTCCCCCATCCAAGGATATACCCCAAGTAAGTGGTTTCCTGTTAGCCAATTCAGAATTTCTTCGGGTTGGCCGTCAGTCCCACGGCTCAGACAGTTCATAGGAAGCCGATGATTAGTCTCCCAACAGCACAAGCTGTGCCAGGCTCTGCTCAATTAAACCTTGAGCTCTCCCAGCCTCTCAGCAAAGCAGCTGTCAGACCATGCTCAAAAGCTATAACAACCCTATAGTAATAAACCAGTGTATGCAGCCCCCTGCCCTCCTGAGAGACTCTACAATAACAAACCAGTGTATGCAGCCCCCTGCCTTCCTGTGCGACCCTAGAATAACAAACCAGTGTATGCAGCCCCCTGCCCTCCTGTGCGACCCTACAATAACAAACCAGCATACACAGCTCCACACTGACAGGAACAGAGCACTATATTCTGCCTTGTACTCTAGGGGAATAACAAAGCAGCAAGAGCAGCACCAGCCCTTTACTAATAACTGCTCAACCCAGCCCAACCCTCTCCCCGCCCAGGGCACACAGGGCACCTCAATAAGCCCTGTGGTTTAAACCGTAGAGGAGAGGGGTTCTCTGCTGCCGTCTAGTGCTGAACTGGTGGAAGAGACAGAATGAGCCAGACCGTATTTGCATGTTTGTTGTCCATCATCCCATTGGGACCATTTTGGCCATTTGGTTTAACATTCATTTACGATGTGGGCTCAGGGCTGATGAAAGGTGGGGCTTCTTGTTGTACGACAAGACTGCAGCAGAAGTGCACCAGCAAACCCTGAGTGAGGAGTCGCCATAACCAGAGCCTTCGTCTTGCACAGTTGAGTACAGCATGGGCACAAACCAGCCAGGTTCATTTTAAGGCGGGGGACGGGGGGGTGTGAGAGTGTGGTGACATGGATTCTGTGCATGGGTATTTTATCTGCTAATGGGCCCCCATCCCTGGTAGCTGTTTGCTGAAGCTGCTGAGAGCACTGACCGCGCTGAGTGACTCTGATAAGGGCCCCTTTCCCCAGTGCCACTGGCACTGTAATTGCTCTAGCTGGCTCTGTAGCTGGTGTACAGAGGTGGCATTGTGGCGATGGTGGTGTGGTTCGAGGCAACGCCCCCTGCCAGCACCAGCATAGCTGAAATCACTATCGCTGGGCCAGCCTGTGGGTCTCTGTGTGGGAGCAGGCAGGTTCCCCTGGCAGCTGGAAGGGGGCTGGCCCAGTGTTTTCCAGGGCTCTGGGATGGTGCAAAGCAGAATGGGGGTTAATTGGACATTCACCCCTGCAGGGAAGGGCACTGCCAAAGGCACTGCAGGGTTGGGTGGTTTAGTTATTAGCTGTAGACATCCTTTGTATGGGGCAAATAGAGCAGGGGAGGGGGAGGAGGAGGAGTGCACATATCGAGATGAGTTGTGGTTGCTGCTTTCCCAGGTGCCAGCTCTGTGCCTGGTCCCCTTAATGAAGTTTTCTGTATTTTTCACATGGACTCAGTGCTGTGGGTGAGGAACAATTGCTGGCTAGGGGGGTCCAGGGGAAATGTCCCTGGGGGGCCTGGCGTGTGTCAGTTTCAACAAGGTCCCTGAGCTGGTTGACCCTGGCCCTTGTTGCTGCCAACAGCCGCTGGCAGAAAGGGTGCCACGTCTGCACCAACCAGTCCGTGGCTGCTCTGATGTGAGTGAAGTCTGTTTGCTGAGGGAGCGGGGCTGGGTGAGCATCTGCCCTGGGGCTGGGGACAATGGAAGAATTGTGCCTTGCCGAGAGGGGTTGGGCTTGTTCAGTTCCGTGCACCCAGAAGGAGCCCAGTCAGTGTCAATGAGATCTATGAATTGAGCACTAGTGAAGGGGAGCCCTGGGGAACCCCACTCTGCAGCACCTCCAGTCAGGAGCTTCCCCTGCACATAGCCACTTCTCCCAGGAAGGCTATTGTGGCCTGGGCGTAGGGGGATCTGCTTATTATGTCAATCCCGGCAGGCTTCTGCTCCTAGGATTTCCCCTGTGCCATGGTTCAGGGCATCTGGGCGCTGGAGAGGCTGATGGTCAGTGCAGGACTCCTGGGTTCTCTTTCATAGCTCTAGGAGAGTGTTGAGGTCTAGTGCATTAGAGCAGGGAGCCAGGAGTCCTGGGTTCCATTGCTGGTTTTGGGAGGGCACCTGTGTCTGTTGGGTTAGAGCAGGGGGCTGGGAGCCAGGACTCCTGGGTTCCATTCTCAGGTCTGCAAGAGGAGTGGGGATTTGTCATGGGCCAGCCCCCCAAGAGGTCCTGCTCTTCCTCAAGCATAGGCCACATATCCTCAGTGCCTTTAAGACTCCAGAGAATCCAGCTGAGACAGACACCTGGTCAGAGACTTGTCCACTCCTCAGGGCCCAACACACCTTGGCAAGGACTTGCAGTGACTCCACCTTCCCCATCCCCCCACAGGGCACAAGCCCACGGGCTGCGCCTGCGGAATGGGCTGCGGCTCCTGGGACATTCGCACCGACTCCACCTGCCACTGCCAGTGCGCCGGCATCGACTGGACGGCCGCACGCTGCTGCAAGATAGGCCTGGAGTGATGCCCAGCCCCAGCCTGGGGCACCGAAGAGCCCCACCCAGCCTGCTGCCCCTGCCGTGGGCCCTGGCACAGAACCATGGGAGCAGGGCTGGTGCAAGAATATTTTGCACCCTAGGCGAAACTTTCACCTTGTGCCCCTGCCCCTTCCCGCACATTATTCATTGAGAGGCAAATCCCAACAAGCCTTTATAGACCACAGGGGCCAGCTGTGCCCAGGGGCTGCTCCCCAGACCAGATTCCCCCCTCCCTGCCCCCTGAACTCCCTTGGAGGGTGCGCAGCCCCTCTGCGAGCCCTCCCCTCCCCACCCTGGGCCGCTGCAGTAGCTCGGCAGGGAGGAGCCGCCTTCCGGAGGCACTGGAGAGCCAGAGCGTCCCGCTTGCGGTGGCGGCGAGCCCTGGCCATGGAGGAGCCGGTGCGGTGTAGGGGAGCAGCAGCCCTGCAAAGGTGGCCGCGCCGCTAGCGGGGAGCCGCCGCGCCGCCCCCCACCCCTCCTGCCCAGGCTGCGGCCCCGCACCCCCCTCCTCCAGGGGCTCCTGCAGGCTGCAGCGGATGCATGCAGGCGCTGGCCCCCATGCGCCCCCCCGGCTTCCCCCTCACCTAGAGTTACCATATTTCAGCAATCAAAAGAGAAGACTCGCAGAGCCTGAGTGTGGAGAGGGCGGAGCCGGGGGGCACACGGGGGCCGGTGCCCGCATGCATCTGCTGCAACCTGCAGGAGCCCCCGGGGGGGGTGCCGGGCCGCAGCCTTGGCGGGGGGTGCGGCTGCGACTCGCTTGCGGCGCCACCACCTTTGCAGGTCTGCTGCCCCCCTTGTGCCGCGCCGGCTCTTCCATGGCTGGGGTTCGCCGCCCCTGCAAGCAGACACTCTGGCTCTCCGGTGCCTCTGGAAGGCGGCTCCTCCCTGCCAAGCCAGGGCAGCGCTTTTTGGCATCCCCCAACCACTTGGCACCCTACGCAACCACCTAGTTCGCCTAGTGGTTGCACCGGCCCTGCTTGGGAGCCCTTCAGGGTCTGTCTGGGTTCAGGTCTCAGGGTCCCCTTTACCTCGTCAGGATCCTGCAGCAGCCGGGGGGGGGGGTCGCTCTGGGGTCGCGCCTCTTTAGCTGGTGAAAATGTACAACGACCCAGAATAGATCAGCCCCTGCCCTTTATAACCTTCCAGCCCTGCTGTCACCTGCCTCAGCCTCCCTCAGTGATCCCAGACCTCGACCAGGCACCTTCGTGGCCAGGCCACCCCCTCCCCCACAAACCCCTGGGAGCCAGTCTATTGTCTAGGGTGTCTGTAGAAGAACCAGTTTCAGAGCAGCAGCCGTGTTAGTCTGTACTCGCAAAAAGAAAAGGAGTACTTGTGGCACCTTAGAGACTAACCAATTTATTTGAGCATAAGCTTTCGTGAGCTACAGCTCACTTCATTGGATGCATGAACAGAAGATCAGCCCGAGTTAATGACCCTCAGCTGTCAGCCCTTTGCCCCGGAGCGGAGGGTCAGTCCAGTATGGAGGTAAAAGCACAGCAGAGGCAGCAGCTGGCCCCACGTTTCCAAAGGGGTTTGCAGCTTGGGAAATATACAGAGAGTTCATCACCTCACCCTGAATTCACAGCATGCCACCTATCTCCCCACTGGCTGCTCCCCTTCTCCCACCTCTGGGTGCTCACACCTCTGGGTGGTGCCTGCTAGTCCCAGCCCTCCACGTCTCCAGGGCCAAACGCTTGGCCAGAAGCTACCACCAGTTGTCTACCTGTTGAATGACTTCTCTGAGGTGCCCGTCACAGCGGTATCCAGGCCAGTGGAGGTGCACGGCCACCACGGAGGGCAGGCTTTGGCTCATTGCACATGCAGATATCTGAGTTAGGGCAGAGGCTAGTTAGGATGGGGCTAGGATCTGGGCCTTTGGAAAGACGCCGTGTCTGGGTTTAGAGACATTGGCTGAGGTCTTTCAATCGAGAGGGGACGTTGTTATGAATGGTATTACGGTAGCACCCAGTGTTATGTAGACAAAACCACACAGGATCGTTTCAGGGGACAAGACAAGATGTCACGTTTATTATAACACAATTTGATTGATGACCAATAACTAATATCTAATACCTATGTATACACACACACGTACACACACACACACATCAAATGTTCTGCAGCTGCTAGCTAGATACCAGTCCTGAATGTAGCTTGAGTTCATGGCTTGGGTTCGTAGCTTGTGGTGGCTAACTGGCCAAGAAAGCCGGGCAAAAGGAAGGGCTGGGTCTCTGTGGGGCGCACACCGATGCCCTTCCATGTTGGCAGCAGAATGTTACCTCCAAAGTCTTCCATCTCACCTATCCTTTTTGTAGTCTTTAGTCTGAATCCAGAGTCTATAGGTCTTGCTGTGTCACGCTGCCTCTGGGTTCGGGGTGATTGATCACCCATCAATTGCAGACCTGACTTTCAGCCTGGGACCTGGCTTTGATGTTTCTTCAATTGTACTTTTGTTCTTTTCTTTTTAGGGTGGACTCTTCTTGCTTTGTCAGGGCTGTTGTCTGCATCTTCAGCCCTTGGTGTTTACACTTTATTTCATCAGGACAGGCTGGGCCTGGAGGTTGATTCCATCATCCATCCATACCTCATTCACACATCTAAACTACACTAATAAGATTACAGCAGGGTTTTGCAAAATGAAGGTTGCAGCAGTGTTTACAAAATGGAGTGAGCATTTTAAAATGGAGTTTGAGTTACAATAAGGACAAGTATAAGGAATGGCAACCAGTGAGCAGAAGTTAGAATGTTGAAACAGTGTAAGATTCAGCGATTTAAGCAGCAATTGTTTTGAAAGTGAAACTCAATTAGCCAGTTATTGGGGTACCTGGTTTTATGAATGAATGTAGTTTCATTCTTAAAACTTTACTTATGAAGTTATATTAATAAAGTGAACAATTCAAAACAATTTCATTGATCAGTTCTATACCAGGAGCCCCAGTCATGGGCCTGGCCCCCATTGTGCCAGGTGCTGTACTAAAACCACAAGGGAGTTTGATTCCCCATAAAGAAAAGGAGTACTTGTGGCACCTTAGAGACTAACCAGTTTTGGTTAGTCTCTAAGGTGCCACAAGTACTCCTTTTCTTTTTGCGAATACAGACTAACACGGCTGTTACTCTGAAACCTGATTCCCCATAGTTTAATTTCCAGGGTATTACTAATTAAGACGTCTCTTGTTTGTTTGTTTTTTGGTCTCTTGTTTTTACTGTTTCTCTCCCTCTCCGTGTGAGACTTACAAGCTGCTAATTATGTATGTCCTCAAAGTGATACTTTGTAACTGCCCTTCCAAACAGTACACAGAGACTCCCACCCTCTGTAGTTTTTATCTCGCTTTGTTATGTTTGTGACACCCCGAGAGTTGTTAAAATCAGCGAAATAACAATTGTGATTAAAATAGAGATAGAGGATGTATGTGGATGGATGCTTGGTTTAGATAATAAATGAATGATCAGGGAAGTGCCAGCCTAAGAATTCAGTATCCATCGGCTGAAGAATGCTCAGAGTGGAGATAACTGGATGATCCCCGGAGGGCAAAACCGGAATCCACCCAACCATCCCAAGCATGAGAAAACTGAAGAACCAGATAAACGTCATGGAGCCATCATGACAACAGCATGATGAAGCAATTCCCAAAGACTGGCATAGGAACAAATTCCTATAAAAACTGAGAACTTTTGAGTCTGGTTCTGCCACCACCCTCCAGGAGCATCGGATGCGCATCTGACAAAGACTCAGCTCCACCCTCGTGTACAGGCTACCTGGACAGTGTTAAGGAAAAGTTAGCACGTGTGACTCCATTTTGGTTTGGGGCCCACCATTGTCTAAAAGCAAGCACATCATGCACCAGGAGGAGTGTTCCTTAGACACTGCATCTCTGTGAAAATCTTCCTCCTTGTCTCCAGCCTGCCTTGACTCCCAGTATCTGTTTTTTTGTCAGTCTCTAACTCCCTATCTCCTCGCCTTTGATATGAGACCTCCCATCCTGATAATAAAAGTTACTGATGCATGGCTTTAGGACCATGCTGTGTAATTAACATACTAGTTTAGCATGAGGAATGCACCAAGCAGGGATAGGTGGTAGATAAGACAAGGGTTTGTTTATTGGCTAAGGTTTCCATTGCAGGAGGGCAACATGCTTTGCTAAAAAGTATATAACCTTTGTATAATCTGTATTTGGGGTCCCCTCCTGGCTAGCAGGGGGGCACCACACTCGAGCGTAATAAATTTAGTGTCTTTTAGGAACTCTGCAGTTGTGGACTTTGTTTATGTGCCTCAGCCTAGATTCGAACTGTGCGTGACCTATCAGGTATAATTCGCAGCATTTGTGTGTGTGTCCTACCAGGTATAATTCGCAGCAGTTGTGTGCGTGTCCTCTTAGGTGTAATTTGTAACAACAGTACTCTGTCACGAGCAACCTCTAGGCTGGTCACTATAACAACTATGCAGAACTTGTATGAATGAATGTATAAATGGATATGTGGATAAATAAGGAATAGCAGTGATATAGAATTGTATATTCTGATCTTTTTATTATATTTACAATAAATGCGGTATTTTGCCTTATCCCCTTTACAAGATCCTGTTGGTCTTATTTTTATGATATAACATTAAAATATCCTGGATTGCTTTCTGTAGTCACTGGGAGATGGATGCCAATTCTGGTACACTCCCAGGGGGTTGGCAACCCTAGCTGTCAGCAGAGTTCTGTGAGAGGGGGCCCAGGAAGCCAGCTGAGTCATGGAATCATAGAATATCTCAGGGGTGGAAGGAACCTCCAGAGGTCATCTAGTCCACTCCCCTGCTCAGAACAGGACCAATCCCCAATTTTTGCCCCATATCCCTAAATGACCCCCTCAAGGATTGAACTCACAACCCTGGGTTTAGCAGGCCAATGCTCAAACTACTAGAGCTATCCCTTCCCCCCTCCCTTCCTCACCCACAGCCTCCAGTAAGTGTTTGGAGCTCAGGACAATGCTCAGCGGGGGAGGCAGCGAGGCACTGGGGAGATGGGTGGGGAGCCTGGGGAGGAAGTGGGGGCTGGGGGGTGGAGGAGGCAACAGGGCCCATGGGCATTGAATGTGGGGGCAGTGTTTAAAGTGCCCCCCAAAAGTAGTCACATGTAAATCCCTGCACACGCCCCAGGTCAGGTGTGTTCAAATCAGGGTTAAGGTGTTTTCCCAAATTAATGCCAGGTTCCTTTCCCCTTTTTATTAAAAGTTTTCTCGGCTATACACAGACTCTGTGCTTCTGAGTGGAGAAGTGTTGCCTCTTAGAGGCACCGAGAGGCAGTGTTTAATTTTCCCAGATTACTGGGTGGGGGCTTGAGCCGTTTCTGTGTTATATTGTTAAGAGGGATCCCTGGATATTGAACCCTTGTTATTAAAAAGTTATAAATTTGATGATTAACCTTTAAATCTTGTTGTGTCTGTATGGGAGTGCTAACATTATCCCATGAAGCTAAATTATTTACATTATGTTACAATAGTTACTGTCACTAACAGTCAGATTATGTCCATTTACCACCAAACCACATTTTGTCCTAAAACAAAAACTACCATGTCCAGTATATACAGCAATAGTCATGTTAGAGGAATTCTGTCTCAGCTCAAAGTGACCTCTGGAGGGTGTGTTGTTGCGTTCATCTCGCTTGTCAGAAATATATCCCAGTCCTCTCTCTTCTTCAAGCTTTAAAGTGTAGATGTCCGAGGTCCTTTTCGCTAGACTCACCCATAGTGGTCTTCGGGCATCATTTACACATTATTTTTCCATAGCCCCAGAGATAACAATGGGCGATTTTGTATATTTCACCCTTGCTGACTTAACCATGTACACAACAATAGTTTTGTTCTGATGGAAATATACAAAGTCATGAAGAGTCCACCAAGCTTGTTGATCTCTTTCCTCTTGGGAAGCATTAGCCCACACTACTTTCCGAATCTCAGCCGGTGATTTTCCAAATTTCCAGCATATTCCTCTCAAATGATTCCTTCTACTGTTGTCTGTACCCAGGCCTGGGCTTGCGCACCAGTAATAGCCAAGCAGGTGGCTTGCTCCTGTTCCTCTAGAGCTTGCACAAGCACTTGATGATCCTGCAAGGAGATATTAAACCCGGCTTCAGTCAGATTAGCCTCCAAGCACCGCAATAGGCCTAATGCTTGCAGTGAACAGATTAACAGGATATGCAACTATTCCAGTGCCCCTCCTATTACACCCACTTTATTCTGCAGCACCTCCAGATCAATTGGATTGAGAGCTCCTATGCCCGTGATTCCCAGTACCTCCCCTGCAGTGCTCCTTCTAGCTCTGAACTGCCTCAGGTAGTTCATGACCTCCACCAATTGTCCCACCCAGTGAGGAGTGCCACCATACACTGACTGCAGTTACCACTGACACTAGCAACTGAGACTCCCGGTACAGACATTTCTACCTGTTTTACACTGTAGTGGGTTCATAGAATCATAGAATATCAGGGTTGGAAGGGAGGTCATCTAGTCCAACCCCCAGCTCAAAGCAGGACCGATCCCCAACTAAATCATCCCAGCCAGGGCTTTGTCAAGCCGGGCCTTAAAAACCTCTAAGGAAGGAGATTCCACCACTTCCCTAGGTAACGCATTCCAGTGGTTCACCATCCTGCTAGTGAAAAAGTTTTTCCTAATATCCCAAAAAAGTTTTTCCTAATATCCATTTCCTGGGTTACCCAGGACTTTCTGCATCCTGTCCCTACGAATAATATGGGTCCCCCTTTTTGCAGGCGAGGGCGATACGGATCCTCAGTTCAAAAGGTGATTGAGCTGGAGCTCTGGACTCAGTGACGGGTAAATTACCACATGAAGTGTACAGCGATGGACACGTGTGTGCACACGGGGCTAAACCAAATCCATTCTCACGCCGGCTACAGCAGGGCAAATTCCGTGTGTAGCCAAGACCTCAGAGTGACCCTGCCGTGGGGGAAAGGGGGTTCAGGTTCTGGGGCCCATTCAGTCCTGCGAGAGGGACACTCATGTTCTTTGTGGCTGTGGGTCTTTCTGTGTGGAATGGCCATGAGACCCAGCAAACTCGTTCCACACCAACCACCCCAAGAGGCTGCATCATTCCAGCTGAGACAAGCCCCCCAGGGTCTGGCCCTGTACTGGGAAACCGTCCTGAGCCACAGAGCCAATTACACTGAGATGGCCAGGAGAAAATCACAATAATGAGGGGATAATGGGGAGCGAAAAAGAAGGAAAATTCGTGGTCTTCTCATTTAGGACTGGATTCTGCAGCAAGCTAGGCGCTTCCCAGTAGCTGTCGAGCAACCCCTGCAGCCCGTGGAGCACACACAGAGGCTGAGCCCCCCACTCCCCGTAACTGGGGGTGGAAAATGCAGAACTCACAGGGCCATTCCCATGCAATTGCTGCTTGTGATTTCCTAGAGTCAAAGGCGGAAGGGGCCACAGTGATCTAGGCTGACCTCCTGCCTAAGGCAGCCCAGGTGACTACCCTGAATTCCCTCCTGTCTGAACCAGAGCAGATCTGCCAGGAAAACAGCCGATCTGGAGTCCAAACCTTCCCCCCAGGCCTTGGGGAGTCGCTCCATTGGTTAATTACTGTCCCTGACACAAAACTGCACCTTATTTCCGGGCTGAATTTGTCAGCTTCAGCTTCCAGCCATTGAATCATGTTAAACCTTTGTCTGCGGCATTGAAGAGCGGCTCTGTTACCAAAGGACAGCTCCTCTGGCAGTTACTTCTGTGGGGGCTGATTAGAGACTGTGACCAAGTCAGCCTTGTCCCTCAAGAGCCCTTGGCACCGTTAGGGCTCTTGTTAGCTCATAACTGAGGATACGGTTTTGTTATGGAGTCACAAATCCTGTGACCTTAAGAGACCTCAGCCTCAGCACAGAGAGGCAAAGGGATTTTCCCCCAGCAGCAGAACTGGGACTGGACCCCTGGTCTCTGATCTCCCAGTTCAGGGCACTGGCCACTCGACTGCTGCAGCCAGCCAGCTGGCAGGGTTGATGGATTGATCCTAAAGATCAGCTGCACCAAACCTCTCCCATCTCTCATTTATTTCCCCCTAGTCATCTGTGCCAGGGGCTCTCAGGTGCCCTAGTCCTGTGCCAGTTTGGGGCTTTCAACCATGGCCGCTCCACTTGCCAGTGCTCCCAGATCAGCTCTGGCACCTGCTGTGGGTGACACCCCCAGTTGGTACCATGCCCCCCATTCCATACCCAGGTGATTTGATTGGTTAATTAATTAAGCTTTGAAAGGCTTACCCCTAACCCCATAAGCTAGATCAGCATCATTACGCCTTCTTAACAGAGGGAGACAAGACACTAGACCCCACTCTCCTCCCTGCATTGTGAATAGAACCCAGGAGTCCGGACACCCAGCCTCCCCATCCCCCGTTCTAACCATTAGACCCCACTCCTCTCCCAGAGCTGAAGAGAAAACCCAGCAGTCCTGAGCACATGCACTTCCTGTGATTTGTGGCATTCTGTCAGTGCGGTGGGTTTCCATGGGCAGGCAGAGGTGCAGCCCTTTGGGTTGGGGTTGGAGAGAGACGGAGCCACTAGGCATTGTTATTATTCCATGGAGCTGCTTGGTCCCTGCGCCGCACCCACTGAGGGGTGAACCCCCCTTCCTTACCTCCTTCAACACAGCCCAGGGCCTTCCCTTGCCATTGAGCCCATGGGGCAGGACAAGAACCAACAGGGTGATTCTGCAGGGGCTGCAACCTGCTGTGCCCATCAACACTCCCGGGATGGCTGGGAGGGGGTAACAGCACCACTGATATCCACTGAGCTACTGGGAGTGGGGGCACATGGTTTAAGGGCCAGAGGGGGTGTCAAGGCTAATTCCCCACTCAGGCACTTTGAGTGCAGAAGATCGGGGCCCGCAAGGATTCTGAAAATTAATACTGGCCACTCCAAGCTTGTATTAAACTTCCAAGGTTACAGCTTTTCTCTCACCTTGGATGGGTAGATGCTGCCACCACCCAAGTGCAGAACCCCTTTGAGAGCCCAGGAAGGTGCACTTGGGAATTTCTTCCTGTGGGGTGCCCTCAAGCCCTTTCACACACACCCCCTCCGGGGAAGAGCTGAGAAAGAAGAAAAAAGGAAATCAGCTGTTGCCACCAGCTAATTAAACAACATGTGCACAAACCTCTTAAGACACAAAAATCCAATCCTGTTCTTAAAAAAGGTAAATTTTATTAATAAACAAAACAGAAAGAAAATACATCTGGGAACTCGGGCTATTGCTAGATTTTAAAAGAGAAACTACAAGGATTAAGCACCAAGAATAGCTTTCTTGAGGTCCTGCTTAAAAGTTACAAGCAAAACAAAAGCACCTGGGGTTAGCACAGCGAAATCCACAAGCCATAACAAAATAAAACGAATAAACCTAATTGCGTCTTCCTAGACATTTTCTGATCTCCTTACATATCTGGGGTTTGTAATGAGTAGACTGAGGTATGAAACTGATGATTTTTGTCATATCTGGCCCAAGCCTTTACAGCACAGCTGTACTGTCTGCCTCTCCCCGGGAGAACAACCACAGACAGACAAAAGGGGAATCTTGTTCCAATTTAAAAAAGTTCTAGCCTTCCCAATGGCTCTTTTAGCCAGGTTCCCACTCACTTCCTTTTACCTATACATAGCAGTCAGACTTTTTAACCCTTTACAGGTAGAGCAATTAGAGAACAGCTACTAAGAGAGATTTTATAGCTATTGGCTGGCTGGGTGTCCATAAAAGGGAGCTCCCCCCACCCCCCCATATATCACAGGGGGATAGATAGATAGATAGATAGATAGATAGATAGATAGATAGATACGGGGAGTGTATGAGGATGGATGGGTAGATTCAGAGGGTATAAGGGGATGGATAGGTGTGGAGGTGTAAGAGGATGGCTAGAAAGATACGGAGATGTATGGGGAATGGATAGAGAGATATGGAGTGGATGGGGATGGATGGGTAGATATGGGGGTGTAGGGAGATGGATAGGTATGGGGGTATAAGAGGACGGCTAGATAGATATGGATATGTATTAGGAATGGATAGATAAATACAGGGGTGTAATGGGGATGGATAGATAGATATGAGGGTGTAAGGATATAGATAGATATCGGGGGGTGTATTGGGATGGATAGATAGATGGGGGGGCGTAAGGGGATGCATAGATCTGGGGGGTGTAGTGGGGATGGAGGGATAGATACGGAGAGTATACGGGGATGGATAGATACGGGGGCCATATGGGGGAGGATGGATAGATACAGGTGTGAGTATGGGGATGGATAGATATGGGGGTGTATGGAAATGGACAGATAGATATGGGGGTGTAAAGTGATAGATATGGGGGTGTATGGGGTTGGACGGATAGATATGGGGGGATATAAGGGGATAGATAGATACAGGGGGTATAATGGGTGTTAGAGGGCTGGCCCGTCACCCTCCCACTTTCCTGCTTCTTGTCACGCAGACAGAAAGCAGAAGACCAGACATCCGAAGCGCAGACAATGCGATCTTTATTGGGGTTAGTTTCCAAGCAAGCATATTCCGAAGCCCTTCACACCAGTCGGGCTTATCTCTATACGCTGATAGAATCTGTTCCCCACGTCTCCTTTCCCAGCTCCGATACCACAGAGTGTTAGAGCGTGTACTCCGTGTCCCCCTTCCCAGCTCTGACACCGCAGAGCCTTGCCTGTGTCCCTATTCCCTGTTCTGCCCCTTTGAAAACATGTTTCCGATTTCCCTTCCCTGGGTCCTGACCTCCGGGTACGGGGCGGGGCTTAGCACACAGCCTTCTTGTCGGCATTTCCCATTGGCTGGCTCCCACCTAGCTCGCTGGCTCTTGTTACTCCCATTCTCAGGCACCTCTCTCCCCCCTCCATCCAGGGGGCAGCCTGGGCACCTGACTCAGGCCTCGGGGACGACCTCGTTATTCCAGCAAATGTCTAGGCCCTGCAATGCTCAGCGTCCTCACCCCCAGTGCCTGAGCTGGGCCTCAGTTCCCCTCTGTGCACCGGAGCCAACAGCCCTCCCTCGGCTCCTGTCCCAGCACCACCCAGCGTGCTCTACGGGGGCAGGTGGGTTCTGAACCGTGTCAGGGCAGAGCCTGTGCCTGCCCGGCATGAATGCTGCTGGTCCGCATGGGCTCTCTGGGGCTGGGCTCCTTTTGGTTACCTGCTTCGCTGGGGTCTGTACAGCACCTGGCGTAATGGGGGCCTAGCCCATGACTGGGGCTCCTGGGTGCTACCATAATACCATTCATAACGTCCCCTCTTGATTGAAAGACCTCAGCTGATGTCTCTAAACCCAGACATGTGTCGTTCCAGAGGCCCAGATCCTACTGGCCTCTGCCCTAAATCAGATACCTGCATGTGCAAATGGGCCAAATCCTGAGGGTTGTTAATTCGGGATGATCCTCTGTTCTACTACAAATACCCTAGCCACTAGACTGGCTCCCGGGGGGTTGTCTGGGAAAGGGGGTGGCCTGGCCACGAAGGCACCTGGTTGAGGTCTGGGATCACCAGGGGAGACTGAGGCAGGTGATAGCAGGGCTGCAAGGTTACAAAGGGCCGGGGCTGATCTATTTCCGGTCTTTGTACATTTTCACCAGCTAAAGAGAAGGGACACCCCAGAGCTCCCCCACCCCCAGCTGCTGCAGCATCCCAATGTGGTGAGGGGGAACTCTGCGACCTGAACTCAGACAGACCCCGAAGGACCCCCCAGGGACAGGTGGGCTCGGGAGCAGTGCTGCGGTCGGGGGATGGTTGTTTCCTTTATGATCTGGGCTCTGTTAAGTGAGGAGCAATGGGGCTAGAACCCTGCACGCGGTGTCTGTGTGCTCCGTGCTACGCTGACCACCCGGCCCCTGGAAGAGGGATCCCAGCTGTCCCACACCTTCAGAGGGAATTCTGGCAGACTCCAGCACTGCAGCCTGCTGAGACCACGGGAAGCTCAGAGCACCCTGAGGGGCGGGGGATGTTCAGTGTCTGGACCTCCATAGGGATCTGGAGAGCTGCCAGCAGGGGCAGCCCAACCGATTTGGGACAGGGGCCTTTCTGGGGGAAATAGGAGGGAGGCAGAGTTGTGCCCCCTGCCCATGCTCTGGCCCTAGGTACCAGAGCCCTGGAGTCAGGGGAAGAACTGAGCCAGAGAAGCATCAGCAGATCCAGATCCAAGTTTATTCATTGCACTGGGCACAAGAGGCCCAGCATGGTTCTGTGCCAGGGCCCACGGCAGGGGCAGCAGGCCAGGTGGGGCTCTCCGGTGCCCCAGGCTGGGGCTGGGCATCACTACACCCCTATCTTGCAGCAGCGTGCGGCCGTCCAGTCGATGCCGGCGCACTGGCAGTGGCAGGTGGAGTCGGTGCGAATGTCCCAGGAGCCGCAGCCCATTCCGCAGGCGCAGCCCGTGGGCTTGTACCCTGTGGGGGAATGGGGGATGGGGGGTTAGGGAAGCAGCTGGTGGCAGGATGGGAGTCATGGGCAGCAGTGAGGTGCCCTGCTGTCTCCTCCTCCCCAGCCCCCAGGACATGGCCCTGTGGCTCCCTTGCAGCCAGGCCACTGCCCAAGCAAGGGAGGTCAGGGAGACATCCCAGGGGTCTGATCCAGGGGCCCACACTGGTCCCAGCTCCACAGCATCCAGTGCCCCCAGGGGCTCGGGAGTGGTGCGAATGCCATTGCTCCAGGCACCTGGCAGCGTAAGTGCAGGGAGGCCCCAGTCAGGCTGGTGGTCCATCGCTGCCCCAGCTCAACACCCCCCCAAGGACTGCAGAGAGGGTGGGGTCTGGGCCCCAACGGCCCCTCCCTCCTTGGGCCTGCGGGGCACTCGGGAAAGTTCTCTCACCTGCTGGGCAGGAGACAAGTGCCCCACGCGCCGAGACGTCCTGGCAGAGTAGCTTGGCTTTGGCCAGGGTGGCGGACACTGCAAGGCAAGAGGCAGAGTTGTAGCCAGCAGGACCCTGGGTGCAGAAAGGCTGCCCCTCCCCCCTGCTCAGGTGGAGAGACGCTGCCTCTGCTCCAGCTGTTACCTGCACAGGTGGAACCCACCCAGCCCCACTCCATGTGGCGCTCTGCTCCCCCGAGTGGTGGCTGGGCTACATACAGCCGCAGCGCCAGACCAATAGAGGCTCCTGGCCTGAGATCTGGAGGTCTCATGTTCGATGCCGGTTGCCCACAGCCCCCCAGAAGAGTGTTACCTGGAGGAAGCTGCTGGGCATTCAGCAAGACCCCCCCGGGCTGTGAACAAAGGGCAGGGATGGAGGTAGCAGAAATAATTCCTGGCTGCTTCCCACAGCCAAGGCACCCCTAGGTGCTGGAACTGGGGGCGCTACCGTACTCCCTGGCTTGAAGAGGTTTCCATCATATACAGTTTGGTTCTCAGCTCCCCCACTATACAAATACTTCCAGCCCCGCTGAATGCAGCCATATCTGGGTGAGCAGCAGCCAGCTGAGAGAGATGGGCAGAGCCAGCCCTGAGAGACCCCAACCAGCCCCACTCAGCCCCTGGGGTGAGGTGGTGCTCGCTGTGCAGATGGCACCTCCTGGACCCGGTCTCCAGAAACTCCCATGGGGTGACTGACCAATCCAGTGGATCTGTGGCTAAGGTATTGGGCTGGGCTGGGCTGCAGGAGATGTGGGTTTAATTCCTGCCTCTGCCACTGACTCCCTGTGTGACCTTGGGTGAGTCACTTAGTCCCTCTGGGCTTCGGTTCCCCTCTGTGCAATGGGGGTGATGATCCGTCTCTTGGCAGCTCTTTGGGGCAGGGAGCGTCTCACCATGGCCTGTGCAGCGCCTGGCATGACGGGGCTCAGAGTGCAGCCACTGGAACAGAACTAACACAAACGCCGGCTCCGTGCTGTGCTCAAGACGGAACCGACACGGAGGAACAGCAGGGAGTCCCAAGGGTTCCAGCTCCCCCTCGCCCTGTTTACACACTGAACGGGGCTGGCTGGGAGCAGAGCTGGGACGGGCAGTCAGAGAGCTGCACCCGGTGGGTTCGCAGGAGCAGGAATCGAACCTGGGACCCCTGGAGTCTCTGTTGCATAAGTCAAAGCCCCAGGCCTAGCGGCTCAGAATCACTAGCAGAAACTATGTGGGCCAACCACTAGGGGACGATAGAGAGCCACAGTGTGAGATACAGATAATGTTGCTCTTGTATGTGGGCTGGTTCCACATCCCCCTCATTTACACGCTGTATTGTACCTGTCTGACCTGCCCCCCCCCCGCTACAACCACGCAGAATCTGACACACACACCCCCATCTCTGGGGGAGGCGCCTCCGGGTCGGTTACCTATGGAAGTAATCGCTGCCTGCACCTTCAGATCAACCACATTGTCAATGGTGCACTGAGCCTCTGTGTGGCACGCGGGCAACAGGAGGGCGAGCAGCAGGGACACGGCAGCCTTCATCCCGCTGGGTGCTGAGCTACCTGCGGGGGAGAGACCCGGCCAACACGTCAGACCCCAGGACAGGAGCCCTCTGGAACCCGTGGTAGGAGCTGAGGTGCACACAAGGCAGCGCAGTGGGGCACAGGCAAGAGGGAAAGCCACATTGCCAGGGAAGGGGATGAGGGTCAAAGCGGGAACAGGTGAGCCCATGGGTGCAGGGGATGTGGGGAGGAGAATGTGGGCAGCTGGAAGGGATACTGAGGGGTGGGGGAATGTAACGGCAGCAGATGGGGGAAAGGGAGGAAGGATTTGGAGCAGGAGACTGGGAGCGGTGGGTGGGTGGGGAGGCAGCAGGATGGTAATGAGGGGGTTATTGGGGAGGGCTGGAATGGCACCTCCATCCTAGGGGCTAGCAGAGCAGGACTGCCTCCATGCTGCCAGTGGGGACCATGTTCACTGGTGGTTGCATTTTCAGGCTGAAATCCACACACACACACACACACGTACATGGGGGAAGGGGGTTCCCATTAAAGGTTTGAGCCCTTAGAATTAGCTCCTTAGTGAACTGATTCCCCCCCCCACCAACCCCTCCCCAAAGCAAAATTAAAAAGCACCCACAAAAAGAGCCTCATCTCTCTGCTCCAAGCTGCACCTGTTTCACTCAGGGCATGACTGTAAACCAGTTTGGTGAAAGCCGTGCGAGTTGCAGTATGGATGCTCTTACTCCAATGGAATCGCCATTTGGTAAGGGATCGACTTAAGCTAAACTGAGAGACGCCTGGTGTGGATCAGGTTAGGGCTGGGCTACATTGTTACCATACATTAGTGTGTATGGTAACAACCATTGTTTCACATTCTCTGTGTATATAAAAGCTCCCCACTGTGTTTTCCACTGTATGCATCCGATGAAGTGAGCTGTAGCTCACAAAAGCTTTTGCTGAAATAAATGTGTTAGTCTCTAAGGTGCCACAAGTCCTCCTGTTCTTTTAAAGGTATTTAGGTGCCTAATGATGCACATAGGCACCTAAGTCACTTTTGAAAATAGAACACTGGCTCCTAAACTCCTTAGCTGCTTTTCAAATCTTTATCCCAAGTCGATCCCTTGCTAAATGGAGAGAAGCTCAGTTCACATTAGATTAAGAGAGTCCCCACTGTGCCTGGAACCAGATTAAATCCATCAAATTAAATCCATTAAATCCATCAAATCCTGAAAGCCATTGAAAGTTACACCACCGCCAAGGCCCCAGGGAGCTGGGCACACACAGGAGCTGTGCCCCAAATCCTGCCCCAAGGCTGAGTCTGGAGAATCCCGCCCAACCAACGGTACAAACTCACCTTCTGGCACAATCTTGCAAGATGCTGCTCCCCAATTCACAAGCTGCCCTTTAAATAGGAGCCAGCTGGAGCAGAGGTGGCAAAATCTCCCATCAAATTGGCCACTTGACAATTGAGTCTCCCATTACACAAGTGTGGGGAAACCCCAGGGCTGTTCCTAACAAAGAATGTTTGTTTTGCAACTTCCTTGTTTGCTCAACCCCTGCCCAGCTCTTCAGTGCCAGGGCCAAATTCTCCCCTGGTGGAACTCCATTATATTGGTGGCGTTACAACAGCGTAGGCTTTGGCTCTGAGGGTCTGGACAGCCCAGGGGCTCCCCCTCTGTGGGAATTTCCTGGGTATGTGAGGGGGTTGCTGGAAGGCAGGGCCACTCTAGGTTTGGCACCAGCTACCTGCAGATTGGAGACTAAGGGGCGGGCTGCGCTGCAGCCTGGAGGTGTAATTAACTTTGCTGGAGCTAGCGAAGTGAAAATAGCAGTGTAGCCTGGGTGGTGCAGGAGGTGGGATGGGCCAGCTGCCCCGTGCATGCACCCTGGGTCCCGGACAGGATCATACTCTGCGTGGCCAGCCCATCCCGCCTCCCGTGCAGCCATGACTACACAGCTGCTCTAGCCCGCTAGCTCAGTCGGTTCCTGAGCTGGAAATTACACCTCTGGCTACCGCGTAGAGGCAAGTGCCAGAGATGGGCTGGAAATGCACCGGCAGGAATTGTAGCCCAGCACGGGGCTGGGCAGAGAAGGCAGATATGCAATCAGAGCCCAGCTTTCTGACCTCTCTAGTTGCTAGTGTGAGCCCCGTCTCACAGAGCTTCAGCCAGGAGGGACCATCAGAGCAGCCAGTCTGTGTAGCACAGGCCATTGCACCTCACCCACGTGTCCCTAATACTGAGCCCAGTGACTCCTGTTAGACAAAAGCATTTCAGCCCTCGGGTAACTCAACTGGTGCAGAAAACAGGACAGATCGAGGCTCTGCCAACAACAGGGAATTGATTAGGGGAGGCGCCCAGCTGCTCCCAGCAGGCGATCCACGCGACATGCTGCAGTACAAGCAAAACCACTCCAAGATCCCTGCCAATCTGACCTGGGGGAATTGTCCTGAATAACCCCAAACCTGGGCTCAGCGTGACCTTGAGCATGAAAGCAAGAGCCACCAGCCAAAGACCCGAGTGCCATCCTCCCAGCCCTGGAGTGACGGGCACCTCTATGCACCACTGCACAAATCACAGCCATTTCCACATAGCGCTGGGCCGCTGGCACACAAAGCCACTAGCCTGAGCTCTCATGGTCTAATGCACTGTACTGGCCTGTGTGCAGACACGGAAGGAGAGACAGTCCCTGCCTCAGAGAGCTCACAGTCTAAAGAGACAAAAGCCTGGGACAGGAAACTGAGGTAAAGAAAGGAGAAGTGACTGACACAAGGTCACCCAGCAGGGCAGTGTCAGAACAAAGAAGAGAACACAAATCGCCAGAGTCTCAGCCTGGTGCTCTAGCCATGAGACCACAGGGCCTCTAAACATAGAGAAATGAATGATGAGGTAGAGATCTTCCAAAGGTCACACAGTGCAACTCAGGGAGACAACACCGGCATAGGGGTGCACAGCACATTTCATTAGGGTGTGCACCGAGGGGATTTTATTTATTTATTTATTTTTAAGGTGAACATTTATTGAATACTCAATCATAAAGGATATTATTTGTATTAATCAAACAAACTAAAGAAACTAAAACTGAACTAAACTTATTTTTTTTTAAATTAACAACTAAACTTTACTTTAAAAATGAGACACAAAACACTAAATTTTTGCTGTTGTGATAACCAGGTGTATACAAAGATACAGTCAATTTTCATGATCTTTATCTTTAACCACATAACGAGCTAACCCAAGTTGACCAAAACAGATTAAGGTTTCTTCATCTTCCTGTCCTAGAGAATGAGACGTCGCTTACCAGGTGTTATGGACTTAAATTCCTCAATCACATCATTGTAATTAACTGATGAAGCCAATTCTTGTTCAATGTACAAAATCATGAGCGAGTCGAGGCGCTGTTGAGACATTGTACTTCTTCATTTGTTTTTTACATGTGCTAGTTTCAAAAAGGCTCTTTCACATGAACAGCTTGTCTGCTCCTTTTCTTATCTTAACAACGAACCGATCCATATTTTAAAATTAAAAGGGGGTACCGTACAACTGAATTAAAATGTAAAGCCATGGGCTTGTTATTCTAACCCCCGTTCTGCGTCCCCTGACTGTCCCCGGGATTCCCTGCCCCAACGTCCCTGGAGCTCAGGCAGGCCGGGCAGGACGAGCTTGCCCACCCCTGCATTAGGGTGTGCTTGGGCATACCCAGCACACCCCGTACGCACGCCTATGATCACCGGCCTGACAAGCCGGACAGATGGTGTCTAGTGACTGCCATTCTCGCTAAACAAGTACCTCAGAGGTAATATAGAAGTGTTGTAATAGTGAGCTTGCAGCAAAGCAGGAAATAGAACCCAGGGGTCCTTACTCCCTGCCCCACCTAACAGACCCCACTTTTCTCCCAAAGGGGGAAATAGAACCCAGGAGTCCTGACACCCTGCCCCCCTGCTCTAAACCTGTAAAAAAGGGGAATTTTCTGTAATATTTTTATATTTCCTAGGCAAGCCTCAGTTTCCCTCAGTACTTTGCATTGCTCCCCAGTGAGTGCAGAAGGGTTAAATCTGCTCTTGGGGCCGAGCAGAAGCCATGAGGTGATGGGTCACGGAGCTGTCTGGGGTGGAATGAGTGGGACGTTAAAGGACTGGCTGAAACTGACCGTATCAATGGAGGATCCAGAAACACAATGGGACCCCAAAGTCAGAACAACTGACACCACTCTGCAGGCAGAACATGTGAACTCAGCATGGGCCTGGGGGAGGAGGAGAATGGACTGAGGGGTGGCAGGAGGTGCCAAGCCTAGAGTGGCCCTGCCTTCCAGCAGCTCCCTTACATACCCGGGAAATTCCCACAGAGGGGGAACCCCTAGGCTGTCCAGACCCTCAGAGCCAAAGCCTATGCTGTTGTAACACCACAAATATAATGGAGTACCACCAGGGGAGAATTTGGCCCTGGCAAGGAAGAGCTAAGGAGATGCAGAGCTCTCACCTGGGACTGACAAGGAGAGAGGGCCAAAAGTGGATTGGCTGGGTGGCTAGCTGGCATGGCCGGGATGGACGGTGTCTTGGCCTTTGCTTCTCTGAGCTAACCTGGGGATTTCTTGGGCTGGGTTCTAGCTAATAAACCTGACGGGTTGTAAAGGCTCCTTGTGTCACTGCAAATCCTTGCCGAGGTGCGTTGGGGCCTGAGGAGTGGACAAGAGTCTAACCAGGTGTCTGTCTCAGCTGGATTCACTCCAGCCCCAGAGGCTCAGTCGCAGAGGCATTGAGGATTCGTGGCCTATGCTTGAGGAAGAGCCTGCAGGACCCCTTGGGGGACTGGCCCACTGCAGGGATTCCTTTGAGGGATTGTTTAAAAGCTGGGGCATAGCACAGATCCTGTGGACCAGTGACAGATCCCCACTCCTCACACAGAGCTGGGAATGGAACCACAGGGCACTGACTACCATCCTCTCCAGTGCACAGCTGCCCTGAACCTTGGCACAGGGGAAATCCCAGGAGCAGAAGCCTGCCAGGATTGACACAATAAGCAGATCCCCCTTCACCCAATCCACAATGTCCTTCCTGAGAGCAGTGGGTGTGTGCAGGGGAAGCTCCTGCATGGAGCTGGGGTGGGGTGGGGGGGCAGAGGGCAGGGGGAAGGTAGGTTCCCCAGGGCCCCCCTTCACTAGTGCTGAATTCACACATCTCATTGACACTGACGGGGCTCCTGCTGGGCGCGCCCAGCCCCTCTTGGCAAGGCACAATCCTTCCATTGTCCCCAGCCCCAGGGCAGCTGCTCACCCAGCCCCGCTCCCTCAGCAAACAGACTTCACCCACATCAGAGCAGCCACGGACTGGTTGGTGCAGACTTGGCACTGTTTCTGCTAAGAGCCAGGGTCAACCAGCCAGGGGACCGTGTTAAAACTGACACACGCCAGGCTCCCCCAGGGACCTGGGAAAACTGAACATTTCCCCTGGACCCCCCAGTCAGCAATTGTTCCTCACCCACAGCACTGAGTCCGTGTGAAAAACACTGAAAACTTCATTAAGGGGGCCAGGGACAGAGCTGGCACCCGGGAAAGCAGCAACCACAACTCATCTCAATACGTGCACTCCTCCTCCTCCCCGTCCCCTGCTCTGCGGACCGTGCGGGGCCTTGGCTCTCTCACAATTTGCCCCATACAAAGGACGTCTATAACTAAAAACTAAACCACCCACCCCTGCAGTGCCTTTGGCAGTGCCCTTCCCTGCAGGGGTTAATGTCCAATTAACCCCCATTCTGCTTTACACCATCCCAGAGCCCTGGAAAACACTGGGCCAGCCCCCTTCCAGCTGCCAGGGGAACCTGCCTGCTCCCACACAGAGACCCACAGGCTGGCCCAGCGATAGTGATTTCAGCTATGCTGGTGCTGGCAGGGGGTGTTGCCTCGAACCACACCACCATCGCCACAATGCCACCTCTGTACACCAGCTACAGAGCCAGCTAGAGCAATTACAGTGCCAGTGGCACTGGGGAAAGGGGCCCTTATCAGAGTCACTCAGCGCGGTCAGTGCTCTCAGCAGCTTCAGCAAACAGCTACCGGGGATGGGGGCCCATTAGCAGATAAAATACCCATGCACAGAATCCATGTCACCACACTCTCACACCCCCCCGTCCCCCGCCTTAAAATGAATCTGGGTGGTTTGTGCCCATGCTCTACTCAACTGTGCAAGACGAAGGCTCTGGTTATGGTGACTCCTCACTCAGGGTTTGCTGATGCACTTCTGCTGCAGTCTTGTCGTACAACAAGGAGCCCCACCTTTCATCAGCCCTGAGCCCACAACGTAAATGAATGTTAAACCAAATGGCCAAAATGGTCCCAGTGGGCAACAAACATGCAAATAAGGTCCAGCTCATTCTGTCTCTTCCTCCAGTTTACCACTAGATGGCGGCAGAGAGCCCCTCTCCTCTACATTTTAGACCACAGGGCTTATTGAGGTGCCCTGTGTACATTGGGCAGGGAGGGGGGTTGACTGGGTTGAGGCCACAGGGCTGGTGCTGTGTTTGCTGCTTTGTTGTTGCCCTAGAGGGGTTCTCACAATAAACGTTTTTGGTGGCCTCAGAGTGTGGCCACCAACTCTCACTGGTGCCTGCTCTGACACTTTTTCCTAAAATACTTAATTAACTTTAGGAAAAACAATTAAATGTGCACAGATTCACATCCAAATCAGTGTGATTTATATTTGTAGGGTTTTTTGGCAGACTCAATAACAAAAATAATGCTGCCTCCCCTTCCCCTCCCTCCCCCCACCAATCCAGGGCTTAAGTGAAAAGTGATATTTGTATATTTGTTAATATCACAGCACACTTAGTAGCTACCTGGGAGGCTATGGAAAGTGATAAGTGATATTAACAAACCTACAGGCATCACTTTTCCATAGATAGCTAGTAAGTCTGCTGTGAAAAGTGACACTTGCATGTTTGTTAATATCACTTTTCTCAGCAAGCCCCAGGACCCATTAAGCCCTGGATGGGGGCGGTCGGGGGGGGGGGGGGGGGAGGGCGGAGGCAAAGGGAAGGCAGCAGGGGCCAGAGGCAATGGTGGGATGGATGCAAGGCCTGGGGAAGCAGCAGGGGCTGGGGGAATGGATGCGAAGCAAGGAAGGCAGCTGTGTCCTGGCGGGGTGAGGGGGTATGGCCAAAGGGCTGTGGAAGGCAGCGGGGGCCCAGGGCAATGGGGTTGTGTGATGAGCTTCACTGTCTCATAGCCAGAGCCAGGGCCTGATGTCTACTGCCATGCGGCCAGGACCAGGGGAACTCAGTGCCCCTGGCTAGAACCTGGAGCCAGGGATTGCAGCCTGCTGCCATGCAGCCGGAGCTGTGGGTCAGTGCCTGGGGCCAGTGACTCCTGCTGCATGGCCAGAGCCTGGAGCTGGATGCTGGAGCCCAGGGGTGCAGGGCTGGAGCCAGGAGTCAGCGCCTGCCTCTGCATGGCTTAAGCTAACACTCGCTGCTATACAGCCAGGACCAGGGGTCAGCATCTGGAGCCAGCTCCCACCACTGCATGGTGGGACCCTGGGGACAGAGCTGTAGGTCGGCACCTGCTGCTATGCAGGTGGGGAAGGGGATCAGCACCAGGGGCTGGGGCCACATGGCTGGAGCCCAGGGCCAGTGCCTGCCACCACACAGCTGGAACTGGGGGCCAGAGGCTGACTTAAGCTCCTTGGCCGGAGCCAGGGGTCAGCACCAGAGCCAGAGGTTGGTGCCCAAAGCCCTGTGCTTGGAGCCCGCTGCCCTGTGGCTGAGGCTGGGGGTCAGTGCCTGTGGCCAGCGCCTGCCACTGCGTGGTCGGAGCCTGGGACTAGAGCCAGGAGCCAGCGCCTACTGCCACCCAGGTGGAACCAGGGGCAGGAGGCTGAAGCCCTGCAGCTGGACGCCAGGGTTGCATGGCCAGAGCCAGGGGGATGGTTCAGTACCTGCTGCCCTGTGGTCAGAGCCCTGGGCCACATTGCCAGGTCCCTGAAGTCCCGCCACTGGATCCTGCCGCCCAACCCTCCCGGGTTAAGAACTCAGCTGGCTCCTGCAGCGTTGTGCCCCACCTCTCTCCAGAGGCGGTGCAGGGCGGTGCGTCCAGGAGCAACAAGGAAAAAGGGGGCAGGGCGGAGACTTCCCCCTGCCCCCCGCCCCAGCCCATCACTGCCTAGGAGGCTGTCAAGGCCTCACGAAAAGCCTCTGGTGGCCTCATTTGAGAAACGTTGCCCTAGAGTACAAGGCAGAATATACTGCTCTGTTCCTGTCAATGTGGGGCTAGGTATGCTGGTTTGTTATTGTAGGGTCACACAGGAGTGCTGGGGACTGCATACACTCGTCATTATAGGGTTGCTCAGTAGAGCAGGGAGCTGCATACACTGGTTTGTTATTGCAGGGTTGCTCCTGAGTGCAAGGTGGAACCACCTTCCCCGCCCCCAAGTCTGGGGCCTCATAGGCTTTCCCATCGGCCACTTGATTTCACCAGCATCAGTGGGGGATAAAGCCCAGAGTCTGAGCTATTCTGACTGTAGCCAGCAGGGGAAAGCAGAGGACTGCAGATCCCCTGCCTCCTCATGACCATACGGACACTGGCAATAAGATTTTGAACGGCTCCTAAGGTTGGGTGCCCACGTTGAGACACCTGGGGCCTAGATTTCAGAGGTGCTAAACACCCGCAGCTCCCAGCGGGGCTCGTGGGCACTTAGGGTGTGTCTACACTGCAGTTACGTGCCCACAGCTGGCCCAGGCCAGCTGACTCCGGCTCACAGGGCTCGAGCTGAGCAGCTGTTTACTTGCAGTGCAGATGTTCTGGCTTGGGCTGGAGCCCGAGCTCTGGGAACCTCCCACCTCGCAGGGTCCTAGAGCCAAAGCTCCAGCCTGAGCCCCAAAGGCTACACCGCAGTTAAACAGCCCCTTAGCCCGAGGCCCGGGAGCTGGAGTCAGCTGGCCTGGGCCAGCCGCAGGTGTGTAATTGAAAATCAGCCCCCAACCGTCTCTCGGTGGGCACCAAAACCTGAAGCATCCAGTGCTGGCCATTTACTCCCTACTGAATCCCTGGATCTGAACTCCGTGGGTGAGGCCACCTTGCCTGGCCTGCATTTGGCTCTAGGCTGCATCTACTGGGAGCTGAACAGGTTCTCTAGGTTTCATGTATCGTGAGGGCAGCACCTGGCTGTGGGAAGGCTCAGTAATTGGATGAGTCTGTTCAATTACACGGATCTGCTTCTAGCCAGGCCAGCATGAAGCGGTTGCCGGTTGCATTTTGCTTGGGTCTGTAAAACAAAATGAAGTCAAAGTGGCTGCTGGAAGCAGCACAATGAACGTTTAAAAAGAATCAGTGGCAGAGCTAATAGCGGGCCGGGGGGCAACCGTCCCCTTCGGCAGCCATTAGATATTCGTGTGGTGCCTTTTCAAGCCAATAGGTATAACTGAAGGTGGAACCACCAATGACCCAGCTGCCTCCTGGTTCCACCACGGCTCAAAATGTAGCTCCGCTGATGCTAAGAATCCAGAGTCTATTGAGCAGGAACATGGGACAGACAGCACCCTTGCTTGGAGAACCCATGCTTTGCAAAATGAGACATGGGCTTTCATTCACCCTGCGCTGAATTGCAGCCACTTCTGGGGTGGAGCACAACAGCTGCATAACAACACACAGCAACACTGCTCAGGGATTGCTCACCCAGCACTGAAATGCAGATACCTCTGGGGTGGAGCGCAGCAGCTGTTGAACAGCCACAGAGCGACACTACTCACAGTTTAGAGCAGGATGTGAAGAAGACTCTCCACTTCCATTCAAAAGCTCTGGGGGAGTTCACAGAAACAGACCATGCTGTTAACCTGAGCTGAACAGCAGCCAGGACACAATAGATTGGGTCTGCACTGCAGGTAACCAGACAACAGCTCCTGCCATGAGGGCATTTGTTCTGATTGACTAAGGGAGGGATGGGGCAGGGAGGCAGTCAAGCCTGGGGAACAAATTCCTTCTCCAGGACGCTTTGCTCCAGGATTTTGCAGCCCAGGCTCTACGGCCATTAATTACTGCACCACCCAGCAGGAAAGGAAGGGCTGAGGCAAGCCTCTGTGCTCCACATGTCACAAGCGGACAAGGCAGAATGAACCATATCACAGAATGCATCAATTGCATAGCCTGGAATAAAACTCAGGAATCCTAACTGCCAGCTCTCTGCTCTAACCGTTAGACCCCCACTCCACTTGCAGTCAGGATAAAACCCAGGAGTCCTGATTCCTAGACCCCCCCACCCAGTTTGTCTAACCTAGTGGTTCTCAACTAGGGTTACGTGTGTCTTTGGGGGTACGCAGAGGTCTTCCAGGGGGTACACCAACAGGAGACATAAAAAGCATTAGCAAAGTCAGGACAAACTAAAATTTCATACAGACAATGACTTGTTTATACTGCTCTATTTACCATACACTGAAATGAAAGTACAATAGTCATATTCCAATTGATTTATTTTATAATTATATGGTAAAAATGAGAGAAAGCAATTTGTCAGTAATACTGTACTGGGGTACAGTAGTCTGGAAAGGTTGAGAGCCACATCTCTAACCCACTAGGCCTCCCACTGCACCCACAGCTCCGGATAGAACCCAGGAGTCCTGACACCCAGCTCCCTGCTCTAACCATTAGACCCCACTCCTTTCCAGAAGCTGGTGATAGAATCCTGGAATCCAGACTCACAGCTCTGTACGTTGTGTGGAGGTGATGTGTAATTGGACAGAGATACTTTGCAGTGTGCAGCTTTGCTTGGCTCATGGGGCCTTAATGGAGAAATTCTGTAGCCACTGGGTGCCATCTGGTGGCTGGAGGTGGCTCAGTGGGACTTAGACGTACAGTCCGTGCTGTGATAGCCAGTGCTGGTGGAGGCCCTTACTCAGGCAGAGCTCGCTCAGGGCAGCTGGACAGCCAGCCTCAAGGGCACACCCTGTGCCCGCGGAAGGTGAGCTGCGGACTCTGGTCATCGGGATTGGGTGCCTACAGGGAAAGGTGACCAGGAGTTAATGAGGCTGGGAGTGACCTTAGCTCCAGAAGCATCCCCTCTCCTGCTGCTAATGAGCAGCAGCAAGGGGCAAGACTAACAACTGAGCCACGTGTGGATCAAACCTACGGCCTTCAGCTGCTGAGACCCAGGCCTCTCTCTTGAGCCAAAGGAGGAGATCCCTTGGCTGGAATCAGTAGCAGGTTGTTATCCTTAAATTGGCCACTAGGGGGACACATGCACCAAGCCAGAGCAGCCTTAGGCCAGCCCAGGGTAGAGGTCCATGTAGGATTTGCCCCAACCCCGGTAGAGTTGCATCAGGGGCTGCCATGTAGCTGCCAGCTCCCAGTAGCCATGATGCCCAGCAAGGCACTGGGCAGTGCATTGCTAGTGCCCTTTGCAGCTGTTCACTAGGCTATTGGGGAGGGAGGGAAGGGTGAGGACGAGTCCCGCACCAGGGGAAGTGCTGGGCCAGCTGGAGGGGCCTGGTTGGTGAAGTTCTGGTTGAAATGATTGATGGTTTCAATTCTCCTGGGATTTTCTCGGATTAGAAATGATGGCCCAGGTGCCTGGAGCCTCATTACGGGAGGCTCCCACACAGTGGATGTGACCAGAATCCATAGAGCTCGGATCAGAGTGAGGCGAGCAAGGGCCCTGGCTTGGGGGCTGGAGTTAGAGGGTGAGCAGCCTGGGGGTGGGGAGCTAGTTGGAGTTGGGGACGAGGGGCCTGGCGAGGGCAGTGAGAGTTGGCCAAAAAGGGGTGGGGGGGGGGGTGTAAGAGACCTAGGAAAGGTCTGCTGGTTAGAGTGGTGGGGGTGAGGGGCCCGGGTGATGGGGCAAGGGGACCAGCGAGGGTGCGAGGGGAGGCTGGCTGGAGGTGGGGGGCCAGAGGCCTGGCAGCGGGAGAGGGGAGGTTCGTTGGAGGTGGGGGGCAAGGGGCCCAGCTGAGGGAGTGGGGAAGCTGGTTGGAGGTGGGGGGCAAATCGCCTGGCAGGGGGAGGGGAGGCTGGGTGGAGTTGGGGGGCAAGGGGCCCTGTTGAGGGGGGTGGGTGGAGGTGGGGGGCGAGGGACACTGCTGAGGGGGAGATGCTGGTTGGAGGGGGGACTTGCAGCTCACTGGGGGGCCCTGACTGGAGTGGGCTGAGGCCCCACTACCCCAACCCAGTCCTCGCTTTAACCCTGCCCGAGGCCCCCGCCTCCCTCTGCGCCCCACATGACCAGGTGGGGGTTCAGTGGGGACCTGCGTGGCCCTGTCACTGGGCACCCGCCCCTTGGTGCCCAGGCCCAGCCCTCGCAGCGCCAGAAGTGGGGGGCTGCGGCGTTCGGCCATCTTCAGCCTTGCAGACATCGACCCGCCAGCACCCCAGTTGCTTTATACTGAAATCAGTCACTGGGGGGGCTGGGCCCGTCCATCAGTGACACTGGGGGGGGCCGGGCCCGTCCACCAGTGACTGATTTCAGCGTCACTAGGGGCCGTCGCCCAGCCCCACAGACACTCCCCAGAGCAGGCCAGGGAGAGGCCAGGGCGCGCCCAGGGGCAGGAGCAGCCGGGGCAGAACCCAGGAGTCCTGACTCCAGCCCCGCCCCCCGCGCAGTTGAGTCCCACTTCCACCCCCACGCTGGGGGGGGGCGTGTCCCCACGCTCGGGGGGCGGGGCACGGGCGGGGCGAGCTCCTTGCCCCTGCCCCCGCGCGGAGCCGGAAGCGGCGGCGGCCCGAGCAGCAGGAAGCGGAGATGGCCCCGGCAGGGCTGAAGGCGGTGGTGGGCGACAGTGAGTGCGCGGCCGCGGGGGGCAGGGCCCGGTCGCGTGTGGGTCTGGGGGGGAGCAGGGCCCTGGGTCTGCCCCACCCCCCAGGGCCGCCCCTTCCCTTGGGCTGGGGGGGCGGCGGCGGCGTCTCCTCCTCCTCCTCCTCTTTCCATCGGGGCGACTCCCGCCCTCGCATCTCCCCGGCACCCCGGCTGCGTCTCCGGCCCCGGCCCCGGCCCCCAGCCCGGCCGCTCAGCCTCTGGCAGAGGGCAGGGCTCCCTAGTGGCCAATGCTGCCTGATGCCCTGTGTGTGTGAGGGCCCCAGGGCCGTTTGTGGTTTCCCCCTACCTCCGCCCCCCCCCAAGGATGATCCGGGAGCCCCCCAACGACACCCAACCAAGTATTGGGTGAAAGCCACCCCAGCCCAAAGCCGAGTTGCCCCAGATCCTCTAGCAGTGCCCAGGAGCGCCCCTGCGCCTGGAGGGGCACTTCCTGCTTCGCAGCTCACCTTAAGTCAAAACAAAAAGGAGGACTTGTGGCACCTTAGAGACTAACACATTCATTGGAGCGTAAGCTTTCGTGCGCGACAGCTCACTTCATCGGATGCACTTTAAGTCAGCTTCTTAAACTCTGACCCGCCCCAGTGACGGGTCAAGCTGCTGAGCTGGAGGGATCTCAGCAATAGTTAGGCAGGATCCAGGAACTGAAATCCGCTTCTGTGCACTGTTGTGTTCCTTGGTCCAGACCTCTGTGTCTTAGATTGGTGGCTGGCCCCCATGCTGTGGTATCTGGGCATCTCTCACTCTTTAGTATATTTGCCTCACCATCCCCTAGTTATTATCTCCTTTGTGCAGAGGGGCAATTGAGGCACAGAGACATGCAGCAACTTGCTCAGGGTCACACACGGAGTCGGTGGCAGAGCAAGGAATTGAATCCATGGTCTCTCAGATCCAAAGCTTGCACCCTCAAATCGACACCGCTGGGCCATCTTTCTTCTCTTGCAGCTGCCTAAATCCTGTCTGCTCTGTGTGGATGTTAAATGTCCTGCTGCTCTTTGTGAGGTTTTGTCCTGGTGTGCTGTGTGGAGGTGGTTGTGCTGATCCCCAGAAGTGGCTGCATTTTACTTAGTTCATAAAGAAATGTAGCCACATTTATAATTATTATTAACGTCTCCGTTGCGCCAGGCCAAGAGGCAAGTGAGCCATAGGCTCTGTGTTTTGCATTGCTCAAGGCTGCACACAGGCACACTAAACTCTGCCAATTTCCCCATTGCTGAAGGGGAGATGGTGGAGATTTGATCAGCTGCTGCCTCAGTCTGTGTAGCGTTTTCCATATGCAGGATCCTTTACAAGTGCTGGTTCTTGTTGCTTTCACTTCCACTTGGTAGTGCCTGTCCATGATGGATCAGCCAGGTGTGGTTTCCCATTGACATAACATCCAGGATACAGGAGGGATAAAGATCTGTCCTCCTTATGTCGTCTCCTTAAGCTCTCCTGCAAACCGTGTCCTGCTTGGCTTTGGACTGGGGAAGCTCCCCAGGGCTCCAGACACAGGTAGAGGGAGACATCTGGTGCTTTTTGCAGGCTTTGACCTGGTTTAAAGCACCACTTAGGGGGAAAGAGGAGAAACTGGCAAGAAGTTATAGGTTATAGGCTAGCACTTATCCCATAGTCGATCATGCAACAGATGCCTGAACAACTCATTGGTTCATCTGACACCTCTGTGAGGGAGGTGGATAGAGATGAGAGCTAGGCTGGGCAGGCTATGCAGAGAAACCACCAGGTGAAGTTAGGATTTGTGTTATATTGGAAGCTGTGTGAGGCAGGGATTGTCTCTCTTGTTCTGCGTCCAGCGCCTAGCACAATGAGGGCCTGAGCCAGCTCTGCGGCTCCTGGGCTAGGTGCTACTGTAATGTATGTAGTAGGTATACCAGGCAAGGCAGCTCCAGCTGCCAGATCTCTTCCGAAGAGTTGATTCTGACATAGCTGTGCAGGCCTCTTTCCAAAGGCTTTGCACTGCGGTCACCTTGTGTTTCCTCTGTAAAGATCCAGTAAGATCAGCACCAGATTCTCCAGTTAAACAGCCATCTGGGGAATGCTTGAAGGCAGAACTTTGCTGTCTTGCGTGCTTTATCACCGGCATGAAATCCAGCGACCTCTCCTTGCTTCTCATTAGAGACGGAATAGCTGAGATTATGTGCCCTATGTTGATGTAGAGAGGTGTCATGTCACTAAGGCCTTGTCTGTGGTTGGGATTCAGTTCAGCAGCTAGGAGCCGGTGTAGTGGTCCTGGTATAAGTCTCAGAAATGAGGAGGAAAGCTGTAATTTGCACTGCTGGAAACACCGGTATAGCACAGTTTGCTCCCATACAACTTTTCTTGGCTACTTTTGTATGTTACCCCCTTTTCCCTTCACCAGCTGTCTTGTCTCCTTAGGCTGTCAGCTCTCTGGAGCAGGGACTGTCTACTACTGTCTTTGTACAGTGCCTAGCACAGCACCAGTTCTTGGTTGGTCCCCAGGCACTACAGTACTCACGATCCCTAGCTCTCGTCTAGTGTTTTTTGTGAGTAGAGGTCAAAGCGCTTTGCAGAGGAGATTAGTATCATTATCTGCCTGTTACTAATAGGGAAACTGAGGCACAAAGAGGGGGACGTGACCTGCCCAGGGTCACCCAGCAGGCTAGTGACAGAGCCAGGAATAGAACCTGTGTCTCCTGAGTCCCATCCTGTGCTTTCTCCCCTTGACCACACTGCCTGTACTTGGTCTTTGCACCTGTTGCTAGTCACCAGTGGCTGAATCCCAAGGATAAATCAGGCCTAAAACTTTATCTTCCCAAAATGTCGTACAGAGCATTTACTGAACCCCTGACCAGTTGAAATAAGCAAAGAGTAAATGATGGGATGCTGTGGGCTTCAAATGTAGGGTCTCTGTAATGTTGATCTTGTGCAGTGTAACAATTAAGCATGGTACAATTTGCTTCTTGTTTATAACGGGTTAAGGAGAAATGGGTCACACTTTGTTTTAGGAATCCATTTTGAAAGGGTTATAAATAAGATATTTGAATGAATGGGTAATCAATTACAGAGTCTACTGGATGGGTAACACCTTTCACTGGTGCACTTAGCCATCTGACAAGTGCTACTCATGTCTAACATGCTTATAACTTCTGTTAACCCATTGTACGTAGAACCTTAAAATCCAGCCTGTCTGATAGGATAATTTGCAGTTAGCTGTTATGTCCTTCTAGGTTTTGCTCTAACTACGTTACTGTAGAAGAAAGAAGGGTTTAGTCAGAAGCATTAACATTAAGTGTATCAGTGAAAACTGCTGCTAAGAAATGCAGAATTCAGCTGGAGAAAAAGCAGACAAAGTAGTCCACATAGCTTAGGTTCTTGAATAACGAGAATGGGCTGTAACTTTATATTCTCTCTGTTGGGGGGAGGCTCGGCAGTTCTTGTAGAGCTGGGGAAAATCTTTGTTTTTTCAGTTGTCTGTTCCCTTTGGAAAATTCCATAACTTGCAAACTCTGCTGTGTTTGCTTCCAGCAGCTATTATCAGAACTAGGTTGCAAAGGGAAGGAGGGGAATGGAGGGAGAGTTTTGGAGAGAACGTTCCATCCAGGCCGGGGGTTGGGTTCGGCATAGCCCTGCCTGCCCTTCAGTAGTATCACGTTGTGATGCAGGATGTAATCGGCGCCTCCAGGCCTAGGATCAGTGACTGTGCTGGCACACTCTGGCTCATCCTTTCCCATCCCTGCTGCTCTTCTCTGCAACGGGAGATGGTTTGGGGTGAACTTAAACATGGCTAGAGAGTGCAGAACTGGGAGTGTTAGAGGAGTCTGGAGGCACAAAACCAAATCCCCAACCAGGGCAGGGTCAGGTGTGTGGCCTGTTTCCATTCCATGGCACTGAGATCACAGTATATCAAAGGCATCAGTGCTGTCCCATCCCTATTGACGTGCAAGGTCCACCTTGTTATGCTGAGAATAAAGGAGGCATGAATGGCAGGTAGATACAGAACAAATTACAAAAGATGTTCCTGTGGCTAGCAAGCAGCGAGCCTGCGGGATTCCTAGCAGCACTAGACCCTGGAGTCGGGAGCACGGGCTGGGTATCTGCACAAGGAAGAACATTTGTAGCCAGCTGCTGACAGAGGACGATGTGGAAGTCAACAAATGGCTACGCAGGTGGTGTAGGAGAGAAGGCTTTGGATTCTTTGACCATGGGATGGTGTTCCAAGAAGGAGGAGTGCTGGGCAGAGATGGGCTCCACCTAACAAAGAGAGGGAAGAGCATCTTTGCAAGCAGGCTGGCTAACCTAGTGAGAAGGGCTTTAAACTATGTTCACCAGGAGAAGGAGACCAAAGCCCTGAGGTAAGTGGGGATGTGGGATACCGGAAGGAGACACGAGCAGGAGAGCGTGAGAGGGGAGGGCTCCTGCTTCATACTAAGAGAGCAGGACAAACAGCAAGTTATCTCAAGTGCCTATACACAAATACAAGAAGCCTGGGGAACAAGCAGGGAGAACTGGAAGTCCTGGCACTGTCAAGGAATTATGATGTGATTAGAATAACAGAGACTTGGTGGGATAACTCACATGACTGGAGTACTGTCATGGATGGATATAAACTGTTCAGGAAGGACAGGCAGGGCAGAAAAGGTGGGGGAGTTGCATTGTATGTAAGGGAGCAGTATGACTGCTCAGAGCTCTGGTATGAAACTGCAGAAAAACCTGAGAGTCTCTGGATTAAGTTTAGAAGCGTGAGCAACAAGGGTGATATCGTGGTGGGAGTCTGCTATAGACCACCGGACCAGGGGGATGAGGTGGATGAGGCTTTCCTCCGGCAACTCACGGAAGTTACTGGATCACAGGCCCTGGTTCTCATGGGAGACTTCAATCACCCTGATATCTGCTGGGAGAGCTTAGAATCATAGAATATCAGGGTTGGAAGGGACCTCAGGAGGTCATCTAGTCCAATCCCCTGCTCAAAGCAAGACCAACACCAACTAAATCATCCAAGCCAAGGCTTTGTCAAGCCGGGCCTTAAAAACCTCTAAGGATGGAGGCATTAAGTGGGGGGATGCCAGGGACAGGCAGAGCTAGTGAAGCTGATGGACCATGTTGGCCCAAGAACTAATGGAGATAACCTGGCCAGGAGTAAACCGGCTGAGCTTCCACCAGGCCCTGGAGAGGCCAGGCTGCAGCCTGCTCCGTCTAACATGGAGGTCAGCCCATTTCTCCTGCTATCTGGTGGTAGCAGCACATCCCCAGCTTTACCAGGTGCCCCACCCCCCCCAGATGCCATGGCCCCATGGCACACTGCTGCCTTTCTGCATGGCAGCAGGCAGAGAAACCTGACCTCCTCTCAGCCCAGACTGTAGCACTGTATTCACTGAATGCTAGTCCCAGGCTGCCTTTCCCTGGAGTGTCTGGAGCTGAAGACAGAGCCTGACTGGCAGCATCTGAGCTCATCAAATCCTGCATCATGACATGATACAAACAGACTGAACCCAGCTCCTCCAAGCCCTGGGCCTGGGTGGAAAGAGCTCTCCAGACTCACTCAATTCCCCTTCTCCCCTTTGCGACAGCCGCTCTGAGAAATCCATTTTCAGCAGAACCCCAGACAGGTTCCCCCTTTGCGAATTACACAGGAACATCAGAGAGGCAGGAGCCGCCTGGCTCCAGGAGTCCAGTCCTGGCTATTGCAGGCTGCCCCATCATACAGTCTTCTTCTGAAACTGATATTGCTCCATCTCCAAGCTAGCTAGGTTCTCTCCCCCCATTGCATCAACTGGGAGGCTGCTCAAGCCATCAAATCCTTAAAAAATGGGCAGGCTCCTGGCAAGGATAACTTGAATGGAGAATTGTTCAAGGTAAATCCTAAATTAGCAGCATCTATCCAGGCCCCTCAATTTACATCAGTCTGGGAAAGGGAAAAAGTGCCAGATGAGTGAACCAATGTGGTTATAATGAAGATACCAAAGAAAGGAATAATAGAAACACAGACTATTAGGGCTGGAAAAAAACCTTGGAGGTCATCTAGTCCAATCCCCCGCTCAAATCAGGACCAACACCACCTAAATCATCCCAGCCAGGGCTTTGTCAAGCTTGACCTTAAAAACCTCTAAGGATGGAGATTGCATCACCTCCCTTGGTAATGCATTTCCTCCACCCTCCTAGTGAAATAGTGTTTCCTAATATCCAACCTAGACCTCCCCCACTGCAGCTTGAGACCATTATTCCTTGTTCTGTCAGCTGCCACCACTGAGAAAAGCCAAACTCCATCTTCTTTGGAACCCCCCTTCAGGTAGTTGAAGGCTGCTATCAAATCCCCCCCCCCCCCTTCTGCAAACTAAATAAGCCCAGTTCTCTCAGCCTCTCCTCGTAAGTCATGTGACCCAGCCCCCTAATCCTTTTTTGTTGCCCTCCACTGGACACGCTCCAATTTTTTAACATCCCTCCTGTAGTGTGTGTGTGTGGGTGGGGGGGGGGGGGGGGACTAAAACTGGACACAGTACTCCAGATGAGGCCTCACCAATGTTGAATAGTGGGGAACAATCATGTCCCTCGATCTGCTGGCAGTGCCCCTACTCATACATCCCAATATGCCTTCTTAGCAACAAGGGCACACTGCTGACTCGTATCCAGCTTCTCATCCACTGTAATCCCCAGGTCCTTTTCTGTAGAACTGCTGCTTAGCCAGTCGGTCCCCAGTCTGTAGTGGTGCATGGGATTCTTCCGTCCTAAGTGCAGGACTCTGCACTTGTCCTTGTTGAACCTCATTAGATTTCTTTTGGCCCAATCCTCCAATTTGTCTAGTTTATTCTGGACCCTTTCCCTACCCTCCAGCATATCCATCTCTCCCTCCATTTTAGTGTCATCTGCGAACTTGCTGAGGGTGCGATTCATCCCGTCGTCCAGATCATTAATGAAGATGTTGAACAAAACAAGCCCCAAGACCTACCCCTGGGGCACTCCGCTTGATACTGGCTGCCAACTAGACATGGAGCCATTGATCACTACCCATTGAGCCCGACAATTTAGCCAGCTTTCTGTCCACCTTATAGTCCATTCATCCAGCCCATACTTCTTTAACCTGCTGGCAAGAACACTGTGGGAGAGACGGTATCAAAAGTTTTGCTAAAGTCAAGATATATCACATTCACTGCTTTCCCCATATCCACAGAGCCAGTTGTCTCATCATACTCTCAGTGACTGTAATAACTGTCGTGGTATCACACTTTTATCTGTGCCAAGCAAAGTATTGTATAAGATCATAGTCCGTGTATATCGGGGCTGTTGTTAGAGTTCTCAGAAAAGAGCAAGTTGGTTTTGAGAAAGGGTGTAGATGCACAGACCAGATCTTCACTATATGAAACATTAACAGAACAGTGCTTAGAATGGCAACAGCAACTCTACATAAATTTCATAGACTTTGAGAAGGCTTTTGATAGCCTTCACAGGACCAGCCTGTGACGGGTTCAGTCACAGAGATTCCCTTGGGACTGTCACCTGATGTGCAGAAATTACCTCTGAGCCCGTTTTCTGTGACCGCTTGGGACTCCAGAACCCTGCCTTGTTGAGCCAGACACACTAGCCTGCTATAACACAGACCCAGGGTCTGGGCCCCGCCCCCAAAGCTGTGGACTGTAACTAAAAACAGCTCAGCAGCTTACCTGTCTTCAGGACCCAGACACCCAGCTCCCAATGGGATCCAAACCCCAAATAAATCTGTTTTGCTCTGTATAAAGCTTATACAGGGTAAATTTGTAAATTGTTTGCCTTCTATATCACTGATAGAGAGAGATGCACAGCTGTTTGCTCCCCCAGGTATTAATCACTTACTCTGGGTTTATTAATAAACAAAAGTGATTTTATTAAGTATAAAAAATAGGATTTAATTGGTTTCAAGTAATAGCCACAATGAAGTAAATCTCAAAGCAAAGTAACACAAGTCTAAGCCTAATACTACCTGCAATCAGTTTCTTATTGTATCTCGCCCTCAGAGATGTTCCAATAAGCTTCTTTCCCAGACTAGTATCAGAGGGGTAGCCGTGTTAGTCTGGATCTGTAAAAGCGGCAAAGAGTTCTGTGGCACCTTATAGACTAACTGACGTATTGGAGCATAAGCTTTTCGTGGGTGGGTATTTCATCCATGAAAAGCTTATGCTCCAATACGTCTGTTAGTCTATAAGGTGCCACAGGACTCTTTGCCGCTTTTACAGATCCAGACTCCTTCCTAGTCTGGACCCAGTTACTTCCCCTGGTACAGTCTTTGTTAGATCCGGCAGACATCGCAGGTGGTAAGCAGGGGTTTTCTCATGACTGGCACCCCCTTTGTCCTGCTCCACCCCGTTTTTATAGCTTTGGCACAAGGCAGGAATCTTTTGTCTAAGCTTGTCCCCACCCCCGCCTCATCAATGGAAAAGTACAAGGATTAAGATGGATTCCAGTAGCATGTGACATGGTGACATGTCACTGTAAGACCCCTCGTCTACATTCTTCCTGGGTTGGTTCACAGGTACACAGGAAGGTTTGCCGGTAAATAAATCATTTACAACCAGTTGTCCTAGTCGGTGGGAGCCATCAAGATTCTAAACCACCATTAATGGCCCACACTTTGCATAATTACAATAGGACCTCAGAATTATATTTCATATTTCTAGCTTCAGATAAAAGAATGATCTATGCATACAAATAGGAGGAATATATACAGTAGGTTATAACCTTTGTTATGATACCTTACAAGAGACCTTTTGCATAAAACATATTCCAGTTACATCATATTCACACTCATAAGCATACTTCTATAAAACACATGGAGCACAATGTCACACAGCCTATGGTGCATTCTGCAGACACATGGACTTCCTTTCCGTATAATCAACGTCCTTAAAAGCTTCTATTTCAACTTTATATGCAGTGTTGATCAGTGACCTCAGTTTTGAAGTCAAAACAGGAGTACGTCAGAGGTGTGTCATTGCCATCGTCTGGGTAATGCGGCGTACAACAGAAGACATGCCAAGAGGCATTAAATGGACACTCTTGAAGACCTGGACTTCGCAGATGATGTCGCTCTCCTATCACATACCCAACACCATATACAAGAAAAAACAACTCCACTCAACGCATTCAGCCAGCAAATTGGACTGAAAATCCATCGCAATAAGACAGATATCATGACCTAGCCTGCTACACCCAGGGTTGTGAGTTCAATCCTTGAGGGGGCCATTTAGGGAACTGGGGCAAAAATTGGGGATTGGTCCTGCTTTGAGCAGGGGGTTGGACTAGATGACCTCCTGAGGTCCCTTCCAACCCTGATATTCTATGATATCTATATCTACCTTTAATATTGCCTCACCATCACCAGTATGGATAGAGAATTATGTTCTCACCAGTGTAGAAACATTCACGTACTTGGGCAGCACCATCAGACAGGACGGTGGAACAAGCCTGGACATCCGGAACAAAATCAAAGCCAGGAACACCTTCAGGAGCTTAAATACGGTCTGGAAATCATCAAAATACAAAACCAAAACCAAACTCAAAATTTATCAGAGCTGCGTACTTTCTCATTCCCCAGCATTCTGCACTATAAAGTTGTGTTGAAAGTATGACATGTCCAAACTCTCTTTTGGCCCAGAACAATCTTAAACCAAGATCTGTTGACACAGTGCAGCTAAGAGGATCTGAGCACCATCATTGCCTGGAGGCGCTGGAGACGAATCCTTCATGTGCTTCGGATGGAAACTGATTCCATCATCAGAGTAACAATAACACGGACACATGAAGGCAAGTGGGGGGAGGGATAGCTCAGTGGTTTGAGCATTGGCCTGCTAAACCCAGGGTTGTGGGTTCAATCCTTGAGGGGGCCATTTGGGTCAAAAATTGGGGATCGGTCCTGCTTTGAGCAGGGGGTTGGACTAGATGACCTCCTGAGGTCCCTTCCAACCCTGATATTCTATGATTCTATGATTCTAAGTGAAACGAGTTCGCCCAAAAAAATATGGCAAAGAGATATGGAAGCAGAGCTGAAAAACCTGGGGCTTAGCTGGGGAACCATTGAAAGACTTGCCAGAAACAGACAGGAGTGGAGGAGCTTGGTCACTGCCCTAAATGCTAGAGGCGTAATAGGAACATGATGATGATAACATGCTACCAGCGTGATGCGGTGGCAGGAGGCCAGTTCTGTGTGTACAGAGGCAGCACGTTGCAGAGTAAGAGGGGGCAAGTTCTTTCTGTCTGCAGCTAGCTAGCTTTGGTGTGGCCACTATGGGAATGCCACAGGCAGTTTTCTGGGATCCAGGTACAAGGGGGCTCTTGGCAAAATGGCAGAGGAGAGCTAACCAAATGGCACTGCCTACCACCAGGGTGAAGCTGGTCTGTGCAGGAGATGGAACTGTTAGGATATAGATATTTAGGCCTGTCTGTAAAGGCCTATACTCTAAGAATTTAGGGGTATTCTTATCACTTAGCTAGTTATAGAGGTATAAAAGAGAGAATCAAAATCACTGTGTGACTGTATAAGGCCTTTGGCTAAGCAGCAGAGGCATCCATAAGCTGGAAATTGAATGGTCACATCCTCACATTCTAAACTAGTCACATTGAAATAAGGTGCTGTTGGGCTGTTAAGAATACAATCCTGTCCTATCACCTCCAGAGAAAGGGAAGTGCCTAGAAGATGTAAAAGGAAACTTAGTTTGATAGCATCCTGTCTGGCAAGAACTCACTTATCAATAGCTGGGATGTGAAATCCTCACTTTTGTATTGTTTTGTCATTATAGTTCCCACTTCGTTATTGTTTGTCTGTATAATCTCTGTCTGGTTCTGTGATTGTTTCTGTCTGCTGTATAATTAATTTTTGCTGGGTGTAAACTAATTAAGGTGGTGGGATATAATTGGTTACATAATCATATTACAATAGGTTAGGATTGGTTAGTTAAATTTCAGGAAAATGATTGGTTAAGGTATAGCTAAGCAGAACTCAAGTTCTACTATATAGTCTGCAGTCAATCAGGAAGTGGGTGGGTTTGTGGGGGGGAAGTGGGAACAGGGAATGGGGTTGGGAATGGGGTTGGGGAATCATGTTTTGTTAAGGGGGGTGCGGAATGGGAACAGGGACACAGGCAAGGCTCTGTGGTGTCAGAGCTGGGAAGGGGGACAACTAAGGAAGGAAACTGGAATCATGCTTGCTGGAAGTTCACCCCAATAAACATCGAATTGTTTGCACCTTTGGACTTCAGGTATTGTTGCTCTCTGTTCATGCGAGAAGGACCAGGGAAGTAAGCCGGTGAAGGAATAAGCCCCTAACAGGAACTTCCTCAGGGGCTGGTCCCAGACTGGGGAACTGCCTGCCACATGAACTAGGGACTATCCCAAACCTCCCTACCTCCTGCTTCAAATGCCAGGCATCCTTCTCTGATTGGCCTTCTCCAATATAAACACGGAGCAGAACCCTATCAAAACAAAACCCTCCTGGGAACACCCAGTTCTCCCCTGGGGAGGGAGGGAGAGGATGAACGACACGTGACCATTGTTAGTCGCAGCTCATGCAGGTGCTGTGGTGATGAGGGTGGGATAAGAGCCTGAATAGAACAAAGGTGCATGAGGATATGGAGTAGAGCTGGCCTGTGCTATCACTAATGGCTGATGCTCATGGCTGTTTACCGGCTTGCTGGGCTGTGCGAGAGGGATCAGAACAAAGCTGGGGAGATCATTATATACATTGCAGTCAGAATGAGAGCTGAAAAGGGCCTGCTCAAAGGACAAAGGGAGCTGCACTCCAGCAGCCGGAAGAGAGCTATTAGCTGGGGCTAGTTACTGGAGGTGGAAATGGTTCAATTGTACCTGTCGCGGCGCCGGCGAGTGCAGGGAGGAGGGGAAAGTAGTGCCTGCCAGCCCCTTGTGCACAACATCCTGAGCCGTGAGTGAGAACCGAGGGATAGTTCTGGGCCTCTCTCCTCCAAGCTGCCTAGCATTTGGGAACCTTTGTAAACTCCCATTCCCCTGGCCTTGCTTTGATGGGAACCGCGGATAGCATCACTAGCGGGAGGGTGGGGCCTGGGGACAGTGCCCTAGAGGGAATCCCAGCCCCACTGCTGCCCTGGAAGAGGGAGGGTGCTAGGATTTATGCGGACGCCTGGCAGATCAGCGGCTGATATGTTTGAGCCTCTGGGACGCAGAGCGAATGTTCAGAGAGCTCTGCTGTGTCTGTCCTCCCCCGCAAACAGCCCCGGGTGTAGGGGTATGAAACTGACTGGGTCTGCGATGGTCTCCCTGATTCCCACAGGCTGCCTAATAGCATTGGTGAAACTGGAATCCAGCAGCAGCGTAGCAAAGCCCTGAGCAGCTGTGGAGGTGTTAAGAACTGTCTCTGCAGGCTCAGGAAGATGGCTCTGCCTCAGGATCGGTGTTTGGGATGGGACATCTTTATCACCGTGAGAGCACAACCTGCAAGGCTACAGAAATTCATGGCTCAGGCCCCAGGTTTTCTGGGGAAAGTGTCCCCTCCCCTGCTGGAGAAGGGGGTTTTCAGGCTCTGCCTTAGACATTGATCAGGCCCTGGCTGTGATGATGATCAGAGACCATATCATTATCCCCATTTTACAGATGAGGGAAGCTGAGGCATGAGGGGGGGTGCACAGGGTCACCCAGCTGGCGAACACACGAGCTGGGTCTAAAATCCGGGTCTCCCAAGTCCCAGCCAAGCACCGTATCCACTAGGCCACGCGGGTACTGGCGATTTCCTGAAAACGTCCCACTGGAGCAGGTTTTAGCGCAGGTTGGCCACTGGCACTTCACCACAGAGCTGCGCAGACCTGCCCTGAGCAGGAGAAATGCAGCTGCAGGCTACGCTCGTACTCCCGCCATCGGTGCTCCCTTTCGGATGCCTTCAGCAGGGCAGGCAGAGCCTGCATCACGCAGCTCATGACAGGGCTCACAAAGGCCCTGTGACCACGTCCCATCTCCAGTGCGATCATGCCTTGGCCGGGCTGGTGTGGGGGACGCTCACAGAAGAGCAGCAGTTTAGGGAGGCTGATGGCTCCGGGGACAAGAGGGGTGCAGAACGTTGCAGTTAGTTCAGCGAGTCTCCCACGGAAACAGCTCTTGGATCTAGAAATGATGTGCCACCTGCGTGGCGAGCCAGCTGCCTGTGCTCCTTTAACTCACCTTCCGGAGTGGAGCAAGGCTATTGAGAGGGCTGATGCATACGATCAGAGGACAGCTGCTCTCTCCTGAGTGCTGCCAAGGGACCCAAGCCCTGGCTTCCCTTCCCGCAGAGCCTGGTCAGCCTGAGGATTAAGGCTGGAGCTGAGAGAACGGTGCTCTGGAGTTCGAGCAGCAGGATGTTGTTTTCCCCCGTTATTGACGTGGCCGCTCCGGACAATGTGGATGGGATGCCTGCTTGCTTGCTCGGTGCAGGGGACCCTCTTGCACACGCTGCTCGGGTGATTTCCCAGAAGGCCCCTGGAAGGAACAAAGGTGGCTGGTGTAGAGACGATGAAGGTACAATTTGAACTTGAGCCCCTTACCAGGCTGGGTCAAATTGTTCCTCCCATTAGAGTTGCTCCCTGGAGCCAGTCTGTGCTAGCACGAGGAGATGCTGTCATTTGGTAGCTCTGCCTGCGCTGATTGCTGGGTCCACCCTGTGTTCCAACCGGGTGGTGCTCAGGACACCTGGGTTCTATTCTCAGCTTTGCCACCAACCTGCCATGTGACCCTGGGCAAGCCCCTTCCTCGCTCTGTGCCTTAGTTTCCTCTCCTGCCCTTTGGCTGTTTGGGGAGGCACTGTCTCCTTGTGTGTAACGGGACCCTCCATCTGAAGTGGGGACTTGGGGGCTACTAATAGCTGCCTGGTAGGAGACACTCTTTAGCTGATCCTGTCCACGCTGTGAGGGCAGAGGGGTCCTGTGCAGAATGACCCAGGTCAGATATGATAGCGAGAATTCCCGTCATTAGCTGCGTGATGCTACTTTGCTCCCGCCCCCGACTGACACGTGGTGGTGTTTGTAAAGGCCACAGGATAGCAGAAAAGTCCCCGGTGGGTGCCATGGGGCCAGCAAGTGGTTGCTCCCTAGGCATGTGTACAGGGCTTGGTCCCATGTCCTGATGCTCAGGTTCCATTTCCATCTCGGCCTTGGGCAGCAACAGCCCCTGTGTTTGATCCCAGAGCAATGAGGGCCATGTAGATACCTAAGAGAGCTGGGACTAGAACAGAACCCAGGAGTCCGGACTCCCAGGCTGGTGTTCATCCCTCTGGAGGCTGCTTTGCGGCCTGCTGGGTCTAAGTGGAAAGTTCTGGATCTGATATGAACCCTGTTGCTCCTTCTCATTGGCGATTTCCTCCTGCTGCTTTGTCTCCTTAGTGTTTTCCCGTCGCCCTAGAACATTCTATGAGCTGGGCTGTGCAGAGCCAGTCATTCCATCTGCTAGGAGCTGAGTTTGCTAGGGCTCAGGTCAGTCCACAGTGGAGAGGGGTGTCATGTGGCATGTTCTGTTCTCATCTTTGCAGTATTTCAGCACCTCCCAGTCGTTCACCAAGCTCTGTGACTAACCTCCGTCTTGTGAGGTTCATTCTTTCATCGCTCTCCTTCCGAGGAGAATTGTGTGTGCTGTGGAGGGTTGTTTAACTGTCCACACTGCTTCGTGTTTATATCAGAGAAGGGCACCTGGCACTTGGAGCAGGAAATGGGGAGGTTTGGGATGGTCTCTAGTTCATGTGGCGGGTAGTTCCACTGTCTGGGACTAGCCCCTAGGGAAGCTCTGTCTCTTGCACAGCTTCACCCTCATGGCAGAAAGCGACCTGGGGCCTGACAAGCTGTGCTGTCGACCATGGTCCCCATCTCGGGGCTTTAGGCTCTGGTAGGCATCCTGGGCAAGGGAGTGCCTTGGAGAGAAGGACCGAGCCCTGGACCTTGACTCGCTTAACCCCCAACCTCTGGGGTGGACAGCAACAGCCTGGAGGAGAGGAGGGGAGATTCAGGCTGATTGGTACTGGTACTCTGCATAGGTGCCCACGCTGTGGGTGCTCTGGGGCTGGAGCACCCATGCAAAAAAATACAGTGGGTGCTCAGCAGCGCTGCCAATCAGCTGTTTGGCGGCTGGGGGAGAGGCTTGGGGGAGGGCAGTGAGCAGCGGCGGGTGAGGACCTTGGGGAAGGGTGGAGTGGGGCGGGAAGAGGCGAGGCATGGGTGGGGCATTTGGGGCAGGGCCAGAGTGGGGGTGGGGCCTATGGTACTCTGGGACTTCTGGCGTCCATGCAGAATGGACGGGGTGTCAGGGTAGCGTCTAATCCAGGAGACGCTGTCGGTGGCAAGGAACTCTGTGTCCATAACAGCGATGTTCCTGATTCCTGGTTACAAATCTGCAAAATTCCACAAGTGATCTAGGCGCCTAAAGCCCGTGGCCTGAGGCTCCTGAATGACTTGGGCTCTGTAGTCACAAAGTGCTTTCAAGATGCGTGCCCCTCCTGGTCATGCTGGTCTCTGTGAGCTGGGGGCCTGGCTGGCCCAGAGCGGTGGGACGGGAGGCAGAGAGTTGTGGAGAGGAGTCTGAACCCAGGCAGGGGTGGCAGTGCCTAGGAGGTTTCCCTGCACATGGCTCTTGGCTGGCCTGAGTGAATGCATTGGTGGGGGCAGTTCAGTGGCTCTCAGCAAGAGATCCAGGGAGTCAGGCTTTGGTGGGGCTGAGGCACCAGATCCTTGGCAGCAAGTACAGGCCTAGGCGAGCCAAAATCCGGTGAGCCAGGGTGTTCCTGACAGATGACGGGGTGGCTGGAAGAAGCAGCGGGGCTGGTCGCTAATCCCCGGCCCAGTCCTGTGCCAAGGCCATTAGTGCATTAGCAGCTTCGCTCTTCTGTACACAGCATCTGCGTGGCATGACGCGTGGGCTGGCCTTGGCACCGGCACTTGGCATGCCCCAAGTGCCAGGTGCCCCAGGGACTCGCCAAGAATGAACCCGTTCAGCCGACAGCCTCGGGGTGACACTCTGGAGACCAGCACCAGTGTGCTCTTCCAAACCCTCTCCTTCCTGCACAGCTAGCTGGCGGCTGCTCTCCTTCCCAGAGGTGACTGCATTTTGCCCAGGCAGAGAGTACACGCTGAGATCTTAGTGGCTGTAGAAAGAGATGTGGGGGGATAGCCAATGATTGTGTGTATTCAGGGGCTTCTCTCACGAGAGGGGGGGCCCAAGGGAATTAGATGCTGATCTCTGTGCATTGTGGAGGTGACTTTTGGCAGGGCGGATGTTACCCTGGAACTTGTGGTTAAGTCCCTGTTTTCATGTGTCCCCTCCGGGCTGTGGCGAGAATTGTGCCAGTCCCATGCCTATCTCGGGGTGTCAGAGAGTGCGTCCGCTTCCAGCAGGCGGTGGGGGCCTGGCTGACTCGGGGCAGGACTGGTCATCAATCTAGACTAGTAATGATTAGTGAGTTCTGTTCTGTTCTGCTGACAGCACCTTCTCTTGGGAGCTCCCTGGAGATCTGGGGAGCATGGTGAGGGGGCAGCAAATGATCTCATCGGGTGCCTGAATATGGCCAAAATGGATATACTGCATCGTTGTGTGACCTCAGTGAGTCCCCACCCACCCCCTGCCTCAGTTTCCCTATATGGAAAAATGGGTTCTACCTCTTTCCCAGGGGCTGGGTGAGACATTCTCTGAGTGAACCCTCCCCCCTTCCCTGTTCTCCAACCTTGTGTTGAGGGATTCAGGCTGAGCTGAAAACTCAGGGAAGGGAATGGGCCCACCGGTCTCTGGCTCCTGCTAGGTTGCATCAGGGTTCCAGGAAGTCCCTCTGGATCCCACTGGATCACTGAGCATGGCCCCTGCCATCCCAGGTGTGTGTGTGGTGGGGGAAGAGGTTGCAGCTCTGGGACACTCCAGTAGCATCCATGAACCTGTCCATGGAGCATGCAACTGCTGGCCCCTCTCCTCTGCCTAGTGGTGCTGCCCCCACTGTTGGTCTGGGTCTGTTCTGTGACCGATCTCCCACCACCTCTGTGCTGCAGCAACTGGTTGCTGATCAGTGCCTGGGCTTACAGGGCTGAGCCATCTGCCCCCTCCCTGGGACCTTCCCCAGAGGTCTGCATGGTTGCAGGGCCAGGGGGCAGCTTGTTAGATCTTAGCTTCCCATGACTCTGGAAACCATGGCCATAGGCAGTTGCCTGCTGCCTTTATCTCTGCTCTGCCCAGCCACGAGTCACCCCCGCGCAGGAAATGACTTGCCGATACAAACATGGGTTGTGCTGCAAAAGATAATTTGTTCCCGGGACGGGTGCAGCTCTATAGCCACAGCCCCAGGCCAGCCCTGCGAGCGCTGGTGGCTCCAGTGCCAAGGCTGCCTCTGCCATAGAAGAGCAAACCCAGTCCTCTCGTCTCCTCAAGTGGGACAGGCCGGAAGCCCAGGCCAGGGGTGGCTGCAGCTCCTTTGGGCTTACACTTGATGAGCATGGCCTCCGCTGCCTTGTGCATGCTGGACTCTGCTGTGTTAGTTGCTATGTGTTAGTCATTGTCTTCTGGCATGACCCTGACCCGCTGTGAGGGCTGCGGGTCAGGAGTGAGGGGCACTGGTGGAGCTGGGAATGGGGGGGAGGGGGGAAGCAAAGGGCTGGGATAGCAGGGGGCTGCAGTCAGGAGTGAGGGGCATCTGCAGAGCCGTGAGGCAGGGATCCCAGGACTGGAATAGCTGCAGGTCAGGAGTGAGGCAGAGCTGGGGGGGACAGACCAGGGCTGGCATAGCAGGGGGCTGTGGACAGGAGTGAGGGGCACTGGCGGAGCTGGGAGTGGGTGGGAACCCAGGGCTGGGATAGCAAGGGCTCCAGTCAGTAGTGAGGGGCACTGGCACAGCTGGTGGGGGCAGTCCAAGGCTGGCGTGGGGGGGGGGTGTAGCTGCAGTTCAGGGTCGAAATGCGTGGAGAAAGCAGGTTCGTGTCTGCCTTCGCCATGTCTGGATCCAGTCTGTGCTGCCAGCCCCTTACCTTGCACTCGAGCCCCACGTACCCCAGTGAACGGGGCGTCCGCATGCCGCAGGTGTAAAGGAACTGCAGGAAAGCAGCAGGGAGGCCAGCGCGTCCTGGTGCAGAATAGCCCCTGGAGCCTCATTAGGGCCGAGCAGCCAAGTCCTGATGGGCTAGAGGTGGGGTAGGGAGAGGCATTGCTTGAGTTATGGGGGAAACATAGTGTGTTGGGCAGTGCACTCACGCACACCAGCTACCGGGAGTGGGAGTGAGAGTGAGAGCACAGGTCAGGGTCTCGGGGCTATTGCCCTACGGGGCCAGCCAGAATCAGGTGCTTCGTAGGGGTAAAACAAACAGATGTATTATGGTAGCACCCAGGAGCCCCAGTCATGGACCAAGGCCCCATTTTGCAAGGCGTTGTACATTATTCATTAGGTGTATTATGGTAGTGCCCAGGAGCACCAGTCGTGGGCCAGGACCCCATTGTGCTAGGTGCTGTACATGATTTATTAGGTGTATTACGGTAGCACCCAGGAGCGCCAGTCATGGGTCAGGGTACCATTGTGCTGAGCACAACAAAAAGATGGTGCTTGGCCCGAAGAGCTGACTATCTAATTGCTTCGCTTGGCCGTGGAAGGTGCCCAGGAGACAGGCCGGCAGTTCCCTGAGCGGGGCATGCCTTGGAGGGGTTCTATGTGCAGGACTCAGGATTTGAAGTCTTTGTCATGTTGCTGTTCCCCACATGCAGTAGAGGGTCCCTGGATCCCCTCCAGTCGAGAGGTGCTAGGCAGGATCTGTTCTCTTGCTGCACGGGGCCAGATCCTTAGTTCAGCTGCGCTCGTATCCAGCCTGGCAGAAAGGAAGGGGGATCAGACCCATGGCCTATCTAGCCTGTCACCCCACCACGATCGCTGACTGGGGGCTCTGCTAGGAGCACAACGCTATCTGGCCTGAAAGCAGCCTCTGAGCCACTTCCCGAAGGGGTCCTTCCACCAGCCAGTGGGTCCTGGCTCAGGGCACAGCCATCCTGTCCGAGCCCACCACTAATCCCCGTCTCTTTTCCTCGCAGAGATCCTCAGCGGCGTCATTCGCAGCGTGAAGAAGGAAGGAGAATGGAAGGTAAGCAGGCCGATTCTGCTGCCCTGGGGATATGCTGTATCCATATATCGTGCTCCTCCCCCTCCAGTCTCTTGAGATTCACACCTGAGTTTTTCCAGGCTGGATCAGATCCCTGCTCTGTCTAGCCCATCATCCGTCCCCAGCTAGGCTTGGGTATGTCTGCCTTCCCACCGCGCTGGATCAGACCCAGCTTGTCCAGCTAGCCCCATATCTCCCCAAACACACACCCTGGATCAGACCACTGGGCCCAGTGAGCCCAGTAACTTCCTGCCTCCCCTTTCCCCCTCCTTACACCGGATCAGACCACTTGGCCCAGCAAGCTAGCCTGGGTGGGAGGAGGAGGAGCATGGGGGCAGTATGCACCATTGGGCAGGCAGGTTATTGAGCCCCTGGCATGGACTCGGCTGGGGTGTGTGGAGCACGGGGCGAGGCCGGTACAGCAGGGGGAGCACAGGGAACTAGCTTGCCCAGTGGCCAGATCTGGTGCAGTGGGATGCTGGGCTGTGTGGAGCAGTAGGGCCATTTGGCATGGCAGGAAGGTGGTGGAGATGTTGGGCCAATGGCCTACAGGGCTTTCCGAGGGGAACATGGAGACTCCCCTGGTTCCATTTCTCCGTGCCCTGATCCTGTTCTGCCCGAGGGCAGGGGAGCAGGTATCTGGTGGATCAGAGCAGGAGACTGGGAGCTAGGACTCCTGGGTTCTGTCCCTGCCTCTTGCACTCACCCTGTCACCTGGGCGAAGAGGCTGATCTCCTCCAGTCTAGGAGGATGGAACCATTCTGAATGGCCGGGTGTCCCAGGTTTGTCTCCTACATCTCGTACCAGCCACTCTGCTCGGAGCCACTCTCCCTGTAGCTCCTCACGCAGTCCTTAGCACGGTCAGCTCAGCAAAGTGCAGGTTTGGTACCGGCCCTGCTTCTCTGCTGTAGAAGGGCTGGGCCGGGAGCCGTCAGCTCTGCCGTTAGCAGTCGCTCTGCTCCCTTGGCTGTGCCGCGGATGATGATGGTGGGCGGCTGTGCTCAGGGCAGTGACTAGCTCATCTGAAGTGGTGCGCTCCCCTCTCACTGCCCCAGGTGCTGATTATGGACCACCCTAGCATGCGCATCCTCTCGTCGTGCTGCAAGATGTCCGACATCCTGGCTGAAGGCATCACGAGTGAGTGGCCCTTCCCTCCCATCTGCTCCCCCTACCAGGGCTCCCCTCCCCTTGCATACACTTCGCACTCGGGGAGTTGACTTGTCTACATTCACGTTTGCATCTAGTTTCCCTCCTTTGCAGCCTCCTAGACGCCCTCCTTGCTATTGGTACCTTCCCAGCCAGGTCTAGTTCCCTTAGCCCGGCACTTTCAGCCCATGGAGCCTCTTCACCGCTTTTCTCAAACTCCTGTTAACTCCTCACTGCTCCTCCCCCATGCTGTGGGCAGGGTCCTGGCTGGGGAGGGGGAATGCTGGCTCCCTGCTCTAGGGTGGAGGAGCCCTGGGGTTGAGGGGCACAGAGCTGAGCCAGCACTCTAGCGGGGTGCCCCCAGCACAGTACAGAGGGACGTTCCCTCGCTGCTCCGTACTGTGGCAGCATCGCAGCCCACGGCCCAACATCGAAGCAGCTGCTGCATTGTAGCCTGTGGAATGCCCTGGCCTGCTGCCAGCGAACATCACTGTGCCCCTTGGCTTCCCCTCCCCCCATCCCAGTGGAGAGCAGCTGGGGTGGGTGGCTAGGACACACTGACCCGCGCCCAGTGTCTGCTCTCTCCTAGTTGTGGAAGATATTAACAAGCGCCGGGAGCCAATCCCCAGCCTGGAGGCCATCTACCTGCTCAGCCCAGTGGAGAAGGTAGGAGCTCGGGCCTGGGGCAGCTGGATGGGGAGCAGGGGAGACCCCGGGGACAGCTCCTAGTGCTGCCTGGAGGTGGCGCTGTCCAGGGGGATGCGCAGCACAACGTCAGGATGGGAATGGGGCCAGTAGGGGCTCCCCAGGAGGCTGCTTCCCCGGAGCTGGGCTTCATGTTCTTTGCCACGTGAGGCACAGACTGTCCCCCAGACCTCTCCGCAGTGCAATCCTGTGGGGGTTGGATGGGCAGGTGCAGCAGGCGGAGAGAGGCGACCTCAGCTGAGACTCAAAGCGAAGGAGACTCTATGAGGCAGAGGCTCAGGGAGCAGGGGCTGTTGGGGAGGAGGCTCCTGCATCTGCAGCAGCGAGGCGAGTGGAGGGAGACCAGGGGCAGGGGGCGCTGGCAGAGCAGGGTGAAGCCCAGAACCCGCAGGGGCTGCCCGCGGAGGGAGCACTGTAGGAGAGGACTGCGAGCTGGGGCCTGGGGCTTGGGACAGGGCAGCCAGGTTCTCACCTGTCACAATGGCTGGTCGAGGGGTCTAAACAGGTTCCAAATACCCTGCCAAGCTAGCTGGCGTGGCGAAGCTGCAGGTGCCCAGCATGGCGCCAGGGGAGGGAGGGGGCCCTGATGGCAGCTGCCTGGGATTGCTGCTCGGCCGGCTGTTCCCTGGGCACTGCTCAGAGCCCACTTAGTTCAGCAGCAAGGCAATGCCAGGCCCCATCTGTGGCCGGGCACGGACACTTCTGTGGCAGCGAGAGATATGACTGGGCCCTAAGGATGTCCCGGGCACATGGGCACATGCCCTGCTCCAGGCAGGGAGGGAGCCCAGAGCCAGGGGGGTGAAAACCAGCCCACCTCCCGATGGCATCGTGCTGGGTCCTGAGTCCCCAGGTGCTGGGGATGGGATGGGACCTTCGGGCAGCAGGGAGGGGCCTCGACTGATGCTGACAACCCCCCTCTTCCCCCTTTGCAGTCGGTGCAGGCTCTGATCGGTGACTTCCAGGGCACCCCCACCTTCACCTACAAGGCAGCTCACGTCTTCTTCATCGACAGTGAGTATCAGGGGTCGGGGGATCCCCAAGCTGGGAGCCTGGCCAGCGGTTCACTGGCGCCTGGGGGTGGGGGTGTCTCTCTGCCGGCAGGCCAGTGTGCAGCCCCCTGATTTCGCTCTGCCCTCCTGCAGGGGGTTGCAGCCCCAGCAGGCCAGACCGAATGACCCCACCTATTCCTTCCCCCACTTCTCCCCCACGGGCCTGCCTCATAGAATCATAGAATCATAGAATATCAGGGTTGGAAGGGACCCCAGAAGGTCATCTAGTCCAACCCCCTGCTCAAAGCAGGACCAATTCCCAGTTAAATCATCCCAGCCAGGGCTTTGTCAAGCCTGACCTTAAAAACCTCTAAGGAAGGAGATTCTACCACCTCCCTAGGTAACGCATTCCAGTGTTTCACCACCCTCTTAGTGAAAAAGTTTTTCCTAATATCCAACCTAAACCTCCCCCACTGCAACTTGAGACCATTACTCCTCGTTCTGTCATCTGCTACCATTGAGAACAGTCTAGAGCCATCCTCTTTGGAACCCCCTTTCAGGTAGTTGAAAGCAGCTATCAAATCCCCCCTCATTCTTCTCTTCTGCAGGCTAAACAATCCCAGCTCCCTCAGCCTCTCCTCATAACTCATGTGTTCCAGTCCCCTAATCATTTTTGTTGCCCTTCGCTGGACTCTCTCCAATTTATCCACATCCTTCTTGAAGTGTGGGGCCCAAAACTGGACACAGTACTCCAGATGAGGCCTCACCAATGTCGAATAGAGGGGAACGATCACGTCCCTCGATCTGCTCGCTATGCCCCTACTTATACATCCCAAAATGCCATTGGCCTTCTTGGCAACAAGGGCACACTGCTGACTCATATCCAGCTTCTCGTCCACTGTCACCCCTAGGTCCTTTTCTGCAGAACTGCTGCCTAGCCATTCGGTCCCTAGTCTGTAGCTGTGCATTGGGTTCTTCCGTCCTAAGTGCAGGACCCTGCACTTATCCTTATTGAACCTCATCAGATTCCTTTTGGCCCAATCTTCCAATTGGTCTAGGTCCTTCTGTATCCTATCCCTCCCCTCCAGCGTATCTACCACTCCTCCCAGTTTAGTATCATCCGCAAATTTGCTGAGAGTGCAATCCACACCATCTTCCAGATCATTTATGAAGATATTGAATAAAACCGGCCCCAGGACCGACCCTTGGGGCACTCCACTTGATACCGGCTGCCAACTAGACATGGAGCCATTGATCACTACCCAGCACGGCTCACAGACACCTGCAGCGTGCGCCCAGAAAGGCGGCCTCTGGCTACCATTCCCAGCATGCATTGCTCCATCAGTCCCAACTCGGGTGGGGGGATGGGACAGCACCAGAATACCCAGTGTGTCAGGGTCAGATCTGCTTCTCCCCATTACAGCGGCAGGGGGAGCCCAAGTCCTCGTTCCTCCTTGTGCATCATCCTGAGTTGTAGACTCCAGTTACTCAGCCCTGCGGGGGCGCTGAGGACAGGGTGTGAGACAGGAGGGGCTGTGTCGGAGAGATTGTGGCTCCCCCTCGCTGCTGATGCTGCAGAAGGCAAGAACCCAGCATGACTCTGGTTCGGGGGGGCTGGACTCATCGTTGACTCCTGTGTGGCCCTGCTGGCTTGCCCAGGTTCCCCACAGGCGTGCAGCACTACTGCCCCTGCTGTGCCTGGTCTGGCCCCGTCCGTGGGGGCTGGCGCTGTGCCGGGGGTACTGAGCCCTGTGCCTGTCACTCGCAGCCTGTCCTGAGCCTCTGTTCAACGAGCTGAGCAAGTCACGGATCATCAAGGCCATCAAAACCCTCAAGGAGATCAACATGGCCTTCCTGCCCTACGAGAGCCAGGTGAGGGGTGGCTGGGTTTTGGAGGAGCAGGCCCCCGGGGTGGATGGTGACGTACAACACCCCATCCTTAGTGTTCCACGTGGCTCCGGGGCGGGGGGGGGGACCTTTCCCTTCTAGGGCCCCGGTTTTGACGCCAGCACAGGGCAGCAGGGACTAGCTGGCTGCTCACACCCTGTGAGACATGGAATCGCTGGCTTGCACCTGGTGGGGATGGTAGATGTATGGGGGAGGAGGGTCCTGCCTCTTTGGCTTTACCAGCTCTTACTGATGGTTTATACCAGGCCTGCAAGACACAGGCCGATACTCCACACGCCTGCCCTTTGCCCAACCACCCTATCCCCTCCTTGTGTCATCAGTGGATTTCCCCCCTCACGCTCCTGAGGGGCAGGGCTGTGTTGTCAGCCCCATTGCATTGATGGGGAAACTGAGGCACAGAGAGACATGAGCCTGGTCTACACACAAAAGCTTTGTTGGTATGGGTTTGTTACGGGGACATGAGAGAAAAAATCCCCCCTGCAACTGATGCTGGCAGAGCCCCGGGTAGATGCCGTTACGCTGGCAAAGCAGTCCTTTCGCCACTCTAGCTGATTTCATCTGGGGTACCGGTGCCAGCTGTGCCAAGAGAAGCTTTGGCTGGTATAAGCTGAGTGTCCGTCAGGAGGCTTTGCTGGCTCACCCGTCCCGTTGCGCCAGCAAACCCTTTGTGGGCCGATACTGTTTTATTGGTGTCCAAGCACATTTGCCCCAGTGGCTCGTTCTGTTCGGCTAGTGAAATAAGCGACAGCGGCAGACGTGCCTTGATGCCGGGTTTGCCCATGGCTATGCTGGGGCTTTCGCCAGACTAGAAGTGTGGCCAAGCCCCCTTCCACAACATTGACTTCTCCAGGGCAGAGACACACCCCTGAGGGCACCCGGGAGTCTGCAGCCACGTAAGGACCTGAAACTGGGGCATCTTCATCCCAGGCTGGTGCATGAATCTCTGGGCCGCTATCCCTCTACTACAACAGGAGTGGCACTGGCAAAAGGATCTTTCCCTCACTAGGGGCTTGCTACGGCTCCGCCAGGCTGGCCTGGTCAATTGCCCATCTTAAGGGCGTGGTGTGAGGCACAGCTGGCCTGGCTGCCAGCAGGTGGCACCAGCCCAGTCTTGACCACTGAGCAAGTGAAGGGCACTACTATGGGGGATGGCATGCCTGGCAGGGCTAGTGCCATGGGGAGGAGGGTCAGAGCTGTGCCATCATTCGAGGGCAGTCAGGCCAGGAAGAGCATATCTGGGGTGAAGGCTGCTTTTCGCTGCCCATGGTCCCTCCCTGGCACCCCAGGCCCTGGAGGTTATGGGGTAAGTTAGCTGGAGTGTGGGGGGAACGCAAGGTGCCAGGGTCTGATCTCTGCCTCACCCCCAAACCTGCAGGTGTACTCCCTGGACGGGCCCCAGACCTTCCACAACTGCTTCAGCCCCTTCCGCTCCTTGGACAAGAACAAGCAGATCGAGATGCTGGCAGAGCAGATTGCCACATTGTGTGAAACCCTGAAGGAGTATCCAGCCATCCGCTACAGGAAGTGAGTGTGCCCAGGGGGAGGGAAGGGTACCTGGCCATCTGCTACAGGAGGTGAGTGTGCCCAAGGGGAGGGGTTACCTGGCCATCCCCTACAGAAAGTGAGAAGGGGTACCTAGCTATCCCCTATAGGAAGTGAGTGTGCCATGGGGAGGTACCTAGCTATACCCTATTGGAAGTGTGTGTGCCCAGAGGGAGGGGGTACCTGGTCATCCCTTAATGGAAGTGCAGGTGCCCCTGCAGGAGAGGCTGTTTCTCACCCTTAGGGTTGGTCTTTGCTGCAGGGGCCATGAAGATAACTTCCACCTGGCACACGCTGTGCTGGCCAAACTCAACGCATTCAAGGCAGACAACCCCAGCATGGGCGAGGTGAGCAAGCTGTGCCGGCCACACCCTTGGGGGTGGGGGGAGCGCATGAGAAGTAGAAGGAAGGAGGAGTGATTTAGAACGTCCTTGGAGATCCTGGCAGGGGGAAGGGTGGGGATCTAGACCTCCGTTGGAGATCCTGAGGGGCTGGCAGAACAATAGCATTCCCTGTGTGGCTGGACTAATGGCCCCAGCCCTTCTCTAATGCTGGCCATGAGCACATCTCAAAGTGCTCTACAAAGGCCAGTGTCATTATCCTCTCGGTACAGATGGGGAAACTGAGGCACCAAACAGGGAAGTGTGTGCCCAGCACAGTCTCTTTGTTTATAAACAGGGCAGTTCAATCACAGAACTAAGCTTTGCACACAGGGCTTCTTCCACACCTGGACACTCCTGTCTGTGTGTGCTCCTACACCCATCACCATGAATTCAGCCTCCCAGGGGAGGCAGGTTGGCCTGTGTTACAGATGGGGAAACTGAGGCACACAGGGAGTCTGTCAGAGCAAAAATAGAACCCAGCTCTCCCGAGCCTTAGCCATAGTCAACCCTCACCTTAGGCTTCCCCCAGCTCCTGCCATCCCTGTCCCACCCCCAGCAGAAGGGAGCTGCAAACACGCCCTTCCCTGGATTCTCACATGGGAAACACAGTAGCTCCTGCCCCCCTAGGAGAAGCAAAGTGATGTAAAATCCAAGGCTTGCCCAGATCTCTCCATCCTGTTGCCTCTGCTCTTGCCTCCAGCCTTTGCCGAGCTGCTGGGAGACTGTGCACCTGTGACCAACTGGGAATGTTTGTAATATCTTTTATGAATCTGATGCGTGCCTCCATTTCCCTATATATTTCATGGCTTCTCTGGCAGGGGTGGAGGGGAAGGTAAGAGTCATGCCGGGGGTGGGGTGTGTCACCTCCCTGTCTTGGTGAAATGAAGAGATTCCAACCCACATCAGCCTAGGGGCCAGAAAGACCGTGGCGGCTCCAATGGCTCCTGGCTGGATGCTCCCAGCAGGGAATTGGAGCAGGGCCCCCAGCTCGAGAACACAGGGTTGGGAAGGTTTGAGCTGGGGGATAAGTGGGGGAAGCTGGGAGCTCTCGCCTGAGAACTGACCAAGATCAGGCCGAGGCCTGGTCTACATGAGGAATTGGGTCCGTGCAACTGCGTGGCTCGGGGGTATGGGAAAGGCATAGCCACTGAAGCAGTGCAGCTGCTGTAGTTTTGAGTGGAGCCTGGCACACACCTGGCTGCCCAAACCATCTACACAGGGAAGGGATTGACAGCATGCTTGTTAACCACTGGAGCTCCAGCCTCCAGCCCCCGTCTGCCCTCCCCACCTGCGATTAGCAAAGATCAAAGTCCTGCTCTGTGCACACCCTGCTGCTGTTACTCCCGTGAGTCCCCCCAGGGATATTCCTGAGGCTCTTGCCAAGCCTCCCTGTCACAGGTGTAAGCACTATCCCCATGTTACAGGGGGGAAACTGAGGCATGGAGCAGCGTGCCAGGAGTAGGTGGCAGAGGCAGGAATAGGAGCCAGGAGTCCTGCCTGCCCAGCCCCCTTCAATAGAATCCAGACAGCACGCCCACTGCAGGGCTGGGAGTGCTGACTCAAGCCCCTGCTCTCAATGCAATGCTGGCTCCATGCAGCACAATCCCGGCTGGCCAGTCCAATGTGCCCCTGCCTTGCCAGCTGGCGCAGAAAGAACCCCAGGGTCTCTTGTAGCATGGCTTCTAGCAGTCAGGTCTCCAAAGCCACCCAGCCTGCAGTCCCAGAAGGGTGGGGGTGGGGGCTGGGCATAGCAACCCATCCAGGCTGGGTAGGGCTAGAGGGGAATGATGGTGCCAGCTCTGGGTTCATGTCCCTGCTCTGCCACAGACTCCCTGTGTGACCTTGGGTGAGTCACCCAGCCCCTCTGGGCCTCCGTCCCCCTCTGCAATGGGGTGACAGCCCTGTCCAGCCCCATGTGCATGGGGGGGCAGGATGCAGTAATGATAGTGCTACAGTGGTGGGGGCCAGATACTCCTCCAAGAGAGGCGCTCCCCCGTCAGCCTCAAGCCATTTACCCAGAGGCTGTGGAGACCTGCCAGACGGGTGGGTGGTGGCCGGTCCGACGTTCTGCTCCCGAGCGTGGCTGAAAATCGGGCCACGTACTGAGGTGGGACAGTTGGGATAGCATCAGGGGCTGTACGTCCCCACCCCACCCACCCACCCCCGACTGTCTGTGCTACCCAGCAAAGAGCAGACGCAGCCCCCCCCTTGCCGAGGTGCTCCTGGGTGGGCTTGGGTTCCACTGGGGCTGCTGGAGCCGGTTTCAGAGCCGTCTGCCATGAGAGCGCAGGGCTGGTCTCCTATCGCCACCTGCTGCGCAAAGAGGGCAGTGCATGCTGATCAGGCAGGAAGTGGGCGCTGGGCCAGCCCCCCCATGATGTGGGTCTGAGATGCTGTCCATTTGAGTGGTCTCTGTCCCACTGGATGCTGGAGGGCCACACACCTGGGACTGGGGAGCTAGAGCTTCATATGGGGTCCCAGTTCAGATGCAAGGTGGGGCATAGGGATAATGTCCTGTCGTCCCCCTCTGGGACCTTGTATCAAAGAGTCTCTGGGCCTGGTGTTGGTTCATGATAGACTAGCCAGGCCCTTCTGGTGTAGTTCCCCACCGTCCCCATGCACCCATGCAGCATAGGGGGCAGTGAGGGGGCTGCCTTGTAAGGGGCATGCTCCCGTTGGTGGAGAGGCACGAGCAGAGAGTGTGCTTGGGGGAGGGGGGCATTGCTATTTGCACAAGGGGGCGTTGCAGCGCAGCTGGGTGGGGAGCTCTCCCCACCAGTCAGGGCAGGACCCCAGGGCACGTCCCAGCTAGCTTGGGGGGTGTCTCTTGGCTTCCCCCGGGGTTGGGGGCTGGCCACAGAGAGGGCAGGTGGTAATGTTTCAAGCCACCAGGGCCCATTGGATTGTGCCGTGTAAGCCAGGCCAGGAACCCTCCGCCAGAGCAGGGGGTGACGGGTTTCTCTCTCCTTTGCCCCAGGGCCCCGACAAAGCCCGTTCTCAGCTGCTGATCGTGGACCGAAGCTTCGACCTGGTGTCCCCGCTGCTGCACGAGCTCACCTACCAGGCCATGGCCTACGACCTGCTCAGCATCGAGAAAGACACCTACAAGTAGGGCCTGGCTGCCAGCAGGGGGCGCCCCGCACCCCTCCTCAGGCGGGCTGGGGGGGATGTGGCCCAGGCACCCGCACTGCTCCGCAGCCCCCACACTGGGGGGAGGGGTGCCGCAGCCTGACCCCATCTTCCCCCTGCAGGTACGAGACGACGGGCATCAGCGACTCGCGGGAGAAAGTGGCGCTGCTGGACGAAGACGACGAACTCTGGGTGCAGCTACGCCACATGCACATCGCTGACGTCTCCAAGTGAGCGCGCTCGGCCCTGCCCATGGACACACCCCTCTGTCCCCCACCCAGGGCCGGGACCTTTGGACATGCCCCTCCATGCCCTGCCTAGTGCCGGGACCCGCTACGCACCCTCCCCCCTTTCGGCACACCTCTCCCCTCCCTGCCCACTGGTGGGACCTTCTATCCCCACTTTGGCACAGCCCTCCCCACCCGCTGCCAGGACCTCCCCCCTTGGACACACCTCTCCTACTCAGTGCCAGGACCCTCTACCCCGTTGCTACACCCCTCCCCCTCTTTTCCAGTGCTGGGACTTCCCTGTCCTCCCCTTCAGACACACCCCTCCCCACCCTGGGGCTCCCTCGGACACACCACTCCCCCTTGGATACACTCCTCTCTCACCCCGTGCAGGGACACCCCCCCGCAACACACCCCTCTCCTGCTCAGTGCCAGGACTCCCCCTCCCCCTCCCACCCAGTGCTGGAGCTTGTCCCTCAGACATACTCCTCTCTGGCTGCTGAGAGCCCCTGGACTCAGCCCCTCTGCCCAAAGGACCCCTGGGTGCTCCCTTCCAGAGCCACTGTCCACATCTCCTCTCGGGGATCCCCCTGGACGCTGTCTTCCCCTGATCCCGGGGTCTCCCCATGCACCTCACAGCCCCCTTGAGTGAGTCCCTCACAGACCTGCTGGGGCTGCCACTGCCCCCAGGCCCCCCCCAGCAGGGCGCCGGGAGCCCCCAGAGGTGCACTGAACTGTCTGCCTTGGGATAATCTCCTTCCTTAGAGGTTTTTAAGGTCAGGCTTGACAAAGCCCTGGCTGGGATGATTTAACTGGGAATTGGTCCTGCTTCGAGCAGGGGGTTGGACTAGATGACCTTCTGGGGTCCCTTCCAACCCTGATATTCTATGATTCTATAACTTGGGAAGAGGCACCACCCCATGCCCCATCTGAGGCTCTCGAGGCAGAGAACCCTGGTGCCCGTGGGGAGGGGGCTCCATCCCCTGTAGCATAGGACAGGGTACCCCCTACCTCCAAGGCAGTGCCTGGCTCTGGCCTGACCCCTCTCCCTGCTGCAGGAAGGTGACGGAGCTGCTGCGCACCTTCTGTGAGAGCAAGAGGCTGACCACGGACAAGGTGCGGAGGAGGCTGGGGGGAGCGATTGGGGAGTTCAGGCAGGAGGGAGGGGGGGACCCATCCCACTGCCACTGATGGGGAGAGGAGGCTGCCCTGCTGCCCCAGGAGGGGTTGGTGGGGGGGTTTGCCTGTAAAGGGCTAAGAGGTGTATGTGGAGCCCCCTGCCCCCCAGCCAGAGCTCTGGAGCTCCCCACAGTGGGGGAAGGCAGAGGCCCATGGGGCAGGGTCAGACAGCAGGATCGGGTCCGCGCAGGGCGAGCTGCAGGGAGCCAACGTTGGCATCTCCCCAGCCCGCTGTCACTTTGCACCTTGAGGGGCGCTCGGGTTGCAGGGCTCCCATCTCGTTCCAGCTGGCCTGGGAAGGGCAGGTCTAACCCAAGCTGCAGCCACATGTGGCCTGAGTGACCCGCCCTGGCACACGTGGCTGGGCTGCTGCGGCTGTCCCCAGGTGAGGCTTCTGCCCTGCAGGGGGCTCCGTGCACTGGGAGGGGCCAGGATCTCACCACCACCTCCCTCCAGGCCAACATCAAGGACCTGTCCCAGATCCTGAAGAAGATGCCCCAGTATCAGAAGGAGCTGAACAAGGTAACGGGGCTGGGGCTTTTAGTGGGCGGGGGCAGGGCATTCAGTGGGGCTGATGGGGGTGCAGGGTGTTCTGTGGGGCTGGTGAGGGACAGTAGGGACTCTCCTGGGGGGCAGGGCACTCTGGGGGGCTCTGTGCAGGTCTAGGCAGGAGCCCTGCCCCAGTGATGGGACTGCCTTACTGCCTGATGACAGCTGCTGACTTGTCCCTCCAGCTGCCCCACTCCACCCCACCCCAGATGTGGCTGCACGTCAGTGCTGGGCAAAACAATCCCTATATACTCTGCTTATACAGCCTATTGGGGTTGCTCCTCTAGCTGAGGGGTTCTCCTTGGGGACTGGGGGGGTGTGGGTGCTCTGGACCAGTCGGTGATGCAGTAAACTCCCCCCATGCCCTGGTCTCTCCCCACAGTACTCCACGCACCTGAACCTGGCTGAGCACTGCATGCGGCACTTCAAAGGGACGGTGGAGAAGCTGTGCAGCGTGGAGCAGGTGGGTCTGTGGGCAGAGCCTGGCTGGGGGGCAGAGTCTGGCTCATGGACTCAGCTTGGAGAGAGGGGTCTCAGACCCGCAGGCTCGATGGAGCCAGGGTCAGCCCCCCCATGCAGCACCGGGGGTGCAGAAGGGGGACATGCGGCTCGGGTTACTCCCTGGGGGCCCGTTGCTCCCATCCTGCTGCGGGGGCGGGAGGAAGCAGAGTGGCCTGACCTGGGCCTTGTGTGTGCGCCCTCTCCCCCCATAGGACCTGGCCATGGGAACGGACGTGGACGGGGAGAAGATTAAGGACCCCATGAAGATCATCGTGCCCGTCCTGCTGGACCCCAGCGTGCAGGCCTACGACAAGATCCGCATCATCCTGCTCTACATCTTCCTGAAGAATGGTAACGCCACAGGCCTGCAGGGGGAGCACTGGGGGGCCTGCTGCTGCAGGGGGGTGCTCCTGGAGGCAGGGCCCAGGCCTGTGGGGCTGGGGGGGAATAGCAATGCTCAGACTGGCACGTCCCCCAGCCATATAGGGCACCTCCCGGCCAGCCACTTCCCAGGGCCTGTGTCCAGCTTGGCTCTATGGCCCTGTCTCCCCTCTGCCCACCTCTTGGTGCCTGCGAGCCTGCCAGTGCGCTGTGCCCACGCTCCGCACTGCCCCCTGGGCTCAGACCTGGCGGCCTTTGCTCCCTGCTGCTGCCTTCCGAGCAGTGTCCGCCCTCCATGCTCCTCCAAGCCCGTTCTCTGCAGGGAGGGGAAATGGAGACACACACCCAGAGCGGCCCCCCAGCCTGTTCTCTGCGGGGAGGGGGGATGGAGAAACACACCCGGAGCAGCCCCCCGGCCCATTCTCTGCAGGGAGGAGGGACATCTCTCTCCTCCTGCAGGCTGCTCAGATACCATGTTCTGTCTCTGAGCGTCCTGCGACCAGTCCCCTGCCCGCCCCTTGTGTCATCCCTGTACCAGCTCCCTGCTTCTTGCTGCATCCAGCCCCTTCCCCCAGCTCACCAGGGCCTGGGGAACCTCCCTGACACTTGGCACAGTCCCTCTTCCCCCATCCGTTCCTGCCCCATGCTGGCTCGGTGGGGCAGGGCCCTGCTCCGAGGCCCTTCCTGTAACCCTGCTCAGGCACTGCCCCTGGGCCCATTGCTCAGGCCAGTGTGCCCTCATGTGGCTCCTCTGGCTGCCCGGCTGCCCAGTTTCCTGGCCAGGGGGTGCTGTGGAGTTGCCAGGCCTCCCCGTCTGCACTAAGCAGCAGTAAATGGTTTGGGGGGGCAGGAGGGGGAGGGAGCGTGTTGCACCTGACTGGCCGCAGGAGGGAGAGCCCACTGCACTGTCGGGGAGTTAGAGAGACCCCTCCGCCAGCGCCCGAGGGAACCTGTGGAGGGAAGAGCAGCAAGAACCAAAATTCGATCATTAACTGCGTGGGGTCCAGTGGGTTAGCGCGGATGGTGCTGGGAGCCAGGACTCCTGGGTTTACCCCCAGCTGTGAGAGGGGTGGGAAGAGCAGGATCTCAGGATCTGATCGGGGAACTAGGACTCCTGGGGCCACGGACTCGTGTGCCTGGGCTGTGGGTGCGTCCCAGGGGTGCTAGGGCTGACCTGTCTGTCCCCGTGCAGGTGTGAGCGAGGAGAACCTCACCAAGCTGATCCAGCATGCCAACATCCAGCAGCAGAGAGACATCATCCACAACATACAGCTCCTGGGCATTTCTCTCACGCCTGGGGTAAGGGACTGGGGCCAGCAGCTGTACCCATGCCAGGGGGCAGATCTGTGCTGCACAGGGGAGCCCAGGCCATCCTGGAGGTGCCCCCCTATGGCAGTGACCTACTCCCAGCACAGAGGTGGCCTCTGTCCCTATACAGTGGGGTGACGCCCTCCCCATATGAGGGTGACCCCCGAGTTATTCCCCATCTGGGGTGACTTCTTTTGCCCCTGCAGAGGACTCTGGGGATCAGGACCTCAGATCGCCAGGGAGCTGGAGCTGGTGACCACTGCATGGGGTGGCCATGTGGCAAATGGGGGGAAGCAGCTCTGTTCTCCCGTCAGTCTCTCTTCACTCCTCTGTCTGTTTTTCTGTCTGTGTCTGTCTGTCTCTCTCTCTCACTCTCACTCAGTGATCCATTCCGTTCTTTTCTCTGCCTCTCCCCTGCCAGCCCGGCTGGAGCGACTCAGGTAGGCCACGCTCTCCCTGTCTGCCCCCGTTCCCACCCCGCACCTCCTCCCTGCTGCCTCTCACCCCCTCTCCCTTCCTCCCCCAGAGCGGGCAGCTGCGACCGGAGAGGAAGGTGCGGCTGGAATCCACCTACCAGCTCTCCCGCTGGACCCCCATGCTCAAGGACATCATGGAGGTACCGGGCCATCTGCTTCCTGGCCTTGGGGGTGGGGTTGCAACCGGCAGGCTGGGCCCAAGGGGGAGGGGTCGGTTTGGGGTCAATCATATGTAGAGCCCTGCATATCCGTGCCCCGTTTCTGCGGATAGTGGATCGGCTGCAGATACAACCGTGCAGGGCTGTACTCCCCAGCAGCGCCTGGCCCGCGGCATCTGGCTCAGGCAGCCCGGGGGACGCAGGGCACTCGGGGCCGCCGGCCCACAGCCAGTGGCTAGGCAACACGTCGGAGTTGGGGCTGTCTGGCACCCACTCGCCCCACCGCGCGGCTTCCTGTCCAGCAGCTCGAGCAGCACCAGTGTCCCCACCAGCTCCTGAGCAGCAGGATTTGGGATTGGAGAGGGTGAGGCCCCGGCACCCCACCCCTCCACCCCACTGTGATGCAACATGCTCTGCTGCTGCCGTGTACACTCGTGACCCCCCAGGAGCGGCACGTGATGAGAAACCCCTTCCCCCCAGCCCCCACCCCCTCCACACTGCCCCTTCTCCTCAAGACCCCGCCCCCACACTGCCCCTTCTCGAGACCCCGCCCCCTCCAAGCTGCCCCTTCTCCTAGAGACCCTGCCCCCTCCACACTGCCTCTTCCCTGCAAGACCCCTTCCCCACCCTCGCTAGCTGCTGCCGGTGTGGATGCGGATACAGGTAAAAGGCGGCTTGTAGATCGCAGGCTGATGCACATCCACACTTTTTTGTATCTGTGCAGGGCTCTAGCCATGAGAGGGGCTCATCAGTGAGTCCTCTCCTGCTGCTGTCCTTAGGGGTCTTCAACCATAGACACGAGTGCAGGGGAGTTGTCTTACCCGATGCTGAGATGCTGCCACCTCTGGGGTGGGGCATGGGCGGTTTATACAGCGGTCCCTCACCGGGGCTGAATTCTTCCTAAGGAGTGGCAGGCAGCTATTAACAACGGCCCAGCAGCGCTGCATGAGAGTCTAGGGCAGGAGATGATCAGTGTGTGGGGCTGGAAGTGCAGGGGATCCAGGCAGCACACTGTCGTGACTGGCACTGGAATCTGAATGGCTGGCAGGGTCCTTGGTCTAACCTCCAGTGAGGAGCAGCTGTGTGACGTTCATCTAAAGGATGAACTCCTGCAGCACAGTACTGGTCACGCCCCCTGCAGACCCCCCCCCCCCAACTCCCTGCAGTACAGCACCCCCTAGCGCCACACTGGGGTCATAGAGCACCCTCTGCCGACTCACTCGCACCCCCCAGCACCCAGTGGCTTTTCCTTAGAGGTCTCCTATCCAAGCACTGCCTGGGCCCAAACCTGCTTAGCTTGTGAGAGGTGACATAGTCACTCCTTCCCCCCACCTTTGCTGGGGGCTGAGCCCCTCATCACCCTGTCCTGTGGGGCACTCCTCAAGGGGGTGGGGGGCACACTTAGTTGCCTTCAACCTACTGGCTTGGGGCTCCTCCAGACCAAGAATTAACCCCCCCGCCCGAGCTCCTGTCCTGGCAGATCAGAGGTGGGAGGCTCCCAGGCCCCTGTTCCAGCATTGTGATGGTTCCTTCTGTGGGATTTTGGGACAGGTAGTTGTGGTAACCTCAGTCCCATGCCTAATCCAATCAGGGGTGCCCCCCTCTGCGCCAGCCGCAGCTTGGCAGGCCTTAAGCTTCCCTGTACAAGTCAATGCAGCGGACTAATGTAAACGCCCCTATTATGTGGCATTAGGATGTATCATTGCTTGGGCCCCCTGCGTGCCTGGGACACACCTCATGGAGCAAGAGGCAGAGCCTGGATCTGCCCGCAGCAGGGAAGGGGCACTGAGGGCAACCCCCTGCTTCCCCCCCACCCAAGTGTGGGGCCCTGGATCCGGCTGTAGGAGGTCTCTGCCCTCCCCATAACGGTGGATGGGTGAGGAGTTCACAGCAGGGCACTGAGCAGCTGAGGGGGATGTGGGGAGTTGGGGGGCATCACTGGAGGAGTCAGCGTGCTCTTTGCTGGCTCCCCATGCCCCACCCTGGAAAGGGGGCCCCAAGCTGCTCCCCCCAGGGACTGTCAATCATTCAGTGAGGAGCCTTCCCAGCTCCTCCCCACCAGTGGGGCCTGGCTTGGCCACCAGGTCCGAGGTTCCTGCTGCTTGGCCCCTGCTGATCTGTCCTCCCTCAACTCCCCGCCAGGACATCATTGAGGACAAACTGGACAAGAAGCTGTGGCCCTTCGTGTCAGACCCTGTCCCGACCACCAGCTCCCAGGCTGCTGTCAGGTAAGGCTGAGCCTGGCTGGGCTGTGGGGGGCAGAGCCCTGACACCCCCGCCCCTCCTGGCTTATAGCCTCTGTGCCTGGGAGTGTGTGGAGAGGACCCTGCTCTCTATGAGGTGGGGGGTGACCAATAGCTGGAGCTCTGGACCCCTCTTACCATGTCCCCCGCACCCCAGCAGTCCCTCAACACACCAGGGCCCAGGATGGAGGAAAGGGACTGGCTGAGCTCTAGACACCACCCTCCCCTACTTCCTCTTGCCTGCTTTGGGACTCCTGTCCCACGCCCTTGGGCAGGGCCTGGAGGAGGCTGGGGGGTAGGCCCTGCGCCTCCGCCTGGCATCCCCTCAGCAAGCCCCTGGTATCCACACAGCCCCTCTCTCCCCCCAGCGCCCGCTTCGGGCATTGGCACAAGAACAAGCCAGCAGCTGAGTACCGGACCGGTCCACGCCTCATCATCTACGTGCTGGGTGGGGTGTCCATGTCTGAGATGCGCTGCGCCTATGAAGTGACCCGGGCCACCGAGGGCAAGTGGGAGGTGGTGATCGGTGAGTGGGGCAAGTCCTGGGGGGAAGGGTGACTGGAATGCCCAGGTCAGGGACAGTCGGGAACCCCTGGAAGGGGGAGACCCTATAACTGCACGCCCAGCACCCACAGGGACCTCTGTCCTCCCGCACCCAGGGGCATGGGAACAGATGCGCTTTCCCCAACTGCCAGCAGCCCCACATGGCCTGTATCTAGCCACCTCATCTCCTGGTCTTGGGCTCCCCAGGTCTCTCCTTGCCCAGGGACCTTGTGTGGGGGCCCAGTCAGACACCCCCAGTAACACCGCTAGGGATATGGCTCACTCCCTGCACACACCCCTCTAAGACCCAAGGATGAGGAACCCTGTCAGCGCGTGGATTCTTGCCTGGCCGTGCAGGGTACAGCGGGACTAGGGGTGCAGTGCCAGGCCATGGGGGGGTAGGAGACAGCCTCACCCCGCACTAGAGCAGGGTCCAGCTGCAAGGATGGGGGAGATGGTGGTGTTAGCCTCATGCCCGCCCCACTGTGCCCACTGCTGCCAACCACCTCTCTCTCCCCCAGGTTCCAGTCACATCCTGACTCCCAAGTGCTTCCTGGATGATGTCCAAGCCCTCGACCATGAGGCACCTGGGGAGGCCTAGAAGGAGCCCCCTCCCCCCAGAGACTCTGCCCCCCCACAGATCGCTTTCCCCAGCTCAACCTGCTCTTCTTAACAAGGCACTTTCCCCCCCTACTCCTGGCAGTGGTGTCGGTTCTTGGGGGAGGGACGGGAGAGGGGACGGGCCCCCCAGGCTGCTTGGCTGTTAGGGCAGGGTCAGGCCAGGCTCCCTCCCTCTGACAGAGCGTCTATGGTTGTCGCCCTCTGTGCCCTATGGCTACCCTCCCCCCGATGGGATAGGGGAAGAGTCAGGCTCCATTATCTACAGCTTCAGCCATTCCTACCTCCCCTGCCTCTGACCCAAAGCACAGCACCTCCCCCTCCCCCTCCTGTCACCCTTCTGCCAGTGATGTGGGGCATGCAGAGGCTGCTACCAGCATCTGGCTTTGGGGGGGATGTGATCCAGCCACTGAGCCCCAGGCTGTGTCTGTCCAGTCTGCAAAGGGTTAAAGAGAATCCCCCTTCTGCCCCCCTATCATCCCCATTCACCGCCTTGGGGTGCTGGCCCAGCCCTGGCTCCCTGCACCCCTCCCATCACAGCCTGGCACCCTGGCCTCTTGGCCCTGTCCCCCAGTGGGGACCTCGGCTCCCGAAGGGGGGAGGGGTCCTAGCAGGAGTTGCAGTCAGAGTGCCCAAGTAAGTGGGGGTGGAGCCAGGACTGCGTAGGAGGCGCGTCCAGGGTTGGTCAGCGGCAGGTAGGGTGACCAGATGTCCCGATTTTATAGGGACAGTCCTGATATTCGGAGCTTTCTTATCTAGGCTCTTATTACCCCCCACCCCTTGTCCCAGTTTTTCACACTTGCTGTCTGGTCACCCTAGCAGCAGGGCAGAGCGGGCTCGCCACCTGATGGGCCTGGATCAAATGCCCCTGCCCAGAGGCAGACACCTCCCCACTGCCTTTTCCTGGGCACCTGGAGCCCCAGCTCCATCTGAGGCAGCCAGCTCCAGCCCCCTTGGGTCTGATCAAGCCCTGAGCCAAGCCTCACCCCCTGAATCCCACGGGCCCTAGAGATCCTCTCCCTCTTGCCTGCCAGCAGGGCTGTGCTGGGCCAAGCGCTGGCAGGAGTGATCCCAGATAAAGGCAGTGACCTCCTTTACCGGGAGTGTCCTCCGGGGGGGTGGGGGGCGCAGGGGGAGAGTGAGTTTGTTCGCAGCTCTGAGGCCCGCCCCCCCCTCCCATTATCACAAAGTCAGTGCTGGCCCTGCCCCCACCCCCGGCTACTGCCCTGGTGGGCATGTGCCTGGGCCAATGAAGTGCATTGCCAAAGCCTGGCCGAGGTCTCTGCTGCTGTTCACGGACGGGGTGGGGTGGGTGGCTGTGGGCCCAGGGCGCCAGAGAGTGGGATCTCCCCAGCTCCCCCTCCAGCCCTGCTGCAGGTCCCTGGCTCTGAGTCACCTGGCCACCCCTGCCTCCTCCCTCCCCTCCCGGCCGCCGGGAGGAGGGTGGGGCAGTGGCTGGAGTGTTTGGACCAGGGCCTGGGGCTCTGCTCTGGCCTGTGGTTGCCCCCTGCTGGTGCAGTGCTGGCTCACCCAGCCGTGCCCCATGTCCCGCTGCCCCTATTGTGTGAGCAGCTGCTGTAGGCTTGTCCCACAGGCCAAGCCAGGCCTCCCCTCTGGCACCCTCTAGTCTGTGCCAACAGCTGGGGGTGCAGTGGCAGTGTCCCCAACCCCCCCCTCATTGGAGGGAGAAAGGAGACAAGGAGGGGCTGTGAGAGAGCCCCATTCTCCTACCCTTCCTGCACCCTGCTCCCCTGGCTCAGCTCGGAGCCTCGTCCTGCCTCTGTAGTCACTGGGCATGGGGGTTAGCGCCATCAGCAACCCCACCCCCACCAGCTGGAAACAGTGAGCGACCAGTGCCAGGTCAAGGACCTGCCCCAGGACCCGGAGGAGTATGGGGGATCAGGGCCTAGACCAGGCGTGACCGTAGTGGGGGATCAGACCCATCACTCATGAGGGTTGGGGTTGTCTAACATCTCCTCTCATCCTGCTCGCAGGTGTGGCCCCTACTGCCCTCTCCCAGCCCATCCCCTGCTCCCTTGGTGCCCAGGGGGCACTCAGCCAGCCGCACATGGTCGTGCACCCCATGAGGTGGGAGGGAGGCTCCAAGCCTGGGAGCTGTGCTGTGCTAAGGACCAAACCCGCCTTACCCAGGTCCTGGGAGATTTTCGTGATGCGCAGAGTCACTGCTCTGGTTGCCTGTGACCCCTCCCGCCCTGACCTGCAGGGTCCCAGCCAGGCCAGCGGGGGGGAGAGCAGCACGGCTATTGCAGGCAGTTGTGTGAGAGGGAGGGAGGGAGGGAGGGAGGGAGGAAGCGGGGGTCTGGAGGGCACTGACTTGGCCATGCAGCCAGGGGTTGGGACCTGGGCTGAGCCAGGTTTGGCGCAGGGATGGCCTGGCTGGGCGTGCCCTGTTTGTGATCAGCTGGGCCTAGCCTTGGCCATGTCAGGCTAGCACCCCTTCAAGCCCAGTGCCCCTGGCTGGTTCACGGAAAGGGTGGGGAGGGCAGGCGACTGCTTCCCAGCCCAGGTAGGGGATCCCCTGGGTAGGAGACAGGCAGAGAGAGAAAAATGACATGAAACCTCAATAAAGGGCACCAAGAGCAGGAGTGACTCGCATGGAACCCAGGAGTCCTGCCTCCCAGCCACTGATCTAACCCTTGGACCCTGCTCCCCTCCCAGAGCTCAGCACAGAACCCAGGAGTCCTGCCTCCCAGCCCCCACTGCTCTGCCCATCCTTCTCTCCCCTCATACTCCTGCTAATAATGGCACACGCAGCCTGCTGGGAACATGCCCCGGCACAGGTCAGTCCCGTAGAGCCCAGCAGGCCCCGTTTCCCCTCCCCCTGGGCCAGCTCCTGTCTCCCTGCTGGGCAAACGAGCCCTGCCAGCCCTGCGTGCCTGCTGTGGACGGGGTGAGAGACCCTGGCACCTCGGATCTGCTGCTCGGGCCCAGCCCCAATCTGCTCAGCTGCGGAGCTTTCCACCCCTGATACCCGTGGGGAATTGTCAGCTCCAATTAACAGCCATTTGGATAATTGCTGCGCAGCTGCCAGGCAGGTGGGTGGCGGATTGGGGGCCTGGAATGAAAATGCTCCAGCAGAGACACCTGCCCAACTGTGGGCTCGCCAGCTCCCCCTATGGCTGCCCTTACAGCTGGGCTGCCACCGGGGCTCTGTGTGCACCCCCAGCCTGCACCTTGAGCAAGGGGGACCCCAGCCACACACGCTGTACCCCTCAGCCTGCCCCCAGAAGCATGAGGGGGGTGCAGGCATGAGACAGCCGGCCATGGTCCTGGTCGGTGCTAGGCAGGAGGGTGGGTCCGGCAGACAGGCTCAGCCTGCAGAGACCTGCATGCAGACCCTGCTGGAGGGAGAGTGTTTGGGGCAGAGCGGGATGACTGGGGGGCTTACAGCAGGGCTGGGGGGAGGCAGTGGGGGTAGCAGGGAAGGGGAGAGGTTTACAGTAACTGCAAGCTGCATACACTGCATGGGTCGGGGGGCCAGGGGGTGATTTGGGGTGGGGCAGTGGGAGGCAGGAGGTGCGGGTGGGTGATACCCCCATGCAGTGGCAGTGCCCCCTGTAGGCAGCACTGGTGCATCCACTGGGCCCTAGAGCAAATATTGTCTACAGATCGGAGTTCACCAAACCCAGGCTGAGCCAGCCCTGCCCCCAACCTGCCCATCCCTTGTGGGTGTGGACTGCAGCCCAGTGCCCCCTGCCCTGGGCCTGGCCATGCTGGGGGCTGAGCGATCCCAGAATGATGCCCAGCGCACACCCCTTCTCCTGGGCAGGGACTCAGTATCTCGTCCCCCAGCCCTCCCCAGAATCGGCCCCCAACCTCCGGGGCTGGGCGGGAGGCAGGGAAGGCAACCGGCCTGAGCCAAGTTCACAATTATGCAACCAGCCCGTGTGATGCTGCTTATCATCTTACCGCACAGCCCAAAGCTGGCTCACCCGCCACTTTCATGGCATTTCATTGCCTGAAATTAAATTTCATTTCCTAATTACTGGGTGGACTCCAGCTGCTGGGCTGGGCTTTAAGAAGGGGGCAGCGTAGTGTGATCAGCATCAGTTACAGAGACAGCCTGTTGGAGAGAACCCCCCCAAAGCCCGAGACCCCCCTCACCACAGCCAGCCCCCCCAGGCTGCATCTAACGAGGCCCACTCACCTCCCTCTGCCCTGCAGGAAACTCAGCCTGGCTGATTCCTACAGGGCCCATCCAGCCCAGTATCCCCTCTCCCTGCTACGCTGGCTCTGCCCAGTGGAATTAGGGTGACCAGACAGCAAGTGTGAAAAATTGGAACGGGGTGGGAGGTAATAGGAGCCTATATAAGAAAAAGATCCAAATATCGGGACTGTGCCTATAAAATTGGGACATCTGGTCACCCTAAGTTCATGTGCTGTGGAGCAGCTCACAACATGGGTGCCAACCTCAGGGCAGCCCCGAAACTGGCTGGGTGTTCTCAAAAGAGCTTACAGCAACCAGGTACTGGCTGTGAATTCCTCCAGCCCTGCAACAGCCGCAGACAGTCCCCTGAGGCACCCCGGTCTAGCAAGCCGGCCTCAGTGATAGACAGGCCCAGGGTTAGGTTCCAAAAGGCAATAGAAGCTGCTGTCACTTCCAAGATCTGTTTCTCTTTCCGGGATAACCCCAGCTGAGCTGCTTGGGGATCCCTTGCTTACGCTTCGAAATCTTGCCCTCCCCAGGTGCCAAGCTCGGCAGTGCTACAGCTCCTTCTGGCCAGGCATTTTATTCCTTGTTCCCAGAGCTCAAACTGATGGAACGAGTGTCGGCACCTGGTTCCCCTTCAAGGGCGTGGGGGCTGCAGTAGGAAGACAGCCTAAAATAGGAGCCCTTGTATTAAAGGCCTGGTACAAGGCCTAAGCTAAAGTATGGGCAAACTTTGCTAATAGAAAACAAAAGTCAGGCTGTGAGCGAACGTCAGTCCCTGCCCGCTGGCACATTCCCAGGGTCTGGTGAGCCCAGCGCTGATCATGTAGAAACGTGCAGTCCTGGACCGTGCTTGGCACAAAGGACTCAGACAAACCCATTCCAGAAGCTTGGTACGAAAACCACAATATAAAGAATGGCGCAAAAACATTCCCCAAGGATAACTGGAACACACTGAGCCCTCCTAAAAGATAAGGTCAAATAGCAACTTAATAAATAAAAATGTTTTAATCAAACCAACATGTACAAAAAAGTGGACAATAACTAGTCAGGTCAGAGGGCAGTATCTAAGTCAGAGGCAGCTTGTTTGTATCAGGGTATCTCTGAGAGAATGTATTAGTCCAGCCAAGGGGGCAAGGGAAAGTCCCGCCATTCACTGAGCTGCATCCGTTGTCACAGGCATACATGTCTTAGTATCCTCGTAGAGTCTTCCAGGTGCTATTACCATGCCTTGTCAACAATAAACCTGGCGGGGTGCCTTCGTCCCTTAACGGATCCTGTGGTCATTGGGCGGTTCACTCAAGGTCTGCTGTGCTGGCTGTCTGCGCAGAGCTGGGGCAGCACACAGGGAGAACACACACACGCAGTGAAATATCTAACAACAGAAGCAATCAGTAAGGATGTTTCGCAATGGCTCTTTTGGTTTCGATGGGCAGGCCCAACACTTTACACTAATTCATGCTTCTCCCCTGTTGGGGGAGTTACACAGGCCATGGCTACACTACAAAATCAAATCGCCCTGCGTGCAGCCGCCACAGTAGTTACAGCACTTGTGTGTGTGTACACCTGGCTCCTTGTGTCTGTGGTGTGTGGTATCGATTATACTGTCAGTGTGGGGCATTGCGGGACAGTCGATGTGAGCAACGCAGTATGTACACTGACACTGCATTGACCTAACTACGCTGGCTGGGGGAAGTGGCGTGATTAAGTCGGCAAAGCAGGTGAGTTACATCAGCGGGAGCCAAATTTTAGTGTAGACGCAGTGTTAGGTGGACGTAAGCTGCCTTGCAAACTCAGTGGTGTGGAGCAGTTACAGAGGTTTATGATGCAAACGTTCATTCTAACTTTATACCACGGGCTACAGAGGTTATGGGAGAGATCAATCCTGCAAGCAATTCCACAAGTCGAAACACTCCACACACGCTGATCAGCAGCTGTTGTCACACGGCTAACACACAGGCTGGGTCAAGCTCCGCATTTGTCAGTGTTCAGTGAGGCCTAAGGGCCTGGGCATGAGCTGGCACCTGGTGTGCTAGCATCACAGGACCCATCTAGCCCAGTACCCCGCCCTCTCCCTGCTGCCTCCTTCCCCAAATTAGATCAATGGGGCCAGCCACTCCAGCTAGTTCAGAGGAAGGTGCAAGAACCCCCTCCTAGTGGCTAATGATGACATAACCAGTCGGGGGAGGGGGGAAGGGGGGCATATCCCCCTCATCCTGACAGTCAGCAATGGTCTTGTGCCCTGTTTTCTAAATTCTGTCCTGACACCATTGCTCCCCCACCCCCCACCATCCTTGTCTGAATCCTGCCAGGCTCGCAATGTCAGTGTCATATAGTGGCAGTGACTTCCCCTGGCTAATTATGTAACTTCCCTTGACATTTGCTTTCACAGAGCGTCCCATTGCTCTTGCAACACTGGGGCAGGTGAAGCGGGGGGCAAATGGGAGCACCCCCCTCCTTTCATTATATTCTGTACCTATTTCAGCCCTGCTTCTTTTGCTCCTCTTTAAACTAAAGCCTGAGCTTTTTTGTTGGTAAATTGACCTTTTTCTTGACAGTGTTGTGGAAAAAATTTGCTTCTTTCTAAACATTTCAGGTTTTTGATGAGCAATTTAAAAAAAGCCTTCGAAAAATTATCCCTCCCTCCCCCATTTCTCTACCCTTTGTCCTTTTCTCATTTGCCACTGGAAAGTGGATGGGAGGGGATGAAAAAACCCACACACGTACACACACACGCTCATTTTGGGCTTTTGAAAATTTTTTGCAAGGGGTGAAAACATAAGGGTTCCATGCACCCCCCCAAATTTCCAAGGCAGCTCAATTGTGGGGCTGCTGCTCTTCCTGCTGCCCTTCTAGTGCCAAGGTAGACCAACGCCCTGTCACACTTTAACCCTTAAATGGCCAGCGTTGCCAACGCCCATCACTGCATGGTGAGCCCAGCAGTGGGTGGGTGGGTGAGTTGGAATGGGATCAGTAACGAAGAAACTTCACTTTCGTTCGATAAAGTGCCCACCCTCGGCGTGGCGGAGAAGCCCCAGACCTCGCTCCTCCCAAACACAGCCATGCCAGAATGCAAACAAATATTAAAATCTTGTGATTTTTAAAGCAAATCTCATGATTTTGAGGCCTGACTAGTGACTTCTGAGTGTTGGGGCGCAAGAGGGGCACCAAAGCTGATGGGCCCGCTCGGCCTTCTTGCCATCTGGGCAGAGGCACCTGTGTGGGACCCGGGGTGGCTCGTGCCTCCCCACACTTGGGACAGACAATACTAAACATCTCATGGCTCCCCCTGGCAGTGCGTGGAGGGAAAGCCGTTCCTGAGCTATGGCCACAGAGTCAAGGGAGGCAGTGTGGCCTAGTGATAAAGCACTGAACTGGGATGCAGCGGACTGGTGGGGTCGATGTCTGGCTCTGCCACTGGGTGACCTTGGGCAAATCTCTTCCCTGCCCTCTGCCTCAGTTTCCCCATGTGTACAGTGGGGATGATGACACTGACCTCCTTTGGGAAGTGTTTTGCTGGACAGTGCTATGTAAGATGAATAATAATATTCTGGGCTGGCGGGGTAGGGGGCGTCTCTCCTCTCTGGGGCACGGGTTCGAATCTGTCCCCGGGGAGCAGTGTCTGACAGTGGGGGTGGCTGTGGAGAGGGGCTCAGTCCAGTTCCTCTTGGGACAGCACCCGCGTTGCCTGCCGGCTGTGGGACCGGCACGCTGGGGCTACAGAGCCTGAGCTCCGCTCTGCCCCTAGATGGGTCCCTTCAGGGCAGGGCCGTTGGCGTGGGAGATGGGGGTGTGACGCAAGCCTTGGGCTCTGGGGCAGTCGAGCTGGCCCTTTCCCCAGTGCTGGAGTCCCTTCCACAAGGCCCAAAGCTCCCCAGGCCTGAATCCTGGCCCCACGGAGCCCGGCTCGAGGGCGGGGGGGGGGGGGGCGTTTCCTGCAGCCGTACTGCCTCTCCGGTACAGCCAGTGGCCTTGGCACTCTGGAGCAAGGCAAGTCACTTTCCAGCCCCCACCCCTGGGGCCAGGGGGCACAGGCCAGCCCAGGGCTCTGAGGAAGATGGGGCGCGCCCTCCGCCCCTCTGGTTTAAACGTCTCTCTGTCCCTTCCCCCCGCTCCATGGCCCCGTGCACAGCTCTCCTCTTTCTGCATCTTCCCCTCCTGCTCTTTAGGATCTGGCCCCCTGGGGAACCCAGGTGTCAAGGAAACCCGCTCCCGGCTGGGGAGCCATGGTTGGCTTTTGGGCCCCAGGCTTCTGCATGGCCCTGGCTAACGAGCCCCCTGGGAGGGCAGCGCTGCCCGGCCTGGGCCCTGGGGCCTCGGCAGGAGCTGCCACAGAGCGCCAGCGGCAAAGCTGCCAGTGGAGGCTTCTCCAGTGCCCTGCAGAGTGGGGGAACTGGGCTGAACTGGGGCCAGCGTCAAGGCCATGGGAGGTGCCAGCCAGGTAAGGGGCTGGGTTCCCCACTGTTGGGCCCTATGGGGATGCTGGCTGAGGGTCCTTGTGCCCATGGCATTAGAGGGATCACAGGGATGAGGCTCTGGGAGTTTGGAGAGGGGTCCGTGTTCAGCTCCCATCTCCCCACACACGCTTCTGATCCAGAATGGCCTGGGTGCGAGACCTTCCCCTGGCTGGTGCCGAATGGCCAGTGTTTGCTGGGATGCTTTGGACCCGGCAGCTGCTCCCTGCCCCTGGGGGAGGTTCATCGCTGGGGCAGTGCTGCCAGCCCCAGAGACTGAGGGCCTGGGCCCCACAGCAGATCACTCTGTACTCCACCCCTTGCCCTGCCTGAGAAGGCGGGGAGGGCACTCTTGGCCAGTCCTTGGCTGTCAACTAATGCCCGTCAGAGCATGGACCCATCCCCCTAGGGATGGAGTTGAGACCCCCAAAGTCATGTCACACATAGGCCTGCTGGGCACTGGCAGTGGAGCAATCCCTTCTCTGGCAGGGACTGTGGGGGGAGGCTCTTGGGGCAGAGATGGGACCAGTGGGGCATCCCTGTCACAGCGGGGGAGCAGGTCTGTAGTCCTGGCCTGGAGAATCCGTTATCCACCGCTCCTTACCCGCTGCCCAGTCGAGGCACCGAAAAGAAACCGTGTGATTGTAGGTGACCTATCGAGTGGCACCTAGTGCGACTCAGAGCGACATGGCTGGCACAAAGGGCTCGGTGAATGGGGAGGACTGGCTGGGAGCGGGGCACTGACTGAGTCACTGGGCTCCCACGGCCAGAAGAATCTCGGCCCCGGCCTTGCACCACCCCAGGGCCCCAATCTCTGGTGAGGCCTTGCCCAGCTCCCTGGCAAGAGGCCCAGCAGCCCTGGTCACTCCCAGGACTAGAGTCACTTGTATTCCAGTCACTCAGTTCATCCCTGGGGTTGAGATGTAGCCACCTCTGGGGTGGGGTGCAGGGGCTATTTATACAGGGATCCTTTGCCCAGCACTGAGATGCAGCCACCTCTGGGGTGGGACGGAGCAGCTCTTTAACAGCCACACAGCACAGTAGATTAGGGCAAGTGAAGAATCCCACACCTAGTTGCACTGCACTGCACAGAGCGTGGGGAGCTGGGCCAGGGAGCCTTGGGGGAGGGATAGCTCAGTGGTTTGAGCATTGGTCTGCTAAACCCAGGGTTGTGAGTTCAATCCTTGAGGGGGCCATTTAGGGATCTGGGGCAAAAATTGGGGATTGGCCCTGCTTTGAGCAGGGGGTTGGACTAGATGACCTCCTGAGGTCCCTTCCAATCCTGATATTCTATGATTCTATGACCAGGCTGCACTGCACATGGGCTCCTTAGTGACAAGTGCTCAGAAACTTAGATTTACAACCCCCAAAATAGCACAAATTGAGCACTATGCTGGGGCCGGCACAGACTAGAAGGGGCAAGTGCCCCCTACTGGGTCCTCCCACCCCACTCACTGCAGCCCCTAGCACCCCATAAGCTCCATCCATGCAGAGTAAGGGGACTGGCACATGGAATTGCAAGCCCAATAGCAAGGATTTCTGATGGCTCTGTAAACTCGGGGCGGGGGAGTGGAGAATTGCTAATATACTTCCTATTTTTAAGAAATGGAAAAAAACGTGGTCCAGGTATCTACAGGCCTTTTAATTTGACCTCAACTGTCTGCAGGGTCTTGGGACAAATTTTGAGTGAGAAAGTAATGAAGGACAAAGAGGTGAACTGGGATAAAATACCACCTGGTTTTACAATCGGTAGGTCCTGCCAGGCCAACCTGATCTGTTTCTCTGTGAAGATAACTGAGGTTTTACACAAAGGAAATGCAGTAGATCTAATCCAGTGGTTCTCAAACTTTTTGTATTGGTGACCCCTTTCGAACACCAAACCTCTGAGTGCGACCCCCCCTTAAAAATTAAAAACACATTTCTGATATTTAACACTATGTTAAATACTAAATTTAAACCCTATTGCTTAAAATGAATTTACCTTTACTCACTGCTTTTAAATTAAGACTAAAACACAGCGGGTGGCGGGGCCTGGGGCTGACAACCCTGTGTGTGCTCCCGGCTGATAACCCTCAGCATGGCCGGGCTGCGCCTGAAACCCCATTACAGGGGTGGGGCTCACAGCGTCCTGGAGGCCCCAGCTCAGGGCTCACAGCCCCACTCCTGGTTGGGGTCAGCACTTGCAACCCCATGTGGCAGTCGGACTCAGGGATCACAGCCCCGCTCCTGGCCAGGGTTGGGGTCTGGGCTTGCAGCCCTGTGTGGGGCTTGGAGTCGGGGCTCGCAACCACGATTCCCTGTTGGGGTCGGGGCTCACAGCCCGGCCCAGGGGTTGGGGTCAGGGCTCACAGCCTAGCACAGGGGTCGGGACCCACAGCCGTGTGCCCGGGTTGGGGCTTGTAGCCCTGCAGCTCCACACAGGGGTCAGGGCTGCCAGCCTGGTGCAGGGGTCGGGGCTCGCAACTTACAGCCGCACGCTGGGGTCAGGGCTCGTGACCCCCCCACTTAAGCGGGTGGTGACCCCCAGTTTGAGAACCAATGATCTAATCTACCTGGATGTCAGTGAGGCATTTGATACAATTGGGAAATTATTAGTTCAATTGGAGAAGATGGGCTTTAATCTGAGAATTGAAAGGTGGATAAGGAACTGGTGAAAAGGACGTGCAGAAAAGGACCTGGGGTTACAGCAGATGAGAAGCTGGAGGTGAGTCAGCAGTGTGCCCGTGTTGCCAAAAAGGCTAACAGCATATTGGGCTGCATTAGTAGGAGCATTGCCCACAGATCGAGGGAAGTGATTATTCCCCTCTATTCAGCACTGGTGAGGGCCTCATCTGGAGTATTGCGTCCAGTTTTGGGCCCCCACTACAGAAAGGATGCGGACAAATTGGAGAGAGTCCAGCGGAGGGCAATGAAAATGAGTAGGGAGCTGGGGCACGTGACTTATGGGGAGAGGCTGAGGGAACTGTGGTTATTTTGTCTGCAGAAGAGAAGAGGGAGGGGGGATTTGATAGCTGTCATGGAGTCCCCAGGCGATGCTCTGGAACTGCTCCCCATGAAGCCAGTCAGGACTCTGGGGAAGTCTCCTGTCTGTGAGCAGACTGTCTGCAGGACACACAGCTCACACAGCTTCCTGGGTCTGACCTCAGAGCATTCAGCATCCTCTGCCCCTCCGTGCGCTTCCCACAGTGAGTCTGCTCTGGCGGGGCTCCTGGGGAAGCCAGAGGGTCCTGCACCCCAACTTCGCAGTCAGATGTGACTCTCAGCCAGCCAGTAAAACAGAGGTTTATTAAACGACAGGAACATGGTCTAAAACAGAGCTGGTAGGTGCAGAGAACAGGACTCCTCAGCTGGGTCCATTTTGGGGGGCAGTGAGCCAGACAACCACGTCTGCCCTTCACTCCATGTCTCAGCCAGCCCCAAACTGAAACTCCCTCCAGCCCCTCCTCCTCTGGGCTTTGTTCCTTTCCCGGGCCAGGAGGTCACCTGATTCCCTTGTTCTCCAACCCTTTAGCTCTCACCTTGCAGGGGGGAAGGGCCCAGGCCCTCAGTGGCCAGGAAACAGGGTGTCGGCCATTCTCTGTGTCCAGACTCCTGCACACACCTGCCCTCTAGGGCTCTGCAGTGATCAGACACCCTTCTCCCACCACCTAGATACTTAAGAACTGCAAAGGGGAAATTGAGGCACCCCCACACTATTCAGAGGAAACATTAAGAACAGTCCCACTTCGTCAAATCAGCACCCCCCCCAACTTGTCTAGGATTTTATCGGTGGTAGGCATTGGACATGGTGATGGCACTGAACTTCCCATATCCACACAGAACCGGATCGACCTGTCCTTCTTGGGAACCAGCACCATGGGAGAGGCCCAGGGGCTGGAGGACGGCTGGATCACCCCTAAAGCCAGCATGTCTCCAACCTCTCTCTCCAGGTCCTGGGCTGTTTTCCTAGTGACCCTGAATGGGGAACACCTGATGGAAAGATTGGCTCCTGTTTCCACCTGGTGAACAGCCAGGATAGTGAGCCCGGGCCGGCTGGAGAACAGCTGCCGGTGTGAAGGCAGCACCTCTCTGATCTCTGCCTGCTGGGCAGGGGTTAGCTGGTCTGAGAGGAGAATTGATTCCAGCGAGGGGTCAGCCCCCACCTCAGGGAGGAGTCCCACCAGGGGATCCTCTCCCTTCTCCTCCCACTGCCCACACCCAGCCAGCCCCAACTTCTCCCTGGCCCAGTATGGCTTCATCATGTTGACATGGTGCACCCAGTGGCGGTGTGCCCGGTTGGACAGTTCCACGACATATTTCACTTCATTTACCTGTCTGATGACCTTGAAGGGGCCGTCCCAGGCATCTTGCAGCTTGTGCTTCCTCATGGGGATGAGAAGCATCCCCTGGTCCCTGGTAGCCTAGAAGCAGGCACGTGCTGAGCGGTTGTACCAGACCTTCTGCTTCCCCTGTGCCCTGGCTAGGTTTCCCCTGGCCAAGCCCATGAGCTCCGCGAGCTTTTCCAGACAGGTCAGAACATACTCCATCGGGGGAGGCCTTCCCCCCGCACTCGTCCCTCATCAAGTCGAGGGGTCCCCTCACCCTCCTCCTATTTCCGAAAGGGGAAAACCCTGTAGATTCCTGGGGCACTTCCCTGTATGTGAACAGCAGGTGGGGTAAATACTTCTCCCAGTCCTGTGGGTGCTGGTCCATAAAGGTTTTCAGCCTCATCTTTAGGGTCCCATTGAACCTCTCCCCCAGCCTGTTGGACTGACGCCGACGCCGAGGCCCAGGTGTGTCAGACCCCACACTTCTCCCACAAGCACTGGAGCAGGGTTGACATGAAGTTGGACCTCTGGTCTGTAAGGACCTCCTTGGGGAACCCCACTCTGCTGAAAACGGTGAGCAGCGCGTCTGCCACGGTGTCTGCCTCCATAGAGGACATGGCCACTGCCTCGGGGTAGCGCAGAGAGAAATCTACCCCCACCAGAATGTATTTCTTCCCCGACCGGGCTGCCCTGCTGAGGGGCCCCACTATGTTCATGGCCACCCTCTGGAAAGGCTCCTCTACGATGGGCAGAGGTCTCAGAGCTGCTTTACACTTCTCCTGGGCCTTCCCCACCCTCTGGCAGGAGTCCCAGGCCCTGCAATTCTGTTGGACGGCGTCAAAGGCCCCGGGCCACTGAAAGTTCTGCAGCAGCCTCTGCCTGGTGCGCCAGATGCCCTGAAAGGGGAATATTGTGGGCCAAGTACAACAGTCTGTGGTGGTACCTCTGGGGGAGGACCACCAATTGCCTCCTGGCTTTCCAAGGTTCAGTTGGCCCTGAACCAGCCCATTCCCGGGACAGGAATCCCTTCTCCCACAGGAATCTCTCCCGGCAGTCCTCCCCCTGGGGTCCTGCACCATTGTGGCCAGCAAGGGCCCTCCGCTTCTCTAAGGAGTGATCCTCCTGCAGCTCCATCTGGAATTCGGCTGCTGGGTTTGAGGGGACAGCCCTGGTTGGCGGTGCCTCAGTTTCCCCACCTTGGGACAGAGGCTCTGGCCCAGCACTGTCAAGCCCTACCCTCATGCTTCAGTGTGATCCCCGACCCCAGCATAGCCTTATCGACTGCGTCCCCCTGGACCCGCGGTGCCCTCTCTCGGTGGGCTTCCGCCCAGTTGACACCCCGCGGGTTCTGCTTGGTTGCCATTTCCTCCATCTTCAGGCATTGAGCCACCTTGTGTCCTTTTTGGCCACAGTAATTACATTTCAGGTCCCTCAAGTCCCATGGGGGGTCGGCCTGCCCCGGCCTTCAGGGGCACCTGTGAGTTGGGCTTCCTGGAGTCCCACCCTGGGGAGGTTTCTGTGTGACTCCCCTTCTGAGTCCCTGATGTGGATCTCCCTCCTGACCCCTATCTGCTGTTCACAAACTCATCCACTAGTGCCCCTGCACTGCCCAGATCTTTAGGCTTCCGGTCCACTAACCACATCTTAAGGTCTGGAGGGCAGGTGTCATACAGCTGCCCCAACCCCACCAGGTTACACACCTCCTCTGCGGTAGTGGCCCCTGTGCCCTTCCCCCACCTACGGAGATATTCCCCCAGCAGATTGGTGACCTCCTTGTAAGTGACACCTGGGGTCTTGCGTACACCCCGGAATCGTTTCCTGTTCGCCTCGGGGGTCAGTTCAAACTTCAGCAGCTAAGCCTGTTTGAACAGGTCATCGTCCCCCATCTCAATACCATCCATTTGGCTGAAGGGCTCTATGGCCTTGGGATCCAGCAGGGGGGTCAGATAGTGTCAGAACCATACAGCTCAGGGTAGCCTAGAATTCCTCCTTACCTAGTGTTGGCCCATTCCCAGCTTCTGGCAAACAGAGGCTAGGTACACTTCAGAGCTTGGTTTGCATCCCTGCTCATCCTGACTAATTCATGAACTTATCTAGTTCTTTTTTAAACCCTGTTATAGTCTTGGCTTTCACAACTTCCTCTGGCAAGGAGTTCCACAGGTTGACTGTGCATTGTGTGAAGAAATACTTCCTTTTGTTTGTTTTAAACCTGTTGCCTATTAATTTTGTTTGATGACCTCTAGTTCTTGTGTTATGAGAAGCAGAAATAACACTTCCGTATTTACTTTCACCCCCTTAGTCATCTCTTTTCCAAGCTGAAAAGTCCCAGTCTTCTCTCTTCTTATAAGGAAGCTGTTCCATACCCGTAATAATTTTTGTTGCCCCTTTCTGTATCTTTTCCATTTCCAATATATCTTTTTGAGATGGGGCGACCACATCTGCACACAGTATTCAAGATATGAATGTAGTGTGGATTTATATAGAGGCAATATGATATTAATTCTGCTTATGCTCAAATAAATTGGTTAGTCTCTAAGGTGCCACAAGTTCATGTTTCCCGGTACCCTACATTATACGTGGGCCCCCAAGAATAAGCTTGTATCCTATGTTTGTACAGCGTAGCTGTAAAGTCTACCACTTGCTGTAGTGCAGTTGATCTTTGACACTTAATAGCTGTGATGGATAAATTGAAATGACTTTAATGTTATTTCCAGTGCCTGGAAGTTGAAGCTAGAAAAATGCAGAATGGAAATCAGGTTTATTTTTAACAGTGAGGATAACTAACCACTGGAAAAATTACCAACTGTTGTAGGTTCTCCATCAAATTTTAGAAAGACATCCAATTTTGATTTCAAAAAGATCTGCTCTAGATCAAATGGGAATTAATTCATGGCAGTCCTATGCCTTGTGTTCTACAGAAGATCAGCCTAGATCAGTAGTTTTCAATTTTTCTTCATTTGAGGATTCCTAAAAATTTTTGAATGGAGGTGCAGGACCCCTTTGGAAATCCTAGACATAGTCTGTGGACCCCCAGAGGTCTGCAGGTGACAGGTTAAAAACCACTCCTAGATTATCATAATTGTCTCTTCGGGCCTTAGAAATCTGCGAATCTCCTCATTTTTCGTCTGTAGGGTTGATATTTTTAGGAGGAGAGTGACACTCAGAAACTGGCTCAAAGGGTCCTCCAACAAACCTTCAGTTCTTTCAGCATCAGTAAACTGGATTTAGAAGGCAACTATGGTAAGTGTTTCTTTGCTGGCTTCTAATATTCATGCAGAGAACTGGACTAGATGACCTCTCGAGGTCCCTTCCAGTCCTACAATTCTCTGTTTCTATTCATGGTTCCTGCAAAGATACAGTGAGAGACCGCTTAGATCTTTGAAAGTATGAAAGTATCTTAAACTTGGTTAAAGGAGGGAGTGGAGTAACTTTCCGCTATAGGCATTAAGTTTGGTGAATATATGCTTCTGTGTATTAGAGCAGCAGTTCACAACTTCTTTCATTCTGGGACCCAAAACCAGGTGCAGTGGTGGTCTTGCAATTCAAAACCACACAAACATTAGAGGCAATAAAGGATGATGTGGGTCAATATCACAGCAAGAAACAATACCTAGGTTTTGCAAGGTGGGTGTGAGACTGGCTGGGTAATATGTTGGGTTGGGGACTGGGTGTACTGAGACAAATGCTTCTAGGCAGTGTATTGGGTGCAGATACTCTACATCATGCCCCAACCTTTGTGAGCCAGGAAGGCTGGAGTGGGGGCGTAACTCAGCTGTGTGTGGTTTGTTTTATTTATTTAGTGTATGCAATCCGGCCAAGCCGCAGCCTTCTTATCAGTCATGTTCAAGGCATGAAGACCTCCAGGAAGTTGCCATTTTGCAGTCCTCCACAGTGTGTGCATCATGGTTTGTGGGTTCCCACATTGACCTAGTGGACTATGTCCCCCAGCTGCAGCATGTCTGTGGTCTGGAGAAATGGATGATCCAACTAGCAGATCAAATTTGCTGTGTGCGGTACAAACTGGTTACAAAGCTACAGTCATGTCTTGTGCAGCCAGAGCCTAAATCAGTTTCCTGGGGATCATCCCAGTGAAGTGACTGTTCTTATTAAGGCCCTGTCCTTGCCATAATTCATAACTGACTTTATTACCAGTGGCTGGCTCCAAAATGCGTTTTGCTACAGACGCAACATGATTAATATCCTGTTAGTACTAGGGCTGTCAAGCAATTAAAAAATGTAATCACGCACTTAAAAATAATAGAATACCATTTAAATATTTGTGGATGTTTTCTACATTTTCAAATATATTTATTTCATTTACAACACAGAATACAAAGTGTACAGTGCTCACTTATATTTCTTTTTTATGACAAATATTTATACTGTACAAAAAGACAAAAGAAATAGTGTTTTTCACTTCACCTAATACAAGTAATATAGTGCAATCTCTTTATCACGAAAGTAGAACTCACAAATGTAGAATTATGTACAAAAAAATTGCATTCTCAAAAAAAACGATGTAAAACTTTAGAGCCTACAAGTACACTCAGTCTTACTTCTTGCTCAGCCAATTGCTAAGACAAACAAGTTTGTTTACATTTGCAGGAGAGAATGTGTCCATGCTGATGATGAGTTCTGCTCAATAACAATCCAAAGCAGTGTGGCCCAACACATGTTCACTTTCATCATCTGAGTTAGATGCCACCAGCAGAAGGTTGATTTTCTCTTTTGGTGGCTTGGATCTGTAGTTTCCACATTGGAGTATTGCTCTTTTCAGACTTCTGAAAGCATGCTCCACACCTCGACCCTCTCAGATTTTGGAAGGCACTTCAGATTCTTAAACCTTGAGTCGAGTATTGGAGCTATCTTTAGAAATCTCAGATTGGTACCTTCTTTGCGTTTGGTCAGATCTGCAGGGCAAGTGTTCTTAAAATGAGCAACCTGTGCTGGGTCATCATCCGCGACTGCTATACCAGGGAATCTGTGGCGGCGTGTGGGTGAAACAGCGCAGGGGGTGCACCGCTCTCCCCCAAGGAGTTCAGTCACACACATTATATTTTTAACAAGTGTCATCCGCATGGAAGCACGTCCTCTGGAACGGTGGCCGAGGCATGAAGGGGCATACGAATGTTCAGCATCTCTGGCATGTAAATACCTTGCAATGCTGGCTACAAAAGTGCCATACAAATGCCTGTTCTCACTTTCAGAAGACATTGTGAATAAGAAGTGGGCAGCATATCTCCCGTAAATGTCAACAGACTTGTTTCTCTCAGTGATTGACTGAACAAGAAGTAGGAGTGAGTAGACTTGTAAGGTCTAAAGTTTTACATTGGTTTGTTTTTGGGTGCAGTTATGTAACAAAAAAATCTACATTTGTAAGTTGCACTTTCACGATAAAGAAATTGCACTTCAGTACTTGTATGAGGTGAATTGAAAAATACGATTTCTTTTGTTTATCATTTTTACAGTGCAAATATTTGCAATAAATAGAATAGAGTGAGCACTGTACCTTTTGTATTCTGTGTTGTAACTGAAATCAATATATTTGAAAATGTAGAAAACATCCCAAAATGTGTAATACACAATAGAATACCAATTGAAATGTAACTGTGCGATTCATTTTTTTAATAATTCTTTTTTGAGTTAATGGCGTGAGTTAACTGTGATTAATCGACAGCCCTAATTAGTACCATGGTCAGGTAAGGGTGCTGCCCTCTCCAGAGGCATAGCCAGGTGTATGGTGTTGGTTTGAGGCATTGGGGACTTTTTCCCCCCTTAGTAGTTCATGGATGCACGGGCTTGGTGCTCTGGAACCAGTGAATGAAGTTCAGGGCTTGTCTACGCTTCCGCTTAAGTTGATGTAACTTATGTCGGTCACGGACATGAAAAAGCCACCCCCGTGAGCTGTCCGCACCGGCGCTAAGTCAGTGGGACACACACTCATTCTGTCATAGCTTCCACCTTTCGCTGAGGTGGAGTAATTATGCTGACAGGAAAGCGCTGTCTGGTCTTCATAGTGCGTTTACAGTACTGCCCTACATTAGCGCAGCTGCAGTGAGTCTGGTGAAGACTAGCCCCTGGACCAGGACCCTCTTGCAGTGTGACTACCCCTCGGGGCACACTCTCACTAGGACAAGCTCCTGGGCTTCAGCTCCTCCTTGGTCTGACCTCGGAGCATTCAGCATCCCTGTCTCACGCCATAAGCTCCCTGCAGTGAGCCACCTGGGGAAACCTTACACGCCCTCCAAAGGGACCATGCACCCCCGACTTCAGCAGTCAGGAGTGACTCTCAGCCAGTGGTGTAAAACAGAAGGGTTTATTAGTTGTCTGGAACACAGCATAGAGCAGAATCTTGTTAGCACAGAAAGCAGGAAGTTACAGCAAAGTTCATTTTGAGGAGACCCAGAGCCACGGGTTCTCCTCCTGAGTCCCAAACCAGGAGTCTGACCAGCTTCCAGCAGCCCACCTTCAGTCACACCCAGTTGCCCCTCCTCCATCCTGTATGCTGTTCCCCAAGCAAACCGGTCACCTGGCCTCCACCTCTCTTTGTTCTCCAATTCCTCCCACTGGCTCTTGCAGAGGATGGGCCCCGGCAATCAGTTGCCAAGATACATCTATTGTCTGGGCCCAGGGAGCTAGAAGGCACTTGCACCTTCCCTCTCGGGGTATCTGCAAAGGTCACACACCCTTATCCCACCACCTAGATACTTGTGCAACACAATGGGAAAACTGAGGCGTGCACAGTATTCATACAAACACTAAGACACTTTCCACTTCGTCACAAGTAGCCATTTGTCCTAAGTACCTATGTCAGTCTTTCTCAATGGCCTGTCCCTCAGATCTCCCCGACACTGTTTAGAAAGGCTGCAAGTTTTGGATTCACCAAGGGCAAGTCATGCCTGACCAGCCTGATTGCCTTCCAGGATGAGATAACTGGCTCTGTGGATATGGGGAAAGCAGTGCATGTGATATATCTTGACTTTAGCAAAGCTTTTGGTACGGTCTCCCACAGTATTCTTGCCAGCAAGTTAAAGTAGTATGGATTGGACGAATGGACTATAAGGTGGATAGAAAGCTGGCTAGATTGTTGGGCTCAACGGGTAGTGACCAATGGCTCCAAGTCTAGTTGGCAGCTGGTATGAAGAAGAGTGCCCCAGGGGTCAATCCTGGGGCTGGTTTTGTTCAACATCTTTATTAGTGATCTGGATGATGGGATTAATTGCACCCTCAGCAAGTTTGCAGGTGACACTAAACTGGGGGGAGAAGTAGATACACTGGAGGGTAGGGAAGGGTCCAGAGTGACCTAGACAAATTGGAGGATTGGGCCAAGAGAAATCTGATAAGGTTCAACAAGGACAAGTGCAGAGTTCTGCACTAAGGAAGGAAGGAAGGAAATCCCATGCACTGCTACAGACAGGGGACCGACTGGCTAAGCAGCAGTTCTGCAGAAAAGGACCTGGGGATGACAGTGGATGAGAAGCTGGATATGAGTCAGCAGTGTGCCCTTGTTGCCAAGAAGGCCAATGGTATATTGGGCTGTATTAGTAGGAGCATTGCCAGCAGATGGAGGGAAGTGGTTATTCCCCTCCATTTGGCACTGCTGAGGCCACACCTGGAGTGTTGCGTCCAGTTTTGGTCCCCCCACTACAGAACAGATGTGGACAAATTGGAGGGAGTCCAGCGGAGGGCAACGAAAATTATTCAGGAGCTGGGGCACATGACTTATGAGGAGAGGCTGAGGGAACTGGGGTTATTTAGTCTGCAGAAGAGAAGAGTGAGGGGGAATCTGATAGCAGCCTTTAACTACCTGAAAGGGGGTTCCAAAGAGGATGGAGCTAGGCTGTTCAAAGTGGTGGCAGATGACAGAACAAGAAGCAATGGTCTCAAGTTGCAGCGGGGGAGGTCTAGGTTGGATATTAGGAAACACTATTTCACTAGGAGGGTGGTGAAACACTGGAATGGGTTCCCTAGGGAGATGGTGGAACTCCATCCTTAGAGGTTTTTAAGGCCCGGCTTGACAGAGCCTTGGCTTGGATGATTTAGTTGGTGTTGGTCTTGCTCTGAGCAGGGGGTTGGACTAGATGACCTCCTGAGGTCCCTTCCAACCCTGATATTCAATGATTCTAAGCTGGTCCCTGGTACCAAAAAGGTTGAAAAATACTGATTTATGTAATCAATCTGGCCCGTCCTCCTTACTTCCAGCTATCTAGAAAACCTCCCACAGTCCATTGGCCCATGTTCCTTCTCTGCATGCCCTCTGTACATTGATACAAACGCGGATAAATAGCATGGAAGGTGTGAGGGGAGACACATTTGTGATGGCAAGAAAACTGCTGCACGGACACAAACTGAATCCTGAAGAAGAGGTCTATGTATGCTTGAAAGCTTGTGTGTCTCACCATCAGAAGTTGGTCCTCCCCTACCTTGTCCCTTCTGTGTAACTGTTAAGTGATTAAGGTGACTCGTGCCTGTCTCTGGGTCATAGTATGGACTAGGAGGAAACATTTTCAAAAAGTGCCTGTGACTTAGGCCCTCACTATGTTCAGAGAGTCTTCGGCTCTTAAGCACCTGCCAACCTCTGCACTTTACAGGGCCAAGTGCACTGTAGTGCAAATTGCATCCTTAACTCCAGACATGTTTGTTTTAGTTTGATGTTTTTCTAAATCCAACAGAGATGGCCTTGGAGTATGAAGGTAAATGCAAAAGGATTTACTTCAGAATGCCGTGCTTCTGCCAATCCTTAGCATGTCACTGCTGTACAACTAGTTAATTTGGTAGCTTCAAGGGTTTTTATAGTAATGTTTATTTCCAGCTCACTGTTCTGCATAAGTATAGTCATTAATATGTACCGGCCACTCTGCACTACTGATTGCGCTTTCCTCATTTTTAATTGGAATATTCCACTCACCCAAAATCCGAAGTGAATTTGGTTGGGTACACACAATGAGTGCCAACTTAGCAGTTTAGCATTTTTATCTCGGCTATTAAAAATTGATGGCTTAACCCCGTTAGAGGGCAGCTCCAGTACCTAGTATGCTTCCACTCTTGTTAATTGTGTTGATGATGAACTTAGATCTTGTTTTACAGAATGTTTTCTTTTGTCTTTTTATTCCTTCTCTTCCAGTTGATGCTTTGGATCCAGAGAGGTTAAGACAATGTCCCTATGATAAGTATCATCGAATCAGGGCCTGTTGGTTTCCCTATCATCTGATAAAGTGCAGGAAGGTAGGATGCATCCGATGAAGTGAGCTGTAGCTCACGGAAGCTTATGCTCAAATAAATTGGTTAGTCTCTAAGGTGCCACAAGTCCTCCTTTTCTTTTTGCGAATACAGACTAACATGGCTGTTACTCTGAAGGTAGGATGGGATGTTAAGGTCTCTAATGCACTTGGGAAATCATATTTTTGTAAATGCTTATGCATGATGAGCTCGGTATGCTGTGCTGCCTTTTGCTAGAAGGATGCCTTCACTTGCTATTAGGCTGGAAGAAGCCGTCTTGATTTCATATTTATATCGCTCATCCATTTACCACTTAGTAAAAGCATCCAGTTCATATTTAGTAATGTCCTTCAGATCAGTGCATTTACCCTGAAGAAAGGTGAAACAGGTTCTTCAGAATACCTAGCTCAGTGATGGGATCCTATTCTCTTCCAACAGTTCACTCATGGGACCAGACTATTTACTTCCCACTTCAGGCCCTGGAGCAAATGCAGCCAGTGTTATATGGATGCCTTCTGGCTGGCCAAAGCAGAAGTGATCTGATGTTGCAGTTAATTCTTTACTTTGCAATCAGAGCAGGAGAGCTGCTAAGCCATCTTTTTTCATCTTGCTAATAACTCTATTCAGTGTACATCTGTCTGCAAGTCCCTCTTCGCAGTCTTCTATCCTGGGCGAGAATGCTGTATATTTAAGAGGAGAATCTGCTCCTTTCTTTTGTCCTCTCAGTCTAGTATCTTATTTTAAGCTCTCCAGTGCTAGTGTATATTAGTTGTACAGGTATAAGCACACTTATACTGGTATAACTGCCTCCAGGAGTTAAAATGATGTACCGGTATGATGGTATTGGTTAGGAATCACACCCCTAGCCAACATCGCTATAGTGATAGAAAAGCCATGCAGAGCAAGCCTGAGCAGTGGGTTCGTCCTCTTTGTATTCTTGCTCTTTTCTAAGGGTAAAGGTTCTTCATTCTTCATTCAGTGGGGGACAGTAGTGCTCTTCTATGTCCACTAGTTTACCTATACTGGCAAAATGCTCCCAATATAGACGTGGCCTCAGCTGGAACATTGAGTAACTTCCCTCCTGTTTCAGAAGGGTTAAATTAACTGCAAAGACTTAAGCTCTAGCGCAGGCAGAGACTTATCATAGAATATCAGGGTTGGAAGGGACCTCAGGAGGTCATTTAGTCCAACCCCCTGCTCAAAGCAGGACCAATCCCCAATTAAATCATCCCAGCCAGGGCTTTGTCAAGCCTGACCTTAAAAACCTCTAAGGAAGGAGATTCCACCACCTCCCTAGGTAACCCATTCCAGTGCTTCACCACCCTCCTAGTGAAAAAGTTTTTCTTAATATCCAACCTAAACCTCCCCCACTGCAACTGGAGACCATTACTCCTTGTTCTGTCATCAGCTACCACTGAGAACAGTCTAGAGCCATCCTCTTTGGAACCCCCTTTCAGGTAGTTGAAAGCAGCTATCAAATCCCCCGCTCCTTCTTCCCTTCACAGACTAAACAATCCCAGTTCCCTCAGCCTCTCCTCATAAGTCACGTGTTCCAGTCCCCTAATCATTCTTGTTGCCCTCCGCTGGACGTTTTCCAATTTTTTCACATCCTTCTTGTAGTGTGGGGCCCAAAACTGGACACAGTAGTCCAGATGAGGCCTCACCAATGTCGAGTAGAGGGGAACGATCACGTCCCTCGATCTGCTGGCAATGCCCCTACTTATACATCCCAAAATGCCATTGGCCTTCTTGGCAGCAAGGGCACACTGTTGACTCATATCCAGCTTCTCGTCCACTGTAACCCCTAGGTCCTTTTCTGCAGAACTGCGGCCGAGCCTTTCTGTCCCTAGTCTGCAGCGGTGCATGGGATTCTTCCCTCCGAAGTGCAGGACTCTGCACTTGTCCTTGTTGAACCTCATCAGATTTCTTTTGGCACAATCCTCCAACTTGTCTAGGTCCCTCTGTATCCTATCCCTACCCTCCAACCTATCTACTTCTCCTCCCAGTTTAGTGTCATCTGCAAACTTGCTGAGGGTACAATCCACGCCATCCTCCAGATCATTAATTAAGATACTGAACAAAACCGGACCCAAGACCGACCCTTGGGGCACTCCACTTGATACTGGCTGCCAACTAGACATGGAGCCATTGATCACCACCCATTGAGCCCGACAGTCTAGCCAGCTTTCTATCCACCTTATAGTCCGTTCATCCAGCCCATACTTCTTTAACTTGCTGGCAAGAATATTGTGGGAGACCATGTCAAAAGCTTTGCTAAAGTCAAGGAATAACACATCCACTGCTTTCCCCTCATCCACAGAGCCAGTTATCTCATCATAGAAGGCAATTAGATTAGCCAGGCATGACTTGCGCTTGGTGAATCCATGCTGACTGTTCCTGATCACTTTCCTCTTGTAAGCAGAATCGGGATGAGCTCCACCCTGACATCTGCTGGTGAGGTGTGGCAAGTTGTGGAAAAGAACTTCAGGGGCCGATCTCATTTGCATAGGCACACCCACCCCGCCTAGAATGAGGCTATAGCTGCCCAAATGGTCACTTTGGCTGCTGTGGGATCCCCATTGCCTCTGTTATTGGGGCAGGAAGAATAAATTGTTATTACCCTGATTATGGGAATCAAGGACAGGGGAACTGTACTTGGCCTTTTGTTATGATGGAGGGACTCGCCATCAACTAAGTAGCACTCACAAGGCAAGGGACATGGGTTCCAAAACGCTGTGAAGGGAGAGAGGCTGGGGATGGGTATTAATATTTGGTAGCATGCCCCCCCCTCTTGTGAGGGCTTGACATGCTAATTGCACTTCCTCCTCTTTCCACTATAATTTTGATTCTATTAGGAGTCTAGTTACAGGCTGCTGAGCTGGCTCAACCATTAGAAGAAAACCACTCGCCCCCTTCAGGCGAACGCCAGGTGGCGAAGCTCCAGGCCCAAGGTGACAGCATGAAGCAGAGTTCAAATCAGAGTCCTGGTGTTACCGTAACACCGGCATGGCAGTTGGTGGCAGGTTGCCAAAGCTCAGGCTTCAGGCCCCGCCCTGCCCTCACCCTGTAGCCCCCTTATCGGCCAGGGAGAGGCTACAGATAACGAGGGATCAATGAAGAGCAGCCGCCCTCTATCCCACACAGGCTCACAGACGAGCCCGGGATGCTGTTAACAGCCACCCAAGGGACAAAGGGTGTTGGATCAATGGGCCCCAGATTCCTGCCAGGGCAGCCATCTCCTCTCACCCCAAAGCTCTGGCACAGAAGGAAAGGCTGCCTGGGAGAACCCCTTGGCAGGGAGCTTTGCTCAGGACACAAGGGTCCCTCTGCCAGCTCTCATGCAGGGTGCCCACTGAGGCATGGGGCAGAAGCAGTCAGGTTAATCCAGTTCTGGATTGCCTTTGCACTGCAGCAGCAGCCTCTGAAGACTGATCAGCAAGCAAGGCCACGCCCTGATAAGAGGGCTGGACAGACAGATGCTGTGTGGAAAGGCCAAGCAAAGTGCCCGTGGCCTTCTCCACCCCACCAGCCCAGCCTTCCCTGCCCAGCATCTGCCAATCCCAGCCTAGCCTTTGCCCCTTCTAGCCCACCGCCCATGCCCCCCATGTCCCAGCCCCCCAATTGTTCCCACCCAGCACCTGCTTCCCCAACCCAACCTCCCGCAACCAACACCCCCTCAACTTCCCACCCAGTGCCTGCCACCCTCCTTCCAGCACATGCTGCTGCCACCGCCCCACCCCCTTCCCCACAAGCCTTCCCTGCCACCCTCAGCCAGCCTTCCCTCCCCCCGCCCAGTCAATCTTCCCCACTTTCCACCTCACTCTCTCCAGCCTGCCCTGCCCCACCCAGCATCCCACCCCACAACCCACCCTTTCCCACCCAGTGGCTCAGATAAGCCTTGCAGCTCCCCTCATTAACAGTGGCAGCTACTTCAGGGGACATCTCTGTGCTGGTTGTTGCTGGCGTACTTTGGAGCTAATAGGCACACAGAGCCCACCATCTATGAAGCGTCACCAGCTTCAGAGCTCAGAAGTGAGGCCCCCAAAATCATGGGATTACAAAACTGATCAGTTTGGGTTCTTTATTTATCCCTCCATGGAGCTGCTGGACTGTGCTCCCCAGCCATGAGCACTAGACACTGACTTCATTGGCTAAGCAAAAACTGGAATTCTCACAAATTCACATGACTCCAGGAGCTGGGACTTTAAGAAAGCCACCAGTTCTCCTGAGAGTCAGTGACCTTGGCTGTGCTCAGGGGAGGCTCAGCTCTGTTCCCAGGTGCCCAGCTGTGCCCTGCTTGGGAGCACTCTGTCACAAGTGTGATACTGGGGAGAAAGGAGCACACAAGGGGCATGGTCCATGCCTGAGAGACAGCTGGACACATTTCCATGTGCAGCATCAGGTTTAAAATGTACCAGACCTTAATAAAGTGGGAATTTTCTGTAATATTTTTAAATAATTCTATGCATGCCTCAGTTTCCCTCTGTACTTCACACTCTTACCCAATGGGTCTGGAGGGTTAAAATGCCCATGGGGCAAAGCAGGAGACATGAGGTTCCTGGACTTTCAGAAAGCCTTTGACAAAGAGCCTTTGGTGGGGGTCCTAAGCAAAGTAAGCAGTCACGGGATAAGAGGGAAAGTCCTCTCACGGATCACTAACTTAAAAGACAGGAAGCAAAGGATAGGAATAAATGGTCAATATTCAGCATGGAGAGAGGTAAACAGTGGTGTCCCCCAGGGATCTGTACGGGGACTAGTGATGTTCAACATATTCATAAATGATCTGGAAAAGGGGGTAAATGGTGATGTGGCAAAAAGTGCAAATGATAGAAACTTACTCAAGACAGATAAGTCCAAAGCAGACCGTGAAGAATTACAAAGGAACCTCAGACAACTGGGTGACTGGGCAACAAAATGGCAGATGAAATTCCATGTTGGTAAGTGCAAAGTAATGCTCATTGGAAAACATAATCCCAACAATACATATAAAATGAGGGGGGTTTATCATATCAATGATGAGCTGTTACTACTCAAGAAAGATCCTGGGGTCACTGTGGATAGTTCTCTGAAAGCATCTGCTCAGTGTGCAGCAGCAGTCAAAAAAGCGAACAGAATATTAGCAGGGATCAGCACTGTCGACTTTGGGCCTGCAGAGGGATCCGTCAAGTCTGGTGCCACTGGACCCTCCTGCTAGAGAGTGCCAGGTGGAGGAGCAGGAGCTCCCTTCCATCCTGGACACGTTTGAGGTGGCCAGGGACTTGATTGCCATGATGGCACCGCAGTTTCCCACCAGGCAAGATAGACCTCCGGCACCACAAGGCACGGCGCCGTCCAGAAGCAAGCCCATGATGATGAAGCTCTGCTCGCCTCCCCACGGCACCATCCTCCGACACTGTCCTGCTTGGACCACCCTGCCAGATTGGCTGAAGAAGTTAGCTGTCTGGTTCTTCAACTCAGCAGCAGCAGTCGCTCGCTGGGTGCTCAGTGATTCTCTGCCTCCCTGGGCTCAGCTCTTGCCAAGCCCTGCTTCTGCTCTGTTCCTCCACAGCTTCAGCCCAGATCACCCAGCCTTGCTCCTGCCTCAGAACCAGCCCTGCTCCCTTCTTCCCTGCCCCCGGTGATCCGGTTCTGACCCTTGGCTCTGATTCCTGACTCCGACTCTCTCTTGATTCTAGAGTGACCAGATATCCCAATTTGATAGGAACAGTCCTGATCTGGGAGTCTTTTTCTTATATAGGTTCCTATTACCCCACCCCCATCCCAATTGTTCACATTTGCTGTCTGGTCACCCTACTTGATTCTTGGCTCTGCCATTTGGATTCTGACTCTAGTTCGAATCTTTGGATCTGCTTCTTGGTTTTGGCCCTGTCTCAATCCCTGCTTTTGGCTTTTGGACACTCACCACTAGGCATGACTCCCAGTCTGACCACTATGCCTGACCACCTACAACCCGGTCTCCTGACATGTGCTCAGTCTGGTTTGTGGTTTAACCATCTGATGAGTTCCATGTAACCTTGTGCATGTCTTTGTGAGGAAACCAAGTATCACCAATAATCAGTGCATGTTACTGCACAGCGATTCTCAAACTGTGGGTTGGGATCCCTTTTTAATAGGGTCACCAGGGCTGGAGTTAGACTTCCCTTGGTCCAGGGCTGAAGCCCAAGCCTGAGCCCTGGGAAGCAGGGCTGAGACTTGGGCTTCAGCCCTGGGATCAGGTTACAGCTCCCCCCACCCCCTGCCTGGGCCTGAAGCCCTTGGGTTTTGACTTTGGCCCCTTCTGGCCCGGGGGAGCTAGGGCTTGGGCGGGCTCAGGGTTTGGTTCTCCCTCCTGGGGTCGCGTAGTAATTTTTGTTGTCAGAAGGGGGTCGTGGTGCAATGAAGTTTGAGAACCCCTGTTATAGCAAGTTCTCATCTTTCTCTATTAGCGTTTGCCATCCTAATGCCATGTGGGAAGTGGTTTTGTTTTGCTGTATGGGGTGGCTTGCTGCATCAGGGCCTCTAGTGGTGGAGCATGTACGGGCTCTGGCTGGGAGTTCAGATGTGGGAGTTCAGTGGGGACACTGGGGCATGGCCACTAGGTATCTTGAGGGGATGGAAGACCACGAGTGTCGATGAAGCCCCCTCGCACTAGGCCCAGGTGTCCTTGCCCCCCCCCTCCGGCCTGGAGGCACTCGCAGCAGCTCTGTGTACTAGGCCCAAGTGTCCTTGGGCCCCGGCCTGGAGGCACTCGCAGCAGCTCTGTGTACTAGGCCCAAGTTTCCTTGGCCCCCCGCCTGGAGGCACTCGCAGCAGTTATGCTGAGGATCTGCAACAATATGTTGCAGAGTCAGACTGCCTGAAACGAAACAAGGCCAAACAGGGCAGATATGGAAGACCAATGCTGAATAAAGCAGCTTTATGTATGGTTTAACAAATGATACAGAGAACAAGGGAACTAGCTGGGAACTGGATTGGCTGGCTATGTGGATACTTAGGACAGCTTGCTATTGGATAGGTATGCTGGGAAAAAGGACGTATAAAAGCCTGTGTAACTTCCTGCTCTGGGTGCAGGATTGGAGATTTTATTCTCCCTGTACCTTTTTGCAGCTGCAAATAAACTTTTCTGCTTCTTCACCCCTTTGTGATTATTGGGTGTAGCACACTGTGTAACGAACCAACCTCAGCTGTTGTTTAGCCTCTCGGCACTGGGTGCCGGCAACAATAACAATTATCAAAAAGTGTCATGTTTTCTCTACTGACGTGCTAACATATTTTGTCACCAGGATAAATAATTCTAATGAATTACCACAGATTTACATTGGTGTAACTGAAATTATGCATTCAATATCCTGTTTCAGGTTAGTAAAAATAAAAGAATGCTGTGGGTTTTGCGGACATGTACAAGATACAGATTTATAAAAACAACATGAAAACAGGTAGTTACGCTGGGGAAAGGGGAAGCCTTATTGAAGCTGGTGGGCATACCAGTTGTCCTTTATTCAGGATCAATGTAAAAACAATCAAGCTCTTTTGTGGAATAGATGGCTGACTGAATAGAAGTCACCATCAAGTAAAGCTGGAATAGGAGTTGAGCCATACAGTGGAAGGGGCTTTCACTGGGGTCTGAATGCAAATGCAGGTGGATGGGGTTCGGGGCAGAGGGGGGAGGAAGAGAGGGAGTGTGACACCGCAGAAGCACAAAGGAGCCCCAGGGAAGTATTTGTAGTGTGATCTCAGAAAAAGTTGAGAGAGAGAGAGAGAGAGAGAGAGAGCGCGCTTTATGGTAGACTGCTAGATAGAAAGAGGCTTGGAATTGTGAGCCAAGAAACTATTCCTGCTGTCGTTAGGGAAATAGAACTTCGTGTACATTCTTTGTAAATAAGCAGGATTGTGTCAAAAAAATGCCTGACTCCATCATCCATTTCTCCCCCTAATGGAAACAACTCACAAGACCCAAAATATTCACTAATTGCTCAGGTCAAAAGGGATAACAATATTGTGAATTCTTTTGTTTTCCTGTTCTTAGATAAAGAATAGACCTGCTTCAGTAAAGAACCATAAACACTGAAAATACTGTTTTGTTCTCTCAGAGCTAGCTCTCAGTAGATCTAGAAAATAAGAGTGTTTGTTGTTACACAATCCTTAGAATTCAATTATTTGCACAAATCATTTTAATTTTTCTCTGATTAGGATTCAAAAATAAGCAATTAGATATTCTGTATAGTGTTTAGGATATTTGTAGGATTAAAATCAGCATGTATTCTGTATACATGGCTTTACCATATATGCAACCTCACATCTACACTTCTAAGAGGACCACATTTCCTGAAGCAGTTTCAAACCACTTCAAGCTAGGACAGTTTTAAGCTACTTTATGTTTCAAATGTGAATGGTGTCCGCTGTGTCCATTAATTTTTTTAAATTATGACCATGATCTAAGATCCACATTTTCAGAATTTTCTTACATCATTCATATGCTTGGATGAATAAGGCTGCTTTCCTGAACTGCGGTCCATATTTGGAACTGTCTTTATAGTTTAGACTCAACCACCCTCCTTATACAGTTTGGAAGTTGTTCGATACACCCTCGGGACCAGATTTACTCTTCTTTACACAGATTTGGGCCCTAGTCGGGGAGCAACGTACTCATGTAACCGAGCAGCAGAATTTGGCCCTCCTATGGGTTCAGTCTCTCAGTTAGGCCTGTCTTTTTATCTTATCTGTTGATATAGCATCCATCCCGAGAGTAGAAGAGCAGCTGTCCCATTTCAGACAAGATACATCAATACCTATATTGATTGTTCCTTTTGATAAATAAGAAAATAGAGTAAAAGTAAAATGTACTTTTTCTCCCAAATCTATGTGCCATTCCTGATCTTGATTGAACAGGGGAGAGCGTCTTTCCTCTGGATTAAGAATCCAGCTGAGACAACTACCCCAGCCCCACACATTCTACAAGGGAATCCAAAGTCAGAGCAGTGGCATTCAGTGAAGGGTAGCTGCTCTCTTTGAACATCCTGATAGATGAAATAAAGGACTGGGGGTCATCATTAAAAGTACCTTAAATTGGAGCTCAATCCCCAGAGCTATGATTGCCGAATCAGGAAAAAACAAGAAAGTACGTCCTCTCAGGGATTGGCATATTCAAGTTTACAAGAGAGACGATAAAGACTGGCCATGACGTAGAAAAATCAAAATTCAAGTTCGCCAGTAAGAAAAGAGCCTGAGTAATAGTCAGCTAAAGAATGGAAGGGACCAGTTGACCCAGGAAGTTACAAGAGCCTTTATTAAAATGGAGAGCTACTTTTGTCCTTCTGTCTGCTTGCTTCTGGCCAAGGTTGGCTCAGGAATAGAGGGGGAATCTCTTGGGGTCCAGCAACTCTGCTGGCTTGGGAAAGTGTGCACTGCATCACCCACTCCTCCCTCTGTGAGACAATCTCTGTGCCTCTGTTTCGATAGTTCAAACCCCTTAAAAATACCTTTCTTTACAGCTCAATACAGAAATTGCCAGAACCTAGTCCTGTACTTTTTTCTTTCAAAACAAACAATGAAATGGGGATGTTTGCACGACAATGATATGAATCCATGTCTGTATTTTTATATCTTTAGACACCCAACAAATATACAAAAATCTGCATTAAAATAACAATTAGTAAGTTTGCAAAACTGAGCAATGGAAAGTTTGGAAATGCCAGGATTCAGGGAGTCTGAGTCCTGTGCACGTGCATTTTGACACAGTCTTTAATTGCACAATTGTACTATTTTTTTCCACAGGCCCCTCATTCAGTGACCATTGAAGTGTTGTTTGTTGCTTGCCTTCAGATGCTGTGTACATACTTCTGCAACGTGAACACATCAGTCAGGTTCCAGGTCGCAGTCCTTCTCTTCCAGGGGCTCAGTGGCCAGGGCCCAGTATATCTAAAATATCAGGTAAATCCCTGGGATTAGGGTTGTGGCTGACAGGGCCTATTTCTCAGGCACCATGAAGTTTTCTACTCGAAGGATGAGGCTTGTCTGTGCAGTAGATAGAGCTTTCTCAGGGGACAGTCTGTGACAGGAGAACAAACTCCCATGTCATTCCGAGGCTATTAGAGAGACAAGGTGGGTGAGGGAGAGGGTGACCAGATAGTAAGTATGAAAAATCGTGATGGGGGTGGGGTGGGATTGATAGGCGCCTAAACCCCGAATATCTGGACTGTCCCTATAAACTTAGGACATCTGGTCACCCTAGCTGAGGTAATATCTTCTGTTGGACCAACGTCTGTTGGTGAAAGAAATAACCTTTCAAGGACCTGAAGGAATCATAGAATCATAGAATCATAGAATCATAGAATATCAGGGTTGGAAGGGACCCCAGAAGGTCATCTAGTCCAACCCCCTGCTCGAAGCAGGACCAATTCCCAGTTAAATCATCCCAGCCAGGGCTTTGTCAAGCCTGACCTTAAAAACCTCTAAGGAAGGAGATTCTACCACCTCCCTAGGTAACGCATTCCAGTGTTTCACCACCCTCACAGTGAAAAAGTTTTTCCTAATATCCAATCTAAACCTCCCCCACTGCAACTTGAGACCATTACTCCTCGTTCTGTCATCTGCTACCATTGAGAACAGTCTAGAGCCGTCCTCTTTGGAACCCCCTTTCAGGTAGTTGAAAGCAGCTATCAAATCCCCCCTCATTCTTCTCTTCTGCAGGCTAAACAATCCCAGCTCCCTCAATGCTCCCTCAACATGACACTGCTTTCCCTTCATCCACAGAACCAGTAATCTCATCATAAAAGGCGATTAGATTAGTCAGGCATGACCTTCCCTTGGTGAATCCATGCTGGCTGTTCCTGATCACTTTCCTCTCATGCAAGTGCTTCAGGATTGATTCTTTGAGGACCTGCTCCATGATTTTTCCAGGGACTGAGGTGAGGCTGACTGGCCTTTAGTTCCCAGGATCCTCCTTCTTCCCTTTTTTAGAGATTGGCACTACATTAGCCTTCTTCCAGTCATCCGGGACTTCACTCTGGAAGAACTCTGTGCAGTCCTTTCACCAACAGAAGTTAGTTCAATAAAAGATATTACCATGACAGATGTGAGTCATATTATTAATGTACTAGAGGAAGCTGCTCAGATACTTCATTGATGAGAACCGTAGAAAAACCTAGATAGAATAAAGTGAAGGAGAAAGAGAGAGCCTCTTTCTGAGATTATCCTTTTCCTTCTCCCTAATTTGCTAACAATTTTCCTTCTCCCTATTTGCTAACAAAGATATACATTCTTAGTGCTGTTGTGGCTTTGTGCAGAAGTGTGAACTGTCTCAGTAGATTTGGATGTATTTTATCTTTTAGGCAAAGATATCGAAAACAGGGAATACAAACAACACGTTATGCAAACTCGCACCACTAGGTGGAAGCAGATATTTTGAGTTGTCATTAATTGAGAAACCATTTCAAAAAGCGAAGTCATGTTCTTGGAATTCTGCTTTAAGCCACAAGGCACACAGCTAAGCAGAGTCATCTTCTGAGTGCTGGATCTTTAATTTTTTTTCCATACGAGAACCTGCTTAAAATCCCATTAATGAACTGTGTTCTCTTCACTCTCCTATTTGTCTGTGCTGTGACGGAAAAATATAATTGTCTGTCAATAATGGCTTTTATTTGAAGCAGAGAGTGAGAAAACATGTGTGTAAAATGCTTTGAAGAAGAAAATCTCTCTAGAAATGCAAATTGTTATTATTGTTGTTGTTATTGGGTCAAATTCTACAGTAGGTATTTAGGCTCCTAGCTTCCACTGATTTCAGTGGAAGTTAGGAGTCTAAAGACCTTTGAGGAGCTGGGCCTCATACCCTACTCAGACAAAACTTTGACTGACTTTAATTCAGCCTAGCCCTGCGTTGGGTTAAGCCCAATATCTTACTGTACATTGTACAGAAGCTTCTTGCTAGCAGGAGTCAATCTGCAGCTGTTTTTTCAGTAATGCTGTCAAGGTTCCTTCCCCACTCTGAACTCTAGGGTACAGATGTGGGGACCTGCATGAAAACCTCCTAAGCTTACTTTTACCAGCTTAGGTTAAAACTTCCCCAAGGTACAAATTAATTTGACCCTTTGCCCTTGGAATTTCCACTGCCACCACCAAACTTTAACTGGGTTTACTGGGAAACGTAGTTTGGATACGTCTTTCCCCCCAAAATCCTCCCAACTCTTGCACCCCACTTCCTGGGGAAGGTTTGGTAAAAATCCTCACCAATTTGCATAGGTGACCACAGACCCACACCCTTGGATCTTAGAACAATGAAAAAGCTTTCAGTTTTCTTACAAGAAGACTTTTAATAGAAGTAAAGGAATACCTCTGTAAAATCAGGATGGTAGATACCTTACAGGGTAATTAGATTCAAAACATAGAGAATCCCTCTAGGCAAAACCTTAAGTTATAAAAAAGACACACAGACAAGAATAGTCATTCTATTCAGCACAACTCTTCTCAGCCATTTAAAGGAATCATAATCTAACACATACCTAGCTAGATTACTTACTAAAAGTTCTCAGACTCCAGTCCTGTTCTGTCCCCAGCAGCAGCAGCACACAGGCAGGCAGACAGAGAGACCCTTTGTTTTTTCTCTCTCCTCCCAGCTTTTGAAAGGATCTTGTCTCCTCATTGGTCATTTTGGTCAGGTGCCAACGAGGTTACCTTTAGCTTCTTAACCCTTTATGGGTGAGAGGATTTTTCCTCTGGCCAGGAGGGATTTTAAAGGGGTTTACTCTTCCCTTTATATTTATGACAAATGCATTTTCTGTATTTACCAGCTTTGTTTTCTTGCACCCTCAGTCATTTTGGGCCTTGTACATAATGTGTCTAAATGGAATATTTATCATCCTCTCTGACTGTAATGTGTTTTAAGTGATGGTATATTGTCAAGCTGCATTCAGTATGGGTTGATCTGTTGATCCTCATTAGTGAGAGAAGTGTATGAATTACGAGCCCAAGCAGGATCCCGCTGCTCATTGCTGCAGCTCAACTTGCACTGCTGCAGAACACTATTTGTGTGTGTGCACAAGGCTTGTGTTGTGAAAACCTTGCCCCCTGTAAATACACTCAAAGTCAACCTCTGATCCAGCTCTTGTCAAATGCAGCCAGTTAACATCACAGTGACCACGGGTGTAAAGCTGTGGCCTCCTCCTTTTTAGGGTCTACTGTTGCCCAAGCTCTAAGTCAAGCTGAGGCAGTGTTGGGGTGATGAGGTGCTAATTTATGAGCTCCTTGATGCCTGCACAGTGTTTGTCATGGCTTTGCCACACATACTCTTGTTCTGTTCTTGATCTTAATTTATTCTGTGGCATTACATAGTTCATGGTGTTACTTGTCACATGCATGAACACTCTTCCCATCACTGGTCCATCCGTAGTGGACTTATATGTGGATGCCTTGCCCGGATGGTAACAGCTGCAATGAGCAAGCATTCTTACAATTACCTGTGCTCCTACCTGATGCTGCATTTTTGAAAGGCCTGACTTTATGGAGCCAGGTGTAGACAGTGAGGGGTGCAGAACACCAGCACAGAGACAGGCAAACTCTCTGTGCTGACCATGCCCTTAGCTTCTTGCAGAGTGGCCTGCTGTTTATGTACTAAAACTGGAGTAGGCCTCAACGGTGTGCCACTGGATACTTTCCATCTTGTGCAAATGTACGAGTCCCCAGTTTACACAATGGCATGGAACAGGGGCTGAGTCACATCAGACCCTGAATCAGGAAGAAAGTTCCCGAAATAGGTAGCTCTATATTAGTTATCTGCTGGTACCTGGTCAAAGGGGGCTTTTTTGCTTGCTTTATTATCCTCTTGTCTGTTTGTTGTGCTGTTAAGATGTGTTAATTAATTAATGACAGTTACGGACCATCTTGTTCTCTGTTTGTACAGGTCCGAGCGCAATGGGATCCTGGTTTGTGACTGGGACTGTGAGGCAGTACTGCAATACAAATAATCACATGCTGATCTCCAGAAATATTTTTATACCGTGGCCATCCTCACTAGCTTAAGAGATTAGTCACGGAAAATGGAAGTTTGTGAACCTGACATCTGCAGTTTAACTCAGTCCCCTTGTCTCCTGCAATGAGTGTTCTTTCTGCTCAATACACACTCAATGGTAGGCATGCCTACAGAATAGGGTTATGAAGATGGGTCTCTGGGAGGCTTTGACTTCCTCTACCATGGGATGCTATTGCAGGAAGGAGGTTTGCTGGGAAGAGATGGGGTCCGTCTGACCAAGAAGGAGAAGAACATCTTCATGCACTGACTCACCAACCTTAGGAGAAGAGCTTAAAACTAAGTTCAGAGGGGCAGGTGAAAAAAGCCACCAGGTAAAAAAAGGTGGCCTTAATAGAGGACTAGCTGTGTGGGGAGAAGTAGATGTGGAAAATTGCAGTAGAATTATAGGAGAAACAAGAGGGAAATCCATGGGGGCATCTGCTTAACATCTTAGATGTCTATACACACAAGCAAGGAGGAATACTAATGGGGAATAAACAGTAAGAACTGGGAGTTTTAGTACATAAATCTTAACTGAGCTTAACTGCATCACAGATACTTGATGGGATAAATCTCATGACTGGACTATTGGTATAGAGGGCTATAGCTTGTTGAGGAAGGACAGGCAGGAAAAAAAAGAGAGGACATATTGCATTGTAAACCTGTTCTGAGGTCCAGAAGGAGGTGAGAAGCAGACCAGTTGAAAGTCTCTGAGTAAAGATAAAAGAGGGAATAAACAGGGGTGAGGTCCTGGTAGGGGTCTATTACAGACCACCAAATCAGGAAGAGGAGGGAGACGAGGCATTTCTAGAATGAACAACAGAAATATGCAAAACAGAAATCCTGATTGTAATGGGGGACTTTACCTACCCAGACATCTGCTGAAAAAGGAATATGGTAAAACCCCAAATTACCCAATAAGTTCCTGGAATGTACTGGGGACAATGCTTTGTTTCAGAAAATGGAGGAAATAACCGGGGGGACAGCCACTGTAGACTTGATTCTGACCAGCAGGGAGGAGCTGGTTGTGAATGTGAAGGTGGAAGGTGATTTGGGTGAAAGGGATCATGAAGGATAGATTTCATGATTCTAAGGAAAGGGAGGAATGAGAATGACAGGAGAAGGACTGCCAAAAGCAGACTTTAACATCCTCAGAGAATTGGTAGGTAGCGACCCATGGGGAAAACGTCTAAGGCATAAAGGAGTTCAGGAAAGCTGGCAGTTTCTCCAGGAGACAATATTAAAGGCACAACTGCCAATGCAAAGGAAAGAGAGGAAGAATAGTAAGAGGTCAATGGCTCCATCAGAAGTTTTGTAATGACCTGAAAATCAAAAAGAAATCCTACAAAATGGGGAAACATGGACGAATTACTAAGGAGGAGTACAAAAGAATAGTTTGTCCGTGTAAGGGCAAAATCAGAAAGGGTAAGGCACCAAATCAGTTATACATAGCAAAGGACACATGTCATTGGAATTCTTTTTCCATATGGTTTACTGCAAAGAGCGTCATCACTCTGAATGCTTTAAAGGCAACATCATCTCCAAAATCAAGTGTGGGCTCTACCTATGGCCATACAGATGACACCACACTGTATTAAACACAACAAAAAATAATTTAGTTGATTTGTTTGGCAGGACATGGAAATGAAGAATAAATTTCAATTCATTGTAAAACAATTTAAAAATCAATATTTGTAATACAGTCCAATAAGATTTCATCAAGCTTTTTAATCAACCAAATTAAAAAGCAAAAGAAACCAACCACCCACACTAAAGTGTCACTGTGCATTCTCCAAGGCAGTTTCTTCTCTTTCTTTGTTTGGTGCTTTTATTTTTTATCCATTCATCCAGGAGCAGATTTTCCAGTAAAACCAATATTGGAAAGTGTGGCAAACTGAGAGAGGGACGGAACCAAAATTCAAAACGATTTATAGCGAATGAGAAATTCTACACTGGAGCAAATTTAGCCACCTATTGGACTGCGTACATGGATGGGCCCAGATATTGAAATGTATTTAGGTTCCTCACATCTATTGATTTCAGTGCGAGTTAGGAGCCTAAATACCTTTGAGGCTCTTGTCCATGTCATCACAGCACCTACCTGGTCAGCAGCAGTTTATGTGTTATGTCACAGTCACAGTGATGTCATAATAGTGCTTGCATAATCTTAACTGGCTATTCCGGACAGGACAGCCTGAGAGGCCAGCTGCCTATCAGTACTGGAGCTCTTTGGAGAAAGGACTGGAGGAAGTGTTGAGGAAAGATTAAAATATGAATAAATTTGTGAGTGATCAGGAGGTAACCGACAGAGGTAAGGGTCAGCATTGTATTCTCTATATCCATTCTATATTCACACACACATTTAGAAAGCATAGGCATACAGATGAGCTGTAATGTTCTCCATTTGTATGAGCAGAACCTCAGCTGCTGTAAACCAGTGTCCCTCCTTTGACATCCTTGTAGCTGTGTTGATTTACACCAGTTGAGGAGTTGGCCTACAGCCTCTGGACCTGGAAACTTTCCTGAGAATCTGAGTTTCTAGGGAATGTTATGGGGGAGGTCTTCCTTCTTTTCTCCCAGTTGTTTTATGTCTGTTATGGGTCCTCATTTTGTGTTTTCTGCATCCATGGAGCCAACTCCATCAGCGATAGGGGAAATTAGAACAAAAAAGGCAGAAGGACTTCTCCTCTAGCTGTCTAAATGAAGCTCTGCTACTATCTTAAATGCAAGAGAACAAAGCATGGGGTCACATTTCTTAGCAACACTAGTGCTCCTCATCCCACACAGATGGGCAGAGTAGGTTACAGTCATGATTCCGTTTGCACCTGGGTGTTACAACTGAAGGATGCAATTTGCATAACGGATGGGCAATCACCTAACCTCAAGTAGTCTTTCCTGGGAAGGGGAAATCTTGTTAGTTCCTCCTTCATGCTTGGAATGCTGTTACAATGGAGACAGATAAATACGGCATTTCAGATTTCTTATGAAATATTAAGTCTCCTGGAGAATTTCTGCCCAGAGGGAAGAGATACATGGGAGATCAAATCCTGGTTTTTTTCATACACCAGCTATTTCATTGTTTCCTAGAGTTTAAGGCCAGAAGGGACCATTAGATCATCTAGTCTGACTTCCTGTATTTCACAGGCCACTAAATTTCACCTAGCAACCCTACACTGAACCCCAAAACTTGTCTTGGACAAAAACATTTCAGTCTGTAGGAGACACAACTGTTGTGTGCCATCGGCAGAGGACAGGAGAGACTGAGGTTCCACCAATGCCTGAGGCCCTTGCAATGGCCGAGAATTGATTGGGTCAGATATACTCAGATTATCCTAGCAGGTGATCAGTGCCCTATCCTGCCACTCAAAGGTCCCTGCCAATCCGACCAGGGGGAAATTCTTTCCCACCCACAACTCTGGAGATCAGTTGGACCCTGAGCATGTGAGCAGGACAGCTAAGGAAACAGATTCTCTGAACCATTTTAGAGCACTGGTCCACCCTACCAGGTGTCCCATCTCCTGCTATGGTCAATCCCTGATGCTTCAGATGAAGGTTGGAGGGACCCACCCCACCCCACTCACAGCGTACACCCCGCCAATTGTGCATGGGGGTGGGGGTGGGGCTTGGGGGTGGGGGAATTACTTTATGACCTCTACAGGCAACTGTACAGGGGGGAGGGATAGCTCAGTGGTTTGAGCATTGGCCTGCTAAACCCAGGGTTGTGAGTTCAATCCTTGAGGGGGCCATTTAGGGATCTGGGGCAAAAGTTGGGGATTGGTCCTGCTTTGAGCAGGGGGTCGGACTAGATGACCTCCAGAGGTCCCTTCCAACCCTGATATTCTATGAATTGGATGAACTCCGTTCCATGAGTCTTCTCTGCAAGTATTTAAACGATCATAAAAGAAGATTAAAGGCTTTCTTCAAAACAAGGGGCCTAAAGTTAAGCTTCTAAATTCATACTGTGGTCTCCAACAGTGGCCTGATTTTCAAGAGATACCAAGCCCCAAAAGTTCCCAGCATAGCTAACAGGTACATCTGGGTGCTCAGGATTTTTGAAAATGGGGCCCTGACTAAGCAAAACTCTTCAGCATGTGCTTAACTTTAGCTCTATTTCTTGGCTTAGAGTTAAATTATTATTCTGTATGCTATCAAAACTCATCAATTGACAGTAAAGAGGGAAAGGAAGATTATTTTACGTGGGGACCTTCTTGAAAGGAGCAAATTTGCTTCATTATGATTTTCCCCCAAGCACAGTGGGGAGTTCAGCAAACAAACCTGGTCATGAGGAGGAAGGAAGAGGATTTCCAGGATTCCCAGGTCTACTTCTCACAGTGTTTGGGCTCCTGCAGAATCTTGACTGGATAGTGAATTAAAGAGGCCAGCACCAATTTCTGCTATCAGTGGTAACCAGCTGAATCCTTTTATTTAATTTCAGGTGTTTATAATGAGGTTGTTTCCCTCCTGGCACATATGGATGACCAAGATAAGGGCAAAATTGCCCTCAGGATTGCCTTTATAGCCGAGACCAAGTTGGCTATCGTTCTGACAGTTCTGCTCGAGAAACTGCAAAAGGATGAGGTAGGGCAGTTTCATGAAATTACATCCGCTTTCCAGGTGTCCACACCAAATTCTGCCTGACTTCATGGGGGTACAAGGGACTGCACGGGGGTAATTCAGTGTAGAACTTGGCCTGGCGCACCATCAGGAGAATCAGTATTCGCCCTTCTGTCCTCAGGCGTAAACTCATCATGCAAAATGCTGTTCTTACAGATCAGGATGATAAAATGCTCTATAAAGAGAGCATTGTCCTTTTACACACAGTGGAGTACATGGGCTGTAGACAGTAAAAGTACACGATCGGACTAGCAGTAATCTCTTCTAATAATACTTTGCCCTTCTTTCACATCTTCATCGAAAAATCTCAAAGCACTTCCCTAATACTAATGAATTAAGACTCACAGCACCCTTGTGAGAATGGGAAGCATTATCCCCATTTACGGATGACTTGTGTCACAGGGAATTAAGTAACTTGCTCAACACCACTTAGCAAGTTAGTCAAAGAATGTGAATAAAACCCAAGTGAACTGACTCCCTGCTCTAAAGCCTAGCCAACACTCCTTTGTTATGATGACATATTATTGAGATTATAGCATTGAAGGGACCCTTATCTATATATTTTCTACTGGGGGAATTCTGCAAGAAAAAAATAAAAATGATGCGTACAATATTTTAGAAGTTCTGCAAATTTCTGCATATTTTGTTTGTCAAAATAATACAATATAATTACACCCGTTAAAATGATTTTTGGTTATTTATTTCAAAATATCTGTCAGCAAGTATGTCTGTATGAATACAGTCAACAAAAAGGATTCAGGAAATGTTTTTTGACAAACCAATTCCTTAGTCTGCATGTTAATACAGAACTCTGAGTAATAATTCATTTAAACTCAATACAGAACCATATTTCTTGCACCCCTTAGGCGCAGTGCAAAGGCTTGGTAGAGTCAGGGGTAATGGAGGGAAGTAAATTGCTGGGAAGGAGCCTGGGTGTGAACTTGGAGCATTGCTGGGTATGGGTGGGAAAAGTATGGAACAGTTTTTTTGGGAGGGGCAGGGAGGAATTGTTAGGCAGCTCCCCCCCTGCAGACCCTGTCTGACCCCTAACCTCTCCCATTCAGTAAGGCACATCTGCCCCTGTCTCCATGTGTTCCTGCACACCCATGGGTCCTTGCACCCCCGTCCACATGTGTCCCTCCACCCCCACTCAGAAACCCACTCCCCCCATCCCCATGTGTGTTAGGGGGCTTATTCCTTCACCCACTCACTTCCCTGGTCCTTCTCGCATGAACAGAGAGCAACAATACCCAAAGTCCAAAGGTGCAAACAATTCCATGTTTATTGGGTGAACTTCCAGCAAGCATGATTTCAGTTTCCTTCCTTAGTGTCCCCCTTCCCAGCTCTGACACCACAGAGCCTTACAGCTGTGTCCCTGTTCCCATTCCTGCCCTTAGCCAAACATGATTCCAATTTCCCCAGCCCCATTCCCTGTTCCCATTTCCCCCTTTAGCAAACCATGATTCCAATTTCCCCACCCCCATTCCCTGTTCCCATTTCCCCCACCCACACACCCACCCCCTCACTTCCTGATTGACTGCAGACTATATAGTAAAACTTGACTTCTGCTTAGCTGTACCTTAACCAATCCTTTTCCTGAAATTTAACTAACCAATCCTAACATATTGTAACATGATTATGTAACCAATTATATCCCACCACCTTAATTAGTTTACAGCCAGCAAAATTAATTATACAGCAGAGAGAAACAATCACAGAACCAGACAGAGATTATACAGACAAACAATGGGGAAATGGGGACTACAGTGATAGAACAAACCCAGAAATGAGGATTTCACATCCCTGCTAGTGATAAGTGAGTTCTTGCCAGACAGGATGCTTTCAAACTAAGTTTCCTTTTACATCTTCTAGGTCCTTCCCTTTCTCTGGAGGCAATAGGCATTATCAGGACAGGATTGTGTTCCTAACAGCCCAATAGCACCTTATTTCAATGTGACTAGTTGGGAATGTGAGGATGTGACCGGTCGCTTCCCAGCTTATGGCTGCCTCTGCTGCTTAGCCAAAGGCCTTAGCCTAAGAACAGGGCCTCAGACTGTCACAGTAAGAGAAGGACCTTACACTGGCAGACAGTGATTTTCATTCTTTCTTTTATACCTCTAGAACTAGCCAAGTGATAAGAATACACCTAAATTCTTAGCTGATAGGCCTTTACAGACAGGCCTGAACATCTATATCCTAACAATGTGTCCCTGTACCCCCTCCCCCTGTCCCCATGTGTCTCTGTGCCCCCAGCCAATCGGCCCCTGTCCTTAGGTAGCTCTGCACCTCCTCCCCCATCACTATGGAGCCCTGAACCTCCCTCCTCCTCTAACTCTGTGCCTCCACTCCCATTCAGCCCCTGCCCCAGTCTGTCCTCCCCCACTAGCCCTTATGAGCCCCTGATTGACCCCACCCCAGCATCCCACACTGTCTGTCTCCCCATAGCCCCTGTCTCCTGACCTGGCCTGCTGTGAAGAAGACAGGCTCTCTCTCTTCCTTCGCTGATAGGGAGTTGCTGCTTTGTTCTATTGCCACAGCACCCTTTGGTGGGCAAGAGATGGAACGGCAGCAGCATTTCAGCAGAAGCTTTTTACTGTGCAAAAAAATAAAAATATGCGAGGCTCATTAATTATGCACATGTGCAGTAGTGCAGAATTGCCCCAGGAGGAATATTCAGACCCCTTTTTTCCATTGATTAATACTTGCATCCAACAAAGTCCATTTCCCTATTAAGGGCCAACACAGAAGGCATTTTAGTTTCCATTAAAGTACTAGGAGGCCAACTGAACCGCTTGTCTTGGCCTCCCACTCCTTTAATTATTTGAATTACTTGATTAATTATAAAAAGAAAAGGAGTACTTGTGGCACCTTAGAGACTAACCAATTTATTTGAGCGTAAGCTTTCATGAGCTACAGCTCACTTCATCGGATTCATTCAGTGGAAAATACAGTGAGGAGATTTAGATACACACAGAACATGAAAAAATGGGTGTTATCATACTCACTGTAAGGAGAGTGATTAATTATGTTAATCCGTGTGATTAATTACTTGAATTACTTGAATTATGTAGTGCTTATGTATTGATAAGTTGTCAGTGACAATTTTCCATTACAAAAATCCTCCTTACATTTAAAAATGAATGGAAGGGGCTTCTCCCCAGTGGAGCTGTCTGTTATGATTGCAGTTTGCAGAAGCATGCCTTTTAAAGCAGAACCACTGGAACGTATAGCCAATCAAGAGATCTGATACAGACCCTGTCTGACCCCTAAGCTCTCCCATTCAGAGATCTGATTGGCTTTGAACCTTCCAAAGTGGGTTATGACCTTGGCATGCAGGTCACACAGATGTCTAGACTCACAGGAGACCGAGACGGAAAAGACCTATTGGATCATCCAGTCCATTTCCCTGCTAATGCAGGAGCATTCCCAGCAGCCATTTTCCACTGTTTTGGCCAAACTAATTTGAAAAGCCCCTAAGGACAGAACTTCCGCCTCTTTCCTAGGAAGACTATGTCATAACCTAATAGCCCTGTCTTACAGTTGGGGCATTTTTCCTGTTATCAAAGTCTAAATTGAATGTCCTTTTTTAGCTTAATCCCATTACTCCTACTTTTACCAAAATGTATTATCCTAAAAAATTCCTCTCCCTCCTTGGTGTTCACACCCTCCAGGTAGTTGTATGGTATTATCCTCTCTCCTTCAGAGTCATCCCTTGGCCGCATCAGACACAGACAGCTCTTTCCGTCTGTCTGCAGAAGTAGGGGTCTGCTCGGGCCCAATTTTTAAGCCCAAGCTGAACTGGCCCCCGGCCCACTCACCTCACCCTGAGAGGGCTGAATCATTTTCCATCCTGGTCCCAACCTTTCCCCCCAAACCGGATCCTGCCGCTGCATCCTGCTCATGGGGCTGGTGCAGCGGCCACTGTGTGCAGCAATGGCTCCATCCTCTGACACGGCCCCTGCTGCGCTGGGTCTGTGCTGCAGAGAGAGGGAGACGCTGTGGCTCCTCGGCATCCTTGCTCCACAGCGCGTGCAGCGCAGGAAGGAGGTGGTGGCTGGCAGGAACACACAGTCCCGGTTGTGCCGATCCCAGGGGCTAAAGGAGGAGAGCCGACCTGACCCGAGCTCAAGAGGGTCCAGTTGTTTTCTCACCCAACCTGACCCAGACGCCTGTGGTCAGGTCCCCTAGGATTTGGGTCAGGTTGCAGGGCTCTATCCAGAAGTCACTTCTGCCAGCCCCCTGCATTCTTTTTTGCTCTCCCAGGAATGACTTCCCATTTGTTGATCTCTCTGGGAATGTGGTGCTAGAAAAGGCACTCCTCCAGATGCAGTCACAGCTCAGCTGAACAGAGAGGAACTGTTGTCTTCCTGCTTTGTGCCATGATCCCTGTGTGTAAAAGACCCAACCCACATGGCTCTTTGTGGTAGCCATCACACCTTGCATATACCTCTTGACTTTGTTTTCCACTGTCACCCCCAGGGCACTTGCTGCTTCCCACTTTTCTCCCTCCCATTCTGTCAGTTACTTCTACCTCCTTTCCAGGGGTGCTAGTTTGCAGTTTTCTGAAATGAATCTTGGTCTCTCCTCAGGCTTTTAATTTCTCAGTGTCCCGCTTTATTTTTTCTCGGTCCCAACTGATCCTACAACTCCTCCATAGTTAGTCTCATCTGTGAAGTTCTACACTGATGGGCCACATAAAAGACACCTTCGCGCTTGCTACTGTCCGTGTAGATCTAAGGGCTGAGCTCATTGCCCCCGGGAGCGATTGAGGACTCACTGCAGGAGTTGGGTATTTTATATTCCACATTTACAAATTCTGCCTGGAGTGGCTAGAGCAAGGGCAAGGTGCTCATTTTTATTGTTTGTTCGGAATAAATGAAACTAGAGAAGGGGGCAGTGAAGGGCGCTTCCTCTGGCTCTTTTCTCTCCAGGAAGATTAAACAATGTCAGTTGCTCGGCTGCTTCTGAAGCGCTGCTGAATGCGGTGCTTGTGGAGGGCAGGGCATGTTTTATGCCAATTAAGCCACCAATTAGGGCAGGGGCTTATTAGCTACAGTACTGTCTGGTCGGCAAGACAAACTTTTCCCAATTCTTCTCCTTTATGTTTTGTCCCCAGCAAAACAGAATAGACATTTACTGTGTCCTGGAGAAAGTCTTACAGCAGGACACCCAGGGCCTAGAGAGACGGCTTCTGAAGAAAATAATAACACTAGCCTCAAACCACATGACAGAGAAGGCTCAGGTAAGTTAGTTCTCCCGAGATACCAATCAAAGGATCCAAAGCTTTAACTCATTCAAACTCTCTTTTGGGGGGATAAACTATATACTGAAATGAAAATGTATTCTTCTGTTAGAGGTCCACACCTTCCTCCAGACCAAAGCCCAGGTCCTAGACAGCACTTGTGCACATGCATAAGATGGGACAACTCACATGCTGAAAGTTACACATGTGCTGACGAAGCAGCTTGCAAGCAACTCAAAGGCTGAAAACTGTTTAGCCAAGTGACTCAAGTGACTCAAGGAATATTTATGACGAATGACTCTACCCTCAGAAAGTTGGGTTGGTTCATTCACAACTTGTGCACAGAAATAAGGACTTGACTCATGTAAACAACTCTGGCTAGTGCAACCGGCTTCAGTCACCTCAGCCTCTCTCTTTTGGTTTTTGGTTTTAGGAAGCAAGAAATGAAGTAAAAGTGGCAGCTAGCAACACCTTAGTGACTCTGGCACGCTGCTATTTCAGTGATGTCATGTTAGAGTTGGTGTATCATCTGGAGCTGCCTGAATAGTTTATTTTCATTACATTGGGCAACCTGTCATCCGCCTATGGTATGGTCACTTCCCTCTTTTCTTTCAAAGTGATTGTTTTTCATTTAAGGACAGGGGATTATCTCTCTACCTAAAAATGTTACCGCTAAACAGAGCTCTGTTTGAGTGTGTGTGTAGAAACACAAGATTAATTGCTGTTGCTAGTTCTGGCCTCCAGATCATGAGCGATCCAGCTGGAGGTGCAAGCTCTAACCTATGCCCCTGAGTGAAGTACCTTAAGGATGGGAATGAGTGGAAGATCAGGTCTAGTGGAGCTCTTCTCCACCCCACTTGCCATCCCGCCCCAGTGCTCTCTCCCCTTGCTCTGGGAGTGAGTTGGGCATTGGGCACAGCTGGACACCTGTGGAGGATTCCCCTCTTCAGGGTGAATCCCCCACTGGCTTTCAATGGCTGCTTTAAAGCCATTCTGCTCTGCTTACGCAGCGCCAATGGCCTCGGAACCCAGAGCATCCTGCCCCACAGTGTTTCTACGTGTGTTGTAAGAAGGCAGAGAGCAGCTGATTGTCTGTCTTCCTTCTCTTCTGGCCTTTCTCTGCAGCACTTAAGTGTATCCCTTTTGTGGGAATGATCCTGAAGGTCATGATCTCCATGCTGGCGTTAGTCAAGGACAGCAGGATGAGACAAGCATTTTGCGGTGGTAAGTGCCAGCACTTCCTGTAGGTGCCCCAAATGGATATTTAGGGGGTCTTGGTACAGATTTAAGTGACTGACCAAGTTTGCAAACAGGCCCTGAACTGTGCTCCCTTCCCTGGATTGCACCAGGTGCTGCATTCCTTGGCTCCCGTAGCACTCAGTGAAGTTGAGAGTGCTCCTTCCTTTGCAGGAGGTGCTGAGCATTTGTAAGTTCAGGCCCTTTATGACTCACGCATATCGTTTAAAATAAACAGACACAAAGGCTGAAGCTGCCCCTCTGCCAGGAGGCTCCTGGGGGAGGAGGTGAAGGGAGCAGATTTCATTACCGTACATTTAAAAATCCCCTGTTTCCCACTCCTCCACCCATTCTCTCTCCTCAGTTTCTTCATCATCATCATCATCTCCTTTCACCCTCTTTCTCTGTCTACTCCACTTCTCTCTTCCTTTGCTTTTCAGGTGATGCTCAGTAAGGGGTTAATCCTGCGCCCTTGAGGGAAATGGGAATTTTGCCATCCACTTTATAGAGGACAGGATTGGGCCCTAATTCCTCTTAGCAAGGACACTAGATGCACCTACTTTTAGGGCAAAGTGCTCCCCACTACCTTCAAATCCCACTAAAGCCAATGGCAGTGAGGAGCACTGAACATCTTTCAGACAAACTGTAACTCAGGATGAAATCATACAGTGTTCGGGTTCAATAAACAATAACTGCAGGGGACGAGAGTCTTCAAATGATGGTAATTGAAAAAAGATGGAGAGATGTACAAAGAAAAAAGCCTTTTAAGAAACAAGAAATGGAATGGGGAAAAGAGAAATAGCTCCCAATTGATATGGGATTTCAGCATCTAGTCCTGATAGTAGCTGCCATGGTATTGGAGAAAACGATAGGCCTGGGTGTCTTCTATGAGAAAGCAACTTCTCCTCATTATTACTATGTCCTTTTCACATGGCCTGTCTTCTCTCCTTCTGTGCAGTTCTGGAAAAATGCTCAAGGGCAGTGAATGTATATTTTATGAACTGGGAAAAGTGCCCATTCCCCAGAATGGGTGAATCGCAATTCTGCAAGAACATTCTTCCCTTATATAGTCATGTGACCATAGAATCATAGAATCATAGAATATCAGGGTTGGAAGGGACCCCAGAAGGTCATCTAGTCCAACCCCCTGCTCGAAGCAGGACCAATTCCCAGTTAAATCATCCCAGCCAGGGCTTTGTCAAGCCTGACCTTAAAAACCTCTAAGGAAGGAGATTCTACCACCTCCCTAGGTAACGCATTCCAGTGTTTCACCACCCTCTTAGTGAAAAAGTTTTTCCTAATATCCAATCTAAACCTCCCCCACTGCAACTTGAGACCATTACTCCTCGTTCTGTCATCTGCTACCATTGAGAACAGTCTAGAGCCATCCTCTTTGGAACCCCCTTTCAGGTAGTTGAAAGCAGCTATCAAATCCCCCCTCATTCTTCTCTTCTGCAGGCTAAACAATCCCAGCTCCCTCAGCCTCTCCTCATAACTCATGTGTTCCAGACCCCTAATCATTTTTGTTGCCCTTCGCTGGACTCTCTCCAATTTATCCACATCCTTCTTGAAGTGTGGGGCCCAAAACTGCACACAGTACTCCAGATGAGGCCTCACCAATGTCGAATAGAGGGGAACGATCACGTCCCTCGATCTGCTCGCTATGCCCCTACTTATACATCCCAAAATGCCATTGGCCTTCTTGGCAACAAGGGCACACTGCTGACTCATATCCAGCTTTTCGTCCACTGTAACCCCTAGGTCCTTTTCTGCAGAACTGCTGCCTAGCCATTCGGTCCCTAGTCTGTAGCTGTGCATTGGGTTCTTCCGTCCTAAGTGCAGGACCCTGCACTTATCCTTATTGAACCTCATCAGATTCCTTTTGGCCCAATCTTCCAATTGGTCTAGGTCCTTCTGTATCCTATCCCTCCCCTCCAGCGTATCTACCACTCCTCCCAGTTTAGTATCATCCGCAAATTTGCTGAGAGTGCAATCCACACCATCCTCCAGATCATTTATGAAGATATTGAATAAAACCGGCCCCAGGACCGACCCTTGGGGCACTCCACTTGATACCGGCTGCCAACTAGACATGGAGCCATTGATCACTACCCGTTGAGCCCGACAATTTAGCCAGCTTTCTACCCACCTTATAGTGCATTCATCCAGCCCATACTTCCTTAACTTGCTGACAAGAATACTGTGGGAGACCGTGTCAAAAGCTTTGCTAAAGTCAAGAAACAATACATCCACTGCTTTCCCTTCATCCACAGAACCAGTAATCTCATCATAAAAGGCGATTAGATTAGTCAGGCATGACCTTCCCTTGGTGAATCCATGCTGGCTGTTCCTGATCACTTTCCTCTCATGCAAGTGCTTCAGGATTGATTCTTTGAGGACCTGCTCCATGATTTTTCCAGGGACTGAGGTGAGGCTGACTGGCCTGTAGTTCCCAGGATCTTCCTTCTTCCCTTCAGACCAGCAACTGGCTGAGCTGTGAGGAGCTGGAGGTGAGAATTGCTGGCTTTCTAAACCTTTAGCGGAAATTGTGATGTTACATTCTGTGTGTCTGGCACTCTTTGTGATGATGGCATTTAATGGTAGGTCCTTTTGGATGGAACAGATTGTCATGTAAAACATCGAAAACCCATACGTTTATAATGTCACCACATCATGGAAATTCGGTCTGTACCCAGTGTACATGGAGTCTAGTTTTGTGCACCTAATGTGCAGATGAACCCGGGATAGTGGGCTAAATTAATTCCTGGTCTAAGTCCATCAGCCCAGTGGAGTTACAGCAGGGATGAGTTGGCCTAGAATGCATACTAATCTGGGGAAATATTTTACCTGGTCTAGTTGTGAGGTGCACTAGAATATAATCCTGACACCAACCCTACGAGTCCTGGTTCTTTACCAGGAAATATTGGGATAGGACCGTTCCGACAGTGGAACAAGGGAAACTGCACTCATTAGAAGTAGGAAAGTTGTGCCTATTGGAAGATATTGAATGAATTCATAGGAACATAAATTCTGTGTCTCATCTATGCAGCTCAAGAAGGCCGTCATCAAAGCCCTTGGTCCCATGATGGGCATCCTGCTACACAAAAAGGAGCCGCAAAATCCAATATTTAAAGAGATCTCATGGCTCCTTGAGCAATATAAGGAGGAAATTGATGTTTTTCACGTCACCAAGGTGAGGTACCACTCATTAAGGTAACTGTCTCTGTGTGTGCCTGTATGACCTGCAGGAGGAATTTGCTGCCAGTGGGGTTTCCTGGTCTAGATAGTGACTTGTTAGATAATAAATATGCACACAAGTTCTGGGTTTATACACATGGTGACCCAGGCAACAAGATTTGTAGGTAACTGCCTCTTCTGAAAAGCATCCTCTGTTTCCTGGGGAGGAGGAGAAGGAGATAAAAAACAAAACACCTGCACAACAAGATACTCCCGCCTTGTGATTTCCCAAAACATCCTGTCAACTCTGTGTCTCTCTTTTAGATCATAAGCTCCTCAGAGCAGGGGCTACCATATGTTGTCTCTGGTCGATACCAAGCCAACTGTCAACGGTTGAAAATTAATAATGAGGAGGCTTGAGGGTCATTGCTTTGCATTGCATAACTCAATAGATATAAAATCATTGCCTGTCTGTTTCATCTACCGTTCTATGCAGTGCTGTTGTAGCCATGTTGGTCCGAGATCTTGGAGCGACAAGGTGGGTGTGATAATCTAATTGAGAATATTGTCTCACTCACCTTGTCTCTCTATTTCATCCCCCCTCAGTACCACATGAGCGAGAAGTAAGGGGCCATATTCTGTCTTGAGTGGGGCTACACAGTTGTAAATGAAGTCATGAGACAGCTCTAACTTCTTGGTAGTGATATTTACTCACCGTCTATGTTGGCTGAAGCTTTCTAGTACGGAGTATGTGGTCACCTTGGGGGTTGAAATACCCATGATTTGGAGGGAACCAATGCATCATGGACTTCTTTGATAGCATCAGGGCACTACACAACTGTGTAAACATAGTAAAATATGTAGATGGCATCCGAGACATTCTGGAAGCTTCAAGCAGCAAAGGAGAAAAGTGTGTTAGATGCAGGAAGGAATTCGATTTTCATCTTTTTTTTAATCAATAACCTGGCAGAGGACATAAAATCATCACTGATAAAGTTGGCAGATGAGATAAAAATGGGGGAGTGGTAAATAATGGAGAGGAGAGCTCATGGATTCAGAGTGATCTAGATCACTTAGCAAACTGGGCGCAAAGAAACAATATGCCTTTAAATACGGCTGAATGTAAATGTATGCGTCTAGGCACAAGGGATTTAGGCCACACATACATGATGGGGGGATGCTGTCCTGGGAAGCAGTGACTCTGAAAAAGATTTTGGGGGTCATGGGGCATAATCAGCTGAACATGAACTCATGCTGTGGCCAAAAAAGCTAAAGCTGGGGTGCATCAAAAGGGGAATCTCAAGGAGGAGCACAGTGGTTATTTTACCTCTAAATCTGGCACTTGTCTGACGACTGTTGGAATCCTGTGTCCAGTTCTAGTGCCCACAATTCAAAAAGGGTGTTGATAAATTGACAGAAGAGCCACAGTGACGAAAGGATTAGAAAATGTGCCTTACAGAGGGAGAATCAAGGAAGTCAATCTCTTTAGTTTAATACACAGAAAGTAAAAGGCTGTGTGATGGGGTTTACCTACCCCGCATTGGTTCAGCAGGGGTTAATCCTGCTTTGTGGGCCGAGGAGGCCATGCCCCCTCATCTCTGCTCGGCATGCTTCAGCTGGACCCAGGATACAAAAGAGAGCCGCTCAGCTCAGGCTGGGATGGCTGCCGAAGGGAGCCGAGGCGCATTGCAGGCTCCTGCAGAGAGACTGCCAGTGCTCCAGGATTCAGAGGCCAGCCGGACTGTGGCTGCAGCTGACCCCCAGCCACCCAATGCCAGAGATAGAGGAGAGACCCCAGAATCCCTGAGCGTCCCAGCTGCAGAAGAACGGGTGGGAAGCAGCCTAGGTGGACGAAGCATTGATCCAGTTGAGGTAGTGGGCTTGACTCAGCATGCTTTGGAAGGATCCCCGCTGAGTTGGTGGCAGATACCCCTGCGCCCTGGGCTGGGACCCTGTGGAATAGGTAGGACCCAGTGGAGAAGGGCTCACCACTAGGCAACACTTCCCTGCCGCAAAAGGTGGTTCTATCGACTCTGGCCACTAGGCCGCACTGCCCTGCAGCCAAGGGTGGGTCTACTGACTTTGGCCACTAGGCCGCACTGCCATCCCTAGAAGGGCAGCCCAAGTGACTCAGGCTGTTGGGCTGCGGACCCTCACCCAAGGGCTGCTGCACTGATCCCGATCATTAGGCGATGCTGCCCTAGGAGCCCGGACTGCTGTGGTGGCTAGGGAGACTAGGCCAGTTGGGCCACTCCAGATCTACTTCAATTCCTCCTCAACCTGATACCACCCTGACGGGGTGGACCTATCCTGTGACAGGGTGACTTAATTACAGTCTCTAATATCTTACATGAGGGACTCCTATTATCTAATGGGCTCTTCCGTCTAGCAGAGAAAGGTGTCACTTGATCCAATGGCTAGAAACTGAAGCTAGACACTTTCAGACTGGAACTACGGTGTACATTTTTAATGGTGAGATAATTAACAATTAGAGCCATTTATCAAGGGCCGAGGCGGATTCTGACGACTTTTCAATCAGGATTGGTATGTTTTTCTAAAAGCTCTGCTCTGGGAATGATTCTGGGCAAGGTCTATGGCCTGTGTCATACCGCCCGGAGGTCAGACTAGAGGATGGCAAGAATCCGGTCCGGCCTTGGAATCTAGGAATCCCCTGAATCTGCTTCAGTCACTACATATGGCTCCTTTGTGTGCCCACCATCTGACTTTCGCCCTCTGTTGCAGAGTCTGAGCCAGCTCTTGGAGGTCTCTGGTGAATATAAGATCCCTCTACCTAAAGCGAAGTTTCAAGCCATCTGCAGTGCTCTGCACAACCAGGTGAGGGGTGGTTTTGCTTGGATCCCTTGAGCTTAGGCACAGCAGATCTGAAGCATATTAACACTGAAAAATCGATGGAATGATCGTGGAGAGCCTGGGGACCTCCTCATGCCTTACTGATTTCTGCAGGCTCAAGAGTAAGCAGGGAGCGCTCTCATTTTCTTAGCTACTATCCAGCTCAGTTTGTAAAGCAATTTCACCATAAGCCGATTACCAGGGGGAGTCAGAGTTGTAAAGTAAAAACTGTGGCTGTGTCTTGATTAGGTCAGCTCTGCTGCTCAAAACACTTTAGCTTCTCTTATCTTATGTATTGGTCATTGTCTTTGAGTCTTGCTGTGCATGCAGGACCATCTCCCTGGGGTTCAGACCTCCAGTTGGACAAGCAGGAAGCGGAAGCTTAGAAATTAATTGAACATTTTTCTTTTCCATTGCTTCTGATTAGTTTTTCTTTGACCATTTCCCTTCTTCCCACAGATCTGTTCTCCAGCTAAGCAGCTCAGCATTGAAAACCACAAAGAGCTGTTCCATTGTGTACTTCTGCTAGGTAAGGGGAAGACACTCTGAGTGACACTGTGGTTTCTTTGTAACTTCCTTACCTTTGTGAGGTACGGTAAGAAGAAGAGTTCTGCAGGCAGTGAGGATGTGATTTCTTCCCTTGCAGCCCGTTCTTCTCCTGATGACATGCTAGCATTTCTACACAAGCAGCAGAAGATTGAGCATGAGGCCGTTCGTGTGGTGTCTTTAGAGCTCCTGAGGGCTATTGTTGGGGCTGACTGTAAGTAACACAGGAGCAACTGTGCCAGCTGCCCTCTTGGCCAACATGCTGAGGGTTGAGTTGAGGACATCCAGAGCTAAAAGCTTGAGCTACTGGAGATTGAGCTAAAGAACCAAGGCTCTGTAGGCACGGCAGGGCTGCAGCAGACTCATCGCCTCTGCAACTGAGGCACAGAGGCTCTAGAACACACAGTCACCAGTGGTTTGGAGATCCACTAAGGGACCAAATGCTGCCCTAAGTTACCCCTATATGGCCCCATATGGAAATCAACAGGTTCTACTAAGTGCTGAATGTAGCCCAAGATATTTGTCAAGGTCTTTTTCAACTTCAAATACAGAAGTTAACTTGGGGCTAATGCACGTTAACAAGAATCAGATAAAAATAGAATAATACTCCTGACTCGAGAATCCTAAGTATTATACACTCTCGACTAGATTCTGAGTCCTGTTATGCCGGTGTAAACACAGATTAACTTCAGGTTTCAGAGTAACAGCCGTGTTAGTCTGTATTCGCAAAAAGAAAAGGAGCATGAAAGCTCATGCTCAAATAAATTGGTTAGTCTCTAAGGTGCCACAAGTACTCCTTTTCTTTTTGCAGATTAACTTCAGTCACCTCAGTCTATCAAACTCCTTTATAATATTTCCATCATGGTAGTAGGATGGCACTATTTAGAGAAATGGAATTACTTTAGATTTACACTGGTGCAACTGAGACCAGAATCTGGTCCTATGTTTTCCCCACTGATTCTGTAGAGGAGAGAAGCTTGGTACTATTCTTAACTAGGGCCCTTTGAAATCCAGGATTAATTCCAGTGTGGAAAGTGAGTGTGTGTGGAACAAAGAAGTACTGTACACCTCTCCTTATCTTTCAGTGCCTGAGACAAGAGTTAAAAAGCTTCTGATTGTGAAATCCACTCTCAGTGATCAGAATGCTACGGTAAGATTGTGTGTGGAACAGTGAACTATTTCAATTTTTTCAGTGTTATGGGATGAATGGATATCTGGGTGGAGCTTTCATTCAGATCCAGATGAGAGACTGCAGAATAGAGAAGGCATGTCATTCTCCTGCTGGTGTTAAATGTATCCATGTTTCTAATCCAAGGAGACAAAATCAAAAGCATAATGGCCCAACTTGACTATCATACACATTGTAAGGAGAGTGATCACTTTAGATAAGCTATTACCAGCAGGAGAGTGGGATGGGAGGAGGTATTGTTTCATGGTCTCTGTGTATATAATGTCTTCTGCAGCTTCCACAGTATGCATCTGATGAAGTGAGCTGTAGCTCACGAAAGCTTATGCTCAAATAAATTGGTTAGTCTCTAAGGTGCCACAAGTACTCCTTTTCTTTTTGTCTTGATACAGTGGAAGTGCCTCTCGTTAAGTTTTTATGGGTCATACACAGGTTGCCTGGTCTGCCAGTGTCACAAATGCATTCTTGGTTCTTATGCTCCCAGGGTGGTAAAGGAAAATTTCTATTTAACCAGCTAAGAACATAAAACATAAGAATGGCTAACCTGCCTCCTGCAAAAGAATGGTTCATCTGGTCCAGTATCCTGGCTTCTGACTGCATTGTGTGAAGAAATGCTTCCTTTGGTTTGTTTTAAACCTGCTGCCTATTAATTTCATTGGGTCTTGTGTTAGGTGAAGGGCTAAATAACACTTCCTTATTGACTTTCTCTACACCAGTCATGATTTTATAGACCTCTAGCATATTCCCTCTTCGTCGTCTCTTTTCCAAGCTGAAACGTCGCTCTTTTTTTAATCTCCCTTGGGTGAGAAGTTATCCCATAGGCCTAATTTGTGTTGCACTTCTCCGTATTTCTTCCCATTCTAACACATCTTTTTTGAGATGAGATGACCAAAACTGCACGCAGTATTCAAGGTTTGGGGGTCCTGTAGATTCCTATCGTGGCACAAAGAAAGTTGCTGTCTTCTTATCGATCCTTTTCCTAAGGGTTCCTAACATGTTGTTATTTTTTGACTGCATGTTGAGCGGAAGCTTTCAGAGAACTGTACACAATGACTCTGAGGTCTCTTTCTTGAGTGATAACAGCTAATTTAGACCCCATCCATTTGTATGGACAATTGGGATTATGTTTTCCAAAGTGCATTACCCAGTACAGGACAGGAATCAGGGGCACAATGGTACCAGATGTGCCTGTTACTTTGGGGTAGGCTCATTGATTAGGGTTACTCTTCTTGGAGGGGGGGGAGGGTCTGTAATTCTATTAATTAGAATTAATTAGAATTAATTCTATTAATTAGAATTAATTGGAGGGGGGAGGGTCTGTAATTAAGCAGCACTTTCAGCTGCTCCCCTCTTACGTGCCCCAAGTTTAACACATCCCTATCCCACTTTCACGTTACAATTGTACTGGTAGTAACCCACTTCATGAGCAAACCCCACAGTATTTTTGGGCACTACCGGGATCTTTAGCTTAGGTAAAAGAAGGGTTGCTGCAGAGTAAATGGGGGAAGCGGAAAATACAGAGTAAAATTGGGAGGGAGAGAGAGAGAGAGAGAGAGAGAGAGAGAGAGAAGCAACCAGCTGAACCACAAAAGTTATTTGTTGAATAATAGTGATAACTACACAAGGAGGGCTAAACAAACATAATGGTTACATTTGAAAGGTTAATACCTGAGGAAGAAAAGAAAATGGAGGGGCGGGGGGGGGTGGGAATCTCACCCACTCCATGAGGCTTGAACTGGTTGGGGTTCCCAGGTGGTGGTGGTAGCTCAGGGTCCTGAGTGCTGGAGACAGGCAGAGCCCCCCGCACGATCAGTCAGGAGATGGAATCCCAGTGGAACTGAAGCAGAGTTTGGGTCTATACATCAGAACCCTTACTTGGGCATAGGTAGGGGGTTTTGTAGAGAAAATACAATGGTTCAAGGGAAAACACTAGATTTGTTTATGGGTAAACTGATGGGTTTTCAAGGGTTTTCTTTAGGCTAGACAATAGGAGCTGATCACTCTTGGCTATGGGTGGTGGTTTTTTCCAGGGAGCTCACAAGGCAACTAGGCTGCTTCAGTATTTTAGGATAATAAAGATTTATTACTAGAATTGGTCTGATAATTGCTGAGCTAGGTGTGTGCAGGCGTAGGTTCATTAGCATCTGGAGCAGGGATTCCCATGATGCAGTGCGTCCCTGCTTTTCTGGTCCCAGAGTTCAGTGCGGTTCTCTGTTCCTCATTCTTCATGCTAATTCCTATCCCATCTTTCATGCAGATGACGCTAGGGGAGTTGTCTCTGTTCTTCATTCTGTATGCAAATGGAGATGTCTTAATCTTGTCACCCTTCTCAGGAGGGGTCTAGGTGTGACTCCCAACACCCTTCATTGTTCTCTGCAAGCCTTTTCTCTGATGGGTTTGGGTTCAAACAGAGACTGGTGGGGGCGGGGGGTGTCTTTCATGAGTCAGACAGGCTAGATACTGTGCCCTGGTTCCCCAAAAACACAGAGCTGACTGGTCTCAACAATAAGGATGGCAAGTGAAGTCTAGTCCAACTGGAGACCATTCATTCTTCCTTCTTCCTTCTTTTTTCATTAGACTCAGGGAACTTTTGATCGGTTTGGAACTCTGATTGGACGCATAGCACCATACAGCTGTGATTCGCTGGCCACGTCCCGTCAGTGGGTGGTTGACTGTATCAGCTGCCTTCTCTGTATACAAGGTGAGGAGACCATTAGCAGGTATAAGGAATTCTTCACCTTCTTTCACTGTTGTAATGTCCACTTGTCTGCCTATCTAGTTCTTTCTGTCCTGTCTGTTGTCGCTTAGATAACAGAATGGTGGGCATCTTGTAAATACCTCATTAGAAGAGAAGATTCTGATGTGTAAAGAGCCTAGCACACTTTTGGGAACTGTACAACTAATAAATGGTCTGCATACAGGTAGATAAGCACTAAATTCCTTAGGGCTTGTCTACACAGGGACAGTAAGGAAAGTTAATCCAAATGAACTAAAGGTGTACATTTAAAGTGCATGAGGTAAATGGCATTAAACACATGTGTGGATGCTCGGATTCTGAATTAAAATGGGCCTTATTAATTGTAGTGAATTCCATGGATGAAACTAACCTGAATGAAGGCCACTTTAATTCTAAATAAGTGTGTCCCCATAGGTGTTTAATGAAGTTTAACTAATGCATTTTGAAAATGAATGGGGATTAGCTTTCTTGAATATCGCCATGGAGACAAGCCCTTGGTACTAAACATTTTCATTCTCTTTACCCTGCCACTGGCTGTACTGGAGGGGTTTCCTGGAATAATTCTGTAAACAAAAAGTTCTTCCAGCAGCCCTCTGGCATGAGCCTTCAGAGCTATTGGAGTAAGTAGAGGCCATTTTTCCCCTTTGTGAAAGAGTAGGATATTCTTTTCACCTAAGGGTTAGATGATAAGGGATAGAGCTTGGTTATCGTTTAAGGCCATTTCCAATGAGGGTGACCAGACAGCAAATGTGAAACCTCGGGACAGGGGGTGGGGGGGAATAGGAGTCTATATAAGAAAAAGACCCCAAAATGGGGACTGTCCCTATAAAATCGGGACACCTGGTCACCCTAGTTCCAATTATTATTAATCAGTCCTACAAACAGTGTTGGTGATTCAGAAACAGAATAAGGGACTCCAACCTTTGAATGTACGACATAGTAATCCCAGCCTTGTTTAGAAGTGACTGATGAGCCTGGGTTTCTTGCCGAAGTTTTTTGTCTATCCCCGTCTCTTTTACAAGGAGAGTTTGGTGGAGGGATTCACCTCTAAACTGGAACCTCTGATCTACCTGCATGAGTTGTACTTGAAGAGGAGCTTAGATGTAAATAGTGAGAGCAGAGAGACTGCTGAAACCAGACACACACAGAAAGCTGCTCCAAGCTGAACACAGTGCTTGTTCAATCCTGGATCATTCACAATAACATACCACTACTGTTAACGTTCAGACATTTTAGGGTGTAATCCCGACTCCATTACAGTCAACAGGAGTTTTGCCATTGACTTCAATGGGGCCAAGATTTTACACTATGCTGATGACAACATAGCACATAGAATCATCGAATCATCAGCATAGGGCATAGCGAGCAGATCGAGGGACGTGATCATCCCCCTCTATTTGACATTGGTGAGGCCTCATCTGGAGTACTGTGTCCAGTTTTGGGCCCCACACTACAAGAAGGATGTGGATAAATTGGAGAGAGTCCAGTGAAGGGCAACAAAAATGATTAGGGGTCTGGAACACATGACTTATGAGGAGAGGCTGAGGGAACTGGGATTGTTTAGTCTGCAGAAGAGAAGAATGAGGGGGGATTTGATAGCTGCTTTCAACTACCTGAGAGGTGGTTCCAGACAGGATGGTTCTAGACTATTCTCAGTGGTAGAAGAGGACAGGACAAGGAGTAATGGTCTCAAGTTGCAGTGGCAGAGGTTTAGGTTGGATATTAGGAAAAACTTTTTCACTAGGAGGGTGGTGAAACACTGGAATGCGTTACCTAGGGAGGTGGTAGAATCTCCTTCCTTAGAAGTTTTTAAGGTCAGGCTTGACAAAGCCCTGGCTGGGATGATTTAGTTGGGGATTGGTCCTGCTTTGAGCAGAGGGTTGGACTAGATGACCTCCTGAGGTCCCTTCCAACCCTGAGATTCTATGATTCTATGATTCTATGATAGCACATGGATCCTCCCATATGAAGATCCATGCAGTAGGGGTTCAGTTTCCTTAATCGTTACAGTACTTTTTCTCCTTTTCTCCACTCCAGGCCAGTCCATAAACCTGGGCTCAGCAGAGGAGGAGCTGAGATGTCTCCGTGAAGCACTAACAGCTCCAGACCCCGAGGCTCTGTTTCAGGCATCTTCCAAAATGGCCAGGGTAACTGACTCAAAAAGCTTGTGCGGATGTGCGAGTCACCGGGCACCGTTCATTTGACTTTTGCTCTTTCATGATGCCTTTCCGTACTCGGAGCGAGCTGTGGGAGCGGGGCGTTGGTTGCTAGTAACCAGCAAGATGCTTTTCATAGATGTGTGCTCTGAATGCCACGTAAAAACCAGATTCCACAGAATGTTGCACGCCCATGAAAATGCGCACGCGGATGCACACACATGTACCTATCCAGCAGGGCCGGCTCTTGCTTTTTCACTGATCCGGAGCGGTGAAGCACAAAAAATAATGAAATAAAAGACCCCCATGCTGCCCTAAGCTTGGCTGGAACACCGCCCCTTGCAATCTGCCGCCCCAAGCACGAGCTTCCTCGGCGGGTGCCTGGAGCCGGCCCTGCCATCCAGCCATCCAGGAGAAAAACTGTGTTAGTGGAACATCAAGCTGAGAAACCACCCAGGATTCATTCTGTCACCTTGTGGGTTTGCCTTCGCCGATATTTGTGTGCACGCCTCTCTTGACTGACTTCTGTGTGCTGTAAAAAGATGCAGTGTATGTCAGAGACTACAAACGGGAAACTTACCTCCTGCATATCCAGTACAATGTTGTGCTAACTGTGCAACAGAGTCTTTGCCTCTAACCTGATATCATCAGTGTAGAAGACAAAAATGTAGTCTATAGACTAGAGAGAGAATTGTAATCCCAAATGGCGAGCTAGACAGGAGGCTAATTCACCATTTGCTGATGCATGTATCTTTTTTTCCATTTTTAAAAGTGCTGGAGCCAAACATCATGGCGGTCTCTCCTGTTTTTGATTTGTTCCCAGGTTGTTAGTGAGTACTTTCCTTCGGAACAGGCCACAGACTTTATTGAGGCCACATTGGGTGGTCTGCTGTCTGCTAGCCCCACCTGTGCCACGGCAGCTGGACTGTGGATGAAGATCATCCTAAAGGAGTGTGGAGGTGCCATGCTGGACGAGGTAAAACTGGGAACTGGAGAGCTTTTCTACCTGAACTCTAGGCTTTTTGATCTTTGCCCTGATGTGTAAGGAAGAAAAATCTTGCTGTTTCTCCCCCTTGGACATAGAGTCGATTCCATCTCTGTTTCTACCCTAAGATAGGCAATGGCAGAATCAATAGCAGTAGACCAAGATAATCCAAGGGAAAAGGAAGATGGTTGGTTGTTTATTGGTCTAGCTTGTTGCCACAGTATTCAGCCAAGAAAGGCTTGAGAAAACAGACTCTGGGGAAAAGACAAGAAGACAGAATGACTGGCACTTGGAGGCCTCCAGGTATTAGGAGGCCTATGGTTAAGGGCTACATGGATTAAAAAGAGCACTGGGCTATTGCCAGCCTCTTGCCAGGTTTCTGAGCCTGGGCTCCAGCCCGAGCAGGAACAGCTCCACTTTTAGCCCCATGGTGCAAGCCCCACAGGCCCAGGTTGACCTGAGCTCTGAAACTCACTGCTGTGGGATTTTTTTGCTGTGTAAACCTACCCTTTCAGAAGAGAAGGAGGGAGGGAGAAAACTCTAGTGTCTTTGGGATCCACTATTTATATGCCTTATTCTGGCGCCCAGTGCATTAGGGCTAGATGAAAGGAGCACTCCACAAATCTTCTAACAAGGCTGGTGAAAGGCCTCAGGACAGGGAACCCTCGCAGCAGAACTGCCATGTTTGCACAGTGTTTTGAAGATGTGAAGGGCTAGGAATGAATATGAGAGGTAGTCCCCTGTTCATAGTCCCAGGCATTTGCACACTGTCTTTAAAGCACTTGCATATTTTGTGCTTGTGGTTGTTGATGAGCTCTGCATTCTCGAGGCAAATGGTCAGATTTGGCTGCTTAAATCACACCTGCAAAATCTGGGCAAGCAAAGCCGCCTTTTGTGCATGTGAACTGGTTTATGTGATGCATAGCTGGGCACCACCACGTTAAATTACCTGGTATGTCTATGTGTGTGTCAGTGTTAATTTTTACAGCCGTGTGTGGGCAATTTGTGTGGGTTCAAGTTACGCAGACGTATTTGAACATTTGCTTCTTGAAGTGAGGCATTTCTAAAAAAGCAGCAAATGGCTAAATAAAGGTTTTGATTCTGTAGAGTGAATGGAGAGAAAGAAAAAGGGACATTTCTTTCTGGTTTTGTTCCTTCCAGGTGCCAGATATCCTGGTTACACTATATCGCCACATGCCTACTATCCAGGAGGGCAGGTTGAGGCAGTTCCTGGTGGAGGCAGTGTCCATTCTAGCTCACCATCACCGAGAGGCAGTGATCTCCAGCCTCCTCAGCAAACGTCTGCCGATGGACAGGTATATACCGCTACCTATTGCATTCATGTTGGTAAAACATGGATCCCACAGCTTTACTAGGAGATGTAGGGCTTCATTTAAGCAGCAGACAGTTTGGGATCATTCCTAAGGGTTAAGAGCCTGGCTCTTTCTGCAGGAAGGTCCAAGAACATGTTAAGGTGGGGTGCGGAGAGAAATTAAGTGTCATTCTGTTTCCATTCATGAATAGCTGCTTTGACATCCTAAAGACCTATCTTTACTGGTATAACTGGAGTGTATTGTTGGAAACATCTACCTCTCTAGACGCCTGAATTGAGCTCACTCTGGAAATGAGCAGTGGCTGTTGATTTCCTGGTAGCATGACAGCTTCAAGTGCAAATCCCTGGCTGATTGCAAAGACTAGGGCCAATATTATCGTCAGAACTGTGCTTGGTATCAGTGAGGGTGTGGCTGCTAGAGCAGTGTTGCCATCCTTGGTACTTAAAAGTGGACTGGAAGCAGATCCACCATTTCATTTAAAGATCCCTAACTGAGTTATCAGTGATCGGTGCTGGAATCTAAGACCATAAGAACAGCCATACTGGGTCAGACCAAAAGGCCATCTAGCCCAGTAGTCTGTCTTGCGACCATGACCAGTGCCACATGCCCCGGAGGAAATGAACACAACAGGTCGTTGTCAAGTGATCCATCCCCTGTTGCCCAGTCCCAGCTTTTGGCAAACAGAGGGTTGGGACACCCTTTGTGAAGGGGACATAGGATGGCCATGAATATTCGTTCTCATAGTTGTATGTCCATCGAGTAGGAATCTGGCTGTTCTTTCATCCACTTGCCTTCCAAACCCTAGATCTTTGGGAGCCACATGCTCATGATTCCATATTGACTGGGAAGTGGAGAAAACAGGAAGTGAGGTTGGCGCTCTGTGTCCTGTCCTTCTGAAGTCTAGTATTAATGGTTAGGCTGCAGGAAGACTAGGTCACTTAACTTAGTTCTGTACCTGGAAACTCCATATTTAAACAGGAGGAGAGTTAAAGGAGGACAGGACTCCTAATTCTCTCATCATAGGCAAGGAGAACATTTGGTCTTTACTAAAATATGACGCATTCAGGGTGAGCCACAAAAGTGTCCAGGGCTCACCTGTAACTTCTGTTAAACTGCAGTGACACCGCTGAGCTGTGGAGATCTCTGGGGGGAGACCCCTTGCTGGCCACTCAAGTCCTACAAGCCCTAATAGAGAAGATAAAGACTCCAGCAAGAACAGAAGGCAACATCACCTCAGAGACAGAAATTGACAGGCATTTGGCAGCTGCTGAACCTCTCTCAGTAAGTTAGATGACAGACACGTCTTTCAGGCTTTCCTGTGCCCTGTGACAATCCTGCTGATGGAAAGCGGGAAGTGTGGTATAATATTGCTGTGTGGGCACTTCTCCTCTGATGGACTGTTTCCCTGAGTCCGGCTCTGCTGTCTGTGGAACAAATACGGCAGTTTTAGCTACGTTACTGATTTCCTTAATACTATCTGGCCATTAGAAAGTCTTTGGAGCAGGTTTCTCACAGTGCTTTGCAAATCTTCCTTTGGACTCGCAGCATGCCTTGGGAGGTCATACACATTTATACAGATGTGGGAAAGTGAGCCACGAGTTAAGCGAGTTGCTCGCTGTCATTTAAGTTACTGGCCGAAGGGTTAATTTAGTACAGCAGACATCAGAAGGGGAGAGAGGGAGTGATGGTGTTGGGAAGAGATCTCCTTTTTTACCATGCTCTCCTTTCAGGCAACATGTGCCATCTTTGAGGTGGTGTCAGCCCTGCAGTCGAGCAAAGCTGTGCGGGAACTGCTCCCAGAGTTGTTTCCTGTTCTCCTGCAGCAGGTCAGCCAAACCCTCGGACAAAAGCTGCCTTTGCCAACGAGAAGCAGCGCGAGTGAAATCCGAAAAGGGCTACAACTTCCTGAGGACAACCCTTGCCGGTAATTAGAAGGAAGGGAGAGAAACAAAGAGAATTCCAGGAGAGTTGTGTGACGCTCCCCAGGAGTTCCCAGGGTTACGAGGCACCTTAGCATCACGTGCCCTTTGAGTGAGGAAGTCTTATCTGTGCCTGCTGTGGGTCAGTTCCCTGAAACTACCAGGCTCTGGCAAAACAAACCCTGCCACCCAGGCCTCCTCAGACCTCAGTCTCTTTGTACAGGTTAATGACAGGCACACACCCACCCCCGAGGCTTCTGACCATTCCGTATAGTGTCCAGCCCTTTATCCACTGAACTCCCACAGAATTGTCAGGCCTGCTGTTCCCAATGGAACAGTACACACCAGTTTATTACTTCTTCTTTAGACTCTGTACTCGATACTTATACTCTGTACTGCAAAACACACAGCACTTAGATGTATTTCTAGTGAAAAGAAGAACCGAGATTCTCAAAGAACAGAGATTCCAGTGATCGTGAGTAAGAATGCAAGCAAAAAATGGTTACATTTCAAATGAAATCATAACCTGCTCCTAGAAACTAAACTTAACCAACAGGTTAACCTCCTGTCCCAAGGTGTTTCTCACCCAAAGTTCTCAACCAAGCCTGATCGCGACCCCTCTTTCATGAAGCAAATTCGCGGTCCATCTACTTCCTAAGTGAAAGATGTCCCCCAAATAGACTAGAGCAAACCTTTGATGTGTACCCCAAAATTGGGTCCCCACCCCCTGTCTACTTCCTGCTACTTTTCTTTCTTTGAAGTTCTCACAGTCCTTCTTAACTGAATGTGAACCCTACATGCTTAATGTACATGTAAACAAACAGATGGATAAACATTTCTTGCCTGAAAGAAAACCATTTTGTCACCTTTCCTGGTGACTAGTCCCGAGACACAGATCCTAAGAATGTAATTTTCAATGCATATCCATGACTCTTGACACAGCATCTGGACATGCGTTTCACAATGATATTGGTGACATGGACTTTTATTTGAGACTCATGGGGCAATCTTTTAGTGAGCTAGAATGTATGTACCAGGCCCCTCGGCACCCACTCTGTGCCCCTCGCCAGTTAACACTAAGATTCCTGAGTCCTCAGTTGACTTCAGCTCTGGTAGCACATTAATGAACATTTCCCACCAATCTCGCAAAATTATTAGTTTCTCTTCTTGATGTGCTTCTTTATTCCATGCCAACAAGGTGCTCAAATTACAGACTTCATGGTTTTATAATGTCTCTGAATTTTCCTAGGAAACCAGGATCTCAGCTCTGTTCACAGATGGGCAGCAGGTATCAAATAAACATAAGGAAGTACTACTTCACACAACACACGGTCAACCTGTGGAACTCATTGCCAAGGGGTGTTGTGAAGGCCAAAAGTATAACTGGGTTTAAAAAAAAAAGAATTAGATAAGTTCATGGAGAACAGGTCCATCAATGGCTATTAGGCAAGATGGTCAGGGATGCAACCCCAAGCTCTGGGTGTCCCTAGGCCTCTGACCGCCAGAAACTGAGACTGGACAACAGGGATTGGATCATTTCATGATTGCCCTGTTCTGTTAATTCCTGCTGAAGAAGCTGGCATTGACCACTGTTGGAAGACAGTGCACTGGACTAGATGGACCATTGGACTGACCCAGTAAGGCTGATCTTATGTAGTGGCCACAGTGGGTCAGGTTTTCAAGATGGGTGCCTCAGTTTTGTCCACAAAACTTTAATTTGTTCAGATGGATGGGTACCTAGCTATGTGATTGCTGGCGCTGCAGACACGAGTATATATTCTGCTCATGCTGTTGGCCCATTTTAGGTACCTATATGTGACGGGGTGGTAGGCTGTGCCCCGGCCTCTTCCATGGACACAGACTGCTCTGAGTCCCTCCAAAGTGTTCTAGGGATGCCTGCTCCTGAGATCCTGGTGGTAAGGGCTCTGATGACTGTTTGACCCCACTGGATGATCTTAAGTCACCTTTACACTTGCCCTTTGTTTTCTTTCTCCTCCCTCTTGTCTCTACTTTCGTGTCTAGGTTCCTCCAGCCCCTTTACATATATTTCCTCTTTACCTGGCCCTTCAGGTTTTATTTCCACCGTCCTGGGCCTCCATACCTGCCTTGGTGTCCCTGTTAGAAAGGGATTCCAGTCCATGCCCAGTAGAAGGCAGTGGGGCAATCCATCCACTACCCCTACATGTTTCTGCCTAAACTTCCCCTTAATTTTCAGAGTCACCTCTGCCATTGGGCAGAATTTCTTGTCCCCATGGACCTGGTATTCAGTTTTGATCCTACCTCTGGGAAGTATCCAGTGGGGTTTCACTAACTCCTGCCTGATTAGCAAACAGGATGAAGCTGTGTCCATTAGTCCCTTTGGTGGCTCCTCCCTACCCAGACCGATACGGTAGGTACTTTCTTTTTTCTTCCCTGCCTGGGAGTCTTGTCCCAACCACAAACCTGGGCAAACCCACAGTCCATTTTCGGACAGTCTCTTTTTAGATGTCCTTCAGGTCCATGTCGGAAGCACGCCGTAGGCCAAGCTCCCACTACAGTTCCTTGAGGCTCCTCCCTCTTCTTCTTGCTGCCCTTCCCAGCTGTAGGTACTCTGGTCCTTCTCAGATCTAGTCCCTTAAACCACTGACTCACTCTGGGAATGTCCGCCTCTGCAAATTCCTCTCACTTTAACTGTGGGGTCCAGATGAACTGGCTGGCGCCACAGAACCCATACTCGGGTATGCTCAGGGAGACTCTGAAGAAACTTCCAGAACCATGCAGTCCATGATCTCCCCCACGGTCTGAGTATCTGGCCTTACCAATGAGTGGCCCAATCTTTTAATTTCTGTCCAAATGCACAGAGGCATAATCCCTCAATCCATCTTTCAACTCTAGATTTCTGGCAGTACTTTTCTGTGGACAGGCCCCACCTCGTCCAGCATGGCTGCCTTAATCATGTCCTAATCTCTTGCCTGCTCATCACTAAAAGCCCTAGATGTGCTTCCCCGGTTAAATAGGGTGTCAGTTGAAGGGCCCACATTGTTCTGTCCCTAGGAGGTCTCACTGCTGCTCCTTGAAGAGTAACCAAAAACACATGGGGGTTGTTCGCGGGTCCCATTTTACAGCCTGATCTCCTGTGCCTGGTTTCCATTTCCTGTCACGGGACTCACCAAACTTTGGAGGAGTTGTTGCCAGACCTGGGCTTGCTCCCGTATAAATTCCTGCCGACTCCTTTGCTGTTAAACCTACCGGGCAAGGAAAGGCTGTTTTTCTGCCTGCTGGGATTGTTGGAAGGTCTGTCGGGTCTTCTACACCAGCGGTCTCCAAACTGGGGTGCGCGGGATGATCCCGGGGCGGGGGGGGGCATGGCAGAAGTCGCGCCGCCGGACGGCACTCCGCCGTGTTTTTCCTTCAGAGGCAGCTCTGCACATCCACGGCTGGCGCTCCCCTCTGGCGGCCCGCCTACGGCAGGTCTCCCATCGGTGGCGCGTCTGCGGCAGGTCACCCTGGGGGCGCGTGAGCCAAAACATTTGGAGACCACTGTTCTACACCAGCAGTTCTCAACCGGGCCGGTTTTAGGGGGTCTGCCAAGCAGGGTTGGCTTTAGACTAGCTGGGGCTCAGGGCAGAAAGCTGAAGCCTTGAGCCCAGCACCTGCACTAAAGCCCCAAGCCCCTGCACCCTGTGGGGTTAAAATCTGGAGCCAGGAGCCCCAAACTCTGATGCCTGGCAGGGCAGAGGCCTGGAAGTGGGCCATGGATTATTTCTTGCATGTTGAGGGTGGAGGGAGGCTCAGAAACAGAAAGGTTGAGAACCCCTGTTCTACACTTCTCTTTGCTGCTTCATCACCCATTTCAGTGTTCCCTCCATCGCCTGGACTGCCAAACCTCTACACCGGCTTCTCCAAGAGGCTCTCCATTTGCATAGATAACAGGGAAATACCTGATGAGCCCCCAGCTGTGACACAGAGGGGTGTTGCACCCCCACATCTTCCACAAACACAGACCGCGTTGAGACTTTTTTGCTTGTAAACACCAATGTATAGTCTATTTCATCCCCCTACCAATACATAGCACCTTTATATTGTATCTCAACTTTCTAAGCTCTTCTCCAAAAGTCAGGTGGGGGGTAAGGTGTTTCCACTCAGAGACCTCACTTTGTCAGGCTCTCCTAGCTTTTTGTCTTTCTGTTTCTCTTAGGGTGACCAGACAGCAAGTGTGAAAAATCAGGACGGGGGTGGGAGGGGGAGGGGATAGGCACCTGTATAAGATAAAGCCCCAAATATTGGGACATCTGGTCACCCAAGTTTCTTTCTCTGTCTGTTCCCCTCAAAGGGCTCCTGCCCATGTCCTTTTATACAGTTTCCCTGTTAATGGAATGATTGGTTCCTTGACTCACTAGCCCCAATCTGACCTCATAATCAGGTACACCTCTATCCAATTAGGCCTTCTGTGAGGAACCGAATTAGTACGAATAGTGACCAGAGTGCTGACTCAAGTGCAAACCCTCAGCACTCTGTCACCTCATATCTGGAGATATGACCCCAAAATGTCCATTAGTGATCACCACACTCTATGCCCCCTGTTTCTGGGTCCTGATCATGTATCTTTTCCATATCACTGTACTCTGCTAGTGCCCATACTCCTTGCCGAAAGAGAAAAAGCCCTGGCTGGGATGATTTAATTGGGGATAGGTCCTGCTTTTGAGCAGGGGGTTGGACTAGATGACCTCCTGAGCTCCCTTCCAAGCCTGATATTCTATGATTCTATGATTCTATGAAAAAGGACTGCAAAATTTTGTCCCTAGCAAAACTAGTCCTATGAGATGTATGAGACTGAAACTTACCTCCCAGCATCAAGTCTTTCCAGGGATACTGGTGTCCAGGACATTGCCAATGGATGAACTGCCGATTGAACAGCAGACCTGAGAAGTAACCGGGGCTTCCTGACTCTCTGTTCAAGCTGCACCTTCCTCCTGATTGCTGCAGTTCTGTGCCTCTCTTTCCCCAGGCTTTCTATCAAAGCATTAGAATCTGTGCTTTTCAAGGGTGGGAATGAGAGACTGGTGAGAGCGCTCAGGAAGCAGAGGACTTGGACTCTTGTGGAAAACCCCAAGACACACCATGAGGGAGTGTGTCTGCTGGTGAGGTAAGAGATCCAGGAGGCATCATTTTATCCTTGGGAATGAGTAGCCAATAGAGTGGCTGAGAGGGAACCTCCCGTTTATAGCTTTGTGGGCAGGGGGTGCGGGGGTGTCCTGGGTGGAAACACACAGCTCCCACTCCTAGATATCAGAGCTGTATGCTCAGAGCAGCTGAGTTTTTGAAGTGTGCAATCTAGCCCATGAGCGGTTTCTTTTGTCTTCCAGGCTTCTGCTAAGATCTGGGCTCATAACACCTGAGATCATACAGAGCCTCCTCCCCTGGGTGAATTCCCCCTCAGAAAACCACCGAGTCACCAGCACAGCTTTCCTTGCCCAGGTAAGACACAGGGCTCTGAAGAGCAGTTTCACCATTAGACTCTTGTCTGCCTTTCTTTCGGGAGTTGTACAGTTCAGTTCATAGGAGTAATTGTCATTTTAGACAGTAGAATAGGTCCTCCTTTATATGGAAACCTCACCAGGAACTTCACGATACCTTTCTGAGTCCTTCTCTCTCTCTCTGTGGTTTTTATTGCCGTCATTGCCTATACTAGCTACACAACCACAGGTGCTGGCTGAGAGAGATACGGACAGAGTTTGGATGACTGGACCTCTTCTGCCAAGTCCTAGTGCTGATCCTAACCAACAGCTCCTGATTTTGGTTTAGCTCAGCACATCTTCTGAATGAACCGAGTGTCCTAATACTACCCACCAAGCAACCTACAACTACGTTAATGTCTATCTTAGGTTCTCATTACTCTAGTATCGGAGTACCTCTAAACTCTTTAATGTCTGTATCCCCACCACACTCCTGCGAAGTAGGGAAGCACTATGTTTCCTATTTTACAGGCAGGGAACTGATGCACAGAAGGGCTAAGTGACTTGCCCAAGGTCACACAGGAAGTCTTTGAGGGAGCAGGAAATGGAACCTGGGTCTCCTAAGTCCTAGGCTAGTGTGGGGATACCTGCTGGAGCATCCTCCCTTTCCACAGTCTTCCTCCAACATCTGCATCATATTTCCCACTTCTGCTAAGCAACTATCTTCGGGGCTTATCTGGTTCTAAGAAAAACAACCTCTCTGTGCCTGTGATGGGCTGTACCTGTTCTTTAAGGCTCCTTACAAGAGGCCCCATGGTCCTACTACACCCTGCCCCAAGAAAAGAGCCCCCAGTCTGGGTCTGTCTAGAGAGGCCTCATGAAAGCAGCCAATCCGAGCCCATCAGGCTCAGCTAAAAGGAGCTGAAGGGCTTTAGCAGGTCAGTTCCTGGCAGGAACTGGAGGGGCAAGAAAGGTCGCTGCTCTCTGGCCACAGAAATTCAGGGGACAGCCAGAGTTTGATTCTGGCAGCCTTTACTTAAGCTGGGTTTTCAGGAAGAGAGTCCCGAAGAACTTTAACCCTGAGGTGAGGGTGAAGCTAAAAGTGGCCGGTAGGAAGAAGCGACAATGACCTGAAATCAAGCAGTGCCTAGCTCCTGTTTATAGGATCCATGGTTTGGAACCCAGAGTTAGGGGCAGGCCCAGGTTCCCCTACCACCAACAGTGGCATAAGCCCCATGGAGGGGACAATGCTAATGGAGAGCTTGAACAAAGGGCAGAATGTAAAGGACCCAGAGTTGGGGCTGGAGACCCTAGTGAGGGCAATGGGACTGTTCTTGACTACCCCAGAAGGGGTTCCTTTGGACTTTGGGACTCAGCCAGAGGCCTGAGCCACAGAAGACTCACTGAGGAAGGCTGGCAGGATGCACCAGGGGTGAGAAAAGGACTGTGATACCATACCCAGCCACTAAGAGGCTCTCAAGAGGTGAGTGGATCCCTATTCTAGTGCCCAAAAGGAAAGCTCCATGTTTTGTAGACCTTTCTCATTTGTGTGGAATTTCTCATTTGTGTTACAGTGTATTATGTGCCAAGTATCAGAGGGGTAGCCATATTTGTCTGTATCCTCAAGACTGGGGCTGTAGGAGGACTCCTTGTTGTTTTTAGTGTATGACATGTCTGCTCAGATTCTATTCCCAATCTTAATGATCATATTGGGGCTAATGGACAGGTTGATTTTCTTTCAGCTAATGAGTGATCCCATGCTCAGGGAGAAGAAGTTCCTGAAGCCAGTCTTACACATCTTAGAAGAAAAGTCACATGATAGGAACAGCATTGTCCGGCAGATGGCTGTAAGAGGCCTGGGAAATTTAGTCTATGGGGCGCCTGAGAAGGTAAGAGAGAATACTGGCTAGAATGCAGCATAACTAGAGAAACCAAGGAAAATAGTTGTTCGGAGTTTACAGAGGCTGCACACAATGCACTAGGCCAAATTCTGCTCTCTCACATACCCGAGTAACCTCTTTGCAGTCAATACAGAGCAAGCTAGATCCTTTGCTAAGTTGGGCATAAGCAAACAATCTGTGCACTTTAATATGACCATGTGTAAATGTCTCCATCTAGGAACAAAGAAAAATGCAGGCCATACTTACAGGATGAGAGACTCTATCCCAAAAAGCAATGATGCTGAAAACCACTTGAGTCATGGCAGAGAATCAGTTGAACATAAGGTGTCCCAATGCGAAGTTGTGGCCAAAAGGGCTGAAATGATCCTTAGAGGCATAAAGAGAGGAATCTTGACTAAGAGTAAAGAAGTTCTTTTCCCTCTGAATATGACACTCATGTGAGCACTGCTGGAATGCTGTGTCCAGATCAGGTGTCCACAATTCAAGAAGGATGCTGATAAATTAGAGAGGATTCAGAGAAGAGTCCCAAGAATTCTCAAAGGATTGGCAAAGATACCGCTCGTGATAGACTCAAGGAGCTCAATCTATTTAGCTGTACAAAAAGAAGGTGTAGGAGTGACTTGAGGACAGTCTAGAACTACTCACATGGGGAACACATTTTGAGAATGGGTTCTTCCCATTAGCAAACAAAGGTATAAGAAGATTCAATGGGGGAAAAGGAAGCTAGACTAATTCAGACTGGTAATAAGGCATTGATTTTTAATGGTAATTTTAATTAACCATTGGAACAATTTACCAAGGGTTGTAGTGGATTCTCTGTCACTAGCAATTTTAAAATCAAGATTGAACGTTTTTCTAAAAGATACACTCTAGTTCCAACAGAGACTATTTCGGGGAAGTTCAATATTATGCAGGAGGTCAGACTGGATAATCACAAGGGTTCCTTTTGGCCTTGGAATCTAAGTAACTAGGAATCTAATAATAGGATGACACAGGTGTATGATGGCACCAAGTTTGGCTCATTGTAGCTCGAACCTGGTCTGAAATATAGCTATAGGTCTCCGGGGGGGCGGGGAGATGAAATTCCCACAGCTTCATAACTGCTAAAGAAAACGTATTAGAAGTGTGATCAGTGATCAGTGTTCTTTAATGTCGTATGTTTGTCCAGGTGAAAAAGCACAAGAAGTTTCTTATGGTCATCCTGATCAGGGCCTTAAGTGACCCTTTCAGTTCTGAAGTCATTGGCGAGAGCATGAAAGCAGTGGCCAAAGTCCTGAAGGAGCTGAAAGAGAAGGACATAGGTTCTTCCTTCAGAGACCTCACCCAAGAGATCCGGACCTACTTTGACAACGTATGTGACCAGAACTCTCCAGCCCCAGTTCAAGCGATCTTGATTAGACTCCATTTACTCCCTGGGCATTGCTCATGTCAGAGTGAAGAGATGTTTCGGCCCCAGGGAAGAGAGGTGTTTTACGGAGGAGGAGAACATTAGGAGGATGGGGATGACATCCCTGCTCCCACAGTCTCCCCCTTCTGTTCTTCTTTCTTGCCACTGAGAACCTCAAAGAAAGTCTGAATACTAGATTAGGTAGCTAGATAACCATAAAAAAAGGGTTCCAAGGTACAATAGAGAGCGTTGGGCCTGCTCTCTACCATTTTTACGTGAGAGGGTTGGAATGATTCCGTTTTGCAGAGAATTTTGAGATGTCAAATTTTGGTTTTGTTCCTATTTGTGGCAATCCCTCTCCCCAAACTTCAAAACTCTTTGTGAAACAGAATTCCTGTTCTCAGCCAAGCTCTATTGAAAGCCTTGGGTCCGGGCAGTCTGCTCTCAGACTATCCCGGTGCTGGGAACCCAGGAAACTGTGGGAGCTAGAAGTGCCAGGGAGTTGCAAATTTGAGAGCCAGGGTCCCAGACGCTGGGGGTTTGGAAGCCCACGATCTAGTCAGCCTGCTAGATCGGCTTCCAGGGAGCTGAATGGGTGCACTGGCAAGACAGCAGGCAGGTTTCTAAGGACCCCTGCCTGGCTTCTGGAGGAATTTCATCAAAATGGAACTGTCGCTAAAATAGTTTGATGAATCAGCAAATTCGAATCAAAAATTAGTTCATGAAAGTGTTCCCGACTAGCTGTAGTTGGAATCCCTCGACTTTAGTGTAGAAGAGATGGCTGTGCGAGGTACGTGATGTGATTGTCCCTTAGTTACTAACTTGTGGGGCTTTCTTGGCTGTAGGAGGATGATGCTCTTCGTTTATGGTCCTTTGTCCTATTTGGCATCCTGGCCCGCCTGACCAAAAGAAAATGGAAGGGCTATTTCGCCGAGCAGGTTCGACAGAGCTGGGTCACACTTCTGCTGCACCTGCAAGACCCGAACCCCAGGGTTTCAGTGGTAAGACCGAGAGTGACTTATTTACTAAGCCAAAGGAATCTTCCTCCCAATGACAGGGGAGCTCTGCTATTCCTGCCTGCTCTGGAGGCCCAAATTCCCCCCTCAGTTCATTGCCCTCCTGCTGAGTCAGTTCCCGCCAGGTTGGTCCATGGCTGCCTCACCAGAATCCAGGATAGGTCATGGGTCTGAGCCTGACAGCTCTCTCTTCCTGTCTGTCTCTGCACCCCAGGCCCCTGCCTCCCCAGAACAGAAGAGAGACCTGGTGAAGCAGCTTTTGTAGGTAGATCTGTTCCAAAAAGACATTGATGCTACCTCCAGGTTGCAGTGGAAGCTCTCCCCTCTATTAGTCATTCCTGCATATTTTCTGCCAATTACATCCAGATGAATCCCTTTTTATCCTGGAATAGATGAGCAGTCAAGAAGATGAGTTCCCTTTGAATGACCAAAGCATTCAGTAGGGAACAATTAAATGGTGTGACACGCTTCCTTTTTTCAGGAATGCAGAGCTACGTTTCACCTCTGTGTCCCGTTTTTGGGACTGAAGAGGCTCCAAACTGCCGTGAATGAACACCTTGATGGCACAGCCGAGCTGAAGCCTGAAGAGCTCCAGGTGGACATTTGCAGACACCTTGTGAGTGAGCTGTTGAAGTGTCTGAGATTCTTGACTGGAGTGGTATGTGGTGGTGTAGAGGTGTGGGGGGGATGTGTGATGGGTAATGGAAATAACGGTCAGAGTGGGATATATGACTGAGGGTGATGGGAAATGTAAATCTGCCACAGATCCCCATTTTTCCCACGTCCACCCAGTCACCTGTTCTTTCTCTGATTTACCTGTGGCTCGTAAAAGCATGTGCTGGCAGTCAAAGGGCACTTCTAGCCAGAGAGAGCTCATGTGTCCCTGATTTCCTCTAGGCCAAAGAGAATGCCGAGCTGCTGGAGAACTTGTACAAAAGCACCATCATGTACTTCTTTAGCAGATGGGAAGAGATCCGGGCAGTTGCAGTCAAGTTAGCTGGTGAGAGATGATGCCCAGTGTCCCTTTTGGTATTCCCATTGAGGGAGAGAGAAAAAAATCCCACTGTGCAGCACTGAGCTGCCATTAATCTCTCTGTGCCTCAGCTTCCCATACATAAATGGGGATGTTAATATCCCTACCTCTCCAGTGTGGTGGTCGGAGGAAATCATGACTTGCTATAAAGTGCTTTGGGATTGTTGCAGGGAAAGCACGGTGCAGTCATTTAATAGTAGAGGCTGGGACACTGTCTCATAGGGCATGTTTACACTTGGAGCTGGGGGTCTAATTCCCAGCTTGATGAAACATACCCACACTAGCCCTGAGTGCTAAAAATAGAGAGTAGCTGCAATGGCAGGAGCAGGAGGAAGTTTAACCACCCCAAGTATGATCCCATCCAAACCCCAAAGTCGATTCTCAAGGTGGCTAGCTCCTCCCACTGCTCGTGCTGCTTTAGCTACATTCTAATTTTAGCATGCGAGCGCTGTCCGAGCTAGAGTGGGCCTGTCCCATTGAACTGGGAGTGATCCCCCTTGCTCAAAGTGCAGACCCACCCACAGTGTTGCTCAGTGCTCTTCACTACTACTTTATCATTGGGAGGCATGCAGCCCACCTGCCCTCAGCACCTGCTCTTTCAGGTTCCTGGCCACACCACCTTGTCAAGGAGGCAAAAGGTTCCTCCGCTTTGGCCCTGTGCCCTCTTCTCCCAAGCATACCCAGGTGAGACAGGCAGGCATTGTGGCCTAAGTCCCACCTGTCAGTCACCTTGTGGGATCCCTGCTTAGAACTCACTTATTCCTGGCCCCAGGCCTTTGCTCAGACCACTAGACCAAGACACTAGCGTAGTATGTCTCCAATAACTGACAGCAGTGGCAAGAGGAACACAGACTCTTTTAAGCAAATGGGTTTTGTGTAAACATTCTTAAAAAAAAAAGTCTTTCTCATTCTCTTCAGTGTGGACTCTAAACTGCACTAGCATCCTCTTGCCCACAGCTCACCCTTAGGTCCACAGTAGGAGAGGCCAAAGACCTGTCTAGGGGCTGCTAATATCACTTTGCACTCAACAAGGGAAGGTTTTATTGTTGTTGTTTGTTTTCCATTGTGTATTTAGGCATCATCCTGGAACACACAGACAGGCAGCGTATGAAATGGCTGAACCTGGACCATCTGCTGATGTGTAAGTAATAAATACAGCTGAAGTTCTGCTCATCCGTGAGTTCTAAAGGAATTTAGCTGACAAGCAGCAGTAACCGATACCACTGGTGCAAAGTGCATCAGCCACACATCAAAGGACAAATTCAGTCTTGCCCAGTAGAAAGTCAGCTTTAATTTCCCCTGAAGGAGGCAGCTGCAGGGGGTGTGATGTGAGTCCGTGCATCTCCTGGTTGTCCTGGCAAGGCCCCCTCCACAGCCAGTGCTATCCACTCTTTGGGCTTTCTTGGCTCTCTGTGGGCTGCCCAGGTGAGGAGAAATTGTAGCCACTTTCTGCTCCCCCAAATTTCCCACCAGCATTTTTTCTTCCAGTAGGTGCCCTGCATCCTGCACAAACCAGCTTGGACCTGGTCTCTGTTCAATTCCAGGGTTATTGGAGCTCAGACTGTGGCTCCTGAATAGAGATGGAAAATAAACTTAAAAGTGGAAGCTATTGAAACAATGGACCTTCTTCCATTTACAGCAGAGTGGATGACTTTCTGGTTGAGTCAGGGCCTCCCCACTTGTTGGGAGCATGGAAGGGAGCCAATGGAGGAACCTAAAGCTTTCTTTGTATTGGAGAGCTTCTGTAGCGTGCTATTCAGAGATAGTAAGTCTCCAGCTATTTCAGGCACAGGTGACAATATGAAAAGTGAGGCAGATTCATCTCTCATGTATTTTCCATCCCAATAGAAGGACTGAGCCCAGTTTCACATTTTACAATGTGATCATTCAGCTCTGGTAGTTCAAGATTCTGTGATCACGCTTAGCTGTGATTTGACAGTCTGTACACTAGCATGTTGTCCTCTGTCATTTCAGCTCTCCAGTTCCTCAAGAAAGACCCAAGTCCCTCTGTCCAGCTGGTGGCAACTGAGGTCCTAAATGACATCTGTCCTGGCCGAGTGCTTGGGGAATGAAGCGGGAGAGAAACAGAAGAAGGCGCTCCAGTAGTATAAGGGCCCTACCGTCAATCAAATGTTAACCCCACCCTTGGCCCTCGGTGGCCTTGCCCACCGGTCACTGGAAGTCCCAAGCCATGAGGTATTATGTCCAGGGTCAAGGCAGACAAATGACCGGAAGCAACATGTGTCATGTGACCCCTCTAAGAACTCCTCCCATTGTCCTCTACCAATTGGGATGGGTTTCGCCCTGATAGGAACGCCCCAAGAGAAGATTTGACCAATCAGGGGGAGTTCCGGGGCAGGATGATCTGTCTGGAAGTGGTTCGTGTGACCCCTCTAAGAATACCTCCCACCACCGTCTACCAATCAGTAGGGGTTTGAGCCACTGGGGACCACCCCGAGAGGAGGTTTGACCAATCCTGGGGAGTTCCGGGGTGGGGTGATCTGTCTGGAAGTGGTTTGTGTGACCCCTCTAAGAATTCCTCCCACCGCCCTCTACCAATCAGGAGGGGTTTCAGCCACTGGGGACCACCCCAAGAGGAGATTTGACCAATCATGGGGAGTTCCGGGGTGGGGTGATCTGTCTGGAAGTGGTTTGTGTGACCCCTCTAAGAATTCCTCCCACCGCCCTCTACCAATCAGGAGGGGTTTCAGCCACTGGGGACCACCCCGAGAGGAGATTTGACCAACTGGGGGGAGTTCCAGGGTGGGGTGACCCGTCCGGAAGTGCTTCGTGTGACCCCTCTAAGAACTCCTCCCACCACCTTCTACCAATCGCGATGGGTTTCGGCTGCAGAGGACCGCCCCGAGAAGAGATTTGACCAAAATGGGGCAGGTTCTCGGATTGGGTGAACCGTCCAGAAGAGGGTCATGTGACCCCTCTAAGAACTCCTCCCAACGCCCTCTGCCAATCAGAGTGCAGCACCATCACCCCATAAGTCCCAGCACTGGGCAGAGGAAGCCATCTCTCACCAAGAAGACATGTTTTAGAAATTGTGGAAAGGCTGAGAGGAAACATGGACTCCTTTACCACCCCCGTGAGACCTTCAGATTTTGTTTTAGCTCCGAGGACCTTTGGAGTTGTGTGGAGAAAACGCTACGGCAGTGACAGTTCCGAGGAGGGCCCTTTGACTCAACCGTTGATGGATACGTCGGAACCCGACCCCAAAATCCAAACCTTTGTGAGGCACCCCGATGAGTGTGACAGCCTCTCATTGTCCATGCTCTAAAGTTGGAAGGTGATTGTGGCTTGGGGGAGTCACAAGGTGAACGGGAAAGACGGCGCTCAGGTAAATGAATGATTAAGAAGCGACGGTCGATCATGGGGGTGTAATGGGGTTAGGAATCGACCTGGCATTGCATAAATGTAAAAACAGGCAGTGGGGTGCTTACACTGTTTTTTGTCTGAAAATCTCTCAACAGCTCGACGATGCCTTTCTAGAGGCCTTTGAGAAGTTACACATCGGTAGCCCTGTGGGAGTAAATCCATCGTGCATCAGCTGTTTTTGCTCCTGTCTGAGACCCAGATCTCAAGAGGAAAATCCAGAAAAGGACAAAAATGGAAGAATGAACCAGCTCAGACTCCCTCATGGTAGGGATCATGGCCTCCTTTGTTTCAGGCGGCTGTAAAAGATGGTATTAAACCAGGCGATTAATAAAACTTATTTAAATGTGCCAGAATGAACGTGTCCGCCTCCATACTTGTGTTCGTAAAAGACGGTCCCAGGAACAGCCATGTCTCCACAGACGGCTCTGTTAAAGAAAATCTGTTAAACCCCCAGGAAAGTTGGGGGCTTTGACGGGGTCAATCTTCTTTTTCAAGTGGCCAAAAAGCATCCTAAAACTTTAAATAGAAGACAGGTCAGAGCTTGGCTTTCACACCAGGATGCTTACGCTTTACACAAACCAGCTCAAATACGTTTTAAAAGAACCAGGACCGTTGTTTCAGATGTGGACGCGCAATGGCAGGCAGATTTGGTCCGTATGCACCGCTTCTCCAAACACAACAGCGGTTTTAAATACATCTTAACAGTGATAGACATTCTATCCAAATATGCCTGGGCCTTAGGCCTAAAAGACAAGATGAGCGGTGAGGAATCCAAGGCCTTGGAAGCTATTTTTAGCCAAGGTCGCGTGCCTCAAAAATGACAAACTAATCGGTGGAAAGAATTTTGAAACAAACCTTTTAGCAGACTGTTGAAACGGCACAGCGTTAACGCTTTGTGTTACTGATAATGAAGTCAAAGCAGGGGTTGTGGAGCCATTTTAACAGAACTTGAAAAAGATGTGGAGGATGTGGCGATATTTTACAGCCCATAACGCCTTTCGCCACATTGACCTGTTACCTGACTTTACGAAGAGTTACAACCAGAGCTTTTACAGAACTCTACGTACCAGACCCGCCGATGTTAACCCTTCCAATTCTCTGAAGATATGGAAACCGGTTGATAGAAACGGTTTTAAAATAAAACCGGTTGTTGCCCCTTTTAGAAAAGGCGACCACGTGAGACTATCTAAAACCAAAGGAGCTTTTGAAAAAGGTTGTGAACAGACGTTTACCAATGAGATATTTATAGTGGATGAAGCCTGAACCAGGAGCCCGAGACCTGTATACCGATTAAAAGATTACGAGGGTGAGACAGTTACTGGATCTTTTTACCCTGAAGATTTACAAAAAGTAAACCCCAAACAAGACAAGATTTGCAGGATCGAAAAAGTTCTAGCGGAGAAAGGAAAAGGGAGAAAAAAGCAGCTACTGGTGAAATGGTTTGTGGGGGGCGGGGGATAAGTTTACCAGCTGGGTGGAAGCTTCTCAATTCTGACGTTTAGACACAAACAAACAAAAAGATTCCTCCTGCAAAGACTGAGGGAGCGAAAAATGAGCGACAGCGGGTTTTACATGACTTTGCCCAGCAATGCCAGCTCTGCAGTTTTTCCTCAAAACACCAGCTCGAACTTTACAATACAGCTAATTAAGCCCTTGGATCTCCTGGGTGCCTGGGAGGTGGGGTTAGTGGAAATACAACACCCGCACAGCTGGAACGCTATCAACGAGGACACCCCTTTTGAAATCACCTTTGAAGATATGGCATAGAGTTTTATCCTACGACGAGGTTATTACTCGTCCATACCCGAATGATTGGATCATATGAACAGTACCGTGGCTCGTCATCCCCCACCGCCTGTGGTGGTCATGAACGATGACCCTGTGGGTAGAAAAGTTAGCTTTAAATCCGCTGATTTTACTTTTATGTTTTCTACCAGCAGGGAGCTAGCTAACATTCTAGGTTTGGGCCCCAAGCGCAGCGTCCAAAAATTCCCCTTCTGGGCAGACATCACAGGGGGAGTTAATTCCCTGTATCTGCAAACAGATATTGTAGAACACCAGTTTGTGAGGGACTTTTCTGTTCCCCTGTTACACTGTGTCCCTGTCTGAGGAAGGAACAATGAGTTTGTCACCATCACCTACGATAAACCTCATCACGTTCCTGTCAGAAAACACCACATCAATACCATTACCATTGAAATAAAGACAGATCAGAACAGATACGTCTCATTTGTTGAACGGAGTGGATGTGAAAATTTAAACTGACGCGCAGATAAGACGCTTTCTGTTTAATGGGCAGTGCAGCCGAAGGCTTTAAATTGCGCATTGTATCAGCATCGCTTTTTGTGAAGAAAGTACGGGTGGCCCTGAGCGTTCGTCTGGGGCACGCGGAGTCCCTGCTTACCACAAATGCTAAATATCCCGTGGACCGTGTGGGAATGAAAGTGTTTAGCATCCCCGTGGGCAGCAGGGTCAATAACCAGGAGAATCTGTTTTTTGGGACAGTTACCCAAAATGCTTGTCCTAGGGTTTGTCTTATGCCTTGAGTGGAAGTTGCACTAAAAATCCCTTTCATTTTAAACATTATGATATTAATTTTGTGGCCTTGTATGCGGATGGCGAACAGATACCAACCAAGCCTCTGCAACCAGACTTAGAGCCAGGATGCTGCGTGAGAGAATACATGAATCTGGTACAGACACTGGTAAACACATGACAGATCGTTCTCTGTTAATCGACCGTGAGGAGTTTCCACAGGGTTACACCTTGTTTGCCTTTGACCTGTCTCCCGAGCAGAAATGCACCGATGACTATTCCCTGATTAAAACCGGGAACCTGAGAGCAGAAATACGTTTTGGGAAGGCTTTAACCATCACCATCAATCTGATCGTGCATGGGGTTTTTGACAACATCATAGAGAGAAATCAGAGGAGAGACGTTCTGCTTGACGATATGTGAACATGGACACCGTGCAGCTCTCATGTGTCTTATCAAGGTGCCTTACACAAAAAAGAATTTCTTAGATGTGTTCCCTTGTGATTTAGCTCCCTGGCGACAAGCTGTCTCAGAGACCCCTAGGTTTGTATCGTGCATCCACACAACCAACCTGGTGAACACTGGCTTGCCTTGTGTCTGGCGGAGTGTAACCATGGAGAGTTTTTAGACTCATATGGGCACCCCCCGAAGAGCATGTTGTTTCCTAAAAGCATTATGAAATGTTTAAACAAAAATGCCACAGGCATTGTGTTTCACAATAGACAATTACAAGACCCCCGCTCTGTCGCCTGTGGCTATCACTCAGTGTTTTTCTTACATCATCAGAGCAAGGGTTTATCTTTTGACTGGATTTTAAAATTGTAATCTAACGACTTAGTGCAAAACGACCGGATGGTGATGAATTTTGTAAAAAATACATTTAAATTCTTGGGTATGCCTAGCCTTGCTCAAAATGTGTTTCAACAAGCCCAGACATGTGTATCTTGCAATGCTTTTTATAGCCATGTTATCCAATATTCTCAGGCATAACAGACAATGTTTTGTTTGGCATTATCCAACACATTTTTTTATAAAGTAACTTTCCCCACAGTTGCTAGGCCCCGCGAGAATTGCAGAAAAGGGGTGTTTCCACCTCATATCCATTCTAAAATCCGTAGGGCAGGGTTTTAAAGCCTTCTCCTAGGACCCTCTTGTTGTAAATGACTTTCTGTGTTTTCTTAAGGGTTTTGGTCTCTATTTACCACTGATTTTTGCTCCTTACGATAGAGGGCTGCTGCACCTCTCTCTTTTTTGAGGTGTTTTCTCGCAGGCCCGTGCAATAGTCCAGGACTAGATCTTTCAAACTCTCAAAGTTGATCTTTTGACAGTTTGCCAAGTTCAGGGTAATACCTTTGACTTTCATACAGGCCTTTCCTCCCGACAGCTTATACCTGTATGTTTTCGGGCCTGCCGACACAAACTCGGTGATGTGTTGATCTGGCGGGATCTCGCTCGTGAGGGAATTTAGAAAGAGTTTAGCGATTTGGCGTTTAGCGGGGTTAAACCTGATCTCGCGTTGGCACAAACACACGCCTTCTTTCTGGTAGAAATCGTTCATGTACTTATTTTGTTTTTCTTCGTCTGTGCACCAGCTGGGATACCCTGAAGCCTCTTGTTTCTGGCGGAGGTGTCATTTGATGTACTCTGAAAAGAGTTCATCAGATTTTTCATTAAAAAGCCAGATTTCATATATTTTTGCCACCGCGTACCCCTTCGTTATGGCCGCGTTCAATTCCACCGTGCACCAAGTCCCCAGGATGGCCCTCTCCTTGTCAGTATGGATGCACATCTCCCGCTGCCCGGTTTCCGCACAGGTTCGGCATAGCGGGAACATAAGCTTGCCACCCACTCTGACAGGTAACAATGGGAAAAAGAAGCCTTGTGTGGGGTACACTTTAAGTTTTGCAATTCCAAAATAATTTGCAAGGGGTCCAAATTTGTCATAAACTATATCGGGGTGTCCGATAGGGTATTCTTTGGTTTTCTTTACAAAAGGGTAGAAGCTGGTAAAATCATAATAGTGGATTTCTTCCCCGGAGTTAAGTTTGTAATATAGACAGATAGCGTTTGTCCTCCCCCCAAAAAGAGCATCCCTAGGCACGAGAGGCTAGGGCAACTGGGCTCATTTTAAATACCTGCAAGCTCCCTGTCTGTTTCTTTCATCACTTCCCACTCTTGCTCCCAAAGAGTCCTCACTTCAAAACCAAGTTATTTCAGATAGTCGGTCTTGAGCTGCGTCTTGTAATAAGGAAACCCAAAAGTTGTCCCCGTCATAGGGTTTTGTGCCTTTTCACAATGACAGGTGGCACAACCGTGGAAAAGAACACCCATTAAACTCTATGGCTGTGTGTACCCTGTCAACACTGGCATAACCCTCTAAAGAGTAGGAGCCTACCTGTAGTTCCCCACCCTGTAAAGCATGCCCTATTTGTATAGTTTCTTGGTGAGAGGTATACAACAGCCACTGAATAGACGGGGTCGAATATCTTTTTCTGCCTGTGATCATTGTCTGGAGGGAGAAGAGCTACCGTGTTAGGCTCCAAAAACATAAACCTGTACATAGCCATGCAGGCAGATGCTAGTGTTATGTACCAGAATGGATCTATAAACAGTTTTATCTCAGTGAATTTACCAGGTTCTCTCTCTACTAGATCTCCCTTCTCCATCATTTTCATAATCTCTTTTCTGTATAGGATACAAAGCTGTCTCAAAATTTTGATATCCTGCTGACAGTAATACGCGAGCTCTTTCTGCAAGTCAAACGTCTCCTACCTGTGGGCCTGCTACCAGTCGAGAAACTCTGCTTTTTCCCTGGGCATCATGCTTTCTACACCATAGTGCTCCACACCGGGCATAGGCCCCACGTCATTTTGATTTTCTAAAGTGTTCAAAAAATGTGGAAAATACCCTTTGCACCCTTCAAACCCCATCACCTGCGGGAGCTAACCAAGCTTCATGGGCAAGAAGTTTAAAGAGTCTATAAAACGAATGCCCAGGGCCTTAACTTCCACACACATTAGTTTACTACCCTGAGTGATCAGTTCTAGGCACATCTTTTCCTTCAGGAACTGTCCAATGATGCAGTATGCATCGTAACCTTTGGAATTGTGCGCCTGGAACGTGTAGACCCAGAACTCTTTGCCAATAAAGGTCTGAACAAACAAAGAAAGACACTCATCACCCTTAAATTCCCAGGACTTTTCCGGCTTGAGGGACATAGCAAAAATGTAATTGGGAGTGTGCAACCCAGTCTCCTGTGTGATTTCGGAATCATAACAAATACACTTTTCTGAGGATTCGGGCTTTCTAAGGCTGTCCATAAAACCGAGGTGACCGTCTACATCACCAGCGATCAAACCCTGACCCTGCTTACAGTGCCTCCCTTTACGTCTGTGCCGCTTGTCCACGTAAGACTGACCCTTATCGCACAACGTTTTAGACAGGCATTCAGCTTGTTCTGTCGATGCCCAGTCGATGTGTCTGTCTAAACGCTCTCTGGACTGACAATACAGTCTACAGCGAGGACACCTCAGCTGCACGTCCACGCTGTCTGAGCAGGTTACGCTCAAGCACAGGCAGCAGCTGTACCTGCGAGAGTGGCCGTGACTGTGCACCGTGGGGCAAAACTCACCATATTTTTTTGCTCCGAACAACTTTTTCACAACCAGAACCCCATAGGTTTCAGAGTAACAGCCGTGTTAGTCTGTATTCGCAAAAAGAAAAGGAGTACTTGTGGCACCTTAGAGACTAACCAATTTATTAGAGCATAAGCTTTCGTGAGCTACAGCTCACTTCCTCAGATGCATATCGTGGAAACTGCAGCAGGCTTTATATATACACAGAGAATATGAACCAATACCTCCTCCCACCCCACTGTCCTGCTGGTAATAGCTTATCTAAAGTGATCATCAGGTGGGCCATTTCCAGCACAAATCCAGGTTTTCTCACCCTCCACCCCCCCACACACAAATTCACTCTCCTGCTGGTGATAGCCCATCCAAAGTGACAACTCTTTACACAATGTGCATGACAATCAAGTTGGGCTATTTCCTGCACAAATCCAGGTTTTCTCACATCCCCCCCACCCCCATACACACACAAACTCACTCTCCTGCTGGTAATAGCTCATCCAAACTGACCACTCTTCAAGTTTAAATCCAAGTTAAACCAGAACATCTGGGGGGGGGGGGTAGGGAAAAACAAGAGGAAACAGGCTACCTTGCATAATGACTTAGCCACTCCCAGTCTCTATTTAAGCCTAAATTAATAGTATCCAATTTGCAAATGAATTCCAATTCAGCAGTTTCTCGCTGGAGTCTGGATTTGAAGTTTTTTTGTTTTAAGATAGCGACCTTCATGTCTGTGATTGCGTGACCAGAGAGATTGAAGTGTTCTCCGACTGGTTTATGAATGTTATAATTCTTGACATCTGATTTGTGTCCATTTATTCTTTTACGTAGAGACTGTCCAGTTTGACCAATGTACATGGCAGAGGGGCATTGCTGGCACATGATGGCATATATCACATTGGTGGATGTGCAGGTGAACGAGCCTCTGATAGTGTGGCTGATGTTATTAGGCCCTGTGATGGTGTCCCCTGAATAGATATGTGGGCACAATTGGCAACGGGCTTTGTTGCAAAGATAAGTTCCTGGGTTAGTGGTTCTGTTGTGTGGTATGTGGTTGTTGGTGAGTATTTGCTTCAGGTTGCGGGGCTGTCTGTAGGCAAGGACTGGCCTGTCTCCCAAGATTTGTGAGAGTGTTGGGTCATCCTTTAGGATAGGTTGTAGATCCTTAATAATGCGTTGGAGGGGTTTTAGTTGGGGGCTGAAGGTGACGGCTAGTGGCGTTCTGTTATTTTCTTTGTTAGGCCTGTCCTGTAGTAGGTAACTTCTGGGAACTCTTCTGGCTCTATCAATCTGTTTCTTTACTTCTGCAGGTGGGTATTGTAGTTGTAAGAAAGCTTGACAGAGATCTTGTAGGTGTTTGTCTCTGTCTGAGGGGTTGGAGCAAATGCGGTTGTATCGCAGAGCTTGGCTGTAGACGATGGATCGTGTGGTGTGGTCAGGGTGAAAGCTGGAGGCATGCAGGTAGGAATAGCGGTCAGTAGGTTTCCGGTATAGGGTGGTGTTTATGTGACCATTGTTTATTAGCACTGTAGTGTCCAGGAAGTGGATCTCTTGTGTGGACTGGACCAGACTGAGGTTGGTGGTGGGATGGAAATTGTTGAACCCCATAGTAATGCTCATCGTGCAACAGGATGAAATAAATCTTGGGGTAAACTGCCCCCCCGCCCGTTTAAAAAAAGCCCCTTTCGCCGCATACAGCACCACCTGTGTGTTGACTCCTAAATGCTGTTCAGACATTGCTACGTCACTGAGCATAATCTTTTTTTGATCTGACCAGCCCAGTTTCTCATGCAACTTTCTCGCCCCCGCTAACGATTCTGCGTCCGTAGGTTTATGGTCGGACATGACGGTCAAGAGCCCATGCGCAAAACACAGATTGGTAGCCGTGTATGTCAGGTCTACTAAACATTGTCTCTTTTTTATGGATGATTTGACTACTGAGGATAGAATTTAAAACTCTACGAGCGGCCCCCACCCCTGTTTTTTTAAAACTGTCCCAACGAGGTGCAATGTCCCATTGACATGCAACTCTATTGCTCTGTGGCAGCTTTGAGGTCTGATTGAAGAAATCCTCAGCAGACAGCTCATCCCTAGTTCTTCAGACTGAAAACAACGGGTTAGTTCAATTACGGCTCTCTAAATGTAACTGAACATAATCATCAGGGCCTACCCTACCATTAACGTCATCGAGAACTAACTGTATCCCCCTGTGTATGGCTTCAGCAACCTGCTGAGCTGAATTTATTCGCTCAAAATTGACAAAATGAAATTCCTCACAATACACCGACCCCCCAAATCTAGGTAATTCACGTTGCCAACTTCTCACTCTCTCCATACACCCCTCTGCATTTTCAGGGTTACTTGGGGGTTCCTCTACGGGACCATCTACATCAGATGCTATTTGAGAGTCAGACTCCGAGGCGCCTCCGTGAGGGTCATCGGGAGGAAATGGGGACCCATCATTCTAGAGAGCCCTCTGGGGAATTTTCTAAACCAGACTCTGTGTGAGAGTCTGATTCCACCTCCCCATTTTCAGACATTCCAGTTTGAGAGCCTCCAGTCGAGGGCATCTCTTTTTGTCCCCCCTCCCCATTACCTCTTTAGCCCTTTTTAAAATTTTTACAGCGACCCTGGCCTGGAACTTTTTGGCAGCCATTTGTTTGTCCACCAAGCGCTGTCCCCCCTTTTGTTTACACCTGAGCTGATGTGTATCCTTGAGGGTACCCCTTTTACCCAGGCCCCTTTCCACGACTAGTCACGCCTGCGCAGAGCCAAAAATTGAAGTATTTTTCAAAAAGTCACCCACCAAAGCTTTTGCTTTGTTGATGTGCTTTCCAGCCCTCCTTTCTTTTAGACCCCCTGAAGATACACTGTTCACCGGTATTCTGAACGAAGCATCATATTTTCCCCAAACCTTTTTAGAATGCCGTTCTTTTAGAACCCCCGAGGATACAGCGTCCCTCAGTCTTCTGAACGAAGCATCGTAGGTGGGCGTTTTCACTCACGGTTTTCTCAGGGCTTGGTGTGGAGGTGGCCGCTGAGGAACTGGAGTTGTGTTTGCGTGGTTGGTTTTCACCAGAGTCTTTTGTTTTGTCCTTGGCTTTGACGTATTTGAGGTTTGGACTGTCCTGATGCTTCATCTGCACTCTTGTGCTGTTTTGAGTTGTTAAAGGTCTCAAAGCAGATTTCTGGTTCTTTGGCTGGTCTGGTGGAGGTGTCCCTGTAGCTCTGACTACAGCATTGTCAGGAGAACTGCACATTCCCGATTGGGGGGGAAGGAACATATTACAAAACTTAACTTTACCATCTTTCTCACCCACACCGATGTATTTACTTAAAATACAAAACCTCATAACCTCCCAAACACAGTATATTTACTGGGCTTCATCCATCCATCTGGTGAATTTTTCTTTTCAGCTGTCTCTTTTCTTTTTCTTTTAAGCTTGTTTACCCTCTGGTCTAAGGGTCTCTCATGTTTTGACCGTACTGTGGAGCAGACAATATGATTATGATTATTATAAATCACATGAAACTGTCTTGTAAACTTAAAAATAAAATATTCATTAGGGTGTTTTTCTATTTAAAAAGTCAGAGCTTTAAAATAAAATAATCCATTTCAGGCTGTACAACAAACAGGAGTTTTGAGTTTATTTCTACCACTTTAAAACAAAAAACAACAAACCCACAAACATTTTTTTAAATGCACCTCAGTTTGCAAAATAAAAACCAAACTGCTTTTAAAATCAACTTTTAAAATCCAGTTTAAAACACATTTTGCACATTAAAAAAGCACCCTGTTAATTTGAAACACACCAAACACAGTTTGCAGCCATATACTTAAAGAAAAAAACACCTATTTTTTTTACACAGAGAGAGAGAGAGAGAGTGAGAGTTTAAAACACAGTTTGCAACAAAATACTTTTCAATAAACCCACATGCATTTAAAAGCCAATTGCAGAAAGTTACGCCCCCCCCACCCCACCCCCATATGTGTTTGGGCCTTTGGATTAAAGAACAAGCAAAAATGTTAGTTAGTATTACCCCCAAATCCCTATCCAACCTGTGTAATACCTGAAGTTATTAAGCAAAACTACAGTTAAACTGGTTTTTACCTTGGCCCAGTGATGAAATGCAGTTTAAAGTGATTGGTTCCATGCTAAACAGATCACACTGCAAGAAACATAGGCACCATTATTTACTAAGACAGCACGGCCAACGAGTGATATAATAGAATATATATTTTCAGAGTTAAAAACAGGGAGCATGGCTCCTTTTGCAGTCCAGCAGCCATTCAAGAGAGTTTCTGTTGAAAGAGTCTCCAAAATACATGAGGTTTTTACACCATCCTAAGCCTTTGTTTCAAACAGACTTCAAAATAGGAGCTAGCAGGTTGATTTGATCGCTACAACCCTCAAATAATAGCTACTTAAGGACATTAGGCACCCCTCCCTAACATTCCCTTTTGTGATCTAGGGTGGGGGAATTTGTTATACCAATAAAATAAAAACCAGCAGGATCTTATTAAAAGGGAAAAGGCAAAATGCCACATTTATTGTGCATACAGAAAGAATCATAGTAAGCAGTTAGTTATAGCAATAACATTCCATTCAATTTCATATTTACTCACACATTCATTCATACACACACACACACACAGAGAGAGGTTCTGCAAGGTTGTTATCATAGTTACCAGCCTTAGAGTTGCTCATGCCAAGCCACTGGCCAGGTGGCCTGGACACGAGGAGGGAGCAGGGCCTTGTCAGATGCACATCTGACGCGCTTGGAAGTTGGTTTGCAGAATCAGACCCCAAAGTTTTCCATTTCTAGAGTCCATTTTTATAGGAATTTATTGCTATGCCAGCCTATGGGAATTGCTTCATCATGCTGTTGCTGAATCAATCAGCAGATGGCACATTCCTGACGGCTCCGTCTTGTTCTTGGGTTCTCCCATCCTTGAGGCTGTTGGGTGGATTCCAGTCTGCCCTCCGGGGGTCCTCTGGTTGACGCCTTCTTTGGCCGACGGACACTGGATTCTTAGGCTGGCACCTCCCTGATCATTCAGTTATTATCCACACCAAGCATCCATCCACATACATCCTCTATCTCTATTTTAAAGCACAATTGCTAACAAAGCCAGATAAATACAACAAAAGGGCGGGGAGTCTCTGTGTGCTCTTTCTGTTGTTACAAAGTGTTGCTTTGAGAACAGACTCTGTCTAGGATGTACTAACACAATTAGCAGCTTGCAACTTTCACACGGAGAGGGAGAGAAACAGTACCAAAACCCAAGAGACCTCTTAATTAGTAATACCCTGCAATTTAAACTATGGGGAATCAAACTCATTTGTGATTTTAATACAGAACTTCTTTAGTATGATCCAACAAATTAAGCTGTCTGCACAACCGAGCTGCTTTTGGCCACATTTTTTTCCTTTTAGTTAAAATACATTTTTCTGTAGGGCCTTCTTACAGTATTAAACAGTAAATCGCCAATCTGTAATGTAACTGTACCCATTTCCAAGTGGGGACCCTTTGCAGATCTCAGTAAATGTCTTTGGGGCTTGTTTTTTAAACATGTTTCTTTCATGCTTAAACTTTGGGGTTGGGGGTTGAAATAAAATGGTTGTATCACAACCATAATAAGCACCCACAGCTTTTAAAAATTTGTCTTTCGAGCAAATGATTGTTCTAAAGCATGGTGAAGATTTGTGAACCCTTCAAACATTTCAGTTTTGGGTTAGACCCGTGTGTGTGTGTGTGTGTGTGTGTGTGGTGGGATTTTTTGGTTGGTTGTTTTGGGTTTTTTGGGTAAATATAGTATTTTAAACTTTTAATGGCTTTGAATTGCTAGAAAGAGTGACCCATAGGATTCAAACAACTCCTGGGTCATATTTAAACTGTCCAGTAGAGTTCTGCCAGTTCCTGGGTCATTTTCACTGTCCAATAGTGCTCTACCAACTCCAGGGATTATATTTAAACTGCCCAATAGCATCTGCGAATTCCTGAGGTTTTATTTCATTTCATATTAATCCGAACTCACCCACCCGCCTCCATTACTATGGGTGCACACCCATCACATTTATCCCTCTAGCAACAAGGGTAAGTAATCACAGTTAACTTCGCTATTCAGTGGGGGTGTGAACAGGATGAGTCAACTCTATTGTACTCAAACACATGTCTGAACCATCCCTGTTTTGTTTTCGTGTTGTAAGCAGAGGCAGGATGAGCTCTACCCTGACATCTGGTGGTGAGTTGTGGGAAAGGACTTCAGGAGCTGATCTCGTTTGCACAGGACACTCACCCCACCTAGCATGAGCCCACAGGAGCCCAAATGGTCACTTTGGCGGCTGTGGGATCCCCAGTTTCTCTGTTATTGGGGCAGGAAGAATAAAGTGCTGTTATCCTGATTATGTGAATCAAGGACAGTAGAACTGTCCTTGGCCTTTTATGACGGAGGGACTCGCCATCAACTAAGTAGCACTCGCTAGGCAAGGGACAAGGATTCCAAAACCCAGTGAATTGAGAGAGTTTGAAGGTTTGTGCCTAGTGATGTGAGCCCCCTTCTGAGGGCCCCAAACACCAATTGCACTTTCTCTCCATTGTGTAATGTCAGAAGTAATTTTGATTCTATTAGGAGTTTGGTTACAGACTGCAGAGCTGATGTCACTTTGGGTTCATGGTGTCCCAGCTCTGAGGCCCCCCTACTACTTAACACAGTATTCAGTGATTTCAACTTGTCATAGGGGAGCTTCAGTGCCCCGCTGGTGGGGGCTTGACCCGGTTTTGCATTGTGTTACTGGGAGGGAACTCCTAGATACTGAATCCAGCCCCTGTTGTGGCCAACTCTGATGGGCAGAAGGGTTACACTGTAAACACATTTTTAGGATTTGTTCCCCTCCCACTTCACAGCTTTTTGCTGTAAATGGGTCTCTTTTACACAAAGACACAAGACCTAGGTTCTCACAAACCATTTTTTTTTCATTTAAAAGTCATACAGCTTCTTGAAAACAAACCCAGAGGCTCCATTAAAACTTTTAGCTCATTTAAGGGCCAGCGACCTTCTAACAGAAACACAGATAATCACAAAGCCCTTTTCATTCGATTTTTTAAAATCTACAGCAACCAAGTTTTACATTGCATGTTTGTCCCTTCATCATTCTCTCAATTAATCCTTTTAGATTTCTTACAAATAGACTGTTTCTTAAGCAGGGTTCTGTCACTTTTTGTGTGGACCAGACGGTCAATGTAACGCTGTAAGCAGGCATCTTCCAGTTTGGACATTTTCTTTGAAACAAGGTCAGGGTCTCCACTGAATTGCACAGCATTTCTCAAGGTCACCCCTTGCGCTAAATGTTCTTGGGTTAGGCACAGACGTTGCATAACATAACCTATGGCAATAATAGTGTTCAATAAGCTTTCCAAACATAGCTCAGCACACAGGTCCCAGAGCTTGCAGTTTCTATCCATTGAAGTCCAAGTCACACAGTCATGGTGCCATTGGGCTGGGGCATCTATGACACAGCCCTCACCATTTTCAAAAAGCTTTTCCCTAAGACAGTGATGAAGAACAGCATAAACAGCAACGCGTACAATAGTCCGCATAACATTTTTACGCTCGTGATGTGGCACTGGCTCAGCGAGTTCCATGCCAAGCCTCCTCCTAAACTCCTCGTAGCCGTCCTCCTCGGAGTCATCTTCAACAATTTCTAGCGGCGTTGAGCAAAAACAAGGCGGGCCTGGTTCACCTTCGCTGCTTGATGCTACGCCGTCCAGGACCTCCGGGTCCTCTGGAAAGGCATCGTCAAGCTGTCGAGAGATTTTCAGAGAAGAAACAAGCGTAAGTTCCCACTCCTTGTTTTTAGATTTACACAACCCCTGGTTCCTAACCTCATTACACCCAATCATCGACCGTCGCTTCTTAATCATTCATGTACCTGAGCTATGTCTTTTCCATTCACCTTGTCTGCCAGTGCCTCCCCCAAGCCATGATCGCCTTCCTCCTCCAGGGTGGCGGATGACGAGAGGCCACCATGCTCATCGGGGTGTCTCATGAGCAGTTGGGCTTCAGGTTCGGATTCTGGCATATCCATCAATGGCTGGGCCAAAGGAATCCCCTTGGCTTCTCTCTCATCCTCTTCAGAACTGTCGCTGCTGTAGCGCTTTCTCCACACAACTCCAAAGGTCCTCGGGGCTAAAACAAAGTCTGAAGTTCTCACAGGGGTAGTAAAGGAGTCCACGTTTCCTCTCAGCCTTTCCACAATTTCTAAAACACGTCTTCTTGGTAAGAGATGGCCTCCTCTTCCCAGCGCTGGGACTTATGAGGTGATGGTTCTGCACTCTGATTGGCAGAGGACATTGGAAGGAGTCCTTCGAGGGGTCACATGACCCTCTTCTGGGTGGTTGAGCCCATCCCAGAACCCACCCTATTTTGGTTGAATCTCCTTTTGGGGCTGTCCTCTATGGCCAAAACCCATCGCGATTGGTAGAGGGTGGTGGGAGGAGTTCTTAGAGGGGTCACACGAGCCACCTCCTGACGGGTCACCCTGCCCCAGAATTCCCCCCAATTGGGCAAATCCCCTCTCGGGGTGGTCCCCAGCGGCTGAAACCCCTGCTGATTGGTAGAGGGCAGTGGGAGGAGTTCTTAGAGGGGTCACACAAACCCCGGAACTCCCCCTGATTGGTCAAATCTTCTCTCGAAGCGTTCCTGTGGGGGCAGAATCCATCCTGATCAGCAGAGGACAGTGGGAGGAGTTCTTACAGGGGTCACATGACACACCTTGCTTCCGGACATGTGTCCACCCTGACCCTGGAAGTAATACTCCCAAGAGGTGGGACTTCCAGTGACCTGTGTGCAGGGCTTACGGGGTCAAGGGGTAGGGTTAACGTTTGATTGATGGTAGGGCTCTTATACTACTCGCTCCCGCTACCCAAAATTGGAACAAAAGAGACAAAAATACTGGAGAGAAAGAAAGGAATGTTTTAAATGTTTTAAATTCTTGTACTGTGCTGTAAATTCTTTTCCCCAAATTAATTCAAAACAGTAATGTGTATTTTTTATTTTTCTATGTTTTGTTGTTGTTTTATAACAGAATACAGCAACTATAATGCTGGCCAGTATTATGCTTTTATAAATAGAATACAACAACCAGAACAGTGGCCCGTATTAGCCATTCTCCTACTGCTCAGTTGCTGTAAGGGAGAGAAGGCTCAGGCCCTGTAAAGTAGGCTGGGTTGATTTTTTATGACTCCAAGTGTTTTTATTACACATCAGGACATCTAGTCATTCTGATGGACGTGCAGCCTCTGGACAAGCTCAGTGATAAGCATGTACATTACACTGCTTGCTCAGGGGTCATTACTATAGAAACAGCCAAGTACTGGCCCAGATCCTCAAATACACCTGAGCTTTAGACTCTGGGTTGTTCTAAATTACGCTGTCTTGTAACAGCCATTGCTGTACGGGAGATTGCTGTAGCACCGGGGTCGGCAACGTTTGGCATGCAGCCCCCCAGGGTAAGCCCCCTGGCGGGCCAGGCCAGTTTGTTTACCTGTCGCGTCCACAGCTTTGGTCGATCGCGGATCCCAATGGCCGCAGTTCCCCACTGCAGGCCAACGGGGGCTGCAGGAAGCCGTGGCCACCACATCCCTCACCCCGCGCTGCTTCCCGCAGTAAAACAGAAGGTTTATTAGATGACAGGAACATGGTCTAATACAGAGCTTGTAGGTGTCGAGAACCGGACCCTTCAGCTGGGTCCATTTTGGGGGGCAGTGAGCCAGACAACCACGTCTGCCCTTCACTCCATGTCCCAGCCAGCCCCAAACTGAAACTCCCTCCAGCCCCTCCTCCTCTGGGCTTTGTCCCTTTCCCCGGCCAGGAGGGCACCTGATTCCCTTGTTCTCCAACCCTTAGGTCTCACCTTGCAGGGGGGAAGGGCCCAGGCCATCAGTTGCCAGGAAACAGGGTGTCGGCCATTCTCTGTGTCCAGACCCCTGCACGCACCTGCCCTCTAGGGATCTAGATCTAGGGATCAGTCCAGCCAGCCTTGACGTCCCTCTCCGCGGAGCTGGGAATGCACCTGGAGCTGCCAGCCCAGTCCTGTCTACTCAGCGAACGGCTTGCTGCTGCTCTTTCCCGGGTCTCCTCCTCCCTCCCCAGCCCTGGAGCCAGACGAACACCCACACACAGGCCTACTGTGCCCATGGCTGTACAGCGGCTGCAGGGCTGCAGCCATCGCGTCCTGGACATATTCAAGGGGAGCCCGATGGGATTGGCCAGGCAAGGAGGGCATGAGCCCTGCCCAGCTAGGATGGGGCACCATCCCCAGGCTGCTGCATCAAAGCCAGCCCTGGCTAGGAGCAATTCTGCAACCCAGGAGAGATTCTGCAACCATCCGCCTGCTGGAGAAAGACATCAAGGTGAACTTGTCCTAGCTTGGAACTCCCTGTAGCCAATGGGATACATTTGAGTTAGGAAAAAGAAAAGGAGTACTTGTGGCACCTTAGAGACTAACCAATTTATTTGCGCATAAGCTAAAGCTCACTTCATCGGATGCTTATGCTCAAATAAATTGGTTAGTCTCTAAGGTGCCATAAGTACGCCTTTTCTTTTTACGAATACAGACTAACATGGCTGCTACTCTGAAACCTGTCATGATTTGGGTTAGGGTGAATATATGTCAAGAAGACAAAACCACTCCTTGAGAGGGGCATGGCAGTGAGCTAGGCCCAGCCTGAGGGCCTCAGAGACCCCCTTGTCCCACCCTCTCTGCCTAGCTTCGGAACAGTCTAGGGGGTTCTCTGTGTGTGAAATTCCTCTCACTCTGCCTTCATTACCGGGGCTGGAGGGGGGCTGGACTATTTAGCTGCATGCAGCACATTGGCTTCTTGGGGTGAAGTCCCATCACAGAGAGGTGCACACAGGGCTAGGGAATGGGCAGCTCCCTCAGACAGTCATAGTAGTCCCTGAATCACACATGCACCACGAAGGGCCCATGAGAGTGCTGAGTCCTGAGAGCACCACGGCTCCAGCTGGACTGGATCTCCTAGCTCTCCCACTTCCCCCAGAAGGTGGGGGTGAGCAGCTCTCAGATCACAAGGGATGCTTTGCCAGCTTATACAAGGCTATTGGAATGCATGGTTTATTGGTGGGAGAAAATGACCTAGAGAGCTGAGGTTGATGGGCCAACAGGCTTTGCAGTCTGCACTGGGTTTGCGTGCTGACGCACATCGTCGGTGAGACCAGGGACAGAACACGCACAGGGCTGTGGACAGCTCTGGCCCATGGGCTGGGCTGGGCTCAGAAGCATCCAGCGGAAGGAAGGCTTCGGTATTTCACTAGAAGGGGGAATAGGTCAGAGGCGAATTGCCGATTGGAGCTGGCTCGCTCGTGTTGGCAGGCCCCGCCCTTTACAGACACGCGACTCCATCCTCGTGTCCATGCTCCCCAAGCCCTTTAAAACAAGGGTAGCCAAAGGCAATGTTTCCATGGCTGCCCCAAGGAGCTTGGCTGCTGGAGGTTACAGGACACAGGCAGCAATGCTCTACCTTGAACCAAGCGGCTAGGCCAGGAGCATGACATGCCAGAGACCCAAGGTCTCCACCAGCCACACCACCTACGAAAGATGATGCAGCTGGATTCTTTGCAAACTGAGCAAGGCCCTCAGGTCCTCTCACCCACCCGCTCCTGCTTCCTGGGCCTCCCTGCAGATGCTGCTGACTCTGCATTCCAGTGCTGGGGAATGGCGATGCTGGATGGAGACTCCCCTACTGGGGCTGTGCAGGAAGGTCTAGCAGTGTGGGAGCATTTATCGTGGATCAGTGCTCCTGCTCTGTGGCTGATTATCAGCTTCAGTGACCAATTTCTTGCTCTAACAGCACCCAGAGAACACAGGATTTGCTGTGCTAGCTCACTGCAGCGCCCAAAAGCCAGGTATCCTGTCTCCATAGTCAGAGGCTTCGAGGAAGGTACCAGAGACCCTGCAGTGTGTAATTATGGAATAACCTTCTCTTTGGGGAATGTGCCCCCCTGTAGTCAGTGGCTGGCTCCTGCCCTGTGGAGATGGTTTTATAGTCCTGGTGTCTCCTGCCCTCTCTAGCTGGTGATATTTGGATCATCCATATATATGTCTCATCCTTTTTTGAATCCCACTAGACATTTGGCCCCCTCAATATCCTGTGGCAGTAAGTTCCGCTGGTGAATTATGTGTTGTTAAGAAAGCCTTTCATTGGTAAGTCCTGAAAGCCCAAGGTGCCAAGGCGGCTGTGACTGGCTCATGGCTGCTGTGTTCCCTGTGGGAGGGTCAGAGGGGCATCATTCAGGCTGCCTGCCCGCACCCTTGGGTAGAAGGATGGCCACAGGGGCTCCAAGAAGATGCCACTGAAGGTGTAGATGTGACAGCTGCCAGTCACGTTGTAGAAGGACACCTCTCCGGCCTCAAAGTCCAGGAGGATGCCAATCTGCTGAGGCTTCGCTCTCAGCATAAGCTCGGGCAGGGGGGAAGTGAGCGCTGCATACTCATCCCCATTGTGCAGCCACACTGTCCCGAAACCAGTCGCTGGTGAGGGCGTGAATATTCCCTGCCTGCTCACACACTCCTCACAGACCCCCAGTGTCCAACATGGTTTGTCCCCCACTTCCACCTCCCAGTAGTGCATCCCGTCTGTGAACCGCTGCCGGCCCAGGATGCAGGTGCACGTGTCAAACCGCTTGGGGTTACTGGGGACGTCCCGCCTCTTGTTGCCCACCCTCATGCTCCGCTGATCCCGGGACAAGAGCAGGTAGGCATTGGCTGTGTTGGGGTCCACAGTCACATGCGCTAGGGACAGAAAGAGAATCACATGGTGCATCCCATTAGTGTCTGTTGGTTACTTATGTCCTGCCCTTTCCTAGCACCTCCCTCAGAGGTGCTGTATAGACTGGAATGAATCCAGCCCCAACCCCCAGGAGCTGGGTCGGTGTCATTATCCCCGTATGACTGAGGCACGGGGGGGTGCGGGGAATTGCCCTCAGTCACACAAGGAGTCAGCTGAAAAGCCAGGAGGAGTCCTGACTCTCCATCTCCTGATCTAAACAGTAGACAACCCTCCCGCACAGATCCAGGAATAGAACCCAGGAGTGCTGACTCCCACCCCCAGCCCTCCCACTCATACCCACAAGTTTGTTTACTCATACCCACAAGTTTGTTTACATTGAGGGGAGATACTGCTGCCTGCTTCTTATTTACAATGTCACCTGAAAGTGAGAAGGCATGGAACTTTTGTAGCCAGCGTTGCAAGGTATTTACATGCTATATATCCTAAACATTCATATTCCCCTTCATGCTTCAGCCACCATTCCAGAGGACATGCTTCCATGCCGATGATGCTCATTAAAAAAATAATGCATCAATTACATTTGTGACTGGACTCCTTGGGGGGAGAATTGTATGTTTCCTACTCTGTTTTACCCACATTCTGCACATATTTCATGTTATAGCAGTCTCGGATGATGACCCAGCACATGTTCGTTTTAAGATTTCACTGCAGATTTGACAAAACGCAAAGAAGGTACCGATGTGAGATTTCTAAAAATAGCTACAGCACTCGACCCAAGGTTTAAAATTCTGAAGTGCCTTCCAAAATCTGAGAGGGACAAGGTATGGAGCATGCTTTTAGTAGCCTTAAAAGAGCAACACTCTGATACAGAAACTACAGAACCCAAACCACCAAAAAATAAAATCAACCTCCTGGTGGCATCTGACTCAGATGATGAAAATGAACATGTATCAGTTCACGCTGCTTTGGATTGTTATCAAAAGCAGAGCCCATCATCAGCATGGAAGCATGTCCTCTGGAATGGTGATTGCAACATGAAGGGACATATGAATCTTTAGCGTATCTGGCACGAAAATATCTTTCAACGCCAGCGACAACAGTGCCATGGGAACACCTGTTCTCACTTTCGGGTGTCATTGTAAACAAGAAGCAGGCAGCATTATTTTCTGCAAATTGTAACCAACCTTGTTTGTCTGAGCGATTGGCTGACCAAGAAGTAGGACTGAGTGGACTTGTAAGCTCTAAAGTTTTACATTGTTTTATTTTTGAACGCAGTTTTATATATATATATATATATATAATTCTACATTTGTAAGCTCAACTTTCATGGTAAAGAGACTGCACTACAGTACTTGTATGAGGTGAATTGAAAAATAGGTTTTGTTTTTTTTACAGTGCAATTATTTATAATCAAAAATAAATATACAGTGAGCACTGTACACTCTTTATTCTGTGTTGTAATTGAAATTAATAGATTTGAAAATGTAGTAAACATCCAAAAATATTTAAAAGAAATGGTATTCTATTGTTGTTTAACAGCACAATAAATTGCGTAATTCTTTTTTGAATCGCGCGGTTAATTTTTTGAATCGCGCAGTTAATCGCAATTAATTGTTTTAATTGCTTGACAGCCCTAATTTTAATATGGCTAATGTAAACATATACATCCAGGAACAAAACCTGTAGGCCTTAGTTAGAGGATGGGGGACTCTATCCTGGGAAGCAGTGACTCTGAAAAAGATTTGGGGGTAGAAGTGAATAAGTAGCTGAACATGAGCTCCCAGTGTGATACAGTGACCAAAATAGCTAGAGTGATCCTGGGATGCCTAAATAGGGGAATCTCGAGTAGGAGTAAAGAGGTTACTGTACCTCAGTAGTGGCACCAGTGTGATCCCTACTGTGTCCAGTTGTGGTATCCACAATTCAAAAAGGATGTTTATAAATTGGAGGGTTCAGAAAAGAGCCACAAGCATGATTAAAGGACTGGAAAACATGACTTATAGCGATACAGGCAAGGAGCTCAATCTATTTATCTTAACAAAGAGAAGGTTAAGGGGTGATTTGATTACAGTCTCCAAGTACCTACATGGGGAACAAATATTTAATAATGGGCTCTTCAATCTACCGGCGATTGGTATAACATGGAAGTTGAAGCTAAACAAATTCAGACTGGAAAAAAGGTGTAAATGATTGACAGTGAGGGTAATTAACCATTGGAATAATTTACCAAGGATTGTAAATTTACCAAGGATTCTCCATCACTGACCATTTTAAAATCCAGATTGGGTGTTTTCCGACAAGATCTGCTCTAGGGATTATTTTTGGGAAGCTCTCTGGCCTGTGCTATCCAGAAGACCAGACTAGATGATCCCTTCTGTCACTGGAATCTATGAATCTATGATTTGCCTAATTTTGAGACAAAGCCGGAGCCAGTAGCCCTGGGGATGATGGAGAAAGGAAGGGAGAATTGAGGCTGTGCAGCTCAAGCCAACAACCCTAATCCAATGACTGCTTCATCTTGAGCAGATACTTTTGAATAACAAATTCCCTTCCAAACTGAGGTGGCACCCCCTCGTCTCTCCCCCAGCTGATACACTGGAAAGGGCCCAGGATGTCTGGCTGCAACAGGCCCGAGGATCACAGCCCTTCAACAGCTGCACCAGGTCCGGGGCTCGCAGCCCTTCAGCCTCTAGGCTGGGCCCGGGACACGCAGCCCTTCACCCTCTAGGCTGGGCCTAGGGCTCGCAACCCTTCAGCCTCTAGGCTGGGCCCAGGGCTCGCAGCCCTTCAGCGTCTGCGCCGGGTCTGGGGCTCGCAGCCCTTCAGCATCTCCACCTGCCTGCAACTCACAGCCCTTCTGCTCAGCTCTTTGGGACTCAGCCCCAGCCCCTGAAAAGTTGGAATTCTTTTTTAAGCAGAAAGTGGATTTGTGCCCATGACTCAAAAGCTGCAGGACAGATTCTGTCCCAGCCTGGCCCCGAGCACAGATTCCCCTGGGATTTGGCTGAGATGGGAGAGGAGGAACGTCAGTGTGTGAGGGGATCTGGAGAGCAGCGTAGGACAGGGGTTGAGAGAGATGCTCTCTCTCAGCTTTGCTGCCAGGACTCTGAGTTGTCTGTAGCTCATATCTGGAGGCTGGGCACTGCCTGACTGCGGGACAGGCTGATGGCACTGCTCTACTCACCGAGACAGGCTGTGTTCTTGGAGCAGAGCTCTTCCCTGCACAGGATCAGACTCCGCCTCACGGTGTCCTTACCTTTCCTGAGTTGGCATTTATATTCCCTAGCCCTGGGCATGTTTCACTGGCCCTCATTTTCCCTAATAAGGGAGGGGGTTGCTCCTTCCTCTCTTCATGAAGCCCTGAGGATCGTCCAGCCCTGCTGAGCTCTCGATGGTTCCCTTGGCCTTGGCTTCACAGCCTATCACGTTTCCCACTTCTGGTTTGGAAGAAACGTGCCTGCGAACATACAGCCGGTCTGGGCTTGGCGAGATGCCGGGTGAGGCCAGTGCAGGGTTTCAGGAAAGGCCATTTTCCAGTTACATAATTTCACAGAGTTTAATGGGACATTGGACCATCAAGTCTGACTTTGGGAGAGTCATTTGGCCTCTCTGTGCCTCAGTTTCACAGTCTGCAAAACACGCCTAATACAAATCCAGGGAAGTGTGCTTTATGGGTCAGGTCCCAGGCAGGAGAGGGGAGAGCCGCACTGAGAAGGCCAGAGGTTGCCGTTCTCTGCAGCAGAATCACGGGGCACAGCAGGGGCTTAGTGCTCTCCTCGGCCTACAGGGCTCAGACCGGGGGTCATGCTGGCGTGTCTGAGAGCTGACGATGATCAGGAGCCACATGGCTCAGAGAAGCACAGCGATCTCATGGACCAGTTTCCAACTGGCCAGGCTGTGCCTTCACTCTCAGAGCCATGAGCCAGGCCCACTGTGTCACTAAGGCAGGGTGGGCAAACTACTTGGCCTGAGGGCCACATGGGGTTGTAAAACGGTATGGAGGGCTGGGTAGGGAAGACTGGGCCTCCCCAAATAGCATGGCTCCCACCCCATCCACCCCCTCCCACTTCCCGCCCCCCAACTGCCCCCCTCAGAATCCCCGACCCATCCAACCCCCTGCTCCCTGTCCCCTGACCGCCCCCTCCGGAGACCTCCGCACCCTAACTGCCCCCAGGACCCCAACCCCCCCCACCACTCCCTGTCCCGTATCCACACCCCGGGGGAGGGGAGGCAGCGGGGGAGGGGCTGGGGATTGGACAGGACGGTCCTGCGGGCCAGACGTCGTTTGCCCACGTCCTGTCCGGCCACCTGAGCTCCCGGCCGGGGAGCGAACCCCGGCCCCTCCCCCGCAGCCGCTCGCCCTCTGCCCGGGACCGGCTCCGGCGAGCGGGGGGCAGGATTGGATGAGGGGCAGGGGTTTGCGGAGAGAGTCAGGGAGCCAGGGGCGTTGGATGGGGCAGAGACGGGGGAGAGGGAGGTCGGGGGAGGGGCCGGGGCTTGCCTCCTTGGCTGGGAGCTCAGGCGGGCTGGACAGGCTGGTCCCGCGGGCCCTAGTTTGCGCGTGTTGGTCGCAGGCCGGGACTCAGAAGTGAGGGTTCCGGGTGCAGGGGGAATGGGACTGTGCAGGGGGTCCAGATGAAGGTGGTTGGGGGTCAGCAGGGGAGGCTGGGTGCTGAGGACTCAGCATGGGGGTCCAGGTGCTGGGGGGTTCAGTGGGATGGAGGACTCATTTGGGATAGTCCAGGTGCAGGGGGCTAGTCAGGGCATGGGTCTGGATGCAGGGAGGAGGAGCTCAGCACAGATCCAGACGCAGGGGGGGCTCTGTGGGGGTAGGTCTGGATGCAGGGGGTCTCCATCCCTGCTGAAGGCAGCACAGAAGTGAGGGTGTCAATCCTGCAATGCCCCTAGAGCAGCCTTGGAACACTCCCCCATCCCCTTTTGGGTTGGGGCCCCCACTATTACAACAGCCTGAAATTTCAGGGGTAAACTTCCGAAAATGTGAAATTGTCTTATTTTCAAATCCTAGGGCTGTGAAATTGACCAGAATGGACTGTGAATTTGGTAGGGCCCTAGTAATAACAGAAAGTTTATCACTGCTGTACTCAGTCTCATAGTGTGCTCCATTGCAAACGTGACAAAACCCAGTACAAGAATACACTACCAATTATGGGTTTTGCTCACAAGAGTGAAACAAGCCTAATCGAGGAAAGCATACACTCATGCCCACACAGCAGTCTCAAATAGATAGATTACTCTGCGCTTCATCCCACATGTAGTGAAGGTTGACGGACATGTTCCATCCAAGGGCTGGCTGCAATTCAGCAAAAGATAAAACAATACCATGTGTAAAGCACTGAAATCCTTCTGGATAAAAGGCACCAGATGATCATAAAGTGTTATCAATAGTCACAACCACACATCTAATAACCAGAGGACTAAACCTACTAACCAGAGTTTGCTTCAAATAATTCCTTTCCTACTCAGTGGAGTCCAAGGGCTGTGTTATGGTGGGAACGCCAAATCCCACCCCCTTTACTTCACTACTGATGGAGGAGAAGGGCTTCCTGCTCAGGTATTGTCCCTGAATGTTATTTGAGACTCATGCATTTTTCTGTTAGACTTGGCTACAAAGTGCCTCTTTAATTTGATGGTTTCCCAGTCTGCTGAGAAGAATGGAAACCGTCTTCTCTCCAAGACACAAACCCATCCCTGCTGTCTAGTTAGAGGGAACCAATACCATTCTCTCCATCCGTCCATCCCCATTCTCTCCCATCCCTATCAGCTGCTTCTTCCCTTCTCTCTGAGTTTTCTTTTTTAGGCTATAGATACATTACAGCTTAGTGCAGATGGGCAGAGTCCCTGCGTGTTTCTGGAGAGGCTCAGCCCTGGCACTGTGTCAGGGTCGGGTGCAGCCTCACCTCTGAGTCCATGTCTCAGGGGAGGCGGGGGGCTTCAGGGTGATCTCCCACCTCCATACAGCCAGTGCGCGACTCTTGCCCCTGTTGCTGCACCCGCACTGCAAAAATGTGGGAATGACACAAGCAGCTGTGGGGAAGCCGTGGGAGCCTTGGCCAGGACTGCCATTTAGGGAGGGTGGAGGGGCACCCCCATCTCGAGTTCCATACCAGAGGTCTGTTCCTGGCACATAGTCAGAGCTCTTACCTGCTGCGCCATGCAGGTGCCCTCCTCCAGCTCCTGCGGTCTATTTCCTCCACTGCACTAGGGTGTCTGGGGGTGGGCAGGCAAGGAAGAGGTCAGATGCTGAAGGAGTGGGGATCAGTGAGTTAGATACAATTGTTGTTATTGGGTCTCTGCATGAGAATAAAATATATGCATAGACTGTAACCCAGTTCTTCCTCTCCTTGAACTTGAGCCTGCTATGGTGTCATTATCCTGCGTTTGTGGCTTCACACTATGGTCATGGAAAAGCAAATGGAGTAAATTCAGCATTATTGTGTAACGGCAGCTTCTACCTCTTCTACCGCCACCTCTTCAATTCGTTCTTACTGCCTCTGACGGTCGTTGGAGCTGTGTGTCTCTCTTGCCTCCGCAAGCAGTTTCCCCAGTGATTGGACTTTCTGTTAACCTGTAAATAGTTAATTAGTTAGGGTTAGTTTTCAGTAATTAGTTTGATAGAAGTGGGGCGTTCCCCCAAGCCCAATTCCCTCCCCTCTTGGGGTTCGGCACATGCCTCCATCCCAAGAGTTTAAGCCATGCGGGACCTGCTACAAGCTCATGTCAATGGGTGACCCCCAGGACTCCTGCCTAAAGTGTCTGGGGGAGGCACATCAAACAGCTCGCTTCAAGAGCTGCAAAGTTCTCCGCCCAAGAACAAAGAAAGAAAGGGACTTCAGGCTCAAAGAACTCCTTATGGAGGCAGCCCTCCGTCCCCTGCCGGCTCTGGGCGAGCAGGACTTGGCATTAAGCACCTCTGTGCGCAGCGCTCTGGCCTCTGTTAGAGAAACTACGGCTCGCACTCACCGATGCCACCTAAGCAGCACAAGAAGACGACTAGAGGGCACTCACCCATGGTCAGAGCACTGAGTCTGACAGCATAAGCGGTATGCGTCCTACGCAGGGATCAGCACTGTCGACTCTGGGCCTGCAGAGGGATCTGTCAAGTCTGGTGCCACTGGACCCTCCTGCTAGAGAGTGCCAGGTGGAGGAGCAGGAGCTCCCTTCCATCCTGGACACGTTTGAGGTGGCCAGGGACTTGATTGCCATGATGGCACCGCAGTTTCCCACCAGGCAAGATAGACCTCCGGCACCACAAGGCACGGCGCCGTCCAGAAGCAAGCCCATGATGATGAAGCTCTGCTTGCCTTCCCCACGGCACCATCCTCCGACACTGTCCTGCTTGGGCCACCCTGCCAGATTGGCTGAAGAAGTTAGCTATCTGGTTCTTAAACTCAGCAGCAGCAGTCGCTGGCTGGGTGCTCAGTGATTCTCTGCCTCCCTGGGCTCAGCTCTTGCCAAGCCCTGCTTCTGCTCTGTTCCTCCACAGCTTCAGCCCAGATTCTGTCCTACACCCAGCCTTGCTCCTGCCTCAGAACCAGCCCTGCTCCCTTCTTCCCTGCCCCCGGTGATCCGGTTCTGATTCTTGGCTCTGATTCCTGACTCCGACTCTCTCTTGATTCTAGAGTGACCAGGTATCCCGATTTGATAGGAACAGTCCTGATCTGGGGATCTTTTTCTTATATAGGTTCCTATTACCCCACCCCCATCCCAATTGTTCACATTTGCTGTCTGGTCACCCTACTTGATTCTTGGCTCTGCCATTTGGATTCTGACTCTAGTTCTAATCTTTGGACCTGCTTCTTGGTTTTGGCCCTGTCTCAGTCCCTGCTTTTGGCATTTGGACACTCACCACGAGGCATGACTCCCAGTCTGACCACTATGCCTGACCCCCTACAACCCGGTCTCCTGACATGTGCTCAGTCTGGTTTGTGGTTTAACCATCTGATGAGTTCCATGTAACCTTGTGCATGTCTTTGTGAGGAAACCAAGTATCACCAATAATCAGTGCATGTTACTGCACAGCGATTCTCAAACTGCGGGTCGGGATCCCTTTTTAATAGGGTCACCAGGGCTGGAGTTAGACTTCCCTGGGCCCAGGGCTGAAGCCCAAGCCTGAGCCCTGGGAAGCAGGGCTGAGACTTGGGCTTCAGCCCTGGGATCAGGTTACAGCTCCCCCCACCCCCTGCCTGGGCCTGAAGCCCTTGGGTTTTGACTTTGGCCCCTTCTGGCCCGGGGGAGCTAGGGCTTGGGTGGGCTCAGGGTTTGGTTCTCCCTCCTGGGGTCGCGTAGTAATTTTTGTTGTCAGAAGGGGGTCGTGGTGCAATGAAGTTTGAGAACCCCTGTTATAGCAAGTTCTCATCTTTCTCTATGAGCGTTTGCCATCCTAATGCCATGTGGGAAGTGGTTTTGTTTTGCTGTATGGGGTGGCTTGCTGCATCAGGGCCTCTAGTGGTGGAGCACGTACGGGCTCTGGCTGGGAGTTCAGATGTGGGAGTTCAGTGGGGACACTGGGGCATGGCCACTAGGTATCTCGAGGGGATGGAAGACCACGAGTGTCGATGAAGCCCCCTTGCACTAGGTCCAGGTGTCCTTGCCCCCCCCTCCGGCCTGGAGGCACTCGCAGCAGCTCTGTGTACTAGGCCCAAGTGTCCTTGGCCCCCCGCCTGGAGGCACTCGCAGCAGTTATGCTGAGGATCTGCAACAATATGTTGCAGAGTCAGACTGCCTGAAACTAAACAAGGCCAAACAGGGCAGATATGGAAGACCAATGCTGAATAAAGCAGCTTTATGTATGGTTTAACAAATGATACAGAGAACAAGGGAACTAGCTGGGAACTGGATTGGCTGGCTATATAGATACTTAGGGCAGCTTGCTATTGGATAGGTATGCTGGGAAAAAGGACGTATAAAAGCCTGTGTAACTTCCTGCTCTGGGTGCAGGATTGGAGATTTTATTCTCCCTGTACCTTTTTGCAGCTGCAAATAAACTTTTCTGCTTCTTCACCCCGTTGTGATTATTGGGTGTAGCACACCGGGTAGCGAACCAACCTCAGCTGTTGTTTAGCCTCTCGGCACTGGGTGCCGGCAACAATAACAATTATCAAAAAGTGTCATGTTTTCTCTACTGACGTGCTAACATATTTTGTCACCAGGATAAATATGGAATAATTCTAATGAATTACCACAGATTTACATTGGTGTAACTGAAATTATGCATTCAATATCCTGTTTCAGGTTAGTAAAAATAAAAGAATGCTGTGGGTTTTGCGGACATGTACAAGATACAGATTTATAAAAACAAGATGAAAACAGGTAGTTACGCTGGGGAAAGGGGAAGCCTTATTGAAGCTGTTGGGCATACCAGTTGTCCTTTATTCAGGATCAATGTAAAAACAATCAAGCTCTTTTGTGGAATAGATGGCTGACTTAATAGAAGTCACCATCAAGTAAAGCTGGAATAGGAGTTGAGCCGTACAGTGGAAGGGGCTTTCACTGGGGTCTGAATGCAAATGCAGGGGGATGGGGTTCGGGGCGGGGGGGGGAAGGAAGAGAGGGAGTGTGACACCGCAGAAGCACAAAGGAGCCCCAGGGAAGTATTTGTAGTGTGATCTCAGAAAAAGTTGAGAGAGAGAGAGTGTGCGCGCTTTATGGTAGACTGCTGGATAGAAAGAGGCTTGGAATTGTGAGCCAAGAAACTATTCCTGCTGTCGTTAGGGAAATAGAACTTCGTGTACATTCTTAGTAAATAAGCAGGATTGTGTCAAAAAAATGCCTGACTCCATCATCCATTTCTCCCCCTAATGGAAACAACTCACAAGACCCAAAATATTCACTAATTGCTCAGGTCAAAAGGGATAACAATATTGTGAATTCTTTTGTTTTCCTGTTCTTAGATAAAGAATAGACCTGCTTCAGTAAAGAACCATAAACACTGAAAATACTGTTTTGTTCTCTCAGAGCTAGCTCTCAGTAGATCTAGAAAATAAGAGTGTTTGTTGTTACACAATCCTTAGAATTCAATTATTTGCACAAATCATTTTAATTTTTCTCTGATTAGGATTCAAAAATAAGCAATTAGATATTCTGTATAGTGTTTAGGAAATTTGTAGGATTAAAATCAGCATGTATTCTGTATACATGGCTTTACCATATATGCAACCTCACATCTACACTTGTAAGAGGACCACATTTCATGAAGGAGTTTCAAACCACTTCAAGCTAGGACAGTTTGAAGCTACTTTATGTTTCAAATGAGAATGGTGTCCGCTGTGTCAATTAATCTTTTTAAATTATGACCATGATCTAAGATCCACATTTTCAGAATTTTCTTACATCATTCATATGCTTGGATGAATAAGGCTGCTTTCCTGAACTGCGGTCCATATTTGGAACTGTCTTTATAGTGTAGACTCAACCACCCTCCTTATACAGTTTGGAAGTTGTTCGATACTCCCTCGGGACCAGATTTACTCTTCTTTACACAGATTTGGGCCCTAGTCAGGGAGCGACGTACTCATGTAACCGAGGAGCAGAATTTGGCCCTCCTATGGGTTCAGTCTCTCAGTTAGGCCTGTCTTTTTATCTTATCTATTGATATAGCATCCATCCCGAGAGTAGAAGAGCAGCTGTCCCATTTCATACAAGATACATCAATACCTATATTGATTATTCACAATGGAGTTTTTATCTTTGTTGTACTGTTCCTTTTGAGAAATAAGAAAACAGAGTAAAAGTAAAATGTACTTTTTCTCCCAAATCTATATGCCATTCCTGATCTTGATTGAACAGGGGAGAGCGTCTTTCCTCTGGATTAAGAATCCAGCTGAGACAACTACCCCAGCCCCACACATTCTACAAGGGAATCCAAAGTCAGAGCAGTGGCATTCAGTGAAGGGTAGCTGCTCTCTTTGAACATCCTGATAGATGAAATAAAGGACTGGGGGTCATCATTAAAAGTACCTTAAATGGGAGCTCAATCCCCAGAGCTATGATTGCCGAATCAGGAAAAAACAAGAAAGTACGTCCTCTCAGGGATTGGCATATTCAAGTTTACAAGAGAGACGATAAAGACTGGCCATGACGTAGAAAAATCAAAATTCAAGTTCGCCAGTAAGAAAAGAGCCTGAGTAATAGTCAGCTAAAGAATGGAAGGGACCAGTTGACCCAGGAAGTTACAAGAGCCTTTATTAAAATGGAGAGCTACTTTTGTCCTTCTGTCTGCTTGCTTCTGGCCAAGGTTGGCTCAGGAATAGAGGGGGAATCTCTTGGGGTCCAGCAACTCTGCTGGCTTGGGAAAGTGTGCACTGCATCACCCACTCCTCCCTATGTGAGACAATCTCTGTGCCTCTGTTTCGACAGTTCAAACCCCTTAAAATACCTTTCTTTACAGCTCAATACAGAAATTGCCAGAACCTAGTCCTGTACTTTTTTCTTTCAAAACAAACAATGAAATGGGGATGTTTGCACGACAATGATATGAATCCATGTCTGTATTTTTATATCTTTAGACACCCAACAAATATACAAAAATCTGCATTAAAATAACAATTAGTAAGTTTGCAAAACTGAGCAATGGAAAGTTTGGAAATGCCAGGATTCAGGGAGTCTGAGTCCTGTGCACATGCATTTTGACACAGTCTTTAATTGCACAATTGTACTATTTTTTTCCACAGGCCCCTCATTCAGTGACCATTGAAGTGTTGTTTGTTGCTTGCCTTCAGATGCTGTGTACATACTTCTGTAACGTGAACACATCAAGTCAGGTTCCAGGTCGCAGTCCTTCTCTTCCAGGGGCTCAGTGGCCAGGGCCCAGTATATCTAAAATATCAGGTAAATCCCTGGGATTAGGGTTGTGGCTGACAGGGCCTATTTCTCAGGCACCATGAAGTTTTCTACTCTAAGGATGAGGCTTGTCTGTGCAGTAGATAGAGCTTTCTCAGGGGACAGTCTGTGACAGGAGAACAAACTCCCATGTCATTCTGAGGCTATTAGAGAGACAAGGTGGGTGAGGGAGAGGGTGACCAGATAGTAAGTATGAAAAATCGTGATGGGGGTGGGGTGGGATTGATAGGCGCCTAAACCCCGAATATCTGGACTGTCCCTATACACTTAGGACATCTGGTCACCCTAGCTGAGGTAATATCTTCTGTTGGACCAACTTCTGTTGGTGAAAGAAATAACCTTTCAAGGACCTGAAGGAGAACTCTGTGCAGTCCTTTCACCAACAGAAGTTAGTCCAATAAAAGATATTACCATGACAGATGTGAGTCATATTATTAATGTACTAGAGGAAGCTGCTCAGATACTTCATTGATGAGAACAGTAGAAAAACCTAGATAGAATAAAGTGAAAGAGAAAGAGAGAGCCTCTTTCTGAGATTATCCTTTTCCTTCTCCCTAATGATCCTATTTGCTAACAAAGATGTACATTCTTAGTGCTGTTGTGGCTTTGTGCAGAAGTGTGAATTGTCTCAGTAGATTCGGATGTCTTTTATCTTTTAGGCAAAGATATCGAAAACAGGGAATACAAACAACACATGTTATGCAAACCCGCACCACTAGGTGGAAGCAGATATGTTGAGTTGTCATTAGCTGAGAAACCATTTCAAAAAGCGAAGTCATGTTCTTGGAATTCTGCTTTAAGCCACAAGGCACACAGCTAAGCAGAGTCATCTTCTGAGTGCTGGATCTTTAATTTTTTTTCCATATGAGAACCTGCTTAAAATCCCATTAATGAACTGTGTTCTCTTCACTCTCCTATTTGTCTGTGCTGTGACGGAAAAATATAATTGTTTGTCAATAATGGCTTTTATTTGAAGCAGAGAGTGAGAAAACATGTGTGTAAAATGCTTTGAAGAAGAAAATCTCTCTAGAAATGCAAATTATTATTATTATTGTTGTTATTGGGTCAAATTCTACAGTAGGTATTTAGGCTCCTAGCTTCCACTGATTTCAGTGGAAGTTAGGAGTCTAAAGACCTTTGAGGAGCTGGGCCTCATACCCTACTCAGACAAAACTTTGACTGACTTTAATTCAGCCTAGCCCTGCGCTGGGTTAAGCCCAATATCTTACTGTACATTGTACAGAAGCTTCTTGCTAGCAGGAGTCAATCTGCAGCTGTTTTTTCAGTAATGCTGTCAAGGTTCCTTCCCCACTCTGAACTCTAGGGTACAGATGTGGGGACCTGCATGAAAACCTCCTAAGCTTACTTTTACCAGCATAGGTTAAAACTTCCCCAAGGTACAAATTAATTTGACCCTTTGCCCTTGGAATTTCCACTGCCACCACCAAACTTTAACTGGGTTTACTGGGAAACATAGTTTGGACACGTCTTTCCCCCCCAAATCCTCCCAACTCTTGCACCTCACTTCCTGGGGAAGGTTTGGTAAAAATCCTCACCAATTTGCATAGGTGACCACAGACCCACACCCTTGGATCTTAGAACAATGAAAAAGCATTCAGTTTTCTTACAAGAAGACTTTTAATAGAAGGAAAGGAATAGCTCTGTAAAATCAGGATGGTAGATACCTTACAGGGTAATTCGATTCAAAACATAGAGAATCCCTCTAGGCAAAACCTTAAGTTACAAAAAAGACACACAGACAAGAATAGTCATTCTATTCAGCACAACTCTTCTCAGCCATTTAAAGAAATCATAATCTAACACATACCTAGCTAGATTACTTACTAAAAGTTCTAAGACTCCATTCCTGTTCTGTCCCCAGCACAAGCAGCAGACAGAGACAGAGACACAGACCCTTTGTTTTTTCTCCCTCCCCCCAGCTTTTGAAAGGATCTTGTCTCCTCATTGGTCATTTTGGTCAGGTGCCAACGAGGTTACCTTTAGCTTCTTAACCCTTTACGGGTGAGAGGATGTTTCCTCTGGCCAGGAGGGATTTTAAAGGGTTTACCCTTCCCTTTATATTTATGACAAATGCATTTTCTGTATTTACCAGCTTTGTTTTCTTGCACCCTCAGTCATTTTGGGCCTTGTACGTAATGTGTATAAATGGAATATTTATCATCCTCTCTGACTGTAATGTGTTTTAAGTGATGGTATATTGTCAAGCTGCATTCAGTATGGGTTGATCTGTTGATCCTCATTAGTGAGAGAAGTGTATGAATTACGAGCCCAAGCAGGATCCCGCTGCTCATTGCTGCAGCTCAACTTGCACTGCTGCAGAACACTATTTGTGTGTGTGCACAAGGCTTGTGTTGTGAAAACCTTGCCCCCTGTAAATACACTCAAAGTCAACCTCTGATCCAGCTCTTGTCAAATGCAGCCAGTTAACATCACAGTGACCACGGGTGTAAAGCTGTGGCCTCCTCCTTTTGAGGGTCTACTGTTGCCCAAGCTCTAAGTCAAGCTGAGGCAGTGTTGGGGTGATGAGGTGCTAATTTATGAGCTCCTTGATGCCTGCACAGTGTTTGTCATGGCTTTGCCACACATACTCTTGTTCTGTTCTTGATCTTAATCTATTCTGTGGCATTACATAGTTCATGGTGTTACTTGTCACATGCATGAACACTCTTCCCATCACTGGTCCATCCGTAGTGGACTTATATGTGGATGCCTTGCCCAGATGGTAACAGCTGCAATGAGCAAGCATTCTTACAATTACCTGTGCTCCTACCTGATGCTGCATTTTTGAAAGGCCTGACTTTATGGAGCCAGGTGTAGACAGTGAGGGGTGCAGAACACCAGCACAGAGACAGGCAAACTCTCTGTGCTGACCATGCCCTTAGCTTCTTGCAGAGTGGCCTGCTGTTTATGTACTAAAACTGGAGTAGGCCTCAACGGTGTGCCACTGGATACTTTCCATCTTGTGCAAATGTACGAGTCCCCAGTTTACACAATGGCATGGAACAGGGGCTGAGTCACATCAGACCCTGAATCAGGAAGAAAGTTCCCGAAATAGGTAGCTCTATATTAGTTATCTGCTGGTACCTGGTCAAAGGGGGCTTTTTTGCTTGCTTTATTATCCTCTTGTCTGTTTGTTGTGCTGTTAAGATGTGTTAATTAATTAATGACAGTTACGGACCATCTTGTTCTCTGTTTGTACAGGTCCGAGCGCAATGGGATCCTGGTTTGTGACTGGGACTGTGAGGCAGTACTGCAATACAAATAATCACATGCTGATCTCCAGAAATATTTTTATACCATGGCCATCCCCACTAGCTTAAGAGATTAGTCACGGAAAATGGAAGTTTGTGAACTTGACATCTGCAGTTTAACTCAGTCCCCTTGTCTCCTGCACTGAGTGTTCTTTCTGCTCAATACACACTCAATGGTAGGCATGCCCACAAAATAGGGTTATGAAGATGGGTCTCTGGGAGGCTTTGACTTCCTCTACCATGGGATGCTATTGCAGGAAGGAGGTTTGCTGGGAAGAGATGGGGTCCGTCTGACCAAGAAGGAGAAGAACATCTTCATGCACTGACTCACCAACCTTAGGAGAAGAGCTTAAAACTAAGTTCAGAGGGGCAGGTGAAAAAAGCCACCAGGTAAAAAAAGGTGGCCTTAATAGAGGACTAGCTGTGTGGGGAGAAGTAGATGTGGAAAATTGCAGTAGAATTATAGGAGAAACAAGAGGGAAATCCATGGGGGCATCTGCTTAACATCTTAGATGTCTATACACACAAGCAAGGAGGAATACTAATGGGGAATAAACAGTAAGAACTGGGAGTTTTAGTACATAAATCTTAACTGAGCTTAACTGCATCACAGATACTTGATGGGATAAATCTCATGACTGGACTATTGGTATAGAGGGCTATAGCTTGTTGAGGAAGGACAGGCAGGAAACAAAAGAGAGGACATATTGCATTGTAAACCTGTTCTGAGGTCCAGAAGGAGGTGAGAAGCAGACCAGTTGAAAGTCTCTGAGTAAAGATAAAAGAGGGAATAAACAGGGGTGAGGTCCTGGTAGGGGTCTATTACAGACCACCAAATCAGGAAGAGGAGGGAGAGGAGGCATTTCTAGAACAAACAACAGAAATATGCAAAACAGAAATCCTGATTGTAATGGGGGACTTTACCTACCCAGACATCTGCTGAAAAAGGAATATGGTAAAACCCCAAATTACCCAATAAGTTCCTGGAATGTACTGGGGACAATGCTTTGTTTCAGAAAATGGAGGAAGTAACCGGGGGGACAGCCACTGTAGACTTGATTCTGACCAGCAGGGAGGAGCTGGTGGTGAATGTGAAGGTGGAAGGTGATTTGGGTGAAAGGGATCATGAAGGATAGATTTCATGATTCTAAGGAAAGGGAGGAATGAGAATGACAGGAGAAGGACTGCCAAAAGCAGACTTTAACATCCTCAGAGAATTGGTAGGTAGCGACCCATGGGGAAAACGTCTAAGGCATAAAGGAGTTCAGGAAAGCTGGCAGTTTCTCCAGGAGACAATATTAAAGGCACAACTGCCAATGCAAAGGAAAGAGAGGAAGAATAGTAAGAGGCCAATGGCTCCATCAGAAGTTTTGTAATGACCTGAAAATCAAAAAGAAATCCTACAAAATGGGGAAACATGGACGAATTACTAAGGAGGAGTACAAAAGAATAGTTTGTCCGTGTAAGGGCAAAATCAGAAAGGGTAAGGCACCAAATCAGTTATACATAGCAAAGGACACATGTCATTGGAATTCTTTTTCCATATGGTTTACTGCAAAGAGCGTCATCACTCTGAATGCTTTAAAGGCAACATCATCTCCAAAATCAAGTGTGGGCTCTACCTATGGCCATACAGATGACACCACACTGTATTAAACACAACAAAAAATAATTTAGTTGATTTGTTTGGCAGGACATGGAAATGAAGAATAAATTTCAATTCATTGTAAAACAATTTAAAAATCAATATTTGTAATACAGTCCAATAAGATTTCATCAAGCTTTTTAATCAACCAAATTAAAAAGCAAAAGAAACCAACCACCCACACTAAAGTGTCACTGTGCATTCTCCAAGGCAGTTTCTTCTCTTTCTTTGTTTGGTGCTTTTATTTTTTATCCATTCATCCAGGAGCAGATTTTCCAGTAAAACCAATATTGGAAAGTGTGGCAAACTGAGAGAGGGACGGAACCAAAATTCAAAACGATTTATAGCGAATGAGAAATTCTACACTGGAGCAAATTTAGCCACCTATTGGACTGCGTACATGGATGGGCCCAGATATTGAAATGTATTTAGGTTCCTCACATCTATTGATTTCAGTGCGAGTTAGGAGCCTAAATACCTTTGAGGCTCTTGTCCATGTCATCACAGCACCTACCTGGTCAGCAGCAGTTTATGTGTTATGTCACAGTCACAGTGATGTCATAATAGTGCTTGCATAATCTTAACTGGCTATTCCGGACAGGACAGCCTGAGAGGCCAGCTGCCTATCAGTACTGGAGCTCTTTGGAGAAAGGACTGGAGGAAGTGTTGAGGAAAGATTAAAATATGAATAAATTTGTGAGTGATCAGGAGGTAACCGACAGAGGTAAGGGTCAGCATTGTATTCTCTATATCCATTCTATATTCACACACACATTTAGAAAGCATAGGCATACAGATGAGCTGTAATGTTCTCCATTTGTATGAGCAGAACCTCAGCTGCTGTAAACCAGTGTCCCTCCTTTGACATCCTTGTAGCTGTGTTGATTTACACCAGTTGAGGAGTTGGCCTACAGCCTCTGGACCTGGAAACTTTCCTGAGAATCTGAGTTTCTAGGGAATGTTATGGGGGAGGTCTTCCTTCTTTTCTCCCAGTTGTTTTATGTCTGTTATGGGTCCTCATTTTGTGTTTTCTGCATCCATGGAGCCAACTCCATCAGCGATAGGGGAAATTAGAACAAAAAAGGCAGAAGGACTTCTCCTCTAGCTGTCTAAATGAAGCTCTGCTACTATCTTAAATGCAAGAGAACAAAGCATGGGGTCACATTTCTTAGCAACACTAGTGCTCCTCATCCCACACAGATGGGCAGAGTAGGTTACAGTCATGATTCCGTTTGCACCTGGGTGTTACAACTGAAGGATGCAATTTGCATAACGGATGGGCAATCACCTAACCTCAAGTAGTCTTTCCTGGGAAGGGGAAATCTTGTTAGTTCCTCCTTCATGCTTGGAATGCTGTTACAATGGAGACAGATAAATACGGCATTTCAGATTTCTTATGAAATATTAAGTCTCCTGGAGAATTTCTGCCCAGAGGGAAGAGATACATGGGAGATCAAATCCTGGTTTTTTTCATACACCAGCTATTTCATTGTTTCCTAGAGTTTAAGGCCAGAAGGGACCATTAGATCATCTAGTCTGACTTCCTGTATTTCACAGGCCACTAAATTTCACCTAGCAACCCTACACTGAACCCCAAAACTTGTCTTGGACAAAAACATTTCAGTCTGTAGGAGACACAACTGTTGTGTGCCATCGGCAGAGGACAGGAGAGACTGAGGTTCCACCAATGCCTGAGGCCCTTGCAATGGCCGAGAATTGATTGGGTCAGATATACTCAGATTATCCTAGCAGGTGATCAGTGCCCTATCCTGCCACTCAAAGGTCCCTGCCAATCCGACCAGGGGGAAATTCCTTCCCACCCACAACTCTGGAGATCAGTTGGACCCTGAGCATGTGAGCAGGACAGCTAAGGAAACAGATTCTCTGAACCATTTTAGAGCACTGGTCCACCCTACCAGGTGTCCCATCTCCTGCTATGGTCAATCCCTGATGCTTCAGATGAAGGTTGGAGGGACCCACCCCACCCCACTCACAGCGTACACCCCGCCAATTGTGCATGGGGGTGGGGGTGGGGCTTGGGGGTGGGGGAATTACTTTATGACCTCTACAGGCAACTGTACAGGGGGGAGGGATAGCTCAGTGGTTTGAGCATTGGCCTGCTAAACCCAGGGTTGTGAGTTCAATCCTTGAGGGGGCCATTTAGGGATCTGGGGCAAAAGTTGGGGATTGGTCCTGCTTTGAGCAGGGGGTCGGACTAGATGACCTCCAGAGGTCCCTTCCAACCCTGATATTCTATGAATTGGATGAACTCCGTTCCATGAGTCTTCTCTGCAAGTATTTAAACGATCATAAAAGAAGATTAAAGGCTTTCTTCAAAACAAGGGGCCTAAAGTTAAGCTTCTAAATTCATACTGTGGTCTCCAACAGTGGCCTGATTTTCAAGAGATACCAAGCCCCAAAAGTTCCCAGCATAGCTAACAGGTACATCTGGGTGCTCAGGATTTTTGAAAATGGGGCCCTGACTAAGCAAAACTCTTCAGCATGTGCTTAACTTTAGCTCTATTTCTTGGCTTAGAGTTAAATTATTATTCTGTATGCTATCAAAACTCATCAATTGACAGTAAAGAGGGAAAGGAAGATTATTTTACGTGGGGACCTTCTTGAAAGGAGCAAATTTGCTTCATTATGATTTTCCCCCAAGCACAGTGGGGAGTTCAGCAAACAAACCTGGTCATGAGGAGGAAGGAAGAGGATTTCCAGGATTCCCAGGTCTACTTCTCACAGTGTTTGGGCTCCTGCAGAATCTTGACTGGATAGTGAATTAAAGAGGCCAGCACCAATTTCTGCTATCAGTGGTAACCAGCTGAATCCTTTTATTTAATTTCAGGTGTTTATAATGAGGTTGTTTCCCTCCTGGCACATATGGATGACCAAGATAAGGGCAAAATTGCCCTCAGGATTGCCTTTATAGCCGAGACCAAGTTGGCTATCGTTCTGACAGTTCTGCTCGAGAAACTGCAAAAGGATGAGGTAGGGCAGTTTCATGAAATTACATCCGCTTTCCAGGTGTCCACACCAAATTCTGCCTGACTTCATGGGGGTACAAGGGACTGCACGGGGGTAATTCAGTGTAGAACTTGGCCTGGCGCACCATCAGGAGAATCAGTATTCGCCCTTCTGTCCTCAGGCGTAAACTCATCATGCAAAATGCTGTTCTTACAGATCAGGATGATAAAATGCTCTATAAAGAGAGCATTGTCCTTTTACACACAGTGGAGTACATGGGCTGTAGACAGTAAAAGTACACGATCGGACTAGCAGTAATCTCTTCTAATAATACTTTGCCCTTCTTTCACATCTTCATCGAAAAATCTCAAAGCACTTCCCTAATACTAATGAATTAAGACTCACAGCACCCTTGTGAGAATGGGAAGCATTATCCCCATTTACGGATGACTTGTGTCACAGGGAATTAAGTAACTTGCTCAACACCACTTAGCAAGTTAGTCAAAGAATGTGAATAAAACCCAAGTGAACTGACTCCCTGCTCTAAAGCCTAGCCAACACTCCTTTGTTATGATGACATATTATTGAGATTATAGCATTGAAGGGACCCTTATCTATATATTTTCTACTGGGGGAATTCTGCAAGAAAAAAATAAAAATGATGCGTACAATATTTTAGAAGTTCTGCAAATTTCTGCATATTTTGTTTGTCAAAATAATACAATATAATTACACCCGTTAAAATGATTTTTGGTTATTTATTTCAAAATATCTGTCAGCAAGTATGTCTGTATGAATACAGTCAACAAAAAGGATTCAGGAAATGTTTTTTGACAAACCAATTCCTTAGTCTGCATGTTAATACAGAACTCTGAGTAATAATTCATTTAAACTCAATACAGAACCATATTTCTTGCACCCCTTAGGCGCAGTGCAAAGGCTTGGTAGAGTCAGGGGTAATGGAGGGAAGTAAATTGCTGGGAAGGAGCCTGGGTGTGAACTTGGAGCATTGCTGGGTATGGGTGGGAAAAGTATGGAACAGTTTTTTTGGGAGGGGCAGGGAGGAATTGTTAGGCAGCTCCCCCCCTGCAGACCCTGTCTGACCCCTAACCTCTCCCATTCAGTAAGGCACATCTGCCCCTGTCTCCATGTGTTCCTGCACACCCATGGGTCCTTGCACCCCCGTCCACATGTGTCCCTCCACCCCCACTCAGAAACCCACTCCCCCCATCCCCATGTGTGTTAGGGGGCTTATTCCTTCACCCACTCACTTCCCTGGTCCTTCTCGCATGAACAGAGAGCAACAATACCCAAAGTCCAAAGGTGCAAACAATTCCATGTTTATTGGGTGAACTTCCAGCAAGCATGATTTCAGTTTCCTTCCTTAGTGTCCCCCTTCCCAGCTCTGACACCACAGAGCCTTACAGCTGTGTCCCTGTTCCCATTCCTGCCCTTAGCCAAACATGATTCCAATTTCCCCAGCCCCATTCCCTGTTCCCATTTCCCCCTTTAGCAAACCATGATTCCAATTTCCCCACCCCCATTCCCTGTTCCCATTTCCCCCACCCACACACCCACCCCCTCACTTCCTGATTGACTGCAGACTATATAGTAAAACTTGACTTCTGCTTAGCTGTACCTTAACCAATCCTTTTCCTGAAATTTAACTAACCAATCCTAACATATTGTAACATGATTATGTAACCAATTATATCCCACCACCTTAATTAGTTTACAGCCAGCAAAATTAATTATACAGCAGAGAGAAACAATCACAGAACCAGACAGAGATTATACAGACAAACAATGGGGAAATGGGGACTACAGTGATAGAACAAACCCAGAAATGAGGATTTCACATCCCTGCTAGTGATAAGTGAGTTCTTGCCAGACAGGATGCTTTCAAACTAAGTTTCCTTTTACATCTTCTAGGCCCTTCCCTTTCTCTGGAGGCAATAGGCATTATCAGGACAGGATTGTGTTCCTAACAGCCCAATAGCACCTTATTTCAATGTGACTAGTTGGGAATGTGAGGATGTGACCGGTCGCTTCCCAGCTTATGGCTGCCTCTGCTGCTTAGCCAAAGGCCTTAGCCTAAGAACAGGGCCTCAGACTGTCACAGTAAGAGAAGGACCTTACACTGGCAGACAGTGATTTTCATTCTTTCTTTTATACCTCTAGAACTAGCCAAGTGATAAGAATACACCTAAATTCTTAGCTGATAGGCCTTTACAGACAGGCCTGAACATCTATATCCTAACAATGTGTCCCTGTACCCCCTCCCCCTGTCCCCATGTGTCTCTGTGCCCCCAGCCAATCGGCCCCTGTCCTTAGGTAGCTCTGCACCTCCTCCCCCATCACTATGGAGCCCTGAACCTCCCTCCTCCTCTAACTCTGTGCCTCCACTCCCATTCAGCCCCTGCCCCAGTCTGTCCTCCCCCACTAGCCCTTATGAGCCCCTGATTGACCCCACCCCAGCATCCCACACTGTCTGTCTCCCCATAGCCCCTGTCTCCTGACCTGGCCTGCTGTGAAGAAGACAGGCTCTCTCTCTTCCTTCGCTGATAGGGAGTTGCTGCTTTGTTCTATTGCCACAGCACCCTTTGGTGGGCAAGAGATGGAACGGCAGCAGCATTTCAGCAGAAGCTTTTTACTGTGCAAAAAAATAAAAATATGCGAGGCTCATTAATTATGCACATGTGCAGTAGTGCAGAATTGCCCCAGGAGGAATATTCAGACCCCTTTTTTCCATTGATTAATACTTGCATCCAACAAAGTCCATTTCCCTATTAAGGGCCAACACAGAAGGCATTTTAGTTTCCATTAAAGTACTAGGAGGCCAACTGAACCGCTTGTCTTGGCCTCCCACTCCTTTAATTATTTGAATTACTTGATTAATTATAAAAAGAAAAGGAGTACTTGTGGCACCTTAGAGACTAACCAATTTATTTGAGCGTAAGCTTTCATGAGCTACAGCTCACTTCATCGGATTCATTCAGTGGAAAATACAGTGAGGAGATTTAGATACACACAGAACATGAAAAAATGGGTGTTATCATACTCACTGTAAGGAGAGTGATTAATTATGTTAATCCGTGTGATTAATTACTTGAATTACTTGAATTATGTAGTGCTTATGTATTGATAAGTTGTCAGTGACAATTTTCCATTACAAAAATCCTCCTTACATTTAAAAATGAATGGAAGGGGCTTCTCCCCAGTGGAGCTGTCTGTTATGATTGCAGTTTGCAGAAGCATGCCTTTTAAAGCAGAACCACTGGAACGTATAGCCAATCAAGAGATCTGATGCAGACCCTGTCTGACCCCTAAGCTCTCCCATTCAGAGATCTGATTGGCTTTGAACCTTCCAAAGTGGGTTATGACCTTGGCATGCAGGTCACACAGATGTCTAGACTCACAGGAGACCGAGACGGAAAAGACCTATTGGATCATCCAGTCCATTTCCCTGCTAATGCAGGAGCATTCCCAGCAGCCATTTTCCACTGTTTTGGCCAAACTAATTTGAAAAGCCCCTAAGGACAGAACTTCCGCCTCTTTCCTAGGAAGACTATGTCATAACCTAATAGCCCTGTCTTACAGTTGGGGCATTTTTCCTGTTATCAAAGTCTAAATTGAATGTCCTTTTTTAGCTTAATCCCATTACTCCTACTTTTACCAAAATGTATTATCCTAAAAAATTCCTCTCCCTCCTTGGTGTTCACACCCTCCAGGTAGTTGTATGGTATTATCCTCTCTCCTTCAGAGTCATCCCTTGGCCGCATCAGACACAGACAGCTCTTTCCGTCTGTCTGCAGAAGTAGGGGTCTGCTCGGGCCCAATTTTTAAGCCCAACCTGAACTGGCCCCCGGCCCACTCACCTCACCCTGAGAGGGCTGAATCGTTTTCCATCCTGGTCCCAACCTTTCCCCCCAAACCGGATCCTGCCGCTGCATCCTGCTCATGGGGCTGGTGCAGCGGCCACTGTGTGCAGCAATGGCTCCATCCTCTGACACGGCCCCTGCTGCGCTGGGTCTGTGCTGCAGAGAGAGGGAGACGCTGTGACTCCTCGGCATCCTTGCTCCACAGCGCGTGCAGCGCAGGAAGGAGGTGGTGGCTGGCAGGAACACGCAGTCCCGGTTGTGCCGATCCCAGGGGCTAAAGGAGGAGAGCCGACCTGACCCGAGCTCAAGAGGGTCCAGTTGTTTTCTCACCCAACCTGACCCGGACGCCTGTGGTCAGGTCCCCTAGGATTTGGGTCAGGTTGCAGGGCTCTATCCAGAAGTCACTTCTGCCAGCCCCCTGCATTCTTTTTTGCTCTCCCAGGAATGACTTCCCATTTGTTGATCTCTCTGGGAATGTGGTGCTAGAAAAGGCACTCCTCCAGATGCAGTCACAGCTCAGCTGAACAGAGAGGAACTGTTGTCTTCCTGCTTTGTGCCATGATCCCTGTGTGTAAAAGACCCAACCCACATGGCTCTTTGTGGTAGCCATCACACCTTGCATATACCTCTTGACTTTGTTTTCCACTGTCACCCCCAGGGCACTTGCTGCTTCCCACTTTTCTCCCTCCCATTCTGTCAGTTACTTCTTCCTCCTTTCCAGGGGTGCTAGTTTGCAGTTTTCTGAAATGAATCTTGGTCTCTCCTCAGGCTTTTAATTTCTCAGTGTCCCGCTTTATTTTTTCTCGGTCCCAACTGATCCTACAACTCCTCCATAGTTAGTCTCATCTGTGAAGTTCTACACTGATGGGCCACATAAAAGACACCTTCGCGCGTGCTACTGTCCGTGTAGATCTAAGGGCTGAGCTCATTGCCCCCGGGAGCGGTTGAGGACTCACTGCAGGAGTTGGGTATTTTATATTCCACATTTACAAATTCTGCCTGGAGTGGCTAGAGCAAGGGCAAGGTGCTCATTTTTATTGTTCGTTCTGAATAAATGAAACTAGAGAAGGGGGCAGTGAAGGGCGCTTCCTCTGGCTCTTTTCTCTCCAGGAAGATTAAACAATGTCAGTTGCTCGGCTGCTTCTGAAGCGCTGCTGAATGCGGTGCTTGTGGAGGGCAGGGCATGTTTTACGCCAATTAAGCCACCAATTAGGGCAGGGGCTTATTAGCTACATTACTGTCTGGTCGGCAAGACAAACTTTTCCCAATTCTTCTCCTTTATGTTTTGTCCCCAGCAAAACAGAATAGACATTTACTGTGTCCTGGAGAAAGTCTTACAGCAGGACACCCAGGGCCTAGAGAGATGGCTTCTGAAGAAAATAATAACACTAGCCTCAAACCACATGACAGAGAAGACTCAGGTAAGTTAGTTCTCCCGAGATACCAATCAAAGGATCCAAAGCTTTAACTCATTCAAACTCTCTTTTGGGGGGGATAAACTATATACTGAAATGAAAATGTATTCTTCTGTTAGAGGTCCACACCTTCCTCCAGACCAAAGCCCAGGTCCTAGACAGCACTTGTGCACATGCATAAGATGGGACAACTCACATGCTGAAAGTTACACATGTGCTGAGGAAGCAGCTTGCAAGCAACTCAAAGGCTGAAAACTGTTTAGCCAAGTGACTCAAGGAATATTTATGACGAATGACTCTACCCTCAGAAAGTTGGGTTGGTTCATTCACAACTTGTGCACAGAAATAAGGACTTGACTCATGTAAACAACTCTGGCTAGTGCAACCGGCTTCAGTCACCTCAGTCTCTCTCTTTTGGTTTTTGGTTTTAGGAAGCAAGAAATGAAGTAAAAGTGGCAGCTAGCAACACCTTAGTGACTCTGGCACACTGCTATTTCAGTGATGTCATGTTAGAGCTGGTGTATCATCTGGAGCTGCCTGAAGAGTTTATTTTCATGACATTGGGCAACCTGTCATCCGCCTATGGTATGGTCACTTCCCTCTTTTCTTTCAAAGTGATTGTTTTTCATTTAAGGACAGGGGATTATCTCTCTACCTAAAAATGTTACCGCTAAACAGAGCTCTGTTTGAGTGTGTGTGTGTAGAAACACAAGATTAACTGCTGTTGCTAGTTCTGGCCTCCAGATCATGAGCGATCCAGCTGGAGGTGCAAGCTCTAACCTATGCCCCTGAGTGAAGTACCTTAAGGATGGGAATGAGTGGAAGATCAGGTCTAGTGGAGCTCTTCTCCACCCCACTTGCCATCCCGCCCCAGTGCTCTCTCCCCTTGCTCTGGGAGTGAGTTGGGCATTGGGCACAGCTGTACACCTGTGGAGGATTCCCCTCTTCAGGGTGAATCCCCCACTGGCTTTCAATGGCTGCTTTAAAGCCATTCTGCTCTGCTTACGCAGCGCCAATGGCCTCGGAACCCAGAGCATCCTGCCCCACAGTGTTTCTACGTGTGTTGTAAGAAGGCAGAGAGCAGCTGATTGTCTGTCTTCCTTCTCTTCTGGCCTTTCTCTGCAGCACTTAAGTGTATCCCCTTTTGTGGGAATGATCCTGAAGGTCATGATCTCCATGTTGGCGTTAGTCAAGGACAGCAGGATGAGACAAGCATTTTGCGGTGGTAAGTGCCAGCACTTCCTGTAGGTGCCCCAAATGGATATTTAGGGGGTCTTGGTACAGATTTAAGTGACTGACCAAGTTTGCAAACAGGCCCTGAACTGTGCTCCCTTCCCTGGATTGCACCAGGTGCTGCATTCCTTGGCTCCCGTAGCACTCAGTGAAGTTGAGAGTGCTCCTTCCTTTGCAGGAGGTGCTGAGCATTTGTAAGTTCAGGCCCTTTATGACTCACGCATATCGTTTAAAATAAACAGACACAAAGGCTGAAGCTGCCCCTCTGCCAGGAGGCTCCTGGGGGAGGAGGTGAAGGGAGCAGATTTCATTACCGTACATTTAAAAATCCCCTGTTTCCCACTCCTCCACCCATTCTCTCTCCTCAGTTTCTTCATCATCATCATCATCATCATCTCCTTTCAACCTCTTTCTCTGTCTACTCCACTTCTCTCTTCCTTTGCTTTTCAGGTGATGCTCAGTAAGGGGTTAATCCTGCGCCCTTGAGGGAAATGGGAATTTTGCCATCCACTTCATAGAGAACAGGATTGGGCCCTAATTCGTCTTAGCAAGGACACTAGATGCACCTACTTTTAGGGCAAAGTGCTCCCCACTACCTTCAAATCCCACTAAAGCCAATGGCAGTGAGGAGCACTGAACATCTTTCAGACAAACTGTAACTCAGGATGAAATCATACAGTGTTCGGGTTGAATAAACAATAACTGCAGGGGACGAGAGTCTTCAAATGATGGTAACTGAAAAAAGATGGAGAGATGTACAAAGAAAAAAGCCTTTTAAGAAACAAGAAATGGAATGGGGAAAAGAGAAATAGCTCCCAATTGATATGGGATTTCAGCATCTAGTCCTGATAGTAGCTGCCATGGTACTGGAGTAAACGATAGGCCTGGGTGTCTTCTCTGAGAAAGCAACTTCTCCTCATTATTACTATGTCCTTTTCACATGGCCTGTCTTCTCTCCTTCTGTGCAGTTCTGGAAAAATGCTCAAGGGCAGTGAATGTATATTTTATGAACTGGGAAAAGTGCCCATTCCCCAGAATGGGTGAATCACAATTCTGCAAGAACATTCTTCCCTTATATAGTCATGTGACCAGCAACTGGCTGAGCTGTGAGGAGCTGGAGGTGAGAATTGCTGGCTTTCTAAACCTTTAGCGGAAATTGTGATGTTACATTCTGTGTGTCTGGCACTCTTTGTGATGATGGCATTTAATGGTAGGTCCTTTTGGATGGAACAGATTGTCATGTAAAACATCGAAAACCCATACGTTTATAATGTCACCACATCATGGAAATTCGGTCTGTACCCAGTGTACATGGAGTCTAGTTTTGTGCACCTAATGTGCAGATGAACCCGGGATAGTGGGCTAAATTAATTCCTGGTCTAAGTCCATTCAGCCCCAGTGGAGTTACAGCAGGGATGAGTTGGCCTAGAATGCATACTAATCTGGGGAAATATTTTACCTGGTCTAGTTGTGAGGTGCACTAGAATATAATCCTGACACCAACCCTACGAGTCCTGGTTCTTTACCAGGAAATATTGGGATAGGACCGTTCCGACAGTGGAACAAGGGAAACTGCACTCATTAGAAGTAGGAAAGTTGTGCCTATTGGAAGATATTGAATGAATTCATAGGAACATAAATTCTGTGTCTCATCTATGCAGCTCAAGAAGGCCGTCATCAAAGCCCTTGGTCCCATGATGGGCATCCTGCTACACAAAAAGGAGCCGCAAAATCCAATATTTAAAGAGATCTCATGGCTCCTTGAGCAATATAAGGAGGAAATTGATGTTTTTCACGTCACCAAGGTGAGGTACCACTCATTAAGGTAACTGTCTCTGTGTGTGCCTGTATGACCTGCAGGAGGAATTTGCTGCCAGTGGGGTTTCCTGGTCTAGATAGTGACTTGTTAGATAATAAATATGCACACAAGTTCTGGGTTTATACACATGGTGACCCAGGCAACAAGATTTGTAGGTAACTGCCTCTTCTGAAAAGCATCCTCTGTTTCCTGGGGAGGAGGAGAAGGAGATAAAAAACAAAACACCTGCACAACAAGATACTCCCGCCTTGTGATTTCCCAAAACATCCTGTCAACTCTGTGTCTCTCTTTTAGATCATAAGCTCCTCAGAGCAGGGGCTACCATATGTTGTCTCTGGTCGATACCAAGCCAACTGTCAACGGTTGAAAATTAATAATGAGGAGGCTTGAGGGTCATTGCTTTGCATTGCATAACTCAATAGATATAAAATCATTGCCTGTCTGTTTCATCTACCATTCTATGCAGTGCTGTTGTAGCCATGTTGGTCCGAGATCTTGGAGCGACAAGGTGGGTGTGATAATCTAATTGAGAATATTGTCTCACTCACCTTGTCTCTCTATTTCATCCCCCCTCAGTACCACATGAGCGAGAAGTAAGGGGCCATATTCTGTCTTGAGTGGGGCTACACAGTTGTAAATGAAGTCATGAGACAGCTCTAACTTCTTGGTAGTGATATTTACTCACCGTCTATGTTGGCTGAAGCTTTCTAGTACGGAGTATGTGGTCACCTTGGGGGTTGAAATACCCATGATTTGGAGGGAACCAATGCATCATGGACTTCTTTGATAGCATCAGGGCACTACACAACTGTGTAAACATAGTAAAATATGTAGATGGCATCCGAGACATTCTGGAAGCTTCAAGCAGCAAAGGAGAAAAGTGTGTTAGATGCAGGAAGGAATTCGATTTTCATCTTTTTTTTAATCAATAACCTGGCAGAGGACATAAAATCATCACTGATAAAGTTGGCAGATGAGATAAAAATGGGGGAGTGGTAAATAATGGAGAGGAGAGCTCATGGATTCAGAGTGATCTAGATCACTTAGCAAACTGGGCGCAAAGAAACCATATGCCTTTAAATACGGCTGAATGTAAATGTATGCGTCTAGGCACAAGGGATTTAGGCCACACATACATGATGGGGGGATGCTGTCCTGGGAAGCAGTGATTCTGAAAAAGATTTTGGGGGTCATGGGGCATAATCAGCTGAACATGAACTCATGCTGTGGCCAAAAAAGCTAAAGCTGGGGTGCATCAAAAGGGGAATCTCAAGGAGGAGCACAGTGGTTATTTTACCTCTAAATCTGGCACTTGTCTGACGACTGTTGGAATCCTGTGTCCAGTTCTAGTGCCCACAATTCAAAAAGGGTGTTGATAAATTGACAGAAGAGCCACAGTGATGAAAGGATTAGAAAATGTGCCTTACAGAGGGAGAATCAAGGAAGTAAATCTCTTTAGTTTAATACACAGAAAGTAAAAGGCTGTGTGATGGGGTTTACCTACCCCGCATTGGTTCAGCAGGGGTTAATCCTGCTTTGTGGGCCGAGGAGGCCATGCCCCCTCATCTCTGCTCGGCATGCTTCAGCTGGACCCAGGATACAAAAGAGAGCCGCTCAGCTCAGGCTGGGATGGCTGCCGAAGGGAGCCGAGGCGCATTGCAGGCTCCTGCAGAGAGACTGCCAGTGCTCCAGGATTCAGAGGCCAGCCGGACTGTGGCTGCAGCTGACCCCCAGCCACCCAATGCCAGAGATGGAGGAGAGACCCCAGAATCCCTGAGCGTCCCAGCTGCGGAAGAACGGGTGGGAAGCAGCCTAGGTGGATGAAGCATTGATCCAGTTGAGGTAGCGGGCTTGACTCAGCATGCTTTGGAAGGATCCCCGCTGAGTTGGTGGCAGATACCCCTGCGCCCTGGGCTGGGACCCTGTGGAATAGGTAGGACCCAGTGGAGAAGGGCTCACCACTAGGTAACACTTCCCTGCCGCAAAAGGTGGTTCTATCGACTCTGGCCACTAGGCCGCATTGCCCTGCAGCCAAGGGTGGGTCTATTGACTTTGCCCACTAGGCCGCACTGCCATCCCTAGAAGGGCAGCCCAAGTGACTCAGGCTGTTTGGCCGTGGACCCTCACCCAAGGGCTGCTGCACTGATCCCGACCATTAGGCGATGCTGCCCTAGGAGCCCGGACTGCTGTGGTGGCTAGGGAGACTAGGCCAGTTGGGCCACTCCAGATCTACTTCAATTCCTCCTCAACCTGATACCACCCTGACGGGGTGGACCTATCCTGTGACAGGGTGACTTAATTACAGTCTCTAATATCTTATATGAGGGACTCCTATTATCTAATGGGCTCTTCCGTCTAGCAGAGAAAGGTGTCACTTGATCCAATGGCTAGAAACTGAAGCTAGACACTTTCAGACTGGAACTACGGTGTACATTTTTAATGGTGAGATAATTAACAATTAGAGCCATTTATCAAGGGCCGAGGCGGATTCTGACGACTTTTCAATCAGGATTGGTATGTTTTTCTAAAAGCTCTGCTCTGGGAATGATTCTGGGCAAGGTCTATGGCCTGTGTCATACCGCCCGGAGGTCAGACTAGATGATGGCAAGAATCCGGTCCGGCCTTGGAATCTAGGAATCCCCTGAATCTGCTTCAGTCACTACATATGGCTCCTTTGTGTGCCCACCATCTGACTTTCGCCCTCTGTTGCAGAGTCTGAGCCAGCTCTTGGAGGTCTTTGGTGAATATAAGATCCCTCTACCTAAAGCGAAGTTTCAAGCCATCTGCAGTGCTCTGCACAACCAGGTGAGGGGTGGTTTTGCTTGGATCCCTTGAGCTTAGGCACAGCAGATCTGAAGCATATTAACACTGAAAAATCGATGGAATGATCGTGGAGAGCCTGGGGGCCTCCTCATGCCTTACTGATTTCTGCAGGCTCAAGAGTAAGCAGGGAGCGCTCTCATTTTCTTAGCTACTATCCAGCTCACTTTGTAAAGCAATTTCACCATAAGCCGATTACCAGGGGGAGTCAGAGTTGTAAAGTAAAAACTGTGGCTGTGTCTTGATTAGGTCAGCTCTGCTGCTCAGAACACTTTAGCTTCTCTTATCTTATGTATTGGTCATTGTCTTTGAGTCTTGCTGTGCATGCAGGACCATCTCCCTGGGGTTCAGACCTCCAGTTGGACAAGCAGGAAGCGGAAGCTTAGAAATTAATTGAACATTTTTCTTTTCCATTGCTTCTGATTAGTTTTTCTTTGACCATTTCCCTTCTTCCCACAGATCTGTTCTCCAGCTAAGCAGCTCAGCATTGAAAACCACAAAGAGCTGTTCCATTGTGTACTTCTGCTAGGTAAGGGGAAGACACTCTGAGTGACACTGTGGTTTCTTTGTAACTTCCTTACCTTTGTGAGGTACGGTAAGAAGAAGAGTTCTGCAGGCAGTGAGGATGTGATTTCTTCCCTTGCAGCCCGTTCTTCTCCTGATGACATGCTAGCATTTCTACACAAGCAGCAGAAGATTGAGCATGAGGCCGTTCGTGTGGTGTCTTTAGAGCTCCTGAGGGCTATTGTTGGGGCTGACTGTAAGTAACACAGGAGCAACTGTGCCAGCTGCCCTCTTGGCTGACATGCTGAGGGTTGAGTTGAGGACATCCAGAGCTAAAAGCTTGAGCTACTGGAGATTGAGCTAAAGAACCAAGGCTGTGTAGGCACGGCAGGGCTGCAGCAGACTCATCACCTCTGCAACTGGGGCACAGAGGCTCTAGAACACACAGTCACCAGTGGTTTGGAGATCCACTAAGGGACCAAATGCTGCCCTAAGTTACCCCTATATGGCCCCATATGGAAATCAACAGGTTCAACTAAGTGCTGAATGTAGCCCAAGATATTTGTCAAGGTCTTTTTCAACTTCAAATACAGAAGTTAACTTGGGGCTAATGCACGTTAACAAGAATCAGATAAAAATAGAATAATACTCCTGACTCGAGAATCCTAAGTATTATACACTCTAGACTAGATTCTGAGTCCTGTTATGCTGGTGTAAACACAGATTAACTTCAGGTTTCAGAGTAACAGCCGTGTTAGTCTGTATTCGCAAAAAGAAAAGGAGCATGAAAGCTCATGCTCAAATAGATTGGTTAGTCTCTAAGGTGCCACAAGTACTCCTTTTCTTTTTGCAGATTAACTTCAGTCACCTCAGTCTATCAAACTCCTTTATAATATTTCCATCATGGTAGTAGGATGGCACTATTTAGAGAAATGGAATTACTTTAGATTTACACTGGTGCAACTGAGACCAGAATCTGGTCCTATGTTTTCCCCACTGATTCTGTAGAGGAGAGAAGCTTGGTACTATTCTTAACTAGGGCCCTTTGAAATCCAGGATTAATTCCAGTGTGGAAAGTGAGTGTGTGTGGAACAAAGAAGTACTGTACACCTCTCCTTATCTTTCAGTGCCTGAGACAAGAGTTAAAAAGCTTCTGATTGTGAAATCCACTCTCAGTGATCAGAATGCTACGGTAAGATCGTGTGTGGAACAGTGAACTATTTCAATTTTTTCAGTGTTATGGGATGAATGGATATCTGGGTGGAGCTTTCATTCAGATCCAGATGAGAGACTGCAGAATAGAGAAGGCATGTCATTCTCCTGCCGGTGTTAAATGTATCCATGTTTGTAATCCAAGGAGACAAAATCAAAAGCATAATGGCCCAACTTGACTATCATACACATTGTAAGGAGAGTGATCACTTTAGATAAGCTATTACCAGCAGGAGAGTGGGATGGGAGGAGGTATTGTTTCATGGTCTCTGTGTATATAATGTCTTCTGCAGTTTCCACAGTATGCATCTGATGAAGTGAGCTGTAGCTCACGAAAGCTTATGCTCAAATAAATTGGTTAGTCTCTAAGGTGCCACAAGTACTCCTTTTCTTTTTGTCTTGATACAGTGGAAGTGCCTCTCGTTAAGTTATTATGGGTCATACACAGGTTGCCTGGTCTGCCAGTGTCACAAATGCATTCTTGGTTCATAGAATCATAGAATATCAGGGTTGGAAGAGACCTCGGGAGGTCATCTAGTCCAACCCCCTGCTCAAAGCAGGACCAATCCCCAATTTTTGGCCCAGATCCCTAAATGGCCCCCTCAAGGATTGAACTCACAACCCTGGGTTTAGCAGGCCAATGCTCAAACCACTGAGCTATCCATCCCCCCAGTTCTTATGCTCCCAGGGTGGTAAAGGAAAATTTCTATTTAACCAGCTAAGAACATAAAACATAAGAATGGCTAACCTGCCTCCTGCAAAAGAATGGTTCATCTGGTCCAGTATCCTGGCTTCTGACTGCATTGTGTGAAGAAATGCTTCCTTTGGTTTGTTTTAAACCTGCTGCCTATTAATTTCATTGGGTCTTGTGTTAGGTGAAGGGCTAAATAACACTTCCTTATTGACTTTCTCTACACCAGTCATGATTTTATAGACCTCTAGCATATTCCCTCTTCGTCGTCTCTTTTCCAAGCTGAAACGTCGCTCTTTTTTTAATCTCCCTTGGGTGAGAAGTTATCCCATAGGCCTAATTTGTGTTGCACTTCTCCGTATTTCTTCCCATTCTAACACATCTTTTTTGAGATGAGATGACCAAAACTGCACGCAGTATTCAAGGTTTGGGGGTCCTGTAGATTCCTATCGTGGCACAAAGAAAGTTGCTGTCTTCTTATCGATCCTTTCCCTAAGGGTTCCTAATATGTTGTTAACTTTTTTGACTGCATGTTGAGCGGATGCTTTCAGAGAACTGTACACAATGACTCTGAGGTCTCTTTCTTCAGTGATAACAGCTAATTTAGACCCCATCCATTTGTATGTACAACTGGGATTATGTTTTCCAAAGTGCATTACCCAGTACAGGACAGGAATCAGGGGCACAATGGTACCAGATGTGCCTGTTACTTTGGGGTAGGCTCATTGATTAGGGTTACTCTTCTTGGAGGGGGGCAGGGTCTGTCATTCTATTAATGTGCTGCTTATGTCACTTGTGTGGAGCTCTCCTCCTTCCTTCTGCAAGTCCCCTCCCAGTGGAGCTACCCTGCAGGACCTCGGTTCCCCAGGGCTGGGCCCCTCCAGCCCCAGAACGAGATGAACACGCACGCACGCACGCACTAGCAGAGCGAGTCTGAGCGGACCAGGTCCATCAGCCCTCTCCAGCTGATCCTCTCATATGGCCCTGTACTCAATGGGCTGGGTTAAGCAGCACTTTCAGCTGCTCCCCTCTGACGTGCCCCAAGTTTAACACATCCCTATCCCACTTTCACGTTACAATTGTACTGGTAGTAACCCACTTCATGAGCAAACCCCACAGTATTTTTGGGCACTACCGGGATCTTTAGCTTAGGTAAAAGAAGGGTTGCTGCAGAGTAAATGGGGGAAGCGGAAAATACAGAGTAAAATTGGGAGGGAGAGAGAGAGAGAGAGAGAGAAGCAACCAGCTGAACCACAAAAGTTATTTGTTGAATAATAGTGATAACTACACAAGGAGGGCTAAACAAACATAATGGTTACATTTGAAAGGTTAATACCTGAGGAAGAAAAGAAAACGGAGGGGCGGGGGGGGGAATCTCACCCACTCCATGAGGCTTGAACTGGTTGGGGTTCCCGGTAATGGTGGTAGCTCAGGGTCCTGAGTGCTGGAGACAGGCAGAGCCCCCTGCACGGTCAGTCAGGAGATGGAATCCCAGAGGAACTGAAGCAGAGTTTGGGTCTATATATCAGAACCCTTACTTGGGCATAGGTAGGGGGTTTTGTAGAGAAAATACAATGGTTCAAGGGAGAACACTAGATTTGTTTATGGGTAAACTGATGGGTTTTCAAGGGTTTTCTTTAGGCTAGACAATAGGAGCTGATCACTCTTGGCTATGGGTGGTGGTTTTTTCCAGGGAGCTCACAAGGCAACTAGGCTGCTTCAGTATTTTAGGATAATAAAGATTTATTACTAGAATTGGTCTGATAATTGCTGAGCTAGGTGTGTGCAGGCGTAGGTTCATTAGCATCTGGAGCAGGGATTCCCATGATGCAGTGCGTCCCTGCTTTTCTGGTCCCAGAGTTCAGTGCGGTTCTCTGTTCCTCATTCTTCATGCTAATTCCTATCCCATCTTTCATGCAGATGAGGCTAGGGGAGTTGTCTCTGTTCTTCATTCTGTATGCAAATGGAGATGTCTTAATCTTGTCACCCTTCTCAGGAGGGGTCTAGATGTGACTCCCAACACTCTTCATTGTTCTCTGCAAGCCCTTTCTCTGATGGGTTTGGGTTCAAACAGAGACTGGTGGGGGTGGGGGGTGTCTTTCATGAGTCAGACAGGCTAGATACTGCGCCCTGGTTCCCCAAAAACACAGAGCTGACTGGTCTCAACAATAAGGATGGCAAGTGAAGTCTAGTCCAACTGGAGACCATTCATTCTTCCTTCTTCCTTCTTTTTTCATTAGACTCAGGGAACTTTTGATCGGTTTGGATCTCTGATTGGACGCATAGCACCATACAGCTGTGATTCGCTGGCCACGTCCCGTCAGTGGGTGGTTGACTGTATCAGCTGCCTTCTCTGTATACAAGGTGAGGAGACCATTAGCAGGTATAAGGAATTCTTCACCTTCTTTCACTGTTGTAATGTCCATTTGTCTGCCTATCTAGTTCTTTCTGTCCTGTCTGTTGTCGCTTAGATAACAGAATGGTGGGCATCTTGTAAATACCTCATTAGAAGAGAAGATTCTGATGTGTAAAGAGCCTAGCACACTTTTGGGAACTGTACAACTAATAAATGGTCTGCATACAGGTAGATAAGCACTAAATTCCTTAGGGCTTGTCTACACAGGGACAGTAAGGAAAGTTAATCCAAATGAACTAAAGGTGTACATTTAAAGTGCATGAGGTAAATGGCATTAAACACATGTGTGGATGCTCGGATTCTGAATTAAAATGGGCCTTATTAATTGTAGTGAATTCCATGGATGAAACTAACCTGAATGAAGGCCACTTTAATTCTAAATAAGTGTGTCCCCATTGGTGTTTAATGAAGTTTAACTAATGCATTTTGAAAATGAATGGGGATTAGCTTTCTTGAATATCGCCATGGAGACAAGCCCTTGGTACTAAACATTTTCATTCTCTTTACCCTGCCACTGACTGTACTGGAGGGGTTTCCTGGAATAATTCTGTAAACAAAAAGTTCTTCCAGCAGCCCTCTGGCATGAGCCTTCAGAGTTATTGGAGTAAGTAGAGGCCATTTTTCCCCTTTGTGAAAGAGTAGGATATTCTTTTCACCTAAGGGTTAGATGATAAGGGATAGAGCTTGGTTATCGTTTAAGGCCATTTCCAATGAGGGTGACCAGACAGCAAATGTGAAACCTCGGGACGGGGGTGGGGGGGAATAGGAGTCTATATAAGAAAAAGACCCCAAAATGGGGACTGTCCCTATAAAATCGGGACACCTGGTCACCCTAGTTCCAATTATTATTAATCAGTCCTACAAACAGTGTTGGTGATTCAGAAACAGAATAAGGGACTCCAACCTTTGAATGTACGACATAGTAATCCCAGCCTTGTTTAGAAGTGACTGATGAGCCTGGGTTTCTTGCCGAAGTTTTTTGTCTATCCCCGTCTCTTTTACAAGGAGAGTTTGGTGGAGGGATTCACCTCTAAACTGGAACTTCTGATCTACCTGCATGAGTTGTACGTGAAGAGGAGCTTAGATGTAAATAGTGAGAGCAGAGAGACTGCTGAAACCAGACACACACAGAAAGCTGCTCCAAGCTGAACACAGTGCTTGTTCAATCCTGGATCATTCACAATAACATACCACTACTGTTAACGTTCAGACATTTTAGGGTGTAATCCCGACTCCATTACAGTCAACAGGAGTTTTGCCATTGACTTCAATGGGGCCAAGATTTTACACTATGCTGATGACAACATAGCACATAGAATCATCGAATCATCAGCATAGGGCATAGTGAGCAGATCGAGGGACGTGATCGTCCCCCTCTATTTGACATTGGTGAGGCCTCATCTGGAGTACTGTGTCCAGTTTTGGGCCCCACACTACAAGAAGGATGTGGATAAATTGGAGAGAGTCCAGCGAAGGGCAACAAAAATGATTAGGGGTCTGGAACACATGACTTATGAGGAGAGGCTGAGGGAACTGGGATTGTTTAGTCTGCAGAAGAGAAGAATGAGGGGGGATTTGATAGCTGCTTTCAACTACCTGAGATGTGGTTCCAGAGAGGATGGTTCTAGACTATTCTCAGTGGTAGAAGAGGACAGGACAAGGAGTAATGGTCTCAAGTTGCAGTGGGGGAGGTTTAGGTTGGACATTAGGAAAAACTTTTTCACTAGGAGGGTGGTGAAACACTGGAATGGGTTACCTAGGGAGGTGGTAGAATCTCCTTCCGTAGAAGTTTTCAAGGTCAGGCTTGACAAAGCCCTGGCTGGGATGATTTAGTTGGGGATTGGTCCTGCTTTGAGCAGGGGGTTGGACTAGATGACCTTCTAGGGTCTCTTCCAACCCTAATCTTCTATGATTCTATGATTCAAGGAAAGGGGAGACTGCAACAGGTCATAATGAAAGGTGAACTTTCAGGCTAAAGGGAGGTTACTAGATCTGGGGCAAAAGTTGGGGATTGGTCCTGCTTTGAGCAGAGGGTTGGACTAGATGACCTCCTGAGGTCCCTTCCAACCCTGAGATTCTATGATTCTATGATTCTATGATAGCACATGGATCCTCCCGTATGAAGATCCATGCAGTAGGGGTTCAGTTTCCTTAATCCTTACAGTACTTTTTCTCCTTTTCTCCACTCCAGGCCAGTCCATAAACCTGGGCTCAGCAGAGGAGGAGCTGAGATGTCTCCGTGAAGCACTAACAGCTCCAGACCCCAAGGCTCTGTTTCAGGCATCTTCCAAAATGGCCAGGGTAACGGACTCAAAAAGCTTGTGCGGATGTGCGAGTCACCGGGCACCGTTCATTTGACATTTGCTCTTTCATGATGCCTTTCCGTACTTGGAGGGAGCTGCTGGAGCGGGGCGTTGGTTGCTAGTAACCAGCAAGATGCTTTTCATAGATGTGTGCTCTGAATGCCACGTAAAAACCAGATTCCACAGAACGTTGCATGCCCATGAAAATGCGCACGCGGATGCACACACATGTACCTATCCAGCAGGGCCGGCTCTTGCTTTTTCACTGATCCAGAGCGGTGAAGCACAAAAAATAATGAAATAAAAGACGCCCATGCCGCCCTAAGCTTGGCTGGAACACCGCCCCTTGCAATCTGCCGCCCCAAGCACGAGCTTCCTCGGCGGGTGCCTGGAGCCGGCCCTGCCATCCAGCCATCCAGGAGAAAAACTGTGTTAGTGGAACATCAAGCTGAGAAACCACCCAGGATTCATTCCGTCACCTTGTGGGTTTGCCTTCGCCGATATTTGTGTGCACGCCTCTCTTGGCTGACTTCTGTGTGCTGTAAAAAGATGCAGTGTATGTCAGAGACTACAAACGGGAAACTTACCTCCTGCATATCCAGTACAATGTTGTGCTAACTGTGCAACAGAGTCTTTGCCTCTAACCTGATATCATCAGTGTAGAAGACAAAAATGTAGTCTATAGACTAGAGAGAGAATTGTAATCCCAAATGGCGAGCTAGACAGGAGGCTAATTCACCATTTGCTGATGCATGTATCTTTTCTTCCATTTTGAAAAGTGCTGGAGCCAAACATCATGGCGGTCTCTCCTGTTTTTGATTTGTTCCCAGGTTGTCAGTGAGTACTTTCCTTCGGAACAGGCCACAGACTTTATTGAGGCCACATTGGGTGGTCTGCTGTCTGCTAGCCCCACCTGTGCCACGGCAGCTGGACTGTGGATGAAGATCATCCTAAAGGAGTGTGGAGGTGCCATGCTGGACGAGGTAAAACTGGGAACTGGAGAGTTTTTCTACCTGAACTCTAGGCTTTTTGATCTTTGCCCTGATGTGTAAGGAAGAAAAATCTTGCTGTTTCTCCCCCTTGGACATAGAGTCGATTCCATCTCTGTTTCTACCCTAAGATAGGCAATGGCAGAATCAATAGCAGTAGACCAAGATAATCCAAGGGAAAAGGAAGATGGTTGGTTGTTTATTGGTCTAGCTTGTTGCCACAGTATTCAGCCAAGAAAGGCTCGAGAAAACAGACTCTGGGGAAAAGACAAGAAGACAGAATGACTGGCACTTGGAGGCCTCCAGGTATTAGGAGGCCTATGGTTAAGGGCTACATGGATTAAAAAGAGCACTGGGCTATTGCCAGCCTCTTGCCAGGTTTCTGAGCCTGGGCTCCAGCCCGAGCAGGAACAGCTCCACTTTTAGCCCTATCGTGCAAGCCCCACAGGCCCAGCTTGACCTGAGCTCTGAAACTCAGTGCTGTGGGATTTTTTTGCTGTGTAAACCTACCCTTTAAGAAGAGAAGGAGGGAGGGAGAAAACTCTAGTGTCTTTGGGATCCACTATTTATATGCCTTATTCTGGCGCCCAGTGCATTAGGGCTAGATGAAAGGAGCACTCCACAAATCTTCTAACAAGGCTGGTGAAAGGCCTCAGGACAGGGAACCCTTGCAGCAGAACTGCCATGTTTGCACAGTGTTTTGAAGATGTGAAGGGCTAGGAATTAATATGAGAGGTAGTCCCCTGTTCATAGTCCCAGGCATTTGCACACTGTCTTTAAAGCACTTGCATATTTTGTGCTTGTGGTTGTTGATGAGCTCTGCATTCTTCGAGGCAAATGGTCAGATTTGGCTGCTTAAATCACACCTGCAAAATCTGGGCAAGCAAAGCCGCCTTTTGTGCATGGGAACTGGTTTATGTGATGCATAGCTGGGCACCACCACGTTAAATTACCTGGTACGTCTATGTGTGTGTCAGTGTTAATTTTTACAGCCGTGTGTGGGCAATTTGTGTGGGTTCAAGTTACGCAGACGTATTTGAACATTTGCTTCTTGAAGTGAGGCATTTCTAAAAAAGCAGCAAATGGCTAAATAAAGGTTTTGATTCTGTAGAGTGAATGGAGAGAAAGAAAAAGGGACATTTCTTTCTGGTTTTGTTCCTTCCAGGTGCCAGATATCCTGGCTATACTATATCGCCACATGCCTACTGTCCAGGAGGGCAGCTTGAGGCAGTTCCTGGTGGAGGCAGTGTCCATTCTAGCTCACCATCACCGAGAGGCAGTGATCTCCAGCCTCCTCAGCAAACGTCTGCCGATGGACAGGTATATACCGCTACCTATTGCATTCATCTTGGTAAAACATGGATCCCACAGCTTTACTAGGAGATGTAGGGCTTCATTTAAGCAGCAGACAGTTTGGGATCATTCCTAAGGGTTAAGAGCCTGGCTCTTTCTGCAGGAAGGTCCAAGAACACGTTAAGGTGGGGTGCGGAGAGAAATTAAGTGTCATTCTGTTTCCATTCATGAATAGCTGCTTTGACATCCTAAAGACCTATCTTTACTGGTATAACTGGAGTGTATTGTTGGAAACATCTACCTCTCTAGACGCCTGAATTGAGCTCACTCTGGAAATGAGCAGTGGCTGTTGGTTTCCTGGTAGCATGACAGCTTCAAGTGCAAATCCCTGGCTGATTGCAAAGACTAGGGCCAATATTATCGTCAGAACTGTGCTTGGTATCAGTGAGGGTGTGGCTGCTAGAGCAGTGTTGCCATCCTTGGTACTTAAAAGTGGACTGGAAGCAGATCCACCATTTCATTTAAAGATCCCTAACTGAGTTATCAGTGATCGGTGCTGGAATCTAAGACCATAAGAACAGCCATACTGTGTCAGACCAAAAGGCCATCTAGCCCCGTAGTCTGTCTTGCGATGGTGACCAGTGCCACATGCCCCGGAGGAAATGAACACAACAGGTCGTTGTCAAGTGATCCATCCCCTGTTGCCCAGTCCCAGCTTTTGGCAAACAGAGGGTAGGGACACCCTTTGTGAAGGGGACATAGGATGGCCATGAATATTCGTTCTCATAGTTGTATGTCCAGTTAGTAGGAATCTGGCTGTTCTTTCATCCACTTGCCTTCCAAACCCTAGATCTTTGGGAGCCACATGCTCATGATTCCATATTGACTGGGAAGTGGAGAAAACAGGAAGTGAGGTTGGCGCTCTGTGTCCTGTCCTTCTGAAGTCTAGTATAAATGGTTAGGCTGCAGGAAGACTAGGTCACTTAACTTAGTTCTGTACCTGGAAACTCCATATTTAAACAGGAGGAGAGTTAAAGGAGGACAGGACTCCTAATTCTCTCATCATAGGCAAGGAGAACATTTGGTCTTTACTAAAATATGACGCATTCAGGGTGAGCCACAAAAGTGTCCAGGGCTCACCTGTAACTTCTGTTCAACTGCAGTGACACCGCTGAGCTGTGGAGATCTCTGGGGGGTGACCCCTTGCTGGCCACTCAAGTCCTACAAGCCCTAATAGAGAAGATAAAGACTCCAGCAAGAACAGAAGGCAACATCACCTCAGAGACAGAAATTGACAGGCATTTGGCAGCTGCTGAACCTCTCTCAGTAAGTGAGATGACAGACACGTCTTTCAGGCTTTCCTGTGCCCTGTGACAATCCTGCTGATGGAAAGCGGGAAGTGTGGTATAATATTGCTGTGTGGGCACTTCTCCTCTGATGGACTGTTTCCCTGAGTCCGGCTCTGCTGTCTGTGGAACAAATACGGCAGTTTTAGCTACGTTACTGATTTCCTTAATACTATCTGGCCATTAGAAAGTCTTTGGAGCAGGTTTCTCACAGTGCTTTGCAAATCTTCCTTTGGACTCGCAGCATGCCTTGGGAGGTCATACACATTTATACAGATGTGGGAAAGTGAGCCACGAGTTAAGCAAGTTGCTCGCTGTCATTCAAGTTACTGGCCGAAGGGTGAATTTAGTACAGCAGACATCAGAAGGGGAGAGAGGGTGTGATGGTGTTGGGAAGAGATCTCCTTTTTTACCATGCTCTCCTTTCAGGCAACATGTGCCATCTTTGAGGTGGTGTCAGCCCTGCAGTCGAGCAAAGCTGTGCGGGAACTGCTCCCAGAGTTGTTTCCTGTTCTCCTGCAGCAGGTCAGCCAAACCCTCGGACAAGAGCTGCCTTTGCCAACGAGAAGCAGCGCGAGCGAAATCCGAAAAGGGCTACAACTTCCTGAGGACAACCCTTGCCGGTAGTTAGAAGGAAGGGAGAGAAACAAAGAGAATTCCAGGAGAGTTGTGTGACGCTCCCCAGGAGTTCCCAGGGTTACGAGGCACCTTAGCATCACGTGCCCTTTGAGTGAGGAAGTCTTGTCTGTGCCTGCTGTGGGTCAGTTCCCTGAAACTACCAGGCTCTGGCAAAACAAACCCTGCCACCCAGGCCTCCTCAGACCTCAGTCTCTTTGTACAGGTTAATGACAGGCACACACCCACCCCCGAGGCTTCTGACCATTCCGTATAGTGTCCAGCCCTTTATCCACTGAACTCCCACAGAATTGTCAGGCCTGCTGTTCCCAATGGAACAGTACACACCAGTTTATTACTTCTTCTTTAGACTCTGTACTCGATACTTATACTCTGTACTGCAAAACACACAGCACTTAGATGTATTTCTAGTGAAAAGAAGAACCGAGATTCTCAAAGAACAGAGATTCCAGTGATCGTGAGTAAGAATGCAAGCAAAAAATGGTTACATTTCAAATGAAATCATAACCTGCTCCTAGAAACTAAACTTAACCAACAGGTTAACCTCCTGTCCCAAGGTGTTTCTCACCCAAAGTTCTCAACCAAGCCTGATCGCGACCCCTCTTTCATGAAGCAAATTCGCGGTCCATCTACTTCCTAAGTGAAAGATGTCCCCCAAATAGACTAGAGCAAACCTTTGATGTGTACCCCAAAATTGGGTCCCCACCCCCTGTCTACTTCCTGCTACTTTTCTTTCTTTGAAGTTCTCACAGTCCTTCTTAACTGAATGTGAACCCTACATGCTTAATGTACATGTAAACAAAGAGATGGATAAACATTTTTTGCCTGAAAGAAAACCATTTTGTCACCTTTCCTGGTGACTAGTCCCGAGACACAGATCCTAAGAATGTAATTTTCAATGCATATCTATGACTCTTGACACAGCATCTGTACATGCGTTTGACAATGATATTGGTGACATGGACTTTTATTTGAGACTCATGGGGCAATCTTTTAGTGAGCTAGAATGTATGTACCAGGCCCCTCGGCACCCACTCTGTGCCCCTCGCCAGTTAACACTAAGATTCCTGAGTCCTCAGTTGACTTCAGCTCTGGTAGCACATTAATGTACATTTCCCACCAATCTCGCAAAATTATTAGTTTCTCTTCTTGATGTGCTTCTTTATTCCATGCCAACAAGGTGCTCAAATTACAGACTTCATGGTTTTATAATGTCTCTGAATTTTCCTAGGAAACCAGGATCTCAGCTCTGTTCACAGATGGGCAGCAGGTATCAAATAAACATAAGGAAGTACTACTTCACACAACACACGGTCAACCTGTGGAACTCATTGCCAAAGGGTGTTGTGAAGGCCAAAAGTATAACTGGGTTTAAAAAAAAAAGAATTAGATAAGTTCATGGAGAACAGGTCCATCAATGGCTATTAGGCAAGATGGTCAGGGATGCAACCCCAAGCTCTGGGTGTCCCTAGGCCTCTGACCGCCAGAAACTGAGACTGGACAACAGGGATTGGATCATTTCATGATTGCCCTGTTCTGTTCATTCCTGCTGAAGAAGCTGGCATTGACCACTGTTGGAAGACAGTGTACTGGACTAGATGGACCATTGGACTGACCCAGTAAGGCTGATCTTATGTAGTGGCCACAGTGGGTCAGGTTTTCAAGATGGGTGCCTCAGTTTTGTCCACAAAACTTGAATTTGTTCAGATGGATGGGTACCTAGCTATGTGATTGCTGGCGCTGCAGACACGAGTATATATTCTGCTCATGCTGTTGGCCCATTTTAGGTACCTATATGTGACGGGGTGGTAGGCTGTGCCCCGGCCTCTTCCATGGACACAGACTGCTCTGAGTCCCTCCTAAGTGTTCTAGGGATGCCTGCTCCTGAGATCCTGGTGGTAAGGGCTCTGATGACTGTTTGACCCCACTGGATGATCTTAAGTCACCTTTACGCTTGACCTTTGTTTTCTTTCTCCTCCCTCTTGTCTATACTTCGTATCTAGGTTCCTCCAGCCCCTTTACATATATTTCCTCTTTACCTGGCCCTTCAGGTTTTATTTCCACCCTCCTGGGCCTCCATACCTGCCTTGGTGTCCCTGTTAGAAAGGGATTCCAGTCCATGCCCAGTAGAAGGCAGTGGGGCAATCCATCCACTACCCCTACATGTTTCTGCCTAAACTTCCCCTTAATTTTCAGAGTCACCTCTGCCATTGGGCAGAATTTCTTGTCCCCATGGACCTGGTATTCAGTTTTGATCCTACCTCTGGGAAGTATCCAGTGGGGTTTCACTAACTCCTGCCTGATTAGCAAACAGGATGAAGCTGTGTCCATTAGTCCCTTTGGTGGCTCCTCCCTACCCAGACCGATACGGTAGGTACTTTCTTTTTTCTTCCCTGCCTGGGAGTCTTGTCCCAACCACAAACCTGGGCAAACCCACAGTCCATTTTCGGACAGTCTCTTTTTAGATGTCCTTCAGGTCCATGTCGGAAGCACGCCGTAGGCCAAGCTCCCACTACAGTTCCTTGAGGCTCCTCCCTCTTCTTCTTGCTGCCCTTCCCAGCTGTAGGCACTCTGGTCCTTCTCAGATCTAGTCCCTTAAACCACTGACTCACTCTGGGAATGTCCGCCTCTGCAAATTCCTCTCACTTTAACTGTGGGGTCCAGATGAACTGGCTGGCGCCACAGAACCCATACTCGGGTATGCTCAGGGAGACTCTGAAGAAACTTCCAGAACCATGCAGTCCATGATCTCCCCCACGGTCTGAGTATCTGGCCTTACCAATGAGTGGCCCAATCTTTTAATTTCTGTCCAAATGCACAGAGGCATAATCCCTCAATCCATCTTTCAACTCTAGATTTCTGGCAGTACTTTTCTGTGGACAGGCCCCACCTCGTCCAGCATGGCTGCCTTAATCATGTCCTAATCTCTTGCCTGCTCATCACTAAAAGCCCTAGATGTGCTTCCCCGGTTAAATAGGGTGTCAGTTGAAGGGCCCACATTGTTCTGTCCCTAGGAGGTCTCACTGCTGCTCCTTGAAGAGTAACCAAAAACACATGGGGGTTGTTCGCGGGTCCCATTTTACAGCCTGATCTCCTGTGCCTGGTTTCCATTTCCTGTCACGGGACTCACCAAACTTTGGAGGAGTTGTTGCCAGACCTGGGCTTGCTCCCATATAAATTCCTGCCGACTCCTTTGCTGTTAAACCTACCGGGCGAGGAAAGGCTGTTTTTCTGCCTGCTGGGATTGTTGGAAGGTCTGTCGGGTCTTCTACACCAGCGGTCTCCAAACTGGGGTGCGCGGGATGATCCCGGGGGGGGGGGCGTGGCAGAAGTAGCGCCGCCGGACGGCACTCCGCCGTGTTTTAACTTCGGAGGCAGCTCTGCACATCCACGGCTGGCGCTCCCCTCTGGCGGCTCGCCTACGGCAGGTCTCCCATCGGTGGCGCGTCTGCGGCAGGTCACCCTGGGGGCGCGTGAGCCAAAACGTTTGGAGACCACTGTTCTACACCAGCAGTTCTCAACCGGGCTGGTTTTAGGGGGTCTGCCAAGCAGGGTTGGCTTTAGACTAGCTGGGGCTCAGGGCAGAAAGCTGAAGCCTTGAGCCCAGCACCTGCACTAAAGCCCCAAGCCCCTGCACCCTGTGGGGTTAAAATCTGGAGCCAGGAGCCCCAAACTCTGATGCCTGGCAGGGCAGAGGCCTGGAACTGGGCCATGGAGTATTTCTTGCATGTTGAGGGTGGGGGGAGGCTCAGAAACAGAAAGGTTGAGAACCCCTGTTCTACACTTCTCTTTGCTGCTTCATCACCCATTTCAGTGTTCCCTCCATCGCCTGGACTGCCAAACCTCTACACCGGCTTCTCCAAGAGGCTCTCCATTTGCATAGATAACAGGGAAATCCCTGATGAGCCCCCAGCTGTGACACAGAGGGGTGTTGCACCCCCACATCTTCCACAAACACAGACCGCGTTGAGACTTTTTTGCTTGTAAACACCAACGTATAGTCTATTTCATCCCCCTACCAATACATAGCACCTTTATATTGTATCTCAACTTTCTAAGCTCTTCTCCAAAAGTCAGGTGGGGGGTAAGGTGTTTCCACTCAGAGACCTCACTTTGTCAGGCTCTCCTAGCTTTTTGTCTTTCTGTTTCTCTTAGGGTGACCAGACAGCAAGTGTGAAAAATCAGGACGGGGGTGGGAGGGGGAGGGGATAGGCACCTGTATAAGATAAAGCCCCAAATATTGGGACATCTGGTCACCCAAGTTTCTTTCTCTGTCTGTTCCCCTCAAAGGGCTCCTGCCCATGTCCTTTTATACAGTTTCCCTGTTAATGGAATGATTGGTTCCTTGACTCACTAGCCCCAATCTGACCTCATAATCAGGTACACCTCTATCCAATTAGGCCTTCTGTGAGGAACCGAATTAGTACGAATAGTGACCAGAGTGCTGACTCAAGTGCAAACCCTCAGCACTCTGTCACCTCATATCTGGAGATATGACCCCAAAATGTCCATTAGTGATCACCACACTCTATGCCCCCTGTTTCTGGGTCCTGATCATGTATCTTTTCCATATCACTGTACTCTGCTAGTGCCCATACTCCTTGCAGAAAGAGAAAAAGCCCTGGCTGGGATGATTTAATTGGGGATAGGTCCTGCTTTTGAGCAGGGGGTTGGACTAGATGACCTCCTGAGCTCCCTTCCAAGCCTGATATTCTATGATTCTATGATTCTATGAAAAAGGACTGCAAAATTTTGTCCCTAGCAAAACTAGTCCTATGAGATGTATGAGACTGAAACTTACCTCCCAGCATCAAGTCTTTCCAGGGATACTGGTGTCCAGGACATTGCCAATGGATGAACTGCTGATTGAACAGCAGACCTGAGAAGTAACCGGGGCTTCCTGACTCTCTGTTCAAGCTGCACCTTCCTCCTGATTGCTGCAGTTCTGTGCCTCTCTTTCCCCAGGCTTTCTATCAAAGCATTAGAATCTGTGCTTTTCAAGGGTGGGAATGAGAGACTGGTGAGAGCGCTCAGGAAGCAGAGGACTTGGACTCTTGTGGAAAACCCCAAGACACACCATGAGGGAGTGTGTCTGCTGGTGAGGTAAGAGATCCAGGAGGCATCATTTTATCCTTGGGAATGAGTAGCCAATAGAGTGGCTGAGAGGGAACCTCCCGTTTATAGCTTTGTGGGCGGGGGGTGCGGGGGTGTCCTGGGTGGAAACACACAGCTCCCACTCCTAGATATCAGAGCTGTATGCTCAGAGCAGCTGAGTTTTTGAAGTGTGCAATCTAGCCCATGAGCGGTTTCTTTTGTCTTCCAGGCTTCTGCTAAGATCTGGGCTCATAACACCTGAGATCATACAGAGCCTCCTCCCCTGGGTGAATTCCCCCTCAGAAAACCACCGAGTCACCAGCACAGCTTTCCTTGCCCAGGTAAGACACAGGGCTCTGAAGAGCAGTTTCACCATTAGACTCTTGTCTGCCTTTTTTTCGGGAGTTGTACAGTTCAGTTCATAGGAGTAATTGTCATTTTAGACAGTAGAATAGGTCCTCCTTTATATGGAAACCTCACCAGGAACTTCACGATACCTTTCTGAGTCCTTCTCTCTCTCTCTGTGGTTTTTATTGCCGTCATTGCCTATACTAGCTACACAACCACAGGTGCTGGCTGAGAGAGATACGGACAGAGTTTGGATGACTGGACCTCTTCTGCCAAGTCCTAGTGCTGATCCTAACCAACAGCTCCTGATTTTGGTTTAGCTCAGCACATCTTCTGAATGAACCGAGTGTCCTAATACTACCCACCAAGCAACCTACAACTACGTTAATGTCTATCTTAGGTTCTCATTACTCTAGTATCGGAGTACCTCTAAACTCTTTAATGTCTGTATCCCCACCACACTCCTGCGAGGTAGGGAAGCACTATGTTTCCTATTTTACAGGCAGGGAACTGATGCACAGAAGGGCTAAGTGACTTGCCCAAGGTCACACAGGAAGTCTTTGAGGGAGCAGGAAATGAAACCTGGGTCTCCTAAGTCCTAGGCTAGTGTGGGGATACCTGCTGGAGCATCCTCCCTTTCCACAGTCTTCCTCCAACATCTGCATCATATTTCCCACTTCTGCTAAGCAACTATCTTCGGGGCTTATCTGGTTCTAAGAAAAACAACCTCTCTGTGCCTGTGATGGGCTGTACCTGGCCTTTAAGGCTCCTTACAAGAGGCCCCATGGTCCTACTACACCCTGCCCCAGGAAAAGCGCCCCCAGTCTGGGTCTGTCTAGAGAGGCCTCATGAAAGCAGCCAATCCGAGCCCATCAGGCTCGGCTAAAAGGAGCTGAAGGGCTTTAGCAGGTCAGTTCCTGGCAGGAACTGAAGGGGCAAGAAAGGTCGCTGCTCTCTGGCCACAGAAATTCAGGGCACAGCCAGTGTTTGATTCTGGCAGCCTTTACTTAAGCTGGGTTTTCAGGAAGAGAGTCCCGAAGAACTTTAACCCTGAGGTGAGGGTGAAGCTAAAAGTGGCTGGTAGGAAGAAGCGACAATGACCCGAAATCAAGCAGTGCCTAGCTCCTGTTTATAGGATCCATGGTTTGGAACCCAGAGTTAGGGGCAGGCCCAGGTTCCCCTACCACCAACAGTGGCATAAGCCCCATGGGGGGGACAATGCTAATGGAGAGCTTGAACAAAGAGCAGAATGTAAAGGACCCAGAGTTGGGGCTGGAGACCCTAGTGAGGGCAATGGGACTGTTCTTGACTTCCCCAGAAGGGGTTCCTTTGGACTTTGGGACTCAGCCAGAGGCCTGAGCCACAGAAGACGCACTGAGGACGGCTGGCAGGGTGCACCAGGGGTGAGAAAAGGACTGTGATACCATACCCAGCCACTAAGAGGCTCTCAAGAGGTGAGTGGATCCCTATTCTAGTGCCCAAAAGGAAAGCTCCATGTTTTGTAGACCTTTCTTATTTGTGTGGAATTTCTCATTTGTGTTACAGTGTATTATGTGCCAAGTATCAGAGGGGTAGCCATATTTGTCTCTATCCTCAAGACTGGGGCTGTAGGAGGACTCCTTGTTGTTTTTAGTGTATGACATGTCTGCTCAGATTCTATTCCCAATCTTAATGATCATATTGGGGCTAATGGACAGGTTGATTTTCTTTCAGCTAATGAGTGATCCCATGCTCAGGGAGAAGAAGTTCCTGAAGCCAGTCTTACACATCTTAGAAGAAAAGTCACATGATAGGAACAGCATTGTCCGGCAGATGGCTGTAAGAGGCCTGGGAAATTTAGTCTATGGGGCGCCTGAGAAGGTAAGAGAGAATACTGACTAGAATGCAGCATAACTAGAGAAACCAAGGAAAATAGTTGTTCGGAGTTTACAGAGGCTGCACACAATGCACTCGGCCAAATTCTGCTCTCTCACATACCCGAGTAACCTCTTTGCAGTCAATACAGAGCAAGCTAGATCCTTTGCTAAGTTGGGCATAAGCAAACAATCTGTGCACTTTAATATGACCATGTGTAAATGTCTCCATCTAGGAACAAAGAAAAATGCAGGCCATACTTACAGGATGAGAGACTCTATCCCAAGAAGCAATGATGCTGAAAACCACTTGAGTCATGGCAGAGAATCAGTTGAACATAAGGTGTCCCAATGCGAAGTTGTGGCCAAAAGGGCTGAAATGATCCTTAGAGGCATAAAGAGAGGAATCTTGACTAAGAGTAAAGAAGTTCTTTTCCCTCTGAATATGACACTCATGTGAGCACTGCTGGAATGCTGTGTCCAGATCAGGTGTCCACAATTCAAGAAGGATGCTGATAAATTAGAGAGGATTCAGAGAAGAGTCCCAAGAATTCTCAAAGGATTGGCAAAGATACCGCTAGTGATAGACTCAAGGAGCTCAATCTATTTAGCTGTACAAAAAGAAGGTGTAGGAGTGACTTGAGGACAGTCTAGAACTACTCACATGGGGAACACATTTTGAGAATGGGTTCTTCCCATTAGCAAACAAAGGTATAAGAAGATTCAATGGGGGAAAAGGAAGCTAGACTAATTCAGACTGGTAATAAGGCATTGATTTTTAATGGTAATTTTAATTAACCATTGGAACAATTTACCAAGGGTTGTAGTGGATTCTCTGTCACTAGCAATTTTAAAATCAAGATTGAACGTTTTTCTAAAAGATACACTCTAGTTCCAACAGAGACTATTTCGGGGAAGTTCAATGTTATGCAGGAGGTCAGACTGGATAATCACAAGGGTTCCTTTTGGCCTTGGAATCTAAGTAACTAGGAATCTAATAATAGGATGACACAGGTGTATTATGGCACCAAGTTTGGCTCATTGTAGCTCGAACCTGGTCTGAAATATAGCTATAGGTCTCCGGGGGGGCGGGGAGATGAAATTCCCACAGCTTCATAACTGCTAAAGAAAACGTATTAGAAGTGTGATCAGTGATCAGTGTTCTTTAATGGTCGTATGTTTGTCCAGGTGAAAAAGCACAAGAAGTTTCTTATGGTCATCCTGATCAGGGCCTTAAGTGACCCTTTCAGTTCTGAAGTCATTGGCGAGAGCATGAAAGCAGTGGCCAAAGTCCTGAAGGAGCTGAAAGAGAAGGACATAGGTTCTTCCTTCAGAGACCTCACCCAAGAGATCCGGACCTACTTTGACAACGTATGTGACCAGAACTCTCCAGCCCCAGTTCAAGCGATCTTGATTAGACTCCATTTACTCCCTGGGCATTGCTCATGTCAGAGTGAAGAGATGTTTCGGCCCCAGGGAAGAGAGGTGTTTTACGGAGGAGGAGAACATTAGGAGGATGGGGATGACATCCCTGCTCCCACAGTCTCCCCCTTCTGTTCTTCTTTCTTGCCACTGAGAACCTCAAAGAAAGTCTGAATACTAGATTAGGTAGCTAGATAACCATAAAAAAGGGGTTCCAAGGTACAATAGAGAGCGTTGGGCCTGCTCTATACCATTTTTACGTGAGAGGGTTGGAATGATTCCGTTTTGCAGAGAATTTTGAGATGTCAAATTTTGGTTTTGTTCCTATTTGTGGCAATCCCTCTCCCCAAACTTCAAAACTCTTTGTGAAACAGAATTCCTGTTCTCAGCCAAGCTCTATTGAAAGCCTTGGGTCCGGGCAGTCTGCTCTCAGACTATCCCGGTGCTGGGAACCCAGGAAACTGTGGGAGCTAGAAGTGCCCGGGAGTTGCAAATTTGAGAGCCAGGGTCCCAGACACTGGGGGTTTGGAAGCCCACGATCCCAGTCAGCCTGCTAGATCGGCTTCCAGGGAGCTGAATGGGTGCACTGGCAAGACAGCAGGCAGGTTTCTAAGGACCCCTGCCTGGCTTCTGGAGGAATTTCATCAAAATGGAACTGTCGCTAAAATAGTTTGATGAATCAGCAAATTCGAATCAAAAATTAGTTCATGAAAGTGTTCCCGACTAGCTGTAGTTGGAATCCCTCGACTTTAGCGTAGAAGAGATGGCTGTGCGAGGTACGTGATGTGATTGTCCCTTAGTTACTAACTTGTGGGGCTTTCTTGGCTGTAGGAGGATGATGCTCTTCGTTTATGGTCCTTTGTCCTATTTGGCATCCTGGCCCGCCTGACCAAAAGAAAATGGAAGGGCTATTTCGCCGAGCAGGTTCGACAGAGCTGGGTCACACTTCTGCTGCACCTGCAAGACCCGAACCCCAGGGTTTCAGTGGTAAGACCGAGAGTGACTTATTTACTAAGCCAAAGGAATCTTCCTCCCAATGACAGGGGAGCTCTGCTATTCCTGCCTGCTCTGGAGGCCCAAATTCCCCCCTCAGTTCATTGCCCTCCTGCTGAGTCAGTTCCCGCCAGGTTGGTCCATGGCTGCCTCACCAGAATCCAGGATAGGTCATGGGTCTGAGCCCGACAGCTCTCTCTTCCTGTCTGTCTCTGCACCCCAGGCCCCTGCCTCCCCAGAACAGAAGAGAGACCTGGTGAAGCAGCTTTCGTAGGTAGATCTGTTCCAAAAAGACATTGATGCTACCTCCAGGTTGCAGTGGAAGCTCTCCCCTCTATTAGTCATTCCTGCATGTTTTCTGCCAATTACATCCAGATGAATCCCTTTTTATCCTGGAATAGATGAGCAGTCAAGCAGATGAGTTCCCTTTGAATGACCAAAGCACTCAGTAGGGAACAATTAAATGGTGTGACACGCTTCCTTTTTTCAGGAATGCAGAGCTACGTTTCACCTCTGTGTCCCGTTTTTGGGACTGAAGAGGCTCCAAACTGCCGTGAATGAACACCTTGATGGCACAGCCGAGCTGAAGCCTGAAGAGCTCCAGGTGGACATTTGCAGACACCTTGTGAGTGAGCTGTTGAAGTGTCTGAGTTTCTTGACTGGAGTGGTATGTGGTGGTGTAGAGGTGTGGGGGGGATGTGTGATGGGTAATGGAAATAACGGTCAGAGTGGGATATATGACTGAGGGTGATGGGAAATGTAAATCTGCCACAGATCCCCATTTTTCCCACGTCCACCCAGTCACCTGTTCTTTCTCTGATTTACCTGTGGCTCGTAAAAGCATGTGCTGGCAGTCAAAGGGCACTTCTAGCCAGAGAGAGCTCATGTGTCCCTGATTTCCTCTAGGCCAAAGAGAATGCCGAGCTGCTGGAGAACTTGTACAAAAGCACCATCATGTACTTCTTTAGCAGATGGGAAGAGATCCGGGCAGTTGCAGTCAAGTTAGCTGGTGAGAGATGATGCCCAGTGTCCCTTTTGGAATTCCCATTGAGGGAGAGAGAAAAAAATCCCACTGTGCAGCACTGAGCTGCCATTAATCTCTCTGTGCCTCAGCTTCCCATACATAAATGGGGATGTTAATATCCCTACCTCTCCAGTGTGGTGGTCGGAGGAAATCATGACTTGCTATAAAGTGCTTTGGGATTGTTGCAGGGAAAGCACGGTGCAGTCATTTAATAGTAGAGGCTGGGACACTGTCTCATAGGGCATGTTTACACTTGGAGCTGGGGGTCTAATTCCCAGCTTGATGAAACATACCCGCACTAGCCCTGAGTGCTAAAAATAGAGAGTAGCTGCGATGGCAGGAGCAGGAGGAAGTTTAACCACCCCAAGTATGATCCCATCCAAACCCCAAAGTCGATTCTCAAGGTGGCTAGCTCCTCCCACTGCTCGTGCTGCTTTAGCTACATTCTAATTTTAGCATGCGAGCGCTGTCCGAGCTAGAGTGGGCCTGTCCCATTGAACTGGGAGTGATCCCCCTTGCTCAAAGTGCAGACCCACCCACAGTGTTGCTCAGTGCTCTTCACTACGACTTCATCATTGGGAGGCATGCAGCCCACCTGCCCTCAGCACCTGCTCTTTCAGGTTCCTGGCCACACCACCTTGTCAAGGAGGCAAAAGGTTCCTCCGCTTTGGCCCTGTGCCCTCTTCTCCCAAGCATACCCAGGTGAGACAGGCAGGCATTGTGGTCTAAGTCCCACCTGTCAGTCACCTTGTGGGATCCCTGCTTAGAACTCACTTATTCCTGGCCCCAGGCCTTTGCTCAGACCACTAGACCAAGACACTAGCGTAGTATGTCTCCAATAACTGACAGCAGTGGCAAGAGGAACACAGACTCTTTAAAGCAAATGGGTTTTGTGTAAACATTCTTAAAAAAAAAAGTCTTTCTCATTCTCTTCAGTGTGGACTCTAAACTGCACTAGCATCCTCTTGCCCACAGCTCACCCTTAGGTCCACAGTAGGAGAGGCCAAAGACCTGTCTAGGGGCTGCTAATATCACTTTGCACTCAACAAGGGAAGGTTTTATTGTTGTTGTTTGTTTTCCATTGTGTATTTAGGCATCATCCTGGAACACACAGACAGGCAGCGTATGAAATGGCCGAACCTGGACCATCTGCTGATGTGTAAGTAATAAATACAGCTGAAGTTCTGCTCATCCGTGAGTTCTAAAGGAATTTAGCTGACAAGCAGCAGTAACCGATACCACTGGTGCAAAGTGCATCAGCCACACGTCAAAGGACAAATTCAGTCTTGCCCAGTAGAAAGTCAGCTTTAATTTCCCCTGAAGGAGGCAACTGCAGGGGGTGTGATGTGAGTCCGTGCATCTCCTGGTTGTCCTGGCAAGGCCCCCTCCGCAGCCAGTGCTATCCACTCTTTGGGCTTTCTTGGCTCTCTGTGGACTGCCCAGGTGAGGAGAAATTGTAGCCACTTTCTGCTCCCCCAAATTTCCCACCAGCATTTTTTCTTCCAGTAGGTGCCCTGCATCCTGCACAAACCAGCTTGGACCTGGTCTCTGTTCAATTCCAGGGTTATTGGAGCTCAGACCGTGGCTCCTGAATAGAGATGGAAAATAAACTTAAAAGTGGAAGCTATTGAAACAATGGACCTTCTTCCATTTACAGCAGAGTGGATGACTTTCTGGTCGAGTCAGGGTCTCCCCGCTTGTTGGGAGCATGGAAGGGAGCCAATGGAGGAACCTAAAGGTTTCTTTGTATTGGAGAGCTTCTGTAGCGTGGTATTCAGAGATAGTAAGTCTCCAGCTATTTCAGGCACAGGTGACAATATGAAAAGTGAGGCAGATTCATCTCTCATGTATTTTCCATCCCAATAAAAGGACTGAGCCCAGTTTCACATTTTACAATGTGATCATTCAGCTCTGGTAGTTCAAGATTCTGTGATCACGCTTAGCTGTGATTTGACAGTCTGTACACTAGCATGTTGTCCTCTGTCATTTCAGCTCTCCAGTTCCTCAAGAAAGACCCAAGTCCCTCTGTCCAGCTGGTGGCAACTGAGGTCCTAAATGACATCTGTCCTGGCCGAGTGCTTGGGGAATGAAGCGGGAGAGAAACAGAAGAAGGCGCTCCAGTAGTATAAGGGCCCTACCGTCAATCAAATGTTAACCCCACCCTTGGCCCTCGGTGGCCTTGCCTACCGGTCACTGGAAGTCCCAAGCCATGAGGTATTATTTCCAGGGTCAAGGCAGACAAATGACCGGAAGCAACATGTGTCATGTGACCCCTCTAAGAACTCCTCCCATTGTCCTCTACCAATCGGGATGGGTTTCGCCCTGATAGGAACGCCCCAAGAGAAGATTTGACCAATCAGGGGGAGTTCCGGGGCAGGATGACCTGTCTGGAAGTGGTTCGTGTGACCCCTCTAAGAATACCTCCCACCACCGTCTACCAATCAGTAGGGGTTTGAGCCACTGGGGACCACCCCGAGAGGAGGTTTGACCAATCCTGGGGAGTTCCGGGGTGGGGTGATCTGCCTGGAAGTGGTTTGTGTGACCCCTCTAAGAATTCCTCCCACCGCCCTCTACCAATCAGGAGGGGTTTCAGCCACTGGGGACCACCCCGAGAGGAGATTTGACCAATCATGGGGAGTTTCGGGGTGGGGTGATCTGTCTGGAAGTGGTTTGTGTGACCCCTCTAAGAATTCCTCCCACCGCCCTCTACCGATCAGGAGGGGTTTCAGCCACTGGGGACCACCCCGAGAGGAGATTTGACCAACTGGGGGGAGTTCCAGGGTGGGGTGACCCGTCCGGAAGTGCTTCGTGTGACCCCTCTAAGAACTCCTCCCACCACCTTCTACCAATCGCGATGGGTTTCGGCTGCAGAGGACCGCCCCGAGAAGAGATTTGACCAAAATGGGGCAGGTTCTCGGATTGGGTGAACCGTCCAGACGAGGGTCATGTGAGCCCTCTAAGAACTCCTCCCAACGCCCTCTGCCAATCAGAGTGCAGCACCATCACCCCATAAGTCCCAGCGCTGGGCAGAGGAAGCCATCTCTCACCAAGAAGACATGTTTTAGAAATTGTGGAAAGGCTGAGAGGAAACATGGACTCCTTTACCACCCCCGTGAGACCTTCAGATTTTGTTTTAGCTCCGAGGACCTTTGGAGTTGTGTGGAGAAAGCGCTACGGCAGTGACAGTTCCGAGGAGGGCCCTTTGACTCAACCATTGATGGATATGTCGGAACCCGACCCCAAAATCCAAACCTTTGTGAGGCACCCCGATGAGTGTGACAGCCTCTCATTGTCCATGCCCTAAAGTTGGAAGGCGATTGTGGCTTGGGGGAGTCACAAGGTGAACGGGAAAGACGGCGCTCAGGTAAATGAATGATTAAGAAGCGACGGTTGATCATGGGGGTGCAATGGGGTTAGGAATCGACCTGGCATTTCATAAATGTAAAAACAGGCAGTGGGGTGCTTACACTGTTTTTTGTCTGAAAATCTCTCAACAGCTCGACGATGCCTTTCTAGAGGCCTTTGAGAAGTTACACATCGGTAGCCCTGTGGGAGTAAATCCATCGCGCATCAGCTGTTTTTGCTCCTGTCTGAGACCCAGATCTCAAGAGGAAAATCCAGAAAAGGACAAAAATGGAAGAATGAACCAGCTCAGACTCCCTCATGGTAGGGATCATGGCCTCCTTTGTTTCAGGCGGCTGTAAAAGATGGTATTAAACCAGGCGATTAATAAAACTTATTTAAATGTGCCAGAATGAACGTGTCCGCCTCCATACTTGTGTTCGTAAAAGACGGTCCCAGGAACAGCCATGTCTCCACAGACGGCTCTGTTAAAGAAAATCTGTTAAACCCCCAGGAAAGTTGGGGGCTTTGACGGGGTCAATCTTCTTTTTCAAGTGGCCAAAAAGCATCCTAAAACTTTAAATAGAAGACAGGTCAGAGCTTGGCTTTCACACCAGGATGCTTACACTTTACACAAACCAGCTCAAATATGTTTTAAAAGAACCAGGACCGTTGTTTCAGATGTGGACGCGCAATGGCAGGCAGATTTGGTCCGTATGCACCGCTTCTCCAAACACAACAGCGGTTTTAAATACATCTTAACAGTGATAGACATTCTATCCAAATATGCCTGGGCCTTAGGCCTAAAAGACAAGATGAGCGGTGAGGAATCCAAGGCCTTGGAAGCTATTTTTAGCCAAGGTCGCGTGCCTCAAAAATGACAAACTAATCGGTGGAAAGAATTTTGAAACATACCTTTCAGCAGATTGTTGAAACGGCACAGCGTTAACGCTGTTTGTCACTGATAATGAAGTCAAAGCAGGGGTTGTGGAGCCATTTTAACAGAACTTGAAAAAGATGTGGAGGATGTGGCGATATTTTACAGCCCATAACGCCTTTCGCCACATTGACCTGTTACCTGACTTTACGAAGAGTTACAACGAGAGCTTTTACAGAACTCTACGTACCAGACCCGCCGATGTTAACCCTTCCAATTCTCTGAAGATATGGAAACCGGTTGATAGAGACGGTTTTAAAATAAAACCGGTTGTTGCCCCTTTTAGAAAAGGCGACCACGTGAGACTATCTAAAACCAAAGGAGCTTTTGAAAAAGGTTGTGAACAGACGTTTACCAATGAGATATTTATAGTGGATGAAGCCTGAACCAGGAGCCCGAGACCTGTATACCGATTAAAAGATTACGAGGGTGAGACAGTTACTGGATCTTTTTACCCTGAAGATTTACAAAAAGTAAACCCCAAACAAGACAAGATTTGCAGGATCGAAAAAGTTCTAGCGGAGAAAGGAAAAGGGAGAAAAAAGCAGCTACTGGTGAAATGGTTTGTGGGGGGCGGGGGATAAGTTTATCAGCTGGGTGGAAGCTTCTCAATTCTGACGTTTAGACACAAACAAACAAAAAGATTCCTCCTGCAAAGACTGAGGGAGCGAAAAATGAGCGACAGCGGGTTTTACATGACTTTGCCCAGCAATGCCAGCTCTGCAGTTTTTCCTCAAAACACCAGCTCGAACTTTACAATACAGCTAATTAAGCCCTTGGATCTCCCGGGTGCCTGGGAGGTGGGGTTAGTGGAAATACAACACCCGCACAGCTGGAACGCTATCAACGAGGACACCCCTTTTGAAATCACCTTTGAAGATATGGCATAGAGTTTTATCCTACGACGAGGTTATTACTCGTCCATACCCGAATGATTGGATCATATGAACAGTACCGTGGCTTGTCATCCCCCACCGCCTGAGGTGGTCATGAACGATGACCCTGTGGGTAGAAAAGTTAGCTTTAAATCCGCTGATTTTACTTTTATGTTTTCTACCAGCAGGGAGCTAGCTAACATTCTAGGTTTGGGCCCCAAGCGCAGCGTCCAAAAATTCCCCTTCTGGGCAGACATCACAGGGGGAGTTAATTCCCTGTATCTGCAAACAGATATTGTAGAACACCAGTTTGTGAGGGACTTTTCTGTTCCCCTGTTACACTGTGTCCCTGTCTGAGGAAGGAACAATGAGTTTGTCACCATCACCTACGATAAACCTCATCACGTTCCTGTCAGAAAACACCACATCGATACCATTACCATTGAAATAAAGACAGATCAGAACAGATACGTCTCATTTGTTGAACGGAATGGATGTGAAAATTTAAACTGACGCGCAGTAAAGACGCTTTCTGTTTAATGGACAGTGCAGCCGAAGGCTTTAAATTGCGCATTGTATCAGCATCGCTTTTTGTGAAGAAAGTATGGGTGGCCCTGAGCGTTCGTCTGGGGCTCGCGGAGTCCCTGCTTACCACAAATGCTAAATATCCCGTGGACCGTGTGGGAATGAAAGTGTTCAGCATCCCCGTGGGCAGCAGGGTCAATAACCAGGAGAACCTGTTTTTTGGGACAGTTACCCAAAATGCTTGTCCTAGGGTTTGTCTTATGCCTTGAGTGGAAGTTACACTAAAAATCCCTTTCATTTTAAACATTATGATATTAATTTTGTGGCCTTGTATGTGGATGGTGAACAGATACCAACCAAGCCTCTGCAACCAGACTTGGAGGCAGGATGCTGCGTGAGAGAATACATATCTTCAATTCAATATCTTCATAAATGATCTGGAGGATGGTGTGGATTGCACTCTCAGCAAATTTGCGGATGATACTAAACTGGGAGGAGTGGTAGATACGCTGGATGGGAGGGATAGGATACAGAAGGACCTAGACCAATTGGAAGATTGGGCCAAAAGGAATCTGATGAGGTTCAATAAGGATAAGTGCAGGGTCCTGCACTTAGGACGGAAAAACCCAATGCACAGCTACAGACTAGGGACCGAATGGCTAGGCAGCAGTTCTGCAGAAAAGGACCTAGGGGTGACAGTGGACGAGAAGCTGGATATGAGTCAGCAGTGTGCCCTTGTTGCCAAGAAGGCCAATGGCATTTTGGGATGTATAAGTAGGGGCATAGCGAGCAGATCGAGGGACGTGATCGTTCCCCTCTATTCGACATTGGTGAGGCCTCATCTGGAGTACTGTGTCCAGTTTTGGGCCCCACACTTCAAGAAGGATGTGGATAAATTGGAGAGAGTCCAGCGAAGGGCAACAAAAATGATTAGGGGACTGGAACACATGAGTTATGAGGAGAGGCTGAGGGAGCTGGGATTGTTTAGCCTGCAGAAGAGAAGAATGAGGGGGGATTTGATAGCTGCTTTCAACTACCTGAAAGGGGGTTCCAAAGAGGATGGCTCTAGACTGTTCTCAATGGTAGCAGATGACAGAATGAGGAGTAATGGTCTCAAGTTGCAGTGGGGGAGGTTTAGATTGGATATTAGGAAAAACTTTTTCACTAAGAGGGTGGTGAAACACTGGAATGCGTTACCTAGGGAGGTGGTAGAATCTCCTTCCTTAGAGGTTTTTAAGGTCAGGCTTGACAAAGCCCTGGCTGGGATGATTTAACTGGGAATTGGTCCTGCTTTGAGCAGGGGGTTGGACTAGATGACCTTCTGGGGTCCCTTCCAACCCTGATATTCTATGATTCTATGATTCTACATGAATCTGGTACAGACACTGGTAAACACATGACAGATCGTTCTCTGTTAATCGACCGTGAGGCGTTTCCACAGGGTTACACCTTGTTTGCCTTTGACCTGTCTCCCGAGCAGAAATGCACCGATGACTATTCCCTGATTAAAACCGGGAACCTGAGAGCAGAAATACGTTTTGGGAAGGCTTTAACCATCACCATCAATCTGATCGTGCATGGGGTTTTTGACAACATCATAGAGAGAAATCAGAGGAGAGACGTTCTGCTTGACCATATGTGAACATGGGCACCGTGCAGCTCTCATGTGTCTTATCAAGGTGCCTTACACAAAAAAGAATTTCTTAGATGTGTTCCCTTGTGATTTGGCTCCCTGGCAACAAGCTGTCTCAGAGACCCCTAGGTTTGTATCGCGCATCCACACAACCAACCTGGTGAACACTGGCTTGCCTTGTGTCTGGCGGAGCGTAACCGTGGAGAGTTTTTAGACTCATACGGGCACCCCCCGAAGAGCATGTTGTTTCCTAAAAGCATTATGAAATGTTTAAACAAAAATGCCACAGGCATTGTGTTTCACAATAGACAATTACAAGACCCCCCGCTCTGTCGCCTGCGGCTATCACTCAGTGTTTTTCTTACATCATCAGAGCAAGGGTTTATCTTTTGACTGGATTTTAAAATTGTAATCTAACGACTTAGTGCAAAACGACCGGATGGTGATGAATTTTCTAAAAAATACATTTAAATTCTTGGGCATGCCTAGCCTTGCTCAAAATGTGTTTCAACAAGCCCAGACATGTGTATCTTGCAATGCTTTTTATAGCCATGTTATCCAATATTCTCAGGCATAACAGACAATGTTTTGTTTGGCATTATCCAACACATTTTTTATTAAAGTAACTTTCCCCACAGTTGCTAGGCCCCGCGAGAATTGCAGAAAAGGGGTGTTTCCACCTCGTATCCATTCTAAAATCCGTAGGGCAGGGTTTTAAAGCCTTCTCCTAGGACCCTCTTGTTGTAAATGACTTTCTGTGTTTTCTTAAGGGTTTTGGTCTCTATTTACCACTGATTTTTGCTCCTTACGATAGAGGGCTGCTGAACCTCTCTCTTTTTTGAGGTGTTTTCTCGCAGGCCCGTGCAATAGTCCAGGACTAGATCTTTCAAACTCTCAAAGTTGATCTTTTGACAGTTTGCCAAGTTCAGGGTAATACCTTTGACTTTCATACAGGCCTTTCCTCCCGACAGCTTATACCCGTATGTTTTCGGGCCTGCCGACACAAACTCGGTGATGTGTTGATCTGGCGGGATCTCGCTCGTGAGGGAATTTAGAAAGAGTTTAGCGATTTGGCGTTTAGCGGGGTTAAACCTGATCTCGCGTTGGCACAAACGCACGCCTTCTTTCTGGTAGAAATCGTTCATGTACTTATTTTGTTTTTCTTCGTCTGTGCACCAGCTGGGATACCCTGAAGCCTCTTGTTTCTGGCGGAGGTGTCATTTGATGTACTCTGAAAAGAGTTCATCAGATTTTTCATTAAAAAGCCAGATTTCATATATTTTTGCCACCGCGTACCCCTTCGTTATGGCCGCGTTCAATTCCACCGTGCACCAAGTCCCCAGGATGGCCCTCTCCTTGTCAGTATGGATGCACATCTCCCGCTGCTCGGTTTCCGCACAGGTTCGGCATAGCGGGAACATAAGCTTGCCACCCACTCTGACAGGTAACAATGGGAAAAAGAAGCCTTGTGTGGGGTACACTTTAAGTTTTGCAATTCCAAAATAATTTGCAAGGGGTCCAAATTTGTCATAAACTATATCGGGGTGTCCGATAGGGTATTCTTTGGTTTTCTTTACAAAAGGGTAGAAGCTGGTAAAATCATAATAGTGGATTTCTTCCCCGGAGTTAAGTTTGTAATATAGACAGATAGCGTTTGTCCTCCCCACAAAAAGAGCATCCCTAGGCACGAGAGGCTAGGGCAACTGGGCTCATTTTAAATACCTGCAAGCTCCCTGTCTGTTTCTTTCATCACTTCCCACTCTTGCTCCCAAAGAGTCCTCACTACAAAACCAAGTTATTTCAGATAGTCGGTCTTGAGCTGTGTCTTGTAATAAGGAAACCCAAAAGTTGTCCCCGTCATAGGGTTTTGTCCTTTTTCACAATGACAGGTGGCACAACCGTGGAAAAGAACACCCATTAAACTCTATGGCTGTGTGTACCCTGTCAACCCTGGCATAACCCTCTAAAGAGTAGGAGCCTACCTGTAGTTCCCCACCCTGTAAAGCATGCCCTATTTGTATAGTTTCTTGGTGAGAGGTATACAACAGCCACTGAATAGACGGGGTCGAATATCTTTTTCTGCCTGTGATCATTGTCTGGAGGGAGAAGAGCTACCGTGTTAGGCTCCAAAAACATAAACCTGTACATAGCCATGCAGGCAGATGCTAGTGTTATGTACCAGAATGGATCTATACACAGTTTTATCTCAGTGAATTTACCAGGTTCTCTCTGTACTAGAACTCCCTTCTCCATCATTTTCATAATCTCTTTTCTGTATAGGATACAAAGCTGTCTCAAAATTTTGATATCCTGCTGACAGTAATACGCGAGCTCTTTCTGCAAGTCAAACGTCTCCTACCTGTGGGCCTGCTACCAGTCGAGAAACTCTGCTTTTTCCCTGGGCATCATGCTTTCTACACCATAGTGCTCCACACCGGGCATAGGCCCCACGTCATTTTGATTTTCTAAAGTGTTCAAAAAATGTGGAAAATACCCTTTGCACCCTTCAAACCCCATCACCTGCGGGAGCTAACCAAGCTTCATGGGCAAGAAGTTTAAAGAGTCTATAAAACGAATGCCCAGGGCCTTAACTTCCACACACATTAGTTTACTACCCTGAGTGATCAGTTCTAGGCACATCTTTTCCTTCAGGAACTGTCTAATGATGAAGTATGCATCGTAACCTTTGGAATTGTGCGCCTGGAACGTGTAGACCCGGAACTCTTTGCCAATAAAGGTCTGAACAAACATAGAAAGACACTCATCACCCTTAAATTCCCAGGACTTTTCCGGCTTGAGGGACATAGCAAAAATGTAATTGGGAGTGTGCAACCCAGTCTCCTGTGTGTATTCGGAATCATAACAAATACACTTTTCTGAGGATTTGGGCTTTCTAAGGCTGTCCATAAAACCGAGGTGACCGTCTACATCACCAGCGATCAAACCCTGACCCTGCTTACAGCGCCTCCCTTTACGTCTGTGCCGCTTGTCCACGTAAGACTGACCCTTATCGCACAACGTTTTAGACAGGCATTCAGCTTGTTCTGTCGATGCCCAGTCGATGTGTCTGTCTAAACACTCTCTGGACTGACAATACAGTCTACAGCGAGGACACTTCAGCTGCACGTCCACGCTGTGTGAGCAGGTTACGCTCAAGCAGAGGCAGCAGCTGTACCTGCGAGAGTGGCCGTGACTGTGCACCGTGGGGCAAAACTCACCATATTTTTTTGCTCCAAACAACTTTTTCACAACCAGAACCCCATAGTAATGCTCATCGTGCAACAGGATGAAATAAGTCTTGGGGTAAACTGCCCCCCGGCCCGTTTAAAAAAAGCCCCTTTCGCCGCATACAGCACCACCTGTGTGTTGACTCCTAAATGCTGTTCAGACATTGCTATGTCACTGAGCATAATCTTTTTTTGATCTGACCAGCCCAGTTTCTCATGCAACTTTCTCGCCCCCGCTAACGATTCCGCGTCTGTAGGTTTATGGTCGGACATGATGGTCAAGAGCCCACGCGCAAAACACAGGTTGGTAGCCGTGTAAGTCAGGTCTACTAAACATTGTCTCTTTTTTATGGATGATTTGACTACTGAGGATAGAATTTAAAACTCTACGAGCGGCCCCCACCCCTGTTTTTTTAAAACTGTCCCAACGAGGTGCAATGTCCCATTGACATGCAACTCTATTGCTCTGTGGCAGCTTTGAGGTCTGATTGAAGAAATCCTCAGCAGACAGCTCATCCCTAGTTCTTCAGACTGAAAACAACGGGTTAGTTCAATTACGGCTCTCTAAATGTAACTGAACATAATCATCAGGGCCTACCCTACCATTAACGTCATCGAGAACTAACTGTATCCCCCTGTGTATGGCTTCAACAACCTGCTGAGCTGAATTTATTCGCTCAAGATTGACAAAATGAAATTCCTCACAATACACCAACCCCCCAAATCTAGGTAATTCACGTTGCCAACTTCTCACTCTCTCCATACACCCCTCTGCATTTTCAGGGTTACTTGGGGGTTCCTCTACGGGACCATCTACATCAGATGCTATTTGAGAGTCAGACTCCGAGGCGCCTCCGTGAGGGTCATCGGGAGGAAATGGGGACCCATCATTCTAGAGAGCCCTCTGGGGAATTTTCTAAACCAGACTCTGTGTGAGAGTCTGATTCCACCTCCCCATTTTCAGACATTCCAGTTTGAGAGCCTCCAGTCGAGGGCATCTCTTTTTGTCCCCCCTCCCCATTACCTCTTTAGCCCTTTTTAAAATTTTTACAGCGACCCTGGCCTGGAACTTTTTGGCAGCCATTTGTTTGTCCACCAAGTGCTGTCCCCCCTTTTGTTTACACCTGAGCTGATGTGTATCCTTGAGGGTACCCCTTTTACCCAGGCCCCTTTCCACGACTAGTCACGCCTGCGCAGAGCCAAAAATTGAAGTATTTTTCAAAAAGTCACCCACCAAAGCTTTTGCTTTGTTGATGTGCTTTCCAGCCCTCCTTTCTTTTAGACCCCCTGAAGATACACCGTTCACCGGTATTCTGAACGAAGCATCATATTTTCCCCAAACCTTTTTAGAATGCCATTCTTTTAGAACCTCCGAGGATACAGCGTCCCTCAGTCTTCTGAACGAAGCATCGTAGGTGGGCGTTTTCACTCATGGTTTTCTCAGGGCTTGGTGTGGAGGTGGCCGCTGAGGAACTGGAGTTGTGTTTGCGTGGTTGGTTTTCACCAGAGTCTTTTGTTTTGTCCTTGGCTTTGACGTATTTGAGGTTTGGACTGTCCTGATGCTTCATCTGCACTCTTGTGCTGTTTTGAGTTGTTAAAGGTCTCAAAGCAGATTTCTGGTTCTTTGGCTGGTCTGGTGGAGGTGTCCCTGTAGCTCTGACTACAGCATTTTCAGGAGAACTGCACATTCCCGATTAGGGGGGAAGGAACATATTACAAAACTTAACTTTACCATCTTTCTCACCCACACCGATGTATTTACTTAAAATACAAAACCTCATAACCTCCCAAACACAGTATATTTACTGGGCTTCATCCATCCATCTGGTGAATTTTTCTTTTCAGCTGTCTCTTTTCTTTTTCTTTTAAGCTTGTTTACCCTCTGGTCTAAGGGTCTCTCATGTTTTGACCGTACTGTGGAGCAGACAATATGATTATGATTATTATAAATCACATGAAACTGTCTTGTAAACTTAAAAATAAAATATTCATTAGAGTGTTTTTCTATTTAAAAAGTCAGAGCTTTAAAATAAAATAATCCATTTCAGGCTGTACAACAAACAGGAGTTTTGAGTTTATTTCTACCACTTTAAAACAAAAAACAACAAACCCACAAACATTTTTTTAAATGCACCTCAGTTTGCAAAATAAAAACCAAACTGCTTTTAAAATCAACTTTTAAAATCCAGTTTAAAACACATTTTGCACATTAAAAAAGCACCCTGTTAATTTGAAACACACCAAACACAGTTTGCAGCCATATACTTAAAGAAAAAAACACCTATATTTTTTTACACAGAGAGAGAGAGAGAGAGAGAGTGAGAGTTTAAAACACAGTTTGCAACAAAATACTTTTCAATAAACCCACATGCATTTAAAAGCCAATTGCAGAAAGTTACACCCCCCCACCCCACCCCCATATGTGTTTGGGCCTTTGGATTAAAGAACAAGCAAAAATGTTAGTTAGTATTACCCCCAAATCCCTATCCAACCTGTGTAATACCTGAAGTTATTAAGCAAAACTACAGTTAAACTGGTTTTTACCTTGGCCCGGTGATGAAATGCAGTTTAAAGTGATTGGTTCCATGCTAAACAGATCACACTGCAAGAAACATAGGCACCATTATTTACTAAGACAGCATGGCCAACGAGTGATATAATAGAATATATATTTTCAGAGTTAAAAACAGGGAGCATGGCTCCTTTTGCAGTCCAGCAGCCATTCAAGAGAGTTTCTGTTGAAAGAGTCTCCAAAATACATGAGGTTTTTACACCATCCTAAGCCTTTGTTTCAAACAGACTTCAAAATAGGAGCTAGCAGGTTGATTTGATCGCTACAACTCTCAAATAATAGCTACTTAAGGACATTAGGCACCCCTCCCTAACATTGCCTTTTGTGATCTGGGGTGGGGGAATTTGTTATACCAATAAAATAAAAACCAGCAGGATCTTATTAAAAGGGAAAAGGCAAAATGCCACATTTATTGTGCATACAGAAAGAATCATAGTAAGCAGTTAGTTATAGCTATAACATTCCATTCAATTTCATATTTACTCACACATTCATTCATACACACACACACACACACAGAGAGGTTCTGCAAGGTTGTTATCATAGTTACCAGCCTTAGAGTTGCTCATGCCAAGCCACTGGCCAGGTGGCCTGGACACGAGGAGGGAGCAGGGCCTTGTCAGATGCACATCTGACGCGCCTGGAAGTTGGTTTGCAGAATCAGACCCCAAAGTTTTCCATTTCTAGAGTCCATTTTTATAGGAATTTATTGCTATGCCAGCCTATGGGAATTGCTTCATCATGCTGTTGCTGAATCAATCAGCAGATGGCACATTCCTGACGGCTCCGTCTTGTTCTTGGGTTCTCCCATCCTTGAGGCTGTTGGGTGGATTCCAGTCTGCCCTCCGGGGGTCCTCTGGTTGACGCCTTCTTTGGCCGACGGACACTGGATTCTTAGGCTGGCACCTCCCTGATCATTCAGTTATTATCCACACCAAGCATCCATCCACATACATCCTCTATCTCTATTTTAAAGCACAATTGTTAACAAAGCCAGATAAATACAACAAAAGGGCGGGGAGTCTCTGTGTGCTCTTTCTGTTGTTACAAAGTGTTGCTTTGAGAACAGACTCTGTCTAGGATGTACTAACACAATTAGCAGCTTGCAACTTTCACACGGAGAGGGAGAGAAACAGTACCAAAACCCAAGAGACCTCTTAATTAGTAATACCCTGCAATTTAAACTATGGGGAATCAAACTCGTTTGTGATTTTAATACAGAACTTCTTTAGTATGATCCAACAAATTAAGCTGTCTGCACAACCGAGCTGCTTTTGGCCACATTTTTTTCCTTTTAGTTAAAATACATTTTTCTGTAGGGCCTTCTTACAGTATTAAACAGTAAATCACCAATCTGTAATGTAACTGTACCCATTTCCAAGTGGGGACCCTTTGCAGATCTCAGTAAATGTCTTTGGGGCTTGTTTTTTAAACATGTTTCTTTCATGCTTAAACTTTGGGGTGGGGGGTTGAAATAAAATGGTTGTATCACAACCATAATAAGCACCCACAGCTTTTAAAAATTTGTCTTTCGAGCAAATGATTGTTCTAAAGCATGGTGAAGATTTGTGAACCCTTCAAACATTTCAGTTTTGGGTTAGACCCGTGTGTGTGTGTGTGTGGTGGGATTTTTTGGTTGGTTGTTTTGGGTTTTTTGGGTAAATAGAGTATTTTAAACTTTTAATGGCTTTGAATTGCTAGAAAGAGTGACCCATAGCATTCAAACAACTCCTGGGTCATATTTAAACTGTCCAGTAGAGTTCTGCCAGTTCCTGAGTCATTTTCACTGTCCAATAGTGCTCTACCAACTCCAGGGATTATATTTAAACTGCCCAATAGCATCTGCGAATTCCTGAGGTTTTATTTCTTTTCATATTAATCCGAACTCACCCACCCGCCTCCCTTACTATGGGTGCACACCCATCACATTTATCCCTCTAGCAACAAGGATAAGTAATCACAGTTACCTTCGCTATTCAGTGGGGGTGTGAACAGGATGAGTCAACTCTATTGTACTCAAACACATGTCTGAACCATCCCTGTTTTGTTTTCGTGTTGTAAGCAGAGGCAGGATGAGCTCTACCCTGACATCTGGTGGTGAGTTGTGGGAAAGGACTTCAGGAGCTGATCTCGTTTGCACAGGACACTCACCCCACCTAGCCTGAGCCCACAGGAGCCCAAATGGTCACTTTGGCGGCTGTGGGATCCCCAGTTTCTCTGTTATTGGGGCAGGAAGAATAAAGTGCTGTTATCCTGATTATGTGAATCAAGGACAGTAGAACTGTCCTTGGCCTTTTATGACGGAGGGACTCGCCATCAACTAAGTAGCACTCGCTAGGCAAGGGACAAGGATTCCAAAACCCAGTGAATTGAGAGAGTTTGGAGGTTTGTGCCTAGTGATGTGAGCCCCCTTCTGAGGGCCCCAAACACCAATTGCACTTTCTCTCCATTGTGTAATGTCAGAAGTAATTTTGATTCTATTAGGAGTTTGGTTACAGACTGCAGAGCTGATGTCACTTTGGGTTCATGGTGCCCCAGCTCTGAGGCCCCCCTACTACTTAACACAGTATTCAGTGATTTCAACTTGTCATAGGGGAGCTTCAGTGCCCCGCTGGTGGGGGCTTGACCCGGTTTTGCATTGTGTTACTGGGAGGGAACTCCTAGATACTGAATCCAGCCCCTGTTGTGGCCAACTCTGATGGGCAGAAGGGTTACACTGTAAACACATTTTTAGGATTTGTTCCCCTCCCACTTCACAGCTTTTTGCTGTAAATGGGTCTCTTTTACACAAAGACACAAGACCTAGGTTCTCACAAACCATTTTTTTTCATTTAAAAGTCATACAGCTTCTTGAAAACAAACCCAGAGGCTCCATTAAAACTTTTAGCTCACTTAAGGGCCAGAGACCTTCTAACAGAAACACAGATAATCACAAAGCCCTTTTCATTCGATTTTTTAAAATCTACAGCAGCCAAGTTTTATATTGCATGTTTGTCCCTTCATCATTCTCTCAATTAATCCTTTTAGATTTCTTACAAATAGACTGTTTCTTAAGCAGGGTTCTGTCACTTTTTGTGTGGACCAGATGGTCAATGTAACGCTGTAAGCAGGCATCTTCCAGTTTGGACATTGTCTTTAAAACAAGGTCAGGGTCTCCACTGAATTGCACAGCATTTCTCAAGGTCACCCCTTGCGCTAAATGTTCTTGGGTTAGGCACAGACGTTGCATAACATAACCTATGGCAATAATAGTGTTCAATAAGCTTTCCAAACATAGCTCAGCACACAGGTCCCAGAGCTTGCAGTTTCTATCCATTGAAGTCCAAGTCACACAGTCATGGTGCCATTGGGCTGGGGCATCTATGACACAGCCCTCACCATTTTCAAAAAGCTTTTCCCTAAGACAGTGATGAAGAACAGCATAAACAGCAACGCGTACAATAGTCCGCATAACATTTTTACGCTCGTGATGTGGCACTGGCTCAGCGAGTTCCATGCCAAGCCTCCTCCTAAACTCCTCGTAGCCGTCCTCCTCGGAGTCATCTTCAACAATTTCTAGCGGCGTTGAGCAAAAACAAGGCGGGCCTGGTTCACCTTCGCTGCTTGATGCAACGCCGTCCAGGGCCTCCGGGTCCTCTGGAAAAGCATCGTCAAGCTGTCGAGAGATTTTCAGAGAAGAAACAAGCGTAAGTTCCCACTCCTTGTTTTTAGATTTACACAACCCCTGGTTCCTAACCTCATTACACGCAATCATCGACCGTCGCTTCTTAATCATTCATGTACCTGAGCTATGTCTTTTCCATTCACCTTGTCTGCCAGTGCCTCCCCCAAGCCATGATCGCCTTCCTCCTCCAGGGTGGCGGATGACGAGAGGCCACCATGCTCATCGGGGTGTCTCATGAGCAGTTGGGCTTCAGGTTCAGATTCTGGCATATCCATCAATGGCTGGGCCAAAGGAATCCCCTTGGCTTCTCTCTCATCCTCTTCAGAACTGTCGCTGCTGTAGCGCTTTCTCCACACAACTCCAAAGGTCCTCGGGGCTAAAACAAAGTCTGAAGTTCTCACAGGGGTGGTAAAGGAGTCCACGTTTCCTCTCAGCCTTTCCACAATTTCTAAAACACGTCTTCTTGGTAAGAGATGGCCACCTCTTCCCAGCGCTGGGACCTATGAGGTGATGGTTCTGCACTCTGATTGGCAGAGGACATTGGAAGGAGTCCTTCGAGGGGTCACATGACCCTCTTCTGGGTGGTTGAGCCCGTCCCAGAACCCACCCTATTTTGGTCGAATCTCCTTTTGGGGCTGTCCTCTGTGGCCAAAACCCATCGCGATTGGTAGAGGGTGGTGGGAGGAGTTCTTAGAGGGGTCACACGAGCCACCTCCTGACGGGTCACCCTGCCCCAGAATTCCCCCCAATTGGGCAAATCTCCTCTCGGGGTGGTCCCCAGCGGCTGAAACCCCTGCTGATTGGTAGAGGGCAGTGGGAGGAGTTCTTAGAGGGGTCACACAAACCCCCTAACTCCCCCTGATTGGTCAAATCTTCTCTCGAAGCGTTCCTGTGGGGGCAGAATCCATCCTGATCAGCAGAGGACAGTGGGAGGAGTTCTTACAGGGGTCACATGACACACCTTGCTTCCGGACATGTGTCCACCTTGACCCTGGAAGTAATACTCCCAAGAGGTGGGACTTCCAGTGACCTGTGCGCAGGGCTTACGGGGTCAAGGGGTGGGGTTAACGTTTGATTGATGGTAGGGCTCTTATACTACTCGCTCCCGCTACCCAAAATTGGAACAAAAGAGACAAAAATACTGGAGAGAAAGAAAGGAATGTATTAAATGTTTTAAATTCTTGTACTGTGCTGTAAATTCTTTTCCCCAAATTAATTCAAAACAGTAATGTGTATTTTTTATTTTTCTATGTTTTGTTGTTGTTTTATAACAGAATACAGCAACTATAATACTGGCCAGTATTATTCTTTTATAAATAGAATACAACAACCATAACAGTGGCCCGTATTAGCCATTCTCCTACTGCTCAGATGCTGTAAGCGAGAGAAGGCTCAGGCCCTGTAAAGTAGGCTGGGTTGATTTTTTATGACTCCAAGTGTTTTTATTACACATCAGGACATCTAGTCATTCTGCTGGACGTGCAGCCTCTGGACAAGCTCAGTGATAAGCATGTACATTACACTGCTTGCTCAGGGGTCATTACTATAGAAACAGCCAAGTACTGGCCCAGATCCTCAAATACACCTGAGCTTTAGACTCTGGGTTGTTCTAAATTACGCTGTCTTGTAACAGCCATTGCTGTACGGGAGATTGCTGTAGCACCGGGGTCGGCAACGTTTGGCATGCAGCCCCCCAGGGTAAGCCCCCTGGCGGGCCAGGCCAGTTTGTTTACCTGTCGCGTCCACAGCTTTGGCCGATCGCGGATCCCACTGGCCGCAGTTCCCCACTGCAGGCCAACGGGGGCTGCAGGAAGCCGTGGTCAGCACATCCCTCACCCCGCGCTGCTTCCCGCAGTAAAACAGAAGGTTTATTAGACGACAGGAACATGGTCTAATACAGAGCTTGTAGGTGTCGAGAACCGGACCCTTCAGCTAGGTCCATTTTGGGGGGCAGTGAGCCAGACAACCACGTCTGCCCTTCACTCCATGTCCCAGCCAGCCCCAAACTGAAACTCCCTCCAGCCCCTCCTCCTCTGGGCTTTGTCCCTTTCCCCGGCCAGGAGGGCACCTGATTCCCTTGTTCTCCAACCCTTAGGTCTCACCTTGCAGGGGGGAAGGGCCCAGGCCATCAGTTGCCAGGAAACAGGGTGTCAGCCATTCTCTGTGTCCAGACCCCTGCACGCACCTGCCCTCTAGGGATCTAGATCTAGGGATCAGTCCAGCCAGCCTTGACGTCCCTCTCCGCGGAGCTGGGAATGCACCTGGAGCTGCCAGCCCAGTCCTGTCTACTCAGCGAACGGCTTGCTGCTGCTCTTTCCCTGGTCTCCTCCTCCCTCCCCAGCCCTGGAGCCAGACGAACACCCACACAAAGGCCTACTGTGCCCATGGCTGTACAGCGGCTGCAGGGCTGCAGCCATCGCGTCCTGGACATATTCAAGGGGAGCCCGATGGGATTGGCCAGGCAAGGAGGGCATGAGCCCTGCCCAGCTAGGATGGGGCACCATCCCCAGGCTGCTGCATCAAAGCCAGCCCTGGCTAGGAGCAATTCTGCAACCCAGGAGAGATTCTGCAACCATCCGCCTGCTGGAGAAAGACATCAAGGTGAACTTGTCCTAGCTTGGAACTCCCTGTAGCCAATGGGATACATTTGAGTTAGGAAAAAGAAAAGGAGGACTTATGGCACCTTAGAGACTAACCAATTTATTTGAGCATAAGCTAAAGCTCACTTCATCGGATGCTTATGCTCAAATAAATTGGTTAGTCTCTAAGGTGCCATAAGTATGCCTTTTCTTTTTACGAATACAGACTAACATGGCTGCTACTCTGAAACCTGTCATTATTTGGGTTAGGGTGAATATATGTCAAGAAGACAAAACCACTCCTTGAGAGGGGCATGGCAGTGAGCTAGGCCCAGCCTGAGGGCCTCAGAGACCCCCTTGTCCCACCCTCTCTGCCTAGCTTCGGAACAGTCTAGGGGGTTCTCTGTGTGTGAAATTCCTCTCACTCTGCCTTCATTACCGGGGCTGGAGGGGGGCTGGACTATTTAGCTGCATGCAGCACATTGGCTTCTTGGGGTGAAGTCCCATCACAAAGAGGTGCACACAGGGCTAGGGAATGGGCAGATCCCTCAGACAGTCATAGTAGTCCCTGAATCACACATGCACCACGAAGGGCCCATGAGAGTGCTGAGTCCTGAGAGCACCACGGCTCCAGCTGGACTGGATCTCCTAGCTCTCCCCCTTCCCCCAGAAGGTGGGGATGAGCAGCTCTCAGATCACAAGGGATGCTTTGCCAGCTTATACAAGGCTATTGGAATGCATGGTTTATTGGTGGGAGAAAATGACCTAGAGAGCTGAGGTTGATGGGCCAACAGGCTTTGCAGTCTGCACTGGGTTTGCGTGCTGACGCACACCGTCGGTGAGACCAGGAACAGCACACGCACAGGGCTGTGGACAGCTCTGGCCCATGGGCTGGGCTGGGCTCAGAAGCATCCAGAGGAAGGAAGGCTTCGGTATTTCACTAGAAGGGGGAATAGGTCAGAGGCGAATTGCCGATTAGAGCTGGCTCGCTCGTGTTGGCAGGCCCCGCCCTTTACAGACACGCGACTCCATCCTCGTGTCCATGCTCCCCGAGCCCTTTAAAACAAGGGTAGCCAAAGGCAATGTTTCTATGGCTGCCCCAAGGAGCTTGGCTGCTGGAGGTTACAGGACACAGGCAGCAATGCTCTACCTTGAACCAAGCGGCTAAGCCAGGAGCATGACATGCCAGAGACCCAAGGTCTCCACCAGCCACACCACCTACGAAAGATGATGCAGCTGGATTCTTTGCAAACTGAGCAAGGCCCTCAGGTCCTCTCACCCACCCTCTCCTGCTCCCTGGGCCTCCCTGCAGATGCTGCTGACTCTGCATTCCAGTGCTGGGGAATGGCAATGCTGGATGGAGACTCCCCTACTGGGGCTGTGCAGGAAGGTCTAGCAGTGTGGGGGCATTTATCGTGGATCAGTGCTCCTGCTCTGTGGCTGATTATCAGCTTCAGTGACCAATTTCTTGCTCTAACAGCACCCAGAGAGCACAGGATTTGCTGTGCTAGCTCACTGCAGCGCCCGAAAGCCAGGTATCCTGTCTCCATAGTCAGAGGCTTCGAGGAAGGTATCAGAGACGCTGCAGTGTGTAATTATGGAATAACCTTCTCTTTGGGGAATGTGCCCCCCTGTAGTCAGTGGCTGGCTCCTGCCCTGTGGAGATGGTTTTATAGTCCTGGTGTCTCCTGCCCTCTCTAGCTAGTGATATTTGGATCATCCATATATATGTCTCATCCTTTTTAGAATCCCACTAGACATTTGGCCCCCTCAATATCCTGTGGCAGTAAGTTCCGCTGGTGAATTATGTGTTGTTAAGAAAGCCTTTCATTGGTAACTCCTGAAAGCCCAAGGTGCCAAGGCGGCTGTGATTGGCTCATGGCTGCTGTGTTCCCTGTGGGAGGGTCAGAGGGGCATCATTCAGGCTGCCTGCCCGCACCCCCGGGTAGAAGTATGGCCGCAGGGGCTCCAAGAAGATGCCACTGAAGGTGTAGATGTGACAGCTGCCAGTCACGTTGTAGAAGGACACCTCTCCGGCCTCAAAGTCCAGGAGGATGCCAATCTGCCGAGGCTTCGCTCTCAGCATAAGCTCGGGCAGGGGGGAAGTGAGCGCTGCATACTCATCCCCATTGTGCAGCCACACCGTCCTGAAACCAGTCGCTGGTGAGGGCGTGAATATTCCCTGCCTGCTCACACACTCCTCACAGACCCCCAGTGTCCAATATGGCTTGTCCCTAACTTCCACCTCCCAGTAGTGCTTCCCGGCTGTGAACCGCTGCCGGCCCAGGATGCAGGTGCACGTGTCAAACCGCTTGGGGTTACTGGGGACATCCCGCCTCTTGTTGCCCACCCTCACGCTCCGCTGATCCCGGGACAAGAGCAGGTAGGCATTGGCTGTGTTGGGGTCCACAGTCACATGCGCTAGGGACAGAAAGAGAATCACATGGTGCATCCCATTAGTGTCTGTTGGTTACTTATGTCCTGCCCTTTCCTAGCACCTCCCTCAGAGGTGCTGTATAGACTGGAATGAATCCAGCCCCAACCCCCAGGAGCTGGGGCGGTGTCATTATCCCCGTATGACTGAGGCACGGGGGGGGGGGGTGCGGGGAATTGCCCTCAGTCACACAGGGAGTCAGCTGCAAAGCCAGGAGGAGTCCTGACTCTCCATCTCCTGATCTAAACAGTAGACAACCCTCCCTCACAGATCCAGGAATAGAACCCAGGAGTGCTGACTCCCACCCCCAGCGCCCCCACTCATACCCACTAGACCTCGAAGTCTAACTTACAAATGCAGATTTTTTTTTGGTTACCTAACCTACTTCTTATTCTGCCAATCGCTCAGACAAACAAGTTTGTTTACATTGAGGGGAGATACTGCTGCCTGCTTCTTATTTACAATGTCACCTGAAAGTGAGAAGGCATGGAACTTTTGTAGCCAGCGTTGCAAGGTATTTACATGCTAAATATGCTAAACATTCATATTCCCCTTCATGCTTCAGCCACCATTCCAGAGGACATGCTTCCATGCTGATGATGCTCATTAAATGAAGTGAGCTGTAGCTCACGAAAGCTCATGCTCAAATAAATTGGTTAGTCTCTAAGGTGCCACAAGTACTCCTTTTCTTTTTGCGAATACAGACTAACACGGCTGTTCCTCTGAAACCTGTCATTAAAAAAATAATGCATCGATTACATTTGTGACTGGACTCCTTGGGGGGAGAATTGTATGTTTCCTACTCTGTTTTACCCACATTCTGCACATATTTCATGTTATAGCAGTCTCGGATGATGACCCAGCACATGTTCGTTTTAAGATTTCACTGCAGATTTGACAAAACGCAAAGAAGGTACCGATGTGAGATTTCTAAAAATAGCTACAGCACTCGACCCAAGGTTTAAAATTCTGAAGTGCCTTCCAAAATCTGAGAGGGACAAGGTATGGAGCATGCTTTTAGAAGCCTTAAAAGAGCAACACTCTGATACAGAAACTACAGCACCCAAACCACCAAAAAAGAAAATCAACCTCCTGGTGGCATCTGACTCAGATGATGAAAATGAACATGTGTCAGTCCACGCTGCTTTGGATTGTTATCAAAAGCAGAGCCCCTCATCAGCATGGAAGCATGTCCTCTGGAATGGTGATTGCAACATGAAGGGACATATGAATCTTTAGCATATCTGGCACAAAAATATCTTTCAACGCCAGCGACAACAGTGCCATGGGAACACCTGTTCTCACTTTCGGGTGTCATTGTAAACAAGAAGCAGGCAGCATTATTTTCTGCAAATTGTAACCAACCTTGTTTGTCTGAGCGATTGGCTGACCAAGAAGTAGGACTGAGTGGATTTATAAGCTCTAAAGTTTTACATTGTTTTATTTTTGAATGCAGTTTATATATATATATATATAATTCTACCTTTGTAAGCTCAACTTTCATGGTAAAGAGACTGCACTACAGTACTTGTATGAGGTGAATTGAAAAATAGGTTTTTTTTGTTTTTTACAGTGCAATTATTTATAATCAAAAATAAATATACAGTGAGCACTGTACACTCTTTATTCTGTGTTGTAATTGAAATTAATAGATTTGAAAATGTAGTAAACATCCAAAAATATTTAAAAGAAATGGTATTCTATTGTTGTTTAACAGCACAATTAATCGCGTAATTCTTTTTTGAATCGCACGGTTCATTTTTTGAATCGCGCAGTTAATCGCAATTAATTTTTTTAATTGCTTGACAGCCCTAATTTTAATATGGCTAATGTAAACATATACATCCAGGAACAAAACCTGTAGGCCTTAGTTAGAGGATGGGGGACTCTATCCTGGGAAGCAGTGACTCTGAAAAAGATTTGGGGGTAGAAGTGAATAAGTAGTTGAACATGAGCTCCCAGTGCGATACAGTGACCAAAATAGCTAGAGTGATCCTGGGATGCCTAAATAGGGGAATCTCAAGTAGGAGTAAAGAGGTAACTGTACCTCAATAGTGGCACCACTGTGATCCCTACTGTGTCCAGTTGTTGTATCCACAATTCAAAAAGGATGTTTATAAATTGGAGGGTTCAGAAAAGAGCCACAAGCATGATTAAAGGACTGGAAAACATGACTTATAGCGATACAGGCAAGGAGCTCAATCTATTTATCTTAACAAAGAGAAGGTTAAGGGGTGATTTGATTACAGTCTCCAAGTACCTACATGGGGAACAAATATTTAATAATGGGCTCTTCAATCTACCGGCGATTGGTATAACATGGAAGTTGTAGCTAAACAAATTCAGACTGGAAAAAAGGTGTAAATGATTGACAGTGAGGGTAATTAACCATTGGAATAATTTACCAAGGATTGTGATGGATTCTCCATCACTGACCATTTTAAAATCCAGATTGGGTGTTTTCCGACAAGATCTGCTCTAGGGATTATTTTTGGGAAGCTCTCTGGCCTGTGCTATCCAGAAGACCAGACTAGATGATCCCTTCTGTCACTGGAATCTATGAATCTATGATTTGCCTAATTTTGAGACAACGCCGGAGCCAGTAGCCCTGGGGATGATGGAGAAAGGAAGGCAGAATTGAGGCTGTGCAGCTCAAGCCAACAACCCTAATCCAATGACTGCTTCATCTTGAGCAGATACTTTTGAATAACAAATTCCCTTCCAAACTGAGGTGGCACCCCCTCTTCTCTCCCCCAGCTGATACACTGGAAAGGGCCCAGGATGTCTGGCTGCAACAGGCCCGAGGATCACAGCCCTTCAACAGCTGCACCAGGCCCGGGGCTCGCAGCCCTTCAGCCTCTAGGCTGGGCCTGGGACACGCAGCCCTTCACCCTCTAGGCTGGGCCTAGGGCTCGCAACACTTCAGCCTCTAGGCTGGGCCCAGGGCTCGCAGCCCTTCAGCGTCTGCGCCGGGTCTGGGGCTCGCAGCCCTTCAGCATCTCCACCTGCCTGCAACTCACAGCCCTTCTGCTCAGCTCTTTGGGACTCAGCCCCAGCCACTGAAAAGTTGGAATTCTTTTTTAAGCAGAAAGTGGATTTGTGCCCATGACTCAAAAGCTGCAGGACAGATTCTGTCCCAGCCTGGCCCCGAGCACAGATTCCCCTGGGATTTGCCTGAGATGGGAGAGGAGGAACGTCAGTTTCTGAGGGGATCTGGAGAGCAGCGCAGGACAGGGGTTGAGAGAGATGCTCTCTCTCAGCTTTGCTGCCAGCACTCTGAGTTGTCTGTAGCTCATATCTGGAGGCTGGGCACTGCCTGACTGCGGGACAGGCTGATGGCACTGCTCTACTCACCGAGACAGGCTGTGTTCTTGGAGCAGAGCTCTTCCTTGCACAGGATCAGACCCTGCCTCATGGTGTCCTTACCTTTCCTGAGTTGGCGTTTATATTCCCTAGCCCTGGGCATGTTTCACTGGCCCTCATTTTCCCTAATAAGGGAGGGGTTTGCTCCTTCCTCTCTTCCCGAAGCCCTGAGGGTCGTCCAGCCCTGCTGAGCTCTCGATGGTTCCCTTGGCCTTGGCCTCACAGCCTATCACGTTTCCCACTTCTGGTTTGGAAGAAACGTGCCTGCGAACATACAGCCGGTCTGGGCTTGGCGAGATGCCGGGTGAGGCCAGTGCAGGGTCTCAGGAAGGGCCATTTTCCAGTTACATAATTTCGCAGAATTTAATGGGACATTGGACCATCAAGTCTGACTTCTTGTATAACACAGGCTAGACAGTCCTTCCACCCTGACACCCCTTCCACCTGGACACCCCAACACCCCAATGGTAGGGAATCTACAAGTTTAAAAATATTGACAAAGTTTAAAAGCTTCAGCTCTTCTCCAGGCTGCTCCTTCCCATAGCAAGAGCCTCACAGAGAGCCTGAAAAGAGAGAGAGAGAGAGAGAGAGTGAGTCAGGAATGACAACAGTACTGGCGGGGAAGGTACTACATTTGTAAACAGCAGCTCCTGCTGTAATGTCACATGCTATGCTTGAGTTATGTCAAGGTTACAGAAGATGACGACCATGTTTTCAGAGTCAGAAGCCCAGGCATCAAATAGAAGGGTTGAGCCACTGGCTAGACCAGTACAGTTAAAGTGAGGCACCCTCGTGTTGAGGCAGTTATGCTGGTATAGGAGTGCTAGTCCTGGGATCGCTATTCCTATAGGAGAAGCGGAATAAGCTCCACGGGTATAAAGATGTAGAACTGCAACCACACTAGGCCCTGGTCCACACTAGGAGTTGAGGTCAAATTTAGCAGCGTTAAATCGATTTAACCCTGCACCCGTCCACACGATGAAGCCCTTTTTTTCTACTTAAAGGGCTCTTAAAATCGATTTCCGTACTCCACCCCAGACAAGGGGATTAGCACTTAAATCGGCCTTGCCGGGTTGAATTTGGGGTACTATGGACGCAATTAGATGGTATTGGCCTCCGGGAGCTATCCCAGAGTGCTCCATTGTGACCGCTCTGGATAGCACTCTCAACTCAGATGCACTGGCCAGGTAGACAGGAAAAGACCCGTAAACTTTTGAATTTCAATTTCCTGTTTGCATGGTCACCTGCAGCTTGCCACGCTGGCCAGAGCTCATCAGCAGAGGTGACCATGATGGAGTCCCAGAATCGCAAAAGAGCTCCAGCATGGACCGAACGGGAGGTACCTGATCTGATCTCTGTATGGGGAGAGGAATCCGTGCTATCAGAACTCCATTCCAGTTTTCGAAATGCCAAAACTTTTGTCAAAATCTCCCAGGGCATGAAGGACAGAGGCCATAACAGGGACCTGAAGCAATGCTGCGTGAAACTTAAGGAGCTGAGGCAAGCCTACCAGAAAACCAGAGAGGCAAACGGCTGCTCCAGGTCAGAGCCCCAAACATGCCGCTTCTATGATGAGCTGCATGCCATTTTAGGGGGTTCAGCCACCACTACCCCAGCCGTGTTGTTTGATCCTTCAATGGAGAGGGAGGCAACACAGAAGCAGGTTTTGGGGACGAGGAAGATGATGATGATGAAGTTGTACATAGCTCACAGCAAGCAAGTGGAGAAACCGGTTTTCCCAACAGCCAGGAACTGTTTCTCACCCTGGACCTGGAGCCAGTACCCCCCGAACCCACCCAAGGCTGCCTCCCGGACCTGCCAGGCGGAGAAGAGACCTCTGGTGAGTGTACCTTTTAAAATAGCATACATGGTTTAAAAGCAAGCATGTGTAATGATTAATTTGCCCTGGCATTTGCGGCTCTCCTGGATGTACTCCCAAAGCCTTTGCAAAAGGTTTCTGGGGAGGGCAGCCTTATTCTGTCCACCATGGTAGGACACTTTACCACACCAGGCCAGTAGCACATACTCGGGAATCATTGTAGAACAAAGCATTGCAGTGTATGTTTGCTGGCATTCAAACAACATCCGTTCTTTATCTCTCTGTGTTATCCTCAGGAGAGTGATATCATTCATGGTCACCTGGTTGAAATAGGGTGCTTTTCTTAAGGGGACATTGAGAGGTGCCCATTCCTGCTGGGCTGTTTGCCTATGGCTGAACAGAAATGTTCCCTGCTGCTAGCCACGTGGTGGGGGGAGGCAAAATGCTACCTTGGAACGAAAGCACATGTGCTGTGTATGTAATGTTAACAGCAAGGTTTACCATGAAAGAGTGTAGCCATTGTTCTAGAAAATGTGTCTTTTTAAATACCACTGTCTTTTTTCTTTCTCCACCAGCTGCATGTGTTTCAAGGATCACAGGGTCTTCTGCTTCCCAGAGGCTAGTGAAGATTAGAAGGTGAAAAAACGCACTCATGATGAAATGTTCTCTGAGCTCATGCTATCCTGCCACACTGACAAAGCATGGACGAATGTGTGGAGGCAGACAATGTCAGAGTGCAGGAAAGCACAATATGACCGGGAGGAGAGGTGGTGGGCTGAAGAGAGTAAGTGGCGGGCTGAGGAGAGTAAGTGGCGGGCTGAGGAGAGGGCTGAAGCTGAAAGGTGGCGGCAGCGTCATGAGAGGAGGCTGCTGGAGGATCAAACCAATATGCTCCAGCGTATGGTTGAGCTGCAGGAAAGGCAGCAGGAGCACAGACCGCCGCTACAGCCCCTGTGTAACCAACCGCCCTCCTACCCAAGTTCCATAGCCTCCTCACCCAGACACCCAAGAACGCAGTGGGGGGGCCTCCGGCCACCCAGCCACTCCACCCCAGAGGATTGCCCAAGCAACAGAAGGCTGGCATTCAATAGGTTTTCAAGTTTTAAACTTTTAAAGTGCTGTTTCCCTCCTCCACCACGCCTCCTGGTGCTTCTCTCCTCCACCACCCCTCCTGGGCTACCTTGGTAGTTATCCCCCTATTTGTGTGCTGAATGAATAAAGAATACATGAATGTGAAGCAACAATGACTTTATTGCCTCTGCAAGCGGTGATCGAAGGGAGGAGGGGAGGGTGGTTAGCTTACAGGGAAATAGAGTGAACCAAGGGGCGGGGGGTTTCATCAGGGAGAAACAAACAGAACTTTCACACCGTAGCCTGTCCAGTTATGAAACTGGTTTTCAAAGCTTCTCTGATGCGTACCGCACCCTCCTGTGCTCTTCTAACCGCCCTGGTGTCTGGCTGTGCGTAACCAGCAGCCAGGCGATTTGCCTCAATCTCCCACCCCGCCATGAACGTCTCCCCTTTACTCTCACAGATATTGCGGAGCGCACAGCAAGCAGTAATAACAGTGGGAATATTGGTTTCGCTGAGGTCTAACCGAGTCAGTAAACCGCACCAGCACGCTTTTCAATGTCCAAATGCACATTCTACCACCAGTCTGCACTTGCTCAGCCTGTAGTTGAATAGCTCCTGACTACTGTCCAGGCTGCCTGGGTATGGCTTCATCAGCCATGGCGTTAAGGGGTAGGCTGGGTCCCCAAGGATAACTCTAGGCATTTCAACATCCCCAACAGTTATTTTCTGGTCTGGGAATAAAGTTCCTTCCTGCAGCTTTTGAAACAGACCAGAGTTCCTGAAGATGCAAGCCTCGTGTACCTTTCCCGGCCATCCCACGTTGGTGTTGGTGAAACGTCCCTTGTGATCCACCAGTGCTTGCAGCACTATTGAAAATACCCTGTCATAAATATAAAGGGAAGGGTAAACCCCTTTGAAATCCCTCCTGGCCAGGGGAAAGCTCCTCTCACCTGTAAAGGGTTAAGAAGCTAAAGGTAACCTCGCTGGCACCTGACCAAAATGACCAATGAAGAGACAAGATACTTTCAAAAGCTGGGAGGAGGGAGAGAAACAAAGGGTCTGTGTGTCTGTCTATATGCTGGTCTTTACCGGGGATAGACCAGGAATGGAGTCTTAGAACTTTTAGTAAGTAATCTAGCTAGGTATGTGATAGATTATGATTTCCTTAAATGGCTGAGAAAAGAATTGTGCTGAATAGAATAACTATTTCTGTCTGTGTATCTTTTTTGTAACTTAAGGTTTTGCCTAGAGGGGTTCTCTATGTTTTTGAATCTAATTACCCTGTAAGATATCTACCATCCTGATTTTACAGGGGGGATTTCTTTCTTTCTATTTACTTCTATTTTTATTAAAAGTCTTCTTGTAAGAAACTGAATGCTTTTTCATTGTTCTCAGATCCAAGGGTTTGGGTCTGTGGTCACCTATGCAAATTGGTGAGGCTTTTTATCCAACATTTCCCAGGAAAGGGGGGGTGCAAGTGTTGGGAGGATTGTTCATTGTTCTTAAGATACAAGGGTCTGGGTCTGTAGTCACCTAGGCAAATTGGTGAGGCTTTTTACCAAACCTTGTCCAGGAAGTGGGGTGCAAGGTTTTGGGAAGTATTTTGGGGGGAAGGACGCGTCCAAACAGCTCTTCCCCAGTAACCAGTATTAGTTTGGTGGTGGTAGCGGCCAGTCCAAGGACAACGGGTGGAATATTTTGTACCTTGGGGAAGTTTTGACCTAAGCTGGTAAAGATAAGCTTAGGAGGTTTTTCATGCAGGTCCCCACATCTGTACCCTAGAGTTCAGAGTGGGGGAGGAACCTTGACATACCCCTTGCGTTTTATGTACTCGCCCGCTTCGTGCTCTGGTGCCAAGATAGGGATATGGGTTCCATCTACGGCCCCACCACAGTTAGGGAATCCCATTGCAGCAAACCCATCCACTATGACCTGCACATTTCCCAGGGTCACTACCCTTGATATCAGCAGATCTTTGATTGCGTTGGCTACTTGCATCCCAGCAGCCCCCACAGTAGATTTGCCCACTCCAAATTGATTCCCGACTGACCGGTAGCTGTCTGGCGTTGCAAGCTTCCACAGGGCTATTGCCACTTGCTTCTCAACTGTGAGGGCTGCTCTCATCTTGGTATTCTTGTGCCTCAGAGCAGGGGAAAGCAAGTCACAAAGTTCCATGAAAGTGCCCTTACGCATGCAAAAGTTTCGCAACCCCTGGGAATCATCCCAGACCTGCAACACTATGCAGTCCCACCAGTCTGTGCTTGTTTCTCAGGCCCAGAATCGGCATTCTACCACATGAACCTGCCCCATTAGCACCATGATGCCCACATTGCCGGGGCCCGTGCTTTGAGAGAAGTCTGTGTCCATGTCCTCATCACTCATGTCACCACGCTGACATCGCCTACTTGTCCGGTATCGCTTTGCCAGGTTCTGGTGCTGCATATATTGCTGGATAAGGCGTGTGGTGTTTAATGTGCTCCTAATTGCCAAAGTGATCTGAGCGGGCTCCATGCTTGCCGTGGTATGGCGTCTGCACAGGTAACTCAAGAAAAAAGGCGCAAGACGATTGTCTGTCCTTGCTTTCCTGGAGGGAGGGAGGGAACGGGGGCCTGACGATATGTACCTAGAACCACCCGCGACAATGTTTTAGCCCCATCAGGCACTGGGATTTCTACCCAGAATTCAAATGGGCGGCAGAGACTGCGGGAACTGTGGGATAGCCACCCACAGTGCAATGCTCCGGAAGTCGACGGTTGCCTCGGTACTGTGGACACATTCCACCGACTACATGCACTTAGAGCATTTGTGTGGGGACACACACAATCAACTGTATAAAAACGCTTTCCACAAAACCGACTTCTATAAATTCGACCTAATTTCGTAGTGTAGACATACCCTTAGAGACTAACCAATTTATCTGAGCATAAGCTTTTGTGAGCTACAGCTCACTTTATCGGATGCATTCAGTGGAAAATACAGTGAGGAGATTTATATACACCCAGAACATGAAAAAATGGGTGATATCATATACACTGTAAGGAGAGGGATCACTTAAGATGAGCTATTACCAGCAGGAGAGCGGGGGGGAGAAAACCTTTTGTAGTGATAATCAAGGTGGGCCATTTCCAGCAGTTAACAGGAACGTCCGAGGAGCAGTGGGGGGTGGAGGAAGACACTGGCAAGAAGATTTTGAATGGCCCCTAACTTTGAGACACCGGGGGCCTAGATTTCAGAGGTGCTAAATACCCGCAGCTCCCAGGGGGCTTGTGGGCACTTAGGGTGTGTCTACACTGCAGTTACATGCCCACGGCTGGCCCGGGGCCAGCTGACTCCGGCTCACAGGGCTCGAGCTGAGCAGCTGTTTATTTGTGGTGCAGACGTTCTGGCTTGGGCTGGAGCCCGAGCTCTGGGAACCTCCCACCTCGCATCGTCCTAGAGTCGAAGCTCCAGCCTGAGCCCCAAAGGCTACACCGCAGCTAAACAGCCCCTTAGCCCGAGCCCCGGGAGCTGGAGTCAGCTGGCCTGAGCCAGCCACAGGTGTGTAATTGAAAATCAGCCCCCAGCCGTCTCTGGGTGGGCACCAAAACCTGAAGCATTCAGTGCTGGCCATTTACTCCCTACTGAATCCCTGGACCTGAACTCCATGGGCGAAGCCACATTGCCTGGCCTGCGTTTGGCTCTAGGCTACATCTACTGGGAGCCTAGCAGGTCCTGTAGGTTTGATGTATCGTGAGGGCAGCACCTGGCTCTGGGAAGGCTCAGTAATTGGATGAGTCTGTTCAATTACACGGATCTGCTTCTGGCCAGGTTGTCGCTTGCATTTTGCTTGGGTCTGTAAAACAAAATGAAATCAAAGTGGCTGGTGGAAGCAGCGCAATGAACATTTAAAAAGAATCAGTGGCAGAGCTAATAGCGGGCCGGGGGGCAACTGCCCCCCTCGGCAGCCATTAGGTATACGTGTGGCGCCTTTTCAAGCCAATAGGTATAACTGAAGGTGGAACCACCAATGACCCAGCTGCCTCCTGGTTCCACCACGGCTCAAAATGTAGCTCCGCTGATGCTAAGAATCCAGAGTCTATTGAGCAGGAACATGGGACAGACAGCACCCTTGCTTGGAGAACCCATGCTTTGCAAAATGAGACATGGACTTTCATTCACCCTGCACTGAATTGCAGCCACTTCTGGAGTGGAGTGTAGTAGCTGCATAACAACACATGGATTGCTCGCCCAGCACTGAAATACAAATACCTCTGGGGTGGAGCGCAGCAGCGTATCATAGAACATGAGGGTTGGAAGGGACCTCAGGAGATCATCTAGTCCAACCCCCTGCTCAAAGCAGGGACAATCCCCAGTTTTTGCCCCAGATCCCTAAATGGCCCCCCCTCAAGGATTGAACTCACAACCCTAGGTTTAGCAGGTCAATGCTCAAACCACTGAGCTATCCCTCCCCCCCACAACACAATACAGGGATCACTCACCTGGCATTGAAATGCAGACAGCTCTGGATGGCGCATAGCTGATGTGCAACAGCACTCAACAACACTACACAGGGATCACCCACCCAGCACTGAAATGATGCCACCTCTGGGGTAGGAATGCAGCAGCTGTTCAACAGCCACAGAGCGACACTACTCACAGTTTAGAGCAGGATGTGAAGAAGACTCTCACTTCCATTCGAAAGCTCTGGGGGAGTTCACAGAAACAGACCATGCTGTTAACCTGAGCTGAACAGCAGCCAGGACACAATAGATTGGGTCTGCACTGCGGGTAACCAGACAACAGCTCTGCCATGAGGGATTCGTTCTGATTAATGGAGGGAGGGATGGGGCAGGGAGCCAGTCACGCTTGGGGAACTAATTCCTTCTCCAGGACGCTTTGCTCCAGGATCTTAGAGCCCAGGCTCTACGGACATTAATTCCTGCACCACCCAGCCGGAAGGGAAGGGCTGGGGCAGGTCTTTGCGCTCCACCTGTCACAGGAGGACAAGGCAGAACAAACCATGTCACAGAATGAATCAGTTGCATCGCCTGGACTAGAACCCAGGAATCCTACCTGCCAGCTCTCTGCTCTAACCATTAGACCCCACTCCGCTCGCAGTCAGGATAGACCCCAGGAGTCCTGATTCCTAGACACACACACACACACACGTTTCTCTAACCCAGTGGTTCTCAACCAGGGTTACGGGTGCCCCTGGGGGTACGCAGAGGTCTTCCGGGGGTACACCAACAGGCTACACAAAAAGCTTTAGCAAAGTCAGGACAAACTAAAATGTCATACAGACAATGACTTGTTTATACTGCTCTGTATACTGTTGGGTGTGTTTTGTTATAGGATTATAGTCTGTTAAAATATGTGTATATTAAATTCAATATGGGGTTTGTAAAGACAGAGCAGCAATCCAAGATGGCGTCGGAACGGCCATCTTGTGACCGCCATCTTGTTGTTTACGGTGATCATGGCCCAGTCACAACTGGATCCAACCGGTTTTTCCCGCCATTGGCAGCTCCCAGGACAATTTTACCTCAGACTGTTTCCACCCCGGCTGGGGCTGTACCATGTTTTCCCGCCGCTCCGTGCAGGAAGGGCCGGCACTGGCTGAGCAGCGGTACAGTCCGTGCCAGTCGCTGGGCGCGCGCGGCTCCAGCCCTCCCCGCCCCCGGCAGCGCTGAAGGACGCCATTCCTGACGGGGCGAGACGGGCAGAGGCCGTTCGCTCCATTCGACCTGCTCCTGTTCCTGGGTACAACACGGGGCCTGGCTGAGGGGGGCTGGGTGCAGGTGGGCGAGGGGCCTGACCGAGGGGGGAGGTGCGTGGAGGGGGGGGCGAGGGGCACTGCTGAGGTGGGGACACTGGTTGGAGGGGGGACTTGCAGCTCACTGGGGGGCCCTGACTGGAGTGGGCTGAGGCCCCACTACCCCAACCCAGTCCTCGCTTTAACCCTGCCCGAGGCCCCCGCCTCCCTCTGCGCCCCACATGACCAGGTGGGGGTTCAGTGGGGACCTGCGTGGCCCTGTCACTGGGCGCCCGCCCCTTGGTGCCCAGGCCCAGCCCTCGCAGCGCCAGAAGTGGGGGGCTGCGGCGTTCGGCCGTCTTCAGCCTTGCAGACATCGACCCGCCAGCACCCCAGTTGCTTTATACTGAAATCAGTCACTGGGGGGGCTGGGCCCGTCCATCAGTGACACTAGGGGGGGCCGGGCCCGTCCACCAGTGACTGATTTCAGCGTCACTAGGGGCCGTCGTCCAGCGTCACAGACACTCCCCAGAGCATGGCAGGGAGAGGCCAGGGCGTGCCCAAGGACAGGAGCAGAGCCGGGGCAGAACCCAGGAGTCCTGACTCCAGCCCCACCCCGCACACAGCTGAGTCCTACTTCTACCCACAGGGCTCGAGGGGACGTGGCAAGAGGCGGAGATGGCCCCGTCCGGACTGAAGGCGGTGGTGCGCAAGAGTGAGTGCGGAGCCGGGGGGTCTGAGCCCGGTCGGGGGCAGGGTCTGGTTGGGTGTGGGTCTGGGGGGGCAGGGCCCAGTTGGGGAGCCCTGGGAGGGGTGCTCCTGGGTGTGTCTCACCCTCGGGGAGGATTAGGAGTCAGTCGGAGCAGAGAGCTCCCCCCCGCCTGCCTGTCACACACCAGGAAGGGGAGGAGGCTGTCTGCCCCAACCCCAAGGGCTGCCCCCTCCCATAGGAGCTGCATTTTGCGGGGGCGTCATTGTCGTCATCTCTTTCCATCAGGATGACTCCCACCAGGGCCGGTGCAAGGATATTTTGTGCACTAGGCGAAACTTCCACCTTGCACACTCCCCCCTCCCCCCCGACAACCTCTGAAAACTAGTAAAGTTACCATTATAAACAGCCTGTCAGAACGGGTAATGGCTGCGCGCGAGGAGAAAAATGACGTCATAGCCACTTCGTAACATAGTAAAGCAGTACACTTCTGCCCGGCCCCAACACAGAGCTGGCGTAGGCTATAGCTGTAATGTAGGAGAGATCAAGGTAAAGCCTTACACTTCAGAAGCCCAACCCACTTCTGTTACTTCAGAAGCCCAACCCACTGCTGAATCTCCAGCCCAGGCTGCAGTGGACGGGGCCTGTGGCTAAATCCAGACCACAGACCTGGGGTTTAAAAGACCCTTGCAAAGTGGATTCAGTTCTGATGTTCCATGGTTGCCCCCAGAACTGGGACAGAGCAAAAGTGGCCCACAGCTCAGGACGGCCGGTGGTGCTAATAACCCTTAGCTCTTCTCTTAGCTTTTCCTCACTAAATCGCACAATTAGGAGGGCCTGACACGTGACTTCTGAATACTTGGGGTGGGCCATACTGCCCTGGTTCAAGAGGGGTCTCTGAACAGGAATAGCAGGGGGCTGCGGGTCAGGAGTGAAGGGCATCTGCAGAGCCGTGAGGGGGAGAACCCAGGACTGGAATAGCTGCGGGTCAGGAGTGAGGGGCACTGGTGGAGCTGGGAATGGGGGGGAGGCGGGGAGCAAAGGGCTGGGATAGCAGGGGGCTGCAGTCAGGAGTGAGGGGCATCTGCAGAGCCATGAGGCAGGGATCCCAGGACTGGAATAGCTGCAGGTCAGGAGTGAGGCAGAGCTGGGGGGGACAGACCAGGGCTGGCATAGCAGGGGGCTGTGGACAGGAGTGAGGGGCACTGGCGGAGCTGGGAGTGGGTGGGAACCCAGGGCTGGGATAGCAAGGGCTCCAGTCAGTAGTGAGGGACACTGGCACAGCTGGTGGGGGCAGTCCAAGGCTGGCGTGGGGGGGGGTGTAGCTGCAGTTCAGGGTCGAAATGCGTGGAGAAAGCAGGTTTGTGTCTGCCTTCGCCATGTCTGGATCCAGTCTGTGCTGCCAGCCCCTTACCGTGCACTCGAGCCCCACGTGCCCCAGTGAACGGGGCGTCCGCATGCCGCAGGTGTAAAGGAACTGCAGGAAAGCAGCAGGGAGGCCAGCGCGTCCTGGTGCAGAATAGCCCCTGGAACCTCATTAGGACTGAGCAGCCAAGTCCTGATGGTCTAGAGGTGGGGTAGGGAGAGACATTGCTTGAGTTATGGGGGAAACATAGTGTGTTGGGCAGTGCACTCACGCACACCAGCTACCGGGAGTGAGAGTGAGAGCACAGGTCAGGGTCTCGGGGCTATTGCCCTACGGGGCCAGCCAGAATCAGGTGCTTCGTAGGGGTAAAACAAACAGATGTATTATGGTAGCACCCAGGAGTCCCAGTCATGGACCAAGGCCCCATTTTGCAAGGCGTTGTACATTATTCATTAGGTGTATTACAGTGGTGCCCAGGAGCGCCAGTCATCACCAACAAAAAGATGGTGCTTGGCCCGAAGAGCTGACTATCTAATTGCTTAGCTGGGCTGTGGAAGGTGCCCAGGAGACAGGCCAGCAGTTCCCTGAGTGGGGCATGCCTTGGAGGGGTTCTATGTGCAGGACTCAGAATTTGAAGTCTTTGTTGTGTTGCTGTCTCCCATACACAGTGAGGGTCCCTGGATCCCCTCCAGTCAAGAGGTGCTGGACAGGATCTGTTTTCTTCCTGCACGGGGCCAGATCCTTAGTTCAGCTGCGCTCGTATCCAGCCTGGCAGAAAGGAAGGGGGATCAGACCCATGGCCTATCTAGCCTGTCACCCCACCACAATCGCTGACTGGGGGCTCTGCTAGGAGCACAACACTATCTGGCCTGAAAGCAGCCTCTGAGCCACTTCCCCGAGGCGTCCTTCCACCAGCCAGTGGGTCCTGGCTCAGGGCACAGCCATCCCGTCTGAGCCCCACCACTAATCCCCGTCTCTTTCCCTCGCAGAGATCCTCAGCGTTGTCCTCGTGAAGAAGGAAAGAGAATGGAAGGTAAGCAGGCCGAACCTGTTGCCCTGGTGTCCCCCTGGGGATATGCTGTATCCATATATCATGCTCCTCCCCCTCCAGCCTCTTGAGATTCATTAGGAACCTGAGCTTTTCCAGGCTGGATCAGATCCCTGCTCTGTCTAGCCCAACATCCGTCCCCAGCTAGGCTTGGGTATGTCTGCCTTCCCACCGCGCTGGATCAGACCCAGCTTGTCCAGCTAGCCCCATATCTCCCACACACACACACACCGGATCAGACCACTGGGACCAGTGAATCAGCCTGGGTGGGAGGAGGAGCAGGAGAGTGCCAAGCATGGGGCAGTATGTACCATTGGCCAGGAAGGTTATTGAGCCCCCGGCATGGACTGGGCTGAGGGATGTGGAGCAGCGGGTTAGGCCGGTGCGGCAGAGGGAGCATTCGGCACGGCAGGAAGGTGGTGGAGATGTTGGGCCAATGGCCTACAGGGCTTTCCTAGGGGAACACGGAGACTCCCCTCGTTCCATTTCTCTGTGCGCAGCACAACGTCAGGATGGGAATGGGGCCAGTAGGGGCTCCCTAGGAGGCTGCTTCCCCGGAGCTGGGCTTCATGTTCTTTGCCACGGGAGGCACAGACTGTCCCCCAGACCTCTCCGCAGTGCAATCCTGTGGGGGTTGGATGGGCAGGTGCAGCAGGCGGAGAGAGGCGACCTCAGCTGAGACTCAAAGCGAAGGAGACTCGATGAGGCAGAGGCTCAGGGAGCAGGGGCTGTTGGGGAGGAGGCTCCTGCATCTGCAGCAGCAAGGTGAGTGGAGGGAGACCAGGGGCAGGGGGCGCTGGCAGAGCAGGGTGAAGCCCAGAACCCGCAGGGGCTGCCCACGGAGGGAGAGCTGTAGGAGAGGACTGCGAGCTGGGGCCTGGGGCTTGGGACAGGGCAGCCAGGTTCTCACCTGTCACAATGGCTGGTCGAGGGGTCTGAACAGGTTCCAAACACCCTGCCAGGCTAGCTGGCGTGGCGAAGCTGCAGGTGCCCAGCATGGCGCCCGGGGAGGGAGGGGGCCCTGATGGTAGTTGCCTGGGATTGCTGCTCGGCCGGCTGTTCCCTGGGCACTGCTCAGAGCCCACTTAGTTCAGCAGCAAGGCAATGCCAGGCCCCATCTGTGGCTGGGCATGGACACTTCTGTGGCAGCGAGAGATGTGACTGGGCCCTGAGGATGTCCCGGGCACATGGGCACAAGCCCTGCTCCAGGTGGGGAGGGAGCCCAGAGCCAGGGGGGTAAAAACCAGCCCACCTCCCGATGGCATCATGCTAGGCCCTGAGTCCCCAGGGGCTGGGCATGGGCTGGGCCATTTGAGCAGCAGGGAGGGGCCTCGGCAGGTGCTGACACCCCCTTCTTCCCCCTTGCAGTCGGTGCAGGCTTTGATCAATGACTTCCAGGGCACCCCCACCTTCAACTACAAGGCAGCTCACGTCTTCTTCCTCAGCCGTGCGTATCGGGGGTCGGGGGATCCCCCAGCTGGGAGCCTGGCCAGCAGCACACTGGAGCCTGGGGGTGGGGGGTCTCTCTCTGCCGGCAGGCCAGTGCGCAGCACCCTGATTATGCTCTGCCCTCCTGCAGGGGATGCAGCCCCAGCAGGCCAGACCGAATGACCCCACCTATCCCTTCTCCCACTTCTCCCCCACGGGCCTGCCTCCAGCCAGCACGGCTCACAGACACCTGCAGCGTGTGCCCAGAAAGGCGGCCTCTGGCTACCATTCCCAGCATGCATTGCTCCATCAGTCCCAACTCGGTGGGGGGATGGGACAGCACCAGAATACCCAGTGTGTCAGGGTCAGATCTGCTTCTCCCCATTACAGCGGCAGGGGGAGCCCAAGTCCCCGTTCCTCCTTGTGCATCATCCTACGTAGTACACTCCGGTCACTCAGCCCTGCGGGGGGCTGAGGGCAGGGTGTGAGACAGGGTCTGCGTAGGAGAGATTGTGGCTCCCCCTCGCTGCTGATGCTGCAGAAGGCGAGAACCCGGCATGACTCTGGTTCGGGGGGGCATCGTTGACTCCTGTGTGGCCCTGCTGGCTTTCCCAGGTTCCCCACAGGCGTGCAGCACTACTGCCCCTGCTGTGCCCGGTCTGGCCCCGTCCGTGGGGGCTGGCGCTGTGCTGGGGGTCCTGAGCCCTGTGCCTGTCACTCCCACCCACTGCCTCTGCCTTGCAGCCTGTCCTGAGCCTCTGTTCAAGGAGCTGAGGAAGTCACGGATCACCAAGGTCATCAAAACCCTCAAGGAGATCAACATGGCCTTCCTGCCCTACGAGAGCCAGCTGAGGGGTGGCCAGGCTTTGGAGGAGCAGGTCCGCATGGCGGATGGTGACGTACGACACCCCACCCTTAGTGTTTCATGTGGCTTGGCGGGGGAACCTTTCCCTTCTAGGGCCCCGGGTTTGACGCCAGCACAGGGCAGCAGGGACTAGCTGGCTGCTCACACCCTGTGAGACCTGGAATCGCTGGCTTGCACCTGGTGGGGATGGTAGATGTATGGGGGAGGAGGGCCCTGCCTCCCTGGCTTTACCAGCTCTTACTGGTGGTTTATACTAGGCCTGCAAGACAGCCCGAAACTCCACACGCCTGCCCTTTACCCAACCACCCCATCCCCTCCTTGTGTCATCAGTGGATTTCCCCCCTCCTGCCCCTGAGGGGCAGGACTGGGGTGTCAGCCCCATTGCATTGATGGGGAAACTGAGGCACAGAGAGACATGAGCCTGGTCTACACACAAAAGCTTTGTTGGTTTGGGTTTGTTACAGGGACATGAGAGAAAAAATCCCCCTGTAACTGATGCAGCTGTGGTGGCAGAGCCCCTGGGTAGGTGCCGTTACGCTGGCAAAGCAGTCCTTTCGCCACTCTAGCTGATTTCATCTGGGGTACCGGTGCCAGCTGTGCCAAGAGAAGCTTTGGCTGGTAGAAGCTGAGTGTCCGTCAGGAGGCTTTGCTGGCTCACCTGTCCCGTTGCGCCAGCAAACCCTTCACGGGCTGATACTATTTATTGGTGTCCAAGCACGTTTGTCCCCATGGCTCGTTCTGTTCGGCCAGTGAAATAAGCGACAGCGGCAGACACGCCTTGATGCCGGGTTTGCCCGTGGCTATGCTGGGGCTTTCGCCAGACGAGAAGCGTCGCCAAGCCCCCTCCCCCAACATTGAGGGCACCTGGGAGTCTGCAGCCAAGTATGGACCTGAACCTGGGGCATCTTCATCCCAGGCTGGTGCATGAATCTCTGGCTCGCTATCCCTCTACCACAACAGGAGTGGCACTGACAAAGGGATCTCTCCCTCACTAGGGGCTCGCTACAGCTCCGCCAGGCTGGCCTGATCCAACAGCGCGTCTTAGGGGCGCGGTATGGGGCACAGCTGGCCTGGCTGCAAGCAGTTGGCACCGGGGTCTGATCTCTGCTCTCCCCCGTCCCCAAGGTGTACTCCCTGGACAGGCCATAGAGCTTCCATAACTGGTTCAGCCCCTACTGCTTTTTCAAAAAGAACAAGCAGATGGAGATGCTGGCAGAGCAGATTGCCACATTGTGTGAAACCCTGGAGGAGTATCCAGCCATCCGCTACAGGAAGTGAGTGTGTCCAGGGGAAGGGGTACCCAGCTATCCCCTATAGGAAGTGAGTGTGCCATGGAGAAGTACCCAGCCATCCTCTACAGGAAGTGAGTGTGCCCAAAGGGCGAGGGTACCTGGTTACCTCCTACAGGAAGTGCATGTGCCCCTGGGGGAGGAGCTGTTTCTGACCCACAGGGTTTGTCTTTGCTGCAGGGACCATGAAGATAACTTCCACTTGGCGCACGCTGTGCTGGCCAAACTCAAGGTGTTCAAGGCATACGAGCCCAGCATGGGAGAGGTGAGCGAGCTGTGTTGGCCACGCCCTTGCCATGGGACAGAGCCGCGGGGGAGCACATGAGAAGTAGAAGGAAGGAGGAGTGATTTAGAACCTGCTCGGAGATCCTGGCGGGGGGAGGGGTGGGGTCTAGACCCCCTTGGAGATCCTGAGGGGTTGGCAGAACAATAGCATTCCCTGTGTGGCTGGACTAATGGCCACAGCCCTTCTCTAACACTGGCTGTGGGCAGATCTCAAAGTGCTCTACAAAGGCTAGTGTCCTTATCCCCTCTGTATAGATGGGGAAACCGAGGCACCGACTGGGGGAGTGTGTACCCAGCACAATCTCTCTGTTTATAAACAGGGCAGTTCGGTCACAGAACTAAGCTTCACACACAGAGCCTCTTCCACACCTGGACACTCCTGTCTGTGTGTGCTCCTACACCTATCACCATGGTATCAGAATCTCACTAATGAATTCAGCCTCCCAGGGGAGGCAGGGTGGCCTGTGTTACAGAAGGGAAACTGAGACATACAGGGAGTCTGCCAGAGCAGGAATAGAACCCAACTCTCCCGAGCCTTAGCCACAAGTCAGCCCTGGCCTGTGGGCTTCCCCTAGCTCCTGCCATCCCCGTCCCACCCACAGCAGAGGGCAGCTGCAAACCCACCCTGCCCTGGATTCTCACACGGGAAACCCAGTAGCTCCTGCCCCCCCTAGGAGAAGCAAAGTGATGTAAAATCCAAGGCCTGCCCAGATCTCTCCCTCCTGTTGCCTCTGCTCTTGTTTCCAGCCTTTGCTGAGCTGCTGGGAGACTGTGCACCTGTGACCAACTGGGAATGTTTGTAATATCTTTTATGAATCTGATGTGTGCCTCAGTTTACCTATATATTTCCTGGCTTCTCTGGCAGGGGGTGAAGGGGAAGGATTCTTGGAGAAGGTAAGAGTCATGCGGGGCGGGGGGCGTGTCACCTCCCTGTCTTGGTGAAATGAAGAGAATCCAACACAGATCAGCCTGGGGGCCAGAAAGACCGTGCCGGCTCCAATGGCTCTGGTTGGATGCTCCCAGCAGGGAATTGGAGCAGGGCCCCCAGCTCGAGAACACAGGGTTGGAAGGTTTGAGCTGGGGGATGAGTGCGGGAAGCTGGGAGCTCTCGCCTGAGAACTGACCAAGGTCAGGCCGAGGCCTGGTCTACACGAGGCAATTGGGTCGGTGCCACTGTGTCGCTCGGGGGTATGGGAAAGGCAGCGTCACTGAAGCGGAGCAGCTGAAGTGGTTTACATGTAGACAGGCCCTGAGTGAGAGACCCGGAGCTGAAAACAGGTTTCTCTGCAGCTCGGCCGGGCTCTGGGCTGACCAGAACAGCCTCTTGCTTTAACCTTCAGTGGGCCGGGCTGCCCAGGCTGGGGTCCAGGTGCCTAAGAAACCCGACTGTTCTGACAACGCTGGGTGAGTGGCCCTGTCACCCGGGCTGAGGGGCGTTGGGCCCTGCGGAGTGGACGGGTCTCTACCAGGATCTGTCCCAGCTGGACTCGCTGGGCAGGGCTCACGGGGTAAAGCCTAGTGGTTCAGTCTCAGGAGGCGGGAAGGCCATGTGGCCTGTCCTGGAGGAAGAGAGAGACCTGTTGGGGTCTGGCACAGCAAAGGGCTTCCTCCCAGAGATTTCCACAGCTGGGACCTTGGCACTGACCCTGTGGATCCATGACTGCACCATTCCTCTCTACTTTCCCATCGACCGAGACAGTGTTGCCTAGTGGATAGAGCCCTGGACTGGGACGGGCGACCCGGGCTCTATTCCCAGCTGGGTGACCTTGGGCAAGTCACCTCCCCTATTTACGCCTCAGTTTCCACATCTGTAAAAGGGGGATAATGCTACCAGTCTCGGGCAGGGGGGCCCCCTCTGGGATAGCTGGCTGCCATGGCACAGATGCTCTGTAACTCACAGCTGGCAGCACAGGCCTGCCTCCAGAGGGGAGCCTGGCACACACCTGGCTGCCCAAACCATCTACCCAGGGAAGGGATTGACAGCATGCTTGTTAACCACCGGAGTTACTTGCTGCAGCAGAGCTGGCTCCAGCCTGCAGCCCCAGTCTGATCTGGGCTATTCTCAGGAGCTGATAGCGGCGCTGGGGAGGGAAAATCCTGCTCTGTGCACACCCTGCTGCTGTGACTCCCGTTGAGTCCCCCCAGGGATATTCCTGAGGCTCTTGCCAAGCCTCCCTGTCACAGGTGTAAGCACTATCCCCATGTTACACGGGGGAAACTGAGGCATGGAGCAGCGTGCCAGGAGTAGGTGGCAGAGGCAGGAATAAGAGCCAGGAGTCCTGCCTGCCCAGCCCCCTTCAATAGAATCCAGACAGCACGCCCACTGCAGGGCTGGGAGTGCTGACTCAAGCCCCTGCTCTCAATGCAATGCTGGCTCCATGCAGCACAATCCCGGCTGGCCAGTCCAATGTGCCCCTGCCTTGCCAGCTGGCGCAGAAAGAACCCCAGGGTCTCTTGTAGCATGGCTTCTAGCAGTCAGGTCTCCAAAGCCACCCAGCCCGCGGTCCCGGCACCCTGGGGCCTTGTCTGCACTAGTCCCTCTTGCCTTGATGTTTCCCAGCAGCCAGCCCTGAGGGGTAGCTGGCACAGGCAGTGCTGTGGCACCCACCAGTGCACTAACCCCCGCTCTGCTCTGGTCAGGGTGGGGTGACCCGGTGGTTACGCCAGCCCCCATCTGCACTCGGGGATCCCTCCAGCAGAGCCGAACTGGCAAAGGTGTGAGCAGAGTCCCGTGGGGGGTGGGGGTGAGGGCTGGGTATAGCAAGCCATCCAGGCTGGGTAGGGCCGGAGAGGAATGATGGCGCCAGCTCTGGGTTCATGTCCCTGGTCTACCACAGACTCCCTGTGTGACCTTGGGTGAGTCACCCAGCCCCTCTGGGCCTCCGTCCCCCTCTGCAATGGGGTGACAGCCCTGTCCAGCCCCATGTGCATGGGGGGCAGGATGCAGCAATGATAGTGCTACAGTGGTGGGGGCCAGATACTCCTCCAAGAGAGGCGCTCCCCCGTCAGCCTCAAGCCATTTACCCAGAGGCTGTGGAGACCTGCCAGGCGGGTGGGTGGTGGCCGGTCCGACGTTCTGCTCCCGAGCGTGGCTGAAAATCGGGCCACGTACTGAGGTGGGACAGTTGGGGTAGCATCAGGGGCTGTACGTCCCCCCCCCCACCCCCGACTGTCTGTGCTACCCAGCGAAGAGCAGACGCAGCCCCCCCCTTGCCGAGGTGCTCCTGGGTGGGCTTGGGTTCCACTGGGGCTGCTGGAGCCGGTTTCAGAGCCGTCTGCCATGAGAGCGCAGGGCTGGTCTCCTATCGCCACCTGCTGCGCAAAGAGGGCAGTGCATGCTGATCAGGCAGGAAGCGGGTGCTGGGCCAGCCCCCCCATGATGTGGGTCTGAGATGCTGACCATTTGAGTGGTCTCTGTCCAACTGGATGCTGGGGGGCCACACAGGCTGGGACTGGGGAGCTAGAGTTTCATATGGGGTCCCAGCTCAGATGCAAGGTGGGGCATAGGGATAATGTCCTGTCATCCCCCTCTGGGACCTTGTATCAAAGAGTCTCTGGGCCTGGTGTTGGTTCATGATAGACTAGCCAGGCCCTTCTGGTGTAATTCCCCCCCGTCCCCACACAGCATATGGAGCAGGGGGCAATCAGGGAGCTGCCTTGTAAGGGGCATGCTCCCGTTGGTGGAGAGGCACGAGCAGAGAGCATGCTTGGGGGAGGGGGGCATTGCTATTTGCATGAGGGGCAGGTAGCCCATCCCTACAGGGGGCGTTGCAGTGCAGCTGGTCAGGGCAGGACCCCAGGGCACGTCCCAGCTAGCTTGGGGGTGTCTCTTGGCTTCCCCCTGGGGTTGGGGGCTGGGCCACAGAGAGGGTGGGTAGTGAAGTTTCAGGCCACCAGGGCCCATTGGATTGTGCCATGTAAGCCAGGCCAGGAACCCTCTGCCAGAGCAGGAGGTGACGGGTTTCTCTCTCCTTTGCCCCAGGGTTTAGCAGGCACAGCAGTGCCTCCTGTCTCCTTGCTGGGCAAACAAGCCCTGCCAGCGCTGCGTGCCTGCTGTGGACGGGGTGAGAGACCCTGGCACCTGGGATCTCCTGCTCGGGCCCAGCCACAATCTGCTCAGCTGTGGAGCTTTCCACCCCTGATCCCTGTGAGGAATTATCAGCCGCAATTAACAGCCATTTGGATAATTGCTGTGCGGCTGCCAGGCAGGTGGGCGGTGAATTGGGGGTGCGGAATTAAAAAGCTCCGGCGGAGACACCTGCCCAACTGTGGGCTCGCCAGCTCCCCCCATGGCTGCCCTTACATGGGGCTCCGTCTGCACCCCGGGCTTGCACCTTGAGCAAGGGGGACCCCAGCCACACACGCTGTACCCCTCAGCCTGCCCCCAGAAGCATGAGGGGGGTGCAGGCCTGAGACAGCTGGCCATGGGCCTGGTCGGTGCCAGGAGGGAGGGTGGGTCCAGCAGACAGGCCCAGCCCCTCTGCCCTGGCTCTGCCATGCTCTGCCCCAGGCCCTGGTGAGGGCAGCTGGAGAGGGCTGCACGCATCAGCCCATGCAGTGGGCCTGGGGGTGCTGATCACTGCTGGTCCCAGCCCTGGGGGCTGGTGGGAATGGGGTGCCAAGATGCCCCTGTCTCCCAGTGCCAGCTGTGCCAGGGCTCCCAAGACCTTTGGGCCTGGATTGGGGGGATCATGACTAGGGCGGAGCTGGGACCCAGGGACAGGTGAAGCTGCACCAGGCTTGCAGAAGAGTTCATCCTGCAGAGACCTGCATGCAGACCCTGCTGGAGGGAGATTGCTTGGGGCAGAGCGGGGTGACTTGGGGGGCTTACAGCAGGGCTGGGGGGAGGCAGTGGGGGTAGCAGGGAGGGGGAGAGGTTTACAGTAACTGCAAGCTGTATACAGTGCATGGGTGGAGGGGCCAGGGGGTGATTTGGGGTGGGGCAGTGGGAGGCAGCAGGTGCAGGTGGGTGATACCCCCATGCAGCGGCAGTGCCCCCTGTAGGCAGCACAGGTGCATCCAATGGGCCGTAGAGGAAATATTGTCTCAAGATCGGAGTTCACCAAACCCAGGCTGAGCTAGCCCTGTCCCCAACCTGCCCATCCCTTGTGGGTATGGACTGCGGCCCAGTGCCCCCTGCCCTGGGCCAGGCCATGCTGGGGGCTGAGCGATCCCAGAATGATGCCCAGCGCACACCCCTTCTCCCGGGCAGGGACCCAGCATCTTGTCCCCCAGCCCTCCTCAGAGTCGGCCCCCAACCTCCAGGGCTGGGCTGGGGGGCGGGGAAGGCAACCGGCCTGAGCCAAGTTCACAATTATGCAACCAGCCCGTGTGATGCTGCTTATCATCTTACTGCGCAGCCCAAAGCCGGCTCACCCGCCACTTTCGTGGCATTTTGTTGCCTGAAATTAAATCTCATTTCCTAATTACTGGGTGGGCTCCAGCTGCTGGGCTGGGCTGGGCTGGGCTGGGCTGGGCTTTAAGAAGGGGGCAGTGTAGTGTGATCAGCATCAGTCACAGAGACAGCCTGTTGCAGAGAACCCCCCCAAAGCCCGAGACCCCCCTCACCACAGCCAGCCCCCCCAGGCTGCATCTAACGAGGCCCACTCACCTCCCTCTGCCCTGCAGGAAACTCAGCCTGGCTGATTCCTACAGGGTCCATCCAGCCCAGTATCCCCTCTCCCTGCTGTGAGCAAACGTCAGGCCCTGCCCACTTGCACGTTCCCAGAATCTGGTGAGCCCAGCCCTGATGGTGCAGAAACGCGCAGTCCTGGACAGTGCTCGGCACAAAGGACTCACACAAACACATTCCAGAAGCGTGGTACAAAAACCACAATATCAAGAATGGCACAAAAACATTCCCCAAGGATAACAGGAACACACTGAGCCCTCCTAAAAGATAAGGTCAAATAGCAACATAATAAATACAAATGTTTTAATCAAACCAACATGTACAAAAAAGTGGACAATAACTAGCCAGGTCAGAGGGCAGTATCTAAGTCAGAGGGGCAGCTTGTTTGTATCAGGGTATCTCTGAGAGAATGTGTTGGTCCAGCCAAAGGGGAAATGGAAAGTCCTGCCATTCACTGAGCTGCGTCCATTCTCACAGGCATACATGTCTTAATATCCTCGTAGAGTCTGCCAGGTGCTATTAGCATGCCTTGTCAACAATAAACCTGGCTGGGTGCCTTCGTCCCTTAACGGATCTTGTGGTCATTGGGCGGTTCACTCAAGGTCTGCTGTGCTGGCTGTCTGCACAGAGCTGGGGCAGCACACAGGGAGAACACACACACACACACGCAGTAAAATATCTAACAAGAGAGGCAATCAGGAAGGATATTTCGCAATGGCTCGTTTGGTTTCGATGGGCAGACCCAGCACTTTACACTAATTCATGCTTCTCCCCTGTTGAGGGAGTTACACAGGCCATGGCTACACTACAAAATCAAATCAAAAATCAAAATGGATATAAACTGGCCACTAGGAAATTTAGATTAGAAATTAGACGAAGGTTTCTAACCATCAGAGGAGTGAAGTTTTGGAATAGCCTTCCGAGGGAAGTAGTGGGGGCAAAAGATCTATCTTGCTTTAAGATTAAACTCGATAAGTTTATGGAGGAGATGGTATGATGGGATAACATGGTTTTGGTAATTAAATATTCATGGTAAATAGGCCCAATGGCCTGTGATGGGTTTTTAGATGGGGTAAGATCCAAGTTACCCGGGAAAGAATTTTCTGTAGTATCTGGCTGATGAATCTTGCCCATATGCTCAGGGTTTAGCTGATCGCCATATTTGGGGTCGGGAAGGAATTTTCCTCCAGGGCAGATTGGAAGGCCCTGGAGGTTTTTCGCCTTCCTCTGTAGCATGGGGCATGGGTCACTTGCTGGAGGATTCTCTGCTCCTTGAGGTCTTCAAACTACAATTTGAGGACTTCAATAGCACAGATATAGGTGTGAGGTCTTTTTTAGGAGTGGTGGGTGAAGTTCTGTGGCCTGCATTGTGCAGGAGGTCAGACTAGATGATCATAATGGTCCCTTCTGACCTAAATATCTATGAAAAAAAAATCGCCCTGCGTGCAGCCGCCACAGTAGTTACAGCACTTGTGTGTGTGTACACCTGGCTCCTAGTGTCTGTGGTGTGTGGTATCGATTGTACTGTCAGTGTGGGGTATTGCGGGACAGTCGATGTAAGCAACGCAGTACGTACACTGACACTGCATTGACCTAACTACGCTGACTGGGGGAAGTGGCAGGATTAAGTCGGCAAAGCAGGTGAGTTACATCAGCGGGAGCCAAATTTTAGTGTAGACGCAGTGTTAGGTGGACGTAAGCTGCCTTGCAAACTCAGTGGTGTGGAGCAGTTACAGAGGTTTACAATGCAAACATTCATTCTAACTTTATACCACGGGCTACAGAGGTTATGGGAGAGATCAATCCTGCAAGCAATTCCACAAGTCGAAACACTCCACACATGCTGATCAGCAGCTGTTGTCACACGGCTAACACACAGGCTGGGTCAAGCTCTGCACTTGTCAGTGTTCAGTGAGGCCTAAGGGCCTGGGCATGAGCTGGCACCTGGTCTGCTAGCGTCACAGGACCCATCTAGCCCAGTACCCCGCCCTCTCCCTGCTGCCTCCTTCCCCAAACCAGATCAATGGGGCCAGCCACCCCAGCACCAGCTACTTCAGAGGAAGGTGCAAGAACCCCCTCCTAGTGGCTAATGATGACATAACCAGTCGGGGGAGGGGGGGAAGGGGGGCATATCCCCCTCATCCTGACAGTCAGCAGTGGCCTTGTGGCCTGTTTTCTAAATTCTGTCCTGACACTATTGCTCCCCCACCCCCCACCATCCTTGTCTGAATCCTGCCAGGCTCGCAATGTCAGTGACATCTAGTGGCAGTGAGTTCCCCTGGCTAATTATGTAACTTCCCTTGACATTTGCTTTCACAGAGCGTCCCATTGCTCTTGCAACACTGGGGCAGGTGAAGGGGGGGCAAATAGAAGCACCCCCCTCCTTTCATTATATTCTGTACCTATTTCAGCCCTGCTTCTTTCGCTCCTCTTTAAACTAAAGCCTCAGCTTTTTTGTTGGTAAATTGGCCTTTTTCTTGACAGTGTTGTAGAAAAAATTTGCTTCTTTCTAAACATTTCAGGTTTTTGATGAGCAATTTAAAAAAAGCCTTCGAAAAATTACCCCTCCCTCCCCCATTTCTCTGCCCTTTGTCCTTTTCTCATCTACTGGAAAGTGGATGGGAAGGGATGGAAAAAACTACACACCCACACACACACACATAGACATTTTTGGCTTTTGAAAATTTTTTGCAAGGGGTGAAAACATAAGGGTTCCATGCACCCCCCCAAATTTCCAAGGCAGCTCAATTGTGGGGCTGCTGCTCTTCCTGCTGCCCTTCTAGTGCCAAGGTAGACCAACGCCCTGTCACACTTTAACTCTTAAATGGCCAGCGTTGCCAACGCCCATCACTGCATGGTGAGCCCAGCAGTGGGTGGGTGGGTGAGTTGGAATGGGATCAGTAACGAAGAAACTTCACTTTCGTTCGATAAAGTGCCCACCCTCGGCGTGGCGGAGAAGCCCCAGACCTCGCTCCTCCCAAACACAGCCATGCCAGAATGCAAACAAATATTAAAATCTTGTGATTTTTAAGCAAATCTCATGATTTTGAGGCCTGACTAGTGACTTCTGAGTGTTGGGGCGCAAGAGGGGCACCAAAGCTGATGGGCCCGCTCGGCCTTCTTGCCATCTGGACAGAGGCACCTGTGTGGGACCCGGGGTGGCTCGTGCCTCCCCACACTTGGGACAGACAATACTAAACATCTCATGGCTCCCCCTGGCAGTGCGTGGAGGGAAAGCCACTCCCGAGCTATGGCCACAGAGTCTTCTTTTAGAAGATGACAGGACAAGGAGTAATGGTCTCAAGTTGAAGTGGGGGAGGGTTTAGGTTGGATATTAGGAAAAACTTTTTCACTAGGAGGGTGGTGAAAAACTGGAATGCATTACCTAGGGAGGTGGTAGAATCTCCTTCCTTAGAAGTTTTTAAGGTCAGGCTTGACAAAGCCCTGGCTGGGATGATTTAATTGGGGATTGGTCCTGCTTTGAGCAGGGGGTTGGACTAAATGACCTCCTGAGGTCCCTTCCAACCCTGATATTCTATGATTCTATGATTCAAGGGAGGCAGTGTGGCCTAGTGGGTAAAGCACTGAACTGGGATGCAGCAGACTGGAAGTCTATGTCTGACTCTGCCACTGGGTGACCTTGAGCAAATCCCTTCCCTGTCCTCTGCCTCAGTTTCCCCATGTGTATAGTGGGGATGATGACACTGACCTCCTTTGGGAAGTGTTTTGCTGGACAGTGCTATGTAAGATGAATAATAATATTCTGGGCTGGCGGGGTAGGGGGCGTCTCTCCTCTCTGGGGCACGGGTTTGAATCTGTCCCAGGGGAGCAGTGTCTGACAGTGGGGGTGGCTGTGGAGAGGGGCTCAGTCCAGTTCCTGTTGGGACAGCACCCGCGTTGCCTGCCGGCTGTGGGACTGGCACGCTGGGGCTACAGAGCCTGAGCTCCGCTCTGCCCCTAGATGGGTCCCTTCAGGGCAGGGCCGTTGGCGTGAGGGATGGGGGTGTGACGCAAGCCTTGGGCTCTGGGGCAGTCGAGCTGGCCCTTTCCCCAGTGCTGGAGTCCCCTCCACAAGGCCCAAAGCTCCCCAGGCCTGAATCCTGGCCCCACGGAGCCCGGCTTGGGGGGCGGGGGGGGGGCGTTTCCTGCAGCCGCACGGCTTCTCCAGTACAGCCAGTGGCCTTGGCACTCTGGGGCAAGGCAAGTCACTTTCCAGCCCCCACCCCTGGGCCCAGGGGGCACAGGCCAGCCCAGGGCTCTGAGGAAGATGGGGCGCGCCCTCCGCCCCTCTGGTTTAAACGTCTCTCTGTCCCCTCCCCCCGCTCCACGGCCCCGTGCACAGCTCTCCTCTTTCTGCATCTTCCCCTCCTGCTCTTTAGGATCTGGCCCCCTGGGGTACCCAGGTGTCAAGGAAACCCGCTCCCGGCTGGGGAGCCATGGTTGGCTTTTGGGCCCCAGGCTTCTGCATGGCCCTGGCTAACGAGCCCCCTGGGAGGGCAGCGCTGCCCGGCCTGGGCCCTGGGGCCTCGGCAGGAGCTGCCACAGAGCGCCAGCAGCAAAGCTGCCAGTGGAGGCTTCTCCAGTGCCCTGCAGAGTGGGGGAACTGGGCTGAACTGGGGCCAGCGTCAAGGCCGTGGGAGGGACCAGCCAGGTAAGGGGCTGGGTTCCCCACTGTTGGGCCCTATGGGGGGGCTGGCTGAGGGTACCTGTGCCCATGGTGTTAGAGGGATCGCAGGGACAAGGCCCTGGGGGCTGCTGGGAGTTTGGAGAGGGGTCCGTGTTCAGCTCCCATCTCCCCACACACGCTTCTGATCCAGAATGGCCTGTGTGCGAGACCTTCCCCTGGCTGGTGCCGAATGGCCAGTGTTTGCTGGGATGCTTTGGACCCGGCAGCTGCTCCCTGCCCCTGGGGGAGGTTCATCGCTGGTGCAGTGCTGCCAGCCCCAGAGACTGAGGGCCTGGGCACCACAGCAGATCACTCTGCACCCCATCCCTTGCCCTGCCTGAGAAGGCGGGGAGGGCACTCTTTGCCAGTCCTTGGCTGTCAGCTAATGCCCGTCAGAGCATGGACCCATCCCCCTAGGGACGGGGTTGAGACCCCCAAACTCATGTCACACATAGGCCTGCTGGGCACTGGCAGTGGGGCAATCCCTTCCCTGCCAGGGACTGCGGGGGGAGGCTCTTGGGGCAGAGATGGGACCAACGGGGCATCCCTGGCACAGCAGGGGAGCAGGTCTGTAGTTCTGGCCTGGAGAATCCGTTATCCACCGCTCCTTACCCGCTGCCCAGTCGAGGCACCGAAAAGAAACCGTGTGATTGTAGGTGACCTATCGAGTGGCACCTAGTGCGACTCAGAGCAACATGGCTGGCACGAAGGGCTCGGTGAATGGGGAGGACTGGCTGGAGCGGGGCACTGACTGAGTCACTGGGCTCCCACGGCCAGAAGAATCTCGGCCCCGGCCTTGCACCACCCCAGGGCCCCAATCTCTGCTGAGGCCTTGCCCACCTCCCTGGCAAGAGGCCCAGCAGCCCTGGTCACTCCCAGGACTAGAGTCACTTGTATTCCAGTCACTCAGTTCATCCCTGGGGTTGAGATGTAGCCACCTCTGGGGTGGGGTGCAGGGGCTATTTAGACAGGGATCCTTTGCCCAGCACTGAGATGCAGCCACTGCTGGGGTGGGACGGAGCAGCTCTTTAACAACCACACAGCACAATAGATTAGGACAAGTGAAGAATCCTACATCTAGTTGCACTGTGCTGCACAGAGCGTGGGGAGCTGGGCCAGGGAGCCTTGGGGGAGGGATAGCTCAGTGGTTTGAGCATTGGCCTGCTAAACCCAGGGTTGTGAGTTCAATCCTTGAAGGGGCCATTTAGGGATCTGGGGCAAAAATTGGGGATTGGCCCTGCTTTGAGCAGGGGGTTGGACTAGATGACCTCCTGAGGTCCCGTACACTGCACATGGGCTCCTTAGTGACAAGCGCTCAGAAACTTAGATTTACAACCCCCAAAATAGCACAAATTGAGCTCTATGCTGGGGCCGGCACAGACTAGAAGGGGAGAGTGCCCCCTGCTGGGTCCTCCCACCCCACTCACTGCAGCCCCTAGCACCCCATAAGCTCCATCCATGCAGAGTAAGGGGACTGGCACATGGAATTGCAAGCCCAATAGCAAGGATTTCTGATGGCTCTGTAAACTCGGGGCGGGGGAGTGGAGAATTGCTAATATAGTTCCTATTTTTAAGAAATGGAAAAAAACGTGGTCCAGGTATCTACAGGCCTTTTAATTTGACCTCAACTGTCTGCAAGGTCTTGGGACAAATTTTGAGAGAGAAAGTAACGAAGGACAAAGAGGTGAACGGTAACTGGGATAAAATACAACCTGGTTTTACAATCGGTAGGTCCTGCCAGGCCAACCTGATCTGTTTCTCTGTGAAGATAACTGAGGTTTTACACAAAGGAAATGCAGTAGATCTAATCCAGTGGTTCTCAAACTTTTTGTATTGGTGACCCCTTTCGAACACCAAACCTCTGAGTGTGACCCCCCCTTAAAAATTAGAAACACATTTTTGATATTTAACACTATGTTAAATACTAAATTTAAACCCTATGGCTTAAAATGAATTTACCTTTACTCACTGCTTTTAAATTCAGACTAAAACACAGCGGGTGGCGGGGCTCGGGGCTGACAACCCTGTGTGTGCTCCCGGCTGATAACCCTCAGCATGGCCGGGCTGCGCCTGAAACCCCATTATAGGGGTGGGGCTCACAGCGTCCTGGAGGCCCCAGCTTAGGGCTCACAGCCCCACTCCTGGTTGGGGTCAGGACTTGCAACCCCATGTGGCAGTCGGACTCAGGGATCACAGCCCCGCTCCTGGCCAGGGTTGGGGTCTGGGCTTGCAGCCCTGTGTGGGGGTTGGAGTCGGGGCTCGCAACCACGATTCCCTGTTGGGGTCGGGGCTCACAGCCCGGCCCAGAGGTTGGGGTCAGGACTCACAGCTGCACACCGGGGTCCTGGCTCACAGCCCGGCGCAGGGGTCGGGGTCGGGACTCACAGCCGCACACCGGGGTCAGGGCTCACAGCCTAGCACAGGGGTCGGGACCCACAGCCGTGTGCCCGGGTTGGGGCTCGTAGCCCCACAGCTCCACACAGGGGTCAGGGCTGACAGCCTGGCGCAGGGGTCGGGGCTCGCAATTTACAGCCGCGCGCTGGGGTCGGGGCTCGTGACCTCCCCACTTAACCGGGTTGTGACCCCCAGTTTGAGAACCAATGATCTAATCTACCTGGATGTCAGTGAGGCATTTGATACAATTGGGAAGTTATTAGTTCAATTGGAGAAGATGGGCTTTAATCTGAGAATTGAAAGGTGGATAAGGAACTAGTGAAAAGGACGTGCAGAAAAGGACCTGGGGTTACAGCCAATGAGAAGCTGGATATGAGTCAGCAGTGTGCCCGTGTTGCCAAAAAGGCTAACAGCATATTGGGCTGCATTAGTAGGAGCATTGCCCACAGATCGAGGGAAGTGATTATTCCCCTCTATTCAGCACTGGTGAGGGCCTCATCTGGAGTATTGCATCCAGTTTTGGGCCCCCACTACAGAAAGGATGCGGAAAAATTGGAGAGAGTCCAGCGGAGGGCAATGAAAATGAGTAGGGAGCTGGGGCACGTGACTTATGGGGAGAGGCTGAGGGAACTGTGGTTATTTTGTCTGCAGAAGAGAAGAGGGAGGTGGGATTTGATAGCTGTCATGGAGTCCCCAGGTGATGCTCTGGAACTGCTCCCCATGAAGCCAGTCAGGACTCTGGGGAAGTCTCCTCTCTGTGAGCAGACTGTCTGCAGGACACAAAGCTCACACAGCTTCCTGGGTCTGACCTCGGAGCATTCAGCATCCTCTGCCCCTCCGTGCGCTTCCCACAGCGAGTCCGCTCAGGCGGGGCTCCTGGGGAAGCCAGAGGGTCCTGCACCCCAACTCCGCAGTCAGACGTGACTCTCAGCCAGTCAGTAAAACAGAGGTTTATTAAACGACAGGAACATGGTCTAAAACCGAGCTTGTAGGTGCAGAGAACAGGACCCCTCAGCTGGGTCCATTTTGGGGGGCAGTGAGCCAGACAACCACGTCTGCCCTTCACTCCATGTCCCAGCCAGCCCCATACTGAAACTCTCTCCAGCCCCTCCTCCTCTGAGCTTTGTTCCTTTCCTGGGCCAGGAGGACACCTGATTCCCTTGTTCTCCAACCCTTTAGCTCTCACCTTGCAGGGGGGAAGGGCCCAGGCCATCAGTGGCCAGGAAACAGGGTGTCGGCCATTCTCTGTGTCCAGACTCCTGCACACACCTGCTCTCTAGGGCTCTGCAGTGATCATACACCCTTATCCCACCACCTAGATACTTAAGAACTGCATAGGGGAAACTGAGGCAGCCCCACACTATTCAGAGGAAACATTAAGAACAGTCCCACATAGTCACATCAGTGCCCCCCCAACTTGTCTAGGATTTTATCGGTGGTAGGCATCAGACACGGTGATGGCACTGAACTTCCGATATCCACACAGAACCGGATCGACCCGTTCTTCTTGGGGACTAGCACCATGGGAGAGGCCCAGGGGCTGGAGGACGGCTGGATCACCCCTAAAGCCAGCATGTCTCCAACCTCTCTCTCCAGGTCCTGGGCTGTTTTCCTAGTGACCCTGAATGGGGACACCTGATGGGAAGATTGGCTCCTGTTTCCACCCGGTGAACAGCCAGGATAGTGAGCCCAGGCCAGCTGGAGAACAGCTGCCGGTGTGAAGGCAGCACCTCTCTGATCTCTGCCTGCTGGGCAGGAGTTAGCTGGTCTGAGAGGAGAATTGATTCCAGCGAGGGGTCAGCCCCCACCTCAGGGAGGAGTCCCACCAGGGGATCCTCTCCCTTCTCCTCCCACTGCCCACACACAACCAGCCCCAACTTCTCCCTGGCCCAGTGTGGCTTCATCATGTTGACATGGTGCACCCAGTGGCGGTGTGCCCGGATGGACAGTTCCACGACATATTTCACTTCATTTACTGGTCTGATGACCTTGAAGGGGCCGTCCCAGGCAGCTTGCAGCTTGTGCTTCCTCATGGGGATGAGAAGCATCCCCTGGTCCCTGGTAGCATAGAAGCAGGCACGTGCTGAGCGGTCGTACCAGACCTTCTGCTTCCTCTGTGCCCTGGCTAGGTTTCCCCTGGCCAAGACCATGAGCTCCGCGAACTTTTCCAGAAAGGTCAGAACATACTCCATCGGGGGAGGTCTTCCCCCCGCACTCGTCCCTCATCAAGTCGAAGGGTCCCCTCACCCTCCTCCTATACAACAACTCGAAAGGGGAAAACCTGTGGATTCCTGGGGCACTTCCCTGTATGTGAACAGGAGGTGGGGTAAATATTTCTCCCAGTCCTGTGGGTGCTGGTCCATAAAGGTTTTCATCTTTAGGGTCCCATTGAACCTCTCCCCCAGCCCGTTGGACTGAGGGTGACATGCTGGGGCCCAGGTGTTTCGGACCCCACACTTCTCCCACAAGCACTGGAGCAGGGTTGACATGAAGTTGGACGTCTGGTCTGTAAGGACCTCCTTGGGGAACCCCACTCTGCTGAAAATGGTGAGCAGTGTGTCTGCCACGATGTCTGCCTCCATAGAGGACATGGCCACTGTCTCGGGGTAGCATATAGCAAAATCTACCACCATCAGAATGCATTTCTTCCCCGACCGGGCTGCCCTGCTGAGGGGCCCCACTATGTCCATGGCCACCCTCTGGAAAGGCTCCTCTAGGATGGGCAGAGGTCTCAGAGCTGCTTTACACTTCTCCTGGGCCTTCCCCACCCTCTGGCAGGAGTCCCAGGACCTGCAATACTGTTGGACGCCGTCAAAGGCCCCGGGCCACTAAAAGTTCTGCAGCAGCCTCTGCCTGGTGCACCAGATGCCCTGAAAGGGGAATATTGTGGGCCAAGTACAACAAGTCTGTGGTGGTACCTCTGGGGGAGGACCACCAATTGCCTCCTGGCTTTCCAAGGTTCAGTTGGCCCTGAACCATCCCATTCCCGGGACAGGAATCCCTTCTCCCACAGGAATCTCTCCCAGCAGTCCTCCCCCTGGGGTCCTGCACCATTGTGGCCAGCAAGGGCCCTCAGCTTCTGTAAGGAGGGATCCTCCTGCAGCTCCATCTGGAATTTGGCTGCTGGGTTTGAGGGGACAGCCCCGGTTGGCGGTGCCTCAGTTTCCCCACCTTGGGACAGAGGCTCTGTCCCACCCTGGAGAGTCCCACCCTAGAGAGGTTTCTGTGTGACTCCCCTTCTGAGTCCCTGATGTGGGTCTCCCTCCTGCCCCCTATCTGCTGTTCACAAACTCATCCACTAGTGCCCCTGCACTACGCAGATCTTTAGGCTTCCGGTCCACTAACCACATCTTAAGGTCTGGAGGGCAGATGTCATACAGCTGCCCCAACCCCACCAGGTTACACACCTCCTCTGCGGTATTGGCCCCTGTGCCCTTCCCCGCCTACGGAGATATTCCCCCAGCAGATTGGTGACCTCCTTGTAAGTGACACCTGGGGTCTTGCGTACACCCCGGAATCGTTTCCTGTACGCCTCGGGGGTCAGTTCAAACTTCAGCAGCAAAGCCTGTTTGAACAGGTCATAGTCCCCCATCTCAATACCATCCATTTGGCTGAAGGGCTCTATGGCCTTGGGATCCACCAGGGGGGTCAGACAGTGTCATAACCATACAGCTCAAGGTAGCCTAGAATTCCTCCTTACCTATTGTTGGCCCATTCCCAGCTTCTGGCAAACAGAGGCTAGGTACACTTCAGAGCTTGGTTTTGCATCCCTGCTCATCCTGACTAATTCATGAACTTATCTAGTTCTTTTTTAAACCCTGTTATAGTCTTGGCTTTCACAACTTCCTCTGGCAAGGAGTTCCACAGGTTGACTGTGCATTGTGTGAAGAAATGCTTCCTTTTGTTTGTTTTAAACCTGTTGCCTATTAATTTCATTTGATGACCTCTAGTTCTTATGTTATGAGACGTAGAAATAACACTTCCTTATTTACTTTCACCCCCTTAGTCATCTCTTTTCCAAGCTGAAAAGTCCCAGTCTTCTCTCTTCTTATAAGGAAGCTGTTCCATACCCCTAATCATTTTTGTTGCCCCATCTGTATCTTTTCCATTTCCAATATATCTTTTTGGGATGGGGCGACCACATCTGCACACAGTATTCAAGATATGGATGTAGTGTGGATTTATATAGAGGCAATATGATATTAATTCTCTTATGCTCAAATAAATTGGTTAGTCTCTAAGGTGCCACAAGTACTCCTTTTCTTTCTGTTAAAGTTGCATTTGTTTAATCACTGTACAGTGCCTAGCACAACAGATCTTTGTCCATGACTAGGGCTCCTGGGCACTATGCTAATACAAATAAATAATAACAATGATGATGCAGAATAGACCTGAGCTCTCCCTCCTGTAGCTGGGCTGGCTTTGCAGAGTTAAGATGAGCAAAATGCAACAAATCCTCCCCCTTCTCATTTTTGTCACGACCGTCACAGCTCTGATTCCAATACACACACACAGAGCAGGCCAGCTAAGGAGATGCCATTTTTAGCCAGTCACATTTCAGAGCAAAAGCACATCATGGGACTGAAGTGACAACTTGCCGGCGAGGTAGCAAACATATCTTCTGATGGGCAACCAAATCTGAGATTCAGGTTGACTCTAGACTGTGCAGTCCTTTACATTCTGTCTTATTTAGACTTATAATCTTGGGGGGAAGGATTCTTTTAGATGACTGGTGCATTCAAATTGTGTGAATTGCAGTGAAGACAGGAGAAAATCTAACTCTTTGCGTTTTTTGTTTGTTTTAACTAAAACATCAGGAACAAAGTTCTTCATCCAGATCATGAGCCACAAGGTAGGTGTAAAAGTGTTGACCTCTCAGGCAGGTGAAGGGGCTCAGGATGGAGTATTACTTTAAGTGTGTATAAGAAAAGATAACTGAGCTCTCCAAATACATGGCTTAATTTTTCTTGGGAACTGGTTCTTTGAATCCTCTTAAATGTATTGGGAAAAGAGGATGTTTCAGACAAAAATCTGTGGATTTTAGCATCTTGGAGGAAACCTTTTCTCTGTGGAGCACAAGAATACGTGGTTCCTGGTACCCTACATTATACGTGGGCCCCCAAGAATAAGCTTGTATCCTATGCCTGCACAGCGTAGATGTAAAGTCTACCACTTGCTGTAGTGCAGTTGATCTTTGACACTTAATAGCTGTGATGGATAAATTGAAATAACTTTAAAGTTATTTCCAGTGCCTGGAAGTTGAAGCTAGAAAAACGCAGAATGGAAATAAGGTTTATTTTTAACAGTGAGGACAACTAACCACTGGAAAAATTACCAACTGTTGTAGATTCTCCATCAAATTTTAGAAAGACATCCAATTTTGATTTCAAAAAGATCTGCTCTAGATCAAATGGGAATTAATTCATGGCAGTCCTATGCCTTGTGTTCTACAGAAGGTCAGCCTAGATCAGTAGTTTTCAATTTTTCTTCATTTGAGGACTCCTAAAAATTTTTGAATGGAGGTGCAGGACCCCTTTGGAAATCCTAGACATAGTTTGTGGACCCCCAGAGGTCTGCAGGTGACAGGTTAAAAACCACTCCTAGATTATCATAATTGTCTCTTCTGGCTTTAGAAATCTGTGAATCTCCTCATTTTTCGTCTGTAGGGTTGATATTTTTAGGAGGAGAGTGACACTCACAGACTGGCTCAAAGGGTCCTCCAACAAAGCTTCAGTTCTTTCAGCATCAGTAAAATGGATTTAGAAAGCAACTATGGTAAGTGTTTCTTTGCTGGCTTCTAATATTCATGCAGAGAACTGGACTAGATGACCTCTCGAGGTCCCTTCCAGTCCTACAATTCTCTGTTTCTATTCATGGTTCCTGCAAAGTTACAGTGAGAGACCGCTTAGATCTTTGAAAGTATGAAAGTATCTTAAACTTGGTTAAAGGAAGGAGTGGAGTAACTTTCCGCTATAGGCATTAAGTTTGGTGAATATATGCTTCTGTGTATTAGAGCAGTAGTTCACAACTTCTTTCATTCTGGGACCCAAAACCAGGTGCAGTGGTGGTCTTGCAATTCAAAACCACACAAACGTTAGAGGCAATAAAGGATGATGTGGGTCAATATCACAGCAAGAAACAATACCTAGGTTTTGCAAGGTGGGTGTGAGACTGGCTGGGTAATATGTTGGGTTGGGGACTGGGTGTACTGAGACAAATGCTTCTTGGCAGTGTATTGGGTGCAGATACTCTACATCATGCCCCAACCTTTGTGAGCCAGGAAGGCTGGAGTGGGGGCGTAACTCAGCTGTGTGTGGTTCGTTTTATTTATTTAGTGTTTGCAATCCGGCCAAGCGGCAGCCTTCTTATCAGTGATGTTCAAGGCATGAAGACCTCCAGGAAGTTGCCATTTTGCAGTCCTCCACAGTGTGCATCATGGTTTGTGGGTTCCCACAATGACCTAGTGGACTATGTCCCCCAGCTGCAGCATATCTGTGGTCTGGAGAAATGGAGGATCCAACTAGCAGATCAAATTTGCTGTGTGGGGTACAAACTGGTTATAAAGCTACAGTCATGTCTTGTGCAGCCAGGGCCTAAATCAGTTTCCTGGGGATCATCCCAGTGAAGTGACTGTTCTTATTAAGGCCCTGTCCTTGCCATAATTCATAATTGACTTTATTGGCTGGCTCCAAAATACGTTTTGCTACAGACGCAACATGGTTAATATCCTGTTAGTACTAGGGCTGTCAAGCAATTAAAAAATGTAATCATGCACTTAAAAATAATAGAATACCATTTAAACATTTGTGGATGTTTTCTACATTTTCAAATATATTTATTTCAATTACAACACAGAATACAAAGTGTACAGTGCTCACTTATATTTATTTTTTATTACAAATATTTATACTGTACAAAAAAACAAACGAAATAGTGTTTTTCACTTGACCTAATACAAGCAATATAGTGCAATCTTTTTATCACACAACTCACAAATGTAGAATTATGTACAAAAAAATTGCATTCTCAAAAAAAACAATGTAAAACTTTAGAGCCTACAAGTACACTCAGTCTTACTTCTTGTTCAGCCAATTGCTAAGGGTATGTCTACACTACGGAATAAGGTCGAATTTATAGAAGTCGGTTTTTTAGAAATCGGTTTTATATATTCGAGTGTGTGTGTCCCCACAGAAAATGCTCTAAGTGCATTAAGTGCATTAACTCGGCGGAGTGCTTCCACAGTACCGAGGCTAGAGTCGACTTCCGGAGCATTGCACTGTGGATAGCTATCCCACAGTTCCCGCAGTCTCCGCTGCCCATTGGAATTCTGGGTTGAGATCCCAATGCCTGATGGGGCTAAAACATTGTCGCGGGTGGTTCTGGGTACATATCGTCAGGCCCCAGTTCCCTCCCTCCCTCCATGAAATCAAGGGCAGACAATCGTTTCGCGCCTTTTTTCCTGAGTTACCTGTGCAGACGCCATACCACGGCAAGCATGGAGCCCGCTCAGGTAACCGTCACCCTATGTCTCCTGGTTTCTGGCAGACGCGGTACAGCATTACTACACAGTAGCAACAACCCCTTGCCTTGTGGCAGCAGATGGTACAATATGACTGGTAGCTGTCATCGTCATGTCCGAGGTGCTCCTGGGCCTGGGCAGTTTAGTCATGGGCAGACATGGGCGCAGGGACTAAATTTGGAGTGACTTGACCAGGTCATTCTCTTTAGTCCTGCAGTCAGTCCTATTGAACCATCTTATGGTGAGCAGGCAGGCGATACGGATTGCTAGCAGTCCTATTGCATCATCTTCTGCCGGGCAGGCAAGAGATGAGGATGGCTAGCAGTCGTACTGTACCATCTTCTGCCGAGCAGCCATGAGATGTGGATGGCATCAGTCCTTCTGCACCGTCTGCTGCCAGTCAAAGATGTAAAAGATAGATGAAGTGGATCAAAACAAGAAATAGACCAGATTTGTTTTGTATTCATTTGCTTCCTCCCCTCCCCTGTCTAGGGGACTCATTCCTCTAGGTCACACTGCAGTCACTCACAGAGAAGGTGCAGCGAGGTAAATCTAGTCATGTATCAATCAGAGGCCAGGCTAACCTCCTTGTTCCAATAAGAACAATAACTTAGGTGCACCATTTCTTATTGGAACCCTCCGTGAAGTCCTGCCTGAAATACTCCTTGATGTAAAGCCACCCCCTTTGTTGATTTTAACTCCCTGAAGCCAACCCTGTAATCCGTGTCGTCAGTCGCCCCTCCCTCCGTCAGAGCAACGGCAGACAATCATTCCGCGCCTTTGTTCTGTGTGGACGCCATACCAAGGCAAGCATGGAGGCCGCTCAGCTCACTTTGGCAATTAGGAGCACATTAAACACCTGTTAGCCGACGGCCAAGGATGTTTGGTGAGGTGCCAGCTATGCCCGTTTATACCATCCGTGACTTTAACCGCTAGGACGCACTGTCCCTTCGCGGCGGGCAGCCCGGGCTAGGCTGACAGATGCCCCAAGGTCCTAACCACCCGTGACTTTAACTGCTAGAGCTCAGAGCTCCTTCGCAGCGGGCAGTCAATACTGACTGACAGGTGCCCCAATGGCAGCACTAAGAGCCTCTCCACACCCGTGACTTTAACTGCTAGAGCTCAGAGCTCCTTCGCAGCGGGCAGCCAGGATTGACTGACAGGTGCTCCAAGAGTTTGCCCCGTGGAAGCGGCACAACTCAACGCTAGGCTCTTAGTACTCTCACCTAATGGCCAGGCTTTAGAGCCAAAACGGCTGAGGTTCTTTAATTGTGTTGGCTGCTTTACAGTAAACCAGAGAAAACAAGTCAGGCTTATGCATAAATGGTTACCAAAATTTATTAAGCTAGATTCTAATCATGTGGTTACAAAATTGCTAGTGCCTACTTATTTAAATGTAGAGATGTTACACACACAAACAAGTTACAAAACTGAAGCCACAATCCCAAAGAAAGAAAACAAAGTATAGAGCTCTATTTCAAAATATGTGTACACTAAAGATAGGAGATCAGGTGTGGGTGCTTCTTACCCTCTTTGCATCTCTCGATTCCAGCGGTGCCAAGCCAGGATCGGTCACTCAATTCCACGGAAAGACGAATAAGGGACAAGGCTTAGGGACCCTCTTAGCTGCAGAAGCCTTGGGAGGCTGTCACTTATCTGACCAGCAGATAGATAGTGAAAAGCACTCAAAAATCATGGTGCTGTAGGTCCCCTGCTTATACCTCTGTACTCCTTTATTCTCTTTCTCCTTTCTTATGCCAAATTGAGGCTGGTCTGTCTGGGTGACGCCAGCTTTCGCAAGAGTAGTTTACACTTGCAAGGGAGAGAAACAATAGGTGTCGACTACTGGACATTTCTTTTATCAGGGTAAATATTTTCCCACCTAGGATGTTGGTGTGTGTGCATCACGCTATTTAGTAAGGGCTAAGAGCCATGTCTGTCACAGGGCCTCTGCCTGCTGTGAGCTTAATCCTTGTATCTGCTCCCAGAGGCACATTGTAGCAGCACACCTGTGCTTTCACAGCTTCAAAGGCTGTGCTGGAATATATGTTAAGTGCCCTGTTCCGGCTTCCTCCTGTGTTTCCAGCAATGCTGGTCTGAGGGGGCGGGGGGGGGCTGGCTGTCTGGCTACAACACCACACGCATTATCCAGCAGTATATGCAGCACCAGAACCTGGCAAAGCGATACCGGGCGAGGAGGCGACGTCATCGCAGTCATGTGAGTGATGAGGACATGGACACAGATTTCTCTCAAAGCACGGGCCCTGCCAATGCATGCATCATGGTGCTAATGGGGCAGGTTCATGCTGTGGAACGCCGATTCTGGGCTCAGGAAACAAGCACAGGCTGGTGGGACTGCATAGTGTTGCAGGTCTGGGACGATTCCCAGTGGCTGTGAAACTTTCGCATGCGTAAGGGCACTTTCATGGAACTTTGTGACTTGCTTTCCCCTGCCCTGAGGCGCATGAATACCAAGATGAGAGCAGCCCTCAAAGTTGAGAAGCGAGTGGAGATAGCCCTGTGGAAGCTTGCAACGCCAGACAGCTACCCGTCACTTGGGAATCAATTTGGAGTGGGCAAATCTACTGTTGGGACTGCTGTGATGCAAGTAGGGATGGATAGGATCCCCTGGGGGACTAACATGAAGGGGAAAGGAGTCCAGGAGAGCTGGCTGTATTTCAAGGAATCCCTGTTGAGGTTACAGGGACAAACCATCCCGATGTGTCGAAAGAATAGTAAATATGGCAGGCGACCAGCTTGGCTTAACAGTGAAATCCTAGCGGATCTTAAGCATAAAAAAGAAGCTTACAAGAAGTGGAAGGTTGGACATATGACCAGGGAAGAGTATAAAAATATTGCTTGGGCATGTAGGAATGAAATTAGGAGGGCCAAATCGCACCTGGAGCTGCAGCTAGCGAGAGATGTTAAGAGTAACAAGAAGGGTTTCTTCAGGTATGTTGGCAACAAGAAGAAAGCCAAGGAAAGTGTGGGCCCCTTAATGAGGGAGGCAACCTAGTGACAGAGGATGTGGAAAAAGCTAATGTACTCAATGCTTTTTTTGCCTCTGTCTTCACGAACAAGGTCAGCTCCCAGACTGCTGTGCTGGGCATTACAACATGGGGAATAGATGCCAGCCCTCTGTGGAGATAGAGGTGGTTAGGGACTATTTAGAAAAGCTGGTCGTGCACAAGTCCATGGGGCCGGACGAGTTGCATCCGAGAGTGCTGAAGGAATTGGCGGCTGTGATTGCAGAGCCATTGGCCATTATCTTTGAAAACTCGTGGCAAACGGGGGAAGTCCCGGTTGACTGGAAAAAGGCTAATGTAGTGCCAATCTTTAAAAAAGGGAAGAAGGAGGATCCTGGGAACTACAGACCAGTCAGCCTCACTTCAGTCCCCGGAAAAATCATGGAGCAGGTCCTCAAAGAATCAATCCTGAAGCACTTACATGAGAGGAAAGTGATCAGGAACAGTCAGCATGGATTCACCAAGGGAAGGTCATGCCTGACTAATCTAATCGCCTTCTATGATGAGATTACTGGTTCTGTGGATGAAGGGAAAGCAGTGGATGTATTGTATCTTGACTTAAGCAAAGCTTTTGACACAGTCTCCCACAGTATTCTTGTCAGCAAGTTAAAGAAGTATGGGCTGGATGAATGCACTATAAGGTGGGTAGAAAGTTGGCTAGATTGTCGGGCTCAACGGGTAGTGATCAATGGCTCCATGTCTAGTTGGCAGCCGGTGTCAAGTGGAGTGCCCCAGGGGTCAGTCCTGGGGCCGGTTTTGTTCAATATCTTTATTAATGATCTGGATGATGGGATTAATTGCACCCTCAGCAAGTTTGCATATGACACTAAACTGGGGGGAGAAGTAGAAAGTACTGGAGGGTAGGGAAGGGTCCAGAGGGTCCTCTCCTCTAAGTGCTTCAGAATTGATTCCTTGAGGACCTGCTCCATGATTTTCCCAGGGACTGAGGTGAGGCTGACTGGCCTGTAGTTCCCAGGATCCTCCTTCTTCCCTTTTTTAAAGATGGGCACTACATTAGCCTTTTTCCAGTCATCTGGGACCTCCCCCGATCGCCATGAGTTTTCAAAGATAATGGCCAATGGCTCTGCAATCACAGCCGCCAGTTCCTTTAGCACTCTCGGATGCAACGCATCCGGCCCCATGGACTTGTGCTTGTCCAGCTTTTCTGAATAGTCCCGAACCACTTCTTTCTCCACAGAGGCCTGGTCACTTCCTCCCCATGCTGTGCTGCCCAGTGCAGTAGTCTGGGAGCTGACCTTGTTTGTGAAGACAGAGGCAAAAAAAGCATTGAGTACATTAGCTTTTTCCACATCCTCTGCCACGAGGTTGCCTCCCTCATTCAGTAAGGGGCCCACACTTTCCTTGACTTTCTTCTTGAGACATGTTAGAAAAGGTATGTAAATCGTAATTAGGGCCATTCTATGTTAGATAGGCTAAAACTTTGAAAAGTAAACCTGTCTTGTTAGAGAGTTAGAGGTCATGCTAATTGTGTGTGTTTACTTATATCTTGTTAGATATTAGCCATGTAAACAGACAGTTTCTGTCTATTACTATAGCTACTGATTCAGAGATCAAAAGGGAATATTAACATTTAGATAAACCTTGGATGAAATAATGTCATGTTTATGTGCCTCTTTAAGTTGATGATAAACTGCTTAATGGATAAATTACCTTATGTTAATCCATGTAGTATTTACTGAAAACAGAAGAAGGGAGTACTTGTGACACCTTAGAGACTAACAAATTTATTTCAGCATAAGCTTTCATGAGCTACAGCTCACTTCATTGGATGCATCCACTGAATGCATCCGATGAAGAGAGCTGTAGCTCACAAAAGCTTATGCTCAAATAAATTGGTTAGTCTCTAAGGTGCCACAAGTACTCCTTTTCTTTTTGCAGATACAGACTAACGCGGCTGCTACTCTAAAAGAAAACAGAAGGTTACTTCAAAACCCATTGTCCTTCCAAGAACTCTGTGCTGCCCAGAAACTGCATAAAAAACTCTTGAGACCTGATCCTTTCATCTCAGATCTGCTTGATGCTTTATGCAGGGGAAGCTTGATTGAAGATTGAAATCTCCAGCCCCTCCTGGAACACCCTGGATATAAATGTTGGACTATAACATATGGACTAATTCTGAAAGAACTCTTTGCAACTACAAAGCTCACCATCTCTACTATGAAACTGATCTCAGAACTGTACTCATGTCTGTAAATATACTGATCTTTTAACCAATATTCTCTCTTTTCTAATAAATTTTAGTTAATAAGAATTGGCTGTAAGCATGTATTTGGGTAAAATCTGAAATATTCATTAACTTGGGAGGTGATGTGCCCGATCCTTTGGGATTGGTAAAACTTTCTTATATGATTTTCAGTAATCCTCATCATATTTGACTGGGGTGTCAGGGTGGAAGCCCATGGCTGGGTTGCTAAGTATAAGGGAACTGTGTTTTGGCTTCTGGATAACCAGTAAGGTATTGTAGAAGCTGTTTTGTGCTGGTTTGGTAAATCTAAGTATTGGAATATCCACCAGCTTTGGTGATTGTGTGTCCTGTTCTTTATAGTTTGCCTAATTGAGTAAACTTAGTGTGGCCCCACTGGGACCCCAGGCACAGTGGCGTAGTCTGGCTAGGATACACATTACTAGAGGTTAATTGGGTTTTTGGATCAGAACCCCACACTTCTCAAAAATTATTTTTGATATTGGAGAGTTTAAAAGTTAAAAATCAGTTACAATGAGTCACCCACGGTCATATGAAGATCTTGACAGAAAAAGCCTTGAAAAATTGTGCTCACAGAGGGGTCGTTTTTTAAGAAAAAGGCCCCAGAGCAAGAACTGAAAAATCTATTAATGACCAGTAATCAGAGAGCAGGGTCTCCTTCACCTGCCCCAGATCCACTCCCTGCTGAAGCAATTAGAATGCAACTGGCAGTAAACAAGCAAAAAATTAGAGCATGAACAGAAGCTGACAGATCTTTGATTATAGGAAAAACAAAAAATATCTGATATGGAAAAAGAAGCCCATTTAAGGCATATGGATTGGCTGTCTGCTGAGGAAAAGGCTCACCAGATGCAACAGCAATCTGCCAGACTTCAGCTCCAAGTCTTGGAAAAGCTCCAATAGCCTGAAAATCCATCCCCTCATGACAACAAAAACTGGGGAAGAATTTGTCCCATTTACAAAGAAACTGAAGACGGAGAAATTTCTATCTACCTTTGAATGTCTATGTGAAATTCACCATAGCCCAGAGATACAGCGTATGCCTGTCCTGCTGACCAGATTGACTGGGAAAGCCAGGCAATTGTTCAGTGAAGTGGGTATGGATGAAGCTTTGAATTATGTAAATGTAAGCAGAGACAGGATGAGCTCCACCCTGACATCTGGTGGTGAGGTGTGGCAAGTTGTGGAAAAGAATTTCAGGGGCTGATCTCATTTGCATAGGCTCACACACACCACCTAGAATGAGGCCATAGCTGCCCAAATGGTCACTTTGGCTGCTGTGGGATCCCCAGTGTCTCTGTTATTGGGACAGGAAGAATAAATTGTTATTACCCTGATTATGGGAATCAAGGCCAGTGGAACTGTACTTGGCCTTTTGTTATGATGGAGATACTCACCATCAACTAAGTAGCACTCGCTAGGCAAGGGAAATGGGTTCCAAAACTCTGTGAATTGAGAGAGGTTTGAGACAGGCATTAGTGCCTGGTGGTGTTGATCTGTTTGTGAGGGCCTGAAACACTAATGTCTCTCTCCACTGTAGTATATCAGAGCTAATTTTGGGTCTATTAAGAGTCTTCCTCCAGATGCTGTGCTGAATTCACTTTGGCCTTATGGTGCACCAGCACTAAGTCTTCCACTACTATGAGCTGAAATCACTGAGCACTGTGTCAAGTAGTGGGGAGCCGGAAGATCTAGAGCGCAGTGGTGCTGTTCGTGGATAGGGTGGCAGAGCGTTTGTAAGACGGCGAGTGGAGCCAAGCTGTGCAGAGCTGTTCATGAGACTGTAAGCCGAGCCGAGCTGTTCGTGAGACAGCGGAGCGGAGCCCTGTGGAGCTGTGGAGCAGTCAGCTTCAGGTCACGTAAGGTGCCCCTTACCTCTTTTCCCCGCCACACACAGGCACATTTTTAGCTGGACTGGGGAGTAACACTCTGCAGATGAACTTTTGAACTCTGGGGCTGGACTTTTTTTTGGACTTTGGGTGATTTTTTGGATTGCTGGACTCGAGAGATGTTTGGGTTCTGGGACTCAAGAACCCGAGGGAAAGGATGCGGCCCAATTTGCTGGGGTGGCTCTTTGCTCATGATTTGGTTAATGAACACTAGTTGTGGTGTTTTCCCAATTTAATGCTGATGTCGTTTACCTCATGTTATTAAAGATTCTCTGCTACACCGAGACCCTGTGCTTGCGAGAGGGGAAGTATTGCCTCTTTGAGGCGCCCAGGGGGTGTGTAGGATTTTCCCAGGTCACTGGGTGGGGGCTCGAGACAGTTTTGCATTAGCTTTGATGAGAGGGAACTTCTGTGAACTGAACCTTGCCCTTGCTGCTATCAGCTTGGCCTGGCAGAAGGGTTACATAAAATATAAAGATACTGTGTTAAAACATTTCAAGGTTACCTCTGAAACTTACAGGTTAAAATTTAGACATTTTAAAATGTCTAAAAATATTTCTTATGTGGAACGTGCTCATAAACTGTTAGGTTTTGTCAAGAAGTGGATTAATGGTGAGAAAGCTTTGGGGATTGTCTGCCCCACTCTTTGCAGTTTGCCCTAATTGAGTACCTTCAGTGTGGCCCCCCGGCACCATGGTCAAAAACTGGTTAAATGGAGACTACAACTGGTCATACTGAAAAGTGACTCTCAGGCTGGAAAGAGGTTACTAGTGGAGTTCCTCAGGGATCAGTCTTCGGGCCAATCTTATTTAACACTGCCATTCATGACCTTGGCACAAAAATTAGGAGCATGCTCAAAAAATGTGTGGATGGCACAAAGTTGGGAGGTATTTCCAATCCAGAGGAGATCAGGAATATCGTACAAGAAGATCAGGCTGACGTTGAAAACTGAAGTCATAGACATGGATGCAATTTAATAGTGCAAAGTGCAAAGTCATGAACTTAGGGACTAACAACAAGAATTTTTGTTATAAACTGGGAGGTTATCACTTGAAAGGAACAGAGGAGGAGAAAGACTGAGTTGTACTGGTTGATGACAGGATGACTATGAGCTGCTAATGTGATATGCTTATGAAAAAGGCTAATGCAGTCTTAGGATGCAACAGGTGAGGTATTTCCAGTAGAGATATGGAAGTGTTAATACAATTATACAAGATACTGGTGAGACCTCATTGGGAACACTGGGTGCAATTTTGATTTCCCTTCTTTAAGAAAGATGAATTCAAACTGGAACAGATGCAGAGAAGGGCTACTAGAATGATCCAAGGAATAGAAAACCTACCTTATGAGAGGAGACTCAAAGAGCTTAGCTTGTTTAGCCTAACCAAAAGAAGACTGAGGGGAGCTGTGATTGGTTTCTATAGGTACATCAGAGGGATAAATACAAAGGGAGAGGAGTTATTTCATTTTAGCACCAATGTTGACAAAAGAACAAATGGATATAACATGGTCATCAAAATAAGTTTAGGCTAGAAATTAGATGAAGATTTCTAACTATCAGAGGAGTGAAGCTCTGGAACTGCCTTCCAGGGCAGTGAGGACAAAAAAACCTAACTGGCTTCAAGACTGAGCTTGATAAGTTTATGGAGGGGATGGTATAATAAGGCCGCCAACAATGGCATGTAGCCAATCTGCAACTGCTAGTAGCAAATATCTGCAATGGCTGGTGATGAAACCCTAGCTGGGGACGGCTCTGAGTTACTACAGAGAGTGCTTTTCCAGGTGTCTGGCTGGTGGGCCTTGTCCACATGCTCAGGGTCTAACTGACTGCCAGATTTGAAGTTGGGAAGGAATTTTCCCCCTGAGTCTTATTGGCAGACACCATGGGTTTTTTTTGCCTTCCTGTGCAGCCTGGGGCAGGGATCACTTATGTATCTAGTGTAAATGGTGGATTCTCTGTAACTTGAAGTCTTTTAATCATAATTTGAGGACTTCAGTAACTCATCCAGTGGTTATGGATCTATTAGAGGAATGGGTGAGTGAGGTTCTGTGGCCTGCGATACGCAGACATCCCTTGGCCCACGTCGCCTCCTACAGCCCCCAATGGCCTGGGAGCTGTGATCGGCTGAACCTGTGGACACAGCAAGTAAACAAACCTGCCTGGCCTGCCAGGGGCCTTACCCTGATGGGCCGTGTACCAAAGGATGCTGATCCCTGGACTAGATGATCATGATGGTCCCTTCTAGCCTTAAAGTCTATGAGTCCTAGTACATCGTAACAGCGGAACACATAAGACAGTTTTTTATTTATAGCTTTCAAACATTTTTAACGTACTCAACATCTGGAGATCAGATGCATGCAAATATGAAGTTTCATCCATATGCTGTAGAAGCCGACCTGGTGTGCAAATAAGTATATTTATATGGTGGATTTTGTTGGCCTCTTGTTTCAGATCCTGAAATTTAATTAAAACAGTTTAGTTCTGATTACATGTCTCGAAGCTGACCCAACACCAATCATACTCAAGCTGTCTTAAACTGGCAATCACTAACAGTAACCCTATTTTAACTATTGAACCCAGATGGATTTATGGCCTTCACAACATCCCCTGCCAATGAGTTCAACAGCTTGTCTGCGCACTGTGTGAAGAAGTACTTCCTTATGGTAGTTTTAACCCACTGCTGATTAATTTCATTGGGTAACCCCTGGTTCTTCTGACATGTGAAGAGAGAACGAACATTTCCTTCTTCATTCTTTGCACACCACTCGTGATTTTATAGACCTCTCGTTGTTGTCGATTTTTCCAAGCTGAAAAGTCCCAGTCTTTTTAATCTCCCCTCCTACGGGAAGCTGTTCTACCCCCTTCATCATTTTTCTTGCCCTTCTCGGTACCCTTTCCAACTCTAATATACCTTTTTTGAGATGGGTCAATCATCTGCATATAGTATACAGCTTGTGGGCATACCATGGATTTATATAGAGACATTATGGCATCTTCTGTCTCAGCATCTATCCCTTTCCTAATGGTTGCTAACCTTCTGTTCGCTTTTTTGACTGCTGCTGCACACTGAGCAGATGCTTTCAGAGAACTATCCACAGTGAGCCCAGGATCTTTCTTGAGTGGTAACAGCTCATCAGTGATATGATAAACCCCCCTCATTTTCTATGTATCGTTGGGATTATGTTTTCCAATGAGCATTACTTTGCACTTACCAACATGGAATTTCATCTGCCATTTTGTTGCCCAGTCACCCAGTTGTCTGAGATTCCTTTGTAATTCTTCACGGTCTGCTTTGGACTTATCTGTCTTGAGTAAGTTTCTGTCATTTGCACATTTTGCCACATCACCATTTACCCCCTTTTCCAGATCATTTATGAATATGTTGAATATCACTAGCCCCAGTACAGATCCCTGGGGGACACCACTATTTACCTCTCTCCACTCTGTATATTGACCATTTATTCCTGTCCTTTGCTTCCTGTTTTTTAAATTACTGATCCGTGAGAGGACTTTCCCTCTTATCCCGTGACTGCTTACTTTGCTTAGGACCCCCACCAAAGGCTCTTTGTCAAAGGTTTTCTGAAAATCCAGGTACCTCATGTCTCCTGCTTTGCCCCATGAGCATTTAACCCTTCTGGACCCATTGGGTAACAGTGTGAAGTACAGAGGAAAACTGAGGCATGCATAGGATTAATTAAAAATATTACAGAAAATTCCCACTTTATTACGGTCTGGTAGGTTTTAAACCTGATGCTGCACATGGAAATGTGTCCAACTGTCTCTCAGGCATGGGCCATGCCCCTTGTGTGCTCCTTTCTCCCCAATATCACACTTGTGACAGAGTACTCCCAAGCAGGGCACAGCTGGGCACCTGAGAACAGAGCTGAGCCTCCCCTGAGCACAGCCAAGGTCACTGACTCTCAGGAGAACCGGTGGCTTTCTTAAAGTCCCAGCTCCTGGAGTCATGTGAATTTGTAAGAATTCCAGCTTTTGCTTAGCCAATGAAATCAGTGTCTAGTGCTCATGGCTGGGGAGCACAGTCCAGCGGCTCCATGGAGGGATGAATAAAGAACCCAAACTGATCAGTTTTGTAATCCCATGATTTTGGGGGCCTCACTTGTGAGCACTGAAGCTGGTGACACTGCATAGATGGTGGGCTCTATGTGCCTATGAGCCCCAAAGTACGCTAGTAACAACCAGCACAGAGATGTCCTCTGAAGTAGCTGCCACTGTTAATGAGGGGAGCTGCAAGGCTTAGCTGAGCCACTGGGTGGGAAAGGGTGGATTGTGGGGTAGGATGCTGGGTGGGGCAGGGCAGGCTGGAGAGAGTGAGGTGGCAAGTGGGGAAGACTGACTGGGCGGGGGGAGGGAAGGCTGGCTGAGGGTGGCTGAGGGAAGGCTTGTGGGGAAGAGGGTGGGGCGGTGGCAGCAGCAGGTGCTGGAAGGAGGGTGGCAGGCACTGGGTGGGAAGTTGAGGGGGTGTTGGCTGTGGGAAGGCTGGGTTGGGGGAAGCAGGTGCTGGGTGGGAAAAGTTGGGGGGTTGGGGAAAGGGGGGGCATGGGCGGTGGGCTAGGAGGGGCAAAGGCTAGGCTGGGATTGGCAGATGCCGAGCAGGGAAGGCTGGGCTGGTGGGGTGGGGAAGGCCACGGGCACTTTGCTTGGCCTTTCCACACAGCATCTGTCTGTCCAGCCCCGTTATCAGGGCGTGGCCTCGCTTGCTGATCAGTCTTCAGAGGCTGCTGCTGCAGTGCAAAGGCAATCAAGAGCTGGATTAACCTGACTGCGTCTGCCCCATGCCTCAGTGGGCATCCTGCACGAGAGCCGGCAGAGGGACCCTTGCGTCCTGAGCAAAGCTCCCTGCCAAGGGGTTCTCCCAGGCAGCCTTTCCTTCTGTGCCAGAGCTTTGGGGTGAGAGGAGATGGCTGCCCTGGCAGGAATCTGGGGTGAGAGGAGATGGCTGCCCTGGCAGGAATCTGGGGCCCATTGATCCAACACCCTTTGTCCCTTGGGTGGCTGTTAACAGCATCACAGGCTAGTCTGTGAGCCTGTGTGGGATAGAGGGTGGCTGCTCTTCATTGATCCCTCACCCTCGTTATCTGTAGCCTCTTCCTGGCCGATAAGGGGGCTACAGGGTGAGGGCAGGGCGGGGCCTGGAGCCTGAACTTTGGCAACCTGCCACCGACTGCCATGCCGGTGTTACGGTAACACCAGGACTCTGATTTGAACTCTGCTTCATGCTGTCACCTTGGGCTTGGAGCTTTGCCACCTGGCCTTCACCTGAAGGTGGCGAGTGGTTTTCTTCTAATGTCTGAGCCAAATCGGTGCAGCTGTTTGAGTCCCACAAGGTGGGTCTCTACGCTGTGATGTGGAGAATGAACTCTGCGGGTGGGGCAAGGGCTGTGCCGCTGGGGCAGCGGGGGCCTGCTCGCCAGGCCAGTTCTCTAAAGTCAGCCTTTGTATCTTAAGAACATAAGTGTAACCTTTCTGCCTGTCTGAGTTGGCAGCAACAAAGGCCGGGTTCAGTATCTAGGGGTTCCATTCCAATAACACAATGGAAAACCGGCTCGAGCCCCCACCCAGTGACCTGGGACAAATATATACCACCCCCGCTGGGCACCTCCAAGAGGCAATACTTCCCCTCTCGCAAGCACAGAGTCTGAGTGTAGCAAAAAGCCTTTTAATAACAGAGAGAAACAATGTGGCATTATGTTGGGGAAACACCACCAACAGGATTCATAACACAACCCATGAGCAAAAAACCCAGCCCAAGCAAATTGGGGCATGTCCTTTCCCTTTGGTTCTTGAGTCCAGCAACCCAAAATCACCCAAAGTCCCAAAAGTCCAACGACCCAAAAGTCTCTGTCCCTGGTCAGGGCAGCCCCAGAGTTCAAAAGTTGATCTGCAGAGTTTTACCTCCCAACCTGGGTGGAGATTGGGGTTAAGGGGCACCTTACATGGTCCAAAGCTGATGGCCCCACCTCTCCATGGGGCTCTGCTTTGCCAGCCACCCCATGAGTTGCTCTAGGCATCCAACAAACTGCTCTGCTCCCCCAGCCGCTCTGCTCCGCTCGCCATCCCGCAAACTACTCCACCATATATCTTCAGCCTCCCCCACTACTTAACACAACACTCAGTGATTTCAGCTCTTAGTAAGTTTAGCTCTTTCATGATTTCAGCTTCTAGTAGGGGAGCCTCAGTGTGGGTGCACCATTAGCCCAAAGTCAATTCAGCTCAGCAGCCTGTAACTAGACTCCTAATGGAATCAAAATTATAGTGGAAAGAGAAGGAAGTCCAATTAGCATGTAAGGCCCTCACAAGAGGGGGGAGGGCATACCACCAAGTATTAATACCTGTCCCCAGCCTCTCTCCCTTTACAGAGTTTAGGAACCCATGTCCCTTGCCTAGCGAGTGCTACTTAGTTGATGGCGTGTCCCTCCATCATAACAAAAGGCAAAGTACAGTTCCACTGTCCTTGATTCCCATAATCAAGGTAATAACAATTTATTCTTCCTGCCCCAATAACAGAGACACTGGGGATCCCACAGCAGCCAAAGTGACCATTTGGGCAGCTATGGCCTCATTCTAGGCGGGGTGGGTGTGCCTATGCAAATGAGATCAGCCCCTGAAGTTCTTTTCCACAACTTGCCACACCTCACCACCAGATGTCAGGGTGGAGCTCATCCCGATTCTGCTTACGAGAGGAAAGTGATCAGGAACAGTCAGCATGGATTCACCAAGGGCAAGTCATGCCTGACTAATCTAATTGCCTTCTATGATGAGATAACTGGCTCTGTGGATGAAGGGAAAGCAGTGGACGTGTTGTTCCTTGATTTTAGCAAAGCTTTTGACATGGTCTCCCACAGTATTCTTGCCAGCAAGTTAAAGAAGTATGGGCTGGATGAATGGACTATAAGGTGGATAGAAAGCTGGCTAGATTGTCTGGCTCAACGGGTAGTGATCAATGGCTCCATGTCTAGCTGGCAGTATCAAGTGGAGCACCCCAGGGGTCGGTCCTGGGGCCGGTTTTGTTCAATATCTTCATAAATGATCTGGAGGATGGTGTGGATTGCACCCTCAGCAAGTGAATTATGACAATTCAGAATTTGGTTTTGTTCTGAATTGGAATGAAAACAAATATTTTCCAATTTTCCATGAAATGGAAATTCTAAAACAATTAGATTTAAAAAAAAATCTTCATTTTGAAATTTTTTTTACAGCTCGTACTCAGTACAGATTGGAACATCTTGATTTCTAGATTAGTCTCTCATCTGTGTTGTTATGAAACAGTTTGACGTCTGGATCTAGACAATAAGATAAGCACTTGCTATACAAATTAGAGGACCAGCTGGTTTTCAATATCCTAGAAAAATGATTCCGGACTAACACAAGGTTATTGAAAAGAGCTGCTCTTAGAATTAGTACTCTGAATGTTGCTTATTTTTATGTTGATAATGTTAGCACCAAACTGTTATATTAGAACAAAAATAGGAGACTCTTTTGTCTAGAAAATAAGATAAAACATTTCATTTTCTATGCAGCAGCTGCTCTTAATGTTTGAATAATAAATAAATTAAATAGACTTTTGACTGTTTTGTCATACTGACCTCTCGATAATAGCAGTATTGCATCCTCTGACAAGGCTTGACATAGGACATAGGCAGTCTTACCACGACCATCATGCAATGTAAAAATACAAATGAAATAACCTGTCAAATTAATTTTGAAACTAGAGCTTTGTTCTGAAGTGAAATTTTGAAAATTTCCAAGAAAAACTTTTCACGTTTACAGCTAAATTAATACAAAGTTTTGAAAAAAAATCTAAAAGGGCATTTTCCCATGGGTAACCATTCCAACAAAAAATTTCTGACCAGCTTGAATGATGAAATCCATCCGCTCCCATGTTAGGTATAAAAATACTTGCCTACTTAACATACAGATGGAGGGAAGAACAAAGAGCACTGAAGTAATGACTTGCCGAAGATCACACAGTGGCAGAGCGGAGAACAGAACCCAAGTTCTGACTCTGAGTCCACTAATCCAATACTCAAACCAGCTTCTCAATCCATTGCTTCGCGTACACTTGAGATAGTATTACCTAAAAAATTGGATCCTGAATGATTGGAAAAAAGAAAAGGAGGACTAGTGGCACCTCAGAGACTAATTTATCAGAGCATGAGCTTTCATGAGCTACAGCATCCGATGAAGCGAGCGGTAGCTCACGGAAGCTCACGCTCAAATAAATTGGTTAGTCTCTAAGGTGCCACAAGTCCTCCTGTTCTTTTTGCGGATACAGACTAACACGGCTGCTCCTCTGAAACCTGAATAACTGGAAACATTAGAAACACAATTTACATTGTTAATCCCCTTTTTGCTTGGTAGAAAAGGATAGAAAGCCCTAATTAAATATATAGCTACCTTAGCTTGAGGGCTGGGGTAGCTATTTGTACACGCAGTTGCATTTCCCTGTTGAGAAGGGAATGTCTTTATTGTAACGCTGCCTCACAAGAGCTTTTGAAATATTTCAGTGGCTGCCATGAGACGACAAGGTGAAGCAACAAATAAACGGAGAATCTTTGTTTTGTTTTAGAATCACGACCCTGGTACCCAGTATTTCATCAGTTTGAGAAAAACAATTTCCTGCAAGAGATTTACAAAATGGCAACTACCGTAGCATGGCTTAGAGCACTAGTGGCTGAATAAAAATGAGAGCAGAGCTTTGCAGTCTCATCCTCACAAATGGCACCTTCAAGTTCCTTTTAATTTCAGTTTGGTCAATCTGGGGTGGGAAGTAGAGAGCATCAAAGCAGCATTTTCAAGTACGTTAAGAACTAACCTTTCATGGGCTATTCTCTTTTGTTGTTTAAAGAACTTGAAAGTAATTTAAGATGACAATTCAGACCTTTACAGAGACACTCTGCATGTCAGGTAACTAGTGCAGTCAGTTAAAAATTTATTTTTCTTGTACATTTAGACTCTGCTTTGACATTGCCTTAAGCACAAATGATGCTTTAAGAGGACTAAGAAGAAAGGTTTGCATTTTAGGTCAAGACCATTTGAATGTCACTATTTACACACTGGCTTAAGAGCCAACTGGATCTAGAAAGTCACTTAAAAAATTGTGAAGCTATTAGTAAGAAAATCGTAAGTCTTCAGAAAGCATGAGCCTTTCACTGGCGCTTCCACGCATGCTTCTGAAAATAGGGAAGACATTTTCAGCGTAATTAATATGGAGGCTATTAGCCAGGATGGGCAGGGATGGTGTCCCTAGCCTCCGTTTACCAGAAGCTGGGAATGAGCAACAGGGGATGGATCCCTTGGTGATGACCTGTTCTGTTCGTTCCCTGAAGGGTTCATGTTTAGTTATTCCACCTGGAAACAGGCAGGGCACACCCTGACTGTTTTGTAGAAGCAATGCACACATTGCTCTATCCAAGGACAAGGGCTAGATATGAACCATGAGAACTTGATTAAGGGACAGTGACTGTGGGAAGCTTTCTTAGCCTGGGCTCAAGGCCTGAGAACCAGGATTGTAGTAGATAAAAGATGGTAAATAAGTATATTTAATCAACGTCATACATTCCTTTGTGTATCTTTTTGCGGTAGAAGTGTGTAATGCATAGGGGGGAGAAATATAATAAAAGGAGAAGGTGGAAGGCAGGGGGCAGAACAGCCCATCTCAGCTGACCAGCCTGCTTGCTTGCATAAAGCTGTGTTCTGTCTCATCATTGAACTGCCACAGTTCCCTCTGGGGCACCTGGCACTGGCCACTGTTGGAAGACAGGATCCTGGGCTAGACGGACCTTAGGTCTGACCCCGTAGGGCCATTCTTATGAGGCAGTGAAACTTTAACTTTAAATTCTGGCTGATGGAAAAGCGAGTGGCAGGTCTGTAGGTACTCTGTGCGCCTCTTCTGGTTTTCTCATGTAAATGATATGAGAAGAACAGGAGGACTTGTGGCACCTTAAAGACTAACCAATTTATTTGAGCATAAGCTTTCGTGAGCTACAGCTCACTTCATCAGATACAGTGAGCGGTAGCTCACGAAAGCTTATGCGCAAATAAATTGGCTAGTCTCTAAGGTGCCACAAGTCCTCCTTTTCTTTTTGCGAATACAGACTAACATGGCTGCTCCTCTGAAACCTGTCGATATGAGAAGAGTCTAGCTTGACCTTTGTTTTTCAGTACTCCAGCAACTATGGACCAGAATTATATTGTTTGTGGGCTGCAGCAAAAACTAAACATGTTGTATTCCTTCCTGAGAAGTCACCTAAATAAGGAGAGCCTTGTGTTTTATGCAAGTTGTAAGGAGGTGCCATTCATATGTATCTCTTTCTTTTTGGATATAATCAAGTATGAGGGAGTGAAACTAATTATTTTGAAATCTGCAAGAGAGACTTAAATGGTCAAATGAGAGTGGAAAAATTAACAGGTGTGTTTTAAAAAATAGATGGTGAAAGTTGTTTCAGTAAGAGCTGGTTGTATTTTTAACTGGTGTGGGACATTTTGTACTTTATTTACATAATGTGTAAAGGGGTGACTTTAAAAGGTGGTGATATGAATACTTATGTGGTATCAAGGAAGAGAAGGCAGTTGAGAGTATGGAAAGACTTTCTTTATGGTCTTATGGCTTGATCCTGCAAACACTTATTGTGAAAGTAATTCTACTTCCGCGAGCAGTCCATTGAAGTACTGGTGCTTAAGCATTTGCACCATGATGCCGCAGATATTTAATAATTACCGACTGTTTAAATAGAAGCCTTCCAGATTACCTTATTTGAAAGGCTTTATGGATGTATTTGTTTTTCAAGTCTTTTAAATGAGTTGTAAAAACCAATTTCTGCTCTCTCGCTGATATAAGAAGGTATGAATATCCATGTTGCCATATTGCTGACTTCAGTGTAGAGAGAAGACACGGATTAATTTTTTGATAGAAATTCTGTTTCTATGATTGAGTCAGGGAATATATGTAGTTTCCTTAACTACTAGCTTAAAAAAAATTCTTGGCACTTAAAAAAAATCCACACATTGTTGTGCACCATAATAAACAGGCAACAAATGTCTTGGTGAAAGAAAGTGCTCTCGGTGGAAATACTAAAATTAGGCGGTGGTGGATTTACCCTGATTGGAATCCTGGTATCTGTGCACGTACATTGAAGTGCCTGTGAAAGCGGCACTGCTGGGGAGATCTGGTTTAGCCCACACACTTCTGACTTGCTAGGGTGCAACACCCCAACTCTCCTGCCCGCTCCCCAGCTCTCTGCAGGATTTGACACTCTCGCTAGGCGGTGCTTCCCGCTCTGCGGAGTATGGCACCTTAGCTTCCTGTCTCAGTATCTGGGGGGAGGGTGATAATCTCTCTCCACCCATGTAATCAGGTCCCATCCCATCTCTGGGGTGGAGGAAAGCTATTTTGCTTTAAATGCTAAGAATATATTTACTTCCTAGTAGAGAACTATCACCATCACAGTGAAAGATCACATTCACTTCTTCTCTTGGACTTGTTGACCGACAGGTTCAGTATTTGTTCAGAGTGTTCTGTAGGCTCCGCCCTGGCATACCTATACTGGCTGTCCATGGCAAACAGCAACAGAAGTAAAAATGAAGGTCTACAATGACTTTGTTCGCAAGAAATCAGCAGTGCTTTTTGTTACAGATGTTGCAGCTTGAGGCCTGGGTAGGTAACCTTCAGGGTAATAGTGTATCCGTGGAGTGATGTTCCAAGCCTGTTCCAATACCTTAGCAGTGCATTCTCTTAGAAAACAGGCTTTAAGAAGCATTTTTAAAACAAGATAAGTCTACATTTAGTTTGTTGCTTCCTTATCTAAAAGCTAGTCATTATATCCAAAAACTAAAATAATTAAAATACTGTCTTCTCAATGCAGTCTCTCTCTTTAACGGGGCCTCACTTCGGTAATCTGTACTTAGTTTATTCCTGTTTGACTTTGTAAAACGTCTGTTTTGAGCAATCTTGTAATGCTGTGCATTACTGACGCGTTGAATTGAAGCTGTGTGGCTCTCTAATCCATAGACCGTCCAGCTGTTCCAGCACTCAGTAATTTTGTGTTCAGGAAATAGATAACAAGAACGGGATGTCCTGAATGCCAGAAGGAGAGTTTTCAAAGGCTTTAAATACTCTGATGCCTCTTGCATTCCATGGGTTAGTCTAAAAAGTAGATAAAAGGAGCAGCCAACCAGTAGCTGTTGAGAGGAAGTTGGAGGGATTTTTATAATGCCTGCCTCTGAATTGAAATGTCAATGTGGGAAAAATCAGCTCTCCTTTCTTGCTTCTAACGAGGTAAAACAATAGCTGAGGCAAGAACAAGAAGATTCCTATTGATGGAAGTAGTTTTGTGTACGTCTTGCTTTCCTTTGACTGTTTTTTGTTAGAAGGAAAGCATATTAGTTGTTCCCTTGTTTTCTCATTGTGCTTTTGTAACTTACAATATAATTTTTCATGCTTAATAACTTAAAAATGATTAGGTGTAATTGTTCAAAGGGCTTTCAAGAACTCACTTGCACTTGTCTGACATCGGAAGTTGGGTTCAAACATTCAGAAGTAAAATTCACTGGCCCAAAATATCATCTTGTCTCCAACAGATTAGAAGAGGGAAATACTCTAAATTAGGAGGCGACAGAGTATAGGACTCCATCTCTACCTTCCATACGGTTTAGTTCTCACTGCTAAGGAATTTATGTGGATGCGTCTGTTTAGAAACAGTTGTGTGGATAATTGTTGCATATTCTGTGACCGTCATCAAATAGTAAATATTGATTCTACACAGTGCAACAGAGTTTGGCTACTGTTAGCCTGGAATGCCCGTTAAATTCAGGGGACACCATCACCGGCCTAATCACATCAGCCACATTATCAAGGGCTCGTTCACCTGCCCATCCGCCAATGTGATCTATGCCATCGTGTGCCAGCAATGCCCCTCTGCCACGTCCATTGGCCAGACCGGACAGTCTCTACGCAAAAGAATAAATGGACACAAATCAGACATCAAGAATTATAACATTCATAAACCAGGCAGAGAACACTTCAGTCTCTCTGGTCACGCGATCTCTGACCTAAAAGTCGCAATATTACAACAAAAAGACTACAAAAACAGACTCCAACGAGAGACTGCTGAATTGGAATTAATTTGCAAACTGGATACAATTAACTCAGACTTGAATAGAGACTGGGAGTGGATGAGTCATTACACAAAGTAAAACTATTTCCCCATGTTTATTCCCCCTCCTCCCCCCACTGTTCCTCAGATGTTCTTGTTAACTGCTGGAAATGGCCCACCTTGATGATCGCTACAAAAGGTTTAGTTCCCCCCTCCCACCCCCCCGCTCTCCTGCTGGTAATAGCTCATCTTAAGTGATCACTCTCCTTACGGTGTGTATGATAACACCCATTTTTTTCATCTTCTGTGTGTATATACATCTCCTCACTGTATTTTCCACTGAATGCATCCAATGAAGTGAGCTGTAGCTCATGAAAGCTTATGCTCAAATAAATTTGTTAGTTTCTAAGGTGCCACAAGTCCTCCTTTTCTTTTTGAGAATACAGACTAACACAGCTGCTACTCTGAAACCCATTAAATTTGAAATTTTCTTCCTTTTAATTATGACTGCCTTTCAACATGGACTGTTGAGTCTTACCTAGCAACCCCTTCTTTGCTGTCATAGAAATAGAAAGTGATGTTTTAATACCTGGATAGATATGGTAGAAGCAGCTGACCACAACTAATTTCAAGCTCTGGTTGTATAGCAAATTGATATTCTCCATAAAAAGTGGGTCAAATCACTTACTCAATCATTAAATCCCAGGGCATGTTATTATCTGTAAGACCTGTCCTTGCCAGGTGTGAAATTATGTTCCATTCAATGCTCTGTCATTACTTAGGAAATGAAGACACCATTAATTTTATTTCACTTTGACAAAGGGGATAGCTGTTTATGATATGCTGATACATGCAATTAATTTTCATTTCAGGAGATTGTTCACAGGCAGTGTCTACAAATTGATCTGAATGATGGCTCTCTCAGAATAGTACTGCAAAATAAAGTACTGCGCCGTGTTAAAGCTTTAATCTCTTTCTCTTTCTCCACAGATTTCCCTGCAGTGAACTGGGTCATTCAGTTTAATTGTCCAGAGGATGCAAATACATACATTCACAGAGTGGGAAGAACAGCCAGGTACATGTTTAATTATGATTTGCATTTGAGTGTTTGCAACTAAATAGCTGTGTGTGTTGATCACAGGAAGAAAACTAATAACCTGATTAGCTAGGTACAGGTCAGAAGGGACTAAAAGCCATTACTACCTGAAGGCTGTTTGACAGCTTATGTGAAGTGAATTTGTCTTTATCAATCCGCCACAGATCTATATAAAAAAATCTCTACAAAATTCGCACAAATACGCATAGTTGAATAGTTAAGAGACTGAACTGTCCTCTCATTCTTAGACGTGGTCCTGCCAGGCAGAGTGGAAGCTCATTTGTGCTGTACCTGTTCTACAGATAAATAAGACTTTACTCTCTAGTGCTGGCAATGCATTTTCTTCCAATGGCATGAAATTCATTTGAAAAGGATGATGCAGTGTTTCTTGTTTTTATTTGGAAAATTCTGATCGTAGGTTGGTTTCTAAAAATCTTTTAAGTTTTCAACATTTAATAGAATCATACTCTTGGGGATAGGAACAACTTACATTAATTATTTGCTCCCTAAAGCAATTTCTTGAAAGAGTTGCGTGAGTCATACCTACTTGTGTGAAAACTCAGTAGATAAAATCTTCAAAAATATACAGACTTCAGAGGGGGCATTACATCTCAGATGATAACTCGTGCTGAAGATTTGTCATCGCATTTTTTATCAAAAATCACGGCGCAATCATGCTACATTTAGTAAAGTCATGGGCTTGATTTTTGATATTTTAAAACAAAAATGCCATGACAAACAAGGAGGAAGGGCCCGAGTGAGGTGATGATGGGGATGGAGAAAAAGCCTGCCCCACACTCACCATAGAATCATAGAATATCAGGGTTGGAAGGGACCCCAGAAGGTCATCTAGTCCAACCCCCTGCTCGAAGCAGGACCAATTCCCAGTTAAATCATCCCAGCCAGGGCTTTGTCAAGCCTGACCTTAAAAACCTCTAAGGAAGGAGATTCTACCACCTCCCTAGGTAACGCATTCCAGTGTTTCACCACCCTCTTAGTGAAAAAGTTTTTCCTAATATCCAATCTAAACCTCCCCCACTGCAACTTGAGACCATTACTCCTCGTTCTGTCATCTGCTACCATTGAGAACAGTCTAGAGCCATCCTCTTTGGAACCCCCTTTCAGGTAGTTGAAAGCAGCTATCAAATCCCCCCTCATTCTTCTCTTCTGCAGGCTAAACAATCCCAGCTCCCTCAGCCTCTCCTCATAACTCATGTGTTCCAGTCCCCTAATCATTTTTGTTGCCCTTCGCTGGACTCTCTCCAATTTATCCACATCCTTCTTGAAGTGTGGGGCCCAAAACTGGACACAGTACTCCAGATGAGGCCTCACCAATGTCGAATAGAGGGGAACGATCACGTCCCTCGATCTGCTCGCTATGCCCCTACTTATACATCCCAAAATGCCATTGGCCTTCTTGGCAACAAGGGCACACTGCTGACTCATATCCAGCTTCTCGTCCACTGTCACCCCTAGGTCCTTTTCCGCAGAACTGCTGCCTAGCCATTCGGTCCCTAGTCTGTAGCTGTGCATTGGGTTCTTCCATCCTAAGTGCAGGACCCTGCACTTATCCTTATTGAACCTCATCAGATTTCTTTTGGCCCAATCCTCCAATTTGTCTAGGTCCTTCTGTATCCTATCCCTCCCCTCCAGCGTATCTACCACTCCTCCCAGTTTAGTATCATCCGCAAATTTGCTGAGAGTGCAATCCACACCATCCTCCAGATCATTTATGAAGATATTGAACAAAACCAGAACCAGGACTGACCCTTGGGGCACTCCACTTGATACCGGCTGCCAACTAGACATGGAGCCATTGATCACTACCCGTTGAGCCCGACAACCTAGCCAGCTTTCTACCCACCTTATAGTGCATTCATCCAGCCCATACTTCCTTAACTTGCTGACAAGAATACTGTGGGAGACCGTGTCAAAAGCTTTGCTAAAGTCAAGAAACAATACATCCACTGCTTTCCCTTCATCCACAGAACCAGTAATCTCATCATAAAAGGCGATTAGATTAGTCAGGCATGACCTTCCCTTGGTGAATCCATGCTGGCTGTTCCTGATCACTTTCCTCTCATGCAAGTGCTTCAGGATTGATTCTTTGAGGACCTGCTCCACGATTTTTCCAGGGACTGAGGTGAGGCTGACTGGCCTGTAGTTCCCAGGATCCTCCTTCTTCCCTTTTTTAAAGATTGGCACTACATTCGCCTTTTTCCAGTCATCCGGGACTTCCCCGGTTCGCCACGAGTTTTCAAAGATAATGGCCAATGGCTCTGCAATCACAGCCGCCAATTCCTTCAGCACTCTCGGATGCAACTCGTCCGGCCCCATGGACTTGTGCACGTCCAGCTTTTCTAAATAGTCCCTAACCACCTCTATGGCCAAGGAATGTGTGGGCCCCTTACTGAATGAGGGAGGCAACCTAGTGACAGAGGATGTGGAAAAAGCTAATGTACTCAATGCTTTTTTTGCCTCTGTTTTCACTAACAAGGTCAGCTCCCAGACTGCTGCGCTGGGCATCACAAAATGCGGAAGAGATGGCCAGCCCTCTGTGGAGATAGAGGCGGTTAGGGACTATTTAGAAAAGCTGGACGTGCACAAGTCCATGGGGCCGGACGAGTTGCATCCGAGAGTGCTGAAGGAATTGGCGGCTGTGATTGCAGAGCCACTGGCCATTATCTTTGAAAACTCGTGGCGAACCGGGGAAGTCCCGGATGACTGGAAAAAGGCTAATGTAGTGCCAATCTTTAAAAAAGGGAAGAAGGAAGATCCTGGGAACTACAGGCCAGTCAGCCTCACCTCAGTCCCTGGAAAAATCATGGAGCAGGTCCTCAAAGAATCAATCCTGAAGCACTTGCATGAGAGGAAAGTGATCAGGAACAGCCAGCATGGATTCACCAAGGGAAGGTCATGCCTGACTAATCTAATCGCCTTTTATGATGAGATTACTGGTTCTGTGGATGAAGGGAAAGCAGTGGATGTATTGTTTCTTGACTTTAGCAAAGCTTTTGACACTGTCTCCCATAGTATTCTTGTCAGCAAGTTAAGGAAGTATGGGTTGGATGAATGCACTATAAGGTGGGTAGAAAGCTGGCTAAATTGTCGGGCTCAACGGGTAGTGATCAATGGCTCCATGTCTAGTTGGCAGCCGGTATCAAGTGGAGTGCCCCAAGGGTCGGTCCTGGGGCCGGTTTTATTCAATATCTTCATAAATGATCTGGAGGATGGTGTGGATTGCACTCTCAGCAAATTTGCGGATGATACTAAACTGGGAGGAGTGGTAGATACGCTGGAGGGGAGGGATAGGATACAGAAGGACCTAGACCAATTGGAAGATTGGGCCAAAAGGAATCTGATGAGGTTCAATAAGGATAAGTGCAGGGTCCTGCACTTAGGACGGAAGAACCCAATGCACAGCTACAGACTAGGGACCGAATGGCTAGGCAGCAGTTCTGCAGAAAAGGACCTAGGGGTGACAGTGGACGAGAAGCTGGATATGAGTCAGCAGTGTGCCCTTGTTGCCAAGAAGGCCAATGGCATTTTGGGATGTATAAGTAGGGGCATAGCGAGCAGATCGAGGGACGTGATCATTCCCCTCTATTCGACATTGGTGAGGCCTCATCTGGAGTACTGTGTCCAGTTTTGGGCCCCACACTTCAAGAAGGATGTGGATAAATTGGAGAGAGTCCAGCGAAGGGCAACAAAAATGATTAGGGGACTGGAACACATGAGTTATGAGGAGAGGCTGAGGGAACTGGGATTGTTTAGCCTGCAGAAGAGAAGAATGAGGGGGGATTTGATAGCTGCTTTCAACTACCTGAAAGGGGGTTCCAAAGAGGATGGCTCTAGACTGTTCTCAATGGTAGCAGATGACAGAACGAGGAGTAATGGTCTCAAGTTGCAGTGGGGGAGGTTTAGATTGGATATTAGGAAAAACTTTTTCACTAAGAGGGTGGTGAAACACTGGAATGCGTTACCTAGGGAGGTGGTAGAATCTCCTTCCTTAGAGGTTTTTAAGGTCAGGCTTGACAAAGCCCTGGCTGGGATGATTTAACTGGGAATTGGTCCTGCTTTGAGCAGGGGGTTGGACTAGATGACCTTCTGGGGTCCCTTCCAACCCTGATATTCTATGATTCTATCTCCACAGAGGGCTGGCCATCTCTTCCCCATTTTGTGATGCCCAGCGCAGCAGTCTGGGAGCTGACCTTGTTAGTGAAAACAGAGGCAAAAAAAGCATTGAGTACATTAGCTTTTTCCACATCCTCTGTCACTAGGTTGCCTCCCTCATTCAGTAAGGGGCCCACACATTCCTTGGCTTTCTTCTTGTTGCCAACATACCTGAAGAAACCCTTCTTGTTACTCTTGACATCTCTGGCTAGCTGCAGGTCCAGGTGCGATTTGGCCCTTCTGATATCATTCCTACATGCCCGAGCAATATTTTTATACTCTTCCCTGGTCATATGTCCTACCTTCCACTTCTTGTAAGCTTCTTTTTTATGTTTAAGATCCGCTAGGATTTCACCATTAAGCCAAGCTGGTCGCCTGCCATATTTACTATTCTTTCGACTCATTGGGATGGTTTGTCCCTGTAACCTCAACAGGGATTCCTTGAAATACAGCCAGCTCTCCTGGACTCCTTTCCCCTTCATGTTAGTCCCCCAGGGGATCCTGCAGTAGCAGCTCCTGTCCTGCCTGGCTTCCCTTCCCGGGTGCTGGAACCTGGTGCATGGGGTTGCAGCGATGCTCAGGTTTGGCCTAGCAGCCCCTCCATCATGATGGGGAGCAGGGAGCCAGGCCTAACTCTGCAGGGTAGGAGCCCTGACTGGAAGGTGAGTTTATTAAAATCACAGATACAAAGACACCTCACGGACAACTGGTAAAATCACTGTATCCAGGCTATTTTTTCCCCGCTGTGAAAAACCTACAGACTATCTTAATAGTTTGCATCTTTTTTCCCCTTCTAGAAGGGGGTGATGGGTTTTTACTTGCTTTTGGAAATGCTGGTTATGAACTGAACCATTTGCATTCTTTAAAACACCGATTAAATATTACTTACATTTAGACATGCCCCTGCTACTGTTGTCTCTGGGTATATGTACATTTGGAACTCAGTGCTGCAAAAGCTGGCATTTGCATGTTGGATACGATTGTTGTTATTGGGTCTCTGCATGAGAATAAAATACATGCATGGCTGTAACCCAGTTCTTCCTCTCCTTGAACTTGAGCCTGCTATGGTGTCATTATCCTGGGTTTGTGGCATCACACGATTGTCATGGAAAAGCAAATGGAGTAAAATTCAGCATTATTGCGTAACGGCAGCTTCTAGCAGGACTCCTGAGAGTTTTCTCAGTATTAAGTGACTTGCCTGAAATGTGTCAGGCTGTGTGTGCCCGCCTTTTCCCCCACGAGTACGACGGGATGACTTGTCTCACACAGGTGCTCTTGGGAATGCTTCTAAAGCACTCTGGAGACTGAAGCAGCTGTACTAGTGTTCCTAAAAAGGGTAAAGGAAATGGGATTTAATTCTAATCCTGCTGAGATCACTTTCCAGTGTACAAAGGGGGCCTTGTCAGAGAGCCGCTTTTCAATGAGACGTTTTCTGCGGTCGGGTAGCGGTAGAGGTAGCGTGAATAGAGCTTAGCTGAATATTGGGGATAGAAGGCCTGTTTCTTGGTTGAGAAACTGTGCCCTCTGCTATACGACTGACTACCCCTTGACTTCACCACACCTGTGTCGGGATCTCCTTTCAGATGAATTCTGCCAGGGCCTGTATTTAAGGCTTTGCTGAAGTTTCAAGGGAAGGCTGATAAGAACCAGTCTTCAGCTATTTTTGCTGGCAGAGTGGTGATTTGAAGAGAGCACTTTCCTTCTGTAGGAAAAGCTTTACAGGCAGTGGCGTAGCTAGGACAGGGAAACTGGGCGGGCAATGATGGGGCGGTTGGGGATAGGGAGACCTGCCTCCCCCACCATCTCCAGCCGTCCTTCACTGCTCAGCAGGCACCTGACCATGAGGCTGCCTGGGGGAGGGCGGGGGTGTACCTTGCAGGGGCAGGGCTGGAGACCAGGGCAGCAGCATGTGGTGCTGGCAGGAGCGGGACGCGGATGGACACCGACCCGGTGTTGGGAGTCCCAGCCTGTGGATTCGGGGGGCTCCAGCCCCGATCTGGGTGGGCCTGGATGCTAAGTGGGTGGGCCGCAGCCCACTCAGGCCCACCCATGGCTACAGCCCTGTCAGGTGCTTGCTGACTCCTAATCTAACGCACAGATTAACGGTAAAGCTGCCCTGCATTAGGGTTTCATTGTGGGGGAATCTGCCAAGTTCTTCGAGTGCTTGCTCATGTCGATTCCAAGTAGGTGTGCGTATGCCACATGCACAGTCGTCGGAAGGTTTTTCCCCAAGCAGTACCCGTCGGGTCAGCTGTGGAGCCCCTGGAGCTGCGCCTTCATGGCGGTGTATATAGGTCCCTGCCGACCCGCCACCTCTTCAATTCATTCTTACTGCCTCTGACGGTCGTTGGAGCTGTGTGTCTCTCTTGCCTCCGCAAGCAGTTTCCCCAGTGATTGGACTTTCTGTTAACCTGTAAATAGTTAATTAGTTAGTGTTAGTTTTCAGTAATTAGTTTGATAGAAGTGGGGGGTTCCCCCAACCCCAATTCTCTCCCCTCTTGGGGTTCGGCACATGCCTCCATCCCAAGAGTTTAAGCCGTGCGGGACCTGCTACAAGCTCATGTCAATGGGCAACCCCCATGACTCCTGCCTAAAGTGTCTGGGGGAGGCACATCAAACAGATCGCTTCAAGAGCTGCAAAGTTCTCCGCCCAAGAACAAAGAAAGAAAGGGACTTCAGGCTCAAAGAACTCCTTATGGAGGCAGCCCTCCGTCCCCTGCCGGCTCTGCGCGAGCAGGACTTGGCATTAAGCACCTCTGTGCGCAGCGCTCTGGCCTCTGTTAGAGAAACTACGGCTCGCACTCACCGATGCCACCTAAGCAACACAAGAAGACGAATAGAGGGCGCTCACCCATGGTCAGAGCACTGAGTCTGACAGCATAAGCAGTATGCATCCTGCGCAGGGATCAGCACTGTCGACTCTGGGCCTGCAGAGGGATCCGTCAAGTCTGGTGCCACTGGACCCTCCTGCTAGAGAGTGCCAGGTGGAGGAGCAGGAGCTCCCTTCCATCCTGGACACGTTTGAGGTGGCCAGGGACTTGATTGCCATGATGGCACCGCAGTTTCCCACCAGGCAAGATAGACCTCCGGCCCCACAAGGCACGGCGCCGTCCAGAAGCAAGCCCATGATGATGAAGCTCTGCTCGCCTTCCCCACGGCACCATCCTCCGACACTGTCCTGCTTGGACCACCCTGCCAGATTGGCTGAAGAAGTTAGCTGTCTGGTTCTTAAACTCAGCAGCAGCAGTCGCTCGCTGGGTGCTCAGTGATTCTCTGCCTCCCTGGGCTCAGCTCTTGCCAAGCCCTGCTTCTGCTCTGCTCCTCCACAGCTTCAGCCCAGATCCTGTCCTACACCCAGCCTTGCTCCTGCCTCAGAACCAGCCCTGCTCCCTTCTTCCCTGCCCCCGGTGATCCGGTTCTGACCCTTGGCTCTGATTCCTGACTCCGACTCTCTCTTGATTCTAGAGTGACCAGATATCCCGATTTGATAGGAACAGGCCTGATCTGGGAGTCTTTTTCTTATATAGGTTCCTATTACCCCACCCCCATCCCAATTGTTCACATTTGCCGTCTGGCCACCCTACTTGATTCTTGGCTCTGGCATTTGGATTCTGACTCTAGTTCTAATCTTTGGACCTGCTTCTTGGTTTTGGCCCTGTCTCAATCCCTGGTTTTGGCATTTGGACCAAATCACCACTAGGCATGACTCCCACTCTGACCACTATGCCTGACCGCCTACAACCCGGTCTCCTGACATGTGCTCAGTCTGGTTTGTGGTTTAACCATCACAGAGCTTGCCTTTGTGATCGATGGTTCCTCACACCAAAAGTATCACAACAATATTCAGGTTACTCCCAGTCCGAAGGGACCAATCACTTACCCCAGGTCAACTGCATTCCTGATTCTATATCAAAGAATGCTTGTAGCCAATCCGATAATAAATGTACTAAAAAATTTTAGTTAAGAAAAAGAAATGAGAGTTATTTACAGGCTTAAAGCAGGTAAACATACACACACACGAGTTACAGTCTTAGGTTCTAAAGGTAATACAGCTTGCTTATTATAGAAGCTTCCATGTGTCCTTTAAGGCTGATCCAAGCTAAACGGCTGGGGATCTCTTGCTTGTGTTTAGAAGACTTTGCCTCTCCATATTCAAAAAGCATAGAGATAAAGTTCCTTCTGGTCAGGCATTTTTATTCCCTTCCCCAGAGTTCAAACTGGTGGGACAAGCGTTTGTGCATATCTCCTCTTCCTGGGTGTAAGAGGAACAATCAACAAAGTTTTGTCCACAGCTGTTCCACAATGGTTTGTTGGATGGCTGTAGACCTTTCATTGGACAGGAGATGACACCGCCCACCCCCCCACCTTCTGTCCTGATTTTTCACATTTGCTGTCTGGTCACCCTAGACAGGGCAGAAGAGAAGGGGATAAGTGGGGTGGGCAGCTGTGGAGTGGAGCTGAGGTGAACAGAGTGGGAGGGGGGGTGGAAGTATTTGGAGCAAACAGCCAATCAGCACAGGGCTGATGTGCAAAGGGTTCTTGCTTGGCTGCCTCAGCCCCTGCTGGCTGCCACCTCTCTGCCATTTGAGGCATCTGTGATACTGTTGAACATTGTAAAAACCAAAAGATTGAGCTAGAGAAGACACTGCTGCAGGGTGTGGCCAAGTGGGAATTTTCGGTTATATTTTTATGAATGAGGGGCAGGGTGAGGACTTACTTGAGTAGGGGTTGCTACCCAGAGGGTGCAGAAGGGTCAAAATGCTCCTGCAGCAAAGCAAGAGACACGCGGTGCTTGGGTCGCAATTGCCTGGAGTGACATGAAGAGACTATTAAGCACTGGCTGAAACCCAGGCAGACAAGAGGATGCCCCAGAGACTTGTGGCAGCTGGAACATGTGAGCTCAGCGAGGGCTGCAGGAGGAAGACAACGGAAAAGGGGTGGCAGCAGGCTAGGATCTAAGCTGGTCTTTGGAGAGACATACTAGCTGCCCCAGGGGACTGGCCAAGGGGCACAGAGAGAGAGGAGCTTGGCTAGGTACCACCATGACAGCAGCCTGCCTGGATTCTGACCTGTCTTTACCACGGCTTCGCTGTGCTACCGTAAGGCTTCCTGCTGCTGTGTTCCGACGCACAAGACGCTCTGACCTCTTTTGAAAAGGCTGCCTGGTGTTACGACAAAGACATGCTGAAGTGCAAGAATCCCTGCCAAGGGCAGGGTCTGAAGAGGCGTCTATCTCACTTGGAGCCCTTGGGCAGAGTGCACGGCGTGAAGCAGGCGTGCTGGAGCCCAGAGGCTCAGTCTGAGGCATTGAGGCCATGATAGAACTCACCTTTAAGGAAGAGTGGGAGCTTGTGACGGTCCTCTCTGGGTGGTATCCAGACCAGTGATCTGCTAGGTCACTCCAATCCTTGACTCTGGGAGCCAGCCTTACCCCACTCTGCTGTGACAACCCCCACTCCGGGGCTGTTCACACACGGCCTCTGGCATGGAAGCTGCTCCTTGGATTGTGCAACTGAATGACACTAGCCAGTATCTCCGGTCCCAGACACAACTGTAGGAAACCTCCTTCTTTCCGTGTCCAGTCATGCCTGCTGGACCCTGCAAGCTTATATGGGTTCGTCAATTGAACAAAGAAATGGATATGTACCAGGCTTGTTATCCCACTCTGAGATAGCGCGTGCTTCAAACCAAACACACTGCTTCAGGTAGAATAAACAAACAGATTTATTAACTACAAAGATAGATTTAAGTGATTATAAATCAAAGCACAACAAGTCACATTTGGTCAAATGAAATAAAAGCAAAATGCATTCTAAGATGATCTTAACACTTTCACTGCCCTTACAACCTTAGGTGCTTCTCCCCACAGGCTGGCTGGTTGCCCTTTCCGTCAGGCTCTCCCCTTTGATCAGCATTTCAGTCGCTTGCGGAGGAGAGGGGGGTCTGTAGATGGTGGAAGAGTGAGAGCATGGCAAAATGTCTCTCCCTTTTATTATGTCCTTTCTTTCCTCTTAGCTTTGCCCCCCCTCTTCAGAGTCAGGTGAGCATTTACCCCATGGCAATCCCAAACTGCACAAAGGAAGTGGGGGGGTGACTCCCTCCAGGGTCTAACTAACAGATTATTTTGATGCTGCCTGAGCCGGTGTCCATTGTTCCTGTGAGGCTGGGCTGGGTTTGTCCCATCCATGCCCTGATGAGGTGTGAACTGCCTCCCTGTTCTTGGAGTGTTTTTGCATGGCCTTGCTTTAAGCAATGAGGATACATTTTCAGCCTCATAACTATATACATGACATTATAACCTGTAACCTAACTAACTATACTATAACGTCACTATAACAACCATGCTCAGTGCATTATGAGCCTTCAGAGACACCCAATATGACAAACTTTGCATTGGATACCACACCATCATTTTATAAAGATGAACATGGGGGTGTAGGGTGTTCCCCCAAAGTACAGAGTGGCACACCTTCCCTCTCAGTTTACTGCAAGAGGGTTAGTCACTGACTATCTCAAAGGCAGCTTGTCATTAAAGTTCAATTGGCATCCAGCCAATAAGGCCATGAGGCAAGGTGCCTCAGTTTCCCCATTCACACAGCAAACCAAGTTTTTTATGGTTTCTCTACCATGATAAGCTATAAACCTGTTTATAGGGATTAATTGAAAAGTAGCATTATCAGAAGTTTTATCATCAGTAACAAAATTCTCATCCCAAAACTTTACATTAATACCAAAATGTTTATCACAGATGGGTGTTTACAAGTATCTTTATGATACCACGCCCTCTGTTCAGATAGTGTAGTTTGAGGTTGGTTTGTTCATTATCCATGGCGTCCTTTGACTTACTCCCATGTAATCAGTCACTGGTTTTTCTTTCCCTCCAGTGTTTCCCTTTGTATGGGCTCTTAATTTAATCATGTTTCTGGCATTTTGATATCTCAGGGTCTGGCAAGATAAGGGTCCAGGGGGATCCTGCACATTGGCTGGCCCTTTGGGCCATGGGCCCAGGACTGTACTCATGCAGAAAATCTAGCTCCCTTTTCGGCGTTACCCCGTGTTTCCTCCTCCCAGCACTAAGTCCTTCCCTGCCCTGAGAGGGCTGTGATCCCTGCTCTCTGGGCTAGGTGTGTTTACTCTTTGATCAGCTGCACCTCTTCCCCGCAACTTTCCCACAACTGCTCTCTGGGTTTCACCAGGCTGGGGAAAGCACCCCCACCTCTGTGAGGTGGCTCATCTGTATTCTGGCAGATTACCACCTGGCAATTTCCTTATCTCAACTCCTCTGCTGTTACAGCCGTTGGAACTGCATCTTGATGTAAAGAGACACTGTTACTTACCAAAAACTGATCAGAAATAGCATCCTGAAAAACTGGGACCTGTATTGGGGTACCCTCCGCCACCCCTTTCTCTGTCCCCGAGAAATCAGCTGTGTGACTGCTCCCCTCCAGGAGGTCCTTCTCAAAACCTGGGTCACACACTGAGTGCCTGGGTGCACAGATGCTGACCCAGCCATCCTCCTAGTGTCCTGGGCATCCTGTCCCAAGTGACTAGTGAGGAGACATTCCAGTACGCCCACTCTTCCTTCCCCACTTTCCTCCTCTGGGCCCCCTCCTAAGACACATTTCTCTGTGCTGCCTAAGAAGGGTTCTGTCCTTTGTGCAGCTGCAGAACGCAACCAGCTAACAGCTGGGACAGTTTCCTTAATCACTGAAAGAAAAGGAGTACTTGTGGCACCTTAGAGACTAACCAATTTATTTGAGCATAAGCTTTCGTGAGCTACAGCTCACTTCATCGGATGCAGTAGCTCACGAAAGCTTATGCTCAAATAAATTGGTTAGTCTCTAAGGTGCCACAAGTCCTCCTTTTCTTTTTGCGAATACAGACTAACATGGCTGTTATTCTGAAACTTAATCACTGACAACACCTCTCCTGCCCCTGCGCCTGAGGGCATGTTGCCTTCTGCTGGAAAGGAGCTAGTCTCAGCCTCTCCCATACTTGGAAGCACACCGCTTCCCTGTGTTACAGGGTCACAGGAATCCTCACCCACCTCCGTGGTTTCTGAGAGTCTCTGGGCTCTCTTCTGGGACACATTGCTCTATGCTGGCTAGAGCCAGGTTTGTCTCTGGTTCAAGCTGCAGCTTGCTGGCAGCTAACAACCTGGACGATTCTCTCCCTGGCAGGTGTTACACCCCCATCCCTTCCTGATGTGGTGTTGCCTCCAGCTGCAGTTCAGGAGTTGGTCTCAACCACCCTCCCACCTGGAAACATGCGCAGGGCCGGCCCACAACATTTTGGCACTGAGGCCGGGAGGTCAAATGACACCCCCATGCCCCCTCGCTTGGGCCAAAACTTTGAAACGTCTCAATTCTGCCTTCTTCCTCTTCTACTGCTCTCATGGTACTGCTCTGCTACCTACCCCAATAAAGGAGAACTAACAACTTAAAATGCCTTGTTCAAAAATTTTAAGTAACACTTAACTTTCACATGCCTGAACAGCAAATGTGACTTTTCTTGTCTGCATAGTAAACACTGCCATTTTTATCTGTTTGAATAATCAAAGTGGTGCTTTCCGTGCCTTCTTGGTTGCAAAGATTTGAACTGCTTCCTGCTGAAGGTCCACAGTCTGAGCCAGCTCATGCTCTATTGAGATGGTTGTAAGGCCAACCAGCCTCTCCTGTGTCCTTGTGGGCGTAGATGTGTTTTTATTAACTTCAGCTTGGAGAAGCTGCATTCTCCACTGGCAACTGCTACAGGAAGTGTTAGAAGTATGCGCAGAGCAACTAAAGCATTTGGAAAGAGGGTGGTCATCTTATTTGTGCTCATAGAGTCCAGAACAGCCTTTGGAGTTGATCCTGCTGAAATGTATCTTGAAAGGGCTTTCAGTTCATCACCTAAATCACTAGCATCAGTATCATGTATGTGTCAACACTGTCTCTAGTGCCCTGCGTTGCTGGTGTAGGTCTTCTCCAGGTATAGTGAGGAGTTTTGGAATATCATACAACATCCTAAATATACTACTGTGTTCCTTGAGCTGCAGGAAACGTTCTTCAACTGACTGTATTGCACAGTCTAGCACCTGGTTAAATAATTCAATTTTGAATTGTTGTTTGGGGTCTCATGGGATTATCCCGTGCCTTGTAATCAAAATGTCTTCTTCTTCAGTGACTCTTGTATTCTTGAATGGGTGGGAAAATAGCTTCAGTGTGAAGTTCCTTTGCCAACTTCTGTGCACTCGTCAGAATGTTTTGAAATCCCTCATCTGACCGGTAAGACTGTAGGTCTGGCTTTGCTTTGTCCAGTTGTTCCATTGCTCCAGATATATCAAGGTCAACACCTTGGAGTCTCTTGCTTACAACATTTATTTCAAACAGTCTGTCATGCCACAACACTAAGCCACACAGAAATTTGAAGTGATGTATGTTTCTGGTGATTCCATTTCCCTCTGCCACTGTTCTCCCACGAACAGTTCCTGTCATAGCCTTATCCTCCATAATGGCAACTATGGCATCATCTATCTTCCCAATTTGGTGTTTGATGGGCTTTATCACATCCACTCGACTTTCCCATTGTGTGGCATTCAGTGGTTTCAGTGTCAGAGAGAATGTTCCCAGATGTTGCTTCAAAATTTGCCATCGATGAGTTGATGCAGAGAAAAATACATAAATGCTTTGAATTACATTAAAAAATTCAGCAGCCTCACTAGAAGCTGATGCTGCATCACTGACCACCACGTTCAATGAACGAGAACTGCATGGGACAAAAAAAGCTCGAGGGTTTAACTCTCGGATCCGTGTCTGCTCTCCTCTGTCCTTTCCTCTCATGTTGGTACGATTATCGTAGCCCTGACCTCTCGTGTCAGCTATCGCAATTCCCGTATCTTCCAGCTTTTTAAGAAGCACATTTGTCATACCAGCTCCTGTAGTATCATCATGTCAATACATTCTGGAAAATGCTCTCGGACCGTCACCACTGCCGGGACATTTTCACTAGGTTCTGTTGTTGTTACAAAACGCACCATTAAAGGCATTTGTTCCGTATGGCTGATGTCAGGTGTGCAGTCCGGAATAGCAGAGTAACATCTTGCTGACTTCAGAGCTGCCACAATCTTCTGTTTGACTTTTGTTGCCAGTAACGGTCTCATTTTGAATTGTTTTTCCAAGATAGTGGTGTGTGTACATTGCTTGGGTGGTGACTCTTCTTAGATGCTCCTGGAGTACAGCATCAAAGTCAGCCATCAGCTCCACAATTTTAAGGAAGTTTCTATTGTTTGGCACATACAGCGGATCTGAAGTGCCGCGCCGTGCTAAGTTTTGGGTAGCAGCATTCTCACAATGGCAATGAGCCTTTTCAGAACATATTGCTAGTAAAAAGAAAAGGAGTACTTATGGCACCTTAGAGACTAACCAATTTATTTGAGCATGAGCTTTCGTGAGCTACACCTCACTTCACATATCCGATGAAGTGAGGTGTAGCTCACGAAAGCTCATGCTCAAATAAATGGTTAGTCTCTAAGGTGCCACAAGTCCTCCTTTTCTTTTTGCGAATACAGACTAACACGGCTGTTACTCTGAAACCTGTCATTGCCAGTAAAGAGACTCTGATGCAATCTTCTCTTGATGCTGATCATCTGTGGTGGCCTTTAACCTTAGTCTCATCTCAAGCTCTTTCCCCCTATGGAATGTTCTCTGGTGATTTGCTGCCTTCTCATGGCATGCTAGATTACTAGCCAGATTTTTCCTGTCCTTTGTTCATGTAGAACCCAATGTGGCTGGAACATTAGACTGGAAGAGTTTGCAACAAAAACAGTATGCAGCATTCTGGGTTTTTGAGTACATAAGTCATGGTCTCTCCACTTTTTCACCATTGGGGATTTCATGCCAGTAATGTGTTGGATGGAAACTTCTATTTTCACTGTCTTTGGGGAACATGAAGTTTTTCACTTGCTGTGGCCCATGCAGTACAAGGAAGTCCCTCAGGCTACTGCTCAAGTGGGTCCACAGTCCTGGATCATCTAGACTAAAGGAACTAAACTCAGCAGCAGCTGTTTCTTGCTCCTCCACCACACACTTCTCTGATCTACACTTTTCTTCAGGAACGTACATGGTTACATCCATTTGAGATGGAGATATGGATGCTGCAGTAGCTGCCAGGTCACCTGCACTCTGACTAACCGGAAGATCAGGCATCTCCTCACCACTCACATCCTCACTGGGGCGGGAAGGCTCAACGTGAACATTTGTGTCTATGTATCTCAGGGGAGCGCCTTCCTGCTCAGATAGAAAAGCCTCCTTTGCTTTCTTGCTTTTTCTGAATGCTGCCCCAGAGGGACATTTTCTTCTTTCACTCATGATTGCTGTTCTGTGCCAGCTAGAGTGGCTCTCAACACTCAATTGAAGGGGACAAATAAGCAGGCTGGTAGCAGGGCCTGAGTGAGGGAAGATATGAGCATCTTAAGGGCCTAACTGGCTCCTACTACTTCAGTTGACTCTGCCTGTTCTCCTCATTGGGTTCAGGGAAGCAGCGGGAAACAGGAAACTCCCTGAGAAGCTGGGGTTAATCAGTCCAGGTTCCTGGGGGTGCTAGAGAGGTCCATAAGAGGCTCCTTCTCTGCTCTCTCCCTGCAGCTCCTGCTGCTTTCTGTTATTCCCTCTCCCCTTTTCTCCTGCCTGCCAGTTATGTCCTTCCTCCAGCACCGCACTCCACCATCTCTGTGCATCTAGAGCAGGGAGAATACAGATGCCCCAGCAGCAGACACAATCTTCTACACTCTGGATTCTAGCGCCGCCCCCAATCTGGCACCTGAGGTGGCCGCTCAGTTCACCTTGTTGGGAACACTGGGGCATGGCCACTAGGTAACTCGAGGGGATGGAAGACCACAAGTGTCGATGAAGCCCCCTCGCACTAGGCCCCGGTGTCCTTGCCCCCCCCCCCCCGTCCTGCCTGGAGGCACTCGCAGCAGCTCTGCGTGCTAGGCCCAAGTGTCCTTGGCCCCCCCCAGCCTGGAGGCACACACAGCAGTTATGCTGAAAATCTGCAACAGTATGTTGCAGAGTCAGACTGCCTGAAACTAAGCAAGGCCAAACAGGGGAGATATGGAAGAACAATGCTGAATAAAGCAGCTTTATGTATAGTTTAACAAATGATACAGAGAATCAGGGAACTAGCTGGGAACTGGATTGGCTGGCTATATGGATACTTGGAGCAGCTTGCTATTGGATAAGTATGCTGGGAAAAAGGATGTATAAAAGCCTGTGTAACTTCCTGCTCTGTTGTGCAGGATTTGAGATTTTATTCTCCCTGTACCTTTTTGCAGCTGCAAATAAACTTTTCTGCTTCTCCACCCCGTTGTGATTATTGGGTGTAGCACACCGGGTAATGAACCACTCAAGCTGTTGTTCAGCCTCTCGGCACTGGGTGCCGGCAACAACCTCATGGTAAGGCATGTGGCTTCCCCCAGCTGCAGAGGAACAAGGAGACTCTCTCCCACTCTCTCAGCCGTTCCTGAGACCTTACCCTTTCCCTCGGGGGTCCCAGCATAACACTCCCTCCTGCTGCAGGCAATTACTTTAACCTGAACTACACGGAAAAAATAATTACCCAGGAGCAGGATGAATAGGAGGTGTTCGATTACCCCCACGGCCAAAACACTTTCCAAAGCACATGGATTTTATCTTGTGGTATGAGGAATGTGCTTTTGCCCACCCCCACAATCTCTGCCATTTGGCCAGGCAACATACTGGCCTTTGGGACCACACTCTGCTTAACCAGAGAGATCTGGACCCCTGTATCCCTCTGCCCCAAGTATTCCCTGCCATCAATTTGGACAGCCTTAACATACTCCATATCTGGTTCTGCAGAGGCTAACCTCACAGAACCAATATGATAGGTTTCAATTGCTTGGGGGGTTTCTGTGTTGAGGACAGCAGAACTAACATGAGCTATTGGTTGCCTGCTTCCTCCTAGCACAGGACATTTATTCCTCAGATGATCAATGGAATTACACTGATAGCTCCTTTTGGGCTCTTCTGCTTTTACAGGAGATTTGGGATAGGCATTACCAGTAGAGGGTTGTTTTTGTGTAAGAGACTGTTTAGGCTCCCAGCCCCCTTCTCTCTTCCTGGGACAAAATGGGATCCTCCCTTCCCATCAGTTTTAAACCCCTCTTTCTCAATAGACGCCTGAGTCTGTTCGAAGGCATCAGCTAAAAAAGCCATCTCATCCACAGACTTGACATCTTTGTCCCATACACACTGCTTTACGTACATATCCCTTGGAAACGCTCTTGAGCAACAAGATCCAACATTCCCTCAAAACTTGCCACTTCTTTGCCCCTCACCCATTTTCCGAACAAATCTTTCATTTTGTTTACATATTCCCCATTACTCATACCCATATCCCTCTTAAGATTCCTAAATTTAACTCTGTGTGTTTCAGGGTAAACTGAAAACTTTGCAAAATAGTATCTTTACCTTTACAATAGTCTAAAGCATCTTCAGTAGGCATTCCATTGAATACACTTCGAGCTTTGCTGGGTAATATTGCAATCAGGGTAGGAACTCTCTTATCAGGGATTTCATGTATTACACACAGTCTTTCAAAGGTAGTCCGATATTCAGCAATATCCTCCTCACTGTATGCAGGACATAAATGTTCTATTTGTGGATTTTTGGAGTGATGGGACTCATTGGAGTAAGGGGGTTCTGGTTCTGCTTCTCGAGCAGATCCAGTTCGTGTTTTCACTCTCTTTCTTTCTTTTCCATGTCCCTTCTGTTTGCAGCTTCCTCTTCTTTGAACCTCATTTCTGCCTGCCACATTTGGAACTCGCGGTCCTTTGCCTTCTCTTCCGCTTCCAGTCTGGCCAGCTCTAGTTTTGTAGCTGCCTCACTGGTAGTCATTTTTCTGCTTTTCTGTTCTTACTTCCCTTTCCCGAAATAAGCAAACAGAAAATAAAACTGTGACTTCCTCCTGACTGTTCTTAGCCACTGCACTTAAGACTTAAGGTCACAAATATCAGTGCTTAAAGTGTGAACTTCACTTGGAGTAACAAGCCGTACATACACCCTGCTTGCTGCATCACTGACACGTTCCTCTCTGGTGTTGTCTGGACCGGTGATCTGCTAGGCCACTCCAATCCTCGACTCTGGGAGCCAGCCTTACCCTGCTCTGCTGTGAGAACCCCCACTCCGGGGCTGTTCACACACAGCCTCTGTCATGGAAGCTGCTCCCAGCTACTTGTAAATGAATGACACTAGCCACTATCTCCAGTCCCAGACACAACCCTGGGAACCTCCATCTTGCAGTGCCCAGTTATGCCCGCTGGACGCTGCAAGCTGTGCCAAGGGGCCCGTGGCGTTGCACTCTAGCATATTTTCATAAAATCATATAATGAGTAGGAATATAATGTAACTGGAATATGCTTCATGCAAAAGGTCTCTTGTAAGGTATCATTACAAAGCTTCAAGTATCAGAGGTGTAGCCGTGTTAGTCTGGATCTGTAAAAGTGGCAAAAGAGTCATATGGCACCTTATAGACTAACGGATGTATTGGAGCATAAGCTTTCGTGGGTGAATACCCACTTCGTCAGATGAATGTAATGGAAATTTCCAGAGGCAGGTATAAATATGCAAGCAAGAATCAGGCTCGGGATAACGAGGTTAGTTCAATCAGGGAGGATGAGGCCCTCTTCTAGCGGGTGAGGTGTGAACACCAAGGGAGGAGAAACTGCTTTTGTCGTTGGCCGGCCAGTCACAGTCTGTGTTTAATCCTGAGCTGATGGGGTCAAATTTGCAAATGAACTGAAGCTCAGCAGTTTCTCTTTGAAGTCTGGTCCTGAAGTTTTTTTGCTGCAGGATGGCTACCTTTAAATCTGCTATTGTGTGTCCAGGAAGACTGAAGTGTTCTCCTTCAGATTTTTGTATATTGCCATTCCTAATATCTGATTTGTGTCCATTTATCCTTTTATGTAGGGACTGTCCAGTTTGGCCCATGTACATAGCAGAGGGGCATTGCTGGCACATGATGGCGTATACTACATTGTTGGACGTGCAGGTGAATGAACCGGTGATGGTGTGGCTGATCTGGTTAGGTCCTGCGATGGGGTCACTGGTGTAGATATGTGGGCAGAGTTGGCATCAAGGTTTGTTGCATGGATTGGTTCCTGAGTTAGAGTTACTATGGTGCAGTGTGTAGTTGCTGGTTAGAATATGCTTCAGGTTGGCAGGTTGTCTGTGGGCAAGGAGTGGCCTGCCTCCCAAGGCCTGTGAAAGAGGGATCGTTGTCCAGGAATGGGTTGTAGGTGACTGATGATGCCTTGGAGAGGTTTTAGCTGAGGACTGTATGTGATGGCCAGTGGAGTTCTGTTGGTTTCTTTCTTGGGCCTGTCTCACAGCAGAAGGCTTCTGTACACGTCTGGCTCTGAAGATCTGTTTCCTTATTTCCTTGTGTGGGTATCATAGTTTTAAGAATGCTTGGTGAAGATCTTGTAGGTGTTGGCCTCTGTCTGAGGGGTTGGAGCAAATGCGGTTGTACCTCAGTGCTTGGCTGTAGACAATGGATCGTGTGGTGTGTCGGGGGTGGAAGCTGGAGGCATGAAGGTAGGCATAGCAGTCAGTGGGTTTTCGGTATAGGGTGGTGTTAACATGACCGTCACTTATTTGCACCATGGTGTCTAGGAAGTGGACCTCCCGTGTAGATTGATCCAGGCTGAGGCTGATGGTGGAGTGGAAGCTGTTGAAATCGTGGTGGAATTCTTCCAGGGTTTCCTTCCCATGGGTCCAGATGATGAAGATGTCATCAACGTAGCATAGGTAGAGAAGGGGTGTGAGTGGACGAGAGCTGAGGAAGCATTGTTCCAGGTCAGCCATAAAAATGTTGGCATATTGTGGGGGCCATGCGGGTACCAATGACAGTGCCGCTGATTTGAAGGTATACGTTGTCCTCAAATTTGAAATAGTTGTGGGTGAGGATAAAGTCACAGAGCTCAGCGGCATCATCAAGGATACTGTTCTTGACAGCTGTTCTTGACAGCATGGTGGCTAGGATGGTGTTTTCTGGAAGATCACCAATGCATTGTAGTTTTCTCAGGAAATCAGTGATGTCACGGAGATAGCTGGGAGTGCTGGTGGCATAGGGTCTGAGGAGAGAGTCCACATATCCAGACAATGCTTCAGTGAGAATGCCAATGCCTGAGATGATGGAGCATCCAGGATTTCCGGGTTTGTGGATCTTGAGTAGTAGAAACCCTTAGAGCCCCGACCGGGGTTATTCTATGTTGATTTGTTCCTGTGTTAGTGTAGGGAGTGTCCTGAGTATATGGTGCAGTTTCTTAGTGTATTCCTCAGTGGGATTGTAGGAAAGTGGCCTGTAGAATTTGGTATTGGAGAGTTGTCTGGCAGCCTCCTTTTGGTAGTCAGACCTGTTCATCGGATGCATGCAGTGGAAGATACAGTGGGGAGATTTTATATACACAGAGAACATAAAACAATGGGTGTTACCATACACACTGTAATAAGAGTGATCAGGTAAGGTGAGCTATTACCAGCAGGGATGGGCGGGGGAGGGGGGACCCTTTTGTAGTGATAATCAAGGTGGGCCATTTCCAGCAGTTGACAAGAACGTGTGAGGAACAGTAGGGGGGAAAATAAACATGGGGCAATAGCTTTACTTTGTGTAATGACCCATCCACTCCCAGTCTTTATTCAGGCCTAATTTAATTGTGTCCAGTTTGCAAATTAATTCCAATTCAGCAGTCTCTCGTTCGAGCCTGTTTGAAGTTTTTTTTGTTGTAATGTTGCGACGTTTAGGTCTATAATTGAGTGACCAGAGAGATTGAACTGTTCTGACTGGTTTTTGAATGTTATATTTCTTGATGTCTGATCTGTCCCCATTTATTCTTTTGCGTAGAGGCTGTCCGGTTTGGCCAATGTACATGGCTGGGGGGCATTGCTGGCACATAATGGCATATATCACAGTAGTAGATGTGCAGGTGAACGAGCCTCTGATAGTGTGGCTGATGTGATTAGGCCTATGATGGTGTCCCCTGAATAGATATGTGGACACGGTTGGCAACAGGCTTTGTTGCAAGGATAGGTTCCTGGGTAAGTGGTTTTGTCGTGTGGTTGCTGGTGAGTATTTGCTTCAGGTTGGGGGGCTGTCTGTAAGCAAGGACTAGCCTGTCTCCCAAGATCTGTGAGAGTGATGGGCCTTCAGGATAGGTTGTAGATCCTTGATGAAGCGTTGGAGAGGTTTTAGTTGGGGGCTGAAGGTGATGGCTAGTGGCGTTCTGTTATTTTCTTTGTTGGGACCGTCCTGTAGTAGGTAACTTCTGGGTACTCTTCTGGCTCTGTCAGTCTGTTTCTTCACTTCAGCAGATGCGTATTGTAGTAGTAAGAACGCTTGATAGAGATCTTGTAGGTGTTTGTCTCTGTCTGAGGGGTTGGAGCAGCCACCGGGTTTGCCGTGACTTTATTGGGGATACTGTTCCTGATGGCTTGTAGTCCATCTTTGTGTGGAATGTTGGTGTAGAGGGCTTCTACATTCATAGTGGCTAGGATGGTGTTTTCAGGAAGATCGCCGATGATTGTAGTTTCTTCAGGAAGTCGTGGTGTCTCGAAGATAGGAGTGCTGGTAGTATAGGGCCTGATGAGGAAGGCTACATAGCCAGACAATCCTGCTGTCAGGGTGCCAAAGCTTGAGATGATGGGGTGTCCAGATTTCCAGGTTTATGGATCTTGGGAACAGATAGAATACTCCTGGTCAGGGTTCTAGTGGTGTATCTGTGCGGATTTACTCTTGTGCTTTTTCAGGGAGTTTCTTGAGCAGATGGTGCAGTTTCTTTTGGTAACCCTCAGTGGGATCAGAGGGTAATGGCTTGTAGAAAGTGGTGTTGGAGAGCTGCCGAGCAGCCTCTTGTTCATATTCTGACCTATTCATGATGATGACAGCACCTCCTTTGTCAGCCTTTTTGATTATGATGTCAGAGTTGTTCCTGAGGCTGTGGATGGCATTGTGTTCTGCACGGCTGAGGTTATGGGGCAAGTGATTCTTCTGTTCCACAATTTCAGCCCATGCACATCGGCAGAAGCACTCTATGTAGAAGTCCAATCTGTTGTTTCGACCTTCAGGAGGAATCCACCCAGAATCCTTCTTTTAGTAGTCTTGGTAGGAAGGATTCTGTGGGTTAGTATGTTATTCAGAGGTGTGTTGGAAACATTCCTTGAGTCGTGTAGCCAGACAGCCAGCCCCCCCCTCCCCCCCGCCCTCAGACCAGCATTGCTGGAAACACAGGAGGAAGCCGGAACAGGGCACTTAACATATATTCCAGCACAGCCTTTGAAGCTGTGAAAGCACAGGTGTGCTGCTACAATGTGCCTCTGGGAGCAGATACAAGGATTAAGCTCACAGCAGGCAGAGGCCCTGTGACAGACATGGCTCTTAGCCCCTACTAAATAGCGTGATGCACACACACCAACATCCTAGGTGGGAAAATATTTACCCTGATAAAAGAAATGTCCAGTAGTCGACACTTATTGTTTCTCTCCCTTGCAAGTGTAAACTACTCTTGCGAAAGCTGGCGTCACCCAGACAGACCAGCCTCAATTTGGCATAAGAAAGGAGAAAGAGAATAAAGGAGTACAGAGGTATAAGCAGGGGACCTACAGCACCATGATTTTTGAGTGCTTTTCACTATCTATCTGCTGGTCAGATAAGTGACAGCCTCCCAAGGCTTCTGCAGCTAAGAGGGTCCCTAAGCCTTGTCCCTTATTCGTCTTTCCGCGGAATTGAGTGACCGATCCTGGCTTGGCACCGCTGGAATCGAGAGATGCAAGGAGGGCAAGAAGCACCCACACCTGATCTCCTATCTTTAGTGTACACATATTTTGAAATAGAGCTCTATACTTTGTTTTCTTTCTTGGGATTGTGGCTTCAGTTTTGTAACTTGTTTGTGTGTGTAACATCTCTACATTTAAATAAGTAGGCACTAGCAATTTTGTAACCACATGATTAGAATCTAGCTTAATAAATTTTGGTAACCATTTATGCATAAGCCTGACTTGTTTTCTCTGGTTTACTGTAAAGCAGCCAACACAATTAAAGAACCTCAGCCGTTTTGGCTCTAAAGCCTGGCCATTAGGTGAGAGTACTAAGAGCCTAGCGTTGAGTTGTGCCGCCTCCACGGGGCAAACTCTTGGGGCACCTGTCAGTCAATCCTGGCTGCCCGCTGCAAAGGAGCTCTGAGCTCTAGCAGTTAAAGTCACAGGTGGTTAGGACCTTGGGGCATCCGTCAGCCTAGCCCGGGCTGCCTGCCGCGAAGGGACAGTGCATCCTAACGGTTAAAGTCACGGATGGTATAAACGGGCATAGCTGGCACCTCACCAAACATCCTTGGCCGTCGGCTAACAGTCGGAGATGTTGAAAATAGGATTCTCGGTCACCACAGAACCATATCATGTTCGTGAGGGTGGAGGGGCAGAAGGAGAGGCCCCGAGATAGGACAGATTCTTCTGCTGGGCTAAGAGTATAGCTGGATAGATTAACAGTGTTGCTGGGTGGGTTAAGGGAACCACTGTTGTAGCATGTAGTAGTTTAGATAGTTTAGTGTCCTTTTTTGTTTGTAGAGAAGCAAAGTGTGTGTTGTAAATGGCGTGTCTAGTTTTTGTAAAGTCCAGCCATGAGAAAGTTTGTGTGGAAGGTTTTTTTTTGTTTGTTTGTTTGTTTTTTTAATGAGAGTATCCAGTTTTGGGAGCTCATTCTTAATCTTTCCCTGTTTTGCTGTATAGCATGTTGATCAGGTATTTCCACAGTTTCTTTGAGAGCGTGTTGCACAATCTGTCAGCATAGTCTGTATGGTATGTAGATTATAGTGGATTTTTTACCTTCAGTCCTTTTGGTACGATGTCCATCTGTTTGCATTTGGAAAGGAAGATGTCTGTCTGTATCTGTACAAGTTTTTTCATGAGGTTGATGGATTTCCACTCCATACGGCTAAATTCAGGGTCTTGCATAATGACAGGTTTCAGAGTAGCAGCTGTGTTAGCCTGTATCCGCAAAAAGAAAAGGAGGACTTGTGGCACTTTAGACTAACACATTTATTTGAACATAAGCTTTCATGAGCTCACTTCATTGGTTGCATGCAGTGGAAAATACAGTAGGGAGATTTTTATATACACAGAGAACATGAAACAATGAGTGTTCCCATACACACTGTAACGAGAGTGATCAGGTAAGGTGAGCTATTACCAGTAGGAGAGAAAAAAAAAAACCAACCTTTTGTAGTGATAATCAAGGTGGGCCATTTCCAGAAGTTGACAAGAGCATCTGAGAAGCAGTAGTGGGTGAAAGCTTTATACAGGGTAAAATGGATTTATTTGGGGTTTGGACCTCATTGGGAGTTGGGCATCTAAGTTTTAAAGATAGGAACACTTCTGTAAGCTGCTTTCAATTGAGACTATAGCTGTTAGCGGACGTGATTCAGACCTGGGTCTTGGTTTGGAGCACGCTAGTGGGTCTGGCTCAAAGCAGGCAGGGCAGCAAAGTCCTAAGCTGCCAGGGAAGGAAAGCAGGGGGAAGTAGTAGTCTTGGCACATCAGTTGGCAAGCCCAAGGGGGTTTCTGTGATCCAAGCCGTCACAGGGCCCTCTCGCTCTCACCAGTCTCAGCTATTGTTAGCCTTGGCAAGACGGGCTTGGGGGTAAAATAGTCCCTCGTGGCTGCACAGGGGCAGTCCGCTCCTTCTCTCAGCCAATCTTTTAGGCTTGTTTTTCTCTCCTAGGGGAGGGAATGCAGCCTCCCCTCCTGGAGAGGCCAGCTGTGTTGCTGTTCCTCGCCTACTAGCAGCTTGACTTCCCCACTCCCTCTCTCCCCAACAGTGGAGGGTTTAAAAAGGTCTCATGCAGCCCTTAGTTGGAATCAGCTGATCCTAATTGCCCTCAGGTAACTCCCTCTCATCTGATCCTAATTGATCTCTGGTAACCCCATCTCAGCTGAACCTGATGGACCTGTAGTCACCCCTCCTCAGTTGCTAGGGAGGAGGGCCTTTTACCCTTCTGGGACTGTTTTCTACCCTGCCCTTAGTTTATCACAAAGTAGTCCTAGCAGTATATACGTTTGTCAATTTAACAAAGAAATTGATATGTACCAGGCTTGTTCCCCCAAGGGGAGTTCCTGACACACTGCAAACCAAATACCCTGCTTCAGGTAGAACAAAACAAAACAGATTTATTAACTCTAAAGCTAGATTTAAGTGATTATAAGTCAAAGCATAACAAGTCAGATTTGATCAAATGAAATAAAAGTAAAACATTCTAAGCTGATCTTAACACTTTCAATGTCATTACAAACTTAGACGCTTCTCACCACAGGCTGGCTGGTTACTTTTCAGCTCTACAGTCGCTTGGTGGTGGTGGTGTCTGTAGATGTGGATGGAAGAGAGAAAGAGCATGGCAAAATGTCTCTCCCTTTTATCAGGTCCTTTCTTTCCTCTCGGCTTTGCCCCCCACTCCCCCTTCAGAGTCAGGGGAGCATTATCTCATCGCAGTCCTAAAGGAAGGGGGTGTAAGGATGCTGGTTTTGGCAGGACCCAACTGAGAGTGCCAATTCAGGACAAGTTGCTTCAAGCAGGGCAGTTACAGCCCTAGGCTGGGGTTTCTATGCACACCAAGGCAAACCAAACCAGCCAAACAGAGTAGACTTTGGTCTCACCCCACTGGCTAACCACAAGTCACACAAGCAATTCCCTTAGACACTCGTTTCCTAATATCACCACCAGTGTCACTCGTTATGGGGACAAATGGTTATGAAAACCAATACCCCAGTAAAAGAAAAAAGGTTCTCTCGATCCCAAAGGACCAAGCCCCAGACCCAGGTCAATATACAAATCCGATCTTACCCACAAATCACGCTTGTTGCCAATCCTTTCAAATCAAAAATCTAAAGGTTTATTCATAAAAGGAAAAAGATATAGATGAGAGCAAGAGTTGGTTAAATGGAATCCATTACATCCAGTCATGGCAAAGTTCTTGGTTCAGGCTTGTAGCAGTGATGGAATAAACTGCAGGTTCAAATCAAGTCTCTGGAGAGCATCCACAGCTGGGATGGGTCATCAGTCCTTTGTTCAAAGCTTCCATGTAGCAAAGTTCCTCTAAGGTATGAAGCAGGATTGAAGACAAGATAGAGGCATTAGCCTTTGAGAGTCTTTTCCACATGTAAGAACACCGCTTTGTTCTTACTGTGGAAAAACTACAGCAAAATGGAGTTTGGAGTCACATGGGCAAGTCCCTGCATACTTTGCTGAGTCACTAGGCATATCTGCCTTCTCTCAATTGGTCAATTGTATAGCTGATGGTCCTTAATGGGCCATCAAGCAGCTAGGCAGAGCAGGCACCAACTTGTTGGGGTGTCACCCAGAAGCGTAGCACAAGTTTGAAAGAGACAGTATAGAGCCAACATTCATAACTTTAACTACAAAAAGGACACCCACATATAAACAACACAATCATAACCAGCAAATCCTAACCTTGTCTTAGACACCTTATTTGACCCCCTTTATACAAGATTTGGTGCCACTACAGGGCCTTGGTTTCAACAATGATCTGTATGCTCCCAGATTATGTCACAAGGGGTGACTCCCTCCAGGGAGTAACAGATTCTTTTGTTGCTGCTTGAGCCAGTGTCCACTGTTCCGGTGAGGCTGAGCACAGCTGGGCTTGTCCCATCCCTGTCCTGACAAGGTGTGAACTGCCTCTCTGTTCATGTTTTTACATGGGCTTGCTGAACAAGAAGTAGGACTGAGCGGACTTGTAGGGTCTAAAATTTTTCTATTGTTTTGTTTCTGAGTGCAGTTATGCAACAAAAAAAACACACTTCATTTGTAAGTTGCACTTTCATGATAAAGAGATTGCAGTACAGTACCTGTATGAGGTGAATTGAAAAAAAAATATTTTTCCATCATTTTTACAGTGCAAATATTTGTAATAAAAACATTGAGGGCTGTATACTTTGTAGCGTGTTGTAACTGAAATTGATATATTTGAAAGTGTAGAAAAACATCCAAAATATTTAACAAGTTTCAGGGGGGTAGCCTATTGTTTAATAGTGCAATTATGACTAATTTTTTTGAGTTAATTATGAGAGTTCACTACAATTAATTGAGTGCCCTAATTTAAACAAGTGTTGAAAAACTAAGGAGGGTGCAGGAAAGAGCTACAGAAATGGTTCAAGGACTGGAGAAGATGCCTTGCAGTGAACCCAGGAAGCTCAGGCTGTTCATCGTATCAACGCAATTGAGAGGTATCGGAGTTACTCTCCCTCTTGTGAGCCAGGTCTTCAAATTCAGGCTGGAGGCCATTTGGAAGATGCTTTAGGCAAACAGTTAGTAGGTTTGATATGGGAGGTAAAACAGAGAAGTTCCTGCCCTGTGATAACTAGATCAGGCTATAACGGGCCACTAGATCTTAAGAGGCATAAGAAGGGCCAGACTAGGTCAGACCAAGGGTCCATCTAGCCCAGTATCCTGTCTTCTGACTGGCCAATGCCAGGTGCCCCAGAGGGAATGAACAGAACCAGCAATCATCAAGTGATCTATCCCCTGTTGCTCATTCCCAGCTTTTGGCAAAGAAAGGCTAGGGATGCCATCCCTGACCATCCTGGCTAATAGTTGTTGGAACTATTTTCCATGAACTTATCTAGTTCTTTTGAACCCCGTTATAGTCTTGGCCTTCACAACATTCTCTGGCAAGGAGTTCTACAGGTTGACTGTGCGTTGTGTGAAGAAATACTTCCTTTTATTTGTTTTAAACCTGCTGCCGCCTAGTAATTTCACTTGGTGACCCTTAGTGTTCTTGTGTCATGAGGAGTAAATAACAGTTCCTTATTCACAAAAAGGAGGACTTGTGGCACCTTAGAGGCTAACCAATTTATTTGAGCATAAGCTTTCGAGAGCTACAGTTCACTTCATCGGATGCATAAAGTACAGTGAGGAGATTTTATACATAAAATGTATATTTTTTTCCATGGTCTGTGTGTATGTATAAAGTCTCCTCACTGTACTTTCCACTTTATGCATCCGATGAAGTGAGCTGTAGCTCCTAAAAGCTTATGCTCAAATAAATTGGTTAGTCTCTAAGGTGCCACAAGTCCTCCTTTTCTTTTTGTGAATACAGACTAACACCGCTGCTACTCTGAAACAGTTCCTTATTCACTCTCTCCTCACCAATCATGATTTTATAGACCTCTATCGTATCCACCCTTCGTTGTCTTTTTTCCAAGCTGAAAAGTCCTAGACTTATTAATTGCTCCTCATAGGCGATGAAGGGTTCATGCCATCCAAACCACCTCTGTTGGGAAGGAAGAGTAGATGGGAAATCCACTTTCCAGAAGGGTTAATGTGGCACTTGTCAGACCATCAATATGGTCTCTTCTCAGAGTGCAGAACACAACACCACACTGTTTATACAAAGGGAAGTTTTATTTTTCAGTCTGGACACTAAGAACAAGTTTAAAAATATTTAAGTTTAAAAGCTTCTTCAACTCCTCTCCAGGCTGCACCTTCCCATAGCAAGAGCCTCACAGAGAGCCTGCAGAGAAAGAGCCAGGAATTGAGACAAAATACAGGTGGGGGAAAGGTACTATGTTTATAAGCAGGCCTTAGGGTCAAATGTTACTTATACAAGGAAGCACTTTTTAGCCCCCCCCAAAGAGCTTCTGACTCAAAAACATCAGCCCATTTCTAGCAGTGGAGGAAAGTCCTCTAGGACACCAAGCTTTCAGGAAGTGACACTGGTTCAGTAATATTCACTTTGGGCAGGAAGCAGCTTTGCTAGCCTCTACCCTCATTTGGTATCTTTGTTTCACTTCTCCCTCTTTCCATGGGATTGTTGGCTCCCAGCTACAGGACACGTTCTGCTCATGAAAGCATGTGCCTTGAGCAAGTACCTTAGTAACTAGTGGAAGTAGAAATAAAGAGGTTTCTTCCCTTCAGAGATCGGTCAGCAAATGTCCTAGATGAGTACAAGACATGCCCAAGACATAAGTACAGTAAGACCCAGGGCTGACCCAGTGCAGCTGGGACATGCAGGGTCTTATGACCAGCTTCTGAAACATCAAGTTATGACCCTTCCCCACCTCCCAGACAGTTAGAATAGTTTAGTCCCACTCCCATGGTGCCCCTGCCTTGTACCTTTTCTCCAGGAGTGACCTTTTGGAGTCCATGCTGCTGAGGTGCTCCCGGCCTGCATCTGCTGGTTTCCATCCCAGCCTGTCTCACCAAGACTGGACAATGAGATGGAAACGGAGAGGAGTTAGTATATACACCAGGATGAGGAGTTAGCATGGCCCATCTCAGACTGCCAGATAGTCCACAGGACATGCCTGCATCATGGGACTGCCTCCATAAGCCCCACTCCCAGTGCCACATGCAGCTAGCTGAAGAGACTTGTCAGCATGTCCCCACTTTAGTCCTGGTTACCCAGCTCTGAAGGCCAGTTCTAAATAGAACCCCATAGCATTCCCTGGGATCTGCTACCTGTGTGTGCTTGAGGGTCCCCCTTCTGCCAGCTGGGCTTTCCCGGTAGTGTGTGTCTATGACATTCCATGCCAGCGTGCACTGGATTGTTTCCCCATAATACCCCTGGTAACAGGCAAGTCTCGTCCCCAGGGCAGGGGCAATGCATTGGTTGTAAGCTGCCATGTGCCTTCCCAGTGCAGCCCACATGAAGGATGGCTCCCTCCCACCTTGGCAAACAGCAGCTGTTGAGGCACCTGCCTGGATTTTACTCCAGGCCAGAAGGGTTTGTGGAGAACGTGCCCATAGTGTCTGGATCATGAGATCTCTGGGGCATAAACAGTCTTGGCTTGTTTGCCTGGCACAGCGGGGTCCTGCTCCCCATCTGACGTCCCCAGGTGCTACCACCACTCTGATCCCACTTAGAAAATGCATTTACATTAGCTGGCATAAGTCAGCATTTCCTGCTGCCATGGGGTACCAGCCATGTGTTAAACGGGAGAAGGAGCAGGACAGGTTCCACTCACAAAGCAAGGATTTCAGGGTGAAGTAGCCAACAGCTGACTGCTCCTGCATATCCAGTCTTGCCTTGGAACTCAACCTGCCTTCCCTTAGGTAACATTTCACTTACAGCAAGATCCCCCCACATCTCTGGTGTTCAGTCATTTGTCCCCCAAAGCTACAGCGTGGCTTCCATTCCACTGAACTCTGGATCCCCTGCCCCTCGTGCCCCTGTAACTGCCAGGGTTCAAGAGCTTGGTAACTCGCCACACTGCATTGTCCAAGGCCAGGTGTACGCCCCTCCCCCTGAGCCATGTAGCTATACCGCCCTAGCCCCTCAGGTAGGCCATGCTGGGTTGACAAGAGGGCTCCTCCCATCGACATAGCAACTGCCTCCTGGGGAGGTGGATTAGCTACGCCCTCCCATTGGCACAGGAGTGTCTTCACTAAAGCGCTACAGCTGTAGTGCTGTACATGAAGACAAGCCCTGAGCCACGAGAAGGGTTAAGGACCAAGGAGCCCCAGTGCTCTCAGTTACATGGGCACAAGCTAGGAGATGCTCCAGGATGTCTGAAATTGCTAATGGAATTTTACAGACTCTGGCCCAGACAGATCCAAAGGAACAGAAACTGGGCTGGGCTTCCCCCCTCGTGCACATGTAGCGAAGGGAACACAGCAGGTATTTCTAATAGGGTTGCTGCCTCCGGCATGGCCACCTTCAGTGTCCCTTTCCTCAGGGCTCCTCAGTGGTTTCACAGAGGCTCTCCTAGCCGGTTACGCCCTTACTGAGGCTGACTTAGCACAAACAGCTCCAAAAACAGAGTCCTCCAAGCCCCAGGCAAGAGTGCATATATTTTAAAGGTTTGGATCACACCACTCACAGGCCTTTCTGGCCTTGGCAGGCCGCTCCCAGTCCTACCCAGCTGGAGCCACCTTCTTCTCTGCAGCTTCCCCAGAACTTTTCCTTACCTATCACAGAGACTGCACTGGTGGGTCACATGACCCAGTCACATGACCTCCATTTTCCCACTTGGGGAAAAAATGTCACAGATGGGGCCAAGACTTATGGGGCTAGTGGCTCTCTGACTCAGGCAGGAGTCTCCAAGCAGTTCTCTTGGTGGCTCCATTTATGCTCAGCAGAACCATGTAATGGGCCAGTCAGAGGTGAAAGTAAGCCGGTACGCCCTGGTACAGTGCACCGCCAAGAGCCGGTGGGCTGTACCAGGGTGGATCAGCTTCCCCAGGCGCGATTTAAAGGGCTTGCGGCTCCCAGCAGTGGGTGGAGCCCCCGGTCCTTTAAATTTCTGCCAGAGCTCTGCTGCCGGAGCCCTGGGGTAGCGGCGGTGGGGCTGGGGCAGCGATTTAAAGGGCCCGGGGTGGTAGCGGCAGCTGGAGCGCTGTCCCTGGAGACCTGGCGGCAGGGCTCTGGGGACAATTTAAAGGGCCCAGGCTGCCGCTACCGCCCCGGGCCCTTTAAACAGCTGCCAGAGGCCCCGGCTGCTGCTGTTACCCTGGGGAGGGGGAAGAAGGCACTTGCCGGTACAGGGTGGGCTGGCTGTGGCTCTGACCTCCCGCAGCCCCACCCCTTCCACCTGAGGCCCCACCCCTTCCGGGGGCCAGAGCCAGCCCCAGCCCAGCCCTGTACTGGTAAGTCCCTAGACTTGCTTTCACCCCTGGGCCCAGTTCTGACCTCAGTTACACTCCTGCAATCTACAGCCGTTAGTCACGCTGTTCAGGTGTAACATGAGCAGAAGCAGGCCAATTACAGCTGCCATAACCATACAGCTAAGGGTAGCCTAGAATTCCTCCTTACCTGTAAGGGGCTAAGAAGCTCAAATAACCTGGTTGGCACCTGACCAAAAGGACCAATCTGGGGAGGGGGAGGATTTGTTGGGTGTTCTGTCTCTCAGCGGCGGAGAACCAGCTGAGCAGCGGGGACAGCAGAGCAGCACACAGCAGGAGTTTGCCTGGGACTGGTAAGTATCCGAGTCTGTGTTTGTTTGCTTGCTGAGGAAGTATCCGAGCGTGTGTTTGCTGGGGGGGCAGTGTGAGAGCCTGAGTGAGTGTCTGATTGGCTGCTAGCCTGCAGGGGGCGGGCAGTAGGGTGTCTGTTTGTTTGCGACAGGGAAGCCTGGCTGTTTAAAAATAGCCAGAGCTTCGCGAACCAGCTGAGCGGCGGGGACAGCAGAGCAGCACACAGCAGGAGTTTGCCTGGGAGTTCGCCTGGAGGGAGCCCAGTGAGGCTTACGTCTTGCAAACTGCTCTGAGGAAGCTCATAGTAGGAAGGTGATATGGAAGGGGGGGGTTCAGCTGTTGTGACCTGCACTGGATGTGCCATGTTTGTCTTTCTTCCACAGGACAGAAGCGACTTTGTCTGTACAAAGTGCAAGCTGGTCTCCATATTGGAAGAGAAGATTGAAGGTCTGGAGCAACAGATAACAACCCTGCGTTGCATACGGGAAACTGAGGATTTCCTGGACGAAACTCAGGATAGGCTTCTAGGGGCACAAAGCTCTACAGATATAGAGCAGGTTGCACAGAGGAGCCAAGAGACCAGTGAAGAAGCTTGGCAACATGTGACCTCCAGAAGAGGTAAGCGGAATGTCCGGGTTCCAGTAACACAGACACAGGTAACTAACCGCTTTCATGTTCTCTCCACAGGTATTGTTGCGGAGAGTGGACCAGATGATATGTCTGGGGCGAGAAAGCAGAAGGAGACTCCGCTGGTTGGAAGGCATGAGATGCGCTGTCCTGAGGTTGGGGGTTCCACGACCACCACCCCCAAGAGGAGAAGGCGGGTGGTGGTGGTCGGGGACTCTCTCCTCCGGGGGACTGAGTCATCTATCTGCCGCCCTGACCGGGAAAACCGAGAAGTCTGCTGCTTGCCAGGGGCTAAGATTCGTGATGTGACGGAGAGACTGCCGAGACTCATCAAGCCCTCGGATCGCTACCCCTTCCTGCTTCTCCACGTGGGCACCAATGATACTGCCAAGAATGACCTTGAGCGGATCACTGCGGACTATGTGGCTCTAGGAAGAAGAATAAAGGAGTTGGAGGCGCAAGTGGTGTTCTCGTCCATCCTCCCCGTGGAAGGAAAAGGCCTAGGTAGGGAGCGTCGAATCGTGGAAGTCAACGAATGGCTACGCAGATGGTGTCGGAGAGAAGGCTTTGGTTTCTTTGACCATGGGATGGTGTTCCATGAAGGAGGAGTGCTGGGTAGAGACGGGCTCCATCTTACGAAGAGAGGGAAGAGCATCTTTGCCAGCAGGCTGGCTAACCTAGTGAGGAGGGCTTTAAACTAGGTTCACCGGGGGAAGGAGACCAAAGCCCTGAGGTAAGTGGGAAAGCGGGATACCGGGAGGAAGCACAGGCAGGAATGTCTGTGAGGGGAGGGCTCCTGCCTCATACTGGCAATGAGGGGCGATCAACAGGTTATCTCAAGTGCTTATATACAAATGCACAAAGCCTTGGAAACAAGCAGGGAGAACTGGAGGTCCTGGTGATGTCAAGGAACTATGACGTGATCGGAATAACAGAGACTTGGTGGGATAACTCATATGACTGGAGTACTGTCATGGATGGTTATAAACTGTTCAGGAAGGACAGGCAGGGCAGAAAAGGTGGGGGAGTAGCACTGTATGTAAGGGAGCAGTATGACTGCTCAGAGCTCCGGTACGAAACTGCAGAAAAACCTGAGTGTCTCTGGATTAAGTTTAGAAGTGTGTGCAACAAGAGTGATGTAGTGGTGGGAGTCTGCTATAGACCACCGGACCAGGGGGATGAGGTGGATGAGGCTTTCTTCCGGCAGCTCACGGAAGCTACTAGATCGCATGCCCTGATTCTCATGGGTGACTTTAATTTTCCTGATATCTGCTGGGAGAGCAATACAGCGGTGCATAGACAATCCAGGAAGTTTTTGGAAAGCGTAGGGGACAATTTCCTGGCGCAAGTGCTAGAGGAGCCAACTAGGGGGGGTGCTTTTCTTGACCTGCTGCTCACAAACCGGGTAGAATTAGTGGGGGAAGCAAAAGTGGATGGGAATCTGGGAGGCAGTGACCATGAGTTGGTTGAGTTCAGGATCCTGACGCAGGGAAGAAAGGTAAGCAGCAGGATACGGACCCTGGACTTCAGGAAAGCAGACTTCGACTCCCTCAGGGAACGGATGGCCAGGATCCCCTGGGGGACTAACTTGAAGGGGAAAGGAGTCCAGGAGAGCTGGCTGTATTTCAAGGAATCCCTGTTGAGGTTACAGGGACAAACCATCCCGATGAGTCGAAAGAATAGTAAATATGGCAGGCGACCAACTTGGCTTAATGGTGAAATCCTAGCGGATCTTAAACATAAAAAAGAAGCTTACAAGAAGTGGAAGGTTGGACATATGACCAGGGAAGAGTATAAAAATATTGCTCGGGCATGTAGGAATGTTATCAGGAGGGCCAAATCGCACCTGGAGCTGCAGCTAGCCAGAGATGTCAAGAGTAACAAGAAGGGTTTCTTCAGGTATGTTGGCAACAAGAAGAAAGCCAAGGAATGTGTGGGCCCCTTACTGAATGAGGGAGGCAACCTAGTGACAGAGGATGTGGAAAAAGCTAATGTACTCAATGCTTTTTTTGCCTCTGTTTTCACTAACAAGGTCAGCTCCCAGACTGCTGCGCTGGGCATCACAAAATGCGGAAGAGATGGCCAGCCCTCTGTGGAGATAGAGGCGGTTAGGGACTATTTAGAAAAGCTGGACGTGCACAAGTCCATGGGGCCGGACGAGTTGCATCCGAGAGTGCTGAAGGAATTGGCGGCTGTGATTGCAGAGCCACTGGCCATTATCTTTGAAAACTCGTGGCGAACCGGGGAAGTCCCGGATGACTGGAAAAAGGCTAATGTAGTGCCAATCTTTAAAAAAGGGAAGAAGGAAGATCCTGGGAACTACAGGCCAGTCAGCCTCACCTCAGTCCCTGGAAAAATCATGGAGCAGGTCCTCAAAGAATCAATCCTGAAGCACTTGCATGAGAGGAAAGTGATCAGGAACAGCCAGCATGGATTCACCAAGGGAAGGTCATGCCTGACTAATCTAATCGCCTTTTATGATGAGATTACTGGTTCTGTGGATGAAGGGAAAGCAGTGGATGTATTGTTTCTTGACTTTAGCAAAGCTTTTGACACTGTCTCCCATAGTATTCTTGTCAGCAAGTTAAGGAAGTATGGGCTGGATGAATGCACTATAAGGTGGGTAGAAAGCTGGCTAAATTGTCGGGCTCAACGGGTAGTGATCAATGGCTCCATGTCTAGTTGGCAGCCGGTATCAAGGGGAGTGCCCCAAGGGTCGGTCCTGGGGCCGGTTTTATTCAATATCTTCATAAATGATCTGGAGGATGGTGTGGATTGCACTCTCAGCAAATTTGCGGATGATACTAAACTGGGAGGAGTGGTAGATACGCTGGAGGGGAGGGATAGGATACAGAAGGACCTAGACCAATTGGAAGATTGGGCCAAAAGGAATCTGATGAGGTTCAATAAGGATAAGTGCAGGGTCCTGCACTTAGGACGGAAGAATCCAATGCACAGCTACAGACTAGGGACCGAATGGCTAGGCAGCAGTTCTGCAGAAAAGGACCTAGGGGTGACAGTGGACGAGAAGCTGGATATGAGTCAGCAGTGTGCCCTTGTTGCCAAGAAGGCCAATGGCATTTTGGGATGTATAAGTAGGGGCATAGCGAGCAGATCGAGGGACGTGATCGTTCCCCTCTATTCGACATTGGTGAGGCCTCATCTGGAGTACTGTGTCCAGTTTTGGGCCCCACACTTCAAGAAGGATGTGGATAAATTGGAGAGAGTCCAGCGAAGGGCAACAAAAATGATTAGGGGACTGGAACACATGAGTTATGAGGAGAGGCTGAGGGAGCTGGGATTGTTTAGCCTGCAGAAGAGAAGAATGAGGGGGGATTTGATAGCTGCTTTCAACTACCTGAAAGGGGGTTCCAAAGAGGATGGCTCTAGACTGTTCTCAATGGTAGCAGATGACAGAACGAGGAGTAATGGTCTCAAGTTGCAGTGGGGGAGGTTTAGATTGGATATTAGGAAAAACTTTTTCACTAAGAGGGTGGTGAAACACTGGAATGCGTTACCTAGGGAGGTGGTAGAATCTCCTTCCTTAGAGGTTTTTAAGGTCAGGCTTGACAAAGCCCTGGCTGGGATGATTTAACTGGGAATTGGTCCTGCTTTGAGCAGGGGGTTGGACTAGATGACCTTCTGGGGTCCCTTCCAACCCTGATATTCTATGATTCCTGGTACTGAGAGGGCCAGGCCAAAAAAAAAAAAAAAATCTATTTTCTCCAAGCAATCCTGAACCAGTCTAATATTATAAAAATAGTAAGTAAACCCAGGCAAGGAATGTTAGATTATCTTTTGTTTTAGCTTGTGAATTTTCCCTTTGCTAGAGGGAGGTTTATTTCTGTTTTTTGTAACTTTGAACTAAGCCTAGACGGAGTTCCTCTGTGTTTGTGAATCTTTTGTTACCCTGTAAAGTTCTTCCATCCTGATTTTACAGAGGTGATTCTTTTACCTTTTCTCTAAATAAAGTTCTTCTTTTAAGAACCTGATTTATTTTCAGTGTCCTAAGACCTGCGGGGAGGGGTGGTTGATCTGTGCTCACTTTGTAACCAATTGGTTAGGATATTATTCTCAAACCTCCCCAGGAAAGGGGGTGTAAGGGCTTCAAGTGGCCCTCCCTGAATGTTTGCTTAAATCACTTGGTGGTGGCAGCATACTGTCCAAGGACGAAAGAGGTTAAAAATTCCTCAAGGCACAAATCCAAGCTCGTAGAAATAAGCTTGGGGGTCATTCACGCGGGTCCCTGCAACTGTACCCCAGAGTTCAGAGTGGGAAGGGAACCCTGACAACAGCCTTGGGTATTGCAGGGGTATTTCTAGTGAAGTTCTGTTAGATTTCTGGTCACCCAACTAGAACGGCAGAATCCAAGAGTGACTATTGCAGGAGTGCACGGAGTTATTAGAAGGGCAAGAACCCAGTTGGCCAGACAGTGTGGCCAGCCACAAGTGTTAAAACACAAACCAACCTAAAAGTCAGGCCCCAAAACCCCATGAAATCTTGGGAGTTGGTTTCTTTGTCTGCTGGTTATGTAGCATTTAGGCTTACACAGACTTTTTCAACCTTTTCTCTCAACCAGGAGGGCTAGACACCTGTTTGAAATCATTCTCGGCTTCCCAGCTGTGGGGCTTTACAAAAAAAGCCACCAAGGTTCATGAGCCTTCAATATAGTTACCCAAGTTAGCAGCACCGCCAGTGCCATAGCTGTTGATGCCAGTAGAGCTGGGACAGTCACGCCAGTGGGGGACCCGGCATGATCGGTGACCCTCTTTTCCCAAAGGGGTGCAAAGTGGCTGCTAGAACACATGAAAGGAGAGTTAGCTCTTACCTTTGACTTGCGCTTAAGGTGCAGTTTGCCTTGAAGCCAATAACAAAAGGAGAAGTGGCAGCAGACTCATCTGCCTCTGAGGAGGAAAAGCTTAGTGTGAGTGCACAATGAAAGGCTACTGGATAGGTTTAAACACACCAAGACTCTACACCCACAGATCACATGAACAGGAGGCCATTGGCCCTGCTCTCTCCCCAGCCCACTTACTTGGAACAGATCCTGTTCCAGAGTTCTCCTTAGTTGTGCTTCAGAAGGAAAATGTAACTCCATGCTCTGGGTGTCCTAAGCCTCTAACTGCTGGAAGTGGCCCACTTGGAAGTTGACCTGTTCTGTTCACCACCTCTGAAGCAGCTGGTGCTGGCCACTGTCAGAAGACCAGATACTGGGCTAGATGGAACATTGGTTTGACCCAGTATGGCCGTTATTATGAATGCCCACTGTGCTAGCCCTGATCCTGCTGCCCTCCTGAGTTATAAGGGGCATGGACAAGCAGAGGAACCACAATGCCAAGGTGCTAGCCGGTCTGGTGAAAGGGGTTCTCTTGGGATTTGGGAGCATTGCCAACACCCTAACATGCTCAGGCCCTCAGTAACAGCCCAGAGAGGTTTTATACCTGCACAACAGTTAAGTTTGCAGTTGATAGGGCTGGGGCCTGCCAGAGGGTTGGAGCAGGATATAGGCTTGTTTGCAAGAGACTTTTCCTGACCACAAGGCTGACAACTCCAGAGATGTTTGCAGTGTTGGTGTAGCAGTGTCTGTCCCAGGATGAGAGAGATGGGGTAGGGGAGGCGATCTCTTATTGGATCAATATCAGTTGGTGAGAGAAACTTTGGAACCACAAAGAGCTCATCTTCAGGGCTGGGAACGGTACTCAGAACATCACAGCTAAACACAAATGGAACAGATGGCATATTCTAAACAAAGGGACCATTCAATGTGAAGTGAATTGTTAAAACCCCTCCAATCATTGGGGCGGGCGGGATTGTTAGTTGGTTACAGATTGTTGTAATAAGCCATAAATCCAGTGAGGAGTCTAGGGGCATCTTAAAGACCAAGCTTTCATGGGTTAAAAAACCCAAACAGTCCTATTTCAGATGCATGGAGTGAAAATTACAGATGCAGGCATAGATATACTGAGATATGAAGAGGAGGGAGTTGGTTCTCCACTTGTAAAATAACTCCCTTCTCCTCATATCTCAGTACATTTATGCCTGCCTCTAATTTTTACCTCCATGCATCCGAAGTGGGATTTTTTTTTTAATTATTAAAACCCATGAAAGCTTATGCCCAAATAAATCTGTTAGTCCTTAGGGTGCCACCAGACTCATTGTTTTTGTGGATACAGACTAACATGGCTACCCCTCTGATACATAAATCCAGTCTCTCTTCAGTTCATGATTTTTAATGTCTAGCAAAGTTAGGAATTTAAGCTCTCCAGCCTGTCTTTTGAAGGGTGTGTGCAGGTTTCCTTTGAGGATAAGGACTGAGGTCAGATAGAGTGAGTACTTAGAAAAATGTTAAGACAAAAACATCCTCTCACCTGTAGGTGAACAATTTTCAGAGAGAGTTCATTTGAGAGCACAGTGATGGTCTGACCAGTTTCACCCCCATAGTTATTGGGGCATTTAGTACACCGCATTATCTGACAGGCATGTGAAGGCCCACCCTGGATTTTGAAAGAGGTGTTGGGGGGGAGGGGGTTTGATTACTGTAGCAGTGGAAATATATCTACAAGTTTTGCATCTGTTGTTCTAGATGGGACTGGTGCTGCTTTGGGTTGGTGTGTTCTGTCTGTGGGGACCTTGCTTCAGATTAGCTTGGAGCTGCAGAAGAAGGGGTTCAGGAGAGATCTTTCAGGAGGGGTCCCTACCTGGTAGGTGTTGTACTGGTTTGGATTGCAGTATGGGGTGGCAGGTGACAACTAGGGGTGTATGGTCAGACGGGGTGTTTTATTTCCCTATTGAAGCAGGTTCTCAGGCTATTTGGGTGCCAAAAAAAACCAAAAACAAAAACCATTATCTACGGGTAGATGTTAAGATACCACAGAATATGTTCCAAGGAGCAAGTCCTGGATATATACACCTTAACATACTGAAAACTGCCTTTACCAAAGAAGGACACTCTAGAGAAGTAGCTCCCCCATCATGGAATGGGACACCCAAATACTCCAAGAGAACCTGCTTCAATACAGAAATATCCCCTCCCCCCAGCTCAACTGCACACCCCTGCTGCCTCACACTGGAATCCATATTGGGTATCAAACTGGCACACAGAGCACATGTATAAAGTTTGCTGACAATACCAAGCTAGGAGGGGTTGCAAGTGCTTTGGAGGATATGATTAAAATTCAAAATGATCTGGACAAACTGGAGAAATGGTTTGAAGTAAATGGTAGTTTGAGTAGCGAGTTCTAAAATGCTTAACCTGTCCTTGCTGGAGTAATTACCCCTATGGCAAATTATATTAAAAAAGAACAAACTAGGTTTGTTTCTACTGGTGGCGCACATCCACACATACCTCGGTGCATATAACAAAAATGTATTCTACACATGGATGGAAAAAAAATAAATAACCCTGCCTATGAGTAAAGCTGTGAGTTTGTCAGAGTCATGGATTCCATGACCTCCGTGACTTCTGCAGCAGCCAGTGTGTCTGGCTCTGGGGCTGACTGAGCAACTCAGTCCGGGACAGTTGCACTAGTTGCTGCTGGGTCAGTCTTGGGCCACACCCCACCCAACAGCAGGAGGAGCCGTTTGGGTGAGAGGAGGTGAGGGCTCTGGGTGATGCTTACCTGTGGGGAGGGGGGCTCCCTGGAAGCAGCAACATGTCCCTCAGCTTCTACCTCTGTGCACTGCCTCCACCTGCAGGCACTGCCCTTGCAGCTCCCATTGGCCATGGTTCCCTGCCCCAGCACACCTGGCACTCCCAAGATTTAGTCAGGGGTACAGGACAAGTCATGGACAGGTCAAGGGATGTGACTTTGTTCATGGCCCATGACCTGTCAATGACTTACTAAAAAATACCAGTGACTAAACCATAGCCTTACCTATAAGGGAAGATTGAAAAAGAAAAATTGGGTTTGTTTAGTCCAGAGAGAAAAGACTGAGGCGGGACATAAGTTTTCAAGTACATAAAAGGTTGTTACAAGGAAGGGAAAAAAGTTGTCCTCTAACTTCTGAAGATAGGCCAAGAAGCAATGGGCTTAAATAGCAGTAAGAGAGATTTAGGTTAGCCATAGGGGAAAAGACTGCCCTGACAGGAAGTTAAGCACTGGAATAGATTGTCTAGGGAGGTTGTGGAATCCCGGTCATTGTCTAACCTGCTCTTAAAGATGTCAAAACACCTGTCAGGGATGGTCTAGGTAATACTTAGTCTTGCCTTGAGTGCAGGGGACTGCACTCAAAGACCTCTTGAGGTCTCTTCCAGTCCTAAAATTCTAACTATAACCCATACTCAGTGGGGACCTCTCTGAAATAAATCTTTCCTGAACCCCATTTTCTGGTCTTCAGACAACTCCCCAGCCTCTCCAAGATCATCAGAAGCAAGCTCCCCACAGACCAGGACACCAACTCAGAGCAGGGTCTGCTGCTGCTTTAACAGTTGCAAAACCAACATACATGGCTCCACTTTCAAGATCCATGGTTGTATACATACCTATCAACGTGTGGTGTACCTCATCCAGGGCACTAAATGCCAACAACAACGTGGGTGAAGCCAGCCAGCCAATTGCTACGCTATCGAATGACCTCTGACAGGAAAATAAGACAAGAACACCCTTTTACCTGCGGGCAAACACTTTTCACAAAACAATCACTCTGGGCTGGTCTACACTGGCATTTTACAGCCCTGCCACGGTCTCACTCAGGGGTGAGAAAAAACACCCCCCCTACAGCGCTGCAAGTGTCAGCACTGTAATGTGTCAGTACGGACAGCGCACCCGTGCCTGGAGCCGTGCCCCTTGTGGAGGTGGTTTAGAGCCCGGGGAGAGTGCTCCCTGAGTGCTGTGCTGAGCTGAGCTGCGACTACACAAGCCATGTTAGAGAACTGCTGCAGCACTGTAACGTTGCCAGTGTAGGCAAGCCCTCTATAGCTGGCCTCTCCGTCCCTGTCCTCAGGTGAAGCCTGCACAACCCCTGGAAAAGACAAGCCTGAAAGCTGAAATTCCTAACTTTGCTAGACATTCTTCAATCCATGATTTTTAGACACTGGATTTATGGTTTTGTACAGTAATCTATAATCCGCTCACAACTCTCCCCACCTCCCATGACTGGAGAGGTGTTAACAGGCCACTTCACCATGAATGGTCCCTTGAAATGGGTTAACTACTTATGCAAGAGCCAGCAGGAGGGCTCAGTCCTGCCCCGGAGGAGCCAATGGTTGCTCTCACTGATTTTAGCAGCAGGGATCTGGCCTTGTCCATGCTATGGGAATCTCCTCCCTGCAACTCCACTGCTTTGGATAAAACAGCAGGACCTGGGCACAGGAGAAACCTCAGCAGCTGGAAACAAAGTACCACCATATTAAACCTGCAGCCCCAGAGCCTTGATGCAAATTCCAACAATACTGAAGCTGTGGGAGCTCAGCAGGGGCAAGGTGGGGGGCCCTGCCAGTGCCCCCCAAATTCCCCAAGTGGAGACAGACACAGCCTTGTCAGCTACAGCATGCTTTGGCCATAGTAGGATTTTGACATGTTAACCACACACACCCTCACACCCCTGCCCATTGTACACCTTGTTTAGCATTTAAATGTGGTAAGTATTGCATTATACAGCTTAGTTTAACTAGTCAAGACAAAGCAGTTGTACTTTAGCATGTGTTAAACTGGTTGAGTGAAACACTATCTACCACAAGCACCAAACCTTTAATCCTATTTAAAGGAAGAGCCTACAGCGGTCTAAACTGGGTTATTTAGAGGGGAGTTGACCAGAGTAGCTATTCTGGGATAGTGCCCAAATGAGATGGGGGCTTAACAAGCATGATTTTAACAAGCAAGTTTCTTAACAAGCATGATTTTATTCCAGGATTACTTTGCTTATCAAGTACACTAATTATTCTGGAATTGAAGTCACTGATTCTTAAATACTCAGGGAAGTATCACGGATTCATTGCATCACACAATAGCTATGCCAGTCAGCTTCCATGTGTAGACAAGGTATAGTAGTGACTGGTAAAGCTAAAGGCAGCATGGTGTGTGGTTTCATGCTCTAAGGCCTGGTCTACACCTAAAACATACACCAACCTCGCTACGTCCCTTCGGAGTGTGAAACGTTCATCCCTCAAGAGATGTAGTTAAGCCAACCTAAGCCCTGGTATAGACACTGGTAGGTCAATGGAAGAACCTAGCCGCCTCCTTGAGGGGGTTGATTAGTTACAGTGACTGAAAAACCCCTTCCACTATTGCAGTAAGTACCTACACTATACCACTTGCAGTGTAACCATAGCCTCAGTCAAGTCCTGTAAGGCATAGGTACCGCATGTCTCCGATATCATTGGCAGCTTCTTCACTGACACTCACCTGCCTCCCAGTCCTCTAGGCAGGGGGGACACTGCCAGGATCTTGGCACCTCTTTCTGTTCCTTCTTGGGACAGAAATTCGTTGAGGTCTCTGCAAGCAGAGGAGACATGTTACAGGACTTGGAAGGAAGAGAAGAAGCCGGGTAGCTGATCTAAGAGTGAAACATGGTTGTCTACGTGGATCAGGGCTCAGTTCTGTTAGCCAGAGGCCCAGCATTACAAGGGGTCAGAGGCCATGTTTAACTGGAGATGCTCCTTAGTGAGGGAGATTTTCTGAACTCTCCTCAGAGCCAGGCTCAGGTCAGACTGAAGTGCGTCCAGGGTCTCTGCTCTCCTGTGGTGGCCCCAGCTCACTCCAGCCAGCTGGACAGCCTTTGTTCCCCAGGGCACAAGTTCATCCACCCCCAGGTTCCTGCCACACACAGAATGGGGAAGCCTTTAAAAGCCAAACAGCTTGACAAGCTGAGAAGTGTTGGCTCCGACAAGCCTAGCTGGAAAGGCCAGAGAACTCCCCACAAGCACCCTGACATTACACAATGGGGCCAATATGGTTCCACTGCAATAAACAGGGCTCACGCAGAGCTGATACCATTGACCCTATGGGGCTCAGTACATGCACTGATCTCCAGAGTTCTCATTATAGCTGTGGGGCCAGGTTCTCATCACAGCTGGGACAGGAAAGCCAATTCCTGCCCAAGGAAATGTGAGTTTCCTGTCCCAAAGCAGGACAAAAAGTAAAAACAACAACAAAAAATCCAACCCTCCCCCCCCAAAAGCTAGCCCCCCTCCCCCAATTGGGTTCAAGTGAAAATGTTTTGGTCTTGGACTATGTTAACTACAATTAGTTTCAAACTGTTATTTTGAACCGGAAACTGGATTTTCTTGTTTCAAGAGCCAACAGACTCAGATTTTCCAAGTTGCCGTGTCAAAGCCCAAAAAACCCTTTCCCATGAGGCGTTCATGGAGATCAGGGTTTTCTGACAAAAATGCTTCCTTGACATTCCCCACTGGCTCTCCTAAGCACCTAGTTAGCCATTCAGTAGGGCCCCCAACACCCTGAGCCTGGCATTGGGCACTTCAGAAATGCTGGCTCCTAGTGCTCTGCTCTCTGGATGCAGGTTTGCAGGCTATCCCCCACTCCCTGTGGTCAGCAGCTCCCACCCCAGTGAGCAGACGGTAGACACCACAACTCTTCAGTGATGCCAGGTGACCTGCCCCTGCTGTGCCAGGCAGTGAGCACTTCCCCCAGCTAGTCAGGAGGATACTTCCTTAGCCTGCTATGAACAGCTGGCTATGGGCATTGGGGAGGGGAAGGGATTTCTAGCCAACTCCTGTAGAATCTGCTAATGAAGACAGGCTGGGCTTGTGCTACTCTACACTGGGACTTCAGCCACTAGAGCAAACCCTGCATGTTCACAATTTATACCAGTGCAGCTAAGCCAGCACCTGCAGCCAATACCCAGCCCTGCGATGGTACAGAGGGATGTGCTGGGTAACAGCGCTCAGCCTTGCTCAGAGCAAGTGCACCTACAGTAGTTGTGAGCATACTCTGCACTCATCACATGAGCTACAGATTGCTCAGGGCTTGCGTTGGTGTCCAGAGCAAGACGCCCTTGTCCAGACTCCCTTGCAGTCTCCCTAGGCTGGGGCAGGTCACGTCGGTAGCACACCTGCTTTAATACATGTATGCTCCTGCTGACTACTGGCTCCCTCCCCCAAGCTTACCACTGAACAGCTCTGGCGCCCTGTCCGTGCAGGTGGAGATGTGTAGCTGGAGCTCTTGCTTTGGGACTCTGTGGCGAGCATTGTAGGGGCACGTGGCCAGCTCTTTGGCTCTTTTCTTGTTATTCTGGAAGAGAAGGCACAAGATGCCACTATGCAGAGACAGCAGGGAGGTACTGCCGTGGCCTCTGCTCAGTGCTTATAAGGGGAGGCAGCTGACAGTATCTCTAGGGATGCATCAGAGCCAGAAGACTGGCGAGCTGGAAACAAAGCGTTGACTTGCCGAGTGCTTAGTGAGAGAGCACCACTCAGTATGTCTACACACTGCAGCTGGGAGCAAGCCTCCCGCCTGGACAGATGGGCTTGAGCTAGCGGTGCTCAAAGTAGTGTGCTAAAAATAGCAGTGTGGATGCTATAGTGGGGACTGGAGCTTGGACTCAAACCTACAGAGAGAAGTGGGCTTAAGAGCCCAAGCCACAACATCCACATTGCTATTTTTAGCCACACTAGCTCAAGCCCCACTACTCTAAGCTCATCTACCTGGGCCAGGAGACTCTCCCCTAGCTGCTGCATAGACATACCTGTACATGCAGGGAATCTGGGGCATCTGCAGCAGTGCTGAATTTCTTGGACTTGATTCTTGGTTGCTCCAGCCCTGTCCAGGAAGAGGTGGGGAGTGGTGGGGAATGGTCTTCAGGCTACCTTAGCTCTCCCTAGACTTGGACTGAGCAGCTCCTGCCCTTGCTGCTGCAAATTAGAGCAACCTTTGGGCTGCTCTACTTCTCATGGCCCTGGGCAGCAGAGCCTAGCTATAGCACAGCTACTCTAGCTACACCCAATGCAGCCACAACCTGTCCCCTATGTTGGGCATGGAGCAGGGCTAGCTTGGAGCCAGCACCCAACCCAGGGAGGCCCCTTTACAGGACGTTTTCCCAGGAGACCATTTCCACATACTTCAGGCCCCTTTGTGCAGCCAGAGTAACCTAAAGGGACATTAGTGTAACCTCACTAAGGCACTGGAGCCCCTTAGTGACACAGGGCAGGCCTGGATCTAAGTTGCCTTGAAGTTCAGGAGCTTTTGGAGCCTGGGTGTCTCCAAGGGTTAACTCTGCAGTGAAGACATAACTCAAGTGATCAGCAGTTGAGCTGGCCTAGCCCAGGTAAACAGCCAGACCATAGAGCCCTGCCCAAGCTGCTGGGGCCACACTCACTCATGCAAGGCTCAGACTTTTTCGGGGGTGGGGGCAGCCCACAGAGGAGGGAGAGGAGGTGTAGCTGCAGGCTCTCAGCTGAGCTGCTCTGATGTTTTCCCCCAGTGAATTGTAGGAAGGCATGAAAGGACTATCAGGTTCAGTCTGGGTCTTCAGTGCAGAGTGGGCAGATTACCAAGAGAGGCAATCAGACTCCCTCCTACTCCAGCAGGGGTCAGCTAACCCAGGTGTGAAGCACCTCCACACATGGGCCAGAGGGTTTGTGGGGATGGACAGAAGCCAGGGTAGGGGCAATACCTGAGTTAACCGGGCAGTTAAGAGAAGCCCCAAATGCGAGTTTCACATAAACGTAGGTCTGGAAGGGACCTAGGTAGGTCATCTAGTCTGTCCCCTGCATGGAGTCAGGGCCAACTGTTATCTAGCCCATCCCAGGTGTTTATCTAACCTGTTCTTAAAAGTCTCCCTAGATGATCCCTAAATCTCCCTTGCTGCAATATAAGCCCATTATTTCTTGTTCAGTCCTCAGTGGATAAGGAGAGTAGATCACTCTGCTCTTTATAACAAATTTTACCTACTTCAAGACCTATTAGCCACCCCGACTAAACAAACTCAATTTTTTCAATTGTTCCTTATAGGTCATGTTTAGACCTTTAGTCACTTTTGTTGTTCTCCTCTGGACTGTCTCCAATTTGTCTACATCTCCCTGGAGTGAGAGGCCTAGAACGGGACACAATACTCCAGCTCAGGCATTATTAATGTTGAATACAGGTGAAGAATTACTTCTTTTGTCTTACAACACTCCTGCCATTACATCCCAGAATAATGTTTGCTTTTTTGCAATAGTAGTACATTGTGACTCATTTAGTCTGTGATCCACTATAAACCCCAGATCCTTTTCTGCAGTGCTCCTTCCTAGGCAGTCATTTCCCATTTTGTGTTTGCACTGGAGGCAGAGGAAAATAGTTTGCAGGGAACAGAGACAGGTGGCCATCTCCCCTCTGGGCACCTCAGACTCTGTCCCACTGGGTAGCTTGCTCTTACCTCTTTACATTTGACCAAGTGGTAGGGGAACCTGGAGGCTCGGATCTGGTGGTTTTTGTCATAGGGGCATGGGATGAGCCGCTCAGGATCCATCACACCTGCATAACAGAAGACACACAATACACAGTGAGGCTAGAAAGAGGGGTAGGCTGCCTGGGGTGATACCTTCATTGGCCTTGGGGAAGGGCCAGTGAGAAATCAAGATCCTGAGACTCACTGTCCCCTTTCCTTTGGGCACTGGGAGAGGGTCAACCCAGGAACCCCAGTGAGGAGCCAGCCACCCCCTTACATTGAGGCTAGACCTTAGGTAACTGAAGGCCAGCAGCATCCTCCTAGCGTCACATTTGCAGGAGCTGGGGTGTTAGACACCAGGCTCCATAGATTCAAGGCAAGGGCCACAAGCCTTGGTAGTATTGCCCACCTGCCATGGGGATGGCACAGGAGCTGGCAAAGTGATCCCAGACACGCTGGCAGGCAGGCAAGGTTGGGAGAATGATTTTCACCAAGAGATATTGACACTTCAGCTGGCACCCAGCTGGGGATGCAGACAGCTGTTGAAGCGCAAGGGCTTGTCTACACTACAGGGTCTATAGCAGTGGCTTTGAACCTGCAGGGCCCAATAAGCCCAGAGCTGCAGCCTATATGACATCCTCAGGGCCATACAGGTAGTACTGGATGCGGCCCACATAAACACATTGTGAGCCACACATGTGGCCCATGATGGTAAATAGGTTGAGAACCACTGGTCTACAGCAGTGTAGCCACAATGCTGTAATTATGCTGGCATAACGTCATAGCTCAGACACAGCCTACACTGAGAGATGGGCTCCTCCTGTCACTGCAGGAAAGCCACCTCCTCCAGCACCTTAGCTGCAGCCACCTCAGTTAAGTGTAGGCCAGACCTCAGTCTTCAGTGTGTCGCCAAGTGACGAATGTTTACAGAGCGTTAAGTGCTGCTTTCTTCATGGGAAGGATGCCCGAGTGTTCTTCAGAGACACCCGGTGGGGCTCAGCCCTAATGTGTGTGCAAAGCATCAAGAGAATTCTGCTCCATTTGAGCAATGTTGCTTGGCTACACTGGGAAGCTGACTGGCAGGACTAGTCTAATGGTATACCATTATAGCTATGCCAGTCAATGACCCTCTCTCCCCAACATAATAAATACCTCATTCTTTCAGAGTGCTCTGCAGCATTTTACAGATAGGGAATGGAGGCACACAAAAGGGAAGTGACTTGCTCAAGGTCACCCAACAGGCCAGTGACAGAACTGGGAAAGGAGTCCAGGTCTGTGGAGTCCCAGTTCAGTGCTCTATCCCCCCCTCCCACAATTATCTCTGAGGATAAAGCAAAGGCTCTGGCAAAAACTTAGTTTTTTTTTCGGGGGGGGGGGGGGGGGGAAATTTCCTTCCACAGACAAGCTCGAGCAGTAGATTTGCCTCTGGACACAGCCATGAAAGTAGCACCAACAAGACCCATGCTGCTTACAGAGGGCCAGACCTGTCTTGTGAATCATGCTGTCATCTCATAGCAGTGTAAAGCCAGCACACATTGCCATCCTGGGCTAGTCACATCAATGCCTGGGGCCAGGCAAGGCAGATCAGGTCCCCAGTGCCTTACAGCAGTGGTTCTCAACCAGGGGTCTGGGGCCCCCTGGGGGGAGGGGGGGCGACAAGCAGGGCTGGTATTTGGCTTTCTGAGTGCCAGCAAGTCTAAGCTCCTCTGCAGGGGGATGAAGTCAGGGGCTCCAAGCCCTGCCAACTAGGGCTAAAGCTGAAGCCTGAGCAACTTGGCTTCACAGGACACCGGGCCCTGGGCAGCTGCCCTGCTCGCTACCCCCTAATGCTGGTCTTGGCTTTTATATGCTGAAAAACAGTTGTGGTACAAGAGGGCTGTGGAGTTTAATAGGATGTTGTCAGGGCCTCGGAAAGAAAACATTCAGAACTGGTGAGGTCACAGCTGGAGTACTGCATCCAGTTTTGGGCCCCCCCCACGGCAGAAGGGATATGGACAAATTGGTGAGAGTCCAGCGGAGGGCAACGAAAATTAGAGGGCTGGGGCACATGACGTATGAGGAGATGCTGAGGGAACTGGGCTTATTTAGTCTGAAGAGAAGAGTGAGGGGGAATTTGATAGGAGCCTTCAACTACCTGAAGTGGGGTTCCAAAGAGGCTGGAGCTAGGCCAGGGGTGGACAAACTTTCTGGCCTCAGGGCCAGATCGGGGAAGAGAAGTTGTATGGTGTGCCATGAATGCTCACAAAATTGGGGGTGCAGGAGGGGGTGAGGGCTCTGGTTGAGGTGCAGGTTCTGGGGTGGGATCGAAGGGTTTGGAGAGCAGGAGGAGGATCAGGGCTGGGGCATGGGGAGAGGCTCAGGGGTACAGGCTCCAGGCAGCATTTACCTCAAGCAGCTCCCAGAAGCAGTAGCATGTCCCCTCTCCAGCTCCTACAGAGAGGTGCGGCCGGGCAGCTCTGCTGCCCAGAGGGCCAGCTCTAGGCACCAGCCTAGCAAGCAGGTGCCTGGGTGGCAAACAGGAAAGGGCGGCACTGCAGCAGCTTTCGGAGGCACGCCAGCGACAGCTCCTCCGCTTCCCTCTTCGGCGGCATTTTCCTTTGCTGCTTGAGGCAGCAAAAAATGTACAGCCGGCCCTGGCTGCACACTGCCCCATTGGCAGGCACTGCCCCTGCAGCTCACATTGGAGTGCTGGAGGGGGCCACAGGAACGTGTAGGAGCTGGAGCGGGGTCATGCCATGGCTTCCAGGAGCCCCGTGGCACAGCCCTTGGTCTAGCACCCTAGCCGGAGCAGGGCAAGCCTCAGACCCCGCTCCCCAGCAGGAGCTCGCGCGCCCGCTTAAAACAGATCATGGGCCAGCCTGTGGGCCATAGTTTGCCCACCCCTGAGCTAGGCTGTTCTCAGTGGTGGCAGATGACAGAACAAGAAGCAATGGTCTCAAGTTGCAGTGGGGGAGGTCTCGGTTGGATATTAGGAAAAACTATTTCACTAGGAAGGTGGAGAAGCACTGGAATGGGTTACCTAGGGAGGTGGTAAAAAGAAAAGAGACTAACCAATTTATTTGAGCATGAGCTTTCCTGAGCTACAGCTCAATTCATCGGAAAATACAGTGAGGCGATTTATATACACAGAGAACATGAAACAATGTGTGTTTATCATGCACACTATAAGGAGAACTTGTGGCACCTTAGAGACTAACCAATTTATTTGAGCATGAGCTTTCGTGAGCTACAGCACGGCATGCATCCGATGAAGTGAGCTGTAGCTCACGAAAGTTCATGCTCAAATAAATTGGTTAGTCTCTAAGGTGCCACAAGTCCTCCTTTTCTTTTTGCGAATACAGACTAACACGGCTGTTACTCTGAAACCTGTAAGGAGAGTAATCACTTAAGATGAGCTATTACCAGCAGGAGAGTGGGGGGCGGCGGGGGAGAAAACCCTGTGTAGTGATAATCAAGGTGGGCCATTTCCAGCAGTTAACACAAACCTCTGAGGAACAGGGTGGGTGGGGGAGGGGAGAAGAGAGAATAAACATGGGGAAATAGTTTTACTTTGAGTAATGACTCAACCACTCCCAGTCTCTATTCAAGCCTAAATTCTGTAAGTATATATAAATCTCCTCACTGTATTTTCCACTGAATGCATCCGATGAAGGGAGCTGTAGCTCACAAAAAGCTTATACTCAAATAAATTGGTTAGTCTCTAAGGTGCCACAAGTACTCCTTTTCTTTTTGCAAATACAGACTAACACAGCTGCTACTCTGAAACCTAGGGAGGTGGTGAAATCGCCATCCTTAGAGGTTTTTAAGGCCTGGCTTAACAAAGCCCTGGCTGGGATTATTTAGTTGGTGTTGGTCCTGCTTGTAGTAGGGGGTTAGACTAGATGACCTGCTGAGGTCCCTTCCAATCCTAACCTTCTATGAACCCCTGCCTTAGAGTCAGCACAAGGACCTGGCTCATAGAGCTAAGCAGCCCAGCACACACACTGCAGCATTACAGCCACAAAATGGAGACAACATTGCATTGCTCCATTGCCCAGCTCCAAGCACTTTGAGATACATAGTGTTTTGGCTCAGTAGAAACCCTAGGTATTGCGGTTATCACAGCTTCAACAGGCTAAGGTAGCTAGAAAGCCTCCCACTGAGTATTTTGTAAGTGCCTTTGCTAGCTCTCTACCCCCTTCCCAGGATACAAACTCAAGCTGCAACACCACTCAGCTCAGAAGCTAGGTTGCTTTTAGTTTTTTCAATTCCCATCTCCCATTTTCCTCAGGTTTCCACAGCAGCTACTTTCCCTCCCAGCCCCTAACCCTCTGAGTAAAGAGAGGCCAACATTGGAGCTAGAAGCCAGACACCAACTAAAAAATCCCAGACAGACAGTCTCTTTAAGTGTCTTTCAGGCTAATTTTAGGCACCAAACCCTGATCTTACTCTACCATAACTCTTCCCACAGAGTCTTGTCTGTACTCACCCCTGCACAGAAAGTCCTTCTCTGGCAGTTATGTCCTGACCAGCCAGCCCTGTTCTTCTCAGTAAGCAGTGTTCAGCCCCTTTTATAGGCCACTTATTTAGCACAGGTGAGGGCAAATTCCTACCTTATCTCTCAGATAAAAGCCTCCCTTCAATCTATTCCCAAGTATGAAAACAAGCTCCCCCTGGTGGTGGCTATGGCTGGCTTATATGGCTCCTTACTTGGCTCAGCCTGGGGGTCCCCGTGCAGAGATGGGGCCCTGCTGTTCCCATGGAATCAAGGCTAAACAGTTGCATGGTTTAAGTTCTGGAACTGGGTGCAGGGGCCACTGAGGGCCTGGCCAATGGCAAAGGAGCTTTCAGAATGCTCAGTGACATCATCCTATACAAGCTGCGTGGTGTACGCGGACAACACGGGGGAGCCTTAATGCCAGCTTGGGCTGGGGCCTGGGTGCTCCCCTTGTTCAGTAGGGCTGTGCTGGGTCAGTGCCTGGATGGGAGACCCCTGAGGATGCTGAGGACTCCGGAGCTGGTGGTTTCCCTAGAGAGCCCTGGTGGGTGCCATGCTGGGAACCTGACACTTGCAATTGTGATAGATTCCAAGGGAATGCAAGTCGATCCTGGGATCCTAAGCTATTGAAAATCTGTCTCCCTAGTTTCAGAGTAACAGCCGTGTTAGTCTGTCTTTGCAAAAAGAAAAGGAGTACTTGTGGCACCTTAGAGACTAACCAATTTATTTGAGCATGAGCTTTCGTGAGCTACAGCTCACTTCATCGGATGCATACCGTGGAAACTGCAGCAGACTTTATATACACACAGAGATCATAAAACAATACCCCCTCCCACCCCACCGTCCTGCTGGTAAGTGCCTCTGGGGCTCAGCAAGCGAGTCAGGCAGGCTGCAATGCCCAGTGGGGAGAGCACTGGCCTGGGATTTGGGAGTTCTCAGACCTGGCTTCTATTCCCTGGCCTGCTGTGTGACTTAGGTAAGTTGCTTGTCCTCTGTTTCCCCACCCACTCTGTGCCTGTCCTGTCCACTATGAACCTCCTGTGGCAAGGATGTCTCTTGCTCTGTGTTTGTGTAGCGCCTGGCATGACAGGGCCGTAATTTTGGTTGGGCCCCTAGGTGTTCTTGTGACGTATGCCATGATCAACTGGCCAGTGAGCCACTGTGTGTGGTGATATTGATGGTGGGAGGTGCCAGAGAGTCCTTGCTAGAGGCTCATTCATCTCCTTATCCCCCAAAATGCAAATGGCAATGGAAGATTCTCGCACTGCCCCGCAAACAGCTCAGCTCAGTCTTCATCTCTTTCCTGGCACTGCCAGCCAGGAGGCCAGTTAGGGCCCATGGCGAAGTGGGGACAGTCTGTAATATTTTTATGACTCCTACCTATACTGCGGTTTCCCTCTGTACTTTGCGTTGCTATTCAGTGGGTGCAAAAGAGTTAAGTCACTGTCTGGAATGGAAGGATGGGTCCTTAAGGAACTGGTGGGAACCCACCCATATAACAGAGAATCTGAAAAGACAATGGAAGCCCCAAGGGCTGAACAATTGAGACCATAGTTTTCAGAGTAACAGCCGTGTTAGTCTGTATTCGCAAAAAGAAAAGGAGTACTTGTGGCACCTTAGAGACTAACCAATTTATTTGAGCATAAGCTTTCGTGAGCTACAGATGCACCGGATGTATCCGATGTAGTGAGCTGTAGCTCACGCAAGCTCATGCTCAAATAAATTGGTTAGTCTCTAAGGTGCCACAAGTCCTCCTTTTCTTTTTGCGAATACAGACTAACACGGCTGTTACTCTGAAACCTTTCCTTCTTTAGACTGCCCCCCGGGCAGCTCTCCCATCCATCCCACAGACTGGAAACATCTTGTCCCCAGGTTCCCTGGCTCCATTGTGACTGTAGTGTGGTGGATGGACCCTTGTCTAGCACCCTTCATTTGGAAGGTTTCCAGGTTTCTCAAAGTGCGGGAGTGTCCCTTGCTAGGGGGCAAAGCAGGAGTTGGAGAGCGCCAGGAGTTGTCACAATTGTTCCCTAGAATTTCCATCAAAATGTCATGGACACCAAGTCAGATGTCTTACAGAAGTGTAAATCTGTTACATTAACACTATTACCTTAATCAACCAACCTTGTAATCTCATCAAAAAGCTATCAAGTAGTTTGACAGGATCTGTTTTCCATAAACCCTTGCTGATTTGCATTAACTACATAATGGTCCTTTAATTTGTTATTAATCGAGTCCTGTATCAGCTGCTCATGGCCCTGGTTGTCTGTGGCCTTGTACTTCAAGCCATCATTCAGGGCCAGGCCCATGCCACATGGGTGACATGCATTGCCAGATCAGTGCAGGGCACCAGAACGGAGGTGGGCGGCGGGGGGGGGCAAGAGGCCTGGCCTGTCCACTTTTCACCAGGGGCCTGCCCTCTGCCCCTCCTCTTCCCTGCAAGGCCCCACCTCCCAGCCAGGCAGGAAGTGGAGCCCAGCCCAGGGAGCCTGGGCAATGTGGGGAGGCACGGATTTTTTACTTGCCCTGGGTAGGGGGCCCACGGGGTGGGGACACAGGATGGGGGCTCCCTGGCCCAGCCTGGCTGTGACTTGGCTGGGGGGGGAAGGGCTTTGGGGAAGAGAATGGTGTGGCCACAAAGGGGGCAGGGCCTCATGCCCCCCCCTCCCCGCCACTTCTAGGCAGAATCTGTCGCCCCTGGATTAGGGTGTTGGTGTTTTCACTTGTTTTGCACTGGTGTGAATGGCAGGGGGCACTGAGCAGTGAGCCCTGCACCCCTGGGTCCAGCTCAGGCCCCGCTCGGCCGCGGGCTGATGGCGAATGTTCAGGGGCTGTCAAACAGCCGGGGTTTGGCAAGAACAGAGCAGACGGCTGCTCTGGGTGATGGGGGTTGCCACAGAGCATTGAGGCCCTGCTGAGTCCCCGCCCTTGAGCCCAGCCCAGGAAGCCACGGCCCAAAAGGGGAAGCTGCTGTCGGCGCTTGGGGAAGTGTCGCTGCGGGGTGAAGCTCGGCTCTGCGATGGCTTCGAGTGCCTGGACCAATCAGTGGGATCCCTGCTGTCTCCCCCCCCCCGCCGAAAAGGAAGCGCCAATCGGAGGAGCAGCAGCAATGCCGCCCCCTCCCCCGCAGCGCAGACCTGCCATTTTGGTGGCTTGGTGCCTGTCGGGTGTGTAGCCGTTGGGAGGCCTGGCCGCCTCCTTCCAGTGGGTTATTGGGTGTGGAGCAGGGGTGAGAGCTCACCTGGGGAGATGTCTCTGCCCTCCATCTACCAGCACAAGTTCGCGGAGAAGCTGACGATCCTCAATGACAGGGGGAAGGGCGTCCTCATCCGCATATACAACATCAAGAAGGTGGGTGTGGCCGACCTGCGGGGTTGCATGGTGGGGGAGGGGGGCTGAGTTTGCACCAGCCTTACCTTTGGCTTGATTGGGAAAGGATGGTTCTTCCGTGATCAGAGCAGGGGGATGGGTGCCGGCATGCCTTCATTCCTGGTCCAGGGAGGAGAGTGGGGTTTAGTGGTTAGAGCAGGGTACGTGGGAGCCAGGATGCCAGGACTCTACTTCTGGCCCAGCGACCAGAGTGGGGTCTAGCGGTTAGAGCAGGAAGAGGTGGTCAGGAGTCCCAGTGCTGCTGGACTTGATCTAGGACTTACGGGAAGTTGGTTTCTTTCACTGTCCCATGGGCTAACAGCTCCTTCGTGGCAGCTGTGAGGGCTCATTCCTGAGGGAAGGGAGGGGGGTTCGGATTGGAATCCAGCCTAAGGTTCAGCTGAGGACAATGCAGGGCGAAGGTTCAGGCTCAAACCCACTGAGCTGCTCCCTGAGATTTTGGACCCAGCTGGTGGAAACCTCAGGAGACCGGCTGCTCCCAGGAGGGCCCACCCCAAGGCCTCAAATCTCCTGCGAGCCAAACCCAGTGCACAGCCCGGAGGCAGGCTCCTCTGGCTATAGATCCTGCTGCAGGGGCAGGGGCAGAGGCAGGGGCTGTGACTCCCAATCCCCAGGGGTCCCAGCTCAGTGTGTGACCTGCCCAGAGCACGGATAGGTAATCAGTGAACTCACCCTGAACCCCAGCTTGGCTGTACCCTGGCCCCTTTCATTGTGGGCTGCCCCATCCTATGCTGGGCTGGTGGCTCCAGCAGCTCTTGCATTTATTGGGTTCCTCAAGACAGTAACATGCTTATCAGACACCCCATTTCCCCTTTCCAACCAGCAATGGCTGGAGGCAAAATCCTAGCTTGTGTGTGCTGCTGGGGCTGGGAGCATGGGTCTAGCAGACTGCAGCGGTAGGAGACAGGACTCCTGGTTCCCTCCCAGGCTCTGCCCTTGACTGATTGTGTCCCTACCCCCACGGTGCCTCAGTTTCCCCATCTACGACATGGGGAGGAGGAGATGGACCCAGCTATCTGAAGTGACTGAGGATCCTTGTTGGATGATGAATGTTAGGCATTACTGGGACAGTGATCAGGGTGGGGGTTAGCATGGGGGAGGGGGCCTTTTCTCTACGCTTGAGGGTCACCTGATCTGGCTGTTGCCAGGTTGCTGCAGTTAGGCTGGCTAATGTACCAGTGCCCTGGGGGTCAGCACCCAGCTGGGGCAAGAGGCTGCTGGGTAGGGCCTGGAGGTGTTCCAGCCATAACCGGAAACAGCTGCCACCTGCCCCCTTCCTGATGGGACCGGCTGGCAGCTTCCTCTTTCCCATCTGGGCCTGGTGATAGCGGCCTGCCCTGCTCCCATTCGGGACTGTTCTTCCCCAGGGCTCCCTGCTGGGCCTCCCAGAGCTGGGGGAGGAGTTCCTGGCCTTTGTTTACACAGATTGATTTAACCCACTGATCCTGAACTCTGGGTGTGCCACAGCGGCAGGAGAGCCCTACCATGCCTGAAATCTCTTCGTTTGCCACAGGGGGCTCTTCCATCGCTGCTTGCCGTACAGCAGGGGTAGCCAATCGGCAGACCGCAAGCCACATCTGGATCACCAGATGCTTTTGAACGGAGCCCAAAATCTTTTTATTTACTTATTGTTATCACTGTTATTAGTTTTTATTAGTTTCTCTGGAATCTGGACCTTGACCAAGAATTTTGGATCTTGACAAAAAATAGACCAGTACATGGTCTATTCCACAGTTGAGCAGCTCTGTTTCAACCCAGTAAAGGGCAGTGATGAACAGACACCCCAGCCAGCTCCTTCCATTAGCCATCCTATGGAAGGTTAAATGGCATCATGAGTTCACTGCACCCAGTTCCTGCATCCACCCACTGCTCCACAGGGCTGGGAGGGCCTGCAGGCCAGGGGTGCCATTTAATTTTCGGGGGGGGGCAAACTTTAACTGTGATGCCAGGGGCTATTTAGGCACCTGAAAACTCTAGTTTTTTTTGCAGAATAATTTAAAATTCGCTGACAGCAACACTGTATCTAATTCCCATATAAAGAAAGAAAACTAAATAACTATTAGATCCACTCAGCTCTAATACGAACATGTTTCAACATCTTGTGTCAAGTCACTCAAGGGATACTGGTTAGCTTTACAATTTTAATGTATATTCTTACTCTTGAATACAACAATTTAACCAAATGTAGAAAAATCTAGATGATTTTCTATCATATCAAGCTTGGTTAACCTTTTAACCTTTGGAAACATTCTACTAGAGCAAGGCTCCGTGAGTTTATACTGCATCTACCCAGGGGTCTCGGAGTAACACTTTCAAGTCACTTTCACAATATTGCCAACCCCAAGATGTTCAAAACCCATGAACCAGGCTCACCAAAATCATGAGATTATGTAAACATTATAGCATTGGTGTTCTTTTTATTTACCTTCTGCTTTTTGAGCCTTTAGGGCGCACTAGGGTCACATTTTGAAGCTGTCTCCGCAGCCAAGGGAACTTCATTTTTCTTTAACAATGAAGGCTGAAATCATCACATATCCACTTGACTCGAAGAACTGGAGCTTTAAGGAAAACAGTAATTATCATGAGACTCATGACAAAATCATGAGAGTTGGCAACACGGCTTTCACTTCTGTTTAAAGGCGAGTGACTTTCCAGAAGGCTCTGAAACACAACACTCCAGTGATTGAGTTGCAGTTCTCACAGGAGAATATAGAAAACTAGGGCTGTCAAGCAATTAAAAAAAATTAATCACAATTAATCGCACTGTTAATAATGGAATACCATTTATTTAAATATTTTTGAATGTTTTCTACATTTTCAAATATATTGATTTCAGTTACAACACAGAATGCAAAGCATACAGTGCTTACTTTATATTTACTTTTTATTACAAATATTTGCACTGTAAAAAAGAAGCAAAAGAAATAGTATTTCAAGTCACCTAATACAAGTACTGGAGTGCCATCTCTTTATTGTGAAAGTTGAACTTACAAATAAGTTCTAATGTAGAATTATGTAAAAAACAAAACAACAACCCAGCACTCAAAAACAAAACAATCTAAAACTTTAGAGTCTACAAGCCCACTCAGTCCTACTCCTTGGTCATCCAATCGCTCAGACAAACAAGTTTGTTTACATTTACGGGAGATAATGCTGCCTGCTTCTTATTTATAAAGTCACCTGAAAGTGAGAACAGGCATTCGCATGGCACAGTTGTAGCTGGTGTCACAAGATATTTACCTGCCAGATGTGCTGTAGATTCATATGTCCCTTCATTCTTCATCCACCATTCCAGAGGACGTGTCCACACTGATGACGGGTTCTGCTCAGTAATGATCCTGATGCATGTTCATTTTCATCATCTGAGTCAGATGCCACCAGCAGAACGTTGATTTTCTTTTTTGGTGGTTTGGGTTCTGTAGTTTCCACATCTGAGTGTTGCTCTTTTAAGACTCCTGAAAGCATGCTCCACACCCCGTCCCTCTCATATTTTGGAAGGCACTTTAGATTCTTAAACTTTGGGTCGAGTGCTGTAGCTATCTTTAAAAATCACACTTTTTTTTGGTCAAATCTGCAGCGAAAGTGTTTTTAAAACGAACAATATGTGCTGGGTCATCATCCGAGACTGCTATAATACAAAATATATGGCAGAATACGGGTAAACAGAGTAGGAGACATACAATTCTCCCCCAGAGAATTGAGTCACAAATTGAATTAATGCATTCTTTTTTTAGTGAGCATCATCAGCATGAAAGCATGTCCTCTGGAATGGTGGCTGAAGCATGAAGGGGCATATGAATGTTTAGCATATCTGCAGGCCCGACCCCGCACTCATGGAGCGGCGGGAAGTGAAGTGACCAGGCCCCAGCCTGCTCCGCTCTGCTCTCCTGGCTCCCAGGCTTGGGGGACAGGGGAGAACCAGCCCCCAGCACTCACCGGCGGCACGGCTGGGAGCTGGGGAGTGGAGTGGGCTGGGGCTGGGTTGCTCTACTTACCGCCGCTGGTAAGGGCAGGGCGGAGCAGGGTGGGGCTTTGGGGAAGGGCTGGATTGGGGGCGGGGCGGAGCAGGGGTGGGAAGAGGCGGAGCTGGGGCGGAGGCCATGGGGAAGAGGCAAAGCTGGGGCTGGAGCAGCACGCAGCTGCGTAGGGTACCAGAAATTTGGGCAAATTTCCTGGTGCCCTATGCAACTGCGTACTTTGCATATGGGTAGGGATGGCCCTGCATATCTGGCACATAAATACCTTGCAAGACCAGCTACAAAAGTGCCATGTGAATGCCTATTCTTATTTTCAGGTGACATTGTAAATAAGAAGCGGGCAGCAGTATCTCCCGTAAATGTAAACAAATTTGTTTGTCTTAGCGATTAGCTGAACAAGAAGAACTGAGCAGACTTATAGGCTCTAAAGTTTTACATTGTTTTGCTTTTGAGTGCAGTTATGTCACAAAAAAAAAAAATCTACATTTGTAAGTTGCACTTTCATGGTAAAGAGACCAAAACAATCTAGTGTGTGACACCCACTGAGGACCCTACCAAAACAATCCATGGTGTGACACCCACTCAGCACTCTACCCTAACAATCCAGGGTGTGACATCCCCTGAGGGGCTTACCAGAAAAATCCAGTGTGTGACACCCACTCAGCACCCTACCCTAACAATCCAGAGTGTGACTCTGACTGAGCACCCTGGATTGTCTTGGTAGGGTGCTCACGGGGTGTCACACACTAGATTGTTTTGGTAAACTCCTCAGGGGGTGCCACACACTGGATTGTTAGGGGAGGGTGCTGAGTGGGTGTCACACACAGTACTACAGTACTTGTATGAGGTGAATTGAAAAATACTATTTCTTTCTGTTTGTCATTTTTACAGTGCAAATATTTGTAATAAAAATAATAATATAAAGTGAGCACTGTGCATTTTGTATTCTGTGTTGTAATTGAAATCAATATATTTGAAAATATAGAAAAACATCCAAAAATATTTAATACATTTCAATTGGTATTCTGTTATTGTTTAACAGTGTGATTAAAACTGTGATTCATTGCAACTAATTTTTTTGAGTTAATCGCATGAGTTAAGTGTGATTAATTGACAGCCCTATTTAAAATCAAACACCAAGAAAATTCCACATTTTAAAGTTGAGAAAAAAATTGAGACTTCTGAGGCATATCAGGGCCACCACAGGCAGGAAAGGAAAATAAACAGGCACAGGAGCTGTGGGCAGCTCTTCCTCTTGAAAGAAAGTTTAAGGGTCAAATCTTTTAGTCTTTAATGAACTAAAACTTCTATTGCCATCAGTGCCTCCACTCACAGATATTTATCATCACGTGTGTCCCTTTATTCTTTTATGTAGAGACTGTCCAGTTTGACCAATGTACATGGCAGAGGGGCATTGCTGGCCCATGATGGCATATTCCCCTCTGCCATGTACATTGGTCAAACTGGACAGTCTCTACGTAAAAGAATAAAGGGACACAAATCAGACATCAAGAATTAGAACATTCATAAACCAGTCGGAGAACACTTCAGTCTCTCTGGTCACGCTATTACAGACATGCAAGTTGCGATATTACAACAAAAAGACTTCAAAAACAGACTCCAGCGAGAGACTGCTGAATTGGAATTAATTTGCAAACTGGATACAATTAATTTAGGCTTGAATAGAGACTGGGAGTGGATGAGTCATTACACAAAGTAAAACTATTTCCCCATGTTTATTCCACCCCCCCCCCACTGTTCCTCAAACGTTCCTGTTAACTGCTAGAAATGGCCCACCTTGATTTCACTACAAAAGATTTTCTCCCTCCCCTCCCCCCAGCTCTCCTGCTGGTAATAGCTCATCTTAAGTGATCACTGTCCTTACCGTGTGTATGATAACACCCATTTTTTCATGTTCTGTGTGTATATAAACCTCCTCACTGTATTTTCCACTGAATGCATCCGATAAAGTGAGCTGTAGCTCCTGAAAGCCTATGCTCAAATAAAGAAAAGAAGTACTTGTGGCACCTTAGAGACTAACCAATTTATGAAGTGAGCTGTAGCTTACGAAAGCTTATGCTCAAATAAACTGGTTAGTCTCCAAGGTGCCAGTAGTCCTCCTTTTCTTCTTACATTCCATGTGGCTATGGTGATGTTATCTCTTCCATGGATCCTCTTTGTTGGGGTTACACCAGCAGTATATTTGTCGTGTCTGCCCTGGTGGGAGACAGATGGCGCGGTCATTATTAACCCCAGCTGTGATCAATCCGGTATGGACATTGTTGACTTGCTCATCATATGGCGTGTCTTGGGCAAATTTCTAACCTGGTGGAGCCCATCCCTCTCCAGACAGCCCCTTTTTAGTTGCCTCTTACGACATGCAGGTGGAGCAGTGGGCCTATTTTGTCCCTGCACTCACAGGGGACTCAGATATTAACATGTGCTGAATAACTAGACATTTTGTTGTCACATGTTGGCTGCATGTGTGTTCTCTCTCCGTGCTGCACAGGCTCTGGCCAGATAGTCCGTACTGCAGACACCGATTGAACTGCCCAATAACCGCAGACCCATTAGTCGCGTAGGCACTTGGTCAGGTTTATTGTCAACGAAGCACAGTAATAACATCCGGCAGATTGAAAAGGAGGACTTGTGGCACCTTAGAGACTAACCAATTTATTTGAGCATAAGCATCCGACAAAGTGAGCTGTAGCTCAGGAAAGCTGATGCTCAAATAAATTGGTTAGTCTCTAAGGTGCCACAAGTACTCCTTTTCTTTTTGCGAATACAGACTAACACGGCTGTTACTCTGAAACCTGTCATCCGGCAGATTGTGCGGGGATACTAAAACACATATCCCCGTGACAATGGACCCAACTCAGTCAGTGGTGGACTTTCCACTGCCCCCTAGGCCGACCACCGACACTCACTCTGAGAGACCTCTTTGTACTTGGTATCAGGGGTGTTCTGGCACCGGCTTTCTGGAATGTGTTTGTGTGAGAGTGTCCTGTGCCTAGCGCCTCTCAGGAATGTGTATGGTTTTTTGTAATCCCAGCCCTGTTCTTGCCAGATTCTGTGAGCCTGTATGGCAGGCAGAGCCTGACTTCTGCTCACAGCCTGGCCTTTGCTAACTTTGCTTTATATTAGCAGGGCCTGACTACCACTTTAGTTCAGGCCTCAGGCCAGGCCTCTGATCCAAGGTCTCATGTTTCAGGCTCTCTTTCTACTACATACGTCATACTTAAATATCTGGGACATCTTAGCCAGAGCTACACATTTTCTACACTTTGGCTCAGGGACTACATTTTTCTGGCATATTGTGAAAATTTCTGAGCACCCAGATGGTGCCCAATGAATAATACAAATCATGACAATAATTGTCAACTTTATGGACTCTGTGGATGCAATTTCTGTTCTTTGTTCTGGAATTGTCCTGGATTCAGCTGAAACCCCAAGAATTTGAGACATAATCTGTTACTCATACAACACTTTCTCATTCCTTCCTTTCCTCAAACTCAGAACAAAAAATGACAAAACAAAATGGTTTTCAGTTAAAATATAAAACTGCACAGCAGCCATTGCTCTACAACCCAGCCTGGGGCTGAACCTGCCACCCCTTGGGGCAGGGGTGGCCAACCTGAGCCTGAGAAGGAGCCACAATTTACCAATGCACATTGCCAAAGAACCACAGTAACACATCAGTCGCCCCCCCCCCCCTGCTCCCAGCACTTCCTGCTCACCGGCAGCTCCACTGATCAGCGCCTTCCCCTCCCTCCCGATCAGCTGTTTCATGGTGTGCAGTAGGCATGCGGGGAGTGGGGGAGTAAGGGCATCAGGGGAGGGGGTGGGAAGCAGTGGAGTTGGGGCAGGGCCTGTGGCAGAGCCAGGAGTTAAGTAGTGAGCACCCCCGCCCCGGTACATTGGAAAGTTGGCGGCTGTAGCTCCAGCCCCGGAGTCGGTGCCTATACAAGGAGCCGCATGTTAACTTCTGAAGAGCCCCATGTGGCTCCGGAGCCACAGGTTGGCCACCCCTGCCTTGGGGCTCTGTTCTTCCTGACCTCTGTACTGCTTTTCATGCTGTCAACCATGAATCCTTCCTAATCACCTGGGACTGTTTGCTGGAGTCTTGGAGGACTGACCTTCTTGGTTTTGCTCCCATCTACCACATTCCTCTCTTGCATTATGTAGCAGAGAGCTAGGCTCGTCCAGTGGCTAGGGAGTTAGCCCTGGGAGACCTGGGTTCTACTCCCCCCGTGGACTTCCTGTATGACCTCAGGCCAGTGCCTTAGGGACAAAATTTCAAAGGTTTTTAGGCATCCAAAGATGCAGTTAGGCATCTAGTGGGGTTTATAAAGCACCTGACCCAGGTGATTTTGAGAATCCCACGAGGTGCCTAAATACCTTTGAAAATCTGCCCTTTAGTCTGTGTGTGCCTCAGTGCCCCATCTGTACAATGGGGATAACAGCACTGCTCAACCTCACTGAGGGGCTGAGAGGAGACATAGATTGGTCATTATGAGGAGCTCAGATACTATGGTGATGGGGCCACATAAGTACCACATATCATGGGGTAGCCATGTTAGGTTGTATCCACAAAAACAACAAGGAGTCCGGTGGCACCTTAAAGACTAACAGATACCACAGGTAGAGTGGGAACTTCTCTATACACTGCTAGCCCTTCCCTGGCTATTGACCACTTATTTTCACCTACGCCCTCAAATCTACCTCTTTTCTGAATGTAACCTTGGCTTAGAGGGCTTGGCTGTATGTCTTCTGCGTCCCCTGTTCTCTCTTCAAACCCTCCTCCCCCAGAGGCTCATCTAAGGACTTCCAGATCCTTAATTTAATTACCAGCCCTTTCTTATCTTAGGTTTCAGAATAACAGCCGTGTTAGTCTGTGTTCGCAAAAAGAAAAGGAGTACTTGTGGCACTTTAGAGACTAATATTTGGTTAGTCTCTAAGGTGCCACAAGTACTCCTTTTCTTTTCTTATCTTAATCACTCTGCCTCTCTTTGTGAACAGAATCCTGACTCCCTGCCCAGGGGCACAAGCTGGGAGCAGCAGGTCTCCTCTGCCAATGCACATTCCACACTCAGGCTGTGCAGTTAAGAGCCCACCTCCTGTACGAAACTGTCCCTCCTAACTGGCACCCCTGCTGCAGCCCAGGGTGGAGGGGCATTGACAGAGCTGGGGTGGGGAGAAGCCCAGGGCTGGGATAGCAGGGACTGTGGGCGCTTATTGAGGAGCCTCACTATTGGGCAGGGGATAGATTTCTCTGGCAGTAAGGTGGCACCTGTTTGGGTGAGTGCAGGGACAGTTCTGTGGACAGCAGGAACCCCTGGAGCTGTCCCTGCCCTGCCTGGAGGCTCATTCCTGCTGATGCCCTGGGGCTTTCTCTGTTACAGACATGCTCAGACCCCAGGTCCAAACCCCCCTTCTTCACCGAGAAGACCATGGAGCCCTCCATCAAATACATCAACAAGAAGTTCCCAAATGTGGACGCGCGGAGCAGCACGGTGAGCAGCCTCCCTCAGCCAGAGGCTCAGCCCCTGCCCCATGGTACAGATCCCACTTAGATCTGTACAGTCCTCCTGCTGAGATCTGGAGAGGTCCTGCTGCCAATGCGGCACTTGAATATATACAGCCTCCCTGCCGCCAGCGTGGCGCTCGGTTCTCTACAGGCACCCCCTTATGCTGGCACAGCGCTCGGATCTGTACAGGTTCCCCCCTGCCGGCGCAGTGCTCAGATCTGTACAGCATCCCCTTCCCTCCTGCCAACACAGCGATCAGATCCATACAGCCCCACCCCTGCCAGCATGATGCTCAGATCTGTACAGGTGCCCCCTTCCCCCCTGCTGGCGTGGTGCTCAGATCTGTACAGCCCCCATCCCCAGCGGCATGGCGCACGGATCTGTACAGCCCCCACCCCCACTGGCATGGTGCTTGGATCAGTACAGGTCCCCCCTCTCCCTTGCCAGCATGGCGCTCAGATCTGTACAGGTCCCCCCTCTCCCCTGCCGACACGGTGCTCAGATCCATACAGCCTCACCCCCCGCCAGTGCAGTGTTTGGATCCGCACAGCACCACCCCGGCATGGGGGCTCTCAACCCAGCTCCAGCTTGAAGGCTGCAGATGGCCAGGGGTGAATGCGCCAGGGCAGCTGCATCCAGCCCTGTGTGTGTCCGTGATCTCTGTCCCCAGCGGTGAGGGTTTGGGTAGCTGGTTCCATGGCAGGACCGTGTGTTATCACATGGCTGGCTCCCCCCATGGCCAGTCAGGGTGAAAGCTGCTCCCCTTGTCTCCCCTTTGCTTTAGCAACACCTGGGTCCGGTGCACAAGGAGAAGGCAGAGATCATCAAAGTGCTCAATAGCTACTACCAGTCCTTCGTGGACGTGATGGAGTTCCGGGTGAGTTCCTGCAGGGAGCGCCACGGCCCTGGGGAGACGGTGGGTGCGGGCCAGTGGCTGGGGGCATGGAGGCAGGCTGTGGGAGTGGCAGCGGGCTGGGGAAAGGGTGGCCCAGTGGGTAAGGTAGTGGCCTGGGATTCACAAGACCCGGTTCTGCCACAGACTCCCTGGGTTCCCCTGGACCAGCCACCCTGTGGGAGTCAAATGCCTGAATACCTTTCAGGTCTGGGCCTTAATCCCTCTGCGCCATGGAGCTGATAGCTCAGCACCGCACCACAGGGGATGTGGGGAGGAGGGTAACTCCATTGAAGATTGTTGGGTGCCCAGATGCTGTGGTCATGGGACAAGTGCGGGATGCTGGACCCAGCTCTCACCTGATTTGCACCAATCTGAGTCAGTTCATGATGGATGGAGCAGGTACTGCTTCAACCTGCTGCCCGTGTCACAGAGGCTGCATGGGGCTGTGGCCATCCCCATGGCCCTGCCTTCCACGTGAGCGCTTCCCCATGGCTCATTCCAGCCCTGGCGTCTGCATCCCTGCACCATGGGCACCAGTTACACCAGGGCCCGTTGCTCCTGGAGCAGAAGGGGTGTGGTGGGGAGACTCTTTACCCTACTGTAGGTGCCAAATCTTGGGTGAGGAAGCCGCCTGCCCTCCTTAGCGTACCCAGGACTTGTACGTGTGTAACGGAGCCCTCCGCCCCTATTGACACAGCCAGCTGTCCTGTAATGCCGGGACATGGGGCTGCCGGGGCTGAGGACTGGGGGAGGGGCGAATCACAGCTGGGCACTGTGGGGTCCTGACTCTTAGGTGCGACTGACACAGCTTCCCTTGGCAGGACCATGTGTACGAGCTGCTGAACACCATCGATGCCAGCCAGTGCTACTTCGACATTGTGAGTCCCGGGCAGGTCCCCTGGCTGCAGCACGTGGGCAGAGGCACAGCGGGCTGCAGGGGTGGTGCATGGACAGGGGGCCGCAAGGGGCGGTGTGTGGGCCGGGGCACAGCAGCCTGCGGGGGCGGGGGGGCCATGGACAGGGGGCCGCAAGGGGTGGTGCGTGGGCAGGGGCAGAGCAGGCTGCGGGCATGGTGCATGGACAGGGGGCTGCAAGGGGTGGTGTGTGGGCAGGGGCACAGCAGGGGACAGACGGCTGGTGTCTCTGCTTCCCTGGGGAGGCAGGAAGATTGTGGGGATGATGCATTGGGCTGGGAGTCAGGGGATCTGGTGTTGAGTCCCAACTCAGCCACAGATCCCTAGTGTGACCTCAGGCTGGATCCTCAAGTGCTTGGCTGGGCACTGTCCCCAACAGTGCCCCCAGCACCTGCCATCTTCTCTCTGCCTCTCTGGGCCCCAGCTGCCCATGGGCAGATTAGGGATAATCCTGAGGGTATTACCAGAGGCAGGACCGGCCTCTTGCTCTGTCTCCATGCAGCACCTGGGGCCCCGATCTCCAGTGGGCCCATAATGCATCGGGCAACGTCCCTCCCTGTGGGGCTGCTGTTCCCCCAGGAATGTCTCCCAACACTGACAGCCAGCAGGGCTGTGTGCAAGGAGCAGCCTGGGGGGTGCTGTGCCGGGGCGAGAGTCCGTACCGCACCCCTGGCTTTGCTGCTCTCCTCTCTGCAGGACCCTCCATCTCCATGCACTGCAGACAACAGTGCAATTGCACTGCAGGGCTCATCCTCTCCAGTGGGGGGTAGCATACACATGCCGCCCCCATGCACAAGAAGACACACACAGAGCAGGGCTCATCCCCTCCAGCAGGGGGCAGCGCTTGCACGTACGTGCGCGCACGCACACACACTGTTGCTCCCGGTCACCGACACCCCCCACTACACTGCCCCCCCACAGCATGTGAACTATGACCTCACCAAGAACTACCTGGACCTGGTGGTGACTTACACATCTGTCATCCTGTTGCTGTCACGCATCGAGGACCGCAAAGCCCTGATTGGGATGTACAACTGCGCCCATGAGATGATCCAGGGCAGCGGGTGAGAGGGAACTGGGGGGGAAGGGGACTAAGGGGGGTTGTGCAGGAGAGGGTGGCTCACACAGTGCTGGGCTGGGCCACAGGATGAGTTAACCAGTGGGACTTCCTGCTGCAGGGTATGTGTGGATCAGAGGTCTCCAGGGGGCAGTGTATAAATCCCAGAAGTAGCACCCATGTGGAGGAGTGAGGGGCATTGGCAGAGCCTGCAAGGTCATTTGCTGTGGGGTTCATGACCTGGGCATTGCATTGCAGTTTAGTGAGGGGTGCACAACCCAGGCAGCGGAGGGCAGTTTGCTGGGGGGGTGCGTGACCCAGGCACTGGGGGTCAATTTGCCATGGGGGCCTGAGCCAAACCTCTGCCCTTGCCGTCCCCCTGCAGCGACCCCAGCTACGCCCGGCTGGCCCAGATGGTGCTGGAGTACGACACCCCACTCAAGAAACTCACAGAGGAGTTTGGGCCTCACACCAAGGTGAGCGATGCTGGAGCGGGGCTGTGCTCGTGTGGGGAGGGGGGTCTGGCACTAGTGATCACCACTGGACACAGTGAGGGGCTGTGGACCGGGGGGAGGGGGGTGGCTGGCACTAGTGATAACTGCTGGCCCTCCAGACCTTTTCATTGGGCTCCTGCCCCACGAGCCCCCTGGCCCACTCCTTTCCGCAACCCCATTCGGCTGCAAGCCCTGTAGCTGGTTCGTTCTGAACCGCGCCTAGGGAACACCTCTACACGCTCGTGCTGCACGTGTTTCACTTCCTCACCCTTGTGTCCTGCCCCAATACCAAGTGGCGGGACCTTTCATCACCTGCGGAGGGTGAGGAACCCTGGTGGACCAGCCTGTCCTCCACCTTGGTCCCACGGCCCACTGGGGACATCGGTTGGCCACACCTTCATGGAGCCGTGAGCACGGGCGTGCCCCTGCCGCAGTTCACCCCCATCCTGACGCCTGCCCATTTTGCAGCGTGGGAGATCCTGACGCCCATCTGGAATGCATGAGGTCGCAGCCCCTTTTCTGGCTCCTCCAGAACCCCCTGCTGTGGTTCTGGCTGCACTTTTTGCCACACCTCTTCATATACACACACCCTGTCCACAGACCCACCAGGTCACGAGACCTCCTCAGTAACCTCCTCCTGGTGCTGGCCAAAGTGCCCGTCTAGAGCACCAGGAGGAGGATGCGAGACGAGGGGGTGCTCTGCAACTGCGGGGCCTATTTCCGTTCCTCCCTTGTCTCACGCATCCGGGCAGAGTTCCTATGGGTCACATCCGCTGGCTCCCTAAACACCTTTGAGGAGCAGTGGGCGCTGTCCGGGGTACTCTGCTCTGTGTCTCCCTCTTTATCCCTGCTTTTATACCTATGACCCTGTGACAGGCTCCCTGGGGTGCAGCCTTGGACTGTGGGACCGCTGTGCCCCCTTTACTCTCTGCAGCCTGGGAGGTATAGAATGTCACACCTCCCCCCTTAGGTTACTGCAGGAGGGTTAGTCAGTGACTAACCCAAAGGTAGTTTGTGTTATAGTTCTCTTGACATCCGGCCATCAAGGCTATGAGGTGGTGTGCCTCAGTTTCCCCATTCACACACAGCAAACCAGGTTTGTTATGGTTTCTCTGCTGTGATAAGCTTTAAATTTGTTTACAGGTATTAACCGAGAACTAGCATTACCATAAGGTTTAACGTCAATAACAAAATTCTTATCCCAAATCTTAACATTTTTTTAAAATCACAGATGGGTGTTTACAAGTATCTTTATGATACCACGCCCTCTGTTCAGATAGTGTAGTTTGAGGTTAGTTTGTTCATTACCCAGGGTGTCCTTTGACTCTCTCCCATGTAATCAGTCACTGGCTTTTCTTTCCCTCCAGTGTTACCTTCTTTGTGGGCTCTTAATTTAACCACGTTTCTGGGGTTTTAATATGTCAGGGTCTGGCCAGATAAGGGCCCAGGTGGATCCTGCACACTGGCTGGCCCTTTGGGGGGCTACCTCCCAACCCCAGGATTATACATATGCAAAAAAATCCAGTTCCCTTTTTGAGGTTACCCTATGTTTCCCCCTCCCAGCACTGAGCTCTTCCCTGCCCCGGAGAGGGCTGTTATCTGTGCTCTTTGGGCTAGGTTTGTTTACCCTTTGCTCAGATGCACCTTTTTCAAGCAGCTTTCCCATAACTGCTCTCTGTGTCTCACCAGCCTGGGGGAAAACACCCCCTTCTCTGTCCGTTGGGTCATTCGAACTCTCACAAACCACCCCCTGGCAATTTTCTGGTCTCAACTCCTCTGGTGTTACAGGCATTGGAGCTGCATCTTGGTTTAAAGAGACAGTTACATTCCAAACACTGATCAAAAATAGCACCCTGAAAAACTGGGACCTGGATTGGGGTACCCTCCACCACCCCTTTCTCTGTCCCTGAGAAGTCAGCTGTGTGACTGCTCCCCTTCAGGAGGTCCTTCTCAAAACCTGGATCACAGGCTGAGTGCCTGGGTGCACTGATGCTGACTCAGCCATCCTCCTAGTGCCCTGGGCATCCTGCCCCAAGTGACCAGTGAGGAGACATTCCTGTACTCGCACTATTCCTTCACCAGTCTCCTCCTCTGGGCCCCCTCCTAAGACACATTTGTCTGTGCTCCGTAGGAAGGGGTCTCCTCCCTTGTTCATCTGCAAAACTCTGCCAGCTAACAACTGGGACAGTTTCCTTAATCACTGACAACACTTCTCCTGCCCCTGAGGGTATGTTGCCTTCTGCTGGAAAGGAGCTAGTCTCAGCCCCTCCCATACTTGGAAGCACCCTGCTTCCCTGTGTTACAGAGTCACAGGAATCCTCACCCACCTCAGTGGTTTCTGAGAGTCCCTGTCTCTTCTCTGGGCTCTCCTCTGGGACACACTGCTTTATGCTCCCTAGAGCCGGGTTTGTCTCTGGTTCAAGCTGCAACTTGCTGGCAGCTAACAACCTGGACAATTCTCTCCCTGGCAGGTGTTACACCCCCATCCCTTCCTGATGTGGTGTTGCCTCCAGCTGCAGTGCAGGAGTTGGTCTCAACCACCCTCCCACCTGGAAGCATGTGGCTTCCTCCTGCTGCAGAGGAATCAAGGAGACTCTCTCTCATTCTCTCAACCGTTCCTGAGACCTTACCCTTTCCCTCGGGATCCCAGCATAAAACTCCTTCTTGCTGTGAGCAAATACCTTAACCTGAGCTACATGGAAAAAATCATTACCAAGGAGCAGGTCAACTAGGAGGTGTTCCATACCCCCCGCAGTGAAAACACTTTCCAAACCACATGGATTTTAGCTAGTGGTATGAGGAATCTGCTTTCATCTCCCCCCACCCCCATCTCTGCCATTTGGCCAGGCAACATACTGGCCTTTGGGACCACACTCTGCTTAACTAGAGAGATGTGGGCCCCTGTATCCTTCTGCCCCAAGTATTCCCTGCCATCAATTTCGACAACCATATCTGGTGCTGCAGAGGCTAACCTCACAGAGCCAATATGATCGGTTCCAGTTGCTGTGTTGAGGACAGCAGAACTAACATGAGCTATTGGGTGCCTGCTACCTCCTAGCACAGGACATTTATTCCTCAGATACTCATTGGAATTACACTGATAGCATCTTTTGGGCTCTTCTGCTTTTACAGGATGGTTGGGACAAGGGTTAGAGGAATGGTTCTGGTGTGGTGAGGACTCGGCCTCCAGCCACCCTCCCTCTTGCTAGGGATAAAATGGGATTTTCCCTTCCCACCAGCTTTAAACCCCTCTTTCTGTGGCCTGTCCTCAATAGGCGCCTGAGTCTGTTCAAAGGGATCAGCGAGAGACGCCATCTCATCCACAGACTTGACATCTTTGTCCCACAGACACTGCTTCACATCAGCCTTGCACGTGCCTAGGAAACGCTCTTGAGCAACAAGATCCAACATTCCCTTAAAGCTTATAACACCTTTGCCCCTCACCCACTTTCCCATCAAATCTTTATTTTGTTCACATCATCCCCATTACTCATACCCATATCCCTCTTAAGAGTCCTAAATTTAACTCTATATGTTTCAGGGGTAATCTGAAACCTTTGCAAAACAGTGTTTTTAAAGTTACACTAGTCTAAAGCATCCTCAATAGGCATTTCATTTAACACATTTAGACCTTTACCAGTTAATTTTGCAATCAGGGTAGGAACTCTCTTGGCATCAGGGATCTCATGCACTGCACACAGCCTTTCAACGGTGCTCAGATATTCAGCAATATTGTCTGCAGGACATAAATGGTCCCAATTGTGGATTTTTGGGTAATGGGAATTGCTGGGACTGGTGGTTTCCGGTTCTGCTTCTCTAGCAGGTCCAGTTGGTGTGTTTGCTCTCTCTTTCTTCCTGCTCCCTCTCTTTTTTCCCCCACTTCTCCTTTATCTCCAGTTCTTTCAGTTCCGATAGTCTCTGGTGCTCCCTCTCCTTTCCTGCAACCTGCAGCTTAAAAAGCTCCAACTTCATGATCGCTTCACTGATTTCACTCATTTTCCTGATTTTCTGTCTCTACTTCCCTTTCCCAAAATAAGCAAGCAGAAAATAACAAACCGGTAGCCGCCTCCTGACTGTCCTTAGCCACCACACTTAAAATCCTTACACCAGTGTATGAAGTGCAAATTTTGCTCAGTACAAGGTGTGCATTTTACCCTGTCACATATCCTGCTCGCTGCGCCACTGTGATGGGATCCCTGGGGTGCAGCCTGGGACTGTTGTGCCCCCTTAACTCTCTCCAGCCTGGGGTGTCTCTCACAATGCCTTGTTAGTGACCAGCAGCAAACCCCTCCAGGTGCTGTTATCACTCAGCAAAACAGCATGTGGTGCTCCACACGCAGCTAGATTGCATGGATGCTCCCAGAGCCACTCGTGAATCACACAGAGAAAGAGGCACCAGAGCCAGATCCCCCCAGCTCCCAGCACTGTACCCCAGGAATATACTGTCTTGCACTGCTCAAGATGGGCAGTGCAGATTTCTTAATTGGTTCATCACTTTAACAATGGAAAGAGGATATACACCAGCCTTTGCAAACCTGAGCAGATTTGCCCCACGCTTCATACAAACTCACTGGTAAAGATAAACAATTAAACATATTTATTGACTGTAAAAGGTAGCTTTTAAGTGATATTAAGTGATAGGCAAAAAGTCAGAGTTAATTACCAAAAGAAAAGAAAATATAAGCATGCAGTCTAAACTCTCGACCCTATTAGACTAGGCAACATCTAGCTTAAGCAGTTTTTCTCACCCCACTGGATATTGCAGTCCATAGTACACAGATTTCCTTCTTGAAATCTGGGCCAGTCCCCTCAGTTGGAGTCTTCAGAGTGTCCTTAATGCTTGCAGTATAGGTGGGTGAAGGAGAAAGGCTCAGTGTGTCTGTTTTATTCCCTCTGTCTGTTCATTCTGTCTGTTTTATACCCTCAGTCCATGTGCTTAGAAAACACAAGTCCAGGCATGTCTGGGGGTATTGCTGAGTCTCCAGGCAAGGTTGAGCAATTTCCCTGGTGCGGCCTCCTGCAGGTCAATCATTGCATGGTAGCTCCCTTGCTAGACAATGGCTGTTGATGGGTTGTTTGAAACCCCACCCAGGTGTTGATTACTTTCCTTGCTGTTGCTTCTGGGGAGCTAATATCTGGCTGATTCCCCAACTTACAGCATGTTTTAGTGACAACCATACAACACAATTCTCATAACTTCATATGCATTAATGATAGACATATATGGATAGAGAAATGACTTTCAGCAGATTATAACCTTTTCCCTGATACCTTACAAGGCCTGCTTTATATGTAAGATCACGATTATATGAAAATGAGAAATATGGGGGTTACAGGACACTCCCCCATAGTATAGAATGTCACAGATGCCCACTCCCGACCCTGTTCTTCCTTAGTTGTCCTCAGTTGAACCCTGGGTTCAGTGGCTCCTCCTGTAAGGTTTGGGGCGGGGCCTTTCGATCCGGACGGGCTTGTGCCTCCCTGCCACCTGGAATTCAGTAAGGCACAGCTGACGTGCAATTGTTCCAGCCTGGCCTGGTTTGCATGTGTGCTTATGCTGACGGTGCATGTGAGGGGGCTGGACGCTGCTTGTGGGGCAATGTGTGCGAGGCCGGAGGTGTGGGATGGACAGCACCTGGCTTACTCCAGTTTCGCAACCAGGAGCAGCTGAGATCTGAATCTGCCCCAGCAGGCCTGGCCCCGCATCCAACCCCAAACCTAGCTCCACATCCTGCCTTATGCCTGGCCCCATGACCTACCCCATGGCCCCTGGGGTGCAATCCTCTCCTGAGGGCAGCACATGGTTACAGGCCCATTTCTGGCTCCCGGTCTTCCTGCTAGGAGGCTGTGTAGCTGTAGTTGCTGCTGCCCCTGCTAACTGCCTCCTGCCCCCTCCAGGTCATGACCAGCGCCCTCCTGTCTCTCAGTTTCCTCTTTGCCCGGAGGAACCAGTCTGTCGAGCAGTGGCGCAGCGACCAGCTCCTGAGCCTGATCAACAACTCTGCCACCATGCTGAGCCCGGCCAGCTCGGACGTCGTGAGTCTGGCCTTCCAGGGCCTGGGGGCCGTTGTGGGGGGCCCTGAGCGGGGTGTTGCACACAGGACACTGTACGATGGCTCTGCCCGCAGTCGGCTCGCCCAGCTGAGGGGATCCCAGGGGGCGGGGGCAAACCAGCAGTGTAGGGGCCAGTGTAGGGACTCCCAGCATGCATGGCAGTGGGGCTGCTCCGATCCCTGACCGTGGGGAGCCGAGGGCAGGCTGCCATGCCAGGGTGCCTCTTGGTGCCCGTGACGACAGGGCTGGGAGCCACCAGGTTGTGCTTGTCACAGCCAGGCCCATGCCAAGATCCGGCCCAGGTAGCTGTTCAGGTAGGACCTGGTGATCCCAAGTGCTTGGCCATGGGGGTGGGGGCTGGGAGGGCAGAAGCTGGGCCAGCTCACAGGGCCGAGGAGAGTGAGGGTCGAGAGCCAGGACAGTGGCTCTGCCCCAGTGCCTGTTCCTGGTGGCAGGTGGCTGGGAAGGGCTGCAGAGAGCAACGCTGAGGAACGGCCCCTCTCTCCCCAGATGGCCTGCGAGTACCTGTCACTGGAGGTGGTGGAGCGCTGGATACTGAGTGAGTCATGCCGCACCTGGCGGGAAGGGTCCATCCCCATCTGCACCTACCCCTCCACCCACCCATCCGCATACGCACCCACCCCACCCCTCCCCATCCCATCCGCACCCATCTGCATACGCACCCATTCCCATACACACCCATCCCTCCCCAGGCTCACCCACCCCTCCACCCACCTGTCTCCATACGCACCCATCCCCACATACAACCACCCCTCCCAATCCACACATGCACCCATCCGCATATGCACCCATCCGCATATGCACCCATCCCCATACACAGCCACTCCTCCCTATACACAGCCATCCCTCCCTATCCCCATATGCACCCATCCCCATACACAGCAACTCCTCCCCATTCCCATATGCACCCATCTGCATACGGACCCATCCCTCCCCATCCCCATCCGCAACCATCCGCATACGCACCCATCGCTCCCCAGACGTACCCGTCTTTCCCATTCCCCATGAGAACCTACCCCTCCACTCACCCATCCGCATACACACCTATCCCCATACACACTCATCATTCCACTCCACCCCTGCCCTGCCCATACACACCCATCCCCCTTCCTGGGGCACACCCATCCATTTCTATCTATCCACCCACCTACCCACCCACCCACCCACCAATCAGTAGAATCCAAGGGAAAGTCTCCACTGATATTAATGGCCCCCCCACATCTGTCTAGGGGTCTCTCTCTCTCCCGGTGCTCATGCCCTGCCCAGTGGCTCACAGGCTGGTGCTTTCTGCCCCCTTCACAGTACAAGGCCTCCAGTGTGGTGGGCAGGCAGTTGGCAGGGAAGGGTTAACGCTCACCACATCACCAACCTGGTCCTGAGGGATCAGGCAGGTCCCACCTCTCTGAAAGTCACAAGCACCAGAGACCAGAGAGAGCACAGCACAGCCAGGAGCCCAGTCTGGGATCTCAGCCCAGCCAGGTGCCCGGTCCCAGAGCCCTGCCCAGCCCTGCCCATTACCTCACACTAGGAGCCCCAACCTGGGGCCTCAGTGCTGGGGATCACTACCCCGTTTGGCCCAGCAGCTCCTGCGTCTGCTGACCTCTGGATGCCTGGCAGTGCCTGCTCGCCCCCTGGTGATGGGAGGGGGCAGGATGGAGAGTTGGGGTTGGTGGCTCCTCTGTGCCTCTTGCGCCCCTGACATCCCTCCCCGCTGCGTCCCTTCCCCTTCTTCTGTACCCTTGTGCCCTTCACCCTTGCCAACTCCTCCCCATGCCCTGTCACCTACTGTATCCCTGCCATGCCCCACCCCAGGGCCCCTCGCCCCCTGCCACTCCAGCCCCGTGCCCCTCCTCCCTGCCCCCTCCTCCCCATGCCCTTCCACCTACTGTATCCCTGCCATGCCCCACCCCAGGGCCCCTCAACCCCTGCCACCCCAGCCCCTGTGCCCCCTGCCCCCTCCTCCCCATGCCCTTCCACCTACTGTAACCCTGCCAAGCCCCACCCCGGGGCCCCTCGCCCCCTGCCACCCCAGCCCCTGTGCCCCTCTCCCCTGCCACCTCCTCCCCATGCCCTTCCACCTGCTGTATCCCTGCCATGCCCCACCCTAGGGCCCCTCGCCCTCTGCCACCCCAGCACTTGTGCCCCCTGCCGCCCCACCCCCTGTGTTCCTCACCTCCCTGCTGTGCCCCTGCCCCCTCTTCCCCATGCCCTGCCACCTACTATATCCCTGCCATGCTGCTGCCCCAGCCCCAGTGCCCCTTTCTCCTGCCATCTTCTCCCCTGACCTGCCACATTCTGCATCCCTGCCATGCCCCTGTACCCCCTGCCGCCCCACCCCCTGTGTTCCTCACCTCCCTGCTGTGCCCCTGACCCCTCTCCTCTGCCCCTCCCTGCAGTCGGCTTCCTCCTGTGCCATGGCTGCCTGAGCTCAAACCCGCAGTGCCTGGAGCTGTGGAAGCTGGGCCTGCAGGGCTCGCTCTACATCAGCCTCATTCGCGACGATGCCCTGCAGATCCACAAGGTCACCGAGGAGTTCTTCAGCAGTCTGAAAGGGTAACGGGGTGCTGGGGGGGGGATGCTGATGGGTGGGGGGCTGGCATGGGCATGGAGGGGGGCTGCTGGGGGAAAAGCAGGCGGGGGGTGGAAGGCAGGTGGCAGGGGCAGGGAAGCGGCTGGCAGGGAGGCGGAGTGCAGGGGCAGCTGGTGGGGGCGGGTGGCGGGTGGAGGTTGGAGGGGGATCCCCACCAGACTCAGGGGAAGAGCAGGGAGGGCCCAAAGTGACTAGTACAGAGTCCCAGATCCCAGGATCGGTGCCACACCCCAGCTTTGGGACAGGCCCTTGGAGGGACCCCTTTGATGTGCCAGACCCCCAGGAGGTCTCACTTCCTCCAGGGCAGCCATGGGGCCCCTCAGCCTCCTGACCCAACCCATGAGCTCTGCTCAGCCACTCCACCTGAGCCAGGCTCCTGGTGCAGCTGGGTCCCCTCCTCAGGGCTGGACACTCCTCCCTGAGCCCAGCTGCGTCCCCTGAAGCCCAGCGGTAGAGTCCTCAGCAGAGCACCCCAAAGAGGAAAGCACAGGCTGACCTGGCCAGCACAGGGCCCCAGGGAGCTCCTTTTTCAGGCCTCGTGTCTCCCTCTCTGACTTCCTCCGCTCCCGGGGTTGGGGGTTCCTTCCAGCAGCCAACACTCAGGCACCCACCTCCCCGCTCCCAGGCCTGCTCCCCAGGTGGGGCATGCTCCTCCCACTGGGTGTTGGGCACAAGGTGTGACCGTCCTGGTGACTGGGTTTCCCACTGAGATGGGTCAGCCTCAGCCAGACTTTTAGTGACCCATTCAGGGTCAGTTAGCCAGCCGAGCCTTCCCCACCCCTTGCCCCATCTCTTAACCAGCCCTGAGTGCAAACTTAACCCTTGTCCCCCTCACTGGGTAGCAATGCGCACTCTGGAGGAAACTGAGGCATGCGCAGGTGTCATAAAAATATTACAGAAAATTCCTACTTTGTCACATGCAGCAAAGCCTGTGTGGGAGTCCAGTGGGTCAGGGAGGGGAGGGGGCTGAGCTGTGCTGGGGGCTGTGCCAGGGCTCTGCTTCAGGGGGCTGCACTGGGGGCTGTGCCAGGGCTCAGGGCTGGCTGGGGGCTGCCCTGGCGATCAGCACTCACTCTCGCCCCCTCCACAGGTATGGGAAGCGGGTGGCTGATGTCAAGGAGTGCAAGGAGCACGCTGTGGCGCACAGGTACAGGCTGCCTCAGCCTCGAGCCCTCCCATCCCCATACACACATGGGTCCTGGCTCATCCACGGGGACGGGGTTTAGTACCCGTGGCGGGGAGGTCCCCTTGCCACTGGCCAGTGCCCATTGCAGTGTGGGCAGGACAGGCATCCAACACGCCTCTGCTAACACGCAGCACCTCGTGCTGCTCCAGTCCTGCCCCACTGCCCTATCAGTGCCCCCAGTCCTGCCCCGTGGCCCCTACTATCCCAGCCCTGGGCCCCCACCACCACCTTACCAGTGCCCCCAGTCCTGCCCCATGGCCCCTGCTATCCCAGCTCTGGGCTCCCCCCAGCTCTGACAGTGCCCCCAGTCCCACCCCACAGCCCCTGCTATCCCAGCCCTGGTCTCCCCTGCACAGTCCCTGCTGTTTGGGGTCCTTGCTGTGGCACACTGGTTTCAGGGATGAGAGATATTTGCCCCCCGTAACTCCCCTGATGCGGCTGCCCCACACGACCTCCCTGCATGGCTCTGGCTTGACACTGGACTTGCCCTGTTGTAGCTGCATCCATAGTGGAGTGAGCAGCCTTGGACTCCCTGGTCCTGGGCCGAGCTGTGGGGTGGGCATGGGACCGGGGTCGGAGCGGGCAGCGCAGTGTCCGGCTCAGTCACCTGCCCCCCTCTTGCACAGTGGCCAGTTGCACCGGAACCGGCGGGCTTTCCTACGCAACGCGGTGCGGGAGCTGGAGGCGCTGCTGAGTGACCAGCCTGGGCTGCTGGGCCCCAAGGTGAGGGGGCGGGGCAGGGCTGGAACTGGGAAGGGGAGTGAGTGTGGGTGTGTGCATGTGCGTGAACATGTATGGTCACTGTGGTGCCATGTGTTTTTATTCCAGTGTCCGTCCACCCCACATCCTGCCTGTCCCACTGACAGGGAGTGCTCCCATGTCTGCCCTGCAGTCCCAGGTCCGGGGGGACTAGGGGTCTCGCCCAATGATCAGACCTTGCAGCCTCCTCCAGTTCCAGCAGTTCCAGACCGCTGGCGAGTCTCCCCCTGTGACGGGACGGAGCACACCGTGTGCTCCCTCTCATCTCTTGTTCACTGCCAGTCAGTGTCTGAGCCCCGGGCCCTTGACCGAGACCTCCCCTGGGGTTCCTTTGTCTTGGGTAGGCTCAAGGGTGCATCCTCCCTGGACAGAAAGGCTGTCCCTTGTCCCTGGCCCTGGGACAGGTTTCCCCTCCTCGGGTTTGGAGCCTAACAGCTCACATGTCCCATAGCTCGGACATTGTTTCCCGTACCAAGGTCTGGCAATCCCAGGACAATCAACTAGTTCTTAGCTCTCGGCAGAGCCCCCCTCGCCCCTCTTCAGTGTCATAGGGAGGAAATGATCAGACACAGACGTAATCTAACCGCCAGGGCACGTGTGGGCCTGCCTGCATCCCGGGGCCATGCCGTGCGGTTTGTTTCCTTTCCGTTGCCCCTGTGAAGTGATTCCCCGCATCCCAGGTAGCCCTGAACGACCCCTCTCCCCCTGGCTGCCCGTGGGGGGGTGGGGGTATTTGGCTCTGACGGCCCCTCCCCTATTTGCTGTCTGGTTTGCGGTGGTGCCTGTGAGGTGCCCGGCATGCAGCCAGGCCAGAGCTGTCCCTGCCTGGAGCTGACCCCACCGATCTCTGCCCTGCCAGGCTCTCTGCGTCTTCATGGCACTCTCCTTGTGCCGCGACGAGATGAACTGGCTGGTGCGTCATGCTGAGCATGTCACCAAGACCAAGACCCCTGAGGACTATGCTGACAGGTCAGGGCAAGGCCAGTCTTGTGGGGGCGTGGGGTGGGCACTGCAGGGATGGGGCCTAGAGTGTCCTGGGCAAGGGTGGATGTCCCAAGGTGAGGTCGGGTTGTTGGGGGCGGGGGTACAGGCTTTGGGGTGGTCTGGATCTTGGGCGTGGGTCTGGTTCTGGGGGTGACAGGCCCTAGGGAGTCTGACTGTCAGGGGCAGGCCAGTCCCTGGGTGGGTCTGGCTATCGGGGCTGGGGGACTCTGAGGGAGTCTGGCTCTGTTGCAGGGGGACAGGCATTGAGGGGTCTGGCTCTGTGTCGGGGGGAATTGGTGAGGGCTGGCTCTGTGTGGGGGGGTAGACCCATTGCGGGTCTGGCGTGGAGAAGGGGAGGCACTGGACAGGTCTGGCTCTGGGGAGGGGAGGCAGTGTGTGGGGGGTTTGGCTCTTGAGGGGACAGGCCCATGGTGGGTCTGGCTCTGTGAGGGGTAGGCATGGGCGGGGGAGCTGGCTCTTGGAGGGGACAGGCACTGGAAGGGGTCTGGCTCTCGGGGGTGGGGGACAGACACTGTTTGCTGTGAGACATGGGAGGCTGTATGGGCCCCATGCTGAGTGGGGTGCACTGGACCCATGGGCCCCCTGGGCAGAGGAGAAGGTCGGGGTCTCCGTTCAGGGCCCCACAGCGTGGGGGCGTTGCTTTGGGGGTAGGAAATGGAACCAAGAGACATGGCAGGAATTTGTTGCTCCGGTGACCATCCTGGGCCCAATTCAGCCAGCAGCGCGTATGTGTCATCCCCCAGCGCAGGTGTGCAAAGGGGGCGTGGATGCACTCGCTGAACGGGCTGAGAGCGAGTGAGGGGAGATGGGAAATGACCCCTGCAGGGAAGGGGAGATGCCGTGGATCCTGCCCTGGGGGCTGGGGAGTCGGCAGCCCCAGCACCGCAGGCCAGACTCCTGCCAGGAGAGCTAAAGCAGCGCCCCATAGCATTGGAAAATACTCTAGCGAAACACTGCAGGAGCTCCGTGGATCATCTTCAGAAAGAGCAGGCCACAGTCCATAGTACCTGTGGCCGGGGAAACTGAAAACAATGCATGGAGACTCTTCAGTTTAGCAGACAAATGTTTGACGTGCTCCAGCGGCTGGTAGCTGAAGCTAGATACATTCAGGCTGGAAATAATGAAATCATTGGAACAGATTACCCAGGGGTGCGGGGGGTTCTCCACCACTGGCAGTTTCAAAAAGATCTGCTCGAGTTCGAACAGGAATGAGTTCGGGGAAGTCCTGTGGCCTGCACTACGCAGGAGCTCGGACTCAGTGGTCAGAGGGGTCCCTTCGGGGAATGGCACTTGTCTGGACACCTGTGTGGGGGCGTGGCAGGAGTCCCATGGCACCGTAATGGGCACAGGGCTGCCCTGGGGTACCGTTTCCAGGATACCCTGAAGCTGTCAGATTCGGATCCAGCCCTGCCCGTCCCCAGGTGAGGCGATATGTGGGGAGGGTTTTGCTCCCCAGTGACTCTTGCCTGCAGGAGCCCAGGCCGCTCTGTCTCCCTCAGAGGAGCCTGACCCAGCCCCGTGTCACCCCTGCAGTCACATCGCCGAGCTGCTCTTCCTCATGGAGCAGCTGCGTACCCTGGTGCACAAGCACAGCACAGTGATCCAGCGCTACCATGTCCAGTACCTGGCTCGCTTCGACGCCCTGCTGCTCAGCGATATCATCCAGGTACACCGAGGGGAAGGGCTCTGAGATCCGTGCAGCCAGGACTCCGACAGCGAGACACACAACCCTGGGAGGGGAAAATTCCCTGGGGCGTGGGAGCCGGTTTTGTTCAATATCTTCATAAATGATCTGGAGGATGGTGTGGATTGCACTCTCAGCAAATTTGCGGATGATACTAAACTGGGAGGAGTGGTAGATACGCTGGAGGGGAGGGATAGGATATAGAAGGACCTAGACAAATTGGAGGATTGGGCCAAAAGAAATCTGATGAGGTTCAATAAGGATAAGTGCAGGGTCCTGCACTAAGGACGGAAGAACCCAATGCACAGCTACAGACTAGGGACCGAATGGCTAGGCAGCAGTTCTGCGGAAAAGGACCTAGGGGTGACAGTGGACGAGAAGCTGGATATGAGTCAGCAGTGTGCCCTTGTTGCCAAGAAGGTCAATGGCATTTTGGGATGTATAAGTAGGGGCATAGCGAGCAGATCGAGGGACGTGATCGTTCCCCTCTATTCGACATTGGTGAGGCCTCATCTGGAGTACTGTGTCCAGTTTTGGGCCCCACACTACAAGAAGGATGTGGATAAATTGGAGAGAGTCCAGCAAAGGGCAACAAAAATGATTAGGGGACTGGAACACATGACTTATGAGGAGAGGCTGAGGGAGCTGGGATTGTTTAGCCTGCAGAAGAGAAGAATGAGGGGGGATTTGATAGCTGCTTTCAACTACCTGAAAGGGGGTTCCAAAGAGGATGGCTCTAGACTGTTCTCAATGGTAGCAGATGACAGAACGAGGAGTAATGGTCTCAAGTTGCAGTGGGGGAGGTTTAGATTGGATATTAGGAAAAACTTTTTCACTGTGAGGGTGGTGAAACACTGGAATGCGTTACCTAGGGAGGTGGTAGAATCTCCTTCCTTAGAGGTTTTTAAGGTCAGGCTTGACAAAGCCCTGGCTGGGATGATTTAACTGGGAATTGGTCCTGCTTCGAGCAGGGGGTTGGACTAGATGACCTTCTGGGGTCCCTTCCAACCCTGATATTCTATGATTCTATGAGCCCTGCAGTAGCCAACCCCATCTCTGGGCAGGAACTCTGCCATCGCCATGGGCTCTCCACACCCCAGAATGCAACTGCCCAGCTGCCTGCAAGAAGCCCCCCTAAGCTGTGCCCGTCTCTTTCAGAATCTGACCGTCTGCCCCGAGGAGGAGTCCATCATCATGTCATCCTTCGTCAGCACCCTGTCGTCTCTCACTCTGAAGCAAGGTATGCAGGTGCCCCCACGGCTCCCTGCTGTGCCCGGAGCAGCAGGTCCCCCTGTGGGGTGTGCAGGCCCCAGGCCACGCTCCAGCCCAGAACATAAGAACAGCCATCCTGGGTCAGACCAAAGGTCCATGTAGCCCAGTATCCTGTCTTCCGACAATGTCTAATGCCAGGTGCCCCAGAGGGAATGTACAGAACAGGTAATCACCAAGCGATCCATCCCCTGTCGCCCATTCCCAGCTTCTGACATACAGAGGCTAGGGACACCATCTCTGCCCATCCTGGCTAATAGCCATTGGTGGACCTGTCTTCCATGAACTTATCTAGTTCTTTTTTGAATCCTGTTATAGTCTTGGCCTTCACAACTTCCTCTGGCAAAGAGTTCCACAGGTTGACTGTGCGTTGTCTGAAGAAATACTTCCTTTTGTTTGTTTTAAACCTGCTGCCTATTAATTTCATTTGGTGACCCCTAGTTCTTGTGTCATGAGAAGGAGTAAATAACATTTCCTTATTTATTTTCTCCACACCAGTCATGATTTTATAGACCTCTATCATATCCCCCCTTAGTCATCTCTTTTCCAAGCTGAAAAGTCCAAGTCTTATTAATCGCTCCTCATATGGAAGCTGTTCCATACCCCTAATAATTTTTGTTGCCCTTTTCTGTACTCTTTCCAATTCCAATATATCTTTTTTGAGATGGGACGACCACATCTGCAGGTGGTATTCAGGGTGTGGGCGTACCATGGATTTATATAGAGGCAACATGCTATTTTCAGTTTTATTATCTGTCCCTTTCCTAACGATTCCCAACATTCCGTTGGCTCTTTTGGCTGCCGCTGGCGTGGTGCACTGAGTGGATGTGACAGGGCAGTACACTGCAGCCAGCCAGGACCAGCGGCCAGGACCAGCCTGTCACGGCGTCCCCGGGCCATGCTCTGGACCTGCTCCCTACGCAGCCAGGCAGGACTCTGGGGAGCCTCCTCTCTGGGAGCAGCCTGTCTGCAGGGCAAACAGCTCACCCGGCTTCCACCGTCCTGGGTCTGACCTCGGAGTATTCAGCATCCTCTGCCCCTCCGTGCGCTTCCCACAGCAAATCCGCCCAGGCAGGCTCCTGGGGAAGCCAGAGAGTCCTGCACCCCAATTCCGCAGTCAGATGTGACTCTCAGCCAGCCAGTAAAACAGAGGTTTATTAGATGACAGGAACACAGCCTAAAACAGAGCTTGTAGGTACAGAGAACAGGACCCCTCAGCCGGGTGCATTTTGGGGGGCAGTGAGCCAGACAATCACGTTTGCACTTCACTCCATGTCCCCAGCCAGCCCCAAACTGACACATTCTCCAATCCCTCCTCCTCTGGGCTTTGTCCCTTTCCCAGGCCAGAAGGTCACCTGATTCCTTTGTTCTCCAACCCTTTAGCTATCGCCTTGCAGGGGGGAAGAGCCCAGGCCATCAGTTGCCAGGAGACAGAGTGTCAGCCATTTAGGTACACTGGCCCTTTGCTCTGCAACAATTACACCCCCTTATCCCACCACCTAGAGACTTAAGAAATGCATAGGGGAAACTGAGGCACCCCTTCAGTATGCAGAGAGAACATTAAGAATAGTTTCACTTCATCACACAGCCACCCTAGAGAAGGGAGCAGCCCTGCCAGCTGGGCTCTCCTGCACCATGCAAGCAGCCCCATGCACAGGTGTACTGAGCCAGGTAGCTTTGCAGCCCCAAGGCCCTGTCTCTGCCCCTGCTGCTGCGGGGCAGGAACACAGAAAGTAGGGTTGCCAATTTTGGTTGGATGCATTCCTGGGGATGTCATCACATGACATAATCTTTAATTAAAGGTTAATCTTTAATTCCTGGAGACTACAGACCAATCCTGGAGGGTTGGCAACCCTAGCACAGAGGGGAGAGCCCCCAGCCCATGCGGCCGCTGCCAGCTCTCTAAAGCTGCTTCTCTTTCCTGCAGTTGACAAAAAGGAGAAGTTTGACTTTTCAGGGCTTCGCCTGGACTGGTTCCGGCTGCAGGTAACTCCCTCCCCATAAATTTGCATCCCCTTAGGGGCTGGGCATCTCCCAGGGCGCACACACCTCACCCAGCCCCCTGCCAGGCGCGCACCAGCAACACCTCCCCTCCCCTGCTCAGCCCCCTGACAGGCAGCAACTGGCAACCCCTGACCTCCTGCACCCAGCCCAGCCCCCCACTAGGGTTGCCAACCCTCCTGGTTTGGCTGGGAGTCCCCCGGAATTGGGCTCGATCTCCTGGAGGCAACTGAACCAATCCAGGAGATTTTAGGCTGCTAAAAGTCTGGTCAGCGATGCAGTGGGGCTAAGGCAGGCTCCCTACCTACCCTGACTCCATGCCACTCCTGGAAGCGGCCGGCATGTCCCTGCGTCCCCTAGGAGGAGGCTAGGTCAGGGGGTCTCTTCACATTGCCCCTGCCCTGAGCAGCAACTCTACAGCTCCCATTGACTGGGAACGGGGAATCGTGGCCAATGGGAGCTATGGGAGCAGTGCCTGCAGGCAGGTGCATCACGCAGAGTCACCTGGCTGCCCCTGAGTCTAGGAGCTGCTGCTGGACGTGCCGCTGCTTCTGGGAGCCACCCGAGGTAAGTGCTGCCTGGCTGGAGCCTGCACCCCGAACCCCCTCCTGCTCCCCAACCCCCTACCCCAGCCCCCTCCCACACCCAAACTCCCTCCGAGAGCCTGCACCCGCCCCTGCACCCCAAACCCCTGCTCCAGGCTCAGCCCGGAGCCCCCTCCCACACTCTGAACCCCTCAATCCCACCCTCCAGCCCAGAGCCCACACCCAGTCCCACACCCCAACCACCTTCTCCAGCCTGGTGAAAGTGAGTGAGGATGAGGGAGAGTGAGCAATGGTGGGAAGGGGGGGCTGGAGTGAGTGAGGGCGGGGCCTTAGAGAAGGGGCGCGGCAGGGAGCGGGGCAAGGGCATTTGGGTTTGTGCGAGTTGACAGTTGGCAGCCCTACCCCCTGCCACACCCACATCGGCTCTGCTCCATTTCTGTTCACTAACTAGGGCCAGGGCCTGACTCTGGGCTCCCCTGCCCTGGGAGCTCCCCCTGCCCAGCCACAGGCCCATGGGAAAGGCAGCTGGGAGCGGGAGCAGGTGGAATGGCTCCTGGCGGGGCTTGACCTCGGAGCTGGCAGCACTAAGCACACAGCGCCCTGCCCTGGCAGCTAGCAGAGACGCTCTGCTTGACTTGGGGAGCCGCAGGTCTGATGGTGGGGGAGAGGTGATGTGGCTGCCCTGAACCCTGGGGCTGGGCTCTTTCTCACCCACTTCTCTGCCCCCCCCATCGTCCCCCAGGCTTACACCAGTGTGGCCAAGGCCCCCATGCAGCTGCGTGAGAGCCCGGACGTGGGCCGTGTGATGAACCTCATCATGTTCCACTCCAAGATGCTGGACTCACTGGAGGAGCTGGTAATGGAGACGTCGGATCTGTCGGCCTTCTGGTGTGTATGCCCAGCACCTGGCGCGGGCAGGCCAGCACCGCCCAGAGCCCTGGGGCCGGTGCTGGGCCTGCCTCAACCCCATCGGTGCCTCAGTTTCCCCATCACACCATGTGATGCGGGAGAGGATCTGCTGCCCTCGGAGCCGTGGTGTGAGGCCTGTTCGCTGACGTTTCTGAGCAGGGGTCGCTCTGGGAACCCTGGACAGTCAGATGGTGGGTGGGGAGAGTTGGTGCAGCTAGCCCAACAGCATTGCTAAGGCCTGGCTTCAGGCCCTGGGCTCGGCCCATTCAGACCCACACCCCTCCCATAGGGAACCCCACACACACGTGTGCACAGCCACTGATCCAGGGTCTGAGGGACAGAGATGGCAGCTGCAGAGGGCACAGCAGCCAGTGGGATCCAGGCCTCTGAGCGGGATGTGAAGGGGCTGGGGTGGTGCTGCTCACGCAGAATCAGACGCGCACACACAAACACGGAACCACATGCACCTGGAATCACACACATGTACACAAACACGGAATCATACACACACACACACAAACACACCTACATAGAAAGGCAGATGCGTGCGCACACAAACACAGAATCGCACACACATCGAATCACATGCATACACACAAATACAGAATCACACACACACAGAATCACATGCACACACCTACGTGAAAAGGCATATGCACACAAACACGGAATCACACACACATGGACTCACGCATAAATACAAACACAGAATCACATGTACAAGGAATCACACAAACATGGAATCACACACATACACACACAAACACGGAATCATATGCACATGGAATCACATGCATACACACAAACATGGAATCGCATTCACATGGAATCACACACAAACAAACACAAGGATCACACGCACATGGAATCACACACATACACACAAACACAGAATCACACGCACAAGCCTACATGGAAAGACACGTGTGTGTGCACACACAGATTTTCAGGCAGACTCTCCCTGCCCCACCTGCGCTGATGTGTCCTTCTACCCGACAGTTTCTACATCCGCCCCTTTGAGAAGCTGTTTGCTCTGACCATGGAGGAGCCGGCCATGCTGCGCTTCACCATCGCCTTCCCGCTCGTCTGCAGCCACTTTGCCCACTGCACCCACCCCATGTGCCCAGAGGAGGTGCGTGCCACTGTCGCTGGGGGCATGCGCGGTATGCATGGGGGAGGTGGGGCACACGGGGGGCAATATAGAGGGGAAGAGAACCCCCTGTGGGAGGGCGGATGGGCATGCATGACGATGCATGTGGGGAGAACTTGAGGGGAGGAGGGGAGATGCATGGGTGAGGAGCAGGCGGGGGACACACAAGACAATGCATGGGAGGAGGGGCAGGGGTGCCGACTGCCTCCCCCATGGGGTAAGAAGCTCAGTGGCTGGCATTTGAGATCTATGGCTGGAAGGTGCCAGGTGTGGGGGGCAGAGCCGTGAGCTGTCCCTGGCCTCTCTCCGCAGTATCCCCACCTGAAGAGCTGCAGCCTGGGTCTGTGCAACAACTTCCTAGAGGAGATCGCCAAGCAGGCTGCCAACTGCATCATGGACGCGTGTGCTGAGCAGCGCAAGCTCAGTGAGCAGGTGAGGGGTGCAGCACAGTGCTGGGGGGTGCCCAGGGGATCTGCCAGACTGGGGGCCCCTCTGTGAGCAGGTGAGTGGCATGGTATGGTGCTGGGGGGTGCCCGGGGGAGCTTCCACCCTGGGGGCGGTGCCAGGAGCAGCTGCCAGCCTGGGGGCTCCTCTGCGAGCAGGTGGGGGGCATGGCACAGTGCTGGGGGCCCCGGGGAAGCCACCAGCATGGAGGCCCCTCTGCAAGCTGGTGAGGGGTGTGGCATGGTGCTGGGGGAGCTGCCAGACTGGGGGCACATCAGTGAGCAATGCGGGGTTCTGGGGCATGGCATGTCACTGGGTGGGCTGCCTGGGTGAGCTTCCAGCCTGGGGTTCAGCAGGCAGGTGAGGGGCACAGGGTGTGGCATGGTCCTGGGTGGGGTACCTGGTTGAGGCGCCAGCCTGGGGCACCTGAACACACAGCAGCAGTCGCGTGTACCAGGTTTGCTCACCATCCGGGCACGCTGGCTGAGGGCTGTGGCCGGCCCTCCACAGGCTGCTCTCCAGGCTAGCAAACCCCTGCAGGGCTGCTTGGTGCTGGGGGCTCTGGAGATGGCCGTGGTTGGAGTCATGTAGCCTTGTCAGCGAACCAGATGGCCAGTGACGCAGCTTGCTGATCCCTGGTGGCGGTGGGGGGTGGGCAACAGCGTGGCCAGCGGCTCTGTGGCAAGGAGAGCCAGATGCCAGGCAGGTGGGATTCACCCTGGGCACAGCCGTGCTGTCCCAGTCACAGGTGTGTCCTGCACCAGGACTGGGGCATGCGGGGAGGGGACACTATGTGCATCCGGGGGGCTGCCAAATCCTGGCCCGCCAAGCTCCCAGCCCCTCCCTCACTCAGTGCCCCTGTCTCAATCTCCTGGGAAGCTGCTGCCCAAACACTGCGCCTCCACCATCAGCAAGGCGCGGAACAAGAAGGCCCACAAGCAGCCCGCCAAGAAGGGGGAGGCGGAGCGGGACAAGCCGGGGGCTGAGAGCCAGAGGAAGGACCGGATTGTGGTGACCAAGTAAGCCGAAACCATGGGGGGCTCCCAAGGGGCATTAGAGCTGCTCTGCCATCCCTGGGGGGGCCATTCCCATTCAGAGGACTCCTCCCCCTGTGCCTCGGATGGTACAGGGGCAGTGGGGGAACAGGTTCTGATGGCTCAGATCTGGGAAGCGACACTGGTACCTGGCCCTTCAAAAGCACTCCCAGCCTGCCCGCTGCCCGAGATACACTTGGTTCATTGGACTGCCCATCGCCCCTCAGAGCGCAGGTGGCGGCGAACCCAGGTGTCTGGGCTGCCCATTGCCCCTCAGAGCAGAGGGGGTAGAGAACCCAGGCGTCCGGGCTGCCCATCGCTGCTCGGAGCAGAGGTGGGGTGAACCCAGGCATCCAGGCTGCCTGTTGCTCCTCAGAGCGAAGATGGGGTGAACCCAAGTGTCCAGAATGCCCATCGTCCCTCACAGAGCATAGGGGATGGTGAACCCAGGCGTCCGGGCTGTCCACTTTCCAATTCATTTGAATGATCCCACCACATTTGGGGTCTGAGCACTAGGGTGCGTTGGGCTGACAGGTGTGGGAGAGGGGCCTGGGCCCCAGAGCCATTTGCGGTGAGCGGTGACCGCACCGGTGTCTTTGCCCCCAGCATGGACAAGCTGCACCAGATGCTGAGCGAGCTCTCCCTGAGCGTCAACCATGTCCCCAGCTTCACCGTGTTTGAGCACGTGGTCACGCCTGCCGAGTACCTCAGCAGCCACCTGGAGACGCGGCTCAACAGGTAAGTGGGCCCCGTGGCTGGCTGGCTGGCTGGGTGCGGCGTGTCCCTGCCCATGGTCCTCAGGCGGGTGGGGATGGGAGTGCGGTGTGTCCCTGCCCATGGCCCTCGAGTGGGTGGAGATGGTGACATGGCGTGATCCTGCCCATGGTTCTCAGGCAGGCAGGTGGGGAGGGGGACGTGGCGTGATCCTGCCCATGGCCCTCAGGCAGACAGGTCGGGAGGGGATGCGGCGTGTCCCTGCCCATGGCCCTCCGGCAGGGGAGACTGACTCGGCCATGGGTGCTGTTACATCCACAAGCCCCAGCCAGCTTCTGAGCTGAATTATGCTGGGAGATGCCCATTTGGAGGGAACACGGTAGGAGGGCTGGGTGCTTTCAGGGGGGAGGTTGTGGGGGTCTGTGCTGGGCCCCCTCTGAGCCCCACATCCCCTTACAGATCCTTCGTGTGGATGGCCAACTACAACCAGGCTACGCAGGAGATTGCGCGGCCCTCGGAGGTGCTGGTTGGCCTGCGCTCCTACATCGCCTTCATCCAGTCGCTGGGGCAGTTCACGTGTGTGGACGCCAGCCGCATCATCCGCAGCGTCCTGCTTCAGCAGACACAGCCCCTGGACTCCAGCGGGGAGCAGACCCTCACCACCATCTACACCAACTGGTGGGTGCCTGGGCTGGGGGCAGCCTGGCCTGGGCCACAGGGCAGGAGAGAGCCCTGAGTACCCCTGGGCCATGGGGCGGGAGAGCCTGCGAGATGCCTGGAGGGATGGGGGAAGTGGGAAAAGCTGACCTATGAGGAGAGGTTGAAAATCTTGGGCATGTCAAGTGTAGAGCAGAGAAGGCCAAGTGGGGACTTGACAACAGTCTTCAGCTACGGTCAGGGCTGTTCTGAATAAGGCCGATGCCCAGTTGTTCTCCATGTGCATTGATGGGACATGAAGGAAGCCAGGGAGATCTTGGTTAGATAGTGGGAAAAGCTTCCTGACTTTTGGGGTCGCTGGGCTCTGGAGCAGGCTCTGAGGGGGTTGTGGAATCCCCATCACTGGAGGTTTGTAGGAACTGGTTGGACAAACCCCTGTCAGGGACGGTCCCGGTGCCCTACCTCTGTTCAGGGGCCTGGCCTATGTGGCCTCTTGTGGTCCCTTCCAGCCCCACATTTCTGTGGTTCTGTGCACCTGGGGATTCCATGGGGCCGGTGCTTGGAGAGCGACGGGTGGCCCTTCCCTGTATGGGGCAGCAATGGGAGACACAAGCCCCTCGACCTTGCACTTTCTGGGCAAATAGGGCAGGGGAGGAGAAGGAACAAAAACCTACTTCTAGAGCCAACGAGGGGGCAGGCTGCCCATGTGAGAGATTCCCTTAGTCAGTGCCCCTCAATCCTGACCTGCAGCCCCCTGCTATCCCACCTCTGGGCTCCCCGCCAGCTCTGCCAGTGCCCCTCAGTCCTGACCCGCAGTCCCCTGATATCCCAGCTCTGGGCTCCCCACACAGCTCTTCCAGTGCCCCTCAATCCCATCCCATGCTCACACACCGGTACAAGGGAGTTTGGGCTCTGGCAGGGCAGACTAGGAGCAGGCTGGGAGAACAGTGCTGGGGCCTGGCTGTCCGGTGTAAGTGGATGCTCTTTGGCTCCATGTAGGTACCTGGAGGCGCTGTTGCGCCAGGCCAGCACTGGGGCTATTGTGCTTTCTCCTGCCATGCAGGCCTTCATCAGTGTCCCCAAGGAGGGGGAGCAGAGCTTCAGTGCAGAGGAGTTCTCAGATATCTCAGGTGAGCTGTGGCAGCTCCATGTCCTGACGATGGGGCCGCATGACGGTGGGATGCAGAGGGAGCTGCACGGCAGTGAGACAGCTGGCTCTGGCCCGTTCTGGGGACGGTAGTGAGGATGTGCGGCAGCAGGACAGCCAGCTCTGGGGAAAGGGGGTGAAGACACGCGGTGACAGGACAGCCAGCTCTGGGGACAGGGGGTGAAGACACGCGGTGACAGGACAGCCGGCTCTGGGGACGGGGGGTGAAGACACGCGGTGACAGGACAGCCGGCTCTGGGGACGGGGGGTGAAGACACGCGGTGACAGGACAGCCGGCTCTGGGGACGGGGGGTGAAGACACGCGGTGACAGGACAGCCGGCTCTGGGGACGGGGGGTGAAGACACGCGGTGACAGGACAGCCGGCTCTGGGGACGGGGGGTGGAGACACGCGGTGACAGGACGGCTGGCTCTGGGGACGGGGATGGGGATACACGGTGCCCGACTCTGGGAACAGGGTTGGGGCTGCACGGCGGAGGCCGGCTCTGGGGCTGAGGGTGGGGACGCACAGCAACGGGACGGCTCCGGAGATGGGGCTGGGGACGCACAGCGGCGGGACGGCTCTGGGGACGACAAGTCTTTCTGGGGTGTGCGAGGGCCTGGGCGTGACCCAAGCAGGCCAGAAGGAGCTAACGCCCCGTGAATGATCCGCTCCCCTCCCTCCAGAGATGCGGGCGCTGGCCGAGCTGCTGGGTCCCTATGGCATGAAGTTCCTGAGCGACAACCTCATGTGGCACGTCACCTCGCAGGTGGTGGAACTGAAGGTAGGAGGCTGGGGCAGGAGGGGCCACTGCTGGCTGCACTCAACTCCCCAGGGGGGCTGGGCAGGCAGTGGGAGTCAGTGCTTAGAGCAGAGGGGCCAGGACTCCTGGGTTCTCTGGGAGTGGTGTGGGGTTAGTGGGTTAGAGCTGGGGGGCTGGGAGCCAGAACTCCTGGGTTCTCTGGGAGTAGTATGGGGTTAGCGCGGTAGAGGAGGGCTGGGAACCAGGACTCCTGGGTTCTTTAGGAGCGGTGTGGAGTTAGCGGGGTAGAGCAAGGGGGTCTGGGAGCCAGGACTCCTGGAAGCGGTGCAGGGTTAGCAAGATAGAGCAGGGTGGGGGCTGGGAGCCAGGACTCCTGGGCTTTATTGCCAGACCTGTCACTGACTTGCTGTGTCCCCAGTGGAGATATCCCCTCAGCTCCCAGCTAACTGCGGGGAGCACAGGGCCACCGCTCCTAGGTTCATGTGATTGTTATACGGGACTCAGTACATCCGTGTCGGGAGTTCCCTTCAGAGCTGGAGGTGCTGGCACTGGGCAAAATACTGATACCAGGGAAGAGTCCCGTGGCAGCAGCCCCTGGCTCTGGCTGAATTGGGCGTGGCTGGTTCTTGCACTGGATGAGTTGGGCCTGGCTGGTTCTGGTTCTGGGTCAGTCGGGCCTGGCTGGCTCTGGCTCTGGCTGGCCCCCATTTACCATGGTGATTGTTTCTGTTGCAGAAACTGGTGACCGAGAACATGGACGTGCTGGTGCAGATCCGCTCCAACTTCTACAAACCTGAGCAGATGTTATCACTGCTGCCCAGGCTGACGTGTAAGTGTCGTTCCCCTGCCCCCATAGCCCCCTCCCTGGCATCTGCATGGAACCCCCTGCCCGATCCACAGCCGGCCGAGGATGGAGTTCAGGGCTGAGCTGCAATGAGCGCTGAATGGAGAGGAGATTCAGGTGGGGAATAGCGGGGGGAGGGGAACAGGACTGATGGTTGGGGTGAGAGGCACTGGCAGAGCTGGGGGTTCAGGAGGGGGCTGGGGGTTGGGGTGAGGGGCACTGGCAGAACTTGGGGGGAGGGCTCAGGAGGGGGGCTGAGGGTTGGGGTGTGGGGTGCTAGTGAGATGTAAGCAGTTCCCAGGCATAGGCCAAGGGGTATGTTGTACTCCATGTGATTTGCAGCCCCATCTCCTGTGTGTCCTTGCAATTCACTCCCGCTCCCTGCTCTCCCGCAGCTGCGGACAATGTGCTGAAAAGAATGACCATCATTGGGGAGATCCTGAGCTTCCGCTCTATGGCACAGACCGGGCTGTGTGAGGTGGGTGCTGGCCCATCTAGGGCAGGTGCCGTGCAAGGCCAGGGCCAGCTCATCTCAGGGGGGTGCAAGGCCGAGGCTGGCCCGTCTCGGGGGGACTGAGCGAGGGAGATGCTGATCCATCTGCAGGGAGCACCCACACAAGGCTGGGCCTGTCCCGTCTGTGGCTGGCAACATGAGGCCAGGAAGAGAGGAAGACAGGTCCAGTGGTCAGGGCACTAGCATGGTACTTGGGAGATCCAGGTTTAATTCCTTGCTTTATCACCCAGCCCCTGGGTGACCCTGCAAGTGTGGGTCTCTGGGCCTCTGTTTCCATCTGTCCCATGGGGATCCTAGCCCTTCCCCACCCCACAGAGATGCGTGGGGAGACTGTGAGGCACGCAGATATGGCCCATCGAGAGATGGAACCACTGTGGCCTGCTCATCTGTTAATCGTCTCATGTCTCTGGAGTGAGAGTCTCTGTGGGGCGAGTGGGGGGTGAGCTGTGTTGAGCCCTGGTGGCTCTAGGATGCTCCAGAGGGTGAATTACCCAGCGAAGTGAGAGGGTCCCAAATGTCTACACCGCAGTTACACAGCCCCGCAAGCCCGGGCCAGCCGCTGGTGTCTCATGGCAGTGTACGCAGACCCTTAGAGCAGCAGCCCTGGGGGTTGCTCTAATTTGTAGCCGGCCAAGCTGAGCTGCAGCACAGCCCAAAATATGTGTGGGCGTGACACTCTAGCCCCGCCCCCTCCTGCCCCTGGCTCCACCCCTAGTACACAACCATGGGAGTGTCGGAGGGCAAGTGTTAGTGTGTGATCAGAGAGCACACGAAATGGGGGAGGGACTGCTTTGTGTCACCCCTGCCTCTGACAACTATGAGAGCCACATGGTCCAGCCACTCCCCCCAGGCCGGGGGCGGAGGAGTTGGCTGCTCCCACTGTGCACCAGCCTGGAAGGCAGCATCGGAGCTGCATGGGGCAGGGCTGGGGAGCTGGCCTTTCACACTCTTCATGGAGCATTATGGGGCTGCGGTGGAGGGGAGTCACTGACCCCCCCAGCCCCATTGTTGCTGGGGACGTAGCAGGGCAGGAGTGGTGAGTGTCCTGCATCCCTCCCTAGGACAGGCCTCTGGGGCCAGACGCTCCTGCAGCTGATCCCAGCTCTGCCCAGGTGGCTTCTCGAAAGCAGGGACAGTAACTGGCCCCAGCCCCTCTCCGGGGGCTGCGGGGAGGGTTCATTGGCTAACACCTGTGTGGTGCTTGGAGAGCCTCAAGCATTGCATTGCTCATTTCCTGCACTTGGCTGCTGGGCAGTTGTTAAACAGCTGCCACGTCCCACCCCAGCGGTGGCTGCATATCAGTGGTGGGTGAAGTGCTCCTGGCACAGTTTGTGCAATACCATTGGAGCCTGTGGGGTGGAAGGGCAGAGGGAAGGGAGCTTGGCACCTGTATGGGCATCTTCATACGTCCTGTGATGCAGAGAGGGAGGGCAGAGCAATGGGGCAGGTGCCAGGGGCTGCTACATGAGAAGGGGGCGACCTGTGTCCATTGCCATCTCAAGAGCTGGCTCTCTCCTCGCTGCAGGTCTTCTCCAACCGCTGCCCGTTTCTGATGGGCCCCATCGAGTGCCTGAAGGACTTTGTCACCCCAGACACAGACATAAAGGTGGGGGCGACCCTCGTGCTTCTCTCTGCTGTGGGTGGGCTCTGCGGCTGGCAGGTCAGAGAACAGGGTGGGCTGCTGGGCGGGCAGCCTCCCGCCGGTCTCCACACCAGGGCCCTGGGGCAACTGGCCAGGGCGGCCCTCCTCCTGCCCTGAGGGAACCCAGGCCTCATATGGTGCAGAAACCCAGGATAAGAAATGATAATCTTGTGTCCGGGGCCCTGGCGGGATCGTTGACCTCCAGCCCTGGGTGGGAGTGGAGTCTCCTCTGGAGAGCAGGTGCCCAGGCAGGTGCCCAGGTCAGCTGGGGGCCTCTCTCGGGCTAGGCAGACCTGCACCGAGCGCTGCCGAGGCGTGAGGCGTATTGTGCTCAGCCCTGCGCCGTGCCCCCAGCCCGGCCAGCACCGTTGCTCTGGACAGGGACGCTGCACTGCCAGGGTGGCAGGGTCTGGGGATGCTCTGTCATGTGGAGAGGTCGAAACACACGCTGTGTCCTTGGGGTTGGAGCACATTGTGGGACTTGATGAACTTAACCCTGTAAGCCAGAGTTTGCCCTGGGCTCAGCACGGGCAGCTCCTAGTTGGGCAGAGCTGGGAGGTGCAGATACAGTTGGCCCTGACAGGTCCATACCGCTCTTGCGCTGGTCCCTGGGGGCGTGACATGATGTACGAGCATGTGGGCTCCTGCTGGCTTTGGGGGACGGGAACGTTCTGGCATGGCGGATCCCTCCCAAGGCGGTGGCTCACAGGGTTGTGTTTAGTGGCTGCCAGTTCAAATTGTGCTTTCCTGGCTGGGCCCCCTTTTCAGCCTAAAGGAGCTGCTGTTGTGGGGTCCTCAGGGACACCAAGGGGACATGCCTATTAGATGGGACCCATCCTTTGAACTGATATTTGAAAGGTCGGCCTGAGGGTAGTGGCAGAGCAGAGCAGGTGTGTGTTAATGACGCAGGGTGGGAATGCAGAGCAGAGCAGCACGTGTGTTACTGACACAAAGTGTGAATGCAGAGCAGAGTGTTCGTTAATGATGCAGAGTGTTAATGCAGAGCAGAGCAGGTGTGTGTTGATGCAGGGTGTGAATGCAGAGCAGAGCAGGTGTGTAATGATGCAGGGTGTGAATGCAGAGCAGAGCAGGTGTGTGTTGATGCAGGGTGTGAATGCAGGCAGGGTTTGTGTTAATGACACAGGGTGTGAATGCAGAGCAGAGCAGGTGTGTGTTGATGCAGCGTGTGAATGCAGGCAGGGTTTGTGTTAATGATGCAGGGTGGGAATGCAGAGCAGGTGTGTATTAATGATGCAGGGTGTGAATGCAGAGCAGAGCAGGGTGTTTGTTAATGATGCAGGGTGTAAATGCAGAGCTGGGCAGGATGTGTGTGTTAATGACACAGTGTGAAATCCGAGCTGGGCAGGGTGTGTGTGTTGATGCAGGGTGTGAATGCAGAACTCGGCAGGGTGTGAACGACGCAGGGTGTGAATGCAGAGCTGGGCAGGGTTGGTGTGTTAATGATGCAGGGTGTGAATGCAGAGGTGCAGTGGGGTATTTACTGTACAGTAGTCCATAGACAGTCAAGTAGTGGTGTGTGGTGTGTGGTGGCCAGGCATTGGGCTGGCTGCGTATGAACATGCCCACGCTGCCAGAGAAGTACACTCCAGTACTTGCCCATATTTCAGAACCATGGACAGAGGGCTGGGAACCCCACTCCAGCTCCATTTAGCAAGATGGGTTTCACAGCACCGAGAGGAGGACATTGGATCTGGCCATGTGGCACACTGGCCCGTGCCACACCCCCTGCGGGGGTGACTGTCACCCTGGCTGGATTCAGGCAGATCACACAGGGGCTTCAGCCACCGGATCTTGTGATGGCAGCACACATCTGCCATCTGCAGGCTGAGCTAATCTGTCATGCTGAGGCCTGTCAGATGTGGAGGTGCTCAGCAGGGCTGGGAATGAGTCATTCCAGGCCTGGATGCCATTTGCACCTGGCAGATGGACCATGGGGCTAGACTCATGCAGCTGGAGCCAGTGATGATCAGTGAGAGATGGAGGGGAGCCAAGAACCATAGAGAGCATAGGGAAGAGCTGCCTGGAGCTGCTGGTTGGGTCCTGTCCTCCATGCCCCCATTGACCCCAGTGTCCTTGTCAGGCAGGACTGGGCTGGCCCAATGCTTCGAGAGCTGGGGTTGTGGCACTGTCATGGGGGATGAGCATGCAGGAGCAGTGGGGAAGGTGCAGGTGGGATTGGCAGCTCTGTCCCCAGCATGCCCGGGGCTGCTGTATCCATCCCTCCTCCCCTCAGCCAGAGCCAGGCCCTCTGCTGTTCCCTAGGGGGATGGGCTGCACCCTCAATGCATGGAGAATCTGCGAGGAAGGAACTGGCAGCTGCAGTAGAACTAGTGTGGTGTTAGCAGCCACCTGGCTAGAAAGAGCAGGGAGGCCCAGATGGTGCCTCTAGCAGCCAGAGGGCCCAGCCCAGACTGAGGGGCCTGGAGAGGGAAATGCACACTACATGCAAACGCCCGCTCGGCTGGGGTCCAAGCAGTGGTGAGGAGCATACAGGGAGCATTGCTGGAAGCAAGACACAGGTGTGCAGGGCTGGGAGACACAGCCATGTGTCCTGATCCACGTGCAAGAGGATGGACGCCACCGGCGCAGATCCCCAGGAGTTTGGCCAACACAGGCAGGAGGGATGGGTGCATCTAGGTGCTGTCCCGTTTTACTGCTTCTGCTTCCCAGGGCCATTGATGGGGACTAGCCGGGGGACAAGCCTGAGAAACACCCAGGGAGGGCTGGGTCTCTGGGCAGTGTGGTGTTATCTGCAGAGAAGAGCCCCAAGCAGAGCTGGGAGAATATCAGTACCTGGGTAATTGGGTCAGGGTGGTCATACCCTGCATGAGCCCCAGGGGGCAGTAGCAAACAGCACATTAGACCTCTGGCTAGGTGCTGCCTTGTTCTATGGCAGGTTTAAAGACAGGGACATCTGGGGCTGCATTTGCTGGGGGGGAGCCCCTCTCTGTACAGCTGGGATGGGCACCGTGTTACAGGCGGGAGCGTGTTCAGAGACGGTGGGATGGGTCCGGCAAGTTGCCATGCTGGCCCCTTTGGGCTCACCTGGGGTATTCGGGCAGGTCGGAACTGTGCAGTGGCGCTGTGGGGCCAGATCTTCAAACAATGTCAAGCTGGAAACGGGAGGGAACTGGGTTATTCTGTTCCATGATCTCCAGGGAGATGCTGGGCCAGGGATGTTCTGATTCTCCATTTCGGAGCCATGGATGTGTAACTAGGTCGATATTTAGTCTGGGTTTTGGCCCTGGGATGGGTGTTGATTTCAGCAACATCACCAATATTCCCTTGTGCACCCATGGGTCCTCTCCTGTTGTGTTGCTTCTGTGTTCAACCCCAGAGGTGGCTGCTTTAGAGTGGTGGAGAAAGCGATCTTGTATTTGCCCACCCAGTGAAGCCAGTGAGTGGGGAAGGGTGAGAGGGATGTAAGCAGGGTGATTTTTCATTGCCGAGTTAATGGCTTTATTATCAGCAGTGCAGCATGGATAAGGAGTGAGTGCAACTCGTTTTGCACCGGTAGTGAGGGAGCGAATGCCTCCAGAGCCACAAAGCAATTACAGGGAAGCAGGACCGGAGGTTGGTTCCTGGCAGAATGGAGGGGTGAGGAGAATGGTAATGGGGTTACTCACCTTCAGCAGGCGTGGAAGGACAGTAATCAAACACCCAGCGCTGCCCAATGGGCCTTATCAGATTGTGGGGCGATAACACGGCTGGGGCTGAGGCTGAGAGCCAGATGCTGAGGTCAGGAAAACCCACCCCTCCCAGGCATGACTTGGGGCTTGACACAGGGGCAAAGGAAGCCCAGCTGCTGAGGGGTCTGTGTCATACTGGAATTTGCAGCTGGCTCAGCTGTCAGGCAGGGGCTGTGTTGGAGCACACAGGGGGGATCAGCTCTCTGGTGTACGCGCTGGGACCTGCGGAGCTGCCAGCTGAGGATGACCTGCTCTCAGTGGCAGAGTACAGAGAAGCCTGGGCTTCGGGACCCAGGTGCTTGGGGACACGAATGAGCCCACAGGGAGGGACTCCCCTGTTATCCCCATGTCACAGTGGGGGAAGTTGCAGTGCAGAGGGAGGGGAAGTGACTTGCCCAAGGTCACCAGTCGGTCCGTGGCAGAGCCAGGAATGGAACCCAGGAGTCCTGCCTCCCTCCTCCTGGCACAAGCGCTAGGCCCCAGATTCCTGTAGGTGCAGCTGAAAGGGAGGAGCAATGGGTGCAAGCTCATTATCTTGCTCCATACAATGAGCTTGGCTCCTGAGACATGAAGGGAGCTGTCCGTCCATCTGTGTGTGTGTGTGTGTCATGGCTGTCCATCTGTCTCTCTCAGTGTCAGGTCAGTCTGTCTCTCTCTGGGCTGCCTGCATCTCTCCCCTTACCTATCTAAAGAAGCCCATCTGAGCGATGTGAGTTCAGGGCCCTGTCCTGGGCAGCCTGGAGCCCTCCCCCTGCTTCTACCCAGGGAGCTGCACAGTGAGTGCAGCCCATCCAGTCCCCCTGAGGATTAGGGCTTGCTCATAGCCAGCCGGGAGCCTGAGATCCCAGCCAGGAGGCAAGGTAGTGGGCACAGGCCACCACCATGGACACTAGAAGCTGGACTGAGACCTCAGGGCCCAGTCCCCCTGGCAGTAACAGCTGTGGGGTCACTGGGAGTCACTCGTGTCCCACCAGCTCTGGATCCTACCATGGCTGCACCGCTCCATCCCATCCCACTGCCAGCCCTGCTCCCCACACTGCCCTGGATTTACCTGCCACACTCTGGTACCAGACTCCTGGCAGGTCTCTCGGATCCATGTGCAGATGGAGAAACAGCCAGCTCCCAGGAGCAGCCTGTGTGGCTACCTCTGACAGAGAGGGAGGTGGGGCTGGACCTAGGGCCAGATCATGCTAGGCTCTCCCCTTATTACTGGGAAGGGGCTCTTCGGGTCACACTGGTCCATGGACAAATCTGGGGCAGCCTAGTGCCCAGTTGCATTGCTGCACGGAGGGACGGAATGCAGCTCTCCCGGCCAGTGTCAGCAAAATGCCATTTCCCTAGTGTAGCCGGGCCCCTCTGTCTGGGACAGCCACTGGTTTGTGGGCTGCACTGATTGGGGTGAGCCTTCACTCTCTCGGTGCCATTCACAGCCCTCTCCAGTGTCTCTGGCGTGTCCTACCCAGTGACAGCCTGTCAGCAACTGCCATGAGGGTGACACAGCAGGTTGCTGGATGCCTTAGAGCCGAGCCGTTTACCGGAGGGGGGCCTGCAAGGAAGAGTGGGGCAGCCAGCACCGGCACTGCCTTGGCTGTCACTTCTGGGGGGCATTTCCTCTCTGCCCCCTCTTTTTGGATCCCGGCCCAGACTCCTCGCGAGGCAGGTGGGTTCCCACTTCCACTTATTGCCCTGCCATTCGCGCTGCTTCCCCAGACAGCTGGGATTCAGAGGCTCGAGGACCTGGTGGACTGGAGACAACTGACGGCTCCCGCTCTGGCACACTCCCATACGTCACGGGAGCTTGGAGAGGTTCCGTCAGCCGGCAACTGTGGTAGCTGTGATGGGTCCTGAATGGCCTAGTGATGGGAGCCAGAGCTGAGTGGTGTCACGCCTTGCAGAGCAGACCCGAGTCCCCCTGTGCATCTCAGTCTGAGGACAGCTGCCCCTCTGACTGAGCTGTCATAGTGGATCAGGGGCCGCACCCTTGTGGGGTTAGCCTGGCTGGGCTAAGTACCTTGGCGGGGCGGGGCAGGGGGGGTCACCCCTCCTAAATCAGGGCTGGATCAGCATCCCCTCCCCCTGGGGGGCATGTCAATTGCTCCTCTCCACCGTTTATCACGCTCATTGCAAATAGAGGGCAGCCATCCTCCAGCTATTGATTTCCAGAGTCCTCAGCGGGCGAGACTCACCAGCCCTCCGTGGCCCTAGATCCCTGAGTTCTTGGTGAGGCCTCTGGGATGGGCTGGACCCTGGTTCCTTCCCACAGCGAGGACAGAGTACATGGGGTATCAGTGGGATCCTTTAAGGACTAGAATCCTCTCCCTCCCAGCCACATGTGGCCAGAGGGCTGCACTCTGCCTGCGCTGGGGTCACCTTTAATGCCCAACATTAGTTCTAATTAGGGAGGCCACCTGTCCTGTTTTTTGAGGGATGTCTCTTATTTGGTGTGTAATGTCCCATTACCCTGGTCTAATTAACGCTGCTAAGAAGTGTTTGTCCAGATGCAGAGTGTTCCAAAAGATTGGTCCTACAATGGGGCACAGAGCTGGGATCTGGGGTAATGAACACAGAGCCCTAACATTAGTTCTGCCCATTTAGTTCCCATCCACGTGACCTTTGTGACCTTGAGATGTAGATGGTCACTAGTCCTATTCATTGTTAATGTCGGCATGGGTGCTCGCTCCCCACGTGCTGCTTTTCCTTTAAGGTGTAATAGACAATGATCCACCATGTAGGATTTGAGAGAACAGGGTCCCTACTCTAAAATGGAGCTGAAATCCTCAAGACAGACCCTCGTTATCTAGGAAATCCTACAGGCTCTGAAGAGTCCTTTCAGTGAGCACACAATGAAATCCCAATAGACCTGACCATGTTCTCTGGGGCTTTTCGTTAGGAGCTCATAGACCATATTACCCTCTCCAGGACTCCTCCATGGGCGCTCACAGCTCATAGAACCCGAACACGTTTTCCGGGGCTCTTCCATAGGATCTCACAGCTCATAGAACCCGATCAGGTTCTCTGGAGCCGTTCCATAGGCACTCACAGCTCATAGAAACCAACCACGTTCTCCAGGGCTCTTCCATAGGATCTCACAGCCCATAGAACCCGACCACGTTCTCTGGGTCTCTTCGGTAGGAGCTCACAGCCAGCAATTAGCTGTTCAGATTCCAGGCACGCTCTCTTTCCTGGATGCTTAACTGCGCTTTCCTCTTTGTTAGTTTCTGTTTTTAACCTGTCAAGGGATTTGTCTGGGGATTGTGTTGCAGTGAAATGACCATTTCCTAGGGGATGGAGGAGGGTGGCTGTGTGGTTAAGGGTTTGGACTAAGATTTGGGAGAGCTGGGTCCAATTCCCAGTTTAGCCACATAGTCGGTAGATGACTTTATGCAAGGCACTTAATTCAGCCTGTGCCTCTGTATAGAACAGGGCTAGGAGTTCCCTCGTCATGGGGGAGAGGGGAGGTGAGGAGAGGTTGTGAAGCAGGTGCTCGGTATGAGGATGATGAGCTGGATAATTGCCTAGGTAGAGCTGACGTTGGGATGTTCTGGTGCTGCAGGTAACTCGCGTGTTGCATAGACAGAAGTAGCTTCAGGCATCTCCCTGCCAGCTGTCGCCTCACACAAGGTGAGAAGGCTCATGCTGTCAGACAGAGCTGCCAGAGGCGAGGTTCGGATTATGCCATTCACCCTCTCCCCATGTATGACCAGTGTTTCCTGTCTCATCTCACGTCTTGCTGCAGCATTGCCAAGCTGTGACCTTCCTTCTCTGCCCACCTGGCCCGAACTCTCGCCTAATGCCGCAGCTACCACATGACCCTTCTGGCCTGGATGCCTGCAGTTCCCCTGCGCTCCCCTGTCCATTTGGAATGCTGCTGCTAAGGTCATCTGCTTGGGTCATCGCCCCGGCCCCAGCACCCCTCCCTTGGCCACCCCTCTTCCAACACAGATGTCTCTCCTCTCCTGGGCAAACCCTTCCCCCCTCCACCTTGCACAGCTTAGCCCCCGACGTCTCACCACCTACTATCATGTCACAAGGTCAGAGAGACCCCACCCTCCTTAGCCTGATTCCCCACAGTCCCCTCCATCCTCCCTCCTCACGCTGGAGAAGCTCCATGAGTGGATCCATAAAGCCAGCAGCTCATCCTGCTTCAAATCCCTCCCCAGCGCCCCACTCTGGGATGATGCAGATAGGGAACTGAAAGCTGGTGCTCGTTAGACTGCTGGAGAGCTGCCCTCATGTCGCTGCCTGGCCCCAGATGGAGTGCAGAGCTGGTCTGTGCTGTTGCCACGGCTAGGTCCCTCCTTAACCCACAAAGTCCTCGGGGCCGTGACTCGCATTTGTTCTGTCTGTGCAGCACCTGGCGCCCTGGTCTTGACTGACCATCTAGGTATTGTTGTAACATAAGTGATAAATAACCATTCTCTCAGTGTGTCCACAACACTCCCCTTCCTGGAGAAGATACCAACCTGCCCCCCACCCCTGTGACTCAAGGACCACTTGATGCCAGCTGGCAGTGGGGGTCATAGAGGGACAGGGTTGCCCTGAGTTCACCAAAACAAAGCCCTGTAAGGCGTCTGCTTACAGCCTGTGTCACACACATCAATCATTGTGAGACATACGTGCAGAAAATATGTGAGGAGTTCTGGATATATGCTGAAAATGATGTTCTCTAAGCATTATCGTTAAAAGCCGCTCAGTCATGCTTGGAGACAAACTCCTCCAGACGGGAGGTGGGAGACCCTATCGCCTTGGTGCATTGCATGTGTCACACCAGAAGTCTCTTGGTGAAGTGAGTCAAATGCTAATGAAGAGCTCGCAGAGATTTCAGAAGCAAAGGAACAAAAAGAGGTAGACAGTGGGGGATGGGGGCCTGTTTTCAGGAGAAGATCAGAGTTCTGCTCTGGTATTTCTGGGCACGCAAAGAAACACTCTGGTGACAAGAAGCTGCCAGCAGGGTCGATCTGATGAAGGGGGATCCCAGCCATGCTGGTTGAAAAGGCCTGGGGGTAAACTAGGCTGCAAGAGACAGCCTGTCTTGTGGGTTAAGTTGAGGCTCTAGAAAGCGAGTTATGATTTTGTTTCATGTGTAACCCTGTGTTTCCAGTCCTCGTACCTACTATCATTGGCGTTTCTGATAATAAACTCATTCTCGTTTTCACTGTGGCTGTAGCTAAGTGCGGTGTGTTAAGCGGAGTGGTGATCCTGAGTTCAAACCACTGAGCTGGTGTGCACTGTTCCTTGGGGAGCAGAGACTTGGAGGGTTCTGTGATTGTTCTGGATCAGGGCTGAGCCCTCCAGAGGGACGCTCAGAGCACTCAGGGCTGGTGTGTGCCTATCGCTGACCTGTACAGACAGAGCGAGGCAGGGCTGGGAGGCCAGGCTTGTGCTGTCAGAGGCTGGTGGAGTCACGGAGCTGATCCACAGCAGGCACAGACAAGGCTCTCACGCTAAGAGCAAGTGGTAGCGAAGGGCCTGGGTACTGCTGGGGAGCGTCACAGTGACATAGTTGGCTGGATCTATACTCAGTTTCCTGGTTAGCGAAGGGTCACGCTCCGGGCACTTATATACAGTTAACGTAGATACTCGGAGATTCACAGGTAAAGAAAAGGTTGTGGTTTGTTGTTCTCAGTAAGGGACTGGAGCAGCAGGAAAGGCAAGGTCATGCTGGATATACCAGGAAGCAGCGAGAAGTCGCTCACTCCCAGACACAGCACAGACACACCTGTACAGGGCACAGGCTCCCAGAGCTACTCTTCCCGGAGCCCTGACCAGCTCCCACGGGCTGCTCTCTGCAACCCCGCACTCCCCAGGCCCTCCAGCTAGGACTAAGGCAAGTCTCTCTGTACAGCACAACCTGCCTGCTCCTTTGAGTCTCTCCCTGAGCCGAACCCTTTATATGGACCAGGTCTCTGCTAGGAGGCAGCTAATCAGTCTAGGTAGTGGCTGGGCCCTGTCTGCTCTTAAAGAGCCTGTCAGCCTATAACAGGGCCTAGGGCTTTGACCCTCGCCGCCTGTCTCTAGGGGATGTTGTGAGGGTGCACCTTGCTCTTAGGGCTTTTCAAGGTTCCTTCCCCACTCTGAACTCTAGGGTACAGATGTGGGGACCCACATGAAAGACCCCCTAAGCTTATTTCTACCAGCTTAGGTTAAAACTTCCCTAAGGCACAAAGTCTTTGCCCTTGGATTAGGTAAAACGCTGCCACCACCAAGTGTTTTAGACAAAGAACAGGGAAAGGACCACTTGGAGTTCCTATTTCCTCAAAATATCCCCCCAAGCCCTTACACCCCCTTTCCTGGGGAGGCTTGAGAATAAACAAGATGAGCACAAACCCCTTGGATTTTTAAGACCCAAAAAACCCAATCAGATTCTTAAAAATCAGAACTTTATTAGAGGAACAAAAAAAAAAAAAAGATAAGAGAACAACTCTGTAAAATCAGAATGGAAGATAATCTTACAGGCAGTCAGATTCAAAACATAGAGAATTCCTCTAGGAAAAACCTTAAGTTACAAAAAGACACAAAACCAGGAATACACATTTCCTCCAGCACAGCTAATTTACAAGCCAAAATAAAGAAAACTTAAAGCATTTTCTAGCCAGATTACTTACTAACTTTACAGGAGTTGAGGGGCTTGCATCCTTGATCTGTCCCCGGCAAAGGCATCACACAGACAGACAAAAACCTTTTTCCCCACCTTCAGATTTGAAAGTATCTTGTCCCCTCATTGGTCATTTTGGGTCAGGTGCCAGCGAGGTTACCTTAGCTTCTTAACCCTTTACAGGTGAAAGGATTTTGCGTCTGGCCAGGAGGGATTTTATAGCACTGTATACAGAAAGGTGGTTACTCTTCCCTTTATATTTATGACAGGGCTCCTTGTCCCTCACTAATCCCTGACCGTTGTACGGATATTGATCTCAAAGGCCTGAAGAGCGAAAGGGGTTTTAAACCCCATCACTGTCCAGTGTTAAACAGCACGAGATAGCTTCAGCGGGCGTTGGGCATACCCAGGAGCATGCGTTCACATTGGAAGCTTATTGATTAAACACACGAAAGAACAAGAAATCAAAGCCAGCGTTTCCACAGTCTCTCTCCTTCTGGAGTCAAAATACCAGTCTCTTATTTTCAGAACAATCTTTCCTCAATGAAAAGGAAAAGGTTAATTTTACTCTCAGGCCTGATGTGAGGGGAATTCTTGTGGCCTGTTCTAACAGACAGAGCCAAGGTGGAGGAGAGACGGGATAGAAAAGATGAATGAAATACAGCTTTTGCTGATGTTTTTGGAACACTGGACTGCTGGTTAGTTACGAGTAGGTAGCTTGGCTGGCAAGTCAACCATGACACCTACTGCTTGGAGCCTGGTTAGTTACAGTCTGGTCAGGGCTGTCATTGGGTTGGATCCTTGCTTAGGCAAGGCAAGTTTGGATGAAAAGCAGAAAATAACCCGGGAAGGGAATACAATATAGGATCTTACGTGCCTTTGGGGTACTAGTAATTAGCTATCCCCACTGGTGGGCTGAGGGCTGGATGCCAGGATAAAGGGATGACTTTCAGCACTCACAGGTAGAGACAAAGTTCCCCAAACAGGAGCAAGGCCAGCCGGCCTTCCCCCCAGGAAGAGTCTTAGCTGAGTTGCAGAGCTGCAGGCAGGGGAGGCGCTGGGGGAAGATTATTCTTTTTTTTTCAAAGTTGTCTTTTAAGAGCCCCAAAAAGGAGTACAAGTGGGTGACATGTTTTAGCCTCATTATTTTGTCCACTAGTGAAATCCATTTCTGTAAGGCCATGCTTGGCATGGCTAACTTTGTTCCCACATTTGCTTGTTCACCAAGTCTGATCTCCCCACCGTCCTTGATTTACACCGAGCGGTGGTTTGTTTGTGTTCTGCACCTATTGCAACATTCATCGTTATAAACACCTGGACCTATTTGCCGTGGTTACTGTAACATCTTATGAACTAATTGAGCTTCGGGTAACTTTGCAGATCCAGTCATCGCAGCGCCCCGCAGAGAGTCAAGCAGTCAAACAGCCCCAGCAGAGCTGGTCCATTACAAAGCCATCAGCTGGAGCTGCCCAGCAGCCAACCCACATCTGACCCTCCAGACGGGAGGGAAGGAATGGGAACACTGCTAGTGGCAGGATCTGGCAAAGTGCCAAGGCAGTGCTCCAAGACCGTGCTGGGGGGAGTGTGGCAGCCACAGGGCAAGCAGTAGTGCCTAGTGCTGAGAGAGAGCCAGTGCTGAGCAGATCCCTGGGTTGTGCCCCGCTGCCTTGGTCAGCCCTGCCTACCCACAGAGAGCTTGGAGTGCTGATCAGCCAGGAGCTGCCCAGAGCACAGCTGCAGCCAGGGCAGAGTCCTGCGTGCCAATGGCCTGGGCAGGAGACCCCCTCAGTGCAAAGGATGCTGTAGAAGACATTAGAAGAGAGGGGGACTGCTTGGAAAGAGGAATACAAGAGGCATGGTTCTGGAGTAGAAAATCATGCATGCGCTGGGGAAGGGAGACCAGATGCTTCTATTCACCCTTCTCATCAACACCAGAATGAGGTGGCACTGGACAAAACTGACACACGTTTAAACTGAGCCAGACAATAGTCTTATATGTATTGCACATTTAGCCTGTGGAACTCCCTGCCACAGGATGTCAATGAGCCCAAGAACTCAGCAGGGTTCCAGCAAGGAGCACATATTTGTACTGATAGTGAGAACAGGCCATGTAGGTGTGCAAGGGCTATAAGCCTCCCTGCATAAAACAACCACTAACAGGGTCTTGAAGGCATTGCCCCGTGACAGAGGTGGGTAAACTACGGCCCTCGAGCTCCCACCCGGGAGTGGGGTCTGGGGCTTGCCCTGGTCCGGCACTCCAGCCAGGGAGCAGGGTCGGGGGCTAATCCTGAGCTCCTAATGTCACCGTCTTTCCAGCCCCAAATCCCCTCTCTAGAGTTACAGAGCTTGGTGGCTGTTGGAGCAGCCAGTGCCCAGCCTGGATCCCCGCTTGGGGCTGTGGATTCGATCACTCTGCTCCCCAGCCACAATCCCAAGAGCTTAGAGCTGCCCGTAGAGGGCGTTCAGGGCCCTGTTGGGTCAGAGTGCCGGGGGTGGGGGACAGCGCCATCCAGCAGCACACACAACTTGGGCTTAAGATGCTCTGTGCTAAGGCTCTTATCTCCCAGCCGCAGCCCTTACCCTTCTGAGGAGTAAAGGGTTCTCTCTGGGGCTTGAGGGCCAGCTAATTGTGACACTTGGGGGTTACCTGACGTGTCCAAGGGGCATCACTAACTTGCTCTCAGCCTGTCTGCTACCACAAGCAGAAATGAGTGCCCTGTCCCTTGTCCTCCAGACACCCGTAGCATACACTGATCTACTACCTCTGTGGAAACAGGGCCCAGGGCACGGGTCTCACCTCAGTTCAATACTCTCTGTAGCACAAGGCACTTAGACAGGGGTCTAGTAAAAGCAAATAGAAGTTTATTTAACAGAGCTTGAGACAGATTCAGCTAAAAGCACGTTTAAGGATTTGGACACAAGATTACAGCTAAAAGAAAACATGGAATGCAATCCACAGCCAGTGTGTGTTAACGAGCGATGTCCTAATACGGTCTCTCTCCCCCTTGTGGCGCTCATCGAGTCCAGAGAACTGGGCTCTACCTTGCACGCCCGCTGGCAGAGTTTCCTCTCTGCAGTGGATAACACCTCGCGCCATTTTGTCTGCTCTCGTACAGTTACGGGCTCTTCCAATTGTCTCTGCCCAGAGCATTCTCCTGGGTTGGTTGGGTTTGATTGGGGCACGGGCTCCCAGCTGGGCACAGGGCACGGCGCGGTCAGACTGGGCACGGGCTCCCGGCTGGGCAAAGGGCATGGGGCGGTCAGACCAGGCACAGGTTCCCAGCTGGGCACAGGGCATGGGGCGGTCAGGCTGGGCACAGGCTCGTGGCTGGACACAGGGCATGGCAAAGTCAGACCTGGGGCAGGCTCTTGTCTCAAGTGCCTTAGCTTTCACCCACACCTCGGGGTCTGTGCACGGCCGCTGCGAAGCGTAATTCCCAGCTCCGTACATCTACATGCGCTAGCTTTCTATGAGCTCGGGCACTAAAAATAGCAGTGTAGTGATACAGGCAGTGGGATGGGGGAGCTACGCTCCTGTTTGAAACCCTAGGTCCATAATTGGGGGGCTAGCCCTTTATGGCTTGGCCTCCAGCCAGCTGCACTGGCGTAAATCATGTCTACACCAGGGGCTTGTAGTAGGAGCTAATATCAAGCACTTCTGCCACAGTTTGGGTCCAGTAATTGCCCGCTGTGCTACTGGACACCCCAGAGAGAAGAGCTCTCAGCAGCTGGTCCCAGCGTGTTGCTTCTTTCCACTGTGCTCTGCGTGTTTCGAGGGAGACAGTCCCGACTGCTGTCCCACAGGGTTTCTGATCCCTGCCAGGCTCCATTTTCTTCAGCCTCTGGTGCTTCACACATTCCAGTGTCCACATCCCAGTGGGCTCTGTGCACCCAGCTCCTCTGCATGGAAGGGAGATGCTCCCAGGGGAATGACAGGTCTGTCTGTGGTCCCTGCTGGAGGCTGTGCCAATATGTGGCACAAGTGGCTTGTTTCTCCCCAGCTCACGCAGCCTATGGCCTGCTGACCAGGCACTCACAGTAGCTGCCCTGTTTTCCCCATAAACATGCAGCTGTTTCATTACATGGAACAGAAGCAAGGGAGCCTGGGAGCTCTCCAGCCTTGCTGACACCTTCCCTTCTCCTGGTCTTTCCCCCAGGTCACCTTGAGCATCTTCGAGCTGGCCACGGCTGCCGGGATCCCATGCGACATTGATCCAGCCCTGGTGACTGCACTTTCCAACCTGAAGACAGGTAAGAGCCAGGCTGGGAGCTGCCCTCTAGCCCAGTCTCCCAGCGCTGACACCGCCCTGGGTTCTGGCTGCACTCGCTCATTCAACATGTGATTGTGAATTGTGACACATGCTTCTGTCCCAGTTTCCAGACACGTATGCTAGAGATGTTTGTGTCTGTAACAATACTCAGCTCCCACAAAGGAGGGGCTCTGGATGGGTTAGGCCCTGTCTACACTAGAAAGTGGTAGCATTTTAACTATCCCAGTCTAGTCCAAGCAGTACATCCCCACCCAGCATGAATGCAGTTATTCCAGTTTAAAGGGGCTTTATGCCAGTCCAGCTATTCCTGAATGGGATGCCATCCCCCCTAGGGCTGGTGCCAGGGTGACTATATCAGTACAATATCACCCCCCACACCTGACATGCCCAAAACAGGACACTTTTCCAGTGAGGACCAGGTCTTAGTTCACCAAGTGCTTTGAAGATACAAGAGCTAAGGTGACCTTGAGCAAGTCACTGCCTTGCTCTGTACCTCAGTTTCCCCTCTGTAAAATGGGAATGATGATAGTGACCTTTGGGTTCTCTTCATTAAGAGCTTGTTATTAGCGGAAGCCCATTAGAAGGGGGAATTGCCTTACCCTCAAGCATCTGTCGCTGGAGGCAGAAGCCATCAGTAGCTGCCTCCGTGCAATGAGTGAAGCCAATAAAGATTTGGGCAGGGATGACAAATACACCTTCAGAATACACGCAGCATTGTCACAGGTGCCGCAGCTGATCCAGGGACGTTCCGGGAACACAGCCGGGATCCCCGCGGCTCTGCTCCCCCAGCTGTCTGCATGCCGCCTACCAGCCTGGGACTTGCATGAGAGCTCTCCCTTACCCCACCACTTTGGCAGTTTTTTCCATGGTACACATGCAGCTTCAAGCGAATCTGAGCAGTGTCAGTTATGTTCAGTAAAACTCAAAGCTCCGGAGCAGCAGGGACCTGACTCCATCTATTAGATAATTTACTGGCCTGTCACAGCTGCTGGGTGATTTTATATATATATATGTATATATATATTTGTAAGTCAAGTCGCCAAGCCGGGGAGAAGAACGGACAGTGTAAACCGAGCATATTACTGAAATCTCTGGTTGGACATCTTCTCCCTCTCTGCCTGATAGACAGCTTGTCCCCTGAGGAGGAGTACAAGTCAGCCTGTCTGCTGCTGGTCTTCGTGGCTGTATCTCTACCGCTCCTCGCCTCCGACCCCTTCTCCATTTACAGCATCGAGATGGACGGTAAGAGGCCGGGACGGGCTGCTTTCTAAACGCCGAAATCTATTCACCCGCCTCACATGCCGATAAATGGCCCAGTGGCGCCATCTGTGTCTTTGCCGTCAGTGCTCCATGACTAGATTCCCATCCTGCCCTGCAGGGGGCGTCCCAGGACACCACCCTACTTTCCTGGGTGAATGGCCCCGGGGTGGGGGCAAATGCTCAGGCTGCAGGGCAGTTTGTGGAAGTTCTTGTTACAAAACACACACTCCCAGAAAACGGGACCTTGTTTCGAGCGCTGTTCCGCACTCCAACCCCAACTTACATTAGTGGAAAGGCTGAGTGAGGTCCCGGAGCTGTTTAACATAGGCCTGACTCACATTTCAAGGGAACCTGCCCCAACTGACGTGTTTAATTATTTCCATAATTCATTTGTCAAGAAAAATACAGAAACGAAAAAAGAAAAATGCCCACGTCTCCCTGCTGGGATAGGGCTGCTCGTGCACGTCACATCAGTGACAAGCAGAGGACTTCTCAGCATTAGGCCCTGATCCTGCCCCAGGAATACAGGACTGGAAGGACGCTCACATCCCAACCCCTGCTATTGCCGGCAGCCCCGTCAGATCATCCCCTTCCTAAACATCTCAAGCTCCATCTTCCAACTCAAGAGGCTTCTTGCCTATGGGGGGGCTGTTCCCAAACCTCCCTCCTCTGATGGTTAGAAACCTGCTTCTCATTTCCAGCCTCCGTTTATCCCTGGCCCCTGTGTCAGCCTTGTCCTTTAGCTTCAATAGCTCTGCTCCATCCCTGGCATTTCCCCCCGAAGGGTTTGCAGAGAGCAGCCCCCTCCCTCTCAGTCTCACTTGCTAGGCTGACCCAGTCTCCTCTGTAAGATCAGTTCGCCATCCCCTGGCCATCTTAGCAGCCCTTCTCTGCGCCTCTGCCAGTCGGTATTCATTCATCAACAAGGCTGGCCACAGCTGCACCCGGTATTCTGGAGGCGGTCTCCCCAGTGCCGTGCCAATGGCATTAATACTTCCCTAGCTCTGCTGCCAATACCTCCTCAGGCCATAAGCGCTGGACTCACCCCAGTGACTTCAGTGGGGTTGAGATGCACATGTGTAAGTGCTCCCAGGATCGGGCCCTTAGATGCAGGGGTGGTGTCTTTGTAACGGTGCTGGGGGTGCACTGGGGGTGCTGTTGGGAAACAAGCCGAGCCTCCCTGTCCAGTCGCAGTTCAGTGAGCTGTGAGTGCCAAGCCCCCCTGTCTCCTTCTCCCTGCAGGGTACAACAACAATATCCACTGCCTGGCCAAAGCCATCATCCAGGTGTCTGCCGCACTCTTCACCGTCCACAGCAAGAACATTGAGACGCACCTCAAGGAGTTTCTGCTGGTGAGCGGCTGCGGGCGGGTCTCATTCCACGCAGCGGGCTTATGCGCCAGGTGTACTGCCCCTGAGGGCATGCTGGGAGTACTGCACCCTAGAGCGTACTGGGAGTACGGCTCCCAAGGGCATGCTGGAATACTGCCCCCAAGAGCATATTGGGAGTATTGCACTCCAGAGCGCACGGGCAGTACTGCCTGGATGGCATGCTGGGAGTACTGCCTCCAAGGGCATGCTGTGACTACTGCTCCCAAGGCTGTACTGGGAGTACTGCGCCCTAAGGTGAACTGAACGTTTCTCCCCAGCTGAACTGGTGCTTGCAGGATGTGGGTTATGAGGTGCTCAGTGAATTCATAGCTACCTCTTGCTTCTAGGTGGGCCGTGCCCGAGACAGTCTGTTTATCCTCCAAATGGTCCAACCCAGGCACATGGGAATGGCCAGGGATTCAGCTACTTCAGTGTCCTGCCTGACAGCTGGTAGCTCCCCAGCTGTTAAGGCCGGAAGGGTGATCACCCAGTCTGAGCTCCTGCCTAGCACCGGCTAGAGAGCCTCATCCACAGTGACCACAGCAAATACTGCCTGGGTCCCACGAGGTGGGTCATCCTAGGCACCGCCTAGGCACCGCCTCCTAGGCACCGCCAGGTGTTTAGCAAGCGTGAAGGCAGCCAGGGGTCTGTGGGGGATGGCATCACCCCACAACAATCACAGCACAGGGATGTGGGAGGGGAAGGCCGGCTGGACCTGCCTGATTCATCTCCCACTGAGTTTGGATTTGGGGTTCCGAGGGGCCTCCCGCTCCCAGGTGTCTGGCATTGGAGGCGGCTGGCATTGGGGGAAAGGCGACAGCCCCAGTAAGTGGCTGTCCCTGCTGCCCTGCCAGACAGTAAGCTGGCAGGGAGTGTCCAATGCAATAGGGATGGACACAACCACCTGCGTTCCAGCCAAGCCACCTCCCTGCCAGGGACTCCCACTGGCAGCAACCGAGCAAGTAGCTGACATACTAGCTGGTTCCCTTCTCCCGCCTGGCACCCAGCAGCTCCCCATGCAAGTGTTGGGGAACCCATCCCCACCGTACCTGCACATTAGGAGAGTCACTGAGCACACTAGAGCCCCCTCCCCCGCATCTCCATCTCAGGCAGCCAGTGGGAGCTGTGGGGCTGAGCTGCTCTGAAAATCTGGCCATTGCTGGCAAGAATGTGAATCTTATCAGTGAGTTCTTCTAGCTGAGATTTTAACTGAGAACAGTTCCAACCCGTCCACATGGGGTGTGCGTGTGTCTGAGGGCTCCATGGGGTCTCGTCATTAGCCAAAGGTGACTTGGGGTCAGGACTCCTGGGATCTACTCTGAGCGTTGAAGGGAGTGTGGGCCCAGGGTAGAGTAGCAGTCTGGGAGACAGGACTCTGGGCTTCTATTTTGAGGACTATTGGTTAGAGCTGGGGGCCTGGCAGTCAGGACTCCTGGGTTCTATTCTGATCCTACTGTGGGAGCTTGGGCAAGTCCCTTCTTTTGGCCTCAGTTGTTCCCTTCTGTAAAAGGGGGGTGATACTGACCCACCTGTGGGTGTACATTGACCCACAATCAAGTGCTTTGGGATGCTAGAGGCAGCCAGGGGCTGAAGATCAGCGAGAACTGAGGACATCAAATCGAGCTCTTATGGCCAGTCAAGGGTGAGTCCCTTCTCAGTGGCCTGCAGCCGGAGGGGTAGAGCTGCCGGGCTGCTCGGTTGGCCCCCGGTTATAGCAGGAGGTGACAGCCACATCTATAAGAATGACTTGGGGGGGCCACTGTTTGTGGGTTCCATCTCAAGGCGCCTGGGGCTGATTTTCAGAAGGTGCTGAGCATCCACTGCTCATATTGGTTTTAGCTGGTGTTTTATCTTCTCAGCACCCCTCAAAATCAGAGCTGTGGGGGGATATCTGCTGCGGGGGTAACTTCAGCACAGAGGAGGTTTGTACCCTCGCTCTCACACCTGCAAAATGCCCTGCAGGCACACGGCTGGGTTCTGGCATCCCTAACCCTTGATTGGCTTCAGAGGAGCCTGGTGGGGGCTGAGCAGAGAAGGGTACAGCTGAGTGGGATGGCCGGGTTCTGGCAGGTATGTAATGGTGTTTGATGCCAGCCCAGAGCTTGGTGCTGTTCTCTTTCTCTTCAGGTTTTCTCTTATTCACAGCCCTTCAGTGGGAGCAAAAAACCACAGCTGACTGAGCTTGATACATTTCTGGTGGGGATGGGATGACGGGACTGCCCACAATGGCATGTAGCCAGTCTGTGACAGCTAGCAGCAAATATCTCCACTGACCAGTGATGGGACACTAGATAGGGAGAGCTCTGGGTCTTGCCCACATGCTCAGGGTCTAAGATCACCCTATCTGGGGTTGGGAAGGAATTTTCCCTCAGGTCAGATTGGCAGAGTCCGTGGGGGGTTTCGTCTTCCTCTGCAGCATGGGGCACAGGTCACTTGCAGGTAAATGGCGGATTCTCTGTAACTTGAAGGCTTTACATCCTGATTTTGATTCTATGTAGTCTGAGCTCCTGCCTAGCCCAGGCCATGGCACTGCCCGGAGCTAATTCCTGTTTGAGCCGGAGCATAACAAGGACGAGGTTTATGGCCTAGTGCATGGAGCAGTCCAGTCACTCTGGCGGGGGAAGGGACTCTTCTAGGCGGTCCAAAGTGGGTGGTGGCTTCATTTAAAATTCAGGTGGATGGTTCTCAAATGAGTCCAGCTGGGCTGGCTCAGGGGGGAAACAAACAGGCTGCAGACTGAACATGGGGTAAAAGCTGGCTGGAGGCTCTGGCATAGGCTGGTGGGTAAGGCCCGGGCTAGGATTTGGGAAGAGCTGTGTTCTAATCCTGGCTCTGCTACTGACCTGACGTGTGACCTTGGACAAGTCACTTCACCTGCCTCTGTGCCCCCTCCCCTTTATCTGTTTTCTCCACTGTAAGGTCTTTAGGGCAGGGGCTGTCTCCCAGTGTTTATGTGACCAGCCCTGTCCTTTGGGTGTCTAGGCCTGCTGTACTATAACAGAAGCTAATTAACCATGCCCCAGGGGAGGATAGCAGGGAGCAGCTGCTGCTGTCAATAAACAGTGATTCCTTCCCCGGGGAGTTCTTGTTTGGGCTCTTCAGAGGCATTTAAATTCCTTCCTAGGAAAGAGAAACAAGCAAGAGCCTTTGGAGAGCAATAAGATGACATATTGGATAAGATTGCAATTTACTCCTATCTGCACAGCTCAGTCTTGGCAGGGCTTTGCGGGCCCATCTGTTAAACTGGGGGAATTTAGCGAGGGACAAGCCACTGCCTGGTTCCCAGTGCCTCCTGGTTCTTTTCTCTCTGAGTGTTTCAGACTTTCCATGCTTTTGAGCCCTTGCTCCATGCATTTCTGGAGTCCCAAGGCCAGACACCAGAGAAAATCAATCCTGTGCCATTCTCCCTGGCTCGCAGTGAGTGATGGACGGAGGAGTTGGGGGATTGGAAAAGACTTGTGCATCAGACTATTATTTTTGGCCTGTAGGAAAACAGCCAGCTAGGGAGTGAACCTGATTCATTGTTGATTAGAAACATCAGAGATTGCAAAACGAGCCAGTGCCATCCTTTCTGTGGACGAGTTTCAACTGCAGGCACAAACCCTGCCGAGAGCTCAGGGATCAGCTGCTGGTTTGGGTCTGGCCTGGGATGATAGTAACAAAAAGCTGGCATCTCCTGATGGCCCACAATGTATAACAATTGTTAGTTCTCAGTTCACTTCCTACTGAAGAAGCATCACAGTGTAACAGACTTGTAAATTGTGCATCGGTCTAGCTTAGTCATTGCTGTAACATATGTGCATCTCCCAATCTTTAATGTATCTATCCCCACACGCACCATGGGGGCAGGGCAGGGCTAGCATCCCCATCATATGGCTGGGGAATTGAGGCACAGAGAGACTCAGGATATGTCGACACTGTTATTAAATGCGTGCGTGCCTGGCCTGTGTCAGCTGACTCGGGTTTGGGCTCCGGGGCTGTTGAATTGTGGTGTAGATATTAAGGTTCATGCTTGAGCACAGGCTCTGGGACCCACCCTGCTTGACACCACAGTTAAACAGCCTCATAGCCCACGTCAGCTGACACAGGCCAGCTGCGGGTGTTTAACTGCAAGTGTGGACATGCCTCGAGTAACAGTCATGCAGGAAGTCTGTATCAGAACAGGGAACTGAAACTGCATTTCCCCTAGTGTTTCCCTGGTCCACCTAGAGGATAACAGACTACTACCGTTGCCAGCTAATAATACCTCAGTCTCAATCATTCTAGCTCTTGACGTGCCTTACAAAGGAGGGCAGTATCACGGTCCCTGTTTTACCAGTGGGAATCCAAGGCAGAGAGTTTTGCCCAAGGTCACCCAGTAGGGTGGCCATATTTCCCTATGCTGAACACGGGGCGCCTGGTAAAATTGCTCGTATTCAAGCGAGTTCAATGGTAATCAATCAGAACTATGCTGTACAAACCTTCACATTAACATCGAATTGACTGAGCCCCTGTTAAAAAGCAATGCTGCGAACTTGGATTCTTTTTATTTAGCTTCTTATCTGTCAGGCTTTAGGGTTCACGCGGGGAGAGGTGACACCCCCTCCCATACACCTCTCTCACGTAGGGGAAGTATCTTCCCAAGGCAACACGTGGGATGGGGAGATGCAGGGTCACATGCGCCACCCCCCCCCCAGATTTCTGCCAGGGTTCACAGCAGAATGTCGCCAGCAGCAGCCTTTTGGGCGGGAGGGAAGGGATGGGAGCTGCTTCCAGGTGCGGGGTGTGGGCGTGTGGGTGTGTTTGTCTGCGTGATATGACCTGTGTCTTCGCAGAGCTCATCTCCAAACCACCCCGCCCAGTGGATGGAAGCAGCTTGTCCCTTCCTGTCCACACAGTGTTGAAAGGCAGCTAACACCTCCAGGCTGCTGCTGGCCACCAACATAATCCAGATGCCTCCTGTCCCCTGGCTACAGCTTGGGCAGGAAGGGGTTAAGCCCTAAGGATGCTTTGTGCCCCAGGGCCCACAGAACCTGACTGCAGGGGCTTTAGCAAACCAGGCCAGAGAGGTGGCTCAGCAGAGAAGGCTGCTTAGGGGACAGAGCAGCCCCATGCTCCCTGGGGGGCGGGTGAAGAGGGTTCTAAGCCCCTGTGCTGTGCAGAGCTTTGGCACATGCAGGGCTTGGCTTCTCCTGGTCAGCGCCCTGGGCAGGAGGGTCTTGGGCTTCCCTGGGGCGCCAGCCCAGCCAGAGGCAGTGGGGGAAGGAAGGAGCCTGCCGGCCAGGCTGCTGATGAGCTGAGCACTCCGACCAGGGGCTGGTTCTTTGCACAGTGCTGGAAGTGGGACGGGCCCCGCCCGGGAGCAGGGGGGCAAAGGGGCAAAGCAGGGAGAGGACAGCGAGAGGGGGAACATGTAAAGGGCCGATGGGTGGGCAGTAGAGGTGGCACGTAACCAGCTGGTGCCTGCCCGCACTCACCAGCCATCGCAGCTCGCAGTGCGCAGCCAATCCCAGCCGGAAAAGGGACGGGGAGCAGGTCACTGCTGGCTGAGAGCCAGCACACAGCGGGGGCTGCACTGACAGACCAGCAGGGAGAGCGGCCAGCCCTGCATGCTGCAGCTTTGTCCGGCCACCAGCCTTCCACACCCACCCCCATCGTTGGCCACTGGACCCGCCACTCACCGCTGGCGGAAAGGTGGCTGGCAAGCAGGGATCCGGCCAACAGCAGGACCCGCCAGTACTGGTGACGCGGGAGACAGAAAATACAGGATAATTTGCCCATTTTTAAGAAAAAGTCAGGAGGATTTAAATATGGGACTGTCCCTTTAAAAACAGGGTGTCTGGTAGCCTTATCACCCAGCAGGAAGCCAGGACTACAGGCCTAGTCTCCTGGGTGCTAGTGCAGTGCTGGATCCACGAGGCCGGGGGTTCCCAAACTTCATTGCACCGTGACACCCTTCTGACAACAAAAATCACTGCACGACCCCAGGAGGGGAGACTGAAGCCTGAGCCCACCCGAGCCCTGCTTGGTTCCAAAGCCTGGTAGGGCCAAAACTGAAGCCCAAGGACTTCTGCCCCAGGTGGGGGGCCTGTAACCTGAGCCCCGCCACACAGGGATGATGCCCTTGGGCTTGGGCTTTGGCCCCAGCAAGTCCAGCAAGGCAGCCCTGGTGACCCTATTAGAACAGGGCCCTGACCTACTTTGAGGTCCTGACCCGCTGCACTAGGCTAAGGGTCTGGCAGGCCCAAGCCACCGAGTGACTGGCATGGCTCAGCTGCTGAGGGGGGCTGGTTACTCAGGCCTGCTCCTGATCTCGCTTGCACTGGTGTATCTCCATTTACTGCAATGAAGCTGCTCCTAACTGACCTCGGTGTGTGTGAGATCAGATACATTGACGTATTCTCATGCGGCGGAGGGCAGACCCCAGCATCAATGTGCACATTCTACAGGGAGGAAATCCAGGCACTTTGCAAAGCCCAGACACTGATGGAGGAGTTGAGGCTGCTCCTTGGAGAGCCTCACAGCTGGCTGGTAGTGAGAGCATGCCAAGGGCAGGCAGCGCTGAGCTCTCAGCTGCGGGGGGCAGCCGAAAACAAACCATCTGGGCTCTGCATGCCGTTCGCTGCCCGCTGCTGCACACTCATCGGCCAGCACAGAGATCTGGAGACAGATGCAGGGCATGGGGAGGTGTCCAGGCATCTGCAGAGATAAATAATGCTGAGGACAGGTGCCAAGCCCGGGTTGCCCTTCACGAATCACAGAGCCTGTTAGATCATCAGTGCCGTCCCCCTGGGCAGCTCACAGCCCACAACAGCTGGGAATGTTTCAGGGGTGGGGATTCCATCACACCCCATGGCTTGGGGCCAGTGGTGCCGGCGACTCACTAGGGGGCGCCATTCTCGCCTACCCCAGCATCCCGGCATGGAGCGAAGGGGTGCTTGCTCGCGGAGATGGGTCTGTCAGTCTGTCTGTTCAGGCCTGTTCTACACTTAAAAGTTTAGGTCGATGTATCTGTAGCGCCCAGGGGTGTGTGACCAACCCCCCTGTGGAGATGCAGCCAGGTCGAGGGAAGAATGTTTCCATCAAGCCAGCTACCATCCCTAGAGGGGCTGTGAGGGGCTCCTAGCACAATGGAAAAACCCCTTCTCTGGCTGTAGGAAGTGTTGTCAATATGCCACCACAACAGCTTGGCTACAGCACTGTTGCAGTCCCGGTCCTGTAGACATGGGCTCAGACTGTAATCTCCTCCTGCTTCAGGGCAAACCCCATGCACTGGCTGAGTGGGGTCAGGAAGGTTATTCCACCATTGCTCACGAGGGGGGCCCTGCTCTGATCAGTGCCTACCACATGGCAGCACTAACCACGCAGCTCCCAGGCTGTTGGAAGGGGTTGAGCTGGGAGTGGGCCCATGCCTCTGGAAGAAGCAATTCTGACTGTGTGAGTGGCAGAGGGGGGCCAAGGAGGCCGGGCCGTGGCTTGCCCCCCAAACCACAGCTGGCTGGGATCGGGGGGATGTTGTATCCTGCACATGGACTGGCGAGGCGGGTGGAAGTGGAGATGTGAGTCTGGGCCCAGCTAGGATGACCAGATGTCCCGATTTTATAGGGACAGTCCCGATATTTGGGGCTTTTTCTTATATAGGCTCCTATTAACCCCTCACCCCATCCCGATTTTTCACACTTGCTGTCTGGTCACCCTAGGCCCAGCACTAGGGAGAGCAAAGCCAGCCTTTCACCTGGGTGTGTGTCAACATCCCCCGAGTTTGGGAGCCTCTGGCTGCCCCTCTCTTTGGGCCCTGCATGGGGAGCTGACCCGGTTCTGAGATTCAGCTAATGGGATTGGACAGGTGGGGAGGGACTGTCAAAAGTGCTGAACACCCAGTAGCTCCCCCTGACAGCAATGGAGAATTCCCCTCCCCCTGCTGGCAAACAGTGGAGAATCCCCCTCCCCCGCACTGAGAACAATGGAAAATCCACTTCCCTGCATAGAGAACAATGGAAAATCTCCTCCCTCATTGAGAACAATGGAGAATTCCCCTCCCCCTGCTGCGAATAATGGAGAATTGCCCTTCCCCCTCACTGAGAACAATGGAAAATCCCTCTCCCCCTGCTGTGAACAATGGAGAGCCCCCTCCCCTCACTGCAAACAATGATGAGTCCTCCTCCCCCCCCCCGCCGCCGCAAACAATGGAGAATCCCCCTCCTCTGCTGAGAACGAATCCCCCCAGTAGGAACAATGGAGAACCCCCTCTCATCCCGAACAATGGGAGCTAAGCCCTTTTGCAGCTCTGGCCAATGCACCGTTGGCAGCTGCCCAGGTGCCCCATGAACATTTTCACCTTGCTCCTCCGGCCCAGCTAAGGCTGGTGTCAGAGACGGTCTCCCAGCCCAGACGTCTCTTTGGTCCCGTTGATCCTGGTGAAGGCAGGTCACTGATTTGCTCTGTCACAAGCTCCCTGATGTTCCAGTTCCAAGCTCCAAAAGGTCCTGGCGCTAGCTCCCTGCCAGCTCGGAGCTTCCCCAGCTGGTCCCCAACCCAGGGGCCAGGAAAGGGGCGGGCGAAGAGCTGTCTCCCTGTGCCCGGTGAGTCTCTACTTCAGGAACCCTTTCCCCCTCTCCAGGCTCGGTGCCGCGCTGGGGCTGGAATGGGAGCCGTCAGGGCCCCTGCTCAGGGTGGGCCTCTGCCCTGCCCCATCCCCAGGCACTGGAGAAGCCAGAGGTCTTAATCTTTGGAGCCAGTTTTCATTACTGAGATGTGTTTAGCAAAGTTCAGCCCCTCAGGTGCCCTCAGCGCCCTTCCCCATGCACCGCGGACACTCCATCCCTTCCCCGCCACGCCCCAGAGGCATTGCCCTAGGCCCTAGCCCAGCCACGCTCTGCAAAGCAACAGACCCGGCCAGGGGGCTCTGTGGGTTCGCTTTCCTCATTAACTGGAGACTCTGCTGAGGCGCTGCGGGCAGAGCCCGAGAGCTCATCTCTCTCTCCCTCCTCACAGCTGGCGTCCGTGAGCCTCCTGCAGCTGGGACAAGAGACCGACAAGCTCCGATCCAAGAACCGTGAATCCATCTCCCTGCTGATGCACCTGGTGAGGCTTCTGCGCTCTGGGGACAATGGACAGATCCCCCTGGCAGACACTCGCCTAAGAGACACCCCCACGCACTCTGGGCCTGGGTAGGATTTGGGTGGCCCGGTGCTGAGCTGCTCCCAGACTGGAGGTGATGCTGGGCTCCCACAGAGCTTCCAGCCACGAGCTCCCGCACCTGCCTCCTCCCCTGCTCTTATTCCCAGGGCAGGGGATAAAAGCAGTCAGCAGAGCAGAGACAAGCTCCCTTCCCAGGCCTTGGGTTAGGTTTCAGGCTGTCCCCCTACAGCCTGGGCTTTCCAGCTGCCCTGGTGCTGCTGGGGGCAGAGCAGGGCGAGCTGCTTCCAGTGGTTCTCACATCCAGCCCCAGCGATGGGCCATTGCCTCCCGGGTGACTGCTCTCTCATGGCAGCCTGATCTGTCCCCTCCTGGGGACTGAGCCGCTGTCTCTGGGGCGAGATCATGGCCCCACAGATTGACAGAGCCCCTGTCTCCTTGCTCAGCCAGCCCCCTGTATAGGCAAGTGCTCTGGCACTCAGCGGGGGTCGAACCCCCAGCACCACACGCAAGCCCCTGCCACTGCACAAGGAAAGCAGCTGTAGTGCCTGGGGCCGGCGCTAGAGGGCACTGTGCCTACGCCCCTCTGTCAGTGCATTCCACAGTCACCCTGCCGGGCCCAGGTTTCCCCGAGGAGTCGGAGAGCAGGCGGTAGGCAGGCTGCGTCCAGGGCAGAGCTCATGCCTCTTGCCCCTGCACTGCCAGGGCCCGGTGTGTGCCCTCCTCACTGGTCCCTGGTGGATGGTTTTGGAACTGTGGGTACCGTTGGCCCTTACTTGGATTTACCGTCAGTGGGGCTGCTGAGCTGCTGTCAGAGGGGTCCGGGCTTCAGTCCCTGGAAGTTTAGATCAGAAGGTCCAGCCTCTTCTTCAGTGGGCCGAGATCACAGCATGCACCCAGCCTCCCCTGTCCCCCACTTCCTAGCTGCTCTCCACTGGGGAGAGACCCCTCCTTGGCTGTTTAATGCATCTGTCATTCCCCTCTAATGTGTGGGGCAGGGGGTGCAGGTGAGAGGGGGGGTCTCTAAGAAGGCAGCTGCTACCCCTGGCGCTGCCCTATTGGCACCAGACTCTGTACCCCCTTGCGCCAGGCAGTCTCAGCCCCCGTGCAGGCTGGGCAGCCAGCTATCTGTCTCCATTAGCACTGGAAGGATATTGATTTCTGCCCTGACGGGAGGAGACGGCTGTGTCTGGGGAAGGCGAGGGCTCCCCCGTCCGCTGCCCGTGATTGGTATTCGGGGAGCAGGGTGTTGGCAGCAAAGCAATTTAAATGCAAATGTTTCAATCTAGAGTTTATGAATGAGGCTGCCTGGGCTCATTGTCCCCATCTGGGGAGAGCGCTGCTGAGCCCAGCACATGGGCTCTGTGCCTAGCTCGGCTGCTGAGCCAGACCCATGGTCCTGTGACACCTAGGCGGGCAAGCACAGAGCCTGGCAGCAGGGCTGCATCCGGGTGAGGGGGAAATTCCACCGCTGGGTTCGGGGATGCTGGATTCCGTGGCTGTTGCAGTCCCTGTCCACTCTGAGCCCCCACCCCCACCCCCTCGGGTGCCTGGGGGGGATGGGCCGCCCCATGCAGCATTGCCTGGGGAGCAGGGACAGCAGAGTGGGCACCGGCCCTGGGCTCATCCCTGGCCAGGGCCCAGGGGTGCTGGAACGAGAGGTGCTGGGGAACCAGTACAAATTGTTCTTACACCCCTGTCCCTGGCTCCTTGGTCTTGTGAATGGAGGGTGCTGGGTCCATCTGCCCTGACCCACATGCACTAGAGACAGAAGGAAACCTACTGGACCCCCCCCCCCCATTCATCCAGCGCTGGCGTCGGAGGCTCCCCTCTCACCCAGCCTCTCCCTGCTGGGAAGTTTCAGGGGAGATGTTCTGCCCCCGGCTTGATGCCCCGTCCCCATCCCCCAGCCACGGGCGATGGCTAGGTGTGCTGTGGGGGAAGGGGGGGCTGCCAGTTATGATCCCACAACCATCTCCCAGTCTGCCCACCCTGCTCCGCCAGGGCTTTCAGGGAACGAAGGCCCCATCCAAGGAGCGGGCTAAGCCCTTTTGGAAGTGAACGCTGTGCTTGACTCTCCTGGAGACATGGCCCAGCTTTCCTCTGATGTCCAGCCATCACAGCCCCCTCCCGGCCCCTCATTTCCCAGGGGTAGCACTGTTCTTTCTTTCTGAAGCACTTTTACTCAAGGGTCAGTGTGAATTTCTGCCACAGCTGTAGCCTTAACATCTGCAGAGCAAAGGGGAGGGCAAGACACTCAGTTATGGACACTGGCCTCCCCTGCCTAGTTGTTCCATGCAAAGGGTGCCAGGACTTCTGGGTTCTATCCCCTGCACTGCCATTGCCTTGCTCCCTGACTTCAGGAAAGTCACCGATCCGCTCTCTCGCCTGTTGCCCTGCAGGATCACAGATTAATGAATTATCCCTTCTTCACTGCTGTAGGTCACCCCCTAGTACAGATGGGTAAACTGAGGCACAGAGCAGAGACGAGTTCCCCAGGGAGACAGGGGAGAACCCAGGTCTGCTGAGTCCCCAGGCAGTCCCTTAGCCACCAGCCCTGCCTTTCCCCCTGACATTCCCTGCAGCTGGTCCTTTACTCCTGACTCGCTAGGGTGCCCAGTCCCTGAGGTCTACGTGCCCAGCCACCTGGCTCTCTCTAGGGCAATTGCCGTTATTGCTGCCAACCCCGCTACTGACCACCCCATGAAATACCCAGAGGTCTCCAGAAGGCCCATGTGGCAGCCGTGCCCGGGGTTCCCCTTCTCCGTGGGGCCATACGCTGGGACACGTGGTGGAGACAGGCCTTGATGCTGCTCTTCTGTGTGTCTCTTTCAGATCGTGGAGGAGTCGTCCTTCCTGACGGTCGACATGCTGGAGACCTGCTTCCCCTATGTGCTGCTCCGCAATGCCTACCGCGAGGTGCACAGGGCTTTCGTGCTGAGCAAACTCCCTGCCCACTGACAGCTGCAGCCTGGGCTCCCCACCTCCCTTTGCCCACCCCTTCCCTGACGCATTGCAAATGAGCGCACCTTCCAGGTCGCAGAGCGGGCTCCCATATTGCCATAGGGCTTAAGGGCTGTACATATTTACATGCCCATTTGTGATGCTGGCAGAGCAGGTGCCAGCTCATGCCAGAGCCCCAGGCCAATTCCCTTGTGTATCAGTGTAGATCAAAGTGATTGTTAAATGTATAAGAGTGTAGCTGGTGTTGAAACTTCATGAAAACTAGTGGGATGTTTCTTGTATTGTTTTCACTTCTCTGTATCCCATTATAATGGAGTAGCAAACATTTATATTGTAAAAAGAAAAGGAGGACTTGTGGCACCTTAGAGACTAACCAATTTATTTGAGCATGAGCTTTCGTGAGCTACAGCTCACTTCATCAGATGTTTACCGTGGAAACTGCAGCAGACTTTATATACACACAGAAATCATGATTTCTGTGTGTATATAAAGTCTGCTGCAGTTTCCACGGTAAACATCTGATGAAGTGAGCTGTAGCTCACGAAAGCTCATGCTCAAATAAATTGGTTAGTCTCTAAGGTGCCACAAGTCCTCCTTTTCTTTTTGCGAATACAGACTAACACGGCTGTTCCTCTGAAACCTGTCATTTATATTGTGTATTCCTCTGTAACTAAATAACCCAGCAAATGAACCATCAAAGGAGAAAGAAGCCTTGTGCAATGCTAATAAAAAACTTTCACAGAAAAGTGCTAATTTCAAAGCAAATGGTCATTGTGTGTGATGACCAGAGGTCAAAGCCTGCAAATGCTTTCCGCACTCACTGTCATCAAAGGAAAAGCCCTCGTGGGTAGTGACCCTGACAGCTTGTTTTCTGTGAGAAGCTGGAAGTCTGGATTCAAGGAAAGATCTCTCATCTCTAGACTGTTTGGACTCTGACAGGGAAGTGTAGCAGATGCAAAGCAGAGATCCCTAGAGACAACCTGGGTACCCTGAAAAGACTTTTGGGAAACTGTCAGTTTATTACATCACTCCCACCATTTGGCATTACTAACTGTGAATCACCTGTGTGTGTAGTTCACCTGCTTTAACATCTCTAGAACTCTCATTTCCATTTCTTAGCTAATAAATCTTTAGTTTACTATGGAATTGGCTGCCAGTGTTGTCTTTCTTGTAAGATCTAAAGTACCAATTGATCTGGGGTAAGTGACAGCCAGTCTCTTGGGAGCAATCTAAATGTGATGGGATTTTTAGTGTAAGTAACCGTCTTATCACAAAGTCCAGTTTGTCTGGGCAGCAAGATAGGCTGGAGAGTCTGAGTGGAGGGTCTGTGATTCCATGGTAAGGCTGGTACAGCAATTCAGGAGTTCACATTTGTTACTGGCTTGGTGAAATCTAATTACAGAACATACCACCAACTTGGGGTATCTGCCCTGCTTCTGAGAGTCTGCCTGACTCGGCACTCACGGTTGTGAGCTGCTCCAGGCAGCGTGACAACATGCATCCCCTTTCCAAAAGGAGGTAGCATAGTGGAGTGGTTAGAGCCAGAGGCTGGGAGTCAGGACTCCTGGGCTCTATCCCCAGCTCTGGCAGGGGAGTGTGGTCTAGGGGGCTTGAACAGAGGAGCTGGAAGCAGGACTCCTGTGTTCTATTTGTGGCCCTGCTGTGGACTTGAGTGAGTCCCAGCCCCTCTCTGAGCCTGTTTGCCCATCTCTGTAATGGAGATGACGATACTGACCCACCCACCTGCCCCTTCCCAGCTGTTCTATCTCCCTTGCTGGAGAGATGGAAATTGCTCCTCAGCCGAACTTGCCAGAAATGAAAGTGAAGCCCCAAGGTCTGTGCAGGGAGATGGGATGGTTAGACCTCCTCTGGGATGGGCTGTGGCTTGGACCCATGGGAACTGGCTCCGGCTGGCCAGTTCTTGGCCCCATGCAGCCCCGGCCCAGGCGCAGACTCCTTCACTTCATGGCTTTGCTCCTTGCCAGGAGCTGGCCCCAGAGTCAGGGCTGCCAGGCCACAGCCATTTTAGGCGTTATTTAAAAGGAAGGATTTTGATTTATTAAAAAGTCTCCACCCTGGAATTCTCCGCCAGACTGAGGGTCAGTGGGGAGCCCAGCACTCGGGGAAGGGGAACGGGATTTCCCCCAGGGCAGTCCCACACCACACCTTTCCTCCCGGACTTACCCTTCCTCCCTTGGGGGAGACAGGGTGAACTCCTCCCCATCCCCAGTGAGAGCAGAGGGGGGCACGAGGGGTCATTCATTCATAGATCTCAAGGCCAGAAGGGACCACTGTGACTGTCTGGTCTCAGCTGCTGTACAGCACAGGCCAGAGACCTGCCCCACTAGAATTCCTGTTTGAGCTGGAGATCCCTTTGTTTGCCCTCGGGCCGTGCTCAGCCCTGCGGGGCTGAGGCCGCCAGGGGGGTGCTGAAACCAACCACAGTTGGTTCCTGGCACATTGAATCTCCACCCGGGATGGCGTCGCCCGAGCTCAGCTCCTAACGTGCTCCCTGGGAGCCCTGCTGACGTGGGACCCAATCCTTAGACCCACACGCACATGATCCATCAGCACCAGTGCCCCTGGCCCAGCCCCGCAATGACAGCCTCCGAAGCAAACCTCTCTGCCTTGCCGAAGAAGCACGGGGCCTGCTGATCCAGATCAGACCAAGCATCCAGCTAGCCCAGTCTCCTGTCTCAGACCCAGGGGTGAGAGCCCCCTGGGGGCAGTTATTGAATAACCTGCCCAGCTGCCCCAGACCCTAAGCGGAGCCCCTCTCCTTGGGAGATCTCGTGGCATCACTGAGGAGGAACTACCAGGGCTGGAGCATGTTAGAGAAGCCACTTGTTTCCTTTAGGTGTCTCAATGGAGCTGAACTTGTTTGTGAGTCTGGCCCTGATGCCTGACTTCAGCTAGGTGTCCTTTATGATCCCTCCACCAAACAAAGGGATCTCCAGCTCAAACAGGAATTCACATGATCCAACCATACTAAGCACAAATCCTTGTGGTGGTGAGTTCCACAGGTTAATTATGGCCTATGTATCAAAGAGTTTAATGCATAGCTTTCACCTTCATTGAGCATCATCTGGCTCTTTTGCAGAAGCAGCGGAAGCGCCCTAAAGATGGGGGGGAGGGCAAAGGCACCCGAACTATGGCCCCGCCCCCCCGTGCCGCACCCCTGGGGCCCTGCTCCTTCTCTCTGAGCCACTGCCCTTGCGCTGACGCTTCCCAGGCCCTGCCCTCACCCCACCCCTTTTCCCACGGCCCCGCCCTCGCTCCGCCTCTTTCCCAAGGCCCCACCCTCGCTCCGCCTCTTTCCCCAAGACCCCGTGCTCACTCTGCCCCTTCTCCACCAGCCCCTGCCATCATGCTGCCTCTTCCTTCCAAGACCCCCCCCCGCCTCGTTCGCTCCTCTCCAGTCCTCTCCTCAGTCATGATGGATCGGAAGGCAAAGCCCCCAAGGCCCCTGGGGGTGGAACTAGTGGCCACGGATGAGCTACATCTGGGACCCCTGAGGTTGGGAGTGTGGCCAGGGCAGAGGGAGTCTGAAGGTCCCTGAACAAGAGCTGGAAGTAAGGAGCTGGCTTCCTGGCCCCAGGACAGGCTTGCACATGACGCTGGGGTGGGATGACAGTTCCGTCCCACCACAACATTGGAGGTTTTGATCTGATTGTGCCCCACGTTGGATGGACCCAGTGTTTTCCCCAGGAAATGAAATTAGGGGATGGTGTTGGAAAATTCGGGGTGGGGGGTGAGGGTTGAGACTGTGAGGGCAAATGTGGGCTGTATGGCATCATAGTAAAAACTGAAAAATGTTTCATGACCATTTTATTAGATTTAAATCATGTTTTAAAATCGTCACAAAAATTAAAGTTGGCTACTCAAGCCTCCTATGAAGCACTCCATCTACATCCATCTTGGTTTCTTGTTGTAGTTCTGCACAACTCTTTGGTGTCTTCTTGTGTGTTTGTTACTTCCAGTCCTTCATGATATGCTCAGGATCAGGCAGAAGGCGACTTCTTTCAGAACACAAAATTCTATTCAATGGGGAAGAAGAACGCTCAGCTGTGGCTGTTGTGACTGGGAGTAGCAAGAGATGAATTCCTACTTCTTTCATCCCAGGAAACAGCACAAAGATCGGGTCTAGCCACTAGTGATGATAAAGAAGTTTAAGTTAAATCTTCATTCATTCATTGTATGATATTCCACTCAGTGTTCAAAATTCTCTATTCTGTCCTGAGCGCACGGCAGCCCCATTGCTGGTAGTGCCTCACTCCACTCAGCGGTCGGTGTTTTATAAGACAGGGATCTGTAAAAGCTCCGTAGAGGTTGAGCAGAATCCAGAAATCACTATTGTAGATTTGTAAGAATCAAGTCTGTGTACTTTTTCAGCTGGCTTAACAAACTCTTCTTGTCCTCTTCAGTTAAGGAGTTAATATAAGTATCTTCATTAGTCAACTTCTGGACTGAAGTCTTTGCTTCTTCCAGTAAATTTTCAATGGATATCTCTGATTGATCCAAGGGTAGCGTCTATTGCTGGACAAAGAGCTGCTACTGTTGTAACAGATGCCTGGATGACATTGTTTAATGACCCAAGTGGTTTCAACAGTAGACTTACAAAAGAGAGAATGGTTTCAGAGGAACAGCCGTGTTAGTCTGTATTCGCAAAAAGAAAAGGAGTACTTGTGGCACCTTAGAGACTAACCAATTTATTTGAGCATGAGCTTTCGTGAGCTACAGCTCACTTCATCAGATGTTTACCGTGGAAACTGCAGCAGACTTTATATACACACAGAAATCATGAAACAATACCTCCTCCCACCCCACTGTCCTGCTGGTAATAGCTTATCTAAAGTGATCAACAGGTGGGCCATTTCCAGCACAAATCCAGGTTTTCTCACCCTCCACCCCCCCACACAAATTCACTCTCCTGCTGGTGCTAAGAGAATGAATGGTGATAGTCTTCTCTCAACTTAATAACAAAAGTAGTCCGCAAACCTCACTACTTAGATCTGTCCTATCTTGGTGGATACTTTCCAAAGCCAGTAATAACGGCTGCAGTAATTTTAAGACAAGAGTCAAGTATTGCTCATGAGAAAGCCAGCAGATTTTCCCAGGTTGGACTAATTTGAACTTGAGTTCCTGTGTATCTTCGATTTGTTCCCAAGAGATTCAGTCCTTTTGACTCTTGCTGAAAAAAAGAGTATAAAAAGCCATTAAATTTATGGCTTTTTAATGTCTTTTGAAGATTCTGCAGCTCGTACTAGCATGAGCTGGAGTAGATGGCCTCTGCAGTGTGTACAGGAGAGATTAGGGTGGAGGAGGCATCGGTGGTGGCAGACCCGCTGGTACCTGCCCCCTCTTCATCCTCACCTGATGAAGCTGTTACGAGGCCCTTTCACCTGGTCCCCCAGAATGATGCCAAGGCTCATCAAGAGTTTTTGAAGAGGGTCGCCTCGAACCTGGGGCTAGAAGCTAAGGAGTTGGCCGAGCCCTCACACTCCCTCTTCGACGTGCTAAGTTCGGCAGCCCCTGCCAGGTGCACAAGGGGATGGCAAAAATTACTAAGTCCCTGTGGCAGATGCCTTCATCGCTGCCCCCCCATTTCCAAGCAGGCAGAACGTAAATACTCTGTGCTTGCTACGGGTTATGAATACCTGTACACTCACCCTCCCCCAAGCTCACTGGTGGTGTCTGCAGTCAATGAGCGAGACAGGCAGAGTCAACCAGGCACGACACCTAAAAATAAAGCGGCAAAGAGGCTCGATCTCTTTGGAAGAAAAATGTATTCATCTTCCAGCCTCCAGCTGCGAGTGGCTAACCACCAGGCCTTTCTGGGCGGCTATGATTTTAACATCTGGCCGTTCATAGCCAAGTCCTCGGACTTGCTGCCAGAGGACCCCAGGAAGGAATTCCTGGCAATCCTCGAAGAGGGCAAGGCGGTGGCAAGGGCAGCCCTCCAATTGGCCTCAGATATGGCAGACTGTGGCATGAACCATGGCTGCAGCCATCTCCATGAGACCAGTGGTTACAATCCTCGGGCGTTTCCACAGAGGTTCAGCAGTCAATCCAGGACCTCGCGTTCGACGTTCTAGCATTGTTCTCCGAACAAACAGATATCAAGTTGCATGGTCTAAAAGACTTGAGGGCAACCCTGTGGACCCTGGGCCTGTACACCCTGGGGCTGGCAAGGAAGAGGTTTAAGCTGCAAAGTCAGCCTCGGTTGGAGCCCTTCCGCAAGAAGGGCAAGACCTATAAGTGCTGGTAAGGCCACCGGCCAATGTCTCCGCTCATTTGAGCTTCACCTACAACCAGCAAGGTGGTGAGCAGGCATTTTGAGGGTGCGCTCGAGGGCGACCTTTCAGCCTGTGTCCTGGATCCTGTTTCCCGGATTTTCTTCAACCGCCTGTCCCCTTTCCTTCAGGCCTGAGCCTCTATAACATCGGACCAATGGGTCCTCAGTACTGTGGCTCAGGGTTATGTCCTTCAATTTATTTCTGTTCCCCCGACCTCCCCATCCCTCTTCAGGGTCCCCTCTCACAAGATCCTGCTCGTTCAGGAGATGCAGGGCCTTCTGCAGGTGGGAGCTGTGGACGAAGTCCCCCTAAGACCCAACCTGGACCTGTGAAACTTCAACAAATATCTCAAGAAGTTGAAGTTTTGCATGGTCTCCCTGGCTCCATCATCCCTTCCCACTCCAATGGTTCTGGAATTGACAAACACACTTCTGCAGGCAGCCGGGCCCAGGCTCCCCACTGAGCCAGAGCCACCCACAGCCTCCTCCTCGGTGCAGGCTCAGGGAAACGCTCAGCTCCGCTACTGGCTGGGGTTTACTGTTAGCGCTGGCTCATTTCATCCTTGCCCCAAAGCCCCTGCTGCCGGCTGCACCGAGCCACTTGGTCCCCACAGCACCCTGGGCTCAGGCAGCCTCCCCTGCAGCAGTGGCTGGGTGAGGTAGGTGTGTCTGATTTTAGGGTTCGACAGAGATGGGGCCAGCGCCAGAGTAAATCAGGGCAGCCACGCTCAGATCAGGGCCCAAAGGCAAAGGATCTGGCTCATCATTCATGCACTAATATCACTGCGCTGGCATTTCTCCAGCACTGTTTGACCAAACACTGCCCGGTGCCATTCACAGGAAAGTCCTTCCCACCACTGACAAGCAGCAGCTGTTTAAATGAGCACAGCAACACTGCTAGCCAGTTAGGCAGGAAGTGAAGAAGAGCCCCGCATCCAGGGGAAACTGCAGGGGGCTTGAGGGAAGGAATCTGGCCAGGACGCTGGTGGGAGGGGGAGCCAGAACTCCTGCCAGTTGTGTGGAGGGGTCGTGCACTCACCATGAGGGTTTATACAGGTCTTGGTGTCACTGTTTCAGCCAGGAAGGGATTTGGCATCATTACCCCATTTTACATGTGGGCAGAGAGGTGAAGTAACTTGCCCCAAGCTAGGAACAGAACCCAGTCCTGGTGCCCCGGCCCCCTCTGCTCTAATCCATTAAACTCCACTCCCCTACCCAGAGCTGGGAAGAGAACCCAGGAGTCCTGGCTCCCAGCCCCCCACTCGACTCATGGCCTCTCCAGTCAATAGTTTGCATTTCAGAGCATCCCACTCGCTGGACAGAAGGCCCAGACTCTGAGGTCAGGTGCAGTGCTGGGGCACCTGTGATTCGGTATTTTGCCCAAAGGCTGTGACTGGGGAAGGGGGGACAGCCTGGCCCACGTCCACTGGACTCTTGCAGCCCGAGCCCTCAGCGACATAAACACCCCAGCCCCTCAAGCCGGGCCAGACCGCTCAGTCCGCTGCTCACACCAGCGTCCTTTCCCGGCTGATAGACCAGCCTGGGTATGACCATCCCCACAGGATGGGTGCAGCTTATGAGCACAGCTCCTCCTGGGCCACTGAGCACAGGGAACCGGCACAGGTGCGAGAAGGGGCCCTTAAACAGGGGCATTTCCTCCCCCCACCCCACTACCATCCCCTGGTGCTGAGTCATGGAGCCAGAGCTGACACAAAGGAACCCCAGTCTCTATGACACACACCACCCAGTGCCAAGCAATGACACCATCAGACTTAACCCTGGGGTCACGGTGCTGCTATCCACAGAGCCACTCTCCCCGCTTTCCCCACCCGCCCGGTCTGGGTTCCCCCCACACACAGCTGTGCCCGGCTGATGTCCCATGTGGAGTGGAGTGCTGCTTTGCTCGTTAAAGCTGAATTTGTTGTCTGGCAGGTGGTGCCAAGCGTGGTGATGGGGAGGCAGGCGAGTGCTTCCAAGATTTATTGGCTTTAATTAATTAACATGTTTGTTTCTCCCACAGTTGCTGGGCCCCGCTGAGCACTCGGCTCTGGCGCATTCGCCGCTTTACAAACCCACTCAGTAAAAGGTTTCAGAGTAACAGCCGTGTTAGTCTGTATTCGCAAAAAGAAAAGGAGGACTTGTGGCACCTTAGAGACTAACCAATTTATTTGAGCGGTAGCTCACGAAAGCTCATGCTCAAATAAATTGGTTAGTCTCTAAGGTGCCACAAGTACTCCTTTTCTCTTTCCACTCAGTAAAAACAATTCCTGATCTGCAGCCCCGTCCAGATTAACTCCAGCCGCGCCACCAAGTACCTGAGCCTTTCACACAGCAATAGCGTCTTCTACATAGGCACCCCCTGGGACAGGATAATGCTCGGCCCCATTTACAGATGGGCAAACTGAGGCCCAGAGCATAGCGGCCAGATTTCCCAAAGTGCTCAGCGTGACGCTGGCAGACCAGGCGCCAGCTCGTGCCAAGGTCCCCGTGTCTGAGTTGAACACTGACCAACCCCAAGCAGGAACTCGTCTGGCTTAGCTGTGTGCTCGTGTTGTTACAATAGATATTAGGGTGACAAGAATGTGTTTAGTGTTTAGACTTTATTGAATGCTTGTGAGCTGCTGCAGCATTAATCTCACTTAGAGCCTCTGGATCCCATCTCGTAAGGTCATATTTGTGCATTTGCATTGTGAGTCTCTGTGTAAATCACCAGCCAGGAGAGAGACATTCACTAGTGTGAAGGGCTGAGCTTCAACAGAAGGTGTTACGCCCAGGGCTGAAAGTAAGTCTCAGGACTTTCCGGTACGGGGCTGGGCTGGGGGAGGTCAGAGCCAGCGCCTGCCCACCCTGTACCGGCAAGTGCCTCCTTCCCCCTCCCCGGGCTAACAGCAGCAGCCAGGGACTCTGGCAGCAATTTAGAGGGCCCGGGGCGGTAGCGGCGGCCGGAGCCCTGGGACCTTTAAATCATCCCCAGAGCCCCGCCACCGCTTCCCCAGGGCTCCAGCAGCAGGGCTCCGGGGACAGGGCTCCGTCCGCCTCTACTGCCCCGAGCCCTTTAAATCGTCCCCGGAGCCTGCCGGAGCCCTGGGGAATCAGCAGCAGCGAGGCTCTGGGGATGATTTAAAGGGCCCAGGGCTCAACCGCCACTATTGCCTCGGGCCCTTTAAATCACCACCCCAGCTCCGCCATCGCTACCCCAGGGCTCCGGCAGCAGGGTCTGGCAGCAATTTAAAGGGCCGGGGGCTCCAGCTGCTGCTGGGAGCCGCAGGCCCTTTAAATCGCGCCTGGGGAAGCCGATCCACCCCAGTACAGTGCACCGGCTCTTGTCAGTATGCCATACCGGGGCATACCAGCTTACTTTCACCTCTGGTTACGCCCTTTCCAAAAGACAAGGCCATCGATATCAGATGGACTATTGTGGGACTGGAATTTCCCTACGGAGCCTCAACAAGAGGACAAAAGATGTGTCCTGTCTCCTCCCTGGGAAGATGAATTCTGCAAGTGGCGTCCTCCCAGCAGTTCAGAGCACATGGCAGAAGGGAGATGAAAACCCCAAACAAAAGGAATTTGGCATCTCTATGGTGCGTGGCCTCGGGGGGGCCAGGTGTTTCTAAGCGTCAGTGAGTGCTCCCTTGCTGCTTAGCCTGGCTCAGCCCGACGGGCACATGGAGCTTGCTGATTAGAGACGCTTCTAATCCCTTCTGAAACTTAACATTGGAAGGTGCGTGTGTGTCCGTGTGTGTGTGTTTACCTGCTTCACCCTTGTAAAGAACTCTCTGGTTTCCTTTCCCTAGTTACTAAATCTGTGTGTAGTTTATTATAGGACTGGCTACAAGCGTTGTCGTGGGTGTGAGATCTGAGGTACAACTGACCTGGGGTAAGTGACCGGTCCTTTGGGATTGGAAGTAACCTGACTATTGCTGTGATCCCTGGTGAAAGGGACCATCTGTCACAAGGGGATGCTCACCTGGGTGGCGAGATAGATGGGAGTACCCGGGGGGACTGGGTGTGACTCCAGGTTAAGGCTGGCATAGTGCCCGAGGAGTTTACACGCAATGGCTGGTTGGAGAAATCTCAGTACAGCTCTCACAGCCAGTTTGGGGTTGTGCCCTGCTTCCTAACAGCCTGCGCCGAGGTTTGTACCACGCTCTTGAGCTATCTCAGGCCGCGTTAAACTCACCCCTCCTGCTTGGAGCAATAGAGACACCCCTGCCCCCCACTGAAAGCCGGGGTGCTGAACACTTTGGAAAATGTCAGTTACAGATTCTGTGGTAGCAGCCGCAGGAACTGAACCCTGTTCACTTCAATGCAGAGCCTGAAACCACCCTTCTTCCAGGCACCAGTCCTGGGGAGGTGCCCCCCCATGTCTGGGCCTTGTGGAGGGACCAACACACCATGCTCTCTCTCAAGGGGGCTTGGTATTTGCCCTTGGTTTGGGCTATATTTACCCCCCACTTTATCGCGGTGGGATGTATCGGACCCCCGTTACTGTAGTACTTCAGCACGTCACAATCCCTCCCAATACCTGTGTGAGGCAAAGCTACTATCCCCCTTTCACAGCTGGGAAAACTGTATTCACACCAGACCAGAGAGATTGAAGTGTTCTCCGACTGGTTTATGAATGTTATAATTCTTGACATCTGATTTGTGTCCATTTATTCTTTTACGTAGAGACTGTCCAGTTTGACCAATGTACATGGCAGAGGGGCATTGCTGGCACATGATGGCATATATCACATTGGTGGATGTGCAGGTGAACGAGCCTCTGATAGTGTGGCTTCAATCTCTCTGGTCACGCAATCACAGACATGAAGGTCGCTATCTTAAAACAAAAAAACTTCAAATCCAGACTCCAGCGAGAAACTGCTGAATTGGAATTCATTTGCAAATTGGATACTATTAATTTAGGCTTAAATAGAGACTGGGAGTGGCTAAGTCATTATGCAAGGTAGCCTATTTCCCCTTGTTTTTTCCTACCCCCCCCCCAGATGTTCTGGTTTAACTTGGATTTAAACTTGGAGAGTGGTCAGTTTGGATGAGCTATTACCAGCAGGAGAGTGAGTTTGTGTGTGTATGGGGGTTGGGGGGGCGGGTGAGAAAACCTGGATTTGTGCTGGAAATGGCCCACCTTGATTATCATGCACATTATAGGGAGAGTGGTCACTTTGGATGAGCTGTTACCAGCAGGAGAGTGAGTTTGTGTGTGTGGTTTTTGGGAGGGGGATGAGGGGGTGAGAGAACCTGGATTTGTGCAGGAAATGGCCCAACTTGATTATCATGCACATTGTGTAGAGAGTTGTCACTTTGGATGGGCTATCACCAGCAGGAGAGTGAATTTGTGTGGGAGGGGTTGAGGGTGAGAAAACCTGGATTGCTGGAAAAAAAAAGCTGGAAATGGCCCAACTTGATGATCACTTTAGATAAGCTATTACCAGCAGGACAGTGGGGTGGGAGGAGGTATTGTTTCATATTCTCTGTGTGTATATAAAGTCTGCTGCAGTTTCCACGGTATGCATCCGATGAAGTGAGCTGTAGCTCACGAAAGCTCATGCTCAAATAAATTGGTTAGTCTCTAAGGTTCCACAAGTCCTCCTTTTCTTAATACAGCCTTGTATTCACACCTTGCACACTACTGTAATATACCTCTCTATTTACACCCTACATATTATTGTAATACTACACCCCTGTATTCACACCCTGCATGTCACTGTAATAATAGAGCCTGTGTTCACACCCTACTGTATTACACCCCATGTATTCACACCCCACACACTACTGTAAAATACACCCCTGTATTCACATCTTACACTCTACTGTAATAATACACCCTTGTAGTCACACCCTACACTTTACTATAATAATATACCTCTGTAGTCACACCTTACATACTGCTGCAATAATCTTTGTACAAGGTGTGACCTGGTGTGCCTAGGGAAGCCCTCACTGGAAACATCAACCTCAGGGCAGCGTGCAAAAGGGAGAGCAAATACTCCCAAGACTGGTGGGTAACACTGAAGTTAAACTCCCCAACCAGCCACAAACTGTGCTTCTGATCCCCCACACTGGTGATCAAGAAGCAAAAGAGAAATCATGCAGCCCCTTATTGCATTCCAGTCTCTGGCTCCCAATCAGCACCCAGGTCCAATATAGTGAGAAGTTAGTTTAAACTCTGCTCACATATACAAAGTGGTCAGCCACGTTACCAGGTCACTATAGGTTTGGATCTTACCCAAAATATCACACTGCCAGTTAATCCTTTAGTGTCTAAAACTAAAGATTTATTATAAAGAAAATAGAAAGAACAAGATGGAAGATGTTAAATGGTAAAGCAGACACATACATACAAAGATTTCAAAGTCCATATATCAGGTTCCTAGCAATATTAGTGAGTTTGCTGGTTTGAAAGTCCCTCTGGAACACATCCACAGCTTGGATGGGTCATTCAGTCCTTTGTTCAGAGCTTTGTTTGTAGAAAGGTTAGTCCAGAGGTAAGAAGCAGGAATGAAGACAAGAAGCAGGATTGAAGACAAAATGGAGAAGATGCAGCTGCCTTTTATAGTCTTTTGCCAGGCGGCTTGGTTTCCTTTGTTCCAAACACAAGCTGCTCAGCACATGGCCTGGCAGCCTTAGAGTTCTGTCCATAGGCAGGCCCCTGCATGCCTTGTTAAGTCATACGGCATATCCCTGACCCCAATGGGTTCATTGTACAGTCAATGTCCTTTGATGGCCCATCAAGCAAGCTAGGCAGTGCTGATGCCAAGCTGTCTGGGGGTGTCACCCAGATGCACAGCACAAGTTGGAAATACAGCTATACCCTACATATCTATAACTCATAATAGGAAGATGATACAAACATATAAACAAGATTATCCTACTTGGCAAATCACACATCTTTGCAGATACCCCACCCGGCGCACCTGGCACAACTCATTGCCATTTTACCATATTGGTATTCATAATATCGTAAAGTGTCCCCCAGATTCCATGCAGCGTCACACATGCTATGCCTTGTAAGGTATCATTTGAAAACTCATAATTTTCTGGTCAGTGTTGTCCTGGTAAAATATGTGTGGCAACATTCTACTTGAAATTATAAGAGTCCCCTGTCTGGTGTTAGTAACGCATGCTCCAAACCCCACAATGCTGTCCAAACAGAAGTTGGCAAACAGGTCTGTCCTACACAAAGGAATGTGTGCTTACCTTAATTTGCATTTAGCAGTAATCAGAGTCATCAAGCAGGAAGGGAAACAAAGGAAGCTCAAACAGGTGAGAAAAAGCAGCAGGGAACATCCTTCCACATAGACTCTCTATCTCCTAGTGCCCAGCTGGAAATGTTTTTCAAGAAGGGGACTGAAACTATAAAAATGAGGGACAAAGACTCCAAGGCACCACCCCCCCCCCATCACATTCACTGCACCTGACGAGACAAAGGAAGCAGGCGCTGGACTCTGGAGGAGGGGTCCTGGACGTAGAGTTTGGTCAGTAATCAGCTGGAGCATGTGGTGAGAAGCTTTGCTTGAATCTAATATAGTTCATTAAGTTAGGCGTTAGTAAATGTTTTATCCTGCTTTTCTTGAAATCATTTCTGACTTTTATGGCTCATTACTTGTACTCACTTAAAATCTCTCTCTTTGTCATTAATCAGCTTTTTTTTACTGTTTTATCTAATCCAGAGTGTTTAAATTGAAGTGTCTGAATAACTATTTGAACTAATAAACTGGCTTATTATTCCCTTAAGGGAATAAAAGATTTAAATACGTGTATTGTCCAGAAGAGGGCTGGGCAGTACCGCACATACATTGCTGGGGCAAAATCTGAGCCTGGGGATGTGTTGGGGTCACCCTGCAGTCTAACCAAGGCTGGTGAGAGCCAGGTCACCCAAGTGTGGCTGGCAGGCTGCGGTTCACTGTGACAGGGTCGGGTCAGATGGCTACAGGAGGGTGATAGAAAAGAGATATATTAGCCCCAAGTTAAGCAGGTCCCTTTTCCCTGAGTAAGGTAACAGGGGCAGTTCCAGAACAATCAGGAACTTGCTGGAACCAATTAAGGCACACAGGCTAATTAGGACACCTGGAGCCAATTAAGAAGCTGCTTGAATCAGTTTAGACAGGCAGGCTAATCAGGGCACCTGGTTTAAAAAAGACTTCACTTCAGTCAGTGAGGGGCGCGCAAGGAGCTGAGAGTGAGAGGGCGTGCTGCTGGAGGACTGAGGTGTACAAATGCTATCTGGTGTCAGGAGAAAGGTCCTCTGGTGAGGATACAGAAGGTGTTGGGAGGAGGCCATGGGGAAGTAGCCTAGGCAATTGTAGCTGTCACACAGGTATTACACGAAACACTGTAGACAGCTGTGATCCACAGGGCCCTGGGCCGGAACCCAGAGTAGAGGGTGGGCCCGGGTTCACCTCATCCCCCCAACTCCCTATTGGATACAGGAGGTGTTGACCTGGACTGTGGGTCCCACCAGTGGGGAAGGTCCCTGGCCTGTCCCCTGACCCACTAGGTGGACCAGCAGAGACTGCGGGGATTGTTCTCCTTCCTTTTCCCCACATGCTGGCCAGTCATGAGGTTAGCTGAGTGGATGGCAGGATTGAGACACTCGCAAAAGTGGGCAAACTGAGGGCAGGCGTGAGTTTCTGAGGCGAGCAAATCTGCCAATAAGTGCAGGACCCACCAAGGCAGAGGTGGAACTTTGTCACATCACACAGACACTCTGGGTGTGACCTGCATCCTGGAAGGCTGTCTGTGAGTAGCCCAGGCGTTGTAAGGCACACATGGCTGCATGGGTAGTCCAGACCCATGACACAACCACGGGTCTGGACTACACCTGGGTATGTCACAGAAACTGAGGCCTGGTCTACACTTGAAAGTTATATTGGCAGGGTTACATCGGTCGGCGTGTGAAAGAACCACCCTTGTGACTGACATCGCTCTGCCAACAAACGCCCCAGTGGAGACGCAGCCATGCTGGAGATGGGTCCTGTCGACATAGCAACTATCACTCGGGTCGCGTGACCAGGTGTCTGGTTTTTGACTGGAACACCTGGTCAAAAAGGGACCCTGGCGGGTCCGCCCAGCGCCACCAACTGGGGCATTAAAAGTCCGGTCGGCGGTGCTGCAGGGCTAAGACAGGCTAGTCCCTACCTGTCCTGGCTCCGCGCTGCGCCCCGGAAGTGGCCAGCAGGTCCGGCTCCTCGGCAGGGAGGCCATGGGGCTCTGCGGGCTGCCCCTGCCCCAAACACTGGCTCCGCACTCCCATTGGACGGAAACTGGCCAATGGGAGCTGGGGGAGCGATGCCTGTGGGCAAGAGCAGCGTGCAGAGCCTCCTGGACCCCCACCTAGGTGCCGGATCTGCTGGCTGCGGTGCCAAGACAGGTAGGCAGCCTGCCTTAGCCCTGCTGTACCACCAATCAGGAACCGCAGGAGGTAAGCCCGTGCCCCTAACCCGAGCCCCAATCCCCAGCCCCACCCCAGAGCTCACACCCCCAGCCCAGAGGCCTCACCCTCTCCTGTACCCCAGCCCCCTGCCTCAACCCGCAGCCCTCTCCCACATTCTGAATCCCTCAGCCCTGCCTCCCAGCCTGAAGGTATAGGGGAGGGTGCTTCTGTGTCCCCTGCAGTGTGTGGAGTAAGGCAGCCCCGCAGCGTGCCTACTGGATCAGGGCCTGCATGCCAACTAGGCAGAGGGGTGCACACCCTGGCCATCCTGCTGGCCAGCAGGGCAGAAAAAGTTTTCAGTGCACCGCTCTCTGCCCCACACCAACCAATCAGCAGAGCCAGGAAAAAACAAACAACCCCAGCCAATCACCAGCAGAGTAAAAATGACTGGATAATAAGAGCAGAGAAAAAAATAGCCAGCCAATCATCAGTAGAGCAAAAATGGCCAGCCAATCAGAGGGTCCGTGTGCCTAGTAAGGCAGCAGTGTGCATGTTGGGAGTCAGACCATTGGCACCCAGGATCTGGTAGTGTAAGTATAGAGCCACTGAGTGAGTTAAGGTGCCTACAAGGCTAGGGGAAGATCACAGTGACACCTATGTACCTTTGTGTATTGGGGCCAGAGAGACCAAGGCCCAGAGCGTGTGATGATCTGGGCCTCGGTGACTTGCCCAAGGTCATACAGAAAGTCAGTAGCAGAGCAGAGAACTGAACCCAGCCCTCCTAAATCCCAGGCTAGTGCCAGAAGCACTGCACCATCTTTCCCTTTTAGTTCAGATTCAGAAAAAAAACAACAAATAAAGAACAAATACAAAGTCTCTGGGACGGAGACAAAGCAGCAGGTGTTACTCTCCCAGCTGGCAGCATCCTCTCTGCCAACCCACCCCACACAGTCACACCCTATGCCATGCTGCAGCTTTGCATGGCCATCCACTGGGAATTGCAATCCCATTGGGATTTACCCTGGCCGGCTGCACATGCTGGAACTGCTGTTCGTGTTTAGCCAGAAGCTCTTGAAGAAACTGCCCGAGGCCACACAGCACGGCTGGTGACCAGCTGCAGGGACAGGCTCCCCCATTGTCCTGGCCCATGTGCCATACAAATTGCACTCAGGGGAGGATGGCAATCGCGTCCCTCGGGGGACATGCTGCTGCAGGTGTACCTTTTCTCTGCGTGTGAATGAAGGCGTGCAGCGAGCGGCAGCCGGAAACGTCACTGGATGTGAGGCCTGGAGCGACTCCAGCCTCCACGTGGGGATGCGGCGGCAGAACGCTCCTCCCACCCAGAGATCGGCTGAGATGCAGGTAGGCTACGCTCCGTGATGGGGAGAGGGGCTGGACTGGCCAATACCCTGTACCCAGTGCCCGGAAAGAGGCAGCCACTGAGCAAGCTTCCCTTAGAGGCACCTCCAGCCTGTCTGGGCCTGGGGGCTGAGAGATGACTCCAGTGCCCCCTCAAGTCTGTCATTAAAATGGGCGGAAGGAGCCAGCACAAGAATTGTTCAGCTCTTCTGTCGGTTTCCGAGCAGGATGTAAACCAGAGAGCGCCGCCGGGGAGGGAATTTGTCACCGGGACAGCTCTTCCCTGCTTGCTCCACTGCCACCGACGACCGCACGGAGGAGACATGCTGCTGGTGCTGACCGACAAGACCCTGCTTTCCCAGGTTCTCCTCCTGCAACGTCCACCTTGTGACCTCTCCCCAGCACTGCTCCGGGGATGAACGTGCAGGCAGGCTCTGTGGAGCAGGCGGTCTCCAGGCTCTCTTGAGAGGGTTCCAGGGCTCCCTGTGCCAGCCCAGCAGGATGCAGAGGCATCACAGCGACAGCGTTTCTAGGGGTGTTTTGGTGCTTCCAGTCCAGCCCCGAAGCAAGGGCAAAAGGTGGAGGATGGTCCTGTGATCCAGGCTGTGGCCTGGGACCCACGAGAGTTGGGTTCCATTCCTGGCTCTGCTACAGGCTCCCTGTGTGGCCTCAGTCAAGTCACCTAATTGCTCGGTGCCTCTGTTTCCCCAGGGGTAAAATGGGGTGATAATTCTTGCTTTCCCTGTTTAGAGTGTGAGCTCTTTGGGGGAGGGCTCTATATGAGAGAGGTTATGTATGGCAGGGGATCATGGTGCAGCGAAAGGCAGCACATAAAAAACTGATAAAAGGAAAAATCTTTTTCACATAACCCATATTAGCCTGTGGAACTCCCTGCCACGGGATTCCATTGGAGCCCAAAATCTATCAGGATTCCCAAAAGGCCTGGACATTTATATAGATAATGAGATTATCCAGACTATAATCACAGCGAGGATTAAGAAGTAGCAGGAGTTTGGGAAGGGCTAGATATCCTCCTGTGTCAGAACGTATATCAGTGGGGAGGGGTAGCAGGAGAGCATTTTCCTTGGAGGCAGTTTATCCCAGAGCTGGCAGATCAGGAGTTTTTGCACTTTCCTCTGAAGCAGCTGGAGCTGGCCCATCAGAGATGGGATACCGGGCTAGATGGGTCCCTGGTCTGAGTGGGTTTGGCAATTCATAACCTTGAGCACCATAGTCCAGAGCAGAGCAGATCCAGGGTCCAGGAGGCCCAGTGTCTCCACTCTGACAGTGGCCAGTTACTGGCTGCTTCACAGAAGTTGCAAGAAACCCCCTAGCAGAGAACTGAGGTGGAGGGCAGAGTTTCTTCCTGTGGCCCACTCCCCTCAACTCATGTCGGTCTCATGCCCTGGAATGGGAGGGTTTGTAGCCTCCTATCTTGTCATGTGGCTGTTCTCATTCTCCATATAAACATCCAGTCCTTTTTTACAGTCCAGATGAATGCCTGGCCTCCAGGCTGTCTCGGGGCAGGGAGTTCTGCAGGTTAGTTATGCATCATGTGACCCTCTGATCAGCTGTAAATGTGTTGCCTTTTGGTTTTGTCCAGTGTTCATGAGAAAGAGGGATTGGGGGCACCTGACTTACCTTCTCTGCACCCCATATTCTCTTGCTCCCCATTCATCCTGGCCTCCTTTCTAAACTAAACACTCCCAACCTTGTCAAGCTCTCCTGACCTCTAATCATTTCCCATCCCCGTCCCTGGACCCCTTCTCTGTCTGCTCTATATTTTGGAGATGGGGTGGGCAGAACACCTTAGTCCAGTAACATCTGCAGTATTATATCCCAGCCCACTGTAAAACCTGTTTGTTTGACCACCTGCTGTGGCGCACCGAGCCCTAGAGTCAGAGATTCCAAAGCCAGAAGGGCCAACTGTGACCTCCTGCAAAATACAGCCCATGGACCTGCCCCCAAAGAATCCTCAGAGCAGAGCTTTAAGAAAAACAGCCAATTTTGATTGAAAAATGGTCAGTGATGGAGAACGCACCACGACCCTGATAAATCGTTCCAATGGCTAATTACTCTCATCATTACAAATTTACCTTATCTCCAGTCTGAATTTGCCTAGCTTCAACTTCCAGCCACTGGATCGTGTTCAGACTGTTCTCGGCTAGACTGCAGAGCCCAGTATTAAATATTGTTCCCCACGTAGGCACCTATAGGCACTGCTTTGTTAAGCTAAATAAATCGAGCTCCTGGAGTTTCTCACTATAAGGCAGGTTTTCTAACCCTTTAATCATTCTCGTGGCTCTTCTCTGAACCTTCCAAATGATCAACAGCCTCCATGAGTTGTGGGCACCAGAACTGGACACAGGATTCCAGCAGTGGTGGCACCAATGCCAAAGACAGAGGTAAAATAACCTCTCTACTCCTATGTGAGATTCCCCTGTTTATTGCATCCCAGGATGATATTGGTTCTTTTGGCCACAGAGTGTCACACTGGGAGCTCATGTTCAGCTGATTATCCAGCACCACCCCCCTTCGCCTAGTATAAGTTCATCAACTCCGGGCTTGTCCCAGTGTAATGAGATCGGTTAAAAATCCTCTCCCAACAGTTTCCCCACCTGTGAAATAGGGCCGGTGATCCCACCTCCTGTGTAACGTGCGTGCGAGTTACGGATGACAAGCACTTGGCAGGAGCAGGGGCTGTTGTGAGCTGACACCGCTGTACCGCTACAAAGGCTGTGTGCCGCACAGGCTGTTATTCACACTGGCAGCTGCCTTCTGATTCCTAACAAAATGCCTAAGGCTAACATTTCCGAGGTAATGAGTGATTTGGGGCTACCTGATAGGATTTCCAGCGCAGGTGCTCAGCACTGGCTGATGCTCAGCACCTTGAAGGTGTCTCAGGTTGGGCTCCCACAGACTGAGCCCCCCCCGCCTCCCCCAAATCACTTTGACAGACCTGGCCTGAGGCACTGAAATACTGGAATTCGCTCCCCACCATAAGCCTTGCCCAGACACTGACCAGGCCTCTCTCTTCAGCTTCACATCGAACTCCAGATTCCTCACTCAGCGAGCTCTGACCATTATAAGACAGCAGCATTTATGGGGCAGGCCTGCCCTTGCCCTGGACCTTCTGCTCCCATTTACCCCAGGGCAAAGTGTTTTCTGATTTGGGAGTTTGGGTGAGTTCAGAAAGCTGTCTTCCTCCTTTTTTACCTTTGCTCCCCTCACTATGGGGTTGGCTCTTTGAGGCCTTCTTCTCCATTCCTGTATGTTTTGAAGCAATTCCTCGGAAACTCTGCAGCTGCATAACATCCATCCATCTAGTTTTGGGTTTTCCAACCCTTCTCTGACCATTCACTTCTTCTGAAGAAGAGCTCTGTGTAAGCTCGAAAGCTGGTCTCTCTCACCAACAGAAGTTGGTCCAATAAAGCTATTACCTCAGCCACCGTGACTCTCTAACAACCACTTCTAAGTTTAATGGCCTGTTTCCAATATATTTTTCCACTTGTCTGTTCACATGCCCAATTTCAGATTTCAGAAAGCTGTGCCACAGAGATCTGGTTGCTATTAGGAAGGTTTGACATTGCTGGATCATGAAAAGCCTCTGACTCAACGTTTATCCACCAGACCTGCACCCCCCAACTCAGGGCCTGAGGAGAATGGGAAGTACTTAACTTTAATGATAATCAGTATGCTCAAGGGGTTTGCTTATGCAGGGAAAAGATACTTCCTCCTCTGTCTGAAAGGACTGGGGGCTGGGGGGGGGGATGGAAAGTTACAAAAACAGGGCCAAGACACAGGTTTCCCCTTGTTTACACCCCCCCACCCCACCCAGATGTTCTTGTTAACTCCTGGAAATGTGCTGGAAATGGCCCACCTTGATTATCACTTCAAAAGGTTTTCTCTCCCCCCACCCCACTCTCCTGCTGGTAATAGCTCATCTTAGGTGATCACTCTCCTTACAATGTGTATGATAAACACCCATTTTTTAATGTTCTGTGTGTATATAAATCTCCTCACTGTATTTTCCACTTTACACATCCAAAGAAGTGAGCTGTAGCTCACAAAAGCTTATGCTCAAATAAATTGGTTAGTCTCTAAGGTGCCACAAGTCCTCCTGTTCTTTTTGCGAATACAGACTAACACGGCTGCTACTCTGAAACCCCTGAGGGGTGTCTAAGTCTCTAACCAGGAGTCATAGGCACCGATTCCGTGGGTGCTCCAGGGCTGGAGCACCCATGGGGAAAAACTGGTGGGTGCTCTGCACCCACTGTCAGCCAAGCTCCCCCCCCCGCAGCTCATCTCCACCGCACCCCTGCTTCTCCTCCCAGGCTTGCTGCCACGAAACAGCTGTTTCACGGTGTAACAAGCTGTGGGAGGGAGGGGGGATGAGCGGGAACACTGCGTGCTCAGGGGAGGAGGTGGGGAAGAGGCAGGGCCGGGGCAGGGATTTGGGGAAGGAATCCAGTAGGGGCAGGGAGGGGGCGGAGTTGGGGCGGGGACTTTGGGGAAGGGGTTGGAATGGGGGCGGGGGCTGAGGGGGGGCATGAGCACTCACCAGCACCAAGAGAAGTTGGCACCTCTGCCAGGAGTCCATCTCAGTTCGACTCACGGGGTGAAGCAGGAGGGTTGAAGACCAGAGGCTCAGTCTTGGAGGTGCTGAGGGTGTGTGGCGTACCCTGAAGGAGGAGTGGGGCCCCTTGGGGGACTGGCACAGAGAATGGGGCTCCTCCAAGGGACTGTTTTGAAGCTGGGCCATAGCACAGACCCTGTGGAGCTGTGACAGGGGAGACACACAGGGAGGCTGGACAGGAGGAAGAAGGGCACAGACTGGCCACGGTCATCCTGCACAAGGGAAAAGGCTCCATGTTGCAGAACACAAGCCATGCACTGGAGCAGAACTCTGGATGGGCCCAAAGGACACTGGCCCCAGCCCAAAGAATGCCCTGTAGGGGAAGGAAACACAGGCAGGGAAATGTGTGCAGGGTTTATTATTTTTTCTAGAGCTGGGTATTTTTCATGCGATTAAGTAAAGCGCAATAATGTGTCAGGTGTCTGTGCAACACGCCTGCGTGTTCTGCACTACACCTGCCCTGCAGCCCCTTGAGGATCACACCGTCGGTGGGATTCTGGGAGAGGGGGTCTTTAAGCTACTAGGGCAAGTTGGGGGCCAGCGCTCGTCCTGGGGGCCTATAGCAGGTAGACTGAAGTCAGTGCCCAGGAAATGTGCCAGAGGGGCCAAGGGAGGAGTCAGGGCCGGAGTCTGCTTAGAGCACATGGGGATCTAGTGCCTGGATCGCCTCACAGCAATCTGATGAGCCGCCAGCAGGGGGAGCCGTGACAGTAGCGTTTCACACCCACAATGCACTGATTGAAACGCCAAGTCCCGGGATATTTTTCTTAACGCCCCAGCTCCTGTTGTCCTATGATCTCAGGACATTTATGCCAATCTCATGATTGTTTGGGTGGCGGGGGGGGGGGGCAATCGTGATATTTGAATATTGGGGGCTGCCAGTTGACTGCCCAGGGCAATAGTGAATCAGGCCCTTATGCTGTGTGGGGAAAAGCCGGGGGATGGACTGAAGTTAGCGGAGTTAAAGTTTGGCCTTTAAAGGGAGCCAGAGGTTAAACAGAGTGAAGGTGTCAGAGCTGTGCAAAGGCAGGGCAGGGCACAGCCTCAGACATGGGGAGTGAGCTCAGGTGTGGAGCCTGCACCATTTGACAGCATCCCCCACACACATTATGGTCTCAGGGATTTATAGGAGCATCACAGGCAAAGTGCGAGCCACTGGACTCTCCAGAGAAGCACCCGAGACTTGCAGCCAACGCATCAGTAACGCCGTGAGCTCCGCTCTGGGAGACGCTGCTCCCCTGCCAGCTGGAGCAAAGGTTAATGGATTCGCATAAAACAACATGCATCACCTGGACTTTCTGACAGGTTCAGTTTTACTTGACATGCCTCTGCCAAGACAGGGAACAGCAGGGGTCCGGGCAGGGCAGGCTCAGCCTCTGTCAGCCCATGCAGCGGGTGCTAGGCCTAGGGAAAGAGCAACAGGAGACGCTGCTCAGACTCTGGAGGAGGAGTGGGGCAGAGTCTGGTGAATGGAGCTGGTGCACGGTGTGTCACACAAGAGGGAAGGGCTGCAGACCAAGTAGGATGAACAAGCATCTCAAACAGGTGATTAAGAGAAAGCAGAAAATCTACAAGGGAAGGATCAGCAAGGAAAGCGACCTCTTGGAGGGCAGAAAGTGCAGGAGAGAAGTGAGACCTGCCAAAAGCCAAGCAGAGCTGGACCTTGCAAAGGAAATTAGCCAAATAAATAAAAAGAAAACATGGAAAGAAGAAGTGAGACCGCTAAGCACTGCAGATGGGGTGGAGATTAAAGAAAATCTAGGCACCGCCCAAGGCCCAAACCAGGGGTCGGCAACCTTTCAGAAGTGTTTCAGAGTAGCAGCCTGTGTTAGTCTGTATCCGCAAAAAGAAAAGGAGGACTTGCGGCACCTTAGAGACTAACAAATTTATTTGAACATGAGCTTTCGTGAGCTACAGCTCACTTCATCGGAAGCATTCAGTGGAAAATACAGTGGGAAGATTTATATACACAGAGAAAATGAAACAATGGGTGTTACCATACACACTGTAACAAGAGTGATCAGATAAGGTGAGCTATTACCATCAGGAGAGCGGGGGAGGGGAAAAAACCTTTTGTAGTGATCATCAAGATGGGCCATTTCCAGCAGTTGACAAGAACGTCTGAGGAACAGCGCGCGCGCCGGGGGGAGGGGAATAAACATGGGGAAATAGTTTTACTTTGTATAATGACCCATCCACTCCCAGTCTTTATTCAAGCCTAAATTAATTGTATCCAGTTTGCAAACTACACCATTTGCTCAGGAAACTCCCTGAAAAAGCACAAGAACAAATCCATACAGACACACCCCTGGAAACCCCCCGCCCCCAACCCCGTGCTCCTGCTGGTAATAGCTCACCTTATCTGATCACTCTTGTTACAGTGTGTATGGTAACACCCATTGTTTCGTGTTTCATGTTCTCTGTGCATAAAAATCTCCCCACTGTATTTTCCACTGAATGTATCTGATGAAGTGAGCTGTAGCTCACGAAAGCTCATGCTCAAACAAATTTGTTTGTCTCTAAGGTGCCACAAGTCCTCCTTTTCTTCTTTCAGAAGTGGTGTGCCAAGTCCTCATTTATTCACTCTAATTTAAGGTTTTGCGTGCCAGTAATAAATACATTTTAATGTTTTTAGAAGGTTTCTCTCTATAAGTCTATATTATATAACTAAACTATTGTTGTATGTAAAGTAAACAAGGTTTTCAAAATGTTTAAGAAGCTTCATTTAAAATGAAATTAAAATGCAGATATCAGTTTAGTGCAGTGGTTCTTAATCTGGGCTGCATGCACCCCCTGGGGGTGCGAGATGCCCTTTCTGGGGGTGTGAGACATGCAAGATTTTTTTTAGAAGATAAATCATTGAAAACACAAATTAAGCCCAGGCACTTAAGTACAACTACTTTGTTTAATCAAACCTATGTATTTATTAACATTATACACTTTTTAACGATTACTGTAATATACAAAGTTTTAAAGTTTTTAAGCTAATTGTAGTGTAATTTTTGATAAGGGCTGCAGAGCGCTGGGCCCAGGCCAGGAGCAGAGCGCTGGGCTGGCTGCCGGTACCCCAAGCTGGCAGGAGGGCTGAGCAGGGCCGGAAGCCCGGACCCCGGCTGGCAGGGGGCCAGGTGGCTGGAACCCCAGACCAGCAGCAAGATGAGCAGGGCTGGCGGCTGGTATCCCAGGCCGGTAGCAGGCTGAGCGGGGCAGATAGCTGGGACCCCGGTTGGCAAGGGGCTGGCAGCTGGAACCCCAGACTGTCAGCTGGCTGAGCTGGGTGGCGGACAGAACCCCAGACCGGCAGTGGCTCACCCACTGCCAGTCTGGGGTTCTGTTGAAAATCATGGAGCAGGTCCTCCAGGAAACCATTTTGAAGCACTTAGAGGAGGGGAAGGTGATCAGGAACAGTCAACATGGATTCACCAAGGGCAAGTCATGCCTGACCGACCAGCCTTCTATGATGAGATAACTGGATCTGTGTATGGGGAAAGCAGCGGACGTGATATATCTTGACTTTAGCAAAGCTTTTGATATGGTCTCCCACAGTATTTTTGCCACCAAGTTAAAAAAGTGTGGATTGGATGAATGGACTATGAGGTGGGTAGAAAGCTGGCTAGATTGTCAGGCTCAAGGGGTAGTGATCAATGGTTCAATGTCTAGTTGGCAGCTGGTATCAAGTAGAGTGCCCCAGGGGTCGGTCCTGGGACCGGTTTTGTTCAACATCTTCGTTAATGATCTGGATGATGGGATGGATTGCAGCCTCAGCAAGTTTGCAGATGACACTAAACTAGGGAGAGAGGTAGATACTCTGGAAGGTAGGGATAGGGTCTAGAGTGACCAAGACAAATTGGAGGATTGGGCCAAAAGAAATCTGATGTGGTTCAACAAGGACAAGTGCAGAGTCCTGCACTTAGAACAGAAGAATCCCCTGCACTGCTACAGGCTGGGGACCTACTGGCTAAGTGGCAGTTCTGCAGAAAAGGACCTGGGGACTACAGGGGACGAGAAGCTGGATATGAATCTGCAGTGTGCCCTTGTTGCCAAGAAGGATAACGGCATATTGGGCTGCATTAGTAGGAGCATTGCTAGCAGATTGAGGGAAGTGATTATTCCTCTCTATTCGGCACTGGTGAGGCCACACCTGGAGTCTTGAGTCCAGTTTTGGTCCCCCTACTACACAAAGGATGTGGACAAATTGGAGAGAGTCCAGCAGAGGACAACAAAAATGATTAGGGGGCTGGGGCACAAGACTTACGAGGAGAGACTGAGGGAACTGGGCTTGTTTAGTCTGCAGAAGAGAAGAGTGAGGGGGGATTTGATAGTAGCCTTCAACTACCTGAAGGGGGGTTCCAATGAGGATGGAGTTTGGTTGTTCTCAGTGGTGGCAGATGGTAGAACAAGAAGCAATGGTCTCAAGTTGCAGTGGGGGAGGTCTAGGTTGGATATTAGGAAACACTATTTCACTAGGAGGGTAGTAAAGCACTGGAATGAGTTATCTAGGGAGGTGGTGGAATCTCCATCCTTAGAGGTTTTTAAGGCTCAGCTTGACAAAGCCCTGGCTGGGATGATTTAGTTGGAGATTGGTCCTGCTTTGAGCAGGGGGTTGGACTAGATGACCTCCTGAGGTCTCTTCCAACCCTAATCTTCTATGATTCTAAGATGGGGTTAATATGAGAATTGAAAGGTGGATAAGGAACTGGTGAAAGGGGAGACTACAGTGGGTGATACTGAAAGGTGAACTGTCAGGCTGGAGGGAGGTTACTAGTGGAGTTCCTTAGGGATTGGTCTTGGAACCAATCTTATTTAACATTTTTATTAATCACTGTGGCACAAAAAGTGGGTGTGCACTAATAAAATTTGCGGGTTACACAAAGCTGGGAGGTATTGCCAATACAGAGGAGGACCGGAATATCACACAAGAAGATCTGGATGACCTTGAAAACTGAAGTAATAGATATGATTACTTTGATGAAATTTGATAGTGCAAAGTGCAAGTTCATGCATTTATTGACTAAGAACAAGAATTTTTGCTGTAAGCTGGGAATGTATCAGTTGGACGTGACAGACAAGGAGAAAGACCAGGGTCTTTTGGTTGATCAGAGGATGACTGTGAGCTGCCAACGTGATGAGGCCATAAAAAAGGCTAATGCAGTCCTAGGATGCATCAGCCGAGGTATTTCCAGTAGAGATAGGGACGTGTTAGTACCATTATACAAGGCACTGGTGAGACCTCACCTGGAATACTGTATGTAGTTCTGGTCTCCCCTGTTTAAGAAAGATGAATTCAAACTGGAACAGTGCAGAGATGGGGTACTAGTGTGATTCGAGGAATGGAAAATCTACCTTGTGAGAGGGGACTCAAAGAGCTTGGCTTGTTCAGTCTAATCAAACGATGGCTGAGGGGAGATATTGTTCTTTATAAATACATCAGAGACATAAATACCAGGGAGGGAGAGGAGTTATTAAAGTGCCAGTGGCTATAAACTGCCCATCAGCAAGTTTAGGCTTGAAATTAGATGAAGGTTTCTAACCAGCAGAGGAGGGAAGTTCTGGAATAGTCTCCTAAGGGTTGCTGTGGGGGCAAAAAACTGAACTGGCTTCAAGAATGAGCTTGAGAAGTTTCTGGAGGGGATGGAATGATGGGACTGCAATGGTCTACAATGGTCCCTTGCTGGTCCTCTGTAACAACAAATTCCCTCTCCCATCATCTCGTTAAACCAGTAACACCCAGGGAAACTGAGTCCACCCCCTCTGCATGGAAACCATTGGAAAAAACAAGGAAAAAACAAGAAAACTCCCCACTTTGTCACAGATGGCATGTAGCTGATCTGCAACTGCTAGCAGCAAATATCCCCAATGGCCAGTGATGGGACCCTAGATGGGGAGGGCTCTGAGTTACTACACCAAATTCTTTCTCCGGTGTTTGGCTGGTGGGTCTTGCCCATTGTCTAACCAATCACCAGATTTGGGGTTGGGAAGGAATTTCCCCCCACGTCTGATTGGCAGAGACCCTGTGGGGGGTTCACCTTTCTCTGCAGCATGGGGCCTGGATCCCTTGTTGGTTTGAACTAGAATACATGGTGGATTCTCTGTAATTTGATGGCTTTACATCCTGATTTGAGGACGTCAGTAACTCAGCCAGAGGTTTGGGGTCTATTCCAGGAGTGGGTGGGTGAGGTTCTGTGACCTGCAATGTGCAGGAGGTCAGACTAGATGATCACTATGGTCCCTTCTGACCTTAAAGTCTATGTGCCTAAAAGAGATGCCTGATTAGTGACTACGCCGCTTTCTGGCTCAGATGTGGCAAAGCCAGGCTGCACCGTCAGGTTGTATGCTGCGCACATAGAACCGGCCCTGAAATGCAGTCACCTCTTGGGTGGAATCATAGAAATGGAAGGGACCTTGAGAGGTCATCTAATGCTGTAGCTGTTTAACACACAAGTTAAACAATGCAGCGATGAGCCCTGCAGAAATCAGTGTGCCCTTGTTGCCAAGAAGGCCAATGGCATTTTGGGATGTATAAGTAGGGGCATTGCCAGGAGATCGAGGGATGTGATCGTTCCCCTCTATTCGACACTGGTGAGGCCTCATCTGGAGTACTGTGTCCAGGTTTGGGCCTCACACTACAAGAAGGATGTGGAAAAATTGGAAAGAGTCCAGCGGAGGGCAACAAAAATGATTAGAGGACTGGAACACATGACTTATGAGGAGAGGCTGAGGGAACTGGGATTATTTAGTCTGCAGAAGAGAAGAATAGGGGGGATTTGATAGCAGCCTTCAACTACCTGAAGGGGGTTCCAAAGAGGGTGGATCTAGACTGTTCTCAGTGGTGGCAGATGGTAGAACAAGAAGCAATGGTCTCAAGTTGCGGTGTGGGAGGTTTAGGTTGGATATTAGGAAAAACTTTTTCACTAGGGGGGTGGTGAAGCACTGAAATGGGTTAACTAGGGAGGTGGTGGAATCTCCATCCTTAGAGGTTTTTAAAGTCAGGCTTGACAAAGCCCTGGCTGGGATGATTTAGTTGGTGTTGGTCCTGCTTTGAGCAGGGGGTTGGACTAGATGACCTCCTGAGGTCCATTCCAACCCTGATATTCTATGATTCTAGGAAATGCTGAGATAGGAGAGTGTGGCAGTGAGATCGGGGCAGGATCTTCAGAATGATCCAGGTTAAACCACAGAGGAATGTAGGGAGGCAGAACACACTCACCCAGACTGGGATTTGACCCATTGGATTGTCACTCTTAGTTTGAAGTCTCATCTTAAAGATGCAAAAAGAAAAGGAGGACTTGTGGCACCTTAGAGACTAACAAATGTATTAGAGCATATGCTTTCGTGAGCTACAGCTCACTTCATCGACTGCAGCTCACGAAAGCTTATGCTCAAATAAATTGGTTCGTCTCTAAGGTGCCACAAGTTCTCCTGTTCTTTTTGTGGATACCAACTGACACAGCTGCTCCTCTGAAACCTGCCTTAAAGATGGTAAGTCCAGCAAAGGGGGTGCTGGCTCTGAACTGATTCATGCTGTGAAGTGCCATTGACTGAGCGCAGCCAGCCTCGCTCACTCTTGCGTACAGGTCTCCCATCTCCATAACAGCCTGTTTAGCTTGGGAGCGCCGCTCTGATCACTTCATCTGATGAAATGCCCTTTGCAGCAGCTCAGAACTGAATGGACTGACCATTTTCCCTTCTTTCTAACAGAAAATCACTGACAATTTCTGAGACGGCATCCCCAGCTTTCTCAGCCCAGCCATCAGTCGCACATTTCTACTCCAGCAGACAACATGGGGAATCTACCTCAAGAAGAATCAGCTCAGCACTAGAGCTGGCTGAAAAATCACATCAGGTGTCTCTGGGTGTTTTGCAAGCAATTTCATTGACTCAAAATGGGCCAGGTTTTTTGGTTTTTGTTTTTGTATTTTCTTTAGAATATTGTTTGAATCCAAAAATGTTAAGGGAGGTTTCCAAGCACTGTCACTTTCCAAATATTACAGCTCCAAATTCTGAAATAAAACATTTTTGATTTTGTAAAAAAATCAACATTTGGACAAAATTGGCAATGGGTGAAAAATGTTAAATAAAAGCCGAAAGATTAGGGGAAAAGGGGGAAAAGTTTAAAAAGAAAAATTTCAAAATGTTCAGAAAATCAACTTTGTTTGGCACAATGTCCTTTTTTGAAAAGCAATAAAACATTGTCCAAAAATGACTATGAACAGAAAAATGTCAACATCCTCTCCTTGAGTAAAAAAAAAAAAAAAAAGAAAATCTGAATTCATTTTGGCCAGATTCCTACATCTTTAATGATATTCTGCCAGCCTCAGAGTCCTTTCAGCTAATGGTAGTATTTGGCTTCACTTTGTGCCCTAAACTTCCTCCTGAGTCACTGAGCGGTGGTACGCCAGCACGTAGCACAGCGCTGAAGGAGCTCTGCCATTTAAACTGCAGGTGCTTTGGGATCTCTAGGGGACCGGCCCTACGAAGAGCTCAATAGGGACAGGTGTCTCTAGTGCGCCCCTCTCTGGGCTGCAAAGGAGCTGGTAGCATGAAGTCTCCCTCGTGCCTCCTTAGCCGGGGATGGCTTTGGCTGGTTCCCCTCTAATTGGAGCAGCAGGAACACAGCCCTTTGAAGTCAGAGTTTCGTCTTTTAAAGCAGTTTTTGTTTGTGACATCTTGTGTTTGTGTAAAATAAAAGATAAGACAAAGCAGGCAGGAGGGGAGCGGCATTCAGCGGGGAGACTGGCAGGCCTAGAGCTGGGGAATGTGGCTTATTGCTGACAAGAAGAGAGGATGCGTTGAAAGATTTGGCGGTAAAGAACGTTCATTCATTCGTTTGTTCTTTCCGTCCTCTACAAGAATTCCTTTTACGTTCCCGTCTTCTCCTCTGAAGCAAGGCCCAGCGCTGTTCAGGTGAACAGTGAGATGGGGAGGAGGGAACAGGCAGTTTGTGTGGCCTCGGCTTTCATTCCACTCACCTCCTGCATGCTGTGTACCTGGCTGACTGGAATGGTAAGAGCAGAGCAAATTCACCGTGACCAGCTCTGAGAATGACTCACTGGGGGCTGGGGCCACGCAGGGAAATGGTAGCTTGCCAGTTCAAAGTCAATTTCCAATCCCTCCCCCCACATCTTCCCTCGAGCAGAACCAGCCTGATTCTTGCTGTCACACTACTGAATGGGTGTCCACTGACCTGGCAGTACCAGCAGACAGCAACCTTTCCCCGCCGTGGCAGGGAGCTAATGCATGTGGTTATCTGGTTACATGCGTGACTATTCCACTTAGGGATGCGATTTGTGTCTCAGAAGCAGGAGACTTAGGGTTCTAGATAAATCTGAGGCTGGTACAGATCTCTGCAGCTACCCGAAGCTAAGACAAGGAGCAGGGCACTTCCAGCTCAAGGTGAGTCATCTGCAGGGCTCGGGGAGGAACCGGACAGCAGTGAGCCACTGGCTAGACACAGGCTGCGGCTTGCTTTCCACCTTTAGCTGAAGCATCAGGTGTCAGCCACTGCTGGAGGCTGGGTTCTGGACTAGAGGGACCAGTGGTCTGCTCCGAGGTGGCAGGAGGTAAGATGGGCATTGGGCAGTGGGTGGCCAAATGGTCTGACCCAGCGTGGCTGGGGCACCTTGACAGCACAGTGATTTAGTACCTCATACATATGCTGGGCAGAATAGATGGTGGATCAGAGGCACAACGCCAAACCCACAGAACCAACCGCCTGATCGAGGCCCAGACGCAGCAAAACACTTAGGCATATGTGTAATGTTGAGGCCATGAACAGCCCCTGTCATCGTCTGCTGACAACCAGGCATGTGCCTAAAGGCTTCGCTGAACTGGGGCCGTAGCCTGGTGATTCCCCTGCTCCTAGACCCATGTGTCCTGTTTGTAATTGGCCGTCCCTTCCCAACACCATGGGCTCATTTGACCAAGGTTGGCTGTTAGTGCAACGAGTCCCCTGCTGCGGAGTGTCTGATGGCATCGCTGGGCACGTGCTGTTAACCATCCATGATGGGGGGGAGGGATAGCACAGTGGTTTGAGCATTGGCCTGCTAAACCCAGGGTTGTGAGTTCAATCCTTGAGGGGACCATTTAGGGATCTGGGGCAAAAATTGGGGATTGGTCCTGCTTTGAGCAGGGGGTTGATTCCACACATGGGTCATGTGACATTGTTTCAATTCCCTGATTGGATGAGTGTCACTCTTTGTGTCAGGTTTCTGGTGCATACACTCCAGGGCTGCAATTCCCGCATGGGCCAAGCAGCAGCATGAGGCCCAGCACAGCGACAGGCCCAGGACACATAGTGAATCTCACCCACAGATCTGAGTGAATGTAAGAGAGGCCTAAAGGGGCCAGAGCAAATTCAACTGTTGCCCCTTTGGCCCGAGCAATTCGCCAGTATCTGCACCTTGCAGGGTTGTTTCCATTAGGAAGCAAAACTGATGCGGCGAGTCAGCTCCGTTCTTTGGTGGAATCTTGCTGCTTTACAAAGAATATCCCCAGAACACAGCAGAAACAAACAGCCACAGGCAGTTTCCTTGCTCACAAATCCCCGTGTCTGCCAGTCCAGCGAGCTCTGTGCCCGAGAAGTCCTACCTCTGTGCGTCCTCTCAGGGTAACACTTGCGACTCCTTCCCTGGCTTCCTGCCTGCAACACCCACAAACCAATAGCCTGTGTTTGCACCAGGGAAATCCCTCTGTCCACATGGGTTAGCTCTGAGCTGCCATGCCACCCAGTGCCTGGTTTGCAGCTGGCTTAGCTCCACAGTGTGGCTTGATTGTTTCTGCTGTTGCGTCTGGAGGAATGGGCACTTGGCACCCCTTGGCTTTAACAGGTCTGTAATTGTCTTTGGAGCCTCAACTCCCCCGCCTGCTGGCAGCCACTCGCACCTTTTGGCATTACCCAGCCACACACTTGAGCAAAAACTGCTGGGAGAGTTTTCTGAGGGCCCCAGGCCTGTCACCTGTGCAGCATGCGACGCCCCTGTTCCTTCTCTGCCTTGGCTGGAACCTCCTGCTCCCACAATGAGAGATCAGAGGAGATAACACTGCAGGAGAAAATGTCTTTTCTGGATTCCCACCCTCCCCACAATGGAGGGAATGAAGCACAACCCCACCCACAGATCCCTGACTCTCCAGGGGTCTCCGAGACAGCTAAACACCAGAGCAGAAAGCCTCCTTCACATGGACAGTATGGGGGAACAATCACTGCCTGCCCTGCTGTGGCTTGTGGCATCTCAGCCTCTCTCTCAGGTGCTGAATCTGGGCAGTGGAAACCCACAATCTCACACCCAGGACCTGGTGATAGAGGAAGTGGATTTCCCAGCATTCTCTTTCCTAGTGTGAGGGACTGATCCTGGCCTGTCCCCCTCCCCCACCGGCTCCAGCATCTGGTCATGTTCTGGCAGGAGATTTTCCATTCCCACCAGCACAGCAGATCCACGAATGGCTCAGCCCCTCAAACAATCACAGCAGAAGCTTTTCTCTTAACCTTTTAATGTGTCATTTTGGAGCATCACCTGTTACCTTCTGTCAAGCACTCTAGGGTACAGATGTGGGGACCTGCATGAAACCCCCCCAAGCTTATTTTTACCAGCTTAGGTTAAAACTTCCCCAAGGTACAAACTATTTTACCTTTTCCTCCATTTCTTTTTTTCTTCTCCGACTCAGCATGCTTCCTCTCTTTTTCCTTCGTATCGATCAGCATAAGAAGCAAGACTTTCTGCTGAGTCCATTTGCTTATCCCATAAACACTGTTTTATTTCCTCCTTGGACATATTCAGGAATTGCTCCTGAGCTATCAAAGCACACATTCCATTAAAGCTAGTGACACCCCTTCCTTGGACCCATTTCTCTAACAGATCCTTCATCTGGTTTAGATAAGCCACATTACTTAGTCCAGGCCCTCTCTTAAGGGTTCGAAATTTTACTCTGTACGTTTCAGATGTAATTTGAAATTGCTTTAAAATCAAATCCTTGAACTTATTATAGTCAGAAGCCTCATCAATAGGCATCTTATTGAATATGTCCAGAGCTCTTCCAGTCAATTTTGCGACCGATGTGGTCATCTTGTGAACTTCAGAAATTTTATGGAGAGTGGAGTTTCGCAAAGGTGAGAAAATATTCAGCAATATCACTGGATTCATCATACTGTGGACATAGTCACCCCCATTTGTGGCTTGTTGGGGAAGGATTGTTAGGGTTATCCAGTAGATTCCGCTCAGCCTTTGCCTTCTCCATCTCCAGTGCATGGGCATCTCCAGTGGTTCTAGTCCCCAAACCAGATGGGGAGATACGTTTTTGCGTGAATTACTGTAAGCTAAATGCTGTAACTCACCTGGACAACTATCCAATGCCACGCACAGATGAACTATTAGGACGATGGATGGGCCCAGTTCATCTCTACCTTGGACTTAACCAAGGCAGGTACCGCTAGATGAATCGGCCAAGGAAAGGTCAGCCTTCACCACACATGTCAGGCTGCATGAATTTAATGTACTCCCTTTTGGGCTGCGGAATGCACCCGCCACCTTCCAAAGACTTGTAGATGGTCTCCTAGTGGGATTAGGAGAATATGCCGTTGCCTACCTTGACGATGTGGCCATATTTTTGGATTCCTGGGCAGAACATCTGGAACATCTACAAAAAGTCTTCGAGCGCATAAGGGGGCAGGACTAACTGTTAATGCTAAGAAGTGTCAAATAGACTTCAAATAGACTTCAAATAGTGTCAAATAGACTAAGAAGTGTCAAACAGAGTGACTTACCTTGGACACCAGGTGGGTCAAGGAACTACCAACCCCCTACAGGCCAAAGTGGACGCTATCCAAAAGTGGCCTGTCCCAAAGTCAAAGAAACAGGTTCAATCCTTCTTAGGCTTGGCCGGATATTACAGGTGATTTGTACCGCAATACAGCCAAATTGCCGCCCCACTGACAGACCTAACCGAAAAGAAACAGCCAAATGCCGTTCAGTGGACCGAAGAGTGTCAGAAGGCCTTTAACCAGCTTAAAGCGACACTCACGTCTGACCCTGTGCTAAGGGCCCCAGACTTTGACAAACCGTTCCTAGTAACCACAGATGTGTCTGAGCGTGGTGTGGGAGCAGTTTTAATGCAGGAAGGACCGGATCAAGAATTCCACCCTGTCGTGTTTCTCAGCAAGAAGCTGTCTGAGAGGGAAAGCAACTGGTCAGTCAGTGAAAAAGAATGTTACGCCATTGTCTACGCTCTGGAAAATCTATGCCCATATCTTTGGGGACGGCATTTCCACCTGCAAACCGACCATGCTGCGCTACAGTGGCTTCATACCGCCACGGGAAATAACAAAAAACGTATTCGGTGGAGTTTAGCTCTCCAAGATTTTGATTTCGACAGCCAACACATCTCAGGAGCTTCTAACAAAGTGGCTGATGCACTCTCCTGTGAAAGTTTCCCAGAATCAACTGGTTAAAATCATCCTTGAGATGTGGAAAATATTGTTAGTCTTTATATACTTGGTAGTATATTTAAAGGTGCATGTGTCTTATTAACTCTGTTTTCTCCTAGCGCTCCAGGAAGAAATCACAGCCAGCGTTTCACCCTATCTGTGATTTGGGGTGTGTGTCATAAATATAAAGGAAAGGGTAAACACCTTTAAAATACCTCCTGGGCAGAGGAAAAACCCTTTCACCTGTAAAGGGTTAAGAAGCTAGGATAACCTCGCTGGCACCTGACCAAAATGACGAATGAGGAGACAAGATACTTTCAAAGCTGGAGGGGGGGAGAAACAAAGGTTCTCTCTGTCTGGATGATGCTTTTGCCGGGAACAGAAAAGGAATGGAGTCTTAGAACTTAGTAAGTAATCTAGCTAGATATGCGTTAGATTCTGTTTGTTAAATGGCTGATAAAATAAGCTGTGCTGAATGGAATGGATATTCCTGTTTTTGTGTCTTTTTGTAACTTAAGGTTTTGCCTAGAGGGATTCTCTATGTTTTGAATCTGATTACCCTGTAAGGTATTTACCATCCTGATTTTACAGAGGTGATTCTTTTACTTTTTCTTCAATTAAAATTCTTCTTTTAAGAACCTGATTGCTTTTTCCTTGTTCTTAAGATCCAAGGGTTTGGGTCTGTGTTCACCTATGCAAATTGGTGAGGATTTTTATCAAGCCTTCCCCAGAAAAGGGGGTGTAGGATTTGGGAGGATTTTGGGGGGGAAAGACATTTCCAAGCGGGCTCTTTCCCTGTTATATATATTTGTTAGACGCTTGATGGTGGCAGCAATAAAGTCCAAGGGCAAAAGGTAAAATAGTTTGTACCTTGGGGAAGTTTTAACCTAAGCTGGTAAAAATAAGCTTAGGGGGTTTTCATGCAGGTCCCCACATCTGTACCCTAGAGTTCAGAGTGGGGAAGGAACCTTGACACCTTCAGATGTCACCAAAATCCCAGTGCCTTCATCAAGAACTGCTTAAGTCAAGCAGCCACAAGTGGCTGTGAGCAGCGAGGAGCAGTAGTAATTCTTGTATTCTGTATGGGTGTCGATATAAGGGCCCTTCTCCCAGAAGGATTCCAGCATGTTTTCCAAACAGAAACACTCACAGCACCAGCAAACTGCAGCCAGCTCTAGGGAGGAGCACAGCAGCACACCAGAGCACTGCCCACCAGTGGGAAGCTCCGGATATCAGAGCCTCCCTCGGCCTAGCTGGTCTAAAATGTCCTGTGGGACCTTTAACAGCTCCACGCTGCAGAGAAGACAGGACTTCAGCTCTTGACATCTCATACAAATGCCTCCTTCCAGAGAAAACTGCCTGGACTCAGTTTATCTACCGCCCCTTCATCCCTAGTGCACTGGGCAGGTGAGGTCTTTCAAAGCTGAGCAGAGATGGTTCAGCCATCTCCGCCCAACAGCAGGGTTCATCCCAGTGGCCAGTAGCTGGGTTTACACAGCACAGAAACGCCCCAGCACAACTGGTACCAAATGGCCCTGCGTTGCTCCCGGCAGGTGAGAGCCCAGGCAAACTGGCAGGGGGCCGTGTGGGGAGGAGCTGGTGCAGCCCCATGGCACATAGACCGGGGGAGGGATAGCTCAGTGGTTTGAGCATTGGCCTGCTCAACCCCGGGTTGTGAGTTCAATGCTTGAGGAGGCCATTTAGGGATCTGGGGCAAAAATTGGGGATTGGTCCTGCTTTGAGCAGGGGGTTGGACTAGATGATCTCCTGAGGTCCCCTCCAACCCTGATATTCTATGATTCTAAGCCAGTGCCTGCCACCAACGCTGACACAGCAGGGATTCCTACCTGTTTCCCCATCTGTAAAAAGGCCAGGATTTTTTAATCAGCTCTCTATTTCAGAACCAGATTCCAGGTGAGGGGTTCAACCCAGAGCCCTCCCTCTTGGCTATTGCAGCTGTGACACAGAGGGACCATGCATGCTATTGCAGAGCGATGGACTGGGGATGCCACTTGAGTTGAGCTTGGGGCGGAGAGAGGATCTCCACACCAATCCAGCCCTGCTCAGAGCCTGATGGGGCAGCAAAGCTCACTCTCAGCGAGGACAACAGACCTTAGAGGCCGAGGGCTTGATTCACCATTCCATTGCAGCCACTGGCACTAGTGAACCCCCAAACATATTCTTATGTAGCAACCTTGGGCGGGCGTGCAAATAAACACATGAGGTACAGAGCAGTATGATTCCACAGCTGCCCAGGGCTCGCTGTCTGCACGCCATGACCCTGTTGGGACCTTCTAACCACTGCCCAAGGAACAGCCTCATGCAGCCTTCCTCCCCACTCCCTCCTCCTCCCTGGTGCACTAAAGAGCTCTCTGTGCTGAGGCTTGTCATCAGCGCACACCAGAATGAAAGGTGAGAACCTCGTTACTAGTCTAGATTGATGCACACTTCTATTTTCGAGCTCATCAATCATGCTATTAAATAATAATGAGCTTCCAGTGCTCCCTGCTGGTGGAATGGCTTTGTCTGGCAGCACGTTCATTACCCAGATTAGCGTCCACTCTTCCTGCAAGAAATCTGCCCGCCAGAGCCGCTTTGAGACCCAGTAATCCCCCCAACCCCCCATCACAAATCAGATCATGAGGCCAGATGTGGCGCATGCTGGCCGGGCCTGTGGGACCTCAGATGGGCTTGCAGTTGGTCTGCCCTGCCTGTGTGCACTGACTGAACCCAGTGCAGCTGCCTGGCACTGCAGGCTGCAGAGGCTTTAGAGATTTGAAGGGGCCACACAAAGAAAACAGCCAGACAGAAGAGCCACAGAGCTAAGTTCACACTGTGGGCAGAAGCCCGGAGGAGAGGCCAGAGATGGTTAAAAATGCTGAACATCAGGGGGCTTGGCCTATTCTCCCTCGTCTCTGCCATAATCCGGCGTCTCCTCAGGCTTCCCACGGTAGGACTCGGATCCGTGCCCACAGCACTCAAGAGAAGCAGCTGGGAGAAGCCAACGTGCAGCAGGAGCTGGGGAAAGGGACAAGAATGCAGCATAAGCCACTAGCCACAATGGAAATTTCATTCGCCTGGCAGTTAATGGGGACCTGTGATGGGTCTCTTCGAGCTGGAAGGATGCTGCCCCACACTGGGCACCGCCGGTGTGGGATGATGCTAAGAGCCTTGGAGTTTTCTGCCCTACCCCCACCCAGTGCCCCTGCCCCAGGTGTTGCCTCAGGGGTGGGAGTTTTACGTTGGAGTTGCCCCACCGTGTCAAAGCCAAGCCCAGTGCTAACAGCCCTGTTTTCACAATCCCTGCTGAATCGCACGCACTCTGCAGCTCCACCTGGGAGGTTGCTCCGCTGCGTGCAGGAGGCAGTGTTTCCTAGTGGATAGGTCAGGGGTTCAGCAGACCTGGGCTCTAGTCCTGACTGTACACTGGTTTCATGGTTGACCTTGCGCAAATCACTTTCCTGCCTTGTGCTTCAGTTTCCTCATCTGTGAAAAGGAGATAACGCCACTGACCTGCTTCATAAAGCAACCCTGGAGCTGCTGATGAACAGTGCTCTATAAGGGCAGTAATATACAAAAGAACAAAAGAACGGCCACACTGGGTCAGGCCGAAGTCCCTCTAGCCCAGTATCCTGTCTGCTGACAGTGGCCAATGCCAGGTGCCCCAGAAGGAAGGAACAGAACAGGTAATCACCAAGTGACCCATCCCCTGTCGCCCATTCCCAGCTTCTGGCATATCACTCCCTGAAAGCCCATTCCCCAAATAAACCAAACAGAACACAAGCCCCTGGGGAAAGGGAGCAGCTAGGGTTCTAAGCAGAGCTCAGGGCAGGCTGCTGGCTTCAATTCCCCGCTGCCCTGCACCGCATGTGGCTATTCGTACCCGGGTGAAGTGATGCAGGAGAGATTTACGCCGCCTCTCACTCTGCCCTGGGGGTGCTGCTGTGAGTGTTCCTGTCAGATCGGAGACCCCCAGCACTGCACCTCCTGCAAACGGCAGCTCCTGGAATAGCTGTGAGCTCGGAAGGCACCGTGCACACCTACGATGTTACATAAGTACTTATTAATAATACTCGGAGGCTGCAGATGCTCCTGCACGTGGCTCTGCAGAGGGGAGCTGATGCTTCTTGCCCTCCAACACGGTGCCCCTGCAGCCTCGCTAGCCTTGAGGAGGCCGGAGGTAACAAACAGGTGTCGGGGCGCCGGGAGGGTCAGTGCCTGCATGTTGCTTTGAAGATGCAAGCCCTGAGCATAGGGATTAATGACAACATCTTATTGCCCAAGTTATGCCTCTTGCGACAAAACCCTGCGCAAGTCGGTGTGACTGTGCAGCAGCCACTCACAGCTCCCTGGCAGCACGGGGCTTTGAAATCAGATCCTCCCTAGCCCAGGCCCCTGCCTCCTCAGCTAAAGAGCATCCATCCGCTGTTAGCAGTGCAGGGGCTATGACACACAGCTAAACCGTGCTAATACTGCCCAGTAGCTGGGGCTGGGAACCCAAGAGATACTAGCTGGGCCATGACATAAAACAAGTCAGCAAAACTTTCTACTCAGGATCCCTGCTGGCTTCCTGCATGCACTGACTGCAGGGGTCATCCCGTACAGGGCCAGGGGCAGGATCAGCACCTGGGTGGTTAGAATCAAGATTAGTGATTTTGGGGGCCCAACAGGCGACAGCTGAAAGGGGCCTGATCCTTGGGGGGTGAAGGGAGGAGCGTTCTCAGCACTTGCTACAATCAAGCCCCTTTGGGGGTGTCTCAAGTCAGGCTCCCAAATTCCCTGGGCACTTTGGAAGACCTTGGCTTTTGTGTTGAGCAAACTCCAGATGTCTCACCATGCGAGCTCAGCTCCAGCCCTGGGGATCTTCCCCTTTTTAAGTGCAAAGCCAGAGGCACCAGCCCACCGCTGCAAATTCCAGAGCGCAGGGTACAAGGAGCAGTGGAGGGAGGAAGAAGCCAGCTGTCCAGCTCCCTCTGCGTCTAACACTCCTGCCCCTTCTGGGGGTCTCCCCCGGCCCCTCCACCTCCACAGAAGCGCCCCAGCTAGGTAAGCAAAGGGGACAGGGGGAACTCATCAGGCTTGGACGCTGGGGTTCTGAGCCTCTGGTCCCAGCCCGTTCTGGGGAGCGACTCCCAGTGGCTGCGTGCATGGGCCCCACATTCAGTGCCACTCGGGTTATGCCAGCGTTTGGAGCTGGCTGCATGAGGCCCGGCTTGGGGAGACACTACGCATGCCAGCTCTCATTCGGCCAGCACACTGAGTGACAATAGTAGCATAGCCACAGTAGCACAGGCAGGAGCTTGGACTAGTTACCCAAGTACGTCCCCATGGGGTCCGGACGGGTTTGTGCCCAGGGCAGCTAGCCCCTCCCGCCACTCGCTGCTACCACAGCTGCCCTCTGTTTTCAGCACTTTGAATTAGCAGGAGCATGTCTCCTCCAGCCGAGAGCCCAGCCCCAGTGCCACCTGCAGACGTACCTCAGCCATGCCAGAGCAAACGAGGTGCTTTTTCTCCTGCCTCCCAACCCCCGGCAGGGACCGCGCTCCTGCCGGCTTGGGTCGCATGTCTGGGGACAAAGGGGCGGCAGGCCAAGCACTACCCATAGCGACCTTCCGTTGTTTTGCACAGGGGCAATCAGGTGGGATTTCATAGACACTGCTGTCGGGATGCACAAGAGCCATCTCCCTCTCCCAGCGCTGGGCTGACTCCTGCCAGCTGGAGGGGAAGGGAAAGCAGTGAGGGCTGGCTTGCTGCTGGCACCAGCAGCTCCGAGCGCCCCGGGAGCAGACCTGAATAGGTGCTGGAACTAGGGGTGCTACTGTGCAGTGGCTTGAAGTGGTTTCCATTCTATCCAGGGTTTACAGTTTGGTTCAGTGGCTGTCAGCTCCCACACTGTACACATTGTTCCAGCCCCCCTGCAGACCTGTGGGTGAGAAGGTGTCGAGTTTGCACAGTTGGGCCAGAGTCACACACTCATGAGCACGGCCTCGCTCTCCTCCCCACAGCTCCAGGAGTTCTCCCTTCATAAGCCAAACGAGAGGGGGCCAGGTCATGTGTTCTGCAGTGGGGCACAGAGCCACCCCTCTGCACTGGATCCCCCGTCAAGGGCACCTCCCCTTGCCCTGACCCCCTGGTGCTCTGCTCACAGGTTGGTGACTGGCTGGGGAGGGGCCCCGGGGCCACTGGGGAGACACTGCCAGCACCACTGCTGTGGAGCCCCAGGATCCTGCCGCCAATGAGGAGGCTTCCTGCAGATGGCAGGGTCCACGGGGCCTGGGTCATAGCCACTGGTCATTCTGCAGGAGGGTCCCCCCCTTCCCTGATGGAATGATCTTAGGAAAGCTCCATGCAGGGGAGATTCTCACTGAGCTCTCTGCTACCCCCAGACGCTTTGAGATGCCCAGGAGTAGATAATCAGTGTTACTTGCCCAGAGAAGTCCCTTCCTAGTCCCCATCAGAGCAAGGTTGACTCATGCTCAGAAACTGCAAGGCTTGTATCCTTCCTAGGCTCTTGACCTCCTATGATGTCATGTGGCAGTGAGTTCCACTGGTTTATTACATGTGTAAAGAATTAGCTTCTAGCCACTTGCCATTTCATTCCCTGTGATAGTGAGCTATGAAAAGGTAAGAAAAACTACCTTTGCTATTTGATAGTTGTTTGCAGCATTGTTGTAGTTGTGTAGGTCCCAGGGTACAAGAGAGACGAGGTATCTTTTATTGGACCAACTTCTGTTGGTGGCAGGTACAAGCTTCCGAGCCACCTAGAGCTCTTTGTCACTCTGCTTCCTTCCCCAGCCCTGAAGAAGAGCTCTGTGTAGCTTGAAATCTTGGACCTTCCACCAGCAGATATTGGTCCAGTAACAGATATTACTTCACCTACTTTGTCTCTCCCTTTGCTACTCTGTTCAGTCCCCTGGGTCTGTTAGAGAGATTATTCCTTCACGCTCCCACTTCCCTGGTCCTTCTCGCATGAACAGAGAGCAACAATACCCAAAGTCCGAAGTTGCAAACAATTCGATGTTTACTGGGGTGAACTTCCAGCAAGCTTAAATTCAAGTTCCTTTTTTCTTATTTTCGAATCCCAACTTACTTCCTGTTTGCCCCTAATTTATATAGTAATATTCTTAGCTATACCTTAACCAATCTTATTCTACTGAAATTTACTTAACCGATCCTAACATATTGTAGCATGATTAGTTAACCAATTATATCCCACCACCTTAATTAGTTTACACCCAGCAAAATTAATTATACAGCAGACAGAAACAATTACAGAACCAGACAGAGACCATAAAAATAAACAATAGCAAACTGGGAACTATAATGACAAAACAATACAGAAGTGAGGACTTCACAACTACATCTATAAAGACACAAGGGTTTCCCAGCTGTGTCTATTGATAAGTGAGTTCTTACCAGACAGAAAACTATCAAGTACTCCTTTTCTTTTTGCGAATACAGACTAACACGGCTGTTACTCTGAAACCTATCAAACTAAATTTCCTTTTACATCTTCTAGGCTCTTCCCTTTCTCTGGAGGTGATAGATCGGATCACCTTCCTAACAGCCCCATATTGACTAGTTTGGAATGTAAGGATGTGACCGTTCGCTTCCCAGCTTATGGCTGTCTCTGCTGCTTAGCCAAGGCATTGGCCTAAGAACAGGGCCTCAGACTGTCCCAGTGAGAGAAGGCCCTTACACAGATTCTTTCTTGTATACCTCTATTACTAGCTAAATGATAAACATACACCTAAATTCTTAAAGTATAGGCCTTTACAGGCAGGCCTGAATATCTATATCCTAACAGGGTCCATGCCCTTTGGATGCATTTCCTCTCTATACCAACCAGTCCCAATCTTCCCCATTGCTCTTCATATGGAAGTCTCTTGAGGCTCCATATTGTTTTGGTCGCCCATATTTTAGCCACCTCGATTCTGCTCTCTCTCTTTCGGTGACCCGTTTGCATGCTGCATTCCAAGGGAGGGCATGCCATTGATCTGTACCATGGCATTCCCATATTGGCAGGATTCTTCTCTGTCCTATCCCTTAGGCAGCCTAACATCTTGTTTGTTTTTCTGGCTGTGGCTGTGCATTGAGGAGAAGTCTTCGCTGAGCTGCACAGAGCTGTCATCTGAGAGATTGCAGTTAATTTATGACCCAGCAACGTCTCTGAGTAAATCAGACTATTCCTTCCAACAGGCTTTGCTTTACATTCATCCGCTGCCGGCTGACAGAATGCTCAGCAGCTAGTAAGACTCTGAATAACAGCAGACTCTAGCTGGCCTACTTAGATATAAAAATCTTTCTGAAACTATTGTCTAGCTGTCTTAGGTACTTACCTGGTCCCTGTGGCCAGAGCATCTGAGCACCTGGCAATCTTTAATGTTAATCTTCACCTCCCCTGGCGGGCAGGGCAGCACTACGAGACCTGTTCTCTAGCTGCAGAGCTCAGGCACAGAGAAACGACGGGACTTGCCCAAGGTCACCCAGACAGCCTGTGTCAGAGCTGGGAACTGACTCTAGGGCTGCCGAGCTAGCCCCGGACCACTCGACCATGCTGCCTCGCCTTTTGTGTTATCCAGCGTGCTCCGTGTATCACACGGGACACTAGCTATCCGTGCATGACACTGCCACACCAACAGCCAGAAGACTCCTCTGTGAATGTATCTGTGCTCTTATCTGTAGAACACAACACTGTCCACAACGCTGAACAGTCAGTTGGTTCCCTGCACTAGCAGACGATTGCACCTTCCACCCCCAAGCTAACCTAGTCATGGATTGGAAGGGCAGACGGTATTGTCTAGTGTGACCTCCCGTGTAACATAGACCAAGAGACAATCTTAGGCTCCTACCTCAGGAGCTGATGTTGTTGCATCAGGTGGGACCTGAACCTTCCCCCCCAACGAAAAGTCCCAGCTCCTGGACTCGGGTGATTACAAGGGACTCGTGGCTTTCAATTTTTGTGAAAATAAGTTTCTAGCCCTAATGGCAGGGTGAAAAGCTGGAGAAGGTGAGCCCTAAAGACACAAAGCCCGGAAGCCAAACCAAAAATCCCCACGGTTGTTATTTTTAACCATCTCATGATTTCTGATCCAATCTCATGAAGGGTGGCTGGCTCATGGAATTTGAATGCTTCACGTTCACATTACTCAAGAGCTCAGAAAAGAGCTACAAGACCAATTTGGGGGATGGCCTGTGTCCTTGGCCATGCCTCAGCTCAGGGCGATGGGCTAGGTGGCCTCTTGAGGTCCCTTCCAGCCCTACACGTCTATGATTCTAGGAGGACTAGAAAACCTGCCTTAGGGTGACAGACCACAGAAGTTCCATCTATTTACATTGCCAACAAATTGATGGGTAAGAGGTGACTTGCTCACAGTCTATGAGAACACACACAGGGCAAACTTTCTGAAAGCAGCAGGCTCTTTAATCTGTCAAAGGCAGAACAAAACCCAGTGGCTGGAAGATGAAGCTCAACCAATTCAGTCTGGAAATAAGATTCAAGTTTTTAACAATGAGAATCCTAGCTCAGTGGCCCTCAGCCTTTCCAGGCTACTGTACCTCATTCAGGAGGCTGATTTGTCTTGTGTACCCCAAGTTTCACCTCACTTAAAAACCATTGCTTACAAAATCAAACATAAAACTACAAAAATGTCCCAGCCCACTATTACTGACAAATTGCTTCCTTTCGCATTTTGTCTGTATGAAATTTTCGTTTGTACTGACTTCGCTACTGCTTTTTATGAAGCCTGCTGTAAAACTAGGCAAATATCTAGATGAGTTGATGTAACCCCAGAAGACCTCTGTGTATCCCCAGGGGTACATGTACCCCTGGTTGAGAACCACTGCTCACGCTCATCTAGAAATTCTGGGTTTGCTACAGAGATCAGTGGGTGAGGTTCTCTGGTCTGTGTACGGAGGTCATACTAGATGATCAGAAAGGTCCCTTAAATTCTCTGCACCTGCCAGTATGTCTGCATGTGGCACTAGGGATGTGATTCCCAGCATATAGAAATACTTGTGTGAGTTCTCATCCAGCTAGCATGCTAAAAATAGTTGTGTAGCCACAATAGCAGAGGCACTGGTGAGCAGTGGCACAGGTTTGCCGTGCCAAGTATGTACCCATGGAGTTCAGGTGGGTTAGTACCCAGCACAGCTAGTCGTCGTTGTAGTTCTTCACATGGGACTTTGACCAGGGCACTTTAAACATTGCAATATGGACGGGATCTTCGACGGGGGCTTGTCTCAGCTGAGAGATGGCTCCTCCTACAGCCCAGGCATCCCACGCTGGGTTGTTAGTTCACTGCTGGCCATGGACTTGACACCATTTTTGCAGGGATCTGGGATTTCCGTGGAAGGGTCTTAACCCATTGGCAAGCACGTCTGACCCTGCTCATTGCAGTGCTCACAGCCTGGGCTGGCAGGTCTGCAGCAGGGGAGCGTCCGCCGACAAATTCAGCTTTTCCTACTGAGAATTCAGAAGCAATAGTTCTAATTTCTACTTCATTTAAGTTTGTATTCACACCTTGCCACAGCACCCTCTTCCCCTCTGCAATCTCACCTGCCCTTAGAATCATAGAAGATTAGGGTTGGAAGAGATCGCAAGAGGTCATCTAGTCCAACCCCCTGCTCAAAGCGTGACCAACCCCAACTAATCATCCCAGCCAGGGCTTTGTCAAGCTGAGCCTTAAAAACCTCTAAGGATGGAGATTCCACCACCTCCCTAGGTAACCCATTCCAGTGCTTCACCACCCTCCTAGTGAAATAGAATTTCCTAATATCCAACCTAGACCTCCCCCACTGCAACTTGAGACCATTGCTTCTTGTTCTATCATCTGCCACCACTGAGAACAGCTGAGCTCCATCCTCATTAGAACCCCCCTTCAGGTAGTTGAAGGCTGCTATCAAATCCCCCCTCATTCCTCTCTTCTGCAGACTAAATAAGCCCAGTTCCCTCAGCTTCTCCTCGTAAGTCATGTGCTCCAGCTCCCTAATCATTTTCATTTCATTTCATTCCAGATCATTAATGAAGATGTTGAACAAAACCCACACCAGGACCAACCCCTGGGGCACTCCGCTTGATACTGGCTGCCAGCTAGACATTGAGCCATTGATCACTACCCGTTGAGCCTGACAATCTAGCCAACTTTCTAGCCACCTTATAGTCCATTCATCCAGTCCATTCTTCTTTAATTTGCTGGCAAGAATACTGTGGGAAACCATATCAAAAGCTTTGCTAAAGTCAAGATATATCACGTCCACCACTTTCCCCATATCCACAGAGCCAGTTATCTCATCATAGAAGGCAATCAGGTTAGTCAGGCATGACTTGCCCTTGGTGAATCCATGCTGACTGTTCCTGATCACTTTCCTCTCCTCCAAGTGCTTCAAAATGGATTCCTTGAGGACCTGCTCCATGATTTTGCTGGGGACTGAAGTGAAGCTGACTGGTCTGTAGTTCCCCAGATTCTCCTTCTTCCCTTTTTTAAAAGATGGGCACTATATTTGCCTTTTTTCAATTGGCTGGGACCTCCCCCAATCACCACGAGTTTTCAAAGATAATGGCCAATGGCTCTGCAGTCACATCAGCCAACTCCCTCAGCACTCTCGGATGCATTAGATCCAGCCCCGTGGACTTGTGCATGTCCATCTTTTCTAAATAGTCCTTAACCTGTTCTTTTACCAATGAGGGCTGCTCACCTCCTCCCCATACTGAGCTGCCCTGTGCAGCAGTCTGGGAGCTGACCTTGTCTGTGAAGACCAAGACAAAAAAAAAAGCATTGAGTACTTCAGCTTTTTGCACAGCATCTGTCACTAGGTTGCCTCCCCCAATTCAGTAAGGGGCCCACACTTTCCCTGACCTCCTTCTTGTTGTTATTTTTGTAGCAATAAACACCCATTTTTTCATGATTTGTGTGTATAAAAACAAAGATCTTCTGTATTTTCCACAGTATGCATCCGATGAAGTGAGCTGTAGCTCATGAAAGCTTATGCTCAAATAAATTGGTTAGTCTCTAAGGTGCCACAAGTACTCCTTCTCTTTTTGCAAATATTTTATTAGTCATCTGTCCAAGTTTTCACTTCTTGTAAGCTTCCTTTTTGTGTTTAAGCTCACTGAAGATTTCACTGTTAAGCCAAGCTGGTCGCCTGCCATATTTGCTATTCTTTCTGCACACTGGGATGGTTTGTTCCTGCACCCTCAATAAGGCTTCTTTAAAATACTTCTTTCCTCCTCATATTAGCCTCCCAGGGGATCCTGCCCATCAGTTTCCTGAGGGAGTCAAAGTCTGCTTTTCTGAAGTCCAGGATCCATATTCTGCGGCTCTCCTTCCTTCCTTTTGTCAGGATCCTGAACTCGATAATCTCATGGTCGCTGCTGCCCAGGTTGCCACCCACTTCTACTTCCCCTACCAATTCTTTCCTGTTTGTGAGCAGCATGTCAAGAGGAGCACGGCCCCTAGTTGGTTCCTCCAGAATTTACACGAGGAAGTTGTCCCCAACACTCTCCAAAAACTTCCTGGATTGTCTGTGCACCGCTGTATGGCTCTCCCTTCTCCTCCCTCCCTCCCCGCACCCTTAGACCCCTGCCCTCTGCAATCTCACTGCCCTTGCCCCCATCCCTCCCCACACCATTAGCCCCCTTCCCCTCTGTAATCTCACCTGCCTTTTTTCCCCTACCGCTGTACCCTCAACTCCCCTCTGCAACCTCTGCTTTGCATTCCAGGATCCTCCAATCCACCGTCAGCTTCACTCAGCTCTTTCCATGCAATCAAATTCAATTTCATTTTGGTTCATTTTATCTTTGCCCTGGCTTTCCTGCCCAGTGCTCTTCTGGGCTGGTTAGGTGCCAGAGAATTTGGACTGGCTGTTTTTATTTGCATGAACAAATCCAGACTCTAATCTGTTGGACCCATCTGCATGAAGTTAATTACCTCAGGGCCAGCCTATGCCAGGGAACATTGTAGAGCCAGGAGAGATCCTAACAGCAACCCCCCAGAGAGGGCCTGATCCTGCCTTAAAACTGCTGATCATTCTTGCACCAAACCGACTCTGAGAAAAGAGGGGCAGAGTCAGAGGGGATCACCAGGTCATCTGGTCTCATCTCCTCCTCCAGCCCCAGCCAGCACCCACACACTACACCCAACAACCCAAATGAGAGCAAAGTATTTCAGCCCATGAGAGACTAGACTATTTCGTGCCACAGGCAGAGAACAGGATGGACCGAGGGGCACCAGTACCAGAGGCTGATTAAATAAGATATGCCCAGATAATCCTGGCAAGGAACCAGCACCCACATGCTTCAGAGGAATCTGACGCCCCCTGCCCCACCCCTGAGTCACTGTCAATCTGACCTGGGGGAAAATCCCTTTGTGATAGGTTTCCCGGGGTACCACCTGAAACTGGGGTACAGCTGAGCCCTAAGTCTTGCCAACCTGGGCTCCCTCTCACACTGTGATGTTGTGACAAGCTGCAAACCCCTCCAGGTCCTGCACTCACCCAAACATCCAGCTGAGTTACATGAGTTTGTGTGGAAGGTTGGTTTTCTATGAGAGTATCCAGTTTTGAGATCTCATTCTTATTAATATTTCCCTGTTTGCTGTAGAGGATGTTGATCAGGTGTTCCCGCAGTTTCTTTGAGAGTGTGTGGCACAAGCTGTCAGCATAGTCTGTGTGGTATGTAGTGTCATGCATCAACTATGGGAAAGGGACTGAGAGACTTTTTCCATTGGACCATATGAACTGGAACCATAAACTCACTGAACAGTAAATCCCACCAAATGAGGATAAATCCATCCTCATCATCGTATCCACTCATTATACTCCACACCTGAACATAGCCATTATATGAACAACATACCCCCAGATCTAAATGTCTGTACTTTGACCCATTAAACTTTTACCCCCAATCGGGGAGATTGCAGATTATGTATTCCTTACGCCGTCCATTCCTAAACCGAATTTCGCACCCCTTGATAATCTGTACCTTATTCCCTGATAACCAGAAACTTCTATGCTTAAACTCTGTACCATTTTCTTTTTACTTCAACATCATCTTAATAAAATTATTATGTATGTAGTATGGTATGTGTGGTATGTATCTTCCTGTCTAAGAAGATATTTCATAGAATCATAGAATATCAGGGTTGGAAGGGACCTCAGGAGGTCATCTAGTCCAACCCCCTGCTCAGAGCAGGACCAATCCCCAATTATATCATCCCAGCCAGGGCTTTGTCAAGCCTGACCTTAAAAACTTCTATGGAAGGAGATTCTACCACCTCCCTAGGTAACGCATTCCAGTGTTTCACCACCCTCCTAGTGAAAAAGTTTTTCCTAATACCCAACCTAAACTCCCCCTTCTCATTCTCACCTTCTCATCCACTGGTTAGTTTTTGCAGCACATATCCAGTTCAGAGACCTGGGACCCCCTTTTCATGAGACACCCCCACTGGCCCAGGAGTACTTAGTGGATCATCATTTGGGCCATTTCTTCTCCTCTTACAGTCACAAGTTCTTGTCTCTTAGCCCAAGGGGCCCCCTCTCCTGGGTTTTGTTTTTGTAAATCTCCAACCTGCATCCACTGCAGACAGTAAACACAGGCTGTCTCCAGGGCTGTTCATTGTTCTTACCTTGATTGGGTCAGCTCTCAGACTCTCCCTCCTCAGGTGACAGGTTTCACTCCCAGCAGATTTGGATCTTAATACCCTACATGTCACATAGCTCTAAAACAGCTTCCTATGCAAACAGCTGTCAATAACCATGACAATCAGCCAGCTCTTAGCTTTTTGCAGAACCCCCCTCCCCCCATCCCCTTAAGTGAAGTACTGAGAAGCTGGTCAGTCACAGGGAGATATACCTGCCTGGGTGTGCATGGCTGTGCTACCCAGCTGTGCCCAGAAGAGTTTTTGAAGTCTTGCCGACGAGGGGACTTAGTCTGCCAAGCACCTGTTCCCAGAATATGAAGATCAAAGGCCCAAGCTGTGGAAAGGAGAGACTGACCCATCAATGGGCAGGGTTGTTCTGAACTTGTAAGCACAGGAAAACCCTGCATGGGGCTTAAAGGCCTGGCTCCTAGCAGAGCCCTGGCTGGAGTTGGTGCTTCGCAGCTGCACGTAGGTTCTTTGATGGTGTTTAATGCATGTCCTCTGATATGCTTTCACCTTGAGAATCAATGTGCTTGCTTAGAAAGAATGGGTGGTACCATAACTCTGGCTGTTACCCCAGAGGCTGTGGCCTGTTGTGACAGCAAAGTGCAGACACAGGCCTGCTTAGATCTGTCTTGCTGGGGACATCACAATGTAGGCAGGGAGCTGTGCAGCCCATGAAATCCCGCCCAGGAAGGAGATTAATCTGGGTCTCTGCCTAAGCAAGGTGATGGCTGAGAAGTCAGGACCCTAGAGCAGGTGCTATTGCTGGACCACGGAGAGGGAATACAGGTGCCCTGGACTATGAAACCCCCACAACTTCTATTGGAAGGCCATACCAGAACCCCACTACTCTGATGGCTAGAAACCTTATAATTGCCAGCCTGAATTTGCAGGTGGCCAGTTTGTACCCATTTGTCCTTTAATGTCAATAGTTTTTCACCCTCCATGTTGCTTACCCCCCCCAATGTATTTCTAGAGAGCAATCATATCCAGGGGTGTGGGAACAATTTGTATCGTGGGGTTGCTGAGAGCCATTGAATCAAAGTGTAAACCCTATATCAGATGGAAACCACTTCAAGCCGGGGGTGTGGCAGCATCCCTAGTTCCAGCACCTATGATCAGATCTCCTCTCAGCCCTCTTTCTGCCACACTAAACAGGCTAAGCTCTGCCAGTCTCTCCTCCATCTTTCCTGCTGAAGGGCAAAGATCTACCCCCCACTCTCCCCATAGCTAACTCCTGCCGTGTGTTTGAGAGGGGAAGGTGCGCTTGCGAGTGAGCAGAACACAGGTGAGCTTGCTGGGGTCAGGAAGTACCATGCCCAGCACAATGGGCTCCCAATCCCTGACTGGGGTCTCCTGGCACCACCACATTATAAAGCATAAGAATGATAATGCTGCATGGAGGTGTGGGGGGCTCAGGTGTGACTTGGTCACACAGGTACTTGCTTCCCTGTTGCTCTGCACAGGGCTCTTGTTGCTGGTCAACAGTGGTGACCCCGCAGGCAGAGACAAGGGGATGGGAGGGGAGTGATGCTGGCAGACCAGGAGTCATCTCATGCCAAGGTCCCCATGTCTTAACTGAACACTGACAAGTACACAGCTGGACTCAGTCTGGCTCATCTGTGTGCTGTGTGGTTACAATGGGCATCCGGTGTAAGAATGTGTTTATGTTTAGACTCTATTGAATGCTTGTGAGCTGCTGCAGCATTAATCTCACTTAGAGCCTCTGGATCCCATATTGTAAGGTGATATTTGGGCATTTGCACTGTGAGCCTCTGAACTGTGTAAATCACCAGCCAGGAGGGAGACAGTAACTAGTGCAAAGTGCTGGTCTCCAACAGAAGGTGTCACATCCTGGCCAACAGGGAAGGCCCATCGACACCAGGTGGACTATTGTGGAACATTAAAGAGCAAAAGACTTTGTTGCTCTGCTCTTCCCCCAGCGAAGATGAGTCATGCAATGGGTTCCTCCCATTGGCTGAGTTTACGGCTCAGGGTGTGTCTGTGGGGAGGGACTAAAACCCCCTAAACAAGAAGGAACTGGTATCTATGCTGCCTGGACTTTGCAGGGGAAGGTTTTTAAGCATAAGAAAGAGATCCCCAGCTGCTTAGCCTGGGTTAGCACTGAAGGACATTAAGGGTGTGTCTACACTACAGTAAAACACCCTACACTGGCCTTTGTCAGCTGATTCAGGTTCCTGGGGTTACAAAATTGCAGGATAGATGTTCCAGATTGGGCTGGAGCCTGGGCTCTGGGCCTTTCCCTCCCTTGAAGGTCTACACTGCAAATTTACAAAAAGAAAGAAAGGTGAGAGTTAACATTGGTTAAAGGAATCAAATACATACAATAAATGCAAGCTTCTTGGATCAGGCTTGTAGCAGTGACGGAATAAATTGCTGGCTTACTTTGTACAAGATTTGTTGCAATTATATAGCAGTGATAGCAACAATGATCTACATGGTCATATTTTAATCAGATCACATCACACCATTGACCTAGGGTAAGTGACCGGTCCTTTGGGATTGGAAGTAACCTGACTATTGCTGTGATCCCTGGTGTAAGGGACCATCTGTCACAAGGGGATGCTCACCTGGGTGGTGAGATAGATGGGAGTACCCAGGGGGACTGCGTGTGACTCAAGGTTAAGGCTGGCAAAATGCCTGAGGAGTTTACACGCAATGGCTGGTTGGTGAAATCTCAGCACAGCTCTCACAGCCAGTTTGGGGCTGTGCTCTGCTTCCTAACAGCCTGCCCTGAGGTTTGTACCATGCTCTTGAGTCACCGCAGGACAGCTTGACGGGCGGCTTGTGCTTCTAAGTCACCTTGGTGCTTTTGACACACACCACCCCGGGGCTCTCCCAGATGGGTACCAAGGCACCTGTTAAACCTATTCTAGGCAGCACTGGAGTCTGCGGGCACCACGGATCAGTCTCACCCCTTGTGGAGGGGCAGCGCTAGGCCTCAGGATCATTCTAAGTCACCCTTTAGCCTGGCAGAAATGGCCCACAACACCGGGATGGATTGCACCCCATGCACACACATTGAACAGCATGATTTCCACCCCCCTTACCAGCGCTGCTCTACTCTGGCTGCTCACCCAGGTGCCTTTGCTCAGCCAGCAGGGAGCCATGCCACAGCCTGCATCTAGCTGGCACAATGTGATGTGTTTGCCACTGCGCTTTGAAGCGGATGCCCATTCTGATCCCTGGAGGCACGGGCATTCCACGACTCGGAGCCTGAGAACATCCCCAACCCCCTGTGCTCTGTCTGCCGCAATGATCCTCCTCTCACCATGGACTGGGGCACAGCTAGGCCCCCAGGCTGCCCACTGTGCCTTGAAACATGGGCACCAGCCAAGGTCTTGAAGTGGGTCTGGAGTTGCATGGGGAGCCGGAGCAGAGCCCAGAGCACCAGCATGCCGTGCTCCCCCCGGGCAGCGTTGCCTCTCAGCGGGCCAGTGAGTCCTCCCCACCAAACCCACAAGAGCACATGCATAGCCATGGACTGAAAACTATGCTTCCCTCCTTTTCCAGTGGAACCCCCATTGCACGGGACTGGCCGATGGGCACCCCATCCTGTGTCCCCTGTGGCCGTGCGCAGCCGCAACCATCCCTGTCCCTCAGCAGAAAGGCCACCCATGCAGTGCAGGGTCCTTTCCTCATGTGGAAGCTTGGATTTCCCTTGGGGCCTGCAGTCCTTGCCTGGGTCAGTGTTCTCATGTGCAGAGCACTTTAGCTCTGGCTCTGTCACTGTGTTTTGCCTTTGTTTCCTGTGTGTGCAGATAGCTCATTGTCTGAAGCCCAATTCACTTCAGGCTGAGGCTGTCTTAGCTGGGCTGGGATCTGTCCTGTGTCCAGCATGTCATCTAAGCACATGGTAACTGAGGCTTGCCCCATGGGAGGCATTTTCCTGGTCACTACAGCAATCTGAATATAGTTTTTAAACGCTGCCCACACAACACAGAAAAATAGCCATTGTAGCCTGAGGACCGACAATATTTTGTGCTCTGCTTCTGCACAGCCAGCTGAGGGAGGAGACATTGACAGAGCAGACTGACACCACTAATAATATCCCTGCATAAGCGTGGAAGTGACCGTGCTAATTTCAAGCTCCATTAGAAACCAGCTTTGCCAGTGAGGGGAGGCGCAAAGTTTGAAGGATGGGTTAGGAGCCAGCTCTAAGGAAACAGCCTCAGCAAGCAGGAAAATAAAAGCCTCCCTTCTTAATCAAACTGGGTCAAACATAACAGATGTTTTGGTTCTCTGGTGATTCCAGGGGCAGCTCGTCCAGGCTGAACCAAAATCAAAGCTCTTTTGAAATTTTCAGCTAGTTGAAAAGTCAAAAACCGTCAGCTTGGTTCAAAGCTCAACATTGTGTGTCAATTGGACTCGCAAAGTTTCACGTTGATGTTTCATAGATTCGTAGATATTAAGGTCAGAAGGGACCATTATGATCATCTAGTCTGACCTCCTGCACAACACAGGCCACAAAATCTCACCCACCCACTCCTGCGATAAACCTCTCACCTATGTCTGAGCTATCGAAGTCCTCAAATCGTGGTTTAAAGACTTCAAGGAGCAGAGAATCCTCCAGCAAGTGACCTGTGCCCCATGCTACAGAGGAAGACGAAAAACCTCCAGGGCCTCTTACAATCTGCCCTGGAGGAAAATTCCTTCACGACCCCAGATATGGCCATCAGCTGAACCCTTAGCATATGGGCAAGATTCACCAGCCAGATACCCAGGAAAGAATTCTCTGTAGTAAACTCAGATCCCACGCCATCTAACACTGTTGTTTGCAGAGTGTTGGTGTAGCTGTATTGGTCCCAGGATTATGAGAGATATGAGGCAGCTAAGGTAATATCTTTACTGGACCAACTCCAGGTGTGGAAGGGACAAGCTTTCAGACTACATAGGGCCCTTCTTCAGGTCTGTGGAAGGAATTTTGATCTTCCATTTGGTTTCGAGCATTTGACAAAAGTGGAGGAGGGGCAGATTGACAGAGCACTCATGGGGAGGGACCTTTCATTGATGGTTAGAGCATTTACCTGAGCTGTGGAGACCCCTATTCAATTCCCCCTGGGTAGGAGGTGGAAAAGGGATTTGCATTTGGGCTTCCCATGTGGTAGGAGAGTGGCTTAGCCTGAGCTAAGGGGATAGTCTGGTGTAGGGCTGCCTCAGTCTCTCCTGTTGATGCTCTTTCACTTTGCATCAGATGAGTAGGCATTGGAGCAGGGACCTAAGTTTGGGTGTCCCATGTTCTAGGTGAGGGCCCTACCCCCAGGCTGCAAAGTCCTTCTCTCTTTCTTTGACCCAGTGACTATTCATTGCAATTCACAGTCATTTCTGATGTGCCACAGGCAGAAAACAGGAGAGACTGAGGTGTCACGAATGGCAGGGAATTGATTAGGTAAGATGTGCCCAGCTGATCCCAGCAAGTGGTCCACACCTGCAGAGGAAGGTGAACCCCCCTGCCCCCTCGCAAGGTTGCTGCCAATCTGACATGCGGAAAATTCCTTCCCAACCCAAAAAACTGGCCATCAGCGTGACCCAGAGTATGTGAGTATGACCCACCAGCCAGGTGCCTAGACAGGATTCTCTGTGCCACTTGAGAATACTGATCCACCTCTGCTCTGGGTGGGCATGCAGGGTGGGGGAGGACAGCAAAAGGTGACTTCTTAGCTCCTCTTCTGTTCTGGCCTGTTCTCAGGGCTGCTCTGACTTCCTCTTGCCTGCCTAGCATCCAGGGGCTGATCCAACAGCCACTAGTAGCTGGAGTGTAGCCATGCTCTAGCCACCCTCCTGCTCCAGGTCTGTGTCCTGCCCCCTGTGAGGAGCTGCACAAGGGTGGTGTCAAGTCCTTACACTGCACAGGGAATTACCAGGTGTCCAGATCTGCCAGCTCTACAGCCCGTTAGTACTACCCGAGCAGCACAAAGGGGCTGTGATGGAGAGGACAAGACTGAACTCCACTCTCCCCCATTGGCTTGACTGGGCTGCCTCAGGGCTGGGGCATGGAGGGAGCTTGCACCAGGGTTGAATCCCCCAAAATTCATTCACAGACACCAAATCCCCTGAACCAGCCATTCCAGAAAAGACAATTCAAAGTCCTCGTGGAGCCCTGTTAAGCCTATGGCTAGAACTCCACTGGGCACAGGGCCCCCTCCGTGTCGGCTAATTAGCCCCACACTAGACTAATTACTTCAGCTGTGTGATGCACATCACTGTTTTGCAATGGGAAATTTTCCATTTCTAACGTTTCATGCTGGGACTCCCCTGACAGAATGCTGCTGCTCCTGAGAAAATGTGAAAGGGAAACCAGAAAGAGCAAATATACACATGGCATGAAGTAGCTGAAGGAAAACACCATCCCTGAAATAACTGGAAATGCACTCATGTCCCCTGTATGGAGCAAAGTGCGGCATGGGAACTGCCTGATGGGATCAGCCCCAGGCTTCATCTAGTCCAGGATCCCATCTCCAGCAGTGCCCAGCATCAGATGCTGCAGAGGAAGGTGCAAAAGACCCTGAAGTGGGCAATTCTGAAATAATTTTCCTCCTAGCCCCATTAGTGAGAGTTTGGCTTGTGCGCAGATGCAGGAGGACATGTGCCTTTTCTTTAGCTGGGATGGTGAAGGCTTTACACTCTCCTCGATGGCATTTCTGTGTTTGTCTGTCTTGCGATAACATTTGAATGCCTCATTTGATTAATTTCAGCATTCCAGGGACTGTTCCAGGCATCAGTGGGCAGAACCCCAATGATCTGGGGGAAAATTGAAAGGGGGAAAAATGGGGGACACCTTGGAGCCTCATCCATCTGCTAGCCACAGCTTCCAGCTTCTCTGAAAGTGTCTGTACATCAGGTGGATGGCACCTTTTAACACCTTTCAGCATAACAGTACCTAGTGGCGGATTTAGAGTTAGTGGGGCCCTGTGCTCTGCTTCATTTCTGGGGCCTTTCCTTGGGACCCAGCCAAGAAAAAGAACATTCTCTCTCATCTTGTGGGGGGGGGGCTATGTACATGGGGAGTGCGGGGGCCCTGCCTTTGCTCCCCCTGCCCTTGCTCCCCCTGCCCCAATTCCACCCCCTTACCCAAGGCCCCGCCCCCTCCTCTTCTCCACCGCCTCCCCTGAGCGCCCTGTGGCCCCGCTCCTCCCCCTCCCTCCCAGAGCGACCTGAGCGCCAGCAAACAGCAGTTCGGAGGTGGAGAGGGAAGTGCTGGGGACGGGAGGGGCCAGGGGGGGACATGGCATGTTCAGGGGAGGAGGGCGGAGCTTGGCTGCCAATTGGTGCAGAGCCTGCAGGAGGAGCCCCAGGAGCCGGCAAAACCAAGCTTCTGCCTGCACAGCTGACTGGCCATGGGGCTCCCTGTCATTGGGGGGTCCCTGTGCCAGGGTAGCCTGTGTTTTACTGTAAATCTGCCTCCAACAATACGCCATCTCAGCAACTGCTCATCCACCCCGTAGAATTTTAACAAGTTAACACCCTGGGGGACCCTGGTGTGGGGGAAGTGGGGCACACAGAGCTCCTAGCATGAGGGGCAGGAGGAAATGGGGGGAAGAAGGTGAACACAGGGCCCCTGGCCTGGGGCAGAGAATGGGAGATGTTAGCATAGAAGGAGGGGAATGGGACCCCTGGTGGGGAGAGGGGATAATGGAGGACCCTGGTGGGGCAGAACAGGAAGTGGGACTGTCACAGGGTCCGCACAGGTTCCCACCCTCTCATCCCTGTGCTCAGGCTGGTCAAAAAAAGGGTCCCAATGCCTCTTTCAGGTGTTTCTCCAGTGTCTTTTTATTTACAGTGCTTTGTGCAGCCCCAATTCCCCCAACACTGGTCCCCACACTGACCCTTCCTTGGGTCTTCTAGCCTCTGAGGCTTCCCACAGTCAGTGGCGACAGCACTTCAACCCCCTTGGCCTCTCCCCAGCTAGCTGTTCCCTGGGCTTATATCTCCTCCCAGTCACCAGCCCAGCTGGCTCCACTTGGATCAGCTGATTCCCCGAGCTTGCCCTTGTTAGGGCCTGCAGCTGAGCTCTTTGCTGAGCGTCTGGGCCCTTGCATCCAGCCACTCTGCTGGGAAGCAGGGGAGAAGCCACCCCTTTAGCAGGGCACCCAAGAGGTTTATACCTCTGCCCTGCCACAGGGACAAAGAAGGGAATGGGGGCACACACAGAGGCTGTACCATATGGACAAGAATGGGGTACCTGGTATGAGAGGAGGGGAGGATAGAGGCACTCACCCCTTGGCAAGGGTGAGTTGCAGGGGGGAGTTTCTACTCCCTGCCCTTGAAATAGAGGGGGATGGGATGGGATGGTGCATCCAGGGAGCTGCCGGGGGGGAAATGAGAGGTTGCAAGGAGCCCCTGGTGTGTGCCGTGAGCTTGTGTGATGGTTCTTGAGGTACCTAGGGCTGAGTCACCTTGTTACCTCCCCCCGCTGCCCCACCCTGGCCCCAGTGAGAGGCAGACTTGCTTGTGCTGACCTGGATGTCAGCTCCCTGACACCACCAGCCTGTCAGCCACCAAACAACCTCCTCCGGGCTACGCTGGCCCCCGTTTGCAGTGCAGGTTAACAGTAGGGGGCCCCCAGTCCCTGTTCCCCTGTAGTGTCCAGCCCCTTCTCTGCTGAGCACTCCCGAAACACCAGCTCTGCTGTCCCCAAACAGGACAGTCACAAACCAGCCTCTTTGATCCAGCACAGGAGCAGCTCCTGGTGTCGGACCACAGCACTGAGATAACCGTGTGATCGTTTTCACGCTTACTCGTCTCTCAAAGGGGGAGATGTGAGCGTACCAGGCTACGCCTGTTCATCTCGCCCGTGTCCTTGCAATCAAGCCTGGCTGAGTGAGACCCCATTGTCATGAGTGTCACTGGGCTGCCCGATGACTTGCTTGGTGCAGGACGAAGGGGGCCCTCCCTTGCCTTTTCTTGACAGTCCCCAAAGTTCAGTGTTTGTGCCTCAGGGAGGCAGGATGACCCCGTAGTCTGGTGTGCTGCCTTCATGCTGACTTCACCCCCCACCTGGTGACTTTGCATTTAAATGATGCCACATTGTGTTAACTCACAATCTTAATTTACACGTGGGCTGACAGAGACAGGTGAATAAACATCCTCTGTCTGGCAGAAACCTGATTGTCAACTCTGCCTCAATACAGACTTTATGACCATAATATTAGCATACACACATAACTCCTGCCATAGTATCTGTACATGCATTTCACAAAGATGCTAATGCCCAGGGTGACCCTGGCTTTAAGACCTCACGTGCCCCGGATTGTACATACCAGAATGAGGATATTCTTGTAACCCCCTTGCCAGCTGGCCCTGAGAGGCTCTTAGGGTCACAGCTTGGCCCGCACAAAGTGTGAAGTGTATGACCGTCTCGTGTAAATCACCCCCTAGCTAATGTAAGTGCAGAAAATGGGATTATCCCTGTCAATGACCAACCTGGTCCTGAATGCTGCTAAACTCTTGGCTTCAGTGTCCTCTGTGGCAGTGAGTTCCGCAGGCTGCTTTGTGTTTTGATCAAGAGGATTTCCTTTTGCTGGGTGTAAGTTTTGTGCCTTCCCACTTCACCCAGCAACCTCTTGTCTTTATGAGGGTGGGTGCAATTCACCTCCTCTAATCCCCACCCCCCAGTCATTTGCTGTCTTATTTGCCCCCTCTCTAAACCAAACAGGCCCCATCTTCCCAGCCTCTCTTCCCATGGAAGAGCTTTCCCAGCCTCTAGCCCTGTCCATGGCCCCCTGGCTGAACAAAAGCCGGGGGATGTCCTGCCCTTTTTGGGGGGAGAGGGGTCTTCTGGCATCTTACCCCCTTTTTTTTTTCCAGAGCAGCCCTAAGCCTGTCTGGAAGGGGACCAGTGTCTTCCTGAGCTCATTCAAATACCCCACAGAGCCTCTCCTGGAGAGCTGAGGCCAGGGTGTGGGGGAAGGCGGGGGGGGGGGGGGAAGAGGCTCATCTGAGTTGTTCTCTCTTGTAGGCTATGTCTACACTGCAGACAGAGGGGTGCGCTCAGCTCCCTTAAGTCAGCGGTGGAGAGGGTTAACAGCTGGGCTTCTGCAGACCAGCTCTGTGGCGGAGCTCAGCTCCCCCTAGCAAACAGGCTGAGGCCTCCGCACTCACTCCATGTGCGGGCTGGCCCCAGCTCTCCAGCGAGGCGCAAGCAGCGCAACTGCCCCAGAGCCCTGCCCTGCCTGCGCGGTCCCGATCCGAGGAGGAGGGGAAAGCGTGTGTGTCTGCAGCCCCTGCACCAGCCGCCCCCCGGCTCTGCACCATTCGCTGGGCCCACCTTGATTAAAGTGGCAGCCCCCCTCCCTTTCCCCTCGGAATCCGGATACACCGGGAAGCCAGGGAGGGGCCGGGGGATCCCGGAGCAGCCAGCGCTGTCCAGGCAGCGGAATCGCCTGGGTAATAATGCAGCAGGTTCGGGTTTAAACGAGCTTTTCTCGCCCCCCTCCTCCGGGCCAGGGTCCATCTACAGAGGAGCCCCGGGGCACCGGCAGGCGCTGGTACCTTGGCACCCACCGGATGCCATTTTAGCTTCCTCTCCAAACGCCAGGCTCCTGCAGTCCCTGGCGGAGCGGCGATGGGCAGGGCAGGCACAGCCGGAGCTCGCCTTCGCGGGGCCGGGGATGTCCTGCCCGGCCAGCCCCCGCGGCGGTGCAAGAGGCTGCGTCTCCGCCGGTGCCCTGGCGGGGGGAGGCGCTCCCAGCTGCCCGGATTGGGGCGGGGAGCCCCCGGCCGGGAGCGCTGGCAGCGGGGGTGGGCTCGCCCCGGCGCTCCGGAGAGAGGCCATATCTGGCAAGCGGGGAGGGACCGGCGGCGCCTGGCTGAGCCAGGCTGCTCCGCTGCGCGCACGTTCCGGGCGCAGCCTCTCCGGCTCGCCGGCCCCTGCGCAGGCACCGGGCGGTGGGGCTGAGCGCAGGACGCGCTCACCGACTCGGGTAACTGGCGGCAGGGAGCAGGGGCCAGCGGCTCCGGGCGCGGGGGGAGCCGGGGCGGTGGGGTGGCAGCTGCCCGCCGGCTCTCACGCTCTCTCTCCCCCGCGCTGCAGGGGGAGCAGAAGATGGACGCCCCGCGGAGCCCCCCGCAGCTGGACCGGGACCTGCTGGAGTCCCCCGGGGGCTGCCCGTCCCCTCTGGAGCTCAAGTCCGGCCCCAGCAAGAAGATGTGGGTGAAGCTGCGGGCATTGTGAGTAATCCCGGCCTAGCAGAGCAGGGACCCCTGCCCCGCTCTGCGTCCTGCACCCCGGGGACCCCTTCTCTCTCCCTGGGGCCCTGCTCCCCACTGTCCCCAGGGACGTCTTCCTGCTTCCCAGGGGCTCCTGCATCCCCTTCCCCACTGGGTGTCCCACGCACCCATCCCCCTTTCGCCCTCTGCATCCTCCCTTCTCTTACTCCTTCCCTGGACCCCCCTGCGCCCCAGGGACTCCTACCCCATTTCCCTTTGGGGTTTCCTGTTCCCGCTCTCCCCCCTGCCTCCCATGCACCTAGCCTCCCTCCCTCCACCCTGGGCATCCGGTCCCCCCTGGTGCTGACACTACATTTATATTGGGGGTGGTTTTTAGGGGGGGGGAGATTTGTCTCCTTCCCTAGTTTAAGGACACCTGTAAACAAGGGGCTGTATGGTGTGTGTGTGGGGGGGGGGACTGTGATAAACTCAGCTCAGTGTGGGTGGGGGAGGGGGTATAGCTAGGGCACAGCAGCCTGCTCACTGACAGAATTTGCCACTATGCCACTGCTTGATTTATTGCAGAGCCACGTGCTTTGCCCAGTCATCTGACGCGAGGCCCTAGAATCCGAGGCTAATTATTATGTAGCTCCTGTGCAATTAATAGCCTCGCTGAACATTCCTGTGCGAGCCTGGAGAGCCGGGCTTAAAGGGTTTGGAGCAGGCTGCTAAGCCCAGCTTTGCATGGGAGCAGCTGTGTGTGTTTGAAGCTCAGGTATGCGGGATTATTGTCTATAAACCGCTGAGCAAATAGCGCATCTTTGCCTTATGCCGCAAGCATTCTGCGCTGAGCACGGGAAGCCTGCTCCTTAATGAGCACCTGGCTGAGCGAGGCTAACACCAGTCAGAACTTCAGAAGAGAGGCAGCCTGTTATCTGTCCTCAGCCCAGCTGCACACCTGAGAGGATACACACCCATTCTTTCTGCATGGGCTGAGCTCTTGGGTTTTTCCATATTTAAATCCATGAAAAAGAATAAAATTCAGGGTAAAAAAGAGGTGCTTGTGAAAGGGCCAGGAACCGGTAAGATTAGAAAAGTACAGCGCAAAGCAGGTCTCTAAGGTGCCACAAGTACTCCTTTTCTTAGAGCAAAGCAGGAATTTCCTGTGGAGGGTGTTATCCTGCTCCCATAGGAGACCAGGGGAGACTGTCAATAGGCAGAAAAACTCTGAAATATCGGTGGGTGCAGAATGTATTGGTAGGTGTGAGATGAAGGCACTGAGCCTGAAGTGCGGTGTTCGTTGACCTTGCTCTGGAGTGATTAGCTGCATCCCACAAGTCCTCGTTAGACATCCTGTTTACACTACAGAGGAGCAAATGTAATAGTTGCTCTTTGTTATGCCATCTCTGAAATCGTAGAATCCTAGACATGTAGGGCTGGAAGGGACCCAGAGAGGTTGTCTCGCCCATCCCTGCACTGAGTGTCATGGGATGGAGCGGGAGCTGTTTCAAGTGGCCATGTGGTCGGAGTTTCTTTTAAGCCTCTTTCTATTTGATGGCTCAGGGCCCACCACCTGAAAGGATTTGTGCTGGAAATGGCCCACCTTGATTAACATACACACTGTAAGGAGAGTGATCATTTTAGATAAGCTATTACCAGCAGGAGAGTGGGGTGGGGGGAGAGAAAACCTTTTGTAGTGGTAAACACCCATTTTTTCATGGTTTGTGTGTATAAAAAGATCTTCTGTACTTTCCACAGTATGCATCCGATGAAGTGAGCTGTAGCTCACGAAAGCTTATGCTCAAATAAATTGGTTAGTCTCTAAGGTGCCACAAGTCCTCCTTTTCTATCTCCATAGCTGTGGAGGGAGCTAGTGAAATTGTGGGAAGAGTGGAGTTTCTGTGGCTCTCTTCACAGGCTGGCAGAAGTGCAGGGTTCAGGCTGGTGTGGGTCTTGGTTTGGATTGTATGTTACTAGTGAGTGTCTGGGGTAGCAATGAGGGCTGCACAGAAGCTGGTCACGAATCCTGGATTTTTAGCCCCAACAATTTCTGGTCTGAAGACAGGTCCCAGAAAGGGCCGATTTTGTCTGTTCTTTAGGTTTAGAAAGATTGTTGTCCAATTGGGGGGGTAGTGAGGGAGAGAAACGATACCATGTGGGAATAAATTGTAGCCTGATAATTATTTATCTGCGTGTTTGGTGGCTATTTCCAGATAACTCGCATGTGCCTGGGAAATCAGAAGAGGGACCTGAATTATCAAGCAAGGGGCCAGACCCTGGTGTGAGATCAGTGTGGGCCCGGTCCTTACACCCTCCCATATGGAGTTCAGTTAGACTCTGCACAGGTGCATGGGTAGGTCGGAGTAGTGGGTCTGGGCCAGTAATTGTAACAATTCTGACTTGTGATGGGTAGATCTGGTTAAAAAATTTGGGAGATCTTTATTGGGGTACAGCTGCTGCAGAACTCCTGTAGCAAGTCCCTTAGTCTCGTTCAGTGACAGTAATTAAACCTGCCTGCTCTGTGGCTGATTGCTACTCACCACAAGGTCTTAAACTAGTTTTACTGTTGGAATTTCACTGTCCCAAGAGCCCCATACGTTTCCGAATGAACAACTTGCCAGACGGAGTTTTCATTTCCTTTGGCACACGTCACCTTCATGCGAAAAAGGCAGCCTCCAAGCCCGGAGAGGGTATCAGTAATTATACCACCCATCCATAACCCTCTGAGGGGCTGTGGTGTTCTCACTGTTAATCGGGGACGAAGTTACCATTGGGATTGGAGAGGCCGTACGGACAGTCTCCTGGAAACACATCTCCTAGTCCTGGGGTAGTCAACAGGCGGACTGCGGGCAAAGCCAGACCAGCAGACGCTTTTGACTGGACTCAAAATCTTTTTATTTACTTATTATTATTATTTATTATTATCATCATTATTTTTTATTATTATTATTTTCTCTGGAGCCTGGACCTTGACTATACCTTGACCAAGACATTTGGACCTTGACAAAAATAATTGACTACCCCTGTAGTCAGTTTAAACTCCAGTCACTTCCTGTCTCCTGCTGGAGATCCCTTTTAGAGGAATATTTTGGATCTTTACCCATGGTTAGGCTCCTCCATTAGTGATACAGCGTCTCACAGAGCCGTGCTGGGGCTGTGGGAAGCTTTTTTCTGTTCAGTGGCCAGCCCCAAGCTCAGTGCACCTTGGCCACCCCTCAAATGCCAGGGCTAGGGCAGGGATGTGGCCCTTTCTCTGCTCCAGCAGCCCAGCTGGGCCACTGGGGGAGCACTGAGCTGAGTTTCTCCACTGGCACATGCTCCCCCAGAGCTGAGCCACAGTCGTCCACTTAATCCGTCCCCATCTCCTGCAATGCAACCAGTTCTCAAAGCCAGCCTGGGCATTCAAGTTGCAGTGGGGGAGGTTTAGATTGGATATTAGGAAAAACTTTTTCACTAAGAGGGTGGTGAAACACTGGAATGCGTTACCTAGGGAGGTGGTAGAATCTCCTTCCTTAGAGGTTTTTAAGGTCAGGCTTGATAAAGCCCTGGCTGGGATGATTTTACAGGGAATTGGTCCTGCTTCGAGCAGGGGGTTGGACTAGATGACCTTCTGGGGTCCCTTCCAACCCTGATATTCTATGATTCTATGATTTTCACGTGTGTGTGTTTAACCAGGGTGTGAAAAATTCCCTATATATCTGCTAGTCAGGAACTTAAATTGACTAGCCAGAGGCTGTGAAAAATTCCCTCCTGCTCCTGTATATCCAGGGTGCAAAGGCTGGTGAGAAACTAAGTGGGCCTACAATACTGCCTCACGGCTGTGTGTGTGTGTGTGTGTGTGTGTGTGTGAGCGCGCGTATGTGTGTGTGTGCACTGCTGTTTCGCTGGGCTGTCAGGACTCCTGGTCAGTAGGTTCCATGTTTGAAGGTTCATAGAATCATAGAATATCAGGGTTGGAAGGGACCTCAGGAGGTCATCTAGTCCAACCCCCTGCTCAAAGCAGGACCAATTCCCAACTAAATCATCCCAGCCAGAGCTCTGTCAAGCCTGACCTTAAAAACCTCTAAGGAAGGAGATTCTACCACCTCCCTAGGTAACGCATTCCAGTGTTTCACCACCCTCCTAGTGAAAAAGTTTTTCCTAATATCCAACCTAAACCTCCCCCACTGCAACTTGAGACCATTACTCCTTGTCCTGTCCTCTTCTACCACTGAGAATAGTCTAGAACCATCCTCTTTGGAACCACCTCTCAGGTAGTTGAAAGCAGCTATCAAATCCCCCCTCATTCTTCTCTTCTGCAGACTAAACAATCCCAGTTCCCTCAGCCTCTCCTCATAAGTCATGTGTTCCAGACCCCTAATCATTTTTGTTGCCCTTCGCTGGACTCTCTCCAATTTATCCACATCCTTCTTGTAGTGCGGGGCCAAAAACTGGACACAGTACTCCAGATGAGGCCTCACCAATGTCGAATAGAGGGGAACGATCATGTCCCTTGATCTGCTGGTTATGCCCGTACTTATACATCCCAAAATGCCATTGGCCTTCTTGGCAACAAGGGCACACTGTTGACTCGTATCCAGCTTCTCGTCCACTGTCACCCCTGGTCCTTTTCCGCAGAACTGCTGCCGAGCCATTCGGTCCCTAGTCTGTCGTGGTGCATTGGGTTCTTCCGTCCTAAGTGCAGGACTCTGCACTTATCCTTGTTGAACCTCATCAGATTTCTTTTGGCCCGATCCTCCAATTTGTCTAGGTCCCTCTGTATCCTATCCCTGCCCTCCAGCGTATCTACCACTCCTCCCAGTTTAGTATCATCCGCAAATTTGCTGAGAGTGCAATCCACACCATCCTCCAGATAATTTATGAAGATATTGAACAAAACCGGCCCCAGGACCGACCCCTGGGGCACTCCACTTGACACCGGCTGCCAACTAGACATGGAGCCATTGATCACTACCCGTTGAGCCCGACAATCTAGCCAACTTTCTACCCACCTTATAGTGCATTCATCCAGCCCGTACTTCTTTAACTTGCTGACAAGAATACTGTGGGAGACCATGTCAAAAGCTTTGCTAAAGTCAAGAAACAATACATCCACTGCTTTCCCTTCATCCACAGAACCAGTAATCTCATCATAGAAGGCAATTCCCTTGGTGAATTCACCTTCCCTTGGTGAATCCATGCTGACTGTTCCTGATCACTTTCCTCTTGTGTAAGTGCTTCAGGATTGATTCCCTGAGGACCTGCTCCATAATTCAGGTTCATGGGATGCTTCCTTTGAATGCAGATCACTGGGGTCAGAGTCCCTTGGGTTTGGATGAAGTCAAAAATTAACTGGAGGCGACAAGTTTCTCTTTTTGTGCTGGGGACCTGTGGGCTCCTGTGTGTAACTTTCAGAGGGGTAGCCATGTTAATCTGTAACAGCAAAAACAATGAGGAGTCCTTGTGGCACCTTAGAGACTAACAAAGTTATTTGGGCATAAGCTTTCATGGGCTAGAACGCACTTCATCAGATGCATGGAGTGAAAAATACAGTAGGTAGGTATAAATATACAGCACATGAAAAGATGGGAGTTGCCTTACCAAGTGGGGGGTCAGCGCTAACGAGCCCGATTCAATCAGGGTGGATGTGGCCACTCGCCATCACCTACGGCCCCCAACTAAAATCTCTCCAGCTCACCATCAAGAATCTACAATGTATCCTGAAGGCCGATCCCTCACTCTCACAGATCTTGGGAGACAGGCCAGTCCTAGCTTACAGACAGCCATCCAACCTGAAGCAAATACTCACCAACAACTACACACCACACAACAGAAACAATAACCCAGGAACCAATCCCTGCAACAACTCTGTCCAAATATCTATTCAAGGGACACCATCATAGGGCCTAATCACATCAGCGACACCTGCCCATCTACCAATGTGATGTATGCCATGTGCCAGCAATGCCCCTCTGCCATGTACATTAGCCAAACCGGACAGTCTCTACACAAAAGAATAAATGGACACAAATCAGACATCAAGAATTGTAACATTCAAAGACCAGTAGCAGAGCACTTCAGTCTCCCTGGACACTCAATAACAGACTTAAAAATGGCCATTCTTCAACAAAAAAACTTCAAAAACAGACTTCAGTGAGAAGCTGCAGAACTGGAATTAATTTGCAAACTTGACACCATCAAATTAGGCCTGAATAAAGACTGGGAGTGGCTGGGTCCCTACAAAAAGTAATTTTTCCCCTGTTGATATTCACATCTTCTTGTCAACTGTTGGGAATGGGCCACATCCACCCTGATTGAATTGGCCTCATTAGCACTGACCCCCTCCCCCCCCCCGACTTGGTAAGGCACCTCCCATCTTTTCATGTACTGTATATTTATACCTACCTACTGTATTTTTCGCTCCATGCATCTGATGAAGTGGGTTCTAGCACACGAAAGCTTAAGCCCAAAAAATTTTTTTAGTCTCTAAGGTGCCACAAGGACTCCTCATTGTTTTTGTGTATAACTTTGTTACTATTATTTAGTAACTGGGCCGCATCTGCTCGGGGCAGGGTTCCGGTTTGCCCCCCCAGCTCACCCTCTGGGAGTATCTGGTTGGTGGCTCGGTCTTGCCCTGGTGCAGGGAGTCTCCCTGTGCTCCACCAAGGCTGATGTCTTATTCTGGTGCTTCTCGACCCCACAGAAGGACAGTGATTGTTGGCGTTCCGAGAGTTCGGTAAAATCCACACTGGCCACATTTAATTTGGGTGTGAGGGGGTTAAATCGAACTGCAAGAGTCAAAGTGACTTTCGCACAAGGGCCTGGCTCTCAGCTTTGATTCTTCTCTTTCCCTGCCCCTCCCCCTTCTTTTGGAGCTAAATCCACTCAGGCTGTTCTGTCCAGCCAGGGGTCTCCTTAGAGGTAGGCTGGGGCTTGGATCTCTCTTCTGCTGGGATGGTCAGAGCCCCACAGCTCTCAGGTGATCAGTGAGTAGGAGCATGAGACCTATTCGAGCACTCCTAGTTGTGTTGCTGAGGCCCAGGGTCCCTACGCCCAGCACGCCGCTGGGCTGAACCCTGACAGGGGGCTCACCTGGGAGAGGGAGGATTCTGTATTCAAACCAGAGGTTGTTTGGGAAAACACAACCACGCTATCAGGGGCACAGCAGGTTCCTGTGTGAGCTGTTGGCTCAGGAGGCTGGTTAGCTCGGCCCAGGTCCAGGCAGTCTCAGCCCCCCCTTACTTGTGGGGTTCAAAGCATTCCAATAGAGGTGCATCCCCCTAATTTACTTCCCTTATGGTTTGTTGTTTTGCATGTGCACCTCCGTGCCAGGGACCATTGAGGCTGCTCCCGGGGTCCTGATGTTGTACCAATAAAATAAAAACCAGCAGGATCTTATTAAAGGGAAAAAGGCAAAATACCACATTTATTGTGAATACAGAAAGAATCATAGTAAGCAGTTAGTTATAGCTATAACATTCCATTCAATCTTATTCACTCACACACACACACACACACACACACAGGTTCTGCAAGGTTGTTATCATAGTTACCAGCCTTAGAGTTGCTCATGCCAAGCCACTGGCCAGGTGGCCTGGACATGAGGAGGGAGCAGGGCCTTGTCAGATGCTCATCTGATGCTCTTGGAAGTTGGTTTGCAGAATCAGACCCCAAAGTTCTCACTTTCTAGAGTCTATTTTTATAGGAATTTCTTCCTATGCCAGCCTATGGGAATTGCTTCATCATGCTGTTGCTGAATCAATCAGCAGATAGCACATTCCTGACGGCTCCAAGATGTTATCTTGTTCTTTGGTTCTCCCATTCTTGAGGCTGTTGGGTGGATTCCAGTCTGCCCTCCGGGGGGGGGAGGGGGGTCCTCTGGTTATTTCCACTTGACGCCTTCTTCAGCCGATGGACACTGGATTCTTAGGCTGGCACCTCCCTGATCATTCAGTTATTATCCACACCAAGCATCCATCCACATACATCCTCTATCTCTATTTTAATCACAATTGTTAATACAACAAAAGGGCGGGGAGTCTCTGGGTGCTGTTTCTGTTGTTCGAGTATTGCTTTGAGTCTCTCTCTCTGTGAATTGCTTTGAGAACAGACTCTGTCTAGGATGTACTAACACAATTAGCAGCTTGCAAGTTTCACACATAGCGGGAGAGAAACAGTACCAAAACCCAAGAGACCTCTTAATTAGTAATACCCTGGAATTTAAACTCTGGGGAATCAAACTCATTTGTGATTTTAATACAGAACTTCTTTAATATGATCCAACATAATCCCCCTTTTGACACTAAGATTTATAATCGTCAGTGTCACTTTCTATGTAGCCTATTCAAGAGAAAGTACTGTGAGGCAATTTGAGTTTGTGATTCCAATTCATGCCACATACATGATCCTAGTGATGTATCTTTACTACAAGGTTCTGGGGCAACAGGCAAGGTGAGGCACACCCACTTTTGAGGAGTCCATTCAGTACAACCTCTAGTGTCCAATAGCTTCCCTCCCTCCCCAGCTCACTGGCTCAAGGTCCAGGGTAGCCAAAAGGATCCCATGTGTAATATGGGGAGTGGGTTAACCTTCAATACCTTTGCCTCCAGGGACTGTTGGTGTGCAATTTTGACAACAATTTCTCCCATTAACAAGTCTGGTTTACAATACTGGAAACATATTGCATCCATTCCTATTGATAAGTGTCAAACAATGATCTCTTTCTTTTTTAACAAATGCATCAAACCCTTAATATTTCCCAATATGACCCAGAACATTTTGTGTTCCAAAGTAGCTAGTGCAGGTATCTGCATTTCAGTGCATCCCATAGCTATGGCTGTGTAGTTTCCTATTTCTAATATTTTTTTTTTCTTATGGATAAGCCATGAGGTAGTATTAAGCCATTACTAAAGATTCCATTGGCCTTTTAGGTTACCCAGACCAATTTGGACCAAGTCTACATTGACATGTACTTGTTTTTGTATCAGGCTGTCCTGTAACTGGGACAGAAAGCTTAATTTATTTTTAAGTTCCTGCAGGTCTTCAGTATTTTTTTTTTAAACACACAACAGTGCTAGCAACAACACAAAACACAAGACAAAACATAGAACACAGAACACAATTTCTATTGTGACAGTAGATTCATGGTATTGGGTTGCTTTTCAGCTGGCAGCTTTTCCTGATTTTCTGAAAGACAAAAAGAACATGTTTCTACCCCTTTTGGGGTGGCAGATTATTGCTTAAAATATTTCTTTTATAAATACCCTTGCTGATTGCAGGCAAAACAGAGAAATTGCCCCCATATTTTCCTGTTTTTGTTCTATAGGCAGGCCAGGTTTCAAAGGCTTTTATCTTTTAAGGGTTATGGGGAAATTATCCCACTGTTTAGTCATTAAATCCCTGAGTTTTCCTTCTTATACAGCAGACCAAGTTTATAATGTTTTTCCTGCTGTGTTAAGCTTTAAGTTTTATTTACAGGTAATAACTGAGAAGCATCATTACCATACGACCTTAAAGGATTTTTCCAAAAATCATACACACTATACGTTGTTACAGGGATACTTATTATCATTAAATTTATTAAAATTATCTTGTTATCCCATGCCTTTTATTTAGACAATTTGTTTGCTGACCAGGTATGTCCTTTATCTGCAGCTCCTTTGTGCTGCTAGTTCTTTCCTTCCTTTATCATTTAGGTAATTTGCATTTTCACAGAAACCTCCTGCTTTTGGATTTAAAGCCATCAGCAGCTCAGAGACTCTATCTTAAAAGGGACACAATCAACTTTCACCAGAGTTTTGATTACTTTTAACTTCTGCTTCCAAAACACACAGCAATCTGAAAAAGAAAACCCAACCTATTGTGGCTCCCTTTGGAGCCCTAATAGCATTTTAATGAAGTAGCATGGTATGTTTGCATTTCTTTTGCCCCTTCTACAATATACCTTGCACATGTTCTGGGGCAAATGCACATTCCTTCCATAGTTTAACTTCTATAACATTATCCAGATCCATTTTTACATAAGGTGTCACTATTTCTTTTTTTGCTTACAGAGTTTTCATGTACCTTTATCAAAGTGACAGTCTGATTACTCAGAGCCATTTTAAGACTCAGTGTTTCTAACATTGCTTCTTTTTGTTTTGTGCACCTCACCCCTGCTGTTGCTTCAGAGAGGCACTGTCTTTTTTTAATTTTTTTTTTACTACAACTCTCATCTGCTATTTTGTTACAAAAACAAACAAACAAAAAACAAACAAACAAAAAGAATCCAATTTTTTTTTTTTATATTCTCCTGATTTTGACTGCCCTGCTGCAGCCACAACTTAAAAACATTTTAAATTTTGTAAAGCATTGAGTTACCTTTTAAGGGTTAAATGCCAAATCCCAAAGCCAAACAACACTAATTACCTGTGTCTAGCAAAAAGGTCTGTCAGTTTTGCAACTTTGAATTAAAGAGTCAAATGGATTTTTAGTGGCATTATTTAAAACAAAAACAAAACTAACTGGTCCTTAGAACTTTACATATTTACACACACACACAGACAGATACATACACATTTTCTTTTCCTTAACATCCCTTCCACACTGCTCTGTTTTTTACATCTTTACATTCCCTTTATACATTTGAGGCAGTTAAGTTCCAATAGAATCCTCTTATGTTCTTTTAGCAAATTTGACTAAATTGTCCAGTCAAATGATTTTAATCAGATAGTTTATTTTTGCCTGGCTAATTTACAGACATTCCTTTGGAAAAGGGCCCATTTTTCTTTCAGAATGGCTGCAAAGAAACCAAGAATGCTCTAACACTTTTCCTTTTTAACATTTTCGGTTAAAAGTTGTTTGGGTGAAATACAAAGTTTAACTGCTTAATTCCCTCCAGCCTCTGCAGAGTTAACTTTTTTTTTTTATTACTCTCTTTTCTCTTTGTAATTATGCCTGGGGGTGCCGTACATAGGACCTTCTCCCCCTTTACCTGCCTCCCTCCAGCCTCTGCAGAGTTAACTTTTTCACTCTTTTTGTATTCCTGGAGTGCCTCTTTCACTATTTTCAGCTGGCTTTGGGTATTTGTAGCCAGCACCTTCCAATTGTCTGCTCCCTTTTCCGTTTGTGCCTTTTCCTCTTTACATGAAGACAAGCGGAGGGAAGAATCCTTACATGCCTCCCACAACAACCAAATTGCTGCTGCATCTCTTTTGGCAGCACTAGAAGGTTTGTATATGAGGATATACTGAGCCAATCTATCCTCTAGGTCTGAAATAGTGCAGACATCAGCTAGGGCTTGTTTAGTCCAAAGACTGTGCCCAAATTTTTGAAGGATTTGTTTAAAAGGTGTAATTTCTTTAACAAAAGGTGAGGTTGGAGTTCCTTCTGACTCCATTCCTCCCTCTAGTACTGGGTTACCCTGTTTTCTTTTAAACATCTTAACATGGATATTTCAATCTCTTTGTCACTGCTGGTATTACTTAGCAAGTGACACAGCCTAGATTCTGAAATCATAGCCTAATCTATGCGTTTTTCCCCTGCTACCTTCCCGGAGGCCAGCAGGTCCCCTGCTACCTTCTCGGAGGCCAGCAGGTCCGGTTAACCTGTTCTTCCCTGCTACCTTCTCGGAGGCCAGCAGGTCCCCTGCTACCTTCCCGGAGGCCAGCAGGTCTAGTTTAATCTGTTTTCCCTGCTACCTTCTCGGAGGCCAGCAGGTCCCCTGCTACCTTCTCGGAGGCCAGCAGGTCTGGTTTAATCTGTTTTCCCTACTACCTTCTTGGAGGCCAGCAGGTCCCCTGCTACCTTCTCAGAGGCCAGCAGGTCTGGTTTAATCTGTTTTTCCTGCTACCTTCTCGGAGGCCAGCAGGTCCCCTGCTACCTTCTCGGAGGCCAGCAGGTCTGGTTAACCTAATAGAAATGCCTAGCTCACTAGAGCTGGCGGTGTGCACACCAATATTTACAATAACTGAGGTTTTTTACCAATATTCCCCCTTTCGCAATTCTCCACCAAAATGTTGTACCAATAAAATAAAAACCAGCAGGATCTTATTAAAGGGAAAAAGGCAAAATACCACATTTATTGTGAATACAGAAAGAATCATAGTAAGCAGTTAGTTATAGCTATAACATTCCATTCAATCTCAAATTTATTCTCACATTCACACACACACACAGGTTCTGCAAGGTTGTTATCATAGTTACCAGCCTTAGAGTTGCTCATGCCAAGCCACTGGCCAGGTGGCCTGGACATGAGGAGGGAGCAGGGCCTTGTCAGATGCTCATCTGATGCTCCTGGAAGTTGGTTTGCAGAATCAGACCCCAAAGTTCTCACTTTTTAGAGTCTATTTTTATAGGAATTTCTTCCTATGCCAGTCTATGGGAATTGCTTCATCATGCTGTTGCTGAATCAATCAGCAGATAGCACATTCCTGACGGCTCCAAGATGTTATCTTGTTCTTTGGTTCTCCCATTCTTGAGGCTGTTGGGTGGATTCCAGTCTGCCCTGGGGGGGGGGGGGGGTCCTCTGGTTATTTCCACTTGACGCCTTCTTTGGCCGACAGACACTGGATTCTTAGGCTGGCACCTCCCTGATCATTCAGTTATTATCCACACCAAGCTTCCATCCACATACATCCTCTATCTCTATTTTAATCACAATTGTTAATACAACAAAAGGGCGGGGAGTCTCTGGGTGCTGTTTCTGTTGTTCGAGTATTGCTTTGAGTCTCTCTCTCTGTGAATTGCTTTGAGAACAGACTCTGTCTAGGATGTACTAACACAATTAGCAGCTTGCAAGTTTCACACGGAGAGGGAGAGAAACAGTACCAAAAACCAAGAGACCTCTTAATTAGTAATACCCTGGAATTGAAATTCTGGGGAATCAAACTCATTTGTGATTTTAATACAGAACTTCTTTAATATGATCCAACACTGAGGGCAGCTTCTGAGCCCCAGGACGGGGGGCCTCCCATTTTCACGGCTCCCTGCACTTAGTCCCTGGCCTGGCGGGAGTCCCACAGCTCTGTGCTGCTTCTCTTTTTCTCTGTTGGGGCAGAGGGGGCTGGAAGGGAGCTGTTCCCACTGCTCCAGCTGGACTGTTACAGGTGATGGAGTTGGGGCAGGTGTGCGCACTTGCATTGCTCTACAGGCCCGCCCTGGGCGCTCCAGGAGGTTGGACTAGATCAGAGTCCCAGGGTGCACAGTGCTGCTGAAAACAGGGTTCTTGTTTGCGCAGCTGCGTCCGCTTCCGCACAGGAGCGGAGCAGGGAGATCCTGCTACTGGCACCTGAAGTGGGAATGCTTTTCCGGTTCCAGCTGTGGGGAGCTGAGATTTTCCTGGGTCAGACCAATTTCAATGAACGCAACAAATGAGGTGGTAGGGTAAATCCCAACTTGCTCGAATGGGAGCCAGTCAGAGAGCTGGAAACAGGTGCCGTTTATTCACGGAGAGTGGAGTTAGCCAGTGGAATGTTTTACCAAGGGATGTGGCAGATTCTCCATCGCTTGGAGTCTCTTTCTAAAGGCTCTGCCCTGGCTCAGCCCTGGCTCAGCCAGACATTCTTTGGCTCGAAGCAGGAATTATGGGGTGAAATCTTATGGCTTGTGCTATGCAGCAGGTCAGACCAGATTAATAGATTTTAAGGCCAGAAGGGACCATTCTGATGATCTGGTCTGACTTCCAGAGACTCTCAGCCAGTGACTCCTGCCCCCAGCTGCATAACGGGCTGATCACAGTCATTGCTTCTGGCTTTAACACTGACGACTCTCTCCCTTGTCTTACTCAGTCCCTGGTTATTAGCTGCACAGGGGCATGACACAAGAACTTGAAGGGAAATGACGGTGATTTAAGATTCAGTTGTAATGAATCTCTGGAGAGAGCATGTGTGAGTGCTCTGCTGCCCCTTAACACATGGAATTGGAGTGGTGTGTCAAAGACCCCATACTGGCATAGCTGATGGAGATTCTCCTTTAGCTCCGGTGGCCGGGTGTGAGCTCCAGCAGCAGAAAAGCTTGAGCTCTGTCCCTGGGGCTATAAAGTTCCAGGGAGCTGTGATTTGTAGCACAGGGATGACCTGTGAAATGCGATGAAGCCATGGATTCATATGCAAAAGGGGCTTAAGGCACCTCATGGAGTTGGCTCAGTCAGTAGAGACTTGTGCATTTAGAGAGAGAGGCTGTAGGGTTGATCCCAGCTGGCATCCTTCTGGGGAGGCTTTGGGTCTATATAACACCTGCTTTTTCTTTTTCTTTTTCTTTAAACAGTTGAGGGGTTTTAACCCGATCATTCCTAAAGGGTAAAATGCCCTCAGCCTGCCGGCTGTGCCGAACTTCACCATAATGAAGCACTTTGCATGGGGATCTTTCTTGCTGCACACTGTCTTTCCATCCCCACCAAAGTGCCTGAGAGCAGACCCCATTGGCATCAAGCCAAGATCACGAATGCGCATGATGCTGGTGCCTTGTTTGGGGGAGCAGCCGCTGTGCCGAGCCTCCCAGAGGTGGTCGCAGCTGATGGCACAGGCAGCATGGAGGGGTAGGAGACTTGCAAAGCTGTGCAATAATTTCCTTGCTCTTTTAATTAGCGTATTGACAAATGTAACCGCATCTTTAATCTCTGGTAGCCCTGAGACGTCCTGATCGGCTGCAAAACAGAAATTCTGTGCTGCCTTAATTAGCCAGGCCACAAGGAGACTAACCCAGGCTCTGTCCCCTGCTATTAAAATGATACAGCGGCTGTAGCCTCCCCATGGTCAAGCAGAGTCAGGGCTTGGCTGCGGTTATGATATTGAGGCTTCTATGCTGGACAGTGATGCACCCTGTCACTTCCCGATTCCTGTCCCTGCACGTTCTCCCTGTATCCTGGCCTGGATTCGGCAGATGTAGATCAGGCTGGTGGCTGCTCTACTGCCCATGGTGGAGACCTAACCACACCCATCTGGTGCTGGGGCCAGTAGCCCACTCAGCTACCAAGAGACTATCCATCCGTTGGGAACAGCCCACTGCCTGGAGCTATCAGTCCCAGGAGCAACCTGGTCCCTTGCAACTGCTGTCCCAGGCCCGGAGCTTCCACTGGCTCCCATTGAAGCTGAGTGTAATATAGATGAGGCCTCTGTTAGCTCTGCAGTTAACTGCTCTCTAAATTACCTGCTTGTGGCATTCCTTCCCCCTGTGGACCATGGGCCAGATTTTCCGAAGAGCTCAGCCAGGGGAGGGATTCCCCAGTGCTTTCAATGGGAGCGGGTGGGCAGTTGGTGCTCCTGGCTCTGCTGTGTTAGATTGTCAATTTCTGGGGGTGTTAGAGCGGCTCCGGAGACCAGCGGGAACTGCAGGTGCGCAGCTCCTTGGCAAATCGGGCCAGAGGCTTATTAATACACATCTGTCTGGCTCCATGCCTGTAGGATGTGCAATAAGACCCGGTCCCTGCCCCAAAAAGCTATGCGATCTTACAGAACTCCTCTCAGCTGGCCTAGGTAACCCTTGTTCCACCCCCCACGCTTCGGCCGGTAAGTTCCTTAAACAGGGCTGCACAAGAAGGGCAGAATTACCTTGCTTGCCAAGTCCTGTCACTTGGATGTAATACAAATAGCAGCCTCTAGGTGGCGAGTAGCCACTTCATAATTCAGGTTGCCACAGGATTTCTGTTCAAACCCTAACTGTGAAAGTTCTGGGAAATGCACGTCCGCGGGCCGATGGGTCTGGAAACCGCTGTGCTAGTTCTGGGCCTAGGATGGAGTTTGTGATGCACATTTTTGGTCAAGTGATTTCAGAGATTTCCCCCCATGCCCCCAGGCCTATGTTAAACATTTCATCTTTCTTACCACTCTCTTTGCAGGGGGTTAGGGCTATGGTCAGTTCCACTCCCACCTGCTGCCACTGGACTTGCTCCTGTCAAGTTCTAGAGCCAGCTCCAAACCACCCCCAATAATTCAGCGGTGATTGGACTTTGGATGATGTGGTGCCGCAGAACCATGTGGGGGGAGAGAGGCTGAAACCTGCCCCCATAAAATGCCCTGTTGCCTAGGAGAAGGTGCACTGGGCTGGGTGCCAGCAGACCATGAGTTCAAAACTCCTCTTCTGACAACTGCTGTTAATATCTCTTCATAGCTCTTATTATTGACCAAAGCTGCCTCATTCTGTCCTGGGGGAAGGGGAGCCCTGCAACCACATCCCACAGGGAGGAAATCCAGTTAAGGACATGGTTGAGCCTGCAGCTTTTGCTCCAGATTAACCAAGCTTTCTATATGAATAGCTGTGAATGAGTTTTTTCATTTCACAGTCAAGTGGGCTAGATGTGAGAGACAGTGAGAGCCCGAGAAAGAGCTGCAGAAGCAGCAGCAGCAGCATGAACTGGCGGTGGGGGAGCGGAGAGGCCTAGGGGACCTCCCAGGGGTGAGTGGGAACAGACCCCAGGGTGCCAGTTCCGCAGGGAACCTCGAGACTAAATTGCTGCCCCTGGTTGGGGGGGGGGGTGGATGCCGACCTCACTGCCTTTGAGCAGGCTGGAGATTTGAACCAGGGGGACCCTGCAGAAAAGCCCCAGTGTCTAGCTCCCTTGCTGGGTTCCAAGGCCATAGACTCTGTCAGCCAGGTGGGTGGGGAGGTGGACAGGCTCCCACTCCTGGTCCCAACCTATATGTCTGTGTGGAGTTTCCTTGGGCCAGGCCCCTCGGACCCCCAGTGGGAGCGGAAGGTGATGGTCAGTGGGGAGACATTCCTGGAGTGGTGAGATCCTAGGACAGAGAGAACTGTTGTCAGGCCCTGGGTGGTGCAGCCTCAGATGCTGAGGGGCTGTGTGAGTTATGTGAGGGTCCCAGGGATGAAGCCCCTCACCCTGCCTATGGCCCAGATCTCTGTGCAGACACAGGAGGGGTGGGGCTGGCTGGTCGTTGGGGTTCTCCAGGATATCAGCTGTGAGACCCTGTTGGGGAGTGACTGTGTCTTTTTGGGACAGGATCCAGGCCTTGCTCCCGTAATGGCCAAGGGTTTGAATTTGAATCCAGGGAACCAATCAGCTGAGAGGGAAATGGTCAGTGAAAATGCAGATGACCTGGCTGGCAGCGGGGAGGAGCTGCTAGGCTCAGGATACCTTCCTGCCTGTAACCAGACCCCTGGGGCTCCCCGCTCCCCTTGCACACCGGAGTGGGGGCTCACGCTGGCTCTGATGCTGTGAGGAAAGCAGTGAGCTCGCTACCTGCCCTCACTGGGACAGCAAGGGCAGCGCTGAGCACAGTGGGAGCTGACATCCCAGCTGAGTGGGGGGAGTCACAGGCAGGGCAGGTTATCTGTTGGGAGTGGCAAAGTGCTTGGTAAGGAAAGTCTGGATGAGCCTAGGCAGCCTTGTGAGCTGATGGCTGTGTCTAGTCAGCAGGGTAGGAAGGCAAGGAGAGTGGAAGATGAGTGTCCCTGGACCTTACCTGTTAGCTGGGTGGAGAAGTGGGACAGTGAAGGAAATGTGCCTGTGTCTGTCAGAGGTATTGACTTGCCTATGAAGGGAGCTACCCTGGTCTCCAAGCAGTTGTCTGTGACCAGCCCTGTGTGCTGGGACAAGGGGAATGAGATCCCAAGCTGTGTGTCTGGGAAAGGAGAAAGCGTGCCCGGCTCTTCTTTGTCTGTGGAGCAGACAGAAGGGGCCTTTCAGCCTGTGATGGTTGAGAATAGTGCAGTTGTCTCAGGGTTGGTTCTGGATTCAGCTAAAGCCCAGGAAGGGAATGGCCCTAAGTTTGTGTCTGCTCGGGAGAATGGCCCTGTAACTAGGTTGCATCCAGTTAGTGTTTATGTAAAATCCCAGCGACCAGACAATTCTGGTGCTTGTATTTTGCCTGTTGCTAGTGTGTGGGTGGGAAAGGGTGTAGCAACCCTGTCTAATCAGGGTGAGATCCTAGCCAGGGCACAAGGAGAGCATGAAGGTGATTTGATTGTGTTACCTACTGAGGGTGTGGAAACCTGTAGCAAGAAGGAAAAGATTCCTGAACTTGTGTGTGGCAAAGGGAAGGAGAATGCTTCTGACCTTTTATCTAAGAAGTCTGTCAGTTTGCCTGAAAGGGGATTGTGTAGGAATCCACCTGATGGGCTAGAGGTAATTCTGGATGTAAGGGAGACCCAGAAAGAGTCTGTTGTTGCTCAGGAATGTGTTCCTATAGAGCAAGCCCTAGGTAAAGAGGGTAAGAGCAGAATTTCTGTGAGGGGTGAATTGTTGCATAGAAAAGCTCTAGGGAAAGGAATCCTCATGGTAGTCTTTGCAAGCAGTTTACTGCAACTGAAGGGTGTGAAAGTGATTTAATCGAGACAGTTTCAGTTCCTAACAGCCAGAAATTTTCTGCTGTGAATGAAGCCACTGACTTTCCTGTTGAAAGATCCAGTGTGGATAGCTTTGAGAAGGTCTCAGATGGAGTGAAAGCTGTTAAGAAAGTTAAACAGTCCTATAACCAAGTGGCTGTGTTTGGCCAGCTTGTTGGGGAGACAAGGTTGTTGAGAAAGGAATGTCTCCATGCGAGTTCTGTAAGTGAACAGTATGTGTCCCAGGTCAAGATGGGGGCTCTTAACCAAGAGAGCCTGAATTGCAGCCCCCCAGACTGGAGCGCTGGGAGAAGACCCGATCCCAGTTTGACCCCCGAGGGTTTTGGGGTGGCAAAAGGCACAGGCCGCATAAACCTTCCCACATGTGGCATGCGAGTGCTATCGACCCCCCCCCCCCGACCTAAGGGAGGGTGTGAAACTGGAAGGGCCTGGTGTAACTCCCACCAAGGAATGGGAGAGATGCTGGGGCATCCATGGGAACGTTGGTGGGTTGGAACTTCCCCAGGTCACCGACTAAAGTGACCTCACTCAGTTCGGTCTCGGGGGGAGAGCTGTGACGAAGTGGGGCTGTTCTTAATGTTTCCTCTGAATAGTGTGGGGGTGCCTCAGTTTCCCCTATGCAGTTCTTAAGTATCTAGGTGGTGGGGTAAGGGTGTATAATCACTGCAGAGCCCTAGAGGGCAGGTATGTGCAGGGGTCTGGACACAGAGAATGGACAACATCCTGTTTCCTGGCAGCTGATGGCCTGGCCCTTCCCTCCCCCCCTCCCCCCCCCCCCCCCCCCCGCCCCGCAAGGTGGGAGCTAAAGGGTTGAAGAACAAAGGAATCAGGTGACCTCCTGGCCCAGGAAAGGGACAAAGTCCAGAGGAGGAGGGGCTGGAGGGAGTTTCTATTTGGGGCTGGCTGGGGACATGGAGTGAAGTGCAGACGTGGTTGCTGGCTCACTGCCCCCCAGAATGGACTCAACTGAGGGGTCCTGTTCTCTGTACCTACAAGCTCTGTTTTAGACCATGTTCCTGTTGTCTAATAAACCTCTGTTTTACTGGCTGGCTGAGAGTCACGTCTGACTGCGGAGTTGAGGGGCAGGACCCTCTGGCTTCCCCAGGACCCCGCCTGGGCACACTCGCTGTGGGAAGTGCACGGAGGGGCAGAGGATGCTGAATGCTCCGAGGTCAGACCCAGGAAGGTGGAAGTTGTGTGAGCTGTGTGTCCTGAAGACAGTTTGCTCACAGAAAGGAGACTTCCCCAGAGTCCTGCCTGGCTTCGTAGGGAGCAGTTCCAGAGCATCGCCCGGGGACTCCGTGGGGGGCAGGGATCTGCTGGCCTGTCCTAAATTCACAAGTGCAATGAAAGGAGCTAGGGAAGGTGCTGGACACCAGTGAAGTCCAGTTAAAAACTCTGGTCGTATTTGGAGTGTTAAGTAAAATCTAGCCAGTGCTGACTGCTCAGAAGAGGCTAGGATTCGGAAGCTATAGGTCAGCATCAGGGGAGAAGTGTGTGTATGGGGACAGCCCAGGGCTGTGGGTTGGGATGTGGGCGGCATCAGTAGAACTGTGCGTGGAACCCAGGGCTGGGACAGCTGGGGCTGTGGGTCGGGGCTGAGGGGCACTGGCAGAGCTGGGGGTGTTGAGACAGTCGGGGGGTTGGTGGGCAGTGTGTGTTATGGTGTGCAGAGAGCCCAGGGCTGGGATAGCTGGGGCTGCGGGTGGGGATTGAGGGGCATAGGCAGAACTGGGGGGGGGGGCACCCAGGGCTGGGGGAATGGTGGTGGGGGGCTGCGGGTGGGGATTGAGGGGAACTGGTAGAGCTGTGCGAGTGAAGCTTTCGCGGCACCCACTAGCATGGTTTGGCTGCAGCCTGTTACCGAATTTAAGCATAAAATAGTATTTTATATATATATATATTTAATCACCACAAAATATATATTTAAAGAGAGAAACCAAAGTTAACTGAGTGACAACGCAGGCGTCTGGGAGGCATATTATTTTTTCCCTTTAATCTTTGCATGAATTTCCGCGCTCGTGATCTGCGCTTGCCTTTGAAACGAGAGGAGAATTTCTGATTGTGTTTCAGCATTTCCCGCCTACTGATCTAACGCTAACTACAAAGCAGAGGCTGGTGCAGGAGCAGCCGTACAGGGGGATTTAAATGCCTGGATCTCGGGGGGTGGGAAGGAATCTCTGGCTTGTATTGAAGCTAGAAAACTGCGCTTTCTCTGGGGATGGGGGGCAGTCTGGAGGGGTTGAGTCTTTGGTTTGTCAGTGCAGGTTCTTCCACTGGCATCCACCTCCCGGTCTGTGGGGTCGCCCTGTCTGCGAGCCTGTTGACAGAACTGGGGAGGAGGGGGAGACGATACCGGCTGTTTGTTGATAACATGCTCCTCTGTCTCTGCTCTGCATCCCTTGCAAACGTTTGCCTGCAGACTCCATATGTTGCCAAGGGTTAAGTACATGTAGGATCGGGGGGCAGCGGGGTGGGGAGCTCTCAGTATATCAGATAAGTCACATCCAGGGGATATTGCTGACCCCCTCCCCCAATATATTTCCATAAATCAAGTGGCCTGTCTGCGCTCCTCTCCCCTACGCTGCACAGCACTTACGGCTCCTGCCCTTACGTCCCTGGCTCCTGGCTGCCAGTCTCTGCTGAATCTGCCTCCTCCTTGCTGCACAGCTGGCTCTTGACAACTCCGGGAGACGTGCCGCAGTTGGCCGTTTTCTTTCTTTTCTAAAATGCCCCCCTCTTCCCCGCATAGGGACCAGTTTAGTGTATTTTCTGCTGGAAGTTGAGTTCCTCAAAGCTGGGGGCGATGCTCGGCGTTCTGAATTGTGGCCGGTGGGAGGTGCTGGGGCCGTGAATCGTTGGCCGTGTTAAAATCGTGCCTCCCCGAGGGCTGAATTTTCACCAGGGCTGTGGGCCCAGCCTCCCTTCTCCAGGGGCAGAGTTTGTAGGCACACACCGGAATGAGAATGTAGTGCCCCTCACCTGCTCAGGAGTCCCGGGCATTTGGGTTTACAGCCCCCAGAAGGGCCCATTATGAACAGAAGGCCTGAGAACTTCCCCCAGCAATCCTGACAGTGACAAATATTTCCTCTGCACCTGCAGCTGGGGGGGCTGCATAAGGGACCCGTCTGCCTTGGTGACCCATGACTAAGAGCTAAAGCATTGAGACCTCTGTTCCCATGGACCTTCCCCCTTTCCTGGAGGCAGGCCAGGACATGGCTGGCGCAAGGTCTCCTGGATGCTTCTTCGGGGCCGTGCCCCGCTCTTGCTGGGCATGTGATCCCTCTCCCCATCCTCCGAATGGCTGTTACTGCCCCCTTGGGTAGGGCTTTGAGATCACAGGTGGGAAGAAGCCGGACTGGGCCCGACTTTCAAAAGTGCTCAGCTCCCATTGTTCTGAACTGGGAGATGGGGGAGGGGGAGTTCTCTATTGTTCTGAATGGCGGGGGAGGAGTTCTCCATGGTGAGTGCACTGTGAGTGCCAGCAATGGGAGGGAACATGTGAGGGATCTTCCATCCTAACCAGCCTGTCTTTGGGAGTCAGCGTGGCATGACCATCTGTGGGCTGCATTGCTGATCCGCTGTGTAGTCGCTTCTCTGCCAGACCCACGCTGCGTCCCCACCTCTCGCCTGGCGATGGCATCATGACTCCCAACTTCTCTGAAACCCCTTCCCGGTACCCGCTTCCCACTGTGGGCTAGCTGGGCTGCTGGGATGAGGAGCTGGGGGTGGGGTGGAGGGGATTCTGCACAGCTGGACCATCTGGGATTTTAGCCGGCAGAGTGCTAGACTCAATGGGCTGCTTCTCCGTCTTTACTTTCCCTCTTCTCTGTGTGGCTGTTGGAATGATAACTCCGGTTTCAGCAATGCTCACTGAGTGCCCAGCAGTCTGCTGGCCCATGCTGCCAGGGGGACGGGCCATCTGGGCTGCCACCTTGCCCACTGCCCCCCACACCCAGAGCTCTCGCCCTTTTCACCCCCATGTCTAGGGAGGCAGCTCTGGGGTCCACTGACCCATCTTAGCAAACACTCTCTGGAGGAGCTGGGGCAGGTGATAACTGGCCTACACCCTGCCCCGGTCACTCCATTGCTGGCTGCTCTGGGGAGGAGCTGGACACTGCTAGCAGAGAGGTGTGGCTATGTGCTGAAATGTGCATTTAGAAACTGTTCTCTAGCTGAGTTTGTCTCTAAATGAGGGCTGGAGGAGGGAGTGACCCATGGCAGGTGGCAGCACGTATGATGGGGCGAAGGGCATGTGTATCTGTCTGTCTGTGTGGAGCTGTCTGGTTTTATGCAATTTGCTAAGTGCTGGGAGATTAAGTAAAACAATAGCTAGCCCCACACTGAGATACCAACTGCTCCCACTGTGTGTTTGGGACTGGATTGACACCTGGTACCTGCTGGCTGGCCTGGTATCAGCGAGAGGGTCGCTATTCTCACTGAGATCTGTGCTAGAGACCGCATTGCCTGGGACTGCCTGTCCATGGGGTCGCCCTCCTGCATCCCTGCACACTTTCCAATCACAAGTTACCTCCCCGGGACAAACTTGCCCCTGTCTTGGCTCTTTGGTGGCCTTGTGCCAGGGCTGATATCAGACCCACCCCTGGGCCATCACCAGCAACAAGGGCTGGGGGAAGTGGCTTCCCCACCCTAGGATATTGATGAGAGTTCAGTGTTTCTCCCTGTCTCAGACTGGAACAAAAACTACAAATCTTGAAAATATTTGCAAACCAAGCCTCCCCAGCCCTCCAAAGAATTCCCATTTGGATGAATGGAAACGTTTTTGTTTTGATTTCACCCTTTTTTTCCTTTTATCTTTTTTGTCTAATAAGCCTAAATTTCAGAACAAAATGTCATTTGGAATCAGGAAAGCTCAGATTTTCTGTTTAGAAAATGTCAAATTGAAACATTTCAACAACATCAAAACTCTTTCTCCATCTCTCTGAGGTGGGAGGTTCATCGGAGCCGACCCTGTTTCTCCAGAAGTTTTGGTTTCAACCAACCAACAATTTTCAAATAAAAATGTTTGACTGAAAAATTCACAGCCAGCTCTAGCAGTGACCCTGTGGAGTGGGACCCCTGCACTCCCATTGCCCGGGCAGGACATTGCTGCTGGTGAGCATGGCTGGGCTGAAACCACTGCTGGTGACCTGAGGACCTGCATACATTGCAAGCAGAAATGATTCGGTGGAAGAGCTGGTGGGCGCATGCTGGCTGACATGGGTTGTGCTGTGAAAGGCCGTTCGCTTTATGCAGAGACCCTGCTTGCCCAGCTTGGCGCCCAGAGTGCGTCGGAGTTGAAGCTGCTGCCTGCAGTCGTGAAAACTAGCGTGTGGTGCTTCCCCCCACCCCCTTTTCCTCCTGTTAGCCCTGCCAGAGCAGCCCAGCCCTGAAGGGAAGGCAGGGGACAGCCAGTGTCTCTTCCTCCTTGTGCATTGTCCCCAGAAGGCAATGGGCCTGGACTGGTAGGGCAGGATTTGGCCTGTGGAGCTGTTATTCCTGGTCGGGTTTGCAGGGCTGGTAGATGGAACCGTCCTTCTCTCTGGCAAGGTGAGTGCGTGTGCTCACAAGGGGACAGAGCCTCCTCCCAAGGTCATTTTCACAGTCACACAGTCTGCAGAGCGGAACCGCGCTCGAAAGCTTCCCAGAGCTTTGAAATCGGCATCTCCGTTTCCTCGCTGGCCCCATCCCGCCCATCTCACTCGTCCCTTGGATCACTGCATGCAATCGGGGACAAACAGGGAGAAAGGAGTTCAACACATGTCGTGGCCAGAGGCCTTACGGGGCCTGGATGTGGTCTGGAGAGAGGGTCTGGGGACTCTCGTTCATTGCACTGGGTGCTCTGCCTCCATGCTATGTCCATCAGAACCCCAAGGCTTGATTGGCAGAACACTTCAATCTCTTTGGTCACTTGATTACAGACCTAAAAGTGACAATTCTTCAAAAAAAAAAAAACTTCAAAAACAGACTCCAATGAGAGACTGCTGAATTGGAATTAGTTTGCAAACTGGATACAATTCACTTAGGCTTGAATAAAGACTGGGCGTGGATGGTCATTACACAAAGTAAAACCATTTCCGCTTGTTTATTTCCCCTCCTGCTGCTGTTGTCAACTGCTGGAAATGGCCCACCTTGATAATCACTACAAAAGGTCCCCTCCCCGCCCACGCGCTCCTGCTGGTAATAGCTCACCTTACCTGATCACTCTCATTACAGTGTGTATGGTAACACCCATTGTTTCATGTTCTCTGTGTATATAAATCTCCCCACTGTATTTTCCACTGAACGCATCCGATGAAGTGAGCTGTAGCTCATGAAAGCTTATGGTGTAATAAATTTGTTAGTCTCTAAGGTGCCACAAGTCCTCCTGTTCTTTTTACGGATACAGACTAACACAGCTGCTACTCTGAAACCTGATCTCTGGAAATGATGCCCTAAGTGACTATATTGGTGGGGATGTGGCAGGTTCTAGGCTGGTGCTGAGCTGCTACCTGGACAATATCCTCTCTCCATCCTTGGAGCTTTACAAAGGAGGAGGGAATGGTTACCCCCCTGGGATGGATAGAGAAACTGAGGCACAGGAAGGTGAAGGGACTTGTCCAAGGTCGCCCAGCAGACTGGTGTCAGAGCTGGGACTAGAAGGCAGATCTCCCGAGTCCCAGTCCAGTGCTCTCTTCATTTGGCCACTCCACCTCCCTTGGCCTGCTAGTACCATTGCTGTCCGCTGGACCTGCCTGGCTGCCTTTAACCTGTCTGGCTATGTACTGAGCCCATCGCACCTGCTGCTCCCATGGGCAGCCAGCTGATTCTCTGGCCCACAGTTCAGCCCTGGGTTTCTGCACGTCCAGAGCAGCCAGGCCCATCTCTCTGGCGTTTCTAACAGGGGCCACCCACTCGAGGCCAAACTGGAGACAAATCCACCCCGCCCTTCCCCACAAGTGCCTAACCCCTCCAGGAGTTGGAGTGCGAGACAGGCAGCCTGGGTTCCATGCTCAGGTCTGCCACAGGTTTAGTGATGGGCCTGTTATGGCTTCCATCGAGCCCACAGGGAGCTGGAGGAGCCAGGGGGGTGTGTACACACACCCACCTCCCCCCCCCAATAGCTCCCTGATGAGAACTCCCATGCAGGCCGGAGAGGGAACCAATAATAAACCAAGGCAATGCTTCCGACTAATGAACCCTCTCCGTTAGGCCAACACCCCTGCAAAGTCCGTGGGAGACCTCTCTGCACCCTGGAGGCTCCTCCGGGACTACGGCTCATGTTGGGCGAGGTCCACCTGTTTGCAGAATTCCCTCGGGGCTCCATGCAGGCGCAGGGGGCTACAGGATCAGAGCTGCCACCTCCTGGGTAACTGGCACTGCAATGGAGGGAGGAGAATGGGTGTGAAGTCTCTGTCAGATTGCAAGGCACCTACTTCGACTGTATTAACAAAATGTCCAGCCTGAGTAAAGGGACTGGCAAAGGGGGAGAGCAGGGGCTGGTTGGAAATAGAACATATGCTCCTGATGGGCTGCTTCATGATGGAGAAAAGTGACGGGTCAGTTTACATAGATGTGAACTCTTTGGAGAAGGGAGCAGCTCTGTGTTCTGTGTTTGTGCAGAACCTGGCACCATCTGGGGCCTGGTCCATGAGTGGGGCTTCTAGCAGCTACAGTAATACAAATAAATAATAATAATAATTAATATAGAACTTGCCTGTCACGTTTCTCCATCACGAAGCAGCAAGTAAGTACGTGAAGTACATGTGCACAAGTGGGTGTTTTCTGCTTGTTCATTTTTCTTTAGAAATACAAGGTGCTGGCCTCTCCGGGATTTGCTAGAGGACCCATTGGATGTCTCAGAGATGTGGATTGTGAGCTGTGTAAAGGAAGGGGAGGGTGGGATTAATCTTTATCAAAGACCTTTTTTCTCCTAAGTGTGTCTCAGTCATTTGAATTAAATTAATAATAATAACCCCCAACCAAACCCTGGTCCAAAGATTTATAAAGAGAATAAAATAATAAAATCTGTCCTCTGAAATACCAGGGTTTTTTCTGATGTGTCTTATCACCTGTTGAGCTTTTCATGAAAAACGAGACCTGAACTTCGACACAGGTGAGGTTCTGGTCTCCCTGGACAAGAGCAGAGCTATTACTTTGTTGGTGCTAGCAGCAAATGCAGAGTAAGGCTTGCTTGTTATTTCTGTTTAATTAAAAAACAAATATGGAAATTAGTTGCCAAAAACTGTCATGGACACTTTCAATCTGCACTGTTAAAATTAAGGAGTCGGGGAACAGAAGCGAAGGTTCAAACAGAGCTGTTTGTCAGGCTATCCTGCAGGTATGTAGCGTTTGATATTTTGGGGGGTTGGTTTAAATGTGTAGCTAATGCCTGGCTGTTTGTGGCATGCAGCGGGTGCGGCTGAGTTCATGTTACCACTGGAGCCTTATTGTTTGCGGCTCCTGAGTTCCTCTTTTGATCTTTGTTTTGTTTTCCAACCGGTGAGCCTGCTGCAGTGCCAGGCTGTGTTGTATGTGAATAGGGCTAATGTGCTGCTGTGGACAAGAAGGGAGGTGAATGAGGCCAGAGCCCCTTCTCCAGTGAGTTACCTACTGGGCTGCGGAGGTGCAGCGAAGGGAGAAATTGAGCACTGGGGCACCTGTGTAATCCATCCTACAAAGGAACGCTGCTCTCGCCTTTCCCATGAGGAATTGGGGACCCTTCATCACTTCTTTTGGTTCTCCCTATCTGAACTCGTTTGCCAGGCACTGGGATTTTCTCAGTGCCTTCTGGGCCTCATTTAATATTCCCGCATAAAGTAGCATTAAGCTCAGCAGCCACTCACTCAGAATACATCCGATGTTGCATCCGATGAAGTGAGCTGTAGCTCACGAAAGCTTATGCTCAAATAAATTTCGTTAGTCTCTAAGGTGCCCCAAGTCCTCCTTTTCTTTTTGCGAATACAGACTAACACGGTTGCTACTCTGAAAAAAATCACTCAGAATGTCGCACTGATCTCCCCATAACCCCCAGAGCGTCCGACTCCTGCAGATGGATGGCCCTGGCACAGCCTCAGCAATGAAACAGAATCTTGGAAAGAAAAGTGAGGGATGTTTAAACAGGCTTGAAATAAACAGGAAGAGACACGGTGAGGTTTGGGGGAGGGATGGGGAGCTGACTAGGGTCAGGGAAGGAAGGTGAGCAGAGCAGCATCTTCTTGAACTGCAAAAATATTAAATAGTGACAATACACTGGAAAGGTTCCTGTAGATGGGGGAGTATCAGGGACATATGAGCCTTGCAGTCAGCCTTGAGCCCTATTGTACAGGGTTCCTGCTTATTTCCTGGAAATCTTGGCCCTCCAGAGGAGACTCACAGCTTCAGGCAAACTTGCAAACAGCCTCATCTTCTCCTTGGCCTCGGGTTACAATCCTCTGCATGTTTCTGCCTCCGTCTCAGGCTGCCAGGGTGAGGGGCTGCAGGGAATGCTGGACCCTGACTGGGCCTAGGGAAGGAGCAGATTCAAGGACCGCGGCGTGGTTCCAGATAGGAACTAGGAAGTGGAACCCATTTTGGGCCAGGCGCTTCATGCAGCACAAAGGGCTGAGTTCAAAATCTTGGGGTTTCTCTTAAAATCGCAAAACAAAACCAGTCACTCTATGAGGGTGAGGAAGGGAACATAGAATAAACTTGGGAAAGCGAGCAACTCATAAACCAAGGCCATCCGTTGGGGCAGACGCCCCGCCTCCAGGGTATCTTAGCAGTCCAGTGACTGTGATCCTCCCACATGGCTGAGTGGCTAATGAGGCATTAGCTCCTTCCCAGCTCTCCATTCAGTTTGTCAAGGCAGGCCCAGCTCCAACCCGCTGGGAAAGGCTGGCTGGGTAGTCCTTAAGAGCTGAGGTGCTGGGTAAGAGACACCCTCCCTGGAATTCCTCTGCTGTCTGCAGCTTCAGCCCAATCTTCCTCTTCATTGCCTGCAGCCTCCAAGCTATCTACTGTCTTGAAAGATCCCCCCCAGCCCTGTACTAAATCTGTCCAAAGAAATATTGGCCTATAGGAACCTAAAACAACCCTTGCTACCAAGCAAATCCTTTCCTTCAAGAGTTGTTAGTGGGCTCCTGTATCCAAGCGTGCCGGACTGGGGTTCTGGGCAGGCTGACCTGCCCCCCCAGGCACACTGGATGCAGTTCTCTGATCCTTTATTTTCTCCACGGGGCTAATAAAGTTTCATCAGCCCCAAACTTAAAACTGTACCAAACTTTTGCCCAGAATGACCCGAATAATCACGTAACAGAAGTGCAAATGAGTCCTGGCCCCTGCTCACCAACAGATGTCAGCAGAGAGCTCCCTTCCCTATGGTACCTCCATCCATCCTGTGTTCCAAACCTGCTCTAGGCTGCTTTTCTCCCTGTTCATCAACAGGGGTCAGTATCGAGCTCCCTACTGTCAAGGGCTTCAGGCCACAGGGTTTATAAACACTTGGGCTTATTTCTCTCAAAGCTATAATGGCTCCATTGCAGCTGGATTTGGGGAAAGAAGTTTACCATTGCAGTGGGCAGGCGTGTGTGTGTGTGTGCGGGAGTATTGCTGCCTTCTTCTGGATGGGATTAAAACTGTTCAACCATGTGTCATGAGCCCTGTACTGTCAACAGTTGATGGGGATTCTCCTGTAGCTTGGGTGCTACCGGGCTGGGCTTTTGGACCTGGAAGATCGTAGCTCTGTCACTGCAAAGTTCTGATTGTTCATGGTGAGAAGCAAAATGACAACTGTGAAGTCCTGCTTGGCCACAGATTTGTTACAGACTCGGGTTTCCTAGGTGCAGGATGACTCATTTCACCAGATGATGGAAGCTGAGGCTGTCACATGGCTGGCACTTAACCTGGGCTATTTCTGAGCCACCGCTCCGGGCACAGCAATGCTGTTCTCTGTTCTTTAAGGCCACGTGGACTCAAGGAGACCCCTATTACCCTCTTAGTATCACTTCCACTTCGCTGATCACTTTCAGAACTTTCTTTTTCGGTTCAGTCTCTTTCTCTATGAGAATTTACTGTAGCTCCCCTGGCTTCAGAGAGTCCATTTAAAGGCGACTTTTCTCCTGAGATGCCATGGGCATCGCAGCTCTCCAGAGACACTCTTCTGCCCCTTCACAGCTGCCTCCATCCAACCCCAGCACCCCCAGCCCACCCCACCCCAACCACCAGGGTTGCACTCCTGGCTCTGGCTCCCACTTGGGATGTGATTGGCCTCCTTCTGATGCCAATGCCCCTGCATTGGCTGAATTCTTGATGCAGTGGGAGGGTCTGTTCGAAGATTGTTTCAATCATCAGCTGTCAGTCAGGGTGTTTGATGGACAGGTCGGGCCACTCACCCCAGCAGCTCTAGAAGAGCTATCGAGACAGGACTCCACCCTGAGTCTGTTTTGTCAGTGGTGTCCATGAATCAAGACCACAATGCTGGCTGCTTGACTCTCATTCACCCCCCCACCCCATAAGGGATCCTGCCAAGAACAGGAGATGATACCCCTACATGACTGGGTATGCCCTACATGCCTATCTCTGTCTCTGCATCTGCAACAGCCTGGCCTGTACCAGACCCACCACTCTACCTGCCATATCGATCCTGGCTTTGAGTGAGCCCAGCACCCGTGTCTGGCTCTTTGGAAGGTCATTAATTCCTCTCTGCACCATCACAAGCATCACAGCCTCTGTCCCTCCCCAGCCCAGTAACCCAGGGAAATAGAGTGATTATTTTAAGTGATAGCTGCAGGTGGTTCCATCTGTATTGGCTTCCTGCAGCCTCCAACTCCCCCAAACCCCTGCCCCATCCGTGGCTCAGCCAGCCTCATCCAGGTCTGAAACCAATGGTTTCAGGGTTGGTATTTTTAAGGCAATCTAATGGGAGCTGGCAAGTCAGTGCTGCCTCCCATGGATCTGCCCGCAGGAGGAGGTTTGGGGGAGAGAAGATATAATAAGGCTTTTAGCTCCGTGAAAAGGCTCTGAGAGGCAGTCAGCTTGTGCTCCGTGGGGAAGCCAGATCTTGCAATTTACAGATTTATTAGAATGTGGACGCTGATAGGGAAAGAAATTCACCCATTCTTTTAATTAGTTTGTCCATTGATCTACCGGTTAGATCATGCAACTGGGAGGCCGGACTCCTGGGTGTTCCTGGCAATGCTGCTGACTTGCTGTGGCCTTTACTGTTCTGGGGCTCAGTTTCCCCCTTTGTCTAATGGGGATAATGTAAAATGCTATGCGATCTGCACTGCTATTGTGACAGCCCCTGGCTCCCAGGAGGGCGCTGTGTGTTGCTGTGACAGATCCCATTTCTGGGTGGTGCTGGCTCCATTGCGGCGAATCTGCTGCTTGGGTCAGGAGGCGGGAAGGTGTATATGGGGCAGTTGGTGCTGAATGATATGGGCTCTGGCAGCCTTTGACAGGCTGCCGTAACTAATCCAGGAGCTGCTGCGCGAGGCTCTGCCAGTGGCTGAAGCAGCCCCGTGTGCCTGTGCGTGGCGGCGTTGGGAGGGCTGGAGTCAACGATGCGCCTGGCTGGGATTTGTAGACTCCATCGAAAATGCTGTGGAGTGCAGCCAGCAGCTCCAGCTTCAGACTCTGCTGAATCCCTTTCTGTCTGGGTCCAGGCCAAGCCCTGCGAGGTCCGCCTTGTGCCCACCATAGCTCCCTGCATAGAATCATAGCAGATCAGGGTTGGAAGGGACCTCAGGAGGTATCTAGTCTAACCCCCTGCTCAAAGCAGGACCAATCCCCAACTAAATCAAAATGAGAAGGCAGAGGTCAGGGAGGAGGTTGCTGTCTCAGGAGCAGGGCTGTCTAGGGCCTGGAGGGTGGCTTTGTGGTTGAAGAGGGCACTGGCATTCAGGAGATCTGCCTTCAATTCCCTGTTCTGCCACAGACTCTCTGGGTGACCTTGGGTGAGTCACTGAGTCTCTGTCTCGGTGTGATGCTAACCCTGCCTTTCTGTCTTGTCTAGTTGGATTGCAAACTCTGGCTCCAGGCCCCCAGCCCAACGCAGCCCCAGTTCTGGAAGAGACCACTCAGTGCTGCTCCAATCTGAGTCATACATGCTGCAGGCAGCCATGGGTTTGCTAGCCAAAGCAGCAGTGGTTTCAATGATGGAGGGGTGGGGCAGAGTTGCCCTGTTCTGCACATCCCCATGTGACACTTTATGCAGATTTAATGCAAGGATTTGCATATTTGTAACTAATTTGCATGTAACCATGAACTCTGGTTTACAGATACGGTGTGGATTTAGTGCGGGTGAAAGATGTTGGTGACTGAAACCCTCGATTTATCTCTAGGGCAGTAGCAAGGTCAGTTTACCCCCTGCACTGTCCTGCCAGCACAGTTCACCCTAATCTGGGGGACCCTCCTCTCAGTGTCATTTCACCCAGGCAGCTCTTTGCCTTTCTGCTCAGTTGGGGGGAGTGAGTTTGTGATGGGTGGGAGCTGGAGCTGAAACCCCCCAAAGTCCTCTCACGTCAGAGCCACTGAACAGCTCTTAGATGGAAGCAGTTTATAACCCCTGCAGAGTCGGGCTGATTCAGACCAGTGACTCAGAGACAGGGGCTCTGTCACTCACTAGCGATGCCCCGAGGCAGTCAGTCCCCGTTGACTCTGATGTTCCACCTTCATGGAGCAGGTTTTATAGGTTCATGGGTTTCAAGGACAGAAAGGGGCATTGTGATCATCTGGTCTGCCCTCCTATGTGGCACAGGCCAGAGACCTACCCCCAAATAATTTCTAGAGCTGAGCTTTCCAAAAAACACCCTGTCTGGACTGAAAAATTGCCATGACCTTGGTCATTTGTTCCAATGATTAATCATAGAAAAGTGAGACAGGAAGGGACCTTGAGAGGTCATCAAGCCCAGCCCCCTGCACTGAGGGAGGAGCAAGCAAACCTGGACCATCCTGACAGGTGTTTGTCCAACCTGTTCTTGAAAGCACATTTAATTGATTTAGTTGGGGTTGGTCCTGCTTTGAGCAGAGGGTTGGACTGGATGACCTCCTGAGGTCCCTTCCAACCCTGATATTCTATGATTCTATGAAAGCCTCCAGTGATGGGATTCCACAACTGCCCTGGGAAACCTAGTCCAGAGCTCAACTCCCCTTAGAGTTTTCCCTAATATCTAACTTAAATCTCCCTCCCTGCAGACTTCTTGTCCACCTTCAATGAACATGGAGAACAACTGCTCCCCATCCTCTTTATAATAGCCCTTACCATAGCTGAAGACTTAGCAGCCCCCTGCAGATGTCTTTTCTCAAGACTTAACATGCCCAGGGTTTTTAACCATTTCTTTTATAGATCCGGTTTTCTAAACCTCTTATATATTTTGTTGGTTTCCTCTGGAGTCTCTCCAGTTTGTCCACATCTTTTCTGAAGTGTGGGCCCAGAATTGGATACAGGACTCCAGCTGAGGCCTCACCAGAACCGAATGGAGCCGGACAATTACCTCCTGCGTCTTACATCCGACACTCCCGTTAATATACCCCAGAATGATATTAGCCTTTTTCTCAATTGCATCCCATTGTTGACTCATATTCACGTTATGATCAACAATGTGATGCAGTTGCGGAAAAGGCTAATATCATTCTGGGGTGAATATAGTATATAGCATATAATTACCCTCACTGTTAAAAAATTTATGCCTTATTTTCAGTTTGAAATTGTCTAGCTTCAACTTCCAGCTTTGGATCCTGTTATACATTTCTCTGCTAGATTGAAGAGCCCATTATCAAATATTTGTTCCTCATGTAGGTACTTGCAGACTACAATCAAGTCACCCCTTAACCTTCTCTTTGTTAAGCTAAATAGACTGAGCTCCTTGAGTCTATCACTAGAAGACAGGTTGTCTAATCTTCTAATAATTTTTGTGGCTCTTTTCTGAACCCTCCACTTTATCACCATCCTTCTTGACTTGTGGACAGCAGAACCAGACACAAGATTCCAGCAGTGGTGGCACCAGTGCCAAATAAAATAACCTCTCTACTACTCCAGATTCCCCTGTTCATTGCATTAGCCCTTTTGGTCACGGCATTACAATGGGAGCTTATGTTCATCTGATTATCCACCACAACCTCCGAATCTTTTTCAGAGTCATAGCTTCCCAGGATAGTCCCCCATCGTGTAAGTAAGGCCGACATTCACTGTTCTTAGATATATACATTTACATGTAACCATCCGATGAAGTGAGCTGTAGCTCACAAAAGCTTATGCTCAAATAAATTTGTTAGTCTCTAAGGTGCCACAAGTCCTCCTTTTCTTTTTGCGAATACAGACTAACACGGCTGCTACTCTGAAACCTGTCATATTAAAACACACATTGTTTGCTTATCCAGCTTATCAAGCGATCTGGATCACACCGTACAAGTGACCTGATCCCTTTATTATTCACTACTGCCCCAATCATCAGCAAACTTTATTAGTGATGATTTTGGGCTTTAATAATAATGTTTGATTTCCTGGGCTTAGATAAAAATGTTAAATAGTATTGGGCCCAGAACTGATCTCTGCAAGACCTCCCTAGAAACACACTTGTTCGATAATGATTCCCTGTTTGCAGTTACATTTGGAGACCTATCAGTTAGCCAGCTTTTAATTCATGTAGTATGTGCCATGTTAATTTAATATTATTCTTGTTTTTTAATCAAAATAATGTGCAGTACTCACTGAGACACCTTACAGAAGTCTATTACATCAATATTTTTATCAACCAAACTTGTAATTTCATCAAAAAAGGATATCAAGCTAATTTGACAGGATCTATTTTCCATAAACCCATCTTGATTGGCATTAATTGCATTGCCCTCTTTTAATTCTCTATTAATTGAGTCCCATAATGGCTGCTCCATTAACTTGGCTGGGATCGATATCAGAGTGACAGGTCACCCTGTTTATTCTTTTTTAAATATTGGCACATTAGCTTTCTTCCAGTCTTCTGGAACTTCCCCAGTGTTCCAACACTTATTGAAAATCAACATTAATTGTCCAATGAGCTCCTCAGCCAGCTCTCTTAAAACTCCTGGCTACAGGTTATCTGGGCCTGCTGATTTAAAAATGTCTAATTTTAGTAGCTGCTGTTTAACATCATCCTGAGATACTAGTTGAATGGAAAAGTGTTATCATATGATATAATCACATCATCTTTCCCCCCCAAATACAGAACAGAAATATTTTTTGATTACTTCTGCCTTTTTTCATTATTATTGATACTTCTACCATTTCATCTAGTAATAGACAAATATGATTATTAGGATTCTTTTTGTTCCCAATATACTTTAAAAACTCCTCCTTATTGTCCTTAACTCTGCTGGCCATAGAGGTCTCCTTATGTCCCTTTGCTTCCCTTATCAATTTTCTATAATTCCTAACTTCTGATTTATGCTGTCAACTTCCTTTTTTCCATTTGTTATATATTACTATTATTTAAATTTTTTATACCTGCATTCACTTATCCTCTAAACCATGTTGGTTTTTTTAACCAGTGCATCATTCTTCCTCAATTGTGAGTCTAAGGCTTTTGGGGCATCTAGTAAAGTCTTCTTAACCAATTCCCAATTATCATTCTTATTTTTCTGATTAAATTTTTCCTCCTAGCTGATTTGGCTCATGATTGTTCTCAGCTTTGTGAAATTATCTCTTTTAAAGCACCAAGTATATAAATTACTGGTTTGGACTTGATTCTGTTTACACATTATAAAACAAGTCATGATCACCTACCACTGTAGCTAAAGAAACCATGTTAGTAAGGAAGCAGTAGCAGCCTCATAAACCTGTCCATGTGATCTAGCCACTAGAAAGGGACAAAGACTCATCCTGCATTGGTGTGGGTTATACAGGCACATAATTTGGCATATTCCTTCTGAAAGGCAGAGTGAGAAAATGGACAAGACTTGGCTGTGCTGTATTAGGCACTTGGGTTTTATCACCAGCTCTGGCTACAGTGACCTCGCCCAAACTCTGCAAGATGGGCAAACAATTGTGGCCTGCCCTGAGACTGGGGTCTGAGGCCTTGGTTAGTAACGGCTGGGAAGCCCACAGAAATATTAAGGTCAGTGCGCAGAAGAGCTGGGATTAGAGCCCATGTGCTCTTGGTGGTTGCCTGGTACCCTCCCCCCTTGGTTACAGAGTGTCTGGGTATATCTGAACTGCTTGTTTAATTCAGCCCCTTAACTTGTCAGCCTGTGGTACTTGGGGACGGGTCTCATTTGGCCATGAGGTGTTTCCAAGGCTGGGGCCCTGTTGGGGGTGGTTGCAGTGGCACTTGTGGTATAAACTGAGAGGGACTCTCCTCATGTTAAATAAGGTTCACTGCATTACGAATGGGAAATACCCTACAGGGCTCACCAGGGATTTGGGGGTAAAATGCATTTTATGGAGCCTCCCTTTGACGGTGAAGCTACAAACCCTGTGGAGGCTGCACACCAAGTTCGCCTCTGCCCTGTAATGCTGCTGAGCTGTCAGATAATGCAGTGTGGGTGTGTAAAACTGCTTTGCACTAGTGTGAGTGGCTATGCAAGGGGCTGGGTGAATTGGAGCCATAAATGTCCAATCCTTTTTAAGCATCATGTCAAGCTCTTGGTTTCTGTAGTATCTTGAGGTAGTGAGTTCCACAAGTTGTTAATCTTATGGCCTAGATTCTCTCCAAGCATTGCCTGGCAGAAGGCAGCATGTGTGTGGGGGGGAACAGGAGTGTGTGCCTAAGGGAGCTGATTATGGCTCCCTTATCTTGGAGTCTGGTCTCTGCTGGCCGTAGTGTAAACTAAAGCATCCTAGGGACTGCCCCAACTTATGCCACAGGTCTAAGATCCCTGAAAGACCCTGTAGCATTGTATCTTTGTCTGTGGCAGATGGAGGGTGTGGCTGGTGCAGGAGTTGATTCTGCTAGGGAGATCCTCTCTGCTAGGGGACTTATCTGCTGCCTGATTGTGTCTCCTCTGCCCCACCGGAGCACAATGGGGCTGGGTGGGATTGGTACGCCTGACCCTGCATGTTTAAAGAGTCCCCTTGCACCGATTCTCACTGCGCTGCCTCTTTAATTTCTGGGCTGAGCCATTGCTCTGGTCTCCAGAGGGCACAAGAGACAGATGCCCTTCTCTGCACTCAGTCTCCCTGGGAGCCGGCAGCATGTTTCAAGCAGGCGTTTGCAGCCAGAGCTGTTCTGGGGTGGCGGCTCTGATGCTGGGGGCAGACGAAAGTCCGAGCTCGTCCTTGTTCGGAGTGAGCTGCTTTCACCATATTTGAAAAAGCGAAACTCTAAGAGCTCCTCAAAAGCTCCCTCGGCACAAGGCTCCCGTTGACAGAGGGAAACAAGCCCCAGCCTGACAGCCTGTGTTTAATGCGGCGCTGTGTGTAATGGTCCTGACTGCTCCCGGGAGCTGTGTGGGGAAGGCAGCGCGGGCTGCCTACAAATCCACCAAATCAGTAGCCTTGACTCGAAATCTGAAAGCCTCAGATCCCGCATCTTGGGGTGGAGCAAGCGCTGGCTCCAGTCCCTGGGTAAACAACGGGGGAGTAGGACAGACTCCTGAGCACGGGGGTAGCCATGGCATCTGAGTGCTTTGTGGGGGCTGGTAACTGAAAGCAGTGGGTCAGGATCATTAGTGAATTCACAGGCCAGGGACATGTGCTCTCTGGTGCAGATTGGTGGCTCTGACTCGGTACAGGCTGCAGCCGATAGCACCGAGAGTGGGGGTGGGCCCAAAGGCACGGGCTGTGGGCAGAGCAACTGCCTCTCCTGACGCTCTCCCCACCCCAAGGCAAAGGCACTAGCAGGTGAGGAAGAAAGCTGCAGCCTGTGAGCCCTGGGAGGCATGAAGCAGATCTGCGTACAGGGGGCCAATCCTGCATGGGTGCAGAACCCTGGGAGTCAATGGGAGCTGATGTCCTTGTAGGAACATGCATGTAGGTTTGGGGATGAGCAGTGGGCACATCTCAAGGGGGAGAGGCTCCAGGGCTGCTGGCTCTGATTCAGAGGAGGCATTGTGCTGTGATGATGGGGGGCGCTCTAACGGGATAAACCCCTGGCAATAGGACAAAGGGATCAGCTTGTGCCAACCCATCATGCTCCAGCGTCAGCAGGTGGCTTCAGAGCTATGTCCCAGCATGAGGAGTGGGTTTCTGTGGGTTACTCTGGGGGCCCTGTACTATCTGGGAAGCTGGGCTGGCTGGAATTGGGGTCACCCTACTGCCTGTTGGACTGAATCGTGCAGATCCTCGTCAGAGCAAAATTCCCCACTAGCAAATCGGTGTAGTCAAACCAAGGCCCCGGCATTTGGGAGGGAGTGGCCAGTTAATCTCCCTCCAGTCCTGGAGTTACCCCGTGCCCTGCAGGCCCCCACACTGGCCTCGCTGCCAAGGCACTGGCCTGGCAGGTGGGGCACCCAGGTTCAGTTTCAAGCCCTGCTGCAGACGCCCCCATGTGCCCTTGGAGGAATCACTGCACTTCTCCAGGAACCAGTCCTCTGCTGTGGAAGGATCCGTCATGTCTGACTTGCCCATCCAGCCTGCGAGCCCGTCTCACTGTGTCTGTGCAGTGCCTGGTGCGACTGGGCCTCCGACACTGCTCGAATACAAACCCTAAGTAACACACCTACGTCTAGATGCAGAGCAGGGAACAATGGTGCTTATCAGGTCCCCATCACCCCAGCGGCTGGGCAGCTCCAGGCTCCAGTGTATTTATCCTTACGCGCCCTGTGCAGCCGGGCAGGGCTGTCATCCATGTGGTACTGACGGGAACTGAGGACCAGACAGCCCAAGTGACCCGCCCAGGGTCACACAGGAAGTCTGTGTCTATGCCTGACTCTCCTGAGCCCTGGGCTAGTGTCCTGACCACTGGGACCAAGCTGCTCCTCTCCCAGCAGGTGGCCTTGGACAAGCTGTTGCCTTGTTGCTCTCTCTGCTGCTTTGCCTGGTCGGGGTCTGCTGGGCACCAGTTGAGGCTCCTCGCTCATCTGCGGGAAGGTGCAGCGTGGTGCTGAGTGCCGTTCATGGGAGCGTCTGTGCCATGGGCCTAGATGGTAGCCAGCAGCCTGCACTCCTCCCATGGCAACGCGCTGCTCCATGCCCTCTTCAAACCTGCTCTATCTGCTTAAGAAACCGCAGGGAGCCGCGGCTCTGCCCAGGCCCTGGACAAATTAATGAGTTTCCCATTGGCACCTTGGACAGCTGCTGCTAGCTCCTGCAGCCAGCGTACAGGGGGGAGGTTGGACCAGGGTGTTGGCAGGCTGCTCTGTGCAGTGGGAAGGGAATGGGGCGGGATCTGTACCGTGCCAGTCTGGCCTCTGCCATGGGCCGACTCCCACACAAGGGGAATGCTTTGTGTTTCTGTAGCTTCCCTTGTGCACCCCAAACTCTGTCCAGGCAGCAGTGTGGTGTGCGGCCACCTCTAGGGAGTGTGTATAGGGGAGGGGGAGGGGAAGGAAAGGGTACGGGCACAGGGGAACCTCCCACTCCATGTCAAGTACCCTGGCTCCTGGATGCCCATGCAGCATATGTGGGAGGTCTCACCACATGGAGTAAAGGTGGAGCTCGACTCTCGGAGCAGCCGTCCATGCCAGCCCTGGTGGGACTCATGGTAGCTCCAGTTCTCCAGCCCCAGTTTGAGTTGTGAGTTGTTTCTATCACAGCAGCGTCTAGAGGCCCCAACTGAGATCAGGGCCCCGTCACACCCTTGTGCAGACCGAGGGGGAGACAAGCCTTGCCCTGGGGAGCTCACAGCCTAACCAGACAAGACAAAGAAAGGGTCTTTATCCCCACAGTACTGACTGGGGGTCCAGAAAGATGCAAGGCCTTGCCCAAGGTCACCCAGGGAAGCAGTGGCAGAGCCAGGAACTGAGCCCATGTCTCCTGAGCCCTAGGCCAGTGCCTCAAACACAATCCCTGCCTTGCACAATTGCAGTAATAGTGAATGCAAATACACTCCCATAGGTGTACGGGGAGATGTCAGCAAACCAGTAAAGTGCCTGAAACCACTATGGCTTATTGCTAAAAGCAGCCAAGTCAGCAGGCCATAAAGTGGTCATGTAGCAAACTCAGCTTGACCAAGGCAGGAGGGGAGGAGGTTTTGGGTGCTACATAAAGGGCAGCTTGACCCCGTGTCCTTCCTGAAAAGAATTGTGTTGAAGTTGCTGATACATGCATTTTAGAAGAGCAGGATGTGCCCCAGCAATGTCTATTGGGATCTCAAGGCTGCAAACTCTGGGAAAAACCCATATCTGGTTAACCAATAATCAGAGGGATCCTCTTGCTTGACCTGGCCAGCGGAAGGATGCTGTTTGGAGGCTGTGTTGGGTGGGACTCCAGTCTGATCTCTGTGCGGAGGAATCGCACGTGTGGGGGACCAGGTGGGCTGAGGCATTCTGGCTCCCTGCTGCTCTGCTGCAGCTCCGGTGTGTAGGGCAGGAAGCAGAGCCTAGCTGGGCATTTGCACTGGAGGAGATGGCGAGGCCGGGCACCACCCCGCCCTGACTCTGCCCAGTTGGTGACAAGCAAAGTGCACCTGTGCACTCCCCGATCTTCTCTGCAGGCTCACACATGCTCACAGACTCCCCAGTACGTGTGAGCATGTGCACACGCGCACACACACAACCATCTGCAGCGCGCTTACACGTGCACATGCGTGCACGCATGCACACACTCTCCTGGCTTTCAGCGCCCTTTCACTGATCTAGTTTGGGAGTGACCTGCTGGGAAAGGACCCACCTTTCTGTGAGCCTCGGAAGGGTCTGGCTGCCCCCTGCCCTGCGGATCATCCCCAGGAGATGGGGAAGGCTGTCCTTGAGCTGCAGCTGCCATGGGGGTGTCTGTGTGAGGAGGTGATATGTGATACCTGCCCAGGTCCCATGGGGGCTGGATAGAGCAGCTGCTGCTACAGCACGTCACAGGGCAAAGCTTGTCCCTGACTTACCCCTTGCCACAGGCACCAGCAGCCTCTGGTAGCAAGTGGGGATGGGGGGTGGGGCTGTGCCTTGCCACGTCCCCTTTGGGTAACCTACATTTTTGCCTGGCCCTGGATCCCGCACTCAGGGGGTCTGCATGAGTGACACCCCTAGTGCCAGGCCCTGGTGACAATAGTCATGCTTACAGTGAGCAGCGATACGCGGAGCCTGTGGGGTGGGAGCTTCTGTTCTCAGAGCTAAAGATTTGGGAGTTGATCCACATGTTGGGAGCCCAGGGCTGGGACAGCGGGGGGCTGTGTGTAGGCACTGAGGGGTATCAGCAGAGTGATGCTGTGGGGAGAGGGGGAGACCAGGGTTGGGACAGCAGGGGGCTGTGTGTAGGCACTGAGGGGTATCAGCAGAGTGATGCTGTGGGGAGAGAGGGAGACCAGGGTTGGGACAGCAGGGGGCTGTGTGTAGGCACTGAGGGGTATCAGCAGAGCTGTAGGGTGGGGTGGGAGGCAGGGGAGGAGAAGACCAGGGCTGGGACAGCGGGGGGCTGTGTGTAGGCACTGAGGGGTATCAGCAGAGTGATGCTGTGGGGAGAGGGGGGAGACCAGGGTTGGGACAGCAGGGGGCTGTGTGTAGGCACTGAGGGGTATCAGCAGAGCTGTAGGGTGGGGTGGGAGGCAGGGGAGGAGGAGACCAGGGCTGGGACAGCGGGGGGCTGTGTGTAGGCACTGAGGGGTATCAGCAGAGTGATGCTGTGGGGAGAGAGGGAGACCAGGGTTGGGACAGCAGGGGGCTGTGTGTAGGCACTGAGGGGTATCAGCAGAGCTGTAGGGTGGGGTGGGAGGCAGGGGAGGAGAAGACCAGGGCTGGGACAGCGGGGGGCTGTGTGTAGGCACTGAGGGGTATCAGCAGAGCGGTGATGTGGGGAGAGGGGGGAGACCAGGGTTGGGACAGCAGGGGGCTGTGTGTAGGCACTGAGGGGTATCAGCAGAGCTGTAGGGTGGGGTGGGAGGCAGGGGAGGAGAAGACCAGGGCTGGGACAGCGGGGGGCTGTGTGTAGGCACTGAGGGGTATCAGCAGAGCGGTGATGTGGGGAGAGGGGGGAGACCAGGGTTGGGACAGCAGGGGGCTGTGTGTAGGCACTGAGGGGTATCAGCAGAGCTGTAGGGTGGGGTGGGAGGCGGGGGAGGAGACCGGGGCTGGGACAGCAGGGGGCTGCAGTGTGGGGGAACAAGAGCAGCGGGTGGGGTGGGCAGGTGCTCACCCTAGACCTTGCACCAGCTGTGTCGAGGTTCCTCATAGGAATCTGGGGCAGGCGGCCAGGGCGGGGAAGTACAGGGAGCTGAGAGGGTTTTGGAGAGAAGCAAGGCTGGCTGGGCAGGACAGTTTGGAGCAGGTCCTAAAGCAGGGGGTGGCTGGTGGAACTGCCTGAGGACGGGGTGATATTTCCATGCTTAACGCTAATTCCTTAGGGTTCCTTTTTAAAGAAGAACGGAATCTTGCTTTTGAAATGAAATGGTTCTCTCTCCGAACTCGCTAATTGCCTCATAAATCCTTAAATTGAATTTTTTTAATATACTAAAGCCCAAAAAGAAATATTTTGCCCAGGAAGTACGATGCGGGAAATTAAAAACCCAGATAAATGGAGCAGCGTGGCAGCCCGCAGCGCCCGAGTGTGTGGCGCTAGTTCGGTCTGCGCCAGGCACAATTTACAGTGAAAGGTCAGGGCAGTGACAAGATGGTAACTAGGGTCAGGGGCTAAATGCACCCAGTGTCCATTAGTCCATTTGCGGGTCTTGGGGAAGTGCTGCTGAAAGCGGAGCAGGGGCTCTGGGCTTGATCCTGAGAGGGGCTCAGGGTATGCCTGGTCTAAAGTGGACCTGTGGATGCACAGTCCCTCTGAGAATCTGGCCCAAGGGGTCTCAGATGGGGCTTCTGAAATCAGCGGCTGCTCTGGCAAATGTCGCCCTCAATCTCTCATTAGCCACATTTCTGAAGCTTGTGAGGGGAGGACTATGGTGCCATCCTGGTGCACAGGGAAAAGGGTGCCAGGCTGAATTGCCTGTGATTGAAGCAATGATTCCTAGCAGCTAGAACACTGGCCTGGCAGATGGGAGGTTGGGTTCTACTCCTGGCTTTGCCACTGACCTCCTGGGTTATCTTGGGGACATCCTTGCATCACTCAGTGCCTCGGTTTCCCCATCAATCACATGGTGATATTGAGATCTGCAGCTGGAAAGGGCCAGAGAAGAGTTTGGGGTTGTTCTGTACTGGATGAAAGCTCCTGAGATTGGCTAATTATTGCAGCAGTTTGAATCTAGAGCGGGAGGGATAGCTCAGTGGTTTGAGCATTGGCCTGCTAAACCTAGGGTTGTGAGTTCAATCCTTGAGGGGGCCATTTAGGGATCTGGGGCAAAAATTGGGGATTGGTCCTGCTTTGAGCAGGGGGTTGGACTAGATGATCTCCTGAGGTCCCTTCCAACTCTGATATTCTATGAATCCCCTGTAGTGTGTATGCAGTGAACTGCTCAGCCAGGCACTGTGCACCTGGATGATACTCTGTGCATTCTGTCCCCACAGTGGCCTGGGGGAGCTGTCACAGCTGGGCTTTCCGCAAGAAACAGCTTGATAAAGTACTGTCCTTTCTGTGCTAGGCTCTGGTCGCCTCTGCAACAGATTTTCACTGTGAGAGTGGAAAGCGCTAAGTGGCATTTCCCCATTATTGTGCCTTAGTCTCTCCTGCGATAGGAGAGAGGGAGTCTGTGAACAAAATATTAACCATGGTTGTTCTCCGGGGCATGTTAGAGGGATGCGGTGAGTCTTGAAATGGACTCAAAGTCTCCTGAATTTCTGAGAGTTTCCCCTGAGCTAAAGCAGGAGCCGGATATTGCTCAGGGCCTTTCCTGGTCCAGGTTGCCGCAGAGCTGCCTAGAGATGCCCCAGGGAACCAGCTGGAACAGAACAGGAGAACTAGCTGGGGTAAATTCCTCCTGCTCTAGGAGGTCTCTAGGTGGATTTATATAACAATGGCAGGGGTCATAATTTTCAGGATGTGCCTTTTAGGTTAACTGAGTCCCTTTGGCAGAGATATGCATCCGTGAGAGAGAACGGCAGAGAGAACAGGAACGCAGGGGGTCCTCATAACAGTTTTGACACCACACACCAGCACACTGCCAATCTCTCTGAGCTTCACTGTTTGCCATCAAACCCCCTGTCACATCTTCAAGCAATCTGATGCTTTTATCTCTGAAGCCTGCTTGTCTGAGGCCTATTTCTGGCACAGGTGGGCTGGGCGTGGGAGGCGCCTGTCCCACAAGTGGGACCCCGCCACTCAAGGCAGCCTGTGTCTCCTTGGCACACCGTGCAGTAGGTGTGAAAGCTGAGCTAGCCAGGGACCGGGACAAGCCGTTGGAGGCACCGTGTCTCTTGGCTGAGCGGGCACTCGCCCTGTGGACATCAGTCAATCAAGATGAAACATAACGTATGCATCCGATGAAGGGAGCTATAGCTCACGAAAGCTCATGCTCAAATAAATTGGTTAGTCTCTAAGGTGCCACAAGTCCTCCTTTTCTTTTTGCGAATACAGACTGACACGGCTGTTACTCTGAAACCTGTCTGGGAGTGAGACGCATTTGGGTCTAATTCTGCTGTCAGCTGCAGGTGTCAGTCCAGAGTGAATCCTGTCACTGCCTATCTTCTGCCCCCATGTGGGAATAGCCCACCCTTGGCTGCTGGGGTTGCTGCAGGGACACTGACCCCCAAAGGTGGGCAAGAGCAAGCCAGGCAGCAACTAACTGAGGACAGTGAGGAGGGGCTAAGGTGGGGGCTGGCAAAGGTTTATGGCCAGTCTCCACCAGTGCTCCCATCTGCAGAGCTGGGCCAGTGCTGGGCTAGCCCTAAGAGCAGGGCACAGCTTGTTCCCTGGGTGATCTTGCTCCATTTAAATCCAAAGGAGGACTTGTGGCACCTTAGAGACTAACCAATTTATTTGAGCATAAGCTTTCGTGAGCTACAGCTCACTTCATCAGATACATTCAGTGGAAAATACAGTGAGGAGATTTATATACACACAGAACACGTTCACTGTATTTTCCATTGAATGCATCCGATGAAGTGAGCTGTAGCTCACGAAAGCTTATGCTCAAATAAATTGGTTAGTCTCTAAGGTGCCACAAGTACTCCTTTTCTTTTTGCGGATACAGACTAACACGGCTGCTACTCTGAAACCTGTCATTTAAATCCGAAAGACACTAGAACAAGCAGCCTCCCCCTATAGCAGAGCTGTCCTGGCTCCCCTGTAATCTGTATCCAACCCCCCCCCCCAAGTGTGTGGGGTGGGGGTGCTGTGGAGCAGGGACTTTCTCTAGGGAAGAAGGAGGATCCTGGGAACTACAGGCCAGTCAGCCTCACCTCAGTCCCCGGAAAAATCATGGAGCAGGTCCTCAAAGAATCAATCCTGAAGCACTTACATGAGAAGAAAGTGATCAGGAACAGTCAGCATGGATTCACCATGGGAAGGTCATGCCTGACTAATCTAATCGCCTTTTATGATGAGATTACTGGTTCTGTGGATGAAGGGAAAGCAGTGGATGTATTGTTTCTTGACTTTAGCAAAGCTTTTGACACTGTCTCCCACAGTATTCTTGTCAGCAAGTTAAAGAAGTATGGGCTGGATGAATGCATTATAAGGTGGGTAGAAAGTTGGCTAGATTGTCGGGCTCAACGGGTAGTGATCAATGGCTCCATGTCTAGTTGGCAGCCGGTGTCAAGTGGAGTGCCCCAGGGGTCGGTCCTGGGGCTGGTTTTGTTCAATATCTTCATAAATGATCTGGAGGATGGTGTGGATTGCACTCTCAGCAAATTTGCGGATGATACTAAACTGGGAGGAGTGGTAGATACGCTGGAGGGGAGGGATAGGATACAGAGGGACCTAGACAAATTGGAGGATTGGGCCAAAAGAAATCTGATGAGGTTCAATAAGGATAAGTGCAGGGTCCTGCACTTAGGACGGAAGAATCCAATGCACAGCTACAGACTAGGGACTGAATGGCTAGGCAGCAGTTCTGCGGAAAAGGACCTAGGGGTGACAGTGGACGAGAAGCTGGATATGAGTCAGCAGTGTGCCCTTGTTGCCAAGAAGGCCAATGGCATTTTGGGATGTATAAGTAGGGGCATAGCGAGCAGATCGAGGGACGTGATCGTTCCCCTCTATTCGACATTGGTGAGGCCTCATCTGGAGTACTGTGTCCAGTTTTGGGCCCCACACTACAAGAAGGATGTGGATAAATTGGAGAGAGTCCAGCGAAGGGCAACAAAAATGATTAGGGGTCTGGAACACATGAGGTATGAGGAGAGGCTGAGGGAGCTGGGATTGTTTAGCCTGCAGAAGAGAAGAATGAGGGGGGATTTGATAGCTGCTTTCAACTACCTGAAAGGGGGTTCCAAAGAGGATGGCTCTAGACTGTTCTCAATGGTAGCAGATGACAGAACGAGGAGTAATGGTCTCAAGTTGCAGTGGGGGAGGTTTAGATTGGATATTAGGAAAAACTTTTTCACTAAGAGGGTGGTGAAACACTGGAATGCGTTACCTAGGGAGGTGGTAGAATCTCCTTCCTTAGAGGTTTTTAAGGTCAGGCTTGACAAAGCCCTGGCTGGGATGATTTAACTGGGAATTGGTCCTGCTTCGAGCAGGGGGTTGGACTAGATGACCTTCTGGGGTCCCTTCCAACCCTGATATTCTATGATTCTATTACATGTTTGTTCTGCACCTAGCGCAATGGGATCTTCACCTCCGACTGGGCTCCTAAGTGCTACCGTAAAACAGCTAGTACATCCCTCTCTGGATTATTCTCCCCCAGCAGGCAGCACCCAGCCTATCCCCTCCTGACTGCATTTGGGAAGGTGGGGATTGTGGGGGAAGGGATCTGCACGGCCCGAGCCAGCCCAGGGCTAGGGCTCTGTGGGGATGTGCCGAGTCCTGGGCCCAGGGGCTCAGCAGCTTGGCTTGTTTCTCTCTCCTGCCCCGATGAGCCTGCAGGCCTGGTATGTGCTCCTGCCTCCTGGATCACACTGAGGGCATGGGTGCCTTTTGCTTCCTGGGAGCCCCGCAGCCACCTGGTCTCTCTCTGAACAGCCAGGCCAGGTGCAGAGGAGGCTGACAACACCCCCGTCCTCCCCGCCCTGCTACCTGTAGCTGAGCTAAGACCTTGGGCTCTCTGCTAACCAGCCTGCCCCCACAAGCAGCAAGGGGGCCATGGCCAAGGCCACCAAACTCCCAATAAGGGCATGAAACCATTGGAGCAGGGATGATTGGGCGGGGGAGAGCTGGAGAAATCCCCCCACATACCTCTGAGGCTGTAGTCAGTGCCTGGAGCCAGCGGAGCTTTCCAAAGGATTTTGGATCAGGGCCTAGTTCCTGGGGAGGGGATTCCCCTTTCTATCCCCCCAGCCCTAACCCCACTCCTCTCTGTGGCATTCTGTATACAGGAGAATTTGGCTGAAGCCCCCTTGGCTGGGGAGAGGGTTGGGCTGGGGTGGCTGCTGGTGTTGGTTAGAGGTGGCTGCGAGTCTTGTCTTGTGAGGGGGGTCTCTGGGTTTGGCTCTGATCTACTGTCCTCGGCTCAGTGGGGCTGAGGCCCCTACAGTCCCTGCCAGGATCCAGTTTGTGCTCCGCAGCTCCGACTCTCCTTTCTGGCTTGTGACAGGGCAGGTCCCCCCTCACCTTCAGGCACCTGCTTTCCTGGGCTGAGCCTGGTGCTCTCCAATGTATCCGTTGGGGCCAGGAGATACCGTTTCTCTTATTAAACTTTTAGCAGCTTGCCGGGTCTATAATTTAATGCCTGCTGGGCTCCTGCCTTGCTGCTGTGCCCAGGCGGGGGCTGGCGCAGTGGTGGGAGGTTCTGGCAGCGGCCAGGCAGTGAGCAGCATGGGGTAACATACACTGGCACTAAACCCAGACCAGCCCGACTGCTGCGTTCTGCCTTCGATAGGTGCCCTGAGCCAGCATCTGCCTCGTGCTCTCCGGGCTGGGTCAGTCGGGGGAGCACTGTTAAAGGCTTGGAAGGGGAGGAGCGGGGGATCTGTTGCTTGGCCCAGTAGGAAGGGCTCTAGGGTCTCCAGCTCTAGCAGAGTTGTGGCTGCTCAAGTTGGATGCCCAGAATGAAGCCGCTTTTGGAAATGTGGCTGTGTGCACTGGGGTCAGTCCTTGCAAGCCTGGGGGGAAGCACAGCTGGTGTGTGTAGGGAGGTGAGCATGACCGGCCAGTGTGGGGGGGGTATGAGTGTAAGCATCCCGGTGGGATGTGAATGCGCACAGCTGCGGGGGAGTGGAGGGTGTGGGTGTGTGTGCAGCTGGGGGAGGGAAGGGGAGGAGGGAGCGTGCACAGCTGGGGGTGTACAGAGCGAGTGTGCCCAGACGGCAGAGGGTGGGCGGGGGGAGTGCTGTTCAGACTTTGGGCTGCAGAGCAGGTGCTGTTACTTTCCCAGAGTAACAAGCGTGGCTCACTCCTGCCCTGTGCAACACTGTGCATATGGATCCCAGCTGCAGACCCTTCCGCCCCCTTGGCCTACAGAATGAGCCCGCTCCCCCAGTCTGGTCCCCCCGCCAGGCCCTGCACATGTTCTGCGCCCCAGCGACAAAGCCCATTGAGTCTGGAGACCTGTGTGGGTGGGCTGACAGGCCTTGATGGTCAGGGTGGCGTTTGTTCCTGTGGCCGCAGTGCAGTGGGCTACGGGGCTGTTTGCTGTGTTAGATTTCTGTGGTCTGCACCTTTACCTTTCTGCAGAGCCCGCCTGTCTGCAGACACGGCTGCGGTGCAGGGGGCAGAGCTGATGCAGGCAGCTACACACACTGCACTCTCGGTCACACGCAGAGACTTTACTTTTGTTCTTCCTTAGCTGTTTTTTTTGTTTTCCTCCTAAATCTAAAATAACCGCTGAGAGCATATGGCTGCTGTGTGTGTGTGAATCCATGACCCCTGTTCCTGCCATGGCCTGAGCAATTGGGGCATGGCAGAGCCACACACCCTCCCCCCCCCCCGCCCCGCCCTTTGGCTCCCACGTAGGAATGGTCATGGCGAGAGCGAGGATCCATGAATGGCTCCCCTTATCTGACTGCGTTGGAAGGCCCTCTATTGTTCTCCTCCCCATCCATCTGTAGCAGTTATGTACTTGTCAAGAAACAGATAAGCAGCTCCTCTCTGCAAAGCTCTATTATCTCTTTAAAGGGGCGGGAGAGCAGAAGAGAAGGAAGCCCTGACTGCAGGAACTGACTGCAGCCTGTGAACATCCTGGTACTAGTGCAATCCCGCAGTCCCCCTTCCTGGCGGTCGCCCGAGCCTCCACCCCGAGCATCAGCTTTGCCATCTTCCTTTGGAGAGTCAGAATGTCCGTAGCCATCTGCGAACGGGCAGGGCTGCAGCTCGGCAAGCGACTGGTCCCTTGGAGGAAGTGAGACCAGGCTGGATCCCAGCCCTGAATGACCACTGAGCCCTGGGACATGCCACAAAACACTGGCAGTGAGCAGGCCTGGAGGCAATGGGGAAAGGAGGCACAATGTTACAATTGTGCTGCAGCCTTTCAGGATTTTATTGTGAGTTTCATAGAGTCTTTCTTTAATCCCCAGCTGCTGGAGTCCTGTGATTATAGGAGAATCTCTACTTTCATCTAAACCAAAAATGTAATTTTCTAGCCCTAATCTCGGAAATGGGACCCCTGCAGACTCAGAAACCAAAAAGGGGGAAAAGAAACCTGAAAAGTTTACTTTTTAAAAAATCTCATGACAGCTGGGGGGCTGGCCTCAGGAATTTTGACTGTTTACAGAGGGGAACTGAGGCACAGAGCTCAGAAGGGATTTATCCAAGGTCCCGTGATGTGTCAGTGGCAGAGTTGGAGGAATCATAGAATCATAGCCCCGACCATGGTGATGGGTTGGATCGCAGAGACCCCCTTGGGACTGTCACCTGGTGTGCTGAGACTACCTCTGAGCCCGTTTTCCCTGGCAGCTTGGGTCTCCAGAACCTGTCTTGTTGAGCCAGACACACCAGTCTGTTCCAACACAGACCCAGGATCTGAACCACGCCCCCAAAGCTGCAGGCTTTAACTGAAAATGGCTTAAGAAGTGCTCCTGTCTCCAGTACCCAGACACCCAGCTCCCAATGGGATCCAAACCCCAAATGAATCTGTTTTACTCTGTATAAAGCTTATACAGGGAAAACTCAAATTGTCCACCCTCTATATCACTGATAGAGTGATGTGCACAGCTGTTTGCCACCCCCCCCAACACTCTATGTTAATTAATAAGTAAAAAGTGATTTTATTAAATATGAAAAGTAGGATTTAAGTGGTTCCAAGTAATAACAGACAGAACAAAGTAAGTTACCATGCAAAATAAAACAAAAACATGCAAGTCTAAGCCAAATACATTAAGAAACTGATTACAGATAAATCTCACCCTCAGAGATGTTCCAATAAGCTTCTTTCACAGACTGGACTCCTTTCTAGTCTGGGCCCAATCCTTTCCCTTGGTACTGTCCTTGTTCCAGCTGAGGTGGTAGCTAGGGGATTTCTCATGACTGCAGCCCCCTTTGTTCTGTTCCACCCCCTTATATGGCTTTGGCACAAGGCAGGAATCTTTTGTCTCTCTGGGTCCACACCCCTCCTTCTAAATGGAAAAGCACCACGTTTAAGATGGATTCCAATACCAGGTGACATGGTCACGTGTCCTGTGAGACCCCAAGCCTTCATTCTTCCTGGCCTGGCTCATAGGAAGGCTTGCAAGTAAACAGAGCCATTTTCAACCAATTGTCCTAGCTGATGGGATCCATCAAGATCCAAACCACCATTAATGGCCCACACTTTGCATAATTACAGTAGGACCTCAGAGTTATATTTCATATTCCTAGTTTCAGATACAAGAATGATACATTTATACACATTGGATGACCACACTCGGGAGATTATAAGCTTTGTAATGATGCCTTACAAGAGACCTTTTGCATGAAGCATATTCCAGTTACTTTATATTCACACTCATTAGCATATTTTCATAGAATCATATGGAGTGCACCGTCACACCAAGGTCCCATGATGGGTCAGTGGCCAAGTTGGAGGAAGCCCTGCCACGGTCTCTGTCGCTGTGTATGCGAGTGTCTGTGCTCTGCAGTAGCGCTGGTAGGAAACGTGGACAGAGCCACGTTCTGTCGAAACATGCCGTTCTGTCAAACTCGGGTCAGTTTTGCTGGAGTTTCGTTTTGGAAGACCACCGGGAGGCAGGGAGGGGAAGTTCCACAAAGGTAGTCATGTTGTGTTTTGACATCTTGGAAATGAAACGTGTCAGTTTTTCATTTTGAAATGAAACTATTATTGTACGCTACAAAATTTAAAAAGTCTAAATTGAAACCAAAATGTGATCAACGCACAATGACATTCTCCCCCTCCCACCCGAATTTTTCTTTGTGGAGAATTTTGTAATTTTCAGTTTTTTGCTCAAAATCCTTCTTGAAACAGACCTGCCCCTCCCCATGGGGCGCTGGTTTGCAGCAGCGGAGAGCTGCCTGTGACTCACATAGGCTGCGCAGGGCTCTTCCCATGCAGATAAATGCATTAGCATCGTGTCCTGGGTCTCTGCTCTCTCCCAGGTGCTGTGTGCTGGCTTTCCACTCCCTTTGAAGCTGAGCCGAGCCAACAGGCTGCATGTGTAGATTAGCCCTGAGCTGTGCTGATGCATAAACCGGTCGTTCTCGGAGTTGCTTATCACAGGGCCTGGCTTGATGGAACACAGCACTTTGCTGGATAAATTCTCCCTCGTCCAAGCTGATCCGGCTACACTGGAGACAGAGTCCGAACTGGTGTTGGTTTGCAAGGGCCATGCCCATCGGAGCAAGCTGGGGGCCACGCTATAGACATTTAAAGGACATTCAGTGAATCTTTGTATTAACCTTTTGCCTTACTCCCCTGGGAACTTGACGTTCCCATGGTTCCTTCCAGTGCAGTTGCAGGAGGGCATGCACTAATGGGAGATGGGCATGCTGGTTAGTTCCTGCAGGGGTGCTCTGGAAGCCTAGGAGGCAGATGGCTCCTTGCTTGGGAGACATGAGCTGTGTGTAATGATCTAGTGAGGGACTCCATGGGGACTAGGTTTCAGAATAGCAGCCGGGTTAGTCTGTATCCATAAAAAGAAAAGGAGGACTTGTGGCACCTTAGAGACGAACCAATTTATTAGAGCATAAGCTTTCGTGAGCTACAGCTCACTTCATCGGATGCATCGGATCTAGGGCATTATGAGGAGGTCTAGTGATTAGAGCAGTCGAATAGGAGGCAGGACTCCTAGGTTCTGTCCCTGGCTCTGACACTACGTGACCGTGGGCAATTCAGGACCTCTCTCTGTGGCACAGTTTTCCCATCTGTACTATGGGGGTAGCACCTACCTTATGGAATACTGATGTTTATAAAGCAATTTGAGATCCCTGAATGAATTGATGAAACAGCAAACCTAGTCTGCTGGTCTCAGGCCTTTCCCAGCTCTCCCAGGCCTGTGGGATCTGGGTGCAATGTGTCCTTCTGGTGAGTTCTGTGCTGACTTATGACAAACTACTACAAAATAGTAATAACTGAAGCATGATTTCCCCCAAACTGCCTCCATCAACCCCAGCACAGTGACCCCATGACAAGGATCTTTAGCAAGCAGTTAGGGTGCCCAGATCTGTCATAGATTCATAGATTCTACAGACAGAAGGGACCACTGAGATCATCTCGTCTGAGCTCTTATGTTACACAGGTCATAGAACTGCCCCAAAATAATACCCAGAGCAAAGCTTTTAGAAAAATATCCAGTCGTGACCTGAAAAATTGTAAGTGATGGAGAATCCATCATGACCCTTTGTAAATTGTTCCAGTGGTTAATTACACTCACTGTTAAATATTCATGCCTTATTTCCAGTCTGAATTTGTCTAGCTTCAACTTCCAGCCATTGGGCCATGTTATGCATTTCTCTGCTAGACTGAAGAGCCCATTATTAAATATTTGTTCCCCATGTAGGTACTTATAGACTGTGATCAAGTCACCCCTTAAGCTTCTCTTTCTTAGACTCATGGAGCTCAGTCTATTTAGCTTATCATTATAAGGCCTGATTTCTAATCCTTTAATCATTCTCATGGTTCTTTTCTGAACCCTCCAATTCATCAACATCATCTTGAATTGTGGGCAACAGAACTGGACGCAGGATTCCAGGAACAGTCACAACAGGGCCAAATACAGGGGTAAAAGAACCTCTCTGCTCCTACATGAGATTCCCCTGTTTATGCAGGCCAGGATCACATTCGCTCTTTTGGCCACAGCATCACACTTGGAGCTCATGTTCAGCTGATTATCCACCCTGATCCCCAGTGTCACTGATTCCCAGGAAAGAGGCCTCCTTCCTGGAAGTATGCCCTATAGTCTTTCTTCCCAGATGTATACATTTACACTTAGCTCTATTAAAATTCAATTGTTTGCTTGGGCCCAGTTTACCAAATGATCTAGATCACTCTGAATCAACAGCCTGTCCTCTTCGTTATTTACCTCACCTCCAATTTTTGTGTCATCTACAAACCTTGTCAGTGATGATTTTATGTTTTCTTCCAGGTCATTGAGAAAGATGTTAAATAGTGTAGGGCCAAGAACTGATCCCTTTGGGACCCCACTGGAAACAGAATCATAGAATATCAGGGTTGGAAGGGACCTCAGGAGGTCATCTAGTCCAACCCCCTGCTCAAAGCAGGACCAATCCCCAACTAAATCATCCTAGCCAAGCAGGCTGGCTAACCTAGTGAGAAGGGCTTTAAACTAGGTTCACCGGGGGACGGAGACCAAAGCCCTGAGGTAAGTGGGAAAGCGGGATACCGGGAGGAAGCACAGGCAGGAATGTCTGTGAGGGGAGGGCTCCTGCCTCATACTGGGAATGAGGGGCGATCAGCAGGCTATCTCAAGTGCTTATATACGAATGCACAAAGCCTTGGAAACAAGCAGGGAGAACTGGAGGTCCTGGTGATGTCAAGGAATTATGACGTGATTGGAATAACATAGACTTGGTGGGATAACTCACATGACTGGAGTACTGTCATGGATGGTTATAAACTGTTCAGAAAGGACAGGCAGGGCAGAAAAGGTGGGGGAGTAGCACTGTATGTAAGGGAGCAGTATGACTGCTCAGAGCTCCGGTACGATACTGCAGAAAAACCTGAGTGTCTCTGGATTAAGTTTAGAAGTGTGAGCAACAGGAGTGATGTAGTGGTGGGAGTCTGCTATAGACCACCGGACCAAGGGGATGAGGTGGATGAGGCTTTCTTCCAGCAGCTCGCGGAAGCTACTAGATCGCATGCCCTGGTTCTCATGGGTGACTTTAATTTTCCTGATATCTGCTGGGAGAGCAATACAGCGGTGCATAGACAATCCAGGAAGTTTTTGGAAAGCGTAAGGGACAATTTCCTGGTGCAAGTGCTAGAGGAGCCAACTAGGGGGGGGAGCTTTTCTTGACCTGCTGCTCACAAACCGGGAAGAAATAGTAGGGGAAGCAAAAGTGGATGGGAATCTGGGAGGCAGTGACCATGAGTTGGTTGAGTTCAGGATCCTGACACAGGGAAGAAAGGTAAGCAGCAGGATACGGACCCTGGACTTCAGGAAAGCAGACTTCGACTCCCTCAGGGAACGGATGGGTAGGATCCCCTGGGGGACTAACATGAAGGGGAAAGGAGTCCAGGAGAGCTGGTTGTATTTCAAGGAATCCCTGTTGAGGTTACAGGGACAAACCATCCCGATGTGTCGAAAGAATAGTAAATATGGCAGGCGACCAGCTTGGCTTAACGGTGAAATCCTAGCGGATCTTAAGCATAAAAAAGAAGCTTACAAGAAGTGGAAGGTTGGACATATGACCAGGGAAGAGTATAAAAATATTGCTCGGGCATGTAGGAATGAAATCAGGAGGGCCAAATCGCACCTGGAGCTGCAGCTAGCGAGAGATGTTAAGAGTAACAAGAAGGGTTTCTTCAGGTATGTTGGCAACAAGAAGAAAGCCAAGGAAAGTGTGGGCCCCTTAATGAATGAGGGAGGCAACCTAGTGACCGAGGATGTGGAAAAAGCTAATGTACTCAATGCTTTTTTTGCCTCTGTCTTCACTAACAAGGTCGGCTCCCAGACTGCTGTGCTGGGCATCACAACATGGGGAATAGATGGCCAGCCCTCTGTGGAGAAAGAGGTGGTTAGGGACTATTTAGAAAAACTGGACGTGTACAAGTCCATGGGGCCGGATGAGTTGCATCCGAGAGTGCTAAAGGAACTGGCGGCTGTGATTGCAGAGCCATTGGCCATTATCTACCAATTATCTAGGGAGGTGGTAGAATCTCCTTCCTTAGAGGTTTTTAAGGTCAGGCTTGACAAAGCCCTGGCTGGGATGATTTAACTGGGAATTGGTCCTGCTTTGAGCAGGGGGTTGGACTAGATGACCTTCTGGGGTCCCTTCCAACCCTGATATTCTATGATTCTATGATCTTTGAAAACTCGTGGCGAACGGGGGAAGTCCCGGATGACTGGAAAAAGGCTAATGTAGTGCCAATCTTTAAAATAGGGAAGAAGGAGGATCCTGGGAACTACAGGCCAGTAAGCCTCACCTCAGTCCCCGGAAAAATCATGGAGCAGGTCCTCAAAGAATCAATCCTGAAGCACTTACATGAGAGGAAAGTGATCAGGAACAGCCAGCATGGATTCACCAAGGGAAGGCCATGCCTGACTAATCTAATCGCCTTCTATGATGAGATTACTGGTTCTGTGGATGAAGGGAAAGCAGTGGATGTATTGTTTCTTGACTTTAGCAAAGCTTTTGACACTGTCTCCCACAGTATTCTTGTCAGCAAGTTAAAGAAGTATGGGCTGGATGAATGCACTATAAGGTGGGTAGAAAGTTGGCTAGAATGTCGGGCTCAACGGGTAGTGATCAATGGCTCCATGTCTAGTTGGCAGCCGGTGTCAAGTGGAGTGCCCCAGGGGTCGGTCCTGGGGCCGGTTTTGTTCAATATCTTCATAAATGATCTGGAGGATGGTGTGGATTGCACTCTCAGCAAATTTGCGGATGATACTAAACTGGGAGGAGTGGTAGATACGCTGGAGGGCAGGGATAGGATACAGAGGGACCTAGACAAATTGGAGGATTGGGCCAAAAGAAATCTGATGAGGTTCAATAAGGATAAGTGCAGGGTCCTGCACTTAGGACGGAAGAACCCAATGCACAGCTACAGACTAGGGACCGAATGGCTAGGCAGCAGTTCTGCGGAAAAGGACCTAGGGGTGACAGTGGACGAGAAGCTGGATATGAGTCAGCAGTGTGCCCTTGTTGCCAAGAAGGCCAATGGCATTTGGGGATGTATAAGTAGGGGAATAGCGAGCAGATCGAGGGATGTGATCGTCCCCCTCTATTCGACATTGGTGAGGCCTCATCTGGAGTACTGTGTCCAGTTTTGGGCCCCACACTACAAGAAGGATGTGGATAAATTGGAGAGAGTCCAGCGAAGGGCAACAAAAATGATTAGGGGTCTGGAACGCATGACTTATGAGGAGAGGCTGAGGGAACTGGGATTGTTTAGTCTGCAGAAGAGAAGAATGAGGGGGGATTTGATAGCTGCTTTCAACTACCTGAGAGGTGGTTCCAGAGAGGATGGTTCTAGACTATTCTCAGTGGTGGAAGAGGACAGGACAAGGAGTTATGGCCTCAAGTTGAAGTTGCAGTGGGGGAGGTTTAGGTTGGATATTAGGAAAAACTTTTTCACTAGGAGGGTGGTGAAACACTGGAATGCGTTGCCTAGCGAGGTGGTGGGAACTCCTTCCTTAGAAGTTTTTAAGGTCAGGCTTGACAAAGCCCTGGCTGGGATGATTTAATTGGGTATGGGTCCTGCTTTTGAGCAGGGGGTTGGACTAGATGACCTCCTGAGGTCCCTTCCAACCCTGATATTCTATGATTCTATGATTCTTTGTCAAGCCTGACCTTAAAAACAGAGCCCTTGATGACAATTCCCCATTTACAGTTACATTTGGAGATCTATCAGTTAGCCAGTTTTTAGTCCATTTAATATGTGCCATATTAATTTTATATCATTCTTGTTTTTTAATCAAAATATTGTGTGGTCCCAAATCAAATGCCTTACAGAAGTCTGTCTACTATGTCAGTACTATTGCTTTTATCAACCCAACTTGTAATCTTGTCAGGAAAAGATAAGTTAATTAGACAGGAGCTATTTTCCATGGACCCATGTTGTTTTGTGCTAATTACACATCCTTTAGTTCTGTATTAATCAAGTCCCATATCAGCTGCTCCGTTATCTCGCTTGGGATCGATGTGAGGCTGACAGGCCTATAATTACCCAAGCCATCCCATTTACCCTGGACCTTTAAACTGGCCCAACATTAGCTTTCCTCCAGTCTGGAACTTCTCCAGTGCTCCAAGACTTATTGAAAATCAACAGTAATATCTTGGGCCAGTCACCCTGGATACTGTCCCTTTAAGTTACCCTAAAGTTTGTCATAGTCATTAGGTGGGGCCAAATATCCTGTTGGTTTGGTGTGTGACTTCCCCCTGCTGTGCTGTGGTTTGATCTTATCTGACTGTTCATTGGCACAGATCCTGCTCCAAGCCAGAGCTGTGCAAACCCCTCACACACCCTGGGTAGCTGTTCACTGGGTAGCTGGGTAGCTGGGGGAGTGCCTGACCTAGGGACAGGGCAGTTTCTCCATCACTTGGTGTCTTTGAATTGAGACTAGTGTCTTTCTAAATGACACATCTGGCTGAACCACAGGTGCTGGACTCAGGGCCTGGACCTCCAGCTAGGTTCTCTAGCCTGCGCAATGCTGGATCTCGGACTGGATGGTTAGAATGGGCCCTTCTGGCCTTGAAGTCTGAGAGTCTGTAGTTGTAGGAGTGTCCCTTTCACCATGGAGGGATGTAAGACTGGCCTGGCTGCCTTGATTCCCCCCATCTTCCCATGTCAGGGGGGTTTGGTGTCCAAGGGTGGCAGTACCGCCTCGTTGTGATACTCTGGGCTATGTCACCAAGTGGTGAGAGTCAGTGACTGCCTTGCCCAGCGGCGAAAGTCTGTGGCCACCTTGCCTAGCAGCAAGAGTCAGTGGCTGTGGGTAGGGGAACCTGGGCCCATCCTGCTCCACCGGGTTCCAACCCAGACCCTTCAAAATAATGGTCCCAATATGTGGCCTAGGGGCAGGCATCTGTGTGCCTGTTTCTTGGGTCACTTCCCACCCCTGCTTCTGTTTCTCTATCTGCACCACAGCTCCGTACTGGGATCCCCTTTGGAGGGCTCTGGGTCACTCCCCGCAGCGTCTTCCCCTCTCAGCAGTGCCTCGTCGTCCTCAGGCCCCGTGGTGGAGAGGCCACTGGCAGCCTGACCGTGTGGCCCAGTCCCGGCACTTGGAGCCCCAGCAGCTTCTCTGCAGGAGTCTGCAGCTACCGACTCCTCTCCTGCTTGCTCTGCCTGAGCTGCTCCATTTTGAACCCTGCCCAGCAGGGGTGAGGCCACCTGTATCCAGAGCAGTTCCTTAACTCTTGCCTCACCACTGCAGGGTTGGCACACCCCGTCACCCCCTATCTTGGAGGAGTGAGGGAGGCAGCGCTTGTTCCCCCACCCCGCAGCTCCCAGCACCTCCTGCAAAGCCAGATGTGCGGTGAAAACTGCATCTGGCTTAGCATTACATTATTGGGATTGTCAGCTCTTCAGGGCAGGTCTCATCCCTTGCTTTGTGGTTGGGTAGAACCGAGCGCCCTTGGGTCCTGGTCCATGATGGAGGTTCCTGGGCACTCCCGTAATATACCTAATAATGTACAGTACCCAGTGCAATGGGACCCTGGACCATGACAACAGCTCCTAGGCACTCCCATAATACACCTAATAAATAATGTACAGCACCTTGCGCACTGGGTCCTGGTTCGTGACTAGGGTGCTTCCGCAACACAAATAATTTTTTGTTTCTTTAGCTACAACACTAGGGGTTAGAGGTGGTTTGGCTGGGACTGTCTGGGATAGTAGCTGAGTCAGGTCCTAGTGTGTGTGCTGGGGGGCACATCATGGGTGTGTGTTTAGAATGGGCTGGTACTGAGCACTCTCTTACAGCTGTTACAATGGCATTGCTGCTTTTGGTTTTTGTGCGTGAAACGTGTTTTGCACAAGGCGACTGTGGCTGAAATCCGAAAGGCAGCCTGGACAAGGGGCAACAATCGGCTTCAGGCCTTTCTGCTAGGGCTGGGGGAGGGGGAGTGTCTTCTAACATAAGTGCAGCCATCTGGGATCAGCAGCAGGAGCAATGTGGAGTCTTGTCGTCTGAGTCTTCCTGGAGGTCTCTTTGGAACACCCAGAAATGTGGCGTTTGAGATTTCTGGCCCTTTCATTAAAGAGGCTGGGCTTTGGCATCTCCAGCAAAGGCAGGATGCGGTCCAGGGGCTGAAAGTTGAAGTTCAAAAGTGGAAACATGGCACAAACTGTTACCAAGGTATTTACCATTGGAGTAACTTGCCAAGGGCTGTGGTAAATATTCCAGCACTTGGAGCCTTAGGTCAAGACTGGAAGCCTCTGAGGTTCATGCCATCTCCATGCATGAATGCTTGGATGAAAATCTCTGATGTGTCATGTGGAAGGTCAGACTAGGTGATTAGAATCTGTGCCTCGGTTTCCCCACATAAAATGAGGAGGATGATAGTTTGGACAAGTGCCTTCTGATGCTGAGCTGAGGAGTGCTATATAAGGGCTCGGTATTATTAATGTTTATTGTAACCGTCCCTTCTGGCCTTAAATTCTCTTTATGAACTTTACAGATTTTCTCCTGAGTGGGCGTTGGATGTCTGAGTTAATAGCTATTCATTAAAACAAAGTAACCAATAAAAGGGGGGGAAATAAGAATGTAAACAGCCTGAATAAAAATCTCTTCCCCTCTCAGTTAATCAGATCTCATTTTCTTTGCTATTGTGATTATAAAGCTATTAGCTCTCCAGTGAGTCACAGTGGCCCACGACAGAGCAGCCAAGAGCTGAATGTCAAATGGGTTTAAAAAAATCAGAAGCTGTTGTTTAAAAGCTCCCCCTGCTCACCCATTTCCAGGCCTCCATTGCCTCCCTGCCCCCCGCACTTCCCACATCATCTTGAACTCCAGAGCTGCTGCAGCGCTTTTGCAGAGCAGCCAGCGTTTGTGTGAAATGGGCCTTGCATTATAGAAAAAAGGGCTTGAAATTAGCCTTCTCAATCCACAGTTGTGTCTCCCCAAACACCTCAGCACCTCTGGGGAAGAAAACAGGCCCCTTACTTTAGGAAACACGCTCAGGCCCTCTGAAAATGTTGGCCCATGCGCTAAATTTCAACCCCTCCCTTCTCAACTTGTGCTCCAGACCCAGTGTTGGGGGCTCCCCACCCCCTTGTTGGAGCACCTAGGCTGGTGCGGGGCAGTTAGCTTCCCTCGTGTTGCAGGCTTGACTTGTTCAGCTGGCGAAGAGACGAGTTGCACTGAACTCACTCAGTGCAGCCACCGCGGGGGGGGGGGGGGGGGGGGACTAGAGATCTGGTTTAATTGGCTGCACAAGTGGAGTAATGAGAAGGACTCCAGAAATGTTGGTGCCGAGTGTGACGGGGTTTGGCTGCTCTCAGCTCTGTGCAGTGGCTTGATGAGAATCCCAGGTGCAGAAGTGGCTGGTGCCCTGGGACGCAGTTAACGGGCTGCCCTGGTCTTGTTAGCGCAGGGAGAGAGGGGGCCAAGGTTTGAGCTTTCAAAGGAGGGAGCGAATCTAGTGGTTGGAAAACTGGGGAGCCACGGATAGAGCCCCGTGTCTTTCGCACTTGACTCCCCACCTCAGGCGTGGTGACCTGGCTTCTGGTGCCCAGGGCTGCATGGCCACTCAGGTTTGGCCTGACCCTCCTGACAAGGGGGTGGCTGGGCCAAATCTGAATAACATTGCAACCTGGTGCAGCTGCATGGGGTCGCAGCACCACTCACTCAAGTTTGGCCCGGCTGCCCCCTCCATCATCATGAGAGGACATGGCTGGGCCAAGCCTGAGCCGTGCTGTGACCCAGCAGGGGCCAGGTTGCAATAACTGGAGCAGGGAGCCGAGCCCAGCCAGCCAGCCTGGTGGGACAAGAGCTGCCACTGTGGGATGAGTGTAGTGCAGGCTTGCTCTGGGACTCCCACCCCCAGGGTCTCCCACCCTTGGGGCAGCACCTGATCCACCTCCCCAACCCTCTAGCCTCCCAGAGGCAGGATCTACTTCCCCTGCCCCCAAGGGCCTCCCAACTCCTGGGGGCAGGACCCAAACCCCGCTCCTGGCTCCTCTCACCTCGTGGGGGCAGGACCCACCTCTGGGGTCTTCCACCCCCTGGGGACAGGACACAACCCCCGTTCCTGGGTCCTCCTACTGCCCAGGGGCAGGACCAATAGGGATAGAGAATATATTAGGGGGATAGAGGAGGGGTCCCTGGTACTAACAGGTGGGGGGGCTGGGGCTCATGGGGGAGGGTGAATGTGTAAGGGGGTAGGGTAGGAGTTTCTGGGGCTAATGGGGAGCTTGGGGAGTGAGGTTCAATGGGAGAGGGGGAATATATAAGGGGAGATGTGGGCACCCAGGGAGGGTCCCTGGGAATATGGGGCTGCGGCTGAGGAGCCAGAGAAGGAAGCAGTCGTGCTTGGGAAGACCTGTGGTGTCCTGTGGGGTGTGTAGTTATTTGGGGGTTGCAGTACGAGGTAAATTTCAACTGGGGAACCCAAAGGAGCTGTCTGGGTATTTTGGGGTGGCTATTTCACATGACCGTATGTAAATAAAAAGAGTCTAAATCCCAGTTTCTCTCGATGGTACAGCTAGACTGGGCTTGATACTGTTTTTATTTATACATGCTCATTTGAGGTATTTTATTAATGTAAATGTAATAGAAATAAAAGAACGTTTTAATGGATAAAACAAAATAAATGAAAAATTTCCTGAAAACTAAAATGAAAAACTATTAAAAAATAAAAATAGTTTCACGGGGCTCTAGCCACTGGTTTGAGACCGGTGAAATGGCTGCAGAAATTATGTATGCTTCCTTCATGTTGCTCGGCTGGTGCCACTCATTCCCGACCCAGAGCACCCCTGCTATCCCAGCCCTGGGCTCCCCACTGGCAACTCTGCTGGGGCCCCTCAGTCCTCACCCTCACCAGTCCTAGCCCCCTTCCATGCCCCCCACCCCCCATACTTAAACTGAACTTCAACTTCCTGGAGGTTAAATAAGTTGAGACAACTTCCTGTTTTGGTTTTAAGAAAAACGATTCTCACGCCTCTGCCTGGGCTGGTTTGGGCGGAGAAGCAGAAGCACAGAAAGGGCGCAAGGGAGGATGTTATTTTGGTCTGATCCAGTTCCATCCTGAGTCCAGACTCGCCAGCCCCTTCCGTGGCTGCAGAGTTCAGGCCAGGGTTTAGGGAGACCCCATGTGATGAATGATACAGGCCGGCACAGGCTCAAGATAAAGAGCCAGAGAGACCCATCAGGTCTATCTGGCTATGTCTACACTGCCCACTAAGCCTGGACTCTGACTCAGTTTTGAGCCCAAGCCCCAATTCCATCCACTCGCACACATCAGTCTGACTCAGGTCAGCAAGCAGCAGCACTCGGATCCTGGGAACCTGGTTACGCTGGGTCAGAGCCCAAGTTCTGCTGAGACTGAGATCCAAGCCCTGTCATTGTGCAGCATGGACTCAGCTCAAGCCGCAGACCTGAGTCAGTGCAGCGTGGATTCCTTAGCGTGGCTGTGAAACTTGGGTCCAGCGATTGGAAACCCAGGTTTACACTGCAGCATGGATGCTGAAGCGTGGGCTCGGACACACCGTGCACGCTGGGGTCCCACACCTTCTGACTTTGTGTGCAATGGAGACATACCTTCTGGGTCCAGCGGCCTCCGAACTGCGTGCATTGCTCATCGCACAACAGAACAATGGGAAGGAAGCACGTGGTCCGGTCTGGTGCTAGGCAGAGCCATGCACAGAACAGGAATCCCATTTCTTGGGGGATTTGGGGATTTGTTTTGGTTCTGATCAGCAGCAAAATCAGAAAATTTCAAAATTCTCCCTGAAAGAAAATTCCCCCAAAGTGTTGTTGCCGGTTGCTGGAAATTTTTGATTTTACAGGATCTGAGAGCCGATGTAGAAGAGCTAATTAATAGCAAACTTACAAATATTCAGAATGAGAATTCATTTTGGAGCAATTGAAATTTTTCATGGTGAAAATCTCAAAACCAGCTGATTTGGCATTGTCAGAATCCACCTCCACTCCTCCTAGTCCTCTCCTCCTCCCCCCAGCCCAAAAAAACCCAACCACCAAAAACACTTTGGCGCTCTCACCGTGGCTTTGCAGAGGGTTTGGTTCAAGACAGAGCTGGATGTGCTGACAGCTGCTAGTCCTGTGGAAGTGTTTCCGTTCGGGCTGAGTCCCAAGCCCTGGGCTATGCTAGATTCTGGCCGGGGGCACACGTAGCTGCTCTGCCTGGTTTTTGGTGGCTGCTGAACTTTACAAAATGGAGAGCGCTACTCGCGGGCCTGGGAACTATTTAAAGCAATATCAGCGTGTCCCTATACACTGCCCTCAATATGGAGTCTCCTTTCACTCCGTCCCAGCCAAAGCCTGGCTCTGCTCTGCTGTGAGGGAGGATCAGCACTGACGCTGGGCACTCTTCTCTCTGCCCCAGGGTGGGCAGCCTGACCCCGCCCTTCTCCCCTGTGCTGCACCGCGTCCACGGGCTCTCCCGTAAAAGCCAGAAGGCAGCTCCCCACGATGACACAGAGGGCATGTGCCCAAGGTGTGCCTGCCATGGCATAAAGCTCCATGGTACCTGATACCCCTGCAGCGAGTGCCACCCTCCTTGCCATCCCGCCTTGGAGCTGGGAAGAGACACTGCAGAGATGTCCCCCGTAGGCTGAGTAGCGTCTGGGACTCCCAGGGGCAGAATGCTCCCTGCTGTGATGCCCACACCCTCTGCTCTTCCAGCAGCGCTGGCCGCCCCTCCCCTGGGGTGCAAGAGCCGGCTCCTCTGCAGTCCTGCTGTCTGGAGTCGCCTCTGTCTCCATCGAGGGAATGTGTCTGCACAGCCACTCGCTCCTTGTCTCTCAAGCCCTCCCCGTCTTGCTCTCATTTCCCAAGCCACAGCCTGTGTTCTTGCTACTTGCTATTCCTGCCTGCACGGGGCTCTGGCCCTGCCCAGACTGCCCACCACATGGTGCTGTGCTGAAACTGTCCCTCCCAGCCTCCACACCAGGGCTTTGCCTATTCCCAGCATCCCTCCCTGGAGCACCTCCAGCCTGGCTGGGTGAGGCAAGAGGGTGACCCCTGTTTACAGATGGGGAAACTGAGGCGCAGGGCAGCGACAGAACTCTTATTCATCTCCCATCACTGCTACGCAGCAACTCCACAGGAGAGCTGAGAATAGACTCCCGCCCTCCTGAGCGAAGCGCTAGACCCCACTCCCCTTCCACAGCTGAGCACAGAACCCAGGTTTCTTGACTCCCAGAGCCCTGCTGAAATCACTATAACCACACTCCCTCCGAGGGCCAGAACCCAGGAGTCCTGACTCCCTTTCCTCTGCCCTGACCAACAAGTTTCCCATCTACCACTGACTGGCTTCCAAATCTTCACCTTAATCGTGATGCCACCTCTCCTGCTAATTGAATGATTTTTATCAGCCATGTGACACGTGGTGAATGGCGCCTGTTTGGGTTATTGACACCCTATTTGTGAACCTCCAGACACGTCGCCTGTCGCTAAGCCAAGGTCGTTAAACCTTCCATCAGCTCAATGCAAAGAGCGGTTATTATTTATTTATTTTCCAGATGATTGGGTTTTATTGCAAATTGCTTTGCAGACTGCGCTAGGCTCAGCAGGAGAGATACATTCCTCCTTCTCCAGAAAGCTCAGTGCCGAGGCTGGATGGAGCAGGACTAGCCAGCGAAGGCAGGACATGGGGAGAATACGTGGGTGGTGCAAATCATGATGCTGAGCTCCTTTCCCAGAAAGCAGAGACCCCAGAATAGCTCATAGCCTGGGACTGAGGCATTTACCCGGGATGGAGGTGGAAGGGAAAAAACTGTTGAACACATTTTTACCAGTTCTAGAGGCGTTTGAACCTGGGCAGTTCACCCACGCACCACAGACTGCGGCCACTTGAGCTGAAGGGTAACTCCGTTAAATGGCGGCAGTAGTAGTCTGTTACTCTTTAGTGGACCAGCCACTAGAGGGGAAGATAACACTTGTTATCAGAGGGGTTGCATAAGCATTGTGGCTGTGATAGAGTTACCAACCCTCCAGGATTGGCCTGGAGTCTCCAGGAATTAAAGATTGATCTTCAATTAAAGAGTATGTCATGTGATGAAACCTCCAGGAATATATCCAACTAAAACTGGCAACCCTAGGCTGTGCTCGCATGTGTCAAATGCAGACCATATTTACAGGAGGGGGACTCTATCCTGGTGACTCTGAAAAAGATTTGGGGGTTGTGGTGGATAATCAGCCGAACATGATCTCTCAGTATGGTCAAGAGGGGTAATGTGATCCCAGGATTCATAAGAGAAGGTTAGGGGTGACTTGATCACAGTCTATAACAGGAGTTCCCAAACGTTTTGCCTGCACAATCCCATTTCAGTGAATTATTTCCTTCCGGGACCCTAGACAGCACGGAGCAGACCATTTTGAAGAGCAAAACAGCATCCGCCGCACAGCGTGAGCTTGTACTTATGGTGCTTGTGAGATCCCACTGTATGGAGAACGCCATTTTGTAGAGCAAAATGGTGCCCTCCCTGCGTCGTGTCCTTGCACGCACCGTACATACAATCATGCTGTGCAGAGCTAAGTGGCATCCTCCGCACACTGGGGATGGCCATGACTCCATCTGCTGAGGGCATGACCCCATTTGATAGCAGCCTTCAACTACCTCTTTTCCAAAGAGGATGGAGCTCGGCTGTTCTCAGTGGTGGCAGATGACAGAAAATGGAGCAATGGTCTCAAGTGGCAGTGAGGGAGGTCTAGGCTGGATATTAGGAAACACTATTTCACTAGGAGGGTGGTGAAGCACTGGGATGGGTTATCTAGGGAGGTGGTGGAATCTCCATCCTTAGAGGTTTTTACAGTCAGGCTTGACAAAGCCCTGGCTGGGATGATTTAGTTGGTGTTGGTCCTGCTTTGAGCAGGGGTTGGACTAGATGACCTCCTGAGGTCTCTTCTAACCCTATGATTCTATGATCCTATAAAGCACCAGCTCCCGGAATCATGGCATGAGAAGAGACTCTTGGCTTTCAATTAAAAAAATAACAATCTATTTCCGGCCCTCTGGGGTGCTGAGAAAAGTTTGAAAACATGCCCCTGAAAGGCTCAGTCCCCACAAGGCAATGAGAAAGAGCCTGTTTATTATTTTTTAAAATCTCACGATTTCCAAGCTGGTCTCGGGGTGTTTTCCACCTTGGGGGTTGGCGACAGAGACTGCAGTAGGAGATGGCTGTGTGAGCTCTGCTGGACAAGTAATCCCTTGAACAGTGTAGCTGGATGCCAGGGCGTGTGCTGGCCTAGTCTGGGCTTGGGACAATCTCCAGGGGTTTTGCAATTGCATAGAACTCTTCTATGGTTTCCTCCCTTGTTCTCTGCCTGTACTCGCCAGCTGGCTGGGCGTGGGTACAGCTGGCACCACGGCATGTTCCACAGCTCTGCCTGCTGCTCCCATCTGCCTGTCTGTCCATCTTCCTTCTATACTAGCTGGCTGGATGTAGGTGGGTGTCTATGGGAACAAGCAGGATTGTAGTGTAGGGGAGGGTATGTTTACCTGGAAAAAACGTCATGGCAGTGAGTCTCAGGGTATGTCTACACTACGAAATTAGGTCGAATTTATAGAAGTCGGTTTTTTAGAAATCGGTTTTATATATTCGAGTGTCCCCACAGAAAATGCTCTAAGTGCATTAAGTGCATTAACTCGGCGGAGTGCTTCCACAGTACCGAGGCTAGAGTCGACTTCCGGAGCGTTGCACTGTGGGTAGCTATCCCCCAGTTCCCGCAGTCTCCGCTGCCCATTGGAATTCTGGGTTGAGACTCCAATGCCTGATGGGGCTAAAACATTGTCGCGGGTGGTTCTGGGTACATATCGTCAGGCCCCCGTTCCCTCCTTCCCTCCATGAAAGCAAGGGCAGACAATCGTTTCGCGCCTTTTTTCCTGAGTTACCTGTGCAGACGCCATACCATGGCAAGCATGGAGCTCGCTCAGCTCACTGTCACCGTATGTCTCCTGGGTGCTGGCAGACGCGGTACTGCATTGCTACACAGCAGCAGCAACCCATTGCCTTGTGGCAGCGGACGGTGCAATAGGACTGGTAGCCGTCATCGTCATGTCCGAGGTGCTCCTGGTCGCCTGTGTGAGGTCGATCAGGAGCACCTGGGCAGACATGGGCGCAGGGACTAAATTTGGAGTGACTTGATCAGGTCATTCTCTTTAGTTCTGCAGTCAGTCCTATTACACCATCTTATGGTGAGCAGGCAGCTGATATGGATTGCTAGCAGTCCTATTGCATCGTCTTCTGCTGGGCAGGCAAGAGATGAGGATGGCTAGCAGTCCTATTGTACCATCTTCTGTCGAGTAGCCATGAGATGTGGATGGCATGCAGTCCTTCTGCACCGTCTGCTGCCAGCCAAAGATGTAAAAGATAGATGGAGTGTATCAAAACAAGAAAAAGACCAGTTTTATTTTGTACTCATTTGCAAACACCCCTCCCCCGTCTAGGGGACTCATTCCTCTAGGTCACACTACAGTCACTCACAGAGAAGGTGCAGCGAGGTAAATCTAGCCATGTATCAATCAGAGGCCAGACTAACCTCCTTGTTCCAATAAGAACAATAACTTAGGTGCACCATTTCTTATTGGAACCCTCCGTGAAGTCCTGCCTGAAATACTCCTTGATGTAAAGCCACCCCCTTTGTTGATTTTAACTCCCTGTAAGCCAACCCTGTAAGCCGTGTCGTCAGTCGCCCCTCCCTGCGTCAGAGCAACGGCAAACAATCGTGCATCTGAGTTGAGAGTGCTGTCCAGAGCAGTCACAATGGAGCACTCTGGGATAGCTCCTGGAGGCCAATACCGTCGAATTGTGTCCACAGTACCCCAAATTCGACCCGGCAAGGCCGATTTAAGCGCTAATCCACTTGTCAGGGGTGGAGTACGGAAATCGATTTTAAGAGCCCTTTAAGTCGAAATAAAGGGCTTCATCGTGTGGACAGGTGCAGGTTTACATCGATTTAACGCTGCTAAATTCGACCTAAAGTCCTAGTGTAGACCAGGGCTCAGAGTCCAGGACTGCAGCCTGGAGCTTGTGGGGCTCGTGCTGCAGTGCTAGAAATAGCCATGTAGACATTCCTGCCTGGGCTTGACCTGAGTCCAAATGTCCACATGGCTATTTTTAGTGCCATAATGCAAGCCCTGCGAGCCTCAGTCTGGAGACCCGGGCTCCGAGACTCGCTGCCACAGGGGCTTTTTGCCCTGGAGCCATACCCTATAGAACAGAATGGGAGGCAGCTGGGCACAGCCACACCCTGTGAGTCCCAACCGGCTCCCAAAGGTCAGGGCTAGGCTAGAAATTTTTGCCAGCTTGCTCATGTCAGCCAGGGTGATTTTTTCATGGCATTTTTGTGCCGTGTAGATGCAGTGATATTGGCAAAACCTCCTTCTGGCTGGTGTAAGCTGCCTCTCCACAAGAAGGAGGGTTTGCCCATATCCCTGGATCTGGGTAGCCAGCCTGACAACCCCCTTTGACTAGAGCCTCAGCCCAGCTGAGCCAGGGTTGTGGTGGTACGGAAGGAGCTGTTGGCTGCTCTACAGGATTCGTTCCTCTGCTGCTGTCGTTCACTTCCCAGACTTGGTTCCCGGTTGTGTTGACAAACTCCAGCCCGTTCTCTGCTGGAGCCCCTGGGAGACATGCGGTGCAAATAATTCAGTCAGTAGGGGTTTTGTCTTCTACACACACGCACACTCACTGTCCCCCATATGTGTATTCTGCTCCCCCTCCCCCCGCCCCACATGCTGTGTTTATTATGTGTATAGCAGTAGCTCCCAGGAGCCCCAGTCATGGCCCAGGACCCCAGTGTGCCAGGTGCTGCACAAACCCAGAACAAAGAGATTGTCCCTGCCCCAGGGAGCTGACAAGCTAAGCATAAGACAAAAGACAGCCCTGGACACAGACAGATGGCGAGTACAAGGCAACAATGAAAGCACATTGTCTAATAGACAAGGCAGACGCAGCGTGGGGGAAGGGGTAGAACACACCAGCAGAGTGATGGGTGATGGAAGCAAAAAGCATGTTCACGCCATGGTTTATTTTTGGGGTGGGTTCAGTTAGGAGGGGATCAGCTAACTGGACAGAAAAGTGAAGAGGAGAGGGTGGGAGGGCGTTAAGAGGGGCAGGTGTGGAACGAAGCTCAGGTGAAGAGGATGAGGAGGGGGAGGGTTGGAGCAAACCAGGATCAGCCCAGGACAGAGCAAGCCAGAGCATGCTCTGCAGTTTTAACTGAGTGTCCCAAGGCCCCAGCTTTGTCTGCTCCTTGTCCTACCAGCTGGAGTGTCTGGCTGGCTGCTCTGCAGTTCTCCCCCAGAACCACATGGTGTGGGGTTGGGGGAGGCACCACCAGACTCATCCAGCCCCTGGGGGGGGACTCCCCAGCACAGTTCTGGGTCCAGGGATCTGCTGGAGGAGCCCCAATCTCTCCCACCCCTGTGCGGCAGCCCCTGCTTTGCCTGCTTCTGCTCCTGCCCTCTGCCGTCTCTGTTGGTGGCAAGCACGACTCTGACCACGGGCTCCGGCCCAAGTGGGAACGCTGACACTGCTATTTGTAGCCCTATAGCACAGGCCTGAGTCAGCTGACCCAGCGGTGGCAGCTGTGCACTGTGGACATCCCTAACTGTCTGTGCATGGCACAGGGGGGCCGGGGGGGCTCACTGGGGCTGAGGATTCCACTAGGCAGCAGAGCACCAGACGTAGGCCCTGCAACATCTCTGTCCCTTCGTGGGTCTAGCCCCTAGTGCCTGGGCCCAGGGAGGATCAGCTCAGCTAGGAGAAGTGACTGTCAGCGCGAGGTGGGGCAGAGTCCTCTGGGTCTGGCCCTATGGGGTCCCTGTGTGTGCAATGGTGGCTACGACTCATGGGTTTTATTACAGAGAAGCCTGCGCATTGCAAAACAAAAGGCAACCTTGACAAAGAGCTGATTCTGGATTCCCATTGCCTCATCGTTATCACCCTGCTGGCCCATCAATAGCTTCCAGTGCTGTGTAATCGGAATGGATTTTATGGTAGAAGAGGCTCTGTACAGAGCCACCTTGGACCAACGGACACTGCTCTAGTTGTTTGCATTCCAGGACAGATGCGAGGGGGGTTGCTTTCCCTGTGCGAGTGTAGAGGATGGGGGGCAGGAAGGGGGGCTCAAGCTTGCTGTGGCAGACCTTTCCTCTCCTTTGACACAACTATCGTTTTGCTCCAGTGGAAACTGAATTGGGCTGCCTCGTCCTACCCTGTGGCAGTAATACACCATGAACAAGGAAATCCAGGACGGAGGGGGCGAGACATGGAGCCACCTCCTCTGTGAAGGGAATGAAAGATGGTTCCCCCCCCCCCCCCCAGGGCATCACTTTCAAATTCAACCAATTCTGGGCTCAGGGCAAAAGGGTCCCATCACAAGGGTTTAGGTGCCTAGCTCTGCTCAGGATTCACAGCCACGGACTCTTGCCTGGAGCTGGGTGCTTAGGCGACTGTGTGGGTGAGGACATCCCCCGCTGAAGCTGACAGCCCAGTGGTTCGGGCACTCTCCTGAGGTGTGGGAAAGCTGTGTTCAAATTCCTGCTCTGCCTCCTTTGGAACAGCTGAGTGCCTCAGCCCCCAGGCTAGTGGCTGTTCTGGAGTGGGGTGCTCGCCAGCTCTCCTGCTGAAGCTATTCCCCTTTGTATGAAAAATGTGATACTCATGGGAGCAGGGGCTTGAAAGGGGTCTCCTACATCCCAAGGGCCTGCCCTAACCACCAGGCTTTGCTGTTCAACTCCTAGGGCACACCCTTGCCTTGAAAAATTCCTGATTCACCTCTGGTTGTCTTCTGTGCAGGTTTGGTGTGCTCAGAGCACGCATACCAGACCAGGCCCTGCAGGAGAGACTGGCAGGGGGACACCTAGTTCAAGGACCCTGCTGGGGCTTAGGTGGCAGCCAGGGCTCTAGGCAACTCGGCACTGCCAGGACTTAGGCAGTTTTGCATAGGCCCACCCATGGAAACTCAGGCACCAAGGGAGTTGAGGTGCCTCCAGGATTAGGAGACAGCCAAGCAGGGGTTTGAGGATCTTAGTGTGCCTAAATGTTTGGATGTAGGCACCTAAGTCCCTTTGTGGAGCTCACCCTAAGTGCCAACATGAGTGAAAGTGGATAGTCTCCAAAGGGCATTGCAGTGACTGCCATCTTCTTAGATTCTGGTGGCAGAAGGGATCACTATGATCGTCTAGTCTAGAGGTGGGCAAACTATGGCCCGCGGGCCACATCCGGCCCACAGGACCCTACTGCCCAGCCCCTGAGCTTCCGGCCAGGGAGGCTAGTCCTTGGCCCCTCCACTGCTGTTCCCCCTCCCCCGCAGCGTCAGCACGCCATGCAGCCGGCGCAAGGCTCTGGACGGCCAGGCAGCACAGTTGTAAAGCTCTGGCCTGACCCAGTGCTCTGGGCAGTGTGGCTGTAGCACCGCCAGACACTGGTGCTCCTGGCAGCATGGTAAGGGGGCAGGAGGGGTTGGATAGAGGGCAGGGGAGTTTGGGGGTGGTGGTTAGGGGTTGGATGTGTGGATAGGGGGTGAGGCAGTCAGAGGGCGGGGAACAGGCAGGTTGGATGGAGCAGAGGTCCCGGGGCGGGGGGCAGTCAGGAAGGAGAGGGGAGGTTGAATGGGGCGGTGGGGGGCAGTCAGGGGCAGGAGTTCCGGGGGCAGTCAGGGGACAGGGGGTAGTGGATGGGGCAGGAGTCCCGGGGGAGCCGTCAGGGGGTGAGAAGCGAGGGGGTCGGATAGGAGGCGGGGGCCGGGTCATGCCTGCCTATTTGGGGAGACACAGTCTCACCTGACTGGCCTTCCATACAATTTTGGAAACCTGATGTAGTCCTCATGCCAAAAAGTTTGCCCGCCCCAGTCTATTCTGACCTCCAATATAGCATAGAATCATAGAATATCAGAGTTGGAAGGGACCTCAGGAGGTCATCTAGTCCAACCCCCTGCTCAAAGCAGGACCAACACCAACTAAATCATCCCAGCCAGGGCTTTGTCAAGCCTGACCTTAAAAATTTCTAAGGATGGAGATTCCACCACCTCCCTAGGTAACACATTCCAGTGTTTCACCACCCTCCTAGTGAAAATGTTTTTCCTAATATCCAACCTAAACGTCCCCCACTGCAACTTGAGACCATTACTTCTCGTTCTGTCATCTGCTACCACTGAGAACAGTCTAGATCCATCCTCTTTGGAACCCCCTTTCAGGTAGTTGAAAGCAGCTATCAAATCCCCCCTCACTCTTCTCTTCTGCAGGCTAAACAATCCCAGTTCCCTCAGCCTCTCCTCATAAATCATGTGTTCTAGTCCCCTAATCATTTTTGTTGCCCTCCGCTGGGCGTTTTCCAATTTTTCCACATCCTTCTTGTAGTGTGGGGCCCAAAACTGGACACAGTACTCCAGATGAGACCTCACCAATGTCGAATAGAGGGGAACGATCACATCCCTTGATCTGCTGGCAATGCCCCTACTTATACATCCCAAAATGCCATTGGCCTTCTTGGCAAAAAGGGCACACTGTTGACTCATATCCAGCTTCTCGTCCACTGTCACCCCTAGGTCCTTTTCTGCCGAACTGCTGCCGAGCCATTTGGTCCCTAGTCTCTAGCGGTGCATGGGATTCTTCCGTCCTAAGTGCAGGACTCTGCACTTGTCCTTGTTGAACCTCATCAGATTTCTTTTGGCCCAATCCTCTAATTTGTCTAGGGCCCTCTGTATCCTATCCCTACCCTCCAGTGTATCTACCACTCCTCCCAGTTTAGTGTCATCAGCAAACTTGCTGAGGGTGCAATCCATACCATCCTCCAGATCATTAAGGAAGATATTGAACAAAACCGGCCCGAGGACTGGCCTTTGGGGCACTCCACTTGATACCGGCTGCCAGCTAGACATGGAGCCATTGATCACTACCTGTAGAGCCCGACGATCTAGCCAGCTTTCTATCCACCTTATAGTCCATTCATCCAGCCCATACTTCTTTAACTTGCTGGCAAGAATACTGTGGGAGACCGTATCAAAAGCTTTGCTAAAGTCAAGATATATCACGTCCATCGCTTTCCTCATATCCACAGAGCCAGTTATCTCATCATAGAAGTCAGGCATGACTTGCCCTTGGTGAATCCATGCTGATAGTTCCTGATCACTTTCCTCTCCTCTAAGTGCTTCAGAATTGATTTCTTGAGGACCTGCTCCATGATTTTTCCAGGGACTGAGGTGAGGCTGACTGGCCTGTAGTTCCCTGGATCCTCCTTCCCTTTTTTAAAGATGGGCACTACATTAGCCTTTTTCCAGTCATCCGGGACTTCCCCCGATCGCCATGAGTTTTCAAAGATAATGGCCAATGGCTCTGCAATCACATCCGCCAACTCCTTTAGCACTCTTGGATGCAGCGCATCCAGCCCCATGGACTTGTGCTCGTCCAGTTTTTCTAAATAGTCCTGAACTACTTCTTTCTTCACAGAGGGCTGGTCACCTCTGTGATGAGGCGACACAGCAGAGAGAGGGGAGTGTTGACCTGGGAATGTGCCCTGGGGATGGGAGACCTGAGAGCCTGTAACCTGAGCCAGGAGGGGGAGGGGGAGGTGACACCTCTGCCCAGGAATGTGAACAGAGGCTGCAGGAGGGAGCCTGCTGTGGGGGGTTGGTTTCAGTTTGGTGCTGGGTGGAGGAACGCAGGGAAACCCAGGGCTGGGGTCTAAGTTCCCTGCTCCTCCAGAAGGACTTGACTGAGGGGTCCTGGTTATACCCACAACCTCTGTTTTGGACTGTGTTCCTGTTGTCCAATAAACCTTCTGTTTTACTGGCTGGCTGAGAGTCTCAGTGAATCCCAGAAAAAGGGGTGCAGAGCCTGGAAGCCCCACCCCCGCACACTCCGTGACAACCTCCTCCCCATGCTGTGCTGCCCAGTGCAGTAGTCTGGGAGCTGACCTTATTCGTGAAGACAGAGGCAAAAAAACCATTGAGTACATTAGCTTTTTCCACATCCTCTGTCACTAGGTTGCCTCCCTCATTCAGTAAGGGGCCCACACTTCCCTTGACTTTCTTCTTGTTGCTAACATACCTGAAGAAACCCTTTCTGTTACCTCTTGCTAGCTGCAACTCCAGGTGTGATTTGGCCCTCCTGATTTCACTCCTGCATGCCCAAGCATTATTTTTGTACTCCTCCCTTGTCATTTGTCCAGTCTTCCACTTCTTGTAAGCTTCTTTTTTGTGTTTGAGATCAACAAGGATTTCACTGTTCAGCCAAACTGGTTGCCTGCCATATTTACTATTCTTTCTACACATCGGGATGGTTTGTCCCTGTAACCTTAATAAGGATTCTTTAAAATATAGTCAGCTCTCCTGGACTCCTTTCCCCTTCATGTTATTCTCCCAGGGGATCCTGCCCATCAGTTCCCTGAGGGAGTCAAAGTCTGCTTTTCTGAAGTCCAGGGTCCGTATTCTGCTGCTCTCCTTTCTTCCCTGTGTCAGGATCCTGACCTCATGGTCACTGCCTCCCAGGTTCCCATCCACTTTTGCTTCCCCTACTAATTCTTCCCGGTTTGTGAGCAGCAGGTCAAGAAGAGCTCTGCCCCTAGTTGGTTCCTCCAGCACTTGCACCAGGAAATTGTTCCCTACATAGGCCCTGAGACTTTTCAGAATTAACTCCTGTTTGAACCGAAACAGATCTTTTAGAAAAGTATCCAATCTCCTTTAAAAACTCCCAGAATGGAGAGTCTGTCACTGACCTTGGTAAATTGTTCCAGTGGATAATTATTCTCACAATTAATGTGATCCTGAGTGGGACTAAACCAGGAACCTACAGAGCAAAAGCCAGAAGCTGCTACCGCTTGAGTGAAAGGTGCAAGTCTTGTGTTTTGCGGCTGTACCAGACGTCTGTGCTCTGGAGCAGGCTCCAAACAGCCCATGTGACATGCATGGACCAGTGTGTCATGTAATGACATTGGGTTGTGCCCTGAGCATTCAGAGCACAGGGATGGGAGGGATCTCTGCTTCCAGTTGGCAGGGGAGTCCTCTCTTGCCAGAGGCTTTGGTGCTGCAGTGTGGTTTTGCTGAGTGATGCTATTAGCTGCCAGTCAGGTTTGAACTGCAGTTAACTAAATAGCATTGCAAGTTTATTGTGCTCATCTGACAATTCTTATTAGTGCTAATGGGGTGGAGCAGTGCCAGGGAGCACCAGACAAGAGGAGCTCTGGTTCTGGAAAACTCTCTTTATTTTTTAATAATCTCTTTATTAGGTTTTAAATATCCCCCCAAAGCAGAGCATGTTTGCTGCTTTACCCAGGCTTCAATAGGAAAGGAACCTCCTCTTTTGCCTGTGATGCACCTGCTATCTCAGGAGCCCAGGAAAGGTCAATCACATCAGCCCTATTTTAACCATAGGAAAACTGAGGCACAGAGAGAAGAAACAACTCTCCCAGCAGTTGCATAGCAGAGCTAAGACTAAAACCCACATCTTCTGAGCCCCAGGTCAGTGTACTCACCACTGCCCCCCATAACAAGTTGTGTGTCATTCAGCAGAACCCCTCTCTGCATATGGCACCATCTGCCTGGCCCCAGATGGAGTCGCATTGTCAAAAGTGATTTACAGGCTGACTTTCATTACATGTAGGCTCCTAAGTGCCTAGAAGTTGTCTACACACAAGTTGTAGCACTTTAACTATCCTGGTATAATTAAAATGGCGCAACGCCCAACCCTCTCTCCCCAATGTAGATGCAGTTATGTCAGTATAAAGGGGCATCATATTGGTCCAGCTATTCCTGTTAGCCTGGGGTTTTACCAGTCTAACACAGTAAAAGAATCCCTCCCCAACCACCAGAGTTAGACCAGTAAAGTGCTGAGCAGGCCTAAGTCCCATTCTCAAAAGGTACTTGGGCACTTCAAAGCCGAAGGCTCATTGAAAGTCACGGGGACTTAAGCCTGGTCCACACTTAAAAGCTTTGCCAGTAGCTCTGTGAGTTACAACCATGACAAATCCCCCCACCCCCATCCCACTGACATAGCTGTGCCCACGAAAGCCCCAACACAGCCACAGTGATACCAGAAGGAAAAAAAAAATCCTTGTTGATTGTTGTGGTGAGGCCTCATCTGGAGTACTGTGCCCAGTTTTGAGCACCAGACTTTAAGAAAGATGTGGACAAATTGTAGAGAGTCCACAAATGATCAGTGGACAAATGATCAGTCCCCCACAGCAGCCCTCACTTCCTCAAGCTCCACTTCACCCTTACCTCAGGGCCTCCTTCCTTGTGCTTGTTATGGTGTGTACTACTCAGCCTCTCCAACAGCGCAACTTCCTCCCACAGCTCCTGACATACACCCCCCCCCCCCCCCCCCCGACTAACTGGGAGGCTTTTAACTAGTTTCAGCTTGCCCCTGATTGGCTTCAGGTGTCCCAATCAACCTAGCATTCTCCCTGCCTTCTGGTAAGTTCTTAATTGGCCCCAGGTGTCTTAATTGACCTGGAGCAGCTGCCATTTCACTTATCCTGGTACCAGGGATTTGTTTAGCCTGGAGCATATATATGTATCTCCCAATACTTTTCTATAGCCATCTGGCCTTGCCCCGACACACTATAAATCCATGGTATGCCCACACCTCAAATAATGCATGCAGTCCTGGTCATCCCATCTCAAAAAGCTATATTAGAAGTGGAAAAAGCACAGAGAAGGGCAACAGAAATGATTAAGAGGATGGAACAGTTTCCGTATGAGGAGAGATTAAAAAGGCTGGGACTGTTCGGCTTGGAAAAGAGACGACTGAGGGGGTGTGTGACCGAGGTCTATAAAATCATGAATGGTACAGAGAAAGCAAATAAGGAAGTGTTATTGACCCCTTCACACACCACATGATTCAGGGGTCAGCCAATGAGATTAGTAGGCAGCAGGTATAAAACTAACATAAGGACGTCCTTCTTCAGTCAACCTGTGGAACTCATTGTCGGGGGATGCTGTGAAGGCCAAAAATATAACAGGGTTCAAAAAAGAATGAGAGAAGTTCCTGGAGGACAGGTCCCTCAATGGCTACTCGCCAAGATGGTGAGGGAGGCAGCCCCATGCTCTGGGTGTTCCTAAACTTCTGACTGCCAGAAGCTGGGATTGAACAACATGGGATGGATCACTCGATAATTGTCCTGTTCTGTTCATTCCCTCTGAAGCATCTGGCATTGGCCACTGTCAGAAGGTAGGATACCAGGCTATTGGTCTGAGCCAGTGCAGCCGTTCTTATGTTCTTAATCTTTGAGTTGACAGAGATAGTATTAAATACATGTTAATTGGACTTAAAATGCATTAACCGCATGTGGCCAGCTGTACTGAGGTTAACCACAACAAGCTAACATGTCTTCAAATGAAGCTTGTTACTCAATCTAGATAGGGCCTTGTGTTGCTCAATGAGGTTCTGGCTATCCCCTACCCTGCCCCTGCCCGTGCTAGCAGCAGACGGACTCTGAGCTTTCTGCGCTGATGTCAGCTCCCTGCATGAGAAAACTCTGAAAGCTGCTGCCACAGGAAGTGGCTACTGAAAACCTCTCAGCACAGCTGTTCTAAGCAAGAAGCAACTGCAGGCCAGTTCCCAGGAGCATCCTTGAGCTGATTCCAGCAGCCCCATTCTGTCCCAGAGGGAGCAAGCCTGGCACGATCATTCCATAGAAGTCTGGGCAGGGGGGAGTGAGAGGAATTTCCTGCAACCTCTCCTTCTCCAGAAATGTCCCATGTGGTGGTTGCTTCCTCACCCCCTTCTCCCTGACTCAGGCTTTCCTTCCCAGAGGAAGCTGAATCAGAGGGTCTGACTGAGGCTGACACAAGCTGGGAAAAGGCATTAGCACACTTCTCACTTGGGCAGCATTCAGGGCATGGGTCATCACTGAAGTCCTGTTCCATATTGGTTAATAGACCAACCTGGTTTAGCGAAGAAGTGAAAACAGCTGTAAAAAGTAAGATATAACAATTGGAAGAAAGGGGATAGTCGATAGTAATGAATATAAATCAGAAGCCAGTAATTGTAGAAAACTGATAAGGGAATCAAAGGGACACAAGGAGAAATCCATGGCCAGCAGAATTAAGGACAATGAAAAGGAGGTGTTTTGGTTTTTTTTACATGTATTAGGAACAACAAGAATCCTGACAATTGTATTGGTCCATTATTAGATGGAAATGATAACATTATCAATAATAAAGCAGAAGTGTTCAATACATATTTCTATGGTGTATTGGGGGGTGGGAAATGATGTAGTCATATCATATGACACCACTCTTTTCATTGCACTAGTATCTCAGGAGGATGTTAAACAGCAGCTACTAAAGTTAAACATTTTTAAATCAGTAGGTCCTGGTAACTTGCATCCATGAGTTTTAAAAGAGGTGGATGAGATGGTCTCTCGACCGTTAATGTTAATTTTCAATAAGTTTGAAACACTAGGGAATTTCCAGGAGAGTGGAAGAAAGCTAATGTTGTGCCAATATTTTAAAAGGGTAAATGGGATGACCTGGGTAATTATAGACCTGTCAGTCTGGCATCGATCCTAGGCAAAATAATGGAACAGTTGATATGGGACCTGATTTATAAGGAATTAAAGGTGAGTAATATAATTAATGCCAGTCAACATGGGTTTATGGAAAACATATCCCAGTAAACTAACTTGATGTCTTTTTTTAAAATGAGATTACAAGTTTGATTGATAAAGTTGATAGTGTGGATGTAATGCATTTGACTTGGTACCACATGATGTTTTGATCAAAAAACTAGAACTATATAAAATTAACTTGGCACACATTAAAAACTGGCTAACTGATAGGTCTCAAAATGTAATTGCAAACAGGGAATCATAGAATGGATGTGTTTCAAGTGGGGTCCCACAGGAATTAGATCTTGGCCCTACACTATTTAATATTTTTAAATGACATTATGATCATCACTGATAAAGTTTGTAGATGACACAAAAATTGGGGAGTGGTAAATAATGAAGAAGATACAGACTGATCTGGATCGCTGGGTAAGCTGGGCGCAAGCAAACGGTATGTGTTTTAATGTTGGTGAATGTATATGTATACATCCACGAACAAAGAATGCAGATCATACTTACCATAAGTCCCGATTCCATGGGTGCTCCAGGGCTCAAGCACCCACTGAAAAAAATAGGGGGTGCTTAGCACCCACAGGGCTGGATTAATCTTTTGTGGGCCCTGGCTCCTGGACTATGTCCCTGCCCCCTGTTCTTCCCGTGCTCCGCCCTGAAGCACCACCTGCCACTTGCACGGTGGGGAGGGGGCAGAGTGGAGCACCCACCGGCAAAACCAAAAGTCAGTACCTGTGATACTTACACTGTGGGGAGCTCTGTCCTGGGAAGCAGTGACTCTGAAAATGATTTGGGGGTCATGGTAGCTAATCAACTGAAGTTAAGCTCCCAATGATGTGGGCAAGAGCGCTAATGCCATCCTTGCACCTAAATTACAGTAGAACCTCAGCGTTAAGAACACCTTGGAAATGGAGGTTGGTCGAAACTGTGAACAAAACATTATGGTTGTTTTTTTCAAAAGTTTACAACTGAACATTGATTTACTACAGCTTTGAAACTTTATTATGCAGAAGAAAAATGCTGCTTTTCCTTTTTTTTTAGTAGTTTGCATTTAACACGGCACTGTACTGTGTTTGCTTTTTTGTTTTTGTCTCTGCTGCTGCCTGACTGAGTACTTCCGGTTCCAAAGGAGGCGTGTGGTTGACTGGTCAGTTCATAACTCTTGGAATTTGTAACTCTGAGGTTCTACTGTACTATTAAATTTTAGTTCTGTGATCAGTTCCTCTTTATCTGTCAAGATATCTGTCACTGGTCAGACGGGCTGTCAGCCCAGGTGGAGCTGGGGACAGATAGCCAAGCTGGTTGCTTCGTAGTTCATCCTGTTTACTAAAGACCCTGTGCAACCTGTTGTGGTTGTGTGGGAGGCATCATAGGCAGGTTTCAGTCACTGTAGTCAGCAACTGTGCCTCTGTCTCAATGAAGGTAGCGAGCACAGGAGCTATGTGTCCCCCCAATGGGGTGAGGTGGGATCACAGGAGATGGAGAAGATTCATGTTGACCTCTGCCCACGCAAAGGGTGAATCGCATCTGGGGAGCAACTCTGGCCAATAAGGGGCAGGCTGCTTTCCTCACACCCACTGGGCACACGCAGCATTTCTGGCTTTTAACCATCTTTATTTGCAACTCTCAAAGGAGCTTGGAGTAATGGAATCAGAGTATGATAAATGTCCCATAGTTACTTTGCACTTCTAACAACCCTCTCTGCTGGGAGACAGGGACTGTATTAGATCTGTTTTGCAGATGGGTAAGCTGAGGCACAGAGGGCTCGGACTTAGCCTGTGTCAGCAGAGAGTGGGGAATGGAACCTAGGAGCCCTGTATTCCATAACCCCTGCTGTCTGGGACAGAACTCAGTGCGCTGGCAATTGCAGGTGCTTCAAATTTCAAGACACAAACCTGAAGCCACCGGGAGACTACAGAATCGAAATGTGCCTCAGCTGGGTGCATAACTGCACAAGGAAGAAATGAAACTAATTAAATAGCTTCGTCACCTAAATGACCCTGCAGCTGCTGCTGCCTGCATGAAAGCAGGAAGATGCAGCTGCAGAATGGCTACATTATCCTCAGTGGTACAAATCCGCTGAGTTCAGCCACTGGCAGGGGCCAAAGGCATTGGGCACCTTGTGGGATCAGACATGGGGCAGATTTCCCCCAAAGGGCTCTGGTCCCACTGAAATGAAGCCACCAGGTTTTCACTGCTCATCAGCTCTTAGTGTTCCCAATGCGTGGGGCGAAGAATTCTCCCTTCTTTTCAATGGGAGCTGAGTTCCTGGGAAAATCTGGCCCCAAACCTATTTTGCAAAGATGCTGCTGGGTACCCCCCAATGGTGCTGAAGCCACTGGCTATCCTGGGTGCCCACTCCAGCACCCCAGATTACAGCCAGGTTTTCCAGAGAGCCCAGACACCAGCTTCAAAACAGTTGTGTGTATTACAGTCGTGCCTAGGGACCCAGTGGGATCAGGGCCGCCCCGTGCCAGGCGCTGCACAGTCAGCCCTTGCCTCAAAGAGGTCATGGTCTAAAATGTCAGGCTGAAGTTGAGTCTTGTGCTGGAGCAAAACTGACTCCCGGCACTGCAGGGCTTCCACCCTCCACATGCTGGTTTGGTTAGTTGTGGAAGTCATATGGTATTATCTACTTCCTTTTCTGTACTTGAAAACTGCTATCATGACCCCTCTCAGTCTTCTCTTCTCCAGACTAAACAAACCCAGTTTTTTCAATCTTCCCTCATAAGTCATGTTTTTAGACCTTTCATCATTTTTGTTGCCCTTCTCTGGACTTTCTCTGATTTGTCCACATCTTTCCTGAAATGTGGCATCCAGAACTGGACACAATACTCCAATTGAGGGCATATCGATGTGGAGTAGAGCGGAAGAATTACTTCTCATGTCTTGTTTACAACACTCCTGCTAATACATCCCAGAATGATGTTTGCTTTTTTTGCACTTGGGGCTGCTTGTGATCCACCATGACCCCCAGATCCCTTTCTGCAGTTCTCCTTCCTAGGCAGTCATTTCCCAGTTTGTATGTGTGCAACTGATTGTTCCTTCCTCAGTGGAGTACTTTGCATTTGTCCTTATTGAATTTCATCCTATTTACTTATAGAATCATAGAATATCAGGGTTGGAAGGGACCTCAGGAGATCATCTAGTCCAACCCCCTTGCTCAAAGCAGGACCAATCCCCAACTAAATCATCGCAGCCAGGGCTTTGTCAAGCCTGACCTTAAAAACCTCAAAGGAAGGAGATTCCACCCCCTCCCTAGGTAACCCATTCCAGTGCTTCACCACCCTCCTAGTGAAATTTTTTTTCCTAATATCCAACCTAGACCTCCCCCACTGCAACTTCAGACCATTTCTCCAGTTTCTCCAGATCACTTTGAGTTTTAATCCGAGTCGCCCAGATCTGAAGGCAGCGCCATGCCCATAGTAGTGCAGATGGAAGAGTGGCAATGTGAAAAGTTTCAGAGTAGCGGCCGTGTTAGTCTGTATCCACAAAAAGAAAAGGAGGACTTGTGGCACCTTAGAGACTAACAAATTTATTTGAGCATAAGCTTTCGTGAGCTACAGCTCACTTCATCGGATGCATTCAGTGGAAAATACAGTGGGGAGATTTATATACACAGAGAACATGAAACAATGTGTGTTACCATACACACTGTAATGAGAGTGATCAGGTAAGGTGAGCTATTACCAGCAGGAGAGCGGAGCGGGGAGGGGAAAAAACCTTTTGTAGTTATCATCAAGGTGGGCCATTTCCAGCAGTTGACAAGAACGTCTGAGGAACAGCGCGCAGCGGGGGAATAAACATGGGGAAATAGTTTTACTTTGTGTAATGACCATCCACTCCCAGTCTTTAGTCAAGCCTAAGTTAATTGTATCCAGTTTGAATTGAATTGAATTCCAGTTCAGCAGTCTCTCGTTGGAGTCTGTTTTTTAAGTTTTTTTTGTTGAAGAATAGCCACTTTTAGGTCTGTAATCGAGTGACCAAAGAGATTGAAGTGTTCTCCGACTGGTTTTTGAATGTTATAATTCTTGACGTCTGGTTTGTGTCCATTTATTCTTTTACGTAGAGACTGTCCAGTTTGGCCAATGTACATGGCAGAGGGGCATTGCTGGCACATGATGGCATATATCACATTGGTGGATGTGCAGGTGAACGAGCCTCTGATAGTGTGACTGATGTGATTAGGCCCTATGATGGTGTCCCCTGAATAGATATGCGGACGCAGTTGGCAACGGGCTTTGTTGCAGGGGTTGGTTCCTAGGTTAGTGGTTCTGTTGTGTGGTGTGTGGTTGCCGGTGAGTATTTGTTTCAGGTTGGGCGGCTGTCTGTAGGCAAGGACTGGCCTGTCTCCCAAGATCTGTGAGAGTGACAGGTCATCCTTCAGGATAGGTTGTAGATCCTAATCTCTAATGTGAAAAGTGTTATTTGTAAAAGCAGACTTAGTGCCCTCTTGCCACCCTCACGTCTGCACTGCTGCTGCCGTCCCTGGTCTGACAGCTTGAACCTTGCCGCCTGGGGATGACAGCTTGAATTGTCAGACCTGCTGCTGCCTCCAGATGTGGGATTCGGGGAGAGGGGGGTGGGGGGACCAGGCTGCCTCCTGGTGAGGGATTGAGGATGGGGGGAAGAGACCCCGGGCGGCGGGGCTCCAGCTGTCAGCCATGGGAGGGGGGGCTCTGGTTGTCCCCTTTATTCCCTCCCCCCACCTCCCGGGTGTGCACAGCCCTTCTCCACAAGCCCCAGACGCCCAGGGCTGACAGCTGGAGCTCTTAAAAAAACAAACAAACAGCATACAGCTCACCCCAGAGTTTGAGAACCACTGGTTTAGACACAAGAAATCCTGCATCTTGGGAGTTAGACTAAGTGACCCTTGCAGTCCCTTCAACCCTACGGATCTAGGCTCTAAGCTGCTCCACTATGGCTAATTAATTAATTACTTAATTAAGCCTGGGACCAAGGACTTGCACTTGGGTTACCTCCAGCTCAGGTGATGGGCCAAACTGGGCTATAAAACAGTCAAGGTGGGTGATTCGCCGTCTTTCCTGGTGCAGCTCTTCCACTTTGGATAAACTACGTGACTAGTCATTGGGCCAAAGAGAGGGAGTGGCTGATGGGCAGGGCGCTTACCAGGGAGGTGCTTATTAGTGAATTGAGCCCTTCGTTTCCTTTGCTATTTTAAAAGTGCCCAGAAATGAGGTGACACATTTTGTTCTGGGCTGAACTGAACATTTCATTTGACACAAACCACATTTTTTGGTGACTTTTTCAAAATTTTCCGTTTCGGTTCAGCCCAAATCAAAATTTTGTTTTTCTTTTTTTATGTTTTGGAGCTACTAGTGAACTCAAAGATGAATTATTGCCTCATTCATACCCATTGGTCAGCAGGACCTGCCAATCACAGATTGAACAACCCAGACTCACTTTGGGCAGCAAATTTGTTAGTCTCTAAGGTGCCACAAGTACTCCTTTTCTTTCTGGGCAGCAAGGTGGACTTCCAGGGCAATACAGCCCCATGCAGATGGCAGCAGGAGACCTGGGCAGTGCTCCAGCAATCACAGCTAGACCCCCAGTGTCTAGTCCCCCACGCCCTAAGCACTAGACTGCGGTCAGTTTCACTTCTTGCTTCTCCTTCACTGGAACAATGCAGTCATTATTTGGGTTTATTTTTAACACAAAAACTTTCTTTCACTGAGGTGAGAAAGAATAAAATCTCACATACATTTCTGTGCCTGGTTGGGGTCAAATGTCAAGCAGTCTTGATTGGAGGCTGAAGCTGGCAGTGTCACTGAATTGGGAAGCCCTTGATTTAGATTTTTTCCCCTCAGTGCCCCTTCCCCCTCCCCCCCCCAACATGGAGCATTGTTTACATTAGCTGACCCCGCCCTGTTTTACTAACAGGTTCACTGGGACCTCTTTTCCTAGTCTAGAGCAGTGGCTCTCAGCCTTTCCAGGCTACTCTACCCCTTTCAGCTGATTTGTCTTGTGTACCCCCAAGTTTCAACTCACTTAAAAACTTACAAAATCAGATAGAAAAATACAAAAGTGTCACAGCCACACTATTAGTGAAAAATGGCTTCCTTTCTCATTTTTACCATATAATTATAAAATAACTAAATTGGAATATTAATATTATACTTACATTTCAGAGTATAGTATATAGAGCAGTATAAACTCCATATGAAATTTTAGTCTGTACTGACTTCACTAGTGCTTTTTATGTTGTCTGTTGTAAAACTGGGTAAATATCTAGATGAGTTGATGTACCCCATGGAAGATCTCTGTGTACCCTCAGGGGTATGTGTACCCCTGATTGGGGAGAACCACTGATCTAGACAAACCCCACATGCCAAGTGCTGTATGGGGTGTGAGCGCTATATTGGGTATGAGTGCTAGATACGAGCACTACACGAGGAGGGTGGTGAAACCCTGGAATGCGTTACCTAGGGAGGTGGTGGAATCTCCTTCCTTAGAAGTTTTTAAGGTCAGGCTTGACAAAGCCCTGGCTGGGATGATTTAATTGGGGATCGGTCCTGCTTTGAGCAGGGGGTTGGACTAGATGACCTCCTGAGGTCCCTTCCAACCCTGATATTCTATGATTCTTTGATACATGGGGTGCTGTTTGGGGCACGAGTGCTGTGTGGGGTATGAGACCGTAGGGGGTCTGAGTGCTAGATATGAGCACTATATGGGGCACAGGTGTTCTATGGGGATGAGCATTGTATTCGGTATGAGGGCTGTATGGGGTGCGAGGGGTGTAGGTGGTTTGAAGGCTGCAGGGGGTCTGAGTGCTACAGTGACTATGGGTTCAATTCACCACTCCCGTGGTGCAGCTACTCACACCAGTGCAAAGCTGGCATCAAATGCCATCAGAGCTGCATTTTGCAGGGATAGGCAATGTCATTTGTATCAATGACCTGGAAGAAAACATAAAATCATCACAGATGAAGTTTGCAAATGATACAAAATTTGGGAAAGTGGTAGATAATGATGAAGAACGTCACTGCTACACAGTGATCTGGTTCACTTGGTAGATGGCACAAGTAAACAATGTGCATAATAATATGGCTAAATGTAAATGTATACATCTGGGAGCACAGAATGTAGGCCACAGTTACAGGATTGGGTACTTTATACAGGGAAGCAGTGACTGAAAAAGATTTGGGGGTCAGGATGAATAATCAGCTGAACAGGAGCTCCAAGTGTGATGCTGTGGCCAAAGGAGCTAATGTGACCCTGGGATTCATACACAGGAGAATCTCGAGTAGGAGTAAAGAAGTTATTTTACCTCTGTATTTGGCTCTCATGTGATCCCTGCTGGAATCCTACATCCAATTCTGGTGTCCACAATTCAAGAAGGATTCTGATAAATTGGAGAGTTCAGAGAAGAGCCGTGAGAATGATTAAAAGAATGCCTTGTAGTAATAGAGTCAAAGAGCTCTACTATTTAGCTTAATAAAGAGAAGATTAAGGGGTGACTTGATCACAGTCTATAAGCACCTACATGAGGAACAAATATTTTACCATATATATTATACAATACTTGTAATCTAGCAGAGAACGGTCTAACATGATCCAATGGCTGGAAGTTGAAGCTAGACAAATTCAGACTGGAAATCAGGTATAATTGTTTACAGTAAGAGTAATTAACCATTGGAACAACTTTCCAAGCGTCATGGTGGATTCTCCATCATCAATAATTTTTAAATCAAGACTGGATGTTTTTCTAATAGATCTGCTCTAGGAATGATCTTGGGGGACATTCTCTGGCCTGAGTTACACAGGAAGTCAGACTAGATTATCAGAATGGTCCCTGCTGATCTGTGAATCTATGACCTGGGGCCGTCTACTTTACCCAAGTTTTGGCCCCTTGCAGTGAAGAGGCAGTGCAGAAAGTGGTTGTTCACCATCACCAGCAGAAGCAAATGGTCTGCGGAGTTTCCTTAGAGATCCTCAGACTGGCTTGTGGTTTAGATTCCCATCATTCATGTGGCTGAGTCCTAGCCCCCTGACATGCAAAGCCTAGAGATTCAGGGAGTAACAGAAGTTTAAATGCACTGTTCACACCCATGTGGCTCCCCTGCAAATGCTCTTGTGAGTGCCATCTGGGCAGACCCACGGCCATCAGTGACTTTTGATGGGGGTGGGGAGGAGAGACTGCTAGAGTCTCATCTTACATTTTCATCTGGGTGACTTAGGAACCTAAGTCCCATTTTCCAAAGTGACTCAGGAACTCTGGGGCTAAAATCACACTAAGAGTCCCTGTAACTCAGGAGCCCAAGTGTCCACATCACTTTTGACAATGGGATTTAGGAGCCTACATCAGTGGGTGCTTTTGAAAATAGTCTTCCTAGTAACCAACTCAAGTGACGCACCGGAGGGGCGAGAGCCCAGCTTCCCATCCCCAGTGACTGGGCTGGCAGCACCCGGCCATCAGGAGCAAAAAGCATCCAATCCAACCCTGGAGCCTTGCTTCTGACCTTAGTCCTGACACTGCTGAGCAAGAGAGAGCTTTGCTTTACTTTTTTTTAAAATGCACACACAACTTGCCTAAAATAGCAGGGCCGCTCCTAGCCCTGCCCCCTCGCAGTACACAGCCTTCCCAAAGGGACAGCGGAGGAGACCGCCTGCAAACTCAGACTGGAACCGCATGAACTGAGGACTTTGGAGAGAGGCTTCAGCTCCGGGATGTCTCTTGAGAGCATCGCTGCAGCTCCCTGAGCCAAACCCTGGGGATGTTGGTCACTGCACTCCCAGCTGGACACGGCACCTCCTGCTCCTTTCTGGGGTGCATCTATTGCAGGACCCGTTCCACTGCATGGCGGAGGGTGTTTCTGGATTTCTGGACAGCAACAGGCTGTCCCCCAAGCAGCCTGTACTGCTGCTCAGTCCCCTTTGCATGCCCTGAAGATGGGTCCTCCCAAGAATAGCTGGGAAATCATTCTTTACAAGGCTAGAGCCAAGGGCGGGGATGGAGTAAACTCACAGAGGCAGAACTGGGCAGAGGTTACAGGCTGTTTGCTTGTTTTACGGCAAACCTTCCCCCACAGTAGCTTGACAGTTCCTGTGGGGTTATTTTCTTCATCACACCCCTCTGAGCCCCCACCCTCCCGCCGTCCTGGCCACAACACTCCCACGCCACCGCTGCAGCTGCCAAAGTTAGTTCCTCTGAAGAAAACAGCTTCCCTGCAGCCCGGGCCTGTGGTGAGCGACCCATGGTGCTGGGGTGAGGGTGGCCAGCGCCCCTGGGATTGACACCATTTGCAGGAGGGAGAACCCCGGCGCTTTGTCCTGGCACTTAACTCGCTGGCACTTGTGCTCCATGGCATGGTTCGTGACAGTGCAGAGGGCCCATCTGAAGGGGCCTATCCTAAGGTAAGAAGCGTGGAGTTCCCCACACAGACTTTTCCCAGCTTAGCTCTGGTCTGCCAGTAACACAAGCGCTGTGTTTCTGGGCACTTGGGGGCTGTTTCTGGGATTGAACCCTGCCTGCGGGCTCCACAAGGCACCGATGCCTTGACTGCACTGGCTCCCAAGGGTTATTTAGAGGGACGGCGCACCATGCTCACCATGCTTTACATCTTACTTTGATGCGCCCGTGTCAGGAGCACTAGACTGGGGAAGGACAGTCAGAGTAGGCGAACAGCCCACGAGCCTGGCACTTGGTAACAGCAGAGCCTTGCCCATCATTCTTTCCCTGCTCATACTTTTTCCATCCACCCACCCCATTGGGTAGCATTGCTGTGTGCTATTAAACAGCTGCTGCGTTCCATTGCAGAGGTGCCTGCATTTCAGAGGCAGGGCTATTGTTTTGCACTTCTGTTGCTCCTTATGTCTGAGGCTGCCTAGGCCTTGGCAGAGGGAGGTTAGAGGGGTGCTCACCATTGTGCAGGGAAGCGGCAGAAAGGCAACGTGGCCTTCCTGAGGTCACCAAGCTGGCTGGTGGCAAAAAATCCAGAGTAGAAGCTGGGAGTCCAGGCTCCCACGTAAAATGCATTGGAATCCTTGGGAGAGAACAAGACTCATGGAAGATATCACAGAATCGTTCACTGACAAAGGCACCAGGGCAAAACAAACAGAGCTAAGAACTTAGGCAAAGAGCAAAATAAACAGTATCTGTTTTAGGGTTAGAGTTTTGCCCCAGCCCACAAAACAGAGCAAATGTGCATGTTACACGCTGAGTCCAGGCAGCAGCAGGGCAAAGGTTTGGGGTGGGAAGTTTTGCTGTGCTGATCTCTAGTTTAACAAGCTCATTTACTCAGGAAGGGCCAGATCCTGTGGCTAGGTCTGTATGGACAGAATCCCGTATCAGGGTCGGGGGGGCACAGGGTTCTGCCCATGAGGATCTGGCCTTTTGTTCCCAAGAGAGTTGGCCGCAAGGCCTGGGCTGCACTGGGGAAGCCTCCTCGCATGCTCTGGCCAGCTGCAGTGGGGTGTTGGGCACACGCTGAAAGCCTGGGCCAGTGTCATCAGCTCCAGTCATGCTGAAAGGAGGCTCTGAACCTGGGTGGGATTTGTGGGACGTTTCCCCCAGTGGAGGGAAAAGGAGATCTGGGAGTTTCCCATTTGGAAGGACCTGTGGGGCTGCCACAGCCAGCATGGTATGGTTCTGCTAGCTCAGACTGGGGGGCAGCAACCCCACCCTGCTGCCTTATCCCCCTCTCGCCACCCATACTCCCTTGCTGCATCCCACACCTCCTGCCCCCACTGTCTCCCAGTTCTGTGCTCCCCCCAGCCTAGCCCTCTCCTAAGATTGACGGCAGGCAGTACTTTGACGGGTCTGTGAGGGCACCTGTGGCTGATGGAGGGTACAGAGGACAGGGTGGGGCCAACATTCCTTCCCCCCAAAGAAAAACCCAGCCCACTTGGTCTGAGTGGGCCCCTGGTCTTCAGCATGGTATTGTGTCATTGTTCCCTTGTATTCTCCCGTCTGCCTGTCTTCACCTGGTGTGTCTTGTCGTACATGGCGCTCTTGGGGAAGCAGCTGTCTCTGTCCTGTGTTTGTGCAGCACCTGGCACCAGGGTGTCCTGGGCACTATCGTTACAATCTAGCTAGGGTCCGAGGATGCCCTCCCCTGACCCTACTGGGGCTGAGTTTATGAACAGCCGAGAGTCCTGCACTGCCAGGTCCAGCAGGAGCAGGTTCGGCCGAGGCTGGGGACTGGCTCTTGCAGAGATCTCTCGGGGCTCTGGCAGTCACAGTCCTGGCGCCCAGCCCACCAGAACAGGCACAGCTACCCAGCACTGCTGTACAAGCAAGGACAGCTTTGCTAGACTAGAGTTAGGCCTTATCACTGGCTGGGCCTTGCCAGCCCGAGCTCCGGGGAGGGTCTGACTTTACGGGGTCAGTTCAGGGAACCTCGTGTCCATCCATGTCCCTGCAGGCAGGAGGTTTCTGCTTGGTGTAGGCCTGAGCTTCTGGCTGTCGGGCCAATGCCCCATAGGGGGCTTAGCTGAGGGGAGGGGCATCGGAGCTGGGTTTGTGATGGAAACTTTTCGCCCAGCACTCTGAGTGGGTTTGTCCCATCCCAGCTGGGCCCAGCAGGAGAATTCAATGCATAGGCCCCCCGCATCCCCCCCTCTATCTGGCCTAGTCAGGGGCCTGCCCTCCCCGTTTTCTTGCCTAACAGGTTGTGCAGCCTCTCTGGGCCCAGCACTGGCAGGGGGTCAATAGCCATTCTCCCCTGGACATCCAGAAGGCAGGTTGGACCCCCTGTTGAGGCTCTTGTGCCAGCCTTTGGGGCCTGCACATCCCTGTGTCCAGCCCACTCGGGCTTCCCTGGAATTAATCAAAGTGCTTTGTTTGTGCAAGCAAACAAACCCAGCCCAAGGGAGCCTGATATTATTTTGGTCTAACTACAGTTTCTGGGCTCAATATGGAGGTAACTGGGTGACGTTTTCTGGCCTGGGCTATCCAGGAGGTCAAACAAGCTGAGCCATCAGTCCCTCTGGCCTTCACGTCTACAAACCTATGAAGATCAGCCCAGCCCATCATACTCCCCTGCTCTCCACTTCCTTTCAATTGGGGGGTGCGGGGGGGGGGGGGGGGAAGGAGCCTGCTGCATGGGCGCTGGCACTGAATCAGATCCAGAGGCAAAGTCCCTGCCATACGCAGGGCAATGCTGCCCACCCATTACACACACCTGGACAGGCTGACCAGATAGAAAGTGTGAAAAATCAGGGCACTTTTATTTTCAGGGGGAAGGGAGGAAGTGTATAGTTGCCTATATAAGACAAAACCCTTAATATTGGGACATCTGCTCACCCTACACCCGCAGTCAGACCGGGCCCTGCCTGAGCCAGACAGTACTCTGGGCTCCTCAGGAGGGCACAGAAACATAACAGGGACTCACCAGCTGCAAAGAGTATTAGCAGCGCTCCTGAGAGCAAGGTTGGCATTAGGGCCATTTGCAGTGGGGAAACTGAGGCACAATCAGGGAAAGGAGTTGCCAAAGGCCAAAAGAGAAGTTGGTTTCAGAGCCCTGTATTCTGGGGCAGCAGGAGGCCTGTCTTGATCCTGGTGTAAGTCAGAGCTGCCTCAAGGCTGCTCTCTTATACTATGTTCCCTGTACCGTTGCACCCTCCCCCACATTGGATGGGGGAAACAGAGAACAGCCATGCCACAGGGACTGGGGGACTCAAGGTGGGGTGGCTAGGAGCAGGGCTGGCACAGAGCTCTTGAACAAGCTACACACCAGAGAGGGGGGATTCTCAGTGGCCATTTGCACCCTTTCCAGTGCCCTCTAATGCTTCCAGTGCAGGGCATGTCACAGAGAATCAGGCCCCAGAGCAGTGCAAAGCTGGGGAGGATCAGGCCCCCTGCAATGGATTTCTCTAGATGCCATTGTCGTCTGTGCACTGTTTTTCTTCTAATCCTTGTTGAGAGTGTTTCAAGCAAGAGATTTCTGTTTCTCTGCCGTGTTCTGAAATGGCCCCATTAGCGCCACTGCGCTGGGCCATCAATCTGCAGAGCAGCAGTGTAATGTCATGTCAATGCTAATCCCAGCATTTGTGCTGTCTGCAGCCATGAGACTTGGGAGGGGGAGCGAGAGCGCAGGGTACACCAGGAGTGGGAGCTGCTGTGACCTTTCCCTTCCCAGGGAAGGACTTGTTCCTGGCAGAGAAGGCCGAGGGTATGTGAGATGGGAGTGGAGTACTGGGTAGGGCTGGGCTGGGCAGAGGAATTCTTTACTCCAGGATGCAGCATCTTCTCTGAACTCAGTGAGAAAGAAGATGTGCAGGGGACAGAAGTGACTGAAAAGGGGAACTGAAATGCTCTGTGAAAATACAAGAACTAGGGAAAGATTCCATAGATTTCATAGTGTGTAAGGCCAAAAAGGACCATTAGATCATCTAGAGTAGAGACTGACCTGCTGTAGGCTACCACCGGCATCTACATATGCTTGTACTGAGCCCAGTGATGGGTTAGACAAAAGCATTTCAGTCCTTGGAGACTAAACTGTTGTGAGCCAAAGGCAGAGAACAGGACAGATCGAGGTGCCATCAGTGACCCAGGCCCTTCAATGGAGGGAATTGATTAAATGGGATAAGCAGTGCGGGTCCCAACAGGTGATCCCTGCTCTATGTGCTGCAGAGAAGTTGAAGAAAACCCAAGGTCCCTGCCAGTCTGACCTGGAGGAAAAAGTCCTTCCTGACCCAAAACCTGACGATCAGTTGGACTCTGAGCATGTGAGCAAAGTTACCAATTAAGCACCTAAGACAAAGGATTCTCTGTGCCACCTCAGACCATGGTTCCAGTGCCCTGTCTCCAGCGGTGGCCAATCCCAGATGCTTCAGAAGAAGGTGGGAAAAAAAACCCAGAATGCATCTGTGCATTGGGGAAAAATATTCCTTCCTGAACCTGTAGGCAACTGGATGAAGCCCTGGAGCCCCCCCCCCCCACCTTCCCCCCACTCCCCAATGAGTTGGGGCTGAGCTGAACATTGCCTGGTTTGACTTTACCTCTCTCTTACTGTATTGAGTTACTGACTGGCACCTGTGTCGATGAACGGAGAATCAGACCCAGGGTATATCTACACTGCAATGTAAGCCCAGGGTTAGTGGAACTTGAGGTAGCAGACCCTGGGTTTGTTAACTTAGGGCTTGAGCGTCTACACTCATTTGTAACCCCAGGTTAGGAATTGTTGAACCCTTGGTCCCAACCTGGGGCTTCAGTGTCTACACTATGTTATGTGGATCCGAGCCCAGCCACCCATATCCCAGACTTCCTAGCCCTCCGCAATGTGACTGCTCTAGCCCTTTGTTCATGGGGCACTGTGAGAAAACTTGACTCTCCACAAAACTTGACGGTCTAGAACAGTGGTTTTCAAACTTTTTTTCTGGTGACCCAGTTGAAGAAAATTGTTGATGCCCGCGACCCAACGGAGTTGAGGATGAGGGGTTTGGGGTGTGGGAGAAGGCTAAGTCCTGGGGCAGATGGTCGGGGTGCTGGGGCGAGGGCTGGGGGTGGGGCTGGGAATGTGGGGTTCAGAGTGTGGGAGAGGGCTTTGGGCTGGGGCAGGGGTTTGGGGTGCGGGAGAGGGGTCAGGGCTCTGGGCTGAGGGTGCAGGCTCTGGGCTGGTGGCAGGGATGAGGGGTTTGGAGTGCAGGAGGGGGCTCTAGGTTTGGGGGGGCTCAGGGCTGGGGCAAGGGATTGGGTCACGGAATTGGGGCGCAGGGTTACTGCTGGCGGCTCCCGGTCAGTGGCGCAGCTGGGGTGCAGAGGCAGGCTTCCCACCTGTCCTGGCACCACGGACCGCGCTGCGCCCCAGAAGCAGCCAGCAGCAGGTCCGGCTCCTAGGCAGAGGCGTGCATGAAGTGACGCTTGTAGCCTTGGCCTTCAGCACAGGAGGACGCATGCAGCAAAGATTCTGGGCTGCACTCCTCTCTCAGCCTGTCGCCCCATGTCCACCTCCCTTCCAGCCAGCCCAGCTCCCAGAATGCTCTGAGAGTCATAGAGCTCTGAAGACCCCCAGGATCAGAGTTGGATCATGCTGAGCTTTGAAGCATGAGCTGCTGGGAGTGGGTGTGGGGCTGGAGTCTCTCACTTGCCCACAGGACACAGCCCCGGCTAGGGCCAACCATGAGTTACAAGCTCCATTGAACATGCTGGGAAGACTCTTCTCTCATTTACGATGGGGTAAATCTGGCATAGCACTACTGAAGTCAGCGCAATCACGTTGGTGAAATGGATAAAAGCTGAGCCATCAGCCGACAAGGCCCCTGCAGGGTGCTCTTTGAGAGAGGAAGGATGGCTTAGTGGTTAAGGTGTTGCAATGCCAGGGGTCAGGATTCAATCCCTTGCTCTACCAACAGCTTCTTGTGTGATCAGGAAACAAGCACATCTCTTTGGGCGTCAGCTCCCTGCATGTAAGATGGCCCTAATCATCCTTCATTTCCCCACTGGCCATCTGTCTTGCTTACTTAGACTGTGAACTGTCTGGCTGTGCAGCCCCCGGTGCATCAGGGCCTTGAATTCAACTGCAGCCTCTCAGTGTTGCTGTAATGCAAATAATAATAACATTAGGCTGTCTGCTTCAGGACAGAGAGGTTTTAAACTGGGAAAGGTAACTAGGAATCCAAGCTGGTTTCATCTCAGTGCTGTTTCCTCTCTCCGGAGGGTTGTTGTTGCTTGTGACACCGGCAATGTAGGAGGGACCTATCACAGCCCTAACCCTCTCCTATGGCCCAGACCTGAAACAGCCACAAGGGAACCCAGCAGCCCATGGAAACATTCTGACTCAGGATGAAACCACTGAGGGTGGGAGGTTTGCAATGGGAGGGAAAGCTGTGCTCACATTACAAGCCACTCTCAGCCCCTGGGGCTCCAGGAGGAGTTGATGGTGCTCAGGACAGTGCCAATGACCCAAAGTTTGGGGGAGTGGAAAAGAAAGAAGAGGACAGGTCACTGATTCAGAGTGATCTGGATCAGCTGGTAAGCTGGGCGCAAACAATCTGTGTTCTAATACAGCTGAATGTAAATGTGTATGTCCGGGAACAAAAACTATAGGCCGTATTTACAGGATGGGGTTCTCCATCCTGGGAAGCAGCAACTCTGAAAAAGATTTGGGGGTTGGGTGGATAATCAGGTGAACATGAGCTCCCAGTATGACACTGTGGCCAAAGGGGCTAACGCGATCCTGGGAAGTATAAACATGGGAATCTCGAGCAGGAGCAGAGAGGTTATTTGACCTCTGTCTTTGGCCCTGGTGCCACCATTTCTGGAATCCTGTGGCCAGTTCTGGTGCCCACAATTCACGAAGGATGTTGATCAATTGGAGGGTTCAGAGAAGAGACATGAGAATGATTAAAGGACTAGAAAACCTGCCTTATCATGATTAGATGCAAGGAGCTCAATCTATTTAGCTTAACAAAGAGAAGGTTAAGGGATGACTTGGTCAGTTTATAGGTACCTACATGGGAACAAATATATAATAAAGAGCTCTTCAGTCTAGCAGAGAAAGTTATGACATGATCCAGTGGCTGGAAGTTGAAGCTAGACAAATTCAGACTGGGAGTAAGGTGTACATTTTTAACAGTGAGGGTGATTAGCCATTGGAACAACTTCCCACAGGTTGTGGTGGATTCTCCATCACTGACAATCTTTAAACCAAAATGGGATGTTTTTCTAACAGCTCCGTTCCAGGAGTTGTTTTGGGGGCAGGTGCTGTAGAGGAAGTCAGACCAAAGGGTCTTGGAATCTATGCATATATGAAACCTCACAGCTAGCTTCAGTCCCCCAGCCCTGGCCTGGCTGCCTCACACTGGCCCTTGGGGACTGCTCCTCCCTTGGAGCCCAGTCCTGAGGATGAGTCCTCAGCTCTAACTCCCCAGTGTCCCCTGGCTGGAGTGTGCTGCCTACCTGGAGCTGGGGCGCTGCCCCCTGGATACAAACCCTGCCCCAGCCCCAGCGACCGGGCTGCAGCATCTTATCCCATGTGGTTCCCAGGAACTTCTGGTCATTGCCAGGTAGGGTCCTGGGTGAGCCCCCAGTCATCTGCTCCACAGGGCTGGGGCAATAGCCTCTCCAAGGACCTGCGTGCTGCCTCCCGGACCCAGTGGCCAGGACAGCTAATGGGGATTGCAGTAGAGCTGTGTGGATGAGCTGAGCGCTGGTACATGGGGATGGCTGATCTTACAGGTACAGCAAGGGGCAGAGCAGGCTGGCGAGGGGCCAAGAACCCTGCCACAGCTGTTCCGGTGCCCCAGTGTGGCAGAGGGGTATGTCTGTCTCTGGCAGGGCAGGAGCCAGCATCCCCCACAGCTTTGCTGGCTGTGTCCAGTTCTGAACTCTCACATGCTACGTTAGCATGGTGGCAGCATAAGTCAGGCCATGCCCAAGAGCAGCCTGTGGTGCTGCATCCCAGACAACAGCCCTGCCCAGGAAAGTGGGGTTTGACCCTCACTCACGGGCCATCACCGAGCGCCATCCTGGAGCAATCTGGAGGAATGTCTGTCCCGTTAGGCTGTCGCTCAACTCCCAGCCCACCCCCTTGGAGCAATGGTCTTTACCCAGTGACCTTGGGGGACACAAGGTTCTGTCAATTCTGGGTCTGAGCACATGGGTGAGAGATGGGGTCCTGCTCTGGGGGCCTCTGCTCTTGGTGCCATGTCTGTGCAGGGACCCCTCCTGGCTGGGTACGAGACATCGCTGGAATATAAATAATAATCAATGCCTCATTCCCATGCCCTGAGGCATCGACCTGCCTGTGCCCTCTCTGCTCCCCCGCACCCCCTCTCAGTTAGCCCTCCATTCTCCCCCTGCTGCCCTGCTGCTGAGCACCCCAGCCTGGATCCAGGCTGTGGCAATTCACTCTGATGCTGGATTGGAAACACCACCAGAGCAAGTAGCTTCCCTCTTGCTGCTTTCATCCACAGGTGAACCCTGGGGCCCTCGGCTCCCCGAGCTGGCCATTAGCTGCCAGGATTCACAGGTTGTTGTGGGGAATCTAATGACTGGTGGCCTGACTTAGCAGTTGATATTCCTGACAGCTGCCAGAGAATGCAGTGTGGATGAGGGACCAAAGCCAGGCAGAGGGAAAGAGAGAGAGGGGCCCTATGCCAGTCTCTGCCAACCGCTCTCATGGGTGAGTCCCCTCAACACTCTGTGCTTCGGTAGCCCCATCTGTTAAAGCAGGGTCAAATGCGAGCCCCAGGCTGAAAGGGGCTACCTGCCACTCAGCAATTCCAAGGCTAGCAGGGACCATTGGGATCATTTCTACTCTGCCCTCCTGTGTGACACAGGCCACAGAACTGCCCTGATGTGAACCAGACCAGACCCACAGCCCACTGATTTGAAAATTGCCAATGATGGAGAATCCACCACAGCCCTTGGGAAGCTGTTCCAAGATTAATTACCAGTGCAGTCTTCTTCCTTGACTGTAGGATTGTGGCTTTTAGGGCGTCTAGTAAAATGTGCTTAACAATTCCCAATTATCCATCTCATTTTTTCTAATTAAATTCTTCCTCCCAGCTGATTTGGCTCATAATTATGTTTCAGCTATGTGAAACTGGCTCTTTTCAAGCACCAAGTGTGTGTATCACTGGTCTGGACTTTAACTTGTTCGCACATAACCAACATTATCAAGTCACAATCGCTTGTACCTAAGCTACCACTTATGTTTAGTTCTGTGGTCAGTTCCTCTTTAGCTGTTAAGATGTGGTCTAGCATAGAGTTCTCCCATGTTGATTGGAACACTTGGTGAGTTAGGAAATTGTCATCTATAATGTTTAGCAATTCGGAGGGTGTTTTAATACTGGGCAGCATGAGATCTGCAGCATGTGCCACTAAGATCGAAGGGCCCTGAGATAACAAAGCTTTGTTCCCTACACATTATAGATAGGTGCTTAAGGAGCCAGTCATCCTGTTCCCTAGTGTGATCTGATGGTCTGTGGCAGTCAGCAGCTGGTACCCCATCTTGTGCTTGATCAGTTCGGCTGTTGATCCATAAACCATGTGTCCTCCGTCCTGAAGGACCCCTGATGCTGGTTTCATGGGAATGGTGGAGCCAGCTCTTTGCCGGGCATAGGTGCTCTCTCCGCCAGGGGTATTGCCCAGGGGAGCTGTATACCTGCCTTGTGGCTCCTTGGTGGTAGCCTTGCAGATGTTTAGGGACTGCAGGACAATGATAACTAGTGACCATGGTGCCAGGACTCCTGGGTTCTGTTCTTGGCCCTGCCACTGACTCATTGAGTGCTCTTGGTTAGGCAAGAAGATTCATACGGTTCTCAGGGGGTTTGGTTTTCTAATCCATTGACTTTGGAGTGAGTCTGCAAGAGACTGAGCCCTGCAATCCTGACTCCAAGCCCCCCTGTTCTAACCATTAGACCCCACTTCCCGCCCAGAGCCAAAGAAAGAACCCAGGAGTCCTGACTCCCAGCCCCTGATCCAACCACTAGAACCCGGCCACTCCTCTCCTAGAGCCGGGGAATAGAGCACTAGAGTGCCGACTCCCAGCTCTGCTGCTGTATCCACTAGTCCACATTCCCTGTTCTGTGCTAATTGATAAGAGCTCCCTTGTCATGCTCTGTTATCTCTGTAAGCGTGTGGTTAATGATTTCTGGAGTGGCATGAAGGGGGATGATCACATGATTTGGGTGCGCAGGGTGGGCTGGGAGGGTGGACACTGCCGCCAGTCTCTCACTGGCTCTTGGAAGGGAAACAAGTGCCCTGTAGTATCTCCTTAGTGCCCTGCAGCACCAACCGAGCGTTTGTTATGCAAAGTGGGGAGAAAAACTTAATCTGCATAATTACATAATTCCTGGGGGAGTGGGGAGTGGCTCAGGCACATGCAGGAATACTGGAGCGGTATTTGCCATCATTAGTTCTCTAAGTCTCCGCAGATCCCAGAGGGGATATGCGTGCTCCTGCCCTGGGCAGGCTCTGATATGTGCCTCTGGGTGCGCCAGTATGCGCCTGCTGGGCCTTAGCATGACTCTGTGTGACAGGGGTCAGACTTGGCCACCCCGAGCTTTGACTTCTCACACTTCCCTCCCCAACCCAGGAATCTCAGTGCCTCACAGTCCTCCCTGACCCCCCAGCGTCTCAGCCCACATGCCCCGGCCCTAAGGTGTCTGAGTGCTGCATTCTCCCCAGGCCCCAGTGTCTCACAGCCCTAGGACCTATGGCATCTCCTGGCTGTACTCTGGCCCTCACATCCCCTGGCAACATCTTGCCCCTATCCCCCCCACCCTGCCATGTCTCTGAGCCTTGCGGTCTCGTCCCCTACCCCATATGTAGCGGCTGCCAGGTTGGAGCTGGTTCTCGGCTTGCTCCATGGACCATTAGCCCAACTGCAGGCGTGCTGAGCCTGTATTAACACCTGATCTTTGCCGATTTCGTTTCGCTCTCTGAACCACAACTAGCCATTGGTGCCAGTGCTATGTGTCACAATCAATGAGAACATCAATATCTCAGGGAAACAAACGGTCCCTGGGCCTTGGCTGGACCCTGGTTGCCTCAGGAAGGGGATTCATACTGAGCCAGCACCTCAATCGCAGGGCATGGGAATAACACTTGGAAACATGCAGGCATCCTTCCAGCTGGGCCCGGGAGTCCACCAGAACCAGACAGGGGGGCAGGGTCACTAACAGGGCAGAACTCTTCCAGGCTGAGGCCCAGGGAACCAGCCCCCAGGGACTTGGCAGGGCAGAGCTGTCAAAGTGCTGAGGGGCTTGGGGAGCCTGACCTGTGTGAGCCGGGGGCATCACGAGGGGTTGGACTTTCAAGTGTCTGAGCTTACGGAGGAGTCCCCTGCACTGAGAGTGTAACACTGAAAAACCCGGGTCGTCAGCAGGCGGGATCGAATCTGGGGCCTCTGGAGCTTAAAGCATGAGTCTCTGCTGCATGAGCTAAAAGCCCCCTGGCTGTTAGCGAGGGCTGTAGAGCAGACTCATCTTATCTCTCTCTCTAAGTGGTCTCCGTGCCACTGGATGGGACAGAACACCACACCCAGGAGGTGTATGGGTTACAAGAGTACTGCGAGGGGCTGAGCACCTGGGGCGCTATGGTTGTTAATCTCTTTGGGGGTCAGTTCCCCACTGGTAACATGGGGGATTATTAGGGTGACCATATTTTCCCAAAGGGAAAATGGGACCCTGCACAGGGGGCTGGCCCAAGGCCCCTCTCCCTGTTCCTCTGTGCAGGTCCAGCCTGAGCCCTCCCTGCCTCCTGTCCTCAGGGTGCTGGTCCGAAGTCCCCTCCCCCACGCCCGCCTGGGGCCAGCCTGAGGCCCTCCTCTCTTCCCCGTGTGCGAGGTGGCCCGAGCCCCAAGCTGCTTACCTGTACAAGGCCAGCCCAAGCCCCTCCTCCCCTTCTCCCCGCGTACAGGGAGGCCCGAGCCCCCTGCCACCAGTGGGGCCAGCCCAGCCTGAGCCACTCTCCTGAGCCCTCCCTTCCATGTGGGGCTGGCATTGCCGCTGCCCCCCTCAAGTTGATCTGCACCCCACTAGGGGTCACATCCACCTTTTTTGGCAAAACTGGGCATTTGTCCCATTTGCTCTTCCCAACTGATGAACACACAAATGCCCAGTTTTGCCCAAAAGTCAGGACGACTGGGACAAGGCTTAAAAAAGGGACTGTCCCGGCCAAAACGCGACGCATGGTCACCCTAGGGGTTATGGTCCTGGCTTTCTACTGCTCTGTGGGCTGTGTGGACAGCAAGCTGTGTGGGGCAGTGCCCAGCATAATAGGGCGCAAATCTCCACTGAGGTTTCTAGAGGGAAACCAAGGCATGCATAGGAATCCTACAGATATTACAGAAAATTCCCTCTTTGTCACCCTGCTGCAATACAATGACTAAATAATAATGTCCAGAGGGCTGCGGGACTGTAGTGGTACAGGACCAGGGTAGGTCGGGCACAGCCCTTCTGCATGCATAGGTGCTGGAACTAGGGGTGCTGGGGGTGTTGCCACACCTGTCTTGAAGTGGTTTCCATTATATACCGGGTTTATAGTTTGGTTCAATGGCTCTAAGATCCCCCACTATACAGATTGTTCCAGCACCCCTGTCTGCATGACTGAAATGGTCCCTTGGGGTCAAATACCAATAGCCAAGCTGGCTAGCCCAGAGTGGTGCAAATGTTCATGGAGATGCACTGAGCTGAATCAGGGCTGTCCTTCCACACAACTGGGGGTGAAATCTCACTCCAACCTGCTTCCGCAATCTGCATCCCGCCCCGCCGCCCTGCCAAGCCAAGTGGCAAGACTTTGTCCAAGGCTCCCTGGGGATTGGAGGGGCTGGCTGTCTGGATTCTTAGCTCCAGGTAGGCCGCAGCCATTTTCCAAACCCAGGGTTACGATCACCCAATGGCTCCCATCAATGCTGGGCGGAGATTGAAAGCTGTGGCTGGAATTGGTGGGGTCTGGGGCCTGGCAGGGAGCAGCGGAGGAGAAAATGGAGAAAACGCTGTATGTTGAGGAGCAAAACTCGCTCCAAGTGAATGTGTGTTCAGCTGCTCCTGCAAAGCGAGAGCTAGTGGATCTGGATCCATCAGCAAAGAGGAGGCATGGGGGGGAGGGGGGAGCAGCAAGGGTGGGGAGTGTGTGTGTGGGTGGGGGGGTGCAGTGAAAGAGGTGGCTCCCACTCAGCATTGGAAAGATACCGGCACAAATTGCAATGGTTAAACCGGAGATTCTGTGTGTGGGAGGGAAGATCGTAACCCTGGGAAGTCAAACCCACCATCCACAGAGTGAGTTGCTGCAGCAACTGTTGGGGATAGGGAGGTGGGGGCGGGGGAGGAGTTCAGATTTAACCCTTAGGAGGCCCGTTTCCTCCAGAATGCCAGTGGACTCCCAGGAGGAGGCATGCTCATACCACACAATGGGGGTCTGGTTTTTAGAGTCTGTCCCCTGCAGATTGACTCTCCCCATGCTTTGCTGGGTGAGAGCAGAATCAGAGATGCACAATGAGTGCAGGCCGTGGGAGGAAAGGGGTGATTATTTACACCTGAGATTTGGGAAGCAACAGTGAGTCTGTAAGTGCGGGGGGCACTGTTCCACAGTCTGCAGAGGGATGGCTTGTGCCGCCCTCCGCTGGTTTTTGTGGACACAGAGCGAGGGGGCCAGTCCTAGATGGCTAGAGAGGAGCATGGAGTGTGGCAAGGTACAGAGGCCTTGGGGCAGTTCTAAACTGCGGAGAGTCACTCTGTAGGGCTGCAGCACACGAGCTATCCTTCCTCCCCCCACCCTTGTACAGTGGGTGAGGATCTCCACCCTTATTTTACACCTGAGGAAACTGAGGTGCAGAGACTTGTCTGTGCGGCCACACCGACACTATGTTGGAGCTGCAAAGAGAACCCAGGAGTCCAGACACTCAAGCCAGCACTTGAACCACTAAACCCACAAGCCTCTTGCCTGGTAAATTCCATTAATCTCAAGAGTCCTTATAGAAAAGTTTGTAACACAAGAGACTTGACAAGTGTCAGATCCTAAGAATCCCAAGGGCTCCATGGTATGTCTCTGGCTGCCTCACGTGAGCCAGCTAAAGGAGCTCTGCTTTGGCTCCATGGCAGAGGCCTGTGCAACCTCTACAGACAGTCACAGGTTCAGTCCTGTGGTGCGGTGGAATCCGTACCAGTGGTCAAGAACCCAGCGCTAGGGCTACTGGGTAGCCAAGATGAATGGCAGGAAAAGTGATTCGCAAACAAGTTTGCAATAGAACTTTACTCCCCCTGTATCCAGGCCCCCTTTTCATTCCCTACCTGGGAACGCCCCCAATTTTACGAATGTCAGTGAAAGCCAGTTTGGGGCCCAGAGCCAAGAGCAGATTAATGTCACCATGAGATCCATTTACCAACAACAAAAACGTAATCCTGGATAAGAGCAGCTCAGAGAGGGAGCGTTAAAGCGCTGGGCTGGGTTCAAATCCCAGCTCTGCAGGAGGCAGCTTGAGTGAGTCACGTAATCTTCTTGTGTCTCAGGTGTAAAATGGGGACAATAATCTGTCCTCTGCTTTGCTTTGTCTCTCTGAGGCAGGGACTGTCTTTCACTGGGTCTGTGCAGTTCCTGGTGTGACAGGGCCCTGATCTGGGGCAGGGCTTTTAGGATGGAAAGTGATCTTAATCAGTGATGAGCTGCCAAAATCTTAACAACGGGTTCCCTCCTCACCCCATGAGGGGGTCGTTGCCCACCCCTGCCCCCCGGGACTCCTGCCCCATCCAACCCCCCCGCATTCCTTGATGCCCCCCCAGGACCCCTGCCCCATCTACCCCCCTTCCCTGTCCCCTGACTGCCCCCAGAACTGGGCAGGAGGGTCTCGTGGGCCACCGTAGTGGGTGCCCACCCGACCCCTATGAGCCAGAGGCACTTGCCGGGGGGCGAGGTGGGGAGTCCCGGAGGTGCTTACCTGGGGCAGCTCCCAGGAAGCATCTGGCAGGTCCCTCTGGCTCCTAGGGGCGGGGGAGCGTAGCTGGGGGGGAGCAGGGGGAGCGGCCAGTCCCCCACTGATCACATCAAAAGTGGTGCCTTAGGCGCTGACTCCCTGGGTGCTCTGGGGCTGGAGCACCCACGGGGAAAATTTGGTGGGTGCAGAGCACCCAGCAGCAGCTCCCTGCCCCGTGCCCGGCCCCAGCTCACCTCACCTCTGCTCTGCCTCCTCCCCTGAACGCACTGCCCCGCTCTGCTTCTCCACCCCCCGCCTTCCCCCAGCTTCCCGCAAATCAGCTGTTCGTTGGGAAGCAGGGGAGGGCTGAGAAGCAGGTGGCGGCTTCCCACTCAGGCTGAGGGTGGCGGAGGTGAGCTGGGGCGGGGAGCCCCCTGCGCGCCCCCACCCAGGTTACCTGCTGCGGCGTGGGTGGCCATCCTCGCGCCCCCCTGCCTCAGCTCACCTCCGCCTCCCTGGGCCTGAGCAGGAAGCCGCGGCTTGCTTCTCAGCCTGCCCCAGCTTCCCGCGCGAACAGCTGATTCGCGGGAACACTGGGGTGGGGGGCAGAAAAGCAGAGCGGGGCGGCGCATTCAGGGGAGGAGGCGGAGGTGGAGCGGAGGTGAGCTGGGGCCGGGGGTGGGGCGGGGAGCTGCCGGTGGGTGCTCTGCACCTACCAAATTTTCCCCTGGGGTGCTCCAGGGCTGGAGCACCCATGGAGTAGGCGCCTAAGACGTCACTTTTGGCCGGTTACATTTAGAAACCCTTTTAGAACCGGTTGTTCCTCGCGGATCAGTGCGAACCTGCTCCAGCTCACCGCTGATCTTAATAAGAAAGATAAGTGTGTGTCCAGTCAGGGAATGGGAATAAAGATACAGCTTAGGCACTTAACGTTTCTTCAAATGCTTCTGAGCTAGTTAGGTACCTAAGTCCCCTAGAAAGTCATTGGGAGTCAAGCACCCAACTCACCTAGGCATTTTGATAAGGCACCTCTCTGCATCTTGAGGCACCTATGTATCTTGGGACATTGGGCCCCACGTGGGCAGCTCAGCTGACTAGCTGCACTGGAAACATGTTGTTGATACAGTTTTCCATAAGGAAACTCTGCCGTGATGAACCCACCAGTTCTCACAAAATCGTATTGAATCTGATGACATTTTCCATGAAAAAAAGTGTCAAAACAAAAAATTTTCTACAACAAAACCTGTGAATTTCTGTTTCGTGGGAAATGCTGCAAATATTTGGGCTGGGTCCGAAATGGAATGAAGGCAAACTTCGAAGTGTTGAAATTTCCCATGAAATGGACTGTCCAAGGTTTGGCCAGCTCAGAGAGTGATGCCAAGCTTCCACTCATGAGAAATCCCCTGGGGCCAACCTGATGATCACTTTAGATAAGCCATTACCAGCAGGACAGTGGGGTGGGAGGAGGTATTGTTTCATATTCTCTGTGTGTATATAAAGTCTGCTGCAGTTTCCACGGTATGCATCCGATGAAGTGAGCTGTAGCTCACGAAAGCTCATGCTCAAATAAATTGGTTAGTCTCTAAGGTGCTACAAGTACTCCTTTTCTTTTTGCGAATACAGACTAACACGGCTGTTACTCTGAAACCTGGGGTTAGAATTGCTGAGTGCTTCCCGTGAGCCCAGAAATGTCTCAGAACTGCAGCTGTAGCATGAGCAGAGTTGGAGGGCTGACTACATGGATCCTTGGTGGGCAAGCAGCTGGGGCATGGGGCAGGTCCCCCAGCAGGAGCATCTCAGAGACAAGAGGCTTCTCTTGCAAAGTATCTCCTTGAGTTTGCCCTTGCTCCTGGCTTTGAACGCTGTTGATGTTTTTCTTCTCCCTCCGCTTTGCCTCTCAGCAGCCACCTTCAGAAGTGGCTAATTGAAAAGATAGTTGGGGAAGATTATAGTGTTGCTGTTTAAATTGCCCAGGAGGGGAGGCTGCATTGACAGCCTGCGAGGGATATTTTCAGGCCAGCGAGTCTAGATCACAGGGCTGTCAAGTTGAAATGTGGTCATTCAAGCAGCATCACCCGCGTCCCCTCCTCCGTTAACACTGGGACTTCGCTGGCCCAGGTTGTTTACTCGCATGCATGGGCGCCTGGCTGACAACTCCACTAATATTTGCTCCCCTCTGCATGTTCAGAGGATTAATCCAGGAAGAATTAGACACTGCCTTGAAGACACAGAGAGCCATTAAGGTTCACTCCAGATGTGGGCTGTCCACACACCCAGAGGTGTTTGGATCCAGGGGTTTGTCATTGGCCTTGGAGGAGTAAAGCTAGGAAAGTTCCTCAGTCAGTCCCCTAAAAGAGCCAGGGAGCAAATTCATTACTTTGCTAGACACTACAAATCCTGAACTGACTCGAGACACTGGATTTATGGCATATTACAACAATCTATACTAATATTCCCACATCCCGAGTGGAGAGGTGATAACAGGCCACTTCACCTTGAATGAGCTCTTGAAATATGTGTTAACTACTTGTGCTAAACAACCTGTTCCATCTTGTATTTTGCTGTGACACTCTGGGCAGGTTTCCCAGCCTTGAAGAAGAGCTCTGTGCAGCTTGAAAGTTTGGCTCACCAACAAAAGTTGGTGCAATAAAAGATATTACCTCCCGCACCTCGTCTCTCAAGGAGCTCAGTCTATTTGGTTTTAGAAAGAGAAGGTTAAGGGGTGACCTGATTACAGTCTATGAGTACCTACATTGGGAACAATATGTAATAATGGGCTCTTCAATCTAGCGAGAAAGGTTTAACACAATTCCAATATATAGAAGTTGAAGTGACACAAATTCAGATTGGAAAGGCCTAAATAAACCATTGGCACAGCTTACCTAGGGCCGTGGAGAAGTCTCCATCACTGGCAATTTTTAAACCCAGATGGGATATTTTTCTAAAGGATCTGCTGGGCCCCAGGAATTATTTTGGGGTTAGTCTCTGGCCTGTGCTATAGAGGAGGTCAGACTAGGGATCATAATGGTTCTTTCTGGCCTGGTAATCTATCAACAGCAGCCAGGCTGTGTCTGTCAGGTGCTGCGCTGATGCTGAAAGGTGTCTCCTGGCAGGCCTAGGCAAAGTGAACTATGGAGTTCTAAGCATGGCATTCCTGCTCCAGTCTGCTCAGCTGCGCCTTAGCTGGGTGTGCACAGCAACATCGGGACACTTCTCAGCAATCGCTCCTGAGTGACTCACGGTCAGGCTGCCAGCTCAGACCTGGACAAACCACATTCAGCATTGCGCCAGAGAATGTGGCCGTGGGCAAGTGTCAGTGATGCCTGGTGGGGCTGCAGGTGGCCAGATCCCCCCGCTACCCCTCCTTCAGGTTGATTCCATTTTCATATTGTAAAACTAGGGTGCCACACGTGCGTGTGTTTGTGTGTGTCAAGGGAAGTGTTTTGCTTGAAGGACACAGGAGGCTGATTGGAGCTGGGCAGAGGGGGCTCCCACTTCAGAAAGGAAAACTGGGACACTTGCTTGTACCGGGAACATGGATCCCTGCTGTCACCCCTTCACTGCTCACTCCTAACCTTCCCTCTCCAATTCAGCTCTTACACCACCATCCCCCCAGCTCTCCCACATCCACCCTCATTCCCCTATTGACTCCACTCCCCCCTGTCACTTCGCCCCCCCATCCTGGCTCAGAATCCCACAGGGTCCCTCACCCCTCTGCATCCCAACCCCTGCCAGCTCAGACACATCCCCTTCCATACAAACCTAGCCCCACAGGCTCTGAAATGGGGCAGAGGTATTCTGATCATGGTGGCCTGATGCTCTGAGCCCTGTCTAACCCTGCAGTGTCCACTACTGGCGAATCTCAGGTAGGGCTGAATTCTCCTACTGTAGTAGACCGATGAAGCACCGGTGCTGACTCCATGGGTGCTCCGGGGCTGGACACAAGGTGAACACAAGTACCTGAGACAAAAGCTGTACCCAATCTAGCCATCTTCTGTGGTATTGTTCTTATTTGTTATCTGTATGATGGTAGCACCTAGGAGCCCTGTTCCACCTGACAGACATGGCCCCTGCCTCTTAAGAGTTTACAGTCTAAGACAAGACACAACAGGTGAATACAGAGAGGCAGACAGGGACCATAAGGGAGCAATGAGAGGATCCTGGTCAGCATGACAGTCTGTGGTCACAGCATACCAGCTGCGTAGCCGTTGTCAAGGTTTTTGCAGGCATCGTGGCAGAGAGGGGTTTGGAGAAGGGGTTGGAAACAGTGCAGATGGTGCACATTTCACATATGTAACTAGCTTGTGGAACTCCCTGCCACAGGAAGTCATGAGGCCAAGAACTTAGCAAGATTCAAACAGGGATTGGACATTTCTAGAATAACAAAACTATCCCAGGTTATCATCATTAATGACGACAAACATTCTGGAAGGGCAATTAAACCTCTTGCTTTAGGGCTTCAGCTGATCGCTAGCTATTAGAGACCAGGATGAAACCTTAATAGGGGGCAGATTATCCTCCATCTGCCACTGCGAGGTCCTCACACCTTTCTCAGCAGCATCTGGTGCAGGGCCTGTTGGAGTCAGGACATTGGAGTGGCCCAGCTGGAGTCTGGGGTCTGATCCCATATGGCAGTTCCCATGTTCCAGGGGTGAGTGAGATGCACCATAGCAATCTCATGCTTTCTGTGAGGCATTTCAGTGATGCCTATGGCCACAGTTTCTAAGCCCAGACCATTGAGGTAGTGAGGATCTCTAGCTCCATTTACATCTCTGATGAATGGACATTTCTCCCCACTGAGCAGCCTGCGAAGCTGTCTGGATGGCAGCAGAGTTTCCTGCTCTGGGCCTGTGGGCTGGCAGGGAAGCAGTAACATAATTTGACACTAAGCAGCCCATCTCTTTGCTCCTGTAATTGTTTTATGAGCTTGTTTAATTCCAATCGCCCTGGTTAAGCCGCGCAGGGCTGCCCTCTGTCCCTGGAGTCTGCAGCTGGGGAGGTTCCTGAGACCTGGACACTTCTCCCATTTGTGAATTCTCTGTGGGCAGACCTGGATCCTCGTGATTCTGTTCATTTTGGGTTACCTGACCCCGGCCTCCCGTGGGTGGCAGCTCCGGGCAGGGCCGGCCCTAGACCAAATGGTGCTCAAGGCAAGGAGCATCTCCCGCCCGCCCTCCTATTTCTTATTGCATTTGTAGCCCATTTCATGACTTTAATGCACAATTTGCATGCATGATTGATCCCTGTCATATAAGATTTGCACACTAGGAGCTGTAAATCTGTACTTATTCATGCCATATATAAGCATATAAAAGCAAGGAAAATGTCATTCTCAAAGTCTGGAAGGTTCCACAAGATTCTACAAAGGTCTGGAACATTCTAGCAGGTTAGTGGAAAAGGAATCCACATAGGAAATACCTGAAACTTGATCTCAGACATTCTATTTTCCCTTTTGACGCTAACAACAAAAACAGCCTCCAAACCCAGCGCCCCCCAAGCCCAGCGCCCCAAGCGGTCCCCTTGGTCCCTAAATCCGGCCCTAGCACCACGTAACCCAGAGGGCTCAAGTGACATTCAGGCCTCTGCGCAGGTGTCACTGGGGTCACTTCACTTGTGGCTCATCCAGGGATTAGCGCACCACTGGTCTGATGCTTTGTCTTGCGGCTTCTCCGTCCCGTGTCCCAGTCTCTCACTGTGCCCCAGGAGCTACAGCGCTTCCTCTGCGTGGCTTGGCCCGCTGGCAGATCACTAGAGTTTCCCCCCTTCTGGGCTGTCAAAGTCTTTCTAAACAAAGTCCACCCCTCCAGTCCGTTCCAGCCCCCAGTGGCCGGGAGGGAAACCCAGGCCTGCCCCCTACAGTGGGTTACAGCTAAGGACCCTACATTTGGCAGCTCCAGCCCCTGCGGTCTCACCCTTGCTGCTGTTTCCCTTAGGCTCTTTCCTTCTCCTTTCTCTCCACGCTGAGAGTCTGTGCAGCCCCCTTCTGCTCTCCTCTCCCTGGCTTTGTACAAGCCTAGCTGGGCCTCGGGTCCAGTCAGGGCTGTATAGCCAGCCCACACCTCACTCAGGTGAGGCACATCCTGTCAGCAGCCCATTCGAAGCCATTTTACCCCTTCAGGGTGGTGTGGGGAGAACACCCCCATCACACCCCAGTGCGATTCCACTCTATGGGAATTTACCTACACATATTTCAGCTGGGTCACTGACTGTTCACAGTGCGGGAATGGCCATCACATGGACTGGCTGACTGCGGAGTAGGGTGACCAGGTGTCCGGCTTTGGACTGGAATACCCGGTCCAAAAGGGATCCTGGCTGCTCTGGTCAGCACTGCTGACTGGGCTGTTGAATGTCGGATTCTCGCCGCATGATAGCGGGGCTGGCAGGCTCCCTGCTAGCCGCCGCACCGCAGACCACGCGGCTCCCAGGTCGGGAAGCAGCCGGCATGTCCGGCTCCTAGCCTTAGGGGCTGCCAGGGGCTGCGGGGGGTGTCCGCGACCACATGCTTCCTCCCCATCGCACCCCCTCATCCCTATTCCCCGTGATTGCATCCCTCCCCATCCCATCCTGTCCCTCACACCTACCCATCTCAGCCCTGTACTCCTTACAGTGCTCTCCCACCCATCCTCTCCACCTCCCATAGCCACCACCCCCATGTACTTCACACCACACCTCTGCACCCCATTCACCTCCATACACTGCTGCACTACCATTATGTCCCTATACACCCCTGTGCCCCCCACATCCTCATGCACCTGTAGCCTTCTGCCTTCCCCTGAATCCCCATCCACCACACATACCCCCCCCCCATTCCTTCCTCTCATCCCCACCATGCTCTCATCCTTGGCCTCTTTCCCTCCCCATCCTCTCTCTTCCACCCCCACCCCCACCCCCATCTTTTCCTCTCCAGCCCACCCTCCTCCCTTCCCAGCTGGGTGATTTAGGCCAGTGGTTTTCAAACTGCGGGTCGCGACCCAGAACTGGGTCATGGAATGTCAGACATTGGGTCGCAATGGCTCTGGTCAGCATCACCAACTGGGCCGTTAAAAGTCCCATCAGCGGTGCTAGTCCCTACCTGTTCCGACACCGCACTGCGCCCCGGAAGCAGCTAGCAGCAGGTCCAGCTCCTAGGCAGGGGGGCCATGGGGCTCCGCATGCTGCCCCCACCCCGAGCACAGGCTCTGCACTCCCATTGGCCAGTTCCTGGCCACACGGAGCCGCTTGCGTACCTCTGCCTAGGAGCCAGACCTGCTGCTAGCTACTTCCATAGCGCAGCACAGTCCGCAGTGCCGGGACAGGCAGGAAGCCTGCCTCTGCACCCTCGCTGCGCCGCTGACCAGGATCTGCCCAACGTAAGCCTGTGCCCCAACCCCGTGCCCCAATCCCCTGCCCCAGCCCTGAGCCCTCCCAGCCCCTGGAGCCTCCTCCTGCAGCCCAAACCCCTCATCCCCGGCCCCACCCCAGAGCCTGCACCCCCAGCCCAGAGCCCTGACCCCCTCCTGCACCCCAACCCCCTGCTCCAGCCCTGAGCCCCCCCAAACCCAGAGCCCCCTCCTGCACCCCAAACCTCTCACCCCCAGCCCTACCCTCAGCCCTCACCCCAGCCCGCTGCCCCAGCCCTGAGCCCCTCCCACACCCCAAACCCCTCATCCCCAGCTTTGTTGGGTTGCAGGCATCAACAATTTTCCTCAAATGGGTCACCAGAAAAAAAGTTTGAAAAGCACTGATTTAGGCAGCCCCTGGAAAAGTGTATGAAAAGGTATCTCTGCGTAGGCAAGTCTGTGCATGCACGCACTGTATGCGTGTAAAAGACTGTGCTTGTTTGTGTAGGGAGGTGCATGTATTGCCACATGTGTGTATGCCTGTGTGAATAAAATTTGAAGACTAACTCTTCAATTGTTATTCCTTTTGCTGGCTTGTGCACAAAAAAAATATGACATAAAATATATGTGTATTTTTTCATAACAAGTTTTTAAAAGAGAAGGGAACTCTAAAAGAAATGTATTATTTCTTAAAAAGTGAATGTTGTTGACTAGTAATTGCAGAAGAGCCAATGTATCATACATTTCTCCCCACCTTTGTCTAGCTACATTATAAACTCTTTGTTGCAGACTCTCTCTTTTTATGTGTATGTCCAGCACCTACCACCCTACCACCCTGGAGCCCTGATCTTAGTTGGGGTCTCTAGGCACTAAACAACAATTGTCCTAATAAATAATGTGGAAGTATATATGTTAGTGCATGCTAGATGTGTACACATGAGTACATGTGTGTATCTGCATGTAGGGGTGGGAGTCAGTTTCTACAGATTTATTTATATAGGTATCTGGACAGGGGTGCATTTCTGTGGTTGTGCTCTATGGATTTGTATTTGGGCTTCAGGAGAGCGCCTTTAATGGACCCATTGCAGTTGTGATAATGTGTGGTCCTAATTCCACAAATAAAATTACAATACCTTTAGTGAATAAAAACATGGAGCTAGTTACAAAAAATGGGAAGAGGGGAGGGAAAGCATAGGCATCTGACTTCATGGGTGCTCCGGGACTGGAGCATCCATGGGGAAAAATTAGTGGGTGCTCTGCACCCACCAGCAGCCAAGCTCCCCTCACACCCTGCCCACCTCCTCTGCCTCCTTTCCCTCCTCTGAATGCGCTGTGTCCCCACTCCTCCGCCTACCTCCCAGCGTTTCCTGCCCGGCCACCACCAAACAGCTGTTTGGCAGCGTTAGCACATTCTGGGAGGGAGCGGGAGGAGTGGGAACGTGGCGCGCTCAGGGAAGGAGACGGGGTGTCAAGGTTCCTTCCCCACTCTGAACTCTAGGGTACCGATGTGGGGACCTGCATGAAAACCTCCTAAGCTTACTTTTACCAGCTTAGGTTAAAACTTCCCCAAGGTACAAACTATTTTACCTTTTGCCCTTGGACTTTCGCTGCCACCACCAAACGTCTAACACCGGTTACTGGGAACGAGTCCATTTGGAAACGTCTTTCCCCCCAAAATCCTCCGAAATCTTACACCCCCTTTCCTGGGGAAGGTTTGCTAAAAATCCTCACCAATTTGCATAGGTGACTACAGACCCAAACCCTTGGATCTTAAGAACAATGAAAAAGCATTCAGTTTCTTAAAAGAAGAATTTTAATAGAAGAAAAGGTAAAAAGAATCACCTCTGTAAAATCAGGATGGCAAATACCTTATAGGGTAATTAGATTCAAAACATAGAGAATCCCTCTAGGAAAAACCTTAAGTTACAAAAAGACACAAAAATAGGAATATCCATTCCATTCAGCACAGCTATTTTATCAGCCATTTAAAGAAATCATAATCTAATGCATATCTAGCTAGATTATTTACTAAATTCTAAGACTCCATTCCTGTTCTGTCCCCGGCAAAAGCACCACACAGACAGACCCAGATCCTTTGTTTCTCCCTCCCCCCAGCTTTTGAAAGTATCTTGTCTCCTCATTGGTCATTTTGGTCAGGTGCCAGCGAGGTTATCCTAGCTTCTTAACCCTTTACAGGTGAAAGGGTTTTTCTCTGGCCAGGAGGGATTTAAAAGTGTTTACCCTTCCCTTTATATTTATGACATGGGGCCAGGGTGGGCATTTGGGGAAGGAGTTGGAAACGGGGTGGGGTGGTCGACACCGATGAGGGAAAGAATCATGAAAACCTTTGTGAAATTTCATTTTTTTAAAAATTACCCTTTTTGACTATTTTGCTGCCAGCTCTAGCGTCCTGTAAGCAATAAAACCTGAAGTTAGGAAAATACTTCTGTCAACACAATAAATATGCCTGTTTGGGCCGTGCAGTGAAAATGAGCATGTGAGCAAGGGTCGGGGACAGCAAGCGAAGGAGGCAGGGGGGATGGAATGAGTGGGAGGTGGGGCCTTGGGAAAGGGTGGGGCAGGGGCGGAGTCTCAGGGCAGGGGCGGGACAATGGTGTTTGGTTTTCTGGAATTAGAAAGTTGGCAACCCTACCGTGGAGGGAAATCCCAGAGGTGTTGAGATGGCTGTGTGAATGCAGCCCAGCTGTTTCTGGGTACTCTGTGAAGCTTTTGTTCTGCATAGTCTGAGCTTGTCGTCATGGAGCCATTGCTGTCACCCTGAGCAGCCAAGGAATCCGACAAGCCCCTTCCCCTGCAGTGGGACTGAGAGCGATGCGGCTGGCCTCCCCATCTTCCCTCATGCAAGGCCCTGGGGTCCTGGGGTGCAATGCAGGGCCGGATTTTGAAAGGCATTTAGCTGTCTAAAGATGCAGCTAGGTGCCTAGTAGGGTTTTCGGACGTGTTTTTGATTTCAGTGGGAGCTAGGCACCTAGGCACTTCTGCAAACCCACTTGCAGACCTTTGTATCTGTAGGCAACTAAATACCTTTTAAAAAATCTGTCTTTGCTGTCTGAGATCAGACACCCCTCCCTGTGTGCACACAAAGCCATTGACATGCACACACAAACACCTACCAGCAGCCTGGGGCCTTGCAAATCATAGGGCCAGCCCTGCCAAAGTCATGAAGAGCTGTTGTCATTTCTTCCTCTGGGCTGTCATGCAGCATTGCAGTGTGCTGTTAAACAGCTGACGATCCACCCCAGAAGCGACTGTAGTTCAGTGCTGAGTGAAGTATTTTCTCTGTCTAAATTTGCAGTGAGTATGCAAAATGCCCATGGGACTCTGGGTGAAAGACACTATGGGCCAGATTTCAAAAGTGCTCAGCACCCAGCAGCTCCCATGGTTCTCAGTGGGGCGGGGGCTGGGGAATTCTCCATTGCTTTCAGTCAGAGCTTTTGGGTCATTTAGAGCCTAAGGAGAACGCCACGCCTGTGAAGTGTAATGGAATGTAAATAAGTGTTCCGGTAATTATTGTGATTGCAATTGTAATGGCCACAGTCAGGTACAAAACAGCCAGGCTGGAGAAGCAGACTGACTTCTAGCTGCCCTCAACTTGCAAGAGGCTGTTAGGGTGGCAGATATCCTGCTCCCTAAGAAACATCTGTCTCATCCATCACTGTGATACCTGGCTGTTCAGACTTCTATACAGCCCTGTGCTCTGACCACTAGACAGCACTCTCCAAGCTCTGCTCTGCCTGTGCTATAAAGTCAGGCATTGCTGTTGGCTGTCATGGGACACCTGCAGGGCCACAATGCTGCTAGGATTGGCTGGGGCTGGGTACAGACAATCCCCTCTATCATTTGCCGGGCGCGTGAATGCCCAGGTGCAGCGAAGTCTCCCAGTCTGTTCTGGAGAATTCATGGTGTCCATTCCCAGCCCAAAGCTCCCAGCCCCCAGGCAATTCGGGAGGAGAGGGGGCAGGTGCTGGCTGGGGCTCTGCAGACAGCAGGGCAGGGAGGGAGCTGGGAAGCAGCAGAGGGCAGTGGAATAGATGCCTTATTGTCAGTCTGAAAGTGCCTCCCGCAACACAGGGGCTTCCTGGGGCTTCCTGGGGGCGAGCGGGATTCTAGCACCAGAACAGTGATGGGTGCGGCAGGGTGTGGGACTTGTGTGGTGACCCTGCTGCTTTCCAACTCCTGCTCCTCCTTCGCCAGCAGGGCCCAGGCACTCCCTGACCCAGAGGACGGTGCAGGCAGCGCCTCACGTTCTGCTGTGCGACCGCTTTCAAAGTGACGCCAATGACTGGAGAGCAAAATAAGTGTGTTTGTGTGAGTGCATGTGTGCACGCGTGTGCACCTCTTGTGTGCCAGTGTGCGTGTGCGTGCCTTGTCACGGCAGAGTGGATTTCTGATTGAATACGGAGGCGTTAATCCAATTGCCGGCATCTGAAAAGCCATCAGAGGCTGTTCATCATATAAATGGCATTAAGAGGGCTCCTCAATCAGATTCCAGCCTTGTATTCGAATGGGAGCCAGGTCTCATTTCCATCTACCAGTATTATTACGTTGCCTCGGAATGACTCCAGGTGGACTCAGCTCTGGGATCCCATCAGCGGCCAGCATGCGGGGGGGGGGGGTGTTTGTGTGTCAGTTCACAGCTTGCTGTGGCACGGTGTCTGTGTGCAATTTGCCAGGTGCCTGGTCACAAAGGGGGCCAGTATTCTCAGGGGCAGCTCATGGGCCAGGCACCATTCACACCAAATCCAGCCCAGTTTGGGACTGGCCAGTGAAATGAGCTGCTGAGTTCTTAGCCCCCATCACGAAGCCACGCCTACTGCTGGCTGTCTCAACAAAGAAGCTAAGATTCAAATAGGGCCCCCCAGAGGCAGAGCTGCACCCAACCCTGGGTCTGTGGGGGTCACGATGGATCAGGGGTAGCCTGCAGCCATGCTGCCCATGTTCTGTGGCTTCAGTCCCTAGAGCTGGACATCAGGCCACGGGGCAAACCCCAGCCGAGACCCTGGGACTAGGATTGCCACCTCCAAGAGGCAGAAAAAATGATGACAGGCCACCCCCACACCAACAGAAAGGATCCTAGTGCCGACTATAGCTAATTTCTCCCCCAGAGTCCCTGTGCCCACCAGCTCCTAGGAGCCCCCTACCATCCCCTCCCAGGAGCTCCTGCCTCCATAGCCCCAGTCTCCACTCTTCACTCCTTCCTGCTGGTGAGCCTCTGTCTGTCCTGTGTCTTGGACCCTAGCTCCAAGAGGAGCTGCCAAGGTTTTGGCAGGTTGAGGACCTGGCCCTTGGGGCAGGACCCAGCAAGGGCTAGCTGTACTCCCAGCAGTTGCTACAGGTAACAACAAACAAGGAGCACAGCACATTAAATCTTGTCACTGGTAGCCAGCATGGCAGTGTGAAAACCAGGCAGGGGGTCTTTGGGGAGCTGCGGGGGCGGGGTTTGCTCTGGGGCCTCACTGAGCTCCGAGATAGACGGTGCCGCTGCCCGCTGAGCTGCGGGCCCTGGCTGAGTGCGCCAGTCCCTCCCAGAGGCAACGTGTCCCGATGGCTCCAGGTGCCATCACTTCCTGAGTGGGAGGAAAAGGGTTGTGAGCAGCAGACATGGAACATGGCACCCCTAAAAGCACAGGCCACTAACTGCCCAGGCCCTGCTCCGTTAACCAAGGCTGCATCCGGCTCCCCAGCCTCTATCTGTGCCCCAGCCACACTGGGGAGAAAGCGCCATCCTGAGTGGTGGGTTAGAGAAGCACAAATCCTGCCTGCAGGAGCCTGATGCTCCGATGGCAGGAGCAGAGTCGTCCAGGCTCACCTGTGCACTGCACTGAGGCTGTTGGCTGCAGACAGAACCTGTGGTTCCCTCTACCCAATCCAAGGTCCAAGTTCTCAGCAACATGCTGGCTGGGCCTGCCTCCGCGCCTCACTGCCTCGCTCTCATAAACGTCACAGCAAAGGAGAAAACCCCAGGCCCGTTGGGACAGATCCACCCACGGCGGCCTGCTGCAGCAGGAGCCTGAGCCCTGCGGCTTCAGCTAGAACAGTGAACTGAACAGTCAACAGTGTAGAGAGCAGCTGGCAAGGAGCCTGCACCCCTCCCCCATCCAGTCCCAGCAGGATAGATGCCTAGCTGGGAGCGCAGACCCACTGGCCTTTGAGCACAGAGCTGGGAATTCTTTCAGTGTGTAATTCCAGCTCCCATCTGTAGTCAGGCATGGATGGCTTCCTTAGATAAGCACACAAACCTGTCCCTTCCGGCCTGTGAAATACAAACCAGAGAGGCAGCCCCGTTCTTTGGGAAACTCAATTAGCACAAGAAAGAGGCTTTGATTTAAAGAAACTCCAAAGTGAGTGACAACTCTTAATCTGAGGAGGAGTAATTTAGGGATGCAGGGGAGTGTGTGCGGGTGTGAGAGAACACAGAGAGAGCTTCACTGCCATCCATCAAAGGAGGATCACGGTGGTTTAAAGAGCCACTGCAAAAATAAAGATCTGTTCCTATTTTTCTAGCTCGTCGCCTTTCAAGGAAATACCTGCAGAGTAACACTCTCACCAGATTTCAGAGTAGCAGCCATGTTAGTCTGTATCCTCAAAAAGAAAAGGAGCACTTTTGGCACTTTAGAGACTAACCAATTTATTTGAGCATAAGCTTTCGTGAACTACAGCTCACTTCATAGCTCACTTCATCGGATGCGGGTGAAGTGAGCGGTAGCTCACGAAAGCTCATGCTCAAATAAATTTGTTAGTCTCTAAAGTGCCACAAGTCCTCCTTTTCTTTTTGCTCTCACCAGAGAGAGCGAGGAGGGAATAAAAGAACTGCACAAAACCCAAGACCATATGGGGCCCAGAGTATAACCCTCTGCATGTCATTTGCACTGGCACATCCTGGGTGTGAAATGTACCATCTCAGAGCACCCTTCACTCTGGTGTCAATCACTGCATGGGGTGTAGGCAGTGATCAACTGGAGCCACCCCACCCTGTGAGGCATTTCACAGTGAATGCCAAACATTTTAAAAGGGGCTGCTGGTTTGGAAGGCCCCACCTCAGGGCCTGATTTGTAGGGATGCTCTGCTCAACCCCCAAATCTCCAGCTGAAGCCAAGGGGAGCTGGGGGTTTCCAGCTTCATATGTAAGTCAGGCTCTGAAAAAGGGAGTCACCCCATATCTGTGGCAATTTAAGCCTGATGTTATAACCCAGGCTGCCTCGAGGTCTGAATCTGATGTTTGTGAGTGTAATTAGCTGGATGGGAATCCTATTTAAAACAATTTAAACCTGAGATAATTAAACAGGATGAATTTGACGAGTGTAATTTACTTCGCTGCTGATTAACTTTGCTTCATTTTGCACTTCACTCAGCTGGGAAAGTGAAACAAAATCGATGCTGCCAATGCAAGTGATTTTATCTTGAGTTTCATGGTATTGATTGTTCTTCTTGAAGCTCCAGCTGCCGGAGTCAAGTGATCATGTGAGAATATCAGCTTTTATTTAAAATAAAATATTTTTCTCCCTCGTGATTGTGGAGAAAATCTTGAAACTGTGACACGAGTGTGAACCCAATTGTCCTCAATCAGTGGGCAAAAAAAGTCCCGAAATTTCATTTTTTTAAAATCCCAGAATTGTAAAGCCAATCTCATGATTTTTGAGAGCTGACTCATGAATGCTGGAGGGTTGGCCATGCTGCAACCTTGCTCTGGTTCACTTTGGCCCAGATTTTTAAAGGTGTTTAGGCAGCCAACTCCTGTTGTAATCAGTTTCACTTCCATTATTCCCATACACTAGCCCAGCAGTTCTCAGATTTCATTGCACTGCGACCCCCTTCTGACAACAAAAATGACTATATGACCCCACACCACAAGGGGCTCCACCAGGCTAAATTGCTCAGGCTTGGGCTGTGGGGCTCACGCTTTGCTTGTCTGCCCTGGGCCCCAGTGAGTCTAATGCCAGCCCTGGCGACCCCATTAAAATGAACTTGGCACCACTTTGGGATCTTGACCCACAGTTTGAGGACCGCTGCACTAGCCCAAATGACAAGGGATTTCTAGGTTCTTGAGTCTGCTGGAGCAAAGCTCTCATCTCCTGCCAAAACAAAGATTCCTACTGCTCCCACTGCAAACAAAATCCATTGCATGGGACTTTTCCAATCTATTAACTTTGTTTCCCCTTCAAACCACCCCTAAAGTTTGGGTGAAAGCTATTTGTATTTCCAATTGGAATCACCTTTATTTTAGATCAAAGGAAAGTAACAAAATAAGAGAACAAATCACAAAAGTAAAGTCCTCTGATGCTTGCTCTCTCTCTCTCAGAACACTTGTGCACAGGTGCGTGGAATTTCTGTAACAATCTGCACTGATCAGAGCACAGAATGGCAGCTGGCTCTCGAGCAGATGGCAGCAAGTGCCAGAAAATTTTAAAGGGGCAGCACACAGAAAGACAGAATCCCACTGAGTGCGTGGTTCCTGAACTGCCAGGCTTTGTGCTGATGCAAACAGTGTTTGAAGGGAGATAAACCTCCTGTTTCAGGGCATTAGCTGATCTGTAACTGGTCAGAATTGGGATAAGCTCTCCATTGGGGCAGATTACCCCACATCTGCCTGCTTCGGGGTTCTTGCACTTTCCTCTGTAGCATATGTGGGTGATGGGTCACTGCACTAGATAACCAAGCTCCCCTGCGGTTTGTATGGCCGTAGATAGGGAGAGCAGTGTGCTAGTAGCTGATTGTGGTGCTCCGTTGGAGAGCTGGCTGAGACAAGCTGGTGGGTTCTCAGCACAGCACCGACGCTTAGCCCTAGGGCAAAGCACAGGCATGTATGTCTTGGAATGAAAATCTGTGCAGCATCTAGACACGTATCTATGCTGGCAGCAGGAGCAGGACAACAGGCCTCCAGCGTGGGATCTGGCTGCTAACTGCCCTCCCTGGCAGAGGTTGAAGCTCCAGGGTCTGTCCCCACTGCTGATTCTGGTGTGTGTGCAGCAGTGGGAGTCTGGCTACAACAGAAGCAACAATGTGGCTCAGATACCAGCTCCAAGGGCTTCCCCTTCAACAGGTGAGCAGGGCTCTTGCTGTCCCTGTGTGGACTGGCAGGAGTCAGTGAGTGCCAGGGCTGTGATAGGGTGTGTGTGTGCTGAGGGAAGGGCAGTGCACCAGCCCTGACAGATCCATGCAGCAGTTCCCCCCATGGCAGGCAGGGGGTGCTGGCACAGGCAAGGGGTGACCCAGGGTTGTCCTGTTTTGCAGGCTGAGGTACATGGTGAAGCAGCTGGAGAATGGCGAGGTGAACATCGAGGAGCTGAAGAAGAACCTGGAGTACACAGCTTCACTGCTGGAGGCCGTCTACATCGATGAGACCAGGTAGGCTGGGGTGTGCCTGCCCCATAGTGCCCCCTGGGGACACTAGGGGATGTATGGGGGACACTCCCTCCTGGGGAGGATGTATAGGGGATGGGGTGCCCTGCTGACAGGGGTGGGTGGGTGGGAGTGCATAGGGGATTAGATGCTTTGCTGATGGGGCATATGGAGGGAGAGTATATAGGGGATGGGGTGCTGTGCTGACAGGAGTGTGGGGGGTGCATAGAGGACAGGGTGCTGTGGTGCCTGGGAGATGGAGGGGAAGAGTATAGGGTGTCAAGCTGTCCTGCAGTGGCTCAAGAGCATCAGTACCAGCCTCCGGGCAGACTGTTAAGGACCAGGACACAATCCCCAATTGTTGGTGAGTTCTGTGCTTAGATTTCACCAATCAATTATCAAGTATAAACTCCTCAGGCAATGTAACAATCTAACCACAGAGTCACAGACAGTCCCTCTCGGTACTCTGATCTGTCTTGCCATGCAGGGCAGCCTGCCTTTGTGACGGATGGTCCCTTATGTTAGAGAGCTTATTCCTTCACTCTCCCACTTCCCTGGTCCTTCTCGCATGAACAGAGAGCAACAATACCTGAAGTCCGAAGGTGCAAACAATTCAATGTTTATTGGGGTGAACTTCCAGCAAGCTTAAATACAAGTTCCTTTTTCCTTATTTTCGAATCCCAACTTACTTCCTGTTTGCCCCTAATTTATATAGTAATATTCTTAGCTATACCTTAACCAATCTTATTCTACTGAAATTTAACTAACCAATCCTAACATATTGTAACATGATTAGCTAACCAATTATATCCCACCACAATAATTAGATTACACCCAGCAAAATTAATTATACAGCAGACAGAAACAATCACAGAACCAGACAGAGATTATACAGACAAACAATAGCAAAGTGGGAACTATAATGACAAAACAATACAGAAGTGAGGATTTCACATCCCAGCTATTGATAAGTGAGTTCTTGCCAGACAGGATGCTATCAAACTAAGTTTCCTTTTACATTTTCTAGGCACTTCCCTTTCTCTGGAGGTGATAGGAATACAATCCTGTCCTGATAGTGCCTGACAGCCCAATAGCACCTTATTTCAATGTGACTAGTTGGGAATGTGAAGAGGTGACTGTTCGCTTCCTAGCTTATGGCTGCCTCTGCTGCTTAGCCAAAGGCCTTAGCCTAAGAACAGGGCCTCAGACTGTCACAGTAAGAGAAGGACCTTACACTGGCAGACAGTGATTTTGATTCTTTCTTTTATACCTCTAACTAGCCAAGTGATAAGAATACACCTAAATTCTTAGATGATAGGCCTTTACAGACAGGCCTGAATATCTATATCCTAACACTTTACACCAAGGATCACAGCAATAGTCAGGTTACTCCCAGTTCCAAAGGACCAACCATTTACCCCAGGTCAGTAGCACCTTAGATCTCACGCCAAAGACAACACGTGTAGCCAATTCTATACTAAACTATATACAGATTTATAAACTAGGGAAAGAAAATAAGAGTTATTTACAAGGTTAAAGCAGAAAAACATACACAAATGCGTTCCGATCTTAAATTTCAAAAGGTAATAGACACTTCTATAATGTGCAGCTCATATGTCCTTTTGGGCTAACCAAGGCTAAGCAACTGGGGATCTTTTGCCGAGCAATCCTTGCCTCCAAGAGTCCAAGCAATACAAAAGATACAGTTCCTCCTTGTTAGCACTTTTTATTTCTTTCCCCCTTCTGCATGAAGTTGTACATTCAGCTGTTGGGAGGAACTCATGGTGGGGGAGAGCAATCAGCAAAGCCTTTTGTCCTCTGACATTCAGTGTTGATGGGCCTCCTTAGTTGGGCAGGAGCTAATAGCTCCTGTTGGTTTCAGAGTAACAGCCGTGTTAGTCTGTATTCGCAAAAAGAAAAGGAGTACTTGTGGCACCTTTGCTCAAATAAATTGGTTAGTCTCTAAGGTGCCACAAGTACTCCTTTTCTTTCAGCTCTTGTTGGAGACTTGTATTTACACTCTCCTTAATGCTTCTCTCCTGTCTGGTGATTAACAGTTACAGACCAAATGGGATACAGATGCTGTAAGTGAGATTAATGCAGACAGCAACTCACAAGTGTTTCATAAAGTCTAAACAAATTCTTATAATTCTAATACCTATTTTAATATTACATCACCAGACACAACCTCAACAGCCAGACTGGTTCCAGCTACGTAGTTGTCAGTGTTCAGTTCAGTTCACATCCGATGAAGTGAGCTGTAGCTCACGAAAGCTCATGCTCAAATAAATTGGTTAGTCTCTAAGGTGCCACAAGTCCTCCTTTTCTTTTTGCGAATACAGACTAACACGGCTGTTACTCTGAAACCAGTTGAGACATGGCGCCTTGACATGAGCTGGCACAAGATATGCCAGCATCTCATAGGGGATGGGATGCCATGCTGACAGGGGTGTATGGGAGGAGGAGATACAGGGGATCAGATACCATGCTGTCAGGCATATGGGAGGAGGACATGCAGGGGATGGGATGCCATGCTGACAGGGGTATATGGGAGGCGTTTGTGCAGAGGATGGGATGCCATGAATCATAGAATCAAAGAAGTTGGAAGGGAAGGGACCTTAGGAGATCATCTAGTCCAACCCCCTGTTCAAAGCAGGACCAATCCCCAACTAAATCATCCCAGCCAGGACTTTGTCAAGCCTGACCTTAAAAACTTCTAAGGAAGGAGATTCCACCACCTGCCTAGGCAACGCATTCCAGTGCTTCACCACCCTCCTAGTGAAAAAGCTTTTCCTAATATCCAACCTAAACCTCTCCCACTGCAACTTGAGACCATTACTCCTTGTTCTGTCATCTGCTACCATACTGACAGGGGTATATGGGAGGAGGACATACAGGGGATGGGATGCCATGCTGACAGGGGCATATTGGAGGATGGCAAGTGGCATGTATAGGGCATGGGATGCTGTGCTGATAGGGGCATATGAGGGGAGAGGGATGGAGCGTGGGGGGTGGTGCGTGTCCATTCCTGCTTCACTGGCAGTTTCCGTTTCAGGCAAATCCTGGACACAGAGGATGAGCTGCAGGAGATCAAGTCGGACGCAGTGCCGTCCGAGGTGCGGGACTGGCTGGCCTCCACCTTCACCCAGCAGACCCGTGCCAAGGGCCGGCGCTCTGAGGAGAAGCCCAAGTTCCGCAGCATTGTCCATGCTGTTCAGGCCGGCATCTTCGTCGAGAGGTTCGGAGCTGGGGGGCATGGCGGGGGCTGTCTACGGGGAGTTTGCAGGGTGCTGTATTGGCATGTAGGGAGAAAGCTCCCTGCCTGGTGGAGGGGGCTGGAAGCCTGGACTCCTCGGTTCTATTCCTGGATCTGGGAGGCCACTGGGATCTGGTGATTTCAGCATGGGGACTGGGAGCCAGGACTCTCTGGGAGGGGAAGAGTGTCTAGTGGTTAGAGTGGGGGAGCAGGAAGTCTGGACTCCTGGGTTCCATACCTGGCTCTGGGAAGGGAGACAGTATAGTCACCGCCCCTCTCTGTGCCTCAGTTTCCCATATTGTGTCCAGGGATGCTCCCCACACTGGGTGTGGGAGTGGAGAATGAGGCTGAATGTCTGCTGAGTGCTCTGAGACTCTGGGGAAGGCTCAAGCAGGATCACACACACCCCTCGCCTCTCATGGCAGGGGATCTGCCTCTCTGGGCTGGCTACCTGCCTTAGCACCCTCTTCTGGCAAATGGGGAGCAGGGCCACAGTCTCACCTGCTGCTCCCTTTCCCCGCAGGATGTTCCGCCGGACGTACACAGCCGTGGGACCTAACTACTCCACCTCTGTCATCAACTGCCTGAAGGTAACAGCAGGGAGGGGAGGTGCCTGCTGCTCCCCATGCCCCTGACCCTGCCCGTGAGACGGGCCATGGCTCCCATGGGGGCGGAGGCTGCAGCCGGTGGCAGCCTGGCATCCTCTGTGCTGCTCACCCCTGTTTCCCTGTGGCCATCAGAGCCGAGCATGACTCTGCCCTGTGCTGGCAGAGCCAAAGCTGGCCCCACGAAGGCTGCATTGCTATGCCCATTGCTTGGGAGGGGTCACCCGGCCCAGCCCTGCTGTGTCACACGAGCGCTGTCCCCTCCCAGCACCTGAAAATCCCCATCACCTCTTCCTGTGACATGTGACATGTATTGGCTGGGCAGGGCTGCACCAGGCTGATGGACAGGGCCCCCCACAACCACAGGCACAACCCCCTCCTACCCTTAGCTGGGGTGTCGGTGCCCCTCCCTGTCCTGCTTCCCTAGGTCAGACGCTTTGCCCCTGCACCCATTCGCAGCTCATGCTGCCTGTGCTGGATACAGGGTGTTTCAAAGGCCCCCTGGATGTAACTCTGCCACCTGGAATGGGACCCAGCCTAGCCCTATGCCAGCTCCTCCCAGCCTGGTTCAGGCAGTGCGCCCCCTGCCTGCCACGGCCCTGCGCCAAGCTGCCTGTCCCTCCCCAGCCTTGCTGCACGGAGCGGAGGTGTGACTTCCGCTCTGCCTTCTCCCGCAGACCCTGGACCTGTGGTGCTTTGACGTGTTTGCGCTGAACAGGGTGACGGAGGACCACGCCCTGCGCACCATTGTCTTTGAGCTGCTCACCAGACACAACCTCAACAGCCGCTTCAAGGTCAGCAGCCTGCCACCTTCTCCCCCGCCCCCCACCAGCATCCTGCTCCCCGCCATGTCCCATCACCAGCCCCCTGTCCCCACCAGGCCCCATCACCAGCCCCCCCGCCCCATAAGCCCTATCAGCTGCCCCCAACCCAGTCTCCTGCCCTTTATCATGCCCCATCAGCAGCCTCCTGCCCACTCAGCCCCAGAGGGCTGGAAGATCCAATGGGTAGTAGAACAGGAGCCCATGAGTGATACCAGGATCTCCAACCCTCTACACAGCCCAGATCTGTCCCCAGCACTCAGCTGGGAAGGAGGTTTGGGGGACACAGTGCAGGGGTGTGGCCAGCAGAGCCAGCACCCGAACAGGCCCGGTGTGGTCACAGCAGCCCTGGACCCATTCCTGGGGCTGGGTGCCGGCCTCTGTTTGTCAATGGAAGGGCTGGGCCTTGCAGAGAAGAGATCCCCTAAGTTTTTCTCTAAGCCAGCTGAATGGAGAGGTCACGGCGACCTTCCCGGCTCCACAGAGGCTTAGGTGGGTATGTGTGTGCGTGTGTATGTGTAACGCCCTCAGACACTGGGCGGGATTGAACCTGGGACCTCTGGAGCTCAATGCATGAGTCTCTACCGCATGAACTAAAAACCTTGTGGCTCTTAGCCAAGGCGGTAGCAGACTCATCAATCGCTAGCTGGGCTAGGTACCACTAGAGGGGGACAGAGTGCCACTCCCAGCAGGCCTGGGTTACATAGGCACACGTATGTGTATCAGTCTGCACGTGTGTGCATGAGTAGGGATGTGCATGCATGTCTGGCGTAGGAGTATGCATGCCTGTGATCTGCATGCGCATGTCTGTGCGTGTGTGTTCCCGGGCATGCGTGTCGGGGCGTGTGTGTGTCTGAGTGTGCATGTCAGTGCCCAGGTGTGCATGTCTGTCCAAGCATTGACTGTTTTTCTTCGCTCCCTTGCGGGGCCGGTTATGTTCACCCATTGACAGTAACTGATGGGGATGAGGTTTGTGTGAACAGCCCTACTTGCTTTTCCCGTTCTCCGCAATGCTCTCCGTTGTCCAGGCATGACACAGGCACCCATCTCGCTCACATGCTCAGGGTCACACAGTCGCCAGCTTTGGGGTTGGGAAGGAATTTTCTCCCCAGGTCAGATTGGCAGGAACCTGGTGGTTTTCACCTTCCTCTGTAGCAGGGAGCAGGGATCACCTGCTGGGATCATCTGGGCAGATCCTACCTAATCAACTCCCTGCCATGGCAGGGGCCTTGGGCATTGGTGGCACCTCGGTCTCTCCTCTTCTCTGCTGGGGCCAAACCTGCTTTGATTAAGCGCAAGTCTTTAGACTTGGTACCAGGTGTCTGGGTGAAATCCCCTGCCCTGTGCTGCCCAGGGGCTGAGACTAGATGATCTAATGATCCCGTCTGTGAAACAATAAAACAAGGTCCCAGCAGAAACACATGTATCTCACACCATGGAACAAACTGCAAGAGCAGGGGGCTCCGTCAGCATCCCGCCTGAGGAGCGTGGGGAGCGGTGTGTGAGCCAGCTCCCCAGGTCAGTGCCCCAGCCCTTTGAGACAGGTTGGGGGCAGCTCCCTGGTCCCCTGCACAAGCTGGCATCGCTGCCTGGGGCTGAGCTGTGGTGCCCACACGCAGGGTGTTTTCCCACCCACATGCTGGTGACTGATGGGGGGATCGGGAGCTCCTGGGCTCTAGCAGGAAGGAGATGCTAATGGGCTCTCTGGGACTGCTCCAGGCAGAGCCACAGAGCAAGGGGAAGGCAGGGGTCTGTGGTTCCCAAGATCACATCCCCTGGCGGCTTTTCAACATGGCTGAAAGGGGCCATCTCAGGCACTGGCCCATCCATGCAAACAACCGGTGCCCAACTCCTCCGAGAAGGTGGCAATCAACATGTCTGAGCCATGTCCCTGCTGCAGCATGACACGCATCCACCCCAGACACACTGCCTGAGTGCATGCCTCAGTGCATGCTGGGAAAATCCGGGCAGCTACCCGTGGTGCCTCAACAGGGACAGCGCACCCAGGAGACGTGCACGGAACAGCACCATGGAGCAGTGCATGCTGGGACGCCTTGCCATACAGGGACCTAGAGACGGAGACTGTCCACATCAGTGACCCAGGCTCATTCAGGGGTCCTGGCTGCTCAGTGCCAGGCTGGGTACAGGGAGCTGCCCTGAGGCAAAATGGCTTCTGGCAGGGGTCACGTGCCAAGAGCTGCCACGGTTATTGCCCGAGTGTTGATTACGTGGGGCAGAAGATGTACTAAACTCCGAGCCAGCCCTGTCTGGGTGCCTGGGTGGGAGGGGCTGGAGTGGGCACAGGGCTGCAATGGGCAAAGGAGTCCATGGTGCTGCGCTGGGCAGCACAAGTGCCCTGCAGGGCCCGATTTCCAGTGCCCGTCTTTGCTCTTTGCCGTACATCTGCTAGGAGTCGCTGGCACTGCTCCAGATTGTTGTGAGCAGAGTCGAGCCCCAGTCCCAGAGACCTTCCCACAGGCACCACAGTCATGGCATATAGGTCAAGGACCCTGGCGTAGCAGATTGGTGCTTCCCTTCTGCAGCCACGGTGGGTGTGGTGGCCCGAGGAGGCTGGAAGCTCTGACAGTGTGTTGGTCTAGATATTGTTGATTTCCCAAATGGTAGCACCAAGGAGCCCAATCCAGGGTCAGAGCCCATTGTGCTGGGTGCTGCACTGACTGCTCCTGGCTGGAGAGCAGAGGTGTCAGACTGGCTGTGACGGGCGAGGGGGAGCAGAAGCAGAGGCTGTCTCCACATGCCAATCTCTGGAGCAGACTCTCCTTTGCCCCCGAGGGAATGGACTCAGGTGTGATGCTCCTCTCCCCACTCACAGCAGGGTCGGGACTAGACATACAGCACATCCACCCCCTGTCTCCTCTCTGCCCTCTGCGTATGGCAGGGCTCTGGCAACAGGGCTGGCAGTGTGGTGATCCCTGGACCATGCAGCTCTCGGGCAGCTGCAATACCATAGAACAGGCAGGGCAGGGCTGCCCCCTGCTTGTGGGCCTCAGCCTCAGCCTGGCCCCATGGAGCCCCTCAATGGCTGGGGGAGTCCTGGGGCCCATTCACTCCCTGGCCTCTTTGCAGGTACTGCTCAAAGACACATGTGGCTTTACCCATGGGAGCAGCAGCAGTTACTCCAGTGAGTAAGTCCCTGCAGGATGAGGCCTGAGCCCGTCTGACATCAGCAAATAGAACAAGATCCCCCAAAACCACAGTGGGAGAGCAGGCCACTGCCCTGGGGGGAGCTCGGAGGTCTGTGGCCTAGTGGCACAAGCACAGGTCTGGGAGCCAGGAGTGCTTGAGTCCTTTTCCCACCTGGGCAGCCTTTGGCAAGTCACTTGGCTGTTTCCGTGCCTCAATTTCTCCATCAATCCTTCCTGGCTGCCCCTAGGGTTATTACGTGGTGATATTTCTGGCTCCAGTACAGGCTGGCAGCCCTCTCTGGCAGGCAGATACCCCCACAGCGCACAAGGGGCGCCCAGCTTGCATGCTGCTGGCTCAGGGCTCTGGTGCTGCAGCCTGACCACCGTCTCCTTGCTCCGCAGATCCCCACTGTGTTTTTAATGACCTTACTGGACGCACTGGAGGCTGGCTATGGGAAATACAAGAACCCCTACCACAACCAGATCCATGCGGCTGACGTGACCCAGACTGTGCACTGCTTCCTGCTGCGCACTGGCATGGTGGTATGTGGGCGCTGTGCCAGCTCGCTGTGTCCAGGGCCCCTCACCTGGGTTCATGCTGAGGGGTCACGGTCTGGTCTCTCCACTGGCTGGTGGCTAATGGGGGGAGGTGGGACGATCAGGGCATGCTACTACTTCCTCCCTGGTGCCCACGGGTGGAGGGCAGGGGATCTCCCACAGCACTCAGCAGCAGCTGCTCCAAGCTCCTAGTTGCACAAGACAGGGAGGGGGAAGCTCCGTCCTGGCTCTTTCCCAAGTTTGTGGGGATCCAGAGTTTGGTTCAGCCAGTTTTAGAGTCAGGGCCCAGGCTGGGAGTGGGTCAGATCCAGCACCACTTCCCCAGATTTTGGGGGTACTGGGATCTGCGTCTTGGTCCAAACCCATGTAAGAGCTGCCTGGTTCCCCTGGTTCCAGTGCAAGGGGCTGCATTGTTACCAAGGAGCACAGCGCACCCTAGCGGCCTCTCCACCATCACAGAAACAGGCAGGTGGAGAAACCAGCCCAGCGTCAGGAGGGTGAATGGACCTGAGTGCCCTCCTTCTCCCAGCTCCCTGGGCGGGCCCTGGCTGCTTCCTCCTGCCCAGCCCAGCCATCACCTGCACCTGGCACCTGTGTTTTCCCTGCTGCCAGCATAGCCTGGGCTGCAGCCCCTGAGAAGGAGTCAGGAACAGGCTGGAGGGACTGTTAATATAGTGGGGACTCTTAATATAGTGGGGTCACTATATTAAGGTGCCTGCTGCCAACCTTCCCCCCCCCCCCCCAGGTTATGTAGGAGCAGTGATTCCTGCACCTCTGCCCAGGGACAGGCCAGGGTGCTGAGCTGGGCAGGGCCCCGCGTGGGCACTAACAGCGTCTTTGCCCCCCAGCACTGTCTGACGGAGATTGAGGTCCTGGCCATCATCTTTGCAGCTGCCATCCACGACTATGAGCACACGGGCACCACCAATAGCTTCCACATTCAGACCAAGTGAGTGCCCAGGTGGCAGCGCATGGCACGGCCCCTCCAGCCCGGGATCCAATGGTGCAGGAGGGTGCTCTGGGCTGGAACCGCAGGGTTCGGAGGGCGTGAGGGGGATCAGGGCAGGGGCAGGAGGCTGGGATACGGGAAGGGGTGCAGGCTTCGACTGGGGGTGCGGGCTCTGGGGTGGTGCTGGGGATGAAGACTTTGGGGTGCAGGAGGGTGCTCTGGGCTGGGACCCAGGGGTTCGGAGGGCAGGAGGGGGATCAGGGCTGGGGCAGGGGGTTGGGGCATGGGGAGAGGCTCAGGGATGCAGGCTCTGGGCGGCGCTTACCTCAAGTAGCATGGCCAGGCAGCTCTGCTGCACACTGCCCCATCCGCAGGCACCGCCCCTGCAGCTCTCATTGGCTGCGGTTCACAGCCAATGGGAGCTGCAGGGGCGGCGCTTGGTGCAGGGATAGCATGCAGAGTGGAGGCCCCTGGCTTCCCCTACGCATAGGAGCCGGAGAGGGGGCCATGCTGCTGCTTCCAGCAGCTGCGTGGAGCGGCCCCCGACCCTGCTCCCCAGCTGGAGCGCTGGCAAGTCCCAGATCCCGCTCCCCAGCGGGAACTCAAGGGCCAGATTAAAATGGCTGGCGGGCCATAGTTTGCCCATCCCTGCTCCAGCCTGAGCTCTGTGGAGGATTGGGCCCGCTTCGGCCTGTGCTCTGGGGAAGGATTCAGCCCGCTCTGGTCTGCGCTCTGGGGGATTCCGCCCCATTTCAGCCTGTGCTCCTAGGGGAGGATTGGGCTCGCTTCAGCCTGCGCTCTGGGGGGATTGGGCCTGCTCCGGTCTGCGCTCTGTGAAGGATTGGGCCTGGTCTGCACTCCATGAAGAATTGGGCCCGTTCCAGCATGAGCTCTGGGGCAGAATCAGGCCCAATCTTATCTACGCTGTGCTGGTTCACTCATCTCTCAGTGATGTGGTTGTGATAGCAGCCGGCTGCCTGCCCGGGGTGGCCTCTCCCCAGCCCCAAATCTTAGCCATGGCTCCTCTGGTCCCAGGTCTGACTGCGCCATCCTGTACAACGACCGCTCGGTGCTGGAGAACCACCACATCAGCGCCGTCTTCCGCATGATGCAGGAGGACGAGATGAACATCTTCATTAATCTGGCCAAGGATGAGTTTGTGTAAGGCCCTGCCCTCCTGTCCCTCTGCAGGACCCCCAGAGCCCGTGTCCCTTTCACTTCTGCGAGCCACTGGGTTGCAAATAAGTGGCTAATCATGCTGCTCATCTGGCCAGCAGGGAGCACATTGCAGGTGTCTGCCTATGATCATATGTATCCGCTCAGCGCAGAGAACACTGGGCAGCAGATACAGACATCGGCCCCCCCGTCCCAAATCGAAACGGAGGCAGAGAGGGGACCTTCCTCCCCTCCGTGTTTATGATTTATCAGTTGAGTTACTGTGTCACTTCGGGGCCCTCGTCCTGGAGCAGGACCCCGTGTGCTGGCACTGTACAGACACAGCACAAAAAGCCTAGTTAGTGAGTTGCTGATGGGATTTTTAGCACGGAGCAACAGTAAAGCACCCCATCATGGTGGAAGCGGTTAATGATGGGGGTACGTCTCTCTGAGATTCATGCACAGAGGGTGGTGCTGAGGGCCTGGTGGGGAATAGGGCAGGGAGCTCATTCAGCCTGAGGCTCTGCTAACTCTATTTCCGAGCCTTCTGTGTGGGGGGGACCTCTTAATGGGGAGCGCTGGGGGCAGCTGCCAGCTCAGGTTCATTGTGTTGTGCTGACAGAGCAGCCACAAAGGGGCCAGTTCATAAAATGCAATGGGTGGGGCGTGTGCAACGGGCTGAGTGGCTGGCTGTACAGGAGTGATCACATGTCTGTTTCTCCACATGGGGCAGGGAGCTGCGGTCCCTGGTGATTGAGATGGTCCTGGCCACGGACATGTCCTGTCACTTCCAGCAGGTCAAGTCCATGAAAACCTCCCTCCAGCAGCTGGAGAGGTGAGTGAAGGGGTGGGGGTGGAGGTGTCTTTCCAGGCCGCTGAAGGAAAGTGTTGCTTCAAGGGGAAGCAAGAGGTGGTGTTGGCGGGGGGCGGGGGGCAGGTGCTTTGTGCACGTAGGAAGTTTATGAGCACGGGTGGCTTTGTGTGCAGCTGAGGTGGGTGACAGAAATGTGTGTGTCACATGTGGATTTTGGGAGTGGGATGTGTGCTGGGCAGGGGGTGTGCATTGTGTGTGTGTGTGTGCGCGCATGCTTTGGCTGTGCAGGTCTGTGTGCGTATGTGTACGCACACACATGTCCACACACGCCTGCGTGTCCACAGACGTGTGTCTGCATGTGCCTGTGCGTGTACATGTGTCTGCATGCACCATGTAGACAAATTGGAGAGTGTTCAGGGAAGAGCCACAAGGACAATTCAATGGCTGGAGAAACTGCCTGCTGGGGCGAGACGGAAGAAGCTCCATCTATTTAGCTTATCAAACAGCAGGGTAAGAGCTGACTTGATCCTGGCCTGTAAATCCCTACACAGGAGCAGATTTCTGAGAGCAAAGAGCTCTTTAATCTCGCACTCAAAGGCAGAGCACGATCCAATGGCTGGAAGCAGAAGCTCAAAAAATTCAGGCTAGAAATAAGGTGCAAAAGGTTAAGTGAGGAGAATTAACCCTTGGAACGACTGGCCCCGGGGTGCAGTGGATTCTCAGTCATGTGGGGTCACTCTGTCCTGCGGCTGGAGCTGTCATTCCCAGCTTGGGTGTACGGACACTCGGTAGCTTTGATGGAGATGACATGCTACAAAGAGCACTGTGCCCGCAGTGGCACGGGTGGTGGTGCAGGCTAAAATCCCATGTGAAATCCTGGGTGTGTATTCAGGCAGTGTATTCTCGCTGCCTTGATGCTGTGGCCACACTGCTGTGTTCAGCGCACTAGCTCCATCAGAGCTGGGAATTACGGCTCCCGCTGCAGCCTAGATGGACCCTTGGAGTCTGGCTCTAAAAGCTTTGCTCTAGCTCGGCTGGAGGCTGGAATCCCTGGCTCTGGCCGGGGAGATGCAGACGGACAGAGCAGGTGATGGTAATAGCCTGCACACTGTTGAGCTGAATTGCGTCTGTGCATGGCGGTGGGTGTGTGTGAACGTGCCTGTGTGCAGGTGTGCACACAACTCTGTGCCCAGGTGTGCTGGGCTGTGTCTGGGCGCCAGGGGTGAAGAGAGGTGGGGCCAGACCGTGCTTGGGTGGAGGCCGGGTAGAGAGCAGGGCCCCTCCCTCACTACGCCTTTTGCGCCTCCCTCTGCAGGATCGATAAATCGAAAGCGCTGTCGCTGCTGTTGCATGCAGCCGACATCAGCCACCCCACCAAGCAATGGAGCGTCCACAGCCGCTGGACCAAGGCTCTGATGGAGGAGTTCTTCAGACAGGTACCGTGGGGAGGCTCAGCCGGTCCCCAAGGCCTGCAGCTCTTCCCAGCTCCCTTTAAAACCAGATGAGCCCATGGGGTTCCAGGCCTTGGTCAGAAGCAGCTCAGGGGACCCAGGAGCTTGCAGTCTCAGGAACCTGTCCTAGGAGGGGAGAGATCCCCAGTGATTTCAGTGTCACCCGCTGCCAGGGAGAGTCCATACCCAGGCTGCCGGTGGAGAGTGGGATCAGGCTTCCCCCGAACCGGCTCCTCTTGGCCAGGGGAGGACGATTCCCTTACGCAGCCTAACAGCCCGAGGGCCCCAGGTAAGGCACTGAAGCTCAGTTATCCCTGCTGTGACCCCCCTTGGTCTCCCCCAAGTGTGGGCCTGCCCCCGTGTTGCCCTGTTGGTGGCACGATCTTCCCTGTGACTCTGCAGTACCAACCAGCCTTTCTGAGCCATTGCTGAGCTGGGTATTTCTGGCTGGGGCAGTGATTCCGAACCCAGCCCCCCTGACAGCAGAGAGCCAAGCCCAGAGCCTCTTCCAGCCAAGGAGCTTGTGGGCTGCACAAAATAATGGAGTTCCCCGACAGCAAGGGCGGAGCACAGAGAGAGGAAGGAACATGGCTCAAAGCCAGTAGCAGAGCTGAGAACGGAACCCCGGAGTCCTGACTCCCTCCGCACCCCCACTCGATCCCACTCTGCGATGCCGTGGGGCCTCGGGGAGCGACAGCGGCGTGGGGACTGCGATACCACGTGGCCTCGGGGTGCGACAGCGGCGTGGAGACTGCGATGCCGCGTGGCCTCGGGGCGCGACAGCAGCATGGTGACTGCAATGCCGCGGGGCCTCGGAGCGCGACAGCAGCGTGGGGACTGCGATGCCGTGGGGCCTCGGGGCGCGACAGCAGCGTGGAGACTGCGATGCCGCGTGGCCTCGGGGCGCGACAGCAGCATGGTGACTGCAATGCCGCGGGGCCTCGGGGCGCGACAGCAGCGTGGGGACTGCAATGCCGCGGGGCCTCGGGGCGCGACAGCAGCGTGGGGACTGCAATGCCGCGGGGCCTCGGGGTGTGACAGCGGCGTGGGGACTGCGATGCCGTGGGGCCTCGGGTGCGACAGCGGCGTGGGGACAGCGATGCCGCGTGGCCTCGGGAGACGACAGAGGTGTGGTGACTGCGATGTCGTGGGGCCTCGGGGCACGACAGCAGCGTGGGGACTGCAATGCCGCGGGGCCTCGGGGCGCGACAGCGGCATGGGGACTGCGATACCACGTGGCCTCGGGGTGCAACAGCGGCGTGGAGACTGCGATGCCGCGGGGCCTCGGGGCGTGACAGCGGCATGGGGACTGCGATACCACATGGCCTCGGGGTGCGACTGCGGCGTGGGGACTGCAATGCCGTGGGGCCTCGGGGCGCGACAGCAGCGTGGGGACTGCAATGCCGTGGGGCCGCAGGGCGCGACAGCAGCATGGGGACTGCAATGCCGCGGGGCCTCGGGGCGCGACAGTGGCGTGGAGACTGCGATGCCACATGGCCTCGGGGTGCGACAGCGGCGTGGGGACTGCTATGCCGCGTGGCCTCGGGGCGCGACAGCAGCTTGGGGACTGCGATGCCGTGGGGCCTCGGGGCGCAAAAGCGGCGTGGAGACTGCGATGCCGCGTGGCCTTGGGATGCGACAGCGGCATGGGGACTGCGATGCCGCGTGGCCTCGGGGTGCGACAGCGGCGTGTGGACTGCGATGCCGCGTGACCTCAGGAGACGACTGCAGCGTGGGGACTGCGATGCCGTGGGGCCTCGGGAGACGACAGAGGTCGCGACAGTGGCGTGGAGACTGCGATGCCGCGTGGCCTTGGGAGACGACAGAGGTCGCGACAGCGGCGTGGTGACTGCGATGCTGCATACCCTCGGGGTGCGACAGCGGCGTGGGGACTGCAATGCCGTTGGGCCTCGGGTGCGACAGCGGCGTGGGGACTGCGATACCATGTGGCCTCGGGGTGCGACAGCGGTGTGGAGACTGTGATGCCACGTGGCCTCAGGGTGCGACAGCAGCGTGGTGACTGCAATGCCGCGGGGCCTCAGGGCGCGACAGCGGCGTGGGGACTGCAATGCTGCGTGGCCTCGGGGTGTAACAGCGGCATGGGGACTGCGATACCACGTGGCCTCGGGGTGCGACAGCAGCGTGGGGACTGCAATGCCGTGGGGCCTCGGGGCGCGAAAGCGGCGTGGAGACTGCGATGCCGCGTGGCCTTGGGGTGCGACAGCGGCATGGGGACTGCGATGCCGCGTGGCCTCGGGGTGCGACAGCGGCGTGGGGACTGCGATGCCGCGTGGCCTCAGGAGACGACAGCAGCGTGGGGACTGCGATGCCGTGGGGCCTCGGGGCACAACAGTGGCGTGGAGACTGCGATGCCGCGTGGCCTCGGGAGACGACGGCGGCATGGGGACTGCGATGCCGCGTGGCCTCGGGAGACAACAGAGGTGTGGGGACTGCGATGCCGCGTGGCCTCGGGGTGCGACAGCGGCGTGGGGACTGCGATGCCGCGTGGCCTCAGGAGACGACAGCGGCGTGGGAACTGTGATGCCGTGTGGCCTCGGGAGACAACAGAGGTGTGGGGACTGCAATGCCGCATGGCCTCGGGGTGCAAGAGCGGTGTGGGGACTGCGATGCCGCGTGGCCTCAGGAGACGACAGAGTTGTGGTGACTGCAATGCCGCGGGGCCTCGGGGCGCGACAGCGGCGTGGGGACTGCAATGCCGCGTGGCCTCGGGGTGTAACAGCGGCATGGGGACTGCGATACCACGTGGCCTCGGGGTGCGACAGCAGCGTGGGGACTGCAATGCCGTGGGGCCTCGGGGCGCGAAAGCAGCGTGGCGACTGCGATGCCGCATGGCCTTGGGGTGCGACAGCGGCATGGGGACTGCGATGCCGCGTGGCCTCGGGGTGCGACAGCGGCGTGTGGACTGCGATGCCGCGTGGCCTCAGGAGACGACAGCAGCATGGGGACTGCGATGCCGTGGGGCCTCGGGGCACGACAGCAGCATGGTGACTGCGATGCCGCGTGGCCTCGGGAGACGACGGCGGCATGGGGACTGCGATGCCGCGTGGCCTCGGGAGACGACAGCGGCGTGGGAACTGCGATGCCACGTGGCCTCGGGAGACAACAGAGGTGTGGGGACTGCGATGCCGTGGGGCCTTGGGGTGCAACAGCGGCGTGGTGACTGCGATGCCGCGGGGCCTCGTGGCGTGACAGCGCCGTGGAGACTGCGATGCCGCATGGCCTCGGGGTGCAACAGCGGTGTGGGGACTGCGATGCCGCGTGGCCTCAGGAGACGACAGAGTTGTGGGGACTGCGATGCCGCGGGGCCTCGGGGCGCGACAGCGGCGTGGTGACTGCGATGCCGCAGGGTCTCGGGTTGCAACAGCAGTGTGGGGACTGCGATGCCATGTGGCCATGGGATGTCACTACAGACTCATCCCCACTGGAGTGTGAAAACAGGCATTTGCAGCTACAAACGCTCACTGTGTGAACCAAACTCACTCCCAGAGACACAGACAGTCAATCGTGTGCAGATCGAGTAGTTTCGGCTTCACACCTGCTGTCCTGCCCCAGGGGCCGGGCTGCTCAGTGGCAGATAGATTGAGCCTCATGCCCAGGGACAGTTTGAATCCTGTGTTTTGGACCAGCTGAGTATGTAACCCAGGTGTCCTGGCTCGTATTTCCCAGGCTCACAGCAGTAGCTGAGTCCACTGAATCCCTCTCCTGTGCCCAGGCTGCTCTTGCGTCACCCTGGAGCTGGGTGCCCCAGGCGTTTGGCAGGGATAATGGTGCTCTTTGTCTTGTTTCCCGCAGGGGGACAAGGAGGCTGAGCTGGGCCTGCCCTTCTCTCCGCTCTGTGATCGCAAGTCCACGCTGGTGGCCCAGTCCCAGATCGGTGAGTCGCTCCCTCCCCCCACCACACACCTGCCCTGATATATTTGGTGACTTGCCTGCCCGTTGGGCCAGGCCATGCCCTCATATCTGTGCATGCAGCCCTGCTGGCTCAGGGGTCCGTGGCACAGTGGGGTTCCAGGTGCATCGCATTCTAATGCCACCTCCCTCTGCCTCCGCAGGTTTCATCGACTTCATCGTGGAGCCCACTTTCTCGGTGCTGACGGACGTGGCAGAGAAGTTTGTCCTCCCGCTGATGGAAGAAGGCTCCAAGTCTAAGTCCTCCTCCAGCCAGCAGAGCAGGTGAGCACTAGCATCGGGGACACACAGCAGCTAGAAAGCTCAGGGGAGTGTTACTAGCACTGATGCCCTTGTAGTTTTTCAGCGTGCTCAGGAATGCAGGGTCGTATCACTATCCCTACATTCCAGGTGGGGAAACTGAGGCACGACACAGGGAAGGGACACAGAGCAAGCATATAGGAGATTTGGGATTGGAACCCAGGAGATATGATTGCTCTCTATAAATATATCAGAGGGATAAATACCAGAGAGGGAGAGGAATTATTTAAACTCAATACCAATGTGGACACAAGAACAAATGGATATAAACTGGCCACTAGGAAATTTAGATTAGAAATTAGACGAAGGTTTCTAACCATCAGAGGAGTGAAGTTTTGGAATAGCCTTCCGAGGGAAGTAGTGGGGGCAAAAGATCTATCTTGCTTTAAGATTAAACTCGATAAGTTTATGGAGGAGATGGTATGATGGGATAACATGGTTTTGGTAATTAAATATTCATGGTAAATAGGCCCAATGGCCTGTGATGGGTTTTTAGATGGGGTAAGATCCAAGTTACCCGGGAAAGAATTTTCTGTAGTATCTGGCTGATGAATCTTGCCCATATGCTCAGGGTTTAGCTGATCGCCATATTTGGGGTCGGGAAGGAATTTTCCTCCAGGGCAGATTGGAAGGCCCTGGAGGTTTTTCGCCTTCCTCTGTAGCATGGGGCACGGGTCACTTGCTGGAGGATTCTCTGCTCCTTGAGGTCTTCAAACTACAATTTGAGGACTTCAATAGCACAGATATAGGTGTGAGGTCTTTTTTAGGAGTGGTGGGTGAAATTCTGTGGCCTGCATTGTGCAGGAGGTCAGACTAGATGATCATAATGGTCCCTTCTGACCTAAATATCTATGAATCTATGAATCTATGAATCTATGAGTCCTGGCTCCCAGGCTGCACACTCAGTACATAGGCCCAGTCCAGATCTCTTGTGCCAAGGGAAGTGGGGGTGCTGTGTTCACGTCTGACTGCAGAGATCCTCAGGGCAGGGCAGGGCAAGCTGCATGTCCTGGTCGAAGTCTGGTCTGTGGGGACTGCCTAGGCAAGTCACTGATTCCTTCCCAGCCAGTACCACAGAGTTCTGGGGTGTCAGTGGCTGGCCGGCTCCAGGCCTCCTGGCGCAGGGGAGCTGTTGGTGCCTTGTGTTGCCTCAATATCCCCTCCAGGAGGTGGTCACACTGTTGGGGGCCTGGGGCCTGGATCTCATGGGCAGAACCCAGAGCCCTAGGGCCAGGTTGTCCCAGCAGATCTCATTGTTCTGGGGGGAGGGGAATTCTTCATTGTGCTCAAGGATGGGGAATGGGGGAGGGGAGGATCCCAATTGTTCTCAGTGGGGGTGGAGGGACAAAGTAGAGCTGGCAAGAAAACAAGGATTTCATGGTGTGAAAACTGTCCAGGTTTTGGCATTTGGTTTAGTTCCACATTGGGACAGAACTGAGACCTTTAGACCTTTCTGGCAAAAACCCAGAGAGAAAGCGAGAGAGACGCACCCCAAAGTACCCAGCGGGCCAGGTGCTCACCGGGGCTGGGGACAGCGGCGTATTATCGCCTAGGCCGACAAGGCCTAAGCCTCGGGCAGCAAATTTGAAGGGGCAGCAAATTTATAATAGCAGCCAGAGGCGCCAAGTTCCCCCAGCGCCGGTGGGTGCTCGTGCCCCCCTGCCCCCGCCCCAACTCCACCCCTTCCCAACCCCTTCCCCAAAGTCCCCCCGCCAACTCTGCCCCTCCCTGCCCCTATTGGTCCCCTTCTCCAAATCCTAGCCCCACCTCCTCCCCTGAGAGTGCGGCGTTCCCCCCTCTTCCTCCCAGCTGCGCGAAGCTGTTTCATGCACAAGCGCTGGCAGGGAGCAGGGAGAAGCAGAACCCAGCGGTGTGCCCAGGGGAGGAGGCAGAGCAGAGGTGAGCTGGGGCCGGGCGCAGGGCGGAGAGCTGCTGGTGGGGGCTCTGCACCCAGCCCCGGAGCACCCACGGAATCGGTGTCTATGGATGCCGAGATTCTACCAATCACAGCACTTATTGAAAACACCAACGAGGGTGCGAATTTGTAAAAAAACTAAAAACAAGTTCTTATGGGGGCGGCAATTATTTCAGGGCCTAGGGGTGGCAAAATCATTAATCTGCCACTGGCTGGGGAGACACAGGGTCCAGGTCCAGCTTAGCCCAATTCAGAGCATGGATGTGAGCCTGGGCCTTCCACAGCCCAGGGATCAGGAAAACCTCTGCCGGTGTCTCCATTCTGGCTGTGGGACGGTCGTTCAGCCTCGAGGAATTTATCTTAATTAAGTGTTTCGGAGATGTTCGAAGGGGATGTCTGCTGGGCTGGGCCAGCTCCTCACTGGGGTCAGTGCCGTGGACTAGATGGGCCTGTGTCCTCTGACCCTGCCCTCAGGGGCACTCCCTGTCCAGAAATAGAATTAGACTGAAACACTAGTAAAGTGAGGCAGCCCCCGATGCTGTCCAGAGGGGCCAGACCCCCCTGTAGGCTGGTGCTGCTGTATGAGCCCCTGGGCCTCAAGAGCCAGCACAGCACAGAAGAATGCCCGTGAGACTGGACAGCAGGATGCCTGGGTTCTGGTCCCATCTCTGCCACTGGTTCATGATGCGGCTGCAGGTAAATCGTGTCTCGCAATCCCTCGGTTTTTCCATGTGTAAAATGCTGACACTACTAGGAAGGGTGAATGAGCCTGCTTCTCCTCTTGCTCCATAGTTTAAGGCCAGAATGGACCATCAGCTCATTGAACGTGGCCTCCTCTCCAGCACAGGCCATTGACTATCACCCAGCCACCCCTAGGTTGGGCCCAATGACTTTATTCAGACCAATGTACTCAGGCCTCAGAGAGCTACGCTGTTGTGGGCCACAGGCAGAGAAGAGGAGAGGAGAGACCGGGTGCCACCAATAGCCAAGGCCCCTGCCAGGGCAGGGAATTGATTAGGTAGGCTCTGCCCAGATGATCCCAGCAAGCAATCCTTGCTGCAAGCTGCAGAGGAAGTTGAACCCCTGCCCCCAAGGTCCCTGCCAATCTGACCTGGTGGGAAATTCCTTCCTGTCCCCAAATCTGGCCACAAGCATGACCCTGAGCATGTGAGCAAGATCCACCAGCCGACATCTGGACAGAGGAGTCGCAGCTCCAGGACCAGCTCAGAGCAATGGGCCACTTATCTCAGTGGAACTTCATTGACCACAGCGATGTTCCTCCAGTGAAGTTACCCACGTCCAGCCCCATGTGTGCTGACGAGCCCTAGTATCCCCATGAGCCATGTACGTTCCCCTGGGCATCCTTCCCCACCACCCAGAGATTCCCTTGGATGCAGTCCGACATGGCCATGAAAGGAAAGATGCTGGAAGCTTTGGGACCTGCCTGAACATCCAGCTCTGGCAGTACCGTCAGCTGATCCTTATGCAAATGAGATGCTAATCTCACTGCTCTAGATGAGATGACTTTGAAGAGTCTCCTAAGAAAAGACCCCCCTTCCCCCCCACTTCAGAGCACCAGGAATATGTAAAACAACCATCGTGGAGACTTCCCCAGACTGCCAGCAAAATGCTGGTTCAGCCTGAGTTTGGGCTGCAGCTCCAGCCCAGTCTGCCCCTGCCATGTTGTAAAGGCAGGTTCCCAGTTGTGCTGCCTGCCTGAGTCCCTGCTGGGCCCTGGAGCAGTTACAGGCGATGGTTTTTCTCTATGGGAACAAAGGGGAATTTCAAGGTGTCGCTTCCAAAGGCCTTTATCGCCGCAAGGCTCTGGGGAGGTGGGTAGCAGGGCCAGGCGTGGCCTTGGGCAAAGTCAAGCTCTGCGTAAATGGCTCCTTTTTGTAGCTGGGAGTCATGGCCCAACTTCAGAGCTTCACAGCAGCTCTGTGTGCACATGCCAGTGTGAGAGCCAAAGGCCAGTGACCCAGCTGGGACCCCGCCGATGGCTCCAGGCTGCAGTGCCTGAGCCTCACCATTAGCGAATGTTCAGCGTTAGCACCATTTCACCAGGGGAGACTGAGGGTCAGACCGAGCCAATGAGCCCAAGGGCAGAAGGCCTGAGCCAGAGTCGTTCCATTGACTTGAATGCATTTCGGATCAGGCCCCAAACAAGTAAGCTGTAGAAATGGGGATAGAACCCAGGAGTCCTGTCTCAGCTACCCCTGCTCTAACTCACTAGAGCGCACTCCACACCTAGAGTGGGGGATAGAACCCAGGAGTCCTTAGCCACAAGACTTAGCAAGTGACCAAAGACAGTGGGGTTTGTCGTGCTGGTGGCAGGTGCCCCTCTAGACACGGGGTGCCTGTGAACACCAACACCATGAAGGGATAATTGAGCCTGGACAAATTTTGCATGACTTTCACATGGTTGTGTTTGCCAGTGCAGGCCCCACAGCCACGTGCAAATGCCACCCCCCTGGGGTGTTGCTGGGAAAGGTTTGCCCGGCTACGGCTCCCAGCTGTCTCGTGTGTGATCTGTGCTCGCCCCCTGCTGGCCTTGTGCATAACACCATCAGCAGAGGATGGAACAGGTCTGAGGGGAGTAAGTGGGGAGTCCCGAAGGAGGATGGAGCAGTGGGTCCAGCAGAACTCAGCACTGCCCCTTCCCTGGGGTCAGCACCAGCAGAGCCTCCCTATTGGCAGCTGTTCTTGTCCTCAGGCCGGCAGCATTACTGCTCCCCCTGCTCCTGCCACTGGATGGCAATCTCACTTCCCAGCCTCATTAGCAGGCGCTCTGAGGAGGCAGTGGGGGGTCTCAGTGCAAGGGACTGGGAGCTGCGAGGCCGGGGTCAGGGGGTCTCATCTCAGCTGCCCCTGTCTGTGAAGGAGCAGGTGCATCCAGGGTTATTTGTTACTCCAGCTGAGGGGCTGATGTGCTGAGCTGTTGGGTGCAGGCAGCTCCCATGGCCGTAGGCTGGAGTGGAGGAGATTAAGCCTGCAGTGTCCTCACCTCAGCCCAGCCCAGCCCCAGCCCCTCTGTCCCGACTGTTGGGGCTCCCTGCCGTGCACCCCAGCCTTGGTGTGGTTCCCACACTACATTGGCACTGCCCCCTCTGGCTTCCCTGCAGCTCCCAATGGAGACAGCCTTCCCTGGACGAGCATTCAGAGCTGGGTGACATCAACACCGACATCACCAGCTTCCGCTCCACCTGGACCAAGTACATCCAGGAGAACAAGCAGAAGTGGAAGGAGCGAGCGGCCAGCGGTACGTACTGGGCATGCAGGGCTGCGAGGGGTGGGGGGTTCCCCAGGACCTGGGGCCCTTTGAGGAGAATCCCTCCCCCCCACATCTGAGAAATTCTCAGGCTGATCTCACTGTGCCCCCGCACCCTCTGGACTGAGTCAGGCCCAGCCTGGGAGCAGCACATCGCTCCTCACCGGTCCCGGCCAGGGACAGTAGTGGCACGGGAGGAAGGGCCTGGCTCTGTGAACCTCGCTCCTGCACCAGGGGAGTGAGGGAGCCAGGTGGGCTCTGAGCAGGGCTTGTGGCTGTGGCAGCATGGCCCACAGGGCTGAGGGTTGCAGGTGCTCCTGGGAGCAGGCAGACGGGGGCCAGCGGAAGCTGTTCATCTAATTCCAAAACCAAACCAACACAGGGAAGTGGAGTGAGATGGAGAAAGGCCAGACACTCCAGCCCATGCAGGCTGCACGTTAGCCGAATGGCAACCCCCTGGTGGCAGGGTCTGCGGCCCTGCATGAGACAAGTTGGCAGGTCTCAGCTCAGTCCACATGCCTACCTATTTCAGGTGGCACGAAGCAACCCCCTCATGGCACCCCACAGCGAGGCCATGGAGCCAATGGTCCACATTCACTAGCTCCATCCTGAGTGGGGTCCCTGCCGCCCTGTCTCATGAGCAAGCCCCAGTGCCCCACATGCCCTGTCTCTCCAGGGATCACTAACCAGACATCCATTGATGAGCTGTCACCATGCGAGGAGGAGCCACATGCACCCGAAAACCAGCACAATCAGAATGGCGATGTGGAATAGCACAGTCTACGAGGGAGTGAGGTGAGCACCGGTCACCACGAACCCGGAGTCAGTGCGGCCTGGCGCTGCCCCCTGGCACCGGTCACCATGAACCCATAGTCAGTGTGGCCTGGCGCTGTCACCCTGCACCGGTCACCACGAACCCGGAGTCAGTGCGGCCTGGCGCTGCCCCCTGGCACCGGTCACCATGAACCCATAGTCAGTGTGGCCTGGCGCTGTCACCCTGCACCGGTCACCACGAACCCGGAGTCAGTGCGGCCTGGCGCTGCCCCCTGGCACCGGTCACCATGAACCCATAGTCAGTGTGGCCTGGTGCTGCCCCCTGGCACCGGTCACCATGAACCCATAGTCAGTGTGGCCTGGCGCTGTCACCCTGCACCGGTCACCACGAACCCGGAGTCAGTGTGGCCTGGCGCTGCCCCCTGGCACCGGTCACCATGAGCCCATAGTCAGTGTGGCCTGGCACTGTCACCCTGCACCGGTCACCACGAACCCGGAGTCAGTGAGGCCTGGAGCTGTCCCCTGGCACCGGTCACCACCATCCTGGAGTCAGTGCGGCCTGGCGCTGCCCCCTGGCACTGGACACCATGAACCCATAGTCAGTGCGGCCTGGCGCTGCCCCCTGGCACTGGTCACCACAAAGCCGGAGTCAATGTGGCCTGGTGCTGCCCCCTGGCACTGGTCACCATGAGCCCATAGTCAGTGTGGCCTAGTGCTGTCACCCTGCACCGGTCACCACAAACCCGGAGTCAGTGCGGCCTGGCGCTGCCCCCTGGCACTGGTCACCACAAACCCGGAGTCAGTGTGGCCTGGCGCTGTCCCCTGGCACCGGTCACCATGAACCCATAGTCAGTGTGGCCTGGTGCTGTCACCCTGGCACCGGTCTCCACGATACCAGAGTCAGTGTGGCCTGGCTCCATCATCTTGCTGCCTCTCACTGTGAACCCAGAGTCAGTGCGACTTGGTGCCTTAGAATCATAGAATATCAGGGTTGGAAGGGACCCCAGAAGGTCATCTAGTCCAACACCCTGCTCGAAGCAGGACCAATTCCCAGTTAAATCATCCCAGCCAGAGCTTTGTCAAGCCTGACCTTAAAAACCTCTAAGGAAGGAGATTCTACCACCTCCCTAGGTAACGCATTCCAGTGTTTCACCACCCCCTTAGTGAAAAAGTTTTTCCTAATATCCAATCTAAACCTCCCCCACTGCAACTTGAGACCATTACTCCTCGTTCTGTCATCTGCTACCATTGAGAACAGTCTAGAGTCATCCTCTTTGGAACCCCCTTTCAGGTAGTTGAAAGCAGCTATCAAATCCCCCCTCATTCTTCTCTTCTGCAGGCTAAACAATCCCAGCTCCCTCAGCCTCTCCTCATAACTCATGTGTTCCAGTCCCCTAATCATTTTTGTTGCCCTTCGCTGGACTCTCTCCAATTTATCCACATCCTTCTTGTAGTGTGGGACCCAAAACTGGACACAGTACTCCAGATGAGGCCTCACCAATGTCGAATAGAGGGGAACGATCACGTCCCTCGATCTGCTCGCTATGCCCCTACTTATACATCCCAAAAGGCCATTGGCCTTCTTGGCAACAAGGGCACACTGCTGGCTCATATCCAGCTTCTCGTCCACTGTCACCCCTAGGTCCTTTTCCGCAGAACTGCTGCCTAGCCATTCGGTCCCTAGTCTGTAGCTGTGCATTGGGTTCTTCCGTCCTAAGTGCAGGACCCTGCACTTATCCTTATTGAACCTCATCAGATTTCTTTTGGCCCAATCCTCCAATTTGTCTAGGTCCCTCTGTATCCTATCCCTCCCCTTCCCCCGGCGCTGGTCACAGCAACGCTGGAGTCAGAGTGGCCTGCCTGGTGCCTTCACCCTGCTGCCTGTCATTGCGAACCCAGAGCCAGTGCAGCTTGGTGCCGTCACCTGGGCGCACTGTGCCATCCCAGTTGGGAGGATCCCACTCCCGCTCTGCCCGGTGCAAATGGCACACAAAGAGCTGAGCCTGGCAGGTGCTGAGTACACCCGCTTACCCTGATGACAGTCCTCCACTCCCTGCTCAGCGGGTGCGTCAGAACCTGCAGCCAGGGGCCACGAGTCCTATGGGCTCATGGTGCCCGGGCTCCACCAGTATTCAGGGCTCAGGGGGCCCGGCTCCACCAATGTTTGGGGCTGGGTCTCTCCCCCGGCCCCGAGCCTGCCACTCATCCTGACTCTGCTCTGCCTGGCATCAACTGCTGCCGCAGGGTCCTAATTCACTAATGGCAGGGCAGGCTACCCTTCTCCAAAGCCCCAAACCCCTCAACTCCAGCCCCAGACAGAGCCCTCATCCCCCAGCACCCTAATCCTCTGCCCCAGCCCTGAGCCTCTCCCACACCCCAAACCTCTCCTCCTCAGCCCCACAGCCTTCACCCCTCACCCCCTCCTACACCCTTACCCCCAGCCCAGAGCCTGCACCCAAACTCCGTCCCAGAGCCTGCACCCCTCACCCCTTCCTACACATCCACCCCCAGCCCAGAACCTGCACCCAAAAGCTGTCCCAGAGCCTGCACCCCTCATCCCCTCCTGCCCCCCTACCCCCTGCCTCAGCCCAGAGCCTGCACCCAGCACCCAAACTCCATCCCAGAGCCTGCACCCCAGACCCCCTCCCCCACCCAAACTCCTTCCCAGAGCCTTAGGCAGGTGGGGAGCAGAGTTTGGGGGTGGCGGGTTCTGGGCACCACCAAAATTTCTACAAACCTGCCACCCCTGCCTGCAGCAGGGCCTGGCCGTTCCTGGTGTGGTACAGTCAGGGTTGTGGACATGGCAGTGCTGGCCTTCCCTGGGCTCGCTCTCCATCTGCAGAAGCAAGACTCCCTCGCCTCACGCGGACACAGAGGTGCCTGGTCTGGGTGACAGAGCCTTTAGGGCAGCGATTCCAAATGGTCCCCGCTCCTGTAGTGACCACATGTTGTTGCCCTCTCTGCTATTGAGGGCCCGGCTGTCAGATACATTTGGGGCATCTCAGCCCAGATCCTGTGGCTGTCAAGCAGTGGTTGGGCAGGGGAGACCACACTCCCCTCTCAGCCCCAACAGAGTTGTCCCTCTAGGGCAAGGCTGGAGCTTGCTGTGCTGCTGGGGTGTGAGTCTGCAGAGCTCTTCCCCTCAGCCCCACTCTGGTACAGCCAGTTCTGACTTTGACTGGAGGGAGCTCAGTGGTTTGAGCATTGGCCTGCTAAACCCAGAGTTGTGAGTTCAATCCTTGAGGGGGCCATTTAGAGATCTGGGCCAAAAATTGGGGATTGGTCCTGCTCTGAGCAGGGGGTGGGACTAGATGATCTCCTGAGGTCCCTTCCGACCCTGATATTCTATGATTCTATGGTTGGAGTAGCTCATTGCCGTCAGCTGCTGTGAGGTGGAGGGCAGTGGGACGCACTGTCCTGCACAGAGGGGGCTGTGCCCCAACACATTCTCAGACTGGTACTATGCAGGGAGCACCCTGGCTCAGCAGGACCAAGGGGAGGGAGAAGGTGGGACGTGCTGTCCTGCACAGAGGCAGCCGTGCACCAATGTGCCCTCAGATTGGCACCATGTGGGGGCGCTCTGGGTCACTGGGTCCCGGACGGGGTGGGGTAGTGGGATGCACTCTCCTGTACAGAGGCGGACATGCACCACCATGGTCTCAAGTTGGCATTATGTGGGGGGGCGCCCTGGCTCAGCAGCGTCCAGCGGAGGGGGACTGTGGGACGTGCTGTCCTGCACAGAGGCGTCTGTGCACCAGTGCACTCTAGGTTGGCACAATGCAGGGGTGCCCTGACTCAGCGGGGCCTGGCGGGAGGACGGATCCCGCTGTCTAGGCCTTGACTCTCCCGCTCTGACCCAGCAGGTCCCATTTCCAACTGAATGATGCAGTTTAGTCCAAAGTCTTCGATGCCATCGAAATCAACACCATCGCAGGAGGAGCCGCCGCAGGCCAGAGGGCGAGCAGGAACAACCATTGCCAAGATATAAAAATTAATGTAAACTTAGAGTCAAGGGAAATCCTGATGTCACCGAGCACATGGCCTGAACCCAACAAAGCCTTTGCTCGCCGCCACCACCCCAGAGCTCTGGCATGGCCAGGCCAGCCAAGCCAGGTACTATAGGCCCCTGTTCCAGCTGCCTTCCTGCCCCACCCCTCCAGCTGGGGCTATCAGAGGCATCTCACTGCCCAGCCAGCAACCTCCTGGAGCTGCTGGGCCAGGGCTTTGCCTGTGTCTTTTTAGAGGATGTGTTCTCTGGAATCCCAATTTGTCAGACGCCCAGGGATGATTGAGGTGCAGAGGCTTCAGGGTGATCCACAGGCCTGTGGGAGGAGTTTGGGGGAGAATGGGGTGCCAAATTGGTCACTTGGGGAATTGTGGACTCCAGCAGTGCCCCCAGGGCATGTCACAGCTGCTTACCTGCCCACTGGAGCCAGGATGGATGACCACTGCACAATACCTGTCTGGGGTGATGCCTGCACCCCCCAGACTCAGAGCCCCAGGGCCTACCCTTAGAACAGAACATGGGCTGGGTCGCCCCTTGTACTCCCAGACAGACACACCCACTCCTCGCAGGCCAGAATCTCCTCCCCGTCTCTAGTGGGGTCCCTGCAAAGGAGGGTCTGGCCTCCAGTGGCAAACCCTCCTGACTTGCAGCCCCAATATTTATCTACCCGGAGCCCAACATTCAAACAGACCCTGTGCCAGGCTCAGGCCCAGCATTGTGAGAACAGCTATTGGGCCCCTACCTGCCAGGCCAAGCCCCCAGCTGTGGTGTGGGATTTGGGCCCACCTTGGGCCTAGGCTGGAAAAGTGGGCGCCATGGTGTGACACTCCCTGTGCGTTAAACCCCCTTTCTCAGGGCTCCCCTCCAATTTGATTGGGTCAGGACCCACTCTCCTTCCTGCGGGGAACCCAGGAGCTCCCTGCAGATGTCATGGGGCTGGCGTGGGGGCTGTGGTATTTGACACCAAGGGGCTGTTGTGTGGAATCTGCTCTCGCCGGGTCCCGTGCAAGTTACAGATGCAAGCCCCATGTTACACATGTGGGGAGTGTGTTTGTTCTGTGCCTCCTTGCACATGGGTCCTTGCAGCATGACGGGAGGCTCCACTGGTCATGGGGCGGGGAGTGTACACGCTTTTGCCTGGATAAACACTTGCTAAACAGTAAAGGAGCCAGGTACACGCTCCACAGTAAGGCCAGGTGAAGCCACGTCTCCCAGACGTGCAGGGTAATAAACGGAACTGAGACAAGGGCTTCCCAAGCCCTCGCCACCCCACCACCCCCTCCATCCTGTGTCTCTCACTAGGCCCCTGAGCCACACCTGTGGAGGAGGGCATGGAAGGACGGGCAGGGACCGTGGCAGGTGTGTTCACCCTCTGCCCTGTGGGGTAGAATGACCATAACAGAGCAGATTATTACTCTGATCCATATCCTGAGGCTGGAGGGGGGCTCTAGAGCAGGCCTCTTTGCACACCTGGCTGTTAACAGGACTCGGCTCACAAGTGCAGGGTGGCCTGGAGCAAACTCCACAGCCCCATTCCCACCTCACAGCACAGGGATGGTGGGTTTGTTGTTTTGTTTTTGTTTTTGTTTTTTTTTGGGGGGGGGAGCACGTTTGAACCCTGAACTCTCGGCCTGGTCGACTCACACGTGCAATGACTGTGGCAGCCTCAGTTTACCACCATTAACTCTACTGAGTTGCCGTGGGCTGTGGTGCAGCAGGATTCAGCAAGAGCCATGGGAGCCAGCAGGCTCTAGGGGCCTTGGCAGAGCTGGGGGCAGGACTGGACTAGCAGGGGCTGGGGGGCTGTGCACCCTAGAGGGGCTGGAAAGGGACTGAAGAATAGGTTGTGATAGACTAGCATTGGCAGAGCTGTGTGTCTGGGGGGCTCAGATAGCAGGGGCTGCAGGTTGGGATTGAGGGGCATCGGCAGAGCAGGGGCAGGGGAGCCCAGGGCTGAGCTACCAGGGGGCTGCAGGTTGGGATTGAGGGACATCGGTAGATCTGGAGCCGGGGATCCCAGGGGCTGCAGATTAGGATTGAGAGGCATCAGTAGGGCAGTGACTGGGGAACCCAGGGCTGGGATCACAGGCGCTGCAGGTCAGAACTGAGGGGTATCAGTGGGGCGCCGGTGGGGATGCATGCATGAAGCCTGTCTCTATCCAGCCCACTCTGTATCAAACTGTAAATATTAAGTTCCCCCGATTCCCAGGGTCACAGGGACTCTGTTCCAGCCGGCTCTGTGGTGGGGTTGTTTGGGAGCTGACCAAGGCTGGACTTCCCACGGGTTCATGGGTCAGGAAAAGCCAGAGGATTTGTCTAGATTTGTCTAGATGAGGAAAGCCCAGAGCTCCAGGTGAACCTGCTCCAGTCAGCTACCTTGGCCTGACCTCAGTTGACCTCGATTAGGGAGCGGCACTGTCTGTGCTTGGCCAGTGGATGTGAGCGAGGACACCAGGGGGAGCTAGGGAGGAGATAAGTGCGTATTTAGCGCATATGTGTAATAGTACAGGCAGGGAGCTGGGAGTTATGACTCCTGGGTCCTATCTGCAGCTCTGGGAGAGGGGTGGGCTCCAGTGGATTAGAGCGGGGGGAAATGAGGACTCTTGGGTTCCATTTCCAGCTCCGCTACTTCGAGGGTGACCGGGGCCAAGTTACCCCCTGCCTCAGTTTCCCCCGCTGTCTAAGGGGTTAATGACATTTCCCCAGGGGGTTGCCAGGCTAAATTCACTGCTGGTTGTCAAGTGTTTGGAGATGCTTGGATGGGAGAGGGGAAAGGGGGTGTGAGTGGGGAGCTGGGCTCCACACTTGGCACTTCCCGGACTACAAATCCAAGACACCCTTCCACTAAAACGCCAGCCTGTCCTGCAGCACATGCTGGGGGCTGCATGCTCAGGGGGCTGACAGGTGCACTTGGTATAGGGGCTGGCCGCCCTGTGGTGGGGGGCACTGGAAGCTGCATGCTTAGGTGCCAGAGTGGATGCTGGGGGGGGCGCTATAGGGGCTGGGAGCTAAGGACTTGGTGGGGGTGGGGGTGAGGCTGAAGTACACTTGCTATAGGGGCCAGGAGCCCTGGGAGTGGCAGGGATGTACGCTTGCTATAGGGGCCAGGAGCCCTGGGAGTGGCTGGGATGTACGCTTGCTATAGGGGCCAGGAGCCCTGGGAGTGGCTGGGATGTATGCTTGCTATAGGGGCCAGGAGCCCTGGGAGTGGCTGGGATGTACGCTTGCTATAGGGGCCAGGAGCCCTGCTCTCGGTGAGGGGTTGGGAGCCAGGTGCTCTGGAGGGTCCCTGAGGTGTACTTGCTGCAGGAGCTGGGCACTTGGGAGGGGCACCGCGGTAGGGGCTGAGAGCCACTGCTCAGGGGAGGTGGGGGTGCACTTGCCGTACAGGCTGGGTGCTCTGGCGGGACAGGGAGATGCACCAGCTATAGGGCCTGGGAGCCGCATGCTCTAAGGAGTGCACTAGCTATAAGGGCTGGGCGCTCTGTGTGTGTGTGTTGGGGGGATGGACAGGTATATCTGCTATAAGGGCTGGGCGCTCTGCAGTGGGTGGGGACAGGTAGGTATATCTGCTATAAGGGCTTGGTGCTCTGTGGGGAGGAGGCAGTTATCCCTGCTATAAGGGCTGGGTGCTCAGGGGGTGTGGTGGGCAGGTATACTTGCTATCAGGGCTAGGCGCTCGGGGGCGGGGGAAGGGAGGTATACCTGCTATAAGGGCAGGGTGCTCAGGGGAGGGCTGGCAGGTATACTGGTGCGTCAAGCCATAGGACCTAATCTAATCTAATCTAATCTAATCGCCTTTTATGATGAGATTACTGGTTCTGTGGATGAAGGGAAAGCAGTGGATGTATTGTTTCTTGACTTTAGCAAAGCTTTTGACACGTCTCCCACAGTATTCTTGTCAGCAAGTTAAGGAAGTATGGGCTGGATGAATGCACTATAAGGTGGGTAGAAAACTGGCTAGATTGTCGGGCTCAACGGGTAGTGATCAATGGCTCCATGTCTAGTTGGCAGCCGGTATCAAGTGGAGTGCCCCAAGGGTCGGTCCTGGGGCCGGTTTTGTTCAATATCTTCATAAATGATCTGGAGGATGGTGTGGATTGCACTCTCAGCAAATTTGCGGATGATACTAAACTGGGAGGAGTGGTAGATACGCTGGAGGGGAGGGATAGGATACAGAAGGACCTAGACAAATTGGAGGATTGGGCCAAAAGAAATCTGATGAGGTTCAATAAGGATAAGTGCAGGGTCCTGCACTTAGGACGGAAGAACCCAATGCACAGCTACAGACTAGGGACCGAATGGCTAGGCAGCAGTTCTGCGGAAAAGGACCTAGGGGTGACAGTGGACGAGAAGCTGGATATGAGTCAGCAGTGTGCCCTTGTTGCCAAGAAGGCCAATGGCATTTTGGGATGTATAAGTAGGGGCATAGCGAGCAGATCGAGGGACGTGATCGTTCCCCTCTATTCGACATTGGTGAGGCCTCATCTGGAGTACTGTGTCCAGTTTTGGGCCCCACACTTCAAGAAGGATGTGGATAAATTGGAGAGAGTCCAGCGAAGGGCAACAAAAATGATTAGGGGACTGGAACACATGAGTCATGAGGAGAGGCTGAGGGAGCTGGGATTGTTTAGCCTGCAGAAGAGAAGAATGAGGGGGGATTTGATAGCTGCTTTCAACTACCTGAAAGGGGGTTCCAAAGAGGATGACTCTAGACTGTTCTCAATGGTAGCAGATGACAGAACGAGGAGTAATGGTCTCAAGTTGCAGTGGGGGAGGTTTAGATTGGATATTAGGAAAAACTTTTTCACTAGGAGGGTGGTGAAACACTGGAATGCGTTACCTAAGGAGGTGGTAGAATCTCCTTCCTTAGAGGTTTTTAAGGTCAGGCTTGACAAAGCCCTGGCTGGGATGATTTAACTGGGAATTGGTCCTGCTTCGAGCAGGGGGTTGGACTAGACGACCTTCTGGGGTCCCTTCCAACCCTGATGTTCTATGATTCTATGACCACTGGGGTCTAGCCCGGCTCTAGGAGGGCATGGCAAATGGAGCGGGGGGTTAGAGCAGGGGGACTGTGAGTCAGGAGATCTAGTGGTTGGAATGGGAGAGTGGGACTCAGGACAGGGGTTCTAGGCCAGGCTTTGGGAGTGAATGTGTCTGGTGGTTAAAACAGGGAGCTGAGTGGGTCCATCTTTGCTGCTGACTTGCTGTGTGGCTTTGGGAGAGTCACCCCATGGCCCGTGTTGAGTCCCCTCCTCTGTAAAAGGGGGCTAGTGATGCTGTCCCACCTGGCAGAGTGAGGGCTTGTTTGGGGGCTGAGTCTGATCTGCAGGGAGGCGGGAGGGCAAAGGTACCAGAGAGGAAGAGCAAAGGGAGACAAAGCCCCACCCCACTCAGAGCCAGTGGCCTGTTCTTAGAGCACCCAAGCATCAACTTCAGGCCACATCCTGCTCCTGCCCACACCATGGAAAATCACCCATGGAAAACCCTCCTGAAGGCCTGACCCAGAAAGCACTGAGCACCAGCACTGTCTCTGAGATCAATGGAAGGCAGCAGGGCTCAGCACCCCACAGGATCAGGCACTAGGTGAGACAGAATCAGGCCCAGAATCAGCAGCTCCCCATCATGAGCGTCCGTGGGACTGACCTCACCAAACTGGCTTCCTTTCAGCTGTGAGGACCTTTAACCTGGTCGCTGCTTAGCGGCCACGCAAGATTGCAGCCTGCCCCAGTGGCCATGAGTTGCTAAGCTCTCCTGCCCCGCACTGTAAATACACCCAAGCTCACCTCCACCATGGGTATTCTCTGTACGTGTTTGTACTTCGGGCATAATTTTCTACCATGCAGTTACTCTTTGTTTCTCGAAACTGGTTATTATACGAACAGCTCCACATTCCGATGCTGAGCCCAAACTGTGCGCATGTAAAAATGAAACTAAGGAACTAATCAAAAAAACTACACGAAGGACAAATAAAAAACAAAAGAGAATTAAAAATGGTTTCTGTTGTTGTTTTTTCCCCTGGCTTTGGAAATAATTTTTAAAAGGCCCCCCAAAGGGACAAAGGGAAAAAGACTTCACAGGGCAAGACAGGAGAGAGAAAAGTGTTTTTTGTTTTTTTGTTTTTTTTAAGAAAAGCCCATTTCTAATTTTAGCTCTGGCTCGGGAAAGAGAGCGGGGTGCGGGGGGGTAATTGTTAGAGCAGGATTTTTGCTACCAGCATTTTTTTGTAATCCGAAGCAGGAAGCCTGTCCCAAAAAAATCAGTGGGGCCATTGGATAATCAAGGTGCACTCAAGGAAGACAAGGACGCCAAATGAATTCGTTGCATTGGTCGTCACTGCAGATGTGAGGGAGAGTCCAACACCTGAGCTGTTCTTTTTTAGGTGACAAATCTGAAGAACTGTTCCAGATTGAGGTGTCAATAGAGGAGGTTTTGGAACAAACAGATAAATTAAGCAGCAGTAGGTCCCCAGGACCAGCTGGTGTTCACCCAAGAGTTCTGAAGGAACTCAAAGATGAAATTGCAGCATGCCTAACTGTGGTATGTAACCTATTGCTTAAATCAGCCTCTGCACCAAATGACTGGGTGGTCGCTAATGTAATGCTGATTTGCTTTAAAGAAGAGGATTCTCAGACACACAGAAGACCATAATATGTTGGGGAAGAGTCAATGTGGCTTTTATAAAGGGAAAGCATCCCTCACCCATCTATTAGAATTCTCTGAGCAGGGGTCAACAAGTATCTGGACAAAGGTGATCCAGTCAATATAGTGTACTTAGATTTCAGAAAGCCTTTGATAAGGTCCCACACCAAAGGCTCTACATTATGTAAGCTGTGATGGGGAAAGAGGTAAAGGCCTCACATGGATCAGTGATCGGTTAAAAGACAGGCAACAAAAAATAGGAAAAACTGGTCATTATGACAATGGAGACCAATAAATAGCAGGGTCCCTGAGGAGCTGTACTGGGACCTGTGTTGGGCAACATAAATGATCTGGAAAAGTGGGGTGAAAGTGAGGTTGCAAAGTTTCCAGACAGTGCAAAATTACTCAATAGTTCAGGCCAAAGGTGACTGCCAAGTTCCAAAGGGAGCTCACAGAACTGGGTGACTGGGCAACAAAAGTGCAGATGACATTAAATATTGAAAAGTACAAAGTAATGCACTTTGGAAAACATAATCCCAACCATACATAGAAAACAAGGGGGGAGGGGGAGTCTAAATTAGCTGTTACCACTCAAGAAAGAGATCTTGGAGTCATTGTGGATAGTTCTCTGAAAACATCCATTCAATGTGCAGCGGCAGCCAAAAAAAGCGAGCAGAATGTTGAGAATCATTACGAAAGGGATAGATAATAAGACAGAAAATATCATATTGCCTGTATATAAATCCATGGTACGTGGATACTCGCATACTGCGTGCAGTTGTGGTTGCCCCATCTCAAAAAGATATATTAAACTTGGAAAAAGTACAGAAAGGAGCAACAAAAATGATGAAGGCTCTGGAACAGCTTTCATATGAGGAGAGGTTAAAAAGAATGGGGCAGTTCAAATTGGAAAAGCGACTAAGGGGGGATATGACAGAGATCTATAAAATCATGACGGGTGCGGAGACAGTGAATCGGAAAGTGTCATTTACCTCTCACATAGCACAAGACCCAGGGGTCAGCCAATGAAATTAATAGGCAGCAGGGTTAAAACTAATATAAGGACGTCCTTCTTCACACAACACACAGTCAACCTGTGGAACTCATTGCCAGGGGAATGTTGTGAAGGTCAAACGTATCACTGGGTTCAAAAAGTAGCTAAGTTCATGGTGGGTAAGTGCATCAGTGGCTATTAGCCCAAATAGACAGGGACGCAGCCTTGTGCTCTGGGTGTCCCTAAACCTCTGACTGCCAGAAGTTAGGACGGGATGACAGGGGATGGCTCACTCGAAATTGCCCTGTTCCGTTCATTCTGAAGCACTTGGCATTGGCCACTGCTGGAAGACAGGCTACTGGGCTAGCTGGACCACTGGACAGACCTGGTATGGCTGTTGTTAGGTGCTGGGAGTCAGGACTCCTTGGCTTTATTCCCAGCCCAGGAAGGGGAATGGGGTCTAGTGGTGTGGGCGGGGGAGGGAGGTGCTGTGGGTCAAGATACACATCTTTACTACTGATAACATAGGGCGTTAATCGCAGGACTTTGCCTTTGATCAACTAACTGGCCATTTCCTAGTGTCATTGTTGCCTAGGTCAGGCCTCCCCTCTCGAGCCAGCAGGTGGCCCTGTTGCTCCTCTCCGAATCCCTCAGCAGCAGCGCTGGCTGGGCCTGGGACCAAGCTCAGAGCTGGCTGCACCAAAGGCCTCCTGGCTGTGATGAAGACACAGGACAGGGCCTGCTGTCCATTGAACCCTTGAGATATTAATGCCCTTGAGCTGCAAGGGCCGGGCCGAGAGCAGAGCCCTGAGAGCTGGAGGCGTTTCTGTGCTTGGTCAGCGCTGAGGAGGGGGCGGCAGGAAAGCCCCAGAACAGTAGCAACAAACTCCCTTGCCCCAGCGCCAGCAGGGGATGGAGGCTCCCCCCACGCTAGTGAGACCAATGGGGCTCCCCCCACTGAGAACAATGGAGCCCCCCCCCCCGAGTAAGAACAATGGAGGCTCTCCCTCCTGTTATTCCCAATGGAGGCTGCTGGGGGCTGAGCGCTATTGAAATCCAGAGCCATGGCCTAGCTCCGCCCTTGCCCAGGGCTGCCTCCCACCATCACCCCCAGCCCAGGGCTCTGGGGGCCTGGCTCCCGCTGCCCAGGGGATGGGCTCTGACTGGCCTTTATAGGAACTTTGAGATATGAGGCATAAAAGACCTCAGCCAATGAACTCCAGCACTGTCCCTCTCAGCCAATGGGTTACCTTCACTGTCCCTTCTTAACCAATGAGCTACCCTTGCTGTCTCTTCTCAGCCAGTGGGTTACCTGGACTGTCCCTCTCAGCCAATGGACTATGGGGTTGTCCCTGCACTGCCCCATGCCTCATCTCCTCAGGTGCCTCCTGTTTTCCACCACCCACTGTTTGAGCCCATCTCAGGCTGGCCGGCACCAATGTCCCCCAGCCAGCAAGCTGGAGTGTGCACCGGGGTGGCAGGCGGAGACGCTGCTCTGAGCTGGGGGCTCCAGGTCTCCCAGCCAGAGTCGCTGCACTGGAGGGGGCCCCCAGTTGGCCATCAGATCCTCCTGCGTCCCACCCCCAATAGGAAGCTATCTGCCGAGGAGCTGGAGAGTCTCTAAGACTGAACACTTGCCCCCCATGTTTGCAAACAGCCCCTGAGGCCGGGGAAGGGGCAGTTGCCAGGATCACAGTGGCTTGGAGTGGTTCTTGCAGCTCTGAGCCTGACTTTGCTTACCTGGGTTTTATTTTCTTCACTTTCCTTCCCACGAACTAAAGGCAGGAATTCCAAAACTGATTAAAGGAAATATTTCACTACCCAGCATGTGCTCAGCCTGTGGAACTCCCTGCAACATGATGTCACTGAGCTCAAGAGACAGTGGTCCCTGCTGGCCTTGGAATCCAAGAATCTAGCGGGATTGGACAATTATGTGGATCACAAGAAAAGCCAGACTTACTATAAATAAATAATGAGACCAAACCTTTGGGAAGGGTTATTAACCTGCTTCAGGAACTAAGCTGATCGCTGACCATTAAAGAGCAGGATGAGACCTTCACTGGGTTGGGGGGGGGGGGCAGATGATCATCCGTCGGTTCCAGCGGGGTTCTCACCCCTTCCTTTGCAGCTTCTCGTGCTGGAAGACTGGGCTGATCCCATCTGGCAGAGCCTATTGTTCCCTCCCACACGCCAACCCCAGTACAGAGGTGCAATGAGCAGCAGGTGCTAACATGAGATCAGTTTATTGATTGACAGGACAGGCTTGGTGCTCTGGACAGCCAAAGCTGCAGTGATGATGGGGGCTTGTAGAGGGCTGAGTGCAGGCGACGATAGACACACTGGGCAGGGTTCAGCCTCCTGCACTACTGGACAGGGGCAAGGGCAGCCAGATGTGCGGCACTGCCAGGCTTGAGGCACGCTACATGCTCACATCCCACGCTTGCCCTGGGGTCAGCAGTATCTGGACCCAGCTTGGCCCACCTGTCCTGGGACCCGGCTGAGGGAGGCAGGAACCTTGTAGGGTTAGAGACCCTGGTCAGACCGAGGGCGAGGGGGAAGCAGTGGGGTGTCCCGTGTGGCTGGGGAGAAAGGGATGTCCCCCTAGGCTCTGCGCTCCTCGGGGCTTGTCCACACTAGCACAAAGGTGTGTTTAAACCATGATTGACAACATGCTTCAAACCCTCAGTGTGGACAGGGCAGGTCATAGCTTCACCATGTGTCAGCTGGGTGAGGGGAGAGCCAGGGGTGGCCTGGCACAAGGCCCAGCCATTCCTACACTCTCGCTCTGGTCTCATGCAGGGTGTGAGGTCCTGGGCTGGGCTGTGCAAGGGGGGATCTCACCCTCTCTGGACTCTGCCTGGAATTGCATGTCCACACCTGGCACTGTCAATCCCGCCCAGGATCATTGTGTTTGCTGTGAAATGCCTCACTTGTGCCAGGCTGCCCCATTCACCTCAAGCCAGGAAGGGCTGGTGGGGCCAGATTTCAGCCTTCACCTTCCCACTCCAGAGCGTCTTCTCTACGGCAGTAAAAAAAAATCACAAACACCCAAACAGCCATTGAAATCTTAGAAAACAATCATTAACCACCCCCCGCCCCGGAACCCAGTGATCTTCCTTCTTCCTTCCTTCCCGCCGCATTGCCCTGCCTCTGTCCTCGAAACATCACTCACACCTGGACCAGAGCGCCACCTACAGGAGGGTATTAAAACAACAAACATTGGGGTTGGGACCCACACTACAAACCCACAAAAGAAATCCAACGAAAAGCCAAGCTGCCGCCCAGTTCATCCTGCTGCTCCTCCACCTACAAACACATGCCCTCCCAGGGCCACGGCTACTGAACACCACAGGCCATGCCCTGTAACCTTAACTCTGCCCATTTCCTCAGCGTGCACATGCCTGTTCCCCAGACAATGGTCCCCAAGCACTAGGGATTGGGGAGGGTTGGGACAGCCACTGGCTGTGCTGGCAGGGTAATTCAGTGCAGAGCTGAGAGCAGAAGGGGTGAGGGCATTACTAGGGGCAGAGTTAAGGCTGCCATGGGTGGTAGGGAGATGTCCAGCCTGAGTCAAATAATGCCTCCCCTTAGAGCCCAGAGGGTGAGAAACAAGACTCAGCCTGAGCTCAGGTTCAGACTCCAGGGCTCATCTGCTCCTTGGCGTGGCTGCTGGGGCTGCCCAGGAGGGGGCCAATAGCGATAACCGTGGTGGTGGCATGTGTGGAGTGGGCACCTGTCCCCACTTTATCTCATAGGCACCACATGGAGCCGGAGTTCGGCGGCAGCTGAGATAAGCCAAAAAAGAACCTTGTGGATTTAAAATGTGGCTCTCAGAGAAAACTCGTAAGGCAGTGCAGCGGCACGCCCTGGTGACCACATGCATCATGAATGGGCCACTCAGGAGCATCAGCCAACAGGAGAGCTGTGAGCCAAACCCAGAGGGCTCAGTCGAGCCCCACACCTGTTACCACATCCCTGGGCACACAAACTCACAGCCCACGGGATTCCCATGCTCATGAGGCTGTTCCTCATGCTCAGTCCCTTTCCAAATATTAGCCCTTTCCTCCTCACTACCCCCGTGTTCCACCCTGAGCAATGCCGCTCCCGGCACTTGGTCACACCCTCCACCCAGTGATGGCAGAGCCAAGCAAGACCTAGCAGCTTTTAACTTCTCTACCCTCTGCCTATCCTGCCAGCCCCAGTATCCGTGTCCTCTTCTTGGCATTCTCATCAGTTTGTTGATCAATCGATCTCCAAACACACGCTCTCTCTCCCTGCTCTGTCATATGGCAGCACCATGCACTATTCTAGCTGAGGTCTGCTCAGGTTAGATTTAGTTGGGATTGGTCCTGCTTTGAGCAGGGGGTTGGACTAGATACCTCCTGAGGTCCCTTCCAACCCTGAGATTCTGATTCTGATTCCTGCTCTAGCCTCCCATGGGTTCCTACCTAGTCACTTGCAGGAGCCTGCTTGCCTGAGGAGTCCGTTGGTTGTATATGCACTCTCTGCTTCTCTGAGGACAGTCCTGGCCTTCCATCGTCTTCGCTTTTTGCACAAGCTCCTGTCGATTCTTCCTCTGCACAAAACAGGCCCAAGGAGCATGAGCACGGGGTTCAACATGGCCTGCCCCACGATGCAACCCCACCCCCCACAGGACGTGCCCAACGGGGCCTGCTCCAGGGATCTTCGCCCTGCAGGACGTTTCCAATGTGGCCTGCTCCAGGGATCTTCACCCTGCAGGATGTGCCCGACACGGCCTGCTCCAGGGATCTTCTCCCTGCAGGACATTTCCGATGTGGCCTGCCCCAGGGATCTTCACCCTGCAGGATGTGCCCGCCACGGCCCTCCACAGGGATCTTCGCCCTGCAGGATGTTTCCGACGAGGCCTGCCCCAGGGATCTTTGCCCTGCAGGATGTGCCTGACATGGCCTGCTGCAGGGATCTTTGCCCTGCAGGATGTGCCCAACATGGCCTGCTGCAGGGAACTTAGCCCTGAAGGATGTGCCCAACGTGGCCTGCCCCAGGGATCTTCACCCTGCCCCTGCCCCAGGGATCTTCGCCCTGCCCTAGAGTGCCACCTCCTTCCCTTGCAGACAGAGGCCGCCATGGAGACGTGACTGAGTGGAGGTCACTGGGACGTGACTTTATGTGGGCTGGACACAGTTCTCATGAATAGCAAGGGATTTTGGCTGCTCTGCACAAAGCACTTTGAGCCAGATTCCCTCCCTGGTGGGCACTGATGCCAAGACATAGGGCCAGGGGCTTGTGCCTCCTCTCTCCAGCATAGCCCCTAATAGAGGCTCTGGGAGCCCTTCAGTGCTGCCCTAAGTGGCTCCCTTGTTCCAGAGACCTGATAGGGCTTTTCAGAATCAGAGGGAGGGTGCAAGTACCCAGTCAGAGCCACTGCAGCCCAGTCCCCCAGCCCAGTGTTCGGAGTCCCCGCTCTATAGAGTCTGATTCATTTAAGAGGAAAAAAATCTACCACCACTTCAAACTAGGGGCCATTAGCCTGTTAGCTGAAGTGGGGCCCAGACTTTTAGTGCTTTAAAATCCCAGGTCCAGACCTCAATGGTGACCGATGGGGGAGCAGGAATGCCAGGATCAAATTCCGGTGGGATGATTTAGGGAAGCGGTCTACGTATAGCTAATATGCAGTATTGTAGCTCTGTTGTTCTCAGGATATTAGCAAGACAAGGTAGGGGGGGTAATATCTTTTGTAGGACCAATTTCTGTTGGTAAGAGAGACAAGCTTTCCAGCCACACAGAGCTCTTCTTCGGGGTTGGGAAACTTACTCAGGGGGTCACAGCTTAAACACAAGGTGGAACAGATTGTTTAGCACAAGTAGTTAACACACATTTCAAGGGACCATTCAAGGTGAAATGGCCTGTTAACACCTCTCCAGTCATAGCAGGGAAGGCAGCTGTGGGGCATGGTTAGTGGGTTACAGATTGTTGTCAGGTTTCAGAGTAACAGCCATGTTAGTCTGTATTCGCAAAAAGAAAAGGAGGACTTGTGGCACCTTAGAGACTAACCAATTTATTTGAGCATGAGCTTTCGTGAGCTACAGTTCACTTCATCGGATGCATAGCGTGGAATGTTGTCAGAAACCATAAATCCAGTGTCTCTCTTCAGTCCATGATTTTTAGTGTCTAGCAAAGTTAGGAATTTAAACTCCGACTTGTCTTTAAACTCATCTTTTGAAGGGGTTGGGCAGGTTTCTTTTGAGGATGAGGACTCAGAGGTAGCATTGCCATCTTTCTAATTTCCCGTAACTTGACTTCCAAGGCCACGCCCGTGCCCCACCGCTTCTCCCAAGGCCTCGCCCCCATCGCTCGCTCCTCTCCCTTCCTCCCCTCATTGCTCGCTGCATCGTCTCAAGGAGCCTGCATGCAGGTAGGAGGCAGCCACGGTTGAGCAGGGGCTGGTGTGGGTTAATGACCCGGCACTCCCCTCGCCCTGTGGGAACTGGACTTTTAGTTAAGGTGCCATTTAGGGTTGTCAGGTCCCCTTTTCGACCAGACTTTCCAGTTGAAAACCGGGCACCTGGCATCCCTAAATGGCACCCAAACACAGAAGCCCACAACTAGAGTGTCTGGGTAAAAGCCAAACAGATGGTGTTAGGATATAGATATTCAGGCCTGTCTGTAAAGGCCTGTACTTTAAGAATTTAGGTGTATTCTTATCACTTGGCTAGTGATAGAGGTATAAAAGAAAGAATCAAAATCACTGTCTGCTGGTGTAAGGGCTTTCTCTTACTGTGACAGTCTGAGGCCCTGTTCTTAGGCTAAGGCCTTTGGCTAAGCAGCAGAGGCAGCCATAAGCTGGGAAGCAAACGGTCACATCCTCACATTCCAAACTAGTCACATTGAAATAAGGTGCTATTGGGCTGTTAGGCACTATCAGGACAGGATTGTATTCCTATCACCTCCAGAGAAAGGGAAGTGCCTAGAAAATGTAAAAGGAAACTTAGTTTGATAGCATCCTGTCTGGCAAGAACTCACTTATCAATAGCTGGGATGTGAAATCCTCACTTCTGTATTGTTTTGTCATTATAGTTCCCACTTTGCTGTTGTTTGTCTGTATAATCTCTGTCTGGTTCTGTGATTGTTCCTGTCTGCTGTATAATTAATTTTGCTGGGTGTAAACTAATTGAGGTGGTGGGATATAATTGGTTACATAATCATGTTACAATATGTTAGGATTGGTTAGTTAAATTTCAGGAAAATGATTGGTTAAGGTATAGCTAAGCAGAACTCAAGTTTTACTATATAATCTGTAGTCAATGAGGAAGTGACTGGGGTGTGGGTGGGGGTGGGCATGTGGGTGTGTGAGATGGGAACAGGGAATGGGGGTAAGAAAATTGGAATCATGTTTTGCTAAAGGGGGAGATGGGAACAGGGAATGGGGGTAAGAAAATTGGAATCATGTTTTGCTAAAGAGGGAAATGGGAACAGGGAATGGGAGTAAGGAAGTTGGAATCATGCTTGGCTAAGGGCAGGAATCGGAACAGGGACACAGGTGTAAGGCTCTGTGGTGTCAGAGCTGGGAAGGAGGATACTAAGGAAGGAAACTGGAATCATGCTTGCTGGAAGTTCACCCCAATAAACATCTAATTGTTTGCACCTTTGGACTTCGGGTATTGTTGCTCTCTGTTGATGTGAGAAGGACCAGGGAAGTAAGTGGGTGAAGGAATAAGCCCCCTAACAGATGGCAACCCTACTGAGAGGTCAGATAGAGAGTGATCATGTTGTGAAAAGTGTTCACCCACAGGTGATAGGGTGTTCTTGTCTTTTATCATTTTCCTGTGTGAGTTTGTTCAAGAGCGCAGTGATTGTCTGGTTACACCCACATCATTGTTACTGTGGCATTTAGTGCACGGGATGAGCTGCCCCACATTATGATAGGCCTGTGTAGGACCCATGGATCTTGAAAGGTGTGTTATGGGGGGTGTTGATCATCTTACCGGTGTAGATATGTCTACAGGTTTTCCATGATGCAATTGACTTGATACAATGTTTGGTAAAGGCAGTTTTAAGTGTGTTAAGGTGTGAATCCTGGACTTTCTCCTTGGAGCATATTCTTGGTATCTGAGTGCCTGGCTGTAGATAACAGATTTCTTGGAGTGGTTACTGCATCTGTGAAGGTAAGGCTACATCTACATTACACATTACATCCGTTACAGTGACGCATAAGCACAGGCGCTTTAAGCTGATAGGAGAGAGCTCTTCTGTTGGCTTAATTACGCCACCTCCCATAAGAGGCGGCAGCTCTGTTGGCAGGAGAAGCTCTCCCACCAACATAGCACTGTCTACGCCGGCTCTTAAGTCAGTGTAATTTACGTTGCTCAGGGATGTGGATTATTCCGAAGTTATAGCGAAGTAATTTGTAGTGTAGACAAAGCGTGGTGATCTATGGGTTGCTAGTATTTAGTTGCCTGTAGGGTTCCATTGCTGAAGCAGAGCGTGATATCCAGGAAGTTGGTGCTGGTGTGGGAGTTTTCTAGAGAGAGTTTAATGGATGGGTGGTGGTTGTTGAAGTTGTGGAGGAAATCTATGAGGGAGTTTAGGTCATCTGTCTAGAGGATGAAAATATCATCGCTGTGTGTCAGGAATATCATTGGTTTTGTGGTGTATTTAAAACTTCCTTCACCAAACAAGGACACTCCATCAAAGAAGTAGACGACATCCTGGAATGGGCCACCCAGATACCCTAAAGAGAACCTGCTTCAATATGGAAATAAAACTCCCTCCATCCACACACCCTGAGCTGTCACCTCCCATCCCACACTAGAACCCATATGGGGCATCATTAAACAATTACAACCCAAACTCGATGTGAACCATGTCCTGAAAGAAATCTTTCCTGCCTTCTTCTGGCCTTCACACAACCCCTCAGCCTCTCCCAACTCATCATCAGAAGCAAGCTCCCCACCCACCAATTCAAAGCGGCACCAGACCCTGCCCGAACAACAGTTGCAAAACCTGTAGACATATCTTCATTGCTATGATGATCAATACCCCACACAAAACACATTTCAAGATCCATAGGTCCCAGCACATGCCTATCACAACATGTGGGGCACCTCATCCAGTGCACTAAATGCTACAGTAACAATGATCTGGGAGTAACCAGACAATCATTACGCTCTCGAACAAACTCACACAGGAAAATCATGAAAGAGAAAAACTCCACATCACTTGGGGATGAGCACTTTGTATAAAATGATCACTCTCTACCTGACCTCTCAGTCCTCATCCTCCAAGGAAACCTGCACAACCCCTTCAAAAGATGAACCTGGGAGCTTAAATTCATAACTCTGCTAGACACTAAATACCATGGACTGAAGGGAGACACTGGATTTATGGCTGATTACAACAATCTGTAACCCACTAACAACCCCCACACCCAAGCTGCCTCCCACCCCGTCCTTCTCCCCATGACTTCACCCCATGTCACTTCACCTTGAATAGTCCCTTAAAATATGTGTTTACTTTTACTAAACAATCTGTTCCATCTTGTATTTAGCTGTGACACTCTGAGCACATTCCCAGCCCTGAAGAGCTCTGTGCAGCTTGAAAGCTTCTCTCTCACCAACAGAAGTTGGTGCCATAAAATAATTTACCTTGTCTCTCTGTGTACAGCTTATGAATTGTTTGATTTTGCAAAAAGAAAAGGAGTACTTGTGGCACCTTAGAGACTAACCAATTTATTTGAGCATGAGCTTTCGTGAGCTACAGCTCACTTCATTGGATGCATACAGCTACAGAAGCTGTAGCTCACGAAAGCTTATGCTCAAATAAATTGGTTAGTCTCTAAGGTGCCACAAGTACTCCTTTTCTTTTTGCGAATACAGACTAACACGGCTGTTACTCTGAAACCTGTCATTATGTTTGATTTTGGAAACTTTACGGATATCTGTAACACACTGCAGGCTCCACTTTGAATGTTGGGCTTATTTGCCTTCTGTGGTGCCATTTGTCTATATATGGAGCTAAAATGCACAGGAGTTGACTGGAGAAATTCATGTCCTGGCACAGGGCTAACAAAAGAGGGTCATTAAACTTTGATGATTTTCCATTCAAATGGAGCACCTGTGAACAAAGAGATGGCTGCTGCCCAAGGCACACCAGATGAGGCTGATTGGGAGGTCATCTGACAAAGGGGGCAAAGGGTTATAAGAGAAAAGGTCTCTCACTGGCCATTTGAAAGAGAGAGAGACAGACAGAGAGGAGACAAGAAGCAGAAGGAAGTTGGCTGCAGGAATAAGAGAAGACTTCATGATCTGGAGGAGAAGCCATGCACTGAAGGAGGTATTTGGGTTCCTTAGAGGAGTCCAGAGAATGCTCCACAATGATGAGGAAACTGAAGCAGGGAAATGCATCCAGATGTGTTGTTAATTTGTCTAGCTCTGGGTAATTCTTGTGCTATCTACAGTAAAGAACAACTGGATTTAGACTCCTTTGCAAAGCCAGTGTGTCTGTTTGCTTCCCCATCACATGCCTCTGAAGGATGGGGGAACCTGGGGACAATGAAATGGCTAACGGACATGCCACCCTAGAGCGATGATGCCATGATGGGGTAGCCATGCTGTTGATGGAAGAGTAGCTAGGTAAGGGTAGCACAGAGAGAAAAAAAGCCCTGTCCAGAGCTCAAAGTCCTTTGCAGATATTCGCTTTCAGCCCCATGTCAAGCAAGGAGTGATCATCTCCCTGCAATACAGAAGGGAAAACTGAGGCACAGAGAGGGGACGATATCTGCTCAAAGTCACGCAGAGCCAGGGATAGAACCCAGGCATTCTGTCTCCAACTCCAGAAGCATCCCCTCTGCCCCAGAAATGGCAGGAGAGTCTGTGGTGTTCTGTGCATCTGTCCTGCACTTAGGTGAAGCAGCAAAAATCTGAAAGCAAGTGAGAAGCTAGGGAACTGATTCTCATTTGGCTGCATCAGTTGCTCTGGAGTCAGTGATGTGTGTGTCCTGCTTTGCAGGCTGCCAGCAGGAGGACAGAATTTCATGGTAAATATTTGATGAGGGTTTTGGAGGAATTTGTTAAAATGCTGCTCCAGTGACTGATTCATCAGGGAAGGAAAAGATCAAAGCATTTTCCCCAGCTGCATCATGGCCCCTTGGAACACCCAGAGCCCCAGCTGCTCTTCCATGTGCTCACCAACAGCTCTGATCTGGGCAAGACATTCCTGAGCCGCTTGCCTTGTGACCCGGGTCCATCACTCAGCCTGTCCAGTGGCTGTTGGCATCAGTGGATAGCTGCAGCTTTTCCCTGTGACCACTAGAGGCCATTGTTCCCACTGCTGCTGCAGATCCTTCCTCATCACTATCGGACCCAAGGCCTTTGCCCTCCTGCTCGTTCCCAAAGCCTCTCGAAGACGTGGCTTCACTTACCCCACCAGGGCGGGGAAGCAGGACACTCCGAAGGTGTCGGGAGAAGCATAGAAGTGGGGGGCACCACAGGGAGATGCTAGCATGGGGCAGAGGAAAGGGCGTTTGCCCTACATGGCACCAGCGTAGGGCACGAGGAGGTTGGGGGCTTGTGGGTCAGAGCTAAGGTTATTACTGAGATATGTCATGTGAATTTCCACACCTAAAGCCCTGGTGCTAAGCAAAAGCTGTTGTCAGGATAACAGGCACTATGTTTCCACTCCCTCAGCGGCTCCTTCCCAGGGCTTTGAGGGCTCAGCCTGGCTGAATATTGTTTGCTTTGTATGTGAGCTTTATGAGGGCATTTCTGGTAAATGCCCCTTTGCTGTACAGGACAGGAGGTTTCCAGTTCTTGGGTCAGAGGGGAGGGGATGGTCCCAGCTGAACTGACCTCATGGCCAGGGCTGAGGGGGTATCTCATGGGGAGGTAAAACTGCAGGTCCCCTCCCATACCCTGGGGCAGATAGCCTTGGCGATCTCCCCAGGGGTCTGGGAGGGTAAATGCATTAACGAAGGTGACGCACCCAGATACCACGGTGATGGTACCTGAGACAGAGAGGGACATGCAGGCCCAGGGACACAAAGCAAAGCTCAGTGCCGCATTTAATCACCCATGGGCCCGAACTTCCTGGGAACTGGGAGCAGACATGGGATAGAGCAGCCAGGCTGGGATCCTCCCCAAACTCCCCAAAGCCGGAGGCCGCCGCCTGCCCTGGGTTGAGCTCGGAGGCCGGATGAGCTGCAGGTTCTGCCTCGGGGCTCAGCTCCCGCTGACCTGTTTGTGGCAGCGGCATAACACCAGCGTGTGCGCAGCAGGCTGCGTGTTACACCTGCCTTGGTCTGGTGCGAGTGAGGCACTAGGTACCAGACAACGGAGAAGGGGGCAATGGGCCTGGCGCAGAGCAGAGCAGACAGAGGGGGCAGGCGCTGACTGCCCGGGGAAGGACTCTGTCCAACCGAGGACATCACCGGGGGCACTCTAATATCCTTCCCACGTGTCCATGTTATACTCACTCCTGTCTGGTCCAGCACAGTTGCCCTCCTGAGACTCCAGCCTGGCCTTGGCCTGAGCAAGGGGGCAGGTCCCCCCGGGGCTGTGGCTGGGGGCTGTGTTACCGTGGTGGCAGCATCCGGGGCTGTGTGGCTCCTGGCTCTCCACACTGGCATCCTCCTCCTCCCCCTGCTGCTTGCACAGGTGGTGCTCCACCATCATCTGGAGCTCTGCAGGAGAGAGAAAGGCCAAGGATGAGCAATGCTCGGGGGTTTGGGGCTGAAGGGGGAACTCCTGGCCCATGTGGGTAATCAGACATGTGGACACATGCCCAGTGTCTCTCCAATGGGGGCCACAGTACACCCAGTGCTGGGTCACTCCAGGTCAGACCTGATCCTGATAGTCCCTAGGCCTGCCCCCAGTGCTAAGCCACCCCGGTCAGACCTGGTGCTGATCTGTCTGGGCTTGTCTCCAGCACTGAGTCACCTCACACCCATTCCCAGCACTGAGTCACTCTTTGCCCATTCTCAGTGCTGATCCTCTCCCCCAGCCTGGTGCCCATTCCTAGCGCTGAGCTGCCCCAGGTAAGGCCTGGTGCGGATCCCCTGGTGGCAACTTGGTGTGAGCAGGGTGAGATGACAAGATGGTTTTAATCCCTATGTCCTGTCTATCAGGACAGTGGCAGTAGCTCCATGGTCCAGGAGTCTAGGCCCCAATGGGACCATGCCCCAGAACACGCAGAGGGTCAGCCAGCCCAGCCCAGCTCAGCAGAGTGAGAGACAGAAGGGTGAGGCCCAGCTCCGGCCCACAACATTTTGGCACCTGAGGCAGGGAGCTCAAATGATGCCCCCATGCCCCCTCGCTTGGGCCAAAACTTTGAAAAATTTCAATTCTGCCGCCTTCTTCTTCTACTCCTCTCATGGTACTGCTCTGCTACCTACCCCAATAAAGGAGAACCAACAACTTAAAATGCCTTGTTCAAAAATTTTAAGTAACACTTAACTTTCAAATGCCTGAACAGCAAATGTAACTTTTCTTGTCTGCATAGTAAACATTGGCATTTTTATCTGTTTGAATCTGTTTGCTTTCCGTGCCTTCTTGGTTGTAAATATTTGAACTACTTCCTGCTGAAGGTCCACAGTCTGGGCCAGCTCATGCTCTATTGAGATGGCTGCAAGGCCGACCAGCCTCTCCTGGGTCCTTGTGGGGCGTAGATGTGTTTTTATTAACTTCAGCTTGGAGAAGCTGCATTCTCCACTGGCAACTGCTACAGGAAGTGTTAGAAGTATGCACAGAGCAACTAAAGCATTTGGAAAGAGGGTGGTCATCTTATTTGTGCTCATAGAGTCCAGAACAGCCTTTGGAGTTGATCCTGCTGAAATGTATCTTGAAAGGGCTTTCAGTTCATTACCTAAATCACTCACATCAATGTGTCAACACTGTCTCTAGTGCCCTGAATTGCTGGTGTAGGTCTTCTTCAGATATAGTGAGGAGTTTGGGAATATCATACAACATCCCAAATATACTTCTGTGTTCCTTGAGCTGCAGGAAACGTTCTTCAACTGACTGTATTGCACAATCTAGCACCTGGTTAAATAATTCAATTTTGAATTGTTGTTTGGGGTCTCATGGGATTATTGCGTGTCTTGTAATCAAAATGTCTTCTTCTTCCATGACTCTTGTATTTTTGAATGGGTGGGAAAATAGCTTCAGTGTGAAGTTCCTTTGCCAACTTCTGTGCACTCGTCAGAATGTTTTGAAATCCCTCATCTGACCGGTAAGACTGTAGGTCTGGCTTTGCTTTGTCCAGTTGTTCCATTGCTCCAGATATATCAAGGTCAACACCTTGGAATCTCTTGCTTACAACATTTATTTCAAACAGTCTGTCATGCCACAACACTAAGCCACACAGAAATTTGAAGTGATGTATGTTTCTGGTGATTCCATTTCCCTCTGCCACTGTTCTCCCATGAACAGTTCCTGTCATAGTCTTATCCTCCATAATGGCAACTATGGCATCATCTATCTTCCCAATTTGGTGTTTGATGGGCTTTATTGCCTCCACTCAACTTTCCCATTGTGTGGCACTCAGTGGTTTCAGTGTCAGAGAGAATGTTCCCAGATGTTGCTTCAAAATTTGCCATCGATGAGTTGATGCAGAGAAAAATACATAAATGCTTTGAATTACATTAAAAAATTCAGCAGCCTCACTAGAAGCTGATGCTGCATCACTGACCACCACGTTCAATGAACGAGAACTGCATGGGACAAAAAAAGCTCGAGGGTTTAACTCTTGGATCCGTGTCTGCTCTCCTCTGTCCTTTCCTCTCATGTTGGCACCGTTATCGTAGCCCTGACCTCTCGTGTCAGCTATCGCAATGCCCGTATCTTCCAGCTTTTTAAGAAGCACATTTGTCATACCAGCTCCTGTAGTATCATCATGTCAATACATTCTGGAAAATGCTCTCGGACCGTCACCACTGCCGGGACATTTTCACTAGGTTCTGTTGTTGTTACAAAATGCTCCATTAAAGTCATTTGTTCCGTATGGCTGATGTCAGGTGCGCAGTCCGGAATAACAGAGTCATATCTGCTGACTTCAGAGCTGCCACAATCTTCTGTTTAACTTTTGTTGCCAGTAACGGTCTCATTTTGAATTGTTTTTCCAAGATAGTGGTGTGTGTACATTGCTTGGGTGGTGACTCTTCTTAGATGCTCCTGGAGTACAGCATCAAAGTCAGCCATCAGCTCCATAATATTAAGGAAGTTTCCATTGTTTGGCACATACTGCTGATCTGAAGTACCGCGCAGTGCTAGGGTTTGGGTAGCAGCATTCTCACAATGGCAATGAGCCTTTTCAGAACACTTTGCCACTAAAGAGCCTCTGATGCAATCTTCTCTTGATGCTGATCATCTGTGGTGGCCTTTAACCTTAGTCTCATCTCAAACTCTTTCCACCTATGGAATGCTCTCTGGTGATTTGCTGCCTTCTCATGGCAAGTCAGATTTCTAGCCAGATTTTTCCAGTCATTTGTTCCTGTAGAACCCAATGTGTCTGGAACATTAGACTGGAAGAAGAGTTTGCAACAAAACCAATATGCAGCATTCTGGGTTTTTGAGTACATAAGCCATGTCACCATTGGGGATTTCACGCCACTAATGTGTTGGATGGAAACTTCTATTTTCATTGTATTTGAGGAACATGAAGTTTTTCACTTGCTGTGGCCCATGCAGTACAAGGAAGTCCCTCAGGCTACTGCTCAAGTGGGTCCACAGTCCTGGATCATCTAGACTTAAGGAACTAAACTCAGCAGCAGCTGTTTCTTGCTCCTCCACCACACTCTTCTCTGATCTACACTTTTCTTCAGGAACGTACATGGTTACATCCATTTGAGATGGAGATATGGATGCTGCAGTAGCTGCCAGGTCACCTGCACTCTGACTAACTGGAAGATCAGGCATCTCCTCACCACTCACATCCTCACTGGGGCGGGAAGGCTCACTGTGAACATTTGTGTTTATATGTCTCAGGAGAGCTCCCTCCCGCTTAGATAGAAAAGCTTCCTTTGCTTTCTTTCTTTTTCTGAATGCTGCCCCAGAGGGGCGTTTTCTTCTTTCATTCATGATTGCTGTTCTGTGCCAGCTAGAGTGGCTCTCATCACTCAGTTGAAGGGGACAAATAAGCAGACTGGTAGCAGGGCCTGAGTGAGGGAAGATATCAGCGTCTTAAGGGCCTAACTGGCTCCTACTACTTCAGTTGACTGCCTGTTCTCCTCATTGAGTTCAGGGAAGCAGCAGACACAGTTTTCTACACTCTGGGTCCTAGCGCACAGCCAGGTTTTCAGCAGAGGTGAAGATGAGAGGGACAGGGCATTAGGCGGAGAGAGGCAAGGGACAAAGCTGTGGAAAAGATGCTTGGCTGGGCCCTGCCAAGGAACAGAGGAGGCAGATTCCCGGTGATGGGAGGGCAGGCAGTAGAGGGAGAGGAGTGGTGAAAAGTGACAGAGCTTCTAACCCCCAGGGCCCCTGGGGAGGGAAGCAAAGCAGGTGGGTGTTAGAAACAAAGACGACAGCCGAGTCCTGAGATGGACATGGAAGAGGGGCTGGGGCCCCACGTGCTGGGAGGCAGCAGGGAGGACATTGGAGGCAGCTGCAGCAGCCAAGGTGCTGAAGGGAGCAAAGTCTGTGACCAGGTGGAGAGGGGTGGAGATGGGGCCATGCAGATCCCCTGCTGCTCCGCTGGCTGCAATTGGTGAGGTGCTCACTGCGGATGGACTGGGAGGGTCTGAGTCAGGGAAGGCTCCAGGCTCTGCAAGTCCCTTATTGACTTATCCTTTCTACAGCACCTTTCACCTGGAGATCCTCACAGGAATCAGTTCACCCCCCTCTGCCCTCCACACATCGAAATGCAGCCACCTTTGGTGTGGAGCACAGCAGCTGTTCAACAGCTTCACTGCAATGTGGCACAACCATGTAGGAAGGAGGTGAAGAACAAAAGCTGGAGGGTGGATTTATTGTAGCCGTGTTTGAGGTGAGTGTGACGAAGTGGGCCTGTTCTTAATGTTTCCTACGAATATTGTGGGGGTGCCTCAGTTTCCCCTATGCAGTTCTTAAGTATCTAGGTGGTGGGGTAAGGGTGTATGATCATTGCAGAGCCCTAGAGGGCAGGTGTGTGCAGGGGTCTGGACACAGAGAATGGCCAACACCCTGTTTCCTGGCAACTGATGGCCTGGGCCCTTCCCCCCTGCAAGGTGAAAGCTGAAGGGTTGGAGAACAAAGGAATCAGGTGACCACCTGGCCCGGGAAAGGAACAAAGCCCAGAGGAGGAGGGGCTGGAGGGAGTGTCAGTTTGGGGCTGGCTGGGACATGCAGTGAAGGGCAGACGTGGTTGTCTGGCTCACTGGCCCCAAAATGGACCCAGCTGAGGGGTCCCGTTCTCTGCACCTGCAAGCTCTGTTTTAGACCATGTTCCTGTCGTCTAATAAACCTTCTGTTTTACTGGCTGGCTGAGAGTCACGTCTGACTGCGAAGTTGGGGTGCAGGACCCTCTGGCTTCCTCAGGAGCCCCGCCTGAGCGGACTGGCTGGGGGAAGCACACGGAGGGGCAGAGGATGCTGAATGCTCCGAGGTCAGACCCAGGAAGGTGGAAGCTGTGTGAGCTGTGTGTCCTGAAGACAGGCTGCTCACAGAAAGGCAACTGCCCCAGAGTCCTGACTGGCTTCATGGGGAGCAGTTCCAGAGCATCGCCCAGGGACTCCGTGACAGCGAGACTCCAGAGCTTCACCCCCCGAGAATAACACCAGGGTATCTGCACCCGCCACCAACACTAGTTTAGAGGGCAGAGAGCCCACTATGGCATCACCAACCCTACTTCCTGCAGCACCCGAGCTCCCCTTGGTCACCCATCTGAGATCAGGCTATGCCTAGTACTGTTTACCTTGCAAGTTCAGAGCACATACTTAGCTCACTGCCTTCTTTTCTTATACTGCTAGCAACACAATTATTCATTTAAAAATAACTCCACAGACATGTCAGCTGCTGCATCGTGAACCGTGGAGTGGAACTGGGACGCACCGTCAAGCCACGTGGCTGCTCAGTTCAGCAACCCAGTGTGCTTACGAAGCGTTTGAAATGGGTCTGTGCCCAACTCACAGCTCCACACCCCTCAAGCTGGCGGGGATGTGCGATGCCCTGGATACCCAAACCCACAGCCACTTCCCAGACTTGCAGGTGACCCCGTCTTTAGAATGGGGGAAGGCACGCTGGCCTGTGGACAGAACAGCAGCCTGGAGTGATATGGGCAGGAGCCCCCTGCATTATATAACGCCAACTGCTCACTGGCTGGTAAATGTCAGGAGGGGAACCGAGCTGTTCTTTCGCTGTGTGCAGAATGAATACTGCAGTCCAAGCGCCTACCCTCTGCTCCCCCAGCTCAGAGAGTCTCTCCAGAGGCCCCCAGTGCCAGAACATGGGACAAGACTGGGGAGGACAAAGGGGGCAGCTGGCAGGGAAATGGAGCAAGGCTCAGAGGGAGAGGGAGGGAATGTCAGATGGAAGGCCGGGCGGATGAAGGAAGCAGGAGAAAACAGAAGCCTCTCCCAGAGAGAACTGGGCGTGAGATGTGCCCACTTCATGTCCTTGTGCCTCCTAACAGCAGTGTGAAGCGGAGGGCATGCCACGGTACCTTTCATGGTGGGGGTCGTGCGGGGGACCTTCTTCCTCTGTCTGGGAGACATGGACAGTCCCGGCTGCAAAGAGAGGGAAGGCCAGGTCACAACAGGATACTGCACGGCACGAGAGCAACCAGGGCCGGAGGCGCCAGTGGCTGCATTGGTAGCTGGCTGGGGAGTGGGGCTGGCATCCAGCAGGCACAGAACAGGGCACATGCCCCCCCCCCCCCCGCCCTCCACAGCACAGCTCCCAGGGTGCTTTTGGTCAAGATGCAGCAATGCCTGCTGGGACCTGCGCACATTCTCATGTTCAGCCTCGGAGGGGGGCACAGGGAGAGGGGTGTGCGAGCAGTGAGGTCTCACCACCTGGATCCCAATGGAGCAATGACCGGCTGGCAGCCCTGCTATAGCTAAGGGGCCCCAGACATCGGCTGATTACAATAACTCAAGTGCAGCGCTGGTATCCCGTACGTCCCCCTCCTCCATCCCCAAGGGCACCCCCAGACACACCACAACCCACTGCACACAGAAGTCCACATGCAGTCTCACTCCCCTTCATGCCCCTTTGGAAGAGCTCTGGTGAGGGAGCCTGTGGAGTGGCTAGCAGGGCTGGGGGCTGCCTGCAGTTAGGGCTGGGGGCTGCCTGCAGTTAGGACTGGGGGCTGATGGGGGTACGTCCTGGGTGTGGCTCATTTCACCGTCACAGCTGGGACGTACGGGGGACTGGTTACAGATTTCATGAAATCCTTCCTGGAGCTCAGGGAGAACCGAGATTCCTTCCCGACACCCGTGCACGCAGTCTGTCTGCTTCCACAACCCTCACCCATCCCCAGCCCCCACTTGCCCACCCCTCACCCCCAGAGAGCCTCTCCCACCCACCCCACATGCCCATTTCCCCACAGCTAGGCACGTGCACATTCACACACCACACGCAGACTCCCACACTTCCTTTACCCCTGCCCCTGCTCCCGCACACAGTCTCTCCTGCCTGCTAGCTCAGGTCTGGAGTCGCCCGGGGGAGCTGGGTCCTGGGAGCAGCCCAATGGCCTCTCCTCGTCTGCACTCCCTACGCCACTGTTCTCCAAGAATGGCAGCCTCGTGGCCCGCTGGGCCCAGGGATCAGGCTAGGCTGACCCGACTGACAGAACCGCTCTGCCCTGCTGCTCTGGGCTGACCAGGAACGTGAGACTCAGGCATGATCCTGCTAGGAAATGCAAGGCATGCAGAGTCCTACCGTGCAGGGCTCCCCTGATGGGCGCCCGTGTGCAGGACTGCCAGCCCCTTCCAAACCACCAGAGGAGGATCCATGAGACAAGGAGGCACCTACCTTCAGCAATGGGTTGGGGAGCCGGTCCTCGTCAATTTCTGTGGGGCAGAGGGGGCACGTGGAAATGGGGAGAAAAAGAATGGGGGGTGGGAGAGAAAAGGAGCAACAGGTTAATAGAGAGAAGACTCCAGGAGCTGGTCACACCCAGGTGGATGCTCAGGGGAAGGTCCAGCCCTGGGGATCTTCAGCAGCTGCTTTATAACACACTGCATTCAAACCACTAACCCCCTCCCCGCTGACCGTAGGAATCCTTTGCATTTCCATACTGTCCTCAGCTGGGGATCTCAAAATGCTGCAGAAATATGGATTAACTTCATCGCAGCACCCCAGTGAGAGAGGGGGCAGGTCAGGGGGCTCAGCCCTGGTCTACAAAGGGGGAAACAGCTGGGCTATTTGCTCAGACACTCTTTCTGCCCCATCAAGCAGCCAGAGGCTGGGCCCGACTGACACGCCCCTCATGTGTCATTCCCACCACCGCAAAGTGGGTGCCAAACACCACCCAGTCAGCACGGGAGCACTTTTTGCCCACTTAGAATTATAGAATCGTAGAAGATTAGGGTTGGAAGAGCCCTCAGGAGATATCTAGTCCAACCCCCTGCTCAAGGCAGGACCAACCCCCAACTAAATCATCCCAGCCAGGGCTTTGTCAAGCCTGACCTTAAAAACCTCTAAGGAAGGAGATTCCACCACCTCCCTAGATAACCCATTCCAGTGTTTCACCACCCTCCTAGTGAAATAGTGTTTCCTAATATCCAACCTAGACCTCCCCCACTGCAACTTGAGACCATTGCTCCTCGTTCTGCCACCTGCCGCCACTGAGAACTGGGCAGGGCAGCAGCAGGTCAGTCCCTGGCCAGGAGTCTCACTTTATTGCTGGTGAAATGCATTGGCTCAGTCCCAGGGAGCATGCTGGCTCCTAGCGCCCAGCAATGGAGTCTTTGTGCCAGGGCACCACAGCCCATGCTGGTGTGGGACACATGGCACAGCAGACCTCACGCTGCCGGACTCACCCTGAAGCAGCTTCACTTGCTGACGATTTGCCGCAGTGTGGCTGAGATCGGGATCAGGCCCAGCCCGCTCACTTTGTTCCCAGGTTTCCCTGGAGAGGTGGGTTTTGCCTGTAGAGCAGAGTCCCTGCTGGGCAGCCTGGGTGAGTAGCCCCCTCTCCTCCCAGGCACAGGGGCAGGGTGGGGACAGGATGAGCCTCCCAGAGCATGTGTGTGTGGGGGGGGGGCCCTCTCTTTGCACAGAGTGCCTATGGAATGGGTGTATTTGTGGGCGGTCGTCTGTGTGGGGTGTATACAGAGTGTGTGGGGAGAGTGTCACGGAGTGTGGGGGAGTCCGGCGGACTGCTCCCCTCTTTCTGGGATTCACTGTAACTCTCAGCCAGCCAGGATAACGGAAGGTTTATTGGACAATAGGAACACAGTCTAAAACAGAGCTTGGGGTACAACCAGGACCCCTCAGTCAAGTCCTTCTGGGGGGCAGGGAGCTTAGACTCCAGCCCTGGGGTTCCCTGCGTTCCACCACCCAGCACCAAACTGAAAACAATCCCCCCCCCCACCAGCAGGCTCTCTCCTGCAGCCTTTGTCCAGTTTCCCGGGCAGAGGAGTTACCTCCTCCCTCCCCCTCCCCCTCCTGGCTCAGGTTACAGGCTCTCAGGTCTCCCATCCCCAGTGAAACTCCCCTGCCAGGTTCCCAGGTCAACACTCCCCCCTCCCTGCTGGGTCACAGAGAGCACAGCAGGGGAGGGTGTACATGTGTGAGATTCCATGGGCTCTCTGCCTGTGTCTCTCCACCTCCCACCAGGACTGAGCTGGGATGCTGTCGCCATGACAATTTCTGCTCCAACAGACTAAAAAAATCCCCTGGTTTTAAAACACTTTCCCACTCAGCAATGGGTACCCAACCAGTAGCACCTCGGTTGCCTGGGAAACAAAACAGAGTGTTGCATTTACACTGGCTTCAGATCCAGGCAAGACGGCACAGCTTAGGGATGCAAGGTCAGGGAGCTGGGGGGAAATGGCTGGTGCCTTTCTCTGTGTGATTGATGAGAGGCTTTCACAGAATCACAGAATATCAGGGTTGGAAGAGACCTCAGGAGATCATCTAGTCCAACCCCCTGCTCAAAGCAGGAGCAATCCCCATTTTTTGCCCCAGATCAACTTAACAGCCCCCTCAAGGATTGAACTCACAACCCTGGGTTTAGCAGGCCAATGCTCAAGTTTATCGACATTTACTGATAAAAATCTAATTCTGCCAAGCCTATCTAAAGGTATGTTTTGGGTTTGATACAAACATCAAGTGACATGTAACGGATGGATGGGGGGAGGGGTGCCAGAACAAGGTTCTAACTGGCTATGTTGCAGGTTTGTACTGCCATACAGGAAATGCAGCTCAGACAACAATTGTACCCTATACTCTAGGTTGAAGGGGGATAGTTGTGTTGTAGAGCAGATACTTGTTAAACCCACCCCCAAATAAAGTGTAGATGACCATGAAAAACAAACCAAAAACAAAGGCACTTACAGGCACTCTGACATCATCATAGAAACTCCACGCCAGAGCCCACCTCATGGTACGGCCTTGACAGAATTCAGTGTGGGTAACTTTAGGAACCCCCTTTGCGTGCCTTCATGCAATCTAGCTGGGTGTGAGGCTACACCTACTGTTGTGCTGAGTAATAACAACACCTGGAGGGGTTTGCTGCTTGTCACTAGCAAAGCATTGTGTGAGACAGCCCAGGCTGGAGAGTTAAGGGGGCACAGTGGTACTCCAGTTCCAGGTTGAACCCCAGGGAACCCCCCACCCCTGCCCCGCAACTTTGTGTCATCTGCAGACTTGATCAGTATGCTCTCTATAGCTACAACCAGGTCATTAATAAAGATGTTAAACAACACCAGACCCAGAACAGATCCTGTGGAACCCCACTTGAGACCTCCCTCTAATCTGACATCATAGTTACTCTTTGTTTGTGGTTGTTCGACTAATTATGTATCCACTCAATGGTAGTTCTGTTGAGCCTGCATTTCTCCAGCTTACTTCTCAGAATGTCATGAGGGGCTTTGTCCAAAGCCTTGCTGAAGTCCAGGTGTGATCTATCAAACCAGTTACTCTGTCAAAGAAGGAAACCATGCTGGTTTGGCATGATTTGTTTTGGGTAAATCCATGCTGGCTGCTAGAGATTACCCCTTTTCAGAGTAACAGCCGTGTTAGTCTGTATTCGCAAAAAGAAAAGGAGTACTTGTGGCACCTTAGAGACTAACCAATTTATTTGAGCATGAGCTTTCGTGAGCTACAGCTCACTTCATCGGATGCATACCGTGGAAACTGCAGCAGACTTTATATACACACAGAGATCATAAAACAATACCTCCCCCCACCCCACTGTCCTGCTGGTAATAGCTTATCTAAAGTGATCATCAAGTTGGGCCATTTCCAGCACAAATCCAGGTTTTCTCACCCCCCCCCACCCCCATACACACACAAACTCACTCTCCTGCTGGCAATAGCTCATCCAAACTGTCTGACAGCCCCGCAACCTGAAGCAAATACTCACCAACAACCACATACCACACAACAGAACCACTAACCCAGGAACTTATCCTTGCAACAAAGCCCGTTGCCAACTGTGCCCACATATCTATTCAGGGGACACCATCACAGGGCCTAATAACATCAGCCACACTATCAGAGGCTCGTTCACCTGCACATCCACCAATGTGATATATGCCATCATGTGCCAGCAATGCCCCTCTGCCATTTACGTTGGTCAAACTGGACAGTCTCTACGTAAAAGAATAAATGGACACAAATCAGATGTCAAGAATTATAACATTCATAAACCAGTCGGAGAACACTTCAATCTCTCTGGTCACGCAATCACAGACATGAAGGTCGCTATCTTAAAACAAAAAAACTTCAAATCCGGACTCCAGCGAGAAACTGCTGAATTGGAATTCATTTGCAAATTGGATACTATTAATTTAGGCTTAAATAGAGACTGGGAGTGGCTAAGTCATTATGCAAGGTAGCCTATTTCCCCTTGTTTTTTCCTAACCTCCCCCCCCCCCCCCGGACGTTCTGGTTAAACTTGGATTTAAACTTGGAGAGTGGTCAGTTTGGATGAGCTATTGCCAGCAGGAGAGTGAGTTTGTGTGTGTATGGGGGTGGGGGGGGTGAGAAAACCTGGATTTGTGCTGGAAATGGCCCACCTTGATTATCATGCACATTGTAGGGAGAGTGGTCACTTTGGATGAGCTATTACCAGCAGGATAGTGAGTTTGTGTGTGGGTTTTTTGGATGGGGGTGAGGGGGTGAGAGAACCTGGATTTGTGCAGGAAATGGCTCACCTTGATTATCATGCACATTGTGTAGAGAGTTGTCACTTTGGATGGGCTATTACCAGCAGGAGAGTGAGTTTGTGTGTGTGGGGGTGGAGGGTGAGAAAACCTGGATTTGTGCTGGAAATGGCCCAACTTGATGATCACTTTAGATAAGCTATTACCAGCAGGACAGTGGGGTGGGAGGAGGTATTGTTTCATATTCTCTGTGTGTATATAAAGTCTGCTGCAGTTTCCACGGTATGCATCCGATGAAGTGAGCTGTAGCTCACGAAAGCTCATGCTCAAATAAATTGGTTAGTCTCTAAGGTGCCACAAGTACTCCTTTTCTTTTAGAGATTACCCCTTCATCATCCAGGTATTTGCAAATTGAATGTTTTATACATAGGGCCCTACCAAATTCACAGTCCATTTTGGTCAATTTCACAGTCATAGGATTTGAAAAATCATAAATGTCATGATTTAAACCTGAAATTTCAGAGTGTTATAACTGTAGGAGTCCTGACCCAAGAAGGAGTTGTGGGATGGTCGCAAGGTTAATGTAAGGGGGTCGCGGTGCTGCTACCCTTACTTCTGCGCTGCTGCTGGCGGCGGCGCTGCCTTCAGAGCTGGGCAGCTGGAAAGCGATGGCTGCTGGTCGAGAGCCCAGCTCTGAAGGCAGAGCCGCCGCCAGCAGCAGCACAGAAGGATGGCATAGCACGGTATTGCCACCCTCACTTCTGCACTGCTGGCCCCGGGGCGCTCCCTTCAGAGCTGGGCACCTGGCCAACAACCAGATCTCTCCAGCCACCCAGCTCTGAAAGGCAGCACATAGATAAGGGGGGCAATACCACAATCCCCCTAAAATAACCTTGCAACCCCCCTGCAATTCCCTTTTGAGTCAGGCCCCCCCCAGTTTGAGAAATGCTGGTCTCCCCCGTGAAATCTGTATAGTATAGGATAAAAGCACACAAAAGACCAGATTTCACCAGGGGAGACCAGATTTCACGGTCCGTGATGCATTTTTCATGGCTGTAAATTGGTAGGACTTTATTTATACATTGCTGTAGTAGCTTCCCAGGTAAAATGTCAGACTGACTGGTCTATAGTTCCCTGGTTCCTCCTTTCCCCCCTTTTAAAGATGGGCCCTAGGTTAGCCCTTCTCCAGTCATCTGGGACCTCTCCTGTCATCCATGAGTTTGTAAATATTATTGCCAGTGGCTTCAGCTAATTCCTTCAGTACCCTGGGCTGAATAGCATCTGGTCCTGCTGATTTGAATTCCTTCAAACTAGTCAGAAGATCTCGGATTTGTTCTTTCCTTATCCTGATCTGCACCCCTTCCTCTTTATTGTCCATGGTAACTTTGTTAGTTGTTTGGTCGCATGTTACTTGGGCACTTGCCCAGAAGGCCATGTGAAATCACCCTCAATGAACTGTTGTTTGGAGCAGTGCTGGGGATTCTGGGATTAAGACAACTGAGTGCAGTCTGGGATGTAACAGCAAGTCCATTACTGTAACGGAATCCTAAATGGTATTATACTGTTCAGCCACTAGGCAGTGCTGTGTGTAACCTAACTTATTTAACCTAACCTCAGCCATACATCCCGGAGCATTGAATAGACTAATAGTGCACATATCTGGTTGTGTATCTTGCTCAGAAGGAAGCTCTGTGACCAGACCATGTCTGGTACAGGAGCATGACATGGCATCAGAAATAAACTAAGAACAGAAACAGAAGGGAAACAGCAACAAAAGTTGGAAACAGAAGGAACAAAGCAACAAAGCTTGCAGGATCTCATCAAAGTGCCACTCTTCAATGCCCCAGAGAACTTCAGCTTTGACAAACCTTCAGAATGGACAGACTGAACACAAGATTTTGCAAGATTTTGCATTGCTGCCAAGTTCCACAGTGAACCTGAAGATATTCAGGTATTTTCTTTGTTTATGCTATTGGGCAGCAGGCAAATCCTTTGACTTTACTGAAGACAGTCACAAAGATGACTATGAAATGGTTCTGGCTATGTTTGATGCATATTTTATACCTCAGAGAAATGTGGTTTATGAAAGAGAATGTTTTCATCAGAGAAAATGCTGAATGTTTTATAAAAGCTCTCTCTTTTATAAAAGATCGGGTTAACACATCTTTCACAGAAGCTACAGACTTAACCCACATTAGCCATAATTGAACAGAGAGGCTGAGATAAACTGTATAGGCAGCCAACAAAATCCTACAGCAGGAAGATCCATTCCTTGCTCTTATGAGTTACAGATCAACACCAGTAGTGGCTACTGGATATAGTCCATCACAACTCCTGATGGGAAGACAGCTCAGAACTATTGTTCCAACTTTGGAACAGAAACTATCTCGAAAGTGGCCAGACATGAAAACAGTAGCCAAATTGGATAAAAAGGCAAAAAGACCCTAAAAACACTTTTACAACAGCTGTCACTCAGAAAACACCTGGGTCTAGAACCTGGTGACTGTGTTTGTGTCAAATTGGATGCAGAAAAAGGATGGATAGGTCCAGCTATTGTAAAGAAAAAGAATTCATCGCCCAGATCATATGTGATTGAGACCAACAGTGGAGAGTTCAACAGAAACCATCGACATATACAGTTTGTTCTTCAGAAAGATCAACAGAGCAAATCCTACAGATGGCGGATACAGAAGAAGAAAACACAAGGATTCCAAACTGAACATAGCCAATCATTGCAATTAATGGACAGCCAGATGAGCAAGCTGTTATGTGTTTGGGTCGTGTAATTAGAAAATCACTATGATTCAGAGGCATTTAACAGACTAATACATGCTGAGCTTCAAAGATAGCGTGATAGCATAAACTTTGTAAATGGCAGGAATGTAGAACTTAAAGGGGGAGATGTAATGGAATGCACAACCCATCCTGAAGGACGACCCATCACTCTCACAAATCTTGGGAGACAGGCCAGTCCTTGCCTACAGACAGCCCCCCAACCTGAAGCAAATACTCACCAGCAATTACATACCACACAACAGAACCACTAATCCAGGAACCTATCCTTGCAACAAAGCCCGTTGCCAGCTGTGCCCACATATCTATTCAGGGGACACCATCACAGGGCCTAATAACATCAGCCACACTATCAGAGGCTCGTTCACCTGCACATCTACCAATGTGATATATGCCATCATGTGCCAGCAATGCCCCTCTGCCATGTACATTGGTTAAACTGGACAGTCTCTACGTAAAAGAATAAATGGGCACAAATCAGATGTCAAGAATTATAACATTCATAAACCAGTCGGAGAACACTTCAATCTCTCTGGTCACGCAATCACAGACATGAAAGTTGCGATATTACAACAGAAAAACTTCAAATCCAGACTCCAGCGAGAGACTGCTGAATTGGAATTCATTTGCAAATTGGATACAATTAACTTAGGCTTGAATGGAGACTGGGAGTGGCTAAGTCATTATGCAAGGTAGCCTATTTCCCCTTGTTTTCTCCTACTCCCCGCCCCCCCCCCCCCCCCCGATGTTCTTGTTAAACCCTGGATTTGTGCTGGAAATGGCCCACCTTGATTATCATACACATTGTAAGGAGAGTGATCACTTTAGATAAGCTATTACCAGCAGGAGAGTGGGGTGGGGTGGGGGGGAGAAAACCTTTTGAAGTGATAAACACCCATTTTTCATGGTCTGTGTGTATAAAAACATCCTCACTGTATTTTCCACTTTAATTATGCATCCGATGAAGTGAGCTGTAGCTCACGAAAGCTCATGCTCAAATAAATTGGTTAGTCTCTAAGGTGCCACAAGTACTCCTTTTCTTTTTGCGAATACAGACTAACACGGCTGCTACTCTGAAACCTGTATTATACAGTTCAGCCACTAGGTGGCAATGTGTAACACATACCTTAGTTAAGTTAACCTCTGTCATACCTGGCAAAGTATTAAAGGATCTTACAGTGCTCCCATCTAGTGTGTATCTTGCTCAGAAGGAAGCTCTGGGACCAACCCGTGTCTCTCCAGGAGCACGCCAATTGCCACACGTGTGCCTGCTGAGTGTGAAGGCACTGGCTTGTGCTAATAACCGTCAAGATAACGACAGTGAGGTAAAGTACAATGGATGTAACTCTCTCGTAAAGACAGGGCTTAGCCAGCCGCTATAGAGAACACAATTCCCTCAGCAGCAGCTAACCCAGTCTTAGCTGGGAGTGGCTAAGTCATTATGCAAGGTAGCCTGTTTCCTCTTGTTTTTTCCTACCCCCCCCCCCCCCGATGTTCTGGTTTAACTTGGATTTAAACTTGAAGAGTGGTCAGTTTGGATGAGCTATTACCAGCAGGAGAGTGAGTTTGTGTGTGTATGGGGGTGGGGGGGATGTGAGAAAACCTGGATTTGTGCAGGAAATAGCCCAACTTGATTGTCATGCACATTGTGGAAAGAGTTGTCACTTTGGATGGGCTATCACCAGCAGGAGAGTGAATTTGTGTGGGGGGGTGGAGGGTGAGAAAACCTGGATTTGTGCTGGAAATGGCCCACCTGATGATCACTTTAGATAAGCTATTACCAGCAGGACAGTGGGGTGGGAGGAGGTATTGTTTCATATTCTCTGTGTATATATAAAGTCTGCTGCAGTTTCCACGATATGCATCTGATGAAGTGAGCTGTAGCTCACGAAAGCTTATGCTCTAATAAATTGGTTAGTCTCTAAGGTGCCACAAGTACTCCTTTTCTTTTTGTAATAAGAAGCTGTCACCTAAGATGGTCCCAGGCTCCCCCATTGACTCCCCAGACTCCCCCATTGACACACCAAAAGAAGACCCAGTGCACATAGTTTCATAATAGGATGGTCCTGCTTCTTTTAAATGTCATTAGTAGGCTTCAGAGTCAACACCCATTGAGATGAATGGGGGCGGTTCACTCCTCTTACAGCCACTGCTCCAGTCTGTGCACACTCAAGTGAATATCACTGCATTTGTTACACTCGCTGATAACTGACTGCACTGGTGCTGTGCTCAGGTTGCATCAGCTGAGGATCTGGCCCTTAGTATATTTTTAATGAAAACTGAGATTCTGGAGAACAAGGAGGCAATCATCACAGAAAGAGACTGGCACAATGGTGGCTCACACAGCTCAATGCAAGAGTCCTGTGGATGCCACTCCCTCTCTTTACAGTTGTGTGGCAGGTTGCAAGGATGCCTGAGCCCTGCAGAACCCGTGAATTGGATCACGGAAGGCAGCAAGGGCCTGGTGTGGCTCTGGCTATGCTAAATCTCCCATCGTTAACATTTCGTTCCTGCTGTCACTTTCCATCTCTCCGAGACGGAGAGTTTACCCTGGCTGATGGAGCGTGTCTGCCAGCTCCTTTCATGGTAAGAGACAGAGCGTGGAGCCTTCTCCCTCCAATCTGGCTGCAGGGAGAATACCTGCATTGTGTGCATCAGAGGGTATCATGGCTGCAAAGGGGTTAGCAGGAAAGACAGACCAATTACAGCACAAATGAGCTTGGTCCACCTGCCAGCTCCTCTCAGCTCCATGCATTCAATTAATTTTTGTTTGCATAGACTTCATTTGTGCAGCTCTAGGAACCTCGCTGGCTCTGGCATTTTTTAACGGGCCGAACCAAACCCCCAGATCCAAATGCCACGGGCTTTTGGGATGTTTGAAACCTGGATCCAAATCAATGGCTCCAGCCCCAGTGAGGGACTTGGCATTTGAAAATCTGTCTGCCGCTGGTCCATAGCTGCTTTCCCTTCATCTGCAAGGGGGTTCTGCTCAGCCCCTTGGAGAGTGAGGGAGTGAGTGGCCGCAGCATTGCAAGCTCATTCATATTTGATCGCCCAGGAGTGTTTTTAAAAGACTGCAGCCCTCTGTGGGTCTCAGCAGCGTGTCACAGCTCATTTGTCAGTGGAGTGGAGGGAGCTGGGGCCTTAGTCGGAACAGCAGCTAAATCCTGCCAGCCGTGCTGCTCCCAGAAAGAGGTGAGGCCTTTCCTGGCCCCTAGAGGCACAGAGCAGAGCATTGCTGGGAGGGATTGCAACCCAAATCCAAGCAACAGCTGCCATTTTAATGGAACGCATGAGTGTGAGAGCGACCCTGGCTGTTCTGCGATAGGAATTAGCAAGCAGTGACTCCTTCCCTAGAGCTGGGCACAAAAAGCAAGCCAAAGGGAGTCGTACTAGCTTGGCCTACAACAGAAAACACTCTCACCTGAACCAACTAACATGAAGGGAGACCAGCTAATGGTTTGCACGTATCAGAAGGCAGGAAGCTATCCAGCAGGGACAGGCCCAGGGAGGTGAGGAGGGGTGAGCACTAGGAACGGTGGCACCAAGTTCTGAAAAGAAAAATCTAGGAGAGATAATTGGAAAATGGGCTTTTTGGGGGGCAGAAAATTTCAACTTTTTGGTGGGAAACAAAGTATTTCAATTTGGAAATGCCTCATGAGATCTGCAGTCTGAGTGCTCCAAACTCCCATTCCCCTCTGTAGGCCAGGCCCTGGTCAGACAGCAGCTCCCAGCTGGTGAGGGGAGGCAGTTGCATTATGAAGTCCTTGTGTATCTTGGGAGACATAGTCCAGCCCAGCTCATAGAGGAGAATGGGGAGATGAGGAAACAAACCACAGCTCCCATGAGGCACTACAGCAGGCTCTCTGAATTGAAATATTTGTTTTCAGGTGTTTGTTTTTTTGACAAAAAATGTGGTTTCCCTCTGAAAGCAGACTCTTTGGTCTGCTATTATTTAGTCAAAAATCCAATTTTCCATCAAAAATAATTTGATGGAATTAAAACCAGCTGGAAAATTTATGGCAGGCATCCAGGAAACACTGTAACAATGCAATCTCTATAGAGCTGGATGAATAACGGATTTTTTCATTCACTGGCTGAACCAAAAAATCAGAATTTCTGTTTGGCTTGTGCTGATCCGAAACAGAAAATGTTCAGGTTTCTTTTGTTTTCGGGTGATTTTTCCTCTTTTGTTTTGCTTTTTAAATTACTCTAGCTACATTCTGAAACAGAACATCCTTTCGAAAGTAAAAGTCAAAATGTTTCATTTTGAAAGTGTAAAAAGTTTCAATTTAAAAAAAAATATTTTTTTTAACAGCAGAAATTATTTGCTGAATTCCGCCTGAATTCATGAATAGCTTCAGTCAACCTAAAACTGATTTTTTTGTTGAATAAACTATTGCAGGGGTGGCCAAAGTGTGACTGGGAGACGGGGGAGCTTGGGACCTCTGCCTTGCAGCGGGGTCGGGTGGTAAGGGTTTCTGCCCAGCAGGGAGTGGGGTCTCAGGGCTTCTGTGCAGAAGGGAGGGGAGTCTTGGGGCATCAGCCCTGCAGGAGTCATCTACCAGGGCTAGGGGCTTCAGCAGGAGCAGGGCTGAAGCCCCAACCCATGGCTTCCAGAAGGTGTGCCCCAGCTCTTGAACTTCTGAAGATTGTAGTATGTACCTCGGCGGGCCAGTAAGTTTGGCCACCCCTGAACTATTGTCTGAAAAAGTTCACCCAGCTCTGGTTCTGTGTTGTTAGTGGGAGTCACCAGGTCATGCTATTACATACAGTCTTACAAGTTCTTTTCCCAGTGAGTGAGCAGCATCCAGCCTTCGAAGAAATGCTCTATTGTGGTTAGCTTTGCAATATAGTTTCTTTGGGGGAGCTGTTGCAAACCACTGAGAGTTTGCTCCTTGCCCGACTCTTTCTAGCTAGAACCAATTCAGGGGCAGGGTTACTCCATGGGCACCAGGAATTTAATAAATGTTTCTTTCCAGAAAGCAGCTTGGAGTGTCACTAATGAGCCTTTTGCTTGTTGGTCACTGCTTTGAATCCCAGTGTAGCTGGACTTAGAACTAGCAAGTCAATCACGCCAAAAGGCTCCAGAACAGCGTTTCTGACCAGCTCCCTGCTCCAGGACAGTGCTAGTCATTTCTCCTTCGGAGCGGGGAGCTGGGACTGGGGGCTCCAGCGCTCTTTTTTTAGGACTCAAGCACTGTCTGAAATTTGTTCCCCTCCAGCTAGGCAGCCCTGACATGCAGTACTGGATTTACCACCATGGTGCTGGGCCCACAGTCCAAAGGGGCCCTGGCCTGGCCTGCTCTTCTCTGCCCCCCGCTGTCTCCTGTGGGGGCAGAAGCTTGATGCTGCTGGCTCCTGTTGCAGCAGGACAGGCTCTGCCAGCAGCCAAGCTCCTCCCCTGCTTCTCCTAGCATGCTGCATTCCCTCCCCTCCCCATCTCCCAGCCACCGATCAGCTGTTTGCCTGCAGGAGGGAGGGGGAAGAGCAGAGCCTCAGCATGCTGGCTGCTCTGGGGTGGGGTGGGGTGGGGTGGGGTGGGGGGGTGGGACCTTGGAGATGGGGCTGGAATCGGGGCTACCCCCTCCAGCCCCTGCCGTGAGCACCCCCATGACCCCAGCCCACATCCCCAGTCCCAACTCCTGCACCCCCTCACACCTCCCCAACCCCCTGCCCAACTTCTGCACCCCCCTCACACCTCCCCAGCCTCCGTCCTGACTCCTGCACCCCCCACACATACCCCACCCTGAGCACCAAACGGGAGCTCCTGCACCCCCCTCCCATTCCCACTTGCACCCCTCGCACCAAACAGGAGCTTCCTCAGGTAAGCGCTCCACACCCCAACCTCCTGCCCCAACCTTGAGCCCCCACCCTCACCCTAGCTCCTGGCCAGACCCCGCACTCCAACATTGTTTTACATTTTTTTGTATAAAGCGCTCTTATCCAAAGCTCTTTAGAATAGTTAGCTAACGGCACAAACAATATTTGGAAAGATCATTAAGTGTCCGTCGAGACCCTCTGCGATTTTTAAGTGGTCTGTGGAAAAATAAGTTAGACTACAAGAACAATCAAGGTACCTCACTTTATTTTCATTTACTTACTATTACTTATAGGAGGAGGATGAAGAAAAAAAGAATGAAAAACGGGGGCAGGGGGAGATAAGAGAGAATGTTCTTTTTGTTGGCGGGGTCCCAAGGAGGGGCCCCAAAAATGAAGCTGAGCACAGGGCCGGGGGGGCCCCACTAACTCTAAATCCACCACTGGCTGTCACGTCATATGGGCTGGGGATACTGTGCCGACTGATCCCCCCAGTCTCCAACCTACCTGGGTAGCAGTACAACAGACATGGCCCTGCCCGCTAGCTCCTCTCCACTCCCTAGCCCACCCACCACTTGCTTCCCCCCCCCACTGCTTAAAAATGATTGTTTGCCCCTTCCCCTCCGCTCAGGGTTTTCTGGCGGCCCTGTTGCCAGGTATCCAGTTTTAGACTGAAAACTCCAGTAGAAAACGGGACCTGAGTGTCCGGTTAGCAGTGCTGAGTGGAAACTAAAAGTCCGGTTATAGGAGTAACCACATTAGCCTCCTCTCCCCCCACTCCCAACACCCACCCCAGAGGGCTGGAAGAAAGCCTGTCCTGCTGCTGCAGGAGGGGGCAGCTCCGTGCAGAGAGAGACGAAGAGACTGGGCTAGAACCAGGTAGGTACCCGCTTTATGTGGGCAGGGGTGGGAGGGGGATCCTGTTTACACCGTCCCTAGCCCTGCTGCGCTTGCAGTTTACCCATGGCCCCCCCCTTGCTCCGGGAACCAACCCTAGCTCCCACCCCACTGTGCTTTTGCCCCCGGCCCCTTTTACAATCATTCCCCACAAATATGTTTGGCACTGGGCCCACAAAAAGTTAATCCGGCCCTGCTGACATGAAATGAGTTTGTCGAATCTCCATTCCAACTTCTACACTACCACCGTGCTGCATGCGAGACAGTGAACTGCTGGGGCCAGGGACTGTCCCACACCTGTCTGTACAGTGCCCTGTGTGACCGGACCCTGTTCTCAGCTGGGGCCTCTAATGAGAGCTCCAGCAGGAGGGGCCAAACCTGCCTTACTCGTGATGACTGTGGTAGAGTTGACAGCACCGTAACCATGGGGGGAGGTATGGGGGGGAGGAAGTCCCTGGATCAAAACAAAACAAAATAAAATACATGATTTTGCAGACAGGCTCATGAGCTGTAAACTTAGAATATCAGGGTTGGAAGGGACCTCAGGAGATCATCTAGTCCAACCCTCTGCTCAAAGCAGGACCAAGCCCCAATTTTTTCCCCAGATCCCTAAATGGCCCCCTCAAGGATTAAGCTCACAACCCTGGGTTTAGCAGACCAATGCTCAAACCACTGAGCTATCCCTCCATACAGCCACCACAACCATCTGACCACATGCAGGTCACAAAACGCCTTAACACAAGCCCCTTCCAAATCAGTGGCCTGGTATCAAAGATGCTGATCACCTTCCTCCCCCTCGAGTCAACAAGAACTGGGAAGTCGGAAGTAAGAACAATCAGGCCATGTATTTCAGAGCCTCAATATGGGATTCAGGACCCGACTGTGGGGTCCACATTGGAAATCGCTGTCGTTGGTCTCTGCAGTGCTGTCCGAGTCCTGCTGCTTTTTACCCACTTGCATGGCTCATGCCAACCTCTCTGCTAACTTGCTCCCCATGTCTGGTGCACACAATCATCCCATGCCCAGAGGAAACACCCCCCAACCCCCCACCTGACAGGCCCTGGGCGCAGCCTGCATGGGCCAGGCGTGCGGCTGGGAGGGAAGCACAGTGAAAAACAGAACAGAAGAGCAAGGGAGAGAGCTGGAGAGAGAAGGAGGGAGAGGGAGAAGGTGATGAGGGAAGCTGGAAAGATTCAAGGAGGGGGAGGGTAGCACAGTAGCCAGCCACATCCCTGCCCCACAACCCAGAGGCTGGGAGCCCCATGGCTGCTGTCAGAGTCTACACATCACGTTGCAGGTCAGATGCAGCCCTTGCAAGCAGAGGGAAGGCGGCCACCTTGACATCTCCCTAGACAGACAGAGAGACAGACAAACAGATCCCAGGGACACATAGTTCAGCCAGGCAGCTGCTGCCTGGTGCGGGGAGAAGCTGCCAAGGACTCCTGGGATGGGACAGCACAGGCCAGGCCTCTCCGATGCCAGAGGCAGCTGTTTCCAAGGGAGACGGAAGATGGATGGGGTGAGGCAGGGGGCTGAGCTCCCTGGGACTCTGTGACTGCTCCAGCCCTGGGAGCAGAGCAGGAAGCGCAGCCTGGACTGGAGCAAGGTGGTGCTGGTTGGGGTGGGGAAGCAGCCAGGAGGGAAAGTGAGGGGGAGATCCCCCTCTGATGAGGGAGCAAGTCTCCCCGCCCCCTGAGTCTGGGGGTATGCGCTGCGCGGCAGTACGAGAGCAGTGGTGCCTAAAAATTCACCACTGGCGCACGGCCAGAACCCAGGACTGCTCTTCTGGACATCAGGCCCTTAACCATGATCCTTTGCCCAGGCCCACTGGCTGGCCAGGGGCTGCGCCCCTCATTAACGGGGAGCAGGTTTTGGAGCCGTAGGGGAGGGAGTGGGGTTGGTGTGCCTGGAGAGGCCCCTGGCATAAGGGCCTGGACTCTGCAAGTTCCACCCAGACGCAGGGCCAGGCCTGAGAAAGGAAACCGTTTTCCCCGGGTCTCCGGAAGAGAGACTGATTCCTGCAAATCATCTGCTGGCTACAGGTCTCACCTGGGGATGACTGGTCGCTGCTCAGAACCAGGGTGGCGGGAGTTGGCCGGCGCCTCCGGATCTAGACAGAGAGAGGGGACAAAAATAATCTCTACATATCAGAGGAGACAAAGCAATACAATACGGCAGCACCCCAGAGACTGACCCAACACGCGGTGTCAGCCTGCCACTGCCTGGGTGCAGCAAGCTGCTTGCAACTGGCCACTGCGTTGTCTCATCCATCAGAGGCACTGCTGTGCGCAGCAGGCCTGATCCCACCCTCCCCCTATATCCAAGGCGAGGGCGGGGTGGGCAGCACATTGCTGAGAGCAGAGTTTAGCCTGGTGCTGCCTGTCTGTAGGTACTTACTGCACCCTAGCCATTTGTCTCTTGTACAACAGCTGCAGGTGGGCTGATATTTAGCACAGCATTAATTAGAGATGCCTCAAACCCCCAAATCTGCATCTGGGGGAGGATTTCATACAACCATAAAGTTGCAAGGAGGTGGGAGTTCGCTCTGGGATTCTGGTTCTGTATCACCTCCCAGCTGAGGATCCCAAAGCACCGTACAAATATAAATGACTCCTCCCCTGGGCAGGTAGAGAAAGAATGTTGTCACCACTTTATAGATGGGGAAACTGAGGCATGAGAGAGGCCCATGGTCACACATAAAATTGATGACAAACATGAGTATAGAATCCAGGTCTCCTGTCTTGAACCACAAGCCCAGTCTCACTCCTCCGTTAGTGTATCTAACATGGCAACATGCAGCAATATTGACTAGAGCTGTCCAAAAATTTCCATTAATATTTTTGGATGGAAAATGGCTTTTGGACCAAATGGAAATTTTCAAAAAATAATTTCCATTTCCATTGAAAATGGGTTTTTGTCAAAAATACAAAACCCCAAAAGCTGAGATATTTTGGTTTAAATCTGTTTTTTTTCCCAGTTTTTCACCAGAAACAAAACTGTTTTTCAAAGGAAAATTGCAGCAGAATGGCTAAACTTTTCACGGGGGGAAATGATTGCCCAACCAGCTCCGCTATTCCCTTATGTAACACGGGCTTTGTCTGTGTTTACAGAGCTGCAGGACTTACTGAAGAAACTACCTACACCCACGGGAGAGCTTCTCTCATCAGTGTAGGTACTCCACCTCCGTGAGAGGCTTGTTGCTATGTTGACAGGAGAAGCCCTTCTGTTGACTGCACTGTCTGCACCAGGAGCTAGGACAGTGTAACCGTGTCACTCAAGGCTCCTGACGGACACAATGATACCAACATATGCTTGTAGTGTAGACCAGGGTACAGACAATGAAGGACAACGTCTCTTTAAGAAAAAGCTGCAAAAAGTGACGAGGGAGCCATACATTATTTATAACTGATACAATCATTGCATCAGCCCGGGGCAGCAAGCTTGCAGATCCATTGGATTACTGAAATAATGAGGTAGTGGCGCCCAGTGGATAGTGCTGCACCTGGTCTGCTCGGTGACCTTGGGAAAGTCAACTTCCTTGCTCTGTGCCTCAGTGTCCCCATCTGTAAAACAGGGATAATGATCCTGACCTCCCTGTAAAGCGCTTTGCGATCTACTGATGAAAAGCGCTAGACATGAGCTAGGGATTTCTACTTTCTAGAGTTTAGGATCTATAGTGTTACTCTTTTGAACATCTGGCCCACTTCTCTTGGCGTCTAAATGGGAGCTGAGGTCTTTTAAAAATCTGGCTCAGGAGGCAACACTGGATAGGAGGAAGGCTGGACTTGTAGGCAGGTTGTTGGGACTGTGGTAATGAGGGCTCAATTCCCAGCTCTGCCACAGCGTCCTGGTGTGACCTTGAGTTAATCACATAATCCCTCCCTTCTCTCCTCCTCTGGCATGCCTGCTAGGTTGTGAGCTCTTGGGGCAGGTGATGTGTTTGGACAGTACCCAGCACTTGGGTGTGATGGGAGTGCAAACAGGAATGAGTCTTGAGAGGATGTAGCTGGAGGCAAGGGTGTAAATCAGCAGAGCTCCAGCAAAGGAGCTGCTCCCTGACGCCTCTCTATAGTGCCATAAGTTTCTCCATGGCTGGGTGGCTTGGAGCCTAGGCAGCTTCCAGCAAGCTCAGCAGGATGCAGATGTCCTTTAAAATCAATGCCTTAAACAGTTCCTGGCAAACATGGAAAATATTGACTATAATAAGGTGCGTGGGCTAAATTATACCCAGTGCTGATAAACACTTGGCAATGACTGGGCTGTTTTGTGGTCCTGTTTAGCTCCACTCTTCCTCCTCCAACGAGGCTGCCTCTTATTAATAGCGCTCTTCATCGCCAGAGCACTTCAACAAGGGTAATTAATTAATCATTTAATCCGAGCGCTTGCTGTGTTCAACGCACGGTACAGCCATTAACCACCAGGGCACATTTAACAAAGTGATCACACCAAAGCTGGGCACTGCCCATTGCTCAGTACAGAGAGTGGAGCCCACCTGCGCTGTTCGATCATTTACATTTGTTTAGTTTGGGTGACAGGTGGCTGGATGGAGATGCATCAAGAGTGAAGCCTGACTAGCCAGGGGGCGGGGTCCCATGACAGCTGGGGGAGGCAGCTGACCAAGATAGAATTATAGCCTTGTACTTAAGGTGTTGTATTGAGACTCAGAAATTCTGGGTGCAATTCCTGGCTCTGCCACAGGTGCTTTGTGTGACCCTGGGGAAATCCCTTAGCCTTGGTCTACACTACGAGTTTAGGTCAAATTTAGCAGTGTTAGATCGATTTAACCCTGCACCCGTCCCCATGACGAAGCCATTTTTGTCGACTTAAAGGGCTCTTAAAATCGATTTCTGTACTCCTCCCCGACGAGGGGATTAGCGCTGAAATCGACATCGCCGGGTCGAATTTGGAGTAGTGTGGACGCAATTCAACAGTATTGGCCTCCGGGAGCTATCCCAGAGTGCTCCATTGTGACCACTCTGGACAGCACTTTCAACTCAGATGCACTAGCCAGGTACATAGGAAAAGCACCAGGAACTTTTGATTTTCATTTTCTATTTGGCCAGCCTGGCGAGGTCATCAGCACAGGTGACCATGCAGTCCCAGAATCACAAAAGAGCTCCAGCATGGACCGAACGGGAGGTACGGGATCTGATCGCTGTATGGGGAGAGGAATCCGTGCTGGCAGAACTCCGTTCCAAAAGACAAAATGCCAAAATATTTGAAAAAATCTCCAAGGGCATGAAGGACAGAGGCTATAACAGGGACCCGCAGCAGTGCCACATGAAAATTAAGGAGCTCAGGCAAGGCTACCAAAACACCAAAGAGGAAAACGGCCGCTCTGGGTCAGACCCCCAGACATGCAGCTTTTCTGTGATGAGCTGCATGCCATTCTAGGTGGTGCCCCTACCACTACCCCGCCCCTGTACGTGGACTCCTGTGTGAAAGTAGAATGAATTATATTGAAATTATAATTCATTAAAGAAATGCTGCTTGAAAGGTTTGTTGAAATATAGTTGTCAGGAAGAGAAACATTAAGGAGTGTGAGACAATGGGTCCTCAAACTAATTAATTTAGCGCTCCTACTGAGCTAGGAGATTGGTAAACTTTAGTATGCTAATAAGATATGTATGTATATTTGTCAGATTCTGCTTCCTTTTGTCTCCTATGTTAAATTGGCTTTGGCTTATCTGTATAAATAAGTTAGCTTGAGCTTTTGCAGGGAGCTCACATATATCTGGGTGCATTGGCAAAGCGCTTTGCTAATAAACAGAGTGGTCTGACAAATTCAGTGAGTCTTGCATCTGACTTTGACACCTGCAAGGAAGTAGTCTCACGCAACAGGGATGAGGATTTTGGGGACGAGGTAGATGATGAGGAGGAGGATGAAACCGTTCTCCCCGACAGCCAGGAACTGTTTATCACCCTGGAGCCAATACCCTCCCAAGGCGGCTCCCAGAGCTTGAAGGTGGAGAAGGCACCTCTGGTGAGTGTACCTTTGTAAATATAATACATGGTTTAAAAGCAAGCGTGTTTAATGATTAATTTGCCCTGAAGACTTGGGATACATTCATGGCCAGTACAGCTACTGGAAAAGTCTGTTAACATGTCTGGGGATGGAGTGGAAATCCTCCAGGGACATCTCAGTGAAGCTCTCCTGGAGGTACTCCCAAAGCCTTTGCAAAAGGTTTCTGGAGAGGGCAGCCTTATTCCATCCTCCATGGTAGGACACTTTACCACCCCAGGCCAGTAGTACGTAGTCTGGAATCATTGCATAACAAAGCATGGCAGCGCATGATCCCGGTGTTTGCTGGCATTCAAGCAACATCCGTTCTTTATCTCTCTGTGTTATCCTCAGGAGAGTGATATCATTCATGGTCACCTGGTTGAAATAGGGGAATTTTATTAAGGGGACGTTCAGAGGCAGCCGTTCCTGCTGGGCTGTTTGCCTGTGGCTGAAAAGAAATCATTCTCGCTGTTAGTCATGCGGTGGGGGGAGGGGTGCAGCGATCATCCCACAGAATTGGGTCGGCGGGTGGGGGGAACTTTGTACCAAAAGCACATGTGCTATGTAATGTTAACAGCTTGGTTCACTGTGAAAGAGTCTACCCATTGTTCTCTAAAATGTGTCTTTTTAAATACTACTCTCCCTTTTTTTCCTCCCGCAGCGCCAAATCATAGAATCATAGAATATCAGGGTTGGAAGGGACCTCAGGAGGTCATCTAGTCCAACCCCCTGCTCAAAAGCAGGACCAATCCCCAATTAAATCATCCCAGCCAGGGCTTTGTCAAGCCTGACCTTAAAAACTTCTAAGGAAGGAGATTCCACCACCTCCCTAGGCAACGCATTCCAGTGTTTCACCACCCTCCTAGTGAAAAAGTTTTTCCTAATATCCAACCTAAACCTCCCCCACTGCAACTTGAGACCATTACTCCTTGTCCTGTCCTCTTTTACCACTGAGAATAGTCTAGAACCATCCTCTCTGGAACCACCTCTCAGGTAGTTGAAAGCAGCTATCAAATCCCCCCTCATTCTTCTCTTCTGCAGACTAAACAATCCCAGTTCCCTCAGCCTGTCCTCATAAGTCATGTGTTCCAGACCCCTAATCATTTTTGTTGCCCTTCGCTGGACTCTTTCCAATTTATCCACATCCTTCTTGTAGTGTGGGGCCCAAAACTGGACACAATACTCCAGATGAGGCCTCACCAATGTTGAATAGAGGGGAACGATCACGTCCCTCGATCTGCTCGCTATGCCCCTACTTATACATCCCAAAATGCCATTGGCCTTCTTGGCAACAAGGGCACACTGCTGGCTCATATCCAGCTTCTCGTCCACTGTCACCCCAGGTCCTTTTCCGCAGAACTGCTGCCTAGCCATTTGGTCCCTAGTCTGTAGCTGTGCAATGTTTCAACGCTCCCCCTAACATCTCCATCCCAGAGGCTTGCGCAGATAAGGTGGAAAAAAGGCACTCGCAATGAAATGTTCTCTGAGCTCCTGCAGTCCTCCTGCACTGAAAGAGCTCAGCAGAACGCGTGGAGGTAAGCAATGTCAGAGTCCAGGAAAGCACAAAATGAATGTGAGGAGAGGAGGGACACGCGAGAGGAGAGGAGGGACAAGCGAGAGGAGAGGTGGCGTCAGCGTGATGAGAGGAGGCAGGAGGCAATGCTGAGGCTAGTGGAGGATCAAACTGATATGCTCCGGCATATGGTTGAGCTGCAGGAAAGGCAGCAGGAGCACAGACCCACTGCAGCCCCTGTGTAACCAACCGCCCTCCTCCCCAGGTTCCATAGCCTCCTCACCCAGACACCCAAGAACACGGGGGGGCGGAGGGGCCCTCTGGGCTCCCAACCACTCCACCCCAGAGGACTGCCCGAGCAACAGAAGGCTGACATTCAATAAGTTTTGAAGTGCAGTATGGCCTTGTCCTTCCCTCCTTCCTTCCTCCACCACCCCACCCGGTGCTTCCCTCCTCCCGCACCCCTCCCGGGCTACCTTGGCAGTTATCCCCCTATTTGTGTGATGAATTAATAAAGAGTGCATGAATTTGAAACAACAATGACTTTATTGCCTCTGCAAGTGGTAATCGAAGGTGGGAGGGCGGTTGGCCTACAGGGAAGTAAAGTGAACCAAAGGGCGGGGGTTTTCATCAAGGAGAAATAAACAGAACTGTCTCACCGTAGTCTGGCCAGTCATGAAATTGGTTTTCAAAGCTTCTCTGATGTGCACCGCGCCCTGCTGTGCTCTTCTAACCTCCCTGGTGTCTGGCTGCACATAACCAGCAGCCAGGCAATTTGCCTCAACCTTCCACCCCGCCATAAATGTCTCCCCCTTACTCTCACAGATATTGCGGAGCGCACAGCAAGCAGTAATAACAGTGGGAATATTGGTTTCGCTGAGGTCCAACCAAGTCAGTAAACTGGGCCAGCGCCCTTTTAAATGTCCAAATGCACATTCTACCACCAGTCTGCACTTGCTCAGCCTGTACTTGAACAGCTCCTGACTACTGTCCAGGGTGCCTGTGTACGGCTTCATGAGCCATGGCATTAAGGGGTAGGCTGGGTCCCTGAGGATAACTATAGGCATTTCAACATCCCCAGTGGTTATTTTCTGGTCTGGAAAGTAAGTCCCTTGCTGCAGCCGTTCCCACAGACCAGAGTTCCTGAAGACGTGGGCGTCATGTACCTTTCCCAGCCATCCCACGTTGATGTTGGTGAAACATCCCTTGTGATCCACAAGTGCTTGCAGCACCATTGAAAAGTACCCCTTGCGGTTTACGTACTGGCTGCCAAGGTGCTCCGGTGCCAAGATAGGGATATGGGTTCCGTCTATCGCCCCACCACAGTTAGGGAATCCCATTGCAGCAAACCCATCCACTATGACCTGCACATTTCCCAGGGTCACTACCCTTGATAGCAGCAGCTCAGTGATCACATTGGCTACTTGGATCACAGCAGCCCCCACAGTAGATTTGCCCACTCCAAATTGATTCCCCACTGACCGGTAGCTGTCTGGCATTGCAAGCTTCCACAGAGCTATCACCACTTGCTTGTGAACTTATGGGGGCTGCTCTCATCTTGGTATTCTTGCGCTTCAGGGCAGGGGAAAGCAAGTCACAAAGTTTCATGAAAGTGCCCTTACACATGCCAAAGTTTCACAGCCACTGGGAATCGTCCCAGACCTGAAACACTATGCAGTCCCACCAGTCTGTGCTTGTTTCCCGGGCCCAGAATCGGCGTTCCACGGCATGAGCCTGCCCCATTGCCACCAGGATGGCCAAATAGCCCATACTTAGAGAGAAGTCTGTGTCCATGTCCTTGTCTCTCTCCTCACCGTGCTGCTGTTGCCTCCTCGCCTGCTTTTGCAGGTTCTGGTTCTGAACATACTGCAGGATAATGCGCAAGGTGTTTACAATGCTCATAACTGCCGCGGTGATCTGAGCGGGCTCCATGCTTGCCATGGTATGGCGTCTGCAGGAGAGTAGGAGTGCAGAGTTGAGTGGAAGCGGTGGCTGACGACGGATGCCATGAGAATAGATATTTATAGAGAACGACGAGAGGACCTGCGAGGTGGATTCATGAGAGCGGGAGAGCAGAGTTGCAGCAGAAGCGGGAGCCCATGACAGTCAACATGGAGAAATTTGCTATCAGGGCAAGAGCAGGAGAGCAGAGTTGCCGTGGAAGCGGTGGTTTGATGACGACGGTTAGCAGTCCTGCTGCACCATCTGCTGAAAGCAGTATGGTGTCCGCACGGAAAACAGGTGCAAAACGATTGTCTGCCGTTGCTTTCACGGAGGGAGAGGCGACTAACGACATGTACCCCAAACCACCCGCGACAATGTTTTTGCCCCATCAGGCACTGGAATCTCAACCCAGGATTTCAATGGGCGGCAGAGACTGCGGGAACTGTGGGATAGCTATCCACAGTGCAACGCTTCGAAAGTCGACGCTAGCCACAGCACTGTGGACGCACTCCGCCGACTTAATGTGCTTAGTGGGGACACTGTATAAAATTGCTTCCTAAAAAATCGACTTCTATACATTCGACCTAATTTTGTAGTGTAAAGTATTCAGTTTCCTAACTTTCCCCGATTTCGGGCTTCTTTCAATGGAACTTAGGAGCCTAAAAACCTTTGTGGATCCAGGCCTTAGTGTCTCTGGGCCTCAGCTCCTCATGTGTAACATGGGGAAATTATATAAAGTTAGTCTGTCTTGCCTAGTTAAGAGTGTGAGCTCCCTGGGGCAGGAAGTGCCCATCCAGCCGTAGTGATATGGGGCCCTGATCTCAGCTGTGTGTCTTTGCTTTCCATCTGGCTGGGTTCACCCCCTGCAGACAACCTTGTAAAGGAGCCTTGGTTCGCATGGACATTGTGGGGATGGCTGTTCTTGGTGCTGCTGCCCAGGGGGACAGTGTGTTTCACCCACCAATACCAAGCATTTGCTCTTTGCCCCAAAGATGCAGCTTGTGCCCTGTTTAAAAAGTTTTGGTCAACCAATCAGGGTGCATACACAGCACCATGGGGCTTTGGTGGCCAGTCACAGCCAGGATGAGCTGAGCTTGTGCTGCCCATGGAGAGGGGACCTTTCTCTCTCCTCTTTCACGGCCTGCAGCTCTGTGACAGCCCCAGCTGTAACATGGGCAGCTCTACGGAAGCCCAGGCCGAGTTGCCTGCGGGCAGCAGCACCACCCAGAATTGCCATAGCAGTGTCCCCTACAGCCCTGGTCCCTCTCACAGCTGGCCTGCTTCCTCTGGCCCCAGCCTGCTCCAGCACCCCCAGTCCTGGGGCCAGTGGTGGGGCCTGTGATTGTCAATTCAGTCCCTGCGCCAGGGCCATTCTCCTGCAGCTGCATACAGGGCCTTTCCCCTCCTGGCAGCAGTAAAGGGACATGGTGGGATGCAGAATCTCGCCCCCAGTCAAAGGAGGCCCAGCAAGTCACACCCCAGGCCAGGTGTCATAGAATAATAGACTATTAGGTTTGGAAGAGTCCTCAGGCAGTCATCTAGTTCAACTGCCTGCTTAAAGCAGGACCAATCCCAACTAAATCATCCCAGCCAGGGCTTTGTCAAGCCTGACCTTAAAAACCTCTAAGGATGGAGATTCCACCACCTCCCTAGGTAACCCATTCCAGTGCTTCACCACCCTCCTAGTGAAAGAGTGTTTCTTAATATCCAACCTAGACCTCCCCCACTGCAACTTGAGACCATTGCTCCTCGTTCTGTCATCTACCACCACTGAGAACAGCCGAGCTTCATCCTCTTTGGAACCCCCCTTCAGGTAGTTGAAGGCTGCTACCAAATCCCCGCCCCCACTTCTCTTCTGCAGACTAAATAAACCCAGTTCCCTCAGCCTCTCCTCGTAAGTCGTGTGCCCCAGCCCCCTAATCATTTTTGTTGCCCTCTGCTGGACTCTCTCCAATTTGTCCACATCTTTTCTGCAGTGGAGAGACCAAAACTGGACGCAATACTCCAGCTGTGACCTCACCAGTGCCGAATAGAGGGGAATAATCACTTCCCTCAATCTGCTGGCAGTGCTCCTATTAATGCAGCCCAACATGCTGTCAACAAGGGCACACTGCTGACTCATATCCAGCTTCTCGACCTCTTTAATCCCCAGGTCCTTTTCTGCAGCACTGCCCCTTAGCCAGTCAGTCCCCACCTTTAGCAGTGCATGGGATTCTTCTGTCCTAAGTGCAGGACACTGCACTTGTCCTTGTTTAAGCTCATCAGATTTCTTTTGGCCCAATCCTCCAATTTGTCTAGGTCACTCTGGACCCTATCCCTACCCTCGAGCTTATCTACCTACCTACTCCGCCCACCCTCCCACCCCATGACTTTCTGCTGGGGGGAGCCGCCGGCCCCAGGTGCCCAATGCAAGCTGAGCTGGTGCGGTGTCTCGCTGCGGTGTCTTTCTTCCGGCAGCTCACGGAGGCTACTAGATCGCATGCCCTGATTCTCATGGGTGACTTTAATTTTCCTGATATCTGCTGGGAGAGCAATACAGCGGTGCATAGACAATCCAGGAAGTTTTTGGAAAGCGTAGGGGACAATTTCCTGGCGCAAGTGCTAGAGGAGACAACTAGGGGGGGCGCTTTTCTTGACCTGCTGCTCACAAACTGGGTAGAATTAGTGGGGGAAGCAAAAGTGGATGGGAATCTGGGAGGCAGTGACCATGAGTTGGTTGAGTTCAGGATCCTGACGCAGGGAAGAAAGGTAAGCAGCAGGATACGGACCCTGGACTTCAGGAAAGCAGACTTCGACTCCCTCAGGGAACGGATGGCCAGGATCCCCTGGGGGACTGACTTGAAGGGGAAAGGAGTCCAGGAGAGCTGGCTGTATTTCAAGGAATCCCTGTTGAGGTTACAGGGACAAACCATCCCGATGAGTCGAAAGAATAGTAAATATGGCAGGCGACCAGCTTGGCTTAATGGTGAAATCCTAGCGGATCTTAAACATAAAAAAGAAGCTTACAAGAAGTGGAAGGTTGGACATATGACCAGGGAAGAGTATAAAAATATTGCTCGGGCATGTAGGAATGATATGAGGAGGGCCAAATCGCACCTGGAGCTGCAGCTAGCCAGAGATGTCAAGAGTAACAAGAAGGGTTTCTTCAGGTATGTTGGCAACAAGAAGAAAGCCAAGGAAAGTGTGGGCCCCTTACTGAATGAGGGAGGCAACCTAGTGACAGAGGATGTGGAAAAAGCTAATGTACTCAATGCTTTTTTTGCCTCTGTCTTCACTAACAAGGTCAGCTCCCAGACTGCTGCGCTGGGCATCACAAAATGGGGAAGAGATGGCCAACCCTCTGTGGAGATAGAGGTGGTTAGGGACTATTTAGAAAAGCTGGACGTGCACAAGTCCATGGGGCCGGACAAGTTGCATCCGAGAGTGCTGAAGGAATTGGCGGCTGTGATTGCAGAGCCATTGGCCATTATCTTTGAAAACTCGTGGCGAACTGGGGAAGTCCCGGATGACTGGAAAAAGGCTAATGTAGTGCCAATCTTTAAAAAAGGGAAGAAGCAGGATCCTGGGAACTACAGGCCAGTCAGCCTCACCTCAGTCCCTGGAAAAATCATGGAGCAGGTCCTCAAAGAATCAATCCTGAAGCACTTGCATGAGAGGAAAGTGATCAGGAACAGCCAGCATGGATTCACCTAGGGAAGGTCATGCCTGACTAATTTAATCGCCTTTTATGATGAGATTACTGGTTCTGTGGATGAAGGGAAAGCAGTGGATGTATTGTTTCTTGACTTTAGCAAAGCTTTTGACACGGTCTCCCACAGTATTCTTGTCAGCAAGTTAAGGAAGTACGGGCTGGATGAATGCACTATAAGGTGGGTAGAAAGCTGGCTAGATTGTCGGGCTCAACGGGTAGTGATCAATGGCTCCATGTCTAGTTGGCAGCCGGTATCAAGTGGAGTGCCCCAAGGGTCGGTCCTGGGGCCGGTTTTGTTCAATATCTTCATAAATGATCTGGAGGATGGTGTGGATTGCACTCTCAGCAAATTTGCGGATGATACTAAACTGGGAGGAGTGGTAGATACGCTGGAGGGGAGGGATAGGATACAGAAGGACCTAGACAAATTGGAGGATTGGGCCAAAAGAAATCTGATGAGGTTCAATAAGGATAAGTGCAGGGTCCTGCACTTAGGATGGAAGAACCCAATGCACAGCTACAGACTAGGGACCGAATGGCTAGGCAGCAGTTCTGCGGAAAAGGACCTAGGGGTGACAGTGGATGAGAAGCTGGATATGAGCCAGCAGTGTGCCCTTGTTGCCAAGAAGGCCAATGGCATTTTGGGATGTATAAGTAGGGGCATAGCGAGCAGATCGAGGGACGTGATCGTTCCCCTCTATTCGACATTGGTGAGGCCTCATCTGGAGTACTGTGTCCAGTTTTGGGCCCCACACTTCAAGAAGGATGTGGATAAATTGGAGAGAGTCCAGCGAAGGGCAACAAAAATGATTAGGGGTCTGGAACACATGAGTTATGAGGAGAGGCTGAGGGAGCTGGGATTGTTTAGCCTGCAGAAGAGAAGAATGAGGGGGGATTTGATAGCTGCTTTCAACTACCTGATAGGGGGTTCCAAAGAGGATGGCTCTAGACTGTTCTCAATGGTAGCAGATGACAGAACGAGGAGTAATGGTCTCAAGTTGCAGTGGGGGAGGTTTAGATTGGATATTAGGAAAAACTTTTTCACTAAGAGGGTGGTGAAACACTGGAATGCGTTACCTAGGGAGGTGGTAGAATCTCCTTCCTTAGAGGTTTTTAAGGTCAGGCTTGACAAAGCCCTGGCTGGGATGATTTAACTGGGAATTGGTCCTGCTTCGAGCAGGGGGTTGGACTAGATGACCTTCTGGGGTCCCTTCCAACCCTGATATTCTATGATTCTATTCTATGCACAGACCCAGAGCAGGTGCTGTCACTGCCTTTTGTTCTGGGTTGTGTTCCTGTTTTCTCAGTGCCTCTGATCAAACGCCAGTCTTGTACAAGCTGCGCTGGGCTGGGCCTCTATGCAAATATCAGCATCCTCCCTGAAACAGTCCTCTAGCACCAGCCCCTCCCACTGGGAAGGGTGGGCTATGAGGGCGAGCGATGGGGAGGGAAAGAGGGAGGAAACATTAGACCCGAAGAATTTGCTGAGCAGAGAGAGATGAGAGGAACTTACTTTGTGCTCAATAACTGTAGAGAGCAGCTGCAAACCCATAAGGGGCAGAATTGCCTTCGTTCGTAAGGCGCTGTCAGGGGGTACGTCATTGGTCCCCATCACCCGAGTATCTCAGCACCTTACCATCTTACCCTCCTCACCACGTCTCCTCACACCGCCTGGGAGGCAGGGCCAGGCCATTAGTACAGAGGGGGAACTGAGGCAGGAGTTTGGACTAGATGACCTTCTGGGGTCCCTTCCAACCCTGATATTCTATGATTCTATGATTCTATGAGGCATACAGACCTTAAGGGCTGGATTTTTATCTAGGCCCCTAAAGATGCAGCTATGTGACTAGCTCCCCACAAGGCACCTCCCTGCATCTTTAAGGTACCTTAGATACCCTTACAAATCTGACCCTAAGCCGCCTGCCATGTGCCACCCAGGGCCCCAGGGCCAGAGCAGATCTTCCAAGCCCCAGGTCATCACTTGAAGGACTCACCCCTCTTTTCTCTCCTCACGTGTCAACTCCTCTTTGCAATTGCTAAGCACCTGGCTCTCTGGGCCTGCGCTCGCTCGCTCGTAATCCTAAATCTCTCCAAATGCTGATTCCCAGTAGAATCATTTACTCTTCAGTGCCCTGAGGAGATGCTCATGAGACCTGGATTGGTGGCTGGAGTTCAGTGAGAGGGTGGGGAGGGAAACACCTCTGGTCCCTATGCAATAATAATCTGAGTCCTCCCTGCCTCCCCACTAGGCTGGGGGAGGGAAAGAGCTCTTTCATGCCTCTTCTCCTTGTTAGACGAGTTGCCATAGAAACCCACTATCCGAATTTTAAGCAGAGATTAAAAAAATACAAAAATGAATGTTTCCCCGGTGATTAAATTACTCGATTATCACCTGTTCCCACAGGAATGGTGTGAATGGAGAGCGCAGGCTGAGGGCTGGGAGGGGGAATCCAGCCATGCCCCCTGCCCACCCCAGTGCTCATCACCATGTGTGAGGGCCACGGTTGGAAGGTCTCAGTCCAGCTCGCCGTGGGCACGTGTCTGTCCAATCAACTAACTAGCCCCCTTCTTGGCACTCTCTGCTCAGAAGCCAGGGCCTCTGGGCCTGATCCTGTCGGGCAATGGCACCCACAGCTCCTAGCACCTCAGTGGGAGATGAGGGCACTTGGCCCCTTGGGGACCAGGCCCTGCAAGGCCCACAGGGCCTGAACTACCTCCCATCTCACTTGTCATAGCTCCTGGGAGACAAGCACCAGGACAGGAACTCCTGCCTGCCTGACCACCAGAGACCCTGCCTTCCAGGACATTGCTCCCTCCATCCGCAGACTGCAGCCCCTTGCAGGGTGGGTACCCTCTCGGTCTGACCCTACACCAGGGCATGGTGTGTAGGGCTGGGGAAGGACATGGCTGGGCACTAGGCGGGGCAGTAAGCAGCGATGTGTTTTACAGCTCACCTCTCATTTCCTGGACCAGCACGTCCCCAGCAGTGCCTCCACTCTCTCTGCAGCCCCCAGCCGTGCCCTGCTTCCAGCATCAGCCCAGCCCCCAAAGACTCATTGTGCAGTGCCTGCTCTGTCAGCTAGCCAGGATCTGCCCTGCCCCGGCCTGCGACAGGGGACCTGGGTGAGGCAGGTGCAGGCAGTGTGTGCTGCGGGACCCTCCACCACCCTCCGCATCTTTCCCTTCTGTCCCCAGGAGAGCTGTGAGGGGCAAGTTCTGCCTGGCTGTGCCCGGCCCCATGCACTTGGCTTTGCTCTGCTTGGGCAGATGGCAGGAGAAACAGGCTGCAAGGGCCAGCTCCGCAACGGGACTCCAAAGAAGCGATGCCGACTAGCACCTGCTGAGGATCTGGCCATAAACCTGCCCTGGTGCAGAGAGTGGTTGCAGCCAGGGTTGGCCTGGAGCAACATTACACGTCATGGGAGCCGAGGTTCACCATGGGACCTGAGCGTGTTGCAACATGAGCAATCTGCACAGAGACCCGAGTTCATACCTGGTCCCCCCTGTTCCAAGGCTGCAGTTTCACCAGGGAAGGGATTTGGTCCAGCCTGCTGGCTAGAGGAAGTGGGGCTGAGGGGTGATGGCTTGACAGCACTAACAGATCCTAGCACTCCCCGTGCTGCACCTGCCATGGCATCAGACACCATCGCAGCACGTTTGATCAGAGGCACTGAGAAAACAGGAACAAAACCCAGAACTAAAGGCAGTGACAGCACCTGCTCTGGGTCTGTGCAGCCAGACACCGCACCAGCTCAGCTTGCATTGGGCACCTGGAGCCAGCGGCTCCCCTCAGCAGAAAGTCATTGGGTGGGAGGGTGGGGGGTCAAGCGGGGCTGGACTCCTGTTCTGCTGAGAAGGGATGGTGTGAGGGAGACTCAGGGCCAGCCTCTGGCCTTGTTCACACTGGTGTAATTCATTGAATTCTCTGGGGCTGCTCTGTGGGGAGAGCATGACCTATATATGGTATGCAGGGCATCCCAGTGATGCCAGCCCAGCTGCCCAGGGCCTGGCCTGCAGGAGAAGAACACAGCTGGGGAGTCATTAACCAAATCTCCCTTTTCAAAGAGACATGGATTTAAACTGGCGGCAGAGAGAGGGGTAATGGAAATGTCTCCATGCTGCCAGCAGGGCGTCTGCGCTCTCCCTGCTCTCTGGCTTAGAGGGCACATCTCTTCTCCCTCCCTCCCTGCAGATGGGGAGGCAAGGGACAGGCTGTAATGGCCTGCAGGCCCTAGGAGCTGGACAGCCAGTTCTGATTCTCATGGCTTCACCCTCTGTAGGCACGTGCAGTCTGCTCCCATCACTGCTAAGGGAGTTTTATTCACCACCACGTTCCCATCGTTTAACCCTCGGCCATCCTCTAATGTGGGAGCTGTGATGCTGGCAGACCAGGTGCCAGCTTATGCCACGTCCCCATGCCTCAGCTGGATGCTGGCAAGTACACAGCTGGACTCAGTCTGGCTCACCTGTGTGCTGTGTGGTTACAATGGGTATTGGGTATAAGAATGTGTTTCGTGTTTAGACTCTATCGAATGTTTGTGAGCTGCTGGAGCATTAATCTCGCTTAGAGCCTCTGGATCCCACATTGTAAGGTCATATTTGAGCATTTGCATTGTGAGCCTCTGGGACTGTGTAGATCACCAGACAGGAGAGAGACATTGACTAGTGGGAAATGCTGGTCTCCAACAGAAGGTGTCGTGTCCTGCCTGACTAAGAAAGTCCATCGACACCAGACATTCCAGAGTGGAACCATAAAGAGGACAAAAGACTTTGTTATTTATTCTTCACACACCCCACCCATGAAGATGAGCCTTGCAAATGAATTCGTCCCATCAGCTAAGGGCTTGTCTACACTTACATTTTATAGCTCTCTAACTTACTGGCTCAGGGGTGTGAAAAATCACTCCCCTGAGCGCAGCAAGTCAGAGTGCTTTAAAGCGCTCATGTAGGCAGGCTCTGAGCACTGGGAGCTAATCCCCTCATGGAGGTGGAGTACCAGGAGCGCTGGGAGAGAGCTTTCCCAGTGCTCGTGCGCAACCACCCTCGCACTTGAAAGGGCTGCAGGAGTGTTCCCACGACAGCGCTTTGAAGTTTCCAGTGTAGCCATGCCCTAAGTTTGAAACTCAAAGCACAAGGGTGGAAGGGAATAAAACCCTAACAAAGAGGAACCGTATCTCACTGCTACTTGGTCTCTGGGTTTCTAGGCAGTTTCTAGGCATAAGCCAGGGATCCCCGGTGCTTATCCTGGGTTAGCCCTAAAGGACTGATAAAACTTGCTTATTATAGAAGCTTCTATTTCCTTTTGAAACTTAAGACTCTGTGTGTGTGTGTGTTTGTTTGTTTATTTACCTGCTTCACCCTTGTAAAGAACTCTCTGGTTTCATTTCCCTAGTTAATAAATCTGTATATAGTTTATTATAGGATTGGCTACAAGTGTTGTCTTTGATCTAAGGTGCCATTGACACGGGTAAGTGTCTGGTCCTTTGTGACTGGGAGTAACCTGACTATTGCTGCGATCCCTGGTGTAAGGGACCATCTGTCACAAGGGGATGCTCACCTGGATGGCAAGATAGATGGGAGTACCCAGGGGGACTGCGTGCAACTCCATGTTAAGGCTGGCATAGTGCCTGAGGAGTTTACACTAAATGGCTGGTTGGTGAAATCTCAGTACAGCTCTCACAGCCAGTTTGGAGGTTGGGCCCTGCTTCCTAACAGCCTGCCCCGAGGCTGATACTCATGCTTCATTGCAGGACAGCTTGGCAGGAGCGTCAAGTGGAACTGCCTGATGGCTCAGGCCAGCTCTGTACCCCACACCCCTCCAATCGTGCAGCTCACACTGGGTCCCATACCCTCAGTCAGGCAGCTCACACCAGGCCCGTACCCCTGATTGTGCAGCTCACGCCAGGTCCATACCCCCAATTGTGAAGCTTACGCTGGGTCCATACCCCCCATTGTGCAGCTCATGCCAAGTCCATACCCCTGGTCATGCAGCTCACGCTGTGTCCATACGGCCAGTCGTGCAGCTCACGCCATGTCCATAGCCCCAGGTCTGCAGCTTACGCCAGGTCTGTACCCCCAGTCATGCAACTCATTCCAGGTCCGTACCCCCAATTGTGCAGCTTACGCCAGGTCTGTACCCCCAATCATGCAGCTCACTCTGTGTCCATACCCACAGTTGTGCAGCTCACGCCGGGTCCATATGTTCAGCTCACACTGGGTCCATATACCCAATCATGCAGCTCACTCCGGGTCCGTAGCCGCAATCGTGTAGCTCACGCTGGGTCCGTAGCCCCAGTCATGCAGCTCATGCCAGGTCTGTAGCCCCAGTCATGCAGTTGTGGTTGAGACAGAGACAGAGAGCAGAGGGCTTTGAGTCACTTTTGTGTTCCTGAAGCCTAGGGCAGGATTCCCAGCCTTCCTGGTGTGAGTTAGAGCCACCTCAGGGCTATTCTAACTCATATTCTGCTCCCATGGCCTCCTATGGGTGCTGGGGAGCAGAGCTGAGCAGAAGTCCCCTGCCCCTTATGCTGCCCTGCTCCAGTCCCTACACGAGGGGTACCCTACTTACAGGGGTTTTTCAGGAAGCTGTTCCCACCCTCATCCAGGCCCCTTTGTGTTGCCAGCATGGCCCAAGTGGGCCTTAATGTCATTGCTAACCAGGCCCACTATCCTAAGGCCACAGCTTTCAAATGGAGCTGGTCCTCCATATGTCCAGAAACTGCCTCCCACCCCCTACATCAGCCCTGCTTCCCTGACCCCTCCCATCACCCCTCCATTCTCCGCCTGTGCCCCACTGGTCAGCTTCCCTCGCTCTCCCTCCTCGCCTTGCATTCATTACCGTTCTCTCTGCCAGCACAGCGGCTCAGGGGTACACGGCCCGGGCAGCCCCCTCCCACCCCACCACGGCAATGTCCCAGGTGAAGTGCAGGCCCCATCCCTGCTGCTCCTCCCTGGGGTCATTCTGGCGACAGCAGCCAAGCAGGCCACGCTGAAGCAGTGTCTCCTCTGCCCTGGGGACGAGCTTTCACCTGGTGGAACCAAGAGCAGCTGCTGGAGGAATTGACATGGGTGTCTCTCCAGTTTGGGGGGTTTGAGATGGTGGCTCAGGGCCCCATACCAGCATCACACCATCTCCTCTCCCAGACTCTGTCTTTCGGCCCCAAGCAGCACTGGGCATGGTCTGACTGTCCCCTTAAAGCCCTTGGCATGGTGTGGGCCCTGGCTCCTCCCGACGGGTATTTATGCTACTTGCAACCTCCTATGCCAGCTGGTGATTGGGGTCCAGGGGAGGGGCCCTTGCCCCATGCCCCTCCTAGCTGCTCCCCCAAACCCTCACTTCTAAACAAATTTATTTGAACCCCAAGATGTTATTTTTGCTCCTCTAGTTTGGTGGCCTGGGCACTGGGGAGGAGGTTTCCAGCATTAGCTAGTCCCCCTCCTCAGTCTCTGTTTCAGAGCGAAAAGGGCATTTTATTAATAAACAGAATGCCATAAAACACGTCTGATGGGTTCTTGGAGGAGAGGTCCATCAATGGCTATTTGCCAGCATGGGCAGGAATGGTGTCCCTTGCCTCTGTTTGCCAAAAGCTGGTAATGGGTGACAGGGGATGGATCACTTGGCGATTACCTGTTCTGTTCATTCCCTCTGGGACCCCTGGCATTGGCCACTGTCAGAAGACAGGATAGTGGGCTAGAAGGGACCTTTGGGCTGACCCAGTATGGCCGTTTTTATGTTCCTATGATACGCCCCGGCCCACCTTTATTGCCTTCAGTCCAATGATCTCAAAGTACTCTATAGACACCAATGATTTAACCTTCATAACCCCACAGCAGACGATCAGTGTCATTATCCCCATGGGACAAAATGGGGAAAGTGAGGCACAGAGGGCTGAAGTGACTTGCCCAAGGTCACCCAGCTAAATCAGAACAGAGCTGGGAGCAGATTCCCAGCTCCCTCCCTGCAACCGTTAGACCCCATTCCCCACCCAGAGCCAAAGACAGAACCTATGAGTCCAGGCCCCCCAGCCCCACCACTCTCACCACTGAACATCACTCCTCTCCCAGAGCCAGGAATAGAGCCCAGGAGTCCTGAGTCACCAGGCCTGTGTTCCAACCATGGACCTACACACCTGCCCTCCATAACCCTGAAAGGGGGATGACTCCATTGCTGCTGCTACTCCCTGCCCCACAGCCAGGGCCCTTTGCTCCCTGCCCCAGAGGTGCTGGGAGTTTTGCTGCTTTCCTTTCTTTGCTATTTCTACATCAATCTCCACCATCGATTGACCATTGCCATGGAGAACAATTACTATGGGAACATCAGACCGTGCTGAGAGTGCGTCTGTCTGTGTGTGTGTATGTCTGTTTGCATGAACATGCGTGACTGCCAACATGCATGTGTCTCAAGCTATGTGAGCTTGTGTGAGTGAAAGGAAAGGGAAAGATTATGTTCGCTGTGCGTGCAACTGTGAGTGTGTGTGCATGGGACAGTGTGCGTGTGTGTGCGTGGAACAGTGTGTGCGTGTGTTCATGGGACAGTGCGTGTGTGGCATGGAACAGTGTGTGCATGGGATAGTTTGCATATGTGCGCAGGGGAAAGTATGTGTGTGTGGGACAGTGTGCATGTGTGTGCATGGGGCAGTGTGTGCATGGGATAATGTGCATGTATGCACGTGGGACAGTGGGAATGGGACAGTGTGCACTTGTGCACATGGGACCGTGCATGTGTGTGCATGGGACAGTGTGTGAGGGATAGTGTGTGTGCGACAGGGTGCACATGTGTGTAGGACAGTGTGTGGCGGACAGAGTGCGCATGGGACAGTGTGCGTTTGGGACAGTGTGCGTATGCGCGTGGGACAGTGTGCGTATGCGCGTGGGACAGCGTGCGTATGTGCGTGGGACAGTGTGCGCGTGGGACAGCGTGCGCGTGGGACAGTGTGCGTATGCGCATGGGACAGCGTTCGTATGCGCGTGGGACAGCGTGCGCGTGGGACAGTGTGCGTATGCGCGTGGGACAGTGTGCGCGTGGGACAGTGTGCGTATGCGCATGGGACAGCGTTCGTATGCGCGTGGGACAGCGTGCGCGTGGGACAGTGTGCGTATGTATGTGGGACAGCGTGCGCGTGGGACAGTGTGCGTATGTGCGTGGGACAGTGTGCGCGTGGGACACTGTGCGTATGTGCGTGGGACAGTGTGCGCGTGGGACAGCGTTCGTATGCGCGTGGGACAGCGTGCGCGTGGGACAGCGTGCATATGCGCGTGGGACAGTGTGCGCGTGGGACAGTGTGCGTATGCGCGTGGGACAGCATGCGCGTGGGACAGTGTGCGCGTGGGACAGCGTTCATATGCGCGTGGGACAGCGTGAATGTGGGACAGCGTGCGTATGCGCGTGGGACAGTGTGCGTATGTGCGTGGGACAGCGTGCGCGTGGGACAGCGTGCATATGCGCGTGGGACAGTGTGCGCGTGGGACAGTGTGCGTATGCGCGTGGGACAGCATGCGCGTGGGACAGTGTGCGCGTGGGACAGCGTTCATATGCGCGTGGGACAGCGTGAATGTGGGACAGTGTGCGTATGTGCGTGGGACAGCGTGCGCGTGGGACAGCGTGCGCGTGGGACAGTGTGCGTATGCGCGTGGGACAGCGTGCGCGTGGGACAGTGTGCGTATGTGCGTGGGACAGCGTGTGCGTGGGACAGTGTGCGTATGCGCGTGGGACAGTGTGCGCGTGGGACAGCGTGCGCGTGGGACAGTGTGCGTATGCGCGTGGGACAGTGTGCGCGTGGGACAGTGTGCGTATGTGCGTGGGACAGTGTGCACGTGGGACAGCGTGCGCATGTGCGTGGGACAGTGTGCGTATGCGCGTGGGACAGTGTGCGCGTGGGACAGTGTGCGTATGTGCGTGGGACAGCGTGCGCGTGGGACAGTGTGCGCGTGGGACAGTGTGCGTATGCGCGTGGGACAGTGTGCGCGTGGGACAGTGTGCGTATGTGCGTGGGACAGTGTGCGCGTGGGACAGCGTTCGTATGCGCGTGGGACAGCGTGCGCGTGGGACAGTGTGCGTATGCGCGAGGGACAGTGTGCGCGTGGGACAGCGTGCGTATGTGCGTGGGACAGTGTGCGCGTGGGACAGCGTGCGTATACGCGTGGGACAGTGTGCGCGTGGGACAGCGTTCGTATGCACGTGGGACAGTGTTCGCGTGGGACAGCGTGCGCGTGGGACAGCGTGCGTATGCGTGTGGGACAGTGTGTATATGTGCATGGGACAGCGTGCGCGTGGGACAGCGTGTGCGTGGGACAGCGTGCGTATGCGCGTGGGACAGTGTGTGTATGTGCATGGGACAGCGTGCGCGTGGGACAGCGTGCGCGTGGGACAGCGTGCGTATGCGCGTGGGACAGTGTGCGCGTGGGACAGCGTGCGTATGTGCGTGGGACAGTGTGCGCGTGGGACAGCGTGCGTATACGCGTGGGACAGTGTGCGCGTGGGACAGCGTTCGTATGCGCGTGGGACAGTGTTCGCGTGGGACAGCGTGCGCGTGGGACAGCGTGCGTATGCGCGTGGGACAGTGTGTATATGTGCATGGGACAGCGTGCGAGTGGGACAGCGTGTGCGTGGGACAGCGTGCGTATGCGCGTGGGACAGTGTGTGTATGTGCATGGGACAGCGTGCGCGTGGGACAGCGTGCGCGTGGGACAGCGTTCGTATGCGCGTGGGACAGCGTGCACGTGGGACAGCGTGCGTATGTGCGTGGGACAGCGTGCGCGTGGGACAGCATGCGCGTGGGACAGTGTGCATAAGCGCGTGGGACAGTGTGCGCGTGGGACAGTGTGCGTACGCGCGTGGGACAGTGTGCGCGTGGGACAGCATTCGTATGCGCGTGGGATAGTGTGCGCGTGGGACAGCGTGCGTATGCGCGTGGGACAGTGTGCGCGTGGGACAGTGTGCATATGTGCGTGGGACAGCGTGCGCCTGGGACAGTGTGCGTACGCGCGTGGGACAGTGTGCGCGTGGGACAGCTTGCGTATGTGCGTGGGACAGTGTGCGCGTGGGACAGCGTGCGTATACGCGTGGGACAGTGTGCGCGTGGGACAGCGTTCGTATGCGCGTGGGACAGTGTTCGCGTGGGACAGCGTGCGCGTGGGACAGCGTGCGTATGCGCGTGGGACAGTGTGTATATGTGCATGGGACAGCGTGCGAGTGGGACAGCGTGTGCGTGGGACAGCGTGCGTATGCGCGTGGGACAGTGTGTGTATGTCCATGGGACAGCGTGCGCGTGGGACAGCGTGCGCGTGGGACAGTGTGCGCGTGGGACAGCGTTCGTATGCGCGTGGGACAGCGTGCACGTGGGACAGCGTGCGTATGTGCGTGGGACAGTGTGCGCGTGGGACAGCGTGCGTATACGCGTGGGACAGTGTGCGCGTGGGACAGCGTTCGTATGCGCGTGGGACAGTGTTCGCGTGGGACAGCGTGCGCGTGGGACAGCGTGCGTATGCGCGTGGGACAGTGTGTATATGTGCATGGGACAGCGTGCGAGTGGGACAGCGTGTGCGTGGGACAGCGTGCGTATGCGCGTGGGACAGTGTGTGTATGTGCATGGGACAGCGTGCGCGTGGGACAGCGTGCGCGTGGGACAGTGTGCGCGTGGGACAGCGTTCGTATGCGCGTGGGACAGCGTGCACGTGGGACAGCGTGCGTATGTGCGTGGGACAGCGTGCGCGTGGGACAGCATGCGCGTGGGACAGTGTGCATAAGCGCGTGGGACAGTGTGCGCGTGGGACAGTGTGCGTACGCGCGTGGGACAGTGTGCGCGTGGGACAGCATTCGTATGCGCGTGGGATAGTGTGCGCGTGGGACAGCGTGCGTATGCGCGTGGGACAGTGTGCGCGTGGGACAGTGTGCATATGTGCGTGGGACAGCGTGCGCCTGGGACAGTGTGCGTACGCGCGTGGGACAGTGTGCGCGTGGGACAGTGTGCGCGTGGGACAGTGTGCGTATGTGCGTGGGACAGCGTGCGCGTGGGACAGTGTGCGTATGCGCGTGGGACAGCGTGCGCGTGGGACAGCGTGTGTATGCGTGTGGGACAGTGTCCGCGTGGGACAGTGTGCGTATGTGCGTGGGACAGCGTGCGCGTGGGACAGTGTGCACGTGGGACAGCGTGTGCGTGGGACAGTGTGCGTATGTGCGTGGGACAGTGTGTGTATGCGCGTGGGACAGTGTGCACGTGGGACAGTGTGCGTATGCGTGTGGGACAGCGTGCGCGTGGGACAGTGTGCGCGTGGGACAGTGTGCGTATGTGCGTGGGACAGCGTGCGCGTGGGACAGTGTGCGTATGCGCGTGGGACAGTGTGCACGTGGGACAGCGTTCATATGCACGTGGGACAGCGTGCGCGTGGGACAGCGTGTGTATGCGCGTGGGACAGTGTGCGTATGCGCGTGGGACAGTGTGCGCATGGGACAGTGTGCGTATGCGCGTGGGACAGTGTGCGCGTGGGACAGTGTGCGTACGCGCGTGGGACAGTGTGCGTGTGGGACAGCATTCGTATGCGCGTGGGATAGTGTGCGCGTGGGACAGCGTGCGTATGCGCGTGGGACAGTGTGCGCGTGGGACAGTGTGCATGTGGGACAGCGTGTGCATGGGACAGTGTGCGTATGTGCGTGGGACAGCGTGCGCGTGGGACAGTGTGCACGTGGGACAGCGTGTGCGTGGGACAGTGTGCGTATGTGCGTGGGACAGTGTGTGTATGCGCGTGGGACAGTGTGCACGTGGGACAGTGTGCGCGTGGGACAGCGTGCATATGCGCGAGGGACAGTGTGCGCGTGGGACAGTGTGCATATGTGCGTGGGACAGTGTGCGCGTGGGACAGTGTGCGTACGCGCGTGGGACAGTGTGCGCGTGGTACAGCGTGCGCGTGGGACAGTGTGCGCGTGGGACAGTGTGCGTATGTGCGTGGGACAGCGTGCGCGTGGGACAGTGTGCGTATGTGCGTGGGACAGCGTGCGCGTGGGACAGTGTATGTATGCGCGTGGGACAGTGTGCGCGTGGGACAGCGTTCATATGCACGTGGGACAGCGTGCGCGTGGGACAGCGTGTGTATGCGCGTGGGACAGTGTGCGTATGCGCGTGGGACAGTGTGCGCGTGGGACAGTGTGCGTATGTGCGTGGGACAGTGTGCGCGTGGGACAGCGTGCGTATACGCGTGGGACAGCGTGCGCGTGGGACAGTGTGCGTATGCGCGTGGGACAGTGTGCACGTGGGACAGCGTTCATATGCACGTGGGACAGCGTGCGCGTGGGACAGCGTGTGTATGCGCGTGGGACAGTGTGCGTATGCGCGTGGGACAGTGTGCGCATGGGACAGTGTGCGTATGCGCGTGGGACAGTGTGCGCGTGGGACAGTGTGCGTACGCGCGTGGGACAGTGTGCGTGTGGGACAGCATTCGTATGCGCGTGGGATAGTGTGCGCGTGGGACAGCGTGCGTATGCGCGTGGGACAGTGTGCGCGTGGGACAGTGTGCGTATGTGCGTGGGACAGCGTGCGCGTGGGACAGTGTGCACGTGGGACAGCGTGTGCGTGGGACAGTGTGCGTATGTGCGTGGGACAGTGTGTGTATGCGCGTGGGACAGTGTGCACGTGGGACAGTGTGCGCGTGGGACAGCGTGCATATGCGCGAGGGACAGTGTGCGCGTGGGACAGTGTGCATATGTGCGTGGGACAGTGTGCGCGTGGGACAGTGTGCGTACGCGCGTGGGACAGTGTGCGCGTGGTACAGCGTGCGCGTGGGACAGTGTGCGCGTGGGACAGTGTGCGTATGTGCGTGGGACAGCGTGCGCGTGGGACAGTGTGCGTATGTGCGTGGGACAGCGTGCGCGTGGGACAGTGTATGTATGCGCGTGGGACAGTGTGCGCGTGGGACAGCGTTCATATGCACGTGGGACAGCGTGCGCGTGGGACAGCGTGTGTATGCGCGTGGGACAGTGTGCGTATGCGCGTGGGACAGTGTGCGCGTGGGACAGTGTGCGTACGCGCGTGGGACAGTGTGCGTGTGGGACAGCGTGCGTATGCGCGTGGGACAGTGTGCGCGTGGGACAGCGTGTGCGTGGGACAGTGTGCGTATGTGCGTGGGACAGCGTGCGTATGCGCGTGGGACAGCGTGCGAGTGGGACAGCGTGCGTATGCGCGTGGGACAGCGTGCGCGTGGGACAGCGTGCGTATGCGCGTGGGACAGCGTGCGCGTGGGACAGCGTGCGTATGCGCGTGGGACAGCGTGCGCGTGGGACAGTGTGCGTATGCGCGTGGGACAGCGTGCGCGTGGGACAGTGTGCACGTGGGACAGTGTGCACGTGGGACAGCGTGCGCGTGGGACAGCGTGCGTATGCGCGTGGGACAGTGTGCGCGTGGGACAGTGTGCGTACGCGTGTGGGACAGCGTGCGCGTGGGACAGCGTGCGTATGCGCGTGGGACAGCGTGCGCGTGGGACAGCGTGCGTATGCGCGTGGGACAGCGTGCGCGTGGGACAGCGTGCGTATGCGCGTGGGACAGCGTGCGCGTGGGACAGTGTGTGTATGCGCGTGGGACAGCGTGCGCGTGGGACAGTGTGCGTATGTGCGTGGGACAGCGTGCGCGTGGGACAGTGTGCGTATGTGCGTGGGACAGCGTGCGTGTGGGACAGTGTATGTATGCGCGTGGGACAGTGTGCGCGTGGGACAGCGTTCCTATGCACGTGGGACAGCGTGCGCGTGGGACAGCGTGTGTATGCGCGTGGGACAGTGTGCGTATGCGCGTGGGACAGTGTGCGCGTGGGACAGTGTGCGAACGCGCGTGGGACAGTGTGCGTGTGGGACAGCGTGCGTATGCGCGTGGGACAGTGTGCGCGTGGGACAGTGTGCACGTGGGACAGCGTGTGCGTGGGACAGTGTGCGTATGTGCGTGGGACAGCGTGCGTATGCGCGTGGGACAGCGTGCGCGTGGGACAGCATGCGTATGCGCGTGGGACAGCGTGCGCGTGGGACAGCGTGCGTATGCGCGTGGGACAGCGTGCGCGTGGCACAGCGTGCGTATGCGCGTGGGACAGCGTGCGCGTGGGACAGCGTGCGTATGCGCGTGGGACAGCGTGCGTGTGGGACAGCGTGCGTATGCGCGTGGGACAGCGTGCGCGTGGGACAGCGTGCACGTGGGACAGCGTGCGCGTGGGACAGCGTGTGTATGCGCGTGGGACAGCGTGCGTATGCGCGTGGGACAGTGTGCGCGTGGGACAGTGTGCGTACGCGCGTGGGACAGTGTGCGTGTGGGACAGCATTCGTATGCGCGTGGGATAGTGTGCGCGTGGGACAGCGTGCGTATGCGCGTGGGACAGTGTGCACGTGGGACAGTGTGCGTAGGTGCGTGGGACAGCGTGCGCGTGGGACAGTGTGCACGTGGGACAGCGTGTGCGTGGGACAGTGTGCGTATGCGCGTGGGACAGTGTGTGTATGCGCGTGGGACAGTGTGCACGTGGGACAGTGTGCGCGTGGGACAGTGTGCGTATGCGCGTGGGACAGTGTGCGCGTGGGACAGTGTGCGTATGCGCGTGGGACAGTGTGCGCGTGAGACAGTGTGCGTACGCGCGTGGGACAGTGTGCGTGTGGGACAGCGTGCGTATGCGCGTGGGACAGTGTGCGCGTGGGACAGCGTGCGCGTGGGACAGTGTGCGTATGCGCGTGGGACAGTGTGCGCGTGGGACAGTGTGCGTATGTGCGTGGGACAGCGTGCGCGTGGGACAGTGTGCGTATGTGCGTGGGACAGCGTGCGCGTGGGACAGTGTATGTATGCGCGTGGGACAGTGTGCGCGTGGGACAGCGTTCATATGCACGTGGGACAGCGTGCGCGTGGGACAGCGTGTGTATGCGCATGGGACAGTGTGCGTATGCGCGTGGGACAGTGTGCGCGTGGTACAGTGTGCGTATGCGCGTGCGACAGTGTGCGCGTGGGACAGTGTGCGTACGCGCGTGGGACAGTGTGCGTGTGGGACAGCGTGCGTATGCGCGTGGGACTGTGTGCGCGTGGGACAGTGTGCACGTGGGACAGCGTGTGCGTGGGACAGTGTGCGTATGTGCGTGGGACAGCGTGCGTATGCGCGTGGGACAGCGTGCGCGTGGGACAGCGTGCGTATGCGCGTGGGACAGCGTGCGCGTGGGACAGTGTGCGTATGCGCGTGGGACAGCGTGCGCGTGGGACAGTGTGCACGTGGGACAGCGTGCGCGTGGGACAGCGTGCGTATGCGCGTGGGACAGTGTGCGCGTGGGACAGTGTGCGTACGCGCGTGGGACAGCGTGCGCGTGGGACAGCGTGCGTATGCGCGTGGGACAGCGTGCGCGTGGGACAGCGTGCGTATGCGCGTGGGACAGCGTGCGCGTGGGACAGCGTGCGTATGCGCGTGGGACAGCGTGCGTGTGGGACAGCGTGCGTATGCGCGTGGGACAGCGTGCGCGTGGGACAGTGTGCGTACGCGCGTGGGACAGCGTGCGTATGCGCGTGGGACAGCGTGCGTGTGGGACAGCGTGCGTATGCGCGTGGGACAGCGTGCGCGTGGGACTGCGTGCGTATGCGCGTGGGACAGCGTGCGCGTGCGACAGCGTGCGTATGCGCCTGGGACAGCGTGCGTGTGGGACAGCGTGCGTATGCGCGTGGGACAGCGTGCGCGTGGGACAGTGTGCACGTGGGACAGCGTGCGCGTGGGACAGCGTGTGTATGCGCGTGGGACAGTGTGCGTATGCGCGTGGGACAGTGTGCGCGTGGGACAGTGTGCGTACGCGCGTGGGACAGTGTGCGTACGCACGTGGGACAGTGTGCGTGTGGGACAGCATTCGTATGCGTGTGGGATAGTGTGCGCGTGGGACAGCGTGCGTATGCGCGTGGGACAGTGTGCGCGTGGGACAGTGTGCGTATGTGCGTGGGACAGTGTGTGTATGCGCGTGGGACAGTGTGCACGTGGGACAGTGTGCGCGTGGGACAGTGTGCGTATGTGCGTGGGACAGCGTGCGCGTGGGACAGTGTGCGTATGTGCGTGGGACAGCGTGCGCGTGGGACAGTGTATGTATGCGCGTGGGACAGTGTGCGCGTGGGACAGCGTTCATATGCACGTGGGACAGCGTGCGCGTGGGACAGTGTGCGTATGCGCGTGGGACAGTGTGCGCGTGGGACAGTGTGCGTATGCGCGTGGGACAGTGTGCGCGTGGGACAGTGTGCGTACGCGCGTGGGACAGTGTGCGTTTGGGACAGCGTGCGTATGCGCGTGGGACAGTGTGCGCGTGGGACAGTGTGCATGTGGGACAGCGTGTGCATGGGACAGTGTGCGTATGTGCGTGGGACAGAGTGCGTATGCGCGTGGGACAGCGTGCGCGTGGGACAGCGTGCGTATGCGCGTGGGACAGCGTGCGCGTGGGACAGCGTGCGTATGCGCGTGGGACAGCGTGCGCGTGGGACAGTGTGCGTATGCGCGTGGGACAGCGTGCGCGTGGGACAGTGTGCACGTGGGACAGTGTGCACGTGGGACAGCGTGCGCGTGGGACAGTGTGCGTATGCGCGTGGGACAGTGTGCGCGTGGGACAGTGTGCGTACGCGCGTGGGACAGCGTGCGTATGCGCGTGGGACAGCGTGCGTGTGGGACAGCGTGCGTATGCGCGTGGGACAGCGTGCGCGTGGGACAGCGTGCGTATGCGCGTGGGACAGCGTGCGCGTGGGACAGTGTGCGTATATGCGTGGGACAGCGTGCGTGTGGGACAGCGTGCGTATGCGCGTGGGACAGTGTGCGCGTGGGACTGCGTGCGCGTGGGACAGCGTGCGCGTGGGACAGTGTGCGTATGTGCGTGGGACAGCGTGCGCGTGGGACAGCGTGCGTATGTGCGTGGGACAGCGTGCGTGTGGGACAGCGTGCGTATGTACGTGGGACAGCGTGCGTGTGGGACAGCGTGCGTATGCGCGTGGGACAGCGTGCGTGTGGGACAGCGTGCGTATGCGCGTGGGACAGTGTGCGCGTGGGACAGCGTGCGCGTGGGACAGTTTGCGTATGTGCGTGGGGCAGCGTGCGTGTGGGACAGCGTGCCTATGTACGTGGGACAGCGTGCGCGTGGGACAGCGTGCGCGTGGGACGTTTGAATGCCCAACAGGGTACAAGGTGACACAGTAAGACACGTATGGCCACAGGAAGGCACAAGTGCTGCAAGCCCCTGTCTGTGCCGGGGGAGGACACACAAGAAACCTTAGCCCTCATGGTGCTGAGTGACAGTCACTCAGGGACGTGAGATCCATAACAGTGAGAGCACCAAGCAGCCCCAGCTCTGGCACCGGGACCTGCTTCAGTGGCCAGGCTGGCCCCACTGCCAGGGAAGGACACTCTCCATCTGCTCATTAGCGCCCCAGATCAGTGGTGGCCTGATCCCACTGCAGCGCTGCCCTCTCGAAGCTTCTGGAGCCAGACACATCCAGTGATGGAGCGACCTGACCCTGGCTCCTCGTGCGTTCTCCCTGCGCAGAGGCCCCTACCCCGCCCCTGCTCTGATTAGAATCTGAAGAACTCACGTAGGCATCTGGATCAAACTATCTAACAGTAGGTGCCACCCTGCCAGTCAGGACTGGGTCGTTCAGTTCATGGCAGATCCTCTGCGAGCCCCTTCGTTCTCCTCTCCAAATCGCACAACGTGGCCCGTGGAACTCACTGCCACAGCACAGCAGTGCGGCCAAAAGCTGAGCAGGACTCTACAAAGGATCAACCTTTCTCTGTGTAAGAAGGGCATCCAGGGGGAGAATGGTGTCCCTAACCTGGAGGCCTGGCAGGCCTGGAAACACTGGCCAAACCCTAGCTAATGGGGGTTGGGCGGGAACTGTCTCTTGGGGCAGGTTATCCCATAATTCCCTTCTGCAGGAGTTTCTTGCATCTCCCTCTGAAGTAGCGGGTGGTTGGGATGCTCAGAGATGGGATACCAGGCTCGACGGGCCCCTGGACTGATCCACTGTGACAAGCCTTCGGCTTCTCCTGCTTCTCCCACCCAAAGAGCCAAACAGGCACCTCTGTCCTGTTGCAGGGAAGCAGCAAAGCAGTGGAAAGTCTCCTTCGGAGCACAAGACCCGCGTGTGTCCCCTCTCACAGAGCGCTGACCTCCCCCAGCAGACGGCCTGGCCCTGCACACAGCAAAGCACTTTGCCATTTAAAGGCAGTGTGTGGAAAACCAAAAGTCACACAGACCCGCCCCCAAATCCCACCCACTGGTGCCAGTCTCGTCTGCCCCCGTCCTGCTTGAAACCGACCCCCCCAAACCTGGCCTTTGCTGTGCTCCACTCTCCCCATGTCACACGGAGGCAGAGAGCAGCAGTGGCCAGAGACCCAGAATATGGGTAGGAGGGGCTGTTTATTCAGCAGTTCTCAGGAGACATTGAAACGCCCTTCCCGAGCAGAGCGCCGGTACCGGCCGGGAAACACAGAGCTGCCCCGTAGCTCGTAGCTCGTGGCAGGGCCAAGCTGTGGCCTCAGCTGTGCACTCCCTTCCCCAGCCCTCCCTCGGCTTTCTGATCACTCAGCTAAGCCCCAGCCCAGGGGAGATGCCCCCTCCTGGCTCTAGTGCCTAGAGACCGGTCCTGAACAAAGCAATGGGAAGTGATGCCGATCCTGTGCTGTCAGCTCCCCACACTGCTGCTCCATGCACCAGGCCAGTGCCAGCCGTGGTGGCAGGATCTGGCTTTGCCCTGAGCCTAGGTCCAGCTGCACACGGGATCAGCAGCGAGGAGAGCTGCAGAACTTGCGATATGAAGTCAGAAACCCTCCGTCATCAGCCCCTGCTCTGCCAGTCTGATCTCACAGCACATGGCTCAGGTGGAGCATCTCCCCCGGAGAGAGCCTCTGCTGCCCCTTCCCCGTGGGGCACATGTGGCCACAGTATAAGTGCTGCCAGGCAACTGGCTGTGGGGGAGGGGACGGGTTAAATGCCTCCCTTAGAGGGGGCCTGGAGCTGCTCCTGAGCCAGTCAGGTCAATGGGAGCGTTGGCAATTTTGACATCAAGTGTAACAAGCCCAGGTCAGGGCCCTTCCCCACCACTCAGGTGTGGGGGAGGGCAGGGCGGGTTAACTGGCTGGGATTAATAAGATGCTGCTGTTGTTGTAGCAAAGAGAAAGGTGCTGGCACCCTTCAGTACCGGGGGAGGGATCGGGTCAGCACTGAGGACTGGGAAGGGCTACAGGAGGTCAGGAGCCCAGGGCTGGGGAAGGGCCCAACTACCGGGGGAGGGCATTAGCCAACCGCGAGGTGGGGAAGGGTAGGGCCCAGCTGCAGGCGAAGGGGGCTGAAGGGCCCAGAGACACAGGGATGGAAAGCCTGGCACCAGGGCAGGATGTCCAGGCTGAGTCCGACAGGGCTGCCCCTCCCTGCCAGCAGAGCCATGGGGCCCTGCTGCTCTGAGATTGCAAGGCACGGCTCCAGGCAGGGCATCTTCTCGCCAATTCCACACAGACCCCAGGGAGGGGGAAAGTGAGGCCTCCAGCAGCGCTCGCTCTGGCCCCAGTGAAGTCGGTGCTAAGTCCTCAGTGACTCCCATGGGAGCTGGACTGGGCTGTAGGGTGAGGGCCGGGAGCCGCCCGAGGTAAGCCCGTGCCCCAGCCCAGAGCCGGCACCCCCAGCCCAGTCCCCGTACCCCCTCCCACACCCCAGCTCCCTTCCTCAACCCGCAGCCCCCTCCCACACTCTGAATCCCTCAGACCCACCGCCAGCCTGGAGCCCCTTCCTGCACCCCCCAGCCCTACCCCAGAGTCTGCACCCTCAGCTGGAGCCCTCATCCCCTCCCGCCCCCCAACCCCCCACCCCAGCCCCGTGAAAGCGAATGAGTTTGGGGGACAGCGAGCCACCGAGGGAGGGGGAATGTAGTGAGCGGGGGCGGGGCCTCGGGGAAGGGGTGGGGCGAGGGTGTTCGGTTTTGTGTAATTAGAAAGTTGACAACCCGATCAGCACATGGCTCCTGTGCCCTATCCCGGGACCGGGGTTGTGGGCAGGGGCCAGTCTGGAGTGATGGGCCCAGGGTTGGTTCTGTGCTGTACCTGCAGGACCCTGGTGCCACGGGGCTGCAGCTGACGAGGCACCACTGGAGGGGGGCCAGGGCAGGAGCCGCGGGGAGGGGCAAAGGTACCCTAAGTGTCAGCATCCCTGCGAGAAACAAGGGGGACCCACTGGGGCTGTTCAGAGGCGCGGGGGTTTTAGAGAACCCTGGAGAAGATGTCACAGCCTGGACAGGCTGCATCACACCAAGCACACAGGGATGGCCAGGGCCCCGGCTGGTGCCGGGGGCTTTTACCCTGCAGTGCCTCTGCCCCAGGGGAAGCTCAGGGCTGGTCCGTTCAGGCTCTTTCTCAGCAGTGAATCCACTCAGAAAAGCTGAAACAAAAATAAACCTGCAACTAAAATACTCCAGGGGAGGGGAGCTGCTGGGGCTGGCAGTGCGCCCGCTGTGCAGCGAGATGGCTCCCAGCCCCGCTCCCCGCACTGGCAAACATGCCCCTGCACCGAGTCTGCTCCCAGCATGGCGCCTGCTCAATGGGACGTCTCCGTTGGGTAAGTTGCCTGTCTGCGCAGGGGCTCCCCACACCCAGCTCTGCCAGTGCCCCTCAGTCCTGACCCGCAGCCCCCCACTCGTCCAGCCCTGGGCTCCCCCAAACACACCCAGCTCTGCCAGTGCCCCTCAGTCCTGACCCGCAGCCCCCCACTCGCCCAGCCCTGGGCTCCCCCAAACACACCCAGCTCTGCCAGTGCCCCTCAGTCCTGACCCGCAGCCCCCCACTCGTCCAGCCCTGGGCTCCCCCAAACACACCCAGCTCTGCCAGTGCCCCTCAGTCCTGACCCGCAGCCCCCCACTCGCCCAGCCCTGGGCTCCCCCAAACACACCCAGCTCTGCCAGTGCCCCTCAGTCCTGACCCGCAGTCCCCCACTCGTCCAGCCCTGGGCTCCCCCAAACACACCCAGCTCTGCCAGTGCCCCTCAGTCCTGACCCGCAGCCCCCCACTCGTCCAGCCCTGGGCTCCCCCAAACACACCCAGCTCTGCCAGTGCCCCTCAGTCCTGACCCGCAGCCCCCCACTCGTCCAGCCCTGGGCTCCCCCAAACACACCCAGCTCTGCCAGTGCCCCTCAGTCCTGACCCGCAGCCCCCCACTCGTCCAGCCCTGGGCTCCCCCAAACACACCCAGCTCTGCCAGTGCCCCTCAGTCCTGACCCGCAGCCCCCCACTCGTCCAGCCCTGGGCTCCCCCAAACACACCCAGCTCTGCCAGTGCCCCTCAGTCCTGACCCGCAGCCCCCCACTCGTCCAGCCCTGGGCTCCCCCAAACACACCCAGCTCTGCCAGTGCCCCTCAGTCCTGACCCGCAGCCCCCCACTCGCCCAGCCCTGGGCTCCCCACACCCAGCTCTGCCAGTGCCCCTCAGCCCTGACCCGCAGCCCCCCACTCGTCCAGCCCTGGGCTCCCCACACCCAGCTCTGCCAGTGCCCCTCAGTCCTGACCCGCAGCCCCCCACTCGTCCAGCCCTGGGCTCCCCCAAACACACCCAGCTCTGCCAGTGCCCCTCAGTCCTGACCCGCAGCCCCCCACTCGTCCAGCCCTGGGCTCCCCCAAACACACCCAGCTCTGCCAGTGCCCCTCAGTCCTGACCCGCAGCCCCCCACTCGTCCAGCCCTGGGCTCCCCCAAACACACCCAGCTCTGCCAGTGCCCCTCAGTCCTGACCCGCAGCCCCCCACTCATCCAGCCCTGGGCTCCCCACACCCAGCTCTGTCAGTGCCCCTCAGTCCTGACCCGCAGCCCCCCACTCATCCAGCCCTGGGCTCCCCACACCCAGCTCTGCCAGTGCCCCTGAATCCCGACCCACAGCCCCATCTATCCCAGCCCTGGGCTCCCCCAAACACACCCAGCTCTGTCGCTGCCCCTCAATCCCGACCCACAGCCCCAGCTATCCCAGCCCTGGGCTCCCCCAAACACACCCAGCTCTGTCGCTGCCCCTCAATCCTGACCCACAGCCCCAGCTATCTCAGCCCTGGGCTCCCCCAAACACACCCAGCTCTGTCGCTGCCCCTCAATCCCGACCCACAGCCCCAGCTATCCCAGCCCTGGGCTCCCCCAAACACACACAGCTCTGTCGCTGCCCCTCAATCCCGACCCACAGCCCCAGCTATCTCAGCCCTGGGCTCCCCACACCCAGCTCTGCCAGTGCCCCTGAATCCCGACCCACAGCCCCAGCTATCCCAGCCCTGGGCTCCCCCAAACACACCCAGCTCTGTCGCTGCCCCTCAATCCCGACCCACAGCCCCAGCTATTCCAGCCCTGGGCTCCCCCAAACACACACAGCTCTGTCGCTGCCCCTCAATCCCGACCCACAGCCCCAGCTATCCCAGCCCTGGGCTCCCCCAAACACACACAGCTCTGTCGCTGCCCCTCAATCCCGACCCACAGCCCCAGCTATCCCAGCCCTGGGCTCCCCACACCCAGCTCTGTCGCTGCCCCTCAATCCCGACCCACAGCCCCAGCTATCCCAGCCCTGGGCTCCCCCAAACACACCCAGCTCTGTCGCTGCCCCTCAATCCCGACCCACAGCCCCAGCTATTCCAGCCCTGGGCTCCCCCAAACACACACAGCTCTGTCGCTGCCCCTCAATCCCGACCCACAGCCCCAGCTATCCCAGCCCCGGGCTCCCCACACCCAGCTCTGCCAGTGCCCCTCAATTCCAATCCGCAGCACCCTCCTAGCCCAGCCCAGGGCTCCCCTCCAACACAGTCAGCTCTGCCAGTGCCCCTCATTCCCATCCCACAGCCCCAGTTATCCTAGCCCTGGGTTCCCCTCCAACACACATGGCTCTGCCGGTGCCCCTCAATCAGCCCCTGCTAGCCCAGCCCAGGGCTCCCCAAAACACACAGAGCTATGTGGCTGCTCCTCAATCCTGTCCCACAGCCCCAAGCTATCCCAGCCCTGGGCTTCCCTCCAACACAGCCAGCTCTGCACCTCAGTCCTGTCCCACAGCCCCCTGCTAGCCCAGCCCAGCTCAGCCCAGCCCTCAGCTCCCCACATACAGCTCGGCCAATGCTCCTTAATTCTGACCTGCATCATCCCTGTGGCCCTGTCTACACAATAAAGTTTTAAAACTTGCTCACTAATCCGTTTTCAAACCCAGGGTGGCCAGGGCAGGCCATAGCTTTACTGTGCACTGGCCGGGCAAGGTGATCCCTACAGGGAGCCTAGACATCACTTAACTCCCCCTACAGGTGCCAGCAGGACTGGAGCAATACCTAAGCCCTTGTGCCCTGGACTTTACCGTGACTGGTTCAGCACGTTGGAGGATGTGTGGCCTTATTTATACCAGACTTTTGAAAGCTGTGAGTCCGCCCCTGACAGCTCCTGGGCACCAAACACCTTGCACCTCATGCTAGACAGGCCTGCAAGAGCAGGGTCAGGGATGCTGCTCAGAGAGGAAAGGGTTTTTGAGATGTTTGCCTTCCCTGAACACAGGAGTGGCCTATCTTACCCGGCATTCTTGGGCCTATCTTATCCGGCAGCCGAACCCAGAACCCACCTAAGTTCCCTGTAAGCTGTGTGGCCACACAGCTGCGGGGAGTTCTCTCTCCCCGCTGTAGCTCCGGAGCACCCTCCTGCATCCCAAACCCCTCATTCCTGGCCCCACCCCAGAGCTCTCACCCCCAGCTGGAGCCCTCACCAACCCTCTGTCCCAGCCCTGAGCCCCCTCCCACACCTCAAACCCCTTATTCCCTGCCCCACTCCAGAACCCACAACCCCAGTCGAAGCCCTCACCCCCCCACACACATACATCTTAACCCTCTGCCCCAGCCCTGAGCCCCTCATCCCAGCCCCCTCACCCACCCTCACCCCCTCTGCCCCAGCCCAGAGCCCCCTCCCACACCCCAAATCCCTCAGTCCCACTGCCGCCACATGAATTTTGTTATGTGCCCCAATATGAAAGGTGATGTGTCACACATCCCCTCCATATGGGGGCCCATAACAAAATTAATTCCGCACATCAGTGGGAAAAATTAGAGGGAACACTGGAACCCACCCTGGCTCAAAACACTGCAGAAAACGAGCAGTGTTTTGGGGTTTGTGCTCTCGGTTCTGAATGGCAGAAGGAAGTGCACAGGGCTGTGAAAATGTCTGGAAGAGAGCGAGATCCCAAACTGCAGTGGATGTCAAACAGGGGAGATCCCTTTTCAGTTTTGGTTCATTTGGACCCCAAACACCCACAAAAGTGGTTGTTTGAACCCCAGCCCCAGAGCTATCCATTACAGATGGCTCCTGTCTGTGTAGCTCAGCCCCTGCAGAAGAGTTTCCATCTATCGATCTCAAAGCACTTCACTGGATTGTCCTCTCCATGCTGCAAAGGAGGAGGGACTCACTTGAGGTCACACAGCCACGCAGTGGCAGAGCTGGGAACAGAAGCCAGGTCTCCCCATTCTCAGCCTGGTGCTTTAACCAGTGGACAGCGCTGCCCCAAGCATGGCTAGGGCTCAGAAATAAGCATTTGCAAGATGCTGATGCCAGAGCAAGTGGAGAAGGCTCATCTGCTCCCCTTGTTCTACCCTCCTCCACTGAAATATCCCCTCACGTGGCTGGAAAAGCTGCCCGCACTAATGTTCTATGCGGGAATCTCTCCTTTTCCTGCACAATGTTCCTCTGGGCTGGAGCCGAGCGAAGCTCACTGTGACCTGGAAAGATCTGAGGTTTGTTTACACACAAAGGAGGAGGTCATAAACAATGAACTGAGCAGGGGAGGGGAGGACAAGATGGGAACAAAGCAAAACATTGGGAGGAAATAAATCTCATTAATCCTTTCCGGGGAGAGGCAGAGGGAGATGGCATCCAGAATGGGGCTGAACTAACAGGGATTGGATTCTGCAGCCATATAGTGCCTCCTGCCCCAAAGGAATCGCAGCACCCAGCACTGAAATGCAGCCACCTCTGGGGTGGAAAGTGGCAGCTGCATAAACAGCCACACAGGGAGCCACAACCTCAGCCATGGTGTCAGAGGGCTCAGTTCATCCCGTGAAGCCAGACAAGCTGCATTCACTTACACCAGCCCTGAACTTAGCCCTGGGACAGGACTTGACGCCGGATGTTGAATCTGTGGAGATGTTGGACCTTGGCCAGGCCCCCAGGTTAAGGCCCCAGTTCTGCTCTCTTTAACAGTCTTAGTGCTTCAGTGTGTAGTGTGGACTGCAAAGTTTGTGTGCAGGCACTGGCCAGTGCAGGCTGGAGGGCCAGAGAGACCCACAAGGTGTGTTTGTGTCCAGCAGCCTCCATAAAGAACCCCTGTATGTTCATTACATTCATGCCTTGTCTCTTGTTTCTTGCTGGGGGCAGTACCACACCAGAGCCCAGGGGCAAGGGACTATGGCTGGTGCTAAAGGAAGGCTGCCAGTCTGGGGTTCTGGCTGCTTTAAACCAGCACTGGCTGGTGCGGTGCCGTTCCCCACACTCAGCAGATCACAAAGCCAATTGACAACACCTATACCACTTGCGGCCCCTCAGCTCTAGAGCACCAGCTCCAATCCAGCTCAGTGCCCTGACGTGAGTTGTGACAGGTCTCAGCCCAGTTCTGCCACACACCCTCTATCACCACAGCCAGAGAGGCCGTGGGCTGAACGCAGCTCAGGGTCCCAGCTGGAGAGGGTATGTCTCCGGCACCAGAGCAAGGCTCAGAGTGGAGCTGTGGATGCAGCAGGGGCTCCTACCTGGGCTGTCTCTGCTCTGACAGCGCTCAGACTCCAGGCTCCTTCACCCAAGGAGCAGGTCACACGGGCGCTGGGTTCTATGGGAACATTTGCTTGGCACCTAAATAACCGATGGGTGCAAAGGGGCCAAGCGCAGCATTAATTAGCACCAGTTCCCAAAGCAAAAGGTGGCAGCAGCAGCCTTTCCTGCTCATCACTAGGAGAAAGCAAAGCTGGGTCAGTGGCTTGTGTTGCAAATCAGAGCATTCACCCTGGCAGTAAGCCAGGCGCCAGAACTGAGCCAGCAGCACATTTGCATACATTAGCATGTGCTCGCTGGTTGGCTGCTGGCATGGGTGTGCAGAGTCCAGGGCAGGGCTGTGCTCCCCACACGGCACATGTTGGCTCAGTTGCTCAAAGGATCATGCGCTGGGCGCAGGGCAGGGACTGGTGCCTGGGGTGGGGCTGGCTCTGGGGTTCCCACAGCCTGTTGCCGAAGTAGTTATTCAGGGCCCCAGGCAAATCTACCTGTCTGTCCCCACAGTCACCCCAGTCTATCTCACGGTTTTATTCTGCTGCCCACCAGCACAGTGTCTGGGTGCCTTCTATGTGTGCTCAATAGCAGCAGCATAGTCCCTAGAAGACATCATGGGGTCTCTGGCTCCTCCGGCGGAGGTCAGAGCTCTGCTTGGGGTAGGGGGTTTGGTTTGGTTTTCGGGAGGAGGGATGTTTCCCTGGAAACCTAGCCCACAAAGTCACCTGGCTCTGGGGGAGTGGGGTGCATAGCAAATGGGCAGCAGCAGGGGAGCCCTGCAGGGCATGGCCAGGGCACTGCATGTGAAGGAACTGTAACTGGTGGCCACAAGAGGGGCCCGAGTCTGCGCAGAGCAGAGACAGGGCAGAGGCTGTGCGGAGGGGTCCCAGTGAGAGACACAAACTCATAAGGCTGGCCTGGAAACCAGCAAGCTCCTATTTGGCTCTAGAAGAGACTGGGAAGCACCCTGGGTACAGGGCCTGAAGAGCCCTCTGCTGGACCATCCCCTCCCACCCAGGGGCCAAATAGGAACCACTATTGTTTTACTTTGAATCATAACTCTCTAAAGCCACTGGCCCAAGGGGATTTCCTCTCCCTGTCAGCTCTAGTCCAATGCCCTTCACTCAGCCACGGCTGAGTCATTGGTGGGACCCACCGGGCCTAGCGCTTACAGGGCCTGGCAAATGGAGCCTGCGAATTGTGGTTTGCCTGGTGCAAGACTAGCACTGTAGAGGTCTGGTTACCCTGGCACCAGTGGCTTTAACAATGACCGCAGTATTGACCAGCAGCTTTCACACCTCTACAGCAAAACCACCTCTTCGAGAGCCCATGCTGGGGAGACTGAAGATTGAGGGATGTGACGTGCCAGCCCCTCACTGCAGAGCGGGGACAGCCTAGTAAGGGGCTCCCACTGCATCCACATCTCAGCCCCTGTGATACAGGACCACATCCTCACTTCCCAGAGTTCCAGATCCCAGCAAGCCGACGCGCCCCAAACGCGGCACAGCCCCCTTCTCTCTTCATCCCCGACTAACAGCAGGCCCCAACCCCTCTCATCACCATCACTGCCAGCGGAGCTATTGTCTCCAACCAAGCCACTCCCTGGACTCACCACTCCCTCTCCACTGGCTGAACATTATGGTTTTAGTGCAATCCAGTGCTAATTCTTCTAGCATCAACTTTCAAACGGACATTGGGATTTGCGTGACACAGAGGCTCAAATAATGGATCCTGCTTCCCAACTTTTAACCCCCACCCTACCCTGACAGCTGTGCCAATGCCCCTCAGTCCCAACTCAGAGCCACCTGCTAACCCAGCCCGGGGCCCCCAACCTGCCATGCACACGGCTCTGCCAGCGCCCCTCAGTCCTGACCCGTAGCCACCCGCTAACCCAGCCCGGGGCCCCCGACCTGCCATGCACACGGCTCTGCCAGCGCCCCTCAGTCCTGACCCTCAGCCCCCGCTAACCCAGCCCTGGGCCCCCACCTGCCATGCACACGGCTCTGCCAGCGCCCCTCAGTCCTGACCCTCAGCCCCCGCTAACCCAGCCCTGGGCCCCCACCTGCCATGCACATGGCTCTGCCAGCGCCCCTCAGTCCTGACCCTCAGCCCCCGCTAACCCAGCCCTGGGCCCCCACCTGCCATGCACATGGCTCTGCCAGCGCCCCTCAGTCCTGACCCTCAGCCCCCGCTAACCCAGCCCTGGGCTCCCCTCTCACAATTCTGCCAGTGCCCCTCCACTGTGACCTATGTTCTCAAGCCCCCGACCGATGAGCTGGGCTGATGTTGCACCTGTTTAGGGTCATGTTGCTGCTAGCACTAGGTTACTGTGGGATGATGGGTTGCAGCTGGGAGGAATGGGACCCCAGCACATCAGGGAAGGCTCCCTCCTAAGGAGCTGGAGAAGCAGGAAGGAGCTGATGGCTCCATATCTCTCCCATATCCCTGGGGCTTCCCCTTCCCTCCCTAGCCCTGCTACCTGCTCAGAAGCCAGAAGACAGTGGGAGGAGCATGAAACAGGCTGTAACAGCTCTGGTGGGACCACGGGGGCTCAGGAGCTGCAGGACTGTAGAAGGGAGCAGCCAGCCTCTGATGCCCCAGAGGGAGGGGAGCTCCCACACTCCAGGCAGCGTCAGGATGGACCCAAGTGGAGTCAGAAGCCCGGGCAGCAAGAAGGGGGCTCCATGGCAGGCAGGGTCTCTCCTCCCTCTGCACAGAGCTGACCCCCCTTGGCCATCTGGAGGTCTGAGTATGTTGGGCCTCAAGCAAAGCCCCATCTGACCCCACTCTAGCCTCTGGAGGGTCTGGAATGTGCAGCCAGGCCTGGGGCTGGGTCCAAACACTGCCCTGGGCCCATCTTGGGGTGTGGGGTCATTTTCCTGTCCCTCTGTGAGTGCGAGGGACTGAGGGAAACAGGGGCAGCTCCACTAACCCACCCTCTGCCGGTGGGCAGTCAAAATCCAGACCAAGAGAGAGATTTATTTTAGGAACAAACATTTATAAGAGGACCTCACATTCTTCATAGCAAAGTCCTTATGCAATGAGCGACCGTGAAATGCAGCCACCTCTGGGGTGGAGGATGACAGCACAGCAGCCTCCGTGGGGATTTCTGGCCAATAACCCCATTTCGACCATGTCCCAGCAGAGCAGACCTAGACCTCTGTTGTTTTAAGCACATATAGAGCAAATAGTATGAACCACCCGGCATCTACGCAGCAAGAAGGGAGGCTCTGGCACTGACGCTCTGGCACTCGGGCATCCCCTTCTGTGCCAGCTCCTGAGAAGGACCCACATCTGGGCATGGAGAGGCCTGGCAGCTCAATGGGGGGGGGCGTAACTGGGCTGTGCCTGGGCTCAGCGCCACTGGACTGGGAGGAAAATTTGACTGAGGCATCATGGCTCCATTGCCCAGGCAGGAGACAAAGCCAATCCCAAGAACTCCTCATCACAGCAGGGGGATCCCACTCGGGACCCAGGTTCTCCCAGCATGCGCCCGCTCCTCCCCCGCAATGAATCACTGCCACACTCATTGCCTTTGGCTTTCCTAGTAGATTTGCTCCTCAGAGATCTCTGGAGACTCCGGATTTAAGTCTCTGCTGCAAATGTTCAGAACCAGGGGGTCAAACTGGGGAAAAAGCCAGCTGTGATGCCCCAGGCTTCACTCACAAACCCCTCAAGATGCCCCATGAGACCCTGCACAGGGCCATCCTTCCATCATCCTCCCACTTCGCCAGCTGCTTTGATCAGCAGTGACCAGTGCTGACATTTGAACCATCATAATTTCTCTCCAGAGTCAACACCCTTGGGAAGGACCAGGGTCAGTTCACACAGTGTGACCAGACCAGGGTCTCTGCAGACTGAGACAGACAACGCTGCATTCCTGACGCTTAGGTCACACCTCTGAGGGCATCTCGTAGCCATAAGGGCTAAAGGCTTCATTCTGGTTTGAGGAGAAGCTCGGGATGGCAGCCCCCAGGAGAGTTTCACATCCCCCCAGAGTTCTGTGAATTGGCCTGGGATGGCCCCGCCGCAGGATACATGCACCCAAGGGGTCTGACCGCCTGGAGCCGGACTCCCTGCATCACACCAGCTTCCTCACCCACCCTGCCCTGTGTCCCTCGCTGATGCTCTCAGACACTGCAGTTCCCAACGTGAACGCCTGGTGCCTGGGAAGCTTGCACAATGCATGAGGCTGGGTTACTCGGCACGGCACTGCTGACCCCATTGGGTGCCTGGCAGCCCACACTGCCCAGCCGCAGCCAGCCGCAGCACGGAGATGAACGCATCTGCAGCATGTACACCCCCATGGTATGGCATAGGCCACTCCTGGGAAGCCTCCTACCTGCTGGCCCCCAACAGGCTGCCTCCTGACTCTCCCAACCCCCCGCCCATGGCCTGCTCCCCTCCAGCCCAGGAGAGGGACTCTGCAGCTCTCCCCCGCTCAGCTGGCTGCCTCTGAACTGCATGAGCTCAAGGGCTCCCTTGGGGTTAAAGAGGGGAGTTTAGGGAGCTGGGGGCCTCTCCCCACCCAGCGGTGCCCATTGCCCAGTTAGAAGTGACCTCCTGACTCAGAAACAAAACCCTGCAAAGGGGAACGAACAGATCATGAAAAGTGTGATGATAAGGACAATGTTCCATCCTCCCCAGGGCCCCTGGCACCCAGCAGCTCCCATTGCTTTTGGCGGGGAAGGGGCAGTCTCCACTGTTCTCAGTGGGAACTGCTGGGGCCTCCGCACACTTGAAACCCCAGCCCTTAGCTCTTTACAAACATCTATGATCCCTGCCTGTGAGGTGTCACTAAACCCAATCTACAGACAGAATAAACTGAGGCATGGATAGGGGATGGGACTCACCCAGCGTCACAGAGAGAGTCAGTGACCAAGTCGGAAATAGAACCCACAAGACCTGGCTCACAGGCCCCCTGCTCTAACCCACTAGACCTCACTCCTCTCCCAAAGCTGGGACTAGAACCCAGGAGTCCTGCCTCCCATTCACCTCACTCAAATCCACTAGACCTACTCAAAGGGTGACTCGATTAGAGTGTGTAAGTACCTACATGGGGAACACATATTTGACAATGGAATTCAGGGAAGTTCTACGCAGTAGCTCAGACCAGATGATCACAGTGGTCCTTTCGACTCTTATTCCTCCCAGGAAGGACTCTCAGCCCAGACGGTGTGGAGGAGTGGGAGGTGGAAGCTCCTGTTCCTAGCTCAGACAAAGCAGCTCCCCTACAGGATGGGTGAGGAAGGTGCCATTTCCACTGCTCTCCCCCCACCCCCCAGTGCATTACCCCCTGCATCAGTTTCCCATTTATTTGCATGTCCCCAGCCTCCACCCCGGCTGCTGCTGGCAAGACGCTACAGCAGCTCCTCCGAGCCTCTCTGCAAATGTGCTGTGCAACAGCAACACAGACGGTGCCTGTCAGCATTTAGCTCCTCTGGGAAGTGACAGCAAGACACTCGGTGCTGAGACAGCCCGTGTTTCACAATCCCACATCTTTGGGCTCCCCAGTAGCATCCTGCTGGTGGAACACAGACCACGAAGATGCACTGCTGGGGCTGCCGTCCCCAGTAGCAAGAGGAAAACTCATGAGCTTCAGCCCTGGAACCGATTAAGATGCTCAGCCCTGCACGAGGAGAGCCACTGAACTGCATGGAGTTCCTGTAACAAAGTCTCCACTCCGTCCTCACAGAAGGCAGGACTGGAAGGGCCCAGAGTGGTAACTACCACTCAGCTGGGCTCTGTGCTGCCTGCCTGTCTGAGACCAGCCTTTGCAACCCCTCAAATGACCAGCAGTTCTGGGGTCTGCGCCACACCTCCTGTCCCTGCCCAGGTGAGATAGCCCCACCTGGGTATGGCCAACCCCAGGCCTCTCCAAATTATGAGACTGGCTCGAAAATCATGTTTGTTTGTATGTTTTTTTAAATTAATGACTACTGGTTTCTGTTTTGTTGCCTTCTGGTTCCAGAGCCTTTCACTTGTGCTCGGGTCACATTTTCAAGCTTTTCTCCACAACCAGGAGGACCAGAACCTCACTAAAAAGAAAAGGAGTACTGTAGCTGTAGCTCACGAAAGTTCATGCTCAAATAAATTGGTTAGTCTCTAAGGTGCCACAAGTCCTCCTTTTCTTTTTGCGGATACAGACTAACACGGCGGCTCCTCTGAAACCAGAACCTCACCAAGATTCTAGCTCGGGACTTCCCCCCACAGCTCTACGAGTGCCCCTCAGTCCCAACCCACAGCCCCTGCTATGCCACCCCGGGACTCCTCCCCCCCCCAGCTCTGCCGGTGCCCCTCACTTCTGACCCACAGCCCCCTGCTATGCCAGTATGAGGCTCTCCACACCCAGCCTTACGAATGCACCAGGACGTCCTCTCTTGACCTTTGCCATTTCATTCCCGAGGTCTCCCTAGACACACAATCCCTCGGCTGTTCCAGCCTAGATGGGGACTGGCAGCCAAGGGATCTTGGCCGCTACTGCAAGGCAGGCACATGAAGGCTGGCTGGGTGGTAGGTTGATCTGATGCCGTTAGCCCGCCAGAGTCCAGGCCCCTAGAGGTGAGGCCTCCACCCCAGGGTGCTGACCCTGCCTGCACAGCCATGCCATGCCAGCCCCGTCTCTGCCACCAGCTCCACTCTGTTCCCCCCAGAACTCCCAAGGGGGCTGGGCCTGGCCACTGCTCAGCATGCGGTTAGGACACGATGGATTAAAAACGTGAGCCAGAGTCTCTGCCTCGTCCCCAGTTTCGGGGCCAAGGTCTCGCCCTGGATCCCTGCCAGCAGGCGCCAAAAGGGAGGGAGTGCTGGAGCCTCAGCAACGCAGGGGGCAGGGGTCATGGGGGGGGAGGGGCAGGACCAGGTGCCGCACGGTACGAGTCTAGACCCTGCCCCTCGGCTCACCAGATGCCATGGCGCGGAGCTAGCCCATGGTTGAGCCCAGCAGCGCGGGGCTGGCATGGGGAGAGGGAAGTGCCCCAGGTGTTCCCAGTGCACGGGCCACGGGGCTGAGCTGGGCCGGGCCAGGTGCTGCTCCCAGCGCAGCCATTTGCCGCCCGGGCCTTACTCGGGCTTCAGTGAGACCTGCCCTCTGCCCGGGCAGCCCGGGGCACGGGGAGGCGCTGGGAACAGCTGGGTCTGACCGTCCGGCCAGGCGCAGGCAGCCGAAGGGGAGCGCCAGTCAGAGCTCACAGGCTGCGCTTGAGGGGAGTAGCCCCTAGCACCCCCCTACGCACACCCGGACAACACTCCGAACACCACCCGCACCCGGCACAACAGCCCAGACAACCCACACCACCACACACCATCACACAGCCCCCCGCCACACCCGGCACAACACCCCAGACAACTCACACCCCGCTCAACACCCCCACCCGGCACAACACCCCAGACAATCCATACCCCCACACACCATCACCCCACCACACACCATCACCCCCCACACACACCCCCACCCGGCACAACACCCCCGTACCGGGGACCACACCCCACACAACACCCCCACCCGGCACAACACCCCAGACAATCCATACCCCCACACACCATCACCCCCCCACCACACCTCCACCCCACACAACACCCCCTACCCGGCACAACACCCCAGAAAACCCACACCCTCACACAGCCCCCCATCACACCTGGCACAACACCCCCACCTGGCACAACACCCCAGACAATCCATACCCCCACACACCATCACCCCCCCACCACACCTCCACCCCACACAACACCCCCTACCCGGCACAACACCCCAGAAAACCCACACCCTCACACAGCCCCCCATCACACCTGGCACAACACCCCCACCTGGCACAACACCCCAGACAATCCATACCCCCACACACCATCACCCCCCCACCACACCTCCACCCCACACAACACCCCCCCACCCGGCACAACACCCCAGAAAACCCACACCCTCACATAGCCCCCCATCACACCCAGCACAACACCCCAGACAATCCATACCCCCAAACACCATCACCCCCCACTACCCCACCCCCACCCGGCACAACACCCCCGTACCGGGGACCACACCCCACACAACACCCCCCCACCCAGCACAACACCCCAGACAACCCACACCCCCACACATCCTGCATGACACTCTGACCCACCCCAGTGCCCCCCACAACACATACAGCGTCCCACTACACACCGCGACTCAAACCCCGGAGCCCTCCACGACGGCCCACGCCCGTGCCCCTCGCAGGTAAGTGGGTCCTGGCCGGGCAGCTCCTCCAGGCCCGGCAGGCGGGGGGTCCTTTCCTTGGCTCCGACAGGCCGGCCCGAGTCTCCAGCCCTGTCCGGCTCCTCTGCCCCCTTGCCCGGAAGGCGCTGGCAGCCCTGGGCGCAGGAGGGTCCGTGCGCGCCCTGCCCGCAGGGTCGCTCCCCTGGGCGCATCGCCAAGGAACCGGCCCCCACAGAACAAAGCTCCGCTCCAGACCCACCTGCTCGGCTGCCTCCGGGTCCAGATGCGTCTCCAGCAGCGGGACGGTGAATTGGATCTTCCGGGGGCTGTTGGGCTCCATAGCCGAGGGCGCCGCGGGCTCCAGCTCCGCTCTCCCAGAGACACCGGCAGGGAGAGAAGGACGCGCCCCGCGCTCGGCTCCCCGCGCCGCGCTCGCCCAGGTTGCCCCTGCCAGTCTCCGCTCAGTCCCGGTGCCTCCGCTCGGGGAGCTGGAGAAGCAGCCGGTGCCTATTGGCTGGTCGGGCGCGGCCCGCCGCCCCCTCCCCCTGACACACACACACACACACACACTCACACACACACGCTTCCCGGAGCGTTAACCCTCCGCCTCCCAGCCAGCGGCAGCCGCCCGAGGTGATGGGGCCGCTCCTTACAATGGGTGGGGAAGATGGTGCCGAGCATCCCCGACTCAGGAGCCCATCACCCGGGCGCGGGGCGCCCCGGCGCGATGTAAGTAGCTTGGCGCGAACGGACAGCGCAGACCCCGTTCCGTGCTGGCGCGGGCGTGCAGGATCAGGCCCCCGCTTCTACCGCGTTCATCGGCCGTTTCTTATGATCTCGGGATGCAGAGCCCGCAGGGGATCCGCAGAGCCTGCGGTTTGGCAGAGGGAAGAGCAGGGCCCGGCTGCAGTGCAAAAGCTGTGGGAACAAAAGCCCCAAAGCCGGGGGACAGCAGCTCCAGAGCTGGGGGGGTCAGCAGCCGCGGAGCCGGGGGACAGCAGCCCCAGAACCGGGGGATCAGCAGCCGCGGAGTTGGGGGACAGCAGCCCCAGAACCGGGGGATCAGCAGCCGCGGAGTTGGGGGACAGCAGCCCCAGAACCGGGGGAACAGCAGCCGCGGAGCCGGGGGACAGCAGCCCCAGAACCGGGGGAACAGCAGCCGCAGAGTTGGGGGACAGCAGCCCCAGAGCTGGGGGGACAGCAGCCTCAGAACTACCCTGAGAAGCCAGGTGCCATTTTCAGACACATGCTTTAAACACCATTTGGGGTGGAATTCAGCCAATGTCTTTTGCTGATATTTCCCCCCCAAAAGGTCAGATTTTGTTTTGAAATTCCACCAAATTATTTTAAAAAGCAAAGCAAGGGCCAAATACCCCCCCCCCCCACACACACACACACACCAAAACAAATTAAATGTTTTGTTTAACCTAAGGTCTGTTCATCTTTTAACCCAAAATGATTGGGGAAGGGAGGTTGGACAGTTTTGGTTTGGCCACCAAACCAAAATATCAATTATTCAGGACTCCCCCCAGCATCCTGGGACACCCCATCCAGGCCAGGCCAGTCTATTCTCTTCCAGCTCCTGAGCAGCCCCATGGTGCCCTGGCTCTGTCTAGTCACCTGGCATGTGTGATTTCTCTCTCTCACCCGCTCCAGAGGGGCAGAATTGTGTGTGTGTGTGGTGCTCCCCCATACCGCCACCCAACCCCTCCCCACAACCTCCTGCCCAAAGGGATGGCCTCTGCTGCCTGCCTAACAGGGCTATTTCAGGCCCAGAGTGGTGCTGGGGGAATCCAGAACCTCCTGTCTCACACACACCAGCGAGAGTGTCTGGACATTGGAGGCATCACGGAGAGGGAGAGGGCATCTCTTGGGCTGGCAGTTCCCAAGCCATTGTGGCCTTTTTGGACCAGCAGAGCCCTGGCCGTGTGAGCCGGCGGAGTGTGGGGGAGCAGAGAGCCACAGGCGGCAATTTGGGAAGTTAGGGTTAGATTCATTCCCACATCCCTTTGAGTGAGCTTGTAAAGCACTGCCTGGGTTTCAGTGGCTTTAATTCAGTTCCTGGGGTAGTGCCGGAGCTGGTGTACCCGGGCGCAGGGTTAGTGAGGACCTGGAGTTTTGCCACTTTACACCTGCTCGGCTGCAGGACCCTTTCCTCCTGCGTGCAGGCAACATGCGCAGGGGGCTGAGTGGAACGTTCCCGGCTAACTGGGTTTTCACTGAAATGCTCTGTCTGGCTGAAAAGGGTCATGAAGAAGTATCAGAGGCCTGCTCAGCCCACGGCTGCCACTCTTTGCTGAGAACAGCGAGCAGAATCCAACCTGGCTTTCCCAGCAAAAAACAGACATTCTGACACAGCCCCGGTGTCCTTAAAATATTGGGAAGGTTTTGGGTTTAGACCAATCTGGCCAGTGATGGCGCACGGTGCCACCCAGACCGGGCTCAGTCCTTCAGCCAGCGACAGTGCTCAGCACTGCCCAGACAGGGCTCAGTCCTCCGGCCAGTGCTGGCGCTCAGTGCTGCCCAAATGAGGCTAAGTCCTCCAGACACCTAAACCAAAATGGAACCAGATTGCTGGCATGGAAAATTAAAGAGGTTGTAGAGGAGTTTTTAAATTAAAGGCTGGGGGAAAGCCAATGGGCATGGAGGAGCACGTGATTTGGACAGAGATATTCCTTAAGGGAATTCCTTAAAGGGGTTTCTCTATATCCTACTAAAGAGGAGAGAACACAAGAATATAAAGTACAGGTAGGAACTGAAGAGAAACAGTCAAATGAAAATGAGTTCCATTCAGTTACATCACATGAAGGCAGACAACTAAATATTGATAGATTTTATAAGTATTGTATACAAATGCTAGAAGTCTAAACAATAAGATGGGTGAACTTGAGTGCCTAGTACTAAATGAGGATATTGATATAATAGGCATCACAGAAACTCAGTGGAACAATGATAATTATGGGGACGCGGTAATACCAGGGTACAAAATATATAGGAATGACAGAGTAGGTCATGCTGGTAGGGGAGCAGCACTATATGTGAAAGAAAGCGTAGAGTCAAATAGAGTAAAAATCTTAAATGAATCAAACAGTACCATAGAATCTCTATGGATAGAAATTCCAAGCTTGAATAATAAGAATATAGCAGTAGGAATATACTGTGACCACCTGATCAGGATGATGGCTGTTAGATGCTTAGGGAGATTAGAGAGGATACAAAACCAGAAAACCCAATAATAATGAGGAATTTCAACTATCCCCATACTGACTGGGAACATGTCACTTCAGGATGGGATGCACCATTCAATGACTGCTTCTTAGAGCAGCTAGTTCTGCAACCCACAAGGGGAGAGACAATTCTTGATTTAGTTCTAAGTGACGTACAGGATCTGGGCCAAGAGGTGAATGTAGCTGAACCACTCACTAATAGTGACCATAATGTAATTAAGCATAACATCCTTGTAGGGGGGGAAATACCAAAGAAACCCAAAGCAGTATTATGTAACCATGGGCTAGGGTATCATAGGCTTGGGGAGGCTGTGCCTCCCCAAACAGCCAGGCTTGGCCCCACCCATGCTTTGCCCCCAGTCCCCCCCCCCCCCCCTCCTGCTTATGCTCGGCGCAGCTCCAGCCTCCCGGGATGGTCTGGGCTTGGGCCACGCAGCCCACCCTCCTGGCATTCCGGGGCAGGGAAGGCTAGGGCTGTGCAGTCCGCCCTCCTGGTGCTTCAGGGCTGGGCCGCACCACCCACCCTCCTGGTGCTCCAGGGCTGGGGAAATTGGAGTTGCACAGCCTGCCCTCCTGCCACTCCAGGGCTGCAGGGGAGGCTGGGGGCTCTCTGGAGCTGGGGTCACTAGCCTGGGGCAGGGCGAGTGGGGGCTGAAGTGAGGGGGGGGCTCTGGGCTCTGGCAGAGTGCGTAGAAGGGATGAGGCCTCGGGCAGAAGGGGCGGGGCTGGGGGCTAGCCCCCCCCACCAGCATGCATCTAACTGTAAAAAAGGAACAACACAAAAATGAGAAAGTTAGTTAAACGGAAACTAAAAGGAATGGTCACAAGAGTGAAATGCCTGCAAGCTGCATGGAAACTATTTAAAACACTGTAATAGAGGCTGAAAGAAAATGTATTCTCCAAATAAAAAACAAGCAGTAAGAGAACCAAAAAAATGCCACCATGGCTAAAGACCAGAGTGAAAGAGGCCATTGGAGGCAAAAAGGCATCCTGTAAAAATTGGAAGTCAAATGTTACTGAGGAAAACAGAAAGGAGCATAAACCCTGGCACGTCAAAGTGTAAAAGCACAATTAGGCAGGCCAAAAGAGAAGAGCAACTAGCATAAGACACGAAAACTAAAGGCAATTTTCTTTAGTGCATCAGAAGCAGGAACACTCAGTGGGCCACTGCATGACTGAGGTGCGAAAGGAGCCCAGAAAGAAGACAAGGCTGTTGCCGAGAAGCTAAATGAATTCTTTAGGTCCATCTTCCCTGCAGAGGATGTGAGGGAGATTTCCAGACCTGAGCCAGTCCTTAAGATAACAACTCTGAGGAGCTGTCCCACACTGAGGTGTGAGTAAAGGAGGCTTTGGAACAAATTGGTAAATTAAACAGTAATAAGCCACCGGCACCAGATGGCAGGGCTGTAACTAGGGCGGGGTGAGAAGGGCAGCTGCCCAGTGCACAGAGCCAGCAGGGTGCAAAAATGGGGCAGAGCAAGATCGGGCCTAGCGGCCTCAGCCCCCCCCCCCCATGCCCCGTCAGCCAGAGTCCATGGGTGTAGTTTGAGGGGGTATTGCCCCCCAACAGAGGCTGGAGCACGGGAGGCGGTCTGGAGCTGTTTCTCCTGCCTCTGCAGCTGGGTCCTAGTGCTAGTTGTCTTCCCTTTCTATGTGTGCTGGGCACATGTCTTATCATGTTTTCTGTACAATGGTGAGTGGTGCCCACGGGGGATTAGGGCAGGGCAAGGGGGCGGTGGTAAGGGATATGGGGGAAGTGGGGTAAGGTGGGGGAAAGTGGAGGGGGGATGGGATAGGGCAAGGGGATAGGGGAATGGGGCAGGGGGATATGAGAGTTGGGGGAGGAAGGGGATGGAGCAGTGGGGAAGGGGGATGGGGAAGAGAAAGGGATAGGGGAATGGGGGGAAGCAGGAGCCCCACACGCAGCATCCCCTCAGCAGAAGCAGCAGCTGGGCTTCCCCATTAAGACAGCCCATGCCCCTCAGCACAAGGAGCCCATCTCCAATGAATACCTCTGCCGCAGGTACCCCGTCCAGCACGCCTCAAATATCCCTCCCAGTACACAGACACCTCTCCAGCACGCCCCAAATGCTCCCTCCATCTTCTCCTCCTCCCAGCAGTGGAACTTGAGAACTTGATCTATGGTAACCCTAGGGGTCGCTCCGTTCTCAAGGCCTTGGTTTCTGGAGCTGGCAGGAGCGAGTCCGCAGCTGCCTACTCCCAGCACATGTGCGGGCAGTGTGAGGAGAGTGTACCAGCTGCGATGGCAGCTCCCTACCTGGCCCACACACTTTTTGCCACCTTGCCCCACCCTCATTCCCCCCAAGGCCCCGCCCCCCTGGCAGGCTGGCAGCTGGAGCCTGGACAGCTCTGGGGAGCTGGAGACCTGCCGCCTGCCCAAGGTGGGAGGGGGGTCTGACAGCAGCCCCCAGCTTGTGTCCCTGCCCCCCAGGCTTCCTGTCCAGGGCAGGTGGAGGGTCCGCGGCTTCGCAGAGCTGCCTGCATAGCTCTCACCATCACTGGGCTATGGCTCCAAGGCCCTGCCCCCTAGCCGGAGCCAAATTGGGGTAAGAGCCACACTTGCAGCTATGGGGAGTCGTGGACCCTCCATTTGCCCTGGGCAGGGAGTCCAGGGGCGGAGCCTCAGGGGTAAGGGGGCAGGGCCACAGAGTGGCAGGGGCCCCTGACCCCCTTACTTCTGAGAAGGCTCTGCTGACCCTGCTGAGTCCTCTGAGCAGTAATGGTCCTCAGCTGAGCCGCCGTCCCCTGGCAAGCGATGGTGCTTGGCACTGCCCACACCGGACTCAGTATTCTCAAAAGTAGTCTGTGATTTGGGTGTCTCTGTTTTTGGGCACCCAGCTTGAAATGTCCAAAGTCCATTATGATGGCAATAATCACTTTTTATTGTTGACTCCTTGAAAGCGGTATCTGTCAGTGGGTGGGCATGCTGGTTGCTTGTCATACCCCCCAGTCACTCTACCTGGCAGCAGAGCTGAGCCCCGTGCTCGTCCTACGGCGTGAGTCGGGAATCCAAGTGCTGCCTCTCGCTGCCTTTTTTTTCTGCTGCCCCTCAAGGAGGGAGAGAAAAACACCAGCATGGCTGCCCCCATCTTCTCCAGTGAGGGGGAGGGAGGGTAGCCCAGGAGGGACCATTACAGATATTCCAGGCCACACTTCTGCTGCATCATGCAGGCCCACTGTACAGTATTATTACCCGTTCTCCTCTGGCTCCCTTTTGCCCCCTCCTCATGGGAGTCCCATTTTCAGTAGCTGGTGTCTTCCTGTCCCCCTTAAGAATCTCTCCAGGGTTGACACCAAGCCAGCACAGGCCTCTGTAAGTGCAGTCAGTCCCTGCAGCACAGACATGGCCCCTGCAGCTGCCTGTCAGGCCTTGTCTGCAGAGACGGATCATAACCACCTTACACACGTCAGTGAGAGATGTTCTGACTTGAGCAAGGTCACACAGGGTTTGTAGCAGAGCTAGGAATTAAACCTGGATTGAGGGAGTCCCAGCCCACGCACAAGCCCCTCCTCATCGTCCTCCTCTTCCTCTTCCTCCCCTTGCAGTAAGTAGCATCCTCTGGTTGTCCTTCCCTTGGTTTTAGCACCCCTCCCCCCCACACTTTGCAGCCTCACAAGCTTTTCCATGCAGTGTAATTTGAACTTTTATTCAAGTCCTGTAGTAGAAGGCTGCCGATTGCGGGGGGGGGGGGGGGGGGGCGTGTCTCGCTGCATGTGAAAGGGAACTTCTGACAAGCAGCTCCTGGCTGTGCTGGTGATCTCCCCCTGCTTTGATCCTCTGTGAGCATCAGCTGTGCCCGGAACCAGGCAAACAGCTGTGTGACGCTCCTCACCATAGGTAGGCCCTGGCTAGCATCTCATTCATCACTCTGGATTGCTCCACCCTTCCCATCTCCAACTCTGCTGCTCCCAGCCAGGCCCTGCAAGGGGAGGACTCTCATCTCTGCCCAGGGAGATGGGGAGGGACTAGGGGGTCTCTTCTGCAATGGAAAGCAGTTGTTTCCTCCCCGAACTGAACGATAATCATAATTAGCCACATGTCATCAGCAGATCTCAAACACTTTACAAATGAGGTCATATTATTTATCCCCATTTCACAGATGAGGAAACTGAGGCAGAGAGGGAGGCAGTGCGTTGCCCAAGGATACACAGCAAATCAGACACAGAACTGGGAATAGAATCCAGATCTCCTGAGTCCAGTGCTCTAGGCGCTAGATCACACTGACACCCACAGGGAGTGAGCACGCTGTCTCTGCTTTGTGCCTGCTCCTACCAGACTAAGAGTAAGGGATTCAGCCAGAGTTCCTAGCTGGGCTCCTCCATTACCCAGCCAGCATGCCGCTGAGAGTGGTGATGGGGAGACAAGCCAACCCCATGTGCAGGAATAGTGGGAATAAAGATGTCTTTTAAATACCAGAGTTAATACATTATTCTTGAATATTCCAGCTCTGCCACTGATGCATTGGGTGGCCTTGGGTCAGTCACTTTTTCTCCCAGTGCCTCAATTTCTTTGTCTGTACAGTGGGTTTAATGTAATAGTTTCATAGAGTTTAAGGCCAGAAGGGACCATTAGATCCCTAGTCTGACCTCCTGTGTAGCACAGGCCATTACATTCCACTCAGTTACCCCTGTATGGAGCCCAATAACTTGGGTTAGACTAAAGCATTTCAGTCCTCAGGAGATTAAGCTATTCTGCTCCCCAGGCAGAGAACAGGGGAGTCCGAGGTTCCACCAATTCCTGAGGCCCCTGCAATGGCAGGGAATTGATTAGATGGGATATGCCCAGCTGTTCACTGCACCATGCTGTGGAGGAAGGTGACCTCCACTCTCCCCGGTCCCTGCCAATCTGACCTGGGTGAAAATTCCTTTCTGACCCCAAAACAGTGTGACCTTGAGCATATGAGGAAGACCAACAGCCAGGCATCTAGACGGCAGATTGTCTGGATCAGCTCTGAGCACTGGTCCATTCCATCTGGTGTCCCGTCTCCAGCTGGGGCCAATCGCTGATGCTTCAGACTGAGGATGATGAAAACAAAAAAAACAACTCTAGAATTGGTCAGAACTCTGACCAGTTGTGCATGGAGAAGAAATTCCTTCCTGCATCCTGCAGGACACTGGCTGAATCCCTGAAGCATGTGACTGGATTGTAGTGAGTTTCCTAATGCAGACCTGCAAGCGTTGCAAACATGTTGAGGGCAATGCAGACAATCTAGTTCTCCCCATAGCCCATGAGGTGTTATATTAAATTAGATGGAATCTATGGGCCCAAAGCGTCAAAGGTGTTAATATAACACTGTTCAACGTTTAAGCATGTTAAACAAGGTTCAGGGGTTGGTATGCAGAGACCTCAGCCTGCTTAATGCCATGGCAAACACACCATTTTGAATCCTTTTAACCTTTTACCAAAGTTACAGAAAAGAAAGAAAAACAGTGCAAGCCTTTGAAATATGCAGTATTAATAAGTTTTTCATTGTAACAACATCCCTTGTTCCTTTCCCAGTTAGCTGGAGAGAGTTTTGAAAGGAAAAATAAAACTCTTGTCTGACAGTCTCTTAAATGGTATCAAAGAGAGTAATAACTGTTCTTTTTGGGGAAAAGAGAAGAAATGAATTGAGCTGGGCTGGAGCTGCCATTGCTGCTGTTGTTCAAGTCCAGTCCTGGTTCCTACAACACAAACACACACAAAAGGGGGATTGAAAAGAACAGCAAAGACAGAAAATGCAGCTTCTGTCTCTGAAGTTGACTTTCATTTGCAACCTCACTGCTGGAAAAAACCAGGCCCAGCACATGGTCTTATCAGCTGTTCTGAGACCTGGCAAACATGCACCAGCATCGGCCTGTTTAGGACACTGCTTTCAGCTGCCTTTGTCCGGTCACAGGCTCACAGCAGTGTTGCAAAATCTGCGTCTTGGTGGCTAAGCCAGACTCTTATTAGATAGACAAAATGGAGAAAAAAAGAAATAAGATGGGGAAGGAAAAGGACATATTTGGGGAGTGGGGAGGAGACAAAGTGTCACATCCCAGGTGGTGTTTGGGAGTCAGTTGCAGCTAGGGAAGGTGGTGATGTCATCTGGCTCCGGCTCTCTGGCCCAGTCTGATCAGAACGTCTCTCCGGATCAGGATGATGAAGGTGCAGGGTCCCAGGAGATGAGGGGCAGCCATGATGGTGCAGCTCGCTCCAGCTGCCAATTTTTCTCCCAGTCTCTTTCGTTCAGGACCCCAGAAGGGAGTGATGGGTGGAATAGCCCATCCCTTCATCACTTGGTCCACCAATTAGGCCTAATTTCTGACACACCAATTTTGGTTAATTGATTTCTGTCTGGTCCTCTGCTCCTCTTCTTTGCCAGTCATAATCTTAACACAGTCCATGTGTTATATCAGGAATCATAGAATCATAGAATCATAGAATCATAGAATCATAGAATATCAGGGTTGGAAGGGACCTCAGGAGGTCATCTAGTCCAACCCCCTGCCCAAAAGCACGACCAATCCCCAATTAAATCATCTCAGCCAGGGCTTTGTCAAGCCTGACCTTAAAAACTTCTAAGGAAGGAGATTCCACCACCTCCCTAGGTAACTCATTCCGGTGTTTCACCACGCTCCTAGTGAGAAAGTTTTTCCTAATATCCAACCTAAACCTCCCCCACTGCAACTTGAGACCATTACTCCTTGTCCTGTCCTCTTCCACAACTGAGAATAGTCTAGAACCATCCTCTCTGGAACCACCTCTCAGGTAGTTGAAAGCAGCTATCAAATCCCCCCTCATTCTCCTCTTCTGCAGACTAAACAATCCCAGTTCCATCAGCCTCTCCTCATAAGTCATGTGTTCCAGACCCCTAATCATTTTTGTTGCCCTTCGCTGGACTCTCTCCAATTTATCCACATCCTTGTTGTAGTGTGGGGCCCAAAACTGGACACAGTACTCCAGATGAGGCCTCACCAATGTCATAGAATCATAGAATCATAGAATATCAGGGTTGGAAGGGACCCCAGAAGGTCATCTAGTCCGACCCCCTGCTCGAAGCAGGACCAATTCCCAGTTAAATCATCCCAGCCAGGGCTTTGTCAAGCCTGACCTTAAAAACTTCTAAGGAAGAAGATTCCACCACCTCCCTAGGTAACGCATTCCAGTGTTTCACCACCCTCCTAGTGAAAAAGTTTTTCCTAATATCCAATCTAAACCTCCCCCACTGCAACTTGAGACCATTACTCCTCGTTTTGTCATCTGCTACCATTGAGAACAGTCTAGAGCCATCCTCTTTGGAACCCCCTTTCAGGTAGTTGAAAGCAGCTATCAAATCCCCCCTCATTCTTCTCTTCTGCAGGCTAAACAATCCCAGCTCCCTCAGCCTCTCCTCATACCTCATGTGTTCCAGACCCCTAATCATTTTTGTTGCCCTTCGCTGGACTCTCTCCAATTTATCCACAATCACGATCACGTCCCTCGATCTGCTCGCTATGCCCCTACTTATACATCCCCAAATGCCATTGGCCTTCTTGGCAACAAGGGCACACTGCTGACTCATATCCAGCTTCTCGTCCACTGTCACCCCTAGGTCCTTTTCCGCAGAACTGCTGCCTAGCCATTCGGTCCCTAGTCTGTAGCTGTGCATTGGGTTCTTCCGTCCTAAGTGCAGGACCCTGCACTTATCCTTATTGAACGTCATCAGATTTCTTTTGGCCCAATCCTCCAATTTGTCTAGGTCCCTCTGTATCCTATCCCTGCCCTCCAGCGTATCTACCACTCCTCCCAGTTTAGTATCATCCGCAAATTTGCTGAGAGTGCAATCCACACCATCCTCTAGATCATTTATGAAGATATTGAACAAAACCGGCCCCAGGACCGACCGCTGGGGCACTCCACTTGACACCGGCTGCCAACTAGACATGGAGCCATTGATCACTACCCGTTGAGCCCGACAATCTAGCCAACTTTCTACCCACCTTATAGTGCATTCATTCAGCCCGTACTTCCTTAACTTGCTGACAAGAATACTGTGGGAGACTGTGTCAAAAGCTTTGCTAAAGTCAAGATACAATACATCCACTGCTTTCCCTTCATCCACAGAACCAGTAATCTCATCATAGAAGGCGATTAGATTAGTCAGGCATGACCTTCCCTTGGTGAATCCATGCTGACTGTTCCTGATCACTTTCCTCTCATGTAAGTGCTTCAGGATTGATTCTTTGAGGACCTGCTCCATGATTTTTCCGGGGACTGAGGTGAGGCTGACTGGCCTGTAGTTCCCAGGATCCTCCTTCCCTTTTTTAAAGATTGGCACTACATTAGCCTTTTTCCAGTCATCCGGGACTTCCCCCGTTCGCCACGAGTTTTCAAAGATAATGGCCAATGGCTCTGCAATCACAGCCGCCAGTTCCTTTAGCACTCTCGGATGCAACTTGTCCGGCCCCATGGACTTGTGCACGTCCAGCTTTTCTAAATAGTTCCTAACCACCTCTTTCTCCACAGAGGGCTGACCATCTATTCCCCATGTTGTGATGCCCAGCGCTGCAGTCTGGGAGCTGACCTTGTTAGTGAAGACAGAGGCAAAAAAAGCATTGAATACATTAGGAGTCTTTTTTGATTGTACTAATGCAGTCGGTCCATCTTGTTTTTGCACCTTTCCCCATCAATAGTTGTTGTTACAGCTTATTGTGACATGCCATGAACTTTTACTCACTTCTCACAGCTGAGCTCACAGTTAGAGCAAATTTGTAGGGGATTCACAGACTCCAAGGTCCTGCTGAATTATCCATAATGCAAAGTAATGTGCAGAGATAACAGGTGCTCAGTTACTACAATGTGAGCAGAGTACAAATGCTTACACAACTAAGAAAGATAGCTCCAATTCCCGCTGAGATAGATAGACGGATAGATAGATTAGATGTGTATGGGGATAGATAGGAGATGTTTTGTAGGGTTTATTTCAGAGTAGCAGCCATGTCAGTCTGTATTCACAAAAAGAAAAGGAGGCACCTTAGAGACTAACCCATTTATTTGAGCATAAGCTTTCATGAGCTTAGGAATGCATCCGATGAAGTGAGCTGTAGCTCACGAAAGCTTATGCTCAAATAAATGGGTTAGTCTCTAAGGTGCCACTAGTCCTCCTTTTCTTCTTGTAGGATTTATGATCAACATTTTCAAACTCAAACACCTAAATCCACTATTGGGAGCCTAAATAAATGGCCTGTTTTTTAAAGGAGCTGAGCACCCACTGCTCCTATTGCCTTCGGTGGGGGTTGATGGTTGAGGGTGCAGATCAGGTGTAAATCAGACTAGTGATTCAGACACTGTGACAAAGTTGGACTGTTCTTAATGTTTCCTCTGAATACTGTAGGGGTGCCTCAGTTTCCCCTATGCATTTCTTAAGTCTCTAGGTGGTGGGATAAGGGGGTGTAATTGTTGCAGAGCAAAGGGCCAGTGTACATAAATGGCCGACACTCTGCCTCCTGGCAACTGATGGCCTGGGCTCTTCTCCCCTGCAAGGTGATAGCTAAAGGGTTGGAGAACAAAGGAATCAGGCGACCTGCTTCTGCGGAAAAGGACCTAGGGGTGACAGTGGACGAGAAGCTGGATATGAGTCAGCAGTGTGCCCTTGTTGCCAAGAAGGCCAATGGCATTTTGGGATGTATAAGTAGGGGCATAGCGAGCAGATCGAGGGACGTGATCGTTCCCCTCTATTCGACATTGGTGAGGCCTCATCTGGAGTACTGTGTCCAGTTTTGGGCCCCACACTTCAAGAAGGATGTGGATAAATTGGAGAGAGTCCAGCGAAGGGCAACAAAAATGATTAGGGGACTGGAACACATGAGTTATGAGGAGAGGCTGAGGGAGCTGGGATTGTTTAGCCTGCAGAAGAGAAGAATGAGGGGGGATTTGATAGCTGCTTTCAACTACCTGAAAGGGGGTTCCAAAGACGATGGCTCTAGACTGTTCTCAATGGTAGCAGATGACAGAATGAGGAGTAATGGTCTCAAGTTGCAGTGGGGGAGGTTTAGATTGGATATTAGGAAAAACTTTTTCACTAAGAGGGTGGTGAAACACTGGAATGCGTTACCTAGGGAGGTGGTAGAATCTCCTTCCTTAGAGGTTTTTAAGGTCAGGCTTGACAAAGCCCTGGCTGGGATGATTTAACTGGGAATTGGTCCTGCTTCGAGCAGGGGGTTGGACTAGATGACCTTCTGGGGTCCCTTCCAACCCTGATATTCTATGATTCTATGATTCTATGACCTCCTGGCCCAGGAAAGGGACAAAGCCCAGAGGAGGAGGGATTGGAGAATGTGTCAGTTTGGGGCTGGCTGGGAACATGGAGTGAAGTGCAAACGTGATTGTCTGCCCCCCAAAATGGACCCGGCTGAGGGGTCCTGTTCTCTGTACCTACAAGCTCTGTGTTAGACCGTGTTCCTGTCGTCTAATAAATCTCTGTTTTACCGGCTGGCTGAGAGTCCTGTCTGACTGTGAAATTGGGGTGCAGGGCCCTCTGGCTTCCCCAGGAGCCCTGCCTAGGTGGACTCGCCGTGGGAAGTGCACGGAGGGGCAGAGGATGCTGAATGCTCCGAGGTCAGACCCCGGAAGGTGGAAGCTGTGTGAGCTTTTTGCCCTGCAGACAGTCTGCTCACAGAAAGGAGACTTCCCCAGAGTCCTGCCTGGCTTCGTAGGGAGCAGTTCCAGAGCATCGCCCGGGGACTCCATGACAGACGCATAGATCAGGATTTCAGTTGAAGTTCAGGCACCCACGTTAGAAAACTTTCATCAAGATTTTCAGATTTGAGCTCCACCAACACTAACCCTGGGGGAGGGGGGAAGCGAGGTGGGGGGGAAGGGCAACAGAGACTGGGCTCCAAGTGCAGCTATTCAGCTTGGAAAGTGCAGAAGCCCTGCAATGGATAAATGACTGCCTCCTGCTAATCGCCAGATGTCTGGGGCTGTGGCAGGTCACTGGAAGTTCAGCCAGAATCCTCCAAATAGATCTAGCAGCAACTGGTGGCAGCTGAAAAAGTGTCACAGCGGAAATGAACCATCACTCTCTCTTCTTTAAAAGCGGCAAAGAGTCCTGCGGCACCTTGTAGACTAACAGATGTATTGGAGCATAAGCTTTCGTGGGGGAATACCCACTTTGTCGGATGCACTTTGTCTTTCTTCTTTATTATTCGTAGCACCTCCAGACCACAGTCATGGGTGCAATGTGCTAGGGGCTGCACACATACATACTAGAAGGTCCCTGGCCCAGAGACTTGTCTGGAGAGGAAGAAGGAGCACCAGGTATTGAGCGTGATGTTAAAGACTGATGAAGGACGACCAGTATCTGAACTGAATGCTTTATCTCCTGCACCACTCCGTTGGAGTCACTAGAGCAGGGCTGATTTACACCAGCCAGGGATCTGTCCCAGATATAACAATGGACAAATCCAAGGATAATTCTATCACCAAAAAAATGACACCTGAATGTCAGATTCTTTACCCACATGCCATAAAGTGCATAACACTGGGTCAGCTCCTCCGCTGGTGTGAACGTGTGCAGCTTCCCTCATTTCATGGACCTGCTGATTTGTACCAACTGAGGCTCTGGCCCTGTCAATTTGCCTGTGACAGAACTGAGGATGCCCGGTAAGACCTGTGCAATGGCTACTAAAGGATGGAGCGCTGGGTGAGGTGTTAAGAGGAAGAGTCACAGGGAGAGGGGTCAGATTCCAGGTAAAGCAGGTTTGTATCCCCCATGAATGGGCTGGGCTCACTTGGTTCCACTACAGTTCTCAGGCTCACGTTCTTTGCTATGCATGAGTGTTCAGGGCACCACCAGGGATCTGTAGGTCCATCTGTGAGCCCCAGGGCATCAGGGGTTTTAGGATGTTGTGATAAATGAAGGGGGCGGGGGGTAGTTCCCTTTTATGGACACCCACCCAGCCAGTTAGCTATAAAATTCCTCTTAGTAGCAGTTCTCTACTTGCTTTTACCTGTAAAGGGTTAACAAGCCCACAGGTAAAAGGAAAGGAGTGGGCACTTGACCAAAAGAGCCAATGGGAGGGCTAGAACTTTTTCAAATTGGGAAAAAACTTCCCTTTGTCTGATTTCAGAGTAGCAGCCGTGTTAGTCTGTATTCGCAAAAAGAAAAAGAGGAGCTATAGCTCACTTCACGAAAGCTTATGCTCAAATAAATTTTTTAGTCTCTAAGGTGCCACAAGTCCTCCTGTTCTTTTTCCCTTTGTCTGTGTGTTGTCGTTCTCTGGAGAGAGGGGACAGAGCAGTACAGCACTGAAGCTATGTTGTAAAAAGCTTTAAAACCAGGTATGAAAAAGCATCAAACCATACCCCAACCCTATTAATTTGAAACCCCAAATATGTAAGTAATCAGGGAATGTCTAGAAAGACTCGATTAGGGTTATTTCTTATTGGCTTGTGAACTCCTCTGTGCTAACCCCAAATGCTTTTTGTTTTGCTTGTAACTTTTAAGCTGGACCTCAAGAAGGTTACTACTGATATTTAAATTTTGTGTTTTTTTTTAAATCTAGCAAAAGCCTAAATTCCAGATGTATTTTCTTCCTTTTTGTTTTTAAATACAATGTGCCTTTTTTAAGAACAGGATTGGATTTTTGGTGTCCTAAAAGGTTTGTGCATGTGTTTAATTAGCTGGTGGCAACAGCTGATTTCCATTGTTTTTCTTTCTCAGCTCTTCCCCGGAGGGGGAGTGAAAGGGCTTGAGGGTACCACACAGGAAGGAATTCCCAAGTGCACCTTTCTGGTTTCAAAGGGGTTTTTTGCATTTGGGTGGTGGCAGCATCTACCGATCCAAGGTCAGAGAGAAACTGTAACTGGAGTTTAATACAAGCCTGGAATGGCCAGTTTTAATTTTTAGAATCCTTGCAGGACCCACCTTCTGCACTCGAAGTGCCAGAGTGGGGAATCAGCTTCAACAGATGTCATTGGATTTGTCCATTGCTGTGCATAGCTCCCCAGCTGCGTAAATCAGCCCCACACCAGTGAAATCCATCTCCCCAGGTGGTTCTATTTGGTATCTGTCAGCAGCTGTTCTCCTGTTTCCAAAATTTCCAGCTATCCAATCAGGAAGCAGAAACAGAACTACATGGCTTAGGTGACCAATGACACAACACAAATAACGAACATTCAAAGCACGCGGATTGCGATTGACCCACAGTCAGGCTGAAGATTGAGCATCCAAACCATTTGGCAAACACGGACATGGAATGACCCTGACCCCCGGCTTTGCCTGGGGAGCAGGGGCCCAGGGAAGGGCTACCTTTGCATGTCCTCGATCCCGAGGTCCCTTGTGTCTATAGAGCAACCACAGGGCTGTCCTAACCAAGCCCATCTTGTAACAGCAGCACCCTCTCCAGCCCCTGGCACACCCACAGCTAAACCAATCTGTGATCCTGGGAGCCCCTCAATGCCAACTGGTAGAGGGCCCCTTACTGTAATTCACATCGGGCCTGACATCCTCATTGCCCCAACACACTGTTGTCATTATCTGTAGTTAAAAGATGTCATACAAGGTATTCTATATAAACTCGTGACATGCTGGTCCCAAAAATCGTTGTGTGATGCACGTTTGGGGTGTCTACCAAGAATTGCAGATGTGTGCTGGACATATGTTCTTCAAATGTGTTTGGCAGGCAGCACATAAGCAGATTATGACAACAGTGCTCCAGGAGCATCGATTTAGCTGGTCTGGTGAAGACACAATAAATTGATGGGCGAGTGCTCTCCCATCCACATAATTAATCCACTTAAGTGAGAGGCGGAAGCTATGTTGACAGGACCGCGTTAAGTCAATGGAAGTTACATTGCTCAGGGGGTGGGTTTTTTACACCCCTGAGTGACATAACTTACATCGACTTAAGCAGTAGTGTAGACAAGACCTTAATTTGCGGTTGTTTAACCAATTATGTATCCAGCTAATGGCAGTTCCACCGAGCCCGCATTTCTCCAGCTTGTTTCTCAGAATGTCATGTGGGACTGTGTCCAAAGCCTTGCTGAAGTCCAGGTGTGTTATCTTATGTCCACCACATTCCCCCATCCACCAAATCAGCTACCCTATCAAAGGAAATCAAGCTGGTCTGGATGATTTGTTCTTGGTAAATCCAGGCTGGCTGCTAGTGATCACCCTTCACCCTCCAGGTAGTCACAAACTGAATGTTTTCTACATTGCTGTAGTAGCTTCCCAGGTAGCAAGGTCAGGCTGACGGGTCTAAAGTTCCTTGGCTCCTCTTTTCCTCCCTTTTTAAAGATGGGCACTCCATTAACCCTTCTCCAGTCTTCCGGGGCCTCTCCTGTCCTCCGTGAGTTTCCAAATATTATTGCCAGTGGCTCTGAGATTTCTTCAGCTAATTCCTTCAGCACCCTGGGATGAATAGCATCTGGCCCCGCTGGTTTGAATTCCTTCAGATTGGCCAGAAGTTCTCGGATGTGATTTTTACTTATCCCAACCTGTACCCCTTCGCCCTTTATTGTCTGTGGTAACTTCGCTAGTTGCCAGGTCACATATTAGTTGTTATTTTTTACTTGTAACCATACCTGTTTCTTTTTTCTTACTTGTTATCACTTAAAACTCTGTTCTGTGTTAATGAACTGATTCTTGTTTTATTACAAAACCAGCTCAGTGCTGTGTGTTAAAACGAAGGAAAGTCTGCAGCTAAACAAACAGGCTGTTGCATGTGCTGTCTCACTGGAGGCAACAAACTTCTGTGAGTGTCCAGTGAGAGAGACTGGGCATTGCAGAGAGACGTCTCTGGGGAACTCAGGAATGGGGGCCTGTGACCTGCAAGGCAAGGTTTGGACTGGCAGGGGCCTGGGGAGTTTGTTGGCGGGGCAGGCCAGCTGGTGTGTCTGGGAGCTGACACATGGCTGAGCAGCAGCACAGCTGTCCCTTGCTGAGGCTGGGAGGGGTAACACAGTGGTTCACTGTTCTGGGTAGCCCAAGTAGGACGTCAGCCCATCTACTGGGAGCCGGTTATTGGCCTGGGATTCCTCTGTGTGGATTGGTGCAGTTCTGAGCTCCTTGTGCCACTCAGGTAGCGCATGGGACCATATCAAGTTGCAGTGGGGGAGGTTTAGATTGGATATTAGGAAAAACTTTTTCACTAGGAGGGTGGTGAAGCACTGGAATGGGTTACCTAGGGAGGTGGTAGAATCTCCTTCCTTAGAGGTTTTTAAGGTCAGGCTTGACAAAGCCCTGGCTGGGATGATTTAACTGGGAATTGGTCCTGCTTCGAGCAGGGGGTTGGACTAGATGACCTTCTGGGGTCCCTTCCAACCCTGATATTCTATGATTCTATGATCACAGGCAGGATCTGGCCCTGGATCAAGGTGCAGAAATTGGCATTTCTGAGAAGAGAGCAAACATCTAAGCTCACAAAAAAGGATCTTCCCAATGAGTCACTGAGCCAGGTCCCCCTGGAGCGAGGCAGGGCCGTGGGATGACTAGCAGCCAGGCTGGTGAAAGGAGCCTTTCTCTGAGGAAAAAGGGGATGGAAAAATCCAAGCCAATACTAATCCACTTAAGAGAGAAGAGCATATTAGCGCAACAATCTCCCCACCCCGGCATATGACTCTCCGTTCACACACATCTGCGCAGGTCTGCATGTGAGCCTGAGCGTGAAGCTCTCTGACAGACCATGGCACACCTCTTTGCCAGGTGTGAAATCCTGAGTGTGACGATGTGACTCAGCAGGGAGGGGGGAGTGTTGACCTGGGAATGTGCCCTGGGGATGGGAGACCTGAGAGCCTGTCACCTGAGCCAGGAGGGGGAGGGGGAGGTAACACCTCGGCCCAGGAATGTGAACAGAGGCTGCAGCAGGGAACCTGCTGGGGGGGTTTAGTTTCAGTTTGGGGCTGGGTGGAGGAACACAGGGAACCCCAGGGCTGGGGTCTAAGCTCCCTGCTCCCCCAGAAGGACGTGATTGCGGGGTCCTGGTTGTACCCACAAGCTCTGTTGTGGACTGTGTTCCTGTTGTCCAATAAACCTTCTGTTTTACTGGCTGGCTGAGAGTCTCAGTGGATCCCAGGAAGAGGGGTGCAGGGCCTGGACTCCCCCACACTCCGTGACACTGAGCCCAGCGCAGGCTAGTATGGGGTGCTGCGCCCAGCCACTCTGCACACGGTGAGCCAGCTTCCTCTGTGCACTGGTGCCAGGGCACAGATGGTGAAGGCAGCTTGCCTCTGCTGGGCAGCAGTTGTGAGGGCTAGTGCAGCCCCAAGGGCTTATGCCCTGGTTGTAATGGCCTCGATGGGCTATGATGGGGCACAGAACCACCAGGGCACAGGTCTGCCACTTTATTGTCCCTCCCTGCTCTGGAGCACCATCATCTGTCTGTCTGGACTGTGAATTCTCTGGGGCAGGGACTGTTTGTCTGTCCAGCACCCAGTGCAATGGGACTGTGGTCTCAGCTGGGGCCCCTAGCTGCTACTGGAATCCATGTCATGGTGTTAAAGGCCTCCTGTCTGCAGCTTCACTCTGGGGTCTTTGCCCCCCCCTCAGTGTCACCCAGGGGCTGAAGAACACCTACGCTGTTGTGCTGGACAGTCCGGGGCTGGGTGGAGAGCGCTGAGGGGCTCTCTGCTCCCCTGGATGGGGCCAGAGCCTCCCAGTCCTCCATGTCCCCACCTCACTCCCAGAGACACACAGAAGTCTGCACCCGCTGAGCCTGGTCGGCAGCACCAGGAAGGGGTGGGGGCTCACATGGCACAGGGGGAGGGGGTGAAGAGGTGGGGAGCGGCACAGCACAGATGTGACTCCCTCGTGTCTGTAATGGTGCAGCCCCTGCCAGGGTCCAGGCCAGGCTGGGCTCCATGGGGCAGGGACGCAAAGAGGAGGGCATCCCGTGCACACACACACCTTCCCTCCTGGCTTTTGGCCACAGCAAGCCTTCCCCAAACAGCAGGGAAATAAAGGAGCTTGGCTAATTATTAACACAGCCACTGCTAATTGCAGCTGGCATGGAGCTAGCCCAGCACAGGGACCCCGCACTTCATCCAGGGACAGCGGTCACAGGCAGGGGTTATGGCACAGAGGGGCGGATGTGGAGCTAGCCCAGCACAGGGACCCCGCACTTCGTCTAGGGGCAGGGGTCACAGGCAAGGGTTATGGCACAGAGGGGCAGGATGGGCAGGCAAAGCCCGATTCCCTGAGCCGGACAGGCTGCACCCAGCCCATTGGCCTCTGGCTGTGACAAGGCTAGAGGGGCTGTTCACCACCATGCTTCTACGACTAAGCACGGGTCTGAGACAGTGTATGGGCTCTGCTTACACGTGTGCCGAGACATTACAGCGCTCGGTGCTGTACACACACCACAGGGATAGACAGACAGACAGACACCTAGAAGGGTCCCTGTGGCACAGGCTAGATGATGATGAGTTGGTTGAGTTCAGGATCCTGACACAGGGAAGAAAGGTAAGCAGCAGGATACGGACCCTGGACTTCAGGAAAGCAGACTTCGACTCCCTCAGGGAACGAATGGGTCGGATCCCCTGGGGGGCTAACATGAAGGGGAAAGGAGTCCAGGAGAGTTGGCTGTATTTCAAGGAATCCCTGTTGAGGTTACAGGGACAAACCATCCCGATGTGTCGAAAGAATAGTAAATATGGCAGGCGACCAGCTTGGCTTAACGATGAAATCCTAGCGGATCTTAAACATAAAAAAGAAGCTTACAAGAAGTGGAAGGTTGGACATATGACCAGGAAAGAGTACAAAAATATTGCTCGGGCATGTAGGAATGAAATCAGGAGGGCCAAATCGCACCTGGAGCTGCAGCTAGCCAGAGATGTCAAGAGTAACAAGAAGGGTTTCTTCAAGTATGTTGGCAACAAGAAGAAAGCCAAGGAAAGTGTGGGCCCCTTAATGAATGAGGGAGGCAACCTAGTGACAGAGGATGTGGAAAAAGCTAATGTACTCAATACTTTTTTTGCCTCTGTCTTCACTAACAAGGTCAGCTCCCAGACTGCAGCGCTGGGCATCACAACATGGGGAATAGATGGTCAGCCCTCTGTGGAGAAAGAGGTGGTTAGGGACTATTTAGAAAAGCTGGACGTGCACAAGTCCATGGGGCCGGACGAGTTGCATCCGAGAGTGCTAAAGGAACTGGCGGCTGTGATTGCAGAGCCATTGGCCATTATCTTTGAAAACTCGTGGCGAACGGGGGAAGTCCCGGATGACTGGAAAAAGGCTAATGTAGTGCCAATCTTTAAAAAAGGGAAGAAGGAGGATCCTGGGAACTACAGGCCAGTCAGCCTCACCTCAGTCCCCGGAAAAATCATGGAGCAGGTCCTCAAAGAATCAATCCTGAAGCACTTACATGAGAGGAAAGTGATCAGGAACAGTCAGCATGGATTCACCAAGGGAAGGTCATGCCTGACTAATCTAATCGCCTTCTGTGATGAGATTACTGGTTCTGTGGATGAAGGGAAAGCAGTGGATGTATTGTTTCTTGACTTTAGCAAAGCTTTTGACACAGTCTCCCACAGTATTCTTGTCAGCAAGTTAAAGAAGTACGGGCTGGATGAATGCACTATAAGGTGGGTAGAAAGTTGGCTAGCTTGTCAGGCTCAACGGGTAGTAATCAATGGCTCCATGTCTAGTTGGCAGCCGGTGTCAAGTGGAGTGCCCCAGCGGTCGGTCCTGGGGCCGGTTTTGTTCAGTATCTTCATAAATGATCTGGAGGATGGTGTGGATTGCACTCTCAGGAAATTTGCGGATGATACTAAATTGGGAGGAGTGGTAGATACGCTGGAGGGCAGGGATAGGATACAGAGGGACCTAGACAAATTGGAGGATTGGGCCAAAAGAAATCTGATGAGGTTCAATAAGGATAAGTGCAGGGTCCTGCACTTAGGATGGAAGAACCCAATGCACCGCTACAGACTAGGGACTGAATGGCTAGGCAGCAGTTCTGCGGAAAAGGACCTAGGGGTGACAGTGGACGAGAAGCTGGATATGAGTCAGCAGTGTGCCCTTGTTGCCAAGAAGGCCAATGGCCTTTTGGGATGTATAAGTAGGGGCATAGCGAGCAGATCGAGGGACGTGATCGTCCCCCTCTATTTGACATTGGTGAGGCCTCATCTGGAGTACTGTGTCCAGGTTTGGGCCCCACACTACAAGAAGGATGTGGATAAATTGGAGAGAGTCCAGCGAAGGGCAACAAAAATGATTAGGGGTCTGGAACACATGACTTATGAGGAGAGGCTGATCGAACTGGGATTGTTTAGTCTGCAGAAGAGAAGAATGAGGGGGGATTTGATAGCTGCTTCCAACTACCTGAGAGGTGGTTCCAGAGAGGATGGTTCTAGACTATTCTCAGTGGTGGAAGAGGACAGGACAAGGAGTAATGGTCTCAAGTTGCAGAGGGGGAGGTTTAGGTTGGCTATTAGGAAAAACTTTTTCACTAGGAGGGTGGTGAAACACTGGAATGCGTTGCCTAGGGAGGTGGTAGAATCTCCTTCCTTAGAAGTTTTTAAGGTCAGGCTTGACAAAGCCCTGGCTGGGATGATTTAATTGGGGATTGGTCCTGCTTTGAGCAGGGGGTTGGACTAAATGACCTCCTGAGGTCCCTTCCAACCCTGATATTCTATGATTCTATGATTCTATGATGTGATGACTTGGTTCCAAGGCACACTATTTTAGCAGCTGCGTGCAGTGCACACCGCTGCCCATGACTCAGTATCTTGTGAGTAACCTGAGAGGAGATGGGGGGGAGGGGGGACTCACAAAGCCTTTCACTGTCCCCAGTGCAATAGCAGCAGCTTCCTGAACAGCAAAGTCTGAGAAGAGGGAAAGTGAGTAACTCACCCCCCTTTTCCTCCCAGTCACACACAAGGCAAGGCCACACCGCTGTCTGTGACTGGGTGGTCCGGCCTCTGCAGGGCCTGGGGAGGTGACTGCTGGCATCTGCAGTCAGGAGAGTCTGAGGGGAGATGTTGAATTTCCAGCGACTGAAGGTTGGTGGAGAGCAGGGTCCCGACTCCCAGGTGCTGACAGCAGGGAGCAGGGTCCCAGGCAGTGCTGGTGGGGAGCAGGGTCCTGGGAGCTGCTGAGGGGAAAGGTAGGGTGCCAGGTGTTGTGATCAGGGAGCAGGGTCTTGGGAGATGCTGGGGGCAGGGTTCCATGTGCTGACGGCAGGAAGTGGGGTCCTATGTGCTGCTGGTGCTTAGTGGGGTCCCAGGTGCTGTCAGGGGGGAGCGGGGTCCTGGGAGCTGTTGTGGAGGAGCAGGGTCCCGGGAGCTGTCAGCAGGGCACAGGGTCCCGGGTGCTGCCAGCTGGGAGCGGGGTCCCTGGTGCTTTTCTATACTCAGACTCTGTGCGTGTGAGTGGGGAAGTATTGCCTTTCAGAGGTGCCCAGGGTGGTGTGTAACTGTCCTAGGTGTCCCGGGGTCCCCGGGCGATGCTCTGGAACTGCTCCCCATGAAGCCAGTCAGGACTCTGGGGAAGTCTCCTGTCTGTGAGCAGACTGTCTGCAGGACACACAGCTCACACAGCTTCCTGGGTCTGACCTCGGAGCATTCAGCATCCTCTGCCCCTCCATGCGCTTCCCACAGTGAGTCCGCTCAGGCGGGGCTCCTGGGGAAGCCAGAGGGTCCTGCACCCCAACTCCGCAGTCAGATGTGACTCTCAGCCAGCCAGTAAAACAGAAGGTTTATTAGACGACAGGAACATGGTCTAATACAGAGCTTGTAGGTGCAGAGAACAGGACCCCTCAGCTGGGTCCATTTTGGGGGGCAGTGAGCCAGACAACCACGTCTGCCCTTCACTCCATGTCCCAGCCAGCCCCAAACTGAAACTCCCTCCAGCCCCTCCTCCTCTGGGCTTTCCTCTTTCCCGGGCCAGGAGGTCACCTGATTCCTTTGTTCTCCAACCCTTTAGCTCTCACCTTGTAGGGGTGAAGGGCCCAGGCCATCAGTGGCCAGGAAACAGGGTGTTGGCCATTCTCTGTGTCCAGACCCCTGCACACACCTGCCTTCTAGGGCTCTGCAGTGATTATACACCCTTACTCCACCACCTAGATACTTAAGAACTGCATAGGGGAAACTGAGGCACCCCCACACTATTCAGAGGAAACATTAAGAACAGTCCCACTTCGTCACACCAGGTTACTGGATAGGGGCTCAAGATAGTTTTGTGTTGTATTGTTGAAAAGGAACCCCTATATATTGAACCTGGCCCTGGTTGCTGCTGGTTCCACCTGGCAGAAGGGTTACACTCCCTTGTAGGGATGAACAATGGGGACGAATGCACTAGGCTGCTAGGGCCACATGCATCCTGCAGACCCCAAACCCTCCCACCCAGCTTGTGCTGCCCAATGTCCTGGCCTGGACCAAGCAGTCCTGGAAAGGGCTGCAGGGCACATAACCCAGAACCCCTGCACCATGCCTCTGCCAGGCCCCTGGGGGAGAGCTCTGTGCCAAGGGGAGGATTCTGAGCAGCTCTGGGAGTGGGAAGGGCTGTTTGGTTTGTGTCTCTCTCAGGGAGAACAGGAGACCGTTGTCTCCTGTCCGCTCAGAGAGCTGCAGTGAGGGATCCTGGTGTGATGAGGCTGCCACCTGCTGAAGTACAGCTCAGGGCAGGATGCGCTGGGGCTGCTTCAACCTGGGCCCTGCCCTCCCTTCCCCTTCCCTCCCCCTGCCTCCTCTGCAGATCCGTGGCCTGCACCTTTGCCCTCTGCAGGACGGCCTGGGCATTGTACTCCGGAACAACGGATCATTTAGAAAAGCTCCATGGTGTCAGTGCGTTGGCTGGAGAGAGCAGGAAAAAGAACCCAGGACTCCTGACTTCCAGACCCCTGTTCTCACCTCTAGACCGCTCTTCCTCCTCCAGCTGAACACACAGGATGATCAGATAAATAGAGATGTAGCAAAACTCCCTGTGCCGGGCCTGGGGCCGGATTCTGGTCTGTTACCCACGTGTGCCTCTCTGGCAGCTGCTCTGCCTTCAGCGTGGTGATTCTGGGATCAGAGATCAGAGCCCAGCTCATGGGCTGCCCCTCAGTGAGCTCACTGCAGGCATGGCCAACAGTGACCCTCCTGCAGCACCTCCGAAGTCCTGCCCCGTGCACGACCAAGCAAGGCACTAACAAACTTCAACAGGACTTTATTTTTAAAGTGGAAACCTCTTTACCAAGCTGCTGCTGAACCCTCAGTAGCTCTCCCTCAGCCTCCTCAACTTCCCCCCCTCCTTCCTGTCCTTTCAGACTCCCAACAGCCAGTGCTCCCAGTTCTAATGATTACAAGCAGCATCTAAACACCACGTCATGGAAGGGGCTGCACCCACGCTGCAGGCCCTATGGGTATGTCTACACTCGGAGGCCCTATGCACATCCTCGGGCAGCTGTGCTCGTCACGCTGTTCTTAGCACGCTAATCAGAGCCAGCACGGGATGTCTCCTCGAGCTGGGATTTACAGTTCCAAGTGTCTCCAGGCCCTGTGCCCTCAGGGGTGAGCTGGGGAGAAGGGATAGCTCAGTGGTTTGAGCATTGGCCGGCTAAACCCAGGGTTGTGAGTTCAATCATTGAGGGGGCCATTTAGGGATCTGGGGCAAAAATTGGGGATTGGTCTTGCTTTGAGCAGGGGGTTGGACTAGATGATCTCCTGAGGTCCCTTCCAACCCTGATATTCTACGATTCTATAATAAGCAGCTGGGAAGGGCTGAGTCTGAGGGCCAAGGCTAAGGATGCTGGGGAGGACTAGGAAGGAAATGGGGATCTGGCCAGGTTGCAGGGAGCTTTGCTCTGGGGCTCTGGTTCCACTGAACCGCAGTGTAATAGCTACTGACTGTGCCCCAGTACAGTCGGGTGGGCGGGGTGATTAATGGCTGGTAGCAGGAAGAGTCTTTTCCCCTCCAGGCCCATGTCCCCCTCCCAGGTTGGGCCAATTCTGCCCTTTACTGTGCTTGACCAAACCTCCCATCAGGGAGAGCTGCAAAGACATGAGATGTGGCACTGGGTGCTAATCACCCTACACCAACACGGCAGCTCCTGGGGTCTGTGGAGCCGGTTCTGATCTGCCTGGGGTCACTCTCCTGGGGCTTCCTTGGAGCCTCAAGTGCACACAGCTGAAGTTGGCACTGCTCCTCTGGGAGCTATAATGCCCCCATAGGCAGAGCAGCAGCCCTTCCCCCAGAGATCTCCCTCCCTGGCTCCCTCGAGATCTGGGGAACAGCCACTAGGCTCCCCTTGGAGGCCTTGTGTGCAGAGGAAGGAGTAACCGCACCCCAAAGACAGCAGAGCAGTGATGGGGTGAGATTCCCTAACGGTCAGATTCTTCCCCTCCCCTCCCCTCCCCTCCCTCAAGGTCGCTGAGTTCCATGCTCAGGGCAGCTCCCACTCGTGTGGCTCAGTGCCACCTGGGACAACATGGGCCCCTCCGGTGGCCAGGCAGGTGCTGTGGCAGCAGGGCCTCCTCCGGGCCGGTTCTGGCTTGATGCTGGGGGAGAGCATTTGCTGTCAGAGATCAGCCCCCAGGGAGCTGGCTGGCTGGCTGGCTGCCTGCAGCATGGTGTGCTCTCCTCAGTGCATCCACCCACCCAGCGCAGGACAGTTCCTGACCCAGCAAGGGCAGCATGGTCTGCCCGCACGGAGGGTGCAGGGAGAGCACTGAGTCTTTCCTAGTCTCCAGGCATCAAGGGGCAGTGTGGCTCAGGCTCCCGTAAGCCTTTGCTGAGCCAAGAGACAGTGGTCTCAATCCATCGCCTCGGGGGGCAGGGATGTCATCACAGTTGGCCCCACAGCCGGCTGGTTCCCCAGCCCAGATGGGCCACAGGGGGTCAGGGCTGCAGCACATGTAAGCAAGGCCCTTAGGGGATCCAGGAAAAGTGGGAGGCCTTATGAGCTATGGAGTCAGGGCGTGTGGAAGGAGGCCAGGAGCCTGGCTCATGCTGTGCATGAGGGAAGGGAGTCATCTCGAGGAAGGATGGGTTTGTGGCGCTGGGCCAGGACTCCAGGTCCACTCCTAGCTCTGCTGCAGCTTCCCTGTGTGACCATGGGCAAGTCACCCAATCTCCCTGGGCCTCCGTTTTCCCACCTGAAAATGGGGCACCCATCCTTTCTCCCATCTGCTGTGTGAGCTATGAACTCCTGGGGGCAGCAGCTGGCTGCTCCTCTCTCTACACAGCACCTGGTGCAATGGGGCCGCTCCCTTGGCATTACTGTAATAATCCTGCTTAATGCTAATCTACCCCAGCGATGGCACTAATGGCAGGGCACTAGACCCTGCCAGGCAAAACCAATCTGTTTCTGTGTCTCTGAACCATGGGTCATGCCAAGGGGACAGCGGAGAGGTAAATACTAACCAGGATGCTCTCAACAGCCTCAAGCTGGGGAGGTAGGAAACTCAGGCCTGTCAGATCATGGTGATGGGGGGGTCTTTGCTGTGGCAAGAGGCACTCTGGGAATAGGAGAGTGAAGGATGGAAGGGTCCTGCCGCTGTATTGCCGGTGAGTCGTTGCCACACAGACAGGGCGTTTGCTGCTGGCCTCCTGCCCTTCCCCTTGCTTTTGGAGTCTCTGCTCTCACTGGAGCAGCAAAGAGTGCCCATGGCACATGGGTCTTGGAAATGCTAAGGTGCAGCCATGCAGACAACACCCAGCTTCCTAGGGAACCCACTAGTGTGTTACAGGCCCCCATGCCTGACCCCCACAGGAGATGGGTTATGGTTACCACTAGGCAGCCTGGCCCTCTGCCTCTCACAGTAGCAGCTTCAGGTCCCTAGTTCAGTCTCTGGTGTCAGACATGGAGCCGTCGCACCCCAACCCCAGGCTCAGTGCTACTTCTGCCCCATGCTGATTCTGTTTAATTGGGAAACAAATCTTGTGTCTTGATTAACCGAGCCTCAGCTAGGGTTGTCAACCCTTCAGGATTGGCCTGGAGTCTCCCGGAATCGGCATTGATCTCCCGGTGACTATTGAAAGCCATCCAGGAGATTTTAATAGGATATTTTAAGAAAATGACATGATGTCATGCTGGAAAAAAAAAATCTTTCAGAATAGCTTCAGTCAGAGTTAGCACCCTAGTCTCAGCCCCTGGCCAAAATCTACGGCTGGGAATAGCAAAGGGGGTGCAAACCCCATGTTCTCATGGGGCGAGCGGATCCCAGACTGGCTTTCATGCTGCCAGGACAGCTCTGCCTGCTGTGGATTGCTCCAGGTCAGGGGCTTTTCAAAGCATCTGCAGGTGCCAGCGGGCAGTAGGCGAAGGATCGCAGGACTCTTCAGGGCAGCCTGTCACTACCCCACCCCGCTGATAGTCTTGCTGTGGGGGTGGGGCCATGCAGAAGTGGGGTGTGGAGCTCAGCAAAGGGTCCAGAGGGGGTTTGGCTGGGAGATAGGCATGTTACGCTCTCCCCTGCGCACGGCAGGCCCATCCCATCCCCTGTGCAGGCGAACGTGTGACACGCCTACATCCTAGCCAAACCCCTCTGGCCCCTTTGCTGAGTTGGACCCTTTGCAATGTCTGCCCCATGCAGGGCTGGGCCATGGTACAGGGAACACTATCAGAAAATAAATGTTTGCAAAGAGCCAGGTTGGTTTTGGTGGCTGCAATCACAAACAGGGGCCAGTGGTGTCAGCGGAGCTGGGTGCAAAGGGCAGGAATGGATTAACCTTTTGTGGGTCCGGCGCCAAACATATTTGTGGGCCCCCATGGGGGCAATGGAGCATGGTGTTGGGCGGGGGTTGGTCCCGCGAGCGAGGGGCCAGCCAGGAGCATGGCATGGCAGGGGCGGCCCCGCTCTGCCCAGCCCAGTGCGAGGGCACTATTTACAAACTGGCAGTTGCCAGATACACAATGGCCTGCCTGGCCCTTTGCTGCCAGTATGCCCCTTCCCCTCAGGGGTGGATCTGTGCTGTGCCACCACCAACCCCCACTCAATATCGGTACAGCACCCCAATTCCCTATGGCCAGAGCCCCCCCGGACCCACTATGCCCAGTGCCCCCCCAGACCCTGCCACAAATGCCCAGCGCCCTGCACACCACCACCCTTGCCCAGCACCCCCAAGCCCACAGCCCCACCACAACTGCCTAGCAGTCCACACAAAGCCCCCACTTCCTAATGTCCCAACACACAGAGATCACCCCCTCCCCAGACCCTCCAGAGACCCGCTCCCCCATCCCCTGCCTCCCGGCCGCACTGTGTCTGCCAATTCTTTGGGATTGGTAGAACTTTTTACATGATGAACAAGATTTTCAATAATCCTTATCATATTTGACCTGGCTGTCTGGGTGGGAGCTCAAGGCTGGGGGGCTTTAGGGGAACTGTGTATTGACTTCAGGGTTTTGTTGCTAGCTTGGTGGATCTAAGTATTAGAATAACCACCAGCTTTGGGGATTGTCTGCCCCATTCTTTGCGGTTTGTCCTAATTGAGTAATCTCAGCTTGGGCCCCCTAGGACCCAATCACAATGGGCCATGCCCCAAACTGAAGGGACATGGACAGGAAGTAGCCCAGGGCAGTGGACTTAGACTCTCTGTTGGGAGGATCCAGCCAAGTTGCTTCCCACAGGGCCATGGGCAGGGACCCAGTGGAGAGGGAGGGCCCAGGTCCCCCTTCAGGGTTGAGGCCCAGATGTGAGCAGAGGCTGGCAGGTTCTTGGCCTAAGGTCAGGAACCAGGCACCTCTGCCAGGAAAGCAAGCGGCTGGAAGTCAGGTATGCCAACAGCTAGGTACATGGTCCTTTGAGCACCCTATCACAGTCACTGAATCCGTGCACAGGTTTCAGTGGTAATAGCTAAGCAATCCTATGAAAGACGGGACCTGCTGTTTGGCCAATTGATAATAGCTTCCACTTGCAAGGGATCAGGAGAGATTTGGCCACTCCCTATCCAGTGTCCCAAATAAGGACCCTAAGCAACTCCTGTTTTGCATTTGGATGCCTTTACAGTAAGATGGGCACCTCTCAAAGTTTGTTAACACAGTTCCCAAGTGCTTCTTGTGATCTGACCAAGAGCAGCTAAATAAAGCTATATCATCGCTATAAGCTCGTGCAAAGGCTTGTAATTCATAGAATCATAGACTATCAGGGTTGGAAGGGACCTCAGGAGGTCATCTAGTCCAACCCCCTGCTCAAAGCAGGACCAATCCCCAACTAAATCATCCCAGCCAGGGCTTTGTCAAGCCTGACCTTAAAAATATCTAAGGAAGGAGATTCCACCACCTCCCTAGGTAATGCATTCCAGTGTTTCACCACCCTCCTAGTGAAAAAGTTTTTCCTAGTATCCAACCTAAACCTCCCCCACTGCAACTTGTTTAACACCTGATTGATGAGCCTCTGAAAAGTGCCCCCTGCATGAATTAACCCAAAAGGAAACATCTTGACTCAGACTGTTCCACGTCAGTAATAAAAGTAGATTTTTTCTGTGCATCGCTGTCTGAAGGAACCTGCCAATCACCTTTAACCAGGCCTAGCGTGCTCAGGTATTTTGCTTTGCCCAAAGTATCTAACTGTGATCCTAAGAGCACCCCAATGCCAGTTGGCACACCGTTGCCATAATAGTTACCCAAAAGATGGCATGTCAGATATCATTGGAAAACTAATAACTTGTTGATCATTAATATTCTTGCATGATGTATGTAGTTAACCCTCAAAGAACTTTACAGATGGGCTGGAAATATGTGACTAAAAGGTGTTTAAACTAGGCATGTTAGGGGGATTTGTTTAAAGGTTTTCTCCGGACAAAGAGAAGAGACCAAGACTTCAAAACAGTTGTGGCCAAATGCAATGGGCTATTCATGTATATCAGAGGTCACAGGAAGAGATCACTTGCATTGTAAAAATCACCAGCAGGGAGAAGACAGGCCATTATCTTTGAAAACTCCTGGCGATCGGGGGAGGTCCCAGATGATTGTAAATCACCAGGCGGGCTGTAGGGCCCTCTCTGCAGAAGCAGCGGGCTGAGGATGTCGGTGGCTGCCCCGCCTCTGCAAGGATAACGCCTCCTCTCCGCCGCAGTTACCAGCGCTGGCAGGTAGGGCTGGGTGGGGCCCCAGGGGATGGGACCGCTCTGTGCTCCCAGGCTTTAGCTGTTCTGCCCCCTAGGACTGTGCTGGGAGGGGGAATCCCTGCTCTGCGCTGGGTCAGCAGGGCCGGTGAGTGTGGCTGGGGGGCAGGGCATGGGGAGTGAGTCTCTGGGAGAGTCTGTGGAGGGTGCTGGGCTGTGAGGGGATGGGGGGCGTTGGGCAGTGGGGGAGGTTTGTGTGTTGGAGTGCTAGGCAGTGGGGGGGGGGTTGTTGGGTGCTGTGCAGTGGGGGTGGCCTGTGTGTGTTGGGGTGCCTTCAACTACCTGAAGGGGGGTTCCAAAGAGGATGGAGCTTGGCTGTTCTCAGTGGTGGCAGATGACAGAACAAGGAACAATGGTCTCAAGTTGCAGTGGTGGAGGTCTAGGTTGGATATTAGGAAACACTATTTCACTAGGAGGGTGGTGAAGCACTGGAATGAGTTCCCTAGGGAGGTGGTGGAATCTCCATCCTTAGAGGTTTTTAAGGTCAGGCTTGACAAAGCCCTGGCTTGGATGATTTAGTTGGGGTTGGTCCTACTTTGAGCAGGGGGTTGAACTAGATACCTCCTGAGGTCTCTTCCAATCCTAATCTTCTCTGATTCTGTGACAGCATAGAGGCTGCACCAGACAGCCCGGCATTCACACCCACAGGGAAAAGAAACTTTGTCTGGGGCTACCTCTCAGAAGAATACATTTCAAAGGGTCACTGGACTATTAAGAGAGGGAGTGCGAACTCCTAAGTTATCTTTTAGCTGAGGATAGAAAGGAACTGAGTACTTTGAGTTCTGCAAAAGCTGCTGGCCAGAGAGTCCGGTCAGCCATTCATGCTGGAAAAACACATCTTTGAATAAGAGACTGAAATCAGGTCTTAGTCTCAGAAGTGTATTTTTACTTTGGTTTGCTTGTAACCCTTTTTATCTTTATGCTTTTTACTTGGTATCACTTAACCCTATGTCTTTTTCTTTAATAAGCTTGTATTACTTTTGATATAAACCAGCACAGTGCTGTGATTGAAATAAGAAGGGTTGTCATTCAGCCCCCAGTTAAATTAATGGGTTGCAGTGTATTGTTTTTTTAATAGAGCAACAAACTTACTAACTTGTGTGAGTGTTCCAGGAGAGGGCTGGACACTGCAGGGAGACATCTCAGGTGAACTCAGGAACTAGTGTGCAATGTAGGTTACCTACAATGAGAGGCTAAGAATGGCAGTCTTGAGAAGCTGGCTGGTGAGGCAGACAGGCTGGTGTGTCAGGGAGCTGACGCACAGTCTAATCTCCAGCAAAGCTCTCTCTTGCTGAAGCAGAATTAACACAGTAGCTCTCAGTTCTGGGTGTCCTGAACAGCACGATACACTACTATGTCATTGGTTCTAGGTGCAGGATAGGCAGCAGGAACTGTGACAGTATTAAGCTTTCTATAATCATCACAAAATCTTACAGTTTTATCTTTTTTAGGAGGCAACACAATAGTGAGGCCCAGGAACAGTCAGCCTCTTTATTTATCCCCATATCCAGCATACTCTGTACTACTTTGTGAATTTGTTCCTGTACTTTATCAGTAGCTCGGTATGCCCTGCTCGGTGCAGGCTGGCATGGCACAGTGTTGATCTTATGGCCATTGTATGTGTCTTTCCTGACATGCTAGAGAATACCAGCCAGTGCTTAATTTGTAAAGAAAGAGGTGCTGGAGCTCAAGCAATTAGCTCCCGGGGCTCAAGTCATTTTTTGGTACATTCATAACTGATGCAGCAAGCCCAGAGGCGCTGAGGCTATGAACTGCCAAGCCCAGAGGTGCCAGGGGTGAGCCCTGGCAAGCCCTGTCACAGATAAAGCACTGATATCTGCTTGTGGCTTTGCTGTTCCAGTCTGTATTAACTCTTTACATATCTCTCAGTGCTCTCACTTGATGAGCCATCTTGGTATTCAGCCATCAAATCAAGGCAGTGCGTGCTCCCAGACCACTTCCCCCCCCCAGCACAACCAATCATATTCACAATGGTTCCTCGACTGTGGCAAGCTTGAAGTCTATTTATGTGCAGAGTCAGTGGGGCAACCTTGTTTTTGGACCTGGTACATGACCTCAGTCTCTCTTTCCACACTCTCAGAATGTCCCTCCCTTGAGTTTTGCATTTGATGCCTTTTTACAGGCCGTAGCACGAGCACCAAGTCTCCACGTCAAATGAGAGTTCACAAGCATTTTGATCAGACCAAGCCTTTGAGTGCGTTTGCTCTTCATTAGATTAGTTTAAGCCACTTCCATTATCCCCCTCAATTCCTTTCTCAACTCCTTTACATTTTCAGTCACTGGTTCCTACTCTGTCTCTGTGCCAGCTTCCCAGGAGTCCCTGATGTGATCCAGGGGCCCTCTCACCTTTCTCCCATACATGAGATCAAGTCGGGACAAATCCTGAGGACTCCTGAGGAACTTCTGTGGGTAACATTTCATCCCAGCCACTTACCGTTTTGTCTGCATACATTCTCTGCATAGATTTCAGTGTTCCATGGAGTCTTTCCACCAAACCATGGGGCAACCCTCAGCTGTTTGACACCACATATCCTCCATAATTCACTGAATAGCTGGGACATGACATTTGACCCACAATCTGACAAAATCTTAGGAAAACGTACTCAGCTAAGAATAGTAAAAGGGCCTTCTGCCACTGTGTCAGCCTCTATATTAGCTCGAGAAACTGCTTCTGGCTATCTGGTGGCATAATCCACTACCACCAAAATATACTACTTTGCCCTTTGGGTTGGCCAGGGCATAAGGCCCACAATATTCATTGCCACTCTAAAATATGCCTCCTTGATTACAGGTTAGGGCTGTAGGGGAGCTTTGTGGGGCCTCTTCTACTTCTGAGCCAAGTCACAAGACCTGCAATGTTTCTTTCCCTCATTCTGAATACCTGGCCAATAAAAATTCCTTTTAACCTTTCCTATGTCCTCCATGACCCCAAGTAACCTGCAGAAGGACAGTTGTGGGCTAACAATGCTTAACAGGCGCACAATCAGTTACTTGTAAGACTTCTCAGCCCCACTCTTCTTTCCCATGGGAGTGTCTCTCTACATCCTTCCCTCCTCTTCCACAAACCTTTCCCAGTCTCCCCTACTTGGTGAACCGCTGAAGATGATTCATGCCCCTTATGCTTTCTAGGGATGGCTCTGCTCTCTGTTCTGCTGCGAAGTTTTACCTGCTGTCACCTCCCTCTCCGTTCCTGGAGGCATACTGCATTTCTTTGCCAAACTGGGTGAGAAATGTCCCCACCCCCTACAGCTAATTCTCTCTTTTTGCAGTCCCCTTCTGGGACAAAAGAGCCATATGGTACTGTCAAGTTTCCTTCCCCACTCTGAACTCTAGGGTACAGATGTGGGGACCTGCATGAAAACCCCCTAAACTTATTTTTACCAGCTTAGGTTAAAACTTTCCCAAGGTACAAACTATTTTACCTTTTGCCCTTGGACTTTATTGCTGCCACCACCAAGTGTCTAACAAATATATAACAGGGAAAGAGCCCACTTGGAAACGTCTTTCCCCCCAAAATCCTCCCAAACCCTACACCCCCTTTCCTGGGGAAGGCTTGATTAAAAATCCTCGCCAATTTGCATAGGTGACCACAGATTCAAACCCTTGGATCTTAAGAACAATGAAACAGCAATCAGGTTCTTAAAAGAAGAATTTTAATTGAAGAAAAAAAATAAAAGAATCACCTCTGTAAAATCAGGATGGTAAATACCTTACAGGGTAATTAGATTCAAAACATAGAGAATCCCTCTAGGCAAAACCTTAAGTTACAAAAAGACACAAAAACAGGAATATACATTCCATCCAGCACAGCTTATTTTATCAGCCATTTAAACAAAACAGAATCTAACGCATATCTAGCTAGATTACTTACTAAGTTCTAAGACTCCATTCCTGTTCTGTCCCCAGCAAAAGCATCACACAGAGAGAGAGAGAGGCTTTGTTTCTCACCCCCCTCCAGCTTTAAAATCTTGTCTCCTCATTGGTCATTTTGGTCAGGTGCCAGCGAGGTTATCCTAGCTTCTTAACCTTTTACAGGTGAAAGGGTTTTTCCTCTGGCCAGGAGGGATTTAAAGGTGTTTACCCTTCCCTTTATATTTATGACAGGTACTATATTAACAGCTTTGGACACAGTCAGAATATTAGTCCTAATTAGCACCTCTGTTGCAGTGCTATCCAGTACACCAGCCTTTAAGATGCCTTTTAGATCTTCCCACTCCAACTGCACTTTAGCAAAAGGCAAAGTGGTTTCAACTCATTTTACACTTTCCCCAGTGTCAGTTTCCCTAACCAGAGAAATCTGGGCACCAGTGTCTCTCCAACCTTGGCATTCTTTGCCATTCACCTTGGAAGTTTAGTAAATTCATTGCCAACCTCCAATGGGTCAGTTCTTACAAAATTCCTCAGGATCCCCTCTGGTACCTTGGAGGGTCCTGTGTTTTATGACAGCACATTAATATGAGTGGAATGGAGTGTGAACTTGGATTCCCCTTGCTTAGGGCAATTGTTTCTCATCTGTTCAGTGGAGTCACATGAGAAACGCTTTCTTGGACTGTCCTGTGACAGAGGTCTGGGAAGGATTACCAGGAGAGGACTGGTTGTTGATTTTCTGGTACTCCCCACTGCCCTTCATCTTCCCAGGGACAAACCAGGGACATGTTTTTTCCCTTCTCTTTTGGGCTTTCTCTCTCTGAACAGTCTTGCCTATACATACAAGTCAGCTGATTCAGCAGCAGCTTCTACTTACCCTGGACATTTCTCCCACACAGTCGTCAGTGCAACTGCAAAGAATTAACATAAGAACATAAGAATGGCCATACTGGGTCAGACCAAACGTCCATCCAGCCCAGTATCCTGTCTACCGACAGTGGCCAATGCCAGGTGCCCCAGAGGGAGTGAACCTAACAGGTAATGATCTAGTGATCTCTCTCCTGCCATCCATCTCCACCCTCTGACAAACAGAGTCTAGGGACACCATTCCTTACCCATCCTGGCTAATAGCCATTAATGGACTTAACCTCCATGAATTTATCCAGTTCTCTTTTAAACCCTTTTATAGTCCTAGCCTTCACAACCTCCTCAGGCAAGGAGTTCCACAGGTTGATTGTGTGCTGAGTGAAGAAGAACTTCCTTTTATTTGTTTTAAACCTGCTGCCCATTAATTTCATTTGGTGGCCCCTTGTTCTTATATTGTGGGAACAAGTAAATAACTTTTCCTTATTCACTTTTCCCACACCACTCATGATTTTATAGACCTCTATCATATCCCCCTGTAGTCTCCTCTTTTCCAAGATGAAAAGTCCTAGCCTCTTTAATCTTTCCTCATATGCGACCCATTCCAAACCCCTAATCATTTTAGTTGTCCTTTTCTGAACCTTTTCTAATGCCAGTATATCTTTTGCAATTGAGCAATTAAATCTACCAATTTATCCTGGGTGTCTGCCCCTTTACTCTTAATCTACCTTTTCAAATAATCCACCATTTTATCCATATGTAACCCCTTTGGGGTTTAGAGAGCATGGTCCCTTTAAATCTTTTTCCTAAGTGGGGAGGGGGAGCAGTGAGAGAAAGGAGGGAAACTTCAGGGTGTGGCTCTGGAGCTCCATAGAGAAGGGCTGCAACAAGCAGGCCCTGGCAAGGTCGGGGACACCCCAGGTCAGGAGCCAGGAGGAGCACTGTGCCAGGGAGGAATCACCTGAGAAAGACAGGCCGGAGCTGGACCCAGTATCACTGCTGCCCAGAGCTGCATGGGGCTGGGAGTACTGGGGCTTGTGACTTTGCACTGGGAACAAGGAGGGAGGCTGCTAGCTAAGTTGCTCTGTGCGGCTTTGCGGAGAGCAGCAGAAGAGGGCACCGGAGGGGTTTGTTGGGGAAAGTTCACTGGCGCCGAAGACAACCAGGAGCACCCAAGACTCCCCACCAGACTGGAACTTTGCTCAGGACTCCTGCACTCTGTGTGCAGACACATTGCTCGGTATCTGCCCTTTCAGACTGTGCTACCCCTGGGCCTGTGGGGCCTTGGTTTCGATGCAACCCTGCTTTACCGCTCCCCCTATATTTCCCCTTGTTGTTTCTCTCCTCTCATCCCTCTGTAAATAAATATTTCCCTTTCTTATATCCATTGTACTTTCCTGTGGGTGGGTGTGTTCACTCTGGGGGGGTTTGGAACAGGTGCCCCGGGGTGGAAGGGATTTTTCCTGCTGCATTCCTGCGCGTGCCTTCTCTTGGCCAGAGCTGCCGATAGAGCAGACTCCATCTTGGTCACCGGGGCGCTAAAGTTACACATAAATTCCCCATGGCTTAATTTATCAATTTGTCTGAGGTTCCCGAACCTGAGGCAATAAATTTCTGGTGTAATCTGAAACCGTTTTAACAGAGACATTTTAAAAACATCACAATTTGTTGCTTCATTTACATCTAAATCATTAAACACCTGTGATGCTTTTACCCCAGTGGAGAGAGAAGGACAGTCATTTCCCTTTCCTTGTTGTAACTGAGGCACAGTTTGTCCCAGCTGGGTGAGTTTTGGGAAGGATAGATTATTGCTTGCAGGTTTTCAATCTGCACGGTCAGCGTCTTGAATTGGTCCCTCTCCTCACACACTTCAGCACTTCAAGCTCCAGGTTTTGCTGCGTGCTGCTGTTTTTCTGCCTCCCACTCTTTGGCTCTGTGTTCAGCTTCCCGCTTCTGGTGCTCAGGTTCTGCTCTCTCAGCCTTTCGCTTTTTGTCTTTCTGTTCGGTTTATCATTTTTGGTACTCATGTTCCTTATTTGCGTCTCTAACTCTGTCTGGCCAGTTCTAACTTCATGGGTGTTTCACTGTTGCTCATTTTTATACTTTCTTTTGTTCTATTTCCACACTCAAAATAAACTAGCAGAAAATAATGAAACTGTGACCTTTCTGTTTCCAATCTTCTCACTTGTGAATCTCTTAGACTGTAATTTATCAGTGCTTGAAGTGTGAACCTTAGTCAACCAGCAAACTGTGTGCAAATCCTCTTCCAACTATGCCACTGTTATGCTTCCTTGGGGTTTCCAGAACTGTAAGTCACCCTGTTCCCTTTCTCCTTTCGCAAAAGGGATTTGTTGGTGCTACACAGTGTGGCAGCTCCCTCCCACCCTAGTCTGTTAGCCAGCCAAACACCGTAGCCCTCTGCCAGTCCTTTCCTTGCCTTACAGGTTAACCCTGTGTGGACTTCAGTTCCTGAGCGCCGCAGAGCTCCTGCAGAAGTATCTCTGCAGCACCCAGCCCCTGACACTGGATACTCCCAGAAATTATCCAGTCCTCTATCTGCAAAGAGACAGTACACACACCAGCCCATTGGGGCAGCTGAGCAGTCACATCTTACTTTTCTAGAACACCAGTGGGATGAATTTACATTAAAACCAGAGTAAGTTTATTAAGAAAGAACAGAGATTTAAGTGATACTAAGCCGAGGTAAAAGAAACAGAAAATGGTTACAAATGCAACAAAAGTATAATACACTTGTAAGAGACTACCTATAACTACCTAACTATACCTATAACTGTAGCAGCCTCCAAGCTGTATAAGAGACTACCTATAACTATACCTATAACTGTAGCAGCCTCCAAGCTTGGTCTAAAGCAGTTTTCTCACCTACAATTACTTTTCAGAGTCACCAACCCTCATAACTGGGGATCCACCATTCATAGGCGCAAAAAGCGCTGACCTCTTTGTTCCCCCAGTGCTGGATAACAAGATGCCCTTTTGCTTTGCCTTATATTTCCCAAAGCTCATTGTCTTTGTCTCAAGAGTCAGTATGGCCCTCTGGGTTCAGACTGCAGGGCACCCTCCAGTGTGCTGACACCATGCTGGTTCCTCATCCTCTTGATAACTGGTGGGGACCTCGGATGCAAATGAGCTGCCCATTATCTCTGGTGTCCTCAGTTTACATAAGAGACCCCGGCAAACAGGCAAATCAACATTCCTTTGTCGAGGACAAACTTTATCACACTCTGTCCCCAAAACATACTTTAGGCACATATTTCCAGTACACAGACATAACCCTTTACATGCCAGGGAATGATATTAATGACCAGTGTGTCACCAGTGTTAATTCAATAACCCACATGACACTCCTTACAGGTAATTACTATGACAGCAATGTGTTAGGTGTAGTGAGCATGTCAGGCCTGATAGGAGTTACAGAGCAGTGGCTCTCTGCCAGTTTGCACTGAGGGTTCAGAAGGGTCACAACTGTCCCTACTCACCCCCAGAGACCTAGCTGCAGAAAGTGCCTGCCAGTGCCAGGCACCCAAAGACTTTCATTGTCGCCAAGCTGAAGGCAGTGGCTCCTGCAGTTCAGAGCAGTGTGAAAGGATGTGCAGATAGCCGGGGAGCCTGGTCCCTTCTATGCCTTATGAGGCCTGCTGGGACTAATGGGAGAGGGTCTGGCGGGCAGAGGGGAGGAGACTTGGCCCTTGGTGAAGTAATGTGAATCCAATGAACTTATGGAAAAAATCAGACAAGTCTAGGCCAGACCCAGCCACTCAAAGCAGGGGCCAGTCTAGGTGAGTTGGATTGGGTCAAGCAAGAGGGAGAGGGCTTCTGTGGAAAGATTTTGTATTTCAGGCCCAGACCCAATTGCAGCCCCAGAGCACGTACCTGTGGGGCTGACCCATGAGCCCATGAAGGCCCTTGCTTTGGTATTATTATGGAATGCATTAAAGGTGTGTGCAGGATTGTGCCCGCAGCACGCACCTTGCTGGATGTTTCTGGAGCACAAAATGTGGGACTTTGAGCTCCTTCAAGCTCCTTCTTCCTTGCCCCCACTTCTGTCCCCACCTCCTGGGACCATCTCCTGGGCTCAAGAGTGCAGGCTCTGGGGTCTGGTTGAATCCCTGTGTAGCTGCCTTTGGCTCCACTGAAATGTGTGTCTTTGTGGCACCTGAGTGCAGGCCCTACTGAAACTCCTAGCCTGGCATCTTTTACACACTTTAGGGGCTTCGCCTCTGCTCACAGCCCCTGCCAGCATGGGTGTGGCGAGGCACTGGGGGGATGAGGCTTTGCCAGCCCTGGAGTGACAGTGACAGCAGCTGCCCAGCAGGATTCGAAGGAGAGTTTTAAAAGGGTGTTGAGAAATTGGTGAGGGGGCAGAGAAGAGCCACAAAAATAAGCTGAGGGCTGGAGAAAACGCCTGACACAGTGAGAGACAAAGAGCTCAATCTGTTGAGTTTATCCCACAGAAGCTAAGGTGGGTAGTGACTTGATCACTATGGAGGCCCCTTCATGGGGAGAAAACACCAGGTACTAATGGGCTCTTTGATCTAGCGGAGAAAGGCAGAACAAGAGCAAATGGCTGGCAGCTGGAGCCAGGCAGATTCAGATTAGAAATAAGGCACAACTGTTTAACGGGGAGGGGGGTTAACCATAGGAACACACATGCTGGGGACTTAAAGGGGAAGCCACTCCTGTGCTTAGATCCAAGCCTTTCTGGAAGAGGCTTTAGCCAAACACATGTCACTGGGCTCAGGACAGGGGGGACTGGGTGACCTTTTCTGGCCTGTGCTTTACTGCAGGTCAACCTGGATGCTCTGATTGTCCCTTCTGTCCTGATGCTCTCTGGAGCTATAAGAGCCTTGTGAGGTTCAGGGGTGCTTTCTGCAAAGTGCACAGCTCAGGCCTCTGCCTCCCCTTCATCTGAGTACAGGAGTGGCTTTCCCTTTAAATCGTCAGTCCCCAGCTCAACCAACTGCCAAGGGGGCTGCCTGCTTCCTGCTCAGAACAGTTCCCCCACCACTGGTAAAGCTGCGTCTATCTGATGACACCAGGAAGCAGGTGTATCCGACACGCTTGCCTGTCCCTGGCTTTATCAAGAGTCAGCTCTCCCTGTGAAACTCAGACGCATCTGGTACACACTGCCATCAGCTGTCGGAAGTTGCTTTTCGTTATCGTTAGGAACATATTGCCTCTGGCTGTTGGAAGTTGCTCTTTGTTATCATTAGGAAACTGCACGAACACAGTGAGCTGCTTCGATGGCATTGCTCATGTTGGGGCTCATTCCAGTGTCTCCCTCAGCAAACTGGTGCCACAAACAGAAGGATTTGAACTCACAGACCCAAGGAGACCTAGAGCCCTACTTACACATCGCTCAGCTGGTGTCAGTCATCAAAGCTCCAGCAGGTTGATTTACAGCAGCTGGGGCTCCAGCCTTGAGATTTCGATATTAATATTTCCCAGTAACTTGCACTGGATGAAATTCACTGGGGGCAGAGAGTGGCACTGTGGGGAGAGATCATAGATCATAGAATATCAGAGTTGGAAGGGACCTCAGGAGGTCATCTAGTCCAACCCCCTGCTCAAAGCAGGACCAATCCCCAATTTTTGCCCCAGATCCCAAATGGCCCCCTCAAGGATTGAACTCACAACCCTGGGTTTAGCAGGCCAATACTCAAACCACTGAGCTATCCCTCCCGCAGTTAGGTGCATCCAGTGGTCCCATGCAGCTGTTGCATCAGGGCTGAGCCTGATATTCCAGCCCAGAGCTGCCCAGCACCCCAGCAGTCTGGTTGGGGGGTGCTTTTACCTGCACAGAGTCTCAATGCAAGTGGCGTGAACTTCCGCTGTTTAGCACAGAGAAGCATAATGGGCTAGATCCTGAGCATGTGTAAATTGGTGTCGCTCCATCACTTAGCACTGATGCATTCGCGCTTGCTGAGGGGCTCCTCATTGTATTTACCAGCTCAAGTGTTGTGGTTAGTCCCTGAGGTCATCCTCTTCCTTGCGCTAGCTGGTGCTTGATCCATTGGTAACAGTGTAAATGGTGAAACTGTTCCCCAGCCCAGATTTTCAAATCCAACTTCTCCTTTCGAGTGAAAGGAAGAACATTTAACCCTGAGGGAGGACTCCAGGCCTGGGCATTCACCAGTGTTGGGTTTTGCATGTGCATGAATGACGTGTGCTTGAGGTTGATTAAAATGGGAGAGTCGTTGCACTGGGACAATCCCATTCTCTCGGCTGCTGAAGCTTGGCCTAGTGGCACAAAGGCTGTTACAACTGGAGGCTTCTTTAGCTGCAGTGGATAGCCAAAACTTCTGTAGTTCCCCATCATGCCTTTCGCCTTCCACAATACGTTGCTGCACTGCTTTTCAAGCCATTGGACCAAGATATGGTCTCTTCCATCTTGGCTAACAGAACAGTCTTCGTATGCTTGGGAGGGCAATCCCTAAATCACCGTCAGTTTCCACACTTCCAGTTACCCTCACTGGGTTCATCACATCATGCTTTATCACTGCACTGCGAACAGGAGCAGGTAGATGGAGCAGGTTTGTGGCAGCTTGTTTCATAGAATATCAGGGTTGGAAGAGATCTCAGGAGGTCATGTAGTCCAACCCCCTGCTCAAAACAGGACCAACCCCAACTAAATCATCCCAGATGGCTTGTTTACCAGCTTCCACTCTGGGATAGCGACCACTGGCCATGAATGAATTATGAGACAAACAAGAGTGAGGGTTCAGGCAGCTGTGCGGTGCCATTCTGTTTTTACAGACACATGCACACACGCACTCTTCAGGGCAGCGGCATCGAACTGGCTGGTGCTCAGAACGATCACCTCACTGACTCCTTTCTCAGCAGGCCAGCATGGCAGGAATCTGAGGAATTACAAAGCTCCCCCTAGCTTGAGCTGGCTCCATCTGGCAGCCCCTTATGGGGCTGGTGGGACAGTGCCTAGGAAGTGGCTTAGAGCAGTGCTGTAAATATTTTGCGAATTGCAGTTACTCCTTATCTATACATGGATGCAAAGGGGGTGGCAGAGGAGGATCTGTCCCTGCAACTGAAATAGCTAGCAGTTCTGTTGCTGATGTGTAAGCCAGAACAGAATCTGGCTCCCAGTACCAGAGCAGGGCTTCCCCCTGCAGGTGTATAAAGCAAAGAGAATGTACTGTGACAAAGTTCTGTCCTTGCCTCCATGGGTCCCGCGTTTCCTGGTGGATTAAGCTAGCCTCAGAGGCTCGCTATGACCCTGCACGTAACCCTTCTCTCTCTAGAGACAAGGGTCACAGTCTACTGAGCCATTTTCATCATAAGCCAGCGAGGGAGGTGAGGAGAAGTTATCCTTCTTTGCACAGTCTCTGTTGTCTCCCAGTCTCAGTGATTAATCAGGGGGCAAAGTTGGGGCAGGGGGAGCCTGGGCCCACCCTCTACTCCGGGCTCCAGCCTAGGGACCCTAATAGTATCAGCTATGTTAGCTGACCTTTTAGAAACATGACATGTACAATTCCCTGGGCTACTTCCCCCACAGCAGCCCTCACTTCCTCAAGCTCCACTTCACCCTTACCTCAGGGCCTCCTTCCTTGTGCCTGTTATGGTGTGTACTACTCAGCCTCTCCAACAGTGCAACTTCCTCCCACAGCTTCTGACATGCACCCCCCTGACTAACTGGGAGGCTTTTAACTAGTTTCAGCCAGCCCCTGATTGGCTTCAGGTGTCCCAATCAACCTTGCCTTCTTCCTGCCTTCTGGAAAGTTCTTAATTGGCCCCAGGTGTCTTAATTGACCTGGAGCAGCTGCCATTTCACTTATCCTGGTACCAGGGATTTGTTTAGCCTGGAGCTAATATATCTATCTCCCACTACTTTTCAATTTGAAATTGAGAAATGACAAATCGCTCTATCGCCAACTGAAGAACAAGGGGGAAATTGTCAATATTTTGTTGTTCTTTATCTTGGTCAAAATTTGAAATTGCAAAACCAAATTTCACCAAAATTCAAACAACTTTTGACATGCCATGCAGATCGTACCACAAGGGGACTCACACATGGCTGCTGCCTTGGCGCAGAAGTGCCAGGCTCTGGTCTCTGGTTTCTAGTGGCAGGAGATGTCAGTTTGTGGCACACCTGACAGTGTAAAGACCTGCAGTAAGAACAGAGTAACAGTATGCAAGTCTGTGGCCGGCCTCCTGTAACAAGGCAGAGATCCATTGGCAAGTAGGACCCTCTGCCACACAGCCTGGGATGGGTATTGCAACCACATAAAATAGCTTTGGGAGCACATTGTATTAAGTTTGTGTATTACTGTGGGCCAGGGATTTTATGTAACTCCAGAGGGGAGGATTTTCACAGCTCCTCCAGGAACCAACAACAGGGGAGGGGAGGGGGGATTAAGGTTTACCAAGGAATCACTGGGGTTTTAAACACCTTCAGAGAGGTACCACCCCTGGGGAGGCCTGTTTATACTGGTTCAAACTGAGTTTTTCTGAGATAAAGAAAGGGCTTTTGATGTAAAAAGATTGTGTTTAAACGGACTCAGGGCCTTCCTTCTGATCCAGCAAATGGACAGGACCTTCTGTCCAAGGTCCTTGTGGAAGGTTGGAAAGACTTTGGCTTACTAGGGTTCCATAAGCCCTGGTCTACACTAGGACTTTAGGTCGAATTTAGCAGCATTAAATCGATGTAAAACTGCACCCGTCCACACGATGAAGCCCTTTATTTCGACTTAAAGGGCTCTTAAAATCGATTTCCTTACTCCACCCCGACAAGTGGATTAGCGCTTAAATCGGCCTTGCCGGCTCGAATTTGGGGACACAATTCGACGGTATTGGCCTCTGGGAGCTATCCCAGAGTGCTCCATTGTGACCGCTCTGGACAGCACTCTCAATTCAGAGGCACTGGCCAGGTAGACAGGAAAAGAACCGCAAACTTTTTAATCTCATTTCCTGTTTGGCCAGTGTGGCAAGCTGCAGGTGACCATGCAGAGCTCATCAGCAGACGTGACCATGATGGAGTCCCAGAATTGCAAAAGAGCTCCAGCATGGACTGAACGGGAGGTACGGGATCTGATCGCTGTATGGGGAGAGGAATCCGTGCTATCAGAACTCCGTTCCAGTTTTCGAAATGCCAAAACCTTTGTCAAAATCTCCCAGGGCATGAAGGACAGAGGCCATAATAGGGACCCGAAGCAGTGCCACGTGAAACTTAAGGAGCTCAAGCAAGCCTACCAGAAAACCAGAGAGGCGAACGGCCACTCCGGGTTAGAGCCCCAAACATGCCGCTTCAATGATGAGCTGCATGCTATTTTAGGGGGTTCAGCCACCACTACCCCAGCTGTGTTGTTTGACTCCTTCAATGGAGATGGAGGCAACACGGAAGCAGGTTTGGGGGACGAAGAAGATGATGATGATGAGGAGGAGGTTGTAGATAGCTCACAGCAAGCAAGCGGAGAAACCGGTTTTCCCGACAGCCAGGAACTGTTTCTCACCCTGGACCTGGAGCCAGTACCCCCCGAACCCACCCAAGGCAGCTTCCTGGACCCAGCAGGCGGAGAAGGGACCTCCGGTGAGTGTACCTTTTAAAATACTATACATGGTTTAAAAGCAAGCATGTGAAAGGATTACTTTGCCCTGGCATTCGCGGTTCTCCTGGATGTACTCCCAAAGCCTTTGCAAAAGGTTTCTGGGGAGGGCAACCTTATTGTGTCCTCCATGGTAGGACACTTTACCACTCCAGGCCAGTAACACGTACTTGGGAATCATTGTACAACAAAGCATTGCAGTGTATGTTTGCTGGCGTTCAAACAACATCCATTCTTTATCTCTCTGTGTTATCCTCAGGAGAGTGAGATATCATTCATGGTCACCTGGTTGAAATAGAGTGCTTTTCTTCAGGGGACACTCAGAGGAGCCCGTTCCTGCTGGGCTGTTTACCTGTGGCTGAACAGAAATGTTCCCCGCTGTTAGCCACGGGGAGGGGGGAGGGTTGAGGGGGTAGCCACGCGGTAGGGGGAGGCAAAATGCGACCTTGTAACGAAAGCACATGTGCTATGTATGTAATGTTAACAGCAAGGTTTACTCTGAAAGAGTGTAGCCACTGTTTTATAAAATGTGTCTTTTTAAATACCACTGTTCCTTTTTTTTTCTCCACCAGCTGCATGTGTTTCAATGATCACAGGATCTTCTCCTTCCCAGAGGCTAGTGAAGATTAGAAAGAAAAAAAAATGCACTCGTGATGAAATGTTCTCTGAGCTCATGCTGTCCTCCCACACTGACAGAGCACAGACAAATGCGTGGAGGCAGACAATGTCAGAGTGCAGGAAAGCACAATATGACCGGGAGGAGAGGTGGTGGGCTGAAGAGAGTAAGTGGCGGGCTGAAGACAGGGCTGAAGCTCAAATGTGGCGGCAGCGTGATGAGAGGAGGCAGGATTCAATGCTGAGGCTGCTGGAGGACCAAACCAGTATGCTCCAGTGTATGGTTGAGCTGCAGCAAAGGCAGCTGGAGCACAGACTGCCACTACAGCCCCTGTGTAACCAACCACCCTCCTCCCCAAGTTCCATAGCCTCCACACCCAGATGCCCAAGAATGCGGTGGGGGGGGGCACCGGCCAACCAGCCACTCCGCCACAGAGGATTGCCCCAAAAAAAGAAGGCTGGCATTCAATAAATTTTAAAGTTGTAAACTTTTAAAGTGCTGTGTGGCATTTTCCTTCCCTCCTCCACCACCCCTCCTGGGCTACCTTGGTAGTCATCCCCCTATTTGTGTGATGCATGAATAAAGAATGCATGAATGTGAAGCAACAATGACTTTATTGCCTCTGCAAGCAATGATTAAAGGGAGGAGGGGAGGGTGGTTAGCTTGCAGGGAAGTAAAGTGAACCAAGGGGCGGGGGGTTTCATCAAGGAGAAACAAAGAGAACTTTCACACCGTAGCCTGGCCAGTCATGAAACTGGTTTTCAAAGCTTCTCTGATGCGTACCGTGCCCTCCTGTGCTCTTCTAACCACCCTGGTGTCTGGCTGCGCGTAACCAGCAGCCAGGCGATTTGCCTCAACCTCCCACCCTGCCATAAATGTCTCCCCCTTACTCTCACAGATATTGTGGAGCACACAGCAAGCAGTAATAACAGTGGGAATATTGGTTTCGCTGAGGTCTAAGCGAGTCAGTAAACTGCGCCAGCGCGCCTTTAAATGTCCAAATGCACATTCTACCACCATTCTGCACTTGCTCAGCTTGTAGTTGAACAGCTCCTGACTGATGTCCAGGCTGCCTGTGTACGGCTTCAAGAGCCATGGCATTAAGGGGTAGGCTGGGTCCCCAAGGATAACTATAGGCATTTCAACATCCCCAACAGTTATTTTCTGGTCTGGGAATAAAGTCCCTTCTTGCACTTTTGAAACGGACCAGAGTTCCTGAAGATGCGAGTGTCGTGTACCTTTCCCGGCCATCCCACGTTGATGTTGGTGAAACGTCCCTTGTGATCCACCAGTGCTTGCAGCACTATTGAAAAGTACCCCTTGTGGTTTATGTACTCGCCGGCTTGGTGTTCCGGTGCCAAGATAGGGATATGGGTTCCGTCTATGGCCCCACCACAGTTAGGGAATCCCATTGCAGCAAAGCCATCCACTATGACCTGCACATTTCCCAGGGTCACTACCCTTGATATCAGCAGATCTTTGATTGCGTTGGCTACTTGCATCACAGCAGCCCCAACAGTAGATTTGCCCACTCCAAATTGATTCCCAACTGACCGGTAGCTGTCTGGCGTTGCAAGCTTCCACAGGGCTATCGCCACTCGCTTCTCAGCTGTGAGGGCTGCTCTCATCTTGGTATTCATGCGCTTCAGGGCAGGGGAAAGCAAGTCACAAAGTTCCATCAAAGTGCCCCTACGCATGCGAAAGTTTTGCAGCCACTGGGAATCATCCCAGACCTGCAACACTATGCGGTCCCACCAGTCTGTGCTTGTTTCCCGAGCCCAGAATCGGCGTTCCACAGCATGAACCTGCCCCATTAGCACCATGATGCGTGCATTGGCAGGGCCCATGCTTTCAGAGAAATCTGTGTCCATGTCCTCATCACTAACGTGACTGCGCCGACGTCGCCTCCTCGCCCGGTATCGCTTTGCCAGGTTCTGGTGCTGCATATACTGCTGGATAATGCGTGTGGTGTTTAATGTGCTCCTAATTGCCAAAGTGAGCTGAGTGGCCTCCATGCTTGCCTTGGTATGGCGTCTGCACAGAAAAAAGGCGCGGAACGATTGTCTGCCATTGCTCTGATGGAGGGAGGGGCGACTGACGACATGGCTTACAGGTTTGGCTTCAGGGAGCTAAAATCAACAAAGGGGGTGGCTTTACATCAAGGAGTATTTCAGGCAGGACTTCACGGAGGGTTCCAATAAGAAATGGTGCACCTAAGTTATTGTTCTTATTGGTAACAATGAGGTTAGTCTGGCCTCTGATTGATACATGGCTAGATTTACCTTGCTGCACCTTCTCTGTGTGTGACTGCAGTGTGACCTAGAAGAATGAGTCCCCTAGATGGGGGGGGGGGGGGAAGCAAATGAGTACAAAACAAATCTGGTCTATTTCTTGTTTTGATCCACTCCATCTATCTTTTACATCTTTGGCTGGCAGCAGATGGTGCAGAAGGACTGCATGCCATCCACATCTCATGGCTGCCCGGCAGAAGATGATGCAATAGGACTGCTAGCAATCCGTATCGCCTGCCTGCTCACCATAAGACGGTTCAATAGGACTGACTGCAGGACTAAAGAGAATGACCTGGTCGAGTCACTCCAAATTTAGTCCCTGCGCCCATGTCTGCCCAGGCACTCCTGGCCGACGTGGCCAGGAGCACCTCAGACATGATGAGGACGGCTACCAGTCGTACTGTACCGTCTGCTGCCACAAGGCAATGGGTTGCTGCTACTGTGTAGCAATGCAGTACCATGTCTGACAGCACCCAGGAGACATAGGGTGACGGTTACCTGAGCGGGCTCCATACTTGCCGTGGTATGGCTTCTGCAAAGGTAACTCAGGAAAAAAGGCGCGAAACGATTGTCTGCCCTTGCTTTCACGGAGGGAGAGAGGGAACGGGGGCCTGACGATATGTACCCAGAACCACCCTCGACAATGTTTTTGCCCCATCAGGCATTGGGATCTCAACCCAGAATTCCAATGGGCAGCGGAGACTGCGGGAACTGTGGGATAGCTACCCACAGTGCAACACTCCGGAAGTCGACTCTAGCCTCGGTACTGTGGAAGCACTCCGCCGAGTTAATGCACTTAATGCACTTAGAGCATTTTCTGTGGGGACACACACACTCGAATATATAAAACTGATTTCTATAAAAACCGACTTCTATAAATTTGACCTGATTTCGTAGTGTAGACATATCCTAAGACTGAGTGGTGACACCTGGGACTTTTAGGGTGTGTTTAAATAGGTTTGTTTTTTCATATGGTTTCTCTGAAATGCATTTACTCTAAGAATAAAGGTGCTTGCTTAGAAGAGCTGGATGGTAACTGTAACTGCTGGCAATACGCAGTTCCTAACCCCCTGGCCATTAGGCAGACTGGCTTCCTGAAGATATCACAGTGTAAGGCAGGGGACTGTGCAGCCTTAAAACCCCAGTCAGAAGCAGGGGCATAGCCATGGGTGGGCCTGGGTGGGCCACAGCCCACACACTTAGCATCCAGGCCCACCCAAATCTCAGCAGGGGTGCAGGGCTGCTACAGCGGCCCGGAGCATCACTCAGTTACCTGAAATCCAGGCTGGAGCTGTGCACCGGCCCTTCAGAAAGCTACTCTCCAGCAGCTCTGCCTGGCCAGTTCCTGAGCTACCCCAAGTGCGTGCGCAGCTCGGCAGGTGAAGCCCTGTGTCTGGGGGTACCAGGGCTAGGAAGAGGGCATGGCGTTGGGGGCGAAGCTGAGCTAGCCCAGTCTGTCATTGCCTGCCCATCCGAAAGTCAGGGCCCACCCAGATTTCCACCCAGCCTCCCAGAGTTACCTGCCCGACTGAATCCCCAGCAGGGAAGAGGGAATCACACAGCCTCTTTGCCAAAGCTAGTCAATGTTCATGCCGAGCCATCCGAAATCTCAGCCACCACCGTCCTGGGTGCAGATCCATCGGACCCCCAGTGGGGGCAGAAGTGGGTAGTTAATGGGGAAACATACTGGGTCTGGTAAGACAGTAGATAAACCCCGTGTCATGAAACTCTGTCAGATGTTCCCAGGGTGTGAAACGTGGGTTAAAGTTCACGGTGCAAATCATAGAATCTCAGGGTTGGAAGGGACGTCAGGAGGTCATCTAGTCCAACCCCCTGCTCAAAGCAGGACCAATCCCAGCTGCCCTTGCTCTGCCTCCAGTGCAGGAAGGGCTGGGGTGCTGGAGTCTGCGTGTTATCAGGCAGACACTCTGTTTCCTTTGCTTTTGGGAAATGACCTCATGGCCCTAAAGGCAGCAGGGGTGAATTGGGCCCCTCTGTTAGCTCCAGCCCTTCTGGGAAGTGTGTACGCCACAATGCAAATGGAGTAGCTGAGAAGAGAGAGGGGAGCTGTATCCCCCCTGCCCGTATCCCAGAGGAAACACTCTCGAGATCAGGTTATCTTCCCAGCATGTGCAAACATATGCCTGGCAGTCAGGGAAGGTGCATGCATGTGAGGCTGCCTCCTGATTCCATGGGAGCGCAGAGTCCTACTGACTTGAAGGGAAATTCCAAGTCCTGAAGCCCAGGCCAAAAAAACAAGCTCTTTGCATCTCCTTACCAAGGAACCAGAGGCAGGAAACAGCAAGATGATGGTGCTGTCTCCAGACAAAAGTGGGGACACTGAGGCAGCTGCAGGGCACAGCCCAATCTATGACACCCACCCACAGGTGGGAAATGCCCAAATAAAGTGCACAACAGCTGCGTGGGAGATGACTAAGGTAACTACAGATAGGAAGGGGGGGGGACTTCTCCCCCCATTGGCAACTGCCTGATGGTCTGTGAAAATGTACAGAACCCTGAGCTGGGTGGGGAAAGAACTGCTGCTCACCTTGACTCAGTGTGTGGGGAGCAAAAGGCCACCCCAGTGGGCTGGCAGAACAATAGTCTTCCCTCTCCACTCCGAGAAACTGAAGTGAGGCCAAAAGGGGTCCCTAAGCCCCAGCCTCCGAGGAGGTGGGGCAGAAAAAGGGATTTACTATGGGGGAGGTTTGAAGCATCTCCCTTGCCCAATCTCTCTGCTGTTTTAAACAGTGCATGGCTGACAGCTGCTTCACAGGGAGCCAGCCCTGCCTTGTTCCTCCCTTTGGGCCAAAGAGTTGCTTCATGAAATACTCCAAGGGGCGGGTGGGGAACTTCAACCCACTGCTAGAGCAGTGGGCACCTTGAGGCAGAGCTGGCGCTAGGCATAGGCAGACTATGCAATTGCTTAGGGCCCTGAGCATCTCAATGGGCCCCCCATTTGTTTTTTATTATAAGAACTTGTCTGTTTTATTATGGGGGGGGGAATATTCCTGCTTAGGGCCCCCCATGGGCTAGCACTGGCTCTGCCTTGCAGAACAAAGGGACACTCCCTAGGAACCGCATGACCGGTCTCAAGTTCACACCCGAAGGTTTTGGGGTGACAGGAGTAAGAGGGGGCACATGAGAGCTCCCCCTACAAATGCCCTAAGGTCTAAAGAAAGAAATTACATAGGAGGGTTTTCAAAAGACTGTATGGATTTATGACTGATGTGTGGCAGCTGCTCTGCAGAATGGTTATAAGGTGAATAGCTGAAATGTGAAACATGAAAGGTAATGACAGAATTGCACATCCAGCATGCTGTGTGGGTACCCTAGTTAGATCCACTTCTTTATGGGGGACATGTGAAAAATATTACAATTGAAAGGAATATCTTTGGGGCCCGCAGTCTATTAAGTTTATGTATCACTGTGGACCAGGGATTGTATGAAAATCCAGGGGGCAGGGTTACCACAGCTCCTCCAGAAACCAAAAACAGTGCTTGTGTGTGTGTGTGCATGTATGAGGGGTGATTAAGGTGAATTATTTGGGTTGTAAACTCCTCCGGAGAGGTACCACCTCCTGGGGAGACCTGTATATACTGGTTCAACCTGGGTTTTCCTGAGACCAACAAAGAAAGGGCTTTTGATATCAAAATGCTGAGTTTAAACTGACTCGGGACCCTTTTTTTCTGATCCAGCAAACAGATAGGACCTTCTGTCCAAGGGGGGCCCAACCTTTGTGGAAGGTTGGAAAGACTTTGGCCTATGAGGTCCCCTAAGACTGATGGGTGACCTCTGGTGAGCTTCTAGCATGTGGGAAGGCACTTTGATTGTTTTCCTATGGTTTCTCTGTAATGCTTTTACCGTAAGAATAAATGTGCTTGCTTAGAAGAGCTGAGTGGTAACTTGTAGCTGTTGGCAATATGCTGTTCCCAGCCCATGGAGAGAATCAACACACAGGCACAAGCCATTAGGCAGACTGGCTTGCTGTGGATATCACAGTGTAAGGAAGGGAGCTGTGCAGCCTTAAAACCCCTGGTCAGAAGGGAATGGGACAAGGGTCCCTGTCCAGAGACAGGTGACATCAGGAGCACACAGGGAGTCCATGGCTGAGCAGAGAATTGACTCTGAGTTGCCTAAAACCAAGGCCAGTCCCTGAACACTACCCCCTCCCTGAGCAGTGGGCTGTTCCTACTCTGCCGAGGCCCACTGTTAATGAGGTGTCAGGTCCAGTCCTGTTTGGGTCTGTTTGAGGGGTCTGGGACCTGCTCTCTGGCTCCAGTCAGAAATGCCAGGCCCTTGGTGGTTCTGGGTCCCATGGATGGTGAGACATGTGGCCCGTTCCCAGAGGGATTGTGACTGCGTCAGACTCATCTCTCTCAAGGGATAAGGGTTTTATTCCACCAGGTGGGTCGCTGTCTGACTGGCCTGTCAGGTAAAACCTACTCCATGTCAGGCCCTGGTTCCTGTCTGACTGAGGAGTCCAGACACCTCGCTCTGGGCTTTAATGGGGAGATGCGAAGGCGTCCTTTGAGCCTATCACCTGTCTGGGGGTTTGTGAGGGTGGGGTTGGTAGGCTACTGCCCCTGGTCTAGGGTTTCCCAGCCCTGGACTCTTGTCTCTGGGGAGGATGGCCTAGTGGTTCAGGCACCGAGTCGTACGCAGAAGACCCAGCTTCAATTCCCAGTTCTGCTAGATTCCCAGGGTGCAACCTGAACCCCTGAACTGCTGTGTCACCTTAATCCTCCCGGTCAGGGTGTCTCTGACACTGCTCTGCTAGTGAGAAGCAGCCTCATCAGGCCCTGCTCACCCAGCCATTAGCTTGTAAAGCAGGGGCGGGCAAACTTTTTGGCCAGAGGGCCAAATTGGGTTTCCAAAATTGTATGGAGGGCCGGTGAGGGGAGGCTGTGTCTCCCCAGACAGCCAGGCATGGTCCGGCTCCCGCCTCCTATCTGAAACCCAGCCCCCCGCTTCTCACCCCCTGACGGCTCCCCTGGGACTCCTGCCCCATCCAAGCCCCCCGTCCCCTGAGGGCCCCCCGAGACTCCTGCCCCATCCACCACCCCCTGCTCCCTGTCCCCTGACCGCCCCCAGAACCTCTGCCCCTGACTGCCCCCTGCCGCCCCATCCAACGCCCCCTCTCCTTCCTGACTGCCCCTCCAAGACCCCTGCCCCATCCAACCCCCCTGTTCCCCGCCCTCTGACCGCCCCGTCCCCAATCCACACCCCTGCCCCCTGACCACCACCCCCAAAACCCCTGCCCTCTATCCAACCCCCCCCCCCCCCGCCCCCTTACCGCGCTGCCCGGAGCACTGGTGGCTGGCGGTGTTACAGCTGCGCCGCCCAGAGCACCGGGTCAGGTCACGGCTCTGCAACTGTGCTGCCCAGCCGCCCAGAGCCTTGCGCCGGCAGCATGGCACGCTGAGGTTGCAGGGGAGGAGGAACAACGGGGGAGGGGCCGAGGACTAGCCTCCTGGGCCAGGAGCTCAGGGGCCGGGCAGGAGGATCCTGTGGGCCGCATGTGGCCCACCGGCTGTAGTTTGCCCACCTCTTTTGTAAAGGCACACCCAGCAAAGCTACATGAATGCTCTCCCCGTCACTCATGAGCTACACGCAGAGCAGCCCCAGACATTGATCTAGTCCCCGACTTGCACCCTGAGAAATATGCGTCTTGTACTGCCTACTTCACTCACTGTGCAGTCCAAGCCCATATAAAGTTAGTCATTCCATCAAAGGGTAATGAATATGCAACAGCCTTTGTTAACCTGCATAGAGACTCCCTGGACACTTCAGTGAAAACTCTGCTGGTTTAGATAAAACATTGAAACAAGTGTATTAATTAGAGAGAGAGAGATTTTCAGGGATTGTAAAGGATAAAGGCATACAAGTCAGGATTGGTTAGGAAAGAAATAAAAAATAAACACGCAAGCTATTTCCTAAACTTTACCAAAGCCAGTAGTTCTGAAAGCAAAACAGGTTATCTCACCAAAAAGAAAAGGAGTACTTGTGGCACCTTAGAGACTAACCAATTTATTTGAGCATGAGCTTTCGTGAGCTACAGCTCACTTCATCGGATACATTCAGTGGAAAATACAGTGAGGAGATTTATATACACACAGAACACGTTCACTGTATTTTCCATTGAATGCATCCAATGAAGTGAGCTGTAGCTCACGAAAGCTTATGCTCAAATAAATTGGTTAGTCTCTAAGGTGCCACAAGTACTCCTTTTCTTTTTGCGAATACAGACTAACACGGCTGCTACTCTGAAAGGAAATCTCACCGTTAGCTGCCATACATTTCAGAGGCTGTCTCCTTCCAGCCTGGGACCACCCCTCCCACAGATGCTTCTTTTTGACTTCCAAAGGATCTTGCTTCCATGTGTCGAGGTGTGGGAGGAGAGGTGACCAACGGCCTTTTTTCCTCCTCCTTATACCCCAACTCTTTGTGCTGGAAAAATCCTAGCGGGGTCCTGGGGTTAGGCAGTCCCATTGCCTACATGCTTTGCAAACTGTCCTTCGGGTGAATTGCAAATTCTTGTTTGCACCTTCTGTGTATGTGCATTTTGTGCTTTCTCAGAGGCTACATGTAAATCTTGTTTACAGTTAGCAGTTAATAGTTTTCTAAGGCTTTGTCTACACTGGAACTTCGTCTGCAAAACTTTTGTCGTTCAGAGATGTTAACCCCTCCCCCACCCCCAACAACAAAAGTTTTATCATTGAAAAGTGCCGGTGTGAACAGCGCTTTGTAAGCAGGAGCGCTCTCCTATCAACAAAGCTGCTCCGCTCATTGCGGGTGGAAGTTTTGTTGGCAGGAGAGCTCTCCTGGTACTGAGGAGGGCAACAAAAAGGATTAGGGGAGTGAAACAGCTTCCGTATGAAGAGTGATTAAGACTGGGACTTTTCAGTTTGGAAAAGAGTTGAGTAAGGGGAGATATGATTGAGGTCTATAAAATCATGACTGGTGAGGAGAAAGTGAATAAGAAACTGTTTTTTACTCCTTCTCACGACACAAGAACTAGGGGTCACCCAATGACATTACTAGGCAGCAGGTTTAAAACAAACAAAAGGAAGTATTTCTTCACACAATGCACAGTCAACCTGTGGAACTCTTTGCCAGAGGATGTTGTGAAGGCCAAGGCTATAACTGGGTTCAAAAAAGAACTAGCTCAGTTCATGGAGGAGAGGTCCATCAATGGCTATTAGTCAGGATGGGCAGGGATGGTGTCCCTAGCCTCTGTTTGCCAGAAGCTGGGAATGGGCAACAGGGGATGAATCACTTGGTGATTACCTGTTCTGTTCATTCCCTCTGGGACACCCGGCATTGGCCACTGTAGGAAGACAGGATACTGGGCTAGATGGACATTTGGTCTGACCCTGTATGATCGTTCTTATCGTCTGCAAATGTAACCCACACAGCCCTGTGGTGCTCTTTCCCCTCTGGTGGCACTGGGACCACTTAGAGATTAATGAGTCTGTTACAGCATTAGCTACGAGGCATGTGGGTTTTAGCTCATGCAGTAGAGGCTCATGCATTTAGCTTCAAAGGTCCCAGGTTCGATCCTGCCCGCCGCCGACTAGGGTCTGTCACGTTACACAAATTTTGCCACCTCACCGTTTAATCCATTTCCAGCTCACTGATGAAGACATTGAATAGCACTGGTCCTAGAAGATCATAGAAGATCAGGATTGGAAGAGACCTCAGGAGGTCATCAAGTCCAACCCCCTGCTCAAAGCAGGACCAACCCCAACTAAATCATCCCAGCTAGGTCTTTGTCAAGTCGGGCCTTAAAAACCTCTAAGGATGGAGATTCCACCACCTCCTTAGGTTACCCATTCCAGTGCTTCACCACCCTCCCAGTGAAACAGTGTTTCCTAATATCCAACCTAGACCTCTCCCACTGCAACTTGAGACCATTGTTCCTTGTTCTGTCATCTGCTACCACTGAGAACAGCCGGGCTCCATCCTCTTTGGAACCCCCCTTCAGGTAGTTGAAGGCTCCTATCAAATCTCCCCTCACTCTTCTCTTCTGCAGATTAAACAAGCCCAGTTCCCTCAGCCGCTCCTCGTAAGTCATGTGCCCCAGCCCCCTGATCATTTTTGTTGCCCTCCGCTGGACTCTCTCCAATTTGTGCACAACCTTTCTGTAGTGAGGGGCCCAAAACTGGACGCGATACTCCACATGTATTTTGTATAAGTAGGGGCATAGCGAGCAGATCGAGGGACGTGATCGTTCCCCTCTATTCGACATTGGTGAGGCCTCATCTGGAGTACTGTGTCCAGTTTTGGGCCCCACACTACAAGAAGGATGTGGAAAAATTGGAAAGAGTCCAGCGAAGGGCAACAAAAATGATTAGGGGTCTAGAACACATGACTTATGAGGAGAGGCTGAGGGAGCTGGGATTGTTTAGTCTGCAGAAGAGAAGAATGAGGGGGGATTTGATAGCTGCTTTCAACTACCTGAAAGGGGGTTCCAAAGAAGATGGCTCTAGACTGTTCTCAATGGTAGCAGATGACAGAACGAGGAGTAATGGTCTCAAGTTGCAGTGGGGGAGGTTTAGATTGGATATTAGGAAAAACTTTTTCACTAAGAGGGTGGTGAAACACTGGAATGCGTTACCTAGGGAGGTGGTAGAATCTCCTTCCTTAGAGGTTTTTAAGGTCAGGCTTGACAAAGTCCTGGCTGGGATGATTTAACTGGGAATTGGTCCTGCTTCGAGCAGGGGGTTGGACTAGATGACCTTCAGGGGTCCCTTCCAACCCTGATATTCTATATTCTATGATTCTATGTAGCCTCACCAGTGCCAAATAGAGGGGAATAATCACTTCCTTCTATCTGCTGGCAACGCTCCTACTAATACAGCCCAATATGCCTTTAGCCTTTTTGGCAGGAAGCCACACTGCTGACTCTTATCCAGCTTCTCTTCCGCTGTAATCCCCAGGCCCTTTTCTGAAGAACTGCTGCTTAGCCAGTTGGTCCTTGGGCTATTCACTGCTATTCACTTGTCTCCAGTCTGAAAACTAACCATTAATTCCTACTCTTTCTTTCCTGTTGTTTAACCAGTTACAGATCCATGACAGGACCTTCTCTCTTATCTCATGACGACTTATTTTGCTTACAAGCCTTTGGTGGGGGACCTTGTCAAAGGCTTTCTCCTCTTGTCAGGTAGGCTTTTCCCTTCCTCTGACCATATTGGTAGCCCTTCTTTGCTGTTCCAGACTTAATCTTAATTTTTCTTAAACACAACGGGAGACCAGCATTGCACACACCATTCCAGATGAGATCTCATCAGTGTCTTGTACTGTGGCTCACAGGGCTTGTGCTACAAGGCAAAAAATAGCAGTGTAGATGTTTGGCTTGGGCTGTGAGACCCTCCCCCCTCGCTGGGTGGCAGAGCCCAGGCTCCAGCCCTGGCCCAAATGTCTGTTACCTGAAATTGGGCCAGCTAGGAAGCTTAGGGAGGAGTAATGACCCACCAGAGTCTGGAAGAAAGCAGCACATTTATTATACTCAAAAGAAGGGGGTAGGGGGTGGGGATCAAACTCACACTGGCATATTCACACTCCCAGGACAGGCACGGCACTGGAGATGTCAGGATCCTTCAAGGGAAGTGTCCCACAGCGCAGTGATGGATGGTGCGATGAAGGTCAGTCTTCCCAAGGCATGATGAAATGCAATGTGGCGAACCACTGGCCAGGCAGTCTGGGCGAAGGCCCTTTACAGGAAGTACAAGCTTGTGAGTGCACTCCTGAGCACATGGCCCCTTCCCCTTTTAAGGACCTGCTCCTCCTGACCTGTGACTAGAGAGGACTTGGACGCATCCAGGTGGGCTGCGTCCATGCATTGGGGGTGTGATCACTGCCTAGTCAGAGTCCTAGACACCTTGTCTACCTGGGAGCTCTTCTGATCTTCCAGCTGCTCAAGCAGCCCGTTCATCCCACAAGCATTCCAGGAGGGAGGGGGAGGGGGAAAGCCACTTCACAGGTATTTAAGGAGGGAGAGGAGACAAAAAACAGGGGAAGGTGTAACAGACCTTTTGAACCTACAGGTTATACAGAGCATACAGATCACTGCTGCTCCTACAAGTCTACATGGCTATTTCTAGCCCCTGAGCATGTGCCCTGTGAGTCTGAGACAGTTGACCTGGGCCCTAAGACTTGCTCTGCAGGTTTTTTATTGCAGTGTAGACAAACACATGGGGCTCTGGCTCTGAGGCATATTGTAGAACGGAGCTGGCTCCATTCTCCGAAGCTGAGGCAGGACTAGGTCCTGGGCAGGGTCAGTGCATCCCGTCTAGTCCCAAGTGCAGCCTGTGGGTGTCCTCCCCAGCAGGACTGGCAGCCCCAGCACCCACACCTGTCTGGGGACAGGGAGACAGGCTGGGATAAGGGTAACTGATCCTCCCTGCAGTGGCTTGGCTGGGTCTAGCCCTGCAGGGTTATGCAGAAAGGGTGAATCCCACCCCGCCAAAATGGGCAATGTTTGTATTGTTTTGTTGTGGGTGACGTTGCCCTGCCTGGATGCACAGGCAAATCGAAGGACGTTGTTAGAGACCTGAGGCAGGCAGAGGCGGTGAGTTGTAAGGGCCCGTGGTGCCCAGGCTCCAGCAAATTCAGGGCCTGGGGGGCCCAGCTCCACCAATGTTTGGGGCTGGGTCTCTCCCCCGGCTCTGCCTGCCACCCACACCTGCCGCCCTCGCGTGCCTCCCCCAAGCATTCCTGCCTGCCCTGGGAAGCAGGTGGTTCCCCCCTGGAGCTCTGCTCTGCGCTCCCTCACCAGCCACTGCCAGCTACAAGGGAGCAGCACCGGGGGCAGGCTGAGGCAGCTGCTGCACCCGTGTAGGGAGGGGGCGCATGGCAGCCCTCCCCCCCCCCCCCGGCAAGCAACTCTGAGTCTACTCCAAGTGGTGGGTGGCTTATCCTGGCTGGACCTCCTGAGCAGCAGCCTTGGGGGGGTGGGGGGGGGTGGGGGAACTTGGGTGAGTGTCGTGCTGGGGGGCCCCAGAGCTTGCTGCTGCTGGCGGAGAGAGGGCTGGAGGAATTCCTCCTCTCTGGCCCCCCGCCCCAGCCCTGGGGCAGCCTGCCTGCTGCACCCTAACCCTCTGTTTCAGCCCAGAGCCTGCATCCAGCATCCAAACCCCCTCCCACACCCCCTCCTGCACCCCAACCCCCTGTCCCAGTCTGGAGTCCGCACCCAGACTCTGTCCCACAGCCTGCACCCCTCCCGCACCCAAACTCTTTTCCAGAGCCTGCACCCCAAATCCCCTCCTGCACCCAACCCCCCTCCCAGAGCTGGCACCTAGCACCCCAATCCTCTCCCACACCTAGCACCCCAAACTGCCTCCCGCACCCCCTTCTGCACCTCAACCCCCTGTCCCAGCCCAGAGCCCGCACCCAGCACCCAAACTCCCTCCCAGAGCCCCTATCCCTCCTGCACCCCTGCCCCAGCCCAGAGCCTGCACCCAGCACGCAAACTCCATCCCAGACCCTTAGGCAGGTGTGTGGGGTGGGAGCGGGAGAGGACTTGTACCTGTTCTGGGCACCACCAAAAATTATACAAACCTGCCACGCCTAGAGGCAGGAAGGGCAAAACAATAGCCTACATATAGCCCTTAAGACGGTTTTTCTTCCCAAGGCTAGGACTGAGATCAAAAGTCCCTGAAGGGTTAGACAGGTGCCACTGGCAGGAAGCGGGGAGTGGGGGTGCGGCGTGATGGATACAATCAGCATGCAGCAGGCTGACACAGACAGACTGACAAGTAGACAGACGGAGCAAGGATCTGCAGCAAGCAAGCTGAAACTTGGTGCCCAGAGAGTACATCTACTGCAAAGCAATCTCGTGGTGGCGAGTCTCAGAGCACTGGTCTGCAGATTCAGGCTTGCAGGGCTTGTGCTACATCATTAAAAGTAGCCATGTCATTGTTCCAGCTCAGAAACTCGGGCTGTGAAACCCACCTCCCTCCCTGGGCTTCAGTGCCTGGGCTCTAGCCGGACCTGCGTCCACATTGCTATTTTTAGCTTGAGCGCCGGGAGCCCGAGTCAGTTGAACTCTGAGATTCACTGCTGTGGTCTGGAGGTTTTTTTCCATGTAGAGACATACTGTAAGCCAGGCTCTTACTCAGGTTTGAGGCCAAGCCCCTGCTTCTGTCCACAAACAAACCAGTCTGACTATGGTCAGCAGGTCCTCAGACACGGGCCCTTCAGAGAGTCCATCTGGAACAGCCCCAGACAAACAGCCCCCTCCCTGCATGGCCTGCCCTGTTGGAGAGGGGGAGGACAGGTTGCTGGGGCTGAGAACTGCTGGCCCAGACTCACAGGCATGGGGTGGGGCGTGGCCCACAGCCACCTGCGTCAAAGAGCAGCAAGTAAATGAAAGTACTGCCACTTAATCATGCAGCAGGGAGGCTCTTTTGGTTTTCTGCAAGTCTCCAGTGGAAGGAATTAACTAATTAGGTCAGTGAACATGGGGGATCGAGATGGGCTGCGTCTGTTCTGACTCACTGGCTAATCAGTCAGCCGGGGGAGGAGGAGAGGGCCAGAGTGCTGTGCATGGTCTCTCGGTGTCCCAGTGGAACCTCCCTCCCTCTACCCTGGTCTGCTCGCTTGCGCCCCCCCCCCCCCGCACTTTTCCCAGTGCAGCAGACACCTGGCTGAGCCGCTTTCCTTCTGTGGGTCCTGCCGGTGCAGGGAGCATCCCTGCAGTGGTGTGTGCTTTTGGGGCACACTAAGATCCCACAGCAGACTGCACAGTGCCTGGCAGAAAGCTTTAAAGCATGCAGTGCTGCTCTCGTTGAACCCAACAACTCCCTCTTCCTGGCGCCAGGATGTTACGGGCACTGGCCCTGAGCCAAGGGCTGACCCTCGGGTGCGTGCAAAGTGCTGGTCTCTCCTGCCTGCGTGCAAAGTTCTGGTCTCTCTGGATTGTCATCTGAAGGGTCCATGAGTGTGCGTGTGCCAGAGTTGGTGTCTCATGGGACGCGGCTTTGTCAAGAGGATTTTCAAGTATTCTGGTTTTGTTTACATCTTTGGTCACAAGGAGCCAGGGATGGGAAACAAGCTAAACAAGCAGCATTGTATCTAAACTGGAGTGCTGCTCCAAGAGCCGTCTGGCCCTGCCCTAGGACTTGGGCCATACTAATCACCTGGCAAGCTGGGCTGGCTTTCCTCACTGTAGCCTCTGCCCATCTCCCTGAGTGTGGACATGGGAGAACCAGGATCCCAATGGTGATGGTGGGAGAGGGGAGCATAATCCGTCTGGCTGGGGACTAATGGGAACAGCACTGGGAGAGCAATTCCCACGGAGCCCAATCTCAAGGCTGCATGTGGCCTAGAATTCAGGGCCTGATCCTGACCTCACACCTCTTGGACACTGGTGCATCTCCATTGACTCCAAAGGAGTTAATCCAAATTTACCAGACTCTGAACCCTTTTCTTCTGGGCTCCCCTGACCCAAACCCACCAGCTTCGCTAAACGGGTTAGGTGTGGCTGTGGGAGCAGAAGCGCCCAGCATCTCTTCAAGGCCCAGCCGGGGGTCTTGCTGTGCTGCTTTATTACTGTAGCACACACAGGAATGAGTGAATCCACCCTGGCCTGCAGTACCATGCCAGTGCCTGGCCACGGCAGTCCACTAGGGCAGGGCGGCACCAGTGGGCAGCTGCTCAGCACTGCAGGACCAGCTCTCAGATTTCCTGAATATGTTTGGGACAATGTGACTTTAGTGACATCACTGCCAATAGGGCTGGGACAGAGAGACATCCCCTGTCCATAGCCTGGAGCAGGGTCTTCTGTAAATCTGCTCCTCCTATTTTATCTGGCCTTTCATTACCCCCTAGGAGCAGTGGCAGGACCTGGCCCACCAGCCTGTCATGCTTAGTGTCCCTCTGTGTCTCAGACAACCGGCCAGCTAATGCCCTTCAGCCAGAGGAGGTGGAGCCACTAGGGGCTGCCTGGCTTGATGCAGCAGTTTGGGTTACACTTGCCTGTGCACCATGTCCATCCAAACCACGTCCAGTTGTCCCTGGATGAGCATGTAACGGTCACTGCATCCACACACGCAGGCCCTGCCCTGCTGTTAGCAAGCTCATTGCTTTGCCCAGTGACATGAGATTCTGTGGGCCAGATGCTTCTCAGTAGTAACTCAGCACCACTGCATTGACTCGGGTGCTGATTTCCATTCTGCTGAAGACAGGGCGGAAGGCCCTAGGAATACCCAAACTCTGACCTCTGGCTAAGAATTCAAGTGCTGACCTGGTGGGTCTCAACCCTTTTTGGACTCAGGACTCATTTGTAAACCTTGAGGGCATGTCATGACCCAGGAAATAGCTATCGTGCAAAAACACCTGGCTTACTAAATATTTCTTACCCACGATATATAATATACACATTCATGTAGTACGTTCATAGAATCATAGAATCATAGAATATCAGGGTTGGAAGGGACCCCAGAAGGTCATCTAGTCCAACCCCCTGCTCAAAGCAGGACCAATTCCCAGTCAAATCATCCCAGCCAGGGCTTTGTCAAGCCTGACCTTAAAAACCTCTAAGGAAGGAGATTCCACCACCTCCCTAGGTAACGCATTCCAGTGTTTCACCACCCTCTTAGTGAAAAAGTTTTTCCTAATATCCAATCTAAACCTCCCCCACTGCAACTTGAGACCATTACTCCTCATTCTGTCATCTGCTACCATTGAGAACAGTCTAGAGCCATCGTCTTTGGAACCCCCTTTCAGGTAGTTGAAAGCAGCTATCAAATCCCCCCTCATTCTTCTCTTCTGCAGGCTAAACAATCCCAGCTCCCTCAGCCTCTCCTCATAACTCATGTGTTCCAGTCCCCTAATCATTTTTGTTGCCCTTCGCTGGACTCTCTCCAATTTATCCACATCCTTCTTGAAGTGTGGGGCCCAAAACTGGACACAGTACTCCAGATGAGGCCTCACCAATGTCGAATAGAGGGGAACGATCACGTCCCTCGATCTGCTCGCTATGCCCCTACTTATACATCCCAAAATGCCATTGGCCTTCTTGGCAACAAGGGCACACTGCTGACTCATATCCAGTGCACCATGAGTTCTCAATAAGTACACTGGGCTCACTGTAACAGAACCTCCTGTGGCTCCTGTTCTGTGGGGCTGGCTGGGCTCAGCTCCCTGCTCTGGACCTTGCAATCTCCAGGGTCTCAGCACCACTCAGATTTGGTCCAGACGGGGGGTGCAGCTGGGTGAAATTTGTGCAAGTGGCTTTGCAACCTGGTTCATGGGGTCTCAGCCCAGATGGCCAGTGTCACCAGCACAGAAGGGTGCTGGGCCAAACCTGAGCAGAGCTGCAACCCCATTCACCGACTCACAATGCCTGGAGTGGAGAGTCGAGCCCAGCCATTCCCACGGGACCGGAGCTAGGCTGACCAGATAGCAAGTGTGAAAAATCAGGACAGGGTGTGGGGGTAATAGGAGCCTATATAAGAAACCCCCCCAAATATCAGGACTGTCCCTATAAAATCGGGACATCTGGTCACCCTAACCGGAGCCACAGGAGCCACTACTGCAGGATGAGCATAGGGTGAGCTCTGCAACCCCACCACAGCCTTGCATGTCACCCTTTGTCAAGTGTTGGTGTCCCAATTTTGGGTCATGGCCCCTGGATTGAGAAACCCTATGCTAAACCTACTTCACTCCCAACGGCTGCAAACACAACTGTGTCCTGCTGTGATCCCACTCAGAGACTGTCAATTATTGATGAGGAAGGATTCAAGTACAATCTGCCATGTTCAGTGCTAGGAAGCTGCCTTCTCCCTCATGTGCCTTCAGCTTTCTCTTCTCTCTCATGCCCATATTGAGGCTTCTTTCTCATGTGCTGCTATTTACCTAGCAGAATACGATGATGATTTATTAGGTGTATTATGGTAGCGCCCTGGATCCCATCAAGGCCAGGACCCCATTGTGCCAGGAGCTGTACATTGCTTATTAGGTGTATTACAGTAGCACCCCATACCCTCTAAAAACTGAAAAGTTTGCATTCTGCTTTGAACCAAACTCATGACATTTTTGATTCATTTTGCTGACCCCCTCCCCGCCCCCAATGTATGTCAGAAATGTCAAACAAAATGAAAAATGTTTCAGATTCCTAGGAGAGACCATTAAACATTTAGTCTCATCTCCAGTATATCACAAGCCATCAATTTCCACCTAGTTACCCCAGTGTGGAGCCCACTAACTTGTGTTTGTTAAAAGCATCTTCCAGACAAGCATTGACTGGATTTCTCTGGACATCCGGAGATGGAGAATCCACCCTGTCGCTTGGCAAGTTGTTGCAATGGTTAATCAGTCTCACCACTCAGAATTAGTGCTTAATTTCTAATTGAAATGTGTCTGGCTCCCTCCTTTTGCTCACTGTTCCCTTGTTTATACAGCCAAGGAGCCCACTAGCCATTTGTGTCCACAGCATTGTGCTCAGCTGTTTCCCAGCACTGCTGCTGCTGCTTTGTGGGTGTCGCTGGGAGCACCCACTTCTGAGCAACAGCCTCTTGCCCTGACCTGAGGTTCTGGGGTTGGAATCTCATGACTCTCCTGCTCTCTGACTGGGCCCTGGGTGCACTGCACCGTGCACCAGCCGCTCATCACCCTGCAGATCAGGTGGGGTTCCCGGCCCCAGCTGCATTTCCTGTCTTCGCTGACTGGTGAGCAGCATGAGTGCCCAGCAGCCTCCTGAAAACAACCTGTCTTTATTTAGCAGCTGGATCAATGTGTTGGAGCTCAAAGGATTTTAAAGTAACCACCCCCGTGCGCACATCCAGCTGCCCTGAACTCCTGCCGCTCTCGTACGGGTGCAGCGTCTGCAGCTCTGGTGTGGCTCAGGCTGGTTCCTCCTGTGCCCTGGAGTGTCCCATTAAACTCTGCAAGGGGCCGGGCCCTTTGTTCTCCAGGACGTGTCTTCCCATGTTGATTGCTTCAGCCTCTCCTGGTCCACGAGGTCCCATCCAGGACCTGAGTCAGAGTCGGCAGAGCTAGCAGTGCTGGCATTGGCCCGTAGCACCCGGCATTGTCCTGAAACACCCTGCAGTGGAAGCTGTTAGGGGACCATCTTGATCCATCTCCTCCTTTCTGGCTGGACCATCCCAGACAGCCCCTATTAGGAGCCACAGAGCCAGGCCAGCACACAGTATTAACAGACGCTTAAACAGCTCCCACTGTGTGTCACATGACTGGGCTCCCTGGCAGGGCCGGTGCAACCACTAGGCGAGCTAGGCTAGGGCACCAAGTGGTTGGGGGCGGCCAAAAGCGCGCTCCGGGGAGGCGGTGGAGTGGAGGTGAGCTGGGGTAGGGGGGCGCAGGGAGGGCCGCCTGCAGCAACTAACGGGGGGGGGTAGCACACAGGGGAACAGCTCCCCACCCCAGTTCACCTCTGCTCCGCCTCCTCCCCTGAGAACGCTGCCCCGCTCTGCTTCACTCACTCCCATCTGATTGGCGCTGCAAGCATGGGAGGCGGGAGAAGTGGAATGGCGGTGGCGTGCTCAGGGAGGAGGCGGAGCAGAGGTGAGCTGGGGCAGGGAGCTGCTGCACGGTTCCCCGGGCCGACGGGGATGGGGGAAGCTGCCGCATGGCTCCCTGGGCCGAGGGGAGCGGGGGAGTTGCCGCACGGCTCCCCAAGGGGAAAGGGGGCGGTGGGGAGCCTCAGGGCAGAGGGGGGGCGGGGCGCAAGGTGGAAGTTTCGCCTAGGGCGCAAAACATCCTTGCACCAGCCCTGTTCCCTGGGCCTCTGCCTGGCACTGAGCAGGTGGCTCCTGGAGGAGGGTCTGTTCTCCCTGCTATGTCTTGTTTTCTTCCCCTTCTCCCTTGGGGAGTGCTGGGTTGAGCCAGGCACAGCCGCGGTAAGTTTCCAAGCCCTGCAGTGGTCCCACCCTGCTCTGGAATATCGATGTGGCCATCCTGCACCAGCCCCAAGGAACGGGAAGGAGAGACTGGTTAATTCCCGGCGCCTTGAGCCCTTTTACGGCCACCTCGATCTGACAGGGCAACGGTTAGCTCTGCTCAGTGTGGTGACAGCCTGGGACAGGGAATGAACTGGGATTCCCTGAGTCTCCATGCATTGATCCAGGGCAGCGAGTCCAGCCAGCCTGCCCCTTCCAAGGGGGAAGCAGCTCTTCATGCTGCCTGCCTGGAGCCTGCACTCATCTGTCTAGCTGCTGGGCCAGAGCTCCCCTGCGGACAGCTGTGGCCTGCAGAGCCCCAGGGAGCGAGCAGCAGGCAGCCCCTGGAACCCAGTGGTGCCACGGCCTCTGGACAGCCAGCTCTTGGCAACTGGTGAGTTTGTCGAGAAAGTCTAAAGCAAAGCCCAGCAATTGGCCTCCCAGGCCCAAGTGAGGCACCGACGCTGCTTTTGGCAGCCTGAGGGGCATTTCACCTCCCAAATCCGGGGGGACTTTGAGACACCGGATCCCGCCTTCAATTTAAAATTGGGCTCTGACTGGCCACATGTACAGCTGATGGATTTCAGGATGTTGGGTCCAGAACCGGCCCATTGCCCCTTTTCAACCCAAGTGAATAGTCAGAGTTTGGGGCCCTGTGGATGTTCCTGCTAGGAGTAGAAACTGGGGCTAGTCGGGTATTTCTTTGGTGGAGTTTTGTTTATTTACAAAGAATGGGCAAAGTCCCGTGTTCCTAAATGCAGGGGGAATCAAATAGCAGGAACCAGCCCCAAGAGCCCCCTGGCCCAAAAACCTCTCCCAGGTTTCTTCTGGAGTCAGCTGCTGTGCTGGCAGCTACTCCTTACACAGCTGGCTTTCCCTCTTGGTTGCAGCCTTTTTTCACTTATCTGTTGTTCTCTCCCCATCCTATCCCCTAATCTGGTCAGACTACCCAGTCAAACCCCCTGCAAACCTGATGCTAGTTTCAGGGCAGACTCCATTAACAGGGCCCTACCAGATTCATAGTCCATTTTGGTCAATTTCACAGTCATAGGTTTTAAAAATCTGAAATTTCACAGTTTCAGACATTTAAATCTGAAATGTCACAACGTTGTAACTGTGGGCGTCCCAACCCCTCATGGGGAGGGGGTCGCAAGGCTATTGTGGGGGGGGAGGTCGCAAGGCTATTGTAGAGGGGTCGCGGTATTGCCACCCTTAATTCAGCACTGCTGCTGGCGGCGGCGCTGCCTTCAGAGCTGGGCAGCTGGAGAGCGGCGGCTGCTGGCCGGGAGCCCAGCTCTGATGGCAGAGCCGCCGCCAGCAGCGGCGCAGAAGTGAGGGTGGCCTGGGATGGTGTTGCCACCCTTGCTTCTTCGTCACCACCGGAAGTGGGTCTGACCCGCCCCAGGAGCGTCCCATGCAGGGAAAGAGGAAGTCCCGTCCCTCCACAACCCAGCTGGGGCTAGCAGCTGGAGCCCAGTGCATGGTAGGAACTCTCCGCCAGGGCACACCTGACCCTGCTCCTCCCCAGGACTTGAGGGTTAAAGGGGCCTTGGGCTGACTGTGTGTGTGTGTGGTGGGCGGGTGACCACAGCGCCCTGGGCAGTCGCCCACCTCACCCACCTGTAAGGCTGGCCCTGCCCCCCTGAAAAAATGATTCCCCCCATAACACCCTTGTCATAAATATAAAGGGAAGGGAAACCACCTTTCTGTATACAGTGCTATAAAATCCCTCCTGGCCAGAGGCATCATCCTGTTACCTGTAAAGGCTTAAGAAGCTCAGCTAACCTGGCTGGCACCTAACCCAAAGGACCAATAAGGGAAAAAGATACTTTCAAATCTTTGTGGGGGGGGGGGAGGTTTTTGTTTGTGCTCTTTGTTTACGTGTTTGTTCTCTCTTGGGACTGAGAGAGGCCAGACAGAAATCCATCTTCTCCAACCCATCCTAATCCAAGTCTCCAATATTGCAACCAGTATAGGTAAGCCAGGCAAGGCGGATTAGTTTATCTTTTGTTTTATGTGAACTTTCCCTGTGTTAAGAGGGAGGTTTATTCCTGTTTTCTGTAACTTGAAGGTTTTGCCCAGAGGGGAATCCTCTGTGTTTTGAATCTGAATACCCTGTAAAGTATTTTCCATCCTGATTTTACAGAGATGATTTTTACCTTTTATTTTTTTTTTAAATAAAATCCTTCTTTTAAGAACCTGACTGATTTTTACATTGTTCCAAGATCCAGGGGTTTGGGTCTTTGATGATTTTGTAACCAATTGGTTAGGATATTGTTCTCAAGCCTCCCCAGGAAAGCGGGTGTAGGGCTTGGGGGGATATTTTGGGGGAAGACGTCTCCAAGAGGTCTCTTTCCCTGTTCTTTGTTTAAAACACTTGGTGGTAGCAGCATACTGTTCAAGGACAAGGCAAAGTTTGTACCTTGGGGAAGTTTCTATCCGAAGCTGGTAAGAATAAGCTTAGGGGGTCTTTCATGCGGGTCCCCACATCTGTACCCTAGAGTTCAGAGTGGGAAAGGAACCCTGACACCCTCACTTCTGCCCTGCTGTGGTGCAGCGCTGCCTTCAGAGCTGCGCGGCTGGAGAGGAGTGGCTGCTGGCTGGCCACCCAGTTCTGAAGACAGCACAGAAGTAAGGGTGACAACACCACAACGCCTACAGTAGCCAGATTTCACTGCTCATAATGGGTTTTTCACAGCCATTAATTTGATAGAGCCCTATCCTGTAGTCTTTGTTTTAGTTGTGGCTCATTAACTGTCTCTTACAACTGTCTTAAATGGAGGATCCATTCACACATCAGCCCAGAACTACCCAGCTCATGAACAGGGTCATTAGTTCATCAGTCTGACCGCCTGCATAACACAGGCCAGAGAATCCCCTGCATAGAGTCCCCGGACTTTTGCCTAAAACAAGATGAAGAATAAAAAAGGAAGAATAAAAAAATAAAAACCTGATGAGGTTCAACAAGGACATGTGCAGAGTCCTGCACTTAGGACGGAAGAATCCCATGCACCACTACAGACTAGGGACCGAAAGGCTCGGCAGCAGTTCTTCAGAAAAGGATCTAGGGGTTACAGTGGACAAGAAGCTGGATATGAGTCAACAGTGTGCCCTTGTTGCCAAGAAGGCCAATGGCATTTTGGGATGTATAAGTAGGGGCATTGCCAGCAGATCGAGGGACGTGATCGTTCCCCTCTATTCGACATTGGTGAGGCCTCATCTGGAGTACTGTGTCCAGTTTTGGGCCCCACACTACAAGAAGGATGTGGAAAAATTGGAAAGAGTCCAGTGGAGGGCAACAAAAATGATTAGGGGACTGGAATACATGAGTTATGAGGAGACGCTGAGGGAACTGGGGATGTTTAGTCTTCAGAAGAGAAGACTGAGGGGGGATTTGATAGCTGCTTTCAACTACCTGAAAGGGGGTTCCAAAGAGGATGGCTCTAGACTGTTCTCAGTGGTAGCAGATGACAGAACAAGGAATAATGGCCTCAAGTGGCAGTGGGGGAGATTTAGGTTGGATATTAGGAAAAACTTTTTTACTAGGAGGGTGGTGAAACACTGGAATGCGTTATCTAGGGAGGTGGTGGAATCTCCTTCCTTAGAAGTTTTTAAGGTCAGGCTTGACAAAGTCCTGGCTGGGATGATTTAATTGGGGATTGGTCCTGCTTTGAGCAGGGGGTTGGACTAGATGACCTCCTGAGGTCCCTTCCAACCCTAATATTCTATGATTCTATGAAAAATGTCCAAAGTGACGGAGACTGGGAGATGCTGGGCCTTAACCCGTGACCTTTGCAGCAACCTGACTCAGGGCTGGGGGCACAACATTGTCAGAGACAGGCCTCTGTTAAAGTGTCTTGATTTGGGCACCGGAGTTACTGCCCAGGTCTGACCATCTGGGGCCTTTCCAAGCTGAAACCTGCCCGTCACCTAGGCTGGGCATCTGGCCAAATGAGGACAAGTGAACCTCTTGGCAAAACCCCTCTGAAGTGTGAAAGTCTGGGTGTGAAATGGTATGAGAATAAGTGCTGGTGCCCTGGTCACCTGTGTGCAAAGTCCCAGTGATAAAGGCTCAGCGTTGGGCCCTTGTCCTCTCCCAACGCTCTTGTGGCTCTGCCAGGGGATGCTGTGTGGCCCTGGATCTTTTAGGAATTTACACACACTCATTTACACACACAAGTACGCTGGATTGATGTACATCTGTGTAAGAGCCCTTTACAGCAGTGCCACCCCCTGTGTGGATGCTCTCCACTAAGCCTGACTCCGATCAGCCTAGCCACTGCACTGTCAGTCGCTCTACACACAAAGCCAAACAGGAACCAGTCTGAACTAAACTGCAATCTTTTAAACCCAAATCAGAGCATCCACACAGATTAACAAAACCAGTTTAAGTTAAACCAACTGGTGCAACTTTCTTGTGTAGACAAGGCCTAAGGTGTGGATAATGCTGTCGCATCCCCTTTCTTACAGCCCTGGTCTTTCCTCAGTGAAAGCCTCTGGCTGGTGAATCAGGAAGGTCTTGGTTCTGCCCATTGCCCCAGCCTCATCCCAGGTCAGGGGTAAAGGGGTATTCAACCAGCACTTCTTGCTGACCTTCTGCAGGAGTTAGTGTGAGAGGCAAGAGTGTTGACACTGCTGGCAAAGACCCCGCCCTGACGCTCCGTCCCCAGAGAGCATCTATTTCTGTGGCAGGGTCTCTCTGGCGCCAGTGTGCTGCTTGCACCAGGATCTTTCCAGGAGAGGTGCCAAGCTGGAAGCATGGTCAGTCCTTGGACTGATGCTTTATGGAAAATCCAGTCTGATTTCTACAGAGGCTTCAAAGCAGGGACTGAGTGACTGTAGTGGCTGGATCCCAGCCTGGGCTTTCATGAACACATGTGGTGCTGGAGTCTGTGCGTGCTACTTCAGCACAGCACAGCTCCCTTGGCGCAACTGGACCTGGGTCCATTGACACCAGCTCAGGTTCTGCCCCTGTTTCGTTTCAGCCTCTCTTAAGGCTGCAGTGTTTTATTGCACTTGTTCCAAGCACCCAGCACCCCCTACACACCAGGCTACCTCAGCGGGGTGATTGCTCCATCAGTACAAGCGCTGGAAATGTTTTCCTCCATTGCAGCTGCATATTTATCCATGACCAAGACAGCTGGGGACAGTGTATTTATGAGCCAAGTTCTTCTTACAATTACACAGGTGGACACGGGGGCCTGATCCTCCTTTACACTGTGCAGCCATTTGCACTAGTGCAAACTGGGTGTGAGACTGAGCCACCCAGAAAACCCAGTTTCTGTTCCATGGTCATTTTCAAATTGAGACAAAGAGCCATAAAGTCAGAACTTTTCACAGAACTGAAACCCCACAATGTTTGGAACTCCTGAAACATTTCAGCAACAAAATGTGCTCCCCAGGATCGGGTCAGCTGGGCACTGAAATTGACATAATTTTTGTCAGTTTCCTAGCTGTGCACCACTGAACAGCAGCAATCAAACTGACCCAGGGCTTGTCTAGGTGGTGAGTTACTGCAAGACAAGCCAGGCTGTGAGTCCACAGTGCACCAGTTTTCTGTGCCCTAACCGGCAGTGTAGGAAGACCCCAGTTTCAGAACAGCAGTGAAACTGATTAGAATCATGTAACAGGGGGTAGCCCTGTTGGTCTGTATCCACAAAAACAACAAGGAACTCCTCCTTGTTGTTTTTTATAAGAATCATGTTAATTTCATTCTGCCCCTGCAAGGTTTTGCAGGGTCCCTTGCTCCATGTCTGCCCTTCCAAGATGACGGCCTCGGAGGGATTCCTGAGGGATTCCAAAGTCTGTGGTTCAGCTCTCTGAGCCACCCAAGCCCTGCCATGTGTCCTGCCCCAAGGCCGGGTTCCCCAGGGCTCCCTGAGCTGCCCAACACTTGGGGCAGCTGGTTCTTCAGGCTGTGGGAGTCAGACAGCACAGGGAGCCAGCTGGCCCAGCAGGTGGGAAGGCCTGGGGTCCCCAGCCCTGGCCAGCCCTCCTGATGGGATGCTGAGAAGCAGGGTGGAGGTGCTGGCAGGAGACCAGGCATATTTTGAAAATGTATTCTAAGGAAAGATTTATCTAAATGGATAGGTTTTCATAGGTGCTGGAGCTAGGGGTGCTGGGGGTGCTGCCGTACCCCCTGGCTTGAAGTGGTTTCCATCTGATACAGGGTTTGCAGTTTGGTTCAATGGCTCTCAGCACCCCCACAATACACATTGTTCCAGCACCCCCGCAGGTTTCTGTAAAACACTTTGCTGTCCACAAATGGGCATGTGCCAGCATTTCAAACCCCCTTGTGAAACATTGTGACAGGAGTCAAGTGCCAGGCCCAGGAGATCAGCTGCAGGTGCTCTCACCGCCAGCTGGGGTTGTTTGCATTGCTTGACACTAAGATCCCAGCCCTGCTTGCCCATGGGATTTGCAAAGTCTTTATTCCAGCTTCTCCGGCCTGTTTCCATCACAGACAGCAGAATATTGGGACAAACTCACTCCCCGCCCCCACTGGGCAGATCACCTTGAAAACATGGAACTCGGAATTTGGAGAGCTGGATTTGACTGCCAGCCAGGCCACCAATCTGCTATGTAACTCTCCTGTCTCCATGCCTCAGTTTCCCCCAGTGATAATTGTGGCCTACCTTGCTGGGGTCAGGGATAAAGGAGCCTTTGGCCAGTGTGCTCAGTCACTGAATGGACAGCACCTTGCAGAGCATGAGTAACCAAAGGACCAATTTTGGTTGAGCCTTATGGCGCTAGAGCCCAGAGCCAAGACAGTGGGTTCTATCTACATCTCTGGAACCTCCTTTCCCCTCCCTGTGCCTCAATTTCCCCTCTCTGGACGGGCGATGACAGAGGGCTATATCAGGGCTGTGTACTATTATTAGCCGCCCCCTCCTGCGTTGGTGGATCATTATGTTTTCCCGTCTAGGCAGCGGATGTGGGTCAACGTTTGAGGTTTCGTTGTTGATTTTTTTAAATTTCCTCTTCAAAACAGATCAGCTTCCTCCCTCCCTGCTGACGACAGATGCATGCGTGGGCTGCGGTGCCTCAGTGCTGCGACGGGACACCACGACTGATGGTCCCTCTCCAGAGCTAGACGGCGATCCGCTGGTCAGCCAGTGACCAGGGTCACGCTGGCACCCCCCAGCCCCGGTGAGTGACAGACCCCGCTGAGCAGCCAAAATCCCTTGCTCTGGGCACCTGTTCTAAGAGCATGCTGGGCAAGCGCTCCGCAGGACAGGGTTTGCAGGTGCGCCAGCAAAGAGGGGTCACGGCCAGAGAGGAAAAGGGTGAGGATGGGGGGTGAAAGAGGGACCCAGAGGGATGGTGTTGGAGGGGCTGTATGGTGGGCAGGACAGTGTACATGAAACAAAGGGAAATTACCCTCTTGAGGCTTTCTTTCAGAGGGTGAGATGGGGAGTGGAGACAGGTGGGGAAGTAGAAGGGATGGCAGGAGGAAGAGTTAAGAGTGGGGATGGCAGGGGATGGGGGGCAGGGGAGTAGGGAAGGGGGGTGGGGAAGGCAGGCTCAGGGCTGGGAGTGGGGGGCAAGGCAGGTGGTGGGGAGGATGGGGGCAGGCAGTAGGGGCCAGGGTGGGGGGCAGGGTTGGGAATGGGGAGGGCAGAGGGTGGTGGTCAGGGCAGGGGGTGGGGGAAGGGTTAGGGTGGAGAAGGCAGAGACAAGCAGTAGGGGGCAGGGTGAGGAGTGAGGGGTGGTGCGGGCAGGGAGCAGGGCAGTGGGAGGGGTCAGGGTGGGGAGGGCAGGGGGAGGGGCAGGAAGCAGGGGCAGGGTGGGCGGCAGGGTTGGGAGTGGGGAGGGAAGGGGGTAGGGACAGGGTGGGGAGGGCAGGGGCAGGCTGTAGGGGCAGGGTGGGGGGCAGGGAGGCCAGAGGGAATCACCCAAGTAGAGCTGGCATATCCATGCTGAAGCATTTGTGGCCCTTTGCTTCTCTCTCGGGAGGGTCTGTGGCTCCTGTCTCCCAGCCTGTTGTGGGAGACTTGGGGGCAGGTCGGCCCCGGTCTGTTTCGTTGTTGGGTGGGGCTGCAGCTTCCAGTGGGGCTGCAGCTGCCATTGTGGCGCTGGGGTGGGGGGCTGGCTTGTGTACTGCTTGTGCCCTTCCCCACGGCGCCATGGGCCCTCAGACTCGCAGCTTCCCAGCGTGCTCCTCATTGCCCAGGAGCCAGGGCTGGGGCGGCCTCGTCCCATGGACTCCGTAGCATGTGGCAGCATGGGGTCTGGCCCAGCCATGGCAGTGCCTGGGAGGGGGCAGGATATTCCCAATGACCCCTGTGGCTTTGGTACCGTGCCCCGGGAGCCCTACGCTGCAACAGAGCAAAGTCAGCACAAGGGCAGCCTGGCGGGCGGCAGCGTCCCTGCAGTGGCTCGTGGCTCGTGCCTCGGCTAGTTCTGCCTGCAGGGGCCAAAAGTTTGACTCTGTGTCAGGGAGGGGCCAGGGTCTGCTTCGGGTCCTTTTCTTTTCTTTAAGATTTCCATTTTGGAGGGAGAGGGCAGGGTGAGGGATGGGTGGGGGGGATCAGTGACAGGTTTTAAGGGATAGAAGTTGGGGGTCTGTGTCAGTGTTTAGGGGATAGAAGGGGGGTGAGTGCTGGGGCCTGGGGAATGAAGGGGTCAGGATCGGGGTCTGGGGGGAGAAGGGGACTCAATGTTGGGGTCTGGGAATTGAAGGGGGGTCAGGGTCTGGGGGGAGAAGGAGGCTCAGTGCTGGGGTCTAGGGATAGAAGGGGGCTCAGGGTCTGGGGGAAAGGGGGGTTAGTGTCTGGGTTTGGGGGATAGAAACGGGGCTCAGTGCTGGGGTCTGAGGATTGAAGGGAGGTCAGGGTCTGCGGGGAGAAGGCGGTCCAGTGCTGGGGTTTGCAGGTAAGTGGGGTCAGTGTATGGCTGTCATTCTCATGGTAGAGAGGCTTTCTCAAAGAGGAAGGTCTTGCGATGTTTCTTGGTGGTGGTCAGACACTGGATTCTCCTGATCTCTGGGAGTGCATCCCACAGCCAGACCCCCTCTGACTGGGAATGCGGGGTCCCCAGCTCTCCTGCACTCCTCCTGGACTCTGTGATCTGCACGGTCCCAGGGGAGCGCAGCTGTTGTGGTGGGTCACAGATCGAAATTCGATCTCTGGTGTAGCTGGGGCTCGACCTGTTAGCTGCTGTGCTGATTTGGACCAAAGCTTTAAACCAGCACAGGGAGCTGGAGCCAGTGGAGGGAGCTGAGCACAGGCCTGGTATGCTCCCAGGGGCCTGAGCCATGGAGAAGGCGGGCAGCCACATGCTTAGGGTGACCATATTTTCCTAAAGGGAAAATGGGACCCCCGCATGCGGCCAGCCTGAGCCCTCCCTGCCTCCCGCCCACAGAGGGCTGGTCTGAGGTCCTCTCTCCCCACCCCTGGAACCAGCCTGATGCCCCCCTCTCTCCCCTGTGCGCGAGGCAGCCCGGGCCCCCAGCTGCCCGCCCGTGCACGGGCAGCCCAAGGCCTGCCTCTCTTCTCCCCACAAGCAAGGAGGCCCGAGCCCCCTGCCATCCACGGGGCCCAATCCGCTCTCCTAAGCCCTCCCTCCCATGCGGAGCTGGCATTGCTGCTGCCTCCCCCCCAAGTTCCTCTGCGCCCCGCTAGGGGTCGCATCCCCCTTTTTTGCCCAAACTGGGCATTTGTCCCATTTGCTCTTCCCAACAGACGATCACACAAATGCCCAGTTTTTCCAAAAAAGTCAGGACGACTGGGACAGGGCTTAAAAAAGGGACCGTCCCGGCCAAAACAGTCACCCTACTCCTGCTGCACCAGCTGGAGCCTGAACATCAATCAGCCTCAGATCCAGTGAGTTAGGGTAACCTAGCCCGGAGGTAGGGTAACCCAGAGCCAGAGAGGAGAGGCAGAGTTTCACAGCAAGCTGGAGGTGAAAGGCAGCATTATATTGAGAGCAGCTGCGGGTCCAGGCTCAGCAAGGGGTCACACAGCACCCTAAGGCTCTGACCGCTGGGGGCTGGAGTCTTGGATGGAAGGTGGCGACAGCTTGGCCAGTTATTCAAAGCGTTTCCCCTTCCCGAACGACACCATTAGGACAAAGAAAAGGAGGACTTGTGGCACCTTAGAGACTAACCAATTTATTTGAGCATAAGCTTTCGTGAGCTACTGCTCACTTCATCGGATGCATACTGTGGAAAGTGTAGAAGATCTTTTTATATACACACAAAGCATGAAAAAATACCTCCTCCCACCCCACTCTCCTGCTGGTAATAGCTTATCTAAAGTGATCACTCTCCTTACAATGTGTATGATAATCAAGTTGGGCCATTTCCAGTACAAATCCAGGTTTTCTCACCCCCCCCCCCACACACACACAAACCCACTCTCCTGCTGGTAATAGCTTATCTAAAGTGACCACTCTCCTTACAATGTGTATGATAATCAAGGTGGGCCATTTCCAGCACAAATCCAGGGTTTAACAAGAACGTCTGGGGGGGGGGGTAGGAAAAAACAAGGGGAAATAGGTTACCTTGGAGAGTGGGGTGGGAGGAGGTATTTTTTCATGCTTTATGTGTATATAAAAAGATCTTCTACATTTTCCACAGTATGCATCCGATGAAGTGAGCTGTAGCTCACGAAAGCTTATGCTCAAATAAATTGGTTAGTCTCTAAGGTGCCATAAGTACTCCTTTTTGCGAATACAGACTAACACGGCTATTACTCTGAAACCATTAGGACAGACTCCCAAGGGAAGGGCTGAAGTCTCCCTCTCTTGGTCTCTTCCAATGTGGACTGTAGCCTTTCTCTAGAAGAGGCGTTAGGCAAACCCAAGTTAGTGGGCTCAGCAGCACAGAGGGACTGGGTGACATTCTCTGCCCTGAGCTATCTAGGAGTCAGACTAGAGGGTCTAATGGCCCCTTCGGTGGATCTATGAATAATTTCCCAGTGGCTCCTGGAGACTCTCCTTGGTGCTGCTCTGAGCAGCGGGTGTTTGTGATCTACTGGCTGAGCTGGGCGACTGGCACCTCCTCAGTCATGTGACAAGTCTTCTCCACAAGATGGCCACACAGGCACTTCAGCCCCAGACACTCCCCTGAAGAGAAGATCAATTTGCAGGAGGATTCACAGCACTTTCCCATGTGGCCAATATTTGCACAGACACAATCCCGCTTGCAAGGGGGTTTAGGAAACGCATGCGGGTTTGTGCACCACCCGGGAGTGCACAGGGAGGCTGGAGAAGATGGCAGTGGAAGTGGAGATGGGGTAGTGATAGGGAGAACTCTAGAAGAGTTCCTTATTCAGTGTTAGAAGAAATCAGACATTTCTGAAGTGCTTCCCTGCAGTCACATGCCACAGCCTGTTGCTGCCTGTGGTGACCTCAAGCTCTTCAGCATCAACCCAATCGTGGTGGGTGGAGGGGGTCTCCAAACACCGCTATCTTGCTTGTCCCTCAGGCAGACCCCCCTCCAGATCTCACTGTGGCGGGAGCCATGAGAGCTAAACCCAAATCCTGGCATTGGAAGTGATGGTGCAGGGCACGCTGGGGCCCAAGCGCTGCCCTGAGCGGCCCCTTGGCTGTGATTGGGACATGGCCACACATTCAGTGGGGTGGGGTGGGGGCACTGGCCCTGATGGTACAGTGAACTCTGTCTCTCTGACTGACTGGCCCTGGTAATTCTCCCATGTGGACCATGGACGTACGGGGGGGTTGCTGCTTCCAGTTTGTCGGTGAATGTCTCTCCGCGCACGGCTTGCTCCGCCGCAGGGCTGAGATCTGTTTGCCCTCAGCAGGGGGACGGTGAAGAGAGCTCCCCCTCTGGCTCCTGGCCGGGTGCCTCACACCAGCCTAGCAGAGAAGGCAACTCAGGGAACTGGGTTGAGACCCTCCCAGCTTGTCTTACATAGGCCCTGAGCCACTCTCAGACGCTCATGACTCCTGGTCTGGGCCAGCACAAGACGGATGGCCTGGAAGGGGAGGCCATGGGCCCCAGGGCTGTTGTTCACGTGATTTAGCTATGCGGCGTCTATGATATCCTCACGGCTGCAGGGAGTGGGCGGTGGTTTCGGTAGATGCTGGTGATGCAGGAATCCCTGAGCTAAGCTGATGGAGGGTGAGTCGCTCGCCTCCCTTGCCTGGACACCTGGTGCCTGCCCAGCTGTCATGCTGCAGGAGTTTCCATCTGCAGGAGGGGGCCGCAATTTTCCACTCAGTGGTTGGGTGGGATTATCACAGGTCACACCCCCCTCTGCCCTTGTGTATATGTGTGGGGAGGACATGTGGTAGCCACTGTGGGTAGGACATAAAAACATAAGAACGGCCATACTGGGTAGGACCAATGGTCCATCTAGCCCAGTATCCTGTCTTCTGACAGTGGCTGGTGCCAGATGCTTCAGAAGGAATAAAAGAATAGGGCAATTATCTCAGAGGTTTAAGGCTACCCAGAGCATGAGTAGCACCCCTGACCATCTTGGCTAACAGCCATTGATGGATCTATCCTCCATGACCGTATCGCTTTCTTTTTTGAACCCAGTTATACTGTTGGCCTTCAGAACATCCCCTGGCAATGAGTTCCACAGGTTGACTGTATGTTGTGTGGAGAAATATTTCCTTATGTTTGTTTTAAATTTGCTGATTAGTAATTTCATTGGGTGACCCTGGTTATCATGCTATGTGAAGAGGTAAATAACACTTTCCTAGTCACTTTCTCCATGCCATTCGTGATCTTATAGACCTCTGTCACATCCTCCCGTACTTGTGTCTTTTCTGAGTTGAACAGTCCCAGACTTTTTAATTTCTCCTCATACGGAAGCTGTTCCAGACCCCTAATCATTTTTGATGCCCTCCTCAGGACCTTTTCCATGTCTAATATAGCTTTTTAAAGATGGGATGAGCAGAACTGCACACACTATTCAAGATGTGGGGGTACCATGGATTTATATGGTGGCATTATGATATTTACTGTCTTATTATCTGTCCCTTTCCTAATACTTCCTAACATTCTGTTCACTTTGTTGGCTGCCACTGCACATTAAGTGGATGTTTTCAGAGAAGCATCCACAATGACTCCAAGATCTCTTTCTTGAGTGGCAACAGCCAATTTAGACCCATCATTTTATATGTATCGTTGGGATTATGTTTTCCAATGTTCATTACTTTGCATTTATCAACATTGAATTTGATCTGCCATTTTGCTGCCCAGTCACCCAGTTTAGCGAGATCCCCTTGTAGCTCTTCCCAGTAAGCTTTGGACAGTTTTGTATCATCTGCAAATTTTGCCACTTCACCATTTACCCCTTTTCCCAGATCATTGATGAGTGTGTTGAACAGCACGGGTCCCACTACAGATCCCTGGGGGACACCACTATTTACCTCTCTCCAGTCTGAAAACTGACCATTTATTCTTCATTTGTCCTGGAGCTGGATCCGCTTGCTGCAGCCAGCCTGGGCCCTGCTTTCCTGTGCAGCACCCAGGACTCTGAGCTGCATTGCGCAGAGGAGCGGTGGCCTGTGCTTTGCCTACCAGGCCACAGTGCTGCTGCTGGCCAGGCTGGGGTGCTGCCTGCCAGTACCCCAGCTATCTGGCTGCACAGCAGAACCGCATGCCTGGGCAGGCCCCAATGTCCTGGAATTTCTGTCAGATCCTAACAGATCATTCCCCTTCACAGGGGTATGTTCTGCATGGCGGGTCGCTGGCTGGAAAACCAGCCAGGGCGAGGACAGCCTGTGGCAGCGGAGGGATGAGGGGTAGGGAGTGTACCCTCTGCATGGAACGGTGCCCCGTTCTGTGTGGACTCCCTGTGGAGCAGCACACGGGGGCAGGGTGCTGGGCAGGGGGGTGGAGCAGGGAGGGGCTGAGGGTTCACACCTTCCCTTTTTCTACCCTGGACTGGGCACAATATAGGCTGTAATAGCACCTCTGGGATCTCTGCAGCCTGGGGTGGCACCTCCCCAATGTCCAGCCCAACTACCCGGGTTGGGCCATGGCAATAGAATGTGACCCTCAGATTGCTCAGTGCTCCAGCTCCAGGGTCCCCACACACAGGCTCTGTCAATGCCCCTCAGTCCTGACCCACAGCCCTGCTATCTCAGCGTAGGGTTCCCCCGCCTTAGCTCTGTTGGTGAGAGTGGGAGCTGGAGCTGCCAGCAGGACCATTGCTGATGGAACTGCTCGGAGCCTATGTGCTGGGCTGGGGGGTCAGTGATGGGAATCTGGTCATTGTTGCTGGGAAGAGCTCAGGGAAGGGAAGGTTCCTCAGTGTTTCCTCGCCAGCCAGACTCTCGGTTCTTCACTTGTCCCGGAGCTGGATCCGCTCACTGCAGACAGCCTGGGCCCTGCTCTCTTGTGCAGCACCCAGGACTCTGATCTGCATTGCCCCAGACAATGTGGTTTGTGCTGCCAGGCCACGGTGCCTGACAGTAACCCCAGCAATCTGGCTGCACAGCAGAACTGCATGCCAGGGCCCCAATTTCCTGGAATTTCTGACATGTCAAAATCAGGGCTCATCCCACCCACCCGCTCACAGATGGCATAAGCTGGGGGTGAGGGGGAAGGAGCCCACAGAGCCCATGAAGAAATGAACAAAAGCTTAAAAAAAGATCCCCTGGCAAACGTGCCTCACCTGAGTGAAAGCCAAGTTGCCCTGTCTTCACTGCTAGGTGTCCTGTGCTGGCTAATTCGAGTTCAGAACATGTCCCTCTTCCCATATAGACACACCCTGGGGATCATGCTGGGTGCTGGGAAGGGCAGCAATTCATACAATCATAGATTCCAAGGTCAGAAGGGCCCACTGTGATCATTGAGTCAGACTTCCTGTGTCACATAGGCCAGAGACCTGCCCCAAATAGAATAATTGAAAGTTCCTGTTTGAACTAGAGCATAAGATAAATCAGGTTGAAAGTTGCTAGTGAGGGAGAATCTACCATAGCCCTTGGTAAACTGTTCCAATGGTTAATTACTCTTATTCCCAGTCTGAATTTGTTTAGCTTCAACTTTCAGCACTGGATCATGTTAGAATCACAGAATCATAGAATCTCCGGGTTGGAAGGGACCTCAGGAGGTCATCTAGTCCAACCCCCTGCTCAAAGCAGAACCTAATCCCCAACTAAATCATCCCAGCCAGGGCTTTGTCAAGATGGGCCTTGAAAACGTCTAAGGATGGAGATTCCACCACCTCCCTAGGTAACCCATTCCAGTGCTTCACCACTCTCCTAGTGAAATAGTGTTTCTTAATATCCAACCTAGACCTCTCCCACGGCAACTTGAGACCATTGCTTCCTGTTTTGTCATCTGCCACTACTGAGAACAGCCGAGCTCCATCCTCTTTGGAATTCCCCTTCAGGTAATTGAAGGCTGCTATCAAATCCCCCCTCACTCTTCTCTTCTGCAGACTAAATAACCCCAGTTCCCTCAGCCTCTCCTTGTAAGTCAAGTGCCCCAGCCCCCTAATCATTTTAATTGCCCTCCGCTGGACTCGCTCCAATTTGTCCACATCCTTTCTGCAGTGTGGGGAACAAAACTGGACACAGTACTCCAGGTGTGACCTCACCAGTGCCGAATAGAGGGGAATAATCACTTCCCTCAATCTGCTGGCAATGATCCTACTAATACAGCCCAATATGCCGTTATCCTTCTTGGCAACAAGGGCACATAGCTGACTTATATCCAGCTTCTCGTCCACTGTAATCCGCAGGTCCTTTTCTACAGAACTGCTGCTTAGCCAGTCGGTCCCCAGCCTGTAGCAGTGCATGGGATTCTTCCGTCCTAAGTGCTCTGCATTTGTCTTTGTTGAACCTCATCAGACTCTGCATTTGTCTTTGTTGAACCTCATCAGATTTCTTTTGGCCCAATCCTCCAATTTGTCTAGGTCACTCTGGACCCTAACCCTACCCTCCAGCGTATCTACCTCTCCACCCAGTTTAGTGTCATCTGCGAACTTGCTAAGAGTGCAATTCATCCCGTCATCCAGATCATTGATAAAGATGTTGAACAAAACTGGTCCCAGGACCGACCTCTGGGGCATGCCGCTTGATACCGGCTGCCAGCTAGACATTGAGCCGTTGATCACTACCTGTCGAGCCCGACAATCTAGCCAGCTTTCTATCCACCTTATAGACCTTTCCACCCTATAGACCTTTATCCACCTTAAAGGTCTATCCACCTTATAGACCTTTCATTGCTAGATAGAAGAGCCCATTCGGAAATATTTGTTCCCCATTTAGGTACTTACAGACTCTGAACAACTCACTCTTAACTTTCTCCGTTCTGGGCACTAGGAATGGGAGTGGTTCCAGGTGCTGGGAACGGGAGTGGTTCTGGGCACTGGGCAATGGGAGAGGTTCCAAGTGCTGGGAATGGGAGCGGTTCCAGGTACTGGGAACCGGAGCGGTTCCGGGTTTTGGGAATGGGAGAGGTTCCGGGTTTTGGGAATGGGAGAGGTTCCAGGTGCTGAGTGTGACCGGTTCTCCCTGGGGTGCCACTTGGAACTGGGGTACCACTGAGCCCTCCTGACCCACCAGCCTGGGCTCCCTTTACACTGTACTGCCGTGACAGGTCCTCAAGCCCCCTCCAGCACACATACAGGTAGGGACACACTCAGCTGCAGGTACACACAGATGCTGAGATCAGCTTGGCGTGGGAAGGCTCAGCTAAGGAACTGCCCAGTCACTCAAGTGCACACCCCGCTTTGAAGGGTAAACCCAAAGTTATACCATCTTGCGCTGCACAGGGAACTGTACAGCGTAAGCTCATAAAATTCGCCCCCTCCCTCAGTGTGGAGAGGGATATACACAGCTTTCTGCCCCAAGTAATGACTTGCACACACACTGGTTTTAGACAAAGCAAAAATGAATTTATTAACTACAAAAGATAGATTTTAAGCAATTATAAGGGATAGCCCTGTGACGATGTGACTCAGCAGGGAGGGGGGAGTGTTGACCTGGGAATGTGCCCTGGGGATGGGAGACCTGAGAGCCTGTCACCTGAGCCAGGAGGGGGCGGGGGAGGTGACACCTCTGCCCAGGAATGTGAACAGAGGCTGCAGCAGGGAACCTGCTGGGTGGGTTTAGTTTTTCAGTTTGGGGCTGGGTGGAGGAACACAGGGAACCCCAGGGCTGGGGTCTAAGCTCCCTGCTCCCCCAGAAGGACGTGATTGAGGGGTCCTGGTTGTACCCACAAGCTCTGTTTGGGACTGTTCCTGTTGTCCAATAAACCTTCTGTTTTACTGGCTGGCTGAGAGTCTCAGTGGATCCCAGGAAGAGGGGTGCAGGGCCTGGACTCCCCCACACTCCGTGACAACTGGTGGCAGCGGTGGGATATACTGCACCCCGTGAACGGCGCTTCCTGCAGTAAGTGACTGGGGAGCAGTAAAACGAAGGGGAATTGACGGGGACCAGGCGTGCTGAAGATTCAGAGAGAGACGGTTTCGGGGGGCGGTTAACCCCTGGGAATGTGTGACCAGAGAGAAAGACTTTTGCAGTAACAGGGTCCCCCAGGGGATTGCAGCGAGCGGTCCCAGGGGCGGAGGAGTCTGCAGCTCGACCCTGGCAAAGAGTCGGTGACCTCAAGAAGGACGGGCACACGAGGGGCTTTTCCTGGAAACCGTGGGAAGCTGCCCAGCCTGCGAGTGGCCAGCAGGGAGATGTACGCTAAACGCCTGAAGAGCGACCTGGTGGAGCTGTGCAGGCAGAGGGGGCTGCGCATCGGGAGGTCCACCAAGGAACAGCTGATTGCCCAGCTGGAGGAGAGGGATCGCTTGGATGACCCGATCCCTGTCCCTGAGGGAAGCTGCCCGGGGGACGCAGCGTGGGCCCTGGGGCCTGACCGGGCTGGGAGGGGTCAGACTGCTGCTGAGGACATCCCGAGACCCTTCCTACCTATGTCCGGGGGAGGGGTTGGGGGAAGCCCAGCGAATACCGAGGGCACCCTGACCCCGGCACCCAGCAGGGGATCCTCCCGGCGGAGCTCCCCATCCCTGGAGCGGAGGCGGCTGGAATGGGAGAGGGAGATGAAAATGAGGGAGCTGGAGGATCATGAAAAACAACGTCAACATGAGGAGAAACAACGTCAACATGAGCAGGAGGAGAAGGAGAAACAACGTCAACATGAGCAGGAGGAGAAGGAGAAACAACGTCAACATGAGCAGGAGGAGAAGGAGAGGGAGCGTCAGGAGAAGGAGAAACAAAGACAGCATGAACTGGAGCTGGCCAGGCTGAGGAGCAGTGGGGCCCCGGCTGCGGTGAGTGCGGGGGGACCCAAGACGGCAAGGAACTTTGATAAGTGCTTCCTGGCTCAGAGGAAGGAGGGGGAGGACATGGATAGCTTCCTGACGGCCTTTGAGAATGCCTGTGAGCTGCACAGGGTTGACCCTGCAGACAGGCTCCAGTTTCTCACCCCCTTACTGGACCCCAAAGCCGTGGAGGTGTACAGCCGAATGACAGGGGCGGAGGCAGGGGACTATGAACTGTTCAAGCAGGCCCTGCTCCGTGAGTTTGGGTTGACCCCCGAGATGTACCGGAGAAGGTTCCGGAGTCAGCGTAAAACGCCTGAGGTCACCTACCTACAACTGGCCAACCGGATGCAGGGGTATGCCCGCAAGTGGACAGCTGGGGCCCGAGCTAAAGAGGACCTGCTGGACCTAATCGTACTGGAGCAACTGTATGATCAGTGCCCGTCCGACCTGAGGCTGTGGCTGGTGGACAAAAAGCTCGAGAACCCCCAGCACGCAGGGCAGCTGGCCGACGAGTTTGTGAACAGTCGGTCAGGGGGTAGCCGGGAGGAGCCCCAAAAGAACAGGCCCCCCCCGATGCAGAGAGAGAGTCACCAGGGGGCCTCCCAGCGGGGAAATAGGGAGAACCCCCTCCCAAGGGGAACGCCTGGCGTCGGGCCCCTCCGACCTGCTCGAGGGGACCAACGTGACCTGAGCTGCTATCACTGTGGCCAGAGAGGCCACGTACGGTCCCAGTGCCCCGGGCTCAGGGACAGACTGAGCAGACCCAACCTACCCAGGGTTAACTGGGTAGGGACCCAGCTGGACGAGGGGCAGACGACCCAGGAAAGGGGGCCTACCAGTTTACCACCTGCCCCGGAGGGAAGAGTACCCCAGGCCAGCTCCACCAGATGGCTGGAGGCTCTGGACTCAGGGTGCTCAGTTTACAGGGTGGGCGCGGGGCTGTCCCTCCGGAGAGAGTGCCTTGTTCCCCTGGAGGTGGATGGGAGGAAGGTCAATGGATACTGGGATACGGGCGCGGAGGTGACGCTGGCCCGGCCCGAGGTGGTGGCCCCAGATCGGGTGGTGCCCAACACCTATCTGACCCTGACAGGGGTGGGCGGGACCCCATTTAAGGTGCCCGTGGCAAGGGTACACCTGAAATGGGGGGCCAAGGAGGGCCCCAAGGATGTGGGGGTACACCACCATTTGCCCACTGAAGTTTTGATGGGGGGAGACCTAGAGGACTGGCCAAGCAAGCCCCAGGCCGCCCTGGTTGTGACGCGTAGCCAGAGCCGGCGAGGGGCACTGCGCCCTGACCTCGGGGAGGGTATCACACCGGAGGCGCAGGACCCTACCCTGGTGGGGAGGGAGGGCCGAGGGGCACGGCTTAGAGAGGCGGAGGCCTTAGACCTGGCCAGCGAGAGGGAACCGGGCCCCGTCCCTGCCCCAGCTGCTGAGTTCCAGGCCGAGTTGAGGAAAGATCCCTCCTTGCGGAAGCTCAGGGACCTGGCCGACCTCAGGGTGGTACGGACCATGAGGAGAGGCTGCCAGGAGAGGTTCCTGTGGGAGAAGGGGTTCCTGTACCGAGAATGGGCTCCCACAAGGGAAGTGGAGTCCTGTGGGATCAGGAGGCAGCTGGTGGTCCCCCAGAAGTATCGCCGCAAGCTCCTGTACCTGGCCCATGACATCCCCCTCGCAGGGCACCAGGGAATCCGGCGCACCCGGCAGAGGTTGCTACAGAACTTTTACTGGCCCGGGGTCTTTACCACGGTCCGGCAGTATTGCCGATCCTGTGACCCCTGTCAGAGGGTGGGGAAGGCCCGGGACAAGGGGAAAGCGGCTTTGAGACCTTTGCCCATCATAGAGGAGCCTTTCCAGAAGGTGGCCATGGACATCGTGGGGCCTCTCAGCAAGACGACCCGGTCGGGGAAGAAATACATTCTGGTGGTGGTAGATTTTGCCACCCGCTACCCCGAGGCAGTGCCCTTAGCTTCCATTGAAGCAGACACCGTGGCCGATGCGCTCCTGACCATTTTCAGCCGAGTGGGGTTCCCCAAGGAAGTCTTAACAGACCAAGGCTCCAACTTCATGTCGGCCCTGCTCCGGTGCTTGTGGGAGAAATGTGGGGTCCGGCACGACTGGGCCTCAGCGTATCACCCCCAGTCCAATGGGCTGGTGGAGAGGTTTAACGGGACGCTAAAGATGATGCTGAGAACCTTTATGAATCAGCACCCGCAGGACTGGGACAAGTACTTACCTCACCTGCTGTTCGCGTACAGGGAGGTGCCCCAGGAGTCTACCGGATTTTCGCCTTTCGAACTGTTATATGGCAGGAGGGTGAGGGGCCCCCTGGACCTGATGAGAGACGAGTGGGAGGGGAAGGCCACTCCCGATGGAGAGTCAGTGGTGGAGTATGTCCTGATCTTCCGAGAGAGACTGGCTGAACTCATGGGCCTGGCCAGGGAGAATCTGGCCAGAGCCCAGAGGAAGCAGAAGGTCTGGTATGACCGCACGGCACGGGCCCGTGCCTACGCCACCGGGGATCAGGTGATGGTTCTCATCCCAGTGAGAAAGAACAAACTACAGGCCGCCTGGGAGGGCCCTTTCAAGGTCGTCAAGCAGCTCAATGAGGTAAACTATGTGGTGGAGCTGTCAAACCGGGCGCACCACCGCCGGGTGTACCATGTGAATATGATGAAGCCATATTATGCCAGGGGGAATGTGGTGTTGGCCGTGTGTGGACAGTGGGAAGAGCAGGGAGATGACCCTTTAGTAGATCTATTCCCTGGGACCAGAGCTGGTTTCCCCCTGGAAACAATTCCCCTCTCGGATCAGCTAACCCCTGCCCAGCAAGCTGAGGTCAGGGAGGTGCTGCATCCGTACCGACAGCTGTTTTCCAACCAGCCTGGACGCACTAATCTGACTGTCCACCGGGTGCAGACAGGGTCACACCCGCCGATAAGATGCTCCCCCTTCCGAGTCACAGGGAAAACTGCTCAGGACCTGGAAAGAGAGGTCCGGGACATGCTGGCTTTGGGGGTGATCCAGCCATCTGCCAGCCCTTGGGCCTCGCCGGTGGTGCTGGTCCCCAAAAAGGACGGGTCGGTCCGGTTCTGTGTGGACTATCGGAAGCTCAATGCCATCACTGTATCTGATGCCTACCCCATGCCCAGGCCGGACGAGCTCCTAGACAAGCTGGGAGGAGCTCGGTACCTCACCACCATGGACCTTACAAAGGGCTACTGGCAAGTGCCGCTGGATGCAGATGCCCGACTGAAATCGGCCTTTATCACCCCTCTGGGGCTCTATGAGTTCCTGACCCTGCCTTTCGGCCTCAAGGGAGCGCCGGCCACCTTCCAGCGCCTAGTGGACCAGCTCCTGAGGGGGATGGAGAGTTTTGCCGTGGCGTATATTGATGACATCTGTGTCTTTAGCCAGACCTGGGAGGACCACGTGTCCCAGGTTAGACAAGTGCTGGACCGACTCCAGGGGGCTGGGCTGACTGTAAAAGCGGAGAAGTGCAAGGTGGGGATGGCGGAAGTATCTTACCTGGGCCATCGGGTGGGGAGCGGCCGCCTAAAGCCGGAACCAGCCAAGGTGGAGGTGATCAGAGACTGGCCCGCTCCCCACACCAAAAAGCAGGTCCAAGCCTTTATTGGGATGGCAGGATACTACCGAAGATTTGTGCCCCACTTTAGCGCCATCGCCACCCCCATCACGGAGCTATGCAAGAAGGGGAAGCCAGACAAGGTGGTCTGGACCGAACAGTGCCAGGTGGCTTTCCGGGCGCTGAAGAAGGCTCTGGTCAGTGGCCCAGTTCTGGCAAACCCAGACTTTGACAAGCCCTTTGTGGTGTTCACCGACGCCTCAGACACGGGACTGGGGGCGGTCTTAATGCAGGAGGATGAAAAGGGGGAGAGACACCCCATCGTGTACCTGAGCAAGAAGTTGCTACCCCGGGAGCAACACTACGCGGCCATCGAGAAGGAGTGCCTGGCCATGGTGTGGGCCCTCAAGAAACTAGAGCCCTATCTCTTCGGGCGACACTTCACTGTCTACACCGACCACTCTCCCCTGACCTGGCTGCACCAGATGAAAGGAGCCAACGCCAAGCTCCTGAGATGGAGCCTGCTCCTGCAGGATTACGACATGGACGTGGTCCACGTGAAGGGAAGTGCCAACCTGATAGCGGATGCGCTGTCCCGGAGAGGGGGCCCCGAACTTCCCCAGGTCACTGGTCAGCGTGACCCCGCTCAGTTCAGTCTCGAAGGGGGGAGAGATGTGACGATGTGACTCAGCAGGGAGGGGGGAGTGTTGACCTGGGAATGTGCCCTGGGGATGGGAGACCTGAGAGCCTGTCACCTGAGCCAGGAGGGGGAGGGGGAGGTGACACCTCTGCCCAGGAATGTGAACAGAGGCTGCAGCAGGGAACCTGCTGGGTGGGTTTAGTTTTTCAGTTTGGGGCTGGGTGGAGGAACACAGGGAACCCCAGGGCTGGGGTCTAAGCTCCCTGCTCCCCCAGAAGGACGTGATTGAGGGGTCCTGGTTGTACCCACAAGCTCTGTTTGGGACTGTTCCTGTTGTCCAATAAACCTTCTGTTTTACTGGCTGGCTGAGAGTCTCAGTGGATCCCAGGAAGAGGGGTGCAGGGCCTGGACTCCCCCACACTCCGTGACAAGCCCACAGATCAAAGCAGATCACCTAGCAAATAAAGCAAAAATGCAATCTAAGCTTAATATACTAAAGAAATTGGATATGAATACCAAATTCTCACCCTAATTGTTAGTTTAGGCAGTTTGCAGAGATTCTTGAGGGAAAGCTGCACCTGCTTGCATCTTAAACCCCCAGGTATTTCTTTCACAGGCTAGAAATTCCTCTAGCCTGGGTTCAGCCCTTCTCCCCCAGTTCAGTCCCTGTTCCTCAGATGTTTCCAAGAGTCTCCTTTGGGCAGGAAGTCCATGAAGAACCACGATGATGTCACTCTGCTGCCTTAAATAGCTTTTGCATATGGCGGGAACCTTTCATCTCCAACTTTAGTTCCCATGCCTTTCAGTGGAAAAACACTGGTATTCTATGATGGAATCCAGTACCAGGCAACTTGGTCACATGTCTCTGTAGGGCCATAGCAGCCATGTGTCAGAGGCTGTTTGTAGCATCCTCGGGAAGGCTCCCTGGTGGAAGAGTAGCATCTTCTAAAGACCTATTGTTCTTCCTAATGGTCCTTCCCAGCCAGCCATCTAGGCTCGTTGCATTCTGCCTAGTGAGCATTTCCAAGGTGTACACACATTTGTAATAGATACATACACAATAGTCCTAACTTCAGATACCAAAATGATACATGCATACAAAAAGGGTAATCATATTCGGTAAATCATAACCTTTCCAATGATATCTTACATGACCCATCTTGCATAAAATACATCATAGTTATGCCATAATCATATCATAATAATATTACTATGAAGAATATGGGGCGTAATGCCACACTGGGAATGGGAGAGATTCCAGGAGCTGGGACTGGGAGTGGTTGCAGGCACTGGGAATGGGAGAGATTCTGGGTGCTGGGAACGGGAGACGTTCCGGGCGCTCGGAACGGGAGAGGTTCTGGGAGCTGGGAACAGGAGCAGTTGCAGGGGCTGGGAATGGGAAAGGTTCCAGGTGCTGGGGAATGGGAGAGGTTCTGGGAGTTCAGAACGGGAGCAGTTCTGGGTGCTGGGGAACAGGAGAGATTCTGGGAGCTGGGACTGGGAGCGGTTGCGGGCACTGGGAACAGGAAAGGTTCTGGGAACTGGGAACAGGAGCGGTTGCGGGTGCTAGGAATGGGAGAGATTCTGGGCACTGGGAACGGGAGAGATTCCAGGCACTGGGAACAGGAGCAGTTGCAGGCGCTGGGAATGGGAAAGATTCCGGGTGCTGGGGAATGGGAGAGATTCTGGGCACTGGGAATGGAAGCAGTTCTGGGTGCTGGGAATGGGAGCAGTTCTGGGCTCTGGGAAGGGGAGAGGTTCTGGGCCCTGGGAGCCCGTGGGAGGCATTGCTCCCCTGGTGAGCTGCAGAAGGCGACCCCCGGCTGTGCCCTGTCAGCAGAGACCACAGGAGGTGTGGCTCAGCTCAGACGTGGATGCAGTGACTGACTGTTGGTTTCTCTCAGGGTCTTGGCTCTGCCCAGAAAGTCCTGTGGCCCTGCGAGCCATGGAGGCTGCATCAGTGCTGAGCCCCTCATCCTGGGAGAAGCGCAGAGCGTGGGTCCGGCAGAGCCGGTGCTGGCGTACCACTGTGCTGGAGGAGGAGGCAGCGGTGGCCGTGCGGGATGTGTCCGGGCTGCAGCCACCACATCTAGACGATGTCTTCTTCGAAGGTGGGAGAGCAGCTGGGGAAGTGGGCAGGGGTGGGGTGAGTGTTGGGGGGGGGGGGGGGAATGGGTTCTTCCTTTAACTCCTGTGCTGTGCTTCCCAAGGGGCCGGTGTGCACGGCGGGACTGTGTCCGCTCTTGTTCACTCTGAGCACTGGGCAGAACAACACCTGCCCCTCCCCTCCCCCTCCCCCCCATCCCCTTTTCAGAGCTGCAAAAACATCCCTGAAAAAGTTCCAGGAACTGGAAAAAATTTCCATCAAATGACCCTACAACTGACCCTGATGACCCCATTCTGGACCTTGGGCCCAGCCCTGTGGCTGCATCCCTGACCCTAACAGATCATTCCTGACGCCAAAGCCCCCAGTCCCAACCCCTGCCCCTGTTCCTGGGGCTGAGACCTCTCCTTGTAGAGTGGCCAGGGCCTTGACTGGACCTTCCCCCTTGGACCTGCACCCTCTGTCTACAGGAGGAAGAGGCTCAGTGCTCAGCCTGAGATGTGAAGCTCCCAGCCAGTGCAGGGCCCACTTCCCAGGAAAACCCACTGAGATCCCCAGGCTGGTGCACCCACCCTGCTCATCCCAATGAGCATGCTGTTCTGGGACTGGTCCTGGGGAGGTCATGGGGCTATTGGCACAGAGAGGTGCAAGTTGGGAGTGTGGGGCTGGGAAGGGGGAGGGGAAGGGTTCTCCCTGGTTTATCTGATGGACTTTTGTATTTCCAACAGGAAGCCCCTCCAGCAAGATTGAGACTTGGCTGCAGAATTGTGGGTGAGTCCAACTGCCCTCTGTGTGTAAGAGAGAGAGAGAGAGTGTGTGTGTGTGTGTGTGTATGTGTGTGATAGAATCATAGAACCATAGGGTTAGACGGGACCGCAAGGGTCAGCTAATCTAACTGCCTGCCAAGATTCAGGATTTGTTGTGTCTAAGCCATCCCAGGCACATGGCTGTCCCGCCTCCTTTTGAAAACCTCCAGTGAAGAAGCTTCCACAACCTCGCAGGGCAGTCTGTTCCATGGTCCTACTGTTATTACAGTTAGGACGTTTTTCCTGTGATTAAATCTATATCTGCCCTGCTGTAGTTTAAATCCATTGCCTCTTGTCCTGCCCTCTGTGGCAAGAAAGAACAACTTTGCTCCATCTTTTTTACGGCAATCTTTCAAGTATCTGAAGATTGCACTACCTGAAGGGGGGTTCCAAAGAGGATGAAGCTCAGCTGTTCTCAGTGGTGGCAGATGACAGAACAAGGAGCAATGGTCTCAAGTTGCAGTGGGAGTGGTCTAGATTGGATATTAGGAAACACTATTTCACTAGGGGGGTGGTGAAGCACTGGAATGGGTTACCTGGGGAGGTGGTGGAAACTCCATCCTTAGTGGTTTTTAAGGTCAGGCTTGACAAAGCCCTGGCTGGGATGATTTAGTTGAGGTTGGTACTGCTTTGAACAGGGAGTTGGACTAGATGACCTCCTGAGGGCTCTTCAAACCCTGATATTCTATGATTCTATGATTCCCCTCCTAATCATCTCTTTTCCAAATGAAACATATCCAGTAGCTTCAGCCTTTGCTCATATGGTTGGCATTCCACCCTTTGATCTTCTTTGTTGCTCCCCTCTGGATCTTTTCCAGTGTCTCTCCATTCATTTTATACAATGGTGACCAAAATTGGACACAGTACACCACATGAGGCTTCACCAGCGCCACGTAGAGGGGTACTATCACCTCCCGTGCCTTGCATGCTCTGCCTCTGTTAATGCAACCCAAAATTGCATTTGCTTTTTTTGCAACAGCAGCACATTGCTGAGTCATGTTGAGGTTGTGATCCACCACAACTCCCAGATCCTTCTCAGCAGTGCTGCTGCCAAGCCAGTTATCCCCCATTCCGTATTTGTGCATTTGGTTTTTCTTCCCTAAGTGTAGCACCTCACATTTGTCTTTGCTGAATTTCATTTCACTGTCTATAGCCCAGTTCTCCAATTTATCAAGATCTCTTTGAATTTTAGCTCTATCCTCTGAAGTGTTGGCACTCCCCCGCGCAGCTTTGTGTCATCTGCAAATTTGATCAGTGTGCTCTCTATACCAACATCCAGGTCATGGGCAATGCATAGCATAGGCTGGGGAAGGCTATGCCCCCCTCAAACAGCCTCACCTGACTCCTCCCATTTTCCGCCCCAAGGTCCCCTCCTGCTTGACACTAGTTGCCCGAGCCCAGGCAGGCTGCCTCCTCTTCTGGGAAGCCGGCTGGGTGGTGCTTGGGGTGGCTGGGGCTGCGCCACCTGGCACTCCAGGGTTGGGGGGGCGCACACCACCTGCCCACCCACCCAGCACTTGGGCAGCCCGGGACTGGGGGTGAGGGGCTGGCGGCTGCGGGGGAGGGAGCCTCTGGGCTTCGGTAGGGGAACGGGGGTGGGAGAGGCAGGATGGGATGGGGGCTAGCCTCCCAATACCTGTGGTTCGCCCACCACCCATGATCCAGGTTATTAATAAAGATTTTAAATAACACTAGACCCAGAACAGATCCCTGTGTAACCCCACTTGGGACCTCCTTCCAATCTGACATCATTCCATTAATAGCTTCTCTTTGTTTGTGGTTGTTTAACCAATTATGTATCCACCTAATGGTAGTTCCACCAAGCCCGTATTTCTCCAGCTTACTTATAAGAATTTCATGTGGGATTGTGTCAAAAGCCTTGCTAAAGTTCAGGTATATTATGTCCACCATATTCCCCCTATCCACCAAATCAGTTACCCTGACAAAGAAGGAAATCATGGTGGTTTGGCATGATTTGTTCTTGGTAAATCCATGCTGGCTGCTAGTGATCACCCCTTCATCCTTGCCCCCATCCCCACCCCCATCCAGCTCTCCCCTCACACCAATCCCCACCCCATACCACCATCCCATGATTTAGTTGGGGTTGATCCTGCTTTGAGCAGGGGGTTGGACTAGATGACCTCCTGAGGTCTCTTCCAATCCTGATATTCTATGATTCTATGATCCCTACTCCCATCTCAACCCTCCCCTCACCCCCATCCCGATCACCCTCACCGCATCATCATCCCCATCCCTGTCCCCTCCCACCCATCCCACCCCATCCCAGCCTGCCCCTCACACTCATCCCCAAACCCTCACATCTGTCCCCACCCATCCCAGTCTTCCCCACACCCCCATCCCCACATCCAACCCCATCCCCACCCCCTCACATCCATCCCATTCCAGCCCCTCCCCTCAAACCCATCTTGCCCCCTTCTCCACACCCATCCCAGCCCTCCCCTCGCATGCTTCCCCTCCCCACTCCCACCCTGTCCCTCCCCACACACCCGTTGTACATCACTCCCTTTTTTCATGGGGCTGGATGCCTTTTACTCTCTCTGGAGGCAGAGGAGGGTCAGCGAAATTATAGGGGTAAGAAGTTGCATTGGGGGCAGTAGGGAGAGACCCCCTCAGTCCGCAAGGGGCTCAGGGGACTGGGGAGACCGTGACACTTGAAATAACAATGACAACAATAGCTGCTAACGGGCTCTTCTCTCTGGCTCAGGGCATCCATGGAGGTCCTGCCTGAGGAGCCTGGCCTGCCTGCCCCCTATGGTAGGTTGCTCTCCCCTGTTCTTGGCCCCTTCCTGGTGTCAGGAGCTGGCACTCGGAGCTGGTTTGAGCTATGGAGCTGAGAGGGAATGGTCCTGTGGGACGGAACTGCAGGCCCAGCCAGGGTCGGGGGAGCAGGTCGCTGCATGTTACCAATCATGACCCTGTGCAGGGACCAGCCTGTGGTCGGCGAGCCCCACTCATCAGGGGGCAGGGGACAGTCCATGAACCGAGCTGCCCAGCCCTGGGTGCTCTGAGCACTCCCAGAACCAGGACCCCCTTTGCTCTCAGTGAGCGCCCTGCCCAGCCCGGGGCTTGCTGGCCCAGCTCCCAGGGATCTGCTCAGCCATTGCTCTCTTGCAGGATGCAGTAGTAACGGGACCAGCTTTGAGGATGACTTGACACTGGGAGCAGAAGGTACCAGCCGTGAGGGATGCCAGCTCCCAGACAGTTCCCCCGACAGCAGGGAGTGGGGCCAAAGTCACCCTTGGTTTGGGGCAGTTCACATTTGCTCTCACCAGTGTCAGCCACCATGGGGCTGCACAGCCCTGAACCCAGAAAGCATGTGATTTCCCTGCCACCTCCAGTGGGAGGAGACCAGACACTTGGGAAGAGCTGAGCCCGAATCCCCCATCTCGTGTAGGGGAGGGGGCTTGTGGGAGGGAGGATGGAGGGGGCTGAATGTGCTCAGATCCCTTTTCCCTCCCTCAGCAGGTTGATCCCCCATTGCCCCCGGTCCAGCACATCAGACCCAGCCACCCTGTACAGTGTCTGGTAAACACCCTGACCAGCCTGGGCCCCAGAAACCTTGGCAAGGGCAGCTGGTTCTGGGCCAAGGACACGGTGCTGACTCACTCTCCCCAGTGCCCCACGTGAGGCCTGCCCCTGGGTGCCCCAGGCAAGGGGAGCCACAAGGGGTGGGGGTGCTGGGGGTGCCAAGCTGGGATTCAGAGACACCCTGTGTTACTCACCGTTGCTTCTTCTCGCTCTTCCAGCTCTGTTGTTACCTGGGAATGACAAAGCCGCTGGCAGGTGAGAGACCTGAATCCCACCCCCATGCCCCCAGGGGACTCTGAGCTCAGGCTTCCCCCACCCCAGCCAGCCCTGAGCATAGGCCCTTGTGCCCTCACAGGGCCGTACAGGTCCCACACCAAGACTGTCTGCCCCCTCACACCTCATCTCCACCTGCCAGCCCATACCTGGGCAGGAGCACATCCTGAGTGGCCACCCCACACCTGCAGGCCTCGCTCCCAGCAGCCCCCTTGAAACCCTCCCCCAGATCAGGCCTTGCACCATGTCTGTGGGCCTCATACCCAGTCACAGGGCCTGATCCCTGGGGTGATGTAGGGCAGGATCTGGAGCATGGGTGTTACTGCCCAGGGGATGGTGACCAGGACACTGCCTGGGCATGACCCCGGCGAGGCCACGCTACCCCCAACTGTTTTTGACCCTCCCCTGCCTTCTCTCCCGCAGCAGGACCCTGCTGGAGAAGCCCTGGCCAGGCCGGTATCTCCACCTCGGGCAAAGCATGGCATCCAGTGCCATCTCCGGTGGCACCAACAAGACCACCTCCAGGTAGGACCCCGAGGACCTCAGGACAGGACCCCAGGGATTGGTTGGTTCTTCCCAGGGCAGCGAGTCCATCTGACCTTCAACTCTGGTGAGGCAGCTGCAGCCAGTCCCAGTGCCTTGGGCAGGGGGGCCCTCAGCTGCAGCCAAGCCGGATCTCTTGGGGGTCCTTCAGCCACAGCCAAGCATTCCCCTTTGGTGTCCATAGAGCAGCAGCAAATACCTTGGAATATCCCCCACCCCAACCCAACAACCTCCAACTTGAGACCCACTGGCTTCAGCCAGGGCACTTGGAAAGGAAGGCCCAGGGCAGGTAGGTAATGGGGGGTGGTATGGGACATGGGGATGAGGTGTGGTGTGGGAGACAGTGTGTGGGGATGGTGTGTGGTGGGGGTATGGGGCATGGGGATGAGGTGTGGCAGTGTGGACAGTGTGTGGAGATGAGGTGTGGCAGTTGGGATGGTGTGTGGTGGGGGATAGTGCGTGGGAGGGGGCATGGGGGGTAGCGGTGGGGATGGTATTTGGGGATGGCTCATGTCTACAGGGAGTGTTTGGGAATGGGATATAGGGAGTCGTGGTGGTGGGGATGGTGTGTGCAGATGGAGTGTGGGGATGGGGTATGCTGGTGGGGACGGTGTGTGTGGTTGGGGTGTGGGGATGGGGTATGCTGGTGGGGACGGTGTGTGTGGTTGGGGTGTGGGGATGGGGTATGCTGGTGGGGACGGTGTGTGTGAATGGTTGTGGTGCTGGGGCCCTGGTGGCTGGGATCTGGTGGTGAGGATGGGCATGGCAGTGGGGACATGCCATGGGGATGGGTTATGCCAGTGGGGATGGTATGTGGAGTTTCCCACTGCTCTGACCGCTGCCCCGGCGGGAGGGGTAATCGAGCCCCTTCACCCCTGGTTCAGCGCACCATGTCGCTCTCTGCAGCGTCTCTGAGATCCTGGAGCGGTGCCAGGAGGACGCTGAGGAGATTCTCTACAACTTGGGCTTCGTGCAGGATGAGCCTCAGGCCACAGCCCGGATCCCGGCCCGGTTCTTCTCGTCTCCTTCCCAAGCCAAGGGCATCGATTTCCAGCTCTTCCTGAAGGCCCAGGTGCAGCGCCTGGAGATGGAGGATCCCTGTCTGACCCTGGCCAGTAGGTGTTGCTGGGCTTTCCGCTCCCATAGGAATACCTGGGCATTCCAGAGGAGCCTGGATAGCAGGGGGTTAAAGCAGCCTGGCCGATAAACCTGCAGTCGGGAGTCAGAGGCCATGAGCTGTGCCCAAGGTTGGGACAGCCTCTGAGCCCTGCCACCCTGCCTAGCCAAGCCCAGCTTACTGGCCAGTCACTGCACTCAAGGGATTCATACCCGTGGTGCCAGAGGCAAGTTCCCATCTCGGTCACTGCACCGTCTCAGAGACTGGTGCTTGGAGCAGAGGCATGGGCTGGCCTGCTCTGGGGCTCTGCCCTGGGAGTACAGCTGGGCTGGGGTGGGGATGGGATGTGCCACTGGGGAAATGAAGTGTTGGGACGGGTCATGGCAGTGGATGGTGTGGGGTAAAAGCAGGTAAGAGCAAGCCATTAGAAGTCAGGACTCCTGGGTTCTATTCCCAACTCATCCCACTCTAAGCAGCCTTGGGCAAGTCGCTTCCCCTCTAGTGCCTCAGTTTCCCCACTTTTGAGCTGGGCAGAACGAGATCCACTGTAGTGAAGCGCACGGAGACCCTCTGATACTTGGGGAGTTGTGTTTCTTCCCCCCACCCCCAGCAACCCTTTTCAACCAATACTGAACGGGCGATCAGAAGAGCCTGGCTACTACAGTCGGGTTCCACTCACCAGCTCCCCACAGCAACCTTGCTAATAGATCCACAGGCATCCAGGCCAGCAGGGACTGTTGTGACCACCTAGTCCAGCTTTGGGCATGGCCTAGGCGAGAGACTGCCCCCAGGGACTCCTGCCTCTGGCTCTGTAACTTCTGCTTGGCTCTGAACATCCCCGATCTCTGCCAAGTGTCTCACCTTCCTCTCTCCTTTCCATGCTGCCAGGTCGGTTCCAGCAGGTGGAGGCGCTGGCTGCGACAGCGGACGCCTTCTTCTGCCTCTATTCCTACGTCTCCAAGACGCCCCTGCAGAAGATCTCGCCAGCCCAGATTTTCTGGGCCTGCCCAGAAATCCCCAACTGCTGGGTCGTGCCCGCGAAGGCCGAGACTAAGTCTCCCGTGGACCGTCTGAAGAAAGCCATCTCCAAGATGTGCCTGTACACCTCACCCAGAGCCGAGTCCCTGCGGAGAGCCAGCACGGTACCCAGCTGCCGGAGGAGCATCCTGGGCAGGGTGGTGCAGGAGGTGCTGGAGAGGGCGAGGGAGGAGCGGTTCCGATTTGACCAAACAGACATAGAGGACATGGAAGGGGCAGCCCATGAGATGCCCACGGGGACATTCCAATGCCAGCATAGAGTGGAGAGCTCCTTCCAAGAGCCACCGTCACCAGATCTGGCAGAGCATGTTTCAGTGCATCTCTGCCATGGAGGCGAGGCAGCCCCCACGCCTCCAGGAGGGAAAGGACAGCTCCACACAGTGCCAGCCCTGCCAAGGCTGCAATGGGCCCCGCAGGGGCTACCTGCTGGCACAGCTGGGGCGTGTACAGAGGGAGCGGGTAGTCCAGGCCTCCAGGAGAAGAAAGGCCCTGGAGAAGCCCCTATGGAGATGGCTCCTTCCAAATGGGAGTTCTCCATGGACGCGTCCTGCCCCTCAGGGGGAGCAGGGTCTGATGAGGAGAGTTCCTATGCTGGAAGCACGGCTGCACCATCTCCTGGGACACACTCCATGGCCACCAAAGCCCTGGGCACTGTCGGGACAACATGGTTCCATCCGGAGCCCAGAGAGGGGCTCAGAGGTGAGGCCGGGTTTGCCTTAGACTTGTCCAGGGCCCTGAGCACGGATAATGCAGGCTCCTGCGTAGCCCGGCTGCCCCACCCGGGGGGGCCTCCAGGGAAGGACGCGCTGGAGGCCTACAGAGAAGCTCTCATGTGCCCAGAGGAGCTGAGGGCTGAAGGCAAAGGACACTCACCGCTCAGAGGCAGCTCCTACGCGTGTGGCTCCCGGGACGTGGCACATCCCCAGGGGCAGGACACCAAAGCCCCAGGGCCAGCATTGCACTCCCTGGGGGAGGTTCCTGCTTCGTGGGTGGCAGGCGGGGGCTCCATGCTCCATGGGCCTTGCTGGGCACCGACGCTGCCCCTCCAGGAGGATGATTCTTTTGAAATGGAAGAGGTGGGTATAGACATGGGGATGCCCTGAGCCTAATCACTGAGCCCTTTGGGGGGCAGGGGAGGAAGGTCCGCCCTCCACCTGCAGGGAGTGCCCTGTAGATAGCCATGGGCACTGCATCCCTGCACTGCACTCATGCACTCAATGGTCCTGCCCCTGTCCCGGTGCGCCTGTACCTCCCCACCTCCTCCCGCTCCCGCACGCAGCACTCAGTTCCCACTGCAGGGAGTCTGACTAGGCCAGCGCCTCATCGGGACAGCTGGCCATGCCCTGGCCTGGGATGGATCCACTGCAGGGCAGCTGTGGGCCACACGCAGGGAGCTGCCTGGGTGGGGCTCGGGGACACGATCTGACCCTTTCTGTGGGTTGGGCGCAGTGAGAGTTCAAGGAGCTGGAATGACAGGAGTGGTAGCCTGCTAGATGCTGAGTGAGATGGCCTGACACAGTCAAGGATGAATTGCCAGCAGAGGGCAGCCGGGCTCCAGTACAGCAAACGTCCCTGACACGCTAACAATGATCCAGGCTGACTGGGTTTGAACGATTGAAAGCTTTAAATGAAGCTGGTCCCAGGAGGGGAGGGCGCCGAGGGTCAGCCCCCTCCAGCAGCTGGGGAGGAAGCTGCAAATGGAACAGAGGCAGTGACACACGCTCGTGTCTCTTTTCAGAGGAGCGGCCGTGTCAGTCGGTATCCGCAAAAAGAACAGGAGGACTTGGGGCACCTCAGAGACGAACCAATTTATTGGAGCATGAGCTTTCGTGAGCTACCGCTCATCCACGGCATGCATCCGACGAAGGGAGCGGTAGCTCACGAAAGCTCATGCTCCAATAAATTGGTTCGTCTCTGAGGTGCCCCAAGTCCTCCTGTTCTTTTTTCGTGTCTCTTTGAAGCACGAGCTGGTGCAATGAGTCCGTCCAACAGCATTTTGGCAGAGCCCCTTCGCGGCAGGGCAGCTGCTGCCCACCCCCTGCCCCTTCACTGAGTACCCAGGCTGTTGCATCCTTAGCATCCTCCAGCTGGCACGCACTTGCGCACGCACACGCACGCTGGCATAGGCGCTACTCCGTGCGTGCTCCGGGGCTCAAGCACCCACCGAAAAAATAGGGGGTGCTCAGCACCTGCAGGGCTGGATTAATCTTTTGTGGGCCCTGGCTCCCGGACCGTGACCTCCACCTGCGCTCCACCCTGAGACCCTGTCCCCTCTTGGCCTCTTCCCCCCGAGGCCACGCCCGCCGCTCGCACAGAGGGGAGCAGGGGTCGGAGAGGAGCACCCACCAGCCAAAACAAAAGTCAGGGCTTGTGCACACAGGGCTTATTCTCTCCAGCAGGGGGCACTAGTCTCTCTCGCTCACACACAGCGTGCCAGTGGCCCCTTGCTGCTGGCCCCTGAGTCTGCCCCCCTGCCCCCAGTGCCATCACCCAGTGTGCGGTCTCTTGCTTTCAGGTGCAAAGCACCAGTGAGGATGAGGATGGCACCCCTGAGGCAGCAGCCTGGCTGCCTGCTCCCGCCTTGACGAGACACCGGAGGCGTAAGTAGGCTCCTTGGGCCTGGCTTGGGCCGTGCGCGGGGAATGGCCTTGCTCCAGCTGTCAGCCAGTCTCCGCAGGGGGATGGTTTGGGGCACTGGGGCCTGAGGCGAGGGGCAGTGGCAATATCTCGGGGGCAGGGAGCCTCTACGGAGCTGCCTGCCTGTGGGATGGGCCGGGCGTGGCTCTGGGTAAAGCTCAGCTCCTCCAGCCCCATTTGGAGCCTGTGGGATCCATACTCTATAGCCTGGAACCTTGCACCCCGATGCCCGCCCCTTGTGCCCCACAGAACCAGGCAGTCTTGGAGGTGGGGGGGTGAGCACAGGGGTGTCAGAGCTGCACGAGACAGGGGAAGCTGAGAAAGGTCGAACGTGATCCAGTGGCTGGAAGTTGAAGCCAGACAAATTCAGACTGGGAGTAAGGTGCTGTACATTTTTAACAGCAAGTGGAATTAACTATCAGAAGAACTTCCCAAGGGTAGTGGTGGGGTCTCCATCACTGGCAATTTTTAAGTCCAGCTTGGATGTTTTTCTCAAAGCTCTGCCCTAGGGATTGTTTTGGGGGCAGATCTCTGGCCTGTGTGACACAGGAGGTCAGGCGAGATGATCACAATGGGCCCTTCTGGCCTTACAATCGGTGAACCTACAAGAGCCCAGATGACCCTGGAGAGCGCGTCTCGGCCAGACTGGGTGCCTGACGGGGAGCGCCCTGGGCAGCAGAGTGGGCCCAGCCTGTGGGAGAGTCAGCCCCATATGCGGCCTCGCACCGAGCCCCCTGCACACGACATTCAGCCCTGCATGTGGCCCCCAGCCCCTCACATAGCCCTGCCCCTAGCCCTCAGTCCTGCACACAGGCCTGCACATGGCCCCCAGCCCCTTACACAGCCCTGCCCCCAGCTCTCAGCCCTGACCCAGCCCTGCAAACAGTCCTGCCCCCAGCTCTCAGCCCTGACCCCAGCCCTGTCCCCAGCCCTGCCCCCAGCCCTACACACAGCCCTGCCCGCAGCTCTCAGCCCTGCTCCCAGACCTGCCCTCAGCCCTGCACACAGGCCTGCACGTGGCCCCCAGCCCCTCAAACAGCCCTGCCCCCAGCCCCCTGCACATGGCCTTCAGCCCTGCATACAGCTACCAGCCCTGCACATGGCCCCAAGCCCCGCACGCAGCCTCCTGCCCCTCAGCGAGGGCTGCCAACTTTCTAACGGCACAAAACCGAACAAAAAAAGGAACCCCCGGCCCCTTCCCCGAGGTCCTGCCCCGGCCCTTCTCTGACACCCTGCCCCGCTCACTCCATCCCCCCTCCCTCTGTTGCTCACTCTCCACCACCCTCAATGGGGCAGGGGATTGGGGTGCAGGGAGGTATGGGCTGTGGGTGCGGGCTCTAGGTGGGGCCAGAAATGAGGGGTTCAGGGTGCAGGAGAGGGCTCCAGGCTTGGGCAGGAGGTTGGGGTGTGGCGGGGGGGTGAGGACTGGTTGGGGGTGCAGGTTCTGGGGTGGACCCAGGGAAGAGCGGTTTGGGGTGCAAGAGGGGCTTCCGGGCTGGGGCCGAGGGGTTCAGAGTGCTGGATGGGGTGCGGGCTCCGGCTGGAAGTGTGGGCTCTGGGGTGGGGCCGGGATGCGGGGTTTGGGATGCAGGAGGGGGCTCAGGGCTGGAGTGCAGGCTCCAGGAGGGAGTTTGGGTGCGGGAGGGGATTCCGGGCTGGGGCAGAGGGTTGGGGTGTGGGAGAGGGTCTGGGGTGCGGGGTCTCGGCAGCACTTACCTCAGCTCCCAGGAAGCCGCCGCCAGGTTCCTACAGCCCCTAGGAGCTGTGGAGCTGCCACTTGGGGCGGGGGCAGCGTGCGGAGCCGCCCTGGCAGCCCATGTGCCGAGGGGCTGCCTGGACCTGGTGGCTGGTGTCTGCTTCTGGGAGCCACATGGAGCTAGGGCAGGCAGGGAGCCTGCCTTAGCCTCGGGCCCTCGCTGTGCTGCTGACCGGACTTTTAACGGCCGCTGGCCGGAGCCACCAGGGTCCCTTTTCGACTGGGCATTCCAGTCGAAAACCGGACACCTGGTAACCGTACTCCTCACCCAGCCCTGCACCCAGCCTTGCACACGGCTCCCAGAGTACACATGACTCCCCGCAAGCCCCGCACCCAGCCTCCAGCCCTGCACACAGCCCTGAACGCAGCCCCCAGCCCTGCACATGGCCCCCAGCCCTGCATGTGGCTCACCACAACCCTGCATCCAGCTCCCAGCCTTGCACACAGCCCTGAACGCAGCCCCCAGCCCTGTACATGGTCCCCAGCCCTGCATATGGCCCCCAGCCCCTCACGCAGTCCTGCATACAGTCCTCAGCCCTGCACGTGTCCCCTAGCCCTGCACGCAGCCCTCAGCTCCTCCCACAGCCCTGCATACAGCCATGCACACAGCCCCAGCCCCACAAACAACTCCCAGCCCCTCACACATGTCGCCCACAGCCCTGCTGGTGTGGAGTGCGCAGAGGGCTGTGGTTTTCACGCTGATGACCCGAAAAGAGGTGCCCAGTCTCAGTCTTTGTTTCCTTTGGCTTTAGGGTTCATACTCCACGCCCACAGTGCGCATTCTGACAGCAGCGGTTTTGTGGAGGAGCCGGCGCCCAACTCAACGCCCACCACCCAGCTTTGTGACACAGCCTGCTCTGAGCTCGGCAGGCCAATGGGGGGCCCCTGTGGCACAGGGCAGGCTGTGTAGGTCAGGACTCCCTGGCTGAGAGAACTCATCTGAGCAGGAGGAAGATGCCTGCTGTCTCCAGGCCACACGCTCCTTCCACACAGCTTGTCCCAAGCCCCTTCATGAGCCACGACAGGGTCCGGGCACGATCCCTGGGGCAGCGGGATCACAGCTTCCTGGGTCTGGGAAATGCTACATCCCCTGCATTTTGTGTCGGGGGGCGGGGGGGTGGAGCAGAGAGTGGGGCCTGGGAACAGCAGAATTGTACCTCAAATCCAGAAAGCACCAGGCAGACAGGGCAACCCACAACCCTGGGCATGGAACAGGGGGAATCCACCAGGCAGCCAGAGCAACCCCCGACCTAGGGCATGGAACAGGGGGCACCCACCAGACACCAGGGCAATCCACGGCATGGAGCGGGGGCATCCACTAAGCAGCCAGAGCAACCCACGACCCAGGGCATGGAGCAGGGGCACCCACCAGGCCAAACCATGGCATGGAGTGGGGGCACCCACCAGGGATCTAGGAGGACGCAGGGCACGGAGCGGGGGCACTCACTAGGCAGCCAGGGCGATCCAGGGCTTGGAGCAGGGGGCACCCACTAAGAATCTAGGATGACCCAGGATGCAGAGTGGGAGGGGCATCCACTCACAAGGGTGAACCTGGGGGGCAGGTGGACAGCCATGGTGACCCAGTGATGCAGGGTGTGGTGGCAGGGGTACCCACCCACCAGTCAGCCAGGGTGATCCTGGAGCGAGGAGGATGGGCAGCTCTCTGGTGTTTAAAAAAGAAAAGCTTACTCAGAACTTTTTCCCAAAACAGCAGAAAATCATCCTTCTTCCCCCAGCCCCTGGTTCGCCAGCGAGTTCAGTAACCCTTGGGGCACAGCGATGGCCTTGCCAGGGTGATGATGGGGTGGAGTTAGGGGGGTTCCTCTGTCCTTGTTGAGTGCCCCCTGCTGGCACAAATGGGGAATTGCTCCACAGGCTCCATGTTACCTGCGGCTCATCACTCACAACCTCACTAGCACTTTGGAACTGGTTCTTGTTACACACGCTGTAGCACTTGCAACACTAAGACAGCTGGGATCCTTCCCGGGAACAGCCCGTGCACATTGTAAATAAACACATGGAGAGGACGTCTGTGCACCTTTATGGAGCTGTATGAATGGACACAAGTGAGAGTTACCTTCCTCCAGCTTTGGGCATCCCACACATTTGGGCTCAGTGTGGAGGCTGGGCGTGGGGGGACAGAATTGATCTCCTGGGTTAACTTGCCAATCCCAGCAACATCAGTCCACCTTACTCCCCCAGAACCAAGGAGATAGATGTGGCGTGCTCTAGTGGTTAGAGCAGGGACTGGGAGTCAGCCTGCCTACATTCTACTCTTGGCTCTCAGGGTAGAGGACTCCTGGGTTCCATTCTAAACCCTGCCACTCGCTGTAGGTGAGTCACTTCCATTCTTTGTGCCTCAGTTTCCCCATCTGTAGCATGGTGCTAGGTCTGTCTGGTTCCACACCCCACTCTTGGCTCCCAAGAGCTGCACCTGTAGGTAGCTTTGCAATATCCAAACCAGCTGCTTCGAGCAGCTTTCCTCCCTGGATTGTTACTTTACTACCTGCCGTGGGGACTCAGCTGTGCTGCCCTGGGGTTGGGCTGTATGCTACTCCAGCACAGCACTAGAACATGTGGGGTGTGGGTGTGACTGGTCAGTTCAGTTCTGACCCTTTTCCAGCTCAGGTATCCCTGCACCACCTACAGTGGCTGAGCCTCCCCCCAGCCCCAGACACGCACTTCAGCTCTGCAAGACAGGGAGGCATTGTCCCCACTTACTGATGGGGAAACAGGCCCTGTGAGACTAAGGGCCAGATCTGCAGAAGAGATCAGCACCCAGCCGCTCCCATTCTTCTCCACAGGAGTGGGGTGGTGGGCGTTCTCCACTGTCTCAATAGGGGACAGGGGTTCTCTATTGTTCTACTGGGGGGTTACCCCCATCCCCGCTTCACCCCTTCCCCTGAGTCTCCACCCTGCCCCGCCTCTTTCTGCCCACGTTCTGCCTCTTCCTGCCCCCTCCCCCAAGTGCACCCCGCCGTCGCTCTGACCCCCTCCCCCCAGTGCCTCCTGCATGCCGCTGAACAGCCAATTGCAGCAGGCAGGAGGCGCTGGGAGGGAGGGAAAGGAGCTGATCGGCAGGGCTGCTGGGGGGTGCTGAGCACCCACTATGTTTTTTCCATGGGTGCACCAGCCTCAGAGCACCCACAGAGTCAGCACCCAGAGGCTCTGGGTCTCTGCTTGAACCAGAGCACATTCAGGAGCAGCTTCTCATGCCTTTTCCCACCCGTAAGTGCGGGGCCCCCCAGGGTAAACGTCACAAACGAAGCAGCCTTGCCCCGTGCTGGGAGCAGGTTCCATCAGGAGTGGAGTGAGGATTCCAGTTCAATAGGGAATTGATCCCAACAGGGTCGCCCGTCCCAGCGCTGTCCCTCACAGCGCTAGTCACCCAAGCCTGCGCAGTAAGTGTCTTTCTGTGTGTGTGTGTGTGTGTGTGTGTGTGTGTGAGAGAGAGAGAGAGACATAAGAGGTAAGAACCTACTGCTCCCATCAGCTAGTGGGGCTGCTCCTTTAGCTCTAGCTGTAGAGGATTATGCTTTTGGCACTGATGACCTGTGGTTCAGTCCCCACTGAAGACCTGGGCAGGGGGTTCATTAGAGCCACATGAGAGTGTAGGACAGGAAAAGACGAATAACTCAAGCCATGCAGCTCATTACCATCACCGTAGCTGTAACAGCCCCCCAGCCTCCACTCAGAGCAGGTTTGCTCAGAGCAGGGTTAGACAGAAGGATTAGAGCAGGTTTAGACAGATGCCACTCCATGGTTCCCCACAGCAGCCCCAGAAAGGGGGGGTGTAGCCAGGATAAGAGGGGCTCAGAGATGGTTCTAAGGGCCCCTAAAAAAAGCTCATGGCAATCCCAGCTACTGTTTCCTTCTTCAGGTTCTGAGCCAGCAAATAAGTGTTTACAGGAAATCCACCAGCCAAGCAGCGATTTGCAGGCAGAGCTGAGCACAGTGTGAAGCGTGACATGGTTTTGCTGCTCCCGGATCCCGTGGGTGTGAATGGGGTTTCCAGCCAGTAAAAGTTCATCTACGGGACTGTCTCTGAAAGGGAGGAGATGCTTTACCTGCACCACAGTCTGCCCTGGACCCTCAGTCGGGGCTCCCAGAGGCTGACCTAGGGCCTGCACCCACCAGGGCTTCCACAGCCCGACTCTGAGCCTGCACCGATCGGGGCTCCCACAGCCCAACCCAGGGCCTGCACCCATCGGGGCTCCCACAGCCCGACTCGGGGCCTGCACTCACCCAACCCTCCAGGGTCCCGCCCCCTGCTCCTCCCATTCCCCCAGGTCCCATCGCCTGATCTGGCCAGAAGCCGGGCTGTGGTAAGAGTTGCACAGGGAACCTGGGCTGCTGTGGGGAGCCCCAGACCCTACACCTGCCCTGGGCAGCACACCCTGGGGGGCAGGGACAGGGGCCGGCGGCTGCTCTCAGGCACCCTGGCACAGGCTGGCGCTCCCTGCCGCTTCCTGGGATCCCTGGGCAGCTCTTACCACAGCCTAAGGTCACCATATGTCCAATTTTGGCTGGGACAGTCCCCTTTTTAAGCCCTGCCCCCGAGATCCCAACTTCTTTGGCAAAAGCGGGCATTTGTCCCATTTGCTCTCGCCAACTTGACTCCTCTGCTGTGAAGCTGTGACAGTCCCAGTGTCCCAGGAACCACACACCAGACTCCACTTTATGATCTTGCCAGCAAGTTAAAGAAGTATGGATTGGATGAATAGACTATAAGGTGGATAGAAAGCTGGCTAGATTGTTGGGCTCAGTGAGTAGTGATCAATGGCTCGATGTCTAGTTGGCAGCTGGTATCAAGCGGAATGCCCCAAGGGTCGGTCCTGGGGCCAGTTTTGTTCAACATCTTTATCAATGATCTGGATGACGGGATGAATTGCACTCTTAGCAAGTTCGCAGATGACACTAAACTGGGTGGAGAGGTAGATACGCTGGAGGGTAGGGTTAGGGTCCAGAGTGACCTAGACAAATTGGAGGATTGGGCCAAAAGAAATCTGATGAGGTTCAACAAAGACAAATGCAGAGTCTGATGAGGTTCAACAAAGACAAATGCAGAGCACTTAGGACGGAAGAATCCCATGCACTGCTACAGGCTGGGGACCGACTGGCTAAGCAGCAGTTCTGCAGAAAAGGACCTGGGGGTTACAGTGGACGAGAAGCTGGATATGAGTCAGCAGTGTGCTCTTGTTGCCAAGAAGGATAACGACATATTGGGCTGCATTAGTAGGAGCATTGCTAGCAGGTCGAGGGAAGTGATTATTCCCCTCTATTCAGCACTGGTGAGGCCACACCAGGAGTATTGCATCCAGTTTTGGTCCCCCCACTACAGAAGGGATGTGGACAAATTGGAGAGAGTCCAGCAGAGGGCAATGAAAATAATTAGGAGGTGGGGCACCTCATTTATGAGGAGAGGCTGAGGGAACTGGGGTTATTTATTCTGCAGAAAAGAAGAGCGAGGGGGGATTTGATAGCAGCCTTCAACTACCTGAAAGGGGTTGATCGCAATCTCCAGCCGCTAAAAGTCCAGCGGTGCAGCAGGGCTAAGGCAGGCTCCCTGCTTGCCCTGGCCCCGTGCCACTCATAGATTCATAGATATTTAGGTCAGAAGGAACCATTATGATCATCTAGTCTGACCTCCTGCACAATGCAGGCCACAGAATTTCACCCACCAATCCTACAAAAAAAACCCCTCACACCTATATCTGTGCTATTGAAGTCCTCAAATCGTAGTTTAAAGACTTCAAGGAGCAGAGAATCCTCCAGCAAGTGACCCGTGCCCCATGCTACAGAGGAAGGCGAAAAACCTCCAGGGCCTCTTCCAATCTGCCCTGGAGGAAAATTCCTTCCCGACCCCAAATATGGTGATCAGCTAAACCCTGAGCATATGGGCAAGATTCATCAGCCAGATACTACAGAAAATTCTTTCCTGCGTAACTCGGATCTCATTCCATCTGATAGCCCATCACAGGCCATGGGGCCTATTTACCATGAATATTTAATTACCAAACCCATGTTATCACACCATACCATCTCCTCCATAAACTTGAGTTTAATCTTAAAGCCAGATAGATCTTTTGCCCCCACTGCTTCCCTTGGAAGGCTATTCCAAAACTTCACTCCTCTGATGGTTAAAAACCTTCATCTAATTTCTAGTCTAAATTTCCTAGTGGCCAGTTCATATCCATTTGTTCTTGTGTCCACATTGGTATTGAGCTTAAATAATTCCTCTCCCTCTCTGGTATTTATCCCTCTGATATATTTATAGAGAGCAATCATATCTCCCCTCAACCTTCTTTTAGTTAGGCTAAACAAGCCAAGCTCCCTGAGTCTCCTTTCATAAGACAAGTTTTCCATTCCTCGGATCATCCTAATAGCCCTTCTCTGTACCTGTTCCAGTTTGAATTCATCCTTCTTAAACATGGGAGACCAGAACTGCACACAGTATTCCAGGTGAGGTCTCACCAGTGCCTTGTATAACAGTACTAAAACCTCCTTATCCCTACTGGAAATACCTCTCCTGATGCATCCCAAGACCGCATTAGCTTTTTTCACAGCCATATCACATTGGCAGCTCATAGTCATCCTATGATCAACCAATACTCCAAGGTCCTTTTCCTCGTCTGTTCCTTCTAATTGATGCGTCCCTAGCTTATAACTAAAATTCTTGTTATTAATCCTTAAATGCATGACCTTACACTTCTCACTATTAAATTTCATCCTATTACTATTACTCCAGTTTACAAGGTCATCCAGATCCTCCTGTAGGGTATTCCTGTCCTTCTCTAAATTGGCAATACCTCCCAGCTTTGTATCATCCGCAAACTTTATTAGCACACTCCCACTTTTTGTGCCAAGGTCAGTAATAAAAAGATTAAATAAGATTGGTCCCAAAACCGATCCTTGAGGAACTCCACTGGTAACCTCCCTCCAGCCTGACAGTTCACCTTTCAGTAGGACCCGTTGTAGTCTCCCCTTTAACCAATTCCTTATCCACCTTTCAATTTTCCTATTGATCCCCATCTTATCCAATTTAACTAAGAATTCCCCATGTGGCATGGTATCAAATGCCTTACTAAAATCTAGGTAAATTAGATCCACTGTGTTTCCTTTGTCTAAAAAATCTGTTATTTTCTCAAAGAAGGAGATCAGGTTGGTTTGGCACGATCTACCTTTTGTAAAACCATGTTGTATTTTGTCCTATTTACCATTGAATTCAATGTCCTAACTACCTTCTTCAAAATTTTTTCCAAGACCTTGCATACTACAGATGTCAAACTAACAGGCCTATAATTACCCGGATCACTTTTTTTCCCTTTCTTAAAAATAGGAACTATGTTAGCAATTCTCCAATCATATGGTACAACCCCTGAGTTTACAGATTCATTAAAAATTCTTGCTAATGGGCTTGCAATTTCTTGTGCCAATTCCTTTAATATTCTTGGATGAAGATTATCTGGGCCCCCTGATTTAGTCCCATTAAGTTGTTTGAGTTTCGCTTCTACCTCAAATATGGTAATGTCTACCTCCATATCCTCATTCCCATTTGTCATGCTACCATTATCCCTAAGATCCTCTTTAGTCTTAATAAAGACTGAGGCAAAGTATTTGTTTAGATATAGGGCCATGCCTAGATTATTCTTGACCTCCACTCCATCCTCAGTGTTTAGCGGTCCCACTTCTTCTTTCTTTGTTTTCTTCTTATTTATATATTTATAAATACTTTTAGTATTGGTTTTAATTCCCTTTGCAAGGTCCAACTCTACTTGACTTTTAGCCTGTCTCACTTTATCCCTACATGTTCTGACATCAATAAGATAGCTTTCCTTGGTGATCACTCCCTTCTTCCACTCCCTATATACTTTCTGCTTTTTCTTAATCACCTCTCTGAGATGCTTGCTCATCCAGCTTGGTCTACAACTCCTGCCTGTGAATTTTTTCCCCTTACTTGGGATGCAGGCTTCTGATAGCTTCTGCAGCTTTGATTTAAAATAATCCCAGGCCTCCTCTACCTTTAGATCCATAAATTCTTCAGTCCAATCCACTTCCCTAACTAATTTCCTTAATTTTTGAAAGTCAGCCCTTTTGAAATCAAAAACCCTAGCTGCAGATTTAGTTTAGTCCTTCCGTTCAGTTTGAATTGAATTAGCTCATGATCACTTGAGCCAAGATTATCCCCTACAACCATTTCTTCTATGAGGTCCTCACTACTCACCAAAACCAAATCGAAAATGGCATCCCCTCTAGTCGGTTCAGCAACTACTTGCTGAAGGAATCCATCAGCTATCGCATCTAGGAAAATCTGAGCCCTATTATTATTACTCGCACTCGTCCTCCAGTCTATATCTGGGAAGTTAAAGTCTCCATGATCACACAGTTTCCATTAGTATTTACTTTATTAAAACATTAAAGAGGGCTCTATCCATATCCAAATTAGATCCCGGCGGTCTATAGCACACCCCAAGCACTATCCCAGGGGAGGCTCTAATAGTTTTCTTCCCCAATGTAATTTTTGCCCAGACGGACTCAGTTATATCCATTTCATTGCTTCTTATTTCTTTACATTCTATCTCATCATTGATATACAGTGCTACTCCACCACCTTTACCTTTATTTCGGTCTTTCCTAAACAGCACATCCCCTTCAATACCTGCAGCCCAGTCATGACTCCTATTCCACCAGGTCTCTGTTATACCTATAATATCTGGTTTCACTTCCTGCACCAGTAACTCTAGTTCCTCCATTTTGTTACCTAGGCTCCTTGCATTAGTGTACAAACATCTTAATTTTTGCTGTTTGGCCTCACTCACATTCTGTACCCTATTAGGCACGGTCATTTTACTACCAGTATAACCTATTAGACTTGTATCCACACTGCCCTTCCTCCTACCCACGGCTGTATCCACTCTTACTTCATTTTCTTTCCTCTCAATGCTAAATTCTGGCGTGGAGATTACCTGGACATCTCCCAACCATCTCCCCCAAATTCCTAGTTTAAAGCTCTCTTCATCAGTTGTGCCAGCCTCCATCCTAGAAGTCTATTTCCTTCCCTACTCAGATGAAGTCCATCCCGAGAGAACTGTCCTCTATCCATGAATGCCTCCCAGTGGCCATATATCCCAAAGCCCTCCTCATAGCACCACTGCCTGAGCCATCTGTTGATAGTCATAATCTTGTCACACCTTTGTTGCCCTTCTCTAGGAACAGGCAGAATCCCACTAAAGATCACCTGAGCCTCAATTTCCTTAAGCGTCTTCCCCAGCCTAGCATAGTCTCCCTTAATACTTTCCAGCGAGAATCTAGCCGTATCATTTGTTCCCACATGAAGGATAATTAGGGGATTCTTTCCCGCTCCCTTTAGAATCCTTTTCAACCTCAGGTCTACATCCCGAATCTTAGCACCTGGAAGACAGCACACCCTCCTATTCTCTGGATCAGCTCTGGTTACAGGCCTATCTATTCTTCTCAGTAAAGAGTCCCCAATCACATAGACCTGTCTTTTCCTAGTGACAGTGCTATTCTCCAGTCTATCCCCTGTTCCCTCTGGCTGCAAGTTCTTTCCATTCCTATTCTCCCTTGTAATCCTCTTTAACCCATCCAGTATCCTCCTGGGGCTCATATTTGGTGTAATCTCCATTAACTCTTCCCCTTTTCTTATAGGACTAGCCGCTCTTCTCTTCTTCCTTGCCCTTCCACCTTCAGTGACTACCTGCTGAGCCCCTTCTTCATTTTCCAACTCTGCATACCTATTCTTAAGCTCTATTTCTCCTTCACTAGCCCGTCTTTTCCTCTTCCTGGTTCTTTCAGTCACATGCTTCCACTGACCACTTTCCTCACCCAGTCTCCCCTCAGAATTCCCCAGTCCTGCTTCCATCTGCAAGTCTGAGCTTTTCCCTTCAGATACCTCATGTCTTTGCTCCATAATCTGCTCAAACCCCTTCCTAAACTCTACCAGACTTTCCACCTGCATCTCCAAACCTCGGATCTTTTCCTCCATCAGCTCTATCAGAGGGCACTTCACACAGAAAAAACTCTTACCAGGTGCCCCCTCCAGGATCATGTACATACCACAGCTTCCACATCCAGTCATCTTCATTGTGTCTTCCGCTACATGGGTCACTCCCACTGCTGCCTCTGTATCTGTCATTGCCTTCCCACCTAAATCCTGTTAATCTGGGAAACACAAACCACACCAAAACACCACCACCCACAGCAAAAAACAAGCACCACAAGACAAACTCCCATTTCAAACTCCCGCTCAAATTCCCCTGTTTACAGCTCTGTTTGCTGGCTCCTAGAAGTAGCCAGCATGCCCCTGAGGCCCCAGGGGGGAGAGTGGGGGGGCAGGGTTCTCTGTGCAGCACCACCCCCGCAGCTCCCATTGGCCGGGAATGGGGAGCTGCAGCCAATGGGAGCTGCAGGGATGGTGCCTGCAGAGAGGGGCAGCACACGGAGCCATGTGCCCCCCACCCTGAGGGGCTGCAGCACAGGGGCGTGATGGCTACTTCTGGGAGTGGTGTGGGGCCAGGGAAGGTGGAGAGCCTGCCTTAGCCCCACTGCACCGATGACCGGGAGCTGCCTGAGGTAAGTGCACCCCAACCTCCAGCCCTGAGCCCCCTCCCAGAGCCAGCACCCCATATCCCCTCCTGCACCCCAAACCATCTCTTGCATCCCAACCCCCCTGCCTCAGTCCTGAGCCCTCTCCCAGAGTCAGCGCCCCGTACCCCCTCCCGCAACCCAACACTGTGCCCCAGCCCAGAGCCCCCTCCTGCACACAAACTTCCTGCCAGAGCTTGCACCCCTCACCACTTCTTACACCACAACTCCCTGCCCCAGGCTCAGCCTGGAGCCCCCTCCCATACTCCAAACCCCTTGCCCCCAGCCCAGAGCCCGCACCCCTCCCACACACCAACCCCCTGCCCCAGCCCAGTGAAAGTGATTGAGGATCAGAGAGGGTGAGCGATGGAGGGAGGAGGGATGGAGTAAGCAGAGTGAAGGGACAGGGTAGATCCTGGGTTGCACTTAAATTCAACAAGTGATCTTGTGTGTAAAAAGGTTGGAGACCACTGAAGTACAGCATTCGTTCATTTACCCCGTATTATACAAAGTATTGCACTCAATATCCCGTAGTTGGCATAATTTTCCTCGCCTGTCTCCACAAGAAGGACAGTATTACTTGTTCTCCGCTCTGTGTTGTGGCTCCATTTGCTCCTGATGCTCTCAGCTTGGGGTCCTGATGGAGAGCGTGCCTGGCATGGGGCTTGCAGGCACACAAGCTTGCCATTGCCCTCGGGTTAGCCACATAGCCGGCTGCAGTGTAGACATGCTCTCGTCTCCTTAGGCCTCAGCTCCCCTTCTTTCCACTGGCTAATGATCATTCCTGTCTCCCACCCTGTGTCTACCTCTGCAGGAGGGACTGTCTCTCGCTCTGGGTCCATACAGCAAATGAGGCCCTGATCTTGGGTGGGGCTTCTGGGTGCTGCTGCAATACAAACATTTAATAGTAACTGGCTGAACAGTAAAGACACTTATTGGTTTCCTCAGTGGTCTCTAAGTCAGGAGAACCTGAACTGCTTCACTAGGTGTGAACGAGGAAGGGCTAGTGACTGGGAATGGTCCCTGGGCCCACGCAGGCCTGCAGGGGGAGAAGAGTGCTGTAATGGGGTCAACACCCACCTCTTACGAGCGCCCTTCTCTGGTTGGGTGTGTCTGCATTCTTTCAGTTCTGGTGACCCCTTTTGGTGGTTCTCAGGCGGTTTTTTCAGTGACTCAGCCCTCCGGCCGAGTCACACACACTGTCTGCATGTGAATCAGAACAGACCCTTTCCAGGCTATACCGTCCACCAGGGGCTATCTCAGTACCCCTCTGGTGGTGTCTCTCTAGCCCTCCCTGGGCTCAGTCTTTAAGTAGTCCCAGCCCTGGTGTGGGGCCATATCCCCAGGGCTTCCTCCCTGGAGACACTATCTTCCTGCGGCCCTACTCAGTCCCAGCAGCCAGCCGGGAGCTCCTTCATTGCTCCCCCGGTCGCTGCCGGCAGACTGTCTTTGGCTCCTAGCAGTCCTAGCTGCCAGCCAGGAGCCTCTCACTCTGCTGGTCCCTGCCAGCAGACTGTCTGTGGTCCTGCTGCTCTTCCAGCCAGCCAGGCAATGCTGGGGCATCGGGGTCAGCACTGACTGCAAGGAGAGAGCACACCCTACTGAGCCCCCCTCCTCCTCACTGCAGCACAGCGCCCCCTAGCACCATGCTGGGTCAGTGGGGTCCGCACGAACTGCCAGGGGAGAGCACCCCCTACTGAACTTGCTGTGACACTTTGGGTACCACCCAGACCAGTAAGGGGTTGTGTCATTACCTGCCCTGCAGCTCTGGGCCTGAACACCAGCAGCCGGCAGACAAGCATGCAGGCCACACCCTGGCTTCCACTGCCCAGTGAATGTTAGCAGAGTGACCTCAACACCCTCCCCCATCCTGAACTTCCCCAAAGCTGTGTGCCTGCAGTGTCCAGCCCTCTTCTGGAACATGCACAGAAGTTATTACGTTCATTGCTCTTTTAAGGAGATGGAAACAACGGCTTGTTATCTTGACTGGAGTAAACAATCACTGCAGTGCAATCAAAGCACTGGGTTGGTTCAGATAAAAAGTAAAAAGTAATTTAATTAAAAAGAGAGAGGGTTTAAGTGAATTCAGGTACAAGGGATAAAGATAGAAAGGGATACAAACAAAGTAAAATACAAATACATTTTCTAATGGCTAAGAACTAAACTACACTTTTTATTCAAGGTAGTTTCCTCACCAATCTTCCATTTCTAGAAACAGTTAACTAGCTTTTAGTCAGGAGTCCCACAGAGCCCAAGATGCTGGTTCTCCTTGTCTCCACAGGTGAAGGATAACTTAGGGGTTCACCCTGTCTCTTTATAGTCCAGTGACCCTTTGAAAGGTATTCTTCTGAAAGCTCTCCCCGGATCATGTTCCTTTTCCCTGCTCGGTGTGGATGCCAGGCTGGCTTCTCCCCTGCTGGGGATTTTGACAATGTAAGTAATCTCTTGCTTCAAGCTCTGATACAAAAGAATAGCCCATTGAGTTTGGCCACACCTGGTTTGGGGTCTTGGCCTCTTCCCTGTGCCTAGAAGAAATCTGTTTATTAACTTCCCTCACATATTTCCAGCATATATCTATAAAGTTCCTTCTGGGTTGACACAAGAATATTATTGAACAGTGAGTTATTAGTTTCCCAGACATATTACATGACACCTCTTAGATACAGATTATAACAACAGTGAGTTGGGGTTCACTCAGCTGATCAGGCCAGCTGAAATTCATTGCTAGATATCAGGGAGCCCCAAACCTTCTAGCATAGGGATGCTCTTAAGGTCACACCCCCATCCCTTTCCCTGCAATGCAGGGGTGTAGCCACAGGTGGGTCTGAATGGGCTGCAGCCATCCCCCTGACCCTCAGCAAGCCTCCTGCCCCCACATCCCCCTGTCCCTCAACCTATTTCTTGCCCCCACATCCCCCTTCCCCCTCAGCAAGCCTCCTGCCTCCCACATCCCCCTGCCCACCCATCCTGTCCCTGCCCCCACATCCCCCTGCCCCTCAGCAATCCTCCTTCCCCCACATCCCATTGCTCCCCAGCAGCTAAGACATGAATGTGCCAGAAAGAGCCCCCCTGTTCTGCAATGATCTCTGCCCAACCCTCTTCTATAGACTAGCTCCCCTCAGGCAGTGTTATCTTTCCTTCCAATATAAATAATAAATCTACATTAACAACTCCTCAGTGAGCCAGGAAATTTGATGTGTGGCAAGTGAGCAAATTGCAGCACCAAATCTGGGTGGGAAATGGAAATCCATTCCCACCAAAAAATTCAGGTTTTCTAAATATTTTTCATCCCGCATCAGAACGAAAAGTCAAAAATCATTACATTTCTCATGGGATCTCCAACCAATTCCATCCATGAAACCAAACTGGAATTTTTTGGCTTCCCAGCTGCCTGAGGTGGAAGGCTCTTGTCAGTTTAACTTTTGCCTGGCTGCTGGAGAGGCAGAAAGGTGGGGTGCCCAGCTGTCTTGCCCTGCCCCCTCTGTTTACCACCAGGCTCTGTTGGCATCTCTCATTGCTGCTGTAACACAAATAATAGACAAGTGTTGAGGCTCAGCAGTTTACTAAGGAACAAAGCAAATGTCCACGATTTCTTATTTCATTTACTTAAGACCATCGATCACCAATTCCTTAGTATTTCTAATACATTTATTCAATGGCCAGAACCTCTCCAAGGAGTAAGGATGCACTTGTCTTAACAAGAAAAGGAGTACTTGTGACACCTTAGAGACTAACCAATTTATCACAAAAGCTTATGCTCAAATAAATTGGTTAGTCTCTAAGGTGCCACAAGTCCTCCTTTTCTTTTTGTGAATACAGACTAACACGGCTGCTACTCTGAAACTTGTCTTAAAGGCACTCCTAAGAGTGTGGGCACTGTGATTGGGATGGTTTGGTCTGAAAGGGACAAGTTTAGAATATCAAAAGCAATGGCTTAAAGCTAGGGTCTCTCTTAGGCCAGTTTGATTGGACATACAATGGAGCGGAGGGCATGCATATAGCATGAGACAGTTATGGTACAAAATATGGCTAGAAAGTGTTGCCTCAACAAGATAACCTGGAGTTATTTATATGAAAGAACAGAGGGGAATGACAAGCTTTGACATGAGATCTCACCACTGCTGCTTGTCCTGTCACTCTGAAGCAGGGGAGGGCTGCTCAGAAGGCTGGTGTGGGTGTTGCTTTCACGTCTGGATTCTGCAGCCTCTTTGTGGATTCAGTCAAATTTTCTTAGGATTGTGACTCTCAATGAGGGGCAAATCTTTCTCAGATGAGGGTTCAGCAAAGCTCTGGGGTCCCACGTGGTGATCTCAGTTTTATGTACCCAGCTTCCAGGCCTCCTTGGAGAGGGCCGCCCTCTGATTGCTACTGGCCATTTGCTGAATTGCACTTAGCTTTCTCAAAAAGAAAAGGAGTACTTGTACTCCTTTTCTTTTTGCGAATACAGACTAACACAGCTGTTACTCTGAAACTTAGCTTTCTGCTCTCCATTTCTCTGCTGCTTCCATCAGTGTCCAATAGATGGCCTCAGTGTATAACACATTTCTTCAACATGCTTTTAATCATACCGTATTCTTGTTTTTGCTGTTGTTATTTTAAGAACTGATTCATTTCATGGATTGTATTGCAGTATGCGATCAGATTGTTAATTGGGATCCCCTCCTTTTAAGCAATTTCTCATCATATTCCAATGTTATACCCTGAATAGGTGTTTATACCTTTCAACATTCCTTTTTGTGCTGTACAATTCCTATCACTTCTAAAGTGGAACAGATATTTAGAACAAAATCTCTTATAGACTTCTAAACATAGTGGACATGATCCATATATCTATATATTCTCTGAGGACACTGTAATAGTCAGTGCAGACAGCATCTCCATGAATAGATGGCGCTGTATCTTTACCTTAGGGCTTGTCTATACATAAACCATAGCACTTCAGGGAAGGGTTCTCTTGTCAGTGTAGGTGCTCCACTGCAAGAGGCGGTAGCTGTGTCGATGGGAGAATTCGTCCACCAACCTAGCACTGTCTCCTAACCGGGGGCTAGGTCAGTTTACCTGTGCCATCAGGGGTGTGGATTTTTCACAGCTCTGAGCGATTTAGGTATACTGACCTAATAGTGATCAATGGCTCCATGTTAGTGATCAATGGCTCCATGTCTAGTTGGCAGGCGGTATCAAGCGGAGTGCCCCAAGGGTCGGTCCTCGGGCCAGTTTTGTTCAGTATCTTCATAAATGATCTGGAGGATGGCGGGATTGCACCCTCAGCAAGTTTGCAGATGACACTAAACTGGGAGGAGTGGTAGATACACTGGAGAGTAGGGATAGGATACAGAGGGCCCTAGACAAATTAGAGGATTGGGCCAAAAGAAATCTGATCACATCATAATTCCTTGACTGTGCCAGGACTTGCAGTTCTCCCTGCTTGTTTCCCAGGCTTCTTGCATTTGTGTATAGGCACTTGCGATAACTCGCTGATTGTCCCTCTTTCTCAGTATGAGGCAGGAGCCCTCCCCTCTCATGCTATCCTGCTCATGCTTCCTCCCAGTATCCCACTTCCCCACTTACCTCAGAGCTTTGGTCTCCTTCCCCCGGTGAACCTAGTTTAAAGCCCTCCTCACTAGGTTAGCTAGCCTGCTTGCAAAGTTGCTTTTCCCTCTCTTTGTTAGGTGAAGTCCGTCTCTGCCTAGCACTCCTCCTTCTTGGAACACCATCCCATGGTCAAAGAACCCAAAGCCTTCTCTCAGACACCACCTGCGTAGCCATTCGTTGACTTCCACGATTCGACGGTCTCTACCCCGGCCTTTTCCTTCCACGGGGAGGATGGATGAGAAGACCACTTGTGCCTCAGACTCCTTTATCCTTCTTCCCAGAGCCACGTAGTCTGCAGTGATCTGCTCAAGGTCATTCTTGGCAGTATCATTGGTGCCCACGTGGAGAAGCAGAAAGGGGTAGCGATCCGAGGGCTTGAGGAGTCTCAGCAGTCTCTCCGTCACATCGTGAATCCTAGCTCCTGGCAAGCAGCAGACTTCTTGGTTTTCCTAGTCAGGGTGGTAGAGAGATGATTCAGTCCCCCTGAGGAGGGAGTCCCCGACCACCACCACCCGCCTCCTTCTCTTGGGAGCGGTGGTCATGGAACCCTCATCCCTAGGACAGTGCATCTCATGCCTTCCAATCAGTGGAGTCTCCTTCTGTTCCCTTCCCTCAGCTGTATCATCTAGACCACTCTCCACATTAGTACCTGTGGAGAGAACATGAAAACGGTTGCTTACCTGTATCTGTGTTGCTGATACACGGATGCTCCCCTTTCTTCTTCTGAAGGTCACATGTTGCCAGATTTCTTCACCGTCCTTCTGTCCTCGCTGAGCAGCCTGCTCTGAATCTTCAGAATGTTGTGCCTGTAGAAGCATATCCTGACGGCTGTCCAGGAAATCTTTCAGTTTCTCTTATGCAACGCAGGGTCAATACATGTTTCTCCAGACCTTGAACCTTCTTTTCCAATATGGAGACCAGCTTGCGCTGTGTACAGACAAAGTCGCTTCTGTCCTGTGGAAGAAAGACAAACATAGCACATCCTGTGCAGGTCACAACAGCTGAACTTCACCATCCATATTACCTTCCTTTTACGAGCTTCCTCAGGTATTGTAGTAACTACTCAGGGTATGTCTACACTAAGAAATTAGGTCGAATTTACAGAAGTCGGTTTTTTAGAAATCGTTTTCATATAGTCGATTGTGTGTGTCCCCACACAAAATGCTCTAAGTGCATTACGTGCATTAACTAGATGGAGTGCTTCCACAGTACTGAGGAAGCATCGACTTCTGGAACGTTGCACTGTGGGTAGCTATCCCACAGTTCCCACAGTCTCCACTGCCCATTGGAATTTTGGGTTTAGATCCCAATGCCTGATGGGGCAAAAACACTGTCGCGGGTACATGTCGTCAGCCCCCCCCGTCCCCCCCGTGAAAGCAACGGCAGACAATCGTTTTGCGCCTTTTTTCCTGAGTTACCTGTGCAGACGCCATACCACGGCAAGCATGGAGCCCGCTCAGCTCACGTCACCCTACGTCTCCTGGGTGCTGGCAGACGCGGTACTGCATTGCTACACAGCAGCAGCTCATTGCCTTTTGGCAGCAGACGGTGCAATAGGCCTGATAACCATCATCATCATGTCGGAGGTGCTCTTGGCTGCCACAGTAAGGTCGGTCAGGAGCACCTGGGCAGACATGGGTGCAGGGACTAAAATAGGAGTGACTCGACCAGGTCATTCTCTTTAGTCCTGCCGGCAGTCCTATTACACCATCTGCTGCCGAGCAGCCAGGAGATGAGGATGGCTAGCAGTCCTATTGTATTGTCTTCTGCCGAGCAGCCAGGAGATGAGGATGGCTAGCAGTCCTATTGCACCGTCTGCTGCCAGCCAAAGATGTAAAAGATAAATGGAGTGGATCGAAACAAGAAATAGACCAGATTTGTTTTGTATTCATTTGCTCCCCCTCCCTCCCTCCGTGAAATCAACAGCCAACAATCATTTCGGTGAGGTCTGTCGGGGCACCTTGAAAAGTTTAATGGAGATTCAGTCCTGCCTGGAATACCAGGGGGAGGGATAGTTCAGTGGGTTGAGCATTGGCCTGCTAAACCCAGGGTTTTGAGTTCAATCCTTGAGGGGGCCATTCTGTGTGACAGTTGTTCTTGTTTCTCCTTGATGTAAAGCCACCTCCTTTGTTGATTTTAATTCCCTGTAAGCCAATCCTGTAAGCCATGTCATCAGTCGCTCCTCCCTCCGTCAGAGCAACGGCAGACAATCGTTCCGTGCCTTTTTTCCGTGCAGACGCCACACCACGGCAAGCGTGGAGCCCGGTCAGATCACTTTGGCAATTAGGAGCACATTAAACACTACGCGCATTATCCTGCAGTATATGCAGCACCAGAACCTGCCAAAGCGAAACCGGGTGAATAGGCGACATCAGCGTGGTCACGAGAGTGATGAAGACATGGACACAGACTTCCCTCAAAGAACGGGCCCTGGCAATGTGGGCATCATGGTGCTAATGGGGCAGGTTCATGCTGTGGAATGCCGATTCTGGGCCTGGGAAACAAGCACAGACTGGTGGGACCGCATAGTGTTGCAGGTATGGGACAATTCCCAGCAGCTGCGAAACTTTCGCATGCATAAGGGCACTTTCATGGAACTTTGTGACTTGCTTTCCCCTGCCCCGAGGCGCAAGAATATCAAGATGAGAGCAACCCTCACAGCTGAGAAGCGAGTGGCAAAAACCAAGTGGAAGCTTGCAATGCCAGACAGTTACCAGTCAGTCGGGAATCAATTTGGAGTGGGGAAATCTACTGTGGGGGCTGCTGTGATGCAAGTAGCCAACGCAATCAAAGATCTGCTGATATCAAGGGTAGTGACCGAGGGAAATGTGCAGGTCATAGTGGATGGCTTTGCTGCAGTGGGATTCCCTAACTGTGGTGGGGCCATAGACAGAATCCATATTCCTATCTTGGCACCGGAGCACCAAGCCAGCGAGTACATAAACCGCAAGGGATACTTTTCAATAGTGCTGCAAGCACTGGTGGATCACAAGGGACATTTCACCAACATCAGTGTGGGATGGCCGGGAAAGGTACATGATGCTCGCATCTTCAGGAACTCTGGTCTGTTTCAAAAGCTGCAGGAAGGGACTTTCTTCCCAGACCAGAAAATAATCGTTGGGGATGCTGAAATGCCTATAGTTATCCTTGGGGACCCAGCCTACCCCTTAATGCCATGGCTCATGAAGCCATACACAGGCACCCTGGACAGTACTCAGGAGCTGTACAACTGTAGGCTGAGCAAGTGCAGAATGATGGTAGAATGTGTATTTGAATGTTTAAAAGCACGCTGGTGCAGTTTACTGACTCGGTTAGACCTCAGTGAAACCAATATTCCCACTGTTATTACTGTTTGCTGTGTGCTCCACAATACCTGTGAGAGTAAGGGGAAGACGTTTATAGCGGGGTGGGAGGTTAAGGCAAATCGCCTTGCCTCTGGTTACGCTCAGCCAGACACCAGGGTGGTTAGAAGAGCACAGCAAGAAGCGCTGCGCATCAGAGAAAAACTTTGAAAACCAGTTTCATGATTGGCCAGGCTACGGTGTGAAAGTTCTGTTTGTTTCTCCTTGATGAAAACCCCCGCCCCTTGGTTCACTCTACTTCCCTGTAAGCTAACCACCCTCCCCTCCTCCCTTCGATCACCACTTGCAGAGGCAATAAAGTCATTGTTGCTTCACATTCATGCATTCTTTATTAATTCATCACACAAATAGAGGGATAACTGTCAAGGTAGCCCAGGAGGGGTAGTGGAGAAGGGAAGGACAAGGCCACACTGCACTTTAAAAGTTTAAAACTTTAAAACTTATTGAATGCCAGCCTTCTGCTGCTTGGGCAGTCCTCTGGGTGGCCGGAGGCTGGGTGGCTGGGTGGCCGAAGGCCCCCCCCACTGCATTCTTGGGTGTCTGGGTGAGGAGGCTATGGAACTTGGGTAGGAGGGCGGTTGGTTACATAGGGGCTGTAGTGGCGGACTGTGCTCCTGCTGCCTTTTCTGCAGCTCAACCATACGCTGGACCGTATTAGTTTGATCCTCCAGCAGCCTCATCATTGAATCCTGCCTCCTCTCATCATGCTGCTGCCACCTTTCAGCTTCAGCCCTCTCTTCAGCCCACCACCTCTCCTCCCAGTCATTTTGTGCTTTCCTGCACTCTGATATTGTCTGCCTCCACGCATTCATCTGTGCTCTGTCAGTGTGGGAGGATAGCGTAAGCTCAGAGAACATTTAATCACGAGTGCATTTTTTTCACCTTCTAATCTTCGCTAGCCTCTGAGAAGGAGAAGATCCTGTGATCCTTGAAACACATGCACCTTGTGGAGAAAAAAAAAGGGACAGTGGTATTTTAAAAGACACATTTTATAGAATAATGGGTACACTCTTTCACGGTAAACCTTGCTGTTAACATTACATACACAGCACATGTGCTTTCGATACAAGGTCACATTTTGCTTCCTCCCACTGTGTGGCTTGCCCCTCCCCATCCCCATGGCTAACAGCGGGGACCATTTCTGTTCAGCCACAGGCAAACAGCCCAGCAGGAATGGGCACCTCTGAATGTCCCCTTAAGAAAAGCACCCTATTTCAACCAGGTGACCATGAATGATATCACTCTCCTGAGGATAACACAGAGAGATAAAGAACGGATGTTGTTTGAATGCCAGCAAACATACACTGCAATGCTTTGTTCTACAATGATTCCTGACTACGTGCTACTGGCCTGGTGTGGTAAAGTGTCCTACCATGGTGGACGGAATAAGACTGCCCTCCCCAGAAACCTTTTGATAAGGCTTTGGGAGTACATCCAGAAGAGCTTTATGGAGATGTCCCTGGAGGATTTCCACTCCATCCCCAGACACTTTAACAGACTTTTCCAGTAGCTGTACTGGCCGCGAATGCCAAGGCAAATTAATCATTAAACACGCTTGCTTTTAAACCATGTATACTGTTTAAGAAGGTACACTCACCAGAGGTCCCTTCTCCGCCTGGCGGGTCCGGGAGGCAGCCTTGGGTGGGTTTGGGGGGTACTGGCTCCAGGTCCAGGGTGAGAAACAGTTCCTGGCTGTTGGGAAAACTGGTTTCTCCACTTGCTTGCTGTGAGCTATGTACAACTTCTTCATCATCATCTTCCTCATCCCCAAAACCTGCTTCTGTGTTGCCTCCATCTCCATTGAAGGATCAAACAACACGGCTGGGGTAGTGGTGGCTGAACCCCCTAAAATGGCATGCAGCTCATCATAGAAGCGGCATGTTTGGGGCTCTGACCTGGAGCAGCCGTTTGCCTCTCTGGTTTTCTGGTAGGCTTGCCTCAGCTCCTTAAGTTTCACGTGGCACTGCTTCGGGTCCCTGTTATGGCCTCTGTCCTTCATGCCCTGGGAGATTTTGACAAATGTTTTGGCATTTTGAAAACTGGAACAGAGTTCTGTTAGCACGGATTCCTCTCCCCATACAGCGATCAGATCCCGTAGCTCCCCTTCAGTCCATACTGGACCTCTTTTGCGATTCTAGGGCTTCATCATGGTCACTTCTGCTGATGAGCTCTGCACTCACCTGCAGCTTGCCACGCTGGCCAAACAGGAAATTGAAATTCAAAAGTTCATGGGCCTTTTCCTGTCTACCTGGCTAGTGCATCTGAATTGAGAATGCTGTCCAGAGCAGTCACAATGGAGCACTCTGGGATAGCTCCCGGAGGTCAATACCATCGAATTGCATCCACACTACCCCAAATTCGACCCGACAAGGGCAATTTCAGCGCTAATCCCCTTGTCGGGGGTGGAGTAAAGAAATTGATTTTAAGAGCCCTTTAAGTTGAAAAAAAGGGCTTCGTCGTGTGGATAGGTGCAGGGTTAAATCGATTTAATGCTGCTAAATTTGACCTCAACTCCTAGTGTAGACCAGGGCTCAGAGAAGACTGCAAGATGAAAGCCTCAGTGGGCTCTCCCCAGGCAAACTCCCTCTGTCAGCCGCTCCTCAGTTTGCTGCTCAGCTAGTTCGCAGCTGACTGCCTTTTTATAACAGTCAGGCCATTCAAGGCTCACCTGGAACAAGGCACTCCGAATTCACACTTTTCAAACAATCAAGCACATGATCAAACTGACAATTGTTTAAGAACACTTTACTAGATGCCCAAAAAAGTCACAATCAAGACAAAGGCAATATTGATTTAGAGGGGAAGTGAAGGCAGCTATCAAAATATATATAACAAATAAATAAATATATAACAAATGGAAGAAAGGGAAAAATTATAGTAATTAATATAAATCAGAAGCCAGCAATTGTAGAAAATTGATAAGGGACACAAGGAGAAATCTAGGCCAGCAGAGATAAGGACAATAAGAGGAGTTTTTAAGGTATATTAGGAACAAGAACAATCCTGGCAATGGTATTGGTCCATTAATAGATGACATTGGTAGAATTATAAATAACAATGCAGAAATATTCAAAAATATTTCTGTTCTGTATTTGGGAAAAATAGATGATATGACTATATCATATGATAACACACTGCATTCCACTAGTACCTCAGGAGGATGTTAAATAGCAAGTACAAAAGTCAGCTATTTTTAAATCAGCAGACTGAGATAACTTGCATCCAAGAGTTTGAAAAGAACTGGCTAAGAAGCTAATTGGACTGTTAGTATTGATTTTCAATAAGTCTTGGGACACTGGGGAAGTTCCAGAAGACTAGAAGAGAGCTAATCTTGTGCCAGTATTTTAAAAAAGATAAACAGGATGACTCAGAAATTATAGCCCTGTCAGTTTGACATCAGTCCTGGACAAGATAATGGAGTGGTTCATGTGGGACTTGATGTTACAGACTGGGATGTAGATGGTGACAAACTTTTACTCCAAAATCATAAAGCATACTTTCAATGTAGTTATATTATTCTGTAAATATTACCCATATATACACCTCGCAATGATTATGAGTCTTGAGAAGTTATGAGCTTTCATTAGATACCTTACATGTCACTCCTTCTGGATAACTACCCTGCAAGACATGTGTTTGGTGTAGTGAGTATGTCAGGGCTAAGACAAGAGTTGTTTGCAAACAACAGGGGTTCCCTTGCCAATGGGTCACTGTGTCACAGTCCTCATAGCCACAGCATCACACCGTAAGCTCATGATCGGTTATTTTCCATCATGACTCTTTTTCAGAGTTCCTGGTTTCCAGGATACAATCCCCATCTTGTAACTGTGACTGACATTCTTTGTTTCTCGGTGTATGACCTTATGTTTTGCCTGCCAGCCCCACCAACCAGACTTTTAATGGCCCATCAGCGGTGCTGACCAGAGCCACCAGGATCCCTTTTGAACCGGGTGTTCTGGTCAAAAATTGGATGCCTGGCACTCCTAACTCAGAGGGCTGCGTTTCCTGCACAGCCCAGGCAGCAGCTGAACGGATGGAAAATCCTCTGCCTCCTTGTGACCCTTGGGGCACAGGGGTCCATCCGCCCCTTGGCTTGACATTTCCCCAATGAGCTGGGTTAGGTCCTTGTTTCTGCTCCCACAGAGATTAACTGGCCATAAACCAACACACCTGAGAGATGGTTTCCCAGCCCCAGGTGCCTCCAGCCAGTTTCCAAACCCTCCTTTACCAGGCAACATCTAAGCCAATAGGAAAGAGTTCCACCTCTAAAAACCTTCTACTTTAGGGTTTTTTTCCCCTCAGTGCCTAAGGAGAACCCCAGCCCTGCTCCCTTGCCCCCAACCCAGTGAAACTGACAAAATACAGCATGAGGTTCATATCTGCTTCTGGCCAACAGATACAGCAATGACAACATTTAGGCAGGTGGAAAGAAAGAAAGAAAGAAAGAAAGAAAGAAAGAAAGAAAGAAAGAAAGAAAGAAAGAAAGAAAGAAAGAAAGAAAGAAAGAAAGAGGGTGAAAATCAAGGGGGGGAGTAAATTCCCCAGCCCCCACCTGGCCTTCCCTGAAGCGATGTTCCTCATTACAGGGCCTTTGTTGCCTTTTTGTTAGCATGATTCTCAAGCAAATGGCTGGGCGGAGATTATCAACGTTGCTGAAGGGGAGGGGGGTTCTGGGCACCCCATCAACATGAAAGGGAATGAATGGGGTGTCCAGTGCCTTAGAGGGCTGTGTAAATTGTCATGTGTACAGACATTAACATATGCCTTGAAAACACACTGTCAACAACTAGAGTTCTCTCTCTGCCTTGTAACTCCCTCTACAGCCACTAGGATTGCCACCTGTCTCCCTTATGCATATTCCAAACCATTAGCTCCCTCTCAGCGCTAAAGACAATGAGGCTCATGTTCACACAATGCACAGTCAACCTGTGGAACTCCTTGACAGAGGATACTGTGAAGGCCAAGATTATAACAGGGTTAAAAAAAAACTAGATACGTTCATGGAGGATAGGTCCATCAATGGCTATGAGCCAGGATGGGCAGTGATGGTGTCCCTAGCCTCTGTTTACCAGAAGCTGGGAATGGGTGACATAGGATGAATCACTTGATGATTATCTGTTCTGTTCATTCCCTCTGCGGCATCTGGCATTGGCCACTGTCAGCAGACAGGATACTGGGCTAGTGGACCTTCTGTGTGACCCAGTCTGGCCATTCTTATGTTCTTATGATCAATAGGCGCCTCCCAACAAGTGGGACATCTTGTCTGGGGAGCATTAACTAAGCTAAAGCTAAAATACACAATGCTCAGGAAAGGAGAGATCTGATACTTGAGAAGGAATCTCTTAACTATTGTTAGGTCTTGAAACCAAAGAGAACCCCTGCCAGGTGACAGAAAAAAATAACTTCCCCCTTTTCCTGTATTGAACACCTATAGTGCGCGATACATGAACCAAACATCATGGACAGGTGTGGAAACCATACGAGTGAAGCCAACCAGAAATAAGTGGCTGTGAGATCCAGAAAACTGAGGGTCAAATGGGGCAAACTGCCTGTTACCCCAATAAACCCAGACCAAATTAGATATGTGCAATTGTTTGACTTATGAATCAGATCTATTACATATTTATATATGTCCGCCATGTTCCTCCAATGTAATATCTCATATCCTGTAATAAGCCCTGAAAGATGTGAAATGAAAGGTATTAGCTTATTGAATCACAGTACCAACTCCAGCACACACCAGCAGGACTGAACTTCCTGCTACAACCCCCGATCAGATACAACAACAACATAACATACAAGACAACAACTTAACACTATGGCCTGGTCTACATTAGGAAATCATAGAATCATAGAATCATCGAATATCAGGGTTATATCAGATGTTAGGGGGCTTATTCCTTCACCCACTTACTTCCCTGGTCCTTCTTGCATGAACAGAGAGCAACAATACCCGAAGTCCAAAGGTGAAAACAATTCGATGTTTATTGGGGTGAACTTCCAGCAAGCATGATTCCAGTTTCCTTCCTTAGTATCCTCCTTCCCAGCTCTGACACCACAGAGCCTTACACCTGTGTCCCTGTTCCCATTCCTGCCCTTAGCCAAACATTATTCCAATTTCCTTACCCCCATTCCCTGTTCCCATTTCCCCTCTTTAGCAAAACATGATTCCAATTTCTGCACCCCCATTCCCTGTTCCCATCCCCCCACCCGCACACCCATCCCCTCCCACCCACGCCCACTCACTTCCTCATTGACTGCAGACTATATAGTAAAACTTGAGTTCTGCTTAGCTATACCTTAACCAATCATTTTCCTGAAATTTAACTAACCAATCCTAACATATTGTAACATGATTATGTAACCAATTATATCCCACCACCTTAATTAGTTTATACCCAGCAAAATTAATTATACAGCAGACAGGAACAATCACAGAACCAGACAGAGATTATACAGACAAACAATAGCAAAGTGGGAACTATAATGACAAGACAATACAGAAGTGAGGATTTCACATCCCAGCTATTGATAAGTGAGTTCTTGCCAGACAGGATGCTATCAAACTAAGTTTCCGTTTACATTTTCTAGGCACTTCCCTTTCTCTGGAGGTGATAGGAATACAATCCTGTCCTGATAGTGCCTAACAGCCCAATATCACCTTATTTCAATGTGACTAGTTTGGAATGTGAGGATGTGACCGTTCGCTTCCCAGTTTATGGCTGCCTCTGTTGCTTAGCCAAAGGCCTTAGCCTAAGAACAGGGCCTCAGACTGTCACAGTAAGAGAAGGCCCTTACACCGGCAGACAGTGATTTTGATTCTCTTTTGTACCTCTATAACTAGCCAAGCGATAAGAATACACCTAAATTCTTAGAGTATAGGCCTTTACAGACAGGCCTGAATAGCTATATCCTAACAGAAGGGACCTCAGAAGGTCATCTAGTCCAACCCCCTGCTCAAAGCACGACCAATCCCCAACTAAATCATCCCAGCCAGGGCTTTGTAAAGCCTGATCTTAAAAACTTCTAAGGATGGAGATTCCACCACCTCCCTAGGTAACGCATTCCAGTATTTCACCACCCTCCTAGTGAAAAAGTTTTTCCTAATATCCAACCTAAACCTCCTCCACTGCAACTTGAGACCATTACTCCTTGTTCTGTCATTTGCTACCACTGAGAACAGTCTAGAGCCATCCTCTTTGGAACCCCCTTTCAGGTAGTTAAAAGCAGCTATCAAATCCCCCCTCAGTCTTCTCTTCCGCAGACTAAACAATCCCAGTTCCTTCAGCCTCTCCTCATAAGTCATGTGTTCCAGACCCCTAATCATTCTTGTTGCCCTCCGCTGGACTCTTTCCAATTTTTCCACATCCATCTTGTAGCATGGGGCCCAAAACTGGACACAGTACTCCAGATGAGGCCTCACCAATGTTGAATAGAGGGGAACGATCACGTCCCTCGATCTGCTGGCAATGCCCCTACTTATACATCCCAAAATGCCATTGGCCTTCTTGGCAAAAAGGGCACACTGTTGACTCATATCCAGCTTCTTGTCCACTGTAACCCCTAGGTCCTTTTCTGCCGAACTGCTGCCGAGCCATTCGGTCCCTAGTCTGTAGCAGTGCATGGGATTCTTCCGTCCTCAGTGCAGGACTCTGTACTTGTCCTTGTTGAACCTCATCAGATTTATTTTGGCCCAATCGTCTAATTTGTCTAGGAATCTCTGTATCCTATCCCTACCCTCCAGCGTATCTACCTCTCCTCCCAGTTTAGTGTCATCTGCAGACTTGCTGAGGGTGCAGTCCACGCCATCCTCCAGATCATTTATGAAGATATTGAACAAAACCGGCCCCAGGACCGAACCTTGGGGCACTCCTTTTGATACCGACTGTCATCTAGACATGGAGCCATTGATCACTACCCGTTGAGCCTGATGATCTAGCCAGCTTTCTGTCCACCTTATTGTCCATTCATCCAGCCCATACTTCTTTAACTTGCTGGTAAGAATACTGTGGGATACCCTGTCAAAAGTTTTGCTAAAGTCAAGGAATAACATGTCCACCACTTTCCCCTCATCCACAGAGCCAGTTATCTCGTCTTAGAAGGCAATTAGATTAGTCAGGCATGACTTGCCCTTGGTGAATCCATGCTGACTGTTCCTGATCACTTTCCTCTCCTCTAAGTGCTTCAGAATTGGTTCCTTGAGGACCTGCTCCATGATTTTTCCAGGGACTGAGGTGAGGCTGACTGGCCTGTAGTTCCCAGGATCCTCCTTCTTCCCTTTTTTAAAGATGGGCACTACATTAGCCTTTTTCCAGTCATCTGGGACTTCCCCCGATCGCCATGAGTTTTCAAAGATAATGGACAATGGCTCTGCAGTCGTATCTGCCATCTCCTTTAGCATTCTCGGATGCAGCGCATCCGGCCCCATGGACTTGTGCTCATCCAGCTTTTCTAAATAGTCCTGAACCACTTCTTTCTTCCTTCTGGCTGGCAACCTCCTCCCCATGCTGTGCTGCCTAGTGCAGTAGTCTGGGAGCTGACCTTGTTCGTGAAGACAGAGGCAAAAAAAGCATTGAGTACATTAGCTTTTTCCACATCCTCTGTCACTAGGTTGCCTCCCTCATTCAGTAAGGGGCCCACACTTCCCTTGACTTTCTTCTTGTTGCTAACATACCTGAAGAAACCCTTTTTTTACTCTTAACATCTCTTGCTAGCTGCAACTCCAGGTGTGATTTGGCCTTCCTGATTTCACTCTTGCATGCCTGAGCATTATTTTTGTACTCCTCCCTTGTCATTTGTCCAATCTTCCACTTCTTGTAAGCTTCTTTTTTGTGTTTGAGATCAGCAAGGATTTCACTGTTAAGCCAAGCTGGTCGCCTGCCATATTTATTATTCTTTCTACACATCGGGATGGTTTGTCCCTGTGACCTCAATAAGGATTCTTTAAAATACAGCCAGCTCTCCTGGACTCCTTTCCCCCTCATGTTATTTTCCCAGGGGATCCTGCCCATCAGTTCCCTGAGGGAGTCAAAGTCTGCTTTTCTGAAGTCCAGTGTCCGTATTCTGCTGCTCTCCTTTCTTCCCTGTGTCAGGATCCTGACCTCGACCATCTCATGGTCACTGCCTCCCAGGTTCCCATCCACTTTTGCTTCCCCTACTAATTCTTCCCGGTTTGTGAGCAGCAGGTCAAGAAGAGCTCTGCCACTAGTTGGTTCCTCCAGCACTTGCACCAGGAAATTGTCCCCTACATTTTCAAAAAACTTCCTGGATTGTCTGTGCACCGCTGTATTGCTCTCCCAGCAGATATCAGGGTGATTGAAGTCTCCCATGAGAACCAGAGCCTGTGATCTAGTAACTTCCGTGGGTTGCCAGAAGAAAGCCTTGTCCACCTCATCCCCCTGGTACAGTGGTCTATAGCAGACTCCCACCACAACATCAGGCTTGTTGCTCACACTTCTAAACTTAATCCAGAGACTCTCAGGTTTTTCTGCAGTTTCATACTTGAGCTCTGAGCAGTCATACTGCTCCCTTACATACAGTGCAACTCCCCCACCTTTTCTGCCCTGCCTGTCCTTCCTGAGCAGTTATATCCATCCATGACAGTACTCCAGTCATGTGAGTTATCCCACCAAGTCTCTGTTATTCCAATCACATCATAATTCCTTGACTGTGCCAGGAATTCCAGTTCTCCCTGCTTGTTTCCCCGGCTTCTTGCATTTGTGTATAGGCACTTGAGATAACTCGCGTCCCTCTTTCTCTGTATGAGGCAGGAGCCCTGCCCTCTCACGCGCTCCTGCTCGTGCTTCCTCCCAGTATCCCACTTCCCCACTTACCTCAGGGCTTTGGTCTCCTTCCCCCGGTGAACCTTCACATAACTCGAGAACCAAGGGTCAATGAAATTATTAGGCAGTGGGTTTAAAACAAAGAAAAGGAAGTACTACTTAACACAACACACACACCTATGAAACTTATTGCCAGCGATGCTGTGAAGCCCAAAAGTATAAGTGGGTTCAAAAAAGAATTAGATAAGTTCCTGGAGGATAGGTCAGTGGCTACTAGACAAGATGGTCAGGGATGCAACCGCATGCTCTGGGTGTTCCTAAGCCTCTGACTACCGGAAGCTGGGAGTGGATGACAGAGGATGGATTACTTGATAATTTCCCTGTTCTGTTCATTCCCGCTGAAGCACCTGGTATTGGCCCTGTCGGAAGACAGGATACTGGGCTAGATGGACCATTGATCTGACCCAGTATGCCATGTTTATGTTCTTATGTAGTGTTCACACATATTCGCAGGTTGAGGTGAGCACTGGGGGTTGCAGGGAGCTGGGGGACAGCTTGAATATGGGGGGAATCTAATACATAGTTTAAAAGAACATCCCAATTTTCCTAGTGAAGACAAGGTCTGAATGGGAGCTGCTGAAACCTTTTGAAAATCTGGCCCTGATTATGGGTGCCGAACCCCTGTGAAAATTCTGGCTTTAACATGCGAAGCCTGTCCTGTGCAGAGCTGGGCTGCCAGCCTCTGCAGTGAAGAGCTCCCTTTGGGAAATGAAATCAGTTATTCCTGACAGCTCCTCTTAGTGTAATTGTTCCCTGAGGCTGGTTGTGGAATTATTAACAATGGATTTACTCAGAACAGAGTGGTGCTTAAATTAGAAACTGACTGGCAGGCCCTCATGCTTTATTGTATTGGCCAGTGTAATCCTGCGTGAAAGGAGAGCCTGCGTTTGCATTTCACACAAAGGCGACCGTCTGCTAAAGGAACTTCAGTCCTACCACAGGCTTGATAACAGTTCTTAAAAGGAGTGACTTTCAGAAGTGCAGTGCAAAAAGTAGGTGAACTAGAATGCCTGGCAATGGGAGAGGGCAGTTATATAATCAGCAGTACTAAAACATGGTGGACTGGAAAGAAATCGATGGGATACTGTAATAGCTGACTGTGAACAATGCAGGAAGCACAGATTGGGTGTAAGAGGTGGGGGAACAGCACTATATTAAAACAATTCAGGAAAAACAAAAACAAACATTTGAAATGGAGCGGCCCACACCACTGAACCCATATGGCTCCAAACTCCAAGCTATGAGAATAGAAATAGACTAGCAGGAAAAGGAGACAGGGTGCCCATTGTTACCTCATTGCCAGCCCCACTCCATCATCATGGACCAAGCCCCCCACAGAATGGAAGTGATGTAATAATCATGAGGCATTTACAAATAATAAATGTTGGGCTCTGTTTATTTGCTTCTGGTTGGGAATCTTTGGGGCTCCTTGTCCAGCTTCCCCGCACAACCACATGGGTTAGAAACTTCTTTAAAAGCATGAAAGCTGAGATTATCTGATAACCACTTGATTCCAGGAGCAGGGCCTTTAGGGAAAACTCCAAATACTACACTACAATTGCAAGAGTTGGTGACACTGTTAAGGGAGATCAAAGATGCAACAAAGTCTTAGGGTATGTCGTCCCTTCGAGCTCGGGGTGTGCTTCCCAGCTCACGAAGACATACCTGGGTTAGCTCTGACCAAGCTAGCATGCTTAGCAGCCACAGCAACATGAGTAGCAGCAGGGGCTAGCCACTCCAAGTACATACCTGTCCAAGACCATAGGTACGTACTTGGGATGGATAGCCCCTCCCACCAGTCACACTGCCACCACTCCCCTCTATTTTTAGCATGCTAGCTTGATCAGAGCTTGTATCTCCTTGAACAAGAATAACACCCCCAGTTTGAAGTGTAGACGTCCCCCAACAAACTGATGCTAATCGGGGATTTCAATTTCCACACACAACCTGCATGAGTCTCACAAGGGGTCATGATTTAGAGAAGCAATTTCTTGACACTTTAAAAGATGGCTTCTTAGAACCGCTGGCTCTAGAGTGCACAAGACCAGAGACTGCATTCGACTCCATGCAACAGCTGATGCCAGAAGATCTGTAGTTGGGTGGGTAAGTATAAGACCCTCGGAAAAGGAAAGGTACCGAATACTTGTTTGGAGACACTAGACCGTAGAAAAGGAGATTTCAAACAAAGGAGAAGTGCATCAGAAAGGCTCCAAAGTGAAAAGTCAGGAAACTGAACTCTGGGATTTTGGCTGGGATGCTCCTGCAGGGACCAATAACTGAGTCGTGGCGACACAGAACCCCCTGAGCAAAGAGGGAAGCAGGAGGGCAAGGGGTGAACCAGTCTGGCTAATGGCATATCCAGGGGTGATTTGAGCCAAACAGGGATCCTTCCTGAAATGGAAATGCTGCCCCGGTGAGGCCAATACACAGGAGTGAAAACGGCCACAGGGCTAGGAGCAGGGAATTGCGAAGATGCAGATGGAATTGGAAGACCAAAGAATGCTCAGTATTAAGACCGATGCCCCCACTAGTCCTGCCCTTCTTTCTGGCCTTTGACTTCTCCCATATGTCTGCCTGCTGCAGTGTGATGGCGACATGCCAGGACCCCACTGTTACTGTAACTGATTACGTTTTACCAATACTGCCATTTCCGGGACCCAGTGATCGGACACACAGCATTACATTCCTCAGTGGGGCCTTCCGAATTCATTTTAACTGGTAAACCGATCCACAGGAATTCATTCTGTCCGGAAGGAGCAAGCGCTGTCAGCATGGGGTGGATTCGCTGCGTTCTCCATACGTAACAAAGTGGTTAAATCCCTGCTTTAAGCACGACTGGCTGTCCCAAGGTGAGGCTCTTGGATAAGTATCCTTTATTTTCAGAGCTGCTGCGGCCACTCCCGCCTCCTATTGCCTACAATGGGCGCTGCATCTGAAATCCAGCTGCTTATTGAAGAGCCACTGGAGCATTTGGGACCTATTTTGCTCTGGTGCTGCTAAGCTGGCAGCACACTCCCCTGAAATAAAATTGAACAACAAAACCCTCATGGGAGGGCTGTGAAATATTCACGCCTGGCTGGTGTCTTAGCCCACGCCAGCTGAGTCAGGTGCCACTGTAGCTTCCCCTTGCCTGGAGCAGCGGACGATCCCAGGAGAGCAATGCACCTCGTTCACACATGTACAACATTGAACCTGAAGTCGATGAATGCCCGAGCAGTTCCAGAGCCGCAGGGAAGCTGGGCAGGGTTCCAGCAGCAAGCTGCCAACAAGGGAGCCTGCACCCCTCTGCACTGTGAGCCCGCAGGCCGGGCAACAGAAATAGCCTCCAATGTCATTGCAGCCATGCTGCAAACCCGCGAGAGATGCCACGGCAGCTACTTGAGGAGGCTGCCAAGCTGCCAGACACCACTGCTGCCAGCAAAACTATGCCCAGAGCTTGACATCTGGGTCCCGCAGCTGCTGTCCAGAGAATGGTGCTTGTTCAGCCTGCCAAGGCGCACGGCTGCCCTTCCCCTCTGCTCCCATCACCCTTCCGGTCCTCAAGCCAGCCCGAGAACCCTGAGCTGCTGGGGCTCCTGTAACGTAGGGGCATGAGGCCCAGTCCAGCACACAGAGGGCACAAAGCAGTCGCTGAGTCCTGAGCTAGCCAGGGCGAAAAGGCTGCAGAGCCCAGTAAGTTCTGCCAGCCTTCTTCACTGCACATCTAGTGGCTGCTCTGGGGGTCTAGAAGGAGTTCCACAGAGGATATGGAGACCCAGGGCCAAATTCTTCGTACACTTTACACCCTGGCAACATGAAGGGCCCTGAGTTTACACCTGGAGAGAACACACCCATTCTCCTCCCTTCCAGAGATGTGCCGGAGGTGCAAAGCTGGACCCAGCATCTGGGGATCCAGACCAGAACTTCCCCTCCAAGTATGGAGGAGCTTGGGACTAAGGTTCTAGTTTAGCCCCCCCCACACACACCAGCCCCTGCTAATTACAGGGTCCTCTCACTTACCAAGCAGTGACTTTCCTCTTCTCACAGCATGTTTTTCCATGTTGGCCCCTCCGTTGAGCTTGCTGCCTCCACTGTGTTTAACTCTTCCAGACCTTGTCTCTCCTGCGCCCCAGCCCAAGGCAGGCATTGCCTGGGGCTCACAGATAGCCTGATACCCACTCCAGTCAACACTCACTCAAACTTCCTGGGATATCTAGACCCCACTCTCCTCCTATTGCTTCCTCGCTTGCCTTTCTTTGGACAGTGGAGCCCAGGTGCTGAGGGCCTGTGCTAAGCACAATCATGCACTACCGCAGAAACATCCCCCTGCAATACACCCCTTCTCTTGGGGATGCAAAGCAGGAGAGAGAAGAGGGACTGGGGAGTCTATAAAAGCACTTTCTCTTAACAAAAGAGCGCAGCAAACAAACTGACCTTGTCAGCTGTATTCACTGGGAATGGTTAGAACTTTGCTCCTGAGAACGATGCAGAATATGGTGCTAGCTCAGAGCCGTGCTGGCAAAATGTTTGCTGAACACTCCAGCAGGTCTGGTTCTGCCCTGCAGGGTGCACTTCGCCCTTACCCACTGTCCAGGACCATGCACCTAAGCTTCCTTCAGTCCCTGCAATGCAGGCCCAATCCTGTCCATGCTTAGCTAGGCTGTTTTGCGGCAGGTGAGGGTCACGCAGTGTCACAGTCATGTGATTCCCGGGGCCTGCTGGCTCTGGCTGGGCTGGCCATACCCTGGCATTCGAGCTGCCTCAGCCACAGAGCACAGGAAAGGTTAGGAGCTGGGAACCTCTGCCCCAATGTCATCCAACCTGAAAAGGCCACAGCACAGAGCTTTGGCTGCTTCCACCCACGAACCGTTCATTCTCACACGGCTGGGGCAGAGAACAAAGGAGGCTCTGGCCTTATGCAGCCACCTGAAAGCTGGCTGCCCGGCAGAGCTGGTAAACTCCCAAAGGGGCACAGAGCCCTTCTGGGGGCCTCACTCACAGTTACACTGGGACATTTTACTCCATTTACTCTCTGCCTTTACCCCGATGTAGAGCTGGGGAAACCGAGGCACAGAAGGACGTCGAGACTTGCTCAAGGCCACAGAGTGAGTCCACAGACAGCCAGCAGTTGAGCCCCAGGCTCCTGAGTCCCAGGTTTATAGCATGCCTGCTGGAGCACACTGCGTCCCTGGATGCATCACCTCGAAATACATTCTAGCAAGACCTTTAGCTCAGCAATGCCCTGCAGATATAAGCTATTCTCCCTTGTTAAATACCAAGATTTATGCTGCTCACAGTATGAGAAGCTGGCTCTTAGAGCAATAGATAGAGAAAAACTTCCAAAGCTGAGCAATAAAAATTGTCAAGCCTTCTCACCAGCAGATGTCAGCCCCCGCCAGAGATAGAGCCGCTTCGTGCAGCCCAGAGGTCAAATGGAAGGAACACAATGGGAGCAGACAAAAGCTCTTTCTCTAAAGGAGAGGCCATCTGGAGAGCTGCGTTACTGACCAAGCTGTGCTAAACTGCTGTCAAGTCTCCCCAACACCACCAGGGGCTGCTTAGGCCAAGGGAACATCTCTCCTAGGAAATCAAAGACAAAAAAGGCCTGATTCTGCTCTTGTTTACACTGGAGTCACTCCCTGGAAGTCAATGGATTTACACTGGTGAAAGTGAGAGCAGGATCAGACCCAAAGAATATCAGAGCTTCCAGGGAATGCAAAGAACTGTTCCCCTTTGGGGACTGCAGCTATTCCCACAAACAGACACAGAAATGCCACCAAGTTGAGTGGAGGGCCTCGTTTCACTTGGCCAATTATTTATTTATACCCCAGTAGCACACACAGGCCCCAGCAGAAATCGGGGCCCTATTGTGCCAGGTGCTGAGCATGCACATAGTAAGAAACAGGTCCTGCCCCCAAAAGTTTATACTCTAAATATATAAAGGGTGAGAGTGCTTTGAAAAGTCGGTAGACAGGAGATTTGAACTTATAATCATCTTGTTGCAAGCACATATAACTGTGCTCTGGCTGCAAGGAGGGGAGTAGAGCATATGTCTCTCACTCTCTTGACTTTCCAGACCAGCAAGTGTCAATGATAGCAGGGGATTCTCCAGCTGGTAGTTTATGTCATCAACTAAATACGCTGGTTCATCTTGGCCCATTTCTCTGCATGTATTTTTAAGCATCTAAGAAAAGGGCTATAACCAAATGCTGAGTGTGTGTGTGATGGATAATGCAGAGATCAGTGCATGCTGAGCTCAGAGCAGAACCCAGTCCTTGCAAAGAGTCTGAATAAATGCAAGACAATCAGAGTTAATTCAAAAAGTGCTTCTTTTGTTACTCTCCTCCTCCTTTCTGTCTCAGCCCATTTCCGATCAAACCCCCACAAACAATTCCAGTTCTGGTCACAGGTAGATTCTAGGCTTGGCTTTGTGCCATTTACATGCAACTTGGTTTTAAATCCCTTTACACTGAAGTTGATGCCTCAGCCTTAACTGAAGAGCAGCCCTATGTGTTGGGAAATGGCTCAATTCGGCCCAGCAGAGCAGTCCTTGTTGTTTGAAAGACACCTGGGTCTGGGGCACTCGCACAAAACGGGGAGCAGATCTTATAGGAGCTTCTCTCATCTCTGCAGAACTAGACTAGCACAGGTGTGTTCTGGGCAATGCAACCTTCCAGCCCTGCCCCAGACGCTCTCCTGGACAGTGGGAGTGTGTGACTAGCTGCACCCTGCAGTGTCCTGCATAGTAGACAAAGGGACAGGAAGTAAACCAGATTCTTTATTGCAGCTGCTTGACAGACAGACCCCGTGGCTCTCCAGCTCCCAGAGCGACTGACATGAGCTGCATAACCAGGTGTGACCACACAGGAGGATCAAGTCCTGGCCCGGACTGAGCCATTGTGGATGACGCTGCTGACTACAAAGCATACCCTCAATGGAGAGCTCCCTAGAATTCCCAGTCACATCACACAGCTTCTCTCAGGCCCTGCCTAGACAACCGGGCTCCTTCCTCAGCTGGGGCAAACGAGGGACCTACGTCAAGAGCCAAACCCAGGGTGCTACCACATCAGAGCCCAGTGGCTGCTGCATACACTCAGTCAGAGCCAGCTCCGCCCTGGCATAACTGGCTATGGTCGGTGTCAAGGCTGGAGCAGCAGCGGTTCTCCAGCCCATTATTATTATGGGTGTGGGGGGGAGACCTCATTCCACTTTGTGGATGGCCTCCTCGAGCCACTGGAAATCACTGCCTGTGAGAGGACATTGTCTGAGCCTGAGCTGTTGATGGCTTTATAACAGCTTAAAGCAAATTATGTTAACTTTTCAAAGCTTATTGAGATGCAAAGCAGGCTGCTGGGACGCAGGTCACCAGAGACGTGCCAACTGTTCGCCCTGCACACCGGACGGCACCTTGGACTCCACAGCAGCAGTTTGGGAAAGTTGACAGTTATCAGCGTCAGCTGTGTAGCATGTTCCCATCTTTGGGTGCAGGCTGGGGCTGTTGCATTCCAGATCCCCCCCCCCGCCACCCGCCCACCCCCGCCCAACATACTGAGCGTGTCCGTGCTCTGGGAGCCAGCAGGGACGGGGGCGATGCTCCGATACCAGACACATGCGAGCAGATTGTGACAGTCTGACACTGACCAAGCAATTTTAGGGGTCCAGTTTCTGTCCATGGTTGCTGAAATCCCAGCTTATCAGGGGTCAAGCTGCTGCAGACCGGCCTGTCAGTGGGGTTTGTGGGATACTGGGGTCCATCTAGGAAAGTCCAGCTTTTACCCTGGAAAGTCATCCCCGTTGCCAGTAAAAACCCTACATGCCCCATCCCAGGCTCTCCGTGGTCACTGGTCCTGCTCACACTCATTTCAGCCTTTGGGAAGTCTCCTGCCTTCAGGTTCATGTACTGGGGCAGCAGAACCTGGGAAGGGAGGTAGTGGGGGCTAGGACCCCCACAATGGAAATATTTGTGGGGCTGATCTTTATTCCCACCCCTGCACATCATTCCGCTGCACATTCTGGGAGCCAGTGTTCCCTGTAAACTGCACATGTGCGGGGGGTGGAGGAGAGAGCCAGAGGGACTGGAGCAGCCAATGTGGTCCCCAGGATCAGGCCAGGTAGCAGCTAGGAACCAGGGTGATCAGGCTGGGGCTTGGAGAAGCTATCCTGGCAGCTGGCGAGAGAGATGCAAACTGCAGGACCTCCCTTCCCAGTCTGGAGCCAGCTGCCCCCCTACCTGAGTCTCAGTAGCTCCTCCTCGCTCCCCATGCAGAGCACCTCCTGTGCTGCCCTGCTCCCCCTCCAATCCCTCCATCCCCCCCAGTCAAAGAGAGTTTCCACCACTGCTGTCATCTGTACTAAGAGACATGGGGTGTCTCCACAGTGCTGCAGTGCCCTAGTGTAGACAGGGCAACTGGCAGTTTCACCTCAGTGCAGCTGGTTCGGAGGGTGCCTCAGCTCCCCAGGAGGTTTCCAGGAGTGAGAGCCGCACCTGGCCCAGGGGAAGCCCAAGACCCAGGCTGGCCATGAGGTGCAGGGAGACACCAGCGGGTGCTGAGGTCCTACCGGACTCACTGGGTTGTTTGTGGGCGATAGAGATCTCTGAAAGGAGTCTAGTCCCCTCCATCCCCCCACCACACACATCATGGGGCTCCCCTAGGACCCTGCCAGCACCATGTCATTGTTTTCAGGGAGGCCTGTAAGACCCTGCAGCGCAGTGAATGAGAGAGGGTGGGCCCAGGTTTCCACGCCAGCTCAGTGGGGCCTGAGGCAAGTGGGAGCAGTTCTGGGATCCCAGCTGTGCCAAGCAGCTGGGACACTGCCCTGCAAAGAGCAAACAAGAGACAGAGAAATAAACCCTGCTGCCATGGGAAAGGCAGAGAGAGAAAAAGAGAGAGAGCCATTCATACTGCAGAGTTCTCAGCTGCGGCCCTGGTGCTGGGCTGGGGGGTCTGTGTGGAATCTGCCCTGGTGCTGGGCTGGGGGACCTGGGTGGGATCTGCACTGGTGCTGGGCTGCGGGACCTGGGTGGGATCTGCCCTTGTGCTGGGTTGCAGGGGTCTGTGTGGGTTCGGCCCTGCTGCTGGGCTAGGGGATCTGTGTGGGATCTGCCCTGTCACTGGGCTGGGGGATCTGTGTGGGATCTGCCCTGGCACTGGGCTGGGGGATCTGGGTGGGATCTGCCTGGATTTCACTTCTTTCCTCTCATCTCCCCTTGTAGAGCTCTCCCCATTGTGGTTTAGTAGCCTAGGTGTGTCCCTTTCTTATACTCCTTCTCTGTCCAGGCCCCTGTTTGACCCCCTCACTCACACACTGATGGGTCCCCTGCAGGAGAAAACTCTTATCACCATTTTACAGATGGGGAAACAAAGGTAGTTTCATTCCTGTGCTGGCTCCAAGGATGGTCTTTTGGTTTCATAAGTCCACCCCTGCCTGCTGGGCACGTTATAGAGGGGCAGAATCATGAGGGTGCAGGCCCACCCCAGTTCAGATCCTCACCTCCACGGCTGCTATGCTAGGGGGCCTTCTGCCAGCCATGCTCACCTCACTGGCACAAAGAATCCACAGGCCAGCGATGAATAAGGCCCTAAGTGACTCTGCCAAAGAAGCACGCAGCAGAGGCAGGAATCAAGCCCAAGTGCCCTGAGTCTGTGCCCATTCCCTAACCACAAAGCCATGCCTCCTCCATGCAAGGAGGAGAAATTCACTTTGTGGCCCCCGCCTGAAGCTCCCAAAGCACGTTGCAATCATCGGACGTTTAGAGTCAGCCTCCTTGGGAGGTGGAGCCATGTTATCCACATTTCACAGCTGGGGAAGAGAGACTTCCCAGGGCTGCACAGTACCACCAGCCTTTGCCATATCCATAGGACTCTCCGTCCCACCTTCGGCTTGTGCCGAGGGCTGGGGGCCAAACAACAAGCCCAAGCTGGTCTCTGCAGAGCCTGCAGGGCAGCCCCGGGGCTGTGAGAACAGGCAGCTGCAGAGCTGGGAGCACTAAGGGACAGCAGGGGAGCCTGCTCTAAGCTGCTCCAGCCAAGGGGAGCAGGGTTGGCCTGAGCAGGTTGGTTCCAGCTCCCTGGAGTATGTGGCAGCAAGAGCTGCAGCAGGGCAGATCTACACTGCGGTGGGGCTCAGGGTGCCACCTCTGAGGGACGGGGACCACCAGGCCCCAGCTGCCTCTGGAGAGCGCACTGCAGCCACATGTGCGTGACTCATTCATGGGAGAGGGCCAGACCCAGCTTGGGGTCAGCTTCTCACCAGCCATGTGCTCCAGTCTTCTCCAGTATGGGCTAAGGCCCCAACCCCTCTCGGGGGGCTAGTGCAGTGAGACCGACATGAGGCTTCCTAGGCTACTGGTGCCATAAGCTTCTCCACCTCAGCCCCCACAGACAGCTCCGGATGAGACTAGATCCCAGAGCTGGCTGCCACCTGGCCAGTGAGATGGGAGCCAGGTGCCTGGTAGCCTTGCAGTCAGGCAGGAAGTGAGTCTCTGGCCTGGCACCATTGCTGGGCATGCCCCTGGCCCCATCCAGGGACACAGCTGAATGGTCCCTTTGTTATGCAGAGGGGCTGCCCCCTCCCTCCTTTGCTCTGCCTGGTGCCACAATCAGTCAACCTGACAAACTCAGGTCAGCAAGCGCTGGCCAAGGCGCAGCACTGAGCCCGGACCATCCTGATCCCCTCACCCAGCCCCAGCCAACCCGCCCCAACACCTGATTTCTCTTTAATTACATTCCCCATCTCCCCTCAGTGTCATGCTAATCAGCCCAGGGTTGGCGCAGCTGCCCGGATTAAATTAGGCCCAAATAATAGAAGGTAATTATATTTCCATGCAGCACCCGGAATTCTCTCTTCTGTGGCAAGTGGCAGGGAGGGGCTTTCTCTGAAAGGGAATCAGGGGGCTGGAGATGCAATTGGCTCTCACAATATTTACTATAGCAATTACCTTCCCATTCAGTCTTCACTCCTTTGGAGAACAGTGGCCTGAAAATTTGATTAGGGAAGTGGGTTAGAATGTGTGGGGGGTGAGACAGGAATCATAGAATCATAGAAGGTTAGGGTTGGAAGGGACCTCAGGAGGTCATCTAGTCCAGCCCCCTGCTCAAAGCAGGACCTATCCCCAAGTTTTGCCTCAGATGCCTAAATGGCCCCCTCAAGGATTGAACTCACAACCCTGGGCTTAGCAGACCAATGCTCCAACCACTGAGCTATCCCTCCTCCCCCTGAGAGCTCCACCTCTCAGGAGGTGCTGAGAGAATGTGGTGGGAGCAGTGACATGAGGGGTACAGAGGTGACTTGGGGCAGTGAGTTTGGAGCAGTGAGGGGATGTGGTGGGGCAGTGAGATGGTGGTGCAGAGGAATGTGGTGGGGGTGCTGAGGTGATGTGGTGGGGCAGTGAGATGGGGGTGTAGAAGGGATATGGTGGCGGTAGTGTGATCGGGTGCTGAGGGATGTGGTAGGGGCAGTGAGATGAGAGTGCTGAGGGGATACAGTGGGGGCATTGAGATGGGGGTGCTGAGGGATGTGGTGGGGCAGTGAGATCAGGGTGCTGAGGGGATACAGTGGGGGCAGTGAGATGAATGTGATGGGCCGTTTGGTAGGGTACTAAGGGAATGTGATGGGAGCAGTGAATTGGAGTGTGCTGAAGGCATACGGAGGGGCAGTGAGGTTGGTGGTTTCATGGATTCACAGGATCGGTGCTAGACCCCCAGCTTTGGAGTAATCCTTTGGAGGAATCCCCTTCCATGTGCCAGACCCCCAAGGGGTCTCACTCTCACTTCAGGGAAGTCCACGTGGCCTCACTGCTTCCTGAAACTGAACCTCTGGGGCTTCAGCCCTCCTGCTTCACACTGTGAGCTCTGCTCAGCAAGTACAACTGAGACAGGCTCCTGACAGAGCCGTGTCCATTCTTCAGGGACTAATGCACTTTACCCAGTATTTGCAGTGATTCTCAAACAGCATTGTTGAAACAGTTGGGTTTATTAGTCCACTGGAACATAGCATTAAGAATCCTTAGGTTGGCAACACAGAGAAAAAATGGTTAAAGCACAGTCCAATCTGGTCAGCCAAGAGCAATTCAACAACCCAGCTATAGTGAATTTCACGTTCAGGCCTTGCATCTCTCTGAGGGCTGATCTCCACACTCCTGAGAGATGTAGCTATGCTGATGTAACCCCATGGAGAAGGGGAGGGACTTGCATGAGGTCACACAGGCCAGTGAGCCAGAAATAGAATCCTGATCACCCGAGTCCCAGGCCAGTGCCCTGCACTCTGAACTGTCCTGCTTCCCAATAGCAATTGCAGCCCCATGTCTGCTCATTGTCTACCCTCCACGCTTAGTCTCCCCTTCTCCACACACCAAACAAAAAGAGGGAGCTTTGCAGAAGTCCCTGAATTTTACCAAATTCAGGCTCAGGAAGACCAGGGTCAGGACATAGGGACATGGGCAAAGTTGTGTGAGGGGAGCCCAGGGCTGGGACATGAGAGGGCTGTGATCAGGATTGAGAGGCACCAGGAGAGCTGGGGGCGGGGCAGGGGGCGGAGGGGGGGGGGAATAGGGTTGGAATAGCAGGGGGCTGCAGGTCTGGGTTGAGGTGGAGTGGCAGAGCTGTGTCGAGACCCTCAGGCTGGAATAGAAGGGGGCTGTGGTTTGGGAATGAGAGGCACAGGCAGAACTGGTGAGAGGATCCCAGTGCTGGAATGACAGGGGGCCATGTGTTGAGACTGAGGGGCACTGGCAGAGCTGTGGCGGGGATCCAGGGCTGGAAATGCAGGGGGCTGGGGTCAGGACTGTGGGGGCAGTGACAGAGCTGGGATGGGGGAGCCCAGGGATGGAAATGCAGGGGGCTGTGAGTCAGGATTGAGGGGCATTGGCAGAGGTGGGATGTGGGAGCCCAGGATTGGAAAAGCAGAGTGGGTGCATGTTGGGTTTGCAGGGAATTGACAGAGCTGGGAGGGGAGTAATGCTGCAGGTCAGGTCTGGGGAAGAGGAAAACCAGGGTGGAACAGGAGAAGAAACACTGTAGCTCCCTAGAGATGGGACAAATGTTCCAGAATTTGGACCCCTCCCCTCCACTGCGCCCCACCACCCTTCACAGATTGGGAAGGAAAATCCAAATATCAATATTTTCAGGGAAAGAAACATTCTGAAAATGTGGGTTTAGAAACATTGAGGCATTTGATCAACAGGAAACTAGGGTGGGGGCGGAACGTCTCAGTGTCTGGTACTGGGAATGGAACACCCTGGGATTTGGGATGGGGAACAAAATGTCCAGGCACTCAGAATTGGAACAAAATTCCAATGTCAAAAATGTCAAATCAAAGTGAAAGTCTCTTTTTTGTCCTAAGGGGAAATTTAAAAATTGTGTCAAAAATCTCCATTTTCGTGCAGGAAATTTCCATTTTCATGAAACCGCCTTTTCTGATGGGAGAACTTTTTGTGGAACAAATGTTTCCCCACCCTAATTCCCCACTCCCCAACAAGTGCAGCGTGCATCTGTTTGGGGCCTGCCTACTCACAACTCCAGCTCTACATGTACCTTTCCTCCATGTATAACTGGCAGTTGCGGGATACTTTTCTCCAGATATGGTGATACTAGTAGACACAGTTCTGTTGGGATGAGCATCTTTGCACCAGTATAACCATGTCCACAGTGGGAGGGAGGCTTTAACTAGTCCAGGATAGTTAAAAAGCTACGACTTTCTAGTATGCACTGACATTGTAGCTATGTCCGTCCCAGGTTATTAAAGAGACAAGATGGGTGAGGTAAGATCTTTTATTGGACCAGCTTCTGTTGGTGAGAGACATGGGCGGCATGTGAATGGCTGGCTGGGGGAGGCTAGCCCCAGCCCCGCCCCTTCTGCCCGTGCCCCTCCCTCCCCCCACCAGAGCTGAGCCCCCCTTCTGCCCCTTTCTCTGCTCCACCCCGCGCTGGAGCCCAGAGCTGCTGCCCACCACCAGAGCCCAGGGCTGGCTCCCCACTGCAGCCACCAGCCCAGTCCTGCGGCTAACCTGCCAGCCCCAAGGGAGAGCCCGGAGGGCGGGCAGCACACGGCCCCAGCCCTGGAGCGCGGGAAGGTGGGCGGAGCGTGGCCCCAGCCCCAGTGGAGCATTGGAGGGCTGTAGCTGGAGGACTGGGGCCGCACGCAGGGAATGGTCATGGCAGGATGCGAGGTCACGCCTGACTGCTGCCTCCCTCAGCCCATGCGACCCGCCGCCCAGTGTGAGAGTCAAGCTTTTGTGCTACACAGCGCTCGTCTTCAGGTCTGGGAAACTTGAGAAGAGCTCTGTGTAAGCTCGAAAGCTCGTCTCTCTCACCAACAGATGTTGGTCGAATAAAAGACATCACCTCACCCACCTTGCCTCATGACTTCTAGTATAGTCAGGGCCGAACACAGCACTTTGCTTTGCTGGGCCCTGAGGAAAGGCTTCCCCTCCCCCTTTCTAGGGTGTCTGTGAACTTCTGCAGGGCTTTGCATCGGATCCGCAATTAGGGGATTTCTTTACAAGCCTGTAAATGAATCACTACAGCTTCACCCTGCCCCTCACAAATCAACGGCTCAAAGATGCATCCAGAACCCATTGCTGATGAGGGGCAGCAGCTTTCCCATGTCAACCCATTCTCTGTCAGCTTCCTGGGGAGCCCCTAATGCCCCGAGCCTAACTAGCCCTGCTCCTGCTTCAGAGCAGCAATGGAAGAGCCCCACATCAACCCTTTGGTGGGGCTGTCTCTCGCTGTCTGGGATGAACCCTGCCCCCACTCCCTCCCGGGGACTGGCAATGCAGAGTGCAGGTCCCAGCTAAGCCAGTTAAGAGCTGACAGATGGAATCTCGTTTCAATCCTGCTCCAGGTTGTGGAGTGGAAGGGATCTGGGATTCAGAGCGCCAAAAAAGACATCCAGGCCTTGGAGCTGAATTAGCCAGCTGGCCCTGTATTGGGTGCATTTAGCACTGGGTCTGGAGCCTGGGGGACAGGGAGCAGAGGACAGTCCTGGGCTGCACTTGCTTTCCTGACACTCCTCAGACACTGGCAAAAGAAGCCTCCTTACTGAGCCAGACACACACTTTCACTCCATCGCTTTTGCAGCTGACAGTGCCAGGGATGGGCCAATGGAAGTACTAGGCCTCAGCTGAGACCCCCCTGCCCCCACACTCTTCTGGGGTCTTCCCCCAAGTCAAGGGACTGGCTCATCCAGATCCCACAGCCTTGCCCTGGTGGACTGTGAGGTGACTGGCTTTCAGGCCTGCATGCCCAGCCTGAGGGGTCAGTTCGTACTGGTTCCCGTCCTGAGGCTCTGCCCCAGGAGAAAGGGCTGGGAGCTGAGATGCTGCTGGATGTTTCTCAGTGGAAGAGGCCTGCCGCCAGGAGCTGAGTGGATCTGTGGGTTGGCTCGGGGAGCAGTGATGTTGATGCCATCTGACGAGGGGTACTGTGTGCTTTAAGCCCAACGGAGCTGGAGGGGGAGCCAATTTCAGGGCCTCCTGGCTCCCAGACCATTTCCCTAAGCTCTTGCTGAGAACCCGTGGGGTGAACCCCACGGGGCAGTGTGACCTAAGAAGGACACAGGCCTCGTCCCCAGGAGACTCGTCTGAGCTGGCTCCCAGGGAAAGAGCTGCCAGGTTCTTGCTACATTTTCAGCCCTCGAGCCCAAGATTCCAAGTGACAGAGACTCCCCCATGTCCCGTGGCAGCCGCACCAATGGCTAATCCCTCACTCCCTCTGCTAGGAAGGGGCGCCTTCTTTCTGGTCTGGATTTGTCTGACTTCACCTCCCAGCCATCAGATCCCATTCTGCCTTTGCCTGCTAGTTAGAGGAGCCCGATGCTCTCAGAATCCTGCTCCCCGGGTAGAGACCATGATCGGGGCGAGGGGGAAGTGATTCCCTGTCCTGTCTTCTCTGCAGGAGCCCAGAGTGGGTAGCCACAATGTTCCCTTCTGGCCATGACATCGCTGACCCTACTAGACCCCTGCTGAGCTGCTGGGACCCATCCATTCCACGTGTTCCTGTCGGCGTTTTCTCCTTTGTGCAGGCCAGGTCTCTGAGCAGCTGTTCTGAGCCTCAACCTCTTTGTGCTCGGATCTGACACCACCCCCTCCCGCTCTGCATTGGACCTTGCATCCTCCACTCCAGCAGGTCAGCTTCTTGGCCTGACCATCTCTCCCTTGTGGCACGGGACATGTCCCCCTTTCCAGTGTATCCCAAATGCCCCAGCCTCCCTCTCCAATGTCACATCCAGCCCCGCCCCCTCCAGATCTCAGTCCAGGCCCAAGAGGTGCCATGCACACTCACTGTGATTTTTAGGGGTAATTATGGCTCAGACAGTGCCAGCAGGCAGCAGTTTGTCCATGGTGTTTTCAAGCCTCTAATGCAGCCTGGGCTATGTGGGTCACATCCTCTCCCAAAGAGGCTTATGTCTCCACAGCCTGTCCTGACAGCTGGGGAGCAGCTCATGCATGGGTGCAAGGATCTGGATCCTGAGGGAGGAGGGGAAAGGAGACACTGGCCAGGCAGGGGGATGAATCCTGCTGTGCAGTGAAGTTGGAGTGGTACCTGCCCAGCCATGTTCCTTGGGCCTGACCCCTCCCCAGCTCCTCCGACCCAGTACTGCTTGTTCTCTCCCGGCAGAGGTCCTGCCAGTGCCTGTATTGCCCCACCCCTTGGCTGCTGCCTCTGGCTCCTCACTCAGCCCCACTGCCCAGCTGACTCCCTTCCCCTTGGCAGTGTCAGCAGCCACATTGCATGGAAGTCAGGAGGGTCTATCAGCTGCAGCAGGTGCCCGCTGACCCTACTGGGGGAACCTCTTACTGCAGGAGAGCATGTGCCTTGCCATGCCACAAAAGTGAGCACACCTCGTCCCCCACCCAGTGCTTTGGAATTGGGGTCCCTGCCCACGGAATCGGGATCAGGGCCCCAGAGGTGTCCACTGAATGGGGCAGGGAAGGGGCAAAGGCAGCAAAGACATAGGGCTGGCCCACAACATTTTGGCACCTGAGGCGGGGAGCTCAAATGATACCCCCATGCCCCCTCGCTTGGGCCAAAACTTTGAAAGGTCTCAGTTCTGCCTTCTTCCTGTTCTACTCCTCTCATGGTACTGCCCTGCTACCTACCCCAATAAAAGAGACCAACTTAAAATGCCTTGTTCAAAAATTTTAAGTAACACTTAACTTTCAAACGCCTGAACAGCAAATGTGCCATGTCTTAGCTGAGTGCTCTAGCCACTGGGCTAGGTGATATTCTGATGTGGGGCTCCCTCAGCCTCTCCTGTTGAAGCTATTCCACTTTGTATAAGTAATTAACCATTGGAGCCAGGATCCTGAGTCACCCATTCAACAGGCGTGTGCCCTGACCGCCAGGCTAGCATACTCACCCTCTCCTTGGCCCTCTGACTTTCATTATTCCACAGTGGCACAGGTGCTGGCTTCCTCTGGACCCCAGGGGTGCTCAGCTCCCTGCTTTGCCCCAGGCCCTCCCCCCACCCAACCCCTTTCCCCCAATCCCCCACCCCGCCCTGCCCAGTTCTGCCCCTGTCCCCGAGCACCTCCTGCATACCGCAGAACAGCTGATCACGGCAGATTGGAGGTGTTGGAGGGGGGGGCCTGACTGTCGGTGGGTGCTAAGCATCCACTAATTTTTTCTGTGGGTGCTCCAGGCCTGGAGCACCCACAGATTCCGCATGTATGCACAGTGGAACAGCTCTGACAGGGGAGATTGAAGGAGCCCCGCATCAGTGTATCCCAGAGGTGAGGGCACTCACCCAAAAGAGGGGAGACCCCCTGTTCAAAGCTTTTCTGCCCCTCAGGCAGGGGGGGGGGTTAAACCTGGATCACTCATTTCCCAGGTGAGTGCTCTACCCCTGGGCTAGAGGCTTCTGTCAATTCCAGGGCCAGAAGGGACCACTGTGATCATCTAGTCTGACCTCCTGTACAGCACCGGCCAGAAACCTGCCCCGAAACACTCCCTAAAGCAGAGCTTTTAGAGCAACATCCCATCCGGATTTAAAAATGGTCAGTGCTGGAGAATCCACCACAGCCCTCGCGAAGCTGTTCCAGTGGTTAACTACCCTCACTGTTAAAATTTTATGTCCAGTCAGAATTTCTCTAGCTTCACCTTCCAGCCATTGGATTGTGTTAGACCGTTCTCTGCTAGACTGAGGAGCCCGCTATTAAATATCTGTAGGTACTTATAGACTGTAATCAAGTCAACCCTTAATCTTCTCTTTCTTAAAATAAGTAGATTGAGCTCCTTGAATTCATCACTATGAGGCATGTTTTCTAACCCTTTGTTCATTCTCTTGGCATTTCTCTGTAACTTTTCTGCCAGGTGGAGCCAGCAGCAACCAGTGCTGGATTAAATATTTAGGGGTTCCTTTTGAACAATACAACACAGAACCGGCTCGAGTCCCCATCCTGTCAGCTGAGAACATTACACACTACCCCCAGGCACCTCTGAGGCTCAATATTTCCCCACTTGCACAGAGTCTAAGTGTAGAAAAGAAACTTTGAATGAAAGGAGGGGAGTCACCCGACATTAATTAGAGAAAATGCCACAAGCAGGATTCATAATCATAAAACTGTGAGCAGGACGCCCATCCCGGAGTCCGTGGGGCAGACTCTTCTGCCTCAAGTTCTTAAGTTCTACAACCAACAGTTCCTTTTCTGGGCCCCTCTCTGCTCCCTCACCACACCCCACTCACACTGAGTTGTCCTTGGTCAGTGAGGACCCAGGGTTCAGAGGTGCACCTGTGTGAGTTCACCTCCCACCTGGAGAGAAGGCACCTGGCTTGTTCCACCATCTGAGCACTGGCTTTGGCTGGGCACCCCACCAGCTACAGTTCCTTGCCACTCGCCGCTTCACCAGCTGCTCATTCACTAGCTGACTGTCAGTCACCTTCTGCTGCCACCTGCCTCTCTGCTGTGACCTCTGCACATCAGTCTCTTAGTGATTTTCAGCTCTTTGCAGACTGGGCAAAAACACTGCCCCACCACAAGTCATTTCAGCTCTCATTTGAGCACTTTAACATAACAAAAGGCTCCTAATGAAGCCTATTTAGCTCTGTCTTTGAACATTGGGGAGAAACAGGTTAAACCAGACCAGGAACCCTTGGGAAGAGTCCACACCTCCTGGCTGGGATACCTATCCCTACCCTCTTACTTTCTCAGGGGTCTGGCATTTGAGCCCCTGGCTTAGCGAGTTCCTTTCAGCTGAGGGTGACCCCCTCAATCGGGACGAACTCAACACAGTTCTGATCCCCTTTAATCATACAATGAAGATAACAACACTTCACTACCCCTGCATTCAAAAATTTTATTAAAGGTAATGTTAAAAAATTATATAATACACAGGTTAAGAAAAGAGTGTCTGTATATCTGGGTATAGTGGTTAGATTATCCACAAATAAAAAGTTTGTTTTAAAAGTCATAAGATACAAATAGTACATAATCAGCAATAACCCAAATTTAGGTGAATAAATTTAACAACACAGTTGAGATATTAGCATCCAAGTATTTGGGTACATCACTCATGAAAAGCTGTACAGAGAGTTGGTTGTGGAAAGCAAAATATATCAATGAGTTAAGTCTGTCCCTCAGTAATTGAGAATTTAGGGTTGGTTGTCCATTTAGAAAATACAATCCATCAGAGAATTATTTCAGTTACTTTCCCGACTGCGCCTCTCATTGGCTCTCCAGCTCATCTCTCCTGGGATTGCCGATGTCTGGTGATGTGTTCTAGATCATAGAATCATAGAATATCAGGGTTGGAAGGGACCTCAGGAGGTCATCTAGTCCAACCCCCTGCTCAAAAGCAGGACCAATCCCCAATTAAATCATCCCAGCCAGGGCTTTGTCAAGCCTGACCTTAAAAACTTCTAAGGAAAGAGATTCCACCACCTCCCTAGGCAACACATTCCAGTGTTTCACCACCCTCCTAGTGAAAAAGTTTTTCCTAATATCCAACCTAAACCTCCCCCACTGCAACTTGAGACCATTACTCCTTGTCCTGTCCTCTTCTACCACTGAGAATAGTCTAGAACCATCCTCTCTGGAACCACCTCTCAGGTAGTTGACAGCAACTATCAAATCCCCCCTCATCCTTCTCTTCTGCAGACTAAACAATCCCAGTTCCCTCAGCCTCTCCTCATAACTCATGTGTTCCAGACCCCTAATCATTTTTGTTGCCCTTCGCTGGACTCTTTCCAATTTATCCACATCCTTCTTGTAGTGTGGGGCCCAAAACTGGACACAGTACTCTAGATGAGGCCTCACCAATGTCGAATAGAGGGGAACGATCACGTCCCTCGATCTGCTCACTATGCCCCTACTTATACATCCCAAAATGCCATTGGCCTTCTTGGCAACAAGGGCACACTGCTGACTCATATCCAGCTTCTTGTCCACTGTCACCCCTAGGTCCTTTTCCGCAGAACTGCTGCCTAGCCATTCGGTCCCTAGTCTGTAGCTATGCATTGGGTTCTTCCGTCCTAAGTGCAGGACCCTGCACTTATCCTTGTTGAACCTCATCAGATTTCTTTTGGCCCAATCCTCCAATTTGTCTAGGTCCCTCTGTATCCTATCCCTGGCCTCCAGCGTATCTACCACTCCTCCCAGTTTAGTATCATCCGCAAATTTGCTGAGAGTGCAATCCACACCATCCTCCAGATCATTTATGAAGATATTGAACAAAACCGGCCCCAGGACTGACCCCTGGGGCACTCCACTTGACACCGGCTGCCAACTAGACATGGAGCCATTGATCACTACCCGTTGAGCCCGACAATCTAGCCAACTTTCTACCCACCTTATAGTGCATTCATCCAGCCCGTACTTCTTTAACTTGCTGACAAGAATACTGTGGGAGACCGAGTCAAAAGCTTTGCTAAAGTCAAGAAACAATACATCCACTGCTTTCCCTTCATCCACAGAAACAGTAATCTCATCATAAAAGGCAATTAGATTAGTCAGGCATGACCTTCCCTTGGTGAATCCATGCTGACTGTTCCTGATCACTTTCCTCTCATGTAAGTGCTTCAGGATTGATTCTTTGAGGACCTGCTCCATGATTTTTCCGTTCCTCAGGGAACGGATGGCCAGGATCCCCTGGGGGACTAACTTGAAGGGGAAAGGAGTCCAGGAGAGCTGGCTGTATTTCAAGGAATCCCTGTTGAGGTTACAGGGACAAACCATCCCGATGAGTCGAAAGAATAGTAAATATGGCAGGCGACCAACTTGGCTTAATGGTGAAATCCTAGCGGATCTTAAACATAAAAAAGAAGCTTACAAGAAGTGGAAGGTTGGACATATGACCAGGGAAGAGTATAAAAATATTGCTCGGGCATGTAGGAATGTTATCAGGAGGGCCAAATCGCACCTGGAGCTGCAGCTAGCCAGAGATGTCAAGAGTAACAAGAAGGGTTTCTTCAGGTATGTTGGCAACAAGAAGAAAGCCAAGGAATGTGTGGGCCCCTTACTGAATGAGGGAGGCAACCTAGTGACAGAGGATGTGGAAAAAGCTAATGTACTCAATGCTTTTTTTGCCTCTGTTTTCACTAACAAGGTCAGCTCCCAGACTGCTGCGCTGGGCATCACAAAATGCGGAAGAGATGGCCAGCCCTCTGTGGAGATAGAGGCGGTTAGGGACTATTTAGAAAAGCTGGACGTGCACAAGTCCATGGGGCCGGACGAGTTGCATCCGAGAGTGCTGAAGGAATTGGCGGCTGTGATTGCAGAGCCACTGGCCATTATCTTTGAAAACTCGTGGCGAACCGGGGAAGTCCCGGATGACTGGAAAAAGGCTAATGTAGTGCCAATCTTTAAAAAAGGGAAGAAGGAAGATCCTGGGAACTACAGGCCAGTCAGCCTCACCTCAGTCCCTGGAAAAATCATGGAGCAGGTCCTCAAAGAATCAATCCTGAAGCACTTGCATGAGAGGAAAGTGATCAGGAACAGCCAGCATGGATTCACCAAGGGAAGGTCATGCCTGACTAATCTAATCGCCTTTTATGATGAGATTACTGGTTCTGTGGATGAAGGGAAAGCAGTGGATGTATTGTTTCTTGACTTTAGCAAAGCTTTTGACACGGTCTCCCATAGTATTCTTGTCAGCAAGTTAAGGAAGTATGGGCTGGATGAATGCACTATAAGGTGGGTAGAAAGCTGGCTAAATTGTCGGGCTCAACGGGTAGTGATCAATGGCTCCATGTCTAGTTGGCAGCCGGTATCAAGTGGAGTGCCCCAAGGGTCGGTCCTGGGGCCGGTTTTATTCAATATCTTCATAAATGATCTGGAGGATGGTGTGGATTGCACTCTCAGCAAATTTGCGGATGATACTAAACTGGGAGGAGTGGTAGATACGCTGGAGGGGAGGGATAGGATACAGAAGGACCTAGACCAATTGGAAGATTGGGCCAAAAGGAATCTGATGAGGTTCAATAAGGATAAGTGCAGGGTCCTGCACTTAGGACGGAAGAACCCAATGCACAGCTACAGACTAGGGACCGAATGGCTAGGCAGCAGTTCTGCAGAAAAGGACCTAGGGGTGACAGTGGACGAGAAGCTGGATATGAGTCAGCAGTGTGCCCTTGTTGCCAAGAAGGCCAATGGCATTTTGGGATGTATAAGTAGGGGCATAGCGAGCAGATCGAGGGACGTGATCGTTCCCCTCTATTCGACATTGGTGAGGCCTCATCTGGAGTACTGTGTGCAGTTTTGGGCCCCACACTTCAAGAAGGATGTGGATAAATTGGAGAGAGTCCAGCGAAGGGCAACAAAAATGATTAGGGGTCTGGAACACATGAGTTATGAGGAGAGGCTGAGGGAGCTGGGATTGTTTAGCCTGCAGAAGAGAAGAATGAGGGGGGATTTGATAGCTGCTTTCAACTACCTGAAAGGGGGTTCCAAAGAGGATGGCTCTAGACTGTTCTCAATGGTAGCAGATGACAGAACGAGGAGTAATGGTCTCAAGTTGCAGTGGGGGAGGTTTAGATTGGATATTAGGAAAAACTTTTTCACTAAGAGGGTGGTGAAACACTGGAATGCGTTACCTAGGGAGGTGGTAGAATCTCCTTCCTTAGAGGTTTTTAAGGTCAGGCTTGACAAAGCCCTGGCTGGGATGATTTAACTGGGAATTGGTCCTGCTTCGAGCAGGGGGTTGGACTAGATGACCTTCTGGGGTCCCTTCCAACCCTGATATTCTATGATTCTATGATTCTATGACTGAAGTGAGGCTGACTGGCCTGTAGTTCCCAGGATCCTCCTTCTTCCCTTTTTTAAAGATTGGCACTACATTAGGCTTTTTCCAGTCATCCGGGACTTCTCCCATTCGCCACGAGTTTTCAAAGATAATGGCCAATGGGTCTGCAATCACAGCCGGCAGTTCCTTTAGCACTCTCGGATGCAACTCGTCCGGCCCCATGGACTTGTGCACGTCCAGCTTTTCTAAATAGTCCCTAACCACCTCTTTCTCCACAGAGGGCTGGCCATCTATTCCCCATGTTGTGATGCCCAGCGCAGCAGTCTGGGAGCTGACCTTGTTAGTGAAGACAGAGGCAAAAAAAGCATTGTGTACATTAGCTTTTTCCACATCCTCTGTCACTAGGTTGCCTCCCTCATTCATTAAGGGGCCCACACTTTCCTTGCCTTTCTTCTTGTTGCCAACATACCTGAAGAAACCCTTCTTGTTACTCTTAACATCTCTCGTTAGGTGCAGCTCCAGGTGCGATTTGGTCCTCCTGATTTCATTCCTACATGCCCGAGCAATATTTTTATACTCTTCCCTGGTCATATGTCCAACCTTCCACTTCTTGTAAACTTCTTTTTTATGTTTAAGATCCGCTAGGATTTCACCATTAAGCCAAGCTGGTCGCCTGCCATATTTATTATTCTTTCGACACATCGGGATGGTTTGTCCCTGTAACCTCAACAGGGATTCCTTGAAATAGAGGCAGCTCTTCTGGACTCCTTTTCCCTTCATGTTAGCCCCCCAGGGGATCCTACCCATCCGTTCCCTGAGGGAGTCGAAGTCTGCTTTCCTGAAGTCCAAGGTCCGTATCCTGCTGTCACGGAGTCCCTGGGCGATGCTCTGGAACTGCTCCCCATGAAGCCAGTCAGGACTCTGGGGCAGTCGCCTTTCTGTGAGCAGCCTGTCTTCAGGACACACAGCTCACACAGCTTCCACCTTCCTGGGTCTGACCTCGGAGCATTCAGCATCCTCTGCCCCTCCGTGCGCTTCCCCCAGCCAGTCCGCTCAGGCGGGGCTCTTGAGGAAGCCAGAGGGTCCGGCACCCCAACTTCGCAGTCAGACGTGACTCTCAGCCAGCCAGTAAAACAGAAGGTTTATTAGACGACAGGAACATGGTCTAAAACAGAGCTTGCAGGTGCAGAGAACGGGACCCCTCAGCTGGGTCCATTTTGGGGCCAGTGAGCCAGACAACCACGTCTGCCCTTCACTCCATGTCCCAGCCAGCCCCAAACTGACACTCCCTCCAGCCCCTCCTCCTCTGGGCTTTGTTCCTTTCCCGGGCCAGGTGGTCACCTGATTCCTTTGTTCTCCAACCCTTCAGCTTTCACCTTGCAGGGGGGAAGGGCCCAGGCCATCAGTTGCCAGGAAACAGGGTGTTGGCTATTCTCTGTGTCCAGACCCCTGCACACACCTGCCCTCTAGGGCTCTGCAATGATCATACACCCTTACCCCACCACCTAGATACTTAAGAACTGCATAGGGGAAACTGAGGCACCCCCACAATATTCGTAGGAAACATTAAGAACAGGCCCACTTCGTCACACCTGCTGCTTACCTTTCTTTCCTGTGTCAGGATCCTGAACTCAACCAACTCATGGTCACTGCCTCCCAGATTCCCATCCACTTTTACTTCCCCTACTAATTCTTCCCGGTTTGTGAGCAGCAGGTCAAGAAACACTCCCCCCCAGTTGGCTCCTCTAGATAGACCACCTGATGGCATCCGACATCATGAGTTGCTGCATCAGCCAAGCATAGCATTGACCGATTCTGCATTCCTGCAACACTCTCTCATTACTGGGGTCCCATGTGCCCAGTGCTCTGACAATCAGTGCGTGTGTCTGAACCTGATTTCCTTCTTTGAGAGATTTCAGAGGAACAGCCGTGTTAGTCTGTATTCGCAAAAAGAAAAGGAGTACTTGTGGCACCTTAGAGACTAACCAATTTATTTGAGCATGAGCTTTCGTGAGCTACAGCTCACTTCATCAGATGTTTACCGTGGAAACTGCAGCAGACTTTATATACACACAGAAATTGTTTCATGATTTCTGTGTGTATATAAAGTCTGCTGCAGTTTCCACGGTAAACATCTGATGAAGTGAGCTGTAGCTCACGAAAGCTCATGCTCAAATAAATTGGTTAGTCTCTAAGGTGCCACAAGTACTCCTTTTCTTCTTTGAGAGAGTAACAGATTTTTTAGATAAAGGAAACGCAGTGGATCTAATTTATTTAGATTTTAGTAAGGCGTTTGATACTGTGCCACATGGGGAATTATTAGTTAAATTGGATAAGATGGGCATCAATAGGAAAATTGAAAGGTGGATAGGGAATTGGTTAAAGGGGAGACTACAACGGGTCCTACTGAAAGGTGAACTGTCAAGTTGGAGGGAGGTTACCAGTGGAGTTCCTCAAGGATCAGTTTTGGGACCAATCTTATTTAATCTTTTTATTACTGACCTGGGCACAAAAAGTGGGAGTGTGCTAATAAAGTTTGCAGATGATACAAAGCTGGGAGGTATTGCTAATTTAGAGAAGGACAGGGATACCCTACAGGAGGATCTGGATGACCTTGTAAACTGGAGTAATAGGAATAGGATGAAATTTAATAGTGAGAAGTGTAAGGTCATGCATTTAGGGATTAATAACAAGAATTTTAGTTATAAGCTAGGGACGCATCAACTAGAAGTAACGGAGGAGGAAAAGGACCTTGGAGTATTGGTTGATCATAGGTTGACTATGAGCTGCCAATGTGATATGGCTGTGAAAAAAGCTAATGTCGTCTTGGGATGCATCAGGAGAGGTATTTCCAGTAGGGATAAGGAGGTTTTAGTACCGTTATATAAGGCACTGGTGAGACCTCACCTGGAATACTGTGTGCAGTTCTGGTCTCCCATGTTTAAGAAGGATGAATTCAAACTGGAACAGGTACAGAGAAGGGCTACTAGGATGATCCGAGGAATGGAAAACTTGTCTTATGAAAGGAGACTCAGGGAGCTTGGCTTGTTTAGCCTAACTAAAAGAAGGTTGAGGGGAGATATGATTGCTCTCTATAAATATATCAGAGGGATAAATACCAGAGAGGGAGAGGAATTATTTAAACTCAATACCAATGTGGACACAAGAACAAATGGATATAAACTGGCCACTAGGAAATTTAGATTAGAAATTAGACGAAGGTTTCTAACCATCAGAGGAGTGAAGTTTTGGAATAGCCTTCCGAGGGAAGTAGTGGGGGCAAAAGATCTATCTTGCTTTAAGATTAAACTCGATAAGTTTATGGAGGAGATGGTATGATGGGATAACATGGTTTTGGTAATTAAATATTCATGGTAAATAGGCCCAATGGCCTGTGATGGGTTTTTAGATGGGGTAAGATCCAAGTTACCCGGGAAAGAATTTTCTGTAGTATCTGGCTGATGAATCTTGCCCATATGCTCAGGGTTTAGCTGATCGCCATATTTGGGGTCGGGAAGGAATTTTCCTCCAGGGCAGATTGGAAGGCCCTGGAGGTTTTTCGCCTTCCTCTGTAGCATGGGGCACGGGTCACTTGCTGGAGGATTCTCTGCTCCTTGAGGTCTTCAAACTACAATTTGAGGACTTCAATAGCACAGATATAGGTGTGAGGTCTTTTTTAGGAGTGGTGGGTGAAATTCTGTGGCCTGCATTGTGCAGGAGGTCAGACTAGATGATCATAATGGTCCCTTCTGACCTAAATATCTATGAATCTATGAATCTATGAACCCTTAGCTCTCAAGGTTTCAGTCAGAGGGGCGTATTTCTCTACCTTTCGAGCTCGGGCATTGTGAAAGGCCGGGGTCCTGTTCTCAAAGGGCACTGTGATGTTCATCATCATGATCTTCTTCTGATCCTCATTGGTGATGACGATTTCCGGTCACAGTTGGCTGTCGGTTCCGGCGATGGCAGAGTTGGGATCTGGATACATGGCAAAGGTTCCTGCTCGGGGATGGAGCAGCAGCCCCAGGGATTCATTCCTAGAGATTTTTTGCCTGCACCTGAGTCCTCAATGACCCCAGCTTCCCCGCTGAGCCACTTTTCTTGAACTCAGTGCTTAGCCACTTCCCCAGTGGCTGCTTGGGAGGGGATGACCCAGGCCCACCCACTACTCTGGGTCCCAGTCCAGTGACCCTTTAATTAGCAGCCATGTGCCACATCATTTTAACTAACTGCATCCCTGGGCCACTTCCCTGCAGCCCCAGTCTTACTTGAGTCCCAGCAGCAAGCCAGGAGCACCTTCCTTGCTCCATCAGTCCCTGTCAGCAGACCGAACTCTCTCGCCCTGCAGTTCCTTTTGTACGACCAGGGCCTGATTAACTTTTTCTGGGCCTGGCGCCAAACATATTTGTGGACCCCCATTGGGGAAAAGGGCATGTGATCTAATTGCCTTCTATGACGAGATAACTGGCTCTGTGGATGAGGGGAAAGCAGTAGATGTGTTATTCCTTGACTTTAGCAAAGCTTTTGACACGGTCTCTCACAGTATTCTTGCCAGCAAGTTAAAGAAGTATGAGCTGGATGAATGGACTATAAGGTGGTGTGACAAAGCAGGACCAACCCCAACTAAATCATCCCAGCCAGGGCTTTGTCAAGCCTGACCTTAAAAACTTCAAAGGAAGGAGATTCCACCACCTCCCTAGGTAACCCATTTCAGTGCTTCACCACCCTCCTCGTGACAGGGTTCATTTGGGCGGAGGTCCAGGTGTAGGTGGTTGGGTGGTTGGGGATCAGTGGGGAGGGTGTCTGGGGGGGCTCATCGGGGTGGTACAGATGCAGGGGAGGTGGGGCTTGTCAGAGTGAGGGTTTGATGGGCCTGCTTAACAGGGGAGCCTCAGCTGCTGCTGCCAAGGGGATCCGCATGCTGGGCCCCTGCTCCCCCATCCCCTTCTCTTTCCCATCCCATGCCCCTTCCCCACCACTCCATCTCCTCCCCATCCCACCCACTTCCTTCCCCACTGCCTCTTTCCCCTGCCCCTGCTTCCCCCATCCCCTTCTTTTCCCCATCCCATGCCCCTTCCCCACCACTCCATCTCCTCCCCATCCCACTCCCTTCCTTCCCCCCGCCTCTTCCCCCTGTCCCTGCTTCCCCTTCTCTTCCCCATCCCATGCCCCTTCCCCACCGCTCCATCTCCTCCCCAGGCTTCGGGGCCAGGGGGGAAATTGCCCCCAGCACAAGCCGGGTTGCTTCACTTCCTTTCACTCGGTGATTGCAGGGTGGACCCAACCCTGCACGCATGGGGTGGCAGGAAGTGGAGTGACCCGGCCCCAGCCTGCTCTGCTCTGCTCCCCTGGCTCCCAGCCTTGGGACTGGGGGGCAGGGGAGAACCGCCCCCCAGCACTCACCGGCGGCGTGGAGTGGGCTAGGGCTGGATTGCTTCACTTCCCACCGCCTGGTGAGTGCAGGGCGCACCCAACCCCTGCTGCAGTGCCCCGGGCCATTGCTCAGGGGAAAGGGTGGAGTGGGGGCGGGGCTGGGGCGGAGCAAGGCTGGGAAGAGGTGGGGCAGGGGCAGCTTTCCTGGCTGGCTCAGCCAGCCGGGGGATCAGGCTGGCCTTGGCCCCTTCTGACTCTGGGCCTGGCACCATGGTAAACTAGGTACTGCATACAACCCTGCTGGGCCCTGATTGGCTGCTTCCCTGTAGCCTCTTTCTGATTGGCTGTGTCCCATGCAACCATTCTCGACAGCTTGGAAGACCCACCTCCAATGCTCTTTTCTGGGGTAGGCGTAGTAGGAGCACAAGGCATTCAGCAGCCCCCCCCCCGGACTAATGCATCCTGTCACTGTGTTCTAAAGTGATTCCCCATTATAATTCACATTTTTATGATTAAATCCGTTCTCCCTGCTGATCTGGCTCAGAATTGTGTTCAGCTTTGTGAAATTGGCTCTATTAAAGCACCAGGTATCTATAGTACTGGTCTAGACTTTATTCTGCTTGCCCAATTCTGATCACTTGTACCTAAGCTACCATTAGACTTTATTTCTGTGGTTAGTTCCTGTTGGGACAAGGTCTAATATAGAATCACCCCATGTTGGCAGTGTGACACTACACCCCATATTCTTCATAGAGATAGTATTATGATATAATTATGGCACAATTATGATGTGTTTTATGCAAGACAGGTCATGTGAGATATCATTGAAAAGGTTATGATTTACTGAATGTGATTATCCTATTTGCATGCATGTATCATTTTTGTATCTGAAGTTAGGAATATTGACTATATATCTTTATTACAAATGTATTTACACCTGGGGAATGCCCACTAGACAAGATGCTTTCATTCTGAAAAGCTGGGTAGGGAAGGGCCATTAGAGAAAACTATAGGCCTTAGAAGAAGCTTATCTCCCACCTTGGGGCCTTCCTGAGGACTCTGGAGACAGCCTTGAGTCATGGCTGCTGTGACACTATAGGGACATGTGACTAGGTCATCTGGTGCTGGACTTCATCGTGGGGATAGGGTGACCAGATGTCCCAGTTTTATAGGGACAGTCCCGATTTTGGGGGCTTTTTCTTATATAGGCTTTTATTACCCTTAACCCCCGTCACGATTTTTTACACTTGTTAGCTGGGCACCCTATCTTGGGATATCAGTGTTTTTCCACTGACCGGGTGCGAGAAGCTTTGAAATAAAGGGTGCCTACCATATGCAAAAGCTATCTAATGCAGGAGAGTGACATCATCATGGTTCTTCACTGACTCGGTCTTCACAGACAAGGTCAGCTTCCACACTGCTGTCCTGGGCAACACAGTATGGGGAGGAGGTAAGCAGCCCTCAGTGGTGCAAGAACAGATTAAGGACTATTTAGAAAAGCTGGACATGCACAAGTCCATGGGGCCGTCTCTAAAGCATCCGAGGGTGATGAGGGAATTGGCTGATGTGATTGCAGAGTCATTGGCCATTATCTTTGAAAACTCATTGCAATTGGGGGAGGTCCCAGACTATTGGAAAAAGACAAATATAGTACCCATCTTTAAAAAAGGGAAGAAGGAGAACACGGGGAACTACAGACCGGTCAGCCTCACCTCAGTCCCCGGAAAAATCATGAAGCAGGTCCTCAATGAAACTATTTTGAAGCACTTGGAGGAGAGGAAGGTGATCAGGAACAGTCAACATGGATTCACCAAGGGAAGTCATGCCTGATCAACCTGATTGCCTTCTATGATGAGATAACTGGCTCTGTGGATATGAGGAAAGCAGTGGATGTGATATATCTTGACTTTAGCAAAGCTTTTGATACGGTCTCCCACAGTATTCTTGCCAGCAAGTTAAAGAAGTATGGGCTGGATGAATGGACTATAAGGTGGATAGAAGGCTGGCTAGATTGTCAGGCTCAGTGGTAGTGATCAATTGCTCCATGTCTAGTTGGCAGCCGGTATCAAGCAGAGTGCCCCAGGGGTCGGTCCTGGGGCTGGTTTTGTTCAACATCTTCATTAATGATCTAGATGATGGGCTGAACTGCACCCTCAGCAAGTTTGCGGATGACACTAAGCTGGGGGGAGAGGTAGATATGCTGGAGGGTAGGGATAGGATTCAGAGTGACCTAGACAAATTGGAGGATTGGGCCAAAACAAATCTGATGAGGTTCAACAAGGACAAGTGCAGAGTCCTGCACTTAGGATGGAAGAATCCCATGCACTGCTACAGGCTGGGGACCGACTGGCTAAGCAGCAGTTCTGCAGAAAAGGACCTGGTGATTACAGTGGATGAGAAGCTGGATATGAGTCAGCAGTGTGCCCTTGTTTCCAAGAAGGATAACGGCATGTTGGGCTGCATTAGTAGGAGCATTGCCAGCAGATCGAGGGAAGTGATTATTCCCCTCTATTTGGCATTGGTGAAACCACATCTGGAGTATTGCATCCAGTTTTGGGCCTCCCACTACAGAAAGGATGTGGACAAATTGGGGAGAGTCCAGTGGAGGTCAACAAAAAAGATCAGGGGGTTGGGGCACATGACTTACGAGGAGACGCTGAGGAAAGTGGGCTTGTTTAGTCTGCAGAAGAGAAGAGTGAGGAGGGATTTGATAGCAGCCTTCAACTACCTGAAGGGGGGTTCCAAAGAGGATGGAGCCCGGCTGTTCTCAGTGGTGGCAGATGACAGAACATAGAATCAAGGAATCATAGAAGATTAGGGTTGGAAGAGACCTCAGGAAGCCATCTAGTCCAACCCCCTGCTCAAAGCAGGACCAACACCAACTAAATCATCCCAGCCAGGGCTTTGTCAAGATGGGTCTTAAAAACCTGAGGATGGAGATTCCACCCCCTCCCTAGGTAACCCACTCCAGTGCTTCACCACCCTCCTAGTGAAAGAGTGTTTCTTAATATCCAACCTAGACCTCCCACACTGCAACTTGAGACCATTGCAACCTTGCTTTGCATCAGAGAAAATGAAGACTTTCTGTACAGAAGTCAGCATTTGGTTCTGGAGGCACAACATGCCAAAGAATCAGAGAGGGCAGTGCAGAACGGGGAAGAAAATGGGCAGCATGTGACCTCCAGAAGACGAATGAGGAGAACCCATGTACCCCCTATGCAGACAGAGGTAAGAAACGGTTTTCAGACTCCTCTGGGTGGGGAACTGGTGCCAATTGTATGGTTGTGGGAAGCTGGGCTGCCCGGCCCAAAAGGTAAACGGAGCTGCCAAATGCCTCTTGGCTGTGTTGCCTGCCCTGCTATGGGGCCTCAGAGCCCAGTCGGGAGCCGGGCCCCAAGTCCTGCCATGGGGAGTGGGAGAGGCCTGCAGGGACATGCTCACTGATGGGCTGGTGCTACATCCTGGGCCCGCACTCGCCACCCTGCCACTGTGACAGGGAGTGACACTGCCCCCACCTTGAGAGTGAGGCTGCACGTACCTGCTCTAGCACCCCCAAATACCCTCAACATTGCCCCTCAAATATCCCCTCCCAGTACACACACACCTTCCAGCACCCCCAAATACCACCTCCCACACACCCCCAATACCTCCTGCCAGTACACACACCCCTCCTGTACCCCAAATATCACCTCACACAAATGGTCTCTCCCACATCTCCAAATACTGCTCCCAGTACTCACACAGCCTCTCATGCCCCCAAATACCACCACCAGCACCCCCAAATATCTCCTCCACCACCCCCCAAATACCACCTTCCACACACCCCAAATGCCCCCTTCCGCACCCCTAAATACCTCTCCCAGTACTCACACACCCCTCCTGCATCCCCAAATACCCCCCCAGACCCCCAACTGGAGCTGTGTGGTGGCAATCGGGGGTTGGGGGAGGGGAGCTGAGAGAGGGGCAGTTGGGGGTTAGGGGAGGGCAGTTGACTGGGGACAATCGGGGGTTAGGGGAGGGCAGTTGACTGGGGACAATCGGGGGTTAGGGGAGGGGAGCTGGGTGGGGACAATTGGGAGGGTTGGGGGGGAGCTGGGGACAATTGGAGGGGTTGGGGAGTCAGGGAAGGGGAGCTGGGTTGGGGCAATCAGGGGGTTAGGAGAGCGGAGCCATGGGTAGGGTGACCAGATGTCCTGATTTTATAGGGACAGTCCCGATATTTGGGGCTTTGTGTTATATAGGCACCTATTACCCCCCACCCCTGTCACGATTTTTAAAACTTGCTATCTGGTCACCCTAGCTGTGGGGCAATTGGGGGTACTGAGGGTTAGGGAAGGGGAGCTGGGTTGGGGTAATCAGGGTATTAGGGGAGGGAAGCTGGGGGGCAATTGGGGGGCTGGTGAGCTTAGGGAGGGTTATACGCTTACAATAATTTTATTTGACAAAACCAAAGCTCATATTCTTTGTTAACTCAAAACAAATGTAAAACTTAAAACAGTTGTCTGAAAGTGTCTTAATGCTAATATTTGCATGTATTTAACATTTATCTATGTACTTTCTCAAAGTCTCAAATACAGTTTATTACATTTTTCTTGGAGGTTATTTTTAGGTTATACAGTGGTTTGATTTCACTTTTCATTCAATTCACTAAAAATAAAAGCAATAGGCCAGTGTTCCTCATTGCAAGACCTGTGAGCAAGTGGCGCCTCCCATCGACCCTATGTGCGGCTCCCTAAGTTCCTGCTAAGCAGTGCGGCCGTGCAGCAGGCTATAAATAGCCATGCAGCAGCTCTAAAGGGCCACACAGCAGGGACCTGGAGAGGAGAGAGGTAGGGGATGGGTGGGAACTGGGGAAGGGAGTAAGTTGGGGCTTGCAGGGCTGCTGTGGGCCTCTCCCCCGGCCCTGGAGCTCCCTGCTGCCAGGAGGGGGGAGAGAGGGCCCCTTCCCCTGGCTCCGTGCTGCCTACCGGCAGGGGGGTTAGAGGCCCCTTCTCTGGAGCTAGCTGCTGCTGGCAGGGAGAGGGCTGGGGGGAGTCCCAAACTCCTCATCCTCACCCAAAGGATTTGGCCTGCAATCTACCTATTGACTACCCCTGTCTTAAAACATTGATCGATAAACACTGAAGATCATTTTCTACTGATTGGGGATTATAATGGACCATACATTGAATAGGAGTCAACAGTGTGATGTAGTTGTGAAAAAGGCTTATATTCTGGCATGTATTAAGAGGACTGACATATGTAAAACACCAGAGGTAATTGTCCTACTCTACTCAACGCTTGTGAGGTCTCAGCTGGAGTACTGAGTCCAATTCTGGATGCCAGACTTCAGGAACTATGTGGTTAAATTGGAAAGAGTCCAGAGGAGAGCAATAAAAATGATAAGTTTAGAAAACGTGACCTCTGAGGAAATGTTAAAAAAACTGGGCATGTTTAGTCTGGAGAAAAGAAGACCGAGGGGGGACCTGAGAACACTCTTCAAACGTGATAAGGACTGTTACAAGCAGGACGGGGATCAATGGTTCTCCATGTTCACTGAAGGGAGGACAAGTAATGGGTTTAATCTAGAGCAAGGATAGTTAAAGTCTGGAGTAGGCTTCCAAGGGAAATTGTGGAATTCTTGTTATTAGAAGTTTTTAAGGACAGGTTGGGCAAACACCCATCAAGGATGGTCTAGGTTTACTTGGTCCTGCCTAAGCACAGGGGGATGGACTTGATGACATCTTGAGGTCCCTTCCAGCCCTACATTTCTGTGATTCAATGTAACACAGCATGCCAACCGCATATGTCACCTCCCACATAACCTGATATACCACTCATCACCTAAAACCGTGGTGCAACCCTATGTAACACAGCATGGCGCTCCATATAACAGCATGGCACCCTCAAGCAAAACAGTATGGCAACCCCATGTAACATAATGCCACCCCCATATATTACAGCATGGCACCCCCATGTAACACAGCATGGCACCCACATATGTCACAGAATGGCACCCCCATGTAACACAGCATGGCACCCCTGTGTAACACAGCATGGCATCCCTCCACGTATTTGAGTAGATCATACTCCCCTATAACACCTCTTGGCACCCCGCTACATACCACACAGCAAGGGACCTCCCGACCTGCATCCCCATAGCATGGTGTGGCACCCTTGAGAACCATCCCCACTCCGCGCGCTTTGGTGCCTGCTGACCTATGCCTCATCACAATGAGCTTGACACTCCCCAGAATCCCCTCACTGACACGGTGCTGCATGGGACCCCCCTTCCAGGGAGCCCCAAAGAGCAGAGGATCCCATGGCATCCCTTTCCCTGCCAGCCTGATCTGGACTCTACCAGCCTGCCTTGCCCAGGATGCCATGGAACAGCATGGCACACTCTGCCAAGGATCTGCCTTCCCCATCCAGTCCTGGGAGCCCCTATCCCCCTCAAAACACTGCAGTAGGGCCAAGGAAAACCCCTTCCCCATCTGTGGCCCCTGCACCCCCTGTCTGTCCTTTCCCAGGTGCTCTCCATTCTGCACCAGGCTCCATTCGAGGGAGCAATTGGCCTTTTGCTCCGCTTGGGCGAGAGTGCTACCATCTGTGTTTGCGGGAAGGTCGGCCCGGGGTCCTGATTGGCTGCTTTGAATGTGACATGAGCTGAATGGTGTCAGGACAGGAGTGTCCCACAGTCCCGGGAGGGGGAGGGGGCCACACAGGGCGGTTGGCAGATGGGTCTGCTCTGTGCAGTGTGCCAGAGGAATACAATGTACAGCAGTGAATCCAATCAGGGACCATGTGCACTGAAAGGAGAGACTCTCTGGCAGGGGAGCTACTGGGAGCTCGGGGGCATCTGGCTCAGAGTCACCAAACCGGAGCCGAAGGCAGGGTCATCCATGCAGCCTGGGAGAGCAGAATCCCGTGTATGCGGTGCTGGCATGTGCCCGTGCACCAGACCCTGCCTGACGGCCCCTGTGCTCCGGCCTCTCAAGCAGCTGAGGCAGCAGCAAGATTCCAGGGGCCTGGCACGAAAGCTGGGGGTGGACGATGTAACCCCCACCCCACGCCCCGAGTAGAGTCTGTGCAGAAGCATGCAGCACTGCGCAAGTGTGTATACATGGACAATCAGCCTGCAACAGTGTGTCCGGTGGGCAGGGTGAGACAGAGAGCCACGACACTGGGTTCTATTTCCAGCTCTGCCAAGGACTCCCTCTGTGTCCTGCAGCCAGTCCTGTCCCCTCTTCACGCCTCAGTTTCCCCCTGTAGGTGGAGATGAGGGCCATAAGTGCTCAGTATTAATGTTCTTTGCACTCACCCAGCATTCTTTGTCTGTGGGTTCCAAAAGTGCTTGGCAAAACATAATGCCTTACGCTCCAGACCATCTCTGCGAGGTAGATCAGAATTACTGTTCCAAGGCACAGAGAGGGGAGAGCGACTTGCCTGATGTCCTGCAGACTGTTGGGAATAAAACCCAGGAAACCAGGCTTGCAATGCTCTAACCACTTAACTCTGTTACCCCTGTCGTTTGTGTGGGGATGAGCATGCAGGTGGGCTCAGTGTATGCTTTTTTCAGAGAAAATCTTGCTGCTCTTGCCTAGACAAATAGAGGCACTATCTTTCCATGTGTGTTCTAGCCAAGAGATGTGCAGTGTGTTCTAGCGCCAGTGAGCCAAGAGATGTGCAGTGTTCTAGCGCCAGTGAGCCAAGAGATGTGCAGTGTGTTCTAGCGCCAGTGAGCCAAGAGATGTGCAGTGTTCTAGCGCCAGTGAGCCAAGAGATGTGCAGTGTGTTCTAGCGCCAGTGAGCCAAGAGATGTGCAGTGTGTTCTAGCGCCAGTGAGCCAAGAGATGTGCACTGGCAAACACTGGGAGAGCCAGGAGAAGCCAGAAAGGAGAGTGAAGTAATACAGAAAGCAGGAGTCCAAGGCTATGTCTACACAGGAAAGAAAAACTTGTGGCTGGCCTGTGCCAGCCGACTCAGGCTCGCTGGCTATGGGGCTGTTTCTTGTGTAAACTTTTGGGTTTGGGCTGGAGTCAGAGCTCTGGGACCCTCCGATCCCACAGGTTCATAGAGCCCAGGCTTCAGCCCGTGCCCGGAAGTACACAGCAATGAAACGGCCCCTAAGCCCAAGCCCCACGAGCCCGAGTTGGCAGCCACAGGCCAGTAGATATACCCAGAGATACTGCACTGATTCTGGTTGTGGGGCTTGCTAAACATGTAGATTAAATTGGCCATTATTTGTAATTGTTTTTCTACAGCACCCTAGTGTGCTGGGCAGCTCACACCCAGGGAATAAAATCCAGCCCATGTCATGAAGAGCTGACAACCACCACAGGCAAAAACAGATGGCGGATGGAGGAGAGCAGAATAACAATCAGTAAATATTATCATCTTTTTGCTGAGGGCCATCTCCAGTAGTGGTGTATATTGGTAGAGAGAGGGAAACTGAGTCACAGAAGGGTAATTGCCTCACCCAACATCACAATGAATCAACAGCACAGTCAGGATTCAAACCCAGCTCTCCAGACCCTCAGGCACTAACCATGCCTAGAAAAGAGGCTGCAAAATAAACTGCCCTTGTTCTCCACCGCCTTTGGAACAAACTTGCTGGAATGGCTCCCCATGCTGATAGGGCTTCATGTGGCTGCAGCTGATAACAATGAAACTAGACAACCAGGCAGACACGATTGAGAGGGGCAGCATGTGCAGCTCTGGCTCGGGAGTTCAGGTACCTGCGCTCTGGTCCTGATTCTGCATTGACCTGCTGCGTGACTGTGGGTAAATAGCTGGCTTCTGTTTCCCCTTCTCAATCTGTCTTGTCTATTTAGAATGTGGGGCAGGAACTGTCTCTCACTCTGTGTGTGTGCAGCACCCAGCACAATGGGGCCTGGCCTGAGTGGGGTCTGTACAGCGCCCAGCGTGATGGTGCCATGAGCTCAGTAATGCCTGGCACCACAGTGGCCTGATCTCACTCGGAGCCTCCAGGCTCCACTGTAATAGAAATGCTAATAACACGTGCTCTGCAATTCAGTGGCAGAATACAACTGAAATTTGTTTTCAGCCAATAATTGATCTTAAACTGCGCCTTCCTCCAGGCAGAGGTGGATTACGGTTTTGTGGGGCCCTGGGACAGAACAAGTGGGGACCCCTCCTCCCACTCCTCCCACCTGCAGTTCCCCTCCCCACTCCGCCCAGCACTCCTGCTGGAGATTGGGGTTGGGGCATGGGGGCTTCCCCCATTACCTGGCAGGAACACCAGGTGGGCGGGCAGAGCGGAGCAAGCCCCCATGCCCTGACCCCACTCCCCGGCAGGAATGCCGGGTGGGCAGAGCAAGTCAGGGTCTGGGGGCACCCATTTTTCCAGAGCCCCCCGTTGACCCAGTGGCTAACCCACCACTGCCCCCAGGCTCCCAACCAGAACAGTACAAGAGCCTGAACACCTGTGGAAAGCGAATACCAATGGGCCACAGATGCAGCCGCTGCAGGGTTTGAACCAATATCTACAGAAAAATATGCTCTGCTCCAGTCAGCACTGTTGTCCTCAGCCCTCCGGCAGCTCCCTGGATCCCTAGGGTGCAGCTGATGCAGCAGCCGAGGAAAACATTCTCAAAAGCAGCAGTGTCACTTCGGAGCCTGAGTCCCATTTACTTTCAAAGAAATTTAGGCTCTTGAGTGCTTGAGTCACTTTTGAAATGGACCTTAGGGCCCTTTGTCACTGGGACCCGTAGTTTTAAAGCTCTTTGCGAATTGCTGACACTCAGCTTGACTGAGGTAGGAACCTAAGGCCTCCGTGCTTCCCCATAGACATTACCTGTGCCGACAGCAGGGGTTCTCCCATCTCTCATCCACCTCCCTGCGAGGCAGCAGCTAGCCTGACAGGAGAATATTCTTCCAGAGACATAGTGCTGCCTATGCCGGGGGCTAGGTCGGCTTCACTCCGTTGCTCAGTGGGGTGGATTTCTCACACAGCTGGGTCACTGTAACTTTTTAGTGTAGACCTGGCCTAAGTCTCATTTTCAGATGGGATTTAGGCCCAGACACAAAAAGGCACTCAGGCACTGGGATGCTTAGCGCTGCAGCTCTAACTTTTAGACACCTGGAAAATCACAGAACAACAATGGGACCCACAGAGCTGAGTTAGGTCCCCAGGTTGCTGTGCAACGATTGGGAAGAAAAGGGTACCTCAGAATGCCACCCCCCAAAGTCAGCACACCTGGCAAGGAGTCGCCTAAGCCAGCCCATGGGAGATGCTGAAGGAGGGGTGTGTCCTAAGCTCCAGCCCCCACAGACCTAGACATTTAAATCAGGGCTGTCTCAGCTAGCCATTCACAACCAGGAAACCCTCTTCCAGAGGCCAGTGGCTTAAGCCCCTAAGCTTTCTCTGAGCAAGACACGTGCCTTGCTCCACACAAAACAGCCACATGAGGAGGTGCTTTTTGGCTGGTTTTAGCCCAGTGGTTAACACGCTAGCGCGGGATGTGGGAGGCCCAGGTACAAGACCCCGGGCTCTGGCAGAGATTTGAGAGGGATCTATCTCAGCTAAGTGCTCTAGCCACTGGGGTAGGCAATATTCTGATTGGGGCTCCCTCAGTCTCTCCTGCTGAGGGTGTTCCACTTTGTATAAGTGATTAACCCTTGGAGTCAGGATCCCAAGTCTCCCAACTGGCAGGAGTGTAGCCTGACTGCCTGGCTAGCATACGCCCCCTCTCCTTGGCCCCGTGACTTTCATTATTTATCCACAGTGGAACAGCTTGGACAGGAGAGATTGAAGGAGCCCCACATCAGAGTATCCCAGACGTAAGGGCCCTCTCCCAAGAGAGGGGAGACCTCCGTTCAAAGCTTTTCTGCCTCTAAGTTAATTTTCTGCCCAGTTGTTAATTACTCTCACTGTTAAAAATGTATGCCTTATTTCCAGCCTGAATTTGTCGAGCTTCAGCTTCCAGCCATTGGATCAGGTTATACATTTCTCTGCTAGATTGACGAGCCCATTATCAAATATGTGTCCCTTATGTAGATATTTATAGACTGTAATCAAGTCATGTCTTAACCCTTATAAGGTGGGCACCCACCTCCTCCTCCTCTGGCTGGATTTTGGATGGGGCCTTATCCAGTAGGTAGCTTCTGACCACACCTGCTGGATCAGGGCCCATGGGTGATATAGGTACAATTCTGCCTATTTTCCTCTGGTTTGTGGAACTCCCTGGGGCTGCCCAGAAATATAGGTGCCTAGGGAACTTTTCCCCTGATGACGTAGGCACTGAGTGAGTTTAGGCACCTGTGGGGTTAGGCAGTTGCAGTGAAGCCTAAAACTGGCCTTAGGCACCATGGTCCCTTTGTGGATCCTGGACCGTAGCCATTTAGGAGCACCCAACCCCCACTTTGAAAATGAGATCTAGGCTCCTAAATTGCAATGCTGAACTCAGCAAGGCCTAAATTGCTTTCAAAATCTGGGCCTGAGGCATTTTTGAAATTGTTCCGTGTTCCCTTTACTTTCCCAGACACTCCTTCACCTCATCTGTGTTGTCCCATTATCGTACGTCTACACAGCAAAAAAGGACCCACTGCCGCAAATCTGAGAGCCCAGGTCAACTGACTCGGGTTTCTGTGCGGGGCTTGTGCTGTTGGGCTAAAAATAGCCATGTAGGTGTTCAGGGCTGGAGCCCAGGCTGTGAAACCCAGAGAGGGGGGAGGGTCTCAGAGTTCAGCCTCCAGCCTGAGCCTGAATGTCAAATTTCAGCCCCAGAGCACAAGCCCAAGTCGGTTGACCCAGGCTCAGAGACTCCCAACCTGGATTTGTGCTGGAAATGGCCCACCTTGATTATCATACACATTGTAAGGAGAGTGATCACTTTAGATAAGCTATTACCAGCAGGAGAGTGGGTTGGGGGGGAGAGAAAACCTTTTGTAGTGATAAACACCCATTTTTTCATGGTCTGTGTGTATAAAAACATCTTCTGTATTTTCCACGGTATGCATCCAATGAAGTGAGCTCTAGCTCACGAAAGCTTATGCTCAAATAAATTGGTTAGTCTCTAAGGTGCCAAAAGTGCTCCTTTTCTTTAGACTCCCTACTGTGGGTCTGTTTTTGATGTGTAGATATCAAGGGTTGCCAAGTCCCAGCCCCTACTTTGAAAAACTTCCCTTGAGTAAAAACTGGCCCAGGACCTTGCCCTCACATTGTCCCCACAGCAAGGTCCAGACTTCCCTTTGGAGATAACTGAGCCCCAAAACTGAACTCCCCTGAGCTATGGGGAAATCCGTGTCCAGGTACCAACTCTGGCCCTATAACAAACTTCGGAGAGGTTTGCATGTGGATCTGATTCTCTACTCTGGAGGGTGGAGGCAGCACTAGGACATGCCGAGCCCTACCAAAGGCTTGCTGGAGTGTGTCTATTACACTCGATGGAACCAAGCTGGGGCAATCTCCCTCTGTGTCACACTCCATGCTGAGGCCTCTGTTTCAAAGATCTCTGGTGTGTGACTGTCCTGAAGGGAAGGTCAGCCCCCCCAGTATTATTCATAAGGGGGGAGCAAGGAGGAGCTAGCAATCTGAGCGAAAAGGTGAACATCTTGAGAGAAAGCTCCCAGGGGGCAAGTCCCTCTTAACTCGAACAGATGTAAAGTCTCCTCACAATAGGATTAGTCTGTGGCACGTGGGCTCCTCTGGCTCTGCAATGAAAGGGAGTCTGTCGGCAGACAATGGGCCATGATCTCCCCCGTTAGTTCACTGGGGTCACTCGCACAGACTCAGCCCAGAGGAGGCCAGGCAGACTGCTGCTCATTCTCTGAGACTCAGACGTTTCAGGGGCCGGGGCTGTCCAGAAAAGCAGGGACATTTGCATGTACCACTCCTGCTACCAGATTCATCTCATTGGTCGGCCGCTCTCCCCCTTTGTATATTTCCGAATAGAGGCAGGAGTCCAAACCTGTTGGAACCATCTGCCAGGAAGGGAGAGGGTGATATTCGATACAGAGCTGGGGGGAGTGTGGCAACAGGCAGATTTATTGGCTGCAATCTGTTCCCTGCACATCCTGAGCATCCAAGCCTAGAGGTGGGACCTAAGGCATCAATCCACTAATGAATTAATTAGTATTCCCTGTAATCCCAAGCTCCCAAGGAAATGAGTGTGCATGCCTTAAATTAATGTGAAGTGTCCTCAGTGTTGGCATAGGCAGGGAATCTCCCAAACAAGTGTACTGTGTGCCCAAGCCAAGGACACCAAACAGCCAGACATGGCATCGAGTGTTAACAGTGGTGGCTGTGCATCATTCACATCACCCTCCTCCCAGGGCCCTCACTGACACTGACCTGGAGGATGCGGGGATGCAGGCCTGGCTGAGAGAAAGGCTGGGACCCACCATTCACAGGGAAGTGCAGAAAGGTTGAGAACACTTGACGTCCAACTGAATTTGGATCAGGGCCCCGTTGTGCCGGGCGCTGCACAGACCCCGACTGAGATCAGGGCCCCGTTGTGCCGAGCGCTGCACAGACCCCGACTGAGATCAGGGCCCCGTTGTGCCGAGCGCTGCACAGACCCCGACTGAGATCAGGGCCCCGTTGTGCCGGGCGTTGCACAGACCCCGACTGAGATCAGGGCCCCGTTGTGCCGGGCGCTGCACAGACCCCGACTGAGATCAGGGCCCCGTTGTGCCGGGCGCTGCACAGACCCCGACTGAGATCAGGGCCCCGTTGTGCCGGGCGCTGCACAGACCCCGACTGAGATCAGGGCCCCGTTGTGCCGGGCGCTGCACAGACCCCGACTGAGATCAGGGCCCCGTTGTGCCGGGCGCTGCACAGACCCCGACTGAGATCAGGGCCCCGTTGTGCCGGGCGCTGCACAGACCCCGACTGAGATCAGGGCCCTGTTGTGCTGGGCGCTGCACAGACACAGTGCAAGAGCAGTGTTACCAACTCTTCTGATTCTGTTGCAAGTTGCACGATATTTGGTGCTTTTCCTAAAGTCCCAGCTCCAGGAGTCCAGTGATCACATGAGAATCTCAACTTTCATTGAATAAGAAGAAAGTTTCTTGCCCTTATTGTTGAGGAAAAACTCTGGAAATGTGACTGGATCATGAGCAACAGATTCAAAAAACAGAAGGCAAATAAAAAGAACCCTATTTTTATTATTCTTTTAAAACTAACCTCATGCTTATTTTAGACCTGATTCAAGATTTTCGAGTTGCCGATGCTGTATTAAGTGATCTCTGCCACAAAGAGCTTACACTCTAAATAGGCAAGATAGACAGAGGATGGGTTTAATTAGCTACTGGAACAGACCAAGGGACAGGTGGATTGTCCATCACTTGGAGTCTTTCAGTCAAGAGTGGTTGTCTCTTTCCATATGATCTATTCTGGCTCAACCAGAAGTCGATCCAGGAGTCCTTGGGTGCATTCACTGTGCTATGCAGGAGCTCTGACTGGATGGTCCTTTCTGGCCCTAAAATCTATGAATTATTTACGTGCTTTTACAGATGGGAACTGAGTCACAGAGTGTCCATGTTACTCCCCCAAGGTCCCATGGGGAGTCTGTATCAAAGCCAGGGATTGAACCAAGGTGTCCGGAGCCCCTGCCCATTGCCTTAACCCTAGAGCAGCCACACATTATCTGCCAGGCAGTTTCATTTTGTCTGTGATCAGTTTCTAGTCAACTTCATTTTCCACCTCTCCATGCTCAGCCCCAACACAGCTGAATTTGGATTTCTAACAACACGGGGGAATGTTCCATTTGTTTTTAATCTGCTATTTTCATGGGCATTTAAAACCAAACTCATGCAATTCTTTGATCCTACTTTGTTCTTAAACAAAATCTAAAGTCGTTTGAGAACTGCTCTTTGGCTTCCACCTGGGAAGAATTAGCAAATTGAAAATTACTCTTGGATTGGGAGAGGTGGGGGGAGAGGAGAATGTGGGCTACTATTATGATTAATTATCATATTAATAATAATTATTGGTTATATATAATATTATTGTTGTTGTTATTAATAAGAATAAGAATAACAATAGAGAGCTGTGTTAATATGGCACATGCTGTAGATAGATAAATCAACAGATTAGCTAGAAGGTAATTGTGATTATAGGCCCTCCAATGCAATTTTTAAAAGCGTGGAAGTGACTTAGGAGCCTAGGGCCCATTTTCAAAAGTGACTCAGGCATTTAGGAGCTGGAGTCAGTGGGAACATCAGTGGCACTTCGGGGCTTGTGAAGATGGTCCCTAGCCTGCTCTGAGGATGCTGGTAGCTGCTAGGAGCCCCAGGCCGGGGCCAGGCGCCGGGTGCCCGGTGCTGTACTAAGCCGGCGCATTCTGCCTCACACGGCGCAACGCCCCGCCTTGGAAAGTCACCGGAGCGCGGCCGCGCTGTGCCCGGGCGCGGCTGCGAGGAGCGCTCGGAGGGGCCGGCCTGCCCGCCAGGAGGAGCCAGCCCCAGGTTACGGCCGGCCCCTCGGAAAGGGGAGGAGTCGCCCCGGCGGCGCAGTGGTGCAGAAATTGCACCCGGGGAAGCTTTCAAAACGGCCGCGGCCCCGGCGCCTGGAGCAGAGCCGCGGAGCTGCCCGAGGCGAGCGTGGTCCTGCACCTGGCCGAGAAGGAGCAGCCCAGCCTGGCGGGCTCTGCTCCTGGACCGCTCGGGCCGGGCGGGGCAGGCTGGGCCGGGCGCGTCGGGGAAGCCCCGAGGCCGGCGGGGAGGGAGGAGCTGGCCAGAGCCCTGGTGCTGAACCCGCGGGTCGGGCGGAGCGCACGGCGCTGGCTCGCTGACGGCGGCACCGTCGGGGACTCGCTCGGCGCTGGCGGCAGGTAAGGCTGCGTCTTCGCGGCTCCCCGCGGGCGGGACCGGCCCCGTGCCCGGCCTGCGCCTGCCAGACGGGCGGGACAACCGGGGCCCCGAGCGGGGCAAAGGGAGCGACCGCAGCGAGCTGGGACCTCCCCGGGGCGGGCTGCGGCCGGTCCCACCCCTCTCAAGCCGCCAGCGACTGGACCCAGCCCGGCGGAGGCAGCTGCAGGAGCAGGGGCTGCGCCGCTAGACAGGGTGAGTGGGCAGCGGGCTCTCCGGGGCCCCGGCAAGGGCAGGCGGGCACTGCCTACACCTTGGGCTCGGCGGGGGCCTGCCCCTTGTGCACAGACACCGGAGACGGCCAGAGCGGAGAAGCCAGCTTGGATAGTACCGGGCTCCCTGCTAGCACATCCCACCGGTCTTCAGTAGGGAAGCAGCCGGGGGTTGAGCCCCGAGCCCCGCTTGTCCCCTGGGGACACTGGGCACGGGGGGCTGCCCCTCTGCGGAGATGGGCAGGCCCAGCTCAGCCCGTTCACCTTAGAGCTCGGCTCCCCTCTCCAAGGGACCTGCCGGGAAAGCTGAAGTTCTGATTCCGGACTGGGAGCCCTGCCCCTCGCCCCACCGGGGGGGAGCGGCATGTGCCGGGTGAGTTGCATCTCCAAAGCGGACCCCTGGCTTTCGGAATAACAGATGCTCTCGGCGAAGGGCTCTGGCGCAAGGCCCAAAGTGGGGCTGCGTCTCGGAACCATTTAGCTGCTAAGCTCAAGCGATGACCCGCGCCGGAAAGCCTGGGGCTGTTTGTGAGCAGAAAGGACCGGTGCTACCCTACCATTTAATTATTCCTCCCAAACCACTCCCCCAGCTTCAGGCCGGTGGTGAGAAACCGCTAGTCACCAACAGCTGCGGAGCCCTCGGGACACAGGGGCAAGTTAGCATTAGAATCTGGTCAGCGGCGGGCAGGGTGAATTGCGGGAGGGTTGCGGTGCTTAGCCAGCCGAGGCTGGAGCGATGGACCTCTGGAGCCACAGGAGCAGGGAGTAGCTGTTCCCAGCTGTGCACTGCATGGGGCTCCTGCTTCTACCAACAATCCCATAAATGCTTGCCAGGAGGTGAAAGTTGGTGGCTTGGAAATTCTTCCACTCCTACTTCAGACTGGCCGAGCCACCGGCAGATGGAAGTTCCCACTGTGGTTTGTAAAGCAGTGTCGCATGGCAAACCCGCTGCAGGAAGCAAAGCCCGAAACAGATGCATGAATAAGGTATTTCCCCAACATCTCAGCTCTGCCTTTTGTTGGGGCTGCACTGCAGGAAATATTTTCCTGCCATTCGCATATTGGGGTGTTCCACCATTATCCTGCCATTGGCATATTTTGCTAAGGGAGCTTGGGAGGGGACAGAACCTGTTACAGTCCCCAGATCAGGAGATTCTTTCTTTCTTTCTTTCTTTCTTTCTTTCTTTCTTTCTTTCTTTCTTTCTTTCTTTCTTTCTTTCTTTCTTTCTTTCTTTCTTTCTTTCTTTCTTTCTTTCTTTCGTCTCATGTTCCAAGCGTTATAGAATTTTAAAAGCTCCAAGTTGTTAACATCACTTCAAAAGTGAATTCCCACCAACCACGCCCAGTGTAACCTGCCAAGAGTGCCCAGTGTGTTAGGGCACCACATTACCTGTCCTAGCTAAACACGCTTCTGTGTACTCCAACACAACCCCGCCTCCGTCAGCGCCCCAAGTCCCTCCCACTGCTGAGAAGTTTGCTAAGTAATAGATAACTACCCCAGTGAGCACGCGGGGGGTAACCAGCTCTGCGGCAGCAGGAATGAACTAGGCAGGAGCTAGCACAGATGCTAGCAAGGGACGCTCTGGGTTAATAGCAAAACGGGATATTTGTGGGGCCTGAAAGTGCGCAGGAATCGGGTGAGGAATCTCTGGACCATCACTGGCAAAGACATCGTGCAGCTGAGCTCTGTCCACTGGCTGATAGGAGCATCTGGGGGAATGTATTTCCCTGACCACAACCATCAGCAAAGAATTGCAGAGGCTGCCTTCGGGTCAGCCCACTGCCCAGCTATCCGGCTGTCACTTGGCTGGTTTGAATTTCTGGTACCCATGCACTTTTCATCCAAAAGCACTTAATTAATGAGCTGGTAGCCACTGAGATGCACCCACCTCTGGGGCGGAGTACAGTGTTTCCTTAACAGATCACAGCAACACTATACAAGGGCTTAGGGAGGAGGTAAAGCAAAATGCCGTGTGCAGTTGGAGCTGCCGGAGGGATTTAGGTGAGGAGAATGTAATTACCTAGCTTGGGATTTAATCAGGACACTAGTGTTAACCCCCCTGCTCTTGCAAAACACACCACGGGGGCACTGCCTCTCCTCCTGCAGTACAGCGTCCCCGAGCCCTATGGCGAGAGGAAAGGCCCACCTATTGGATTCTCAGCAGAGCCTGAAATCCTGCCAGTTCTCCTGCCCAGGGTGGGGGCTCTAACTCCAGACTCAAGCCACATCATCCGCCTTGATCTAGTGACATTTCAGTACAAGGCATGGGCCAAACTACTTCAGCTCTCAATGGGATCTCAGCACTCGGGTGATGGGGACAACAGAACAGAACCAAACCTTAGGTCCTGTGGGCACTGCATGGTCCCCGCTCCCTGTGACAAATTCCCACCCCCCCCCAACCACATGGAGTTGGCCTGAGTAAAGTGTGAGTACCTGGGTAATTATCTGTGCTTTAGGGGGAGGGAAGGGAGAGACTGTGTGTCTGAGGGGCGGGTGTTTAACACAAATCCTACCACCACAAGGGAAGAGAGAATATTTCTGGGCAGGGATCTCCCTGAAGAGAGAGAAGCCAGGGCTGGCTCATGCTCTGATTCATCCCAGATTTTTAAGGGCAAGGGGGGCACTGCTGCAGGGAAGTTGATCTGAGCCAGTCTCAGGTGCCTGCGTAGGGAAATGTCTGACTCTCAGAGGCAGTGGAAGTTACTGAAGCCCCTGCTCCTGTTCCCACTGCACCATGCTGGTACGTGGTGCTGCCCCAGAATATCCCCTGCGATGTGACGCACCCTAGAGAACTGCTGCCCCCAGTGACATGTAGAGGGCTGCAACGTGAGAGAGATTAGAAAGGTTTGAAATTTGGGCATGTTCATGGGGAGAGGGATCGTTTTCCCACCAAAGCAGCAGTCACAGCTTGCCCTAGCACTTCAATAGCGTTTCCTATAACAGCCCTCTCCTAGGGCCTTGGTTCTTTGGGCCTGTCTCCACTGCCGCTGGACGTGAGCCTCCCAGCCTCAGTAGACAGACACGCTAGCTCCGCCTGCACTAGCATCCCGAAAATAGCAGTGTGGATGTTGTAGCAGCCTGGGCGAGTCGCCTGAGTTCAAGCCCCTCCAACCCCCTGGGCCCAATCTTGGGCTGCTAGCCCACGCTGCCACGCCTGGGGAGCTATTTTTAGCACTACTGCATGTCTGTCTACTCAAGCTGGGAGGCACACTCCCACCTGCAGTGTAAACATCCCTTCAGGATGAGTTCTCTCTGCTTGAGCTAAAGGAGCAGCTTCTCTAGCTGGCTGCCATGGTAGGCTTTTAATCTCACAGACTGACTAGTCTTTAGAGGGGGGACAAAGACCTGGACTCAGCCAGGGCAGGTCATACACATCATTTGCATCATGAAGTAGTAACACAGAACCTTAAGAGTCTGTGCCCAATGACATTCTACTTTTCCTTGTCATAAGTTTTGGGTCTCTTGGTTTATCAACTCAGGTATCAACCCAGCCTTCACCCTCAGAGTCTCTGAATATGCTGACCCCTGGGATCGCTGGAACTGACTGCAGCTTGGGTGTTCCCTAGATCCCATCCTTTCTCAAGTAATTCACAGAGTTTTTCTGGTTTCACTGTTATTTGTATGCTGGTGGCACATCAAAATCAGGGCCCCGTTGTGCTGGGCACACCCACTTCCTGCTCCTGAGATCAGGGACTCTGTCATACCAGGAGCTGCACAGAACTCCCTCTGCCCTTTACTGGGTACAAAGATGTGGCTGTCTCCCATCCCTTTAACCAACCACACCCATGGTGGCTCTGAGTGCTGCTAGATCATGGGCTAATCTGGATCCAGAGCCCGGATCAGAGGCTTGGGGTCACTTGCAGGGGTTGGACAGGGATAATGCTCAGCCCAATTTTACACAGCGTTACAATGATTTAAAAGCCACAGAGTAGCCAGGTTTGCTGTGTGTGAGGGAGAGGGAGCCAGGAAGCCAGGCAGAGTGAGGTGGAGGAGCTGACAAGGAAGCTCAGCTGCTCTCGGCCCTGCTCTCCCCGCAGCAAGCAGCAGTACCTTAGTGGGAGGGGTTATGCAGAAGTCAGGGTCTGCCTGCCTTCTCCTAGGTGTAAGAGCAGGAGTGATGCCAGCGAAGGCACGTGGAACAGTGCGAGGGCCAACCAGCCTTGTCCAAACTGCTGGCACATGGGTAGCGATCGCCAGCAGCCTGACATCCAGCCTGGACCGACTCCCACACAGCGCTTGGCATGCGGGCAGTAAGAGCTGCTGCCAGGGCATCCTGCAGGGCTGGCCTGAGGGCTATGCTAAGGATGCTGTAACTCCCATGCTGGGGGAGGGGGCAGTGGGAGTGGAAAGCAGGGTGGGGTTGGGCCCTGGAAAGGATATGGGGGCAGTATGCTGTCTGGGGGGCTGGGGTTCTTCTGCCACTTCCCTGTCTCAGGGAATGAGGGGCAAGTTGAACGCAATTCATTCGAGAGCGGCCATCAGATTTGCATGGTGGGGACAGGAGCTCAGAGCACACACAGGACTAGCCTGCCCGGGCACTGCTTCCAGGGGGCTCTGAGATTTCCCCTCAGGCAAGAATAAATCTCTCTCCCGCTGCTCTATCTAGTGACTCCCCTGCTCAGAGGCGACAATGTCCAGGCCTCATTCAGGAGCTAGCCTGTGACTGTGGAATGGTGCCAAGCGAAGCCTGGGCCAGGCTCCACACTGCAACACTCCCAGGGTGGGCACAATTCATGCCAGCCTGTGCCAGCATAGTCACGCACCCCAGGACATCACCCTGCTGGTCTGCTAGCGTTTCACACCCCTGTGCCCTGGTGCGACTGTGGGAGGGGCAGTGGTGAACTGGGCCTAGTGGGTGCCATTTGTCCCCATGCAACACAAGGTCTATGAGCCATTTAAGAGTCTCCTATAGACTCTGGGCCAGATCCTCTGAGAGGGCCCGATCCTGCTTCCACTGAAGTCAATGCAGTGACTTGAATGGTGCTGGATCTGGCTGCTGGGGTCAGTGAGTGTAGCTCCATTGACATCAAGAGAGTGACTGATTTACACAAGCCAGGTTCTAGGCCTTCGCTCCACCCCACCTGCACTTTCTTTTCAGGTCCTTTTCCAACCCTTTTGCCTCAGTTTCCCAAGGACCATTACTAAATACAGTCACAGCCAAGCCATTGACATAGTATGTGCCAGTTGTGATATCAGGTGGGGAGCTGGGTCTGAGCAGTAACCGCTCACTGAAACCTTTATTATTGCTATGTGTGTGTAAATCTGTGTGTGTACGTGTGTGTCGGGTTGTGTGTCTGAATATGTGTGTGTGTACATGCATGTCTGTGTATGTGTGCACACATACATAGGTGTGTGTGTGTATGTGTTCATGTATACATGCTGTCATAAACATAAAGGGAAGGGTAACCACCTTTCTGTATACAGTGCTATAAAATCCCTCCTGGCCAGAGGCAACATCCTGTTACCTGTAAAGGGTTAAGAAGCTCAGCTAACCTGGCTGGCACCTGACCCAAAGGACCAATAAGGGAACAAGATACTTTCAAATCTGGGGGCAGAGGGGAAGGCTTTTGTTTGTGCTCTTTGTTTAAGTGTTTTTTCTCTCTTGGGACTGAGAGAGGCCAGACAGAAATCCATCTTCTCCAACCCACCCTAATCCAAGTCTCCAATATTGCAACCAGTATAGGTAAGCCAGGCAAGGCGGATTAGTTTATCTTTTGTTTTATGTGAATTTTCCCTGTGTTAAGAGGGAGGTTTATTCCTGTTTTCTGTAACTTGAAGGTTTTGCCCAGAGGGGGATCCTCTATGTTTTGAATCTGAATACCCTGTAAAGTATTTTCCATCCTGATTTTACAGAGGTGATTCTTTTACCTTTTCTTTAATTAAAATTCTTCTTTTAAGAACCAGATTGCTTTTTCCTTGTTCTTAAGATCCAAGGGTTTGGGTCTGTGTTCACCTCTACAAATTGGTGAGGATTCTTATCAAGCCTTCCCCAGGAAAGGGGGTGTAGGGCTTGGGGGGATATTTTGGGGGAAGATGTCTCCAAGTGGTCTCTTTCCCTGTTCTTTGTTTAAAATGCTTGGTGGTGGCAGTATGCTGTTCAAGGACAAGGCAAATTTGTACTTTGGGGAAGTTTTTAACCTAAGCTGGTAAGAATAAGCTTAGGGGGTCTTTCATGCAGGTCCCCACATCTGTACCCTAGAGTTCAGAGTGGGGAAGGAACCCTGACATGGTGACAGAGTGGTGGGATCATTTTGAACCAAAAGCACAGACCTGAAGAGGTTTTTTTTAAGCTGAGAGCAGCTAGAGGGTTTTCTGTCTATTTGCCTGGAGACAGAGGTGTTAGTTTTTTTACAAAGGGTTTTTTCTTTTTGAGCTGGAGTTTTCTCTACCTAAAGGCAGGGTAGTTAACCTCCTGCAGGGAAATTCACAAGTTTTTTTTTTCTTTCCTAACTCTTGGGTATAGCTAGAGTTAAGCACAAGAAAGCAGGAAAATGACTACTAGTGAAGCAGCTAATAAACTAGAGCTGGCCAGATTCGAAGCTGAAGAGAAACAAAAAGAGCATGATAGACAGATGGCCTTAAGGTGCTTGGAGATGGAGGTAGAAAAAGCCAGGGTGGAGGCAGAGGAAGCTTCCCACAAGAGAGCTATGGAGGAGAAAGAAAAAGAGAGGAAGCATGCACTGGAGATGGAGAAGGCAAAAGCTCAGCAGAATAGAAATCCTTCTCCAGGTACCGCTTCCCATCCCAGAAAGTTCCCCACCTACAAGGCAGGCGATGATACCGAGGCCTTCTTAGAAAACTTCGAAAGGGCCTGCCTTGGGTACAGCATCTCTACAGACCAATACATGGTAGAGCTGAGGCCGCAGCTCAGTGGACCCTTAGCGGAGGTGGTGGCTGAAATGCCTAAGGAACACATGAACAGTTAAAAATCCAGGCGAGAGTCAGAATGGGGCTAACACCCAAGCATTCCCATCGGCAGTTCAGAGCCCTCAGGTGGAAACCAGATGTGTTATTTACCCGACATGCGTACCACATTGTGAAACATTGGGATGCCTGGATATAAGGAGCAAGTGTTAGATCTCCAGAAGAGTTGCCCTTCCTAATGCAAACAGAGCAGTTCTTAGAGGGTGTTTCTGAGGAAATAGAAAGATACATCCTAGATGGGAAGCCCAAAACTGTAATCGAGGCAGGGGAGATTGGAGCCAAATGGGTGGAGGTGGCAGAAAAGAAAAAAACTAGTCGCAGTTGGGGCAAATATCAGAAGGGGCAACCAGAAACAAAAGCCTATCACCGGGGGCAACCCAAGGCCCCACCTACATCCCAAGGAAAATCCAGACACTTTATCGTCCCACCACACCATTCTCCAGCAACCCACCTCACCCCAGTGACCCAACAGATTACAGCTCATTGCACTGGGGTCACACCAAAGGTCCTCAGGCCCAGATGCCTCCCAGATACCCTTAGAGCGAAGGGAAACTGTGAGTGTGGGAGGGAAGAAGGTTACAGCGTGGAGGGACACGGGAGCACAGGTGTCAGCTATCCATCAATCCTTAGTGGACCCCCACTTAATCAACCCAGAGGCCCAAGTAACGATTCAACCCTTCAAGTTCAACTCTTTAGATTCGCCTACAGCCAAGTTGCCTGTCCAGTGCAAGGGCTGGTCAGGAATGTCGACTTTTGCAGTCTATGATGATCATCCCATTCCCATGCTGCTGGGGGAAGACTTGGCCAACCAGGTAAAGCTGGCCAAGAGGGTGGGAATGGTCACCCGCAGCCAGACTAAGCAAGCTTCCACACCTATCCCTGTTCCTGAGCCTTCCACCAGGCCCCCATCTGTGTTACCAGAGACCCAGAAGGAGGTGGTGGAACCGGATCCCCTGCCAACGACTGCAACGGCCGTAGTGGATCCAGTCCCAGAGACCCAGCCAAAGCCAATCCCCGAACCGAAACTGGAGAAGCAACCAGCACCAGAACCATTGCCAGCACTGAGTCCAGCGCTTGAAACCCCGTCTACAGCTCCAACACCAGAGGGCACCACCGAGCCTGCACTGGCAGCAGCAGCAGATGACGCTACACAAGAGGCTCAGCCAGAGCCTGAAATACCCTATAGTGCACCAGCGGAGAGCGGTTCAGCATCAACGGAAACAGCCCCATCCCTTACATCACTTCCAGAGGGACCAAGCCCAGGTCCTCAATCCAGTGAGGAACTGATGTCTCCAGCATCAAGGGAACAGTTCCAGGCTGAACAGGAAGCAGTTGAAAGCCTCCAGAGAGCTTGGATGGAGGCAGGGAGCAACCCACTGCCTCTCAGCTCTTCTAATCGATCCCAGTTTGTTGTAGAAAGAGGACTTTTATACAAGGAAACTCTTTCTGGTGGGCACCAGGAAGACTGGCATCCTCAGAGACAGTTGGTAGTTCCAACTAAGTACCGGGTCAAGCTCTTGAGCTTAGCCCATGATCATCCTAGTGGCCATGCTGGGGTGAACAGAATCAAATATCATTTGGGGAGGTCATTCCACTGGGAGGGAACGGGCAAGGATGTTTCTGCCTATGTCCGATCTTGTGACGTATGCCAAAGAGTGGGAAAACCCCACGACCAGGTCAAAGCCCCTTTCCAGCCACTCCCCATCATTGAGGTTCCATTTCAGCGAGTAGCTGTGGATATTCTGGGTCCTTTTCTGAAAAAGACACCCAGACAAAAGCAGTACATACTGACTTTCATGGATTTTGCCACCCCATGGCCAGAAGCAGTAGCTCTAAGCAACACGAGGGCTAAAAGTGTGTGCCAGGCACTAACGGACATTTTTGCCAGGGTAGGTTGGCCCTCCAACATCCTTACAGATGCAGGAACTAATTTCTTGGCAGGAACTATGGAAAGCCTTTGGGAAGCTCATGGGGTGAATCACTTGGTTGCCACCCCTTACCATCATCAAGCAAATGGCCTGGTGGAGAAATTTAATGGGACTTTGGGGGCCATGATACGTAAATTTGTAAATGAGCACTCCAATGATTGGGACCTAGTGTTGCAGCAGTTGCTCTTTGCCTATAGAGCTGTACCACATCCCCGTTTAGGGTTTTCACCATTTGAACTTGTATATGGCCGCATGGTTAAGGGGCCATTACAGTTGGTGAAGCAGCAATGGGAGGGGCTTACACCTTCTCCGGGAACTATTATTATTGACTTTGTAACCAACCTACAAAACACCCTCCGAACCTCTTTAGCCCTTGCTAAAGAAAACCTAAAAGATGCTCAAAAAGAGCAAAAAGCCTGGTATGATAAACATGCCAGAGAGTGTTCATTCAAAGTAGGGAACCAAGTCATGGTCTTAAAGGTGCTCCAGGCCCATAAAATGGAAGCATCATGGGAAGGGCCCGTCACGGTCCAAGAGCACCTGGGAGCTGTTAATTATCTCATAGCATTCCCCACCTCCAACCGAAAGCCTAAGGTATACCATATTAATTCTCTAAAGCCCTTTTATTCCAGAGAATTAAAAATTTGTCAGTTTACAGCCCAGGGAGGAGATGACTCTGAGTGGCCTGAAGGTGTCTACTACGAAGGGAAAAGTGCTGGTGGTGTGGAAGAGGTGAACCTCTCCATGACCCTTGGGCGTATGCAGCAACAGCAAATCAAGGAGCTGTGCACTAGCTACGCGCCAACGTTCTCAGCCACCCCAGGACTGACTGAACGGGCATACCACTCCATTGCCACAGGTAATGCTCACCCAATTAGGGTCCAATCTTACCTGGTGTCTCCTCAAGCTAAAACTGCTATAGACCGGGAGATCCAGGATATGTTACAGATGGGTGTAATCCGCCCCTCTGGCAGTGCATGGGCATCTCCAGTGGTTCTAGTTCCCAAACCAGATGGGGAGATACGTTTTTGCGTGGACTACCATAAGCTAAATGCTGTAACTCGCCCAGACAACTATCCAATGCCATGCACAGATGAACTATTAGAGAAACCGGGACGGGCCCAGTTCATCTCTACCTTGGACTTAACCAAGGGGTACTGGCAGGTACCGCTAGATGAATCTGCCAAGGAAAGGTCAGCCTTCACCACCCATGTCGAGCTGTATGAATTTAATATGCTCCCTTTCAGGCTGCGGAATGCACCCGCCACCTTCCAAAGACTTGTAGATGGTCTCCTAGCAGGATTAGGAGAATATGCAGTCGCCTACCTTGACAATGTGGCCATATTTTTGGATGCCTGGGCAGAACACCTGGAACATTTGCAAAAAGTCTTCGAGCTGTGATACAGCATGGCCAGAAGGCAGCAGGAGAGTGATATAGGAGAGATATGTAAGTCCCAGGATGAGGAGAAGCCTTATTCCCTGTAGAGGGAAGAAAGGTTTCTATAGATTAATTAAAAGCAGCTGAAGCCAATTAGAGCACCTGAAGCTAGTCACCTGATAAAAACCCCCTGCTTCAATCAGCCAGGGGAAGGAGTTGGAGCAGAGTGCAGTTTGGAGGAGTTGAAGTAGAGGAGAGTTTGGAGAACTGCCGTGGCTGGCTAGAAGACCAAGACCCTAGGTAAAGAGACACCTGGCTTGTGCAGAGAGAGAGGGCAGGAAGCCCCACAAACTGAAGAGCAGGAGGGGGAAGTAGCCCAGGGGAAGGACGCACTAGTTCAAGTGGTTTACCACTATCCCAAGGGCCCCTGGGCTGGGACCCGGAGTAGAGGGCGGGCCCAGGTCCCTCCCTCTCCACTACCCTTCTCTGGGTTACTAGTGGGACAGTAAATACCCTAGATCAGGGGCAGGAAACTGTGCCCTGAACCCACCCACAAGAAGAGGAAGCGCGGGACCCATCCTAATTGTACCAGCAATTTGCCACAGAGCGCATAAGGGAGGCAGGACTAACTGTTAAGGCTAAGAAGTATCAAATAGGCCGAAACAGAATGATTTACCTTGGATACCAGGTGGGTCAAGGAACTATCAACCCCCTACAGGCCAAAGTGGATGCTATCTAAAAGTGGCCTGTCCCAAAGTCAAAGAAACTCGTCCAATCCTTCTTAGGCTTGGCTGGATATTACAGGCGATCTCTACCGCAATACAGCCAAATTGCCGCCCCACTGACAGACCTAACCAAAAAGAAACAGCCAAATGCCATTCAGTGGACTGAAGAGTGTCAGAAGGTCTTTAACCAGCTTAAAGCGACACTCATGTCTGACCCTGTGCTAAGGGCTCCAGACTTTGACAAACCATTCCTAGTAACCACAGATGCGTCCAAGTGTGGTGTGGGAGCAGATTTAATGCAGGAAGGACCGAATCAAGAGTTCCATCCTGTTGTGTTTCTCAGCAAGAAGCTGTCTGAGAGGGAAAGCAACTGGTCAATCAGTGAAACTGGTCAATCAGTGAAAAGGAATGTTACGCCACTGGAAAATGTTACACTCTGGAAAAGCTATGCCCATACGTTTGGGGACGGCATTTCCACCTGCAAACCAACCATGCTGCGCTTCGGTGGCTTCATACCGCCACGGGAAATAACAAAAAACGTATTCGGTGGAGTTTAGCTCTCCAAGATTTTGATTTTGACATCCAACACATCTCAGGAGCTTCTAACAAAGTGGCTGATGCACTCTCCCGTGAAAGTTTCCCAGAATCAACTGGTCCAAATCGTCTTTAAGATGTGGAAAATATTGTTAGTCTTTATACAGTTAGTAGTATATTTAGAGATGCATGTGTCTTATTAACTCTGTTTTCTCCTAGAGCTCCAGGAAGAAATCACAGCCAGTGTTTCACCCTATCTGTGATTTGGGGGGCGTGTCATAAATATAAAGGGAAGGGTAACCACCTTTCTGTATACAGTGCTATAAAATCCCTCCTGGCCAGAGGCAACATCCTGTTACCTGTAAAGGGTTAAGAAGCTCAGCTAACCTGGCTGGCACCTGACCCAAAGGACCACTAAGGGAACAAGATACTTTCAAATCTTGCGGGGGGGTGGGAGGGAAGGCTTTTGTTTGTGCTTTTTGTTTACGTGGTTGTTCTCTCTTGGGACTGAGAGAGGCCAGACAGAAATCCATCTTCTCCAACTCATCCTAATCCAAGTCTCCAATATTGCAACCAGTATAGGTAAGCCAGGCAAGGTGCATATCTGTGTCTGTGCATAGGTCCATATGTGTATGTGTGGGTGTGCGCATGCATGGGATGGCTGTTGTTGATAAAACCCCAGCTCCTTTCTGGACATGCACATCTCATGTTGTTACAGCAGCAGCTCAGACTGTAATGGTCAGAGCATGGGAAGTGCAAACCCTCCACTCCTATCTGTGCTCTGGCTGCATTTCCAGCAGCTGGTGTCGGATTTGTCAGAGGTGCTGAGCACAGCCAGCCGTGGAGCTGCAGGGGAATGGGCTCCAAATTGGGCTGTGGCTGCTTGAAGGGTCCTTCTGCAGGGCAGCTTGCCGGATGGTTTATGAGGGGTTGGGATCATAAAACTACAAAAAGGCTGAGGAGGGACCTGAAGCTAAGTTTATCTTCTTGTCTGACACTGATTCTGATCTCCCTCACCTGGGTGTGACTGCATTGCGGCCAGGGGAGTCGCACTGGTGTAAAACCTGGTGTGAATGGGGAGGGAGCTGGGCCCTACAAGTCTCTCTGGTTGTGTACCTTTCAAGCTGCAGCTTTGGCCTGACAGCCTGGCCCCAGGTGACCCCCACCGTCCCTGAGATCCTGGTCTTGGTCATGTGGGTCCTGGTGACTCCGCTCTCAATAGTCTTGGGCCTTTGCCAGGGCAGTGTGTGCCACTGTGGTGTGCAGCGCCCTCCCCAGACCCTGTAAGCATGGGTACTGTGATAGGGGACCGTCAAAGAGTCAGCATTGGAACTGGCTGCAGTAAGCCCCAATAGGATTAGGGTACCTTGGTGAATGAGACCTAGTACGTGGGTCCAGGATCTCCAGGGGAGTTCAGTGACTGGCCTGGAACTGAGGGATCCAGTAACCAGGGACTCTCTTTTCTGCTTCTTGGCTCTTGAAAACCTGCCCCGGATCCCCACCACAGAGCAGGCCTGGCTCCAGGGAACCCCCTCTGATGCCCATGTTCCTTCTGCCCCAGTTGTGTGGGGGATGGGTGAGCTCCCTGAGAGCTCCAGGCTTCGGCTCCCCAGCCCCATAACAGCTTAAAGGGAGGGGGCAGCAGGAGCCAACAGGGCAGTTTCTGAGTCTCTGACACAGAACTGGCGAGGTGGGCCCCAGTGGGCAATGAAGGGAGCAAACCCACCTGTGAGGGCAGCACCCATCACTGGAACAGCAACAGGGGCTAGTAGGCCACACTTGGCCCAGAAACCCCAGCACAGAGATCAGGAGTGGGGGAGGAGGGCAGATGAGATGGCCCGTTTCCAAACTGAAATGGGTTTGGTTCTGATCCAGTTGAAGAGATGTAGGAGGGTTGAAGGAATCCACAGGCCAGATCCTGGCACCGTTGTGGCCTCTTTAGCAACAGACCAGTGAGGTGTGAGTGAGCAGAACCCAGGCATGCAAATCGAAGCTGCCAGCTGCCTATTCCTCTGGAAAGTGCCCTGTGATATTTAGTGACCATGGATGCCGGGAGCATGGCTTTGTATTGGTCCCAAAAGATGGTGCTTGCAGCAGCACAGTGCCCCCTAGTGCCTCACTGGGGCCCTGTGCATGGATTTGTAGATTCATAGATTCCAAGACCAGAAGGGCCTGACCTGGTGTATAGCACAGGCCAGAGAGACCTGCCTCGAGTAACTCCTAGAGCAGAGCTTTTAGAAAAACTTCCAATCTGGACTGAAAAATTGTCAGTGATGGAAGATCCACCTCAACCCTGGGTAAGTTTTTCCAGTGGTTAATTACACTCAATGTTAAATATTTATGCCTTATTTTCAGTCTGAATTTGTCTAGCATCAACTTCCAGCCATTGAATCATGTTAGACCTTTCTCTGCTAGACTGAAGAGCCCGTTATTAAATATTTGTTCCCCATGTAGGTACTTTTAGTCTCTGACCAAGTCACCCCTTGACCTTCTCTTTCTTAAGCTAAATAGACTGAGCTCCTGGAGTATGTCACTATAAGGCAGGTTTTCTAATCTTTAATCATTCTCATGGTTCTTCGTTGAATCCTCTTCAGTTTATCAACATCCTTTGTGAATTGTGGGCACAGCATGTGAGTACCAGGGCCAAATACAGATGCGCTCTGCTCATACATAAGATTCCCCTGTTTATGCATCCCAGGATCACATTAGCTCTTTCGACCACAGTGTACATTGAGAGCTCATGTTCAGCTGATTATCCACCACAACCCCTAAATCTTTTTTCAGAGTCTCTGCTTCCCAGGATAGAGCCCCCGCCCCCATCCTGTAAGCAGGGCCTACATTCTTTGTTCCTAGCTGTGTACATTGAGTTAGCTGTATTCAAATATATATTGTTTGCTTGCGCCCAGTTTATCAAACAATCTAGATTGCTCTGAATCAGTGACCTGTCCTCTTCATTGTTAACCACTCCTCCAATTTTTGTGCCATTTGCAAACTTTATCATTGATGATTTTATGTTTTCTTCCAAGTCATTGATAAAGATGTTAAACAGCGTAGAGCCAAGAGCCAATCCCTGCGGGACCCCATTGGAAACAGACCTATGTGATGACGATTTCCCATGTAGTTACATTTTGAGACCTATCAGTTAGCCAGCTTTTAATCCATTTAATGTGTGCCATGTACATTCTATATTGTTCTAGTTCTTTAATCAAAATGTCTGCAGCACCAAGTCAAACGCCTTACAGAAGCCTAAGTATATTTTACGTCAACACGGTTACCTTTATCAACCAAACTTGTAATCTCATCAAAAAAAGCTATCAAGTTAGTTTTCCAGGATCTATTTTCCATAAACCCATTTTGACTGACATTAATGACATCACCCTCCTTTAGTTCATTATTAATCAAGTCCCATATCACCCACTCCGTTATCCTGCCCAGGATCGATGTTGGGCTGACAGGCCTATAATTCCCTGTGCCATCCCATTTACCCTTTTTTAAAACTGGCACAACATTAGTTTTCTTCCAGTCTTCTGGAACTTCCACAGTGCTCGGAGGCTCCCGTCCCTGGCTTGCCACTGCTCCCCCTGTGACCTTTCTCACATCACTTAGACTCTCTGGCCCTTTGTTCCCCATCGGCTCTGTCTCACAGGTGGTTCAAGGATCAATAGAATATAGAATATCAGGGTTGGAAGGGACCTCAGGAAGTCATCTAGTCCAACCCCCTGCTCAAAGCAGGACCAATCCCCAATTAAATCATCCCAGCCAGGGCTTTATCAAGCCTGACCTTAAAAACTTCTAAGGAAGGAGAAGAAGGTAACGCATTCCAGTGTTTAACCACCCTCCTAGTGAAAAATTTTTTCCTAATATCCAACCTAAACCTCCCCCTCTGCAACTTGAGACCATTACTCCTTGTCCTGTCCTCTTCTACCACTGAGAATAGTCTAGAACCATCCTCTCTGGAACCACCTCTCAGGTAGTTGAAAGCAGCTATCAAATCCCCCCTCAGTCTTCTCTTCTGCAGACTAAACAATCCCAGTCCCTCAGCCTCTCCTCATAAGTCATGTGTTCCAGACCCCTAATCATTTTTGTTGCCCTTCGCTGGACTCTCTCCAATTTATCCACATCCTTCTTGTAGTGTGAGGCCCAAAACTGGACACAGTACTCCAGATGAGGCCTCACCAGTGTTGAATAGAGGGGAATGATCACGTCCCTCGATCTGCTGGCAATGCCCCTACTTATACATCCCAAAACGCCATTGGCCTTCTTGGCAACAAGGGCACACTGCTGACTCATATCCAGCTTCTCGTCCACTGTCACCCCTAGGTCCTTTTCTGCAGAACTGCTGCCTAGCCATTCGGTCCCTAGTCTGTAGCGGTGCATTGGATTCTTCCGTCCTAAGTGCAGGACCCTGCACTTATCCAAATTGAACATCATCAGATTTGTTTTGGCCCAATCCTCCAATTTGTCTAGGTCCCTCTGTATCCTATCCCTGCCCTCCAGCGTATCTACCACTCCTCCTAGTTTAGTATCATCCGCAAATTTGCTGAGAGTGCAATCCACACCATCCTCCAGATCATTTATGAAGATATTGAACAAAACCGGCCCCAGGACCAACCGCTGGGGCACTCCACTTGACACCGGCTGCCAACTAGACATGGAGCCATTGATCACTACCCATTGAGCCCGACAATCTAGCCAATACAGTAAAGACTGTGAAGTGCCTAGACCCCAGGGCGGTGGGGGACAGAGGACCAGCACCCTTGCTATGGAAGTATTGTGTACACCTCTGCCCCTGCATAAACTTGTGCACGGTGGGGATTGGGAGAGAGGTGAGAGTAGGACCCAGGATTGGGACCTGGAGGGGTTAGAATGGGCCCAGGAGCAGGTGGGAACCTTGGGGTGTCTCCTTTCCAACCTGGAGCTGCCTATGCTGCCCTCCCCTCCTCAGTACCTCCCTCCCTGCCCCTCAGACCACCTGCCAGGCAGTACAGGGTGGGAGATATATAGTACCTAGGCCTGAATCCCCCAGGAAGACTAGCTTGGAAATCAGTGTAATCACCAAAACAGGCTTCTTCTGACCAGACCTGGGGAATGCCTTTAACTCTCCAGTTTAAAGAGAAATGTACTAATTTTTCCAGTGAAAACACATTCAGGGCCATTAGGGGAAGAGCCCAAGGGAGCATCTCATCCAGATCTGGAATTCCTTCTGGGGTAATGCTCAGATTTTATGTCCCAAAAAGCTCAGTCAAGCTTGTATTGACAAATGCTGGCTTTCCTTCTCCTTTAGTAGGGGGCTTACAGGTAGAAGAAGGATGGGCCTATGATGAACGCACAGGGCTGGGGCTTAAGAGACTTGGATTCAAATCCAACTCTGCCAGTGACTCCCTGAAAGCCCCTGGCCAAGTCATTGCAATGCTCTGGACCTCAGTTTCCATCTGCAAAATGGGTATAATGACTCAACTTTTTCTCCCAACCTGTGTTTGTGCAGCCTTGAGTCCTTCAGGGCAGGGGCTGTCTCTTGCTCTGAGTCTGTGCACTGCCTTCAAGGCACAATATGGCCCTGGTGTGCGCTTCTGCTGCCTACCACCACAATTGAAACAATGATACTAACGGCTCTGGGAGCCATTGGGGAATGACATGCATGCTCTGGAGACCCCAACAGTTCTGAAATACCCATCACAGTGTCAGTACCTGCCAGGGGTCCACAGTGTTTGTCTGGGAGGCCCAATTTGCCTGGTTCTGGAGAATATGTGTGTGTGTGTTGGGGGGGGGATTGAATATTCTGTTCCCAAAGGCACTGGCCCACCCATCATGTGGTGGGTGTTTAGTGCCAAGTGCCAGCCTAAAGGAAATGCAAGGCAAGAAGCAGAGGCATTGTCAGAGCAGGGATCCATCTAGCCTGGTCTTAGACAGTGCCCAGAGCCCCCTCTCAGACAATGCCAGGTACCAGCTGTTTTGGAGGACGGAACCCCCATAGCGAAGCACGAGCAAGGAACCATGGGTAGAGCCCAGTCTAATGTTTGCTAATGCAGCTAGAGAGGGGGGGGGGTGACTCAATACAATCCTTTGATGGAGAACTGCTCAGTATCTCCAGTGACTCCCACATGGGAGAAACAGGACACCCGCAGCAGGACACCTGCATTCAGTGCTATGAGTGATCTGGTAGGGGATGCTGCTCACTGTGAGGCAGCACAATAAGAAGGAATTTTTAAAGTATATTAGGAACAAAAGGAACCCCGACAATGGCATCAGTACATTGCAAGATGGGAATGGTAAAGTTCTCAATAGCAATACAGAAAAAGCAGTAGTGTTCCATAAATATTTCTGTTCCTTATTTGGGAAAAAACAGATAATGCAGTCTTATCTTATGAGCATGATAATGTTTCCCCCTTCCACTAATATATCAGGAGAATGTAAAACTACTAAATTAAACATTTTTAAATCAGCAGGTCCAGCTTATGTGCATCCAAGACTTTTAAAAGAGTTGGCTGAGGATCTCACTGGACTGTTAATGTTGATTTTCAATAAGTCTTGGAACATCCAGAGAACTGGAAGAAAGCTAATGTTGTGCAAGTATATTTTAAAAGGGTAAACCGGATGACCTGGGTAATTATAGGCCTATTAATCTGATATTGAGCTGAGACAAGAAAAGAGAGCAGCTGATACAGGACTCAGTTAATAAAGAATTAAAGGAGGGTAATATAATTAATGCCAATCAACATGGGTTTATAGAAAATAGATTCTGTTCAAACTAACTTGGTAGCTTTTTTTCTTTTCTTTTTGAGATTACAAGTTTGGGTGATAAAGGAAATAGTGTTGATGTAATAGACTGGGACTTCTGTAAGGTTTTGTCTTCATACTGCATAACATTTTGATTAAGCAGTGACTGAAAATGGGCAATCAGCTGAATATGAGCTCCCAGTGCAATGCTGTGGCCAAAAGGGCTAATGCGATTCTTGGATGCATAAACAGGGGAATCTCAAGTAGGAGCAAAGAGGTCATTTTACCTCTGTATTTAGCACTGATGTGACCACTGCTGGAATACGGTGTCCAGTTCTGATGTACGCCATTCAGAAAGGATGTTGATATATTGGAGAGGGGTCAGAGAAGAGCCATGAGAATGAACAAAGGATCAGAAAACCTGCCCTAGAGTGAGAGACACAAGGATTTCAATCTATTTATCTTAAGAAAGAAGGTTGTAGACTTGATCACAGTCTACAAGTACCTGTAAGACCCCTACACGGGGAACAAATATTTAATAATTGGTTCTTAGGTCTAGCAATGAAAGGTCTAACGTGAGCCAATGGCTGGAAGTTGAAGCTAGACAAATCCAGACTGGAAAGAAGGTGTGAATTTTTACCCGGGCACATAATTAATCGTTGGAACAATTTGCCGAGGGTTGTGGTGGACGCTTCATCAATGACACTTTTAACATCAAGATTGGATGTGTATCTAAAAGCTCTGCTCTAGAAGTTACTGGGGGCAGGTCTCTCAGGCCTGTGCTATACACCAGGTCAGGCCCTTCTCACCTTGGAATCTATGAATCTACAAATCCATGCCCAGTACCCCCAGTCGCTGGCCTGTGCAATAGAGGAGGACAGACTAGACAATCACAATGGTCCCTTCTGGCCTTGGAATCTATGAAGAACCCAGGTGTCCCAAGTCCCAGGCTAATACCATGACCAGTGGATCCCCCTTCTTTATGCCTGAGCCTCACTGTGGCTTCCTGAGTTGTGATGTTCCTGTTGCAGGCCTTGTCCATTCGTTTCTCTCCCCTCTGCAGCACCGTCAGAAGAGTTGAGTAGCTCGACATTATTTTGTGAAAAAGCTTTTCGTCGAAATATGATTTTTCACAGAAAATGAGTTTTTTGGAAAAAAAAAGTTTTCAATGAAATTTTTCATTTTGCAAAAAAAATGTGGAATGAAAAATGTTCAGAATGAAAATTGTTGAAAAAATATTGATTTTTAAATATGTTTTATTTTGAAATAAGGGGAAATTCTCTCAGTGTCTTATTTTCCAACCCCCTTTTTCCCACTGGAAAAAGCAGGGCCTCGTACTTTTAAACGTTTCTTCGCTGGAAAAATGTGAACAGAGTTTTGCAAAAGAAAGTCTTACTTCAACTCTCATTTTAAACTCTTTACTCCCTTTGCCTCCCACTTTTCCATTGAAAATAAAAGGGAGAAATGTAAAAAAGTGAGAGAAAGGGAAAAAATCCCTGAAAATTCAAACCAAAATTATTAAAAACGAAACAAAAATTTTCATTTCATTTTGAAAAAAAATTCACTTGGAATATTTCACTGAAAATGGGGAAAAATGTAAAAGGTCCAATGAACAAAACCTGTTTGTTTTCTGTCTTTTTCATGACCCCCCCCCCCGCAAATCTGAGCTGCCCTAGGTAACAGCTGGTACCAAGATCCTGCAGCTCAGTGATAAACTCGGTTGAGTTTGGCTGTGTGAAGCCAACAAAGAGCACATGGGTGTCCCCGGGACTGATGCTGTTTATTCCCTTCCCTCAAATGGGCCATATCCCTGGCCTTCCTGCTGAGTAGCTCCGGACTCCCACCATTAGTCACACTGAGCTTGCTCGCATCAATGTGACTTAGCAATGCGTGGCAGAATCAAGTCCTGAGTCCTGAGCCCAACCCTCGTCTGATTCCAGAGGACCCCGTGCTCTGAGAGATGGCTTCTTTGGGGTGGGGGATAGAACAGAGGCGCTGGCCCTTTGTAGTCTTAAAAAAAAGAACAGAACACTTTTTTTCAGCAGCTGGGGTGTCCTGCCTCGTATTCTGCTCAAACTCCAGCTCAGGAAACTGATCACATTCTTCCTGCATTGTCAGCTGGATAAGGGAATCTTCTTTCCTTACCCAATGTAGATTGTTGGGTAGTGTCGCTGTGCGCCATTTTATAGCCTCTGCATGGCCATCCTAAAGGTGTCTGCATTTCAGTGGAGAATAAACTGAGCCCAATGCAGATTTTCTTTTCACTTGCTCTGTTTTTGAAGGGCTTTGAGACCGTTCCCCCTTCAGCCTGAACATTGCTGTATGAATGGGTATCTTCCTGTGATGGAGCACTACATGCCAGTGTCCTGAGCCTTTGGAGGCTGGACATTACTACTGGATTTCATCCTCTCTCTCTCTCTCAAACACATGCACGCTGCGGATACTGGAAATGGCACTCCGGGGCATTCCCTCCCCTCCCTCAGGACACCCTGCAGCTGTGGGTTCCTAGCACTCCCCTGATCCTCCCCTTATCTGCACTGTTCACTTTATTGCATTCCTGTCAAACTGGTCAATGCTGGCAGGTTAGTCATTCTCACTCGTGGATTCTGAGATCTCCCATTAAAATCAAGGTGAGACCGGCCACTAAATCCCACTTCACCTTTTGCATTCCTAGATTATTGGTAAAGGTGAGAAGGGACCCTGTGGCCATGTAGCCTGACCTGTAACATGGGCCAGAGATCTGCCCCGCCTTCATTCCTGGTTGAACTTGAGCAGATCTTTTAGAAGAACAGCCTCTCTCGATTTCAAAGTAGGCAGCGATGGCGAACTCCCCCAGGCAGTGCTAGCCCTGTGCTCAGTACCAGAGCATGGGAGTTTGGAGTTAACCCCATGCAGTTTCTGCCCTTGCTGGTGGGTTGACAGTCTCCCCAGTCTGAAGAGCGAATGCAGCAGTTCTTCAGCTCATGATGCAAAGGGTCTGGAAAGCTGCCCCATGTGGTCATCTTGCATAGGGATGTGCTGTGGCAGGATCAGGTGTGGCTGGGCTGCTTTGCTTTCTGGCCATCCGAGGGCAGTGGAACAACCCATAGAGGCCCATTGCAATATAGATTAGAGCAGCCCAGAACCTGGCTTTCCTTATGCCAGAGAATGGATCAGTCCCTGGCTGCTCCCTAGCACAGAGGAGAGCAATGAAATCTCTAGGACATACCCCCTCATGGCTTGGCTGCATCCACAGATATGGCCCCAAAATGTTTCCTGTCATATTTGCCCACATTGCCCTGGCTGGGATGATTTAGTTGGGGATTGGTCCTGCTTTGAGAAGGGGGTTGGACTAGAACCTCCTGAGGTCCCTGCCAACCCTGAGATTCTCTGATTCTGTGATTCTATGATTGATTTAATAGGGAAAATATCATGTGACTACTTCCTATTACTGTTGCTAATTAGTGCCCACCTGGTGCTTCTGGGATGCGACCCGTGTTTGCAGCAATTAACAACCTAATCCACTGCACAAGCCCCACAATGCATATTAAATGTGGGATTTTCCACATTGGATGGGATGGTGGCCAGTTGACCCATTGCTTGGACGGCACACTTTCAATAAAGCTGCTTACACTTTAAGCTTTATTAAATGAGCCAGTCAAGCTGGCGGGATTTGGGGGGCTGATTAACATGAAACCGAGGCTGTTTTGTGCAGTGTGACTGTATTAATTATGCAGCGGAGGTAAACGAAGTTCCAGGCAAACAAGCTCAGGTTACAAGAGCTAATGCAGAAAAATGAAAACCAGAGCAGCTCACAGAGGGCTCTGCCCCTGTCTCCTACCAAGATCAGGTTTTCATGCTACCTGGTATTTGCCCTTTAGAAGAGGAGCCTTAAATGACCTGTAAGGACTGAAACAACTCAGTACATGCAAGACGTTATATCTACCAGAACTCAGATGGCAAGTTGGAGCCCACTGTGAGAGATCCAGGGACAATGTATGTCTAATAGGTTCTTGCTGAGATCTAACCCACCCATCAGAGCCATTTGATTTTACATGTTTACTTATGATGCAGTAGCACTTAAATGCCCCAGCCATGTCAAGCCTGCATTGTGCTGGGCACTGCACAGATCCATGGGAGTAGTGGGCCTTCTCCAGGGAGCTTACAACCTATCCAGACAAGACACAAAGGCAGGGTTATTGTCCCTGTTTTCCAGGTGGGGGAACTGAGGCACAGACAGATGAAGTGACTTGCCAGAGGTCACTCAGCGAGTCTGTGGCAGAGCCAGGAATTGACCACAGCTCTCCTGAGGTCCAGGCCAGTGTCTGATCTACTGGGCCTTCCTTCCTCTCATCCATCAGCATGGCCCTTTCTTTTCATTGCTTGTCTCTGGCACTGTCTGTATGTAGCAAACATTGGTTTCACATCTACAGAATCCAGAGTAAGTACCAGCCCCTGATCTAACCATGTACTGTAACAGATAGACAGACAGACAACCCCCCCGCACCACCATGGCTACATTTTCAGGAGAAATCCTCTGCAAGAGACTTCCTCACTGACCCCCCAGGCTCTGTTCCATTGTGACCAAACTTCCTGCAAAAGAAGCTTGGATAGCACCTTCTTCAGAGCAATGATGCACCCAATTGTCTTGCAGGGTCTTTGCACTGCTAGATAAGGGGCTTGCACAGCATGTCAACACCCGCACTGTGGGGCCCTGGGACTAGCATTACAAAGATTAGAACATAAAAATGGCCATACTGGGTCAGACCAAAGGTCCCTCTAGCCCACAATCCTGTCTTCTGACAGTGGCAATGCCAGGTGCTCCAGAGGGAATGAACAGAACAGGTAATCTGCAAGTGATCCATCCCCTGTTGCCCATTCCCAGCTTCTGGCAAAGAGAGGCTAGGGACACCATCCCTGCCCATCCTGGCTAATAGCCATTGATGGATCTCTTCTCCATGAATTTATCTAGTTCTTTTCTGAACCCTGTTAAAGTCTTGGCCTTCACAACATCCTCTGGCAAGGAGTTCCACAGGTTGACTGTGCGTTGTGTAAAGAAATACTTCCTTTTGTTTATCAGATGGGTAGCCTTGTTAGTCTGTATCCACAAAAACAATGAGGAGTTCGGTGGCACCTTAAAGATGACCAGATTTATTTGGGCATAAGCTTTCGTGGGTAAAAAAACAACTTCTTCAGATGCATGGAGTAAAAATTACAGATACAAATATAAATATATATTGGCACATGAAGAGAAGCGAGTTACCTTACAGTATTTATGCCTGTATCTGTAATTTTCACTCCATGCATCTGAAGAAGTGGGTTTTTTACCCACGAAAGCTTATGCCCAAATCAATCTGGTCGTCTTTAAGGTGCCACCGGACTCCTCGTTGTTTCCTTTTATTTGTTTTAAACCTGCTGGCTATTAATTTCATTTGGGGACCCCTAATTCTTTGTTATGAGGAGTAAATAACAGTTCCTTATTTACTTTCTTCACCCCAGTCATGATTTCATAGACCTCTATCATATCCCCCCTTAGTTGTCTCTTTTCCAAGCTGAAAAGTCCCAGTCTTATTAATCTCTCCTCATACAGAAGCTGTTCCACACCCCTAATAATTTTTGTTGCCCTTTTCTGAACCTTGTCCAATTCCAATATATCTTTTTTTGAGATGGGGCAACCACATCTGCACGCAGTATTCAAGATGTGAGTGTACCACTGATTTATATAGAGGCAATATGATATTTTCTGTCTTATTATCTATCCCTTTCGTAATGATTCTCAACATTCTGCTCGCTTTTTTTGGCTGCTACTGCACATTGAGTGGATGTTTTCAGAGAACTATCCACAATGACTCCAAGATCTCTTTCTTGAGTGGCGAAAGCTAATGTAGACCCCATCATTTTCTATGTATAGTTGGAATTATTGTTTTCCATTGTGCCTTACTTTGCATTTATCAACATTGAATTTCATTTGCCATTTTGTTGCCCAGTCACCCAGTTTTGTGAGATCCCTTTGTAGCTCTTTGCAGTCAGCTTGGGACTTAACTATCTTGAGTAGTTTTGTATCAACTGCAAATTTTGCCACCTCACGGTTCACCCCCTTTTCAAGATCATTTATGAATATGTTGAATAGTACTGGTCCCTGGAGAACACCACTATGTACCTCTCTCCATTCTGAAAACAGGACATTAATTCTTACCCTTTATTTCCTATCCTTTAATCGGTTACAGATCCATGAGAGGACCTTCCCTCTTATCCCATGACAGTTTAGTTTGCTTAGGAGTCTTTAGTGAGGGACTTTGTCAAAGGCTTTCTGAAAATCCAAGTATACTATATCCATTGGATCCCCACTGTCCACATGCTTGTTGACTCCCTAAAGAATTCTAGTAGATTGGTGAGTGATGATTTGATTCTTCCCCAACAAATTATGTTCATCTATGTGTCTGACAATTTTGTTCTTTACTATAGGTTTAATCACTTAGCCTGGTACTGAAGTCAGGCTTACTGGCCTGAAATTGCTGGGATCACTTCTGGAGCCCTTTTTAAAAATTGGCGTCACATTAGCTATCCTCCAGTCATGTGGTACAGAAGCTGATTTAAATGATAGGTTACAAATCACAGTTAGTAGTTCTGCAATTTCACATTTGAGTTCCTTCAGAAGTCTTGGGTGAATGCCATCTGGTCTTGGTGACTTATTACTGTTTAGTTTATCAGTTTGTTCCCAAATCTCCTCTACTGACACCTCAATCTGGGACAGTTCCTCAGTTTTGTCACCTAAAAAGAATGGCTCAGGGTTCGGGAATCTCCCTCACATCCTTTGCCATGAAGACTGATGCAAAGATGGCATTTAATTTCTCCGCAATGGCCTATCGTCCTTGAGTGCTCCTTTCGCATCTCGATCGTCCAGTGGCCCCACTAGTTGTTTAGCAGGCTTCCTGCTTCTGATGTACTTAATTTTTTTTTTTTGCTATTGCTTTTTCAACATTTGAACCTGCTTTACTGTGTGTTGAAATGGAGCTCAAACTCCAGGTCCTGGATCACAGCTTATTCTTGCATAGGGATGCCCTGTCCATAAGCCTAGCTTCCAGAGCTCTGGAGACTGACAGTCCCATCCACAGTCAGTGGGAGCCGCACAAGCTCAGCACCTCTGAAAAAGAGAGCATGAGAGTCCTGAACACAGAGATGCTAAGCCAAGCTAGCACAGAGGCGCCCATGTTCCAAACAGCAACACAATTCCACAACCAGGCAGAAAGAATGCACATATGCTCACACACACACACACACTTTACAAGAGTAAACCTTAGCCTTTCCTTAGCTCAGTAATTCTCAACCTTTGCTATGATGGGAGCCCTCTCCCAGCTAGCCAGGACCGCTATCCCCCCGACTCAGCTGCATTAAAAAGTTTGAGGGCCCCATGCTCCAGCTCATCAGTCACAGGATATGGTGGATTGGGAAGATGGTGGAGCAGGGAATATGCTACCCCTCTCCAGAGGGGCTGAGCTAGCATTGCTGTGTCTGCCCTGGGGACTTTCAGGATGAGGTCTGCCTGGTTCAACCCAAATTGCTCTGTGGAGATCTGTCCCTCTCCTGCCTCCTGCATATTTCCAGTGGACAGAGTAGGATCATTCCCTTTATTTTTATTTTCCAACCAGCCATGAAGCAGTCAGACAAATCCATCCCTGTTCCATGCTGTGCAGAGTGGAGCCCCAGCATGGCCAGGCAGGTCACGAGCCTCATGGAGCCAGACTGAATTCAGACTTGAAACACTCACAATGAAATTTAAAGGAGTAAAAAAAATCCATAAAACTCAGTCCCTGGAACCCATGAGACCCCGAATGGAAGATCTGCACAGCATCAGCATGGGACTTTAGGGTTCTTCTCCTCCAGTACTTCAGAGGTGACAAAGAGGCTCCCGCTGAGTTCTAACGCTGCCCAGCAGGGGCACTGGTTCCGCAACCAGCTGGTGTCTCCACGCCCCCCCCTTAGGCAAAATGCACCCTTAGCATGCAGGGGTAAGAGGAGACTGAACCCGGAGCTGGGCACGGCCACGCACAATAAGGGGCACTGGGCTCACCGGTAAATCCCACCCATGCGGTATGGAAGGGGGGTGGAGGGGATGGACAGAACTTGTGGTCTACTGCTCCCAAAATACAGCTCCTTAACTAGGGAGTGCCGGGGATGCCTCTGCCTCGCGCTCTTGGGAGAAGCTCATCCCAGCTGGCAGGAGTCAACGCCACTGAAATCTATGCACATGATGCCCAGATACCACAATGATAGGCATGGAATAAAAACATAGATAGATTAGATTAGATACTGTAGGCACATAGGCAGAGAGACAGCCAGATAGATGCAGAGCTAGATACTGCCTGTCATTCATAGATTTGTTCTGTAACATTAACATTATTGGAAGGTGATCTTGCATTCAATTTCTGATGCATGTGAAGTGATGAGTGAGTCCCTGGCCTGGGCCTTATTAACACCCACTGTTTTCTTTGTTGCAGACATCAGAGATGACCAAGACATATGCCAAACCCAAAGAGATGTCAGAGCTTGTCAGGTCCCAGTCATGGATGGATGAAGCCCTGAGCTCCCAAGATGAAACGAAGGAAGAAGCCAGCAGACAAGCCCCCTATGGAATGATGGCTGGCTTGAACGAAGAACATGACAGTGTTGAGGAGGAAGAGGAGGAGGAGGAGGATGGAGAAAAGCCTAAGAGAAGAGGACCAAAGAAGAAGAAAATGACCAAGGCACGTCTGGAGCGGTTCAGAGCCCGGCGGGTCAAGGCCAATGCCAGGGAGCGCACTCGGATGCATGGTCTGAATGATGCTCTGGATAATCTGAGGAGGGTGATGCCTTGTTACTCCAAGACTCAGAAGCTGTCCAAGATTGAGACTCTGAGGCTTGCAAGGAATTACATATGGGCTCTGTCTGAGGTGCTGGAGACTGGGCAGACCCCAGAAGGGAAGGGCTTTGTGGAGATGCTTTGCAAAGGTCTGTCACAGCCTACCAGTAACCTAGTTGCCGGCTGTCTGCAGCTGGGGCCTCAGTCCCTCTTCCTTGAGAAGCATGAAGAGAAGTCCCCAGTGTGTGACTCTGCCATACCTAGCCATACCTTCAACTACCAATCCCCGGGACTGCCGAGCCCCCCCTATGGGAACATGGAAACTCACCTCTTACATCTAAAGCCTCCCACCTTCAAAAGTTTGGTGGATCCTTCCTTTGGGAGCCACCACCCAGACTGCACCACTCCACCGTATGAAGGGCCCCTGACGCCTCCCCTGAGCATCAGTGGGAACTTCTCCTTGAAGCAGGATGGGTCTCCAGACCTGGACAAGTCCTACACGTTCATGGCCCACTACCCTTCGGTGAGCCTGGCCGGAGCTCATGGACACACGTCTCATTTCCAAAGCACAGTGCCCCGCTACGAGCTCCCCATAGATATGAACTACGAGTCCTACCCGCACCATGTGGTTGGGCCCCAGCTCAACGCCATATTTAATGAATAATGAGAAAGATGACAGTTCGACATGAACATATGAGAATCAAGAGAAATGCAGCCAGGCGGCGTAGATGTTTCTGGAGTGAACACGACTGGGACAGGGATATCACTGCTCCAAAGCTGTATGAAAGATCTCTGGACTGGTCTCATTGAGATACTTCTATGAAAATCTCTGCTAGCCCTTTTCACACTGTCTTGACAATTGTTTAGTTGTGCTATTTTGCTGGTTTTCACGTTTGCCCCCAGAAACTCCGTGACTGTCTCCTTCTTTGTTTATTGACAGCCAAGCACACACAGGGATGATCACTTTGGCTCTTAAATGGAACATCCAATGCCCCCTTCTGCAGACACCCTGAGAGATACAGTGGTGGGGGTAGGAGCCTGCAGAGTATTTCAAGATATCTGCACCATTCAGGGCTCTGCACTGGTTCCAGATGCATCCAGTATCGGAACGGAACAGCCATTCGTCACCAGGCTTCTGCCGCAAGCAACAGAATCCAACACCCTGATCCATCCGGGGGAAACCTGGTTGCTGAATTCTGGAATTTGGAACTGATAAAAGCAACAGCCATTAACAGAATAAATTGAGTCAATTGAGTCATAACCGCCTCCCAAAGGAGCTTGAATCAAGAAAGAGAGACAAACACAAGACAGCTAGACTGGAACCTGAAAACGATACTGCAGAAATCTCCATCCCTGCCAGGGGGCGAAGAAGGATCAGTGCAGTAGCCACTGGACAAACCTTCTCTTTGTCTGTTGCCAATCAAATAGGTCTCCCTTTAGCTCCTTCTTTGGGGTGTCTTGGCACCAGAACCTTGCATTTGCACCCAGACTTCATCCTGAGGAATCCCACCAAACAGAATTTAGACGCAAGATACTCCCAGAGTGTGGATGCATCTCAGCCACATGATTAATAACCACTGTTCTGAGGGCAGCATGCAGGGTTTTTTCGTTCTGAATGATCAGCATAACATGGACTATGCTCCTGGGAAAGGCAGCTCAGCTTTTCCCTAGTGGTCTCTCAAGTCCAGCCGTGGCTTTATTGGCTGGGGAAGGTGGCGATTATCTGAACCAGATACAGACAGCACTAAAATAAATGCGCAAAAAGACATGTTGTGGTGAGTTCTCCCAGCGAGCTCTTCAATGCGTTTGATATCCTCCCAGCTCCCAAACATCCCCTGTCCTCCAAGCAGGAACAAAATTATTATTCCCTCCTGAAGTGTCTAACTTCATGGAGACAAGAAGCTTGAAACCCTGGACACTTTGCCTTCACTGTCCCCTTCTCAATCAGGCACTAGAAGATCAGCCCAGGTTCAAAGCTTCAAGGAAATTGCCTCCTACATCTACGCCTGTCCTGAGGCTGCCGATCTCCCTCCAGTGAAATCCTGTCCTTCAGCACTTTTTGTGCTGCTCAAAACCAGCATGAGATTATCAGAGTATGAAACCCTTTTTCAGGTCATGTCAGAGACCATGTGCAGAAGCATGTGGTACAGTTACATGTAACCTGCGGAGAAACCGAAGACTCCAAACCGTAAGACTCTTCACCTTGCAGAAGCACAAATATCTGTCACGTAAAACTTGGACGTAATAATTAAAAAAGTGTTTAGAACTAAACCACAGACATGTACACGGCCAGGGCAAATGTGTCATTATGGTTTGTATTATATTTATCATACCCTATGTTTCGAAAACAGATCCTGCCAAAATAAGTGTGTCTTAAGTTCCTCTCTTATTTATTATTTAACTGGGTCTAATTTATTTTTTTCCATTTTACAGAAAATGTGGAACGTGCTAAATAACCTGCTTGTTTCCCAATCAACTTCAAAGTGTCTAGCTGGAGTTTAGCTTTGTGGGGAAATGCATGTAGGTTTTTGCCATGCTGTTGCTCCATGATTATTTATTAGAACATTATTTATTTAATTTATTCTCCCTCTGCTGCTTCTGTGCCCATCTTCTGGTTATTAAACCAAGTATTTAACCAAGGAATTGCATATTTAATGTTGCCCTTTTTCATTTTTTCGAAGCTCTTTGTAGGACCTGGCCTATCAGTTCCTGACTCTGTCCCTAAACACTTTTATACGAGCAATAACTTTTAAAGAAAAGCCAGGCCACTATTTTTGGAATCCCACGCTATGACTGTTGGCCCAGAGAGCCCTTTATTGGGGAATCCTCACTATTTTGCAGAGGACATTTGTATAGAGTTTGGAATTTTGTAATGTCTCGAACTCCAAAGGAACCTGTTTGTACAGCCCCTAGCATTATTATTATTGGTTCATTTGTTTTGTACTAAGAGCAAACGTTCTATCCTTTTGTAAAGAAAGCAAAATCGGCTTGTTGGCGCAAATAAAGCTGTGGCTCTTGTTTTACATGGTCTTGCTCAGGGCTGTGGATTGTTTTCCTGTTTTCTCTTTTTCTGCTCTTGCTGAATCCAAGGCAAATGAGCAGTTGGCTGGCCTCCCACCACGCATGTTGCAGACTCTCACTCCAGCTGTAACGGTATTGGTGTCAGGGCCTGGGCCACCTCCAATGAAAGCAAGGAGAGCGATTCCCATTGACATCACTAGGAGCTGGATCGGGCCCTACATGTCTCAGAACAGGGTGTAATGTGTGTGGGGATGGGGTGTGTCACAAAGTCCCTGTGCGATGCTCTGGAACTGCTCCCTATGAAGCCAGGCAGGACTCTGGGGAAGTCTCCTGTCTGTGAGCAGACTGTCTTCAGGACACACACCTCACACAACTTCCACTTCCTGGGTCTGACCTCGGAGCATTCAACATCCTCTGCCCCCCCGTGCACTTCCCACAGCGAGTCCGCCCAGGCGGGCTCCTGGGGAAGCCAGAGGGCCCTGCAGCCCAACTCTGCAGTCAGACGTGACTCTCAGCCAGCCAGTAAAACAGAAGGTTTATTAGATGACAGGACATGGTCTAATACAGAGCTTGTAGGTACAGAGAACAGGACCTCTCAGCCGGGTCCATTTTGAGGGGCAGTGAGCCAGACAACCACGTCTGCACTTCACTCCATGTCCCCAGCCAGCCCCAAACTGAAACTCTCTCCAGCCCCTCCTCCTCTGGGTTTTGTCCCTTTCCCAGGCCAGAAGGTCACCTGATCTCTTTGTCTTCAACCCTTTAGCTCTCACCTTGCAGGGGGGAAGAGCCCACGCCATCAGTCGCCAGGAAACAGGGTGTCGGCCATTCTCTGTGTCCAGACCCCTTCACACACCTGCCCTCTAGGGCTCTGGAATGATCATACACCCTTATCCCACCACCTAGATACTTAAGAACTGCATAGGGGAAACTGAGGCACCCCCACAATATTCAGAGGAAACATTAAGAATAGTCCCGCTTCATCACAGGGTGAACCACACATTCAGAATGATTGGGGGGGGGGGGTCACATGGCCATGCACCCACCCCAGACCAGACAAAAGAATAAATCGACACAAATCTGACAGCAGGAATCATAACATTCAAAAACCAGTAGGAGAACACTTCAATCTCTCTGGTCACTCAATAACAGATCTCAAAGTGGCAATTCTTCAACAACAAAAAAACGTCAAAAACAGACTCCAACGTGAAGCTGCAGAACTGGAATTAATTTGCAAACTAGATACCATCAGATTAGGCCTGAATAAAGATGGGAGTGGTTGGGTCATTGCAAAACCTAAACTTAATTTCTCCAATACTAATTTCTCCCTACTGTTACTCACACCTTCTTGTCAACTGTCCGTAATGGGCCACTCTCTTACTACTTCAAAAGAGATTTCTACTCCCTTGGTATCCTGCTGTTAATTGATTTATCTCGTTAGACTGACCTAACACTTGGTCATATAGTCCATATAGTCGGTCACACAATTGACTTAGCTCCATATTACCCATCCGACAGCAGAGAGGTCCATGTACCAGCACTGAAGAAACCTGGGTTCTGGTCCCTTCTCCTCTCTGTGGCTCAGGTTTGCCATCTCTGTTACTATGCACTTTGTAGGCACACCTAGAGGCCTCAGGGCTCTAGCAACACCGCCCAGAGCCATGGCAAGCTTAATAAACGTTAAGGCTAGAAGGGACGGTTCTACTCATCCAACCGGAGCTCTTGCAAAGCACCACCCAGAGCCCAGCAAGTCTGGTCGAGCTAGAGCAGATCTTTATGGGTACGTCCACACTGCAACAACAGACGCAGCACACAGTCTCAGCTGGCCCAGGTCAGTTGACTTGGGATCACAGGGCTGGAGCTGTGGGGCTAAAAATTGCAGTGGAGATGTTTAGGCTGGGGCTGGAGCCCAGGGTCTGAACCCCATGAGGAGGTGGGTCTGAGAGCCCAGGCTCCAGCTTGAGCTTGAACGTCTACACTGCTATTTTTAGCTCCACAACCCAAGCTCCACAAGTCTGAGTCAATTGATCCGGGCTCTGAGATTTGGTGCCACGGGTTTGCAATTGCAGTGTAGCTGTGCCCTTAGAAAGAGACACCCAGGCTTGACTCAATGCTTGCAAGTGATGGAGAGCCCTCCTCACCCTCAGCAGAACGGCCACATGCCAAGCACTTACCTGTCTCTCGCACATTCCTGCACCACTGGTGAAAAGGCACGGATTTGGGAAGACACCCTTCCCCACCCAGCGCCCATGGGGAAGGGCACTGAGCATTCCCCCAGGCAGCTTTCTTCTCCCCAGCCAGCCCCAGAGATGGGCAACGACTCATTGGAGAAAGCCATCCCGGGAACGAGCGATTGCTAAGGGTGTGGGCTCTGTGCCCTTTCCACTAAGAACTCACTGACCAGACACACTGCTCATTCCAAACCGGCCACTGGAGAGCGACAGAGGGAGCTGCGCCGGTGCCCTGGGGATGGGAAGCTCCATGTTCTATTCCCTGGCTCCTGACGGGGATTAGCTAGGCTCATTATTCAATGTGGGGAGATCACAGAGAAAACCCATGTGCTGCTCATGCCACTTGACATCTTGAGTCAGTGAGATCAATCCACATGGCAAACTGGCCCCTCCATGGCTCTGTCCACTGGACAGCTCAGAGCAATCACCCTCCAGCCATGTTAACACAATCGCCCTGGGCAGGTCAGTAACACCGACCATTCTAGAGAGGAGGAAATGGAAGTACGAAGCAGGGATGTGTCCTGCCCAAGCCCCACACAGAGTCAGTGACAGGGCTAGCAACAGAATCCAGGAGTCCTGACTTCCAGCACTCCCTGCTCTAACCACGAGACACCACTCCTCTCACAAAGGCAGGTAAAGAACCCAGGAGTCCTGATTCCCAGTCCTTTGCTCTAACCAATTGAATGAGGGATTGCTATTGACTAGCCCCCTTTCTCTAACCACTGTACCGTGCTCCCTCGCACCACTGGGTTTGGAACCCAGAATATTAATATCACTGTTATTATAGGCCAGTGTTAATCGATCATCCTCCCACTCCGCATGGCACATGACGTGGCGAGAGGGCCAAAGCTCACAGCTCCCTTTGCAGCATGGGACCTGCCCAGCAGCAGCTGATCCTTATGTAAGAGGACTCTTGTCCTCTTACTAAAACTCAGTGGGGAGGGTTGGCTGGCTAGCTCCCAGTCCCAAAGGAAGGGGAAGGGTCGATGGGAAACCAGGGCCCTGAGACTGACAGTCCCCAGGGGCAATGAGAAGAGGCCAATGCTGCAGGTCAGCCTGACTGACAGAGCGGGCAGGCTAATGAGGGAGTCAGGAGACAAGGGGGGGTCCCATCCTCTGTGTGAGCTGGAATTGCCTGGGCCAGAGTGGGTGGAGCTAAGATAAGAGCAGGGGCCCGAGCTGATCTGGGGAGCAGGGCTGCACCGGCCAGACAGAACCAGAGAAGAGGCCCAGGGAGCAGGGCAGCGCTGGGAGCAGAGCTGCAGCAACCAGAGCCAGAAAAGCAGCCCAGGGAGCTGGAGGCAGAGCAGCAGTTGGAGCTGGGGCTGGAGTAGTCCGGAGCACAGCCAGGGCCATGTGCGGGACGGACTGTGATCTGCTCTGACATTCCAGAGATGCTGGTTGTGGTGTCCCTGGGCCACAGAGCGGGGTGACGTGTTTTCCTCTAACCGGTTCCCCTTTTCTCCTTATTTTTTAAAATTGATTGCTGTTTAATAACTGTGTGTGACGATCAGTGGGTCAGGGACGCGTCCAGAGCAGAGAGAGCACCCCGGAGTGGGGACACCCGAGCCCTTGCCCTAAGTGACCACGACAAGGTTGGGGGTCGAGCCCCCCCAGGAATCCTGGGCCCAGCCTTGTCGGGGTTACAATGACTTTGCCACAGGAGAGTGGAAGGGGAGCCCTCGAGGTCAGGCAGGCCTCTGGGTAAAGGGAGTGGGAGCGAGGACTCAGATCCTTTTGCCAGCCCATTCCCCTGGGGTCATGTATAAGCCAGGAAAGTTCCCCACAATAGTGGGACCATTCCCCCGCTTACACTTACAGCTCAGTCCTGGCTGCAACAAGAATCTCTGACCTTGGGGCTCCCCCTGCCTGGTCTACTCCCTGGTCTAATGCCATGTGGCCTTCCCCAGCAGGCCCCGGAGCGCCACAGATACACGCTTCATCAGCACATGTGTCCTGTACAGCTCAGTGCCTTGCTGCTCCCCAGCCCTGTGCATCACGAAGCCTGCTGCTGCCAGCAGCCCCTGTCTGCCACGTGCCGAGCCCAATGGGAGCCACCAAAGTTATCTAATCCCTGCAAGACATGGGGCAGGCTGTTCCTCGCCCCTGGTGCAGAGTGAGGGGGGAGGCGTAGGCTCGGGGGCCCTCTGGAGGGATGGGCAGCTGCAGCGTAGCTGCGAGGGGCGGAGAGAAGGTAACAAGCAGCAGCAATGAACAGGGGATGGCCATGCTGGAGGAGCAAGGCTCCCACGTCAGCCACATGGCTCCCCTGGCCAGGCAGGCCAAAGCCACCTCGCTCGGCTGCTCCCACTGCTTCTGCTCCATCACGTCCAGCTGGAGAGCAGAGCTGGAAACTCACCAGCTGGGGGCAGGGTGCCACGGCCACGTCACTGTTTGCCCAGCCTGAAGGGGACGGGACAACCTGGGTACTCCCAGGAGGTAGGGGTGGGACTATGTGCAGGGTCAGTGAGAGCCCTGGAGGCAGGGGGAGACTCACCCCAAGGACAGGACAGGCACTGATATTTCTCCTGCCTCCCTCTGGACTACAGAGGGGAAGTGTGCTGACCCTTTGGCCCCCTCTTGTCCCCTGCTGCCCTTGCTACACTGGTCCCCAGCCAGCCCCACACATGGGGTCAGGAAGTATCATGTGCCTAAATGTTATAGCTGGGGAAACCGAGGCACAGTGGAAGGATTTGCTGGCCAAGGATCATCCTGGGGTGCTTCTAGCTCACCACAGCCCTTGCACTAGGTCATGCTGCCCCAGTATAATTGACCAGCATGCTCTGCCCAGCTAGAGTGAGAGCTGCTAGCACACCCAGACTGAGGCCCTGTCCTCCTGGCTCAGCCTTGGGAAAGGCTGGGTCTGAGCCCTTGAGCAAGGCCAGGCCTGGACCACCAGGCAATAGGGCTGCCAACATCCCTATGTAAGTAAAACAATGCCTGTCCTGGTCTAAATCAGACCAGGATGCCTTTTATCCCGTGTTTCAAGCACTCTGCACTTCAGTTTGCAAAGAAGAGAAGCCTCCACCACTGCAGAGAAGCCTCCACCACTGCTACCTTCCTCCAGTCCACTCCCCTTCTTCCAGCCCCCACCCAGCGGTGCACAGTACAGCAGCAGGCTAGAGAAAGCAACTGCAACCTCCCACGCAGCTCTGGGCACTTGCAAGGAACTGGAAGAGAGGCTGCAGTGGCTGCCTGGTCCAGCACCCAGGGCCCTGGGTCTACAGCAGTGCCCAGAGCTGGAGAAAGAACCCTAGAAGGATGGAGGAGGAGAAGGGCTTCGCTCCCAGGGGCTCAAGTCAAAACTTGGCACACCTGTGGTCTGCCCCGAATTTCTGAAATGCATTGACTGCCCTACTGGGAAAGGCGGCCCTGTAAGCTCCGGAGGCATGGGGTGGCAGGAGTCGAGGTGGGAGTGGGGTGGCGGCGTTGGGATGAGGGGCTCAGTACTAGCCTGCGTCGCCTGGCTCCAGCCGTCCTTCTCCTCTACACCCTGCAGCTTCCTCCTCACCTGGTGAAGGAGGGTATTTGGGTCCTTCCTAGAGGATCAGGAATGGCTCTAAACCATGGATCGCTGAGCAGCAGAGCTGGACAAATCCTGCAAGCCCCCCGGCCACCACACACACACACTGCCCTCCCCACCCACATGCATGTGGACATGGGCGCACACAGCTGCACACACACACACAGATATACACACACATGGATGCACATGCACACAACTGCACACACACAGACACACACATACATGGACACACACATGCCCACAACTGCACACAAATGGATGCACGCATACACGGGCCCACACATATGCACACAGCTGCATACACACAGTCTCAGATACACACACACGTGGACACACAAACACACAACTGCACACACACACATACATGGGCACACACACATGCACACAGCAACACACAAACAGACACGCGCTTGCCACATGCACCCCAGTCTCAACCCGCTCAAGCTGAACACTGCTCCGCTAGCCGTACACAACCACGGCAGGACTGTGCCTGGCCATTTCTAGCCGGGTGCCTGGCCTCCCCAGCTCTGGCTTGCAGGAAGCAGTTTAGTTTGAAGGGGTAGAGTTCCCGGTCCTAGTGCACACATGCCGGGGCCATGCAGCTGATCGTGGGGGGGGGCGTTGCTGGCAGCCCCCTCTTAGAGTAGTGGCAGCAGGCCAGCCAGGGCAGGCCCGTCTCTGGGTAGCAGGCGGATCTGGGGCACAGCTGGACTCTGGGTACAGTTAGTTTTATATTAGCCAAGTAGAAGCAGCAATTGACAACATGCCCAATTCCCAGCGTTCGGTGTGAGCTCCCCGGCCCAGCGCTGAACTGGACTGCTCTGGGAGCTCAGCCGCAGCTGCCGGCCAGGACCCAGCTTGCAGCTGTTCAGAAGCATTCTTTCCCAGAAGATCTATGGAGGGGGAAGAACTGAGCAGTAACCACACAATGTGTGTGTGTGAGGGTGTGCTCACCCATTGTGTGCATGTGTTTGCAAATTGTTTCTGTATTGTCCCTCTGTGTGTGTGTGTGAGGGGTGTGTGTATGCGCATACAGGTATCTGATGTGTGTGTGTGTATCCAATGTGTGTGTGTGTGTGTGTGTGTGTGCGAGGCGCACTCATCGTGCCTATCTACATCCAGTCTGTGTGACTGTGTATCCAGCTCATCAGGCGGATCCCACAGCACGGGGGGAAGGGAAGACACCCCAGTAAAGGGAGTGCAGCTCAATGAGGGCTGGGTGTGACACTTCCCAGGGTACCCAGGCTGTGAGGCACCTTGGTACTCCATCCCGTAGTGTCTATGCCTGCTCAGCTCCCTGACCCCACCAACCTGACCCCACCAGCAACCCAAGCATCCCTCTCATAGAACCCTAGAATCTCAGGGTTGGCAGGGACCTCAGGAGGTCACCTAGTCCAACGCCCTGCTCCAAGCAGGACCAACACCAACTAAATCATCCCAGCCAGGGCTTTGTCAAGATGGGCCTTAAAAACCTCTGAGGATGGAGATTCCACCACCTCCCTAGGGAACCCATTCCAGTGCTTCACCACCCTCCTAGTGAAATAGTGTATCCTAATATCCAACCTAAACCTCCCCCACTGCAACTTGAGACGATTGCTCATTGTTTTGTCATCTGCCACCACTGAGAACAGCCTAGCTCCATCCTCTTTGGAACCCGCTTTCAGGTAGTTGAAAGCAGCTATCAAATCCCCCCTCAGGCTTCTCTTCTGCAGACTAAATAAGCCCAGTTCCCTCAGCCTCTCCTCATAAGTCATGTGCTCCAGCCCCCTAACCATTTTCATTGCCCTCCGTTGGACTCTCTCTAATTTGGCCACATCCTTTCTGTAGTTGCGGGACCAAACCTGGATGCAATACTCCCGGTGTGAGTACCCATCTTTAAAAAAGGGAAGAAGGAGAACCCAGGGAACTACAGACAGGTCAGCCTCCCCTCAGTCCCCAGAAAACTCTTGGAGCAGGTCCTCAAGGAATCCATTTTGAAGCGCTTGGAGGAGAGGAAGGTGGAGCACTTGGAGGAGAGGAACAGTCAACATGGATTCACCAAGGGCAAGTCATGCCTGACCAAACTGATTGCCTTCTATGATGAGATAACTGGCTCTGTGGATATGGGGAAAGCGGTGGTTGTGATATATCATGACTTTAGCAAAGCTTTTGACACGGTCTCCCACAGTATCCTTGCCAGCAAGTTAAAGAACTATGGGCTGGATGAATGGACTATAAGGTGGATAGAAAACTGGCTAGATTGTCGGGCTCAATGGGTAGTGATCAATGGCTCCATGTCTAGTTGGCAGTCGGTATCAAGTGGAGTGCCCCAAGGGTTGGTCCTGAAGCCGGTTTTGTTCAATACCTTCATTAATGATCTGGAGGATGGCGTGGATTGCACCCTCAGCAAGTTTGCAGATGACACTAAACTGGGAGGAGAGGTAGATACACTGGAGGGTAGGGATAGGATACAGAGGGACCCAGACAAATTAGAGGATTGGGCCAAAAGAAATCTGATGAGGTTCAACAAAGACAAGTGCAGAGTCCTGCACTGAGGATGGAAGAATACCATGCACCACTAGAGACTAGGGACTGAGTGGCTAGGCAGCAGTTCTGTAGAAAAGGACCTAGGGGTTAAAGTGGACGAGAAGCTGGATATGAGTCAGCAGTGTGCCCTTGTTGCCAAGAAGGCCAATGGCATATTGGGCTGTATTAGGAGAAGCATTGCCAGCAGATCAAGGGAAGTGATTATTCCCCTCTATTCGACATTGGTGAGGCCTCATCTGGAGTACTGTGTCCAGTTTTGGGCCCCACACTACAAGAAGGATGTGGAAAAATTGGAAAGAGTCCAGCAGAGGGCAACAAAAATGATTAGGGGGCTGAAACACATGACTTATGAGGAGAGGCTGAGGGAACTGGGATTGTTTAGTCTGTGGAAGAGAAGACTGAGGGGGGATTTGATAGCTGCTTTCAACTACCTGAAAGCGGGTTCCAAAGAGGATGGAGCTAGGCTGTTCTCAGTGGTAGCAGATGAGAGAACGAGGAGTAATGGTCTCAAGTTGCAGTGGGGGAGGTTTAGGTTGGATATTAGGAAAAACTTTTTTACTAGGAGGGTGGTGAAGCACTGGAATGGGTTACCTAGGGATGTGGTGGAATCTCCTTCCTTAGAGGTTTTTAAGGTCAGGCTTGACAAAGCCCTGGCTGGGATGATTTAGTTGGGGATTGGTCGTGCTTTGAGCAGGGGGTTGGACTAGATGACTTCCTGAGGTCCCTTCCAAAACTGATATTCTGTGATTCTATGATTCTATGACTATAGGCCGAAGGAAAAAGGCAGGAGAAAGGCCCAGGAGTTGGAGAGGGAGACGCACCAGGACACAATTGGGCTTCTGCGGCAGCAAACACAGATGCTGCAGGTTCAGTAGTCCTTGGCTCACTCCCCTTTGCAGTCCACGGACAACTCCATTACAACACCTCCCTTCCCCTCCCCTCCCCCCTCAACACTGCACATGGCTTCAGGGACTGCATCCCCACCCTGACGACTCCACACCGGGGGACAGTCAGAACAATCACAGTTTCACTTACACTCACATGCAAGAGCCACGACTGCTGCATGTGTAGCTACAATGGACATGAACGCTCCTTCCCCTTCTCTAAGCTCCATTCCATACATTTCTTAAGGTTTTAATGAATTTGTGTTTAACTTCATAGAATTTTTAGCAGTGTTTTTGTTACTCAATAAAACTCTGCTGTTTGGAAAATAACTCTTCTTTATGAGTTCCCAACATACTCTGCAGAATGCCTGGCGGTAGTGAAAGCACCCACTTAGTTGTTATTGCACACTGTGACACAACTCATAGGATCAGTGACACAAGCACTCTGTGACAATCATAAATATACAGCAAGCACCACAAAATTCAGAGGTGCATGGTCAGTGTTATATCCATAGATATGCACCAAGTACCCCACAATTCCTTACAGGCTCCCAGACGCCACCAACAATCTTGAATTGGTTCTCTCTATTTCCCACAGGCTCTGCAAATTCCCATGGATTCTTGTGCTTGCAACGTTCATGACAATAGTGCAGAGCTGTGCAGGCTTTATGCTGCTGTCAGAGATAGCATTACGGGGTAGAGAAAGTTGCATGATGGAAATTTGACCCCACAGTCCCAGTCACCCCTGAGTGACTCATTTCTGCCCCAGCACGCATTGCCAAAACTTCCAAAAAGACAGTACCCTGGATGGTGGCCAGTTGCACACTGGGATACCTACCCATGGTGCACCACTCTGCGCATTGGAACAAACACTGCTGATGAGTAGGAGCAGTGTTGATGCAAGGATCCAAGTATGCACACACACCGGCAATATAATAACTGTGGCAGCTGCATGTCGATGTAATTCGCATCACCAAAAGTTTGTAGTGTAGACATGGCCTTAGATAAGTGAGATGTCTTCTAGTCAGCCATCTTAGAATACTTAAGGAACTGGCTGTAGAGATCTTTGAGCCATTAGCAATTATCTTTAAGAACTCGTGGAGGATGGGAGAGGTACCCGAGGACTGGAAAAGAGCAAACATAGTGCCTAGCTATAAAAAGGGGAATAAGGATAATCCAAGGAATTATGGACCAGTCAGTTTAACTTCGGTACCTGGAAAGATAATGAAGCAAATAAGCAAACAATCAACTTGTAAGCAGCCAGAAGATAATAAGGTCAAGAACAAATCATGTCATACTAACCTAATATCCTTCATGACAGGATAAGATGCCTTGTGGATGCGGGAAACAGTAGATGTGACATATCTCAAAGTTAGTAAAGCTTTTGATACAGTCTCACAGGACCTTCTCATAAGCAAACTATGGAACTATACCCTAGATCAATGTTTCTCAAAGGGGGTCCCCGAGTGTACTCCAGGGGGCCCGGGGGCCCCGCTGCTCAACTCCTCCCCCTCCCTCCCTTAACTCCTCCCCTCCCTCTATCTCCCAGAAGCTACTGAAGCCAAACTGAGAGATTTTAGGCGCTAAAAGTCTGGAGGCGCAGCGGGGCTAAGGCAGGCTCGCAACCTGCCCTGGCTTGCGCCACTCCCAGAAACGGCCATAATGTCCCTGCAGCCTCTGGGCGGACACGGGGGTCTGTGCGCGCTGCCCCCACTCCGAGTGCCAACCCTGCAGCTCCCATTGGCCTGGAACTGTGGCCAATGGGAGCTGTGGGGGCAGTGCTGCGGGCAGGGGCAGCATATGGAGACCTCCCACCCCCCTGCCTAGGAGGCACTGCCAGAGAGATGTGCCGGTCTCTTTTGGGAACCTCCTGAGGTAAGCACCACCTGGCCGGAGCCCGCACCCCAACTCCCTGCCCCAGCCCAGAGCCTGCACCCTGCACCCAAACTCCCTCCCAGAGCCCGCACACCTCACCTCCTCCTGCATCCAAACTCCCTGTCCCAGCCTGGTGAAAGTGAGTGAGGGTGGGGGACAGCGAGTGACAGAGAGAGGGGGAATGGAGTAAGTGGGTGGTGGGAAGAGGTAGGGCATGGATGGGGCTTTGGGGGAAGCACTGGAGTGGGGGTAGGGCCTGGAGCTGAGCCGGAAGGGTGGTTTGGTGATCCTGAAAATTTTAAAATAAAAATGGGGGTGCTTGGGTTGCTAGAGTTTAGGTGCCCAACTGGTTGAAAAACTGTACTCAGAGAGTAGATCTCGATGGTTCACAGTCAAGCTAGAAGGGCCTATCAAGTGGAGTCCTATAGGGATCTGTCCAGTGGGTCCAGTTCCATTCAATATCTTCATCAATGATTTAGAGAATGGCATACAAAATACACTTATAAAGTCTGTGGGCAATACCAAGCTGGGAGGGGTTGCAAGCACTTTGGAGAACAGGATTATAATTCAAAATGATCTTGGGAAACTGGAGAAACAGTCTGAAATAACTACGATGAAATTTAATAAGGACAAACTTAAAGTCCTACACTTAGGAGGGAATAATGTACTGCACAAACACAAACTGGGAAGTGACTGCCTAGGAAGGAGGAAAGCATCTGTGGGTTATAGGGGACCACAAACTAAGTATGAGTCAACAATGTAATACTATTGCAAAAAAAAAAAAAGAAAAGAAAAGAAAAAAGAGGAGACATCATTCTGGGATGTATTAGCAGGAATATTATAAGCAAGACATGAGAAATAATACTCAGCACTGACATGGCCTCAAATGGAGTACTGTGTTCAGTTTCCACTCCAGGAAAGATGTGAACAAACTGGAGACAGTCCGGAGGAGAGCAACAAAAAGGATTAAAGGTCTAAAAAACATGAACTATGAGGAAGGATTGAAAAAGTTGGGTTTGTTTAGTCTAGAGAAGAGAACACTGCGGGTGCCGGGGAACATGATAACAGTATTCAAGTATGTCAAAGTTTGTAATAAAGAGGAGGGTGATAAATTGTTCTCCTTATCCATTGAGGACAGGACAAGAAGCAATGGGCTTAAATTGCAGCAAGGGAGATTTAGGTTGGACATTAGGAAAAACTTCCTAACTGTCAGGGTGGTTAAGCACTGGCAAAAATTACCTAGGGAGGTTGTGGAATCTCTGTCATGGGCAGTTTTAAAGAGCAGGTTAGACAAACACCTGTCAGGGATGGTTTAGATCATACTTAACCCTGCCTCAGTGCAGGGAACTGGACTAGGTGACCTCTCGAGGTCTCTTCCAGTTAGCCTGGAGAAGCCAGAAGCATGGCTTTCCTGGCAATGATAACTTATTGATCATGTTCCTGCCCTTCCCCAACAGCAACTCCCCAGCGCCCTGGTTTCCTTCGCAGGGTGGGAGTGCACAGAGCAGTATAATTGCTAAGCCTTTTTAAACCCAGACTTAACGGCTATAATTCTGTTGTATGTAATCTGATAACTCCATGAGCCACTGAGCTCCTGATGTGCCCAGTGTGGGAAGCCATAAGGATTTCTCCACTAAGCTGAAATTTCAGACTGTTGATTCTTGAGTTAATCGTCTTTTCCCATGGGGAACATCAGATTTTGGCAACTAACTTTGCTGCTGATTAGTGTGGGCTGGCACTGGCAGAGAGCGGGGCAGTGGAGGGCTTTCCCATGCTGGCATGAGCAGAAGTCGCATCCCCAACAAATTTATTGCACAGCCAGAACCTGCTGCGGGAACAGCTGCAATGTGTATGTGAAACTAACCTGGACAGTACTAATGCACTGGGCTGTGTTCCTCCTCCCGCCCTGCCCCGCCCACACACATACACACATTCCATAGGGCTAAATAGAGTGGCACCTCACTGGCTGCCATTGCACTAAGCCAGAGTGTGAAGCCCATGCTCTGAGCATGGACTTGCTGAACCCCACCAAAGAAGCATCACTGAGCATACTGGCAGCAGTGGGTGCCTGGTAATATGAGCTGGCTCCACAATCAGGCCTCAAACTTGGGTCAATCAGGGGTCACAGAGTTGGGAATGGAATCTCCTGTCCCCAGGGCCCAGAGTGTGCAGCTCCTATTGGGGATCAGGTGAACAACTGGGAAATATCTGGAAATGAACATGGCAGGGCATGTTTTGGGGATGAACTCCACTGGGAAAAATGGCTGGGAAACATCTGAGGATGAATGTGGCTGGGTAACTTTGGGGGTAAACGTGGCTGAGTAATATCTGGAGGTGAGCATGGTTGGGTAACGTCTTGGGTGAATGTCTGGGCATGAATGTCTCTGGGTAATACCTCAGGATGAACGTGGCTGGGAAATGCTTTGTGGGAGAAAAAAACAAAGGGGGAAAATTTTGCAGAAAAGGTCAATGATGTTAAAAGGGGCATTTTCTATCAAGAGGATATTTCACTAGACACCCCAGAGCCATTGTCCCTCATGCCTAGTGCTGGCTGCCAGCTCTTCGGGACTCTCCTGGGGCAGTTCCATGGGGCTCTATGTACCTAGAGCAAGAATGTCAAGATGGTGACATCAGTTAATATTACTGCTGCCCATTCCAGCTCACCGGGTCGGTGTTATGTTGAGAGAGTCACTCGAGTGGAACATCTCTGCTGAAACTGATTTAGGTTAATGAGGGACAGGTAATGGCTGCTGCTTAACTGAGAGCAGTCACATAAATATAACTGGCACCAAACAGTAGAGTGATTGAACCTGGACTGAGAATCTGGGACCTGACCTTTCAATACACAAATGGAGCATTATGCCTTGTGAGGAACCCACAGAAACCAGTAGGCTTCTCACACCGCGGGCCCTGCACAAGTCTATTCAGGATTGGGGTATTGGAAGGCGTGTAGCACTTAAACCAACAGGACCCTGCATGGCACCTTCTGGTGCAGATGAAGCTCTTGGAGACCTGGGCTGACAGTTGCTCTCAAAGGCCAAAGGGTTAGTTCTCACCGATCTTCTCCCCAGACTCAATCTCCCGGATACTGCAGGGTTCTGCTGATTTTAGTTCCATATGGCTTGGTGCCAGGGGCTGTTGGCTGTCAGGGCTCTGCACTCCCTGTTTGTGCCTGGAACCAAGCGGGAAGCAGCCCAAAAACCTGGCCTCTCTGCAGGCCCTGGTAACACATAGCTGGGGACGTGCATTTCTAACCACACAGTGACCTCATGCCCCGTGCAGTGTCCTGGCTCCAGCAGGGAATCCCGTAATAACCTGACATGAATGTCCCACAGCAGTGACATGGGATTGGTGGAGGGAAGCAGGCTTGTGAATTTGTTCTTCAGAGAAACTTCTGCTCCTGCACAGCCAAGTTCTTTAACACTATGGGGGAGATGTAAATTATTTAATGAGACAATTTACGTATTTATAAATAATTCAAAGAGAAACTTCAACTGCAGCTTTGCAGAGCCGTGGGGGTTTATGCTTGTAAGAGGCAGTGGCTGCTCCAACCTCTCATTGGCACAGAGACGGACTTGGACAGCCCTAGCCACTGAGACCACATTCCCCAACCCTCGGAAAGTGGAGGAGACAGAAAGAAACCAGGATCAACAGATTAGCTGGTCAGACCCAATCTGCAGGGCCAAGGATGGGGCTGGAATGATGAAGGAAACCAGTACGGGACTCAAGCTGGGAATCTTAGGCTATGTCTATATTACCACAGTAAGTTAATCTATGCTACGCAACTCCAGCTACATGAATAACGTAGCCGGAGTCCACATACCTTAGGTCAAGTTACCATGGGGTCTATACTGCAGGGGGGTCAACAGAGAAAATCACCCGTCGACTTACCTTACTCTTCCCGTCGGGGGTAGAGTACAGGGGTCGACTGGAGAGCAATCTGCAGTTGATTTGGTGGGTCTTTACTAGACCTGCTAAATCAACCACTGGTGGATCGATCTCACAGCATCGATCCCGACTGTAGTGTAGACCTGCCCCCAGACAGAGCCTGTGGCATCGAGAACATGTCCAGCAAGTTGATTGATGAGGCCCAGAGGAATTTGCCCAGATGCGAGTAAGTGAAGGCAAGGGACATAAATTCTGGAGAAGGGACTAGAAACCACAACTGCATCAAAGAGGCAAGAAGAAAAGCAACAAGGCAGTCGGCAAAATATGTTTGATGCCTGAATACCAATGCAAGGAGTATGGGAAACAAGCAGAATGAACTAGAAGTCATGGTATGTGAAGAAAATTATGACTTAATTGGCATTACAGAGACGTGGTAGGACAACCCCCATGACTGGAGTACCACCATTGAGGGATATAGCTTGTTCTGGAAGGATAGGTATGGGGGAAAAGGAGGAGGCATTGTGCTGTATGTCCAGAATGCATACACTTGCTCTGAGGTCCAAGAGGAAGTGAGCGGCAGACCTCCTGAGAGTCTCTGGGTGAGGAAAAAATGGGGAAAGAACAAGTAGCAATGTTATGGTGCAGGTCTATTACAGACCACCAAATCAAGAAGAGGATGTGGATCCGGCATTCCACAAGCAGCTAACGCACATGAGCTAGTATTAATGTGGGATTTTAACTTCCCTGATATCTGTTGGAAGACTATTATAGCAAAGTGTAATATGTCCTGCAAGTTCCTAGCATTTGTAAGGGACAAGGAAACAACTAGGGGGTCATCCATTTTGGATCTGGTGTTGACCACGAGGGACGAATTAGTTGCGAATATAAAGGTGGTCAGGAACTTGAGAGGAAGTGATCACGATCTGACTGAATTCAAGATCCTTAGGAAAGGAGGAAACTAGAACAGCAAAACAAGGACACGACTTCAGAAAGGCAGATTTCAACCAACCCAGAGAAATAGTAGGCAAGGTCCTGTGGCGAGACCAATTAGGAAGCCAAGGAGTCAAAGGGGGCTGGCAGTTCCCAAAAGATGTAATACGTGAGGCTCAGCATCAAGCTATTCCAACACAGTGGAAAATGAGGAAGAGCCACAGGAGGTCAATGTGGCTGCAGAAGGAACTTTTTAGCTATCTAAAACCCCAAAGGGATAAACACAGGAAATGGTAGGAGGGGCATGTCACCAAGGAAATATATATGGTAATAGTGTGAGCATGCAGGGACAAAATCAGGAAAGCCAAGGCAAAGAATGAGTTACAGCTGGCAAGGAATGTTAGCGACAACAAGAAGGGGTTCTACAAATGTGTCAAGACAAAAAAGAAAGGTCAGGGATGGTGTGGGCTGGCTGCTCAATGGACAATGTGAAGCCGGTAACAGAAGATGCTTTGCTTCAGTCATCTCACAAAAAAATAATGTGATCAGATGACTAGCAAAGTTACAATAGACAATAAAGGGAAAGGGATGCAGATCAAGATAAGTAAAGAACATGTCAGAGATCTTCTGACTCATTTGAATGAATTCAAATCAGTGGGGCCAGATGCTATTCTCCTGAGGGTGCTCAAGGAATTAGCTGAAGAAATTTCAGAGCCACTGGCAACAATATTTGCAAACTCATGGAGGACTGGAGAGGTCCCGGAAGACTGGAGAAGGGTTAATGTAGTGCCCATCTTTAAAAAGGGGGAAAAGGAAGAGCTGAAGAACTTTAGACGAGTCAGCCTCACCTCGATACCTGTGAAGCTATTAGAGCAATGTATAAAACATTCAATTTGCAAATACCTGGAGGATGAAGGGGGAATCACTTCACTTCAATGAAGCTGGAGCACGTGACTTATGAGGAGAGGCTGAGGGAACTGGGCTTATATAGTCTGAAGAAGAGAAGACTGAGGGGGGATTTGATAGCTTCTTTCAGCTACCTGAAAGGAGGTTAAAAAGAGGATGGATCTAGACTGTTCTCAGTGGTAGCAGATGACAGAACAAGGAGCAATGGTCTCAAGTTACAGTGGGGGAGGTTTAGGTTGGATATTAGGAAAAACTGTTTCATTAGGAGGGTAGTGAAGCACTGGAATGGGTTACCTAGGGAGGTGGTGGAATCGCCATTCTTAGAAGTTTTTAAGGCCCATCTTGACAAAGCCCTGGCTGGGATGATTTAGTTGGGATTGGTCCTGCTTGGAGCAGGGGGTTGGACTAGATGACCTCCTGAGGTCCCTTGCAACCCTGATTTTCTATGATTCTATGATCATTAGCAGCCTGAGCGCCAGAGGATCACTGGGCTCTCCATGCTGGGTGCTGAGCACCTCACCCTCTGCCCCTTCCTAAGGGGTGCCGGGCACCTGCAGCTCCTATGCGAGTTGGTGGGAGCCGCAGCTGCTGAGCACCTCAGAAAAGCCAGGCCCTAAGCAGGACATTCCCTGGGGCTCTGTGGACCCAGCTGTCCTGAGTCCTTGTCTGGGGCCTTAATCTCAGCCTGCTCTGGCTTTGGCAGGTCCTTGGGCCAGTCCCAGTGAGCAGGGTTGTGACCTGCACTCCATAATTGGTCATCCTGGTGCAGAGGTCACATGTCCCCTGTGCTGAGTGGGACCCTCAGGCCGAACCCCCAGACCGGGCTGGTGCTGTGGGAAGGGGTGGCTAGAGGAAATAACAGCCCCAGTGTATGTGCAGCATCCCAGTGTTCTTTCTGCTCCAGGGCCTTGTCCCAGCAAACTGCCCCAATTTTTCAGTGCCCGGGGCACAAAGCTGTGCCGATCTCAGCAGGTCCAGCTGCCAGAGCAGCCCCCGAGCATTGGGGGAAGTGCAGAACCCCTGTGTCAGTTCCTATGTCACCTGCTCATGGGGCCCTGGTGGGGGAAGGGGGGCCTGGCCCGGTCTCCCTGCTCATCCCCAGCCACAGCCATGAATTAGAGATGACTCCAGGTGGCTCTAACATGCACCAGGGGCTGGACCCAGGAATGGGTGTGAGTGGAGGGGCATGGCTTTGCCTCTGCCATCCCTATATTCATGTTCAGGGGTGGAGGGGCATGGCTTTGCCTCTGCCATCCCTATATTCATGTTCAGGGGTGGAGGGGCATGGCTTTGCCTCTGCCATCCCTATATTCATGTTCAGGGGTGGAGGGGCATGGCTTTGCCTCTGCCATCCCTATATTCATGTTCAGGGATCCTCAGCTGGGTTAATCAGAATCAAGCCTGAAGTATTGGTGTGTAGGGGTGGCCCATTCTGTCCAAGGAGCTCATCTGCATCAGCCGAGTGCGGCCTGCTCCCCCTCAGCATCTCCACCTCTGCAGCATGTGGCCTGCTGTCCAGCTGCAGGGAGCGGATGGATTGTCAGGGCTAAGCCATGGCAAATTGCTTTTAATCTTCTGGACTGAGATTTCCCAGTCAAGGCAGAGCCTTGCCCTGCTCAGGGATTCGTCTCGGGAGCGGATGGGGCTGCAGAGTGAGTGGAGCTCATGCAGGCTGGTATCCCTGGGCACCGTTCACAAGATGGGCATTGCTCTGCACTCAGACTGCAGGAAGCTCTGTGGCTTGCATGGTCCAATACAAACCTCTCAATCCAGCCCCTGGCTATGCGTGCAAGGGCCCTGGGGCAGGTCCCCCCGCCCAAAAGAGAGGGCACAAGGCTAGGAGGCTGCTTAGTGTGTCACCCTTTGCTAGTCCAGAGCCCAGCTCCCAGCCTGCTATCATTCAGCATAGAGCGGGAGGACAGTGCATAGGACCCCCATTGCCCATCCCAGGACTTTCCTGGCGTGGCTCCAGGTGTGTGGGAAGGATGCCATCCCCTGGTCCCTCAGGCACCTGGTAAGCACTCAGCCCAGGCTGGCTTTCCCCCTCCCCCAGATCCGGTAGTGGGGTTGGGACCTGTCTGCAATGGATGCAGTAGCTAGGGGTGACAGTGGAGCTGTGGGGTTTTCCCAGGAGCTCAGGGGCACCCCAAAAGTTCCCACTCTCAGGCTGAGGTTGGGGTTCAATTCCAAGCAGAACCACTGAGCATCCTCTGGTCTCTGGCAGAGCCACCCACATGCCACAGCTCAGCGCAAAGGTGCTCATGAATAACCCAGGAAGGGCTGGCACAGTGCCAGACAGGCCTCTGAGCAGGGAGACTGGGGGTGCTGTTGTGCCCAACTCTACCTGCCTGCAGCATTGCCCTCAGTGGCCAGAGCAGCCAGTGTCAGTCAGCCAAGCCCTAGGGCAGTGCTGAGCCAGGGTTGAGATGGGGCTGGGGGAAGGGTGCCTCACCCCGTTCCCCTGACAGCAGCTCTGAGCAGAGCTCTGGCCCAGTGTGTCCCGGCCCCGGCACAAGCTCCTGGAGACGCTGTTGCCTGGAGTGCAGTGGTGGGGAACTCAGCCAGGTCAGGACACTGGTGATGGGCCCTGTTCAGCTCCTGGAGATGCTGTTGCCAGGTCCCGCCTTGGGCTGCAGCCCAGCTCTGTACACAACCTGTACATACATCATACTAGGATATTCATGACTGGCCTGTTGCCAGTTTCCATATGCTAACTTACAGGACACTGTTTGGATACATATACACTGTTTGGTTGCTGTGAGCAGTGAGTTGGTCAGACCTGCTAGGATTTGCTGCTACATAACAGGGTGCCATTGGCCAGTTGGCATCAAGAGGCTCTCAGAATCCTAGAAGCCCCTCCTGTCTTGTGCTGTCTCCCTCCCCTCATCCTCTCCCTCACCCTCCTACCCTACCTGCCTCTCCCCCTCACTGCACGCATCATGGAAACCTAACACCTTATCAGATGATGAAATCTGGGTGCTGAGCAGGGTAGGGGTGGGCACAGGGTGCAGATGGTGAAGGAGGTGGGGCAGATGGAGGGCAGCAGCTGGGAGTTATGTGGGGCAGGGAGCTTGAGCATCAGCCTGGCTGGCAGGGGATGTTTAGCCATTGGCCATTGTCTTTGAAAACTCATGGCAATCTGGGGAGGTCCAAGATGACTGGAAAAAGGCTAATGTAGTGCCCATCTTTAAAAAAGGGAAGAAGGAGGATCCGGGAAACTACAGGCCAGTCAGCCTCACCTCAGTCCCTGGAAAAATCATGGAGCAGGTCCTCAAGGAATCAATTTTGAAGCACTTTGAGGAGAGGAAAGTGATCAGGAACAGTCAGTATGGATTCACCAAGGGCAAGTCATGCGTGACTAATCTAATTGCCTTCTATGATGAGATAACTGGCTCTGTGGATGAGGGGAAAGTAGTGGACATGTTATTCCTTAAAGAAAAGGAGTACTTGTGGCACCTTAGAGACTAACCAATTTATTTGAGCATGAGCTTTCGTGAGCTACAGCTCACTTCATCGGATGCATACTGTGGAAACTGCAGAAGACATTATATACACAGAGAACATGAAACAATACCTCCTCCCACCCCACTCTCCTGCTGGTAATAGCTTATCTAAAGTGATCATCAAGTTGGGCCATTTCCAGCACAAATCCAGGTTTTCTCACCCTCCGACCCCCCCCACACAAACTCACTCTCCTGCTGGTAATAGCCCATCCAAAGTGACCACTCTCTTTAAAATGTGTATGATAATCAAGGTGGGCCATTTCCAGCACAAATCCAGGTTTTCTCACCCCCCCACCCCCCTCCAAAAACCACACACACAAACTCACTCTCCTGCTGGTAATAGCTTATCCAAAGTGACCACTCTCCTCACAATGTGTATGAAAATCAAGGTGGGCCATTTCCAGCACAAATACAGATTTTCTCACCCCCCCACCCCCTTTTTTCAAAAAAACACACACACAAAAACTCACTCTCCTGCTGGTAATAGCTTATCCAAAGCGACCACTCTCCCTACAATGTGCATGATAATCAAGGTGGGCCACTTCCAGCACAAATCCAGGTTTTCTCACCCCCCCACCCCCATACACACACAAACTCACTCTCCTGCTGGTAATAGCTCGTCCAAAGTGATCACTCTCCCTACAATATGCATGATAATCAAGGTGAGCCATTTCCAGCACAAATCCAGGTTTTCTCACACACCCCCACACACAAACTCATTCTCCTGCTGGCAATAGCTCATCCAAACTGACCACTCTCCTTACAATGTGCATGAGAATCAAGGTGGGCCATTTCCAGCATAAATCCAAGTTTAACCAGAACGTCGGGGGGGGGGGGCACAGAAAAAAACAAGGGGAAATAGGCTACCTTGCATAATGACTTAGCCACTCCCAGTCTCTATTTAAGCCTAAATTAATAGTATCCAATTTGCAAATGAATTCCAATTCAGCAGTTTCTCGCTGGAGTCTGGATTTGAAGTTTTTTTGTTGTAAGATAGCGACCTTCATGTCTGTGATTGCATGACCAGAGAGATTGAAGTGTTCTCTGACTGGTTTATGAATGTTATAATTCTTGACATCTGATTTGTGTCCATTTATTCTTTTACGTAGAGACTGTCCAGTTTGACCAATGTACATGGCAGAGGGGCATTGCTGGCACATGATGGCATATATCACATTGGTGGATGTGCAGGTGAACGAGCCTCTGATAGTGTGGCTGATGTTATTAGGCCCTTTGATGGTGTCCCCTGAATAGATATGTGGGCACAGTTGGCAACGGGCTTTGTTGCAAGAATAGGTTCCTGGGTCAGTGGTTCTGTTGTGTGGTATGTGGTTGCTGGTGAGTATTTGCTTCAGGTTGGGGGGCTGTCAGCATCCGACATCTGATGAAGTGAGCTGTAGCTCACGAAAGCTCATGCTCAAATAAATTGGTTAGTCTCTAAGGTGCCACAAGTACTCCTTTTCTTTTTGCGAATACAGACTAACACGGCTGTTACTCTGAAACATGTTATTCCTTGACTTTAGCAAAGGTTTTGATAGGGTCTCCCACAGTATCCTTGCCAGCAAGTTAAAGAAGTATGGGCTGGATGACTGGACTATAAGATGGACAGAAAGCTGGCTAGATTGTCGGGCTCAACGGGTAGTGATCAACGGCTCCATGTCTAATTGGCAGCCGGTATCAAGTGGAGTGCCCCAAGGGTCGATCCTGGGGCCAGTTTTGTTCAATAACTTCATTAATGATCTGGAGGATGGCGTGGATTGCACCCTCAGCAAGTTTGCAGATGACACTAAATTGGGAGGAGTGGTAGATACACTGGAGAGTAGGGATAGGATACAGAGGGACCCAGACAAATTAGAGGACTGGGCCAAAAGAAATCTGGGCCAAAAGAAATCTGATGAGGTTCAACAAGGACAAGTGCAGAGTCCTGCACTTAGGATGGAAGAATACCATGCACCGCTGCAGGCTGGGGACCGAATGGCTCGGCAGCAGTTCTGTAGAAAAGGACCTAGGGGTTACAGTGGACGAGAAGCTGGATATGAGTCAGCAGTGTGCCCTTGTTGCCAAGAAGGCCAACAGCATATTGGGCTGTATAGGGGGAGAAGCATTGCCAGCAGATCAAGGGAAGTGATTATTCCCCTCTATTCGACATTGGTGAGGCCTCATCTGGAGTATTTGTGTCCAGTTTTGGGCCCCACACTACAAGAAAGATGTGGAAAAATTGGAAAGTCCAGCGGAGGGCAACAAAAATGATTAGGGGGCTGGAGCACATGACTTATGAGGAGAGGCTGAGGGAACTGGGATTGTTTATTCTGTGGAAGAGAAGACTGAGGGGGGATTTGATAGCTGCTTTCAACTACCTGAAAGGGGGTTCCAAAGAGGATGGATCTAGCCTGTTCTCAGTGGTAGCAGATGACAGAACAAGGAGTAATGGTCTCAAGCTGCAGTGGGGGAGGTTTAGGTTGGATATTAGGAAAAACTTTTTCACTAGGAGAGTGGTGAAGCACTGGAATGGGTTACCTAGGGAGGCAGTAGAATCTCCTTCCTTAGATATTTTTAAGGTCAGGCTTGACAAAGCCCTGGCTGGGATGATTAAGTTGGGGATTGGTCGTGCTTTGAGCAGGGAGTTGGACTAGATGACCTCCTGAGGTCCCTTCCAACCCTGATATTCTATTCTATGGTTGAATGGACTGGAAGCTGGAGTTGGAGAATGGGAGTGGGTGGAACTGAAGCTGGGAGGAAACAGGGCTTAGTGTTGGGGCTGGGTATGTTAGTGCCTAGTGAACAGGGTGGAAGCAGGGATCAAGAAGGGATTGGCCGGGCCTCTGCATTGGGGAGCAGGGAGAGGTTTGGAGGGGCAGCAGCAGTAGCAGGCAGCTTTCTGGTCTGAGGGACAGATCGCAGTTCCTGGGAGCTTGGTGCAGGGATCACTTGGCCGGGACAGGTGGGGCTTCTGCCAGGTGGTTCCCCGGCTCCCTGGGAAGAGCTCACACCTGGGCTGTTTGTCCTGACAACCTGCTCAGCCCACAGACACAGGCTTCGCCAAGGGCATGCAGGGCCGGCACCGACACCCAAACCGGACAGGCTGGTGCTGGTGGCCATGGGCCACAGGTTGGTTCCAGGGGCATCTTTGGGATCTCCCTTTCCATGTTGTAGGGCATTCCTTGTCCTGAGCTAGTGATGTGAAATACGTACCCTGTCCTTCCCCCCTTGCCTCTTCCTACCCCATACCTCTCCTCACCCTGTGCCTCTCCCCACCTTATGCCCCTACCCCCTGCCTCCTCTCATGTGTGCCTCTCCCCACCCCATGCCCTTCCCCCTTTCCTCTCCTCGCCCTGGGCCTCTACCTATCCTATGCCCCTCCCCCATGCCCCTCCCCCATTCCAATCTTCACACTGTGCCTCCCACACCCCAGGCTCCTCTCCCATGCCTCTCACTACCCCGTCTCCCTGCCCCATGCCTCTCTCCACTCTCTGCCTCTCCCCACCCTATGCCCCTCCCTCACCATGTGCCTCGCCACACCCCATTCCCCTCCCCATGCCTTTCCTCTCCCTGTGCCTCTTCCCACCCCATGTCCCTTCCCAGTGCAGCTTCTCACCCTGAGCCTCTCTCTACCCTGTGCCTCATACCTCTCCTCATGGTGTGCCTCTTCCCACCCCATGCCGCTCCCCACCCTGTGCCTCTCCCCACCCCATAACCCTGCCCCATCCCTCTCGCCACCCAGTGCCCTTCCCCATCCCTCTCCCTACCCTGTGCCTCCTCCAACCCCATACCCCTCCTCCATGCCTCTCCCCACCCTGTGCCTCTTCCCGCCCCATCTCCCTCCCCCTTCCTCTCCTCAGACTATGCCTCTCTCCACTTATTACCCCTCCCCACCTCGTGCACCTCCGCCACCCCTCTCCCTTCCCCATCCCTCTCGCCACCCCGTGCCCTTCCCCATCCCTCTCCCTACCCTGTGCCTCCTCCAACCCCATACCCCTCCTCCATGCCTCTCCCTGCCCTCTGCCTTTTCCCGCCCCATCTCCCTCCCCCTTCCTCTCCTCAGACTATGCCTCTCCCCACTTATTACCCCTCCCCACCCTGTGCCTCTCCCCACCCCATACCCCTGCCCCATCCCTCTCGCCACCCCGTGCCCTTCCCCATCCCTCTCCCCACCCTGTGCCTCCTCCAACCCCATACTCCTCCTCCATGCCTCTCCCCACCCTCTGCCTCTTCCCGCCCCATCTCCCTCCCCCTTCCTCTCCTCAGACTATGCCTCTCTCCACTTATTACCCCTCCCAACCTCGTGCACCTCCGCCACCCCTCTCCCTTCCCCATCCCTCTCGCCACCCCGTGCCCTTCCCCATCCCTCTCCCTACCCTGTGCCTCCTCCAACCCCATACCCCTCCTCCATGCCTCTCCCTGCCCTCTGCCTTTTCCCGCCCCATCTCCCTCCCCCTTCCTCTCCTCAGACTATGCCTCTCCCCACTTATTACCCCTCCCCACCCTGTGCCTCTCCCCACCCCATACCCCTGCCCCATCCCTCTCGCCACCCCGTGCCCTTCCCCATCCCTCTCCCCACCCTGTGCCTCCTCCAACCCCATACTCCTCCTCCATGCCTCTCCCCACCCTCTGCCTCTTCCCGCCCCATCTCCCTCCCCCTTCCTCTCCTCAGACTATGCCTCTCTCCACTTATTACCCCTCCCAACCTCGTGCACCTCCGCCACCCCTCTCCCTTCCCCATCCCTCTCGCCACCCCGTGCCCTTCCCCATCCCTCTCCCTACCCTGTGCCTCCTCCAACCCCATACCCCTCCTCCATGCCTCTCCCTGCCCTCTGCCTTTTCCCGCCCCATCTCCCTCCCCCTTCCTCTCCTCAGACTATGCCTCTCCCCACTTATTACCCCTCCCCACCCTGTGCCTCTCCCCACCCCATGCCGCTCTCCCTTGCCTCTCCCCACCCTATGCTTCTCCCCATCCCATGTATTCCCACACCCTATGCCTCTCCCCACCCCGTGCACCTCCACCACCCCTCTCCCTTCCCCATCCCTCTCCTCACCCTGTGCCTCTCCCCCATGCCTCTTCTCACTCTGTGCCTCTCCCCCACCACGCCCTCATGCCTCATCACACCGTGCCCTTGTCCCCACACCATGCCCCTCCCCCATGCCTCTCCAGTCCTCACCTCATGCCCCTCTCCATGCTTCTCCCCATCATGTGCCTCTTCCCCACCCTATGCCCCTCCCCATGCCTCCCCTCAGCCTGTGCCTCTCCCCCGCCATGCTGCTCCCTCATGCCTCTGTGTGCCTCTTCCCACCTCATGTCTATCCCTCATGCCTCTCCCCACCTTCTGCCTCTCCCCAACCCGTGCCCTTCCCCCATGCCTCTCCTCACCCCGGCTCCTCCCCACTCAATGCCCCTCTCCCCTGCACCCGTGTGATCAGTGCTGCAGCGGGCTCTCTTCCCAGGGGCTCTAAAACTGCTCCCAGAGCATAGCTGATAATTCGCATCAATCAGCCTTTGCTCAAACAACCCCCCACTAAGCTCTCTGCCTCTCGCCAGGTCAACGAGTGTTTCAATCTGTTTGCAAAGCTGTACAGAATGTTTACTCAGTGGTGGCTCGGGCTAGGGGATTAGGAGGGTGCCCCCTCAGCATCTGCTCATCAGAGCCACATATGTGACTGGGTTTGAATCTCATAGGCCCCTGCATGAGTCCCCTCACCTATGGGAACACAGGGTGTGGGGCCAGTCATTCTCTCTGGGGCATCTGAGCTAACTGCTCCCAAAGGCACCAGGTGCAGGAACTAGGAGCCACATTCCAGGTAAAGCCCCCAGGAGGCACCTTCGAGGTAAACCTGCTAGGAGACACATTCCAGGCAAACATTTTGGAGGCACATTCCAGGTGTACCCATGTCACAGATCCACAGGTTCTGTGCTATGCCCTGGCATTAAAACAGTTCCTTGGAGATACCTTTTCAGTGTGCCAAACCTCAAGGGCTCCTGATCTTCCTTAAGACTAGGCCATGTGGCCTCCAAAACTAAGTGTCTAGGCTCCAGCACTCCTGCTTCTCACCATGAGCTCTGCCCAGTGAGTCCAACTGAGATAGATCTTGGTCAGGGACTTTCACTCTCTCCAGGGACCAGTGCGCCTCAGCAAGTATTTGCAGTGAGACAAGGCAGCCTTTACAAAGCAGAGCAGAGTTATTAGTCAACTGGAACATGACATGGATGATTTAGTTGGGGATCGGTCCTGCTTTGAGCAGGGGATTGGACTAGATGACCTCCCGAGGTCCCTTCCAACCCTGATAGTCTATGATTCTGTGACATCAGGAGTTGTTAGGTTAGCATAGAGAAGCAAAGGTTAAGATGTAGTCCAGACTGGCCAACAGCAAGGCATCCTAGAGCCATGCTGCTGTAGGAACCATTTTGGCTCTCCCTTCTTTGTCCCTTTATCTGACAGTCCCAAGTCAGAGCTCTTGTGTCTCTAAGTTCATCTGTTCACACCAACACCTGACCCCTCTTAAGCCACTGTCTTCTTCCTGCAGAGCCATGTTGAGTTCACATGTTCCACGCTTCCAGAGCCTCCCGCAATGGGGTGTTAGTCATTGAGTTCCCATGGTCTTTCCAAATGCTCCACTGATATGGCTGGTTCTAGCTAGTCCTGAATGACCCATTTTTATCACTACAATGTGAACTGCCCCTCTGCTCTTGGAGAGTTTTTGCCTGGGTTTGTTTTAAGCCATGAGGACACATTTTCAGCCTCATAACTATATACATGAAATTACAACCTATAACATAACATCACTATAACAACAATGCTCAGTGCATCATGAGCCTTCCGAAGACACCCGACATGACAAACTTTGCATTGGATACCACACAGTCATATTATAAGGATGAGCATGGGGGTGCAGGGTATTCCCTCGAGGTACAGAGCATCACACCCAGACAGCTCTGGTCTTCCACTCTGCCCAGGAACTGCACTTTAACCTTCAGAGTGATGCAGAGAGGTCATAAAAATACTACAGAAAATTCTCACATTCATCACAACCTGCTAGGGGATATGTTCCAGGTACAACTGCTAAGAGGCATGTTTCATAAGAACATAAGAATAGCCATAATAGATCAGACCAATGGTCCAATTAGCCCAGTATCCCTGTCTTCCAGCAGTAGCCAGTGCCAGATGCTTCAGAGGGAATGAACAGAACAGGGCATTTTATCAAGTGATACATGACCCGTAGTCCAGTCCCAGGTTTGGGCAGTCAGAGGGTTAGGGACACCCAGAGCATGGGGTTGTGTCCCTACCCATCTGGGCTAATAGCCATTGTTGAATCTATCATGAATTTACCACATTCATTTTTGAATCCAGTCATATTTTTGGCCTTCACAACATCCTCTGGCAATGAGTTCCACAGGTTGATTGTGTGTTGTGTGAAGAAGTACTTCCTTATGTTTGTTTAAAACCTGCTGCCTATTAATTTAATTGGGTGACCCCTGGTTCTTGTGTTATGTGAAGGGGTAAATAACACTTCCCTGTTCTCTTTCTCCACACCCGTCATGATTTTATAGATCTCTATCATATCCCCCATTACTCATCTCTTTTCTAAGCTGACCTGTCCCAGTCTTTTTAATCTCTCCTCATATGGAAGCTGTTCCATCCCCTAATCATGTTTGTTGCCTTTCTCTGCTCTTTTCCCAATTCTAATATATCTATTTTTGAGATGGGACAACCGGAACTGTACACAATATTCAAGGTATGGATGTACCATGGAATTATACAGAGGCATTATGATATTTTCTGTCTTATTATCTATCCCTTTCCTAATGGTTCCTAACATTCTCTTAGTTTTTCTGACTTGCACTGCACGTTGAGCAGATGTTTTCAGAGAATTATCCATGATGACTCCAAGATCACTTTCTTGAGTGGTAACAGCTAATTTAGACCCCATCATTTTGTATGTATAGCTGGAATTATGTTTTCCAATGTGCGTTACTCTGCATTTATCAACATTGAATTTCATCTGACATTTTGTTGCCCAGTCACCCACTTCTAGCTGCTCACACTAGGAGAAATGGTACAAATACACCTGCTAGGAAGCGTATTCCAGGTGCATCTGCTAGGAGACGTGTTCCTGGTTCACCTGCTAGGAGGCATGTTCCATACACATACTCCCACAGAGCATGCACATGTTGGCTGTGAATATGCCATATATGCAGCCACTTTCCAAGTGTGCCCAAGAAGAGCACACCTGGGGTGCCACTGAACAGCACAGATCCCTGCAGGTAGCATGGAGCTGTATGGCGCAGTGGGCTCCAGTGGGTAGTGTGTGTGCCTGGGGTTAATGGAGGGGGGCTAATGAAACTTGGCCCCCTCCAGGGAAAACCTGGCTAGATGTCATGCTTGATTTTCTGAGTGGAACTAGGTGGGGATGGGTGAGCAGTGAAAAGGCTTTTGGGGCCTCTTGTCAGCTTTGAGATTGCAAGTAGTTCACTTTTCTGGTAGCACTGCAATGGGAATATCGTGCAGTGTGGGAATCCCAGCACTGGCATAGCAGGGGGCTGTGGGTTAGTGTTGGGGAGGATAAGCAGAGCTCCATGTAGGTCCCAGAGCTGAAATACAGGGGGCTGCCATCCAGTTGGGATTGAAGGGGACTGACAGAGCTGGGCGTGAGGTGCCCAGGGATGGGGTAAAAGCGGTTAAAGAAGTGGGATACATAGAAGGGACCAGTAAAGCGTCCCACTAATGCTGTATCCAGAAGTGAAAGCCTCTCCCTGCTATATTCCCCTATCTACACCGCCAAGCGTCACATTGCCCTTTTTCCACAGCATGACACTGGGATCCATGTTCAGCTGGCTCCTGTCAGGAACCTTAGGCCCTTTCAGACTTTCTGTGGGGCTTGCAGAGGAATTCGAGCTCACTCAGCATCTATCCAAGGAGATCCAGAGCAGCACCCCGCTCCGACCCGGAAGGGATTAGTTAAAGCAGCCCTGCAGAGGGCTGCGGCTGGGAAAGGCTAGGCTGATTGGGGAAGCAGCCACAGGTGTGGCCACCTCAATCAGCGCCCAGCTGGCCCTTATAAGAAGGCTGGGGGTCAGAAGCAGAAAAGTCTCACTCTAGCCCTGGAGTGGGAAGGGCTAGCTCGACCAGACGCGACGCGACGCTCCAGCCTGGTAAACCTCCAGGCTGTAAACCTTGGTGAAGGCCTACAGAGGTACTGGGGCTGCAGAGTTACAGCCTGGGAATAAGGGAAGCTGGTGTGCTGGGGGATTCCATATGCCAGCACGATCCCACAGGCTTGTCCCAGGCTGGGTAGGTTTCTGAGCATGCAAGGGCTCCTCCTGTTACCCAGGATGCACTACACCCCCCCCCACCTGGGCCCAGGTCAGTGTGGGGGCACCTCAGCAGTTAGCAGCACACAGGCACTGTTCACTGCAGGCACAATGGCTTTCAGGGGCTGGATGCTTAGTGGAGCCAGCGCCCTTGGGAAGCTGCAGAGCCTAGGACAGGGGCCAGATTGTCACCACTCCTGCCACATCCACCCCAGCTCCAAGGAGCCCACACAACAGTAGGTCACCCCATGCTCAGCCCCACCCTCCCCACCCCCCCTCCGGGGCGCACACACTCCCAGCATGGCACCCTCCCAGGCACTCCTCCCTCCAGAGGACATGGATTCCACAGTGCGGTGATGCTTTGAGAGAGATCTAGCTGGCCATGGGGGGTTGGGGCATGGCCAGACAAACACAGACTAGGGGAAGCCACCCTTGGGCAATCCTGGGTCCCATTTCATTGGAGCTGTCATTCACAAAGTCTGAAACTGCCATTTAGGGGGCAGTAGGGCAAGCGTTTGCCACCCGCTGTTCAAGCAGTTTCCCTCCTGGCAGCCCAGCCCTGTCTGAGGCTCCTGACATGACAGCTGTCATGTACCAGCCAGCCGACACGCAGGGGTTTTATTATAATACAAGTTCAGGAACCTCCCAGCTTAATCCCTGCCAGATAAACTAACAGCAGAGAGATTTGGAGTCTTGCTGCTCCGATGAGATTAGGGCTCTGTTTAATCTTGTAGCACGAGGGTTTGGGTTGGTTTAATCAGAATTTGTACAGGAATAATCCGGTCTTTAAACTCTTCCTGTGGCCCAATCCCTCCCCAAATTGTAATCAGGCAAGAGGCTCCCAGATGAAGAGGCATTGGAGGGGGGGTATTTCCAGCCTAAACACTGCTGTGTATTATCCTCAGATGGAATCCCGGAGCAGAATGTGCTACTTCTCTCTTGCAGCCGATTCTTCAGTGGTGCTCTCGGGGCCATACACCGCTTTCTGCTACCCCAGGGTACAGCTTGGGTACAGAGGGAGGCTTGGTCTGTATGTGGGATACAGCCATCGAGGGGCCCACAGCCAGTGCAGGGCAGCAGCACAAGTTGCACAGGGGTTTGCATCAGTTGTGCTTCCTCCTGCCTAGCTCTGTGGTGAGCTGCACGGGTGCCAATGTGGTGTGTCTTGTCCACACATGGGACCCAGGTGTGTGCTGAGTCTGATCCCAGCTGTACGTGAGGACTGGCATCCCACGGAGTGGGAGAAGTTAGAAACTGACCCTCGTTGAAGTGCGCTTTGGCTAGAACTGGACTTGCCTGGCTGGATCAGAGCCAAGGTCCGTTGGCCCCACCCAGCACCCTGTCCCTGCTCCGAGGGTGAGGGGGCTGCTTCTATAGCATCCCCCCCAGCTGCCAGCACAGGACATGGCATGAGGGTCACAGGAGTCAAACCATGACTTCAGACAGCCTCACGTGGGGTGGTTAGAGTGTGAACATCTCCTGGAGGGGACCTGCTGGGGCCACCAATGGTCACGACCTACAGATGCATCAGCACCACTAGCCACTTTGTGCAGATAGGGAAACTGAAGGGGGGAGGGATAGCTCAGTGGTTTGAGCTTTGGCCTGCTAAACCCAGGGTTGTGAGTTCGATCCTTGAGGAGGCCATTTAGGGATCAGGGCAAAAATTGGGGATTGGTCCTGCTTTGAGCAGGAGGTGGGACTAGATGACCTCCTGATATTCTATGAAGCAGAGCATGGCTGGATAGACAGGGACATTCAGGTGTGTTTGGCCAGCGCCCAGTCTGTAATGGGTAGGGTCCCTGCCCAGGATGCTTACACGCCATTCAGTTCAGCAGTGTACCTGAGTCCACATTAACCTCCCACCCCAGTGGGCATCCTGGGCCAAGTCAAGGACAGCAGGCACTGTCCCAGCTCCTCACTAAAGTGCAGAGGATACACACACATAGAGATGCAGACGTACGCACAGGTGCACAAACACTCATAGATGTGCAAATACAGATGCACACCCATGCACACAAACGATGAACAGCAGAGGCCAGGCCTCGGAACTGGTTTTATGGTGACCAGACAGCAAGTATGAAAAATCGGGACGGTGGTGGGGAGTAATAGGCGCCTATATAAGAAAAAGCCCCAAATATTGGGACTGTCCCTATAAAATCAGGACATCTGGTCACCCTAGCTGGTTTGCTGGGGCAATATGGGGCTCTCTGCAGACAGCACAGTGGGGCAGGTCACCCCCGCCCTTGCCCCTGCTCATTGTGGTCATTTTCCAACCAGTATGAAATTCATTGCTGAACGTTGTCGTGTTGCACATCTGACTAGCAAGTCCTTGCCCAAAGCGAGCAGAAATACACAGCGGATGGGCTGAAGCCAGGAGCGGCTGCTCCGGGGTGATCAGCTCTGTCACCACTGCACTGGCCAACCTCTTCAGTCCCCCTCATCTGTGAAAGGATCCCTACAGCAGAGCCCACAAAAATCAGCTGGCCCTGTTCGCTCTGCCACAGCTGCCACCAGCCTGCTGCCGCTACGTTCTGTCATGTCACATTCCGAGGTTCCCCCCTTTATCCCAGCTCTCAGTGATTGCAGAGGGTAAGGGGCATGCTGGGCAGTCTCTCTCATTGAACCACTGTCCCACACCAGATCTGAAACTCAGCACCTAGTTATGGGTGATTTCAGCTCGTATAAACTCTGAACAAAACAAGAACACTTAATTGACTGTAATCAGCTCTGCTTTTAAAGCATGGTGAGTCAAACAGCATCTAAGAGTCTTGAGACAACACTCACAGCATACAAAAACACTGCCCTCACCAGGCCCTGGCATCCCTACCCCCTGCTTAGCAAGAGAGGTTCAGTTTAGGGGGAACCCCTCAGTCGGGACATGCTAAGTACAGTCCTGCTGCCCTTCACTCATACAATCAGGATAACAATATTTCATTCCCCTGCCTTCAACACTAAAGTGAATTATAACCCAACACCAACCAAAAATGATCACTGGGGCCAAGCAGATCCCTCTGCTGAATACCTAGGCAGGGTAGGTGCGTTTATGGAAATATGATCTGTTCCTGGAGTCTTTTTCCTCCAGCTCATCACTAGATGTAGGAGAGAGTTCATTCAGCCCCTACTTACATATAAACAGTAGCACATAGATGGACAGACAGACAGAATTCTGATTCCTGAACGTTCTCAGGGATAACAGCAGCTTGTCCCTGGTCTGAATCTAGGGGTGTCATGTTCTTTGTTACAAGGATCTGGACATGCTCCAGGCATTGGTGAAATGTTCGTATGACCCATAAGTTGGGCATCTTTCAGTCTGAGTGACAATACACTAGGGAGCAGGCCAGTCACTGGCCATTATCCTCCTCTTTAACGCATTTCAGGTGCCCAGTCAGACAGCAGAAACTAATAAAATGCCTTAGGGGGTGTGACAATACCCAGGGTACAATCTAGACTGATGGGCAGCTGTGTCCCGCAATTCTTCAACCTGGGGTGCCTTTTACACTGCTTTCCTGGGAGAGCAACCACTCCTGGTCTGTTCACACACAGCCTCCAGCATGTAAATCACTCCCAGCTATACCGTGTGAGTACAATGGCCAGCCACTCATGAATTACACTGCAGGACACCAGGGAACTCCCAGTCCCAGAATTTTCCCCAGACCTGTGTGTTTTGTACTGCCTGGCCCCTCCTGGGCAATACAAGCTCATATAAAGTCCGTCATTTCATTAACAGAAAATGTTATGCACAAATTCTGTTATTCCAAATGAAGTTCCCCAAACACGTCAATCCAAACACACTGGTGTAAATAAAACAATAAAACCAGTGTATTAACTACAGAAAGATAGATATAAGTGATTACAAGTAATGAGGCTTAAAAGTCAAAATTGGTTATGAAGAAATAAAAGGTAAAATGCAACTAACACCTAATTTAACAAGGAAAGTGAATTCAAAGCAAAGGTCTCTCTCACCACGAGTTCCAGCAGGCTTACTGGCTGAATCTTTTAGTCAGGAGCCCTCCCAGTCCAGTGCTGCTCCTTTGTGCTTCAGGTGGGGTTGATGCTGTTGATAAAGAGAAAGGGAGAGATGATTTAGGGTGTCTGCTTTCTCCTTTTATATGTGGACAGGAACCTCAAGCTGCTGCTGTGTCAAAATGTAGAGGTTTTGCCAACATCATGTCTCCTGCAGAAGAGTGGCCACTTAATCAGGTGATCCTCCCTTTGATCCCATTGACCCCTGGCTGAGGTGTTGACTAGCCTTTAGTCTCTGGGGAACTGGTTCCTGACTGCACTCTAGAACATGTTGGAACATGTCCCAGTAATATCACACAGTGGCGTCTTATAACTTTACATACAATGTTGCCACACATATTTTACCAAGACAATAATGAGCAGCAAATCAGGAATTTTCAAATGCTACCTCACAAGACACATGTACAAGTTTTACTAAAATCCTCTAAAAAGGGGTGAACATAGGGCTACAGACTGTCACAGGGGGCCAATCACAGCACGAGCCAACCAGAGTGTGAAAACAAGTCATTCAAACTGCAGTAACCATGATGCACAAACATATGCAAAGAAAATCAGTCTGCGAAGGAAGGAGAGTCTTGTGGCCAGGACACCGGGCTGGACTCAGGAGAGCCAGGTTCCTGCCTCTGCCATAGACTCCCTGAGTGACCTTGGTCAAGTCATACAATCACTCGCTGCCTCGGTTTCCCATTTATAAAATGGGGGTAGTGATGCTTCCCTACCTCTTGGCATGTTGGGAGGGGGCTATGCCTGCTTGTATGGAGGCCAGATGAGAGTCTAGGGAGCTAGCCCCAAGAAAGGGATGGACTCATGATTGCTATTCATCATGACACATCTCCGTAGGGGGAAGTCAGACGCTGGGGATCTGAGGCCACTCTTAGTGGTGGTCAGTGCCTCAGCCTCATGGCAGGACAGGCATCATTCATCACTCTGGGATCCCTGAGCAAGGCGAAGTGGGGGATCTAAGTGTTCGTTATGATTCACGGTTGGAGCAGACTCTGGGCATTTAGCAGGAGGGCATGCGGGGAAGCAGGCAGCACCCAGGCTGGGCTCTCTGGGGCAGGCTAATGACCAACAAGAGAAGGACGAACCTTCCCCACTCTGCAGTGAAAATGCCAAAGGGCGGGTGCTGAAGATGCAGGGTGCCATGGCTGCTGTGCAGGCACCTTTCAGGGAGCACAAAGGCAGGCCGTGGTGGGACAGATGGACCCTTTCGAACTAGAGCCGGCTCCTTTCCCGCCTGCCCATGGCTCCAGCCGGCATCACAATCCCTCTTAATTGAATCCACACTTTTATACTTCATTACCTCCCTGATAGATTGGATTAGGTGGGGGCTGCAGCCAGCCAGCCTCTGTGGGAAACAGTTGGCTGCTTTCAGGCACCACGGGGAGGCCATGCACCGGGGGACAGAGGAAAGAGCCAATCCAAAGATAATGGAGCCAAGTGGGCAGAGCCAAGAGGCTGGAGGTGCCCTCCCCCCGCAGTCTGCAGACAGGGGCTTCCATTGTCTCCCTCCTGACTCCTATTTGAAGTTCACGTACAATGGATGTAGCCTGGGCTTTTGTCGGGGGCTGTGCTGCTTTCAAAGCGCCCAGCCCCATCTGTGCCCTGCTTGTAGAGGAATTTCTACACGCTCTCATGCTCCAGGACCCCCGTGCAGTGCCTGAGAGGGGAGCTGGAGCCAGGCCTTTGGCAGACTGCACACACGGTGTGGGCTGGCCCCGGGGTACAGCTGTGGTAGGGCAGGACTTCCAGCAGCCCCATGTTATAGTACCCCCCGAGCCTGATCCTGGCAGCTCTGTGCCAGAACCAGCACATCCCACACTTCACTGTGGTGCATGGCTGGGCAATGGGGCCTGGGGCCAGCTGGCACCCCTTGTGCACAGTGGACACAAGGACCAGGCGGGAGAGTGCCCCCAGGGGCTTCCATTCCACTGGACACTTATTGCAGACCAAGGAGGAGACTAACAAACAGGGAAAGAACAAAGGCCTGATCTCCGAGCGCCACCCACTGGCGTCATCCCACTGCAGCCACAGTTTAACCTGCTCAGGGCAAGGGTGACACGCTGCGGGGTGAAGAGCTAAGCAAGGGGCCCACAAGTCACATTGCCTCCTGCTGCCAGCTGACCAAGGGAAGGGGATGTGGTTTCCGAGAAAAGGGAGGTGGTTGGAACAGGGGAAAAGGGGTTTGACCAAGGCAGGGGAAGGAGTGTGGCTACAGATACGGGGGTATGGCTGGCATACCATTATGCCACATTATTCCTGGGTTGCTGTCTCAGCCCCATGTGACCATTAAAGGCTGGTGTCAGCTGGAGCAGCTCTTAGGCTGCTCTAACTTTGTGGTGAGGGAATGGTCCTAGGACCCGCACTGGGACCTGAGCAGCTCAGTGAGGTACTTTAGCCCCCGCGTCCTCCCCAGCACCACCCATCTGGTGTATTTTGACTGTAACAGAGCTTGATGAGAGCGAGGGAGAGCGTGTCACTCCTCAAGTCAGCTGGGCTGCCATGAGCCCACTTGCATAGCCAGGCAGGGAGAGTCCATGGAGCAGGGATCAGACAGCAGGGGGCTGCCCATCTCTGCCCCATACTGGAGTGTAGAGGTTCTGTGCAAGGGGTGGGTCAGTGTAGCTGGATGTCTGGAGGTCCTGGGAGTCAGTGGGTTGAGCTGGCAGCTCCTGGCAGCTCCTCTGAGCTGTGGTGCCCCAGGGCTACCAGTGCTGGATCAGAGCAGAGGCCTGAGGCCAATGTGTTCTTGTGACCCCATGAGGTAGTGATTACAGCTTCTAGTGCCTGCTCATGGCCAGGGCAACTGTGAGCAGACCCAGGCCCTGGCAAAGGATACTACCCTGTCTTGAAATAATTCTAGCTGCTGAATGCAGGGCTCCCCTCTTCTACAGCTTTACAGTTTGGTTCAATGGCTTTCAGCACTCCCATTATACAAACTGTTCCAGCACCTATGGCTACAGGCTGCCCTCACTTGTCCCCCTGCTTCAATAACCCCTCTGGGGCAGAGGAGTGGCTGTGGGGTAGAATCGCTGGGGCACTGGTCTACCCAGCCCTTCCCTTCTCCAGCCTCCCACAGCCCACCCCAGCCTGCCCCCGGTGCTCCTCCTGGAGAGCCATCTCTGTGGCGTGTCAAGGGGTGTGCCAGGGAGCAAGACCCCTTTGTGGTAGCAATGAACTGGCCACCTTCCATGTAAAGGTGCTGTACACAGAACCCAGAGACCTGGAACATCCCCGTGCATGACTATGGGGCTGGCTCTCCTCTTGCTGACAGTATGGCTGCTCTATGGCCCTGACCCCTTGGCATCGCTTCATAAGGGGCTGTGTAGTGAGTGCAGAGGCATTTCCGGATGGCATGGAGCCCATGTCACGGCTGTCCAGCACCGTCCTGGACAGCCTCCAGGGCAAGGGTGGCTGGAGAGCTGCTGCACACCCGCTATTTTCACCAGGAGACAGCAGCTGAGCTGTAACCTACTGTGGGGTCTGGGCAGGTCCCCCCGGTCCCCACTCCCGCTACGCATTGCTTCCCCTCCCCGGGCTGAGTGTCACCACAGTGGGGATCCCCTGATTTACACCAGCATGAGAGCAGACTCGGTGCTGTTGTTAGGGAGAGGGAAGGAGATGGGGACCCACCCAAACCTTTCCCCAGATATCACACCGGCCCTGGCCTAAAGAACCAGGCCATTCCGTGTAGGGGCAGGGACACTGTCTGGCCTGGTCTGATGCAGATTTTAGGGTTTGGGTAAGGAAAGCTTTAAATCAGCTCAGGCCAATAGATCCCTGTTTCCATGGAGCAGCCCCAGCACTTCCAAGTCCCCCCTCCCCTGGTGCTGACGCTGGTGCCCGGCAGCACAGCGCATTGTGTCCATATGGGATAACTGCCATTCCCTCTTCTGTTACAAAAAACACCATTTCCTCATTAACCTTTGCTCTGAGCTTCTTTCCTGCCCAGCTGTCAGGGAGCTGCCCACCATGCTCCGGACATCCGATCCGCTGCCTCCCTTGCTCTGCACACGGCTGAGGAAGAGCATGCTCCATGTGCCTGGATGGTCCTGCATCACCAGGGCAGTTGGCCAAGACTGGGGGGCTCTCTCTCCGGTGTACGCTGCACTGGGAGGGACTCTGGCAAAGTCCAAGGGCTCCACGGTGTGACGCAGCCTCCTCCTCTCCCCACAAGCACTCAGTGCCCATGAGCTGCTCGCACTATGCATCCTGGGCCTGTACCTGTTAAGGGGAAGGACCTGCAGGATGTCCCACAGCCTCTTTCTCAGTTACTCCATGCCTGTACCTGGGGCAGGGGGAGGGACCTATAGGCCACCTTTGTGTGTGTTAGAGCAGCCTCAAGGATACTCTTCCTTTCTGCTGCATGTGGCCCCCTGTGCCCCAGGGTGTGGAGAAGAGCCCTAGTGCATGGCATTCCAGCCCATAAGTGGGGGGGCTGGGCGCAGGGCTTCTTCAGAGCCCTGCTGGGTTATTCTCAGGGGGCCATTTCTGTTCACTCTAAGGCCCCTTTAGCAGCCTAAGGGGGCCTTAGCATAACAGAGAACCAAGCCCCTTGTGTTGCCCCTTACACCATGAAGTGCCAATCCCTCTATTCTGCTATAGCCGCCTGTGACGTTTGCTTTGCACTGGTGAAAATGAAAGCACAGCAAGAGAGAATTGGGCCCGGAGAGCCTGACTCCAGTGTCACCTATGTCGGTTTACACAGGCTTTAGTAGAGTTACTCCCAATTAGCAGCAGCAGCATAAGTGAGAGCAGAGTCCAGCTGAGGTGTGCGTGCAGCCTTCAGCCCTAGCCTATATTTCCATGCACCTGAAGGCTCAAAGCCTACTGGGGATGCTCAGGCTTCTTATCACTGTGATGAAAACAGTGCCCACAGCATAAAATGGTTTAGCATCTTTTCCCTCTGCATTCTCATCCTCTTAGCAAAATGTATCGCCGGGCTCTCCCATGTGCTTCCGCTACCAGATGTGGCCAGAGTCCCATCGGGGTAGTTAGAGCTGTATCACTTACGGGCGGGGATTACCAAGCCCACATTAGTGCTGCAGTCCCCCCAGGCCTCCAGGATTAGTATCTAATGCAGCAGGCTTTGCTGAAATCAGGCTCAGATGAGGATCTAACCCTGCTCATCCTTGCTTTGCAAAAGCTATATAGGCGGAACTTCTTTCTGGGAGCTGGGAGTGATGCCTAGAGTGAAGCTTGCAAACCACTCGCCATTATAAGACCCTGGTTTTACTTGTTTAAAACGTTGCCAGATTTTAACTGTTTGGGCTGAAATTTTCCATGCTGGTGATTGACTTAGACCAAGCTTTTTCAGAAGCTCGCAGCGAAACAGTTCAGCGGTTTCCAAGAGTGAGATTAGGGTAAACTATGTCATTTTGTCCATGTTAAAAATTCCTTACAACTGTTTCCTCACAAAGCTCTCATGCCTCCATGCTTTGGAGCAGGGACTCGACATTTGGAAGTGGAGTTGCCCTGGATTTGGGATCAGGGAGTTTGTCACCCGCATGGGCATGCACCCACATTTGTCTGCATTATAAGTCTTTAAATACTGCATTTTGCACATTCTCAGTAGATGTTTCTTAGAGGCTGGCAGCTAAATTCCCCAGACAGTCTATCTGCACTGAGGATGCCCCATCCCCATACAGCTCCTATGGGTGAACCAAACTGAATATGCTCCATCCCACAGAGCCAATGAGCATGCACTGTCCTGAGACTCCAGGCGACGAGCATGACTTCCCCTGCAATTCACCTCTGAAGCTGAGGGATGCTGTGGCAGCAGCCACATAGCCTGAGAGCAGAGAGGCTGGCTGTCCTGTGCTCTCAGTGCCTCCCTCCCTTAGTGGCACCTAAGCAGAGCAAAGGGGAAGGAGGAGGCAGCTAGACGGAATGCACAAGAGGACAGAAGCAGAGGGGGACAGGGGCAAACTGGGAGCGACAGAGGCAGAGAGAGACATGGACAAGCTGGGGAAGATTACCTGGAATAGTCTGTAACACTAGAGAAGAATTCTTTCCAGAACCTGAAATTGAACCCAGGATTCCCAAGTCCCAACATTCCTCTGCTGTCAGCAAATCTCTGAAACCCACTGAGGAAATGTCCATGTCTCATCCCCGTCTACGGACTGGTTTACATAGCAGATATTAATCAGTTATTCCATTAGTCCAACTGATAGAATTCTTGCTGTGGATCTCAGAGATTCATAGATTTAAGGCCAGAAGGAACAATTACAATCATCTAGTCTGAGCTTCTGCATAGTCCAGGCCAGAGAATCCACTAGTAATTCCTACATCAGGTACATATCCTGTGGTTGAGCAGATGTGTATTTTAGGAAAGCGATGTCCAATCTTGATTTAACAATTCCAAGTGCTGGAGAATCCACCATGTTCCCTGGTAAAGGTCCCAACTCTGCTGATGACCTGGGTGGGGGGGCTCAACATGGTTCCATATGATGGAATTCTGGAGACGGTATCACTTTGCTCTTTCAAAAACATGGAGACTTTATTTAAAAAGAAGAGCCATGAAAATGATTAAAGGATTAGAAAACCTGGCTATGTCTACACTATGAAATTAGGTCGAATTTATAGAAGTCGATTTTTTAGAAATCGATTTGATACAATCGATTGTGTGTGTCCCCGCTTAAGACCATTAAGTCGGCGGAGTGCATCCACAGTACTGAGGCTAGCGTCGACTTCCAGAGTGTTGCACTGTGGGTAGCTATCCCACAGTTCCCGCAGTCTCCGCCACTGATTGGAATTCTGGGTTGAGATCCCAATGCCTGATGGGGCAAAAAACATTGTTGCGGGTGGTTCTGGGTACATGTCGTCAGGCCCCCCACTCCCTCTGTGAAAGCAACGGCAGACAATCGTTTTGCACCTTTTTCCGTGCAGGTGCCATATTTCTGTCAGCATTGTCATCCACCTGTCGCTTCTGCGGCCACTCTGCTCTTCTGCTCTCCTGCAGACGCCATACCACGGCAAGCATGGAGCCCACTCTGAACACCACGGCAGTTATGACCTTTCTAAACACCACGCGCATTATCCAGCAGTTTATGCAGAACCAGAACCAGAACCTGCAAAAGCAGGCGAGTAGGCAACGGCAGCGCAGTGAGGAGAATGATGAGGACATGGACACAGACTTCTCTCAAAGTACAGGCCCCAGCAATGTGGACATCATGGTGGTAATGGGGCAGGTTCATGCCGTGGAACGCTGATTCTGGACCCGGGAAACAAGCACAGACTGGTGGGACTGCATAGTGTTGCAGGTCTGGGATGATTCCCAGTGGCTGTGAAACTTTCGCATGCGTAAGGGCACTTTCATGGAACTTTGTGACTTGCTTTCTCCTGCCCTGAAGCGCCAGAATACCAAGATGAGAGCAGCCCTCACAGTTCACAAGCAAGTGGTGATAGCCCTGTGGAAGCTTCCAATGCCAGACAGCTACCTGTCAGTCGGCAATCAATTTGGAGTGGGCAAATCTTCTCTGGGGGCTGCTGTGATCCAAGTAGCCAACGTGATCACTGAGCTGCTGCTACCAAGGGAAATGTGCAGGTCATAGTGGATGGCTTTGCTGCAATGGGATTCCCTAATCACAAGGGACGTTTCACCAACATCAACGTGGGATGGCTAGGAAAGGTACATGACACTCGCATCTTCAGGAACGCTGGTCTGTGGGAACGGCTGCAGCAAGGGACTTACTTTCCAGGCCAGAAAATAATCGTTGGGGATGTTGAAATGTCTATAGCTATCCTCAGGGACCCAGCCTACCCCTTAATGCCATGGCTCATGAAGCCGTACCCAGGCAGCCTGGACATCAGTCAGGAGCTGTTCAAGTACAGGCTGAGCAAGTGCAGACTGGTGGTAGAATGTGCATTTGGACATTTAAAAGCGCGCTGGCCCAGTTTACTGACTTGGTAGGACCTCAGCGAAACCAATATTCCCATCGTTATTACTGCTTGCTGTGCGCTCCACAATCTCTGTGAGAGTAAGAGGGAGACGTTTATGGCGGGGTGGGAGGTTGAGGCAAATTGCCTGGCTGCTGGTTACGTGCAGCCAGACACCAGGGCGGTTAGAAGAGCACAGGAGGGTGCGGTACGCATCAGGGAAGCTTTGAAAACCAGTTTCATGAGTGGCCAGACTATGGTGTGACAGTTCTGTTTGTTTCTTCTTGATGAAACCCCCGCCCCTTGGTTCACTCTACTTCCTGTAAGCCAACCACCCTCCCCTCCCCCTTTCGATCACCACTTGCAAAGACAATAAAGTCATTGTTGCTTCACATTCACGCATTCTTTATTAATTCATCACACAAATAGGGGGATAACTGCCAAGGTAACCCAGGAAGGGTGTGGAAGGAGGGAAGGACAAGGCCACACTGCACTTTAAAACTTATTGAATGCCAGCTTTCTGTTGCTTGGGTAGTCCTCTGGGGTGGACCCGGAGGTCCACCACCCGGAGGCCGCCCCACCGTGTTCTTGGGCGTCTGGGTGAGAAGGCTATGGAACTTGGGTAGGAGGGCGGTTGGTTACACAGGGGCTGCAGCGGTGGACTGTGCTCATGCTGCCTTTCCTGCACCTCAACCATATGCCGGAGCATATCAGTTTGATCCTCCAGTAGCCTCAGCATTGACTCCTGCCTTTTGTCAGCAAGCTGACGCCACCTCTCATCTTCAACCTGCCACTTATTATCTTCAACCTGCCACCTGTCCACGCGTTCATATCGTGCTTTTCTGGACTCTAACATTGTCTGCCTCCACACATTCTGCTGGCCTTTTTCAGGGCAGGAGGACAGCATGAGCTCAGAGAACATTTCATCACAAGTGCATTTTTTTCGCCTTCTAATCTTCACTAGCCTCTGGGACGGAGATGATAGGGGGAGTGTTGAAACATTAGCAGCTGCGGGAGGGAAAAAAAGGGAGAGTCGTAGTTAAAAAGGCACATTTTAGGGAACAATGGATAGACTCTTTCAGGGTGAACCTTGCGGTTAACATTACATAGCACATGTGCATTCGGTACAAGGTCGCATTTTGCCTCTTATATTGAGGGTCTGCTGGTTTGGTGTGAGAGATCACACATGCAGGGCCAGCGGGAAACAGAATTTGGCTTGCAGGCAGCCATGGTAAGCCACAGTCTTTTGGCTTCTTTAACCTTCATAACATGTGGGAAAGGTTTCAAACAGCAGCTCACTCATTTCCCATATCAAGCACCCGTTGGGTTTGCCCTTTAAAAGGAGGGGCTGCCGTTTTTGGGTTAACGTGCAGCACAATCCCAACTAAACCCCCACACATACACCCAGTTCTCTGGGATGATCGCTTCACCCCTCCCCACACTATGTGGCTAACAGCAGGGAAGATTTCTGTTCAGCCACAGGCAAACAGCCCAGTGGGAACGGCCACGTCTGAATGTCCCCTTAAGAAAAGCACCCTATTTCAACCAGGTGACCATGAATGATATCACTCTCCTGAGGATAACACAGAGAGATAAAGAACGGATGTTGCTTGAATGCCAGCAAACACCGGGATCATACGCTGCATGCTTTGTTATGCAATGATTCCAGATTACGTGCTGCTGGCCTGGCATGGTAAAGTGTCCTACCATGGAGGATGGAATAAGGCTGCCCTCCCCAGAAACCTTTTGCAAAGGCTTTGGGAGTACCTCCAGGACAGTTTTATGGATATGTCCCTGGCATATTTCCACTCCGTCCCCAGATAGGTTTACAGACTTTTCCAGTAGCTGTACTGGCCACAAATTAATCATTAAATATGCTTGCTTTTAAACCATGTATTATATTTACAAAGGTACACTCACCAGACGTCTCTTCTCTGCCTGGTGGGTCTGGGAGCCTGCCTTGGGTGGGTTTGGGGGGTACTGGCTCCAGGTCCAGGGTGAGAAACAGTTCCTGGCTCTCAGGGAAAATGGTTTCTCCGCTTCCTTGCTGTGCGCTATCTTCAACCTCCTCCTCCTCATCTTACTCGTCCCCAAAATGCACATCCCTGTTGTGTGATAATCCATTGACGGAGTCAAAGGGGTGGGGTAGTGGTGGCTGCACCCCCAAGAATGGCATGCAGCTCATCATAGGAGCAGCATGTCTGGGCTCTGACCCTGAGCGGCTATTTGCCTCTCTGTTTTTTTGGTAGGCTTGCCTGAGCTCCTTAAGTTTCACGTGGCACTGCTGCGGGTCGCTGTTATAGCCTCTGTCCTTCATGTCCTTGGAGATTTTTTCAAATGTTTGGGCATTTCGTCTTTTGGAACGGAGTTCTGATAGCACAGATTCGTCTCCCCATACAGCGATCAGATCCCGTACCTCCCTTTTGGTCCATGCTGGAGCTCTTTTTCGATTCTGGGACTCCATCATGGTCACCTCTGCTGATGAGATCTGCACTCACCTGCAGCTTGCCACACTGGCCAAACAGGAAATGAAATTCAAAAGTTCGCAGGCCTTTTCCTGTCTACCTGGCCAGTGCATCTGAGTTGAGAGAGCTGTCCAGAGTGGTCACAATGGAGCACTCTGGGATAGCTCCTGGAGGCCAATACCATCTAATTGCGACCACACTACCCCAAATTTGACCCGGCAAGGTCGATTTCAGCGCTAATCCCCTCATTGGGGGAGGAGTACAGAAATCAATTTCAAGAGCCCTTTAAGTCGAAGTAAATGGCTTCATTGTGTGGACGGGTGCAGGGTTAAATTGATCTAACGCTGTGAAATTCGACCTAAACCAGGGTAGACCAGGGCTTACAGTGATAGACTCAAGGAGCTCAGTCTATTATCTTAAGAAAGAGAAGGTTGAGGGTTGACTTGATCACAGTCTATAAGTACCTACTTGGGAAACAAATATTTAATAATGGGCTCTTCAGTCTAGCAGAGAAAGATCTAACATGATCCAATGGCTGGAAGTTGAAGCTAGACAAATTCAGACTGGAAATAAGGCATAAATTAACAGTGTGGGTAATTAACCACTGGAACAATTTACCAAGGGTTGTGGTGGATTCTCCAGCACTGACAATTTTTCAGTCCAGATGGGATGTTTTTCTAGAAGATCTGCTCTGGGGATTTTTTTGGGGAAGTTCACAGTGTTTCTCAAACAGAGCCATGAGAGCAGCACCCAGCTGTCGCTCCTGAATTGCTGTTACCAAGGGCAGCGAGATGTGCCGCCCTGCTGTTTTTTCCCTGGCACGGCTGGCAGGGATGGGTGCCCTGCACCACGCAGCCGCCTCAGGGTTCTGGGCAGCACCTCTGGGGACACATGGGGCTGGTGTGCACGGTGCCGAAGGTGGCTCTTGTCAGTGTCTGCAGCATTTGGTTGTCGGGGCACTTCCCTGGGCAGCTCCTGCTCAGCCAGGGCACGGGGAGCCTGGGACTCTGCAGGCGGCCGGTGAGTTCCTGACCCACCTTCCTCAGAGCAGGTTCTCCCTGAAGGGCCACGGAAGGCAGGGGCAGAGGGATGGGTCAGTGCGTCCCCCTCCGGCAGCCACACTCGCTGTTTACAGTTGCTTTAGCTACTGCAGCAGCTCAACAGCTGTGGGCTGCTGCAGGGCTTGGCAACTTCCTGACAGGGCGAGGGGTTCCTGCTCCATGACACACAACAAAGTCCAGGTGCGCTGAGTGAGGGAGCTGTACTTCCTACCACCTGGCCCCAGTGCGGGGAGGCCATGGCCCACCAGGGGGCTCCCACCTAGGCTTCCGTGGTAGCAAACAAACCCTACATAAATAAATTACGATGATTTGGATGCAAATATATGTGTATATTTATTTGTTTTCCTAAAGTTAATTAAGTATTTTAGGAGACATTGTCAGAGTGGGCACCAGCAGGAGTTGCTGGCTGCACTCTGAGACCACCAACAATTTTGTTGGGAGAACCCTAAGGCCTGTGTTATACAGGAGGTCCGGCTAGATGGTCACTGTGATGAAGTGGGACTGTTCTTAATGTTTCCTCTGAATACTGTAAGGGTGCCTCAGTTTCCCCTAGGCATTTCTTAAGTCTCTAGGTGGTGGGATAAGGGGATGTAATTGTTGCAGAGCAAAGGGCCAGTGTACATAAATGGCCACACTCTGTCTCCTGGCAACTGATGGCCTGGGCCCTTCCTCCCTGCAAGGTGATAGCTAAAGGGTTGGAAGAACAAAGAACAGGTGACTTCCTGGCCCAGGAAAGGGACAAAGCCCAGAGGAGGAAGGGCTGGAGAGTTTCAGTTTGGGGCTGGCTGGGGTCATGGAGTGAAGTGCAGACGTGGTTGTCGGGCTCACTGCCCCCCAAAATAGACCCAGGTGAGGGGGTCCTGTTCTTTGTACCTACAAGCTCTGTTTTAGACCATGTTCCTGTCATCTAATAAACCTCTGTTTTACTGGCTGGCTGAGAGTCACATATAACTGTGAAGTTGGGGTGCAGGACCCTCTGGCTTCCCCAGGAGCCCCGCCTGGGCGGACTCGCTGTGGGAAGCACACAGAGGGGCAGAGGATGCTGAATGCTCCGAGGTCAGACCCAGGAAGGTGGAAGCTGTGTGAGCTTCTTGGCCTGAAGACAGGCTGCTCACAGAGAGGAGACTTCCCCAGAGTCCTGCCTGGCTGCATAGGGAGCAGTTCCAGAGCATCGCCCGGGGACTTTGTGACAGTTACAATGGTCCCTTGTGGCCTTGGCATTCTGAGCACACTGCTCGATCTCTGCCTGTCTGTATCCTGTTAAGTGGACCTAGCACATCATGGCTATACCACAGCTGGGCCTGGACTTGAAGGGTTTGTCTAGATTAGAATAGGCCCCGTCTTGAAGGCCATGAAGGGATATAATCTTCAACTGAGTGAGCAGGACGCGATGGAAAAGCCTGCTCCACACTTCTTAATGTGTTTGAGGGTGGGTTGCTGGTTGTATTTTAGCCTAGGCTGCGACATGCTGGTCCAACATGCCCATATAGACATCCCGCAAAGGTGTGTTTTACCATGTGTTGCTAACATGTTGTAAAACTAGAGTGTAGACAGGCTTCTAAGAGGAGCCGGCTGGTTGTGGGGAGCCCTGGGGAGGCGTTTGTCCTGGCCTGGCAGAGCTCACTAATGACTTGCAGGTTCAGTGCGTGTGTGAGGATAACAGAGTGGGGCGGGGAGAGGGAGGGTGGCTGTGTGCTCAGCTGGGGCTGGGGCTCAGCACAGCTGGGTTCTGTTTCTGGCTTTGACACAGAGTCTGTGACCTGGGGCTGGCCACTCAACGGTCGTCCATCCCCCTCTGCACAGTGGGGATAACAATCTGCCTTTCATCTGCATGGATAGTTAGGTGGTGAGCTCTCTGGGGCTGGGACTGTGACTGTGTCCGGCAACACTTGAGCATAGTGGAGCTGAAGGCAGGGCTCCTGGATTGACTTCTTATGAGGTCACAGAAGGAGCGAGTCTTAGGGAGGGCACTGACACAGCGCACAGGGAGGGGGCATTGCCCCCATAGGGAGGATAGTGACACCGCGTACAGGGAGGGGGCACTGCACTGTGTGATCGTCCCTGGCCCTATGATGCCTGCAGGGAGCAGTGATGTGTCCTTCCTTAGTGAGAACTTCCCTTCTCCCCCCTCCCCCCCTCCTTTCTGAGGTACATGCACTGAGTGCCAGACTGTGCCCTCATGCTGGGGTTATGCAAAGTGTTTTAACATAACCCACTTTAATTCTGAATAAGAACATCCACCCAGGGGTTTAAAGAGGTTTAACTATTCCACTTAAAATTCACATGTATCGTGAATTTGCATTAATTTTCCATAGTGGCCCTGTGTAGACAAGCCCGTAGACTGGTGCCCGAGCAGAGTCAGGGCCCAGGGCCATGCCTGCGTCAGGAAAGTGCACCGGGTTCACCAAATCCATTAAAAAAATCATCTAGTAAACCAGAGCAAGCTCCTAATGCTGCTGGGCTGAGACCAGTTTAACTCTTGTACTGACTTTGCTTGTTTAGTGCAGTTACCCTCTCTCAGAGAGGGTAAACCCAGTATCATTGCATCTACACTAGGGTTTTACACCAATTTAAGGAGACGGATGTTTAAAAGGCTGTGACAGCCTTGGGTGCCATCAGCAAGACAGCAGGGCTTGCCTAAGCCTAGAGCAGAACTCCTGGCTGATTTCAGGGGGATGCTGCTTTTCACTCATTCAGGTTAACAGCCCAGTGGGGTCCAATTAGGGAATTATTCCCCTTGCTAGCCTGGGAGTGACAGACAACAGCCAGCCGAAAGCTGAGACAAAGCCCAGCCTGTCTGCTCCCTCGCGGCTCCTTCTCCTGCTCAGGGAGCCCAGGCTGGGGTGGTCCAACCATCACCCAGAGGCTCAGCTGCAAACTCACTAACAAACAAAAACAAACCAACCCAAGCAAGGAGCCGCTCCGAGGGAGGGGTCGGCGTCTCCCTCAGAAATTCCCTGATTCCACTGCGCTCAGGTGGGGTCTGAGGCTTCGGCAGCTCCTCTGAGATATAACGCTCCCCCTGTCAGACGCAGATCCGGGGGCCCTGGATGGTCCCTTGGCTGGCAACAGATGGCTCAGAATCAGCTTGCTGACACCTGCCCCTCCCCTCCCCTCTCCCCAGTGCCCTTGCACACGCCCTTCCCTTTATTCTTCACTTGGTTGGCTTTATTTCCTAACACTTTCTGCTAAGCGAGTGTTCCTCCAATCACCACTCCCCTCAGGAGGGCCTGGAGCCCCGCCGTCGCCACTAAAAGCCAGGTGCAGAGGGATGGGATGGCTGTGCAAATCAGGGGGAAGGGGGCCTTGCACTTTCCTAGGCCCAATGGTGTAAACAGAATAATAGCAGGGCAGTTTAAGGCTTTAGTTACATCAGTGCAAGTCTGGAGTGACTCCACTGAAATCCACAGAGCTGGTTTCACATCAGTGTAAATTTGGAGCTACTTCTCTGCAGCCAGGGCAGCCACTCCAGCCTGGCTCCCAGCCTTTTCCTGGATAGCCAAGTTGCATTCAAACATCCAGTAAATCAGAGCGCTGGTTAGCTGACATGCTGGCATCCAGAGCCACACAAGGTCTGCCTGGAAGATTTCTGAGATTCAAATAGCAAGGCATCAGCAGTGAACCTGTCTGCAGGAAACGTCACCTCGGAGTAGAGCCAGCAGCTTTGTAGGGCACAAGATAACTTACCTGTGCTGCGGGGACCCTGGCTTCACATCAGCATAACCAAGAGCAGAATCTGGCTCAGAGAGGTGGGGGGCTTGCTCAAGGACATAAGATAAAGCAGTGCCCCACCTGGGGCTGGAACCCAGAAGTCCTGACCCCGAGTCCTCTCCACACAAAGTTCTAGAACCCACTCCCCATAGCAGGGACTAAAACCCTGGAGTGCTGACTTCTCCTCCGCCCCCCGTCGCAGCCTCCTTGCTGTAACTAGTGGGCCATACTCCTTCTGGTCCTGAAACTTGGGATCCCTGACTCCCATTCACCTACCTGCCCCATTAGAAAACAGCATCCCCACTCTGAAAGTACTCTTAGTAGCAGAAAAAATAAATTGTAAGTTGTGTCTGTACTCCTGTACATCAACACCTTGACTCCAAAGCGAGTTACAGGTTGACTTAGCAAAATGGAAATAGTTTGTGGTTATAACAGTCAAAAATATTATCAGCTGTTCTATAGAGAAGCATTTAGACAAGGCCTCCAAGTTGTGTCCTAACTGACCAACTTTACTTAAAAGTTACAACATTTGTAGCACTGACAGTAAATTAGCAGCAAATAAGTGAAAAATGTCTGTCTCCTAGTGGTTGAGTAATTTTCAGTGATGGTATCTGAATTTTTTCTATAATAACGCTGAAAAAACAAGTGTGTGTGTGTGTTGGAGTGTGTGTATGTGTTGGGGTGTCTGTGCACACCCTGCACGCATACAGGATAGCGTAAGTTGCCTTTGTATATATGTGTGCTGAGGCAGCCTGGTTTTAGTTTGGCTTTCTCTGAAGTGACTGTTATAAACCACATATGAATGTCTGCAGGCAGAACACAAGTGGCTTTTTGAGTTCCTCCGCACGTGTATGTTTAACTTTCTGTGCTGTTATCTGTGTTAGAGCTGAGTGAATCATTTTTGGTTCAGCTGCCGAAAAGCAAATAAACTCCCCTCTCCCCCAGAAAACAATTGGTTCGTTTGGAAGGGGAAACCAAATGAAAAATCAAAACATTTTCGTTCAGATTGAACTAACTATTTTGACCATCAATTTGAAATGATGGTTTTGTTTCAAAAATGTCATTTCAAAATGAAACATTAAAAGTTTGTTTCAAAAGTACCAAAATATTTTTCCACAGGTTTTTTTTTTCATTTTTTCACATGCCGAAATGTTTCGCTAAATTCAACATGAGTCGCAAATAAGTTCAGTGCCCCCCAGAGTGCATTTTTGGGCAAAATTTACTATTCACAGAAAACATTTCACTTAACTCTAGCTTGTGGGTCTCGTGCTGCTTGCATTCGGTGCTCACATGTGCAATCTGTGTGCACGCCTGCATGTTGGTTCCTAAAATAGTGAAATATTATTATTATAATATTATACTGGTGATTGTTGAACTGGTTACCTAGATCTCAGGGGGGTTTAAGGCCGGAAGGAACCATCAGATCATTTAGACTGACAGAGAATTTCACACATGTGTCACTGTGTTGAGCCCAGGACCTTGGTTTAGACTAAAGTGTTTCAGTCCTCAGGAGACTCCATTGTTGTGAACCCCAGGCAGAGAACAGGAGAGTCCAAGGTGCCACCAATGCCCGTTGATTAGCTGGTGATCCCTACTTCACACTGCAGAAGAAGGTGAAAAAAACCCAAGGTCCCTTCCAATCTGACTTTGGGGAAAATTTCTGCCAGACCCCCTGATCTGGCCATCAGTGTGACCGTGAACATGTGAGCAAGGCACCAGCCAGGTATCTAGGAAAGACGATTCTCTGTACTACCTCAGCCCACTGGTCCATTTCATCTGGTGTCTCTTTTCCAGAGGTAGCCAACCCCTCCCCCCCCTCAAAAAACCAAAAACAAACAAACTGAATGCAGTGGAGGAAAAGTTCCTTCCTGGCCCTTGCTGGCAACTGACTTAAACCCTGAAGCATGAGACTGGATTATAGTCATTGTCTTAATGCAAAACAACAAGTGGTATGAGCATGCTGAAGGCAACACAGCCCTTCCTGTTCTCTCTATGGCCCATGCAGGGAGGGAATGAAGAGGTATTCAGGCCATCCAGCCTGCCTCCCCCATCCCCGGCACACACAAGCTGTAGAATTTCCCCAGAAGCTGGAGTAGTGTACAGCTGCCATAGCATGTGGGAAAGCCTTTCTGGTAAGTAAGGCTGAAGTATCCTTCGCTTTTCCCCAGAGCCTGCCCTGCAGTGTCCCCCATCACCGTACGGCATTAACCTTATTGGCGCTTTGGAGAAAGAGAGGTCCAGGATAGGGGCAGTGGGGGAGGAGGGTGACCCTGAAGACCTGCGCAGCCTGGCTACCAGGGATTCATAATGGAATCAGCACCTTTCCTCTGCATTGGATACAAACTAGTTTTAACCAGCTCTGTGTTACAATGGGGAGCTGTAGCCTGATGATCACACACTGAAGATCGGGATGCTTGTCCATGGGGGGGGGGGGGGAGGGGGCATAACGGATGCAGCTATAACGGAAACATTGATTCTGTTTGGGTCTAATTACTCCATGGATAATTGTTCCAGAACAAAGTCACTGTTATTCCAGAACAGAGTGCCCACCCGGGGGAGGTACAGTGCCCTGGCTACAGTAGAATTATTCCACTCGAGCTCCTGGCATAGACAAGCCCTCGGAGAGAAACCATCTGGTTCTGTAAGGAACTTTTTCTTTAGGCATGTGGGACAATTTAAACCACAGATACCTGCTGCTTTCTTCTTCACTTGTGAGTCTGTGGTCACAACCGACACTGGGCTTTGTATTTTCAAAGTGTAGGGGTGACTTGTCTAAATAATAATACACCAGAGAATTGAGATGTAGGTTTGCTATGGACAGAGAAAGAGAGAGCGAGAGAGAGAGAATGGGGTGGGGGGTACTGGGGATATTCTTTGTTCAATTCAAGTTTTACAAAACGGCTGCCTGGCAGTGGATAAGACAGATGACAGAACAAGGAGTAATGGTCTCAAGTTGCAGTGGGGGAGGTTTAGGTTGGTGTCATAAATATAAAGGGAAGGGTAAACCCCTTTGAAATCCTTCCTGACCAGGGGAAAGCTCCTCTCACCTGTAAAGGGTTAAGAAGCTAAAGGTAACCTCGCTGGCACCTGACCAACATGACCAATGAGGAGACAAGATACTTTCAAAAGCTGGGAGGAGGGAGAGAAACAAAGGGTCTGTGGGTCTGTCTATATGCTGGCCTTTACCGGGGATAGACCAGGAATGGAGTCTTAGAACTTTTAGTAAGTAATCTAGCTAGGTATGTGTTAGATTATGATTTCTTTAAATGGCTGAGAAAAGAATTGTGCTGAATAGAATAACTATTTCTGTCTGTGTATCTTTTTTGTAACTTAAGGTTTTGCCTAGAGGGGTTCTCTATGTTTTTGAATCTAATTACCCTGCAAGATATCTACCATCCTGATTTTACAGAGGGGATTTCTTTATTTCTATTTACTTCTATTTTTATTAAAAGTCTTCTTGTAAGAAAACTGAATGCTTTTTCATTGTTCTCAGATCCAAGGATTTGGGTCTGTGGTCACCTATGCAAATTGGTGAGGTTTTTTATCCAACATTTCCCAGGAAAGGGGGGGTGCAAGTGTTGGGAGGATTGTTCATTGTTCTTAAGATCCAAGGGTCTGAGTCTGTAGTCACCTAGGCAAATTGGTGAGGCTTTTTACCAAACCTTGTCCAGGAAGTGGGGTGCAAGGTTTTGGGAAGTATTTTGGGGGGAAGGACGCGTCCAAACAGCTCTTCCCCAGTAACCAGTATTAGTTTGGTGGTGGTAGCGGCCAGTCCAAGGACAACGGGTGGAATATTTTGTACCTTGGGGAAGTTTTGACCTAAGCTGGTAAAGATAAGCTTAGGAGGTTTTTCATGCAGATCCCCACATCTGTACCCTAGAGTTCAGAGTGGGGGAGGAACCTTGACAGTTGGATATTAGGAAAAATTTATTCACTAGGAGGGTGGTGAAACACTGGAATGCGTTACCTAGGGAGGTGGTGGAATCTCCTTCCCTTGAAATTTTTAAGGTCAGGCTTGACAAAGCCCTCGCTGGGATGATTTAGATGGGGATTGGCCCTGCTTTGAGCAGGGGGTTGGACTAGATGACCTCCTGAGGTCCCTTCCAACCCTGATATTCTATAATTCTATGATAAGGGTGTGGATGTGCTTATGGGTTTCCAGGTAAGTCGACAGCACTCTGAGAGTGAGAGCTTGTATACAGTTCTTGGATTTTAATTAATTCATAGCCCTTAATGCCAGAAGGACCCTTAGATCATCTAGTATGGCCTCCTGGATAGCACAGGCCAGAGAATGTCCCCCAGTCCCCCTAGCTTGTGTTTGGCTAAAGCATCTTTCAGAAAGGCCTCAGCCCAGAGGTGAAGACAGCAAGAGATGGAGGCTCCAGCCCTTCCCATTGGTTCTTTTTCTGCTTTTCTCTGCTAAAATAAAGAGTCCTTTAGTACCTGGTCTGAAGGTCCTTATACCCTGTGATTTATTCAGTGCTCAGTAATCTGTGTGATAAGCTAAACAGACTGAGCTCTGTCTCTCTCTCACTCTCAGGCATGCTCTCCAGCCCTACACTCATTTCTATGGCTCTTTTCTGCACCCTCTCCAGTGTTTTAAAATGTGGACACCAGATCTGGATGCAGCATCCACTCTCTGTCTCCCCACTGCTGTACACAGGGGGAACATCACCTCCCTGCACCTACTCTCTGCTCCTGTAAACACATCCAAGGGGCACATTGACCCGTTTGGCCACAGCATCACACTGGGAGCTCATGCTGAGTTGCTCGTCCATTATGATCCCTAAGGCTATGACCCCTAAGGGTATGCACTATTCAGCTGACATGGGCTTCTGGGGCTCAGGCTGCAGGACTGTTTAATTGAGGTGTAGACGTTCTGGCTAAGGCTGCAGCCCAAGACCCGCCCACCACTGCAGCTAATACATGTATTTTATCACTCTGGACTCGAAAGCACATACCATCAAGAAAACCAGAATAGGGGCTTGACTACATGGGGAAATTGACAGAGCTAGAGTGGCATAATTCCCCTATGTGGATACCTTATTCTGGAGTACATGGGACTTTGTTCCAGAATAATTACTCCTCTTCCACCATGGCTCTGCTGATCAATACCATGGTGTAGACAAGTCCTAAAAGAATGGAGGGAAAAGGAGTGACTTACTGGTTAGATTAGATGCACAGCTGAACTTTGGTGGAAAGATGTGCCAAAGAGATTAGCTGAGTTTTTTAAAAATCAATGGCAGAACAACATTGACTCCTTAGTGGGTCTCCCATGTCAACATCTTGACAGATGAAAGGAGATGTGACAGAGTCGTTCTCAAGTGGTGCTTAGCACTGGCATGGGAGACGACCCCGATGCACAAGTGGCAAACCTTCCCACAGAGGCTACAGCTCCACTCACCAGATGGAGTTTGGAGCACACTCTGCTTCCTGGCTCACCTGTGGGCCTCAGCCTGGGCTCGCTGACGGCTCTCCATAGTGACTGCACCAGTCTTCACCCTTCTCCCAACTGAGCAACCGTAGGCAGGATTTTCCCAGTTGTCAGGGGGAATGCTGAATTCCTTGAAGCCTTGCTTCACCTTGTCACTGTGTCAGACCTTTTGCCATCCTCAGCATCATGGGTGGTTCTTCAGTTGCCCATAGAGCACAACCTTTGGCAGATGATCCTGAGGTGTGTGCTCCATGTGTCCCAGCCAGCGAAGCCAGAGAGTGTCCAGCATAGTCTGCATGGGCTGTAAGCCAGTACTCTCAAAGATCTCGTTATTGGTGATCCGTTGGTACCACATAACTCTAAAGATTTTTCTAAGACAGCGGAGGTAGAAACCGTTCAATGTCTGCTCCTGCTTGGAGTACGTAACCCAGCTTTCACAACCATAAAGGAGGCTACTAAGGACACAAGCCTGATAATAAACAGACACCTTTGTGTTCAGGGTTAGCAGCTTGTGGTTCCAGTGACATGAGGTAAGTTTGTCAAAGGTAACAGAAGCTTTGGCGATTCTAGCATCAGGTTCCCTATCAAGGGTAAGTGAGCTGGTGAGAATTGAGCCGAGGCAGCAGAAGTGATCCATGTTATCCAGAGCTTTGTTATTGACATGGATTTTAGGTGGAATGTTGTTACCTTGTGACATGACAACTGTTTCCTTGATACTGATTCCCAGGCCAAACTTGGCGCATGCCTCAGAGAACTTGTTCACCATAACCTGCAGTTCATCAGGCAAATTAGAGACGAATGTGGCATCATCTGTGAAAAGCAGATCCCAAATAGTAAGCAGGGTGACATGCCTTCTGCTTTGGAATTGTATGATGTTAAACAGGCTGCTGTCCAATCCTCGGTTCAATTAGTTTGCCAGACTGATCATTTCCAAAGGTGCACTTAAGAAGAATAGAGAAGAAGATGCCCAAACCGGTGGGTGCTAAGATTTGCTTCATACCAGTATCGATACTAAACTGGGGTGACGATTCATTTTCATACTGGATAGTTGCCTTCATTCCCCCCTGGAACTCCTTGACTAGGGAGAGCACCTTTTGTGGACAGCCAGTTTTCAACAGGATCTTATAGATGCACGTTGATGGTCTTTTATAGGTCAATGAATGCTACACACAGAGATGCCTGTTGTTCACAGCTTTTTTCTTGCAACAAGTGCAATGTGAGGGACTTGTCAGTCATGGAGTGTCCAGCTCTGAACCCACACTGGCTCTCCGAGTAGACTCTCTCAGCAAAGAGAGAGTCTACTCTCTGGACTCTTTTCAATAGGACCCTTGCAAGCACCTTGCTGACCATGCTGAGCAAAGACTGATCCCTTGACAGTTGTTGCAGTCTGCTCTGTCCCCTTTATCTTGTAGAGCCATTATCTTCGCATCTTTCAGATCCTGGGGTATGTGGCTTTCTTCCCAACAGGCGCAGAGAAGTGCATAGGTGTCACTAAACTTTCTCCAGTCTACATTTAGGAGCTCCAAAAGTATCTGATCATTGCCTGCTGCTTTCCCAGATGGGATCTCTTTGATAGCCTTTGCTGCATCTTCAAGAGCTGGTATTTGGTCCATCTTCTGCATCATTGGAAGCTGGGGATGGCAGCTAAGGCAGTATCCCAGAAAATGGCATCCTTTGAGCAGAGTTCTTTGGCATGCCCTATCCATTGGTCAAGTTGTTTTTGCCTCTCAGTCAATATGGTTCTTTCCATAGGGAAAGAACAAGTCAAACATTACTTAGACAAGTTAGATGTCTTCAAATCACCAGGACCTGATGAAATGCATCCTAGAATACTCAAGGAGCTGACTGAGGAGATATCTGAGCCATTAGCAATTATCTTTGAAAAGTCATGGAAGACAGGAGAGATTCCAGAAGACCGGAAAAAGGCAAATATAGTGCCCATCTATAAAAAGGGAAATAAGGACAACCCGGAAATTACAGACCAGTCAGCTTAACTTCTGTACCCAGAAAGATAATGGAGCAAATAATTAAGCAATCAATTTGCAACCACCTAGAAGATAATGAGGTGATAAGTAACAGTCAGCATGGATTTGTCAAGAACAAATTGTGCCAAACCAACCAGATAGCGTTCTTTGACAGGGTAACAAGCCTTGTGGATGCGGGGAAGCGGTAGATGTAGTATATCTTGACTTTAGTAATGCTTTTGATACTGTCTTGTATGACCTCATAAACACTCTAGGGAAATATAACCTAGATGGAGCTACTATAAGGTGGGTGCATACCTGGTTGGAAAATCATTCCCAGAGAGTAGTTATCAGTGGATATAATTGGATGCTGGAAGGGCATAATGAGTGGGGTCCCACAGGGATCCGTTCTGGGTCCGATTCTGTTCTATATCTTCATCAATGATTTAGATAATGACATAGAGCACAGGTGGACAAACTATGGACCACGAGCCACATCCGGCCCACGGGACCCTCCTGACTGGCCCCTGAGCTCCTGGCCTGGGAGGCTAGCCCCTGGGCCTTCCCATGCTGTTCCCCCTCCCCCGCAGCCTCAGCTCACTGTGCCACCGGCACAATGCTTTGGGCTGTGGGGCTGCAAGCTCTTGCCGGGCAGTGCAGCTACAGAGCTGCAGCCTGACTCAGTGCTCTGTGCTGTGCGGTGGTGTGGTTGGCTCCAGCTGGGCGGCACGGCTCCCTGTCCTGGTGCTCTGGGCTGTGTGGGTGTAGGGGGCAGGGAGCAGGGGGGTTGGATAGAGGGCAGGGGAGTTTGGGGTGGTGGTCAGGGGATGGGGGTGTGGATAGGGGTCGGGGTGGTTAGATGGCGGGGAACAGGGGGGTTGAATGGGGGCAGGGGTCCTGGGGCAGGCAGTCAGGAATGAGAGGAGGGGTTTGATGGGGCGGCAGGGGACAGTCAGGGGCAGAGGGTCCGGGGGCGGTCAGGGGACAGGGAGGTGTGGATGGGGCAGGGGCCATCAGGGGACAGGCAACAGGGTGGCTTGGATGGGGCAGGAATCCCGGGGGAGGCATCAAGGGGCAAGAAGCAGGGGGGACCAGATGGGGGGCAGGACGGGCCATGCCTGGCTGTTTGAGGAGGCACAGCCTCCCCTAACCTGCCCTCCATACAATTTCGGAACCCCAATGTGGCCCTCAGGCCAAAAAGTCTGCCCGCCCCTGGCATAGAGAGTACACTTATTACATTTGCGGTTGACACCCAGCTGGGAGGGGTTGCAAGTGCTTTGGAGGATAGGATTAAAATTCAAAATGGTCTGCACAAACTGGAGAAATGGTCTGAAGTAAATAGGGATGAAATTCAATAAGGACAAATGCAAGGTACTCCACTTAGGAAGGAACAATCAGTTGCACACATACAAAATGGGAAATGACTGCCTAGGAAGGAGTACTGCGGAAAGGGATCTGGGGGTCATAGTGGACCACAAGCTAAATATGAGTCAACAGGGTAACACTGTTGCAAAAAAAAGCAAACATTATTCAGGGATGTATTAGCAGGAGTATTGTAAGCAAGACACAAGAAGTAATTCTTCCGCTCTACTCCGCGCTGATTACTCCGCACTCAACTGGAGTATTGTGTCCAGTTCTGGATGCCACATTTCAGGAAAGATGTGGACAAATTGGAGAAATTCCAGAGAAGAGCTGTCAAGGTTCCTTCCCCACTCTGAACTCTAGGGTACAGATGTGGGGACCTGTATGAAAGACCCCCTAAGCTTATTCTTACCATCTTAGCGGTAGATGATCAATGATTCATTGACCTCTTAGATTAAAAGCTGCCACAAGGTACAAACTATTTTATCTTTTGTCCCGGGACCTTATTGCTACCATCACCAAGTGTCTAACAAAAATAACAGGGAAAGAGACCACTTGGAAACGTCTTTCCCCCCAAAATCCCCCCAAGCCCTACACCCCCTTTCCTGGGGAAGGCTTGATAAAAATCCTCACCAATTTGCATAGGTGAACACAGACCCAAACCCTCAGATCTCAAGAACAAGGAAAAAGCAATCAGGTTCTTAAAAAAAGAATTTTAATTGAAGAAAAAGTAAAAGAATCACCTCTATAAAATCAGGATGGTAAATACCTTACAGGATAATCAGATTCAAAACACAGAGAATCCCTCTAGGCAAAACCTTAAGTTACAAAAAGACACCAAAACAGGAATATACATTCCATCCAGCACAGCTTATTTTATCAGCCATTTAAACAAAACAGAATCTAACGCATATCTAGCTAGATTGCTTATTAAACATTTACAGGAGTTCTGACCTGCATTCCTGTTCTGGTCCTGGCAAAAGCAACACACAGACACAGAGAACCCTTTGTTTCCCCCCCCACCCAGCTCTGAAAGTATCTTGTCTCCTCATTGGTCATTTTGGTCAGGTGCCAGCGAGGTTATCTTAGCTTCTTAACCCTTTACAGGTGAAAGGGTTTTTCCTCTGGCCAGGAGGGATTTAAAGGTGTTTACCCTTCCCTTTATATTTATGACAAGAGCAAAAATGATTAAAGGTCTAAAAACATGACCTATGAGGGAAGATTGAAAAAATTGGGTTTGTTTAGTCTGGAGAAGAACAGACTGAGAGGGGACATGATAACAGTTTTCAAGTACATAAAAGGTTGTTACAAGGAGAAGGGAGAAAAATTGTTGTTCTTAACCTCTGAGGATAAGACAAGAAGCAATGGGCTTAAATTGCAGCAAGGGCGGTTTAGGTTGGACATTAGGAAAAAGTTCCTAACTTTTAAGCACTGGAATAAATTGCCTAGGGAGGTTGTGGAATCTCCATCATTGGGGATTTTTAAGAGCAGGTTGGACAAACACCTGTCAGGGATGGTCTAGATCAGTGTTTCCCAAACTTGGGACACCTCTTGTTCAGGGAAAGCCCCTGGCGGGCTGGGCCGGTTTGTTTACTTGCCGCATCTGCAGGTTCGGCTGATCGCGGCTCCCACTGGCCGCAGTTCGCTGTGCCCAGCCAATAGGGGCTGTGGGAAGTGGCAGCCAGTATGTCCCTCGACCCGTGCCACTTCCTGCAGCCCCCATTGGCCAGGCACAGAGAACTGCAGCCAGGGGAGCCGTGATCGGCCAAACCTGTGGACACGGCAGGTAAACAAACCAGCCCAGCCCTCCAGGGGCTTTCCCTGAACAAGATGTGTCCCAAGTTTGGGAAACACTGGTCTAGATAATACTTAGTCCTGCCTTGATTGCAGGGGACTAGACTAGATGACCTCTCAAAGTCCCTTCTAGTTCTATGATTCTATGATCTTTTGCTTTCAGGTTTGGGGTCTTTTTACAAGGGGGACCAAGTGCCTCTTTAATTCCATTATGGGTACCATGAAGGACTCACTGGGACTCATAACCTAGCAAATCTCAGCTCTGCTGTATTCACTTCCCTTTTGTATTTGCTTCCTCTCGTTTCAATCCTTACATAAGGAAATAATATGTACTAGCAATGGTTCTATTTATCCTTGAATAAAAGACCTAATATTTGCTTTAACAATAATGAAAATATAGACCTGATAGTACGGATTATTAAAAGGTGTCATTTTGCATACTTAAGTCTGTTGCAATTTTCTCTCCAATGATTCATGTGGGGTGTTGTAGTGAATATTTAGTTTTAAAACACCCCTTTTTCAGTGACAGGTTTCTCAGTGCAGATTTTAAACAGCTCCCTCTCATTTTACACTTCTCTAACTATTGTAGCTGCAGTTCTCTATCATATCTAGGGGTAGTGCTATTTAGCTATATATCTGTATCTATATCTATGTATGTCATTGGGCTAGGACTCTTGGTTATATACAAAATCGTATTGGTGTCCCTGTCTAAATAAGGAAGATCTTGGGGAGCTGGTAGGGGCTTGGTCTGGCCCCCCCTCTAATTATAAAAAAACTGGGGTAGGGGTTAGTTGGATCCAAATGACTCAGTTTTAAAGGTGAGCACAGCGAGGCTGGCACGCAAGTGCCCAGTGCCCGGGGCATGCCCACTCCCCACACTGCCCTCAAACACACTGCATTGGGGCCTGGCCTGGTGCCGTAGGATGTTCCCATCCATACCCAATGGCCGACAGTCAGCACTGCCCATGCCCCACTTGGCACAGGGCTGCAGGGGGCAAACTGGCTGTTGCTGAGTGAGGTGCCCTCCCTACCCGGTACCCCACCACTGTGCCATTGTGTGGCACTGAGGCGTGGGAATGGCCAAGCGGTAGGGTTGCCTGAAAAAGGCACAGCTGCAAGGGGCTGGGAGCAGCCAACTGCCCCATCCCTGAGGGGGTTCCCCCAAATTGCTGCATGCCCATCCCCAGTGAATAATAGAATATCAGGGCTGGAAGGGACCTCAGGAGATCATCTAGTCCAACCCCCCGCTCAAAGCAGGACCAATCCCCAATTTTTGCTCCAGATTCCTAAATAGCCCCCTCAAGGATTGAACTCACAACCCTGGGTTTAGCAGGCCAATGCTCAAACCACTGAGCTAAGGCCATTCTATATATCAGGCTGTGGCATCTCCCCCTCCCCACTGCTATGTGTGGGGAACGTGGGTGGGTCACCTGTGACCCTGGCAGATGGTGCTGCCGCCTGCCCTCCCTGGGAACTGATGCAGCCCTGCCATCTGTCACAGCTCAGCTCTCAGTGTGGCTGCTGGGAGCTCGGTGCAGGGAGCTTCCCAGTAAAGCTGCGTCTCAGACCAGGGATCCGGCTGCCACCGTGGCTCAAGCCACAGAGGGGGCCCAGGCAGAGCACCCACGGGAGCCTCGGCACTGCTAGATCTCCCCTCCCCATGGCAAAACAGTGTCTCCATCCCTGACAATTGTTCAATCCAGACAGGCTGTGTTTCTGAGAGCTCTGTTCTAGGGACTTCTGGGGGCAGGTCTCTGGCCCATGCAATGTGGGAGGTCAGCCCAGATCATCCCAGTGGGCCCTTCTTCCCTGGGAGTCTCTAAAAACCTGGTTGCAGCAATAGGGAGCAGGAAACCCAGTGGAGCTCCCCAGGGTGTAAAGTGGGGACTGGCCCATTAGGATCACTAGAGCAATAGGGTTCAACCCAGTGCTGGGGCTGCCCCAGGAGATTCACCCCAATCCCTAACAGGAGGGCAGCTCGTGGGAGTAAAGGGTTGGACAGTGTCATGGCACAGCCAAGTACAGGTGTCATGGGCACATCAGGGAGGCACAGCATGGGTTAGGTGTGGGTGTCATGAGCACACCAGGAAGGTGCTGGAACAAAAGGGGTTAAGGGTCAATGCAGGCGTTGTGCACACACCAGGAAGGGGCCTGGCAAAGCAGAGGTTAGGGCATCAGTGAGGGTATAATGGGCACTGTGATGTTGCACTCCATATGTTTTATGGAAATATGCTTATGAGTGTAAATATGATGTAACTGGAATATGCTTTATGCAAAAGGTCTCTTGTACTGTATTTTCCACTGAATGCATCCGATGAAGTGAGCTGTAGCTCACGAAACCTTATGCTCAAATAAATTTGTTAGTCTCTAAGATGCCACAAGTACTCCTTTTCTTTTTGCGAATACAGACTAACACAGCTGCTACTCTGAACATAACAAAGGTTATAACCTACAGAATATATTCCTCCTATTTGTGTGCATATATCAGTCTTGTATCTGAAGCTAGAAATATAAAGTATAACTCTGGGGTCCTATTGTAATTATGCAAAGTGTGGGCCACTAATGGTGGTTTGGAATCTTGATGGCTCCCATTGACTAGGACAATTGGTTGTAAATGGCTCTGTTTACTTGCAAACCTTCCTGTGTTCCTGTAAGCCAGCCCAAGAAGAATGGAGGCTGGGGAGCTCACAGGACAGGTGACCATGTCACATGATGCTGAAATCCATCTTAAATCTGGTACCTTTCCATTTAGAAGGAGGGGTGGGGACCCTGAGAGACAAAAGATTCCTGCCTTGGGCCAAAGCTATAAAGGGGGGCAGTGCAGAACATAGGGGGCTGCCAGTCATGAAAAACCCCTAGTTACCACCTGAGCTGGAACTAACAAGGACTGCACCGGGGAAGAATTGGGCCCAGACTAGGAAGGAGTCTAGTCTGTGAAAGGTTTCAGAGGAACAGCCGTGTTAGTCTGTATTCGCAAAAAGAAAAGGAGTACTTGTGGCACCTTAGAGACTAACCAATTTATTTGAGCATGAGCTTTCGTGAGCTACAGCTCACTTCATCAGATGTTTACCGTGGAAACTGCAGCAGACTTTATATACACACAGAAATCATGAAACAATACCTCCTCCCACCCCACTGTCCTGCTGGTAATAGCTTATCTAAAGTGATCAACAGGTGGGCCATTTCCAGCACAAATCCAGGTTTGTCACCCTCCACCCCCCCACACAAATTCACTCTCCTGCTGGTGCTAGCCCATCCAAAGTGACAACTCTTTACATAATCAAGTCGGGCTATTTCCTGCATAGATCAAGGTTTTCTCACATCCCCCCCACCCCCATACACACACAAACTCACTCTCCTGCTGGTAATAGCTCATCTAAACTGACCATTCTCCAGGTTTAAATCCAAGTTAAACCAGAACATCTGGGGGGGGGGGTAGGAAAAAACAAGAGGAAACAGGCTACCTTGCATAATGACTTAGCCACTCCCAGTCTCTATTTAAGCCTAAATTAATAGTATCCAATTTGCAAATGAATTCCAATTCAGCAGTTTCTCGCTGGAGTCTGGATTTGAAGTTTTTTTGTTTTAAGATAGCGACCTTCATGTCTGTGATTGCGTGACCAGAGAGATTGAAGTGTTCTCCGACTGGTTTATGAATGTTATAATTCTTGACATCTGATTTGTGTCCATTTATTCTTTTACGTAGAGACTGTCCAGTTTGACCAATGTACATGGCAGAGGGGCATTGCTGGCACATGATGGCATAGATCACATTGGTGGATGTGCAGGTGAACGAGCCTCTGATAGTGTGACTGATGTTATTAGGCCCTGTGATGGTGTCCCCTGAATAGATATGTGGGCACAATTGGCAACGGGCTTTGTTGCAAGGATAAGTTCCTGGGTTAGTGGTTCTGTTGTGTGGTATGTGGTTGTTGGTGAGTATTTGCTTCAGGTTGCGGGGCTGTCTGTAGGCAAGGACTGGCCTGTCTCCCAAGACTTGTGAGAGTGTTGGGTCATCCTTTAGGATAGGTTGTAGATCCTTAATAATGCGTTGGAGGGGTTTTAGTTGGGGGCTGAAGGTGACGGCTAGTGGCGTTCTGTTATTTTCTTTGTTAGGCCTGTCCTGTAGTAGGTAACTTCTGGGAACTCTTCTGGCTCTATCAATCTGTTTCTTTACTTCTGCAGGTGGGTATTGTAGTTGTAAGAAAGCTTGACAGAGATCTTGTAGGTGTTTGTCTCTGTCTGAGGGGTTGGAGCAAATGCGGTTGTATCGCAGAGCTTGGCTGTAGACGATGGATCGTGTGGTGTGGTCAGGGTGAAAGCTGGAGGCATGCAGGTAGGAATAGCGGTCAGTAGGTTTACGGTATAGGGTGGTGTTTATGTGGCCATTGTTTATTAGCACTGTAGTGTCCAGGAAGTGGATCTCTTGTGTGGACTGGACCAGGCTGAGGTTGGTGGTGGGATGGAAATTGTTGAAATCATGGTGGAATTCCTCAAGGGCTTCTTTTCCATGGGTCCAGATGATGAAGATGTCATCAATATAGCGCAAGTAGAGTAGGGGCTTTAGGGGACGAGAGCTGAGGAAGCGTTGTTCTAAATCAGCCATAAAAATGTTGGCATACTGTGGGGCCATGCGGGTACCCATAGCAGTGCCGCTGATCTGAAGGTATACATTGTCCCCAAATGTGAAATAGTTATGGGTAAGGACAAAGTCACAAAGTTCAGCCACCAGGTTAGCCGTGACATTATCGGGGATAGTGTTCTTGACGGCTTGTAGTCCATCTTTGTGTGGAATGTTGGTGTAGAGGGCTTCTACATCCATAGTAGCCAGGATGGTGTTATCAGGAAGATCACCGATGGATTGAAGTTTCCTCAGGAAGTCAGTGGTGTCTCGAAGGTAGCTGGGAGTGCTGGTAGCGTAGGGCCTGAGGAGGGAGTCTACATAGCCAGACAATCCTGCTGTCAGGGTGCCAATGCCTGAGATGATGGGGCGCCCAGGATTTCCAGGTTTATGGATCTTGGGTAGTAGATAGAATATCCCAGGTCGGGGTTCCAGGGGTGTGTCTGTGCGGATTTGATCTTGTGCTTTTTCAGGAAGTTTCTTGAGCAAATGCTGTAGTTGCTTTTGGTAACTCTCAGTGGGATCATAGGGTAATGGCTTGTAGAAACTCGTGTTGGAGAGCTGCCGAGCAGCCTCTTGTTCATATTCCAACCTATTCATGATGACAACAGCACCTCCTTTGTCAGCCTTTTTGATTATGATGTCAGAGTTGTTTCTGAGGCTGTGGATGGCATTGCGTTCCGCATGGCTGAGGTTATGGGGCAAGTGATGCTGCTTTTCCACAATTTCAGCCCGTGCACGTCGGCGGAAGCACTCTATGTAGAAGTCCAGTCTGCTGTTTCGACCTTCAGGAGGAGTCCATCTAGAATCCCTCTTTCTGTAGTGTTGGCAGGGAGACCTCTGTGAATTAGTATGTTGTTCAGAGGTATTTTGGAAATATTCCTTGAGACGGAGACGTCGAAAATAGGATTCTAGGTCACCACAGAACTGTATCATGTTCGTGGGGGTGGAGGGGCAGAAGGAGAGGCCCCGAGATAGAACAGCTGCTTCTGCTGGGCTGAGAGTATAGTTGGATAGGTTAACAATATTGCTAGGTGGGGTGAGGGAACCATTGCTGTGGCCCCTTGTAGCATGTAGTAGTTTAGAAAGTTTAGTGTCTTTTTTCTTTTGTAGAGAAGCAAAGTGTGCGTTGTAAATGGCTTGTCTAGTTTTAGTAAAATCCAGCCACGAGGAAGTTTGTGTGGAAGGTTGGTTCTTTATGAGAGTATCCATTTTTGAGAGCTCATTCTTAATCTTTCCCTGTTTGCTGTAGAGGATCTTGATCAGGTGATTCCGCAGTTTCTTTGAGAGCGTGAGGCACAAGCTGTCAGCATAGTCTGTGTGGTATGTAGATTGTAATGGATTTTTGACCTTCAGTCCTTTTGGTACGATGTCCATCTGTTTGCATTTGGAAAGGAAGATGATGTCTGTCTGTATCTGTACAAGTTTCTTCATGCAGTTGATAGATTTCCACTCCATACGGCTAAATGCAGTGCCTTGCATAATGACAGGTTTCAGAGGAACAGCCGTGTTAGTCTGTATTCGCAAAAAGAAAAGGAGTACTTGTGGCACCTTAGAGACTAACCAATTTATTTGAGCATGAGCTTTCGTGAGCTACAGCTCACTTCATCGGATGCATACCATGGAAACTGCAGCAGACTTTATATACACACAGAAATCATGAAACAATACCTCCTCCCACCCCACTGTCCTGCTGGTAATAGCTTATCTAAAGTGATCAACAGGTGGGCCATTTCCAGCACAAATCCAGGTTTTCTCACCCTCCACCCCCCCACACAAATTCACTCTCCTGCTGGTGCTAGCCCATCCAAAGTGACAACTCTTTACATAATCAAGTCGGGCTATTTCCTGCATAGATCAAGGTTTTCTCACATCCCCCCCACCCCCATACACACACAAACTCACTCTCCTGCTGGTAATAGCTCATCTAAACTGACCATTCTCCAGGTTTAAATCCAAGTTAAACCAGAACATCTGGGGGGGGGGGGTAGGAAAAAACAAGAGGAAACAGGCTACCTTGCATAATGACTTAGCCACTCCCAGTCTCTATTTAAGCCTAAATTAATAGTATCCAATTTGCAAATGAATTCCAATTCAGCAGTTTCTCGCTGGAGTCTGGATTTGAAGTTTTTTTGTTTTAAGATAGCGACCTTCATGTCTGTGATTGCGTGACCAGAGAGATTGAAGTGTTCTGGAGCCTCTCTGAGGGTGAGATTTACCTGTATTCCATTTCTTAATATATTAGGCTTAGACTTGCGTGTTTTTGCTTTATTTTGCTGGGTGACTTACTTTCTTCTGTCTGTTATTACTTGAAATCACTTAAATCCTACTTTAATTATAATTAATAAAATTATTTTTGTTTATTAATTAACACAGAGTCAGTGATGAATATCTGTGGGGGGGCAAACAGCTGTGCATATCTCTCTATCAATGTTATAGAGGGTGCACAATTTATGAGTTTACCCTGTATAAGCTTTATACTGAGTAAAATGGATTTATTTGGAGTTTGGATCCCATTGGGAGCTGGGTGTCTGCGTGCTGCAGGAAGGAGACCTGCGGAGCAGTTTTTGGTTAAAGTCTGCAGCTTTGGGAATGTGGACCACACCTGGCTCTGTGTTGCAGCAGTCTAGCATGTCTCACTCAAAAAGGCAAGGTTCTGGAGTCCCAAGATGCCAGAGAAAATAGGATCAGAGGTAATTCCAGCACATCAGATGACAGTCCCAAGAGGGTCTCTACGACCAAATCTACCACAGGCGGAGTGGAGAGGAGGTGGCGCAGCAGGGGTTAAGATCACTGTAGGTATCATGGGTGCAGGGGGAAGGGGCTGGCGCAGCAGGGGTTAAGGTCAGGGTAGGTATCGTGGGTGCAGGGGGAAGGGGCTGGCGCAGCAGGGGTTAAGGTCAGTGTAGGTATCATGGGTGCAGCAGGAAGGGGCTGGCAAAGCAGGGGTTAAGGTCAGTGTAGGTTTCATGGGTGCAGGGGGAAGGGGCTGGCGCAGCAGGGGTTAAGGTCAGGGTAGGTCTGGTGGGTGCAGGGGGAAGGGGCTGGCACAGCAGGGGTTAAGGTCAGGGTAGGTATCGTGGGTGCAGCGGGAAGGGGCTGGTGCAGAAGGGGTTAAGGTCAGGGTAGGTATCGTGGGTGCAGGGGGAAGGGGCTGGCACAGCAGGGGTTAAGGTCAGTATAGGTATCATGGGTGCAGCGGGAAGGGGCTGGCGCAGCAGGGGTTAAGGTCAGTGTAGGTATCGCGGGTGCAGGGGGTAGCGGCTGGCGCAGCAGGGGTTAAGGTCCGTGTAGGTCTGGTGGGTGCAGCAGGAAGGGGCTGGCTCAGCAGGGGTTAAGGTCAGTGTAGGTCTGGTGGGTGCAGGGGGAACGGGCTGGCGCAGCAGGGGTTAAGGTCAGTGTAGGTATCGTGGGCGCAGGGGGTAGGGGCTGGCGCAGCAGGGGTTAAGGTCAGTGTAGGTCTGGTGGGTGCAGCAGGAAGGGGCTGGCTCAGCAGGGGTTAAGGTCAGTGAAGGTATCGTGGGTGCAGCGGGAAGGGTCTGGCGCAGAAGGGGTTAAGGTCAGGGTAGGGAACATGGGTGCAGGGGGAAGGGACTCGCGCAGCAGGGGTTACGGTCACTGTAGGTATTGTGGGTGCAGCGGGAAGGGGCTGGTGCAGCAGGGGTTAAGGTCAGTGTAGGTATCGTGGGTGCAGGGGGAAGAGGCTGGCACAGCAGGGGTTAAGGTCAGTGTAGGTATCGTGGGTGCAGGTGGAAGGGGCTGGCACAGCAGGGGTTAAGGTCAGGGTAGGTATCGTAGGTGCAGGGGGAAGGGGCTGGCGCAGCAGGGTTTAAGGTCAGTGTAGGTATCGTGGGTGCAGGGGGAAGGTGCTGGTGCAGCAGGGGTTAAGGTCATTGTAGGTATCGTGGTTGCAGGAGGAAGGGGCTGGCGCAGCAGGGGTTAAGGTCAGGGTAGGTATAGTGGCTGAAGGGGGAAGGGGCTGGCAAAGCAGGGGTTAAGGTCAGTGTAGGTATCGTGGGTGCAGGGGGAAGGGGATGGCACAGCAGGGGTTAAGGTCAGGGTAGGTATCCTGGCTACAGGGGGAAGGGGCTGGCAAACCAGGGGTTAAGGTCAGTTTAGGTATTGTGGGTGCAGGGGGAAGCGGTTGGCGCAGCAGGGCTTAAGGTCAGTGTAGGTCTCGTGTGTACAGCGGGAAGGGGCTGTCACAGAAGGGGTTAAGGTCAGTGTAGGTCTGGTGGGTGCAGGGGGAAGGGGCTGGCACAGCAGGGGTTAAGGTCAGTGTAGGTATCGTGGGTGCAGCGGGAAGGGGCTGGCGCAGCAGGGGTTAAGTTCAGTGTAGGTATCGTGGGTGCAGGGGGAAGGGCCTGGCACAGCAGGGGTTAAGGTCATTGTAGGTATCGTGGGTGCAGGGGGAAGGGGCTGGCGCAGCAGGGGTTAAGGTCAGGGTAGGTATCGTGGGTGCAGGGGGAAGGGGCTGGCGCAGCAGGGGTTAAGGTCAGTGTAGGTATCGTGGGTGCAGGGGGAAGGGGCTGGCGCAGCAGGGGTTAAGGTCAGGGTAGGTATCGTGGGTGCAGGGGGAAGGGGCTGGCGCAGCAGGGGTTAAGGTCAGGGTAGGTATCATGGGTGCAGGGGGAAGGGGATGGCGCAGCAGGGGTTAAGGTCAGGGTAGGTATCGTGGGTGCAGGGGGAAGGGGCTGGCACAGCAGGGGTTAAGGTCAGGGTAGGTATCGTGGGTGCAGGGGGAAGGGGCTGGCGCAGCAGGGGTTAAGGTCAGGGTAGGTATCGTGGGTGCAGGGGGAAGGGGCTGGCGCAGCAGGGGTTAAGGTCAGGGTAGGTATCGTGGGTACAGCGGGAAGGGGCTGGCGCAGCAGGGGTTAAGGTCAGGGTAGGTATCGTGGGTGCAGCGGGAAGGGGCTGGTGCAGAAGGGGTTAAGGTCAGGGTAGGGAACATGGGTGCAGGGGGAAGGGACTCGCGCAGCAGGGGTTACGGTCACTGTAGGTATTGTGGGTGCAGCGGGAAGGGGCTGGTGCAGCAGGGGTTAAGGTCAGTGTAGGTATCGTGGGTGCAGGGGGAAGGGCCTGGCACAGCAGGGGTTAAGGTCAGGGTAGGTATCGTGGGTGCAGGGGGAAGAGGCTGGCACAGCAGGGGTTAAGGTCAGTGTAGGTATCGTGGGTGCAGGTGGAAGGGGCTGGCACAGCAGGGGTTAAGGTCAGGGTAGGTATCGTGGGTGCAGGGGGAAGGGGCTGGCGCAGCAGGGTTTAAGGTCAGTGTAGGTATCGTGGGTGCAGGGGGAAGGTGCTGGTGCAGCAGGGGTTAAGGTCATTGTAGGTATCGTGGCTGAAGGGGGAAGGGGCTGGCAAAGCAGGGGTTAAGGTCAGTGTAGGTATCGTGGGTGCAGGGGGAAGGGGATGGCACAGCAGGGGTTAAGGTCATTGTAGGTATGGTGGTTGCAGGAGGAAGGGGCTGGCGCAGCAGGGGTTAAGGTCAGGGTAGGTATAGTGGCTGAAGGGGGAAGGGGCTGGCAAAGCAGGGGTTAAGGTCAGTGTAGGTATCGTGGGTGCAGGGGGAAGGGGATGGCACAGCAGGGGTTAAGGTCAGGGTAGGTATCCTGGCTACAGGGGGAAGGGGCTGGCAAACCAGGGGTTAAGGTCAGTGTAGGTATTGTGGGTGCAGGGGGAAGCGGTTGGCGCAGCAGGGGTTAAGGTCAGTGTAGGTCTCGTGTGTACAGCGGGAAGGGGCTGTCACAGAAGGGGTTAAGGTCAGTGTAGGTCTGGTGGGTGCAGGGGGAAGGGGCTGGCACAGCAGGGGTTAAGGTCAGTGTAGGTATCGTGGGTGCAGCGGGAAGGGGCTGGCGCAGCAGGGGTTAAGTTCAGTGTAGGTATCGTGGGTGCAGGGGGAAGGGCCTGGCACAGCAGGGGTTAAGGTCATTGTAGGTATCGTGGGTGCAGGGGGAAGGGGCTGGCGCAGCAGGGGTTAAGGTCAGGGTAGGTATCGTGGGTGCAGGGGGAAGGGGCTGGCGCAGCAGGGGTTAAGGTCAGGGTAGGTATCATGGGTGCAGGGGGAAGGGGCTGGCGCAGCAGGGGTTAAGGTCAGGGTAGGTATCGTGGGTGCAGGGGGAAGGGGCTGGCACAGCAGGGGTTAAGGTCAGGGTAGGTATCGTGGGTGCAGGGGGAAGGGGCTGGCGCAGCAGGGGTTAAGGTCAGGGTAGGTATCGTGGGTGCAGGGGGAAGGGGCTGGCGCAGCAGGGGTTAAGGTCAGGGTAGGTATCGTGGGTACAGCGGGAAGGGGCTGGCGCAGCAGGGGTTAAGGTCAGGGTAGGTATCGTGGGTGCAGCGGGAAGGGGCTGGTGCAGAAGGGGTTAAGGTCAGGGTAGGTATCGTGGGTGCAGGGGGAAGGGGCTGGCACAGCAGGGGTTAAGGTCAGTATAGGTATCATGGGTGCAGCGGGAAGGGGCTGGCGCAGCAGGGGTTAAGGTCAGTGTAGGTATCGCGGGTGCAGGGGGTAGCGGCTGGCGCAGCAGGGGTTAAGGTCAGTGTAGGTATCATGGGTGCAGCAGGAAGGGGCTGGCAAAGCAGGGGTTAAGGTCAGTGTAGGTTTCATGGGTGCAGGGGGAAGGGGCTGGCGCAGCAGGGGTTAAGGTCAGGGTAGGTCTGGTGGGTGCAGGGGGAAGGGGCTGGCACAGCAGGGGTTAAGGTCAGGGTGGGTATCGTGGGTGCAGGGGGAAGGGCCTGGCACAGCAGGGGTTAAGGTCAGGGTAGGTATCGTGGGTGCAGGGGGAAGAGGCTGGCACAGCAGGGGTTAAGGTCAGTGTAGGTATCGTGGGTGCAGGTGGAAGGGGCTGGCACAGAGGGGTTAAGGTCAGGGTAGGTATCGTGGGTGCAGGGGGAAGGGGCTGGCGCAGCAGGGGTTAAGGTCAGTGTAGGTATCGTGGGTGCAGGGGGAAGGGGCTGGCGCAGCAGGGGTTAAGGTCAGGGTAGGTATCATGGGTGCAGGGGGAAGGGGCTGGCGCAGCAGGGGTTAAGGTCAGGGTAGGTATCGTGGGTGCAGGGGGAAGGGGCTGGCACAGCAGGGGTTAAGGTCAGGGTAGGTATCGTGGGTGCAGGGGGAAGGGGCTGGCGCAGCAGGGGTTAAGGTCAGGGTAGGTATCGTGGGTGCAGGGGGAAGGGGCTGGCGCAGCAGGGGTTAAGGTCAGGGTAGGTATCGTGGGTACAGCGGGAAGGGGCTGGCGCAGCAGGGGTTAAGGTCAGGGTAGGTATCGTGGGTGCAGCGGGAAGGGGCTGGTGCAGAAGGGGTTAAGGTCAGGGTAGGTATCGTGGGTGCAGGGGGAAGGGGCTGGCACAGCAGGGGTTAAGGTCAGTATAGGTATCATGGGTGCAGCGGGAAGGGGCTGGCGCAGCAGGGGTTAAGGTCAGTGTAGGTATCATGGGTGCAGCACGAAGGGGCTGGCAAAGCAGGGGTTAAGGTCAGTGTAGGTTTCATGGGTGCAGGGGGAAGGGGCTGGCGCAGCAGGGGTTAAGGTCAGGGTAGGTCTGGTGGGTGCAGGGGGAAGGGGCTGGCACAGCAGGGGTTAAGGTCAGGGTAGGTATCGTGGGTGCAGGGGGAAGGGCCTGGCACAGCAGGGGTTAAGGTCAGGGTAGGTATCGTGGGTGCAGGGGGAAGAGGCTGGCACAGCAGGGGTTAAGGTCAGTGTAGGTATCGTGGGTGCAGGTGGAAGGGGCTGGCACAGCAGGGGTTAAGGTCAGGGTAGGTATCGTGGGTGCAGGGGGAAGGGGCTGGCGCAGCAGGGGTTAAGGTCAGGGTAGGTATCGTGGGTGCAGGGGGAAGGGGCTGGCGCAGCAGGGGTTAAGGTCAGGGTAGGTATCGTGGGTGCAGGGGGAAGGGGCTGGCGCAGCAGGGGTTAAGGTCAGGGTAGGTATCATGGGTGCAGGGGGAAGGGGCTGGCGCAGCAGGGGTTAAGGTCAGGGTAGGTATCGTGGGTGCAGGGGGAAGGGGCTGGCACAGCAGGGGTTAAGGTCAGGGTAGGTATCGTGGGTGCAGGGGGAAGGGGCTGGCGCAGCAGGGGTTAAGGTCAGGGTAGGTATCGTGGGTGCAGGGGGAAGGGGCTGGCGCAGCAGGGGTTAAGGTCAGGGTAGGTATCGTGGGTGCAGGTGGAAGGGGCTGGCACAGCAGGGGTTAAGGTCAGGGTAGGTATCGTGGGTGCAGGGGGAAGGGGCTGGCGCAGCAGGGGTTAAGGTCAGTGTAGGTATCGTGGGTGCAGGGGGAAGGGGCTGGCGCAGCAGGGGTTAAGGTCAGGGTAGGTATCGTGGGTGCAGGGGGAAGGGGCTGGCGCAGCAGGGGTTAAGGTCAGGGTAGGTATCATGGGTGCAGGGGGAAGGGGCTGGCGCAGCAGGGGTTAAGGTCAGGGTAGGTATCGTGGGTGCAGGGGGAAGGGGCTGGCACAGCAGGGGTTAAGGTCAGGGTAGGTATCGTGGGTGCAGGGGGAAGGGGCTGGCGCAGCAGGGGTTAAGGTCAGGGTAGGTATCGTGGGTGCAGGGGGAAGAGGCTGGCACAGCAGGGGTTAAGGTCAGGGTAGGTATCATGGGTGCAGGGGGAAGGGGCTGGCGCAGCAGGGGTTAAGGTCAGGGTAGGTATCGTGGGTGCAGGGGGAAGGGGCTGGCACAGCAGGGGTTAAGGTCAGGGTAGGTATCGTGGGTGCAGGGGGAAGGGGCTGGCGCAGCAGGGGTTAAGGTCAGGGTAGGTATCGTGGGTGCAGGGGGAAGGGGCTGGCGCAGCAGGGGTTAAGGTCAGGGTAGGTATCGTGGGTACAGCGGGAAGGGGCTGGCGCAGCAGGGGTTAAGGTCAGGGTAGGTATCGTGGGTGCAGCGGGAAGGGGCTGGCGCAGCAGGGGTTAAGGTCAGGGTAGGTATCGTGGGTGCAGGGGGAAGGGGCTGGCGCAGCAGGGTTTAAGGTCAGTGTAGGTATCGTGGGTGCAGGGGGAAGGTGCTGGTGCAGCAGGGGTTAAGGTCATTGTAGGTATGGTGGTTGCAGGAGGAAGGGGCTGGCGCAGCAGGGGTTAAGGTCAGGGTAGGTATCGTGGCTGAAGGGGGAAGGGGCTGGCAAAGCAGGGGTTAAGGTCAGTGTAGGTATCGTGGGTGCAGGGGGAAGGGGATTGCACAGCAGGGGTTAAGGTCATTGTAGGTATGGTGGTTGCAGGAGGAAGGGGCTGGCGCAGCAGGGGTTAAGGTCAGGGTAGGTATAGTGGCTGAAGGGGGAAGGGGCTGGCAAAGCAGGGGTTAAGGTCAGTGTAGGTATCGTGGGTGCAGGGGGAAGGGGATGGCACAGCAGGGGTTAAGGTCAGGGTAGGTATCCTGGCTACAGGGGGAAGGGGCTGGCAAACCAGGGGTTAAGGTCAGTGTAGGTATTGTGGGTGCAGGGGGAAGCGGTTGGCGCAGCAGGGGTTAAGGTCAGTGTAGGTCTCGTGTGTACAGTGGGAAGGGGCTGTCACAGAAGGGGTTAAGGTCAGTGTAGGTCTGGTGGGTGCAGGGGGAAGGGGCTGGCACAGCAGGGGTTAAGGTCAGTGTAGGTATCGTGGGTGAAGCGGGAAGGGGCTGGCGCAGCAGGGGTTAAGTTCAGTGTAGGTATCGTGGGTGCAGGGGGAAGGGCCTGGCACAGCAGGGGTTAAGGTCATTGTAGGTATCGTGGTTGCAGGAGGAAGGGGATGGCACTGCAGGGATTAAGGTCAGTGTAGGTATTGTGGGTGCAACGGGAAGGGGCTGGCGCAGCAGGGGTTAAGGTCAGTGTAGGTATCGTGGGTGCAGGGGGAAGGGGCTGGCGCAGCAGGGGTTAAGGTCAGGGTAGGTATCGTGGGTGCAGGGGGAAGGGGCTGGCGCAGCAGGGGTTAAGGTCAGGGTAGGTATCATGGGTGCAGGGGGAAGGGGCTGGCGCAGCAGGGGTTAAGGTCAGGGTAGGTATCGTGGGTGCAGGGGGAAGGGGCTGGCACAGCAGGGGTTAAGGTCAGGGTAGGTATCGTGGGTGCAGGGGGAAGGGGCTGGCGCAGCAGGGGTTAAGGTCAGGGTAGGTATCGTGGGTGCAGGGGGAAGGGGCTGGCGCAGCAGGGGTTAAGGTCAGGGTAGGTATCGTGGGTACAGCGGGAAGGGGCTGGCGCAGCAGGGGTTAAGGTCAGGGTAGGTATCGTGGGTGCAGCGGGAAGGGGCTGGTGCAGAAGGGGTTAAGGTCAGGGCAGGTATCGTGGGTGCAGGGGGAAGGGGCTGGCACAGCAGGGGTTAAGGTCAGTATAGGTATCATGGGTGCAGCGGGAAGGGGCTGGCGCAGCAGGGGTTAAGGTCAGTGTAGGTATCGCGGGTGCAGGGGGTAGCGGCTGGCGCAGCAGGGGTTAAGGTCAGTGTAGGTATCATGGGTGCAGCAGGAAGGGGCTGGCAAAGCAGGGGTTAAGCTCAGTGTAGGTTTCATGGGTGCAGGGGGAAGGGGCTGGCGCAGCAGGGGTTAAGGTCAGGGTAGGTCTGGTGGGTGCAGGGGGAAGGGGCTGGCACAGCAGGGGTTAAGGTCAGGGTAGGTATCGTGGGTGCAGGGGGAAGGGCCTGGCACAGCAGGGGTTAAGGTCAGGGTAGGTATCGTGGGTGCAGGGGGAAGAGGCTGGCACAGCAGGGGTTAAGGTCAGTGTAGGTATCGTGGGTGCAGGTGGAAGGGGCTGGCACAGCAGGGGTTAAGGTCAGGGTAGGTATCGTGGGTGCAGGGGGAAGGGGCTGGCGCAGCAGGGGTTAAGGTCAGTGTAGGTATCGTGGGTGCAGGGGGAAGGGGCTGGCTCAGCAGGGGTTAAGGTCAGGGTAGGTATCGTGGGTGCAGGGGGAAGGGGCTGGCGCAGCAGGGGTTAAGGTCAGGGTAGGTATCATGGGTGCAGGGGGAAGGGGCTGGCGCAGCAGGGGTTAAGGTCAGGGTAGGTATCGTGGGTGCAGGGGGAAGGGGCTGGCACAGCAGGGGTTAAGGTCAGGGTAGGTATCGTGGGTGCAGGGGGAAGGGGCTGGCGCAGCAGGGGTTAAGGTCAGGGTAGGTATCGTGGGTGCAGGGGGAAGGGGCTGGCGCAGCAGAGGTTAAGGTCAGGGTAGGTATCATGGGTACAGCGGGAAGGGGCTGGCGCAGCAGGGGTTAAGGTCAGGGTAGGTATCGTGGGTACAGCGGGAAGGGGCTGGCGCAGCAGGGTTTAAGGTCAGTGTAGGTATCGTGGGTGCAGGGGGAAGGTGCTGGTGCAGCAGGGGTTAAGGTCATTGTAGGTATGGTGGTTGCAGGAGGAAGGGGCTGGCGCAGCAGGGGTTAAGGTCAGGGTAGGTATCGTGGCTGAAGGGGGAAGGGGCTGGCAAAGCAGGGGTTAAGGTCAGTGTAGGTATCGTGGGTGCAGGGGGAAGGGGATGGCACAGCAGGGGTTAAGGTCATTGTAGGTATGGTGGTTGCAGGAGGAAGGGGCTGGCGCAGCAGGGGTTAAGGTCAGGGTAGGTATAGTGGCTGAAGGGGGAAGGGGCTGGCAAAGCAGGGGTTAAGGTCAGTGTAGGTATCGTGGGTGCAGGGGGAAGGGGATGGCACAGCAGGGGTTAAGGTCAGGGTAGGTATCCTGGCTACAGGGGGAAGGGGCTGGCAAACCAGGGGTTAAGGTCAGTGTAGGTATTGTGGGTGCAGGGGGAAGCGGTTGGCGCAGCAGGGGTTAAGGTCAGTGTAGGTCTCGTGTGTACAGCGGGAAGGGGCTGTCACAGAAGGGGTTAAGGTCAGTGTAGGTCTGGTGGGTGCAGGGGGAAGGGGCTGGCACAGCAGGGGTTAAGGTCAGTGTAGGTATCGTGGGTGCAGCGGGAAGGGGCTGGCGCAGCAGGGGTTAAGTTCAGTGTAGGTATCGTGGGTGCAGGGGGAAGGGCCTGGCACAGCAGGGGTTAAGGTCATTGTAGGTATCGTGATTGCAGGGGGAAGGGGCTGGCGCAGCAGGGGTTAAGGTCAGGGTAGGTATCGTGGCTGCAGGGGGAAGGGGCTGGCGCAGCAGGGGTTAAGGTCAGGGTAGGTATCATGGGTGCAGGGGGAAGGGGCTGGCGCAGCAGGGGTTAAGGTCAGGGTAGGTATCGTGGGTGCAGGGGGAAGGGGCTGGCACAGCAGGGGTTAAGGTCAGGGTAGGTATCGTGGGTGCAGGGGGAAGGGGCTGGCGCAGCAGGGGTTAAGGTCAGGGTACGTATCGTGGGTGCAGGGGGAAGGGGCTGGCGCAGCAGGGGTTAAGGTCAGGGTAGGTATCGTGGGTACAGCGGGAAGGGGCTGGCGCAGCAGGGGTTAAGGTCAGGGTAGGTATCGTGGGTGCAGCGGGAAGGGGCTGGTGCAGAAGGGGTTAAGGTCAGGGTAGGTATCGTCGGTGCAGGGGGAAGGGGCTGGCACAGCAGGGGTTAAGGTCAGTATAGGTATCATGGGTGCAGCGGGAAGGGGCTGGCGCAGCAGGGGTTAAGGTCAGTGTAGGTATCGCGGGTGCAGGGGGTAGCGGCTGGCGCAGCAGGGGTTAAGGTCAGTGTAGGTATCATGGGTGCAGCAGGAAGGGGCTGGCAAAGCAGGGGTTAAGGTCAGTGTAGGTTTCATGGGTGCAGGGGGAAGGGGCTGGCGCAGCAGGGGTTAAGGTCAGGGTAGGTCTGGTGGGTGCAGGGGGAAGGGGCTGGCACAGCAGGGGTTAAGGTCAGGGTAGGTATCGTGGGTGCAGGGGGAAGGGCCTGGCACAGCAGGGGTTAAGGTCAGGGTAGGTATCGTGGGTACAGGGGGAAGAGGCTGGCACAGCAGGGGTTAAGGTCAGTGTAGGTATCGTGGGTGCAGGTGGAAGGGGCTGGCACAGCAGGGGTTAAGGTCAGGGTAGGTATCGTGGGTGCAGGGGGAAGGGGCTGGCGCAGCAGGGGTTAAGGTCAGTGTAGGTATCGTGGGTGCAGGGGGAAGGGGCTGGCGCAGCAGGGGTTAAGGTCAGGGTAGGTATCGTGGGTGCAGGGGGAAGGGGCTGGCGCAGCAGGGGTTAAGGTCAGGGTAGGTATCATGGGTGCAGGGGGAAGGGGCTGGCGCAGCAGGGGTTAAGGTCAGGGTAGGTATCGTGGGTGCAGGGGGAAGGGGCTGGCACAGCAGGGGTTAAGGTCAGGGTAGGTATCGTGGGTGCAGGGGGAAGGGGCTGGCGCAGCAGGGGTTAAGGTCAGGGTAGGTATCGTGGGTGCAGGGGGAAGGGGCTGGCGCAGCAGGGGTTAAGGTCAGGGTAGGTATCGTGGGTACAGCGGGAAGGGGCTGGCGCAGCAGGGGTTAAGGTCAGGGTAGGTATCGTGGGTGCAGCGGGAAGGGGCTGGTGCAGAAGGGGTTAAGGTCAGGGTAGGTATCGTGGGTGCAGGGGGAAGGGGCTGGCACAGCAGGGGTTAAGGTCAGTATAGGTATCATGGGTGCAGCGGGAAGGGGCTGGTGCAGAAGGGGTTAAGGTCAGGGTAGGGAACATGGGTGCAGGGGGAAGGGACTCGCGCAGCAGGGGTTACGGTCACTGTAGGTATTGTGGGTGCAGCGGGAAGGGGCTGGTGCAGCAGGGGTTAAGGTCAGTGTAGGTATCGTGGGTGCAGGGGGAAGGGCCTGGCACAGCAGGGGTTAAGGTCAGGGTAGGTATCGTGGGTGCAGGGGGAAGAGGCTGGCACAGCAGGGGTTAAGGTCAGTGTAGGTATCGTGGGTGCAGGTGGAAGGGGCTGGCACAGCAGGGGTTAAGGTCAGGGTAGGTATCGTGGGTGCAGGGGGAAGGTGCTGGTGCAGCAGGGGTTAAGGTCATTGTAGGTATGGTGGTTGCAGGAGGAAGGGGCTGGCGCAGCAGGGGTTAAGGTCAGGGTAGGTATCGTGGCTGAAGGGGGAAGGGGCTGGCAAAGCAGGGGTTAAGGTCAGTGTAGGTATCGTGGGTGCAGGGGGAAGGGGATGGCACAGCAGGGGTTAAGGTCAGGGTAGGTATCCTGGCTACAGGGGGAAGGGGCTGGCAAACCAGGGGTTAAGGTCAGTGTAGGTATTGTGGGTGCAGGGGGAAGCGGTTGGCGCAGCAGGGGTTAAGGTCAGTGTAGGTCTCGTGTGTACAGCGGGAAGGGGCTGTCACAGAAGGGGTTAAGGTCAGTGTAGGTCTGGTGGGTGCAGGGGGAAGGGGCTGGCACAGCAGGGGTTAAGGTCAGTGTAGGTATCGTGGGTGCAGCGGGAAGGGGCTGGCGCAGCAGGGGTTAAGTTCAGTGTAGGTATCGTGGGTGCAGGGGGAAGGGCCTGGCACAGCAGGGGTTAAGGTCATTGTAGGTATCGTGGTTGCAGGAGGAAGGGGATGGCACTGCAGGGATTAAGGTCAGTGTAGGTATTGTGGGTGCAACGGGAAGGGGCTGGCGCAGCAGGGGTTAAGGTCAGTGTAGGTATCGTGGGTGCAGAGGGAAGGGGCTGGCGCAGCAGGGGTTAAGGTCAGGGTAGGTATCGTGGGTGCAGGGGGAAGGGGCTGGCGCAGCAGGGGTTAAGGTCAGGGTAGGTATCATGGGTGCAGGGGGAAGGGGCTGGCGCAGCAGGGGTTAAGGTCAGGGTAGGTATCGTGGGTGCAGGGGGAAGGGGCTGGCACAGCAGGGGTTAAGGTCAGGGTAGGTATCGTGGGTGCAGGGGGAAGGGGCTGGCGCAGCAGGGGTTAAGGTCAGGGTAGGTATCGTGGGTGCAGGGGGAAGGGGCTGGCGCAGCAGGGGTTAAGGTCAGGGTAGGTATCGTGGGTACAGCGGGAAGGGGCTGGCGCAGCAGGGGTTAAGGTCAGGGTAGGTATCGTGGGTGCAGCGGGAAGGGGCTGGTGCAGAAGGGGTTAAGGTCAGGGCAGGTATCGTGGGTGCAGGGGGAAGGGGCTGGCACAGCAGGGGTTAAGGTCAGTATAGGTATCATGGGTGCAGCGGGAAGGGGCTGGCGCAGCAGGGGTTAAGGTCAGTGTAGGTATCGCGGGTGCAGGGGGTAGCGGCTGGCGCAGCAGGGGTTAAGGTCAGTGTAGGTATCATGGGTGCAGCAGGAAGGGGCTGGCAAAGCAGGGGTTAAGCTCAGTGTAGGTTTCATGGGTGCAGGGGGAAGGGGCTGGCGCAGCAGGGGTTAAGGTCAGGGTAGGTCTGGTGGGTGCAGGGGGAAGGGGCTGGCGCAGCAGGGGTTAAGGTCAGGGTAGGTATCGTGGGTGCAGCGGGAAGGGGCTGGCGCAGCAGGGGTTAAGGTCAGGGTAGGTATCGTGGGTGCAGGGGGAAGGGGCTGGCGCAGCAGGGTTTAAGGTCAGTGTAGGTATCGTGGGTGCAGGGGGAAGGTGCTGGTGCAGCAGGGGTTAAGGTCATTGTAGGTATGGTGGTTGCAGGAGGAAGGGGCTGGCGCAGCAGGGGTTAAGGTCAGGGTAGGTATCGTGGCTGAAGGGGGAAGGGGCTGGCAAAGCAGGGGTTAAGGTCAGTGTAGGTATCGTGGGTGCAGGGGGAAGGGGATTGCACAGCAGGGGTTAAGGTCATTGTAGGTATGGTGGTTGCAGGAGGAAGGGGCTGGCGCAGCAGGGGTTAAGGTCAGGGTAGGTATAGTGGCTGAAGGGGGAAGGGGCTGGCAAAGCAGGGGTTAAGGTCAGTGTAGGTATCGTGGGTGCAGGGGGAAGGGGATGGCACAGCAGGGGTTAAGGTCAGGGTAGGTATCCTGGCTACAGGGGGAAGGGGCTGGCAAACCAGGGGTTAAGGTCAGTGTAGGTATTGTGGGTGCAGGGGGAAGCGGTTGGCGCAGCAGGGGTTAAGGTCAGTGTAGGTCTCGTGTGTACAGTGGGAAGGGGCTGTCACAGAAGGGGTTAAGGTCAGTGTAGGTCTGGTGGGTGCAGGGGGAAGGGGCTGGCACAGCAGGGGTTAAGGTCAGTGTAGGTATCGTGGGTGAAGCGGGAAGGGGCTGGCGCAGCAGGGGTTAAGTTCAGTGTAGGTATCGTGGGTGCAGGGGGAAGGGCCTGGCACAGCAGGGGTTAAGGTCATTGTAGGTATCGTGGTTGCAGGAGGAAGGGGATGGCACTGCAGGGATTAAGGTCAGTGTAGGTATTGTGGGTGCAACGGGAAGGGGCTGGCGCAGCAGGGGTTAAGGTCAGTGTAGGTATCGTGGGTGCAGGGGGAAGGGGCTGGCGCAGCAGGGGTTAAGGTCAGGGTAGGTATCGTGGGTGCAGGGGGAAGGGGCTGGCGCAGCAGGGGTTAAGGTCAGGGTAGGTATCATGGGTGCAGGGGGAAGGGGCTGGCGCAGCAGGGGTTAAGGTCAGGGTAGGTATCGTGGGTGCAGGGGGAAGGGGCTGGCACAGCAGGGGTTAAGGTCAGGGTAGGTATCGTGGGTGCAGGGGGAAGGGGCTGGCGCAGCAGGGGTTAAGGTCAGGGTAGGTATCGTGGGTGCAGGGGGAAGGGGCTGGCGCAGCAGGGGTTAAGGTCAGGGTAGGTATCGTGGGTACAGCGGGAAGGGGCTGGCGCAGCAGGGGTTAAGGTCAGGGTAGGTATCGTGGGTGCAGCGGGAAGGGGCTGGTGCAGAAGGGGTTAAGGTCAGGGCAGGTATCGTGGGTGCAGGGGGAAGGGGCTGGCACAGCAGGGGTTAAGGTCAGTATAGGTATCATGGGTGCAGCGGGAAGGGGCTGGCGCAGCAGGGGTTAAGGTCAGTGTAGGTATCGCGGGTGCAGGGGGTAGCGGCTGGCGCAGCAGGGGTTAAGGTCAGTGTAGGTATCATGGGTGCAGCAGGAAGGGGCTGGCAAAGCAGGGGTTAAGCTCAGTGTAGGTTTCATGGGTGCAGGGGGAAGGGGCTGGCGCAGCAGGGGTTAAGGTCAGGGTAGGTCTGGTGGGTGCAGGGGGAAGGGGCTGGCACAGCAGGGGTTAAGGTCAGGGTAGGTATCGTGGGTGCAGGGGGAAGGGCCTGGCACAGCAGGGGTTAAGGTCAGGGTAGGTATCGTGGGTGCAGGGGGAAGAGGCTGGCACAGCAGGGGTTAAGGTCAGTGTAGGTATCGTGGGTGCAGGTGGAAGGGGCTGGCACAGCAGGGGTTAAGGTCAGGGTAGGTATCGTGGGTGCAGGGGGAAGGGGCTGGCGCAGCAGGGGTTAAGGTCAGTGTAGGTATCGTGGGTGCAGGGGGAAGGGGCTGGCTCAGCAGGGGTTAAGGTCAGGGTAGGTATCGTGGGTGCAGGGGGAAGGGGCTGGCGCAGCAGGGGTTAAGGTCAGGGTAGGTATCATGGGTGCAGGGGGAAGGGGCTGGCGCAGCAGGGGTTAAGGTCAGGGTAGGTATCGTGGGTGCAGGGGGAAGGGGCTGGCACAGCAGGGGTTAAGGTCAGGGTAGGTATCGTGGGTGCAGGGGGAAGGGGCTGGCGCAGCAGGGGTTAAGGTCAGGGTAGGTATCGTGGGTGCAGGGGGAAGGGGCTGGCGCAGCAGAGGTTAAGGTCAGGGTAGGTATCATGGGTACAGCGGGAAGGGGCTGGCGCAGCAGGGGTTAAGGTCAGGGTAGGTATCGTGGGTACAGCGGGAAGGGGCTGGCGCAGCAGGGTTTAAGGTCAGTGTAGGTATCGTGGGTGCAGGGGGAAGGTGCTGGTGCAGCAGGGGTTAAGGTCATTGTAGGTATGGTGGTTGCAGGAGGAAGGGGCTGGCGCAGCAGGGGTTAAGGTCAGGGTAGGTATCGTGGCTGAAGGGGGAAGGGGCTGGCAAAGCAGGGGTTAAGGTCAGTGTAGGTATCGTGGGTGCAGGGGGAAGGGGATGGCACAGCAGGGGTTAAGGTCATTGTAGGTATGGTGGTTGCAGGAGGAAGGGGCTGGCGCAGCAGGGGTTAAGGTCAGGGTAGGTATAGTGGCTGAAGGGGGAAGGGGCTGGCAAAGCAGGGGTTAAGGTCAGTGTAGGTATCGTGGGTGCAGGGGGAAGGGGATGGCACAGCAGGGGTTAAGGTCAGGGTAGGTATCCTGGCTACAGGGGGAAGGGGCTGGCAAACCAGGGGTTAAGGTCAGTGTAGGTATTGTGGGTGCAGGGGGAAGCGGTTGGCGCAGCAGGGGTTAAGGTCAGTGTAGGTCTCGTGTGTACAGCGGGAAGGGGCTGTCACAGAAGGGGTTAAGGTCAGTGTAGGTCTGGTGGGTGCAGGGGGAAGGGGCTGGCACAGCAGGGGTTAAGGTCAGTGTAGGTATCGTGGGTGCAGCGGGAAGGGGCTGGCGCAGCAGGGGTTAAGTTCAGTGTAGGTATCGTGGGTGCAGGGGGAAGGGCCTGGCACAGCAGGGGTTAAGGTCATTGTAGGTATCGTGATTGCAGGGGGAAGGGGCTGGCGCAGCAGGGGTTAAGGTCAGGGTAGGTATCGTGGCTGCAGGGGGAAGGGGCTGGCGCAGCAGGGGTTAAGGTCAGGGTAGGTATCATGGGTGCAGGGGGAAGGGGCTGGCGCAGCAGGGGTTAAGGTCAGGGTAGGTATCGTGGGTGCAGGGGGAAGGGGCTGGCACAGCAGGGGTTAAGGTCAGGGTAGGTATCGTGGGTGCAGGGGGAAGGGGCTGGCGCAGCAGGGGTTAAGGTCAGGGTACGTATCGTGGGTGCAGGGGGAAGGGGCTGGCGCAGCAGGGGTTAAGGTCAGGGTAGGTATCGTGGGTACAGCGGGAAGGGGCTGGCGCAGCAGGGGTTAAGGTCAGGGTAGGTATCGTGGGTGCAGCGGGAAGGGGCTGGTGCAGAAGGGGTTAAGGTCAGGGTAGGTATCGTCGGTGCAGGGGGAAGGGGCTGGCACAGCAGGGGTTAAGGTCAGTATAGGTATCATGGGTGCAGCGGGAAGGGGCTGGCGCAGCAGGGGTTAAGGTCAGTGTAGGTATCGCGGGTGCAGGGGGTAGCGGCTGGCGCAGCAGGGGTTAAGGTCAGTGTAGGTATCATGGGTGCAGCAGGAAGGGGCTGGCAAAGCAGGGGTTAAGGTCAGTGTAGGTTTCATGGGTGCAGGGGGAAGGGGCTGGCGCAGCAGGGGTTAAGGTCAGGGTAGGTCTGGTGGGTGCAGGGGGAAGGGGCTGGCACAGCAGGGGTTAAGGTCAGGGTAGGTATCGTGGGTGCAGGGGGAAGGGCCTGGCACAGCAGGGGTTAAGGTCAGGGTAGGTATCGTGGGTACAGGGGGAAGAGGCTGGCACAGCAGGGGTTAAGGTCAGTGTAGGTATCGTGGGTGCAGGTGGAAGGGGCTGGCACAGCAGGGGTTAAGGTCAGGGTAGGTATCGTGGGTGCAGGGGGAAGGGGCTGGCGCAGCAGGGGTTAAGGTCAGTGTAGGTATCGTGGGTGCAGGGGGAAGGGGCTGGCGCAGCAGGGGTTAAGGTCAGGGTAGGTATCGTGGGTGCAGGGGGAAGGGGCTGGCGCAGCAGGGGTTAAGGTCAGGGTAGGTATCATGGGTGCAGGGGGAAGGGGCTGGCGCAGCAGGGGTTAAGGTCAGGGTAGGTATCGTGGGTGCAGGGGGAAGGGGCTGGCACAGCAGGGGTTAAGGTCAGGGTAGGTATCGTGGGTGCAGGGGGAAGGGGCTGGCGCAGCAGGGGTTAAGGTCAGGGTAGGTATCGTGGGTGCAGGGGGAAGGGGCTGGCGCAGCAGGGGTTAAGGTCAGGGTAGGTATCGTGGGTACAGCGGGAAGGGGCTGGCGCAGCAGGGGTTAAGGTCAGGGTAGGTATCGTGGGTGCAGCGGGAAGGGGCTGGTGCAGAAGGGGTTAAGGTCAGGGTAGGTATCGTGGGTGCAGGGGGAAGGGGCTGGCACAGCAGGGGTTAAGGTCAGTATAGGTATCATGGGTGCAGCGGGAAGGGGCTGGTGCAGAAGGGGTTAAGGTCAGGGTAGGGAACATGGGTGCAGGGGGAAGGGACTCGCGCAGCAGGGGTTACGGTCACTGTAGGTATTGTGGGTGCAGCGGGAAGGGGCTGGTGCAGCAGGGGTTAAGGTCAGTGTAGGTATCGTGGGTGCAGGGGGAAGGGCCTGGCACAGCAGGGGTTAAGGTCAGGGTAGGTATCGTGGGTGCAGGGGGAAGAGGCTGGCACAGCAGGGGTTAAGGTCAGTGTAGGTATCGTGGGTGCAGGTGGAAGGGGCTGGCACAGCAGGGGTTAAGGTCAGGGTAGGTATCGTGGGTGCAGGGGGAAGGTGCTGGTGCAGCAGGGGTTAAGGTCATTGTAGGTATGGTGGTTGCAGGAGGAAGGGGCTGGCGCAGCAGGGGTTAAGGTCAGGGTAGGTATCGTGGCTGAAGGGGGAAGGGGCTGGCAAAGCAGGGGTTAAGGTCAGTGTAGGTATCGTGGGTGCAGGGGGAAGGGGATGGCACAGCAGGGGTTAAGGTCAGGGTAGGTATCCTGGCTACAGGGGGAAGGGGCTGGCAAACCAGGGGTTAAGGTCAGTGTAGGTATTGTGGGTGCAGGGGGAAGCGGTTGGCGCAGCAGGGGTTAAGGTCAGTGTAGGTCTCGTGTGTACAGCGGGAAGGGGCTGTCACAGAAGGGGTTAAGGTCAGTGTAGGTCTGGTGGGTGCAGGGGGAAGGGGCTGGCACAGCAGGGGTTAAGGTCAGTGTAGGTATCGTGGGTGCAGCGGGAAGGGGCTGGCGCAGCAGGGGTTAAGTTCAGTGTAGGTATCGTGGGTGCAGGGGGAAGGGCCTGGCACAGCAGGGGTTAAGGTCATTGTAGGTATCGTGGTTGCAGGAGGAAGGGGATGGCACTGCAGGGATTAAGGTCAGTGTAGGTATTGTGGGTGCAACGGGAAGGGGCTGGCGCAGCAGGGGTTAAGGTCAGTGTAGGTATCGTGGGTGCAGAGGGAAGGGGCTGGCGCAGCAGGGGTTAAGGTCAGGGTAGGTATCGTGGGTGCAGGGGGAAGGGGCTGGCGCAGCAGGGGTTAAGGTCAGGGTAGGTATCATGGGTGCAGGGGGAAGGGGCTGGCGCAGCAGGGGTTAAGGTCAGGGTAGGTATCGTGGGTGCAGGGGGAAGGGGCTGGCACAGCAGGGGTTAAGGTCAGGGTAGGTATCGTGGGTGCAGGGGGAAGGGGCTGGCGCAGCAGGGGTTAAGGTCAGGGTAGGTATCGTGGGTGCAGGGGGAAGGGGCTGGCGCAGCAGGGGTTAAGGTCAGGGTAGGTATCGTGGGTACAGCGGGAAGGGGCTGGCGCAGCAGGGGTTAAGGTCAGGGTAGGTATCGTGGGTGCAGCGGGAAGGGGCTGGTGCAGAAGGGGTTAAGGTCAGGGCAGGTATCGTGGGTGCAGGGGGAAGGGGCTGGCACAGCAGGGGTTAAGGTCAGTATAGGTATCATGGGTGCAGCGGGAAGGGGCTGGCGCAGCAGGGGTTAAGGTCAGTGTAGGTATCGCGGGTGCAGGGGGTAGCGGCTGGCGCAGCAGGGGTTAAGGTCAGTGTAGGTATCATGGGTGCAGCAGGAAGGGGCTGGCAAAGCAGGGGTTAAGCTCAGTGTAGGTTTCATGGGTGCAGGGGGAAGGGGCTGGCGCAGCAGGGGTTAAGGTCAGGGTAGGTCTGGTGGGTGCAGGGGGAAGGGGCTGGCACAGCAGGGGTTAAGGTCAGGGTAGGTATCGTGGGTGCAGGGGGAAGGGCCTGGCACAGCAGGGGTTAAGGTCAGGGTAGGTATCGTGGGTGCAGGGGGAAGAGGCTGGCACAGCAGGGGTTAAGGTCAGTGTAGGTATCGTGGGTGCAGGTGGAAGGGGCTGGCACAGCAGGGGTTAAGGTCAGGGTATGTATCGTGGGTGCAGGGGGAAGGGGCTGGCGCAGCAGGGGTTAAGGTCAGTGTAGGTATCGTGGGTGCAGGGGGAAGGGGCTGGCTCAGCAGGGGTTAAGGTCAGGGTAGGTATCGTGGGTGCAGGGGGAAGGGGCTGGCGCAGCAGGGGTTAAGGTCAGGGTAGGTATCATGGGTGCAGGGGGAAGGGGCTGGCGCAGCAGGGGTTAAGGTCAGGGTAGGTATCGTGGGTGCAGGGGGAAGGGGCTGGCACAGCAGGGGTTAAGGTCAGGGTAGGTATCGTGGGTGCAGGGGGAAGGGGCTGGCGCAGCAGGGGTTAAGGTCAGGGTAGGTATCGTGGGTGCAGGGGGAAGGGGCTGGCGCAGCAGGGGTTAAGGTCAGGGTAGGTATCGTGGGTACAGCGGGAAGGGGCTGGCGCAGCAGGGGTTAAGGTCAGGGTAGGTATCGTGGGTGCAGGGGGAAGGGGCTGGCGCAGCAGGGTTTAAGGTCAGTGTAGGTATCGTGGGTGCAGGGGGAAGGTGCTGGAGCAGCAGGGGTTAAGGTCATTGTAGGTATGGTGGTTGCAGGAGGAAGGGGCTGGCGCAGCAGGGGTTAAGGTCAGGGTAGGTATCGTGGCTGAAGGGGGAAGGGGCTGGCAAAGCAGGGGTTAAGGTCAGTGTAGGTATCGTGGGTGCAGGGGGAAGGGGATGGCACAGCAGGGGTTAAGGTCATTGTAGGTATGGTGGTTGCAGGAGGAAGGGGCTGGCGCAGCAGGGGTTAAGGTCAGGGTAGGTATAGTGGCTGAAGGGGGAAGGGGCTGGCAAAGCAGGGGTTAAGGTCAGTGTAGGTATCGTGGGTGCAGGGGGAAGGGGATGGCACAGCAGGGGTTAAGGTCAGGGTAGGTATCCTGGCTACAGGGGGAAGGGGCTGGCAAACCAGGGGTTAAGGTCAGTGTAGGTATTGTGGGTGCAGGGGGAAGCGGTTGGCGCAGCAGGGGTTAAGGTCAGTGTAGGTCTCGTGTGTACAGCGGGAAGGGGCTGTCACAGAAGGGGTTAAGGTCAGTGTAGGTCTGGTGGGTGCAGGGGGAAGGGGCTGGCACAGCAGGGGTTAACGTCAGTGTAGGTATCGTGGGTGCAGCGGGAAGGGGCTGGCGCAGCAGGGGTTAAGTTCAGTGTAGGTATCGTGGGTGCAGGGGGAAGGGCCTGGCACAGCAGGGGTTAAGGTCATTGTAGGTATCGTGGGTGCAGGGGGAAGGGGCTGGCGCAGCAGGGGTTAAGGTCAGGGTAGGTATCGTGGCTGCAGGGGGAAGGGGCTGGCGCAGCAGGGGTTAAGGTCAGGGTAGGTATCATGGGTGCAGGGGGAAGGGGCTGGCGCAGCAGGGGTTAAGGTCAGGGTAGGTATCGTGGGTGCAGGGGGAAGGGGCTGGCACAGCAGGGGTTAAGGTCAGGGTAGGTATCGTGGGTGCAGGGGGAAGGGGCTGGCGCAGCAGGGGTTAAGGTCAGGGTAGGTATCGTGGGTGCAGGGGGAAGGGGCTGGCGCAGCAGGGGTTAAGGTCAGGGTAGGTATCGTGGGTACAGCGGGAAGGGGCTGGCGCAGCAGGGGTTAAGGTCAGGGTAGGTATCGTGGGTGCAGCGGGAAGGGGCTGGTGCAGAAGGGGTTAAGGTCAGGGTAGGTATCGTCGGTGCAGGGGGAAGGGGCTGGCACAGCAGGGGTTAAGGTCAGTATAGGTATCATGGGTGCAGCGGGAAGGGGCTGGCGCAGCAGGGGTTAAGGTCAGTGTAGGTATCGCGGGTGCAGGGGGTAGCGGCTGGCGCAGCAGGGGTTAAGGTCAGTGTAGGTATCATGGGTGCAGCAGGAAGGGGCTGGCAAAGCAGGGGTTAAGGTCAGTGTAGGTTTCATGGGTGCAGGGGGAAGGGGCTGGCGCAGCAGGGGTTAAGGTCAGGGTAGGTCTGGTGGGTGCAGGGGGAAGGGGCTGGCACAGCAGGGGTTAAGGTCAGGGTAGGTATCGTGGGTGCAGGGGGAAGGGCCTGGCACAGCAGGGGTTAAGGTCAGGGTAGGTATCGTGGGTGCAGGGGGAAGAGGCTGGCACAGCAGGGGTTAAGGTCAGTGTAGGTATCGTGGGTGCAGGTGGAAGGGGCTGGCACAGCAGGGGTTAAGGTCAGGGTAGGTATCGTGGGTGCAGGGGGAAGGGGCTGGCGCAGCAGGGGTTAAGGTCAGTGTAGGTATCGTGGGTGCAGGGGGAAGGGGCTGGCGCAGCAGGGGTTAAGGTCAGGGTAGGTATCGTGGGTGCAGGGGGAAGGGGCTGGCGCAGCAGGGGTTAAGGTCAGGGTAGGTATCATGGGTGCAGGGGGAAGGGGCTGGCGCAGCAGGGGTTAAGGTCAGGGTAGGTATCGTGGGTGCAGGGGGAAGGGGCTGGCACAGCAGGGGTTCAGGTCAGGGTAGGTATCGTGGGTGCAGGGGGAAGGGGCTGGCGCAGCAGGGGTTAAGGTCAGGGTAGGTATCGTGGGTGCAGGGGGAAGGGGCTGGCGCAGCAGGGGTTAAGGTCAGGGTAGGTATCGTGGGTACAGCGGGAAGGGGCTGGCGCAGCAGGGGTTAAGGTCAGGGTAGGTATCGTGGGTGCAGCGGGAAGGGGCTGGTGCAGAAGGGGTTAAGGTCAGGGTAGGTATCGTGGGTGCAGGGGGAAGGGGCTGGCACAGCAGGGGTTAAGGTCAGTATAGGTATCATGGGTGCAGCGGGAAGGGGCTGGTGCAGAAGGGGTTAAGGTCAGGGTAGGGAACATGGGTGCAGGGGGAAGGGACTCGCGCAGCAGGGGTTACGGTCACTGTAGGTATTGTGGGTGCAGCGGGAAGGGGCTGGTGCAGCAGGGGTTAAGGTCAGTGTAGGTATCGTGGGTGCAGGGGGAAGGGCCTGGCACAGCAGGGGTTAAGGTCAGGGTAGGTATCGTGGGTGCAGGGGGAAGAGGCTGGCACAGCAGGGGTTAAGGTCAGTGTAGGTATCGTGGGTGCAGGTGGAAGGGGCTGGCACAGCAGGGGTTAAGGTCAGGGTAGGTATCGTGGGTGCAGGGGGAAGGTGCTGGTGCAGCAGGGGTTAAGGTCATTGTAGGTATGGTGGTTGCAGGAGGAAGGGGCTGGCGCAGCAGGGGTTAAGGTCAGGGTAGGTATCGTGGCTGAAGGGGGAAGGGGCTGGCAAAGCAGGGGTTAAGGTCAGTGTAGGTATCGTGGGTGCAGGGGGAAGGGGATGGCACAGCAGGGGCTAAGGTCAGGGTAGGTATCCTGGCTACAGGGGGAAGGGGCTGGCGAACCAGGGGTTAAGGTCAGTGTAGGTATTGTGGGTGCAGGGGGAAGCGGTTGGCGCAGCAGGGGTTAAGGTCAGTGTAGGTCTCGTGTGTACAGCGGGAAGGGGCTGTCACAGAAGGGGTTAAGGTCAGTGTAGGTCTGGTGGGTGCAGGGGGAAGGGGCTGGCACAGCAGGGGTTAAGGTCAGTGTAGGTATCGTGGGTGCAGCGGGAAGGGGCTGGCGCAGCAGGGGTTAAGTTCAGTGTAGGTATCGTGGGTGCAGGGGGAAGGGCCTGGCACAGCAGGGGTTAAGGTCATTGTAGGTATCGTGGTTGCAGGAGGAAGGGGATGGCACTGCAGGGATTAAGGTCAGTGTAGGTATTGTGGGTGCAACGGGAAGGGGCTGGCGCAGCAGGGGTTAAGGTCAGTGTAGGTATCGTGGGTGCAGGGGGAAGGGGCTGGCGCAGCAGGGGTTAAGGTCAGGGTAGGTATCGTGGGTGCAGGGGGAAGGGGCTGGCGCAGCAGGGGTTAAGGTCAGGGTAGGTATCATGGGTGCAGGGGGAAGGGGCTGGCGCAGCAGGGGTTAAGGTCAGGGTAGGTATCGTGGGTGCAGGGGGAAGGGGCTGGCACAGCAGGGGTTAAGGTCAGGGTAGGTATCGTGGGTGCAGGGGGAAGGGGCTGGCGCAGCAGGGGTTAAGGTCAGGGTAGGTATCGTGGGTGCAGGGGGAAGGGGCTGGCGCAGCAGGGGTTAAGGTCAGGGTAGGTATCGTGGGTACAGCGGGAAGGGGCTGGCGCAGCAGGGGTTAAGGTCAGGGTAGGTATCGTGGGTGCAGCGGGAAGGGGCTGGTGCAGAAGGGGTTAAGGTCAGGGCAGGTATCGTGGGTGCAGGGGGAAGGGGCTGGCACAGCAGGGGTTAAGGTCAGTATAGGTATCATGGGTGCAGCGGGAAGGGGCTGGCGCAGCAGGGGTTAAGGTCAGTGTAGGTATCGCGGGTGCAGGGGGTAGCGGCTGGCGCAGCAGGGGTTAAGGTCAGTGTAGGTATCATGGGTGCAGCAGGAAGGGGCTGGCAAAGCAGGGGTTAAGCTCAGTGTAGGTTTCATGGGTGCAGGGGGAAGGGGCTGGCGCAGCAGGGGTTAAGGTCAGGGTAGGTCTGGTGGGTGCAGGGGGAAGGGGCTGGCACAGCAGGGGTTAAGGTCAGGGTAGGTATCGTGGGTGCAGGGGGAAGGGCCTGGCACAGCAGGGGTTAAGGTCAGGGTAGGTATCGTGGGTGCAGGGGGAAGAGGCTGGCACAGCAGGGGTTAAGGTCAGTGTAGGTATCGTGGGTGCAGGTGGAAGGGGCTGGCACAGCAGGGGTTAAGGTCAGGGTAGGTATCGTGGGTGCAGGGGGAAGGGGCTGGCGCAGCAGGGGTTAAGGTCAGTGTAGGTATCGTGGGTGCAGGGGGAAGGGGCTGGCTCAGCAGGGGTTAAGGTCAGGGTAGGTATCGTGGGTGCAGGGGGAAGGGGCTGGCGCAGCAGGGGTTAAGGTCAGGGTAGGTATCATGGGTGCAGGGGGAAGGGGCTGGCGCAGCAGGGGTTAAGGTCAGGGTAGGTATCGTGGGTGCAGGGGGAAGGGGCTGGCACAGCAGGGGTTAAGGTCAGGGTAGGTATCGTGGGTGCAGGGGGAAGGGGCTGGCGCAGCAGGGGTTAAGGTCAGGGTAGGTATCGTGGGTACAGCGGGAAGGGGCTGGCGCAGCAGGGGTTAAGGTCAGGGTAGGTATCGTGGGTGCAGGGGGAAGGGGCTGGCGCAGCAGGGTTTAAGGTCAGTGTAGGTATCGTGGGTGCAGGGGGAAGGTGCTGGTGCAGCAGGGGTTAAGGTCATTGTAGGTATGGTGGTTGCAGGAGGAAGGGGCTGGCGCAGCAGGGGTTAAGGTCAGGGTAGGTATCGTGGCTGAAGGGGGAAGGGGCTGGCAAAGCAGGGGTTAAGGTCAGTGTAGGTATCGTGGGTGCAGGGGGAAGGGGATGGCACAGCAGGGGTTAAGGTCATTGTAGGTATGGTGGTTGCAGGAGGAAGGGGCTGGCGCAGCAGGGGTTAAGGTCAGGGTAGGTATAGTGGCTGAAGGGGGAAGGGGCTGGCAAATCAGGGGTTAAGGTCAGTGTAGGTATCGTGGGTGCAGGGGGAAGGGGATGGCACAGCAGGGGTTAAGGTCAGGGTAGGTATCCTGGCTACAGGGGGAAGGGGCTGGCAAACCAGGGGTTAAGGTCAGTGTAGGTATTGTGGGTGCAGGGGGAAGCGGTTGGCGCAGCAGGGGTTAAGGTCAGTGTAGGTCTCGTGTGTACAGCGGGAAGGGGCTGTCACAGAAGGGGTTAAGGTCAGTGTAGGTCTGGTGGGTGCAGGGGGAAGGGGCTGGCACAGCAGGGGTTAAGGTCAGTGTAGGTATCGTGGGTGCAGCGGGAAGGGGCTGGCGCAGCAGGGGTTAAGTTCAGTGTAGGTATCGTGGGTGCAGGGGGAAGGGCCTGGCACAGCAGGGGTTAAGGTCATTGTAGGTATCGTGGGTGCAGGGGGAAGGGGCTGGCGCAGCAGGGGTTAAGGTCAGGGTAGGTATCGTGGGTGCAGGGGGAAGGGGCTGGCGCAGCAGGGGTTAAGGTCAGGGTAGGTATCATGGGTGCAGGGGGAAGGGGCTGGCGCAGCAGGGGTTAAGGTCAGGGTAGGTATCGTGGGTGCAGGGGGAAGGGGCTGGCACAGCAGGGGTTAAGGTCAGGGTAGCTATCGTGGGTGCAGGGGGAAGGGGCTGGCGCAGCAGGGGTTAAGGTCAGGGTAGGTATCGTGGGTGCAGGGGGAAGGGGCTGGCGCAGCAGGGGTTAAGGTCAGGGTAGGTATCGTGGGTACAGCGGGAAGGGGCTGGCGCAGCAGGGGTTAAGGTCAGGGCAGGTATCGTGGGTGCAGCGGGAAGGGGCTGGTGCAGAAGGGGTTAAGGTCAGGGTAGGTATCGTGGGTGCAGGGGGAAGGGGCTGGCACAGCAGGGGTTAAGGTCAGTATAGGTATCATGGGTGCAGCGGGAAGGGGCTGGCGCAGCAGGGGTTAAGGTCAGTGTAGGTATCGCGGGTGCAGGGGGTAGCGGCTGGCGCAGCAGGGGTTAAGGTCAGTGTAGGTATCATGGGTGCAGCAGGAAGGGGCTGGCAAAGCAGGGGTTAAGGTCAGTGTAGGTTTCATGGGTGCAGGGGGAAGGGGCTGGCGCAGCAGGGGTTAAGGTCAGGGTAGGTCTGGTGGGTGCAGGGGGAAGGGGCTGGCACAGCAGGGGTTAAGGTCAGGGTAGGTATCGTGGGTGCAGGGGGAAGGGCCTGGCACAGCAGGGGTTAAGGTCAGGGTAGGTATCGTGGGTGCAGGGGGAAGAGGCTGGCACAGCAGGGGTTAAGGTCAGTGTAGGTATCGTGGGTGCAGGTGGAAGGGGCTGGCACAGCAGGGGTTAAGGTCAGTGTAGGTATCGTGGGTGCAGGGGGAAGGGGCTGGTGCAGCAGGGGTTAAGGTCAGGGTAGGTATCGTGGGTGCAGGGGGAAGGGGCTGGCGCAGCAGGGGTTAAGGTCAGGGTAGGTATCATGGGTGCAGGGGGAAGGGGCTGGCGCAGCAGGGGTTAAGGTCAGGGTAGGTATCGTGGGTGCAGGGGGAAGGGGCTGGCACAGCAGGGGTTAAGGTCAGGGTAGGTATCGTGGGTGCAGGGGGAAGGGGCTGGCGCAGCAGGGGTTAAGGTCAGGGTAGGTATCGTGGGTGCAGGGGGAAGGGGCTGGCGCAGCAGGGGTTAAGGTCCGGGTAGGTATCGTGGGTACAGCGGGAAGGGGCTGGCGCAGCAGGGGTTAAGGTCAGGGTAGGTATCGTGGGTGCAGCGGGAAGGGGCTGGTGCAGAAGGGGTTAAGGTCAGGGTAGGTATCGTGGGTGCAGGGGGAAGGGGCTGGCACAGCAGGGGTTAAGGTCAGTATAGGTATCATGGGTGCAGCGGGAAGGGGCTGGTGCAGAAGGGGTTAAGGTCAGGGTAGGGAACATGGGTGCAGGGGGAAGGGACTCGCGCAGCAGGGGTTACGGTCACTGTAGGTATTGTGGGTGCAGCGGGAAGGGGCTGGTGCAGCAGGGGTTAAGGTCAGTGTAGGTATCGTGGGTGCAGGGGGAAGGGCCTGGCACAGCAGGGGTTAAGGTCAGGGTAGGTATCGTGGGTGCAGGGGGAAGAGGCTGGCACAGCAGGGGTTAAGGTCAGTGTAGGTATCGTGGGTGCAGGTGGAAGGGGCTGGCACAGCAGGGGTTAAGGTCAGGGTAGGTATCGTGGGTGCAGGGGGAAGGGGCTGGCGCAGCAGGGTTTAAGGTCAGTGTAGGTATCGTGGGTGCAGGGGGAAGGGGCTGGCGCAGCAGGGGTTAAGGTCAGGGTAGGTATCGTGGGTGCAGGGGGAAGGGGCTGGCGCAGCAGGGGTTAAGGTCAGGGTAGGTATCGTGGGTGCAGGGGGAAGGGGATGGCACAGCAGGGGTTAAGGTCATTGTAGGTATGGTGGTTGCAGGAGGAAGGGGCTGGCGCAGCAGGGGTTAAGGTCAGGGTAGGTATAGTGGCTGAAGGGGGAAGGGGCTGGCAAAGCAGGGGTTAAGGTCAGTGTAGGTATCGTGGGTGCAGGGGGAAGGGGATGGCACAGCAGGGGTTAAGGTCAGGGTAGGTATCCTGGCTACAGGGGGAAGGGGCTGGCAAACCAGGGGTTAAGGTCAGTGTAGGTATTGTGGGTGCAGGGGGAAGCGGTTGGCGCAGCAGGGGTTAAGGTCAGTGTAGGTCTCGTGTGTACAGCGGGAAGGGGCTGTCACAGAAGGGGTTAAGGTCAGTGTAGGTCTGGTGGGTGCAGGGGGAAGGGGCTGGCACAGCAGGGGTTAAGGTCAGTGTAGGTATCGTGGGTGCAGCGGGAAGGGGCTGGCGCAGCAGGGGTTAAGTTCAGTGTAGGTATCGTGGGTGCAGGGGGAAGGGCCTGGCACAGCAGGGGTTAAGGTCATTGTAGGTATCGTGGTTGCAGGAGGAAGGGGATGGCACTGCAGGGATTAAGGTCAGTGTAGGTATTGTGGGTGCAACGGGAAGGGGCTGGCGCAGCAGGGGTTAAGGTCAGTGTAGGTATCGTGGGTGCAGGGGGAAGGGGCTGGCGCAGCAGGGGTTAAGGTCAGGGTAGGTATCGTGGGTGCAGGGGGGAGGGGCTGGCGCAGCAGGGGTTAAGGTCAGGGTAGGTATCATGGGTGCAGGGGGAAGGGGCTGGCGCAGCAGGGGTTAAGGTCAGGGTAGGTATCGTGGGTGCAGGGGGAAGGGGCTGGCACAGCAGGGGTTAAGGTCAGGGTAGGTATCGTGGGTGCAGGGGGAAGGGGCTGGCGCAGCAGGGGGTAAGGTCAGGGTAGGTATCGTGGGTGCAGGGGGAAGGGGCTGGCGCAGCAGGGGTTAAGGTCAGGGTAGGTATCGTGGGTACAGCGGGAAGGGGCTGGCGCAGCAGGGGTTAAGGTCAGGGTAGGTATCGTGGGTGCAGCGGGAAGGGGCTGGTGCAGAAGGGGTTAAGGTCAGGGCAGGTATCGTGGGTGCAGGGGGAAGGGGCTGGCACAGCAGGGGTTAAGGTCAGTATAGGTATCATGGGTGCAGCGGGAAGGGACTGGCGCAGCAGGGGTTAAGGTCAGTGTAGGTATCGCGGGTGCAGGGGGTAGCGGCTGGCGCAGCAGGGGTTAAGGTCAGTGTAGGTATCATGGGTGCAGCAGGAAGGGGCTGGCAAAGCAGGGGTTAAGGTCAGTGTAGGTTTCATGGGTGCAGGGGGAAGGGGCTGGCGCAGCAGGGGTTAAGGTCAGGGTAGGTCTGGTGGGTGCAGGGGGAAGGGGCTGGCACAGCAGGGGTTAAGGTCAGGGTAGGTATCGTGGGTGCAGGGGGAAGGGCCTGGCACAGCAGGGGTTAAGGTCAGGGTAGGTATCGTGGGTGCAGGGGGAAGAGGCTGGCACAGCAGGGGTTAAGGTCAGTGTAGGTATCGTGGGTGCAGGTGGAAGGGGCTGGCACAGCAGGGGTTAAGGTCAGGGTAGGTATCGTGGGTGCAGGGGGAAGGGGCTGGCGCAGCAGGGGTTAAGGTCAGTGTAGGTATCGTGGGTGCAGGGGGAAGGGGCTGGCGCAGCAGGGGTTAAGGTCAGGGTAGGTATCGTGGGTGCAGGGGGAAGGGGCTGGCGCAGCAGGGGTTGAGGTCAGGGTAGGTATCATGGGTGCAGGGGGAAGGGGCTGGCGCAGCAGGGGTTAAGGTCAGGGTAGGTATCGTGGGTGCAGGGGGAAGGGGCTGGCACAGCAGGGGTTAAGGTCAGGGTAGGTATCGTGGGTGCAGGGGGAAGGGGCTGGCGCAGCAGGGGTTAAGGTCAGGGTAGGTATCGTGGGTGCAGGGGGAAGGGGCTGGCGCAGCAGAGGTTAAGGTCAGGGTAGGTATCGTGGGTACAGCGGGAAGGGGCTGGCGCAGCAGGGGTTAAGGTCAGGGTAGGTATCGTGGGTGCAGGGGGAAGGGGCTGGCGCAGCAGGGTTTAAGGTCAGTGTAGGTATCGTGGGTGCAGGGGGAAGGTGCTGGTGCAGCAGGGGTTAAGGTCATTGTAGGTATGGTGGTTGCAGGAGGAAGGGGCTGGCGCAGCAGGGGTTAAGGTCAGGGTAGGTATCGTGGCTGAAGGGGGAAGGGGCTGGCAAAGCAGGGGTTAAGGTCAGTGTAGGTATCGTGGATGCAGGGGGAAGGGGATGGCACAGCAGGGGTTAAGGTCATTGTAGGTATGGTGGTTGCAGGAGGAAGGGGCTGGCGCAGCAGGGGTTAAGGTCAGGGTAGGTATCGTGGCTGAAGGGGGAAGGGGCTGGCAAAGCAGGGGTTAAGGTCAGTGTAGGTATCGTGGGTGCAGGGGGAAGGGGATGGCACAGCAGGGGTTAAGGTCATTGTAGGTATGGTGGTTGCAGGAGGAAGGGGCTGGCGCAGCAGGGGTTAAGGTCAGGGTAGGTATAGTGGCTGAAGGGGGAAGGGGCTGGCAAAGCAGGGGTTAAGGTCAGTGTAGGTATCGTGGGTGCAGGGGGAAGGGGATGGCACAGCAGGGGTTAAGGTCAGGGTCGGAATCCTGGCTACAGGGGGAAGGGGCTGGCAAACCAGGGGTTAAGGTCAGTGTAGGTATTGTGGGTGCAGGGGGAAGCGGTTGGCGCAGCAGGGGTTAAGGTCAGTGTAGGTATCGTGTGTACAGCGGGAAGGGGCTGTCACAGAAGGGGTTAAGGTCAGTGTAGGTCTGGTGGGTGCAGGGGGAAGGGCCTGGCACAGCAGGGGTTAAGGTCATTGTAGGTATCGTGGTTGCAGGAGGAAGGGGCTGGCGCAGCAGGGGTTAAGGTCAGTGTAGGTATCGCGGGTGCAGGGGGTAGCGGCTGGCGCAGCAGGGGTTAAGGTCAGTGTAGGTATCATGGGTGCAGCAGGAAGGGGCTGGCAAAGCAGGGGTTAAGGTCAGTGTAGGTTTCATGGGTGCAGGGGGAAGGGGCTGGCGCAGCAGGGGTTAAGGTCAGGGTAGGTCTGGTGGGTGCAGGGGGAAGGGGCTGGCACAGCAGGGGTTAAGGTCAGGGTAGGTATCGTGGGTGCAGGGGGAAGGGCCTGGCACAGCAGGGGTTAAGGTCAGGGTAGGTATCGTGGGTGCAGGGGGAAGAGGCTGGCACAGCAGGGGTTAAGGTCAGTGTAGGTATCGTGGGTGCAGGTGGAAGGGGCTGGCACAGCAGGGGTTAAGGTCAGTGTAGGTATCGTGGGTGCAGGGGGAAGGGGCTGGCGCAGCAGGGGTTAAGGTCAGGGTAGGTATCGTGGGTGCAGGGGGAAGGGGCTGGCGCAGCAGGGGTTAAGGTCAGGGTAGGTATCATGGGTGCAGGGGGAAGGGGCTGGCGCAGCAGGGGTTAAGGTCAGGGTAGGTATCGTGGGTGCAGGGGGAAGGGGCTGGCACAGCAGGGGTTAAGGTCAGGGTAGGTATCGTGGGTGCAGGGGGAAGGGGCTGGCGCAGCAGGGGTTAAGGTCCGGGTAGGTATCGTGGGTACAGCGGGAAGGGGCTGGCGCAGCAGGGGTTAAGGTCAGGGTAGGTATCGTGGGTGCAGCGGGAAGGGGCTGGTGCAGAAGGGGTTAAGGTCAGGGTAGGTATCGTGGGTGCAGGGGGAAGGGGCTGGCACAGCAGGGGTTAAGGTCAGTATAGGTATCATGGGTGCAGCGGGAAGGGGCTGGTGCAGAAGGGGTTAAGGTCAGGGTAGGGAACATGGGTGCAGGGGGAAGGGACTCGCGCAGCAGGGGTTACGGTCACTGTAGGTATTGTGGGTGCAGCGGGAAGGGGCTGGTGCAGCAGGGGTTAAGGTCAGTGTAGGTATCGTGGGTGCAGGGGGAAGGGCCTGGCACAGCAGGGGTTAAGGTCAGGGTAGGTATCGTGGGTGCAGGGGGAAGAGGCTGGCACAGCAGGGGTTAAGGTCAGTGTAGGTATCGTGGGTGCAGGTGGAAGGGGCTGGCACAGCAGGGGTTAAGGTCAGGGTAGGTATCGTGGGTGCAGGGGGAAGGGGCTGGCGCAGCAGGTTTAAGGTCAGTGTAGGTATCGTGGGTGCAGGGGGAAGGGGCTGGCGCAGCAGGGGTTAAGGTCAGGGTAGGTATCGTGGGTGCAGGGGGAAGGGGCTGGCGCAGCAGGGGTTAAGGTCAGGGTAGGTATCGTGGGTGCAGGGGGAAGGGGATGGCACAGCAGGGGTTAAGGTCATTGTAGGTATGGTGGTTGCAGGAGGAAGGGGCTGGCGCAGCAGGGGTTAAGGTCAGGGTAGGTATAGTGGCTGAAGGGGGAAGGGGCTGGCAAAGCAGGGGTTAAGGTCAGTGTAGGTATCGTGGGTGCAGGGGGAAGGGGCTGGCACAGCAGGGGTTAAGGTCAGGGTAGGTATCCTGGCTACAGGGGGAAGGGGCTGGCAAACCAGGGGTTAAGGTCAGTGTAGGTATTGTGGGTGCAGGGGGAAGCGGTTGGCGCAGCAGGGGTTAAGGTCAGTGTAGGTCTCGTGTGTACAGCGGGAAGGGGCTGTCACAGAAGGGGTTAAGGTCAGTGTAGGTATCGTGGGTGCAGGGGGAAGGGCCTGGCACAGCAGGGGTTAAGGTCATTGTAGGTATCGTGGTTGCAGGAGGAAGGGGATGGCACTGCAGGGATTAAGGTCAGTGTAGGTATTGTGGGTGCAACGGGAAGGGGCTGGCGCAGCAGGGGTTAAGGTCAGTGTAGGTATCGTGGGTGCAGGGGGAAGGGGCTGGCGCAGCAGGGGTTAAGGTCGGGGTAGGTATCGTGGGTGCAGGGGGAAGGGGCTGGCGCAGCAGGGGTTAAGGTCAGGGTAGGTATCATGGGTGCAGGGGGAAGGGGCTGGCGCAGCAGGGGTTAAGGTCAGGGTAGGTATCGTGGGTGCAGGGGGAAGGGGCTGGCACAGCAGGGGTTAAGGTCAGGGTAGGTATCGTGGGTGCAGGGGGAAGGGGCTGGCGCAGCAGGGGTTAAGGTCAGGGTAGGTATCGTGGGTGCAGGGGGAAGGGGCTGGCGCAGCAGGGGTTAAGGTCAGGGTAGGTATCGTGGGTACAGCGGGAAGGGGCTGGCGCAGCAGGGGTTAAGGTCAGGGTAGGTATCGTGGGTGCAGCGGGAAGGGGCTGGTGCAGAAGGGGTTAAGGTCAGGGTAGGTATCGTGGGTGCAGGGGGAAGGGGCTGGCACAGCAGGGGTTAAGGTCAGTATAGGTATCATGGGTGCAGCGGGAAGGGGCTGGTGCAGAAGGGGTTAAGGTCAGGGTAGGGAACATGGGTGCAGGGGGAAGGGACTCGCGCAGCAGGGGTTACGGTCACTGTAGGTATTGTGGGTGCAGCGGGAAGGGCCTGGCACAGCAGGGGTTAAGGTCAGGGTAGGTATGGTGGGTGCAGGGGGAAGAGGCTGGCACAGCAGGGGTTAAGGTCAGGGTAGGTATCGTGGGTGCAGGTGGAAGGGGCTGGCACAGCAGGGGTTAAGGTCAGGGTAGGTATCGTGGGTGCAGGGGGAAGGGGCTGGCGCAGCAGGGTTTAAGGTCAGTGTAGGTATCGTGGGTGCAGGGGGAAGGGGCTGGCGCAGCAGGGGTTAAGGTCAGGGTAGGTATCGTGGGTGCAGGGGGAAGGGGCTGGCGCAGCAGGGGTTAAGGTCAGGTAGGTATCGTGGGTGCAGGGGGAAGGGGATGGCACAGCAGGGGTTAAGGTCATTGTAGGTATGGTGGTTGCAGGAGGAAGGGGCTGGCGCAGCAGGGGTTAAGGTCAGGGTAGGTATAGTGGCTGAAGGGGGAAGGGGCTGGCAAAGCAGGGGTTAAGGTCAGTGTAGGTATCGTGGGTGCAGGGGGAAGGGGATGGCACAGCAGGGGTTAAGGTCAGGGTAGGTATCCTGGCTACAGGGGGAAGGGGCTGGCAAACCAGGGGTTAAGGTCAGTGTAGGTATTGTGGGTGCAGGGGGAAGCGGTTGGCGCAGCAGGGGTTAAGGTCAGTGTAGGTCTCGTGTGTACAGCGGGAAGGGGCTGTCACAGAAGGGGTTAAGGTCAGTGTAGGTCTGGTGGGTGCAGGGGGAAGGGGCTGGCACAGCAGGGGTTAAGGTCAGTGTAGGTATCGTGGGTGCAGCGGGAAGGGGCTGGCGCAGCAGGGGTTAAGTTCAGTGTAGGTATCGTGGGTGCAGGGGGAAGGGCCTGGCACAGCAGGGGTTAAGGTCATTGTAGGTATCGTGGTTGCAGGAGGAAGGGGATGGCACTGCAGGGATTAAGGTCAGTGTAGGTATTGTGGGTGCAACGGGAAGGGGCTGGCGCAGCAGGGGTTAAGGTCAGTGTAGGTATCGTGGGTGCAGGGGGAAGGGGCTGGCGCAGCAGGGGTTAAGGTCAGGGTAGGTATCGTGGGTGCAGGGGGAAGGGGCTGGCGCAGCAGGGGTTAAGGTCAGGGTAGGTATCATGGGTGCAGGGGGAAGGGGCTGGCGCAGCAGGGGTTAAGGTCAGGGTAGGTATCGTGGGTGCAGGGGGAAGGGGCTGGCACAGCAGGGGTTAAGGTCAGGGTAGGTATCGTGGGTGCAGGGGGAAGGGGCTGGCGCAGCAGGGGTTAAGGTCAGGGTAGGTATCGTGGGTGCAGGGGGAAGGGGCTGGCGCAGCAGGGGTTAAGGTCAGGGTAGGTATCGTGGGTACAGCGGGAAGGGGCTGGCGCAGCAGGGGTTAAGGTCAGGGTAGGTATCGTGGGTGCAGCGGGAAGGGGCTGGTGCAGAAGGGGTTAAGGTCAGGGCAGGTATCGTGGGTGCAGGGGGAAGGGGCTGGCACAGCAGGGGTTAAGGTCAGTATAGGTATCATGGGTGCAGCGGGAAGGGGCTGGCGCAGCAGGGGTTAAGGTCAGTGTAGGTATCGCGGGTGCAGGGGGTAGCGGCTGGCGCAGCAGGGGTTAAGGTCAGTGTAGGTATCGTGGGTGCAGGGGGAAGGGGCTGGCGCAGCAGGGGTTAAGGTTAGGGTAGGTATCGTGGGTGCAGGGGGAAGGGGCTGGCGCAGCAGGGGTTAAGGTCAGGGTAGGTATCGTGGGTACAGCGGGAAGGGGCTGGCGCAGCAGGGGTTAAGGTCAGGGTAGGTATCGTGGGTGCAGCGGGAAGGGGCTGGTGCAGAAGGGGTTAAGGTCAGGGTAGGTATCGTGGGTGCAGGGGGAAGGGGCTGGCACAGCAGGGGTTAAGGTCAGTATAGGTATCATGGGTGCAGCGGGAAGGGGCTGGCGCAGCAGGGGTTAAGGTCAGTGTAGGTATCGCGGGTGCAGGGGGTAGCGGCTGGCGCAGCAGGGGTTAAGGTCAGTGTAGGTATCATGGGTGCAGCAGGAAGGGGCTGGCAAAGCAGGGGTTAAGGTCAGTGTAGGTTTCATGGGTGCAGGGGGAAGGGGCTGGCGCAGCAGGGGTTAAGGTCAGGGTAGGTCTGGTGGGTGCAGGGGGAAGGGGCTGGCACAGCAGGGGTTAAGGTCAGGGTAGGTCTGGTGGGTGCAGGGGGAAGGGGCTGGCACAGCAGGGGTTAAGGTCAGGGTAGGTATCGTGGGTGCAGGGGGAAGGGCCTGGCACAGCAGGGGTTAAGGTCAGGGTAGGTATCGTGGGTGCAGGGGGAAGAGGCTGGCACAGCAGGGGTTAAGGTCAGTGTAGGTATCGTGGGTGCAGGTGGAAGGGGCTGGCACAGCAGGGGTTAAGGTCAGTGTAGGTATCGTGGGTGCAGGGGGAAGGGGCTGGCGCAGCAGGGGTTAAGGTCAGGGTAGGTATCGTGGGTGCAGGGGGAAGGGGCTGGCGCAGCAGGGGTTAAGGTCAGGGTAGGTATCATGGGTGCAGGGGGAAGGGGCTGGCGCAGCAGGGGTTAAGGTCAGGGTAGGTATCGTGGGTGCAGGGGGAAGGGGCTGGCACAGCAGGGGTTAAGGTCAGGGTAGGTATCGTGGGTGCAGGGGGAAGGGGCTGGCGCAGCAGGGGTTAAGGTCAGGGTAGGTATCGTGGGTGCAGGGGGAAGGGGCTGGCGCAGCAGGGGTTAAGGTCAGGGTAGGTATCGTGGGTGCAGGGGGAAGGGGCTGGCGCAGCAGGGGTTAAGGTCAGGGTAGGTATCGTGGGTACAGCGGGAAGGGGCTGGCGCAGCAGGGGTTAAGGTCAGGGTAGGTATCGTGGGTGCAGCGGGAAGGGGCTGGTGCAGAAGGGGTTAAGGTCAGGGTAGGTATCGTGGGTGCAGGGGGAAGGGGCTGGCACAGCAGGGGTTAAGGTCAGTATAGGTATCATGGGTGCAGCGGGAAGGGGCTGGTGCAGAAGGGGTTAAGGTCAGGGTAGGGAACATGGGTGCAGGGGGAAGGGACTCGCGCAGCAGGGGTTACGGTCACTGTAGGTATTGTGGGTGCAGCGGGAAGGGGCTGGTGCAGCAGGGGTTAAGGTCAGTGTAGGTATCGTGGGTGCAGGGGGAAGGGCCTGGCACAGCAGGGGTTAAGGTCAGGGTAGGTATCGTGGGTGCAGGGGGAAGAGGCTGGCACAGCAGGGGTTAAGGTCAGTGTAGGTATCGTGGGTGCAGGTGGAAGGGGCTGGCACAGCAGGGGTTAAGGTCAGGGTAGGTATCGTGGGTGCAGGGGGAAGGGGCTGGCGCAGCAGGGTTTAAGGTCAGTGTAGGTATCGTGGGTGCAGGGGGAAGGGGCTGGCGCAGCAGGGGTTAAGGTCAGGGTAGGTATCGTGGGTGCAGGGGGAAGGGGCTGGCGCAGCAGGGGTTAAGGTCAGGGTAGGTATCGTGGGTGCAGGGGGAAGGGGATGGCACAGCAGGGGTTAAGGTCATTGTAGGTATGGTGGTTGCAGGAGGAAGGGGCTGGCGCAGCAGGGGTTAAGGTCAGGGTAGGTATAGTGGCTGAAGGGGGAAGGGGCTGGCAAAGCAGGGGTTAAGGTCAGTGTAGGTATCGTGGGTGCAGGGGGAAGGGGATGGCACAGCAGGGGTTAAGGTCAGGGTAGGTATCCTGGCTACAGGGGGAAGGGGCTGGCAAACCAGGGGTTAAGGTCAGTGTAGGTATTGTGGGTGCAGGGGGAAGCGGTTGGCGCAGCAGGGGTTAAGGTCAGTGTAGGTCTCGTGTGTACAGCGGGAAGGGGCTGTCACAGAAGGGGTTAAGGTCAGTGTAGGTCTGGTGGGTGCAGGGGGAAGGGGCTGGCACAGCAGGGGTTAAGGTCAGTGTAGGTATCGTGGGTGCAGCGGGAAGGGGCTGGCGCAGCAGGGGTTAAGTTCAGTGTAGGTATCGTGGGTGCAGGGGGAAGGGGCTGGCACAGCAGGGGTTAAGGTCATTGTAGGTATCGTGGTTGCAGGAGGAAGGGGATGGCACTGCAGGGATTAAGGTCAGTGTAGGTATTGTGGGTGCAACGGGAAGGGGCTGGCGCAGCAGGGGTTAAGGTCAGTGTAGGTATCGTGGGTGCAGGGGGAAGGGGCTGGCGCAGCAGGGGTTAAGGTCAGGGTAGGTATCGTGGGTGCAGGGGGAAGGGGCTGGCGCAGCAGGGGTTAAGGTCAGGGTAGGTATCATGGGTGCAGGGGGAAGGGGCTGGCGCAGCAGGGGTTAAGGTCAGGGTAGGTATCGTGGGTGCAGGGGGAAGGGGCTGGCACAGCAGGGGTTAAGGTCAGGGTAGGTATCGTGGGTGCAGGGGGAAGGGGCTGGCGCAGCAGGGGTTAAGGTCAGGGTAGGTATCGTGGGTGCAGGGGGAAGGGGCTGGCGCAGCAGGGGTTAAGGTCAGGGTAGGTATCGTGGGTACAGCGGGAAGGGGCTGGCGCAGCAGGGGTTAAGGTCAGGGTAGGTATCGTGGGTGCAGCGGGAAGGGGCTGGTGCAGAAGGGGTTAAGGTCAGGGCAGGTATCGTGGGTGCAGGGGGAAGGGGCTGGCACAGCAGGGGTTAAGGTCAGTATAGGTATCATGGGTGCAGCGGGAAGGGGCTGGCGCAGCAGGGGTTAAGGTCAGTGTAGGTATCGCGGGTGCAGGGGGTAGCGGCTGGCGCAGCAGGGGTTAAGGTCAGTGTAGGTATCGTGGGTGCAGGGGGAAGGGGCTGGCGCAGCAGGGGTTAAGGTTAGGGTAGGTATCGTGGGTGCAGGGGGAAGGGGCTGGCGCAGCAGGGGTTAAGGTCAGGGTAGGTATCGTGGGTACAGCGGGAAGGGGCTGGCGCAGCAGGGGTTAAGGTCAGGGTAGGTATCGTGGGTGCAGCGGGAAGGGGCTGGTGCAGAAGGGGTTAAGGTCAGGGTAGGTATCGTGGGTGCAGGGGGAAGGGGCTGGCACAGCAGGGGTTAAGGTCAGTATAGGTATCATGGGTGCAGCGGGAAGGGGCTGGCGCAGCAGGGGTTAAGGTCAGTGTAGGTATCGCGGGTGCAGGGGGTAGCGGCTGGCGCAGCAGGGGTTAAGGTCAGTGTAGGTATCATGGGTGCAGCAGGAAGGGGCTGGCAAAGCAGGGGTTAAGGTCAGTGTAGGTTTCATGGGTGCAGGGGGAAGGGGCTGGCGCAGCAGGGGTTAAGGTCAGGGTAGGTCTGGTGGGTGCAGGGGGAAGGGGCTGGCACAGCAGGGGTTAAGGTCAGGGTAGGTCTGGTGGGTGCAGGGGGAAGGGGCTGGCACAGCAGGGGTTAAGGTCAGGGTAGGTATCGTGGGTGCAGGGGGAAGGGCCTGGCACAGCAGGGGTTAAGGTCAGGGTAGGTATCGTGGGTGCAGGGGGAAGAGGCTGGCACAGCAGGGGTTAAGGTCAGTGTAGGTATCGTGGGTGCAGGTGGAAGGGGCTGGCACAGCAGGGGTTAAGGTCAGTGTAGGTATCGTGGGTGCAGGGGGAAGGGGCTGGCGCAGCAGGGGTTAAGGTCAGGGTAGGTATCGTGGGTGCAGGGGGAAGGGGCTGGCGCAGCAGGGGTTAAGGTCAGGGTAGGTATCATGGGTGCAGTGGGAAGGGGCTGGCGCAGCAGGGGTTAAGGTCAGGGTAGGTATCGTGGGTGCAGGGGGAAGGGGCTGGCACAGCAGGGGTTAAGGTCAGGGTAGGTATCGTGGGTGCAGGGGGAAGGGGCTGGCGCAGCAGGGGTTAAGGTCAGGGTAGGTATCGTGGGTGCAGGGGGAAGGGGCTGGCGCAGCAGGGGTTAAGGTCAGGGTAGGTATCGTGGGTACAGCGGGAAGGGGCTGGCGCAGCAGGGGTTAAGGTCAGGGTAGGTATCGTGGGTGCAGCGGGAAGGGGCTGGTGCAGAAGGGGTTAAGGTCAGGGTAGGTATCGTGGGTGCAGGGGGAAGGGGCTGGCACAGCAGGGGTTAAGGTCAGTATAGGTATCATGGGTGCAGCGGGAAGGGGCTGGTGCAGAAGGGGTTAAGGTCAGGGTAGGGAACATGGGTGCAGGGGGAAGGGACTCGCGCAGCAGGGGTTACGGTCACTGTAGGTATTGTGGGTGCAGCGGGAAGGGGCTGGTGCAGCAGGGGTTAAGGTCAGTGTAGGTATCGTGGGTGCAGGGGGAAGGGCCTGGCACAGCAGGGGTTAAGGTCAGGGTAGGTATCGTGGGTGCAGGGGGAAGAGGCTGGCACAGCAGGGGTTAAGGTCAGTGTAGGTATCGTGGGTGCAGGTGGAAGGGGCTGGCACAGCAGGGGTTAAGGTCAGGGTAGGTATCGTGGGTGCAGGGGGAAGGGGCTGGCGCAGCAGGGTTTAAGGTCAGTGTAGGTATCGTGGGTGCAGGGGGAAGGGGCTGGCGCAGCAGGGGTTAAGGTCAGGGTAGGTATCGTGGGTGCAGGGGGAAGGGGCTGACGCAGCAGGGGTTAAGGTCAGGGTAGGTATCGTGGGTGCAGGGGGAAGGGGATGGCACAGCAGGGGTTAAGGTCATTGTAGGTATGGTGGTTGCAGGAGGAAGGGGCTGGCGCAGCAGGGGTTAAGGTCAGGGTAGGTATAGTGGCTGAAGGGGGAAGGGGCTGGCAAAGCAGGGGTTAAGGTCAGTGTAGGTATCGTGGGTGCAGGGGGAAGGGGATGGCACAGCAGGGGTTAAGGTCAGGGTAGGTATCCTGGCTACAGGGGGAAGGGGCTGGCAAACCAGGGGTTAAGGTCAGTGTAGGTATTGTGGGTGCAGGGGGAAGCGGTTGGCGCAGCAGGGGTTAAGGTCAGTGTAGGTCTCGTGTGTACAGCGGGAAGGGGCTGTCACAGAAGGGGTTAAGGTCAGTGTAGGTCTGGTGGGTGCAGGGGGAAGGGGCTGGCACAGCAGGGGTTAAGGTCAGTGTAGGTATCGTGGGTGCAGCGGGAAGGGGCTGGCGCAGCAGGGGTTAAGTTCAGTGTAGGTATCGTGGGTGCAGGGGGAAGGGCCTGGCACAGCAGGGGTTAAGGTCATTGTAGGTATCGTGGTTGCAGGAGGAAGGGGATGGCACTGCAGGGATTAAGGTCAGTGTAGGTATTGTGGGTGCAACGGGAAGGGGCTGGCGCAGCAGGGGTTAAGGTCAGTGTAGGTATCGTGGGTGCAGGGGGAAGGGGCTGGCGCAGCAGGGGTTAAGGTCAGGGTAGGTATCGTGGGTGCAGGGGGAAGGGGCTGGCGCAGCAGGGGTTAAGGTCAGGGTAGGTATCATGGGTGCAGGGGGAAGGGGCTGGCGCAGCAGGGGTTAAGGTCAGGGTAGGTATCGTGGGTGCAGGGGGAAGGGGCTGGCACAGCAGGGGTTAAGGTCAGGGTAGATATCGTGGGTGCAGGGGGAAGGGGCTGGCGCAGCAGGGGTTAAGGTCAGGGTAGGTATCGTGGGTGCAGGGGGAAGGGGCTGGCGCAGCAGGGGTTAAGGTCAGGGTAGGTATCGTGGGTACAGCGGGAAGGGGCTGGCGCAGCAGGGGTTAAGGTCAGGGTAGGTATCGTGGGTGCAGCGGGAAGGGGCTGGTGCAGAAGGGGTTAAGGTCAGGGTAGGTATCGTGGGTGCAGGGGGAAGGGGCTGGCACAGCAGGGGTTAAGGTCAGTATAGGTATCATGGGTGCAGCGGGAAGGGGCTGGCGCAGCAGGGGTTAAGGTCAGTGTAGGTATCGCGGGTGCAGGGGGTAGCGGCTGGCGCAGCAGGGGTTAAGGTCAGTGTAGGTATCATGGGTGCAGCAGGAAGGGGCTGGCAAAGCAGGGGTTAAGGTCAGTGTAGGTTTCATGGGTGCAGGGGGAAGGGGCTGGCGCAGCAGGGGTTAAGGTCAGGGTAGGTCTGGTGGGTGCAGGGGGAAGGGGCTGGCACAGCAGGGGTTAAGGTCAGGGTAGGTATCGTGGGTGCAGGGGGAAGGGCCTGGCACAGCAGGGGTTAAGGTCAGGGTAGGTATCGTGGGTGCAGGGGGAAGAGGCTGGCACAGCAGGGGTTAAGGTCAGTGTAGGTATCGTGGGTGCAGGTGGAAGGGGCTGGCACAGCAGGGGTTAAGGTCAGGGTAGGTATCGTGGGTGCAGGGGGAAGGGGCTGGCGCAGCAGGGGTTAAGGTCAGTGTAGGTATCGTGGGTGCAGGGGGAAGGGGCTGGCTCAGCAGGGGTTAAGGTCAGGGTAGGTATCGTGGGTGCAGGGGGAAGGGGCTGGCGCAGCAGGGGTTAAGGTCAGGGTAGGTATCATGGGTGCAGGGGGAAGGGGCTGGCGCAGCAGGGGTTAAGGTCAGGGTAGGTATCGTGGGTGCAGGGGGAAGGGGCTGGCACAGCAGGGGTTAAGGTCAGGGTAGGTATCGTGGGTGCAGGGGGAAGGGGCTGGCGCAGCAGGGGTTAAGGTCAGGGTAGGTATCGTGGGTGCAGGGGGAAGGGGCTGGCGCAGCAGGGGTTAAGGTCAGGGTAGGTATCGTGGGTACAGCGGGAAGGGGCTGGCGCAGCAGGGGTTAAGGTCAGGGTAGGTATCGTGGGTGCAGGGGGAAGGGGCTGGCGCAGCAGGGTTTAAGGTCAGTGTAGGTATCGTGGGTGCAGGGGGAAGGTGCTGGTGCAGCAGGGGTTAAGGTCATTGTAGGTATGGTGGTTGCAGGAGGAAGGGGCTGGCGCAGCAGGGGTTAAGGTCAGGGTAGGTATCGTGGCTGAAGGGGGAAGGGGCTGGCAAAGCAGGGGTTAAGGTCAGTGTAGGTATCGTGGGTGCAGGGGGAAGGGGATGGCACAGCAGGGGTTAAGGTCATTGTAGGTATGGTGGTTGCAGGAGGAAGGGGCTGGCGCAGCAGGGGTTAAGGTCAGGGTAGGTATAGTGGCTGAAGGGGGAAGGGGCTGGCAAAGCAGGGGTTAAGGTCAGTGTAGGTATCGTGGGTGCAGGGGGAAGGGGATGGCACAGCAGGGGTTAAGGTCAGGGTAGGTATCCTGGCTACAGGGGGAAGGGGCTGGCAAACCAGGGGTTAAGGTCAGTGTAGGTATTGTGGGTGCAGGGGGAAGCGGTTGGCGCAGCAGGGGTTAAGGTCAGTGTAGGTCTCGTGTGTACAGCGGGAAGGGGCTGTCACAGAAGGGGTTAAGGTCAGTGTAGGTCTGGTGGGTGCAGGGGGAAGGGGCTGGCACAGCAGGGGTTAAGGTCAGTGTAGGTATCGTGGGTGCAGCGGGAAGGGGCTGGCGCAGCAGGGGTTAAGTTCAGTGTAGGTATCGTGGGTGCAGGGGGAAGGGCCTGGCACAGCAGGGGTTAAGGTCAGTGTAGGTATCGCGGGTGCAGGGGGTAGCGGCTGGCGCAGCAGGGGTTAAGGTCAGTGTAGGTATCATGGGTGCAGCAGGAAGGGGCTGGCAAAGCAGGGGTTAAGGTCAGTGTAGGTTTCATGGGTGCAGGGGGAAGGGGCTGGCGCAGCAGGGGTTAAGGTCAGGGTAGGTCTGGTGGGTGCAGGGGGAAGGGGCTGGCACAGCAGGGGTTAAGGTCAGGGTAGGTATCGTGGGTGCAGGGGGAAGGGCCTGGCACAGCAGGGGTTAAGGTCAGGGTAGGTATCGTGGGTGCAGGGGGAAGAGGCTGGCACAGCAGGGGTTAAGGTCAGTGTAGGTATCGTGGGTGCAGGTGGAAGGGGCTGGCACAGCAGGGGTTAAGGTCAGGGTAGGTATCGTGGGTGCAGGGGGAAGGGGCTGGCGCAGCAGGGGTTAAGGTCAGTGTAGGTATCGTGGGTGCAGGGGGAAGGGGCTGGCTCAGCAGGGGTTAAGGTCAGGGTAGGTATCGTGGGTGCAGGGGGAAGGGGCTGGCGCAGCAGGGGTTAAGGTCAGGGTAGGTATCATGGGTGCAGGGGGAAGGGGCTGGCGCAGCAGGGGTTAAGGTCAGGGTAGGTATCGTGGGTGCAGGGGGAAGGGGCTGGCACAGCAGGGGTTAAGGTCAGGGTAGGTATCGTGGGTGCAGGGGGAAGGGGCTGGCGCAGCAGGGGTTAAGGTCAGGGTAGGTATCGTGGGTGCAGGGGGAAGGGGCTGGCGCAGCAGGGGTTAAGGTCAGGGTAGGTATCGTGGGTACAGCGGGAAGGGGCTGGCGCAGCAGGGGTTAAGGTCAGGGTAGGTATCGTGGGTGCAGGGGGAAGGGGCTGGCGCAGCAGGGTTTAAGGTCAGTGTAGGTATCGTGGGTGCAGGGGGAAGGTGCTGGTGCAGCAGGGGTTAAGGTCATTGTAGGTATGGTGGTTGCAGGAGGAAGGGGCTGGCGCAGCAGGGGTTAAGGTCAGGGTAGGTATCGTGGCTGAAGGGGGAAGGGGCTGGCAAAGCAGGGGTTAAGGTCAGTGTAGGTATCGTGGGTGCAGGGGGAAGGGGATGGCACAGCAGGGGCTAAGGTCATTGTAGGTATGGTGGTTGCAGGAGGAAGGGGCTGGCGCAGCAGGGGTTAAGGTCAGGGTAGGTATAGTGGCTGAAGGGGGAAGGGGCTGGCAAAGCAGGGGTTAAGGTCAGTGTAGGTATCGTGGGTGCAGGGGGAAGGGGATGGCACAGCAGGGGTTAAGGTCAGGGTAGGTATCCTGGCTACAGGGGGAAGGGGCTGGCAAACCAGGGGTTAAGGTCAGTGTAGGTATTGTGGGTGCAGGGGGAAGCGGTTGGCGCAGCAGGGGTTAAGGTCAGTGTAGGTCTCGTGTGTACAGCGGGAAGGGGCTGTCACAGAAGGGGTTAAGGTCAGTGTAGGTCTGGTGGGTGCAGGGGGAAGGGGCTGGCACAGCAGGGGTTAAGGTCAGTGTAGGTATCGTGGGTGCAGCGGGAAGGGGCTGGCGCAGCAGGGGTTAAGTTCAGTGTAGGTATCGTGGGTGCAGGGGGAAGGGCCTGGCACAGCAGGGGTTAAGGTCATTGTAGGTATCGTGGGTGCAGGGGGAAGGGGCTGGCGCAGCAGGGGTTAAGGTCAGGGTAGGTATCGTGGCTGCAGGGGGAAGGGGCTGGCGCAGCAGGGGTTAAGGTCAGGGTAGGTATCATGGGTGCAGGGGGAAGGGGCTGGCGCAGCAGGGGTTAAGGTCAGGGTAGGTATCGTGGGTGCAGGGGGAAGGGGCTGGCACAGCAGGGGTTAAGGTCAGGGTAGGTATCGTGGGTGCAGGGGGAAGGGGCTGGCGCAGCAGGGGTTAAGGTCAGGGTAGGTATCGTGGGTGCAGGGGGAAGGGGCTGGCGCAGCAGGGGTTAAGGTCAGGGTAGGTATCGTGGGTACAGCGGGAAGGGGCTGGCGCAGCAGGGGTTAAGGTCAGGGTAGGTATCGTGGGTGCAGCGGAAAGGGGCTGGTGCAGAAGGGGTTAAGGTCAGGGTAGGTATCGTCGGTGCAGGGGGAAGGGGCTGGCACAGCAGGGGTTAAGGTCAGTATAGGTATCATGGGTGCAGCGGGAAGGGGCTGGCGCAGCAGGGGTTAAGGTCAGTGTAGGTATCGCGGGTGCAGGGGGTAGCGGCTGGCGCAGCAGGGGTTAAGGTCAGTGTAGGTATCATGGGTGCAGCAGGAAGGGGCTGGCAAAGCAGGGGTTAAGGTCAGTGTAGGTTTCATGGGTGCAGGGGGAAGGGGCTGGCGCAGCAGGGGTTAAGGTCAGGGTAGGTCTGGTGGGTGCAGGGGGAAGGGGCTGGCACAGCAGGGGTTAAGGTCAGGGTAGGTATCGTGGGTGCAGGGGGAAGGGCCTGGCACAGCAGGGGTTAAGGTCAGGGTAGGTATCGTGGGTGCAGGGGGAAGAGGTTGGCACAGCAGGGGTTAAGGTCAGTGTAGGTATCGTGGGTGCAGGTGGAAGGGGCTGGCACAGCAGGGGTTAAGGTCAGGGTAGGTATCGTGGGTGCAGGGGGAAGGGGCTGGCGCAGCAGGGGTTAAGGTCAGTGTAGGTATCGTGGGTGCAGGGGGAAGGGGCTGGCGCAGCAGGGGTTAAGGTCAGGGTAGGTATCGTGGGTGCAGGGGGAAGGGGCTGGCGCAGCAGGGGTTAAGGTCAGGGTAGGTATCATGGGTGCAGGGGGAAGGGGCTGGCGCAGCAGGGGTTAAGGTCAGGGTAGGTATCGTGGGTGCAGGGGGAAGGGGCTGGCACAGCAGGGGTTCAGGTCAGGGTAGGTATCGTGGGTGCAGGGGGAAGGGGCTGGCGCAGCAGGGGTTAAGGTCAGGGTAGGTATCGTGGGTGCAGGGGGAAGGGGCTGGCGCAGCAGGGGTTAAGGTCAGGGTAGGTATCGTGGGTACAGCGGGAAGGGGCTGGCGCAGCAGGGGTTAAGGTCAGGGTAGGTATCGTGGGTGCAGCGGGAAGGGGCTGGTGCAGAAGGGGTTAAGGTCAGGGTAGGTATCGTGGGTGCAGGGGGAAGGGGCTGGCACAGCAGGGGTTAAGGTCAGTATAGGTATCATGGGTGCAGCGGGAAGGGGCTGGTGCAGAAGGGGTTAAGGTCAGGGTAGGGAACATGGGTGCAGGGGGAAGGGACTCGCGCAGCAGGGGTTACGGTCACTGTAGGTATTGTGGGTGCAGCGGGAAGGGGCTGGTGCAGCAGGGGTTAAGGTCAGTGTAGGTATCGTGGGTGCAGGGGGAAGGGCCTGGCACAGCAGGGGTTAAGGTCAGGGTAGGTATCGTGGGTGCAGGGGGAAGAGGCTGGCACAGCAGGGGTTAAGGTCAGTGTAGGTATCGTGGGTGCAGGTGGAAGGGGCTGGCACAGCAGGGGTTAAGGTCAGGGTAGGTATCGTGGGTGCAGGGGGAAGGTGCTGGTGCAGCAGGGGTTAAGGTCATTGTAGGTATGGTGGTTGCAGGAGGAAGGGGCTGGCGCAGCAGGGGTTAAGGTCAGGGTAGGTATCGTGGCTGAAGGGGGAAGGGGCTGGCAAAGCAGGGGTTAAGGTCAGTGTAGGTATCGTGGGTGCAGGGGGAAGGGGATGGCACAGCAGGGGCTAAGGTCAGGGTAGGTATCCTGGCTACAGGGGGAAGGGGCTGGCGAACCAGGGGTTAAGGTCAGTGTAGGTATTGTGGGTGCAGGGGGAAGCGGTTGGCGCAGCAGGGGTTAAGGTCAGTGTAGGTCTCGTGTGTACAGCGGGAAGGGGCTGTCACAGAAGGGGTTAAGGTCAGTGTAGGTCTGGTGGGTGCAGGGGGAAGGGGCTGGCACAGCAGGGGTTAAGGTCAGTGTAGGTATCGTGGGTGCAGCGGGAAGGGGCTGGCGCAGCAGGGGTTAAGTTCAGTGTAGGTATCGTGGGTGCAGGGGGAAGGGCCTGGCACAGCAGGGGTTAAGGTCATTGTAGGTATCGTGGTTGCAGGAGGAAGGGGATGGCACTGCAGGGATTAAGGTCAGTGTAGGTATTGTGGGTGCAACGGGAAGGGGCTGGCGCAGCAGGGGTTAAGGTCAGTGTAGGTATCGTGGGTGCAGGGGGAAGGGGCTGGCGCAGCAGGGGTTAAGGTCAGGGTAGGTATCGTGGGTGCAGGGGGAAGGGGCTGGCGCAGCAGGGGTTAAGGTCAGGGTAGGTATCATGGGTGCAGGGGGAAGGGGCTGGCGCAGCAGGGGTTAAGGTCAGGGTAGGTATCGTGGGTGCAGGGGGAAGGGGCTGGCACAGCAGGGGTTAAGGTCAGGGTAGGTATCGTGGGTGCAGGGGGAAGGGGCTGGCGCAGCAGGGGTTAAGGTCAGGGTAGGTATCGTGGGTGCAGGGGGAAGGGGCTGGCGCAGCAGGGGTTAAGGTCAGGGTAGGTATCGTGGGTACAGCGGGAAGGGGCTGGCGCAGCAGGGGTTAAGGTCAGGGTAGGTATCGTGGGTGCAGCGGGAAGGGGCTGGTGCAGAAGGGGTTAAGGTCAGGGCAGGTATCGTGGGTGCAGGGGGAAGGGGCTGGCACAGCAGGGGTTAAGGTCAGTATAGGTATCATGGGTGCAGCGGGAAGGGGCTGGCGCAGCAGGGGTTAAGGTCAGTGTAGGTATCGCGGGTGCAGGGGGTAGCGGCTGGCGCAGCAGGGGTTAAGGTCAGTGTAGGTATCATGGGTGCAGCAGGAAGGGGCTGGCAAAGCAGGGGTTAAGCTCAGTGTAGGTTTCATGGGTGCAGGGGGAAGGGGCTGGCGCAGCAGGGGTTAAGGTCAGGGTAGGTCTGGTGGGTGCAGGGGGAAGGGGCTGGCACAGCAGGGGTTAAGGTCAGGGTAGGTATCGTGGGTGCAGGGGGAAGGGCCTGGCACAGCAGGGGTTAAGGTCAGGGTAGGTATCGTGGGTGCAGGGGGAAGAGGCTGGCACAGCAGGGGTTAAGGTCAGTGTAGGTATCGTGGGTGCAGGTGGAAGGGGCTGGCACAGCAGGGGTTAAGGTCAGGGTAGGTATCGTGGGTGCAGGGGGAAGGGGCTGGCGCAGCAGGGGTTAAGGTCAGTGTAGGTATCGTGGGTGCAGGGGGAAGGGGCTGGCTCAGCAGGGGTTAAGGTCAGGGTAGGTATCGTGGGTGCAGGGGGAAGGGGCTGGCGCAGCAGGGGTTAAGGTCAGGGTAGGTATCATGGGTGCAGGGGGAAGGGGCTGGCGCAGCAGGGGTTAAGGTCAGGGTAGGTATCGTGGGTGCAGGGGGAAGGGGCTGGCACAGCAGGGGTTAAGGTCAGGGTAGGTATCGTGGGTGCAGGGGGAAGGGGCTGGCGCAGCAGGGGTTAAGGTCAGGGTAGGTATCGTGGGTACAGCGGGAAGGGGCTGGCGCAGCAGGGGTTAAGGTCAGGGTAGGTATCGTGGGTGCAGGGGGAAGGGGCTGGCGCAGCAGGGTTTAAGGTCAGTGTAGGTATCGTGGGTGCAGGGGGAAGGTGCTGGTGCAGCAGGGGTTAAGGTCATTGTAGGTATGGTGGTTGCAGGAGGAAGGGGCTGGCGCAGCAGGGGTTAAGGTCAGGGTAGGTATCGTGGCTGAAGGGGGAAGGGGCTGGCAAAGCAGGGGTTAAGGTCAGTGTAGGTATCGTGGGTGCAGGGGGAAGGGGATGGCACAGCAGGGGTTAAGGTCATTGTAGGTATGGTGGTTGCAGGAGGAAGGGGCTGGCGCAGCAGGGGTTAAGGTCAGGGTAGGTATAGTGGCTGAAGGGGGAAGGGGCTGGCAAAGCAGGGGTTAAGGTCAGTGTAGGTATCGTGGGTGCAGGGGGAAGGGGATGGCACAGCAGGGGTTAAGGTCAGGGTAGGTATCCTGGCTACAGGGGGAAGGGGCTGGCAAACCAGGGGTTAAGGTCAGTGTAGGTATTGTGGGTGCAGGGGGAAGCGGTTGGCGCAGCAGGGGTTAAGGTCAGTGTAGGTCTCGTGTGTACAGCGGGAAGGGGCTGTCACAGAAGGGGTTAAGGTCAGTGTAGGTCTGGTGGGTGCAGGGGGAAGGGGCTGGCACAGCAGGGGTTAAGGTCAGTGTAGGTATCGTGGGTGCAGCGGGAAGGGGCTGGCGCAGCAGGGGTTAAGTTCAGTGTAGGTATCGTCGGTGCAGGGGGAAGGGCCTGGCACAGCAGGGGTTAAGGTCATTGTAGGTATCGTGGGTGCAGGGGGAAGGGGCTGGCGCAGCAGGGGTTAAGGTCAGGGTAGGTATCGTGGGTGCAGGGGGAAGGGGCTGGCGCAGCAGGGGTTAAGGTCAGGGTAGGTATCATGGGTGCAGGGGGAAGGGGCTGGCGCAGCAGGGGTTAAGGTCAGGGTAGGTATCGTGGGTGCAGGGGGAAGGGGCTGGCACAGCAGGGGTTAAGGTCAGGGTAGCTATCGTGGGTGCAGGGGGAAGGGGCTGGCGCAGCAGGGGTTAAGGTCAGGGTAGGTATCGTGGGTGCAGGGGGAAGGGGCTGGCGCAGCAGGGGTTAAGGTCAGGGTAGGTATCGTGGGTACAGCGGGAAGGGGCTGGCGCAGCAGGGGTTAAGGTCAGGGTAGGTATCGTGGGTGCAGCGGGAAGGGGCTGGTGCAGAAGGGGTTAAGGTCAGGGTAGGTATCGTGGGTGCAGGGGGAAGGGGCTGGCACAGCAGGGGTTAAGGTCAGTATAGGTATCATGGGTGCAGCGGGAAGGGGCTGGCGCAGCAGGGGTTAAGGTCAGTGTAGGTATCGCGGGTGCAGGGGGTAGCGGCTGGCGCAGCAGGGGTTAAGGTCAGTGTAGGTATCATGGGTGCAGCAGGAAGGGGCTGGCAAAGCAGGGGTTAAGGTCAGTGTAGGTTTCATGGGTGCAGGGGGAAGGGGCTGGCGCAGCAGGGGTTAAGGTCAGGGTAGGTCTGGTGGGTGCAGGGGGAAGGGGCTGGCACAGCAGGGGTTAAGGTCAGGGTAGGTATCGTGGGTGCAGGGGGAAGGGCCTGGCACAGCAGGGGTTAAGGTCAGGGTAGGTATCGTGGGTGCAGGGGGAAGAGGCTGGCACAGCAGGGGTTAAGGTCAGTGTAGGTATCGTGGGTGCAGGTGGAAGGGGCTGGCACAGCAGGGGTTAAGGTCAGTGTAGGTACCGTGGGTGCAGGGGGAAGGGGCTGGCGCAGCAGGGGTTAAGGTCAGGGTAGGTATCGTGGGTGCAGGGGGAAGGGGCTGGCGCAGCAGGGGTTAAGGTCAGGGTAGGTATCATGGGTGCAGGGGGAAGGGGCTGGCGCAGCAGGGGTTAAGGTCAGGGTAGGTATCGTGGGTGCAGGGGGAAGGGGCTGGCACAGCAGGGGTTAAGGTCAGGGTAGGTATCGTGGGTGCAGGGGGAAGGGGCTGGCGCAGCAGGGGTTAAGGTCAGGGTAGGTATCGTGGGTGCAGGGGGAAGGGGCTGGCGCAGCAGGGGTTAAGGTCAGGGTAGGTATCGTGGGTACAGCGGGAAGGGGCTGGCGCAGCAGGGGTTAAGGTCAGGGTAGGTATCGTGGGTGCAGCGGGAAGGGGCTGGCGCAGCAGGGGTTAAGGTCAGGGTAGGTATCGTGGGTGCAGGGGGAAGGGGCTGGCGCAGCAGGGGTTAAGGTCAGGGTAGGTATCATGGGTGCAGGGGGAAGGGGCTGGCGCAGCAGGGGTTAAGGTCAGGGTAGGTATCGTGGGTGCAGGGGGAAGGGGCTGGCACAGCAGGGGTTAAGGTCAGGGTAGGTATCGTGGGTGCAGGGGGAAGGGGCTGGCGCAGCAGGGGTTAAGGTCAGGGTAGGTATCGTGGGTACAGCGGGAAGGGGCTGGCGCAGCAGGGGTTAAGGTCAGGGTAGGTATCGTGGGTGCAGGGGGAAGGGGCTGGCGCAGCAGGGTTTAAGGTCAGTGTAGGTATCGTGGGTGCAGGGGGAAGGTGCTGGTGCAGCAGGGGTTAAGGTCATTGTAGGTATGGTGGTTGCAGGAGGAAGGGGCTGGCGCAGCAGGGGTTAAGGTCAGGGTAGGTATCGTGGCTGAAGGGGGAAGGGGCTGGCAAAGCAGGGGTTAAGGTCAGTGTAGGTATCGTGGGTGCAGGGGGAAGGGGATGGCACAGCAGGGGTTAAGGTCATTGTAGGTATGGTGGTTGCAGGAGGAAGGGGCTGGCGCAGCAGGGGTTAAGGTCAGGGTAGGTATAGTGGCTGAAGGGGGAAGGGGCTGGCAAATCAGGGGTTAAGGTCAGTGTAGGTATCGTGGGTGCAGGGGGAAGGGGATGGCACAGCAGGGGTTAAGGTCAGGGTAGGTATCCTGGCTACAGGGGGAAGGGGCTGCCAAACCAGGGGTTAAGGTCAGTGTAGGTATTGTGGGTGCAGGGGGAAGCGGTTGGCGCAGCAGGGGTTAAGGTCAGTGTAGGTCTCGTGTGTACAGCGGGAAGGGGCTGTCACAGAAGGGGTTAAGGTCAGTGTAGGTCTGGTGGGTGCAGGGGGAAGGGGCTGGCACAGCAGGGGTTAAGGTCAGTGTAGGTATCGTGGGTGCAGCGGGAAGGGGCTGGCGCAGCAGGGGTTAAGTTCAGTGTAGGTATCGTCGGTGCAGGGGGAAGGGCCTGGCACAGCAGGGGTTAAGGTCATTGTAGGTATCGTGGGTGCAGGGGGAAGGGGCTGGCGCAGCAGGGGTTAAGGTCAGGGTAGGTATCGTGGGTGCAGGGGGAAGGGGCTGGCGCAGCAGGGGTTAAGGTCAGGGTAGGTATCATGGGTGCAGGGGGAAGGGGCTGGCGCAGCAGGGGTTAAGGTCAGGGTAGGTATCGTGGGTGCAGGGGGAAGGGGCTGGCACAGCAGGGGTTAAGGTCAGGGTAGCTATCGTGGGTGCAGGGGGAAGGGGCTGGCGCAGCAGGGGTTAAGGTCAGGGTAGGTATCGTGGGTGCAGGGGGAAGGGGCTGGCGCAGCAGGGGTTAAGGTCAGGGTAGGTATCGTGGGTACAGCGGGAAGGGGCTGGCGCAGCAGGGGTTAAGGTCAGGGTAGGTATCGTGGGTGCAGCGGGAAGGGGCTGGTGCAGAAGGGGTTAAGGTCAGGGTAGGTATCGTGGGTGCAGGGGGAAGGGGCTGGCACAGCAGGGGTTAAGGTCAGTATAGGTATCATGGGTGCAGCGGGAAGGGGCTGGCGCAGCAGGGGTTAAGGTCAGTGTAGGTATCGCGGGTGCAGGGGGTAGCGGCTGGCGCAGCAGGGGTTAAGGTCAGTGTAGGTATCATGGGTGCAGCAGGAAGGGGCTGGCAAAGCAGGGGTTAAGGTCAGTGTAGGTTTCATGGGTGCAGGGGGAAGGGGCTGGCGCAGCAGGGGTTAAGGTCAGGGTAGGTCTGGTGGGTGCAGGGGGAAGGGGCTGGCACAGCAGGGGTTAAGGTCAGGGTAGGTATCGTGGGTGCAGGGGGAAGGGCCTGGCACAGCAGGGGTTAAGGTCAGGGTAGGTATCGTGGGTGCAGGGGGAAGAGGCTGGCACAGCAGGGGTTAAGGTCAGTGTAGGTATCGTGGGTGCAGGTGGAAGGGGCTGGCACAGCAGGGGTTAAGGTCAGTGTAGGTATCGTGGGTGCAGGGGGAAGGGGCTGGCGCAGCAGGGGTTAAGGTCAGGGTAGGTATCGTGGGTGCAGGGGGAAGGGGCTGGCGCAGCAGGGGTTAAGGTCAGGGTAGGTATCATGGGTGCAGGGGGAAGGGGCTGGCGCAGCAGGGGTTAAGGTCAGGGTAGGTATCGTGGGTGCAGGGGGAAGGGGCTGGCACAGCAGGGGTTAAGGTCAGGGTAGGTATCGTGGGTGCAGGGGGAAGGGGCTGGCGCAGCAGGGGTTAAGGTCAGGGTAGGTATCGTGGGTGCAGGGGGAAGGGGCTGGCGCAGCAGGGGTTAAGGTCAGGGTAGGTATCGTGGGTACAGCGGGAAGGGGCTGGCGCAGCAGGGGTTAAGGTCAGGGTAGGTATCGTGGGTGCAGCGGGAAGGGGCTGGTGCAGAAGGGGTTAAGGTCAGGGTAGGTATCGTGGGTGCAGGGGGAAGGGGCTGGCACAGCAGGGGTTAAGGTCAGTATAGGTATCATGGGTGCAGCGGGAAGGGGCTGGTGCAGAAGGGGTTAAGGTCAGGGTAGGGAACATGGGTGCAGGGGGAAGGGACTCGCGCAGCAGGGGTTACGGTCACTGTAGGTATTGTGGGTGCAGCGGGAAGGGGCTGGTGCAGCAGGGGTTAAGGTCAGTGTAGGTATCGTGGGTGCAGGGGGAAGGGCCTGGCACAGCAGGGGTTAAGGTCAGGGTAGGTATCGTGGGTGCAGGGGGAAGAGGCTGGCACAGCAGGGGTTAAGGTCAGTGTAGGTATCGTGGGTGCAGGTGGAAGGGGCTGGCACAGCAGGGGTTAAGGTCAGTGTAGGTTTCATGGGTGCAGGGGGAAGGGGCTGGCGCAGCAGGGGTTAAGGTCAGGGTAGGTCTGGTGGGTGCAGGGGGAAGGGGCTGGCACAGCAGGGGTTAAGGTCAGGGTAGGTATCGTGGGTGCAGGGGGAAGGGCCTGGCACAGCAGGGGTTAAGGTCAGGGTAGGTATCGTGGGTGCAGGGGGAAGAGGCTGGCACAGCAGGGGTTAAGGTCAGTGTAGGTATCGTGGGTGCAGGTGGAAGGGGCTGGCACAGCAGGGGTTAAGGTCAGTGTAGGTATCGTGGGTGCAGGGGGAAGGGGCTGGCGCAGCAGGGGTTAAGGTCAGGGTAGGTATCGTGGGTGCAGGGGGAAGGGGCTGGCGCAGCAGGGGTTAAGGTCAGGGTAGGTATCATGGGTGCAGGGGGAAGGGGCTGGCGCAGCAGGGGTTAAGGTCAGGGTAGGTATCGTGGGTGCAGGGGGAAGGGGCTGGCACAGCAGGGGTTAAGGTCAGGGTAGGTATCGTGGGTGCAGGGGGAAGGGGCTGGCGCAGCAGGGGTTAAGGTCAGGGTAGGTATCGTGGGTGCAGGGGGAAGGGGCTGGCGCAGCAGGGGTTAAGGTCAGGGTAGGTATCGTGGGTACAGCGGGAAGGGGCTGGCGCAGCAGGGGTTAAGGTCAGGGTAGGTATCGTGGGTGCAGCGGGAAGGGGCTGGTGCAGAAGGGGTTAAGGTCAGGGTAGGTATCGTGGGTGCAGGGGGAAGGGGCTGGCACAGCAGGGGTTAAGGTCAGTATAGGTATCATGGGTGCAGCGGGAAGGGGCTGGTGCAGAAGGGGTTAAGGTCAGGGTAGGGAACATGGGTGCAGGGGGAAGGGACTCGCGCAGCAGGGGTTACGGTCACTGTAGGTATTGTGGGTGCAGCGGGAAGGGGCTGGTGCAGCAGGGGTTAAGGTCAGTGTAGGTATCGTGGGTGCAGGGGGAAGGGCCTGGCACAGCAGGGGTTAAGGTCAGGGTAGGTATCGTGGGTGCAGGGGGAAGAGGCTGGCACAGCAGGGGTTAAGGTCAGTGTAGGTATCGTGGGTGCAGGTGGAAGGGGCTGGCACAGCAGGGGTTAAGGTCAGGGTAGGTATCGTGGGTGCAGGGGGAAGGGGCTGGCGCAGCAGGGTTTAAGGTCAGTGTAGGTATCGTGGGTGCAGGGGGAAGGGGCTGGCGCAGCAGGGGTTAAGGTCAGGGTAGGTATCGTGGGTGCAGGGGGAAGGGGCTGGCGCAGCAGGGGTTAAGGTCAGGGTAGGTATCGTGGGTGCAGGGGGAAGGGGATGGCACAGCAGGGGTTAAGGTCATTGTAGGTATGGTGGTTGCAGGAGGAAGGGGCTGGCGCAGCAGGGGTTAAGGTCAGGGTAGGTATAGTGGCTGAAGGGGGAAGGGGCTGGCAAAGCAGGGGTTAAGGTCAGTGTAGGTATCGTGGGTGCAGGGGGAAGGGGATGGCACAGCAGGGGTTAAGGTCAGGGTAGGTATCCTGGCTACAGGGGGAAGGGGCTGGCAAACCAGGGGTTAAGGTCAGTGTAGGTATTGTGGGTGCAGGGGGAAGCGGTTGGCGCAGCAGGGGTTAAGGTCAGTGTAGGTCTCGTGTGTACAGCGGGAAGGGGCTGTCACAGAAGGGGTTAAGGTCAGTGTAGGTCTGGTGGGTGCAGGGGGAAGGGGCTGGCACAGCAGGGGTTAAGGTCAGTGTAGGTATCGTGGGTGCAGCGGGAAGGGGCTGGCGCAGCAGGGGTTAAGTTCAGTGTAGGTATCGTGGGTGCAGGGGGAAGGGCCTGGCACAGCAGGGGTTAAGGTCATTGTAGGTATCGTGGTTGCAGGAGGAAGGGGATGGCACTGCAGGGATTAAGGTCAGTGTAGGTATTGTGGGTGCAACGGGAAGGGGCTGGCGCAGCAGGGGTTAAGGTCAGTGTAGGTATCGTGGGTGCAGGGGGAAGGGGCTGGCGCAGCAGGGGTTAAGGTCAGGGTAGGTATCGTGGGTGCAGGGGGGAGGGGCTGGCGCAGCAGGGGTTAAGGTCAGGGTAGGTATCATGGGTGCAGGGGGAAGGGGCTGGCGCAGCAGGGGTTAAGGTCAGGGTAGGTATCGTGGGTGCAGGGGGAAGGGGCTGGCACAGCAGGGGTTAAGGTCAGGGTAGGTATCGTGGGTGCAGGGGGAAGGGGCTGGCGCAGCAGGGGTTAAGGTCAGGGTAGGTATCGTGGGTGCAGGGGGAAGGGGCTGGCGCAGCAGGGGTTAAGGTCAGGGTAGGTATCGTGGGTACAGCGGGAAGGGGCTGGCGCAGCAGGGGTTAAGGTCAGGGTAGGTATCGTGGGTGCAGCGGGAAGGGGCTGGTGCAGAAGGGGTTAAGGTCAGGGCAGGTATCGTGGGTGCAGGGGGAAGGGGCTGGCACAGCAGGGGTTAAGGTCAGTATAGGTATCATGGGTGCAGCGGGAAGGGGCTGGCGCAGCAGGGGTTAAGGTCAGTGTAGGTATCGCGGGTGCAGGGGGTAGCGGCTGGCGCAGCAGGGGTTAAGGTCAGTGTAGGTATCATGGGTGCAGCAGGAAGGGGCTGGCAAAGCAGGGGTTAAGGTCAGTGTAGGTTTCATGGGTGCAGGGGGAAGGGGCTGGCGCAGCAGGGGTTAAGGTCAGGGTAGGTCTGGTGGGTGCAGGGGGAAGGGGCTGGCACAGCAGGGGTTAAGGTCAGGGTAGGTATCGTGGGTGCAGGGGGAAGGGCCTGGCACAGCAGGGGTTAAGGTCAGGGTAGGTATCGTGGGTGCAGGGGGAAGAGGCTGGCACAGCAGGGGTTAAGGTCAGTGTAGGTATCGTGGGTGCAGGTGGAAGGGGCTGGCACAGCAGGGGTTAAGGTCAGGGTAGGTATCGTGGGTGCAGGGGGAAGGGGCTGGCGCAGCAGGGGTTAAGGTCAGTGTAGGTATCGTGGGTGCAGGGGGAAGGGGCTGGCGCAGCAGGGGTTAAGGTCAGGGTAGGTATCGTGGGTGCAGGGGGAAGGGGCTGGCGCAGCAGGGGTTAAGGTCAGGGTAGGTATCATGGGTGCAGGGGGAAGGGGCTGGCGCAGCAGGGGTTAAGGTCAGGGTAGGTATCGTGGGTGCAGGGGGAAGGGGCTGGCACAGCAGGGGTTAAGGTCAGGGTAGGTATCGTGGGTGCAGGGGGAAGGGGCTGGCGCAGCAGGGGTTAAGGTCAGGGTAGGTATCGTGGGTGCAGGGGGAAGGGGCTGGCGCAGCAGAGGTTAAGGTCAGGGTAGGTATCGTGGGTACAGCGGGAAGGGGCTGGCGCAGCAGGGGTTAAGGTCAGGGTAGGTATCGTGGGTGCAGGGGGAAGGGGCTGGCGCAGCAGGGGTTAAGGTCATTGTAGGTATCGTGGGTGCAGGGGGAAGGTGCTGGTGCAGCAGGGGTTAAGGTCATTGTAGGTATGGTGGTTGCAGGAGGAAGGGGCTGGCGCAGCAGGGGTTAAGGTCAGGGTAGGTATCGTGGCTGAAGGGGGAAGGGGCTGGCAAAGCAGGGGTTAAGGTCAGTGTAGGTATCGTGGATGCAGGGGGAAGGGGATGGCACAGCAGGGGTTAAGGTCATTGTCGGTATGGTGGTTGCAGGAGGAAGGGGCTGGCGCAGCAGGGGTTAAGGTCAGGGTAGGTATCGTGGCTGAAGGGGGAAGGGGCTGGCAAAGCAGGGGTTAAGGTCAGTGTAGGTATCGTGGGTGCAGGGGGAAGGGGATGGCACAGCAGGGGTTAAGGTCATTGTAGGTATGGTGGTTGCAGGAGGAAGGGGCTGGCGCAGCAGGGGTTAAGGTCAGGGTAGGTATAGTGGCTGAAGGGGGAAGGGGCTGGCAAAGCAGGGGTTAAGGTCAGTGTAGGTATCGTGGGTGCAGGGGGAAGGGGATGGCACAGCAGGGGTTAAGGTCAGGGTCGGTATCCTGGCTACAGGGGGAAGGGGCTGGCAAACCAGGGGTTAAGGTCAGTGTAGGTATTGTGGGTGCAGGGGGAAGCGGTTGGCGCAGCAGGGGTTAAGGTCAGTGTAGGTTTCGTGTGTACAGCGGGAAGGGGCTGTCACAGAAGGGGTTAAGGTCAGTGTAGGTCTGGTGGGTGCAGGGGGAAGGGGCTGGCACAGCAGGGGTTAAGGTCAGTGTAGGTATCGTGGGTGCAGCGGGAAGGGGCTGGCGCAGCAGGGGTTAAGTTCAGTGTAGGTATCGTGGGTGCAGGGGGAAGGGCCTGGCACAGCAGGGGTTAAGGTCATTGTAGGTATCGTGGGTGCAGGGGGAAGGGGCTGGCGCAGCAGGGGTTAAGGTCAGGGTAGGTATCGTGGGTGCAGGGGGAAGGGGCTGGCGCAGCAGGGGTTAAGGTCAGGGTAGGTATCATGGGTGCAGGGGGAAGGGGCTGGCGCAGCAGGGGTTAAGGTCAGGGTAGGTATCGTGGGTGCAGGGGGAAGGGGCTGGCACAGCAGGGGTTAAGGTCAGGGTAGGTATCGTGGGTGCAGGGGGAAGGGGCTGGCGCAGCAGGGGTTAAGGTTAGGGTAGGTATCGTGGGTGCAGGGGGAAGGGGCTGGCGCAGCAGGGGTTAAGGTCAGGGTAGGTATCGTGGGTACAGCGGGAAGGGGCTGGCGCAGCAGGGGTTAAGGTCAGGGTAGGTATCGTGGGTGCAGCGGGAAGGGGCTGGTGCAGAAGGGGTTAAGGTCAGAGTAGGTATCGTGGGTGCAGGGGGAAGGGGCTGGCACAGCAGGGGTTAAGGTCAGTATAGGTATCATGGGTGCAGCGGGAAGGGGCTGGCGCAGCAGGGGTTAAGGTCAGTGTAGGTATCGCGGGTGCAGGGGGTAGCGGCTGGCGCAGCAGGGGTTAAGGTCAGTGTAGGTATCATGGGTGCAGCAGGAAGGGGCTGGCAAAGCAGGGATTAAGGTCAGTGTAGGTTTCATGGGTGCAGGGGGAAGGGGCTGGCGCAGCAGGGGTTAAGGTCAGGGTAGGTCTGGTGGGTGCAGGGGGAAGGGGCTGGCACAGCAGGGGTTAAGGTCAGGGTAGGTCTGGTGGGTGCAGGGGGAAGGGGCTGGCACAGCAGGGGTTAAGGTCAGGGTAGGTATCGTGGGTGCAGGGGGAAGGGCCTGGCACAGCAGGGGTTAAGGTCAGGGTAGGTATCGTGGGTGCAGGGGGAAGAGGCTGGCACAGCAGGGGTTAAGGTCAGTGTAGGTATCGTGGGTGCAGGTGGAAGGGGCTGGCACAGCAGGGGTTAAGGTCAGTGTAGGTATCGTGGGTGCAGGGGGAAGGGGCTGGCGCAGCAGGGGTTAAGGTCAGGGTAGGTATCGTGGGTGCAGGGGGAAGGGGCTGGCGCAGCAGGGGTTAAGGTCAGGGTAGGTATCATGGGTGCAGGGGGAAGGGGCTGGCGCAGCAGGGGTTAAGGTCAGGGTAGGTATCGTGGGTGCAGGGGGAAGGGGCTGGCACAGCAGGGGTTAAGGTCAGGGTAGGTATCGTGGGTGCAGGGGGAAGGGGCTGGCGCAGCAGGGGTTAAGGTCAGGGTAGGTATCGTGGGTGCAGGGGGAAGGGGCTGGCGCAGCAGGGGTTAAGGTCAGGGTAGGTATCGTGGGTACAGCGGGAAGGGGCTGGCGCAGCAGGGGTTAAGGTCAGGGTAGGTATCGTGGGTGCAGCGGGAAGGGGCTGGTGCAGAAGGGGTTAAGGTCAGGGTAGGTATCGTGGGTGCAGGGGGAAGGGGCTGGCACAGCAGGGGTTAAGGTCAGTATAGGTATCATGGGTGCAGCGGGAAGGGGCTGGTGCAGAAGGGGTTAAGGTCAGGGTAGGGAACATGGGTGCAGGGGGAAGGGACTCGCGCAGCAGGGGTTACGGTCACTGTAGGTATTGTGGGTGCAGCGGGAAGGGGCTGGTGCAGCAGGGGTTAAGGTCAGTGTAGGTATCGTGGGTGCAGGGGGAAGGGCCTGGCACAGCAGGGGTTAAGGTCAGGGTAGGTATCGTGGGTGCAGGGGGAAGAGGCTGGCACAGCAGGGGTTAAGGTCAGTGTAGGTATCGTGGGTGCAGGTGGAAGGGGCTGGCACAGCAGGGGTTAAGGTCAGGGTAGGTATCGTGGGTGCAGGGGGAAGGGGCTGGCGCAGCAGGGTTTAAGGTCAGTGTAGGTATCGTGGGTGCAGGGGGAAGGGGCTGGCGCAGCAGGGGTTAAGGTCAGGGTAGGTATCGTGGGTGCAGGGGGAAGGGGCTGGCGCAGCAGGGGTTAAGGTCAGGGTAGGTATCGTGGGTGCAGGGGGAAGGGGATGGCACAGCAGGGGTTAAGGTCATTGTAGGTATGGTGGTTGCAGGAGGAAGGGGCTGGCGCAGCAGGGGTTAAGGTCAGGGTAGGTATAGTGGCTGAAGGGGGAAGGGGCTGGCAAAGCAGGGGTTAAGGTCAGTGTAGGTATCGTGGGTGCAGGGGGAAGGGGATGGCACAGCAGGGGTTAAGGTCAGGGTAGGTATCCTGGCTACAGGGGGAAGGGGCTGGCAAACCAGGGGTTAAGGTCAGTGTAGGTATTGTGGGTGCAGGGGGAAGCGGTTGGCGCAGCAGGGGTTAAGGTCAGTGTAGGTCTCGTGTGTACAGCGGGAAGGGGCTGTCACAGAAGGGGTTAAGGTCAGTGTAGGTCTGGTGGGTGCAGGGGGAAGGGGCTGGCACAGCAGGGGTTAAGGTCAGTGTAGGTATCGTGGGTGCAGCGGGAAGGGGCTGGCGCAGCAGGGGTTAAGTTCAGTGTAGGTATCGTGGGTGCAGGGGGAAGGGCCTGGCACAGCAGGGGTTAAGGTCATTGTAGGTATCGTGGTTGCAGGAGGAAGGGGATGGCACTGCAGGGATTAAGGTCAGTGTAGGTATTGTGGGTGCAACGGGAAGGGGCTGGCGCAGCAGGGGTTAAGGTCAGTGTAGGTATCGTGGGTGCAGGGGGAAGGGGCTGGCGCAGCAGGGGTTAAGGTCAGGGTAGGTATCGTGGGTGCAGGGGGAAGGGGCTGGCGCAGCAGGGGTTAAGGTCAGGGTAGGTATCATGGGTGCAGGGGGAAGGGGCTGGCGCAGCAGGGGTTAAGGTCAGGGTAGGTATCGTGGGTGCAGGGGGAAGGGGCTGGCACAGCAGGGGTTAAGGTCAGGGTAGGTATCGTGGGTGCAGGGGGAAGGGGCTGGCGCAGCAGGGGTTAAGGTCAGGGTAGGTATCGTGGGTGCAGGGGGAAGGGGCTGGCGCAGCAGGGGTTAAGGTCAGGGTAGGTATCGTGGGTACAGCGGGAAGGGGCTGGCGCAGCAGGGGTTAAGGTCAGGGTAGGTATCGTGGGTGCAGCGGGAAGGGGCTGGTGCAGAAGGGGTTAAGGTCAGGGCAGGTATCGTGGGTGCAGGGGGAAGGGGCTGGCACAGCAGGGGTTAAGGTCAGTATAGGTATCATGGGTGCAGCGGGAAGGGGCTGGCGCAGCAGGGGTTAAGGTCAGTGTAGGTATCGCGGGTGCAGGGGGTAGCGGCTGGCGCAGCAGGGGTTAAGGTCAGTGTAGGTATCGTGGGTGCAGGGGGAAGGGGCTGGCGCAGCAGGGGTTAAGGTTAGGGTAGGTATCGTGGGTGCAGGGGGAAGGGGCTGGCGCAGCAGGGGTTAAGGTCAGGGTAGGTATCGTGGGTACAGCGGGAAGGGGCTGGCGCAGCAGGGGTTAAGGTCAGGGTAGGTATCGTGGGTGCAGCGGGAAGGGGCTGGTGCAGAAGGGGTTAAGGTCAGGGTAGGTATCGTGGGTGCAGGGGGAAGGGGCTGGCACAGCAGGGGTTAAGGTCAGTATAGGTATCATGGGTGCAGCGGGAAGGGGCTGGCGCAGCAGGGGTTAAGGTCAGTGTAGGTATCGCGGGTGCAGGGGGTAGCGGCTGGCGCAGCAGGGGTTAAGGTCAGTGTAGGTATCATGGGTGCAGCAGGAAGGGGCTGGCAAAGCAGGGGTTAAGGTCAGTGTAGGTTTCATGGGTGCAGGGGGAAGGGGCTGGCGCAGCAGGGGTTAAGGTCAGGGTAGGTCTGGTGGGTGCAGGGGGAAGGGGCTGGCACAGCAGGGGTTAAGGTCAGGGTAGGTCTGGTGGGTGCAGGGGGAAGGGGCTGGCACAGCAGGGGTTAAGGTCAGGGTAGGTATCGTGGGTGCAGGGGGAAGGGCCTGGCACAGCAGGGGTTAAGGTCAGGGTAGGTATCGTGGGTGCAGGGGGAAGAGGCTGGCACAGCAGGGGTTAAGGTCAGTGTAGGTATCGTGGGTGCAGGTGGAAGGGGCTGGCACAGCAGGGGTTAAGGTCAGGGTAGGTATCGTGGGTGCAGGGGGAAGGGGCTGGCGCAGCAGGGGTTAAGGTCAGGGTAGGTATCATGGGTGCAGGGGGAAGGGGCTGGCGCAGCAGGGGTTAAGGTCAGGGTAGGTATCGTGGGTGCAGGGGGAAGGGGCTGGCACAGCAGGGGTTAAGGTCAGGGTAGGTATCGTGGGTGCAGGGGGAAGGGGCTGGCGCAGCAGGGGTTAAGGTCAGGGTAGGTATCGTGGGTGCAGGGGGAAGGGGCTGGCGCAGCAGGGGTTAAGGTCAGGGTAGGTATCGTGGGTACAGCGGGAAGGGGCTGGCGCAGCAGGGGTTAAGGTCAGGGTAGGTATCGTGGGTGCAGCGGGAAGGGGCTGGTGCAGAAGGGGTTAAGGTCAGGGTAGGTATCGTGGGTGCAGGGGGAAGGGGCTGGCACAGCAGGGGTTAAGGTCAGTATAGGTATCATGGGTGCAGCGGGAAGGGGCTGGTGCAGAAGGGGTTAAGGTCAGGGTAGGGAACATGGGTGCAGGGGGAAGGGACTCGCGCAGCAGGGGTTACGGTCACTGTAGGTATTGTGGGTGCAGCGGGAAGGGGCTGGTGCAGCAGGGGTTAAGGTCAGTGTAGGTATCGTGGGTGCAGGGGGAAGGGCCTGGCACAGCAGGGGTTAAGGTCAGGGTAGGTATCGTGGGTGCAGGGGGAAGAGGCTGGCACAGCAGGGGTTAAGGTCAGTGTAGGTATCGTGGGTGCAGGTGGAAGGGGCTGGCACAGCAGGGGTTAAGGTCAGGGTAGGTATCGTGGGTGCAGGGGGAAGGGGCTGGCGCAGCAGGGTTTAAGGTCAGTGTAGGTATCGTGGGTGCAGGGGGAAGGGGCTGGCGCAGCAGGGGTTAAGGTCAGGGTAGGTATCGTGGGTGCAGGGGGAAGGGGCTGGCGCAGCAGGGGTTAAGGTCAGGGTAGGTATCGTGGGTGCAGGGGGAAGGGGATGGCACAGCAGGGGTTAAGGTCATTGTAGGTATGGTGGTTGCAGGAGGAAGGGGCTGGCGCAGCAGGGGTTAAGGTCAGGGTAGGTATAGTGGCTGAAGGGGGAAGGGGCTGGCAAAGCAGGGGTTAAGGTCAGTGTAGGTATTGTGGGTGCAGGGGGAAGCGGTTGGCGCAGCAGGGGTTAAGGTCAGTGTAGGTCTCGTGTGTACAGCGGGAAGGGGCTGTCACAGAAGGGGTTAAGGTCAGTGTAGGTCTGGTGGGTGCAGGGGGAAGGGGCTGGCACAGCAGGGGTTAAGGTCAGTGTAGGTATCGTGGGTGCAGCGGGAAGGGGCTGGCGCAGCAGGGGTTAAGTTCAGTGTAGGTATCGTGGGTGCAGGGGGAAGGGCCTGGCACAGCAGGGGTTAAGGTCATTGTAGGTATCGTGGTTGCAGGAGGAAGGGGATGGCACTGCAGGGATTAAGGTCAGTGTAGGTATTGTGGGTGCAACGGGAAGGGGCTGGCGCAGCAGGGGTTAAGGTCAGTGTAGGTATCGTGGGTGCAGGGGGAAGGGGCTGGCGCAGCAGGGGTTAAGGTCAGGGTAGGTATCGTGGGTGCAGGGGGAAGGGGCTGGCGCAGCAGGGGTTAAGGTCAGGGTAGGTATCCTGGCTACAGGGGGAAGGGGCTGGCAAACCAGGGGTTAAGGTCAGTGTAGGTATTGTGGGTGCAGGGGGAAGCGGTTGGCGCAGCAGGGGTTAAGGTCAGTGTAGGTCTCGTGTGTACAGCGGGAAGGGGCTGTCACAGAAGGGGTTAAGGTCAGTGTAGGTCTGGTGGGTGCAGGGGGAAGGGGATGGCACAGCAGGGGTTAAGGTCAGGGTAGGTATCCTGGCTACAGGGGGAAGGGGCTGGCAAACCAGGGGTTAAGGTCAGTGTAGGTATTGTGGGTGCAGGGGGAAGCGGTTGGCGCAGCAGGGGTTAAGGTCAGTGTAGGTCTCGTGTGTACAGCGGGAAGGGGCTGTCACAGAAGGGGTTAAGGTCAGTGTAGGTCTGGTGGGTGCAGGGGGAAGGGGCTGGCACAGCAGGGGTTAAGGTCAGTGTAGGTATCGTGGGTGCAGCGGGAAGGGGCTGGCGCAGCAGGGGTTAAGTTCAGTGTAGGTATCGTGGGTGCAGGGGGAAGGGCCTGGCACAGCAGGGGTTAAGGTCATTGTAGGTATCGTGGTTGCAGGAGGAAGGGGATGGCACTGCAGGGATTAAGGTCAGTGTAGGTATTGTGGGTGCAACGGGAAGGGGCTGGCGCAGCAGGGGTTAAGGTCAGTGTAGGTATCGTGGGTGCAGGGGGAAGGGGCTGGCGCAGCAGGGGTTAAGGTCAGGGTAGGTATCGTGGGTGCAGGGGGAAGGGGCTGGCGCAGCAGGGGTTAAGGTCAGGGTAGGTATCATGGGTGCAGGGGGAAGGGGCTGGCGCAGCAGGGGTTAAGGTCAGGGTAGGTATCGTGGGTGCAGGGGGAAGGGGCTGGCACAGCAGGGGTTAAGGTCAGGGTAGATATCGTGGGTGCAGGGGGAAGGGGCTGGCGCAGCAGGGGTTAAGGTCAGGGTAGGTATCGTGGGTGCAGGGGGAAGGGGCTGGCGCAGCAGGGGTTAAGGTCAGGGTAGGTATCGTGGGTACAGCGGGAAGGGGCTGGCGCAGCAGGGGTTAAGGTCAGGGTAGGTATCGTGGGTGCAGCGGGAAGGGGCTGGTGCAGAAGGGGTTAAGGTCAGGGTAGGTATCGTGGGTGCAGGGGGAAGGGGCTGGCACAGCAGGGGTTAAGGTCAGTATAGGTATCATGGGTGCAGCGGGAAGGGGCTGGCGCAGCAGGGGTTAAGGTCAGTGTAGGTATCGCGGGTGCAGGGGGTAGCGGCTGGCGCAGCAGGGGTTAAGGTCAGTGTAGGTATCATGGGTGCAGCAGGAAGGGGCTGGCAAAGCAGGGGTTAAGGTCAGTGTAGGTTTCATGGGTGCAGGGGGAAGGGGCTGGCGCAGCAGGGGTTAAGGTCAGGGTAGGTCTGGTGGGTGCAGGGGGAAGGGGCTGGCACAGCAGGGGTTAAGGTCAGGGTAGGTATCGTGGGTGCAGGGGGAAGGGCCTGGCACAGCAGGGGTTAAGGTCAGGGTAGGTATCGTGGGTGCAGGGGGAAGAGGCTGGCACAGCAGGGGTTAAGGTCAGTGTAGGTATCGTGGGTGCAGGTGGAAGGGGCTGGCACAGCAGGGGTTAAGGTCAGGGTAGGTATCGTGGGTGCAGGGGGAAGGGGCTGGCGCAGCAGGGGTTAAGGTCAGTGTATGTATCGTGGGTGCAGGGGGAAGGGGCTGGCGCAGCAGGGGTTAAGGTCAGGGTAGGTATCGTGGGTGCAGGGGGAAGGGGCTGGCGCAGCAGGGGTTAAGGTCAGGGTAGGTATCATGGGTGCAGGGGGAAGGGGCTGGCGCAGCAGGGGTTAAGGTCAGGGTAGGTATCGTGGGTGCAGGGGGAAGGGGCTGGCACAGCAGGGGTTAAGGTCAGGGTAGGTATCGTGGGTGCAGGGGGAAGGGGCTGGCGCAGCAGGTGTTAAGGTCAGGGTAGGTATCGTGGGTGCAGGGGGAAGGGGCTGGCGCAGCAGGGGTTAAGGTCAGGGTAGGTATCGTGGGTACAGCGGGAAGGGGCTGGCGCAGCAGGGGTTAAGGTCAGGGTAGGTATCGTGGGTGCAGCGGGAAGGGGCTGGTGCAGAAGGGGTTAAGGTCAGGGTAGGTATCGTGGGTGCAGGGGGAAGGGGCTGGCACAGCAGGGGTTAAGGTCAGTATAGGTATCATGGGTGCAGCGGGAAGGGGCTGGTGCAGAAGGGGTTAAGGTCAGGGTAGGGAACCTGGGTGCAGGGGGAAGGGACTCGCGCAGCAGGGGTTACGGTCACTGTAGGTATTGTGGGTGCAGCGGGAAGGGGCTGGTGCAGCAGGGGTTAAGGTCAGGGTAGGTATCGTGGGTGCAGGGGGAAGGGGCTGGCACAGCAGGGGTTAAGGTCAGGGTAGGTATCGTGGGTGCAGGGGGAAGGGGCTGGCACAGCAGGGGTTAAGGTCAGGGTAGGTATCGTGGGTGCAGGGGGAAGGGGCTGGCGCAGCAGGGGTTAAGGTCAGGGTAGGTATCGTGGGTGCAGGGGGAAGGGGCTGGCGCAGCAGGGGTTAAGGTCAGGGTAGGTATCGTGGGTACAGCGGGAAGGGGCTGGCGCAGCAGGGGTTAAGGTCAGGGTAGGTATCGTGGGTGCAGCGGGAAGGGGCTGGTGCAGAAGGGGTTAAGGTCAGGGTAGGTATCGTGGGTGCAGGGGGAAGGGGCTGGCACAGCAGGGGTTAAGGTCAGTATAGGTATCATGGGTGCAGCGGGAAGGGGCTGGTGCAGAAGGGGTTAAGGTCAGGGTAGGGAACATGGGTGCAGGGGGAAGGGACTCGCGCAGCAGGGGTTACGGTCACTGTAGGTATTGTGGGTGCAGCGGGAAGGGGCTGGTGCAGCAGGGGTTAAGGTCAGTGTAGGTATCGTGGGTGCAGGGGGAAGGGCCTGGCACAGCAGGGGTTAAGGTCAGGGTAGGTATCGTGGGTGCAGGGGGAAGAGGCTGGCACAGCAGGGGTTAAGGTCAGTGTAGGTATCGTGGGTGCAGGTGGAAGGGGCTGGCACAGCAGGGGTTAAGGTCAGGGTAGGTATCGTGGGTGCAGGGGGAAGGGGCTGGCGCAGCAGGGTTTAAGGTCAGTGTAGGTATCGTGGGTGCAGGGGGAAGGGGCTGGCGCAGCAGGGGTTAAGGTCAGGGTAGGTATCGTGGGTGCAGGGGGAAGGGGCTGGCGCAGCAGGGGTTAAGGTCAGGGTAGGTATCGTGGGTGCAGGGGGAAGGGGATGGCACAGCAGGGGTTAAGGTCATTGTAGGTATGGTGGTTGCAGGAGGAAGGGGCTGGCGCAGCAGGGGTTAAGGTCAGGGTAGGTATAGTGGCTGAAGGGGGAAGGGGCTGGCAAAGCAGGGGTTAAGGTCAGTGTAGGTATTGTGGGTGCAGGGGGAAGCGGTTGGCGCAGCAGGGGTTAAGGTCAGTGTAGGTCTCGTGTGTACAGCGGGAAGGGGCTGTCACAGAAGGGGTTAAGGTCAGTGTAGGTCTGGTGGGTGCAGGGGGAAGGGGCTGGCACAGCAGGGGTTAAGGTCAGTGTAGGTATCGTGGGTGCAGCGGGAAGGGGCTGGCGCAGCAGGGGTTAAGTTCAGTGTAGGTATCGTGGGTGCAGGGGGAAGGGCCTGGCACAGCAGGGGTTAAGGTCATTGTAGGTATCGTGGTTGCAGGAGGAAGGGGATGGCACTGCAGGGATTAAGGTCAGTGTAGGTATTGTGGGTGCAACGGGAAGGGGCTGGCGCAGCAGGGGTTAAGGTCAGTGTAGGTATCGTGGGTGCAGGGGGAAGGGGCTGGCGCAGCAGGGGTTAAGGTCAGGGTAGGTATCGTGGGTGCAGGGGGAAGGGGCTGGCGCAGCAGGGGTTAAGGTCAGGGTAGGTATCCTGGCTACAGGGGGAAGGGGCTGGCAAACCAGGGGTTAAGGTCAGTGTAGGTATTGTGGGTGCAGGGGGAAGCGGTTGGCGCAGCAGGGGTTAAGGTCAGTGTAGGTCTCGTGTGTACAGCGGGAAGGGGCTGTCACAGAAGGGGTTAAGGTCAGTGTAGGTCTGGTGGGTGCAGGGGGAAGGGGATGGCACAGCAGGGGTTAAGGTCAGGGTAGGTATCCTGGCTACAGGGGGAAGGGGCTGGCAAACCAGGGGTTAAGGTCAGTGTAGGTATTGTGGGTGCAGGGGGAAGCGGTTGGCGCAGCAGGGGTTAAGGTCAGTGTAGGTCTCGTGTGTACAGCGGGAAGGGGCTGTCACAGAAGGGGTTAAGGTCAGTGTAGGTCTGGTGGGTGCAGGGGGAAGGGGCTGGCACAGCAGGGGTTAAGGTCAGTGTAGGTATCGTGGGTGCAGCGGGAAGGGGCTGGCGCAGCAGGGGTTAAGTTCAGTGTAGGTATCGTGGGTGCAGGGGGAAGGGCCTGGCACAGCAGGGGTTAAGGTCATTGTAGGTATCGTGGTTGCAGGAGGAAGGGGATGGCACTGCAGGGATTAAGGTCAGTGTAGGTATTGTGGGTGCAACGGGAAGGGGCTGGCGCAGCAGGGGTTAAGGTCAGTGTAGGTATCGTGGGTGCAGGGGGAAGGGGCTGGCGCAGCAGGGGTTAAGGTCAGGGTAGGTATCGTGGGTGCAGGGGGAAGGGGCTGGCGCAGCAGGGGTTAAGGTCAGGGTAGGTATCATGGGTGCAGGGGGAAGGGGCTGGCGCAGCAGGGGTTAAGGTCAGGGTAGGTATCGTGGGTGCAGGGGGAAGGGGCTGGCACAGCAGGGGTTAAGGTCAGGGTAGATATCGTGGGTGCAGGGGGAAGGGGCTGGCGCAGCAGGGGTTAAGGTCAGGGTAGGTATCGTGGGTGCAGGGGGAAGGGGCTGGCGCAGCAGGGGTTAAGGTCAGGGTAGGTATCGTGGGTACAGCGGGAAGGGGCTGGCGCAGCAGGGGTTAAGGTCAGGGTAGGTATCGTGGGTGCAGCGGGAAGGGGCTGGTGCAGAAGGGGTTAAGGTCAGGGTAGGTATCGTGGGTGCAGGGGGAAGGGGCTGGCACAGCAGGGGTTAAGGTCAGTATAGGTATCATGGGTGCAGCGGGAAGGGGCTGGCGCAGCAGGGGTTAAGGTCAGTGTAGGTATCGCGGGTGCAGGGGGTAGCGGCTGGCGCAGCAGGGGTTAAGGTCAGTGTAGGTATCATGGGTGCAGCAGGAAGGGGCTGGCAAAGCAGGGGTTAAGGTCAGTGTAGGTTTCATGGGTGCAGGGGGAAGGGGCTGGCGCAGCAGGGGTTAAGGTCAGGGTAGGTCTGGTGGGTGCAGGGGGAAGGGGCTGGCACAGCAGGGGTTAAGGTCAGGGTAGGTATCGTGGGTGCAGGGGGAAGGGCCTGGCACAGCAGGGGTTAAGGTCAGTGTAGGTATCGTGGGTGCAGGTGGAAGGGGCTGGCACAGCAGGGGTTAAGGTCAGGGTAGGTATCGTGGGTGCAGGGGGAAGGGGCTGGCGCAGCAGGGGTTAAGGTCAGTGTATGTATCGTGGGTGCAGGGGGAAGGGGCTGGCGCAGCAGGGGTTAAGGTCAGGGTAGGTATCGTGGGTGCAGGGGGAAGGGGCTGGCGCAGCAGGGGTTAAGGTCAGGGTAGGTATCATGGGTGCAGGGGGAAGGGGCTGGCGCAGCAGGGGTTAAGGTCAGGGTAGGTATCGTGGGTGCAGGGGGAAGGGGCTGGCACAGCAGGGGTTAAGGTCAGGGTAGGTATCGTGGGTGCAGGGGGAAGGGGCTGGCGCAGCAGGTGTTAAGGTCAGGGTAGGTATCGTGGGTGCAGGGGGAAGGGGCTGGCGCAGCAGGGGTTAAGGTCAGGGTAGGTATCGTGGGTACAGCGGGAAGGGGCTGGCGCAGCAGGGGTTAAGGTCAGGGTAGGTATCGTGGGTGCAGCGGGAAGGGGCTGGTGCAGAAGGGGTTAAGGTCAGGGTAGGTATCGTGGGTGCAGGGGGAAGGGGCTGGCACAGCAGGGGTTAAGGTCAGTATAGGTATCATGGGTGCAGCGGGAAGGGGCTGGTGCAGAAGGGGTTAAGGTCAGGGTAGGGAACCTGGGTGCAGGGGGAAGGGACTCGCGCAGCAGGGGTTACGGTCACTGTAGGTATTGTGGGTGCAGCGGGAAGGGGCTGGTGCAGCAGGGGTTAAGGTCAGTGTAGGTATCGTGGGTGCAGGGGGAAGGGCCTGGCACAGCAGGGGTTAAGGTCAGGGTAGGTATCGTGGGTGCAGGGGGAAGAGGCTGGCACAGCAGGGGTTAAGGTCAGTGTAGGTATCGTGGGTGCAGGTGGAAGGGGCTGGCACAGCAGGGGTTAAGGTCAGGGTAGGTATCGTGGGTGCAGGGGGAAGGGGCTGGCGCAGCAGGGTTTAAGGTCAGTGTAGGTATCGTGGGTGCAGGGGGAAGGTGCTGGTGCAGCAGGGGTTAAGGTCATTGTAGGTATGGTGGTTGCAGGAGGAAGGGGCTGGCGCAGCAGGGGTTAAGGTCAGGGTAGGTATCGTGGCTGAAGGGGGAAGGGGCTGGCAAAGCAGGGGTTAAGGTCAGTGTAGGTATCGTGGGTGCAGGGGGAAGGGGATGGCACAGCAGGGGTTAAGGTCATTGTAGGTATGGTGGTTGCAGGAGGAAGGGGCTGGCGCAGCAGGGGTTAAGGTCAGGGTAGGTATAGTGGCTGAAGGGGGAAGGGGCTGGCAAAGCAGGGGTTAAGGTCAGTGTAGGTATCGTGGGTGCAGGGGGAAGGGGATGGCACAGCAGGGGTTAAGGTCAGGGTAGGTATCCTGGCTACAGGGGGAAGGGGCTGGCAAACCAGGGGTTAAGGTCAGTGTAGGTATTGTGGGTGCAGGGGGAAGCGGTTGGCGCAGCAGGGGTTAAGGTCAGTGTAGGTCTCGTGTGTACAGCGGGAAGGGGCTGTCACAGAAGGGGTTAAGGTCAGTGTAGGTCTGGTGGGTGCAGGGGGAAGGGGCTGGCACAGCAGGGGTTAAGGTCAGTGTAGGTATCGTGGGTGCAGCGGGAAGGGGCTGGCGCAGCAGGGGTTAAGTTCAGTGTAGGTATCGTGGGTGCAGGGGGAAGGGCCTGGCACAGCAGGGGTTAAGGTCATTGTAGGTATCGTGGTTGCAGGAGGAAGGGGATGGCACTGCAGGGATTAAGGTCAGTGTAGGTATTGTGGGTGCAACGGGAAGGGGCTGGCGCAGCAGGGGTTAAGGTCAGTGTAGGTATCGTGGGTGCAGGGGGAAGGGGCGGGCGCAGCAGGGGTTAAGGTCAGGGTAGGTATCGTGGGTGCAGGGGGAAGGGGCTGGCGCAGCAGGGGTTAAGGTCAGGGTAGGTATCATGGGTGCAGGGGGAAGGGGCTGGCGCAGCAGGGGTTAAGGTCAGGGTAGGTATCGTGGGTGCAGGGGGAAGGGGCTGGCACAGCAGGGGTTAAGGTCAGGGTAGGTATCGTGGGTGCAGGGGGAAGGGGCTGGCGCAGCAGGGGTTAAGGTCAGGGTAGGTATCGTGGGTGCAGGGGGAAGGGGCTGGCGCAGCAGGGGTTAAGGTCAGGGTAGGTATCGTGGGTACAGCGGGAAGGGGCTGGCGCAGCAGGGGTTAAGGTCAGGGTAGGTATCGTGGGTGCAGCGGGAAGGGGCTGGTGCAGAAGGGGTTAAGGTCAGGGTAGGTATCGTGGGTGCAGGGGGAAGGGGCTGGCACAGCAGGGGTTAAGGTCAGTATAGGTATCATGGGTGCAGCGGGAAGGGGCTGGTGCAGAAGGGGTTAAGGTCAGGGTAGGGAACATGGGTGCAGGGGGAAGGGACTCGCGCAGCAGGGGTTACGGTCACTGTAGGTATTGTGGGTGCAGCGGGAAGGGGCTGGTGCAGCAGGGGTTAAGGTCAGTGTAGGTATCGTGGGTGCAGGGGAAGGGCCTGGCACAGCAGGGGTTAAGGTCAGGGTAGGTATCGTGGGTGCAGGGGGAAGAGGCTGGCACAGCAGGGGTTAAGGTCAGTGTAGGTATCGTGGGTGCAGGTGGAAGGGGCTGGCACAGCAGGGGTTAAGGTCAGGGTAGGTATCGTGGGTGCAGGGGGAAGGGGCTGGCGCAGCAGGGGTTAAGGTCAGGGTAGGTATCATGGGTGCAGGGGGAAGGGGCTGGCGCAGCAGGTGTTAAGGTCAGGGTAGGTATCGTGGGTGCAGGGGGAAGGGGCTGGCACAGCAGGTGTTAAGGTCAGGGTAGGTATCGTGGGTGCAGGGGGAAGGGGCTGGCGCAGCAGGGGTTAAGGTCAGGGTAGGTATCGTGGGTGCAGGGGGAAGGGGCTGGCGCAGCAGGGGTTAAGGTCAGGGTAGGTATCGTGGGTACAGCGGGAAGGGGCTGGCGCAGCAGGGGTTAAGGTCAGGGTAGGTATCGTGGGTGCAGCGGGAAGGGGCTGGTGCAGAAGGGGTTAAGGTCAGGGTAGGTATCGTGGGTGCAGGGGGAAGGGGCTGGCACAGCAGGGGTTAAGGTCAGTATAGGTATCATGGGTGCAGCGGGAAGGGGCTGGTGCAGAAGGGGTTAAGGTCAGGGTAGGGAACATGGGTGCAGGGGGAAGGGACTCGCGCAGCAGGGGTTACGGTCACTGTAGGTATTGTGGGTGCAGCGGGAAGGGGCTGGTGCAGCAGGGGTTAAGGTCAGTGTAGGTATCGTGGGTGCAGGGGGAAGGGCCTGGCACAGCAGGGGTTAAGGTCAGGGTAGGTATCGTGGGTGCAGGGGGAAGAGGCTGGCACAGCAGGGGTTAAGGTCAGTGTAGGTATCGTGGGTGCAGGTGGAAGGGGCTGGCACAGCAGGGGTTAAGGTCAGGGTAGGTATCATGGGTGCAGGGGGAAGGGGCTGGCGCAGCAGGGTTTAAGGTCAGTGTAGGTATCGTGGGTGCAGGGGGAAGGTGCTGGTGCAGCAGGGGTTAAGGTCATTGTAGGTCTCGTGTGTACAGCGGGAAGGGGCTGTCACAGAAGGGGTTAAGGTCAGTGTAGGTCTGGTGGGTGCAGGGGGAAGGGGCTGGCACAGCAGGGGTTAAGGTCAGTGTAGGTATCGTGGGTGCAGCGGGAAGGGGCTGGCGCAGCAGGGGTTAAGTTCAGTGTAGGTATCCTGGGTGCAGGGGGAAGGGCCTGGCACAGCAGGGGTTAAGGTCATTGTAGGTATCGTGGTTGCAGGAGGAAGGGGATGGCACTGCAGGGATTAAGGTCAGTGTAGGTATTGTGGGTGCAACGGGAAGGGGCTGGCGCAGCAGGGGTTAAGGTCAGTGTAGGTATCGTGGGTGCAGGGGGAAGGGGCTGGCGCAGCAGGGGTTAAGGTCAGGGTAGGTATCGTGGGTGCAGGGGGAAGGGGCTGGCGCAGCAGGGGTTAAGGTCAGGGTAGGTATCGTGGGTGCAGGGGGAAGGGGCTGGCACAGCAGGGGTTAAGGTCAGGGTAGATATCGTGGGTGCAGGGGGAAGGGGCTGGCGCAGCAGGGGTTAAGGTCAGGGTAGGTATCGTGGGTGCAGGGGGAAGGGGCTGGCGCAGCAGGGGTTAAGGTCAGGGTAGGTATCGTGGGTACAGCGGGAAGGGGCTGGCGCAGCAGGGGTTAAGGTCAGGGTAGGTATCGTGGGTGCAGCGGGAAGGGGCTGGTGCAGAAGGGGTTAAGGTCAGGGTAGGTATCGTGGGTGCAGGGGGAAGGGGCTGGCACAGCAGGGGTTAAGGTCAGTATAGGTATCATGGGTGCAGCGGGAAGGGGCTGGCGCAGCAGGGGTTAAGGTCAGTGTAGGTATCGCGGGTGCAGGGGGTAGCGGCTGGCGCAGCAGGGGTTAAGGTCAGTGTAGGTATCATGGGTGCAGCAGGAAGGGGCTGGCAAAGCAGGGGTTAAGGTCAGTGTAGGTTTCATGGGTGCAGGGGGAAGGGGCTGGCGCAGCAGGGGTTAAGGTCAGGGTAGGTCTGGTGGGTGCAGGGGGAAGGGGCTGGCACAGCAGGGGTTAAGGTCAGGGTAGGTATCGTGGGTGCAGGGGGAAGAGGCTGGCACAGCAGGGGTTAAGGTCAGTGTAGGTATCGTGGGTGCAGGTGGAAGGGGCTGGCACAGCAGGGGTTAAGGTCAGGGTAGGTATCGTGGGTGCAGGGGGAAGGGGCTGGCGCAGCAGGGTTTAAGGTCAGTGTAGGTATCGTGGGTGCAGGGGGAAGGTGCTGGTGCAGCAGGGGTTAAGGTCATTGTAGGTATGGTGGTTGCAGGAGGAAGGGGCTGGCGCAGCAGGGGTTAAGGTCAGGGTAGGTATCGTGGCTGAAGGGGGAAGGGGCTGGCAAAGCAGGGGTTAAGGTCAGTGTAGGTATCGTGGGTGCAGGGGGAAGGGGATGGCACAGCAGGGGTTAAGGTCATTGTAGGTATGGTGGTTGCAGGAGGAAGGGGCTGGCGCAGCAGGGGTTAAGGTCAGGGTAGGTATAGTGGCTGAAGGGGGAAGGGGCTGGCAAAGCAGGGGTTAAGGTCAGTGTAGGTATCGTGGGTGCAGGGGGAAGGGGATGGCACAGCAGGGGTTAAGGTCAGGGTAGGTATCCTGGCTACAGGGGGAAGGGGCTGGCAAACCAGGGGTTAAGGTCAGTGTAGGTATTGTGGGTGCAGGGGGAAGCGGTTGGCGCAGCAGGGGTTAAGGTCAGTGTAGGTCTCGTGTGTACAGCGGGAAGGGGCTGTCACAGAAGGGGTTAAGGTCAGTGTAGGTCTGGTGGGTGCAGGGGGAAGGGGCTGGCACAGCAGGGGTTAAGGTCAGTGTAGGTATCGTGGGTGCAGCGGGAAGGGGCTGGCGCAGCAGGGGTTAAGTTCAGTGTAGGTATCGTGGGTGCAGGGGGAAGGGCCTGGCACAGCAGGGGTTAAGGTCATTGTAGGTATCGTGGTTGCAGGAGGAAGGGGATGGCACTGCAGGGATTAAGGTCAGTGTAGGTATTGTGGGTGCAACGGGAAGGGGCTGGCGCAGCAGGGGTTAAGGTCAGTGTAGGTATCGTGGGTGCAGGGGGAAGGGGCTGGCGCAGCAGGGGTTAAGGTCAGGGTAGGTATCGTGGGTGCAGGGGGAAGGGGCTGGCGCAGCAGGGGTTAAGGTCAGGGTAGGTATCATGGGTGCAGGGGGAAGGGGCTGGCGCAGCAGGGGTTAAGGTCAGGGTAGGTATCGTGGGTGCAGGGGGAAGGGGCTGGCACAGGAGGGGTTAAGGTCAGGGTAGGTATCGTGGGTGCAGGGGGAAGGGGCTGGCGCAGCAGGGGTTAAGGTCAGGGTAGGTATCGTGGGTGCAGGGGGAAGGGGCTGGCGCAGCAGGGGTTAAGGTCAGGGTAGGTATCGTGGGTACAGCGGGAAGGGGCTGGCGCAGCAGGGGTTAAGGTCAGGGTAGGTATCGTGGGTGCAGCGGGAAGGGGCTGGTGCAGAAGGGGTTAAGGTCAGGGCAGGTATCGTGGGTGCAGGGGGAAGGGGCTGGCACAGCAGGGGTTAAGGTCAGTATAGGTATCATGGGTGCAGCGGGAAGGGGCTGGCGCAGCAGGGGTTAAGGTCAGTGTAGGTATCGCGGGTGCAGGGGGTAGCGGCTGGCGCAGCAGGGGTTAAGGTCAGTGTAGGTATCATGGGTGCAGCAGGAAGGGGCTGGCAAAGCAGGGGTTAAGGTCAGTGTAGGTTTCATGGGTGCAGGGGGAAGGGGCTGGCGCAGCAGGGGTTAAGGTCAGGGTAGGTCTGGTGGGTGCAGGGGGAAGGGGCTGGCACAGCAGGGGTTAAGGTCAGGGTAGGTATCGTGGGTGCAGGGGGAAGGGCCTGGCACAGCAGGGGTTAAGGTCAGGGTAGGTATCGTGGGTGCAGGGGGAAGAGGCTGGCACAGCAGGGGTTAAGGTCAGTGTAGGTATCGTGGGTGCAGGTGGAAGGGGCTGGCACAGCAGGGGTTAAGGTCAGGGTAGGTATCGTGGGTGCAGGGGGAAGGGGCTGGCGCAGCAGGGGTTAAGGTCAGGGTAGGTATCGTGGGTGCAGGGGGAAGGGGCTGGCGCAGCAGGGGTTAAGGTCAAGGTAGGTATCATGGGTGCAGGGGGAAGGGGCTGGCGCAGCAGGGGTTAAGGTCAGGGTAGGTATCGTGGGTGCAGGGGGAAGGGGCTGGCACAGCAGGGGTTAAGGTCAGGGTAGGTATCGTGGGTGCAGGGGGAAGGGGCTGGCGCAGCAGGGGTTAAGGTCAGGGTAGGTATCGTGGGTGCAGGGGGAAGGGGCTGGCGCAGCAGGGGTTAAGGTCAGGGTAGGTATCGTGGGTACAGCGGGAAGGGGCTGGCGCAGCAGGGGTTAAGGTCAGGGTAGGTATCGTGGGTGCAGCGGGAAGGGGCTGGTGCAGAAGGGGTTAAGGTCAGGGTAGGTATCGTGGGTGCAGGGGGAAGGGGCTGGCACAGCAGGGGTTAAGGTCAGTATAGGTATCATGGGTGCAGCGGGAAGGGGCTGGCGCAGCAGGGGTTAAGGTCAGTGTAGGTATCGCGGGTGCAGGGGGTAGCGGCTGGCGCAGCAGGGGTTAAGGTCAGTGTAGGTATCATGGGTGCAGCAGGAAGGGGCTGGCAAAGCAGGGGTTAAGGTCAGTGTAGGTTTCATGGGTGCAGGGGGAAGGGGCTGGCGCAGCAGGGGTTAAGGTCAGGGTAGGTCTGGTGGGTGCAGGGGGAAGGGGCTGGCACAGCAGGGGTTAAGGTCAGTGTAGATATCGTGGGTGCAGGGGGAAGGGCCTGGCACAGCAGGGGTTAAGGTCAGGGTAGGTATCGTGGGTGCAGGGGGAAGAGGCTGGCACAGCAGGGGTTAAGGTCAGTGTAGGTATCGTGGGTGCAGGTGGAAGGGGCTGGCACAGCAGGGGTTAAGGTCAGTGTAGGTATCGTGGGTGCAGGGGGAAGGTGCTGGTGCAGCAGGGGTTAAGGTCATTGTAGGTATGGTGGTTGCAGGAGGAAGGGGCTGGCGCAGCAGGGGTTAAGGTCAGGGTAGGTATCGTGGCTGAAGGGGGAAGGGGCTGGCAAAGCAGGGGTTAAGGTCAGTGTAGGTATCGTGGGTGCAGGGGGAAGGGGATGGCACAGCAGGGGTTAAGGTCAGGGTAGGTATCCTGGCTACAGGGGGAAGGGGCTGGCAAACCAGGGGTTAAGGTCAGTGTAGGTATTGTGGGTGCAGGGGGAAGCGGTTGGCGCAGCAGGGGTTAAGGTCAGTGTAGGTCTCGTGTGTACAGCAGGAAGGGGCTGTCACAGAAGGGGTTAAGGTCAGTGTAGGTCTGGTGGGTGCAGGGGGAAGGGGCTGGCACAGCAGGGGTTAAGGTCAGTGTAGGTATCGTGGGTGCAGCGGGAAGGGGCTGGCGCAGCAGGGGTTAAGTTCAGTGTAGGTATCGTGGGTGCAGGGGGAAGGGCCTGGCACAGCAGGGGTTAAGGTCATTGTAGGTATCGTGGTTGCAGGAGGAAGGGGCTGGCACTGCAGGGATTAAGGTCAGTGTAGGTATTGTGGGTGCAACGGGAAGGGGCTGGCGCAGCAGGGGTTAAGGTCAGTGTAGGTATCGTGGGTGCAGGGGAAAGGGGCTGGCGCAGCAGGGGTTAAGGTCAGGGTAGGTATCGTGGGTGCAGGGGGAAGGGGCTGGCACAGCAGGGGTTAAAAGCAGGGTAGGTATCGTGGCTGCAGGGGGAAGGGGCTGGCAAAGCAGGGGTTAAGGTCAGTGTAGGTATCGTGGGTACAGCGGGAAGGGGCTGGCGCAGCAGGGGTTAAGGTCAGTGTAGGTATCGTGGGTGCAGGGGGAAGGGGCTGGCGCAGCAGGGGTTAAGGTCAGGGTAGGTATCGTGGGTGCAGGGGGAAGGGGCACGCGCAGCAGGGGTTAAGGTCAGGGTAGGTATCGTGGGGGCAGGGGGAAGGGGCTGGCACAGCAGGGGTTAAGGTCAGGGTAGTTATCGTGGGTGCAGGGGGAAGGGGCTGGCGCAGCAGGGGTTAAGGTCAGGGTAGGTATCGTGGGTGCAGGGGGAAGGGGCTGGCGCAGCAGGGGTTAAGGTCAGGGTAGGTATCGTGGGTGCAGGGGGAAGGGGCTGGCGCAGCAGGGGTTAAGGTCAGGGTAGGTATCGTGGCTGCAGCGGGAAGGGGCTGGCGCAGCAGGGGTTAAGGTCAGGGTAGGTATCGTGGGTGCAGGGGGAAGGGGCTGGCGCAGCAGGGGTTAAAAGCAGGGTAGGTATCGTGGCTGCAGGGGGAAGGGGCTGGCGCAGCAGGGGTTAAGGTCAGGGTAGGTATCGTGGGTACAGCGGGAAGGGGCTGGCGCAGCAGGGGTTAAGGTCAGGGTCGGTATCCCGGGTACAGTGGGGTGGTCCAGGAGCAGTTGGGGAATGTGCGAGTGCCGTGGGCATAGCAGGGAGGGGCTGGCACCGGAGGGGATAGGGGACAGTGCAGGTGCTGTTGGCACAGAGCGGGAAGGGCTGGCTCGGGTGACCAGACAGCAAATATGAATAATGAGGATGGGGGTGGGAGTAATAGTCGCCTATATAAAAAAAAGATCCAAATATCGGGACTGTACCTATAAAATCAGGAGATCTGGTAACCTTAGGGCTGGCACAGGAGGGGATTGGGGTCTGTGTGGGTAGGGAGGCGCTGGCACAGGAGGGGACTGGGGTGTTTGTGGGTAGGGAGGGGCTGGCACAGGAGGGGATTGGGGTCCGTGCGGGTAGGGAGGGGCTGGCACAGGAGGGGATTGGGGTCCGTGCGGGTAGGGAGGGGCTGGCGCAGGAGGGGATTGCGGTCTGTGCGGGTAGGGAGGGGCTGGCACAGGAGGGAATTGGGGTCCGTGCGGGTAGGGAGGGGCTGGCACAGGAGGGGATTGGGGTCTGTGTGGGTACGGAGGGGCTGGCACAGGAGGGGATAGGGGTGTTTGTGGGTAGGGAGGGGCTGGCACAGGAGGGGATTGGGGTGTTTGTGGGTAGGGAGGGGCTGGCAGAGTAGGGGATTGGGGTCCGTGCGGGTAGGGAGGGGCTGGCACAGGAGGGGATTGGGGTCTGTGCGGGTAGGGAGTGGCTGGCGCAGGAGGGGATTGGGGTCTGTGCGGGTAGGGAGGGGCTGGCACAGGAGGGGATTGGGGTCTGTGTGGGTACGGAGGGGCTGGCACAGGAGGGGATAGGGGTCCGTGCGGGTAGGGAGGGCTGGCACAGGAGGGGATTGGGGTCTGTGCGGGTAGGGAGGGTCTGGCACAGGAGGGGATTGGGGTGTTTGTGGGTAGGGAGGGGCTGGCACAGGAGGGGATTGGGGTCCGTACGGGTAGGGAGGGGCTGGCACAGGAGGGGATTGGGGTCCGTGCGGGTAGGGAGGGGCTGGCACAGGAGCGAATTAGGGTCCGTGAGGGTAGGGAGGGGCTGACACAGGAGGAGATTGGGGTCCGTGCGGGTAGGGAGGGGCTGGCACAGGAGGGGATTGGGGTCCGTGCGGGTAGGGAGGGGCTGGCACAGGAGGGGATTGGGGTCTGTGCGGGTAGGGAGGGGCTGGCACAGGAGGGGATTGGGGTGTTTGTGGGTAGGGAGGGGCTGACACAGGAGGGGATTGGGGTCCGTGCGGGTAGGGAGGGGCTGGCACAGGAGGGGATTGGGGTCCGTGCGGGCAGGGAGGGGCTGGCACAGGAGGGGATTGGGGTCCGTGCGGGCAGGGAGGGGCTGGCACAGGAGGGGATTGGGGTCCGTGCGGGCAGGGAGGGGCTGGCACAGGAGGGGATTGGGGTCCGTGCGGGTAGGGAGGGGCTGGCACAGGAGGGGATAGGGGTCCGTGCGGGTTGGGAGCGGCTGGCACAGGAGGGGATTGGGGTCGGTGCGGATAGGGAGCGGCTGGCACAGGAGCGGATTGGGGTCCGTGCGGGTAGGGAGGGGCTGGCACAGGAGGGGATTGGGGTCCATGCGGATAGGGAGGGGCTGGCACAGGAGGGGATTGGGATCCGTGGGAGTACGGAGGGGCTGGCACAGGAGGGGATTGGGGTCCGTGCGGGTAGGGAGGGGCTGGCACAGGAGGGGATTGGGGTGTTTGTGGGTAGGGAGGGGCTGGCACAGGAGGGGATTGGGGTCCGTGCGGGTAGGGAGGGGCTGGCACAGGAGGGGATTGGGGTCTGTGCGGGTAGGGAGGGGCTGGCACAGGAGGGGATTGGGGTCTGTGCGGGTTGGGAGGGGCTGGAACAGGAGGGGATTGGGGTCTGTGTGGGTACGGAGGGGCTGGCACAGGAGGAGATTGGGGTGTTTGTGGGTATGGAGGGGCTGGCACAGGAGGGGATTGGGGTCTGTGTGGGTACTGAGGGGCTGGCACAGGAGGGGATTGGGGTCCGTGCGGGTAGGGAGGGGCTGGCACAGGAGGGGATTGGGGTCTGTGTGGGTACTGAGGGGCTGGCACAGGAGGGGATTGGGGTCCGTGCGGGTAGGGAGGGGCTGGCACAGGAGAGGATTGGGGTCCGTGCGGTTAGGGAGGGGCTGGCACAGGAGGGGATTGGGGTCCGTGCGGGTAGGGAGGGGCTGGCACAGGAGGGGATTGGGGTCCGTGCAGGTAGGGAGGGGCTGGCACAGGAGGGGATTGGGGTCCGTGCGGGTAGGGAGGGGCTGCCACAGGAGGGGATTGGGGTCTGTGCGGGTAGGGAGGGGCTGGCACAGGAGGGAATTGGGGTCTGTGCGGGTAGGGAGGGGCTGGAACAGGAGGGGATTGGGGTCTGTGTGGGTACGGAGGGGCTGGCACAGGAGGAGATTGGGGTGTTTGTGGGTAGGGAGGGGCTGGCACAGGAGGGGATTGGGGTCTGTGTGGGTACGGAGGGGCTGGCACAGGAGGGGATTGGGGTCCGTGCGGGTAGGTAGGGGCTGGCACAGGAGGGGATTGGGGTCCGTGCGGTTAGGGAGGGGCAGCACAGGAGGGGATTGGGGTTCGTGCGGGTAGGGAGGGGCTGGCACAGGAGGGGATTGGGGTCCGTGCGGGTAGGGAGGGGCTGGCACAGGAGGGGATTGGGGTCTGTGTGGGTACAGAGGGGCCGGCACAGGAGGAGATTGGGGTGTTTGTGGGTAGGGAGGGGCTGGCACAGGAGGGGATTGGGGTCCGTGCGGTTAGGGAGGGGCTGGCACAGGAGGGGATTGGGGTCCGTGCGGGTAGGGAGGGGCTGGCACAGGAGGGGATTGTGGTCCTTGCGGGTAGGGAGGGGCTGGCACAGGAGGGGATTGGGGTCTGTGCGGGTAGGGAGGGGCTGGCACAGGAGGGGATTGGGGTCTGTGAGGATACGGAGGGGCTGGCACAGGAGGGGATTGCGGTCTGTGTGGGTACGGAGGGGCTGGCACAGGAGGGGATTGGGGTCTGTGAGTGTACGGAGGGGCTGGCACAGGAGGGGATTGGGGTCTGTGCGGGTAGGGAGGGGCTGGCACAGGAGGGGATTGGGGTGTTTGTGGGTAGGGAGGGGCTGGCACAGGAGGGGATTGGGGTCCGTGGGGGTAGGGAGGGGCTGGCACAGGACGGGATTGGGGTCCGTGCGGGTACGGAGGTGCTGGCACAGGAGGGGATTGGGGTCCGTGCGGGTAGGGAGGGGCTGGCACAGGAGGGGATTGGGGTGTTTGTGGGTAGGGAGGGGCTGGCACAGGAGGGGATTGGGGTCCGTGCGGGTAGGGAGGGGCTGGCACAGGAGGGGATTGGGGTCTGTGCGGGTAGGGAGGGGCTGGCACAGGAGGGGATTGGGGTCTGTGCGGGTTGGGAGGGGCTGGAACAGGAGGGGATTGGGGTCTGTGTGGGTACGGAGGGGCTGGCACAGGAGGAGATTGGGGTGTTTGTGGGTATGGAGGGGCTGGCACAGGAGGGGATTGGGGTCTGTGTGGGTACTGAGGGGCTGGCACAGGAGGGGATTGGGGTCCGTGCGGGTAGGGAGGGGCTGGCACAGGAGGGGATTGGGGTCTGTGTGGGTACTGAGGGGCTGGCACAGGAGGGGATTGGGGTCCGTGCGGGTAGGGAGGGGCTGGCACAGGAGGGGATTGGGGTCCGTGCGGGTAGGGAAGGACTGGCACAGGAGGGGATTGGGGTCTGTGCGGGTAGGGAGGGGCTGGCACAGGAGGGGATTGGGGTGTTTGTGGGTAGGGAGGGGCTGGCACAGGAGCGGATTGGGGTCCGTGCGGGTAGGGAGGGGCTGGCACAGGAGGGGATTGGGGTCCGTGCGGGTAGGGAGGGGCTGGCACAGGAGGGGATTGTGGTCCGTGCGGGTAGGGAGGGGCTGGCACAGGAGGGGATTGGGGTCCGTGGGGGTAGGGAGGGGCTGGCACAGGAGGGGATTGGGGTCCGTGCGGGTAGGGAGGGGCTGGCACAGGAGGGGATTGGGGTCCGTGGGGGTAGGGAAGGGCTGGCACAGGAGGGGATTGGGGTCTGTGCGCGTAGGGAGGGGCTGGCACAGGAGGGGATTGGGGTGTTTGTGGGTAGGGAGGGGCTGGCACAGGAGGGGATTGGGGTGTTTGTGGGTAGGGAGGGGCTGGCACAGGAGGGGTTGGGGTCTGTGTGGTGCCAGGGGCAGAGCAGGGAGGTGTTGGCACAGGAGGGGTTAATGGTCTGTGACGGGGCCATGGCATGGCAAGGCGCAGTTGGCGTAGCTGGGGAAGGCTCCATCATGCCTATGTGCTTGCGGACTCCTCAGTTCATCATCCACCCCATGAAGATGTAGGTGAGCCCTGCTCTGGGCTGAGCCCAGCAGTCAGTCCGTTCTGGTGGAAGCCACCTCTTGGGTTGAAGTCCAGAAAATGGGCACGAGTGGATCCCTGTTGGACAAGCCAAACAACTAATCAAATGGCCAGGAACCAGCTGACCAATCGGCCTAGCGGAGGTGGAATTTCAGCTGAAGGGCAAGAAGTAGAGACTCCATGACATCCACTCGGGTGTGGCTATTGTTTGTGATTTAGTGTAGCAAGCCGTTCACTCTGGTGATGGATGCCTGCACCCTCTGGAGTTAAGATGTGACAAAGCATCTCCATGTTACCACGTGAGGGTAGGGATACTTGCCTGCACAAAGACAGTGGGAGGGGACACTCAGCTGGTTTGTGCTGCTCCATTGACACACCTGGGGCTTACCCGCCCCGGACCTGCACTGCTGGGAAAGTGAGAGGAGAGCAGTCAGATCTCGGTGTGGACACATGCGGGACCCAGAAAGAGGGGGCGAGTTCTGTTGACTTCCCAGAACAGGTGAACACATTTAGAAAATAACTGCATGCCACCAGCCTAGAGCACTGTGAATAGTTTCTGTGAATAGTTTCACCTAATTTGGGGGGGGGGGGGGAGGGACTGATGTACCATTCACAAAGGAGCTGAAGGAAGCTCTGCGTCTTTTGTGAGCTTTAGCCCTGTAGTTAAGTGACTTACATAGGAGACCAAGGTTCAATTCCCCCCTTGCCCGACAGGGATAAAGGGATTTGAATGTGTGTCCTGCAATGCAGATGAGGGCCCTAACCACGTGGCTAAAGGATGCGGGAGGGGAAGGGAGTCTCTCTAGGGGTGAAGTGGTTCTGTGTTTTGTAAATAAGTAGCTAGTCACTGAAGCAGTGATTTAAACTTGGGTCCCCCACATCCTAGGTCAGAACCCCAAACCCTAGGTTATTTATACACAGTGGACTAGCTTCAACTGCAGAGCTGAGAAAGATCTGCCTGAAAATGCCCCCATGCCTAGGGCACTCTCCGAGCATGGCAGAGCAAAGGCTGTATTTCTTACCATGTCAGACAGAGGAGGGAATGGACCCTGGGTCACCCACATCCCCAGCGAGCGCACTAACCACTGGGGGGACGTTTACAAGGGAAGCAGCAGCTCCTCCCCCCGCACCTGTTTCCTGCATCTAGCGCATGAAAAATATGCAGAAACAAAATGTTTGGGGTTGAACGAAAGGACTTTTTTGACTTTCCAGAATTTTCAAATTTGGTTCAAACCAAACCAATCCCCCACCCTGTCTACTTTTTGCTACAAGGAGGGGGCACTGCCCTGGCACCTGAGTGGGTAGCAGGCTTCTGCCTCCCTCCAAGAAAACAGCATGAGCTAGGAGCAGCCCTGGGAGAGCTCAGGGGGCTCACTGGGGATTTCACAGGGTCCCTCCAGGGAGCAGCTGGTAGGGATGAACAGCTGAGCTGTGATGCACAACTGCTCCTGTCCCCTCTCCAGCCTGGCCCCTGGGAAGTGCTGCCTCTGGGCCAGACCCCAGGGACAGGCCGCAGGCAGCTCAGCCAGCTCAGGCCCCGGGGCTGTGTGGAGGGCTTGGTACAGGGCCCACACACAGGCTTGCAGGGTCTCACAGCACCCAGAGAGGAGACGTGGTGGGAGATGCTCCCAGTGGCCTCCAGAACAGGAGGGAGGAACCTCCAGGCCAGGGATGCAGAGATAATGGAGGCATGAGGAGGGGACCACCCTTGCCCCAGAGTGAGCAAAGTTCAGCAGAAACCCCCTCTGCTCTGGCACCGGCCAGTGTTTGCTGGTGGACAAGTCAGGAGCTGGCTTCACTACAGCTGCTGTGCTGCCCTGTGCAGGGCGCGGCCCCTTGCAGGGAGACTGGAGTCCCAGAGCATCAGCCAGGCCCCAGCTACCCCTGACTGAGGGGAGTGGCGACCCCTTGGGGGCAAGAGGGAATTGCATCTGGGCTCAGCCCCTGACTCGGGTGGGGCCCAGTTTCTAACACCCCAAAGGCCTGGGTGCTCTCAAATATAAAAAATCTGGGCTTTTAGGATCTCTCTCCCATAGATGGAACTGGCCTTTTAAGAAGCTAGTGTAGGGAAATGGGGGGAGATGGGGGTTGGGCGTGGGAAGGGGATGACATACGGATGGGGCTATATGCGGCTCAACTCCCACCCACCTACCTCCAGGGATGCAGCCCAGCCCCCTCACATCCTCCTCCCCCAAGCCCCAGTGTGGTACCTGGTACCAGTGTCCCCGACATGTATGGTCCCCTCTCAGCACGAGGCACCTCCTCTTCTGGGCAGAGGAGCCTTCCCTGGCTCCTCCAGCTGGTACCGGACTCAGCCCCATGGCACAGTGCCCAGCCTCTATCTCCTGAGTCTCTCAGACCTTCAGCTGGAACCAGACCCACGGGGAGCATTTCCTGTGTCCCTCTAGGTCAGACTCAATCTCTTCTCCATCACGGCAGGTTTACACCTGGCATTGCACCCAGACAGTGATGGGTCAAGACGTTCAAAATTAACCATTGATTTGGGGGTCTGGCTCCACACACCTTGCCGGGGGCATGTGTTCTGTGATGGTGTTCAGCACTATCTGAAATCAAGCACCTTTAGGGCCCCCAAAATCCAGGCTCAATCATCTCTAGGGCTTGAGGGGCCTCTAGGATCATCTGTGTGCCCTGCCGTATAACCCACGCACAGAGCCCTGCCGGTGAGGGAGCACCTCTATAAATGGGCCCAAAGGTCACTGGTTACATGGATTTCCATGGCTGCCACCTTCTCTGCTGGAGATTTCAGTAGTTTCTCAGGGCAATAGGTGGCACAGGAGTAGTGGCGGCTGGAGCTGACAGTGATCAGCACGTCACATCTGGGGCAGTCATAAAATCATAGACTGGTAGGGCTGGAAGGGACTCACAGAATCATAGACTTTAAGGCCAGAAGGGACCATCAGGATCATCTAGTCTGACCCGCTGCATATTGCAAGCCTCAGAACCTCACCCATCTACACCTGTAATAGACCCCAAATCTCTGGCTGAGTTACTGACATCATCAAATATTGATTTAAAGACTTCAAGTTACAGAGAATCCACCATTTACTCTAGTTCAAACCAGCAAATGACCCAGGCCCCATGCTGCAGAAGAAGGTGAAAACCCCCAGGGTCTCTGCCAGTCTGACCTGGGGAAAAATTCCTTCCCAACCGCAAATCTGGTGATCGGTTAGACAATGAGCATGTGGGCAAGACCCACCAGACAGATACCTGGAAAATAATTCTCTGTAGTAACTCAGAGCGCTTCCCATCTAATGTCCCATCTCCAGCTGTAGGAGATATTTGCTAATCACAGTTGCAGATGGGCCAATATGTCATTGTAAGTAACTTCATCATACCATCCCCTTTGTAAACTTATCAAGCTCAGTCTTGAAACAGGTTAGGGGTTTTTGCCCCCAGTGCCCCTGGAAGGCTGTTCCAGAATTTCATTCCTCTGATGGTTAGAAAGCTTCATCTAATTTCAAACCTAAACTTACTGATGGCCAGTTTATATCCATTTATTCTTGTGCCAACATTAGCACTTAACTTAAATAACTCCTCTCCCTCCCTGGTGTTTAGCCCTCTGCTGTATTTATAGAGCACAATGGTATCTCCCCTCAGCCTTTGTTTTGTTAGGCTAAATGAGCCAGGCTCCTTAAGTCTCCTCTCATAAGGTAGGTTCACCATTCTTCTGATCATCCTAGTAGCCCTTCTCTGCACCTGTTCCAGTCTGAATTCATCTTTGTTAAACATGGGACACCAGAATTGCTCACAGTATTCCAGATGAGGTCTTACCAGTGCCTTGTACAATGGTAATGCCACTTCCCTATCTCAACTGGATATACTTCGTCTAAATGCATATGAGGATTACATTATTCTTTTTCATGTTCACATCACCTTGACAGCTTATAGTCATCCCCGTGATCAACCCATACACCCAGGCCTTTCTTCTCTTCTGTCACTTCCAACTGATAAATCCCCAACTTATAGCAAAAATTCTTGTTAGTCCTTAAATGTATGACCTTGCACTTTGCACTGTTAAATTTCATCCCATTTCTATTACTCCAGTTTACAAGGTCATCCAGATCTTCTTGTATGATATTCCAGTCCTCCTCCGTATTGGCAATACCTCCCAGCTTTGTGTCACCCATTTATTTTATTAGCATATTCATATTTTTTGTGCCAAGGTCATTAATGAAATGTCAAATAAGATTGGTCTCAAGACAGATCCCTGAAGGAACTCCACTGGTAACCTCTCTCTAGCTTGACAATTCATCTTTCAGGATGACTTGTAGTCTCCCCTTGAATCAGTTCTTTACCCACCTTCCAACTCTCATATTAATCCTGATCTTCTCCAATTAAACCAATAATATTCCAGGTAGATTGGATCTATTGCATTTCCTTTGTCTAGAAAATTAGTTATCTTCTCAGAGAAGGAGATCAGGTTGGTCTGGCACAATCTGCCTTTTGTAAAACCATGTGGTATTTTATCCCAATTACCATTTACCTCTATGTTCTTAACTACTTCCTCTTTCAAAATTTGTTCTAAGACCTTACATACAACAGAGGCCAAACTAATGGGCCTGTAGTTTCTCAGATCACTTTTTTTCTTTCTTAAATATAGGATACTACATTTCAGAGTAGCAGCTGTGTCAGTCTGTATTCGCAAAAAGAAAAGGAGGACTTGTGGCACCTTAGAGACTAACAAATTTATTTGAGCATATTTGAGCTGAATGCATCGGATGAAGTGAGCTGTAGCTCACGAAAACTTATGCTCAAATAAATTTGTTAGTCTCTAAGGTGCCACAAGTCCTCCTTTTCTTTTTGCAGATACTATATTTGCAATTCTCCAGTCATAGGGTACAACCCCAGGGTTTACAGATTCATTAAAAATCCTTGCTATTGAGTTTGCAATTTCATATGCCAATTCCTTTAATATTCTTGGATGGAGACTATCCAGGGTCCCTGATTTGGTCCCATTAAGTAGCTTGAGTTTGGCTTCCACCTTGCCTATAGTATTTTCTACTTCCATATCTTGCTCCCATTAGCCACCCTGAAACTGCCCCCAAGATCCTCATTACCCTTATTCAAAATTGAGGTAAAGTATTTTTTCAGGCATTGGGCCATAATTTTTAATCTCCACCCCATCTGCAGTGCTTAGAGGTCTCACTTCTGCTTTCCTGGTTTTCTTTTTATTTATATGGCTAAAGAACCTTTAACTGTTGGTTTTAATTTCCTTTGCAAGGTCCAGCTCTGCTTGGCTTTCAGCAGGTCTCACTTTCCCCCTATGCTTTCTGACACCCAAGAGGTCACTGTCCTCACTGATCCCTCCCATCTTCCATTGCTTGTAGGCTTTCTGCTTTCTCTTAATCACCTTTTTGAGTTGCTTGCTCATCCTACTTAGTCTGCAGCTGCCCTTCCCTACACATTTTTCCCCCTTGCTTGAGATGCAGACTTCAGATGATTTCTGCAACTTTGACTAAAAGTTATTCCAGGCCTCCTCCACATTCAGATTCTCGAGTTCATCAGTCCACTTCCCTGACTACTTCCCTTAATTTGTTTCAAGTTCGTCCTTTTGAAATCAAGGACCCTAGTTACCCCATTTTTGTTTATCTGTGTCAAGTTGTCCTGCAGTTATCCAGAACATTAAGAACAAGGGCACAAACCCCAAATTGGTTGTGAGTTCTGTACTTAGGTTTCATCAACCAATCGTTAAGTGTAAACTCCTCCGGCACTATAACGGCCTTAACATGGAGTCAAAGAAAATTCCCTGATTACTCCCATCTATCTCACCACTCAGGAGAGCATCCCTTTGTGATACCTGGTCCCTTACACCAAGAATCACAGCAATATTCAGGTTACTCCCAGTCCCAAAGGACCAGTCACTTACACCTTAGATCTCACACCAAAGACAATGCTTGTATAATAAAATATCTAAAGATCTATTATTAGCAAAAAGGAAATTAGAGTTATTTACAAGGTAAAGCATGTAAACATACACACACGAGTTGCAATCCTAAATTTCAAAAGATAATAGAAGCTTCTATAATAAGCAAGCTCTGTGAGTCCTTTAGGTCTAACCCAGGCTGGGGTTCTCTTGCTTATGATGAGAAAAACCTTGCCTCCCAGAGTCAAAGCAGCATAGAAATTCAGTTCCTTCTTGTTAGTTTTTATTACCTCCCACCATGTCTTTGGTTCTTTTCAATGTCCCACAATAGTCCACGTGGTGTTGATGCCCTTTTCCTGTTGGGAAGGACTTAACACTTTATGTTGGAGACCAGCATTTGCACTAGTTAACATCTCTCTCCTCTCTCTCCTGATTTACATAGGTACGGAGGCTTACAACATAAAGGTTTAAACATTATCTTACAATATGGGATACAGATGTCATAAGTGAGATTAATGCACAGCGCATTCAATAAAGTCTAAACACATTCTCATAATCTTACTACCTATTTTAATAATACTAACACACAGGTGAGTCAGACTGGTTCCAGCTGTGTATTTGTCAATGTTCAGTTGAGACGTGGGGGCCTTGGCATGAGCTGGCTCTTGGTCTGCCAGTGTCACAATCTGTCCATTTAGTTTAAACTGAACTAACTCATGATCACACGAACCAAGGTTCCTCTACAGCCAGTTCTATGAGGTCCTTGCTAATTAACATATACTAAATCTAAAATGGCATTACCTCTTGTTGGTTTGGTGACTATTTGGTGAAGAAATCTGTCAGCTATCACAGCCAGGAATATCTGGGCCCTACCATTATAAATAGCACTTGTCTTCCAATCTATATCTGGGAAATTAAAGTCTCCCATAATCACACAATTCCCAATAGTATCTATTTTATCAAAAATATTAAAGAGGTCTCTATCCATATCCAAATTGAATCCTGGGGATCTGTAACAGAGATGGAAAAGGCAACACACATAGGGAGACTCAAGGACAGATGTGAACTCAGCTGAAGGCCAGGCTTGTGGGGAAGACATCTGGCAGAGGTACAGGGTTCTGGTCCTATCTCTGCCTCAGACTCCCTGTCAGACCTGGGGGCGGGGGCCAAGTCACTCAATGGTCCAGATTCTTTCTTGTATCAGAGCACTGGTTGGAGGGTGGGGGCAGGGAGCTAGTTACAGCTCCCTCAGCCTAAGCCTGTCCCAGTTTGCAGAGCTCCACATCCCCTGTGGGAGGCAGAGGGGCAGGGAGCAAAGCCAGTACTGATGCCTGTCCGAGCAGGGAGCTCCAGAGGAATTCTCTGTTGCCCATTGGCTGCCCTTGGTGCTGCCTGACTGGCAGGAAGGGAATGTTGGCCTCCGTTCCCATCTGTAAAATGGGGTGATCCCTGCCGCTCTGGTGCATTCTGTGGCAGAGACTGTCCCTCACTGTGTGTACATGCAGCAGTACAGGAGAACTCCCTCAATGAGAGGTGTGTTTGCCACTAGTTCGTGAGTGGATATGGAGGCCAGAAGTTAGTGGATATGGGGCCAGTAGATGGCGCTCAAACACAGCGTTTGGGTTCTACAGGCTGGCTGTGGTGTGCCCAGCAAGTGGCTCCGGGCATGCAGCTCTTACCACAAAGCACCTGGTCTCTGGTGGTCTGGCCGCTGCTGGGGTATGCTAATACAACACTTTCCCTTTGTTATCAGATCGAGCTCCCCTCCAAGGCCCCTTTGTGGGGAAACGCGTCTCCTGCCATGCCCCTTGTCTTTTATACAGGAAGGTGCCAGTGTGTTTGGGAGGAATCTCTGTCCTGCTCCCAGCTGGACTTCACTATATCTGCCATTGCACTGGGGTCCAGCAGGCCCCTGGATGGCCACCCTGACAGGGAGGCCAGGAGTGAATGTCCATAGGAGCTGAACTCCCCTCGCATTCTCGGGGGCATGAGGCACATGGCCAGGGAGCAGTGGCTCAGCCAGCTTCCACCCTAGTTCAGAGCAGGCTTTTGGCAGAACCTTATGTGCAGTGATCTCCACCTTATGGCCACAGAGCAGTCTGCACTCAGGCAATGCCCGCTCCCAGACAGCAACTACAGCAAGACTGCGGCTACTCCTCCCGCCCCTCGGTTCCCTGTGAGTGACCTGGTGTACCCACTGCCTGGTGGGTCCTAATGGCAGAATCTCCATTCGGGCTGGCAGGAAGGAAAGGGCATGATCCCTCTCCCTGGGGTGGATCCACATCACCCTCTATCCAGACCAAGGGCTAAAGGCTACTGTCTGGCCCTTAGATCTTGTCGGGGACCCCAGTGGCTTTAGAGACCATGGAAGGATTCTGCTCCCATGTACACCAGTGTAAATCCAGGGTCTCCAGGGAGCTTCCAGCTTTACAGCAGAACTTGGCGGGGCAATGGTCCAAAGGCACACAGCATTGCCCTAGCTATGCCATTGCAGTTAAGGGGAGTTCTACCAGTGACTTCAGTGCAAGCAGTTAGGCCAACACCAAGCACCATTGATGAGCTGTGGCCATGGGCCAGAAGTCCGTGGAACTCCATAGGCCTTGTACTGACCGTTCCTGGCAATCCCTGTGGGCCAAACCCAGCCACAATGCCAGTTGAGAAGGAGAAGCTTTCTCCACCCAAAGCAACCCTCTGCTTGTGTAGCCAATGGAAAATAGCTGAAGAAATTAGCACTCCCACATCCCAGGGGCAGGGAGAGGAGTCTGTGCAGCCCGACAGTCAACATGCCACAAAGGGGGCAAGGCCAACTCCTTCAAAGCTTCTTTTATTTAACTTGTCTGCATTAATTCCCATCTGTCACATTAGACACTCAACACTTCTTATCACCCTTCTGCTGGGACGAGGGACACATGCTTGGGAAGGGAACTGGGTGCTTATTTAGGGCTACAGACAGTTTACATTGTCTTCCTTCCTTCCTTCATTGTGCAGGCGTCTTGGAGGGCCCCAGCTTCCTTCAGCATCATGCAAACACAATGCCTATGCAGCAAAATCATTTAACCCTGCCAAGGCAGGGCCCAGGCCTGGCAAGTGCAGAAGGGCGCGATCAGCACCTTGCAGCCTGTGCCCCTTCTATAAGCCCAAGTTTCCTGGTGCAGCTGTATGCTCCCAGGATGTCACCACCACCCTTCCACCTCCCCGTGCCTCCCCGCAGCTGGGATCGCTGGCAGCATCAGGATGATGTCACGTAGGCAGTCGCTATATACTTCTTGTCGTTGCCATAGGTGGATTTGGTCCAGGTGTAGGTCTGAATGCCTAGCTGGTGGCCCCCTAGGCTCAGCCGGCACCTGAAGGAGGAAAGCCCACATTTCAGCATGGCCTCGCTCCTGACTCCACCCCTCTCGCAGACGAGCAGCTCAGTGCTCAGGGACTGAGCCCATGCCAGGCAGTGCTGAGGGCAGCCACTCTGACCCCAGAGCTCAGTCCAGAATGCAATTGGATTCATGTCTCCCCCACATCACCTAGGCAAGCCTCCTCTTAATTCCCCTCACCCCATATTCTGTCCAGAACTAGGCTCCCCTGCCCACCAAGCCCTCATAGGCCTCCCAAACTCCTCCCAACACAACCCTGTACCCATACCACCCCTGAGGCCTGGCATGGGACTGAGGAGATGTGTAGACCTCACAGTGGCCCTTGGCATGGGGTAAATTCTACTTGACACTTCCATGCTGTGAGAGGGGCTGTGTTTGGTCAGAGGATGGCTCAGGGCTGGGATTCCCTCTGACTAGGAGCCCAGCAGGGAGGTCAGACTGAGGAGGTCACCTGGAACAGGCATGATGGGACAGGTCTGTGTGCCCACCTTGGCCCTGAAATTCCAGGGCTGAGCGGAGCCTGGGTGAATATCCTTCCACCACAGGGTAGTGGGAGTGGGTGCTGCTGGCTTCATGGCCTTCCCCTCCATGGGGCAGGCTGAGTGACATGCAAGGTACACAGTACTGTTGGAGCGGAGTTGGTCCAACACAAGACATGATCTCACCCACCAGGTCTCTCTGACTTGGAAGGGACAAACACTAGGGACAGGCACAGTACTTACATCTTCCCTGGCCGAGCAATGAAGCACAAAGTGTAAAGGCCAAACTCAAACTCAGGGCTGCAGCCAATGAAGGCAAAGCCCACCTCTTTGAAATAGCCATCCCAGCTGAACTGCATCCCCAGCACGTCAGGGTATGAGGCCCACTAAAGAGAAAGAGAGAGAGTGGGGGGTGAGCGCTGTGACCCAGCCAGAGATCCAGGGACACTTTCGTTTGCAGAAATATCAGAGCAAGAGGATGTTACCACACAAGGAAATTAATGCTTCCCCTTGGCAGTCCTTCCATGCTGGAGCTCGTCTATCCCATGTCCAGCCCTTCCCATCCTGCCCTCCGGGGTTCTGGCAGGAAAAAAGCACTGAAGGAAGTGTCCCTGATGTGACACTCGGACTGGGGTCAAATAAGCCATTGCTGATACTGGCTGGGATCCTCAACGGAACTGAAGAGAGCAAGCACTCAACTGTCCTTGGATTCCAATGGGATTGCACTGGCTGGGTCCCTGAGACTGCTTTGAAAACCCTCCGCGTTGCACATACGGGGCCAAACGCCCAGCTAGCATGAATTGGCAAAATGTCACGGATGCCAGAGGAGTGATGCCGATTTACACCAGCCAGGGATCTGGCCCATTGACTCCAGTGGGGCTGGGCTGGATTTCACTAGCCCGTCTGCCCAGGGCTGGCTCCAGGCACCAGCTTTCCAAGCAGGTGCTTGGGGCGGCAGTCAGATTGGGGCGGCTGTCCGTGTCCCACGGCAGCAAGTCGGCGGCGGCTCCACCCCTCTGCCGGGGGTGGCAGCAATTCGGCGGCGACTGCTTGGGGCGGCAAAATTGGTCGAGCCGCCCCTGCATCAGCCGTACTTACCGGCCCGTCATAGTTATGGCTGTAGTAGTCAACCAGCCCCTGCTTCTCCAGAAGGTAGAAACGAATCCAGCTGTGGAATCCGGACACTTTTCCTTTTTTGACTTCCCCTAAATAGCAAGGGAGAGAGTCACTGGTTAGCTGCACCCCGAGGAAGAGGCCTAGCGACACTGCGCCCGCAGAGCTTGGCTGGGCACGCGCATTCCCCTAGAGGGAAGAGGGTTTCCTCTACCTTCGTCTGGGAGCAAGTCTGCTCAGTACTCACTAGCCCGGCCCATCACTCCAGCCAGCCTCTGCCTGGGGTGTGTGTACCCAGCACCGTACTGCACCTGAAAAGACGTGCTCGAAGCCGCTGGAATCTTCCTCACCCTTGCCCCTAGAATACAGGCCAAACCACATCTCCTTCAGGTCGCTGACAAACTCCTCCTGGGTGCTGTAGCGCTCTGGAGAGAAGGCAACACAGACGGGGCCCCGAGTGAGTGAAAGGAGGGAAACCAAACTTCCGAGAGAGGCATCTTCCGGGCCTTGTGTAACGCTGACAGACCCGGTTGGGTCGGTGGCTTTGGAGCTAAATGCATGAGCCTCTACTGATGAACTAAAAGCTACATGGCTCTTAGCCAAGGCTGTAGCAGACTTATCAATCTCTAGATGGGCTAGGTGCCACTGGAGAGGGACAGAGCGCCACACCCATCAGGCCTGGGTTACACGTGCTCTGGGCAGATCCCCTCCAGACTCCTGACCAGGCTTTGGACGAACCAGAGAGGAGTCTGCCTCTGCTCCAGAGCGGGCATCCCAGGTGTTACAGTGAGCTCTGGGCCTGCCAGGCATGACTTTGGGTGCTCAGCCAGTGCTTAGGCAGTGCTGGGCAGCTGCCCATGCACCGTGCCCCTCTTTAGATGTATTAATCTTCCCACCTGCAGGGACCCATCCCGTTGCACAGCTGCTCCACCTTCTTGGTTCATAATTCTCAGTGTTGGAGAGAGCTGCTGCATTGGCAGCCCCGGGAGCCGTGTGCCCCCAGCACAGCGGAAGCAGAGAGTGGGCACCCCAATGCCACCAGCGGGCAGAGCCCACCAGGAGGGAGGGGGTGCTCAGGTTCTGTGGCCCATTCAGACCCTGGCTTCTCTGCTGAGAGCAGCCATGGGAGCTGGTAGTGATGGAGAAGTGTCCTATAATGGTCCCCGAAACTTTGAGCAGGGATGTGCGCAGGAATTTAAATTTGACCCTTTTTTGGGGGACACAGAAGCTCGCTCTCCCCCCTCCTTCCCCGGCCCTGGCAGGAGCTTGATATTCCCTATCTCCATGGCCCTGGGACCAGAGAAGTTCTGTGCCCACTACGATTATTAGGGGGCCCATGCCCCTGCTTGCCCACCCCTTGCACACACCCCTGATTTTGAGGAACGCCTCCTGCTGTCAGCCACAGGAAAGTGCTTGGATGAACGAAACACCTGTTCTCAGGGTAACTCGCATGTTCAGATAGTCTGAGCAATACACTCGGCAGGAAGGTTGGTGACCCCAGCAGGCCCTTCCCAGTACAACCCCAGCAGGCCCTGGCTGCCCATTGCTACCCCAGCAGGCCCTGGCTTTCCAGTGCTACCCCAGCAGGTGCTGGCTCCCCAGTGCTACCCCAGCGGGCCCTGCCCAGTGCTAACTCCAGGCACAGCACAGAATCCACTTACTTTTCTTGTGCAGGAAATTGTAAAGCTTTTTCATGAGCTCCGTTTTCATGACCTCCTGCAGGAAGTTCTCCTGCTCCTTCAGCTGCTCAGCACTGAAGGCTTCCCCTCTGCCCGTCATCCTTTGGTAATTATCCAGCAGCTTAATGAAGCTGGCATAGGTGGGTTTGGAGAAGAGCTTCTCGTTGACATACGTGTAGAGTCTGAAATGGAGAGATTGTTGGAGCTGGGGGGCAGGAACGGCCAGTACAACAGCTTCGTGGAACCAGGGCCAGTGACCAGGGACTCCAGGTGCCCAACGTTTGGTTGCTTAAAGGGCCTGGACTGCCAGAGCCAGTGTGCTCGGCACATCCTGAGAATCAGGCCCCTTTAAACTGTCTCAGGTCCAGTGACCAAAATCACTGGGCACTTTTGAAAATTTAGGCCTAAGATCTTTGAAACTGCCCCCCACCCTGCTTGCCCCTTCCGCTCCCCCGACTCCCCCCAGCTGGGGCCCTAGCAATCAGAAGGGCTCTCCCTGCTCTCTCCCACCCCCCCAGGAACTTGCATTTTCTAACATCGTAACATGGCCCTTTGGCCCATCCCCTCCCGTGCAGGCTCCCTGCTCGAAGCCCTGCATGGCATCGGCCACGCTCCACCCTCATGCTGGAGCTGTGGGGGGTGGAAGCAGGTCACCCAGCCCAAGGCAATGGCAAGCGCACACAGCACTCACGGCTCAGGAGAATGATCCTCTTTGTCTCTGGTCTCGGCGGACGAGATGAGATGCTGCGGGTTAATGTTGATGTCTGACTTCTGGGCTTTGTTGTGGTCCACCTTGTAAAGCTGTTCAGAGATGCTCAGGAGCTCTTCGTTGGTGATGGAGTCGTGACTGCTGGAGAATCCCTCTGCAGGGGTCAGTGCCATTGCACAAGCAGATGAGTGGATGTGAAGAGCCAGGTCTGGGACCTTACACTTGGGGGAGGACCCAGCGCCCAACTTTCAGCAATTCCAGTGACTCAGTTGCCCCACGCCAGGGAGCTTGTCCTGATTTTGGCTTCCCCTTAACACAGAGCTGCAGGGGGTGGGGCAGGGCTATTGAAAGCCTCAGCAATGCTGGGGAGAGGGAGAACTGAGGCTTCTAAGAAGGAGAGCCCCAAAACCCCAGTACGACCTCACTGCTAAGGCAAAAGTCACCCTAGGGCATGGGGAGCACAAGGCTGTGGGGAAGGGATAGCTCAGTGGTTTGAGCATTGGCCTGCTAAACCCAGGGTTGTGAGTTCAATCCTTGAGGGGGCCATTTAGGGATCTAGGGCAAAAATTGGGGATTGGTCCTGCTTTGAGGAGGGGGTTGGACTAGCTGACCTCCTGAGGTCCCTTCCAACCCTGATATTCTATGATTCTATGACCACTTCAGCCCACAGGGTGCCCAGGCTTCATGGTGGTCTCAGCCCAGGGCTGGATTATCCACAGACTGCAAGTGCATTGGGGCAAGGGCATCACGGCTAGGAGCAGTGCTGCTAGCTCTAACGATTTCACCAGGAGGCTCACACTATTCATTTTTTTGCATCAAGCCCTGGCTTCTGGAGTCAGGTAATTATGGGGGAGTGACAGTTTAGAGTCCAAGGCTGCCTGATTGCCTGGGTCTAAGCTCAGGTGGCCAGCTCAAGCTGCTAACCATGCCTCAACGTCCATACTGCTATTTTTAGAACATTAGCTCAAGCAGTGCTAATGTGTCTGTCTACCGGGCTGCAAGGCACGCTACCAGCTGCAGTGGAGACAGACCATATAAGTCTAAAAGGGACCACTGTGATCATCTAGTGTGACCTGTGTAACACAAGCCAGAGACCTTCCCTGATTCAATTCCTTTTTGAACTAGAGCAGATCTTGTAGCACAGGGCTTTTCAACCTTTTTTCATTTGTGGACCCCTAAACGATTTTGAATGGAGGTGCGGACCTCTTTGGAAATCTTAGACATAGTCTGTGGACCCCAGTGGTCCACGGACCCTGGATCGAAAACCACTGTTTTAGGAAAGTGTCCAGTCTTGATTTTAAAATGGCCAGTGTTGGAGAATCTACCACAACCCTTGGTAAATTATTATAAAGTTTAAGTACTCTCACAGTTAAAGTTTGCACCTTATTTATCTGAATTTGTCTAGCTTTAACTTCTAACCATTGGATCATATTAGATCTTTGTCTGTTAGATTGAAGAGCCCATTATTAAATATTTGCTCCCATGTAGGTACTTGTAGACTGTCATCAAGTTACCCTTTACCCTTCTCTTTGTTAAGCTAAAAAGATTGAGATCCTTGAGTCTGTCAGTATAAGGCATGTTTTCCAATCCTTTAATCATTCTCATGGCTCTTCTCTGAACCCTCTTCAATTGATCAACTCCCCTGTTGAATTGTGGGCACCAGAACTGGACACATTAGTCCAGCAGCAGCCACTCCAGTGCCAAACAGAGAGGTATAACAACCTCTCTACTCCTACTCAAGATTCCCCTGTTTATGCATCCTAGGATCGCATTAGCCGTTTTGACCACAGCATCACACTGGGAGCTCATGTTCAGCTGATTATCCACCATGACTCCCAAATTTTTCTCAGAGTCACTGCTTCCAAGGATAGAGTAGGCCTGCATTCTTTGTTCCTGGATATAGATATACATAAAAATGCTTCCCCCAGCACCACACAGCACCATCTACCTGCACTGTGCAAGAAGGGGCTTGATGCTACAGATCCCATGGGTCTATGTCATGCCCCACATCTGTACAGACAAGAAGAGAGCCTGATCTCCTCACTCAGATAACCAGGGAGGGATCCCGGAGAGATCGGCTCCTCTCTGGTATAGGAACAAAGAATGTCTGTCATATTGGCAGGATGGGCTCTGTGTGCTGGAGAGCAGGACTCTGAAAGGGACTTGGGGTTGATGATGGAAACCAAACGAACATGAGGTCCCAGTGTGGCTGTGTCTGGGAGTGTGAACACGGTGCTTGGCCATATCAACAGGAATCTCAAGTCAGAGCAGGGAAGTGCTATTACCCTTGTGACTAAGTTCCTGCTCTACCTTGGTGGGTCTTGCGCTTATTGGCGGATTTGCTCGCCTTCGAGCTTCACGGCAGCCCTCAGCTTGGCCGTTTTTCTGAATTCACAGTTCAGGTTGACTCCTCCTGTGTCTGACCAGGAGTTGGGAGGATTTGGGGGGAACTTGGGCCCGCCCTCTACTCTGGGTTCCAGCCCAGGGCCCTGTGGAATGCAGCTGTCTAGAGTGCCTCCTGGAACAGCTGTGTGACAGCTACAACTCCCTGGGCTACTTCCCCATGGCCTCCTCCCAACACCTTCCTTATCCTCACCATAGGACCTTCCTCCTGGTGTCTGATAATGCTTGTACACCTCAGTCCTCCAACAGTCCGCATTCTCACTCTCAGCTCCTAGTGCCTCTTGCTCCTAGCCCCTCACACGCACACCACAAACTGAAGTGAGCTCCTTTTTAAAACCCAGGTGCCCTGATTAGCCTGCCTTAATTGAATCTAGCAGCTTCTTGATTGGCTGCAGGTGTTCTAATCAGCCTGTCTTAATTGTCTCCAGAAGGTTCCTGATTGTCCTGTTACCTTACCCAGGGAAAAGGGACCTACTTAGCCTGGGGCTAATATATCTGCCTTCTATTACTCTCCAATAGCCATCTGGCCTGACCCTGTCACACCCTCTATACAGCATCGGCAAGCCTGATACTGGATATTGTGCCCACACTGCAGAAACAAGGTTGAATAATTGGAAAGGGTTCTGAGAAAAGCCACAGGAATGATTCAAAGTCAGGAAAACCAGACTGAAGGAGCTCTATCTGTTATCTTATCCAAGAGCAGGTTAAGAAGTGATTTGAGCCGGGTCGGTAAGAACCACATGGGGAGGAGGTTTCTGGTAGCAGAGGACTTTTTGAATGGCAGAGAAAGGCAGAACAAGATCCAGTGGTGGCAGCTGAAGTCTGAAAAATTGAAACCGAAAATGAAATGCAAATTTGTAGTAATGGGGGAATTCCCCATTGGAGCAGCTCACCAAGGGGTGTGGGGGATTCTCTATCACTCGGAGTTCTTCAATCAAGCCCGGGTGTCTCCTTCAAAAAGATCTGCTCTAGCCCAGTCACAGACTATCACTACAATCACTGACTGCTGGGCCCACACAAGGACCCTGCTGGATCCTCTGGCTCGTACTATCCAGGAGCTCCGACTGGATGATCACAATGGCCTTAAAGTCCATGACTCTTTAAGGCCATAGAGGCACATGGGGACCGCGAGGCCTTATGACACTGCCTGACACCTCCTAGCACCTTTCATCTGCACTTTATTACAAATCATGCCCCCCCAGGTTTACACCTGGATTTACTTCTGTGGCACACAGCCCTACAACTTTTCTACCATGGGCTGTTACCTGCCCCTCATTGCCATCATTACAGTAAAAATGCTGAATCATGAGACTCCCAGCTTTGGAAACCCATGGCCTTTGTACTGATAGGAAATGAAGAGCAATAACACATGTGCAGAGCCTGGGGTTTGGGGAAACAGGCAGGGGCTGGCTGGAAAATGGCCGCAGGTCACACACTTTGCTAGCGATAAGTACAGCTACTCACCCATGGAGTCTGCCAGCCCGGCCATGGGGTCCTTCTGTCTCCCATCTACATTAAGTGAAAAGAAAAAAGAAAGCAAATGATCGCTCGGTAGATGGTCCCAGACTCAGGTACCTGGGTTGTGTGGACTTCCCAGGGACTTACACGGAATGTGTTATCTAGAGAAACCGAGGGTAGCGGTTGGTGCCTGATTGTCACTGTTTTCTACTCATTCGAGGACATCACACACGTGGGAACGCACACACACGTTTGCACATGCAAGGGCACATTCAAGCACCCACAGACACACGCGCACACAGCCAGTGCATTGCTTTGCTGTGTTGTTCTCCTTGTTCCATTTGGAACCAATAAGTGTGAGAACTGGACAGACCGTTGGAACCATAATCCCAACCGATAATGACGGATGGAATGGGAGAGCGACAGCAGTGCTGGGAAGCAACCCAGAGCCCAGCCCAGCCCCGTGTCCCCCCCAGAGGTCGCTCACCCTTGCTGCAGTGCATATGATAGTCTTCACAGCAGTCGCGATGTTTTTCACACTTGGTATTACAGTGACACTCATCCTGCTTGTTGTATGGCTCGTGGCAGCGCCCCCTGCAGGAGTCGGGATCTGTGTACAAGCCTGGGGGAAAGGAAAAACAAGCGTTTAGTTTAAAAGGTGGCAACACCGTCCCTTGGGCTAGTCCTGCAGCAATCACGCTGCTGACTCCAACCAATGACGCGGGCCGGGATCCACATTGTGACAGCTGCCCATTCCACCTGCTCCAGAGGAAGGTGCAGACACTCCCTCATGGGTAAGTGGGGATCACCTGCAGGGATGCACTCAGTGACCAGTGACCTGGAGCCACATGGTTGTGTGCACAGATGCTCCAGCGCGATCCCCTCGGAGAAGCTGTTCTGGCCCAGGCCGGGAGAAGGGGCGTCAATCGTACTCAGCTTTTTGCTGCTGGCCGAGTCAACTACGTGGCATAGGTGAGTAGCAATGGTCTCAACCCGCAACGTTTGGCTCCCAGCCTAACATTCTCTAACATTCAGGGATGTTTGGATCGGACCTAGTGGTTCTGTTTGTGGCAGAGGCTGCGAGTCATCCTGCGCAGAGGAGTCTCCATGATCTGGAGTCTGCTCATCGAGTGTGGGACTGGCTCAGCCAGGGACTTCTGGGTGGTTCCATGCCCTGAGCGGTGCTGGAGCTTGAGCTGGATGGTCACAATGGTCCATTCTGGCCTTGAATTTGACGACTCTGTGAATGAGGGAGGCGGCACGAGTCCTAGGCAGCTGGTAAGCCCCATTTAACCCTGCTTTCATAGCTTCTGTGATTCTAAAACCAGGAGGGATCGTTCTGATCATCTAGTCTGAGCCGCATGCAGGCCAGAAGAAAAGGAGGACTAGTGGCACTAGTCTCTAAGGTGCCACTAGTCCTCCTTTTCTTTTTGCGAATACAGACTAACACGGCTGCTACTCTGAAACCTGTCACGCAGGCCAGAGAATCCCCTGGCCACAGCCCGCTGGCTTGTGGCAGAGCCCTGAGGTAACTGCAGGCCTGTGCTGAGGTGAATTTCACCCTGGGAAGGGCAAGGGAGTTAATAGAAAGTTGTGTTAATTCCCAGCATTGTGAATCCTGGACTGCAGCCCCTAGGCAGATAGGCATTGATAGACATGGCAGAGCTGGCATGTGCTGACTCTGTTTCCTCTTTATCCTCAGCAGCTGCAATAAAGGGAAAGGAAAAGCCATGACTGTCTGTAGCTGGCAGTGGAGAGGCTGAGAGACGGGAAGGTATGAGCAGGGCTACCCTGTCTTATTTGGACATGGCCCACTCATGGCTGCACCACCCAATGAGCAGTCCAGTGAAAATAATTAACCCCTGGAACAATGTAAGGGTCATGGTGGATTTGCCATCACTGAAAATTTGTAAGTCAAGTTTGGATGTTTTTCTAAAATATGTCCTCTAGGAATTATTTTGGGGAAAGTCCTGTGGCCTGTGTTACACAGGAGGTCAGATTAGAGGATCACAGTGGTCCCTACTGGCCTTGGAATCTAGGAATCGTGAATCGTGGTGGGACTGGATTGGCTGCAGAGCTGCTTGGGAACTGGCATTTCTTCCCTGCCAAAAGTTTCACTGAAAATGGAAAAGGTTTTGTTTTTGCCAAAAACAATTGTCTGACTTTGGGGGGCGGGGGGTTTGCTGACCAATAGAAAGCATTAAAAATGAAAATGTTCCCTCTTTTGGTAACTGAAAACTGAAACATTTTATCTGGGTGAGTGAAATATTTTGGTAAGACCAAAAATTTCCACCCAACTAGTTCACATTTTTCAGTCACTAAAAATATGAAAAAAATTAAAATATTTTATTTTCTGATTCCTGAAAACTGAACCATGTTTTGGCCTTTGGCTTTTCACCAAAAACCCAAAGAATTTCTTCTGACGCAACCATTGTGGAATACTCCAATGAAAGAGCCAGAAAAGCATTTTGAGGTAAAATTCTCAGCCGCCTCTCGTCTGGGTCTGAAGTGAGAGGGAGCTGAGGTGGGCAACACAGCCAGCCAGCCAGGCTGCAGGCAAGGAGCATGAATGTGATGGAGAAGCAATGGAGAGATTCCTGGGAGGGGAGTGACCCGGTCGCAGTGCAGGCAGCGACACTTTGAACTGACCAGCCAGGATCCAGCATTGGCCCCAGGATCAGGAATAGCAGAGTGACTTAAAGGCATCTTTGCCCATGCATGCAGGCCCCTCCCTTACTGGGCTGCATTGACTTCTCCTGGACCCCAGCTGAGGTCAGTCTCATGCTCTCTTCCTACTACATAAATCTCCAGCCAGCAGCCAGCTGGGTTTTCAGTTCCTGAAGGTGCTCCATAATGCCCTCTGCACACCCTGGACCTGAGTCTCCCCTGTTCTGTCACCTCATGCCATCGTCATTTTAGCTGCACCTGGTGACTGCACCTTTGAAACGTCACCAACAATAGTGACTAAGAGAGGCTTTAAGTTTCCCTGCCATAAATCAGCCGTAACTACAGGCTCGCCTGCTGTGTCAGGGTTTATGAGACGCACTTGAAAGTGGAGGCAATTAGCATTTGCCCTGGAGTGCTCCCACAATCCTGGGCTCACCTGCCCCACGCCAGGACTGTGGGAAACCTCTGCACATTGTCATACTGTGATATTGCGCCTGGGATCCAGCAATCCCCGTGGAAGGAGCCAGGCTCCTGCTGGCTTTGCTTCATGTGGGAATCAGTGGGGGCTGTTAGTGAGCCCATAGCATGGCCATGCCTCGCAGTATCAGTGCTTCAGTGCCTTACAGCTCCAGGAGCATGTGCCCTGGACCTGTGAGCTTCCCTGTGTACTATCTTAGTTGTATGCAGATTCCTCACGGACTGGGTTCCTTTATGCAACTTCTTTTGGACTGATGCAGCACTAGATGATAAGCCCCGGTGTGTGATTCACCCTGACCCACCCTCATATGCTGGCACAGACACAAATGGGTCAGACGTTTCATCTCCAAACCCATGAAATCCCCTTTACAGCCCCTCTGTACAAATTCTCAACTTCTGGGATAGAGGCAGGCACGTGCTTGTTACGGAGAATATTAATTAGCGGTGTAGCCCGTTGTCTTGTTTGCAAATCATGTGGCCCTGGCTCAATGCCTTAAAAATCAATGAATTAACTGTCCAAATGTTACACAAATGCCCACAATTGCTAAAAGCAGTGGGAATTAACACTGTACAGAAGCTAATGCCAGTGCAAACTTTTCTAGGATCATTAAGTAGTTACACTACTGGCTTCGATAATAATGGTACTCAAATGGTTAAACACATGGCTCAAAAGCATTTTAAGCTATCTTGTGGTTTAGCTGCATTGAAAGCTGACACAGCAGACCTTGAATGAACCACCCAATGGCCACAAGATCCATTAAGGCAGTGTTTCCCAAACTGGGGACGCCGTTTGTTCAGGGAAAGCGGCAGTGGAAGCCGCAATTGGCCAAACCGGCAGACGCGGCAGGTAGACAAACCGGCCCACCAGGGGCTTTCCCTGGCCCAAGTTTGGGAAACACTGCATTAAGGTATGAAGGCATGGTACTAGTATCCCGCAGACTCTACCGGACCACTAATACATGTGTGCCTGTAACAAAGGACCAGTTCAGTGAATGGCAGGACTTTCCGTTCCTCTCTAGGCTAGACAAAGACACTCCCTCTGAGATACATCTTTGTACCCCGATACAAACAAGTTACATACTGCCCCTCTGACAGCGTTACTTACTGCCCCCTGACGTGGCTAGTTATTACTCATCACCTTGTACATGTTGGTTTGATCAAAACATCTCTATTACATACTGTCATCCTGACCTTATCTTTTAGGAGGGGTCAGTGTGTTCCTGTTATCCTTGGGGAATGTTTTTGTACCACCCTTGATACTGGGATGTTCTGGTACCACTTGATATCGGGATGTGTTTGTGTGAGTCCTCTGTACTTAGCAGTTCTTAGGAATGTGCATTTCTGCAATATCAGCCCTCTTCTTGCCAGATTCTGTGAGCCTCTCGCTGCCTCCTGCCTCTTGCTCACAGCTTGTCTTTGCTTTATCTCAGTAAAGCTTTGACCACTATTTTATCCCAGGCCTCAGGCCTCTAATACAAGGGCCTATGTCTCATGCTCTCTTTCTACTACATAAATCTCCAGCCAGCAGCCAGCTGGGTTTTCAGTTCCTGAAGGTGCTCCACAATGCCCTCTGCATACCCTGGACCTGAGTCTCCCCTGTTCTGTCACCTCATGCCATCGTCATTCCCAGTAAGGCAGTGGAAACATTCACATTGACTTTATTGACAGTTGGCCAGAGGATCCTGACTCAGTGGCAGCATTACTCTGACTCAGCGCTCACCCAGCACAGGGTTAATGACTGCCCACAGTGCAGGATAAGGGAGAATTAGGCTCCCTACAGTTCTGCGCAGCCAGTTCTGCAGCTTCACAGAGTCTTTCCAGCAGGGATTGCTGCTTGGATTTTCCATTGTTTGTATTCATTCAGATCAAGAAAAATCCACTAACGTTTACTAGATTCCAGGTTCTTTAGAAGTATGCCACGTTATTTTAGACTAGTCACTTTCCAACAAGAATAACTTCTGCCCTTGCACTAGTCAGGAAACAAATTACAAGGGCAACCAGTAAATCCTCATGCTTCAAGGGTAATCTAATTGCTAGATAGTATCAGGAAGCAAAAATGTTCCTTCTGTGTGGCAGCATTGCACAAATGCCCTCATTCATGAGAGTTCAGGAGGGAAGAAGAACCTGGTTATGATGAAACATCCCCGTCATGTGCCACCTAATGCTGCGAACTCCTGACAAATCTTGAGTCAAACCGAGCATCTCCTGTGAGTCCAGTGTGTCCTCAGGAAGTACCGTGAGCTCAGTGTACAATGAAATCATCGGTTTCAGAGTAACAGCCGTGTTAGTCATGCATCCGATGAAGTGAGCTGTAGCTCACGAAAGCTCATGCTCAAATAAATTGGTTAGTCTCTAAGGTGCCACAAGTACTCCTTTTCTTTTAATGAAATCATCCAGGCCACTTGCTGCAAACCATCACCAAGGCACCAAAGAAATTCCAGACTTGGGACACCCCGGATGCTGGCAGGAGACAAGGGTGCGGGGTTCAAGCATCACACAGTGCTTAAGGCATTTTATTCTGTGTCCCATTCCAGTTGGCTGTGCTTCCCAGCATCACACCCAGCCTCTCTGTCTGGGAAGCTCAGCCCATAAAGCAATGGTCCCCAAACTTTACAGGGTTGCAACCTCCCCTACCCCTGTGCACGCTCCCTTCCCTACCCTCCGAGCCAGGGCCAGGAGCAGGGCCAAAGCTCCAAGGGTGGGTGGGGTGGAAATGCAGACGGGGGTAAAGGGGCTTAGTCTGGGGCTGCAGCTGCGGGTGGGCTGGGAGCAGGGTCGGAACCAGGAATGGAGCGATGGCTAGGGGCCGAAGTTGGGGGCAGAGACGGAGCTGGGAGCAAAGTCATAGCTTGGCCCCAGTGGGGGCCGGCAGCCAGGGCCACAGACAGGAATGGAGCTGTCCCAAGGTTGGGGATGCAGCCAGGCACAGGGCTGGGAGCCGGGACCACAGCTGGGGACGTGGAAGTGAAGCTGGAAGTGGGGCTGGGTGGTGCTCCCTCCCAACCCCTTGTGGGGGCTGGCCCAGGCCCAACCGCTCACACACCCCCACCCCAAACATTCCTGCGTGCCCCCTTAGGGGTGCACTCCACAGTTTGGGGGCCTCTGCTTTAAAGGCATTGTTCCCAGCATCACAGGGTGTTCTCCATTGTCTCCCCAGGTCAGTTATTCACACACTGGGCCCAGCTCTCCCCTCACACAGCTACTCCAGAGTCACACCCATATTAATGAGAAGAGAGACAGCCCCACGTTCTACACCTGTTTATACCCTGCTCCGCCACCTCTGAAGACCCCTGTTCTGCACCCCCTTCACCTGCTGCACCAAGCTGTCCTGGGGAAGCTAGTGCCGGGGGGTCAGCGTGGGTGAGCTGGCTGTAGCAGGGCTGCTCAGTGCACAGGCCCTGGCCCCAAACACCTGTCTCACAATGACCAAATTTCACCACCCACCAGAAGCATTTCACCTTCAATTTAGGGCCTGATTCTCCCCAGATCTGCACCATATGCCATCATCTCCTCCTGAGCCAAGTGAGAGCCAAACGCGTCCCACTCTCAGCAGTAGCTTCTCACCCCCACTTTGCTCTGTGGCTTGAGCACCCATGGAAAAAAATGGTGGGTGCTCAGCACCCACCAGTCACAGTTGTTCAGGGATGCCACCAAACAGCTGATAGGCAGCGCCACCAAACCTGTTTAGCAGCTCGAGGAGGGGCTTGGGAGAGGGCAGAGACCAGCAAGCAGTGAGGGGGGAGCCCTCAAAGAAAGCACAGAAGGGGGGCGGAAAGAGGCGGAGCAGGGTTGGGGCCTTGGGGGAAGGAGCGGAGCAGGGGCAGGAAGATGTGGAGCAAAGGTGGGGTCTTGGAGGAAGGGGCCGAGTGGTGGCGGGGCCTCAGGGCGGAGCTGGGGTGGAGCACCCCTGGAGAAAAGTCAAAGTCGGTGCCTCTGAGTGGAGATGGCTCACAAGGTGGAAGACAGGAGCAAATCAGGCCTTTGGCTAGTGGCTTGGGCTGAGACTTTCGAAGCTGGCTAAAGGATTCAGATGCACAGTTCCTGGGAGTTTCTGGGACTGGAGTGTCCAGCTCCCCTAGCAGAGCAACAAGTTCGTCCTTGCTGACTAAAGAGTCAAACCTGGTCCTAGGTCATTCCCAGAGACTGAAGTTTGCCCCATGCCTAGGGAGCTTGCACAAATCCCCTGCACTTCAGCCCCCGCCAGAGGTCCAGGCCAGTGGAGCATGGGACTGGGGCTGGGCCTCTGCAAAGGGATTGATTTCAACTGGACATAAAAAGGGAATCCTCTTGTTTAGAAAGGTTAGGTCATTCAATCAGAGACAATATCACATGACTTGACTAACCATTCAAACAGAGCAAACACCCAATCACAGAGAGTTAATACTCACAGCAAATATGAACTGTTGAATTCATTATTCAGAGATGTAAGAGATCAGAAAAGGGTAATATCCCTTTAAATAGTGTGTGAGCCTTCTAGTGGTGCTCACCATGTTTCCATAGCTGCAAGAACCATGCAGAGCAGCAGCCTGCGTGTAATGAGGGGGGGCATGCTGTGTGTGTTTAGTAAACCTGGTTATTTGGGACCTGACTGTGCCCTGGTGATTTCTTCATGTTGTCTTTGTTGCATAAAGAGCAAAAGACACCTGCAAACTTTAAATTAGCCTCTATCATCTGATTAGCACCAGAGCTAGTCACAAACTGCTCACTCAGTGTGGCACTGGTCCATAATGGTGACATTTGTGAAAGAAGGTATCTGAGAAAGAAATAGTCATGGCTTTCACCCAGCACTGCTGAGGAGCCCATGGAAAGTGTCTCACAAACTATCCATGAATGAAAAACAAATCAGATCAAATCACAGCCTGTGCCTGGACAGAAAGTAAAGGGGACACTTTCAGGGATGGGGTGTAAATTATTCACAATAAATAATTGGAGGAGCCCAGACAGTATTTCTGAGACGGGTATAACCCCAGCAGTGGCTGTGCCCGGGGTGCTGGAACAATTTGTATAGTGGGGGTGCTGAGAGCCAAACTGTAAACCCTATATATAATGGAAACCACTTCAAGCCAGGAGGTGCGGCAGCCCCCCCAACTCCAGCACCTATGGCTGTGCCCTCACAACACTCCAAATACTAGAACAGCCTCCAGTTTCTCCGTTCTTATCAAACCTTCTCCTGCTAAGCCCCAGGGGCCTCAACTTCACAAGGAGCTGAGCAATTCCTAGAGGTGCTTAGGGCGACCAGACATCCTGATATTAGGGTTTTTGTTTTATAGAGGCCCTATTACCCACCCCACCTCCTCCCCTTAGGACCCTATTACCCTCCCCGTCCTAATTTTCCACACTTGTTATCTGGTCACCCCAGAGACACTAAGTGCCCCAATGGGAAGATGCCTCAGACCCTTCCATGGTCAAGCCCCTGTTGGGAAGATCTTCTGGCTGTCATAGCATCGTGTGAAACAAAGCATCTCTACTTACTGCCAGAGGCCAAGCTGCAGGCGATTCCTGCTGTGATGAGAAGGATCCAGGTCTTCATTGTTCCAGAGACGCAGCAGATGAAGCTTCCAAGATGTCAGTGAGAAGGAGACTCCTGAATTCCCAAACACCTGTCTACCCGTCCCTGTAATCTATGGGAGGCTCACGGCAATGCCAGAGGAGAAGGCGCTGGGGAAGTTTGCTTGGATCCCTTGTAGGAGGCGAGTGCGGTGGTTATGGTAACACCTGAGTGATGCACGGAGAGGTGTGCACACCAACCTTGCCAAAAAAATCCACTTTTAAAAAATTTTGGTTGCTTAAGCTAGGCGGAAGGCTGGAAATTCCGGCTGAGTCTATGGCTGTGCTCCGCCCACCGCAACATGCATATGGCCCCAGGACTCTGGGTGCTCTGGTAGTAGAAATTAATAATCCAAGTACTAATGTGTGAGACATCTCTGAGTGTCCTCTCATTGGGGAGTTTATTGCTGACACTCACTGGGCTGAGCTGTTATCCTGCCAGACTCCTCAGACCTGGGCTGGAGTGTGCTGCTCCCTCCAATGGCCAAGGGGTTAAGGGAAACATGCAAATGAAAAGATTGAGGCACTCATTGGGCTAGTTACCAGCTCCTCACCCCGCTCCACTGCCTGGCTGCTGGCACGTCCTACACGACAGCTAATCCCCCTCCCCCATTGTCTCCTAGACCCTCTGTAGGAAAGTCCCACCCCATCCCCTCCCTTTGAGGTGGTACTGGGAGCTCCCAGAGTTACCCAACAGCAGTCTCTGCAGTTTCTTGCTCCCTGCCCTGTTCCTCCAGCCCTTTGGGGCCTTCAATTATGTTACCACAGAGTCTCCGGGAAATGCCTGACTGCTCCTGCTGGTTTCCAGTCCCAGAACGTGTTGTGTAAGCTGGGCAGGACACACACAAGGACCCAGCTCATGGGAGCTGCCAGATGGGATCAAACCAGGGGTCATCTAGCCCAGTCTTCTGGCTCCGAGACTGTCAGCATAGTTGCTTCAGAGGAAGATGCTAGGAGCCCTGCAGTGGCAGAAATGGGATAACCTGCCCTAGGGAAAGTTTCCAACTCCTGACCCCTGATAGTGACAAGTTGGCTCGTGCCCCAGAGACAGAGAGTTCCGAGCTCTTCCCAGTTTACTTAAGTCATGTCTACACTACAAACTGATGCAAGTGTCACTGATCCACATGATCAGTGCTAGACTCCCAGCTTTGGGACAGTCCCTTGGAGGAACTTCCATGTGCCAGACCCCCAAGGGGTCTCCCTCTTCCTTCAGGTTGGACCACTCAGCCTCACTGCCTCCTGAGACTGAACCTCTGGGGCTCCAGCCCCCCTGCCACATCCCATGAGTTCTGCTCGTGAGTCCAACTGAGACAAACTCCTGGTGGAGACCTGTCCGCTCCTCAAGGATTAGTGCATCTCAGCAAGCATTTGCAGTGACACTCAAACAGTGATGTCAAAACAGTCGGGTTCATTAGTTACCTGGAACACAGCATAGGAAGTCCTTAGGTTAGCGGAGAAATGGAGGTTAAAGCATAGTCCAAGTCCACTCTGGTTAGGCAGAGCCCAGCCAAGCTGTAGTGAACTCCATCATTCAAGCTTTGTCTCTCTGTCTGACCTCCTTGGTCAGATCTCAGGTGACAGCACTGACCCCTCCCAGCAGCCACTCTTATCCTCCTCACCCCCACCCCACATACACATACCTTCCCTGTCCTTTGTTCTCGAGCTGGGGAATGTTTCTCAGCTTCCCTGCTGAGAGGTGGGGGAATCCATCTCCCTCTGGGTCGTTGGTTGCTCGTGTTAATGTCCTGGTGATTGGCTTTGCTGTTGCCTTCATGTATTCTCCATGGATATGGGGTTGGCCTCAGTGTGACAATAAGCGCAGGACCCACCAAGGCAGAGGAGGATCTTTGTCACAGTATGCTATTATTTATAATCACTTAAAATTTATCTTTCTGTAGTTAATAAATCTGTTTTATATTTTTTATCTAAAACAATGTGTTGTTTGAAGTGCAAGGGGAAATCTGCTCAGGAGCGGCTGGTGCATTGTCCTCTCCACATTGAGGGAGGGGCGGACTGGGTAATAACTTACACTGGTCAGGCTTCTGACCAGGGCAGGATGGTACAACTCTGGGGTCCTATGCTAGGGAGATGGAGGAAGTTGGCTAGAACCTCTCTATTGTTATTTCATGAGTGGCCAGGAGAAGCATTCATGTAACTGCAGCTGAGTGTGTCCCTGCATGTGTATGGCTGTGTGGGTGTAAGACCTGGAGGGGTCTGCAGCTTGTCATGGCCTCACAGTATGAGAGGGAGCCCAGGCTTGTGAGATAGAGGGCTCAGCAGTAGACAGTTCCAAGTTGCACCCCAGCGCAGTATGTCACACTCAACCAGTCTTTTTTAATGACTCATCACAGCTCAGAAACCTGGGCAACATTCATATCTAGGGCTCTTAGCCTGCCCTGTGAGCAAACAGTCCTTTTTCACCCACTGAGTAACCATACTCTGTATAGGGAAAACTGAGGCACACATAGGATTCATAAAAATATTACAGAAAATTCTCACTTTGTCACATCACATTACATTGGTTTACAGCTGCTGAAGTTTGCCTATAGCTCGTGTGCATGCATACTTGCCTGCTTGCATCTGCATTATGTGTACTCATCAGGAGAGCTTGTGTTGATGCAAAGTCTGCTGCATCACAGGTAGGTATCCCAGTGTGACATGTGCTGCTGTCCTACACAATGTTTTTTGACAATTTTTTGCAACGTGTTGTGGGACAGAAATGACTGGCCTAGGGATCTCTGGGAGCTAGGGGTAAATTTCCCAACGTGCAACATTATCCATCCCATAATGCCATCTGTGATACCCTGGCACCCCAATATTCACCACTGTCATGTAATTAGGATATGTTTTGTACAAAGTATGCCTTGTGAGGTATCATTCTAAAAGTCTTGATCTGCTGGACATTAATATCTCGTTGTATTGTATGTGCTATCATCATATGTGAAGTTATGAAGTCTGGCTATGTATGTGTTACTGAAACATGTCATGAGGCTGAAAACACCCTCAAGCACTCTGTCTGGCACAACAGTAAAAAGGACAAACAATGTTAATGGCTTATTGAGGAAATGCACACAACACAAAGATTACCCCAGGAATTGTGTACAATAGAAACCTCTCTGAGATAGCACTACACAATGGAAACTGTTTGACCCAGGTCAGAGCAAAAGAGCTTTCCAGCAAGTGGGAAGAAGATATAAAAGGGGGACCTCACTCTCCCTGCAACAACAGACCTCGAGACACCTGAGGAATAAAGACTGAACAGGGGGAAGTGATGGTCCCAGGCTAAGGGATTTCTAGCCTGTGTATGAAAACCTGGAAAATCCAAGCTGCAGAGCCAAGGCAGCTTGTGCCTTAGGAATCTGCCAGCCTGTTTATCACTCAGGGTGAGAATTTGCTAATTCATCTCCTACCTATCTAGTGTGTTAAACTCAATTTGTGGTTTTGTTTATTTCCTAGGTAATCTGCTCTGATGTGTTTGCTATTACTTATAATCACTTAAAATCTATTCTTTTGTAGTTAATAAACTTATTTTTATGTTTTAATCCAAATCAGTGGATTGGCTTTTGTTTGACTAAGGTGTCTGGGAAAAATCTCAGCTTGGTTACCACAAGTGTGCATGGTCCTCTTCACATTGAGGGAGAGGCGGACTGGGTGTTAAACCGATATACAGGCCAGATTTGATCATGGCAGGATGGTAATGCTCTGGGGTCCTAGGCTGGGAAGCTGGGTGTGTTCCTACCTGTGTGAATGCTGGTGAAAGTGCAAACTTGGAGGGCTTTGCAACTTGTCACAGCAGCACAGTGTGAGAGGGAGCCCATGCTGGTGAGTCAGAGGGCTCAGTGGCATTCCAGTTCCAGGTGGCACCCTGGGGGGAACCCGTCACACCATCCATATCCCCCATAATTTTCACACCTTTTAAAAAAAAATCCCACAAACCCCCACAACACTTTTTGGTGTCTGCTATCCATCCTTGAGAGAAGCACAGAGCCCCCAGAGTGCTGAACTATTTTCATGACCTATGCAAACACAGGACGTATGATCCTTCTGTATTTGTAGACCTGCAGGAAGTACCACAACCACGGGGGACCTCACAATTTCTTCAAGGACAGTTTGCTAAAGGACATGGTAAAAATAATTCAAAGATTTTGGTGGCATTCACAGAGGAGCCGCAGATGACAGAGCACCACTTCTGGGCCCAAGAAATGAGCACTGACCGGGGTGATCACATAGTAATGCAGGTTGAGGGTGACAAGCAGTGGCAGAAGACCTTTTGGATGCAAAAGCTCACATTTCAGGACCTGTTTGCCATGCTCGCCCAAGCCCTGCACTGGAGAGCGGAATTGACAGTGGAGAAGTGAATAGCAATCACACTATGGAAGTTTTGAACGCCAGATTGCTACTGGTCAGGGGGAAATCATTTTGGAATGGGCAAATCCACAGTGGGGGCCATGCAAGTGTGCAGGGCTGTTAATCATTTCCACCATGCAGGACTGTGAGTCTCGGCAATGTGCAGGCACATACCAGGTGGATTTGCAGCAATGGGGTTCCCGAACGGCAGTGGGGTGCTAGAAGGCATTCATATCCCTATTTGGGCACCAATCCACCTTGCCGTGAAATACCTCAACAGAAAGGACTGTTTTTCTTTGGTTCTGCAAGCGTTAGTGGCTTCACTGATATTAGTGTGAGCTGGGCAGGGAAGGTACCTGACGCTCACCTCTTTCAGAACATAGGACTGTTCTGAAAGCTGCAAGAAGGGAAATTCTTTCCTGACAGGCTATGACCATTGGCACAGTGATCATGGGACTATTCCTTGCGCCCCTGGCTCATGAAACTGAACACTAGCCACCTCAACAGCACCAAGGAAAGGTTCAGCTAGAAGCTCAGCAGGTGCAGGCTGACAGTTGAATGTACTTCTTGTTGAATGATGAGATTCTGGTGGTGTACACTCACTAGATTGGATCTCAGTGAGAAAAATATCCCAATGGTGATAGCTGCCTGCTGTGTCCTTCAAAATATCTGTGAGGCAAAAGGGGGGAAGCTGCCACCAGGGTGGAGGTGGAGCAGCTGTCTGCCGACTTTGAACAGCCAAACACAAAGGCCATTACAAGGGTTCACCATGGAGCTGCAGTTGAAGAAGGCTTTGAAAGAGCATTTTAATTGTCAGCCACAGTAGTGTTCTGTGCTGGACTGTTCTCTGGGCCAGGACCTTTGGGTGCTGTTGGGAATTGTGCAGTGCTTGCGGTGCACTTATAAATATGACTGGGTGTTTTCCTGAACCTGAGTTCTGTGCTGCTTGCTGTACATCTACAAGTACTGGGTGCTCTGAGCACCATCAGGCGTTCCACAATGTGTTACTCCTTAGGGAATTCTGCATCAAAAACTAAAAATTCTGAGCACAATTAGAGGATGGGACCAAAAGAAATCTGATGAGGTTCAACAAGAACAAGTGCAGAGTCCTGCACTGAGGATGGAAGAATCCCATGCACTGCTACAGACTAGGGACCGAGTGGCTAGGCAGCAGTTCTGCAGAAAAGGACCTGGGGGTGACAGTGGATGAGAAGCTGGATATGAGTCAACAGTGTGCCCTTGTTGCCAAGAAGGCTAATGGCATTTAGGGCTGTATGAGTAGGAGCATTGCCAGCAGATCGAGGGATGTGATTATTCCCCTCTATTCGACATTGGTGAGGCCTCATCTGGAGTACTATGTCCAGTTTTGGGCCCCACACTACAAGAAGGATGTGGAAAAATTGGAAAGAGTCCAGCAGAGGGCAACAAAAATGATTAGGGGGCTGGAGCACATGACTTATGAGGAGAGGCTGAGGGAACTGGGATTGTTTAATCTGCGGAAGAGAAGAATGAGGGGTGATTTGATAGCATCCCTCAGCTACCTGAAAGGGGGTTCCAAAGAGAATGGGCCTAGACTGTTCTCAGTGGTAGCAGATGGCAGAACGAGGAGCAATGGTCTCAAGTTGCAGTGGGGGAGGTTTAGGTTGGATATTAGGAAAAACTTTTTCACTCGGAGGGTTGTGAAGCACTGGAATGGGTTCCCTAGGGAGGTGGTGCAATCTCCTTCCTTAGAGGTTTTCAAGGTCAGGCTTGACAAAGCCCTGGCTGGGATGATTTAGTTGGGGATTGGTCCTGCTTTGAGCAGGGGGTTGGACTAGGTGACTTTCTGAGGTCCCTTCCAACCCTGATATTCTATGATTCAATATTTTAAAATTTTGCAAAATTCTGCATATTTTATTTGTGAAAATAACACAATACAGTCACACCATTTTCAATTATTTTGGTAATATTTTTCAAAATGCCTCTCAGCAAGTATGTCTGTAACAATACAAACAACAAAAATGAAATGTTTTTTGACATATAGATTCTTTACTAGGGATATTAGCACATCTGTATGGCTTCACAGAGCAGAGGGCAATACTAATATTTCCACGTATGTCAAGCATAGGAGACTTTAGGAGTATGTCTACACAGCAAAGAAAAACCCACGGCTGGCCCATATCAGCTGACTTGGGCATGCGGGCCTGAGGCTGTGGGACTATTTCATTGCTGGGGAGATTTCTGGACTCAGACTAGAGCCAGAGCACTGGGACCCTCCCACCCTGCAGGATCCTAGAGCCCGGGCCTGGCTGCCAGAGACAGGGGCCAAGCAAGCTGGAAACATGCCAGGGCGAAGAGCACAGAGCAGCGACCCAGAGTGGCCAATGTGAGAAGTGGCTGGTTCCACCCCCGCCGCTCCCCACTTGGGCCCAAGAAGGTATTTGTAGGTACTTGTTTCAGAGTAACAGCCCTGTTAGTCTGTATTCACAAAAAGAAAAGGAGTACTAGTGGCACCTTAGAGACTAACCAATTTATTTGACCATAAGCTTTCGTGAGCTGTAGCTCACGGAAGCTTATGCTCAAATAAATTGGTTAGTCTCTAAGATGCCACTAGTACTCCTTTTCTTGTAGGTATTTGTATTTGTATTGTTATTTATAGAGGCTGGTAGGGGCAGTGTGCTGGGAGAGAAGCTGAGCCCTGATTAGGGGGCAGGGCTTCTCTGACTAGGGGTCCTATCAATCCTGAAGCACTTACACGAGAGAAAAGTGATCAGGAACAGTCAGCATGGATTCACCAAGGGAAGGTCATGCCTGACTAATCTAATCACCTTCTATGACGAGATTACTGGTTCTGTGGATGAAGGGAAAGCAGTGGATGTATTGTTTCTTGACTTTAGCAAAGCTTTTGACACGGTCTCCCACAGTATTCTTGTCAGTAAGTTAAAGAAGTATGGGCTGGATGAATGCACTATAAGGTGAGTAGAAAGTTGGCTAGATTGTCGGGCTCAACGGGTAGTGATCAATGACTCCGTGTCTAGTTGGCAGCCGGTATCAAGTGGAGTGCCCCAAAGGTCGGTCCTGGGGCAGGTTTTGTTCAATATCTTCATAAATGATCTGGAGGATGGTGTGGATTGCACTCTCATCAAATTTGCGGATGACACTAAACTAGGAGGAGTGGTAGATACGGTGGCAGGTAGGGTTAGAATACAGAGGGACCTAGACAAATTGGAGGATTGGGCCAAAAGAAATCTGATGAGGTTCAACAAGGAGAAGTGCAGGGTCCTGCACTTAGGACGGAAGAATCCAATGCACCGCTACAGACTAGGGACCGAATGGCTAGGCAGCAGTTCTGCGGAAAAGGACCTAGGGGTGACAGTGGACGAGAAGCTGGATATGAGTCAGCAGTGTGCCCTTGTTGCCAAGAAGGCCATTGCATTTTGGGATGTATAAGTAGGGGCATTGCCAGCAGATCGAGGGATGTGATCGTTCCCCTCTATTCAACATTGGTGAGGCCTCATCTGGAGTACTATGTCCAGTTTTGGGCCCCACACTACAAGAAGGATGTGGATAAATTGGAGAGAGTCCAGCGAAGGGCAACAAAAATGATTACGGGTCTGGAACACATGAGTTATGAGGAGAGGCTGAGGGAACTGGGATTGTTTAGTCTGCAGAAGAGAAGAATGAGGGGGGATTTGATAGCTGCTTTCAACTACCTGAGAGGTGGTTCCAAAGAGGATGGCTCTAGACTGTTCTCAGTGGTAGAAGAGGACAGGACAAGGAGTAATGGTCTCAAGTTGCAGTGGGGGAGGTTTAGGTTGGATATTAGGAAAAACTTTTTCACTAAGAGGGTGGTGAAACACTGGAATGCGTTACCTAGGGAGGTGGTAGAATCTCCTTCCTTAAAAGTTTTTAAGGTCAGGCTTGACAAAGCCCTGGCTGGGATGATTTAGTTGGGGATTGGTCCTGCTTTGAGCAGGGGGTTGGACTAGATGACCTCCTGAGGTCCCTTCCAACCCTGATATTCTATGATTCTATAAAGGTAGCCAGTCAGTCAGGCAGCGGCACAGACAGCTGCAGGGGCACAGGAGCCACCAAACAGAGCTGTAAACAGGGGAGTTTGGGGGGAAGACTAAGAGAGCCAGGCAAAGGAACAGACAGGCTCGTGAAGGGAGTGTGTGGTGGTCTGGCAGTGTTGTGGTGCTCGTTGGGGGGTTTGTGTTGCTTTGGGAGGGGGGATGTTCTGGTGTGGTTTGTGTTTCCCAGACTAACAGGACTTAGGTGAGACGGCGATGACAGACACAGAGACAGCAGTGGGAGTGACCCAGGCAGTGGAAGACACAATGAAAATGGCTGGATGTGGAAGCTGTGGCATGTACATGATCCTGGAGGGGTCACCTGAAAAGAATTTCGTCTGCGTGAAATGCCACCTGATAGAGCTGATGGAAGAGAAGATCCGAGGATTGGACATGCAGGTGGAAACTCTGGTCGAGTTTAGAAGGGAGTTCGAGCAGATGATGGAGCAAAGACATGAGGAGGCTGAAGAGAAAAGCTCAGACTTGCAGATGGAAGCAGGACCAAAGAACTCTAAGGGGATACTGCTGGGTGAGGAAGGTGGACAGTGGAAGCATGTGACTAAGAACCAGGCAGAGGAAAAGACGGGCCAGTGAAGGAGAAACAGAGCTCAAGAACAGGTTTGCGGAGATGGAAAATGAAGAAGGGGCACAGCAGGCAGTCACTGAAGGTGAGAGGGCAAGGAAGAAGAGAAGAGCAGCTAGTCCTATGGAAAGAGGGCAAGAGTCAATGGAGATAACAACACCAAATATGAGCACTGTCACTATGAAAAGACAGGTCTACGTGATTCGGGACTCCTTACTGAGAAGACTAGACAGGCCTGTAACAAGAGCTGATCCAGAGAACAGAAGGGTGAGCTGTCTGCCGGATGCTAAGATACAAGATGTGGACCTGAGGCTGAAAAGGATCCTAACGGGAGCGGGAAAGAATCCACTGATGGTCCTTCATGTGGGAACAAATGATACGGCTAGATTCTCGCTGGAATGTATCAAGGAAGACTATGCCAGGCTGGGGAAGACGCTTAAGGAAATCAAGGCTCGGGTGATCTTCAGTGGGATTCTGCCTGTTCCTAGAGAAGGGCAACAAAGGTGTGACAAGAGTATGATGCTCAACAGATGGCTCAGGCAGTGGTGCTATAAGGAGAACTTTGGGATGTATGGCCACTGGGAAGCATTCATGGACAGAGGACTATTCTCTCGGGGTGGACTTCACCTGAGTAAACAGGTTTTGGGGCCGGTTTTGTTCAATATCTTCATAAATGATCTGGAGGATGGTGTGGATTGCACTCTCAGCAAATTTGCGGATGATACTAAACTGGGAGGAGTGGTAGATACGCTGGAGGGGAGGGATAGGATACAGAAGGACCTAGACAAATTGGAGGATTGGGCCAAAAGAAATCTGATGAGGTTCAATAAGGATAAGTGCAGGGTCCTGCACTTAGGACGGAAGAACCCAATGCACAGCTACAGAAACGGGACCGAATGGCTAGGCAGCAGTTCTGCGGAAAAGGACCTAGGGGTGACAGTGGACGAGAAGCTGGATATGAGTCAGCAGTGTGCCCTTGTTGCCAAGAAGGCCAATGGCATTTTGGGATGTATAAGTAGGGGCATAGCGAGCAGATCGAGGGACGTGATCGTTCCCCTCTATTCGACATTGGTGAGGCCTCATCTGGAGTACTGTGTCCAGTTTTGGGCCCCACACTTCAAGAAGGATGTGGATAAATTGGAGAGAGTCCAGCGAAGGGCAACAAAAATGATTAGGGGACTGGAACACATGAGTTATGAGGAGAGGCTGAGGGAGCTGGGATTGTTTAGCCTGCAGAAGAGAAGAATGAGGGGGGATTTGATAGCTGCTTTCAACTACCTGAAAGGGGGTTCCAAAGAGGATGGCTCTAGACTGTTCTCAATGGTAGCAGATGACAGAACGAGGAGTAATGGTCTCAAGTTGCAGTGGGGGAGGTTTAGATTGGATATTAGGAAAAACTTTTTCACTAAGAGGGTGGTGAAACACTGGAATGCGTTACCTAGGGAGGTGGTAGAATCTCCTTCCTTAGAGGTTTTTAAGGTCAGGCTTGACAGAGCCCTGGCTGGGATGATTTAACTGGGAATTGGTCCTGCTTCGAGCAGGGGGTTGGACTAGATGACCTTCTGGGGTCCCTTCCAACCCTGATATTCTATGATTCTATGATTCTATGAAACAGGGAAATAGACTTCTAGGATGGAGGATGGCACAACTGATCAAGAGAGCTTTAAACTAGGAATCTGGGGGAGATGGTTGGGAGATGTCCAGGTAATCTCCACACCGGATTTTGAGAGGGAAGAAAATGTTGAGAGGGAAGAAAACGAAGTAAGAAAGGATACAGCCGTGGGTAGGAGAATGGGCATAAGGAGGAAGGGCAGTGTACATACCAGTCTAATAGGTGATACTGGCGGTAGAATGTCTGTGCCTAATCAGGTACAGAATGTGAGCGAGGCCAAACAGCAAAAATGAAGATGTTTGTACACTAATGCGAGGAGCCTGGGTAACAAAATGCTAGAGCTACTGGTGCAGGAAATGAAACCAGATATTCTAGGGAGAACAGAACCAGGGTGGAATAGTCGGCACAGCTGGAGTACAGGGATTGAGGGGTCTGTGCTGTTTAGGAAAGAGAGAAATAAAAGCAAAGGTGATGGAGTAACATTGTCTATCAATGATGAGGTAGATGGTAAAGAAATAAGAAGTGATGGAATGGATAAGACAGAGTTTGTCTGGGCAAAAATCACATGGGGGAAGAAAGCTACTACAGCCTCTCCTGGGATAGTGCTTGGGGTGCTATAAACCTCCAGCATCCTATTTGGATATGGCTAGAGACCTCTTTAATGTTTTTAATGAAGTAAATACTAATGGGAATTGTGTGATCATGGGAGACTTTAACTTCCCTGATATAGACTGGAGGATGAGTGCTAGTAATAATAATAAGGCTCAGATTTTCCTGGATGCGATAGCTGATGGATTCCTTCACCAAGTAGTTGCTGAACCAACAAGAGGGGATGCCATTTTAGATTTGGTTTTGGTGAGTAGTGAGGACCTCATAGAAGAAATGGTTGTAGGGGGCAACCTTAGTTCGAGCGATCATGAGCTAATTCAGATCAAACTAAATAGAAGGATAAACAAAAATAGATCTGTGACTAGGGTTTTTGGATTTCAAAAGAGCTAACTTTAATAAATTAAAGAAATTAGTTCAGGAAGTGGATTAGACTGAAGAACTTGTGGATCTAAAGGTGGAGGAGTCCTGGAATTACTTCAAGTCAAGGTTGCAGAAACTCTCAGAAGCCTGCATCCCCAGAAAGGGGAAAAAATTCATAGGCAGGAGTTCTAGACCAAGCTGGATGAGCAAGCACCTTACAGAGTTGATTAAGAAAAAGCATAAAGCGTACAAGGAGAGGAAGATGGGAAGGATTAGCAAGGAAAGCTACCTTATTGAGGTCAGAACACGTAGGGATAAAGTGAGAGGCCAAAAGCCATGTAGAGGTTAGACCTTACAAAGGGAATTAAAACCAATAGTAAAAGGTTTTATAGCCAAATAAATAAGAAGAAAACAAAGAAAGATGAAGTGGGGCCGCTAAACACTGAGGATGGAGTGGAGGTTAAGGATAATCCAGGCATGGCCCAATATCTAAACAAATACTTTGCCTCAGTCTTTAATGAGGAGCTTAGGGATAATGGTAGGACAACAAATGGGAAGGAGGATATGGAGGTAGATATTACCACAATAGAGGTAGAAGCCAAACTTGAACAGTTTAATGGGACTAAATCGGGGGGCCCAGATAATTTTCATCCAAGAATATTAAAGGAACTGGCACATGAAATTGCAAGCCCATTAGCAAAAATTTTTAATGAATCTGTAAAGTCAGGGGTTGTACCATATGACTGGAGAATTGCTAACATAGTTCCTATTTTTAAGAAAGGGGAAAAAAGTGATCTGGGTAACTACAGTCCTGTTAGTTTGACATCTGTAGTATGCAAGGTCTTAGAAAAATGTTTGAAGGAGAAAGTAGTTAAGGACATTGAGGTCAATGGTAATTGGGACAAAATACAACATGGTTTTACAAAAGGTAGATTGTGTCAAACCAACCTGATATCCTTCTTTCAGAAAGTAACTGCAGGGTTAAAATCTATTGCTGATGTAATAACTTTGTATATGGATTTGTGTACAGGCCCAAAGTCCAGAGTTTGGTCAAGAGGTTAAAGGCCTAGCAAATAGTGATTAGCTTAGAGAAAGCAGAATAACCAAAGATAACCTTGTTTTTGTTAAGATATGTCTGGTTAGCAAAACGCCAGATGTTGGGGGAAATAATTGTGTCTTATTCAAAATTGCAAATAGAACAAAGAAGCCCTGTTTCTGTTGTGTTAGTTTCTCCTGTAGGGAGATGTTCTTCCCACACATCCAACCTTGAGTTTATGAAAGGTTGGAACATGTCAGTATAAGATATGGCCTCCTCCCAACTCCCTTTTCCAGAAACTGATGCCTGCCTTAAAACACAAATAAGCAACTTAAAAGACAATCTTTATTGCCATATACTTTCACTGTTTCTTTGCTTTTCATAGAATCATAGAATATCAGGGTTGGAAGGGACCCCTGAAGGTCATCTAGTCCAACCCCCTGCTCGAAGCAGGACCAATTCCCAGTTAAATCATCCCAGCCAGGGCTTTGTCAAGCCTGACCTTAAAAACCTCTAAGGAAGGAGATTCTACCACCTCCCTAGGTAACACATTCCAGTGTTTCACCACCCTCTTAGTGAAAAAGTTTTTCCTAATATCCAATCTAAACCTCCCCCACTGCAACTTGAGACCATTACTCCTCGTTCTGTCATCTGCTACCATTGAGAACAGTCTAGAGCCATCCTCTTTGGAACCCCCTTTCAGGTAGTTGAAAGCAGCTATCAAATCCCCCCTCATTCTTCTCTTCTGCAGGCTAAACAATCCCAGCTCCCTCAGCCTCTCCTCATAACTCATGTGTTCCAGTCCCCTAATCATTTTTGTTGCCCTTTTTACCCCTAGATATGTTGTACGTGTTGGACAATCAAAGGAGCTACTTCATTTCTATGGACCCCAAATTGAATTCAACATATATTTTATACTAATACATCTATTAAAGTACTAATTAAATACTAAATGTTAATTTGTTAACATTAAGACCATGGGCGGAGACATTATGTAACCTTTTGACCATTAGCTACTGTGCTATCATGTCTTGCAGCTAAACCTATCCGGGGGTGTGGACTGCCTACCCGCCACTTTTCCTGCTCATGGAAAATCCATATATTTTATTGTAATTAATTAATTGACAGTGTCTCTGAGCCTAATAAGTGAGGTGACACTCTGTCAGCGCTGTACGTAATAAACTCCTATGCTTGACCTCTACACGATGTAGATTTATGTCCTTCAGTTTGGGGGCTTGTCCGGGATACAGGCTTGTGAGCTAATTGAGGATCTAAGACTAAAATCCAAAAAAGAGGTGAGTATGTTTACTTTACCACCTCATTAGGCCAGGGATAGAAGTCTCTCATCCCCTTTCAGACACATCTTGTTTTCACTTTTAAATTTAAGTAAAGGAACCTAGACATGTGTACTCCATGCAGAGGGGTTAAATAAGGGTACCCATTAGAAGGGAAGACGAGTGCAAGAGGGTCATGTACTATTTAAATTAAGGGGGTGTTACGGTGGACTTGGATAAACCACCAGCAAGCGATTGGCCATGAGTTAAGCCCAAGACTGGCTGGGTATGCAAGTGGTAGGCAGTGCAAACTGGTGGTCCCATTTCCTCATTGCACGTAACATTGCAAGTCCTAGGGGAGTGCACCCCTCCCCCGCCCGCAGGCATGTGACGTACATGCTTTCGAATAGCACAAAGTCTCCAACCAATAAGGCAGTCAGCTGTGTGTAACGTAAGACCGTGCGGCAGTTAACAAGAAAGGGGAGATGTCCCCATCAGGGCTGTGGAACTTGAGACCATAGCATTAAAAGGGGAAAGATAAATCCTGATCAAGGCCATAGAGATTGAGACTACTGGCAGATCTGGTTACTTGGTAAAATAGTCAGAAAGGTAACAAAACAGACAAGGCAGTAATAGTGTTATTGAATATACTCAACCTAAAAGAAAGAGAAATTGCAACTTTAAAATCTGAGAATCAGGCTCTAAAGAATAAGAGCTTGTGCTTTAAACCATGTAATTGTCAGGAAATTGGAAAAGATCCCAGAACAAAAGAACTATATTCACTATACCTGGGACACACACCCAGAGCAGGAGGGGGAGAGCCCATTCCCGGCATTTGTCAGCCAACTGCACCACCGGTTAACTGTCTGAGGGAAAACTCAGAAGCACAAGGCAAAGGGGAGGATCAGAACCCCCTCCATACATTTCTTCATGTGAAAGGCCAAATTTGGGCACCCCTAGAGACAATAAAGGGGCATCACAACAATTAATTGCCTCAGGGGAGCAAGTACAGTATATGGCTCCAAACAAAACGCAGTTAAGGAGCTTCAGAAATGTTAATGCAGAGGGTGAACCAGTAAGGGGACTCAGGATAGAAACAACTGAAATCTACTGTCCCTTCACCCCTCAGGAAAAATGGGCATTACTGTCTGATTTACCCGAACTCAAACAAGATAACAAGAACACTGAGTTCTGGGACAAGCTGGATGGCCTGGCTGAAATACACGGCCTCCATAAGAAGGATGTTCACATCCTGGTCAAGTGTAAGTGCCCCAGGGATGTGTGGGACAACCTGGAAGATAAATGGGAGACGGGGCACTGGGCTGAAGATCATAACGCCAACCCTGCGGGCGGGGATCAAGCTGGAGAACCCGCAGGAACTCCAAACCCAGAGGCAGGCATGGTAACTGAATTCAGAACTGCACTATCTGCTGCTCTAGGAGCCCAGACCTCTAACTGGGGGGCTCTGCAATCAGTGGTTCAGCAGAAGGGGGAGTCTGCCACGTCTTATGCTGAAAAGAAATGGAATGCATTCTGAGCTTATTCAGGTCTGGAGAATATAACATCCTGAGACCATGATGTATTCCTCCAAATCCGAAAGGAAGGGCTGTCTGCAGACCACCAAGCAGTTCTGGCATTAGGCATCTCAGTGGGAGAGACATACTCAGCAGTAATGAAATGGGCCACAGAAGTAAAAAACAGGAAAAAGAGGAAGGTAGCAGCAATCACCCCCTGAGAAAATTACAGTTCATGGAATCTAAACCACTACCTGCTTCATATGCAATAAGCTTAGACATCTGGCACGTGACTGTAAAAATAAAAATAAAATCAAAATATGCAGTAATTGTAAAAGGAGCGGCCACTTAAAGGAAGACTGCTTCCGCCCCCGGGGTGGTGAGAAGAGCCAGTGGCCAAACAAACAGAATAAACCTGATACAACTCAAGAACAAAAAAAAAAAAAGAAAAGAAAAGAAACAAATCCAGGAGTTGCTCAAATTCCTGGCTAGCAAATAGGTAATAGCGGCCTCAGTGGCTGCATACGAAGGCGACCCCAGGATGTTTCTTAACACACAAGTGGGGGGCCGACCGTGCAACATGTTAATAGACACAGGAGCCTCGGTATCGATAACCAGCCAATATCTTCCCCTCACCCGTCAAACCATATGGATTGAAGGGGTGGGAGGGGAAAGATTAAAAGCAACCCTAAGCCAGCCAGTAGAAATAAAATTTAAAGATATGGTCACAGTCAGTCAAATCTGGGTTTGCCCCGAGCAGGGAAACACAATTTGCAGCATAGATCTCCTTAAGGAGCTCGGGGGAGTAATCAACCCCAGAGCTAGCTGCATTGAATGGGCCAAAGGGTCCAAACAGGAAAGATTATCTCAAAATATAGCCATGATTGCCAGTAGTAAAGCAATAATACCAGAGTGGGGAGGGGGGGAGTCCAGTAGAAACACTGTGTTCCCTTCACCCTGAAGTGTGGGCAACAGATAAACAAGATTGTAGGCTAGTAAATATAAAGCCCATATCTGTAGAGGGGTCAACTCATAAAGCCCATAGGCAGTACCCAATTAAACCAGAAGCCTTAGAGGAAGTTAAAATTATAGTCACTAATTTGGAATCTAGAGGGGTGATTAAAAAAAAACACCTCCCTAACTAACTCCCCAATTTGGCCCGTCCGGAAGCCAGACGGAACCTGGAGGTTAACTATAGACTACACCCACCTTAACCGGGTGACTCAAAGGCACATCCTATTGTGGCAAGCCCCGCCACTATCCTTAATTTGCTAAAACCAGGACACTCAATATTCTCAGTCCTGGATATAGCTAATAGATTTTGAAGTATTTTCCTTGCAAAAGAAAGTCAGGAGAAATTTGCATTTACAGTGGAAGACCAGAGTACACTTAGACCCGAGTACCCGAGGGGTTCCATAATTCTCCCTTTATCTTCCACAGGGTGATGGTAGGAGTAGTAGCACAAGTGCCTTTGGAAGGGGATACTGTAATACTGCAGTATGTAGATGACTTGGCTAGGCAGCAGTTCTGCAGAAAAGGACCTAGGGGTGACAGTGGACGAGAAGCTGGATATGAGTCAGCAGTGTGCCCTTGTTGCCAAGAAGGCCAATGGCATTTTGGGATGTATAAGTAGGGGCATAGCGAGCAGATCGAGGGACGTGATCGTTCCCCTCTATTCGACATTGGTGAGGCCTCATCTGGAGTACTGTGTCCAGTTTTGGGCCCCACATTACAAGAAGGATGTGGATAAATTGGAGAGAGTCCAGCGAAGGGCAACAAAAATGATTAGGGGTCTAGAACACATGACTTATGAGGAGAGGCCAAGGGAAATGGGATTGTTTAGCCTGCAGAAGAGAAGAATGAGGGGGGATTTGATAGCTGCTTTCAACTACCTGAAAGGTGGTTCCAAAGAGGATGGCTCTAGACTGTTCTCAATGGTAGCAGATGACAGAACGAGGAGTAATGGTCTCAAGTTGCAGTGGGGGAGGTTTAGGTTGGATATTAGGAAAAACTTTTTCACTATGAGGGTGGTGAAACACTGGAATGCGTTACCTAGGGAGGTGGTAGAATCTCCTTCCTTAGAGGTTTTTAAGGTCAGGCTTGACAAAGCCCTGGCTGGGATGATTTAACTGGGAATTGGTCCTGCTTCGAGCAGGGGGTTGGACTAGATGACCTTCAGGGGTCCCTTCCAACCCTGATATTCTATGATTCTATGACTTGCTAATTGCCAGTTCAAATAAAAAGGACCATTTAAAAACCCTAAACAGACTGTTTATATATCTTCGCGAGGCAGGATTTAAATTAAGAGTGAAGAAAGCTCAATTGCAACAGTAGCAGGTTTTATATCTAGGGCAGGCCTGCACAACTCATAAAGCAGCGAGGGCCATATGACTTCAAAGAAAACAACTGAGGGCGGAACCCCCCCTGGGCCCACCAAAACCCTCCCCCAGCGCTGCCCGAACCTGCGGAACCCAGCCTGCCCGCCCCGCGGAAACAAACCCTCCTTCCTCAGCACTGCCCCGCCAAAACAGCTGTGGGCTGAAAAGGAAGATGGGGGAGGGGGGTGATACTTTATTGAGAATTTTTCAATTAAAGCAAACAATTTTTTTAATTTTATTTTTTTTTATGAATCATGGAAAAATGAAAAACACCTGTTCCATTGAAAGAAAACATTTGTACTTTTCATAATTACCTTGCAAATTTAATGAGAGATATTACATCTCTTTTCGGCAACAAGCTTGTCATATTCGGGGGTCATATTTGAAGTAGATATTTTCATAATGTCTTCCAAATGGTCCTCAGTCAAAGAAGAACATTGCTTGTTTTTATTCATGTTCATGATGGAAAATGTTTGTTCACATATGTAAGTGTTTCCAAAAATGCTGAACGTTTTCAGTGCAACTTCGATAAGATTTTTGTATTTTTCATTGTCCAGACTTTTGTAGACGTCCCACAGGCTGCTTTCTCTGTGCTTATTTCGGTAAACTGCCGAACATTGAAGTTCAATAACCTTCAACTGCAAATCTAGTGGCACTTCCTCTGGATCCACAGAAAAGGGATATTCAATCAGCTTCAACTGGACATCTTCTTCTTTAGACAAAGTAAGTCTTCTCTCAAATTCTTCAATCAAAAGATTAATGTGCTTTGCATATTTTTCTTCTAACTCGGCGTGTTTGTGCTGAGGGATACGCTTTGCACAAGTGGGAAAATGTCTGCTGCAGTTTCCACGGTATGCATCCGATGAAGTGAGCTGTAGCTCACGAAAGCTCATGCTCAAATAAATTGGTTAGTCTCTAAGGTGCCACAAGTACTCCTTTTCTTTTTGCGAATACAGACTAACACGGCTGTTACTCTGAAACCTGTCATTTCGCCTTTTGACAGCTGACTTCTGAAAAGTTTCAATTCCATTTTGAAAGCTTTCACCGCTGCACACATTTGAAATATACATTGATTTTTCCCCTGAAGTTGAATGTTGAGATCATTCAGGTGTGCAGTAATATCACAAAACAAAAAGATCTTGATTCCAGGACTCATTTTCAAGCTCTGGGAATTTTATTGGCCCATTTTCTAGGAATTTTGCTACCTCCTCTTTCAAAGCAATGAAACACTGGCGCACTCTTCCTTGACTCAACCACCTCACTTTGTGTTGTAGATTAAGTCGCTGCACTTGGCATCTATGCCTTCAAGAAAGGCTCGAAATGTCCTATCATAGATCATAGAATCATAGAATATCAGGGTTGGAAGGGACCTCAGGAGGTCATCTAGTCCAACCCCCTGCTCAAAAGCAGGACCAATCCCCAATTAAATCATCCCAGCCAGGGCTTTGTCAAGCCTGACCTTAAAAACTTCTAAGGAAGGAGATTCCACCACCTCCCTAGGCAACGCATTCCAGTGTTTCACCACCCTCCTAGTGAAAAAGTTTTTCCTAATATCCAACCTAAACCTCCCCCACTGCAACTTGAGACCATTACTCCTTGTCCTGTCCTCTTCTACCACTGAGAATAGTCTAGAACCATCCTCTCTGGAACCACCTCCAGGTAGTTGAAAGCAGCTATCAAATCCCCTCTCATTCTTCTCTTCTGCAGGCTAAACAATCCCAGTTCCCTCAGCCTCTCCTCATAAGTCATGTGTTCCAGATGTTTTAGTCCTCTAGAACGTATGTAGTTTACAATGGAAACGACCACTGACATTACATGCTCAAATTTTAAAACTTTGCTACGCAAAACCTGCTGATGTAGAATGCAGTGAAGTTTGGTTATTTGTCTCCCAATAAATTCTTCAAGAAGAGTAAGTGCTCCTTCAAGAAGAGTAACATAGCTGCAGCACCATCAGTACAAATGGCCATCCAGTTTGTGAAATCTAATCCCGACTTATCATTCATGCACTTTATCACTTCACTGGAGATTTCTTTTCCGGTTGTGTCACCTGTCATGGAGCACATGTTCTTCAGTAATTACAAAGTTTTTATCAATACCACTAATAAAAATAAGAAGTTGGGCTGTGTCTTTTAAATCGGTGCTTTCATCCACAGCTAGGGAGTAAAAGCAGAATTCACTGACTCTCTGCTTTAACTGATCGCTTAGATTGGTAGAAAAGTCAGCTATTCTTCTCTGTACAGTCATGCGTGATAGACTGACATTCTCAAATATTCCCCTCTTTTCTGGGCATAACTCAGATACAGCAATCAACATACACTTTTTTAAAAACTCGCCTCCTGTGAAGTATTTCCCAGCACCAGCAATTTCCTTAGAAATGTGAAAGCTTACTTTCCTAACCGAATCGCTCTCTGTGCTCACTTTCTTGAAAATTTGCTGTTCTCCACTAAGGTTTTTCGCTAAACTGGCTGCTTTAATTATTTTTTCATTTGGGTTCAATTTGGTGAGATTGGGATGTTTAGTTTCAAAGTGCCACCGAAGGTTGTATTCTTTCGGAACAGCTAGTGTTTCGCGACACACAAGGCACAGTATTTGTCTTTGGAAACTGTACATAAGTATTCATTCGTCCATTCATTGTTGAAAACTCTGTGCTCTGATTCTATTTTTCTCTTTTTCTTTTCACTCATGGTATCCATTATGAAGCTCAAGATTGTATTGAATAAATTCACACACAAGGGAAACACTCACAGTCACACACAAAGAGAAGAGATATCTCACGGTGCATGGCACGCTAACAAGGAACTGATGGTGTGTGGAAGCCTGTAGAGGGGGAAAGAAACAGCGTGCATAAGGTGACCAGATCACAGCAGTAAAATAGGACCCGTCCTCTCCCCACTCGGCCCCACCATCACACCCCTCTTCACCCCCTAACCCCCCGCTGGCTTGCTGCATCCCTCCTAGTCAGTCCCCCACCCACCACTCGCCTCTTTCACCTCCTCCCTCCCCTGCCAGAAACCCACATGCCCTCCCCTAGAACCCCTGCTGGCTCACTGCTCGCCTCTTTGCCCACCCGCTCGCCCCTAACTCGCCGCTCCCCCAAGTATAAAGCCTCATTCAAAGACCCAGGGGTCACTATATTACTTCACACAGCAGTCAATCTCTGCATTATGCATTTTTGTATAACTTTTATATGACTTTGTATTGACCCTTGGTAATATGTTATAGCAGGCCCCTATGGTAGTATAATTAAGGTAAAAGAAAAATGTTTTTTTGCTAGAAGTAGAATAAGATCTTCCCTCCACTTTGTAATCAATTGCCCTGTTGAATGAATGAGGTGTGAATGAGGAAGGCGTGGAAGGCAGGCACCTCCAGACAGCTGCAACCCTTGGAGAGGTGATGGGAGCCAGATCAAGGACAATCAAACTTGCCAAGTGGGCTGACTAGAGAAGAGCAGACGTACTGACCTTCTCGGGGGTTAGAAGCAAGCACCTGGGGATATGTGAGGGGGTGCAGGGGTCAGGGCAGGGGGCTGGAGGTGCAGGAGTCGGGGCAGGGGGCTGGAGTCGTGGGGGTGCTCACGGCAGGGGCTGGAGGAGGTAGCCCCGATTCCAGCCCCTTCTCCAAGGTCCCACCCCCGCCTCTTCTCCTCCGCCCCAGAGCAGCAAGCTCGCTGAGGCTCCGCTCTTCCCCCTCCCTCCTGCCGGCAAGCAGCGGCAGGGAGAGGGGAGGGAATGTAGCAGGCTGGGGGAAGAGGCAGGGGAGGAGCCCCAGTTGCTGGCAGCATCAAGCTTCTGCCCCCACAGGAGAGAGCAGGGGGACGGAGAAGAGCGGGCCTGGCCGGGGCCCCTTTGGACCCGTGGGCCCGGCGCCATGGCAAATCCAGTATTGCTGCCCCTTCCCGCCCGCACGCCCGCCTGCTCGGCTCGCCATCCGCCCACCCCCCGCAGCTCACCTACTCGCCTCCCGCCACTGGCTCGCCTCCTCAGCCCCCCTCCCCTGCCCGCCAGCTCACCTGCCCCCCCAGCCACTGGCGTCTTCACCACCCCACCCGCCCGCCAGCCGGCCAGCCAGCCTGCCAGCCCTTGGCTTGCCCACCCCGCCACTTGCCTACACCCCCTGCGGGCCGCACTGTGAGACCCCGGGGGCCGCATGCAGCCCTGGGGCTGGACGTTGTGCAGGCCTGATCTAGGGCGTAACATCTCACAGGGAGAGAAAGCACACACAGTAGACAGAAAGCAGGCCATTCCAGAGTTAAAAAAAACACAGACAATTAAGGAAGTCGGGAAGGTGCTGGGACTCCTCAATTTCTGTAAAACATATATTTCGAAGTACTCAGGATGGTAAAACCAATTCAAAGCCTCACTAGAGGAGGAAAGCCTGCAAATTAGTTAGTAATATGGGGCACAGACCAAGAGAAGACATTTATAAAAATAAAACAGGCTTTAGCCTCTGCCCCTAGCCTGGGTTTACCCAATATGGAAAAGCCGTTCCACCTTTACAGCAGCCATAGTGAAACTCAATACTCAGGTGTATTGACAAAACTTCACGGAGATAAGCAATGTCTAATAGAATACCTATCTACCTTGAGACCCCCTGTATCCCAGGGACTACTGGAGTGCGTAGCCGCTCTGGATTGCGCTATGTGGGCAGTAAAAGCTTGTGAATCATACACCCTCACAGGGAAATTAGTTTCAGAGTAGCAGCTGTGTTAGTCTGTATCCGCAAAAAGAAAAGGAGGACTTTTGGCACCTTAGAGACTAACCAATTTATTTGAGCATAAGCTTTTGTGAGCTACAGCTCACTTGTATCTGAGCCTAAAAAGCGAGGTGGCACTCCATCAGCGCTGTATGTAATAAACTCCTATACTTGACCTCTACACAGTATAGATTTATGTCCTTCAGTAACAGATTTTTTTAGACAAAGGAAACACAGTGGATCTAACTTACCTCGATTTCAGTAAGGCATTTGATATGGTTCCACGTGGGGAATTATTAGCTAAACTGGAAAAGATGGGGATCAACATGAAAATTGAAGGGTGGACAAAGAACTGATTTAAGGGGAGACTAATGGGTCACACTTAAAGGTGAACTGTCAGGCTGAAAGGAGCTTACTAGTGGAGTTCCTCAGGGATCGGTTTTGGGACCAATCTTATTTAATCTTTTTATTACTGACCTTGGCACAAAAAGCGGGAATATACTAATAATGTTTGCAGATGACACAAAGCTGGGAGGTATTGCCAATACAGAGAAGGACTGGGATATCAAACAGGAAGATCAGGATGACCTTGTAAACTGGAGTAATAGTAATAGGATGAAATTTAATAGTGAAAAGTGCAAGGTCATGCATTTAGGGATTAATAACAAGAATTTTTGTTATAAACTGGGGAAGCATCACTTGGAAGTAACAGAGGAGGAGAAGGACCTCAGAGTACTGGTTGATCACAGGATGACCATGAGCCACCAATGTGATATGGCCATGAAAAAAGCTAATGCCGTCTTGGGATGCATCAGGCGAGGTATTTCCAGTAGAGATAAGGAGGTGTTACTACCACCTCATGTCAGGGTTCCTTCCCCACTCTGAACTCTAGGGTACAGATGTGGGGACCCACATGAAAGACCCCCTAAGCTTATTCTTACCAGCTTAGGTTAAAAACTTCCCCAAGGTACAAACTTTGCCTTGTCCTTGAACAGTATGCTGCCACCACCAAGCGTTTTAAACAAAGAACAGGGAAAGAGACCACTTGGAGTCGTCTTCCCCAAAAATATCCCCCCAAGCCCTACACACCCCCTTTCCTGGGGAGGCCTAAGAACAATATCCTAACCAATTGGTTACAAAATCATCAAAGACCCAACCCCCTGGATCTTGGAACAATGAAAAAATCAGTCAGGTTCTTAAAAGAAGGATTTTATTTAAAAAAAAAAGAAAGGTAAAAATCAGCTCTGTAAAATCAGGATGGAAAATACTTTACAGGGTATTCAGATTCAAAACACAGAGGATCCCCCTCTGGCAAAACCTTAAAGTTACAGAAAACAGGAATAAACCTCCCTCGTTAACACCGGGAAAATTTACATAAAAAAAAAGATAAACTAATCCGCCTTGCCTGGTTTACCTATACTGGTTGCAATATTGGAGACTTGGATTAGGATGGTGTCAAGGTTCCTTCCCCACTCTGAACTCTAGGGTACAGAGGTGGGGACCTGCATGAAAACCTCCTAGACTTTCTTTTACCAGCTTAGGTTAAAACTTCTCCAAGGTACAAACTATTTTACCTTTTGTCCTGGGACCTTATTGCTGCCACCACCAAGTGTCTAACAGGGATATAATTTGGAAAGAGCCCGTTTGTAAACGTCTTTCCCCCCAAAATCCTCCCAAATCTTACACCCCCCTTCCTGGGGAAGGTTTGATAAAAATCCTCACCAATTTGCATGGGTGAACACTGACCCAGACCCTTGGATCTTAAGAACAATGAGAAAAGCATTCAGATTCTTAAAAGAAGAATTTTAATAGAAGTAAAAAGAATCACCTCTGTAAAATCAGGATGGTAAATACCTTACAGGGTAATCAGATTCAAAACATAGAGAATCCCTCTAGGCAAAACCTTAAGTTACAAAAAGACACAAAAACAGGAATCTATATTCCATTCAGCACAGCTTATTTTCTCAGGCATTTAAAGGAATAAGAATCTAACGCATATCTAGCTAGATTACTTACTGAATTCTAAGACTCCATTCCTGTTCTGTCCCCAGCAAAAGCATCACACAGACAGAGAGAGAGGCTTTGTTTCTCCCTCCCCCCAGCTTTTGAAAGTATCTTGTCTCCTCATTGGTCATTTTGGTCAGGTGCCAGCCAAGTTATCCTAGCTTCTTATCCCTTTACAGCTGAAATGGTTTTTCCTCTGGCCAGGATGGATTTTAAAGGTGTTTACCCTTCCCTTTATATTTATGACAGATGGGTTGGAGAAGATGGATTTCTGTCTGGCCTCTCTCAATCCCAAGAGAGAACAACCACATAAACAAAGAGCATAGACAAAAGCCTTCCCCCCCCCCAAAAAAATTTGAAAGTATCTTGTCCCCCATTGGACCTTTGGGTCAGGTGCCAGCCAGGTTAGCTGAGCTTCTTAACCCTTTACAAGTAACAGGATGTTGCCTCTGGCCAGGAGGGATTTTATAGCACTGTATACAGAAAGGTGGTTACCCTTCCCTTTATATTTATGACACCTCATCTGGAATATTGTGTGCAGTTCTGGTCTCCCATGTTTAAGAAGGATGAATTCAAACTGGAACAGGTACAGAGAAGGGCTACTAGGATGATCCGAGGAATGGAAAACCTGTCTTATGAAAGAAGACTCAAAGAGCTTGGCTTGTTTAGCCTAACCAAAAGTAGGCTGAGGGGAGATATGATTGCTCTCTATAAATATATCAGAGGGATAAATACCCCGGAAGGAGAAGAATTATTTAAGCTCAGTACCAATGTGGACACAAGAACAAATGGATATAAACTGGCCATCAGGAAGTTTAGACTTGAAATTAGACAAAGACTTCTATCCATCAGAGGAGTGAAGTTCTGGAACAGCTTTCCAAGGGAAGCAGTGGGGGCAAAAGACATATCTGGCTTCAAGACTAAGCTTGACAAGTTTATGGAAGGGATGATATGATGGGATAGCCTAATTTTGGCAATTAATTGATCTTCAACTATTAGTGGTAGATATGCCCAATGGCCTGTGATGGGATGTTAGATGGGGTAGGATCTGAGTTACTACAGAGAATTCTTTCCTGGGTGTCTGGCTGGTGAGTCTTGCCCACATGCTCAGGGTTTAGCTGATCGCCATATTTGGGGTCGGGAAGGAATTTTCCTCCAGGGCAGATTGTAAGAGGCCCTGGAGGTTTTTCGCCTTCCTCTGTAGCATGGGGCACAGGTCACTTTCTGGAGGATTCTCTGCTCCTTGAAGTCTTTAAACCACGATTTGAGGACTTCAATAGCTCAGACATAGGTGAGGTTTTTCAGGAGTGGGTGGGTGAGATTCTGTGGCCTGCATTGTGCAGGAGGTCAGACTAGACGATCATAATGGTCCCTTCTGACCTTAAAGTCTATGATTCTATGACAGGGGCTGAGCGTGCCAGAGGGCAGGCGCAGAAGGAGGACAGAGCCCCTCTTCCTCCCTCCCCAGCAGGCCAAATTGGGGGGGCGGGGCACTTGACCCTACATGACTTCCCTGTGCATCACTTCAGATTTTGATGTTGGGGCAACTTTAACTATGATTCCATGGGCTACTTAGGCACCTGAAAACTCTAGGTTTTTGTTTGTTTTTACAGATAACAATTTAGCAATTAGCTGACAGGAGCACTGTATCTAATTCCTATATAAAGAAAGAAAATTAAATAAATATTAGACGCCCCTCAGCTCTAATACTAACATGTTCTGACCGCTTGTGTCAAGTCACTTAAGGGACACCGGTTAGGTTTAAAATTTTAATGTATATTCTTGCCCTTGAACACAACAATTGAAACAGTTGTAGAAAAATCTAGATTACATTCTATCATTCAGCCTACTTACTTTTTGCAGTTCACCAGGCTTGGAATGGATCATTTAACTTTTGGAAACATCCCACTAGAGCGAGGCCCTGTGAGTTTATATTGCACCAGCCTGGGGCTCTAGGGGTGCTACCCCACTGCAAATAATAGACTAGACACTGACTTTAAACAGGAGTGAAACTGACCCTTTCAAGTCACTTTCACAGTGTTGCCAACCCCAAATGCTCAAAAATCAGGAGTCAGGCTCACCAAAAATCATGAAAGTGTCTTAAAAATCATGAGATCACGAACAAATAATAGATTTGGTGTTTTTTGTATTTGCCTTCTGCTTCTTGAGCCTTTAGGGTGCACTGGGGTCACATTTTGAAGCTGTTTCCACAGCCTTCAGGGCTAGAATCTTCATTTTTCTTTAACAATGAAGGCTGAAATCATCACATATCACTTGACTCCAGGAGCTGGGGCTTTAAGGAGAACAGTAATTATCATGAGACTCATGACAAAGTCACGAGAGTTGTCAGCACTGCTTTTGCTTCTGTTTAAAGGCGAGTGACTTTCCAGAAGGCTCTGAAACACAACACTCCAGAGACTGAGTTGCAGTTCTCATAGGAGAATATTTAAAACCAAACAGCAAGAAAATTTCACATTTTAAAACTGAGAAAAAAATTGAGTCTTCTGAGGTATCTCAGGGCCACTGCAGGCAGGAAAGGAAAATAAACAGGCACAGGCAGCTCTTCCTCTTGAAAAAAAGTTGGACGGTCAAATCTTCTAGTCCATAATAAATTTCTATTGTCATCAGCACCTCCACTTATAGATATTAACATGTGTGCAATAACTATACACTTCATACTTCTATATGGGAGCCATCTTATCCAGGGCTACACATTTTATACACATTGGCTCAGGGACTATATTTTCTGGCATAGTCTGAACAGTGCTTGTGTGTCAGAGAATAATACAAATCATGACAATAATCATCGACTTTATGGACTCTGTGGATCAGTTTCTGTTTTTTGTTCTGGAATTGGCCTGAATACAGCTGAAACCTTAAGAATTTGATAGATAATCACATCTGATATTCATATGACACTTTCTCATTCCTTCCTGTTCTCAAACTCAGAACAAAAAATGACAAAACAAAATGGTTTTCAGTTAAAATATAAAATTGCACAGCAGCTATTGCTCTACAACCCAGCACAGGGCAGAACCTGCCACCCCTCGGGAGTTAAGTGATCTCCTCTCACCTGACTCTCATTCTCTCTCTTTTTTCATCGTTCCTGACCTTCATGCTGCTTTTCATGCTGTCAACCATGACACCCTTCCCAGTTGCCTGGACTATTTGCTGGAGTCTCAGAGAACTGGCTGCCTTGGTTTTGCTCCCATCTATCAGAATCCTCTTTTTTGCAACATGCAGCAGAGAGATAGGCTGGTCCAGTAGATAGAAAGCGAGCCCTGGGTTCTACTGCCCCCATGGACTGCCTGTATGACCTCAAGTCAGTGCCTTTGGGACAGAGTTTCAAAGATTTTTAGGCACCCAAAGATGCAACTAGGTATCTAGTGGGGTTAACAAAACACATAACCTTCTAGGCACTTTTGAAAATCCCACTAGGTGCCTAAATATCTTTGAAAATCCAGCCTTACCTCACAGAGGGGCTGTGAGGAAGTACCACAGATAGAGTGGGAACTTCTCTATACCGCTGCTATCCCTTACCTGGGTTTTGGCCCCTTCTTTTCTCCTATCCCCCTCACATCTCCTTCTTTTCTGAATGTAACCCTTGGCTCAGCGGGCTTGGCTGTATGTCTTCTGAGTCCCCTGAGTTCTGTCTTCAATTCTCCTCTCCTCCCCCGCGCCCTCCCCCCCAACAGAGAGATTCCTGTTTTACAGGTTCAGCTAAGGACTTCCAGATCCTTAATTTAATTACCAGCCCTTTTATATCTTAATCACCCTGCCTCTATTTATAACCAAAATACAGACTCCCTACCTCAGGGGCACAAGCTGGGAGCAGCACCTCTCCTCTGAGAGCACACATTCCACACTCAGTTAAGAGCTCTGCCTGGGGGCGAGGACCTATGCCAAAACTCAGGAGGTGGGGGGCAGAAGCCTCTCTCCCTGTCCCCCCCCCACCACATGGTGCCCCTGCAGCTGAGGCCTAAAGCTGAGGCCAGCGTCATAGATATGTTAACTATGGATCTAATAACGACGGTTGTTAAGTTACTAACAGTGAATTCGCAAAAAGAAAAGGAGGACTTGTGGCACCTTAGAGACTAACCAATTTATTTGAGCATAAGCTTTCGTGAGCTACAGCCCACTTCACTGTTACTAAGACTAGTGGATTACTTGACCATAAAACACCACATGGTACCACGAGTGAAGGATAAACAGAACTGGAAGAAGTTAAATGGTCCCTTCTGGCCTTGGAATCTATGAATCTATAACACTGGGGGAAATCTCTGCCAAGAAATGGCAGTTTGTTAGGGGGCTTATTCCTTCACCCCCTTACTTCCCTGGTCCTTCTCGCATGAACAGAGAGCAACAATACCCAAAGTCCAAAGGTGCAAACAATTCGATGTTTATTGGGGTGAATGTCCAGCAAGCATGATTCCAGTTTCCTTCCTTAGTATCCTCCTTCCCAGCTCTGACACCACAGAGCCTTACACCTGTGTCCCTGTTCCCATTCCTGCCCTTAGTCAAACATGATTCCAATTTCCTTACCCCCATTCCCTGTTCCCATCTCCCCCACCCACACACTCACTCACTCACTTCCTGATTGACTGCAGGCTATATAGTAAAACTTGAGTTCTGCTTAGCTATACCTTAACCAATCATTTTACTGAAATTTAACTAACCAATCCTAACATATTGTAACATGATTATGTAACCAATTATATCCCACCACCTTAATTAGTTTACACCCAGCAAAATTAATTATACAGCAGACAGGAACAATCACAGAACCAGACAGAGATTATACAGACAAACAATAGCAAAGTGGGAACTATAATGACAAGACAATACAGAAGTGAGGATTTCACATCCCAGCTATTGATAAGTGAGTTCTTGCCAGACAGGATGCTATCAAACTAAGTTTCCTTTTACATTTTCTAGGCACTTCCCTTTCTCTGGAGGTGATAGGCACTATCAGGACAGGATTGTATTCCTAACAGCCCAATAGCACCTTATTTCAATGTGACTAGTTTGGAATGTGAGGAGGTGACCGGTCGCTTCCCAGCTTATGGCTGCTTCTGCTGCTTAGCCAAACACCTTAGCCTAAGAACAGGGCCTCAGACTGTCACAGTAAGAGAAGGACCTTACACCGGCAGACAGTGATTTTGATTCTTTCTTTTATACCTCTATAACTAGCCAAGTGATAAGAATACACCTAAATTCTTAGAGTACAGGCCTTTACCGACAGGCCGGAATATCTATATCCTAACACAGTTGATCATTTCTTAGGTTAGTAGGTCGAGGTGGACACTAGAGGGCACCCTAGTCTTTAATTAACTTGCTAACACACGTTAATACTTCGACTGCCCTATCTTCACTAGGATGCTCCCTGGTGCTAGCTAAGGGCTGGCTAACAGGAGGTTAAAATCTCACGGTTTTGCCTAGTGGAGACAAGGCTTTAGCTTCTGTACAATGTCCTTGTACTCCTCATCACTCCCTTTGCCCCAGGTGACCCAGCCATCCCTCAATTCTCCCACAGGCTTCCTGCCCCAGCCAGCCTCCAGAATCCCTGCTTGTCTCTACAGTTTTTGCTCTGCACATTCCATGTTAGGGGGGAGGGATAGCTCAGTGGTTTGTGCATTGGCCTGCTAAGCCCAGGGTTGTGAGCTCAATCCTTGAAGGGGCCATTTAGGGATCTGGGGCAAAAATTGGGAATTGGTCCTGCTTTGAGCAGGGGGTTGGACTAGATGACCTCCTGAGGTCTCTTCCAACCCTGAGATTCTATGATTCTATGAGTTCCGTGCTCCTAGCCCTGTGGCAGTTTTCACTCCTGTGCATTGGCCTCACTGGGGCAGCATTTCCATTTCCAGAAGGATTCCTGTTTGGCTCAAATCACCCCTGGCCGTGCCATTAGCCAGACTGGTTTACCCCTTGCCCTCCTGCTTCCCTCTTTACTCAGGGGGTTCTGCGCCTCCAAGATGCCGTTATTAGTCCCTGCAGGAGCATCCTGGCCAAAACCCCAGAGTCCAGTTACTTTACTTTTATTCATCCGATGAAGTGGGCTGTAGCCCATGAAAGCTTATGCTCTAATAAATTTGTTAGTCTCTAAGGTGCCACAAGTACTCCTGTTCTTTTTGTGGATACAAACTAACATGGCTGCTACTCTGAAACCTTACTTTACTTTTGATTTCCAGCCTTTCTGGTGAATCTGCTCCTGCATCTGAAGTCCTCTTAGTGTCCCCTGGCAGTTGGGAGCTGAGGGGAAGGGGAAGAATGGAGGGGGGAGCAAGAGGGTTGGTCAAGGGGAGGAGTAGGGTTAGGGAGGGTGGGGAAAGGGGTTGGGCAAGGGGGAAGTGTGGGGAGGAGGGGGAGAAAAGGAGTAAGGAGGGGCAGGGGAGCAACGCTGCTTATTCTTGCATTTAACCCCTCATGCTCTTGGGCCCCTTTCCCCACCCAGCATGGTACCAGCTAGTGGGATGCCTTTGCGTGCTGTGCTGCCCTCTCATGGTGACAACTGAGAATAGTGTGTCCCCGACACCGGTGGGGATGTTTGGGAGCAGCTGAATGGTGAAATAAAGGGTGGGAGCAGAGGAGTCTCTGGCAATCCGCATCCCCTCCTGTCTGCCTGGGCTTTGCTCAGCCAGGCCCAGGGGCTGAGAGGAGCAAAGCAGGAGTTGGGATCTAGCTCTGGGACATGACCTGAGTCTGCTCTGAGGGTGGATGGGGTCAGACAATCAGGGCATGGGCTGGGCCTCTTCATTTGCTTATTTCTATAGTGCTTCTATCAGTCACTGGTTGGGCACCCCCGAGCTGCGCTGCGGGGTGTGTATCTGAACCCCTGCAGCGCCAGGTGCTGCTGCTCTGTGTGGCTGCACTGCCCATGGCTGAGCCTGTATCTAGAGCTAGATGTTCGGGAACCACCCCTGGGGAAAGTGGCCAGTAATGGGCAACCAGCCAAGCTCAGAGGGCACTGATGGGAGTGGCGGCCTGGCCCCTACCTCTCCCCTTGGCAATAACGCACCCAGCTTTAGTCAGAGCACAGCTGTGACAAGCAGCAGGGGGTGCTAGTGGCCATCGAACAGTTGGTGCTTCCATGGGAGGTGGTGCTGCAGCCATGGCCACAGTGTGCTGGACACCCTGTGCTATCTCCAAGCCAGGCCCTGGTTACTCGCAGTCAGTAAAGTTCCAAGGGTGTTTTTGGTAGGTATAAGGGTGTTAGCCCATTTATCCTGGCCCATTCTCGCAGCACAAGCTACAGCCTCTGAACCAGGGCATGACATGGAAACGCCAGGTCTGGGTCACTACAGAGCAATTAGACACCCCCGGCCAGCCTGGGTCAGCTGATTTGGGCTCGCAGGGCTAGGGCTCGGGGGCTGTACAATTGCTGTGTAGATGCTTGGGCTTGGGCTGGAGCCTGAGATCCCGTGAGCAGGGAGGGTCCCAGACCCTGGGCTCCAGCCTGAGCCTGAATGTCTACACAGCAATTGTACAGCCCCACAACCTGAGTCAACTGACCAGGGCCAGCCACAGCCATGCCGTGGATTTTTTATTCCAGTGTAGATGTACTATGGGGGTCCACAGCACTGTCTGCAAGGGTGGAGGGGGGAGATGGGGATGCTTTGCACAGCACCAGAGAGACAGCGACAGTCTGTGCCTACCGCTGGAGCCTGGCTAATAATACAACCTAAAATAGAGATCTACTTTTTTAATTTGTTTTGATTTGCAGAATAAAGCAACAAAGCTCTTAGGTGCCTTTGAAAAATTGTTAAAACCACAAGAGAGCTCCTTTCATGCCTTGCCAATTATAGATACAGAAACGTTATCTCCCACTGAACGGTGGGATATGACAGTGATTAACAATAGTTTAGGACAGGAAATGTCTCCAGCTGAATGGCCTGGGTTGGAGTTTGGCCATGCTCCTAGGGTTAACGCAGCTCACTCCCGTGAAAAGTGCACAAGAGTTCAGGACCACGGCTTTTGACATCTCATTTGAGAAATGGCATCCCCAAAAGCACAGTGCCCCCTAGTGCCATTGCTTGGTCACTGACTCAGTGGTAGCAGTATTCACTGTATTGTCCATTAGGAATCACTATTACCTCTTCAAGCTGCACAACACCCCTGAAGGCCAGGCTGGGAGAAAGCCACAGGGCACCCCTGACCAGCAGCCTGGGATATCATTCCAGAGAGGAGAAAACCCGAATTGTGGGAAGGAGGTTGGACCAGCGGTACTGCTCCCAGGGGCCCTTCCTGGATCATTAGTGCAGGAAAGAATTCATCACCTAAATTTGCAAATGCAAAGAGATGGGTCAGACAATTCATGCTGGATAGACCCAGGAGAGATTCTGCAACCATCCGCCTGCTGAAGAAAAACATCAAGGTGAACTTGTCCTAGCTTGGAACTCCCTGTAGCCAATGGGATACATTTGGGTTAGGAAAAAAAAAAGGAGGACTTGTGGCACCTTAGAGACTAACCAATTGACTTGAGCATAAGCTAAAGCTCACTTCATCGGATGCTTATGCTCAAATCAATTGGTTAGTCTCTAAGGTGCCACAAGTCCTCCTTTTCTTTTTGCAAATACAGACTAACACGGCTGCTACTCTGAAACCTATTATTTGGGTTCGGGTGAATATATGTCACGAAGGCAAAACCACTCCTTGAGAGGGGCATGGCAGTGAGCTAGGCCCAGCGTGAGGGCCTCAGAGACCCCCTTGTCCCACCCTCTCTGCCTCGCTTCGGAACAGTCTAGCGGGTTCTCTGTGTGTGAAATTCCTCTCACTCTGCCTTCATTACCGGGGCTGGAGGGGGGCTGGACTATTTAGCTGCATGCAGCACATTGGCTTCTTGGGGTGAAGTCCCATCACAGAGAGGTGCACACAGGGCTAGGGAATGGGCAGCTCCCTCAGACAGTCATAGTAGTCCCTGAATCACACATGCAACAGGAAGGGCCCATGAGAGTGCTGAGTCCTGAGAGCACCACGGCTCCAGCTGGACTGGATCTCCTAGCTCTCCCCCTTCCCCCAGAAGGTGGGAGTGAGCAGCTCTCAGATCACAAGGGATGCTTTGCCAGCTTATACAAGGCTATTGTAGTGCATTGTTTATTGGTGGGAGAAAATGACCTAGAGAGCTGAGGTTTATGGGCCAACAGGCTTTGCAGTCTGCACTGGGTTTGCGTGCTGACGCACACCGTCAGTGAGACCAGGGACAGCACACGCACAGGGCTGTGGACAGCTCTGGCCCATGGGCTGGGTTGGGCTCAGAAGCATCCAGCGGAAGGAAGGTTTCGGTATTTCACTAGAAGGGGGAATAGGTCAGAGGCGAATTGCCGATTGGAGCTGGCTCGCTCGAGTTGGCAGGCCCCACCCTTTACAGACACACGACTCCATCCTCGTGTCCATGCTCCCCGAGCCCTTTAAAACAAGGGTTGCCAAAGGCAATGTTTCCTTGGCTGCCCCAAGGAGCTTGGCTGCTGGAGGTTACAGGACACAGGCAGCAATGCTCTACCTTGAACCAAGCGGCTAGGCCAGGAGCATGACATGCCAGAGACCCAAGGTCTCCACCAGCCACACCACCTAGGAAAGATGATGCAGCTGGATTCTTTGCAAACTGAGCAAGGCCCTCAGGTCCTCTCACCCATCCCCTCCTGCTCCCTGGGCCTCCCTGCAGATGCTGCTGACTCTGCATTCCAGTGCTGGGGAATGGCAATGCTGGATGGAGACTCCCCTACTGGGGCTGTGCAGGAAGGTCTAGCAGTATGGGGGCATTTATCATGGGTCAGTGCTCCTGCTCTGTGCCTGATTATCAGCTTCAGTGACCAATTTCTTGCTCTAACAGCACCCAGAGAGCACAGGATTTGCTGTGCTAGCTCACTGCAGCGCCCAAAAGCCAGGTATCCTGTCTCCATAGTCAGAGGCTTCGAGGAAGGTACCAGAGACCCTGCAGTGTGTAATTATAGAATAACCTTCTCTTTGGGGAATGTGCCCCCCTGTAGTCAGTGGCTGGCTCCTGCCCTTGGAGATGGTTTTATAGTCCTGGTGTCTCCTGCCCTCTCTAGCTGGTGATATTTGGATTATCCATATATATGTCTCATCCTTTTTTGAATCCCACTAGACATTTGGCCCCCTCAATATCCTGTGGCAGTAAGTTCCGCTGGTGAATTATGTGTTGTTTAGAAAGCCTTTCATTGGTAAGTCCTGAAAGCCCAAGGTGCCAAGGCGGCTGTGACTGGCTCATGGCTGCTGTGTTCCCTGTTGGAGGGTCAGAGGGGCATCATTCAGGCTGCCTGCCTGCACCCCCGGGTAGAAGTATGGCCGCAGGGGCTCCAAGAAGATGTCACTGAAGGTGTAGATGTGACAGCTGCCAGTCACATTGTAGAAGGACACCTCTCCAGCCTCAAAGTCCAGGAGGATGCCAATCTGCCGAGGCTTCACTCTCAGCATAAGCTCGGGCAGGGGGGAAGTGAGCGCTGCATACTCATCCCCATTGTGCAGCCACACCGTCCCGAAACCAGTCGCTGGTGAGGGCGTGAATATTCCCTGCCTGCTCACACACTCCTCACAGACCCCCAGTGTCCAACATGACTTGTCCCTCACTTCCACCTCTCAGTAGTGCTTCCCGGCTGTGAATCGCTGCCGGCCCAGGATGAAGGTGCACGTGTCAAACCACTTGGGGTTACTGGGGACGTCCTGCCTCTTGTTGCCCACCCTCACGCTCTGCTGATCCTGGGACAGGAGCAGGTAGGCATTGGCTGTGTTGGGGTCCACAGTCACATGCGCTAGGGACAGAAAGAGAATCACATGGTGCATCCCATTAGTGTGTGTTGGTTACTTATGTCCTGCCCCTTCCTAGCACCTCCCTCAGAGGTGCTGTATAGACTGGAATGAATCCAGCCCCAACCCCGAGGAGCTGAGTCGGTGTCATTATCCCCGTATGACTGAGGCACAGGGGAGGTGGGAGGAATTAACCTCAGTCACACAGGGAGTCAGCTGCAAAGCCAGGAGGAGTCCTGACTCTCCATCTCCTGATCTAAACAGTAGACAACCCTCCCTCAAAGATCCAGGAATAGAACCCAGGAGTGCTGACTCCCACCCCCAGCCCCCCACTCATACCCACTAGACCTCTAAGTGTAACTTACAAATGCAGATATTTTTTTGGTTATGTAAGCAGAGTCAGGATGGGCTCCACCCTGACATCTGGTGGTGAGGTGTGGCAAGTTGTGGAAAAGAACTTCAGGGGCTGATCTCATTTGCATAGGCACACCCACCCCGCCTAGAATGAGGCCATAACTGCCCAAATGGTCACTTTGGCTGTTGTGGGATTCCCAGTGTCTCTGTTATTGGGGTGGGAAGAATAAATTGTTATTACCCTGATTACGGGAACTGTGCTTGGACTGTACTTGGCCTTTTGTTATGATGGAGGGACTCACCATCAACTGAGCAGCACTCGCTAGGCAAGGGACATGGGTTCCAAAACTTTGATTTGAGACAAGTATTAGTGTCTGGTGGTGTGGGCCCCTTTGTGAGGGCCTGAGGCACCAATTGCACCTCTGTCTCTCTCCACTGTGGAATGTCAGAGCTAATTTTGGGTCTATTAAGAGTCTTGTTACAGGTACTGTGCTGAATTCACTTTAGCCTTATAGTGCACCAGCACTAAGGCTCCCACTACTATGAGCTGAAATCACTGAGCACTGTGTCAAGTAGTGGGGAGCCGGAAGATCTAGTGTGCAGCGGTGCTGTTCGTGAGACGGTGGGGTGAGTAGAGCTGTTCGTGAGACGGCGAGCTGTGCAGAGCGGAGCAGGTCGTGGTGGAGCGGAGCTGTTTGTGAGACAGCGGTTTGTTCGTGAGACGGTGAGCTGAGCGGAGCCGGTCGTGGTAGAGCGGAGCTGTTCGTGAGGCAGCGGTGCGTTCATGAGACAGCGAGCTGAGCAGAGCTGAGCCGTTTATGAGACAGCAGAGCAGAGCAGAGCCCTGTGGGGCAGTCAGCTTCAGGACACATAAGGTGCGTCTTACCTCTTTCCCCCACACACAGGCACATTTTAGCCAGACTGGGGACTAACACTCTGCAGATGAACTTTTGAACTCTGGGGCTGGACTTTTTGGACTTTGGGTGATTTGTGGATTGCTGCACTCAAGAGACGTTTGGGTTCTGGGACTCAAGAACCCGAGGGAAAGGATGTGGCCCAATTTTTCTGGGGTGGGTCTTTGCTCATGGTTTGGTTAATGAACACTAGTTGTGGTGTTTCCCCAATTTAATGCTGATGTCGTTTACCTCATGTTATTAAAGATTCTCTACTACACCGAGACCCTGTGCTTGCGAGAGGGGAAGTATTGCCTCTTTGAGGCGCCCAGGGGGTGTGTAAGATTTTCCCAGGTCACTGAGTGGGGCTCGAGCCAGTTTTGCATTTGCTTTCATGAGAGGGAACCCCTGTGTACTGAACCCGGCCCTTGCTGCTATCAACTTGGCCTGGCAGAAGGGTTACAGTTACATAACCTATTCCTTATTTTGCCAATCGCTCAGACAAACAAGTTTGTTTACATTGACGGGAGATACTGCTGCCTGCTTCTTATTTACAATGCCACCTGAAACTGAGAACGCATGGAACTTTTGTAGCCAGCGTTGCAAGGTATTTACATGCTAAATATGCTAAACATTCATATTCCCCTTCATACTTCAGCCACCATTCCAGAGGAAATGCTTCCATGCTGATGATGCTCATTAAAAAAATAATGCATCAATTACATTTGTGACTGGACTCCTTGGGGGGAGAATTATATGTTTCTGACTCTGTTTTACCCACATTCTGCACATATTTCATGTTATAGCAGTCTCGGATGATGACCCAGCACATGTTCGTTTTAAGATTTCACTGCAGATTTGACAAAACGCAAAGAAGGTACCGATGTGAGATTTCTAAAAATAGCTACAGCACTCGACCCAAGGTTTAAAAATCTGAAGTGCCTTCCAAAATCTGAGAGGGACAAGGTATGGAGCATGCTTTTAGAAGCCTTAAAAGAGCAACACTCTGATATGGAAACTACAGAACCCTGTAGAACCCTGTAGAACCCTGTAGAAAAAGAAAATCAACCTCCTGGTGGCATCTGACTCAGATGATGAAAATGAACATGCATCAGTCCACGCTGCTTTGGATTGTTATCAAAAGCAGAGCCCATCATCAGCATGGAAGCACGTCCTCTGGAATGGTGATTGCAGCATGAAGGGACATATGAATATTTAGTGTATCTGGCACGAAATTATCTTTCAACGCCAGCGACAACAGTGCCATGCGAACATCTGTTCTCACTTTCGGGTGTCATTGTAAACAAGAAGCAGACAGCATTATTTTCTGCAAATTGTAACCAACCTTGTTTGTCTGAGCGATTGGCTGACCAAGAAGTAGGACTGAGTGGACTTGTAAGCTCTAAAGTTTTACATTGTTTTATTTTTGAATGCAGTTTTTATATATATATATATAATTCTACATTTGTAAGCTCAACTTTCATGGTAAAGAGACTGCACTACAGTACTTGTATAAGGTGAATTGAAAAATAGGGGTTTTTTTGTTTTTTACAGTGCAATTATTTGTAATCAAAAATAAATATACAGTGAGCACTGTACACTCTTTATTCTGTGTTGTAATTGAAATTAATAGATTTGAAAATGTAGTAAACATCCAAAAATATTTAAAAGAAATGGTATTCTATTGTTGTTTAACAGCACAATTAATCGCGTAATTCCTTTTTGAATCGTGCGGTTAATTTTTTGAATCGCGCAGTTAATCGCAATTAATTTTTTTAACTGCTTGACAGCCCTAATTTTAATATGGCTAATGTAAACATATACATCCAGGAACAAAACCTGTAGGCCTTAGTTAGAGGATGGGGGACTCTATCCTGGGAAGCAGTGACTCTGAAAAAGATTTGGGGGTGGAAGTGAATAAGTTGCTGAACATGAGCTCCCAGTGTGATACAGTGACCAAAATAGCTAGAGTGATCCTGGGATGCATAAATAGAGGAATCTCGAGTAGGAGTAAAGAGGTTACTGTACCTCAATAGTGGCACCGGTGTGTGATCCCTACTGTGTCCAGTTGTGGTATCCACAATTCAAAAAAGATGTTAATAAATTGGAGGAGTCAGAAAAGAGCCACAAGCATGATTAAAGGACTTGAAAACGTGACTTATAGTGATACAGGCAAGGAGCTCAATCTATTGGGCTAGGGGTGACAGTGGACGAGAAGCTGGATATGAGTCAGCAGTGTGCCCTTGTTGCCAAGAAGGCCAATGGCATTTTGGGATGTATAAGTAGGGGCATAGCGAGCAGATCGAGGGACGTGATCGTCCCCCTCTATTCGACATTGGTGAGGCCTCATCTGGAGTACTGTGTCCAGTTTTGGGCCCCACACTACAAGAAGGATGTGGATAAATTGGAAAGAGTCCAGCGAAGGGCAACAAAAATGATTAGGGGTCTGGAACACATGACTTATGAGGAGAGGCTGAGGGAACTGGGATTGTTTAGTCTGCAGAAGAGAAGAATGAGGGGGGATTTGATAGCTGCTTTCAACTACCTGAGAGGTGGTTCCAGAGAGGATGGTTCTAGACTATTCTCAGTGGTAGAAGAGGACAGGACAAGGAGTAATGGTCTCAAGTTGCAGTTGGGGAGTTTTAGGTTGGATATTAGGAAAAACTTTTTCACTAGGAGGGTGGTGAAACACTGGAATGCGTTGCCTGGGGAGGTGGTGGAATCTCCTTCCTTAGAAGTTTTTAAGGTCAGGCTTGACAAAGCCCTGGCTGGGATGATTTAATTGGGTATGGGTCCTGCTTTTGAGCAGGGGGTTGGACTAGATGACCTCCTGAGGTCCCTTCCAACCCTGATATTCTATGATTCTATGATTCTATTTATCTTAACAAAGAGAAGGTGAAGGGGTGATTTGATTGCAGTCTCCAAGTACCTACATGGGGAACAAATATTTAATAACGGGTTCTTCAATCTACCGGCGATTGGTATAACATGGAAGTTGAAGCTAAACAAATTCAGACTGGAAAAAAGGTGTAAATGATTGACAGTGAGGAAAATTAACCATTGGAATAATTTACCAAGGATTGTGATGGATTCTCCATCACTGACCATTTTAAAATCCAGATTGGATGTTTTCCTACAAGATCTGCTCTAGGGATTATTTTTGGGAAGCTCTCTGGCCTGTGCTATACAGAAGACCAGACTAGATGATCCCTTCTGTCACTGGAATCTAGGAATCTATGAATCTATGATTTGCCTGATTTTGAGACAACACCGGAGCCAGTAGCCCTGGGGATGATGGAGAAAGGAAGGGAGAATTCAGGCTGTGCAGCTCAAGCCAACAACCCTAATCCAATGACTGCTTCATCTTGAGCAGATACTTCTGAATAACAAATTCCCTTCCAAACTGAGGTGGCACCCCCTCTTCTCTCCCTCAGCTGATACACTGGAAAGGGCCCAGGATGTCTGGCCGCGACAGGCCCGAGGATCACAGCCCTTCAACAGCTGCGCCAGGACCGGGGCTCGCAGCCCTTCAGCCTCTAGGCTGGGCCCGGGACATGAAGCCCTTCACCCTCTGGCTGGGCCCAGGGCTTGCAACCCTTCAGCCTCTAGGCTGGGCCCAGGGCTCGCAGCCCTTCAGCGTCTGCACCGGGTCTGGGGCTCGCAGCCCTTCAGCATCTCCACCTGCCTGAAACTCACAGCCCTTCTGCACAGCTCTTTGGGACTCAGCCCCAGCCACTGAAAAGTTGGAATTCTTTTTTAAGCAGAAAGTGGATTTGTGCCCATGACTCAAAAGCTGCAGGACAGATTCTGTCCCAGCCTGGCCCCGAGCACAGATTCCCCCGGGATTTGGCTGAGATGGGAGAGGAGGAACATCAATGTCTGAGGGGATCTGGAGAGCAGCGCAGGACAGGGGTTGAGAGAGATGCTCTCTCTCAGCTTTGCTGCCAGGACTCTGAGTTGTCTGTAGCTCATATCTGGAGGCTGGGCACTGCCTGACTGCAGGACAGGCTGATGGCACTGCTCTACTCACTCGAGACAGGCTGTGTTCTTGGAGCAGGGCTCTTCCCTGCACAGGTTCAGACCCTGCCTCACAGTGTCCTTACCTTTCCTGAGTTGTGCAGCCAGGGCCTAAATCAGTTTCCTGGGATCATCCCAGTGAAGTGACTGTTCTTATTAAGGCCCTGTCCTTGCCATAATTCATAATTGACTTTATTACCAGTGGCTGGCTCCAAAATGCGTTTTGCTACAGACGCAACATGATTAATATCCTGTTAGTACTAGGGCTGTCAAGCAATTAAAAAATGTAATCGCGCACTTAAAAATAATAAAATACCATTTAAACATTTGTGGATGTTTTCTACATTTTCAAATATATTTATTTCAATTACAACACAGAATACAAAGTGTACAGTGCTCACTTATATTTCTTTTTTATGACAAATATTTATACTGTACAAAAAAGAAAAAAAATAGTGTTTTTCACTTGACCTAACACAAGTAATATAGTGCAATCTCTTTATCACGAAAGTAGAACTCACAAATGTAGAATTATGTACAAAAAATTGCATTCTCAAACAAAACAATGTAAAACTTTAGAGCCTAGAAGTACACTCAGTCTTACTTCTTGCTCAGCCAATTGCTAAGACAAACAAGTTTGTTTACATTTGCAGGAGATAATGTGTCCATGCTGATGAGTTCTGCTCAATAACGATCCAAAGCAGTGTGGCCCAACACATGTTCACTTTCATCATCTGAGTTAGATGCCACCAGCAGAAGGTTGATTTTCTCTTTTGGTGGCTTGGATCTGTAGTTTCCACATTGGAGTATTGCTCTTTTAAGACTTCTGAAAGCTTGCTCTTTTAAGACTTCTGAAAGCATGCTCCACACCTTGACCCTCTCAGATTTTGGAAGGCACTTCAGATTCTTAAACCTTGAGTCGAGTACTGGAGCTATCTTTAGAAATCTCAGATTGGTACCTTCTTTGTGTTTGGTCAGATCTGCAGGGCAAGTGTTCTTAAAATGAACAACCTGTGCTGGGTCATCATCCGCGACTGCTATACCAGGAAATCTGTGGCGGCGTGCGGTGAAACAGCGCAGGGGGCGCACCGCTCTGCCCCAAGGAGTTCAGTCACACACATTATATTTGAAGGGGCATACGAATGTTCAGCATCTCTGGCATGTAAATACCTTGCAATGCCGGCTACAAAAGTGCCATACAAATGCCTGTTCTCACTTTCAGAAGACATTGTGAATAAGAAGTGGGCAGCATATCTCCGGTAAATGTCAACAGACTTGTTTCTCTCAGTGATTGACTGAACAAGAAGTAGGAGTGAGTAGACTTGTAAGGTCTAAAGTTTTACATTGGTTTGTTTTTAGGTGCAGTTATGTAACAAAAAAATCTACATTTGTAAGTTGCACTTTCACGATAAAGAGATTGCACCTCAGTACTTGTATGAGGTGAATTGAAAAATACGATTTCTTTTGTTTATCATTTTTACAGTGCAAATATTTGCAATAAATAGAATAGAGTGAGCACTGTACCTTTTGTATTCTGTGTTGTAACTGAAATCAATATATTTGAAAATGTAGAAAACATCCCAAAATGTGTAATACACAATAGAATACCAATTGAAATGTAACTGTGCGATTCATTTTTTTAATAATTTTTTTGAGTTAATGGCGTGAGTTAACTGTGATTAATCGACAGCCCTAATTAGTACCATGGTCAGGTAAGGGTGCTGCCCTCTCCAGAGGCATAGCCAGATATACGGTGTTGGTTTGAGGCATTGGGGACTTTTTCCCCCCATAGTAGTTCATGGATGCACGGGCTTGGTGCTCTGGAACCAGTGAATGAAGTTCAGGGCTTGTCTACGCTTCCGCTTAAGTTGATGTAACTTATGTCGGTCACAGACATGAAAAAGCCACCCCCTGAGCTGTCCGCACCGGCGCTAAGTCATTGGGACACACTCTCATTCTGTCATACCTTCCACCTTTTGCTGAGGTGGAGTAATTATGCTGACAGGAAAGCGCTCTCTGGTCTTCATAGTGCGTTTACACTACTGCCCTACATTAGTGCAGCTGCAGTGAGTCTGGTGAAGACTAGCCCCCGGACCAGGACCCTCTTGCAGTGTGACTACCGCTCGGGGCACACTCTCACTAGGACAAGCCTCCTGGGCTTCAGCTCCTCCTTGGTCTGACCTCGGAGCATTCAGCATCCCTGTCTCACGCCATAAGCTCCCTGCAGTGAGCCACCTGAATAGGACACCTGGGGAAACCTTACACGCCCTCCAAAGGGGCCAGGAACCCCCGACTTCAGCAGTCAGGAGTGACTCTCAGCCAGCGGTGTAAAACAGAAGGGTTTATTAGTTGTCTGGAACACAGCATAGAGCAGAATCTTGTTAGCACAGAAAGCAGGAAGTTACAGCAAAGTTCATCTTGAGGAGACCCAGAGCCACGGGTTCTCCTCCTGAGTCCCAAACCAGGAGTCTGACCAGCCTCCAGCAGCCCACCTTCAGTCACACCCAGTTGCCCCTCCTCCATCCTGTATGCTGTTCCCCAAGCAAACCGGTCACCTGGCCTCCACCTCTCTTTGTTCTCCAATTCCTCCCACTGGCTCTTGCAGAGGATGGGCCCCGGCAATCAGTTGCCAAGATACATCTATTGTCTGGGCCCAGGGAGCTAGAAGGCACTTGCACCTTCCCTCTCGGGGTATCTGCAAAGGTCACACACCCTTATCCCACCACCTAGATACTTGTGCAACACAATGGGAAAACTGAGGCGTGCACAGTATTCATCAAACACTAAGACACTTCCCACTTCGTCACAAGTAGCCATTTGTCCGAAGTACCTATGTCAGTCTTTCTCAATGGCCTGTCCCTCAGATCTCCCTGACACTGTTTAGAAAAGCTGCAAGCTTTGGATTCACCAAGGGCAAGTCATGCCTGACCAGCCTGATTGCCTTCCAGGATGAGATAACTGGCTCTGTGGATATGGGGAAAGCAGTGCATGTGATATATCTTGACTTTAGCAAAGCTTTTGGTAGCAAAGCTTTTCTCCCACAGTATTCTTGCCAGCAAGTTAAAGCAGTACGGATTGGATGAATGGACTATAAGGTGGATAGAAAGCTGGCTAGATTGCTGGGCTCAACGGGTAGTGACCAATGGCTCCAAGTCTAGTTGGCAGCTGGTATGAAGAAGAGTGCCCCAGGGGTCAATCCTGGGGCTGGTTTTGTTCAACATCTTTATTAGTGATCTGGATGATGGGATTAATTGCACCCTCAGCAAGTTTGCAGGTGACACTAAACTGGGGGGAGAAGTAGATACACTGGAGGGTAGGGAAGGGTCCAGAGTGACCTAGACAAATTGGAGGATTGGGCCAAGAGAAATCTGATAAGGTTCAACAAGGACAAGTGCAGAGTTCTGCACTAAGGAAGGAAGGAAATCCCATGCACTGCTACAGACAGGGGACCGACTGGCTAAGCAGCAGTTCTGCAGAAAAGGACCTGGGGATGACAGTGGATGAGAAGCTGGATATGAGTCAGCAGTGTGCCCTTGTTGCCAAGAAGGCCAATGGTATATTGGGCTGTATTAGTAGGAGCATTGCCAGCAGATGGAGGGAAGTGGTTATTCCCCTCCATTTGGCACTGGTGATGCCACACCTGGAGTGTTGCGTCCAGTTTTGGTCTCCCCACTACAGAACAGATGTGGACAAATTGGAGGGAGTCCAGCGGAGGGCAACGAAAATTATTAAGGAGCTGGGGCACATGACTTATGAGGAGAGGCTGAGGGAACTGGGGTTATTTAGTCTGCAGAAGGGAAGAGTGAGGGGGAATTTGATAGCAGCCTTTAACTACCTGAAAGGGGATTACAAAGAGGATGGAGCTAGGCTGTTCAAAGTGGTGGCAGATGACAGAACAAGAAGCAATGGTCTCAAGTTGCAGCGGGGGAGGTCTAGGTTGGATATTAGGAAACACTATTTCACTAGGAGGCTGGTGAAACACTGGAATGGGTTCCCTAGGGAGATGGTGGAAACTCCATCCTTAGAGGTTTTTAAGGCCCGGCTTGACAGAGCCTTGGCTTGGATGATTTAGTTGGTCTTGCTCTGAGCAGGGGGTTGGACTAGATGACCTCCTGAGGTCCCTTCCAACCCTGATATTCAATGATTCTAAGCTGGTCCCTGGTATCAAAAAGGTTGAAAAATACTGATTTATGTAATCAATCTGGCCCGTCCTCCTTACTTCCAGCTATCTAGAAAACCTCCCACAGTCCATTGGCCCATGTTACTTCTGTGCATGCCCTCTGTACATTGATACAAATGCGGATAAATAGCATGGAAGGTGTGAGGGGAGACACATTTGTGATGGCAAGAAAACTGCTGCATGGACACAAACTGAATCCTGAAGAAGAGGTCTATGTATGCTTGAAAGCTTGTGTGTCTCACTTTCAGAAGTTGGTTCTCCCCTACCTTGTCCCTTCTGTGTAACTGTTAAGTGATTAAGGTGACTCGTGCCTGTCTCTGGGTCATAGTATGGACTAGGAGGGAACATTTTCAAAAAGTGCCTGTGACTTAGGCCCTCACTATGTTCAGAGAGTCTTGGGTTCTTAAGCACCTGCCAACCTCTGCACTTTACAGGGCCAAGTGCACTGTAGTGCAAATTGCATCCTTAACTCCAGACATGTTTGTTTTAGTTTGATGTTTTTCTAAATCCAGCAGAGATGGCCTTGGAGTATGAAGGTAAATGCAAAAGGATTTACTTCAGAATGCCGTGCTTCTGCCAATCCTTAGCATGTCACTGCTGTACAACTAGTTAATTTGGTAGCTTCAAGGGTTTTTATAGTAATGTTTATTTCCAGCTCACTGTTCTGCATAAGTATAGTCATTCATATGTACCGGCCACTCTGCACTACTGATTGCGCTTTCCTTATTTTTAATGGAATATTCCACTCACCCAAAATCCGAAGTGAATTTGGTTGGGTACACACAATGAGTGCCAACTTAGCAGTTTAGCATTTTTATCTCGGCTATTAAAAATTGATGGCTTAACCCCGTTAGAGGGCAGCTCCAGCACCTAGTATGCTTCCACTCTTGTTAATTGTGTTGATGATGAACTTAGATCTTGTTTTACAGAATGTTTTCTTTTGTCTTTTTATTCCTTCTCTTCCAGTTGATGCTTTGGATCCAGAGAGGTTAATACAATGTCCCTATGATAACTATCATCGAATCAGGGCCTGTTGGTTTCCCTATCATCTAATAAAGTGCAGGAAGGTAGGATGCATCCGATGAAGTGAGCTGTAGCTCACGGAAGCTTATGCTCAAATAAATTGGTTAGTCTCTAAGGTGCCACAAGTCCTCCTTTTCTTTTTGCGAATACAGACTAACATGGCTGTTACTCTGAAGGTAGGATGGGATGTTAAGGTCTCTAATGCACTTGGGAAATCATATTTTTGTAAATGCTTATGCATGGTAAGCTCGGTATGCTGTGCTGCCTTTTGCTAGAAGGATGCCTTCACTTGCTATGAGGCTGGAAGAAGCCGTCTTTATTTCATATTTATATCGCTCATCCATTTACCACTTAGTAAAAGCATCCAGTTCATATTTAGTAATGCCCTTCAGATCAGTGCATTTACCCTGAAGAAAGGTGAAACAGGTTCTTCAGAATACCTAGCTCAGTGATGGGATCCTATTCTCTTCCAACAGTTCACTCATGGGACCAGGCTATTTACTTCCCACTTCAGGCCCTGGAGCAAATGCAGCCAGTGTTATATGGATGCCTTCTGGCTGGCCAAAGCAGAAGTGATCTGATGTTGCAGTTAATTCTTTACTTTGCAATCAGAGCAGGAGAGCTGCTAAGCCATCTTTTTTCATCTTGCTAATAACTCTATTCAGTGTACATCTGTCTGCAAGTCCCTCTTCGCAGTCTTCTATCCTGGGCGAGAATGCTGTATATTTAAGAGGAGAATCTGCTCCTTTCTTTTGTCCTCTCAGTCTAGTATCTTATTTTAAGCTCTCCAGTGCTAGTGTATATTAGTTGTACAGGTATAAGCACACTTATACTGGTATAACTGCCTCCACGAGTTAAGATGATGTACTGGTATGATGGTATTGGTTAGGAATCACACCCCTAGCCAACATCGCTATAGTGATAGAAAAGCCATGCAGAGCAAGCCTGAGCAGTGGGTTCGTCCTCTTTGTATTCTTGCTCTTTTCTAAGGGTAAAGGTTCTTCATTCAGTGGGGGACAGTAGTGCTCTTCTATGTCCACACTAATTTACCTATACTGGCAAAATGCTCCCAATATAGACGTGGCCTCAGCTGGAACATTGAGTAACTTCCCTCCTGTTTCAGAAGGGTTAAATTAACTGCAGAGACTGAAGCTCTAGCGCAGGCAGAGACTTATCATAGAATATCAGGGTTGGAAGGGACCTCAGGAGGTCATTTAGTCCAACCCCCTGCTCAAAGCAGGACCAATCCCCAATTAAATCATCCCAGCCAGGGCTTTGTCAAGCCTGACCTTAAAAACCTCTAAGGAAGGAGATTCCACCACCTCCCTAGGTAACCCATTCCAGTGCTTCACCACCCTCCTAGTGAAAAAGTTTTTCTTAATATCCAACCGAAACCTCCCCCACTGCAACTGGAGACCATTTCTCCTTGTTCTGTCATCAGCTAACACTGAGAACAGTCTAGAGCCATCCTCTTTGGAACCCCCTTTCAGGTAGTTGAAAGCAGCTATCAAATCCCCCCCTCCTTCTTCTCTTCCGCAGACTAAACAATCCCAGTTCCCTCAGCCTCTCCTCATAAGTCACGTGTTCCAGTCCCCTAATCATTCTTGTTGCCCTCCGCTGGACGTTTTCCAATTTTTCCACATCCTTCTTGTAGTGTGGGGCCCAAAAGTGGACACAGTAGTCCAGATGAGGCCTCACCAATGTCGAGTAGAGGGGAACGATCACATCCCTCGATCTGCTGGCAATGCCCCTACTTATACATCCCAAAATGCCATTGGCCTTCTTGGCAGCAAGGGCACACTGTTGACTCATATCCAGCTTCTCGTCCACTGTAACCCCTAGGTCCTTTTCTGCAGAACTGCGGCAGAGCCTTTTGGTCCCTAGTCTGCAGCGGTGCATGGGATTCTTCCCTCCGAAGTGCAGGACTCTGCACTTGTCCTTGTTGAACCTCATCAGATTTCTTTTGGCACAATCCTCCAACTTGTCTAGGTCCCTCTGTATCCTATCCCTACCCTCCAACCTATCTACTTCTCCTCCCAGTTTAGTGTCATCTGCAAACTTGCTGAGGGTACAATCCACGCCATCCTCCAGATCATTAATGAACATACTGAACAAAACCGGACCCAAGACCGACCCTTGGGGCACTCCACTTGATACTGGCTGCCAACTAGACATGGAGCCATTGATCACCACCCATTGAGCCCGACAGTCTAGCCAGCTTTCTATCCACCTTATAGTCCGTTCATCCAGCCCATACTTCTTTAACTTGCTGGCAAGAATATTGTGGGAGACCATGTCAAAAGCTTTGCTAAAGTCAAGGAATAACACATCCACTGCTTTCCCCTCATCCACAGAGCCAGTTATCTCATCATAGAAGGCAATTAGATTAGTCAGGCATGACTTGCGCTTGGTGAATCCATGCTGACTGTTCCTGATCACTTTCCTCTTGTAAGCAGAATCGGGATGAGCTCCACCCTGACATCTGGTGGTGAGGTGTGGCAAGTTGTGGAAAAGAACTTCAGGGGCCGATCTCATTTGCATAGGCACACCCACTCCGCCTAGAATGAGGCCATAGCTGCCCAAATGGTCACTTTGGCTGCTGTGGGATCCCCATTGTCTCTGTTATTGGGGCAGGAAGAATAAATTGTTATTACCCTGATTATGGGAATCAAGGACAGGGGAACTGTACTTGGCCTTTTGTTATGATGGAGGGACTCACCATCAACTAAGTAGCACTCACTAGGCAAGGGACATGGGTTCCAAAACGCTGTGAAGGGAGAGAGGCTGGGGATGGGTATTAATATTTGGTGGCATGCCCCCCCCCTTGTGAGGGCTTTACATGCTAATTGCACTTCCTCCTCTTTCCACTATAATTTTGATTCTATTAGGAGTCTAGTTACAGGCTGCTGAGCTGGCTCAACCATTAGAAGAAAACCACTCGCCCCCTTCAGGCGAACGCCAGGTGGCGAAGCTCCAGGCCCAAGGTGACAGCATGAAGCAGAGTTCAAATCAGAGTCCTGGTGTTACCGTAACACCGGCATGGCAGTCGGTGGCAGGTTGCCAAAGCTCAGGCTCCAGGCCCCGCCCTGCCCTCACCCTGTAGCCCCCTTATCGGCCAGGGAGAGCCTACAGATAACGAGGGATCAATGAAGAGCAGCCGCCCTCTATCCCACACAGGCTCACAGACGAGCCCGGGATGCTGTTAACAGCCACCCAAGGGACAAAGGGTGTTGGATCAATGGGCCCCAGATTCCTGCCAGGGCAGCCATCTCCTCTCACCCCAAAGCTCTAGCACAGAAGGAAAGGCTGCCTGGGAGAACCCCTTGGCAGGGAGCTTTGCTCAGGACGCAAGGGTCCCTCTGCCGGCTCTCGTGCAGGGTGCCCACTGAGGCATGGGGCAGAAGCAGTCAGATTAATCCAGCTCTGGATTGCCTTTGCACTGCAGGAGCAGCCTCTGAAGACTGATCAGCAAGCGAGGCCACGCCCTGATAAGAGGGCTGGACAGACAGATGCTGTGTGGAAAGGCCAAGCAAAGTGCCCTTGGCCTTCCCCACCCCACCAGCCCAGCCTTCCCTGCCCAGCATCTGCCAATCCCAGCCTAGCCTTTGCCCCTTCTAGCCCACCGCCCATGCCCCCCATGTCCCAGGCCCCCAATTTTTCCCACCCAGCACCTGCTTCCCCCAACCCAGCCTCCCACAACCAACACCCCCTCAACTTCCCACCCAGTGCCTGCCACCCTCCTTCCAGCACCTGCTGCTGCCACCGCCCCACCCCCTTCCCCACAAGCCTTCCCTGCCACCCTCAGCCAGCCTTCCCTCCCCCCGCCCAGTCAGTCTTCCCCACTTGCCACCTCACTCTCTCCAGCCTGCCCTGCCCCACCCAGCATCCCACCCCACAACCCACCCTTTCCCACCCAGTGGCTCAGCTAAGCCTTGCAACTCCCCTCATTAACAGTGGCAGCTAATTCAGAGGACATCTCTGTGCTGGTTGTTGCTGGCGTACTTTGGAGCTAATAGGCACACAGAGCCCACCATCTATGCAGCGTCACCAGCTTCAGAGCTCAGAAGTGAGGCCCCCAAAACCATGGGATTACAAAACTGATCAGTTTGGGTTCTTTATTTATCCCTCCATGGAGCTGCTGGACTGCTCCCCAGCCATGAGCGCTAGACACTGACTTCATTGGCTAAGCAAAAACTGGAACTCTCACAAATTCACATGACTCCAGGAGCTGGGACTTTAAGAAAGCCACCAGTTCTCCTGAGAGTCAGTGACCTTGGCTGTGCTCAGGGGAGGCTCAGCTCTGTTCCCAGGTGCCCAGCTGTGCCCTGCTTGGGAGCACTCTGTCACAAGTGTGATACTGGGGAGAAAGGAGCACACAAGGGGCATGGCCCATGCCTGAGAGACAGCTGGACACATTTCCATGTGCAGCATCAGGTTTAAAATGTACCAGACCTTAATAAAGTGGGAATTTTCTGTAATATTTTTAAATAATTCTATGCATGCCTCAGTTTCCCTCTGTACTTCACACTGTTACCCAATGGGTCTGGAGGGTTAAAATGCCCATGGGGCAAAGCAGGAGACATGAGGTTCCTGGACTTTCAGAAAGCCTTTGACAAAGAGCCTTTGGTGGGGGTCCTAAGCAAAGTAAGCAGTCACGGGATAAGAGGGAAAGTCCTCTCACGGATCAGTAACTTAAAAGACAGGAAGCAAAGGATAGGAATAAATGGTCAATATTCAGCATGGAGAGAGGTAAACAGTGGTGTCCCCCAGGGATCTGTATGGAGAGAGGTAAACAGTGGTGTCCCCCAGGGATCTGTACGGGGACTAGTGATGTTCAACATATTCATAAATGATCTGGAAAAGGGGGTAAATGGTGATGTGGCAAAAAGTGCAAATGATAGAAACTTACTCAAGACAGATAAGTCCAAAGCAGACCGTGAAGAATTACAAAGGAACCTCAGACAACTGGGTGACTGGGCAACAAAATGGCAGATGAAATTCCATGTTGGTAAGTGCAAAGTAATGCTCATTGGAAAACATAATCCCAACGATACATATAAAATGAGGGGGGTTTATCATATCAATGATGAGCTGTTACTACTCAAGAAAGATCCTGGGGTCACTGTGGATAGTTCTCTGAAAGCATCTGCTCAGTGTGCAGCAGCAGTCAAAAAAGCGAACAGAATATTAGCAGGGATCAGCACTGTCGACTCTGGGCCTGCAGTGGGATCCGTCAAGTCTGGTGCCACTGGACCCTCCTGCTAGAGAGTGCCAGGTGGAGGAGCAGGAGCTCCCTTCCATCCTGGACACGTTTGAGGTGGCCAGGGACTTGATTGCCATGATGGCACCGCAGTTTCCCACCAGGCAAGATAGACCTCCGGCACCACAAGGCACGGCGCCATCCAGAAGCAAGCCCATGATGATGAAGCTCTGCTCGCCTTCCCCACGGCACCATCTTCCGACACTGTCCTGCTTGGACCACCCTGCCAGATTGGCTGAAGAAGTTAGCTGTCTGGTTCTTAAACTCAGCAGCAGCAGTCGCTCGCTGGGTGCTCAGTGACTCTCTGCCTCCCTGGGCTCAGCTCTTGCCAAGCCCTGCTTCTGCTCTGTTCCTCCACAGCTTCAGCCCAGATCCTGTCCTACACCCAGCCTTGCTCCTGCCTCAGAACCAGCCCTGCTCCCTTCTTCCCTGCCCCCGGTGATCTGGTTCTGACCCTTGGCTCTGATTCCTGACTCCGACTCTCTCTTGATTCTAGAGTGACCAGATATCCCGATTTGATAGGAACAGGCCTGATCTGGGAGTCTTTTTCTTATGTAGGTTCCTATTACCCCACCCCCATCCCAATTGTTCACATTTGCTGTCTGGTCACCCTACTTGATTCTTGGCTCTGCCATTTGGATTCTGACTCTAGTTCGAATCTTTGGATCTGCTTCTTGGTTTTGGCCCCGTCTCAATCCCTGCTTTTGGCTTTTGGACACTCATCACTAGGCATGACTCCCAGTCTGACCACTATGCCTGACCACCTACAACCCGGTCTCCTGACATGTGCTCAGTCTGGTTTGTGGTTTAACCATCTGATGAGTTCCATGTAACCTTGTGCATGTCTTTGTGAGGAAACCAAGTATCACCAATAATCAGTGCATGTTACTGCACAGCGATTCTCAAACTGTGGGTCGGGATCCCTTTTTAATAGGGTCACCAGGGCTGGAGTTAGACTTGCCTGGGCCCAGGGCTGAAGCCCAAGCCTGAGCCCTGGGAAGCAGGGCTGAGACTTGGGCTTCAGCCCTGGGATCAGGTTACAGCTCCCCCCACCCCCTGCCTGGGCCTGAAGCCCTTGAGTTTTGACTTTGGCCCCTTCTGGCCCGGGGGAGCTAGGGCTTGGGTGGGCTCAGGGTTTGGTTCTCCCTCCTGGGGTCGCGTAGTAATTTTTGTTGTCAGAAGGGGGTCGTGGTGCAATGAAGTTTGAGAACCCCTGTTATAGCAAGTTCTCATCTTTCTCTATTAGCGTTTGCCATCCTAATGCCATGTGGGAAGTGGTTTTGTTTTGCTGTATGGGGGTGGCTTGCTGCATCAGGGCCTCTAGTGGTGGAGCACGTATGGGCTCTGGCTGGGAGTTCAGATGTGGGAGTTCAGTGGGGACACTGGGGCATGGCCACTAGGTATCTCGAGGGGATGGAAGACCACAAGTGTCGATGAAGCCCCCTCGCACTACGCCCAGGTGTCCTTGCCCCCCCCCTCCGGCCTGGAGGCACTCGCAGCAGCTCTGTGTACTAGGCCCAAGTGTCCTTGGCCCCCCGCCTGGAGGCACTCGCAGCAGTTATGCTGAGGATCTGCAACAATATGTTGCAGAGTCAGACTGCCTGAAACGAAACAAGGCCAAACAGGGCAGATATGGAAGACCAATGCTGAATAAAGCAGCTTTATGTATGGTTTAACAAATGATACAGAGAACAAGGGAACTAGCTGGGAACTGGATTGGCTGGCTATGTGGATACTTAGGGCAGCTTGCTATTGGATAGGTATGCTGGGAAAAAGGATGTATAAAAGCCTGTGTAACTTCCTGCTCTGGGTGCAGGATTGGAGATTTTATTCTCCCTGTACCTTTTTGCAGCTGCAAATAAACTTTTCTGCTTCTTCACCCCTTTGTGATTATTGGGTGTAGCACACCGGGTAACGAACCAACCTCAGCTGTTGTTTAGCCTCTCGGCACTCGGTGCCGGCAACAATGCAACAATGCCGGCAAAAAGTGTCATGTTTTCTCTAGTGACGTGCTAACATATTTTGTCACCAGGATAAATAACTCTAATGAATTACCACAGATTTACATTGGTGTAACTGAAATTATGCATTCAATATCCTGTTTCAGGTTAGTAAAAATAAAAGAATGCTGTGGGTTTTGCGGACATGTACAAGATACAGATTTATAAAAACAACATGAAAACAGGTAGTTACGCTGGGGAAAGGGGAAGCCTTATTGAAGCTGTTGGGCATACCAGTTGTCCTTTATTCAGGATCAATGTAAAAACAATCAAGCTCTTTTGTGGAATAGATGGCTGACTGAATAGAAGTCACCATCAAGTAAAGCTGGAATAGGAGTTGAGCCATACAGTGGAAGGGGCTTTCACTGGGGTCTGAATGCAAATGCAGAGGGATGGGGTTCGGGGCGGGAGGGGGGAGGAAGAGAGGGAGTGTGACACCGCAGAAGCACAAAGGAGCCCCAGGGAAGTATCTGTAGTGTGATCTCAGAAAAAGTTGAGAGAGAGAGAGAGAGAGAGAGTGCGTGCGCGCTTTATGGTAGACTGCTGGATAGAAAGAGGCTTGGAATTGTGAGCCAAGAAACTATTCCTGCTGTCGTTAGGGAAATAGAACTTCGTGTACATTCTTTGTAAATAAGCAGGATTGTGTCAAAAAAATGCCTGACTCCATCATCCATTTCTCGCCCTAATGGAAACAACTCACAAGACCCAAAATATTCACTAATTGCTCAGGTCAAAAGGGATAACAATATTGTGAATTCTTTTGTTTTCCTGTTCTTAGATAAAGAATAGACCTGCTTCAGTAAAGAACCATAAACACTGAAAATACTGTTTTGTTCTCTCAGAGCTAGCTCTCAGTAGATCTAGAAAATAAGAGTGTTTGTTGTTACCAATCCTTAGAATTCAATTATTTGCACAAATCATTTTAATTTTTCTCTGATTAGGATTCAAAAATAAGCAATTAAATATTCTGTATAGTGTTTAGGACATTTGTAGGATTAAAATCAGCATGTATTCTGTATACATGGCTTTACCATATATGCAACCTCACATCTACACTTCTAAGAGGACCACATTTCCTGAAGCAGTTTCAAACCACTTCAAGCTAGGACAGTTTGAAGCTACTTTATGTTTCAAATGTGAATGGTGTCCGCTGTGTCCATTAATTTTTTTAAATTATGACCATGATCTAAGATCCACATTTTCAGAATTTTCTTACATCATTCATATGCTTGGATGAATAAGGCTGCTTTCCTGAACTGCGGTCCATATTTGGAACTGTCTTTATAGTGTAGACTCAACCACCCTCCTTATACAGTTTGGAAGTTGTTCGATACTCCCTCGGGACCAGATTTACTCTTCTTTACACAGATTTGGCCCCTAGTCGGGGAGCGACGTACTCATGTAACCGAGGAGCAGAATTTGGCCCTCCTATGGGTTCAGTCTCTCAGTTAGGCCTGTCTTTTTATCTTATCTATTGATATAGCATCCATCCCGAGAGTAGAAGAGCAGCTGTCCCATTTCAGACAAGATACATCAATACCTATATTGATTATTCACAATGGAATTTTTATCTTTGTTGTACTGTTCCTTTTGAGAAATAAGAAAATAGAGTAAAAGTAAAATGTACTTTTTCTCCCAAATCTATGTGCCATTCCTGATCTTGATTGAACAGGGGAGAGCGTCTTTCCTCTGGATTAAGAATCCAGCTGAGACAACTACCCCAGCCCCACACATTCTACAAGGGAATCCAAAGTCAGAGCAGTGGCATTCAGTGAAGGTTTCAGAGGAACAGCCGTGTTAGTCTGTATTCGCAAAAAGAAAAGGAGGACTTGTGGCACCTTAGAGACTAACCAATTTATTTGAGCATGAGCTTTCGTGAGCTACAGCTCACTTCATCAGATGTTTACCGTGGAAACTGCAGCAGACTTTATATACACACAGAAATCATGAAACAATACCTCCTCCCACCCCACTGTCCTGCTGGTAATAGCTTATCTAAAGTGATCATCAGGTGGGCCATTTCCAGCACAAATCCAGGTTTTCTCACCCTCCACCCCCCCACACAAATTCACTCTCCTGCTGGTGCTAGCCCATCCAAAGTGACAACTCTTTACATAATCAAGTCGGGCTATTTCCTGCATAGATCAAGGTTTTCTCACATCCCCCCCACCCCCATACACACACAAACTCACTCTCCTGCTGGTAATAGCTCATCTAAACTGACCATTCTCCAGGTTTAAATCCAAGTTAAACCAGAACATCTGGGGGGGGGGGGGTAGGAAAAAACAAGAGGAAAAAACATTCAGTGAAGGGTAGCTGCTCTCTTTGAACATCCTGATAGATGAAATAAAGGACTGGGGGTCATCATTAAAAGTACCTTAAATGGGAGCTCAATCCCCAGAGCTAGGATTGCCGAATCAGGAAAAAACAAGAAAGTACGTCCTCTCAGGGATTGGCATATTCAAGTTTACAAGAGAGACGATAAAGACTGGCCATGACGTAGAAAAATCAAAATTCAAGTTCGCCAGAAAGAAAAGAGCCTGAGTAATAGTCAGCTAAAGAATAGAAGGGACCAGTTTACCCAGGAAGTTACAAGAGCCTTTATTAAAATGGAGAGCTACTTTTGTCCTTCTGTCTGCTTGCTTCTGGCCAAGGTTGGCTCAGGAATAGAGGGGGAATCTCTTGGGGTCCAGCAACTCTGCTGGCTTGGGAAAGTGTGCACTGCATCACCCACTCCTCCCTGTGTGAGGCAATCTCTGTGCCTCTGTTTCGACAGTTCAAAACCCTTAAAAATACCTTTCTTTACAGCTCAATACAGAAATTGCCAGAACCTAGTCCTGTACTTTTTTCTTTAAAAACAAACAATGAAATGGGGATGTTTGCACGACAATGATATGAATCGATGTCTGTATTTTTATATCTTTAGACGCCCAACAAATATACAAAAATCTGCATTAAAATAACAATTAGTAAGTTTGCAAAACTGAGCAATGGAAAGTTTGGAAATGCCAGGATTCAGGGAGTCTGAGTACTGTGCACGTGCATTTTGACACAGTCTTTAATTGCACAATTGTACTATTTTTTTCCACAGGCCCCTCATTCAGTGACCATTGAAGTGTTGTTTGTTGCTTGCCTTCAGACGCTGTGTACATACTTCTGCAACATGAACACATCAAGTCAGGTTCCAGGTCGCAGTCCTTCTCTTCCAGGGGCTCAGTGGCCAGGGCCCAGTATATCTAAAATATCAGGTAAATCCCTGGGATTAGGGTTGTGGCTGACAGGGCCTATTTCTCAGGCACCATGAAGTTTTCTACTCGAAGGATGAGGCTTGTCTGTGCAGTAGATAGAGCTTTCTCACGGGACAGTCTGTGACAGGAGAACAAACTCCCATGTCATTCCGAGGCTATTAGAGAGACAAGGTGGGTGAGGGAGAGGGTGACCAGATAGTGAGTATGAAAAATCGTGATGGGGGTGGGGTGGGATTGATAGGCGCCTAAACCCCGAATATCTGGACTGTCCCTATAAACTTAGGACATCTGGTCACCCTAGCTGAGGTAATATCTTCTGTTGGACCAACGTCTGTTGGTTTAAAGAAATAACCTTTCAAGGACCTGAAGGAATCATAGAATATCAGGGTTGGAAGGGACCCCAGAAGGTCATCTAGTCCAACCCCCTGCTCGAAGCAGGACCAATTCCCAGTTAAATCATCCCAGCCAGGGCTTTGTCAAGCCTGACCTTAAAAACCTCTAAGGAAGGAGATTCTACCACCTCCCTAGGTAACGCATTCCAGTGTTTCACCACCCTCTTAGTGAAAAAGTTTTTCCTAATATCCAATCTAAACCTCCCCCACTGCAACTTGAGACCATTACTCCTCATTCTGTCATCTGCTACCATTGAGAACAATCTAGAGCCATCCTCTTTGGAACCCCCTTTCAGGTAGTTGAAAGCAGCTATCAAATCCCCCCTCATTCTTCTCTTCTGCAGGCTAAACAATCCCAGCTCCCTCAATGCTCCCTCAACATGATACTGCTTTCCCTTCATCCACAGAACCAGTAATCTCATCATAAAAGGCGATTAGATTAGTCAGGCATGACCTTCCCTTGGTGAATCCATGCTGGCTGTTCCTGATTACTTTCCTCTCATGCAAGTGCTTCAGGATTGATTCTTTGAGGACCTGCTCCATGATTTTTCCAGGGACTGAGGTGAGGCTGACTGGCCTGTAGTTCCCAGGATCCTCCTTCTTCCCTTTTTTAAAGATTGGCACTACATTAGCCTTTTTCCAGTCATCCGGGACTTCATTCTGGAAGAACTCTGTGCAGTCCTTTCACCAACAGAAGTTAGTCCAATAAAATATATTACCATGACAGATGTGAGTCATATTATTAATGTACTAGAGGAAGCTGCTCAGATACTTCATTGATGAGAACCATAGAAAAACCTAGATAGAATAAAGTGAAGGAGAAAGAGAGAGCCTCTTTCTGAGATTATCCTTTTCCTTCTCCCTAATTTGCTAACAATTTTCCTTCTCCCTATTTGCTAACAAAGATATACATTCTTAGTGCTGTTGTGGCTTTGTGCAGAAGTGTGAATTGTCTCAGTAGATTCGGATGTCTTTTATCTTTTAGGCAAAGATATCGAAAACAGGGAATACAAACAACACATGTTATGCAAACTCTCACCACTAGGTGGAAGCAGATATTTTGAGTTGTCATTAATTGAGAAACCATTTCAAAAAGCGAAGTAATGTTCTTGGAATTCTGCTTTAAGCCACAAGGCACACAGCTAAGCAGAGTCATCTTCTGAGTGCTGGATCTTTAATTTTTTTTCCATATGAGAACCTGCTTAAAATCCCATTAATGACTGGGTTTACTGGGAAACGTAGTTTGGATACGTCTTTCCCCCCAAAATCCTCCCAACTCTTGCACCCCACTTCCTGGGGAAGGTTTGGTAAAAATCCTCACCAATTTGCATAGGTGACCACAGACCCACACCCTTGAATCTTAGAACAATGAAAAAGCTTTCAGTTTTCTTACAAGAAGACTTTTAATAGAAGTAAAGGAATACCTCTGTAAAATCAGGATGGTAGATACCTTACAGGGTAATTAGATTCAAAACATAGAGAATCCCTCTAGGCAAAACCTTAAGTTACAAAAAAGACACACAGACAAGAATAGTCATTCTATTCAGCACAACTCTTCTCAGCCATTTAAAGAAATCATAATCTAACACATACCTAGCTAGAATACTTACTAAAAGTTCTCAGACTCCAGTCCTGTTCTGTTCCCAGCAGCAGCAGCACGCAGGCAGGCAGGCAGAGAGACCTTTTGTTTTTTCTCCCTCCTCCCAGCTTTTGAAAGGATCTTGTCTCCTCATTGGTCATTTTGGTCAGGTGCCAACGAGGTTACCTTTAGCTTCTTAACCCTTTACGGGTGAGAGGATTTTTCCTCTGGCCAGGAGGGATTTTAAAGGGGTTTACCCTTCCCTTTATATTTATGACAAATGCATTTTCTGTATTTACCAGCTTTGTTTTCTTGTACCCTCAGTCATTTTGGGCCTTGTACATAATGTGTATAAATGGAATATTTATCATCCTCTCTGACTGTAATGTGTTTTAAGTGATGGTATATTGTCAAGCTGCATTCAGTATGGGTTGATCTGTTGATCCTCATTAATGAGAGAAGTGTATGAATTACGAGCCCAAGCAGGATCCCGCTGCTCATTGCTGCAGCTCAACTTGCACTGCTGCAGAACACTATTTGCGTGTGTGCACAAGGCTTGTGTTGTGAAAACCTTGCCCCCTGTAAATACACTCAAAGTCAACCTCTGATCCAGCTCTTGTCAAATGCAGCCTGTTAACATCACAGTGACCACGGGTGTAAAGCTGTGGCCTCCTCCTTTTGAGGGTCTACTGTTGCCCAAGCTCTAAGTCAAGCTGAGGCAGTGTTGGGGTGATGAGGTGCTAATTTATGAGCTCCTTGATGCCTGCACAGTGTTTGTCATGGCTTTGCCACACATACTCTTGTTCTGTTCTTGATCTTAATTTCTTCTGTGGCATTACATAGTTCATGGTGTTACTTGTCACATGCATGAACACTCTTCCCATCACTGGTCCATCCGTAGTGGACTTATATGTGGATGCCTTGCCAGGATGGTAACAGCTGCAATGAGCAAGCATTCTTACAATTACCTGTGCTCCTACCTGATGCTGCATTTTTGAAAGGCCCGACTTTATGGAGCCAGGTGTAGACAGTGAGGGGTGCAGAACACCAGCACAGAGACAGGCAAACTCTCTGTGCTGACCATGCCCTTAGCTTCTTGCAGAGTGGCCTGCTGTTTATGTACTAAAAATGGAGTAGGCCTCAACGGTGTGCCACTGGATACTTTCCATCTTGTGCAAATGTACGAGTCCCCAGTTTACACAATGGCATGGAACAGGGGCTGAGTCACATCAGACCCTGAATCAGGAAGAAAGTTCCCGAAATAGGTAGCTCTATATTAGTTTTCTGCTGGTACCTGGTCAAAGGGGGCTTTTTTGCTTGCTTTATTATCCTCTTGTCTGTTTGTTGTGCTGTTAAGATGTGTTAATTAATTAATGACAGTTAAGGACCATCTTGTTCTCTGTTTCTACAGGTCCGAGCGCAATGGGATCCTACTCTGTGACTGGGACTGTGAGGCAGTACTGCAATACAAATAATCACATGCTGATCTCCAGAAATATTTTTATACCGTGGCCATCCCCACTAGCTTAAGAGATTAGTCACGGAAAATGGAAGTTTGTGAACCTGACATCTGCAGTTTAACTCAGTCCCCTTGTCTCCTGCACTGAGTGTTCTTTCTGCTCAATACACACTCAATGGTAGGCATGCCCACAGAATAGGGTTATGAAGATGGGTCTCTGGGAGGCTTTGACTTCCTCTACCATGGGATGCTATTGCAGGAAGGAGGTTTGCTGGGAAGAGATGGGGTCCGTCTGACCAAGAAGGAGAAGAACATCTTCATGCACTGACTCACCAACCTTAGGAGAAGAGCTTAAAACTAAGTTCAGAGGGGGCAGGTGAAAAAAGCCACCAGGTAAAAAAAGGTGGCCTTAATAGAGGACTAGCTGTGTGGGGAGAAGTAGATGTGGAAAATTGCAGTAGAATTATAGGAGAAACAAGAGGGAAATCCATGGGGGCATCTGCTTAACATCTTAGATGTCTGTACACACAAGCAAGGAGGAATAATAATGGGGAATAAACAGTAAGAACTGGGAGTTTTAGAATATAAATCTTAACTGAGCTTAACTGCATCACAGATACTTCATGGGATAAATCTCATGACTGGACTATTGGTATAGAGGGCTACAGCTTGTTGAGGAAGGACAGGCAGGAAAAAAAAGAGAGGACATATTGCATTGTAAACCTGTTCTGAGGTTGTTAGCCGACGGCCAAGGATGTTTGGTGAGGTGCCAGCTATGCCCGTTTATACCATCCGTGACTTTAACCGCTAGGACGCACTGTCCCTTCGCAGCGGGCAGCCCGGGCTAGGCTGACGGATGCCCCAAGGTCCTAACCACCCGTGACTTTAACTGCTAGAGCTCAGAGCTCCTTCGCAGCGGGCAGTCAATACTGACTGACAGGTGCCCCAATGGCAGCACTAAGAGCCTCTCCACACCCGTGACTTTAACTGCTAGAGGTCAGAGCTCCTTCGCAGCGGGCAGCCAGGATTGACTGACAGGTGCCCCAAGAGTTTGCCCCGTGGAGGCGGCACAACTCAACGCTAGGCTCTTAGTACTCTCACCTAATGGCCAGGCTTTAGAGCCAAAACGGCTGAGGTTCTTTAATTGTGTTGGCTGCTTTACAGTAAACCAGAGAAAACAAGTCAGGCTTATGCATAAATGGTTACCAAAATTTATTAAGCTAGATTCTAATCATGTGGTTACAAAATTGCTAGTGCCTACTTATTTAAATGTAGAGATGTTACACACACAAACAAGTTACAAAACTGAAGCCACAATCCCAAAGAAAGAAAACAAAGTATAGAGCTCTATTTCAAAATATGTGTACACTAAAGATAGGAGATCAGGTGTGGGTGCTTCTTACCCTCCTTGCATCTCTCGATTCCAGCGGTGCCAAGCCAGGATCGGTCACTCAATTCCGCGGAAAGACGAATAAGGGACAAGGCGTAGGGACCCTCTTAGCTGCAGAAGCCTTGGGAGGCTGTCACTTATCTGACCAGCAGATAGATAGTGAAAAGCACTCAAAAATCATGGTGCTGTAGGTCCCCTACTTATACCTCTGTACTCCTTTATTCTCTTTCTCCTTTCTTATGCCAAATTGAGGCTGGTCTGTCGGGGTGACGCCAGCTTTTGCAAGTGTAGTTTACACTTGCAAGGGAGAGAAACAATAAGTTTCGACTACTCGACATTTCTTTTATCAGGGTAAATATTTTCCCACCTAGGATGTTGGTGTGTGTGCATCACGCTATTTAGTAGGGGCTAAGAGCCATGTCTGTCACAGGGCCTCTGCCTGCTGTGAGCTTAATCCTTGTATCTGCTCCCAGAGGCACATTGTAGCAGCACACCTGTGCTTTCACAGCTTCAAAGGCTGTGCTGGAATATATGTTAAGTGCCCTGTTCCTGCTTCCTCCTGTGTTTCCAGCAATGCTGGTCTGAGGGGGTGGGGGGGAGTGGGGGCTGGCTGTCTGGCTACAGAGGTCCAGAAGGAGGTGAGAAGCAGACCAGTTGAAAGTCTCTGAGTAAAGATAAAAGAGGGAATAAACAGGGGTGAGGTCCTGGTAGGGGTCTATTACAGACCACCAAATCAGGAAGAGGAGGGAGAGGAGGCATTTCTAGAACAAACAACAGAAATATGCAAAACACAAATCCTGATTGTAATGGGGGACTTTACCTACCCAGACATCTGCTGAAAAAGGAAATGGTAAAACCCCAAATTACCCAATAAGTTTCTGGAATGTACTGGGGACAATGCTTTGTTTCAGAAAATGGAGGAAGAAACCGGGGGGACAGCCACTGTAGACTTGATTCTGACCAGCAGGGAGGAGCTGGTTGTGAATGTGAAGGTGGAAGGTGATTTGGGTGAAAGGGATCAGGAAGGATAGATTTCATGATTCTAAGGAAAGGAAGGAATGAGAATGACAGGAGAAGGACTGCCAAAAGCAGACTTTAACATCCTCAGAGAATTGGTAGGTAGCGACCCATGGGGAAAACGTCTAAGGCATAAAGGAGTTCAGGAAAGCTGGCAGTTTCTCCAGGAGACAATATTAAAGGCACAACTGCCAATGCAAAGGAAAGAGAGGAAGAATAGTAAGAGGCCAATGGCTCCATCAGAAGTTTTGTAATGACCTGAAAATCAAAAAGAAATCCTACAAAATGGGGAAACATGGACGAATTACTAAGGAGGAGTACAAAAGAATAGTGTGTCCGTGTAAGGGCAAAATCAGAAAGGGTAAGGCACCAAATCAGTTATACATAGCAAAGGACACATGTCATTGGAATTCTTTTTCCATATGGTTTACTGCAAAGAGCGTCATCACTCTGAATGCTTTAAAGGCAACATCATCTCCAAAATCAAGTGTGGGCTCTACATATGGCCATACAGATGACACCACACTGTATTAAACACAACAAAAAATAATTTAGTTGATTTGTTTGGCAGGACATGGAAATGAAGAATAAATTTCAATTCATTTTAAAACAATATAAAAATCAAGATTTGTAATACAGTCCAATAAGATTTCATCAAGCTTTTTAATCAACCAAATTAAAAAGCAAAAGAAACCAACCACCCACACTCAAGTGTCACTGTGCATTCCAACCAACCACCCTCACTCAAGTGTCACTGTGCATTCTCCAAGGCAGTTTCTTCTCTTTCTTTGTTCGGTGCTTTTATTTTCTATCCATTCAACCAGGAGCAGATTTTCCAATAAAACCAATATTGGAAAGTGTGGCAAACTGAGAGAGGGACGGAACCAAAATTCAAAACGATTTAGAGCGAATGAGAAAGTCTACACTGGAGCAAATTTAGCCACCTATTGGACTGCGTACATGGATGGGCCCAGATATTGAAATGTATTTAGGTTCCTCACATCTATTGATTTCAGTGCGAGTTAGGAACCTAAATACCTTTGAGGCTCTTGTCCATGTCATCACAGCACCTACCTGGTCAGCAGCAGTTTATGTGCTATGTCACAGTCACAGCGATGTCATAATAGTGCTTGCATAATCTTAACTGGCTATTCCGGACAGGACAGCCTGAGAGGCCAGCTGCCTATCAGTACTGGAGCTCTTTGGAGAAAGGACTGGAGGAAGTGTTGAGGAAAGATTAAAACATGAATAAATTTGTGAGTGATCAGGAGGTAACCGACAGAGGTAAGGGTCAGCATTGTATTCTCTATATCCATTCTATATTCACACACACATTTAGAAAGCATAGGCATACAGATGAGCTGTAATGTTCTCCATTTGTGTGAGCAGAACCACAGCTGCTGTAAACCAGTGTCCCTCCTTTGACTTCCTTGTAGCTGTGTTGATTTACACCAGTTGAGGAGTTGGCCTACAGCCTCTGGACCTGGAAACTTTCCTGAGAATCTGAGTTTCTAGGGAATGTTATGGGGGAGGTCTTCCTTCTTTTCTCCCAGTTGTTTTATGTTTGTTATGGGTCCTCATTTTGTGTCTTCGGCATCCATGGAGCCAACTCCATCAGCGATAGGGGAAATTAGAACAAAAAAGGCAGAAGGACTTCTCCTCTAGCTGTCTAAATGAAGCTCTGCTACTATCTTAAATGCAAGAGAACAAAGCATGGGGTCACATTTCTTAGCAACACTAGTGCTCCTCATCCCACACAGATGGGCAGAGTAGGTTACAGTCATGATTCCGTTTGCATCTGGGTGTTACAACTGAAGGATGCAATTTGCATAACGGATGGGCAATCACCTAACCTCAAGTAGTCTTTCCTGGGAAGGGGAAATCTTGTTAGTTCCTCCTTCATGCTTGGAATGCTGTTACAATGGAGACAGATAAATACGGCATTTCAGATTTCTTGTGAAATATTAAGTCTCCTGGAGAATTTCTGCCCAGAGGGAAGAGATACATGGGAGATCAAATCCTGGTTTTTTTCATACACCAGCTATTTCATTGTTTCCTAGAGTTTAAGGCCAGAAGGGACCATTAGATTATCTAGTCTGACTTCCTGTATTTCACAGGCCACTAAATTTCACCTAGCAACCCTACACTGAACCCCAAAACTTGTCTTGGACAAAAACATTTCAGTCTGTAGGAGACAAAACTGTTGTGTGCCATCGGCAGAGGACAGGAGAGACTGAGGTTCCACCAATGCCTGAGGCCCTTGCAATGGCCGAGAATTGATTGGGTCAGATATACTCAGATTATCCTAGCAGGTGATCAGTGCCCCATCCTGCCACTCAAAGGTCCCTGCCAATCCAACCAGGGGGAAATTCCTTCCCACCCACAACTCTGGAGATCAGTTGGACCCTGAGCATGTGAGCAGGACAGCTAAGGAAACAGATTCTTTGAACCATTTTAGAGCACTGGTCCACCCTACCAGGTGTCCCATCTCCTGCTATGGTCAATCCCTGATGCTTCAGATGAAGGTTGGAGGGACCCACCCCACCCCACCCCACCCCACTCACAGCGTACACCTCGCCAATTGTGCATGGGGGTGGGGGGCGGGGGAATTCCTTTATGACCTCTACAGGCAACTGTACAGGGGGGAGGGATAGCTCAGTGGTTTGAGCTGTGAGTTCAATCCTTGAGGGGGCCATTTAGGGATCTGAGGCAAAAGTTGGGGATTGGTCCTGCTTTGAGCAGGGGGTCGGACTAGATGACCTCCTGAGGTCCCTTCCAACCCTGATATTCTATGAACTGGATGAACTCCGTTCCATGAGTCTTCTCTGCAATTATTTAAATGACCATAAAAGAAGATTAAAGGCTTTCTTCAAAACAAGGGGCCTAAAGTTAAGCTTCTAAATTCATACTGAGGTCTCCAACAGTGGCCTGATTTTCAAGAGATACCGAGCCCCAAAAGTTGCGAGCATAGCTAATAGGTACATCTGGGTGCTCAAGATTTTTGAAAATGAGGCCCTGACTAAACAAAACTCTTCAGCATGTGCTTAACTTTTGTTCTATTTCACAGATTCACAGATATTTAGGTCAGAAGGGACCATTATGATCATCTAGTCTGACCTTCTTGGCTTAGAGTTAAATTATTATTCTGTATGCTATTAAAACTCATCAATTGACAGTAAAGAGGGAAAGGAAGATTATTTTACGTGGGGACCTACTTGAAAGGAGCAAATTTGCTTCATTATGATTTCCCCCCAAGCACACTGGGGAGTTCAGCAAACAAACCTGGTCATGAGGAGGAAGGAAGAGGATTTCCAGGATTCCCAGGTCTACTTCTCACAGTGTTTGGGCTCCTGCAGAATCTTGATTGGATAGTGAATTAAAGAGGCCAGCACCAATTTCTGCTGTCAGTGGTAACCAGTCGAATCCTTTTATTTAATTTCAGGTGTTTATAATGAGGTTGTTTCCCTCCTGGCACATATGGATGACCAAGATAAGGGCAAAATTGCCCTCAGGATTGCCTTTATAGCCGAGACCAAACTGGCTATCGTTCTGACAGTTCTGCTCGAGAAACTGCAAAAGGTTGAGGTAGGGCAGTTTCATGAAATTGCATCCGCTTTCCAGGTGTCCACACCAAATTCTGCCTGACTTCATGGGGGTACAAGGGACTGCACGGGGGTAATTCAGTGTAGAACTTGGCCTGGCACACCATCAGGAGAATCAGTATTCGCCCTTCTGTCCTCAGGCGTAAACTCATCATGCAAAATGCTGTTCTTACAGATCAGGATGATACAATGCTCTATAAAGAGAGCATTGCCCTTTTACACACAGTGGAGTACATGGGCTGTAGACAGTAAAAGTACACCATCGGACTAGCAGTAATCTCTTCTAATAATACTTTGCCCTTCTTTAGCATCTTCGTCCAAAAATCTCAAAGCACTTCCCTAATACTAATGAATTAAGACTCACAGCACCCTTGTGAGAATGGGAAGCATTATCCCCATTTACGGATGACTTGTGTCACAGGGAATTAAGTAACTTGCTCAACACCACTCAGCAAGTTAGTCAAAGAATGTGAATAAAACCCAAGTGAACTGACTCCCTGCTCTAAAGCCTAGCCAACACTCCTTTGTTATGATGACATATTATTGAGATTATAGCATTGAAGGGACCCTTATCTATATATTTTCTACTGGGGGAATTCTGCAAGAAAAAAATAAAAATGATGCGTACAATATTTTAGAGGTTCTGCAAAATTCTGCATATTTTGTTTGTCAAAATAATACAATATAATTACACCCATTAAAATGATGTTTGGTTATTTATTTCAAAATACCTGTCAGCAAGTATGTCTGTATGAATACAGACAACAAAAAGGATTCAGGAAATGTTTTTTGACAAACCAATTCCTTACTCTGCATGTTAATACAGAACTCTGAGTAATAATTCATTTAAACTCAATACAGAACCATATTTCTTGCACCCCTTAGGCGCAGTGCAAAGGCTTGGTAGAGTCAAGGGTAATGGAGGGAAGTAAATTGCTGGGAAGGAGCCTGGGTGTGAACTTGGAGCGTTGCTGGGTATGGGTGGGAAAAGTATGGAACAGTTTTTTTGGGAGGGGCAGGGAGGAATTGTTAGGCAGCTCCCCCCATGCAGACCCTGTCTGACCCCTAACCTCTCCCATTCAGTAAGGCACATCTGCCCCTGTCTCCATGTGTTCCTGCACACCCATGGGTCCTTGCACCCCCGTCCACATGTGTCCCTGCACCCCCACTCAGAAACCCACTCCCCCCATCCCCATGTGTGTTAGGGGGCTTATTCCTTCACCCACTCACTTCCCTGGTCCTTCTCAGATGAACAGAGAGCAACAATACCCGAAGTCCAAAGGTGCAAACAATTCCATGTTTATTGGGTGGACTTCCAGCAAGCATGATTTCAGTTTCCTTCCTTAGTGTCCCCCTTCCCAGCTCTGACACCACAGAGCCTTACAGCTGTGTCCCTGTTCCCATTCCTGCCCTTAGCCAAACATGATTCCAATTTCCCCAGCCCCATTCCCTGTTTCCATTTCCCCCTTTAGCAAAACATGATTCCAATTTCCCCACCCCCATTCCCTGTTCCCATTTCCCCCACCCACACACCCACCCCCTCACTTCCTGATTGACTGCAGACTATATAGTAAAACTTGACTTCTGCTTAGCTGTACCTTAACCAATCCTTTTCCTGAAATTTAACTAACCAATCCTAACATATTGTAACATGATTATGTAACCAATTATATCCCACCACCTTAATTAGTTTACAGCCAGCAAAATTAATTATACAGCAGAGAGAAACAATCACAGAACCAGACAGAGATTATACAGACAAACAATGGGGAAATGGGGACTACAGTGATAGAACAAACCCAGAAATGAGGATTTCACATCCCTGCTAGTGATAAGTGAGTTCTTGCCAGACAGGATGCTTTCAAACTAAGTTTCCTTTTACATCTTCTAGGCCCTTCCCTTTCTCTGGAGGCAATAGGCATTATCAGGACAGGATTGTGTTCCTAACAGCCCAATAGCACCTTATTTCAATGTGACTAGTTGGGAATGTGAAGAGGTGACTGGTCGCTTCCCAGCTTATGGCTGCCTCTGCTGCTTAGCCAAAGGCCTTAGCCTAAGAACAGGGCCTCAGACTGTCCCAGTGAGAGAAGGACCTTACACTGGCAGACAGTGATTTTCATTCTTTCTTTTATACCTCTAGAACTAGCCAAGTGATAAGAATACACCTAAATTCTTAGATGATAGGCCTTTACAGACAGGCCTGAACATCTATATCCTAACAATGTGTCCCTGTACCCCCTCCCCCTGTCCCCATGTGTCTCTGTGCCCCCAGCCAACCAGCCCCTGTCCTTATGTAGCTCTGCACCTCCTCCCCCATCACTATGGGGCCCTGAACCTCCCTCCTCCTCTAACTCTGTGCCTCCACTCCCATTCAGCCCCTGCCCCAGTCTGTCCTCCCCCACTAGCCCTTATGAGCCCCTGACTGACCCCACCCCAGCATCCCACACTGTCTGTCTCCCCATAGCCCCTGTCTCCTGACCTGGCCTGCTGTGAAGAACACAGGCTCTCTCTCTTCCTTCGCTGATAGGGAGTTGCTGCTTTGTTCTATTGCCACAGCACCCTTTGGTGGGCAAGAGATGGAACGGCAGCAGCATTTCAGCAGAAGCTTTTTACTGTGCAAAAAAATAAAAATATGCGGGGCTCATTAATTATGCACATGTGCAGTAGTGCAGAATTGCCCCAGGAGGAATATTCAGACCCCTTTTTTCCATTGATTAATACTTGCATCCAACAAAGTCCATTTCCCTATTAAGGGCCAACACAGAAGGCATCTTAGTTTCCATTAAAGTACTAGGAGGCCAACTGAACCGCTTGTCTTGGCCTCCCACTCCTTTAATTATTTGAATTACTTGATTAATTATAAAAAGAAAAGGAGTACTTGTGGCACCTTAGAGACTAACCAATTTATTTGAGCGTAAGCTTTCATGAGCTACAGCTCACTTCATCGGATTCATTCAGTGGAAAATACAGTGAGGAGATTTATATACACACAGAACATGAAAAAATGGGTGTTATCATACTCACTGTAAGGAGAGTGATTAATTATGTTAATTCATGTGATTAATTACTTGAATTACTTGAATTATGTAGTGCTTATGTATTGATAAGTTGTCAGTGACAATTTTCCATTAAAAAAATCCTCCTTACATTTAAAAATGAATGGAAGGGGCTTCTCCCCAGTGGAGCTGTCTGTTATGATTGCAGTTTGCAGAAGCATGCCTTTTAAAGCAGAACCACTGGAACGTATAGCCAATCAAGAGATCTGATGCAGACCCTGTCTGACCCCTAAGCTCTCCCATTCAGAGATCTGATTGGCTTTGAACCTTCCAAAGTGGGTTATGACCTTGGCATGCAGGTCACACAGATGTCTAGACTCACAGGAGACCGAGACGGAAAAGACCTATTGGATCATCCAGTCCATTTCCCTGCTAATGCAGGAGCATTCCCAGCAGCCATTTTCCACTGTTTTGGCCAAACTAATTTGAAAAGCCCCTAAGGACCGAACTTCCGCCACTTTCCTAGGAAGACTATGTCATAACCTAAAAGCCCTGTCTTACAGTTGGGGCATTTTTCCTGTTATCAAAGTCTAAATTGAATGTCCTTTTTAAGCTTAATCCCATTACTCCTACTTTTACCAAAATGTATTATCCTAAAAAATTCCTCTCCCTCCTTGGTGTTCACACCCTCCAGGTAGTTGTATGGTATTATCCTCTCTCCTTCAGAGTCATCCCTTGGCCGCATCAGACACAGACAGCTCTTTCCGTCTGTCTGCAGAAGTAGGGGTCTGCTCGGGCCCAATTTTTAAGCCCAAGCTGAACTGGCCCCCGGCCCACTCACCTCACCCTGAGAGGGCTGAATCATTTTCCATCCTGGTCCCAACCTTTCCCCCCAAACCGGATCCTGCCACTGCATCCTGCTCATGGGGCTGGTGCAGCGGCCACTGTGTGCAGCAATGGCTCCATCCTCTGACACGGCCCCTGCTGCGCTGGGTCTGTGCTGCAGAGAGAGGGAGACGCTGTGACTCCTCGGCATCCTTGCTCCACAGCGCGTGCAGCGCAGGAAGGAGGTGGTGGCTGGCAGGAACACGCAGTCCCGGTTGTGCCGATCCCAGGGGCTAAAGGAGGAGAGCCGACCTGACCCCACCCCAAGAGGGTCCAGTTGTGTTCTCACCCAACCTGACCCGGACGCCTGTGGTCAGGTCCCCTAGGATTTGGGTCAGGTTGCAGGGCTCTATCCAGAAGTCACTTCTGCCAGCCCCCTGCATTCTTTTTTGCTCTCCCAGGAATGACTTCCCATTTGTTGATCTCTCTGGGAATGTGGTGCTAGAAAAGGCACTCCTCCAGATGCAGTCACAGCTCAGCTGAACAGAGAGGAACTGTTGTCTTCCTGCTTTGTGCCATGATCCCTGTGTGTAAAAGACCCGACCCACATGGCTCTTTGTGGTAGCCATCACACCTTGCATATACCTCTTGACTTTGTTTTCCACTTGTTGCTTCCCACTTTTCTCCCTCCCATTCTGTCAGTTACTTCTACCTCCTTTCCAGGGGTGCTAGTTTGCAGTTTTCTGAAATGAATCTTGGTCTCTCCTCAGGCTTTTAATTTCTCAGTGTCCCGCTTTATTTTTTCTCGGTCCCAACTGATCCTACAACTCCTCCATAGTTAGTCTCATCTGTGAAGTTCTACACTGATGGGCCACATAAAAGACACCTTCGCGCGTGCTACTGTCCGTGTAGATCTAAGGGCTGAGCTCATTGCCCCGGGAGCGGTTGAGGACTCACTGCAGGAGTTGGGTATTTTATATTCCACATTTACAAATTCTGCCTGGAGTGGCTAGAGCAAGGGCAAGGTGCTCATTTTTATTGTTTGTTCTGAATAAATGAAACTAGAGAAGGGGGCAGTGAAGGGCGCTTCCTCTGGCTCTTTTCTCTCCAGGAAGATTAAACAATGTCAGTTGCTCGGCTGCTTCTGAAGCGCTGCTGAATGCGGTGCTTGTGGAGGGCAGGGCATGTTTTACGCCAATTAAGCCACCAATTAGGGCAGGGGCTTATTAGCTACATTACTGTCTGGTCGGCAAGACAAACTTTTCCCAATTCTTCTCCTTTATGTTTTGTCCCCAGCAAAACAGAATAGACATTTACTGTGTCCTGGAGAAAGTCTTACAGCAGGACACCCAGGGCCTAGAGAGACGGCTTCTGAAGAAAATAATAACACTAGCCTCAAACCACATGACAGAGAAGACTCAGGTAAGTTAGTTCTCCCGAGATACCAATCAAAGGATCCAAAGCTTTAACTCATTCAAACTCTCTTTTGGGGGGATAAACTATATACTGAAATGAAAATGTATTCTTCTGTTAGAGGTCCACACCTTCCTCCAGACCAAAGCCCAGGTCCTAGACAGCACTTGTGCACATGCATAAGATGGGACAACTCACATGCTGAAAGTTACACATGTGCTGACGAAGCAGCTTGCAAGCAACTCAAAGGCTGAAAACTGTTTAGCCAAGTGACTCAAGTGACTCAAGGAATATTTATGACGAATGACTCTACCCTCAGAAAGTTGGGTTGGTTCATTCACAACTCGTGCACAGAAATAAGGACTTGACTCATGTAAACAACTCTGGCTAGTGCAACCGGCTTCAGTCACCTCAGTCTCTCTCTTTTGGTTTTTGGTTTTAGGAAGCAAGAAATGTACTAAAAGTGGCAGCTAGCAACACCTTAGTGACTCTGGCACGCTGCTATTTCAGTGATGTCATGTTAGAGCTGGTGTATCATCTGGAGCTGCCTGAAGAGTTTATTTTCATTACATTGGGCAACCTGTCATCCGCCTATGGTATGGTCACTTCCCTCTTTTCTTTCAAAGTGATTGTTTTTCATTTAAGGACAGGGGATTATCTCTCTACCTAAAAATGTTACCGCTAAACAGAGCTCTGTTTGAGTGTGTGTGTGTAGAAACACAAGATTAACTGCTGTTGCTAGTTCTGGCCTCCAGATCATGAGCGATCCAGCCGGAGGTGCAAGCTCTAACCTATGCCCCTGAGTGAAGTACCTTAAGGATGGGAATGAGTGGAAGATCAGGTCTAGTGGAGCTCTTCTCCACCCCACTTGCCATCCCGCCCCAGTGCTCTCTCCCCTTACTCTGGGAGTGAGTTGGGCATTGGGCACAGCTGTACACCTGTGGAGGATTCCCCTCTTCAGGGTGAATCCCCCACTGGCTTTCAATGGCTGCTTTAAAGACATTCTGCTCTGCTTATGCAGCGCCAATGGCCACGGAACCCATAGCATCCTGCCCCACAGTGTTTCTACGTGTGTTGTAAGAAGGCAGAGAGCAGCTGATTGTCTGTCTTCCTTCTCTTCTGGCCTTTCTCTGCAGCACTTAAGTGTATCCCTTTTGTGGGAATGATTCTGAAGGTCATGATCTCCACGTTGGCGTTAGTCAAGGACAGCAGGATGAGACAAGCATTTTGCGGTGGTAAGTGCCAGCACTTCCTGTAGGTGCCCCAAATGGATATTTAGGGGGTCTTGGTACAGATTTAAGTGACTGACCAAGTTTGCAAACAGGCCCTGAACTGTGCTCCCTTCCCTGGATTGCACCAGGTGCTGCGTTCCTTGGCTCCTGTAGCACTCAGTGAAGTTGAGAGTGCTCCTTCCTTTGCAGGAGGTGCTGAGCATTTGTAAGTTCAGGCCCTTTATGACTCACGCATATCGTTTAAAATAAACAGACACAAAGGCTGAAGCTGCCCCTCTGCCAGGAGGCTCCTGGGGGAGGAGGTGAAGGGAGCAGATTTCATTACTGTACATTTAAAAATCCCCTGTTTCCCACTCCTCCACCCATTCTCTCTCCTCAGTTTCTTCATCATCATCATCATCATCTCCTTTCACCCTCTTTCTCTGTCTACTCCACTTCTCTCTTCCTTTGCTTTTCAGGTGATGCTCAGTAAGGGGTTAATCCTGCGCCCTTGAGGGAAATGGGAATTTTGCCATCCACTTCATAGAGAACAGGATTGGGCCCTAATTCGTCTTAGCAAGGACACTAGATGCACCTACTTTTAGGGCCAAGTGCTCCCCACTACCTTCAAATCCCACTAAAGCCAATGGCAGTGAGGAGCACTGAACATCTTTCAGACAAACTGTAACTCAGGATGAAATCATACAGTGTTCGGGTTGAATAAACAATAACTGCAGGGGACGAGAGTCTTCAAATGATGGTAATTGAAAAAAGATGGAGAGATGTACAAAGAAAAAAGCCTTTTAAGAAACAAGAAATGGAATGGGGAAAACAGAAATAGCTTCCAACTGATATGGGATTTCAGCATCTAGTCCTGATAGTAGCTGCCATGGTATTGGAGTAAACGATAGGCCTGGGTGTCTTCTCTGAGAAAGCAACTTCTCCTCATTATTACTATGTCCTTTTCACATGGCCTGTCTTCTCTCCTTCTGTGCAGTTCTGGAAAAATGCTCAAGGGCAGTGAATGTATATTTTATGAACTGGGAAAAGTGCCCATTCCCCAGAATGGGTGAATCACAATTCTGCAAGAACATTCTTCCCTTATATAGTCATGTGACCAGCAACTGGCTGAGCTGTGAGGAGCTGGAGGTGAGAATTGCTGGCTTTCTAAACCTTTAGCGGAAATTGTGATGTTACATTCTGTGTGTCTGGCACTCTTTGTGATGATGGCATTTAATGGTAGGTCCTTTTGGATGGAACAGATTGTCATGTAAAACATCGAAAACCCATACGTTTATAATGTCACCACATCATGGAAATTCGGTCTGTACCCAGTGTACATGGAGTCTAGTTTTGTGCACCTAATGTGCAGATGAACCCGGGATAGTGGGCTAAATTAATTCCTGGTCTAAATCCATTCAGCCCCAGTGGAGTTACAGCAGGGATGAGTTGGCCTAGAATGCATACTAATCTGGGGAAATATTTTACCTGGTCTAGTTGTGAGGTGCATTAGAATATAATCCTGACACCAACCCTACGAGTCCTGGTTCTTTACCAGGAAATATTGGGATAGGACCGTTCCGACAGTGGAACAAGGGAAACTGCACTCATTAGAAGGAGGAAAGGTGTGCCTATTGGAAGATATTGAATGAATTCGTAGGAACATAAATTCTGTGTCTCATCTATGCAGCTCAAGCAGGCCGTCATCAAAGCCCTTGGTCCCATGATGGGCATCCTGCTACACAAAAAGGAGCCGCAAAATCCAATATTTAAAGAGATCGCATGGCTCCTTGAGCAATATAAGGAGGAAATTGATGTTTTTCACGTCACCAAGGTGAGGTACCACTCATTAAGGTAACTGTCTCTGTGTGTGCCTGTATGACCTGCAGGAGGAATTTGCTGCCAGTGGGGTTTCCTGGTCTAGATAGTGACTTGTTAGATAATAAATATGCACACAAGTTCTTGGTTTATACACATGGCGACCCAGGCAACAAGATTTGTAGGTAACTGCCTCTTCTGAAAAGCATCCTCTGTTTCCTGGGGAAGAGGAGAAGGAGATAAAAAACAAAACACCTGCACAACAAGATACTCCCGCCTTGTGATTTCCCAAAACATCCTGTCAACTCTGTGTCTCTCTTTTAGATCATAAGCTCCTCAGAGCAGGGGCTACCATATGTTGTCTCTGGTCGATACCAAGCCAACCGTCAACGGTTGAAAATTAATAATAAGGAGGCTTGAGGGTCATTGCTTTGCATTGCATAACTCAATAGATATAAAATCATTGCCTGTCTGTTTCATCTACCATTCTATGCAGTGCTGTTGTAGCCATGTTGGTCCAAGATATTGGAGCGACAAGGTGGGTGTGATAATCTAATTGAAGATATTGTCTCACTCACCTTGTCTCTCTATTTCATCCCCCCTCAGTACCACATGAGCGAGAAGTAAGGGGCCATATTCTGTCTTCAGTGGGGCTACACAGTTGTAAATGAAGTCATGAGACAGCTCTAACTTCTTGGTAGTGATATTTACTCACCGTCTATGTTGGTTGAAGCTTTCTAGTACGGAGTATGTGGTCACTTTGGGGGTTGAAATACCCATGATTTGGAGGGAACCAATGCATCATGGACTTCTTTGATAGCATCAGGGCACTACACAACTGTGTAAACATAGTAAAATATGTAGATGGCATCCGAGACATTCTGGAAGCTTCAAGCAGCAAAGGAGAAAAGTGTGTTAGATGCAGGAAGGAATTCGATTTTCATCTTTTTTTTAATCAATAACCTGGCAGAGAACATAAAATCATCACTGATAAAGTTGGCAGATGAGATAAAAATGGGGGAGTGGTAAATAATGGAGAGGAGAGCTCATGGATTCAGAGTGATCTAGATCACTTAGCAAACTGGGCGCAAAGAAACAATATGCCTTTAAATACGGCTGAATGTAAATGTATGCGTCTAGGCACAAGGGATTTAGGCCACACATACATGATGGGGGGATGCTGTCCTGGGAAGCAGTGACTCTGAAAAAGATTTTGGGGGTCATGGGGCATAATCAGCTGAACATGAACTCATGCTGTGGCCAAAAAAGCTAAAGCTGGGGTGCATCAAAAGGGGAATCTCAAGGAGGAGCACAGTGGTTATTTTACCTCTAAATCTGGCACTTGTCTGACGACTGTTGGAATCCTGTGTCCAGTTCTAGTGGTCACAATTCAAAAAGGGTGTTGATAAATTGACAGAAGAGCCACAGTGACGAAAGGATTAGAAAATGTGCCTTACAGAGGGAGAATCAAGGAAGTAAATCTCTTTAGTTTAATACACAGAAAGTAAAAGGCTGTGTGATGGGGTTTACCTACCCCGCATTGGTTCAGCAGGGGTTAATCCTGCTTTGTGGGCCGAGGAGGCCATGCCCCCTCATCTCTGCTCGGCATGCTTCAGCTGGACCCAGGATACAAAAGAGAGCCGCTCAGCTCAGGCTGGGATGGCTGCCGAAGGGAGCCGAGGCGCATTAAAGGCTCCTGCAGAGAGAATGCCAGTGCTCCAGGATTCAGAGGCCAGCCGGACTGTGGCTGCAGCTGACCCCCAACCACCCAATGCCAGAGATGGAGGAGAGACCCCAGAATCCCTGAGCGTCCCAGCTGCGGAAGAACGGGTGGGAAGCAGCCTAGGTGGACGAAGCATTGATCCAGTTGAGGTAGCGGGCTTGACTCAGCATGCTTTGGAAGGATCCCCGCTGAGTTGGTGGCAGATACCCCTGCGCCCTGGGCTGGGACCCTGTGGAATAGGTAGGACCCAGTGGAGAAGGGCTCACCACTAGGCAACACTACCCTGCCGCAAAAGGTGGTTCTATCGACTCTGGCCACTAGGCCGCATTGCCCTGCAGCCAAGGGTGGGTCTATTGACTTTGGCCACTAGGCGGCACTGCCATCCCGAGAAGGGCAGCCCAAGGGACTCAGGCTGTTGGGCTGCGGACCCTCACCCAAGGGCTGCTGCACTGATCCTGACCATTAGGTGATGCTGCCCTAGGAGCCCGGACTGCTGTGGTGGCTAGGGAGACTCGGCCAGTTGGGCCACTCCAGATCTACTTCAATTCCTCCTCAACCTGATACCACCCTGACGGGGTGGACCTATCCTGTGACAGGGTGACTTAATTACAGTCTCTAATATCTTACATGAGGGACTCCTATTATCTAATGGGCTCTTCCGTCTAGCAGAGAAAGGTGTCACTTGATCCAATGGCTAGAAACTGAAGCTAGACACTTTCAGCCTTGAAATACGGTGTACATTTTTAATGGTGAGATAATTAACCATTAGAGCCATTTATCAAGGGCCGAGGTGGATTCTGACGATTTTTCAGTCAGGATTGGTATGTTTTTCTAAAAGCTCTGCTCTGGGAATGATTCTGGGCAAGGTCTATGGCCTGTGTCATACCGACCGGAGGTCAGACTAGATGATGGCAAGAATCCGGTCCGGCCTTGGAATCTAGGAATCCCCTGAATCTGCTTCAGTCACTACATATGGCTCCTTTGTGTGCCCACCATCTGACTTTCGCCCTCTGTTGCAGAGTCTGAGCCAGCTCTTGGAGGTCTCTGGTGAATATAAGATCCCTCTACCTAAAGCGAAGTTTCAAGCCATCTGCAGTGCTCTGCACAACCAGGTGAGGGGTGGTTTTGCTTGGATCCCTTGAGCTTAGGCACAGCAGATCTGAAGCATATTAACACTGAAAAATCGATGGAATGATCATGGAGAGCCTGGGGACCTCCTCATGCCTTTCTGATTCCTGCAGGCTCAAGAGTAAGCAGGGAGCGCTCTCATTTTCTTAGCTACTATCCAGCTCAGTTTGTAAAGCGATTTCACCATAAGCCGATTACCAGGGGGAGTCAGAGTTGTAAAGTAAAAACTGTGGCTGTGTCTTGATTAGGTCAGCTCTGCTGCTCAAAACACTTTAGCTTCTCTTATCTAATGTATTGGTCATTGTCTTTGAGTCTTGCTGTGCATGCAGGACCATCTCCCTGGGGTTCAGACCTCTAGTTGGACAAGCAGGAAGCAGAAGCTTAGAAATTAATTGAACATTTTTCTTTTCCATTGCTTCTGATTAGTTTTTCTTTGACCATTTCCCTTCTTCCCACAGATCTGTTCTCCAGCTAAGCAGCTCAGCATAGAAAACCACAAAGAGCTGTTCCATTGTGTACTTCTGCTAGGTAAGGGGAAGACACTCTGAGTGACACTGTGGTTTCTTTGTAACTTCTTTACCTTTGTGAGGTACGGTAAGAAGAAGAGTTCTGCAGGCAGTGAGGATGTGATTTCTTCCCTTGCAGCCCGTTCTTCTCCTGATGACATGCTAGCATTTCTACACAAGCAGCAGAAGATTGAGCATGAGGCCGTTCGTGTGGTGTCTTTAGAGCTCCTGAGGGCTATTGTTGGGGCTGACTGTAAGTAACACAGGAGCAACTGTGCCAGCTGCCCTCTTGGCCGACATGCTGAGGGTTGAGTTGAGGACATCCAGAGCTAAAAGCTTGAGCTACTAGAGATTGAGCTAAAGAACCAAGGCTGTGTAGGCCCGGCAGGGCTGCAACAGACTCATCACCTCTGCAACTGGGGCACAGAGGCTCTAGAACACACAGTCACCAGTGGTTTGAGATCCACTAAGGGACCAAATGCTGCCCTAAGTTACCCCCATATGGCCCCATATGGAAATCAACAGGTTCAACTAAGTTCTGAATGTAGCCCAAGATATTTGTCAAGGTCTTTTTCAACTTCAAATACAGAAGTTAACTTGGGGCTAATGCATATTAACAATAATCAGATAAAAATAGAATAATACTCCTGACTCGAGAATCCTAAGTATTATACACTCTAGACTAGATTCTGAGTCCTGTTATGCTGGTGTAAACACAGATTAACTTCAGGTTTCAGAGTAACAGCCGTGTTAGTCTGTATTCGCAAAAAGAAAAGGAGTACTTGTGGCATCTTAGAGACTAACCAATTTATTTGAGCATGAGCTTTCGTGAGCTACAGCTCACTTCATTGGATGAAGTGAGCTGTAGCTCACGAAAGCTCATGCTCAAATAAATTGGTTAGTCTCTAAGGTGCCACAAGTACTCCTTTTCTTTTTGCAGATTAACTTCAGTCACCTCAGTCTATCAAACTCCTTTATAATATTTCCATCATGGTAGTAGGATGTCACTATTTAGAGAAATGGAATTACTTTAGATTTACACTGGTGCAACTGAGACCAGAATCTGGTCCTATGTTTTCCCCACTGATTCTGTAGAGGAGAGAAGCTTGGTACTATTCTTAACTAGGGCTCTTTGAAATCCAGGATTAATTCCAGTGTGGAAAGTGAGTGTGTGTGGAACAAAGAAGTACTGTACACCTCTCCTTATCTTTCAGTGCCTGAGACAAGAGTTAAAAAGCTTCTGATTGTGAAATCCACTCTCAGTGATCAGAATGCTACGGTAAGATTGTGTGTGGAACAGTGAAGTATTTCAATTTTTTCAGTGTTATGGGATGAATGGATATCTGGGTGGAGCTTTCATTCAGATCCAGATGAGAGACTGCGGAATAGAGAAGGCATGTCATTCTCCTGCCGGTGTTAAATGTATCCATGTTTGTAATCCAAGGAGACAAAATCAAAAGCATAATGGCCCAACTTGACTATCATACACATTGTAAGGAGAGTGATCACTTTAGATAAGCTATTACCAGCAGGAGAGTGGGATGGGAGGAGGTATTGTTTCATGGTCTCTGTGTATATAATGTCTTCTGCAGTTTCCACAGTATGCATCTGATGAAGTGAGCTGTAGCTCACGAAAGCTTATGCTCAAATAAATTGGTTAGTCGCTAAGGTGCCACAAGTACTCCTTTTCTTTTTGTCTTGATACAGTGGAAGTGCCTCTCGTTAAGTTATTATGGGTCATACACAGGTTGCCTGGTCTGCCAGTGTCACAAATGCATTCTTGGTTCTTATGCTCCCAGGGTGGTAAAGGAAAATTTCTATTTAACCAGCTAAGAACATAAAACATAAGAATGGCTAACCTGCCTCCTGCAAAAGAATGGTTCATCTGGTCCAGTATCCTGTCTTCTGACTGCATTGTGTGAAGAAATGCTTCCTTTGGTTTGTTTTAAACCTGCTGCCTATTAATTTCATTGGGGGACCCCTTGGTCTTGTGTTACGTGAAGGGCTAAATAACACTTCCTTATTGACTTTCTCTACACCAGTCATGATTTTATAGACCTCTAGCATATTCCCTCTTCGTCGTCTCTTTTCCAAGCTGAAACGTCGCTCTTTTTTTAATCTCCCTGGGGTGAGAAGTTATCCCATAGGCCTAATTTGTGTTGCACTTCTCCGTATTTCTTCCCATTCTAACACATCTTTTTTGAGATGAGATGACCAAAACTGCACGCAGTATTCAAGGTTTGGGGGTCCTGTAGATTCCTATCGTGGCACAAAGAAAGTTGCTGTCTTCTTATCGATCCTTTTCCTAAGGGTTCCTAAAATGTTGTTAACTTTTTTGACTGCATGTTGAGCGGATGCTTTCAGAGAACTGTACACAATGACTCTGAGGTCTCTTTCTTGAGTGATAACAGCTAATTTAGACCCCATCCATTTGTATGTACAATTGGGATTATGTTTTCCAAAGTGCATTACCCAGTACAGTACAGGAATCAGGGGCACAATGTTACCAGATGTGCCTGTTACTTTGGGGTAGGCTCATTGATTAGGGTTACTCTTCTTGGAGGGGGGGAGGGTCTGTAATTCTATTAATGTGCTGCTTATGTCACTTGTGTGGAGCTCTCCTCCTTCCTTCTGCAAGTCCCCTCCCAGTGGAGCTACCCTGCAGGACCTCGGTTCCCCAGGGCTGGGTCCCTCCAGCCGAGAACTAGATGAAGACGCACGCACGCACGCACGCACTAGCAGAGCGAGTCTGAGCGGACCAGGTCCATCAGCCCTCTCCAGCTGATCCTCTCATATGGCCCTGTACTCAATGGGCTGGGTTAAGCAGCACTTTCAGCTGCTCCCCTCTTACGTGCCCCAAGTTTAACACATCCCTATCCCACTTTCATGTTACAATTGTACTGGTAGTAATCCACTTCATGAGCAAACCCCACAGTATTTTTGGGCACTACCGGGATCTTTAGCTTAGGTAAAAGAAGGGTTGCTGCAGAGTAAATGGGGGAAGCGGAAAATACAGAGTAAAATTGGGAAGGAGAGAGAGAGAGAGAGAGAGAAGCAACCAGCTGAACCATAAAAGTTATTTGTTGAATAATAGTGATAACTACACAAGGAGGGCTAAACAAACATAATGGTTACATTTGAAAGGTTAATACCTGAGGAAGAAAAGAAAATGGAGGGGCGGGGGGGGGGAATCTCACCCACTCCATGAGGCTTGAACTGGGTGGGGTTCCCAGGTGGTGGTGGTAGCTCAGGGTCCTGAGTGCTGGAGACAGGCAGAGCCCCCCGCACGATCAGTCAGGAGATGGAATCCCAGTGGAACTGAAGCAGAGTTTGGGTCTATACATCAGAACCCTTACTTGGGCATAGATAAGGGGTTTGTAGAGAAAATACAATGGTTCAAGGGAGAACACTAGATTTGTTTATGGGTAAACTGATGGGTTTTGAAGGGTTTTCTTTAGGCTAGACAATAGGAGCTGATCACTCTTGGCTATGGGTGGTGGTTTTTTCCAGGGAGCTCACAAGGCAACTAGGCTGCTTCAGTATTTTAGGATAATAAAGATTTATTACTAGAATTGGTCTGATAATTGCTGAGCTAGGTGTGTGCAGGCGTAGGTTCATTAGCATCTGGAGCAGAGATTCCCATGATGCAGTGCGTCCCTGCTTTTCTGGTCCCAGAGTTCAGTGCGGTTCTCTGTTCCTCATTCTTCATGCTAATTCCTATCCCATCTTTCATGCAGATGAGGCTAGGGGAGTTGTCTCTGTTCTTCATTCTGTATGCAAATGGAGATGTCTTAATCTTGTCACCCTTCTCAGGAGGGGTCTAGGTGTGACTCCCAACACCCTTCATTGTTCTCTGCAAGCCTTTTCTCTGATGGGTTTGGGTTCAAACAGAGACTGGTGGGGGCGGGGGGTGTCTTTCATGAGTCAGACAGGCTAGATACTGCGCCCTGGTTCCCCAAAAACACAGAGCTGACTGGTCTCAACAATAAGGATGGCAAGTGAAGTCTAGTCCAACTGGAGACCATTCATTCTTCCTTCTTCCTTCTTTTTTCATTAGACTCAGGGAACTTTTGATCGGTTTGGATCTCTGATTGGACGAATAGCACCATACACCTGTGATTCGCTGGCCACGTCCCGTCAGTGGGTGGTTGACTGTATCCGCTGCCTTCTCTGTATACAAGGTGAGGAGACCATTAGCAGGTATAAGGAATTCTTCACCTTCTTTCACTGTTGTAATGTCCATTTGTCTGCCTATCTAGTTCTTTCTGTCCTGTCTGTTGTCGCTTAGATAACAGAATGGTGGGCATCTTGTAAATACCTCATTAGAAGAGAAGATTCTGATGTGTAAAGAGCCTAGCACACTTTTGGGAACTGTACAACTAATAAATGGTCTGCATACAGGTAGATAAGCACTAAATTCCTTAGGGCTTGTCTACACAGGGACACTAAGGAAAGTTAATCCAAATGAACTAAAGGTGTACATTAAAAGTGCATGAGGTAAATGGCATTAAACACATGTGTGGATGCTCGGATTCTGAATTAAAATGGGCCTTATTAATTGTAGTGAATTCCATGGATTAAATTAACCTGAATGAAGGCCACTTTAATTCTAAATAAGTGTGTCCCCATAGGTGTTCAATGAAGTTTAACTCATGCATTTTGAAAATGAATGGGGATTAGCTTTCTTGAATATCTCCATGGAGACAAGCCCTTGGTACTAAACATTTTCATTCTCTTTACCCTGCCACTGGCTGTACTGGAGGGGTTTCCTGGAATAATTCTGTAAACAAAAAGTTCTTCCAGCAGCCCTCTGGCATGAGCCTTCAGAGCTATTGGAGTAAGTAGAGGCCATTTTTCCCCTTTGTGAAAGAGTAGGATATTCTTTTCACCTAAGGGTTAGATGATAAGGGATAGAGCTTGGTTATCGTTTAAGGCCATTTCCAATGAGGGTGACCAGACAGCAAATGTGAAACCTCGGGACAGGGGGTGGGGGGGGCATAGGAGTCTATATAAGAAAAAGACCCCAAAATGGGGACTGTCCCTATAAAATCGGGACCCCTGGTCACCCTAGTTCCAATTATTATTAATCAGTCCTAAAAACAGTGTTGGTGATTCAGAAACAGAATAAGGGACTCCAGCCTTTGAATGTACGACATAGTAATCCCAGCATTGTTTAGAAGTGACTGATGAGCCTGGGTTTCTTGCCGATGTTTTTTGTCTATCCCCGTCTCTTTTACAAGGAGAGTTTGGTGGAAGGATTCACCTCTAAACTGGAACCTCTGATCTACCTGCATGAGTTGTACTTGAATAGGAGCTTAGATGTAAATAGTGAGAGCAGAGAGACTACTGAAACCGGACACACACAGAAAGACTAGGGACCGAATGGCTAGGCAGCAGTTCTGCGGAAAAGGACCTAGGGGTGACAGTGGACGAGAAGCTGGATATGACCCAGCAGTGTGCCCTTGTTGCCAAGAAGGCCAATGGCATTTTGGGATGTACAAGTAGGGGCATAGCGAGCAGATCGAGGGACGTGATCGTCCCCCTCTATTCGACATTGGTGAGGCCTCATCTGGAGTACTGTGTCCAGTTTTGGGCCCCACACTACAAGAAGGATGTGGAAAAATTGGAGAGAGTCCAGCGAAGGGCAACAAAAATGATTAGGGGTCTGGAACACATGACTTATGAGGAGAGGCTGAGGGAACTGGGATTGTTTAGTCTGCAGAAGAGAAGAATGAGGAGGGATTTGATAGCTGCTTTCAACTACCTGAGATGTGGTTCCAGAGAGGATGGTTCTAGACTATTCTCAGTGGTGGAAGAGGACAGGACAAGGAGTAATGGTCTCAAGTTGCAGTGGGGGAGGTTTAGGTTGGACATTAGGAAAAACTTTTTCACTAGGAGGGTGGTGAAACACTGGAATGGGTTACCTAGGGAGGTGGTAGAATCTCCTTCCGTAGAAGTTTTCAAGGTCAGGCTTGACAAAGCCCTGGCTGGGATGATTTAGTTGGGGATTGGTCCTGCTTTGAGCAGAGGGTTGGACTAGATGACCTCCTGAGGTTCCTTCCAACCCTGAGATTCTATGATTCTATGATTCTACGATAGCACATGGATCCTCCCATATGAAGATCCATGCAGTAGGGGTTCAGTTTCCTTAATCCTTACAGTACTTTTTCTCCTTTTCTCCACTCCAGGCCAGTCCATAAACCTGGGCTCAGCAGAGGAGGAGCTGAGATGTCTCCGTGAAGCACTAACAGCTCCAGACCCCGAGGCTCTGTTTCAGGCATCTTCCAAAATGGCCAGGGTAACGGACTCAAAAAGCTTGTGCAGATGTGCGAGTCACCGGGCACCGTTCATTTGACTTTTGCTCTTTCATGATGCCTTTCCGTACTCGGAGGGAGCTGTGGGAGCGGGGCGTTGGTTGCTAGTAACCAGCAAGATGCTTTTCCTAGATGTGTGCTCTGAATGCCACGTAAAAACCAGATTCCACAGAACGTTGCACGCCCATGAAAATGCGCGAACAGATGCACACACATGTACCTATCCAGCAGGGCCGGCTCTTGCTTTTTCACTGATATGGAGCGGTTAAGCACAAAAAATAATGAAATAAAAGACCACCATGCCGCCCCAAGCTTGGCTGGAACACCGCCCCTTGCAATCTGCCGCCCCAAGCACGAGCTTCCTCGGCGGGTGCCTGGAGCCGGCCCTGCCATCCAGCCATCCAGGAGAAAAACTGTGTTAGTGGAACATCAAGCTGAGAAACCACCCAGGATTCATTCTGTCACCTTGTGGGTTTGCCTTCGCCGATATTTGTGTGCACGCCTCTCTTGACTGACTTCTGTGTGCTGTAAAAAGATGCAGTGTATGTCAGAGACTACAAACGGGAAACTTACCTCCTGCATATCCAGTACAATGTTGTGCTAACTGTGCAACAGAGTCTTTGCCTCTAACCTGATATCATTAGTCTAGAAGACAAAAATGTAGTCTATAGACTAGAGAGAGAATTGTAATCCCAAATGGCGAGCTAGACAGGAGGCTAATTCACCATTTGCTGATGCATGTATCTTTTTTTCCATTTTTAAAAGTGCTGGAGCCAAACATCATGGCGGTCTCTCCTGTTTTTGATTTGTTCCCAGGTTGTTAGTGAGTACTTTCCCTCCGAACAGGCCACAGACTTTATTGAGGCCACATTGGGTGGTCTGCTGTCTGCTAGCCCCACCTGTGCCACGGCAGCTGGACTGTGGATGAAGATCATCCTAAAGGAGTGTGGAGGTGCCATGCTGGACGAGGTAAAACTGGGAACTGGAGAGCTTTTCTACCTGAACTCTAGGCTTTTTGATCTTTGCCCTCATGTGTAAGAAAGAAAAATCTTGCTGTTTCTCCCCCTCGGACATAGAGTCGATTCCATCTCTGTTTCTACCCTAAGATAGGCAATGGCAGAATCAATAGCAGTAGACCGAGATAATCCAAGGGAAAAGGAAGATGGTTGGTTGTTTATTGGTCTAGCTTGTTGCCAAAGTATTCAGCCAAGGAAGGCTTGAGAAAACAGACTCTGGGGAAAATACAAGAAGACAGAATGACTGGCACTTGGAGGCCTCCAGGTATTAGGAGGCCTATGGTTAAGGGCTACATGGATTAAAAAGAGCACTGGGCTATTGCCAGCCTCTTGCCAGGTTTCTGAGCCTGGGCTCCAGCCCGAGCAGGAACAGCTCCACTTTTAGCCCCATGGTGCAAGCCCCACAGGCCCAGGTTGACCTGAGCTCTGAAACTCAGTGCTGTGGGATTTTTTTGCTGTGTAGACCTACCCTTTAAGAAGAGAAGGAGGGAGGGAGAAAACTCTAGTGTCTTTGGGATCCACTATTTATATGCCTTATTCTGGAGCCCAGTGCATTAGGGCTAGATGAAAGGAGCACTCCACAAATCTTCTAACAAGGCTGGTGAAAGGCCTCAGGACAGGGAACCCTCGCAGCAGATCTGCCATGTTTGCACAGTGTTTTGAAGATGTGAAGGGCTAGGAATGAATATGAGAGGTAGTCCCCTGTTCATAGTCCTGGGCATTTGCACACTGTCTTTAAAGCACTTGCATATTTTGTGCTTGTGGTTGTTGATGAGCTCTGCATTCTTCGAGGCAAATGGTCAGATTTGGCTGCTTAAATCACACCTGCAAAATCTGGGCAAGCAAAGCCGCCTTTTGTGCATGTGAACTGGTTTATGTGATGCATAGCTGGGCACCACCACATTAAATTACCTGGTATGTCTATGTGTGTGTCAGTGTTAATTTTTACAGCCGTGTGTGGGCAATTTGTGTGGGTTCAAGTTACGCAGACGTATTTGAACATTTGCTTCTTGAAGTGAGGCATTTCTAAAAAAGCAGCAAATGGCTAAATAAAGGTTTTGATTCTGTAGAGTGAATGGAGAGAAAGAAAAAGGGACATTTCTTTCTGGTTTTGTTCCTTCCAGGTGCCAGATATCCTGGCTATACTATATCGCCACATGCCTACTATCCAGGAGGGCAGCTTGAGGCAGTTCCTGGTGGAGGCAGTGTCCATTCTAGCTCACCATCACCAAGAGGCAGTGATCTCCAGCCTCCTCAGCAAACGTCTGCCGATGGACAGGTATATACCGCTACCTATTGCATTCATCTTGGTAAAACATGGATCCCACAGCTTTACTAGGAGATGTAGGGCTTCATTTAAGCAGCAGACAGTTTGGGATCATTCCTAAGGGTTAAGAGCCTGGCTCTTTCTGCAGGAAGGTCCAAGAACACGTTAAGGTGGGGTGCGGAGAGAAATTAAGTGTCATTCTGTTTCCATTCATGAATAGCTGCTCTGACATCCTAAAGACCTATCTTTACTGGTATAACTGGAGTGTATTGTTGGAAACATCTACCTCTCTAGACGCCTGAATTGAGCTCACTCTGGAAATGAGCAGTGGCTGTTGGTTTCCTGGTAGCATGACAGCTTCAAGTGCAAATCCCTGGCTGATTGCAAAGACTAGGGCCAATATTATCATCAGACCTGTGCTTGGTATCAGTGGGGGTGTGGCTGCTAGAGCAGTGTTGCCATCCTTGGTACTTAAAAGTGGACTGGAAGCAGATCCACCATTTTGTTTAAAGATCCCTAACTGAGTTATCAGTGATCAGTGCTGGAATCTAAGACCATAAGAACAGCCATACTGGGTCTGACCAAAAGGCCATCTAGCCCAGTACTCTGTCTTGCGACCGTGACCAGTGCCACATGCCCCAGAGGAAATGAACACAACAGGTTGTTGTCAAGTGATCCATCCCCTGTTGCCCAGTCCCAGCTTTTGGCAAACAGAGGGTTGGGACACCATTTGTGAAGGGGACATAGGATGGCCATGAATATTCGTTCTCATAGTTGTATGTCCATCGAGTAGGAATCTGGCTTTTCTTTCATCCACTTGCCTTCCAAACCCTAGCTCTTTGGGAGCCACATGCTCATGATTCCATATTGACTGGGAAGTGGAGAAAACAGGAAGTGAGGTTGGCGCTCTGTGTCCTGTCCTTCTGAAGTCTAGTATAAATGGTTAGGCTGCAGGAAGACTAGGTCACTTAACTTAGTTCTGTAACTGGAAACTCCATATTTAAACACGAGGAGAGTTAAAGGAGGACAGGACTCCTAACTCTCTCATCATAGGCAAGGAGAACATTTGGTCTTTACTAAAATATGACGCATTCAGGGTGAGCCACAAAAGTGTCCAGGGCTCACCTGTAACTTCTGTTAAACTGCAGTGACACCGCTGAGCTGTGGAGATCTCTGGGGGGAGACCCCTTGCTTGCCGCTCAAGTCCTACAAGCCCTAATAGAGAAGATAAAGACTCCAGCAAGAACAGAAGGCAACATCACCTCAGAGACAGAAATTGACAGGCATTTGGCAGCTGCTGAACCTCTCTCAGTAAGTTAGATGACAGACACGTCTTTCAGGCTTTCCTGTGCCCTGTGACAATCCTGCTGATGGAAAGCGGGAAGTGTGGTATAATATTGCTGTGTGGGCACTTCTCCTCTGATGGACTGTTTCCCTGAGTCCGGCTCTGCTGTCTGTGGAACAAATACGGCAGTTTTAGCTACGTTACTGATTTCCTTAATACTATTTGACCATTAGAAAGTCTTTGGAGCAGGTTTCTCACAGTGCTTTGCAAATCTTCCTTTGGACTCACAGCATGCCTTGGGAGGTCATACACATTTATACAGATGTGGGAAAGTGAGCCACGAGTTAAGCAAGTTGCTCGCTGTCATTCAAGTTACTAGTCGAAGGGAGAATTTAGTACAGCAGATATCAGAAGGGGAGAGAGGGAGTGATGGTGTTGGGAAGAGATCTCCTTTTTTACCATGCTCTCCTTTCAGGCAACATGTGCCATCTTTGAGGTGGTGTCAGCCCTGCAGTCGAGCAAAGCTGTGCGGGAACTGCTCCCAGAGTTGTTTCCTGTTCTCCTGCAGCAGGTCAGCCAAACCCTCGGACAAGAGCTGCCTTTGCCAACGAGAAGCAGCCCGAGCGAAATCCGAAAAGGGCTACAACTTCCTGAGGGCAACCCTTGCCGGTAATTAGAAGGAAGGGAGAGAAACAAAGAGAATTCCAGGAGAGTTGTGTGATGCTCCCCAGGAGTTCCCAGGGTTACGAGGCACCTTACCACCACGTGCCCTTCGAGTGAGGAAGTCTTGTCTGTGCCTGCTGTGGGTCAGTTCCCTGAAACGACCAGGCTCTGGCAAAACAAACCCTGCCACCCAGGCCTCCTCAGACCTCAGTCTCTTTGTACAGGTTAATGACAGGCACACACCCAACCCCGAGTCTTCTGACCATTCCGTATAGTGTCCAGCCCTTTATCCACTGAACTCCCACAGAATTATCAGGCCTGCTGTTCCCAATGGAACAGTACACACCAGTTTATTACTTCTTCTTTAGACTCTGTACTCAATACTTATACTCTGTACTGCAAAACACACAGCACTTAGATGTATTTCTAGTGAAAAGAAGAACCGAGATTCTCAAAGAACAGAGATTCCAATGATCGTGAGTAAGAATGCAAGCAAAAAATGGTTACATTTCAAATGAAATCATAACCTGCTCCTAGAAACTAAACTTAACCAACAGGTTAACCTCCTGTCTCAAGATGTTTCTCACCCAAAGTTCTCAACCAAGCCTGATCGCGACCCCTCTTTCATGAAGCAAACTCGCGGTCCATCTACTTCCTAAGTGAAAGATGTCCCCCAAATAGACTAGAGCAAACCTTTGATGTGTACCCCAAAATTGGGTCCCCACCCCCTGTCTACTTCCTGCTACTTTTCTTTCTTTGAAGTTCTCACAGTCCTTCTCAACTGAATGTGAACTCTACATGCTTAATGTACATGTAAACAAACAGATGGATAAACATTTCTTGCCTGAAAGAAAACCATTTTGTCACCTTTCCTGGTGACTCGCCCCGAGACACAGATCCTAAGAATGTAATTTTCTATGCATATCCATGACTCTTGACACAGCATCTGTACATGTGTTTCACAATGATATTGGTGACATGGGCTTTTATTTGAGACTCATGGGGCAATCTTTTAGTGAGCTAGAATGTATGTACCAGGCCCCTCGGCACCCACTCTGTGCCCCTCGCCAGTTAACACTAAGATTCCTGAGTCCTCAGTTGACTTCAGCTCTGGTAGCACATTAATGTACATTTCCCACCAATCTCGCAACATTATTAGTTTCTCTTCTTGATGTGCTTCTTTATTCTATGCCAACAAGGTGCTCAAATTACAGACTTCATGGTTTTATAATGTCTCTGAATTTTCCTTGGAAACCAGGATCTCAGCTCTGTTCACAGATGGGCAGCAGGTATCAAATAAACATAAGGAAGTACTACTTCACACAACACACGGTCAACCTGTGGAACTCATTGCCAAAGGGTGTTGTGAAGGCCAAAAGTATAACTGGGTTTAAAAAAAAAAGAATTAGATAAGTTCATGGAGAACAGGTCCATCAATGGCTATTAGGCAAGATGGTCAGGGATGCAACCCCAAGCTCTGGGTGTCCCTAGGCCTCTGACCGCCAGAAACTGAGACTGGACAACAGGGATTGGATCATTTCATGATTGCCCTGTTCTGTTCATTCCTGCTGAAGAAGCTGGCATTGACCACTGTTGGAAGACAGTGTACTGGACTAGATGGACCACTGGACTGAGCCAGTAAGGCTGATCTTATGTAGTGGCCACAGTGGGTCAGGTTTTCAAGATGGGTGCCTCAGTTTTGTCCGCAAAACTTGCATTTGTTCAGATGGATGGGTACCTAGCTATGTGATTGCTGGCGCTGCAGACACGAGTATATATTCTGCTCATGCTGTTGGCCCATGTGCAGGCCCATTTTAGGTACCTATATGTGACGGGGTGGTAGGCTGTGCCCCGGCCTCTTCCATGGACACAGACTGCTCCGAGTCCCTCCAAAGTGTTCTAGGGATGCCTGCTCCTGAGATCCTGGTGGTAAGGGCTCTGATGACTGTTTGACCCCACTGGATGATCTTAAGTCACCTTTACGCTTGACCTTTGTTTTCTTTCTCCTCCCTCTTGTCTATACTTCGTGTCTAGGTTCCTCCAGCCCCTTTACATATATTTCCTCTTTACCTGGCCCTTCAGGTTTTATTTCCACCCTCCTGGGCCTCCATACCTGCCTTGGTGTCCCTGTTAGAAAGGGATTCCAGTCCATGCCCAGTAGAAGGCAGTGGGGCAATCCATCCACTACCCTTACATGTTTCTGCCTAAACTTCCCCTTAATTTTCAGAGTCACCTCTGCCATTGGGCAGAATTTATTGTCCCCATGGACCTGGTATTCAGTTTTGATCCTACCTCTGGGAAGTATCCAGTGGGGTTTCACTAACTCCTGCCTGATTAGCAAACAGGATGAAGCTGTGTCCATTAGTTCCTTTGGTGGCTCCTCCCTACCCAGACCGATACGGTAGGTACTTTCTTTTTTCTTCCCAGCCTGGGAGTCTTGTCCCAGCCAGAAAACTGGGCAAACCCACAGTCCATTTTTGGACAGTCTCTTTTTAGATGTCCTTCAGGTCCATGTCGGAAGCACGCCGTAGGCCAAGCTCCCACTACAGTTCCTTGAGGCTCCTCCCTCTTCTTCTTGCTGCCCTTCCCAGCTGTAGGCACTCTGGTCCTTCTCAGATCTAGTCCCTTAAACCACTGACTCACTCTGGGAATGTCCGCCTCTGCAAATTCCTCTCACTTTAACTGTGGGGTCCAGATGAACTGGCCACAGAACCCATACTCGGGTATGCTCAGGGAGACTCTGAAGAAACTTCCAGAACCATGCAGTCCATGATCTCCCCCACGGTCTGAGTATCTGGCCTTACCAATGAGTGGCCCAATCTTTTAATTTCTGTCCAAATGCACAGAGGCATAATCCCTCAATCCATCTTTCAACTCTACATTTCTGGCAGTACTTTTCTGTGGACAGGCCCCACCTCGTCCAGCATGGCTGCCTTAATCATGTCCTAATCTCTTGCCTGCTCATCACTAAAAGCCCTAGATGTGCTTCCCCGGTTAAATAGGGTGTCAGTTGAAGGGCCCACATTGTTCTGTCCCTAGGAGGTCTCACTGCTGCTCCTTGAAGAGTAACCAAAAACACATCGGGGTTGTTCGCGGGTCCCATTTTACAGTCTGATCTCCTGTGCCTGGCTTCCATTTCCTGTCACGGGACTCACCAAACTTTGGAGGAGTTGTTGCCAGACCTGGGCTTGCTCCCGTATAAATTCCTGCCGACTCTTTTGCTGTTAAACCTACCAGGCGAGGAAAGGCTGTTTTTCTGCCTGGTGGGATTGTTGGAAGGTCTGTCGGGTCTTCTACACCAGCGGTCTCCAAACTGGGGTGCGTGGGATGATCCCGGGGGGGCGTGGCAGCAGTAGCGCCGCCGGACGGCACTCCGCCGTTTTTTTCCTTCGGCGGCAGCTCTGCACGTCCACGGCTGGTGCTCCCCTCTGGCGGCCCGCCTGCGGCAGGTCTCCCATCGGTGGCGCGTCTGCGGCAGGTCACCCTGGGGGCGCTTGAGCCAAAACGTTTGGAGACCACTGTTCTACACCAGCAGTTCTCAACCGAGCCAGTTTTAGGAGGTCTGCCAAGCAGGGTTGGCTTTAGACTAGCTGGGGCTCAGGGCAGAAAGCTGAAGCCTTGAGCCCAGCACCTGCACTAAAGCCCCAAGCCCCTGCACCCTGTGGGGTTAAAATCTGGAGCCAGGAGTCCCAAACTCTGATGCCTGGCAGGGCAGAGGCCTGGAACTGGGCCATGGAGTATTTCTAGCATGTTGAGGGTGGGGGGAGGCTCAGAAACAGAAAGGTTGAGAACCCCTGTTCTACACTTCTCTTTGCTGCTTCATCACCCATTTCAGTGTTCCCTCCATAACCGGCTTGTCCAACAGGCTCTCCATTTGCATAGATAACAGGGAAATCCCTGATGAGCCCCCAGCTGTGACAGAGAGGGGTGTTGCACCCCCACATCTTCCACAAACACAGACCGCGTTGAAACTTTTTTGCTTGTAAACACCAACGTATAGTCTATTTAATCCCCCTACCAATACATAGCACCTTTATATTGTATCTCAACTTTCTAAACTCTTCTCCAAAAGTCAGGTGGGGGGTAAGGTGTTTCCACTCAGAGACCTCACTTTGTCAGGCTCTCCTAGCTTTTTGTCTTTCTGTTTCTCTTAGGGTGACCAGACAGCAAGTGTGAAAAATCAGGACGGGGGTGGGAGGGGGAGGGGATAGGCACCTGTATAAGATAAAGCCCCAAATATTGGGACATCTGGTCACCCAAGTTTCTTTCTCTGTCTGTTCCCCTCAAAGGGCTCCTGCCCATGTCCTTTTATACAGTTTCCCTGTTAATAGAATGATTGGTTCCTTGACTCACTAGCCCCAATCTGACCTCCTAATCAGGTACACCTCTATCCAATTAGGCCTTCTGTGAGGAACCGAATTAGTACGACTAGTGACCAGAGTTCTGACTCAAGTGCAAACCCTCAGCACTCTGTCACCTCATATCTGGAGATATGACCCCAAAATGTCCATTAGTGATCACCACACTCTATGCCCCCTGTTTCTGGGTCCTGATCATGTATCTTTTCCATATCACTGTACTCTGCTAGTGCCCATACTCCTTGCAGAAAGAGAAAAAGCCCTGGCTGGGATGGTTTAATTGGGGATAGGTCCTGCTTTTGAGCAGGGGGTTGGACTAGATGACCTCCTGAGGTCCCTTCCAACCCTGATATTCTATGATTCTATGATTCTATGAAAAAGGACTACAAAATTTTGTCCCTAGCAAAACTAGTCCTATGAGATGTATGAGACTGAAACTTACCTCCCAGCATCAAGTCCTTCCAGGGACACTGGTGTCCAGGACATTGCCAATGGGTGAACTGCCGATTGAACAGCAGACCTGAGAAGTAGCCGGGGCTTCCTGACTCTCTGTTCAAGCTGCACCTTCCTCCTGATTGCTGCAGTTCTGTGCCTCTCTTTCCCCAGGCTTTCTATCAAAGCATTAGAATCTGTGCTTTTCAAGGGTGGGAATGAGAGACTGGTGAGAGCGCTCAGGAAGCAGAGGACTTGGACTCTTGTGGAAAACCCCAAGACACACCATGAGGGAGTGTGTCTGCTGGTGAGGTAAGAGATCTAGGAGGCATCATTTTATCCTTGGGAATGAGTAGCCAATAGAGTGGCTGAGAGGGAACCTCCCGTTTATAGCTTTGTGGGCGGGGGGTGCGGGGGTGTCCTGGGTGGAAACACACAGCTCCCACTCCTAGATATCAGAGCTGTATGCTCAGAGCAGCTGAGTTTTTGAAGTGTGCAATCTAGCCCATGAGCGGTTTCTTTTGTCTTCCAGGCTTCTGCTAAGATCTGGGCTCATAACACCTGAGATCATACAGAGCCTCCTCCCCTGGGTGAATTCCCCCTCAGAAAACCACCGAGTCACAAGCACAGCTTTCCTTGCCCAGGTAAGACACAGGGCTCTGAAGAGCAGTTTCACCATTAGACTCTTGTCTGCCTTTCTTTCGGGAGTTGTACAGTTCAGTTCATAGGAGTAATTGTCATTTTAGACAGTAGAATAGGTCCTCCTTTATATGGAAACCTCACCAGGAACTTCACGATACCTTTCTGAGTCCTTCTCTCTCTCTCTGTGGTTTTTATTGCCGTCATTGCCTATACTAGCTACACAACCACAGGTGCTGGCTGAGAGAGATACGGACAGAGTTTGGATGACTGGACCTCTTCTGCCAAGTCCTAGTGCTGATCCTAACCAACAGCTCCTGATTTTGGTTTAGCTCAGCACATCTTCTGAATGAACCGAGTGTCCTAATACTACCAACCAAGCAACCTACAACTACATTAATGTCTATCTTAGGTTCTCATTACTCTAGTATCGGAGTACCTCTAAACTCTTTAATGTCTGTATCGCCACCACACTCCTGCGAGGTAGGGAAGCACTATGTTTCCTATTTTACAGGCAGGGAACTGATGCACAGAAGGGCTAAGTGACTTGCCCAAGGTCACACAGGAAGTCTTTGAGGGAGCAGGAAATGAAACCTGGGTCTCCTAAGTCCTAGGCTAGTGTGGGGATACCTGCTGGAGCATCCTCCCTTTCCACAGTCTTCCTCCAAAATCTACATCATATTTCCCACTTCTGCGAAGCAACTATCTTCGGGGCTTATCTGGTTCTAAGAAAAACAACCTCTCTGTGCCTGTGATGGGCTGTACCTGGGCTTTAAGGCTCCTTACAAGAGGCCCCATGGTCCTACTACACCCTGCCCCAGGAAAAGAGCCCCCAGTCTGGGTCTGTCTAGAGAGGCCTCATGAAAGCAGCCAATCCGAGCCCATCAGGCTCAGCTAAAAGGAGCTGAAGGGCTTTAGCAGGTCAGTTCCTGGCAGGAACTGGAGGGGCAAGAAAGGGCGCTGCTCTCTGGCCACAGAAATTCAGGGGACAGCCAGAGTTTGATTCTGGCAGCCTTTACTTAAGCTGGGTTTTCAGGAAGAGAGTCCCAAAGAACTTTAACCCTGAGGTGAGGGTGAAGCTAAAAGTGGCCGGTAGGAAGAAGCGACAATGACCCGAAATCAAGCAGTGCCTAGCTCCTGTTTATAGGATCCATGGTTTGGAACCCAGAGTTAGGGGCAGGCCCAGGTTCCCCTACCACCAACAGTGGCATAAGCCCCATGGAGGGGACAATGCTAATGGAGAGCTTGAACAAAGGGCAGAATGTAAAGGACCCAGAGTTGGGGCTGGAGACCCTAGTGAGGGCAATGGGACTGTTCTTGACTACCCCAGAAGGGGTTCCTTTGGACTTTGGGACTCAGCCAGAGGTCTGAGCCACAGAAGACGCACTGAGGACGGCTGGCAGGGTGCACCAGGGGTGAGAAAAGGACTGTGATACCATACCCAGCCACTAAGAGGCTCTCAAGAGGTGAGTGGATCCCTATTCTAGTGCCCAAAAGGAAAGCTCCATGTTTTGTAGACCTTTCTCATTTGTGTGGAATTTCTCATTTGTGTTACAGTGTATTATGTGCCAAGTATCAGAGGGGTAGCCATATTTGTCTGTATCCTCAAGACTGGGGCTGTAGGAGGACTCCTTGTTGTTTTTAGTGTATGACATGTCTGCTCAGATTCTATTCCCAATCTTAATGATCATATTGGGGCTAATGGACAGGTTGATTTTCTTTCAGCTAATGAGTGATCCCATGCTCAGGGAGAAGAAGTTCCTGAAGCCAGTCTTACACATCTTGGAAGAAAAGTCACATGATAGGAACAGCATTGTCCGGCAGATGGCTGTAAGAGGCCTGGGAAATTTAGTCTATGGGGCACCTGAGAAGGTAAGAGAGAATACTGACTAGAATGCAGCATAACGAGAGAAACCAAGGAAAATAGTTGTTCGGAGTTTACAGAGGCTGCACACAATGCACTAGGCCAAATTCTGCTCTCTCACATACCCGAGTAACCTCTTTGCAGTCAATACAGAGCAAGCTAGATCCTTTGCTAAGTTGGGCATAAGCAAACAATCTGTGCACTTTAATATGACCATGTGTAAATGTCTCCATCTAGGAACAAAAAAAAATGCAGGCCATACTTACAGGATGAGAGACTGTATCCCAAGAAGCAATGATGCTGAAAACCACTTGAGTCATGGCAGAGAATCAGTTGAACATAAGGTGTCCCTATGCGAAGTTGTGGCCAAAAGGGCTGAAATGATCCTTAGAGGCATAAAGAGAGGAATCTTAACTAAGAGTAAAGAAGTTCTTTTCCCTCTGAATATGACGCTCATGTGAGCACTGCTGGAATGCTGTGTCCAGATCAGGTCTCCACAATTCAAGAAGGATGCTGATAAATTAGAGAGGATTCAGAGAAGAGTCCCAAGAATTCTCAAAGGATTGGCAAAGATACCTCTAGTGATAGACTCAAGGAGCTCAATCTATTTAGCTGTACAAAAAGAAGGTTAAGGAGTGACTTGAGGACAGTCTAGAACTACTCACATGGGGAACACATTTTGAGAATGGGTTCTTCCCATTAGCAAACAAAGGTATAAGAAGATTCAATGGGGGAAAAGGAAGCTAGACTAATTCAGACTGGTAATAAGGCATTGATTTTTAATGGTAATTTTAATTAACCATTGGAACAATTTACCAAGGGTTGTAGTGGATTCTCTGTCACTAGCAATTTTAAAATCAAGATTGAATGTTTTTCTAAAAGATACACTCTAGTTCCAACAGAGACTATTTTGGGGAAGTTCAATGTTATGCAGGAGGTCAGACTGGATAATCACAAGGGTTCCTTTTGGCCTTGGAATCTAAGTAACTAGGAATCTAATAATAGGATGACACAGGTGTATGATGGCACCAAGTTTGGCTCATTGTAGCTCGAACCTGGTCTGAAATATAGCTGTAGGTCTCCGGGTGGTGGAGGGGGGAGATGAAATTCCCACAGCTTCATAACTGCTAAAGAAAACGTATTAGAAGTGTGATCAGTGATCAGTGTTCTTTAATGTCGTATGTTTGTCCAGGTGAAAAAGCACAAGAAGTTTCTTATGGTCATCCTGATCAGGGCCTTAAGTGACCCTTTCAGTTCTGAAGTCATTGGCGAGAGCATGAAAGCAGTGGCCAAAGTCCTGAAGGAGCTGAAAGAGAAGGACATAGGTTCTTCCTTCAGAGACCTCACCCAAGAGATCCGGACCTACTTTGACAACGTATGTGACCAGAACTCTCCAGCCCCAGTTCAAGCGATCTTGATTAGACTCCATTTACTCCCTGGGCATTGCTCATGTCAGAGTGAAGAGATGTTTCGGCCCCAGGGAAGAGAGGTGTTTTATGGAGGAGGAGAACATTAGGAGGATGGGGATGACATCCCTGCTCCCACAGTCTCCCCCTTCTGTTCTTCTTTCTTGCCACTGAGAACCTCAAAGAAAGTCTGAATACTAGATTAGGCAGCTAGATAACCATGAAAAGGGGGTTCCAAGGTACAATAGAGAGCGTTGGGCCTGCTCTCTACCATTTTTACGTGAGAGGGTTGGAATGATTCCGTTTTGCAGAGAATTTTGAGATGTCAAATTTTGGTTTTGTTCCTATTTGTGGCAAACTCTTTGTGAAACAGAATTCCTATTCTCAGCTGAACTCTATTGAAAGCCTTGGGTCCGGGCAGTCTGCTCTCAGACTATCCCGGTGCTGGGAACCCAGGAAACTGTGGGAGCTAGAAGTGCCAGGGAGTTGCAAATTTGAGAGCCAGGGTCCCAGACGCTGGGGGTTTGGAAGCCCACGATCCCAGTCAGCCTGCTAGATCGGCTTCCAGGGAGCTGAATGGGTGCACTGGCAAGACAGCAGGCAGGTTTCTAAGGACCCCTGCCTGGCTTCTGGAGGAATTTCATCAAAATGGAACTGTCGCTAAAATAGTTTGATGAATCAGCAAATTCGAATCAAAAATTAGTTCATGAAAGTGTTCCCGACTAGCTGTAGTTGGAATCCCTCGACTTTAGCGTAGAAGAGATGGCTGTGCGAGGTACGTGATGTGATTGTCCCTTAGTTACTAACTTGTGGGGCTTTCTTGGCTGTAGGAGGACGATGCTCTTCGTTTATGGTCCTTTGTCCTATTTGGCATCCTGGCCCGCCTGACCAAAAGAAAATGGAAGGGCTATTTCGCCGAGCAGGTTCGACAGAGCTGGGTCACACTTCTGCTGCACCTGCAAGACCCGAACCCCAGGGTTTCAGTGGTAAGACCGAGAGCGACTTATTTACTAAGCCAAAGGAATCTTCCTCCCAATGACAGGGGAGCTCTGCTATTCCTGCCTGCTCTGGAGGCCCAAATTCCTCCCTCAGTTCATTGCCCTCCTGCTGAGTCAGTTCCCGCCAGGTTGGTCCATGGCTGCCTCACCAGAATCCAGGATAGGTCATGGGTCTGAGCCCGACAGCTCTCTATTCCTGTCTGTCTCTGCACCCCAGGCCCCTGCCTCCCCAGAACAGAAGAGAGACCTGGTGAAGCAGCTTTCGTAGGTAGATCTGTTCCAAAAAGACATTGATGCTACCTCCAGGTTGCAGTGGAAGCTCTCCCCTCTATTAGTCATTCCTGCATGTTTTCTGCCAATTACATCCAGATGAATCCCTTTTTATCCTGGAATAGATGAGCAGTCAAGCAGATGAGTTCCCTTTGAATGACCAAAGCACTCAGTAGGGAACAATTAAATGGTGTGACACGCTTCCTTTTTTCAGGAATGCAGAGCTACGTTTCACCTCTGTGTCCCGTTTTTGGGACTGAAGAGGCTCCAAACTGCCGTGAATGAACACCTTGATGGCACAGCCGAGCTGAAGCCTGAAGAGCTCCAGGTGGACATTTGCAGACACCTTGTGAGTGAGCTGTTGAAGTGTCTGAGTTTCTTGACTGGAGTGGTATGTGGTGGTGTAGAGGTGTGGGGGGGATGTGTGATGGGTAATGGAAATAACGGTCAGAGTGGGATATATGACTGAGGGTGATGGGAAATGTAAATCTGCCACAGATCCCCATTTTTCCCACGTCCACCCAGTCACCTGTTCTTTCTCTGATTTACCTGTGGCTCATAAAAGCATGTGCTGGCAGTCAAAGGGCACTTCTAGCCAGAGAGAGCTCATGTGTCCCTGATTTCCTCTAGGCCAAAGAGAATGCCGAGCTGCTGGAGAACTTGTACAAAAGCACCATCATGTACTTCTTTAGCAGATGGGAAGAGATCCGGGCAGTTGCAGTCAAGTTAGCTGGTGAGAGATGATGCCCAGTGTCCCTTTTGGTATTCCCATTGAGGGAGAGAGAAAAAAATCCCACTGTGCAGCACTGAGCTGCCATTAATCTCTCTGTGCCTCAGCTTCCCATACATAAATGGGGATGTTAATATCCCTACCTCTCCAGTGTGGTGGTCGGAGGAAATCATGACTTGCTATAAAGTGCTTTGGGATTGTTGCAGGGAAAGCACGGTGCAGTCATTTAATAGTAGAGGCTGGGACACTGTCTCATAGGGCATGTTTACACTTGGAGCTGGGGGTCTAATTCCCAGCTTGATGAAACATACCCGCACTAGCCCTGAGTGCTAAAAATAGAGAGTAGCTGCGATGGCAGGAGCAGGAGGAAGTTTAACCACCCCGAGTATGATCCCATCCAAACCCCAAAGTCGATTCTCAAGGTGGCTAGCTCCTCCCACTGCTCGTGCTGCTTTAGCTACATTCTAATTTTAGCATGCGAGCGCTGTCCGAGCTAGAGTGGGCCTGTCCCATTGAACTGGGAGTGATCCCCCTTGCTCAAAGTGCAGACCCACCCACAGTGTTGCTCAGTGCTCTTCACTACTACTTCATCATTGGGAGGCATGCAGCCCACCTGCCCTCAGCACCTGCTCTTTCAGGTTCCTGGCCACACCACCTTGTCAAGGAGGCAAAAGGTTCCTCCGCTTTGGCCGTGTGCCCTCTTCTCCCAAGCATACCCAGGTGAGACAGGCAGGCATTGTGGCCTAAGTCCCACCTGTAGTCACCTTGTGGGATCCCTGCTTAGAACTCACTTATTCCTGGCCCCAGTCCTTTGCTCAGACCACTAGACCAAGACACTAGCGTAGTATGTCTCCAATAACTGACAGCAGTGGCAAGAGGAACACAGACTCTTTAAAGCAAATGGGTTTTGTGTAAACATTCTTAAAAAAAAAAGTCTTTCTCATTCTCTTCAGTGTGGACTCTAAACTGCACTAGCATCCTCTTGCCCACAGCTCACCCTTAGGTCCACAGTAGGAGAGGCCAAAGACCTGTCTAGGGGCTGCTAATATCACTTTGCACTCAACAAGGGAAGGTTTTATTGTTGTTGTTTGTTTTCCATTGTGTATTTAGGCATCATCCTGGAACACACAGACAGGCAGCGTATGAAATGGCTGAACCTGGACCATCTGCTGATGTGTAAGTAATAAATACAGCTGAAGTTCTGCTCGTCCGTGAGTTCTAAAGGAATTTAGCTGACAAGCAGCAGTAACCGATACCACTGGTGCAAAGTGCATCAGCCACACATCAAAGGACAAATTCAGTCTTGCCCAGTAGAAAGTCAGCTTTAATTTCCCCTGAAGGAGGCAGCTGCAGGGGGTGTGATGTGAGTCCGTGCATCTCCTGGTTGTCCTGGCAAGGCCCCCTCCGCAGCCAGTGCTATCCACTCTTTGGGCTTTATTGGCTCTCTGTGGACTCCCCAGGTGAGGAGAAATTGTAGCCACTTTCTGCTCCCCCAAATTTCCCACCAGCATTTTTTCTTCCAGTAGGTGCCCTGCATCCTGCACAAACCAGCTTGGACCTGGTCTCTGTTCAATTCCAGGGTTATTGGAGCTCAGACCGTGGCTCCTGAATAGAGATGGAAAATAAACTTAAAAGTGGAAGCTATTGAAACAATGGACCTTCTTCCATTTACAGCAGAGTGGATGACTTTCTGGTCGAGTCAGGGCCTCCCCACTTGTTGGGAGCATGGAAGGGAGCCAATGGAGGAACCTAAAGGTTTCTTTGTATTGGAGAGCTTCTGTAGCGTGGTATTCAGAGATAGTAAGTCTTCAGCTATTTCAGGCACAGGTGACAATATGAAAAGTGAGGCAGATTCATCTCTCATGTATTTTCCATCCCAATAGAAGGACTGAGCCCAGTTTCACATTTTACAATGTGATCATTCAGCTCTGGTAGTTCAAGATTCTGTGATCACGCTTAGCTGTAATTTGACAGTCTGTACACTAGCATGTTGTCCTCTGTCATTTCAGCTCTCCAGTTCCTCAAGAAAGACACAAGTCCCTCTGTCCAGCTGGTGGCAACTGAGGTCCTAAATGACATCTGTCCTGGCCGAGTGCTTGGGGAATGAAGCGGGAGAGAAACAGAAGAAGGCGCTCCAGTAGTATAAGGGCCCTACCGTCAATCAAATGTTAACCCCACCCTTGGCCCTCGTAAGCCTTGCCCACCGGTCACTGGAAGTCCCAAGCCATGAGGTATTATTTCCAGGGTCAAGGCAGACAAATGACCGGAAGCAACATGTGTCATGTGACCCCTCTAAGAACTCCTCCCATTGTCCTCTACCAATTGGGATGGGTTTCGCCCTGATAGGAACGCCCCAAGAGAAGATTTGACCAATCAGGGGGAGTTCCGGGGCAGGATGACCTGTCTGGAAGTGGTTCGTGTGACCCCTCTAAGAATACCCCCCACCACCGTCTACCAATCAGTAGGGGTTTGAGCCACTGGGGACCACCCCGAGAGGAGGTTTGACCAATCCTGGGGAGTTCCGGGGTGGGGTGATCTGTCTGGAAGTGGTTTGTGTGACCCCTCTAAGAATTCCTCCCACCGCCCTCTACCAATCAGGAGGGGTTTCAGCCACTGGGGACCACCCCGAGAGGAGGTTTGACCAATCATGGGGAGTTCCGGGGTGGGGTGATCTGTCTGGAAGTGGTTTGTGTGACCCCTCTAAGAATTCCTCCCACCGCCCTCTACCAATCAGGAGGGGTTTCAGCCACTGGGGACCACCCCGAGAGGAGATTTGACCAACTGGGGGGAGTTCCAGGGTGGGGTGACCCGTCCGGAAGTGCTTCGTGTGACCCCTCTAAGAACTCCTCCCACCACCTTCTACCAATCGCGATGGGTTTCGGCTGCAGAGGACCGCCCCGAGAAGAGATTTGACCAAAATGGGGCAGGTTCTCGGATTGGGTGAACCGTCCAGAAGAGGGTCATGTGAGCCCTCTAAGAACTCCTCCCAACGCCCTCTGCCAATCAGAGTGCAGCACCATCACCCCATAAGTCCCAGCGCTGGGCAGAGGAAGCCATCTCTCACCAAGAAGACATGTTTTAGAAATTGTGGAAAGGCTGAGAGGAAACATGGACTCCTTTACCACCCCCGTGAGACCTTCAGATTTTGTTTTAGCTCCGAGGACCTTTGGAGTTGTGTGGAGAAAGCGCTACGGCAGTGACAGTTCCGAGGAGGGCCCTTTGACTCAACCGTTGATGGATACGTCGGAACCCGACCCCAAAATCCAAACCTTTGTGAGGCACCCCGATGAGTGTGACAGCCTCTCATTGTCCAGGCCCTAAAGTTGGAAGGCGATTGTGGCTTGGGGGAGTCACAAGGTGAACAAGGGCGCTCAGGTAAATGAATGATTAAGAAGCGACGGTCGATCATGGGGGTGTAATGGGGTTAGGAATCGACCTGGCATTGCATAAATGTAAAAACAGGCAGTGGGGTGCTTACACTGTTTTTTGTCTGAAAATCTCTCAACAGCTCGACGATGCCTTTCTAGAGGCCTTTGAGAAGTTACACATCGGTAGCCCTGTGGGAGTAAATCCATCGCGCATCAGCTGTTTTTGCTCCTGTCTGAGACCCAGATCTCAAGAGGAAAATCCAGAAAAGGACAAAAATGGAAGAATGAACCAGCTCAGACTCCCCTCATGGTAGGGATCATGGCCTCCTTTGTTTCAGGCGGCTGTAAAAGATGGTATTAAACCAGGCGATTAATAAAACTTATTTAAATGTGCCAGAATGAACGTGTCCGCCTCCATACTTGTGTTCGTAAAAGACGGTCCCAGGAACAGCCATGTCTCCACAGACGGCTTTGTTAAAGAAAATCTGTTAAACCCCCAGGAAAGTTGGGGGCTTTGACGGGGTCAGTCTTCTTTTTCAAGTGGCCAAAAAGCATCCTAAAACTTTAAATAGAAGACAGGTCAGAGCTTGGCTTTCACACCAGGATGCTTACACTTTACACAAACCAGCTCAAATATGTTTTAAAAGAACCAGGACCGTTGTTTCAGATGTGGACGCGCAATGGCAGGCAGATTTGGTCCATATGCACCGCTTCTCCAAACACAACAGCGGTTTTAAATACATCTTAACAGTGATAGACATTCTATCCAAATATGCCTGGGCCTTAGGCCTAAAAGACAAGATGAGCGGTGAGGAATCCAAGGCCTTGAAAGCTATTTTTAGCCAAGGTCGCGTGCCTCAAAAATGACAAACTAATCAGTGGAAAGAATTTTGAAACAAACCTTTTAGCAGATTGTTGAAACGGCACAGCGTTAACGCTTTTTGTCACTGATAATGAAGTCAAAGCAGGGGTTGTGGAGCCATTTTAACAGAACTTGAAAAAGATGTGGAGGATGTGGCGATATTTTACAGCCCATAACGCCTTTCGCCACATTGACCTGTTACCTGACTTTACGAAGAGTTACAACGAGAGCTTTTACAGAACTCTACGTACCAGACCCGCCGATGTTAACCCTTCCAATTCTCTGAAGATATGGAAACCGGTTGATAGAGACGGTTTTAAAATAAAACCGGTTGTTGCCCCTTTTAGAAAAGGCGACCACGTGAGACTATCTAAAACCAAAGGAGCTTTTGAAAAAGGTTGTGAACAGACGTTTACCAATGAGATATTTATAGTGGATGAAGCCTGAACCAGGAGCCCGAGACCTGTATACCAATTAAAAGATTACGAGGGTGAGACAGTTACTGGATCTTTTTACCCTGAAGATTTACAAAAAGTAAACCCCAAACAAGACAAGATTTGCAGGATCGAAAAAGTTCTAGCGGAGAAAGGAAAAGGGAGAAAAAAGCAGCTACTGGTGAAATGGTTTGCGGGGGGCGGGGGATAAGTTTATCAGCTGGGTGGAAGCTTCTCAATTCTGACGTTTAGACACAAACAAACAAAAAGATTCCTCCTGCAAAGACTGAGGGAGCGAAAAATGAGCGACAGCGGGTTTTACATGACTTTGCCCAGCAATGCCAGCTCTGCAGTTTTTCCTCAAAACACCAGCTCGAACTTTACAATACAGCTAATTAAGCCCTTGGATCTCCCGGGTGCCTGGGAGGTGGGGTTAGTGGAAATACAACACCCGCACAGCTGGAACGCTATCAACGAGGACACCCCTTTTGAAATCACCTTTGAAGATATGGCATAGAGTTTTATCCTACGACGAGGTTATTACTCGTCCATACCCGAATGATTGGATCATATGAACAGCACCGTGGCTCGTCCTCCCCCACCGCCTGAGGTGGTCATGAACGATGACCCTGTGGGTAGAAAAGTTAGCCTTAAATCCGCTGATTTTACTTTTATGTTTTCTACCAGCAGGGAGCTAGCTAACATTCTAGGTTTGCGCCCCAAGCGCAGCGTCCAAAAATTCCCCTTCTGGGCAGACATCACAGGGGGAGTTAATTCCCTGTATCTGCACACAGATATTGTAGAACACCAGTTTGTGAGGGACTTTTCTGTTCCCCTGTTACACTGTGTCCCTGTCTGAGGAAGGAACAATGAGTTTGTCACCATCACCTACGATAAACCTCATCACGTTCCTCTCAGAAAACACCACATCGATACCATTACCATTGAAATAAAGACAGATCAGAACAGATACGTCTCATTTGTTGAACGGAACGGATGTGAAAATTTAAACTGACGCGCAGATAAGACGCTTTCTGTTTAATGGGCAATGCAGCCGAAGGCTTTAAATTGCGCGTTGTATCAGCATCGCTTTTTGTGAAGAAAGTACAGGTGGCCCTGAGCGTTCGTCTGGGGCACGCGGAGTCCCTGCTTACCACAAATGCTAAATATCCCGTGGACCGTGTGGGAATGAAAGTGTTTAGCATCCCCGTGGGCAGCAGGGTCAATAACCAGGAGAACCTGTTTTTTGGGACAGTTACCCAAAATGCTTGTCCTAGGGTTTGTCTTATGCCTTGAGTGGAAGTTACACTAAAAATCCCTTTCATTTTAAACATTATGATATTAATTTTGTGGCCTTGTATGTGGATGGTGAACAGATACCAACCAAGCCTCTGCAACCAGACTTGGAGGCAGGATGCTGCGTGAGAGAAATACATGAATCTGGTACAGACACTGGTAAACACATGACAGATCGTTCTCTGTTAATCGACCGTGAGGAGTTTCCACAGGGTTACACCTTGTTTGCCTTTGACCTGTCTCCCGACCAGGAATGCGCTGATGACTATTCCCTGATTAAAACCGGGAACCTGAGAGCAGAAATATGTTTTGGGAAGGCTTTAACCATCACCATCAATCTGATCGTGCATGGGGTTTTTGACAACATCATAGAGAGAAATCAGAGGACAGACGTTCTGCTTGACCATATGTGAACATGGACACCGCGCAGCTCTCGTGTGTCTTATCAAGGTGCCTTACACAAAAAAGAATTTCTTAGATGTGTTCCCTTGTGATTTGGCTCCCTGGCGACAAGCTGTCTCAGAGACCCCTAGGTTTGTATCGCACATCCACACAACCAACCTGGTGAACACTGGCTTGCCTTGTGTCTGGCGGAGCGTAACCGTGGAGAGTTTTTAGACTCATACGGGCACCCCCCAAAGAGCATGTTGTTTCCTAAAAGCATTATGAAATGTTTAAACAAAAATGCCACAGGCATTGTGTTTCACAATAGACAATTACAAGACCCCCGCTCTGTCGCCTACGGCTATCACTGAGTGTTTTTCTTACATCATCAGAGCAAGGGTTTATCTTTTGACCGGATTTTAAAATTGTATTCTAAAGACTTAGTGCAAAATGACCGGATGGTGATGAATTTTCTAAAAAATACATTTAAATTCTTGGGCATACCTAGCCTTGCTCAAAATGTGTTTCAACAAGCCCAGACATGTGTATCTTGCAATGCTTTTTATAGCCATGTTATCCAATATTCTCAGGCATAACAGACAATGTTTTCTTTGGCATTATCCAACACATTTTTTTATAAAGTAACTTAAAATCAACTTTTAAAATCCTGTTTAAAACACATTTTGCACATTAAAAAAGCACCCTGTTAATTTGAAACACACCATTACCATCAGTTTGCAGCCATATACTTAAAAAAAAAAACACCTATGTTTTTTTACACACACAGAGAGAGAGAGAGAGTGAGAGTTTAAAACACAGTTTGCAACAAAATACTTTTCAATAAACCCACATGCATTTAAAAGCCAATTGCAGAAAGTTACCCCCCCCACCCCACCCCCATATGTGTTTGGGCCTTTGGATTAAAGAACAAGCAAAAATGTTAGTTAGTATTACCCCCAAATCCCTATCCAACCTGTGTAATACCTGAAGTTATTAAGCAAAACTACAGTTAAACTGGTTTTTACCTTGGCCCGGTGATGAAATGCAGTTTAAAGTGATTGGTTCCATGCTAAACAGATCACACTGCAAGAAACATAGGCACCATTATTTACTAAGACAGCATGGCCAACGAGTGATATAATAGAATATATATTTTCAGAGTTAAAAACAGGGAGCATGGCTCCTTTTGCAGTCCAGCAGCCATTCAAGAGAGTTTCTGTTGAAAGAGTCTCCAAAATACATGAGGTTTTTACACCATCCTAAGCCTTTGTTTCAAACAGACTTCAAAATAGGAGCTAGCAGGTTGATTTGATCGCTACAACTCTCAAATAATAGCTACTTAAGGACATTAGGCACCCCTCCCTAACATTCCCTTTTGTGATCTGGGGTGGGGGAATTTGTTATACCAATAAAATAAAAACCAGCAGGATCTTATTAAAAGGGAAAAGGCAAAATGCCACATTTATTGTGCATACAGAAAGAATCATAGTAAGCAGTTAGTTATAGCTATAACATTCCATTCAATTTCATATTTACTCACACATTCATTCATACACACACACACACACACACACAGAGGTTCTGCAAGGTTGTTATCATAGTTACCAGCCTTAGAGTTGCTCATGCCAAGCCACTGGCCAGGTGGCCTGGACACGAGGAGGGAGCAGGGCCTTGTCAGATGCACATCTGACGCGCCTGGAAGTTGGTTTGCAGAATCAGACCCCAAAGTTTTCCATTTCTAGAGTCCATTTTTATAGGAATTTATTGCTATGCCAGCCTATGGGAATTGCTTCATCATGCTGTTGCTGAATCAATCAGCAGATGGCACATTCCTGACGGCTCCGTCTTGTTCTTCGGTTCTCCCATCCTTGAGGCTGTTGGGTGGATTCCAGTCTGCCCTCCGGGGGTCCTCTGGTTGACGCCTTCTTTGGCCGACAGACACTGGATTCTTAGGCTGGCACCTCCCTGATCATTCAGTTATTATCCACACCAAGCATCCATCCACATACATCCTCTATCTCTATTTTAAAGCACAATTGTTAACAAAGCCAGATAAATACAACAAAAGGGCGGGGAGTCTCTGTGTGCTCTTTCTGTTGTTACAAAGTGTTGCTTTGAGAACAGACTCTGTCTAGGATGTACTAACACAATTAGCAGCTTGCAACTTTCACACGGAGAGGGAGAGAAACAGTACCAAAACCCAAGAGACCTCTTAATTAGTAATACCCTGCAATTTAAACTATGGGGAATCACACTCATTTGTGATTTTAATACAGAACTTCTTTAGTATGATCCAACAAATTAAGCTGTCTGCACAACCGAGCTGCTTTTGGCCACATTTTTTTCCTTTTAGTTAAAATACATTTTTCTGTAGGGCCTTCTTACAGTATTAAACAGTAAATCGCCAATCTGTAATGTAACTATATCCATTTCCAAGTGGGGACCCTTTGCAGATCTCAGTAAATGTCTTTGGGGCTTGTTTTTTAAACATGTTTCTTTCATGCTTAAAGTTTGGGGTGGGGGTTGAAATAAAATGGTTGTATCACAACCATAATAAGCACCCACAGCTTTTAAAAATTTGTCTTTCGAGCAAATGATTGTTCTAAAGCATGGTGAAGATTTGTGAACCCTTCAAACATTTCAGTTTTGGGTTAGACCCGTGTGTGTGTGTGTGTGTGTGGTGGGATTTTTTGGTTGGTTGTTTTGGGTTTTTTGGGTAAATAGAGTATTTTAAACTTTTAATGGCTTTGAATTGCTAGAAAGAGTGACCCATAGCATTCAAACAACTCCTGGGTCATATTTAAACTGTCCAGTAGAGTTCTGCCAGTTCCTGGGTCATTTTCACTGTCCAATAGTGCTCTACCAACTCCAGGGATTATATTTAAACTGCCCAATAGCATCTGTGAATTCCTGAGGTTTTATTTCATTTCATATTAATCCGAACTCACCCACCCGCCTCCCTTACTATGGGTGCACACCCATCAAATTTATCCCTCTAGCAACAAGGGTAAGTAATCACAGTTACCTTCACTATTCAGTGGGGGTGTGAACAGGATGAGTCAACTCTATTGTACTCAAACACATGTCTGAACCATCCCTGTTTTGTTTTCCTGTTGTAAGCAGAGGCAGGATGAGCTCTACCCTGACATCTGGTGGTGAGTTGTGGGAAAGGACTTCAGGAGCTGATCTCGTTTGCACAGGACACTCACCCCACCTAGCCTGAGCCCACAGGAGCCCAAATGGTCACTTTGGCGGCTGTGGGATCCCCAGTTTCTCTGTTATTGGGGCAGGAAGAATAAAGTGCTGTTATCCTGATTATGTGAATCAAGGACAGTAGAACTGTCCTTGGCCTTTTATGACGGAGGGACTCGCCATCAACTAAGTAGCACTCGCTAGGCAAGGGACAAGGATTCCAAAACCCAGTGAATTGAGAGAGTTTGGAGGTTTGTGCCTGGTGATGTGAGCCCCCTTCTGAGGGCCCCAAACACCAATTGCACTTTCTCTCCATGGTGTAATGTCAGAGGTAATTTTGATTCTATTAGGAGTTTGGTTACAGACTGCAGAGCTGACGTCACTTTGGGTTCATGGTGCCCCAGCTCTGAGGCCCCCCTACTACTTAACACAGTATTCAGTGATTTCAACTTGTCATAGGGGAGCTTCAGTGCCCCGCTGGTGGGGGCTTGACCCGGTTTTGCATTGTGTTACTGGGAGGGAACTCCTAGATACTGAATCCAGCCCCTGTTGTGGCCAACTCTGATGGGCAGAAGGGTTACACTGTAAACACATTTTTAGGATTTGTTCCCCTCCCACTTCACAGCTTTTTGCTGTAAATGGGTCTCTTTTACACAAAGACACAAGACCTAGGTTCTCACAAACCATTTTTTTTTCATTTAAAAGTCATACAGCTTCTTGAAAACAAACCCAGAGGCTCCATTAAAACTTTTAGCTCACTTAAGGGCCAGAGACCTTCTAACAGAAACACAGATAATCACAAAGCCCTTTTCATTCGATTTTTTAAAATCTACAGCAACCAAGTTTTATATTGCATGTTTGTCCCTTCATCATTCTCTCAATTAATCCTTTTAGATTTCTTACAAATAGACTGTTTCTTAAGCAGGGTTCTGTCACTTTTTGTGTGGACCAGACGGTCAATGTAACGCTGTAAGCAGGCATCTTCCAGTTTGGACATTGTCTTTAAAACAAGGTCAGGGTCTCCACTGAATTGCACAGCATTTCTCAAGGTCACCCCTTGTGCTAAATGTTCTTGGGTTAGGCACAGACGTTGCATAACATAACCTATGGCAATAATAGTGTTCAATAAGCTTTCCAAACATAGCTCAGCACACAGGTCCCAGAGCTTGCAGTTTCTATCCATTGAAGTCCAAGTCACACAGTCATGGTGCCATTGGGCTGGGGCATCTATGACACAGCCCTCACCATTTTCAAAAAGCTTTTCCCTAAGACAGTGATGAAGAACAGCATAAACAGCAACGTGTACAATAGTCCGCATAACATTTTTATGCTCGTGATGTGGCACTGGCTCAGCGAGTTCCATGCCAAGCCTCCTCCTAAACTCCTCATAGCCGTCCTCCTCGGAGTCATCTTCAACAATTTCTAGCGGCGTTGAGCAAAAACAAGGCGGGCCTGGTTCACCTTCGCTGCTTGATGCAACGCCGTCCAGGGCCTCCGGGTCCTCTGGAAAAGCATCGTCAAGCTGTGGAGAGATTTTCAGAGAAGAAACAAGCGTAAGTTCCCACTCCTTGTTTTTAGATTTACACAACCCCTGGTTCCTAACCTCATTACACCCAATCATCGACCGTCGCGTCTTAATCATTCATGTACCTGAGCTATGTCTTTTCCATTCACCTTGTCTGCCAGTGCCTCCCCCAAGCCATGATCGCCTTCCTCCTCCAGGGTGGCGGATGACGAGAGGCCACCATGCTCATCGGGGTGTCTCATGAGCAGTTGGGCTTCAGGTTCGGATTCTGGCGTATCCATCAATGGCTGGGCCAAAGGAATCCCCTTGGCTTCTCTCTCATCCTCTTCAGAACTGTCGCTGCTGTAGCGCTTTCTCCACACAACTCCAAAGGTCCTCGGGGCTAAAACAAAGTCTGAAGTTCTCACAGGGGTGGTAAAGGAGTCCACGTTTCCTCTCAGCCTTTCCACAATTTCTAAAACACGTCTTCTTGGTAAGAGATGGCCACCTCTTCCCAGCGCTGGGACTTATGAGGTGATGGTTCTGCACTCTGATTGGCAGAGGACATTGGAAGGAGTCCTTCGAGGGGTCACATGACCCTCTTCTGGGTGGTTGAGCCCGTCCCAGAACCCACCCTATTTTGGTCGAATCTCCTTTTGGGGCTGTCCTCTGTGGCCAAAACCCATCGCGATTGGTAGAGGGTGGTGGGAGGAGTTCTTAGAGGGGTCACACGAGCCACCTCCTGACGGGTCACCCTGCCCCAGAATTCCCCCCAATTGGGCAAATCTCCTCTCGGGGTGGTCCCCAGCGGCTGAAACCCCTGCTGATTGGTAGAGGGCAGTGGGAGGAGTTCTTAGAGGGGTCACACAAACCCCGGAACTCCCCCTGATTGGTCAAATCTTCTCTCGAAGCGTTCCTGTGGGGGCAGAATCCATCCTGATCAGCAGAGGACAGTGGGAGGAGTTCTTACAGGGGTCACATGACACACCTTGCTTCCGGACATGTGTCCACCTTGACCCTGGAAGTAATACTCCCAAGAGGTGGGACTTCCAGTGACCTGTGTGCAGGGCTTACGGGGTCAAGGGGTGGGGTTAACGTTTGATTGATGGTAGGGCTCTTATACTACTCGCTCCCGCTACCCAAAATTGGAACAAAAGAGACGAAAATACTGGAGAGAAAGAAAGGAATGTTTTAAATGTTTTAAATTCTTGTACTGTGCTGTAAATTCTTTTCCCCAAATTAATTCAAAACAGTAATGTGTATTTTTTATTTTTCTATGTTTTGTTGTTGTTTTATAACAGAATACAGCAACTATAATACTGGCCAGTATTATGCTTTTATAAATAGAATACAACAACCATAACAGTGGCCCGTATTAGCCATTCTCCTACTGCTCAGATGCTGTAAGCGAGAGAAGGCTCAGGCCCTGTAAAGTAGGCTGGGTTGATTTTTTATGACTCCAAGTGTTTTTATTACACATCAGGACATCTAGTCATTCTGATGGACGTGCAGCCTCTGGACAAGCTCAGTGATAAGCATGTACATTACACTGCTTGCTCAGGGGTCATTACTATAGAAACAGCCAAGTACTGGCCCAGATCCTCAAATACACCTGAGCTTTAGACTCTGGGTTGTTCTAAATTACGCTGTCTTGTAACAGCCATTGCTGTACGGGAGATTGCTGTAGCACCAGGGTCGGCAACGTTTGGCATGCAGCCCCCCAGGGTAAGCCCCCTGGCGGGCCAGGCCAGTTTGTTTACCTGTCGCGTCCACAGCTTTGGTCGATCGTGGATCCCACTGGCCGCAGTTCCCCACTGCAGGCCAACGGGGGCTGCAGGAAGCCGTGGCCAGCACATCCTTCACCCCGCGCTGCTTCCCGCAGTAAAACAGAAGGTTTATTAGACGACAGGAACATGGTCTAATACAGAGCTTTTAGGTGTCAAGAACCGGACCCTTCAGCTGGGTCCATTTTGGGGGGCAGTGAGCCAGACAACCACGTCTGCCCTTCACTGCATGTCCCAGCCAGCCCCAAACTGAAACTCCCTCCAGCCCGTCCTCCTCTGGCCTTTGTCCCTTTCCCCGGCCAGGAGGGCACCTGATTCCTTTGTTCTCCAACCCTTAGGTCTCACCTTGCAGGGGGGAAGGGCCCAGGCCATCAGTTGCCAGGAAACAGGGTGTGGGCCATTCTCTGTGTCCAGACCCCTGCACGCACCTTGCCCTCTAGGGATCTAGATCTAGGGATCAGTCCAGCCAGCCTTGACGTCCCTCTCCGCGGAGCTGGGAATGCACCTGGAGCTGCCAGCCCAGTCCTGTCTACTCAGCGAACGGCTTGCTGCTGCTCTTTCCCGGGTCTCCTCCTCCCTCCCCAGCCCTGGAGCCAGACGAACACCCACTCTGCAACCATCCGCCTGCTGGAGAAAGACATCAACGTGAACTTGTCCTAGTTTGGAACTCCCTGTAGCCAATGGGATACATTTGGGTTAGGAAAAAGAAAAGGAGGACTTGTGGCACCTTAGAGACTAACCAATTTATTTGAGCATAAGCTAAAGCTCACTTCGTCGGATGCTTATGCTCAAATAAATTGGTTAGACTCTAAGGTGCCAGAAGTACGCCTTTTCTTTTTACGAATACAGACTAACACGGCTGCTACTCTGAAACCTGTCATTATTTGGGTTAGGGTGAATATATGTCAAGAAGACAAAACCACTCCTTGAGAGGGGCATGGCAGTGAGCTAGGCCCAGCCTGAGGGCCTCAGAGACCTCCTTGTCCCACCCTCTCTGCCTAGCTTCGGAACAGTCTAGGGGGTTCTCTGTGTGTGAAATTCCTCTCACTCTGCCTTCATTACCAGGGCTGGAGGGGGGCTGGACTATTTAGCTGCATGCAGCACATTGGCTTCTTGGGGTGAAGTCCCATCACAGAGAGGTGCACACAGGGCTAGGGAATGGGCAGCTCCCTCAGACAGTCATAGTAGTCCCTTAATCACACATGCAACAGGAAGGGCCCATGAGAGTGCTGAGTCCTGAGAGCACCACGGCTCCAGCTGGACTGGATCTCCTAGCTCTTCCCCTTCCCCCAGAAGGTGGGGGTGAGCAGCTCTCAGATCACAAGGGATGCTTTGCCAGCTTATACAAGGCTATTGGAATGCATGGTTTATTGGTGGGAGAAAATGACCTAGAGAGCTGAGGTTGATGGGCCAACAGGCTTTGCAGTCTGCACTGGGTTTGCGTGCTGACGCACACCGTCGATGAGACCAGGGACAGCACACACACAGGGCTGTGGACAGCTCTGGCCCATGGGCTGGGCTGGGCTCAGAAGCATCCAGCGGAAGGAAGGCTTCGGTATTTCACTAGAAGGGGGAATAGGTCAGAGGCGAATTGCCGATTGGAGCTGGCTCGCTCGTGTTGGCAGGCCCCGCCCTTTACAGACACGCGACTCCATCCTCGTGTCCATGCTCCCCGAGCCCTTTAAAACAAGGGTAGCCAAAGGCAATGTTTCCATGGCTGCCCCAAGGAGCTTGGCTGCTGGAGGTTACAGGACACAGGCAGCAATGCTCTACCTTGAACCAAGCGGCTAGGCCAGGAGCATGACATGCCAGAGACCCAAGGTCTCCACCAGCCACACCACCTACGAAAGATGATGCAGCTGGATTCTTTGCAGACTGAGCAAGGCCCTCAGGTCTTCTCACCCATCCCCTCCTACTCCCTGGGCCTCCCTGCAGATGCTGCTGACTCTGCATTCCAGTGCTGGGGAATGGCAATGCTGGATGGAGACTCCCCTACTGGGCTGTGCAGGAAGGTCTAGCAGTGTGGGGGCATTTATCGTGGGTCAGTGCTCCTGCTCTGTGCCTGATTATCAGCTTCAGGGACCAATTTCTTGCTCTAACAGCACCCAGAGAGCACAGGATTTGCTGTGATAGCTCACTGCAGCGCCCGAAAGCCAGGTATCCTGTCTCCATAGTCAGAGGCTTCGAGGAAGGTATCAGAGACCCTGCAGTGTGTAATTATGGAATAACCTTCTCTTTGGGGAATGTGCCTCCCTGTAGTCAGTGGCTGGCTCCTGCCCTGTGGAGATGGTTTTATAGTCCTGGTGTCTCCTGCCCTCTCTAGCTGGTGATATTTGGATCATCCATATATATGTCTCATCCTTTTTTGAATCCCACTAGACATTTGGCCCCCTCAATATCCTGTGGCAGTAAGTTCCGCTGGTGAATTATGTGTTGTTAAGAAAGCCTTTCATTGGTAAGTCCTGAAAGCCCAAGGTGCCAAGGCGGCTGTGACTGGCTCATGGCTGCGGTGTTCCCTGTTGGAGGGTCAGAGGGGCATCATTCAGGCTGCCTGCCCGCACCCCCGGGTAGAAGTATGGCTGCAGGGGCTCCAAGAAGATGCCACTGAAGGTGTAGATGTGACAGCTGCCAGTCACGTTGTAGAAGGACAGCTTTCCGGCCTCAAAGTCCAGGAGGATGCCAATCTGCCGAGGCTTCACTCTCAGCATAAGCTCGGGCAGGGGGGAAGTGAGCGCTGCATACTCATCCCCATTGTGCAGCCACACCATCCCGAAACCAGTCGCTGGTGAGGGCGTGAATATTCCCTGCCTGCTCACACACTCCTCACAGACCCCCAGTGTCCAACATGGCTTGTCCCCCCACTCCCACCTCCCAGTAGTGCATCCCGGCTGTGAACCGCTGCTGGCCCAGGATGCAGGTGCACGTGTCAAACCGCTTGGGGTTACTGGGGACGTCCCGCCTCTTGTTGCCCACCCTCACGCTCCGCTGATCCCGGGACAGGAGCAGGTAGGCATTGGCTGTGTTGGGGTCCACAGTCACACGCGCTAGGGACAGAAAGAGAATCACATGGTGCATCCCATTAGTGTCTGTTGGTTACTTTTGTCCTGCCCTTTCCTAGCACCTCCCTCAGAGGTGCTGTATAGACTGGAATGAATCCAGCCCTAACCCCCAGGAGCTGAGTTGGTGTCATTATCCCCGTATGACTCAGGCACGGGGGGGTGGGGGGAATTGCCCTCAGTCACACAGGGAGTCAGCTGCAAAGCCAGGAGGAGTCCTGACTCTCCATCTCCTGATCTAAACAGTAGACAACCCTCCCTCACAGATCCAGGAATAGAACCCAGGAGTCCTGACTCCCACCCCCAGTGCCCCCACTCATACCCACTAGACCTCGAAGTGTAACTTACAAATGCAGATTTTTTTTTTGGTTACCTAACCTACTTCTTATTCTGCCAATCGCTCAGACAAACAAGTTTGTTTACATTGAGGGGAGATACTGCTGCCTGCTTCTTAGTTACAATGTCACCTGAAAGTGAGAACGCCACTTTCTGTAAATACCTTGTAGCCAGCGTTGCAAGGTATTTATATGCTAAATATGCTAAACATTCATATTCCCCTTCATGCTTCAGCCACCATTCCAGAGGACATGCTTCCATGCCGATGATGCTTATTAAAAAAATAATGCATCAATTACATTTGTGACTGGACTCCTTGGGGGGAGAATTGTATGTTTCCTACTCTGTTTTACCCACATTCTGCACATATTTCATGTTATAGCAGTCTCGGATGATGACCCAGCACATGTTCGTTTTAAGATTTCACTGCAGATTTGACAAAACGCAAAGAAGGTACCGATGTGAGATTTCTAAAAATAGCTACAGCACTCGACCCAAGGTTTAAAATTCTGAAGTGCCTTCCAAAATCTGAGAGGGACAAGGTATGGAGCATGCTTTTAGAAGCCTTAAAAGAGCAACACTCTGATACAGAAACTACAGAACCCAAACCACCAAAAAAGAAAATCAACCTCCTGGTGGCATCTGACTCAGATGATGAAAATGAACATGTATCAGTCCACGCTGCTTTGGATTGTTATCAAAAGCAGAGCCCATCATCAGCATGGAAGCATGTCCTCTGGAATGGTGATTGCAACATGAAGGGACATATGAATCTTTAGCGTATCTGGCACGAAAATATCTTTCAACGCCAGCGACAACAGTGCCATGCGAACACCTGTTCTCACTTTCGGGTGTCATTGTAAACAAGAAGCAGACAGCATTATTTTCTGCAAATTGTAACCAACCTTGTTTGTCTGAGCGATTGGCTGACCAAGAAGTAGGACTGAGTGGACTTGTAAGCTCTAAAGTTTTACATTGTTTTATTTTTGAACGCAGTTTATATATATATATATATATATAATTCTACATTTGTAAGCTCAACTTTCATGGTAAAGAGACTGCACTACAGTACTTGTATGAGGTGAATTGAAAAATAGTTTTTTTTGTTTTTTACAGTGCAATTATTTGTAATCAAAAATAAATATACAGTGAGCACTGTACACTCTTTATTCTGTGTTGTAATTGAAATTAATAGATTTGAAAATGTAGTAAACATCCAAAAATATTTAAAAGAAATGGTATTCTATTGTTGTTTAACAGCACAATTAATCGCATAATTCTTTTTTGAATTGCGCGGTTAATTTTTTGAATCGCGCAGTTAATCACAATTATTTTTTTTAATTGCTTGACAGCCCTAATTTTAATATGGCTAATGTAAACATATACATGCAGGAACAAAACCTGTAGGCCTTAGTTAGAGGATGGGGGACTCTATCCTGGGAAGCAGTGACTCTGAAAAAGATTTGGGGGTAGAAGTGAATAAGTAGCTGAACATGAGCTCCCAGTTGGATACAGTGACCAAAATAGCTAGAGTGATCCTGGGATGCCTAAATAGGGGAATCTCGAGTAGGAGTAAAGAGGTTACTGTACCTCAGTAGTGGCACCAGTGTGATCCCTACTGTGTCCAGTTGTGGTATCCACAATTCAAAAAGGATGTTTATAAATTGGAGGGTTCAGAAAAGAGCCACAAGCATGATTAAAGGACTGGAAAACATGACTTATAGCGATACAGGCAAGGAGCTCAATCTATTTATCTTAACAAAGAGAAGGTTAAGGGGTGATTTGATTACAGTCTCCAAGTACCTACATGGGGAACAAATATTTAATAATGGGCTCTTCAATCTACCGGCGATTGGTATAACATGGAAGTTGAAGCTAAACAAATTCAGACTGGAAAAAAGGTGTAAATGATGGACAGTGAGGGTAATTAACCGTTGGAATAATTTACCAAGGATTGTAAATTTACCAAGGATTCTCCATCACTGACCATTTTAAAATCCAGATTGGGTGTTTTCCGACAAGATCTGCTCTAGGGATTATTTTTGGGAAGCTCTCTGGCCTGTGCTATCCAGAAGACCAGACTAGATGATCCCTTCTGTCACTGGAATCTATGAATCTATGATTTGCCTAATTTTGAGACAAAGCCGGAGCCAGTAGCCCTGGGGATGATGGAGAAAGGAAGGGAGAATTGAGGCTGTGCAGCTCAAGCCAACAACCCTAATCCGATGACTGCTTCATCTTGAGCAGATACTTTTGAATAACAAATTCCCTTCCAAACTGAGGTGGCACCCCCTCTTCTCTCCCTCAGCTGATACACTGGAAAGGGCCCAGGATGTCTGGCTGCAACAGGCCCGAGGATCACAGCCCTTCAACAGCTGCACCAGGTCCGGGGTCGCAGCCCTTCAGCCTCTAGGCTGGGCCCGGGACACGCAGCCCTTCACCCTCTAGGCTGGGCCTAGGGCTCGCAACCCTTCAGCCTCTAGGCTGGGCCCAGGGCTCGCAGCCCTTCAGCGTCTGCGCCGGGTCTGGGGCTCGCAGCCCTTCAGCATCTCCACCTGCCTGCAACTCACAGCCCTTCTGCTCAGCTCTTTGGGACTCAGCCCCAGCCCCTGAAAAGTTGGAATTCTTTTTTAAGCAGAAAGTGGATTTGTGCCCATGACTCAAAAGCTGCAGGACAGATTCTGTCCCAGCCTGGCCCCGAGCACAGATTCCCCTGGGATTTGGCTGAGATGGGAGAGGAGGAACGTCAGTGTCTGAGGGGATCTGGAGAGCAGCGCAGGACAGGGGTTGAGAGAGATGCTCTCTCTCAGCTTTGCTGCCAGGACTCTGAGTTGTCTGTAGCTCATATCTGGAGGCTGGGCACTGCCTGACTGCGGGACAGGCTGATGGCACTGCTCTACTCACCAGAGACAGGCTGTGTTCTTGGAGCAGGGCTCTTCCCTGCACAGGATCAGACCCCGCCTCACGGTGTCCTTACCTTTCCTGAGCTGGCGTTTATATTCCCTAGCCCTGGGCATGTTTCACTGGCCCTCATTTTCCCTAATAAGGGAGGGGTTTGCTCCTTCCTCTCTTCTCAGCCCTGCTGAGCTCTCGATGGTTCCCTTGGCCTTGGCCTCACAGCCTATCACGTTTCCCACTTCTGGTTTGGAAGAAACGTGCCTGCGAACATACAGCCAGTCTGGGCTTGGCGAGATGCCGGGTGAGGCCAGTGTAGGGTCTCAGGAAAGGCCATTTTCCAGTTACATAATTTCGCAGAGTTTAATGGGACATTGGACCATCAAGTCTGACTTTGGGAGAGTCATTTGGCCTCTCTGTGCCTCAGTTTCACAGTCTGCAAAACACGCCTAATACAAATCCAGGGAAGTGTGCTTTATGGGTCAGGTCCCAGGCAGGAGAGGGGAGAGCCGCACTGAGAAGGCCAGAGGTTGCCGTTCTCTGCAGCAGAATCACGGGGCACAGCAGGGGCTTAGCGCTCTCCTCGGCCTACAGGGCTCAGACCGGGGGTCATGCTGGCGTGTCTGAGAGCTGACGATGATCAGGAGCCACATGGCTCAGAGAAGCACAGAGATCTCATGGACCAGTTTCCAACTGGCCAGGCTGCGCCTTCACTCTCAGAGCCATGAGCCAGGTCCACTGTGTCACTAAGGCAGGGTGGGCAAACTTTTTGGCCCGAGGGCCACATGGGGTTGTAAAACGGTATGGAGGGCCGGGTAGGGAAGGCTGGGCCTCCCCAAATAGCATGGCTCCCACCCCATCCACCCCCTCCCACTTCCCGCCCCCCAACTGCCCCCCTCAGAATCCCCGACCCATCCAACCCCCTGCTCCCTGTCCCCTGACCGCCCCCTCCGGAGACCTCCGCACCCTAACTGCCCCCGGGACCCCAACCCCCCCACTCCCTGTCCCCTATCCACACCCCGGGGGAGGGGAGGCAGCGGGGGAGGGGCCGGGGATTGGACAGGACGGTCCTGCGGGTCAGACGTCGTTTGCCCACGTCCTGTCCGGCCGCCTGAGCTCCCGGCCGGGGAGCGAACCCCGGCCCCTCCCCCGCAGCCGCTCGCCCTCTGCCCGCTGCTCCTGCCATGGAGCGTTGCAGCGGCGGGACCGGCTCCGGCGAGCGGGGGGCGGGATTGGATGAGGGGCAGGGGTTTGCGGAGAGAGTCAAGGAGCCGGGAGCGTTGGATGGGGCGGAGACGGGGGAGAGGGCGGTCGGGGGAGGGGCCGGGGCTTGCCTCCTTGGCTGGGAGCTCAGGCGGGCCGGACAGGCCGGTCCCGCGGGCCCAAGTTTGCGCGTGTTGGTTGCAGGCCGGGACTCAGAAGTGAGGGTTCCGGGTGCAGAGGGAATGGGACTGTGCAGGGGGTCCAGATGAAGGTGGTTGGGGGTCAGCAGGGGAGGCTGGGTGCTTAGGACTCAGCATGGGGGTCCAGGTGCTGGGGGGTTCAGTGGGATGGGGGGCTCATTTGGGATAGTCCAGGTGCAGGGGGCTAGTCAGGGCATGGGTCTGGATGCAGGGAGGAGGAGCTCAGCACAGATCCAGATGCAGGGGGGGCTCTGTGGGGGTAGGTCTGGATGCAGGGAGTCTCCATCCCTGCTGAAGGCAGCACAGAAGTGAGGGTGTCAATCCTGCAATGCCCCTAGAGCAGCCTTGGAACACTCCCCCATCCCCTTTTGGGTTGGGGCCCCCACTATTACAACAGCCTGAAATTTCAGGGGTAAACTTCTGAAAATGTGAAATTGTCTTATTTTCAAATCCTAGGGCTGTGAAATTGACCAGAATGGACTGTGAATTTGGTAGGGCCCTAGTAATAACAGAAAGTTTATCACTGCTGTACTCAGTCTCATAGCGTGCTCCATCGCAAACGTGACAAAACCCAATACAAGAATACACCACCAATTATGGGTTTTGCTCACAAGAGTGAAACAAGCCTAATCGAGGAAAGCATACACTCATGCCCACACAGCAGTCTCAAATAGATAGATTACTCTGCGCTTCATCCCACATGTAGTGAAGGTTGACGGACATGTTCCATCCAAGGGCTGGCTGCAATTCAGCAAAGGATAAAATAATACCATGTGTAAAGCACTGAAATCCTTCTGGATAAAAGGCACCAGATGATCATAAAGTGTTATCAATAGTCACAACCACACATCTAATAACCAGAGGACTAAACCTACTAACCAGAGTTTGCTTCAAATAATTCCTTTCCTACTCAGTGGAGTCCAAGGGCTGTGTTATGGTGGGAACGCCAAATCCCACCCCCTTTACTTCACTACTGATGGAGGAGAAGGGCTTCCTGCTCAGGTATTGTCCCTGAATGTTATTTGAGACTCATGCATTTTTCTGTTAGACTTGGCTACAAAGTGCCTCTTTAATTTGATGGTTTCCCAGTCTGCTGAGAAGAATGGAAACCGTCTTCTCTCCAAGACACAAACCCATCCCTGCTGTCTAGTTAGAGGGAACCAATACCATTCTCTCCATCCGTCCATCCCCATTCTCTCCCATCCCTATCAGCTGCTTCTTCCCTTCTCTCTGAGTTTTCTTTTTCAGGCTATAGATACATTACAGCTTAGTGCAGATGGGCAGAGTCCCTGCGTGTTTCTGGAGAGGCTCAGCTCTGGCACTGTGTCAGGGTCGGGTGCAGCCTCACCTCTGAGTCCATGTCTCAGGGGAGGCGGGGGGCTTCAGGGTGATCTCCCACCTCCATACAGCCAGTGCGCGACTCTTGCCCCTGTTGCTGCACCCGCACTGCAAAAATGTGGGAATGACACAAGCAGCTGTGGGGAAGCCGTGGGAGCTTTGGCCAGGACTGCCATTTAGGGAGGGTGGAGGGGCACCCCCATCTCGAGTTCCATACCAGAGGTCTGTTCGAGGCACATAGTCAGAGCTCTTACCTGCTGCGCCATGCAGGTGCCCTCCTCCAGCTCCTGCGGTCTATTTCCTCCACTGCACTAGGGTGTCTGGGGGTGGGCAGGCAAGGAAGAGGTCAGATGCTGAAGGAGTGGGGATCAGTGAGTTAGATACAATTGTTGTTATTGGGTCTCTGCATGAGAATAAAATATATGCATAGACTGTAACCCAGTTCTTCCTCTCCTTGAACTTGAGCCTGCTATGGTGTCATTATCCTGCGTTTGTGGCATCACGCTATGGTCATGGAAAAGCAAATGGAGTAAATTCAGCATTATTGTATAACGGCAGCTTCTAGCAGGACTCCTGAGAGTTTTCTCAGTATTAAGTGACTTGCCTGAAATGTGTCAGGCTGTGTGTGCCGCCTTTTCCCCCACGAGTATGATGGGATGACTTGTCTCACACCGGTGCTCTTGGGAATGCTTATAAAGCACTCTGGAGACTGAAGCAGCTGTACTAGTGTTCCTAAAAAGGGTAAAGGAAATGGGATTTAATTCTAATCCTGCTGAGATCACTTTCCAGTGCACAAAGGGGGCCTTGTCAGAGAGCCGCTTTTCACCCATGGTCAGAGCACTGAGTCTGACAGCATAAGCGGTATGCGTCCTGCGCAGGGATCAGCACTGTCGACTTTGGGCCTGCAGAGGGATCCGTCAAGTCTGGTGCCACTGGACCCTCCTGCTAGAGAGTGCCAGGTGGAGGAGCAGGAGCTCCCTTCCATCCTGGACACGTTTGAGGTGGCCAGGGACTTGATTGCCATGATGGCACCGCAGTTTCCCACCAGGCAAGATAGACCTCCGGCACCACAAGGCACGGCGCCGTCCAGAAGCAAGCCCATGATGATGAAGCTCTGCTCGCCTTCCCCACGGCACCATCCTCCGACACTGTCCTGCTTGGACCACCCTGCCAGATTGGCTGAAGAAGTTAGCTGTCTGGTTCTTAAACTCAGCAGCAGCAGTTGCTCGCTGGGTGCTCAGTGATTCTCTGCCTCCCTGGGCTCAGCTCTTGCCAAGCCCTGCTTCTGCTCTGTTCCTCCACAGCTTCAGCCCAGATCCTGTCCTACACCCAGCCTTGCTCCTGCCTCAGAACCAGCCCTGCTCCCTTCTTCCCTGCCCCCGGTGATCTGGTTCTGACCCTTGGCTCTGATTCCTGACTCCGACTCTCTCTTGATTCTAGAATGACCAGGTATCCCGATTTGATAGGAACAGTCCTGATCTGGGAGTCTTTTTCTTATATAGGTTCCTATTACCCCACCCCCATCCCAATTGTTCACATTTGCTGTCTGGTCACCCTACTTGATTCTTGGCTCTGGCATTTGGATTCTGACTCTAGTTCTAATCTTTGGACCTGCTTCTTGGTTTTGGCCTTTGGCATTTGGACACTCACCACTAGGCATGACTCCCAGTCTGACCACTATGCCTGACCACCTACAATTCGGTCTCCTGACATGTGCTCAGTCTGGTTTGTGGTTTAACCATCTGATGAGTTCCATGTAACCTTGTGCATGTCTTTGTGAGGAAACCAAGTATCATCAATAATCAGTGCATGTTACTGCACAGCGATTCTCAAACTGTGGGTCGGGATCCCTTTTTAATAGGGTCACCAGGGCTGGAGTTAGACTTGCCTGGGCCCAGGGCTGAAGCCCAAGCCTGAACCCTGGGCAGCAGGGCTGAGACTTGGGCTTCAGCCCTGGGATCAGGTTACAGCTCCCCCCACCCCCTGCCTGGGCCTGAAGCCCTTGGGTTTTGACTTTGGCCCCTTCTGGCCCGGGGGAGCTAGGGCTTGGGCGGGCTCAGGGTTTGGTTCTCCCTCCTGGGGTCGCGAAGTAATTTTTGTTGTCAGAAGGGGGTCGTGGTGCAATGAAGTTTGAGAACCCCTGTTATAGCAAGTTCTCATCTTTCTCTATTAGCGTTTGCCATCCTAATGCCATGTGGGAAGTGGTTTTGTTTTGCTGTATGGGGGTGGCTTGCTGCATCAGGGCCTCTAGTGGTGGAGCACGTACGGGCTCTGGCTGGGAGTTCAGATGTGGGAGTTCAGTGGGGACACTGGGGCATGGCCACTAGGTATCTCGAGGGGATGGAAGATCACGAGTGTCGATGAAGCCCCCTCGCACTAGGCCCAGGTGTCCTTGCCCCCCCCCTCCGGCCTGGAGGCACTCGCAGCAGCTCTGTGTACTAGGCCCAAGTGTCCTTGGCCCCCCCGCCTGGAGGCACTCGCAGCAGTTATGCTGAGGATCTGCAACAATATGTTGCAAAGTCAGACTGCCTGAAACGAAACAAGGCCAAACAGGGCAGATATGGAAGGACCAATGCTGAATAAAGCAGCTTTATGTATGGTTTAACAAATGATACAGAGAACAAGGGAACTAGCTGGGAACTGGATTGGCTGGCTATATGGATACTTAGGGCAGCTTGCTATTGGATAGGTATGCTGGGAAAAAGGATGTATAAAAGCCTGTGTAACTTCCTGCTCTGGGTGCAGGATTGGAGATTTTATTCTCCCTGTACCTTTTTGCAGCTGCAAATAAACTTTTCTGCTTCTTCACCCCGTTGTGATTATTGGGTGTAGCACACCGGGTAGCGAACCAACCTCAGCTGTTGTTTAGCCTCTCGGCACTGGGTGCCGGCAACAATAACAATTATCAAAAAGTGTCATGTTTTCTCTAGTGACGTGCTAACGTATTTTGTCACCAGGATAAATATGGACTAATTCTAATGAATTACCACAGATTTACATTGGTGTAACTGAAATTATGCATTCAATATCCTGTTTCAGGTTAGTAAAAATAAAAGAATGCTGTGGGTTTTGTGGACATGTACAAGATACAGATTTATAAAAACAAGATGAAAACAGGTAGTTACGCTGGGGAAAGGGGAAGCCTTATTGAAGCTGTTGGGCATACCAGTTGTCCTTTATTCAGGATCAATGTAAAAACAAACAAGCTCTTTTGTGGAATAGATGGCTGACTTAATAGAAGTCACCATCAAGTAAAGCTGGAATAGGAGTTGAGCCATACAGTGGAAGGGGCTTTCACTGGGGTCTGAATGCAAATGCAGGGGGATGGGGTTCGGGGCGGGGGGGGGAGGAAGAGAGGGAGTGTGACACCGCAGAAGCACAAAGGAGCCCCAGGGAAGTATCTGTAGTGTGATCTCAGAAAAAGTTGAGAGAGAGAGAGAGAGAGAGAGAGCACGCGCGCTTTAGGGTAGACTGCTGGATAGAAAGAGGCTTGGAATTGTGAGCCAAGAAACTATTCCTGCTGTCGTTAGGGAAATAGAACTTTGTGTACATTCTTAGTAAATAAGCAGGATTGTGTCAAAAAAATACCTGACTCCATCATCCATTTCTCCCCCTAATGGAAACAACTCACAAGACCCAAAATATTCACTAATTGCTCAGGTCAAAAGGGATAACAATATTGTGAATTCTTTTGTTTTCCTGTTCTTAGATAAAGAATAGACCTGCTTCAGTAAAGAACCATAAACACTGAAAATACTGTTTTGTTCTCTCAGAGCTAGCTCTCAGTAGATCTAGAAAATAAGAGTGTTTGTTGTTACCCAATCCTTAGAATTCAATTATTTGCACAAATCATTTTAATTTTTCTCTGATTAGGATTCAAAAATAAGCAATTAGATATTCTGTATAGTGTTTAGGAAATTTGTAGGATTAAAATCAGCATGTATTCTGTATACATGGCTTTACCATATATGCAACCTCACATCTACACTTCTAAGAGGACCACATTTCCTGAAGCAGTTTCAAACCACTTCAAGCTAGGACAGTTTGAAGCTACTTTATGTTTCAAATGTGAATGGTGTCCGCTGTGTCAATTAATTTTTTTAAATTATGACCATGATCTAAGATCCACATTTTCAGAATTTTCTTACATCATTCATATGCTTAGATGAATAAGGCTGCTTTCCTGAACTGCGGTCCATATTTGGAACTGTCTTTATAGTGTAGACTCAACCACCTTCCTTATACAGTTTGGAAGTTGTTCGATACTCCCTCGGGACCAGATTTACTCTTCTTTACACAGATTTGGGCCCTAGTCGGGGAGCGACGTACTCATGTAACCGAGGAGCAGAATTTGGCCCTCCTATGGGTTCAGTCTCTCAGTTAGGCCTGTCTTTTTATCTTATCTATTGATATAGCATCCATCCCGAGAGTAGAAGAGCAGCTGTCCCATTTCAGACAAGATACATCAATACCTATATTGATTATTCACAATGGAGTTTTTATCTTTGTTGTACTGTTCCTTTTGAGAAATAAGAAAACGGAGTAAAAGTAAAATGTACTTTTTCTCCCAAATCTATGTGCCATTCCTGATCTTGATTGAACAGGGGAGAGCATCTTTCCTCTGGATTAAGAATCCAGCTGAGACAACTACCCCAGCCCCACACATTCTACAAGGGAATCCAAAGTCAGAGCAGTGGCATTCAGTGAAGGGTAGCTGCTCTCTTTGAACATCCTGATAGATGAAATAAAGGACTGGGGGTCATCATTAAAAGTACCTTAAATGGGAGCTCAATCCCCAGGGCTAGGATTGCCGAATCAGGAAAAAACAAGAAAGTACGTCCTCTCAGGGATTGGCATATTCAAGTTTACAAGAGAGACGATAAAGACTGGCCATGACGTAGAAAAATCAAAATTCAAGTTCGCCAGTAAGAAAAGAGCCTGAGTAATAGTCAGCTAAAGAATGGAAGGGACCAGTTGACCCAGGAAGTTACAAGAGCCTTTATTAAAATGGAGAGCTACTTTTGTCCTTCTGTCTGCTTGCTTCTGGCCAAGGTTGGCTCAGGAATAGAGGGGGAATCTCTTGGGGTCCAGCAACTCTGCTGGCTTGGGAAAGTGTGCACTGCATCACCCACTCCTCCCTGTGTGAGACAATCTCTGTGCCTCTGTTTCGACAGTTCAAAACCCTTAAAAATACCTTTCTTTACAGCTCAATACAGAAATTGCCAGAACCTAGTCCTGTAATTTTTTCTTTAAAAGCAAACAATGAAATGGGGATATTTGCACGACAATGATATGAATCGATGTCTGTATTTTTATATCTTTAGACGCTCAACAAATATATAAAAATCTGCATTAAAATAACAATTAGTAAGTTTGCAAAACTGAGCAATGGAAAGTTTGGAAATGCCAGGATTCAGGGAGTCTGAGTACTGTGCACGTGCATTTTGACACAGTCTTTAATTGCACAATTGTACTATTTTTTTCCACAGGCCCCTCATTCAGTGACCATTGAAGTGTTGTTTGTTGCTTGTCTTCAGACGCTGTGTACATACTTCTGCAACGTGAACACATCAAGTCAGGTTCCAGGTCGCAGTCCTTCTCTTCCAGGGGCTCAGTGGCCAGGGCCCAGTATATCTTAAATATCAGGTAAATCCCTGGGATTAGGGTTGTGGCTGACAGGGCCTATTTCTCAGGCACCATGAAGTTTTCTACTCTAAGGATGAGGCTTGTCTGTGCAGTAGATAGAGCTTTCTCAGGGGCCAGTCTGTGACAGGAGAACAAACTCCCATGTCATTCCGAGGCTATCAGAGAGACAAGGTGGGTGAGGGAGAGGGTGACCAGATAGTAAGTATGAAAAATCGTGATGGGGGTGGGGTGGGATTGATAGGCGCCTAAACCCCGAATATCTGGACTGTCCCTATAAACTTAGGACATCTGGTCACCCTAGCTGAGGTAATATCTTCTGTTGGACCAACTTCTGTTGGTGAAAGAAATAACCTTTCAAGGACCTGAAGGAGAACTCTGTGCAGTCCTTTCACCAACAGAAGTTAGTCTAATAAAAGATATTACCATGACAGATGTGAGTCATATTATTAATGTACTAGAGGAAGCTGCTCAGATACTTCATTGATGAGAACAGTAGAAAAACCTAGATAGAATAAAGTGAAGGAGAAAGAGAGAGCCTCTTTCTGAGATTATCCTTTTCCTTCTCCCTAATGATCCTATTTGCTAACAAAGATATACATTCTTAGTGCTGTTGTGGCTTTGTGCAGAAGTGTGAATTGTCTCAGTAGATTCGGATGTCTTTTATCTTTTAGGCAAAGATATCGAAAACAGGGAATACAAACAACACATGTTATGCAAACCCGCACCACTAGGTGGAAGCAGATATTTTGAGTTGTCATTAGCTGAGAAACCATTTCAAAAAGCGAAGTAATGTTCTTGGAATTCTGCTTTAAGCCACAAGGCACACAGCTAAGCAGAGTCATCTTCTGAGTGCTGGATCTTTAATTTTTTTTCCATACGAGAACCTGCTTAAAATCCCATTAATGAACTGTGTTCTCTTCACTCTCCTATTTGTCTGTGCTGTGACGGAAAAATATAATTGTTTGTCAATAATGGCTTTTATTTGAAGCAGAGAGTGAGAAAACATGTGTGTAAAATGCTTTGAAGAAGAAAATCTCTCTAGAAATGCAAATTATTATTATTATTATTATTATTGTTGTTATTGGGTCAAATTCTACAGTAGGTATTTAGGCTCCTAGCTTCCACTGATTTCAGTGGAAGTTAGGAGTCTAAAGACCTTTGAGGAGCTGGGCCTCATACCCTACTCAGACAAAACTTTGACTGACTTTAATTCAGCCTAGCCCTGCGTTGGGTTAAGCCCAATATCTTACTGTACATTGTGCAGAAGCTTCTTGCTAGCAGGAGTCAATCTGCAGCTGTTTTTTCAGTAATGCTGTCAAGGTTCCTTCCCCACTCTGAACTCTAGGGTACAGATGTGGGGACCTGCATGAAAACCTCCTAAGCTTACTTTTACCAGCTTAGGTTAAAACTTCCCCAAGGTACAAATTAATTTGACCCTTTGCCCTTGGAATTTCCACTGCCACCACCAAACTTTAACTGGGTTTACTGGGAAACATAGTTTGGACACGTCTTTCCCCCCAAAATCCTCCCAACTCTTGCACCCCACTTCCTGGGGAAGGTTTGGTAAAAATCCTCACCAATTTGCATAGGTGACCACAGACCCACACCCTTGGATCTTAGAACAATGAAAAAGCATTCAGTTTTCTTACAAGAAGACTTTTAATAGAAGGAAAGGAATAGCTCTGTAAAATCAGGATGGTAGATACCTTACAGGGTAATTAGATTCAAAACATAGAGAATCCCTCTAGGCAAAACCTTAAGTTACAAAAAAGACACACAGACAAGAATAGTCATTCTATTCAGCACAACTCTTCTCAGCCATTTAAAGAAATCATAATCTAACACATACCTAGCTAGATTACTTACTAAAAGTTCTCAGACTCCAGTCCTGTTCTGTCCCCAGCACAAGCAGCAGACAGAGACAGAGACACAGACCCTTTGTTTTTTCTCCCTCCTCCCAGCTTTTGAAAGGATCTTGTCTCCTAATTGGTCATTTTGGTCAGGTGCCAACGAGGTTACCTTTAGCTTCTTAACCCTTTACGGGTGAGAGGATTTTTCCTCTGGCCAGGAGGGATTTTAAAGGGGTTTACCCTTCCCTTTATATTTATGACAAATGCATTTTCTGTATTTACCAGCTTTGTTTTCTTGCACCCTCAGTCATTTTGGGCCTTGTACATAATGTGTATAAATGGAATATTTATCATCCTCTCTGACTGTAATGTGTTTTAAGTGATGGTATATTGTCAAGCTGCATTCAGTATGGGTTGATCTGTTGATCCTCATTAGTGAGAGAAGCGTATGAATTACGAGCCCAAGCAGGATCCCGCTGCTCATTGCTGCAGCTCAACTTGCACTGCTGCAGAACACTATTTGTGTGTGTGCACAAGGCTTGTGTTGTGAAAACCTTGCCCCCTGTAAATACACTCAAAGTCAACCTCTGATCCAGCTCTTCTCAAATGCAGCCAGTTAACATCACAGTGACCACGGGTGTAAAGCTGTGGCCTCCTCCTTTTGAGGGTCTACTGTTGCCCAAGCTCTAAGTCAAGCTGAGGCAGTGTTGGGGTGATGAGGTGCTAATTTATGAGCTCCTTGATGCCTCCACAGTGTTTGTCATGGCTTTGCCACACATACTCTTGTTCTGTTCTTGATCTTAATTTATTCTGTGGCATTACATAGTTCATGGTGTTACTTGTCACATGCATGAACACTCTTCCCATCACTGGTCCATCCGCAGTGGACTTATATGTGGATGCCTTGCCCAGATGGTAACAGCTGCAATGAGCAAGCATTCTTACAATTACCTGTGCTCCTACCTGATGCTGCATTTTTGAAAGGCCCGACTTTATGGAGCCAGGTGTAGACAGTGAGGGGTGCAGAACACCAGCACAGAGACAGGCAAACTCTCTGTGCTGACCATGCCCTTAGCTTCTTGCAGAGTGGCCTGCTGTTTATGTACTAAAAATGGAGTAGGCCTCAACGGTGTGCCACTGGATACTTTCCATCTTGTGCAAATGTACGAGTCCCCAGTTTACACAATGGCATGGAACAGGGGCTGAGTCACATCAGACCCTGAATCAGGAAGAAAGTTCCCGAAATAGGTAGCACTATATTAGTTATCTGCTGGTACCTGGTCAAAGGGGGCTTTTTTGCTTGCTTTATTATCCTCTTGTCTGTTTGTTGTGCTGTTAAGATGTGTTAATTAATTAATGACAGTTACGGACCATCTTGTTCTCTGTTTGTACAGGTCCGAGCGCAATGGGATCCTGGTTTGTGACTGGGACTGTGAGGCAGTACTGCAATACAAATAATTACATGCTGATCTCCAGAAATATTTTTATAGCGTGGCCATCCCCACTACCTTAAGAGATTAGTCACGGAAAATGGAAGTTTGTGAACCTGACATCTGCAGTTTAACTCAGTCCCCTTGTCTCCTGCACTGAGTGTTCTTTCTGCTCAATACATACTCAATGGTAGGCATGCCCACAGAATAGGGTTATGAAGATGGGTCTCTGGGAGGCTTTGACTTCCTCTACCATGGGATGCTATTGCAGGAAGGAGGTTTGCTGGGAAGAGATGGGGTCCATCTGACCAAGAAGGAGAAGAACATCTTCATGCACTGACTCACCAACCTTAGGAGAAGAGCTTAAAACTAAGTTCAGAGGGGGCAGGTGAAAAAAGCCACCACGTAAAAAAAGGTGGCCTTAATAGAGGACTAGCTATGTGGGGAGAAGTAGATGTGGAAAATTGCAGTAGAATTATAGGAGAAACAAGAGGGAAATCCATGGGGGCATCTGCTTAACATCTTAGATGTCTGTACACACAAGCAAGGAGGAATAATAATGGGGAATAAACAGTAAGAACTGGGAGTTTTAGTACATAAATCTTAACTGAGCTTAACTGCATCACAGATACTTGATGGGATAAATCTCATGACTGGACTATTGGTATAGAGGGCTATAGCTTGTTGAGGTGAGAAGCAGACCAGTTGAAAGTCTCTGAGTAAAGATAAAAGAGGGAATAAACAGGGGTGAGGTCCTGGTAGGGGTCTATTACAGACCACCAAATCAGGAAGAGGAGGGAGAGGAGGCATTTCTAGAACAAACAACAGAAATATGCAAAACAGAAATCCTGATTGTAATGGGGGACTTTACCTACCCAGACATCTGCTGAAAAAGGAATATGGTAAAACCCCAAATTACCCAATAAGTTCCTGGAATGTACTGGGAACAATGCTTTGTTTCAGAAAATGGAGGAAGTAAGCGGGGGGACAGCCACTGTAGACTTGATTCTGACCAGCAGGGAGGAGCTGGTTGTGAATGTGAAGGTGGAAGGTGATTTGGGTGAAAGGGATCAGGAAGGATAGATTTCATGATTCTAAGGAAAGGAAGGAGTGAGAATGACAGGAGAAGGACTGCCAAAAGCAGACTTTAACATCCTCAGAGAATTGGTAGGTAGTGACCCATGGAGAAAACGTCTAAGGCATAAAGGAGTTCAGGAAAGCTGGCAGTTTAACCTCCAGGAGACAATATTAAAGGCACAACTGCCAATGCAAAGGAAAGAGAGGAAGAATAGTAAGAGGCCAATGGCTCCATCAGAAGTTTTGTAATGACCTGAAAATCAAAAAGAAATCCTACAAAATGGGGAAACATGGATGAATTACTAAGGAGGAGTACAAAAGAATAGTGTGTCCGTGTAAGGGCAAAATCAGAAAGGGTAAGGCACCAAATCAGTTATACATAGCAAAGGACACATGTCATTGGAATTCTTTTTCCACATGGTTTACTGCAAAGAGTGTCATCACTCTGAATGCTTTAAAGGCAACATCATCTCCAAAATCAAGTGTGGGCTCTACATATGGCCATACAGATGACACCACACTGTATTAAACACAACAAAAAATAATTTAGTTGATTTGTTTGGCAGGACATGGAAATGAAGAATAAATTTCAATTCATTGTAAAACAATATAAAAATCAATATTTGTAATACAGTCCAATCAGATTTCATCAAGCTTTTTAATCAACCGAATTAAAAAGCAAAAGAAACCAACCACCCACACTCAAGTGTCACTGTGCATTCTCCAAGGCAGTTTCTTCTCTTTCTTTGTTCGGTGCTTTTATTTTCTATCCATTCAACCAGGAGCAGATTTTCCAATAAAACCAATATTGGAAAGTGTGGCAAACTGAGAGAGGGACGGAACCAAAATTCAAAACGATTTAGAGCGAATGAGAAAGTCTACACTGGAGCAAATTTAGCCACCTATTGGACTGCGTACATGGATGGGCCCAGATATTGAAATGTATTTAGGTTCCTCACATCTATTGATTTCAGTGCGAGTTAGGAGCCTAAATACCTTTGAGACTCTTGTCCATGTCATCACAGCACCTACCTGGTCAGCAGCAGTTTATGTGCTATGTCACAGTCACAGCGATGTCATAATAGTGCTTGCATAATCTTAACTGGCTATTCCGGACAGGACAGCCTGAGAGGCCAGCTGCCTATCAGTACTGGAGCTCTTTGGAGAAAGGACTGGAGGAAGTGTTGAGGAAAGATTAAAATATGAATAAATTTGTGAGTGATCAGGAGGTAACCGACAAAGGTAAGGGTCAGCATTGTATTCTCTGGTTTCAGAGGAACAGCCGTGTTAGTCTGTATTCGCAAAAAGAAAAGGAGTACTTGTGGCACCTTAGAGACTAACCAATTTATTTGAGCATGAGCTTTCGTGAGCTACAGCTCACTTTCGTGAGCTGTAGCTCATGAAAGCTCATGCTCAAATAAATTGGTTAGTCTCTAAGGTGCCACAAGTACTCCTTTTCTTATTGTATTCTCTATATCCATTCTATATTCACACACACATTTAGAAAGCATAGGCATACAGATGAGCTGTAATGTTCTCCATTTGTATGAGCAGAACCTCAGCTGCTGTAAACCAGTGTCCCTCTGTTGACTTCCTTGTAGCTGTGTTGATTTACACCAGTTGAGGAGTTGGCCTACAGCCTCTGGACCTGGAAACTTTCCTGAGAATCTGAGTTTCTAGGGAATGTTATGGGGGAGGTCTTCCTTCTTTTCTCCCAGTTGTTTTATGTTTGTTATGGGTCCTCATTTTGTGTCTTCGGCATCCATGGAGCCAACTCCATCAGCAATAGGGGAAATTAGAACAAAAAAGGCAGAAGGACTTCTCCTCTAGCTGTCTAAATGAAGCTCTGCTAATATCTTAAATGCAAGAGAACAAAGCATGGGGTCACATTTCTTAGCAACACTAGTGCTCCTCATCCCACACAGATGGGCAGAGTAGGTTACAGTTATGATGCCGTTTGCATCTGGGTGTTACAACTGAAGGATGCAATTTGCATAACGGATGGGCAATCACCTAACCTCAAGTAGTCTTTCCTGGGAAGGGGAAATCTTGTTAGTTCCTCCTTCATGCTTGGAATGCTGTTACAATGGAGACAGATAAATACGGCATTTCAGATTTCTTGTGAAATATTAAGTCTCCTGGAGAATTTCTGCCCAGAGCGAAGAGATACATGGGAGATCAAATCCTGATTTTTTTCATACACCAGCTATTTCATTGTTTCCTAGAGTTTAAGGCCAGAAGGGACCATTAGATCATCTAGTCTGACTTCCTGTATTTCACAGGCCACTAAATTTCACCTAGCAACCCTACACTGAACCCCAAAACTTGTCTTGGACAAAAACATTTCAGTCTGTAGGAGACAAAACTGTTGTGTGCCATCGGCAGAGGACAGGAGAGACTGAGGTTCCACCAATGCCTGAGGCCCTTGCAATGGTCGAGAATTGATTAGGTCAGATATACTCAGATTATCCTAGCAGGTGATCAGTGCCCCATCCTGCCACTCAAAGGTCCCTGCCAATCCGACCAGGGGGAAATTCCTTCCCACCCACAACTCTGGAGATCAGTTGGACCCTGAGCATGTGAGCTGGACAGCTAAGGAAAGAGATTCTCTGAACCATTTTAGAGCACTGGTCCACCCTACCAGGTGTCCCATCTCCTGCTATGGTCAATCCCTGATGCTTCAGATGAAGGTTGGAGGGACCCACCCCACCCCACCCCACTCACAGCGTACACCCCGCCAATTCTGCATGGGGGTGGCGGTGGGGCTTGGGGGGCGGGGGAATTCCTTTATGACCTCTACAGGCAACTGTACAGGGGGGAGGGATAGCTCAGTGGTTTGAGCATTGGCCTGCTAAACCCAGGGTTGTGAGTTCAATCCTTGAGGGGGCCATTTAGGGATCTGGGGCAAAAGTTGGCGATTGGTCCTGCTTTGAGCAGGGGGGCGGACTAGATGACCTCCTGAGGTCCCTTCCAACCCTGATATTCTATGAACTGGATGAACTCCGTTCCATGAGTCTTCTCTGCAAGTATTTAAACGACCATCAAAGAAGATTAAAGGCTTTCTTCAAAACAAGGGGCCTAAAGTTAAGCTTCTAAATTCATACTGAGGTCTCCAACAGTGGCCTGATTTTCAAGAGATACCGAGCCCCAAAAGTTCCCAGCATAGCTAATAGGTACATCTGGGTGCTCAGGATTTTTGAAAATGAGGCCCTGACTAAGCAAAACTCTTCAGCATGTGCTTAACTTTAGCTCTATTTCTTGGCTTAGAGTTAAATTATTATTCTGTATGCTATCAAAACTCATCAATTGACAGTAAAGAGGGAAAGGAAGATTATTTTACGTGGGGACCTACTTGAAAGGAGCAAATTTGCTTCATTATGATTTCCCCCCAAGCACACTGGGGAGTTCAGCAAACAAACCTGGTCATGAGGAGGAAGGAAGAGGATTTCCAGGATTCCCAGGTCTACTTCTCACAGTGTTTGGGCTCCTGCAGAATCTTGGACTGGATAGTGAATTAAAGAGGCCAGCACCAATTTCTGCTATCAGTGGTAACCAGCTGAATCCTTTTATTTAATTTCAGGTGTTTATAATGAGGTTGTTTCCCTCCTGGCACATATGGATGACCAAGATAAGGGCAAAATTGCCCTCAGGATTGCCTTTATAGCCGAGACCAAGTTGGCTATCGTTCTGACAGTTCTGCTCGAGAAACTGCAAAAGGATGAGGTAGGGCAGTTTCATGAAATTACATCCGCTTTCCAGGTGTCCACACCAAATTCTGCCTGACTTCATGGGGGTACAAGGGACTGCACGGGGGTAATTCAGTGTAGAACTTGGCCTGGCGCACCATCAGGAGAATCAGTATTCGCCCTTCTTTCCTCAGGCGTAAACTCATCATGCAAAATGCTGTTCTTACAGATCAGGATGATACAATGCTCTATAAAGAGAGCATTGTCCTTTTACACACAGTGGAGTACATGGGCTGTAGACAGTAAAAGTACACCATCGGACTAGCAGTAATCTCTTCTAATATACTTTGCCCTTCTTTAGCATCTTCGTCCAAAAATCTCAAAGCACTTCCCTAATACTAATGAATTAAGACTCACAGCACCCTTGTGAGAATGGGAAGCATTATCCCCATTTACGGATGACTTGTGTCACAGGGAATTAAGTAACTTGCTCAACACCACTTAGCAAGTTAGTCAAAGAATGTGAATAAAACCCAAGTGAACTGACTACCTGCTCTAAATCCTAGCCAACACTCCTTTGTTATGATGACATATTATTGAGATTATAGCATTGAAGGGACCCTTATCTATATATATTTTCTACTGGGGGAATTCTGCAAGAAAAAAATAAAAATGATGCGTACAATATTTTAGAAGTTCTGCAAAATTCTGCATATTTTGTTTGTCAAAATAATACAATATAATTACACCCGTTAAAATGATTTTTGGTTATTTATTTCAAAATACCTGTCAGCAAGTATGTCTGTATGAATACAGTCAACAAAAAGGATTCAGGAAATGTTTTTTGACAAACCAGTTCCTTACTCTGCATGTTAATACAGAACTCAGAGTAATAATTCATTTAAACTCAATACAGAACCATATTTCTTGCACCCCTTAGGCGCAGTGCAAAGGCTTGGTAGAGTCAGGGCTAATGGAGGGAAGTAAATTGCTGGGAAGGAGCCTGGGTGTGAACTTGGAGCATTGCTGGGTATGGGTGGGAAAAGTATGGAACAGTTTTTTTGGGAGGGGCAGGGAGGAATTGTTAGGCAGCTCCCCCCATGCAGACCCTGTCTGACCCCTAACCTCTCCCATTCAGTAAGGCACATCTGCCCCTGTCTCCATGTGTTCCTGCACACCCATGGGTCCTTGCACCCCCGTCCACATGTGTCCCTGCACCCCCACTCAGAAACCCACTCCCCCCATCCCCATGTGTGTTAGGGGGCTTATTCCTTCACCCACTCACTTCCCTGGTCCTTCTCGCATGAACAGAGAGCAACAATACCCGAAGTCCAAAGGTGCAAACAATTCCATGTTTATTGGGCGAACTTCCAGCAAGCATGATTTCAGTTTCCTTCCTTAGTGTCCCCCTTCCCAGCTCTGACACCACAGAGCCTTACAGCTGTGTCCCTGTTCCCATTCCTGCCCTTAGCCAAACATGATTCCAATTTCCCCAGCCCCATTCCCTGTTCCCATTTCCCCCACCCGCACACCCACCCCCTCACTTCCTGATTGACTGCAGACTATATAGTAAAACTTGACTTCTGCTTAGCTGTACCTTAACCAATCCTTTTCCTGAAATTTAACTAACCAATCCTAACATATTGTAACATGATTATGTAACCAATTATATCCCACCACCTTAATTAGTTTACAGCCAGCAAAATTAATTATACAGCAGAGAGAAACAATCACAGAACCAGACAGAGATTATACAGACAAACAATGGGGAAATGGGGACTACAGTGATAGAACAAACCCAGAAATGAGGATTTCACATCCCTGCTAGTGATAAGTGAGTTCTTGCCAGACAGGATGCTTTCAAACTAAGTTTCCTTTTACATCTTCTAGGCCCTTCCCTTTCTCTGGAGGCAATAGGCATTATCAGGACAGGATTGTGTTCCGAACAGCCCAATAGCACCTTATTTCAATGTGACTAGTTGGGAATGTGAAGAGGTGACTGGTCGCTTCCCAGCTTATGGCTGCCTCTGCTGCTTAGCCAGAGGCCTTAGCCTAAGAACAGGGCCTCAGACTGTCACAGTAAGAGAAGGACCTTACACTGGCAGACAGTGATTTTCATTCTTTCTTTTATACCTCGAGAACTAGCCAAGTGATAAGAATACACCTAAATTCTTAGCTGATAGGCCTTTACAGACAGGCCTGAACATCAAAATCCTAACAATGTGTCCCTGTACCCCCTCCCCCTGTCCCCTGTCCCCATGTGTCTCTGTGCCCCCAGCCAACCAGCCCCTGTCCTTATGTAGCTCTGCACCTCCTCCCCCATCACTATGGGGCCCTGAACCTCCCTCCTCCTCTAACTCTGTGCCTCCACTCCCATTCAGCCCCTGCCCCAGTCTGTCCTCCCCCACTAGCCCTTATGAGCCCCTGACTGACCCCACCCCAGCATCCCACACTGTCTGTCTCCCCATAGCCCCTGTCTCCTGACCTGGCCTGCTGTGAAGAAGACAGGCTCTCTCTCTTCCTTCGCTGATAGGGAGTTGCTGCTTTGTTCTATTGCCACAGCACCCTTTGGTGGGCAAGAGATGGAACGGCAGCAGCATTTCAGCAGAAGCTTTTTACTGTGCAAAAAAATAAAAATATGCGGGGCTCATTAATTATGCACGTGTGCAGTAGTGCAGAATTGCCCCAGGAGGAATATTCAGACCCCTTTTTTTCCATTGATTAATACTTGCATCCAACAAAGTCCATTTCCCTATTAAGGGCCAACACAGAAGGCATTTTAGTTTCCATTAAAGTACTAGGAGGCCAACTGAACCGCTTGTCTTGGCCTCCGACTCCTTTAATTATTTGAATTACTTGATTAATTATAAAAAGAAAAGGAGTACTTGTGGCACCTTAGAGACTAACCAATTTATTTGAGCGTAAACTTTCATGAGCTACAGCTCACTTCATCGGATTCATTCAGTGGAAAATACAGTGAGGAGATTTATATACACACAGAACATGAAAAAATGGGTGTTATCATACTCACTGTAAGGAGAGTGATTAATTATGTTAACTCATGTGATTAATTACTTGAATTACTTGAATTATGTAGTGCTTATGTATTGATAAGTTGTCAGTGACAATTTTCAATTAAAAAAATCCTCCTTACATTTAAAAATGAATGGAAGGGGCTTCTCCCCAGTGGAGCTGTCTGTTATGAGTGCAGTTTGCAGAAGCATGCCTTTTAAAGCAGAACCGCTGGAACGTATAGCCAATCAAGAGATCTGATGCAGACCCTGTCTGACCCCTAAGCTCTCCCATTCAGAGATCTGATTGGCTTTGAACCTTCCAAAGTGGGTTATGACCTTGGCATGCAGGTCACACAGATGTCTAGACTCACAGGAGACCGAGACGGAAAAGACCTATTGGATCATCCAGTCCATTTCCCTGCTAATGCAGGAGCATTCCCAGCAGCCATTTTCCACTGTTTTGGCCAAACTAATTTGAAAAGCCCCTAAGGACTGAACTTCCACCTCTTTCCTAGGAAGACTATGTCATAACCTAATAGCTCTGTCTTACAGTTGAGGCATTTTTCCTGTTATCAAAGTCTAAATTGAATGTCCTTTTTTAGCTTAATCCCATTACTCCTACTTTTACCAAAATGTATTATCCTAAAAAATTCCTCTCCCTCCTTGCTGTTCACACCCTCCAGGTAGTTGTATGGTATTATCCTCTCTCCTTCAGAGTCATCCCTTGGCCGCATCAGACACAGACAGCTCTTTCCGTCTGTCTGCAGAAGTAGGGGTCTGCTCGGACCCAATTTTTAAGCCCAACCTGAACTGGCCCCCGGCCCACTCACCTCACCCTGAGAGGGCTGAATCATTTTCCATCCTGGTCCCAACCTTTCCCCCCAAACCGGATCCTGCCGCTGCATCCTGCTCATGGGGCTGGTGCAGCGGCCACTGTGTGCAGCAATGGCTCCATCCTCTGACACGGCCCCTGCTGTGCTGGGTCTGTGCTGCAGAGAGAGGGAGATGCTGTGACTCCTCGGCATCCTTGCTCCACAGCGCATGCAGCGCAGGAAGGAGGTGGTGGCTGGCAGGAACACGCAGTTCCGGTTGTGCCGATCCCAGGGGCTAAAGGAGGAGAGCCGACCTGACCCCACCCCAAGAGGGTCCAGTTGTTTTCTCACCCAACCTGACCCGGACGCCTGTGGTCAGGTCCCCTAGGATTTGGGTCAGGTTGCAGGGCTCTATCCAGAAGTCACTTCTGCCAGCCCCCTGCATTCTTTTTTGCTCTCCCAGGAATGACTTCCCATTTGTTGATCTCTCTGGGAATGTGGTGCTAGAAAAGGCACTCCTCCAGATGCAGTCACAGCTCAGCTGAACAGAGAGGAACTGTTGTCTTCCTGCTTTGTGCCATGATCCCTGTGTGTAAAAGACCCGACCCACATGGCTCTTTGTGGTAGCCATCACACCTTGCATATACCTCTTGACTTTGTTTTCCACTGTCACCCCCAGGGCACTTGTTGCTTCCCACTTTTCTCCCTCCCATTCTGTCAGTTACTTCTACCTCCTTTCCAGGGGTGCTAGTTTGCAGTTTTCTGAAATGAATCTTGGTCTCTCCTCAGGCTTTTAATTTCTCAGTGTCCCGCTTTATTTTTTCTCGGTCCCAACTGATCCTACAACTCCTCCATAGTTAGTCTCATCTGTGAAGTTCTACACTGATGGGCCACATAAAAGACACCTTCGCGCGTGCTACTGTCCGTGTAGATCTAAGGGCTGAGCTCATTGCCCCCGGGAGCGGTTGAGGACTCACTGCAGGAGTTGGGTATTTTATATTCCACATTTACAAATTCTGCCTGGAGTGGCTAGAGCAAGGGCAAGGTGCTCATTTTTATTGTTTGTTCTGAATAAATGAAACTAGAGAAGGGGGCAGTGAAGGGCGCTTCCTCTGGCTCTTTTCTCTCCAGGAAGATTAAACAATGTCAGTTGCTCGGCTGCTTCTGAAGCGCTGCTGAATGCGGTGCTTGTGGAGGGCAGGGCATGTTTTACGCCAATTAAGCCACCAATTAGGGCAGGGGCTTATTAGCTACAGTACTGTCTGGTCGGCAAGACAAACTTTTCCCAATTCTTCTCCTTTATGTTTTGTCCCCAGCAAAACAGAATAGACATTTACTGTGTCCTGGAGAAAGTCTTACAGCAGGACACCCAGGGCCTAGAGAGACAGCTTCTGAAGAAAATAATAACACTAGCCTCAAACCACATGACAGATAAGACTCAGGTAAATTAGTTCTCCCGAGATACCAATCAAAGGATCCAAAGCTTTAACTCATTCAAACTCTCTTTTGGGGGGATAAACTATATACTGAAATGAAAATGTATTCTTCTGTTAGAGGTCCACACCTTCCTCCAGACCAAAGCCCAGGTCCTAGACAGCACTTGTGCACATGCATAAGATGGGACAACTCACATGCTGAAAGTTACACATGTGCTGAGGAAGCAGCTTGCAAGCAACTCAAAGGCTGAAAACTGTTTAGCCAAGTGACTCAAGTGACTCAAGGAATATTTATGACGAATGACTCTACCCTCAGAAAGTTGGGTTGGTTCATTCACAACTCGTGCACAGAAATAAGGACTTGACTCATGTAAACAACTCTGGCTAGTGCAACCGGCTTCAGTCACCTCAGTCTCTCTCTTTTGGTTTTTGGTTTTAGGAAGCAAGAAATGAACTAAAAGTGGCAGCTAGCAACACCTTAGTGACTCTGGCACGCTGCTATTTCAGTGATGTCATGTTAGAGCTGGTGTATCATCTGGAGCTGCCTGAAGAGTTTATTTTCATTACATTGGGCAACCTGTCATCCGCCTATGGTATGGTCACTTCCCTCTTTTCTTTCAAAGTGATTGTTTTTCATTTAAGGACAGGGGATTATCTCTCTACCTAAAAATGTTACCGCTAAACAGAGCTCTGTTTGAGTGTGTGTGTAGAAACACAAGATTAACTGCTGTTGCTAGTTCTGGCCTCCAGATCATGAGCGATGCAGCTGGAGGTGCAAGCTCTAACCTATGCCCCTGAGTGAAGTACCTTAAGGATGGGAATGAGTGGAAGATCAGGTCTAGTGGAGCTCTTCTCCACCCCACTTGCCATCCCGCCCCAGTGCTCTCTCCCCTTACTCTGGGAGTGAGTTGAGCATTGGGCACAGCTGTACACCTGTGGAGGATTCCTCTCTTCAGGGTGAATCCCCCACTGGCTTTCAATGGCTGCTTTAAAGCCATTCTGCTCTGCTTACGCAGCGCCAATGGCCTCGGAACCCATAGCATCCTGCCCCACAGTGTTTCTACGTGTGTTGTAAGAAGGCAGAGAGCAGCTGATTGTCTGTCTTCCTTCTCTTCTGGCCTTTCTCTGCAGCACTTAAGTGTATCCCTTTTGTGGGAATGATCCTGAAGGTCATGATCTCCATGTTGGCGTTAGTCAAGGACAGCAGGATGAGACAAGCATTTTGCGGTGGTAAGTGCCAGCACTTCCTGTAGGTGCCCCAAATGGATATTTAGGGGGTCTTGGTACAGATTTAAGTGACTGACCAAGTTTGCAAACAGGCCCTGAACTGTGCTCCCTTCCCTGGATTGCACCAGGTGCTGCGTTCCTTGGCTCCCGTAGCACTCAGTGAAGTTGAGAGTGCTCCTTCCTTTGCAGGAGGTGCTGAGCATTTGTAAGTTCAGGCCCTTTATGACTCACGCATATCATTTAAAATAAACAGACACAAAGGCTGAAGCTGCCCCTCTGCCAGGAGGCTCCTGGGGGAGGAGGTGAAGGGAGCAGATTTCATTACTGTACATTTAAAAATCCCGTTTCCCACTCCTCCACCCATTCTCTCTCCTCAGTTTCTTCATCATCATCATCATCTCCTTTCACCCTCTTTCTCTGTCTACTCCACTTCTCTCTTCCTTTGCTTTTCAGGTGATGCTCAGTAAGGGGTTAATCCTGTGCCCTTGAGGGAAATGGGAATTTTGCCATCCACTTCATAGAGAACAGGATTGGGCCCTAATTCCTCTTAGCAAGGACACTAGATACACCTACTTTTAGGGCCAAGTGCTCCCCACTACCTTCAAATCCCACTAAAGCTAATGGCAGTGAGGGGCACTGAACATCTTTCAGACAAACTGTAACTCAGGATGAAATCATACAGTGTTCGGGTTGAATAAACAATAACTGCAGGGGAAGAGAGTCTTCAAATGATGGTAATTGAAAAAAGATGGAGAGATGTACAAAGAAAAAAGCCTTTTAAGAAACAAGAAATGGAATGGGGGAAAGAGAAATAGCTCCCAATTGATATGGGATTTCAGCATCTAGTCCTGATAGTAGCTGCCATGGTATTGGAGTAAACGATAGGCCTGGGTGTCTTCTCTGAGAAAGCAACTTCTCCTCATTATTACTATGTCCTTTTCACATGGCCTGTCTTCTCTCCTTCTGTGCAGTTCTGGAAAAATGCTCAAGGGCAGTGAATGTATATTTTATGAACTGGGAAAAGTGCCCATTCCCCAGAATGGGTGAATCACAATTCTGCAAGAACATTCTTCCCTTATATTGTCATGTGACCAGCAACTGGCTGACCTGTGAGGAGCTGGAGGTGAGAATTGCTGGCTTTCTAAACCTTTAGCGGAAATTGTGATGTTACATTCTGTGTGTCTGGCACTCTTTGTGATGATGGCATTTAATGGTAGGTCCTTTTGGATGGAACAGATTGTCATGTAAAACATCGAAAACCCATACGTTTATAATGTCACCACATCATGGAAATTCGGTCTGTACCCAGTGTACATGGAGTCTAGTTTTGTGCACCTAATGTGCAGATGAACCCGGGATAGTGGGCTAAATTAATTCCTGGTCTAAATCCATTCAGCCCCAGTGGAGTTACAGCAGGGATGAGTTGGCCTAGAATGCATACTAATCTGGGGGAATATTTTACCTGGTCTAGTTGTGAGGTGCATTAGAATATAATCCTGACACCAACCCTACGAGTCCTGGTTCTTTACCAGGAAATATTGGGATAGGACCGTTCCGACAGTGGAACAAGGGAAACTGCACTCATTAGAAGTAGGAAAGGTGTGCCTATTGGAAGATATTGAATGAATTCGTAGGAACATAAATTCTGTGTCTCATCTATGCAGCTCAAGCAGGCCGTCATCAAAGCCCTTGGTCCCATGATGGGCATCCTGCTACACAAAAAGGAGCCACAAAATCCAATATTTAAAGAGATCTCATGGCTCCTTGACCAATATAAGGAAGAAATTGATGTTTTTCACGTCACCAAGGTGAGGTACCACTCATTAAGGTAGCTGTCTCTGTGTGTGCCTGTATGACCAGCAGGAGGAATTTGCTGCCAGTGGGGTTTCCTGGTCTAGATAGTGACTTGTTAGATAATAAATATGCATACAAGTTCTGGGTTTATACACATGGTGACCCAGGCAACAAGATTTGTAGGTAACTGCCTCTTCTGAAAAGCATCCTGTTTCCTGGGGAGGAGGAGAAGGAGATAAAAAACAAAACACCTGCACAACAAGATACTCCCTCCTTGTGATTTCCCAAAACATCCTGTCAACTCTGTGTCTCTCTTTTAGATCATAAGCTCCTCAGAGCAGGGGCTACCATATGTTGTCTCTGGTCGATACCAAGCCAACTGTCAACGGTTGAAAATTAATAATAAGGAGGCTTGAGGGTCATTGCTTTGCATTGCATAACTCAATAGATATAAAATCATTGCCTGTCTGTTTCATCTACCATTCTATGCAGTGCTGTTGTAGCCATGTTGGTCCAAGATATTGGAGCGACAAGGTGGGTGTGATAATCTAATTGAAGATATTGTCTCACTCGCCTTGTCTCTCTATTTCATCCCCCCTCAGTACCACATGAGCGAGAAGTAAGGGGCCATATTCTGTCTTCAGTGGGGCTACACAGTTGTAAATGAAGTCATGAGACAGCTCTAACTTCTTGGTAGTGATATTTACTCACCGTCTATGTTGGTTGAAGCTTTCTAGTACGGAGTATGTGGTCACTTTGGGGATTGAAATACCCATGATTTGGAGGGAACCAATGCATCATGGACTTCTTTGATAGCATCAGGGCACTACACAACTGTGTAAACATAGTAAAATATGTAGATGGCATCCGGGACATCCGGGGAATGTCAAGGAGGAGCACAGTGGTTATTTTACCTCTAAATCTGGCACTTGTCTGACGACTGTTGGAATCCTGTGTCCAGTTCTAGTGGCCACAATTCAAAAAGGGTGTTGAAAAATTGACAGAAGAGCCACAGTGACGAAAGGATTAGAAAATATGCCTTACAGAGGGAGAATCAAGGAAGTAAATCTCTTTAGTTTAATACACAGAAAGTAAAAGGGTGTGTGATGGGGTTTACCTACCCCGCATTGGTTCAGCAGGGGTTAATCATGCTTTGTGGGCTGAGGAGGCCATGCCCCCTCATCTCTGCTCGGCATGCTTCAGCTGGACCCAGGATACAAAAGAGAGCCGCTCAGCTCAGGCTGGGATGGCTGCTGAAGGGAGCCGAGGCGCATTGCAGGCTTCTGCAGAGAGACTGCCAGTGCTCCAGGATTCAGAGGCCAGCCGGACTGTGGCTGCAGCTGACCCCCAGCCACCCAATGCCAGAGATGGAGGAGAGACCCCAGAATCCCTGAGAGTCCCAGCTGCGGAAGAACGGGTGGGAAGCAGCCTAGGTGGACGAAGCATTGATCCAGTTGAGATAGCGGGCTTGACTCAGCATGCTTTGGAAGGATCCCCGCGGAGTTGGTGGCAGATACCCCTGCGCCCTGGGCTGGGACTCTGTGCAATAGGTAGGACCCAGTGGAGAAGGGCTCACCACTAGGTAACACTTCCCTGCCACAAAAGCGGGTTCTATCGACTCTGGCCACTAGGCCTCATTGCCCTGCAGCCAAGGGTGGGTCTATTGACTTTGGCCACTAGGCCGCACTTCCATCCCGAGAAGGGCAGCCCAAGTGACTCAGGCTGTTGGGCCACGGTCCCTCACCCCAGGGCTGCTGCACTGATCCCGACCATTAGGCGATGCTGCCCTAGGAGCCCGGACTGCTGTGGTGGCTAGGGAGACTAGGCCAGTTGGGCCGCTCCAGATCTACTTCAATTCCTCCTCAACCTGATACCACCCTGACGGGGTGGACCTATCCTGTGACAGGGTGACTTAATTACAGTCTCTAATATCTTACATGAGGGACTCCTATTATCTAATGGGCTCTTCCGTCTAGCAGAGAAAGGTGTCACTTGATCCAATGGCTAGAAACTGAAGCTAGACACTTTCAGCCTTGAAATACGGTGTACATTTTTAATGGTGAGATAATTAACCATTAGAGCCATTTATCAAGGGCCGAGGCGGATTCTGACGACTTTTCAATCAGGATTGGTATGTTTTTCTAAAAGCTCTGCTCTGGGAATGATTCTGGGCAAGGTCTATGGCCTGTGTCATACCGACCGGAGGTCAGACTAGATGATGGCAAGAATCCGGTCCGGCCTTGGAATCTAGGAATCCCCTGAATCTGCTTCAGTCACTACATATGGCTCCTTTGTGTGCCCACCATCTGACTTTCGCCCTCTGTTGCAGAGTCTGAGCCAGCTCTTGGAGGTCTCTGGTGAATATAAGATCCCTCTACCTAAAGCGAAGTTTCAAGCCATCTGCAGAGCTCTGCACAACCAGGTGAGGGGTGGTTTTGCTTGGATCCCTTGAGCTTAGGCACAGCAGATCTGAAGCATATTAACACTGAAAAATCGATGGAATGATCGTGGAGAGCCTGGGGACCTCCTCATGCCTTACTGATTTCTGCAGGCTCAAGAGTAAGCAGGGAGCGCTCTCATTTTCTTAGCTACAGTTTGTAAAGCAGCTCAGTTTGTAAAGCAATTTCACCATAAGCCGATTACCAGGGGGAGTCAGAGTAGTAAAGTAAAAACTGTGGCTGTGTCTTGGTTAGGTCAGCTCTGCTGCTCAAAACACTTTAGCTTCTCTTATCTAATGTATTGGTCATTGTCTTTGAGTCTTGCTGTGCATGCAGGACCATCTCCCTGGGGTTCAGACCTCTAGTTGGACAAGCAGGAAGCGGAAGCTTAGAAATTAATTGAACATTTTTCTTTTCCATTGCTTCTGATTAGTTTTTCTTTGACCATTTCCCTTCTTCCCACAGATCTGTTCTCCAGCTAAGCAGCTCAGCATAGAAAACCACAAAGAGCTGTTCCATTGTGTACTTCTGCTAGGTAAGGGGAAGACACTCTGAGTGACACTGTGGTTTCTTTGTAACTTCCTTACCTTTGTGAGGTACGGTAAGAAGAAGAGTTCTGCAGGCAGTGAGGATGTGATTTCTTCCCTTGCAGCCCGTTCTTCTCCTGATGACATGCTAGCATTTCTACACAAGCAGCAGGAGATTGAGCATGAGGCCGTTCGTGTGGTGTCTTTAGAGCTCCTGAGGGCTATTGTTGGGGCTGACTGTAAGTAACACAGGAGCAACTGTGCCAGCTGCCCTCTTGGCCGACATGCTGAGGGTTGAGTTGAGGACATCCAGAGCTAAAAGCTTGAGCTACTAGAGATTGAGCTAAAGAACCAAGGCTCTGTAGGCACGGCAGGGCTGCAACAGACTCATCACCTCTGCAACTGGGGCACAGAGGCTCTAGAACACACAGTCACCAGTGGTTTGAGATCCACTAGGGGACCAAATGCTGCCCTAAGTTACCCCCATATGGCCCCAAATGGAAATCAACAGGTTCAACTAAGTGCTGAATGTAGCCCAAGATATTTGTCAAGGTCTTTTTCAACTTCAAATACAGAAGTTAACTTGGGGCTAATGCACGTTAACAATAATCAGATAAAAATAGAATAATACTCCTGACTCGAGAATCCTAAGTATTATACACTCTAGACTAGATTCTGAGTCCTGTTATGCCGGTGTAAACACAGATTAACTTCAGGTTTCAGAGTAACAGCCGTGTTAGTCTGTATTCGCAAAAAGAAAAGGAGCACGAAAGCTCATGCTCAAATAAATTGGTTAGTCTCTAAGGTGCCACAAGTACTCCTTTTCTTTTTGCAGATTAACTTCAGTCACCTCAGTCTATCAAACTCCTTTATAATATTTCCATCATGGTAGTAGGATGGCACTATTTAGAGAAATGGAATTACTTTAGATTTACACTGGTGCAACTGAGACCAGAATCTGGTCCTATGTTTTCCCCACTGATTCTGTAGAGGAGAGAAGCTTGGTACTATTCTTAACTAGGGCCCTTTGAAATCCAGGATTAATTCCAGTGTGGAAAGTGAGTGTGTGTGGAACAAAGAAGTACTGTACACCTCTCCTTATCTTTCAGTGCCTGAGACAAGAGTTAAAAAGCTTCTGATTGTGAAATCCACTCTCAGTGATCAGAATGCTACGGTAAGATTGTGTGTGGAACAGTGAAGTATTTCAATTTTTTCAGTGTTATGGGATGAATGGATATCTGGGTGGAGCTTTCATTCAGATCCAGATGGGAGACTGCAGAATAGAGAAGGCATGTCATTCTCCTGCCGGTGTTAAATGTATCCATGTTTCTAATCCAAGGAGACAAAATCAAAAGCATAATGGCCCAACTTGACTATCATACACATTGTAAGGAGAGTGATCACTTTAGATAAGCTATTACCAGCAGGAGAGTGGGATGGGAGGAGGTATTGTTTCATGGTCTCTGTGTATATAAGGTCTTCTGCAGTTTCCACAGTATGCATCTGATGAAGTGAGCTGTAGCTCACGAAAGCTTATGCTCAAATAAATTGGTTAGTCTCTAAGGTGCCACAAGTACTCCTTTTCTTTTTGTCTTGATACAGTGGAAGTGCCTCTCGTTAAGTTATTATGGGTCATACACAGGTTGCCTGGTCTGCCAGTGTCACAAATGCATTCTTGGTTCTTATGCTCCCAGGGTGGTAAAGGAAAATTTCTATTTAACCAGCTAAGAACATAAAACATAAGAATGGCTAACCTGCCTCCCGCAAAAGAATGGTTCATCTGGTCCAGTATCCTGTCTTCTGACTGCATTGTGTGAAGAAATGCTTCCTTTGGTTTGTTTTAAACCTGCTGCCTATTAATTTCATTGGGGGACCCCTTGGTCTTGTGTTAGGTGAAGGGCTAAATAACACTTCCTTATTGACTTTCTCTACACCAGTCATGATTTTATAGACCTCTAGCATATTCCCTCTTCGTCGTCTCTTTTCCAAGCTGAAACGTCGCTCTTTTTTTAATCTCCCTTGGGTGAGAAGTTATCCCATAGGCCTAATTTGTGTTGCACTTCTCCGTATTTCTTCCCATTCTAACACATCTTTTTTGAGATGAGATGACCAAAACTGCACGCAGTATTCAAGGTTTGGGGGTCCTGTAGATTCATATTGTTGGGGACACTGGGGCATGGCCACTAAATAACTTGAGGGAATAAAAAACTACAAGTGTTAATAAAGCCCCCTTGCATTAGGCCCCTGTGTTCTTGCTCCACCCCCTTTTGCCTGGAGGCATTTACAGCAGCTTTGCGTGCTAGGCCTAAGTGTTTTTGGCCCCCCCGCCTGGAGGCACACATAGCAGTTATGCTAAAAATTTGCAACAATATGTTGCAAAATTAAATTGCTTAAAATTAAGCAAGGCTAAATAAAAAAAATATAAAAAATAATGCTAAATAAAGCAGTTTTATGTATAATTTAATAAATAATATAAAAAATTAAAAAATTAGCTAAAAACTAAATTGGCTGGCTATATAAATACTTAAAGCAGCTTGCTATTAAATAAATATGCTAAAAAAAATGTATAAAAGCCTGTGTAACTTTTTGCTTTGTTGTACAGGATTTGAGATTTAAATTTTTTTGTACTTTTTTAAAGCTTTAAATAAACTTTTCTGCTTCTCCACCCCGTTGTGATTATTGGGTGCAGCACACCGGGTAACAAACCAACTCAAGCTGTTGTTCAGCCTCTCGGCACTGGGTGCCGGCAACAGCTTTTGGCGTCCCTGGGTGGGCGACGAGGCTGCAATTTAGTCTTGCCCGGTCCCCTCCTGGAGGTCGAGGATTGCGGCGAGAACCGACGCCCAGCGCGCACCGGTGAGTTCATCGGGGGCCTCGGAGGAGACGCAATTTGATCGACCCCAGAGGGCACAACGGTGCAACGCACTCATATAGTGGAGAAGCTGTTGTGGACTACGGTGAAGAACCGGTCCCTTAGACGTGGGGGAGGAGCAGCTGCAGGCCACGGTGAAGAACCGGTCCCTTGGATAAGGTAGGATCCTTTAAAATCCGGATTATATGCTCTGTTGGAACCTGGGGACGCCCAGAGTTACCCTGTAGGTATGGGACAGGGACAGAGCTCAGAGGTTAGGGCACGGTGTACGCCCCTAGAGTGCATTCTAGCAAACTGGAAGGTATTTGGTGCGAATCCGATGACTAAGAGCCAATTAAAACGATTCTGTACAGTTGACTGGCCTCAATATCAACTAGAGGACCAGGAGTGTTGGCCACCAGGAGGGTCAATTAATTACAACACGATCCTTCAGTTACTCCTGTTCTGTCAGAGAACAAGGAAATGGAATGAACATATGTATGCGCATTTGTTTCTGACTTTATGTACTCGACCAGATATTTTACAGCGCTGTAATCTAACTCCAACTGGTTTGGTAGCAGCTAATGTTAGTCCCCAGACCCCCACCCCCACTGTAATGGCAGAGCCGGTGTCCCCTTCGGCCCCTACACCCACACCTTGTAAGTCCCCAATAGTTGGCCTATACCCCTTAATCACTGAAACTAAAGTCGCCCGGTCTGGATCAGACAGGCGTCCTGCCACAACTATGCAGGTTTATACTCATGTGCCCTTTAATCCTGTGGATTTGGCTGCTTTCAAAGCACAGGCAGGAGAGTTTTCCACCAACCCAAGCAGGTTTATATCAGTCTTTGAGGGGTGCCTCAGTAGTCACAAGCCGGACTGGGATGATTGTAACGTCCTCCTGCGAACCCTATTGTCTGAGGTTGAAAGACAACAGGTTGTGTCCAAGGCAAGGGAGGAGGCACAGAGACGGTACGACCGGGATCGTATTAATGTCCCTGACCCGGATGCACAAGTCCCCCGAGCAGACCCCAGGTGGGATCCAAATGATCATGGGGATATGACCCGCCTTACCTCCTATAAGGAGTTGCTTTTGCATGGACTCCGTCACTCAGTTGTCCAACATAATAATTGGGCAAAGCCATATAAAATAATGCAAAATTTAAAAGAAAGCCCAGGGGCCTTTCTACAGCGTATTCGGGACACCATTCGACAGAACACTAATGCAGACCCCGATAATCAGGCAACTGAGTCAATTATTAAGGAAATTTTTACGAGCAAAGCAGCCCCTAATATTAAAAAAAAGTTACAAAAAAAGAAGAATTTAATGGGTATGACCATGGCACAAATTTTAGAAACTGCAAACCAAGCTTATAGTCTGAGAGAGACAGAGAAAAAGCAAAAGCAAGTAAGATTGATGGTAACAGCGGTACAGGCCGGCACTAAAAGAAGTGGCCGGGGAGGAAGGGGCCGTGGACGCGACCGTCCGGGCCTGCAGGAGAGACAACTGGGTTGCAACCAGTGTGCCCTGTGTCGACAGGAGGAACACTGGAAAAATAAGTGCCCAAAGAGGAAAGAAAAGGGGGGTGCCCCTATGATGGCGATGGTGGAGCAAGAATAAGGGTGTCAGGGGAGACGGACCACCCTACCCCCGGAACCCCGAGTAAAGATGCGGGTAAAAAGCTCAAAAATAAATTTTTTAATGGACTCTGGAGCGGCCCAAACTGCCGTAAATCAGCCTCTTCAGTTGCCAGTAGCAGATTCCCTTACTGTGGTGGAAGCCACAGGCAGGGACACCAAGTGCCCAGTGTATGCCCCAGCGGAATGTGCTTTGGGAGACAGGACTATATCCCACAAGCTGGTATACCTCCCTGAGTGTCCAACACCTCTGCTGGGACGGGATCTACTTTGTCGCCTCGGTGCCACCCTGCATTTTACTAAGAACAAAATAACCCTTACCTTACCCCCTGAAAATGCCTGGATCATGACCCTTGCAGTTAAGCCCTCAGCCATGCAAGCCCCAAAATGGAGCCCGTAAAAAGACCAGGTGTACCCCCTCGTGTGGGCATCAGGGATTCCAGAAAAGGCCACCCACCAGACCCCTATTACTATTCAGCTCATACCAGGGAAAGGCCCAGTGCAAGTAAAACAGTATCCAATCAAGAGGGAAGCCAAAAAAAGTTTACAGGAAACTATAAATCAATTCCTAATGTATGGTATTCTCCGGGAATGTCAGTCAGCCTAAAACACTCCCATTCTACCCGTACAAAAGCCTGATGGCACGTATCGGCTGGTACAGGACCTAAAAGCAGTCAATAAACGGGTTAAGACTCTGCACCCTCTTGTCCCTAACCCGTACACCTTATTGGCTTCTATAGGGGGACAGTATACCCATTTTTCAGTCCTTGATCTGAAAGATGCTTTCTTTACCATCCCAGTTGCCACAGGAGATCTTCTCCTTTGAGTGGGAGGACCAAAAAAAAGTTAAAAAGCAATTTTGCTGAACAGTGTTGGCCCAAAAATTTAAAAACTCTCCCACCCTTTTTGGCCAGGCTCTGGCCAGGGACCTACAAATATAAAATAATAAAAAAGCTCTCCTTCTGCAGTATGTAAATAATTTGTTAATTGCCACTGTGGGCCAAAAACCCTGTTTTAAAGCCACCATAAGCCTCCTGAATTTTATTAGACTCCGGGAATACCATGTAGCACAAAGTAAAGCTCAAATTGCCCTCCCAAAGGTACGGTACCTCGAGTTTCACATACGGCAAGGGGAGCGTCAGCTTTCAAGCAAAAAAAAAAAAAGCTATCTGTCAAGTTCCTACCCCAAGTAACCGTAAACAGCTCAGGGCATTTCTGGGTATGGCAGGCTTTTGCAGGATATGGATCCCAAAGTTTGAACTGTGGGCTAAACCCCTGTACAACTGTGTAAAAAAAGCAAATCATAACCCCTTCTATCGGACCCCAAAAGCTAACAAAACATTTAAAATCCTAAAAAAAAAATTAATAAAAGCCCCGGCTCTGGGCCTGCCAAATCTCTCTAAGCCGTTTCAATTGTATGCACATAAACAAAGGGGAATGGCGCTAGGAGTGCTCACACAGCTATTAGGAGCATGGAAGCGTCCTGTAGCTTATTTTTCTAAGCAATTAAATCAGGTTGCAAAGGGTTGGCCGGCATGTTTACGGGCGGTAGCAGCTACTGCCCTATTGCTTGAGGAAGCCAAAAAGCTAACATTAAAAAGAGTTATGCAAATCTATACTCCCCATATGGTCCGAGCCTTATTAAATGCAAAGGAAGGGCTTTGGCTCACCCAGGCTCGGATTGCTCGGTACCAGGCTAAGCTGTTAGAAAACTCTGAAGTCACCCTACAGCCTTGCCCCTCCCTTAACCCAGCCACTCTCTTGCCAAAAACAAAGAAACAAAAACATAACTGTTTAAAAATCATAAATGTCCAGTACTCCAGCCGTCCAAATTTAAAAAATGTACCCCTCCCAAATGCAAATTATAAGTGATACACTAATGGTAGCAGTACTGTAATAGATGGGCAAAAAAGGGTGGGTTATGCTGTTGTAACCCTCCATAACACTGTGAAAGCTAAAGGTTTGCCTGCTGGGACCTCTGCCCAGGTTGCCAAACTAATAGCCCTGACCCGTGCACTTAAACTATCAAAAAAAAAGCGGGTCAACATTTTTACTAATTCAAAGTATGCTTTTAGTGTGCTGCATGCTCATGCTAGCCTATAAAAGCAAAGGGGAATGCTAACAGCCCAAAGCTCCCCAGTCAAGTACGGGCCCCAAATCCTCCAGCTCCTAAAAGCTGTACAACTCCCCTCGAAAATGGCAGTGGTACACTATAAAGCCCATCAAAAAAAAAATCAAAATATGGCCAAAAGTAACGCCCGGGCAAATAGAGAGGCTAAGCATGCTGCCACCCTGCCATCCCCTCAGGCTGAGAACGCCCATATGCATGCCCTTATCCCATCAGTAGGGAAGCTTCCAACCCCTCAGTACTCCAAAAAAAAAAAGACAGCTAACTAACAAACTCAGTCTCCAAAAAAAAAAAATAGCTCCATTCCCTGGAAGGGAAGGTCCTCTTACCAAAGGGCCTAATCCGGCCAGTACTGCAAAAATTACATCAAACCACTCATGCTGGCAAAATTGCACTTATCCAGCTAATAAAAAAATACTTTATCACTTCCGGACTCCAACCCCTGGCTGCCCAGGTACAAGCAAACTGCTTAGTCTGCCAAAAAAATAACCCCCAACCGGAACATCCTGTGCCACCAGCTGCCCTAGAACCCACTCCGGGCCCCGGACAAGTGTGGCAAATAAACTTTACTAAGTTTCCCCAAACTCAAAAGTTCAAATATCTCCTTATTATAGTAAATCAGTTCAGCAAATGGCCAAAAGCCTTCCCATGCCATAACTGCACTGCCAGGACAGTGGCCCTCAAGTTTGTTAAAAAAATCATTCCTCGCTTTAAACTCCCCCGTAAATAAAATCTAACAACGGGACACACTTCACGTCAAAAATCATTCAAAGCATCTCACATGCCTTACAGATCCCCTGGAAACTCCATACGCCCTGGAGACCGCAAGCCAGTAATATAGTAAAGCATACCAATCAAACCCTTAAACGGCATCTCTCAAAAGTGTGCCAAAAAGCCTCATTGCAATGGCCTGATGCTTTGCCCCTCGTCCTACTCTGTATCCGAGTTCTCCCAAAGGGTAAATTAGGGCTCAGTCCCTTTAAAATTATGTTTAAAAGGGCATAGCCCATAAATAGCACCCCGGTTCTGTCAGAAAAATAAAAGTTGGGTAATGTTTTTTTGTCACAGTATATGTATTCCCTGTCTGCTGTTCTCTTGTCTCTTCACAGGTATACCAAGGATTCCCAGCCTCTCCCCTTGGACTCTCCTGTTCACTCCTTACAGCCCAGTAACTCTGTGCTTGTTCGCACCTAAAAAAACAAGCCTCTCCAAAAAAAGTAAAAAAACCCTATACCATCCTGCTAATCTCCCATACAGCAGCAAAAATCAAAAAACACAAAAACTGAATCCATCACTCTCGTCTAAAGGCAGTACCTGCCCCCTCGTCAGCAGAACAGTAAACCGTCCAACCTGCTGACTCCTCATCTAGTAACAATCTCGGGCTAAAGCTACTATTTAAAAAACACAAATAGCGGGCACCTTAATGCTAAAATGGGCCCACCCAGGTACTAAAAACCCTAAGTTAAAAAAACTCTGATAATAATTAATTGGGTAACATTGTTATTCTTTGTATTGGTATTTCCAAATTGTGCATATCGAAAGCATAACTCCTTTGTTTTGCTTGCGCACCATGTTGCTACTTTAATAAACCAAACTAATTGCTGGGTGTGTGCTCCGACTCCACTATCCCCCAAAACGGGAATGCCCCTTAACATGCTGCCCTTGACCCTAGCAGAATTAGCCACCACCAAAGAGCAGGAAAAAACGAACTCACCGTTCTAAAACAAAACCTCTTTACAGCAAGCCACCTATCAAAACCAAAAATATTCAGTTGCAGTACTCACTAAAAAAGTGTTATGTTTTACCCAAAATCAATCTAATCCCTATAAGCATCCTGTAAAAAAAAGCTCCTATGTTATTACACAGTAAGCTAATAAATATTAAATAAAAACCAACAAAAAAAGCCAACAATGTGGGTGTAATGGTTCCTCCCCTTTTAAAAAAACACTTACAAATAATCTTACCACAAAAAAGGGGTTTAAAAATGTAACTTGCCATCCAGTTAATATTTTCAATGTAGCAAGCCAATGGTAAATTTGTAATGGTCCCTATGGCAAGTATAATTTAAACAACACAATTAAAAATGCCCCCATTTATACCCAATCAAAAAAATAAAATGCCCCCCTAAAAGCATATAAACTATTTAAAAAAGCAGCCTTAAATATCCCAAAAATCCCCTTAAAAAATAATCCTTATTAAGCCCTACAGGGTCACTATTTTATATATAGCCAAAAAGCTTACAAAGTGCTGCCAGCCAACTGGACAGGTAGCTGTTATATAGCTCATAAAATTCCTCATCTTTCCATAACTGCCACACTGCCCAAAAAAAAAATTAAAAATGCCCAAAACACCTCTATTAAATCACAAAAAAAAACCCTGCGGCAACTAACTAAGGCATTGGCGGGCAATATAAAAAATCCCCTCACAACCGAGAAGCTGGTAGGGTGCTCTGTACTAAAAATAGCGCCACTATTTACCAAGCCAGCCCTAGCATGCATAAGCCGCTATACTATAAAGCTACAAATAATACTTAAAAAAATAATCTTAAAATTAAAAAACTCAATTAATAATTTAAAATCAACAATAAAAACATTAAATAAAAAAATACAGCAGCTCAAAACATTTTCCCTCCAAAACAAGCTGGCTTTAAACGATCTCTTAGCATCCCAAAAAAAAATTTATGCCCTTATCGGGCCCCAATATTATATATATATAAATAATAACAATTATAAAATCTATAAAAAAATAATACAAGCTAAAGCCCATGCCCAAGCCAAAGCACAAGTTGCCTATACTGCCCCAAAAAACAATTAATTGCAAACCTTGTTTTCAGGCTGGGGTTTGTCGTCTTAGCTTGGTGGTTTATTTAGCCTGCTATTAAAATTTCTCTTTCCTGTACTGCTTATATTACTAATATTATGCTATACAGTATCATATATCAAAACCCTTTTGCAAAAATTAATAAATCATTCTCTTCAAAGCTATCACAAAATGCTTATGCAAAATCATATTATAAAAAAATAAATAACCCAAATAAAAAAACTCAAAGCCAAGGCTATTAAATGTTCTCAAAGGGGGAAGTTGTTGGGGACACTGGGGCATGGCCACTAAATAACTCGAGGGAATAAAAAACCACAAGTGTCAATAAAGCCCCCTCGCACTAGGCCCCTGTATCCTTGCCCCACCCCCTCCTGCCTGGAGGCACTCACAGCAGCTCTGCGTGCTAGGCCCAAGTGTCCTTGGCGCCCCCGCCTGGAGGCACACACAGCAGTTATGCTAAAAATCTGCAACAATATGTTGCAAAATCAAACTGCCTAAAATTAAGCAAGGCCAAACAAAAAAAATATAAAAAAACAATGCTAAATAAAGCAGCTTTATGTATAATTTAACAAATAATACAAAAAATCAAAAAACTAGCTAAAAACTAAATTGGCTGGCTATATAAATACTTAAAGCAGCTTGCTATTAAATAAATATGCTAAAAAAAAAAATGTATAAAAGCCTGTGTAACTTCCTGCTCTGTTGTACAGGATTTGAGATTCAAATCTCCCTGTACCTTTTTAAAGCTTCAAATAAACTTTTCTGCTTCTCCACCCCGTTGTGATTATTGGGTGCAGCACACCGGGTAACAAACCAACTCAAGCTGTTGTTCAGCCTCTCGGCACTGGGTGCCGGCAACAATATCGTGGCACAAAGAAAGTTGCTGTCTTCTTATCGATCCTTTTCCTAAGTACAGTACAGGAATCAGGGGCACAATGGTACCAGATGTGCCTGTTACTTTGGGGTAGGCTCATTGATTAGGGTTACTCTTCTTGGGGAGGGGGGGAGGGTCTGTAATTCTATTAATGTGCTGCTTATGTCACTTGTGTGGAGCTCTCCTCCTTCCTTCTGCAAGTCCCCTCCCAGTGGAGCTACCCTGCAGTACCTCGGTTCCCCAGGGCTGGGTCCCTCCAGCCGAGAACTAGATGAACACGCACGCACGCACTAGCAGAGCGAGTCTGAGCGGACCAGGTCCATCAGCCCTCTCCAGCTGATCCTCTCATATGGCCCTGTACTCAATGGGCTGGGTTAAGCAGCACTTTCAGCTGCTCCCCTCTTACGTGCCCCAAGTTTAACACATCCCTATCCCACTTTCACGTTACAATTGTACTGGTAGTAACCCACTTCATGAGCAAACCCCACAGTATTTTTGGGCACTACCGGGATCTTTAGCTTAGGTAAAAGAAGGGTTGCTGCAGAGTAAATGGGGGAAGCGGAAAATACAGAGTAAAATTGGGAGGGAGAGAGCGAGAGAGAGGGAGAGAGAAGCAACCAGCTGAACCATAAAAGTTATTTGTTGAATAACAGTGATAACTACACAAGGAGGGCTAAACAAACATAATGGTTACATTTGAAAGGTTAATACCTGAGGAAGAAAAGAAAATGGAGGGGCGGGCGGGGGGGGAATCTCACCCACTCCATGAGGCTTGAACTGGGTGGGGTTCCCAGGTGGTGGTGGTAGCTCAGGGTCCTGAGTGCTGGAGACAGGCAGAGCCCCCAGCACAATCAGTCAGGAGATGGAATCCCAGTGGAACTGAAGCAGAGTTTGGGTCTATACATCAGAACCCTTACTTGGGCATAGGTAGGGGGTTTGTAGAGAAAATACAATGGTTCAAGGGAGAACACTAGATTTGTTTATGGGTAAACTGATGGGTTTTCAAGGGTTTTCTTTAGGCTAGACAATAGGAGCTGATCACTCTTGGCTATGGGTGGTGGTTTTTCCAGGGAGCTCACAAGGCAACTAGGCTGCTTCAGTATTTTAGGATAATAAAGATTTATTACTAGAATTGGTCTGATAATTGCTGAGCTAGGTGTGTGCAGGCGTAGGTTCATTAGCATCTGGAGCAGGGATTCCCATGATGCAGTGCGTCCCTGCTTTTCTGGTCCCAGAGTTCAGTGCGGTTCTCTGTTCCTCATTCTTCATGCTAATTCCTATCCCATCTTTCATGCAGATGAGGCTAGGGGAGTTGTCCTGTTCTTCATTCTGTATGCAAATGGAGATGTCTTAATCTTGTCACCCTTCTCAGGAGGGGTCTAGGTGTGACTCCCAACACCCTTCATTGTTCTCTGCAAGCCTTTTCTCTGATGGGTTTGGGTTCAAACAGAGACTGGTGGGGGCGGGGGGTGTCTTTCATGAGTCAGACAGGCTAGATACTGCGCCCTGGTTCCCCAAAAACACAGAGCTGACTGGTCTCAACAATAAGGATGACAAGTGAAGTCTAGTCCAACTGGAGACCATTCATTCTTCGTTCTTCATTCTTTTTTCATTAGACTCAGGGAACTTTTGATTGGTTTGGATCTCTGATTGGATGAATAGCACCATACAGCTGTGATTCGCTGGCCACGTCCCGTCAGTGGGTGGTTGACTGTATCCGCTGCCTTCTCTGTATACAAGGTGAGGAGACCATTAGCAGGTATAAGGAATTCTTCACCTTCTTTCACTGTTGTAATGTCCATTTGTCTGCCTATCTAGTTCTTTCTGTCCTGTCTGTTGTCGCTTAGATAACAGAATGGTGGGCATCTTGTAAATACCTCATTAGAAGAGAAGATTCTGATGTGTAAAGAGCCTAGCACACTTTTGGGAACTGTACAACTAATAAATGGTCTGCATACAGGTAGATAAGCACTAAATTCCTTAGGGCTTGTCTACACAGGGACACTAAGGAAAGTTAATCCAAATGAACTAAAGGTGTACATTTCAAGTGCATGAGGTAAATGGCATTAAACACATGTGTGGATGCTCGGATTCTGAATTGAAATGGGCCTTATTAATTGTAGTGAATTCCATGGATGAAACTAACCTGAATGAAGGCCACTTTAATTCTAAATAAGTGTGTCCCCATAGGTGTTTAATGAAGTTTAACTCATGCTTTTTGAAAATGAATGGGGATTAGCTTTCTTGAATATCGCCATGGAGACAAGCCCTTGGTACTAAACATTTTCATTCTCTTTACCCTGCCACTGGCTGTACTGGAGGGGTTTCCTGGAATAATTCTGTAAACAAAAAGTTCTTCCAGCAGCCCTCTGGCATGAGCCTTCAGAGCTATTGGAGTAAGTAGAGGCCATTTTTCCCCTTTGTGAAAGAGTAGGATATTCTTTTCACCTAAGGGTTAGATGATAAGGGATAGAGCTTGGTTATCGTTTAAGGCCATTTCCAATGAGGGTGACCAGACAGCAAATGTGAAACCTCGGGACAGGGGGTGGGGGGGAATAGGAGTCTATATAAGAAAAAGACCCCCAAATGGGGACTGTCCCTATAAAATTGGGACCCCTGGTCACCCTATTTCCAATTATTATTAATCAGTCCTAAAAACAGTGTTGATGATTCAGAAACAGAATAAGGGACTCCAACCTTTGAATGTACAACATAGTAATCCTAGCATTGTTTAGAAGTGACTGATGAGCCTGGGTTTCTTGCCGAAGTTTTTTGTCTATTCCCGTCTCTTTTACAAGGAGAGTTTGGTGGAGGGATTCACCTCTAAACTGGAACCTCTGATCTACCTGCATGAGTTGTACTTGAATAGGAGCTTAGATGTAAATAGTGAGAGCAGAGAGACTACTAAAACCGGACACACACAGAAAGACTAGGGACCGAATGGCTAGGCAGCAGTTCTGCGGAAAAGGACCTAGGGGTGACAGTGGACGAGAAGCTGGATATGACCCAGCAGTGTGCCCTTGTTGCCAAGAAGGCCAATGGCATTTTGGGATGTACAAGTAGGGGCATAGCGAGCAGATCGAGGGACGTGATCGTCCCCCTCTATTCGACATTGGTGAGGCCTCATCTGGAATACTGTGTCCAGTTTTGGGCCCCACACTACAAGAAAGATGTGGATAAATTGGAGAGAGTCCAGCGAAGGGCAACAAAAATGATTAAGGGTCTGGAACACATGAGTTATGAGGAGAGGCTGAGGGAACTGGGATTGTTTAGTCTGCAGAAGAGAAGAATGAGGGGGGATTTGATAGCTGCTTTCAACTACCTGAGAGGTAGTTCCAGAGAGGATGGTTCTAGATTATTCTCAGTGGTGGAAGAGGACAGGACAAGGAGTAATGGTCTCAAGTTGCAGTGGGGGAGGTTTAGGTTGGATATTAGGAAAAACTTTTTCACTAGGAGGGTGGTGAAACACTGGAATGCGTTACCTAGGGAGGTGGTAGAATCTCCTTCCGTAGAAGTTTTTAAGGTCAGGCTTGACAAAGCCCTGGCTGGGATGATTTAGTTGGGGATTGGTCCTGCTTTGAGCAGGGGGTTGGACTAGATGACCTCCTGAGGTCCCTTCCAACCCTGAGATTCTATGATTCAATGATTCTACGATAGCACATGGATCCTCCCATATGAAGATCCATGCAGTAGGGGTTCAGTTTCCTTAATCCTTACAGTACTTTTTCTCCTTTTCTCCACTCCAGGCCAGTCCATAAACCTGGGCTCAGCAGAGGAGGAGCTGAGATGTCTCCGTGAAGCACTAACAGCTCCAGACCCCGAGGCTCTGTTTCAGGCATCTTCCAAAATGGCCAGGGTAACGGACTCAAAAAGCTTGTGCGGATGTGCAAGTCACCGGGCACCGTTCATTTGACATTTGCTCTTTCATGATGCCTTTCCGTACTCGGAGGGAGCTGTGGGAGCGGGGCATTGGTTGCTAGTAACCAGCAAGATGCTTTTCATAGATGTGTGCTCTGAATGCCACGTAAAAACCAGATTCCACAGAATGTTGCACGCCCATGAAAATGCGCACGCGGATGCACACACATGTACCTATCCAGCAGGGCCGGCTCTTGCTTTTTCACTGATCCGGAGCGGTGAAGCACAAAAAATAATGAAATAAAAGACCCCCATGCCGCCCTAAGCTTGGCTGGAACACCGCCCCTTGCAATCTGCCGCCCCAAGCACGAGCTTCCTCGGCGGGTGCCTGGAGCCGGCCCTGCCATCCAGCCATCCAGGAGAAAAACTGTGTTAGTGGAACATCAAGCTGAGAAACCACCCAGGATTCATTCTGTCACCTTGTGGGTTTGCCTTCGCCGATATTTGTGTGCACGCCTCTCTTGACTGACTTCTGTGTGCTGTAAAAAGATGCAGTGTATGTAAGAGACTACAAACGGGAAACTTACCTCCTGCATATCCAGTACAATGTTGTGCTAACTGTGCAACAGAGTCTTTGCCTCTAACCTGATATCATTAGTGTAGAAGACAAAAATGTAGTCTATAGACTAGAGAGAGAATTGTAATCCCAAATGGCGAGCTAGACAGGAGGCTAATTCACCATTTGCTGATGCAGGTATATCTTTTTTTCCATTTTTAAAAGTGCTGGAGCCAAACATCATGGCGGTCTCTCCTGTTTTTGATTTGTTCCCAGGTTGTTAGTGAGTACTTTCCTTCGGAACAGGCCACAGACTTTATTGAGGCCACATTGGGTGGTCTGTTGTCTGCTAGCCCCACCTGTGCCACGGCAGCTGGACTGTGGATGAAGATCATCCTAAAGGAGTGTGGAGGTGCCATGCTGGACGAGGTAAAACTGGGAACTGGAGAGCTTTTCTGCCTGAACTCTAGACTTTTTGATCTTTGCCCTCATGTGTAAGGAAGAAAAATCTTGCTGTTTCTCCCCCTCGGACATAGAGTCGATTCCATCTCTGTTTCTACCCTAAGATAGGCAATGGCAGAATCAATAGCAGTAGACCGAGATAATCCAAGGGAAAAGGAAGATGGTTGGTTGTTTATTGGTCTAGCTTGTTGCCAAAGTATTCAGCCAAGAAAGGCTTGAGAAAACAGACTCTGGGGAAAAGACAAGAAGACAGAATGACTGGCACTTGGAGGCCTCCAGGTATTAGGAGGCCTATGGTTAAGGGCTACATGGATTAAAAAGAGCACTGGGCTATTGCCAGCCTCTTGCCAGGTTTCTGAGCCTGGGCTCCAGCCCGAGCAGGAACAGCTCCACTTTTAGCCCCATGGTGCAAGCCCCACAGGCCCAGGTTGACCTGAGCTCTGAAACTCAGTGCTGTGGGATTTTTTTGCTGTGTAGACCTACCCTTTAAGAAGAGAAGGAGGGAGGGAGAAAACGCTAGTGTCTTTGGGATCCACTATTTATATGCCTTATTCTGGAGCCCAGTGCATTAGGGCTAGATGAAAGGAGCACTCCACAAATCTTCTAACAAGGCTGGTGAAAGGCCTCAGGACAGGGAACCCTCGCAGCAGAACTGCCATGTTTGCACAGTGTTTTAAAGATGTGAAGGGCTAGGAATGAATATGAGAGGCGGTCCCCTGTTCATAGTCTCAGGCATTTGCACACTGTCTTTAAAGCACTTGCATATTTTGTGCTTGTGGTTGTTGATGAGCTCTGCATTCTTCGAGGCAAATGGTCAGATTTGGCTGCTTAAATCACACCTGCAAAATCTGGGCAAGCAAAGCCGCCTTTTGTGCATGTGAACTGGTTTATGTAATGCATAGCTGGGCACCACCACATTAAATTACCTGGTGTGTCTGTGTGTGTGTCAGTGTTAATTTTTACAGCCGTGTGTGGGAACTTTGTGTGGGTTCAAGTTACGCAGACGTATTTGAACATTTGCTTCTTGAAGTGAGGCATTTCTAAAAAAGCAGCAAATGGCTAAATAAAGGTTTTGATTCTGTAGAGTGAATGGAGAGAAAGAAAAAGGGACATTTCTTTCTGGTTTTGTTCCTTCCAGGTGCCAGATATCCTGGCTATACTATATCGCCACATGCCTACGATCCAGGAGGGCAGCTTGAGGCAGTTCCTGGTGGAGGCAGTGTCCATTCTAGCTCACCATCACCAAGAGGCAGTGATCTCCAGCCTCCTCAGCAAACATCTGCTGATGGACAGGTATATACCGCTACCTATTGCATTCATCTTGGTAAAACCTGGATCCCACAGCTTTACTAGGAGATGCAGGGCTTCATTTAAGCCACAGACAGTTTGGGATCATTCCTAAGGGTTAAGAGCCTGGCTCTTTCTGCAGGAAGGTCCAAGAACATGTTAAGGTGGGGTGCGGAGAGAAATTAAGTGTCATTCTGTTTCCATTCATGAATAGCTGCTTTGACATCCTAAAGACCTATCTTTACTGGTATAACTGGAGTGTACTGTTGGAAACATCTACCTCTCTAGATGCCTGAATTGAGCTCACTCTGGAAATGAGCAGTGGCTGTTGGTTTCCTGGTAGCATGACAGCTTCAGGTGCAAATCCCTGGCTGATTGCAAAGACTAGGGCCAATATTATCATCAGACCTCTGCTTGGTATCAGTGAGGGTGGGGCTGCTAGAGCAGAGTTGCCATCCTTGGTACTTAAAAGTGGACTGGAAGCAGATCCATCATTTCGTTTAAAGATCCCTAACTGAGGTATCAGTGATCAGTGCTGGAATCTAAGACCATAAGAACAGCCATACTGGGTCTGACCAAAAGGCCATCTAGCCCAGTACTCTGTCTTGCGACCGTGACCAGTGCCACATGCCCCAGAGGAAATGAACACAACAGGTCGTTGTCAAGTGATCCATCCCCTGTTGCCCAGTCCCAGCTTTTGGCAAACAGAGGGTTGGGACACCATTCGTGAAGGGGACATAGGATGGCCATGAATATTCATTCTCATAGTTGTATGTCCATCGAGTAGGAATCTGGCTGTTCTTTCATTCACTTGCCTTCCAAACCCTAGCTCTTTGGGAGCCACATGCTCATGATTCCATATTGACTGGGAAGTGGAGAAAACAGGAAGTGAGGTTGGCGCTCTGTGTCCTGTCCTTCTGAAGTCTAGTATTAATGGTTAGGCTGCAGGAGGACTAGGTCACTTAACTTAGTTCTGTAACTGGAAACTCCATATTTAAACACGAGGAGAGTTAAAGGAGGACAGGACTCCTAACTCTCTCATCATAGGCAAGGAGAACATTTGGTCTTTACTAAAATATGACGCATTCAGGGTGAGCCACAAAAGTGTCCAGGGCTCACCTGTAACTTCTGTTAAACTGCAGTGACACCGCTGAGCTGTGGAGATCTCTAGGGGGAGACCCCTTGCTTGCCACTCAAGTCCTACAAGCCCTAATCCAGAAGATAAAGACTCCAACAAGAACAGAAGGCAGCATCACCTCAGAGGCAGAAATTGACAGGCATTTGGCAGCTGCTGAACCTCTCTCAGTAAGTTAGATGACAGACACATCTTTCAGGCTTTCCTGTGCCCTGTGACAATCCTGCTGATGGAAAGCGGGAAGTGTGGTATAATATTGCTGTGTGGGCACTTCTCCTCTGATGGACTGTTTCCCTGAGTCCAGCTCTGCTGTCTGTGGAACAAATACGGCAGTTTTAGCTACGTTACTGATTTCCTTAATACTATCTGGCCATTAGAAAGTCTTTGGAGCAGGTTTCTCACAGTGCTTTGCAAATCTTCCTTTGGACTTGCAGCATGCCTTGGGAGGTCATACACATTTATACAGATGTGGGAAAGTGAGCCACGAGTTAAGCAAATTGCTCGCTGTCATTCAAGTTACTGGCCGAAGGGAGAATTTAGTACAGCAGACATCAGAAGGGGAGAGAGGGTGTGATGGTGTTGGGAAGAGACCTCCTTTTTTACCATGCTCTCCTTTCAGGCAACATGTGCCATCTTTGAGGTGGTGTCAGCCCTGCAGTCGAGCAAAGCTGTGCGGGAACTGCTCCCAGAGTTGTTTCCTGTTCTCCTGCAGCAGGTCAGCCAAACCCTCGGACAAAAGCTGCCTTTGCCAACGAGAAGCAACCCGAGCGAAATCCGAGAAGGGCTACAACTTACTGAGGGCAACCCTTGCCGGTAATTAGAAGGAAGGGAGAGAAACCAAGAGAATTCCAGGAGAGTTGTGTGACGCTCCCCAGGAGTTCCCAGGGTTACGAGGCACCTTACCATCACGTGCCCTTCAAGTGAGGAAGTCTTGTCTGTGCCTGCTGTGGGTCAGTTCCCTGAAACTACCAGGCTCTGGCAAAACAAACCCTGCCACCCAGGCCTCCTCAGACCTCAGTCTCTTTGTACAGGTTAATGACAGGCACACACCCAACCCCGAGTCTTCTGACCATTCCGTATAGTGTCCAGCCATTTATCCACTGAACTCCCACAGAATTGTCAGGCCTGCTGTTCCCAATGGAACATTACACACCAGTTTATTACTTCTTCTTTAGACTCTGTACTCGATACTTATACTCTGTACTGCAAAACACACAGCACTTAGATATATTTCTAGTGAAAAGAAGAACCGAGATTATCAAAGAACAGAGATTCCAGTGACCGTGAGTAAGAATGCAAGCAAAAAATGGTTACATTTCAAATGAAATCATAACCTGCTCCTAGAAACTAAACTTAACCAACAGGTTAACCTCCTGTCTCAAGATGTTTCTCACCCAAAGTTCTCAACCAAGCCTGAGCGCGACCCCTCTTTCATGAAGCAAACTCGCGGTCCATCTACTTCCTAAGTGAAAGATGTCCCCCAAATAGACTAGAGCAAACCTTTGATGTGTACCCCAAAATTGGGTCCCCATCCCCTGTCTACTTCCTGCTACTTTTCTTTCTTTGATGTTCTCACAGTCCTTCTCAACTGAATGTGAACCCTACATGCTTAATGTACATGTAAACAAACAGATGGATAAACATCTGTTGCCTGAAAGAAAACCATTTTCCCGAGACACAGATCCTAAGAATGTAATTTTCAATGCCTATCCATGACTCTTGACACAGCATCTGGACATGCATTTCACAATGATATTGGCGACATGGGCTTTTATTTGAGACTCATGGGGCAATCTTTTAGTGAGCTAGAATGTATGTACCAGGCCCCTCGGCACCCACTCTGTGCCCCTCGCCAGTTAACACTAAGATTCCTGAGTCCTCAGTTGACTTCAGCTCTGGTAGCACATTAATGTACATTTCCCACCAATCTCGCAACATTATTAGTTTCTCTTCTTGTTGTGTTTCTTTATTCCATGCCAACAAGGTGCTGAAATTACAGACTTCATGGTTTTATAGTGTCTCTGAATTTTCCTAGGAAACCAGGATCTCAGCTCTGTTCACAGATGGGCAGCAGGTATCAAATAAACATAAGGAAGTACTACTTCACCCAACACACTGTCAACCTGTGGAACTCATTGCCAAGGGGTGTTGTGAAGGCCAAAAGTATAACTGGGTTTAAAAAAAAAGAGAATTAGATAACTTCATGGAGAACAGGTCCATCAATGGCTATTAGGCAAGATGGTCAGGGAAGCAACCCCAAGCTCTGGGTGTCCCTAGGCCTCTGACCGCCAGAAACTGAGACTGGACAACAGGGATTGGATCATTTCATGATTGCCCTGTTCTGTTCATTCCTGCTGAAGAAGCTGGCATTGACCACTGTTGGAAGACAGTGTACTGGACTAGATGGACCATTGGACTGACCCTAAGTAAGGCTGATCTTATGTAGTGGCCACAGTGGGTCAGGTTTCCAAGATGGGTGCCTCAGTTTTGTCCGCAAAACTTGAATTTGTTCAGATGGATGGGTACCTAGATATGTGATTGCTGGCGCTGCAGACACGAGTATATATTCTGCTCATGCTGTTGGCCCATGTGCAGGCCCATTTTAGGTACCTATATGTGACGGGGTGGTAGGCTGTGCCCCGGCCTCTTCCATGGACACAGACTGCTCTGAGTCCCTCCAAAGTGTTCTAGGGATGCCTGCTCCTGAGATCCTGGTGGTAAGGGCTCTGATGACTGTTTGACCCCAACGGATGATCTTAAGTCACCTTTACGCTTGACCTTTGTTTTCTTTCTCCTCCCTCTTGTCTATACTTTCGTGTCTAGGTTCCTCCAGACCCTTTACATATATTTCCTCTTTACCTGGCCCTTCAGGTTTTATTTCCACCCTCCTGGGCCTCCATACCTGCCTTGGTGTCCCTGTTAGAAAGGGATTCCAGTCCATGCCCAGTAGAAGGCAGTGGGGCAATCCATCCACTACCCCTACATGTTTCTGCCTAAACTTCCCCTTAATTTTCAGAGTCACCTCTGCCATTGGGCAGAATTTATTGTCCCCATGGACCTGGTATTCAGTTTTGATCCTACCTCTGGGAAGTATCCAGTGGGGTTTCACTAACTCCTGCCTGATTAGCAAACAGGATGAAGCTGTGTCCATTAGTCCCTTTGGTGGCTCCTCCCTACCCAGACCGATATGGTAGGTACTTTCTTTTTTCTTCCCTGCCTGGGAGTCTTGTCCCAACCACAAAACTGGGCAAACCCACAGTCCATTTTCGGACAGTCTCTTTTTAGATGTCCTTCAGGTCCATGTTGGAAGCACGCCATAGGCCAAGCTCCCACAACAGTTCCTTGAGGCTCCTCCCTCTTCTTCTTGCTGCCCTTCCCAGCTGTAGGCACTCTGGTCCTTCTCAAATCTAGTCCCTTAAGCCACTGACTCACTCTGGGAATGTCCGCCTCTGCAAATTCCTCTCACTTTAACTGTGGGGTCCAGATGAACTGGCTGGCGCCACAGAACCCATACTCGGGTATGCTCAGGGAGACTCTGAAGAAACTTCCAGAACCATGCAGTCCATGATCTCCCCCATGGTCTGAGTATCTGGCCTTACCAATGAGTGGCCCAATCTTTTAATTTCTGTCCAAATGCACAGAGGCATAATCCCTCAATCCATCTTTCAACTCTACATTTCTGGCAGTACTTTTCTGTAGACAGGCCCCACCTCGTCCAGCATGGCTGCCTTAATCATGTAATAATCTCTTGCCTGCTCATCACTAAAAGCCCTAGATGTGCTTCCCCGGTTAAATAGAGTGTCAGTTGAAGGGCCCACATTGTTCTGTCCCTAGGAGGTCTCACTGCTCCTCCTTGAAGAGTAACCCAAAACACATGGGGGTTGTTCGCGGGTCCCATTTTACAGTCTGATCTCCTGTGCCTGGTTTCCATTTCCTGTCATGGGACTCACCAAACTTTGGGGGAGTTGTTGCCAGACCTGGGCTTGCTCCCGTATAAATTCCTGCTGACTCTTTTGCTGTTAAACCTACCGGGCAAGGAAAGGCTGTTTTTCTGCCTGCTGGGATTGTTGGAAGGTCTGTCGGGTCTTCTACACCAGCGGTCTCCAAACTGGGGTGCGCGGGATGATCCCAGGGGGGTGGGCGTGGCAGCAGTTGCGCCGCCGGACGGCACTCCACCGTTTTTTTCCTTCGGCGGCAGCTCTGCACGTCCACGGCTGGTGCTCCCCTCTGGCGGTCCGCCTGCGGCAGGTCTCCCATCGGTGGCGCGTCTGCGGCAGGTCACCCTGGGGGTGCGTGAGCCAAAACGTTTGGAGAGCACTGTTCTACAGCAGCAGTTCTCAACCGGGCCAGTTTTAGGGGGTCTGCCAAGCAGGGTTGGCTTTAGACTAGCTGGGGCTCAGGGCAGAAAGCTGAAGCCTTGAGCCCAGCACCTGCACTAAAGCCTCAAGCTCCTGCACCCTGTGGGGTTAAAATCTGGAGCCAGGAGCCCCAAACTCTGATGCCTGGCAGGGCAGAGGCCTGGAACTGGGCCATGGAGTATTTCTAGCATGTTGAGGTAGGGGGGAGGCTCAGAAACAGAAAGGTTGAGAATCCCTGTTCTACACTTCTCTTTGCTGCTTCATCACCCATTTCAGTGTTCCCTCCATCGCCTGGACTGCCAAACCTCTACACCGGCTTCTCCAACAGGCTCTCCATTTGCATAGATAACAGGGAAATCCCTGATGAGCCCCCAGCTGTGACAGAGAGGGGTGTTGCACCCCCACATCTTCCACAAACACAGACCGCGTTGAGACTTTTTTGCTTGTAAACACCAACGTATAGTCTATTTAATCCCCCTACCAATACATAGCACCTTTATATTGTATCTCAACTTTCTAAGCTCTTCTCCAAAAATCAGGTGGGGGGTAAGGTGTTTCCACTCAGAGACCTCACTTTGTCAGGCTCTCCTAGCTTTTTGTCTTTCTGTTTCTCTTAGGGTGACCAGACAGCAAGTGGGAAAAATCAGGACAGGGGCGGGTGGGGGGATAGGCACTTGTATAAGATAAAGCCTCAAATATTGGGACATCTGGTCACCCAAGTTTCTTTCTCTGTCTGTTCCCCTCAAAGGGCTCCTGCCCATGTCCTTTTATACAGTTTCCCTGTTAATGGAATGATTGGTTCCTTGACTCATTAGCCCCAATCTGACCTCCTAATCAGGTACACCTCTATCCAATTAGGCCTTCTGTGAGGAACCGAATTAGTACGAATAGTGACCAGAGTGCTGACTCAAGTGCAAACCCTCAGCACTCTGTCACCTCATATCTGGAGATATGACCCCAAAATGTCCATTAATGATCACCACACTCTATGCCCCCTGTTTCTGGGTCCTGATCATGTATCTTTTCCATATCACTGTACTCTGCTAGTGCCCATACTCCTTGCAGAAAGAGAAAAAGCCCTGGCTGGGATGATTTAATTGGGGATGGGTCCTGCTTTTGAGCAGGGGGTTGGACTAGATGACCTCCTGAGCTCCCTTCCAACCCTGATATTCTATGATTCTATGATTCTATGAAAAAGGACTGCAAAATTTTGTCCGTAGCAAAACTAGTCCTATCAGATGTATGAGACTGAAACTTACCTCCCAGCATCAAGTCCTTCCAGGGACACTAGTGTCCAGGACATTGCCAATGGATGAACTGCCGATTGAACAGCAGACCTGAGAAGTAACCGGGGCTTCCTGACTCTCTGTTCAAGCTGCACCTTCCTCCTGATTGCTGCAGTTCTGTGCCTCTCTTTCCCCAGGCTTTCTATCAAAGCATTAGAATCTGTGCTTTTCAAGGGTGGGAATGAGAGACTGGTGAGAGCGCTCAGGAAGCAGAGGACTTGGACTCTTGTGGAAAACCCCAAGACACACCATGAGGGAGTGTGTCTGCTGGTGAGGTAAGAGATCTAGGAGGCATCATTTTATCCTTGGGAATGAGTAGCCAATAGAGTGGCTGAGAGGGAACCTCCCGTTTATAGCTTTGTGGGCGGGGGGTGCGGGGGTGTCCTGGGTGGAAACACTCAGCTCCCACTCCTAGATATCAGAGCTGTATGCTCAGAGCAGCTGAGTTTTTGAAGTGTGCAATCTAGCCCATGAGCGGTTTCTTTTGTCTTCCAGGCTTCTGCTAAGATCTGGGCTCATAACACCTGAGATCATACAGAGCCTCCTCCCCTGGGTGAATTCCCCCTCAGAAAACCACCGAGTCACAAGCACAGCTTTCCTTGCCCAGGTAAGACACAGGGCTCTGAAGAGCAGTTTCACCATTAGACTCTTGTCTGCCTTTCTTTCGGGAGTTGTACAGTTCAGTTCATAGGAGTAATTGTCATTTTAGACAGTAGAATAGGTCCTCCTTTATATGGAAACCTCACCAGGAACTTCACGATACCTTTCTGAGTCCTTCTCTCTCTCTCTGTGGTTTTTATTGCCGTCATTGCCTATACTAGCTACACAACCACAGGTGCTGGCTGAGAGAGATACGGACAGAGTTTGGATGACTGGACCTCTTCTGCCAAGTCCTAGTGCTGATCCTTACCAACACCTCCTGAATTTGTTTTAGCTCAGCACATCTTCTGAATGAACCGAGTGTCCTAATACTACCAACCAAGCAACCTACAACTACATTAATGTCTATCTTAGGTTCTCATTACTCTAGTATCGGAGTACCTCTAAACTCTTTAATGTCTGTATCCCCACCACACTCCTGCGAGGTAGGGAAGCACTATGTTTCCTAGTTTACAGGCAGGGAACTGATGCACAGAAGGGTTAAGTGACTTGCCCAAGGTCACACAGGAAGTCTTTGAGGGAGCAGGAAATGAAACCTGGGTCTCCTAAGTCCTAGGCTAGTGTGGGGATACCTGCTGGAGCATCCTCCCTTTCCACAGTCTTCCTCCAACATCTACATCATATTTCCCACTTCTGCGAAGCAACTATCTTCGGGGCTTATCTGGTTCTAAGAAAAACAACCTCTCTGTGCCTGTGATGGGCTGTACCTGGGCTTTAAGGCTCCTTACAAGAGGCCCCATGGTCCTACTACACCCTGCCCCAGGAAAAGAGCCCCCAGTCTGGGTCTGTCTAGAGAGGCCTCATGAAAGCAGCCAATCCGAGCCCATCAGGCTCAGCTAAAAGGAGCTGAAGGGCTTTAGCAGGTCAGTTCCTGGCAGGAACTGGAGGGGCAAGAAAGGGCGCTGCTCTCTGGCCACAGAAATTCAGGGGACAGCCAGAGTTTGATTCTGGCAGCCTTTACTTAAGCTGGGTTTTCAGGAAGAGAGTCCCAAAGAACTTTAACCCTGAGGTGAGGGTGAAGCTAAAAGTGGCCGGTAGGAAGAAGCGACAATGACCTGAAATCAAGCAGTGCCTAGCTCCTGTTTATAGGATCCATGGTTTGGAACCCAGAGTTAGGGGCAGGCCCAGGTTCCCCTACCACCAACAGTGGCATAAGCCCCATGGAGGGGACAATGCTAATGGAGAGCTTGAACAAAGGGCAGAATGTAAAGGACCCAGAGTTGGGGCTGGAGACCCTAGTGAGGGCAATGGGACTGTTCTTGACTACCCCAGAAGGGGTTCCTTTGGACTTTGGGACTCAGCCAGAGGCCTGAGCCACAGAAGACTCACTGAGGACGGCTGGCAGGATGCACCAGGGGTGAGAAAAGGACTGTGATACCATACCCAGCCACTAAGAGGCTCTCAAGAGGTGAGTGGATCCCTATTCTAGTGCCCAAAAGGAAAGCTCCATGTTTTGTAGACCTTTCTCATTTGTGTGGAATTTCTCATTTGTGTTACAGTGTATTATGTGCCAAGTATCAGAGGGGTAGCCATATTTGTCTGTATCCTCAAGACTGGGGCTGTAGGAGGACTCCTTGTTGTTTTTAGTGTATGACATGTCTGCTCAAATTCTATTCCCAATCTTAATGATCCTATTGGGGCTAATGGACAGGTTGATTTTCTTTCAGCTAATGAGTAATCCCATGCTCAGGGAGAAGAAGTTCCTGAAGCCAGTCTTATACATCTTGGAAGAAAAGTCACATGATAGGAACAGCATTGTCCGGCAGATGGCTGTAAGAGGCCTGGGAAATTTAGTCTATGGGGCGCCTGAGAAGGTAAGAGAGAATACTGGCTAGAATGCAGCATAACTAGAGAAACCAAGGAAAATAGTTGTTCGGAGTTTACAGAGGCTGCACACAATGCACTAGGCCAAATTCTGCTCTCACATACCCGAGTAACCTCTTTGCTGTCAATACAGAGCAAGCTAGATCCTTTGCTAAGCTGGGCATGAGCAAACAATCTGTGCACTTTAATATGACCATGTGTAAATGTCTCCATCTAGGAACAAAAAAAATGCAGGCCCTACTTACAGGATGAGAGACTCTATCCCAAGAAGCAATGATGCTGAAAACCACTTGAGTCATGGCAGAGAATCAGTTGAACATAAGGTGTCCCAATGCGAAGTTGTGGCCAAAAGGGCTGAAATGATCCTTAGAGGCATAAAGAGAGGAATCTTAACTAAGAGTAAAGAAGTTCTTTTCCCTCTGAATATGACACTCATGTGAGCATTGCTGGAATGCTGTGTCCAGATCAGGTGTCCACATTTCAAGAAGGATGCTGATAAATTAGAGAGGATTCAGAGAAGAGTCCCAAGAATTCTCAAAGGATTGGCAAAGATACCTCTAGTGATAGACTCAAGGAGCTCAATCTATTTAGCTGTACAAAGAGAAGGTTAAGGAGTGACTTGAGGACAGTCTAGAACTACTCACATGGGGAACACATTTTGAGAATGGGTTCTTCCCATTAGCAAACAAAGATATAAGAAGATTCAATGGGGGAAAATGAAGCTAGACTAATTCAGACTGGTAATAAGCCATTGATTTTTAATGGTAATTTTAATTAACCATTGGAACAATTTACCAAGGGTTGTAGTGGATTCTCTGTCACTAGCAATTTTAAAATCAAGATTGAATGTTTTTCTAAAAGATACACTCTAGTTCCAACAGAGACTATTTCGGGGAAGTTCAATGTTATGCAGGAGGTCAGACTGGATAATCACAAAGGTTCCTTTTGGCCTTGGAATCTAAGTAACTAGGAATCTAATAATAGGATGACACAGGTGTATGATGGCACCAAGTTTGGCTCATTGTAGCTCGAACCTGGTCTGAAATATAGCTATAGGTCTCCGGGGAGGGGGGTGGGGGGGTGGGAGGGGGAGATGAAATTCCCACAGCTTCATAACTGCTAAAGAAAACGTATTAGAAGTGTGATCAGTGATCAGTGTTCTTTAATGTCGTATGTTTGTCCAGGTGAAAAAGCACAAGAAGTTTCTTATGGTCATCCTGATCAGGGCCTTAAGTGACCCTTTCAGTTCTGAAGTCATTGGCGAGAGCATGAAAGCAGTGGCCAAAGTCCTGAAGGAGCTGAAAGAGAAGGACATAGGTTCTTCCTTCAGAGACCTCACCCAAGAGATCCGGACCTACTTTGACAACGTATGTGACCAGAACTCTCCAGCCCCAGTTCAAGCGATCTTGATTAGACTCCATTTACTCCCTGGGCATTGCTCATGTCAGAGTGAAGAGATGTTTCGGCCCCAGGGAAGAGAGGTGTTTTACGGAGGAGGAGAACATTAGGAGGATGGGGATGACATCCCTGCTCCCACAGTCTCCCCCTTCTGTTCTTCTTTCTTGCCACTGAGAAGCTCAAAGAAAGTCTGAATACTAGATTAGGTAGCTAGATAACCATGAAAAGGGGGTTCCAAGGTACAATAGAGAGCGTTGGGCCTGCTCTCTACCATTTTTACGTGAGAGGGTTGGAATGATTCCGTTTTGCAGAGAATTTTGAGATGTCAAAGTTTGGTTTTGTTCCTATTTGTGGCAATCCCTCTCCCCAAACTTCAAAACTCTTTGTGAAACAGAATTCCTATTCTCAGCTGAGCTCTGTTGAAAGCCTTGGGCCCATGCAGTCTGCTCTCAGACTATCCTGGTGCTGGGAACCCAGGAAACTGTGGGAGCTAGAAGTGCCAGGGAGTTGCAAATTTGAGAGCCAGGGTCCCAGACGCTGGGGGTTTGGAAGCCCACGATCCCAGTCAGCCTGCTAGATCGGCTTCCAGGGAGCTGAATGGGTGCACTGGCAAGACAGCAGGCAGGAGTCTAAGGACCCCTGCCTGGCTTCTGGAGGAATTTCATCAAAATGGAACTGTCGCTAAAATAGTTTGATGAATCAGCAAATTCAAATAAAAAATTAGTTCATGAAAGTGTTTCTGACTAGCTGTAGTTGGAATCCCTCGACTTTAGCGTAGAAGAGATGGCTGTGCGAGGTACATGATGTGATTGTCCCTTAGCTACTAACTTGTGGGGCTTTCTTGGCTGTAGGAGGACGATGCTCTTCGTTTATGGTCCTTTGTCCTATTTGGCATCCTGGCCCGCCTGACCAAAAGAAAATGGAAGGGCTATTTCGCCAAGCAGGTTCGACAGAGCTGGGTCACACTTCTGCTGCACCTGCAAGACCCGAACCCCAGGGTTTCAGTGGTAAGACCGAGAGTGACTTATTTACTAAGCCAAAGGAATCTTCCTCCCAATGACAGGGGAGCTCTGCTATTCCTGCCTGCTCTGGAGGCCCAAATTCCTCCCTCAGTTCATTGCCCTCCTGCTGAGTCAGTTCCCGCCAGGTTGGTCCATGGCTGCCTCACCAGAATCCAGGATAGGTCATGGGTCTGAGCCTGACAGCTCTCTCTTCCTGTCTGTCTCTGCACCCCAGGCCCTTGCCTCCCCAGAACAGAAGAGAGACCTGGTGAAGCAGCTTTCGTAGGTAGATCTGTTCCAAAAAGACATTGATGCTACCTCCAGGTTGCAGTGGAAGCTCTCCCCTCTATTAGTCATTCCTGCATGTTTTCTGCCAATTACATCCAGATGAATCCCTTTTTATCCTGGAATAAATGAGCAGTCAAGCAGATGAGTTCCCTTTGAATGACCAAAGCACTCAGTAGGGAACAATTAAATGGTGTGACACGCTTCCTTTTTTCAGGAATGCAGAGCTACGTTTCACCTCTGTGTCCCGTTTTTGGGACTGAAGAGGCTCCAAACTGCCGTGAATGAACACCTTGATGGCACAGCCGAGCTGAAGCCTGAAGAGCTCCAGGTGGACATTTGCAGACACCTTGTGAGTGAGCTGTTGAAGTGTCTGAGTTTCTTGACTGGAGTGGTATGTGGTGGTGTAGAGGTGTGGGGGGGATGTGTGATGGGTAATGGAAATAACGGTCAGAGTGGGATATATGACTGAGGGTGATGGGAAATGTAAATCTGCCACAGATCCCCATTTTTCCCACGTCCACCCAGTCACCTGTTCTTTCTCTGATTTACCTGTGGCTCATAAAAGCATGTGCTGGCAGTCAAAGGGCACTTCTAGCCAGAGAGAGCTCATGTGTCCCTGATTTCCTCTAGGCCAAAGAGAATGCCGAGCTGCTGGAGAACTTGTACAAAAGCACCATCATGTACTTCTTTAGCAGATGGGAAGAGATCCGGGCAGTTGCAGTCAAGTTAGCTGGTGAGAGATGATGCCCAGTGTCCCTTTTGGTATTCCCATTGAGGGAGAGAGAAAAAAATCCCACTGTGCAGCACTGAGCTGCCATTAATCTCTCTGTGCCTCAGCTTCCCATACATAAATGGGGATGTTAATATCCCTACCTCTCCAGTGTGGTGGTCGGAGGAAATCATGACTTGCTATAAAGTGCTTTGGGATTGTTGCAGGGAAAGCACGGTGCAGTCATTTAATAGTAGAGGCTGTCTCATAGGGCATGTTTACACTTGGAGCTGGGGGTCTAATTCCCAGCTTGATGAAACATACCCGCACTAGCCCTGAGTGCTAAAAATAGAGAGTAGCTGCGATGGCAGGAGCAGGAGGAAGTTTAACCACCCCGAGTATGATCCCATCCAAACCCCAAAGTCGATTCTCAAGGTGGCTAGCTCCTCCCACTGCTCGTGCTGCTTTAGCTACATTCTAATTTTAGCATGCGAGCGCTGTCCGAGCTAGAGTGGGCCTGTCCCATTGAACTGGGAGTGATCCCCCTTGCTCAAAGTGCAGACCCACCCACAGTGTTGCTCAGTGCTCTTCACTACTACTTCATCATTGGGAGGCATGCAGCCCACCTGCCCTCAGCACCTGCTCTTTCAGGTTCCTGGCCACACCACCTTGTCAAGGAGGCAAAAGGTTCCTCCGCTTTGGCCGTGTGCCCTCTTCTCCCAAGCATACCCAGGTGAGACAGGCAGGCATTGTGGCCTAAGTCCCACCTGTAGTCACCTTGTGGGATCCCTGCTTAGAACTCACTTATTCCTGGCCCCAGTCCTTTGCTCAGACCACTAGACCAAGACACTAGCGTAGTATGTCTCCAATAACTGACAGCAGTGGCAAGAGGAACACAGACTCTTTAAAGCAAATGGGTTTTATGTAAACATTCTTAAAAAAAAAAGTCTTTCTCATTCTCTTCAGTGTGGACTCTAAACTGCACTAGCATCCTCTTGCCCACAGCTCACCCTTAGGTCCACAGTAGGAGAGGCCAAAGACCTGTCTAGGGGCTGCTAATATCACTTTGCACTCAACAAGGGAAGGTTTTATTGTTGTTGTTTGTTTTCCATTGTGTATTTAGGCATCATCCTGGAACACACAGACAGGCAGCGTATGAAATGGCTGAACCTGGACCATCTGCTGATGTGTAAGTAATAAATACAGCTGAAGTTCTGCTCGTCCGTGAGTTCTAAAGGAATTTAGCTGACAAGCAGCAGTAACCGATACCACTGGTGCAAAGTGCATCAGCCACACATCCAAGGACAAATTCAGTCTTGCCCAGTAGAAAGTCAGCTTTAATTTCCCCTGAAGGAGGCAGCTGCAGGGGGTGTGATGTGAGTCCGTGCATCTCCTGGTTGTCCTGGCAAGGCCCCCTCCGCAGCCAGTGCTATCCACTCTTTGGGCTTTATTGGCTCTCTGTGGACTCCCCAGGTGAGGAGAAATTGTAGCCACTTTCTGCTCCCCCAAATTTCCCACCAGCATTTTTTCTTCCAGTAGGTGCCCTGCATCCTGCACAAACCAGCTTGGACCTGGTCTCTGTTCAATTCCAGGGTTATTGGAGCTCAGACCGTGGCTCCTGAATAGAGATGGAAAATAAACTTAAAAGTGGAAGCTATTGAAACAATGGACCTTCTTCCATTTACAGCAGAGTGGATGACTTTCTGGTCGAGTCAGGGCCTCCCCACTTGTTGGGAGCATGGAAGGGAGCCAATGGAGGAACCTAAAGGTTTCTTTGTATTGGAGAGCTTCTGTAGCGTGGTATTCAGAGATAGTAAGTCTTCAGCTATTTCAGGCACAGGTGACAATATGAAAAGTGAGGCAGATTCATCTCTCATGTATTTTCCATCCCAATAGAAGGACTGAGCCCAGTTTCACATTTTACAATGTGATCATTCAGCTCTGGTAGTTCAAGATTCTGTGATCACGCTTAGCTGTGATTTGACAGTCTGTACACTAGCATGTTGTCCTCTGTCATTTCAGCTCTCCAGTTCCTCAAGAAAGACCCAAGTCCCTCTGTCCAGCTGGTGGCAACTGAGGTCCTAAATGACATCTGTCCTGGCCGAGTGCTTGGGGAATGAAGCGGGAGAGAAACAGAAGAAGGCGCTCCAGTAGTATAAGGGCCCTACTGTCAATCAAATGTTAACCCCACCCTTGGCCCTCGTAAGCCTTGCCCACCGGTCACTGGAAGTCCCAAGCCATGAGGTATTATTTCCAGGGTCAAGGCAGACAAATGACCGGAAGCAACATGTGTCATGTGACCCCTCTAAGAACTCCTCCCATTGTCCTCTACCAATCGGGATGGGTTTCGCCCTGATAGGAACGCCCCAAGAGAAGATTTGACCAATCAGGGGGAGTTCCGGGGCAGGATGACCTGTCTGGAAGTGGTTCGTGTGACCCCTCTAAGAATACCTCCCACCACCGTCTACCAATCAGTAGGGGTTTGAGCCACAGGGGACCACCCCGAGAGGAGGTTTGACCAATCCTGGGGAGTTCCGGGGTGGGGTGATCTGTCTGGAAGTGGTTTGTGTGACCCCTCTAAGAATTCCTCCCACCGCCCTCTACCAATCAGGAGGGGTTTCAGCCACTGGGGACCACCCCGAGAGGAGATTTGACCAACTGGGGGGAGTTCCAGGGTGGGGTGACCCGTCCGGAAGTGCTTCGTGTGACCCCTCTAAGAACTCCTCCCACCACCTTCTACCAATCGCGATGGGTTTCGGCTGCAGAGGACTGCCCTGAGAAGAGATTTGACCAAAATGGGGCAGGTTCTCGGATTGGGTGAACCGTCCAGAAGAGGATCCTGTGACCCCTCTAAGAACTCCTCCCAACGCCCTCTGCCAATCAGAGTGCAGCACCATCACCCCATAAGTCCCAGCGCTGGGCAGAGGAAGCCATCTCGCACCAAGAAGACATGTTTTAGAAATTGTGGAAAGGCTGAGAGGAAACATGGACTCCTTTACCACCCCTGTGAGACCTTCAGATTTTGTTTTAGCTCCGAGGACCTTTGGAGTTGTGTGGAGAAAGCGCTACGGCAGTGACAGTTCCGAGGAGGGCCCTTTGACTCAACCGTTGATGGATACGTCGGAACCCGACCCCAAAATCCAAACCTTTGTGAGGCACCCCGATGAGTGTGACAGCCTCTCATTGTCCATGCCCTAAAGTTGGAAGGCGATTGTGGCTTGGGGGAGTCACAAGGTGAACGGGAAAGACGGCGCTCAGGTAAATGAATGATTAGGAAGCGACAGTCGATCATGGGGGTGTAATGGGGTTAGGAATCGACCTGGCATTGCATAAATGTAAAAACAGGCAGTGGGGTGCTTACACTGTTTTTTGTCTGAAAATCTCTCAACAGCTCGACGATGTCTTTCTAGAGGCCTTTGAGAAGTTACACATCGGTAGCCCTATGGGAGTACATCCATCGCGCATCAGCTGTTTTTGCTCCTGTCTGAGACCCAGATCTCAAGAGGAAAATCCAGAAAAGGACAAAAATGGAAGAATGAACCAGCTCAGACTCCCTCATGGTAGGGATCATGGCCTCCTTTGTTTCAGGCGGCTGAAAAAGATTGTTTTTATACCAGGCAATTAATAAAACTTATTTAAATGTGCCAGAATGAACGTGTCCCCCTCCATACTTATGTTCGTAAAAGACGGTCCCAGGAACAGCCATGTCTCCACAGACGGCTCTGTTAAAGAAAATCTGTTAAACCCTCAGGAAAGTTGGGGGCTTTGACAGGGTCAATCTTCTTTTTCAAGTGGCCAAAAAGCATCATAAAACTTTAAATAGAAGACAGGTAAGAGCTTGGCTTTCACACCAGGATGCTTACGCTTTACACAAACCAGCTCAAATATGTTTTAAAAGAACCAGGACCGTTGTTTCAGATGTGGACGCGCAATGGCAGGCAGATTCGGTCCGTATGCACCGCTTCTCCAAACACAACAGCGGTTTTAAATACATCTTAACAGTGATAGACATTCTATCCAAATATGCCTGGGCCTTAGGCCTAAAAGACAAGATGAGCGGTGAGGAATCCAAGGCCTTGAAAGCTATTTTTAGCCAAGGTCACGTGCCTCAAAAATGACAAACTAATCGGTGGAAAGAATTTTGAAACAAACCTTTTAGCAGATTGTTGAAACGGCACAGCGTTAACGCTTTTTGTTACTGATAATGAAGTCAAAGCAGGGGTTGTGGAGCCATTTTAACAGAACTTGAAAAAGATGTGGAGGATGTGGCGATATTTTACAGCCCATAACGCCTTTCGCCACATTGACCTGTTACCTGACTTTACGAAGAGTTACAACGAGAGCTTTTACAGAACTCTACGTACCAGACCCGCCGATGTTAACCCTTCCAATTCTCTGAAGATATGGAAACCGGTTGATAGAGACGGTTTTAAAATAAAACCGGTTGTTGCCCCTTTTAGAAAAGGCGACCATGTGAGACTACCTAAACCAAAGGAGCTTTTGAAAAAGGTTGTGAACAGACGTTTACTAATGAGATATTTATAGTGGATGAAGCCTTAACCAGGAGCCCGAGACCTGTATACCGATTAAAAGATTACGAGGGTGAGACAGTTACTGGATCTTTTTACCCTGAAGATTTACAAAAAGTAAACCCCAAACAAGACAATATTTTCAGGATTGAAAAAGTTCTAGCGGAGAAAGGAAAAGGGAGAAAAAAGCAGCTACTGGTGAAATGGTTTGCGGGGGGGCGATAAGTTTACCAGCTGGGTGGAAGCTTCTCAATTCTGACGTTTAGACACAAACAAACAAAAAGATTCCTCCTGCAAAGACTGAGGGAGAGAAAAATGAGCGACAGCGGGTTTTACATGACTTTGCCCAGCAATGCCAGCTCTGCAGTTTTTCCTCAAAATACCAGCTCGAACTTTACAATACAGCTAATTAAGCCCTTGGATCTCCCGGGTGCCTGGGAGGTGGGGTTAGTGGAAATACAACACCCGCACAGCTGGAACGCTATCAACGAGGACACCCCTTTTGAAATCACCTTTGAAGATATGGCATAGAGTTTTATCCTACGACGAGGTTATTACTTGTCCATACCCGAATGATTGGATCATATGAACAGTACCGTGGCTCGTCATCCCCCACCACCTGAGGTGGTCATGAACGATGACCCTGTGGGTAGAAAAGTTAACCTTAAATCCGCTGATTTTACTTTTATGTTTTCTACCAGCAGGGAGCTAGCTAACATTCTAGGTTTGGGCCGCAAGCGCAGCGTCCAAAAATTCCCCTTCTGGGCAGACATCACAGGGGGAGTTAATTCCCTGTATCTGCAAACAGATATTGTAGAACACCAGTTTGTGAGGGACTTTTCTGTTCCCCTGTTACACTGTGTCCCTGTCTGAGGAAGGAACAATGAGTTTGTCACCATCACCTACGATAAACCTCATCACGTTCCTGTCGGAAAACACCACATCGATACCATTACCATTGAAATAAAGACAGATCAGAACAGATACGTCTCATTTGTTGAACGGAGTGGATGTGAAAATTTAAACTGACGCGCAGTAAAGACGCTTTCTGTTTAATGGGCAATGCAGCCGAAGGCTTTAAATTGCGCATTGTATCAGCATCGCTTTTTGTGAAGAAAGTACAGGTGGCCCTGAGCATTTGCCTGGGGCACTCAGAGTCCCTGCTTACCACAAATGCTAAATATCCCATGGACCTTGTGGGAATTAAAGTGTTTAGCATCCCCATGGGCAGCAGGGTCAATAACCAGGAGAACCTGTTTTCTGGGACAGTTACCCAAAATGCTTGTCCTAGGGTTTGTCTTATGCCTTGAGTGGAAGTTACACTAAAAATCCTTTTCATTTTAAACGTTATGATATTAATTTTGTGGCCTTGTATGTGGATGGTGAACAGATACCAACCAAGCCTCTGCAACCAGACTTGGAGGCAGGATGCTGCGTGAGAGAATACATGAATCTACTACAGACACTGGTAAACACATGACAGACCGTTCTCTGTTAATCGACCGTGAGGAGTTTCCACAGGGTTACACCTTGTTTGCCTTTGACCTGTCTCCCGACCAGGAATGCACCGATGACTATTCCCTGATTAAAACCGGGAACCTGAGAGCAGAAATATGTTTTGGGAAGGCTTTAACCATCACCATCAATCTGATCGTGCATGGGGTTTTTGACAACATCATAGAGAGAAATCAGAGGACACACGTTCTGCTTGACCATATGTGAACATGGACACCGTGCAGCTCTCGTGTGTCTTATCAAGGTGCCTTACACAAAAAAGAATTTCTTAGATGTGTTCCCTTGTGATTTGGCTCCCTGGCGACAAGCTGTCTCAGAGACCCCTAGGTTTGTATCGCACATCCACACAACCAACCTGGTGAACACTGGCTTGCCTTGTGTCTGGCGGAGCGTAACCGTGGAGAGTTTTTAGACTCATACGGGCACCCCCCGAAGAGCATGTTGTTTCCTAAAAGCATTATGAAATGTTTAAACAAAAATGCCACAGGCATTGTGTTTCACAATAGACAATTACAAGACCCCCGCTCTGTCGCCTACGGCTATCACTGAGTGTTTTTCTTACATCATCAGAGCAAGGGTTTATCTTTTGACCGGATTTTAAAATTGTATTCTAAAGACTTAGTGCAAAATGACCGGATGGTGATGAATTTTCTAAAAAATACATTTAAATTCTTGGGCATACCTAGCCTTGCTCAAAATGTGTTTCAACAAGCCCAGACATGTGTATCTTGCAATGCTTTTTATAGCCATGTTATCCAATATTCTCAGGCATAACAGACAATGTTTTCTTTGGCATTATCCAACACATTTTTTTATAAAGTAACTTAAAATCAACTTTTAAAATCCAGTTTAAAACACATTTTGCACATTAAAAAAGCACCCTGTTAATTTGAAACACACCATTACCATCAGTTTGCAGCCATATACTTAAAAAAAAAACACCTATGTTTTTTTACACACAGAGAGAGAGAGAGAGTGAGAGTTTAAAACACAGCTTGCAACAAAATACTTTTCAATAAACCCACATGCATTTAAAAGCCAATTGCAGAAAGTTACGCCCCCCCCCACCCCACCCCCATATGTGTTTGGGCCTTTGGATTAAAGAACAAGCAAAAATGTTAGTTAGTATTACCCCCAAATCCCTATCCAACCTGTGTAATAGAATCATAGAATCATAGAATCATAGAATATCAGGGTTGGAAGGGACCCCAGAAGGTCATCTAGTCCAACCCCCTGCTCAAAGCAGGACCAATTCCCAGTTAAATCATCCCAGCCAGGGCTTTGTCAAGCCTGACCTTAAAAACCTCTAAGGAAGGAGATTCTACCACCTCCCTAGGTAACGCATTCCAGTGTTTCACCACCCTCTTAGTGAAAAAGTTTTTCCTAATATCCAATCTAAACCTCCCCCACTGCAACTTGAGACCATTACTCCTCGTTCTGTCATCTGCTACCATTGAGAACAGTCTAGAGCCATCCTCTTTGGAACCCCCTTTCAGATAGTTGAAAGCAGCTATCAAATCCCCAATCATTCTTCTCTTCTGCAGGCTAAACAATCCCAGCTCCCTCAGCCTCTCCTCATAACTCATGTGTTCCAGTCCCCTAATCATTTTTGTTGCCCTTCGCTGGACTCTCTCCAATTTATCCACATCCTCCTTGAAGTGTGGGGCCCAAAACTGGACACAGTACTCCAGATGAGGCCTCACCAATGTCGAATAGAGGGGAACTATCACGTCCCTCGATCTGCTCGCTATGCCCCTACTTATACATCCCAAAATGCCATTGGCCTTCTTGGCAACAAGGGCACACTGCTGACTCATATCCAGCTTCTCGTCCACTGTCACCCCTAGGTCCTTTTCCGCAGAACTGCTGCCTAGCCATTCGGTCCCTAGTCTGTAGCTGTGCATTGGGTTCTTCCGTCCTAAGTGCAGGACCCTGCACTTATCCTTATTGAACCTCATCAGATTCCTTTTGGCCCAATCTTCCAATTGGTCTAGGTCCTTCTGTATCCTATCCCTCCCCTCCAGCGTATCTACCACTCCTCCCAGTTTAGTATCATCCGCAAATTTGCTGAGAGTGCAATCCACACCATCCTCCAGATCATTTATGAAGATATTGAATAAAACCGGCCCCAGGACCGACCCTTGGGGCACTCCACTTGATACCGGCTGCCAACTAGACATGGAGCCATTGATCACTACCCATTGAGCCCGACAATTTAGCCAGCTTTCTACCCACCTTATAGTGCATTCATCCAGCCCATACTTCCTTAACTTGCTGACAAGAATACTATGGGTGACCGTGTCAAAAGCTTTGCTAAAGTCAAGAAACAATACATCCACTGCTTTCCCTTCATCCACAGAACCAGTAATCTCATCATAAAAGGCGATTAGATTAGTCAGGCATGACCTTCCCTTGGTGAATCCATGCTGGCTGTTCCTGATCACTTTCCTCTCATGCAAGTGCTTCAGGATTGATTCTTTGAGGACCTGCTCCATGATTTTTCCAGGGACTGAGGTGAGGCTGACTGGCCTGTAGTTCCCAGGATCTTCCTTCTTCCCTTTTTTAAAGATTGGCACTACATTAGCCTTTTTCCAGTCATCCGGGACTTCCCCGGTTCGCCACGAGTTTTCAAAGATAATGGCCAGTGGCTCTGCAATCACAGCCGCCAATTCCTTCAGCACTCTCGGATGCAACTCGTCCGGCCCCATGGACTTGTGCACGTCCAGCTTTTCTAAATAGTCCCTAACCGCCTCTATCTCCACAGAGGGCTGGCCATCTCTTCCGCATTTTGTGATGCCCAGCGCAGCAGTCTGGGAGCTGACCTTGTTAGTGAAAACAGAGGCAAAAAAAGCATTGAGTACATTAGCTTTTTCCACATCCTCTGTCACTAGGTTGCCTCCCTCATTCAGTAAGGGGCCCACACATTCCTTGGCTTTCTTCTTGTTGCCAACATACCTGAAGAAACCCTTCTTGTTACTCTTGACATCTCTGGCTAGCTGCAGCTCCAGGTGCGATTTGGTCCTCCTGATAACATTCCTACATGCCCGAGCAATATTTTTATACTCTTCCCTGGTCATATGTCCAACCTTCCACTTCTTGTAAGCTTCTTTTTTATGTTTAAGATCCGCTAGGATTTCACCATTAAGCCAAGCTGGTCGCCTGCCATATTTACTATTCTTTCGACTCATCGGGATATACCTGAAGTTATTAAGCAAAACTACAGTTAAACTGGTTTTTACCTTGGCCCGGTGATGAAATGCAGTTTAAAGTGATTGGTTCCATGCTAAACAGATCACACTGCAAGAAACATAGGCACCATTATTTACTAAGACAGCATGGCCAACGAGTGATATAATAGAATATATATTTTCAGAGTTAAAAACAGGGAGCATGGCTCCTTTTGCAGTCCAGCAGCCATTCAAGAGAGTTTCTGTTGAAAGAGTCTCCAAAATACATGAGGTTTTTACACCATCCTAAGCCTTTGTTTCAAACAGACTTCAAAATAGGAGCTAGCAGGTTGATTTGATCGCTACAACTCTCAAATAATAGCTACTTAAGGACATTAGGCACCCCTCCCTAACATTCCCTTTTGTGATCTGGGGTGGGGGAATTTGTTATACCAATAAAATAAAAACCAGCAGGATCTTATTAAAAGGGAAAAGGCAAAATGCCACATTTATTGTGCATACAGAAAGAATCATAGTAAGCAGTTAGTTATAGCTATAACATTCCATTCAATTTCATATTTACTCACACATTCATTCATACACACACACACACACAGGTTCTGCAAGGTTGTTATCATAGTTACCAGCCTTAGAGTTGCTCATGCCAAGCCACTGGCCAGGTGGCCTGGACACGAGGAGGGAGCAGGGCCTTGTCAGATGCACATCTGACGCGCCTGGAAGTTGGTTTGCAGAATCAGACCCCAAAGTTTTCCATTTCTAGAGTCCATTTTTATAGGAATTTATTGCTATGCCAGCCTATGGGAATTGCTTCATCATGCTGTTGCTGAATCAATCAGCAGATGGCACATTCCTGACGGCTCCGTCTTGTTCTTCGGTTCTCCCATCCTTGAGGCTGTTGGGTGGATTCCAGTCTGCCCTCCGGGGGTCCTCTGGTTGACGCCTTCTTTGGCCGACAGACACTGGATTCTTAGGCTGGCACCTCCCTGATCATTCAGTTATTATCCACACCAAGCATCCATCCACATACATCCTCTATCTCTATTTTAAAGCACAATTGTTAACAAAGCCAGATAAATACAACAAAAGGGCGGGGAGTCTCTGTGTGCTCTTTCTGTTGTTACAAAGTGTTGCTTTGAGAACAGACTCTGTCTAGGATGTACTAACACAATTAGCAGCTTGCAACTTTCACACGGAGAGGGAGAGAAACAGTACCAAAACCCAAGAGACCTCTTAATTAGTAATACCCTGCAATTTAAACTATGGGGAATCAAACTCATTTGTGATTTTAATACAGAACTTCTTTAGTATGATCCAACAAATTAAGCTGTCTGCACAACCGAGCTGCTTTTGGCCACATTTTTTTCCTTTTAGTTAAAATACATTTTTCTGTAGGGCCTTCTTACAGTATTAAACAGTAAATCGCCAATCCGTAATGTAACTGTACCCATTTCCAAGTGGGGACCCTTTGCAGATCTCAGTAAATGTCTTTGGGGCTTGTTTTTTAAACATGTTTCTTTCATGCTTAAAGTTTGGGGTGGGGGTTGAAATAAAATGGTTGTATCACAACCATAATAAGCATCCACAGCTTTTAAAAATTTGTCTTTCGAGCAAATGATTGTTCTAAAGCATGGTGAAGATTTGTGAACCCTTCAAACATTTCAGTTTTGGGTTAGACCCGTGTGTGTGGGGGGGGGCGGTTTGGTTGGTTGTTTTGGGTTTTTTGGGTAAATATAGTATTTTAAACTTTTAATGGCTTTGAATTGCTAGAAAGAGTGACCCATAGCATTCAAACAACTCCTGGGTCATATTTAAACTGTCCAGTAAAGTTCTGCCAGTTCCTGGGTCATTTTCACTGTCCAATAGTGCTCTACCAACTCCAGGGATTACATTTAAACTGCCCAATAGCATCTGCGAATTCCTGAGGTTTTATTTCATTTCATATTAATCCGAACTCACCCACCCGCCTCCCTTACTATGGGTGCACACCCATCAAATTTATCCCTCTAGCAACAAGGGTAAGTAATCACAGTTACCTTCGCTAGTCAGTGGGGGTGTGGTTAAAACCATTCAGTTCAACAGGATGAGTCAACTCTGCTGTACTCAAACACATGTCTGAACCATCCCTGTTTTGTTTTCGTGTTGTAAGCAGAGGCAGGATGAGCTCTACCCTGACATCTAGTGATGAGTTGTGGAAAAGGACTTCAGGAGCTGATCTCGTTTGCACAGGATACTCACCCCACCTAGCCTGAGCCCACAGAGCCCAAATGGTCACTTTGGCTGCTGTGGGATCCCCAGTTTCTCTGTTATTGGGGCAGGAAGAATAAAGTGCTGTTATCCTGATTACATGAATCAAAGACAGTGGAACTGTCCTTGGCCTTTTATGATGGAGGGACTCGCCATCAACTAAGTAGCACTCGCTAGGCAAGGGACAAGGATTCCAAAACCCAGTGAATTGAGAGAGTTTGGAGGTTTGTGCCTGGTGATGTGAGCCCCCTTCTGAGGGCCCCAAACACCAATTGCACTTTCTCTCCATGGTGTAATGTCATAGGTAATTTTGGGATGTGAGAAAACCTGGATTTGTGCTGGAAATGGCCCACCTTAATTATGCACATTGTAGGGAGAATGGTCACTTTGGATGAGCTATTACCAGCAGGATAGTGAGTTTGTGTGTGTGGTTTTTGGGAGGGGGGTGAGGGGGTGAGAGAACCTGGATTTGTGCAGGAAATGGCCCAACTTTATTATCATGCACATTGTGTAAAGAGTTGTCACTTTGGATGGGCTATCACCAGCAGGAGAGTGAATTTGTGGGGGGGGGTGGAGGGTGAGAAAACCTGGATTTGTGCTGGAAATGGCCCACCTGATGATCACTTTAGATAAGCTATTACCAGCAGGACAGTGGGGTGGGAGGAGATATTTTTTTCATATTCTCTGTGTATAAATAAAGTCTGCTGCAGTTTCCACGGCATGCATCCGATGAAGTGAGCTGTAGCTCACGAAAGCTCATGCTCAAATAAATTGGTTAGTCTCTAAGGTGCCACAAGTACTCCTTTTCTTTTTGCGAATACAGACTAACACGGCTGTTACTCTGAAACCAGAGGTAATTTTGATTCTATTAGGAGTTTGGTTACAGACTGCATAGCTGACATCACTTTGGGTTCATGGTGCCCCAGCTCTGAGTCCCCGCTACTACTTAACACAGTATTCAGTGATTTCAACTTCTCATAGGGAAGCTTCAGTGCCCCGCTGGTGGGGGCTTGACCCGGTTTTGCATTGTGTTACTGGGAGGGAACTCCTAGATACTGAATCCAGCCCCTGTTGTGGCCAACTCTGATGGGCAGAAGGGTTACACTGTAAACACATTTCTAGGATTTGTTCCCCTCCCACTTCACAGCTTTTTGCTGTAAATGGGTCTCTTTTACACAAAGACACAAGACCTAGGTTCTCACAAACCATTTTTTTTCATTTAAAAGTCATCCAGCTTCTTGAAAACAAACCCAGATGCTCCATTCAAACTTTTAGCTCACTTAAGGGCCAGAGACCTTCTAACATAACACAGATAATCACAAAGCCCTTTTCATTCGATTTTTTAAAATGTACAGCGACCAAGTTTTATATTGCATGTTTGTCCCTTCATCATTCTCTCAATTAATCCTTTTAGATTTCTTACAAATAGACTTTTTCTTAAGCAGGGTTCTGTCACTTTTTGTGTGGACCAGACGGTCAATGTAACGCTGTAAGCAGGCATCTTCCAGTTTGGACATTGTCTTTAAAACACGGTCAGGGTCTCCACTGAATTGCACAGCATTTCTCAAGGTCACCCCTTGCGCTAAATGTTCTTGGGTTAGGCACAGACATTGCATAACATAACCTATGGCAATAATAGTGTTCAATAAGCTTTCCAAACACAGCTCAGCACACAGGCCCCAGAGCTTGCAGTTTCTATCCATTGAAGTCCAAGTCACACAGTCATGGTGCCATTGGGCTGGGGCATCTATGACACAGCCCTCACCATTTTCAAAAAGCTTTTCCCGAAGACAGTGATGAAGAACAGCATAAACAGCAACGCGTACAATAGTCCGCATAACATTTTTACGCTCGTGATGTGGCACTGGCTCAGCGAGTTCCATGCCAAGCCTCCTCCTAAACTCCTCATAGCCGTCCTCCTCGGAGTCATCTTCAACAATTTCTAGCGGCGTTGAGCAAAAACAAGGCGGGCCTGGTTCACCTTCGCTGCTTGATGCAACGCCGTCCAGGGCCTCCGGGTCCTCTGGAAAGGCATCGTCAAGCTGTCGAGAGATTTTCAGAGAAGAAACAAGCGTAAGTTCCCACTCCTTGTTTTTAGATTTACACAACCCCTGGTTCCTAACCTCATTACACCCAATCATCGACCGTCGCTTCTTAATCATTCATGTACCTGAGCTATGTCTTTTCCATTCACCTTGTCTTCCAGTGCCTCCCCCAAGCCATGATCGCCTTCCTCCTCCAGGGTGGCGGATGGCGAGAGGCCACCATGCTCATGGGGGTGTCTCATGAGCAGTTGGGCTTCAGGGTCGGATTCTGGCATATCCATCAATGGCTGGGCCAAAGGAATCCCCTTGGCTTCTCTCTCATCCTCTTCAGAACTGTCGCTGCTGTAGCACTTTCTCCACACAACTCCAAAGGTCCTCGGGGCTAAAACAAAGTCTGAAGTTCTCACAGGGGTGGTAAAGGAGTCCACGTTTCCTCTCAGCCTTTCCACAATTTCTAAAACACGTCTTCTTGGTAAGAGATGGCCTCCTCTTCCCAGCGCTGGGACTTATGAGGTGATGGTTCTGCACTCTGATTGGCAGAGGACATTGGAAGGAGTCCTTCGAGGGGTCACATGACCCTCTTCTGGGTGGTTGAGCCCATCCCAGAACCCACCCTATTTTGGTCGAATCTCCTTTTGAGGCTGTCCTCTGTGGCCAAAACCCATCGCGATTGGTAGAGGGTGGTGGGAGGAGTTCTTAGAGGGGTCACACGAGCCACCTTCTGACGGGTCACCCTGCCCCAGAATTCCCCCCAATTGGGCAAATCTCCTCTCGGGGTGGTCCCCAGCGGCTGAAACCCCTGCTGATTGGTAGAGGGCAGTGGGAGGAGTTCTTAGAGGGGTCACACAAACCCCGGAACTCCCCCTGATTGGTCAAATCTTCTCCTGAAGCATTCCTGTGGGGGCAGAATCCATCCTGATCAGCAGAGGACAGTGGGAGGAGTTCTTACAGGGGTCACATGACACACCTTGCTTCCGGACATGTGTCCACCTTGACCCTGGAAGTAATACTCCCAAGAGGTGGGACTTCCAGTGACCTGTGTGCATGGCTTACGGGGTCAAGGGGTGGGGTTAACGTTTGATTGATGGTAGGGCTCTTGTACTACTCGCTCCCGCTACCCAAAATTGGAACAAAAGACACGAAAATACTGGAGAGAAAGAAAGGAATGTTTTAAATGTTTTAAATTCTTGTATTGTGCTGTAAATTCTTTTCCCCAAATTAATTCAAAACATTAATTTGTATTTTTTATTTTTCTATGTTTTGTTCTTGTTTTATAACAGAATACAGCAACTATAATACTGGCCAGTATTATGCTTTTATAAATAGAATACAACAACCATAACAGTGGCCCGTATTAGCCATTCTCCTACTGCTCAGATGCTGTAAGGGAGAGAAGGCTCAGGCCCTGTAAAGTAGGCTGGGTTGATTTTTTATGACTCCAAGTGTTTTTATTACACATCAGGACATCTAGTCATTCTGATGGACGTGCAGCCTCTGGACAAGCTCAGTGATAAGCATGTACATTACACTACTTGCTCAGGGGTCATTACTATAGAAACAGCCAAGTACTGGCCCAGATCCTCAAATACACCTGAGCTTTAGACTCTGGGTTGTTCTAAATTACGCTGTCTTGTAACAGCCATTGCTGTACGGGAGATTGCTGTAGCACCGGGGTCGGCAACGTTTAGCATGCAGCCCCCCAGGGTAAGCCCCCTGGCGGGCCAGGCCAGTTTGTTTACCTGTCGCGTCCACAGCTTTGGCCGATCGCGGATCCCACTGGCCGCAGTTCCCCACTGCAGGCCAATGGGGGCTGCAGGAAGCCATGGCCAGCACATCCCTCACCCCGCGCTGCTTCCTGCAGTAAAACAGAAGGTTTATTAGACGACAGGAACATGGTCTAATACAGAGCTTTTAGGTGTCGAGAACCGGACCCTTCAGCTGGGTCCATTTTGGGGGGCAATGAGCCAGACAACCACGTCTGCCCTTCTCTCCATGTCCCAGCCAGCCCCAAACTGAAACTCCCTCCAGCCCCTCCTCCTCTGGGCTTTGTCCCTTTCCCCGGCCAGGAGGGCACCTGATTCCTTTGTTCTCCAACCCTTAGGTCTCACCTTGCAGGGGGGAAGGGCCCAGGCCATCAGTTGCCAGGAAACAGGGTGTCGGCCATTCTCTGTGTCCAGACCCCTGCACGCACCTGCCCTCTAGGGATCTAGATCTAGGGATCAGTCCAGCCAGCCTTGACGTCCCTCTCCGCGGAGCTGGGAATGCACCTGGAGCTGCCAGCCCAGTCCTGTCTACTCAGCGAATGGCTTGCTGCTGCTCTTTCCCTGGTCTCCTCCTCCCTCCCCAGCCCTGGAGCCAGACGAACACCCACACACAGGCCTACTGTGCCCATGGCTGTACAGCGGCTGCAGGGCTGCAGCCATCGCGTCCTGGACATATTCAAGGGGAGCCCGATGGGATTGGCCAGGCCAGGAGGGCATGAGCCCTGCCCAGCTAGGATGGGGCACCGTCCCCAGGCTGCTGCATCAAAGCCAGCCCTGGCTAGGAGCAATTCTGCAACCCAGGAGAGATTCTGCAACCATCCGCCTGCTGGAGAAAGACATCAAGGTGAACTTGTCCTAGCTTGGAACTCCCTGTAGCCAATGGGATACATTTGGGTTAGGAAAAAGAGGACTTGTGGCACCTTAGAGACTAACCAATTTATTTGAGCATAAGCTAAAGCTCACGTCATCGGATGCTTACGCTCAAATAAATTGGTTAGTCTCTAAGGTGCCATAAGTACGCCTTTTCTTTTTGCGAATACAGACTAACACGGCTGCTACTCTGAAACCTGTCATGATTTGGGTTAGGGTGAATATATGTCAAGAAGACAAAACCACTCCTTGAGAGGGGCATGGCAGTGAGCTAGGCCCAGCCTGAGGGCCTCAGAGACCCCCTTGTCCCACCCTCTCTGCCTAGCTTCGGAACAGTCTAGGGGGTTCTCTGTGTGTGAAATTCCTCTCACTCTGCCTTCATTACTGGGGCTGGAGCGGGGCTGGACTATTTAGCTGCATGCAGCACATTGGCTTCTTGGGGTGAAGTCCCATCACAGAGAGGTGCACACAGGGCTAGGGAATGGGCAGCTCCCTCAGACAGTCATAGTAGTCCCTGAATCACACATGCAACAGGAAGGGCCCATGAGAGTGCTGAGTCCTGAGAGCACCACGGCTCCAGCTGGACTGGATCTCCTAGCTCTTCCCCTTCCCCCAGAAGGTGGGGGTGAGCAGCTCTCAGATCACAAGGGATGCTTTGCCAGCTTATACAAGGCTATTGTAGTGCATTGTTTATTGGTGGGAGAAAATGACCTAGAGAGGTGAGGTTGATGGGCCAACAGGCTTTGCAGTCTGCACTGGGTTTGCGTGCTGACGCACACCGTCGGTGAGACCAGGGACAGCACACGCACAGGGCTGTGGACAGCTCTGGCCCATGGGCTGGGCTGGGCTCAGAAGCATCCAGCGGAAGGAAGGCTTCGGTATTTCACTAGAAGGGGGAATAGGTCAGAGGCGAATTGCCGATTGGACCTGGCTCGCTCGTGGTGGCAGGCCCCGCCCTTTACAGACACGCGACTCCATCCTCGTGTCCCGAGCCCTTTAAAACAAGGGTAGCCAAAGGCAATGTTTCCATGGCTGCCCCAAGGAGCTTGGCTGCTGGAGGTTACAGGACACAGGCAGCGATGCTCTACCTTGAAGCAAGAGGCTAGGCCAGGAGCATGACATGCCAGAGACCCAAGGTCTCCACCAGCCACACCACCTACGAAAAGATGATGCAGCTGGATGCTTTGCAAACTGAGCAAGGCCCTCAGGTCCTCTCACCCATCCCCTCCTGCTCCCTGGGCCTCCCTGCAGATGCTGCTGACTCTGCATTCCAGTGCTGGGGAATGGCAATGCTGGATGGAGACTCCCCTACTGGGGCTGTGCAGGAAGGTCTAGCAGTGTGGGGGCATTTATCGTGGGTCAGTGCTCCTGCTCTGTGGCTGATTATCAGCTTCAGTGACCAATTTCTTGCTCTAACAGCACCCAGAGAGCACAGGATTTGCTGTGATAGCTCACTGCAGCGCCCAAAAGCCAGGTATCCTGTCTCCATAGTCAGAGGCCTCAAGAAAGGTACCAGAGACCCTGCAGTGTGTAATTATGGAATAACCTTCTCTTTGGGGAATGTGCCCCCCTGTCGTCAGTGGCTGGCTCCTGCCCTGTGGAGATGGTTTTATAGTCCTGATGTCTCCTGCCCTCTCTAGCTGGTGATATTTGGATCATCCATATATATGTCTCATCCTTTTTTGAATCCCACTAGACATTTGGCCCCCTCAATATCCTGTGGCAGTAAGTTCCGCTGGTGAATTATGTGTTGTTAAGAAAGCCTTTCATTGGTAAGTCCTGAAAGCCCAAGGTGCCAAGGCGGCTGTGACTGGCTCATGGCTGCTGTGTTCCCTGTGGGAGGGTCAGAGGGGCATCATTCAGGCTGCCTGCCCGCACCCCCGGTAGAAGTATGGCCGCAGGGGCTCCAAGAAGATGCCACTGAAGGTGTAGATGTGACAGTTGCCAGTCACGTTGTAGAAGAACACCTCTCCGGCCTCAAAGTCCAGAAGGATGCCAATCTGCCGAGGCTTCACTCTCAGCATAAGCTCGGGCAGGGGGGAAGTGAGCGCTGCATACTCATCCCCATTGTGCAGCCACACCGTCCCAAAACCAGTCGCTGGTGAGGGCGTGAATATTCCCTGCCTGCTCACACACTCCTCACAGACCCCCAGTGTCCAACATGGCTTATCCCCCACTTCCACCTCCCAGTAGTGCATCCCAGCTGTGAACCGCTGCCGGCCCAGGATGCAGGTGCACGTGTCAAACCGCTTGGGGTTACTGGGGACGTCCCGCCTCTTGTTGCCCACCCTCACGCTCCGCTGATCCCGGGACAGGAGCAGGTAGGCATTGGCTGTGTTGGGGTCCACAGTCACATGCGCTAGGGACAGAAAGAGAATCACATGGTGCATCCCATTAGTGTCTGTTGGTTACTTATGTCCTGCCCTTTCCTAGCACCTCCCTCAGAGGTGCTGTATAGACTGGAATGAATCCAGCCCCAACCCCCAGGAGCTGAGTCGGTGTCATTATCCCCGTATGACTGAGGCACGCGGGGGTGTGGGGAATTGCCCTCAGTCACACAAGGAGTCAGCTGCAAAGCCAGGAGGAGTCCTGACTCTCCATCTCCTGATCTAAACAGTAGACAACCCTCCCTCACAGATCCAGGAATAGAACCCAGGAGTGCTGACTCCCACCCCCAGCGCCCCCACTCATACCCACTAGACCTCGAAGTCTAACTTACAAATGCAGATTTTTTTTTGGTTACCTAACCTACTTCTTATTCTGCCAATCGCTCAGACAAACAAGTTTGTTTACATTGAGGGGAGATACTGCTGCCTGCTTCTTATTTACAATGTCACCTGAAAGTGAGAAGGCATGGAACTTTTGTAGCCAGCGTTGCAAGGTATTTACATGCTAAATATGCTAAACATTCATATTCCCCTTCATGCTTCAGCCACCATTCCAGAGGACATGCTTCCATGCTGATGACGCTCATTAAAAAAATAATGCATCAATTACATTTGTGACTGGACTCCTTGGGGGGAGAATTGTGTTTCCTACTCTGTTTTACCCACATTCTGCACATATTTCATGTTATAGCAGTCTCGGATGATGACCCAGCACATGTTCGTTTTAAGATTTCACTGCAGATTTGACAAAACGCAAAGAAGGTACCGATGTGAGATTTCTAAAAATAGCTACAGCACTCGACCCAAGGTTTAAAATTCTGAAGTGCCTTCCAAAATCTGAGAGGGACAAGGTATGGAGCATGCTTTTAGAAGCCTTAAAAGAGCAACACTCTGATACAGAAACTACAGAACCCAAACCACAAGTGGACTTGTAAGCTCTAAAGTTTTACATTGTTTTATTTTTGAACGCAGTTTATATATATATAATGCTACATTTGTAAGCTCAACTTTCATGGTAAAGAGACTGCACTACAGTACTTGTATGAGGTGAATTGAAAAATAGGGTTTTTTTGTTTTTTACAGTGCAATTATTTGTAATCAAAAATAAATATACAGTGAGCACTGTACACTCTTTATTCTGTGTTGTAATTGAAATTAATAGATTTGAAAATGTAGTAAACATCCAAAAATATTTAAAAGAAATGGTATTCTATTGTTGTTTAACAGCACAATTAATCGCGTAATTCTTTTTTGAATCGCACGGTTCATTTTTTGAATCGCGCAGTTAATCGCAATTATTTTTTTTAATTGCTTGACAGCCCTAATTTTAATATGGCTAATGTAAACATATACATGCAGGAACAAAACCTGTAAGCCTTAGTTAGAGGATGGGGGACTCTATCCTGGGAAGCAGTGACTATGAAAAAGATTTGGGGGTAGAAGTGAATAAGTAGCTGAACATGAGCTCCCAGTTGGATACAGTGACCAAAATAGCTAGAGTGATCCTGGGATGCCTAAATAGGGGAATCTCGAGTAGGAGTAAAGAGGTTACTGTACCTCAGTAGTGGCACCAGTGTGATCCCTACTGTGTCCAGTTGTGGTATCCACAATTCAAAAAGGATGTTTATAAATTGGAGGGTTCAGAAAAGAGCCACAAGCATGATTAAAGGACTGGAAAACATGACTTATAGTGATACAGGCAAGGAGCTCAATCTATTTATCTTAACAAAGAGAAGGTTAAGGGGTGATTTGATTACAGTCTCCAAGTACCTACATGGGAAACAAATATTTAATAATGGGCTCTTCAATCTACCGGCGATTGGTGTAACATGGAAGTTGAAGCTAAACAAATTCAGACTGGAAAAAAGGTGTAAATGATTGACAGTGAGGGTAATTAACCATTGGAATAATTTACCAAGGATTGTAAATTTACCAAGGATTCTCCATCACTGACCATTTTAAAATCCAGATTGGGTGTTTTCCGACAAGATCTGCTCGAGGGATTATTTTTGGGAAGCTCTCTGGCCTGTGCTATCCAGAAGACCAGACTACATGATCCCTTCTGTCACTGGAATCTGTGAATCTATGATTTGCCTAATTTTGAGACAACGCCGGAGCCAGTAGCCCTGGGGATGATGGAAAAAGGAAGGGAGAATTGAGGCTGTGCAGCTCAAGCCAACAACCCTAATCCAATGACTGCTTCATCTTGAGCAGATACTTTTGAATAACAAATTCCCTTCCAAACTGAGGTGGCACCCCCTCTTCTCTCCCCCAGCTGATACACTGGAAAGGGCCCAGGATGTCTGGCTGCAACAGGCCCGAGGATCACAGCCCTTCAACAGCTGCACCAGGTCCGGGGCTCACAGCCCTTCAGCCTCTAGGCTGGGCCCGGGACACGCAGCCCTTCAGCCTCTAGGCTGGGCCCAGGGCTCGCAGCCCTTCAGAGTCTGCGCCGGGTCTGGGGCTCGCAGCCCTTCAGCATCTCCACCTGTCTGCAACTCACAGCCCTTCTGCTCAGCTCTTTGGGACTCAGCCCCAGCCACTGAAAAGTTGGAATTCTTTTTTAAGCAGAAAGTGGATTTGTGCCCATGACTCAAAAGCTGCAGGACAGATTCTGTCCCAGCCTGGCCCCAAGCACAGATTCCCCTGGGATTTGGCTGAGATGGGAGAGGAGGAACGTCAGTGTCTGAGGGGATCTGGAGAGCAGCGCAGGACAGGGGTTGAAAGAGATGCTCTCTCTCAGCTTTGCTGCCAGGACTCTGAGTTGTCTGTAGCTCATATCTGGAGGCTGGGCACTGCCTGACTGCAGGACAGGCTGATGGCACTGCTCTACTCACCGAGACAGGCTGTGTTCTTCGAGCAGGGCTCTTCCCTGCACAGGATCAGACCCTGCCTCACGGTGTCCTTACCTTTCCTGAGTTGCCGTTTATATTCCCTAGCCCTGGGCATGTTTCACTGGCCCCCATTTTCCCTAATAAGGGAGGGGTTTGCTCCTTCCTCTCTTCCCGAAGCCCTGAGGATCGTCCAGCCCTGCTGAGCTCTCGATGGTTCCCTTGGCCTTGGCCTCACAGCCTATCACGTTTCCCACTTCTGGTTTGGAAGAAACGTGCCTGCGAACATACAGCCGGTCTGGGCTTGGCGAGATGCCGGGTGAGGCCAGTGCAGGGTCTCAGGAAGGGCCATTTTCCAGTTACATAATTTCGCAGAATTTAATGGGACATTGGACCATCAAGTCTGACTTCCTGTATAACACAGGCTAGACAGTCCTTCCACCCTGACACCCCTTCCACCTGGACACCCCAACACCCCAATGGTAGGGAATCTACAAGTTTAAAAATATTGACGAAGTTTAAAAGCTTCAGCTCTTCTCCAGGCTGCTCCTTCCCATAGCAAGAGCCTCACAGAGAGCCTGAAAAGAGAGAGAGAGAGAGAGAGAGAGAGAGAGAGAGAGAGAGAGAGAGAGAGAGAGAGAGTGAGTCAGGAATGACAACAGTACTGGCGGGGAAGGTACTACATTTATAAACAGCAGCTCCTGCTGTAATGTCACATGCTATGCTTGAGTTATGTCAAGGTTACAGAAGATGACGACCATGTTTTCAGAGTCAGAAGCCCAGGCATCAAATAGAAGGGTTGAGCCACTGGCTAGACCAGTACAGTTAAAGTGAGGCACCCTCGTGTTGAGGCAGTTATGCTGGTATAGGAGTGCTAGTCCTGGGATCGCTATTCCTATAGGAGAAGCGGAATAAGCTCCACAAGTATAAAGATGCAGAACTGCAACCACACTAGGCCCTGGTCCACACTAGGAGTTGAGGTCAAACTTAGCAGCATTAAATTGATTTAACCCTGCACCCGTCCACACGATGAAGCCCTTTTTTTTGACTTAAAGGGCTCTTAAAATCGATTTCCGTACTCCACCCCCGAAAAGGGGATTAGCACTTAAATTGGCCTTGCTGGGTCGAATTTGGGGTACTATGGACGCAATCAGACGGTATTGGCCTCCGGGAGCTATCCCAGAGTGCTCCATTGTGACTGCTCTGGACAGCACTCTCAACTCAGATGCACTGGCCAGGTAGACAGGAAAAGACCCACAAACTTTTGAATTTCAATTTCCTGTTTGCATGGTCACCTGCAGCTTGCCACGCTGGCCAGAGCTCATCAGCAGAGGTGACCACGATGGAGTCCCAGAATCGCAAAAGAGCTCCAGCATGGACCGAACGGGAGGTACCTGATCTGATCTCTGTATGGGGAGAGGAATCCGTGCTATCAGAACTCCATTCCAGTTTTCGAAATGCCAAAACTTTTGTCAAAATCTCCCAGGGCATGAAGGACAGAGGCCATAACAGGGACCCGAAGCAGTGCCGCTTGAAACTTAAGGAGCTGAGGCAAGCCTACCAGAAAACCAGAGAGGCAAACGGCCGCTCCGGGTCAGAGCCCCAAACATGCCACTTTATGATGAGCTGCATGCCATTTTAGGGGGTTCAGCCACCACTACCCCAGCCGTGTTGTTTGACTCCTTCAGTGGAGATGGAGGCAACACAGAAGCAGGTTTTGGGGATGAGGAAGATGATGATGATGAAGTTGTAGATAACTCACAGCAAGCAAATGGAGAAACCGGTTTTCCCGACAGCCAGGAACTGTTTCTCACCCTGGACCTGGAGCCAGTACCCCCCGAACCCACCCAAGGCTGCCTCCCAGACCCGCCAGGTGGAGAAGAGACCTCTGATGAGTGTACCTTTTAAAATAGCATACATGGTTTAAAAGCAAGCATGTGTAATGATTAATTTGCCCTGGCATTTGCGGCTCTCCTGGATGTACTCCCAAAGCCTTTGCAAAAGGTTTCTGGGGAGGGCAGCCTTATTCTGTCCACCATGGTAGGACACTTTACCACACCAGGCCAGTAGCACATACTCAGGAATCATTGTAGAACAAAGCATTGCAGTGTATGTTTGCTGGCATTCAAACATCATCCGTTCTTTATCTCTCTGTGTTATCCTCAGGAAAGTGATATCATTCATGGTCACCTGGTTGAAATAGGGTGCTTTTCTTAAGGGGACATTCAGAGGTGCCCGTTCCTGCTGGGCTGTTTGCCTGTGGCTGAATAGAAATGTTCCCCGCTGTTAGCCACGGGGAGGGGGGAGGGTCTAGCCATGTGGTGGGGGAGGCAAAATGCGACCTTGGAACGAAAGCACATGTGCTGTGTATGTAAAGTTAACAGCAAGGTTTACCATGAAAGAGTGTAGCCATTGTTCTAGAAAATGTGTCTTTTTAAATACCGCTGTCTCTTTTTTTTTCTCCACCAGCTGCATGTGTTTCAAGGATCACAGGATCTTCTGCTTCCCAGATGCTAGTGAAGATTAGAAGGCGAAAAAAACACACTCGTGATGAAATGTTCTCTGAGCTCATGCTATCCTCCCACACTGACAGAGCACGGACGAATGCGTAGAGGCAGACAATGTCAGAGTGCAGAAAAGCACAGTATGACCGGGAGGAGTAAGTGGCGGGCTGAAGAGAGTAAGGAGAGGGCTGAAGCTGAAAGGTGGCGGCAGCGTCATGAGAGGAGGCAGGATTCAATGCTGAGGCTGCTGGAGGATCAAACCAATATGCTCCAGCGTATGGTTGAGCAGCAGGAAAGGCAGAAGGAGCACAGACCGCTGCTACAGCCCCTGCGTAACCAACCGCCCTCCTCCCCAAGTTCCATAGCCTCCTTACCCAGACGCCCAAGAACGCAGTGGGGGGGCCTCCGGCCACCCAGCCACTCCACCCCAGAGGATTGCCCAAGCAACAGAAGGCTGGCATTCAATAGGTTTTAAAGTTTTAAACTTTTAAAGTGCTGTGTAGCCTTGTCCTTCCCTCCTCCACCACCCCTCCTGGTGCTTCTCTCCTCCACCACCCCTCCTGGGCTACCTTGGTAGTTATCCCCCTATTTGTGTGATGAATGAATAAAGGTGGTCAGGGATGCAACCCCATGCTCTGGGTGTCCCTAAACCACCGAACGCCAGAACCTGGGACGGGATGATGGGGACGGATCACTCGAAATTGCCTTCTTCTGGTCATTCTCTCTGAAGTGTCTGGCACCGGCCACTGCTGTAGGGGCATTGGCATCATTTTTATAGTGGAGGTGCTCAAAGCCACTGAACAAAACTAAATGCACTATATGAGGGAAACCATTTCAAGCCAGAGGGTTCTGCCACACCCCCAGCACTCCTGGTTCCAGCACCTCGGCACTGCTGGAAGACAGGATACGGGTTGGATGGACCTTTGGTCCGACCCTGTATGGCTGTTCTTAAGAGGTGTTGGGTCACACTGTCTGAAGTTGAATGAATGGGTCATTAAGGACTGGTTGAAACTGACCCATGTCAGTGGAGGATCTGAAAAGACAAGGGGAGCCCCAAAAGCCAGGGCAGTCACACCTAGCAACCGAGGAGGAGATTTCCCCCACCTCTCTGCAGGGAAGCAGAGCACAGGTCCCCCAGCCAGCAGTTTTATAGCCCCTCAGCCCAAGTCAGCTGACCCAGGCCAGCTGTGGGTTTCACTGCAGTGTAGACATAGCCCCCCACTCTCCCCGCCCGCTCCCAGAGCTCAGTGCAGAGTCTAACAAGTGCAGAACACCCACTCTCCTGAACCTGCTGCTGTCTAGGACCACAGGAACTGCCAGGTGGAATCAAAGCCAGGGTCCCTCTTGCCCAGCAGCTGGTGTGAGCCCCTCACTGATGGCATCTCTTCAATCATGGCCTGGCCTGGAGCTGCAGGGTCCAGGTCTTTGTTCACATTAGGGGCTGTGTCCACACACAACACATTAGCTGAGAAGGGCAATGCAAAAAAGAGACTCCAAGAGGGGAGCAGCGACCTGTGAGGAGAACTGCTCAGGGAGTGACCTCACCCCTGCACAGGATGGCAATGCCTGGTGGGAGGCAGTGAGGTGTCAACTTGCTCCTGTGCACAAGGTTTGTGCCTTCGGCTGCAAGCTAGATGCAAAGGAGGATGCTCCAGAAGGCCAACAGCCTTAGTGAGAGCTGGTGCCGGGCAAAGGAGGGAACTCAACGCCCCAATAAAGCAGCCCCCACACTGGGCAGATCAGCCACAAGACAACTGTGAGATGGACGCTGACTGCACCCCCAGAGGGGCTGACAGCATTGCATGCCGCTGTTCAGACAGAAGGGGGAGTTGGCCACAGACAGGCTTCTGAAGGCAGGAGATCTGCCACCCTCCTTAGCTGGAGTTGGGGGCCCAGGCTGGCATTCCCAGAAGCACTGGTATCCGGCTTGGCATTCATTCTGCCATTTTCTCTTTTCAATTCGTTGCCAAGTACACTTTGCCCTGGTGACTGGCCACAGCAGAACGGGCACTGCCGGATGCTCCCCATCAGGAACCAGCATCTGCCCTTCCAGCAGCATCAGGAGCAGGCAATGCAGCTGCAGCAGGGTGTAAAGGCCGGGCTCCTGCTGAGAGCTGCGCAGGGCGTCTGGCATGGGAAGTGCCAGGCATGTCTCTCGCATAGCAAAGGAGGCAGCGTGTCCACACCAGCTGTGAGCAGCAGCCCGAATACCCAGGCTCTGCTCTCGCCTGGCCGTCAGTGCGTCCGCATTGCTGCCCATGCACTAGGACACAGGGGGCCTGGCACAGCCAAGCTGGGCTCCTCACACACAGCCGCCCCTAGGTTAGCTCCGCGGGCTGCATGAATGCCCGTTCCCGAGTACGTTTCCTGGCCCTGGACCCACAGCAGAGCTCGGCAGCAGCACTGGTGTGACGCTGGCAGTCAGGCAGCTCGCCGGTATGGTGGGCACCTGTTATTAATACTCGGCCTTTCATCGGAGATGCCATGGCCACCGCAAACCCGCTACTGGGTGCAGCTCTGCCAGACCTGGCCCAAAGCAAGATGCTCAAGGGGGAGAGTTAGCAGTGGACACAGGGGAGCAGCCTCTCGACTCTCACCTCTCAGGCTCTGGCCTTCAATCCCCTTCTGCCCCACTATTACTCAGGGTAACAGCTGCACCTCCCAGGCTCAGGGAATCTTGGCCTTTCATGCACATTGCCCGTACAAAGGCAGATGAACAGCCTGGCCTTCACTGGAACCATGTAGGTCAAACCAGATAAGACACCAGGGGTTGTGGAGCACCATCTCCCCTGGTGGGCAGGGGACCAGGACTCCAGGTTTTCATGCTCAGCTCTGCCACCAACTCCCTCTGTGACTTTGGGAGAGTCATTTGGCCTCTCTGTGCCTCAGTTTCACAGTCTACAAAACACGCCTAATACAAATCCGGGGAAGCATGCTTTATGGGTCAGGTCCCAGGCAGGAGAGGGGAGAGCCGCACTGAGAAGGCCGGAGGTTGTCGTTCTCTGCAGCAGAATCACAGGGCACAGCAGGGGCTTAGCGCTCTCCTCGGCCTACAGGGCTCAGAACCGGGGGTCATGCTGGCGTGTCTGAGAGCTGACGATGATCAGGAGCCACATGGCTCAGAGAAGTACAGAGATCTCATGGACCAGTTTCCAACTGGCCAGGCTGCGCATTCACTCTCAGAGCCATGAGCCAGGCCCACTGTGTCACTAAGGCAGGGGTGGGCAAACTTCTTGGCCCGAGGGCCACATGGGGTTGTAAAACGGTATGGAGGGCCGGGTAGGGAAGGCTGGGCCTCCCCAAATAGCATGGACCCCACCCCTATCCACCCCCTCCCACTTCCTGCCCCCCAACTGTCCCCCTCAGAATTCCCATCCCATCCAACCCCCTGCTCCCTGTCCCCTGACCGCCCCCTTTGGAGACCTCCGCACCCTAACTGCCCCCGGGACCCCAACACCCCCCACTCCCTGTCCCGTATCCATACCCTGGGGGAGGGGAGGCAGCGGGGGAGGGGCTGGGGATTGGACAGGACGGTCCTGCGGGCCAGACGTCGTTTGCCCACGTCCTGTCCGGCCGCCTGAGTTCCCGGCCAGGGAGCAAACCCCGGCCCCTTCCCCGGAGCGTTGCAGCGGCGGGACCGGCTCCAGCAAGTGGGGGGCGGGATTGGATGAGGGGCAGGGGTTTGCGGAGAGAGTCAGGGAGCCGGGGGCATTGGATGGGGTGGAGATGGGGGGAGGACGGTCGGGGGAGGGGCCGGGGCTCGCCTCCTTGGCTGGGAGCTCAGGCGGGCCGGACAGGCCGGTCCCGTGGGCCCTAGTTTGCGCGTGTTGGTCGCAGGCCGGGACTCAGAAGTGAGGGTTCTGGGTGCAGGGGGAATGGGACTGTGCAGGGGGTCCAGATGAAGGTGGTTGGGGGTCAGCAGGGGAGGCTGGGGGCTGAGGACTCAGCATGGGGGTCCAGGTGCTGGGGGGTTCAGTGGGATGGGGGGCGCATTTGGAATGGTCCAGGTGCAGGGGGCTAGTCAAGGCATGGGTCTGGATGCAGGGAGGAGGAACTCAGCACAGATCCAGACGCAGGGGGGGCTCTGTGGGGGTAGGTCTGGATGCAGGGGGTCTCCATCCCTGCTGAAGGCAGCACAGAAGTGAGGGTGTCAATCCTGCAATGCCCCTAGAGCAGCCTTGCAACACTCCCCCATCCCCTTTTGGGTTGGGGCCCCCACAATTACAACAGCCTGAAATTTCAGGGGTAAACTTCCGAAAATGTGAAATTGTCTTATTTTCAAATCCTAGGGCTGTGAAATTGACCAGAATGAACTGTGAATTTGGTAGGGCCCTAGTAATAACAGAAAGTTTATCACTGCTGTACTCAGTCTCATAGCGTGCTCCATCGCAAACGTGACAAAACCCAATACAAGAATACACCACCAATTATGGGTTTTGCTCACAAGAGTGAAACAAGCCTAATCGAGGAAAGCATACACTCATGCCCACACAGCAGTCTCAAATAGATAGATTACTCTGCGCTTCATCCCACATGTAGTGAAGGTTGACGGACATGTTCCATCCAAGGGCTGGCTGCAATTCAGCAAAGGATAAAATAATACCATGTGTAAAGCACTGAAATCCTTCTGGATAAAAGGCACCAGATGATCATAAAGTGTTATCAATAGTCACAACCACACACCTAATAACCAGAGGACTAAACCTACTAACCAGAGTTTGCTTCAAATAATTCCTTTCCTACTCAGTGGAGTCCAAGGGCTGTGTTATGGTGGGAACGCCAAATCCCACCCCTTTTACTTCACTACTGGTGGAGGAGAAGGGCTTCCTGCTCAGGTATTGTCCCTGAATGTTATTTGAGACTCACGCATTTTTCCGTTAGACTTGGCTACAAAGTGCCTCTTTAATATGATGATTTCCCAGTCTGCTGAGAAGAATGGAAACCGTCTTCTCTCCAAGACACAAACCCATCCCTGCTGTCTAGTTAGAGGGAACCAATACCATTCTCTCCATCCGTCCATCCCCATTCTCTCCCATCCCTATCAGCTGCTTCTTCCCTTCTCTCTGAGTTTTCTTTTTCAGGCTATAGATACATTACAGCTTAGTGCAGATGGGCAGAGTCCCTGTGTGTTTCTGGAGAGGCTCAGCCCTGGCACTGTTTCAGGGTCGGGTGCAGCCTCACCTCTGAGTCCATGTCTCAGGGGAGGCGGGGGGCTTCAGGGTGATCTCCCACCTCCATACAGCCAGTGTGCGACTCTTGCCCCTGTTGCTGCACCCGCCCTGCAAAGATGTGCGGATGACACAAGCAGCTGTGGGGAAGCCGTGGGAGCCTTGGCCAGGACTGCCATTTAGGGAGGGTGGAGGGGCACCCCCATCTCGAGTTCCATACCAGAGGTCTGTTCGTGGGACATAGTTGGAGCTCTTACCTGCTGCGCCATGCAGGTGCCCTCCTCCAGCTCCTGCGGTCTATTTCCTCCACTGCACTAGGGTGTCTGGGGGTGGGCAGGCAAGGAAGAGGTCAGTCGAGGGGTGGGGGTGGGGAAGCACAGGGGCCCTGGGGATGGGGGAGGGAGAGAAGCAGAGAGTCCCCAGTGGTGGGACAGCTTCAGAAAAATCTAGAGAAATTCTGCTCCTAGGTTTGATATTGTTTTATCGTCTATTTAGTATGAGCATTTAATTGCATGTCATGGCTTGGGCTTTTTGGCAAGCAGCATATGGAATGCTTAAACCTTGATTATGTATCTTAGATTATCCTTACAATTGGATGTCTCTGAAGACCTTAGATTGAACTGCTACTGTACATAATAGAGCCATGATAAGTGCATCTTTTGCTCCACTTTCCACATTTTAAAATGTGTCTAGATTAGGAAAAATTGTCAGGGTTAGGTAAACCTCATGTAGATGCAAGGGTGTAGTTTGTGGGGTGGGAGGGTTGCCCCTCCTCCCCAAACTGCAGGCCTTGACAGTTGTGGAATTTGCGCACCCCCCTCCCCCCATGCAGAGTCCTGTTGGCCTGACTGAAGCTGGCCCCCAAAATGTAGAAGTCAAACTATGCCTAAGTGTAGACCTTTTACCTCCAGTGAGCTGGTTGCGGTTGATTGCCGGGTACTCCTAGAATTAACCCACTAAAAATTCTACCAACGTTACCAGCAAATGAAAAGGATATCATTTCAATCCCATGGTATTCTTATATTCTAGCATTGATTAAATCCTTTTGTTTCAGATCAGCCCAAATGAAAGGGAAAGATTTTCAGATTTCCCATTGTCAAACAAAACATTGAAAGGTAAGCACACCAACAGTTCTTCAGAAAGTATTTGAATAAAAGACCAATTTTCATCAGTCTTCTTCATTGGCTGTTTCAGGAGGTTTTGTTTTTAAATATCAGAGTTCCAAGATAATGTTGCCACCTGCAGTATTTTTCCTTATGGGAAAATGTATCATTATCCAAGGCAAAACGTAAGAATCTTTTTTTTTCTCTCCCAAATACTAGGTTTGCAAGAAGCACAGTATCGCATGGTTACTGAGACACAGAGGCAGACCACAGGCTTGTCGTTGCAAGGTAAAGATGTACTTGGAGCTGCAAAGACTTGATCAGGCAAAACCTTGGCATTTATTATCCCAGTAAGTAATTGACCTTCTCATTGGAAGCTTGAGCTTATGTAAAGTGAAGGTATTGGACAGTAAACAGCATATTTTGGTTCACCTGGGCCCGGAGGAGACATATAATTTGACTGTAATATTTGTTCACGTAAAGCTATGAGAGACTGACGTATGTATTGCTGTCTGAGGTTTTGTAAGATGGCCTGGGTATATTTTTGTCTCTAGAAATGTTTTGACACTTTGATATCTTGTTCTGACATTTTTATTAAGACTGACTTTTTTTTCAAAAAAGTTTTTTCTTGATAGTGCTTTACCCATATAGTTGTCTGCTAAAATTATTTAAAACTGAATGTCTGTATGGAATAAGTGTAAAATTGATCAAGGAACCTCTTTACAATTAATCTTCACTAAATATGTAACACATTGGTCATTGTAGGTTAGGCTAGAGTTCATGAAAATGGTTTGCAAAATAGACTGAAAATTGGCTCACAATCAATATTCCTTATAGGATAAAAGTTCCTAGTGGTTCAGCTGGAAAGTTAGGCTTTGCATTTATTTTCTTTAGTATTCTAGAAAGGGATTTTTCAAGTTGGCATCTAAATTGTTTCCTCAATCAATGGTGATCAGGTTGGGAGGGCTTAATTTGGTTTTAAATTATGAGATTAGTGATGAGCATTCAATGTAGTTTATTAGTTTAGGGCTCAATCCACTTCCATTAAAGTCAATGACAAAAGAGTGGGAACAGAAATGGGTATTTAGGCAAGCTCTCAGAAACGGGAATGTGCTTTATGCTAGATCTCATTCATGCTGATTCGGAAATAAATGTCTAAGTTTTGGAAGGGGGTGGGGGGAAACAATCTTCTGCATACTGTAGAAAGGAAAATGAGGTTGCTTAATTTATATCAGTAATTGAGAACTAGAGCTCTTGAAACAATTGTATGCATTTTGATGTCCACACATTTAAAGGGATTTGTAGAGAAGGGGCCTAGTGATAACTGGGACTTAGAGTCATATAGAAGGAGGGTAGAAAACAAGGTTTGTTCTCCTGTGTGGCTGTGGAAATCACCATGAGTAGAGGTATCACATCAGCTCTGGTGAAATCCTTTTGTTGTACAGCTGAACACAACAATTTGACAGCGTGTGAATCTGTAATAGCAGAAGTGGACCTGCATCATGGCTGCAGTACCTTTAGTTGGAGTGCTCTGTTTCAGCCATGGTACTGCCTTGTAGGTGTGCGCCCAGTACTGCTAAGGGCATTCTACACCCAAAAATGAAAAATTCTGCGCACAATATTTTAAAATTCTGCAAATTTTATTTGTTAATTAAATGTGGAGGCTCCAGAATGGCATTGGAGAGCACAAGCCACTGGCTGCACAGAGGTGGGAGATCATTGTGCAGCCGCCCCCTCCCCCCACGCCCGCCCCCAGGGGACAGGGACTCACCGGTGAGGCTGCACCCAACCCTGACACTGCAAGGATCGGGTCTGCCCCAGAAACACCCCAGAGTCCTGCCCCACCATGCCAGGTACACCAGGTGTGGACAGGGAAGCTCACAAGGTGGGATCCGAGTGTGGAACGAATCTAGCTGTGGGGTGAGGGAGTTCTGTGTGGGGCAATCTGGGAGCTGGCGGCTCAGTGGGTGATCTGGGCCCAGGAGCTTGTTGGGGGTTCTGCAAAGGTAATGGGATTCTGCATGAGGGTCAGGTGAAGGTAGTTGGGGCTCAGTGGGGGGAGGGGGTTGAGTTGCAGGGAGATTGAGCTCAGCAGGGGGGTCTGACTGTGAGGGGATGTCCAGATGCTGGAGGAGTGGGGATCAGTGAGTTAGATACAATTGTTGTTATTGGGTCTCTGCATGAGAATAAAATATATGCATAGACTGTAACCCAGTTCTTCCTCTCCTTGAACTTGAGCCTGCTATGGTGTCATTATCCTGCGTTTGTGGCATCACACAATTGTCATGGAAAAGCAAATGGAGTAAATTCAGCATTATTGCATAACGGCAGCTTCTAGCAGGACTCCTGAGAGTTTTCTCAGTATTAAGTGACTTGCCTGAAATGGGTCAGGCTGTGTGTGCCCGCCTTTTCCCCCACGAGTACGATGGGATGACTTGTCTCACACCGGTACTCTTGGGAATGCTTCTAAAGCACTCTGGAGACTGAAGCAGCTGTACTAGTGTTCCTAAAAAGGGTAAAGGAAATGGGATTTAATTCTAATCCTGCTGAGATCACTTTCCAGTGCACAAAGGGGGCCTTGTCAGAGAGCCGCTTTTCAATGAGACGTTTTCTGCGGTCGGGTAGTGGTAGAGGTAGCGTGAACAGAGCTTAGCTGAATATTGGGGATAGAAGGCCTGTTTCTTGGTTGAGAAACTGCACCCTCTGCTATACGACTGACTGCCCCTTGACTTCACCACACCTTTGTCGGGATCTCCTCTCAGACGAATTCTCCCAGGGCCTGTATTTAAGGCTTTGCTGAAGTTTCAAGGGAAGGCTGATAAGAACCAGTCTTCAGCTATTTTTGCTGGCAGAGTGGTGATTTGAAGAGAGCCCTTTCCTTCTTTACAGGCAGTGGCGTAGCTAGGACAGGGAAACTGGGCGGGCAATGATGGGGCGGTTGGGGATAGGGAGACCTGCCTCCCCCGCCATCTCTAGCCGTCCTTTACTGCTCAGTAGTAAAGGCACCAGGCACCAGGCACCTGACCATGAGGCTGCCTGGGGGAGGGCGGGGGTGTACCTTGCAGGGGCAGGGCTGGAGACCAGGGCAGCAGCATGTGGTGCTGGCAGGAGCGGGACACGGATGGACACTGACCCAGTGTTGGGAGTCCCAACATGTGGATTCGGGGGGCTCCAGCCCCAATCTGGGTGGGTCTGGATGCTAAGTGGGTGGGCCGCAGCCCACTCAGGCCCACCCATGGCTACAGCCCTGTCAGGTGCTTGCTGACTCCTAATCTAACGCACAGATTAACGGTAAAGCTGCCCTGCATTAGGGTTTCATTGTGGGGGAATCTGCCAAGTTCTTCGAGTACTTGCTCACGTCGATTCCAAGTAGGTGTGCGTATGCCGCGTGCACAGTCGTCGGAAGGTTTTTCCCCAAGCAGTACCCGTCGGGTCAGCTGTGGAGCCCCCGGAGCTGCGCCTTCATGGCGGTGTATATAGGTCCCTGCCGACCTGCCACCTCTTCAATTCGTTCTTCCTGCCTGTGACGGTCGTTGGAGCTGTGTGTCTCTCTTGCCTCCGCAAGCAGTTTCCCCAGTGATTGGACTTTCTGTTAACCTGTAAATAGTTAATTAGTTAGTGTTAGTTTTCAGTAATTAGTTCGATAGAAGTGTGGGGGGGTTCCCCCAACCCCAATTCTCTCCCCTCTTGGGGTTCGGCACATGCCTCCATCCCAAGAGTTTAAGCCGTGCGGGACCTGCTACAAGCTCATGTCAATGGGCGACCCCCATGACTCCTGCCTAAAGTGTCTGGGGGAGGCACATCAAACAGATCGCTTCAAGATCTGCAAAGTTCTCCGCCCGAGAACAAAGAAAGAAAGGAACTTCAGGCTCAAAGAACTCCTTATGGAGGCAGCCCTCCGTCCCCTGCCGGCTCTGGGCGAGCAGGACTTGGCATTAAGCACCTCTGTGCGCAGCGCTCTGGCCTCTGTTAGAGAAACTACGGCTCGCACTCACCGATGCCACCTAAGCAGCACAAGAAGACGAATAGAGGGCACTCACCCATGGTCAGAGCACTGAGTCTGACAGCATAAGCGGTATGCGTCCTGCGCAGGGATCAGCACTGTCGACTTTGGGCCTGCAGAGGGATCCGTCAAGTCTGGTGCCACTGGACCCTCCTGCTAGAGAGTGCCTGGTGGAGGAGCATCCTTCCTTCCATCCTGGACACATTTGAGGTGGCCAGGGACTTGATTGCCATGATGGCACCGCAGTTTCCCACCAGGCAAGATAGACCTCCGGCACCACAAGGCACGGCGCCATCCAGAAGCAAGCCCATGATGATGAAGCTCTGCTCGCCTTCCCCACGGCACCATCCTCCGACACTGTCCTGCTTGGACCACCCTGCCAGATTGGCTGAAGAAGTTAGCTGTCTGGTTCTTAAACTCAGCAGCAGCAGTTGCTCGCTGGGTGCTCAGTGATTCTCTCCCTCCCTGGGCTCAGCTCTTGCCAAGCCCTGCTTCTGCTCTGTTCCTCCACAGCTTCAGCCCAGATCCTGTCCTACACCCAGCCTTGCTCCTGCCTCAGAACCAGCCCTGCTCCCTTCTTCCCTGCCCCCGGTGATCCGGTTCTGACCCTTGGCTCTGATTCCTGACTCCGACTCTCTCTTGATTCTAGAGTGACCAGATATCCCGATTTGATAGGAACAGTCCTGATCTGGGAGTCTTTTTCTTATATAGGTTCCTATTACCCCACCCCCATCCCAATTGTTCACATTTGCTGTCTGGTCACCCTTCTTGATTCTTGGCTCTGGCATTTGGATTCTGACTCTAGTTCTAATCTTTGGATCTGCTTCTTGGTTTTGGCCCCATCTCAATCCCTGCTTTTGGCTTTTGGACACTCACCACTAGGCATGACTCCCAGTCCGACCACTATGCCAGACCACCTACAACCCGGTCTCCTGACATGTGCTCAGTCTGGTTTGTGGTTTAACCATCTGATGAGTTCCATGTAACCTTGTGCATGTCTTTGTGAGGAAACCAAGTATCACCAATAATCAGTGCATGTTACTGCACAGCGATTCTCAAACTGTGGGTCGGGATCCCTTTTTAATAGGGTCACCAGGGCTGGAGTTAGACTTGCCTGGGCCCAGGGCTGAAGCCCAAGCCTGAGCCCTGGGAAGCAGGGCTGAGACTTGGGCTTCAGCCCTGGGATCAGGTTACAGCTCCCCCCACCCCCTGCCTGGGCCTGAAGCCCTTGGGTTTTGACTTTGGCCCCTTCTGGCCCGGGGGAGCTAGGGCTTGGGTGGGCTCAGGGTTTGGTTCTCCCTCCTGGGGTCGCGTAGTAATTTTTGTTGTCAGAAGGGGGTCGTGGTGCAATGAAGTTTGAGAACCCCTGTTATAGCAAGTTCTCATCTTTCTCTATTAGCGTTTGCCATCCTAATGCCATGTGGGAAGTCGTTTTGTTTTGCTGTATGGGGGTGGCTTGCTGCATCAGGGCCTCTAGTGGTGGAGCACGTACGGGCTCTGGCTGGGAGTTCAGATGTGGGAGTTCAGTGGGGACACTGGGGCATGGCCACAAGGTATCTCGAGGGGATGGAAGACCACGAGTGTCGATGAAGCCCCCTCGCACTACGCCCAGGTGTCCTTGCCCCCCCGACTCCGGCCTGGAGGCACTCGCAGCAGCTCTGTGTACTAGGCCCAGGTGTCCTTGCCCCCCCCACTCCGGCCTGGAAGCACTCGCAGCAGCTCTGTGTACTAGGCCCAAGTGTCCTTGGCCCCCCGCCTGGAGGCACTCGCAGCAGTTATGCTGAGGATCTGCAACAATATGTTGCAGAGTCAGACTGCCTGAAACTAAACAAGGCCAAACAGGGCAGATATGGAAGAACAATGCTGACTAAAGCAGCTTTATGTATGGTTTAACAAATGATACAGAGAACAAGGGCACTAGCTGGGAACTGGATTGGCTGGCTATATGGATACTTAGGGCAGCTTGCTATTGGATAGGTATGCTGGGAAAAAGGACGTATAAAAGCCTGTGTAACTTCCTGCTCTGGGTGCAGGATTGGAGATTTTATTCTCCCTGTACCTTTTTGCAGCTGCAAATAAACTTTTCTGCTTCTTCACCCCGTTGTGATTATTGGGTGTAGCACACCGGGTAACGAACCAACCTCAGCTGTTTAGCCTCTCGGCACTGGGTGCAGGCAACAATAACAATTATCAAAAAGTGTCATGTTTTCTCTCGTGACGTGCTAACATATTTTGTCACCAGGATAAATATGGAATAATTCTAATGAATTACCACAGATTTACATTGGTGTAACTGAAATTATGCATTCAATATCCTGTTTCAGGTTAGTAAAAATAAAAGAATGCTGTGGGTTTTGTGGACATGTACAAGATACAGATTTATAAAAACAACGTGAAAACAGGTAGTTATGCTGGGGAAAGGGGAAGCCTTATTGAAGCTGTTGGGCATACCAGTTGTCCTTTATTCAGAATCAATGTAAAAACCATCAAGCTCTTTTGTGGAATAGATGGCTGACTTAATAGAAGTCACCATCAAGTAAAGCTGGAATAGGAGTTGAGCCATACAGTGGAAGGGGCTTTCACTGGGGTCTGAATGCAAATGCAGGCGGATGGGGTTCGGGGCCGGGGGGGAGGAAGAGAGGGAGTGTGACACCGCAGAAGCACAAAGGAGCCCCAGGGAAGTATTTGTAGTGTGATCTCAGAAAAAGTTGAGAGAGAGAGAGAGAGAGAGAGAGAGAGAGAGCACGCGCGCTTTATGGTAGACTGCTGGATAGAAAGAGGCTTGGAATTGTGAGCCAAAAACTATTCGTGCTGTCGTTAGGGAAATAGAACTTTGTGTACATTCTTAGTAAATAAGCAGGATTGTGTCAAAAAAATACCTGACTCCATCATCCATTTCTCCCCCTAATGGAAACAACTCACAAGACCCAAAATATTCACTAATTGCTCAGGTCAAAAGGGATAACAATATTGTGAATTCTTTTGTTTTCCTGTTCTTAGATAAAGAATAGACCTGCTTCAGTAAAGAACCATAAACACTGAAAATACTGTTTTGTTCTCTCAGAGCTAGCTCTCAGTAGATCTAGAAAATAAGAGTGTTTGTTGTTACACAATCCTTAGAATTCAATTATTTGCACAAATCATTTTAATTTTTCTCTGATTAGGATTCAAAAATAAGCAATTAGATATTCTGTATAGTGTTTAGGAAATTTGTAGGATTAAAATCAGCATGTATTCTGTATACATGGCTTTACCATATATGCAACCTCACATCTACACTTCTAAGAGGACCACATTTCCTGAAGCAGTTTCAAACCACTTCAAGCTAGGACAGTTTGAAGCTACTTTATGTTTCAAATGTGAATGGTGTCCGCTGTGTCCATTAATTTTTTTAAATTATGACCATGATCTAAGATCCACATTTTCAGAATTTTCTTACATCATTCATATGCTTAGATGAATAAGGCTGCTTTCCTGAACTGCGGTCCATATTTGGAACTGTCTTTATAGTGTAGACTCAACCACCTTCCTTATACAGTTTGGAAGTTGTTCGATACTCCCTCGGGACCAGATTTACTCTTCTTTACACAGATTTGGGCCCTAGTCGGGGAGCGATGTACTCATGTAACCGAGGAGCAGAATTTGGCCCTCCTATGGGTTCAGTCTCTCAGTTAGGCCTGTCTTTTTATCTTATCTATTGATATAGCATCCATCCCGAGAGTAGAAGAGCAGCTGTCCCATTTCAGACAAGATACATCAATACCTATATTGATTATTCACAATGGAGTTTTTATCTTTGTTGTACTGTTCCTTTTGAGAAATAAGAAAACAGAGTAAAAGTAAAATGTACTTTTTCTCCCAAATCTATGTGCCATTCCTGATCTTGATTGAACAGGGGAGAGCGTCCTTCCTCTGGATTAAGAATCCAGCTGAGACAACTACCCCAGCCCCACACATTCTACAAGGGAATCCAAAGTCAGAGCAGTGGCATTCAGTGAAGGGTAGCTGCTCTCTTTGAACATCCTGATAGATGAAATAAAGGACTGGGGGTCCTCATTAAAAGTACCTTAAATGGGAGCTCAATCCCCAGAGCTAGGATTGCCGAATCAGGAAAAAACAAGAAAGTACGTCCTCTCAGGGATTGGCATATTCAAGTTTACAAGAGAGACGATAAAAATTGGCCATGAGGTAGAAAAATCAAAATTCAAGTTCGCCAGTAAGAAAAGAGCCTGAGTAATAGTCAGCTAAAGAATGGAAGGGACCAGTTGACCCAGGAAGTTACAAGAGCCTTTATTAAAATGGAGAGCTACTTTTGTCCTTCTGTCTGCTTGCTTCTGGCCAAGGTTGGCTCAGGAATAGAGGGGGAATCTCTTGGGGTCCAGCAACTCTGCTGGCTTGGGAAAGTGTGCACTGCATCACCCACTCCTCCCTGTGTGAGACAATCTCTGTGCCTCTGTTTCGACAGTTCAAAACCCTTAAAAATACCTTTCTTTACAGCTCAATACAGAAATTGCCAGAACCTAGTCCTGTACTTTTTTCTTTAAAAACAAACAATGAAATGAGGATGTTTGCACGACAATGATATGAATCGATGTCTGTATTTTTATATCTTTAGACGCCCAACGAATATACAAAAATCTGCATTAAAATAACAATTAGTAAGTTTGCAAAACTGAGCAATGGAAAGTTTGGAAATGCCAGGATTCAGGGAGTCTGAGTACTGTGCACGTGCATTTTGACACAATCTTTAATTGCACAATTGTACTATTTTTTTCCACAGGCCCCTCATTCAGTGACCATTGAAGTGTTGTTTGTTGTTTGCCTTCCGACACTGTGTACATACTTCTGCAACGTGAACACATCAAGTCAGGTTCCAGGTCGCAGTCCTTCTCTTCCAGGGGCTCAGTGGCCAGGGCCCAGTATATCTAAAATATCAGGTAAATCCCTGGGATTAGGGTTGTGGCTGACAGGGCCTATTTCTCAGGCACCATGAAGTTTTCTACTCTAAGGATGAGGCTTGTCTGTGCAGTAGATAGAGCTTTCTCAGGGGACAGTCTGTGACAGGAGAACAAACTCCCATGTCATTCCAAGGCTATTAGAGAGACAAGGTGGGTGAGGGATAGGGTGACCAGATAGTAAGTATGAAAAATCGTGATGGGGGTGGGGTGGGATTGATAGGCGCCTAAACCCCGAATATCTGGACTGTCCCTATAAACTTAGGACATCTGGTCACCCTAGCTGAGGTAATATCTTCTGTTGGACCAACTTCTGTTGGTGAAAGAAATAACCTTTCAAGGACCTGAAGGAGAACTCTGTGCAGTCCTTTCACCAACAGAAGTTAGTCTAATAAAAGATATTACCATGACAGATGTGAGTCATATTATTAATGTACTAGAGGAAGCTGCTCAGATACTTCATTGATGAGAACAGTAGAAAAACCTAGATAGAATAAAGTGAAGGAGAAAGAGAGAGCCTCTTTCTGAGATTATCCTTTTCCTTCTCCCTAATGATCCTATTTGCTAACAAAGATATACATTCTTAGTGCTGTTGTGGCTTTGTGCAGAAGTGTGAATTGTCTCAGTAGATTCGGATGTCTTTTATCTTTTAGGCAAAGATATCGAAAACAGGGAATACAAACAACACATGTTATGCAAACCCGCACCACTAGGTGGAAGCAGATATTTTGAGTTGTCATTAATTGAGAAACCATTTCAAAAAGCAAAGGAATGTTCTTGGAATTCTGCTTTAAGCCACAAGGCACACAGCTAAGCAGAGTCATCTTCTGAGTGCTGGATCTTTAAATTTTTTTTCATACGATAACCTGCTTAAAATCCCATTAATGAACTGTGTTCTCTTCACTCTCCTATTTGTCTGTGCTGTGACGGAAAAATATAATTGTCTGTCAATAACGGCTTTTATTTGAAGCAGAGAGTGAGAAAACATGTGTGTAAAATGCTTTGAAGAAGAAAATCTCTCTAGAAATGCAAATTGTTATTATTATTATTATTGTTGTTGTTATTGGGTCAAATTCTACAGTAGGTGTTTAGGCTCCTAGCTTCCACTGATTTCAGTGGAAGTTAGGAGTCTAAAGACCTTTGAGGAGCTGGGCCTCATACCCTACTCAGACAAAACTTTCACTGACTTTAATTCAGCCTAGCCCTGCGTTGGGTTAAACCCAATATCTTACTGTACATTGTACAGAAGCTTCTTGCTAGCAGGAGTTAATCTGCAGCTGTTTTTTCAGTAATGCTGTCAAGGTTCCTTCCCCACTCTGAACTCTAGGGTACAGATGTGGGGACCTGCATGAAAACCTCCTAAGCTTACTTTTACCAGCGTAGGTTAAAACTTCCCCAAGGTACAAATTAATTTGACCCTTTGCCCTTAGAATTTCCACTGCCACCACCAAACTTTAACTGGGTTTACTGGGAAACGTAGTTTGGACACGTCTTTCCCCCCCAAATCCTCCCAACTCTTGCACCCCACTTCCTGGGGAAGGTTTGGTAAAAATCCTCACCAATTTGCATAGGTGACCACAGACCCACACCGTTGGGTCTTAGAACAATGAAAAAGCATTCAGTTTTCTTACAAGAAGATTTTTAATAGAAGGAAAGGCATACCTCTGTAAAATTAGGATGGTAGATACCTTACAGCGTAATTAGATTCAAAACATAGAGAATGCCTCTAGGCAAAACCTTAAGTTACAAAAAAGACACACAGACAAGAATAGTCATTCTATTCAGCACAACTCTTCTCAGCCATTTAAAGACATCATAATCTAACACATACCTAGCTAGATTACTTACTAAAATTTCTAAGACTCCAGTCCTGTTCTGTCCCGAGCACAAGCAGCAGACAGACAGACAGATAGACAGAGACACAGTCCCTTTGTTTTTTCTCCCTCCTCCCAGCTTTTGAAAGGATCTTGTCCCCTCATTGGTCATTTTGGTCAGGTGCCAACGAGGTTACCTTTAGCTTCTTAACCCTTTACTGGTGAGAGGATGTTTCCTCTGGCCAGGAGGGATTTTAAAGGGGTTTACCCTTCCCTTTATATTTATGACAAATGCATTTTCTGTATTTACCAGCTTTGTTTTCTTGCACCCTCAGTCATTTTGGGCCTTGTACATAATGTGTATAAATGGAATATTTATCATCCTCTCTGATTGTAATGTGTTTTAAGTGATGGTATATTGTCAAGCTGCATTCAGTATGGGTTGATCTGTTGATCCTCATTAGTGAGAGAAGTGTATGAATGACGAGCCCAAGCAGGATCCCGCTGCTCATTGCTGCAGCTCAACTTGCACTGCTGCAGAACACTATTTGTGTGCGTGCACAAGGCTTGTGTTGTGAAAACCTTGCCCCCTGTAAATACACTCAAAGTCAACCTCTGATCCAGCTCTTGTCAAATGCAGCCAGTTAACATCACAGTGACCACGGGTGTAAAGCTGTGGCCTCCTCCTTTTGAGGGTCTACTGTTGCCCAAGCTCTAAGTCAAGCTGAGGCAGTGTTGGGGTGATGAGGTGCTAATTTATGAGCTCCTTGATGCCTGCACAGTGTTTGTCATGGCTTTGCCACACATACTCTTGTTCTGTTCTTGATCTTAATTTATTCTGTGGCATTACATAGTTCATGGTGTTACTTGTCACATGCATGAACACTCTTCCCATCACTGGTCCATCCGTAGTGGACTTATATGTGGATGCCTTGCCCGGATGGTAACAGCTGCAATGAGCAAGCATTCTTACAATTACCTGTGCTCCTACCTGATGCTGCATTTTTGAAAGGCCTGACTTTATGGAGCCAGGTGTAGACAGTGAGGGGTGCAGAACACCAGCACAGAGACAGGCAAACTCTCTGTGCTGACCATGCCCTTAGCTTCTTGCAGAGTGGCCTGCTGTTTATGTACTAAAACTGGAGTAGGCCTCAACGGTGTGCCACTGGATACTTTCCATCTTGTGCAAATGTACGAGTCCCCAGTTTACACAATGGCATGGAACAGGGGCTGAGTCACATCAGACCCTGAATCACGAAGAAAGTTCCCGAAATAGGTAGCTCTATATTAGTTTTCTGCTGGTACCTGGTCAAAGGGGGCTTTTTTGCTTGCTTTATTATCCTCTTGTCTGTTTGTTGTGCTGTTAAGATGTGTTATTTAATTAATGACAGTTAAGGACCATCTTGTTCTCTGTTTGTACAGGTCCGAGTGCAATGGGATCCTACTCTGTGACTGGGACTGTGAGGCAGTACTGCAATACAAATAATCACATGCTGATCTCCAGAAATATTTTTATAGCGTGGCCATCCCCACTAGCTTAAGAGATTAGTCACGGAAAATGGAAGTTTGTGAACCTGACATCTGCAGTTTAACTCAGTCCCCTTGTCTCCTGCACGGAGTGTTCTTTCTGCTCAATACACACTCAACGGTAGGCATGCCCACAGAATAGGGTTATGAAGATGGGTCTCTGGGAGGCTTTGACTTCCTCTACCATGGGATGCTATTGCAGGAAGGAGGTTTGCTGGGAAGAGATGGGGTCCGTCTGACCAAGAAGGAGAAGAACATCTTCATGCACTGACTCACCAACCTTAGGAGAAGAGCTTAAAACTAAGTTCAGAGGGGGCAGGTGAAAAAAGCCACCAGGTAAAAAAAGGTGGCCTTAATAGAGGACTAGCTGTGTGGGGAGAAGTAGATGTGGAAAATTGCAGTAGAATTATAGGAGAAACAAGAGGGAAATCCATGGGGGCATCTGCTTAACATCTTAGATGTCTGTACACACAAGCAAGGAGGAATAATAATGGGGAATAAACAGTAAGAACTGGGAGTTTTAGTACATAAATCTTAACTGAGCTTAACTGCATCACAGATACTTGATGGGATAAATCTCATGACTGGACTATTGGTATAGAGGGCTATAGCTTGTTGAGGAAGGACAGGCAGGAAAAAAAAGAGAGGACATATTGCATTGTAAACCTGTTCTGAGGTCCAGAAGGAGGTGAGAAGCAGACCAGTTGAAAGTCTCTGAGTAAAGATAAAAGAGGGAATAAACAGGGGTGAGGTCCTGGTAGGGGTCTATTACAGACCACCAAATCAGGAAGAGGAGGGAGACGAGGCATTTCTAGAACAAACAACAGAAATATGCAAAACAGAAATCCTGATTGTAATGGGGGACTTTACCTACCCAGACATCTGCTGAAAAAGGAATATGGTAAAACCCAAAATTACCCAATAAGTTCCTGGAATGTACTGGGGACAATGCTTTGTTTCAGAAAATGGAGGAAGTAACCGGGGGGACAACCATTTTAGACTTGATTCTGACCAGCAGGGGGGAGCTAGTGGTTTCAGGAAATGTTTTTTGACAAACCAATTCCTTAGTCTGCATGTTAATACAGAACTCTGAGTAATAATTCATTTAAACTCAATACAGAACCATATTTCTTGCACCCCTTAGGCGCAATGCAAAGGCTTGGTAGAGTCAGGGGTAATGGAGGGAAGTAAATTGCTGGGAAGGAGCCTGGACGTGAACTTGGAGCGTTGCTGGGTATGGGTGGGAAAAGTATGGAATAGTTTTTTTGGGAGGGGCAGGGAGGAATTGTTAGGCAGCTCCCCCCATGCAGACCCTGTCTGACCCCTAACCTCTCCCATTCAGTAAGGCACATCTGCCCCTGTCTCCATGTGTTCCTGCACACCCATGGGTCCTTGCACCCCCGTCCACATGTGTCCCTCCACCCCCACTCAGAAACCCACTCCCCCCATCCCCATGTGTGTTAGGGGGCTTATTCCTTCATCCACTCACTTCCCTGGTCCTTCTCGCATGAACAGAGAGCAATAATACCTGAAGTCCAAAGGTGCAAACAATTCCATGTTTATTGGGTGAACTTCCAGCAAGCATGATTTCAGTTTCCTTCCTTAGTGTCCCCCTTCCCAGCTCTGACACCACAGAGCCTTACAGCTGTGTCCCTGTTCCCATTCCTGCCCTTAGCCAAACATGATTCCAGTTTCCCCACCCCCATTCCCTGTTCCCATTTCCCCCACCCACACACCCACCCCTTCACTTCCTGATTGACTGCAGACTATATCGTAAAACTTGACTTCTGCTTAGCTGTACCTGAACCAATCCTTTTCCTGAAATTTAACTAACCAATCCTAACATATTGTAACATGATTATGTAACCAATTATATCCTACCATCTTAATTAGTTTCCAGCCAGCAAAATTAATTATACAGCAGAGAGAAACAATCACAGAACCAGACAGAGATTATTCAGACAAACAATGGGGAAATGGGGACTACAGTGATAGAACAAACCCAGAAATGAGGATTTCACATCCCTGCTAGTGATAAGTGAGTTCTTGCCAGACAGGATGCTATCAAACTAAGTTTCCTTTTACATCTTCTAGGCCCTTCCCTTTCTCTGGAGGCAATAGGCATTATCAGGACAGGATTGTGTTCCTAACAGCCCAATAGCACCTTATTTCAATGTGACTAGTTGGGAATGTGAAGAGGTGACTGGTCGCTTCCCAGCTTATGGCTGCCTCTGCTGCTTAGCCAGAGGCCTTAGCCTAAGAACAGGGCCTCAGACTGTCACAGTAAGAGAAGGACCTTACACTGGCAGACAGTGATTTTCATTCTTTCTTTTATACCTCGAGAACTAGCCAAGTGATAAGAATACACCTAAATTCTTAGCTGATAGGCCTTTACAGACAGGCCTGAACATCTATATCCTAACAATGTGTCCCTGTACCCCCTCCCCCCGTCCCCATGTGTCTCTGTGCCCCCAGCCAACCAGCCCCTGTCCTTATGTAGCTCTGCACCTCCTCCCCCATCACTATGGGGCCCTGAACCTCCCTCCTCCTCTAACTCTGTGCCTCCACTCCCATTCAGCCCCTGCCCCAGTCTGTCCTCCTCCACTAGCCCTTATGAGCCCCTGACTGACCCCACCCCAGCATCCCACACTGTCTGTCTCCCCATAGCCCCTGTCTCCTGACCTGGCCTGCTGTGAAGAAGACAGACTCTCTCTCTTCCTTCGCTGATAGGGAGTTGCTGCTTTGTTCTATTGCCACAGCACCCTTTGGTGGGCAAGAGATGGAACGGCAGCAGCATTTCAGCAGAAGCTTTTTACTGTGCAAAAAAATAAAAATATGCGGGGCTCATTAATTATGCAGGTGTGCAGTAGTGCAGAATTGCCCCAGGAGGAATATTCAGACCCCTTTTTTTCCATTGATTAATACTTGCATCCAACAAAGTCCATTTCCCTATTAAGGGCCAACACAGAAGGCATTTTAGTTTCCATTAAAGTACTAGGAGGCCAACTGAACCGCTTGTCTTGGCCTCCGACTCCTTTAATTATTTGAATTACTTGATTAATTATAAAAAGAAAAGGAGTACTTGTGGCACCTTAGAGACTAACCAATTTATTTGAGCGTAAGCTTTCATGAGCTACAGCTCACTTCATCGGATTCATTCAGTGGAAAATACAGTGAGGAGATTTATATACACACAGAACATGAAAAAATGGGTGTTATCATACTCACTGTAAGGAGAGTGATTAATTATGTTAATTCATGTGATTAATTACTTGAATTACTTGAATTATGTAGTGCTTATGTATTGATAAGTTGTCAGTGACAATTTTCAATTAAAAAAAATCCTCCTTACATTTAAAAATGAATGGAAGGGGCTTCTCCCCAGTGGAGCTGTCTGTTATGAGTGCAGTTTGCAGAAGCATGCCTTTTAAAGCAGAACCACTGGAACGTATAGCCAATCAAGAGATCTGATGCAGACCCTGTCTGACCCCTAAGCTCTCCCATTCAGAGATCTGATTGGCTTTGAACCTTCCAAAGTGGGTTATGACCTTGGCATGCAGGTCACACAGATGTCTAGACTCACAGGAGACCGAGACGGAAAAGACCTATTGGATCATCCAGTCCATTTCCCTGCTAATGCAGGAGCATTCCCAGCAGCCATTTTCCACTGTTTTGGCCAAACTAATTTGAAAAGCCCCTAAGGACTGAACTTCCGCCTCTTTCCTAGGAAGACTATGTCATAACCTAATAGCCCTGTCTTACAGTTGGGGCATTTTTCCTGTTATCAAAGTCTAAATTGAATGTCCTTTTTTAGCTTAATCCCATTACTCCTACTTTTACCAAAATGTATTATCCTAAAAAATTCCTCTCCCTCCTTGGTGTTCACACCCTCCAGGTAGTTGTATGGTATTATCCTCTCTCCTTCAGAGTCATCCCTTGGCCGCATCAGACACAGACAGCTCTTTCCGTCTGTCTGCAGAAGTAGGGGTCTGCTCGGGCCCAATTTTTAAGCCCAACCTGAACTGGCCCCCGGCCCACTCACCTCACCCTGAGAGGGCTGAATCATTTTCCATCCTGGTCCCAACCTTTCCCCCCAAACCGGATCCTGCCGCTGCATCCTGCTCATGGGGCTGGTGCAGCGGCCACTGTGTGCAGCAATGGCTCCATCCTCTGACACGGCCCCTGCTGTGCTGGGTCTGTGCTGCAGAGAGAGGGAGATGCTGTGACTCCTCGGCATCCTTGCTCCACAGCGCATGCAGCGCAGGAAGGAGGTGGTGGCTGGCAGGAACACGCAGTCCCGGTTGTGCCGATCCCAGGGGCTAAAGGAGGAGAGTCGACCTGACCCCACCCCAAGAGGGTCCAGTTGTTTTCTCACCCAACCTGACCCGGACGCCTGTGGTCAGGTCCCCTAGGATTTGGGTCAGGTTGCAGGGCTCTATCCAGAAGTCACTTCTGCCAGCCCCCTGCATTCTTTTTTGCTCTCCCAGGAATGACTTCCCATTTGTTGATCTCTCTGGGAATGTGGTGCTAGAAAAGGCACTCCTCCAGATGCAGTCACAGCTCAGCTGAACAGAGAGGAACTGTTGTCTTCCTGCTTTGTGCCATGATCCCTGTGTGTAAAAGACCCAACCCACATGGCTCTTTGTGGTAGCCATCACACCTTGCATATACCTCTTGACTTTGTTTTCCACTGTCATCCCCAGGGCACTTGTTGCTTCCCACTTTTCTCCCTCCCATTCTGTCAGTTACTTCTACCTCCTTTCCAGGGGTGCTAGTTTGCAGTTTTCTGAAATGAATCTTGGTCTCTCCTCAGGCTTTTAATTTCTCAGTGTCCCGCTTTATTTTTTCTCGGTCCCAACTGATCCTACAACTCCTCCATAGTTAGTCTCACCTGTGAAGTTCTATACTGATGGGCCACATAAAAGACACCGTCGCGCGTGCTACTGTCCGTGTAGATCTAAGGGCTGAGCTCATTGCCCCCGGGAGCGCACTGCAGGAGTTGGGTATTTTATATTCCACATTTACAAATTCTGCCTGGAGTGGCTAGAGCAAGGGCAAGGTGCTCATTTTTATTGTTTGTTCTGAATAAATGAAACTAGAGAAGTGGACAGTGAAGGGCGCTTCCTCTGGCTCTTTTCTCTCCAGGAAGATTAAACAATGTCAGTTGCTTGGCTGCTTCTGAAGCGCTGCTGAATGCGGTGCTTGTGGAGGGCAGGGCATGTTTTACCCCAATTAAGCCTCCAATTAGGGCAGGGGCTTATTAGCTACATTACTGTCTGGTCGGCAAGAAAAACTTTTCCCAATTCTTCTCCTTTATGTTTTGTCCCCAGCAAAACAGAATAGACATTTACTGTGTCCTGGAGAAAGTCTTACAGCAGGACACCCAGGGCCTAGAGAGACGGCTTCTGAAGAAAATAATAACACTAGCCTCAAACCACATGACAGAGACTCAGGTAAGTTAGTTCTCCCGAGAATCCAAAGCTTTAACTCATTCAAACTCTCTTTTGGGGGGATAAACTATATACTGAAATGAAAATGTATTCTTCTGTTAGAAGTCCACACCTTCCTCCAGACCAAAGCCCAGGTCCTAGACAGCACTTGTGCACATGCATAAGATGGGCCAACTCACATGCTGAAAGTTACACATGTGCTGAAGTGCTTTGCAGGATCAGGACCTGAGACACATGATCTCAGACCCAGAGACAGGCCTATGGTGTCTTAAGGAGCAAGTCTTTCCCGAAGTCTACTCAGGATTTCATTATTGATACTGATTTTATGGGGAAGGCGCTCTGATACTGTAGCGATAAGTGGCAGTATAAAGCCCCAAGACAGACAGAATCTGAACTATCTCCAAAAGAAGCAGCATTGGATTTAGAATCTAGTTTGCCAGCAGGAAACCCCATGGAAAAATCCCTCTCTTGTTCCAAAGGAAGTCAGCCTCCTTTTGGGGGACAGTTTATTCCAGGAAAGCTCTTGGAATATCTTGAAGCTGCCCAGCCTGTGCCTCACTTACCGCCTCAGGGAAGGGCAGGGAAAATATCATGTGACTAGGGTGACCGGTCACCCACCATAAGTAGCTAACAATGAATAGGCTAACGAAGCAGCTTGCAAGCAACTCAAAGGCTGAAAACTGTTTAGCCAAGTGACTCAAGGAATATTTATGACGAATGACTCTACCCTCAGAAAGTTGGGTTGGTTCATTCACAACTTGTGCACAGAAATAAGGACTTGACTCATGTAAACAACTCTGGCTAGTGCAACCGGCTTCAGTCACCTCAGTCTCTCTCTTTTGGTTTTTGGTTTTAGGAAGCAAGAAATGAACTAAAAGTGGCAGCTAGCAACACCTTAGTGACTCTGGCACGCTGCTATTTCAGTGATGTCATGTTAGAGCTGGTGTATCATCTGGAGCTGCCTGAAGAGTTTATTTTCATTACATTGGGCAACCTGTCATCCACCTATGGTATGGTCACTTCCCTCTTTTCTTTCAAAGTGATTGTTTTTCATTTAAGGACAGGGGATTATCTCTCTACCTAAAAATGTTACCGCTAAACAGAGCTCTGTTTGAGTGTGTGTGTAGAAACACAAGATTAACTGCTGTTGCTAGTTCTGGCCTCCAGATCATGAGCGATCCAGCTGGAGGTGCAAGCTCTAACCTATGCCCCTATGTACCTTAAGGATGGGAATGAGTGGAAGATCAGGTCTAGTGGAGCTCTTCTCCACCCCACTTGCCATCCCGCCCCAGTGCTCTCTCCCCTTACTCTGGGAGTGAGTTGGGCATTGGGCACAGCTGTACACTTGTGGAGGATTCCCCTCTTCAGGGTGAATCCCCCACTGGCTTTCAATGGCTGCTTTAAAGCCATTCTGCTCTGCTTACGCAGCGCCAATGGCCTCGGAGCCCATAGCATCCTGCCCCACAGTGTTTCTACATGTGTTGTAAGAAGGCAGAGAGCAGCTGATTGTCTGTCTTCCTTCTCTTCTGGCCTTTCTCTGCAGCACTTAAGTGTATCCGTTTTGTGGGAATGATCCTGAAGGTCATGATCTCCATGTTGGCGTTAGTCAAGGACAGCAGGATGAGACAAGCATTTTGCGGTGGTAAGTGCCAGCACTTCCTGTAGGTGCCCCAAATGGATATTTAGGGGGTCTTGGTACAGATTTAAGTGACTGACCAAGTTTGCAAACAGGCCCTGAACTGTGCTCCCTTCCCTGGATTGCACCAGGTGCTGCGTTCCTTGGCTCCCGTGGCACTCAGTGAAGTTGAGAGTGCTCCTTCCTTTGCAGGAGGTGCTGAGCATTTGTAAGTTCAGGCCCTTTATGACTCACGCATTTTGTTTAAAATAAAAAGACACAAAGGCTGAAGCTGCCCCTCTGCCAGGAGGCTCCTGGGGGAGGAGGTGAAGGGAGCAGATTTCATTACTGTACATTTAAAAATCCCCTGTTTCCCACTCCTCCACCCATTCTCTCTCCTCAGTTTCTTCATCGTCATCATCTCCTTTCACCCTCTTTCTCTGTCTTCTCCACTTCTCTCTTCCTTTGCTTTTCAGGTGATGCTCAGTAAGGGGTTAATCCTGTGCCCTTGAGGGAAATGGGAATTTTGCCATCCACTTCATAGAGAACAGGATTGGGCCCTAATTCCTCTTAGCAAGGACACTATATACACCTACTTTTAGGGCGAAGTGCTCCCCCCTACCTTCAAATCCCAGGAAAGCCAACGGCAGTGAGGGGCACTGAACATCTTTCAGACAAACTGTAACTAAGGATGAAATCATATAGTGTTCGGGTTGAATAAGCAATAACTACAGGGGAAGAGAGTCTTCAAATGATGGTAATTGAAAAAAGATGGAGAGATGTACAAAGAAAAAAGCCTTTTAAGAAACAAGAAATGGAATGGGGGAAAGAGAAATAGCTCCAAATTGATATGGGATTTCAGCATCTAGTCCTGATAGTAGCTGCCGTGGAATTGGAGTAAACGATAGGCCTGGGTGTCTTCTCTGAGAAAGCAACTTCTCCTCATTATTACTATGTCCTTTTCACATGGCCTGTCTTCTCTCCTTCTGTGCAGTTCTGGAAAAATGGTCAAGGGCAGTGAATGTATATTTTAGGAACTGGGAAAAGTGCCCATTCCCCAGAATGGGTGAATCACAATTCTGCAAGAACATTCTTCCCTTATATTGTCATGTGACCAGCAACTGGCTGAGCTGTGAGGAGCTGCAGGTGAGAATTGCTGACTTTCTAAACCTTTAGCGGAAATTGTGATGTTACATTCTGTGTGTCTGGCACTCTTTGTGATGATGGCATTTAATGGTAGGTCCTTTTGGATGGAACAGATTGTCATGTAAAACATCGAAAACCCATACGTTTATAATGTCACCACATCATGGAAATTCGGTCTGTACCCAGTGTACATGGAGTCTAGTTTTGTGCACCTAATGTGCAGATGAACCCAGGATAGTGGGCTAAATTAATTCCTGGTCTAAGTCCATTCAGCCCCAGTGGAGTTACAGCAGGGATGAGTTGGCCTAGAATGCATACTAATCTGGGGAAATATTTTACCTGGTCTAGTTGTGAGGTGCATTAGAATATAATCCTGACACCAACCCTACGAGTCCTGGTTCTTTACCAGGAAATATTGGGATAGGACCGTTCCGACAGTGGAACAAGGGAAACTGCACTCATTAGAAGTAGGAAAGGTGTGCCTATTGGAAGATATTGAATGAATTCGTAGGAACATAAATTCTGTGTCTCATCTATGCAGCTCAAGCAGGCCGTCATCAAAGCCCTTGGTCCCATGATGGGCATCCTGCTACACAAAAAGGAGCCGCAAAATCCGATATTTAAAGAGATCTCATGGCTCCTTGAGCAATATAAGGAGGAAATTGATGTTTTTCACGTCACCAAGGTGAGGTACCACTCATTAAGGTAACTGTCTCTGTGTGTGCCTGTATGACCTGCAGGAGGAATTTGCTGCCAGTGGGGTTTCCTGGTCTAGATAGTGACTTGTTAGATAATAAATATGCACACAAGTTCTGGCTTTATACACATGGTGACCCAGGCAACAAGATTTGTAGGTAACTGCCTCTTCTGAAAAGCATCCTGTTTCCTGGGGAGGAGGAGAAGGAGATAAAAAACAAAACACCTGCACGACAAGATACTCCCGCCTTGTGATTTCCCAAAACATCCTGTCAACTCTGTGTCTCTCTTTTAGATCATAAGCTCCTCAGAGCAGGGACTACCATATGTTGTCTCTGGTCGGTACCAAGCAAACTGTCAACAGTTGAAAATTAATAATAAGGAGGCTTGAGGGTCATTGCTTTGCATTGCATAACTCAATAGATATAAAATCATTGCCTGTCTGTTTCATCTACTGTTCTATGCAGCGCTGTTGTAGCCATGTTGGTCCAAGATATTGGAGCGACAAGGTGGGTGTGATAATCTAATTGAAGATATTGTCTCACTCACCTTGTCTCTCTATTTCATCCCCCCTCAGTACCACATGAGCGAGAAGTAAGGGGCCATATTCTGTCTTCAGTGGGGCTACACAGTTGTAAATGAAGTCATGAGACAGCTCTAACTTCTTGGTAGTGATATTTACTCACCGTCTATGTTGGTTGAAGCTTTCTAGTACAGAGTATGTGGTCACTTTGGGAGTTGAAATACCCATGATTTGGAGGGAACCAATGCATCATGGACTTCTTTGATAGCATCAGGGCACTACACAACTGTGTAAACAAAGTAAAATATGTAGATGGCATCCGGGACATTCTGGAAGCTTCAAGCAGCAAAGGAGAAAAGTGTGTTAGATGCAGGAAGGAATTCGATTTTCACCTTTTTTTTAATCAATAACCTGGCAGAGGACATAAAATCATCACTGATAAAGTTGGCAGATGAGATAAAAATGGGGGAGTGGTAAATAATGGAGAGGACAGCTCATGGATTCAGAGTGATCTAGATCACTTAGCAAACTGGGCGCAAAGAAACAATATGCCTTTAAATATGGCTGAATGTAAATGTATGCGTCTAGGCACAAGGGATTTAGGCCACACATACATGATGGGGGATGCTGTCCTGGGAAGCAGTGACTCTGAAAAAGATTTTTGGGGTCATGGGGCATAATCAGCTGAACATGAACTCATGCTGTGGCCAAAAAAGCTAAAGCTGGGGTGCATCAAAAGGGGAATCTCAAGGAGGAGCACAGTGGTTATTTTACCTCTAAATCTGGCACTTGTCTGACGACTGTTGGAATCCTGTGTCCAGTTCTAGTGCCCACAATTCAAAAAGGGTGTTGATAAATTGACAGAAGAGCCACAGTGACGAAAGGATTAGAAAATATGCCTTACAGAGGGAGAATCAAGGAAGTAAATCTCTTTAGTTTAATACACAGAAAGTAAAAGGGTGTGTGATGGGGTTTACCTACCCCGCATTGGTTCAGCAGGGGTTAATCATGCTTTGTGGGCCGAGGAGGCCATGCCCCCTCATCTCTGCTCGGCATGCTTCAGCTGGACCCAGGATACAAAAGAGAGCCGCTCAGCTCAGGCTGGGATGGCTGCCGAAGGGAGCAGAGGCGCATTGCAGTGGGGGAGGTTTAGATTGGATATTAGGATCTGTCCGGCTGGCCTCTGAATCCTGGAGCACTGGCAGTCATAGAATCATAGAATCATAGAATATCAGGGTTGGAAGGGACCCCAGAAGGTCATCTAGTCCAACCCCCTGCTCAAAGCAGGACCAATTCCCAGTTAAATCATCCCAGCCAGGGCTTTGTCAAGCCTGACCTTAAAAACCTCTAAGGAAGGAGATTCTACCACCTCCCTAGGTAACGCATTCCAGTGTTTCACCACCCTCTTAGTGAAAAAGTTTTTCCTAATATCCAATCTAAACCTCCCCCACTGCAACTTGAGACCATTACTCCTCGTTCTGTCATCTGCTACCATTGAGAACAGCCTAGAGCCATCCTCTTTGGAACCCCCTTTCAGGTAGTTGAAAGCAGCTATCAAATCCCCCCTCATTCTTCTCTTCTGCAGGCTAAACAATCCCAGCTCCCTCAGCCTCTCCTCATAACTCATGTGTTCCAGTCCCCTAATCATTTTTGTTGCCCTTCGCTGGACTCTCTCCAATTTATCCACATCCTTCTTGAAGTGTGGGGCCCAAAACTGGACACAGTACTCCAGATGAGGCCTCACCAATGTCGAATAGAGGGGAATGATCACGTCCCTCGATCTGCTCGCTATGCCCCTACTTATACATTTTTACATATCTTTTTCACTGATCCGGAGCGGTGAAGCACAAAAAATAATGAAATAAAAGACCCCCATGCCGCCCTAAGCTTGGCTGGAACACCGCCCCTTGCAATCTGCCGCCTCAAGTACGAGCTTCCTCGGCGGGTGCCTGGAGCCAGCCCTGCCATCCAGCCATCCAGGAGAAAAACTGTGTTAGTGGAACATCAAGCTGAGAAACCACCCAGGATTCATTCCGTCACCTTGTGGGTTTGCCTTCGCCGATATTTGTGTGCACGCCGCTCTTGACTGACTTCTATGTGCTGTAAAAAGATTCAGTGTATGTAAGAGACTACAAACGGGAAACTTACCTCCTGCATATCCAGTACAATGTTGTGCTAACTGTGCAACAGAGTCTTTGCCTCTAACCTGATATCATTAGTGTAGAAGACAAAAATGTAGTCTATAGACTAGAGAGAGAATTGTAATCCCAAATGGCGAGCTAGACAGGAGGCTAATTCACCATTTGCTGATGCATGTATCTTTTTTTCCATTTTTAAAAGTGCTGGAGCCAAACATCATTGCGGTCTCTCCTGTTTTTGATTTGTTCCCAGGTTGTTAGTGAGTACTTTCCCTCCGAACAGGCCACAGACTTTATTGAGGCCACATTGGGTGGTCTGCTGTCTGCTAGCCCCACCTGTGTCACGGCAGCTGGACTGTGGATGAAGATCATCCTGAAGGAGTGTGGAGGTGCCATGCTGGACAAGGTAAAACTGGGAACTGGAGAGCTTTTCTGTCTGAACTCTAGGCTTTCTGATCTTTGCCCTCATGTGTAAGGAAGAAAAATCTTGCTGTTTCTCCCCCTCGGACATAGAGTCGATTCCATCTCTGTTTCTACCCTAAGATAGGCAATGGCAGAATCAATAGCAGTAGACCGAGATAATCCAAGGGAAAAGGAAGATGGTTGGTTGTTTATTGGTCTAGCTTGTTGCCAAAGTATTCAGCCAAGAAAGGCTTGAGAAAACAGACTCTGGGGAAAAGACAAGAAGACAGAATGACTGGCACTTGGAGGCCTCCAGGTATTAGGAGGCCTATGGTTAAGGGCTACATGAATTAAAAAGAGCACTGGGCTATTGCCAGCCTCTTGCCAGGTTTCTGAGCCTGGGCTCCAGCCCGAGCAGGAACAGCCCCACTTTTAGCCCCATCGTGCAAGCCCCATAGGCCCAGGTTGACCTGAGCTCTGAAACTCAGTGCTGTGGGATTTTTTTGCTGTGTAGACCTACCCTTTAAGAAGAGAAGGAGGGAGGGAGAAAACTCTAGTGTCTTTGGGATCCACTATTTATATGCCTTATTCTGGAGCCCAGTGCATTAGGGCTAGATGAAAGGAGCACTCCACAAATCTTCTAACAAGGCTGGTGAAGGCCTCAGGACAGGGAACCCTCGCAGCAGAACTGCCATGTTTGCACAGTGTTTTGAAGATGTGAAGGGCTAGGAATGAATATGAGAGGTAGTCCCCTGTTCATAGTCCCAGGCATTTGCACACTGTCTTTAAAGCACTTGCATATTTTGTGCTTGTGGTTGTTGATGAGCTCTGCATTCTTCGAGGCAAATGGTCAGATTTGGCTGCTTAAATCACACCTGCAAAATCTGGGCAAGCAAAGCCGCCTTTTGTGCATGTGAACTGGTTTATGTGATGCATAGCTGGGCACCACCACATTAAATTACCTGGTATGTCTATGTGTGTGTCAGTGTTAATTTTTACAGCCGTGTGTGGGCAATGTGTGCGGGTTCAAGTTACGCAGACGTATTTGAACATTTGCTTCTTGAAGTGAGGCATTTCTAAAACAGCAGCAAATGGCTAAATAAAGGCTTTGATTCTGTAGAGTGAATGGAGAGAAAGAAAAAGGGACATTTCTTTCTGGTTTTGTTCCTTCCAGGTGCCAGATATCCTGGCTATACTATATCGCCACATGCCTACTATCCAGGAGGGCAGCTTGAGGCAGTTCCTGGTGGAGGCAGTGTCCATTCTAGCTCACCATCACCAAGAGGCAGTGATCTCCAGCCTCCTCAGCAAACGTCTGCCGATGGACAGGTATATACCGCTACCTATTGCATTCATCTTGGTAAAACATGGATCCCACAGCTTTACTAGGAGATGTAGGGCTTCATTTAAGCAGCAGACAGTTTGGGATCATTCCTAAGGGTTAAGAGCCTGGCTCTTTCTGCAGGAAGGTCCAAGAACATGTTAAGGTGGGTGCGGAGAGAAATTAAGTGTCATTCTGTTTCCATTCATGAATAGCTGCTCTGACATCCTAAAGACCTATCTTTACTGGTATAACTGGAGTGTATTGTTGGAAACATCTACCTCTCTAGACGCCTGAATTGAGCTCACTCTGGAAATGAGCAGTGGCTGTTGGTTTCCTGGTAGCATGACAGCTTCAAGTGCAAATCCCTGGCTGATTGCAAAGACTAGGGCCAATATTATCATCAGAACTCTGCTTGGTATCAGTGAGGGTGTGGCTGCTAGAGCAGAGCTGCCATCCTTGGTACTTAAAAGTGGACTGGAAGCAGATCCACCATTTCTAGTGAAAAGAAGACTTAAAAGTGGACTGGAAGCAGATCCACCATTTCTAGTGAAAAGAAGAGCAAACCTTTGATGTGTACCCCAATATTAGGTCCCCACCCCCTGTCTACTTCCTGCTACTTTTCTTTCTTTGAAGTTCTCACAGTCCTTCTCAACTGAATGTGAACCCTACATGCTTAATGTACATGTGAAAAAACAGATGGATAAACATTTCTTGCCTGAAAGAAAACCATTTTGTCACCTTTCCTGGTGACTAGTCCCGAGACAAGGATCCTGAGAATGTAATTTTCAATGCATATCCATGACTCTTGACACAGCATCTGGACATGAGTTTCACAATGATATTGGTGACATGGGCTTTTATTTGAGACTCATGGGGCAATCTTTTAGTGAGCTAGAATGTATGTACCAGGCCCCTCGGCACCCACTCTGTGCCCCTCGCCAGTTACCACTAAGATTCCTGAGTCCTCAGTTGACTTCAGCTCTGGTAGCACATTAATGTACATTTCCCACCAATCTCGCAACATTATTAGTTTCTCTTCTTGTTGTGTTTCTTTATTCCATGCCAACAAGGTGCTGAAATTACAGACTTCATGGTTTTATAGTGTCTCTGAATTTTCCTAGGAAACCAGGATCTCAGCTCTGTTCACGGATGGGCAGCAGGTATCAAATAAACATAAGGAAGTACTAGTTCACACAACACACGGTCAACCTGTGGAACTCATTGCCAAGGGGTGTTGTGAAGGCCAAAAGTATAACTGGGTTTAAAAAAAAAAAGAATTAGATAAGTTCATGGAGAACAGGTCCATCAATGGCTATTAGGCAAGATGGTCAGGGATGCAACCCCAAGATCTGGGTGTCCCTAGGCCTCTGACCGCCAGAAATTGAGACTGGACAACAGGGATTGGATCATTTCATGATTGCCCTGTTCTGTTCATTCCTGCTGAAGAAGCTGGCATTGACCACTGTTGGAAGACAGTGTACTGGACTAGATGGACCATTGGACTGGCCCAGTAAGGCTGATCTTATGTAGTGGCCACAGTGGGTCAGGTTTTCAAGATGGGTGCCTCAGTTTTGTCCACAAAACTTGAATTTGTTCAGATGGATGGGTACCTAGCTATGTGATTGCTGGCGCTGCAGACACGAGTATATATTCTGCTCATGCTGTTGGCCCATGTGCAGGCCCATTTTAGGTACCTATATGTGACGGGGCAGTAGGCTGTGCCCCGGCCTCTTCCATGGACACAGACTGCTCCGAGTCCCTCCAAAGCGTTCTAGGGATGCCTGCTCCTGAGATCCTGGTGGTAAGGGCTCTGATGACTGTGTGACCCCAATGGATGATCTTAAGTCACCTTTACGCTTGACCTTTGTTTTCTTTCTCCTCCCTCTTGTCTCTACTTTCGTGTCTAGGTTCCTCCAGCCCCTTTACATATATTTCCTCTTTACCTGGCCCTTCAGGTTTTATTTCCACCCTCCTGGGCCTCCATACCTGCCTTGGTGTCCCTGTTAGAAAAGGATTCCAGTCCATGCCCAGTAGAAGGCAGTGGGGCAATCCATCTACTACCCTTACATGTTTCTGCCTAAACTTCCCCTTAATTTTCAGAGTCACCTCTGCCATTGGGCAGAATTTATTGTCCCCATGGACCTGGTATTCAGTTTTGATCCTACCTCTGGGAAGTATCCAGTGGGGTTTCACTAACTCCTGCCTGATTAGCAAACAGGATGAAGCTGTGTCCATTAGTCCCTTTGGTGGCTCCTCCCTACCCAGACCGATACGGTAGGTACTTTCTTTTTTCTTCCCTGCCTGGGAGTCTTGTCCCAACCACAAAACTGGGCAAACCCACAGTCCATCTTCGGACAGTCTCTTTTTAGATGTCTTTCAGGTCCATGTTGGAAGCACGCCGTAGGCCAAGCTCCCACTACAGTTCCTTGAGGCTCCTCCCTCTTCTTCTTGCTGCCCTTCCCAGCTGTAGGCACTCTGGTCCTTCTCAAATCTAGTCCCTTAAACCACTGACTCACTCTGGGAATGTCCGCCTCTGCAAATTCCTCTCACTTTAACTGTGGGGTCCAGATGAACTGGCTGGTGCCACAGAACCCATACTCGGGTAAGCTCAGGGAGAATCTGAAGAAACTTCCAGAACCATGCAGTCCATGATCTCCCCCACAGTCTGAGTATCTGGCCTTACCAATGAGTGGCCCAATCTTTTAATTTCTGTCCAAATGCACAGAGGCATAATCCCTCAATCCATCTTTCAACTCTACATTTCTGGCAGTACTTTTCTGTGGACAGGCCCCACCTCGTCCAGCATGGCTGCCTTAATCATGTCATAATCTCTTGCCTGCTCATCACTAAAAGCCCTAGATGTGCTTCCCCGGTTAAATAGGGTGTCAGTTGAAGGGTCCACATTGTTCTGTCCCTAGGAGGTCTCACTGCTGCTCCTTGAAGAGTAACCAAAAACACATCGGGGTTGTTCGCGGGTCCCATTTTACAGTCTGATCTCCTGTGCCTGGTTTCCATTTCCTGTCACGGGACTCACCAAACTTTGGGGGAGTTGTTGCCAGACCTGGGCTTGCTCCCGTATAAATTCCTGCCGACTCTTTTGCTGTTAAACCTACCAAGCAAGGAAAGGCTGTTTTTCTGCCTGCTGGGATTGTTGGAAGGTCTGTCGGGTCTTCTACACCAGCGGTCTCCAAACTGGGGTGCGCGGGATGATCCCGGGGCGGCGTGGCAGCAGTAGCGCCGCCGGACGGCACTCCGCCATTTTTTTCCTTCGGCGGCAGGTCTGCACGTCCACGGCTGGTGCTCCCCTCTGGCGGCCCGCCTGCGGCAGGTCTCCCATCGGTGGCGCATCTGCGGCAGGTCACCCTGGGGGTGCGTGAGCCAAAACGTTTGGAGACCACTGTTCTACAGCAGCCGCTCTCAACCGGGCCGGTTTTAGGGGGTCTGCCAAGCAGGGTTGGCATTAGACTAGCTGGGGCTCAGGGCAGAAAGCTGAAGCTTTGAGCACAGCCGGGCTGGAGCCCTGAGGCCCAGCACCTGTACTAAAGCCCCGAGCCCCTGCACCCTGTGGGGTTAAAATCCGGAGCCAGGAGCCCCAAACTCTGATGCCTGGCAGGCCAGAGGCCTGGAACTGGGCCATGGAGTATTTCTAGCATGTTGAGGATGGGGGGAGGCTCAGAAACAGAAAGGTTGAGAATCCCTGTTCTACACTTCTCTTTGCTGCTTCATCACCCGTTTCAGTGTTCCCTCCATCACCCGGACTGCCAAACCTCTACACTGGCTTCTGCAACAGGCTCTCCATTTGCATAGATAACAGGGAAATCCCTGATGAGCCCCCAGCTGTGACAGAGAGGGGTGTTGCACCCCCACATCTTCCACAAACACAGACTGCGTTGAGAATTTTTTGCTTGTAAACACCAACGTATAGTCTATTTAATCCCCCTACCAATACATAGCACCTTTATATTGTATCTCAACTTTCTAAACTCTTCTCGAAAAGTCGGGTGGGGGGTAAGGTGTTTCCACTCAGAGACCTCACTTTGTCAGGCTCTCCTAGCTTTTTGTCTTTCTGTTTCTCTTAGGGTGGCCAGAAAGCAAGTGTGAAAAATCAGGACGGGGGTGGGGAGGGAATAGGCACCTTTATAAGATAAAGCCCCAAATATCGGGACATCTGGTCACCCAAGTTTCTTTCTCTCTCTGTTCCCCTCAAAGGGCTCCTGCTCATGTCCTTTTATACAGTTTCCCTGTTAATGGAATGATTGGTTCCTTGACTCACTAGCCCCAATCTGACCTCCTAATCAGGTACACCTCTATCCAATTAGGTCTTCAGTGAGGAACCGAATTAGTATGAATAGTGACCAGAGTGCTGACTCAAGTGCAAACCCACAGCACTCTGTCACCTCATATCTGGAGATATGACCCCAAAATGTCCATTAGTGATCACCACACTCTATGCCCCCTGTTTTTGGGTCCTGATCATGTATCTTTTCCATATCACTGTACTCTGCTAGTGCCCATACTGCTTGCAGAAAGAGAAAAATGACTGCAACATTTTGTCCCTAGCAAAACTAGTCCTATGAGATGTATGAGAAAGAAACTTACCTCCCAGCATCAAGTCCTTCCAGGGACACTGGTGTCCAGGACATTGCCAATGGATGAACTGTCAATTGAACAGCAGACCTGAGAAGTAACCGGAGCTTCCTGACTCTCTGTTCAAGCGGCACCTTCCTCCTGATTGCTGCAATTCTGTGCCTCTCTTTCCCCAGGCTTTCTATCAAAGCATTAGAGTCTCTGCTTTTCAAGGGTGGGAATGAGAGACTGGTGAGAGCGCTCAGGAAGCAGAGGACTTGGATTCTTCTGGAAAACCCCAAGACTCACCATGAGGGAGTGTGTCTGCTGGTGAGGTAAGAGATCTAGGAGGCATCATTTTATCCTTGGGAATCAGTAGCCAATAGAGTGGCTGAGAGGGAACCTCCCGTTTATAGCTTTGTGGCGGGGGGCGGGGTGTCCTGGGTGGAAACACACAGCTCCCACTCCTAGATATCAGAACTGTATGCTCAGAGCAGCTGAGTTTTTGAAGTGTGCAATCTAGCCAATGAGTGGTTTCTTTTGTCTTCCAGTCTTCTGCTAAGATCTGGACTCATAACACCTGAGATCATACAGAGCCTCCTCCCCTGGGTGAATTCCCCCACAGAAAACCAACTAGTCACCAGCACAGCTTTCCTTCCCCAGGTAAGACACAGGGCTCTGAAGAGCAGTTTCACCATTAGACTCTTGTCTGCCTTTCTTTCGGGAGTTGTACAGTTCAGTTCATAGGAGTAATTGTCATTTTAGACAGTAGAATAGGTCCTCCTTTATATGGAAACCTCACCAGGAACTTCACGATACCTTTCTGAGTCCTTCTCTCTTTGTTTGTTTTTATTGCCGTCATTGCCTATACTAGCTACACAACCACAGGTGCTGGCTGAGAGAGATACGGACAGAGTTTGGATGACTGGACCTCTTCTGCCAAGTCCTAGTGCTGATCCTAACCAACAGCTCCTGATTTTGGTTTCGCTCAGCAGATCTTCTGAATGAACCTAGTGTCCTAATACTACCAACCAAGCAACCTACAACTACATTAAAGTCTATCTTAGGTTCTCATTACTGTAGTATCTGAGTACCTCCAAACTCTTTAATGTCTGTATCCCCACCACACTCCTGTGAGGTAGAGAAGCACTATTCTTCCTATTTTACAGGCAGAGAACTGATGCACAGAAGGGCTAAGTGACTTGCCCAAGGTCACACAGAAAGTCTTTGAGGGAGCAGGAAATGGAACCTGGGTCTCCTAAGTCCTAGGCTAGTGTGGGGATACCTGCTGGAGCATCCTCCCTTTCCACAGCCTTCCTCCAACATCTGCATCATATTTCCCACTTACGCTAAGCAACTATCTTCGGGGCTCATCTGGTTCTAAGAAAAACAACCTCTCTGTGCCTGTGATGGTCTGTGTGTGTGTGTGTGTGAGCTACAGCTCACTTCATCGGATGCATTTTCCACTGAAAATAAATTATGCTCAAGTAAATTTGTTAGTCGCTAAGGTGCCACAAGTACTCTTTTTCTTTTTGTATGTTGTAGTTAGGTGGCCGGCATGACCTATTCAGCTGTTCCAGAATCCTTCATTTTAAAACAAGTAAGTGTCTAGGATTCATGGCTGCATGAACCTTCCACATGGGCCCCAACTGTAACCAGTGCAGTGATATCTGCCTGAGTCTGCAGACAGCCAGAAACGACTCCTCTGTCCCACGTTCCCAACCCAGAGGACTTCACTCCCACTCCCTAGCCCTGTTCCAGCTCTGCTTTGTCCCTGCGTTCTCCCAGCACCATGTTTTTTGCCCCTAACGTCTGAAGCTGCCTTTCACCCACAAAAAACACACACATGCTTCCTTCTAACTGAGGAAGGACAAACCCCAGATCTGAGACAGAGAGAGCGAGCGCAGTGTGTGTGTCTCCTCTGTAACATACTGCGCCTGCACTGAACCCATAATGGCAGCAGACTCAGTGCTGTGGCTCCGAAGGCCCATGGTCATTTGTACCGTTTTCCAGCATGCCCAGAGCTGCTTACACCTGGGAGGAGCTTAGCCCAGCTCCTGTTGGCTGGGGAAGGGGGCAGCTTGGAGAGCAACTGCTGCAGAGCATGGGGGGTCTGGCCAGCAAATGTGCCACACACACTCTCAGAGGGCATCTGGATCTGCTGGTGGGATAGCCCTTGTTGGGGGTCCACCCCTCCTTCCTGCTGACACGACATCCTCCAGAGTCATGAGCAAAGCACTGAGCATGGATCAATGCTTCGTCCCGTTAGAGCAAACGAGAGCTGGATCACTGACTTCATTGGGACCAAAGCCAGGATGAGCAGCCAGGCACTTCAACTCCTTCAGTGCCGGTTCTGCAGTTCCTGCGCTGGTGTGAGAGCAATGGATCATCAGATGGATCTGACAGTGGGCTGAAGCCAAGGAATTAATCACTGACTGGTTCCCCCCTTTCTTCCACACCGCTGCTCTGCTCCCTGCTAAGCCAGGCAGCTCTGCAGCCTTAGAAGCCTGGCCAGCTCAGGGCGCTGCAAAGGAAGGTGCATTTAGCAGGTGGTTCTCAGCGAGGTGAATGAGGCATGTTAATCTCTTAAGAGGTATGTGGCAGCAGAGGAGAGGGCCCTGGAGCCCTTCGGAAATCCCTCCAGGAACTGGGGAGCCATGCTGAGATTCAGCACAGAGCCAGGCCCAGCATCTCCAGAAGCCACGGTTACAGGAAGTAACGCTCCCTTTTGATGGAGAGATGTGGCTGGGTAGGACTGAAATGCAGCAGTCCCGAGACACAGAGGGCAGGGGGAGATTCCTGGGAGGGGAAGGGGAGCAAGGTTAGTGGAATGGGTGTGAGGGAGTGGAAAGCGAGGGGTCCGAGGGGAGGGAAATCAGCTCCATCTCCCTCCACGGCTCTCTCAGCTAGTCCCCAAGCTGTTCCTTCTCCTGGTGCCTGGTTTGAGAGACACCTGTTCTCCATGAGTATTTTTATTGGGGTTTCTTCTGACTCTGCTCCCTCTCTGTTATGTCCAACACCCAGAGCCCTTGCTGGCAGACATGGTAGGCCAGGGGCTTGGGTGGAAGGTAGCTCAGTAACAGTATTGCTCTCTCTCTCGCTTTCTCTGCCAGTCTGTTTCTGGGCAGATTCAGTATCGGAAACGGGCTGAGGGGGCTATTCGGTTTGGCTTTTGAAAAACCTCAACAGGGAGCTTCACTGATTATACTGGAGTTACCCCTGGGTGAGTGCAGGGGGGATCAGGGCCAGTGGAGTTACTCCTGATTTACACCAGGGTGAGTGAGGGGGGAATCAGGGCCAGTGGAGTTACTCCTGGTTTACACCAGGGTGAGTGAGGGGGGAATCAGGGCCAGTGGAGTTACTCCTGATTTACACCGGGATGAGTGAGGGGGAATTCATTCTTTAAGGCACTTTGATAACCCAGTGATGAGTATGATATAAATACCAGGACATTAGATTTAAGCTCTTTGTCTTCCACCATGTTTGTACAGCACCTCTTAGACCAACATCTCCTCTGTGAGCGGCTCTAGCCATTTTCCAGTGGGTCCCTCCTCCTCCCTTTCTGCACAGGGTCCACCCCCGAGTCCGCTGGGCATTGATTCATTTAAAGAGGCACTGTTGGGTTTAAAACAAAACCCAGGGTAGAACAAATCCGGGCCCCAGCCTGTGTGAATAGCACCTCGCATGCGAAACCGCTTTACCCGGGCACCTTCCTTCCCCCTCCCCCATAGCGCCAACACCCCGCAAGTGGGGCCGGGCTGCTCCGCTGCTAGTCGCTTCTCAGGGGGGCATGTGCCCGGCGCTGCAGGGTCCGCCGTGCAAACCTCTGCCCCGCGCTCAGCGGCGGCGGCCCCACAGGGCCGAGGCTTCGCCCCCCCGCTGCGAGTCTGTGGCGCGGGGATCAGGGCCTTGCCTAGAGCCAAACAGCCAGAACCTGCTTCCCAGCCCCCGGAATCGCCCATTCAAATAAACAACCGTGGGGGCATGTCTATGGGTTTTGGGAGGCGCGGCCCCTTTAACACCCCCTCCCCGCCCAATTCGGTTTTGCTCAGAAGCCGCGCCAAGGTTATAAACCCCCCGCCGCGCGCCAGTCCCCGGCTCCCCGCCAGGTGCGGTCGCGGGAGAAGTCGCTGAAAGCAGCAGGAAAAGCAGCGCAGCCTGCCGGTGGTTCTCGGGTACTGGGATATCCGAGGGGTGAGTCCGTGCCTGCAGCCCCAGGCGCGGAGGTGGGTGGGCTGGCTGCTTAGCCCGGGTTAGCGGTGGCAGGAGCTGCTGTTTTCACTTCCCCCTGTGCAATCGTAGGTCCCCCTGGGCCTGAGTCTCTAGCCGAACTGGGTTATGTCTCCTGAGGCTTGATGGGGGGGGCCTACCAAATTCGTGGCCATGGAAAAATGTGTCCCCGACTGTGAAATCGGGTCTTGTGCGTGCTTTTACCCTCTACTCTACAGACTTGACGGGGGAGACCAGCGTTTCTCCAGTTGGGGGCCCTGGCCCAAAAGGGGGCTGCAGGGGGTCACAAGGTAACTTTAGGGGTTTGTGGTATTGCCCACCCTTACTTCTGTGCTGCCTTCAGAGCTGGGTGGCTGGAGAGTGGTGGCTAGTGGCCGGGCACCCAGCTCTGAAGGCAGCACTCTGCCCACAGCAGCGCAGGAGTAAGGGTGGCAATACCATACTGTGCCAGCCTTACTTCTGTGCTACTGCCCGGCTCTGAAGAAGCCGTACTGCAACCACCCCTACAACAACCTTATGACTGCCCCCTCCCCCAACTCCGTTTTGGGTCAGGACCCCTACAATTACCACACCATGACATTTTAGACTTAAATAGCTGAAATCATGACATTTGCAATTTTTAAAAATCCCAGGAGTGTGAAATTGACCAAAATGGGCCATGAATTTGGTTGCGCCCTATTGATGGAGCCAGTGCTGCCCCGCTTGTTAATTATGCCAGGCAGCCCACCTGCCCCTCCTTGCAGCGAACGCAGCATGTGGCCCCTGCTGCTTTCCTGAGCCCTCTGCCCAGAAAAACACAATAAGGGTGCCCCTGTGCTTTTGTCCCGGGGGTCTCTAGGGATCTATAGGTGGCTTCAGGGCTATGGGACAGGCGTTGGGAAAGTGGCCTGTGTTAGCTCACCAAAGTGAAGAGTGAGGAATGGTAGGTAGAGGGCCAAAGACCCTGACTCAAGATTGGAGGTGGGGGGGTGTAGCCAGACAGCCAGCCCCCCCCACCCCTCTCAGACCAGCATTGCTGGAAACACAGGAGGAAGCCGGAACAGGGCACTTAACATATATTCCAGCACAGCCTTTGAAGCTGTGAAAAGCACAGGTGTGCAGCTACAGTGTGCCTCTGGGAACAGATACAAGGATTAAGCTCACAGCAGGCAGAGGCCCTGTGACAGACATGGCTCTTAGCCCCTACTAAATAGCGTGATGCACACACACCAACATCCTAGGTGGGAAAATATTTACCCTGATAAAAGAAATGTCCAGTAGTCGAAACTTATTGTTTCTCTCCCTTGCAAGTGTAAACTACTTTTGCGAAAGCTGGCGTCACCCCGACAGACCAGCCTCAATTTGGCATAAGAAAGGAGAAAGAGAATAAAGGAGTACAGAGGTATAAGTAGGGGACCTACAGCACCATGATTTTTGAGTGCTTTTCACTATCTATCTGCTGGTCAGATAAGTGACAGTCTCCCAAGGCTTCTGCAGCTAAGAGGGTCCCTACGCCTTGTCCCTTATTCGTCTTTCCGCGGAATTGAGTGACCGATCCTGGCTTGGCACCGCTGGAATCGAGAGATGCACGGAGGGTAAGAAGCACCCACGCCTGATCTCCTACCTTTAGTGTACACATATTTTGAAATAGAGCTCTATACTTTGTTTTCTTTCTTTGGGATTGTGGCTTCAGTTTTGTAACTTGTTTGTGTATGTAACATCTCTACATTTAAATAAGTAGGCACTAGCAATTTTGTAACCACATGATTAGAATCTAGCTTAATAAATTTTGGTAACCATTTGTGCATAAGCCTGACTTGTTTTCTCTGGTTTACTGTAAAGCAGCCAACACAATTAAAGAACCTCAGCCGTTTTGGCTCTAAAGCCTGGCCATTAGGTGAGAGTACTAAGAGCCTAGCGTTGAGTTGTGCCGCCTCCACGGGGCAAACTCTTGGGGCACCTGTCAGTCAATCCTGGCTGCCCGCTGCGAAGGAGCTCTGAACTCTAGCAGTTAAAGTCACGGGTGTGGAGAGGCTCTTAGTGCTGCCATTGGGGCACCTGTCAGTCAGTATTGACTGCCCGCTGCGAAGGAGCTCTGAGCTCTAGCAGTTAAAGTCACGGGTGGTTAGGACCTTGGGGCATCCGTCAGCCTAGCCCGGGCTGCCCGCCGTGAAGGGACAGTGCGTCCTAGCGGTTAAAGTCACGGATGGTATAAACGGGCATAGCTGGCACCTCACCAAACATCCTTGGCCGTCGGCTAACAGGGGGATCTTGCTCCATTATCTATTTCCCTTCCCACCCCAAGGGGACAACTGGCTGCTCAGAACAGGGATGGTTCCAAACTGTCCCAAGCCACTGGAAGGCAGAAACGGCCTTACACCTCAGCATGCCATCACCTGTTCCATGCACGTGGTGCTGTGCGCCGTAGCCCTCGTGCCTTGCACAGTAGCCATGTGGGGAAGGGCTGGATTGCAAAACTGTTACACTTGCAAGCCCTGTGTGCAGCTGGGGGTGGTAGGTTTTGAGGCTTGGTTGGTGCTGGGCACCGAACTGCTCTGTCTGCACTTGTCCGAGCCTCCCTTGGTGGGGAGCTCGGAGAGTTATGGAGCCGCTTTGGCATTAGTGGAACTGTTGTAGCGTTTTTGGGGGAGCTGACATGAGTCTGGCGTTGCCTGCCTTTGGGGGCAGGGTGCTGCTTTGGTGGTGTTGAGTTCTAATCCAGCTCATCTCACTGACTGTATGTCCGCAGGCAGGACTGTTGGCCTCATGCAGAGTTATTTCCATTGTCTGAGTACCTGATTTGAGATGGCTGGGGCCTGGTCTTCAGGTGATGGCCACTGGGCACCCAAAGATAGAAACCATTCTTTAGAAACTAGATCTTAATCTGTGCCTCAGTTTCCCTATCTGTACAGGTGGTGTGTCTGACGAAAGGGGTGGGGCAAAGGAAGGGGGAGGGATAGCTCAGTAGTTTGAGCATTAGCCTGCTAAACCCAGGGTTGTGAGTTCAATCCTTGAGGGGGCCACCTGGGGCAAAAATTGGGGATTGGTCCTGCTTTGAGTGGGGGGTTGGGATGACCTCCTGAGGTCCCTTCCAACCCCGATATTCTATGAAAGGAGACTGACCTGCCTTTCTTATGGGCTAAGAGGTGTCTAAGGCGCTTGAGGACGAATGCTGTAGTGACTGTCACCAGGGAAGGTACTGACAGGTGAAAGAGAAGTCACTGTTCCCTTTCATTGCTGCAACCACAGTGATCCGGCTCCTGAAGGATGAACCAAGGGGTGACATGAGTGCTGCCCTCTGTAATGGGTCCCGGCATGAGTTCCTCACCTCCTGCAGGCTGCTAGCCAGGTCTGAGCCTGCAGGGATGGAGCTCCCTGAGCTGAGGTCCCTGCACCTTATAACATCCCACCATCTTCATCAAAGGAATCTCTTGGGGTTGAATTTCCAGGCTTTTTTTGGGTGGGGGTTGGGGGGGGGTGATGAAGTTTGTTCAGTGAACTCTCTTGAGGCTGAAGAATTACGTTAGACTAGTAAGCCTCGCTCAGGCTTGCAGGCTGCCAGTGACTCTTTATCGTGTCTCCTGTGGCTCTTTGCAGCACATTATTAAAACACTGATTTAATTATTAACCAGTCAGGATGCTTATGCTATGGTAGCCAATTGTAGCTGATAAATTAATACTTGCACCATCGTTTTGCAGTGAGAATAATATAGGCACTACATATTTCCTGCCATACTGTTTAAATATGACTATATAGTACTATAGGAAATGAAATAATGAATTCACACCCCTGTGGCTCTTCTGGGTAAAGCTGATGGCTAACTTGACTCCTGGACCCCTGAGGTCGGAATTTCCCTGCTCTAACACTGATACATGCAGGCTCTCACGTTGCCATGGGCTTCTCCCAGCAGCTTGCTCACGCCATCCGACTGCTGCTGGAATACACGGGCACATCTTGTCCTCATATGCTGTGCCCATGTGTTAGAGAACATGCTCGTTTAAAGTTGCCCAATGCTCCCTTATAGCGTTGTTTGGCAGCCACCTGCTTTGTCCACTGCTTGCAGAAAGAGCAGCCCATTGGAGCGAGCTGGTGGGCACCAGGGTGAGCCGACAGCCCCCACATCAGCTCCCCTAAGTTCCCTGTGCGGCTGCTGCCCGGCAGGCTATCAATTGCCTGCAGTTCAGTTGTCCCTCCCCACACGTCCCTGTGCTGCTCCTGCCCTCTGCCTTGGAGCTGCTCTGGGAGCCTCCTGCTCGCTGTGCAGGTAGGGTGACCAGATGTCCCAATTTTGGGGTCTTTTTCATATATAGGCTCCTTTTACCCCCACCCCCTGTCCTGATTTTTCACACTTGCTGTCTGGTCACCCTATGTGCAGGGGAGGGCAGAGGGGTGCTGTTGTCAGGCTGTCCCCCTCCCCCGTTCCTGCCCCCCATCTCCACAGGGCAGGGGGGACACGACAGGGCTCAGAGTAGAGGGCGCTTGCTGGCAGCAGCTGCTGTCTCAAAGTCTCTCTCACACTCACACACAGGGGGTGTGTCTCTGTCTCTCTCTCTGCCATGCTGTCTTCTCCATTCCTGCTGCCCTATAGAGCGTGAGGCTGCATTAACAATGTGTTAACCCTTGAGGGCTCAGCCGGGTGTGAGTTCATCACTTAGCAGCAAGGCATTCCCTGGGAAATATCCCACCCTCTGACTCCACCACCTCAACCAAGCGTCACAATCATCACTGCTGTGTACAGTATTACATTGTTTGTTTAAAACTTATACTATAAAATGCCTTTTATCTGGCAAAAAAAAAATTCCTTGGAACCTAACCCCCCTATTTACATTAATTCTTATGGGGAAATTGGATTCTCTTAACATCATTTCACTTACAGTAGCATTTTTCAGGAACAGAACTACAACGTTAAGCAAGGAATTACGGTATATTTTTCAAAATAATGTAAAAATGTGAGGGCTCTGGGGTGGGGCTGGTGATGAGGTGTTTGGGTGTGGGGGAGCTCAGGCAGACGGCTGGGGTGCAGGGGTAAGGGCTGTAGATGAGGGGTTTGGGTGTGGGAGGGGGCTCAGGGCTAGGGCAGAGGGTTGGGGTACAGGGGGTGAGGGCTCTGGGGTGGGATAGGGCTGGGGATGAGGAGTTTGGGGTGCAGACAGGCTGCCCTGGGGCAAGGGCCAGAGAGGAGGATTCCCCCCAGCCCTCTTCCCGCAGTGAGCCCCCCCCCCCACTTCCTCCCTGCACCACACTCACCTCGCACCATGGCCACTGCATGTGCTCCTAGGGCCCCTCTCAGGTACAGGAAGCCCCCTCGCCTTCCCTGCGGTGTGTGCCGGGGGGGCTGCTGTCACACGTGCACCTCCTCCCCTGCTGCTGCCCCTCACTGGGGGTGGGGGGTAGGGCTGCCACTTGTCTGCTAGAGGGGGGCTACCCTGTGCTGGTGGAGGGTCCCGTTGGAAAATGAAAGGGTCTGAGGGGGAAGGGCATGCTCAGGGTCAGCCTGCCCTGGCAGTAGTGGCTGTGGGGGCACTAGGACCCTGCGGCTGCAGTGATGCTGGGAGGCAGCATGGAGCTGCAGGGGACAGACAGGGAAGTTCCTGGGACTGAGGAGGTGCACAGGGGCAGCAAGTGGGGGCCAGGGGAGACACACGGCCCCAAACATTAGTGGAGCCGGGCCTGAAGATTGCTGGAGCCCAGGCACCATGAGCCCATATAACTCACCGCCTATGGACACAAGCCAACCTCCCTCGAGTGCCACTAATCCTCCAATGGCTTCCCTCTATTCCCCCGTCCCCTCCAAGTGGCCAGAGAGGACGGACGAGCTCTCCCACAAGTCACTGGGAAAATCCATCCAGTGGCTCAGTTTACTGCAGCTCTAAGAGCCACGGGAGGTGCTCCCAGGAGTCCTAGCCACGCACGATGCAGAGGCTCGCGTGTTCGACTGCAGCGGGGCTTCTCGCACTCAAGCTCGGCCAAATGAACGCTGTCGCAGAGACAGCCCCTCGACGGGTCTGAGCCAGATCACCCTCCCCATCCCACCAGCAGACAGCTGAGCAGCGAGCCTGCCGGGTTCTCCATTACATACAGACGCCCCATGGAGAGCCGCGGAAGGTCCCCATTTAACCCCAGAACAGGGACAATGCAGGCAGCGCAGACCTCTCCAGCTTCCTCGAACATGCATCAAACTCTGCAAGGATTGCAGACCAACTCCCCTCGAGGGCTCCAAGGCCTCCCCACATGTCCCCCTCATGTGCCCAGAACACACTTCACTAGGAGAGAAGCTTCCCCCACACATCAATCCTTAACGAAAGGCTCGGATGATCCTAGAAACTAGAGTCACTTTTTGCCAGAGCTGCCGCTCCATAAACCAGTTATGACCATTTCAGAGACTGTCAGACAAGGAGCTTTCCATCTAAACCGTCTCTCTACCGCCAGGGAAAGGGACCCAGAGCTCGTGTGGAAACAAAAACCCAGCTTAATACTTCACATCGCAAACACAGTCGCTGGTTTCCCTTCTCTTCTTTATCTTTACAAAGAGGTTTGAAGGATTTTTAGTGGGGTGTTTGCCAAGGGACTGAGCAGGATGAGGTCTCTGGATAACAGCGCCCGAACCTGGTTTAATGTGGGAGAGGGACTGGGTTCTGTTACCCCCTTTGGGCCCCTGTATTCCAGCTAAATCAATACAGAGCTCCGACGAGACAATCAGGCCAGCAGCCTAAGTGGGCTGAAGTGTTTCAGGCAGCTAATCTAGAACGCTGCAGGATGTGGAGGCAAATACTCAAGAATACCAGTGTCCAGAAAGAGCATGTTGTTTTACGTCATTGCTCTAGGAAGCCACGTTACTGTGGGCTGCGACTCTAGAATCCCACAGCATTTGGACCAGGCCTCCAGACCCACCACATTATTGTTTCTAGAATTCCATAGTGCTTGGTGCGACTGCTCTGGACCAGCCCTGTGTTTCTGGACATGACTCTCGAATGTCACAGCACTCGGGATGATTATTCTGGAATGCCTCCATGCCTTGGGCCGTGACTCTAGAATATTGCTGGATTTGGACCAGCCCTCCAGAACACAGCAGAGCCTTTGGGTTGCGGCTCTAGAACACCACATTGTTTGAAGCCCTGCCTCTAGAATGCCAGGGCACATGGGGGCCCGTTATGAGAAAAAACAGTTGCTCGGTTTCTCGTAACTGTTGTTCTTCGAGATGTGTTGTTCATGTCCTTTCCAAGCAGGTGTGTGCACGCCACGTGCATGCCAGCAGGAAGATTTTCCCCCTAGCAGCACCCGTAGGGTCGGCCTGGGCGCCCCCTGGGGTGGCGCCTTCATGGCTCCCAATATCGGGCACCGCCGACCCCCCACCCCCTCAGTTCCTTGTGGCTGACTATTCTGACAGAGGGGTAGAAGGGTGGGTATTGGAGTGGACATGAACAACACATCTCAAAGAACAACAGTGATGAGAAAGTGAGTAACCGTTTTTTTTCTTCGAGTGATTGTTCCTGTCCATTCCAAGAAGGTGATTCACAAGCTAGAGCTCAGGAGGTGGGGTCAGAGTTATCCACAGAAAATAGCACGGCTCTCCCATAAGCTGCATCGTCCCTGGACTGTTGTGTAATTGCATAGTGCAATGTAAATGTATGTATCGAGGACCACGTAGCAGCCCTGCAAATTTCCTGAATAGGGACTTGTGCCAGGAATGCCACAGAGGAGGCCTGAGCCCTGTAGAGTGAGCGGTTATCTGCAGAGTGGGCTCCTTTGCCAGGGTATAGCACTCCCTAATGCAGGACGTTATCCATGACAATATGTGTTGAGAGGATACCGGGAGGCCCTTCATTCTGTCCGCCACAGCTACAAAGGGTTGGACGGACTTCTGGAATGACTTAGCTCTCTATGTAGAAAGCTAAGGTCCTACGCACGTCCAGTGAGTACAGCCTGCGCTCCCTATCAGAGGATCGTGGCTTGGGATAAAACACTGGGAGGAAGATGTCCTGGGTCATGTGAAAATGGGAGACAACCTTCGGGAGAAAAGCTGGATGAGGCCTGAGCTGGACCTTATCCTTAAGAAAAACTGTGTAAGGGAGCTCAGATGTGAGGGCCCTGAGCTCCGAAACCCATTGAGCTGAGGTAATTGCCACGAGGAACATGACCTTGAATTAGAGATATAAGAGGGAGCAGGTGGCCAGAGGTTCAAATGGCGGGCCTGTAAGCCTGGAGAGGACTAAATTGAGGTCCCAGGCAGGGACAGGCTGACGCATGTGTGGGAAGAGCCTGGCCAAACCCTTGAGAAAACGACTGACCATGGGGTTTGCAAAGACCGAGAGACCGTCTGAACCCGGATGGAAGGCGGAGATAGCGGCCAAGTGGACCCTTATTGATGACTGGGACAAGTCTTGGTGCTTTAGGTAAAGGAGGTAGTCCAGTATAAATGGTATGGAGGTGAGGAGCAGCGGCTGACTACGTCGCTCCGCCCAGATGGAGAACCTTTTGCACTTGGCCAGATAAGTAGCCCTGGTGGAGGGCTTTCTACTACCCAGGAGGACTTGTCTGACCTGGTTCAAACAAGACAGCTCTGTGGCACTTAGACATGGAGCATCCAGGCCGTAAGGTGGAACAACTCCAGATTCGGGTGCCGGAGTCGGCCCTGGTCCTGCGCGATCAGGTTGGGAACCAGCGGTAAGGTGAGAGGGGCTGCTATGGACATTTTCAGGAGCGAGGTGAACCACTGCTGATGCGGCCATGCCGGTGCTATTAGTATGACTCGGGCCCGGTCCCTGCGGATCTTGAGGAGCACCCTGTGGACTAGGGGGATGACTTGGAAAGCGTACAGCAGGCAGCCCTCCCACAAGAGGAGGAAGGCATCCCCGATGGACCCCGAGCTGTGGTTCCCGAGAGAACAGAATGGCTGACATTTCGTGTTGTCCGGAGTAGCGAACAGGTCTATCTGGGGAGAGCCCCAGAACCGGAAGATTGAGCTCACCTCGTCTGGCCGAAGGGACCACTCATGGCTGTTGAAGGTCTGGCTGAGGCTGTCCGCCAGTGTGTTTCCCACCCCTGGGAGGTATGAGGCCTGCGGGTAGATCGAGTGCTCTATGCAGAAGTCCCACAGCACAAGGGCTTCTCAGCACAGGGGAGAAGAGCGTGCACCCCCCTGTTTGTTGATATAAAACATCGCCGAGGTGTTGTCCATGAGGATTGAAACACATCCGCCCATTATGTGCATTTTGAAAGTGTAGCAGGCCAGAAACACTGCCCTCCGCTCTTTGACACTGATGTGAAGAGCAAGGTCCAGCGGAGACCAGAGGCCTTGGGTCTTGAGGTCCCCTAGGTGAGCCCCCTGACCCAGATCCGAGGCATCTGACACCAAGGTGAGCGAGGGCTGAGGGCTAGCAAAAGGCACCCCTGCGCAAACCATTCGAAGGTTGAACCACCATAGGAGGGAGTCCAGTACCAGGCGGGGCAGGGTTATGACCCTGTCCAACGCGTCTCTGGCTGGTCGGTGCACCGAAGCCAGCCAAGACTGGAGTGGGTGCAGCCTGAGCCTGGCATGCTGCACCACGTATGTGCCGGAGGCCATGTGTCCCAGCAGCTTTAGACAGTTTCTTGCCGACGTTGTGGGGAACCATCTGAGGCTCTGTATGATGTCCTGAAGTGAGCGAAACCTGGCTTCCGGGAGGTACGCCCTAGCTTGGGTAGAGTCCAGAACTCTATCCTCTGCACCGGGGACAGAGTGGATTTCTCCTCATTCAGGAGGAGACCTAAGTCGAGGAAGGTCCTCCTTACAAACTCGACCTGAGCCTCCACCTGGGCCCTCAAGCAACTTTTGATCAGCCAGTCGTCAAGGTATGGAAAAACCTGTATCTGGCGCTTGCGCAGGAATGCTGCGACGACTGCCATGCATTTTGTGAATACTCGGGGGGCAGTCGACAGCCTGAACGGGAGGACGGCAAACTGGTAGTGGCCTCTGTTCACCACGAACCTGAGGTAGCATCTGTGATGTGGGACTATTGCGATATGAAAATACACGTCCTTCAAGTCGAGGGCGGCGTACCAGTCTCCTGGATCCAGTGAGGGGATAATGGAGGTTAGCGAGACCATGCGAAACTTGAGTTTCTTTATGTACTTGTTGAGCTGTCGCAGGTCCAGCATAGGTCTGAGGCTCCCCTTGGCCTTTGGTATGAGGAAATACCGGGAGTAGAAACTCTTGCCCCTTAGCTCCTGAGGAACCTCCTCCACTGCCCCTACCGAGAGGAGGGACTGCACCTCTTGAATTAGAAGTTGCTCGTGAGGGGGTCCCTAAAGAGGGATGGGGAAGGGGGTTGGGGGGGGCGGGAGGGTACAGAATTGTATGGAATATCCCCTCTACCATGTGGAGCACCCATCGATCTGAAGTAATTTGAGACCAGGCATGGTAGAAAGGGGATAGACAGGATGAGAAAGTAAGATGGAAGGATCCAAAGGTTGTACTGGCAAACCGTCCTCGACCGTACCCTCAAAAGGGTGGTCTAGAGCCCTGTGGGGCCCTAGGCTGGCCCGAGCTTTGTCCAGAGGGAGGGCGTTGCCTCCTCCGAGTGCTCCTGTTCCACCTAGGCGGAGCTTCCTGGCGGTTTTGGGGTTGGTAAGGACAAGGGGCAGGTTGAGGCCTAAAATGTCTGTGCTGGGTAGCAGGCGTGTGAAGCCCCAGCGAAGGAAGGGTAGCCCTCGAGTCTTCAAGCTGTGAAGTCTCTTATCTGTCTTCTCGGAGAAGAGAACTACACCCTCAAAGGGAAGGTCTTGAATGGTCCACTGGACCTCGTGGGGAAGACCAGAGACCTGTAGCCAGGACCCTCTCCTCATAACCACCCCTGTGGCCAAAGTGCGGGAGGCCGCATCCGCCGCATCCAAGGCCGCTTGCAAAGACACTCGGGAGGACAGTTTCTTCTCCTCCACGAGCACAGAGTCTCGCAGTATCTGTGCAGTACCTCTGCAGTATCTGGGCCCATCGTTCTAGAACACAGCAGCATTGCGCCCCTTGGCTCTAGACCAGGGGTGGGCAAACTTTTTGGCCTGAGGGCCACATCTGGGTATGGAAAATGTATGGCGGGCCATGAATGCTCATGAAAATGGGGGTTGGGGTGTGGAAGGGCATGAGGGCTCCAACTGGGGGTGCAGGCTCTGAGGTGGGGCTGGGGATGAGGGGTTGGGGGTGCAGGAGGGTGCTCCGGGCTGGGACTGAGGGGTTTGGAGAGCGGGAGGGGGGGTCAGTTCTCCAGGAGGTCAGACCAGCTGATCCCACCGGTCCCTTGGAAGCTTGGACTCTATTTTGTCCTGTTCTCACCATGCTGGCCTGTTCTGCGCCCCTCTTTCCCTGCCCTGCCCGATCTGCACCCCGGAAGCCCTGACTCTCCATTCACAGACGCCTGGCCTGGCACACTGGGCTCTTTGATACCAATTTTAGTTCTCTGATTTGCTTTAAAGTGCCATACATTGCTCCGAGGGCAACTCTTGGGGAAGCGCGGCAGCCAGGGCTCTCGGAAACAGGCAAAGGGAGGGGAGGAATAGCTCCATTTGGAGGAGGAAAAATAATCACAGCTTCTGACAGATGATATGTTAGTGACAGGCAGTGTGAGCAGGGAGGGGCCGCAGCCCTTTAAAACGCCGACAGATACTGGTGAAATTCTGGGCTTGATTTTTGGTGCCTAGCTACTTACACAAGCCTGGGAATTAGCAGAGCTCCCCCACATACACCCCCACAGTGAAGGAGGGGCCTGAATCCTGTCCAAATGGCTGAATGGAGTCGTTCTGGACCAAGCCCCAGCCAGGACTGATGTGGTCTAGTGGGTAGCATCTCGGGTAGGAGTCAGGACATTGGGGTTCTGGTTGAGCCTACTCTGGGCAAGCCACCGCCTTTCTCTGTGCCTCAGTTTCCCCTGCCAAACAGTAGATTGTAAAGACTTTGGGAGCAGAGGCCATCTCTCAGTGTGTTTTTCTGCAGACAATAGGGCTCTGATCTCGTTTGGGGGTCTGTGCAGCACCTGACACAATGGGGCCCTCATCTGGGGCTTTCTGTACAGCACTGGGGACAAGGAAGCCCTGATTTTAGCTAGGGCCTCGAGGTTCTGGTGTGTTATTAATAGCTCACAGTTTGGGAACACGTGACAGGGAGAATTATTCGGATGATGGGTTGGAATCCTGGTTGGCTTTCCGTGCTCAAGCTCAACCATCAGCTATGGGCTGGAGGCAGGAGTAGCCAGGCGGATTCTCTGGCATCTGCTATACAGTGGGTCAGCCTGGAGGGCCTGAAAATCTAGGAATCTATGAAAGTTGCAAACAGAAAGAGAAGGGAAATTCCTCCAGTACATTATTTGTTGCAAACTTTTGGCCCCGTTCTAGCAAGGACCCTGTTACCCCTCCCCCCGACCGCCACATTTCTGGGAGCAGGATGTCAGTTTTATGATGCATATAAAAGGCAGCACTGCTCCTCCATGTTAGGCCATTGGGATCAGCGCTGACTGAGAGGGGAGAGGGCCCCCTGCTGAGCCCACACCCTGCTCCCTGCAGTACAGCGCCCCCTAGTGCTGCACTGGGGCATTGGGGTCAGTGCTGACTGAGAGGGGAGAGGGCTCCCTGCCGAGCCCACACCCTGCTCCCTGCAGCACAGCGCCCCCTAGTGCTGCACTGGGGCACTGGGGTCAGCACTGACTGAGAGGAGAGCGCCCCCTGCTGACCCCTCACCTCGCAGCACAGCACCCCCCCGCCAATTCTTTTCCCTGTCTGTGCATCCCCTGTGGCCAGGCATCCCCCGTGAAATGGCCGATCACCTGGCGCCGGTGTCTCGGCTTGTTCAGTTCCCCTCCTCCTCTGTCTTATTTTCCCTCTATTTCTTCTTCTTTTTTTCCTCCTTGAGAGAAAAAACGTTGCTCTCAGCAGGAGAAAAAAATAAATAGCAGTGAGCAGCATTGGAGACGGATGCCGGGAGCGGGGCGGCTGCAGAACGTCCAGGGGAAGAGCTTAATGATATGATGCTTCCTCGCTAATGAACTTCTCCTTGTGTTCACACGCAGCCTGCTCTTCTAGCTCCCGCTCCAGCCCCCCCAAGCAAACAGCCAGCCCTGCCGAGGGGCTGAGCGAGTCCCCATCACCCCCTTCCCGCACGGGGGAGCTGGCCCATGTCCCCGCTTGCAGCTGGCTTTGGTGGTGCTGCAGAGCGGCAGTGGTGGAGGCTTGGTCGCCCCTTTAGGGGATGGGGGAGGTCATGGGGTGCTTCCATGCCCCCCCCGCACCCGAAAACCAGGGGCTCAGGGTCTGGGTGAAGTAACACTGGGCCCATCCAGAGGTGGGGCAGCTAAGCAAGGCTGGCTCAGAGGGGTGGGGAATAGAGCACGGAGCCTTTCTCCTCTAGGGGGCACTTGTCTGGCAGGGGGGCTGGAATGGGACACAGGAGCCTGTCTGCCCCAGGGGGGGCTGCTGGTGGCAATTGAACTCTTACCCGCTGCCCCCCATTCTGCTGCTTCAGGGGCCCCCTTGCTGCAGTTCATTCTGGCCCCCAGCACTCCCTTAGAGTCCACAGAGACGAAAGACTGATGCCAGCTGAGGATCTAGTTTCTTACCTGGCTACCAGCCTCAACCAACGGCCCCTGGCCTGAGGGATGGTACCAGGCACAGCTCCGTGCAGGACATCTTGGGGTATGAGGCTCCAGCCAGGCACGATGAAGGAAGTGGGGGTCAATGGGCTGGGGCGAGAACAGCAGCCTTGGTTATCATCACTTTATAGATGGGGAAAATGAGAAAGAGAGAAGGGCTTAGGTCACACAGCTGGTAGCACAGGACCCAGGAGTCTTGACTTCCAAGCCCCATCCAACCCTAACACCCAGAGCCCACTCCCCTCTAGAACCCAGGAGTCCTGACTCCTAGCTCCAGCTGCCCTGGCCTTACTCAGTAGATCCCGTCACAGAGCTGGGACTAGAACCCAGGAGTCCCAGCACACAACCCCACCCCCATGCTCATGCACCCCACTTTAACCACTAGAACATGGTCCCTTGGCATTGCTGGAAATAGTAGCCAGTCACATGATCAGTCCTATGCCCTCTGACATGGGGGGTGGATTAAGGAGGGGCCATGCTTGAATCCGCCCTGCTAGGCTAATCATGGAAGGCATCCAAAATGGTGGACGAGGACAGTCTGCAGAGGTGTAGCCGACATAGGCGGGGTGGAGAAAAGGACTTGGAGAATCCAGACTCCTGGGTTCTATTTCCAGCGGTGGGAGAGGAGTGGTGTCTAGTGGTTAGGGGAAAGGCTGGAAGCCAGGACTTCTGTGTGTGCTCCACTGTGTATGAGGGGGATAATACCTGACACACACATTAAAGACAGTCAACATGCAATCTCAGTGATTTTTTAAAAAGGAACTAAAAGTAGCTTAGGTCCAATGCCAGCCCCTCCCTCCCCCCAAAATCCTCTGCCAATTTTCACACCCATGTTTCCCTTTTTAGGCCCCCCACTCATGTAAGACCCACACCAAACAAACAGGGGGATCTGCCCATAGCCAGACAGCAACAGAGACCCGAGAAAATGCTGCAAAGTCTAAACTGGGCAAACTCGGAAGGCTATTTGCCTGGCTCCTGTTGCTGCAGCGATGCCAACCCCGACCGGTGAAAAATAACGATGGGCCTCAAACCAAATCTGGAGATTGGCTTCAAAATCGTGAGATTTTATAAATACTTGGCAGGGTGTTTTTATTCACTTCCTGCTATGGGGACTTTTAAAAGGTCACCTGGCACCTGAGGAAATTAACAGAAAGAGCTACAGTGGAACATAGCAACTCCAGTCAAATTTCCCCATGCAAACAAGCCCTGATTGCTTTTTAATCAAACTGGGGAGGCTCACATGATTTGGTGACTGGTGCCTTAAGAAGGAAACAAAATCCCCACACACAAATCCTGTCAGCCTTTGAGAAGAGTATTCTGCTTCTGGCAATCCCCTGCATTGCTGCACACTGGGGTCGGCCTGGCTGTTCACCTCTCCTGCCCCGGCCTCATAAGGCTAGATTATCGATTCAGACAGGACCACTGTGAGCACCTCATCTGAACTGTGTAACACAGGCCAGAGGACTTCCCTGAATCAACTCCTGTTGGAATTGAAACTGATTGAAGCCTTTAGAAAAACCTCCCATCTCGATTTAAACAGCGTCAGTGATGAAGAATCCACCACGATGCTTGGTGAATTGTTCCAATGGCTAATTACACCCCCACCTCCCCACCCCAGTTAAAAATCTGCCCTTTTTTCCTGTCTGAATGTTTCTAGTTTCAGCTTCCAGCCACTGGCTCTCCTTCGACCTTCGTCTGCTAGCGGGACTAACCCATTATCAGTTTTGTTCCCCATGTGGGTACTTCGAGACAGGGATCACGGCACCCCTTAACCTTCGCTTTAAGAAGCTACTTGCATCTCAGCATAAGGCAGGTTCCCCCCCATTTAATCGTTCTCATGGCAACTCTCTGCCTATTTTTCCCCTTCCTTCTCGAATTGTGGGTGTCAGACCTGGCCATGGTATTCCAGCAGCGGTCACCCCCCGCCAGACACCGAGACAAAATAACCGCTCCGCTGCTGCTTGCGTTGCCCATTTATCCATCGGCCAGACGCCCCCCCCCTCCTCCCGCCCATTGACACGCGGACACTCGCCCCTTGGGGCTTCCAACTTCAGGTGAGTTCAGGTCCCGCTTATGGCAGCCGCCGGCCCCCCGGCTCCATCCCTGAACTCCTTGGGCCTCCGGGGAGAGGAACAGCTCCTGGTTCATCCCAGCCACGACAACTGTCCCCTGGAGCCAGACAGCCCACACACCAGCCTGATTTTTGTTTTTTTAAACAAAACTTTATGGTTTCCATAAAGCGTTATGGGGGGCACCAACCGTCACACACTCTCTCTAGCCTGTTGAGAGGGAGGGACCTTGCTGCTGGGAGCTGAGCAGGTACCTAGACTGGAGCAGTGCTGGGGGCAGGCCATAGGAGCTGGGGAGCTTCGGCCTGGAAACTCCCCAGGTTGCAGGTCTAGTGTAAGGTCAAATAGGTACTGGGGTCGCAGGGGCAGCCCAAGGGTAGGTGGAGGCAGCAGGTCCAAACCCTCCTTGCTGGTGATGAGGGGCAATTATACTGCAGTCTGCCCCAATGAACGGGGGCTAGATGGTGTCTGGCAGAAGCCATATACTGAGACAAGGTGGGGATAGGGGGTTCCCCTTGGAGGGGAGACCCAGCGAGATGGCAGGGTACTGCCAGGGGGTGGCCCCCAAGAGAAAGGGGCACTGGGGTCCAGGAGGGACACGGGGGTCCAGCAGCAAGTGGGACATCGGCCTGCAGAGGGTGCTCCGACCACTGGAAAAGCTAATTCCTGAAACGACCAGCAGGAGGTGCCACAGGGGTGAGTCTCGCCTCGCTATGGCGGCGGGGGGGACCCCTTATTCTAAACCTGTAGTAAGTAAACGACAGTAGAAAAGGGCAGGAGTCTAATTTCTCCCATGCGCACCCCTGATCCCCCCACTTGCACATGCTTCCCACCACACCATCACAAGCCTGCAGCCCCCCCAAGCAGCTCTCCTCATCCCCCCTCACCTGGGGTTTAAACAGATTTCCACACACACACACTCAGCTTCCACTAGTTACTTTCCAACCCCTCACACTGATGCGGTTACCCCCACACTGCCTCTCAGTCCACACGTGCTGCCCCTCCCACCGTCCTGGCCTGCTTTATTGGTGGTTTTTAGTTTTTGAAGGGAGGCGCAGGGGGTGTATTTTGCCATCAAATCTCCCCCAGATCTTCATGGCTATTTTCAAAGGCTTCTGGGAGCAGGGTGTGGAGCAAAGATGCCCCAACACCCACCGACATGGCAGATCAACATCCTGGCTTCTGGAATAGCTTTGAATCTCCCCACCCCCCAAAGGGGGAGACAAAATCCCAGCCCCCCCCCCTCCCCCCGCCACTCTGGAAAGAGGAAGAAGGAGGGAAATCTTGTCTCATTTTTTAAACTGGGGGGGGGGGTTGGGCTCCTTTTTTTTTTAATTGAAAATAAATAAGTACATTAAACTTTATTTTCTGTTGGGGGACGGGGGTGGGGAAGAAGTTTTAAAAATGGAGGCGTGGGGCTGGGCTGGGCTAACTTACCCTACATACCCTAACTTACCCTGGTAGGTGTTCTCACAAGAAAGCACCTCTGAACTCTGAGGATAACACCAGTGAGTGGGGTGAGGTGGAGGGAAAAGTGAGGGGCACGTTAAATAAACATTTGTTTGTTGGACTATATTTTAGTGACTTTGCTCTAGAATGCTAGATTTGTGACTGGGAATGAAAACATATAAATGTGTTTCCTAGTAGGCCAAGATTTTTAAAATGCATTATTTGCCAAGGTTGTTATCTCACATCGTTGCTATCTTAAGAGGTCATTATGTTGGGGAGTTTCTGTACTAAACATTATATTTAATTTTTACGTAAGAATGGTCATACTGGGTCAGACCAATGGTCCACATAGCCCGGTATCCTGTCTTCTGACAGTGGTCAAGGCCAGGTGCCCCAGAGGAAATGAACAGAACAGGTAATCATCAAGGGATCCATCCTCTGTTGCCCATTCCCAGCCTCTGGCAAACAGGCTAGGGACACTCAGAGCATGATGTTGCATCCCTCCCCATCCTGGCTAATAGCCACTGATGCACCTATTCTCCAGGAATTTATCCAGTTCTTCTTTTAATCCTGTTATAGTTTTGGTCTTCACAGCATCCCCTGGCAAGGATTTGCTCGGGTTGACTTTATGTTGTGTGAAGAAGTACTTCCTTTTGTTTTTTTAAAACCTGCTGCCTATTAATTTCATTGCGTGACTGCTAGTTCTTGTGTTACGTGAAGGATTAAATAACATTTCCTTATTCACTTTATTTGCACCAGTTAAGATTTTATAGACCTCTATCGTAATCCCCCCTTAGTTGTCTCTTTTCTAAAATGAAAATTCCCAGTCATTTAATCTCTCCACTTGTTTCACACCCCTAATCATTTTAGTTGCCCATCTCTGTACCTTTCCCAATTCCAATATATCTTTTTCGGGATGGAGTGACCAGATCTGCACACAGTATTCAAGGTGTGCACGTACCATGGATTTATATAAAGGCAATATGATTTTTTCTGTCTTATTATCTATCCCTTTCTTAATGATTCCAAACAGTCTGTTTCCTTTGTTGACTGCCGCTGCACATTGAGTGGATATTTTCAGAGAACCATCCACAATGACTCCAAAATCTCTTTGTTGAGTGTTAACAGCTAATTTAGACCCCATCATTTTGAACATATAGTTGAGATTATGTTTTCCAATGTGCCTTACTTTGCATTTATCAACTTTGAATTTCATCTGCCATTTTGTTGCCCAGTCACCCAGTTTTGTGAGATCCCTTTGTACCTCTTCGCAGTCTGCTTTGGACTTAACTATCTTGAATAGTTTTGTATCATCTTCAAATTTTGCCACCTCACTGTTTACCCATTTTCCAGATCATTTATGAATATGATAAGTAATGGTCCCAGTACCAGCCCCTTAGGGATACCACTATTTATCTCTCTCCATTCTGAAAACGGATCATTTATTCCTACCCTTTGTTTCCCATCTTTTAACAAGTTACTGATTGATGAGAGGACTTCTCTCTTATTCCATGCTGGCTTACTTTTCAAAAGTCAATTTAATTATTATTTTTCTTTAAATGATATTTTTTTAGAAATCTAGAACTGTGATGTGTTTTGGTGTATTTTGCATTATCCTTATGTTAAATTTGCATTATCCTAACAAAACATTTAATTTATTCATATCTCTTTTATATGTTGCAAGTCAAAGTGAAAATGAAAGACAAAAAACAATACAACAATTTTTCCACGCAAAGGCCTCAAAAACTAACCAAGGTGAAGAACACATCAAGAACCAAGACTATATCAACATGTCATCTGAAGGGTCAAGTGGTGTACCTACATCCGACCAGCCCGAAGCACAAATACAGCTACCTACTGAAGAAACAGTGTCTCCAAAACCTAAAGGCAGTTCCCGATGTTTGTCGATCAAAGTGTTCCCATTTATTGAAGTTACAAAAGATGGCTACTGGTGCACCACTTGTAAAAAAGCTTACGAAGACGGAAAGCTTCCCAATGCTATAATTGGTAAAAGTGGAGGAGCTGGGCTTGTCAGGCTGATTAACAAAGCCAATGCTGACAAACTACGTGAAAAGACAGCAAAACACCTCTGGAGTGCATCAACATGCAGAAAGTCTCATAAGCCCCCTTTCAAAGCCAATTTGAGACATACTTAATGAGATTGTTAAGAATGCTGGAGACACAATACAGTTCATAAAAAGAAAAGGAGTACTTGCGGCACCTTAGAGACTAACAAATTTATTTGGGCATAAGCTTTTGTGAGCCACAGCTCACTTCATCGGATGCAGTGAGCTGTAGCTCACGACAGCTTATGCTCAAATAAATTTGTTAGTCTCTAAGGTGCCGCAAGAACCCCTTTTCTTTTTGCGAATACAGACTAACACGGCTGCTACTCTGAAACACAGTTCATGTCAACAAACATGGCTGTGGCATCCTACTTTCTATTTAAGCAAGAGATACCACACGCTACAAACTGGAGGCCAATGTTAAGTGCATTGTCACTTGTTCATCCTGAAGCTGAACACTGGTTCCGAACAAGACCAGCAATTGCTCACTATCTTTCTGCAAGAAACTCAACTGACTGGCTAGAAGCATGCAGTGCAACAGTGAAAGACTCAACAGCTGAAAAAGTGAAGAACTCTGTCACCACTTTCAAAAAATTTGCATACATGGCTGATGAATGCACCGATGTAAATGGGCATCAAGTATTAAGTCATTGTGTACATTATCTTGATGGCAGTGGTAGGCCAGTAGATGCATTTCTAGATGTTCAAGTTATAGAAAACACATTGGCTGCATCTGTGACAACCCACATCTTAGAAGAGTTAAATGCTTGTCAATTGGACCCCAAACAGATGGCTGCTTGTGCATTTGATGGAGCTGCAAACTTCTCTGGAAGACATGGTGGAGTACAAGCTTTGCTCAGATAAAAGTGTAACTCTGAGCTCTCCTATACACACTGCAAAGGCCATCTACTCCAACTAGCACTAGTACGAGCTGCAGAATCTTCAAAAGACATTTAAAAAGCTATAAATTTAATGTCTTCATTATATTCTTTTTTCAGCAAGAGTCCAAAAAGACTGAATATCTTGGAAAATATCGAAGATACACTAGGACTGAAGTTCAAATTAGTCCAACCTGGGAAAACCCGCTGGTTTTCTCATGAGCGATCCTTGGCTGTTGTCTTAAAATTACTCCAGCCATTATTACTGGCTTTGGAAAGTATCTACCAAGATGGGATGGATCTAAGTAGTGAGGCTGGTGGATTACTTTTGCTACTACGTTTAGAGAAGACTATTGCCATTCTCTCTCTCGTAAGTCTACTGTTGAAACCACTTGGGTTATTAAATAATGCCATCCAGGCATCTGCTACAACAGTAGTAGATCTTTGTCCTGCAATAGAAGCTACATTTGGATCAATCAGAGAGCTATGCATTGAAAAAGTACTGGAAGAAGCAAAGATTTCAGTCCAGAAGGTGACTAATCAAGGCATTTATATTGAATCCTTACGTGAAAAGGACAAGAAGTGTTTTGTTAAGACAACTGAAAACGTACACAGACTTGATTCTTAAAAATCTACAACAGCGACTTCTAGATTCTGCTCAACCTCTACATAGCTTGTACAGATGCCTGTCCCATAAAACACCGACAGTTGAGTGGAGTGAGGCACTACCAGCAATGGGGCTGCCGTGTGCTCAGGACAGAATAGAGAATTTGAACACAGAGTGAAATATCATACGATGAATGAATGAAGATTTGACTTCAATTTCTTTTTTATCATCACTACTGGCTCGACCCGATCTTTGTGCTACGTGTCCTGGGATGAAAGAAGTAGGAATTCATCTCTTGCTTCTCCCAGTCACAACAGCTACAGTTGAGCGTTCTTTTTCATCATTGAATAGAATTTTGTGTTCTGAAAGAAGTCGCCTTCTGCCTGATCATGTGAATGAACTAATGAGCATATCAGTTGAAGGAATGGAAGTACTGGACACAGGAGAAGCTACAAAAGATGAACACATTGCATTCAAGAAATTCATTAACAGAGTTGTGCAAAATTATAACAAGAAACCAAGAAGGATGTAGACGTGGTGCTTCACAGAAGGCTTGAGTAGCCAACTTTAATTTGTGTGATTTTAAAACATGAGTTAAATCTAATAAAATGGTCATGAAACATTTTTTCAGTTTTTACTATGATGCTATACAGCCCACCTTCACCCCCACGGTCTCACCCCTCATTGGCCCTGACACCCCCCCCCCGTAAATTCGAACACGCCCCCCTAATTTCAATTCCTGGGGAAACACTGAGCTGGACCGGATCATACTCTCCATGGCCAGCCCACCCCACCTCCTGTGCTGCCATGGCTACACAGCTGCTATACCCGCTAGCTGTCAGTTCCTGAGCTGGAAATTACTCCTCTGGCTACAGTGTAGAGGCAAGTGCCAGAGATGGGCTGAAAATGCACCAGCAGGATTTGTAGCCCAGCACGGGGCTGGGCAGGGAGGGCAGACATGCAATCAGAGCCCAGCTTTCTAACCTCTCTCTAGTTGCTAGTGTGAGCCCTGTCTCATAGCTTAAGCCAGGAGGGACCATCAGACCATCCAGTCTGTGTAGCACAGGCCATTGCACCTCACCCACATGTCCCTAATGCTGAGCTAAGTGACTCCTATTAGACAAAAGCATTTCAGTAACTCAACTGGTGCAGAAAACAGGAGAGATCTAGGTGCTGCCAACAGCCGAGGCCCTTGCAAAGCAGGGAATTGATTAGGGGAGGTGCCCAGCTGCTCCTAGCAGGCAATCCACGCGACATGCTGAAGAAGAAGCAAAACCAACCCAAGGTCCCTGCCAATCTGACCTGTGGGAATCATCCTGAATAACCCCAAACCTGGGGTCAGTGTGACCTTCAGCTTGGCAGCAAGAGCTACCAGCCAAAGACCTGAGTGCCATCCTCCCAGCCCTGGGGTGACGGGCACCTCTGTGCACCACTGCACAAATCACAGCCATTCCTAGGTAGCGCTGGGCCGCTGGCACACAGAAGCCACTAGCTTGAGCTCTCATGGTCTAATGCACTGTACTGGCCTGTGTGCAGACACAGGAGAGACAGTCCCTGCCCCAGAGAGCTCACAGTCTAAAGAGATAAAGGCCTGGGAGAGGAAACTGAAGTAAAGAAAGGGGAACTGACTGACACAAGGTCACCCAGCAGGGCAGTATCAGAACAAGGAATAGAACACAAATTTAGGTTGGATATTAGGAAAAATTTTTTCACTAGGAGGGTGGTGAAACACTGGAATGCGTTACCTAGGGAGGTGGTACAATCTCCTTCCTTAGAAGTTTTTAAGGTCAGGCTTGACAAAGCCCTGGCTGGGATGATTTAATTGGGGGTTGGTCCTGCTGGGGGGGTTTGAGCAGGGGGTTGGACTAGATGACCTCCTGAGGTCCCTTCCAACCCTGATATTCTATGATTCTATGAAATTGCCAGAGTCTCAGTCCGGTGCTCTAGCCATGAGACCACAGAGCCTCTAAACCTAGGGAAATGAATGATGAGGCAGAGATCTTCCAAAGGTCACAGTGCAACTCAGGTTGACATCACCGGCCTGACAAGCTGGTGCGATGGTGTCTAGTTACTGCTGTTCTTGCTAAACAAGTACACTGGACCCTCGCTATAGCCCACGTCACTATAGCATGGGTTTGCGTACAGCATGGTCATTGCCATGGATCCCAAATTTAAATATTTAAATTGGGATCCATAGCAACACGTCCCCTGTGTTAACACAGGGACCGCACATGGATCCCAAACCCTGGGCTATAGCGAGAGTCCGGTGTACCTCAGAGAGATAATATAGAAGTGTTGTAACAGTGATCTTGCAGCAGAGTAGGAAATAGAACTCAGGAGTCCTGATTCCCAACCCCCTGGCCCACCTAAAAGACTCCACTTCTCTCCCAAAGTGGGAAATAGAACCCAGGAGACCTGACTTCCAGCCCCCCTGCTCTAAACCTGTGACAAAGGGGAATTTTCTGTAATATTTTTATAATTCCTAGGCATGTCTCTGTTGCGGTCCAAATACAAGACAGGACAAGGCTTTAAGCAAGCAAGCAGGCTGGTCTGCCGACAGGCTGGTTTGCCTATCAGCTTTCCACACTCTCTTTTATTCCCCCTCCTCCTGCGCATTACGTACTCCAACAGATAAAAGGAATACACTGGCTTTGTTTACTATTCTTATTTACCAATTTCTATCTACCGCATTCCTTGCTCTCGGGCCTTGAGCCCAGTCCTGGGAGGCTTCCCACGGTTCATGTCCTCTGGGCGAGTTTCCAAGGTTCATGCCCTTGAGAGGAGCCATGTGTGCACTGCTCCTACACAATACTCAGGGTGTGCCCTGAATGTTGCCAAGAGCATGACCCTGCATGAATCCTTCATGTCTCAGTTTCCCTCAGTACTTTGCATTGCTTCCCAGTGAGTGCAGAAGGGTTAAATATGCTCTTGGTGCTGAGCAGAAGCATTGAGGTCATGTAGCTGTCTGGGGTGGAATGAATGGGGCATTAAAGGACTGACTGAAACCAAGTGGTAACAGTGGAGGATCCAGAAAGACAATGGGACCCCAAAGTCTGAAGAACTGACACCTCTACGCAGGCAGAACATGTGAATTCAGCCTAGGCCTGGGGGAGGAGGTGAATGGACTGAGGGGTGGCAGGAGGCTAAGAGAGGAGCTGGCCTCTGGGGAGGTGCAGAGTCACATCTGGAACTGACAAAGAGAGAGGGCCAGAAGTGGATTGGCTGGGTGGTGCACTGGCATGGCCAGGATGGACGGTGTCTTAGCCTTTGCTTCTCTGCGCTAACCTGGGGACTTCCTGGGATGGGTTCTAGCTAATAAACCTGACTGGTTGTAAAGGCTGCTGATGTCACTGCAAATCCTTGCCAAGGTACATGGGGCCTGAGGTGCGGACAAGTGTCTGACCAGGTGTCTGTCTCAGCTGGATTCACTCCAGCCCCAGAGGCTCAGTCGCAGAGGCATTGAGGATACGTGGCCTATGCTTGAGGAAGAGCCTGCAGGACCCCTTGGGGGACTGGCCAACTGCAGGGTTTCCTTTGAGGGACTGTTTAAATGCTGGGGCATAGCACAGATCCTGTGGACCAGTGATATATCTCCACTCCTCACCCAGAGCTGGGAATGGAACCACAGGGCACTGACTACCATCCTCTCCAGTGCCCAGCTGACCTGAACCTTGGCACAGGGGAAATTCCAGGAGAAGCCAGCCGGGATTGACACAATAAACAGATCCCCCTACACCCAATCCACAATGGCCTTCCTGAGAGAAGTGGGTGTGTGCAGGGGAAGCTCCTGCCTGGAGCTGCGGGGGGGAGGGGGGGTTGGTTCCCAGGGCCCCCCTTCACTAGTGCTAAATTCACAGATCTCTTTGACGCTGATGGGGCTCCAGCTGGGCATGCGGAGGCTGAACACGCCCAGCCCCTCTCGGCAAGGCACAGTCCTTCCATTGTCCCCATCCCCAGGGCAGCCGCTCACCCAGCCCCGCTCCCTCAGCAAACAGACTTCACCCACATCGGAGCAGCCACGGACTGGTTGGTGTACATGTGGCATCGTTTCTGCCAAGAGCCAGGGTCAACCAGCCAGGGGACCGTGTTGAAACTGACACACACCAGGCTCCCCCAGGGACCTGGGAAAACTGAACATTTCCGCTGGGCCCCCCAGCCAGCAAATGTTCCTCACTCACAGCACTGAGTCCGTGTGAAAAACACTGAAAACTTCATTAAGGGGACCAGGCACAGAGCTGGAATCTGGGAGATGCAGCAACCACAACTCATCTCGATATGTGCACTCCTCCTCCTCCCCCTCCCCTGCTCTGTGGACAGTGGAGGGTCTTGGCTCTCTCACAATTTGCCCCATACGAAATGTGTCTACAACTAACAACTAAACCACCCCTCCCGCCCTCCCCGCAGTGCCTTTGGCAGTGCCCTTCGCTGCCATGTCCCTTTTGCAGGGGTGAATTTCCAATGTGCCCCACTCTGCTTTGCACCGTCCTAGAGCCCAGGAATACACTGGGCCTGTCCCTGTCCAGCTGCCAGGGGAAGCTGCATGGTCTCATTCAGAGACCCATGGGCTGGCCCAGCAATAGAGATTTCAGCTACGCTGGTGCTGGCAGGGGGCGTTGCCTCTAGCCACAACACCATCTCCACAATGCCATCTTTGTACGCCAGCTCCACTGCCCAGGGTCCCTTACTGAGCCAACTATAGCAATTACAGTGCTAGTGGCACTGGGGAAAGGGGCCCTTATCAGAGTCACTCAGCGCGGTCAGTGCACTCAGCAGTTTCAGGAAAGAGCTACCAGGGATGGAGGCCCATTAGCAGATAAAATACCCATGCACAGAATCCATGTCACCACACTCTCCCCCCCGCCTCCACCTTAAAATGAACCTGGCTGGTTTGTGCCCATGCTTTACTCAGCTGTGCAAGATGAAGGCTCTGGTTATGGTGACTCCTCACTCAGGGTTTGCTGGTGCACTTCTGCTGCAGTCTTGTCGTACAACAAGGAGCCCCACCTTTCATCAGCCCTGCACCCACAACGTAAATGAATGTTAAACTAAATGGCCAAAATGGTCCCAGTGGGCAACAAACATGCAAATAAGGTCCGGCTCATTCTGTCTCTTCCTCCAGTTCACCACTAGATGGCAGCAGAGAGCCCCTTTCCTCTATTTTCCATTTTAGACCACAGGGCTTATTGAGGTGCCCTGTGTACATTGGGTGGGGAGGGGGTTCGACTGGGTTGTGGACACAGGGCTGGTGCTGTGTTTGCTGCTTTGTTATTGCCGAGAGGGGTTCTCACAATAAATGTTTTGGTGGCCTCAGTGTGTGGCCACCAACTCTCACTGGTGGCCGCTCTGACACTTTTTCCTAAAATACTTCCTTAACTTTAGAAAAAACAATTAAATGTGCACAGATTCACATCCAAATCAGTGTGATTTATATTTGTAGGGGTTTTTTTTGGCAGACTCAATAACAAAAATAATGCTGCCTCCCCTGCCCTGCCCTGCCCCCAATCCAGGGCTTAAGTGAAAAGTGATATTTGTTAATATCACAACACACAGCTACCGGGGAGGCTATGAAAAGTGATAAGTGATATTAACAAACATACAAGTATCACTTTTCATAGATAGCTAGTAAGTCTGCTGTGAAAAGTGATACTTGCATGTTTCAGAGTAACAGCCGTGTTAGTCTGTATTCGCAAAAAGAAAAGGAGTACTTGTGGCACCTTAGAGACTAACCAATTTATTTGAGCATAAGCTTTCATAAGCTCACTGCATGTTTGTTAATATCACTTTTCCCAGCAAGCCCCAGGACCCATTAAGCCCTGGATGGGGTGGGGGCTAAGGGAAGGCAGCAGGGGCCAGAGGCAATGGTGGGATGGATGCAGGCCCTGGGAAGGCAGCGGGAGCTGGGAGAATGGTGGCGAGGTGAGGAAGGCAGCAGTGTCCTGGGGGGGGGGGGGGGTGAGGGGGGATGGCTATAGGACTGTGGAAAGTAGCGGGGGCCCGGGGCAATGGGGGGGGGTTGCATGCGGGGCTGTGGGAGGCAGCGAGGACCAGGGGTGATGGTGGTGGGTGATGAGCCCTGCTGTCTCATGGCCAGAGCCAGGGCCTGGTGTCTGCTGCCATGGGGCCAGGACTGGTGCGGCTCAGTGCCGCTGTGTGGCTGGTGCTAGCACTTGCCGCTATACAGCCAGGACCAGGGGTTAGCCGTGTGGCCACTGCACGGCTGGAACTGGGGACCAGAGGCTGACTGAAGCTCCGCGGCCGGAGCTGGGGGTCAGCACCTGCTGCCCTGTGGCCAGAGCAAGGGGTTGACGCCCAAAGCCCCATGCTTGGAGCCCGCTGCCGTGTGGCTGAGGCTGGGGGTCGGTGCCTGTGGCCAATGCCTGCCATTGTGTGGTCAGACCCCAGACTCCTATTACCCGCTTCACCCCCCCCACACACACACACACTCCCTTTCCCGATTTTTCACACTTGCTGTCTGGTCAGCCTACTTTCCCATCCGCCACTTGATTTCATGAGCGTCAGTGGGGGATGAAGCCCAGAGTCTGAGCTATTCTGACTGTAGCCAGCAGGGGACAGCAGATGACAGTAGATCCCCCTGCCTCCTCATGACTATAGGGACACTGGCAATAAGATTTCAAATGGCCCCTAACTTTGGGTGCCCACGTTGAGACACCTGGGGCCTGGATTTCAGAGGTGCTAAACACCCGCAGCTTCCAGCGGGGCTCGTGGGCACTTAGGGTGTGTCTACACTGAAGTTACATGCCCATGGCTGGCCCGGGACAGCTGACTCTGGCTCATGGGGCTCGAGCTGAGCAGCTGTTTACTTGCAGTGCAGACAGTTCTGGCTTGGGCTGGAGCCTGAGCTCTGGGACCTTCCCACCTCGCAGGGTCCTAGAGCCGAAGCTCCAGCCTGAGCCCCAAAGGCTACACTGCAGTTAAACAGCCCCTTAGCCCGAGCCTCGGGAGCTGGAGTCAGCTGGCCCGGGGCAGCCATGGATGTGTAATTGAAAATCAGCCTCCAGCCATCCCTGGGTGGACATCAAAACCTGAATCATCCACTGCTGGCCATTTACTCCCTACCAAATCCCTGGACCTGAACTCCATGGGCGAGGCCACCTTGCCTGGCCTGCGTTTGGCTCTAGGCTGCATCTACTGGGAGCCTAGCAAGTCCTCTAGGTTTGATGTATCTTGAGGGCAGCACATGGCTCTGGGAAGGCTCAGTAATTGGATGAGTCTGTTCAATTACACGGATCTGCTTCTAGCCAGGCCAGCATGAGGGGGTTGGTTGCGTTTTGCTTGGGTCTGTAAAACAAAACTAAATCAAAGTGGCTGGTGGAAGCAGCGCAATGAACATTTAATAAGAATCAGTGGCAGAGCTAAAAGCGGGCCGGGGGGCAACCGCCCCCCTTGGCAGCCATTAGGTATACGTGTGGTGCCTTTTCAAGCCAATAGGTATAACTGAAGGTGAAACCACCAATGACCCAGCTGCCTCCTGGTTCCACCACTGCTCAAAATGTAGCTCCGCTGATGCTAAGAATCCAGAGTCTATTGAGCAGGAACATGGGACAGACAGCACCCTTGCTTGGAGAACCCATGCTTTGCAAAATGAGACATGGACTTTCATTCACCCGGCACTGAACTGCAGCCACTTCTGGTGGAGCGCAGTAGCTGCATAACAACACACAGCAACACTGCACAGGGATTGCTCACCCAGCACTGAAATGCAGATACCTCTGGGGTGGAGCGCAGCAGCAGTGTGGTAACACAGCAACACTATACAAGGATCACTCACCTGGCACTGAAATGCAGACATCTCTGGATGGAGCACAGCTGATTCATAGATTCATAGATACTAAGGTCAGAAGGGACCATTATGATAATCTAGTCTGACCTCCTGTACAATGCAGGCCACAGAATCTCATCCACCCACTCCTGCCAAAACCTCTCACCTATGTCTGAGTTATTGAAGTCCTCAAATCATGGTTTAAAGACTTCAAGGAGCAGAGAATCCTCCAGCAAGTGACCCGTGCCCCATGCTACAGAAGAAGGCGAAAAACCTCCAGGGCCTCTTCCAATCTGCCCTGGAGGAAAATTCCTTCCCGACCCCAAATATGGTGATCAGCTAAGCCCTGAGTATATGGGCAAGATTCACCAGCCAGATACCCAGGAAAGAATTTTCTGTAGTAACTCAGATCCCACCCCATCTAACATCACATCACAGGCCATTAGGCCTATTTACCATGAATATTTAAAGATCAATTAATTACCAAAATCATGTTATCCCATCATACCATCTCCTCCATAAACTTATCGAGTTTAATTTTAAAGCCAGATAGATCTTTTGCCCCCACTGCTTCCCTCGGAAGGCTATTCCAAAACTTCACTCCTCTGATGGTTAGAAACCTTTGTCTAATTTCAAGTCTAAACTTCCCAATGACCAGTTTATATCCATTTGTTCTTGTGTCCACATTGGTACTGAGCTTAAATAATTCCTCTCCCTCTCCGGTATTTATCCCTCTGATATATTTATAGAGAGCAATCATATCTCCCCTCAACCTTCTTTTAGTTAGGCTAAACAAGGCAAGCTCTTTGAATCTCCTTTCATAAGACAAGTTTTCCATTCCTTGGGTCATCCTAATAGCCCTTCTCTGTACCTGTTCCAGTTTGAATTCATCCTTCTTAAACATGGGAGACCAGAACTGCACACAGTATTCCAGGTGAGGTCTCACCAGTGCCTTGTATAATGGTACTAAAATCTCCTTATCTCTACTGGAAATACCTCTCCTGATGCATCCCAAGACCGCATTAGCTTTTTTCACGGCCATATCACATTGGCGGCTCATAGTCATCCTATGATCAACCAATACTCCAAGTTCCTTCTCCTCCTCCGTTACTTCTAATTCATCCGTCCCCAGCTTATAACTAAAGTTCTTGTTATTAATCCCTAAATGCATAAGCTTACACTTCTCACTATTAAATTTCATCTTATTACTATTAGTCCAGTTTACAAGGTCATCCAGATCCTCCTGTATGATATCCCGGTCCTTCTCTAAATTGGCAATACCTCCCAGCTTTGTATCATCCGCACACTTTATTAGCACACTCCCACTTTTTGTGTTGAGGTCAGTAATAAAAAGATTAAATAAGATTGGTCCCAAAACTGATCCCTGAGGAACTCCACTGGTAACATCCCTCCAGCCTGACAGTTCACCTTTCAGTAGGACCCGCTGTAGTCTCCCTGTTAACCAATTCCTTATCCACCTTTCAATTTTCATATTGATCCCCATCTTTTCTAATTTAACTAATAATTCCCCATGTGGCACGGTATCAAATGCCTTACTGAAATCTAGGTAAATTAGATCCACTGCGTTTCCTTTGTCTAAAAAATCTATTACTTTCTCAAAGAAGGAGATCAGGTTGGTTTGGCACGATCTACCTTTTGTAAAACCATGATGTATTTTGTCCCATTTACCATGACACTCAACAACACTACACAGGGGTCACTCACCTAGCACTGAAATGATGCCACCTCTGGGGTAGGAATGCAGCAGCTGTTGAACAGCCACAGAGCCACACTACTCACAGTTTAGAGCAGGATGTGAAGAAGACTCTCACTTCCATTTGAAAGCTCTGGGAGAGTTTACAGAAACAGACCATGCTGTTAACCTGAGCTGAACAGCAGCCAGGACACAATAGATTGGGTCTGCACTGCGGGTAACCAGACAACAGCTCTGCCGTGAGGGATTTGTTCTGACTGATGGAGGGAGGGATGTGGAAGGGAGCCAGTGAAGCCTGGGGAACAAATTCTTTCTCCAGGACGCTTTGCTCCAGGATCTTGGAGCCCAGGGTCCACGGCCATTTATTACTGCACCACCCAGCCGGAAGGGAAGGGCTGGGGCAGGTCTCTGCGCTCCACATGTCACAGAAGGACAAGGCAGAACGAACCATGTCACAGAATGAATCAATTGCATCGCCTGGACTAGAACCCAGGAATCCTACCTGCCAGCTCTCTGCTCTAACCATTAGACCCCACTCCGCTCGCAGTCAGGATAGACCCCAGGAGTCCTGATTCCTAGACACACACACACACACATTTCTCTAACCCAGTGGTTCTCAACCAGGGTTACGGGTGCCCCTGGGGGTACGCAGAGGTCTTCCAGGGGGTACATCAACAGGCTACACAAAAAGCATTAGCAAAATCAGGACAAACTAAAATGTCATACAGACAATGACTTGTTTATACTGCTCTGTATACTGTTGGGTGTGTTTTGTTATAGGAAAAGGAGTACTTGTGGCACCTTAGAGACTAACCAATTTATTTGAGCATGAGCTTTCATGAGCTACAGCTCACTTCATCGGATGCATACCGTGGAAACTGCATCAGACTTTATATACACATATATAATTTTGTTATAGGATTATAGTCTGTTAAAATATGTGTATATTAAATTCAATATGGAGTTTGTGAAGACAGAGCAGCAATCCAAGATGGCGTCTGAACGGCCATCTTGTGACCGCCATCTTGTTGTTTACGGTGATCATGGCCCAGTCATAACTGGATCCAACCAGTTTTTCCCGCCATTGGCAGCTCCCAGGACAATTTTACCTTAGACTGTTTCCACCCCGCTGGGGCTGTACCATGTTTTCCCGCCGCTCCGTGCAGGAAGGGCCTGAACTGGCTGAGCAGCGGTACAGTCCGTTCCCTCCGGCCCTCCCCGCCCCCGGCAGCTCTGAAGGACGCCATTCCTGACGGGGCGAGATGGGCAGAGGCCGTTCACTCCTTTCGACCTGCTCCTGTTCCTGGGTACAACACAGGGCCTGGCTGAGGGGGGCTGGGTGGAGGGGGGGCGAGGAGCCTGGCTGACGGGGGGAGGCTGGTTGGAGGTGGGCGAGATGCCTGACCGAGGGGGAGGGGTGGAGGTGGGGGGCAAGGGACACTGCTGAGGGGGGACACTGGTTGGAGGGGGGGCTTGCAGAGAAAGGGAAAAAGAAAAGGAGGACTTGTGGCACCTCAGAGACTAACAAATTTATTTGAGCATTATCTGTTAGTCTCTAAGGTGCCACAAGTCCTCCTTCTCGTTTTGCGAATACAGACTAACACGGCTGCTGCTTGGTTAGCTAAATTATTATAGCTAATTGGCTAGCTAGATTATCTGTAACACCGAACGTAACACAAGAGGATGTGATTTGTGCATTGAGGGAGTGTATGTCCAGTGATGATTTTGCAGCATTTCCTTACAATGTGTTAATTGAGGCAAATGAACATCAGCTGCTGCCATGTAGCTGCCAGCTCCCAGCAGCTGTGATGCCCAGCAAGGCACTGGGAAAGAATAGTATCGATGTGTCGAAAGAATAGTAAATATGGCAGGCGACCAGCTTGGCTTAACGGTGAAATCCTAGCGGATCTTAAACATAAAAAAGAAGCTTACAAGAAGTGGAAGGTTGGACATATGACCAGGGAAGAGTATAAAAATATTGCTCGGGCATGTAGGAATAAAATCAGGAGGGCCAAATCGCACCTGAAGCTGCAGCTAGCGAGAGATGTTAAGAGTAACAAGAAGGGTTTCTTCAGGTATGTTGGCAACAAGAAGAAATCCAAGGAAAGTGTGGGCCCCTTAATGAATGAGGGAGGCAACCTAGTGACAGAGGATGTGGAAAAAGCTAATGTACTCAATGCTTTTTTTGCCTCTGTCTTCACTAACAAGGTCAGCTCCCAGACTGCTGCGCTGGGCATCACAACATGGGGAATAGATAGCCAGCCCTCTGTGGAGAAAGAGGTGGTTAGGGACTATTTAGAAAAGCTGGATGTGCACAAGTCCATGGGGCCGGACGAGTTGCATTGAGAGTGCTAAAGGAACTGGCGGCTGTGATTGCAGAGCCATTGGCCATTATCTTTGAAAACTCGTGGCGAATAGGGGAAGTCCCGGATGACTGGAAAAAGGCTAATGTAGTGCCAATCTTTAAAAAAGGGAAGAAGGAGGATCCTGGGAACTACAGGCCAGTCAGCCTCACTTCAGTCCCCGGAAAAATCATGGAGCAGGTCCTCAAAGAATCAATCCTGAAGCACTTACATGAGAGGAAAGTGATCAGGAACAGTCAGCATGGATTCACCAAGGGAAGGTCATGCCTGACTAATCTAATCGCCTTCTATGATGAGATTACTGGTTCTGTGGATGAAGGGAAAGCAGTGGATGTATTGTTTCTTGACTTTAGCAAAGCTTTTGACACGGTCTCCCACAGTATTCTTGTCAGCAAGTTAAAGAAGTACGGGCTGGATGAATGCACTATAAGGTGGGTAGAAAGTTGGCTAGATTGTCGGGCTTAACGGGTAGTGATCAATGGCTCCATGTCTAGTTGGCAGCCGGTGTCAAGTGGAGTGCCCCAAGGGTCGGTCCTGGGGCCGGTTTTGTTCAATATCTTCATAAATGATCTGGAGGATGGTGTGGATTGCACTCTCAGCAAATTTGCGGATGATACTAAACTGGGAGGAGTGGTAGATACGCTGGAGGGCAGGGATAGGATACAGAGGGACCTAGACAAATTGGAGGATTGGGCCAAAAGAAATCTGTTGAGGTTCAATAAGGATAAGTGCAGGGTCCTGCACTTAGGACGGAAGACCCCAATGCACAGCTACAGATTAGGGACCGAATGGCTAGGCAGCAGTTCTGTGGAAAAGGATCTAGGGGTGACAGTGGACGAGAAGCTGGATATGAGTCAGCAGTGTGCCCTTGTTGCCAAGAAGGCCAATGGCATTTTGGGATGTATAAGTAGGGGCATAGCGAGCAGATCGAGGGACGTGATCGTCCCCCTCTATTCGACATTGGTGAGGCCTCATCTGGAGTACTGTGTCCAGTTTTGGGCCCCGCACTACAAGAAGGATGTGGATAAATTGGAAAGAGTCCACTGAAGGGCAACAAAAATGATTAGGGGTCTGGAACACATGAGTTATGAGGAGAGGCTGAGGGAACTGGGATTGTTTAGTCTGCGGAAGAGAAGAATGAGGGGGGATTTGATAGCTGCTTTCAACTACCTCAGAGGTGGTTCCAGAGAGGATTGTTCTAGACTATTCTCAGTGGTAGAAGAGGACAGGACAAGGAGTAATGGTCTCAAGTTGCAGTGGGGGAGGTTTAGGCTGGATATGAGGAAAAACTTTTTCACTAGGAGGGTGGTGAAACACTGGAATGCGTTGCCTAGGGAGGTGGTGGAATCTCCTTCCTTAGAAGTTTTTAAGGTCAGGCTTGACAAAGCCCTGGCTGGGATGATTTAATTGGGGATTGGTCCTGCTTTTGAGCAGGGGGGTGGACTAGATGACCTCCTGAGGTCCCTTCCAACCCTGATATTCTATGATTCTATGATTCTATGAAGTGCATTGCTAGTGCCCGATGCAGCTGTTCACTAGGCTATTGGGGGTGGGGGGAGGGAAGGGCGAGGATGAGCCCACCAGGGGAAGGGCTGGGCTGGGCTGGGCCGGGCTGGCTGGAGGGGCCTGGCTGGTGAAGTTCTGGTTGAAATGATTGACGGTTTCAATGCTTCTGGAATTTTCTCAGATTAGAAATGATGGCCCAGGTGCCTGGAGCCTCGTTACAGGAGGGTTGCACCCAGTGTGTCTTCATGTAGGCTGGGCCACATACCCACCTGACCCTGAGCCCCCACTCCAGAAATCAGAGCACCAGGAAAGGTTGATGGGACTAGATATGACCAGAATCCATAGAGCTCTGATCAGAGTGAGGGGAGCAAAGTCCCTGGCTCGGGGGCTAGAGTTGGAGGGTGAGCTGCCCGGGGGTAGGGAGCTAGTTGGAGTTGGGGATCAGGGGCCTGGTGGGCGCAGCGGGGGTTGGCTGGAAAGGGGAGGGCAAGAGACCTGGGTAGGATCTTCTGGTTGGAGTTCTGGGGGTGAGAGGCCCAGGTGAGGGGGCAAGGGGAGGCTGGCTGGAGGTGGGGGGCCAGAGGCCCAGCGAGGGTGCAAGGGGAGGCTGGCTGACGGTGCGGGGTCAGGGGCTTGGTAGCAGGAGAGGGGAGGTTGGTTGGAGGTGGGGGGCAAGGGGCCCAGCTGAGGAAGGGGGGAAGCTGACTGGAGTGTGGGAGGGAGAGCTCAGTGGTTTGAGCATTGGCCTGCTAAACCCAGGATTGTGAGTTCAATCCTTCAGGGGGCCATTTAGGGATCTGGGGCAAAAATTGGGGATTGGTCCTGCTTTGAGCAGGGGGTTTGGACTAGATGATCTCCCTTCCAACCCTGATATTCTATGATTCTATGGCAAATGGCCTGGCGTGGGGGGTGAGGAGCCTGGCTGATGGGGGGCGGCTGGTTGGAGGTGGGCAAGAGGCCTGACTGAGGGGTGAGACTGGGTGGAGGGTGAGGGACACTGCTGAGGGGGAGGATAATGGTTGGAGGGGATACTTGCAGCTCGGTGGGAGGCCCTGACCGGAGTGGGCTGAGGCCCCACTACCCCAACCCAGTCCTCGCTTTAAACCAGCCCGAGGCCCCTGCCTCCCTCTGAGCTCCACGTTACCAGGTGGAGGTTCAGGGGGGACCTGTGTGGCCCTGTCACCAGGTGCGTGCACAGGCCCAGCCCCCGCAGCGCCAGAAGTGGTTTTTAAGGTCAGGCTTGACAAAGCCCTGGCTGGGATGATTTAACTGGGAATTGGTCCTGCTTCGAGCAGGGGGTTGGACTAGATGACCTTCAGGGGTCCCTTCCAACCCTGATATTCTATGATTCTATGATTCTATGAAGTGGGGGGCTGCGGCATTTGGCCATCATCAGCATTGCAGACATCGACCCACCAGCACCCCAGTTGCTTTATACTGAAATCATTCACTGGGGGGCTGGGCCCATTCACCATTGTCACTAGGGGCCGTCGCCCAGCGTCATAGACACTTCCCAGAGCCTGGCAGGGAGAGGCCAGGGCGCGCACAAGGGCAGGAGCAGAGCAGGGGCAGAACCCAGGAGTCCTGATTTCAGCCCCGCCCCACTTACAGCTTAGTCTCACTTCCACCCACAGGGCTTGAGGGGGCGTGGCAGGAGGCGGAGATGGCCCCATCCAGACTGAAGGCGGTGGTGAGCGAGAGTGAGTGTGGGGGGCAGGGTCCAGTTGGGTGTGGATCTGGAGGGGCAGGGCCCAGTTGGGGGGCCCTGCTGCTCCCCCTGGCCCTGGGGCTCCCGCTGCAGCTGCTGCCCAGTGGGAACAGGTCAAGCTACTGAGGGACTGAAATCTTCTTCTGTGCATTGTTGGGTTCTTTGATCCAGACCTCTGTGTCTCAGATTGATGGCTGGCCCCCATCGCTGTGGTATCTGGGCATCTCACACTCTTTAGTGTACTAGCTTCACCATCCCCCAGCTATTATCCCCTTTGTTCAGAGGGGCAATTGAGGCACAGAGAGACTCAGCAACTTGCCCAGGGTCACACAGAGAGTCTGTGGCAGAGCAGTGAATTGAATCCATGGTGTCTCAGACCCAAAGCTCGCACCCTGAAATCCTCACCGCTGGGCCAGCCTTCTTCTCTTGCAGCTGCCTCAATCCTGTCTGCTTAGTGTGGATGTTAAATGTCCTGCTGTGCTTTGTGAGGTTTTGTCCTGGTGTGCTGTGTGGAGGTGGTTGTGCTTGTGGAAGTGGCTGCATTTTACATAGTTCATAAAGAAATATAGCCATGTTTATAATTATTATTAAAGTCTCAGTAGTGCCAGGCCAAGAGGCAAGAGATTAGGCAAGCGAGCCATAGGCTCTGAGTTTGCATTCCTCAAGGCTGCACACAGGCACACTAAATTCTTCCAATTTCCCCATCGCTGAAGAGAAGGTGACAATTACCCTTTCGGGGTGATGGTGGAAATTTAATCAGCTGCTGCTTCAGTCTGAATAGCGTTTTCCAAATGTAGGATCCTTTACAAGTGCTGGTTCTTGTTGCTTTCACCACCACTTGATAGTGCCTGTCCATAATGGATCAGCCAGGTGTGGTTTCCCATTGAGGTAGCATCCAGGATACATGAGGGATAAGGATATGTCCTCCTTGTGTCATCTCCTTAAGCTCCCCTGCAAACTGTGTCCCCCTTGGCTTTGGACTGGGGAAGCTCCCCAGGGCTCCAGACACAGGTAGAGAGAGACATCTGGTGTTTTTTTGCAGGTTTTGACCTGGTTTAAAGTACCACTTGGGGGGGAAAGAGGAGAAACTGGCAAGAAGTTATAGGCTAGCATTGATCCCATATTTGATCATGCAGCAGTTGCCTGGACAACTCATTCGTTCATCTGACACCCCTGTAAGGGAGGTGGATAGAGATTAGAGCTAGGCTGGGCAGGCTAGGCAGAGAAACCGCCAGGTGAAGTTAGGATTTGTATGATATTGGAAGCTGTGTGAGGCAGGGACTGTCTCTTTTGTTCTGTGTCCAGTGCCTAGCACAATGAGGGCCTGAGCCAGCTCTGCTGCTCCTGGGCTAAGTACTACTGCAATGTATGTAGTAGGTATACCAGGCAAGGCAGCTCCAGCTGCCACGTCTCTTCTGAAGAGCTGATTCTGACATAACTATGCAGGCCTCTTTCCAAAGGCTTTGCACTGCAGTTGCCTTGTCTTTCCTCTGTAAAGATCCAGTAAGATCAGCACCAGATGCTCCAGTTAAACAGCCGTCTGGGGAATGCTTGAAGGCAGAACATTGCTGTCTTGCGTGCTTTATCACCGGCATCAAATCCAGCGGCCTCTCCTTGCTTCTCAGCAGAATAGCTGAGCAGCTGAGATTATGTGCCCTACATTGATGTAGAGAGGTGTCATGTCACTAAGGCCTTGTCTGTGTTTGGGATTCAGTTCAGCAACCAGGAGCCAGTGTAGTGGTCCTGGTATAAATCTCACAAATGAGGAGGAAATGAGGTATAGCACAGTTTGCTCCCATACAACTTTTCTTGGCTGGGAGTGGGTGGGAGCCCAGGGCTGGGATAGCAGGGGGCTGCGGACAGGAGTGAGGGGCACTGGCGGAGCTGGGAGTGGGTGGGAGCCCAGGGCTGGGATAGCAGGGGGCTGCGGACAAGAGTGAGGGGCACTGGCGGAGCTGGGAGTGGGTGGGAGCCCAGGGCTCGGATAGCAGGGGGCTGTGGACAGGAGTGAGGGGCACTGGCGGAGCTGGGAGTGGGCGGGAGCCCAGGGCTGGGATAGCAAGGGCTCCAGTCAGTAGTGAGGGGCACTGGTACAGCTGGTGGGGGCAGCCCAGGGCTGGCATGGGGAGCCGTAACTGCAGTTCAGGGTTGAAATTCCTGGGCAGAGTTACGTGGAGAAAGCAGGTTTGTGTCTGCCTTCGCCATGTCTGGATCCAGTCTGTGCTGCCAGCCCCTTACCTTGCACTAGAGCCCCACGTGCCCCAGTGAACGGGGCGTCCGCATGCCGCAGGTGTAAAGGAACTGCAGGAAAGCAGCAGGGAGGCCAGCGCGTCCTGGTGCAGAATAGCCCCTGGAGCCTCATTAGGGCCGAGCAGCCAAGTCCTGATGGGCTAGAGGTGGGGTAGGGAGAGGCATTGCTTGAGTTAATGGGGGAAACATAGTGTGTTGGGCAGTGCACTCACGCACACCAGCTACCGGGAGTGGGAGTGAGAGCGCAGGTCAGGGTCTTGGGGCTATTGGGTCCTATTCCCAGCTTTGCTATGGACTCACTGTCTAACCTTGGTGAAAGGACTTCTGCTTCCCAGGCCTCAGTTTCCTCACTCTAAAATGGGGATAATGCCCTCCGCCGGGGGGGCTGAGGCTCACTCAGTTAACACTTGCATAGCCCTTGGCAGTGTTACTGCATCCGTACCTAAGTCCTGACACCATCCGTCACTGGGACGGCTGCTTCTGGGGTGGGTTGACCTCCACGTCGCAGCTCGAGTAGCAAGGCCCCAGTTGGGGAGCTTGCAGGGTGGTTTAGCTGTGGCAAGCCAAGGCCAGGGCTCTGTGTCCTGTCCCCACCCCACCACCCCAGTCTCGGGGGGGAGCTGGGTTCCTTGCTTGGGGCTCTGTGTCCCATCCCCCTGGCTGCAGGGGGAGCTGGGCTTCTCGCCTGGGGCTCCTTAGCCTCTAAATTGTTCCCTGAGCTAAGGATCCATGCACCCTAATGTCCTGCAGCGTCTCTGTCTGCAGTGTGACCACCCAGGGCTGGGACTGGCCTGTAGGTTTTGCACCAGTGCAATAGGACCCTGACCACAGTTTCTGGCTGCTCCATAATGATCTGGGCTGTGGGCATTGGGCCATGTGGCCAAAGCTCCAGATGTTTCTGCTTCTTTTTTAAATGCCTGTGATCAGTATTGTGGGGTGGGAAGGCATGTGTGGACTGATCTAGGGGTTTGTATGGCTCCCATTGACGTAGGATCTGAGCCCCTCACGGTCATTAACAGACTTGATCCTTGCAGTGAGGCAAGAGAATATTATCCCTATTTCACAGATCTGGACGCTGAAGCATGGAGCAGTGTGGGGGAATTGACTCTCCCAAGGTCACACAAGGAACTGTAGGCAGAGCTGGGAAATAAACTTCGGTCTTTTGAGTCACAATCCAGGCCCCATCCTCCCTGGGACTCAACCACCCCCAGCTGCTTCCTCCTCAGGGGTGAGCAGACTGCAAGGGGAAGTGTATGAGATGTGTGGAGTCAGGTGCAGGACCAAGGAACAGACTGATTTCGGGGGGGCGGACGGGGGACGGAAGGGGAAAAGGGACAAGAGACTGAATTGTCTAGAGGAGATGAGTGCAGCTCTTAGTTATGTTGCTGCCCTGAGGGGTATGGTCTGGTCATGGTCTGGTCACCGTTAGTAAATATCAAAACTGTGGGTTCAAATTCTTTTGTGGCACCTGTGTAACTCTGCTGGGGGTGCCCCCATTGCCCTGGTACCTTGGGGGTTACACCAGCGTGACCTGTGGGAGAATCTGTCCCCCATAACTACTCCAGTGTGAGAGTTCTGATTTCTGGGACGGTCGTTTAGTTCTCAGCAGGGGTGATGTTATAGCAAACCCTGTCCTGGTGGGGTTTGAACCCAGGATTCTCAATGTTCAAGTGAGGTCCTCTACCACGTCACCTGAAGGCGTAATCTCTATTAGCTGGCAGCACTAGTAAGCTGTCATCCTCTATGTGGGCCACATGCTCGATGTGATACCCTTTTCACAAGCGGGTTATGCTATTACTTAAGATCATTTTTCCAGCCCCAGTGTAAGAGGATTCTGGCTCCTCTGTCTCTTGCGACAGGCAGGCTGAGGAAATTCAAGCGACACTGTCAACAGAAAACTCATATAAATGTGTCCTACTGTCTAAAAATGTTACCGATGTTCACAGTTGATGCTGTTTGGTTAATGTTCTGTTGCATCTGACTGAGCGTGGGACAGGGAAATTCACCTGGCCAGTTGCACAATCTGTTTCTAGCCTTTCACCATAGAACTGCATCCCATTCTGGTGTCTGTGCTTTAAATCAGATGTGGGGTGGGGAGTAAAGTGGGCTCCGAAAAGATCTACTAGGTCTGAATGAGAGAGGTAAGAGGCTCAATCTGTTCAGTCTAACAAAGGTGTCTTGATCACTACCTATAAATACACTAGGAGAAGATTTCTGATAGCAGGGGCTCTTTCGTCTGGAAGATGAAGGCAAGACAATTCATCAGTTGGAAGTTGATGCTTGACAAATTCAAACTGGGAATAATAGAGATCAAATTTTTAACAAGGAGTGAAATTGACTGTGCAAACAGCTTACCAAGGGATGCAGTGAATCCTCCATTGCTTGGAGTCTTTAAATCCAGGCTAGATGTTTCTTTCTAAAAGATCTGCTCTTATTCCACTACTGTTTGTTGGGCTGGATGCGGGTGTGACTGGGTGGAATCCCCTGGTCTGGGTTATGCAGGAGGTCAGTCTAGAATGATGATGATCATCAGCGCTCCCTTCTGGCCTTAAACTCAGTGCACCTATGAATTGTCTCACTGCAAGGGAAGATTTTAGAGAGATTTATTTGAAGACCAGTGAAAATTTCCCCCCCAAACTTCTCACCGGTTTTGAAAAGTGGCTGGAGTCATGGCACGGTCCAGGCTGCCCAGGCCCGCCTTAACCGATGGTTGGAGGGGTCGGAGCCTGGTCGATGCTCTGGCTCCAGCTGGTTTTAAAACTGGTTAGAATTTTTTGGGATGGATGGAGGGGGCATTTGCCCGTGTAGATAGGGCTGGGGTTGATTTAGACCTTGAATTTAGGGGTTGTAAAAACAAGTTTGTTACATACCCCAAAGTCCCTAGAAATTATGAAATTCCAAAGAGAACAGTTTGTTTTTTAAACCTTCCCCAGCAAACCAAACAGTGCAGCATTCTGAGTAGCAGCCGTGTTAGTCGGTATTCGCAAAAAGAAAAGGTGTACTTGTGGCACCTTAGCGACTAACGAATTTATTTGAGCATAAGCTTTCGTGAGCTACAGCTCACTTCATCGGATGCATTCAGTGGAAGATACAGTGGGGAGATTTATATACATAGAGAGCATGAAAAGGTTCTAAGGTGCCACAAGTACTCCTTTTCTTAGTGCAGCATTGTGACAGTGCAAGCTGCTTTGGCAGGCAGTGCAGCCTAGTGAATAGAGCACGGGGACTTGGGAGAATTGGGTTCTATTCCCAGCTATGACCTTGAGCAAGTCCCTTCCCCATGCCTCAGTTTCCCCATCTGTAAAATGGGGCCTGTGATACTGAGCCTCCTTTATAAAACACTGAGATCTGGGGATGAAAAGTGCTAATTAAGAGCTCAGTATTACCTCAGACTTTTGATAGTGTGGGGTTGAGGAGATCTCCATGGGGCTCGCTGTTCCCATTGTGCCATCCCATCAAGCAGCTCCTCCTTCATGATCCCCTAATATCCTGGGGCAGCGACAGACAACGTGGAAATATAACCTGAACGTAGCAATTGCCAGACTGGGTCAGCCCTGAGGTCCATGTCGCATCAGCAGTAGAGGCTGCAGAGGAAGGGTAAAGAACCCACAGTAGCAGTGGGGAGGAAAACTTTCCACCACCATAGGTCTCATCCTGTTGTCTAGCAGTTCAGTTTAAACTTTGAAGCACAAGGTTTAATATCCGTTCCAGAATTATTGTTGTAATTTAAATTATAGTCCTGGATAGTCTTTCTCCATGTGAATGTCCAGCCTGGTTTTGGTCTCAACTTCATGTGGTGGTGAGTTCCACAGGCTAATTGAAAAGTGTTTCCGCTTATTGGTTTTGAATTCCCTACCTTTTAATTCTATTTGAATGTCCCTTGGCTCTTGTGGGATGAGACAGGGAGACCAGAAGCTCCTGATCTCCCTTCTTCATCCCAATTATTATTTTATAGATATTTATTATGACCCCTCTTATTGGTCTCTTTTCTAAAGTTAAACAGTCCTTTCAGTCCCTCCTCATAGGAGAGTTTGTCCAGGCCCTAGATCATTCTCCTTGCCCTTCTCTGAACCTTCTAATTCTGCAGTACCCTCTTTGATTTAGGGTGAACTGTGCTGCAGACATTATTTCAAATTCAGATGAAGAAAATCTTTAGTGGGTTGATGCAGTTTAGTGGTTGTAAACAAGGAATCGGCACTAGCAGTTGCTGAGGTGTCTGCAGCTGCTGATCACAGTTCAGTGTAGCAATGTGGAGTGAGTTAAGTACCAGAAGTGAAACTGACTCGAACTGGAGTGAAATTGACCAGCTGTAGTGGGTATTTTTCCCCCTATTTGTCCATGCTGAAATATCTGCAAAGGCAATAAGTGTGGAGGGATTTATTTTAAAACAAGCTTTAAGTTTAATAAACCCAGGTGCTGGTAACACAAGAAGGAAAAATAGTTTTTGTTGTAATGTTTTTTTAAACCAGTAACATCTCTCTAAATCCTCAAGCAAATGTTTTTTTTTTTTACTGAATTTTCTTTCGGAATCCTGAAAAGTTTCTCTCTGCATTTGGTTTTTGAGGAACTCTTTGAGGGGAGGCGATAACGGTCTCGGCGGCTCCAGCTGAGACTCCTGCGGGCAGCAGGCGCCGGAGGGAGCAGCAGGGGTAGCGGAAGCCGCAGCCGGACCTGCCCAGGCCCCAGCAGCAGGATGGTCAATGTGACGATGGCCCAGAAGGACGGCAAGCTGGAGAGCAGTGAGTGCTGGGAGGATCGGGGAGCAGGGAGTGGGGGAAAGGGGAGAGTGCGGGGTCTGGCGGGGGTGATTGGGGCCCCGAGGGGAGCAGGGAGTGGAGGGATGGGGAGAGCATGGGGCTTGGCGGGAGGATCGGGGCTCCAGGGGGAAGGGGACAGCGCGGGGCCTGAAGAGAGGATCCGGGCCACAAGGGGGAGTGGGGGAAGTGCAGGACCCGGGAGGAGTAGGGAATGGGAGGCCTTGCGGGGGGATCGGGGCCCTGGGAGGGATGGAGAGAGTTCGGGGCCTAAGCTGGGGCGGGGGAGAGAGCACTGACCAGGGCCTGGGGGGAGGAGTGTGGGGGGGAAGTGGGGAGTGCGGGGGATTAAAGGGGGGGGTGAATATGGACCTGCCCTGCGTTAGGAGGTACCGGGCCTGGGGTCGTGGGGGCTGGGGAGAGCAGTGTGCCCAGGCCTCAGGGAGGAGGGCTTAGCAGTTCTGGAGAAAGGCCTGTTGAATCCGGGCAGGGTGAGTGTGGAGAGGACAGGCTGCTGAGGGTGCCCCCCCTCCGCCCCCACTTCACCCTGCCTGGGACACCCAGCAGTTCTGTGCTGGCCTAGCTGCATTCCCCCAGCCCCATGAGCCCATAGCTCTAGAGCCTCTTTCATACCTGTGTACCCCTGCCCTGTCCCTCCATGCCCCACACTGCTGCACTTTGCTGCTGCCTGTGCCCCCATCCACCTCATTGTGTGTCTGGAGGGGTCTGTCTAGGACACTGGTTCTCAAACTCGGGCCGCCCGCCGCTTGTTCAGGGAAAGCCCCTGGCGGTCTGGGCTAGTTTCTTTACCTGCTGAGTCCGCAGGTTCAGCCGATTGCAGCTCCCAATGGCTGCGGTTCGCCGCTCCAGGACAATGGGGACTGCGGGAAGCAAACGTGCCTGGGCCCTCGCCCCTTTTACAACCCTACGTTTGTAAATATACATAGTTTTGGGGCTGAAAATGATTGCAGTTCTCTCCTGCATCAGCATGTGTTTGTGATGTGAGCATCCGAGCTGGCTTCCTGCTTTCCTTTTGGTTAAGAATGGGATGGATTTGTATTATTTGTATTACAGTAGCACATGATAACCCGATCCGAGGCCCTCCAACACCTGAAAAGAATCTCTGCCCTAAAGAGCTTTGAATCTAAAGAGAGCAGACACACAATGGAGGGATTCATAGCCCCATTTTACAGTCAGGGAGCTGAGTTGAAATGACTCACCCAAGGTTGCGTGAAGTCGGTGTCCAAACTGGGAATGGAACCCAAATCTCCCAAATCCCAGTCCCCTGCCTTTACTACAAGGCCATCGGCCAGAGCTTCCAAAGCCAGCCGAGACCACAGTTGTCATGTCATCGGGTGGTTTTCAACCTGTAGTCAGCAGACTCTTGGGGGTCTGCAGACAGTGTCTAAGATTTCCAAGGGGTCTGCATCTCCATTTGAAATTGTTCAGGGGTCCGCAAATAAAAAAGGTTGAAAACCACTGGGCTAGTCTGACCTCCAGCATGGCAGAGGCCATAGGACTTGCCCATTTGACTTAGAGCAGATCTCTTAGAAAAGCATCCACACTTGTTTTGAAAATTGCCTGTGCTGGAGAATCCACCACAGCCCCTGGTAAACTGTGACAGAAAGATGGCTGTAACTTAGGGAGTGGAGGATTCTGTGCAGAGCCTAGATCTATATTTCATGCTGTCTCTTGCCTCCCCCGCCCCCCCCCCCCATTTGTTACATCTTCCCTTTTCCCTGCGTGTTCACAGACCCAGCTGGCTGCTGTTGGGGGAGCAGAAGCAGCGTTAAGGGGGGCGAGATGTGTATGTTCTATACCTGCAACTGCTTGGGTGGGCTTCAGTTGTTCAAAGATCACGAGTCCCTGCGATGGCTTCTGAAGCAGGGTGGCTTGCCTGCTCCACCAAAATGAACCTATCTGGGTTAAATGGCCTGTACTCCCAGTGGTGCTTCCTTGGGTGCACAGGGCTGTTCAGCAATAAACATTCAATGCTTCCCTGATGCACCCACTTCTGGGGTGGAGCAGGGATTCCACTGCTGAAATGAACGACTAATGAGCTTCAGGCTGCCAGAGCAGACAAGCTCCTAGTTAGACTGGGTGTACCAAGTGGGGCTCTCACTGGTGCTGCCCCATGAGGCTGACTGCCCTGGGGTCACCATCTGTGGCCAGGCCATGGTGCTCCGATTGCTGAGGAGGGCAAAATGCCATCTGCTGTGTCCATTTGTCCCTCCTGCTGCTGCTCGTTGCTGGCTGCAGGCAGATGATTTTTAGTGAGCACTAATATTTTAAACCTTTGGTGCTGAGCCTGCGGGACCTGCCACCTGAGATGGCAGAAAATTCCCCTGGTCCTGCCAAAGCTGCACCTGCACAAAGCTAACCCTTTCAGCGTCGTTCTCGCCAGCCTGTCGGATTGGCACGTGGGGTGGGGGGGCAGCCCCTCGGGAGTGTGGACTCAGCTACATATCTGTTACCCCCACCCCGATCAGCCAATTAATTCCCTCTGCTGGTGCCTTCAGACGGGGCTGGCAATGGAATTGTTCTGACCTGAACAGCTTGAGCACCCCGGGTTCCATGGAAGGGGGTTTAGGCTCCAGTTCTGGAGGACGGGCACTGATGGCCTTCTCCAGTCCCTTCCTTGGGGTGTGGCTTTGAATCAATCCCCTTTTAGGCCTTATAGTGATGGGAGGAGCTCCAGCACAGGCCCCAGATAGGAGGAGCTGTCTCAAGACCCACCCCCGGAGTGCTGAGTATGCAGCAGCTGGTGGAGACCTTCCTGCCCAGCTGCTCAGCTGATCTGCTCTTGTTGGCTGGTCAACGTCAAGGCTTCCATTCACCCAGGCGCAGCCAATCATGTTGCACGTGGGAGCAGCACTGGAAACAATACATAGCGCGCTCCTCACCAGGGCAGGCTGAGCCCTGAGCCTGGGAAGCGACAGGAGTGAAGCTGGCTGCTTTCCACCCTGCTACTGTCCAGACATTTCTCCCCCGGAGATCCCACTTCCGCCCCTCAAAGGGTCCCAGAGGTCTGGCTGGAAGCCATGCAGCCATGGGGGAGCCTCTGGCAGCGTAGATAAGGAAGGCAGCCTGAATCAGAATACCGGCGGCCAGGAGCCAAGGTCTGCGTCACCGGGGGCAGCGGCATGGAGCTCAGACCCAGCCACCTTTGTGGGATTGAGGAAGGCTCAGATTTCGACTTCCAGTTCTGGATCCAGCTCTTCCTCTGGGTGCACTTTTTCAGCCGGCTGGTCCATTACCTCCTGTCACGGTTCCTCCCCCACTCTGAACTCTAGGGTACAGATGTGGGGACCTGCATGAAAAACCTCCTAAGCTTATCTTTACCAGCTTAGGTCAAAACTTCCCCAAGGTACAAAATATTACACCCGTTATCCTTGGACTGGCCGCTACCACCACCAAACTAATACTGGTTACTGGGGAAGAGCTGTTTGGACGCGTCCTTCCCCCCAAAATACTTCCCAAAACCTTGCACCCCACTTCCTGGACAAGGTTTGGTAAAAAGCCTCACCAATTTGCCTAGGTGACTACAGACCCAGACCCTTGGATCTTAAGAACAATGAACAATCCTCCCAACACTTGCACCCCCCCTTTCCTGGGAAATGTTGGATAAAAAGCCTCACCAATTTGCATAGGTGACCACAGACCCAAACCCTTGGATCTGAGAACAATGAAAAAGCATTCAGTGTTTTACAAGAAGACTTTTAATAAAAAATAGAAGTAAATAGAAATAAAGAAATCCCCCCTGTAAAATCAGGATGGTAGATATCTTACAGGGTAATTAGATTCAAAAACATAGAGAACCCCTCTAGGCAAAACCTTAAGTTACAAAAAAGATACACAGACAGAAATAGTTATTCTATTCAGCACAATTCTTTTCTCAGCCATTTAAAGAAATCATAATCTAACACATACCTAGCTAGATTACTTACTAAAAGTTCTAAGACTCCATTCCTGTTCTGTCCCTGGCCAAGACGACTACAGACAGACACAGACCCTTTGTTTCTCTCCCTCCTCCCAGCTTTTGAAAGTATCTTGTCTCCTCATTGGTCATTTTGGTCAGGTGCCAGCGAGGTTACCTTTAGCTTCTTAACCCTTTACAGGTGAGAGGAGCTTTCCCCTGGCCAGGAGGGATTTCAAAGGGGTTTACCCTTCCCTTTATATTTATGACACCTCCTCTGCACCTTTTGGGGGCTGACACAGTAGCCCCCTTGTCCGTTGCATCCATGGTGAGCAGCTTCCTTTCCGGATTCCCCCCTGCCACCCGCCTGCAGAGTCCCGGTCTCTGCAGACCCCAGCTGTTTGGAAACTGAGATTCACAAGGAAGGGCCTCCTTCTTCCCCATCCCACCCTCTTGCTTCTCCCCCGGAGCGCTACCCGGCTCTCTTTGGTTTCCGCTAACAGTGGCTTCCCGCTCCCAAGGTCAAGGAGCGCAGCAGCGCTTGTTTGGGAAAGGCAAAGTAAAGAAACCTCCAGGCGACTAGTCCTGGGTCCCTCCCCTGCCAACGTTTGGTACTGCCTGGGACTGCGCGGCATGAGAGTCAAACCCCATGGTGCTTCGAGATCTCCTCCCTGGGGTGCTGTTGCAGGGTGCCTCCGAGGGCTGAGGGTTTCCGAATGTGGGTCTCTTTGAACGCCACTTGGAGAGCCACCTTTGATGTGCTGCAACCCCCTGCTGTTCGTCTCTGCGAGTGGGGCCCCCAGCAGTGGACTTAAGGACCTGCACCCCTCTGACTCAGTCCTCATGTGAGCCACAAGCCCACCCACAGCCCCCCGATTTCCTTTGCAGCCCCAGTGGCTTAGCCTGGGGGACAATGTACTTGTAGGATGGTGTTTTTTCTAGGGGTCTGCCCTCCAATGCAAGCAGGATCGGCAGTGAAGCCAGAGGGAGCCTCTCATGCTGCTTTCGGCCCAAGGATTTGAGAGGAGCGGAGACCCAGGGCGCTGTTTTAAGCCCTGCTGTGTGGGTGTTTCCCCTTCCACTGGCCATTGTACCATCAGTTCTGATGCAGAATCTGTCCTCCCCTCACCCTCCAGGAAGTGAACCTGACTTGGCTGGCTGCGTAAGTAACCAGACTCCCCCACTCCAGCTCCATTTCCGCCACCAGGAAAGCCAACTCTCCAGAGAGAGGTGGGAGAGAAGAGACCATTTCCAAGTCCCTGGGTCTTTCCCGCTTGGGAATGTGCATGGATGTGACTGGCTGGTCCTGAAGAGTCGCGCACCTGTCTGTGAGTTGACAGCCACGCTCTGGGGCTGCTGCAGGGCAGAGGAGCTGTTGGATGGAAATTCTGCCTCCTGGTTTGAAGTCGAGAGCAATCAGCTCAAACCCCCTATCTCTGTCGTGAGTGGAGGAGTTTTGCTGAGGCTTGGGGCCATCCCTCTAGTCCCTGATCCTGCTGTCTTCTCCGCTGCTGGGTAATGACCAAGGCTGGAGGATTCCTGGATCGGGGCTGAGCTTCGCGTCGACTCTGGTTGTGAGGGCCAGGGAAGGAGGGAGATAAATAAATGAAGGGAAACATGAGCCATGGAGCAGAAATGACCTGCCCCAACCCCAGCAGGCACAAAGGCGCTAAGGTGTCACTGCTTCAGAAGCTGGAGAGCCTGGCTGGGCGGATCTTCTACTGGGGGCCCCGGCCAGTAGCGAGACAGCCCATGTGTCCAAGCACACTGTCGCCGGGAATGAGCAGAGTGAGTTGGGATGGGAGCCCTGTTGGTAGGACCACGTGCAGCCCCAGATCCCAGGGGGTTGGGCTGCCGTGATTCAGTGCTGGGGAAAAGAGATGCAGCATCTGAGTCCTAGTGGGGATGCAGGGGGGTCCCTGTGATGCAGGCGCCATTGAACATTGTGGTGGCTTCTGTGGGGAAGTCACGGATTGAGTCTGGTCTGCCCAGCTCCCTCATGGAAAGGTTCCCTGCGGGGCAGGGTCGAGGTGAGGGGGAAGCTCACTCAGCCCCTGCTTCTGTATTGGTCATAGTGGTTAAAGGCTGGGAGGCAGGGCTCCTGCGTTCTGTCCCTGGCTCTGGGCGGCGAGTGTTGTCTAATGGTTAGAGTAGGGCTGAAGGAATCAGGACTCCTGGGTTCTGTTCCAGCTCAGGGAGAGCAGAGTCTAGTGGTCGGAGCAGGGACAGTACAGGGTATCTGTACTGAGGGACCGTACAGGATTGTTTCAGTATTAAGCATCCACGGGGAGGGAGCCTCCAGCCTTTCCCTTGCGGGCAATGACCCTTCTGGCTATCCGATCTCTGGCTGGTGGTGGATGAATTTCCCTTTACGCTATTCCAGTCCCCCCTTCCACTGCCAGAGCCCTTGCTGCTGCTTCCCTTGTCTCAGAGCAGCAGAAAGCAGCTTCCCCTCCTTAGCCAGCCTGACACTGTCTCCCAGCGTGATCTGCAGCCGAGGTACAGCTGGGCGAGGGATTGATCAAAGAGGGCGGGGCTCTCTCCAGCTTTTAAACTTTGGCTCCTCCCCTCACGCTCATGGCTCGGCTCCAGAGCTGTGTTTATTGAGTGTGGCATTAAATCTGGCCACTGGGAAATCGATCAGGGCTGCTGCTGCATCAGCTTTCCAGCCCTGGGGTAAAAGTTCTGTCCTTCATCTGTTCCGATAGCGGGCGGTGGGGGTGAGGCAGCGTGCTGGCATCGGGATCGGAAACTCCAGGAACTCCGTGCCAGATCCGGCTGTAGCGTGGTGCTCTCTGGATGGGGGGATCCGGGCGGCAAAACAAGAAATAGATCAAAACAAGAAATAGATCAGATTTGTTAAGTACTCATTTGCCTCCTCCCCTGTCTAGGGGACTCATTCCTCTAGGTCACACTGCAGTCACTCACAGAGAAGGTGCAGCGAGGTAAATCTAGCCATGTATCAATCAGAGGCCAGGCTAACCTCCTTGTTCCAATAAGAACGATAACTTAGGTGCACCATTTCTTATTGGAACCCTCCGTGAAGTCCTGCCTGAAATACTCCTTGATGTAAAGACACCCCCTTTGTTGATTTTAGCTCCCTGAAGCCAACCCTGTAAGCCATGTCGTCAGTCATCCCTCCCTCTGTCAGAGCAACGGCAGACAATCGTTCCGCGCCTTTTTTCTGTGCGGACGCCATACCAAGGCAAGCATGGAGGCCGCTCAGCTCACTTTGGCAATTAGGAGCACATTAAACACCACACGCATTATCCAGCAGTATATGCAGCACCGGAACCTGGCAAAGCGATACCGGGCGAGGAGGCGACGTCGGCGCGGTCACGTGAGTGATCAGGACATGGACACAGATTTCTCTGAAAGCATGGGCCCTGCCAATGCACGCATCATGGTGCTAATGGGGCAGGTTCATGCTGTGGAACGCCGATTCTGGGCTCGGGAAACAAGCACAGACTGGTGGGACCGCATAGTGTTGCAGGTCTGGGACGATTCCCAGTGGCTGCAAAACTTTCGCATGCATAAGGGCACTTTCATGGAACTTTGTGACTTGCTTTCCCCTGCCCTGAGGCACATGAATACCAAGATGAGAGCAGCCCTCACAGTTGAGAAGCGAGTGGCGATAGCCCTGTGGAAGCTTGCAATGCCAGACAGCTACCGGTCAGTTGGGAATCAATTTGGAGTGGGCAAATCTACTGTTAGGGCTGCTGTGATGCAAGTAGCCCACGCAATCAAAGATCTGCTGATATCAAGGGTAGTGACCCTGGGAAATGTGCAGGTCATAGTGGATGGCTTTGCTGCAATGGGATTCCCTAACTGTGGTGGGGCCGTAGACGGAACCCATATCCCTATCTTGGCACTGGAGCACCAAGCCGCCGAGTACATAAACCGCAAGGGGTACTTTTCGATAGTGCTGCAAGCTCTGGTGGATCACAAGGGACGTTTCACCAACATCAACGTGGGATGGCCGGGAAAGGTGCATGATGCTCGCATCTTCAGGAACTCTGGTCTGTTTCAAAAGCTGCAGGAAGGGACGTTATTCCCAGACCAGAAAATAACTGTTGGGGATGTTGAAATGCCTATAGTTATCCTTGGGGACCCAGCCTACCCCTTAATGCCATGGCTCATGAAGCCGTACACAGGCAGCCTGGACAGTAGTCAGGAGCTGTTCAACTACAGGCTGAGCAAGTGCAGAATGGTGGTAGAATGTGCATTTGGACATTTAAAGGCGCGCTGGCGCAGTTTACTGACTCGCTTAGACCTCAGCGAAACCAATATTCCCACTGTTATTACTGCTTGCTGTGTGCTCCACAATATCTGTGAGAGTAAGGGGCAGACGTTTATGGCGGGGTGGGAGGTTGAGGCAAATCGCCTGGCTGCTGGTTACGCGCAGCCAGACACCAGGGCGGTTAGAAGAGCACAGGAGGGCGCGGTACGCATCAGAGAAGCTTTGAAAACCAGTTTCATGACTGGCCAGGCTACGGTGTGAAAGTTCTGTTTGTTTCTCCTTGATGAAACCCCCCGCCCCTTGGTTCACTCTACTTCCCTGTAAGCTAACCACCCGCCCCTCCTCCCTTCAATCACCGCTTGCAGAGGCAATAAAGTCATTGTTGCTTCACATTCATGCATTCTTTATTCATTCATCACAAAAATAGGGGGATGACTACCAAGGTAGCCCAGGAGGGGTGGTGGAGGAGGGAAGGAAAATGCCACACAGCACTTTAAGCACAGCACTTTAAAAGTTTACAACTTTAAAATTTATTGAATGACAGCCTTCTTTTTTTTGGGCAATCCTCTGTGGTGGAGTGGCTGGTTGGCCGGAGGCCCCCCCACCGCATTCTTGGGCGTCTGGGTGTGGAGGCTATGTAACTTGGGGAGGAGGGCGGTTGGTTACAGAGGGGCTGCAGTGGCAGTCTGTGCTCCAGCTGCCTTTGCTGCAGCTCAACCATACACTGGAGCATACTGGTTTGGTCCTCCAGCAGCCTCAGCATTGAATCCTGCCTCCTCTCATCACGCTGCCGCCACATTTGAGCTTCAGCCCTCTCTTCAGCCCGCCACTTACTCTCTTCAGCCCGCCACCTCTCCTCCCGGTCATTTTGTGCTTTCCTGCACTCTGACATTATTTGCCTCCATGCATTCGTCTGTGCTCTGTCAGTGTGGGAGGACAGCATGAGCTCGGAGAACATTTCATCGCGAGTGCGTTTTTTTTTCTTTCTAAGCTTCACTAGCTTCTGGGAAGGAGAAGATCTTGTGATCATTGAAACACATACAGCTGGTGGAAAAAAAAAAGGGACAGCGGTATTTAAAAAGACACATTTTATAAAACAGTGGCTACACTCTTTCAGGGTAATCCTTGCTGTTAACATTTCATACACAGCACATGTGCTTTCGTTACAAGGTCGCATTTTGCCTCCCCCCACTGCGTGGCTACCCCCTCAACCCTCAACCCTCCCCCCTCCCTGTGGCTAACAGCGGGGAACATTTCTGTTTAGCCACAGGCAAACAGCCCAGCAGGAATGGGCTCCTCTGAGTGTCCCCTGAAGAAAAGCACTCTATTTCAACCAGGTGACGATGAATTATATCTCACTCTCCTGAGGATAACACAGAGAGATAAAGAACGGATGTTGTTTGAATGCCAGCAAACATACACTGCAATGCTTTGTTCTACAATGATTCCCGAGTACGTGTTACTGGCCTGGAGTGGTAAAGTGTCCTACCATGAAGGACACAATAAGGCTGCCCTCCCCAGAAACCTTTTGCAAAGGCTTTAGGAGTACATCTAGGAGAACCGCGAATGCCAGGGCAAAGTAATCCTTTCACATGCTTGCTTTTAAACCATGTATATAGTATTTTAAAAGGTACACTCACCAGAGGTCCCTTCTCCGCCTGCTGGGTCCAGGAGGCAGCCTTGGGTGGGTTCGGGGGGTACTGGTCCAGGGTGAGAAACAGTTCCTGGCTGTCGGGAAAACCCGTGTCTCCGCTTGCTTGCTGTGAGCTATCTACAACCTCATCATCATCTTCTTCGTCCCCAAAACCTGCTTCCGTATTGCCTCCATCTCCATTGAAGGAGTCAAACAACACGGCTGGGGTAGTGGTGGCTGAACCCCCTAAAATGGCATGCAGCTCATCATAGAAGCGGCATGTTTGGGGCTCTGACCCGGAGCGGCCGTTCGCCTCTCTGGTTTTCTGGTAGGCTTGCCTCAGCTCCTTCAGTTTCACACGGCACTGCTTCGGGTCCCTGTTATGGCCTCTGTCCTTCATGCCCTGGGAGATTTTGACAAAGGTTTTGGCATTTCGAAAACTGGAACAGAGTTCTGATAGCACAGATTCCTCTCCCCAAACAGCGATCAGATCCCGTACCTCCCGTTCGGTCCATGCTGGAGCTCTTTTGCGATTCTGGGACTCCATCATGGTCACCTGTGCTGATGAGTTCTGCATGGTCACCTGCAGCTTGCCACACTGGCCAAACAGGAAATGAGATTTAAAAGTTCGCGGTTCTTTTCCTGTCTACCTGGCCAGTGCATCTGAGTTGAGAGTGCTGTCCAGAGCGGTCACAATGGAGCACTCTGGGATAGCTCCCGGAGGCCAATACCATCGAATTGTGTCCACAGTACCCCAAATTCGAGCCGGCAAGGTCGATTTAAGAGCTAATCCACTTGTCAGGGGTGGAGTAAGGAAATCGATTTTAAGAGCCCTTTAAGTCGAAATAAAGGGCTTCATTGTGTGGACGGGTGCAGGTTTACATCAATTTAACGCTGCTAAATTCGACCTAAAGTCCTAGTGTAGACCAGGGCTTAAAAGCAGGAGGTGAATTCTGCTATCATTCAGATTTTCCCTGCCCTCCTGGGTTGTGGCTCGGGGGAAATCCCAAGGCACAAGCCAGTTCTGGTCAATGGTCAGCTCATTTGGGATCTGCTTAACCCATCTGTGAGTTTAACCCTCTGAGACCCGAAGCTCACCTCTACCTGCATCTGGTTACATTATGGTAGCTCTTGAGCCCTGATTGAGCTCAGGGCCCCATTGTGCAGGGTGCTGTACATACTTCCAGTCAGAGACAGTCCCTACCCTGAACAGTGCAGAGTCTAAATAGACCTGAGTGGGGAGGGGAAACAGAGGCCTGGAGCGAGGCAGTGACTTGCCCAAGGTTAGAACCCTAGCTGCTAGGCTGCACTGCTTCTCTATGCCAGTTTCTACTAGTAGCCTTGGCTGTGATCTTGCCGTTGTGAGCTCTTTGGGGCAGGGAGCGTGGCTTCTGTTTGTACAGCACCTAGCTCAATGCAGCCGAGCCTGGTGGGGGCCTGTTGGTGCCATCAAATCATAGGCTTGACATCATTGTAACCAATCCCCATGGGAGGTGAAAACCTGGCAGCTCGTTGCGCCCAGCGGCCATCCAGCAGGAGGATGTCAGGGTTCAGGGCTCCGTATCCCTGGCTCCCACAGCCACCTGGCCTGTCCACCCCGATCACTGTAGTGAAGGTCTCAGTACTCAGCTCTCTTCCCCAGCCCGAGCGAGAGGCAGGAAAGTCGTGCACTGGCCCCTGCAATCGTTAGCAGGGTGCTGGGTGTAACGCGGACCACGTGTGCCAGACCGGGTTGTATTAGATCTTCATTAGATCCTTCGCATCAGGAGCCAGGCCCTGGATCACTTACGCTCCAGCCCCATCACCTGCCCCCTTGGGCCTCTTTCCCCACTGGGCTCATTAAAGGAAATAAAACAGTTTTTTTGGAATCTGCTTGGTGCTCACCAGAGAGAGACAGTGAGTCCTTAGTGGCAGGGAAGCTCTGCGTTTAACCCTTCAGCCACCAGCACTGGAGGGATGGGGAGGGGTGTTAGGGGGCTTATTCCTTCACCCACTTACTTCCCTGGTCCTTCTCGCATGAACAGAGAGCAACGATACCCAAAGTCCAAAGGTGCAAACAATTCGATGTTTATTGGGGTGAACTTCCAGCAAGCATGATTCCAGTTTCCTTCCTTAGTGTCCTCCTTCCCAGCTCTGACACCACAGAGCCTTACACCTGTGTCCCTGTTCCCATTCCTGCCCTTAGCAAAACATTATTTCAATTTCCTTACCCCCATTCCCTGTTCCCATTTCCCCCTTTAGCAAAACATGATTGCAATTTCCTTACCCCCATTCCCTGTTCCCATCTCCCACCCCCACCCACTCACTTCCTCATTGACTACAGATTATATAGTAAAACTTGAGTTCTGCTTAGCTATACCTTAACCAATCATTTTCCTGAAATTTAACTAACCAATCCTAACATATTGTAACATGATTATGTACCCAATTATATCCCACCACCTTAATTAGTTTACACCCAGCAAAATTAATTATACAGCAGACAGGAACGATCACAGAACCAGACAGAGATTATACAGACAAACAATAGCAAAGTGGGAACTATAATGACAAAACAATACAGAAGTGAGGATTTCACATCCCAGCTATTGATAAGTGAGTTCTTGCCAGACAGGATGCTATCAAACTAAGTTTTCTTTTACATTTTCTAGACACTTCCCTTTCTCTGGAGGTGATAGGCACTATCAGGACAGGATTGTATTCCTAACAGCCAAATAGCACCTTATTTCAGTGTGACTAGTTTGGAATGTGAGGATGTGACCATTCACTTCCCAGCTTATGGCTGCCTCTGCTGCTTAGCCAAAGGCCTTAGCCTAAGAACAGGGCCTCAGACTGTCACAGTAAGAGAAGGCCCTTACACCAGCAGACAGTGATTTTGATTCTTCTTTTATACCTCTAGAACTAGCCAAGTGATAAGACCTAAATTCTTAAAGTACAGGCCTTTGCCGACAGGCCTGTACATCTATATCCTAACAAGGGGGTGGATTCTCCTCGGTTCTGCCCAGGTGAGATGGAGTTTACACTGTGGGAAATCGGGATCTGGAGCAGCTGGGGGCATGAGATGGGCGGGATGTAGCTGGAATCAGAATAAGGCCTGGGGCTGCACTAGTGGCGGTTCTTTCCTGTGGTGCTTGCAGCTTGCCCCGCCCCTCCCCCCATCCTGGTCAGGCGTCATCCCAGTGGAAACCCTCCAATGGCCAGAAATGGTATCCAATGCGGAAAGTGGGGCTGAGGCAGGTTGCTAACGTGCATCTAGTGGCCTGGGGGAACAGGCCTCAAAGGGCTTAAAATCTAAATCCATGATGGCAGGTGATGATGCTTGGCTAAGAGGGAGGACGGAGGGGAGTGGAACAAGCCCATGGGGGAGCTGTCAACACGTTTGTTCCTATCGGACAATCATCGCTCGGGCACGCAAGGGCGGAATCTTTGTGGCAGTTAACTCCGGTGCCATTCTCCCTCCCTGAGTTTTCGCCTGTAGTTTCAGGATCTCTTTGCTGTTGTACAGTGTCCTGAAACAGCTGCCCTGTTTCACCCCAGAGGTGACTGCATTTTGGTGGTGGATGAAATGATCCTTTTAGTGACCACTTAGTATTGGCTGCTGTGGAAGCTTTGCCTTCAGGAGTCCTGACCCCCTGTCAGTTACACTCCAAATGGCAGGGGGAATGAGCCTGCTTTTAAATTCTGGCTGCATTCCAAGATGACCAGTCCCTGTAAACCTCTAATTTGCTCTTCACCATTCATGCCCTTTGTGCCTCTGGGGTGTGGTGAAATTCGATTAGTCAATTTCACTTTGTTTCTGATTTCTCCTGTGTTGATTTGCAGAGGCTGGGGGCCCAACACTGGTTTTGGAGGCAGAGACTTTAAAGTTTTGTCAAACCAGCCCCCCTCCCCCAAATAGGGGGAAAGTTGTGTGACGTTTTGTAACCCTGGCCTTGTGCAACTCAATTGTTTTTCTTACGCACCTGGCCCTGATCCTGCAACGGGATTTCAGAAACAAGCCTAATCTGTCCTCTCTAGGTTCTTATTCTGCTGTTATCACCGCAGTATCTGAATGCCTTCCAGTCGTGCATTAAATGATGTGACTTCACATCTGTCATGTGGCTTGTTCTCTCATCTTCTCCCTTGAAGGAGAAGTGAGGGCAGTGGAGTGTCTTGTCGTTTTTGAGGTTCTGGTAGGTCAAAGAAACACGTCTGGATTTGGGATGGTCCCTGGTTCATGTGGCAGGTAGTTCCACAGTCTACAACCAGACCCTGAGGAAACTCTGTCTCCTGCACAGCTGAACTTCACCGTGGTGGTAGGTGCCATTGTACCAATGAAGTAGAGTTGTCAGCCATTATCTTTCTGTCAAAGTCGAACGCTCATTTAGATCCCCCTTGGCGCAGGCCATGGAGGCCTTGAAGATGGGGACTGAGAACTTGAACTTGGTTTGAAAGGCAGAGGCTCTAAGGTGAAGCATGAGGTTGGAAGCTGCTACCCACAAGCTGGCGTGCGTTAGGTTTCTGTAATCACAAATGTTGGGCCTAAGACTTGTCATGTCTCTTTAAGAGGAGTCTGCCCTCTGATTAGGAGACTCAGCTCTCTTCCAGATAACTCTGATCTCTCCTAATTACAGGTCCCTAGAGCCCTGGTGCTAGGCCCTGCTGGGCTTTGAATCAGGCTCTGATTTCCCTTCAACACAGAATGGCTTTGTTAACCAGATCTGTGGTCCTAAGTGGTCTGACCTTGTACATTTTCCTTTCTGTGTATCGGGGTTGATCCCTGTCCCAGGTATTTGAATAATACCTCGTGCTGCTGCATTGGATACAAGAGAACTGGGTGCATTGTGATAAGCAAGAGTGCAGTCTAGCGGTCAGAGTAAGGAATGGGAGTTGGTATTCCTGGCTCTGGGATGGAGAGTGGGATCCAGTGGTTAGAGCAGGGGACTGAGAATCAGAACTCCTGGGTTCTATTCCCAGCTCTGGGAGAGGAGTGGAGTCTAGTGGTTGGGGGTGGAGAGCTGAGAGTCAGGACTCTTGGTGCTCTTTTCAATTCTTCCACTTCCTGTGCAACAGTGGGCAAGGTCATGTCTCCCTGCCTCGGTTTCCCTTCCCATAAAAAAGGGAATAGTACCTACCTCCTGGAAGGATTAAGGAGGTTAAGGTTTTGCTCAGTTTGTTGAAAGGTGGTACAAAAGATTAGCGGTATGAAAACATCTCCATTAGCCAGCTATCCTCTGGTGTTTATCCTGGCGCAGGTCAGTATGTTAGTCTATTGTGTAATTAGAGAGTCAATTAGTTTCATATGCCAGATTCGTGCCATCTGACAAAACTGACATGAATAGAAATGCATTAATGGGTCTTTAAAGGGGCTCTCTCAGCTGAAAGGCCACTGAGCTGGAAAGGAATGGCTACAAAACCTCAGGGTTATTAGAACAAGAGGATTCTAAAAATCCAGGTTGCCATTTACTATTTATGAGTTACCATCAATGGCATGCAGGCTCCTAAAGCCTATAAGCCCTTTGGAAAATGTTACCCTGTTCCCGCTATTGCTTTTGCATAGAAGTTGCTCAGATACTAGGGAGCTGGGCACCCGTATAAAACCCTGAGATAGGTAAGTCTGTCTGCTAAGCAAAGGAAATCTCACTAGTATCAATTTCACTCCTGCTTATAGAAAAGGAGTACTTGTGGCACCTTAGAGACTAACCAATTTATTTGAGCATGAGCTTTCGTGATCTGCAGCTCACTTCATCGGATGCATACCGTGGAAACTGCAGCAGACTTTATATACACACAGGGAATATGAAACAATACCTCCTCCCACCCCACTGTCCTGCTGGTAATAGCTTATCTAAAGTGATCATCAAGTTGGGCCATTTCCAGCACAAATCCAGGTTTTCTCACCCTCCACCCCCCCACACACACACAAATTCACTCTCCTGCTGGTAATAGCCCATCCAAAGTGACAACTCTCTACACAATGTGCATGATAATCAAGTTGGGCCATTTCCTGCACAAATCCAGGTTCTCTCACCCCCTCACCCCCCTCCAAAAAACACACACACAAACTCACTATCCTGCTGGTAATAGCTCATCCAAAGTGACCACTCTCCCTAGATAAGCTATTACCAGCAGGACAGTGGGGTGGGAGGAGGTATTGTTTCATATTCTCTGTGTGTATATAAAGTCTGCTGCAGTTTCCACGGTATGCATCCGATGAAGTGAGCTGTAGCTCACGAAAGCTCATGCTCAAATAAATTGGTTAGTCTCTAAGGTGCCACAAGTACTCCTTTTCTCCCTACAATGTGCATGATAATCAAGGTGGGCCATTTCCAGCACAAATTCAGGTTTTCTCACCCCCCCCACCCCCATACACACACAAACTCACTCTCCTGCTGGTAATAGCTCATCCAAAGTGACCACTCTCCCTACAATGTGCATGGTAATCAAGGTGGGCCATGTCCAGCACAAATCCAGGCTTCCCCCCCCCCTTTTTTTTTCCCAGGGACACACACACACACAAACTAACTCTCCTGCTGGCAATAGCTCATCCAAACTGACCACTCTCGAAGTTTAAATCCAAGTTAAACCAGAACGTCTGCGGGGGAGGGGGGGGTAGGAAAAAACAGGGGGAAATAGGCTACCTTGCATAATGACTTAGCCACTCCCAGTCTCTATTTAAGCCTAAATTAATAGTATCCAATTTGCAAATGAATTCCAATTCAGCAGTTTCTCGCTGGAGTCTGGATTTGAAGTTTTTTTGTTTTAAGATAGCGACCTTCATGTCTGTGATTGCGTGACCAGACAGATTGAAGTGTTCTCCGACTGGTTTATGAATGTTATATATCTTGACATCTGATTTGTGTCCATTTATTCTCTTACGTAGAGACTGTCCAGTTTGACCAATGTAAATGGCAGAGGGGCATTGCTGGCACATGATGGCATATATCACATTGGTGGATGTGCAGGTGAACGAGCCTCTGATAGTGTGGCTGATGTTATTAGGCCCTGTGATGGTGTTCCCTGAATAGATATGTGGGCACAGTTGGCAACGGGCTTTGTTGCAAGGATAAGTTCCTGGGTTAGTGGTTCTGTTGTGTGGTATGTGATTGTTGGTGAGTATTTGCTTCAGGTTGCGGGGCTGTCTGTAGGCAAGGACTGGCCTGTCTCCCAAGATTTGTGAGAGTGTTGGGTCATCCTTTAGGATAGGTTGTAGATCCTTAATAATGCGTTGGAGGGGTTTTAGTTGGGGGCTGAAGGTGACGGCTAGTGGCGTTCTGTTATTTTCTTTGTTAGGCCTGTCCTGTAGTAGATAACTTCTGGGAACTCTTCTGGCTCTATCAATCTGTTTCTTTACTTCCGCAGGTGGGTATTGTAGTTGTAAGAAAGCTTGACAGAGATCTTGTAGGTGTTTGTCTCTGTCTGAGGGGTTGGAGCAAATGCAGTTGTATCGCAGAGCTTGGCTGTAGACGATGGATCGTGTGGTGTGGTCAGGGTGAAAGGTGGAGGCATGTAGGTAGGAATAGCGGTTAGTAGGTTTCCGGTATAGGGTGGTGTTTATGTGACCATTGTTTATTAGCACTGTAGTGTCCAGGAAGTGGATCTCTTGTGTGGACTGGACCAGGCTGAGGTTGATGGTGGGATGGAAGTTGTTGAAATCATGGTGGAATTCCTCAAGGGCTTCTTTTCCATGGGTCCAGATGATGAAGATGTCATCAATATAGCGCAAGTAGAGTAGGGGCTTTAGGGGACGAGAGCTGAGGAAGCGTTGTTCTAAATCAGCCATAAAAATGTTGGCATACTGTGGGGCCATGCGGGTACCCATAGCAGTGCCGCTGATCTGAAGGTATACATTGTCCCCAAATGTAAAATAGTTATGGGTAAGGACAAAGTCACAAAGTTCAGCCACCAGGTTAGCCGTGACATTATCGGGGATAGTGTTCTTGACGGCTTGTAGTCCATCTTTGTGTGGAATGTTGGTGTAGAGGGCTTCTACATCCATAGTGGCCAGGATGGTGTTATCAGGAAGATCACTGATGGATTGAAGTTTCCTCAGGAAGTCAGTGGTGTCTCAAAGGTAGCTGGGAGTGCTGGTAGCGTAGGGCCTGAGGAGGGAGTCTACATAGCCAGATAATCCTGCTGTCAGGGTGCCAATGCCTGAGATGATGGGGCGCCCAGGATTTCCAGGTTTATGGATCTTGGGTAGTAGATAGAATATCCCAGGTCGGGGTTCCAGGGGTGTGTCTGTGCGGATTTGATCTTGTGCTTTTTCATGAAGTTTCTTGAGCAAATGCTGTAGTTGCTTTTGGTAACTCTCAGTGGGATCATAGGGTAAGGGCTTGTAGAAACTCGTGTTGGAGAGCTGCCGAGCAGCCTCTTGTTCATATTCTGACCTATTCATGATGACAACAGCACCTCCTTTGTCAGCCTTTTTGATTATGATGTCAGAGTTGTTTCTGAGGCTGTGGATGGCATTGTGTTCCGCATGGCTGAGGTTATGGGGCAAGTGATGCTGCTTTTCCACAATTTCAGCCTGTGCACGTCGGCGGAAGCACTCTATGTAGAAGTCCAGTCTGCTGTTTCGACCTTCAGGAGGAGTCCACCTAGAATCCCTCTTTCTGTAGTGTTGGTAGGGAGACCTCTGTGGATTAGTATGTTGTTCAGAGGTATTTTGGAAATATTCCTTGAGTCGGAGATGTCAAAAATAGGATTCTAGGTCACCACAGAACTGTATCATGTTCGTGGGGGTGGAGGGGCAGAAGGAGCGGCCCCGAGATAGAACAGCTGCTTCTGCTGGGCTGAGAGTATAGTTGGATAGGTTAACAATATTGCTAGGTGGGTTGAGGGAACCATTGCTGTGGCTCCTTGTAGCATGTAGTAGTTTAGAAAGTTTAGTGTCCTTTTTCTTTTGTAGAGAAGCAAAGTGTGCGTTGTAAATGGCTTGTCTACTTTTAGTAAAATCCAGCCACGAGGAAGTTTGTGTGGAAGGTTGGTTTTTTATGAGAGTATCCATTTTTGAGAGCTCATTCTTAATCTTTCCCTGTTTGCTGTAGAGGATGTTGATCAGGTGATTCCGCAGTTTCTTTGAGAGCGTGTGGCACAAGCTGTCAGCATAGTCTGTGTGGTATGTAGATTGTAATGGATTTTTTACCTTCAGTCCTTTTGGTACGATGTCCATCTGTTTGCATTTGGAAAGGAAGATGATGTCTGTCTGTATCTGTACAAGTTTTTTCATGCAGTTGATAGATTTCCACTCCATACAGCTAAATCCAGTGCCTTGCATAATGACAGGTTTCAGAGTAACAGCCGTGTTAGTTTGTCTTCGCAAAAAGAAAAGGAGGACTTGTGGCACCTTAGAGACTAACCAATGTATTTGAGCATGAGCTTTCGTGAGCTACAGCTCACTTCATCGGATGCATACCATGGAAACTGCAGCAGACTTTATATACACACTCCTGCTTATAGTCATTTTCACTCTAGGGCTCTCTGAGCTGCAAGAGGGGTGGGGGGCCCTTCGTCTGTTTCAAGTGGGACTTAGTTCAAAAATAATTGGAATATTTCAGGATTTGTTTTTAGACAGAATTGGCGGGTTTAACCAAAACTTAAATTTTTGGAGGCCAGATTTGAATTGGCTGCGCGTTAAATGGTTTTTTAATTACAGTAGCCCCCAGAGATATTGATTGCAACCGAGGACTTCTTGTGTCTGGGTTCTGTACAGACCTGAAATGAGCCAGTGTTTGCCCCAAAGAGCTTACAATGGAACTCCCAGAGCTTGCAATTGATTGTACAGGGGGTATCCCCTTGGAAATCAATGGGGCTTAGTGCTGGGGTCTATCCATACACTCAATTGCGGGATTGGAGCCTCAGTTAACCCTTCGTCCTGCCACAGTGCCGAGAACCTGCAGGATGGCATCTTAGCCCTGCTGGCGAAGGAGTGAAACTGACCAGTGTAGAGGCACTGTGTACGTTCCTATCCTGCCCTCACTACCATAGTGTTTGGTCACTTTTCAGTCCATGCCATAAGCAAGGTGACTCCCATCTGTCCCCTGCAGTTCATTCTTTCACCAGGGGGAGAGCTGTGTGTGCAGTGGAGGTGCTGGTTTTGGTAGGGTCTTTTTATATATGCCTGTGCTGTGCTGTTTTTATAGTGGAGAAGGCTGATCAGGGAGGGCACATAGAACTAGGAGGAAGAGGTGGGGAAGTTTGAGATGATCCCTAGATCCTGTGGCAGTCAGTTCCAGCATCGTGGATGGGCTCTCAAAGAAGCTCTGTCTCTCTCACAGAGGAGCTTCACCTGGGTGGTAGAAAGTGCCGTGGGACTGGAGGAGTGGGGCTGTCAGCCACAATCTCCATCCCAGAGCTTTCGGCTCTAGGGGTCCCTGACCCAGGCCCATGGCCTTGAAGAGAAAGAACGAGACTCTGAGATGAGAGAGGCCCAAAAAGGGAAGAAATTATTGGTGTTGGGCCAAGTGAATTAGAGGCTGGTGATGCAGAGAAGATTCCTTCATCACTGACTGGGGCTGCTCCCAGTTTATGTAACTGGTTAGCAGAGCCTCACAAGTCTTCCTAGACCTCCAGAAGAAGGCAGAATGGCTGATCTCCCCTCCCAAGGCATTGATCTGGTGTGGATGGTGCCAGGGAAGAACAGTGGGGGGAGGGGTATTGCAGGTCAGGGCAACTGCACCTGTATTTGCCCCTCATGATCCAGCCAGGGAAGCCACTTAGGCTTCTGGATCCCAGTGATCACCTCTCTTGGGCAGAGACCTGGATCTCTCTCCTTCCGGGGGATTTCCAGGCTGCAGAGCTCCCTGCCTACACTGTGCGCTCCCCAGCAAGCCAGGCTGCCTGAACTGGCCTGCTTTTCCCTCCTTCCTCAGAGGCTACAAACAGCCCAGTCTCCACGGGTATAAGATACCACACAGCTGTTAGCAAGCACATTGATTCTTAAGGTAAAAGCATTGTAGGGAAAACCTCTTAAAAACCAGCAAAGAACCAACACGCCTGCTAATAAGCTTTCCAAAGATCACCCTGCTTCCAGCCAGGTAACTCACAGGCAGTGGGTTTCTCCTCGGGGAGCGGCTTCCAGCGGTTGAGGTTTTGCACAACCAGAGGCGTTACATTTGCATACCCCTCCCCTTAGAGATTTCCTGGGAAATGTACTTAACTTTAAAAAGCCCCATAGTTTCAGATGGTCCCTCAAAGCCCATAACCCTTCCCTGGGTTTCCATCGGAGACGTCACATACAGTCCCACAATAATACATAACCGCCTGCCTTTGTAATACAATGAACTGCTAAGCTACTTAAACTTAGTTCTGTAAGGTACAGCCAGGATAGTGCAGGGAAATTGTCTTCTCTGTCCCATGTCCATGCAAGGATCCCTCTTCCCCGCCCCCTTGGGGCTGGGGTCGATGGTGGGAGACAGTGGCTGGTGAGGCAAGCCTGTTTCTATAAATAATCCGGAGAGAGTAGGAGACAAAGTGAAAGTAGGTCAGACAGACTGAGCATCTGGGGGAAGCAGATGTGAATTCAATCCCGCTCTGTGGGGCTCCACGGGAGATGGGCTGTGGGGACTAGAGGGTGAAGGGAGTGTGGGCGGGGGTAGTTAGCCAGCAAATAGCTGATCCCCAGAACGCTTTCAGGGCTGCCCTGCCCTGTCCTGTGGGATCAGGGGAATCACCGTAATCTTGATCTCCTTCCCTCCAGCAGTGAATCAGTCACATCTGTAGGATGTTGTTCTGCTTCGCTGGTGCATTTCAGGCCCTCGCCTAGCCTATTTCTCAGCCCTTTCTTTAGGGCAGGGATGACAGGACTAGAGCGCGGTGATGCCGGGTTTCCACAGAAGTTTTGCTCTTTAGCGATTAAAGTGGGGGGCACCTGGGGTTCTGTCCCCAGCTCTGGGAAGGGAGTGGGTTGTAGTGGAGAGAGTGGGGCAGCAGGGAGTTGACTCCTGGGTTGTGCATCTGTGACCACAAGAACTGCAGCACCTAGATCTGGATCTAGGCTTTTAGCTTGTCCCCTCCCTGGCATCTCAGCACCAATGATCCCTGGTGGAGGCAATTAACTTTATGCACCTCGGGTGTGGGGGAGACTTGCCTGTGATGGTGGGGGCAGGGGTGAGCTCTGGGTTCAAAGCCACCCCCTGCTGCTGCTCTGTGCTTGTCCTCGCTGCTGCAGCCATTCAAATCCCGTGGGCATCTCTTGCACTGTTAGGAGCTGCAGGACTTGTCCCTGTTGGGAGCAGCAGGAGGCAGCGAAGATAAAAGGGGCTCTCAGTACCAAATATCCCTCCAAATGCTGCAGATTGCTTCAACCCCCATCCCGCTTCCTCCCTCCCATGGTTCTGGGATCTGGCAGCAAGGACAGGGAGCCCGGATGGCGAAGGAAGGTTCACCTGGCTGGATGCCAGAGAGTGGGACACTTGGCTGGTCCCAGGCTGCTGCTGTGGAGGCTGTGGCAGGTTGTTTTAACCCCTTTGTGGGCAAAGCCCAACTGGGGTTTGCGACTTTCACGGCTGCCTTCTGCAGCTCTGTGTGTGTGCACGGAGCACCCCCTTGTGGGCTGTTGGTGTCATTGATCTGTGATGCCTGCATGGTTGAGAGAAGGCTACACACAGGCCTCTGCCCTTTGAGCTAAGGGGGAATCTCCTTCCCCTTCACCCCCCTTTGCTGGCAGCAGTAGTAGATCCCGAATCCTCCCATTAGGGCAACTTGATCCATGCACCTTAACGTCCTTTCGCTGGAGGGTTGTACGAGTGTCTCCTTGTGAGGTGCAGGTTCTGTGTCGAGGGGCGTGGAACAGGCACCCCAAGTGGCATGTTCAGTGGGGGGATAGAGGCACAAGTGCATCCCCTTGGTGCTGGGGGCTGCATTAGCCCTCCCTGACGGGGCTGTTTGGTGTGTCCAGGGGCATGGGGGTGGGGATGTTGCGGGAGCACCGCCACATGGACCTCTCCCTAGCCAATCCCACCTGAGCCGCCCTTTATAGCCAATGAGGCACCACCATCCTGCTGATATGCTTAAAATCCCCGTCCCCTTTGTGACTGTGTGCCTCTTTGCTGAGTGGGGCGGGGCCTGAAAGGGGAGCTCTGTCCCCCAGGCTGGGTGCGCCCCCTCCTGACTCCTCACGCTGCTCCCTCTCTCTTTCCCTTACAGTGGAGGAGGTCTTAGCCAAAGCCAAAGAAGACTTCCTTAAGAAATGGGAGAGCCCCTCTCAGGTACTGTGCCCCCAACCCAGATCACACCCCCCGCAATCAAGGCCTTTGCAGCCCCAGGCTGATTACTCCACAGTCACCCCCTAGATCTCTTTCCCCATCACTGAGCCACCTTGCCACACAGCCTCCTCTGATGGTCTGGGGGCTGTTTTTGTTCCTGGGGGGCGGGGCTGAGTGGACCATGTTGCTCTCCCCCCGGCCCCCCCAATCTGCCCTCTGGTAACTGGAGGGCCAAGAACTCTGTAGGTTCAACTCCACTCTGCTGAGGGAGGGGGACACAAACCATGTGGGACTCCTCCTGATCCAGCCTGTGTCCCCCATCCTCCTTCTGAGGCTCCAGCGTGGTCGTCCAGCTCAGCCCAGCCCCAGATTGGCTCCCAGGGGGGTTGTGCTAACAGGGACCCTGTTCAAAGGGCCTCCATTTGCTGCTTACGCTTGAGTGCAATGCCCCAGTGCCCTGGGTCTGTCCCCACTGGAAATCCCGCCTGGGGTGGTTGTGGGTAATTCCTGAGGCAGATTCTGGTCCCTCTGCAGCACTGTCACTTTGCTAGTCCTACCGCACACCCTGTGTCATTAACGCCATGGCACTGATGGAGAAACTGAGGCCCAGAGGGGAAAGGGACTTGGTCATGGGTATAGGAAGTTGGTGGCAGAACTAGGAAGAGATCTTTTGACTCCTAGTCTCCTGCCCTCTGACCACTACACTTCACTCCCTCTCCTCACAGACCGAGGGATAGAACCCAGGAGTCCTGACTCCCAGCCCCCCCTCCCCCCCTGCCCCACTGAATGGATCTGGGCGGGTCGCCTGTCTGGAACTGGAGTTTGGTTCTGCCCAAGGAGCAGGGAATCCCTTGTCAGTGTCTCCTTAAAAATGTAGTGGTTTCCTTTGGCGCCCTCTGGTGGTGAAATGTGACATGTACTTCATATGGATGTTCTCAAGAACAACCCCAGTGCGGGGCTAGCGGGTGCTGTGCTGCAGGGAGTGGCGGGCTCAGTAGGGGGCGATCTTCCGTCGCAGTCAGTGATGACCCTGGGGGGGCTGCCGTTCTGGTGAGCTATAAAAACCGAATCTCTGACCAGGGGCGGCTCTACCAATTTTGCTGCCCCAAGCAGTCACTGCTGAATTGCTGCTACCGGAACAGCGGCAGAGCTGCCACCAACTTGCTGCTGTGGGACATGGACTGCCACCCCATTCTGAATGCCGCCCCAAGCACCTGCTTGGAAAGCTGGTGCCTGGAGCCGGTCCTGGCTCTGACCCCCCTCATGGTCATTAAAGATCCCTCCAGTCTTGCAGTGCAAATCCCACTGTCCTGGGCAGGTTCCTTCCTGATGCCCCCAGGACCAGTCTGGCCCCACATCACGTTTGTTTTCCCCCTTCCAGAACACGGCCAGTTTGGATCAGTTTGATCGAATCAAGACCCTGGGCACGGGCTCATTTGGGAGGGTGATGCTGGTGAAACACAAAGAGACTGGGAATCACTATGCCATGAAGATCCTAGATAAACAGAAGGTAAGACGCTGAGGGCTGCCATAGAGATCTGGCCTGGGGCCGTGGAATCCCCAGTGCAGGGGAGGGATTTGGGGCTAAACCCTGCGTGGGGACGCTGGAGAGGGGAGTGCGTGGGAGGTGTAGGGGGTGCTGCGCCAGCAGAGGAAGATCTAGTGTTGCTACTTCCTTTTCTCTCCCAGGTAGTGGAGATGAAACAAATTGAGCACCCCCTCAACGAGAAATGGATCCTCCAGGCCATCAGCTTTCCATTCCTCACCAAGCTAGAGTATTCTTTCAAGGTAGGTGTCCTTCGCTTGCCAGCCCGGCCCTGGGCTCTGTCTGCCTCCGACTCCCACAATCCCCTTGATTTGTTTCCTATTTAAAACCAAAGCTGTGCTGAAGGGATCGAAGGGCACAGTCTGCATCTCTTGTATCCTGAGAACAAACCTTCCTGGTGTGACGTCTGGGATCAGGTTTGGAGCTAAGAAAAATCAGTTTGGATCATTCCCCTTTTTCACTCTCTTCTGTTCTGCTTTTGACTCCAGGTTTTGAACAGTGATACTTCCCCCACGCAACCTGGTCAGTTTTGCTTTCGTTCCTAGTCAGTTTCAGTTTCCGGCTCCCATGCGCTGGCCCTAGGGCATGAGGTCTGGCTTGCAGGGGAGTCTCAGAGGAAGTCCTAACTCCATGCACAGTTGACTTTGTGGAGACTTTGAAACTATCACATGGGATCATTTCCTCCTGATGGAGTTTCTGTGAAAGCTAAAATTCAGGCCCCTGGTGATGCGGCTTGGACCCTCTTCCCTGAACCTGGATTTTGGGGCCTGTGAGCTACACCCTGTGTGTAGGGGGGAGAGCAAAGGTAGTTGTCCCTTAGAGCTCCACAGCACCCCCTGTGGCTGGCCTGATTAAAGAGGGGCTGGTTCTGAAGAGAGACCTGTCTCCTCGTCTGTAAGCCTGTGCTTAGTGGGTTGTAGCGAGGAAGAGTTGTCAGCTCAGAGGAGGCTACAGGATAAACTGAAGCCCCCTGCGGGAGCCTGGAGGCTAGGGTGATGGGTGTGTTAGCAGTAGGCAGTGCTGGAAGGGTCGTTTTCTTGGGGGCCCCTCATCGTCCCAGGGTTAAATAGCTTTGATCTCTGGCCCCTTGTCCGCAGAAGCTGCTACAATAGAAATATCCCACCTGCTCCGTGCCAGCTGTGTGGGGCTGGGCTGTGTAGCGCTCGGGTGACACGGTGGCACTGGGGCCAGCGGCTGCTGTCACACAGGCTGGCTCGCTGAGCCAGTCGCTTCTCCTACGACAGCGTAAAATAAATACCCCGCAGGTGTAAATGTGGGAGAACTTCATTGAAATCAATGCGATTGCTTTGGATTTATCCCACTGAGCTAGGAGTCTGGCCTGGTACGTGCTGACTGGGCGTTGGGGCCTGTCTCATTGGTAGAGGGTCAGGAAGGCCCATGTCACAGCCCAGAACGGCCTGAGCAGGGAGATCAAGGATGGGCTGCCTTCGTCCCCTTCGAGGACAGCAGGGTTCAGGCATTGTTCCCCGTATGCTCTAGGGCACCCACCTTTACCCTGGTCCTGGCTCAGGGCATCACCTCACACTCTGTGGGTTTGTAGGGTCTTTTCCCAGTGAAAGAGCCTCACACAGTAACATCCTTAACCTCTGTTTATTAACAGTTACCAGAACAGAATACACCCGCTCCGCATACAATGCCCATTACTCCCAATAAGGCAGACCAACTTTTCCTGGTGGCCAGTCGGGATCAGGTCGTCCTGGGTCTCCAGCTTCTGCCCGGTGTCACTGGCAGGGTGTTGAGGTCTGATATTGGGCTGTGTCCTGGAGCTGGTTCCAAGAACTTCCTTTTGGACCCCAGTTTATAGAGTGAAACTTGAGTCCTGCTTAGCTCTACCTTAACCCATCTTTTTATACAAGTAGTACAAAATAATTCTCTGACCAATCCGAACATAGTGTGAAACAATTCTTTACCCAGTCGGATCCCACCACCTTAGTTGATGTACACCTAGCAAAATTAGTTATGTAACAGAAACAATCAAAGAACCAGACAGAAAGCAGACAGATAAACAATAGAGAAGTGGGGACCAGCAAGGAAAACAATAAAGAAGTAGAGATTTCACACCCGCACTGCTGATAAGTGATTCCTTTGAACATCCTAAGATCTGTTTCTTTGCCTGGTGATGGTGGGTCCTAGTAGGACAGAATTGCCTTCTGAACAGCCCGATATTACCTTGTTTTGATATAATTTAGCTGGAATGTGAGGATGTGACTTTCTGCTTCTTGGCTGCTGGCTCCTGCTCTCCTAATGCGGCTGCAGAAAAAGGTCTCTGACCGTCCAGCACGGGGCACTGTGCCCATGCCCCGGCTGGACCCTCTCTTCAGGGCTAGCTGGAAATTGACCCTGGGCTCGAGGGCAGGGGCAGTGGTCTCTGCTGGCTTGTGCGCGGGTGCTTAGTGCTCATGTTCTCATCACTGAGCCGGGTCGGCTTTCACTAGCAGAATGTTTCAGAGGGGCAGCCGTGTTAGTCTGTATCAGCAAAAACGAGGAGTCCTTGTGGCACCTTAGAGACTAACAAATTTATTTGGGCATAAGCTTTCGTGGGCTAAAACCCACTTCATCAAATACAAGGAGTGGAAAATACAGTAGAGAGGGAAAATTCACAGCCCCCCAACGTGAAGCAAAAACTCACCAGCAACTACACACCACACAACAAAAACACTAACCCAGGAACCAATCCCTGCAACAAATCCCGTTGCCAACTCTGTCTGCATATCTATTCAAGGGATACCATCATAGGACCTAACCACATCAGCCACACCATCAGGCTCGTTCACCTGCACATCTACCAATATGATATATGCCATCATGTGCCAGCAATGCCCCTCTGCCATGTCCATTGGCCAAACCAGACAGTCTCTACGCAGAAGAATAAATGGACACGTTAGAGAGCTTATTCCTTCACTCTCCCTGTTCCCTGGTCCTTCTCGCATGAACAGAGAGCAACAATACCCGAAGTCCAAAGGTGCAAACAATTCGATGTTTATTGGGGTGAACTTCCAGCAAGCTTAAATCCAAGTTCCTTTTTCCTTATTTTTGAATCCCAACTTACTTCCTGTTTGTCCCTAATTTATATAGTAATATTCCTAGCTATACCTTAACCAATCATTCTACTGAAATTTACCTAACCAATCCTAATATATTGTAACATGATTAGCTAACCAATTATATCCCACCACCTTAATTAGTTTACACCCAGCAAAATTAATTATACAGCAGACAGAAACAATCACAGAACCAGACAAAGACCATGCAAATAAACAATAGCAAAGTGGGAACTATAATGACAAAACAATACAGAAGTGAGGATTTCACAACTACATCTATAAAGACATAAGGGTTTCCCAGGTATGTCTATTGATAAGTGAGTTCTTACCAGACAGAAAACTATCAAACTAAATTTCCTTTTACATCTTCTAGGCTCTTCCCTTTCTCTGGTGGTGATAGATCGGACCACCTTCTTAACAGCCCCATATTGACTAGTTTGAATGTGAGGATGTGACCGTTCGCTTCCCAGCTTATGTCTGCCTCTGCTGCTTAGCCAAGGCATTGGCGTAAAAACAGGGCCTCAGACTGTCACAGTGAGAGAAGGCCCTTACACAGATTCTTTCTTGTATACCTCTATTACTAGCTAAATGATAAATATATACCTAAATTCTTAAAGTATAGGCCTTTACAGGCAGGCCTGAATATCTATATCCTAACAGCACAGATCTGACATCAAGAATTATAACATTCAAAAACCAGTAGGTGAACAGTTCAGTCTCCCTGAACACTCAATAACAGACTCAAAAGTGGCAATTCTTCAACAAAAAAACCTTCAAAAACAGACTCCCAACGAGAAACTGCAGAACTGGAATTAATTTGCAAACTGGACACCATCAAATTAGGCCTGAATAAAGGCTGGGAGTGGATAGGTCACTACAAAAACTAATTTTCCCACTGCTGATACTCACACCTTCTTGTCAATTGTTTGAAATGGGCCACCTTGATTACATTGAACTCATTAGCACTACAAAAGTGATTTTTTCGTCCCTTCTTGTCAACTGTTGAGAATAGCCCACTAGCGGAATGGCTTTGTTGGGCTCAGCGGAGTTACTTTGCAGTGGTGAGGGAGGGTGAAGCCAGCCTGGTCAATTTCACACACCGCTTTTGAGAAAAAAGAACAGCAGTACTTGTGGCACCTTAATTTGTTAGTCTCTAAGGTGCCACAAGTATTCCTGTTCTTTTTATGGATACAGACTGACACGGCTGGTACTCTGAAACCTGCTTTTGAGAAGTTTCACTTCCTGCTTCTGCTCCTTTGGCTGTCAGACCTGGCGGCAGGTTGGGTTTCCCCTTTGATCGGAGACATCAGAGCTGGGAAATCCCTCTTGGGCCTGCCCGCCCCTGCCCCTAGACCAAAGGTGGGGGAGGAGTTGAATTTTCTAGGGCTCTAGTACTAAATACTCCAAGCAAATAAACCTTGCGCCCTCTCATTAGTGAGTCTGTTCCCCAGCCGCGTCTGTGCAGCAACTCCCACTGCAGGTGTGTGCCTGGGACCTTCGGCACCAAGCGCAGCCCCTCTGGCCCTTGAGCCAAAGAAGTAACAGCAGCAGCTGGTGGCAGTAGTAGGCTGTTATCTCCCAGGCAGCAGGTGCACTGCATTGTGTGCTAGGGGGAAGCCAGGCCAGTTCATCAGGCTCCCTTGAGGAGTGTGGGGTTAGTGCCCTGAAAAGGACAGGGCTAATAAAGGAGCAGGGGTGTGGTGAGCAGCTTCATCCCGGTGTTGCAGGCACTGATGGGGGGCCAGAGTGACTCCATCCCTTGCACTCAGTTTCTGCTGCATTTCCTTCTAGGATAACTCCAATCTGTACATGGTGAAGGAATACATCCCGGACGGGGAGATGTTCTCCCACCTACGGCGGATCGGGAGGTTCAGGTGAGTGTTGCCATGGGAGCCGATGTTGGGGACAGCGTTGCTAATAGATAGAGCTGGGTCCTAATCCTGCCTCTGCCATTCACTCCTTGTGGGGATGGGGGAGAATCACTCTGTGCCTCCGTTTCCGCAGCTGTAAATTTGGGATTTAGTTGAGTAGAGAACTAGACCTTTTATCCACTAGCAGCATCTGCAGTGATGCTGGCTTTGATCCTCATGCTGCAGGGCGTGACCTGATCCCCAGCTGGGCTGGTCAGGAAGGGATTCCCCATGGAGAGAGCTGCTGAGATCTTCTGCCAGCATGAGCCACAGTCAGTGGCAGGGATGCCAGGGCCAGATGGGGCCAGGCTGGATGGAGCTGGAGGTCCATGGGGGTGTGTGTTGGGGGGAGAGGGGAGATGCTGGTCTGGGAGGGGTTTGCCAGGCTGGGTGGACTCAGGGGCTAGCAATGGTGGGTGGGATGTGTGGGCTAGGGCAGATGGGGCCACCAGGCCCAGAAGGGTTGGGGCATCTTGTCTGGGGTTGCCTGGGTAGATGGAGTCAGGGATCTATAAGGAAGGTGAAGCAGCCTCGTAGCCAGGTGGAGGGCACAGGGGGAGCGATCACCCAGCGGCGCTCCGGCGGCCGGCCTCACTTGCGCCGGGTGTCTGCAGCCGCCCTGACGCTCCCGCTGCCGAGATGCCGCCGAAGGCCCGCAGCAGGTGGAGGTTTCTTTATTTATCGCCAAGACATTCAAAAGGCGCCACTTGTGCTCAGTGGGGGAGGGGCCGCTCCCCCGTTCCCCCCCTAGCTACGCCACTGAGGTGAAGGTGGGGGCAACAGGGGGCCGAGGGTGCTGGGCTGGCTGAAAGGGGGCGGATCTGGCCCGGGATGCCCACGTTCTCCTCCCACCTCATTGCAGTGAACCTCACGCCCAGTTCTACGCTGCGCAGATCGTCCTGACCTTTGAGTATCTGCACTCGCTGGATCTCATCTACCGAAACCTGAATCCAGAGAATCTCCTGATAGACCAGCAAGGCTACACATCTTGGTGATGCCCCTCCCCCACTCCTTCCCATCTCCATCCCCATCCCAGCACTGGTTCCTGGCTCCCTGCCGTGATCTCCTGCCTGTCTAAGTCTCTCTCTGCTGCCATCCCCTTCCCAAAGCCAAGACACCCCCAGAAATGTAACACGGACAGAATACATCAATCGTCTGCTCCCCCCCCCATTCCCCTCCTGCTGTCACAGCCTCCAGGCTGATCCAGCTTCTCCCCTCTCTGTGTTTTGGCTCCAGATGACGGATTTTGGTTTTGCCAAGCAGGTGAAAGACCGAACCTGGACTCCATGTGAGAGCCCAGAATACCTGGCCCCCGAGATCATCCTCAGCAAGGTGAGCTGGGGAGGGCCTGTCCTCTGCCTGATCTCTAGCTGATCCCTGGCCACCAGGTGGTTCCTCCCGACCCCCAAATGTTCGGTGCATGACCCCAGCCTGCTTTCCCTGGGCAGGGTTATCCCAAGGCTGTGGACTGGTGGAGTCTGGGCATCTTCATCTACAAGATGGTGGCTGTTTACCTCCCATTCTTCGCGGACCAGACCATGAAGCTCCATGAGAAGATCCTCTCTGGCGAGGTATTTGGGCTGTGGGAGGGGACACTTGTGTGATTTTGTGGGGGGCAGGATTTCGCCAGCAAAAGGGTTGTGCCAAGTCTCAGTGACTGATCAGAGAGATGTTTACATGCACCACACACATGTTCATGCCCTCCCATGCTCCCCCAATCCCCAACACGTGGGCATCCTCCCTGTCATGTACCCCATTCCCCCTGCACCCCAACACATAGACCCTCCTTTGCCACATACTCCTGTTCTTCAACATATGGACATCCTCCCCATTATGTCCCCCACTCCTACGCCCCAAACATGGACCCTCCCTTGCTGTGTACCCTACTTCTCCAATACATGGACTCCATTCCCCACCCCACCACCACTGGGCTCCCTGTAACTCTCATGGGGACTCCTGGAACAGGTGATTTTGGTTTTCTTATACACTGTCGTGAATTGCAAAACTCTCCACAACTCTGCTACGTTGCAAAACTAAATGTTCCTTAAACACATCAGTCACCTCCAGGCAGTGGTAGAGCACTCATCACCATAGTAACCAAGAGCCCATAATATTCCTCTGCCCACCCCAGCGCCTTCTCGCCAAGGATCTCAAAGCACTCGTGTCGGACACGGTCAGCTTTAAACCTAGTGGGGTTTTTAAAAAGCAAAGTTGTGTGGCCTAGTGGGAACTCAACAGACCTGGGTTCTGTTCGCGGTTCTCCTACCAGCCTGCTGAGTGACTTTGAGCAAGTCACTTCTCCCTGTGCCTCAGTTTCCCCTTATGTAAAATGAGGATAGTGATGTGGCAGCCCTGTGGAGGAAAAATGCTCAATAAGAGCTGGGGAGCTGCTGCTAATTAACCATTTCAGCTCCTGTGTCAGTCCTCAGTAGCCTGAGGACTAACTTCTTGTCCACTCATTGTCCTGGAGTGTTTTTAAAGGGCTTGTTCTTTATTATTAGGTGTATTACAATAGTGCCTACAAGTCCCAGTCATGGGTCAGGACCCCATTGTGCTATAAGGCCGTACATTACTACGTGTATTATGGTAGTGCCTACGTGCCCCAGGTGTAGCCCAGGACCCCCCCTGCGCTAGGGGCTGTACATTACTAGGTGTATCTATGAATCTAGCCATGAGGGCAGGGCAGACCTCTGTCTCTCCTCCCCACCCCAAGTCCGGTTCCCGGCTTACTTCAGCTTTGACCTGAGGGACCTGCTCCAGAACCTACTGCAGGTGGACCTCACCAAACGCTTTGGCAACCTCAAGAACGGGGTCAACGACATCAAGAACCACAGGTGGTTTGCTACCACCGACTGGATCGCCATCTACCAGAGGAAGATAGGAGGGCGGCGGCAGGCAGAGGAGAGCCTGGGTAACTCCCACCTGGTGCAGCCTCCGTCAGCAGGAATTGAACCTGAGATCATCAATTCCCAGGCCTCTAGGAGCGCATTGGTTACTGGGACTCTGTAGCAGGGTGTTGTGGCTGGGTGCAACCACTAGGGGGAGATATGCTCACCCAGCATTGGTTTAAAGTCGGGAGCCCTCAGTCACCTGTTTGTAACATGGTGGCAAAAGCAAGGTCCTGTCCCCACCCCCTGAGGACAACAGCCTACTACTGTTGCTGCCAGCTAATGGCGTTATTACTCCATGTCTGGTGGGAGAGGGCTGTGCTGAAGGTCCGGATTAAAACCCTTCTGATGATGCAAGTGGGGGCTCTTACGGGGATCCAAGGGGCTCCTGCCCCGCTACCCTTCACTGATTGCAAAGTGAGAGGAGGGGGTTCTGGCTAGATAAAAGGAAGCTTGAGGAGGCGCTGATCCTGCATCCCTCACCTTGTTGCGTAGGGGCCCGATCCTGTTTCCCTTAAGAGTGCTGGGGGCCCTGATCCTGGGCTCCTAAGTGGGGTCATGGGCTCCCCCTTCCATGATTGCAAAATGTGAGGGTTTCTGGCTGGATTGGGGATGGGGGGGCTGATCCTTGCCTGCCTTGTTGCAAAGTTGGGGCCTGATCGTGCCCCCGCAGCAGACCCAGGAGTGTGTGGGGGGTGTACAAATGTTGATCCCTCACCTCGTCCCCAACCTCCCCCTCCCCTCCCTTTGCAGGTGGAAGCTCCCTTTATACCAAAGTGCAGAGGCCCTGGCGACACGAGTAACTTCGACGACTACGAGGAAGAGGAGATCCAGGTCTCCACCACTGAGCAGTGCGCCGAGGAGTTTGCTGAGTTCTAGGGCCAGCAGGGCACCCCTCCGCCCCCGACCCCCAGGAGGGCATGCACGGAGCAGGTGGGGGTGGGGTTGGATTTGATCCCACCCCACCCCGGGAAACACGTCTGTGTCCTCCGACAAAACTTGTGTCACTGCCCCCACTTCCTCTTTAACAGTGTGCTTTGTTGTAAACATATTTGAAACAATTACCAATAAAGTTTTGTTTAAAAAAAAAATCAGACTGGCATGTGGGCTGTTGGGCTCCAGGGGACAGTTGTCGTGGCTGGGATGAGCCGGGAGCTGTTCAAATCCCCGGAGGCTCAAGGAGTTCAGGGATGGAGCCGGGGGGCCGGCGGCTGCCATAAGCGGGACCTGAACTCACCTGGAGTAGGAAGCCCCAAGGGGCGAGTGTCCGCACGTCAATGGGAGGGTGGCATCTGGCCGATGGATAAACAGGCATCGCAAGCAGCAGCGGAGGGGTTATTTTATCTCACTGTCTGGCGGGGGGCGACAACTGCTGGAATACCATGGCCAGGTCTGACACCCACAATTCGAGAAGGAAGGGGAAAAATTGGCAGAGAGTTGCCATGAGAATGATTAAATGGGGGGGAACCTGCCTTATGCTGAGATGCAAGGAGCTTCTTAAAGCGAAGGCTAAGGGGTGTCGTGATCCCTGTCTCCAAGTACCCACATGGGGAATAAAACTGATAATGGGCTAGTCCCGCTAGCAGACGAAGGTCTAAGGAGAGCCAGTGGCTGGAAGCTGAAACTAGAAACATTCAGACAGGAAAAAAGGGCAGATTTTTAACTGGGGTGGGGAGGGGGGGTGTAATTAGCCGTTGGAACAATTCACCAAGCATTGTGGTGGATTCTTCATCACTGACGCTGTTTAAATCGAGATGGGAGGTTTTTCAGAAGGATCGGCTCCAATTCCAACAGGAGTTGATTCAGGGAAGTCCTGTGGCCTGTGTTACGCAGGTCAGATGAGGTGCTCACAGTGGTCCTGTCTGAATCGATAATCTAGCCTTATGAGGCCGGGGCAGGAGAGGTGAACAGCCAGGCCGACCCCGGGGTGCAGCAATGCGAGGGGATTGCCAAAAGCAGAATACTTTCCTCTAAATGTGGATATGTGCACACCTTCCTTACTGCCGGGGAAATGATGTGAGCCCATTCCCGCCTTCCTCTGCTACCCCATTTTCCATCAGAGCGTATGGCAGTAAGGGTGGAGATCCTGGTGTCCTGCAGGCCTGCTGACATGGATCAGGGCAGCCTGGGGACGAGGCTCCCCTTGGGGAAGAACATGCATTCCTGAGCCTGCATGCAGCAAGTGGTCTCTGCAGCACAGGGTGCTGCAATGCTCTCGCTGGCTTTCCCGGTGACAAGTGACGGTACCCTGGTGAAAATCCTGCCCCTTCCCTCCCTGGCCAGTAATCCCACAGCTGGCCTGTCAGCTCCATAAGGAAACGGGTCATAACCACAAACTAGCCCCCACCGACACGCTCACCAGACTGATGTTCAGTCCCCCACTGGACGGCAAGATCCAGCAAAGCGGGCAGGAGCAAGGGCCCCATCCATTACTGCCTTCCAGGGGTAACTCCCCAGTGGGGGCTCCTGGAGGGACCACCCAGCTCCCCAGCTCTCACAACACTAAATCCTACCTTCAGTCCTCCCTAACTGTGCTGGGACCCTGCCGCTCTTTATTTAGTATTGGCACAGGCCTGACTAAAGCTGTTCCCACTTACAAACAGACACTTAAGTGTTACGAGTCTTTATCATAAAACCCCTGAGGTAAGGAGAAAGAATTCCAAGGCTAAGAGGGACACTCTGAGCAAATTTGCGGATGATACTAAACTAGGAGGAGTGGTAGATACGCTGGAGGGCAGGGATAGGATACAGAGGGACCTAGACAAATTGGAAAATTGGGCCAAAAGAAATCTGATGAGGATCAACAAGGATAAGTGCAGGGTCCTGCACTTAGGACGGAAGAACCCAATGCACCGTTACAGACGAGGGACAAAATGGCTAGGCAGCAGTTCTGCGGAAAAGGACCTAGGGGTGACAGTGGACGAGAAGCTGGATATGAGTCAGCAGTGTGCCCTTGTTGCCAAGAAAGCCAATGGCATTTTGGGTTGTATAAGTAGGGGCATAGCCTGCAGATCAAGGGATGTGATCGTTTCCCTCTATTCGACATTGGTGAGGCCTCATCTGGAGTACTGTGTCCAGTTTTGGGCCCCACACTACAAGAAGGAAGTGGATAAATTGGAGAGAGTCCAGCGAAGGGCAACAAAAATGATTAGGGGTCTGGAACACATGAGTTATGAGGAGAGGCTGAGGGAACTGGGATTTTTTAGTCTGCAGAAGAGAAGAATGAGGGGGGATTTGGTAGCTGCTTTCAACTACCTGGAGGTGGTTCCAGAGAGGATGGTTCTAGACTATTCTCAGTGGTAGAAGAGGACAGGACAAGGAGTAATGGTCTCAAGTTGCAGTGGTGGAGGTTTAGGTTGGATATTAGGAAAAACTTTTTCACTAGGAGGGTGGTGAAACACTGGAATGCGTTACCTAGGGAGGTGGTAGACTCTCCTTCCTTAGAAGTTTTTAAGGTCAGGCTTGACAAAGCCCTAGCTGGGATGATTTAATTGGGGATTGGTCCTGCTTTGAGCAGGGGGTTGGACTAGATGACCTCCTTAGGTCCCTTCCAACCCTGATATTCTATGATTCTATGATTCTATGAAATGCCAGCCTACATGCACAAGGTGTGGAAAAGTCATATCCCAAGGGATGATGCATGTCCAGCCAGAGGCGTATGGTGTAATAAATGCATCTAATATGGACATTTTGCAGCTGTTAGTTGCACGGAAGCAGTCAGGGAGTTGACTCATATTGCAGACAATCAAGACCCATTGTTTCTGGGATCTATCACTTGTGATGACATGGCACATGCCTGGAGAGTGACATTGAATATTCAAAGCAAGACTATTGACTTTAAAATTGACTCAAAAGCAGATGTCACAGTCATCTCATAAAGGACTTACTATCATCATCAACCCCTCCCAGAGCTTCATCTGACTCCGCTCTGACCCTCCCTGAAGGGATTCTGAACTGCATATGCCAATTTATCACTGAACCAATTTACAAAGATAAAATCTTTGTGTTCAGTGTGTATGTGATGAAAGACCAACAATTTTCTCAGCTGCAGTGTGGCAGCCATGATGGGCCTAGTGAGAAAGGTGGAAGAACTTGAGGATCTGATGCTATTGGGCTTTTGAAAGTTGATCTAGTCCAAATCAACTTAACAGGCAATGCTGAACTAGTGAATAACCATCTCTACAAGAGAGAGAACTGCAAAAGGACTAGCTGCAGATTTTTGTGAATTCACGGGACATCATTACCAGGTCATTGTGGACTATTTTTCCAGCTATATAGAAATAATGTACTTGAAAGACATAACGTTGCAGTGAGCACGTTTGCTCACTTCGGTATCCAGAACAACTAGTGATGGACAATGGCCCACAATTCACTGCAGCAGAATTTAAGTCGGTCTGAATGAAATATGATTTTGATCCTATCACTGGCAGCCCACGTTACCCACAAGCAAATGGAGAGACTGAGAGAGCCGTACAGACAGCCAAGAACATCTGACAGCAAGAAGATCCATTCCTTGCTCCTCTGAGTTACAGACGGTCGTGAGGCGGTGTGGTTCCCTGCTGCCCCAGAGAGAGACAAGTCCCTCTGGACACCAGAGTGGGCGGAGCCAGGGATCTCTGAGCCCGCCCCCCAGGGGGTCAGGAATGGCACAGGAAGTATAAAGGCCTGACCCCAGAACTCACTGAGAGAGCAGCCGCCGGGGAGGCCAGACACCTCCGGCCTAGCTCACGATCGGTAAACCCCAGCGGCCTGCGGTAAACCCAAGGACTGGTCTGACCTGCCCAGGGCCAGCTACCAGAAGGAGTTGTTGAGTCTACCCCTTCCAGCTTCCCGAGGAACCCATGGTGCTGGACCCACTAAGGACACCACCCTGACCCAGGTACCTCAAGAGGGGGAGTCTGGAAGTAGCCCGGGGGCAGCCAACCCTAGTCTGGCTGCGGCACTGCTAGAACCCCTGTCAGGGTGTTGCGGCCAGGATCCCCACTGACGCAGCAGTGGGTCTTCTGCTTCTGTTAGGGCCTTGGGCTGGGACGCAGTGGAGTTGGAGGGCCTGTGTCCCCCATCCACTCAGCTCGTAGGTGGCAGTCTCCCCCTCTCCCAGGCCCTTCAGCGCTAAGGGCCTGGGCTTACTGTTTATATACTCTGGTTTGTCAGTCCCTGCCTGAGGGCCTGACTCACCATTGCCCCGCCCTGACCTAGGACTTGGGCTTACTGTGTTTATTTCTGCCCTCACAAAGGTCACAGAGGAAGACTCCCACAGCCGGACTAATTTCCTGCAAGACCTCTTCCCGAATTTAGCGAGGCGGTGTTGTTCCCTGCTGTCCCAGAGAGAGATGAGTCCTGGCTAACCTCACTACACATGGTGGAGAACCTGGGCATGATCCCTCGACCCCTGTGAGAAGAGGTCTGGGGGGGAGCATACCCCAGAAAGAGTCATGGATATGGTCAAACTTATCAAGCTCCTGACTGAGAGCCAGGAGCGGCAGCAGGCAGCCCAGCTCCAGCTCCATCAGCAGCAGCATGCGGCCCAGCTCCAGCAGCAGCTCATCCAGCAGCTGGGAGCACAGCAGCAGCAGCTGCTTCGGGACTGGGGGGTCAGAACCAGGAACAACAGCAGCAATGCCGGCAGCAGCTGGCGACAGTACTTGGCTCGTCCCGCAGAGCCCCAACCGGGAGACGCGGCTGGGTGATCCCACATCACTGCGCCAGTGCGGCTGACCAAGATGGGACCTGATGATGACCCTGAAGCCTTTTTGGCAACTTTTGAAAGAGTGGAGCTGGTTGCAGGGTGGGCCCCTGACCAATGGGCCACTCTTTTGGCCCCATACTTGACCGGGACAGCCCAAACAGTATACAGTGGGCTGTCTACGGAGGATGCAAGGGTCTAGCCAGGTAAAGGCAGCAATCCTGGATGCCTTGGACGTCAGCCCAGAAACCTTTCAGCAGCTGTTCCAGAGCCAGACCTACCCCACAGGCACCAGACCCAAGAGCTGAAGGAAGCGTGCAAGCAGTGGCTACAGCCAGAGTAGGACCGCGGATGAGGTCACGGAGCAAATTATTTTAGAACAGTTCATAAACATCCTCCTGGCGCGAGGAAGGGCCTGGGCGCTTCGCCATCGGCCAGCGACACTAGCCGCCACCGTCGCATTGATGGAAGACTTCCTTGCAGCCAAAGCGCTGGTGAGGCCAGCTACCAGAGCGCATCCCCCAGGGCCAGAGCTCCCTAACCCCGAAAAGAAAGGGGACACTCAGACCAAAGTGCGGAGCCTCCCCCACGGGCAAGAGGCTTGCTCGGGGCTTTGGGCCAGATGCCCTGAACTCCCACCTCGACAAGGATCTGTGCCCCCCATGCTGAGTGTCTCGAGGATCAATCAGAGTCCCCCCAGGGGCCCAACGGGAGCCCCCACCCAGGGTGATCGCTCGGAACTTGGGCCCTGTTTTTTATGCTGGAAATATGGACATTTACAGCATGACTGCACTGAGATGGACTGCAGCTTCGGCCACGTCTCTGTGGAAGAGACTCGGGCCTGATGCCAGAGGTCCCCAAGATCATGGTTCCGGTAGTTGTTGGGGACCACCCAACCCTGGCCCTGATCAATTTGGGCGTGGCCAGACGCTAATCTGTCAGACCTTGGGGCCCCAGGGCGACCCCCACCTGGGGACAATCCGGCTGCAATGCATCCACAGCAACGGGCAGCCCTACCCCAGTGCCCGGATCCTGCTAATGGTGGCCGGGGTCACAAGACGGATGGTCGTCGGTCTGGCTCCTCGACTAGCCTACCTGGTGATTCTGGGGCATGACTGGCAGGCGTTCGAGGAGATCTTGCGCTCAACCTCTCTGTTGGAAGGAGATTGCCCCAAGGCCCAACCAGAGGAGGAAGAGGCCCCGGATCCCGAGAAAGGGACTGAGGAATCTGAGGACCTCCCACCTGGGCTGGCTGTCAAACTCTGACTTAACACCGACTTTTGCCATGATCAAAGAGCAGACCCCACCCTTAGTCGGGCCTATGGACAACTAGCTACTGTCAATGGGGCCGAGATCGACCCGCATCGCGCAAATCAGTGGTCCTGTTTTGAGCTACGCCATGACCGTCTTTACCGGGTGGAACGGGATCCCCGCACAGAAGAACCACGGACCCTGCTGCTGGTGCCTCGATGCCACCGACGAGCAGTAATGAAGCTTGCACACCACATCCCTGCCGCAGGGCACTTGGGCCATGAAAAGACCTTCGCCCAGATTTTGACACGGTTCTTTTGGCCCGGCGTTCACCAGGAGGTGAGGAACTATTGTAGCTCCTGCGCGGAGTGACAATTAGTGGCTCCCTCACAGGTACCCAAGGCCCCTTTGGTTCCCATGCCCATAGTGGAGATGCCCTTTGAGCGGATGGCCATGGACCTGGTGGGCCTGCTCCTGAGAAGTGCCACGGGATTCCAGTATGTGCTGGTCATTGCTGATTATGCCACCCATTTTCCCGAGGCCGTGCCATTGTGGAGCACCGCCCCCCGAACCATCGCCAGCAAAGTAGTGAAGGTCTTCACTCGGGTGGGCCTGCCCCGGGAAATCCTAATGGATCAGGGTACCAACTTCACCTCCCAGCTGTTGCATCAGGTATGCGAGCTCCTGGGAGTTAAACAGTTACACACCTCCGTCTACCACCCACAGACTAACGGGCTGGTGGAACGATTCAGTTGGACCCTGAAGGAGATGCTGTGCAAATTCCCCCCAGAGAAGCTAGGCTGGTGGGACCAGCAACTCCCGCCCTTACTGCTGGCAATCCACGAGGTACCCCAGTCAGCAACAAATTTTCCCCGTTCGAGTAACTATATGGCCGCCGCCCGTGGGGGCCTATTAGACTTAATGCAGGAGACATGAGAGCAGTCTCCATCTTCAACCCAGGGCCTCCTGAAGTATGTCCTCCAGTTCCAGGAGCACCTCGCTCAGGCTGGAGCCCTAGCACGCGAGAACTTAAAAGCCACGTAGTAAGCCCAGGCACGAACCTATGACCAGGAAGCTCAGGTTCATGCCTTTGAGCCAGGTGAGCGGGTCCTGCTCCTCCTACCATTGATCGAATCAAAGCTGCTGGCCCATTGGCAGGGACCCTATGAGGTGGCCCGAAGGTCGGGCCTGTCACCTATGGGGTCCACCAGCCCAACCGGTGCAAGAAGACCCAGCAATATCATGTGAATCTACTGAAACCATGGTGGGAGTGGGAGGGCCTATTAATTAACCTTTACCCGCCAGAACCAGAGTTGGGTCCCGGCGCACCCCTGACAGAGGACCCCACAGGCCCCCAGCTCGCGGAGGAGCAGCACAAGCCTAATGTCTCCTGCAGGCTTTCAGGATAACCTTTATGGTCCTATCCGGTTACATGACCCTGGTCCATCATGCCATTCAAACTGAACCGGGGAAGGTAATCCGGGAGACGACCAGGCCCCTGCCGCACCGAATGTGGCAGGAGGTCGAGGAGGAAGTACAGGCCATGCTAACTCTAGGAGTCATTGAGCCATCACAGAGTGAGTGGTGCAGTCGGGTGGTCTTGGTACCCAAGCCCGATGGAACAAGGCACTTCTGTATAGACTTCCAGTGGGTCAACGTGATCTCAAGGTTCGATGAATATCCTATGCCCCGTGTGGATGAAATGCTTGGTCACTTAGGGAAGGCCCGTTTCATCACCACCCTTGACCTCATAAAGGGTACTGGCAGATCCTACTCGACTCCATCTCTAAGGAGAAGACGGCATTCGCCACCCCAACGGGACTTTACCAATTTACCTGGCTGTCCTTTGGCCTCCATGGGGCCCTGGAGATGTTCCAACGACTAATAGATTGCCTTCTATGGCCCCATCAAGACTACGCAGTGGCGTATTTGGATGATGTGGTAGTCTACAGCCACCAGTGGGAGGACCACCTGGAACATGTAGCCACGGTCCTGAGATCCCTGAGAAAGGCAGGACTAGCGGCCAGTCCAAAAAAGGGCCACATTGAATGGAAAGAGGCAACCATAGATACAGATACACCATAGAGGGAGGACGGATGAAACCCCTCGTGGGGAAGGTTCAAGTACTGGCAGCCTGCCCGCCACCCACCATGAAACGCCAAGTGTGACAATTCCTGGGGCTCACCGGCTACTAGCAGCGATTCATCCCCCAGTTCGCTTCCATCGTAGCCCCCTTGACAGGGCTTTTGACTAAGGACAGCCCGCAGCACGTGCTGTGAATCCAAGAATGTGGAGATGCCTTCCAGACACTCAAGGAGTGCCTCTGCTGGGAGCCGGTCCCATATAGCCCGGACTTCGACAGTTACTTCATCCTCCATAAGGATGCCTCGGAGGGGGGGATCGGGGCCATCCTGTCCCAAGAAATCGACAGAGAAGACCACCCGTTCTTATATCTTAGCCAGAAATTATTCTCCCGTGTGATGTTCTTGACATAATTTGTAACCGTATAGATCACTGTTGCAACCACAGTTATATATTTGCAGTAAATATTGTACAAAGGTTGTCGTGTAAGGTGCTATGGACAAGGTTATGGTGTGCTGGTTATGATTATGCTATCTGTATGCATGCATCATTTTTTTGTTTAAAGTTATAAGTATTGGCTCTATACTGTCTGTCTTTCAAAAACTTGTGCTAAGCTTCTGGGTGACACCCCAGGCACGTTGGTGTCAGCTCTGCCTAGCCTGCTCGAGGGCCCATTAAGGACCATCAGCTATTGAATTGACCCATTGAGGGAAGGCAGATACACTATAAAAATCTGCTGCTGCAGCTCCTCCATCTTGTCTTCAATCCTGCTTCTGACCTCTGGACGGGGCGGCTCTACCAACTTTGCCACCCTAAGCAGTTGCCGCCAAATTGCCACCACCACAACAGCGGCAGAGCTGCCGCCGAAAGCCACTGCAGCGGGAAAAGCGGCGGAGCCACCGCTGAATTGCCTCAGCGGGACACGGACTGCCGCCCCATTCTAAATGCCGCCCCAAGCACCTGCTTGGAAAGCTGGTGCCTCGAGCCGGCCCTGCCTCTGGAGGGACTTTGCTACAAACTGAAGCTCTGAAACAAAGGACTGAATGACCCATCCCAGCTGTGGACGTACTCCAGAGACTTGATTTAAACCTGCAATTTATTCCATCACTGCTACAAGCCTGAACCAAGAACTGTGCCATTACTGTATGTAATTGATTCCATTTAACCAATTCTAGCTATCACCTATATATTTTTCTTTTATGAATAAACCTTTAGATTTTAGATTAGATTTAGATTTACCTACATGCCTCCAGCGTTCACCCTGACCACACCACACGATCCATCGTCTACAGCCAAGCTCTGCGATACAACCGCATTTCCTCTAACCCCTCAGACAGACACAAACACCTACAAGATCTCTATCAGGCATTCTTACAACTACAGTACCACCTGCGGAAGTGAAGAAACAAATTGATAGAGCCAGAAGAGTTCCCAGAAGTCACCTACTACAGGACAGGCCTAACAAAGAAAATAACAGAACGCCACTAGCAGTCACCTTCAGCCCCCAACTAAAACCCCTCCAACGCATTATTAAGGATCTACAACCTATCCTGAAGGATGACCCAACACTCTCACAAATCTTGGGAGACAGGCCAGTCCTTGCCTACAGACAGCCCCGCAATTTGAAGCAAATACCAACAACCACATACCACACAACAGAACCACTAACCCAAGAACCTATCCTTGCAACAAAGCCCGTTGCCAACTGTGCCCACATATCTATTCAGGGGACACCATCACAGGGCCTAATAACATCAGCCACACTATCAGAGGCTCGTTCACCTGCACATCCACCAATGTGATATATGCCATCATAGAATCATAGAATATCAGTGTTGGAAGGGACCTCAGTAGGTCATCTAGTCCAACCCCCTGTTCAAAAGCAGGACCCATCCCCAATTAAATCATCCCAGCCAGGGCTTTGTCAAGCCTGACCTTAAAAACTTCTAAGGAAGGAGATTCCACCACCTCCCTAGGCAACGCATTCCAGTGTTTCACCACCCTCCTAGTGAAAAAGTTTTTCCTAATATCTAACCTAAACCTCCCCCCCCCCCCCCGCAACTTGAGACCAATACTCCTTGTCCTGTCCTCTTCTACCACTGAGAATAGTCTAGAACCATCCTCTCTGGAACCACCTCTCAGGTAGTTGAAAGCAGCTATCAAATCCCCCCTCATTCTTCTCTTCTGCAGACTAAACAATCCCAGTTCCCTCAGCCTCTCCCCATAACTCATGTGTTCCAGACCCCTAATCATTTTGGTTGCCCTTCGCTGGACTCTTTCCAATTTATCCACATCCTTCTTGTAGTGCGGGGCCCAAAACTGGACACAGTACTCCAGATGAGGCCTCACCAATGTCGAATAGAGGGGGACGATCACGTCCCTCGATCTGCTCGCTATGCCCCTACTTATACATCCCAAAATGTCATTGGCCTTCTTGGCAACAAGGGCACACTGCTGACTCATATCCAGCTTCTCGTCCACTGTCACCCCTAGGTCCTTTTCCACAGAACTGCTGCCTAGCCATTCGGTCCCTAGTCTGTAGCTGTGCATTGGGTTCTTCCATCCTAAGTGCAGGACCCTGCACTTATCCTTATTGAACCTCATCAGATTTCTTTTGGCCCAATCCTCCAATTTGTCTAGGTCCCTCTGTATCCTATCCCTGCCCTCCAGCGTATCTACCACTCCTCCCAGTTTAGTATCATCCGCAAATTTGCTGAGAGTGCAATCCACACCATCCTCCAGATCATTTATGAAGATATTGAACAAAACCGGCCCCAGGACCGACCCCTGAGGCACTCCACTTGACACTGGCTGCCAACTAGACATGGAGCCATTGATCACTACCCGTTGAGCCCGAGGATCTAGCCAGCTTTCTATCCACCTTATAGTCCATTCATCCAGCCCATACTTCTTTAACTTGCTGGCAAGAATACTGTGGGAGACCATATCAAAAACTTTGCTAAAGTCAAGAAATAACACGTCCACTGCTTTTCCCTCATCCACAGAGCCAGTTATCTTGTCATAGAAGGCAATTAGGTCAGTCAGGCATGACTTGCCCTTTGTGAATCCATGCTGACTGTTCCTCTTCACTTTCCTCTGTTCTAAGTGCTTCACAATTGATTCCTTGAGGACCTGCTCCATGATTTTTCCGGGGACTGAGGTGAGGCTGACTGGCCTGTAGTTCCCTGGATCCTCCTCCTTCCCATTTTTAAAGATGGGCACTACATTAGCCTTTTTCCAGTCATCCGGTACCTTCCCCAATTGCCATGAGTTTTCAAAGATAACGGCCAATGGTTCTGCAATCACATCCGCTAACTCCTTTAGCACCCTCGGATGCAGCGCATCCAGCCCCATGGACTTGTGCTTGTCCAGCTTTTCTAAAAAGTCCTGAACCACTTCTTTCTCCACAGAGGGCTGGTTACCTCCTCCCCTTGCTGTGCTGCCTAGGGCAGTAGTCTGGAAGCTGACCTTGTTCGTGAAGACAGAGGCAAAAAAAGCGTTGAGAACATTAGCTTTTTCCACATCCTCTGTCACTAGGTTGCCTGCCTCATTCAGTAAGGGCCCACATTTTCCTTGACTTTCTTCTTGTTGCTAACATACCTGAAGAAACCCTTCTTGTTACTCTTAACATCTCTTGCTAGCTGCAACTCCAAGTGTGATTTGGCCTTCCTAATTTCACTCCTGCATGCCCGAGCAATATTTTTATATTCCTCCCTGGTCATTTGTCCAATATTCCGCTTCTTGTAAGCTTCTTTTTTGTGTTTAAGATCAGCAAGGATTTCACTGTTAAGCCAATCTGGTCGCCTGCCATATTTATTATTCTTTCTACACATCGGGAGGCTTTGTTCCTGTAACCTCAATAAGGATTCTTTAAAATACAGCCAGCTCTCCTGGACTCCTTTCCCGCTCATGTTATTCTCCCAGGGGATCCTGCCCATCAGTTCCCTGAGGGAGTCAAAGTCTGCTTTTCTGAAGTCCAGGGTCCGTATTCTGCTGCTCTCCTTTCTTCCTTGTGTCAGGATCCTGAACTCGACCATCTCATGGTCACTGCCTCCCAGGTTTCCATCCACTTTTGCTTCCCCTACTAATTCTTCCCTGTTTGTGAGCAGCAACACTCTGGGATTCTGGACCCTTGCACCTTCAGGATCATCCCCAGTTAGGTTCCCACCAAGGGATAGACTTTTGTCATTGTCACCTTTTCAAGGGTTAGTAGGGGAGCTCGGGCCCACCCTCTCCACAGGACTCTGATCCAGGGCCCAGCGGTAGGCTGTTGAGATCGGCACTTTGGAGTGCGATGCAAATGCCTCCCTGGATCGCTTCCTACCAGCATCTCTTCCTGCAGGATAAATTAAAGTCTCTGAGCTTCAAAAGTCCCCCGTCCCTCTTGGTTAGGTCTGTATCTCCAAGCCTCAGGCTGCAAGAGTTCCTGGGATGCCCCTTCCCAAGAGTTCAGATCACAGGTCAGCTCCCTTCCGCTGCCTGCCCCCTTCTGAGATGCTCTGCTTCCCCTTTTAAGCCCTGCCTCCAGCCTGTGCAGGCACGTTCCAGGATCTGCAGAAGTGTGTCTGAATTGGCGTCTTTGTAGGTCCCTGCAGAAGGGGTCTCTCCTGCTGACCTCAGAATCTAGTTTATTCTGGTGGTGGCGTTCTTCATCTTTGCTCACGGAAGGCAGCAAGCTGTCCTGCCGTGCTTCTACCTATTGCAGAATGCCCTGTCCATTCTTCTTAGCATACAGTCCCCACTAAGGACTGTCTATCTCCTTTGGGCAGTTGTGGATGTTCTCTTGGGCTTGTCTGGGTCTGTCTAGCCTGAGCTGGCAGCAGTTCTCAGTTCTTTTCTCTAATGTCTGTAGGTCCTTCCCTCTGGTTCGTTCTTGGAGGTTGCTCTCTTCAGATGCCTTACTCTGCGCCTGGCAGCGATTTGATACTTCCAGCTGTGAGCAGATCCTTGGGGTTCTCCTACCTCCGGAGATAACAAATTTCCAGTCATCTTTTCTGTTTTCTTGTCTCCCTTGGTCACTGGACTCCACAGCCTCCCAGTGTGGTATCTGCCATGGTGCTGGCTGGATCTGAGTACCCAGGAATTTCGCCATAGCCTTGGTGTTTTGCAACATGATCAGCTGTTCCTCCGGACCACAAACCTTCTCCTCCATCAAGCTGCCAGCCTCACACCTCATGCAGATGGAGTCTCCTCAGGCAGGAAGTGAGTGTGGCATATCTGGTGCAGGTCACAATAGCTGTTCACTCTTGTAATGTGCCGATAAAGGCTTCAAACGCTCTTCCACAAACTCCCATGGAAACTCGGCCCTTAGCCGCTTGCTGTTATCCTGTCCCTATGGAGGAGATTGCTGATGATCTAGGGCTCTTTAATCTAAGAGACAATGGCTGAATGAGATGCTGAAGTGAGACAAAAATCAGACTAGAAATTTTTATCAGTGAGGAACCATCAGAACAATGGATCTAGGGACATAGTGGGGTCTCCATCACTTGGAGTCTTTAAATCTGACCTTAACATCTATTAATTAAATATATATCTGGTTTAATTGGTTTGCAAAGTGCTTGAATTTCTCAAGGAGAAAAAAAATCCAGTGATGGCTCATAGGTGTTTATATCCCAAGGCTGGAGTATGAAATGGGGTAAAGGCGGCATGCCCCAAGGTCAGTATATGCTGCCTTATCACTCGACAGAATCATGAAATGTGAGGTTAATATAACAGTATTTACAACTCTCTCATAAACATTGTATCCTTGGTAATGAAAAAGCAAAGTAATGTTTGTTGGGTTGCAGTAGGGATAATGCAGGGCCTGTGTACTTATATGTATATTTTGCTAACCTTTTACCTCAGTAGAACAAACATTTAAACATAGAGTCGTGTGACTGAAAGGAAACCTGACTCACTCTTCTAGCTCAGATCTACCTTGCATAGGACAGCCCAGGATTCAGTCACCAGTGCCCTGAAGGACCAAGGGAACTTGTGCATCCCCTGGGGCTGCAGTTGCTGCAGGATGGGGGTCTTGGTTTGGAGGAAGTGAACTTGGAGGAATGAACTCAGGAGATGTGGATTCTCAGATGATGTTGGGCAAGGCCCTTCCTTACCCTATGCTTCAGTGTCCCCATCTGTAAAATGGCAATAATGATACTGACTGACCTCCTTTGTAAAGCGCTTTGAGACCTGCTGGTGGAAAGTGCTATATAAGAGCTAGGTGTTGTTGTTATATAGCTCATAACCATGAAGACAAGAAATAAGTTTAAAAACTACCTTTCTGGGGAGCATCCCCTCTCAGAAAAGCTCCTTATCTCTTATCCTTATTTCAATTGTCTTCAGCTACTGTGTGCTGTTTTCAGTTATTTTCTGTAAAAGCCCTGGAAGCAAATCCAGCCCCACACTTAGTTTGCTGGAAGTCAAGGTTGCTTTCAGACATCCTCAGAACGCAATGAGACCAGGAGTAAGTGAACAAGGTGTGATAAATGAAGGGTGGGGGGTAGCCCCCGTTTATGAACACCCAGCCAGCCAGTTAGCTGTAACATTCCTCCTTGTCTGTTCTCTGCTTTACCTGTAACGGGTTAACAAGCCCGCAGGTAAAAGGAAAGGAGTGGGCACCTGACCACAAGAGCCAATGGGAAGTTAGAACTTTTTAAAATTGAGAAAGAAACTTTCCCTTTGTCTGTTCTCTGGAGAAGGAGACATGGAGCAGCAGTGTTGTGTAAGGCTTGAACCAGGTATGACATTTCATCTTCCATACCTAGAAGAAATTATTTGGACAGGGAATGTTTCGTTAGACACAGTCAGGTTTATTTTTTTATTTTGGCTTGGGGATCTCCTCTGTGCTAACCCCGATGCTATTGTTTGCTTGTAACCTTTAAGCTGAACCCCCCCAAAAGCTAGTTGGGTGCTTAATATTTGGAATTGCGCTTTTAAAATCTAGCAAAAGCCTAAGCTCTAGATATATTTTTTTCTTTTTAATTTTTTTTTTACCTTTTTTAAGAACAGGATTGGATTTTTGGTGTCCTAAGAGGTTTGTGCATGTTGTTTGATTAGCTGGTGGCAACAGCTAATTTCCTTTGTTTTCTTTCTCAGCTCTTCCCCGGAGGGGCATGAAAGGGCTTGAGGGTACCCCACAGGGAGGAATTCCCAAGTGTTCCTTCCTGGATCCAAGGGTTTTCTTTGGGGTTTTTTGTTGTTGTTGTTGTTTTGTTTTGCATTTGGGTGGTGGCAGCATTTACCAAGTCAAGGTCAGAGAAAAGCTGAAACCTTGGGAGTGTAATACAAGCTTGGAGTGGCCAGTATTAATTTTTAGAAGCCTTGCAGGCCCCCACCTTCCGCACTCGGAGTGACAGACTGGGGATTCAGCCTTGTCACACGGACATGAGCTTTGACACACGTTGGCTACATCTTCACTGACAAAACAGTTGTTTCTACAGGGTTAGGGTGACCAGACAGCAAATGTGAAAAATCGGGACGGGGGGTGAGGGGTAATAGGAGCCTATATGAGAGAGAGAGCCAAAAATCGGTACATGTGGTCACCCTGTACAGGGGTGATAGCTCTGTAAAGGGGGATTAGCCATTGGAATAAACTCCCAGGGGAAGTGGTGGATTCTCCATTTCTTGATGTTTACAGATCCAGGCTGGAGGCCTTTCTGGGAGATGCTTTAGTCCAACGCAAGTTACTGGGCTCAATGCAGGGGTAGCTGAGTGACGTGGAAGGGCCTGTGGAGGTCAGACTGGATGATCTAATGCAGCGTCTCCCAAACTGTTTTGGCCATGGAGCACTTTTTAGTCTATTACCGAATACTTATAATATTATTCTGTAGTCGTTTGGTTTTCAAATAAAAAATTGCGTTATTTATGCTCAAATATATTTTATTTTATAAAACAAAGCAAAAATACAAATTTAAAATAACTTGAACTAACAATTTTGAACTGGAAAGTGCTTATAAAGTAGTACAAAAATGAAGGGCAAGAGTCATAATTAAACTCTAGATTCTTTCACGGAACACCTCTTCACCTCATGAGGAACACCAGTGTTCCACGGAGCACAGCTTGGGAAACGCTGATCTAATGGTCTCTTCTGGCCTTAAATTCTCCGCATCTCAATATACAGCCCTAGTGGAGACGAGGGACAAGTAGTTTTTACCTCCATGTAACTTGCTGAGGTCAACACTAGACCCCCCCGCACGCACACACTTCAGCTTGAGCTCACCTAGCTGCATGGAAGTAGAAATTCCAGAGCCTTGTCTCCACTAGGGTTGTACTTGATCAGCGCTATGCCCGTTTTGCAGTGACGCCATAGCCCTAGAGGTCTACTGAAGCTCCAGAGCTGCTCCTTTGGCCCCCAAAGAGACTCACACTTGTATGTGCTGAGGCTCAGGGTCACTCACCGCCAGTGACCAGCGAGCACCATTATTAATATGGATTCAGAGGAACAGCCGTGTTAGTCTGTATTCGCAAAAAGAAAAGGAGTACTTGTGGCACCTTAGAGACTAACTGGTTAGTCTCTAAGGTGCCACAAGTACTCCTTTTCTTTTTTTTATTAATATGGAGTTATGACTGCGTTCCAAGCTAGTTTTTTATTCTGTACCATAACTGGTGTCAATTTGCTAGTAGAGGTAAATTGATGAAAGATTAACAGTGTGTTAACTTCCTGCATGTTTAACTTTGAATTAGGTCTCAGAGCAACCTGGACTACTGTTTGTTTACACTCCCTAACTTCGCTTTCAGACACACACAAGGGAGCAGTCCCAGGCTGTGGGTGTCAGATGTTCACGGGGTGTAAAGTGGCGGGTTAGTTGGGCTTTTTCTGAAAATGACACTGTTCTGGATGGGCTCCCTGGGTGTGTGTTTGGCTCTGTGCAGTGGCTTCGTGTGATTGGCCCAGGTTCATCCAGTGCAGAGCCAATTCACGCTGGCTGGTGGGGGGAGGCTGGGCTTTCCCCTCCCGTGTCCGGCCAGCTGCAGAGGCCCTGAGCACCAGGCTGGGCTCCCTGCCCCCTCGCCAGAGAGACAAGGGCCCCTGGCTGGCACCAGCATAGCGCTGCGGCCTCTGCAGTCGCTATGGGGAGAGCTGCGGGGGGAGCGGGGAGGGGCAGCGGCACAGTGCCCCCCGGGTGGAACCGGGCAGACAAATCAGCTGCTGATACAAGAGCAGAGGTGGCTCCCGGGCCCTGCGGGCTGGAGCGTGAGCTGTGGCCCCTGCTCTCTGGAGCTGGCGGGCCGGGCTCTGCTGGCGCTGGAGCCAAGCGACGGCCCCAGGCTGCGGCCGCTCGGAGCCACACCCCGACCCGTGCGGACCCCCGGTAGGGGGCAATCGTGTCCCAGCCTGGAGCCCATCACCCACGGAGCCGAGCTGAGCCAAGCCGAGCCGAGCCCCTCCTCTGGCCCCGCCTGGCTATGAAGGCCGCTCCCGGAGCTTAGCCCGTGAGTCCCAGCGTCCGTGCCCGGCCCAGGTGAGCGGAGCGGCTGGTTCGTCCCCTGCCCGGGTCGGGCTCTGCATGGCCCAGCCCCCCCACTCGGTGTCAGCGGGGCTTCCCATGAGCCGGGATCCCGGCAGCAGCGAATGCCCCGGGCTGGGAGGGGGAGCCGGGGGCGGGGGGCAGGGCTCGGAGGGCTGCTGGCGGGGCGGCAGCGGAGGTGCCCCATAACTATTGAGGGCGCGGATATAAACCCTGGTAGAAGTCTTGGGGGGAGAGGGGGATATGTGACCCTGTGTGACCCCCCCACACACACACGCACACGCTGCCTCTGGGGAGCAGAAAGGGCTATTGGCTGTGTGGGGGAGCCTGGGGGGTTAGGAGCAGGAAGGGTTATTGGCTGGCTAGGGGGGCTGGGTTCTCTCCTGGCTCACACATAAAATCATAGAAGATTAGGGTTGGAAGAGACCTCAGGAGGTCATCTAGTCCAACCCCCTGCTCAAAGCAGGACCAACCCCAACTAAATCATCCCAGCCAAGGCTTTGTCAAGCTGGGCCTTAAAAACCTTGAAGGAAGGAGATTCCACCATCTCCCTAGAGAACCCATTCCAGTGTTTTACCAACCCCCCAGTGAAATAGTGTTTCTTAATATCCAGCCTAGACCTCCCCCACTGCAACTTGAGACCATTGCTTCTTGTTCTGTCATCTGCTACCACTGAGAACAGCTGAGCTCCATCCTCTTTGGAATCCCCCTTCAGGTAGTTGAAGGCTGCTGTCAAATCCCCCCTCACTCTTCTCTTCTGCAGACTAAACAAGCCCAGTTCTCTCAGCCTCTCCGCGTAAGTCAGGTGCCCCAGCCCTCTAATCATTTTCATTGCCCTCCGCTGGACTCTCTCAAATTTGTCCACATCCTTCCTGAGGTGGGGGGCCCAAAACTGGAAGCAGTACTCCAGGTGTGGCCTCACCAGTGCCGAATAGAGGGGAATAATCACTTCCCTCAATCTGCTGGCAATGCTCCTACCAATATGCCGTCGGCCTTCTTGGCAACAAGGGCACACTGCTGACTCATATCCAGCTTCTCATCCACTGTAATCCCCAGGTCCTTTTCTGCAGAACTGCTGCTTAGCCAGTCGGTTCCCCAGACTATAGCGGTGCATGGGATTCCTCCTTCCTAAGTGCAGGACTCTGCATTTGTCCCTGTTCAACCTCCTCAGATTTCTTTTGGCCCAGTCCTCCAATTTGTCTAGGTCACTCTGGACCCTTCCCTACCCTCCAGTGTATCTACCTCTCAGCAGCTCAGTAACATACATACAGCTTGTAACAAAGGGACCCAGTGGCAGTTCACCCCCGGTAACAGCCCGGTCTTTCCCCCCAGGATGCTGCCGCTCACGGACTGGGTGCTGGAGCTGCTGAGCATGGAGCGGACCCCCTTCCGCGCCTACACCGTTTCCGCCCTGCTCCTTGCTCTGCTGGCCCTGCTCTTCCGCACCCTCCTGCAGCTTGGGAGATCCTGGCACCACTACTATGTGACCTGCCAGCGGCTGCACTGCTTCCCGGAGCCCCCGCGTCGCAACTGGCTGCTGGGACGCTTGGGGATGGTAGGTGTCATGTCCCGTGGGGGCGAGAAGGGGGTGAGTGTCTTTTCTCCCCTCTTACTCCTTGTTGCCACTGAGACATGACTTGACCCCTGCTGGGAGGAGCCACCCTGGCCCACCCCAAGGGAGGGGCTGGTAGAATAGCCCCTGAGAGGGCTGGGGGCAGGTGACCCTGCTGATTCAAGCCTCTCCCTCTCTCCCAGGTGAAGGGCTTTGGCCCCAGCTGGTGCTGGCAAGGGGAGCATGGCATGGCAGGTTGCTCAGGGCGCCGTGCTCGCTGCAGCTGCATGACACATGGGAATGGGGTTGGGACCGAGCAGGGGTAGGAGACGAGGGTCCTGGGACAGCTCCGCCAGGTTCTCAGCACGCGCCCTGTCTGGCACCAGAGTGAGCAGCATCTGAACTCAGTCAGACTTCCTGACCCAACGAGGCGGGCCTGAGCTGGAGGCAGAGGCATTAGCCACGCTGCCGCTGCTGCTCCCCCTCTGCTGTGGGTGGGGCCCTTCCTATGGCTGCTGGGTCTGATGCACCCCAGATACGGCAGGGCCCTGGGATCCACCTCTGGCACTGGATGGGGCAGGTGGGATGCCGGCCCACATGCAGAGTGAGACAGGGGTGCAAATGGCCCCCTAACCACTCAGTGCCCTGCACTCAAATGCCACATTCTCCAGGCAGGGCCCCAGGCTGAGTGTGGGATGTGCCCTGGTGGGTGGCTCTGGGTGCTGGTGCCCAGACACTTGCCCAGTGGCAGGGGCTCTAAGGGAACCAATCCATAGAAGCATCTCTGCTCACCACTGGCCCCTGCCATGCTCCCTGGCCCAGCCCCGTGACACCCCTGCCAGCCAGCTGCACCCCAATGGCTCTGCCTGCATTGGTGGTAAGTGGCCCCTGGGCCTGTTCGGCCGCCTTTGCTGTGGAGCAGGGAGGGTTATAAAGCCCCTGGCAGGATGGCCCCACCTGGTGTAGCTTTGGCAAGGGCATAGCCAATCACCATGTGCTGTGACATCGGGCATTGCAGGAACTCTGCCCCTCAGAGCACAGAGGGACCTAGGAGACCCAACTGGCTGCTTGGAGTGAGGCATGTTTGGCCTCAGAGCAGCCACCAGCGCAGTGAGGGGAGATAGGGTTGGTGTCGGAGGGTCCCCTGACACTAGGGGTCAGGCCAGTCTGTAGGTCCTTGGGGAGAGGGGCAGTCTCGGAAATGTATTGCCTGCTCTGGGGAGCATCCCCCAAGATGGATGGGATGTGAGCACTGGGCCAGGAGCGAGGGTCTTGACAGATACACTTGGTGAGGCATTGCACACGGCAGTCCTGCCTCTGATCACAGGATCCGATTCTGCCCCTGCCTGGCATGCGCTGACTTGCTCAGGAGTCCCGGGTAGGATTGGGTCCCTCCTATATTAACTCTGCCCCGTTCCTCCTGCAGTTCATACCTGGTGAGGAGGGGCTGAGCCTGGTGTCCCAAACAGTGGCTACATTCTCCCAGGTCTTTGTGACATGGATGGGGCCCTTCCTGCCAGTCCTGTGCCTGGTGCACCCTGATTTCCTCAAGCCAATCACAACAGCCTCAGGTACGCTGACTCCTGGGGGTGGTGGTGAGGCTCTGAGGGTATGTCCGTACAGCACGTAGACACCTGTAGCTGGCTCGGGCTCAGACTGTGGGTCTGTTACCCTGCAGTGTAGATATTCCAGCTGGGGCTGGAGCCTGGCCTCTGGGACCTCCTCCCTGTGGGATCCCAGATCTTGGGCTCCAGTTAAGCCCAAATGTCTATACCTCAGATTTACAGCCCTGAGTCCGAGTCAGCTGACATGGGCAGGTCACGGGTGTCTACGTGCACTATAGACACAACTTGTGGGGCCAGAGATGGGAGACACCAGCTGGGCCCCTCTAGCCCGTCCCCTGGGAACCTATGCAGGACTGGCCCCAGCAATCTGTTCTCCAGGGCCCTGGCCAGGCTAGCTGTGAACATCCCAAGGGACAGGGCTCCCAGCCAGTCCCTTACCCCCAGTGTGACATCATGGTGGTATGAAGGCTTTCCTGACTTCCCCAGGGCAGGGCTGGGAGCCAGTCACCTGAGACCCTGTAGAGCAGCCCGACCAGAGCCCTGGGGAAGGCACCAGACAGGACAATCCGCCTGGGGAGCTAATGGCCGTCTCCCTGCAATAGCTCCTCGGAGTCCGCACTGTCCAGCCTGGGTTTCCCCCTGCTCCAGGTCAACCCCCCAGCCCCGTGGGTCACAACCCTCATGTTCTCATACATAATCAGTGCAGGCCCCTTGGATCAACTGACTCGCTCCTCTGCCCGGGTGAACCAATCCTTTCCTGCCACCTTGGCTGCTCTCCCCTGTGTTCTGCACTGTGTGGGCCCAGCAGCCTCTTCTGGCCTTGACCCCTGGGATTGGTTTACTGTCCAGGGGGCCCAGAGCTGAATGCAGGGTGGGTCAGACCAGGAGGGACCATTCTGCTCCTCTAATCTGACTGCCGGTGTCACACAAGGCAGAGACCCTCCCCAGAGCTCCCTTCAGCCAGCCCCAAGCTCCTGGCTGTGCTGGAGGGAGCGTTACAAAGGGACAGCCCATCTCCATGTAAAGACTCCCAGGGATGGCAAAGCCCCTGTGTCCCTGGGCCAGCTGTTCCTGTTAGGGGGCTTATTCCTTCACCCACTTACTTCCCTGGTCCTTCTCGCATGAACCGAGAGCAACAATACCCGAAATCCAAAGGTGCAAACAATTCGATGTTTATTGGGGTGAACTTCCAGCAAGCATGATTCCAGTTTCCTTCCTTAGTATCCTCCTTCCCAGCTCTCAGAGTAACAGCCGTGTTAGTCTGTATTCGCAAAAAGAAAAGGAGTACTTGTGGCACCTTAGAGACTAACCAATACAGCTGTAGCTCACGAAAGCTCATGCTCAAATAAATTGGTTAGTCTCTAAGGTGCCACAAGTACTCCTTTTCTTCTTCCCAGCTCTGACACCACAGAGCCTTACACCTGTGTCCCTGTTCCCATTCCTGCCCTTAGCCAAACATTATTCCAATTTCCCCAGCCCCATTCCCTGTTCCCATTTCCCTCACCCACATGCCCACCCCCTCCCACCCACACCCACTCACTTCCTCATTGACTACAGATTATATAGTAAAACTTGAGTTCTGCTTAGCTATACCTTAACCAATCATTTTCCTGAAATTTAACTAACCAGTCCTAACATATTGTAAGATGATTATGTACCCAATTATATCCCACCACCTTAATTAGTTTACACCCAGCAAAATTAATTATACAGCAGACAGGAACAATCACAGAACCAGACAGAGATGATACAGACAAACAATAGCAAAGTGGGAACTATAATGACAAGACAATACAGAAATGAGGATTTCACATCCCAGCTATTGATAAGTGAGTTCTTGCCAGACAGGATGCTATCAAACTAAGTTTCCTTTTACATTTTCTAGGCACTTCCCTTTCTCTGGAGGTGATAGGAATACAATCCTGTCCTGATAGTGCCTAACAGCCCAATAGCACCTTATTTCAATGTGACTAGTTTGGAATGTGAGGATGTGACTGTTTGCTTCCCAGCTTATGGCTGCCTCTGCTGCTTTGCCAAAGGTCTTAGCTAAGAACAGGGCCTCAGACTGTCATAGTAAGAGAAGGCCCTTACACCAGCAGACAGTGATTTTGATTCTTTCTTTTATACCTCTATAATTAGCCAAGTGATAAGAATACACCTAAATTCTTAGGGGATAGGCCTTTACAGACAGGCCTGAATATCTATATCCTAACAGTTCCCAGGGCTCGATCCCCTCCCTGTTAAACACCTGCACTGTGTTGTCAGTCTGAGTTCGTTCCTGCTGGATCTGACTCTGCCGCTGTCTGCTGGATGGCAGAGCCCCCTGCTCCCAGGCATCCCTGCCCATGGAGGGGCTGGTAGCAGGGATCTAGGCACCTCTTTTCCTGCCCTTGAAGAAATTAAATCCATTGGGCTCCTGTAGCCTCCCCCAGAGAGGCAGGTTTCCCAGAGCTTGAGGTGTTCTGGTGGCTCCTCCCAGACCCCTCCCCAGCTGTCGCTGTGCTATTTGAGGTGGGGGCACATTGGAGGGAGGGGCTATTGCCTCCCTGCTCCATTGTGGGACAGCTCTGCCCAGGCAGCCCCAGGAAGCTTCAGCTCTGTCTCTGGGGCCGTGCTGCAGTGGAAACCTTGTCGGGCAGGCTGGGCTGTGCAGCTCTACGGAATCCCCTTTTCCCCCCCGGCGGTTCTGGATCCCCCCTGGAGGACAGGCTGCCTTAGTCCAGCTCCTCCAGCTCCCTTGATGTGACTGCTCTTGCTGCAGGCCACTGTCTGCACCAGCTCACCCTGGGCAAAGGCCGTCAACGTGCTCTGTGCAGGGAGGCAGGGGAATAAAATGGGGCCATGTAGCTGCGGGGGCCAGGTGTTTGGGGGGTGGGGTCTTCCTTGTGCCCTAGTTTGTACCAATTCCTGTTTGGCTCTTGAGAGATTGTGTCATTTACTGCTTTGGGGAGTCCAGCCCAGCCCCTGCTACTCTCTGGATCCAGGGGCACCCAGAAGGCTGCCTGCTGCCATAGGGGGATGGGGCAGAGTCCCCCTGGGGTGTGGGCGAGGAGTGCAGGAGCAGGCAGAACGCCTCCAGGTGTCCCAGCTCCGCCAGCGCAGGCCCCTCTCTGGTGAGCGAGTTGCTGGGGCTGTGCGCTACAGGGGGACGCGTGATGAGCTGAAGCCAGACTCCGACGGAATCCAGCCCCCAGCCTGGTCGCTGCTCCCTGGCCTGGGGGCTCCTGCTCCAGCCTCTTCTGCCCCCTTGCGGAGGGGACATCTGTCCCCGTTAACGTACTGCTGCCACTCTTCCCAATTAGCCCTGCTCCAAGTGGCGCCTGGGCCCGCAGGGCCAAGGGCACGTGGCGCTACGCTGGGGCTTGTTTGCTCATCCCTGAACTGCTGCCCTGCAGGGTGGTTGAGAAGTGACTCTGGAAGTTTCACCAGGGCCCTAAGTCCAGAGCCAAAGCAACAAATAGAAATGCTGCCCCTCCCCGCCAGCCTAGCATCCAGCCCTACCCCGCCAGCCCTTTGTATGACTCGCTGTGCCCAGGAGCCCAGTGCAGTCTGCGGGAACTTTGTAAACAATCCCGTTCCTGATGCAGCAGCGGGAACAGAGTCCAGCTCCCTCCCCCAGTGCCAGGCAGGCTTGGCAGGACACAGAGAGGGGAGGTCTGGCCTTAGTCCTCAAAGCCAGCAGCTGGGTCTGAGCAATGAGTGTTGCTCACTGGAGCAGAGTTGGATGTCACGGGGCCAGGAGAGAGGGGCTTTGGGGCTCAGGAGCCCTCAGTCTCCTGCTCAGCTCAGCTGGATGGCAGAGAAGCGCAGGGCGGCGATGCAGCTGGGGCTGTGTGAATGCATGTAGCCAGTTCATGCCGGGGCTGAGGGCTCATGCTCGCTGCCCACTGAGCCCCCGGGTTCACCTCTGCACGGAGAATGGCTGGGAGCCGTGTTTGCAATAACACAGGGAGCCCCAAGTGGCCCCATCCAACCGACTGCCAGGTGAGGGCAGCCCTCCCTCCCCCATTAGAAAGGAAGCCAGAGGCGCTCTGAGAGCAGCCAGCAGTGGGTCTGCTTGGGGAGCTGCCGCTCCTGCAGTGGGCTGAGTCGGGCGCTGGGCCCAGCATGTCGCCCTGGCCGGAGACGTGGCCGGAGTCCCAGCTGGCCCGTGGCTAACCCCTGGCTCCTTGTTGTAGGGTCAGAACTCGGAGGAGGGGATGCAGTGCGTAGATGAGCTCGTCGGGGGCTACAGCCACTCCTGCCTTTGGTGGTTTGGGCCCTGGTTTCCCATTCTCCGGCTCTTCCACCCAGAGGCCGATAAACCCGTGCTGCTGGAGTCAGGTAGTGAGGGTGGCCCCAGCCCCAGGAGTTTGTGTGTCCGTCCGTCTGTCTGTCCTGGGGCTCAGCAGGGGTTGGATTCCCAGCAGGCGCCTGGAGCTCTCGATGTTATGTGTGCTGCACCCGCCATGACGGGACCTCTAGGGACATGAGCCCAGTGGTGAGAGGGCAGCTGCTCCCTAGAAAAGCCCCCGGGCAGGAGGACTGGCTGCTGCGACCAGCCCTCCTCCACGTGGCTGAGGAGGAAGCTGCCTGGCTGTCGGGGCTGGGGGAAGGGATCAGGTCTCAGGCCGAGCTCAGCTCCGCAGGTGGCTGTTCATTGGGCTGCTTGTCTGGCTGGGTGCTGCCAACCCAGGGTCCTTAGTGAGTCCCCCTGGCCCCAGAGGAGTTAGGGCAGAGGCTGTAGCCATCCTTTAGCGTCCTGAGAGGAGCACGTCCCACTGGCTGAAGCCCAGCTGGAGCTGCCGTCAGGCTCTGGGCCAGTGACCCATGGGAGCAAAGGTTCATTGCAGCCCTGCCAGCATCCCTGGCTGGTGATAGGCGAGTGGGGGATCTGATAGCATCCAGCTGGCTCAGGGACACCTTCATCAACTCAGTCCATGGTCCCAAAGGGGGCACGGCAGGGCTGTGGGGTGAAGGGGACAATGAGGGAGGTGGTCCAGGGGAGAAACAGGTCAGGGAGAGTCATAAGGACCAAATGGCCGATATTCTTGCGGGGGCCTATGGGGAGCAGCAGAGAGTGTGAGGCTGATACTGTTGTGGGGGTGCATGGCCGTGAGGCTAGTGGGATGTTGGGGGTGGGGGAATCTGGAGAATGGTGCAGAGAGGGGGTGGTCCTGGGGCTAGTGGTGCAGGGGGGGCAGTTTCTGCCCCTTATTGTCTCTGGCTGACCCAGGGAGAGGAGCAGCTGTGGCCAGCTCAGTCTCAGAGAGCTGGGCCTGCCAAGCCACCTTTGCCCGTCTCCCGTGTCCCCCACCCGAGTGCCAGCCATTCGCACAGCCCTGCGAGGTAGGGAGTCACTGAGGTACAGAGGGGGCAGGGGACTCACACAGCATGTCCATGTAAGAGACAGGAATAGAACCCAGGAGTCCTGGCTCCCAGCCCCCTCCAGACCCTGCTGTAGCCACAGGATCCCCACTCTGCTCGCAGAGCCAGGGAATACAGCTAATAGGGAGTTTTAAGGATGCCAAGCTCTCTATTGTGAAGGCCCCACGTGACTGCCAAGCTCACGCAGTCCGTGGGTCACAGGCACTGCCCCAGGAGGAGTCTCTGTCGCGCTGCAGGCCCAGCCCAGGCTGCGGATGCTGCTTGTGCCCCGTGTCCTCCTACCTGTCTGTGACTCGCTCAGAGCAAGCCTGCTCTGCGTGAGGGGCCTGGTGGCTCAGCACCTTGTCCCTGTCGTGTGGCTCCTTCACGCTGTTCACTGAGCCTGTCCCGTTGCCCCAGCAGCCACCCTCCTGGCTCCTAGGGTAGAGCCTGGAGCAGGGTGTCCAGCAGGGTTCTGCCTTGTCTGATGGGGGCTGCTTTCACAGGGCGATGCGCCAAGGCTCCTTAGGAAACAGCCTGTGGAGCAGGTGGGCACTGGACAGACCCACATTCCTGCAGCTGCCCCTTTCCAGACCAAAAGGGGGCCCAGTGGAGCTGCAGCTCCAGCCGGGGCTCTGATAACAGTAGTCCTGCACTCCTTCCCTGTGTCCTAAACCGTGTATGTGTGTGTGAGCGCTAACGCCAGGGTGCACCCCATTACCGCCCCCAGTGCTGTGTGTGTCTGAGCACTAACACCGGGGTGCGCCCATCTCTGTTCCACTCTGCCGTGTGTGTGTCTCAGCACTAAACCCCAGGTGTGCCGCATCTCTGCACCCCCGAGCCATGTGTGTCTCAGCACTAACCCCTGGGCCTGCCCGTCTCTGGTCTCCCCCACAGTTGCCATCGCACCCAAGGACTACCTGTTCTGTGGCTTCCTGAAGCCCTGGCTAGGTGAGTGCCCTTTCTTCTGGGCTTGGATCTGTTGTGCTTGGTGTCATGGGGCCCGGACCCCAGGGGAGGGCTTGTGGGGAATGGAGGGTGTGATGTTCCCCTCTGGTGTTATCTGGACCAATAATCAGCTAGGTCACTCCAATCCTTGACTCTGGGAGCCAGCCTTACCCTGCTCTTCTGTGAGAACCCCCACTCTGGGGCTGTTCACACACAGCCCCTGGCATGGAACTTGCTCCTTGGTCTGTGCAATCAAATGACACTAGCCAATATCTCTGGTCCCAGACACAACCCTAGGAACCTCCGTCTTGCAGTGTCCAGTTATGCCCGCTGCAAGCTTATGAGATTTCATCAATTTAACAAAGAAATTGATATTTACCAGGCTTGTTCTCCCAAGGGGAGTCTCAAACCAAATGCACTGCGTCAGGTAGAATAAACAAAGAGATTTATTGACTACAAAGATAGATTTAAGTGATTTATAAGTCAAAGCAAAACAAGTCGGATTTGGTCAAACAAAATGAAAGCAAAACACATTCTAAGCTGATCTTAACACTTTTATTGTCCTTACAAATTTAGATGCTTCTCACCACAGGCTAGCTGGTTGTCCTTCAGTCAGGCTCTCCCCTTTGATCAGCGCTTCAGTGGCTTGGTGAGGTCTGTAGATGGAGGTGGAAGAGAGAAGAAGACCATGGCAAATGTCTCTCCCTTTTATCATGTTCTTTCGTCCCTCTTGGCTGTGTCCCCCCACCCTGACCCTTCAGGGTCAGGTGAGCATTACCTCATCGCAGTCCCTGACTGACCAAGGGAAGGGGAGTGACTCACCAAGTTCCTACACCAAAGGCTCTTAAGCAAAGTAAGCTATCGTGGGATAAGAGGGAAGGTCCTTTCTGGATCAGTAACTGGTTAAAAGACTGGAAACAAAGGGTGGGAATAAATGGTCAGTTTTCAGAATGGAGAGAGGTAATAGTGGTGTCCCCCAGGGGTCTGTACTGGGACCAGTCCCATTCAACATATTCATAAATGATCTGGAAAAGTGGGTAAAGAGGTGACGACGAAATTTACAGATAATACAAAACCGCTCAGGATAAGTCCAAAGCAGACTGCAAAGAGTTTCAAAAGAATCTCTCCAAACTGGGTGACTGGGCAACAAAATGGCCGATGAAATTCAATGCTGATAAATGCAAAGTAACGCACATTGGAAAACATAATCCCAACTATACATAAATAATGATGGGGCCTGAATCAGCTGATAACACTCAAGAAAGAGATCTTGGAGTCATTGTGGATAGTTATCTGAAAACATTCACTCAATGTGCTGCGGCAGTCAAAGAAGCGAACTGAATGTTGGGAACCATTAGAAAAGGGAGAGATAATAATGCAGAAAAATATCATATTGCCTCTATATAAATGCATGGTACCCCCACATCTTGAATACTGCATGCAGGTGTGGTTGCTCCATCTCAAAAAAGATATATTGGACGTGGAAAAGGTTCATAAAAGGGCAACAAAAATGACTAGGGGTATGGAACAGGTTCCATATGAGGAAAGATTAAAAAGACGGGGATTTTTCAGCTTGGAAAAGAGACGACAAAGGAGGGATATGGCCACTGTTGGCAGACAGGAGACTGGGCTGGATGGACCATTGAGCTGATCCAGTCTGTCCATTCTTATGTCAGTGTGGAGCTGGAGCTACTCGTGCCATAGCCATGAGCGCCAGCACATGGGTGTGCCCAGGATCACACACACGCCGTCACATGCGCACGTACCTCTATACGCATACCACCACGCACCTGCACGTACACACACGCATGCGCCTGCATGTTCATGCCCACACGTGCCCCCACAAACACACACACACATGCTTCACTCACACCCCCACCCATGCACGCATTGCACACGTGCACGCACTCTCGTGCTGCCCAACATGCACCAGGGAGGTTGATTCTCGCTGAGCACCCCAGCTGGCTGCGACTCAGCGGGCTGCAGGGGGCCTGGGCTGCGGGATCTCTGCCAGGGCTCTGAGCTGAGTGCCTGTCATCTCAGGGGACGGTTTGCTGCTGAGCAATGGTCCGAAATGGGTCGGCACCGGCGCATGCTGACGCCAGCCTTCCACTTCGACATCCTGAAGCCCTACATGAAGATCTTCAACCAGAGCACTGACATCATGCATGTGAGTAACCCCCTCCCGTCATGGCACCAAATCTATGCCTGTGCCTTTGGCCCCTCCCACAGCACACACTGCCCTGGCACCCGCCAGCCTGCCCGTGGACCCTCCCCCCCACGGCACACACTGCCCTGGCACCCGCCAGCCTGCCCAGGACCCTCCCCCATGGCACACACTGCCCTGGCACCCTTCAAATCCCAGCCTGCCCGTGGACCCTCCCCCCATGACACACACTGCCCTGGCACCCGCCAGTCTGCCTGGGACCTTCCCCCCCCATGGCACACGCTGCACTAGTGCCTTCCTCCCTTGGCATATGTGGAACCAGCAGCCTGCCCTCCCCATGCCTCCCCCACACCCTATGCAGTATGCTGTACCATCACTACGTAGTGCTTCTGGCCCTGCACCGCCCCCCGGGCATATACTGCACCGATACCCTGCCCATCCACCCGCCTGCCCACTGCTCTTTCACCTGCCCCCACCACATGCCCAGCCCTGTCACTGCACCAGTCCACTAGCCTCCTCCCCTGTCTGCTTGCCTGTCTCTGACGCTGGCCCACCCGCATTGCATGGGCACTGGGCTCCGCAGTGCTGTCCCTGCAGGCAGCTGCTCGGGGGCTGTTGTTCCCCCACAGGCCAAGTGGCGCCGGCTGGTGGCGTCAGGCTCCACCTCCCTGGACATGTTTGGTCAGATCAGCCTCATGACCCTGGACAGTTTGCAGAAATGCGTCTTCGGCTACAACAGCAACTGCCAGGAGTGAGTGACGCGGGGGCAGCTCCCCCAGCAGGGCCCCGCGCTGACCTGAGGGTGGGAGCCCCCTCACTGCGGGAGGTCAGAGTGGGGAGAATGGGCTGCAGGGTCCCTCCCTCCCTTCCTGGCCTGGCCCCAGTGAGCCTGGCCGGATTCACGGAATGGGTCCCTGAACTGGAGATCCCAGGGCGGGGAGGGTGTTACTGCAGGCCTGGGCAGGGGCTCTCCAGTGGGGTGTCTGGAGGCGTTGGGGGGTTGCTATAGTGGCTGCGCCAGGCCCGGGTCAGCAGTGGGGGTGGAGCTCCTGCAGCTCACTGCGCGGAGGCTGGTGCTTGGTGCTTGCACTCGCAGGTCTGTCTGCTAACGCCTGTGGGGTCGGCATGGCTGCGCTGTGACTCCTGGGGGATGATCCTGCTGTTGCATGCCTCTCGCTGCCAGGAAGCTCCTCGCCTCAGTCCCATCACCCCAGAACCCTCCTGCCCCCAGTTTGTACGTGTACTGCAGGGCCCTCGTCGGCAGCTTGTACCTGTTTTACTGCACTGGTGCACATACAGACATGAGTATAATTCTTGAGGTTCAGATTTATAGCCGAGATGGAGAGCTTTGCAGAGGCAAAGAGTTCTTTCAGAAATAGTCCATTGGTTATAGTCCAGTGTTTATATTCAGGGCGGTCCAGTCAGAACTGGGATCTCAGTCCTTGTGGCTTAGGCTTCCCCTGCATGAAGCCTCAAGCAGATCTGAGATAAACAGGATCAGGACCCAAGGGTCTTTTTATACAACTCCAGGCCTTCTTTGACAGGTTGGAGTCCTTAGACCAACAATAGGCCATCGGGGCGACTCTGAAGTAGGTCCATCACCAGTAATTAGCTACACGAAGTAACACAAGGCAGTTGCCGGTTTTTCCACCAGTCGCAGATGATTGGCTGTACATTTCAAAGAGAGAGGAATACAGCGACGATATCCTGCGTTTACAGTTCATTGATGTTCTTTTGATCTCTGAATTAACCGAATACAGCATGGACAGGGACTGTTTGATTACATTGTTGACCTCTGCTAGTATGTACGTAAATACCCAAAACCACAAACGTGATCTCCCCGTATGTTTTTAAGGGTTGAATCTGAGTCATTTGTCCTGCAGGATGCTTAACCCTTTCTGGTCATTTGTCACCGTCCCACACTGGCTGAGCCGCAGCAGCAGCCAGAGGCACCCAAGCTTGGTCCCTTCCCCGCCGGCCGGCCCGGAGATCCCGTGGCTGGGAGATCACGCCATCGCTCTGTGGCGAGGCCCAGCCCGCCGGGATCCCCCAGCTCTGATCAGGGGGCCCCCGCCCCGGCCTGTCAGGCACATGCTGGCCTGTTGTGTTGCAGGACACCCAGTGACTACATCGCAGCCATCCTGGAACTCAGCTCCCTGGTGGTGGGACGCCAGCACCGCCTGCTCCTGCACTGCGACTTCCTGTACCGCCTGTCACCCGACGGGCGGCGCTTCCGGCGCGCCTGCGACACCGTGCACCGCTTCACGGCCGACGTGGTGCAGCGGCGCCACCAGGCCCTGAGCCACCGGGGCAGGGAGGCCTGGCTCAAATCCAAGCAGGGCAGGACGGTGGGCTTCATTGACATCCTGCTCCTGGCCAAGGTAACGTGGTGGGGGGGTCTGCCCCGTGGGGGTGGGGGGAGGTCACGGATGTCCTGCGATTGGCCAAGGGGACATGGGGGGCCTGCCCCGTGGGGGTGGGAGGAGGTCACGGATGTCCTGAGATTGGCCAAGAGGACATGGGGGGGCCTGCCCCGTGGGGGTGGGCGGAGGTCACGGATCTCCTGCGATTGGCCAAGGGAACATGAGGGGGCCTGCCCCGTGGGGGTGGGGGGAGGTCACGGATGTCCTGCGATTGGCCAAGGGGACATGGGGGGGCCTACCCCGTGGGGGTGGGGGGAGGTCACGGATGTCCTGCGATTGGCCAAGGGGACATGGGGGGGCCTGCCCCATGGGGGTGGGGGGAGGTCACGGATATCCTGCAATTGGCCAAGGGGACACAGTGGGAGATCCTGCCCTCGGGAGTGTGGGGGTTCGTTGACGTCCAGGGCAGGGCCTGGAGTTCCCATTTGGCACTGCCAGAGAGTCCTGGGGAGCAAGGACACCCGGACTCTCCACGGTCCCTCTCTGCCCCCGGCGGCTCTCACGCTACGCTGGCCTCTCTCTGCAGGCCACGACACCACAGCCAGCGGCCTCTCCTGGGTGCTGTATAACCTGGCCTGTCACCCCGAGTACCAGGAGCGCTGCCGGGAGGAGATCAAGGACTTACTGCGGGACAAGGAGTCGGAGGAGGTTGAATGGTGAGATGGCTGCTTCAGCTGCAGTGCTGACCCCCAGCACCCCCACTTCCACGCCCTGTAGTTCCAGCACAGCCCCCACCCCACCTGTGAGGGTTAGCCCAGCCGCTGCCCTCCCCTCCCCTCCCCACCAGTCTGTGCCTAGCACTGGGGTCCCTTCACCTCTGCCAGCCTCACAAGCTGGAGGGCTTCCCCTGCAAGATGGGCCTAGGCTGCTCCACAGTGCCCGAGGGCCCTGCTGCTCTGGGTTTTGCATGTCCCCCCTGGATGCCCAAGGACCCTGCCACTCAGATGTGCATGCTCCCCCCCCCACCTCGTCACGGTGTTGTTTGTCCCCTCAGTGCCAGCTCCATGCCTATGCGAGTCTGTCCCAGCCCCATTGCCTGGCTCATGGGCTCACACTGGGCCCCCCATGCATCCACCTCTGGGGCCAGCGCTAAGCTCTGCTCTCTGCAGGGAGGACCTGTCCCGGATGCCCTTCTCCACCATGTGCATCAAGGAGAGTCTGCGCCTGCACCCGCCCGTCACGGCCATGTCCCGGCTCTGCACCGAGGACATCAAACTGCCCGACGGACGTGTCCTACCCAAAGGTACCAGCCTTCTTCCCTGCCCCCCAGCCAGGGGCATGGCACCGGAACTGGGCCCATAACCCCTGTGGTGCACAACCCCTCCCCTCCTTCTCCCTTTCCTCTCTCTAATGAGGCAGTTTCCTCTCTGGCAGGGAACGTCTGTCTGATCAGTATCTATGGGACGCATCACAATCCTGCTGTCAGGCCGGAGCCCCAGGTACCACTGGTTACTCTGTTCTGCCCCTTTGGCTCTACTCCACCCCACGGCCACCTCCAGCGTGGCACCAGGGGGCGCTGTGCTGCAGAGAGTGGGATTGCGGGGCTCGGTAGGGGCACTGTCCCCTCGGAGTCATTGCTGACCCAATGCCCCAGCGTGGCACCAGGGGGTGCTGAAGTGCCGTCAAAGTAGCTGCTTCCTATGCCCAGTGACCCTCCCCAGAGAGGAAGCTCCTCCTCCCCCCCCAGCTCGCCTAGAGGGGAGTGAGGGTCGCACCCCCATTCACACTGGGTGGGGATGGGTCACTGAGTGCTGGGTGGAGGCAGAACCATCCCCGCTGCCAGCGCATGGCCCCAGTCAGAAGCTCACTCTTGGGGAGCCTGGTGCCCAAGCTGCACCCGGGGAGGGGCTGCCTTTGCTCCCCCTTGGCTCAGGGACCAGCCCCACACCCCACCCTTCGCCCTCGCTCCCCTCACCGTGCCTTGTGCTTGCTGCTCCAGGTCTATAACCCACACCGCTTCGACCCAGAGAACTCCAAGAACCAGCCCCCACTGGCCTTCATGCCCTTCTCTGCTGGACCCAGGTAACCTGCCTGCCGGGCTCAGAGCCCCTCGCCGCACGAACTGCCCCCTCCCCCACCCCCGGCTGCCCACCAGCAAGCGGCTCCCTGGCTGCAGTGAAGCATTGTGGGACAGGCAGGAGGTGGCCTCTGGTCAGTGCTGGGGCCAGCTGTTACTGCTGAGGATCTGTCCCTTCTCCCACAGGGGGGTGGGCTCCCCCCAGCATCTGTCTGTCCCTGCTCCCCCATCCCTGCCCTCACAGGGGGTGTGGCTTCCAGGCGAAGAGCACTGGCTGACACCCCTGGCTTTCTCGCAGGAACTGCATCGGGCAGAGGAGGCGCTGTGGGGTCCGGGCATGGGGCCCCTCAGGTGCTGCAGGCTCCTTTCAGACACCAGCTGCTTAGCCCTCCCCCACCTGCCCCTGGGAGGCAGGGTGACAAGTGCCTCTCCCCAGCCCCGCTGGATGCCCACGGCCACCTGGTGACTCAATGTCAGAGCTAGAAATGGAGCCAAGCAGCCTGGCTCCCGGCGCTGCCCACTCACAGCCTGGGCGACCCCTTGGCCTGCGTTCCCTGCCCCCACTGGCCAGAGGCAGGGTGCCAAGCTGTCTGGCCACTAGTCTAGAATGTGGGAGACCCATGTTCAATTCCCGCTCTGCCACAGGCTCCCTGAGTGGCCTTGGGAAAGTCAATCAGCCTCTGGCCCTCAACTCCCATCAGTGCAATGGGGCTAATGGCCCTGCCCACAGGGGATGAGGGTAAATGCAGTTGGGGGGTGAAGTGCCACATACTTATGGTGGGGCATCTAAGAACACGTGGTCAATAACCCTAAATGCTATGGGCTTGTTAGTGGATCAGCCCACCTGTGCCCCGATGCTGCTGTCTGTAGCTGAGGGTCTGGTCTGTCTCTCACTCCTCTTCCCCGGAGGGTAGGCATCTTTCCTCCTGCTCTGTCTTGCTCCCCCCACTCCTGCACTCATCAATCCACCTGCCTGGCCTGGGGCATGAACAGCTGAGAGGCCTGCAGGCACGTGGCTCAGTGCTCTGGCCGATCTTCCTGAGGGGCCTCCAGTGCCCCAGGTGAGCGCTGGCAAAGGCCATTTCTCACTCTGCTGCAGGTGGCTTTGGGGTGGGGCAGCGATCCAGGGGGCAGCTGCCCAGCAATCGCAACCTGCTGCCTGCAGTCACCTGCGGGAGTTGGGGCAGGGAAGCCTTTGTTACTCACGCACATGTACAATTCCCCATTGTGTGTGTGTATCGCCAGACCGTGTCCGGGAGGGCTGGCTGCAGACACAGCAGGGACCCACTCCCTCCCACAGGGAACTCATGGCTCAAAGAGACAAACAATGGTTGAGAGAGCGAGCAGGGGGCCATATGTGGCCGCTGGGGCAGATGGACCTGGAGCTGCGGGACAGTTGGTTTCATGATATTTCTAAGTTGGTTCCGGACCATGGTGAAGTCCAAGGCCCCTGCTGCAGGGTCGAGGCCACGAGGCTTTGGGATCTGGCCTCGGGGTTTCAGGATCTGGCCCTGGAATCTGGCCACTGAGCTTTGGGTTCTGTCCACCGGCCACGTGGCGGCAGGCTCCAGTCCCAGGCCCCCCCCGCCATCTCCCCAGTCCCCACTGCCTCCTCGAGCCCCAGACTTCAACCGCGTGCTCCGTTCCTTGGCCACAGGGCTTCAGGCCCCAGGATCTGGCCACGGGTCTTCTGGCTCTGGTCCCCAGCTGTGAGGCAGCAAGTGCCAGCCCCAGGTTCACCAACCCCCCTTTGCCCAAGCCCACTCTGCGTCCTCCAGCCCCGGGTTTTTGGGCTCTCTGGCTCTGGCTCCTGACCATGCAGCAGCGGGTGCAGGCCCCCAGCTCCCCCCTCTCCACCATCAACTCTGGCCCCTGCTGTCACTCCCACCCCCACAGTCCCACATTGCCTCCACCAGCTCTCTATTCATTCCCTTCAGTGCTCCGGGCCCCCACTGCCTCCATATCCACCTCCCCATACAGGGTTTAATTTGTCTCCGGGCTTGCCAGGGCTGTGTAACTGCTGTGAAAAGTGATATTTGTATGTTTGGTAATGTCACTTTTCACAGCAGACTTAGTAGCTAGCTGGGAGGCTGTGAAAAGTGATATTAACATACAAGTATCACTTTTCACGGCAGCAGATTTACTAGCTCACAAGGCTAAAAATAACAAAAGCAACCAAAAAAGCAAAAGAAACTACAACAAAAAAGACAAGAACATGCAAAGCACGTTTGTTTGCGTTTCTATTCTGTTTAGAGCCAGTAAAGAATAGAGAAAACTGTACTTTATTTTTATTATTCAGTCTGCAAAAAAACCCCAAACCCTACGTAAATAAATTACACTAATTTGGACGTGTGTGTATGTGCGTATTTGTTTATTTTTTTCTTAAAGTTAATTAAGTATTTTAGGAACAAGTGTCAGAGTGGCCACCAGCAAGAGTCACTGCCGCTGGCGAGGGGCCCCTGCATAACGGTCAGGCTTAAGAAAACTGGGGGAGATGAAAGAACTGCTTGTTGACCTGTGAACGACTGATTCTTGTAACATCGGTGTTGTCCAAAGTCTCAGTGAACACCTTTGTGTAGTGACCCCGGAAGTAATACTCCCATGAGGTGGGACTTCCAGTGACCTGTGTGCAGGGCTTACAGGGTCAAGGGGTGGGGTTAACATTTGATTGATGGTAGGGCCCTTATACTACTCGCTCCCGCGACCCAAAATTGGAACAAGAGAGACTATAATACTGGAGAGAAAGAAAGGAATGCTTTAAATGTTTTAAATTCTTGTACTGTGCTGTAAATTCTTTTCCCCAAATTAATTCAAAACATTCATTTGTATTTTTTATTTTTCTATTTTTTTGTTGTTTTATAAAACAATACAGCAACTATAATACTGGCCAGTATTATACTTTTATAAATAGAATACAGCAACCATAATACTGGCCCGTATTAGCCATTCTCCTACTGCTCAGATGCTGTAAGGGAGAGATGGATCAGGCCCTGTAAAGTAGGCCGGGGTGATTTTTTTATGACTCCAGGTGTCTTTATTACACATCAGGACATCTAGTCATTCTGATAGATGTGCAGCCTCTGGACAAGCTCAGTGATAAGCATGTATATTACACTGCTTGCTCAGGGGTCATTACTATAGAAACAGCCAAGTACTGGCCCAGATCCTCAAATACACCTGAGCTTTAGACTCTGGGTTGTTCTAAATTATGCTGTCTTGTAACAGCGATTGCTGTACGGGAGATTGCTGTAGCACCGGGGTCGGCAACGTTTGGCATGCAGCCCCGCAGGGTAAGCCCCCTGGCGGGCCGGGCCAGTTTGTTTACCTGTCGCGTCCACAGCTTTGGTCGATCGCGGATCCCACTGGCCGCAGTTCCCCACTGCAGGCCAACAGGGGCTGCAGGAAGCCGTGGCCAGCACATCCCTCGCCCCGCGCCGCTTCCCACAGCCCCCATTGGCCTACAGCAGGGAACCACGGCCAGTGGGAGCCATGATGGGCCGAACCTGCGGACGCGGCGGGTAAACAAACTGGCCTGGCCCGCCAGGGGCTTACCCTGGGGGGCTGCGTGCCAAACGTTGCCAAACCCTGCGGTAGCACAGCGCACACTGTGTGTGCCTGTAGTGGGCTGGTCACCGGCTCCTGCTCTGAAGGGCTTGAAATCGGCCCTGGGAGAGGGCTCAGCGTGCCAGAGGGCTGCTGCTGCTAGGAGAGCAGCGAGCCTCGGCTGACTGGGGAAAGAGCCACAGAGGCGGCCATGCCCCAACCAGGCCACAGCTGGCCTGTATGAAAAGGCTGGGATCTAGGCGCTCAGAAAGGCTCTGTCCAGGCTTGTAGGGCGTAGGGCCTGGCTGTCTGCAGAAAGGGGAGTGGGAGTGAAGCCGGGCTGGGGAAAGGCCAGAGGAGCTCCAGGCTGGCAACTCCCCAGGCTGCAGGGCCTGGTCCTAGGCCCACAGAGGTAGTGGGTGGTAGAGGAAGGCAGCTGGTCCAAACCCCCCTGGCCTATGATGAGTGGCTTTTACACTGCAGCCTGCCCCAGGGAGTGGGGGCTTGATAGTGACTGGCAGTAGCGCAGACTGAGGCAAGGTGGAGATTGGAGGGTTGTGGGTTCCCCGGAGAGGGGAGACCCAGAGGCAGGGTGTGGGGGGTATTGCCAGGGGGCAGCACCCCAGATAAAAAGGCACCAGGGTCCGGGAGGGCCAGGGGGCCAGGGGACAGTGAGACACCGGCCGAAAGAGGGTGCTCCGTGCTGGAAAGAGCTAATTCCCGAACGACCAGCAGGAGGCGCCGCAGGGGTGAGTCGTAGTGCTGCTCCCGTGCCATCTTCTGTTTCCAGCTCACACCCCATATACTTGGGTGGGAAGCTAGGAGTTGGTGACCTACAGCCAGCTATGCTGGCTCTACGCTATATCTGCTAGTTCTCTGTGTGTTAGGGATTTGCACATGCTGGGGAATTCCTAGCGGCCTCTTAGGGCAGCTTTGTGGCTACTTTGCCCTGCTCCACTGCAACATAGGGCAGCAAAAAGGTGACTTTACAACTAACCCCACCCCTATTTATGCACCTACATGTGATTGTTAGGAGTCTAAGTTTAGGTACCCAGGTTTGGAAAATTCAGTCACCTGGCATAAAGTTGTCTGACAAATATGCCTTTAAACATCATTCCCCTTGTTTTTCAAATATCTATTTTAAACACCACAATGTTGATAGAGATTTAGGTGCCCTAATCAGCACCTCTGCAGGTGGCTATAATGGGTATTTAGGCATAACTGCAGATTTTAGTGCTTAACTTTAGTCACCCAAAGCCTTTGTATTTGTATTGCCCAATCCTATGAGTTGCTGAGTGTTCTCAAACTCCCACTGATGTTGTTGGGAGATAAGGATGCTCTGCCCTTCAAAGAAGGCACTCAGCAGATATAACTCATCCTCCCAAGTTAGCTACTGTGATCCTCCACCTCCATATAAAAAGGTCACTGTATGGTCAGGTTTCTAGTCTCCATCACCACCTCATTCTCCAGTTTACTGTCCCCCTGGGTTCAGGGCCTGTGAGGATTCCTCAGGCAGCAGTTAGCAGAGGAGGGCGAAAGGCAGAGGGAGTCTGGGATGTTATTGCTTACAGCTCTCAATGGGGAGACAATGTTCCTCTAACAGTTGGATATTGGAAGGAAATCAATAGAGACCCCTGTTGAATTGACACATTCTGCTCATTCAAAAGCGACAATATTAAGTAATATGGGTTCCCCATATCTTGTAGTGTTTCCTGTTCTGGTGATTGCTTTCTATACCATATCTTGCAGCTTATTCCCTGTTCATGTCATCATATTATTGTTCCCTAGTATTCTCCTCTCTGTTTATGTGTAGTAAGGGGCACTGTACAAAAGACTGACGACTCTTCACATTTCTTTTTCAGGTGCTGGCCATGTATCTCACAAATAAGGTCAGATGTAAATAACCCAGCCCCAGACTTTGTATTCACTGTGCACACATTTCCTACGAAACTGTTTGAAGTATCTGCTTCAATTGCTCAGAGGCCTGATTTCTTCTTTCAGAGAAATTGGGGCTTCCTGCCTGTCCACTGTAACCATGATGTGCGGGCTTCTTCCCTTGCCCATTCTCCATGGAGATGGAAGAAGACCTCAGTGCCTCTCTGGGGTCTCTAACCACTCTTTCGGGATCCCCACAAAGCTAGATCTAATCTCTGTAGTTAGTGATCTGGGGACTGGTTCTTAATCATATTCTCTTCTTTGTTTTTCTGGGAATTCAGTGTTGCTGATGAATTCTGGCTTGTAAGCGGCACGGACTGTGTTTTGGTGAGTTAGCCTCCCTCCTGTCTAGCCTATTTCTGGGTCAGAAGGCTATCTGTGAACTGCGTCTGTTTACTTACAGACTTAGGATAGGTGCCTGTAATAGTGTGTGTGGGAAGGCATCTCTGCTTTTCTAAGCCAAGTCCCTGTTTGTATACTGCAAGACTTTATCAGAGAAGACCCATAGGATTCCCTAACTTCCCCCACTGCACTACAAGGGAATGACTGTCATTGGGTATCTCTGATAGGGTATGTCCTGCTGTGCTGACTGGTCTTGTGACTTCTCTGTATCAGGGACCAGCTCATTTTGTTAATAATTCACATTGGACTAGAGCTGGGTGAAGGCTGAAGGGTCAGTTCACTGTAGGGCTCACCAGTTAAACTCCACAGTTCAGAGAATCCTAGAAATGTAGGGCTGGAAGGGTCCTAGAAAGATCATCCCAGTCCAGCACTATACTTAGACCCTCCCTTACAGCTCTTTGTCTAATGGGTTCTTAAAAACCTCCAATGATGGTGTCATAAATATAAAGGGAAGGCTAACCACCTTTAAATCCCTCCTGGCTAGAGGAAAAAACCCTTTCACCTGTAAAGGGTTAAGAAGCTAAAGACAATCGCTGGCACCTGACCAAAATGACCAGTGAGGAGACAAGATACTTTCAAAGCTGGAGGGTGGGGCAGAAAACAAAGGGTTCTCTCGGTCTCTGTGTGGCCTTTGCCTGGACCAGACCAAGAATGCAGGTCAGAACTCCTGTAAAAAGTCAGTAAGCAATCTAGCTAGATGTGCATTAGATTCTGTTTTGTTTAAATGGCTGATAAAATAAGTTGTGCTGAATGGAATGTGTATTCCTGTTTTTGTGTCTTTTTGTAACTTCAGGTTTTGCCTAGAGGGATTCTCTATGTTTTGAATCTGATTACCCTGTAAGGTATTTACCATCCTGATTTTACAGAGGTGATTCTTTTATTTTTTTCTTCAATTAAAATTCTTCTTTTAAGAACCTGATTGGTTTTTCTTTGTTCTTAAGATCCAAGGGTTTGGGTCTGTGTTCACCTATGCAAATTGGTGAGGATTTTTATCAAGCCTTCCCCAGAAAAGGGGCTGTAGGGTTTGGGAGGATTTTGGGGGGAAAGACGTTTCCAAGCAGGCTCTTTCCCTGTTGTATATTTGTTAGACACTTGGTGGTTGAAGCAATAAGGTCCAGGGGCAAAAGGTAAAATAGTTTGTACCTTGGGGAAGTTTTAACCTAAGCTGGTGAAAATAAGCTTAGGGGGGTTTTCATGCAGGGCCCCACATCTGTACCCTAGAGTTCAGAGTGGGGAAGGAACCTTGACAGATGGGGATTCCACAACCTCCCTTTGAAGCCAGTTCCAGAGATGAACTATCTTTATAGTTAGAAAGTTTTTCCTAATATCTAACCTAAATCTCCCTTGCTGCAGATTAAGCTGATTCCTACTTCCAGTGCACATGGAGAACAGTTGATCGGGGTCCTCTTTAGAACAGTCCTTAGCCAAACCTCAAATATGTTAAGATAAAGAGGCATCTGGAGGAGGGAAAGCAGGTGACAGGGGTATGTGTGCAGCTTTCTTGGCTTGCCCAGGGCTCTGAGTCACCTTGTTACCCATCCGGCGAGAGGAAGATTTTCTCAGGGAGCTGATATCTAGTCAAGCATAACATCACCAGTCTGTTAGCCATCCTACCAATCTCCACAGGGCTCTGCCAGCCCTTGCTCTGCCGTGCACGGTAACAGTAGTTGCACCGCAGCCCCCAAGCCCCTCTGAAAGTGTCCCCCAGTAGCATCAGGTTACAGTCACAGGAATTACCACTCACACTCACAGAAATTACCAGGTTAGCTGTCCCCAAGGGAACAGAATCCAAACAGCGTGATTGGTACAGCTCAGGATCAGATCTTTGATAACCTCACAGCACTGAGATATATGCAGAGTGGAATAATCCTAAAGTTATTATCAAAGGTTAAGAGTTAAGAGGGACTGAGTCAGGATAATGGAAACAGAACTTGTTACATACAAAATGAAAATCATAACATGCTTCTTAGTCTAAATTTAACATTAACAGGCTAAAATCAACTATTACAGCAGTTTTTCCACCTAAAGTAATCTCCCAGCATCATTAACCACCGTGCCTTGGATCCAACTTTCATGAGGAAGGAAAAAGGCTTTTTGCATGCTGTGACCCCAAAGTAACAGGCACATCTGGTAGGCTCATTGATTAGGGTTACTCTTCTGGGGAGGGAGGGATTCTGTAATTCTATTAATGTGCTGCTTTTGTCACTTGTGTGTTCATAGAGAGCTCTACTCCTTCCTTCTGCAAGTCCCCTCCCAGTGGAGCCACCCTGCAGGACCTCGGTTCCCCAGGGCTGGGTCCCTCCAGCCTAGAACTAGATGAACACGCACGCACGCACACACACACGCACTAGCAGAGCAAGTCTGAGTGGACCGGGTCCATCAGCCCTCTCCAGCTGATCCCCACATATGTCCCTGTACTCAATGGGCTGGGTGAAGCAGCACTTTCAGCTTCCCATCCCCCTTATGTGCCCCAAGTTTAACACATCCCCATCCCACTTTCACGTTACAGTTGTACTGGCAGTAACCCACTTCATGAGCAAACCCCACAGTATTTTTGGGCGCTACCAGGACCTTTAGCTTCGGTAAAAGAAGGGTTGCTGCAGAGTAAATGGGGGAAGCGGAAAATACAGAGTAAAATTGGGAGGGAGAGAGAGAGAGGCAACCAGCTGAACCATAGAAGTTATTTATTGAATCATAGTGATAACTACACAAGGAGGGCTAAACAAACATAATGGTTACATTTGAAAGGTTAATACCTGAGGAAGAAAAGAAAACGGAGGGGCGAGGGGCAGGGGAATCTCACCCACTCCATGAGGCTTGAACTGGGCGGGGTTCCCGGTAATGGTGGTAGCTCAGGGTCCTGAGTGCTGGAGACAGGCAGAGCCCCCCGCACGATCAGTCAGGAGATGGAATCCCAGTGGAACTGATGCAGAGTTTGGGTCTATACATCAGAACCCTTACTTGGGCATAGGTAGGGGGTTTGTAGAGAAAATACAATAGTTCAAGGGAGAACACTAGATTTGTTTATGGGTAAACTGATGACTCAAGGGTTTTCTTCTTTGCCTTTGTTTCTGTCTTTCGTGAACAGCACATACCCTTCAATCCCTGTACTCCAGTCATGCCTGTTCCACCAGGTTTCTGTTATCCCTAGAGCGTCTGGTTTCACTTCCTGTATCAGTCACTCTAGCTCCTCCATTTTGTTACCCAGCCTCCTTGCATTGGTGTACAGGCATCTTAATTGCTGCTGCTTGGCTTCACCCACATTCCTCGCCCAATTGGGTACAGTCATTCTGCTTCCAGTATCGCCTTCCTGAATGGTATCGGCACTGTCCTTCCTCTAAATGTCCATTCTCCTACCCACTGCTGGTCCTTTCTCCATTGCTGTGTCTGTCCTTCTTGATTTTTTCCTTCCGGTCAATATTAGAATCAGGCATGGAGATTACGTGAGCATCTCCCAACCATCTCCTGTGAGTTCCTAGTTTAAAGCTCTTTTAACCAGTTGCACCAACTCCATCCCAAACGGCTATTTCCCTCCCTACTCAGGTTTCGGTCCATCCCATGAGAACAGTCCTCTGCTCGTGAATGCCTCCCAGCAGTCAAACATCCCAAAGCCCTCCTCCTAGCACCACTGCCTGAGCCCTCTATTGATCATCTCATCTTGTCTTGCCTTCACTCTCTCCTCTAGGGAGGGAAGAATCCCACTGAAGATCACCGGAGCCTCCATTTCCTTAAGTATCTTCCCTTGCCTGGCACAGTCTCCCTTGATGCGAGAATCTAGTGTCATTTGTTCCCACATGAGGGACAATCAGTGGATTCTTTCCTGCTCCCATTAGGATCCTCTTCAGCCTCATATCCACATCCTGAATCTTAGCTCCTGGCAGACAGCTCATCCTGTGCTCCGGATCAGCTCTGGTGACAGGCCTGTGTGTTCTTCTTAGTAGGGGAGTCCCCAGTCATGTTGACCTGCCTCCTCGTGGTGGTGGTGTGATTCTCAGGCCTAGCTCTTGAGCAGCTTTCTCCCCAAGAGGACAGAGCTCCTGCATCACCACAACTTGCCCCCACCCCGGCCTGCCCTTGCCTGGACAGCAGCACCCACAGCGTGGCCAGCTGAGGCATGGGGATGGGCTGTTCCCATCCCTCCCTGCAGGAAGTATCTGCACTTAATATTGTTCAGGGTGCCCTCGGGCAGCTTGGCCAGCTCTATGTCTCTCTCGGCATGGAGAGTGGTGTCTCGGGGCTGCCGGGTCAGGGCTTCCACCTAGAGAAGAACACACAGGCCACAGGAGAGACCAGGTAGGGGAGACCTTTGCCCTCCCAGCCAAGGGCTGCCTGGCATCCGAGAGAGAGGCACCTGGAGAGGTACAGAACCCAGGCATCCTGGCTCTCTGTTTTAACCCACAAGCCCTCTCCGAGCTTGGAAGAGAACCCAGGAGTCCTGATGCCCAGTCCCACCCTCCTCACTCTAGCCAGGAGACTTATTGAAACATCCCTGAGGGTGAGATTTTATCTGTATTCAGTTCTATTACTGTATTAGAGATAGATTTGCGTGTTTTATTTTATTTTACTTGGTAATTCACTTTGTTCTGTCTGCTACGACTTGGAACCACGTAAATCCTACTTTCTGTATTTAATAAAATCACTTTTTACTTATTAATTAACCTGGAGTATGTATTAGTACGTGGGGGGGCAAACAGCTGTGCGTATCTCTCTATCCGTGTTATAGAGGGCGGACAATTTATGAGTTTACCTTGTATAAGCTTTATACAGGGTAAAATGGATTTATTTGGGGTTTGGACCCCGTTGGGAGTTGAGCATCTGAGTGTTAACGACAGGAACACTTCCTAACCTGTTTTCAATTGAGCCTACAGCGGTTAGGGGACGTGGTTCAGACCTGGGTCTGGGTTTGCAGCAGGCTAGTGGGTCTGGCTCCAACCGGGTAGGGCACTGAAGTCCCAAGCTGCCAGGGCAGGAAAGCAGGGGCAGAAGTAGTCTTGGCACATCAGTTGGCAACCCCAAGGGGGTTTCTGTGATCCAACCCGTCACACTGGCTCAGCCTAATTTCCTGCAGACAGGCAAGGCTGGCACCCAAGGACCACGTTTTGGGCCTACCCTGTGTAACTGTGTGGTCCTTGGGACCCATCACACTGAAGGGGTCACTCCCAAGGGACTGGTTCCAGGGGGAGAGGCATAGGCTAGACCCTGTAGCTCTGTGACAGGGAGGATGACTCACCAGAGAGAGGGGGAAGCCTTGGCATTTAACCTCCTGCAGCTGTGTGGGCACGTGTGTGCGCCGGGGCTGCACCAGCACCAGTGTCCAACCTCGCGGAGTCCACCCCGGAGCCAGGAATAGAGCATGGGGAGCCGGATCCCGCGGCCAAAGGCCAGGCAGGACCGGGAGCCTGTGGCCAAAGGTGGGGCTGGCAGAGGAGGGTGGGCGGGGGGCGAGCAGGAGCTGGTTCTGAGCTGGGAAGTGGCCCTGCATGGCACTGAAGAAGGCACAGCGAGTGACTGGGAGGCCGTGCTGCAGCCCACAGGGCGTATGGCATGATACCCCCACGTGTCACCTCTGCTGCCAAGGTTCCTCCAGGGCAGGCCACGGAGCCGCACCGCCCCCTGAGGCCGAACTGCTGCGGTGCCGGCAGCACTCCGGCTTCACCCCCTGAACTCTGCTCAGCGAGTCCAACGGAGAGATTCCTGGCAGAGTCCACTCCACAGGGACCGATGCACCAGAGACACTCACCCAGGCGGGTTGATTCGGCAGCTGGAACCCAGCATGGGAAGTGCTCGCTTCACCATGAGCCTTAAAGCACAGGCAGTTCCCGCCAGCCCAGAGCAACGCCATGCCAGCTGTCTCTGACTCCCTTCCTTGGGCCAAGCAGTGAGAGCTCCCAGCCTATTCCAGAAGCGCACTCTTTTCCCCCCACCTCCCACCACCCAGTCCTTTGGTCTCAAGCCAGGGTCTCTGCTCAGCTTCCCTGCTGACAGGCGGTGGGGCACTGGTTGCCAGTTATCCATGTCCTGGTGACCGGGGTTTTCCACTGATATGGGTCGGCCTCAGCCAGTCCTGTCTAATGACCACTTCAGCCCCTTCAGACAGCGAGGACACACACACACCCCTCCCCCTCCCCCTCATGTCTCTCAGTCTGCCCTGAGAGCAAACAATCCTTTTCCCCTACTGGGTAGCCATGCAAAATATAGGGGAAACCGAGGCAACGGGACTCCAAAATATTACCAAAAATTCCCATTTTGTCACACCTGCCCCTGTGGTGTAGGATCCCAAAGAGACAACAGAGCCCCAAGGACTGGGCTGTTCACAGTTAAGCCGAGGCAGGCTGGGTGTGGGCATGCAGCCTGGCTGGAGACCAAGGGAACAGATGGCTGCAGGGTGCTTCTGGGAGCAGAGACTCCAAATAGGAGACCACGAGGATGGAGCTCAAAGGATCAGGACGTGGCACAGCCCTGGCTCCCACCACGACAAACTGTCCCATGCTCACCTGTCTCATGCTAACCTAAGGGTCCCCAACACCCTATTGCAGGGGATTAGTAACTACCCCCGCTCTGGAAAGGCCGCACAGTGTCACTGCAGGTACTAGCTTATGCAGCAATCCCTGACAGGGAACTGTCCCCAAACATGAGCTCACTGTGGGCAGCAGGGGCCGCTGGAGCCCAGAGGCCCAGGCTCAGAGGTGCTGAGGCTGTGTGGCTTGCCCTGCGGAGACAATGTGACCCCTGGGATCTGATGCATTACAGGGCTCACCCCAGGATGCTCTGCAAAGGCCGCAGCTCAGACCCCAGACCCTGTGAATCAGGAACAACCGGTCCCAGCACATAGAGCAGCACCACAAGCCAAGCACCTGACCTGACCAGGCTGTGACCGCATGGGCCACATCACAGGGAGGGGGGCTGCACTGCAGGGTGCCCGGGCTGTACAGTAGCTGGGTTGGCTGCTCCATCAGCGAGGCTGCCCCTGGCCAGGTCTTGGGAGAGGAGGGAGAACCCCCCACAGCCTGCCCTTCGGCGAGTGACTATTCCCGCCTGCCACACACCCCACCCCTGCTGGCAGAGGGACCAATGTGAGCGGGGCAAGGCAGCCACACACAGCACTAGAGGAACTGGAAGCCAGCAGGCTCCCCACAGCTCAAACCAGGGGGAAATTCTTTCCCAGTCCCTCCAGCAGTCCAAGAACAGTGTCTGACCCCATCAGCCCCTCCACCCACCTCCTGGGCAAGTACCAGAGCCTCCCATCCCACCAGGAGCTGTGCTGCCTTGGGCCCGGGACCGTGGGCTATGCCAGCGGGCCAGCACTTCCACTGCCCACGGGAGGGACCACTACACTGCTCCATATCCCCCAGGAACACAATCCCTCCAGGAGACACCACACCTGGCCCCACCTGCCAGGCATAACCCCCAGCCGCCCCTCCTCACCATGCTGGTCTGGAGCTGATTTTCCACAAAGACCTTAAGGTTGGGCAGCACGGCTGTGAGCACTGCATCCTGTGTGGAGAGAGATGCAGACAGCGCCTCAGCGCCGGCAGGCAGGCTGATGCTGCCATCAAAGCCCATGGGCCCAGCCCTCTGGCTGCTCCCCCCAACATCTGGGCATAAGGGTTTCTCTATAGCACCTTCCATCCCAACACGCCTTGCTGAGTGTGCAGTGTGTGCAGGGACCACTGGCCCACCACAGAAATGCAGCCACCACTGGAGTGAGGCTGACAGCTGTTCAAGGGGCACGTAACAGTGCAGAAGTAGAAAGGACCTTGAAGTGGAGGGCAAGACTCCAGCAATCCTGGGAGACTGTGTCCTGGGCAGGCCCCAGGAGGCCACACCTTCCCAGACACATCCCAGAGGGCCGCTGGGCTCTGGAGAGGCTTCTGCCAAACCCAGGACCACATCTGGGAAGAAGGTTCCCATGGGAGATGGGGGATCCTTGGAGCTGGAACGTGACCTGGATGCTGGATTGAACATTCCCAAGTCAGAGGGGAGGGGCATCCTGCTGGGGCAAGTGCAGGTCCTGGGGAGGACTCTGACTGGGATTCCAGCCAAGGTGCCCTGCACTAGGGAAGTGTCCCCAGCCCCCAGGAAATGGTGCTGGTGGGGAGGGTCTCTTCAGGTCCTTGTCCAGTCAGTGGACAGCACCAGAAGGGGGAGCTCTCTGAACGTGGGTGGCCCGGGTAGCACGATGGGTTGAGAGGCTGGGAACTCGTTCGCTCCAGCGACTGCCAGGCTGCGGAGGACAAACTGCCAGGGGCCCCAGCAAGGAACTAGACAGCACCTACCTCCTGCTCATCCTGGGGCTCGGACTCACTCTGCCCCATGTCTGCTCCCGGCCCTGGTCCCAGGCCTGTCCCAGAAAGGTGCCTGAGAACAAGCAGAGACCTTTATGCTGTGCCCTTTGGGGGAAGCCAGGGTACACCATGCCCAGCTCCCATGACCCCCCAGCACCACAGATCTCCTTCCTCACCCTCCCAATAGTGTCCCTCCCTCACCGAGGGCCCCATTCCCCCCACCCCACCTCCCCAAGACAGCACCCTCCCAGCCAGCCTGTTACCTCCTGGCTGGGAACACAGGTCACTGGGCAACATGGGGCTGGCCCTTCCCTCACTGATCCTTACCCTACTGCCCTTGACCTGAACTGCAGACACACCTGGGGAGCAGCTGGTCCTGTGGGGCTTCCCACCAGTGCTAGTCCCACTGTTTGGGGCAGGAGTGTTGCTGCTTGATGTCTGCCAAGGAGAAAGGTCTCAGGCAGAGTCCAGACCCTGCCCACTCACCTCCTGAGCCAGGGGTGTCCCTGCCCCATTCCAGGGCAGATGGGCCCTCTGCACCTGCCCTCCAAGTCACCACCTTGTCTATCACCAGACACAGACCGGAGATGCTTTGCCCAAGAACACAGGCACCATGACTCAGACCCCAAGCCCCTGCCAGCCGTGCAGCGTGCGGGGTGTGGAGGAGAGAGTCCCAGTTCGCACTGTGGAAGTGGGCAATTTCCAGCTCAGGACAGGGCTGGGCACTGGGGGTCAGGCCTGTACTGAGACGCAGGGGCTGCCTCCCAGCATGGGCAGACGGGTACACAGGAGTTCGGCTGCTTCCAACAGCAGCATGGCCACGGCAGCCGGTTGACTCCCAGCTGAGTATGTTCCCTGGGGGTGAGCGGAATTGTACTCTGGCGGCCACCCGCACACTGGGGCCACACGGCTATTGTTCACGCGCCAGCTTGTGTAAAACTGTGCCTCTCTCCACCTGGCTAGGGAGCAACCTCCTAGCTGCTGTGCAGATAGACCGGGGTGACCAGCCTGAGACGGAGCCAGAATTTACCAAGGTGCCTTGCCAAAGAGCCACAGTAACACGTCAGCAGCCCCCCGTCAGCCCCCCCCCCACCGCCCCCCGTGTCTCCCAGCCACCAGCAGCACCGCCAACCAGCACCGAACTCTCCATCCCTCTGCCTCCCCCCGCCGCCATCCGCTGTTCTGTGGCGTGCCGAAGGCTCGCGGGGGAGGGGGGAGGAGGAGCAAGGGCGCGGCAGACTCCGGGGAGGGGGGGGCCTTGGGGGAAGGAGTGGAGTGGGGCTGGGGGCTGGGGCTGGGGCAGAGCCCGGAGTTGAGCAGTGAGCACCCTGTAGCACACTGGGAAGTTGGCGCCAGTAGCTCCAGCCCTGGAGTTGGCGTCGATACAACGAGCCGCATATTAACCTCTGAAGAGCCGCACGTGGCTCTGGAGCCGCAGGGTGGCCACCCCGAGACAGACCGTAGGCAGGGAGAGGCCAGTTAAGGCCACCCAGGCCGTGTGTTGCCTGGGGCAGATGAGGAAGGATGTCCAAGGGGGTGCCAGCCCCTAGAGAGGAGGGGGTGATAAGACAGACTCACTCATTCCCTCCAAGAGGGACAACCCCCGCACCCCCCAATCCCTCGTTAGTAACGTTCTCCCCCACGCTGTGTTGGCTTCCATCAGAGCAGCACTAGCCAGTGCTGCCCCTGCAACCTCTCCTGCCAGTGCTGCCCTGCCCCAGCCCCCCGTGCGGGCGCCGACCCTGGGCTGAAATGGCTCCAGCAGGACATTCTCGCTGCACACCAGGACCTCACCAGGAACTCGCTTGCTGCAGCCTGGACACACGGGCAGGGCAGGCAAAGCGGCGATACACAGGGGCAGCTTAACCTTCGCCGGCCAAGGCCGAGCTCTGTGGTCTCAGGGGAAGGGGATGCCGACAGAGCCCTGGCCGGCCAGGGAACACATGGGAGAGGCTGTTGGAGGGCCAGGGCCAGCACCAGTCCCCTAGGGAGGGCTGTTCACCTCCTCTCTCCACTGTGGAATATCAGAGCTAACTTTGATTCCATTGGGAGTCTCGTTACAGGCTGTGGAGCTCACTTTGGGCTCATGGTGCACCAGCCCTGAGGCTCCCCTACTAGAAGCTGAAATCATGAAAGAGCTAAATTTACTAAGAGCTGCAATCCCTGAGCGCTGTGTTAAGTAGTGGGGGAGCCTGAAGATCTAGTGTGGAGCAGTTTGCGGGACGGCGGGAGCGCCCTGTGGACAGGCTGGTGGAGCAGTTCGTAGGACGGCGGGAGCTGCTGGTGGGACGCGGGGCAGTCTGTGGGACGGCGGGAGCTGCTGGTGGGACGCGGGGCAGTCTGTGGGACGGCGGGAGCTGCTGGTGGGACGCGGGGCAGTCTGTGGGACGGCGGGAGCTGCTGGTGGGACGCGGGGCAGTCTGTGGGACGGCGGGAGCTGCTGGTGGGACGCGGGGCGGTCTGTGGGACGGCGGGAGCTGCTGGTGGGCTGCGGAGCGGAGCAGTTTGTGGTGCAGCGAGCGGAGCGGAGCGAAGGCCCATGGAGCTGTGGGGCGGTCAGGGGGCCTTTTGCCCCCGCCCCCATCTCCACCCAGGTTGGGAGGTAAAGCTCTGCAGATCAGAACTCTGGGGCTGCCCTGACCAGGGACAGAGACTTTTGGGCCATTGGACTTTTGGGACTTTGGGTGATTTGGGGTTGCTGGACTCAAGAACCAAAGGGAAAGGGCATGCCCCAATTTGCTTGGGGTGGGGTTTTTGCTCATGGGTTGTGTTATGAATCCTGTTGGTGGTGTTTCCCCAACATAATGCCACATTGTTTCTCTCTGTTATTAAAAGGCTTTTTGCTACACTCAGACTCTGTGCTTGCGAGAGGGGAAGTATTGCCTCTTGGAGGTGCCCAGCAGGGGTGGTATATATTTGTCCCAGGTCACTGGGTGGGGGCTCGAGCCCGTTTGCATTCTGTTATTGGAATGGAACCCCTAGATATTGAACCCGGCCCTTGTTGCTGCCAACTCTGACGGGCAGAAGGGTTACACAGACTTAAAAGTGGCAATTCTTCAACAAAAAAAATCGTCAAAAACAGACTTGAACGAGAAACTGCAGAACTGGAAGTAATTTGCAAACTGGACACTATCAAATTAGGCCTGAATAAAGACTGGGAGTGGCTGGGTCACTACAAAAAGTAAAAACAATGAGAAGTCCTTGTGACACCTTAGAGACTAACACATTTATTTGGGCATAAGCTTTTGTGGGATATAACCCACTTCATCAGATGGGTTTTAGCCCACGAAAGCTTATGCCCTAATAAATCTGTTAGTTGCTAAAGTACCACAAGGACTCCTTGTTGTTTTTGCTGATACAGACTAACATGGCTACCCCTCTGAAACTTGTCACCACTACAAAAAGTAATTTTCCCTCTGCTGATACTCACACCTTCTTATCAACTGTTGGAAATGGGAGACGTCCACCTTGATTGCATTGGCCTTTTAGCACTGACCCACCGCTTGGTAAGGCAACTTCCATCTTTTCATATATATATAGTGCTTACTGTATTTTTCACTCCATGCATCTGATGAAGTGGGTTTTAGCCCATAAAAGCTTATGACCAAATAAATTTGTTAGTCTCTAAGGTGCCACAAGGACTCCTTGTTGTTTTTGCTGATGCAGACTAATGCGACTACCCCTCTGAAACCTGAATTACGAGAGAGGCAGAAACGGCCACTAGAGGGAGCCATGGAGATTGCACTCTTTGAATCCACAAAGAAAAATACACAGACATTTGAAAAGACCATGGGGCTAGGAAGAAGGGCCTTGGTAGGGCGTGAGTACGATAATGACCCAGGCTTGGTCCTGTCATCCCCCTCGTTATCTTAATGCAAAGAGAAATGATGTGACATTGACCCTGGAACTAGATACAGGAGTGGCGATGCCCATGGTCGCTCAGGGGGTTATGTGGAAGTGTGAAAGGGAAAAGAGGACTTGTGTGCAGGTATTTTAGTTTGGTTAAGAGACCGAGCAAGAAACAGGCCAACCTTAACCCTAATAATGCGAGATTTGTAGAAGCGGGGTTTGTGCGAGGCGGATGGGAAAACTACAAGGGACCTTGCTTTAAGATAAGAATGGAACGCAATGTTGACTCAGGATAATGGGATGAAAAATGTATAAACAGGACACAGATATATGTAATGAAAGGGGATAAATATTGCTTTATATTGTTTGTACTTTGAAGATTTGCCTAAGGACAGACACTCTGTCCAATTGCTGTCATCCCTGAAATTGCATGAATAAACTGTCTCTGATTTGTTGTAAGAGTGAAGACTGAGTTTTCTTCCACAGTTACAAATCCCCTGTGGGATGATTGAGAGACACTGAGCTGCTTTTACAGAATTACAATACTGGGCAGACAGGAGTATTAGGCAGTCTCCCAGTCACTGCAATATATAAAGGTAGCTGTTCCCCATTAGAGTTAATTGTAACGGAAGGAAATGGTCCCCCATTGATGGGCAGAAAGTGGGTATCCAACGTTTGACTGGATTGGAGTGTGGTGCACCACATGCCAGACAGAGATGGGGAACGGAAAGAAAACTACAAAGCTGTATATAATACAGACATGGGATTGGTAGAAGGCACAGCAGCAAGGCTGGTTGCATCTGACAAGGCCATTTCTAAACCCACTGTGACAAAGTGGGAATTTTCTGTGATATTTTTTATTATGCCTATATGTGCCTCAGTTTCCCCTATGAGCTGCAGGGTTACCCTAGGGGGTAAAAAGGCTTGTTTGCTCTCTGAAGAGGCTCAGAGACTCTGGTGTGAATGGCTCCTAACTGTCTGGGGCTTGGGCCCCATATCAATGGAGTTCTCAATAAGACAATGGCAAACCCAATCACAGAGCCTTTGATAGCAATGACCATGGATGGCCCACCTCTCAGCAGGAAGCAAGCAGTGTTTGCCCAGCTGGAGAACAAAGGACTGGGGAGGTGCCAGGGGGTGATTAAGTGTTGGCTTCTGAGGGCTTCTGGGCACACACCTGAACTGGGACAGAGTGATCAGAGGGACAGAGCTTTGGGCTCTGTCCTGACCAGGATGGACTCTGCTGTAACATCCTTTTCTCTGTGCTAGCCAAGGACTTCCTTTGCTGTGTTCCAGCTGGGTGTCCCTACGGATGCTGCTGGAAGAGGAGCATTACTCCATGAGATTGTACAAGTCCCCCTCAGAGATCTGCCTCAGTTGGACTTGCTGAGTGGCACACTCAGTGTGAAGCAGGGGTGCTGAAGGCCCAGAGGTCCAGCCTAAGGAGGCAATGAAGCCATGTGCTTTCCCTGGAGGAAGAGTGAGGTCACTAGGGGCCTGGCTCACTGAAGGAGTTCTCCCAGAGGCTGTTGCAAAGCTGGGCTCATAGCTCCGGTCCTGTGGATTGGTGACAGAGACCTGTTCCATATGCTCTGCGATAGACAGCGGAAAACCAAATGGAGGAATTGCAAAATGGTGTAAGTTCAAGATCATTGAATGGGCTGCCCCAGTTGTGTGTACCCCAAAGAGGGATGGCAGCAGAAGAATTTGTGGGGACTATAACATCACCATAAACTCCGGGCTGAAAGTGGCCCAATATCCAATTGCTAAACTACAAGATTTGCAGAACTGACAGCAGGAGTGATGTTTCCCAAGCTAGACTTGTCTCAAGCCTACCAGCAGGGGGTGCTGGAACCAGATTAAAAAATATCTGACCTTGAAGCCACATAAGGGGCCATTGGGTGTGAAAGCTGATCTTATGACCCCCTTGCGGGGAGCTAGTGCACCTGCTGTGTATCGAAGAGTAACGGTCAGGCGCGGCAGGGGGTGAATGGTGAGGACGGTTATTTTGATGACCTATTGATAACAGAGGAATTCAGAAGGGCTAGAGGAGGTTCTACAGAGATTGTTAACTCTAACGCTATATTTTTGCGAAGATAAGTGTACGTGTTTCAAAATCAGGTTACTCGCTTGGAGCATTGTGGCGGTGGAGAAGGGTAAACCCGTTAAAAGAAGCCACTGAGAATGCACCAGTAACACAGAATGTCTTGGAGTTTAGATTGTTTCTGGCCCCGTTAAACTGCTATGGAAGGCTACTTCCAAATGGAGCCGCATTAAGCAGTCCGATGTCCACGCTGTTATGGACAAATACGAAGCCAGTTTGGACAGAAAAGGAAAACAAGGGTTTTGAGGCCTCAAAAAAGAATCGGAGTCATTCCAGGCTCCTGGAATATTTCAGTCCGGGATCCCCTAGCACTGGTCTGTGAGTGAGGCCTCTCCTATAGGTGCTGGGGCTGTCACTGCACACTGGTAAAGATGGGAGTGAAAACCCCAGAGAATTCACTCCAGAATGTTCTCAAAGGCTGAGAGAAACTATTCACAGATAGAAAAAGAGGCTTTCGGCACCATTTTGGGGGTAATTAAACTCCATGAGGACCTGTTTAGACAAATGTTTGCCCTCATCACTGATCATAAACCCTAGGCCCAAAGGCAGGGGTTCCACTGAACTGAGCTGAGCTTCAGAGATGGGCTGTGATCTCCGCTGCCTACCAGTAGGTGTGTATCATACCCCATCAGAGGCGCTGTCCCATTTGTGTCTTTACACAGGGAAGCAGAGAGGATCCTGACGCAGGGAAGAAAGGTAAGCAGCAGGATACGGACCCTGGACTTCAGGAAAGCAGACTTCGACTCCCTCAGGGAACGGATGGCCAGGATCCCCTGGGGGACTAACTTGAAGGGGAAAGGAGTCCAGGAGAGCTGGCTTTATTTCAAGGAATCCCTGTTGAGGTTACAGGGACAAACCATCCCAATGAGTCGAAAGAATAGTAAATATGGCAGGCGACCAGCTTGGCTTAATGGTGAAATCCTAGCGGATCTTAAACATAAAAAAGAAGCTTACAAGAAGTGGAAGGTTGGACATATGACCGGGGAAGAGTATAAAAATATTGCTCGGGCATGTAGGAATGATATCAGGAGGGCCAAATCGCACCTGGAGCTGCAGCTAGCAAGAGATGTTAAGAGTAACAAGAAGGATTTCTTCAGGTATGTTGGCAACAAGAAGAAAGCCAAGGAATGTGTGGGCCCCTTACTGAATGAGGGAGGCAACCTAGTGACAGAGGATGTGGAAAAAGCTAATGTACTCAATGCTTTTTTTGCCTCTGTTTTCACTAACAAGGTCAGCTCCCAGACTGCTGCGCTGGGCATCACAAAATGGGGAAGAGATGGCCAGCCCTCTGTGGAGATAGAGGTGGTTAGGGACTATTTAGAAAAGCTGGACGTGCACAAGTCCATGGGGCCGGAGGAGTTGCATCCGAGAGTGCTGAAGGAATTGGCGGCTGTGATTGCAGAGCCACTGGCCATTACCTTTGAAAACTCGTGGCGAACCGGGGAAGTCCCGGATGACTGGAAAAAGGCTAATGTAGTGCCAATCTTTAAAAAAGGGAAGAAGGAGGATCCTGGGAACTACAGGCCAGTCAGCCTCACCTCAGTCCCTGGAAAAGTCATGGAGCAGGTCCTCAAAGAATCAATCCTGAAGCACTTGCATGAGAGGAAAGTGATCAGGAACAGCCAGCATGGATTCACCAAGGGAAGGTCATGCCTGACTAATCTAATCGCCTTTTATGATGAGATTACTGGTTCTGTGGATGAAGGGAAAGCAGTGGATGTATTGTTTCTTGACTTTAGCAAAGCTTTTGACACGGTCTCCCACAGTATTCTTGTCAGCAAGTTAAGGAAGTATGGGCTGGATGAATGCACTATAAGGTGGGTAGAAAGCTGGCTAGATTGTCGGGCTCAACGGATAGTGATCAATGGCTCCATGTCTAGTTGGCAGCCGGTATCAAGTGGAGTGCCCCAAGGGTCGGTCCTGGGGCCGGTTTTGTTCAATATCTTCATAAATGATCTGGAGGATGGTGTGGATTGCACTCTCAGCAAATTTGCGGATGATACTAAACTGGGAGGAGTGGTAGATACGCTGGAGGGGAGGGATAGGATACAGAAGGACCTAGACAAATTGGAGGATTGGGCCAAAAGAAATCTGATGAGGTTCAATAAGGATAAGTGCAGGGTCCTGCACTTAGGATGGAAGAATCCAATGCACCGCTACAGACTAGGGACTGAATGGCTAGGCAGCAGTTCTGTGGAAAAGGACCTAGGGGTGACAGTGGACGAGAAGCTGGATATGAGTCAGCAGTGTGCCCTTGTTGCCAAGAAGGCCAATGGCATTTTGGGATGTATAAGTAGGGGCATAGCGAGCAGATCGAGGGACGTGATCGTTCCCCTCTATTCGACATTGGTGAGGCCTCATTTGGAGTACTGTGTCCAGTTTTGGGCCCCACACTACAAGAAGGATGTGGATAAATTGGAGAGAGTCCAGCGAAGGGCAACAAAAATGATTAGGGGTCTGGAACACATGACTTATGAGGAGAGGCTGAGGGAGCTGGGATTGTTTAGCCTGCAGAAGAGAAGAATGAGGGGGGATTTGATAGCTGCTTTCAACTACCTGAAAGGTGGTTCCAAAGAGGATGGCTCTAGACTGTTCTCAATGGTAGCAGATGACAGAACGAGGAGTAATGGTCTCAAGTTGCAGTGGGGGAGGTTTAGATTGGATATTAGGAAAAACTTTTTCACTACGAGGGTGGTGAAACACTGGAATGTGTTACCTAGGGAGGTGGTAGAATCTCCTTCCTTAGAGGTTTTTAAGGTCAGGCTTGACAAAGCCCTGGCTGGGATGATTTAACTGGGAATTGGTCCTGCTTCAAGCAGGGGGTTGGACTAGATGACCTTCTGGGGTCCCTTCCAACCCTGATATTCTATGATTCTATGAAAACCCTGTGTGTACAGTCTCTTGGCTCACCACCCTATTACAGCTAAGGAAATTGCTCTGGAAACAACCACAGACCCCGCTTTAGTTAAGGTGATGCACTAAGCACTTTCATGGTGGCCAAATCACACAATCAAAGAGCAATCTGGCCCTTGCTATTTCAGGAAAGTGGAGTTATCCATGGACAATGGTCGTTTGCCATGGCGCCCATTAGTAATAATACCCGAAAGCTTACAGAAAAGGCTGCTAGTGGAATTACATGAGCAGCACCAAGGGGTGGTAATAACGAAAGGGGAGGTGTTACATAGAGACTCCTTGGCAAAGGGTCCCCTGTTCTTTGCACACATCTCTCACCTCTGACCTGATAAACTCTCTACGCCAACCAGGACTTGCAGGATATTGCTCCATGAACAGTAACGTATCAGGTATCTACAGAAAGCTCAGAACTTGTCAAGATTCATACTCATTACAAGACATACGTATGCACAGGTAATATTTAAGGAATAATGTATTAATAATAATAATTATTAAGCTTTATAAACTTGGAGTCAAAGTCAGTCACCAGGGGATAATATGTCTCCGGGATGGCCTGTTTAAGCAGGAGAGAGGTGTACCTGCCCTGGTTGGCCGGTGATGTAATGCAAGGCTCAGTTGTCCAGCCTTGCTCCATCCCAAGACTATCCATGGAAAACCATCAGAGAGAACTGCAAGTAGTCAAAACCTCTTGGAGGTAAAGAAAGGAACTTTACAACAGACAGGGGATCACCCAGTCTAGGAATAGAGACTGGGAAGCTGGAAGACCAGGTGCCAGCTCATGTCAAGACCCCTAGGCCTCAACTGAACCCTGACAAAGACATAGCTGGAACCAGTCTGGCTCGCCTGGGTGTTAGTGTTGTTAAACTAGGTATTAGGTTTGTGACACAGGGCCAGAAAGGGTTACACAACTAGCAGGCTGATTGACCCAGATTCAACCTTTAAAGACATATTAGTAGATAATGATTGTGTTTTTTGTCTGTTTACATATTGTTAGAGTTTGACAATGTAAGCAAATGGTTCCTGTCTATCGCTGGATTCTGTTAATTCAGAGATCAAAAGGCAATGTTAACGTTTAGATGAATTGTGAATGTAGTAATATCATCGTCCTTATTTCTCTTTGAAGTTTGTGGTAAACTACCTGTAAATGGCTGAAGATGGGCAGTTGCCTTATGTTAATCCATGTAGCTAATTATCGGTGATGCTTAGGAAATAGGAGGTCTCCTTCAAAGCTAGGATAATTGCCTATTGTTCACCCAAGGACTGCACGCTGTCAAGAGGCTGCTAGAAAACTATAAAAAGAACTCTAGGGCCCTGATCCTATCATCTCTGATCTGCTTAAGCTTCATGAGGGGAAGTTTGAGTCACAAGAATGAGGTCTCCAGTCCCACCTGAGTCACCCTGATATTGGACATTGGACTGCCACACATATGGACTAATTCTGAAAGTACTTTTTTCAACTCTAAAGCTCACCATCTCTACTATAAGAAAAGGAGTACTTGTGGCACTTTAGAGACTAACCAATTTATTTGAGCATAAGCTTTTGTGAGCTACAGCTCACTTTATCCGATGAAGTGAGCTGTAGCTCACAAAAGCTTATGCTCAAATAAATTGGTTAGTCTCTAAGGTGCCACAAGTACTCCTTTTCTTTTTGCAAATACAGACTAACACGGCTGTTACTCTGAAACCTGTCATCTCTATTATGAAACTGATCTAAGAACTCTATTCATATCTGTATGTGTAATGATCTCTACCCGATACTCTCTCCTTTCATTTTTAATAAATTTTAATTTAGTTGATAAGAATTGGCTGTAAGCATGGGTTTGGATAAGATCTGAAATATTCATTAACTTGGTGGGTAATGTGTGCGATCCTTTGGGACTGGTAGAACTTTTTATATAATGAACAAGATTTTCAGTAATCCTCATCATATTTGACTTGGCTGTCTGGGTGGGAGCTGAAGGCTGGGTTGCTATAAGGGAACTATATTTCTGGCTTCTGGGTAACCAGTAAGGTATTGGGGAAGCTGTTTTGTTGCTGGCTTGGTGAATCTAAGTATTAGAATAACTGCCACTTTAATGTATTCTAAGAAGGTCTCTTGTCTAAAAGATCTCTGGCTGTGCTATGCAGGACAGACTGACTGAGCACAGTGGTTCCTTCTGGCCTTGAAATCTATGACTCTATAACCCATTAGATCCCACTCCCCTCCCAGAGCCAGAAATAGAACCCAGGAGTCCTGCCGCCCAGCCGTTGGCTGTGACCACTGTCTCTCCTCCCCAAGACAGATGCAAAACCCAAGACTCCTGAGCCCCAATATCCTGCTGCCGTCTAGTAAATACCTGTGTAACCCATCATCAAAGTGAGTGCCACCCCACACCCCAGTAGGCTCACATGGGCGGGGTCGGGGGCTAATCCCTGGCCCTTTTGCCCAGGCAGCATAGCTGGGGCTGGGCTCCTGCCCACATGGTTTAGAAGCAGCTACACACAGGATTTCTGTTACTCTGGTTTTATTTTTCAGCCGCTGAGTTATTTTAGCACCACCCCATTGGCCGGTTCAAATGCCTGGAGCTGCCGGTCCTGGTGCGCTGGGCAACCCGGACCAAGGTTCCTTGCTGCAGATGGCATTACTCCATATGGATGCTGCTGTCACACCCAGCAGGCAGAGAAGACGAGGGGTGTGACGTTATTGACATGAACTGTGACAGTATAGATCATTGTTGCAACCAAGGTCCTATAGTTGCACCAAATCTTGTACAGAGGTCTAGTAAGGTGTCTATGAAAAGGCTGTAATTTGCTGGTTATGATTATGCTGTCTGTATGTGTGTATCATTTTTGTATTTGAAGTTATGAATATTGGTTATGTACTTGTATCTCAATGTATTTGATTCTAAGTAGCATCAGTGAAGCATTCAGTCGGCTTCTTGAGAAAGGACTGTTCTGCGTAAGTGTCCAATCAGGAAACACTTAACTGACAATGGACCTTGGGAGACTCCAATCCACATCTGAGGAGCCTTCCTGGGAACGTTCAAGGTAGCATGTGAGCAATGGCTGCCGCCGGCAAACTGAGTCATGCATGGACATGTACTTGCCCACATGACTCCAAACTCCATCTTGTTGCTGTGATTTTCCACAGAAAGAACAAATGGGTCCTTCCACATGGCAGAGGATATAAAAGGCCCTGGAAACCCCTCCATTTTGTCTTCAGTCCTGCTTCTGACCTCTGGAGGAACTGTGCTTGAACCTGAAGCTCTGAACAAAGGACAGAACAACCCATCCAAGCTGGGATGTCTGTAGTCCAGAGACTTGATTGGTTTAAATCAGCAGTAATCCTATCAAGCCTGAACTAAGAACTTTGCAATTGTTGTATGTATTTGATTCCATTTGACCAATTTTAACTCTCATCTATATTTCTTTCTTTTTATGAATAAACCTTTAGATTCTAAACCTTTAGATTCATGATTTGTGGGTAAGATCTGACTGGTACATTGACCTGGGTCTGGGGCTTGGTCCCTTGGGATCGGGATAACCTTTTTCCTGTTACTGGGGTATTGGTTTTCATAACCATTCATCCCCATAAGGAGCGGTGCTGGTGGTAATACTGGGAAACTGGACTGTCTGACTTCTGGTTAGCCAGTGGGATAAAACTGAAGTCCTCTCCGTTTGGCTGGTTTCGTGGGCCTTAGTAGTAAAGGACCCCCAGCCTTGGGCTGTGACGGCCCTGCTCTAAGCAATTTGTCCTGAATTGATACTCTCAGTAGTGTCCCGTCAAAGGCTGCTTTGTTACAAGGGGGTGGTGATAACACACAGAACTGGGCACTGAGACCTGGGCCCTTGCTGCCCCTCGCCCCGCTCAGTTGCCCAGAGTTTCCCTGCCAGTGACTGGGCGCTAGCCTAGAGGTCACAGCAGGCAGAGGTGGGTTAAAATTTATTGAGGCCCTGGGCACAAAGAACATTTGGGCCCCCACCCCATTCAAACACAAATGTATCAAAATGTATTAATACAAAGATTCCATTCACTCTTTACACAACGCATTATTAATGAAGCAAACCAGCCCATGATGTCTAAATAAACTACTCAATTTTTCCACATAGAATATGAATACAGCTAGATATCACTACACAAAGGTGTTCACTGCGACTTTGGACAACACCGATGTTACAAGAATCAGTCGTTCACAGGTCAACAAGCAGTTCTTTCATCTCCCCCAGTTTTCTTAAGCCTGACCGTTACGCAGGGGCCCCTCGCCAGCAGCAGTGACTCTTGCTGGTGGCCACTCTGACACTTGTTCCTAAAATACTTAATTAACTTTAAGAAAAAAATAAACAAATACGCACATACACACACGTCCAAATTAGTGTAATTTATTTACGTAGGGTTTGGGGTTTTTTTGCAGACTGAATAATAAAAATAAAGTACAGTTTTCTCTATTCTTTACTGGCCCTAAACAGAATAGAAACGCAAACAAACGTGCTTTGCATGTTCTTGTCTTTTTTATTGTAGTTTCTTTTGCTTTTTTGGTTGCTTTGGTTATTTTTAGCCTTGTGAGCTAGTAAATCTGCTGCCGTGAAAAGTGATACTTGTATGTTAATATACTTTTCACAGCCTCCCAGCTAGCTACTAAGTCTGCTGTGAAAAGTGACATTACCAAACATACAAATATCACTTTTCACAGCAGTTACACAGCCCTGGCAAGCCCGGAGACAAATTAAACCCTGTATGGGGAGGTGGATATGGAGGCAGTGGGGGCCCGGAGCACTGAAGGGAATGAATAGAGAGCTGGTGGAGGCAATGTGGGACTGTGGGGGTGGGAATGGCAGCAGGGGCCAGAGTTGATGGTGGAGAGGGGGGAGCTGGGGGCCTGCACCCGCTGCTGCATGGTCAGGAGCCAGAGCCAGAGAGCCCAAAAACCCGGGGCTGGAGGACGCAGAGTGGGCTTGGGCAAAGGGGGGTTGGTGAGCCTGGGGCTGGCACTTGCTGCCTCACAGCTGGGGACCAGAGCCAGAAGACCCGTGGCCAGATCCTGGGGCCTGAAGCCCTGTGGCCAAGGAATGGAGCACGCGGTTGAAGTCTGGGGCTCAAGGAGGCAGTGGGGACTGGGGAGATGGCGGGAGGGGTGGGGGGGGGCTGGGGCTGGAGCCTGCCGCCACGTGGCCGGTGGACAGAACCCAAAGCTCAGTGGCCAGATTCCAGGGCCAGATCCTGAAACCCCGAGGCCAGATCCCAAAGCCTCGTGGCCTTGACCCTGCAGCAGGGGCCTTGGACTTCACCATGCTCCGGAACCAACTTAGAAATATCATGAAACCAACTGTCCCGCAGCTCCAGGTCCATCTGCCCCAGCGGCCACATATGGCCCCCTGCTCACTCTCTCAACCATTGTTTGTCTCTTTGAGCCATGAGTTCCCTGTGGGAGGGAGTGGGTCCCTGCTGGGTCTGCAGCCAGCCCTCCCGGGCACGGTCTGGCGATACACACACACAATGGGGAATTGTACATGTGCATGAGTAACAAAGGCTTCCCTGCCCCAACTCCCGCAGGTGACTGCAGACAGCAAGTTGCGATTGCTGGGCAGCTGCCCCCTGGATCGCTGCCCCACCCCAAAGCCACCTGCAGCAGAGTGAGAAATGGCCTTTGCCAGCGCTCACCTGGGGCACTGGGGGCCCCTCAGGAAGATCGGCCAGAGCACTGAGCCACGTGCCTGCAGGCCTCTCAGCTGTTCATGCCCCAGGCCAGGCAGGTGGATTGATGAGTGCAGGAGTGGGGGGAGCAGGACAGAGCAGGAGGAAAGATGCCTACCCTCCGGGGAAGAGGAGTGAGAGACAGACCAGACCCTCAGCTACAGACAGCAGCATCGGGGCACAGGTGGGCTGATCCACTAACAAGCCCATAGCATTTAGGGTTATTGACCACGTGTTCTTAGATGCCCCACCATAAGTATGTGGCACTTCACCCCCCAACTGCATTTACCCTCATCCCCTGTGGGCAGGGCCATTAGCCCCATTGCACTGATGGGAGTTGAGGGCCAGAGGCTGAGTGACTTTCCCAAGGCCACTCAGGGAGCCTGTGGCAGAGCGGGGAATTGAACATGGGTCTCCCACATCCTAGACTAGTGGCCAGACAGCTTGGCACCCTGCCTCTGGCCAGTGGGGGCAGGGAACGCAGGCCAAGGGGTCGCCCAGGCTGTGAGTGGGCAGCGCCGGGAGCCAGGCTGCTTGGCTCCATTTCTAGCTCTGACATTGAGTCACCAGGTGGCCGTGGGCATCCAGCGGGGCTGGGGAGAGGCACTTGTCACCCTGCCTCCCAGGGGCAGGTGGGGGAGGGCTAAGCAGCTGGTGTCTGAAAGGAGCCTGCAGCACCTGAGGGGCCCCATGCCCGGACCCCACAGCGCCTCCTTTGGTACAGAGGGCTGGTCTAGATTAGAGGAGAGAGCTGGCCCCACCATGATCCCCACCTGGTCCTCCACTCGGCAGGCCCCTGAGCTGTGCGGAGCAGGCTGGATCCCTGCAGCGGGCGGGAGCGCACGGCCCTAGGAGCGCGGTGCGGGGGACCGGCCCTCACGGCTGGGCCCCAGCGGCTCCAGGTGCAGCCACAGCCCGTTCTCGCTGCGCAGGATCAGCTCGGGCTTGCGCCGCACGGGCCTGCTCTGGTCCAGCCGCAGGGCGAAGGCAGCAGGGTCAGCACCAGCACCACCTTCATCTCTGCCACGGCGAAGTTCTGCCCGATGCAGTTCCTGCGAGAAAGCCAGGGGTGTCAGCCAGTGCTCTTCGCCTGGAAGCCACACCCCCTGTGAGGGCAGGGATGGGGGAGCAGGGACAGACAGATGCTGGGGGGAGCCCACCCCCCTGTGGGAGAAGGGACAGATCCTCAGCAGTAACAGCTGGCCCCAGCACTGACCAGAGGCCACCTCCTGCCTGTCCCACAATGCTTCACTGCAGCCAGGGAGCCGCTTGCTGGTGGGCAGCCGGGGGTGGGGGAGGGGGCAGTTCGTGCGGCGAGGGGCTCTGAGCCCGGCAGGCAGGTTACCTGGGTCCAGCAGAGAAGGGCATGAAGGCCAGTGGGGGCTGGTTCTTGGAGTTCTCTGGGTCGAAGCGGTGTGGGTTATAGACCTGGAGCAGCAAGCACAAGGCACGGTGAGGGGAGCGAGGGCGAAGGGTGGGGTGTGGGGCTGGTCCCTGAGCCAAGGGGGAGCAAAGGCAGCCCCTCCCCGGGTGCAGCTTGGGCACCAGGCTCCCCAAGAGTGAGCTTCTGACTGGGGCCATGCGCTGGCAGCGGGGATGGTTCTGCCTCCACCCAGCACTCAGTGACCCATCCCCACCCAGTGTGAATGGGGGTGCGACCCTCACTCCCCTCTAGGCGAGCTGGGGGGGGAGGAGGAGCTTCCTCTCTGGGGAGGGTCACTGGGCATAGGAAGCAGCTACTTTGACGGCACTTCAGCACCCCCTGGTGCCACGCTGGGGCATTGGGTCAGCAATGACTCCGAGGGGACAGTGCCCCTACCGAGCCCCGCAATCCCACTCTCTGCAGCACAGCGCCCCCTGGTGCCACGCTGGAGGTGGCCGTGGGGTGGAGTAGAGCCAAAGGGGCAGAACAGAGTAACCAGTGGTACCTGGGGCTCCGGCCTGACAGCAGGATTGTGATGCGTCCCATAGATACTGATCAGACAGACGTTCCCTGCCAGAGAGGAAACTGCCTCATTAGAGAGAGGAAAGGGAGAAGGAGGGGAGGGGTTGTGCACCACAGGGGTTATGGGCCCAGTTCCGGTGCCATGCCCCTGGCTGGGGGGCAGGGAAGAAGGCTGGTACCTTTGGGTAGGACACGTCCGTCGGGCAGTTTGATGTCCTCGGTGCAGAGCCGGGACATGGCCGTGACGGGCGGGTGCAGGCGCAGACTCTCCTTGATGCACATGGTGGAGAAGGGCATCCGGGACAGGTCCTCCCTGCAGAGAGCAGAGCTTAGCGCTGGCCCCAGAGGTGGATGCATGGGGGGCCCAGTGTGAGCCCATGAGCCAGGCAATGGGGCTGGGACAGACTCGCATAGGCATGGAGCTGGCACTGAGGGGACAAACAACACCGTGACGAGGTGGGGGGGGGAGCATGCACATCTGAGTGGCAGGGTCCTTGGGCATCCAGGGGGGACATGCAAAACCCAGAGCAGCAGGGCCCTCGGGCACTGTGGAGCAGCCTAGGCCCATCTTGCAGGGGAAGCCCTCCAGCTTGTGAGGCTGGCAGAGGTGAAGGGACCCCAGTGCTAGGCACAGACTGGTGGGGAGGGGAGGGGAGGGCAGCGGCTGGGCTAACCCTCACAGGTGGGGTGGGGGCTGTGCTGGAACTACAGGGCGTGGAAGTGGGGGTGCTGGGGGTCAGCACTGCAGCTGAAGCAGCCATCTCACCATTCAACCTCCTCCGACTCCTTGTCCCGCAGTAAGTCCTTGATCTCCTCCCGGCAGCGCTCCTGGTACTCGGGGTGACAGGCCAGGTTATACAGCACCCAGGAGAGGCCGCTGGCTGTGGTGTCGTGGCCTGCAGAGAGAGAGGCCAGCGCAGCGTGAGAGCCGCCGGGGGCAGAGAGGGACCGTGGAGAGTCCGGGGCTGGAGGGAGCCTCCCCCTGCCAGCACCTCCTCCGGGGCCTTGCTCCCCGTGACTCTCTGGCAGTGCCAGCTGGGAACTCCAGGCCCCTCGTGCCTGCGGGGCAAATGGGGTGACTCTGAGCATCTGTCTCCCCTACCACCACCTCCTCCGTTGCTGGGACTGTCTGGCAGTGCCCAGGGGCAGATCTGTCTGAGCCCCATTTCATGGAAAGGCACACCCAGCTCACTCAGAGCCAGGGACTGAACCCAGCTCTCCTGCCCTCCCCCCAGAGCCATGTCATCCGCAGAGACCCCGTCCTCCCACATGAGGCGGTGAGGTCAGCAGGCGAGCCCCCCCACCTCCTCTCCAGGGGGGCTCCTCACCCTCAAACATGAAGGTGTCGGCCTCAGCTGCGATGTCATCGTCTGACAGGTCCTGGCCGTCCTCATCCTGCACAAAGCACACACTGCTGGATGGGTAACCTGGCTCCCCGTGACTCAGGGACCCCAGCCCCACCGGCCCACGCCTCCCCCACTTCAGAGCCTGGGAGGATGGGACATCTTGGGGTGGAGTGAGCTTGGCCATCTCCCCTCCACCCAGCCCGGGGAAAGAGGCAGTCCCTGCCCTGCCCCACAGCCCCAGGCCCCAAGGTGGGCTCCCCCCTTCCCCCATGCCCAGCCTGGCTCTGGCGTTAGAGCTCCCCAGAGGTGCCAGCCTCATGTCGCCAAGTGCAGTTCATATCGCTCCACGCTGAGCATGCCGGGAAGGCAGCTCTGGCTGGGCCGCCCCAGAGAGCTGGGCCGGGGGGCAAGTCCCGGTGTGACGGACATCACACAGCACCTTCCACCTGGCTCCCCAGGACTCTCTGGCAGTGCCAAATGGGAACTCCAGGCCCTGCCCTGGACGTCAACGAACCCCCACACTCCCGAGGGCAGGATCTCCCACTGTGTCCCCTTGGCCAATCGCAGGACATCCGTGACCTCCGCCCACCCCCATGGGGCAGGCCCCCCCATGTCCCCTTGGCCAATCGCAGGACATCCGTGACCTCCCCCCACCCCCACGGGGCAGGCCCCCCCATGTCCCCTTGGCCAATCGCAGGACATCCGTGACCTCCCCCCACCCCCACGGGGCAGGCCCCCCATGTCCCCTTGGCCAATCGCAGGAGATCCGTGACCTCCGCCCACCCCCACAGGGCAGGCCCCCCCATGTCCTCTTGGCCAATCTCAGGACATCCGTGACCTCCCCCCACCCCCACGGGGCAGGCCCCCCATGTCCCCTTGGCCAATCGCAGGAGATCCGTGACCTCTGCCCACCCCCACGGGGCAGGCCCCCCATGTCCCCTTGGCAATCGTAGGAGATCCGTGACCTCCGCCCACCCCCACGGGGCAGGCCCCCCCATGTCCTCTTGGCCAATCGCAGGACATCCGTGACCTCCTCCCACCCCCACGGGGCAGGCCCCCCCACCACGTTACCTTGGTCAGGAGCAGGATGTCAATGAAGTCCACCGTCCTGCCCTGCTTGGATTTGAGCCAGGCCTCCCTGCCCTGGTGGCTCAGGGCCTGGTGGCGCCGCTGCACCACGTCGGCCGTGAAGCGGTGCACGGTGTCGCAGGCGCGCCGGAAGCGCCGCCCGTCGGGTGACAGGCGGTACAGGAAGTCGCAGTGCAGGAGCAGGCGGTGCTGGCGTCCCACCACCAGGGAGCTGAGTTCCAGGATGGCTGCAATGTAGTCACTGGGTGTCCTGCAACACAACAGGCCAGCATGTGCCTGACAGGCCGGGGCGGGGGCCCCCTGATCAGAGCTGGGGGATCCCGGCGGGCTGGGCCTCGCCACAGAGCGATGGCGTGATCTCCCAGCCACGGGATCTCCGGGCCGGGCCGGCGAGGAAGGGACCAAGCTTGGGTGCCTCTGGCTGCTGCTGCGGCTCAGCCAGTGTGGGACGGTGACAAATGACCAGAAAGGGTTAAGCATCCTGCAGGACAAATGACTCAGATTCAACCCTTAAAAACATACGGGGAGATCACGTTTGTGGTTTTGGGTATTTACGTACATACTAGCAGAGGTCAACAATGTAATCAAACAGTCCCTGTCCATGCTGTATTCGGTTAATTCAGAGATCAAAAGAACATCAATGAACTGTAAACGCAGGATATCGTCGCTGTATTCCTCTCTCTTTGAAATGTACAGCCAATCATCTGCGACTGGTGGAAAAACCGGCAACTGCCTTGTGTTACTTCGTGTAGCTAATTACCGGTGATGGACCTACTTCAGAGTCGCCCCGATTGCCTATTGTTGGTCTAAGGACTCCAACCTGTCAAAGAAGGCCTGGAGTTGTACAAAAAGACCCTTGGGTCCTGATCCTGTTTATCTCAGATCTGCTTGAGGCTTCATGCAGGGGAAGCCTAAGCCACAAGGACTGAGATCCCAGTTCTGACTGGACCGCCCTGAATATAAACACTGGACTATAACCAATGGACTATTTCTGAAAGAACTCTTTGCCTCTGCAAAGCTCTCCATCTCGGCTATAAATCTGAACCTCAAGAATTATACTCATGTCTGTATGTGCACCAGTGCAGTAAAACAGGTACAAGCTGCCGACGAGGGCCCTGCAGTACACGTACAAACTGGGGGAAGGAGGGTTCTGGGGTGATGGGACTGAGGCGAGGAGCTTCCTGGCAGCGAGAGGCATGCAACAGCAGGATCATCCCCCAAGAGTCACAGCACAGCCATGCCGACCCCACAGGCGTTAGCAGACAGACCTGCGAGTGCAAGCACCAAGCACCAGCCTCCGCGCAGTGAGCTGCAGGAGCTCCACCCCCAGTGCTGACCCGGGCCTGGCGCAGCCACTATAGCAACCCCCCAACGCCTCCAGACACCCCACTGGAGAGCCCCTGCCCAGGCCTGCAGTAACGCCCTCCCCGCCCTGGGATCTCCAGTTCAGGGACCCATTCCGTGAATCCGGCCAGGCTCACTGGGGCCAGGCCAGGAAGGGAGGGAGGGACCCTGCAGCCCATTCGCCCCACTCTGACCTCCCCCAGTGAGGGGGCTCCCACCCTCGGGTCAGCGCGGGGCCCTGCTGGGGGAGCTGCCCCCGCGTCACTCACTCCTGGCAGTTGCTGTTGCAGCCAAAGACGCATTTCTGCAAACTGTCCAGGGTCATGAGGCTGATCTGACCAAACATGTCCAGGGAGGTGGAGCCTGACGCCACCAGCCGGCGCCACTTGGCCTGTGGGGGAACAACAGCCCCCGAGCAGCTGCCTGCAGGGACAGCACTGCGGAGCCCAGTGCCCATGCAATGCGGGTGGGCCAGCGTCAGAGACAGGCAAGCAGACAGGGGAGGAGGCTAGTGGACTGGTGCAGTGACAGGGCTGGGCATGTGGTGGGGGCAGGTGAAAGAGCAGTGGGCAGGCGGGTGGGTGGGCAGGGTATCGGTGCAGTATATGCCCGGGGGGCGGTGCAGGGCCAGAAGCACTGCGTAGTGATGGTACAGCATACTGCATAGGGCGTGGGGGAGGCATGGGGAGGGCAGGCTGCTGGTTCCACATATGCCAAGGGAGGAAGGCACTAGTGCAGCGTGTGCCATGGGGGGAGGGTCACGGGCAGGCTGGCAGGTGCCAGGGCAGTGTGTGCCATGGGGGGAGGATCACGGGCAGGCTGGGAATTGAAGGGTGCCAGGGCAGTGTGTGCCGTGGGGGGGAGGGTCCACGGGCAGGCTGGCAGGTGCCAGGGCAGCGTGTGCCGTGGGGGGGAGGGTCCACGGGCAGGCTGGCGGGTGCCAGGGCAGCGTGTGCCATGCGGGAGGGTCCCGGGCAGGCTGGCGGGTGCCAGGGCAGCGTGTGCCATGGGGGAGGGTCCCGGGCAGGCTGGCGGGTGCCAGGGCAGTGTGTGCCGTGGGAGGGGCCAGAGGCACAGGCATAGATTTGGTGCCATGACGGGAGGGGGTTACTCACATGTATGATGTCAGTGCTCTGGTTGAAGATCTTCATGTAGGGCTTCAGGATGTCGAAGTGGAAGGCTGGCGTCAGCATGCGCCGGTGCCGACCCATTTCGGACCATTGCTCAGCAGCAAACCGTCCCCTGAGATGACAGGCACTCAGCTCAGAGCCCTGGCAGAGATCCCGCAGCCCAGGCCCCCTGCAGCCCGCTGAGTCGCAGCCAGCTGGGGTGCTCAGCGAGAATCAACCTCCCTGGTGCATGTTGGGCAGCACGAGAGTGCGTGCACGTGTGCAATGCGTGCATGGGTGGGGGTGTGAGTGAAGCATGTGTGTGTGTGTTTGTGGGGGCACGTGTGGGCATGAACATGCAGGGGCATGCGTGTGTGTACGTGCAGGTGCGTGGTGGTATGCACATAGAGGTACGTGCGCATGTGACGGCGTGTGTGTGATCCTGGGCACACCCATGTGCTGGCGCTCACGGCTATGGCACGAGTAGCTCCAGCTCCACACTGACATAAGAATGGACAGACTGGATCAGCTCAATGGTCCATCCAGCCCAGTCTCCTGTCTGCCAACAGTGGCCATATCCCTCCTTTGTCGTCTCTTTTCCAAGCTGAAAAATCCCCGTCATTTTTAATCTTTCCTCATATGGAACCTGTTCCATACCCCTAGTCATTTTTGTTGCCCTTTTATGAACCTTTTCCACGTCCAATATATCTTTTTTGAGATGGAGCAACCACACCTGCATGCAGTATTCAAGATGTGGGGGTACCATGCATTTATATAGAGGCAATATGATATTTTTCTGCATTATTATCTCTCCCTTTTCTAATGGTTCCCAACATTCAGTTCGCTTCTTTGACTGCCGCAGCACATTGAGTGAATGTTTTCAGATAACTATCCACAATGACTCCAAGATCTCTTTCTTGAGTGTTATCAGCTGATTCAGGCCCCATCATTATTTATGTATAGTTGGGATTATGTTTTCCAATGTGCGTTACTTTGCATTTATCAGCATTGAATTTCATCGGCCATTTTGTTGCCCAGTCACCCAGTTTGGAGAGATTCTTTTGAAACTCTTTGCAGTCTGCTTTGGACTTATCCTGAGCGGTTTTGTATCATCTGTAAATTTTGTCGTCACCTCTTTACCCACTTTTCCAGATCATTTATGAATATGTTGAATGGGACTAGTCCCAGTACAGACCCCTGGGGGACACCACTATTACCTCTCTCCATTCTGAAAACTGACCATTTATTCCCACCCTTTGTTTCCAGTCTTTTAACCAGTTACTGATCCAGAAAGGACCTTCCCTCTTATCCCATGATAGCTTACTTTGCTTAAGAGCCTTTGGTGTAGGAACTTGGTGAGTCACTCCCCTTCCCTTGGTCAGTCAGGGACTGCGATGAGGTAATGCTCACCTGACCCCGAAAGGTCAGGGTGGGGGGACACAGCCAAGAGGGAAGAAAGAACATGATAAAAGGGAGAGACATTTGCCATGGTCTTCTTCTCTCTTCCACCTCCATCTACAGACCTCACCAAGCCACTGAAGCGCTGATCAAAGGGGAGAGCCTGGCTGAAGGACAACCAGCTAGCCTGTGGTGAGAAGCATCTAAATTTGTAAGGACAATAAAAGTGTTAAGATCAGCTTAGAATGTGTTTTGCTTTCATTTTGTTTGACCAAATCCGACTTGTTTTGCTTTGACTTATAAATCACTTAAATCTATCTTTGTAGTCAATAAATCTCTTTGTTTATTCTACCTGACGCAGTGCATTTGGTTTGAAGTGTGTCAGAGACTCCCCTTGGGAGAACAAGCCTGGTAAATATCAATTTCTTTGTTAAATTGATGAAATCTCATAAGCTTGCAGCGGGCATAACTGGACACTGCAAGACGGAGGTTCCTAGGGTTGTGTCTGGGACCAGAGATATTGGCTAGTGTCATTCGACTGCACAGACCAAGGAGCAGCTTACATGCCAGGGGCTGTGTGTGAACAGCCCCAGAGTGGGGGTTCTCACAGAAGAGCAGGGTAAGGCTGGCTCCCAGAGTCAAGGATTGGAGTGACCTAGCTGATCATCGGTCCAGATAACACCAGAGGGGAACATCACACCCTCCATTCCCCACAAGCCCCTCCCCTGGGGTCCGGGCCCCATGACACCAAGCACAACAGATCCAAGCCCAGAAGAAAGGGCACTCACCTAGCCAGGGCTTCAGGAAGCCGTAGAACAGGTAGTCCTTGGGTGCGATGGCAACTGTGGGGGAGACCAGAGACGGGCAGGCCCAGGGGTTAGTGCTGAGACACACATGGCTCGGGGGTGCAGAGATGCGGCACACCTGGGGTTTAGTGCTGAGACACACACACGGCAGAGTGGAACAGAGATGGGCGCACCCCGGTGTTAGTGCTCAGACACACACGGCACTGGGGGCGGTAATGGGGTGCACCCTGGCGTTAGCGCTCACACACACATACACGGTTTAGGACACAGGGAAGGAGTGCAGGACTACTGTTATCAGAGCCCCGGCTGGAGCTGCAGCTCCACTGGGCCCCCTTTTGGTCTGGAAAGGGGCAGCTGCAGGAATGTGGGTCTGTCCAGTGCCCACCTGCTCCACAGGCTGTTTCCTAAGGAGCCTTGGCGCATCACCCTGTGAAAGCAGCCCCCATCAGACAAGGCAGAACCCTGCTGGACACCCTGCTCCAGGCTCTACCCTAGGAGCCAGGAGGGTGGCTGCTGGGGCAACGGGACAGGCTCAGTGAACAGCGTGAAGGAGCCACACGACAGGGACCAGGTGCTGAACCACCAGGCCCCTCACGCAGAGCAGGCTTGCTCTGAGCGAGTCACAGACAGGTAGGAGGACACGGGGCACAAGCAGCATCCGCAGCCTGGGCTGGGCCTGCAGCGCGACAGAGACTCCTCCTGGGGCAGTGCCTGTGACCCACGGACTGCGTGAGCTTGGCAGTCACGTGGGGCCTTCACAATAGAGAGCTTGGCATCCTTAAAACTCCCTATTAGCTGTATTCCCTGGCTCTGCGAGCAGAGTGGGGATCCTGTGGCTACAGCAGGGTCTGGAGGGGGCTGGGAGCCAGGACTCCTGGGTTCTATTCCTGTCTCTTACATGGACATGCTGTGTGAGTCCCCTGCCCCCTCTGTACCTCAGTGACTCCCTACCTCGCAGGGCTGTGTGAATGGCTGGCACTCGGGTGGGGGACACGGGAGACGGGCAAAGGTGGCTTGGCAGGCCCAGCTCTCTGAGACTGAGCTGGCCACAGCTGCTCCTCTCCCTGGGTCAGCCAGAGACAATAAGGGGCAGAAACTGCCCCCCCTGCACCACTAGCCCCAGGACCACCCCCTCTCTGCACCATTCTCCAGATTCCCCCACCCCCAACATCCCACTAGCCTCACGGCCATGCACCCCCACAACAGTATCAGCCTCACACTCTCTGCTGCTCCCCATAGGCCCCCGCAAGAATATCGGCCATTTGGTCCTTATGACTCTCCCTGACCTGTTTCTCCCCTGGACCACCTCCCTCATTGTCCCCTTCACCCCACAGCCCTGCCGTGCCCCCTTTGGGACCATGGACTGAGTTGATGAAGGTGTCCCTGAGCCAGCTGGATGCTATCAGATCCCCCACTCGCCTATCACCAGCCAGGGATGCTGGCAGGGCTGCAATGAACCTTTGCTCCCATGGGTCACTGGCCCAGAGCCTGACGGCAGCTCCAGCTGGGCTTCAGCCAGTGGGACGTGCTCCTCTCAGGACGCCAAGGGATGGCTACAGCCTCTGCCCTAACTCCTCTGGGGCCAGGGGGACTCACTAAGGACCCTGGGTTGGCAGCACCCAGCCAGACAAGCAGCCCAATGAACAGCCACCTGCGGAGCTGAGCTCGGCCTGAGACCTGATCCCTTCCCCCAGCCCCGACAGCCAGGCAGCTTCCTCCTCAGCCACGTGGAGGAGGGCTGGTCGCAGCAGCCAGTCCTCCTGGCCGGGGGCTTTTCTAGGGAGCAGCTGCCCTCTCACCACTGGGCCCATGTCCCTAGAGGTCCCGTCATGGCGGGTGCAGCACACATAACATCGAGAGCTCCAGGCGCCTGCTGGGAATCCAACCCCTGCTGAGCCCCAGGACAGACAGACGGACGGACACACAAACTCCTGGGGCTGGGGCCACCCTCACTACCTGACTCCAGCAGCACGGGTTTATCGGCCTCTGGGTGGAAGAGCCGGAGAATGGGAAACCAGGGCCCAAACCACCAAAGGCAGGAGTGGCTGTAGCCCCCAACGAGCTCATCTACGCACTGCATCCCCTCCTCCGTGTTCTGACCCTACAACAAGGAGCCAGGGGTTAGCCACGGGCCAGCTGGGACTCCGGCCACGTCTCCGGCCAGGGCGACATGCTGGGCCCAGCGCCCGACTCAGCCCACTGCAGGAGCGGCAGCTCCCCAAGCAGACCCACTGCTGGCTGCTCTCAGAGCACCTCTGGCTTCCTTTCTAATGGGGGAGGGAGGGCTGCCCTCACCTGGCAGTCGGTTGGATGGGGCCACTTGGGGCTCCCTGTGTTATTGCAAACACGGCTCCCAGCCATTCTCCGTGCAGAGGTGAACCCGGGGGCTCAGTGGGCAGTGAGCATGAGCCCTCAGCCCTGGCATGAACTGGCTACATGCATTCACAGAGCCCCAGCACTGCATCCCCGCCCTGCGCTTCTCTGCCATCCAGCTGAGCTGAGCAGGAGACTGAGGGCTCCTGAGCCCCGAAGCACCTCTCTCCTGGCCCCGTGACATCCAACTCTGCTCCAGGGAGCAACGCTCATTGCTCAGACCCAGCTGCTGGCTTTGAGGACTAAGGCCAGACCTCCCCTCTCTGTGTCCTGCCAAGCCCGCCTGGCACTGGGGGAGGGAGCTGGACTCTGTTCCCGCTGCTGCATCAGCAACGGGATTGTTTACAAAGTTCCCGCAGACTGCACTGGGCTCCTGGGCACAGCGAGTCATACAAAGGGCTGGCGGGGTAGGGCTGGATGCTAGGCTGGCGGGGAGGGGCAGCATTTCTATTTGTTGCTTTGGCTCTGGACTTAGGGCCCTGGTGAAACTTCCAGAGTCACTTCTCAACCACCCTGCAGGGCAGCAGTTCAGGGATGAGCAAACAAGCCCCAGCGTAGCGCCACGTGCCCTTGGCCCTGCGGGCCCAGGCGCCACTTGGAGCAGGGCTAATTGGGAAGAGTGGCAGCAGTACGTTAACGGGGACAGATGTCCCCTCCGCAAGGGGGCAGAAGAGGCTGGAGCAGGAGCCCCCAGGCCAGGGAGCAGCGACCAGGCTGGGGGCTGGATTCCGTCGGAGTCTGGCTTCAGCTCATTGCGCGTCCCCCTGCAGCGCACAGCCCCAGCAACTCGCTCACCAGAGAGGGGCCTGCGCTGGCGGAGCTGGGACACCTGGAGGCGTTCTGCCTGCTCCTGCACTCCTCGCCCACACCCCAGTGGGACTCTGCCCCATCCCCCTATGGCAGCAGGCAGCCTTCTGGGTGCCCCTGGATCCAGAGAGTAGCAGGGGCTGGGCTGGACTCCCCAAAGCAGTAAATGACACAATCTCTCAAGAGCCAAACAGGAATTGGTACAAACTAGGGCACAAGGAAGACCCCACCCCCCAAACACCTGGCCCCCGCAGCTACATGGCCCCATTTTATTCCCCTGCCTCCCTGCACAGAGCACGTTGACGGCCTTTGCCCAGGGTGAGCTGGTGCAGACAGTGGCCTGCAGCAAGAGCAGTCACATCAAGGGAGCTGGAGGAGCTGGACTAAGGCAGCCTGTCCTCCAGGGGGGATCCAGAACCGCCCGGGGGGGAAAAGGGGATTCTGTAGAGCTGCACAGCCCAGCCTGCCCGACAAGGTTTCCACTGCAGCACGGCCCCAGAGACAGGCTGAAGCTTCCTGGGGCTGCCTGGGCAGAGCTGTCCCACAATGGAGCAGGGAGGCAATAGCCCCTCCCTCCAATGTGCCCCCACCTCAAATAGCACAGCGACAGCTGGGGAGGGGTCTGGGAGGAGCCACCAGAACACCTCAAGCTCTGGGAAACCTGCCTCTCTGGGGGAGGCTACAGGAGCCCAATGGATTTAATTTCTTCAAGGGCAGGAAAAGAGGTGCCTAGATCCCAGCTACCAGCCCCTCCATGGGCAGGGATGCCTGGCAGCAGGGGGCTCTGCCATCCAGCAGACAGCGGCAGAGTCAGATCCAGCGGGAACGAACTCAGACTGACAACACAGTGCAGGTGTTAAACAGGGAGGGGATCGAGCCCTGGGAACTGTTAGGATATAGATATTCAGGCCTGCCTGTAAAGGCCTATCCCCTAAGAATTTAGGTGTATTCTTATCACTTGGCTAATTATAGAGGTATAAAAGAAAGAATCAAAATCACTGTCTGCTGGTGTAAGGGCCTTCTCTTACTATGACAGTCTGAGGCCCTGTTCTTAGCTAAGACCTTTGGCTAAGCAGCAGAGGCAGCCATAAGCTGGGAAGCAAACAGTCACATCCTCACATTCCAAACTAGTCACATTGAAATAAGGTGCTATTGGGCTGTTAGGCACTATCAGGACAGGATTGTATTCCTATCACCTCCAGAGAAAGGGAAGTGCCTAGAAAATGTAAACGGAAACTTAGTTTGATAGCATCCTGTCTGGCAAGAACTCACTTATCAATAGCTGGGATGTGAAATCCTCATTTCTGTATTGTCTTGTCATTATAGTTCCCACTTTGCTATTGTTTGTCTGTATCATCTCTGTCTGGTTCTGTGATTGTTCCTGTCTTTTGTATTTTTGTAATTTTGCTAGGTGTAAACTAATTAAGGTGGTGGGATATAATTGGGTACATAATCATCTTACAATATGTTAGGACTGGTTAGTTAAATTTCAGGAAAATGATTGGTTAAGGTATAGCTAAGCAGAACTCAAGTTTTACTATATAATCTGTAGTCAATGAGGAAGTGAGTGGGTGTGGGTGGGAGGGGGTGGGCATGTGGGTGAGGGAAATGGGAACAGGGAATGGGGCTGGGGAAATTGGAATAATGTTTGGCTAAGGGCAGGAATGGGAACAGGGACACAGGTGTAAGGCTCTGTGGTGTCAGAGCTGGGAAGGAGGATACTAAGGAAGGAAACTGGAATCATGCTTGCTGGAAGTTCACCCCAATAAACATCGAATTGTTTGCACCTTTGGATTTCGGGTATTGTTGCTCTCGGTTCATGCGAGAAGGACCAGGGAAGTAAGTGGGTGAAGGAATAAGCCCCCTAACAGGAACAGCTGGCCCAGGGACACAGGGGCTTTGCCATCCCTGGGAGTCTTTACATGGAGATGGGCTGTCCCTTTGTAACGCTCCCTCCAGCACAGCCAGGAGCTTGGGGCTGGCTGAAGGGAGCTCTGGGGAGGGTCTCTGCCTTGTGTGACACCGGCAGTCAGATTAGAGGAGCAGAATGGTCCCTCCTGGCCTGACCCACCCTGCATTCAGCTCTGGGCCCCCTGGATAGTAAACCAATCCCAGGGGTCAAGGCCAGAAGAGGCTGCTGGGCCCACACAGTGCAGAACACAGGGGAGAGCAGCCAAGGTGGCAGGGAAGGATTGGTTCACCCGGGCAGAGGAGCGAGTCAGTTGAGCCAAGGGGCCTGCACTGATTATGTATGAGAACACGAGGGTTGTGACCCACGGGGCTGGGGGGTTGACCTGGAGCAGAGGGAAACCCAGGCTGGACAGTGCGGACTCCGAGGAGCTATTGCAGGGAGACGGCCATTAGCTCCCCAGGCGGATTGTCCTGTCTGGTGCCTTCCCCAGGGCTCTGGTCAGGCTGCTCTGCAGGGTCTCAGGTGACTGGCTCCCAGCCCTGCCCTGGGGAAGTCAGGAAAGCCTTCATACCACCATGATGTCATGATGTCTTACTGGGGGTAAGGGACTGGCTGGGAGCCCTGTCCCTTGGGATGTTCACAGCTAGCCTGGCCAGGGCCCTGGAGAACAGATTGCTGGGGCCAGTCCTGCATAGGTTCCCAGGGGACGGGCTAGAGGGGCCCAGCTGGTGTCTCCCATCTCTGGCCCCACAAGTTGTGTCTATAGTGCACGTAGACACCCGTGACCTGCCCATGTCAGCTGACTCGGACTCAGGGCTGTAAATCTGAGGTATAGACATTTGGGCTTAACTGGAGCCCAAGATCTGGGATCCCACAGGGAGGAGGTCCCAGAGGCCAGGCTCCAGCCCCAGCTGGAATATCTACACTGCAGGGTAACAGACCCACAGTCTGAGCCCGAGCCAGCTACAGGTGTCTACGTGCTGTACGGACATACCCTCAGAGCCTCACCACCACCCCCAGGAGTCAGCGTACCTGAGGCTGTTGTGATCAGCTTGAGGAAATCAGGGTGCACCAGGCACAGGACTGGCAGGAAGGGCCCCATCCATGTCACAAAGACCTGGGAGAATGTAGCCACTGTTTGGGACACCAGGCTCAGCCCCTCCTCTCCAGGTATGAACTGCAGGAGGAACGGGGCAGAGTTAATATAGGAGGGACCCAATCGTACCTGGGACTCCTGAGCAAGTCAGCGCATGCCAGGCAGGGGCAGAATCGGATCCTGTGATCAGAGGCAGGACTGCCGTGTGCAATGCCTCACCAAGTGTATCTGTCAAGACCCTCACTCCTGGCCCAGTGCTCACATCCCATCCATCTTGGGGGATGCTCCCCAGAGCAGGCCATTTGCACCTCTGTCTCACTCTGCATGTGGGCCGGCATCCCACCTGCCCCATCCAGTGCCAGAGGTGGATCCCAGGGCCCTGCCGTATCCGGGGTGCATCAGACCCAGCAGCCATAGGAAGGGCCCCACCCACAGCAGAGGGGGAGCAGCAGCGTGGCTAATGCCTCTGCCTCCAGCTCAGGCCCGCCTCGTTGGGTCAGGAAGTCTGACTGAGTTCAGATGCTGCTCACTCTGGTGCCAGACAGGGCGCGTGCTGAGAACCTGGCGGAGCTGTCCCAGGACCCTCGTCTCCTACCCCTGCTCGGTCCCAACCCCATTCCCATGTGTCATGCAGCTGCAGCGAGCACGGCGCCCTGAGCAACCTGCCATGCCATGCTCCCCTTGCCAGCACCAGCTGGGGCCAAAGCCCTTCACCTGGGAGAGAGGGAGAGGCTTGAACCAGCAGGGTCACCTGCCCCCAGCGCTCTCAGGGACTATTCTACCAGCCCCTCCCTTGGGGTGAGCCAGGGTGGCTCCTCCCAGCAGGGGTCAAGCCATGTCTCAGTGGCAACAAGGAGTAAGAGGGGAGAAAAGACACTCACCCCCTTCTCGCCCCCACGGGACATGACACCTACCATCCCCAAGTGTCCCAGCAGCCAGTTGCGACGCGGGGGCTCCGGGAAGCAGTGCAGCCGCTGGCAGGTCACATAGTAGCGGTGCCAGGATCTCCCAAGCTGCAGGAGGGTGCGGAAGAGCAGGGCCAGCAGAGCAAGGAGCAGGGCGGAAACGATGTAGGCGCGGAAGGGGGTCCGCTCCATGCTCAGCAGCTCCAGCACCCAGTCCGTGAGTGGCAGCATCCTGGGGGGAAAGACTGGGCAGTTACCGGGGGTGAACTGCCACTGGGTCCCTTTGTTACAAGCTGTATGTACGTTACTGAGCTGCTGAGAGGTAGATACACTGGAGGGTAGGGAAGGGTCCAGAGTGACCTAGACAAATTGGAGGACTGGGCCAAAAGAAATCTGAGGAGGTTCAACAGGGACAAATGCAGAGTCCTGCACTTAGGAAGGAGGAATCCCATGCACCGCTACAGTCTGGGGACCGACTGGCTAAGCAGCAGTTCTGCAGAAAAGGACCTGGGGATTACAGTGGATGAGAAGCTGGATATGAGTCAGCAGTGTGCCCTTGTTGCCAAGAAGGCCGACGGCATATTGGTAGGAGCATTGCCAGCAGATTGAGGGAAGTGATTATTCCCCTCTATTCGGCACTGGTGAGGCCACACCTGGAGTACTGCTTCCAGTTTTGGGCCCTCCACCTCAGGAAGGATGTGGACAAATTTGAGAGAGTCCAGCGGAGGGCAATGAAAATGATTAGAGGGCTGGGGCACCTGACTTACGCGGAGAGGCTGAGAGAACTGGGCTTGTTTAGTCTGCAGAAGAGAAGAGTGAGGGGGGATTTGACAGCAGCCTTCAACTACCTGAAGGGGGATTCCAAAGAGGATGGAGCTCAGCTGTTCTCAGTGGTAGCAGATGACAGAACAAGAAGCAATGGTCTCAAGTTGCAGTGGCGGAGGTCTAGGCTGGATATTAAGAAACACTATTTCACTGGGGGGTTGGTAAAGCACTGGAATGGGTTCTCCAGGGAGATGGTGGAATCTCCTTCCTTCAAGGTTTTTAAGGCCCAGCTTGACAAAGCCTTGGCTGGGATGATTTAGTTGGGGTTGGTCCTGCTTTGAGCAGGGGGTTGGACTAGATGACCTCCTGAGGTCTCTTCCAACCCTAATCTTCTATGATTTTATGTGTGAGCCAGGAGAGAACCCAGCCCCCCTAGCCAGCCAATAACCCTTCCTGCTCCTAACCCCCCAGGCTCCCCCACACAGCCAATAGCCCTTTCTGCTCCCCAGAGGCAGCGTGTGCGTGTGTGTGTGGGGGGGGTCACACAGGGTCACATATCGCCCTCTCCCCCCAAGACTTCTACCACGGTTTATATCCACCGGAGCCAACTGGCTCTTCCCCAGGGCACAGGCTGGGGCTGGCTGGTGTATGAGACTCACTGCCGACTTCTCCCTCTCCTCACACAGGCCTGGGCTCTACAAAACTGCCGCGAGCTTCCCCTGGGCGGGCAGGGCAAGGCACTTGGCAGCAGGGCGCTGGCTCCCTCGGCCATGCTGCAGAGTGGCTAGTGCTCGCACCTCTTCCCGGCTCCTGCTCCCTCCGCATACAGCTGGCTCTAGCCCTCCGTGCCCAGCACCTCCCTGGCGCAGCTGGCTCCTTTCCTGCCCTTCCCCCCTGCACAGAACTGGCTCAGGGCTGCCGCACAGAGCTGGACCTTGCCCCAGCTGCCTGCAGGCTCAGGGCGGTTCCCGCCCAGCTAGAGCCTCTCCGGGACCCTCCTGCACACAGCTGGCTTCAAGCTTTTACTCCCGGCGCCTCCAGCTCCTGCCCGTCTCCCCCCATCACACACCTGGGGCTGGGCTCTCCTGGGGGGCACAACGGCCACTCCCCGCCTGCCTACCTACCCCAAAGCCGGCCTTCCCCAGGCCCTGGCTTCCTTACCTGCCAGAGCTCCCTGGACACCAGCTGCAGCAGCCTTTCCCTTGAGTCCTACAGCCTGACAAGTCTGGTGCAGCCAAGGAGGGACTTCCCCGTCGCGGTGGGCTGTAACCTCAGGAGCAGCTGCCTGCAAGACCGTTCCCCGGCTGAGACTCCATAGCACAGCGTGCAAAGCCGCTCTGGAAACCAAAACGCCTTTGTCCCCGGCGCGCCTGCCCTGAGCCCCGCTGCGTGCCCCCAGAGCCTTTGCATCGCTCCGCGCCCTCAATAGTTATGGGGCACCTCCGCTGCCGCCCCGCCAGCAGCCCTCCGAGCCCTGCCCCCCGCCCCCGGCTCCCCCTCCCAGCCCGGGGCATACGCTGCTGCCGGGATCCCGGCTCATGGGAAGCCCCGCTGACACCGAGTGGGGGGGCTGGGCCATGCAGAGCCCGACCCGGGCAGGGGACGAACCAGCCGCTCCGCTCACCTGGGCCGGGCACGGACGCTGGGACTCACGGGCTAAGCTCCGGGAGCGGCCTTCATAGCCAGGCGGGGCCAGAGGAGGGGCTCGGCTCGGCTTGGCTCAGCTCGGCTCCGTGGGTGATGGGCTCCAGGCTGGGACACGATTGCCCCCTACCGGGGGTCCGCACGGGTCGGGGTGTGGCTCCGAGCGGCCGCAGCCCGGGGCCGTCGCTTGGCTCCAGCGCCAGCAGAGCCCGGCCCGCCAGCTCCAGAGAGCAGGGGCCACAGCTCACGCTCCAGCCCGCAGGGCCCGGGAGCCACCTCTGCTCTTGTATCAGCAGCTGATTTGTCTGCCCGGTTCCACCCGGGGGGCACTGTGCCGCTGCCCCTCCCTGCTCCCCCCGCAGCTCTCCCCATAGCGACTGCAGAGGCCGCAGCGCTATGCTGGTGCCAGCCAGGGGCCCTTGTCTCTCTGGCGAGGGGGCAGGGAGCCCAGCCTGGTGCTCAGGGCCTCTGCAGCTGGCCGGACACGGGAGGGGAAAGCCCAGCCTCCCCCCACCAGCCAGCGTGAATTGGCTCTGCACTGGATGAACCTGGGCCAATCACACGAAGCCACTGCACAGAGCCAAACACACACCCAGGGAGCCCATCCAGAACAGTGTCATTTTCAGAAAAAGCCCAACTAACCCGCCACTTTACACCCCGTGAACATCTGACACCCACAGCCTGGGACTGCTCCCTTGTGTGTGTCTGAAAGCGAAGTTAGGGAGTGTAAACAAACAGTAGTCCAGGTTGCTCTGAGACCTAATTCAAAGTTAAACATGCAGGAAGTTAACACACTGTTAATCTTTCATCAATTTACCTCTACTAGCAAATTGACACCAGTTATGGTACAGAATAAAAAACTAGCTTGGAACGCAGTCATAACTCCATATTAATAATGGTGCTCGCTGGTCACTGGCGGTGAGTGACCCTGAGCCTCAGCACATACAAGTGTGAGTCTCTTTGGGGGCCAAAGGAGCAGCTCTGGAGCTTCAGTAGACCTCTAGGGCTATGGCGTCACTGCAAAACGGGCATAGCGCTGATCAAGTACAACCCTAGTGGAGACAAGGCTCTGGAATTTCTACTTCCATGTAGCTAGGTGAGCTCAAGCTGAAGTGTGTGCGTGTGGGGGGGTCTAGTGTTGACCTCAGCAAGTTACATGGAGGTAAAAACTACTTGTCCCTCGTCTCCACTAGGGCTGTATATTGAGATGCGGAGAATTTAAGGCCAGAAGAGTCCATTAGATCAGCGTTTCCCAAGCTGTGCTCCGTGGAACACTGGTGTTCCTCATGAGGTGAAGAGGTGTTCCGTGAAAGAATCTAGAGTTTAATTATGACTCTTGCCCTTCATTTTTGTACTACTTTATAAGCACTTTCCAGTTCAAAATTGTTAGTTCAAGTTATTTTAAATTTGTATTTTTGCTTTGTTTTATAAAATAAAATATATTTGAGCATAAATAACGCAATTTTTTATTTGAAAACCAAACGACTACAGAATAATATTATAAGTATTCGGTAATAGACTAAAAAGTGCTCCGTGGCCAAAACAGTTTGGGAGACGCTGCATTAGATCATCCAGTCTGACCTCCACAGGCCCTTCCACGTCACTCAGCTACCCCTGCATTGAGCCCAGTAACTTGCGTTGGACTAAAGCATCTTCCAGAAAGGCCTCCAGCCTGGATCTCTAAACATCAAGAAATGGAGAATCCACCACTTCCCCTGGGAGTTTATTCCAATGGCTAATCCCCCTTTACAGAGCTATCACCCCTGTACAGGGTGACCACATGTACCGATTTTTGGCTCTCTCTCTCTCATATAGGCTCCTATTACCCCTCACCCCCCGTCCCGATTTTTCACATTTGCTGTCTGGTCACCCTACCCCTGTAGAAACAACTGTTTTGTCAGTGAAGATGTAGCCAACGTGTGTCAAAGCTCATGTCCGTGTGACAAGGCTGAATCCCCAGTCTGTCACTCCGAGTGCGGAAGGTGGGGGCCTGCAAGGCTTCTAAAAATTAATACTGGCCACTCCAAGCTTGTATTACACTCCCAAGGTTTCAGCTTTTCTCTGACCTTGACTTGGTAAACGCTGCCACCACCCAAATGCAAAACAAAACAACAACAACAACAACAATAAAAAACCCCAAAGAAAACCCTTGGATCCAGGAAGGAACACTTGGGAATTCCTCCCTGTGGGGTACCCTCAAGCCCTTTCATGCCCCTCTGGGGAAGAGCTGAGAAAGAAAACAAAGGAAATTAGCTGTTGCCACCAGCTAATCAAACAACATGCACAAACCTCTTAGGACACCAAAAATCCAATCCTGTTCTTAAAAAAGGTAAAAAAAAAAAATTAAAAAGAAAAAAATATATCTAGAGCTTAGGCTTTTGCTAGATTTTAAAAGCGCAATTCCAAATATTAAGCACCCAACTAGCTTTTGGGGGGGTTCAGCTTAAAGGTTACAAGCAAACAATAGCATCGGGGTTAGCACAGAGGAGATCCCCAAGCCAAAATAAAAAAATAAACCTGACTGTGTCTAACGAAACATTCCCTGTCCAAATAATTTCTTCTAGGTATGGAAGATGAAATGTCATACCAGGTTCAAGCCTTACACAACACTGCTGCTCCATGTCTCCTTCTCCGGAGAACAGACAAAGGGAAAGTTTCTTTCTCAATTTTAAAAAGTTCTAACTTCCCATTGGCTCTTGTGGTCAGGTGCCCACTCCTTTCCTTTTACCTGCGGGCTTGTTAACCCGTTACAGGTAAAGCAGAGAACAGACAAGGAGGAATGTTACAGCTAACTGGCTGGCTGGGTGTTCATAAACGGGGGCTACCCCCCACCCTTCATTTATCACACCTTGTTCACTTACTCCTGGTCTCATTGCGTTCTGAGGATGTCTGAAAGCAACCTTGACTTCCAGCAAACTAAGTGTGGGGCTGGATTTGCTTCCAGGGCTTTTACAGAAAATAACTGAAAACAGCACACAGTAGCTGAAGACAATTGAAATAAGGATAAGAGATAAGGAGCTTTTCTGAGAGGGGATGCTCCCCAGAAAGGTAGTTTTTAAACTTATTTCTTGTCTTCATGGTTATGAGCTATATAACAACAACACCTAGCTCTTATATAGCACTTTCCACCAGCAGGTCTCAAAGCGCTTTACAAAGGAGGTCAGTCAGTATCATTATTGCCATTTTACAGATGGGGACACTGAAGCATAGGGTAAGGAAGGGCCTTGCCCAACATCATCTGAGAATCCACATCTCCTGAGTTCATTCCTCCAAGTTCACTTCCTCCAAACCAAGACCCCCATCCTGCAGCAACTGCAGCCCCAGGGGATGCACAAGTTCCCTTGGTCCTTCAGGGCACTGGTGACTGAATCCTGGGCTGTCCTATGCAAGGTAGATCTGAGCTAGAAGAGTGAGTCAGGTTTCCTTTCAGTCACACGACTCTATGTTTAAATGTTTGTTCTACTGAGGTAAAAGGTTAGCAAAATATACATATAAGTACACAGGCCCTGCATTATCCCTACTGCAACCCAACAAACATTACTTTGCTTTTTCATTACCAAGGATACAATGTTTATGAGAGAGTTGTAAATACTGTTATATTAACCTCACATTTCATGATTCTGTCGAGTGATAAGGCAGCATATACTGACCTTGGGGCATGCCGCCTTTACCCCATTTCATACTCCAGCCTTGGGATATAAACACCTATGAGCCATCACTGGATTTTTTTTCTCCTTGAGAAATTCAAGCACTTTGCAAACCAATTAAACCAGATATATATTTAATTAATAGATGTTAAGGTCAGATTTAAAGACTCCAAGTGATGGAGACCCCACTATGTCCCTAGATCCATTGTTCTGATGGTTCCTCACTGATAAAAATTTCTAGTCTGATTTTTGTCTCACTTCAGCATCTCATTCAGCCATTGTCTCTTAGATTAAAGAGCCCTAGATCATCAGCAATCTCCTCCATAGGGACAGGATAACAGCAAGCGGCTAAGGGCCGAGTTTCCATGGGAGTTTGTGGAAGAGCGTTTGAAGCCTTTATCGGCACATTACAAGAGTGAACAGCTATTGTGACCTGCACCAGATATGCCACACTCACTTCCTGCCTGAGGAGACTCCATCTGCATGAGGTGTGAGGCTGGCAGCTTGATGGAGGAGAAGGTTTGTGGTCCGGAGGAACAGCTGATCATGTTGCAAAACACCAAGGCTATGGCGAAATTCCTGGGTACTCAGATCCAGCCAGCACCATGGCAGATACCACACTGGGAGGCTGTGGAGTCCAGTGACCAAGGGAGACAAGAAAACAGAAAAGATGACTGGAAATTTGTTATCTCCGGAGGTAGGAGAACCCCAAGGATCTGCTCACAGCTGGAAGTATCAAATCGCTGCCAGGCGCAGAGTAAGGCATCTGAAGAGAGCAACCTCCAAGAACGAACCAGAGGGAAGGACCTACAGACATTAGAGAAAAGAACTGAGAACTGCTGCCAGCTCAGGCTAGACAGACCCAGACAAGCCCAAGAGAACATCCACAACTGCCCAAAGGAGACAGACAGTCCTTAGTGGGGACTGTATGCTAAGAAGAATGGACAGGGCATTCTGCAATAGGTAGAAGCACGGCAGGACAGCTAGCTGCCTTCCGTGAGCGAAGATGAAGAACGCCACCACCAGAATAAACTAGATTCTGTGGTCAGCAGGAGAGACCCCTTCTGCAGTGGCCTACAAAGACGCCAATTCAGACACACTTCTGCAGATCCTGGAACGTGCCTGCACAGGCTGGAGGCAGGGCTTAAAAGGGGAAGCAGAGCATCTCAGAAGGGGGCAGGCAGCGGAAGGGAGCAGACCTGTGCTCTGAACTCTTGGGAAGGGGCATCCCAGGAACTCTTGCAGCCTGAGGCTTGGAGATACAGACCTAACCAAGAGGGACGGGGGACTTTTGAAGCTCAGCGATTTTAATTTACCCTGCAGGAAGAGATGCTGGTAGGAAGCGATCCAGGGAGGCAGTTGCATCACACTCCAAAGTGCCGATCTCAACAGCCTACTGCTGGGCCCTGGATCAGAGTCCTGTGGAGAGGGTGGGCCCGAGCTCCCCTACCAACCCCTGAAAAGGTGACAATGACAGAAGTCTATCCCTTGGTGGGAACCTAACTGGGGATGATCCTGAAGGTGCAAGGGTCCAGAATCCCAAACCCCAACCCAAATGGGAAGCCTGGGAAGAAGACAACTCAGCACACCTGGCCTGACCACTAGGTGGAGCTGCCAGCGAGTGTTCCCCTTCACATGGTACAAACCCCCAGATATGTAAACCAGACTCAGTGTTATGCATCTGACAAATCCAAGCACAAAGGGGCATGTAAGGAGCACATGTTTAATTATCTCTATATTAATGCCCGGAGCCTGGGGAATAAACAAGAGGCGTTGGAGACACTCAGGTAGGAGAGAGGACACACGACATGGCTGGTATTACTGAAACTTGCTGGCTTGGATTTGTGACTGGAACGTTAAAAATCAATAGTTAAAACGTGTTCCGTCAGGGCAGAATGGGAAAAAGGGGAGAGGTGGTACTTCACCTCAAAGGCGCCGTTACCTGTCCCAGACCATGCAGAATCACAGGACCACAAAGGCTAATGGATTAAAGTTCTCACTGCTAAAAGTAAAACTGAGGATATGGGGGGGGGGGTACTGGTGGGCATCTGTTACAGACCACCTAATCTCACTAGGAAACAGAACAAACTGCTTCTTAAGCATCTGTCAATAACGTGTAGGAAGAAACACTGTTATTATGGGGGACTTCAACCTGGGAAACACTTGCTACACATTTCCTTTGGCTGGTAACAAAACTTCCTTGGGGTGTATAAAAACAATAGATGATAATTTCCTAACACAGAGAATCCTGCTCCCAATGCAAAGGAACTCAGTATGGAACCTCGTTCTGAGGGACAAAGAACAGTTAATCACTGAGCTGAACATTAGCAGTTGCCGAGGTACCAGTGATCATGATCCGGTTGCATTTACTTTGTGCGAACAGAATACGGCACCAATTAGGGTCATGTGTACTTGCAGTTCTAGAGGGCCAATTTCCCAAAGCTTAAAGCAGCAGCTGGCTTACGTGAGTGGGACCATGAATATATAGTGGGAAACGGTAACGAAAACTGGGAGGTGTTTGGGGAGAACTTACTTGATGACCAAAAAGCTACAATTCTGCAGACACAGAAAAAGTGAGAGTGGGCCAAAACCCAGCCTGGGTTAAAGGGGATGTGGGTTCAGCGATAAAACACACAAAAATCAGTATATAAGGGGTGGGGGAAAGGGGAAGTAACTGGCAATGAACGTAAGTTACAGTTAAACAATGTCGGTATCCTGGATTTCCAGGATGGTCTGTGCCCCCCGGCCTTTACACAGCCATGCTTCATTGTGCTGGGCCTGAGGCCTCCATTGTTTGCCCCATGGCTCTGCTAGTCAGAGATGGAGCCCTTGGGCTCCAGCCCCCCTGTTGTCAGAGGTGCCACGGCTTGTTGGAGGTGATTTAATTATGTTGACAGAAGAGCTCCTCCCACCAGTAGAGAGCGGCTACAAAAGTGATTGTACAGCGGCACAGCTGTATCGGTACAGCTGTGTCACTGGAAACTCGCTAGTGTAGACATGGCCTAAGTTCCGCTTCCAGCCAATGGAGCGTGTTAGATTTTTTCTGCTAGATTGAAGAGCTGATTGTTAAATATTTGTTCCCCATGAAGGTAACTATAGAGTGTAATCAAGGCATCCTTTAACCTTCTTTTTGGTAAGCTAAATAGATTGAGCTCCTTGGATCTATCATTGTAGGCATGTTTTCTAATCCTTTAATCGTTCTTGTGGCTCTTCTGAAACCTTTCCAGTTTATCAACCTCCTTCTTGAAATGGGGGCAGCAGAACTGGATACGGTATTCCAGCAGCTGTCAGACCAGCGTCAAATCCGGAGGTAAAATAACCTCTCTACTCCTGCTCAAGAGTTTTCTGTTTATGTGTTTAGCTCTTTTGGCAACAGCGTCACACTGGTAGCTCATGTTCACTTTATTATCCACCTCTGCGCCCAGCGAATCCCCGTCCTGTAAGTGTGGCCTACATTCTTTGCTCCTAGATGTATACATTTACATGTAACCATATTAAAACGCATCTTGTTTGCTTGTGCCCAGTTTACCAAGAGATCCATATCGCTCTGTATCAGTGACTTGTCCTCTTTGTTTTTTACTAGTCCCCTTATGTCAGGGTTCCCTCCCCACTCTGAACTCTAGGGTACAGATGTGGGGACCTGCATGAAAGACCCCCTAAGCTTATTTCTACCAGCTTAGGTTAAAACTTCCCCAAGACACAAATGTTGCCACCACCAAGTGATTTGGAATAACAGAGACTTGGTGGGATAACTCATATGACTGGAGTACTGTCATGGATGGTTATAAACTGTTCAGGAAGGACAGGCAGGGCAGAAAAGGTGGGGGAGTAGCACTGTATGTAAGGGAGCAGTATGACTGCTCAGAGCTCCGGTACGAAACTGCAGAAAAACCTGAGTGTCTCTGGATTAAGTTTAGAAGTGTGTGCAACAAGAGTGATGTAGTGGTGGGAGTCTGCTATAGACCACCGGACCAGGGGGATGAGGTGGATGAGGCTTTCTTCCGGCAGCTCACGGAAGCTACTAGATCGCATGCCCTGATTCTCATGGGTGACTTTAATTTTCCTGATATCTGCTGGGAGAGCAATACAGCGGTGCATAGACAATCCAGGAAGTTTTTGGAAAGCGTAGGGGACAATTTCCTGGCGCAAGTGCTAGAGGAGCCAACTAGGGGGGGTGCTTTTCTTGACCTGCTGCTCACAAACCGGGTAGAATTAGTGGGGGAAGCAAAAGTGGATGGGAATCTGGGAGGCAGTGACCATGAGTTGGTTGAGTTCAGGATCCTGACGCAGGGAACAAAGGTAAGCAGCAGGATACGGACCCTGGACTTCAGGAAAGCAGACTTCGACTCCCTCAGGGAACGGATGGCCAGGATCCCCTGGGGGACTAACTTGAAGGGGAAAGGAGTCCAGGAGAGCTGGCTGTATTTCAAGGAATCCCTGTTGAGGTTACAGGGACAAACCATCCCGATGAGTCGAAAGAATAGTAAATATGGCAGGCGACCAACTTGGCTTAATGGTGAAATCCTAGCGGATCTTAAACATAAAAAAGAAGCTTACAAGAAGTGGAAGGTTGGACATATGACCAGGGAAGAGTATAAAAATATTGCTCGGGCATGTAGGAATGTTATCAGGAGGGCCAAATCGCACCTGGAGCTGCAGCTAGCCAGAGATGTCAAGAGTAACAAGAAGGGTTTCTTCAGGTATGTTGGCAACAAGAAGAAAGCCAAGGAATGTGTGGGCCCCTTACTGAATGAGGGAGGCAACCTAGTGACAGAGGATGTGGAAAAAGCTAATGTACTCAATGCTTTTTTTGCCTCTGTTTTCACTAACAAGGTCAGCTCCCAGACTGCTGCGCTGGGCATCACAAAATGCGGAAGAGATGGCCAGCCCTCTGTGGAGATAGAGGCGGTTAGGGACTATTTAGAAAAGCTGGACGTGCACAAGTCCATGGGGCCGGACGAGTTGCATCCGAGAGTGCTGAAGGAATTGGCGGCTGTGATTGCAGAGCCACTGGCCATTATCTTTGAAAACTCGTGGCGAACCGGGGAAGTCCCGGATGACTGGAAAAAGGCTAATGTAGTGCCAATCTTTAAAAAAGGGAAGAAGGAAGATCCTGGGAACTACAGGCCAGTCAGCCTCACCTCAGTCCCTGGAAAAATCATGGAGCAGGTCCTCAAAGAATCAATCCTGAAGCACTTGCATGAGAGGAAAGTGATCAGGAACAGCCAGCATGGATTCACCAAGGGAAGGTCATGCCTGACTAATCTAATCGCCTTTTATGATGAGATTACTGGTTCTGTGGATGAAGGGAAAGCAGTGGATGTATTGTTTCTTGACTTTAGCAAAGCTTTTGACACGGTCTCCCATAGTATTCTTGTCAGCAAGTTAAGGAAGTATGGGCTGGATGAATGCACCATAAGGTGGGTAGAAAGCTGGCTAAATTGTCGGGCTCAACGGGTAGTGATCAATGGCTCCATGTCTAGTTGGCAGCCGGTATCAAGTGGAGTGCCCCAGGGGTCGGTCCTGGGGCCGGTTTTATTCAATATCTTCATAAATGATCTGGAGGATGGTGTGGATTGCACTCTCAGCAAATTTGCGGATGATACTAAACTGGGAGGAGTGGTAGATACGCTGGAGGGGAGGGATAGGATACAGAAGGACCTAGACCAATTGGAAGATTGGGCCAAAAGGAATCTGATGAGGTTCAATAAGGATAAGTGCAGGGTCCTGCACTTAGGACGGAAGAACCCAATGCACAGCTACAGACTAGGGACCGAATGGCTAGGCAGCAGTTCTGCGGAAAAGGACCTAGGGGTGACAGTGGACGAGAAGCTGGATATGAGTCAGCAGTGTGCCCTTGTTGCCAAGAAGGCCAATGGCATTTTGGGATGTATAAGTAGGGGCATAGCGAGCAGATCGAGGGACGTGATCGTTCCCCTCTATTCGACATTGGTGAGGCCTCATCTGGAGTACTGTGTCCAGTTTTGGGCCCCACACTTCAAGAAGGATGTGGATAAATTGGAGAGAGTCCAGCGAAGGGCAACAAAAATGATTAGGGGACTGGAACACATGAGTTATGAGGAGAGGCTGAGGGAGCTGGGATTGTTTAGCCTGCAGAAGAGAAGAATGAGGGGGGATTTGATAGCTGCTTTCAACTACCTGAAAGGGGGTTCCAAAGAGGATGGCTCTAGACTGTTCTCAATGGTAGCAGATGACAGAACGAGGAGTAATGGTCTCAAGTTGCAGTGGGGGAGGTTTAGATTGGATATTAGGAAAAACTTTTTCACTAAGAGGGTGGTGAAACACTGGAATGCGTTACCTAGGGAGGTGGTAGAATCTCCTTCCTTAGAGGTTTTTAAGGTCAGGCTTGACAAAGCCCTGGCTGGGATGATTTAACTGGGAATTGGTCCTGCTTTGAGCAGGGGGTTGGACTAGATGACCTTCTGGGGTCCCTTCCAACCCTGATATTCTATGATTCTATGATTCTATGATTTAACAAAGAATTAGGGAAAGGACCACTTGGAGTTCCTATTCCCCCAAAATAACCCCCCCAAGCCCTTACACCCCTTTTCCTGGGGAGGCTTGAGGATAATATCCTAACCAATTGGTTACAAAGTGATCACAGACCCAAACCCCTGGGTCTTGGGACAATAGAGAAATCAGTCAGGTTCTTTAAAAAAAAAAAGGTAAAAATCACCTCTGTAAAATCAGGATGGAAAATAACTTTACAGGGTAACAAAAGATTCAAAAACACAGCAGAACTTCCTCTAGGCTTCATTTCAAAGTTACAAAAAACCGGAAAAAACCTCCCTCCTGCAAAGGAAAAATTCACAAGCAAAACAAAAGATAATCTAACACACCTTGCTTGGCTTTTACTTACAACTTTTGTAATAAGGGAGACTGTTAGGATGGTTTATAGGAGAAGGAGTTTTCTGACCTGATGCTTCTCTGCTTCCCAAGAGAACACACAAAACCAAAGCCTTCCCCACCCCAAGATTTGAAAGGATCTTCTTTCTCCATTGGTCCTTTTGGTCAGGTGCCAACCAGGTTATTTCAGCTTCTTAACCCCTTACAGGTAAGCAGGAATTCTAGGCTACCCTTAGCTGTATGACACCTTAGTTTTGTGATTTTATGTTTCTTCTAGGTCATTGATAAAAATGCTAACTAACGTAGGGTCAAGAACCGATTCCCTGTTTACTGTTACATTTTGTGACCTATTAGTTAGCCAGTTTTTAATCCATTTACTCTATGGCATGTTAATTTTATATTGTTCTAGTTTTTGAATCAAAATGTCACACAATACCAAGTCAAATGCTTTACAGAAGTCTAAGTATATTACATCAACACTATTATCTTTATCAAACAAACTTGTAATCTTGTCAGAAAAAGCTATCAAGTTAGTTTGACAGGATCTATTTGCCATAACCCCATTTTGATTTGTGTGACAAAGTGGTAATTTTTTGTAATATTTATATAAAGCCTATGTGTGCCTCAGTTTCCCCTATATGCTGCATTGTTACCTAGTGGGTGGAAAGGGATTGTTTGCTCTCTGGGCAGGCTAAACCAGAAGTGTGAGTGTTGCCTAGCTGTCTGGGCCATGCTTCCCATATCAGTGGAGCATCTGAGAAGAAAATGCCAAATCCAATTGCCAGGACACTGATGCCTAGCAACCAATAAGGCAGGGGGATAAGGATGTGACTGGTTCCCCCCAGCTCTTTGAGGTGCTGCCTGGAACTGGGGTACCACTGACTTTGCCTGACCCACCAGCCTTGACTCCCTTTCACCCTGTAGTGCTGTGACAAGCTGCAGACATGCTCCCGGCCTCACACTTTCACCACCACACAAGTAGGGACACACCTAGCTGCAGAAACACACAGACACTGAAATCACCTTTGCATGGGAAGGCTTAGCTAAGGAATTGCCCAGTACTCAAGTACACACATCCCTCTTGAGGGTAAACCCAAAATTGTTCCGTCTTGCACTGCAGAGATAACTGTACAGCATAAGCTCATGAAATTCACCCCCTCCCTCAGTGTGGAGAAGGCAATACACAGCTTTCTGCCCCAAGTTATGATTTCCACACACTACTTTTAGACAAAACAAGTTTATTAACTACAAAAGATAGATTTTAAGTGATTATAAGGGATAGCAAACAGATCAAAGCAGATTATCTAGCAAATAAAACAAAAACGCAATCTAAGTTCAATATATTCACATAATTGGATATGAGCAGCAAATTCTCACCCTAAAGGCAGTTTACAGAGAGTCTTGAAGACATGCTGCCCTTGCTTGCAGCTTAAAATTAATAGAATCATAGAAGATTAAGGTTGGAAGAGACCTCAGGATTTCATCTAGTCCAATCCCCTGCTCAAAGCAGGACCAACACCAACTAAATCCAACTAAATTCCAGATATTCCAGACACAGGGAAGGCAACACTCTAGCCTGGGTTCAGCCCTTCCCCCTAGTTCAGTCCTTTTGTTTCTCAGGTGTTTCCAGCAGCCTTCTTTCTTGGGCGGGGAGTCAGTGAAGAACGAACAATGATGATGTCACCCCCCTGCCTTAAATAGTTTTTGCATATGGCAGGGACCCTTTGTCTCCCAGTTTGATTCCCACTCCTGGTCAGTGGAAAAACACTAGTATTATCATGAAGTCCAGTACCAAGTGACTTGGTCACATGTCCCTGCAGCCATAACTCAGAGACTGTTTGCAGCGTCCCCAGGAAGGCTTCTCAGGAAGGCTCCCTGGCGGGTGACTAGCATCTTCAAAGACCTATTGTTCTCCCTAATGGCCTTTCCCAGCCACCCATCTAGACTGATTGCATTCTGCCTAGTGGGTGTTCCCCAGGTGTAAACACATTTGTAATAGATGCATAGACAATATCCCAAACTTCAGATACAAAAAAGATACATGCATACTAGTACGATAATCATATTCAGTAAATCATAACTTTTCCAATGATCTCTCACATGCCTTATCTTGCACAAAATACATCATAATTATGCCATACTCACATCACAGTAATATTACTATAAAGAATATGGGGCGTCATGCCACAATGAACTTCCCCACCTCTTCTTAGGGAGGCTGAACAGCTTCTCCCCAGCTCAAGAACAAAGGATTGGAGAGGTAAGAGGTGTAGGTTAAGGGTGGGCTGAGGGAAGCAGTCGGGACACACATCTGGGAGTCGAACAAAGGGGGTCAGACAGACATAAGAACATCCATACTGGGCCAGACCAAAGGTCCATCTAGCCCACTATCCTGTCAATGCAGGTGCCCCAGAGGGACTGAACAGAACAGGTAATAATCAAGTGATCCATCCCATCGCCCATTCCCAGCTCCTGGCAAACAGAGGCTAGAAATACCATCTCATAATAGCCATTGATGGATCCATCCTCCATGAATTTATCTAGTTTTTATTTTTTGAACCCTGTTGTAGTTTTGGCCTTCACAACATCCTCTGGCAAAGAGTTCCACAGGTTGTGCATTCTGTTAAGAAATACTTCCTTTTGTTTCTTTTAAACCTGCTGCCTATTAATTTCATTTGGTGACCCTAGTTCTCGTGTTATGAGAAGGAGTAAATAACACTTCTTTATTGACTTTCTCCAAGCCAGTCATGATTTTATAGACCTCTATCATATCCCCCCTTAATCGTCTCTTTTCCAAGCTGAATAATTCCAGTCTTATTAATCTCTCCTCATACGGCAGCTGTTCCATGTCTCTAATCATTTTTGTTGCCCTTCTCTGAACCTTTTCCAAGTCCAATATATCTTTTTTGAGATGGGGAGACCACATCTGCACGCAATATTCAAGATATGGGCGTACCATGGATTTATATAGAGGCAGTAGGATATTTTCGGTCTTATTATCTGTCCATTTCCTAAGAATTCCCAACATTCTGTTCTCTTTTTTGACTGCCGCTGCACATTGAGTATCCACTTTTCAGAGAACTATCCACAATGACTCCAAGGTCTCTTTCTTGAGTGGTAACAGCTAATTTAGACCCCATCATTTTATATGTATAGTGGGATTCTGCTTTCTGCCTTTTCTGTATTAGGACTGATTATTCTATTATTTCCCTGTAGTAATGGTCTGGATCAGGGTTCACTTCTATTAGGAACAAAGTGAATCCTAACAATAGTATTGGTCTATTACTAGGTGGAAATGGTAGAATTATCAATAATAACAGAGAAAAGGTAGAAGTGTTCGATAAATATTTCTGTTCTATATTTGGGAAAAACACAAATGATGATTCATTTCATATGATAACACTCTTTCCATTCTACTAGTATCTCAGGAGGATGTTAACCAGTAGGGACTCATGTTTAATCAGTAGGTCTGGATAACTTGCAAACAAGAGTATTAAGAAAGCCTGCTGAAGAGCTTGCTTTAATGTTCATTTTCAACAAGTCATGGAACATGGAGAAAGTTCCAGAAGAGTCAAAGAAAGCCAACACTGTGCCAATATTTTAAAAAAGCAAACAGGATGACCCAGGTAATTATATACCTGTCAGTCTGAGATTGATCCCAGGCAAGATAACAGAGCAGCTGATACTGGAATTAAAGAACAGTAATATAAGTAACGTCAATCAACATGGGTTTATGGAAAACAGCTCCTGTCAAAGTAACTAGATATCTTTTTTGTTGAGTCTATAAGTTTGCTTGATAACAGCAGTAGTGTTGATTTAATATACTTTAATATTCTGAAAGGCATTTCACTTGGTACTGCATTCAAACTAGAACGATATAAAATTAACATGATGATACACATTAAATGGACTAAAGCTGAATGAACTAACTGAAAGTTACACTTTGAGACTATACATATGGTGAATCATCATCAAACAGGTGATTCCAGCAGTGCACCACAGGGGTCCGGTTTTGGCCCCACATTATTTAAGGTTTTTTTCAATGACTTGGAAGAAACCATAAAGTCACTGACGAAGTTTGCAGACGACCCAATGAGTAGGGGATATTTATAACGAACTACATTCAAAAAGCGACATAAAAAAAATTAGCTGCAAATGCGAGCACCAAACAGGCAATGGTTAATTAAGGTTACCCCCGCAACTTTAATTTGGCCCTTGTGCATATGCATTATGACACGGCTTTTAATGCCATGATCGTTCACTATTACCCACAGGACCCTGGCCCCAATACTGGCATTTCCACACTTTTGAGTACATGGCTTTGCAACCTGAAAAAAAACAAAATACCACCAAGTGGAGCCAAAATAACCCTCCTTGTGGGACCACAGGAGAGTTGACGCATTTCAGTATACAGCATGGACCTCTGCCACTTGAGCTAACGGAGGAATTGGTAGAAGTGGTCGACTCTTATCCTCTCTCTGCACCAGCCTCTAGAGAGGGATGGGACACACGCTTTGCCAGTGGGTTCACAGCTATTTGCCTGACAGCGGAGGAATGCTGAGAGGCAGGGCTTGTCTAAGACGGCGGATTAGTCCACCCTAACGAGAATGAGTGTGGCTTGAAAATGCCTGCGTACACACAACACAAACCCTTAAAGGGCGCTAACTCAGGAATCCTGGGCTCTGTGCCAGCTTTGGGAAGGGCATCTGTTCCGGGGGCTATTGACTCTGCTACCCCCTCCCCCACCCCACCCCTTCTGCCCCTGCCCCTAACATCTCCCTCCTCCTCCCCCTCTCCCCTCTGCGCCTATGCGCCTAGCCCTTATCCTTTTCCCCGACTACTCTCCCCTACTTCTCAGCCCCACAAACAGCCAGCCCCGCTGTGTTCCCTTCTCCCCTCTTTCTCACCCCTATGGTTAGGCTGTTTCCTCTGTCTCCGGGGGAGCATTGAGTGCACAGGAGAGACAGTCTGAGGCCCAGCACCACAGCATCCCCCAGCAGCCAGGAGGAGCCATTATAGGAAAAGCCCTGCTCATCCCTGTAGCCTGTTTCTGGTGATTTCTGGGCCCGTTTTGCTGTGATTCCCTGCCCTGCTCTTTGCACATAGAATCATAGAATCATAGAATATCAGGGTTGGAAGGGACCTCAGGAGGTCATCTAGTCCAACCCCCTGCTCAAAGCATCTGAAGAGGTACAGTATTGCAGCTAACTCCATAGCTTCACCCCACTGCTTCTCTCCCTCGCTTTGGGCCAAACAAAGTCCATGCTGCAGTGCTGGTCATTTTCGAGAACCGCCAAGGTCAGCACTGCCTGGCTGCAACCCGCACCCACTCCCACACTCAAACTCCCTCCCAGAGCCCGCCCCTTTATCCCCTCCTGCACCCCAAACACCTGATGCCCCAGCCCTGAGCCTGCACCCCACACCCTAACTCCCTCCCAGAGCTCTCACCCCTCATCCCCTCCTGCACCCCAAACCTCTGCAGCCTCTGTCCTGAGTCCCCACCCCACAGCCCAACTCCCGCCCAGAGCCCGCACCCAAACTCCCTCCCAGAGCCAAAACCCCCTCCCACACCCAAACTCCCTCCCAGAGCCTGCACCCTGCACCCACTCCCGCACGCAAACTCCCTCCCAGAGCCTGCACCCTGCACCCACTCCCGCACGCAAACTCCCTCCCAGAGCCCACACCCTCTCCCACACCCAAACTCCTGCCCAGAGCCCACACCCCCTCCCGCACCCAAACTCCCTCCCAGAACCCGCACCCCCTCCCGCACCCAAACTCCCTCCCTGAGCCCTCACACTGCACCTCCTCCCGCACCCAAACTCCCTCCCATAACCTGCACCCCCTCCTGCACCCCAACCCCCTGCCCCAGCCTGGTGAAAGTGAGTGGGATAGGGGATGGTATCAGGGCCCGCATCTCAGACAGCCTTCCCGGGCCCTGATACCATCCCCCACCCCACACACTTTCCCTCTCTGCCCCGATCCCATCTCCCGACCCCACACACTTTCCCTCCCCATCCCTGATCCCATCCTGCACCCCACACACATGCCCTCTCCACCCCTGAACCCATCCCCCGCGCACACATTTGCCCTTCCCCCAAATCCTATCCATGTGACCCCAGGGACCTCTTGGTGCCAACTGGCAGAGGGGACAAAGTGGATGCACAGGGTTAACATGGATCCCCTGGGTCAGGAATAAGTATAATAATTCACCAAAGGTGACATGAAAGGTCTCTACCGAAAGCCAGTAGCTCACTGGTCATCACAATCACTATGAAACGTATGTACGGATAATAGTTAAGAAGTTATGTATAGATGCTGAAAAATATGTGGTTTAAGTTGGGGGCTTCTTACCAGAGGGTGATTGTGACAGGGCGCTTGCCTCGCACTGGCCCTAAGAGGGTTAAAATCCATCTAGGGAGGCTGAGGGGCAGGCAGCCAAAGGAGGGGCTGCTGGGGAAACAGCCAATTAGGGCAGCGGCTGCAGAAAATTAGGGTGGCAGCTGGAGCAGCCAATCAGGGCCCAGACAACCTACATAAAAGGAAGCTGCAGACCAGAGCACATAGTCTGCTACAGGGAGTCCTAGGGAGAAGACTGGCTTCCTAGAGGGCTACAGAGAGACCAGCACTGGGGGAAGGGCAGGTGCTAACAGGGACCGGGAGAGCTCCTGACAGGCCGCCAGGACTTACAGGCTTGAGGCCCTTGGAAAAGGAGCTGGAGGCAGGAGCAGAAGGAACCGAGGCTGCGGGGAAGTGGCCCAGGGAATAGACAGAGTGAGCTGGAAGGAAGGAGCAGCCTGGCTGTGGACTGCCAAGCTGCTGAGAGGAGTGGCTGGATGCTTGTTGGAGGAGTCCCCTGGAAGTGGGGAACCGGATGGTGACATGGCTGGAGGGCTGTGGCACAAAGCAGATGAGAGAAAGGAGCTGTAATGGGTCTGCAGGCGGAGGTGAGAACGGGAGAGCCACCAGCTGAGAACGCACCTGCTGCACTGAGCTAATTCCTGAAATGACCAGCAGGTGGCGCCAGTGTGGCGAGTGATGCCGTGACAGGGATAAGCAGGTTCCTTTCAAGCAGGAGGTGAGAGATGCTTCTCTCTCCGTCTGAGCCGGTGTGTGCTGTAAGACTCACACTGGATGCCTATTTGCTTTATGGAGCCTGAACCTAATCAAGAGTTTGCAAATTCTACAAGAAAGATGCAGACAGGAGAAAGCATCCAGCAGGGGGCATCCTGTTTACCAGCAAAGACAATGGATGTGGGAGGACGGGTATAACTGGGAGTACACATATGAGCCTACAACTAGGGGACAGGCTACCAGCATGCATATCTTACGAAAGGAGGGTCCCAGCTGTTAAGTGCTGAGAGAAAGACTTTGGGTGAGATAAGCTTTGTTAGACAGGGAAGTATCTCTGGTTAGTTAAGTTTAGGCTCTAGAAACCATGTTATGATTTTATTTGACGTTTAACTATTTGTTTCCAATATTTGTTACTTGCTGCTTTTCAAACTTCTATTCTTAATTGAACTTATACTTGGCTTCACTATATAAACATGTCTAAGTGCTGTCTTTCAAGTGGAGCTGTGTTCTGAGGTGTAGCTGCTAAGCTGCAGTGTCTGGCTCCTTTGGGAGCAGTGTAGCCAAAGGCATGGTGAGTGTTCCCCTGGAGAGGCCAGCCCCTGTGCCATGAGACACTCACTCACAGGGCTTGGGTTGGAGTGCATTTATTGCTAACCCTCACAATTCCTCTGTCCCTCCTTCCCTCCTCCACACTAGTAGGCTTGCCAACTTTCTAAACCCTGATAACCAAACACTCCTGCCCCACCTCTTCCTCTGAGGCCCTGCCCCACCTCTCCCCCACTCCATCGCTTGCTCTCCACTCCAGCCCCCATGACTCATGCCCCTAGGACTTACCTGCTGCCTTGTCACCATGCCTCAGTGGGTCACAACTGAATACCAAATTCAGACCAAACTGCTGAGAAATAGGGCAGATACACCCCAAAACTGGTGGTTATTCTTCCATAAAATATACCAAATCAGCAACAAAAGTAAACTTCTGGCTAACAAGAAGTCAGAAATTCAGCCTCCTTAGATATTCCAGTCCTGGATTCAACATCCAGACACTCGACCTAATGATGCGTGATTATTTAAAACCAATTTCATCAAACAAAGGGTTCTTCTGATCCCAAAGGAGCAGCCACATACCCAGATCAATATAAACTCAGATCTTACCCAATAATCACACGGTTGTCAGTCCTTTAGTATCTCATATCTAAAGCTTTCTTTATAGAAAGCAAGAGGTGAGCCTTAAAATTGGTTAAAGGAATCAAATACATACAATAATTGCAAAATTCTTGGTTCAGGCTTGAAGCAGGGATGCACTAAACTGCTGGCTTGTTAAATCTCTGGTTGCTTCCAAATGACCTAGAAGGTCCTCAGGCCTTTGGTTAGAATGCTTCCATAGCCCAGAGATTACAGCAGGAACGAGGCAAAATGGAGATGTTTCTTGGGCCTGTTATAGCTTCTGCTGTGTGGAGGGAAACCCACTGTTCCAAGCAAAGCCCTCAGCACAGTTTGTGGAACAGTACAGGCACAAGATGGAGTTTAGTATCCCATGATCTAGTCACATGCCCACGCCTGCTTCGATGAGTCATAACAGAGGCCATGACCCATACTCTAGCTGGAAAGTCCATCAGGTAGGGATAAGCCTTTTCTATGGTCCAGTGTGAGTTAAGTGTTCTTTGATGGGCCATTCAACTTGTATAATCCCTTGACAATGTGCTGGCCAGACTAGAAGTAAGCTGTCTTGTGGGTGTGACCCCGGGAGCGAACACATTTGAAATACAGGTATACAATCATTATTCATAATGTTAGATATAAAAAGATAGGATAATCCTATTCAGCAAACCGTAACTTTTTGGGGGCACAGTGTGGTGGGGGGTCGCTGGGGAGGGGAAATCAGGGCACAGCAGAATGAGGGAGGTTGGCCCCTGGAGTGAGGGGCTGGGGAAATCGGGGTGGGAGGCAGACAGTTTACCCCCTGCCCCCCCCGGACGGCACTGGTATCTACTTTGGAGACCAATCCAGGAGCCAATCAGTTCTGTCTGTCAGGCCTGGAGGGGTGGGAAGAGCAGCAGCTGCTGAGCGGAGCCGCTTCTCCAGCAACAGCTGCTGCTCTTCCCGCTCCCCGGTGGCAGAGGCGGGTTACTGCACGTAACTGGACTTTTAGTGTCCGGTCAGCTGTGCTGACTGGATGCTGCTAGTTTCCCTTTTCGACCGGACGTTCTAGTCAAAAACTGGACACCTGGCAACCCTACCCACTAGTCCCTGAGCTCCCCACATCCCTGGGGCGCCCCCGGGGTGAAAGTAAGTTAGAGGACTTACCGATACGCCAGAGTCCGGAGCAGGGGCGTGGCCTCAACTGGAAGAGGCAGGGCCTTAACTCCCCAGGCCAGGGCTCCAGCTGCGGTAGTGGCGGCTGGGAGCCCGGGGCCCTTTAAATCACACCCGAGCTACCAGCTGCAGAGGCGGCTTGGAGGCTCGGGAGCGATTTAAAGGGCCCAGGGCTCCAGCTGCCGCAACCGCAGCTGAGCCCTGGGCCTTTTAAATCACTGAGGAGCCCTGGGGGCTCCCGGCTGTCACCGCTACCCCAGGGCTCTGCGCTCTGGCAGAGCTTTAAAGGGCCTGGGGCTTCGCTGTGGTAGCAGCTGCCAGAGCCCCGAGCCCTTTAAATCCCCACCTGAGCCCAGCTGCCGGAGCCCTGGGGTAGTGGTGGCCAGGCTCCATTGGGGATTTAAAGGGCCCCGGGGCTCCAACCACCACTACTGCCCCGGCCCTTTAAATGCCCGCCGGAGCCCCACCGCCGCTACCCCAGGGCTTCGGCAGCAGGGCTCCGGCGGGGATTTAAAGGGCTGGGGCAGTAGCGGTGACTGGAGCTCCGGGGCTCTTTAAATCCCCGCCAGAGCCCCCCCACCCCTACCCCAGGGCTTCGGCAGCAGGGCTCAGGCAGGGATTTAAAGGGCCCCGGGGCAGTAGCGGCGGCTGGAGCTGTGTAAATTTTAGCCCTAGTTAGCAGGGGAGGAAAATTTGCACTAAACCAGGAAGTTGGTCACATCCTTTACTATAGAGAAATGACCAGATCTATACCATGTTGATGGGATTGACTGGCAGGTTCTAAAATTTGACTTCTTGTGCAGTAAGGATTCTGCCCCCTTTCCCCATAAATGCTGATAATGGATTAATATAGTTCAGGGGGCTAGCTGGGTTTTCCACCCAATAAATTGCCACATTGTGAAAGAGTCTGTTTTGTCTAATAGTTAGAGCAGGGGCTGGAATTCAGGGCACTTAGGATCTTTTCCCAGCTCTGGGAGTTGAATGGGGTCTAGGGATTAGAGTCAGGGGGGTTGAGAGTCAGGATTCCTGGGTTCTATCCCTGGCTCTTGGCGGGGAGGATGGTTTAGTGGTTAGAGCAGTAGTAGTCAGGACTCCTGTTTCCAGCCATGTGAAATACTGTGGTGTAATAAGAGCAGGGGACTGGGAGTCAGGACTCCTGGGTACTAATCCAGTCTCTTCCACTGATTCACTGCTGTGACCTGGGTAAGTCCTTGTGCTTCAGTTTCGCCAGCTATAAAGTTGGGGTGATAGTATCTTGCTCCCAAGAGTGGAAGGGGTGAGGTCTGTGAGGTTTAATGCACTGAAGTTTGTAAAGAGCTGGCAGACCTTGCATGGAAGGGGCAGAGGGCAGCGGGGTGGCTCTGTGGTTAAGATGCACTGGCTGTGTGTTCCTCCTGGCCACTGTTTAACAAGTCCACTTCTTTTCACAGATCCAGCCATCCCCATTCATCGTACACGCAGCGTCGTTCCACTTCCCATCTTTGAGCATCATCACAGTCCTCACCACTGCCAAAATTGTTGGGCTCCCCTCGATCCCAGTTGCTGGGGATCAAAGAGAGTAGCAAACTCAGCTAGGCATTCGAGGGAAGCCCTGGTGAAATGCACTCCCTGAAATCCCACTTAAGCCTCCAGAGAGGGTGATCCGGCCTCACCCTCTGGAAAGTGGTTTGAGGCTGAATGTTACAGAGCACTGGATAAGAGCCAAGTGTAATGATATAGGGCCTGACTGACCTCTGTTACTCCAGTTTTAAACTGGTCTAGCTATTAACTTCAATGGAATTTACACTGGTGTAAACCTGGGGTAATACAGTGGTGGATCAGGGCCATACTGTTACAGTGAGAGTTACCCACAGTCTTACAAGTGCTTTTCCTGAGTGGCTGAGCACTTACCAGGCTTGGAGGTCACCCTGCGTGGTTAGTGCTGTGATCCACATTCTCTTTAGTCAGTCCTCGCTTCCAGCCTGACTCTCTACGTGGAGTTAATTCTCAGGATAGAGTCACTTCCTGGGAACACTGGGCTATTTGGGCTGAGGTTTATGCAAGAGGGGACTGAGCTGGGTGCTGTTGGTGATACCTCTGCCCCAGGTCTAGTGTAAATAAACAAGTTACACTAAGAAGGAGCCAGATTCCACCGATTTCTTCTTAAAGGGGAAACTGCCCCGTAAGACCCTGAAAACTGCTACTGCTCAGCTGAAGGTGACAATTTAAAGCTGAGCATCATCCACCACTTTGTTCTCTACCGCACTAGCTCTGGTTCCCTGTGGGGAAACTCTGGACAGTTTAAAGAGCAGAGCAGATGGAAGATGAATCAAGAAAGGGCAGCTCCACCCACTCAGCCAGTGACTCAATGTGTTTGAAACGTACTGATTGGCCAGTTGCACCGCAGCCAACCCCCCACCCTGCCCTCATGTACCAGTGAGCGGGATTGGGCTGACCTGTATGACACAGAACTGTCGTCGACCCATATAAATGTCCCTTCATTGCTAACATCGTGCAGGCCAATCCAGTACTGCTTGCTGTTAGCATTCTTTGTCAAAAACTCCTGAAAAAAGAAAATAATTGATTTCAATAAAATATGGCCTAAATCTAAGGCACCACCCCAATCCCACCTCACACAGCCCGTACTCCTCTCTGGCTCTCTATTGTTCTCCTTGTGCCGAGATGTGGCCCATTGGGTTAGGCAGCGACTGAGAGCGAGGCCCCCTTGGGCCAGGTGCTTCACAGACACCTAGTGAAAGACCAATTCTCAAGCTGAGAAGAGAACTCAGGAGACCTGATTTCCAGCCTCACCTGCTCTAACCACTAGCCCAGTGGTTTTCAACCTTTTTTCGTTTACGGCCCTTTAAAACATTTCTTATGGTGGTGCAGACCCCTTTGGAAATCTTAGACATAGTCTGCAGACCCCCAGGGATCCGCGTACCACAGGTTGAAAGCCACTGCACTGGACAACATTGGCCTCAAGGAGCTGGGAATAGAAGCCAGGAGTCCCAGTGGCCAGCCCTCTGCTCTAACCACTAGACTTCATATACCTCCCAGAGATGGGAATAGAACCCAGGTGTCCTGCATTCCAGTCCCCTGCTCTAACTATTAGACAAAACTGACTCCTTGACAAACTAGGGGAAATCCCAGCTAGCCCCCTGAACATTAACACTGCTTGTGGGGAAAAGGAGCAGGAATCCTAACTGCACGAGGTGCCATGGCCCAGGCCCCCATTTGCTGGGTGCCGTACATTATTTATTACATGTATTATGGCAGTGCTTAGATGCCGCAGTCATAGATCAGGCCCCATTCTGTCAGGCATGGTACAAACACAAAACAGAAAGACGGTCCCTGCCGTGAAGAGCTGACAGTCTCAGCAAGTCGAGGCTGGCGTGTGTCTCACTGTTCCTTTTCTGGACAGCATCCAGAATCTTGTAGGCTTCAGCCCTGATGTAAACTCTGTCACTTTTCGCTTTGGCCAGACCCTCTGACACTGCAAACACAACACACTGTCACATGTAGGAATAGGGTTGTATCCCTTTAAGCAGTCTGTGAGCCTTGAGTGGCGCTCACCATATTCTGTACTTCAGAAGCTGCCAGAAGCCAGCTAGAGCAGCTGGTGTGTGCAGCTAGGCCTGGCACCCCTGTGTGCAGATCGTAAACACTGGGACTTGGGGCCTGGCTGTGACACTGAAGTGGGGCCCCTATCCCAGCAGCAGGAGTCACAGAGCTTGTTACACGGTCAGTCTGATACAGTCATTAGGGACTGGAGACCCGGCCGGAATCACCAGCTGAACCTGAACCTTTCACAAGGGTCAAAATCATTCATCTAAAACCAGGTCCCCACCCCCAAACCTCAGCAGGAGCCCTGCCCTCGCCTCACACCCAGGCACACTGCCCTGCCCCACAATTCCCTACCTCTGGCTCCTCAGTTTATTACACCTGGGTCATCTTCTGCCCAGCCCTTTAATCTACCTGCCTCCCCTCAGCCACTAATGAGTCACCATCCCCATCTCCCTCCCCTCGGCCCTCCCCTGCTTCCAAAACACATATCCCCTCTCCTAGCGGTCCCAAGTGAACCTAGGGAGAAAGTAACAGCCAGATCCCCCCTCTGTAGCAGCCCAGCCCATGGGAGTCCTTAAAGGCCAGAGACTCCTGCAGTGACTGGGAATGCACCTGGGGTGAGAATCCCTGGAACTGAAGAGTGAACTGGCTTCCCCAGTTCACCCCAGCTAGTCACACACACTGAGCCTGGTACAAGAGGAGCCCTGAGTGCAGAGGCTCTGTGGGCACTGGCTGTGTCCCCGCCCCTCCGGTGGGTCACCCAGAGTAGGGCAGGGCCCTGGTTTCCGGCCTCGGTGACTTGATCCCAAATGCTGCTTGTGTGGGCTGGCCTGGCGGGGTAGGGTGGAATGGATCCCAAATCGCCATGGGAACCTGGCGCTGGGATTCTCCATCCCGCTGTTGCCGGCACCCAGTGCCGAGAGGCTGAACAACAGCTTGAGTTGGTTTGTTACGCGGTGTGCTACACCCAATAATTACAACGGGGTGGAGAAGCAGAAAAGTTTATTTGCAGCTGCAAAAAGGTACAGGGAGAATAAAATTTTAAATCCTGCACACAGAGCAGGAAGTTACATAGGCTTTTATACATTTTTTTTTCTAGGGGCGTACACCGTGCCTTAACCCCTGAGCTCTGTCCCTGTCCCATACCTACAGGGTAACTCTGGGCGTCCCCAGGTTCCAACAGAGCATATAATCCGGATTTTGAAAGGTTTCTACCTTATTCGAGGGACCGGTTCTTCACCGCCGTCCACAACAGCTTCTCCACTATATGAGAGCGTTGCACCGTTGTGCCCTCTGGGGTCGATCAAATCGCGTCTCCTCCGAGGCCCCCGATGAACTCACCGCTACGCGCTGGGCGTCGGTTCTCGCCGCAATCCTCGACCTCCAGGAGGGGTCCGGGCAAGGCTAAATTGCAGCCTCGTCGCCCACCCAGGGACGCCAAAAGCTATTAATCATAGAATCATAGAATATCAGGGTTGGAAGGGACCCCAGAAGGTCATCTAGTCCAACCCCCTGCTCGAAGCAGGACCAATTCCCAGTTAAATCATCCCAGCCAGGGCTTTGTCAAGCCTGACCTTAAAAACCTCTAAGGAAGGAGATTCTACCACCTCCCTAGGTAACGCATTCCAGTGTTTCACCACCCTCATAGTGAAAAAGTTTTCCCTAATATCCAATCTAAACCTCCCCCACTGCAACTTGAGACCATTACTCCTCGTTCTGTCATCTGCTACCATTGAGAACAGTCTAGAGCCATCCTCTTTGGAACTCCCTTTCAGGTAGTTGAAAGCAGCTATCAAATCCCCCCTCATTCTTCTCTTCTGCAGACTAAACAATCCCAGCTCCCTCAGCCTCTCCTCATAAGTCATGTGTTCTAGACCCCTAATCATATTGCCGGCACCCAGTGCCGAGAGGCTGAACAACAGCTTGAGTTGGTTCGTTACCCGGTGTGCTACACCCAATAATTACAACGGGGTGGAGAAGCAGAAAAGTTTATTTGCAGCTGCAAAAAGGTACAGGGAGAATAAAATCTTAAATCCTGCACACAGAGCAGGAAGTTACATAGGCTTTTATACATTTTTTTTTTAGCATACTTATTTAATAGCAAGCTGCCCCAAGTATCCATATAGCCAGCCAATTCAGTTCCCAGCTAGTTTCCTGACTCTTTGTATTATTTGTTAAACTATATATAAAGCTGCTTTATTTAGCATTGGTTTTTTATATTTGCCCTGTTTGGCCTTGCTTAGTTTCAGGCAGTCTGACTCTGCAACATATTGTTGCAGATTTTCAGCATAACTGCTGTGTGTGCCTCCAGGCGGGGGGGCCAAGGACACTTGGGCCTAGTACGCAGAGCTGCTGCGAGTGCCTCCAGGCAGGAGGGGGGGCCAAGGACACCGGGGCCTAGTGAGTGCGAGGGGGCTTCATCGACACTCGTGGTCTTCCATCCCCTCGAGTTACCTAGTGGCCATGCCCCAGTGTCCCCAACACCGCTCTCTTCTTTCTGCTGTTCTCCACCCCCTCCTCTGCCTGAGCCCTGCTCCCTGCCCCCCGCCCCACCATGGGAACTCACCTTCCACTCTCAGCGTGGCCTGGTCCGACTGCAGCCTCTTCAGCTCCGTGGCCAGCTCCACCTCTGAGAGATAAACAGGGCTGATCACGTTCCTGGGAGGGGACCCAGGGCTCAGCGGGAACAAGGAGGTGGCCAGGGAATGGGGGATGTTGGGGGGAGCTTGGAAGGAGGAGGAGTGATGTGACTGGGGTGCAGGAGGTTCGTAGAGGTATTGCTGGGCTGTGGGTCTGTGAGGGCTTCAGTACGTACCAGTGCTGTGCATGGCGGACTGGTTGAAATGAAGTGTCTCCAGTTGCTTCGCTGTCTTGGAGCCTGGAAGAGACAGAGGCCGGTGAGCTGGGAACTACCCCTCTCTTCATCTCGTGGGGCAGGGCCGTGGTCCCTAGCAGAGCGGGTCTGTCAGGTACTGGGGTCTCCCGGGGCTGGTTTCCTTCCTGGGAAGAGGCGGCGCGGGTGGATTTTCTTTCGTCCCCTGGCCATGACGGTCCATGACTCAGGCTCCGAGATGGAGAGCGACTTGCCCCAGGCCAGGTAGTGAAGCAAGATTAGAACTCGGGGCTCCCTGACTTGTGTTCATTCACTCAGACCCCACCTCCAGCTACCAGCCCTGCCTGGGGACAGCTTGTTAGTGAGTTTAGTTAGGGCCCATCCAGTCTAGGGAAATTTGTACTAGTGTCACTGTGGACTGGTGCAAATCCCTAGTGCAGACACATGGCACAAGGCTTGCCCAGGTTACCAGGATTAGACCCATTGATGTGAGTCCTACTTTGCATTATCCCAGTGTGTGTCTACATTAGTGTTTTGCATCAGCATTTACCTATCAGGACACGGTCTATAGACAAGGGGCAGGTTCTCCATCACCTGGAATTATTAAAAGATTGTCTGTCTCTTTCTAAAAGTTCCACTCCAGCTTCACTGCCAGATATGGGCTGGATATAGGAATCGCTGGGTGGGATTTTCTGGCCTCTGCTATGCAGGAGGTCAGACTAGAGGCCCATAACAGTCCCTTCTGGCTGTAACATCTATGAGCAACGATGGTGCAAACTTCCCTAATGCAGACAGGAACCTAGCTAGTTAGATAGACCCTGAGCCAAACACCACTGAAGACAATGGGAGCCTTTCTATTGGTTCGGTGGGTTTCAGATCAAACCATTAGTTAGTTAATAGGAGCAGAACAGAAAAGAAGAGAGGTTTGGTATTTCTTGTTTCCTTGTGTCCCTTTGCCTGTCTGTCTGTCTCCACCTATCATCCCATGTCTTACACTTAGGTTGGAAGCTCTTTGGGGCAGGAACTGGCTTTGTGTACTGTGTTTGTACAGCACCTCACACAATGGAGTCCTGGTTCATAACTGGGGCTCCTGGGTGCTGCCATAATACACCTAACAGGCGAGTCTGGGATCCATAGACAATCACAGTCCTTGTTATAGCCAATGAGTGCTAAGTATCCACTTTTAGACACAACAGGAGGAGCAATCAACCTCATTTATGTAGTGAAACAGCTGCAGACAATGAAAGTGACCACCCAAGGCACCAGGCTGCATGGCAGGAAAGAGCTGTGTGGGCCGAGGGGCACCCTGGTTGTAGCCCCAGGTGTTCAGAACAGCCTGTGTGTGAGGGAGGCTGAAGGAGCTGTGAGTGGGACCCTGTCAGGAAGCAGAGATGGAGTTTCTTGGGCACAGAGCTGAAGGGGCAGAAGGGGCATTTCCGAGACAGGGAACAGCCTGCAGCTGTTTGTTCCTGCTGTGTTCAAGGGAACAAGATGTTCTAACTAAACAAGATCACAGCGAGAAAAGACCTGCTTGGGAGCAGCGATTGCTCCCCCTAACAGGAACAAACCCGACAGCACCTCCGATTTTGGCTTCTGCCAAAGGGGCAACATCAGTAATACAAATACACGGACACTCATAAGTAAACTGAATTGTTACCGTTGCCTCTCAGCACAGATTGACCAGTCCGCAACTGCTCCAGCTCCTTGGACATCTCCGAGTCTAGACAGAAGGACAGATGCCAGCTGTTGTTTATATGGTTTGGGGAGGGGCAGGGGGAGGGGGGCTGAGTTTTCGATTTGGGCTCACAGCGTAGAGCGACATGCTGCATTTCTACTTTCCAACTTCCCCCTGTGGAGATAATCTCTGAGGGTGATATCCCCAAAGGGATTTTGGCATTGCAATGCTGAGCACCACAGTGCCTAGAAAATCCCAGGAACACCCACAAAGCCGAGTTACATGCCCAGGCTCCGATACAATGACTGGGGAGAGCAATGCATCTGAGTGCAATCCCCAAAACGCAGCACGCTAGGCGGGGAGCTGTGTAAGTAGCCAATGGGAGATACTGATGAGCCATCCCCGCCCTTTTCTCAGAGCTAGGGGGCATGCTAATCCAGGCTGCAGGAATGGGAAGTATCTAGCTCTGCTAGTGATCCACAAACAGGAACTCCTCTCCTGGCTTAGGCACCTAAGTAGTGTCTTTTGGGAATGAGTTAGGTGCCTGCCTCGTTCTACACAAAATGCAGGGGAGGAGATGCTGCTGCCCACCTTATAATTTATAGCCCAATGGTCAGAACACTCACTTGGGATGTGGGCGACCCAGGTTCAAATCCCTCCTCCCTGGCAGAGGAGCAGAAAGGATTTGTATAGGGGTTTAGGTGGGAGACAAGCATCCAGATGCCTCGAGGGAGGCAGGAGTGCGCATGCCTAGAGGTGTCGAGTGAGTTTAGGTGCCTACAGTGCTCAGTGGGAGTTTTGTGGATTGCAGTAGGAGCCTTAGGTGCCTCACTGGCTTCAAGGATTCACCCAGAGTCCCCTCTGAATGACCTCTGCCCTGGCGCAGTCTGGCCAACTCCAGAGGTTAAAAACCGATCACAAGATTGGCTGAAAAATAATAGACTTTACTTTTCTTTTCTTTGCCTCCTGGCTTCTGAGCCATTACATCACTTTCCCAAGCTTTTCTCTGCAACTAGAATCCGTCTCAGTATTTTTAAATGAAAGCTCAGATTCTCACCTAATCACAAGACACCTGGAGCTGGGGCTTTAATTCAAACACCACCTAGAGTTCACAACGCTGAGGCTGCTCTGTGTAATGACACCCACCAAAGCTCCTCAGCAGGATGTGAATCCCTGCCACAGCAAAGACCTTTTGAGCTACAGGAGCTACTCTCTTAACTGGCAGGAGTAGTTAGGCTGTTATCCTGCGTGGAGCAGCTGCTAGAGGGCATCCCAACACACATTGTACTTACTTGTACCTGTGAATACATTCAAGAATCAAACACCAGCGTGTTCCTGCTCACAGTGTGGGCTCTGGGAAGGTGCCCCACTGCTGTGAATTGGAGGGCAGGTGGCCTGACTTAATGAGCCTTGTCTTACAATTAGCAGCACTATGGCACAATGAAACACATTGCGGGGGCCTATATCCCTTCTCCTGCAGTGTCTTGACACTGGCCATTGCCAGACACAAGGGGACCTGGCTGGGAGGGACTCTTGGCCTGAAATCCTGGCCTTGCTGAAGCCAATGAGAGTTTGGCCATTGACTTAATGGAGTCAGGATTTCACCCTTGGTCTTTTCCACTGGTCCATTCCTGTGTGATAGTCCTAAACGCACTCCGGCATACTTACACTTTCCAATCACCATGGCGAGGAGGATGACCCATAATACAAACAACATGGCGTTCACAGCGTTAAGGGGTAATACTGACCTTTCCTCCCCATTCAGGCCGCTACCGCACTGCAGCAAGGAATTCCCTGGAAGGCAGGAGCAGAGACAGCGGGAGTTAGAGCATTGGTCCCTGCCCTCTGGCGAACCAGTGCTGCGGGGGCAGGTGTGCTCGAAGCCTCGCGGGGAAGGCACTAGGGGAATTCAGAATTCACTATTATTGTAATTCATAAATAGAGATGGACGTGCCACTGGGGTCAGGAATCTCTGTGTAGCACAGTGCATGCAGGGGAATTCACACCCTCTATCTATCTATCCCTATAGAATCATAGAATATTAGGGTTGAAAGAGACATCAGGAGGTCATCTAGTCCAACCCCCTGCTCAAAGCAGGACCAATCCCCAACTAAACCATCCCAGCCAGGGCTTTGTCAAGCTGGGCCTTAAAAACTTCTAAGGATGGAGATTCCACCAGATCCCTAGGTAACCCATTCCAGTGCTTCACCACCCTTCTAGTGAAAGAGTTTTTCCTAATATCCAACCTAGACCTCCCCCACTGCAACTTGAGACCATTGCTCCTTATATCCACCCTATCTATCTATCATTTGCCCACCTGGATTTCCATTGAGCCTAAGCCCCAGAAGTAAGAGAACCCCATTTCCTGGGAGTCCCCTCTGTATTCCCAAGGATCCTTTGGGGGAGCCAGGCCATGAGATCCATGTGAGATGCTGGGATGATTCCCTGGGGTTTCACCTCCCACCCTTTCTTCTCTCTGCTTTGACTGCCTTCCACCATCAGGATACAGCTCCGTGGCTGCAACCCCTGCCTACATCTCCCCCTCACCCCCTGTTCAGTCCGTGCTCCCCTCCTGATGGTTGCTTGTACCACCTCCCTATGGCCAGCCCTGGCCTCCCCCCCAGTGCCCTATGCTCCCCCATACACTGTCCTCTAAGATTCCTCCCCATCTTGCTGCAGACTCATGCGCCATGAAGCCTGCCAGGCAGAAAGGCTGCCCCCCGCTCTGTGCTGCTTTGTCCCATCCACTGTAGCCTCCTCCAGGCAGGGACAAGCCCTTGGTTCAGAGCGTTGCTCCATGCACAGTACCATGTACTCACCAGCCAACCCCCCCTTCCTCCACTGCCCCAGCCCACTGTGCTGCTGTCAGTGGGGAGGGGAAGGAAGCAGCTGTGTCTCCAACACCTACATCTCAAATCAGCGCACACACACACACACACACACACACACACCCACCCCCCACCCCCCTTCACTTTCCAGGAATGAAAGTAAAAAAAGAGGAAGAAAAGAAGCACAAATCTGCTGTAAGCACAGAATTGCACGAGGCATGTTCCTATTGCACAACGCAGGGACATCCCGCCTGATCAGCAGAACTCTGGCTCTGAAATGCCTCTCGTAACACGTCCACCCCTGGGCTGGGACAGGGATCAGGGCCAAGGCTCCTGATGGTATAACCTGCAATTGTGTACGACGGTCTCCAGCGCCCAGCAACTCGTACATTGTAGACACTAGTCCTGAGTTCAATATGGATGCAAAATGGATCTATTTATCCATTTATCCATTCAATCCCATAAATGCTAGCCATCCCTATATAACCCCATCCAGCCATCCCCATACTCCTCCATCCGTCCATCCATCCATCCATCCATCCATTCCCATACACCCCCCTCCATTCATCTCCATATACCCCCCATCCACCCATCACCATAAACCCCCCTCCATCCATCCATCCCCATACACCCCCCTCCATCCATCTCCATATACCCCCCATCCATCTATCCATCCCCATACACGCACATCCATCCCTATCTATCTCACAATCTCCACACACCAGTTCATCCACATCTATCTATCTATCTATCATCATACAGCACCCCTCCATCCCCATACACTCTCTCTCTCTCTTGCTCCTCCGCTTTTAAACCCCTCATTGCCAGAGTATGCAAGCACCAAACATAAACATCTGATGAAATGCTGCTGAGACAAGCCTGGAATTCTCAGCCTGGCTCTGCCCAGCACCTCCTGCTGTGATGTATGAAACGCCACCCTCCCAGAGTACAGACCTGCCTTCGAGTCTGACTTCGCTGCTGAGCACTATGCCGCTCCATAAGTAGGGCCCAATCCTGCAAACCTCGCTGACACCGCCCTCCTCTTGGCTTCACTGGGGTGTGGAGTCTGCAGGATCAGGGCGTGTTATCAAGGAGTGAGCTGATTAGCAGGAAATGATTGCGCACTCTCCCACTAATGCAGCCTGGGGTTACCTGCTCTCCCAAAAGCCATTTCTGTCTCCTGTTCCTTGAGCGTCCCTTGGTCGGACTCTTTGCACTTTTGGTAAATGCTGCCTGAAGGCATCACTCTGAGCCTCTTCCTACCCCAATGGCTCAAACGGCTTTTATACCAGCTGAGGTTCTGAGCATCTTTCCTGGAAAAGGAAACACATGTACCCAGCCACTCTTCCTCTCTTCAGAACACAGAGATCTGTGACCCTGTCACTTCTCCTCTAGCAGCTGGGAGCCTTCATCCAATCAGGATTCCTGGTGCAGCTGACAAACAATAGCCACCCACCCAGTGACCCAAGGAGCACAGACAATCTTTAAGTGGGAGGATCTTTTCGGAGCTGGGCATGTCCTTACCCTGGGCCCGGCAAGAGGGGTTCTCGCGTGTGCAGTCTGTGAACATTGCTGTTCAGGGAAACAGAATGGTGAACATCTTGCAAATAAACAAACGGCACTAAGAAAACACCTGACTCCATGTCACCGATTTCTGCTCCAAACAGGAAGCCAATCTACAAGGGCCTGAAAAGCCACTTGTCAAAGGGCACCAACATCTTTCTCTCTTTTCAGGGTCTTTGTGCCATTGATGGCACTTGGCATCTTGTCAATTTCACTGGTTTCCAGCCGTGCATAGGCTGTGAGTCGGGTTCCCCTGTTGTTTGCATTGATCTCTCTCACAGCACCAGGGAGGGGAAAACAAGGAAAATGTAACGGTAAAAGTACAAAACTTGGCAGGAGTACCCAGGGGAGGAGTAGGAGCTGAAACAACTCGTGTAACTAAAATCACTAGGGGGAATATTTTCAAAAGCACCTAAGGGGATGTCTACACTGCAGCAAAAGCCATGCGGCATGGCTGCGGCTGACCCAGGTCAGCTGACTCAGGCTTGTGGGATGCAGCCTGCAGGGGCTAAAAATTGCAGTGTAGACATTTGGGCTCGGGTGGGAGCCCAGGCTTTGAGACCCTGCCCCTCACCATGTTTCAGAGCCGGGGCTCCAGCCCAAGCCCAAACGTCTATACTGCGATTTTTAGCCCCACAGCACAAGTCCCAGAAGCCCGAGTCGATTGACCCCAGTTCTGTGGCTCAGTGCAGTGGATTTTTTATCGCAGTGTAGACGTACCCTAAGTAATTTAGGAGCATAAATCCCAGTTTCAAAAGGCACTTGGGGCCAGATTTTCAAAGGTATCTGGCCCCTAGAGATGCAAAATCACCTCTCCAGCCCACAGACTGTAACAGTGATGTTGGTGTCTCAGGGAGTTCTGTTCTGAGTAGAGTTCTAAGAAAGGGGATGATATCTTGGGTTCTGGTACCTGATCAGGACTCCTAGATGCTACTGTAATACAAATAAATAATAATCGTCTGTTCCTCAAGAAATGGCTCTCATCTCCAGCTGGCTGACTCCAACGCCAAGATAGCTCAGGACAGAGACACTGCCAGTGACAGAGCTGCAGAATACCTCTGAAAACTGGGCTGAGAGGGGAACCCAGCGGAGGAAGAGGAAAAGGAAGATCTCACCTGGGCCAGCAGGTAAATGATTGGCCTGGCTCCGCCGCCTCTCTGTGGGCTGCTCTGCCTCAGTTTTTGCACCAATGTCACTAAGCCCTGGTCTACACTAGGACTTTAGGTCGAATTTAGCAGTGTAAAATCGATCTAAACCTGCACCCGTCCACAGGATGAAGCCCTTTATTTCGACTTAAAGGGCTCTTGAAATTGATTTCCATACTCCACCCCTGACAAGTGGATTAGCGCTTAAATTAGCCTTGCCGGGTCGAATTTGGGCTACTATGGACACAATTCGACGGTATTGGCCTCCGGGACCTATCCCAGAGTGCTCCATTGTGACCGCTCTGGACAGCACTCTCAACTCAGATGCATTGGCCAGGTAGACAGGAAAAGAACTGCAAACTTCTGAATCTCATTTCCTGTTTGGCCAGTGTGGCAAGCTGCAGGTGACCATGCAGAGCTCATCAGCACAGGTGACCATGATGGAGTCCCAGAATCGCAAAAGAGCTCCAGCATGGACCGAACGGGAGGTACTGGATCTGATCGCTGTATGGGGAGAGGAATCCGTGCTATCAGAACTCTGTTCCAGTTTTCGAAACGCCAAAACCTTTGTCAAAATCTCCCAGGGCATGAGGGACAGAGGCCATAACAGGGATCCGAAGCAGTGCCGCGTGAAACTTAAGGAGCTGAGGCAAGCCTACCAGAAAACCAGAGGGGCGAACGGCCGATGCGGTTCAGAGCCCCAAACATGCCACTTCTGTGACGAGCTGCATGCCATTTTAGGGGGTTCAGCCACCACTACCCCAGCCATGTTGTTTGACTCTGTCAAGGTTCCTTCCCCACTCTGAATGCTAGGGTACAGATGTGGGGACCTGCATGAAAAACCTCCTAAGCTTCTCTTTACCAGCTTAGGTCAAAACTTCCCCAAGGTACAAAATATTCTACCCTTTGTCCTTGGATTGGCCGCTACCACCACCAAACAAATACTGGTTACTGGGGAAGAGCTGTTGGAAATGTCTTTCCCCCCAAAATACTTCTCAAAACCTTGCACCCCACTTCCTGGACAAGGTTTGGTAAAAAGCCTCACCAATTTGCCTAGGTGACTACAGACCCAGACCCTTGGATCTTAAGAACAATGAACAATCCTCCCAACACTTGCACTCCCCCTTTCCAGGGAAATGTTAGATAAAAAGCCTCACCAATTTGCATAGGTGACCACAGACCCAAACCCTTGGATCTGAGAACAATGAAAAAGCATTCAGTTTTCTTACAAGAAGACTTTTAATAGAAATAGAAGTAAATAGAAGTAAAGAAATCCCCTCTGTAAAATCAGGATGGAAGATACCTTACAGGGTAATTAGATTCAAAACATAGAGAACCCCTCTAGGCAAAACCTTAAGTTACAAAAAAGATACACAGAAGGAAATAGTTATTCTATTCTGCACAATTCTTTTCTCAGCCATTTAAAGAAATCATAATCTAACACATACCTAGCTAGATTACTTACTAAAAGTTCTAAGACTCCATTCCTGGTCTATCCCCGACAAAAGCAGCATATAGACAGACAGAGACCCTTTGTTTCTCTCCCTCCTCCCAGCTTTTGAAAGTATCTTGTCTCCTCATTGGTCATTTTGGTCAGGTGCCAGCGAGGTTACCTTGAGCTTCTTAACCCTTTACAGGTGAGAGGAGTTTTCCTCTGGCCAGGAGGGATTTTAAAGGGGTTTACCCTTCCCTTTATATTTATGACATGCCCCCCAAATCTCAGCTAGGGTGAAACACTGGCTGGGATTTCTTCCTGGAGCTCTAGGAAAAACAGAGTTAATAAGACACATGCATCTCTAAATATACTACCAAGTACATAAAGACTAACAATATTTTCCACATCTCAAGGACGATTTTAACCAGTTGATTCTGGGAAACTTTCACAGGAGAGTGCATCAGCCACTTTTAGAAGCTCCTGAGATGTGTTGGATGTCAAAATCAAAATCTTGGAGAGCTAAACTCCACCGAAGAAGTTTTTTGCTATTTTCTTTGACGGTGTGAAGCCACTTCAGTGCATCATGGTCGGTTTGCAGGTGGAAACGCCGTCCCCAAACGTATGGGCGTAGCTTTTTCAGAGCGTAGACAATGGCGTAACATTCTTTTTCAGTGACTGACCAGTTGCTTTCCTTCTCAGACAGTTTTTTTGCTGAGAAACACTACAGGGTGGAATTCTTGATCAGGTCCTTTCTGCATTAAAACTGCTCCCACACCACGCTCGGACGCATCTGTGGTTACTAGGAACGGTTTGTCAAAGTCTGGGGCCCTTAGTACAGGGTCAGACATGAGTGTCGCTTTAAGCTTGTTAAAGGCCTTCTGACACTTTTCGGTCCACTGAACAGCATTTGGCTGTTTCTTTTTGGTTAGGTCTGTCAGTGGGGCGGCGATTTGGCTGTATTGCGGTACAAATCGTCTGTAATAACCGGCCAAGCCTAAGAAGGATTGAACCTGTTTCTTTGACTTTGGGACAGACCACTTTTGGATAGCATCCACTTTGGCCTGTAGGGGGCTGATAGTTCCTTGACCCACCTGATGTCCAAGGTAAGTCACTCTGTTTAGGCCTATTTGACACTTCTTAGCCTTAACAGTTAGTCCTGCCTCCCTTATGCGCTCAAGGACTTTTTGTAGATGTTCCAGGTGGTCTGCCCAGGAATCCGAAAATATGGCCACATTGTCAAGGTAGGCAACTGCATATTCTCCAAATCCCACTAGGAGACCATCTACAAGTCTTTGGAAGGTGGCAGGTGCATTTCGCGGCCCGAAAGGGAGTACATTAAATTCATACAGCCCAAGATGTGTGGTGAAGGCTGACCTTTCCTTGGCAGATTCATCTAGTGGTACCTGTCAGTACCCCTTGGTTAAGTCCAAGGTAGAGATGAACTGGGCCCGTCCCAGTTTCTCTAATAATTCATCTGTGCATGGCATTGGATAGTTGTCTGGGTGAGTTACAGCATTTAGCCTATGGTAGTCCACGCAAAAACGTATCTCCCCATCTGGTTTGGGAACTAGAACCACTGGAGATGCCCATGCACTTCCAGAAGGGCGGATTACACCCATCTGTAACATATCCTGGATCTCCCGGTCTATAGCAGTTTTAGCTTGAGGAAACACCCAGTAGGTTGGACCCTAATTGGGTGAGCATTACCTGTGTCAATGGAGTGGTATGCCCGTTCAGTCAGTCCTGGGGTGGCTGAGAACGTTGGCGCGTAGCTAGTGCACAGCTCCTTGATCTGCTGTCGCTGCACACGCCCAAGGGTCATGGAGAGGTTCACCTCTTCCACACCACCAGCACATTTCCCTTCGTAGGAGACACCTTCAGGCCACTCAGCGTCGTCTCCTCCCTGGGCTGTAAACTGACAAACCTTTAATTCTCTGGAATAAAAGGGCTTTAGAGAATTAATATGGTACACCTTAGGCTTTTTGTTGGAGGTGGGGAATGCTATGAGATAATTAACAGCTCCCAGGCACTCCTGGACCATGAATGGCCCTTCCCACGATGCTTCCATTTTATGGGCCTGGAGCGCCTTTAAAACCATGACCTGGTCCCCTACTTTGAAGGAACGCTCTCTGGCATGTTTATCATACCAGGCTTTTTGCTCTTTTTGAGCATCCTGTAAGTTTTCTTTAGCAAGGGCTAAAGCGGTTCGGAGGGTGTTTTGTAGGTGGGTTACAAAGTCCAGAATGTTAGTTCCTGGAGAAGGTGTAAATCCCTCCCATTGCTGCTTCACCAACTGTAATGGCCCCTTAACCTCACAGCCATATACAAGTTCAAATGGGGAAAACCCGAAACTGGGATGTGGTACAGCTCTGTAGGCAAAGAGCAACTACTGCAACACTAGGTCCCAATCATTGGAGTGCTCATTTATGAATTTACAGAACATGGCCCCCAAAGTTCCATTAAACTTCTCCACCATGCCATTTGTTTGATGGTGGTAAGGAGTGGCAACCAAGTGATTTACCCTCAAGGGATTATGAGTGGTACACTGTCAGTAGCAGTACTGTAATAAATGGGCAAAGGAGGGCGGGTTATGCTGTTGTGACCCTCCATGACACTGTGAAAGCTGAAGGTTTGCCTGCTGGGACCTCTGCCCAGCTTGCCAAACTAATAGCCCTGACCCGTGCACTTGAACTTTCAAAAGGAAAGCAGGTCAACGTTTTTACTGATTCAAAGTATGCTTTTGGTGTGCTGCATGCTCATGCTGGCCTATGGAAGCAAAGGGGAATGCTGACAGCCCAAGGCTCCCCAGTCAAGTACGGGCCCCAAATCCTCCAGCTCCTAGAAGCCGTACAACTCCCCTCGGAAGTGGCAGTGGTACACTGTAAGGCCCATCAAAGGGACGATCCAGATGTGGCCAGAGGTAATGCCCGGGCAGATAGAGAGGCTAAGCATGCTGCCACCCTGCCATCCCCTCAGACTGAGAACGCCCATATGCATGCCCTTATCCCATCAGTAGGGGAGCTTCCAACCCCTCAGTACTCTGGGGAGGAGAGACAGCTAACTGACAAACTCGGTCTCCGGGAAAAGGAGGGATGGCTCCATTCCCCAGAAGGGAAGGTCCTCTTACCAAAGGGCCTGATCCAGCCGGTGCTGCAAAAACTACATCAAACCGCTCATGGTGGCAGGGAAGCACTTATCCAGCTAATGGGAAAATACTTTATCACTTCCGGACTCCGACCCCTGGCTGCCCAGGTACAAGCGGACTGCTTAGTCTGCCAAAAGAATAACCCCCGACCGGGACATCCTGTGCCACCAGCTGCCCTAGAACCCACTCCGGGCCCCGGACAAGTGTGGCAAATAGACTTTACTGAGTTTCCCCGGACCCAAGGGTTCAAATATCTCCTTGTCATAGTGGATTGGTTCAGCGGATGGCCAGAAGCCTTCCCATGCCGTAACTGCACTGCCAGGACAGTGGCCCTCAAGTTTGTTAAGGAGATCATTCCTCGCTTTGGACTCCCCCTGTGGATGGAATCTGACAACGGGACACATTTCATGTCAAAAATCATTCAAAGCATCTCACATGCCTTACAGGTCCCCTGGAAACTCCATACGCCCTGGAGACCGCAAGCCAGTGGGGTAGTGGAGCGTACCAAGCAGACCCTTAAACGGCATCTCTCAAAAGTGTGCCAAGAACCCTCACTGCGATGGCCTGATGCTTTGCCCCTCGTCCTACTTCGTATCCACATTCTCCCGAGGGTAGATTAGGGCTTAGTCCCTTTGAAATTATGTTTGGAAGGGCATGGCCTGTGAATGGTACCTCTGTTCTGTCAGGGGAATGGGAGCTGGGTAATGTTTTTTTGTCACAGTATATGTGTTCCCTGTCTGCTGTTCTCTTGTTTCTTCACAGGTATACCAAGGATTCCCAGCCTCTCCCCTTGGACTCTCCCTTCCACTCCTTACAGCCCGATGACTCTGTGCTTGTTCGTACCTGGAAAGACGAGCCTCTCCAGGAAAAGTGGAAAGGACCCTATACCATCCTGCTGATCTCCCATACAGTGGCAAAGATCGAGGGACACAAGAACTGGATCCATCACTCTCGTCTGAAGGCAGTAACCACCCCCTCGTCAGCAGGACAGTGGACCATCCAACCTGCTGACTCCTCATCTAGTGACGATCTCGGGCTAAAGCTACTGTTTAAAAGACACAAATAGTGGGCATCTTAACGCTAAAATGGGCCCTCCCAGGTACTGGAGACCCTGGGTTGGGAAGACTCTGGTGATAATTAATTGGGTAACATTGTTATTCTCTGTATTGTTATTTCCAAACTGTGCATATCGGGAGCATAACTCCTTTGTTTCGCTTGCGCACCATGTTGCTACTTTAACAAACCAGACTGATTGCTGGGTATGTGCTCCGACTCCACTGTCCCCCAAAACGGGAATGCCCCTTGACATGCTGTCCTTGACCCTAGCAGAATTAGCCGCCACCAAAGAGCAGGAAAGAACAGACTCGCCGTTCTGGAATAAGACTTCTTTACAGCAAGCCGCCTATCAGGACCAGGAGTATTCAGTTGCAGTACTCACTGAGGGAGTGTTATGTTTTACCCAAAACCAATCTGATCACTATGGGCGTCCTGTGGGAAAAAGCTCTTGTGTTATTACACAGTGGGCTGATGGGTATTGGGTAAAGGCCAAAAGGGGAGGCCAACAGTGTGGGTGTAATGGTTCCTCCCCTTTTAGGGAAACTCTTACAAATAATTTTACCACAAAAGAAAGGTTTGGAAATATAACTTGCCATCCAGTTAATATCTCCGACGTAGCAAGCCAATGGTGGGTTTGTAGTGGTCCCTATGGCGAGTGTAATTTGAACAGCATAATTAGAAACGCCCCCACTTGTACCCAATCAGGAGGATGGGATACCCCTTTAAGGGCATATGAACCATTTGGAAAAACAGCCAAAGCAGCTTTAAATATCCCAGGAATCCCCTTAAGAAACAGTCCTTACTGGGCCCTACAGGGTCACTATTTTGTATGTGGCCGAAAGGCTTACAAGGTGCTGCCAGCCAACTGGACAGGTAGCTGTTATATAGCTCATGGAGTTCCTCATCTTTCCATAACTGCCACACTGCCCAAAGGAAAGATTAGAAATGCCCGAGACACCTCTGTTGAGTCACGAGAAAAGACCCTGTGGCGACTGACTACGGCATTGGAGGGCAATATGAAGAATTCCCTCACAACCGAGAAGCTTGTAGGGTGCTCTGTACTGGGAATAGCACCACTGTTTACAGGGCCAGCCACGGCATGCATAGGCCGCTATACTGCAAGGCTGCAAGTGGTACTTGAGAAAGTGGCCTTCGAGTTAGAGGACATGGTTAGTGATTTAGGATCAGCAGTAAAAACATTAAATAAAGAGGTACAGCAGCTCAGGATATTTTCCCTCCAAAAAAGGCTGGCTTTGGACTAATCTCTTGGCATCCCAAGGAGGGGTTTGTGCCCTCGTCGGGCCCCGATGTTGTGTATATGTCAATGATAGCAGTTATGAGATCTATGAAAAGGTGGTACAGGTTGAGGCCCATGCCTGAGCTGGAGCACAGGTTGCCTATGCTGTTCCAGAGAGCGATTGGTTGCAAACCTTGTTTTCAGGCTGGGGTTTGTCGTCTTGGCTTGGTGGTATATTTAGCCTGTTATTGAAACTTTTCTTTCCTGTATTGCTTGTATTACTGGTATTATGCTGTGCAGTATCATGTGTTAGGGCCCTTTTGCAAAAGTTAAAAAGTCATTCTTTTCAGGGCTATCACAAAGTGCTTATGCAAAGTCCTATTGTAAAGAAATAAGTAGCCCAAGTGAGAAAACTCAGAGCCAAGGCTGTTGAGTGTTCTCAAGGGAGGGAGTTGTTGGGGACACTGGGGCATGGCCACTAGGTAACTCGAGGGGATGGAAGACCACGAGTGTCGATGAAGCCCCCTCGCACTAGGCCCAGGTGTCCTTACTTTATGTTTCAAATGTGAATGGTGTCCGCTGTGTCAATTAATTTTTTTAAATTATGACCATGATCTAAGATCCACATTTTCAGAATTTTCTTACATCATTCATATGCTCGGATGAATAAGGCTGCTTTCCTGAACTGCGGTCCATATTTGGAACTGTCTTTATAGTTTAGACTCAACCACCCTTCTTATACAGTTTGGAAGTTGTTCGATACTCCCTCGGGACCAGATTTACTCTTCTTTACACAGATTTGGGCCCTAGTCGGGGAGCGACATACTCATGTAACCGAGGAGCAGAATTTGGCCCTCATATGGGTTCAGTCTCTCAGTTAGGCCTGCCTTTTTATCTTATCTATTGATATAGCATCCATCCCGAGAGTAGAAGAGCAGCTGTCCCATTTCAGATGAGATACATCAATACCTATATTGATTATTCACAATGTTTTTATCTTTGTTATACTGTTCCTTTTGAGAAATAAGAAAATAGAGTAAAAGTAAAATGTACTTTTTCTCCCAAATCTATGTGCCATTCCTGATCTTGATTGAACAGGGGAGAGCGTCTTTCCTCTGGATTAAGAATCCAGCTGAGACAACTACCCCAGCCCCACACATTCTACAAGGGAATCCAAAGTCAGAGCAGTGGCATTCAGTGAAGGGTAGCTGCTCTCTTTGAACATCCTGATAGATGAAATAAAGGACTGGGGGTCATCATTAAAAGTACCTTAAATGGGAGCTCAATCCCCAGAGCAATGATTGCCGAATCAGGAAAAAACAAGAAAGTATGTCATCTCAGGGATTGGCATATTCAAGTTTACAAGAGAGACGATAAAGACTGGCCATGATGTAGAAAAATCAAAATTCAAGTTTGCCAGTAAGAAAAGAGCCTGAGTAATAGTCAGCTAAAGAATGGAAGGGACCAGTTTACCCAGGAAGTTACAAGAGCCTTTATTAAAATGGAGAGCTACTTTTGTCCTTCTGTCTGCTTGCTTCTGGCAAAGGTTGACTCAGGAATAGAGGGGGAATCTCTTGGGGTCCAGCAACTCTGCTGGCTTGGGAAAGTGTGCACTGCATCACCCACTCCTCCCTGTGTGAGACAATCTCTGTGCCTCTGTTTCGACAGTTCAAAACCTTTAAAAATATCTTTCTTTACAGCTCAATACAGAAATTGCCAGAACCTAGTCCTGAACTTTTTTCTTTAAAAACAAACAATGAAATGGGGATGTTTGCACGACAATGATATGAATCGATGTCTGTATTTTTATATCTTTAGACGCCCAACAAATATATAAAAATCTGCATGAAAATAACAATTAGTAAGTTTGCAAAACTGAGTAATGGAAAGTTCGGAAATGCCAGGATTCAGGGAATCTGAGTACTGTGCACGTGCATTTTGACACAGTCTTTAATTGCACAATTGTACTATTTTTTTCCACAGGCCCCTCATTCAGTGACCATTGAAGTGTTGTTTGTTGTTTGCCTTCAGACACTGTGTAAATACTTCTGCAACGTGAACACATCAAGTCAGGTTCCAGGTCGCAGTCCTTCTCTTCCAGGGGCTCAGTGGCCAGGGCCCAGTATATCTAAAATATCAGGTAAATCCCTGGGATTAGGGGTGTGGCTGACAGGGCCTATTTCTCAGGCACCATGAAGTGTTCTACTATAAGGCTGAGGCTTGTCTGTGCAGTAGATAGAGCTTTCTCAGGGGACAGTCTGTGACAGGAGAACAAACTCCCATGTCATTCCGAGGCTATTAGAGAGACAAGGTGGGTGAGGGATAGGGTGACCAGATAGTGAGTATGAAAAATCGTGATGGGGGTGGGGTGGGATTGATAGATGCCTAAACCCCGAATATCTGGACTGTCCCTATAAACTTAGGACATCTGGTCACCCTAGCTGAGGTAATATCTTCTGTTGGACCAACTTCTGTTGGTGAAAGAAATAACCTTTCAAGGACCCGAAGGAGAACTCTGTGCACTCCTTTCACCAACAGAAGTTAGTCCAATAAAAGATATTACCATGACAGTTGTGAGTCATATTATTAATGTACTAGACGAAGCTGCTCAGATACTTCATTGAGGAGAACAGTGGAAAAACCTAGATAGAATAAAGTGAAGGAGAAAGAGAGAGCCTCTTTCTGAGATTATCCTTTTCCTTCTCCCTAATGATCCTATTTGCTAACAAAGATATACATTCTTAGTGCTGTTGTGGCTTTGTGCAGAAGTGTGAATTGTCTCAGTAGATTCTGATGTATTTTATCTTTTAGGCAAAGATATCGAAAACAGGGAATACAAACAACACATGTTATGCAAACCCGCACCACTAGGTGGAAACAGATATTTTGAGTTGTCATTAATTGAGAAACCATTTCAAAAAGAAAAGTAATGTTCTTGGAATTCTGCTTTAAGCCACAAGGCACACAGCTAAGCAGAGTCATCTTTTGAGTGCTGGATCTTTAATTTTTTTTCCATACGAGAACCTGCTTAAAATCCCATTCATAAACTGTATTCTCTTCACTCTCCTATTTGTCTGTGCTGTGACGGAAAAATATAATTGTCTGTCAATAATGGCTTTTATTTGAAGCAGAGAGTTAGAAAACATGTGTGTAAAATGCTTTGAAGAAGAAAATCTCTCTAGAATTGCAAATTATTATTATTGTTGTTATTGGGTCAAATTCTACAGTAGGTATTTAGGCTCCTAGCTTCCACTGATTTCAGACAGACAGACACAGACACAGACCCTTTGTTTTTTCTCCCTCCTCCCAGCTTTTGAAAGTATCTTGTCCCCTCATTGGTCATTTTGGTCAGGTGCCAACGAGGTTACCTTGAGCTTCTAAACCCTTTACAGGTGAGAGGATTTTTCCTCTGGCAAGGAGGGTTTTTAAAGGGGTTTACCCTTCCCTTTTTTATTTATAACAAATGCATTTTCTGTATTTACCAGCTTTGTTTTGTTGCATCCTCAGTCATTTTGGGCCTTGTACATAATGTGTATAAATGGAATATTTATCATCCTCTCTGACTGTAATGTGTTTTAAGTGATGGTATATTGTCAAGCTGCATTCAGTATGGGTTAATCTGTTGATCCTCATTAGTGAGAGAAGTGTATGAATTACGAGCCCAAGCAGGATCCCGCTGCTCATTGCTGCAGCTCAACTTGCACTGCTGCAGAACACTATTTGTGTGTGTGCACAAGGCTTGTGTTGTGAAAACCTTGCCCCCTGTAAATACACTCAAAGTCAACCTCTGATCCAGCTCTTGTCAAATGCAGGCAGTTAACATCACAGTGACCTCGGGTGTAAAGCTGTGGCCTCCTCCTTTTGAGGGTCTACTGTTGCCCAAGCTCTAAGTCAAGCTGAGGCAGTGTTGGGGTGATGATGTGCTAATTTATGAGCTCCTTGATGCCTCCACAGTGTTTGTCATGGCTTTGCCACACATACTCTTGTTCTGTTCTTGATCTTAATTTGTTCTGTGGCATGACATAGTTCATGGTGTTACTTGTCACATGCACGAACACTCTTCCCATCACTGGTCCATCCGTCGTGGACTTATATGTGGATGCCTTGCCCGGATGTTAACAGCTGCAATGAGCAAGCATTCTTACAATTACCTGTGCTCCTACCTGATGCTGCATTTTTGAAAGGCCCGACTTTATGGAGCCAGGTGTAGACAGTGAGGGGTGCAGAACACCAGCACAGAGACAGGCAAACTCTCTGTGCTGACCATGCCCTTAGCTTCTTGCAGAGCGGCCTGCTGTTTATGTACTAAAAATGGAGTAGGCCTCAACTGTGTGCCACTGGATACTTTCCATCTTGTGCAAATGTACGAGTCCCCAGTTTACACAATGGCATGGAACAGGGGCTGAGTCACATCAGACCCTGACTCAGTAAGAAAGTTCCCGAAATAGGTAGCACTATATTAGTTACCTGCTGGTACCTGGTCAAAGGGGGCTTTTTTGCTTGCTTTATTATCCTCTTGTCTGTTTGTTGTGCTGTTAAGATGTGTTAATTAATTAATGACAGTTAAGGACCATCTTGTTCTCTGTTTGTACAGGTCCTAGCGCAATGGGATCCTGCTCTGTGACTGGGACTGTGAGGCAGTACTGCAATACAAATAATCACATGCTGATCTCCAGAAATATTTTTATAGCGTGGCCATCCCCACTAGCTTAAGAGATTAGTCACGGTAAATGGAAGTATGTGAACCTGACATCTGCAGTTTAACTCAGTCCCCTTGTCTCCTGCGCTGAGTGTTCTTTCTGCTCAATACACACTCAATGGTAGGCATGCCCACAGAATAGGGTTATGAAGATGGGTCTCTGGGAGGCTTTGACTTCCTCTACCATGGGATGCTATTGCAGGAAGGAGGTTTGCTGGGAAGAGATGGGGTCCGTCTGACCAAGAAGGAGAAGAACATCTTCATGCACTGACTCACCAACCTTAGGAGAAGAGCTTAAAACTAAGTTCAGAGGGGGCAGGTGAAAAAAGCCACCAGATAAAAAAAGGTGGCCTTAATAGAGAACTAGCTGTGTGCGGAGAAGTAAATGTGGAAAATTGCAGTAGAATTATAGGAGAAACAAGAGGGAAATCCATGGGGGCATCTGCTTAACATCTTAGATGTCTGTACACACAAGCAAGGAGGAATAATAATGGGGAATAAACAGTAAGAACTGGGAGTTTTAGTACATAAATCTTAATTGAGCTTAACTGCATCACAGATACTTGATGGGATAAATCTCATGACTGGACTATTGGTATAGAGGGCTATAGCTTGTTGAGGAAGGACAGGCAGGAAAAAAAAGAGAGGACATATTGCATTGTAAACCTGTTCTGAGGTCCAGAAGGAGGTGAGAAGCAGACCAGTTGAAAGTCTCCGAGTAAAGATAAAAGAGGGACTAAACAGGGGTGAGATCCTGGTAGGGGGTCTATTACAGACCACCAAATCAGGAAGAGGAGGGAGACGAGGCATTTCTAGAATGAACAACAGCAATATGCAAAACACAAATCCTGATCGCAATGGGGGACTTAACCTACCCAGACATCTGCTGAAAAAGGAATATGGTAAAACTCAAAATTACCCAATAAGTTCCTGGAATGTACTGGGGACAATGCTTTGTTTCAGAAAATGGAGGAAGTAAGCGGGGGGACAGCCACTGTAGACTTGATTCTGACCAGCAGGGAGGAGCTGGTTGTGAATGTGAAGGTGGAAGGTGATTTGGGTGAAAGGGATCATGAAGGATAGATTTCATGATTCTAAGGAAAGGAAGGAGTGAGAATGACAGGAGAAGGACTGCCAAAAGCAGACTTTAACATCCTCAGAGAATTGGTAGGTAGCGACCCATGGGGGAAAAGTCTAAGGCATAAAGGAGTTCAGGAAAGCTGGCAGTTTAACCTCCAGGAGACAATATTAAAGGCACAACTGCCAATGCAAAGGAAAGAGAGGAAGAATAGTAAGAGGCCAATGGCTCCATCAGAAGTTTTGTAATGACCTGAAAATCAAAAAGAAATCCTACAAAATGGGGAAACATGGACGAATTACTAAGGAGGAGTACAAAAGAATAGCATGTCCATGTAAGGGCAAAATCAGAAAGGGTAAGGCACAAAATCACTTATACATAGCAAAGGACACATGTCATTGGAATTCTTTTTCCATATGGTTTACTGCAAAGAGTGTCATCACTCTGAATGCTTTGAAGGCAACATCATCTCCAAAATCAAGTGTGGCCTCTACATATGGCCATACATATGACACCACACTGTATTAAACACAACAAAAATTAATTTAGTTGATTTGTTTGGCGGGACATGGAAATGAAGAATAAATTTCAATTAATTGTAAAACAATATAAAATCAATATTTGTAATACAGTCCAATAAGATTTCATCAAGCTTTTTAATCAACCGAATTAAAAAGCAAAGGAAACCAACCACTCACACTCAAGTGTCACTGTGCATTCCAACCAACCAACCACACTCAAGTGTCACTGTGCATTCTCCAAGGGAGTTTCTTCTCTTTCTTTGTTCGGTGCTTTTATTTTCTATCCCTTCAACCAGGAGCAGATTTTCCAGTAAAACCAATATTGGAAAGTGTGGCAAACTGAGAGAGGGACGGAACCAAAATTCAAAATGATTTAGAGCGAATGAGAAATTCTACACTGGAGCAAATTTAGCCACCTATTGGACTGCGTACATGGATGGGCCCAGATATTGAAATGTATTTAGGTTCCTCACATCTATTGATTTCAGTGCGAGTTAGGAGCCTAAATCCCTTTGAGGCTCTTGTCCATGTCATCACAGCACCCACCTGGTCAGCAGCAGTTTATGTGCTATGTCACAGTCACAGCGATGTCATAATAGTGCTTGAATAATCTGAACTGGCTATCCTGGACAGGACAGGACAGCCTGAGAGGCCAGCTGCCTATCAGTACTGGAGCTCTTTGGAGAAAGGACTGGAGGAAGTGTTGAGGAAAGATTAAAACATGAATAAATTTGTGAGTGAGCAGGAGGTAACTGACAGAGGTAAGGGTCAGCATTGTATTCTCTATATCCATTCTATATTCACACACACATGTAGAAAGCATAGGCATACAGATTAGCTGTAATGTTCTCCTTTTGTATGAGCAGAACCTCAGCTGCTGGAAACCAGTGTCCCTCTGTTGACTTCCTTGTAGCTGTGTTGATTTACACCAGTTGAGGAGTTGGCCTACAGCCTCTGGACCTGGAAACTTTCCTGAGAATCTGAGTTTCTAGGGAATGTTATGGGGGAGGTCTTCCTTCTTTTCTCCCAGTTGTTTTATGTTTGTTATGGGTCCTCCTTTTGTGTCTTCTGCATCCATGGAGCCAACTCCATCAGAGAGAGGGGAAATTAGAACAAAAAATGCAGAAGGACTTCTCCTCTAGCTGTCTAAATGAAGCTCTGCTAATATCTTAAATGCAAGAGAACAAACCATTGGGGTCACATTTCTTAGCAACACTAGTGCTCCTCATCCCACACGGATGAGCAGTGTAGGTTACAGTTATGATTCCGTTTGCATCTGGGTGTTACAACTGAAGGATGCAATTTGCATAACGGATGGGCAGTCTTTCCTGGGAAGGGGAAATCTTGTTAGTTCCTCCTTCATGCTTGGAATGCTGTTACAATGGAGACAGATAAATACGGCATTTCAGATTTCTTGTGAAATATTAAGTCTCCTGTAGAATTTCTGCCCAGAGCGAAGAGATACATGGGAGATCAAATCCTGGTTTTTTTCATACACCAGCTATTTCATTGTTTCCTAGAGTTGAAGGCCAGAAGGGACCATTAGATCATCTAGTCTGACTTCCTGTATTTCACAGGCCACTAAATTTCACCTAGCAACCCTACCTGAACCCCAAAACTTGTCTTTAACCCCAAAACCCCGAAAACATTTCAGTCTTTAGGAGACAAAACTGTTGTGTGCCATCGGCAGAGGACAGGAGAGACTGAGGTTCCACCAATGCCTGAGGCCCTTGCAATGGTCAAGAATTGATTAGGTCAGATATACTCAGATTATCCTAGCAGGTGATCAGTGCCCCATCCTCCCACTCAAAGGTCCCTGCCAATCCGACCAGGGGGAAATTCCTTCCCACCCACAACTCTGGAGATCAGTTGGACCCTGAGCATGTGAACAGGACAGCTAAGGAAACCGATTCTCTGAACCATCTTAGAGCACTGGTCCACCCTACCAGATGTCCCATCTCCTGCTACGGTCAATCCCTGACGCTTCAGATGAAGGTTGGAGGGACTCAGCCCACCCCACCCCACTCACAGCGTACACCTCGCCAATTGTGCATGGGGGTGGGGGGGGCGGGGGAATTCCTTTATGACCTCTACAGGCAACTGTACAGGGGGGAGGGATAGCTCAGTGGTTTGAACATTGGCCTGCTAAACCCAGGGTTGTGAGTTCAATCCTTGAGGGGGCCATTTAGGGATCTGGGGCAAAAGTTGGGGATTGGTCCTGCTTTGAGCAAGGGGTCGGACTAGATGACCTTCTGAGGTCCCTTCCAACCCTGATATTCTATGAACTGGATGAACTGTGTTCCATGAGTCTTCTCTGCAAGTATTTAAACTACCATAAAAGAAGATTAAAGGCTTTCTTCAAAACAAGGGGCCTAAAGTTAGGCTTCTAAATTCATACTGAGCTCTCCAACAGTGGCCTGATTTTCAAGAGATACCGAGCCCCAAAAGTTCCCAGCATAGCCAATAGGTACATCTGGGTGCTCAGGATTTTTGAAAATGGGGCCCTGACTAAGCAAAACTCTTAAGCATGTGCTTCACTTTAGCTCTATTTCTTGGCTTAGAGTTAAATTATTACTCTGTATGCTATCAAAACTCATCAATTGACAGTAAAGAGGGAAAGGAAGATTATTTTATGGGGGGATCTACTTGAAAGGAGCAAATTTGCTTCATTATGATTTCCCCCCAAGCACACTGGGTAGTTCAGCAAACAAACCTGGTCATGAGGAGGAAGGAAGAGGATTTCCACGATTCCCAGGTCTACTTCTCACAGTGTTGGGGCTCCTGCAGAATCTTGACTGGATAGTGAATTAAAGAGGCCAGCACCAATTTCTGCTATCCTTTTATTTAATTTCAGGTGTTTATAATGAGGTTGTCTCCCTCCTGGCACATATGGATGATCAAGATAAGGGCAAAATTGCCCTCAGGATTGCCTTTATAGCCAAGACCAAGCTGGCTATCGTTCTGACAGTTCTGCTCGAGAAACTGCAAAAGGATGAGGTAGGGCAGTTTCATGAAATTACATCCGCTTTCCAGGTGTCCACACCAAATTCTGCCTGACTTCATGGGGGTACAGGGGACTGCACGGGGATAATTCAGTGTAGAACTTGGCCTGGCGCACCATCAGGAGAATCAGTATTCGCCCTTCTGTCCTCAGGCGTAAACTCATCATGCAAAATGCTGTTCTTACAGATCAGGATGATATCATGCTCTATAAAGAGAGCATTGTCCTTTTACACACAGTGGAGTACATGGGCTGTAGACAGTAAAAGTACACGATCGGACTAGCAGTAATCTCTTCTAATAATACTTTGCCCTTCTTTCGCATCTTCATCCAAAAATCTCAAAGCACTTCCCTAATACTAATGAATTAAGACTCACAGCACCCTTGTGAGAATGGGAAGCATTATCCTCATGTACGGATGACTTGTGTCACAGGAAATTAAGTAACTTGCTCAACACCACTTAGCAAGTTAGTCAAAGAATGTGAATAAAACCCAAGTGAACTGACTCCCTGCTCTAAATCCTAGCCAACACTCCTTTATTATGATGACATATTATTGAGATTATAGCATTGAAGGGACCCTTATCTATATATTTTCTACGGGGGGAATTCTGCAAGAAAAAAATTAAAATGATGCGTACAATATTTTAGAAGTTCTGCAAAATTCTGCATATTTTGTTTGTCAAAATAATACAATATAATTACACCTGTTAAAATTATTTTGGGTTATTTATTTCAAAATACCGGTCAGCAAGTATGTCTGTATGAATACAGACAACAAAAAGGATTCAGGAAATGTTTTTTGACAAACTGATTCCTTACTATGCATGTTAATACAGAACTCAGAGTAATAATTCATTTAAACTCAATACAGAACCATATTTCTTGCACCCCTTAGGCGCAGTGCAAAGGCTTGGTAGAGTCAGGGGTAATGGAGGAGCTGAGGGAGAGGGAAGTAAATTGCTGGGAAGGAGCCTGGGTGTGAACTTGGAGCGTTGCTGGGTATGGGTGGGAAAAGTATGGAAGAGTTTTTTTGGGAGGGGCGGGAAGGAATTGTTAGGCAGCTCCCCCCATGCAGACCCTGTCTGACCCCTAACCTCTCCCATTCAGTAAGGCACATCTGCCCCTGTCTCCATGTGTTCCTGCACACCCGTGGGTCCTGGCACCCCCTGTCCACATGTGTCCCTCCACCCCCACTCAGAAACCCACTCCCGTGAAGATCTAACGGCAGAGCTCATTGCCCCTGGGAGCGGTTGAGGACTTACTGCAGGAGTTGGGTATTTTATATTCCACATTTACAAATTCTGCCTGGAGTGGCTAGAGCAAGGGCAAGGTGCTCATTTTTATTGTTTGTTCTGAATAAATGAAACTAGAGAAGGGGGCAGTGAAGGGCGCTTCCTCTGGCTCTTTTCTCTCCAGGAAGATTAAACTATGTCAGTTGCTCGGCTGCTTCTGAAGCGCTGCTCAATGCGGTGCTTGTGGAGGGCCGGGCACGTTTTACACCAATTAAGCCACCAATTAGGGCAGGGGCTTATTAGCCACATTGCTGTCTGGTCGGCAAGAAAGAGTTTTCCCAATTCTTCTCTTTTATGTTTTTCCCCAGCAAAACAGAGTAGACATTTACTGTGTCCTGGAGAAAGTCTTACAGCAGGACACCCAGGGCCTGGAGAGAAGGCTTCTGAAGAAAATAATAACACTAGCCTCAAACCACATGAGAGAGACTCAGGTAAGTTCGTTCTCCCGAGATACCGATCAAAGGATCCAAAGCTTTAACTCATTCAAACTCTCTTTTGGGGGGATAAACTATATACTGAAATGAAAATGTATTCTTCTGTTAGAGGCCCACACCTTCCTCCAGACCAAAGCCCAGGTCCTAGACAGCACTTGTGCACATGCATAAGATGGGACAACTCACATGCTGAAAGTTACACATGTGCTGAAGTGCTTTGCAGGATCAGGACCTGAGACACATGATCTCAGACCCAGAGACAGGCCTATGGTGTCTTAAGGAGCAAGTCTTTCCCGAAGTCTACTCAGGATTTCATTATTGATACTGATTTTATGGGGAAGGCGCTCTGATACTGTAGCGATAAGTGGCAGTATAAAGCCCCAAGACAGACAGAATCTGAGCTATCTCCAAAAGAAGCAGCATTGGATTTAGAATCTAGTTTGCCAGCAGGAAACCCCATGGAAAAATCCCTCTCTTGTTCCAAAGGAAGTCAGCCTCCTTTTGGGGGACAGTTTATTCCAGGAAAGCTCTCGGAATATCTTGAAGCTGCCCAGTCTGTGTCTCACTTACCGCCTCAGGGAAGGGCAGGGAAAATATCATGTGACTATGGTGACCAGTCACCCACCACAAGTAGCTAACAGTGAATAGTCTAACGAAGCAGCTTGCAAGCAACTCGAAGGCTGAAAACTGTTTAGCCAAGTGAGTCAAGGAATATTTATGACGAATGACTCTACCCTCAGAAAGTTGGGTTGGTTCATTCACAACTTGTGCTCAGAAATAAGGACTTGACTCATGTAAACAACTCTGGCTAGTGCAACCAGCTTCAGTCACCTCAGTCTCTCTCTTTTGGTTTTTGTTTTTAGGAAGGAAGAAATGAACTAAAAGTGGCAGCTAGCAACACCTTAGTGACTCTGGCACGCTGCTATTTCAGTGATGTCATATTAGAGCTGATATATCATCTGGAGCTGCCTGAGGAGTTTATTTTCATTACGTTGGGCAACCTGTCATCCGCCTATGGTATGGTCACTTCCCTCTTTTCTTTCAAAGTGATTGTTTTTCATTTAAGGACAGGGGATTATCTCTCTACCTAAAAATGTTACCGCTAAACAGAGCTCTGTTTGAGTGTGTGTGTAGAAACACAAGATTAACTGCTGTTGCTAGTTCTGGCCTCCAGATCATGAGCGATCCAGCCGGAGGTGCAAGCTCTAACTTATGCCCCTGAGTGAAGTACCTGAAGGATGGGAATGAGTGGAAGATCAGGTCTAGTGGAGCTCTTCTCCACCCCACTTCCCATCCCGCCCCAGTGCTCTCTCCCCTTACTCTGGGAGTGAGTTGGGCATTGGGCACAGCTGTACACTTGTGGAGGATTCCCCTCTTCAGGGTGACTCCCCCACTGGCTTTCAATGGCTGCTTTAAAGCCATTCTGCTCTGCTTACACAGTGCCAATGGCCTCGGAGCCCATAGCATCCTGCCCCACAGTGTTTCTAAGTGTGTTGTAAGAAGGCAGAGAGCAGCTGATTGTCTGTCTTCCTTCTCTTCTGGTCTTTCTGTGCAGCACTTAAGTGTATCCCTTTTGTGGGAATGATCCTGAACGTCATGATCTCCATGTTGGAGTTAGTCGAGGACAGCAGGATGAGACAAGCATTTTGTGGTGGTAAGTGCCAGCACTTCCTGTAGGTGCCCCAAATGGATCATAGAATAGAATATCAGGGTTGGAAGGGACCCCAGAAGGTCATCTAGTCCAACCCCCTGCTCGAAGCAGGACCAGTTCCCAGTTAAATCATCCCAGCCAGGATATTTAGGGGGTCTTGGTACAGATTTAAGTGACTGAGCAAGTCTGCAAACAGGCCCTGAACTGTGCTCCCTTCCCTGGATTGCACCAGGTGCTGTGTTCCTTGGCTCCCGTGGCACTCAGTGAAGTTGAGAATGCTCCTTACTTTGCAGGAGGTGCTGAGCATTTGTACGTTCAGGCCCTTTGTGACTCACGCATATCGTTTAAAATAAACAGACACAAAGGCTGAAGCTGCCCCTCTGCCAGGAGGCTCCTGGGGGAGGAGGTGAAGGGAGCAGATTTCATTACTGTACATTTAAAAATCCCCTGTTTCCCACTCCTCCACCCATTCTCTCTCCTTAGTTTCTTCATCATCATCATCATCATCATCATCTCCTTTCACCCTCTTTCTCTGTCTTCTCTTCTTCTCCACTTCTCTCTTCCTTTGCTTTTCAGGTGATGCTCAGTAAGGGGTTAATCCTGTGCCCTTGAGGGAAATGGGAATTTTGCCATCCACTTCATAGAGAACAGGATTGGGCCCTAATTCCTCTTAGCAAGGACACTAGATACACCTACTTTTAGGGCAAAGTGCTCCCCACTACCTTCAAATCCCACTAAAGCCAATGGCAGTTAGGGGCACTGAACATCTTTCAGACAAACTGTAACTCAAGATGAAATCATACAGTGTTCGGGTTGAATAAACAACAACTGCAGAGGACGCGAGTCTTCAAATGATGGTAACTGAAAAAAGATGGAGAGATGTACAAAGCAAAAAGCCTTTTAAGAAACAAGGAATGGAATGGGGGAAAGAGAAATAGCTCCAAATTGATATGGGATTTCAGCATCTAGTCCTGACAGGAGTTGCCATGGAATTGGAGTAAACGATAGGCCTGGGTGTCTTCTCTGAGAAAGCAACTTCTCCTCATTATTACTATGTCCTTTTCACATTGCCTGTCTTCTCTCCTTCCGTGCAGTTCTGGAAAAATGCTCAAGGGCAGTGAATGGATATTTTATGAACTGGGAAAAGTGCTCATTCCCCAGAATGGGTGAATCACGATTCTGCAATCAGATTCTTCCCTTATATTGTCATGTGACCAGCAACTGGCTGACCTGTGAGGAGCTGGAGGTGAGAATTGCTGACTTTCTAAACCTTTAGCGGAAATTGTGATGTTACATTCTGTGTGTCTGGCACTCTTTGTGATGATGGCATTTAATGGTAGGTCCTTTTGGATGGAACAGAGTGTCATGTAAAACATCGAAAACCCATACGTTTATAATGTCACCACATCATGGAAATTCGGTCTGTACCTAGTGTACATGGATTCTAGTTTTGTGCACCTAATGTGCAGATGAACCCGGGATAGTGGGCTAAATTAATTCCTGGTCTAAGTCCATTCAGCCCCAGTGGAGTTACAGCAGGGATGAGTTGGCCGAGAATGCATATTAATCTGGGGAAATATTTTACCTGCTCTAGTTGTGAGGTGCATTAGAATATAATCCTGACACCAACCCTACGAGTCCTGGTTCTTTACCAGGAAATATTGGGATAGGACCGTTCCGACAGTGGAACAAGGGAAATTGCACTCATTAGAAGCAGAAAAGGTGTGCCTATTGGAAGATATTGAATGAATTCATAGGAACATAAATTCTGTGTCTCATCTATGCAGCTCAAGCAGGCCATCATCAAAGCCCTTGGTCCCATGATGGGCATCCTACTACACAAAAAGGAGCCACAAAATCCAATATTTAAGGAGATCTCATGGCTCCTTGAGCAATATAAGGAGGAAATTGATGTTTTTCACGTCACCAAGGTGAGGTACCACTCATTAAGGTAACTGTCTCTGTGTGTGCATGTGTGAACTGCAGGAGGAATTTGCTGCCAGTGGGGTTTCCTGGTCTAGATAGTGACTTGTTAGATAATAAATATGCACACAAGTTCTGGCTTTATACACATGGTGACCCAGGCAACAAGATTTGTAGGTAACTGCCTCTGATGAAAAGCATCCTCTGTTTCCTGGGGAGGAGGAGAAGGAGATAAAAAAACAAAACACCTGCACAACAAGATACTCTCTCCTTGTGATTTCCCAAAACATCCTGTCAACTCTGTGTCTCTCTTTTAGATCATAAGCTCCTCAGAGCAGGGGCTACCATATGTTGTCTCTGGTCGGTACCAAGTCAACTGTCAACGGTTGAAAATTAATAACAAGGAGGCTTGAGGGTCATTGCTTTGCACTGCATAACTAGATAGATATAAAATCATTGCCTGTCTGTTTCATCTACCGTTCTATGCAGTGCTGTTGTAGCCATGTTGGTCCAAGATATAGGAGCGACAAGGTGGGTGTGATAATCTAATTGAAGATATTGTCTCACTCGCCTTGTCTCTCTATTTCATCCACCCTCAGTACCACATGAGCGAGAAGTAAGGGGCCATATTCTGTCTTCAGTGGGGCTACACAGTTGTAAATGAAGTCATGAGACAGCTATAACTTCTTGGTAGTGATATTTACTCACCATCTATGTTGGTTGAAGCTTTCTAGTACAGAGTATGTGGTCACTTTGGGGGTTGAAATACCCATGATTTGGAGGGAACCAATGTATCATGGACTTCTTTGATAGCATCAGGGCACTACACAACTGTGTAAACATAGGAAAGTATGTAGATGGCATCCGAGACATTCTGGAAGCTTCAAGCAGCAACGGAGAAAAGTGTGTTAGATGCAGGAAGGAATTAGATTTTCACCTTTTTTTTTAACCAATAACCTGGCAGAGGACATAAAATCATCACCGATAAAGTTGGCAGATGAGATAAAAATGGGGGAGTGGTAAATAATGGAGAGGACAGCTCACAGATTCAGAGTGATCTAGATCACTTAGCAAACGGGGCGCAAAGAAACAATATGCCTTTAAATATGGCTGAATGTAAATGTATGCGTCTAGGCACAAGGGATTTAGGCCAGACATACATGATGGGGGATGCTGTCCTGGGAAGCAGTGACTCTGAAAAAGATTTTGGGGGTCATGGGGCATAATCAGCTGAACATGAACTCATGCTGTGGCCAAAAAAGCTAAAGCTGGGATGCATCAAAAGGGGAATCTCAAGGAGGAGCACAGTGGTTATTTTACCTCTAAATCTGGCACTTGTCTGACGACTGTTGGAATCCTGTGTCCAGTTCTAGTGCCCACAATTCTAAAAGGGTGTTGCTAAATTGACAGAAGAGCCACAGTGACGAAAGGATTAGAAAATATGCCTTACAGAGGGAGAATCAAGGAAGTCAATCTATTTAGTTTAATACACAGAAAGTAAAAGGGTGTGTGATGGGGTTTACCTACCCCGCATTGGTTCAGCGGGGGTTAATCATGCTTTGTGGGCCGAGGAGGTCATGCCCCCTCATCTCTGCTCGGCATGCTTCAGCTGGACCCAGGATACAAAAGAGAGCCGCTCAGCTCAGGCTGGGATGGCTGCCGAAGGGAGCTGAGGCGCATTGCAGGCTCCTGCAGAGAGACTGCCAGTGCTCCAGGATTCAGAGGCCAGCCGGACTGTGGCTGCAGCTGACCCCCAGCCACCCAATGCCAGAGATGGAGGAGAGACCCCAGAATCCCTGAGACTCCCAGCTGCGGAAGAAAGGGTGGGAAGCAGCCTAGGTGGACGAAGCATTGATCCAGTTGAGGTAGCAGGCTTGACTCAGCATGCTTTGGAAGGATCCCCGCTGAGTTGGTGGCAGATACCCCTGCGCCCTGGGCTGGGACCCTGTGGAATAGGTAGGACCCAGTGGAGAAGGGCTCACCACTAGGCAACACTACCCTGCCGCAAAAGGTGGTTCTATCGACTCTGGCCACTAGGCCGCATTGCCCTGCAGCCAAGGGTGGGTCTACTGACTTTGGCCACTAGGCCTCACTGCCATCCCGAGAAGGGCAGCCCAAGTGACTCAGGCTGTTGGGCCGCGGTCCCTCACGCAAGGGCTGCTGCACTGATCCCGACCATTAGGCCATGCTGCCCTAGGAGCCCGGACTGCTGTGGTGGCTAGGGAGACTAGGCCAGTTGGGCCGCTCCAGATCTACTTCAATTCCTCCTCAACCTGATACCACCCTGACGGGGTGGACCTATCCTGTGACAGGGTGACTTAATTACAGTCTCTAATATCTTACATGAGGGACTCCTATTATCTAATGGGCTCTTCCGTCTAGCAGAGAAAGGTGTCACTTGATCCAATGGCTAGAAACTGAAGCTAGACACTTTCAGACTGGACATACGGCGTACATTTTTAATGGTGAGATAATTAACCATTAGAGCCATTTACCAAGGGCCGAGGCGGATTCTGACGATTTTTCAATCAGGATTGGTATGTTTTTCTAAAAGCTCTGCTCTGGGAATTATTCTGGGCAAGGTCTCTGGCCTGTGTCATACCGACCGGAGGTCAGACTAGATGATGGCAAGAATCCGGTCTGGCCTTGGAATCTAGGAATCCCCTGAATCTGCTTCAGTCACTACATATGGCTCTTTTGTGTGCCCACCATCTGACTTTCGCCCTCTGTTGCAGAGTCTGAGCCAGCTCTTGGAGGTCTCTGTTGAATATAAGATCCCTCTACCTAAAGGGAAGTTTCAAGCCATCTGCAGTGCTCTGCACAACCAGGTGAGGGGTGGTTTTGCTTGGATCCCTTGAGCTTAGGCACAGCAGATCTGAAGCATATTAATACTAAAAAATCAATGGAATGATCGTGCAGAGCCTGGGGACCTCCTCATGCCTTACTGATTTCTGCAGGCTCAAGAGTAAGCAGGGAGCGGTCTCATTTTCTTAGCTACTATCCAGCTCAGTTTGTAAAGCGATTTCACCATAAGCCGATTACCAGGAGGAGTCAGAGTTGTAAAGTAAAAACTGTGGCTGTGTCTTGATTAGGTCAGCTCTGCTGCTCAAAACACTTTAGCTTCTCTTATCTAATGTATTGGTCATTGTCTTGGAGTCTTGCTGTGCATGCAGGACCATCTCCCTGGGGTTCAGACCTCTAGTTGGACAAGCAGGAAGTGGAAGCTTAGAAATGAATTGAACATTTTTCTTTTCCATTGCTTCTGATTAGTTTTTCTTTCACCATTTCCCTTCTTCCCACAGATCTGTTCTCCAGCTAAGCAGCTCAGCATAGAAAACCACCAAGAGCTGTTCCATTGTGTACTTCTGCTAGGTAAGGGGAAGAGACTCTGAGTTACACAGTGGTTTCTTTGTAACTTCCTTACCTTTGTGAGGTACGGTAAGAAGAAGAGTTCTGCAGACAGTGAGGATGTGATTTCTTCCCTTGCAGCCCGTTCTTCTCCTGATGATCTGCTAGCATTTCTACACGAGCAGCTGGAGATTGAGCATGAGGCCGTTCGTGTGGCGTCTTTAGATTTCCTGAGAGCTATTGTTGGTGCTGACTGTAAGTAACACAGGAGCAACTGTGCCAGCTGCCCTCTTGGCCGACATGCTGAGGGTTGAGTTGAGGACATCCAGAGCTAAAAGCTTGAGCTACTAGAGATTGAGCTAAAGAACCAAGGCTTTGTAGGCACGGCAGGGCTGCAGCAGACTCATCACCTCTGCAACTGGGGCACAGAGGCTCTAGAACACACAGTCACCAGTGGTTTGGAGATCCACTAAGGGACCAAATGCTGCCCTAAGTTACTCCCATGTGGCCACACAGAAATCAACAGGTTCAATCAACTAAGTGCTGAATGTAGCCCAAGATATTTGTCAAGGTCTTTTTCAACTTCAAATACAGAAGTTAACTTGGGGCTAATGCATGTTAACAATAATCAGATAAAAATAGAATAATACTCCTGACTCGAGAATCCTAAGTATTATACACTCTAGACTAGATTCTGAGTCCTGTTATGCCGGTGTAAACACAGATTAACTTTAGTCACCTCAGTCTATCAAGCTCCTTTATAATATTTCCATCATGGTAGTAGGATGGCACTATTTAGAGAAATGGAATTACTTTAGATTTACACTGGTGCAACTGAGACCAGAATCTGGTCCTATGTTTTCCCCACTGATTCTGTGGAGGAGAGAAGCTTGGTACTCTTCTTAACTAGGGCCCTTTGAAATCCAGGATTAATTCCAATGTGGAAAGTGAGTGTGTGTGGAACAAAGAAGTACTGTACACCTCTCCTTATCTTTCAGTGCCTGAGACAAGAGTTAAAAAGCTTCTGATTGTGAAGGCAGTGAAATCCACTCTCCGTGATCAGAATGCTACGGTAAGATTGTGTGTGGAACAGTGAACTATTTCAACTTTTTCAGTGTTATGGGATGAATGGATATCTGGGTGGAGCTTTCATTCCGATCCAGATGAGAGACTGCAGAATAGAGAAGGCATGTCATTCTCCTGCCGGTGTTAAATGTATCCATGTTTCTAATCCAAGGAGACAAAATCAAAAGCATAAGGACTCTCATATCATATCCTAGCTCCTATTTCAGGCAGAAGGGCTAACAAGAAGTGCTGTGTGTAATCTCTACCCTTGCAGGTGAGGAAGGCAGCTCTTCATTTCATCAGGACGCTGCTCAGTTCAGGAAGTGTGGAGAATTGTGCAGCATGGGATCTGGTAGCATATGTTTTCAGCGAGTTCAGTGTGTCCGCCAGCAAACTGGTAAGGAGAGTTCTTAACACTTAGGACTCGGTCCTACCATTCTTGCATGCTGATTGCTCCCCTTGACTTCAGTGGGAGTTTTGACTCCAGGACAGCTGGACTGAATGAATAGAGCCAGAATCGGATCCGTTATATTGGTGTAAAGTCAAGGTAACTCCACTGACTTGAGTGGTGTTACTCTGGATTTATACTAGTGTAACAGAGACCAGAATCTCACACTGGGTATTTCCATCTAACAGAGTTATCTATGCTGCTCCAACCTCTGATGAGTCATTGAACATTCAGAAAACACCATTTTTCAGTGAAATGTTCCTGTACAAGGAAGCACATCTTTTTGTTTTAAATCGACTCTCCAAAAAACAGAACGATGCCCCGTTCTGTGGCTGTCAAAGCAGACCTAAACTATCAGCAAAACACTCAGGTTATGCAGGTTGCATAAAAATCTCTTCAATCCGTATTTCTATCCATGGACACAGCCGCGGGCCCCAGACACTTTGTGCTCCATGACTGAATCCGTGATAGGTATGAACATAAACAGTTCAACTTGACAGTAAGTTGTGGAAGATCTTAGCTCTGCCTGGCCCCTTTTCTACAAAGTTGGAGCTTGTGGCAATACACACACACACATCTCTCTTAAAGAAGGCTGCTTTTTCTCATCAGGCCAGTTTTGGTCCCATTGATAGAATCACACTCACTACACACAGAATGACCAAGCTGGTTGGGGCATCAGAACAAAGATATTGGATCCCCCTGGTTCTGCAAATTTATTTCCCCTGGGCAGAATCGGAATGTTTTTCCTCAGAGATCAAAAGATGAAACAGTTTTTCAAATTTTAAAAAATTGAACACTGTTGGGGGAACTCTTTTGTGTTCAGTGAATCATTCCCTTCATTTTAGGGTTTTCCTAAGCCTGGGATCTGACCCACCAGTTCGGAGTTTCTATTATTCTCTTCCCTTCAGACGTTTGTGCACTTCCAGTGCAGTATAAAAGCAGGCAGAGGTCAATGCTCAAGATGGCTTTGTAAGAGAAGGACACTGGTTCTATTGCCAGTGTCTTACTGCTAGCGAATAAGTTCTATGTAGCTATCTCACAGCAGGGTACAACACTTCTCACCCAGGATGTTGAGGAAGAAAGCACGATCCAAACCCTGTGCATTGACATCCTGCAATGTCTGGACACCTCCGTCAATGGAATGACCCAAGTAAGTGACCTCTTGCTACTGCTTCTTGAAATAGGGACGTTCTTCCTTACGTTCCTTGTACCCCTCCACAAGGAAGCCTTCTGCACAGTCAGCATAATGGAGGATCAGCATGTCAAATTCATGTCAGGGATGATGTGACCCCTTCATCATGGAGTAAGCGGTTCACAGTAGAGAAAAGATATAAAGCAACTTAACTGGAAGGAATCATGTTGCAGAGATCGTCTCTTAATTCTTTCCACTGTCTGAGTGCAACTTCCCCTTAGATCCCCCATGAATACTTCTGAAATGTAGAGTTGGTGATCCTAGATTTGAAGAGATATTGGGGCTGGGACTGTGCCTTATATAGGTCTGTCAAGTTCTGGGTAAGCTTATGTTACGATCTAAATATCTCCATAATGCTCTAATGCTGGGAAAGAGGATTCATCTCTGGGTGCGAACCCAATTGCTCACTGTTAGGGGGCTTATTCCTTCACCCACTCACTTCCCTGGTCCTTCTCTCATGAACAGAGAGCAACAATACCCGAAGTCCAAAGGTGCAAACAATTCGATGTTTGTTAGGGTGAACTTCCAGCAAGCATGATTCCAGTTTCCTTCCTTAGTATCCTCCTTCCCAGCTCTGACACCACAGAGCCTTACACCTGTGTCCCTGTTCCCATTCCTGCCCTTAGCCAAACATGATTCCAATTTCCTTACCCCCATTCCCTGTTCCCATTTCCCCCACCCCCCTACTTCCTGATTGACTGCAGACTATATAGTAAAACTTGACTTCTGCTTTGCTCTACCTTAACCAATCATGTTCCTGAAATTTAACTAACCAATCCTAACATATTGTAACATGATTATGTACCCAATTATATCCCACCACCTTAATTAGTTTACAGCCAGCAAAATTAATTATACAGCAGACAGGAACAAGCACAGAACCAGACAGAGATTATACAGACAAACAATAGCAAAGTGGGAACTATAACGGGGGGAGGGATAGCTCAGTGGTTTGAGCATTGGCCTGCTAAACCCAGGGTTGTGAGTTCAATCCTTGAGGGGGCCATTTAGGGATCTGGGCCAAAAATTGGGGATTGGTCCTGCTTTGAGCAGGGGGTTGGACTAGATGACCTCCTGAGGTCTCTTCCAACCCTGATATTCTATGATAATGACAAGACAATACAGAAGTGAGGATTTCACATCCCAGTATTGATAAGTGAGTTCTTGCCAGACAGGATGCTATCAAACTAAGTTTCCTTTTACATCTTCTAGGCCCTTCCCTTTCTCTGGAGGTGATAGGCACTATCAGGACAGGATTGTATTCCTAACAGCCCAATAGCACCTGATTTCAGTGTGACTAGTTTGGAATGTGAGGATGTGACTGTTCGCTTCCTGGCTTATGGCTGCCTCTGCTGCTTAGCCAAAGGCCTTAGCCTAAGAAGAGGGCCTCAGACTGTCACAGTAAGAGAAGGCTCTTACACCAGCAGACAGTGATTTTGATTCTTTCTTTTATACCTCTATAACTAGCCAAGTGATAAGAATACACCTAAATTCTTAAAGTACAGGCCTTTGCAGACAGGCCTGAATATCTATATCCTAGCACTCACCAAACAAGATAGTGTCTTTAAAAGACAGAGTGAGGGGGCACCAGACAGGTAGAGTGAGCTAATGGGGAGAGAGAGATGAGGTGATAGGTTAGGGAAGGGTCCGTGAGGAATCAAAGGAGAAGCTACATGGCAGGGAGGGATTCAGGCAGCAGGATACTGGAGGTGGGGGAACGGAAATAGCTCCGTACTGAACAGTCTTGCTCTTCTCTGCAGGTGTTATGGCCAAGGCTGCTGGAGTATGTGGTGCCAGCTCAGTACACCGGTACTTTGAAGCCTCTTTGCAGATGCCTGAGGGAACTGGCTGAGAAAAAGCAGCGGGAAGGAGAAGCAGCTGCTTGCCTCGACTCCAGTGGACGAGGTTTATAAGAGAAACTCTTTCATTTCTTCTCTCCAGGCACTATGAAATGAACAGGTTCAGTCTGCTCCAGTTCTCTCATCTGCAATCAGGAGGCTAAAATGAATGAGGGATGGTCTTGTGATTACAACACGGCCATGGGAGGGAGCTAGGAAATGTGGGTTCTGTTCCCAGCTCGCCACCAAAATTCGGATGTGACCTTGGGGAAATCACTTGATCTTTCTCTCTCAGCTTCCCCACTTGTGAAATGAAGGAGTAATTCATGCCAACCTCACAGAGGTGCTATGAGGTGGAATTCATACATGTTTGTAGAGCATTCTGAGATGCTCAGACTGAAAGCACTATGGAAATGCAAATTATTATCAGCTGTATTCAACATTGGTGGGCATGTTGGAAATGGATAGGTGAAGAACATCAGCAGGACTCTCTGCAAAGCCTGGCATAATTAACGCTATTCTGTTTCTTTCCCTAGTGCAACTCCCTACACCCCAGGGGCTGCTGGCGCGACTCCTGGTGAGTAGACCATGAGAATAGGTTTTCTGTGGAATGGGACAGTTAACTATACAAATTGGTTTTGTAGCTAGATGCTTGACTTAGGCTGAGGAATGTGTATGACTGGGTCTCTCTCTCTCTCCGGCCTCTCCTGAGACACACTGTCCTGCATCCTCCTACTAGCTAGAATGCTTTCTTCTTCAGGAAGGCACTGCAGTAGAAGCAACAACTCTCTTGGATTGTCTCCGCAATGAGAGTCTCTGAACTATTCCCTCCCTCAGGAACAAACTGGTATTGTGCTGACAAAACTTAGCCTGTTCTTTCTCTCTCATTGACAGGTAGTAGCCTCATCCCCTTTTGAAAGAGAAGGACACGGATGTGCTGCCTTGCAGTTACTAAAGGCCCTGCACCAAACTGTCCATGCAGCAGTGGGTGAGATGTGGGTAGTAAAGATCCCATCTCTGCTGCAGTACATTGAAGGTAAAGTGTTAGTTAGGAGGAGTGTGGTCCATGGAGAATAGAAGGGAAGCCAGAAAATGCAGCTTCGTATTGACGTGTGTTGTGCCATTCCTGTTGCAGTACGTGGGAACAGTGGGGAATTGAAATGGGGCTTCTAGGCTCACACTTTTCCTTCCTCTGGATAACTGTGAACCACTGAGGCCAATTCAAACAGGGCAGAATTAGGCCAGGAAGGTTTCAGCTGAATGGAAATGTCACAGCACTTTCCCCCACACCTTTGCTAGGTTATTTTTTGGGAAGGTCAATACGCATGAAGCTGGAGGTTAGTGAAAGATTTTGGGGTTACATATAGAGTCTGATTTTGCAAACGGACTTTTTCTGAAAATTAAACCCCATGTTTACTTTCAAGGGGGATTCAATTAAAAAACCCAGAGTTTATCTTTCTGTAAGGAAACCTGCGCCATAAAAGCTAGGTTGGCCAAGTGGGTGCCCTAGGGAGAATCTAGGTACTGTGGGCCTAATAATATCTTTCACCAATTTTACAGTGGTATGACTCTATTGACCTCCATGGAAAAAACCCTTCAGTCAGCGCAGGCTGCGTCTACACGATGGCGTTATGCCAGCAGAGCTCCAGTGACGTAGCTGCACCTGTCTAGTCTCTGGGGAGCAGGACAGACCCTAGGTGCAGCACAAGCCCGCTATGTTTCTCATGAACGTCGAACCCCCCAATGGACAAGCGGGTTTGATATTCCAAAAAAGATTTTAAAAACTGAGCTGTATCTTCCCTCCTTGCTGCGGCTGTACAGAGTCCCCAGCACTACACTGTGCCGCCATTAAAGAAGGCTAGGTTAGAGCTGGACACTCAGAAACAGGGCCAGATTCTCAGCTGATGTAAATCAGTATAATTCCATTGACTTCAGTGAAGCTACACCGATTTACATCCAGTTCGGATCAAGTCCAGAATCTCTGATTCTGCAGGAAAAGTTTGTATTCCTACTAAACCCAGTCTTCTGATGTGCTGAAGAGTTTTGTGAGGTGCTCAGCACCCTCAGCTCCCATTCAAGTCAAGAGGAATTGGGAGTGCTCAGCATCTCACTCCTGGTGGGTTGACGGACCCTGAATAAAAATGCCAGCAGGGTACGTAACATCTGACGAAGTGAGCTGTAGCTCACGAAAGCTTACGCTCCAATAAATTTCTTAGTCTCTAAGGTGCCACAAGTCCTCCTTTTCTTTTTGCGGATACAGGCTGAGACGGCTGCTACTCTGAAACAGGACATTTTCTGTTGGTCCAACAAAGAACGTTGGCGCAGGTCCCTGGGACGGCGCAACGACTCACCCCTGCAGCGCCTCCTGCTGGCCATCTGGGAATTAGCTCTTTCCAGCACAGAGCACCCTCTGCAGGCCCGTGTCCCTCTCAGACCCCGGTGCCCTTTTTACCCAGGGTGCTGCACCCTGGCAGTACCCCCTCAGTCTCTATGGGTCTCCCTTCTCTGGGGAACGCCCAACCCTCTAATCCCCACCTTGCCTCAGTCTGGGCTACTGCGCATCATCATTATCAAGCCCCTGCACCTTGGGGCAGATTGCAGTGTAAGAGCCAGTCACCACAGGCAAGGGGGTTTGGGTCTGCTGCCTTTCCCTGCAACCCAGTACCCCTATGGGCTTTGGACCAGGCCCGATAGCCTGGGGAGTTGCCAGCCTAGAGCTTCCCTGCTCCTCTGGCCTTTCGCCAGCCCAGCCCACCCTCATTCCCAGTACCCTTTCTGCAGGCAGGCCCTACTCCCTTCAAAACTAGAGAGAAAGACCTTCTCCTACTGGCCCACGGCCCTCTTATAAGGGCCAGCTGGGCCCTGATTACCCTGGCTACAGCTATAGCTGCTTTCCCTGTCAGCCCAGCTCTTGTTAATCCCTTTCATAGATTCATAGATATCAAGGTCAGAAGGGACCATTATAATCATCTAGTCTGACCTCCTGCACAATGCAGGCCACAGAATCTCACCCACCCACTCCTGCGAAAAACCTCTCACCTCTTTCCCTCCTACAGCCCTCGCCCAGGGCTGTTTTAAGCCCCTCAGGACAGGAGCAGGGTGACTCTCCCAGAACCCAATAGGTACAGTCCCATTTCGCCTTGAAAGCCCAGGTACGTTACAGCTTGGCAGACCAGGAGTTTTAGGAGGACTGATTGCAAAGGAGATACCTGGGATGACTCTTCTTGCTAATCTAGGTGACATTATTGTTTTGCCTCCTGCTTTATAGGAAACACAGAGAATTCCCTGGACCATGCACGGTGGGAGCACATGCTGCTTCAGGTAGAGGATGGCTTTCAGATGTATTGTCACAGTCCTCTCTTTCCCCTCCAAATATATCAGCTGGGGAAAAAATTAATGATAAATTATTCATTATAAGCAGAGCTGGTCAAACCATTTCATTTGCAACTTTTGTTCAATTAAAAATGGCCTTTTTATTTTCATGGGACATTTTCAAATTTTTCAGGGTTCTTTTTTTTTTTTTTTTTTTAAACACACACAAAAAAAACCCCCAAAACAAAATAACCCCAACCCAAATAGAAAATGTTTAGTTTTTTGAAACTGAAGCTGATTTTTTTTTCCAGTTGCTTTGCTGTTTGTCTCCTTCTCATCCCCCCTCCCCCCGCTTTTCGATCACAAAGTGGAAGAGGGGGAAAAAAGCACGGGGATGAGGGATAAAGGGAAGGAAATGGGGAAAACAAAGAATTGAATAATGGTCATTTTTGATTTTGAAAAGCAAAATATTTTTGTGTTTTCACTTTTCATTTGTATGTTGAAAAATCAAGAAAACAAAAAAATCCCACTTGTTTTGTGAAATGGCCTTACTATTGTTCAACCAGCTCTAGTTATAAATCCCTCTGTGTTACCCCTGGGAACAACACAAAACTTAACCAGAAACCCAGCATGCTAATGGTGCTAATGCATCACTGAGGGACGTCTAAAGGATTTTTTTTCTATTTGCCACTCAAAAGAAAACTTGCTCTGAGAACCCCAAAAAGGAAAAGAGACAGACAAGACAAGGTTTGGTGTCTGTATCTCATGGAGAAGTCTTTGTGGTCAGAAAGAGCTCTTTACAGCCTCATGTAAATCCAGACAAGGAAGATTTTTATGGCGAGGGCTGAAAATGAAAGGAAAGGACCTAGTGACAAAGAAGCCCCAGAAGGTTTGGAGTTCCATTTGGGGTTGGATTACACTCTAAAATTTCCCATTCCAGATCCAGCCTCATTTGAAATTCTTTGGGCTCAAAAATCAACTAAGATTAGGTTCTCTTGTGAGGTTTCTGATATTTCCTGGCTGCTGTTCAAAAGTCGGGCCTGAAACAGCAAAGTGCTGAGAGTTACTAACCTCTGGCTGACTTCAATGGGAGTTGAGGGTGTGACCCCGGGTCCTTTGGGTACCCACTGGCAGAGGCCACAGGAGTGCATAGGGTTCCCAGGATTCCCTGGATCTGATCTCTATATCATCAAAGGGTGTCATGTAAAGCCTTTCCTAGATGCCTGTGCCACACTGCATAATCCTCATAATCATTGCACAGTGACTGGATGGATAATATCTAAGGCGTTATGGTTGTCTACTGAAATTGATGCTTTGAAGGTCTGTGCGTTGGGGCAGGTCACCAGAAGGTGATAAAGAAGTTTCTTTCAGGCAGAAGATGCTTAGGTGCTTGAATGGCTGTATGTAGACTGAGTAATTATTCACAGTGAATGCTAATCAATAGAGCAAAATTCTAATCAAGTGATTGCAAAGTCTCCAGAGGAGATTCGAGACAAGAAAAACAAACAAACAATAGGGGGTACCCTGTTTACAAGCAGACAATGGATGCTTGGAACTATATCTGGAGGTCCAGAGGTATCCTGCACCAGGTATCCTTCACCTATTGGACAAATTGCCAACTGGCTTGTCTTATGAATGGAGGATCACATTTGGTCTGGGTGTTTCCTGCTGGGAGAGAGATTTGGGGGAGCTATCCCTTGTGAGACAGGGGACTGTTTGGTTCTTTAAGTTGAAGCTCTAGAAGTGTGTTAGGATTTTATTTTTATGTAACCATTTGTGTACATTAATTATTCTTGCTGCTTCTCAAATCTCTGATCTTGGTGAATTAAACTCTACTTCTTTTCACTGTCAATGTATCGAAGTGTGTGAAATGGAGCGGTGATGCTGAGGTGAAACTGGTAAGGTGGTGTGTAGCAAACCTCTGAATTCTGTGAGTGTCCAGTGGAACAGGGGCTGGACATTCTGGGGATGTCCAGAGTACTAGCGGTTGGAGTGTACTGATTGCTTATCTGTGGAAGGACAGTGGATCCTGGACGGGGTGAGAAGGGTGTGCTTGTGTTTCCTGTGACTGGCAGAGTCAGGAGCTGACACTTGGCAGGTACAGAGAAGGCTTCCTCATGCTAAGGGCAGGTGGTAGTGAGGTCCCTCACAACCCTGGGTACCTTGGGAGGTGTCATAAAGGGTCCATAGCACTTCAGAGAAGGTGCCTGGTCCTTCGTAGTCCAGGGCCCTTTGTTCAAAGTTGACTAGAGCCATCGTCCATCCACTGGAAAATCACTCCTCGATGGTCAGATGTCTTGGCTCCATCTCATTCTCCAATTCACTGTCCATCTGGGTTTGGGGACTGAGAGGAATCCTCAGGCAAAGGTTCAAGAACAAGAGGCAGAGGAAGTCTGGGTTGTCAATGTTTATAGTTCTCAATAGGGAAATAATCTTCCCAGGACACCTGAATATTGGAAAGTTTACAACAGAACAAGGAAGCAAAAACCAACCAAACAAACAAAACCCCAAACCCCACAACAGCCCCCACATTCTTGCAATTAACCATCTGCTTTAACTCTGGTTTTACACGCAGTTCCTAAGAACATCTCTGGAGATGATAGACGACAGTGCCTGGAGCAGCCAGATATCCCTTGAGTTGAGCTGGCAGATGGCCAGCTATGCCAGCCCCTCCAAAGAGAAGGTTTGTTCTCTGTTAAGGTTTAGTTTCTAGTTACTTTCCCCTGAAATTCTGATTGGAGGGCTGCATAAGGCTTCTCTCAAGGTTTCATTATTTGATATTTTATTCTGCGTATAAAATTTGTTTGTACTTATTCCCTGCTCTCTTGCCCCCCTGCCCTTCCAATATTTGCTTGGACAGGCTGCTTGTCTGTCCTGTATTGTTGGTTCTCTGGCTGGGCTAGACGATGGGATGTTTCTGCAGCATGGGTGCTTGGACTTGGCTGTCTTGTTCCTTCCTGAGTGTTGCTGAGCTGGGTCTGTACTGACAGGCACGTTGTGTTTCTGATATCCCAGGGCTGGTCTCTTTCTTTCAGAGTTTCCTGTATAAGGCGCTAGGAACGTCCTTAGCAGCTTGTCAGGACCTGGTCCATGTTAAATCACAGATTCATACACTTCTGACGACAGCAGATTATATGGAAGCCCCTGAGAGACAGGTGAGGCCTCTGTCCCTCTCCCCATTTTACCAAGTAATCCCTGAATGCTCCCTGTGGGGCTCAGCTCTGAGTTGGCCTGGGGCAGATGCCATTTTGCTTCCTATCCTCTTGATTGCTATTTCACTCAGCGCCCGCTCCCCATGTGTCTCAGGCCTGATTGGCACTTTACACCACTTTGGGTGAAAGGAATGGACTCGTGGGCTCTATCAGACACCTGGTTCGATCCTAACCTGTATTTCTCTTGGGTGACAGGGAGTCGTTTCCATCCTCACAGTCTGTGCTGCGAGCCACTTGGACCTCACCTTGAAGGCACTTCAGGAGTTTGGGGCTGCAATGAGCCAGGTTAAGATTTCTGGGTTCGTCAGCCGCCTGAAGGTAAAGGAGCCAGGGGGTTCTCTCAAACTTCCTCTCCCTCTAAAGCAGGGGCAGCAGCCCCACGGTAGTGTCTGCTCCGGTCAGCTAGCATTGTCCCCCAGTGTATGCGTTCCACGTGATGCCTGCCGTTAAGCAGACAGGAGCACGATGTGGAGCTGGGGTTCTCTCAAATGATTTTTACCGTCTGATGTCTCATGGCTTGAGCGCCCCTCCCATGCACAATGTGTGGGAACTACATCAGTTGCTTGCATGGAAAAGCATTGAAGGTATTTTTAGCTGTTTTTTTTTCCAGGTTAGTAGCTGGAAATGAGGAGGTGTTGCAAGCAACATGTGGCTAACCAACCCGCTTTAGGTAGACCACCAGTGGTCTACGGATGACAATTAGGGAACCTCTGATTTAGAGCAGTGGTTCTCAACCTTTCCAGATCAGTGTCCCCCTTTCAGGAGTCTGATTTGTCTTGTGTCCCCCAAATTTCACCTCACTTAAAAACTACTTGCTTACAAAATCAGGCATAAAATTATAAAAGGGTCCTAGCACATTATTCCTGAAAAAAAGACTGCTTATTTTCCCATTTTTGCCCTAGAATTAGAAAATACATCAACTGGAATCTAAATATTGTACCTGCATTTCAGTGGGCAGTATATAGAGTAGTCTAAAGAAGCCATTGTATGAAATTTGAGTTGGTAACTTTGCAAGTGCTTTCTTTGTTGTCTGCTGTAAAACTAGGCAAATATCTAGATGAGTTGATATACCCCCTGGAAGACCCCTGCAGACCCTCAGGGGTACAGAAGTCCCCCTGGTTGAACACCACTGATCTAGAGGATAGGGCAGGAGACTAGGCCTCTGGGCTCCCATTGCTGGCTCTGCCATTTACTCACTGTGCAGCCTTAGGCAAGACATTTAGCGCCTGATCTTGTACCCACCAGTGTCAATGACTAAGCTCCCGTGTACTCCACTGCTGTCGGTTCAGCCTTTTTCGGCTCTCTGGGCCAGAGTTACCCAGTGGGAATGATGGCGATGGGGCGGCGAGTTCTATGGGCTCATGGTGCCCGGGCTCCAGCAGTATTCAAGGCTCGGGGGCCCGGCTCCACCAATGTTTGATTCATTCCAAGGCCAAATGAATCAGAAGAACTTGTCTCTAGCGATGTTTCCTATTGTCTAGGATTACCACCATGGGACAAGAGGCAAGACTCGCCGCACCCTGATGCTGACATACAGCAACGTGGCTGTCCATGCTCCAAAAGAGCAGCTTCTCTCCCGAGTAGAGGCAGACATCACAAGGAACATCATTCACCATTACAGAACCAGTTGTCAGGTAAGAGCCTTTGCATGACAACTGTGAGGGGCATTACCCTGAAGTTATAGCATTGCCTCTGAGTTTATAGAGAGAGGGCTTGTATTTTCTAAAACTCTCCTTTGAGCAATAATTTGTCACATAACTGAAATTTAAAACTGTAATGGATGGAGCGTGAGCTGTCACATGTTGTATCACTTTTGTTGCTCTTCTTTGTGTTTTCTCTAGTTTTTCTATAGTCTTCTGAAATTCTGTCGAGCACAGCTGCACAGTAATTCACATGGAGTCACACTCAGACTATTCAGAATAACACTCTAACTCCCCTAATATGTATGTGTATCTAGCTCTATCTTTTTCTAGCCAAGAGAGAATGGTGCTAACTTGTATTTAGTTTCTTTGCTGTCACTCTGTTTCTTGGACTCACTACTTCCCTTCCCTCTTCTCTGTCGTCTTGTTTGTCTGTGTGCTCATTATTTCTGTTCCCTAGGTGTCTGACTGCTGGTACTGACTCTCCTCTCAGTGCAACCTCTCCACGTCACTTTGCCATTCAATTCTGCCCTGTCTAAGGGAGAATCTCATTTAGCCTTTGTCAAAAAAGTTGATCACAGTTGAACCAAACGGATATCTTCCAGAAGTTCACAAATGCAAATATTCCATAGGATGGCCCCTGATCTTGACCTCTGCAAAACACCCCCTCTGGATACATTTCCTGCCTTTTGGAAGATTTAACAATCATGATTTCTCTCTGCTCCATATTCACCAACCAGGCCATTTTGAGGATGTGTGTTATGTGGGACTATAGACATTGCTAATAGCTGTTTTGCATTTTGTTTTTCAGGTGCTGGGCATTGCTCTTACAAACAAGGTAAATTCTAAATAATCTGCCCTCAGCTCTTGCCTTTTCTATCCACAAGTTGCTTGTTTAAATTGCACAGAGCTTGATTTCCTTGCTACATCAAGCAGGAGTCCTGGCTGCTCTGGTGTAAGTGGCCCTGGATTTCTTTCATGAACCTGGGTTTTCTCTTCTTCTGAGGTGGGTGCAGAGCCAGGGTCCTCTGCCTTCTGGGGTCTGTGGACACCTCTCTCCTCTCCTGTGGCTAGATTTAATTCCTGATCTTTATCTTCTGGACTCTGGTTCTTCTCTCCGTTTCTCATCCACATCCTCTTGTTTCTCCTTCTGGATTATGTAGGACATGCACCTAAAATTAACCCTCATCCAGAATGTCACGGAGATTAGCTGTGCCATTTTGGAGACCAGAGACTCCCAGGAGTTCGAATTCTCTTACAAACTGGAGCTCCTTGGCTACATGCTGGTGAGTGATGAGGAGCTTTGAGGACTGAAGTACAAAGGAGTTTGTTGTAATGTCATCAGACTGGGTTTCCAGGTAGATGTTGTTTTATCCATTGGCTGTGACTCTACCACTGCAGTCTCATGAGCTACCTGCACGGCACCCAGAATGCTGCTGGGTCCACTCTGAGCTTGGCAGGGATGCCGACCTATTGTGGGCTGTAAGTGGCAGGAATGGCTTGTGTCTGGGGAGTTATCTTTCTGTCCTCCGTATAGCCTGCAGATGGCCCTACGGTCCATTTCTGAGGCAGAGAGCCTGCCGAGCATGGTGTCTGTTTATTACAGACCTGGCATATGGCCCTGTTTCAGGGTGTGAAAGGAAAGCCTCTCTGCCTTTCAAATCCATTTCCCATTTTTTTAAATTTCTCTATTCGTGCATTTCAGGACTTCATTAAAAAGGAACCACTGGATTCCCTGGCATCTCCAGTTCGCTACAAGGCAATTCTTGCCATTAGACATCTGAGGTAGGCTATTTTCTGCCATATTTCCTGGCACTGTGACGTCGTCTTTGTTAGTTCATGAGTGCCAGGTTGGGAGCAGTTTGATGCCTGCCGGGTTTGGCTCACATGCTGCTCACCAGCAGAACTTTAGTTCTTGAGGGTTTGAATGTGTCCATTTGGAGGTTTGTGCTTGAAAGACACAAACTTGGAGGTTGTGGGGCATGCAGTCCAATGCAGGAGAGTTCAGATGGGGAGGGAGGTGTCTGGCTTGCTGGTAGGGGGAAGGAAGCTAGTGGGTTTCTCTAAAAAGGGGACTTGAAGCTTTAGCTTTACTTCTCAATGAGCCAATACTTAATAGAGGTGCAAAGAGGTGCTCAGCTGCAAAGTGAAGGGTTGTTTGCATTTAGGGTTTTAGATTGAGACAATCTCCAGTCATTGGACCCATTTCTTTTACTTGGAGCTGGTACTGAGTCTAATGCATGACTTTTCTCTCTCTCTCTTTCTTCTGCCAGCAAACTCAAACCATCTTTGACCTTGAAGGAAAACCGTGAGCTCCTTCATCAGTGTTTCAAAAGTTTGTTTCCCCTCCCTCCCCTGGAGAAGATGATGAAAGAGACAGCAAAGGATGCTCTGCCTATACAGGTACGTGACAACAATTCTCCTCAGGCACCATCCACTGTATTTCTGCCCAGCAGGCACTGGGTGATGGAAGTCACACATGGCCTCCCTGGCAAGGTTATGGTTAGCTTTCCCCAGCCCCCAGTCGTCGTCCCCCCCCCCACACACACAAATTATCTGTGCTGAGCCTCACTCCTTCTCTTCTGGTTTCAGTCACTGTACGTAGAGTCCTTGGAAGCCCTTGGCAAGCTAATGAAGACTTTGCTGGAGGAAGAACCAACCGCACACTGGTTCCAGGAAATGTTTCAAGTGAGTAGACCATTGAACCATGGTGAAGATTGTTTGTTTGTTTGTTTGTTGTTGTGTTACTGCAGGGAAGAGTCAGAGATTTAGGGAGTCAAGCTTCAGTTGTGGAGGAATTTTCCACAGTGGAGTGAATTGTCGGGGGGAAAAAGCACCAAATTCTTCCTGGGATAAGCAGGCATGTGCCCCGCTGAAATCCACAGAAGCTATGCCATTTTATGCCAGGGCTGGATTGGGACCAACTTCTTACAATGTAGTTGACACTACTTGGACCGGTAAGAAAATCACCACTGCAGTAGCCAAATCCAAGAAGTTGAAACTGATCACTTCTTCAAAGAGGAATTCATTCATATTGAGTTAAGCCCTGTGTATGGAAAATCATCCAGAGGAGACTTCCTGTTCCTCAGACATGAACAGAATATCTTGAAGAGCTGGGGAGTTTGATGCACCTTCAGTATAAAAATGAAGTTCTAAAAGCAGCTGGGCTGGTGGGGGGTGGGACTTCTCTGCTCTTTTTCAAATTAATAAAAAGAAACGCTCCTCTCTGTCATTTGGCCACTCAACGTGGGAGAAGTTGCCCAGGAAACAACACAGCAGCAGACATCAAACAGCATGCAATGTGGTAGACAGCTCCCATCAGACAGTCTACAGGAGACATCACGTACACAGACCCAGGTTCATCTCTCATGTAACTCCTTTGTCTTCAATCACTCAGAGGTGAATCTGGTCCCTGGCACTTCCATTAGACATGTAATTCCTTCGCTCCATGGAGGTCGGATGCTTTGGAGAGGGATTTTAGTGACAATTAAACCTGTTTAAGAGGAACTTTTGGGAGGGATTTTCTGGTACTAACTCTGTCCATTCCCCTGCTCTACCAACAGCTACTAGAGACATGGCTCCATTCAGAGAAGGAGTGGGAGAGAGAAAGGGCCTTGCAGGCCACCATTCAGCTGCTGACTGCCTATCAAGAGACAGTTCATAGCACAGTGAGTATAGCCTTCCTCTTCCTTGAGCTGACTTCCCTGCTTATATCCGATCTGACACTCAATGCAAATGCATGAAAAAAGCTTCCAGGGCAGCAGCTGGGATCTCAAAGTGACTAAGATCCCTCTGCTTCCATAAGAGAGAGGTTTACACAACAATGCTGTGACCACACTCCGGGCAGACTGCAAGAAGTAGAGGACAGACAATCCCCCAAACTGATGGCTTATTCTAGAATTACATGCACCAACTCAACAGCAAAAGAGCTTCCACCCTAGTTTACAAAATGCCAAACATGGTCCCTTTTGGCATTCCAGACCTAGGCTCCCATCTAAACAGCCCAGTCTAATATAGTGAGGGGTTACTGAAAACCTGATTCACCATATGTGAGGTTCACCCATCATAAAGGACCAGATGCTTATCCCCAGGTCAAGGTGAATCTCAGGTCTTTCCCAAATAGCATGCTGCCAGCCAATCCTTAATAACGAAATTGAAGATTTCTTCTTAAAAGAAAGAAGAGAGTTACAAATGGTTAAAAGATCAATATCCATACAAGTGACTGTCAATGTTCATAGTTCAGGATCACAACAGTGATGGAATAAACTGCTGGCTTGTACAAGTCTCTCTGGAATCTTCCCAACAGATCAGAATCCAAAGGCAGCTTAGATGTAAAGACTGTTAGTTTTTCCATGCATTTTCCAGGTTCTTTCAAATGATGATTTGGAAGCTCTCTGTCCTATGGCTTACACTTTCCCTGTTCAAAGTTTCAGCAGACTAAAGATGACAGGATGAGGCCCGAGCCTTCTCTTTTCTAGCTATTCTAGCAGGCTGACAAGCCTACCTCACAAAAATGGTTACAGCAGGACCTTCCCCCGAGAAAGACTAGGCAATGCAGATCGCCTCCTGTACTTTGCTTTGAAGCTAATCTTCTATTTCCTGTGCATACACAGTAAACTAGTTACTCATTCGCATAAGGTGATTAGCCGTTCTTCCATTATAACACAGAGAGTTAAGCTGAAAACAATGTAGAAATTATTAGTTTCCTGCAGTATCTTACATCTTTGATTTTAAGGTTAACTGAACACCTTGCACACATAATGAAGACCTGAAAGGGAATGAGCATCGACAAGCTAATTTGGTTACATTGTGAAACTTCTAACCGCGTATAGATCAACACAGACAAATAGACTTAGCATCTATTGTTCATTTTTGAATGAGTTGAGGATTGCTAGTCTAATCCATCTCTTTGAAATTCACATGCAAGTGAACTGTCTTGATACAGTGGAAGTGCCTCTTGTTAAGTTATTATGGGTCATACCCAGGTTGCCTGGTCTGCCAGTGTCACAAATGCATTCTTGGTTCTTATGCTCCCAGGGTGGTAAAGGAAAATTTCTATTTAACCAGCTAAGAACATAAAACATAAGAATGGCTAACCTGCCTCCCGCAAAAGAATGGTTCATCTGGCCCAGTATCCTGTCTTCTGACTGCATTGTGTGAAGATATGCTTCCTTTAGTTTGTTTTAAACCTGCTGCCTATTAATTTCATTGGGGGACCCCTCAGTCTTGTGTTAGGTGAAGGGCTAAATAACACTTCCTTATTGACTTTCTCTACACCAGTCATGATTTTGTAGACCTCTAGCATATTCCCTCTTAGTCGTCTCTTTTCCAAGCTGAAACGTCGCTCTTTTTTTAATCTCCCTTGGGTGAGAAGTTATCCCATAGGCCTAATTTTTGTTGCTCTTCTCCGTATTTCTTCCCATTCTAACACATCTTTTTTGAGATGAGATGACCAAAACTGCACGCAGTATTCAAGGTGTGGGGGTCCTGTAGATTCCTATCGTGGCATAATGATATTTGCTGTCTTCTTATCGATCCCTTTCCGAAGGGTTCCTAACATGTTGTTAGCTTTTTTGACTGCATGTTGAGCGGATGCTTTCAGAGAACTGTACACAATGACTCTGAGGTCTCTTTCTTGAGTGATAACAGCTAATTTAGACCCCATCCATTTCTATGTACAATTGGGATTATGTTTTCCAATGTGCATTACCCAGTACAGTACAGGAATCAGGGGCACAATGTTACCAGATGTGCCTGTTACTTTGGGGTAGGCTCATTGATTAGGGTTACTCTTCTTGGGGAGGGTGTCTGTAATTCTATTAATGTGCTGCTTATGTCACTTGTGTGTTCATATGGAGCTCTACTCCTTCCTTCTGCAAGTGCCCTCCCAATGGAGCTACCCTGCAGGCCCTCGGTTCCCCAGGGCTGGGTTCCTCCAGCCCTAGAACTAGATAAACACGCACGCACGTACGCTCACACTAGCAGAGCAAGTCTGAGCGCACCAGGTCAATCAGCCCTCTCCAGCTGATCCTCTCATATGGCCCTGTACTCAATGGGCTGGGTTAAGCAGCACTTTCAGCTGCTCCCCCCTTATGTGCCCCAAGTTTAACACATCCCTATCCCACTTCCACATTACAATTGTACTGGTAGTAACCCACTTCATGAGCAAACCCCACAGTATTTTTGGGCGCTACCGGGACCTTTAGCTTAGGTAAAAGAAGGGTTGCTGCAGAGTAAATGGGGGAAGCGGAAAATACAGAGTAAAATTTGGAGAGCGAGAGAGAGGGAGAGAGAAGCAACCAGCTGAACCATAAAAGTTATTTATTGAATCATAGTGATAACTACACAAGGAGGGCTAAACAAACATAATGGTTCCATTTGAAAGGTTAATACCTGAGGAAGAAAAGAAAACGGAGGGGCGAGGCGGGGGGGAAATCTCATCCACTCCATGAGGCTTGAACTGGGTGGGGTTCCCAGGTAATGGTGGTAGCTCAGGGTCCTGAGTGCTGGAGACAGGCAGAGCCCCCAGCACAATCAGTCAGGAGATGGAATCCCTTACTTGGGCATAGGAATCCTCTTACTTGGGCATAGATGGAATCCCCTTACTTGGGCATAGGTAGGGGGTTTTGTAGAGAAAATACAATGGTTCAAGGGAGAACACTAGATTTGTTTATGGGTAAACTAATGGGTTTTCAAGGGTTTTCTTTAGGCTAGACAATAGGAGCTGATCACTCTTGGCTATGGGTGGTGGTTTTTTCCAGGGAGCTCACAAGGCAACTAGGCTGCTTCAGTATTTTAGGATAATAAAGATTTATTACTAGAATTGGTCTGATAATTGCTGAGCTAGGTGTGTGCAGGCATAGGTTCATTAGCATCTGGAGCAGGGATTCCCATGATGCAATGCGTCCCTGCTTTTCTGGTCCCAGAGTTCAGTGCGGTTCTCTGTTCCTCATTCTTCATGCTAATTCCTATCCCATCTTTCATGCAGATGAGGCTAGGGGAGTTGTCTCTGTTCTTCACTCTGTATTCAAATGGAGATGTCTCAATCTTGTCACCCTTCTCAGGAGGGGTGTAGGTGTGTCTCCCAACACCCTTCATTGTTCTCTGCAAGCCTTTTCTCTGATGGGTTTTGGTTCAAACAGAGACTCGTGGGGGCGGAGGGTGTCTTTCATGAGTCAGACAGGCTAGATACTGTGCCCCGGTTCCCCAAAAAACACAGAGCTGACTGGTCTGAACAATAAGGATGGCAAGTGAAGTCTAGTCCAACTGGAGACCATTCATTCTTCGTTCTTTGTTCTTTTTTCATTAGACTCAGGGAACTTTTGATCAGTTTGGATCTCTGATTGGACTAATAGCACCATACAGCTGTGATTCGCTGGCCACGTCCCGTCAGTGGGTGGTTGACAGTATCCGCTGCCTTCTCTGTATACAAGGTGAGGAGACCATTAGCAGGTATAAGGAATTCTTCACCTTCTTTCACTGTTGTAATGTCCATTTGTCTGCCTATCTAGTTCTTTCTGTCCTGTCTATTGTCGCTTAGATAACAGAATGGTGGGCATCTTGTAAATACCTCATTAGAAGAGTAGATTCTGATGTGTAAAGAGCCTAGCACACTTTTGGGAACTGTACAACTAATAAATGGTCTGCATATAGGTAGATAAGGGCTAAATTCCTTAGGGCTTGTCTACACAGGGACAGTAAGGAAAGTTAATCCAAATGAACTAAAGGTGTACATTTCAAGTGCATGAGGTAAATGGCATTAAACACATGTGTGGATGCTCTGATTCTGAATTAAAATGGGCCTTATTAATTGTAGTGAATTCCATGAATGAAACTAACCTGAATGAAGGCCACTTTAATTCTAAATAAGTGTGTCCCCACAGGTGTTGAATGAAGTTTAACTAACGCATTTTGAAAATGAATGGGGATTAGCTTTCTTGAATATCTCCATGGAGACAAGCCCTTGGTACTAAACATTTTCATTCTCTTTACCCTGCCACTGGCTGGATTGGAGGGGTTTCCTGGAATAATTCCGTAAACAAAAAGTTCTTCCAGCAGCCCTCTGGCATGAGCCTTCAGAGCTACTGGAGTAAGTAGAGGCCATTTTTCCCCTTTGTGAAAGAGTAGGATATTCTTTTCACCTAAGGGTTAGATGTTAAGGGATAGAGCTTGGTTATCGTTTAAGGCCATTTCCAATGAGGGTGACCAGACAGCAAATGTGAAACCTCGGGACAGGGGGTGGGGGGTAAGAGGAGTCTATCTAAGAAAAAGACCCCAAAATGGGGACTGTCCCTATAAAATCGGGACCCCTGGTCATCCTATTTCCAATGATTCTAAGAATCAGTCCTAAAAACAATGTTGGTGATTCAGAAACAGAATAAGGGACTCCAACCTTTGAATGTACAACATAGTAATCCCAGCATTGTTTAGAAGTGACTGATGATGAGCCTGGGTTTCTTGCCAAAGTTTTTTGTCTATCCCCGTCTCTTTTACAAGGAGAGTTTGGTGGAGGGATTCACCTCTAAACTGGAACCTCTGATCTACCTGCATGAGTTGTACTTGAATAGGAGCTTAGATGTAAATAGTGAGAGCAGAGAGACTACTGAAACCAGACACACACACAAAGCTGCTCCAAGCTGAATACAGTGCTTGTTCAATCCTGGATCATTCACAATAACATACCACTACTGTTAACGTTCAGACATTTTAGGGTGTAATCCCGACTCCATTCCAGTCAACAGGAGTTTTGCCATTGACTTCAGTGGGACCAAGATTTTACACTATGCTGATGACAACATAGCACATGGATCCTCCCGTATGAAGATCCATGCAGTAGGGATTCAGTTTCCTTAATCCTTACAGTACTTTTTCTCCTTTTCTCCACTCCAGGCCAGTCCATAAACCTGGGCTCAGCAGAGGAGGAGCTGAGATGTCTCCGTGAAGCACTAACAGCTCCAGACCCCGAGGCTCTGTTTCAGGCATCTTCCAAAATGGCCAGGGTAACGGACTCAAAAAGCTTGTGCGGATGTGCGAGTGACCGGGCACCGTTCATTTGACATTTGCTCTTTCATGATGCCTTTCCGTACTCGGAGCGAGCTGTGGGAGCGGGGCGTTGGCTGCTAGTAACCAGCAAGATGCTTTTCATAGATGTGTGCTCTGAATGCCACGTAAAAACCAGATTCCACAGAACGTTGCACGCCCATGAAAATGTGCAGGCGGATGCACACGCATGTACCTATCCAGCAGGGCCGGCTCTTGTTTTTTCACTGATCCAGAGCAGTGAAGCACAAAAAATAATGAAATAAAAGAGCCCCCATGCCGCCCTAAGATTGGCCGGAACACCGCCCCTTGCAATCTGCCGCCCCAAGCATGAGCTTCCTCGGCGGGTGCCTGGAGCCGGCCCTGCCATCCAGCCATCCAGGAGAAAAACTGTGTTAGTGGAACATCAAGCTGAGAAACCACCCAGGATTCATTCCGTCACCTTGTGGGTTTGCCTTCGCCGATATTTGTGTGCATGCCTCTCTTGACTGCCTTCTATATGCTGTAAAAAGATGCAGTGTATGTAAGAGACTACAAAGGGAAACTTACCTCCTGCCTATCCAGTACAATGTTGTGCTAACTATGCAACAGAGTCTTTGCCTCTAACCTGATATCATTAGTGCAGAAGACAAAAATGTAGTCTATAGACTAGAGAGAGAATTGTAATCCCAAATGGCGAGCTAGACAGGAGGCTAATTCACCATTTGCTGATGCAGGTATATCTTTTTTTCCATTTTTAAAAGTGCTGGAGCCAAACATCATGGCGGTCTCTCCTGTTTTTGATTTGTTCCCAGGTTGTTAGTGAATACTTTCCCTCCGAACAGGCCACAGACTTTATTGCGGCCACATTGGGTGGTCTGCTGTCTGCTAGCCCCACCTGTGCCACGGCAGCTGGACTATGGATGAAGATCATCCTGAAGGAGTGTGGAGATGCCATGCTGGACCAGGTAAAACTGGGAACTGGAGAGCTTTTCTACCTAAACTCTAGGCTTTTTGATCTTTGCCCTCATGTGTAAGGAAGAAAAATCTTGCTGTTTCTCCCCCTCGGACATAGAGTCGATTCCATCTCTGTTCCTACCCTAAGATAGGCAATGGCAGAATCAAGAGCAGTAGACCAAGATAATCCAAGGGAAAAGGAAGATGGTTGGTTCTTTATTGGTCTAGCTTGTTGCCACAGTATTCAGCCAAGAAAGGCTTGAGAAAACAGACTCTAGGGAAAATACAAGAAGACAGAATGACTGGCACTTGGAGGCCTCCAGGTATTAGGAGGCCTATGGCTAAGGGCTACATGGATTAAAAAGAGCACTGGGCTATTGCCACCCTCTTGCCAGGTTTCTGAGCCTGGCCTCCAGCCCGAGCAGGAACAGCTCCACTTTTAGCCCCATCGTGCAAGCCCCACAGACCCCGGTTGACCTGAGCTCTGAAACTCAGTGCTGTGGGATTTTTTTGCTGTGTAGACCTACCCTTTAAGAAGAGAAGGAAGGAGGGAGAAAACTCTAGTGTCTTTGGGATCCACTATTTATATGCCTTATTCTGGAGTACATCAGGGCTAGATGAAAGGAGCACTCCACAAATCTTCTAACAAGGCTGGTGAAAGGCCTCAGGACAGGGAACCCTCGCAGCAGAACTGCCATGTTTGCACAGTGTTTTGAAGATGTGAAGGGCTAGGAATGAATATGAGAGGTAGTCACCTGTTCATAGTCCCAGGCATTTACACACTGTCTTTAAAGCACTTGCATATTTTGTGCTTGTGGTTGTTGATGAGCTCTGCATTCTTCGAGGCAAATGGTCAGATTTGGCTGCTTAAATGACACCTGCAAAATCTGGGCAAGCAAAGCCGCCTTTTGTGCATGTGAACTGGTTTATGTAATGCATAGCTGGGCACCACCACATTGAATTACCTGGTATGTCTATGTGTGTGTCAGTGTTAATTTTTACAGCCGTGTGTGGGCAATTTGTGTGGGTTCAAGTTACGCAGACGTATTTGAACATTTGCTTCTTGAAGTGAGGCATTTCTAAAAAAGCAGCAAATGGCTAAATAAAGGTTTTGATTCTGTAGAGTGAATGGAGAGAAAGAAAAAGGGACATTTCTTTCTGGTTTTGTTCCTTCCAGGTGCCAGATATCCTGGCAATACTATATCGCCACATGCCTACTATCCAGGAGGGCAGCTTGAGGCAGTTCCTGGTGGAGGCAGTGTCCATTCTAGCTCACCATCACCAAGAGGCAGTGATCTCCAGCCTCCTCAGCAAACGTCTGCCGATGGACAGGTATATACCGCTACCTATTGCATTCATCTTGGTAAAACATGGATCCCACAGCTTTACTAGGAGATGTAGGGCTTCATTTAAGCCGCAAACAGTTTGGGATCATTCCTAAGGGTTAATAGCCTGGCTCTTTCTGCAGGAAGGTCCAAGAACATGTTAAGGTGGGGTGCGGAGAGAAATTAAGTGTCATTCTGTTTCCATTCATGAATAGCTCCTTTGACATCCTAAAGATCTATCTTTACGGGTATAACTGGAGTGTATTGTTGGAAACATCTACCTCTCTAGACTCCAGAATTGAGCTCACTCTGGAAATGAGCAGTTGCTTTTGGTTCTCTAGATGCCTGAATTGAGCTCACTCTGGAAATGAGCAGTGGCTGTTGGTTTCCTGGTAGCATGACAGCTTCAGGTGCAAATCCCTGGCTGATTGCAAAGACTAGGGCCAATATTATCATCAGACCTCTGCTTGGTATCAGTGAGGGTGTGGCTGCTAGAGCAGAGTTGCCATCCTTGGTACTTAAAAGTGGACTGGAAGCAGATCCATCATTTCATTTCAAGATCCCTAACTGAGGTATCAGTTATCAGTGCTGGAATCTAAGACCATAAGAACAGCCATACTGGGTCAGACCAAAAGGCCATCTAGCCCAGTAGTCTGTCTTGCGACCGTGACCAGTGCCACATGCCCCAGAGGAAATGAACACAACAGGTCATTGTCAAGTGATCCATCCCCTGTTGCCCAGTCCCAGCTTCTGGCAAACAGAGGGTAGGGACGCCATTTGTGAAGGGGACCTAGGATGGCCATGAACATTCGTTCTCATAGTTGTATGTCCATCAAGTAGGAATCTGGCTTTTCTTTCATCCACTTGCCTTCCAAACCCTAGCTCTTTGGGAGCCACATGCTCATGATTCCATATTGACTGGGAAGTGGAGAAAAGAGGAAGTGAGGTTGGCGCTCTGTGTCCTGTCCTTCTGAAGTCTAGTATTAATGGTTAGGCTGCAGGAGGACTAGGTCACTTAACTTAGTTCTGTAACTGGAAACTCAATATTTAAACATGAGGAGCATTAAAGGAGGACAGGACTCCTAACTCTCTCATCATAGGCAAGGAGAACATTTGGTCTTTGCTAAAATATGACACATTCAGGGTGAGCCACAAAAGTGTCCAGGGCTCACCTGTAACTTCTGTTAAACTGCAGTGACACCGCTGAGCAGTGGAGATCTCTGGGGGGAGACCCCTTGCTTGCCACTCAAGTCCTACAAGCCTTAATAGATAAGATAAAGACTCCAACAAGAACAGAAGGCAGCATCACCTCAGAGACCGAAATTGACAGGCATTTGGCAGCTGCTGAACCTCTCTTAGTAAGTTAGATGGCAGACACGTCTTTCAGGCTTTCCTGTGCCCTGCGATAATCCTGCTGATGGAAAGCTGGAAGTGTGGTATAATATTGCTGTGTGGGCACTTCTCCTCTGATGGACTGTTTCCCTGAGTCCAGCTCTGCTGCCTGTGGAACAAATACGGCAGTTTTAGATACGTTACTGATTTACTTAATACTATCTGGCCATTAGAAAATCTTTGGAGCAGGTTTCTTTGCAAATCTTCCTTTGGACTCACAGCATGCCTTGGGAGGTCATACACATTTGTACAGATGTGGGAAAGTGAGCCACGAGTTAAGCAAGTTGCTCGCTGTCATTCAAGTTACTGGCAGAAGGGAGAGTTTCGTACAGCAGATATCAGACGGGGAGAGAGGGTGTGATGGTGTTGGGAAGAGATCTCCTTTTTTACCATGCTCTCCTTTCAGGCAACATGTGCCATCTTTGAGGTGGTGTCAGCCCTGCAGTCGAGCAAAGCTGTGCGGGAACTGCTCCCAGAGTTGTTTCCTCTTCTCCTGCAGCAGGTCAGCCAAACCCTCGGACAAAAGCTGCCTTTGCCAACGAGAAGCAGCCCGAGAGAAATCCGAAAAGGGCTACAACTTACTGAGGGCAACCCTTGCCGGTAATTAGAAGGAAGGGAGAGAAACCAAGAGAATTCCAGGAGAGTTGTGTGACGCTCCCCAGGAGTTCCCAGGGTTATGAGGCACCTTACCACCACGTGCCCTTCGAGTGAGGAAGTCTTGTCTGTGCCTGCTGTGGGTCAGTTCCCTGAAACGACCAGGCTCTGGCAAAACAAACACTGCCACCCAGGCCTCCTCAGACCTCAGTCTCTTTGTACAGGTTAATGACAGGCACACACCCACCCCCGAGTCCTCTGACCATTCCGTATGGTGTCCAGCCCTTTATCCACTGAACTCCCACAGAATTGTCAGGCCTGCTGTTCCCAATGGAACAGTACACACCCGTTTATTACTTCTACTTTAGACTCTGTACTCGATACTTAGACTCTGTACTGCAAAACACACAGCACTTAGATATATTTCTAGTGAAAACAAGAAGGGAGATTATCAAAGAACAGAGATTCCAGTGACCGTCAGTAAGAATGCAAGGAAAAAATGGTTACATTTCAAATGAAATCATAACTTGCTCCTAGAAACTAAACTTAACCAACAGGTTAACCTCCTGTCTAAAAATGTTTCTCACCCAAAGTTCTCAACCAAGCCTGATCGCGACCCCTCTTTCATGAAGCAAACTCGCGGTCCATCTACTTCCTAAGTGAAAGATGTCCCCAAATAGACTAGAGCAAACCTTTGATGTGTACCCCCAAATTGGGTCCCCACCCCCTGTCTACTTCCTGCTACTTTTCTTTCTTTAAAGTTCTCACAGTCCTTCTCAACTGAATGTACATTAAGCATGTAGGGTTCACATGTAAACAAACAGATGGATAAACATTTCTTGCCTGAAAGAAAACCATTTTGTCACCTTTCCTGGTGACTAGTCCCGAGACACAGATCCTAAGAATGTAATTTTCAATGCATATCCATGACTCTTTACACAGCATCTGTACATGCGTTTCACAATGATATTGGTGACATGGGCTTTTATTTGAGACTCATGGGGCAATCTTTTAGTGAACTAGAATGTACGTACCAGGTCCCTCGGCACCCACTCTGTGCCCCTCGCCAGTTAACACTAAGATTCCTGAGTCCTCAGTTGACTTCAGCTCTGGTAGCACATTAATGTACATTTCCCACCAATCTCACAACATGATTAGTTTCTCTTCTTGTTGTGTTTCTTTATTCCATGCCAACAAGGTGCTCAAATTACAGACTTCATGGTTTTATAATGTCTCTGAATTTTCCTAGGAAACCAGGATCTCAGCTCTCTTCACGGATGGGCAGCAGGTATCAAATAAATATAAGGAAGTACTACTTCACACAACACACGGTCAACCTGTGGAACTCATTGCCAAGGGATGTTGTGAAGGCCAAAAGTATAACTGGGCTTTTTTAAAAAAAAGAATTAGATAAGTTCATGGAGAACAGGTCCATCAATGGCTATTAGGCAAGATGGTCAGGGATGCAACCCCAAGCTCTGGGTGTCCCTAGGCCTCTGACCGCCAGAAACTGAGACTGGACAACAGGGATTGGATCATTTCATGATTGCCCTGTTCTGTTCATTCCTGCTGAAGAAGCTGGCATTGACCACTGTTGGAAGAGAGTGTACTGGACTAGATGGACCATTGGACTGGCCCAGTAAGGCTGATCTTAGGTAGTGGCCACAGTGGGTCAGGTTTTCAAGATGGGTGCCTCAGTTTTGTCCACAAAACTTGAATTTGTTCAGATGGATGGGTACCTAGCTATGTGATTGCTGGCGCTGCAGACACGAGTATAGATTCTGCTCATGCTGTTGGCCCATGTGAAGGCCCATTTTAGGTACCTATATGTGACGGGGTGGTAGGCTGTGCCCCGGCCTCTTCCATGGACACAGACTGCTCCGAGTCCCTCCAAAGTGTTCTAGGGATGCCTGCTCCTGAGATCCTGGTGGTAAGGGCTCTGATGACTATTTGACCCCAACGGATGATCTTAAGTCACCTTTACGCTTGACCTTTCTTTTCTTTCTCCTCCCTCTTGTCTATACTTTCGTGTCTAGGTTTCTCCAGACCCTTTACATATATTTCCTCTTTACCTGGCCCTTCAGGTTTTATTTCCACCCTCCTGGGCCTCCATACCTGCCTTGGTGTTCCTGTTAGAAAGGGATTCCAGTCCATGCCCAGTAGAAGGCAGTGGGGCAATCCATCCACTACCGCTACATGTTTCTGCCTAAACTTCCCCTTAATTTTCAGAGTCCTTAAAATTGGGCAGAATTTCTTGTCCCATGGACACTGGGCAGAATTTCTTGTCCCCATGGACCTGGTATTCAGTTTTGATCCTACCTCTGGGAAGTATCCAGTGGGGTTTCACTAACTCCTGCCTGATTAGCAAACAGGATGAAGCTGTGTCCATTAGTCCCTTTGGTGGCTCCTCCCTACCCAGACAGATACGGTAGGTACTTTCTTTATTCTTTCCTGCCTGGGAGTCTTGTCCCAACCACAAAACTGGGCAAACCCACAGTCCATTTTAGGACAGTCTCTTTTTAGATGTCCTTCACGTCCATGTCGGAAGCACACTGTAGGCCAAGCTCCCACTACAGTTCATTGAGGCTCCTCCCTCTTCTTCTTGCTGCCCTTCCCAGCTGTAGGCACTCTGGTCCTTCTCAGATCTAGTCCCTTAAACCACTGACTCACTCTGGGAATGTCCGCCTCTGTAAATTCCTCTCACTTTAACTGTGGGGTCCAGATGAACTGGCTGGCGCCACAGAACCCATCCTCGGATATGCTCAGGGAGACTCTGCAGAAACTTCCAGAATCATGCAGTCCATGATCTCCCCCACAGTCTGAGTATCTGGCCTTACCAATGAGTGGCCCAATCTTTTAATTCCTGTCCAAATGCACAGAGGCATAATCCCTCAATCCATCTTTCAACTCTACATTTCTGGCAGTACTTTTCTGTGGACAGGCCCCACCTCGTCCAGCATGGCTGCCTTAATCATGTCATAATCTCTTGCCTGCTCATCACTAAAAGCCCTGTATGTGCTTCCCCGGTTAAATAGGGTGTCAGTTGAAGGGCCCACATTGTTCTGTCCCTAGGAGGTCTCACTGCTGCTCCTTGAAGAGTAACCAAAAACACATCGGGGTTGTTCGCAGGTCCCATTTTACAGTCTGATCTCCTGTTCCTGGTTTCCATTTCCTGTCACAGGACTCACCAAACTTTGGAGGAGTTGTTGCCAGACCTGGGCTTGCTCCCGTATAAATTCCTGACGGCTCTTTTGCTGTTAAACCTACCAGGCAAGGAAAGGCTGTTTTTCTGCCTGGTGGGATTGTTGGAAGGTCTGTCGGGTCTTCTACACCAGTGGTCTCCAAACTGGGGTGCGCGGGATGATCCCGGGGGGAGCGTGGCATTAGTTGCGCCGCCGGACAGCACTCTGCCGTTTTTTTCCTTCGGCGGCAGGTCTGCACAGGGAATAGGCACCTGTATAAGATAAAGCCCCAAATATCAGGACATCTGGTCACCCAAGTTTCTTTCTCTGTCTGTTCCCCTCAAAGGGCTCCTGCCCATGTCCTTTTACACAGTTTCCCTGTTAATGGAATGATTGGTTCCTTGACTCACTAGCCCCAATCTGACCTTGTAATCAGGTACACCTCTATCCAATTAGGCCTTCTGTGAGGAACAGAATTAGTAGGAATAGTGACCAGAGTGCTGACTCAAGTGCAAACCCTCAGCACTCTGTCACCTCATATCTGGAGATATGACACCAGAATGTCCATTAGTGATCACCACACTCGATGCCCCCTGTTTCTGGGTCCTGATCATGTACCTTTTCCATATCACTTTACTCTGCTAGTGCCCATACTCCTTGCAGAAAGAGAAAAAGGACTGCAAAATTTTGTCCCTAGCAAAACTAGTCCTAGGAGATGTATGAGACTGAAACTTACCTCCCAGCATCAAGTCCTTCCAGGGACACTGGTGTCCAGGACATTGCCAATGGATGAACTGCCGATTGAACAGCAGACCTGAGAAGTAGCCGGGGCTTCCTGACTCTCTGTTCAAGCTGCACCTTCCTCCTGATTGCTGCAGTTCTGTGCCTCTCTTTCCCCAGGCTTTCTATCAAAGCATTCGAGTCTGTGCTTTTCAAGGGTGGGAATGAGAGACTGGTGAGAGCGCTCAGGAAGCAGAGAACTTGGATTCTTCTGGAAAACCCCAAGACTCACCATGAGGGAGTGTGTCTGCTGGTGAGGTAAGAGATCTAGGAGGCATCATTTTATCCTTGGGAATCAGTAGCCAATGGAGTGGCTGAGAGGGAACCTCCCGTTTATAGCTTTGTGGGTGGGTGGGGGGGTGTCCTGGGTGGAAACACACAGCTCCCACTCCTAGATATCAGAGCTGTCTGCTCAGAGCAGCTGAGTTTTTTTGAAGTGTGCAATCGAGCCCATGAGCGGTTTCTTTTGTCTTCCAGGCTTCTGCTAAGATCTGGACTCATAACACCTGAGATCATACAGAGCCTCCTCCCCTGGGTGAATTCCCCCACAGAAAACCACCGAGTCACCAGCACAGCTTTCCTTGCCCAGGTAAGACACAGGGCTCTGAAGAGTAGTTTCACCATTAGACTGTTGTCTGCCTTTCTTTCGGGAGTTGTACAGTTCTGTTCATAGGAGTAATTGTCATTTTAGAGAGTAGAATAGGTCCTCCTTTATATGGAAACCTCACCAGGAACTTCACGATACCTTTCTGAGTCCTTCTCTCTCTGTGGTTTTTATTGCCGTCATTGCCTATACTAGCTACACAACCACAGGTGCTGGCTGAGAGAGATACGGACAGAGTTTGGATGACTGGACCTCTTCTGCCAAGTTCTAGTGCTGATCCTAACCAACAGCTCCTGATTTTGATTTCACTCAGCAGATCTTCTGAATGAACCTAGTGTCCTAATACTACCAACCAAGCAACCTACAACTACATTAATGTCTATCTTAGGTTCTCATTCCTCTAGTATCTGAGTACCTCCAAACTCTTTAATGTCTGTATCCCCACCACACTCCTGCGAGGTAGGGAAGGACTATGTTTCCTATTTTACAGGCAGGGAACTGATGCACAGAAGGGCTAAGTGACTTGCCCAAGGTCACACAGGAAGTCTTTGAGGGAGCAGGAAATGGAACCTGGGTCTCCTAAGTCCTAGGCTAGTGTGATACCTGCCGCAGCACCCTCCCTTTCCACAGCCTTCCTCCAACATCTGCATCATATTTCCCACTTATGCTAAGCAACTATCTTCGGGGCTCATCTGCTTCTAAGAAAAACAACCTCTCTGTGCCTGTGATGGGCTGTACCTGAGCTTTGAGGCTCCTTACAAGAGGCCCCGTGGTCCTACTACACCCTGCCCCAGGAAAAGAGCCCCCAATCTGCGTCTGTCTAGAGAGGCTTCATGAAAGCAGCCAATCCAAGCCCATGAGGCTCGGCTAAAAGGAGTTGAAGGGCCTTAGCAGGTCAGTTCCTGGCAGGAACTGAAGGGGCAAGAAAGGGCGCTGCTCTCTGGCCACAGAAATTCAGGGAACAGCCAGAGTTTGATTCTGGCAGCCTTTACTTAAGCTGGGTTTTCAGGAAGAGAGTCCCGAAGAACTTTAACCCTGAGGTGAGGGTGAAGCTAAAAGTGGCCGGTAGGAAGAAGCGACAATGAACTGAAATCAAGAAGTGCCTAGCTCCTGTTTATAGGATCCATGGTTTGGAACCCAGAGTTAGGGGCAGGCCCAGGTTCCCCTACCACCAACAGTGGCATAAGCCCCATGGAGGGGACAATGCTAATGGAGAACTTAAACAAAGGGCAGAATGTAAAGGACCCAGAGTTGGGGCTGGAGACCCAAATGAGGGCAATGGGATTGTTCTGGACTACCCCAGAAGGGGTTCATTTGGACTTTGGGACTCAGCCAGAGGCCTGAGCCACAGAAGGCTCACTGAGGACGGCTGGCAGGGTGCACCAGGGGTGAGAAAAGGACTGTGATACCATACCCAGCCACTAAGAGGCTCTCAAGAGGTGAGTGGATCCCTATTCTAGTGCCCAAAAGGAAAGCTCCATGTTTTGTAGACCTTTCTCATTTGTGTGGAATACTAAAGTTACAGTGTATTATGTGCCAAGTATCAGAGGGGTAGCCATATTTGTCTGTATCCTCAAGACTGGGGCTGTAGGAGGACTCCTTGTTGTTTTTAGCGTATGACATGTCTGCTCAAATTCTATTCCCAATCTTAATGATCCTATTGGGGCTAATGGACAGGTTGATTTTCTTTCAGCTAATGAGTGATCCCATGCTCAGGGAGAAGAAGTTCCTTAAGCCAGTCTTACGCACCTTGGAAGAAAGGTCACATGATAGGAACAGCATTGTCCGGCAGATGGCTGTAAGAGGCCTGGGAAATTTAGTCTATGGGGCACCTGAGAAGGTAAGAGAGAATACTGATTAGAATGCAGCATAACTAGAGAAACCAAGGGAAATAGTTCTTCGGAGTTTACAGAGGCTGCACACAATGCACTAGGCCAAATTCTGCTCTCTCACATACCCGAGTAACCTCTTTGCAGTCAATACAGGGCAAGCTAGATCCTTTGCTAAGCTGGGCATAAGCAAACAATCTGTGCACTTTAATATGACCATGTGTAAATGTCTCCATCTAGGAATAAAAAATGCAGGCCTTACTTACAGGATGAGAGACTCTATCCCAAGAAGCAATGATGCTGAAAACCACTTGAGTCATGGCAGAGAATCAGTTGAACATAAGGTGTCCCAATGCGAAGTTGTGGCCAAAAGGGCTGAAATGATCCTTAGAGGCATAAAGAGAGGAATCTTGAATAAGAGTAAAGAAGTTCTTTTCCCTCTGAATATGACGCTCATGTGAGCACTGCTGGAATGCTGTGTCCAGATCAGGTCTCCACAATTCAAGAAGGATGCTGATAAATTAGAGAGGATTCAGAGAAGAGTCACAAGAATTCTCAAAGGATTGGAAAAGATACCTCTAGTGATAGACTCAAGGAGCTCAATCTATTTAGCCTTACAAAGAGAAGGTTAAGGAGTGACTTGAGGACAGTCTATAACTACTCACATGGGGAACACATTTTGAGAATGGGTTCTTCCCATTAGCAAACAAAGGTATAAGAAGATTCAATGGGGGAAAATGAAACTAGACTAATTCAGACTGGTAATAAGGCATTGATTTGTAATGGTAATTTTAATTAACCATTGGAACAATTTACCAAGGGTTGTAGTGGATTCTCTGTCACTAGCAATTTTAAAATCAAGATTGAATGTTTTTCTAAAAGATACACTCTAGTTCCAACAGAAACTATTTCGGGGAAGTTCAGTGTTATGCAGGAGGTCAGGCCGGAAAATCACAAGGGTTCCTTTTGGCCTTGGAATCTAAGTAACTAGGAATCTAATGATAGGATGACACAGGTGTATTATGGCACCAAGTTTGGCTCATTGTAGCTCGAACCTGGTCTGAAATATAGCTATAGGTCTCCGGGGGTGGGAGGGGGAGATGAAATTCCCACAGCTTCATAACTGCTAAAGAAAACGTATTAGAAGTGTGATCAGTGATCAGTGTTCTTTAATTTCATGTTTTTGTCCAGGTGAAAAAGCACAAGAAATTTCTTATGGTCATACTCATCAGGGCCTTAAGTGACCCTTTCAGTTCTGAAGTCATTGGCGAGAGCATGAAAGCAGTGGCCAAAGTCCTGAAGGAGCTGAAAGAGAAGGACATAGGTTCTTCCTTCAGAGACCTCACCCAACAGATCCGGACCTACTTTGACAACGTATGTGACCAGAACTCTCCAGCCCCAGTTCAACCGATCTTGATTAGACTCCATTTACTCCCTGGGCATTGCTCATGTCAGAGTGAAGAGATGTTTCGGCCCCAGGGAAGAGAGGTGTTTTACGGAGGAGGAGAACATTAGGAGGATGGGGATGACATCCCTGCTCCCACAGTCTCCCCCTTCTGTTCTTCTTTCTTGCCACTGAGAACCTCAAAGAAAGTCTGAATACTAGATTAGATAGCTAGATAACCATGAAAAGGGGGTTCCAAGGTACAATAGAGAGTGTTGGGCCTGCTCTATACCATTTTTATGTGAGAGGGTTGGAATGATTCCGTTTTTGCAGAGAATTTTGAGATTTCAAATTTTGGTTTTGTTCCTAGTTGTAGGAATCCCTCTCCCCAAACTTCAAAACTCTTTGTGAAACGGAATTACTATTCTCAACCGAGCTCTATTGAAAGCCTTGGATCCGGGCAGTGTGCTCTTGGTGCTGGGAACCCAGGTGCTGGGAACCCAGGAAACTGTGGGAGCTAGAAGTGCCAGGGAGTTGCAAATTTGAGAGCCAGGGTCCCAGACGCTGTGGGTTTGGAAGCCCACGATCCCAGTCAGCCTGCTAGATCGGCTTCCAAGGAGCTGAATGAGTGCACTGGCAAGACAGCAGGCAGGTTTCTAAGGACCCCTGCCTGGCTTCTGGAGGAATTTCATCAAAATGGAACTGTCGCTAAAATAGTTTGATGAATCAGCAAATTCAAATCAAAAATTCGTGCATGAAAGTGTTTCCGACTAGCTGTAGTTGGAATCCCTCAACTTTAGCGTAGAAGAGATGGCTGTGCGAGGTACGTGATGTGATTGTCCCTTAGTTACTAACTTGTGGGGCTTTCTTGGCTGTAGGAGGACGATGCTCTTCGTTTATTGTCCTTTGTCCTATTTGGCATCCTGGCCCGCCTGACCAAAAGAAAATGGAAGGGCTATTTCGCCGAGCAGGTTCGACAGAGCTGGGTCACACTTCTGCTGCACCTGCAAGACCCGAACCCCAGGGTTTCAGTGGTAAGACCGAGAGTGACTTATTTACTAAGCCAAAGGAATCTTCCTCCCAATGCCAGGGGAGCTCTGCTATTCCTGCCTGCTGTGGAGGCCCAATTTCTCCCCTTAGTTCATTGCCCTCCTGCTGAGTCAGTTCCCACCAGGTTGCTCCATGGCTGCCTCACCAGAATCCAGGATAGGTCATGGGTCTGAGCCCGACAGCTCTCTATTCCTGTCTGTCTCTGCACCCCAGGCCCCTGCCTCGCCAGAACAGAAGAGAGACCTGGTGAAGCAGCTTTCATAGGTAGATCTGTTCTAAAAAGACATTGATGCTACCTCCAGGTTGCAGTGGAAGCTCTCCCCTCTATTAGTCATTCCCGCATGTTTTCTGCCAATTACATCCAGATGAATCCCTTTTTATCCTGGAATAGATGAGCAGGCAAGCAGATGAGTTCCCTTTGAATGACCATAGCACTCAGTAGGGAACAATTAAATGGTGTGACACGCTTTCTTTTTTTCAGGAATGCAGAGCTACGTTTCACCTCTGTGTCCCGTTTTTGGGACTGAAGAGGCTCCAAACTGCAGTGAATGAACACCTTGATAGCACAGCTGAGCTGAAGCCTGAGGAGCTCCAGGTGGACATTTGCAGACACCTTGTGAGTGAGCTGTTGAAGTGTCTGAGATTCTTGACTGGAGTGGCGTGTGGTGGTGTAGAGATGTGTGATGGGTAATGGAAATAACGGTCAGAGTGGGGTATATGACTGAGGGTGATGGAAAATGTAAATCTGCCACAGATCCCCATTTTTCCCACGTCCACCCAGTCACCTGTTCTTTCTCTGATTTACCTGTGGCTCGTAAAAGCATGTGCTGGCAGTCAAAGGGCACTTCTAGCCAGAGAGAGCTCATGTGTCCCTGATTTCCTCTAGGCCAAAGAGAATGCCGAGCTGCTGGAGAACCTGTACAAAAGCACCATCACGTACTTCTGTAGCAGCTGGGAAGAGATGCGGGCAGTTGCAGCCAAGTTAGCTGGTGAGAGATGATGCCCAGTGTCCCTTTTGGTATTCCCATTGAGGGAGAGAGAAGAAAATCCCACTGTGCAGCACTGAGCTGCCATTAATCTCTCTGTGCCTCAGCTTCCCATACATAAACGGGGATGTTAATATCCCTACCTCTCCAGTGTGGTGGTCGGAGGAAATCATGACTTGCTATAAAGTGCTTTGGGATTGTTGCAGGGAAAGCATGGTGCAGTCATTTAGTAGTAAAGGCTGGGACACTGTCTCGTAGGGCATGTTTACACTTGGAGCTGGGGGTCTAATTCCCAGCTTGATGAGACATACCTGCACTAGCCCTGAGTGCTAAAAATAGAGAGTAGCTGCGATGGCAGGAGCAGCAGGAAGTTTAACCACCCCAAGTATGATCCCATCCAAACCCCAAAGTCGATTCTCAAGGTGGCTAGCTCCTCCCACTGCTCGTGCTGCTTTAGCTACATTCTAATTTTAGCATGCAAGCGCTGTCCGAGCTAGAGTGGGCCTGTCCCATTGAACTGGGAGTGATCTCCCTTGCTCAAAGTGCAGACCCACCCACAGTGTTGCTCAGTGCTCTTCACTACTACTTCATCATTGGGAGGCATGCAGCCCACGTGCCCTCAGCGCCTGCTGTTTCAGGTTCCTGGCCACACCACCTTGTCAAGGAGGCAAAAGGTTCCTCCGCTTTGGCCCTGTGCCCTCTTCTCCCAAGCATACCCAGGTGAGACAGGCAGGCGTTGTGCCCTAAGTCTCACCTATCAGTCACCTTGTGGGATCCCTGCTTAGAACTCACTTATTCCTGGCCCCAGTCCTTTGCTCAGACCACTAGACCAAGACACTAGCTTAGTATGTCTCCAATAACTGACAGCAGTGGCAAGAGGAACACAGACTCTTTAAAGCAAATGGGTTTTGTGTAAACATTCTTAAAAAAAAAAAGTCTTTCTCATTCTCTTCAGTGTGGACTCTAAACTGCTCTAGCATCCTCTTGCCCACAGCTCACCCTTAGGCCCACAGTAGGAGAGGCCAAAGACCTGTCTAGGGGCTGCTAATATCACTTTGCACTCAACAAGGGAAGGTTTTATTGTTGTTGTTTGTTTTCCATTGTGTATTTAGGCATCATCCTGGAACACACAGACAGGCAGCGTATGAAATGGCTGGACCTGGAACATCTGCTTATGTGTAAGTAATAAATACAGCTGAAGTTCTGCTCATCCGTGAGTTCTAAAGGAATTTAGCTGACAAGCAGCTGTAACCGATAGCACTGGTGCAAAGTGCATCAGCCACACGTCAAAGGACAAATTCACTCTTGCCCAGTAGAAAGTCAGCTTTAATTTCCCCTGAAGGAGGAAGCTGCAGAGGGTGTGATGTGAGTCCGTGCATCTCCTGGTTGTCCTGGCAAGGCCCCCTCCGCAGCCAGTGCTATCCACTCTTTGGGCTTTATTGGCTCTCTGTGGACTCCCCAGGTGAGGAGAAGTTGTAGCCACTTTCTGCTACCCCAAATTTCCCACCAGCAATTTTTCTTCCAGTAGGTGCCCTGCATCCTGCACAAAGCAGCTTGGACCTGGCCTCTGTTCAATTCCAGGGTTATTGGAGCTCAGACAGTGGCTCCTGAACAGAGATGGAAAATAAACTTAAAAGTGGAAGCTATTGAAACAATGGACCTTCTTCCATTTACAGCAGAGTGGATGACTTTCTGGTCGAGTCAGGGTCTCCCCGCTTGTTGGGAGCATGGAAGGGAGCCAATGGAGGAAGCTAAAGCTTTCTTTGTATTGGAGAGCTTCTGTAGCGTGGTATTCAGAGGTAGTAAGTCTCCAGCTATTTCCGGCACAGGTGACAATATGAAAAGTGAGGCATATTCATCTCTCATGTATTTTCCACCCCAATAGAAGGACTGAGCCTAGTTTCACATTTTACCATGTGATCATTCTTCTCTGGTACTTCAAGATTCTGTGATCACGCTTAGCTGTGATTTGACAGTCTGTATACTAACATGTTGTCCTGTGTCATTTCAGCTCTCCAGGTCCTCAAGAAAGACCCAAGTCCCTCTGTCCAGCTGGTGGCAACGGAGGTCATAAGTGACATCTGTCCTGGCCGAGTGCTTGGGGACTGAAGCGGAACGGAGACAAACAGAAGAAGGCGCTCCAGTAGTATAAGGTCCCTACCGTCAATCAAACGTTAATTTGATTAACACCCACCCTTGGCCCTCGTAAGCCTTGCCCACCAGTCACTGGAAGTCCCAAGCCATGAGGTATTACTTCCAGGGTCAAGGCGGACAAATGACCGGAAGCAAGGTGTGTCATGTGACCCCTCTAAGAACTCCTCCCATTGTCCTCTGCAAGTCGGGATGGGTTTCGCCCTGATAGGAACGCCCCAAGAGAAGATTTGACCAATCAGGGGGAGTTCCGGGGCAGGATGACCTGTCTGGAAGTGGTTCGTGTGACCCCTCTGAGAATTCCTCCCACCACCCTCTACCAATCTGGAGGGGTTTCAGCCACTGGAAACCACCCCGAGAGGAGGTTTGACCAATCATGGGGAGTTCCGGGGTGAGGTGATCTGTCTGGAAGTGGTTTGTGTGACCCCTCTAAGAATTCCTCCCACCACCCTCTACCAATGAGGAGGGGTTTCAGCCACTGGAAACCACCCCGAGAGGAGGTTTGACCAATCATGGGGAGTTCCGGGGTGGGGTGATCTGTCTGGAAGTGGTTTGTGTGACCCTTCTAAGAATTCCTCCCACCACCCTCTACCAATCAGGAGGGGTTTCAGCCACTGGAAACCACCCCGAGAGGAGGTTTGACCAATCATGGGGAGTTCCGGGGTGGGGTGATCTGTCTGGAAGTGGTTTGTGTGACCCCTCTAAGAATTCCTCCCACCGCCTTCTACCAATCAGGAGGGGTTTCAGCCACTGGGGACCACCCCGAGAGGATATTTGACCAACTGGGGGGAGTTCCGGGGTGGGGTGACCCGTCCGGAAGTGCTTCGTGTGACCCCTCCAAGAACTCCTCCCACCACCTTCTACCAATCGCGATGGGTTTTGGCTGCAGAGGACCGCCCCGAGAAGAGATTTGACCAAAATGGGGCAGGTTCTCGGATTGGGTGAACCGTCCAGAAGAGGGTCATGTGACCCCTCTAAGAACTCCTCCCAACGCCCTCTGCCAATCAGAGTGCAGCACCATCACCCCATAAGTCCCAGCGCTGGGCAGAGGAAGCCATCTCTTACCAAGAAGACATGTTTTAGAAATTGTGGAAAGGCTGAGAGGAAACATGGACTCCTTTACCACCCCCGTGAGATCTTCAGATTTTGTTTTAGCTCCGAGGACCTTTGGAGTTGTGTGGAGAAAGCGCTACGGCAGTGACAGTTCCGAGGAGGGCCCTTTGACTCAACCGTTGATGGCTACGTCGGAACCTGACCCCAAAATCCAAACCTTTGTGAGGCACCCCAGTGAGTGTGACAGCCTCTCATTGTCCATGCCCTAAAGTTGGAAGGCGATTGTGGCTTGGGGGAGTCACAAGGTGAACGGGAAAAATGGCGCTCAGGTAAATGAATGATTAAGAAGCGACTGTCGATCATGGGGGTGTAATGGGGTTCGGAATCGACCTGGCATTGCATAAATCTAAAAACAGGCAGTGGGGTGCTTACACTGTTTTTTGTCTGAAAATCTCTCAACAGCTCGACGATGCCTTTCTAGAGGCCTTTGAGAAGTTGCACATCGGTAGCCCTGTGGGAGTAAATCCATCGCGCATCAGCTGTTTTTGCTCCTGTCTGAGACCCAGATCTCAAGAGGAAAATCCAGAAAAGGACAAAAATGGAAGAATGAACCAGCTCAGACTCCCTCATGGTAGGGGTCATGGCGTCCTTTGTTTCAGGCGGCTGTAAAAGATTGTGTTAAACCAGGCGATTAATAAAACTTATTTAAATGTGTCAGAATGAACGTGTCCCCCTCCATACTTGTGTTCGTAAAAGACGGTCCCAGGAAGAGTCATGTCTCCACAGACGGCTCTGTTAAAGGAAATCTGTTAAACCCCCAGGAAAGTTGGGGGCTTTGACGGGGTCAATCTTCTTTTTCAAGTGGCCAAAAAGCATCATAAAACTTTAAATAGAAGACAGGTAGGAGCTTGGCTTTCACACCAGGATGCTTACACTTTACACAAACCAGCTCGAATACGTTTTAAAAGAACCAAGACCATTCTTTCAGATGTGGATGCGCAATGGCAGGCAGATTTGGTCCGTATGCACTGGTTCTCCAAACACAACAGCGGTTTTAAGTACATCTTAACAGTGATAGACGTTCTATCCAAATATGCCTGTGCCTTAGTTCTAAAAGACAAGATGAGTGGTGAGGTATCCAAGGCCTTTAAAGCTATTTTTAGCCAAGGTCGCGTGCCTCAAAAATGACAAAGTAATCGGTGGAAAGAATTTTGAAACAGACCTTTTAGCAGATTGTTGAAACGGCACAGCGTTAACGCTTTTTGTTACTGATAATGAAGTCAAAGCAGGGGTTGTGGAGCGATTTAACAGAACTTGAAAAAGATGCGGAGGATGTGGCGATATTTTACAGCCCATAACGCCTTTCGCCACCTTGACCTGTTACCTGACTTTATGAAGAGTTACAACCAGAGCTTTTACAGAACTCGACGTACCAGACCCGCTGATGTTAACCCTTCCAATTCTCTGAAGATATGGAAACTGGTTGATAGAGATGGTTTTAAAATAAAACCGGTTGTTGCCCCTTTTAGAAAAGGTGACCACGTGAGACTCTCTCTAAAACCAAAGGAGCTTTTGAAAAAGGTTGTGAACAGACGTTTACCAATGAGATATTTATAGTGGATGAAGCCTTAACCAGGAGCCAGAGACCTGTATACCGATTAAAAGATTACGAGGGTGAGACAGTTACTGGATCTTTTTACCCTGAAGATTTACAAAAAGTAAACCCCAAAGGAGACAGGATTTGCCGGATCGAAAAAGTTCTAGCGGAGAAAGGAAAAGGGAGAAAAAAGCAGCTACTGGTGAAATGGTTTGCCGGGGGGACGGGGACGATAAGTTTACCAGCTGGGTGGAAGCTTCTCAATTCTGACGTTTAGACACAAACAAACAAAAAGATTCCTCCTGCAAAGACTGAGGGAGAGAAAAATGAGCGACGGCAGGTGTTACATGACTTTGCCCAGCAATGCCAGCTCTGCAGTTTTTCCTCAAAACACCAGCTCGAACTTTACAATACAGCTAATTAAGCCCTTGGGTCTCCCGGGTGCCTGGAAGGTGGGGTTAGTGGAAATACAACACCCACACAGCTGGAACACTATCCGCGAGAACACCCCTTTTGAAATCACCTTTGACGATATGGCCTAGAGTTTTATCCTACGACGAGGTTATTACTCGTCCATACCCGAATGATTGGATCATATGAACAGTACCGTGGCTCGTCCTCCCCCACCGCCTGAGGTGGTCATGAACTATGACCCTGTGGGTAGAAAGTTAGCCTTAAATCCGCTGATTTTACTTTTATGTTTTCTACCAGCAGGGAGCTAGCTAACATTCTAGGTTTGGGCCCCAAGCGCAGCGTCCAAAAATTCCCCTTCTGGGCAGACATCACAGGGGGGGTTAAGTGCTTAGAATCATAGAATCATAGAATATCAGGGTTGGAAGGGACCCCAGAAGGTCATCTAGTCCAACCCCCTGCTCAAAGCAGGACCAATTCCCAGTTAAATCATCCCAGCCAGGGCTTTGTCAAGCCTGACCTTAAAAACCTCTAAGGAAGGAGATTCTACCACCTCCCTAGGTAACGCATTCCACTGTTTCACCACCCTCTTAGTGAAAAAGTTTTTCCTAATATCCAATCTAAACCTCCCCCACTGCAACTTGAGACCATTACTCCTCGTTCTGTCATCTGCTACCATTGAGAACAGTCTAGAGCCATCCTCTTTGGAACCCCCTTTCAGGTAGTTGAAAGCAGCTATCAAATCCCCCCTCATTCTTCTCTTCTGCAGGCTAAACAATCCCAGCTCCCTCAGCCTCTCCTCATAAGTCATGTGTTCCAGTCCCCTAATCATTTTTGTTGCCCTTCGCTGGACTCTCTCCAATTTATCCACATCCTTCTTGAAGTGTGGGGCCCAAAACTGGACACAGTACTCCAGATGAGGCCTCACCAATGTCGAATAGAGGGGAACGATCACGTCCCTCGATCTGCTCGCTATGCCCCTACTTATACATCCCAAAATGCCATTGGCCTTCTTGGCAACAAGGGCACACTGCTGACTCATATCCAGCTTCTCGTCCACTGTCACCCCTAGGTCCTTTTCCGCAGAACTGCTGCCTAGCCATTCGGTCCCTAGTCTGTAGCTGTGCATTGGGTTCTTCCGTCCTAAGTGCAGGACCCTGCACTTATCCTTACTGAACCTCATCAGATTCCTTTTGGCCCAATCTTCCAATTGGTCTAGGTCCTTCTGTATCCTATCCCTCCCCTCCAGCGTATCTACCACTCCTCCCAGTTTAGTATCATCCGCAAATTTGCTGAGAGTGCAATCCACACCATCCTCCAGATCATTTATGAAGATATTGAATAAAACCGGCCCCAGGACCGACCCTTGGGGCACTCCACTTGATACCGGCTGCCAACTAGACATGGAGCCATTGATCACTACCCGTTGAGCCCGACAATCTAGCCAGCTTTCTACCCGCCTTATAGTGCATTCATCCAGCCCATACTTCCTTAACTTGCTGACAAGAATACTATGGGAGACCGTGTCAAAAGCTTTGCTAAAGTCAAGAAACAATACATCCACTGCTTTCCCTTCATCCACAGAACCAGTAATCTCATCATAAAAGGCGATTAGATTAGTCAGGCATGACCTTCCCTTGGTGAATCCATGCTGGCTGTTCCTGATCACTTTCCTCTCATGCAAGTGCTTCAGGATTCATTCTTTGAGGACCTGCTCCATGATTTTTCCAGGGACTGAGGTGAGGCTGACTGGCCTGTAGATCCCAGGATCTTCCTTCTTCCCTTTTTTAAAGATTGGCACTACATTAGCCTTTTTCCAGTCATCCGGGACTTCCCCGGTTCGCCACGAGTTTTCAAAGATAATGGCCAGTGGCTCTGCAATCACAGCCGCCAATTCCTTCAGCACTCTCGGATGCAACTCGTCCGGCCCCATGGACTTGTGCATGTCCAGCTTTTCTAAATAGTCCCTAACCACCTCTATCTCCACAGAGGGCTGGCCATCTCTTCTGCATTTTGTGATGCCCAGCGCAGCAGTCTGGGAGCTGACCTTGTTAGTGAAAACAGAGGCAAAAAAAGCATTGAGTACATTAGCTTTTTCCACATCCTCTGTCACTAAGTTGCCTCCCTCATTCAGTAAGGGGCCCACACATTCCTTGGCTTTCTTCTTGTTGCCAACATACCTGAAGAAACCCTTCTTGTTACTCTTGACATCTCTGGCTAGCTGCAGCTCCAGGTGCGATTTGGCCCTCCTGATAACATTCCTACATGCCCGAGGAATATTTTTATACTCTTCCCTGGTCATATGTCCAACCTTCCACTTCTTGTAAGCTTCTTTTTTATGTTTAAGATCCGCTAGGATTTCACCATTAAGCCAAGCTGGTCGCCTGCCATATTTACTATTCTTTCGACTCATCGGGATGGTTTGTCCCTGTAACCTCAACAGGGATTCCTTGAAATACAGCCAGCTCTCCTGGACTCCTTTCCCCTTCAAGTTAGTCCCCCAGGGGATCCTGGCCATCCGTTCCCTGAGGGAGTCGAAGTCTACTTTCCTGAAGTCCAGGGTCCGTATCCTGCTGCTTACCTTTCTTCCCTGCGTCAGGATCCTGAACTCAACCAACTCATGGTCACTGCCTCCCAGATTCCCATCCACTTTTGCTTCCCCCACTAATTCTACCCGATTTGTGAGCAGCAGGTCAAGAAAAGCGCCCCCCCTAGTTGGCTCCTCTAGCACTTGCGCCAGGAAATTGTCCCCTACGCTTTCCAAAAACTTCCTGGATTGTCTATGCACCGCTGTATTGCTCTCCCAGCAGATATCAGGAAAATTAAAGTCACCCATGAGAATCAGGGCATGCGATCTAGTAGCTTCCGTGAGCTGCCGGAAGAAAGCCTCATCCACCTCATCCCCCTGGTCCGGTGGTCTATAGCAGACTCCCACCACTACATCACTCTTGTTGCACACACTTCTAAACTTAATCCAGAGACACTCAGGTTTTTCTGCAGTTTGGTACCGGAGCTCTGAGCAGTCATACTGCTCCCTTACATACAGTGCTACTCCCCCACCTTTTCTGCCCTGCCTGTCCTTCCTGAACAGTTTATAACCATCCATGACAGTACTCCAGTCATGTGAGTTATCCCACCAAATCTCTGTTATTCCGATCACGTCATAGTTCCTTGACATCACCAGGACCTCCAGTTCTCCCTGCTTGTTTCCAAGGCTTTGTGCATTTGTATATAAGCACTTGAGATAACCTGTTGATCGCCCCTCATTCCCAGTATGAGGCAGGAGCCCTCCCCTCACAGACATTCCTGCCTGTGCTTCCTCCCGGTATCCCGCTTTCCCACTTACCTCAGGGCTTTGGTCTCCTTCCCCCGGTGAACCTAGTTTAAAGCCCTCCTCACTAGGTTAGCCAGCCTGCTGGCAAAGATGCTCTTCCCTCTCTTCGTAAGATGGAGCCCGTCTCTGCCCAGCACTCCTCCTTCATGGAACACCATCCCATGGTCAAAGAAACCAAAGCCTTCTCTCCGACACCACCTGCGTAGCCATTCGTTGACTTCCACGATTCGACGCTCCCTACCTAGGCCTTTTCCTTCCACGGGGAGGATGGACGAGAACACCACTTGCGCCTCCAACTCCTTTATCCTTCTTCCTAGAGCCACATAGTCTGCAGTGATCCGCTCAAGGTCATTCTTGGCAGTATCATTGGTGCCCACGTGGAGAAGCAGGAAGGGGTAGCGATCCGAGGGCTTGATGAGTCTCGGCAGTCTCTCCGTCACATCGCGAATCTTAGCCCCTGGCAAGCAGCAGACTTCTCGGTTTTCCCGGTCAGGGCGGCAGATAGATGACTCAGTCCCCCGGAGGAGAGAGTCCCCGACCACCACCACCCGCCTTCTCCTCTTGGGAGTGGTGGTCGTGGAACCCCCAACCTCAGGACAGCGCATCTCATGCCTTCCAACCAGCGGAGTCTCCTTCTGCTTTCTCGCCCCAGACATATCATCTGGTCCACTCTCCGCAACGATACCTGTGGAGAGAACATGAAAGCGGTTAGTTACCTGTGTCTGTGTTACTGGAACCCGGACATTCCGCTTACCTCTTCTGGAGGTCACATGTTGCCAAGCTTCTTCACTGGCCTCTTGGCTCCTCTGTGCAACCTGCTCTATATCTGTAGAGCTTTGTGCCCCTAGAAGCCTATCCTGAGTTTCGTCCAGGAAATCCTCAGTTTCCCGTATGCAACGCAGGGTTGTTATCTGTTGCTCCAGACCTTCAATCTTCTCTTCCAATATGGAGACCAGCTTGCACTTTGTACAGACAAAGTCGCTTCTGTCCTGTGGAAGAAAGACAAACATGGCACATCCAGTGCAGGTCACAACAGCTGAACCCCCCCCTTCCATATCACCTTCCTACTATGAGCTTTCTCAGAGTAGTTTGCAAGATGTAAGCCTCACTGGGCTCACTCCAGGCAAACTCCCAGGCAAACTCCTGCTGTGATCTGCTCTGCTGTCCCCGCTGCTCAGCTGGTTCGCCGCCGCTCAGCTGGTTCGCGAAGCTCTGGCTATTTTTAAACAGCCAGGCTTCCCTGTCGCAAACAAACAGACACCCTACTGCCCGCCCCCTGCAGGCTAGCAGCCAATCAGACACTCAGGCTCTCACACTGCCCCCCCAGCAAACACACGCTCGGATACTTCCTCAGCAAGCAAACAAACACAGACTCGGATACTTACCAGTCCCAGGCAAACTCCTGCTCCTGCTTGTATCTGCACACAGTTATTGTAGAACACCAGTTTGTGAGGGACTTTTCTGTTCCCCTGTTATGCTGTGTCCCTGTCTGAGGAAGGAACAATGAGTTTGTCACCATCCCCTACGATAAACCTCATCACGTTCCTGTCAGAAAACACCACATCGATACCATTAGCATTGAAATACAGACAGATCAGAACAGATACGTCTCATTTGTTGAACAGAGTGGATGTGAAAATTAAACTGACGCGCAGTAAAGACGCTTTCTGTTTAATGGGCAGTGCAGCCGAAGGCTTTAAATTGCGCATTGTATCAGCATCGCTTTTTGTGAGGAAAGTACGGATGGCCCTGAGCGTTCGTCTGGGGCTTGCGGAGTCCCTGCTTACCACAAATGCTAAATATCCCGTGGACCGCGTGGGAATGAAAGTGTTCAGCAGCCCCGTGGGCAGCAGGGTCAATAACCAGGAGAACCTGTTTTTTGGGACAGTTACTCAAAATGCTTGTCCTAGGGTTTGTCCTATGCCTTGAGTGGAAGTTACACGAAAAATCCCTTTCATTTTAAACATTATGATATTAATTTTGTGGCCTTGTATGTGGATGGTGAACAGATACCAACCAAGCCTCTGCAACCAGACTTGGAGGCAGGATGCTGCGTGAGAGAATACATGAATCTGGTACAGACGCTGGTAAACACATGACAGATCGTTCTCTGTTAATCGACCGCGAGAAGTTTCCACAGAGTTACATCTTGTTTGCCTTTGACCTGTCTCCCGACCAGGAATGCACCGATGGCTATTCCCTGATTAAAACCGGGAACCTGAGAGCAGAAATACGTTTTGGGAAGGCTTTAACCATCACCGTCAATCTGATCGTGCATGGGGTTTTTGACAACATCATAGAGAGAAATCAGAGGAGAGACGTTCTGCTTGACTATATGTGAACATGGACACCGTGCAGCTCTCGTGTGTCTTATCAAGGTGCCTTACACAAAAAAGAATTTCTTAGATGTGTTCCCTTGTGATTTGGCTCCCTGGCGACAAGCTGTCTCCAGAGACCCCTAGGTTTGTATTGCACATCCACACAACCAACCTGGTGAACACTGGCTTGCCTTGTGTCTGGCGGAGCGTAACGTGGAGAGCTTTTAGACTCATACGGGCACCCCCCAAAGAGCATGTTGTTTCCTAAAAGCATTATGAAATTTTTAAACAAAAATGCCACAGGCATTGTGTTTCACAATAGACAATTACAAGACCCCCGCTCTGTCGCCTGCAACTATCACCGAGTGTTTTTCTTACATCATCGGAGCAAGTGTTTATCTTTTGACCGGATTTTAAAATTGTATTCTAATGACTTAGTGCAAAACGACCAGATGGCGATGAATTTTGTAAAAAATACATTTAAATTCTTGGGCATGCCTAGCCTTGCTCAAAATGTGTTTCAACAAGCCCAGACATGTGTATCTTGCAATGCTTTTTATAGCCAGGTTATCCAATATTCTCAGGCATAACAGACAATGTTTTGTTTGGCATTATCCAACACATTTTTTATAAAGTAACTTTTCCCACAGTTGCTAGGCCCCGCGAGAATTGCAGAAAAGGGGTGTTTCCACCTCGTATCCATTTTAAAATCCGTAGGGCAGGGTTTTAAACCCTTCTCCTAGGACCCTCTTGTTGCAAATGATTTTCTGTGTTTTCTTAAGGGTTTTGGTCTCTATTTACCACTGATTTTTGTTCCTTATGATAGAGGGCTGCTGCACCTCTCTCTTTTTTGAGGTGTTTTCTCGCAGGCCCGTGCAATAGTCCAGGACTAGATCTTTCAAACTGTCAAAGTTGATCTATTGAGAGTTTGCCAAGTTCAGGGTAATACCTTTGACTTTCATACAGGCCTTTCCTCCCGACAGCTTATACCTGTATGTTTTCGGGCCTGCCGACACAAACTCGGTGATGTGTTGATCTGGCGGGATCTCACTCGTGAGGGAATTTAGAAAGAGTTTAGTGATTTGGCATTTAGCGGGGTTAAACCTGATCTCGTGTTGGCACAAATGCACGCCTTCTTTCTGGTAGAAATCGTTCATGTACTTATTTTGTTTTTCTTCGTCTGTGCACCAGCTGGGGTACCCTGAAGCCTCTTGTTTCCGGTGGAGGTGTCATTTGATGAAGTCTTTTCAGAGTACATCAGATTTTTCATTAAAAAGCCAGATTTCATATATTTTTGCCACCGCGTACGCCTTCGCTATGGCCGTGTTCAATTCCACCGTGCACCAAGTCCCCAGGATGGCCCTCTCCTCGTCAGTATGGATGCACATCTCCCGCTGCTCGGTTTCCGCACAGGTTCGGCATAGCGGGAACATAAGCTTGCCACCCACTCTGACAGGTAACAATGGGAAAAAGAAGCCTTGTGTGGGGTACACTTTAACTTTTGCAATTCCAAAATAATTTGCAAGGGGTCCAAATTTGTCATAAACTATATCGGAGTGTTCGAGAGGGTATTCTTTGGTTTTCTTTACAAAAGGGTAGAAGCTGGTAAAATCATAATAGTGGATTTCTTCCCTGGAGTTAAGTTTGTAATATAGGTGCATAGCGTTTGTCCTTCCCCCAAAAAGAGCATCCCTAGGCACGAGAGGCTAGGGCAACTGGGCTCAGTTTAAAAAACCTGCAAGCTCCCTGTCTGTTTCTTTCATCACTTCCCACTCTTGCTCCCAAAGAGTCCTCACTACAAAACCAAGTTGTTTCAGATAGTCGGTCTTGAGCTGCGTCTTGTAATAAAGAAACCCAAAAGTTGTCCCCGTCATAGGGTTTTGTGCTTTTTCACAATGACAGGTGGCACAAGCATGGAAAAGAACACCCGTTAAACTCTAAGGCTGTGTGTACCCTGTCAACACTGGCATAACCGTCTAAAGAGTAGGAGCCTACCTGTAGTTCCCCACCCTGTAAAGCATGCCATATTTGTATAGTTTCTTTGTGAGAGGAATACAACAGCTACTGAACAGATGGGGTCGAATATCTTTTTCCTGCCTGTGATCATTGTCTGGAGGGAGAAGAGCTACTGTGTTAGGCTCCAAAAACATAAATCTGTACATAACCATGCAGACAGATGCCAGTGTTATGTACCAGAATGGATCTATACACAGTTTTATCTTGGTGAATTTACCAGGTTCTCTCTCTACTAGATCTCCCTTCTCCATCTTTTTCATAATCTCTTTTCTGTAGAGGATACAAGGCTGTCTCAAAATTTTGACATCCTGCTGACAGTAATACACGAGCTCTTTCTGCAAGTCAAACGTCTCCTACCTGTGGGCCTGCTACCAGTCGAGAAACTCTGCTTTTTCCCTGGGCATCATGCTTTCTACACCATAGTGCTCCACATCGGGCATAGGCCCCACGTCATTTTGATTTTCTAAAGTGTTCAAACAATGTGGAAAATACCCTTTGCACCCTTCAAACCCCATCACCTGCGGGAGCTTACCAAGCTTCATGGGCAAGAAGTTTAAAGAGTCTATAAAACGAATGCCCAGGACCTTACCTTCCACACACATTACTTTACTACCCTGAGTGATCAGTTCTAGGCACATCTTTTCCTTCATTAACTGTCTAATGATGAAGTATGCATCGTAACCTTTGGAATTGTGCGCCTGGAACGTGTAGACCCGGAACTCTTTGCCAATAAAGGTCTGAACAAACACAGAAAGACACTCATCATCCTTAAATTCCCAGGACTTTTCCAGCTTGAGGGACATAGCAAATATGTAATTGGGAGTGTGCAACCCAGTCTCCTATGTGTATTCAGAATCATAACAAATACACTTTTCTGAGGATTCGGGCTTTCTAAGGCTGTCCATAAAACTGAGGTGACCGTCTACATCACCAGCGATCAAAGCCTGACCCCGCTTATAGCGCCTCCCTTTACACCTGTGCCGCTTGTCCACGTAAGACTGACCCTTATCGCACAACGTTTTAGACAGGCATTCAACTTGTTCTGTCGACGCCCAGTCGATGTGTCTGTCTAAACGCTCTCTGGACTGACAATACAGTCTACAGCGAGGAGACCTCAGCGGCACGTCCACGCTGTCTGAGCATGTTATGCTCAAGCAGAGGCAGCAGCTGGACCTGCAAGAGTGGCCGTGACTGTGCACCGTGGGGCAAAACTCACCATAATTTTTTGCTCCAAACAACTTTTTCACAACCAGAACCCCCTAGTAATGCTCATCGTGCAACAGGATGAAATAAGTCTTGGGGTAAACTGCCCCCCCCCCGTTTTAAAAAAGCCCCTTTCACCGCATACAGCACCACCTGTATGTTGACTCCTAAATGCTGTTCAGACATTGCTACATCACTGAGCATAATCTTTTTTTCATCTGACCAGCCCAGTTTCTCATGCAACTTTCTCGCCCCCGCTAACGATTCCGCGTCCGTAGGTTTATGGTCGGACATGACAGCCAATAGTCCACGCGCAAAACACAGATGGGTACCCGTGTAAGTCAGGTCTACTAAACATTGTCTCTTTTTTATGGATGATTTGACTACTGAGGATAGAATTTAAAACTCTATGAGCGGTCCCCACCCCTGTTTTTTTACAGCTGTCCCAACGAGGTGCAATGTCCCATTGACATGCAACTTTATTGCTCTGTGGCAGCTTTGAGGTCTGATTGAAGAAATCCTCAGCAGACAGCTCATCCCTAGTTCTTCAGACCAAAAACAACGGCTTAGTTAAATTACAGCTCTCTAAATGTAACTGAACATAATCATCAGGGCCTACCCTACCATTAACGTCATCGAGAACTAACTGTATCCCCCTGTGTATGGCTTCAACAACCTGCTGAGCTGAATTTATTCGCTCAAGATTGACAAAATGAAATTCCTCACAATACACCGACCCCCCAAATCTAGGTAATTCACCTTGTCAACTTCTCACTCTCTCCATACACACCTCTGCATTTTCAGGGTTACTTGGGGGTTCCTCTACGGGACCATCAGCGGCATCTTCTACATCAGATGCTATTTGAGAGTCAGACTCCGAGGCGCCTCCGTGAGGGTCATCGGGAGAAGATGGGGACCCATCATTCTAGAGAGCCCTCTGGGGAATTTTCTAAACCAGACTCTGTGTGAGAGTCTGATTCCACCTCCCCATTTTCAGACATGCCAGTTTGAGAGCCTCCAGTCGAGGGCATCTCTTTTTGTCCCCCCTCCCCATTACCTCTTTAGCTCTTTTTAAAATTTTTACAGCGATCCTGGCCTGGAACTTTTTGGCAGCCATTTGTTTGTCCACCAAGCGCTATCCCCCCTTTTGTTTACACCTGAGCTGATGTGTATCCTTGCGGGTGCCCCTTTCCATGACTAGTCACGCCTGCGCAGAGCCAAAAATTGAAGTATTTTTCAAAAAGTCACCCACGAAAGCTTTTGCTTTGTTGATGTGCTTTCCAGCCCTCCGTTCTTTTAGACCCCCTGAAGATACACCATTCACCGGTATTCTGAACGAGGCATCATATTTTCCCCAAACCTTTTTTAGAATACCGTTCTTTTAGAACCCCCGAGGATACAACGTCCCTCAGTCTTCTGAACGAAGCATCGTAGGTGGGCGTTTTCACTCACGGTTTTCTCAGGGCTTGGTGTGGAGGTGGCCGCTGAGGAACTGGCGTTGTGTTTGCGTGGTTGGTTTTCACCAGAGTTTTTTGTTTTGTCCTTGGCTTTGACGTAATTGAGGTTTGAACTGCCCTGATGCTTCATCTGCACTCTTGTGCTGTTTTGAGTTGTTAAAGGTCTCAAAGCAGATTTCTGGTTCTTTGGCTGGTCTGGTGGAGGTGTCCCTGTAGCTTTGACTACAGCATTGTCAGGAGAACTGCACATACCCGATTAGGGGGGAAGGGACATATTACAAAACTTAACTTTACCATCTTTCTCACCCACACCGATGTATTTACTTAAAATACAAAACCTCATAACCTCACAAACACAATATATTTACTGGGCTTCATCCATCCATCTGGGGAATTTTTCTTTTCAGCTGTCTCTTTTCTTTTTCTTTTAAGCTTCTTTACCCTCTGGTCTAAGGGTCTCTCATGTTTTCACCGTAGGGTGGAGCAGACAATATGATGATGATGATGATGATGATGATGATTATAAATCACATGAAACTGTCTTGTAAAGTTAAAAATAAAATATTCATTAGGGTGTTTTTCTATTTAAAAAGTCAGAGCTTTCAAACAAAATAATCCATTTCAGGCTGCACAACAAACAGGAGTTTTGAGTTTATTTCTACCACTTTAAAACAAAAAACAACAAACCCGCAAACATTTTTTTTAAATACACCTCGTTTTGCAAAATAAACACCAAACAATCAACATTTAAAATCCAGTTTAAAACACATTTTGCACAGTAAAAAAACACCCTGTTAGTGTGAAACACACCATTACTATCAGTTTGCAGCCATATACTTTAAAAAAAAACCACCTATGTTTTTTTTACACAGAGAGAGAGAGAGAGAGAGAGAGAGAGTTTAAAACACAAAAAGAAAAGGAGTACTTGTGGCACCTTAGCGACTAACCAATTTATTTGAGCATAAGCTTTCGTGAGCTACAGCTCACTTCATCAGATGCATACCGTGGAAAATACAGAAGATGTTTTTATATACACAAACCATGAAAAAATGAGTGTTTATCACTACAAAGGGTTTTCTCTCCCCACACCCTACTCTCCTGCTGGTAATAGCTTATCTAAAGTGATCACTCTCCTTACAATGTGTATGATAATCAAGGTGGGCCATTTCCAGCACAAATCCAGGTTTTCTCCACCCCAAAAAAAAACAAACCCACTCTCCTGTTGGTAATAGCTTATCTAAAGTGATCACTTACATTGTAAGGAAACCTGGATTTGTGCTGGAAATGGCCCACCTTGATTATTAATGTGTGTGGTGGGGTTTTTTGGTTGGTTGTTTTGGGTTTTTTTTTGGTAAATATAGTATTTTAAACTTTTAATGGCTTTGAATTGCTAGAAAGAGTGACCCATAGCATTCAAAACCACTCCTGGGTCATATTTAAACTGTCCAGTAGAGTTCTGCCAGTTCCTGGGTCCTTTAAACTGTCCAGTAGAGTTCTGCCAATTCCTGGGTCATTTTCACTGTCCAGTAGTGCTCTACCAACTCCAGGGATTATATTTAAACTGCCCAATAGCATCTGCAAATTCCTGAGGTTTTATTTCATTTCATATTAATCCGAACTCACCCACCCACCTCCCTTACTATGGGTGCACACCCATCAAATTTATCCCTATAGCAACAAGGGTAAGGAATCACAGTTACCTTCACTATTCAGTGGGGGTGTGGTTAAAACCATTCAGTTGAACAGGATGAGGCAACTCTGTTGTACTCAAACACATGTCTGAACCATCCCTGTTTTGTTTTCGTGTTGTAAGCAGAGGCAGGATGAGCTCTACCCTGACATCTGGTGGTGAGTTGTGGAAAAGGACTTCAGGAGCTGATCTCGTTTGCACAGGCACACCCACCCCGCCTAGCATGAGCCCACAGGAGCCCAAACGGTCACTTTGGCTGCTGTGGGATCCCCAGTGTCTCTGTTATTGGGGCAGGAAGAATAAAGTGTCGTTATCCTGATTATGTGAACCAAGGACAGTGGAACTGTACTTGGCCTTTTATGACGGAGGGACTCACCATCAACTAAGTAGCACTTGCTAGGCAAGGGACAAGGATTGCAAAAGTCAGTGAATTGAGAGAGTTTGAGGATGGCTGTTTGTGCCTAGTGGTGTGAGCCCCCTTCTGAGGGCCCCAAACACCAATTGTACCTTCTCGCCATTATGTAATATCAGAGAGAATTTTAATTCTATTAGGAGTTTGGTTACAGACTGCAGAGCTGATGTCACTTTGGGTTCATGGTGCCCCAGCTCTGAGGCCCCCTACTACTTAACACAGTATTCAGTGATTTCAACTTGTCGTAGGGGAGCTTCAGTGCCCCACTGGTGGGGGCTTGACCTGGTTTTGCATTGTGTTACTGGAATGGAACTCCTAGATACTGAACCTAGACCCTGTTGTTGCCAACTCTGAGGGGCAGAAGGGTTACACTGTAAACACATTTTTAGGATTTGTTCCCCTCCCACTTCACAGCTTGTTGCTGTAAATGGGTCTCTTTTACACAAAGACACAAGACCTAGGTTCTCACAAACCATTTTTTTTCAATTTAAAAGTCATACAGCTTCTTGAAAACAAACCCAGATCTCCATTAAAACTTTTAGCTCACTTAAGGGCCAGAGACCTTCTAACAGAAACACAGATAATCACAAAGCCCTTTTCATTCAATTTTTTAAAATGTACAGTGACCAAGTTTGATATTGCATGTTTGTCCCCTCATCATTCTCTCAATTAATCCTTTTAGATTTCTTACAAATAGTCTTTTTCTTAAGCAGGGTTCTGTCAGTTTTTGTGTGGACCAGACGGTCAATGTAACGCTGTAAGCAGGCATCTTCCATTTTGGACATTTTCTTTAAAAAACGGTCAGGGTCTCCACTGAATTGCACAGCATTTCTCAAGGTCACCGCTTGCGCTAAATGTTCTTGGGTTAGGCACAGATGTTGCATAACATAACCTATGGCAATAATAGTGTTCAATAAGCTTTCCAAACACAGCTCAGCACACAGGCCCCAGAGCTTGCAGTTTCTATCCATTGAAGTCCAAGTCACACAGGCATGGTGCCATTGGGCTGGGGCATTTATGACACAGCCCTCACCATTTTCAGAAAGCTTTTCCCCAAGACAGTGATGAAGAACAGCATAAACAGCAACGTGTACAATAGTCCGCATAACATTTTTACGCTCGTGACGTGGCACTGGCTCAGCAAGTTCCATGCCAAGCCTCTCCTACACTCCTCATAGCCGTCCTCCTCGGAGTCATCTTCAACAATTTCTAGCGGCGTTGAGCAAAAACAAGGCGGGCCTGGTTCACCTTCGCTGTTTGATGCAATGCCGTCCAGGGCCTCCGGGTCCCCTAGAAAGGCATCGTCAAGCTGTCGAGAGATTTTCAGACAAGAAACAAGCGTAAGTTCCCACTGCTTGTTTTTATATTTACACAACCCCTGGTTCCTAACCCCATTACACCCAATCATCGACCATCGCTTCTTAATCATTCATTTACCTGAGCTACGTCTTTTCCATTCACCTTGTCTGCCAGTGCCTCCCCCACGCCATGATGGCCTTCCTCCTCCAGGGTGGCGGATGACGAGAGGCCACCATGCTCATGGGGGTGTCTCATGAGCAGTTGGGCTTCAGGGTCGGATTCTGGCATATCCATCAATGGCTGGGCCAAAGGAATCCCCTTGGCTTCTCTCCCATCCTCTTCAGAACTGTCGCTGCTGTAGCGCTTTCTCCACACAACTCCAAAGGTCCTCGGGGCTAAAACAAAGTCTGAAGGTCTCACAGGAGTGATAAAGGAGTCCACGTTTCCTCTCAGCCTTTCCACAGTTTCTAAAACATGTCTTCCTGGTAAGAGATGGCCTCCTCTTCCCAGTGCTGGGACTTATGAGGTGATGGTGCTGCACTCTGATTAGCAGAGGACATTGGAAGGGGTCCTTAGAGGGGTCACACGACCCTCTTCTGGGCGGTTGACCCCGTCCCAGAACCCACCCTATTTTGGTCGAATCTCCTTTCGGGGCTGTCCTCTGTGGCCAAAACCCATCGCGATTGGTAGAGGGTGGTGGGAGGAGTTCTTAGAGGGGTCACACGAGCCACCTCCTGACGGGTCACCCTGCCCCAGAATTCCCCCCAATTGGACAAATCTCCTCTCGGGGTGGTCCCCAGCAGCTGAAACCCTTCCTGATTGGTATAGGGCAGTGGGAGGAGTTCTTAGAGGGGTCACACAAACCCGAGAACTCCCCCTGATTGGTTAAATCTTCTCTCGAGTCGTTCCTGTCAGGGTAAAATCCATCCTGATCAGCAGAGGACAGTGGGAGGAGTTCTTACAGGGGTCACATGACACACCTTGCTTCCGGACATGTGTCCGCCTTGACCCTGGAAGTGATACTCCCATGAGGTGGGACTTCCAGTGACCTGTGTGCAGGGCTTACAGGGTCAAGGGGTGGGGTTAACGTTTGATTGATGGTAGGGCCTTTACACTACTCGCTCCTGCGACCCAAAATTGGAACAAGAGAGACTATAATACTGGAGAGAAAGAAAGGAATGTTTTAAATGTTTTAAATCCTTGTACTGTGCTGTAAATTCTTTTCCCCAAATTAATTCAAAACATTCATTTGTATTTTTTATTTTTCTATTGATTTTGTTGTTTTATAGCACGATACAGCAACTATAATACTGGCCAGTATTATACTTTTATAAATAGAATACAACAACCCTAATACTGGCCCGTATTAGCCATTCTCCTACTGCTCACATGCTGTAAGGGAGAGAAGGATCAGGCCCTGTAAAGTAGGCTGGGTTGATTTTTTATGACTCAAAGTGTTTTTATTACACATCAGGACATCTAGTCATTCTGATTTAATTGGGGATTGGTCCTGCTTTTGAGCAGGGGGTTGGACTCGATGACCTCCTGAGGTCCCTTCCAACCCTGATATTCTATGATTCTATGCAGCCTCTGGACAAGCTCAGTGATAAGCATGTACATTACACTGCTTGCTCAGGGGTCATTACTATAGACACAGCCAAGTACTGGCCCAGATCCTCAAATACACCTGAGCTTTAGACTCTGGGTTGTTCTAACTTACTCTGTCTTGTAAGAGCCATTGCTGTACGGGAAATTGTTGTAGCACCGGGGTCGGTAACGTTTGGCACGCAGCCCCCCAGGGTAAGCCCCCTGGTGGGCCGGGCCAGTTTCTTTACCGGCCGCGTCCACAGGTTTGGCCGACCGCGGATCCCACTGGCCGCGGTTCCCCACTGCAGGCCAACGGGGGCTGCAGGAAGCCGTGGCCAGCACATCCCTCGCCCCACGCTGGTTCTCGCAGTAAAACAGAAGGTTTATTAGATGACAGGAACATGGTCTAATACAGAGCTTGTAGGTGCAGAGAACTGGACCCTTCAGCTGGGGGGTCCATTTTGGGGGGCAGTGAGCCAGACAACCACGTCTGCCCTTCACTCCATGTCCCAGCCAGCCCCAGACTGAAACTCCCTCCAGCCCCTCCTCCTCTGGGCTTTGTCCCTTTACCCAGCCAGGAGGGCACCTGATTCCTTTGTTCTCCAACCCCTTTAGCTCTCACCTTGCGGGGGGAAGGGCCCAGGCCATCAGTGGCCAGGAAACAGGGTGTTGGCGATTCTCTGTGTCCAGACCCCTGCACACACCTGCCCACTGGGGCTCTGCAATGATCATACACCCTTACCCCACCACCTGGATCCTTAAGAACTGCATAGGGGAAACTGAGGCACCCCCACACTATTCAGAGGAAACATTAAGAACAGTCCCACATCGTCACATCAGCGCCCCCCCCCAACTTGTCTAGAGATTTTATCGGTGGTAGGCATCGGACATGGTGATGGCACTGAACTTCCGATATCCACACAGAACCAGATCGACCCGTCCTTCTTGGGGACCAGCACCATGGGAGAGGCCCAGGGGCTGGAGGACGGCTGGATCACCCCTAAAGCCAGCATGTCTCCAACCTCTCTCTCCAGATCCTGGGCTGTTTTCCTAGTGACCCTGAATGGGGACACCTGATGGGAAGATTGGCTCCTGTTTCCACCCAGTGAACAGCCAGGTTAGTGAGCCCAGGCCGGCTGGAGAACAGCTGCCGGTGTGAAGGCAGCACCTCTCTGATCTCTGCCTGCTGGGCAGGGGTTAGCTGGTCTGAGAGGAGAATTGATTCCAGCGAGGGGTCAGCCCCCACCTCAGGGAGGAGTCCCACCAGGGGATCTTCTCCTTTCTCCTGCCACTGCCCACACCCAGCCAGCCCCAACTTTTCCCTGTCCCAGTATGGCTTCATCATGTTGACATGGTGCACCCAGTGGCGGTGTGCCCGGATGGACAGTTCCACTACATATTTCACTTCATTTACCTGTCTGATGACCTTGAAGGGGCCGTCCCAGGCATCTTGCAGCTTGTGCTTCCTCATGGGGATGAGAAGCATCCCCTGGTCCCCGGTAGCCTAGAAGCAGGCACGTGCTGAGCGGTTGTACCAGACCTTCTGCTTCCCCTGTGCCCTGGCTAGGTTTCCCCTGGCCAAGCCCATGAGCTCCGCGAGCTTTTCCAGAAAGGTCAGTACATACTCCATCGGGGGAGGCCTTCCCCCCGCACTCGTCCCTCATCAAGTCGAAGGGTCTCCTCACCCTCCTCCTATACAACAACTCGAAAGGGGAAAACCCTGTGGATTCCTGGGGCACTTCCCTGTATGTGAACAGCAGGTGGGGTAAATACTTCTCCCAGTCCTGTGGGTGCTGGTCCATAAAGGTTTTCAGCATCATCTTTAGGGTCTCGTTGAACCTCTCCCCCAGCCCGTTGGACTGAGGGTGACACGCCGAGGCCCAGGTGTGTCGGACCCCACACTTCTCCCACAAGCACTGGAGCAGGGTTGACATGAAGTTGGACCTCTGGTCTGTAAGGACCTCCTGGGGGAACCCACTCTGCTGAAAACGGTGAGCAGCGCGTCTGCCACGGTGTCTGCCTCCATAGACGACATGGCCACTGCCTCGGGGTAGCGCAGAGAGAAATCTACCCACCAGAATGTATTTCTTCCCCAACCGGGTTGCCCTGCTGAGGGGCCCCACTATGTCCATGGCCACCCTCTGGAAAGGCTCCTCTATGATGGGCAGAGGTCTCAGAGCTGCTTTACACTTCTCCTGGGCCTTCCCCACCCTCTGGCAGGAGTCCCAGGCCCTGCAATACTGTTGGACGGCGTCAAAGGCCCCAGGCCACTAAAATCTCTGCAGCACCTCTGCCTGGTGCGTCAGATGCCCTGAAAGGGGAATATTGTGGGCCAAGTACAACAGTCTGTGGTGGTACCTCTGGGGGAGGACCACCAATTGCCTCTTGGCTTTCCAAGGTTCAGTTGGCCCTGAATCATAGAATCATAGAATATCAGGGTTGGAAGGGACCTCAGGAGGTCATCTAGTCCAACCCCCTGCTCAAAAGCAGGACCCATACCCAATTAAATCATCCCAGCCAGGGCTTTGTCAAGCCTGACCTTAAAAACTTCTAAGGAAGGAGATTCCACCACCAGCCCATTCCCGGTACAGGAATCCCTTCTCCCACAGGAATCTCTCCCGGCAGTCCTCCCCCTGGGATCCTGCACCATTGTGGCCAGCAAGGGCCCTCAGCTTCTCTAAGGAGGGATCCTCCTGCAGCTCCATCTGGAATTCGGCTGCTGGGTTGAGGGGACAGCCCTGGTTGGCTGTGCCTCAGTTTCCCCACCTTGGGACAGAGGCTCTGGCCGAGCACTGTCAAGCCCTACCCTCGTGCTTCGGTGTGTCCCCCGACCCCAGCATAGCCCTATCAACTGCGGCCCCCTGGACCCGCGGTGCCCCCTCTCGGTGGGCTTCCACCCAGTTGACACCCCGCGGGTTCTGCTCGGCTGCCATTTCCTCCATCTTCAGGCATTGAGCCACCTTGTGTCCTTTTTGGCCACAGTAATTACATTTCAGGTCCCTCAAGTCCCACGGGGGGTCAGCCTGCCCCGGCCTTCAGGGGCACCTGTGAGTTGGGCTTCCTGGAGTCCCACCCTGGAGAGGTTTCTGTGTGACTCCCCTTCTGAGTCCCTGATGTGGGTCTCCCTCCTGTGCCCTATCTGCTGTTCACAAACTCATCCACTAGTGCCCCTGCACTGCGCAGATCTTTAGGCTTCCGGTCCACTAACCACATCTTAAGGTCTGGAGGGCAGATGTCATACAACTGCCCCAAAACCCACCAGGTTACACACCTCTTCTGCGGTAGTGGCCCCTGTGCCCTTCCCCCACCTACGGAGATATTCCCCCAGCAGATTGGTGACCTCCTTGTAAGTGACACCTGGGGTCTTGCGTACACCCCGGAATCGTTTCCTGTACGCCTCGGGGGTCAGTTCAAACTTCAGCAGCAAAGCCTGTTTGAACAGGTCATAGTCCCCCATCTCAATACCATCCATTTGGCTGAATGGCTCTGTGGCCTTGGGATCCAGCAGGGGGGTCAGATAGTGTCATAACCATACAGCTCAGGGTAGCCTAGAATTCTTCCTTAACTAGTGTTGGCCCATTCCCAGCTTCTGGCAAACAGAGCCTAGGTACACTTCAGAGCTTGGTTTTGCATCCCTGCTCATCCTGACTAATTCATGAACTTATCTAGTTCTTTTTTAAACCCTGTTATAGTCTTGGCTTTCACAACTTCCTCTGGCAAGGAGTTCCACAGGTTGACTGTGCATTGTGTGAAGAAATACTTGGTTTGTTTTAAACCTGTTGCCTATTAATTTCATTTGATGACCTCTAGTTCTTGTGTTAGGAGAAGCAGAAATAACACTTCCTTAGTTACTTTCACCCCCTTAGTCATCTCTTTTCCAAGCTGAAAAGTCCCAGTCTTCTCTCTTCTTATAAGGAAGCTGTTCCATACCCCTAATCATTTTTGATGCCCCTTTCTGTATCTTTTCCATTTCCAAGATATCTTTTTGAGATGGGGAGACCACATCTGCACACAGTATTCAAGATATGGATGTAGTGTGGATTTATATAGAGGCAATATGATATTAATTCTGCTTATGCTCAAATAAATTGGTTAGTCTCTAAGGTGCCACAAGTACTCCTTTTCTTTCTGTTAATGTTGCATTTGTTTAATCACTGTACAGTGCCTAGTACAACAGATCTTAGTCCATGACTAGGGCTCCTGGGCACTATGCTAATACAAATAAATAATAACAATGATGATGCAGAATAGACCTGAGCTCTCCCTCCTGTAGCTGGGCTGGCTCTGCAGAGTTAAGATGAGCAAAATGCAACAAATCCTCCCCCTTCTCATTTTTGTCACGACCGTCACAGCTCTGATTCCAATACACACACACAGAGCAGGCCAACTAAGGAGATGCCATTTTTAGCCAGTCACGTTTCAGAGCAAAAGGACATCATGGTACTGAAGTGACAACTTGCCGGCGGGGTAGCAAACATATTTTCTGATGGGCAGCCAAATCTGAGATCTGAACGGTGGAATTGAACGCGGCCATAGTGAAGTGGCTAAAATATATGAAATCTGGCATTTTAATGAAAAATCTGATGAACACTTTTCAGAGTATATCAAATGATACCTCCGCCAGAAACAAGAGGCTTCCGGGTATCCCAGTTGGTGCACAGACGAAGAAAAACAAAATAAGTACATGAACGATTTCTACCAGAAAGAAGGCATGTGTTTGTGCCAACACGAAATCAGGTTTAACCCTGCTGAACGCCAAATCGCTAAACTGTTTTTAAATTCCCTCACGAGCGAGATCCTGCCAGATCAACACATCACCAAGTTTGTGTCGGCAGACCCGAAAACATACGGGTATAAGCTGTCAGGAGGAAAGTCAAAGGTATTACCCTGAACTTAGCAAACTGTCAATAGATCAACTTTGACAGTTTGAAAGATCTAGTCCTGGACTATTACACGGGCCTGCAAGAAAACACCTCAAAAAAGAGAGAGGTGCAGCAGCCCTCTATCATAAGGAACAAAAATCAGTGGTAAATGGAGACAAAAACCCTTAAGAAAAGACAGAAAGTCATTTACAACAAGAGGGTCCTAGGAGAAGGGTTTAAAACCCTGCCCTACGGCTTGTAAAATGGATACGAGGTGGAAACACCCCTTTTCTGCAATTCTCGCGGGGCGTAGAAACAGTGGGAAAAGTTACTTTATAAAAAATGTGTTGGATAATGCCAAACAAAACATTGGTTTCAGAGTAACAGCCGTGTTAGTCTGTATTCGCAAAAAGAAAAGGAGTACTTGTGGCACCTTAGAGACTAACCAATTTATTTGAGCATGAGCTTGTGTGAGCTAGAGCAGGAGAGTGAGTTTGTGTGTGTGTGTGTGTCCCCGGGGAAAAAAAAGAAAAAGGGGGGGTGGGGTGAGAAAGCCTGGATTTGTGCTGGACATGGCCCACTTTGATTACCATGCACATTGTAGGGAGAGTGGTCACTTTGGATGAGCTATTACCAGCAGGAGAGTGAGTTTGTGTGTGTATGGGGGTGGGGGGGTGAGAAAACCTGGATTTGTGCTGGAAATGGCCCACCTTGATTATCATGCACATTGTAGGGAGAGTGGTCACTTTGGATGAGCTATTACCAGCAGGAGAGTGAGTTTGTGTGTGTGTTTTTTGGAGTGGGGTGAGGGGGTGAGAGAACCTGGATTTGTGCAGGAAATGGCCCACCTAGATTATCATGCACATTGTAGGGAGAGTTGTCACTTTGGATGGGCTATTACCAGCAGGTGAGTGAGTTTGTGTGTGGGGGGGTGGAGGGTGAGAAAACCTGGATTTGTGCTGGAAATGGCCCAACTTGATGATCACTTTAGATAAGCTATTACCAGCAGGACACTGGGGTGGGAGGAGGTATTGTTTTATGATCTCTGTGTGTATACAAAGTCTGCTGCAGTTTCCACGGTATGCATCCGATGAAGTGAGCTGTAGCTCACGAAAGCTCATGCTCAAATAAATTGGTTAGTCTCTAAGGTGAAACAAAACATTGTCTGTTATGCCTGAGAATATTGGATAACCTGGCTATAAAAAGCATTGCAAGATACACATGTCTGGGCTTGTTGAAACACATATTGAGCAAAGCTAGGCATGCCCAAGAATTTAAAATTTATTTTTTACAAAATTCATCGCCATCCGGTCGTTTTGCACTAAGTCGTTAGAATACAATTTTAAAATCCGGTCAAAAGATAAACCCTTACTCCCATGATGTAAGAAAAACACTCAGTGACAGCTGCAGGTGACAGAGCGGGGGTCTTGTAATTGTCTATTGTGAAACACAATGCCTGTGGCATTTTTGTTTAAAAATTTCATAATGCTTTTAGGAAACAACATGCTCTTCGGGGGGTGCCCGTATGAGTCTAAAAACTCTCTACCGTTACGCTCCGCCAGACACAAGGCAAGCCAGTGTTCACCAGGTTGGTTGTGTGGATGCGTGTTGACCACCAAACCTAGGGGTCTCTGAGACAGCTTGTCGCCAGGGAGCCAATGGCAAGGGAACGCATCTAAGAAATTCTTTTTCGTATAAGGCACATTGATAAGACACGAGAGCTGCACGGTGTCCATGTTTACATATAGTCAAACAGAATGTCTCTCCTCTGATTTCTCTCTATGATGTTGTCAAAAACCCCATGCACGATCAGATTGACGGTGATGGTTAAAGCCTTCTCAAAACGTGTTTCTGCTCTCGGGTTCCCGGTTTTAATCAGGGAATAGTCATTGGCGCATTCCTGGTCAGGAGACAGGTCAAAGGCAAACAAGGTGTAACCCTGTGGAAACTCCTCACGGTCGATTAACAGAGAACGATCTGTCATGTGTTTACCAGGATCTGTACCAGATTCATGTATTCTCTCACGCAGCGTCATGCCTTGAAGTCCGGTTGCAGAGGCTTGGTTGGTATCTGTTCACCATCCACATACAAGGCCACAAAATTAATATCATAATGTTTAAAATGAAAGGGATTTTTCGTGTAACTTCCACTCAAGGCATAGGACAAACCCTAGGACAAGCATTTTGGGTAACTGTCCCAAAAAACAGGTTCTCCTGGTTATTGACCCTGCTGCCCACGGGGATGCAAAACACTTTCATTCCCACACGGTCCACGGGATATTTAGCATTAATGGTAAGCAGGGACTCTGAGTGCCCTAGGCAAACGCTCAGGGCCACCCGTACTTTCTTCACAAAAAGGGATGCTGATACAACGCGCAATTTAAAGGCTTCGGCTGCAATGCCCATTAAACAGAAAGCATCTTTACTGTGCGTCAGTTTAATTTTCACATCCACTCCGTTCAACAAATGAGACGCATCTGTTCTGATCTGTCTTTATTTTAATGGTAATGGTATCGATGTGGTGTTTTCTGGAGCGCCTTGTTCTGTTTGTCTCCATTCCACTTCATTCCCCAAGCACTTGGCCAGGACAGATGTCACTTATGATCTCAGTTGCCACCAGCTGGACAGAGGGACTTGGGTCTTTCTCGAGGACCTGGAGAGCTGAAATGACACAGGACAACATGTTAGTATACAGACTGTCAAATCACAGCTAAGCGTGATCACAGAATTTTGAAGTACCAGAGCAGAATGATCACATGGTAAAATGTGAAACTGGGCTTAGTCCTTCTATTGGGATGGAAAATACATGAGAGATGAATATGCCTCACATTTCATATTGTCACCTGTGCCTGAAATAGCTGGAGACTTATTACCTCTGAATACCACGCTACAGAAGCTCTCCAATACAAAGAAAGCTTTAGCTTCCTCCATTGGCTCCCTTCCATGCGCCCAAAAAGCAGGGAGACCCTGACTCAACCAGAAAGTCATCCACTCTGCTGTAAATGGAAGAAGGTCCATTGTTTCAATAGCTTCCTCTTTTAAGTTTATTTCCATCTCCATTCAGGAGCCACTATCTGAGCTCCAATAACCCTGGAATTCAACAGAGGCCAGGTCCAAGCTGCTTTGTGCAGGATGCAGGGCACCTACCGGAAGAAAAATTGCTGGTGGGAAATTTGGGGTAGCAGGAAGTGGCTACAACTTCTCCTCACCTGGGGAGTCCACAGAGAGCCAATAAAGCCCAAAGAGTGGATAGCACTGGCTGCGGAGGGGGCCTTGCCAGGACAACCAGGAGATGCACGGACTCACATCACACCCTCTGCAGCTTCCTCCTTCAGGGGAAATTAAAGCTGACTTTCTACTGGGCAAGAGTGAATTTGTCCTTTGACGTGTGGCTGATGCACTTTGCACCAGTGCTATCGGTTACAGCTGCTTGTCAGCTAAATTCCTTTAGAACTCACGGATGAGCAGAACTTCAGCTGTATTTATTACTTACACATAAGCAGATGTTCCAGGTCCAGCCATTTCATACGCTGCCTGTCTGTGTGTTCCAGGATGATGCCTAAATACGCAATGGAAAACAAACAACAACAATAAAACCTTCCCTTGTTGAGTGCAAAGTGATATTAGCAGCCCCTAGACAGGTCTTTGGCCTCTCCTACTGTAGGCCTAAGGGTGAGCTGTGGGCAAGAGGATGCTAGTGCAGTTTAGAGTCCACACTGAAGAGAATGAGAAAGACTTTTTTTTTTAAGAATGTTTACACAAAACCCATTTGCTTTGAAGAGTCTGTGTTCCTCTTGCCACTGCTGTCAGTTATTGGAGACATACGAAGCTAGTGTCTTGGTCTAGTGGTCTGAGCAAAGGACTGGGGCCAGGAATAAGTGAGTTCTAAGCAGGGATCCCAAAAGGTGACTGATAGATGAGACTTAGGCCACAATGCCTGCCTGTCTCACATGGGTATTCTCGGGAGTAGAGGGCACAGGGCCAAAGACGAGGAACCTTTTGCTTCCTTGACAAGTGGTGTGGCCAGGAACCTGAAACAGCAGGCGCTGAGGGCAGGTGGGCTGCATGCCTCCTAATCATGAAGTAGTAGTGAAGAGCAGTGAGCAACATTGTGGGTGGGTCTGCACTTTGAGCTAGGGGGATCACTCCCAGTTCAATGGGACAGGCCGACACTAGCTCGGACAGCGCTCGCATGCTAAAATTAGAAGGTAGCTAAAGCAGCACAAGCAGTGGGAGGAGCTAGCCACCTTGAGAATCGACTTTGGGGTTTGGATGGTTCCATACTTGGGGTGGTTAAACCTCCTGTTGCTCCTGCCATCGCAGCTACTCTCTATTTTTAGCACTCAGGGCTAGTGCGGGTATGTGTCATCAAGCTGGGAATTAGCCCCCCAGCTCCAAGTGTAAACATGCCCTACGAGACAGTGTCCCAGCCTCTACGACTAAATGACTGCACCATGCTTTCCCTGCAACAATCCCAAAGCACTTTATAGCAACTCATGATTTCCTCCGACCACCACACTGGAGAGGTCGGGATATTAACATCCCCATTTATGTATGGGAAGCTGAGGCACAGAGAGATTAATGGCAGCTCAGTGCTGCACAGTGGGATTTTTTTCTCTCCCCCTCAATGGGAATACCAAAAGGGACACTGGGCATCATCTCTCACCAGCTAACTTGGCTGCAACTGCCCGCATCTCTTCCCAGCTGCTACAGAAGTACGTGATGGTGATTTTGTACAAGTTCTCCAGCAGCTCGGCATTCTCTTTGGCCTAGAGGAAATCAGTGACACATGAGCTCTCTCTGGCTAGAAGTGCCCTTTGACTGCCAGCACATGCTTTTACAAGCCACAGGTAAATCAGAGAAAGAACAGGTGACTGGGTGGACGTGGGAAAAATGGGGATCTGTGGCAGATTTACATTTCCCGTCACCCTCAGTCATATATCCCACTCTGACCGTTATTTCCATTACCCATCACACATCCCCCCCACACCTCTACACCACCACACGCCACTCCAGTCAAGAATCTCAGACACTTCAACAGCTCACTCACAAGGTGTCTGCAAATGTCCACCTGGAGCTCTTCAGGCTTCAGTTCGGCTGTGCCATCAAGGTGTTCATTAATTGCAGTTTGGAGCCTCTTCAGTCCCAAAAACGGGACACTGAGGTGAAACGTAGCTCTGCATTCCTGAAAAACAGAAAGAGTGTCACACCATTTAATTGTTCCCTACTGAGTGCTATGGTCATTCAAAGGGAACTCATCTGCTTAACTGCTCAGCTATTTCAGAATAAAAACGGATTCATCTGGATGTAATTGGCAGAAAACATGCAGGAATGACTAATAGAGGGGAGAGCTTCCTCTGAAACCTGGAGGTAGCATCAATGTCTTTTTGGAACAGATCTACCTATGAAAGCTGCTTCACCAGGTCTCTCTTCTGTTCTGGGGAGGCAAGGGCCTGGGGTGCAGAGACAGACAGGAATAGAGAGCTGTCGGGCTCAGACCCACGACCTATCCTGGATTCTGGTGAGGCAGCCATGGACCAACCTGGCGGGAACTCACTCAGCAGAAGGGCAATGAACTGAGGGGAGAATTTGGGCCTCCACAGCAGGCAGGAATAGCAGAGCTCCCCTGGCATTGGGAGGAAGATTCCTTTGGTTTAGTCAATAAGTCACTCTCGGTCTTACCACTGAAACCCTGGGGTTCGGGTCTTGCAGGTGCAGCGGAAGTGTGACCCAGCTCTGTCGAACCTGCTCGGCGAAATAGGCCTTCCATTTTCTTTTTGTCAGGCAGGCCAGGATGCCAAATAGGACAAAGGCCCATAAACGAAGAGCATCATCCTCCTACAGCCAGGAAAGCCCCACAAATTAGTAACTAAGGGGCAATCACATCACGTACCTCGCACAGCCATCTCTTCTACGCTAAAGTCGAGGGATTCCAACTACAGCTAGTCGGAAACACTTTCATGAACCAATTTTTGATTTGAATTTGCTGATTCATCAAGCTATTTTAGCGACAGTTCCATTTTGATGAAATTCCTCCAGAAGTCAGGCAGGGGTCCTTAGAATCCTGCCTGCTGTCTTGCCAGTGCACTCATCCAGCTCCTTGGCAGCCGATCTAGCAGGCTGACTGGGATCGTGGGCTTCCAAACCCACAGCGTCTGGGACCCTGGCTCTCAAATTTGCAACTCCCTGGCACCTCTAGCTCCCACAGTTTCCTGGGTTCCCAGCCCCGGGATAGTCTGAGAGCAGACTGCCCGGACCCAAGGCTTTCAATAGAGCTTGGCTGAGAACAGGAATTCTGTTTCACAAAGAGTTTTGAAGTTTGGGGAGAGGGATTCCCACAACTAGGAACAAAACCAAAATTTGAAATCTCAAAATTCTCTGCAAAACGGAATCATCATTCCAACCCTCTCACATAAAAATGGTATAGAGCAGGCCCAACACTCTCTATTGTACCTTGGAACCCCCTTTTCATGGTTATCTAGCTACCCAATCTAGTATTCAGACTTTCTTTGAGGTTCTCAGTGGCAAGAAAGAAGAACAGAAGGGGGAGACTGTGGGAGGAGGAATGTCATCCCCATCCTCCTAATGTTCTTCTCCTCCGTAAAACACCTCTCTTTCTTGGGGCCGAAACATCTCTTCACTCTGACATGAGCAATGCCCAGGGAGTAAACGGAGTCTAATCAAGATCGGTTGAAGTGGGGCTGGAGAGTTCTGGTCACATACGTTGTCAAAGTAGGTCCGGATCTGTTGGGTGAGGTCTCTGAAGGAAGAACCTATGTCCTTCTCTTTCAGCTCCTTCAGGACTTTGGCCACTGCTTTCATGCTCTCGCCAATGACTTCAGAACTGAAAGGGTCACTTAAGGCCCTGATCAGTATGACCATAAGAAACTTCTTGTGCTTTTTCACCTGTACAAACATACGACATTAAAGAACACTTATCACTGATCACACTTCTAATACGTTTTCTTTAGCAGTTATGAAGCTGTGGGAATTTCATCTCCCCCTCCCACCCCCTGGAGACCTATAGCTATATTTCAGACCAGGTTCGAGCTACAATGAGCCAAACTTGGTGCCATAATACACCTGTGTCATCCTATTATTAGATTCCTAGTTACTTAGATTCCAAGGCCAAAAGGAACCATTGTGATTATCCGATCTGACCTCCTGCATAACATAGAACTTCCCTAAAACAGTCTCTGTTGGAACTAGAGTGTATCTTTTAGAAAAACATCCAATCTTGATTTTAAAATTGCTAGTGACAGAGAATCCACTACAACCCTTGGTAAATTGTTCCAATGGTTAATTAAAATTACCATTAAAAATCAATGCCTTATTACCAGTCTGAATTAGTCTAGCTTCATTTTCCCCCATTGAATCTTCTTATACCTTTGTTTGCTAATGGGAAGAACCCATTACTTGTATGAAGTACTTGTATGAAGTGAATTGAAAAATGCTATTTCTTTTGTTTATCATTTTTACAGTGCAAATATTTGTAATAGAATAGAGTGAGCACTGTACATTTTGTATTCTGTGTTGTAATTGAAATCAATATATTTGAAAATGTAGAAAACATCTGAAAATGTTTAATACACACACACAATAGAATACCAATTGAAATGTAACTGTGATTCATTTTTTTAATAATTTTTTTTGAGTTAATCGCGTGAGTTAACTGTAATTAATCGACAGCCCTAATTAGTACCATGGTCAGGTAAGGGTGCTGCCCTCTCCATGGTGTTGGTTTGATGCATTGAGGACTTTTTTCCACCCTATAGTAGTTCATGGATGCACGGGCTTGGTGCTCTGGAACCATTGAATGAAGTTCAGGGCTTGTCTCCGCTTCCGCTTAAGTTGTTGTCACTTATGTCTGTCACGGATATGAAAAAGCCACCCCCCTTAGCTGTCCACACCAGCACTAAGTCAGTGGGAAACACTCTCATTCTGTCATAGCTTCCACCTTTCACTGAGGTAGAGTAATTATGCTGACAGGAAAGCGCTCTCTGGTCTTCATAGTGCATTTACACTACTGCCCTACCTTAGCGCAGCTGCAGTGAGTCTGGTGAAGACTAGCCCCCAGACCAGGGGGGCCCCTCTTGCAGTGTGACTACCCCTTGGGGCACACTCGCACTAGGACAAGCCTCCTGGGCTTCAGCTCCTCCTTGGTCTGACCTCAGAGCATTCAGCATCCCTGTCGTACGCCATAAGCTCCCTGCAGTGAGCCACCTGAATAGGACACCTGGGGAAACCTTACATGCCCTGCAAAGGGGCCATGCACCCCCGACTTCAGCAGTCAGGAGTGACTCTCAGCCAGCGGTGTAAAACAGAAGGGTTTATTAGTCGTCTGGAACACAGCATAGAGCAGAATCTTGTTAGCACAGAAAGCAGGAAGTTACAGCAAAGTTCAACTTGAGGAGACCCAGAGCCATGGGTCTCTCCTCCTGAGTCCCAAACCAGGAGTCTGACCAGCCTCCAGCAGTCCACCTGCAGTCACACCCAGTTGCCCCTCCTCCATCTTGTATGCTGTTCCCCAGGCAAACCGGTCACCTGGCCTCCACCTCCCTTTGTTCTCCAATTCCTCCAACTGGCTCTTGCAGAGGATGGGGCCCGGCAATCAGTTGCCAGGATACAACTATTGTCTGGCCCAGGGAGCTAGACGGCACTTGTACCTTCCCTCTCAGGGTATCTGCAAAGGTCACACACACTTATCCCACCACCTAGATACTTGTGCAACACATAGGGGAAACTGAGGCGCGCACAGTATTCATGCAAACACTAGGACATTTTCCACTTCGTCACAAGTAGCCATTTGTCCTAAGTACCTGTGTCAGTCTTTCTCAATGGCCTGTCTCTCAGATCTCCCTGACACTGTTTAGAAAGGCTGCAAGCTTTGGATTCACCAAGGGCAAGTGATACCTGACCAACCTGATTGCCTTCCATGATGAGATAACTGGTTCTGTGGATATGGGGAAAGCAGTGCATGTGATATATCTTGACTTTAGCAAAACTTTTGATACGGTCTCCCACAGTATTGTTGCCAGCAAGTGAAAGTAGTGTGGATTGGATGAATGGACTATAAGGTGGATAGAAAGCTGGCTAGATTGTCGGGCTCAACGGGTAGTGACCAATGGCTCCATGTCTAGTTGGCAGCTGGTATCAAGCGGAGTGCCCCAGGGGTCAGTCCTGGGGCTGGTTTTGTTCAACATCTTTATTAATGGTCTGGATGATGGGATTAATTGCACACCCTCAGCAAGTTTGCAGATGACACTAAAATGGGAGGAGAAGTAGATACGCTGGAAGGTAGGGAAGGGTCCAGAGTGACCTAGACAAATTGGAGGATTCTGCCAAAAGAAATCTGATAAGGTTCAACAAGGACAAGTGCAGAGTTCTGCACTTAGGAAGGAAGGAAATCCCATGCACTGCTACAGTGCATGGGAAGGACCTGAGGATTACAGTGGATGAGAAGCTGGATATGAGTCAGCAGTGTGCCCTTGTTGCCAAGAAGGCCAATGGTATATTGGGCTGTATTAGTAGGAGCATTGCCAGCAGATCTAGAGAAGTGGTTATTCCCCTCCATTTGGCACTGGTGAGGCCACACCTGGAGTGTTGCGTCCAGTTTTGGTCCCCCACTACAGAAGGGATGTGGACAAATTGGAGGGAGTCCAGCGGAGGGCAACGAAAATTATTAAGGAGCTGGGGCACATGACTTACAAGGAGAGGCTGAGGGAACTGGGGTTATTTAGTCTGCAGAAGTGAAGAGTGAGGGGGGATTTGATAGCAGCCTTTAACTACCTGAAGGGGGGTTCCAAAGAGGATAGAGCAAGGCTGTTTCAGTGGTGGCAGATGACAGAACAAGAAGCAATGCTCTCAAGTTGCAGTGGGGGAGGTCTAGGTTGGATATTAGGAAACACTATTTCACTAGGAGGGTGGTGAAGCACTGGAATGGGTTACCTAGGGAGATGGTGGAAACTCCATCCTTAGAGGTTTTTAAGGCCTGGCTTGACAAAGCCTTGGCTTGGATGATTTATTTGGTGTTGGTGTTGCTTTGAGCAGGGGGTTTGACTAGATGACCTCCTGAGGTCCCTTCCAACCCTGATATTCTATGATTCTCAGCTGGTCCCTGGTATCAAAAAGGTTGAAAAACACTGATTTATGTAATCAATCTGGCCCGTCCTCCTTACTTCCAGCTATCTATAAAACCTCCCACTGTCCGTTGGTCCATGTTCCTTTCTGTGCATGCCCTCTGTACACTGATACAAACGTGGATAAATAGCATGGAAGGTGTGAGGGGAGACACATTTGTGATGGCAAGAAAGCTGCTGCACGGACACAAACTGAATCCTGAAGAAGAGGTCTATGTATGCTTGAAAGCTTGTGTGTCTCACTATCAGAAGTTGGTCCTCCCCTACCTTGTCCCTTCTGTGTAACTGTTAAGTGATTAAGGTGACTCGTGCCTGTCTCTGGGTCATAGTATGGACTAGGAGGGAACGCTTTCAAAAAGTGCCTGTGACTTAGCCCCTCACTATGTTCAGTGAGTGCTGGGCTCTTAAGCACCTGCCAACCTCTGCACTTTACAGGGCCAAGTGCACTGTACTGCAAATTGCATCCTTAACTCCAGACATGTTTGTTTGAGTTTGATTTTTTTCTTAATCCAGCAGAGATGGCCTTGGAGTATGAAGGTAAATGCAAAAGGATTTACTTCAGAATGCCGTGCTTCTGCCAATCCTTAGCATGTCACTGCTGTACAACTACCTAATTTGGTAGCTTCAAGGGTTTTTATAGTAATGTTTATTTCCAGCTCACTGTTCTGCATAAGTATAGTCATTAATATGTACTGGCCACTCTGCCCTACTGATTGCTCTTTCATAGAATATCAGGGTTGGAAGGGACCTCAGGAGGTCATCTAGTCCAACCCCCTGCTCAAAGCAGGACCAATCCCCAATTTTTGCCCCAGATCCCTAAATGGCCCCTCAAGGATTGAACTCACAACCCTGGGTTTAGCAGGCCAGTGCTCAAACCACTGAGCTATCCCTCCTCAATTTTTAATTTAATATTCCACTCACCCAAAATCCAAAGTGAATTTGGTTGGGTACACACAGTGAGTGCCAACTTAGCAGTTTTGCATTTTTGTCTTGGCTATTAAAAATTGATGGCTTCACCCCGTTAGAGGGCAGCTCCAGTAGCTAGTATGTTTCCACTCTTGTTAATTGTGTTGATGATGAACTTAGATCTTGTTTTACAGAATGTTTTCTTTTGTCTTTTTATTCCTTCTCTTCCAGTTGATGCTTTGGATCCAGAGAGGTTAATACAATGTCCCTATGATAAATATCATCAAATCAGGGCCTGTCGGTTTCCCTATCATCTTATAAAGTGCAGGAAGGTAGGATGGGATGTTAAGGTCTCTAATGCACTTGGGAAATCATATTTTTGTAAATGCTAATGCATGGTGAGCTCAGTACGCTGTGCTGCCCTTTGCTAGAAGGATGCATTCACTTGCTATTACGCTGGAAGAAGCCGTCTTTATTTCATATTTATATCGCTCATCCATTTACCACTTCGTAAAAGCATCCAGTTCCTATTTAGTAATGCCCTTCAGATCAGTGCATTTACCCTGAAGAAAGGCAAAACAGGTTCTTAAGAATACCTAGCTCAGTGATGGGATCCTATTCTCTTCCAACAGTTCACTCATGGGACCAAGGTATATACTTCCCAATACAGGCCATGGAGCAAATGCAGCCAGTGTTATACGGATGCCTTCTGGCTGGCCAAAGCAGAAGCGATCTGATGTTGCAGTTAATTCTTTACTTTGCAATCAGAGCAGGAGAGCTGCTAAGCCATCTTTTTTTTATATTGCTAATAACTCTATTCAGTGTACATCTGTCTGAAACTCCCTCTTCTCAGTCTTCTATCCTGGGCGAGAATGCTGTATATTTAAGAGGAGAATCTGCTCCTTTCTTTTGTCCTCTCAGTCTAGTATCTTATTTTAAGCTCTCCAGTGCTAGTGTATATTAGTTGTACAGGTATAAGCACACTTATATCGGTATAACTGCATCCACGTGTTAAGATGATGTCCTGGTATGATTGTATTGGTTAGGAATCACACCCCTAGCCAACATCGCTATAGTGATAGAAAAGCCATGCAGAGCAAGCCTGAGCAGTGGGTTCGTCCTCTTTGTATTCTTGCTCTTTTCTAAGGGTAAAGGCTCTTCATTCAGTGGGGGACAGTAGTGCTCTTCTATATCCACACTAGTTTACCTATACTGGCAAAATGCTCCCAATATAGATGTGGCCTCAGCTGGAACATTGAGTAACTTCCCTCCTGTTTCAGAAGGTTTAAATTAACTGCAAAGACTTAAGCTCTAGCGCAGGCAGAGACTTATCATAGAATATCGGGGTTGGAAGGGACCTCAGGAGGTCATTTAGTCCAACCCCCTGCTCAAAGCAGGACCAATCCCCAATTAAATCATCCCAGCCAGGGCTTTGTCAAGCCTGACCTTAAAAACCTCTAAGGAAGGAGATTCCACCACCTCCCTAGGTAACCCATTCCAGGGCTTCACCACCCTCCTAGTGACAAAGTTTTTCCTAATATCCAACCTAAACCTCCCCCACTGCAACTTGAGACCATTACTCCTCGTTCTGTCATCTGGTACCACTGAGAACAGTCTAGATCCATCCTCTTTGGAACCCCTTTCAGGTAGTTGAAAGCAGCTATCAAATCCCCCCCTCTTCCTTCTCTTCCACAGACTAAACAAACCCTGTTCCCTCAGTTTCTCCTCATAAGTCATGTGTTCCAGTCCCCTCATCATTCTTGTTGCCCTCCGCTGGACGTTTTCCAATTTTTTCACATCCTTCTTGTAGAGTGGGGCCCAAAACTGGACACAGTACTCCAGATGAGGCCTCACCAAAGTCGAATAGAGGGGAACGATCACGTCCCTAGCTCTGCTGGCAATGCCCCTACTTACACATCCCAAAATGCCATTGGCCTTCTTGGCAACATGGGCACACTGTTGACTCATATCCAGCTTCTTGTCCACTGTCACCCCTAGGTCCTTTTCTGCAGAACTGCTGCCGAGCCATTCGGTCCCTAGTCTGGGGACTAGGTGTATGGGATTCTTCTGTCCTAAGTGCAGGACTCTGCACTTGTCCTTGTTGAACCTCATCAGATTTCTTTTGGCCCAATCCTCCAACTTGTCTAGGTCCCTCTGTATCCTATCCCTCCCCTCCAGCGTATCTACCACTCCTCCCAGTTTAGTGTCATCTGCAAACTTGCTGAGTGTGCAATCCACACCATCCTCCAGATCATTAATGAAGATACTGAACAAAACCAGCCCCAGGACCGACCCTTGGGGCACTCCACTTGATACTGGCTGCCAACTAGACATAGAGCCATTGATCGCTACCCGTTGAGCCTGACAATCTAACCAGCTTTCTATCCACCTTATAGTTTATTCATCCAGCCCATACTTCTTTAACTTGCTGGCAAGAATACTGTGGGAGACCATGTCAAAAGCTTTGCTAAAGTCAAGGAATAACACGTCCACTGCTTTCCCTTCATCCACAGAACCAGTTATCTCGTCATAGAAGGCAATTAGATTAGTCAGGCATGACTTGCCCTTGGTGAATCCATGCTGACTGTTCCTGATCACTTTCCTCTCCTCTAAGTGCTTCAGAATTGATTCCTTGAGGACCTGCTCCATGATTTTTCCAGGGACTGAGGTGAGGCTGACTGGCCTGTAGTTCCCAGGATCCTCCTTCTTCCCTTTTTTAAAGATGGGCACTACATTAGCCTTTTTCCAGTCATCTGGGACATCCCCCGATCACCATGAGTTTTCAAAGAGAATGGCCAATGGCTCTGCAGTCATATCCGCCAACTCCTTAAGCATTTTCGGATGCAGCATATCGAGCCCCATGGACTTGTGCTCGCCCAGCTTTTCTAAATAGTCCCGAACCACTTCTTTCTCCACAGAGGGCTGGTCACCTCCTCCGCATGCTGTGCTGCCCAGTGCAGTAGTCTGGGAGCTGACCTTGTTCGTGAAGACAGAGGCAAAAAAAGTACATTAGCTTTTTCCACATCCTCTGTCACTAGGTTGCCTCCATCATTCACACTTTCCTGGATTTTCTTCTTGTTCTCTAGTTTGTCTCTTACTTAATTTAAAAATAAAGTGGCTGAATTATTTAGGGTTTCAAAGCACTTACTCCCCATGTAGGGTTTTTAGGGCAATTTCATCTGTGCACTGAACCATGCCAGTGATGACACTGCAACAGTTTCACTGTGCTTCTTCTGGGGCTGATCTTCAATCAGATAAATGCAGGGCGTAGTTTAAATGTAAAAATAAACAAACATAGGCTGTATCATAAAGGATGCATATGCTTTGCTGTTTTTCCACTGCTTTTGTGCTCAGGACCTGAACTAAGTTTGACTTTCCTTGTTTTAATTTTTTCAACCTATTTCAGGATGCAGATTGCACAAACCCTTCACTAGTGATTAGAAAACACAAGGGTTTGGGTGAATTCAGTGAGATACACATGCTTTTTCTGTTTCTCTAGAACCACCCTGAAATTGCAAAGCAGCTAGCCACATGCCCCTTTAATGCCCGCCATCAGGTTCCCAGAGCTGAGATCAGCCGTCATATATCAAGCTGTGATGACAAAAGCTTCATTGAGGAGCACATTGGTGAGAAAATATTAGACTCCTTCGGCTCTGTAAACTCACTTTGGGAACTCTTGGGCTAACTGAGTTCTAACGTAACTTCTGCTGTTAATGTTAGATTGTTTTAATGCTCTATTATTCCATAAGCAACCCTTTACCTGTAAAAAGAAAAGGAGTACTTGTGGCACCTTAGAGGCTAACCAATTTATTTGAGCATGAGCTTTCGCGAGCTACAGCTCACTTCATCGGATGCATCCGATGAAGTGAGCTGTAGCTCACGAAAGCTCATGCTCAAATAAATTGGTTAGTCTCTAAGGTGCCACAAGTACTCCTTTTCTTTTTGCGAATACAGACTAACACGGCTGTTACTCTGAAACCTTTACCTGTAGTGCTTCATGATCCTGAAGCAGCAGGAGTCCTTGAAGGCTTGAGTTTCATTCATTCTGTGTCCATGCAAATTCTCCTAAGCATCTGAGAGGCAACTGGCTTGTATTACATGTGTTATCTGCCAGAGATTTTAGCATTAAAATGGGAACTGTGCATTATGCCATAAACTGTGTGTGTTGAATGAGATCTAGTTGGGAATCTGGATGGCTTAGAGAGGAAAGATAGTGGCCATGAGAGGGGTGGGTCTCCAGTGCAGATCTGATCTGATAGTGACCAAAAATCTTTATAGCCTGTCTAGTGGCATATGTGAAATAAATTGGTCTCAGTCCAGTTCTTAATGGACAAGTGTCTAGATCATAACAATCCTCACTTCTGTTACATCCTTCTTGACTATCTTAGCAGAAAAGCCATGACTGAGCCAGGGAGGCTAAATAACTTTCCCAACAGGAGTTGGGTTCCTCCAGTTCAGAGTGGGGCAAGTTGGGGAGGAGACTATGGAGAAGCTTCCCTACCACTGCCCATGCTGTCTGCTCTGTGATGAGGAGTTCACTATCCAGGTCTGTCAGCCCAGCACCTAAATCACTTGGTTATGTGGGTCATGTTCCAGTTCTTCCCCCCACTGATATCTATATGGCTATCACTACACTGGAAAACGTACCTATTCTCTGGCAAATGTAGAGTTGTACTGAAGATAGCAATGATGTGCGTGTTAATGTAGACAGGGCTTAGAGCATGACAGTAGTGAAAAAACCCTGAGAAGACTTTTGTGACATGACAGTAGAAACACACCTGAACCCTCTCCCAATTCGTATGTTGGAGCAGCTGCACCATTGCTGAAAAATGTGTGCAGAATTGTTTAGCTTTAGAAAAGGCCTAAAACAGGCATTGGCAAATGGGGGCCACATCCACCCTGCCAGATCATTTGATTTGGCTTGCCAAACATTCGGTGTTGTACAAACCTTTCTGAGTTAGACAATATATAGCCTCTTAAGGTATGGCCCACCAAAGGGTTCTCATGGATTTTGTATCCCTTTGCTACCTTCAAGATGCCCATCCCTGGCCTCAAGAGTTTTGCTCCTAAGACTAGGGGAGTACCTGATCAGCTTCCAGTGTATGCTGCTCCTCTCCAAGGCCTAGAGCTATTCTACAGCCAGGTCAAAAAATGATTAATGTACCTAAAATAGGATTTTATTTTATCCAAAAAGATTTTCTCACTAAGACTCTTCTTTGCTTTAAGTGAGTCAGTCAAATAACTGCCAGGGAGAGAAGATTAACATTGTCAGCATGTGGCAGCCGCCCCCATGTGACGAAGATTGGGATAGAGGTAAGGACGTAGGTTGATGACACGGGCTGTCAGCGCCTGCTATTCCCTTCTTCTTGTCCCCAAAGAAGTCACATGGACTAGGAGAGAGAGGTCCCATAGATTCTTCTGCACAGATCATGTGTTGGGACACCCAATTATACTGTCTCTGAACAAATTAAGTTCTCCTGCTTCACAGGCTCTTCCACATGCCTTCTATTCTCTACAAAACTTCTGTTGTTTTCCATGTAGTCTGTTGCACCATCTGTGCTTTGATGAAAATGGAAATTGATGATAACCTTTACACTTTATATTTCTCAGTTAAATGTCTGCTTTGCTATCACTTATGCCAAGCCTTAAAAAATTCTCATTCCGTTTTGTAAACCTAGCAGCGTCTCTGCCATATTTCTTATTTGATGTTTCTGTGACACTTGCAGAAGTTACTCGGTACTGAGCCACAATGATGTCTATTTCCTTTTGGCAGATCTACAGGAGCAATCAAATTCTGCTTTCGTTTGGGGCACGTTCAGTAGTGGCGTAAACAGGTAGCAAAAGGTGTATTTCTTGTGACAGTGCTTTCCATAAAAGATGTGCTTTCAAACTACTTTGAACTCATGCTGCTGTGTTGTTGGGAAGATGCAATTTACTTTATGAATTCTATTTTTGGGGTGATGGTGGGGGCGTTCCCACTGGCATGACTCAACATTCCTGTGCCCCGGGTCAATGTTTCCTGTCTCCTTTTAGTGGCAGATCCATAGGAGAGTATAAGAACATACTGTTGCTACCAGATAATGGTTACTCCTCTAGTTCTACTGCAGTACTATTAGTGCTGATGGTCCTGGGTTCAATCCCCACTGGTTCTGTATTTGTTGGGGGGGTTATTAAACACTAAACTGTTCTGCTGGGCTTGATAGAAATGCAGACTGATGTCAGCTGTTAAGCAATTTAGGCTTAAACTTCTGACAGCTAATCTAATCTCTCATGACCTGAGTCAGAAATAATCATTTTGTTGTTTGTGTAATCACAATGCAGGATTGGAAAATGAAGCATAATGTGTCTGGTCATTATCTCTGTCTCACCCCTGAACACCCAAATCATTGTACTGTGCCTTACCTCTCTAATCAGAGGTCATCAACATATGAACTTCTACAGCCTGTAACAGTGACATAGAATTGTAGGACTGAAGGGACCTCGAAGTCCTCTAGTCCAGTCCCATGCACTCATGGCAGGACTAAGTATTATCTAGACCAGTGGTTTTCAAACTGCGGGTCGTGACCCAGAACTGGGTTGCGGAATGAAAGGCACTGGGCCGCGGCGGCTCTCGTCAGCACTGCTGATCGGGCTGTTAAAAGTCCCGTCGGTGGTGCTGCCCAGCTAAGGCAGGCTAGTCCCTAGCTGTTCCGACACTGCACTGTGCCCTGGCAGCGGCCAGCAGCAGGTCCAGCTCCTAGGTGGGGGGTGAGCCCCAGGGCTCCATGCGCTGCCCCTGCCCCGAGCACCGACTCTGCACTCCCATTGGCCAGTTCCCGGCCAGTGGGAGCTGGGTGGGGCAATGCCTGTGGGCGAGAGGCATGCGGAGCTGCTTGCACCCCTGCGCCTAGGAGCCGGACATGCTGCTGGCCGCTTCCGGGGTGCAGCGTTGTCCGCAGTGCCAGGAAAGGCAGGAAGCCTGCCTCTGCACCCCAGCTGCACCGCTGACCAGGAGCCTCCCTAGGTAACACCACACCCCTGTCCCAGCTCTGAACCCCCCAAACCCAGAGCCCGCTCCTGCAGCCCCAGCCCAGAGCCCTGACCCCCTCCCACACTCTGAGCCCCTCATTTCTGGCCGCAGCCCACACCCCAGACTCCTCATCCCCAGCTCCTTTGGATCGCGGGCATCAACAGTTTTTTTCAACTGGGTCACCAGAAAAAGAGTTTGAAAACCACTGATCTAGACCATCCCTCACAGATGTCTGTCTAACCTGCTCTTAAAAATCTCCAGTGATGGAGATTCTGCAACCTCCCTAAGCAATTTATTCCAGTGCTCAACCACTTAGACAAAAGGAAAAACTTCCTGTCAAACCTAAACCGCCCTTGCTGAAATTTAAGCCCATTGTTTCTTGTCCTATTCTCAGTGGTTAAAGAGAACAGTTTTTCTCCCTTTTCCTTGTAGCAACCTTTTATCTACTTGAAAACCGTTATGTCCCTCCTCAGTCTTCTCTTCTCCAGGCTAAACAAACCCAATTTTTTTCAATCTTCCCCCATAGGTCATGTTTTTTAGACCTTTAATCAGTTTTGTTGCTCTTCTCTGAACTTCCTTCAATTTGTCCACATCTTTCCTGAAATGTGGCACCAATCATTGGACACAATACTCCAGATGACATTTAATCAGCATGGACTAGAGCAGTAGAATTACTTCTCGCGTCTTGCTTACAACACTCCTGCTAATGCATCTCAGAATGATGTTGACTCCTATTTAGCTTGTGATCCAGTATGACCCTCAGATCCTTTTCTTCAGTACTCCGTCCTAGGCAGTCATTTCCCATTTTGTATGTGTGCAACTGATAGTGGAGTACTCTGAATTTGTTCTTATTGAATTTCATCCTGTGACGGCTTCCCCCAGGGGTGCCACCTGGGACTGGGGTTCCACTGAGCCCACTGACTCACCAGCCTGGGCTCCCTCTCAGCACTGTGCTGCTGTGGCAGGCTATAGACTGCTCCTGGACCTACACTCCCAGCAGCATTCACACAGGCAGGGACACACCCAGCTGCAGTTTCATGCAGGCTTTGGACAGCCACTGCATGATCCAGCAATAGAGAGGCTACAGCCAAAATAACCCCCAGTCTGGGATCCCAGAGCTGTACCATCCCGCCCTGATCAAAACCCCAATCAGTATGAATTTATTACCCAGTTCGCCATTCCCTCAGTGTGGAGAGGACAATGCATACTTGTGTTAACCAGGCTGAGATTTCCCCCCAGACACTTTGGTCACAGGCATACCAGTTTAGATAAAGCAAAAAAGTTTAACTACAAAAGAGAGATTATAAGTGATAGAAACAGACCAAAGCAGATTACCTAGTAAATAAACAGAACTGCAAACTGTAAGCCGAAAATACTAGAAAGATTGGATATGAATTAACAAATTCTCACCCTGGTTGATGATACAGTCAGGCTTGCAGATTCTTAAGGGACAAGCTGCATTTGTTTTGCAGCTTGGGATCTCCTACCCTAAGCTTCTAAGACTTTTTCTTTTAGAGCTTCTCTCTGTTGAGTTGTGGGGAAGTGAAGAACAACCAACAATGTCACTCCTTGCCTTATATAGCTTTTTCATATGGCAGGAGCTCTGTTTCAAACTTCAGAGTAACAGCCGTGTTAGTCTGTATTCGCAAAAACAAAAAGGAGTACTTGTGGCACCTTTAGAGACTAACCAATTTATTTGAGCATGAGCTTTCGTGAGCTACAGCTCACTTCATCGGATGCATACCGTGGAAACTGCAGCAGACTTTATATACACACAGAGAATATGAAACAATACCTCCTCCCACCCCACTGTCCTGCTGGTAATAGCTTATCTAAAGTGATCATCAGGTTGGGCCATTTCCTAGCATGAGCTTTCGTGAGCTACAGCTCACTTCATCGGATGCATACTAGCATGAGCTTTCGTGAGCTACAGCTCACTTCATCGGATGTGTGGCGGGGTGGAGGGTGAGAAAACCTGGATTTGTGCTGGAAATGGCCCAACCTGATGATCACTTTAGATAAGCTATTACCAGCAGGACAGTGGGGTGGGAGGAGGTATTGTTTCATATTAGAATCATAGAATCATAGAATATCAGGGTTGGAAGGGACCCCAGAAGGTCATCTAGTCCAACCCCCTGCTCAAAGCAGGACCAATTCCCAGTTAAATCATCCCAGCCAGGGCTTTGTCAAGCCTGACCTTAAAAACCTCTAAGGAAGGAGATTCTACCACCTCCCTAGGTAACGCATTCCACTGTTTCACCACCCTCTTAGTGAAAAAGTTTTTCCTAATATCCAATCTAAACCTCCCCCACTGCAACTTGAGACCATTACTCCTCGTTCTGTCATCTGCTACCATTGAGAACAGTCTAGAGCCATTATATTCTCTGTGTGTATATAAAGTCTGCTGCAGTTTCCATGGTATGCATCCGATGAAGTGAGCAGTAGCTCACGAAAGCTCATGCTCAAATAAATTGGTTAGTCTCTAAGGTGCCACAAGTACTCCTTTTCTGTTTCAAACTTGGTTCCCAGACCAGTTTGTGGAAAAATTCAGGTACCCCAAATGGAGTCCAGAAGCATGGTCTGGTCACATGCCCTTGCAGAGTCATAGCAGCCATAACTTACAGACTGGCCTTCCACAGGAAGGCTAAGCTATTCCACAGCCCATTGTCTTTGTTGATGAGCCATTAGCACTGTTTGGCTTCTTCATTGTTGAACCTGAAAGGCTGGCTGTGGGTGTTTTCCAGAGTAAGCCCCTTTGAAATACAGATACCTAGTCAATATTCATAACTTCAGATACAAAAATGATACATGCATACAAATAGGATAATCATATTCAGCAAATCATAATTTTTTCCAATGACACCTTACATGACGAACTTGTACAAAACATCATAATTATGCCATAATCATCCTAATAATAATACTATGATGACTATGGAGTGTTGCACATCCTATTTACTTCAGACCATTTCTCCAGTTTGTCCAGATCATTTTGAATTTTAATCCGGTCCCCCAAAGTACTTGTAACCCTTGCAGCTTGGTATTGTCTGCAAACTTTATAAATGTGCTCTCTATGCCATTATCTAAATTGCTGATGAAGATACTGAACAGAACTGGACCCAGAACTGATCCCTGTGGGACCCCACTCAGTATGCCCTTCCAGCTTGACTGTGAGCCACCTACTCTCTGGGAACGATTTTCCAAACAGTTATTCACCCACCTTGGAGGAGCGCCATCTAGGTTGTATTTCCCTAGTTTGTTTATGAGGAGGTCATGCGAGACCATATCAAAAGCCTTATTAAACTTAAGATACACCACATCTACCATTACCCTCCCCCATCCACAAGGCTTGTTACACAGTCAAAGAAAGCTATTAGGTTGGTTTTGCCACGATTTGTTCTTGACAAATCCATGCTGACTGTTCCTTATCGCCTTATTATTTTCTAGGATTCAGCAATTTGATTGCTTAATTATTTGCTCCATTATCTTCTCGGGTACTGATGTTAAGCTGACTGGTCTGTAATTCCTCAGGTTGTCCTTATTCCCCTTTTTATAGATTCGGCGCTATATTTGCCTCTTTTCTAGTCCTCTGGAATCTCCTGTCTTCCATGTCTTTTCAAAGATAATTGCTTATGGCTCAGATATCTCCTCAGTCAGCACCTTGAATATTTTAGGATGTATTTCATCAGGCCCTGCTGACTTGAAGACATCTAACTTGTCTAAGTAATTTTTAACTTTTTCTTTCCCTATTTTAGCCTCTGATCCTATCTCATTTTCACTGGCATTCACTGTTAGACGTCTGCATGAAGTCTGCATGTATAGAGATGACTAGGGCATGTGTGCTGAGATGCCATTTACAGTTGAGGGCAGTGCAATACTGATAATCAAGCTTTAACTCTGGTTTTTCTTGCTGTCTTTGGCTTATTTCTTTCTTGTCTGGATGACTGATTCTGGGGATTTTAGTCAAAGTAGATGGCATCAACATGTTGTACACTTTTCTCTAGCCTTTGTGAGGAGAAGTAACTGTTCTGATTGCATGAAGGTTTGTTTAAATTAACATACTCTGTTGTCTTCAGTTTTAGAAGAATACTTGAATATTTATAGTAAAAGGTACTTGGCTAAAAGAAGTACACATGTGTAGGATAATTCATATTTGATCTCTTTCAGCCCTGGGTCCAGCGTAGTAATGGAACAAAAGAGTAACCTAATGTCAGGCATGAGAGCACCCAAGTCCTTGCCGTATAGCCTATCCTGGAAAAGCAGTAAGTACAACGGCTGGAGGTCTCCTCATGCTGTAAGATGGGACCTACATGTTAGCTCAAAGTGGAACGGGATAACTTTTCTCTGTATTTTTATTCCGTGTGTCAGCATTCTCCTCCATAAACTGAAATGCTTTTATTACCACCATCAGCAAGTGGAGATGGAGAGCTCTGTAACACAATCCTCCCTAGAAGCAGCTGCATTTCTGTAGTGGATGGAGTGTCTTCTGTATCCAGGTTTTATTTTGCTGTAGGTGGTATTGTGTCAAAGGTTGTCAGGCTCCATGTATTGCCCCCATTACTGTAGCATCTGACATTTAACTTATTCACCGCTATTGGTTGAACAAAAGTCGAGGCTTACAAACAGGTCTGAGTTTGGCACAGTGGAGCTCAACACAGTTGTAGCTCTTCGGGTATAGCTGCTACTGAAGTCAGTGGAAGCTGTACACGTGTGTAGCAGCTGTAGCATTTGGTTTGGATTTGCAAAACTTGATTGAAAACTCAGAGCTAGGGTGTGTCTATCCAGGAAAACCTACCAGTATTACTTCCAAGGGGATGTAATCTAAACTAAAAAGGCCATTGTTTGGAATAAGTGTTCATGTCGGAAGTCACCCACATAGTGGTGTAGTAATGTGTATTCCTGAGGGAATTCTGCACTAAAAATTAAACATTCTGCACACAATATTTTTAAAATTCTGTATATTTTATTTGTCAAAATAATAATATAATCACACCAGTTTCAATTATTTTGGGATCTTATTTCAAAATACCTGTCAGCCAGTATGTCTGTAACAATACAGACCGCAAAAAAGATTCCCCCAGGAGTAGAGAGTCAAAGAAACTCCTACAACAACCCAGTTCCTGTTTCTCTGTTATGCTTTTGTTGGGCACCTGTCTGAGTGTGTCACACACATCAGCTGGGCCCGTCTTGGGAGAAATCTCTGTCCCTCCAGTCTTAGACATCCACACCCCCTACCCTCCCAGAGTCCAGCTGTGGGGCACCCCATTAGTCCCCCAGACACCTGCACCCCCTACCACCCAGAACCCAGGGATCCAGAGGGAGAAACAGCCTGATGCTGGGTCCCAGGCTTGTACAGAGTTTCCTGCATGCCACTTCCTTCCTTCAGGACCTGCTGGGAACTGCACCTGCATGGAAAAGTCCAGCTCCCCCTCCCCCTGGCAGTGTCATGTATTTGCAAGCTGGAGAGCCAGGCTCTGCTAGGTCCCGCATCTGCTACTGACAGCCAGCAGCTTTGCAGCACTAATTCTGCTCTGGGGGTGGGGGGGGGAATGAAATTATGTGCAAATTCTGCACTGTGTTGTGGCACAAAATTCCCCCTGGAATAAATGTTGGTAAATTTCCCCTATATACAAGCCTGGGTCTGTTCCCAATGGTGTCTATGGATGAGTCTATTGTAGTTGTTGGGGAGTGTGGGCTCAAGACTTGGCATTTTCTCAGTCATCTGAGTCCATCCCTGATGAGCTGAAATGGCTGTTATCCCTCCCAAAGTCAGATCCTGAGCTTCAGCTCCATGCCTTACTCTGAATGCCCTGTCTCAGCCCTTTGCTGCATGGCTGCCGTGATTTCCTGTCCACCACATGTCCTGCTAGTGGAGGGGACGAGGATCTCCAAACCGCAGATGTCAGGCTGTGGGGACTGGAAACGGCTCAGAAAAGGAAGCAAAAATTACCCAGGGTCTGGAATGGCTTCCATACAAGGAGAAAAGGAGTACTTGTGGCACCTTCGAGACTAACCAATTTATTTGAGCATGAGCTTTCGTGAGCTACAGCTCACTTCATCGGATGCATACCGTGGAAACTGCAGAAGACATTATATACACACAGAGACCATGAAACAATACCTCCTCCCACCCCACTGTCCTGCTGGTAATAGCTTATCTAAAGTGATCATCAAGTCGGGCCATTTCCAGCACAAATCCAGGTTTTCTCACCCTCCGCCCCCCCCACATACAAACTCACTCTCCTGCTGGTAATAGCCCATCCAAAGTGACCACTCTCTTCACAATGTGTATGATAATCAAGGTGGGCCATTTCCTGCACAAATCCAGGTTCTCTCACCCCCTCACCCCCCTCCAAAAACCACACACACACAAACTCACTCTCCTGCTGGTAATAGCCCATCCAAAGTGACCACTCTCCCTACAATGTGCATGATAATCGAGGTGGGCCATTTCCAGCACAAATCCAGGCTTTCTCACCGCCCCCCCCCCGGAAACACACACACACACACAAACTCACTCTCCTGCTGGCAATAGCTCATCCAAACTGACCACTCTCTAAGTTTAAATCCAAGTTTAACCAGAACGTCTGGGGGGCGGGGGGTAGGAAAAACAGGGGGAAATAGGCTACCTTACAAGGAGAGACTAAAGAGATGACTAAGCGGGATGTGATAGAGGCCTATAAAATCATGATTGTTGTAGAAAAAGTGAATAGAGAAGCATTATTTACCATTTCACACAATACAAAAACCAGGGGGTCACCTGATCAAATGAATAGGCAGTAGGTTTAATACAAACAAAAGGAAGTACTTTTTCGCACCGTGCGCAACTAACCTGTGGAACTCATTGACATGGGATGTTGTGGTGACCAAAAGTGTAACTGGGCTTAAGCAAGAATTGGATAAGTTCATGGAGGATAGCTCCATCAACAGCTATTAGCCAAGATAATAAGGGATGTTACCCCATGCTTTAGGTGACTCTAAATCTGTAACTGCTAGAAGCTGGGAGTGGAAGAGAGGGGTGAATCACTCCATAATTGCTCTGTTGTGTTTACTCCCCTTGAAGCTCTGGTAGGGGCCACTGTTGGAGACAGGATACTGAGCAAGATGGAATATGATCTGACCTAGTATTGCAGCTCTTATGAGCTCTTGCCACATATGACTCTTCACAAGGTTTTGTTCTTTAAAAACTGATTCAGTTGCCCAGTGTCCCAAGAGCCCGATTCCCAAAGCATTGAGTTCAGGGTATCTATTATTAAACAGCCTGGTGGTATTCCATGCCATTTGGATCTTAGGGAGGGAGTTTCATGTATTTACACTATACTTAATTGAAAATCTTTTACCCCTTAAACAGCAACAAGCATTAACTGGAAGGAGGTGTGACCCATTGAGCGCTTTTCTTGGTCCCCTTGTCAAACTGTAGCTGTGACGGACTGGCCATAAAGCTGCCCTGTTCCGGGGATGCCTGTGGCTTGAAAGAAAGCAAGATTTTGCAAGAGAATTCCTTTGAAGTAGCCATTAGTTTAAACATTAGGGAGGATTATGGTCTTTTACTTCTGAGTATATGACAGAGTTTCTGTAATCTGAGCATCTGTTCCCAGTGTGAGCCCCACTTGCTACAGAGACTGTCTCCTTGATCTTGGGCAAGTTACTTAAGCTCCCCGTGCCTCAGTTTCCCCATCTACAGAATGGAGGGATAGTAATTTTAAGGTCAGGCTTGGCAAAGCCCTGGCTGGGATGATTTAATTGGGGATGGGTCCTGCTTTTGAGCAGGGGTTGGACTAGATGACCTCCTGAGGTCCCTTCCAACCCTGATATTCTATGATAATACTTACCCTGCGAGTTAAGTATTACTAGTTATCTGAGAAGATAAACATGCAACTTATAAAGCATCCTCAGATGAAAGGTGATGGAGAAGCACAAAATAGCATTATTACGGTTTACACTTTGGGTAGGAATTTGCCAGTTTAAAAAAAAAAGGCCTCCACTTTTGCAGGAGATCCCCATTGAAATACACATGCTACTTGACGCCTGCTATAAATTGCCAGGCGAAAGCGTGAATGAACTGAGAATGCAGTATCATGGACACAGTTATTTGCAGTGCAAAACACACTCCACATAAATGGGGGCTTGGTATGAAGCTTATTTCTGTAGTTTATTTTTATCACTGTATTTTGAGCTAGTAGGTCAGGATTCATGTAACTGTAACTCTGAGGTGCTGAGTGATGAATACGTTCCAAAAGCATAACGTCTAATAGTCTGGTTGTAATCTGATTTAAGAAAAATCTGAAAATTGTAACACACTATGCTAATCGACTCCTTTGCACCAAGCAGGATATTTTTTTTTTTACCCTTTAAGTGCAGTTCTCCTGTCAAAAGCAGCCTTACATAAAACACATGGGCGGGGGAACAAGAGAGAGGTGATTAATTCCCAAGTTTTCCTCAGGTGTTAGGCCAGAAAATTCATGACGATATTATTTATATCGTTGTTACAACCAGGATCTCATGGTGCTAAGGGCTGTACAACCAGAGAACTAAAAGACAGTCCCTTCCCCAAAGAGCTTAGAATCCAAGTAAGAATCTGAAAGTCATGCTGGCTTGTGCATTGCCAAGAATTAGAGATTCTGCAGCTGGAACTCAGTTTGACTAATCTGGCTATACACAAGCCAGCTCTCCCTCTCAGCTTTGCTGGCTTTGCAGGGCTAGCAGAAGTAGTTTGGTCAGTAAAGTAAGCAGAAAGATAACAAACAAATGCACATAAGTGGCAGGTCAGAGTAAAGGGAACTGTCTAATATCCTCGCTTTTCAAGCCAGAACTAAACTTTAAAAATGTTCCAGTACTTAGAGCAGCAGTGAAGCTTGCATTTTGCCTTCAAAACACCTCTTTTGGACTCCTTTTTAAGCAGACCTGTTAGGTACAACCAGATGCTTAATCACCTCCCATGATTAAAAAGCCAGGCAGCCCAGGATATTGTACCAATTTCACAATAAAATCTGCTGGGTGCATGTGTCTAGGGAGTACAGGGTGCGTTGTCGGCAGCCCTCTGCTTTTTTTTATGCTGAGGTGCATGGATGGGAAATTGGTACTTGAAAAATGACTGCTCATCAGCTTTTGCTACGGTTATCACTATGGGCTGGCTGGCTGTGGTATGGAATAGTCGACCATTTCCAGATGCTGGACAGTAGGTGTCCTGATTTCAGGTGGAGAGTCCACATGAATCATTGGAGAGGTACTGGAACATTTCACAGACAAAACCTGCAATCAGTCTTGTCACTGTATGGGCAAGCCACCTTGAAATTGTGTGCACCTGTATCTGATTAGATTTTCTAGTACATTAATCTTGTGAGATGAGGTTTTCTAAGGAGGATACTTGGGTGAAAGGGGGAATGGCTTAGCTCAGTGCCTGAAGGTCACAGCATTGATAAACACACACTGGAGATGAGTTCAGATGTGTCTGTGTACAATTGGATTGGTTGAGAGTGAGCTAAAGCAGAACGACTTACTCCAAGTGTGTGGTAAGGACCCTTAGCGTGCCCAAATAGAGCAGCTGGTGATATAAAGCTTTAGCCAGCTTTCTAGCCAAGGTGTGGTGAGGATCCAGTCTAGCAGGGCTTCCTGGAGACCTACAGAACATACCTGTGCTTCATATTTGATCTTTCTTAATGAACATTGCACTATGGGCTGATGCACGGGATCAGCCTTGTTCTGCTGGGTCGGCTCCCAAAGTCACAGCAGTAAGGACGGTTGCTTGGTTTTCATTCCACTGAAGGTGTTGGAGCTCCAGCCAGACAGGCTGGGTCTATTTTTGGGAAGGAACTAATGCTGAGCTCTGGGCTCAGGTTGGGCACTAGTCCTGATCTTGCATGAGCACAGCCAAAGGGGCAGGAATAACAGCATCCCACCATACATTGGGACTCTATATAGAGCAGTGAGACACCTGCTTCCCCCAGTTAAGGAGCTTTTCCTGCATGTTGCTTGTAAACAGAGAACGGTTTGTCTAATAAACTCCCCCCCCTCTGTGTATATGAAAGGGCCCCATAGCCCGTATCCAGGCCTCCAGTCCCATTCCCCTACTCCCTGGTATGCTGACCAAGGAGCAAAACGCTAGCTCCCCTGTGCTCGTACAGGTGTTGCTTGTGCTCTGGGGGTGGTAGCATGAGGAGTGCTGCGTCGCTGCTTTGGGGAGACCGCAAACTGCCTGCCTGTGAGCACGAGTGTGGAAGAACAGTCCAAGTGTCTGCGTTTCAACACAGTGATTGACTTTGCTGAGGGGGTAGCTTGTGGACCTAGACTGAGTCCAAAGCAGCTTGTCTGATGCTTACAACTGGGGGATGATGTTAGAGCTGCTGTTGTTGATTATCTAAAATCTCTTGCTTTTTCATCTAATTGCAGGAGCCGGTAACTGAAGACCAGAGAAGAGGCTGCTATTGAGTGCTCATCATCTGTTTCCTTTAGAAATGTGAGGTGCTGGTTAGGAGACTCAGACTTATAAATTCCCTCTGTGTTGGCTAAGCACTCGCAGCCCTAACCTTCCTGCAGAACTGTCCTTCATGTATCGACTGCTGTCCTGAAATTATCCCGACCAAGGTAATTAGACGGAATGCTGTTAACCCTTGATATCAGAGATCAGACCCTCAAAAACTAACTCCACACACGCTGATGCCAAGGAGCTAGCAGAGTTCAAACTGTCTGGATCAGCATGCTCTACAAGTTACCTCCTGCAGGGGGTTTGCGTAAATCATTGCTCAAGCCCTGCATGTCTTTGGATTTAAATGTGTTGCAGCTGTTTACCACTGCATGGTGCTGATGGTACGTCCCTCTCATAGGGATTGCTGTGCCAGGTCAGACCATTGGTCCATGTGAGCCCACACTGGGGGTAAGCTCTCGGTGGTACATCTCTCCCCGATGGGGAGTTAGGCACCTGAATGTTTGGTTCCCTCTGTTTCCCTCCAGAGACCTTGAATGTGTTTGTGTGTCCCAGGGTCAGATCAGCTGCAGCTCTAAGGCCTGCCTGTTATGCGCACCCACCTAGATGTGAAAAAGGAGCTGCCATTCAGACTGTAGATGGTGTATGGGGGAGTCAAAGCAAAAAGTCTTTAAAACAAAATATTCTCATTGCTGTTTAGATTAGGCCTAAAAGTTCATCTGTAAGGGAGCTGGGATGGGGGATTCTGCTGAAAAGTGGCTGCCTTATCAATAAAACAGTTGCACTGTGCCCTCCCACCGTGGCAGCCCTAACACCACACTTCTCATATGTGATGCCCAGTGCATGTTGCTGCTTGAGCACCTCTGGCCTGGTGCCCCTCTCTAGTCTCGCTCAGACTCTCTTGGGCTGTGGGGACTTGCAAATGATTTTTGTACTCCGTCACAGGGAGTGCCATTTAGTTCTGAGCAGGGGCATGTGTGGGTGTCCTTGTGCTTCATGGAGAAGGTGAGGGAACGTTAATTGTTGTAAGGACAGGGCTGGGGTGGCAGGAACGTTACACATCCTGGAACATCCCCCCAGTCTAACACCTGGTGTCACGTGATCTGGATAACATTAAAGCGTGAGACTATCCAGCCAGATCCTGGTCTGTAGCTCTGTCCCATCTGTGTCTGTCCAGCAGAGCAAAGGGAACAGAGGGCAGCCAGGAATTTCCCTGACATCAAGCTGGCATAACGAGTTTCATGCTACCTGCTCCCTTCTCCTGGGGCAGAGAAGTGCTGGAGTGGGCCTCCCTAAACCATCTGAGGAAGTGAGCTGTAGCTCACGAAAGCTTATGCTCTAATAAATTGGTTAGTCTCTAAGGTGCCACAAGTCCTCCTTTTCTTTTTGCGAATACAGACTAACACGGCTGTTACTCTGAAACCTAAAGCATCAGACACTGCAGCCATTCTTGGCCCAAAGAGCAGTCTTGGGAGAACTGTGGTAGTCAGCATAGTTTCAAGTAGTCCTTAGCTTACATTAATTACACTAGAAGATATTTCTATCCCCGGCTGGCTCCAGCATCTGCATGTCAGCCAGACATAGGATCTGGCCATCACATTCTAGTCAAACCTGTCTTGTCCTGTTCCCCTCCACCACACAAAAGAGAAGATTTGATATTCTGAGTAAAGAGCAAAGGCCCCTCCTTGCTCTTAGCCTAGCATCACTGCTTGATCCTGTACAGGAAGAATAATCCTGCGCTTGACATCCGCTTGTCACCGTGGAAACAACTATAGGGCTGGCCCTTTGAGGGAGTGAAGTGTGTTTGGTCAGAAGGCAAGTGTAGCAAAATCCGTTTTTGCCACCCTGCCATTCTGACAAGAAATAAATATGTGCTCTGGTTAGTGAGCTCTTCATACACCCATTGTTGCATCCACGAGATACTCTCTTGGGAGGGATTTCAGTGTTCCACTCCTGGCATTGTGGTTTAGTAGGTCCCACTTGCAAACCCGATGAGAGAAATGTCTAAAAACTTGTGATAACGGGTAAGTAGCACCTTCCCCTCCATTAGCAGCAGCTCTGTTATAAAACTTGTTACGTAGTTTTTTTAAGTCTTTGCAACTTGAACATATTTCTCTTGAGGGCAGAGTTAAGTAGTCAACTTCTTAGCAGCAAAGCAAACTCTACATCTTTAGTTTGGCCATTAAAACTAGTCTGTGAAGATCCCAGTGTATGCAGAATAACTCTCCCTAACAATTGTACATAGTGGCAGCATGTCACTAACCTCCGCACTCCAGATTGGCGCAGTCTGCAGCGCCTCCAGAGAATACATTCTGCGTGTGCTGTTAGGTCAGCATGTTCACCTCCAGAGGACAGATGTCATGGGACTTCTTTTAGGCTAGCTATTCTGATGCATTGCCTCAAAGATTTGTGGAGGCAGGAAGGTGCACAGACCTCAGACACTGAGCGTGCCCATCAGCACCAGGGCAGGAATTGAAACAGCGTTGCGTGGAGCTACCTCTCGGATTTCCCAAAGGGCTTGGTGTTGGCCTTCAAGCTTGTCTACAGTGGGAAAGTTATTGAAATAGCTGTTCCGGATTAACTCCCTGTGTGGACATTTACTGCTGAATAAGAGTATCGTTTTCTAATTTAGTTTAAAACTTAATCCACCTCCAAAGTGGATTAAGCTAAATAAGAAAAAGGCACTCGTATTCTAGAAGAGTATGTCTGCATGGGGCCTGAGACAGATGTCGCTATTCTGGGAGACTTCCGTGTGTAGAGACCCTGACTGCTCCTGGTGACATTAGTGGAAAGCGCTGGCTTCAGTGGAGCAGTTAGGCCAAAGCTGCATGTGTCTCAAACTCCCACTCTCCAGTATTAAAGGGCAAGAAAATTCTCAGCTGGGTTTAGGGCAGAGTACCCCTTCCCCCACTATGGGATCATGGAAATAATCCCCTGTTGTCAGTCAATGCTGTGTCTTGTCCCAGCCTGTCACCTGCAGCACTCATACTGACAAGCTCTGACCTTACCCTGCCCGCCCCACCTTAGTAGGGCGTTAACAACATGTACATGTGACCTTACAGCTAACTTGTTATCAGAAGCTGGGTTGAGTGACCTTACAGCTAACTTGTTATCAGAAGCTGGGTTGAGTTTTGATCTAAAAGACCCATGCAATAAATAACCAACATACACACACACACACCCCTTTCAAAGCATATCCAAAAGGGGTCTGGCAGTTTCGGGGAGCCTAAATGAAATAGAAGCAAGCTGTTTATAACCTTTTATCTAGTAGGTTTGCAGATAAGGTACTGCAACTGCAAGGGGACATCTTAGAGAAAAGGAGACCTACTCTGATGTCCCCTCTGCTCTGGCAGAGTTAGGCAAAGCGCTCCTGAACTCTGCACTCAGCTGCTCTTGTCTCTTGAGGTTACAAGCTCTCTGCTGCTCTAACACCCGCAGGTTTTTCATTTGTGGGTTTGGATTGTGAGGAATCAATCCTATTGATTCTTTTCAACCCTCTCTCCATGTTAGTTATCCTGGGTTAGTTAGGATTAGTTAGGACCCACCAAAGGCACTTGTACCTGAGCTGGAAACCAGGGCTATGCTGTCAGAGACTGCCCAGCACCTTGTGTAGAAATACAGCCCTTTTCCAAAATCGGAGCCAGATCTGGTGTTTGGAGAGTGCCTCCTGCAGAGAGAGACGGGGCCCAGTTCCTTGGTGCCCTTGCACTTGTGGTAGCATGTCGCAGCAGCTTCACGGTGGTGGGAGTGACTGTCTCAAGGCACAGGACAGCAGTGAGCTGGGGCAGAATGTCTGTATGCAGGATAAATCAGTGGTGGTCTTCCTTACAAGAAAGCTTCACCTGACCACCCAGCAACTTGATGCTCCTCCAGGGTTAGAAACAAGGGGAAGTTTGAGAAGCCCGTTGTCAAAAGTTATTCTCTGGTTTCCTTTATTGAAGAAAAAAAAAAAACAAAAAAAAAACATGTGCATTGAGCTATAGTTTTATTTGTGGAAGTGTTCAGGATGGGCTGAAAACCTACAGCTTGCTAGTCTGATTATGGGTACATAGGGTGATTAGCAACAGTGGTACTAGCTAATAGCCATTGGGCCACCATTCCTGCACTGGTTATGCACTTCCGAAAATGGGGTCCCACAACTTGGTAGCAGATTTTCAAGATTACCCAGGAGCTCCCCTGAAGAAGAATGGAGGCTACCGGGAAACCTGGCCAAACGCGCTCAAACCAGCATTGTGGAGGGAGCTGCTTTGGTTGCACTTTAAGTGCTTTTGGGGACATCACTGTGCGTTTGTTTGCGCGTTGCACAGCGCAGTAATGTTACACTGCATAAAGCTAAAACAATGAGGCATGTAGAGAAAAGAGACACAGTTAAGAGTTTAGTTGATTTCTCAGGGGTGAAAATAACCTGAGTTTGAGCTTTTGTTTTGTTTCCCATGTTCTGGAAATACTGTTCCTAAAAGCTGTCAGTGGCTGTACTTTTGTTCGTATTTCAATAAAACCTGCTTTTTGGATTGCTCACACTGCCTTGTCATCTTACACCACTTTAGCAGGCCATTTTATTTCCTTTTCCTTTGTCTTCCAACAAAAATGAAGAGAAAAATAACCTGTTTATAGCATCTCTCTAATCCTATAAGCAGCCCTGTCTGCTCTCAAGAATTCCATCGTCTCAGAATGGTAGATTATATTACCTCCAGCACCGACTGGTGAATTCTAGATTGTAGTGAGATTGGTGTGATTGAGCTGTGTATGCCTTTAACAAGGCGGTGCATTGAAGAATAAATCTGATTTAAGGAGGTAATTGATCCAGTCTAGCAAGAGGAAAATGAGCCCCCAGTAGTGGCAACCTAGAACAGCACAAATAGATTTTAGGCTGTAGGTAACATTTCCAGTGCTTAAATTACTTAAGAACCTTTGGCCTTGTTGGTGTGGGAAAATATTTTTTGGTTTAAGTGAATGGTTAAAATTCAGACTTTCTAGCTGCATGGGTCTGATGCTTGTGGACATTGAGTTCAGTATCCAAAGGGCCTTGGTTTGGTTTATATCAATTGAGGAAGGGGTTTAAGCTAAACCACCCCCAGCAACCCACTCTTCTACTGGAATAAGAGTGCCCCTGCAGGGGCGTTCACCACTGGCATCACTATTCCCAAACAGCTGCATTGACCTGAGTTCCAGTCATGCCCATCACTCATTTCTCAGTTTCCAATGCAAACAATATTAGGAAATACAAAATTAAGATTTAAAGATAAATTCCATTGTCTCATAAAACAGCAAGACTCCTAATTTATTCTGTCACAAAACCAACCCCACCCCCTGAGCCTTAGCTTGAACCAAATTACCAATTCTAATGAACGTGATGTTGAGTCGGAAGTGCACTAGCTACTGCATCTGTCAGTATCTTCCTCAGTTTGTATAACTTATGGTAAAGTAATAACACAGACACTGACCTTACATGTAAACAAAATACCAATCACAATGACTAACCTAATCTTCAGCCTTGGCAGTCTGCAAAGCACATCAGTCAGTTTCATGGTATTCCCTTGATAGCTGTTGGGAACACTGGGGCATGGCCACTAGGTAACTCGAGGGGATGGAAGACCACGAGTGTCGATGAAGCCCCCTTGCACTAGGCTCCGGTGTCCTTGGCCCCCCCTCCTGCCTGGAGGCATTCGCAGCAGCTCTGCGTACTAGGCCCAAGTGTCCTTGGCCCCCCCGCCTGGAGGCACACACAGCAGTTATGCTGAGAATCTGCAACAGTATGTTGCAGAGTCAGACTGCCTGAAACTAAGCAAGGCCAACAGGGGAGATATGAAAGAACAATGCTGAGTAAAACAGCTTTATGTATAGTTTAACAAATGATACAGAGAATCAGGGAACTAGCTGGGAACTGGATTGGCTGGCTATATGGATACTTGGGGCAGCTTGCTATTGGATAAGTATGCTGGGAAAAAGGATGTATAAAAGCTTGTGTAACTTCCTGCTCTGTTGTGCAGGATTTGAGATTTTATTCTCCCTGTACCTTTTTGCAACTGCAAATAAACTTTTCTGCTTCTCCACCCCGTTGTGATTATTGGGTGTAGCACACCGGGTAACGAACCTCTCAAGCTGTTGTTCAGCCTCTCGGCACTGGGTGCCGGCAACAATAGCCAAGACCAAATCCCATTTTCAAAAGTGAATGAGAAACTTGAGTCTAAGCTCAGTGAAAATCAAAGGAGTTCACCATCCTAAGTCAGTTATTGAAAATATGAACCTGTTACCAGTTTAGTTTAAACAGAGATTGTTCCTTGAACACTTGTCTGTAATTCTTCACACTTTTCTTTTGGAAGCTATTTCTAAAATCTTTTATGAATGAAAGAAAAAATCCCCATCATTTTGAAGCCTGTGACACACAATTTAAAACAGAAGGACATCATCAGCTAGGGAAAACTGTCAGAACTCTACATTGGAGCGATGGCAATCTATGTCAGCAGCCAGCTGTGGCCGAGAGCTAACAAAGAAGGTAACTTAAACCTGGCTGTGCAAAGGCTTATCTAAATGTGCTTCGCTGTAGTCACGTGTGGTCCCATTGAATGGGACTCTGCACATAGCATTAAATACATGTTTGCAGGACGCAGGCTTACAAGTCAGCCGTGCATGTCACACGAGTTTGGCTTTCAGAAGCAGAGAACTTTTACGTTGGGATAGGTTTGTTCTGTTGCTGTTTGGTGCTGTGCCCTTAGAACTTGAGCTGAAGCGAGTTTGAATAGTCCCTAGGACAATTCCGCTTTGGGAAGGTTCTTTAAGAGAGTGTTACGTTCCCTGGTGCTGCGGTGCATTAGCTCTGCTGTCTTTGCTTTGATCACAGTTTTTAGCTATCAGTTTAAAATAGTCTCAACATTGTGTTTTGGGTATTGCAAAGGGAAACAAACACTTCAAGCACCTGCCAGAATTAATCCAGGTAAAAATGTCTGATTTGGGGAGGTGGGGGAATAAACTTTTAAATAACCCCTCCCAGGTCCCTGCAGAGCTGGGGTTCTCATAACGTGTGTGACTCCTTGTTTATCTTTGCTGCCTGTGACTACATTTTTTAAAGCACAAACGGCTCCAAGGCCTGCAGCTGTGCTTGTCAGACAGGAGTTTGAAATACCTTTATTTATGTGCGGAGCATTTAGAGCAGCCTGGAAGCTGAGCATCCATCCCACCAGGCTGGAGAAGCATCTCAAACACTGTGGACCCCTTTATGGCACCTTAAGAAGAGGCATATTTCTGTCAATAGCTTCAGCAAATTGTCTATTTCATGTTTGGCTGTGAAATACAGACCGCCTGATGGAAACCTTATTTCAGAATGTCAACGCTGGGAGCTTTGAAGGGCAGGCAGCGTTTGCAGCCCTTGCATTCGCTCCTCTCACATGCGGCGGGCACCCCATGGGGCCGAGAGTTGCTTTTCTTTCTTTCCACGCTTTCCGAGGCGCTGTGTGGCTGGAAGGCTGCAATTGAGGCTTTGGCTGTGCAATCTCCTTCTGGGCTTTGCTTCCAGACTTGTTTAAATTGGGTTCTTTGCAGACCTGCTTTTCTCAGCCTCATGTCTGTGTTTCAGCCTGAGAGGATAAAAGCATTTAGCCACTACCCACTCCACTGTGGAGCGAATAATCCCCACGAAGCCCTGCAGGTACGGGGAGGGTGGCAGGTATACTTCTTAATTGCAAAAATAAAGTACCGACCCAACTGTTAATTTGGCATTTTATCTGTAATCAGCGAGCGCTAGGGCAGGCCTGTTCCTGAGGTAAGCTGCAGCTGATGGCAGAAGGGCAAGCTAGGGGCCTTATCCTGTTACTGCGGATACAACGAGCCGGGGGGAACACTTTAAGCTCTGGGGTGGATGTTGCCCAGTGAGCTGAGCCAAGGTCAGATTCCAAGGCTGGGTGGCTGGCTGGAGTCACTAGGTTTGGGGATGGCAGGATGAGTTTTAGAGTGCCTGGTTTGTTTCTGGGTCCCTGGGGGACTCCCCATTCACTTTGGCTTGGGAGGGCGGCGAGGTGGCAATTACCCCTCAAGATGCTGTCCTGGTAGGCATGGCCCTGTGGCATTGTGGGAGACAGGACAGGAGTGACCTCTGGAGGGAGGGTTTGAGCCCGCCCCTTGCACCAGCGACCCCTCCCCAGCCACGGCAGAGTGCAGCCCACCCTGTGGGCGTGAGGGGGAGCTGGGATCTGCGTGCCCCTGCGCAGCAGCCTCCCTCAGGGCAAAGCACCCCTGGCTCCTGACGTGGGTAGAAAGCTGGCTAGATTGTCGGGCTCAACGGGAAGTGATCAATGGCTCCATGTCTAGTTGGCAGCCGGTGTCAAGTGGAGTGCCCCAAGGGTCGGTCCTGGGGCCGGTTTTGTTCAATATCTTCATAAATGATCTGGAGGATGGTGTGGATTGCACTCTCAGCAAATTTGCGGATGATACTAAACTGGGAGGAGTGGTAGATACACTGGAGGGGAGGGATAGGATACAGAAGGACCTAGACAAATTGGAGGATTGGGCCAAAAGAAATCTGATAAGGTTCAATAAGGATAAGTGCAGGGTCCTGCACTTAGGACGGAAGAACCCAATGCACAGCTACAGACTAGGGACCGAATGGCTAGGCAGCAGTTCTGCGGAAAAGGACCTAGGGGTGACAGTGGACGAGAAGCTGGATATGAGTCAGCAGTGTGCCCTTGTTGCCAAGAAGGCCAATGGCATTTTGGGATGTATAAGTAGGGGCATAGCGAGCAGATCGAGGGACGTGATCATTCCCCTCTATTCGACATTGGTGAGGCCTCATCTGGAGTACTGTGTCCAGTTTTGGGCCCCACACTTCAAGAAGGATGTGGATAAATTGGAGAGAGTCCAGCGAAGGGCAACAAAAATGATTAGGGGTCTGGAACACATGAGTTATGAGGAGAGGCTGAGGGAGCTGGGATTGTTTAGCCTGCAGAAGAGAAGAATGAGGGGGGATTTGATAGCTGCTTTCAACTACCTGAAAGGGGGTTCCAAAGAGGATGGCTCTCGACTGTTCTCAATGGTAGCACATGACAGAACGAGGAGTAATGGTCTCAAGTTGCAGTGGGGGAGGTTTAGATTGGATATTAGGAAAAACTTTTTCACTAAGAGGGTGGTGAAACAGTGGAATGCGTTACCTAGGGAGGTGGTAGAATCTCCTTCCTTAGAGGTTTTTAAGGTCAGGCTTGACAAAGCCCTGGCTGGGATGATTTAACTGGGAATTGGTCCTGCTTTGAGCAGGGGGTTGGACTAGATGACCTTCTGGGGTCCCTTCCAACCCTGATATTCTATGATTCTATGAAATGGCCTGGCTCCTCGGCCTCAGGCACTGTGCAGCCTGTCCCACCCCAGCCCTTTAACACCAGCCATGGTCCTTGCTCCAAGGACAGCACAGTCTGGCATGGCCAGGAGAGGGGGGAGGGGAGAAGACAAAGAGCCCCCTGCTCTTCCTTCCCCCCCAGTCTCAGGGCTAGTCTACACTGGCACTGCTGTGGCAGCGCTTTAACGTGGCTTGTGTGCTCACGGCACAGCGGTGGGGCTCCCAGCGCTCTAAAAAACCCACCTCCACGAGGGGAATAGCTCCCAGCGCTGGGGCCTTGTCTACACGGGCACTTTGCAGCGCTGAAACTTGCTGTGCTCAGGGGGGTGTTTTTTCACACCCCGGAGTGAGCAAGTTGCCGTGCTGTAAAGTGCCCGTGTAGACCAGCCCTCACCCTCTTCTGCCGAGTAGCAGGGCCCCGCGCCAGCTGAGCCTTTCTGGAAACCAGGAGGATGGTGGCGTAGTTCATCTTAACCTCGGAGGATGGGACAAGAATCCATGGGATTAAATTGCAGCAAGGGAGGTTTAGGTTGGACGTTAGGAAAAACTTCCTACCTGTCAGGGTGGTGAAGCACTGGAATAAATTGCCTAGGGAGGTGGTGGAATCTCCATCATTGGGGATTTTTAAGAGCAGGTTGGACAAACCCCTGTCAAGGATGGTCTAGATAATATTTAGTCCTGCCATGAGTGCAGGGGACTGGACTAGACGACCTCTCAAGGTCCCTTCCAGTCCTACGCTTCTATGATGTTCATCAAAATAAGAGACTCAAACATTTTGCCTCCAAAAAAGGCTACAATAAGTTATAATGCCATTTGTTTTGCAGAATGACTCTGTTTTAATATGACAGGTTTCAGAGTAACAGCCGTGTTAGTCTGTATTCGCAAAAAGAAAAGGAGTACTTGTGGCACCTTAGAGACTAACAAATTTATTTGAGCATGAGCTTTCGTGAGCTACAGCTCACTTCATCGGATGCATACCGTGGAAACTGCAGCAGACTTTATATATACACTGAGAATATGAAACAATACCTCCTCCCACCCCACTGTCCTGCTGGTAATAGCTTATCTAAAGTGATCATCAAGTTGGGCCATTTCCAGCACAAATCTAGGTTTTCTCACCCTCCACCCCCCCACACAAATTCACTCTCCTGCTGGTGATAGCCCATCTAAAGTGACAATTGTTAGTCTGTATTCGCAAAAAGATGGATGGGCTATCACCAGCAGGAGAGTGAATTTGTGTGGGGGGTGGAGGGTGAGAAAACCTGGATTTGTGCTGGAAATGGCCCAACCTGATGATCACTTTAGAGCTGCAGTGCAGCAGTGACTCCGGGACGAGCCCACGTCCTGGGCTGGCTCCCGATGGGGGTGCCTCTAAGGAGTTTTCTCCAGGCTGCAGGCCATGGGGCTGGGCATCCTGCTGGAGAGGGAGAGGGGGGTTCCCTTGGCATCGCTCAGGGTCTCTCCCAGCCCTGCAGGTCTGGGCCATTGTGAGGCAGGCAGCCCAGGGGACCCCCTCCCAGTGGCTGGGCTTTGGTGAAGCATGTGGGAGGGCAGGGCTGGGGGCTTTCTCTGGGGTAGAGCAGTCACATAAACACCTGCCCCAGGGGGTGCTTGGAGGCTGCTATCTCCTGGGGGGAGTGGGAAGGGGGCTGTCCCTGTCCCAGTGCCCTGGAGCTGCCAGTCACTACAGCTATACTGATCCCCTAAAGATGAGGTGGGAGCCCATCCCCCACAAGCTGCAGACGTAACTAAAAACCGCTTAAGAAGTGCTCCTGTCTCCAGCACTCAGACACCCAGCTCCCAATGGGGTCCAAACCCCAAATAAATCCGTTTTACCCTGTATAAAGCTTATACAGGGTAAACTCATAAATTGTTCGCCCTCTATAACACTGATCGAGAGATACGCTCAGCTGTTTGCCCCCCAGGTATGAATACTTACTCTGGGTTAATAAGTAAAAAGTGATTCTATTAAATAAAAAAAGTAGGATTTAAGTGGTTCCAAGTAGTAACAGACAGAACAAAGTAAATTCCCAAGCAAAATAAAATAAAACGTGAGTCTAAGCCTAATACAGTAGAAAACTGAATATAGATAAAATCTCACCCTCAGAGATGTTTCAATAAGCTTCTTTCACAGACTGGACACCTTCCTAGTCTGGGCACAATCCTTTCCCCTGGTACAGTCCTTGTTTCAGCTCAGGTGGCAACTAGGGGATTTCTCATGACTGCAGCCTCCTTTGTTCTGTTCCACCCCCTTATACATCTTTTGCACAAGGCGGGAATCCTTTGTCCCTCTCTGGGTTCCCACCCGTCCTAAATGGAAAAGCACCAGGTTAAAGATGGATTCCAGTTCAGGTGACATGATCACATGTCACTGTAAGATTTCATTACCCACTTGCTAGCACACGTACACAGGAAGACTTACAAGTAAACAGAGCCATTTACAACCAATTGTCCTGGTTAATGGGAGCCATCAAGATTCCAAGCCACCGTTAATGGCCCACACTTTGCGTAATTACAAATAGGACCTCAGAGTTATATTTCATATTTCTAGTTTCAGATACAAGAATGATACATTTATACACATTGGATGAACACACACAGTAGATTATAAGCTTTGTAATGATACCTTACAAGAGACCCTTTGAATGAAGCATATTCCAGTTACATCATAGTCACGCTTATTAGCATATTTTCATAACATCATATGAGTGCACCGTCACAGTTAGCAAATGGTGGAATGGGCCAGGAGAGGTAAAGTGGCCTGTTAACATAGGACAAAGAGGGGGGGGCTAGTGGTTATGGCTCAATTCCTAACGGCTAGACACTGAAAATCATGGGCTGATCAGACACTGGCTCTCCAACTTATTACAACCACCTGTAACCCACCAGCCCCCTTGTTCTCCTGCCCCTGCAGCGGTGTTAACGCACCACCACACCTCACATGGTCACTTACAACATGTGCTAACTCCTTACGCTGAACAATCTGTGCACTTGCCCATTGCTGTGAGCTGGGAGAACTTCACACCTGAAGAAGGGCTTGGTGTGGCTCTGAAGCTCTCTCTCTCCAGCAGAAGTTGGTCCAATGAAAGAGATCCCCCCCTGCCCCCCCTCTGTATGCTGGGACCCACTTGGCTACAGCTACACTGCAAACACTAAGACCCCTGGGCATAGACAGCTGCCCCTTGCCCATTGGCTGTCTGTGAGGGTGCCATGGGGGGAGAGGTAGTCTCCTCCCACCCATTGGGTTCCACTGCACCATGCACCTACCTGGCCTGGACTGGGGACATCAGCTGTAAGTTCAGCCCTGTGCTTCCCTAGCCAAGCTGGTTGCAGCACCATGGAGGCAGGTAGCTTGGTACTGCCAACCCAGTCACCTCTACTGCCCACCTCATTCTTCCACACAAGCCCACAACACCAACTGGCTACAAGACAATCCTTGAGCAACACGGTTAAGACAACCTCTCTCCTCTACTACAACCCCCAGCTTTGTAGCTCTACTACAACCGAGCATCCCTCCCAGCTCAGCCCAGCCCAACCCTCTGTTGCCCCCCACCATCCCCCGCAGCACGACCCTCCATCACCCTCCCAGCTCAGCCCAACCGTCCGTCACCCCACGACTATCCCTCCCAGCTCAGCCCAGCCCGACCCTCCATCACCCTCCCAGCATCCCTCCCAGCTCAGCCCAGCCCGACCCTCCATCACCCCCCACCATCCCTCCCAGCCCGACCCTCCATCACCCTTGCAGCATCCTCCCAGCTCAGCCCAGACCTACCCTCCATCACCCACCCAGCGTCCCTCCCAGCTCAGCCCAGCCCAGCCCAACCCTCCATCACCCCCCAGCATCCGTCCCAGCCTGACACTCCACCACCCTCCCAGCATCCCTCCCAGCTCAGCCCAGCCAGACCCTCCGTCACCCCCCAGCATCCTCCCAGCTCAGCCTAGGCTGACCCTCTGTAGCCCCCCAGCATCCCTCCCAGGCTGACCCCTCCATGGCCTGCCTACAAGCCCCACTCACAGGGCATCTGAGTGCAGGAGGTGGCTTAAGAGCAGAGAGGTGCCTCCCCACTGGCACAGGCGCTGATCCCCCCAGGGGCTGCCCCCCCCAGCCCAGTGCCCTGGGGCCGAGGTGTCACTCAAAGCTGAGCAGAGCGCCAGGCCCAGATTCAGATTGTGACCCAAACAGCTTCCCAGGGGGAAGGGCAGCGGCGACCCTGCCCCAGCGGAGAGTGACCCCGTTCCCCACACTCTGCTATCATGGCCACAGGCCGCGGCTCCTTCTCCCCATGGCTGTGGCTCTGCCCTTCTCGCCATGACCCCGGGGCTCCCTGCTAGCGCAGGGTCCTGGGGTGTCTGTCGTAGGAAAGGGGCTCACAGGCCTTTCTGCGCTGGCAGTTTCAGGCCTCGGTAGCCCAGTGGCGCTGCTGCCCCAGCACAGACAGGCGGAGCTGCCCCAAGTTGCAGTTGGCACTGGGCCACGCCCCGCCGGCTGCCAAGGGCAGGTCCCGGCAGCACACCTAGCGCAGCTGTGCACCAGGGAGTGGGCGGGTTGTTTCGCTGCACGGTGATGCCAGGATGGTGCATTGAACTGGATAAAACCCACAGCGACAACAGTCAGCTTGTGGGCTCTGGGGAGGAAGGCAGAGGTGGCTCTTTGAGCCCTGCTGTAGGGCGCACCCAAACCCAGCACCACTCCCATCCTGCCAGCTTTGGGTAAGGTGGCCCCCATACCTCCAGTGCCTGGGCCCCTCAGGGGCTTCAGTGCCTTTATCCTCACAATCCTCCCCCAACTGCAGGGCCACTACCCTCATCTTGTGAGGGAAACTGAGGCACGGGAAACTAAGGGCTGGATTTAGGCACCAAAGTCCCACTGAACCCCAGGAGTTCAGCACCTACATACCTGTGGAAGCCTGGCCTGAAGGGCAGTGCCAGGGCACGGCTCCCCAGGGACTGCACAGAGCTCAGCAGTGACAAGTTTTTCCCTGCCCCGTGGACTCACCAGCGAAGCTTTGGGGCAGGTTCTTGTATCTGCACTGGCCAGGTGAGTCCCATGGCTCCCTGAACGGGCAGGACCCCTGTGCAGCCAGCAGGAGGCAGCGCAGCACCTGGGAGCTGCACGTGGCACTGTGGGCAGGGCCTGTGCACTGCACGGGGGAACAATCCCCTCTGCAGCCAGCCAGAGCAGCCAGTGGCCTGGGCAGGGGGGATTCTGCACCCCTGGGGGCGGAGGGGCAGCTCATGGAGGGGGGTAATCCGGGAGAAGGGGGGGGCTCTGGAGCCATGTTTGGCCCAAACAATGCCTCAGTAAGGAGATGAACTTGAGGGTTCCCCAAGCTAAACCAAGCCCCGCCACAGCTGTACCCTGTGCCCCACCCGCCTGCAGATGGGGCTGGCTGGTGCAGAGGGACCTCTCTCTCCTGGAGGGTGACACAGCATCAGTGATCTCCAGCGGCTGCTGCTCCCATCCCGGCCAGCTCCTGACGACTGTCACAGGGTGAATCACGCCCTGAGCCTGCAGCCAGTGGAAGTGACTCTGAGGAAACAGACCAGCGGCCTCCAGCTTCCAGCCCATCAGCTCCCCACTCCCCCAGGCCACGTGCCCCACGTCCAGGCTGCCACATGCCCCATGGCCACGCTGCCCATGCTGGCGCCAAGGGGTCAACCTGCCCCACCTGCCGACAGGAAGGGTGCAGGGGCATGGCACTCTTTGGCCTGAGACCCGAGCTAATTCTGTGGAGGACCAGAGCTCAGGCCTGGTGCCATTCAGCCTCCTGGGCTGGCTCTAAGCACTTTCACTAGCCCGTGCCTCAGTTTGCCCTGTTGCTAAATGGGGGTGACAATCCTGACTCCAGTCCTGTGTGAGAAGGACTGTTACGCACACAATTCTCCGTTAATCACACACTCTAGGGGCACCAACCTGTACCCAGTTCCTAGGGCTCAGGCATAACCTCGCGCTCTAGGGCACCCACCGTTACCTTTCCGTGGGCTCGGGGCATAACCTCACACTCTGCAGGTTTGTGGGGTCTTTTACCAGGTCTTTTACCTGGGGATCCTTTCCCAGGAATACCCTTAACCTCTATTTATTGATAGTCACCAAAACAGAATGCACCTGTTCCGCATACAATGCTCACCACTCCCAATAAGGCAGCTGACCTTTTCTTGATTGCCAGCCAGGGTCAGGTCATCTGGGGGACTCCAGCTTCCGCATGATGTGATTCCAGGGACCTCAGTCCCTGGAAAAATCACGGAGCAGGTCCTCAAAGACTCAATCCTGAAGCACTTGCATGAGAGGAAAGTGATCAGGAACAGCCAGCATGGATTCACCAAGGGAAGGTCATGCCTGACTAATCTAATCGCCTTTTATGATGAGATTACTGGTACTGTGGATGAAAGGAAAGCAGTGGATGTATTGTTTCTTGACTTTAGCAAAGCTTTTGACACGGTCTCCCACAGTATTCTTGTCAGCAAGTTAAGGAAGTATGGGCTGGATGAATGCACTATAAGGTGGGTAGAAAGCTGGCTAGATTGTCGGGCTCAACGGGTAGTGATCAATGGCTCCATGTCTAGTTGGCAGCCGGTATCAAGTGGAGTGCCCCAAGGGTCGGTCCTGGGGCCGGTTTTGTTCAATATCTTCATAAATGATCTGGAGGATGGTGTGGATTGCACTCTCAGCAAATTTGCGGATGATACTAAATTGGGAGGAGTGGTAGACACGCTGGAGGGGAGGGATAGGATACAGAAGGACCGAGACAAATTGGAGGATTGGGCCAAAAGTAACCTGATGAGGTTCAATGAGGATAAGTGCAGTGTCCTGCACTTAGGACGGAAGAACCCAATGCACAGCTGCAGACTAGGGACCGAATGGTTAGGCAGCACGGTGAAGACAACCTCTCTCCTCTGGGCAGGACTCATGCCCTCCTTGCCTGGCCAATCCCATCGGGCTCCCCAAGAATATGTCCAGGGCACGATGGCTGCAGCCCTGCAGCCGCTGTACAGCCATGGGCACAGTAGGCCTGTGTGTTCGTGTTCGTCTGGCTCCAGGGCTGGGGAGGAAAGAGGAGTTCCGGGAAAGAGCAGCAGCTATCCATCGAGGGAGGGATAGCTCAGTGGTTTGAGCATTGGCCTGCTAAACCCCAGGGTTGTGAGTTCAATCCTTGAAGGGACCATTTAGGGATCTGAGACAAAAATTGGGGATTGGTCCTGCTTTGAGCCAGGGGTGTTGGACTAGATGATCTCCTGAGGTCCCTTCCAACCCTGATGTTCTGTGATTCTAAGAGGCTCGCTGGGTATACAGGACTGGGCTGGCAGCTCCAGGCGTGCTCCCAGCTCCGCGGAGAGGGAAGTCAAGGCTTTGGAAAACATAATCCCAATTGTACATAGAAATGGATGGGGTCTAAATTAGTTGTTATCACTCAAGAAAGAGACCTCAGAGTCATTGTGTACAGTTCTCTGAAAGCATCCGCTCAACATGCAGTCAAAAAAGTTAACAACATGTTAGGAACCCTTATGAAAAGGATCGATAAGAAGACAACAAATATCATTATGCCACGATAGGAATCTACAGGACCCCCACACCTTGAATACTGCCTGCAGTTTTGGTCATCTCATCTCAAAAAAGATGTCTTAGAATGGGAAGAAATACGGAGAAGTGCAACACAAATTAGGCCTATGGGATAATTTCTCACCCAAGGGAGATTAAAAAAAGAGCGACGTTTCATTTTGGAAAAGAGACGACTCAGAGGGAATATGCTAGCTGTCTATAAAATCATGACTGGTGTAGAGAAAGTCAATAAGGAAGTGTTATTTAGTCCTTCACCTAACACAAGACAAAGGGGTCCCCCAATGAAATTAATAGGCAGCAGGTTTAAAACAAACCAAAAGGAAGCATTTCTTCACACAATGCAGTCAGAAGACAGGATACTGGACCAGATGAACCATTCTTTTGCGGGAGGCAGGTTAGCCATTCTATGTTTTATATTCTTAGCTGCTTAAATAGAAATTTTCCTTTACCACCCTGGGAGCATAAGAACCAAGAATGCATTTGTGACACTGGCAGACCAGACAACCTGTGTATGACCCATAATAACTTAACGAGAGGCACTTCCACTGTATCAAGACAAAAAGAAAAGGAGTACTTGTGGTACCGTAGAGACTAACCAATTTATTTGTGCATAAGCTTTCGTGAGCTACAGCTCACTTCATCAGATGCATACTGTGGAAACTCCAGAAGACATTATATACACAGAGACCATGAAACAATACCTCCTCACATCCCACTCTTCTGCTGATAATAGCTTATCGAAAGTGATCACTCTCCTTACAAAGTGTATGATAGTCAAGTTGGGCCATTATGCTTTTGATTTTGTCTCCTTGGATTAGAACATGGATACATTTAACACCGGCAGGAGAATGACATGCCTTCTATATTCTGCAATCTCCCGTCTGGATCTGAATGAAAGCTCCACCCAGATATCCATTCATCCCATAACACTGAAAAAATTGAAATAGTTCACTGTTCCACGCACAATCTTACCGTAGCATTCTGATCACTGAGAGTGGATTTCACTGCCTTCACAATCAGAAGCTTTTTAACTCTTGTCTCAGGCACTGAAAGATAAGGAGAGGTGTACAGTACTTCTTTGTTCCACACACACTCACTTTCCACATTGGAATTAATCCTGGATTTCAAAGGGCCCTAGTTAAGAAGAGTACCAAGCTTCTCTCCTCTACAGAATCAGTGGGGAAAACAAAGGACAAGATTCTGGTCTCAGTTGCACCAGTGTAAATCTAAAGTAATTCCATTTCTCTAAATAGTGCCATCCTACTACCATGATGGAAATATTATAAAGGAGTTTGATAGACTGAGGTGACTGAAGTGAATCTGTGTTTACACCGGCATAACAGGACTCAGAATCTAGTCTAGAGTGTATAATACTTAGGATTCTCGAGTCAGGAGTATTATTCTATTTTTATCTGATTATTGTTAACATGCATTAGCCCCAAGTTAACTTCTGTATTTGAAGTTGAAAAAGACCTTGACAAATATCTTGGGTTACATTCAGCACTTAGTTGAACCTGTTGATTTCCATATGGGGCCATATGGGGGTAACTTAAGGCAGCATTTGGTCCCTTAGGGGATCTCCAAACCACTGGTGACTGTGTGTTCTAGAGCCTCTGTGCCCCAGTTGCAGAGGTGATGAGTCTGCTGCAGCCCTGCCGTGCCTACAAAGCCTTGGTTCTTTAGCTCAATCTCTAGTAGCTCAAGATTTAGCTCTGGATGTCCTCAACTCAACCCTCAGCATGTCGGCCAAGAGGGCAGCTGACACAATTGCTCCTGTGTTACTTACAGTCAGCCCCAACAATAGCCCTCAGGAGCTCTAAAGACACCACACGAACGGCCTCATGCTCAATCTTCTGCTGCTTGTGTAGAAATGCTAGCAGGTCATCAGGAGAAGAACGGGCTGCAAGGGAAGAAATCACATCCTCACTTTCTGCAGAACTCTTCTTCTTACCTTATCTCACAAAGGTAAGGAAGTTACAAAGAAACCACAGTGTCACTCAGAGTGTCTTCCCCTTACCTAGCAGAAGTACACAATGGAACAGCTCTTGGTGGTTTTCTATGCTGAGCTGCTTAGCTGGAGAACAGATCTGTGGGAAGAAGGGAAATGGTGAAAGAAACACTAATCAGAAGCAATGGAAAAGAAAAATGTTCAATTAATTTCTTAGCTTCCGCTTCCTGCTTGTCCAACTAGAGGTCTGAACCCCAGGGAGATGCTCCTGCATTCACAGCAAGACTCAAAAACAATGACCAATAAATAAGATAAGAGAAGCTAAAGTGTTTTGAGCACCAGATCTGACCTAATCAAGACACAGCCACAGTTTTTACTTTACAACTCTGACTCCCCCTGGTAATCGGCTTATGGTGAAATCGCTTTACAAACTGAGCTGGATAGTAGCTAAGAAAATGAGAGCGCTCCCTGCTTACTCTTGAGCCTGCAGAAATCAGTAAGGCATGAGGAGGTCCCCAGACTCTGCACGATCATTCCATTGATTTTTTAGTGTTAATATGCTTCAGATCTGCTGTGCCTAAGCTCAAGGGATCCAAGCAAAACCACCCCTCACCTGGTTGTGCAGAGCACTGCAGATGGCTTGAAACTTCCCTTTAGGTAGAGGGATCTTATATTCAACAGAGACCTCCAAGAGCTGGCTCAGACTCTGCAACAGAGGGCGAAAGTCAGATGGTGGGCACACAAAGGAGCCATATGTAGTGACTGAAGCAGATTCAGGGGATTCCTAGATTCCAAGGCCAGACCGGATTCTTGCCATCATCTAGTCTGACCTCCGGTCGGTATGACACAGGCCAGAGACCTTGCCCAGAATAATTCCCAGAGCAGAGCTTTTAGAAAAACATACCAATCCTGATTGAAAAATCGTCAGAATCCGCCTCGGCCCTTCGTAAATGGCTCTAATGGTTAATTATCTCACCATTAAAAATGTACGCCGTATGTCCAGTCTGAAAGTGTCTAGCTTCAGTTTCTAGCCATTGGATCAAGTGACACCTTTCTCTGCTAGACGGAAGAGCCCATTAGATAATAGGAGTCCCTCATGTAAGATATTATAGACTGTAATTAAGTCACCCTGTCACAGGATAGGTCCACCCCGTCAGGGTGGTATCAGGTTGAGGAGGAATTGAAGTAGATCTGGAGCGGCCCAACTGGCCTAGTCTCCCTAGCCACCACAGCAGTCCGGGCTCCTAGGGCAGCATGGCCTAATGGTCGGGATCAGTGCAGCAGCCCTTGGGTGAGGGACCGCGGCCCAACAGCCTGAGTCACTTGGGCTGCCCTTCTCGGGATGGCAGTGCGGCCTAGTGGCCAAAGTCAATAGACCCACCCTTGGCTGCAGGGCAATGCGGCCTAGTGGCCATAGTCGATAGAACCACCTTTTGCGGCAGGGTAGTGTTGCCTAGTGGTGAGCCCTTCTCCACTGGGTCCTACCTATTCCACAGGGTCCCAGCCCAGGGCGCAGGGGTATCTGCCACCAACTCAGCGGGGATCCTTCCAAAGCATGCTGAGTCAAGCCTGCTACCTCAAGTGGATCAATGCTTCGTCCACCTAGGCTGCTTCCCACCTGTTCTTCCGCAGCTGGGAGTCTCAGGGATTCTGGGGTCTCTCCTCCATCTCTGGCATTGGGTGGCTGGGGGTCAGCTGCAGCCACAGTCCGGCTGGCCTCTGAATCCTGGAGCACTGGCAGTCTCTCTGCAGGAGCCTGCAATGCGCCTCTGCTCCCTTTGGCAGCCATCCCAGCCTGAGCTGAGCGGCTCTCTTTTGTATCCTGGGTCCAGCTGAAGCATGCCGAGCAGAGATGAGGGGGCATGACCTCCTCGGCCCACAAAGCATGATTAACCCCCGCTGAACCAATGCGGGGTAGGTAAACCCCATCACACACCCTTTTACTTTCTGTGTATTAAACTAAATAGATTGACTTCCTTGATTCTCTCTCTGTAAGGCATATTTTCTAATCCTTTCGTCACTGTGGCTCTTCTGTCAATTTAGCAACACCCTTTTTGAATTGTGGGCACTAGAACTGGACACAGGATTCCAACAGTCGTCAGACAAGTGCCAGATTTAGAGGTAAAATAACCACTGTGCTCCTCCTTGAGATTCCCCTTTTGATGCATCCCAGCTTTAGCTTTTTTGGCCACAGCATGAGTTCATGTTCAGCTGATTATGCCCCATGACCCCCAAAATCTTTTTCAGAGTCACTGCTTCCCAGGACAGCATCCCCCATCATGTATGTCTGGCCTAAATCCCTTGTGCCTAGACTCATACATTTACATTCAGCCGTATTTAAAGGCATATTGTTTCTTTGCGCCCAGTTTGCTAAGTGATCTAGATCACTCCGAATCCATGAGCTCTCCTCTCCATTATTTACCACTCCCCCATTTTTATCTCATCTGCCAACTTTATCAGTGATGATTTTATGTCCTCTGCCAGGTTATTGATTAAAAAAAAGGTGAAAATCGAATTCCGTCCTGCATCTAACACACTTTTCTCCTTTGCTGCTTGAAGCTTCCAGAATGTCTCGGATGCCATCTACATACTTTACTATGTTTACACAGTTGTGTAGTGCCCTGATGCTATCAAACAAGTCCATGATGCATTGGTTCCCTCCAAATCATGGGTATTTCAACCCCCAAAATGACCACATACTCTGTACTAGAAAGCTTCAACCAACATAGACGGTGAGTAAATATCACTACCAAGAAGTTATAGCTGTCTCATGACTTCATTTACAACTGTGTAGCCCCACTGAAGACAGAATATGGCCCCTTACTTCTCGCTCATGTGATACTGAGGGGGGATGAAATAGAGAGACAAGGTGAGTGAGACAATATCTTCAATTAGATTATCACACCCACCTTGTCGCTCCAATATCTTGGACCAACATGGCTACAACAGCGCTGCATAGAACGGTAGATGAAACAGACAGGCAATGATTTTATATCTATTGAGTTATGCAATGCAAAGCAATGACCCTCAAGCCTCCTTATTATTAATTTTCAACCATTGACAGTTGGCTTGGTACCGACCAGAGACAACATATGGTAGCCCCTGCTCTGAGGAGCTTATGATCTAAAAGAGAGACACAGAGTTGGCAGGATGTTTTGGGAAATCACAAGGAGGGAGTATCTTGTTGTGCAGGTGTTTTGTTTTTTGTCTCCTTCTCCTCCTCCCCAGGAAACAGAGGATGCTTTTCATCAGAGGCAGTTACCTACAAATCTTGTTGCCTGGGTCACCATGTGTATAAACCCAGAACTTGTGTGCATATTTGTTATCTAACAAGTCACTATCTAGACCAGGAAACCCCACTGGCAGCAAACTCGTCCTGAAGTTCATACATGCACACACAGAGACAGTTACCTTAATGAGTGGTACCTCACCTTGGTGACGTGAAAAACATCAATTTTCTCCTTATATTGCTCAAGGGGCCATGAGATCTCTTTAAATATCAGATTTTGTGGCTCCTTTTTGTGTAGCAGGATGCCCATCATGGGACCAAGGGCTTTGATGATGGCCTGCTTGAGCTGCATAGATGAGACACAGAATTTATGTTCCTATGAATTCATTCAATATCTTCCAATAGGCACACCTTTTCTACTTCTAATGAGTGCAATTTCCCTTGTTCCACTGTTGGAACGGTCCTATCCCAATATTTCCTGGTAAAGAACCAGGACTCGTAGGGTTGGTGTCAGGATTATATTCTAATGCACCTCACAACTAGAGCAGGTAAAATATTTCCCCAGATTCGTATGCATTCTAGGCCAACTCATCCCTGCTGTAACTCCACTGGGGCTGAATGGACTTATACCAGGAATTAATTTAGCCCACTATCCCGGGTTCATCTGCAAATTAGGTGCACAAAACTAGACTCCATGTACACTGGGTACAGACCGAATTTCCATGATGTGGTGACATTATAAACGTATGGGTTTTCGATGTTTTACATGACAATCTGTTCCATCCAAAAGGACCTACCATTAAATGCCATCATCACAAAGAGTGCCAGACACACAGAATGTAACATCACAATTTCCGCTAAAGGTTTAGAAAGCCAGCAATTCTCACCTCCAGCTCCTCACAGGTCAGCCAGTTGCTGGTCACATGACAATATAAGGGAAGAATGTTCTTGCAGAATTGTGATTCACCCATTCTGGGGAATGAGCACTTTTCCCAGTTCATAAATCCATTCACTGCCCTTGAGCATTTTTCCAGAACTGCACGGAAGGAGAGAAGACAGGCAATGTGAAAAGGACATAGTAATAATGAGAAGAAGTTGCTTTCTCAGAGAAGACACCCAGGCCTATCGTTTACTCCAATTCCATGGCAGCTACTGCTCAGTTCAGGACTAGATGCTGAAATCTCATATCAATTTGGAGCTATTTCCCTTTCCCCCATTCCATTTCTTGTTTCTTAAAAGGCTTTTTTCTTTGTACATCTCTCCATCTTTTTTCAATTACCATCATTTGAAGACTCGTGTCCTCTGCAGTTATTGTTTATTCAACCCGAACACTGTACGATTTCATCTTGAGTTACAGTTTGTCTGAAAGATGTTCAGTGCCCCTAATTGCCATTGGCTTTACTGGGATTTGAAGGTAGTGGGGAGCCCTTTGCCCTAAAAGTAGGTGTATCTAGTGTCCTTGCTAAGAGGAATTAGGGCCCAATCCTGTTCTCTATGAAGTGGATGGCAAAATTCCCATTTCCCTCAAGGGCACAGGATTAACCCCTTACTGAGCATCACCTGAAAAGCAAAGGAAGAGAGAAGTGGAGAAGAAGAGAAGACAGAGAAAGAGGGTGAAAGGAGATGATGATGATGATGATGATGATGAAGAAACTAAGGAGAGAGAATGGGTGGAGGAGTGGGAAACAGGGGATTTTTAAATGTACAGTAATGAAATCTGCTCCCTTCACCTCCTCCCCCAGGAGCCTCCTGGCAGAGGGGCAGCTTCAGCCTTTGTGTCTGTTTATTTTAAACGATATGCGTGAGTCATAAAGGGCCTGAACTTACAAATGCTTAGCACCTCCTGCAAAGGAAGGAGCACTCTCAACTTCACTGAGTGCCACGGGAGCCAAGGAACGCAGCACCTGGTGCAATCCAGGGAAGGGAGCACAGTTCAGGGCCTGTTTGCAAACTTGGTCAGTCACTTAAATCTGTACCAAGACCCCCTAAATATCCATTTGGGGCACCTACAGGAAGTGCTGGCACTTACCACCACAAAATGCTTGTCTCATCCTGCTGTCCTTGACTAACTCCAACATGGAGATCATGTCGTTCAGGATCATTCCCACAAAAGGGATACACTTAAGTGCTGCAGAGAAAGGCCAGAGGAGAAGGAAGACAGACAATCAGCTGCTCTCTGCCTTCTTACAACACACTTAGAAACACTGTGGGGCAGGATGCTATGGGTTCCGAGGCCTTTGGCGCTGCGTAAGCAGAGCAGAATGGCTTTAAAGCAGCCATTGAAAGCCAGTGAGGGATTCACCCTGAAGAGGGGAATCCTCCACAAGTGTACAGCTGTGCCCAATGCCCAACTCACTCCCAGAGCAAGGGGAGAGAGCACTGGGGCGGGATGGGAAGTGGGGTGGAGAAGAGCTCCACTAGACCTGATCTTCCACTCATTCCCATCCTTAAGATACTTCACTCAGGGGCATAAATTGGAGCTTGCACCTCCGGCTGGATCGCTCATGATCTGGAGGCCAGAACTAGCAACAGCAGTTAATCTTGTGTTTCTACACACACACTCAAACAGAGCTCTGTTTAGAGGTAACATTTTTAGGTGGAGAGATAATCCCCTGTCCTTAAATGAAAAACAATCACTTTGAAAGAAAAGAGGGAAGTGACCATACCATAGGCAAATGACAGGTTGCCCAACGTAATGAAAATAAACTCTTCAGGCAGCTCCAGACAATACACCAGCTCGAACATGACATCATTGAAATAGCAGCGTGCCAGAGTCACTAAGGTGTTGCTAGCTGCCACTTTTAGTTCATTTCTTGCTTCCTAAATACAAAAACCAAAAGAGAGAGACTGAGGTGACTGAAGCCGGTTGCACTAGCCAGAGTTGGTTACATGAGTCAAGTCCTTATTTCTGTGCACAAGTTGTGAATGAACCAACCCAACTTTCTGAGAGTAGAGTCATTCGTCATAAATATTCCTTGAGTCACTTGGCTAAACAGTTTTCAGCCTTCGAGTTGCTTGCAAGCTGCTTCGTTAGACTATTCACTGTTAGCTACTTGTGGTGGGTGACTGGTCACCACAGTCACATGATATTTTCCCTGCCCTTCCCTGAGGCGGTAAGTGAGACACAGACTGGGCAGCTTCAAGATATTCCGAGAGCTTTCCTGGAATAAACTGTCTCCAGAAGGGAGGCTGACTTCCTTTGGAACAAGAGAGGGATTTTTCCATGGGGTTTTCCTGCTAGCAAACTAGATTCTAAATCCAATGCTGCTTCTTTTGGAGATAGCTCAGATTCTGTCTGTCTTAGGGCTTTATACTGCCACTTATCGCTACAGTATCAGAGTGCCTTCCACATAAAATCAGTATCAATAATGAAATCCCAAGTAGACTTCAGAAAGACTTGCTCGTTAAGACACCATAGGCCTGTCTCTGCAGTAAGTCCTCAACAGCTCCCGGGGGCAATGGGCTCAGCCGTTAGATCTACACGGACAGTAGCACGTGCAAAGGTGTCTTTTATGCGGCCCATCAGTGTAGAACTTCACAGATGAGACTAACTATGGAGGAGTTGTAGGATCATAGAATCATAGAATCATAGAATATCAGGGTTGGAAGGGACCTCAGGAGGTCATCTAGTCCAACCCCCTGCTCAAAGCAGGACCAATCCCCAATTTTTGTCCCAGATCCCAAATGGCCCCCTCAAGGATTGAACTCACAACCCTGGGTTTAGCAGGCCAATGCTCAAACCACTGAGCTATCCCTCCCCCCATCAGTTGGGACCGAGAAAAAATAAAGCGGGACACAGAGAAATTAAAAACCTGAGGAGAGACCAAGATTCATTTCAGAAAACTGCAAACTAGCACTTCTGGAAAGGAGGTAGAAGTAACTGACAGAATGGGAGGGAAAAAAGTGGAAAGCTACAAGTGCCCTGGGGGTGACAGTGGAAAACAAAGTCAAGAGGTATATGCAAGGTGTGATGGCTACCACAAAGAGCCATGTGGGTTGAGTCTTTTACACACAGGGATCATGGCACAAAGCAGAAAGTCAACAGTTCCTCTCTATTCAACTGAGCTGTGACTGCATCTGGAGGAGTGCCTTTTCAAGCACCACATTCCCAGAGAGATCAACAAATGGGAAGTCATTCCTGGGAGAGCAAAAAAGAATGTAGGGGGCTGGCAGAAGTGACTTCTGGATAGAGCCCTGCAACCTGACCCAAATCCTAGGGGACCTGCCCACAGGTGTCCGGGTCAGGTTGGGTGAGAAAACAACTGGACCCTCTTGGGCTCGGATCAGGTCGGCTCTCCTCCTTTAGCCCCTGGGATCGGCACAACCGGGACTGCGTGTTCCTGCCAGCCACCACCTCCTTCCTGCGCTGCACGCGCTGTGGAGCAAGGATGCCGAGGAGTCACAGCATCTCCCTCTCTCTGCAGCACAGACCCAGCACAGCAGGGGCCGTGTCAGAGGATGGAGCCATTGCTGCACACAGTGGCCGCTGCACCAGCCCCATGAGCAGGATGCAGCGGCAGGATCCGGTTTGGGGGGAAAGGTTGGGACCAGGATGGAAAATGATTCAGTCCTCTCAGGGTGAGGTGAGTGGGCCGGGGGCCAGTTCAGGTTGGGCTTAAAAATTGGGCCCGAGCAGACCCCTACTTCTGCAGACAGACGGAAAGAGCTGTCTGTGTCTGATGCGGCCAAGGGATGACTCTGAAGGAGAGAGGATAATACCATACAACTACCTGGAGGGTGTGAACACCAAGGAGGGAGAGGAATTTTTTAGGATAATACATTTTGGTAAAAGTAGGAGTAATGGGATTAAGCTAAAAAAGGACATTCAATTTAGACTTTGATAACAGGAAAAATGCCCCAACTGTAAGACAGGGCTATTAGGTTATGACATAGTCTTCCTAGGAAAGAGGCGGAAGTTCAGTCCTTAGGGGCTTTTCAAATTAGTTTGGCCAAAACAGTGGAAAATGGCTGCTGGGAATGCTCCTGCATTAGCAGGGAAATGGACTGGATGATCCAATAGGTCTTTTCCGTCTCGGTCTCCTGTGAGTCTAGACATCTGTGTGACCTGCATGCCAAGGTCATAACCCACTTTGGAAGGTTCAAAGCCCATCAGATCTCTGAATGGGAGAGCTTAGGAGTCAGACAGGGTCTGCATCAGATCTCTTGATTGGCTATACGTTCCAGTGGTTCTGCTTTAAAAGGCATGCTTCTGCAAACTGCAATCATAACAGACAGCTCCACTGGGGAGAAGCCCCTTCCATTCATTTTTAAATGTAAGGAGGATTTTTTTAATTGAAAATTGTCACTGACAACTTATCAATACATAAGCACTACATAATTCAAGTAATTCAAGTAATTAATCACATGAATTCACATAATTAATCACTCTCCTTACAGTGAGTATGATAACACCCATTTTTTCATGTTCTGTGTGTATATAAATCTCCTCACTGTATTTTCCACTGAATGAATCCGATGAAGTGAGCTGTAGCTCATGAAAGCTTACGCTCAAATAAATTGGTTAGTCTCTAAGGTGCCACAAGTACTCCTTTTCTTTTTATAATTAATCAAGTAATTCAATTAATTAAAGGAGTCGGAGGCGAAGACAAGCGGTTCAGTTGGCCTCCTAGTACTTTAATGGAAACTAAAATGCATAATTTTACATAAATTATGTAACACGTGCATAATTAATGAGCCCCGCATAGTTTTATTTTATTGCACAGTAAAAAGGTTCTGCTGAAATGCTGCTGCCGTTCCATCTCTTGCCCACCAAAGGGTGCTGTGGCAATAGAACAAAGCAGCAACTCCCTATCAGCGAAGGAAGAGAGAGAGCCTGTCTTCTTCACAGCAGGCCAGGTCAGGAGACAGGGGCTATGGGGAAACAGACAGTGTGGGATGCTGGGGTGAGGTCAGTCAGGGGCTCATAAGGGCTAGTGGGGGAGGACAGACTGGGGCAGGGGCTGAATGGGAGTGGAGGCACAGAGTTAGAGGAGGAGGGAGGTTCAGGGCCCCATAGTGACGGGGGAGGAGGGGCAGAGCTACATAAGGACAGGGGCCGGTAGGCTGGGGGCACAGAGACACATGGGGACAGTGGTAGGGGGTACAGGGACACATTGTTAGGATATAGATGTTCAGGCCTGTCTGTAAAGGCCTATCATCTAAGAATTTAGGTGTATTCTTATCACTTGGCTAGTTCTAGAGGTATAAAAGAAAGAATGAAAATCACTGTCTGCCAGTGTAAGGTCCTTCTCTTACTGTGACAGTCTGAGGCCCTGTTCTTAGGCTAAGGCCTTTGGCTAAGCAGCAGAGGCAGCCATAAGCTGGGAAGCGACCAGTCACCTCTTCACATTCCCAACTAGTCACATTGAAATAAGGTGCTATTGGGCTGTTCGGAACACAATCCTGTCCTGATAATGCCTATTGCCTCCAGAGAAAGGGAAGGGCCTAGAAGATGTAAAAGGAAACTTAGTTTGATAGCATCCTGTCTGGCAAGAACTCACTTATCACTAGCTGGGATGTGAAATCCTCATTTCTGGGTTTGTTCTATCACTGTAGTCCCCATTTCCCCATTGTTTGTCTGTATAATCTCTGTCTGGTTCTGTGATTGTTTCTTTCTGCTGTAATTTTGCTGGCTGTAAACTAATTAAGGTGGTGGGACATAATTGGTTACATAATCATGTTACAATATGTTAGGATTGGTTAGTTAAATTTCAGGAAAAGGATTGGTTAAGGTACAGCTAAGCAGAAGTCAAGTTTTACTATAGAGTCTGCAGTCAATCAGGAAGTGAGGGGGTGGGTGTGTGGGTGGAGGAAATGGGAACTGGGAATGGGGGTGGGGAAATTGGAATCATGTTTTGCTAAAGGGGGAAATAGGAACAGGGAATGGGGCTGGGGAAATTGGAATCATGTTTGGCTAAGGGCAGGAATGGGAACAGGAACACAGCTGTAAAGCTCTGTGGTGTCAGAGCTGGGAAGGGGGACACTAAGGAAGGAAACTGGAATCTTGCTTGCTGGAAGTTCACCCAAATAAACATCGAATTGTTTGCACCTTTGGATTTCGGGTATTGTTGCTCTCTGTTCATGCGAGAAGGACCAGTGAAGTGAGTGGGTGAAGGAATAAGCCCCCTAACACACATGGGGATGGGGGGAGTGGGTTTCTGAGTGGGGGTGTGGAGGGACACATGTGGACGGGGGTGCAAGGACCCATGGGTGTGCAGGAACACATGGAGACAGGGGCAGATGTGCCTTACTGAATGGGAGAGGTTAGGGGGCAGACAGGGTCTGCATGGGGGAGCTGCCTAACAATTCCTCCCTGCCACTCCCAAAAAAAGTGTTCCATACTTTTCCCGCCCATACCCAGCAACGCTCCAAGTTCACACCCAGGCTCCTTCCCAGCAATTTTCTTCCGTCCATTACCCCTGACTCTACCAAGCCTTTGCACTGCGCCTAAGGGGTGCAAGAAATATGGTTCTGTATTGAGTTTAAATGAATTATTACTCAGAGTTCTGTATTAACATGCAGAGTAAGGAATTGGTTTGTCAAAAAACATTTCCTGAATCCTTTTTGTTGTCTGTATTCATACAGACATACTTGCTGACAGGTATTTTGAAATAAATAACCAACAATCATTTTAACGGGTGTAATTATTTTGTATTATTTTGACAAACAAAATATGCAGAATTTTGCAGAACTTCTAAAATATTGTGCGCATCATTTTTATTTTTTTCTTGCAGAATTCCCCCAGTAGAAAATATATATAGAAAAGAGTCCCTTCAATGCTATAATCTCAATAATATGTCATCATAATAAAGGAGTGTTGGCTAGGATTTAGAGCAGGGAGTCAGTTCACTTGGGTTTTATTCACATTCTTTGACTAACTTGCTAAGCGGTGTTGAGCAACTTACTTAATTCCCTGTGACACAAGTCATCCGTACATGAGGATAATGCTTCCCATTCTCACAAGGGTGCTGTGAGTCTTAATTCATTAGTATTAGGGAAGTGCTTTCAGATTTTTGGATGAAGATGCGAAAGAAGGGCAAAGTATTATTAGAAGAGATTACTGCTAGTCCGATCGTGTACTTTTACTGTCTACAGCCCATGTACTCCACTGTGTGTAAAAGGACAATGCTCTCTTTATAGAGCATGATATCATCCTGATCTGTAAGAACAGCATTTTGCATGATGAGTTTACGCCTGAGGACAGAAGGGCGAATACTGATTCTCCTGATGGTGCGCCAGGCCAAGTTCTACACTGAATTATCCCCGTGCAGTCCCCTGTACCCCCATGAAGTCAGGCAGAATTTGGTTTGGACACCTGGAAAGCGGATGTAATTTCATGAAACTGCCCTACTGAGCTATCCCTCCCCCTGTACTTTTGCCTGTAGAGGTCATAAAGGAATTCCCCCGCCCCCCGCCCCATCGCCACCCCCATGCACAATTGGCGAGGTGTACGCTGTGGGTGGGGTGGGTCCCTCCAACCTTCATCTGAAGCACCAGGGATTGACCATAGGAGGAGATGGGACACCTGGTAGGGTGGTCCAGTGCTCCTAGCTGTCCTGCTCACATGCCCAGGGTCCAACTGATCTCCAGAGTTGTGGGTGGGATCCAGAGTTGCGGGTGGGAAGGAATTTCCCCCTGGTCGGATTGGCAGGGACCTTTGAGTGGCAGAATGGGGCACTGATCACCTGCTAGGATAATCTGAGTATATCTGACCTAATCAATTCTCGACCATTGCAAGGGCCTCAGGCATTGGTGGAACCTCAGTCTCTCCTGTCCTCTGCCGATGGCACACAACAGTTTTGTCTCCTACAGACTGAAATGTTTTTGTCCAAGACAAGTTTTGGGATTAAGTACTGTAGGGTTGCTAGGTGAAATTTAGTTGCCTGTGAAATACAGGAAGTCATACTGGATGATCTAATGGTCCCTTCTGGCCTTAAACTCTAGGAAACAATGAAATAGCTGGTGTATGAAAAAAACCAGGATTTGATCTCCCATGTATCTCTTCCCTCTGGGCAGAAATTCTCCAGGAGACTTAATATTTCACAAGAAATCTGAAATGCCGTATTTATCTGTCTCCATTGTAACAGCATTCCAAGCATGAAGGAGGAACTAACAAGATTTCCCCTTCCTAGGAAAGACTGCTTGAGGTTAGGTGATTGCCCATCCGTTATGCAAATTGCATCCTTCAGTTGTAACACCCATATGCAAACGGATCATAACTGTAACCTACTCTGTCCATCCGTATGGGATGAGGAGCACTAGAGTTGCTAAGAAATGTGACCCCATGCTTTGTTCTCTTGCATTTAAGATATTAGCAGAGCTTCATTTAGACAGCTAGAGGAGAAGTCCTTCTGCCTTTTTTGTTCTAATTTCCCCTATCGATGATGGAGTTGGCTCCATGGATGCAGAAGACACAAAATGAGGACCCATAACAAACATAAAACAACTGGGAGAAAAGAAGGAAGACCTCCCCCATAACATTCCCTAGAAACTCAGATTCTCAGGAAAGTTTCCAGGTCCAGAGGCTGCAGGCCAACTCCTCAACTGGTGTAAATCAACACAGCTACAAGGAAGTCAACAGAGGGACACTGGTTTACAGTAGCTGAGGTTGTGCTCATACAAATGGAGAACATTACAGCTCATCTGTATGCCTATGCTTTCTATATGTGTGTGTGAATATAGAATGGATATAGAGAATACAATGTTGCCCCTTACCTCTGTCGGTTACCTCCTGCTCACTCACAAATTTATTCATGTTTTAATCTTTCCTCAACACTTCCTCCAGTCCTTTCTCCAAAGAGCTCCAGTACTGATAGGCAGCTGGCCTCTCAGGCTGTCCTGTCCTGTCCAGGATAGCCAGTTCAGATTATGCAGCACTATTATGACATCGCTTTGACTGTGACATAGCACATAAACTGCTGCTGACCAGGTGGGTGCTTTGATGACATGGACAAGAGCCTCAAAGGTATGTAGGCTCCTAACTCGCACTGAAATCAATAGATGTGAGGAACCTAAATACATTCCAGTGTAGAATTTCTCATTCACTCTAAATCATTTTGAATTTTGGTTCCGTCCCTCTCTCAGTTTTCCACAGTTTCCAATATTGGTTTTATTGGAAAATCTGCTCCTGGTTGAATGGATAGAAAATAAAAGCACCGAACAAAGAAAGAGAAGAAACTCCCTTGGAGAATGCACAGTGACACTTGAGTGTGGTTGGTTGGTTTCTTTTGCTTTTTAATTAGGTTGATTAAAACGCTTGATGAAATCTTATTGGACTTTATAGCAAATATTGATTTTTATATTGTTTTACAATGAATTGAAATTTATTCTTCATTTACATGTCCCGCCAAACAAATCATTATTCAAATCAAATCAAATTAAATCAAATTATTTTTTGTTGTATTTAATACAGTGTGGTGTCATATGTATGGCCATATGTAGAGGCCACACTTGATTTTGGAGATGATGTTGCCTTTAAAGCATTCAGAGTGATGACACTCTTTGCAGTAAACCATATGGAAAAAGAATTCCAATGACATGTGTCCTTTGCTATGTATAAGTGATTTTGTGCCTTACCCTTTCTGATTTTGCCCTTACAAGGACACGCTATTCTTTTGTACTCCTCCTTAGTAATTCGCCCATGTTTCCCCATTTTGTAGGATTTCTTTTTGATTTTCAGGTCATTACAAAACTTCTGATGGAGCCATTGGCCTCTTACTCTTCTTCCTGTCTTTCCTTTGCATTGGCAGTTGTGCCTTTCATATTGTCTCCTGGAAAAAGTACCAGCTTTCCTGAACTTCTTTATGCCTTAGACTTTTTCCCTATGGGTCGCTACCTACCAATTCTCTGAGGATGTTAAAGTCTGCTTTTGGCAGTCCTTCTCCTGTCATTCTCATTCCTTCCTTTCCTTAGAATCATGAAATCTATCCTTCATGATCCCTTTCACCCAAATCACCTTCCACCTTCACATTCACCACCAGTTACTCCCTGCTGGTCAGAATCAAGTCTAAAATGGCTGTCCCCCCGCCCGGCCCGGTTACTTCCTCCATTTTCTGAAACAAAGCATTGTCCCCAGTACGTTCCAGGAACTTATTGGATAATTTTACCATATTCCTTTTTCAGCAGATGTCTGAGAAGATAAAGTCCCCCATTACAACCAGGATTTGTGTTTTGCATATTTCTGTTGTTTGTTCTAGAAATGCCTCGTCTCCCTCCTCTTCCTGATTTGGTGGTCTGTAATAGACCCCCTACCAGGACCTCACCCCTGTTTAGTCCCTCTTTTATCTTTACTCAGAGACTTTCAACTGGTCTGCTTCTCACCTCCTTCTGGACCTCAGAACAGGTTTACATTGCAATATGTCCTCTCTTTTTTTCCTGCCTGTCCTTCCTCAACAAGCTATAGCCCTCTATACCAATAGTCCAGTCATAAGATTTATCCCATCAAGTATCTGTGATGCAGTTAAGCTCCGTTAAGATTTATGTACTAAAACTCCCAGTTCTTACTGTTTATTCCCCATTATTATTCCTCCTTGCTTGTGTGTACAGACATCTAAGATGTTAAGCAGATGCCCCCAAGGATTTCCCTCTTGTTTCTCCTATAATTCTACTGCAATTTTCCACATTTACTTATCCCCACACACCTATTAAGGCCACCTTTTTTTACCTGGTGGCTTTTTTCACCTGCCCCCTTTGAATTTAGTTTTAAGCTCTTCTCCTAAGGTTGGTGAGTCAGTGCATGAAGATGTTCTTCTCCTTCTTGGTCAGACGGACCCCATCTCTTCCCAGCAAACTTCCTTCCTGCAATAGCCTCCGATCGTAGAGGATGTCAAAGCCTCCCAGAGACCCATCTTCATAACCCTATTCTGTGGGCATGCCTACCATTGAGTGTGTATTGAGCAGAAAGAACACTCAGTGCAGGAGACAAGGGGACTGAGTTAAACTGCAGATGTCAGGTTCACAAACTTCCATTTTCCGTGACTTATCTCTTAAGCTAGTGGGGATGGCCACGCTATAAAAGTATTTCTGGAGATCAGCATGTGATTATTTGTATTGCAGTACTGCCTCACAGTCCCAGTCGCAAACCAGGATCCCATTGCGCTTGGGTCTGTACAAACAGAGAACAAGATGGTCAGTAACTGTCATTAATTAATTAACACATCTTAACAGCACAACAAACAGACAAGAAGATAATAAAGCAAGCAAAAAAGCCCGCTTTGACCAGGTACCAGCAGATAACTAATATAGTGCTACCTATTTCGGGAACTTTCTTCCTGATTCAGGGTCTGATGTGACTCAGCCCCTGTTCCATGCCATTGTGTAAACTGGGGACTCGTACATTTGCACAAGATGGAAAGTATCCAGTGGCACACCGTTGAGGCCTACGCCATTTTTAGTACATAAACAGCAGGCCGCTCTGCAAGAAGCTAAGGGCATGGTCAGCACAGAGAGTTTGCCTGTCTCTGTGCTGGTGTTCTGCACCCCTCACTGTCTACACCTGGCTCCATAAAGTCGGGCCTTTCAAACATGCAGCATCAGGTAGGAGCACAGGTAATTGTAAGAATGCTTGTCATTGCAGCTGTTAACATCCGGGCAAGGCATCCACATATAAGACCACTACGGATGGACCGGTGACGGGAAGAGTGTTCATGCATGTGACAAGTAACACCATGAACTATGTAATGCCACAGAAGAAATTAAGATCAAGAACAGAACAAGAGTATGTGTGGCAAAGCCATGACAAACACTGTGCAGGCATCAAGGAGCTCATAAATTAGCACATCATCACCCCAACACTGCCTCAGCTTGACTTAGAGCTTGGGCAACAGTAGACCCTCAAAAGGAGGAGGCCACAGCTTTACACCCGAGGTCACTGTGATGTTAACTGCCTGCATTTGACAAGAGCTGGATCAGAGGTTGACTTTGAGTGTATTTACAGGGGGCAAGGTTTTCACAACACAAGCCTTGTGCACACACACAAATAGTGTTCTGCAGCAGTGCAAGTTGAGCTGCAGTAATGAGCAGCAAGATCCTGCTTGGGCTTGTAATTCATACACTTCTCTCACTAATGAGGATCAACCCATACTGAATGCCCATACTGAATGTCAACCCATATTGAATGCAGCTTGACAATATACCATCACTAAAAACGCATTACAGTCAGAGAGAATGATAAATATTCCAATTATACACATTAATTACAAGGCCCAAAATGACTGAGGGTGCAAGAAAACAAAGCTGGTAAATACAGAAAATGCATTTGTCATAAATATAAAGGGAAGGGTAATTACCCTTTAAAATCCCTCCTGGCCAGAGGAAACAGCCTCTCAATCGCAAAGGGTTAAGAAGCTAAAGGTAACCTCGTTGGTACCTGACCAAAATGACCAATGAGGAGACAAGATCCTTTCAAAAGCTGGGAAGAGGGAGGAAAAACAAAGGGTCTGTGTCTCTGTCTGTCTGCCTGCCTGCTGCTTGTGCTGGGGACAGAAGAGGACTGGAGACTTAGACCTTTTAGTAAGTAATCTAGCTAGGTATGTGTTAGATTACGATTTCTTTAAATGGCTGTGAAGAGTTGTGCTGAATAGAATGACTATTCTTGTCTGTGTGTCTTTTTTGTAACTTAAGGTTTTGCCTAGAGGGATTCTCTATGTTTTGAATCGAATTACCCTGTAAGGTAATCCATCCTGATTTTACAGAGCTATTCCTTTCCTTCTATTAAAAGTCTTCTTGTAAGAAAACTGAATGCTTTTTCATTGTTCTAAGATCCAAGGGTGTGGGTCTGTGGTCACCTATGCAAATTGGTGAGGATTTTTTACCAAACCTTCCCCAGGAAGTGGGGTGCAAGAGTTGGGAGGATTTTGGGGGGAAAGACGTATCCAAACTACGTATCCCAGTAAACCCAGTTAAAGTTTGGTGGTGGCAGTGGAAATTCCAAGGGCAAAGGGTCAAATTAATTTGTACCTTGGGGAAGTTTTAACCTAAGTAAGCTTAGGAGGTTTTCATGCAGGTCCCCACATCTGTACCCTAGAGTTCAGAGTGGGAAAGGAACCTTGACAGCATTACTGAAAAAACAGCTGCAGATTGACTCCTGCTAGCAAGAAGCTTCTGTACAATGTACAGGAAGATATTGGGCTTAACCCAACGCAGGGCTAGGCTGAAATAAAGTCAGTCAAAATTTTGTCTGAGTAGGGTATGAGGCCCAGATCCTCAAAGGTCTTTAGACTCCTAAATTCCACTGAAATCAGTGGAAGCTAGGAGCCTAAATTCCTACTGTAGAATTTGACCCAATAACAACAACAATAATAATAATTTGCATTTCTAGAGAGATTTTCTTCTTCAGAGCATTTGACACACATGTTTTCTCACTCTCTGCTTCAAATAAAAGCCATTATTGACAGACAATTCTATTTTTCCGTCACAGCACAGACAAATAGGAGAGTGAAGAGAACACAGTTTATGAACAGGATTTTAAGCAGGTTCTCGTATGGAAAAAAAATTAAAGAGCCAGCACTCAGAAGATGACTCTGCTTAGCTGTGTGCCTTGTGGCTTAAAGCAGAATTCCAAGAACATTAATTACTTCGCTTTTTGAAATGGTTTCTCAATTAATGACAACTCAAAATATCTGCTTCCACCTAGAGCTGCGGGTTTGCATAACATGTGTTGTTTGTATTCCCTGTTTTCGATGTCTTTGCCTAAAAGATAAAATACATCAGAATCTACTGAGAGAATTCACACTTCTGCACAAAGCCACAACAGCACTAAGAATGTATATCTTTGTTAGCAAATAGGATCATAAGGGAGAAGGAAAAGGATAATCTCAGAAAGAGGCTCTCTCTTTCTCCTTCACTTTATTCTATCTAGGTTTTTCTACTGTTCTCATCAATGAAGTACCTGAGCAGCTTCCCCTAGTACATTAATAATATGGCTCACATCTGTCATGGTAATATCTTTTATTGGACTAACTTCTGTTGGTGAAAGGACTGCACAGAGTTCTCCTTCAGGTCCTTGAAAGGTTATTTCTTTCACCAACAGACGTTGGTCCAACAGAAGATATTACCTCAGCTAGGGTGACCAGATGTCCTAAGTTTATAGGGACAGTCCAGATATTCGGGGTTTAGGCGCCTATCAATCCCACCCCACCCCCATCACGATTTTGCATACTCACAATCTGATCACCCTATCCCTCATCCACCTTGTCTCTCTAATAGCCTCGGAATGACATGGGAGTTTGTTCTCCTGTCACAGACTGTCCCCTGAGAAAGCTCTATCTACTGCACAGACAAGCCTCATCCTTAGAGTAGAAAACTTCGTGGTGCCTGAGAAATAGGCCCTGTCAGCCACAACCCTAATCCCAGGGATTGACCTGATATTTTAGATATACTGGGCCCTGGCCACTGAGCCCCTGGAAGAGAAGGACTGCGACCTGGAACCTGACTTGATGTGTTCACGTTGCAGAAGTATGTACACAGCGTCTGAAGGCAAACAACAAATAACACTTCATTTGTCACTGAATGAGGGGCCTGTGGAAAAAAATAGTACAATTGTGCAATTAAAGACTGTGTCAAAATGCACGTGCACAGTACTCAGACTCCCTGAATCCTGGCATTTCCAAACTTTCCATTGCTCAGTTTTGCAAACTTACTAATTGTTATTTTCATGCAGATTTTTATATATTTGTTGTGCGTCTAAAGATATAAAAATACAGACATTGATTCATATCATTGTCACGCAAACATCCCCATTTCATTGTTTGTTTTTAAAGAAAAAAGTACAGGACTAGGTTCTGGCAATTTCTGTATTGAGCTGTAAAGAAAGATATTTTTAAGGGTTTTGAACTGTCGAAACAGAGGCACAGAGATTGTCTCACACAGGGAGGAGTGGGTGATGCAGTGCACACTTTCCCAAGCCAGCAGAGCTGCTGGACCCCAAGAGATTCCCCCTCTATTCCGGAGTCAACCTTTGCCAGAAGCAAGCAGACAGAAGGACAAAAGTAGCTCTCCATTTTAATAAAGGCTCTTATAACTTCCTAGGTAAACTGGTCCCTTCCATTCTTTAGCTGACTATTACTCAGGCTCTTTTCTTACTGGCAAACTTGAATTTTGATTTTTCTACGTCATGGCCAGTCTTTATCGTCTCTCTTGTAAACTTGAACATGCCAATCCCTGAGACGACATACTTTCTTGTTTTTTCCTGATTTGGCAATCATAGCTTTGGGGATTGAGCTCCCATTTAAGGTACTTTTAATGATGACCCCCAGTCCTTTATTTCATCTATCAGGATGTTCAAAGAGAGCAGCTACCCTTCACTGAACGCCACTGCTCTGACTTTGGATTCCCTTGTAGAATGTGTGGGGCTGGGGTAGTTGTCTCAGCTGGATTCTTAATCCAGAGGAAAGACGCTCTCCCCTGTTCAATCAAGATCAGGAATGGCACATAGATTTGGGAGAAAAAGTACATTTTACTTTTACTCTATTTTCTTATTTCTCAAAAGGAACAGTACAACAAAGATAAAAACTCCATTGTGAATAATCAATATAGGTATTGATGTATCTTGTCTGAAATGGGACAGCTGCTCTTCTACTCTCGGGATGGATGCTATATCAATAGATAAGATAAAAAGACAGGCCTAACTGAGAGACTGAACCCATATGAGGGCCAAATTCTGCTCCTCGGTTACATGAGTATGTCGCTCCTCGACTAGGGCCCAAATCTGTGTAAAGAAGAGTAAATCTGGTCCCAAGGGAGTATCGAACAACTTCCAAACTGTATAAGAAGGGTGGTTGAGTCTAAACTATAAAGACAGTTCCAAATATGGACCGCAGTTCAGGAAAGCAGCCTTATTCATCCCAGCATATGATCTAAGAAAATTCTGAAAATGTGCATCTTAGATCATGGTCATAATTTTAAAAAATTAATTGACACAGCGGACACCATTCACATTTGAAACAAAAGTAGCTTTAAACTGTCCTAGCTTGAAGTGGTGTGAAACTGCTTCAGGAAATGTGGTCCTCTTACAAGTGTAGATGTGAGGTTGCATATATGGTAAAGCCTTGTATACAGACTACATGCTGATCTTAATCCTACAAATTTCCTGAACACTATACAGAATATCTAATTGCTTATTTTTAAATCCTAATCAGAGGTAAATTAAAATGATTTGTGCAAATAATTGAATTCTAAGGATCGTGTAACAACAAACACTCTTATTTTCTAGATCTACTGAGAGCTAGCTCTGCGAGAACAAAACAGTATTTTCAGTGTTTATGGTTCTTTACTGAAGCAGGTCTATTCTTTATCGAAGAACAGGAAAACAAAAGAATTCACAATATTGTTATCCCTTTTGACATGAGTAATTAGTGAATATTTTGGGTCTTGTGAGTTGTTTCCATTGGGGGAGAAATGGATGATGGAGTCAGGTATTTTTTTGACACAATCCTGCTTATTTACAAAGACTGTACACGAAGTTCTATTTCCCTAACGACAGCAGGAATAGTTTCTTGGCTCACAATTCCAAGCCTCTTTCTATCCAGCTGTCTATCATAAAGCGCGCACGCTCTCTCGGTCTCTCTCTCAACTTTTTCTGAGATCACACTACAAATACTTCCCTGGGGCTCCTTTGTGCTTCTGCGGTGTCACATTCCCTCTCTTCCTCCCGCTCCCACCCCAAACCCCATCCCTCTGCATTTTTATTCAGACCCCAGTGAAAGCCCCTTCCACTGTATGGCTCAACTCCTATTCCAGCTTTACTTGATGGTGACTTCTATTAAGTCAGCCATCTATTCCACAAAAGAGCTTGATTGTTTTTACATTGATCCTGAATAAAGGACAACTGGTATGCCCAACAGCTTCAATAAGGCTTCCCCTTTCCCCAGCGTAACTACCTGTTTTCATGTTGTTTTTATAAATCTGTATCTTCTACATGTCCGCAAAACCCACAGCATTCTTTTATTTTTACTAACCTGAAACAGGCTATTGAATGCATAATTTCAGTTACACAAATGGAAATCTGTGGTAATTCATTAGAATTATTTATCCCGGTGACAAAATATGTTAGCACATCACTAGAGAAAACATGACACTTTTTGATAATTGTTATTGTTGCCGGCACCCAGTGCCAGAGGCTAAACAACAGCTGAGGTTGGTTCGTTACCCGCTGTGCTACACCCAATAATCACAACGGGGTGAAGAAGCAGAAAATTTTATTTGCAGCTGCAAAAAGGTACAGGGAGAATAGAATCTCCAATCCTGCACCCAGAGCAGGAAGTTACACAGGCTTTTATACATCCTTTTCCCCAGCATACCTATCCAATAGCAAGCTGCCCTAAGTATCCATATAGCCAGCCAATCCAGTTCACAGCTAGTTCCCTTGTTCTCTGTATCATTTGTTAAACCATACATAAAGCTGCTTTATTCAGCATTGTTCTTCCATATCTGCCCTGTTTGGCCTTGTTTAGTTTCAGGCAGTCTGACTCTGCAACATATTGTTGCAGATCCTCAGCATAACTGCTGCGAGTGCCTCCAGGCGGGGGGCGAAGGACACTTGGGCCTAGTACACAGAGCTGCTGCGAGTGCCTCCAGGCCAGAGCGGGGGGGAAGGACACTGTTCAGCTGTACAACAAAAGGATTTCACCAGAGCTGACGTGATACCCCTACTCATGGTGATTTCCACAGCCACACAGTAGAACAAACCTTGTTTTCTAGCCTCCTTCTATATGACACTAAGTCCCAGTTATCACTAGGCCCCTTCTCTACAAATCCTTTTAAATGTGTGGACATCAAAATGCATACAATTGTTTCAAGAGCTCTACTTCTCAATTACTGATATAAATTAAGCAACCTCATTTTCCTTTCTACAGTATGCAGAAGATTGTTTCCCCCCACCACCTTCCAAAACTTAGACATTTATTTCCGAATCAGCATGAACGAGATCTAGCATAAAGCACATTCCCGTTTCTGAGAGCTTGCCTAAATACCCATTTCTGTTCCCCCTCTTTTGTCATTGACTTTAAAGGAAATGGATTGGGCTCTAAACTAATAATCTACATTGAATGCTCATCACTAATCTCATAATTTAAAACCACATTAAGCCCTCCCAACCTGATCACCATTGATTGAGGAAACAATTTAGATGCCAACTTGAAACATCCCTTTCTAGAATACTAAAGAAAATAAATGCAAAGCCTAACTTTCTAGCTGAACCACTAGGAACTTTTATCCTATAAGGAATATTGGTTGTGAGCCAATTTTCAGTCTATTTTGCAAACCATTTTCATGAACTCTAGCCTAACCTACAATGAACAATGTATTACATATTTAGTGAAGATTAATTGTAAAGAGGTTCCTTGATCAATTTTACACTTATTCCATACAGACATTCAGTTTTAAATAATTTTAGCAGACAACTATATGGGTAAAGGACTATCAAGAAAAAACTTTTTTGAAAAAAAAGTCAGTCTTAATAAAAATGTCAGAACAAGATATCAAAGTGTCAAAACATTTCTAGAGACAAAAATATACCCAGGCCATCTTACAAAACCTCAGACAGCAATACGTACGTCAGTCTCTCATAGCTTTACGTGAACAAATATTACAGTCAAATTATACGTCTCCTCCTGGCCCAGGTGAACCAAAATATGCTGTTTACTGTCCAATACCTTCACTTTACATAAGCTCAAGCTTCCAATGAGAAGGTCAATTACTTACTGGGATAATAAATGCCAAAGTTTTGCCCGATCCAGTCTTTGCAGCTCCAATTACGTCTTTTTACCTTGCAACGACAAGCTCCAAGTACATCTTTACCTTGCAATGATAAGCCTATGGTCTGCCTCTGTGTCTCAGTAACCATGCGATACTGTGCTTCTTGCAAACCTAGTATTTGGGAGAGAAAAAAAAAGATTCTTACTTTTTGCCTTGGATAATGATACATTTTCCCATAAGGAAAAACACTGCAGGTGTTTATCTTGGAACTCTGATATTTAAAAACAAAAACTCCTGAAACAGCCAATGAAAAAGACTGATGAAAATTGGTCTTTTATTCAAATAGTTTCCGAAGAACTGTTGGTGTACTTGCCTTTCAATGTTTTGTTTGACAATGGGAAATCTGAAAATCTTTCAGTTTCATTTGGGCTGATCTGAAACAAAAGGATTTAATCAATGCTAGAATATAAGAATACCATGGGATTGAAATGATATCCTTTTAATTTGCTGGTAACGTTGGTAGAATTTTTAGTGGGTTAAGTCTAGGAGTACCTGGCAATCAACCGCAACCAGCTCACTGGAGGTAAAAGGTCTACACATAGGCATAGTTTGACTTCTACATTTTGGGGGCCAGCTTCAGTCAGGCCAACAGGACTTTGCATGGGGGGAGGGGGGTGCGCAAATTCCACAACTGTCGAGGCCTGCAGTTTGGGGAGGAGGGGCAACCCTCCCACCCCACAAACTACACCCTTGCATCTACATGAGGTTTACCTAACCCTGACAATTTTTCCTAATCTAGACACATTTTAAAATGTGGAAAGTGGAGCAAAAGATGCACTTATCATGGCTCTATTATGTACAGTAGCAGTTCAATCTAAGGTCTTCAGAGACATCCAATTGTAAGGATAATCTAAGATACATAATCAAGGTTTAAGCATTCCATATGCTGGTTGCCAAAAAGCCCAAGCCATGACATGCAACTAAATGCCCACACTAAGTAGATGATAAAACAATATCAAACCTAGGAGCAGAATTTCTCTAGATTTTTCTGAAGCTGTCCCACCACTGGGGATTCTCTGCTTCTCTCCCTCCCCCATCCCCAGGGCCCCTGTGCTTCCCCACCCCCAGCCCTCGACTGACCTCTTCCTTGCCTGCCCACCCCCAGACACCCTAGTGCAGTGGAGGAAATAGACCGCAGGAGCTGGAGGAGGACACCTGCATGGCGCAGCAGGTAAGACTATGTGCCATGAACAGACCTCTGGTATGGAACTCGAGATGGGGGGGTGCCCCTCCACCCTCCCTAAATGGCAGTTCTGGCCAAGGCTCCCACGGCTTCCCCACAGCTGTTTGTGTCATCCCCACACCTTTGCAGGGCGGGTGCAGCAACAGGGGCAAGAGTCGCGCACTGGCTGTATGGAGGTGGGAGATCACCCTGAAGCCCCCCGCCTCCCCTGAGACATGGACTCAGAGGTGAGGCTGCACCCGACCCTGACACAGTGCCAGGGCTGAGCGTCTCCAGAAACACGCAGGGACTCTGCCCATCTGCACTGAGCTGTAATGTATCTATAGCCTGAAAAAGAAAACTCAGAGAGAAGGGAAGAAGCAGCTGATAGGGATGGGAGAGAATGGGGATGGACGGATGGAGAGAATGGTATTGGTTCCCTCTAACTAGACAGCAGGGATGGGTTTGTGTCTTGGAGAGAAGACGGTTTCCATTTTTCTCAGCAGACTGGGAAACCATCAAATTAAAGAGGCACTTTGTAGCCAAGTCTAACAGAAAAATGCGTGAGTCTCAAATAACATTCAGGGACAACACCTGAGCAGGAAGCCCTTCTCATCCATCAGTAGTGAAGTAAAGGGGGTGGGATTTGGCGTTCCCACCATAACAGAGCCCTTGGACTCCACTAAGTAGGAAAGGAATTATTTGAAGCAAACTCTGGTTAGTAGGTTTAGTCCTCTGGTTATTAGATGTGTGGTTGTGACTCTTGATAACACTTTATGATCATCTGGTGCCTTTTATCCAGAAGGATTTCAGTGCTTTACACATGGTATTATTTTATCCTTTGCTGAATTGCAGCCAGCCCTTGGATGGAACATGTCCGTCAACCTTCACTACATGTGGGGTGAAGCGCAGAGTAATCTATCTATTTGAGACTGCTGTGTGGGCATGAGTGTATGCTTTCCTCGATTAGGCTTGTTTCACTCTTGTGAGCAAAACCCATAATTGGTGGTGTATTCTTGTATTGGGTTTTGTCACGTTTGCGATGGAGCACACTATGAGACTGAGTACAGCAGTGATAAACTTTCTGTTATTACTAGGGCCCTATCAAATTCACAGTCCATTCTGGTCAATTTCACAGCCCTAGGATTTGAAAATAAGACAATGTCACATTTTCGGAAGTTTACCCCTGAAATTTCAGGCTGTTGTAATAGTGGGGGCCCCAACCCAAAAGGGGATGGGGGAGTGTTGCAAGGCTGCTCTAGGGCCATTGCAGGATTGACACCATCACTTCTCTGCTGCCTTCAGCAGGGATGGAGACCCCCTGCATCCAGACCTACCCCCACAGAGTCCCCCCTGCATCTGGATCTGTGCTGAGCTCCCCCTCCCTGCATCCAGACCCATGCCCTGACTAGCCCCCTGCACCTGGACCATCCCAAATGAGCCCCCCATCCCACTGAACCCCCCAGCACCTGGACCCCCATGCTGAGTCCTCAGCACCCAGCCTCCCCTGCTGACCCCCAACCACCTTCATCTGGACCCCCTGCACAGTCCCATTCCCCCTGCACCCGGAACCCTCACTTCTGAGTCCCGGCCTGCAACCAACACGCGCAAATTAGGGCCCGTGGGACCGGCCTGTCCGGCCTGCCTGAGCTCCTGGCCAAGGAGGCGAGCCCCGGCTCCTCCTCCGACCGTCCTCTCCCCATCTCCGCCCCATCCAACGCCCCCGGCTCCCTGACTCTCTCCGCAAACCCCTGCCCCTCATCCAATCCCGCCCCCCGCTCGCCGGAGCCGGTCCCGCCGCTGCAACGCTCCATGGCAGGAGCAGCGGGCAGAGGGCGAGCGGCTGCGGGGGAGGGGCCGGGGTTCGCTCCCCGGCTGGGAGCTCAGGCGGCCGGACAGGACGTGGGCAAACGACGTCTGGCCCGCAGGACCGTCCTGGCCAATCCCCGGCCCCTCCCCCGCTGCCTCCCCTCCCCCGGGGTGTGGATAGGGGACAGGGAGTGGGGGGGTTGGGGTCCCAGGGGCAGTTAGGGTGCGGAGGTCTCCGGAGGGGGCGGTCAGGGGACAGGGAGCAGGGGGTTGGATGGGTCGGGGATTCTGAGGGGGGCAGTCAGGGGGCGGAAAGTGGGAGGGGGTGGATGGGGTGGGAGCCATGCTATTTGGGGAGGCCCTGTCTTCCCTACCCGGCCCTCCATACCATTTTACAACCCCATGTGGCCCTCGGGCCAAAAAGTTTGCCCACCCCTGCCTTAGTGACACAGTGGGCCTGGATCATGGCTCTGAGAGTGAAGGCGCAGTCTGGCCGGTTGGAAACTGGTCCATGAGATCTCTGTGCTTCTCTGAGCCATGTGGCTCCTGATCATCGTCAGCTCTCAGACATGCCAGCATGACCCCCGGTCTGAGTCCTGTAGGCCTAGAGAGCGCTAAGCCCCTGCTGTGCCCCGGGATTCTGCTGCAGAGAACGGCAACCTCTGGCCTTCTCAGTGCGGCTCTCCCCTCTCCTGCCTGGGAGCTGACCCTTAAATCACGCTTCCCCGGATTTGTGTTAGGCGTGTTTTGTAGGTTGTGAAACTGAGGCACAGAGAGGCCAAATGACTCTCCCAAAGTCACAGAGGGAGTTGGTGGCAGAGCTGAGCATGAAAACCTGGAGTCCTGGTCCCCTGCCCACCAGGGGAGATGGTGCTCCACAACCCCCGGTGTCTTATCTGGTTTGACCTACATGGTTCCAGTGAAGGCCGGGCTGTTCATCTGCCTTTGTACAGGCAATGTGCATGAAAGGCCAGGATTCCCTGAGCCTGGGAGGGAATCTGTTACTCCGAGTAATGGTGGGGCAGAAGGGGATTGAAGGCCAGAGCCTGAGAGGTGAGGGTCGAGAGGCTGCTCCCCTGTGTCCACTGCTAACTCTCCCCCTTGAGCGTGTTGCTTTGGGCCAGGTCTGGCAGAGTTGCAGCCAGTTCTGCACTCTGCAAGGGCTGGGCGAGCGACGGGTGTGTGATGCGATGAAAACCCTCTTCTAAGCTGACAGTGCCCAGGAGACAGGCTCTGCAGCACCAACTGACTCCCGGAAGACCTCAGCTGAGTTGCTCCCCTCTGTCACATGGGGCCCCATCCCCCCAGGAGGGGCACTGGGGCTGAGTAACTGGTTTGCGGTGGGCGCGGCTTCTCCGATGAAAGGCCGAGTATTAATAACAGGTGCCCACCATACCGGCGAGCTGCCTGACTGCCAGCGTCACGAGAGTGCTGCTGCCGAGCTCTGCTGTGGGTCCAGGGCCAGGAAACGTGCTCGGGAACGGGCACTCGTGCAGCCCGCAGAGCTAACCTAGGGGCGGCTGTGTGTGAGGAGCCCAGCTTGGCTGTGCCAGGCCCCCTGTGTCCTAGTGCATGGGCAGCAATGCAGACGCACTGACGGCCATGCGAGAGCAGAGCCTGGGTATTCGGGCTGCTGCTCACAGCTGGTGTGGACACGCTGCCTCCTTTGCTATGCGAGAGACATGCCTGGCACTTCCCATGCCAGACGCCCTGCGCAGCTCTCAGCAGGAGCCCGGCCTTTACACCCTTCTGCAGCTGCATTGCCTGCTCCTGCTGCTGCTGGAAGGGCAGATGCTGGTTCCTGATGGGGAGCATCTGGCAGTGCCCGTTCTGCTGGGCCCAGTCACCAGGGCAAAGTGTACTTGGCAACGAATTGAAAAGAGAAAATGGCAGAATGAATGCCAAGCCGGATACCAGTGCTTCTGGGAATGCCAGCCTGGGCCCCCAACTCCAGCTAAGGAGGGTGGCAGATCTCCTGCCTTCAGAAGCCTGTCTGTGGCCAACTCCCCCTTCTGTCTGAACAGCGGCATGCAATGCTGTCAGCCCCTCTGGGGAGGTGCAGTGAGTGTCCATCTCACAGTTGTCTTGTGGCTGATCTGCCCAGCGTGGGGGCTGCTTCATTGGGGTGTTGAGTTCCCTCCTTTGCCCGGCACCAGCTCTCACTAAGGTTTTTGGCCTTCTGGAGCATCCTCCTTTGCATCTAGCTTGCAGCCGAAGGCACAAACCTTGTGCACAGGAGCAAGTTGACACCTCGCTGCCTCCCACCGGGCATTGCCATCCTGTGCAGGGGTGAGGTCACTCCCTGAGCAGTTCTCACAGGTCGCTGCTCCCCACTTGGAGTCTCTTTTTCGCATTGCCCTTCTCAGCTAATGTGTTGTGTGTGGACACAGCCCCTAATGTGAACAAAGACCTGGACCCTGCAGCTCCAGGCCAGGCCATGATTGAAGAGATGCCATCAGTGAGGGGCTCACACCAGCTGCTGGGCAAGAGGGACCCTGGCTTTGATTCCACCTGGCAGTTCCTGTGGTCCTAGACAGCAGCAGGTTCAGGAGAGTGGGTGTTCTGCACTTGTTAGACTCTGCACTGAGCTCTGGGAGCGGGCGGGGAGAGTGGGGGGCTATGTCTACACTGCAGTGAAACCCACAGCTGGCCTGGGTCAGCTGACTTGGGCTGAGGGGCTATAAAACTGCTGGCTGGGGGACCTGTGCTCTGCTTCCCTGCAGAGAGGTGGGGGAAATCTCCTCCTCGGTTGCTAGGTGTGACTGCCCTGGCTTTTGGGGCTCCCCTTGTCTTTTCAGATCCTCCACTGACATGGGTCAGTTTCAACCAGTCCTTAATGACCCATTCATTCAACTTCAGACAGCGTGACCCAACACCTCTTAAGAACGGCCATACAGGGTCGGACCAAAGGTCCATCCAACCCGTATCCTGTCTTCCAGCAGTGCCGAGGTGCTGGAACCAGGAGTGCTGGGGGTGTGGCAGAACCCTCTGGCTTGAAATGGTTTCCCTCATATAGTGCATTTAGTTTTGTTCAGTGGCTTTGAGCACCTCCACTATAAAAATGATGCCAATGCCCCTGCAACAGTGGCTGGTGCCAGACACTTCAGAGAGAATGACCAGAAGAAGGCAATTTCGAGTGATCCGTCCCCATCATCCAGTCCCAGGTTCTGGCGTTCGGTGGCTTAGGGACACCCAGAGCATGGGGTTGCATCCCTGACCATCTTTATTCATTCATCACACAAATAGGGGGATAACTACCAAGGTAGCCCAGGAGGGGTGGTGGAGGAGAGAAGCACCAGGAGGGGTGGTGGAAGAGGGAAGGACAAGGCTACACAGCACTTTAAAAGTTTAAAACTTTAAAACCTATTGAATGCCAGCCTTCTGTTGCTTGGGCAATCCTCTGGGGTGGAGTGGCTGGGTGGCCGGAGGCCCCCCCACTGCCTTCTTGGGCGTCTGGGTAAGGAGGCTATGGAACTTGGGGAGGAGGGCGGTTGGTTACGCAGGGGCTGTAGCAGCGGTCTGTGCTCCTTCTGCCTTTCCTGCTGCTCAACCATACGCTGGAGCATATTGGTTTGATCCTCCAGCAGCCTCAGCATTGAATCCTGCCTCCTCTCATGACGCTGCCGCCACCTTTCAGCTTCAGCCCTCTCTTCAGCCCGCCACTTACTCTCTTCAGCCCGCCACTTACTCCTCCCGGTCATACTGTGTTTTCCTGCACTCTGACATTGTCTGCCTCCACGCATTCGTCTGAGCTCTGTCAGTGTGGGAGGATAGCATGAGCTCAGAGAACATTTCATCACGAGTGTGTTTTTTTCGCCTTCTAATCTTCACTAGCCTCTGGGAAGCAGAAGATCCTGTGATCCTTGAAACACATGCAGCTGGTGGAGAAAAAAAAAAGAGACAGTGGTATTTAAAAAGACACATTTTCTAGAACAATGGCTACACTCTTTCATGGTAAACCTTGCTGTTAACATTACATACACAGCATATGTGCTTTCGTTCCAAGGTCGCATTTTGCCTCCCCCCACCACATGGCTAGACCCTTCCCCCTCCCCGTGGCTAACAGCGGGGAACATTTCTGTTCAGCCATAGGCAAACAGCCCAGCAGGAACGGGCATCTCTGAATGTCCCCTTAAGAAAAGCACCCTATTTCAACCAGGTGACCATGAATGATATCACTCTCCTGAGGATAACACAGAGAGATAAAGAACGGATGATGTTTGAATGCCAGCAAACATACACTGCAATGCTTTGTTCTACAATGATTCCCGAGTATGTGCTACTGGCCCGGTGTGGTAAAGTGTCCTACCATGGTGGACAGAATAAGGCTGCCCTCCCCAGAAACCTTTTGCAAAGGCTTTGGGAGTACATCCAGGAGAGCCGCAAATGCCAGGGCAAATTAATCATTACACATGCTTACTTTTAAACCATGTATGCTATTTTAAAAGGTACACTCACCAGAGGTCTCTTCTCCACCTGGCGGGTCTGGGAGGCAGCCTTGGGTGGGTTCGGGGGGGTACTGGCTCCAGGTCCAGGGTGAGAAACAGTTCCTGGCTGTCGGGAAAACCGGTTTCTCCATTTGCTTGCTGTGAGCTATCTACAGCTTCATCATCATCATCTTCCTCGTCCGCAAAACCTGCTTCTGTGTTGCCTCCATCTCCACTGAAGGAGTCGAACAACACGGCTGGAGTAGTGGTGGCTGAACCCCCTAAAACGGCATGCAGCTCATCATAGAAGCGGCATGTTTGGGGCTCTGACCCGGAGCGGCCGTTTGCCTCTCTGGTGTTCTGGTAGGCTTGCCTCAGCTCCTTAAGTTTCACGCAGCACTGCTTCGGGTCCCTGTTATGGCCTCTGTCCTTCATGCCCTGGGAGATTTTGACAAAAGTTTTGGCATTTCGAAAACTGGAATGGAGTTCTGATAGCACGGATTCCTCTCCCCATACAGAGATCAGATCCCGTACCTCCCATTCGGTCCATGCTGGAGCTCTTTTGCGATTCTGGGACTCCATCGTGGTCACCTCTGCTGATGAGCTCTGGCCAGCGTGGCAAGCTGCAGGTGACCATGCAAACAGGAAATTGAAATTCAAAAGTTTGTGGGTCTTTTCCTGTCTACCTGGCCAGTGCATCTGAGTTGAGAGTGCTGTCCAGAGCGGTCACAATGGAGCACTCTGGGATAGCTCCCGGAGGCCAATACCGTCTGATTGCGTCTATAGTACCCCAAATTCGACCCAGCAAGGCCGATTTAAGTGCTAATCCCCTTGTCTGGGGTGGAGTACGGAAATCGATTTTAAGAGCCCTTTAAGTCGAAAAAAAGGGCTTCATCGTGTGGACGGGTGCAGGGTTAAATCGATTTAACGCTGCTAAGTTTGACCTCAACTCCTAGTGTGGACCAGGGCCTAGTGTGGTTGCAGTTCTACATCTTTATACCCGTGGAGCTTATTCCGCTTCTCCTATAGGAATAGCGATCCCAGGACTAGCACTCCTATACCAGCATAACTGCCTCAACACGAGGGTGCTTCACTTTAACTGTACTGGTCTAGCCAGTGGCTCAACCCTTCTATTTGATGCCTGGGCTTCTGACTCTGAAAACATGGTCGTCATCTTCTGTAACCTTGACATAACTCAAGCATAGCATGTGACATTACAGCAGGAGCTGCTGTTTATAAATGTAGTACCTTCCCCGCCAGTATTGTTGTCATTCCTGTCATTCCTCTCTCTCTCTCTCTCTCTCTCTCTTTTCAGGCTCTCTGTGAGGCTCTTGCTATGGGAAGGAGCAGCCTGGAGAAGAGCTGAAGCTTTTAAACTTCGTCAATATTTTTAAACTTGTAGATTCCCTACCATTGGGGTGTTGGGGTGTCCAGGTGGAAGGGGTGTCAGGGTGGAAGGACTGTCTAGCCTGTGTTATACAGGAAGTCAGACTTGATGGTCCAATGTCCCATTAAATTCTGCGAAATTATGTTACTGGAAAATGGCCCTTCCTGAGACCCTGCACTGGCCTCACCCGGCATCTCGCCAAGCCCAGACCGGCTGTATGTTCGCAGGCACGTTTCTTCCAAACCAGAAGTGGGAAACGTGATAGGCTGTGAGGCCAAGGCCAAGGGAACCATCGAGAGCTCAGCAGGGCTGGACGACCCTCAGGGCTTCGGGAAGAGAGGAAGGAGCAAACCCCTCCCTTATTAGGGAAAATGAGGGCCAGTGAAACATGCCCAGGGCTAGGAAATATAAACGCCAACTCAGGAAAGGTAAGGACACTGTGAGGCAGGGTCTGAACCTGTGCAGGGAAGAGCCCTGCTCGAAGAACACAGCCTGTCTCGGGTGAGTAGAGCAGTGCCATCAGCCTGTCCCGCAGTCAGGCAGTGCCCAGCCTCCAGATATGAGCTACACACAACTCAGAGTCCTGGCAGCAAAGCTGAGAGAGAGCATCTCTCTCAACCCCTGTCCTGCGCTGCTCTCCAGATCCCCTCACACACTGACGTTCCTCCTCTCCCATCTCAGCCAAATCCCAGGGGAATCTGTGCTCAGGGCCAGGCTGGGACAGAATCTGTCCTGCAGCTTTTGAGTCATGGGCACAAATCCACTTTCTGCTTAAAAAAGAATTCCAACTTTTCAGTGGCTGGGGCTGAGTCCCAAAGAGCTGAGCAGAGGGGCTGTGAGTTGCAGGCAGGTGGAGATGCTGAAGGGCTGCGAGCCCCAGACCCGGCGCAGACGCTGAAGGGCTGCGAGCCCTGGGCCCAGCCTAGAGGCTGAAGGGCTGCGAGCCCTGGGCCCAGCCTAGAGGGTGAAGGACTGCGTGTCCCGGGCCCAGCCTAGAGGCTGAAGGGTTGTGAGCCCCGGGCCCAGCCTAGAGGCTGAAGGGCTGCGAGCCCCGGACCTGGTGCAGCTGTTGAAGGGCTGTGATCCTCGGGCCTGTTGCAGCCAGACATCCTGGGCCCTTTCCAGTGTATCAGCTGGGGGAAGAGAAGAGGGGGTGCCACCTCAGTTTGGAAGGGAATTTGTTATTCAAAAGTATCTGCTCAAGATGAAGCAGTCATCGGATTAGGGTTGTTGGCTTGAGCTGCACAGCCTCAATTCTCCCTTCCTTTCTCCATCATCCCCAGGGCTACTGGCTCCGGCTTTGTCTCAGAATGAGGCAAATCATAGATTCATAGATTCCAGTGACAGAAGGGATCATCTAGTCTGGTCTTCTGGATAGCACAGGCCAGAGAGCTTCCCAAAAATAATCCCTAGAGCAGATCTTGTCGGAAAACACCCAATCTGGATTTTAAAATGGTCAGTCATGGAGAATCCTTGGTAAATTTACAATCCTTGGTAAATTATTCCAATGGTTAATCACCCTCACTGTCAATCATTTACACCTTTTTTCCAGTCTGAATTTGTTTAGCTTCAACTTCCATGTTATACCAATCGCCGGTAGATTGAAGAGCCCATTATTAAATATTTGTTCCCCATGTAGGTACTTGGAGACTGTAATCAAATCACCCCTTAACCTTCTCTTTGTTAAGATAAATAGATTGAGCTCCTTGCCTGTATCACTATAAGTCATGTTTTCCAGTCCTTTAATCATGCTTGTGGCTCTTTTCTGAACCCTCCAATTTATAAACATCCTTTTTGAATTGTGGATACCACAACTGGACACAGTAGGGATCACACTGGTGCCACTACTGAGGTACAGTAACCTCTTTACTCCTACTCGAGATTCCCCTATTTAGGCATCCCAGGATCACTCTAGCTATTTTGATCACTGTATCACACTGGGAGCTCATGTTCAGCTACTTATTCACTTCTATCCCCAAATCTTTTTCAGAGTCACTGCTTCCCAGGATAGAGTCCTCCATCCTCTAACTAAGGCCTACAGGTTTTGTTCCTGGATGTATATGTTTACAGTAGCCATATTAAAATAAGGGCTGTCAAGCAATTAAAAAAATTAATTGCTATTAACTGGCGATTCAAAAAATGAACTGCGCGATTCAAAAAAGAATTACGCGATTAATTGTGCTGTTAAACAACAATAGAATACCATTTCTCTTAAATATTTTTGGATGTTTACTACATTTTCAAATCTATTAATTTCAATTACAACACAGAATAAAGAGTGTGCAGTGCTCACTGTATATTTATTTTTGATTACAAATAATTGCACTGTAAAAAACAAAAAAAACCCTATTTTTCAATTCACCTCATACAAGTACTGTAGTGCAGTCTCTTTACCATGAAAGTTGAGCTTACAAATGTAGCATTATATATATATATATATATATATATATATATATATATATATATATAAATTGCTTTCAAAAATAAAACAATGTAAAGCTTTAGAGCTTACAAGTCCACTCAGTCCTACTTCTTGGTCAGCCAATCGCTCAGACAAACAAGGTTGGTTACAATTTGCAGAAAATAATGCTGCCTGCTTCTTGTTTACAATGCCACCCGAAAGTGAGAACAGGTGTTCGCATGGCACTGTTGTCGCTGGCGTTGAAAGATATTTTCGTGCCAGATACGCTAAAGATTCATATGTCCCTTCATGGTGCAATCACCATTCCAGAGGACATGCTTCCATGCTGATGATGGGCTCTGCTTTTGATAACAATCCAAAGCAGCGTGGACTGACACATGTTCATTTTCATCATCTGAGTCAGATGCCACCAGGAGGTTGATTTTCTTTTTTGGTGGTTTGGGTTCTGTAGTTTCTGTATCAGAGTGTTGCTCTTTTAAGGCTTCTAAAAGCATGCTCCATACCTTGTCCCTCTCAGATTTTGGAAGGCACTTCAGAATTTTAAACCTTGGGTCGAGTGCTGTAGCTATTTTTAGAAATCTGACATCGGTACCTTCTTTGCGTTTTGTCAAATCTGCAGCGAAATCTTAAAACGAACATGTGCTGGGTCATCATCCGAGACTGCTATAACATGAAATATGTGCAGAATGTGGGTAAAACAGAGTAGGAAACATACAATTCTCCCCCCAAGGAGTCCAGTCACAAATGTAATTGATGCATTATTTTTTTAATGAGCATCATCAGCGTGGAAGCATGTCCTCTGGAATGGTGGCTGAAGCATGAAGGGGAATATGAATGTTTAGCATATTTAGCATGTAAATACCTTGCAACGCTGGCTACAAAAGTTCCATGCGTTCTCACTTTCAGGTGACATTGTAAATAAGAAGCAGGCAGCAGTATCTCCCCTCAATGTAAACAAACTTGTTTGTCTGAGTGATTGGCAGAATAAGAAGTAGGTTAGGTAACCAAAAAAAAATCTGCATTTGTAAGTTAGACTTCGAGGTCTAGTGGGTATGAGTGGGGGCGCTGGGGGTGGGAGTCAGCACTCCTGGGTTCTATTCCTGGATCTGTGAGGGAGGGTTGTCTACTGTTTAGATCAGGAGATGGAGAGTCAGGACTCCTCCTGGCTTTGCAGCTGACTCCCTGTGTGACTGAGGGCAATTCCCGCCCCCCGTGCCTCAGTCGTACGGGGATAATGACACTGACCCAGCTCCTGGGGGTTGGGGCTGGATTCATTCCAGTCTATACAGCACCTCTGAGGGAGGTGCTAGGAAAGGGCAGGACATAAGTAACCAACAGACACTAATGGGATGCACCATGTGATTCTCTTTCTGTCCCTAGCGCATGTGACTGTGGACCCCAACACAGCCAATGCCTACCTGCTCCTGTCCCGGGATCAGCGGAGCGTGAGGGTGGGCAACAAGAGGTGGGACGTCCCCAGTAACCCCAAGCGGTTTGACACGTGCAGCTGCATCCTGGGCCGGCAGCGGTTCACAGCCGGGATGCACTACTGGGAGGTGGAAGTGGGGGACAAGCCATGTTGGACACTGGGGGTCTGTGAGGAGTGTGTGAGCAGGCAGGGAATATTCACGCCCTCACCAGCGACTGGTTTCGGGACGGTGTGGCTGCACAATGGGGATGAGTATGCAGCGCTCACTTCCCCCCTGCCCGAGCTTATGCTGAGAGTGAAGCCTCGGCAGATTGGCATCCTCCTGGACTTTGAGGCCGGAGAGGTGTCCTTCTACAACGTGACTGGCAGTTGTCACATCTACACCTTCAGTGGCATCTTCTTGGAGCCCCTGCGGCCATACTTCTACCCGGGGGTGCGGGCAGGCAGCCTGAATGATGCCCTCTGACCCTCCCACAGGGAACACAGCAGCCATGAGCCAGTCACAGCCGCCTTGGCACCTTGGGCTTTCAGGACTTACCAATGAAAGGCTTTCTTAACAACACATAATTCACCAGTGGAACTTACTGCCACAGGATATTGAGGGGGCCAAATGTCTAGTGGGATTCAAAAAAGGATGAGACATATCTAGGGATGATCCAAATATCACCAGCTAGAGAGGGCAGGAGACACCAGGACTATAAAAGCATCTCCACAGGGCAGGAGCCAGCCACTGACTACAGGGGGGCACATTTCCCAAAGAGAAGGTTATTCCATAATTACACACTGCAGGGTCTCTGGTACCTTCCTCGAAGCCTCTGACTATGGAGACAGGATACCTGGCTTTCGGGCGCTGCAGTGAGCTAGCACAGCAAATCCTGTGCTCTCTGGCTGCTGTTAGAGCAAGAAATTGGTCACTGAAGCTGATAATCAGGCACAGAGCAGGAGCACTGACCCACGATAAATGCCCCCACACTGCTAGACCTTCCTGCACAGCCCCAGTAGGGGAGTCTCCATCCAGCATTGCCATTCCCCAGCACTGGAATGCAGAGTCAGCAGCATCTGCAGGGAGGCCCAGGGAGCAGGAGGGGATGGGTGAGAGGACCTGAGGGCCTTGCTCAGTTTGCAAAGAATCCAGCTGCATCATCTTTCGTAGGTGGTGTGGCTGGTGGAGACCTTGGGTCTCTGGCATGTCATGCTCCTGGCCTAGCCGCTTGGTTCAAGGTAGAGCATTGCTGCCTGTGTCCTGTAACCTCCAGCAGCCAAGCTCCTTGGGGCAGCCATGGAAACATTGCCTTTGGCTACCCTTGTTTTAAAGGGGTCGGGGAGCATGGACACGAGGATGGAGTCGTGTGTCTGTAAAGGGCGGGGCCTGCCAAGACGAGCGAGCCAGCTCCAATCGGCAATTCGCCTCTGACCTATTCCCCCTTCTAGTGAAATACCGAAGCCTTCCTTCCGCTGGATGCTTCTGAGCCCAGCCCAGCCCATGGGCCAGAGCTGTCCACAGCCCTGTGCGTGTGTTGTCCCTGGTCTCACTGACGGTGTGCGTCAGCACGCAAACCCAGTGCAGACTGCAAAGCCTGTTGGCCCATCAACCTCAGCTCTCTAGGTCATTTTCTCCCACCAATAAACCATGCATTCCAATAGCCTTGTATAAGCTGGCAAAGCATCCCTTGTGATCTGAGAGCTGCTCACCCCCACCTTCTGGGGGAAGGGGGAGAGCTAGGAGATCCAGTCCAGCTGGAGCCGTGGTGCTCTCAGGACTCAGCACTCTCATGGGCCCTTCGTGTTGCATGTGTGATTCAGGGACTACTATGACTGTCTGAGGGAGCTGCCCATTCCCTAGCCCTGTGTGCACCTCTCTGTGATGGGACTTCACCCCAAGAAGCCAATGTGCTGCATGCAGCTAACTATTCCAGCCCCCCTCCAGCCCCAGTAATGAAGGCAGAGTGAGAGGAATTTCACACACAGAGAACCCCCTAGACTGTTCCGAAGCTAGGCAGAGAGGGTGGGACAAGGGGGTCTCTGAGGCCCTCAGGCTGGGCCTAGCTCACTGCCATGCCCCTCTCAAGGAGTGGTTTTGTCTTCTTGACATATATTCACCCGAACCCAAATCATGACAGGTTTCAGAGTAGCAGCCATGTTAGTCTGTATTCGTAAAAAGAAAAGGCGTACTTATGGCACCTTAGAGACTAACCAATTTATTTGAGCATAAGCATCCGATGAAGTGAGCTTTAGCTTATGCTCAAATAAATTGGTTAGTCTCTAAGGTGCCACAAGTCCTCCTTTTCTTTTTCCTAACTCAAATGTATCCCATTGGCTACAGGGAGTTCCAAGCTAGGACAAGTTCACCTTGATGTCTTTCTCCAGCAGGCGGATGGTTGCAGTATCTCTCCTGGGTTGCAGAATTGCTCCTAGCCAGGGCTGGCTTTGATGCAGCAGCCTGGGGATGGTGCCCCATCCTAGCTGGGCAGGGCTCATGCCCTCCTTGCCTGGCCAATCCCATCGGGCTCCCCTTGAATATGTCCAGGACGCGATGGCTGCAGCCCTGCAGCCGCTGTACAGCCATGGGCACAGTAGGCCTGTGTGTGGGTGTTCGTCTGGCTCCAGGGCTGGGGAGGGAGAAGGAGACCTGGGAAAGAGCAGCAGCAAGCCGTTCGCTGAGTAGACAGGACTGGGCTGGCAGCTCCAGGTGCATTCCCAGCTCCGCGGAGAGGGACGTCAAGGCTGGCTGGACTGATCCCTAGATCTAGATCCCTAGAGGGCAGGTGCGTGCAGGGGTCTGGACACAGAGAATGGCCGACACCCTGTTTCCTGGCAACTGATGGCCTGGGCCCTTCCCCCCTGCAAGGTGAGACCTAAGGGTTGGAGAACAAAGGAATCAGGTGCCCTCCTGGCCGGGGAAAGGGACAAAGCCCAGAGGAGGAGGGGCTGGAGGGAGTTTCAGTTTGGGGCTGGCTGGGACATGGAGTGAAGGGCAGACGTGGTTGTCTGGCTCACTGCCCCCCAAAATGGACCCAGCTGAAGGGTCCGGTTCTCGACACCTACAAGCTCTGTATTAGACCATGTTCCTGTCGTCTAATAAACCTTCTGTTTTACTGCGGGAAGCAGCGCGGGGTGAGGGATGTGCTGGCCATGGCTTCCTGCAGCCCCCGTTGGACTGCAGTGGGGAACTGCGGCCATTGGGATCCGCGATCGGCCAAAGCTGTGGATGCGACAGGTAAACAAACTGGCCTGGCCTGCCAGGGGGCTTACCCTGGGGGGCTGCATGCCAAACGTTGCCGACCCCGGTGCTATAGCAATCTCCCGTACAGCAATGGCTGTTACAAGACAGCATAAGTTAGAACAACCCAGAGTCTAAAGCTCAGGTGTATTTGAGGATCTGGACCAGTACTTGGCTGTTTCTATAGTAATGACCCCTGAGCAAGCAGTGTAATGTACATGCTTATCACTGAGCTTCTCCAGAGGCTTCATGTCCATCAGAGTGACTAGATGTCCTGATGTGTAATAAAAACACTTGGAGTCATAAAAAATCAACCCAGCCTACTTTACAGGGCCTGAGCCTTCTCTCCCTTACAGCATCTGAGCAGTAGGAGAATGGCTAATACGGGCCACTGTTCTGGTTGTTGTATTCTATTGATAAAAGCATCATACTGGCCAGTATTATAGTTGCTGTATTCTGTTATAAAACTAGAAAAATAAAAAATACAAATTAATGTTTTGAATTAATTTGGGGGAAAGAATTTACAGCACAGTACAAGAATTTAAAACATTTAAAACATTCCTTTCTTTCTCTCCAGTATTTTCATCTCTTTTGTTCCAATTTTGGGTAGCGGGAGCGAGTAGTATAAGAGCCCTACCATCAATCAAACGTTAACCCCACCCCTTGACCCCGTAAGCCCTGCACACAGGTCACTGGAAGTCCCACCTCTTGGGAGTATTACTTCCAGGGTCAAGGTGGACACATGTCCGGAAGTAAGGTGTGTCATGTGACCCCTGTAAGAACTCCTCCCACTGTCCTCTGCTGATCAGGATGGATTCTGCCCCACAGGAACGCTTCGAGAGAAGATTTGACCAATCAGGGGGAGTTCCGGGGTTTGTGTGACCCCTCTAAGAACTCCTCCCACTGCCCTCTACCAATCAGCAGGGGTTTCAGCCGCTGGGGACCACCCCGAGAGGAGATTTGCCCAATTGGGGGGAATTCTGAGGCAGGGTGACCCGTCAGGAAGTGGCTCATGTGACCCCTCTAAGAACTCCTCCCACCACCCTCTACCAATCGCGATGGGTTTTAGCCACAGAGGACAGCCCCAAAAGGAGATTCGACCAAAATAGGGTGGGTTCTGGGATGGGCTCAACCACCCAGAAGAGGGTCATGTGACCCCTCTAAGGACTCCTTCCAATGTCCTCTGCCAATCAGAGTGCAGAACCATCACCTCATAAGTCCCAGCGCTGGGAAGAGGAGGCCATCTCTTACCAAGAAGACGTGTTTTAGAAATTGTGGAAAGGCTGAGAGGAAACGTGGACTCCTTTACCACCCCTGTGAGAACTTCAGACTTTGTTTTAGCCCCGAGGACCTTTGGAGTTGTGTGGAGAAAGCGCTACAGCAGCGACAGTTCTGAAGAGGATGAGAGAGAAGCCAAGGGGATTCCTTTGGCCCAGCCATTGATGGATATGCCAGAATCCGACCCTGAAGCCCAACTGCTCATGAGACACCCCCATGAGCATGGTGGCCTCTCGTCATCCGCCACCCTGGAGGAGGAAGGCGATCATGGCTTGGGGGAGGCACTGGCAGACAAGGTGAATGGAAAAGACATAGCTCAGGTACATGAATGATTAAGAAGCGACGGTCGATGATTGGGTGTAATGAGGTTAGGAACCAGGGGTTGTGTAAATCTAAAAACAAGCAGTGGGAACGTACGCTTGTTTCTTGTCTGAAAATCTCTCGACAGCTTGACGATGCCTTTCCAGAGGACCCGGAGGCCCTGGACGGCATTGCATCAAGCAGCGAAGGTGAACCAGGCCCGCCTTGTTTTTGCTCAACGCCGCTAGAAATTGTTGAAGATGACTCCGAGGAGGACGGCTATGAGGAGTTTAGGAGGAGGCTTGGCATGGAACTCGCTGAGCCAGTGCCATGTGACGAGCGTAAAAATGTTATGCGGACTATTGTACGCGTTGCTGTTTATGCTGTTCTTCATCACTGTCTTCGGGAAAAGCTTTTTGAAAATGGTGAGAGCTGTGTCATAGATGCCCCAGCCCAATGGCACCATGCCTGTGTGACTTGGACTTCAATGGATAGAAACTGCAAGCTCTGGGACCTGTGTGCTGAGCTGTGTTTGGAAAGCTTATTGAACACTATTATTGCCATAGGTTATGTTATGCAATGTCTGTGCCTAACCCAAGAACATTTAGCACAATGGGTGACCTTGAGAAATGCTGTGCAATTCAGTGGAGACCCTGACCGTGTTTTAAAGAAAATGTCCAAACTGGAAGATGCCTGCTTACAGCGTTACATTGACCGTCTGGTCCACACAAAAAGTGACAGAATCCTGCTTAAGAAAAAGTCTATTTGTAAGAAATCTAAAACGATTAATTGAGAGAATGATGAAGGGACAAACATGCAATATAAAACTTGGTCACTGTACATTTTAAAAAATCAAATGAAAAGGGCTTTGTGATTATCTGTGTTTCTGTTAGAAGGTCTCTGGCCCTTAAGTGAGCTAAAAGTTTTAATGGAGCCTCTGGGTTTGTTTTCAAGAAGCTGTATGACTTTGAAATGAAAAAAAAATGGTTTGTGAGAACCTAGGTCTTGTGTCTTTGTATAAAAGAGACCCATTTACAGCAACAAGCTGTGAAGTGGGAGGGGAACAAATCCTAAAAATGTGTTTACAGTGTAACCCTTCTGCCCATCAGAGTTGGCCACAACAGGGGCTGGATTCAGTATCTAGGAGTTCCCTCCCAGTAACACAAAGCAAAACCGGGTCAAGCCCCCACCAGTGGGGCACTGAAGCTCCCCTATGACAAGTTGAAATCACTGAATACTGTGTTAAGTAGTAGTGGGGCCTCAGAGCTGGGGCACCATGAACCCAAAGTGAATTCAGCTCTGCAGTCTGTAACCAAACTCCTAATAGAATCAAAATTACCTCTGACATTACACAATGGAGAGAAAGTGCAATGGGTGTTTGGGGCCCTCAGAAGGGGGCTCACATCACTAGGCACAAACCTCCAAACTCTCTCAATTCACTGGGTTTTGGAATCCTTGTCCCTTGCCTAGCGAGTGCTACTTAGTTGATGGCGAGTCCCTCCGTCATAAAAGGCCAAGGACAGTTCCACTGTCCTTGATTCACATAATCAGGATAACAGCACTTTATTCTTCCTGCCCCAATAACAGAGAAACTGGGGATCCCACAGCCGCCAAAGTGACCATTTGGGCTCCTGTGGGCTCAGGCTAGGTGGGGTGAGTGTCCTGTGCAAACGAGATCAGCTCCTGAAGTCCTTTTCCACAACTCACCACCAGATGTCAGGGTAGAGCTCATCCTGCCTCTGCTTACAACACGAAAACAAAACAGGGATGGTTCAGACATGTGTTTGAGTACAATAGAGTTGACTCATCCTGTTGAACTGAATGGTTTTAACCACACCCCCACTGAATAGCGAAGGTAACTGTGATTACTTACCCTTGTTGCTAGAGGGATAAATGTGATGGGTGTGCACCCATAGTAAGGGAGGTGGGTGGGTGAGTTCGGATTAATATGAAATGAAATAAAACCTCAGGAATTCGCAGATGCTATTGGGCAGTTTAAATATAATCCCTGGAGTTGGTAGAGCACTATTGGACAGTGAAAATGACCCAGGAACTGGCAGAACTCTACTGGACAGTTTAAATATGACCCAGGAGTTGTTTGAATGCTATGGGTCACTCTTTCTAGCAATTCAAAGCCATTAAAAGTTTAAAATACTATATTTACCCAAAAAACCCAAAACAACCAACCAAAAAATCCCACCACACACACACACACACACACACACGGGTCTAACCCAAAACTGAAATGTTTGAAGGGTTCACAAATCTTCACCATGCTTTAGAACAATCATTTGCTCGACAGACAAATTTTTAAAAGCTGTGGGTGCTTATTATGGTTGTGATACAACCATTTTATTTCAACCCCCCACCCCAAACTTTAAGCATGAAAGAAACATGTTTAAAAAACAAGCCCCAAAGACATTTACTGAGATCTGCAAAGGGTCCCCACTTGGAAATGGGTACAGTTACATTACCGATTGGTGATTTACTGTTTAATACTGTAAGAAGGCCCTACAGAAAAATGTATTTTAACTAAAAGGAAAAAAATGTGGCCAAAAGCAGCTTGGTTGTGCAGACAGCTTAATTTGTTGGATCATACTAAAGAAGTTCTGTATTAAAATCACAAATGAGTGTGATTCCCCATAGTTTAAATTGCAGGGTATTACTAATTAAGAGGTCTCTTGGGTTTTGGTACTGTTTCTCTCCCTCTCCGTGTGAAAGTTGCAAGCTGCTAATTGGGTTAGTACATCCTAGACAGAGTCTGTTCTCAAAGCAACACTTTGTAACAACAGAAAGAGCACACAGAGACTCCCCGCCCTTTTGTTGTATTTATCTGGCTTTGTTAACAATTGCGATTTAAAATAGAGATAGAGGATGTATGTGGATGGATGCTTGGTGTGGATAATAACTGAATGATCAGGGAGGTGCCAGCCTAAGAATCCAGTGTCCGTCGGCCAAAGAAGGCGTCAACCAGAGGACCCCCGGAGGGCAGACTGGAATCCACCCAACAGCCTCAAGGATGGGAGAACCGAAGAACAAGACGGAGCCGTCAGGAATGTGCCATCTGCTGATTGATTCAGCAACAGCATGATGAAGCAATTCCCATAGGCTGGCATAGGAATAAATTCCTATAAAAATGGACTCTAGAAATGGAAAACTTTGGGGTCTGATTCTGCAAACCAACTTCCAGGCGCGTCAGATGTGCATCTGACAAGGCCCTGCTCCCTCCTCGTGTCCAGGCCACCTGGCCAATGGCTTGGCATGAGCAACTCTAAGGCTGGTAACTATGATAACAACCTTGCAGAACCTCTGTGTGTGTGTGTGTGTGTGTGTATGAATGAATGTGTGAATAAATATGAAATTGAATTGAATGTTATAGCTATAACTAACTGCTTACTATGATTCTTTCTGTATGCACAATAAATGTGGCATTTTGCCTTTTCCCTTTTAATAAGATCCTGCTGGTTTTTATTTTATTGGTATAACAAATTCCCCCACCCCAGATCACAAAAGGGAATGTTAGGGAGGGGTCCTTAAGTAGCTATTATTTGAGAGTTGTAGCGATCAAATCAACCTGCTAGCTCCTATTTTGAAGTCTGAAACAAAGGCTTAGGATGGTGTAAAAACCTCATGTATTTTGGAGACTCTTTCAACAGAAACTCTCTTGAATGGCTGCTGGACTGCAAAAGGAGCCATGCTCCCTGTTTTTAACTCTGAAAATATATATTCTATTATATCACTCGTTGACCATGCTGTCTTAGTAAATAATGGTGCCTATGTTTCTTGCAGTGTGATCTGTTTAGCATGGAACCAATCACTTTAAACTGCATTTCATCACCGGGCCAAGGTAAAAACCAATTTAACTGTAGTTTCGCTTAATAACTTCAGGTATTACACAGGTTGGATAGGGATTTGGGGGTAATACTAACTAACATTTTTGCTTGTTCTTTAATCCAAAGGCCCAAACACATATGGGGGTGGGCTGGGGTGGAGGGGGGGGGCGTAACTTTCTGCAATTGGCTTTTAAATGCATGTGGGTTTATTGAAAAGTATTTTGTTGCCAACTGTGTTTTAAACTCTCTCTCTCTCTGTGTGTAAAAAAACATAGGTGTTTTTTTTTTAAAGTATATGGCTGCAAACTGATGGTAATGGTGTGTTTCAAATTAACAGGGTGCTTTTTTAATGTGCAAAATGTGTTTTAAACTGGATTTTAAAAGTTGATTTTAAAAGCAGTTTGGTTTTTATTTTGCAAAATGAGGTGCATTTAAAAAAATGTTTGCGGGTTTGTTGTTTTTTGTTTTAAAGTGGTAGAAATAAACTCAAAACTCCTGTTTGTTGTACAGCCTGAAATGGATTATTTTATTTTAAAGCTCTGACTTTTTAAATAGAAAAACACCCTAATGAATATTTTATTTTTAAGTTTACAAGACAGTTTCATGTGATTTATAATAATCATAATCATAATAATATTGTCTGCTCCACAGTACGGTCAAAACATGAGAGACCCTTAAACCAGAGGTAAACAAGCTTAAAAGAAAAAGAAAAGAGACAGCTGAAAAGAAAAATTCAGATGGATGGATGAAGCCCAGTAAATATACTGTGTTTGGGAGGTTATGAGGTTTTGTATTTTAAGTAAATACATCGGTGTGGGTGAGAAAGATGGTAAAGTTAAGTTTTGTAATATGTCCCTTCCCCCACAATCGGGAATGTGCAGTTCTCCTGACAATGCTGTAGTCAGAGCTACAGGGACACCTCCACCAGACCAGCCAAAGAACCAGAAATCTGCTTTGAGACCTTTAACAACTCAAAACAGCACAAGAGTGCAGATGAAGCATCAGGACAGTCCAAACCTCAAATATGTCAAAGCCAAGGACAAAACAAAAGACTCTGGTAAAAACCAACCACGCAAACACAACGCCAGTTCCTCAGCGGCCACCTCCACACCAAGGCCTGAGAAAACCGTGAGTGAAAACGCCCACCTACGATGCTTCATTCAGAAGACTGAGGGACGCTGTATCCTCGGGGGTTCTAAAAGAACGGCTTTCTAAAAAGGTTTGGGGAAAATATGATGCTTCGTTCAGAATACCGGTGAACGGTGTATCTTCAGGGGGTCTAAAAGAAAGGAGGGCTGGAAAGCACATCAACAAAGCAAAAGCTTTGGTGGGTGACTTTTTGAAAAATACTTCAATTTTTGGCTCTGCGCAGGCATGACTAGTTGTGGAAAGGGGCCTGGGTAAAAGGGGCACCCTCAAGGATACACATCAGCTCAGGTGTAAACAAAAGGGGGGACAGCGCTTGGTGGACAAACAAATGGCTGCCAAAAAGTTCCAGGCCAGGGTCGCTGTAAAAATTTTAAAAAGGGCTAAAGAGGTAATGGGGAGGGGGGACAAAAAGAGATGCCCTCGACTGGAGGCTCTCAAACTGGCATGTCTGAAAATGGGGAGGTGGAATCAGACTCTCACACAGAGTCTGGTTTAGAAAATTCCCCAGAGGGCTCTCTAGAATGATGGGTCCCCATCTTCTCCCGATGACCCTCACGGAGGCGCCTCGGAGTCTGACTCTCAAATAGCATCTGATGTAGAAGATGCCGCTGATGGTCCCGTAAAGGAACCCCCAAGTAACCCTGAAAATGCAGAGGTGTGTATGGAGAGAGTGAGAAGTTGGCAACGTGAATTACCTAGATTTGGGGGGTTGGTGTATTGTGAGGAATTTCATTTTGTCAATCTTGAGCGAATAAATTCAGCTCAGCAGGTTGTTGAAGCCATACACAGGGGGATACAGTTAGTTCTCGATGACGTTAATGGTAGGGTAGGCCCTGATGATTATGTTCAGTTACATTTAGAGAGCCGTAATTGAACTAACCCATTGTTTTCAGTCTGAAGAACTAGGGATGAGCTGTCTGATGAGGATTTCTTCAATCAGACCTCAAAGCTGCCACAGAGCAATAGAGTTGCATGTCAATGGGACATTGCACCTCGTTGGGACAGTTTTAAAAAAACAGGGGTGGGGGCCGCTCGTAGAGTTTTAAATTCTATCCTCAGTAGTCAAATCATCCATAAAAAAGAGACAATGTTTAGTAGACCTGACTTACACGGGTACCCATCTGTGTTTTGCGCGTGGACTCTTGGCTGTCATGTCCGACCATAAACCTACGGATGCGGAATCGTTAGCGGGGGCAAGAAAGTTGCATGAGAAACTGGGCTGGTCAGATCAAAAAAAGATTATGCTCAGTGACGTAGCAATGTCTGAACAGCATTTAGGAGTCAACACACAGGTGGTGCTGTATGCGGCGAAAGGGGCTTTTTTTAAACGGGCGGGGGGGGGCAGTTTACCCCAAGATTTATTTCATCCTGTTGCACAATGAGCATTACTATGGGGTTGTGAAAAAGTTGTTCGGAGCAAAAAATTATGGTGAGTTTTGCCCCACGGTGCACAGTCACGGCCACTCTTGCAGGTCCAGCTGCTGCCTCTGCTTGAGCGTAACCTGCTCAGACAGCGTGGACGTGCAGCTGAGGTGTCCTCGCTGTAGACTGTATTGTCAGTCCAGAGAGCGTTTAGACAGACACATCGACTGGGCATCGACAGAACAAGCTGAATGCCTGTCTAAAACGTTGTGCGATAAGGGTCAGTCTTACGTGGACAAGCGGCACAGACGTAAAGGGAGGCGCTGTAAGCAGGGTCAGGGTTTGATCGCTGGTGATGTAGACGGTCACCTCGGTTTTATGGACAGCGTTAGAAAGCCCGAATCCTCAGAAAAGTGTATTTGTTATGATTCCGAATACACACAGGAGACTGGGTTGCACACTCCCAATTACATTTTTGCTATGTCCCTCAAGCCGGAAAAGTCCTGGGAATTTAAGGGTGATGAGTGTCTTTCTATGTTTGTTCAGACCTTTATTGGCAAAGAGTTCCGGGTCTACACGTTCCAGGCGCACAATTCCAAAGGTTACGATGCATACTTCATCATTAGACAGTTACTGAAGGAAAAGATGTGCCTAGAACTGATCACTCAGGGTAGTAAACGAATGTGTGTGGAAGTTAAGTGAAAAAGCACAAAACCCTATGACGGGGACAACTTTTGTGTGTGGAAGTTAAGTGAAAAAGCACAAAACCCTATGACGGGGACAACTTTTGGGTTTCTTTATTACAAGACGCAGCTCAAGACCGACTATCTGAAATAACTTGGTTTTGTAGTGAGGGACTCTTTGGGAGCAAGAGTGGGAAGTGATGAAAGAAACAGACAGGGAGCTTGCAGATATTTAAAATGAGCCCAGTTGCCCTAGCCTCTCGTGCCTAGGGATGCTCTTTTTGGGGAAGGACAAACGCTATCTGTCTATATTACAAACTTAACTCCAGGGAAGAAATCCACTATTATGATTTTACCAGCTTCTACCCTTTTGTAAAGAAAACCAAAGAATACCCTATCGGACACCCCGATATAGTTTATGACAAATTTGGACCCCTTGCAAATTATTTTGGAATTGCAAAAGTTAAAGTGTACCCCCACACAAGGCTTCTTTTTCCCATTGTTACCTGTCAGAGTGGGTGGCAAGCTTATGTTCCCGCTATGCCGAACCTGTGCGGAAACCGAGCAGCGGGAGATGTGCATCCATACTGACAAGGAGAGGGCCATCCTGGGGACTTGGTGCACAGTGGAATTGAACGTGGCCATAACGAAGGGGTACGCGGTGGCAAAAATATATGAAATCTGGCTTTTTAATGAAAAATCTGATGAACTCTTTTCAGAGTACATCAAATGACACCTCCGCCAGAAACAAGAGGCTTCAGGGTACCCCAGCTGGTGCACAGACGAAGAAAAACAAAATAAGTACATGAACGATTTCTACCAGAAAGAAGGCGTGCCTTTGTGCCAACATGAGCTCAGGTTTAACCCCGCTAAACGCCAAATCGCTAAACTCTTTCTAAATTCCCTCATGAGCGAGATCCCCCCCAGATCAACACATCACCGAGTTTGTGTCTGCAGGCCCGAAAACATACGGGTATAAGCTGTCGGGAGGAAAGGCCTGTATGAAAGTCAAAGGTATTACCCTGAACTTGGCAAACTGTCAAAAGATCAACTTTGACAGTTTGAAAGATCTAGTCCTGGACTATTGCACGGGCCTGCGAGAAAACACCTCAAAAAAGAGAGAGGTGCAGCAGCCCTCTATCGTAAGGAGCAAAAATCAGTGGTAAATAGAGACCAAAACCCTTAAGAAAACACAGAAAGTCATTTACAACAAGAGGGTCCTAGGAGAAGGGTTTAAAACCCTGCCCCACGGATTTTAAAATGGATATGAGGTGGAAACACCCCTTTTCTGCAATTCTCGCGGGGCCTAGCAACTGTGGGAAAAGTTACTTTATAAAAAATGTGTTGGATAATGCCAAACAAAACATTGTCTGTTATGCCTGAGAATATTGGATAACATGGCTATAAAAAGCATTGCAAGATACACATGTCTGGGCTTGTTGAAACACATTTTGAGCAAGGCTAGGCATGCCCAAGAATTTAAATGTATTTTTTACAAAATTCATCACCATCCGGTCGTTTTGCACTAAGTCGTTAGAATACAATTTTAAAATCCGGTCAAAAGATAAACCCTTGCTCTGATGATGTAAGAAAAACACTCAGTGATAGCCGCAGGCGAAAGAGCGGGGGTCTTGTAATTGTCTATTGTGAAACACAATGCCTGTGGCATTTTTGTTTAAACATTTCATAATGCTTTTAGGAAACAACATGCTCTTCAGGGGGTGCCCATATGAGTCTAAAAACTCTCCACGGTTACGCTCCGCCAGACACAAGGCAAGCCAGTGTTCACCAGGTTGGTTGTGTGGATGCGCGATAGAAACCTAGGGGTCTCTGAGACAGCTTGTCGCCAGGGAGCCAAATCACAAGGGAACACATCTAAGAAATTCTTTTTTGTGTAAGGCACCTTGATAAGACACATGAGAGCTGCACGGTGTCCATGTTCACATATGGTCAAGCAGAACGTCTCTCCTCTGATTTCTCTCTATGATGTTGTCAAAAACCCCATGCACGATCAGATTGATGGTGATGGTTAAAGCCTTCCCAAAACGTATTTCTGCTCTGAGGTTCCCGGTTTTAATCAGGGAATAGTCATCGGTGCATTCCTGGTCGGGAGACAGGTCAAAGGCAAACAAGGTGTAACCCTGTGGAAACTCCTCACGGTCGATTAACAGAGAACGATCTGTCATGTGTTTACCAGCGTCTGTACCAGATTCATGTATTCTCTCACGCAGCATCCTGCCTCGAAGTCTGGTTGCAGAGGCTTGGTTGGTATCTGTTCACCATCCACATACAAGGCCACAAAATTAATATCATAATGTTTAAAATGAAGGGGATTTTTAGTGTAACTTCCACTCAAGGCATAAGACAAACCCTAGGACAAGCATTTTGGGTAACTGTCCCAAAAAACAGGTTCTCCTGGTTATTGACCTTACTGCCCACGGGGATGCTAAACACTTTCATTCCCACACGGTCCACGGGATATTTAGCATTTGTGGTAAGCAGGGACTCCGTGTGGCCCAGACGAACGCTCAGGGCCATCCGTACTTTCTTCACAAAAAGCGATGCTGATACAATGCGCAATTTAAAGCCTTCGGCTGCATTGCCCATTAAACAGAAAGCGTCTTATCTGCGCGTCAGTTTAAATTTTCACATCCACTCCGTTCAACAAATGAGATGTATCTATTCTGATCTGTCTTTATTTCAATGGTAATGGTATCGATGTGGTGTTTTCTGACAGGAATGTGATGAGGTTTATCGAAGGTGATGGTGACAAACTCATTGTTCCTTCCTCAGACAGGAACACAGTGTAACAGGGGAACAGAAAAGTCCCTCACAAACTGGTGTTCTACAATATCTGTGTGCAGATACAGGGAATTAACTCCCCCTGTGATGTCTGCCCAGAAGGGGAATTTTTGGACGCTGCGCTTGGGGCCCAAACCTAGAATGTTAGCTAGCTCCCTGCTGGTAGAAAACATAAAAGTAAAATCAGCGGATTTAAGGCTAATTTTTCACCGTTCATGACCACCTCAGGTGGTGGGGGATGACGAGCCACGGTATTGTTCATATGATCCAATCATTTGGGTATGGACAAGTAATAACCTCATCGTAGGATAAAACTCTATGCCATATCTTCAAAGGTGATTTCAAAAGGGGTGTCCTCGTTGATAGCGTTCCAGCTGTGCGGGTGTTGTATTTCCACTAACCCCACCTTCCAGGCACCCGGGAGACCCAAGGGCTTAATTAGCTGCATTGTAAAGTTCGAGCTGGTGTTTTGAGGAAAAACTGCAGAGCTGGCATTGCTGGGCAAAGTCATGTAAAACCCGCTGTCGCTCATTTTTCGCTCCCTCAGTCTTTGCAGGAGGAATCTTTTTGTTTGTTTGTGTCTAAACGTCAGAATTGAGAAGCTTCCACCCAGCTGGTAAACTTATTGCCCCCCCGCAAACCATTTCACCAGTAGCTGCTTTTTTCTCCCTTTTCCTTTCTCCGCTAGAACTTTTTCGATCCTGCAAATCTTGTCTTGTTTGGGGTTTACTTTTTGTAAATCTTCAGGGTAAAAAGATCCAGTAACTGTCTCACCCTCGTAATCTTTTAATCGGTATACAGGTCTCGGGCTCCTGGTTCAGGCTTCATCCACTATAAATATCTCATTGGTAAACGTCTGTTCACAACCTTTTTCAAAAGCTCCTTTGGTTTTAGATAGTCTCACGTGGTCGCCTTTTCTAAAAGGGGCAAAAGCCGGTTTTATTTTAAAACCGTCTCTATCAACCGGTTTCCATATCTTCAGAGAATTGGAAGGGTTAACATCAGCGGGTCTGGTACGTACAGTTCTGTAAAAGCTCTGGTTGTAACTCTTCATAAAGTCAGGTAACAGGTCAATGTGGCGAAAGGCGTTATGGGCTGTAAAATATCGCCACATCCTCCGCATCTTTTTCAAGTTCTGTTAAAATGGCTCCACAACCCCTGCTTTGACTTCATTATCAGTAACAAAAAACGTTAACGCTGTGCCGTTTCAACAATCTGCTAAAAGGTTTGTTTCAAAATCCTTTCCACCGATTAGTGTGTCATTTTTGAGGCATGCGACCTTGGCTAAAATAGCTTTCAAGGCCTTGGATTCTTCACTGCTCATCTTGTCTTTTAGGCCTAAGGCCCAGGCATATTTGGATAGAATGTCTATCACTGTTAAGATGTATTTAAAACCGCTGTTGTGTTTGGAGAAGCGGTGCATACGGACCAAATCTGCCTGCCATTGCACGTCCACATCTGAAACAACGGTCCTGGTTCTTTTAAAATGTATTTGAGCTGGTTTGTGTAAAGCGTAAGCATCCTGGTGTGAAAGCCAAGCTCTGACCTGTCTTCTATTTAAAGTTTTAGGATGCTTTTTGGCCACTTGAAAAAGAAGATTGACCCCGTCAAAGCCCCCAACTTTCCTGGGGGTTTAACAGATTTTCTTTAACAAAGCCGTCTGTGGAGACATGACTCTTCCTGGGACCGTCTTTTACGAACGCAAGTATGGAGGGGGACACGTTCATTCTGGCACATTTAAATAAGTTTTATTAATCGCCTGGTTTAACACAATCTTTTACAGCCGCCTGAAACAAAGGAGGCCATGATCCCTACCCTGAGGGAGTCTGAGCTGGTTCATTCTTCCATTTTTGTCCTTTTCTGGATTTTCCTCTTGAGATCTGGGTCTCAGACAGGCGCAAAAACAGCTGATGCGCGATGGATTTACTCCCACAGGGCTACCGATGTGTAACTTCTCAAAGGCCTCTAGAAAGGCATCATCGAGCTTTTGAGAGATTTTCAGACAAAAAACAGTGTAAGGATCCCACTGCCTGTTTTTACATTTATGCAATGCCAGGTCGATTCCTAACCCCATTACACCCCCATGATCGACCGTCGCTTCTTAATCATTCATTTACCTGAGCGCCATCTTTCCCGTTCACCTTGTGACTCCCCCAAGCCACAATCGCCTTCCAACTTTAGGGCATGGACAATGAGAGGCTGTCACACTCATCGGGGTGCCTCACAAAGGTTTGGATTTTGGGGTCGGGTTCCGACGTATCCATCAACGGTTGAGTCAAAGGGCCCTCCTCGGAACTGTCACTGCCGTAGCGCTTTCTCCACACAACTCCACAGGTCCTCGGAGCTAAAACAAAATCTGAAGGTCTCACGGGGGTGGTAAAGGAGTCCATGTTTCCTCTCAGCCTTTCCACAATTTCTAAAACATGTCTTCTTGGTAAGAGATGGCTTCCTCTGCCCAGCGCTGGGACTTATGGGGTGATGGTGCTGCACTCTGATTGGCAGAGGGCGTTGGGAGGAGTTCTTAGAGGGGTCACATGACCCTCTTCTGGACGGTTCACCCAATCCGAGAACCTGCCCCATTTTGGTCAAATCTCTTCTCGGGGCGGTCCTCTGCAGCCGAAACCCATTGCGATTGGTAGAAGGTGGTGGGAGGAGTTCTTAGAGGGGTCACATGAAGCAATTCCGGACGGGTCACCCCACCCTGGAACTCCCCACAGTTGGTCAAATCTCCTCTCGGGGTGGTCCCCAGTGGCTCAAACCCCTACTGATTTGTAGAGGGTGGTGGGAGGAATTCTTAGAGGGGTCACACGAACCACTTCCAGACAGGTCATCCTGCCCCGGAACTCCCCCTGATTGGTCAAATCTTCTCTTGGGGCGTTCCTATCAGGGCGAAACCCATCCCGATTGGTAGAGGACAATGGGAGGAGTTCTTAGAGGGGTCACATGACACACCTTGCTTCCGGTCATTTGTTTGATTTGATTGATGGTAGGGCCCTTATATTACTGGAGCGCCTTCTTCTGTTTGTCTCCCGCTTCATTCCCCAAGCACTCGGCCAGGACAGATGTCATTTAGGACCTCAGTTGCCACCAGCTGGACAGAGGGACTTGGGTCTTTCTTGAGGAACTGGAGAGCTGAAATGACAGAGGACAACATGCTAGTGTACAGACTGTCAAATCACAGCTAAGCGTGATCACAGAATCTTGAACTACCAGAGCTGAATGATCACATTGTAAAATGTGAAACTGGGCTCAGTCCTTCTATTGGGATGGAAAATACATGAGAGATGAATATGCCTCACTTTTCATATTGTCACCTGTGCCTGAAATAGCTGGAGACTTACTATCTCTGAATACCACGCTACAGAAGCTCTCCAATACAAAGAAAGCTTTAGCTTCCTCTATTGGCTCCCTTCCATGCTCCCAACAAGTGGGGAGGCCCTGACTTGACCAGAAAGTCATCCACTCTGCTGTAAATGGAAGAAGGTCCATTGTTTCAATAGCTTCCACTTTTAAGTTTATTTTCCATCTCTATTCAGGAGCCACGGTCTGAGCTCCAATAACCCTGGAATTGAACAGAGACCAGGTCCAAGCTGGTTTGTGCAGGATGCAGGGCACCTACTGGAAGAAAAATTGCTGGTGGGAAATTTGGGGGAGCAGAAAGTGGCTACAATTTCTCCTCACCTGGGCAGTCCACAGAGAGCCAATAAAGCCCAAAGAGTGGATAGCACTGGCTGCGGAGGGGGCCTTGCCAGGACAACCAGGAGATGCACGGACTCACATCACACCCCCTGCAGCTGCCTCCTTCAGGGGAAATTAAAGCTGACTTTCTACTGGGCAAGACTGAATTTGTCCTTTGATGTGTGGCTGATGCACTTTGCACCAGTGGTATCAGTTACTGCTGCTTGTCAGCTAAATTCCTTTAGAACTCACGGATGAGCAGAACTTCAGCTGTATTTATTACTTACACATCAGCAGATGGTCCAGGTTCAGCCATTTCATACGCTGCCTGTCTGTGTGTTCCAGGATGATGCCTAAATACACAATGGAAAACAAACAACAATAAAACCTTCCCTTGTTGAGTGCAAAGTGATATTAGCAGCCCCTAGACAGGTCTTTGGCCTCTCCTACTGTGGACCTAAGGGTGAGCTGTGGGCAAGAGGATGCTAGTGCAGTTTAGAGTCCACACTGAAGAGAATGAGAAAGACTTTTTTTTTTTAAGAATGTTTACACAAAACCCATTTGCTTTAAAGAGTCTGTGTTCCTCTTGCCACTGCTGTCAGTTATTGGAGACATACTAAGCTAGTGTCTTGGTCTAGTGGTCTGAGCAAAGGCCTGGGGCCAGGAATAAGTGAGTTCTAAGCAGGGATCCCACAAGGTGACTGACAGGTGGGACTTAGGCCACAATGCCTGCCTGTCTCACCTGGGTATGCTTGGGAGAAGAGGGCACAGGGCCAAAGCGGAGGAACCTTTTGCCTCCTTGACAAGGTGGTGTGGCCAGGAACCTGAAACAGCAGGTGCTGAGGGCAGGTGGGCTGCATGCCTCCCAATGATGAAGTAGTAGTGAAGAGCACTGAGCAACACTGTGGGTGGGTCTGCACTTTGAGCGAGGGGGATCACTCCCAGTTCAATGGGACAGGCCCACTCTAGCTCGGACAGCGCTCGCATGCTAAAATTAGAATGTAGCTAAAGCAGCACGAGCAGTGGGAGGAGCTAGCCACCTTGAGAATCGACTTTGGGGTTTGGATGGGATCATACTTGGGGTGGTTAAACTTCCTCCTGCTCCTGCCATCGCAGCTACTCTCTATTTTTAGCACTCAGGGCTAGTGCGGGTATGTTTCATCGAGCTGGGAATTAGCCCCCCAGCTCCAAGTGTAAACATGCCCTATGAGACAGTGTCCCAGCCTCTACTACTAAATGACTGCACCGTGCTTTCCCTGCAACAATCCCAAAGCACTTTATAGCAAGTCATGATTTCCTCCGACCACCACACTGGAGAGGTAGGGATATTAACATCCCCATTTATGTATGGGAAGCTGAGGCACAGAGAGATTAATGGCAGCTCAGTGCTGCACAGTGGGATTTTTTTCTCTCTCCCTCAATGGGAATACCAAAAGGGACACTGGGCATCATCTCTCACCGGCTAACTTGGCTGCAACTGCCCGGATCTCTTCCCATCTGCTAAAGAAGTAAATGATGGTGCTTTTGTACAAGTTCTCCAGCAGCTCGGCATTCTCTTTGGCCTAGAGGAAATCAGGGACACATGAGCTCTCTCTGGCTAGAAGTGCCCTTTGACTGCCAGCACATGCTTTTACAAGCCACAGGTAAATCAGCGAAAGAACAGGTGACTGGGTGGACATGGGAAAAATGGGGATCTGTGGCAGATTTACATTTCCCATCACCCTCAGTCATATATCCCACTCTGACCGTTATTTCCATTACCCATCACACATCCCCCCCACACCTCTACACCACCACATACCACTCCAGTCAAGAATCTCAGACACTTCAACAGCTCACTCACAAGGTGTCTGCAAATGTCCACCTGGAGCTCTTCAGGCTTCAGCTCGGCTGTGCCATCAAGGTGTTCATTCACGGCAGTTTGGAGCCTCTTCAGTCCCAAAAATGGGACACAGAGGTGAAACGTAGCTCTGCATTCCTGAAAAAAAGGAAGCGTGTCACACCATTTAATTGTTCCCTACTGAGTGCTTTGGTCATTCAAAGGGAACTCATCTGCTTGACTGCTCATCTATTCCAGGATAAAAAGGGATTCATCTGGATGTAATTGGCAGAAAACATGCAGGAATGACTAATAGAGGGGAGAGCTTCCACTGCAACCTGGAGGTAGCATCAATGTCTTTTTGGAACAGATCTACCTATGAAAGCTGCTTCACCAGGTCTCTCTTCTGTTCTGGGGAGGCAGGGGCCTGGGGTGCAGAGACAGACAGGAATAGAGAGCCGTTGGGCTCAAACCCATGACCTATCCTGGATTCTGGTGAGGCAGCCATGGAGCAACCTGGCGGGAACTGACTCAGCAGGAGGGCAATGAACTGAGGGGGGAATTTGGGCCTCCACAGCAGGCAGGAATAGCAGAGCTCCCCTGTCATTGGGAGGAAGATTCCTTTGGCTTAGTAAATAAGTCACTCTCGGTCTTACCACTGAAACCCTGGGGTTCGGGTCTTGCAGGTGCAGCAGAAGTGTGACCCAGCTCTGTCTAACCTGCTCGGCGAAATAGCCCTTCCATTTTCTTTTGGTCAGGCGGGCCAGGATGCCAAATAGGACAAAGGACCATAAACGAAGAGCATCGTCCTCCTACAGCCAAGAAAGCCCCACAAGTTAGTAACTAAGGGACAATCACATCACGAACCTCGCACAGCCATCTCTTCTACGCTAAAGTCGAGAGATTCCAACTACAGCTAGTCGGGAACACTTTCATGAACTAATTTTTGATTTGAATTTGCTGATTCATCAAACTATTTTAGCGACAGTTCCATTTTGATGAAATTCCTCCAGAAGCCAGGCAGGGGTCCTTAGAAACCTGCCTGCTGTCTTGCCAGTGCACCCATTCAGCTCCCTGGAAGCCGATCTAGCAGGCTGACTGGGATCGTGGGCTTCCAAACCCCCAGCGTCTGGGACCCAGGCTCTCAAATTTGCAACTCCCTGGCACTTCTAGCTCCCACAGTTTCCTGGGTTCCCAGCACCTGGGTTCCCAGCACCGAGAGCAGACTGCCCGGACCCAAGGCTTTCAATAGAGCTCGGCTGAGAATAGGAATTCTGTTTCACAAAGAGTTTTGAAGTTTGGGGAGAGGGATTGCCACAAATAGGAACAAAACCAAAATTTGACATCTCAAAATTCTCTGCAAAACGGAATCATTCCAACCCTCTCACATAAAAATGGTATAGAGCAGGCCCAGCGCTCTCTATTGTACCTTGGAACCCCCTTTTCATGGTTATCTAGCTACCCAATCTAGTATTCAGACTTTCTTTGAGGTTCTCAGTGGCAAGAAAGAAGAACAGAAGGGGGAGACTGTGGGAGCAGGGATGTCATCCCCATCCTCCTAATGTTCTCCTCCTCCGTAAAACACCTCTCTTCCCTGGGGCCGAAACATCTCTTCACTCTGACATGAGCAATGCCCAGGGAGTAAATGGAGTCTAATGAAGATCGCTTGAACTGGGGCTGAAGAGTTCTGGTCACATACGTTGTCAAAGTAGGTCTGGATCTCTTGGGTGAGGTCTCTGAAGGAAGAACCTATGTCCTTCTCTTTCAACTCCTTCAGGACTTTGGCCACTGCTTTCATGCTTTCGCCAATGACTTCAGAACTGAAAGGGTCACGTAAGGCCCTGATCAGTATGACCATAAGAAACTTCTTGTGCTTTTTCACCTGGACAAACATACGACATTAAAGAACACTGATCACTGATCACACTTCTAATACGTTTTCTTTAGCAGTTATGAAGCTGTGGGAATTTCATCTCCCCCTCCCCCCCTCCTCCCCCGGAAACCTATAGCTATATTTCAGACCAGGTTCGAGCTACAATGAGCCAAACTTGGTGCCATAATACACCTGTGTCATCCTATTATTAGATTCCTAGTTACTTAGATTCCAAGGCCAAAAGGAACCCTTGTGATTATCCAGTCTGACCTCCTGCATAACTTCCCTGAAATAATAATGCATGAACTTCCCCGAAATAGTCTCTGTTGGAACTAGAGTGTATCTTTTAGAAAAACGTTCAATCTTGATTTTAAAATTGCTAGTGACAGAGAATCCACTACAACCCTTGGTAAATTGTTCCAATGGTTAATTAAAATTACCATTAAAAATCAATGCCTTATTACCAGTCTGAATTAGTCTAGCTTCATTTTCCCCCATTGAATCTTCTTATACCTTTGTTTGCTAATGGGAAGAACCCATTCTCAAAATGTGTTCCCCGTGTGAGTAGTTCTAGACTGTCCTCAAGTCACTCCTTAACCTTCTCTTTGTACAGCTAAATAGATTGAGCTCCTTGAGTCTATCACTAGCGGTATCTTTGCCAATCCTTTGAGAATTCTTGGGACTCTTCTCTGAATCCTCTCTAATTTATCAGCATCCTTCTTGAATTGTGGACACCTGATCTGGACACAGCATTCCAGCAGTGCTCACATGAGTGTCATATTCAGAGGGAAAAGAACTTCTTTACTCTTAGTCAAGATTCCTCTCTTTATGCCTCTAAGGATCATTTCAGCCCTTTTGGCCACAACTTCGCATTGGGACACCTTATGTTCAACTGATTCTCTGCCATGACTCAAGCGGTTTTCAGCATCATTGCTTCTTGGGATAGAGTCTCTCATCCTGTAAGTATGGCCTGCATTTTTTTTGTTCCTAGATGGAGACATTTACACATGGTCATATTAAAGTGCACAGATTGTTTGCTTATGCCCAGCTTAGCAAAGGATCTAGCTTGCTCTGTATTGACTGCAAAGAGGTTACTCGGGTATGTGAGAGAGCAGAATTTGGCCTAGTGCATTGTGTGCAGCCTCTGTAAACTCCGAACAACTATTTTCCTTGGTTTCTCTAGTTATGCTGCATTCTAGTCCGTATTCTCTCTTACCTTCTCAGGCGCCCCATAGACTAAAGACAAGAAGACAGAATGACTGGCACTTGGAGGCCTCCAGGTATTAGGAGGCCTATGGTTAAGGGCTACATGGATTAAAAAGAGCACTGGGCTATTGCCACCCTCTTGCCAGGTTTCTGAGCCTGGGCTCCAGCCCGAGCAGGAACAGCTCCACTTTTAGCCCCATCGTGCAAGCCCCACAGGCCCAGGTTGACCTGAGCTCTGAAACTCACTGCTGTGGGATTTTTTTGCTGTGTAGACCTACCCTTTAAGAAGAGAAGGAGGGAGGGAGAAAACTCTAGTGTCTTTGGGATCCACTATTTATATGCCTTATTCTGGAGCCCAGTGCATTAGTGCTAGATGAAAGGAGCACTCCACAAATCTTCTAACAAGGCTGGTGAAAGGCCTCAGGACAGGGAACCCTCGCAGCAAAACTGCCATGTTTGCACAGTGTTTTGAAGATGTGAAGGGCTAGGAATGAATATGAGAGGTTCATAGTCCCAGGCATTTGCACACTGTCTTTAAAGCACTTGCATATTTTGTGCTTGTGGTTGTTGATGAGCTCCGCATTCTTCAAGGTAAATGGTCAGATTTGGCTGCTTAAATCACACCTGCAAAATCTGGGCAAGCAAAGCCGCCTTTTGTGCATGTGAACTGGTTTATGTAATGCATAGCTGGGCACCACCACATTAAATTACCTGGTATGTCTATGTGTGTGTCAGTGTTAATTTTTACAGCCGTGTGTGGGCAATTTGTGCGGGTTCAAGTTACACAGACGTATTTGAACATTTGCTTCTTGAAGTGAGGCATTTCTAAAAGAGCAGCAAATGGCTAAATAAAGGTTTTGATTCTGTAGAGTGAATGGAGAGAAAGAAAAAGGGACATTTCTTTCTGGTTTTGTTCCTTCCAGGTGCCAGATATCCTGGCTATACTATATCGCCACATGCCTACTATCCAGGAGGGCAGCTTGAGGCAGTTCCTGGTGGAGGCAGTGTCCATTCTAGCTCACCATCACCAAGAGGCAGTGATCTCCAGCCTCCTCAGCAAACGTCTGCCGATGGACAGGTATATACCGCTACCTATTGCATTCATCTTGGTAAAACATGGATCCCACAGCTTTACTAGGAGATGCAGGGCTTCATTTAAGCCGCAAACAGTTTGGGATCATTCCTAAGGGTTAATAGCCTGGCTCTTTCTGCAGGAAGGTCCAAGAACATGTTAAGGTGGGGTGCGGAGAGAAATTAAGTGTCATTCTGTTTCCATTCATGAATAGCTCCTTTGACATCCTAAAGATCTATCTTTACTGGTATAACTGGAGTGTATTGTTGGAAACATCTACCTCTCTAGACGCCTGAATTGAGCTCACTCTGGAAATGAGCAGTGGCTGTTGGTTTCCTGGTAGCATGACAGCTTCAGGTGCAAATCCCTGGCTGATTGCAAAGACTAGGGCCAATATTATCATCAGACCTCTGCTTGGTATCAGTGAGGGTGTGGCTGCTAGAGCAGAGTTGCCATCCTTGGTACTTAAAAGTGGACTGGAAGCAGATCCATCATTTCATTTCAAGATCCCTAACTGAGGTATCAGTTATCAGTGCTGGAATCTAAGACCATAAGAACAGCCATACTGGGTCAGACCAAAAGGCCATCTAGCCCAGTAGTCTGTCTTGCCCCATGCCCCAGAGGAAATGAACACAACAGGTCATTGTCAAGTGATCCATCCCCTGTTGCCCAGTCCCAGCTTCTGGCAAACAGAGGGTAGGGACACCATTTGTGAAGGGGACATAGGATGGCCATGAATATTCGTTCTCATAGTTGTATGTCCAGTTAGTAGGAATCTGGCTGTTCTTTCATCCACTTGCCTTCCAAACCCTAGATCTTTGGGAGCCACATGCTCATGATTCCATATTGACTGGAAAGTGGAGAAAACAGGAAGTGAGGTTGGCGCTCTATGTCCTGTCCTTCTGAAGTCTAGTATTAATGGTTAGGCTGCAGGAGGACTAGGTCACTTAACTTAGATCTGTAACTGGAAACTCCATATTTAAACACGAGGAGAGTTAAAGGAGGACAGGACTCCTAACTCTCTCATCATAGGCAAGGAGAACATTTGGTCTTTACTAAAATATGACACATTCAGGGTGAGCCACAAAAGTGTCCAGGGCTCACCTGTAACTTCTGTTAAACTGCAGTGACACCGCTGAGCTGTGGAGATCTCTGGGGGGAGACCCCTTGCTTGCCACTCAAGTCCTACAAGCCCTAATAGAGAAGATAAAGACTCCAACAAGAACAGAAGGCAGCATCACCTCAGAGACAGAAATTGACAGGCATTTGGCAGCTGCTGAACCTCTCTTAGTAAGTTAGATGACAGACACATCTTTCAGGCTTTCCTGTGCCCTGTGAAAAGCGGGAAGTGTGGTATAATATTGCTGTGTGGGCACTTCTCCTCTGATGGACTGTTTCCCTGAGTCCGGCTCTGCTGTCTGTGGAACAAATACGGCAGTTTTAGCTACGTTACTGATTTCCTTAATACTATCTGGCCATTAGAAAGTCTTTGGAGCAGGTTTCTCACAGTGCTTTGCAAATCTTCCTTTGGACTCGCAGCATGCCTTGGGAGGTCATACACATTTATACAGATGTGGGAAAGTGAGCCACGAGTTAAGCAAGTTGCTCGCTGTCATTCAAGTTACTGGCACAAGGGAGAATTTAGTACAGCAGATATCAGAAGGGGAGATGGTGTTGGGAAGAGATCTCCTTTTTTACCATGCTCTCCTTTCAGGCAACATGTGCCATCTTTGAGGTGGTGTCAGCCCTGCAGTCGAGCAAAGCTGTGCGGGAATTGCTCCCACAGTTGTTTCCTGTTCTCCTGCAGCAGGTCAGCCAAACCCTCGGACAAAAGCTGCCTTTGCCAACGAGAAGCAGCCCGAGCGAAATCCGAAAAGGGCTACAACTTCCTGAAGGCAACCCTTGCCGGTAATTAGAAGGAAGGGAGAGAAACAAAGAGAATTCCAGTAGAGTTGTGTGACGCTCCCCAGGAGTTCCCAGGGTTACGAGGCACCTTACCATCACGTGCCCTTCGAGTGAGGAAGTCTTGTCTGTGCCTGCTGTGGGTCAGTTCCCTGAAACTACCAGGCTCTGGCAAAACAAACCCTGCCACCCAGGCCTCCTCAGACCTCAGTCTCTTTGTACAGGTTAATGACAGGCACACACCCACCCCCGAGTCTTCTGACCATTCCGTATAGTGTCCAGCCCTTTATCCACTGAACTCCCACAGAATTATCAGGCCTGCTGTTCCCAATGGAACAGTACACACCAGTTTATTACTTCTTCTTTAGACTCTGTACTCGATACTTATACTCTGTACTGCAAAACACACAGCACTTAGATATATTTCTAGTGAAAAGAAGAACCGAGATTATCAAAGAACAGAGATTCCAGTGACCGTAAGTAAGAATGCAAGGAAAAAATGGTTACATTTCAAATGAAATCATAACCTGCTCCTAGAAATTAAACTTAACCAACAGGTTAACCTCCTGTCTCAAGATGTTTCTCACCCAAAGATCTCAACCAAGCATGAAGCAAATTCGCGGTCCATCTACTTCCTAAGTGAAAGATGTCCCCCAAATAGACTAGAGCAAACCTTTGATGTGTACCCCAAAATTGGGTCCCCACCCCCTGTCTACTTCCTGCTACTTTTCTTTCTTTGAAGTTCTCACAGTCCTTCTCAACTGAATGTGAACCCTACATGCTTAATGTACATGTAAACAAACAGATGGATAAACATTTCTTGCCTGAAAGAAAACCATTTTGTCACCTTTCCTGGTGACTAGTCCTGAGACACAGATCCTAAGAATGTAATTTTCAATGCATATCCATGACTCTTGACACAGTATCTGTACATGCGTTTCACAATGATATTGGTGACATGGGCTTTTATTTGAGACTCATGGGGCAATCTTTTAGTGAGCTAGAATGTATGTACCAGGCCCCTCGGCACCCACTCTGTGCCCCTCGCCAGTTAACACTAAGATTCCTGAGTCCTCAGTTGACTTCAGCTCTGGTAGCACATTAATGTACATTTCCCACCAATCTCGCAACATTATTAGTTTCTCTTCTTTTTGTGTTTCTTTATTCCATGCCAACAAGGTGCTCAAATTACAGACTTCATGGTTTTATAATGTCTCTGAATTTTCCTAGGAAACCAGGATCTCAGCTCTGTTCACGGATGGGCAGCAGGTATCAAATAAACATAAGGAAGTACTACTTCACCCAACACACTGTCAACCTGTGGAACTCATTGCCAAGGGGTGTTGTGAAGGCCAAAATTATAACTGGGTTTAAAAAAAAAAAGAATTAGATAAGTTCATGGAGAACAGGTCCATCAATGGCTATTAGGCAAGATGGTCAGGGATGCAACCCCAAGCTCTGGGTGTCCCCAGGCATCTGACCGCCAGAAACTGAGACTGGACAACAGGGATTGGATCATTTCATGATTGCCCTGTTCTGTTCATTCCTGCTGAAGAAGCTGGCATTGACCACTGTTGGAAGACAGTGTACTGGACTAGATGGACCATTGGACTGAGCCAGTAAGGCTGATCTTATGTAGTGGCCACAGTGGGTCAGGTTTTCAAGATGGGTGCCTCAGTTTTGTCCACAAAACTTGAATTTGTTCAGATGGATGGGTACCTAGCTATGTGATTGCTGGCGCTGCAGACACGAGTATATATTCTGCTCATGCTGTTGGCCCATGTGCAGGCCCATTTTAGGTACCTATATGTGACGGGGTGGTAGGCTGTGCCCCGGCCTCTTCCATGGACACAGACTGCTCCGAGTCCCTCCAAAGTGTTCTAGGGATGCCTGCTCCTGAGATCCTGGTGGTAAGGACTCTGATGACTGTTTGACCCCAACGGATGATCTTAAGTCACCTTTACGCTTGACCTTTCTTTTCTTTCTCCTCCCTCTTGTCTCTACTTTCGTGTCTAGGTTCCTCCAGCCCCTTTACATATATTTCCTCTTTACCTGGCCCTTCAGGTTTTATTTCCACCCTCCTGGGCCTCCATACCTGCCTTGGTGTCCCTGTTAGAAAGGGATTCCAGTCCATGCCCAGTAGAAGGCAGTGGGGCAATCCATCCACTACCCCTACATGTTTCTGCCTAAACTTCCCCTTAATTTTCAGAGTCACCTCTGCCATTGGGCAGAATTTATTGTCCCCATGGACCTGGTATTCAGTTTTGATCCTACCCCTGGGAAGTATCCAGTGGGGTTTCACTAACTCCTGCCTGATTAGCAAACAGGATGAAGCTGTGTCCATTAGTCCCTTTGGTGGCTCCTCCCTACCCAGACCGATACGGTAGGTACTTTCTTTTTTCTTCCCTGCCTGGGAGTCTTGTCCCAACCACAAAACTGGGCAAACCCACAGTCCATTTTCGGACAGTCTCTTTTTAGATGTCCTTCAGGTCCATGTCAGAAGCACGCCGTAGGCCAAGCTCCCACTACAGTTCCTTGAGGCTCCTCCCTCTTCTTCTTGCTGCCCTTCCCAGCTGTAGGCACTCTGGTCCTTCTCAGATCTAGTCCCTTAAACCACTGACTCACTCTGGGAATGTCCGCCTCTGCAAATTCCTCTCACTTTAACTGTGGGGTCCAGATGAACTGGCTGGCGCCACAGAACCCATACTCGGGTATGCTCAGGGAGACTCTGAAGAAATTTCCAGAACCATGCAGTCCATGATCTCCCCCACAGTCTGAGTATCTGGCCTTACCAATGAGTGGCCCAATCTTTTAATTTCTGTCCAAATGCACAGAGGCATAATCCCTCAATCCATCTTTCAACTCTACATTTCTGGCAGTACTTTTCTGTGGACAGGCCCCACCTCGTCCAGCATGGCTGCCTTAATCATGTCATAATCTCTTGCCTGCTCATCACTAAAAGCCCTAGATGTGCTTCCCCAGTTAAATAGGGTGTCAGTTGAAGGGCCCACATTGTTCTGTCCCTAGGAGGTCTCACTGCTGCTCCTTGAATACATCAGGGTTGGTCGCGGGTCCCATTTTACAGTCTGATCTCCTGTGCCTGGTTTCCATTTCCTGTCACGGGACTCACCAAACTTTGGAGGAGTTGTTGCCAGACCTGGGCTTGCTCCCGTATAAATTCCTGCCAACTCTTTTGCTGTTAAACCTACCAGGCCAGGAAAGGCTGTTTTTCTGCCTGGTGGGATTGTTGGAAGGTCTGTCGGGTCTTCTACACCAGCGGTCTCCAAACTGGGGTGCGCGGGATGATCCCGGGGGGGCGTGGCAGCAGTAGAGCCGCCGGACGGCACTCCGCCGTTTTTTTCCTTCGGCGGCAGCTCTGCACGTCCACGGCTGGTGCTCCCCTCTGGCGGCCCGCCTGCGGCAGGTCTCCCATCGGTGGCGCGTCTGCGGCAGGTCACCCTGGGAGTGCGTGAGCCAAAACGTTTGGAGACTACTGTTCTACACCAGCCGTTCTCAACCGGGCCGGTTTTAGGGGGTCTGCCAAGCAGGGTTGGCTTTAGACTAGCTGGGGCTCAGGGCAGAAAGCTGAAGCCTTGAGCCCAGCACCTGCACTAAAGCCCCAAGCCCCTGCACCCTGTGGGGTTAAAATCTGGAGCCAGGAGCCCCAAACTCTGATGCCTGGCAGGGCAGAGTCCTGGAACTGGGCGACGGAGTATTTCTAGCATGTTGAGGGTGGGGGGAGGCTCAGAAACAGAAAGGTTGAGAACCCCTGTTCTACACTTCTCTTTGCTGCTTCATCACCCATTTCAGTGTTCCCTCCATCGCCTGGACTGCCAAACCTCTACACCGGCTTCTCCAACGGGCTCTCCATTTGCATAGATAACAGGGAAATCCCTGATGAGCCCCCAGCTGTGACAGAGAGGGGTGTTGCACCCCCACATCTTCCACAAACACAGACCGCGTTGAGACTTTTTTGCTTGTAAACACCAACGTATAGTCTATTTAATCCCCCTACCAATACATAGCACCTTTATATTGTATCTCAACTTTCTAAGCTCTTCTCCAAAAGTCAGGTGGGGGGTAAGGTGTTTCCACTCAGAGACCTCACTTTGTCAGGCTCTCCTAGCTTTTTGTCTTTCTGTTTCTCTTAGGGTGACCAGAGAGCAAGTGTGAATAATCAGGACGGGAGTGGGAGGGGGAGATAGGCACCTGTATAAGATAAAGCCCCAAATATTGGGACATCTGGTCACCCAAGTTTCTTTCTCTGTCTGTTCCCCTCAAAGGGCTCCTGCCCATGTCCTTTTATACAGTTTCCCTGTTAATGGAATGATTGGTTCCTTGACTCACTAGCCCCAATCTGACCTCGTAATCAGGTACACCGCTATCCAATTAGGCCTTCTGTGAGGAACCGAATTAGTACGAATAGTGACCAGAGTGCTGACTCAAGTGCAAACCCTCAGCACTCTGTCACCTCATATCTGGAGATATGACCCCAAAATGTCCATTAGTGATCACCACACTCTATGCCCCCTGTTTCTGGGTCCTGATCATGTATCTTTTCCATATCACTGTACTCTGCTAGTGCCCATGCTCCTTGCAGAAAGAGAAAAAGCCCTGGCTGGGATGATTTAATTGGGTATGGGTCCTGCTTTTGAGCAGGGGGTTGGACTAGATGACCTCCTGAGGTCCCTTCCAACCCTGATATTCTATGATTCTATGAAAAAGGACTGCAAAATTTTGTCCCTAGCAAAACTAGTCCTATGAGATGTATGAGACTGAAACTTACCTCCCAGCATCAAGTCCTTCCAGGGACACTGGTGTCCAGGCCATTGCCAATGGATGAACTGCCGATTGAACAGCAGACCTGAGAAGTAACCGGGGCTTCCTGACTCTCTGTTCAAGCTGCACCTTCCTCCTGATTGCTGCAGTTCTGTGCCTCTCTTTCCCCAGGCTTTCTATCAAAGCATTAGAGTCTGTGCTTTTCAAGGGTGGGAATGAGAGACTGGTGAGAGCGCTCAGGAAGCAGAGGACTTGGACTCTTGTGGAAAACCCCAAGACACACCATGAGGGAGTGTGTCTGCTGGTGAGGTAAGAGATCTAGGAGGCATCATTTTATCCTTGGGAATGAGTAGCCAATAGAGTGGCTGAGAGAGAACCTCCCGTTTATAGCTTTGTGGGCGGGGGATGCGGGGGTGTCCTGGGTGGAAACACACAGCTCCCACTCCTAGATATCAAAGCTGTATGCTCAGAGAAGCTGAGTTTTTGAAGTGTGCAATCTAGCCCATGAGTGGTTTCTTTTGTCTTCCAGGCTTCTGCTAAGATCTGGACTCATAACACCTGAGATCATACAGAGCCTCCTCCCCTGGGTGAATTCCCCCTCAGAAAACCACCGAGTCACCAGCACAGCTTTCCTTGCCCAGGTAAGACACAGGGCTCTGAAGAGCAGTTTCACCATTAGACTCTTGTCTGCCTTTCTTTTGGGAGTTGTACAGTTCAGTTCATTGGAGTAATTGTCATTTTAGACAGTAGAATAGGTCCTCCTTTATATGGAAACCTCACCAGGAACTTCACGATACCTTTCTGAGTCCTTCTCTCTCTCTCTGTGGTTTTTATTGCCGTCATTGCCTATACTAGCTACACAACCACAGGTGCTGGCTGAGAGAGATACGGACAGAGTTTGGATGACTGGACCTCTTCTGCCAAGTCCTAGTGCTGATCCTAACCAACAGCTCCTGATTTTGGTTTAGCTCAGCAGATCTTCTGAATGAACCTAGTGTCCTAATACTACCAACCAAGCAACCTACAACTACATTAATGTCTATCTTAGGTTCTCATTACTCTAGTATCGGAGTACCTCTAAACTCTTTAATGTCTGTATCCCCACCACACTCCTGCGAGGTAGGGAAGCACTATGTTTCCTAGTTTACAGGCAGGGAACTGATGCACAGAAGGGCTAAGTGACTTGCCCAAGGTCACACAGGAAGTCTTTGAGGGAGCAGGAAATGAAACCTGGGTCTTCTAAGTCCTAGGCTAGTATGGGGATACCTGCTGGAGCATCCTCCCTTTCCACAGTCTTCCTCCAACATCTGCATCATATTTCCCACTTATGCTAAGCAACTATCTTCGGGGCTTATCTGGTTCTAAGAAAAACAACCTCTCTGTGCCTGTGATGGGCTGTACCTGGGCTTTAAGGCTCCTTACAAGAGGCCCCATGGTCCTACTACACCCTGCCCCAGGAAAAGAGCCCCCAGTCTGGGTCTGTGTAGAGAGGCCTCATGAAAGCAGCCAATCCGAGCCCATCAGGCTTGGCTAAAAGGAGCTGAAGGGCTTTAGCAGGTCAGTTCCTGGCAGGAACTGGAGGAGCAAGAAAGGGCGCTGCTCTCTGGCCACAGAAATTCAGGGGACAGCCAGATGGAATCGACTCTATGTCCGAGGGGGAGAAACAGCAAGATTTTTCTTCCTTACACATGAGGGCAAAGATCAAAAAGCCTAGAGTTCAGGCAGAAAAGCTCTCCAGTTCCCAGTTTTACCTTGTCCAGCATGGCACCTCCACACTCCTTCAGGATGATCTTCATCCACAGTCCAGCTGCCGTGGCACAGGTGGGGCTAGCAGACAGCAGACCACCCAATGTGGCCTCAATAAAGTTTGTGGCCTGTTCCGAGGGAAAGTACTCACTAACAACCTAGGAACAAATCAAAAACAGGAGAGACCGCAATGATGTTTGGCTCCCGCACTTTTAAAAATGGAAAAAACGATACCTGCATCAGTAAATGGTGAATTAGCCTCCTGTCTAGGGAAAAGGAGTACTTGTGGCACCTTAGAGACTAACCAATTTATTTGAGCATGAGCTTTCGTGAGCTACAGCTCACTTCATCAGATGCATGCCGTGGAAACTGCAGCAGACTTTATATATACACAGAGAATATGAAAAAATACCTCCTCCCACCCCATTGTCCAGCTGGTAATAGCTTATCTAAAGTGATCATCAGGATAGTGAGTTTGTGTGTGTGGTTTTTGGGAGGGGGGTGAGGGGGTGAGAGAACCTGGATTTGTGCAGGAAATGGCCCAACTTTATTATCATGCACATTGTGTAAAGAGTTGTCACTTTGGATGGGCTATCACCAGCAGGAGAGTGAATTTGTGTGGGGGGGTGGAGGGTGAGAAAACCTGGATTTGTGCTGGAAATGGCCCACCTGATGATCACTTTAGATAAGCTATTACCAGCTGGACAATGGGGTGGGAGGAGGTATTTTTTCATATTCTCTGTGTATATATAAAGTCTGCTGCAGTTTCCACGGCATGCATCTGATGAAGTGAGCTGTAGCTCACGAAAACTCATGCTCAAATAAATTGGTTTGTCTCTAAGGTGCCACAAGTACTCCTTTTCTTTTTGCGAATACAGACTAACACGGCTGTTACTCTGAAACCTCCTGTCTAGCTCGCCATTTGGGATTACAATTCTCTCTCTAGTCTATAGACTACATTTTTGTCTTCTACACTAATGATATCAGGTTAGAGACAAAGACTCTGTTGCACAGTTAGCACAACATTGTACTGGATATGCAGGAGGTAAGTTTCCAGTTTGTAGTCTCTGACATACACTGCATCTTTTTACAGCACATAGAAGGCAGTCAAGAGAGGCGTGCACACAAATATCGGCGAAGGCAAACCCACAAGGTGACAGAATGAATCCTGGGTGGTTTCTCAGCTTGATGTTCCACTAACACAGTTTTTCTCCTGGATGGCTGGATGGCAGGGCCGGCTCCAGGCACCCGCCGAGGAAGCTCGTGCTTGGGGCGGCAGATTGCAAGGGGCGGTGTTCCAGCCAAGCTTAGGGCGGCATGGGGATCTTTTATTTCATTATTTTTTGTGCTTCACCGCTCCGGATCAGTGAAAAAACAAGAGCCGGCCCTGCTGGATAGGTACATGCGTGTGCATCCGCGTGCGCATTTTCATGGGCGTGCAACATTCTGTGGAATCTGGTTTTTATGTGGCATTCAGAGCACACATCTATGAAAAGCACCTTGCTGGTTACTAGCAACCAACGCCCCGCTCCCACAGCTCGCTCCGAGTACGGAAAGGCATCATGAAAGAGCAAATGTCAAATGAACGGTGCCCGGTGACTTGCACATCCGCACAAGCTTTTTGAGTCAGTTACCCTGGCCATTTTGGAAGATGCCTGAAACAGAGCCTCGGGGTCTGGAGCTGTTAGTGCTTCACGGAGACATCTCAGCTCCTCCTCTGCTGAGCCCAGGTTTATGGACTGGCCTGGAGTGGAGAAAAGGAGAAAAAGTACTGTAAGGATTAAGGAAACTGAACCCCTACTGCATGGATCTTCATACGGGAGGATCCATGTGCTATCATAGAATCATAGAATATCAGGGTTGGAAGGGACCTCAGGAGGTCATCTAGTCTAACCCCCTGCTCAAAGCAGGACCAATCCCCAACTAAATCATCCCAGCCAGGGCTTTGTCAAGCCTGACTTTAAAAACTTCTAAGGAAGGAGATTCTACCACCTCCCTAGGTAACGCATTCCAATGTTTCACCACCCTCCTAGTGAAAAAGTTTTTCCTAATATCCAACCTAAACCTCCCCCACTGCAACTTGAGACCATTACTTCTTGTCCTGTCCTCTTCTACCACTGAGAATAGTCTAGAACCATCCTCTCTGGAACTACCTCTCAGGTAGTTGAAAGCAGCTATCAAATCCCCCCTCATTCTTCTCTTCTTCTCTTCTCTTCTCTTCTCTTTGGTTTGTTTGAAACTTGCTGCTTGTTAATAAAAATGTCAAAGGGGGCACTAGGATGTGAACCAAGGACCACTTGATCTGCAGTCAAACACTCTACCGCTGAACTCTACCCCCATGATTAGACCCGGCTGAAGGTGAAGACACATGGGACCATGGTGAAAGAGGAATTCTTCTGGGGAAGTTCTCAGGCCTGTGTTCAGCAGGAGGTCAGACTAGATGATCAGGGCTGGCCTTAAGGCCTTTGAAACAATGACTTTATGAACCTAAAGTTCTCTTTAACTGCTAGTGTGAAGGTGGCTGGTCCTGTCCAAGCGGAGATGCTTTGTCTGTGGTTTCCTTGTGGAGATGCACCAGGAGCCCTGTTCCCCCTTTCTCATAACATTTGTTGGACAGAGCACATCACAGGTTTTTTCCTTTTGTTCTCTAACAGGAAACCTCCATCCACCATATCTGTAATTCCTCCCATCCTAGCACAGTCGCTGGGTACATTTCCTAGCCTGACTCTCACCCCATGGATCTCATGCCTCCTCTGCCAATGGACGGACATGGAAAGAGCAAAGGTCAATTTGTATGTTCTTTGGTCATTGCCTGGGCCTAGTTGCAAAAATGCTTCCTTCTTAAGCCCACTCCTTTGTGCACAGAATGTTGGGACTCTGGGAACAGATAGGGCCAGGTTGAAAACCAAGAAAGCTCTGTTCCCAGAAAAGCCGAGAAAAGGAAGAAAAGATTGTCATCTAGAAGAATTGAGGGTCTGGAAGGATGAATTAGCAGCTGCAAATATGTTGACTTCTTCTCAACTATTTGAAAATCTGGAATGTATTAGCATGGGGAAAAGAATCAGTCAACTTTAAATGAAGAATGACCCATATTATTTCCAACATCCAGTCAGAAGTTAGGCCTCCAAAACAATGACAAAGAAATCTCAGCGAGACCCATGACAAATGTAGGCGACAGTTGATTGAAACCCCTTTCCTGGAAAGGAATTGCAGGGGGGAATTGACATCTCTTTTCTATAGCCCAAGGGGGTAGAGTAGAATTTGTAGAGAGTTTTGAGATCTATCACCCTGAGATTCTTTCTGAGAGAACTACCAAGATGACAGCCAGGGGATGGGAGTGGAGCTGTATCACTTTCAATATCTTAAGATTCATTTCTTCTGCATTATTTGAGCTCATTTATGTGCATTTCAATCATGTAAATTCTGAGATCGATATTCTCTCAATACACAATTGGCAGTCATTACAGGAGACAAAGGGTTTATATTCACAACTTGAAGGCAAGGAGTGCATTAGGGGCAACTCCAAGGGAAATACTATTGATGGAGATATCAATCTAAATTGTACACGAGTTTTGTTATCTTCCCTTTTGGTTATATCCATGGAAATTCCCCCCAACTAGTCTGCTGAAAGATAAAATCATCTAAATCTGCCTCCAAAGAACCTGAAAGGCTGAAGCAGAAGGAGACCTGAGAGATGGCCACATTCAAATCAAAAGGGAACGCTGAGACCTGACTGTGGCAACAGCAGCCCCACCCATCCCGAGGAGAAGGAGGCACCGACCTGTTGTGTGCGATCTAATGAGCAGGAAAAGAATCTGGGAATTACCTTCTGTAAAAACTTATCCTTTTGTTCCTTGAACACCTGTGGAAATAGCTGATTCAAGAAGTTGTTGACAGAAGGATGGTCCGCGTCTCTCAGCAGCTCCTTGGGTCCCCAGCCGTTGTCAACCAAGCCAGTTGGCAGACTGAAGGCAGGGCAAGAATGCTGACGCCGAACACGCTTTGCTGTTGGCATCCGTGACATCACAATCAGCTTGTGCATAAACACACACAGACCCCCACCCAGAGAGACACACCCCCAGAAAAGTTAGTAACATGAACAAGATGGAGAGACTCTAGGCAAATCTCTAGGCATTTTGATTTGGGGGAGGGGGATCATAGGAGCCGACTGCATGGGTTCTCTGGGCCTGGATCACCCAGGAGGGAAAATTAGTGGGTGCTTAGCACCCAGTGGCAGCCAAGCTCTGCCCTCCCTGCAGTGTGTCTCACCCGCCGGTGGCCCCACTGAGCAACTCCCCACTCTCCCTCCCAGCACTTTCTGCCCACCGCAAAACAGCAGTTTCATGGAATTGAGGATGCTCCGGGAGGGTCGGTTAGGAGCAGGGACATGGCATACTTGGGGGAGGAGATGGGGAAGAGGCGGGGTGGAGGTTTGGGGAAAGCGGTGGGATAAAAGCGGGGCAGGGTGGAGTAGGGACAGGAAGAGGGGGGAGGGTTTAGAGGAAGCGGTTGATTGGGGGGGGGGCAGAGCATGGGTGGGAAAAGGTAGGGCAGTGCTTGGGGGAAGGGGTGGAGTGGGGACAGAGCCTGGGGCAGAGTGGGAGTTGAGCACCCACTGGCCAGAGGGGAAGTCCTAGAAGAATAGGGTTGGAAGAGACCTCAGGAGGGCATCTAGTCCAACCCCCTGCTCATGGCAGGACCAACGCCAACTAAATCATCCCAGCCAGGGCTCGGTCAAACTGTGCCTAAAAACCCCTAAGGAGGGAGATTCCACCTCCTCCCTAGGTAACCCATTCCAGTGCTTCATCAGCCTCTTAGTGAACCTAGATCTCCCCCATTGCAACTTGAGACCATTGCTCCTTGTTCTATCTTCTGCCATCACTGAGAAGAGCCTAACTCCATCCTCTTTGGAACCCCCATTCAGGGAGTTGAAGGCTGCTCTCAAATCCCCCCTCACTCTTCTCTTCAGCAGACTAAATCAGGCCAGTTCCCTCAGCCTCTCCTCATCCGTGATGTGCCCCAGCCCCCTAATCATTTTTGTTGCCCTCCGCTGGACTCTCTCCAATTTGTCCACATCCTTTCTGTAGTGGGGGGCCGAAACGGGACGCAAGACTCCAGATTTTGGCCTCACCAGTGCCGAAGAGAGGGGAAGAATCCCTTCCCTCCATCTGCTGGCAATGCTCCTACTAATGCAGCCCAATAGGCCGTTAGCCTTCTTGGCAACAAGGGCACACTGCTGACTCATCTCCAGCTTCTCATGCACTGTCATCCCCAGGTCCCTTTCTGCAGAATTCCTGCTTAGCCAGTCGGTCCCCTGCCTCTGGCAGTGCATGGGATTCTTCTCTCCTAAGTGCAGGACTCAGCACTTGTCCTTGTTGAACCTCATCAGATTTCTTTTGGCCCAATCCTCTAATTTGTCTCGGTCACTCTGAACCCTATCCCAACCCTCCAGCGTATCTACCTCTCCCCCAGCTTAGTGTCATCTGCGAACTTGCTGAGGGCGCAATCCATCCCATCCTCCAGATCATGAATGAAACTGGTGAATAAAACGGGTCCCAGGAGTGACCCATGGGGAAGCGGGGAAGGGGGTGGAGGAGAGGAGGCAGACCGTGAGTGGCAGGGACCCCACAGAGGGGGGGTGCAGTAGAGGAGAGGGGGAACTCATCCAGGCAGCCGTGGGCAGTGTGGGCTGGGAGAAGGGGCGAAGCAGATACAGGAAGGGATGGAGCCCAGGCACAGAGCCTGGTTATCGTCAGCGGGGCCAGGGAGGCTTCGCCTCCCCGCCTGTTTCACCCACCGCCTGTGCTTCCCCGGAGGGATCTCCAGACTGTCAATGCTGTCCGGAGCTTGCCTTCCCTGCCAGGCCTGAGCAACCAGCGCTTGTAACTAGACCACTCACAACCTCCCCGTGGGGAGCGTATGGAGACAAACCGGCTGGAGAGAAGTTATGGCAGGAATCACTGGAGACTCGGGGAGCATCTTCAGCGGATGAGGGTGACACACCCCATAGGAGCTGAATTTCTGACTCGGATCTAAGTCGTGCAGTGTGGATGTGGCAGCACAGTTGTGAGGCTCTATTTGCTGCGGTTGATCCACTGGGGGTTGATGTCGTGGGGGTCTAGTGAAGACCCACTAAATTGACAGCAGAGCGCTCTCCGGTCGACTTTGGGACTACGCCGGGAAGGACAGGAGCAAGGTAAGTCAACCGAAGAACATCTCCTGTTGACCCATCCCAGTGTAGACACAGCAGTAAGTTGACCGAAGCTACGTCAAATCCAGCTCTGTTATTCACGCAGCTGGAGCAGCGTAACTTCGGATGACTTACTGCGGTAGGATAGTGTCATAAATATAAAGGAAAGGCTAACCACCTTTAAATCCCTCCTGGCCAGAGGAAAACCCCTTTCACCTGTAAAGGGTTAAGAAGCTAGGATAACCTCGCTGGCACCTGACCAAAATGACCAATGAGGAGACAAGATACTTTCAAAAGCTGTGGGGAGGGAGAAACAAAGGGTCTGGGTCTGTCTGTGTGATGCTTTTGCCGGGGACAGAACAGGAATGGAGTCTTAGAGCTTAGTAAGTAATCTAGCTAGATATGCGTTAGATTCTGATTCCTTTAAATGGGTGAGAAAATAAGCTGTGCTGAATGGAATGGATATTCCTGTCTGTGTGTCTTTTTGTAACTTAAGGTTTTGCCAAGAAGGATTCTCTATGTTTTGAATCTAATTACCCTGTAAGGTATTTACCATCCTGAGTTTACAGAGGTGATTCTTTTTACTTTTTCTTCTATTAAAATTCTTCTTTTAAGAAACTGAATGCTTTTTCATTGTTCTTAAGATCCAAGAGTCTGGGTCTGTGGTCACCTATGCAAATTGGTGAGGATTTGTACCAAACCTTCCCCAGGAAGGGGGGTGCAATGTTTTGGTGAGGATTTTGGGGTGGGGGGGAAGACGTTTCCAAACAGCTCTTTCCTAATAAAAAACTCGGTTAAACTTTTGATGGTAGCAGTGAAAGTCCAAGGGCAAAAGGTAAAATAATTTGTACCTTGGGGAAGTTTTAACCTAAGCTGGTAAAAGTAAGCTTAGGAGGTTTTCATGCAGGTCCCCACATCTGTACCCTAGCGTTCAGAGTGGGGAAGGAACCTTGACAGATAGACACAGTGTGAGGCCTGAGTTTCCCCTGCAGTCTGGATGCTCAAACATCGGCTTGGCAACACAAGTCAGCAAGCCCAGACCACATAGAGACAGGCTCAGTGTGCAGTGTGGACACACCCTCAGACAACCCTAGTATTGTCAAATGAGGGAATCCTTCCTGTGTTTTGACTTGCTGGTAAAAGAATCGAGTGACATTGGAGCTCACCGAGCTTCACTGACAAACGCAGCGCTCCAGCACCTGAGCTCTCGGGCTCCCTGTTGAAAGAAAAGCTGAATGAGTTTCAAAGGTCAAAGAGAGGTGCTCGTCTTTGGCCAAGGGCAGGGAGTCCCACCCTCAAAGCGAGAACATTTCTCTTTGTCTGTCTGTGTTGAGGCAGGAGCGATAATACGTCCTCCTGCATTTGCTATTTCAGAGAGTAGTTTCTGACTGTCTTCTCAAAGACAGGGCGCGAAACAGGCCTCAAACCTGACTGAGTGGAAACAAGAACGATGCAGCTCGACTGAGCCAGCTGAGAATTGAGATGTGCCCCTTTGCTCGAGTGAGGGAATGACCTGTGAGGGGACTGGAAACCTGGCCGGCCAATTTTTAACTTGCACTCTATCAGCATCTTTCCTCTGAGTGCCATCACAGTAGTTTCAATACTCCAGCACCGGACTCCCTGCCAGCTCTGGGCCCGACAAGCTTTCCTTGGGATTGGATTCTGGAGAGCAGGGGTGCAGGGAAACAACAGGTGCATGTGAATCCTTGGTGAGGTTTTCCTTGCAAGATGTGTGTGTGAGTCTGTGTGTGTAGGAAGCAATGAGTGTGGCACTCTCACTGAACCGACAGGGCGACGGTGGCCGGAGCGAGACAGTAGAAGTATAAAGGGGCAAGGATGGGCGTAACGATGATGACTGTGTTGTGTTTCATTCTTTAGATGTGGTGCCACCACCTTTCTCTTTAGCCTTGTAATTTTTACCAAGGGTAAAACTCGCCATCTGTTCAGATACAAGGGCATGTTTGTGTTCATTCCTGTGAGCTACACAGGGGTTTGATGTTGCTGCTTCCAATCCTCTGGCTCTGCCAGGAGAAGGAGCAATTCAGGCCATCCCTGAGCTGAGGGAGGGAGATGATTTTCCGACAGGGAGCGATGCCTCCTCCTAAAGGTGCTTGGCAGGCAGCCCTCCTTCCCAGGTCCGTCCTGACAACACCCAGTAGAAAAGGGGCCCTCCCCAGCCCTCCTCAGCGCAGTGACAATGAGGGAGTGAGGGAGCGTGGGGGAGAGGGAGCGATGGAGGGGAGGGAGATGGTGTGAGCGGGCCGGGACCTCGGCGAAGGGGGACACAGGGTGTTCAGTTTTATTGGGTGCGGAAATTGGCAACCCTAGATCCAGGGGCAACAACTCCAACCTCCAAAGAGGCTGCGCAGGGGCAGGACATCAGCTTGGAGGGGAGGGGTGGGTGGGGCAGTGACATCACCAAGGCCTTTTTCAGGAACTCAGCCCATTGGGCAAAGGTGGTGGGGAGGGGGTGACCTCACCGAGAGACCCCGACATTAGCCGGGCAGGGCAGAGGTGCAGGGCCAGGGCAGTCGCTGAGACCCCCCCGGCTTTGCTGCCGCACGTCTCCTTCTCCAGGTTCCCATTGCCCTCACTAGGGTCTCCAGCCCCAACTCTGGGTCCTTTACATTCTGCCCTTTGTTCAAGCTCTCCATTAGCATTGTCCCCTCCGGGGGGCTTATGCCACTGTCGGTGGTATGGGAGCCTGGGCCTGCCCCTAACTCTGGGTTCCAAACCACGGACCCTATAAACAGGAGCTAGGCACTGCTTGATTTCAGTTCATTGTCGCTTCTTCCTACCGGCCACTTTTAGCTTCACCCTCACCTCAGGGTTAAAGCTCTTCGGGACTCTCTTCCTGCAAACCCAGCTTAAGTAAAGGCTGCCAGAATCAAACTCTGGCTGTCCCCTGAATTTCTGTGGCCAGAGAGCAGCACCCTTTCTTGCCCCTCTAGTTCCTGCCAGGAACTGACCTGCTAAGGCCCTTCAGCTCGTTTTAGACGAGCCTGATGGGCTCAGATTGGCTGCTTTCATGAGGCCTCTCTAGACAGACCCAGATTGGGGGCTTTTTTCCTGGGGCAGGGTGTAGTTGGACCATGGGACCTCTTGTAAGGAGCCTCAAAGCCCAGGTACAGCCCATCACAGGCACAGATTGTTTTTCTTAGAACTGGATGAGCCCCGAAGATAGTTGCTTAGTGTAAGTGGGAAATATGATGCAGATGTTGGAGGAAGGCTGTGGAAAGGGAGGATGCTGCGGCAGGTATCACACTAGCCTAGGACTTAGGAGACCCAGGTTCCATTTCCTGCTCCCTCAAAGACTTCCTGTGTGACCTTGGGCAAGTCACTTAGTCCTTCTGTGCATCAGTTCCCTGCCTGTAAAATAGGAAACATAGTGCTTCTCTACCTCGCAGGAGTGTGGTGGGGATACAGACATTAAAGAGTTTGGAGGTACTCAGATACTAGAGTAATGAGAACCTAAGATAGACGTGAATGTAGTTGTGGGTTGCTTGGTTGGTAGTATTAGGACACTCGGTTCATTCAGAAGATGTGCTGAGCTAAACCAAAATCAGGAGCTGTTGGTTAGGATCAGCACTAGGACTTGGCAGAAGAGGTCCAGTCATCCAAACTCTGTCCGTATCTCTCTCAGCCAGCACCTGTGGTTGTGTAGCTAGTATAGGCAATGACGGCAATAAAAACCACAGAGAGAGAGAAGGACTCAGAAAGGTATCGTGAAGTTCCTGGTGAGGTTTCCATATAAAGGAGGACCTATTCTACTGTCTAAAATGACAATTACTCCGATGAACTGAACTGTACAACTCCGAAAGAAAGGCAGACAAGAGTCTAATGGTGAAACTGCTCTTCAGAGCCCTGTGTCTTACCTGGGCAAGGAAAGCTGTGCTGGTGACTCGGTGGTTTTCTGTGGGGGAATTCACCCAGGGGAGGAGGCTCTGTATGATCTCAGGTGTTATGAGTCCAGATCTTAGCAGAAGACTGGAAGACAAAAGAAACCACTCATGGGCTAGATTGCACTCTTGAAAAACTCAGCTGCTCTGAGCATACAGCTCTGATATCTAGGAGTGGGAGCTGTGTGTTTCCACCCAGGACACCGCCCCACAAAGCTATAAATGGGAGGTTCCCTCTCAGCCACTCTATTGGCTACTCATTCCCAAGGATAAAATGATGCCTCCTAGATCTTTTACCTCACCAGCAGACACACTCCCTCATGGTGAGTCTTGGGGTTTTCCAGAAGAATCCAAGTCCTCTGCTTCCTGGGCGCTCTCACCAGTCTCTCATTCCCACCCTTGAAAAGCACAGACTCTAATGCTTTGATAGAAAGCCTGGGGAAAGAGAGAGGCACAGAACTGCAGCAATCAGGAGGAAGGTGCAGCTTGAACAGAGAGTCAGGAAGCCCCAGTTACTTCTCAGGTCTGCTGTTCAATCGGCAGTTCATCCATTGGCAATGTCCTGGACACCAGTGTCCCTGGAAGGACTTGATATCGGGAGGTAAGTTTCAGTCTCATACATCTCATAGGACTAGTTTTGCTAGGGACAAAATTTTGCAGTCATTTTTCTCTTTCTGCAAGCAGTATGGGCACTAGCAGAGTACAGTGATATGGAAAAGATACATGATCAGGACCCAAAAACAGGGGGCATAGGGTGTGGACATTTTGGGGTCATATCTCCAGATATGAGATGACAGAGTGCTGAGGGTTTGCACTTGAGTCAGCACTCTGGTCACTATTCCTACTAATTTGGTTCCTCACAGAAGGCCTAACTGGATAGAGGTGTACCTGATTACGAGGTCAGATTGGGGCTAGTGAGTCAAGGAACCAATCGTTCCATTAATAGGTAATAGACAGAGAAAGAAACTTGGGTGACCAGATGTCCCGATATTTGGGGCCTTATCTTATACAGGTGCCTATTCCCCCCCACAGCCCCACCCCCATCCTGATTTTTCACACTTGCTGTCTGGTCACCCTAAGAGAAACAGAAAGACAAAAAGCTAGGAGAGCCTGACAAAGTGAGGTCTCTGAGTGGAAAAACCTTACCCCCCATCCGACTTTTGGAGAAGAGTTTAGAAAGTTGAGATACAATATAAAGGTGCTATGTATTGGTAGGGGGATTAAATAGACTATATGTTGGTGCTTAGAAGGAAAAAAGTCTCAACGTGGTCTGTGTTTGTGGAAGATGTGGGGGTGTACATCTCTGTCACAGCTGGGGGCTCATCAGGGATTTCCCTATTATCTATGCAAATGGAGAGCCTGTTGGAGAAGCCGGTGTAGAGGTTTGGCAGTCTGGGTGATGGAGGGAACACTGAAATGGGTGATGAAGCAGCAAAGAGAAGTGTAGAACAGGGGTTCTCAACCTTTCTGTTTCTGAGCCTACCCCCACCCTCAACATGCTAGAAATATTCCATGGCCCAGTTCCAGGCCTCTGCCCTGCCAGGCATCAGCATTTGGGGCTGGTACGTACATTCTAGTTCACTAAAAGGTTGCCCCATGAGTCTCAAACAAAAGCCCATGTCACCAATATCATTGTGAAACGCATGTACAGATGCTGTGTCAAGAGTCATGGATATGCACTGAAAATTACATTCTTAGGATCTGTGTCTCGGGACTAGTCACCAGGAAAGGTGACAAAATGGTTTTCTTTCAGGTAAGAAATGTTTATCCATCTGTTTGTTTACATGTACATTAAGCATGTAGGGTTCACATTCAGTTGAGAAGGACTGTGAGAACTTCAAAGAAAGGAAAGTAGCAGGAAGTAGACAGGGGGTGGGGACCCAATTTTGGGGTACACATCAAAGGTTTGCTCTAGTCTATTTGGGGGACATTTTTCACTTAGGAAGTAGGTGGACAGCGAGTTTGCTTGATGAAAGAGGGGTCGCGCTCAGGCTTGGTTGAGAACTTTGGGTGAGAAACCTCTTTAGACAGGAGGTTAACCTGTTGGTTAAGTTTAGTTTCTAGGAGCAGGTTATGATTTCATTTGACATGTAACCATTTTTGGCTTGCATTCTTACTCACAATCACTGGAATCTCTGTTCTTTGATAATCTCCCTTCTTGTTTTCACTAGAAGTATATCTAAGTGCTGTGTGTTTTGCAGTACAGAGTATAAGGAATAAAGTATCGAGTAGAGAGTCTAAAGTAGAAGTAATAAACTGGTGTGTACTGTTCCATTGGGAACAGCAGACCTGACAATTCTGTGGGAGTTCAGTGGATAAAGGGCTGGACACTATACGGAATGGTCAGAAGACTCGGGGGTTGGTGTGTGCCTGTCATTAACCTGTACAAAGAGACTGAGGTCTGAGGAGGCCTGGGTGGCAGTGTTTGTTTTGCCAGAGCCTGGTCGTTTCAGGGAACTGACCCACAGCAGGCACAGACAAGACTTCCTCACTCAAAGCGCATGTGATGGTAAGGTGCCTCGTAACCCTGGGAACTCCTGGGGAGCATCACACAACTCTACTGGAATTCTCTTTGTTTCTCTCCCTTCCTTCTAATTACCGGCAAGGGTTGCCCTCAGTAAGTTGTAGTCCTTTTCAGAATCGCCTCGGGCTGCTTCTCGTTGGCAAAGGCAGCTTTTGTCCGAGGGTTTGGCTGACCTGCTGCAGGAGAACAGGAAACAACTGTGGGAGCAGTTCCCACACAGCTTTGCTCGACTGCAGGCTGACACCACCTCAAAGATGGCACATGTTGCCTGAAAGGAGAGCATGGTAAAAAAGGAGATCTCTTCCCAACACCATCACACCCTCTCTCCCCTTCTGATATCTGCTGTACTAAATTCTCCCTTCTGCAGTAACTTGAATGACAGCGAGCAACTCGCTTAACTCGTGGCTCAGTTTCCCACATACGTAAAAATATGTATGATCTACCAAGGCGTGTTGTGAGTCCTAAGGAAGAGTTGCAAAGCACTGTGAGAAACCTGCTCCAAAGACTTTCTAATGGCCAGATAGTATGAAGTAAAATCAGTCACGTACTCCAAAACTGCCATATTTATTCCACAGACAGCAGAGCCGGGAAAACTCAGGGAAACAGTCCATCAGAGGAGAAGTGCCCACACAGTAATATTATACCACACTTCCAGCTTTCCATCAGCAGGATTGTCACAGGGCACAGGAAAGCCTGAAAGATGTGTCTGTTATCTAACTTACTGAGAGAGGTTCAGCAGTTGCCAAATGCCTGTCAATTTCTGTCTCTGAGGTGATGCTGCCTTCTGTTCTTGTTGGAGTCTTTATCTTCTCTATTAGCACTTGTAGGACTTGAGTGGCAAGCAAGGGTTCTCCCCCCAGAGATCTCCACAGCTCAGTGGTGTCACTGCAGTTTAGCAGAAGTTACAGGTGAGCCCTGGACACTTTTGTGGCTCACCCTGAATGTGTCATATTTTAGCAAAGACCAAATGTTCTCCTTGCCTATGATGAGAGAGTTAGGAGTCCTGTCCTCCTTTAATGCTCCTCATGTTTAAATATTGAGTTTCCAGTTACAGAACTAAGTTAAGTGACCTAGTCCTCCTGCAGCCTAACCATTAATACTAGACTTCAGAAGGACAGGACACAGAGCGCCAACCTCACTTCCTCTTTTCTCCACTTCCCAGTCAATATGGAATCATGAGCATGTGGCTCCCAAAGATCTAGGGTTTGGAAGGCAAGTGGATGAAAGAAAAGCCAGATTCCTACTAGATGGACATACAACTATGAGAACGAATGTTCATGGCCATCCTAGGTCCCCTTCACAAATGGCGTCCCTACCCTCTGTTTGCCAGAAGCTGGGACTGGGCAACAGGGGATGGATCACTTGACAATGACCTGTTGTGTTCGTTTCCTCTGGGGCATGTGGCACTGGTCACGGTCGCAAGACAGCCTACTGGGGTAGATGGCCTTTTGGTCTGACCCAGTATGGCCCTTCTTATGGTCTTAGATTCCAGCACTGATCACTGATAACTCAGTTAGGGATCTTTACTTGAAATGATGGATCTGCTTTCAGTCCACTTTTAAGTACCAAGGGTGGCAACACTGCTCTAGCAGCCACACCCTCCCTGATGCCAAGGAGAGGTCTAATGATAATATCGGCCCTAGTCTTTGTAATCAGCCAGGGATTTGCATTTGAAGCTGTCATGCTACCAGGAAACTAACAGCCACTGCTCATTGACCCCAGAGTGAGGTCAATTCAGGTATCTTGTTTGGTGAGCAATTGGCCACCTTTGGACTTCGGGTATTGTTGCTCTCTGTTCATGAGAGAAGGACCAGGGAAGTGAGTGGGTGAAGGAATAAGCCCCCTAACAGTGAGCAATTGGGTTCGCACCCAGAGATGAATCCTCTTTCCCAGCATTAGAGCATTATGGAGATATTTAGATCGTAACATAAGCTTACCCAGAACTTGACAGACCTATATAAGGCACAGTCCCAGCCCCAATATCTCTTCAAATCTAGGATCACCAACTCTACATTTCAGAAGTATTCATGGGGGATCTAAGGGGAAGTTGCACTCAGACAGTGGAAAGAATTAAGAGACGATCTCTGCAACATGATTCCTTCCAGTTAAGTTGCTTTATATCTTTTCCCTACTGTGAACCGCTTACTCCATGATGAAGGGGTCACATCATCCCTGACATGAATTTGACATGCTGATCCTCCATTATGCTGACTGTGCAGAAGGCTTCCTTGTGGAGGGGTACAAGGAACGTAAGGAAGAACGTCCCTATTTCAAGAAGCAGTAGCAAGAGGTCACTTACTTGGGTCATTCCATTGACTGAGGTGTCCAGACATTGCAGGATGTCAATGCACAGGGTTTGGATCGTGCTTTCTTCCTCAACATCCTGGGTGAGAAGTGTTGTACCCTGCTGTGAGATAGCTACATAGGACTTATTCGCTAGTAGTAAGACACTGGCAATAGAACCAGTGTCCTTCTCTTACAAAGCCATCTTGAGCATTGACCTCTGCCTGCTTTTATACTGCACTGGAAGTGCACAAACGTCTGAAGGGAAGAGAATAATAGAAACTCCGAACTGGTGGGTCAGATCCCAGGCTTAGGAAAACCCTAAAATGAAGGGAATGATTCACTGAACACAAAAGAGTTCCCCCAACAGTGTTCAATTTTTTAAAATTTGAAAAACTGTTTCATCTTTTGATCTCTGAGGAAAAACATTCCGATTCTGCCCAGGGGAAATAAATTTGCAGAACCAGGGGGATCCAATCTCTTTGTTCTGATGCCCCAACCAGCTTGGTCATTCTGTGTGTAGTGAGTGTGATTCTATCAATGGGACCAAAACTGGCCTGATGAGAAAAAGCAGCCTTCTTTAAGAGAGATGTGTGTGTGTGTATTGCCACAAGCTCCAACTTTGTAGAAAAGGGGCCAGGCAGAGCTAAGATCTTCCACAACTTACTGTCAAGTTGAACTGTTTATGTTCATACCTATCACGGATTCAGTCATGGAGCACAAAGTGTCTGGGGCCCGCAGCTGTGTCCATGGATAGAAATACGGATTGAAGAGATTTTTTATGCAACCTGCATAACCTGAGTGTTTTGCTGATAGTTTAGGTCTGCTTTGACAAGCACAGAACGGGGCATCGTTCTGTTTTTTGGAGAGTCGATTTAAAACAAAAAGATGTGCTTCCTTGTACAGGAACATTTCACTGAAAAATGGTGTTTTCTGAATGTTCAATGACTCATCAGAGGTTGGAGCAGCATAGATAACTCTGTTAGATGGAAATACCCAGTGTGAGATTCTGGTCTCTGTTACACTAGTATAAATCCAGAGTAACACCACTCAAGTCAGTGGAGTTACCTTGACTTTACACCAATATAACGGATCCGATTCTGGCTCTATTCATTCAGTCCAGCTGTCCTGGAGTCAAAACTCCCACTGAAGTCAAGGGGAGCAATCAGCATGCAAGAATGGTAGGACCGAGTCCTAAGTGTTAAGAACTCTCCTTACCAGTTTGCTGGCGGACACACTGAACTCGCTGAAAACATATGCTACCAGATCCCATGCTGCACAATTCTCCACACTTCCTGAACTGAGCAGCGTCCTGATGAAATGAAGAGCTGCCTTCCTCACCTGCAAGGGTAGAGATTACACACAGCACTTCTTGTTAGCCCTTCTGCCTGAAATAGGAGCTAGGATATGATATGAGAGTCCTTATGCTTTTGATTTTGTCTCCTTGGATTAGAAACATGGATACATTTAACACCGGCAGGAGAATGACATGCCTTCTCTATTCTGCAGTCTCTCATCTGGATCGGAATGAAAGGGGAGCAATCATCTGGATCGGGCCCTAGTTAAGAAGAGTACCAAGCTTCTCTCCTCTACAGAATCAGTGGGGAAAACATAGGACCAGATTCTGGTCTCAGTTGCACCAGTGTAAATCTAAAGTAATTCCATTTCTCTAAATAGTGCCATCCTACTACCATGATGGAAATATTATAAAGGAGTTTGATAGACTGAGGTGACTGAAGTGAATCTGTGTTTACACCGGCATAACAGGACTCAGAATCTAGTCTAGAGTGTATAATACTTAGGATTCTCGAGTCAGGAGTATTATTCTATTTTTATCTGATTATTGTTAACATGCATTAGCCCCAAGTTAACTTCTGTATTTGAAGTTGAAAAAGACCTTGACAAATATCTTGGGCTACATTCAGCACTTAGTTGATTGAACCTGTTGATTTCTGTGTGGCCATATGGGAGTAACTTAGGGCAGCATTTGGTCCCTTAGGGGATCTCCAAACCACTGGTGACTGTGTGTTCTAGAGCCTCTGTGCCCCAGTTGCAGAGGTGATGAGTCTGCTGCAGCCCTGCCGTGCCTACAAAGCCTTGGTTCTTTAGCTCAATCTCTAGTAGCTCAAGCTTTTAGCTCTGGATGTCCTCAACTCAACCCTCAGCATGTCGGCCAAGAGGGCAGCTGGCACAGTTGCTCCTGTGTTACTTACAGTCAGCACCAACAATAGCTCTCAGGAAATCTAAAGACGCCACACGAACGGCCTCATGCTCAATCTCCAGCTGCTCGTGTAGAAATGCTAGCAGATCATCAGGAGAAGAACGGGCTGCGAGGGAAGAAATCACATCCTCACTGTCTGCAGAACTCTTCTTCTTACCGTACCTCACAAAGGTAAGGAAGTTACAAAGAAACCACTGTGTAACTCAGAGTCTCTTCCCCTTACCTAGCAGAAGTACACAATGGAACAGCTCTTGGTGGTTTTCTATGCTGAGCTGCTTAGCTGGAGAACAGATCTGTGGGAAGAAGGGAAATGGTGAAAGAAAAACTAATCAGAAGCAATGGAAAAGAAAAATGTTCAATTCATTTCTAAGCTTCCACTTCCTGCTTGTCCAACTAGAGGTCTGAACCCCAGGGAGATGGTCCTGCATGCACAGCAAGACTCCAAGACAATGACCAATATATTAGATAAAAGAAGCTAAAGTGTTTTGAGCAGCAGAGCTGACCTAATCAAGACACAGCCACAGTTTTTACTTTACAACTCTGACTCCCCCTGGTAATCAGCTTATGGTGAAATCGCTTTACAAACTGAGCTGGATAGTAGCTAAGAAAATGAGACCGCTCCCTGCTTACTCTTGAGCCTGCAGAAATCAGTAAGGCATGAGGAGGTCCCCAGACTCTGCACGATCATTCCATTGATTTTTTAGTGTTAATATGCTTCAGATCTGCTGTGCCTAAGCTCAAGGGATCCAAGCAAAACCACCCCTCACCTGGTTGTGCAGAGCACTGCAGATGGCTTGAAACTTCCCTTTAGGTAGAGGGATCTTATATTCAACAGAGACCTCCAAGAGCTGGCTCAGACTCTGCAACAGAGGGCGAAAGTCAGATGGTGGGCACACAAAGGAGCCATATGTAGTGACTGAAGCAGATTCAGGGGATTCCTAGATTCCAAGGCCAGACCGGATTCTTGCCATCATCTAGTCTGACCTCCGGTCGGTATGACACAGGCCAGAGACCTTGCCCAGAATAATTCCCAGAGCAGAGCTTTTAGAAAAACATACCAATCCTGATTGAAAAATCGTCAGAATCCGCCTCGGCCCTTCGTAAATGGCTCTAATGGTTAATTATCTCACCATTAAAAATGTACGCCGTATGTCCAGTCTGAAAGTGTCTAGCTTCAGTTTCTAGCCATTGGATCAAGTGACACCTTTCTCTGCTAGACGGAAGAGCCCATTAGATAATAGGAGTCCCTCATGTAAGATATTATAGACTGTAATTAAGTCACCCTGTCACAGGATAGGTCCACCCCGTCAGGGTGGTATCAGGTTGAGGAGGAATTGAAGTAGATCTGGAGCGGCCCAACTGGCCTAGTCTCCCTAGCCACCACAGCAGTCCGGGCTCCTAGGGCAGCATGGCCTAATGGTCGGGATCAGTGCAGCAGCCCTTGGGTGAGGGACCGCGGCCCAACAGCCTGAGTCACTTGGGCTGCCCTTCTCGGGATGGCAGTGCGGCCTAGTGGCCAAAGTCAATAGACCCACCCTTGGCTGCAGGGCAATGCGGCCTAGTGGCCATAGTCGATAGAACCACCTTTTGCGGCAGGGTAGTGTTGCCTAGTGGTGAGCCCTTCTCCACTGGGTCCTACCTATTCCACAGGGTCCCAGCCCAGGGCGCAGGGGTATCTGCCACCAACTCAGCGGGGATCCTTCCAAAGCATGCTGAGTCAAGCCTGCTACCTCAAGTGGATCAATGCTTCGTCCACCTAGGCTGCTTCCCACCTGTTCTTCCGCAGCTGGGAGTCTCAGGGATTCTGGGGTCTCTCCTCCATCTCTGGCATTGGGTGGCTGGGGGTCAGCTGCAGCCACAGTCCGGCTGGCCTCTGAATCCTGGAGCACTGGCAGTCTCTCTGCAGGAGCCTGCAATGCGCCTCTGCTCCCTTTGGCAGCCATCCCAGCCTGAGCTGAGCGGCTCTCTTTTGTATCCTGGGTCCAGCTGAAGCATGCCGAGCAGAGATGAGGGGGCATGACCTCCTCGGCCCACAAAGCATGATTAACCCCCGCTGAACCAATGCGGGGTAGGTAAACCCCATCACACACCCTTTTACTTTCTGTGTATTAAACTAAATAGATTGACTTCCTTGATTCTCTCTCTGTAAGGCATATTTTCTAATCCTTTCGTCACTGTGGCTCTTCTGTCAATTTAGCAACACCCTTTTTGAATTGTGGGCACTAGAACTGGACACAGGATTCCAACAGTCGTCAGACAAGTGCCAGATTTAGAGGTAAAATAACCACTGTGCTCCTCCTTGAGATTCCCCTTTTGATGCATCCCAGCTTTAGCTTTTTTGGCCACAGCATGAGTTCATGTTCAGCTGATTATGCCCCATGACCCCCAAAATCTTTTTCAGAGTCACTGCTTCCCAGGACAGCATCCCCCATCATGTATGTCTGGCCTAAATCCCTTGTGCCTAGACTCATACATTTACATTCAGCCGTATTTAAAGGCATATTGTTTCTTTGCGCCCAGTTTGCTAAGTGATCTAGATCACTCCGAATCCATGAGCTCTCCTCTCCATTATTTACCACTCCCCCATTTTTATCTCATCTGCCAACTTTATCAGTGATGATTTTATGTCCTCTGCCAGGTTATTGATTAAAAAAAAGGTGAAAATCGAATTCCGTCCTGCATCTAACACACTTTTCTCCTTTGCTGCTTGAAGCTTCCAGAATGTCTCGGATGCCATCTACATACTTTACTATGTTTACACAGTTGTGTAGTGCCCTGATGCTATCAAACAAGTCCATGATGCATTGGTTCCCTCCAAATCATGGGTATTTCAACCCCCAAAGTGACCACATACTCCGTACTAGAAAGCTTCAACCAACATAGACGGTGAGTAAATATCACTACCAAGAAGTTATAGCTGTCTCATGACTTCATTTACAACTGTGTAGCCCCACTGAAGACAGAATATGGCCCCTTACTTCTCGCTCATGTGATACTGAGGGGGGATGAAATAGAGAGACAAGGTGAGTGAGACAATATCTTCAATTAGATTATCACACCCACCTTGTCGCTCCAATATCTTGGACCAACATGGCTACAACAGCGCTGCATAGAACGGTAGATGAAACAGACAGGCAATGATTTTATATCTATTGAGTTATGCAATGCAAAGCAATGACCCTCAAGCCTCCTTATTATTAATTTTCAACCATTGACAGTTGGCTTGGTACCGACCAGAGACAACATATGGTAGCCCCTGCTCTGAGGAGCTTATGATCTAAAAGAGAGACACAGAGTTGGCAGGATGTTTTGGGAAATCACAAGGAGGGAGTATCTTGTTGTGCAGGTGTTTTGTTTTTTGTCTCCTTCTCCTCCTCCCCAGGAAACAGAGGATGCTTTTCATCAGAGGCAGTTACCTACAAATCTTGTTGCCTGGGTCACCATGTGTATAAACCCAGAACTTGTGTGCATATTTGTTATCTAACAAGTCACTATCTAGACCAGGAAACCCCACTGGCAGCAAACTCGTCCTGAAGTTCATACATGCACACACAGAGACAGTTACCTTAATGAGTGGTACCTCACCTTGGTGACGTGAAAAACATCAATTTTCTCCTTATATTGCTCAAGGGGCCATGAGATCTCTTTAAATATCAGATTTTGTGGCTCCTTTTTGTGTAGCAGGATGCCCATCATGGGACCAAGGGCTTTGATGATGGCCTGCTTGAGCTGCATAGATGAGACACAGAATTTATGTTCCTATGAATTCATTCAATATCTTCCAATAGGCACACCTTTTCTACTTCTAATGAGTGCAATTTCCCTTGTTCCACTGTTGGAACGGTCCTATCCCAATATTTCCTGGTAAAGAACCAGGACTCGTAGGGTTGGTGTCAGGATTATATTCTAATGCACCTCACAACTAGAGCAGGTAAAATATTTCCCCAGATTCGTATGCATTCTAGGCCAACTCATCCCTGCTGTAACTCCACTGGGGCTGAATGGACTTATACCAGGAATTAATTTAGCCCACTATCCCGGGTTCATCTGCAAATTAGGTGCACAAAACTAGACTCCATGTACACTGGGTACAGACCGAATTTCCATGATGTGGTGACATTATAAACGTATGGGTTTTCGATGTTTTACATGACAATCTGTTCCATCCAAAAGGACCTACCATTAAATGCCATCATCACAAAGAGTGCCAGACACACAGAATGTAACATCACAATTTCCGCTAAAGGTTTAGAAAGCCAGCAATTCTCACCTCCAGCTCCTCACAGGTCAGCCAGTTGCTGGTCACATGACAATATAAGGGAAGAATGTTCTTGCAGAATTGTGATTCACCCATTCTGGGGAATGAGCACTTTTCCCAGTTCATAAATCCATTCACTGCCCTTGAGCATTTTTCCAGAACTGCACGGAAGGAGAGAAGACAGGCAATGTGAAAAGGACATAGTAATAATGAGAAGAAGTTGCTTTCTCAGAGAAGACACCCAGGCCTATCGTTTACTCCAATTCCATGGCAGCTACTGCTCAGTTCAGGACTAGATGCTGAAATCTCATATCAATTTGGAGCTATTTCCCTTTCCCCCATTCCATTTCTTGTTTCTTAAAAGGCTTTTTTCTTTGTACATCTCTCCATCTTTTTTCAATTACCATCATTTGAAGACTCGTGTCCTCTGCAGTTATTGTTTATTCAACCCGAACACTGTACGATTTCATCTTGAGTTACAGTTTGTCTGAAAGATGTTCAGTGCCCCTAATTGCCATTGGCTTTACTGGGATTTGAAGGTAGTGGGGAGCCCTTTGCCCTAAAAGTAGGTGTATCTAGTGTCCTTGCTAAGAGGAATTAGGGCCCAATCCTGTTCTCTATGAAGTGGATGGCAAAATTCCCATTTCCCTCAAGGGCACAGGATTAACCCCTTACTGAGCATCACCTGAAAAGCAAAGGAAGAGAGAAGTGGAGAAGAAGAGAAGACAGAGAAAGAGGGTGAAAGGAGATGATGATGATGATGATGATGATGAAGAAACTAAGGAGAGAGAATGGGTGGAGGAGTGGGAAACAGGGGATTTTTAAATGTACAGTAATGAAATCTGCTCCCTTCACCTCCTCCCCCAGGAGCCTCCTGGCAGAGGGGCAGCTTCAGCCTTTGTGTCTGTTTATTTTAAACGATATGCGTGAGTCATAAAGGGCCTGAACTTACAAATGCTTAGCACCTCCTGCAAAGGAAGGAGCACTCTCAACTTCACTGAGTGCCACGGGAGCCAAGGAACGCAGCACCTGGTGCAATCCAGGGAAGGGAGCACAGTTCAGGGCCTGTTTGCAAACTTGGTCAGTCACTTAAATCTGTACCAAGACCCCCTAAATATCCATTTGGGGCACCTACAGGAAGTGCTGGCACTTACCACCACAAAATGCTTGTCTCATCCTGCTGTCCTTGACTAACTCCAACATGGAGATCATGTCGTTCAGGATCATTCCCACAAAAGGGATACACTTAAGTGCTGCAGAGAAAGGCCAGAGGAGAAGGAAGACAGACAATCAGCTGCTCTCTGCCTTCTTACAACACACTTAGAAACACTGTGGGGCAGGATGCTATGGGTTCCGAGGCCTTTGGCGCTGTGTAAGCAGAGCAGAATGGCTTTAAAGCAGCCATTGAAAGCCAGTGAGGGATTCACCCTGAAGAGGGGAATCCTCCACAAGTGTACAGCTGTGCCCAATGCCCAGCTCACTCCCAGAGTAAGGGGAGAGAGCACTGGGGCGGGATGGGAAGTGGGGTGGAGAAGAGCTCCACTAGACCTGATCTTCCACTCATTCCCATCCTTAAGATACTTCACTCAGGGGCATAAATTAGAGCTTGCACCTCCGGCTGGATCGCTCATGATCTGGAGGCCAGAACTAGCAACAGCAGTTAATCTTGTGTTTCTACACACACACTCAAACAGAGCTCTGTTTAGAGGTAACATTTTTAGGTGGAGAGATAATCCCCTGTCCTTAAATGAAAAACAATCACTTTGAAAGAAAAGAGGGAAGTGACCATACCATAGGCAAATGACAGGTTGCCCAATGTAATGAAAATAAACTCTTCAGGCAGCTCCAGACAATACACCAGCTCGAACATGACATCATTGAAATAGCAGCGTGCCAGAGTCACTAAGGTGTGTTGCTAGCTGCCACTTTTAGTTCATTTCTTGCTTCCTAAATACAAAAACCAAAAGAGAGAGACTGAGGTGACTGAAGCCGGTTGCACTAGCCAGAGTTGATTACATGAGTCAAGTCCTTATTTCTGAGCACAAGTTGTGAATGAACCAACCCAACTTTCTGTGGGTGGAGTCATTCGTCATAAATATTCCTTGAGTCACTTGGCTAAACAGTTTTCAGCCTTTGAGTTGCTTGCAAGCTGCTTCGTTAGACTATTCACTGTTAGCTACTTGTGGTGGGTGACTGGTCACCACAGTCACATGATATTTTTCCCTGCCCTTCCCTGAGGCGGTAAGTGAGACAGACTGGGCAGCTTCAAGATATTCCGAGAGCTTTCCTGGAATAAACTGTCTCCAGAAGGGAGGCTGACTTCCTTTGGAACAAGAGAGGGATTTTTCCATGGGTTTTCCTGCTGGCAAACTATATTCTAAATCCAATGCTGCTTCTTTTGGAGATAGCTCAGATTCTGTCTGTCTTAGGGCTTTATACTGCCACTTATCGCTACAGTATCAGAGTGCCTTCCACATAAAATCAGTATCAATAATGAAATCCCAAGTAGACTTCAGAAAGACTTGCTCGTTAAGACACCATAGGCCTGTCTCTGCAGTAAGTCCTCAACAGCTCCCGGGGGCAATGGGCTCAGCCGTTAGATCTACACGGACAGTAGCACGTGCAAAGGTGTCTTTTATGCGGCCCATCAGTGTAGAACTTCACAGATGAGACTAACTATGGAGGAGTTGTAGGATCATAGAATCATAGAATCATAGAATACCGGGGTTGGAAGGGACCTCAGGAGGTCATCTAGTCCAACCCCCTGCTCAAAGCAGGACCAATCCCCAATTTTTGCCCCAGATCCCAAATGGCCCCCTCAAGGATTGAACTCACAACCCTGGGTTTAGCAGGCCAATGCTCAAACCACTGAGCTATCCCTCCCCCCATCAGTTGGGACCGAGAAAAAATAAAGCGGGACACAGAGAAATTAAAAACCTGAGGAGAGACCAAGATTCATTTCAGAAAACTGCAAACTAGCACTTCTGGAAAGGAGGTAGAAGTAACTGACAGAATGGGAGGGAAAAAAGTGGAAAGCTACAAGTGCCCTGGGGGTGACAGTGGAAAACAAAGTCAAGAGGTATATGCAAGGTGTGATGGCTACCACAAAGAGCCATGTGGGTTGAGTCTTTTACACACAGGGATCATGGCACAAAGCAGAAAGTCAACAGTTCCTCTCTATTCAACTGAGCTGTGACTGCATCTGGATGAGTGCCTTTTCAAGCACCACATTCCCAGAGAGATCAACAAATGGGAAGTCATTCCTGGGAGAGCAAAAAAGAATGCAGGGGGCTGGCAGAAGTGACTTCTGGATAGAGCCCTGCAACCTGACCCAAATCCTAGGGGACCTGCCCACAGGTGTCCGGGTCAGGTTGGGTGAGAAAACAACTGGACCCTCTTGGGCTCGGATCAGGTCGGCTCTCCTCCTTTAGCCCCTGGGATCGGCACAACCGTGACTGTGTGTTCCTGCCAGCCACCACCTCCTTCCTGCGCTGCACGCGCTGTGGAGCAAGGATGCCGAGGAGTCACAGCATCTCTCTGTCTCTCTCTCTGTCTCTGCAGCGCAGGCCCAGCGCAGCAGGGGCCGTGTCAGAGGATGGAGCCATTGCTGCACACAGTGGCCGCTGCACCAGCCCCATGAGCAGGATGCAGCGGCAGGATCCCGTTTGGGGGGAAGGGTTGGGACCAGGATGGAAAACGATTCAACCCTCTCAGGGTGAGGTGAGTGGGCCTGGGCCCCATGATTCTATGATCACCCCTGTTTTTTTCCTCTTTTATCTTTACTCAGAGACTTTCAACTGGTCTGCTTCTCACCTGCTTCTGGACCTCAGAACAAGTTTACAATGCAATACGTCCTCTCTTTTTTTCCTGCCTGTCCTTCCTCAACAAGCTATAGCCCTCTATACCAATATTCCAGTCATGAGATTTATCCCATCAAGTATCTGTGATGCCAGTTAAGCTCAGTTAAGATTTATGTACTAAAACTCCCAGTTGTTCCTGTTTATTCCCCATTATTATTACTCCTTGCATGTGTGTACAGACATCTAAGATGTTAAGCAGATGCCCCCATGGATTTCCCTCTCGTTTCTCCTATAATTCTACTGCAATTTTCCACATCTACTTCTCCCCAAACAGCTAGTCCTCTATTAAGGTCACCTTTTTTTACCTGGTGGCTTTTTTCACCTGCCCCCTCTGAACTTAGTTTTAAGCTCTTCTCCTAAGGTTGGTGAGTCAGTGCATGAAGATGTTCTTCTCCTTCTTGGTCAGATGGACCCCATCTCTTCCCAGCAAACCTCCTTCCTGCAATAGCATCCCATGGTAGAGGAAGTCAAACCCTCCCAGAGACCCACCTTCATAACCCTATTCTGTGGCCATGCCTACCATTGAGTGTGTATTGAGCAGAAAGAACACTCAGTGCAGGAGACAAGGGGACTGAGTTAAACTGCAGATGTCAGGTTCACATACTTCCATTTACCATGACTAATCTCTTAAGCTAGTGGGGATGGCCATGATATAAAAGTATTTCTGGAGATCAGCATGTGATTATTTGTATTGCAGTACCGCCTCACAGTCCCAGTCACAGAGCAGGATCCCATTGCGCTAGGACCTGTACAAACAGAGAACAAGATGGTCCTTAACTGTCATTAATTAACACATCTTAACAGCACAACAAACAGACAAGAAGATAATAAAGCAAGCAAAAAAGCCCCCTTTGACCAGGTACCAGCAGATAACTCATATAATGCTACCTATTTTGGGAACTTTCTCCCTGATTCAGGGTCTGATGTGACTAAGCCCCTGTTCCATGCCATTGTGTAAAGTCGGGACTCGTGCAATTGCACAAGATGGAAAGTATACAGTGGCACACAATTGAGGCCTACGCCATTTTTAGTACATAAACAGCAGGCCACTCTGCAAGAAGCTAAGGGCATGGTCAGCACAGAGAATTTGCCTGTCTCCGTGCTGGGGTTCTGCACCCCTCACTGTCTACACCTGGCTCCATAAAGTCGGACCTTTCAAAAATGCAGCTTCAGGTAGAAGCACAGGTAATTGTAATAATGCTTGTTCATTGCAGCTGTTAACATCAGGGCAAGGCATCCACATATAAGTCCACTACGGATGGACCAGTGATGGGAAGAGTGTTCATGCATGTGACAAGTAACACTGTTGCTGGCACAGAGTGCCGAGGCAAGCAACAGCTGGGTTCGTTGCCCGGTGTGCATCGCGCCAATGACCACAATGGGGTGGAGAAGCAGAGAGATTTATTTGAAGCTTCAAATAGGGCGCAGGGAGACTGAGCTGTCTCAAATCCGTCCCAGTGCAGCAGATTCCATTTTATACCTTTGCCTACTTTATTATACAAGCTTATGCAACCAATTACCTATTGCCCTGTACAATACCGCAGTCAATCAGCTAAAGCAGCCAGTTGTGTTTTTCCTCAGTAGCATTGCCCGAGCCTTGCCTTATTTGGGTCTATTTATTACTGGTTTTTGCTAAACATTTCTGCCTTATTTATTTGTTTTCCAGGCCGAAGCTGGCCTTGGTTGGCGAGCCGTGTGCAAACCTGTCTGTTTGTGTGCTAGCTTCCTCATAGTTGTGCAGGGTCACCGAAAGTTCAAGGAGCAGAGGGGCCTCAAGGAGCAGAGGGGCTTCAGTTTGTCTGGACCTAGAGCAAGAGGGGTTCATCGACACTCATGGTCTTCCACCCTCCCGAGTTACCTAGAGTAGTGCCCAGTGTCACCAACAACACCATGAACTATGTCATGCCACAGAACAAATTAAGATCAAGAACAGAACAACAAATTATGTGTGGCAAAGCCATGACAAACACTGTGCAGGCATCAGGGAGCTCATAAATTAGCACATCATCACCCAAACACTGCCTCAGCTTGACTTAGATCTTGGGCAATAGTAAATCCTCAAAGGGAGTCCACAGCTTTCCACCCATGGTCACTGTGGTGTTAATTGGCTGCATTTTACAAGAGCTGGATTATAGGTTGACTTTGAATGTATTTACAGGGGGCAAGGTTTTCACAACACAAGCCTTGTGCACACACACAAATAGTGTTCTGCAGCAGTGCAAGTTGAGCTGCAGCAATGAGCAGCGGGATCCTGCTTGGGCTCGTAATTCATACACTTCTCTCACTAATGAGGATCAACAGATCAACCCATACTGAATGCAGCTTGACAATATACCATCACTTAAAACACATTACAGTCCGAGAGGATGATAAATATTCCATTTATACACATTATGTACAAGGCCCAAAATGTCTGAGGATGCAAGTAAACAAAGGTGGTAAACAGAAAATGCATTACTGCAAAAACAGCTAGCAGATTGACTCCTGCTAGCAAGAAGCTTCTGTACAATGTATAGTAAGATAGTGGGCTTAACCCAACTCAGTGCTAGGCTGAATTAAAATCAGTCAAAGTTTTGTCTGAGTAGGGTATGAGGCCCAGATCCTCAAAGGTCTTTAGATTCCTAACTTCCACTGAAATCAATGGAAGCTAGGAGCCTAAATACCTCTTAGGATCTGAGCAAGGACTGTAGAATTTGACCCGATAACAACAATAATAATTATTTGCATTTCTAGAGAGATTTTCTTCTTCAAAGCATTTTACACACATGTTTTCTCACTCTCTGCTTCAAATAAAAGCCATTATTGACAGACAATTCTATTTTTCCGTCACAGCACAGACAAATAGGAGAGTGAAGAGAACACAGTTTATTAATGGGATTTTAAGCAGGTTCTCGTATGGAAAAAAATTAAAGATCCAGCACTCAAAAGATGACTCTGCTTAGCTGTGTGCCTTGTGGCTTAAAGCAGAATTCCAAGAACATTACTTTGCTTTTTGAAATGGTTTCTCAATTAATGACAACTCAAAATATCTGCTTCCACCTAGTGGTGCGGGTTTGCATAATACGTGTTGTTTGTGTTCCCTGTTTTCGATATCTTTGCCTAAGAGACAAAATACATCAGAATCTACTGAGACAATTCACACTTCTGCACAAAGCCACAACAGCACTAAGAATGTACATATTTGTTAGCAAATAGGATCATTAGGGAGAAGGAAAAGGATAATCTCAGAAAGAGGCTCTCTCTTTCTCCTTCACTTTATTCTATCTAGGTTTTTCTACTGTTCTCATCAATGAAGTATCTGAGCAGCTTCCCCTAGTACATTAATAATATGACTAACATCTGTCATGGTAATATCTTTTATTTTACTAACTTCTGTTGGTGAAAGAACTGCACAGAGTTCTCCTTCAGGTCCTTGAAAAATTATCTCTTTCACCAACAGAAGTTGGTCCAACAGAAGATATTACCTCAGCTAAGGTGACCAGATGTCCTAATTTTATAGGGACACTCCAGATATTTGGGTTTTAGGTGCCTATCAATCCCACCCCACCCCCATCATGATTTTTCATACTTACTACCTGGTCACCCTATCCCTCACCCACCTTGTCTCTCTAATATCCTGGGAATGACATGGCTACAAGACGGTTGCAAATAACATTTGTCATTGTCCATTTCATTCTCTCTCATCCTGTTCTCCTGGGGAGAATTGTGTGTGCCGTTTTGTGTTTGGTTTGTTTGGGGGGTGAGGTTATGTGTACACATTGCTCTGTATTTATATTAGAGAAGCCAGGCTGAAGAAATGCACCTTGCTCTGGGAAAGGTGGGAAGGTTAGTGATAGTCCTTAGTTCCTTTGGGAGTTTGTTCTCCTGTCCCCTGAGAAAGCTCTATCTCCTGCACAGACAAGCCTCATCCTTACAGTAGAAAACTTCATGGTGCCTGAGAAATAGGCCCTGTCAGTCACAACCCTAATCCCAGGGATTTACCTGATATTTTAGATATACTGGGCCCTGGCCACTGAGCCCCTGGAAGAGAAGGACTGCGACCTGGAACCTGACTTGATGTGTTCACCTTGCAGAAGTATTTACACAGTGTCTGAAGGCAAACAACAAACAACACTTCAATGGTCACTGAATGAGGGGCCTGTGGAAAAAAATAATACAATTGTGCAATTAAAGACTGTGTCAAAATGCACGTGCACACTACTCAAACTCCCTGAATCCTGGCATTTCCTAACTTTCCATTGCTCAGTTTTGCAAACTTACTAATCGTTATTTTAATGCAGATTTTTATATATTTGTTGGGCGTATAAAGATATAAAAATACAGACATTGATTCATATCATTGTAGTGCAAACATCCCCATTTCATTGTTTGTTTTTAAAGAAAAAAGTACAGGACTAGGTTCTGGCAATTTCTATATTGAGCTGTAAAGAAAGATATTTTTAAGGGTTTTGAACGGTTGAAACAGAGGCATAGAGATTGTCTCACACAGGGAGGAGTGGGTGATGCAGTGCACTTGAATATGCCAATCTCTGAGAGGACATACTTTCTTGTTTTTTCCTGATTTGGCAAACATAGCTCTGGGGATTGAGCTCCCATTTAAGGTACTTTTAATGATGACCCCCAGTCCTTTATTTCATCTATCAGGATGTTCAAAGAGAGCAGTTAACCTTCACTGAACGCCACTGCTCTGACATTGGATTTCCTTGTAGAATGTGTGGGGCTGGGGTAGTTGTCTCAACTGGATTCTTAATCCAGAGGAAAGACGCTCTCTCCTGTTCAATCAAGATCAGGAATGGCACACAGATTTGGGAGAAAAAGTACATTTTACTTTTACTCTATTTTCTTATTTCTCAAAAGGAACAGTACAACAAAGATAAAAACTCCATTGTGAATAATCAATATAGGTTTTGATGTATCTTGTCTGAAATGGGACAGCTGCTCTTCTACTCTCGGGATGGATGCTATATCAATAGATACGATAAAAAGACAGGCCTAACTGAGAAACTGAACCCATATTAGGGCCAAATTCTGCTCCTCGGTTACATGAGTATGTCGCCCCGCGACTGGGGCCCAAATCTGTGTAAAGAAGAGTAAATCTGGTCCAGAGGGAGTATCGAACAACTTCCAATTGTTTTTATTTTCTGTGTCTTCCAGCAGATGGTGGTGCAGGTCAAAAGCATTGTTTAGGCTGTAGCTGTATTAAATTTCCTTGACTTTGGCTTGCTCTATGATAATTTTATATTTGTTAGCAGGGCCAACCCCTCAGCTAATGTAAGTCATATCATTTCATTAAAGTCAAGGAAACTTTGCCAATTTACCTCACCTGAAAATCTGATCTTTGCAGTTTAATACTAATTAATCCCCTTATATATTTATAGAGAATCATGTTTCCTCAAATGGTTTTAAATCTGATGTCAAATAATTTTGAGTTTTAGACCTTGGCTATACTTACAGATGTACAGTGCTGTGAGTTAAACCGGCTTTCGTACAGCTGATTAGGGAAAGCGCTGCAGTCTGTCCACACTGACAGCTGACAGTGCACTGGCGTGGCCACATTTGCAGCATTTGCAGCTGCATTCGGAGCGGTGTATTATGGGCAGCTATCCCAGCATTCAAGTGGCTGCAACGTGCTTTTCAAATGGGGGTGGGGTGGAGTGTGACAGAGAGCGTGTGGGTGGGAGAGAGTGGGATTTTGGGGTGCTGAGAGTGTGTCAGCACGCTGTCTTGAAAGTACAGACCCCCCCTCACTACCCCACCTCTCTCTCACTCACTGAAAGCAAATGGCAGCTGTTTCTTTTTTCCTCATAGATGAGTTAAGCAGCCGCTCGCTAAACAGACCCCAACCGCCTTCCCCGCCGACTCTCTCTTCAAGCTAACATTAGCTGTCGGCACTCCAAACGGAGCCCCCCTGTCTGCCTCTCACTCATTCAAAGCCAACCGGTGGCTGTGTTTGTTTTTTTGATAAGCAGCCCCCGAAACGGAGCTTTGAAACGGCACTGCCTTGTCCGGAGTTCACAACAAAACAAGAGAGGACGCTTCAGTTAAAAGGATTATGGGGACTTTCCGGAGGTCAATCAGTGCGTAATAACATTACTCCCTGTTTACACTGGAGCTGGAAAAAGAAAAGGAGTACTTGTGGCACCTGAGAGACTAACAAATTTATTTGAGCATAAGCTTTTGTGAGCTACAGCTCACTTCATCGGATGCATAAAGTGGAAAATACAGTGGGAAGATTTATATACGCAGAGAACATGAAACAATGGGTGTTACCATACACACTGTAACAAGAAAAGGAGGACTTGTGGCACATTAGAGACTAACCAATTTATTTGAGCATAAGCTTTCGTGAGCTACAGCTCACTTCATCGGATGCATACTGTGGAAAAAACTGTAACAAAAAACTGTAACAAGAGTGATCAGGAAAGCGTCTCAGCCAATGCGCAACAGCTATTAATCCTCTCGGGGAGGTGGAGTACCAGAAGTGCTGTAGCCGCGGAGACTCAGAGCTGTACGTGCCTTGCCAGTGTGGACGGGGACTGAGGTACAGTGCTCTGGGTGGCTTTATTGCTCTGTAACTCACAAGTGTAGCCAAGGCCTAAATGTGTTTAACAAAGATTAACTGGTTTAAATTAACATACTTGGAGGCCCAGATATGTTAAAACTGTTTAAGAAGGGTGGTTGAATCTAAACTACAAAGACAAGTTCCAAATATGGACCACAGTTCAGGAAAGCAGCCTTATTCATCCCAGTATATGAATGATGTAAGAAAGTTCTGAAAATGTGGATCTTAGATCATGGTCATAATTTAAAAAAATTAATAGACACAGCTGGACACCATTCACATTGGAAACATAAAGTAGCTTAAAACTGTCCTAGCTTGAAGTGGTTTGAAACTGTTTCAGGAAATGTGGTCCTCTTACAAGTGTAGATGCGAGGTTGCATATATGGTAAAGCCATGTATACAGAATACATGCTGATTTTAATCCTACAAATTTCCTAAGCACTATACAGAATATCAAATTGCTTATTTTTAAATCCTAATCAGAGAAAAATTGACATGATTTGTGCAAATAATTGAATTCTAAGGATTGGGTAACAACAAACACTCTTATTTTCTAGATCTACTGAGAGCTAGCTCTGAGAGAACAAAACAGTATTTTCAGTGTTTATGGTTCTTTACTGAAGCAGGTCTATTCGTTATCTAAGAACAGGAAAACAAAAGAATTCACAATATTCTTATCCCTTTTGACCTGAGCAATTAGTGAATATTTTGGGTCTTGTGAGTTGTTTCCATTAGGGGGAGAAATGGATGATGGAGTCAGGTATTTTTTTTTTTGACGCAATCCTGTTTACTTACAAAGAATGTACATGTAAGCAGAGTCAGGATGAGCTCCACCCTGACATCTGGTGGTGAGGTGTGGCAAGTTGTGGAAAAGAACTTCAGGGGTCGATCTCATTTGCATAGGCACACCCACCCTGCCTAGAATGAGGCCATAGTTGCCCACATGGTCACTTTGGCTGCTGTGGGATCCCCAGTGTCTCTGTTATTGGGGCAGGAAGAATAAATTGTTATTACCCTGATTATGGGAATCAAGGACAGTGGAACTGTACTTGGCCTTTCGTATGGTGGAGGGACTCGCCATCAACTCAGTAGCACTCACTAGGCAAGGGACATGGGTTCCAAAACTCTGTGAATTGAGAGACTGGCTGGGGATGGGTGTTAATACTTGGTGGTATGGGCCACCTGATGAGGGCCTTATGTGCTAATTGCATCTCCCTCCACTGTGGACTATCAGAGCTAATTTCAATTCCCTTAGGAGTCTAGTTACAGGCTGCTGAGCTGAATTCACTTTGGGCTAATGGTGCACCAGCACTGAGGCTCCCCTACTACAAGCTGAAATCACAAAAGAGCTAAACTTGCTAAGAGCTGAAATTACTGAGTGTTGTGTTAAGTAGTGGGGGAGCCTGAAGATATATGGTGGAGCAGTTTGCTGGATTGTGAGCAGAGCAGCTTCTTGGATTCCTAGAGTAGCTCATGGGGCGGCTGGCAGAGTGGAGCCCCATGGAGAGGTCAGGCCATCAGCTTTGGACCATGTAAGGTGCCCCTTAATGCCCCGCCCCTCAATCTCCACCCAGGTTGGGAGGTAAAACTCTGCAGATAAACTTTCGAACTCTGGGGCTGCCCTGACCAGGGACAGAGACTTTTGGGTCGTTGGACTTTTGGGACTTTGGGTGATTTGGGGTTGCTGGACTCAAAAACCAAAGGGAAAGGACATGCCCCAATTTGCTTGGGGTGGGTTTTTTGCTCATGCGTTGTGAATCCTGTTGGTGGTGTTTCCTCAACATAATGCCACATTGTTTCTCTCCGTTATTAAAATGTTTTTTGCTACAGACTATGTGCTTGCGAGAGAAGTATTGCCTCTTGGAGGCGCCCAGCGGGGGTGGTATATATTTGTCCCAGGTCACTGGGTGGGGGCTCAAGCCGGTTTTCCATTGTGTTATTGGAATGGAACCCCTAGATACTGAACCCGGCCCTTGTTGCTGCCAACTCTGACAGGCAGAAGGGTTACATACAGAAAGTTCTATTTCCCTAACGACAGCAGGAATAGTTTCTTGAGTCACAAATTCCAAGCCTCTTTCTATCCAGCAGTCTACCCAAAAGCTCTCTCTCGCTCTCTTTCTCTCTTTCTCAGCTTTTTCTGAGATCACCCTACAAATACTTCTTTGGGGCTCCTTTGTGCATCTGCGGTGTCACACTCCCTCTCTTTCTCCCCCCGCCCCGAACCCCATCCCCCTGCATTTGCATTCAGACCCCAGTAAAAGCCCCTTCCACTGTATGGCTCAACTCCTATTCCAGCTTTACTTGATGGTGACTTCTATTAAGTCAGCTATCTATTCCACAAAAGAGCCTGATTATTTTTACACTGATCCTGACTAAAGGACAACTGGTATGCCCACCAGCTTCAATAAGGCTTCCCCTTTCCCCAGCATAGCTACCTGTTTTCATGTTGTTTTTATAAATCTATATCTTGTACACTTCCACAAAACCCAGAGCATTCTTTTATTTTTACTAACCTGAAACAGGATATTGAATGCATAATTTCAGTTACACCAATGTAAATCTGTGGTAATTCATTAGAATTATTCCATATTTCTCCTGGTGGCAAAATATGTTAGCAAGTCACTTGAGAAAACATGACACTTTTTGATAATTGTTATAACAGATCACAAGCCCAGAGAATTGAGATAATCATTTTTGGTTGGAAAATGTTGATGCAAATTAAATACTTCGTGAATTTTTTCCCCCCATTTTCTAACCAGCCCAACAAGTAATGTTTATAGCCCCAAAACATAAGGGGCATTCAGAAGGGACAGCTCCAGGAATTTAGTAGAAAGAAAATCGTATGGTATTAAAGAGATGAGGAGGCTCTTTCTATAGCACTTAATTTCCAGCAGATTTGGATTCAACAAGTCAAATAGAGTGTGCTTGCAGGTATCAGTAAAGCTATTGCTACATGGATATCTTCCAAAGCAATTGCATGTTCCATTAAATAGTTATTCCCCACCCTTGCCTCAACCAGTGGTTCGAGGCGATAAGTTGAAGATAAACATCTGTCTCTCTGACAGTCAGCGTTGTTTCTTCTCCTTCTTTCTCTTCTCTTTACAGATGAGGCTGCAGGTAAGACCTGTGACCCGTGCCCGTCCCTGGCTGCTACTCAGATGGACAGCTCAGAGGCTGTGTCCAGGGCAGCCTTTTATAACCTTGCCCAGAAAACCCCTTAGAAAAGGCAGGAAGCCCCTCCTGGGAAACCCCGAGGAAAACTCGTTCTGACTGGAACTTGTTTACAACTTCCAGGAGAACTAAAAGAGCGGGAAATTGGACGTATCGTGCAAAACTCCATTTTGAAAACTATATGGATTCCTGTTGTAGGAAAGTGAGCCCTACCTAACAGAGGCTGGCAGAGTCTTCCTGAACAGAGTGATCAGAACGGAAATTTGACAATACTTAAATTATTTTAATCCCGAAGCTGTTACTTATTAGAGGCCTGATTCTGCCACGCTCATTTACATTAGTTAGTACTTTATTTCATGAGTAGTGCTCATGTAGTAAGATAATTCCATGTAAGTGTGATGGCCACCATCTTGGGGACCTCCAGAGTTGAGAGCACAAGATGCTAGAGCTTGAGCTAAAGAAACAAGGCTCTGTAGCTGGGGCCTGTCACAGCTCATATGCTCTGTGGCTCAGTAGAGTAGGACCTGTAACACACACACTCACTGCTGGGTTACAGAAGGGTGGGAAAATCAGGCCCCATGCCTGGTTGTGTGGGTGTGCAATGGAAACAGAGGATACAAAAAGCCCTTCCTCCCTCTCGTGTACCCACCAGCACAGCTGAAAGAGCCAAGAACTTATTCCTCAAAGGCAACGGCTGAAGGAGTGCTAGCATCACCAGTAGCAATACAAAATCCAAAGGGGCCTGAATTAGGCCTGAGGCCTTTCTGCACGGGCTGGTGGGTGTAGCCAGCATAGCCAGCCCTATGCCTCTGAAAAGGAAAGGCGGGAGCCACAGCTGAACTCCCAGCCAGAGCCCGTACGTGCTCCACCACTAGAGGCCCTGATGCAGCAAGCCACCCCCATACAGCAAAACAAAACTACTTCCCACATGGCATTAGGATGGCAAACGCTAATAGAGAAAGATGAGAACTTGCTATAACAGGGGTTCTCAAACTTCATTGCACCACGACCCCCTTCTGACAACAAAAATTACTATGCGACCCCAGGAAGGGGAATCAAAGCCTGAGCCTGCCCGAGCCCTAGCTCCCCTGGGCCAGAAGGGGCCATAGTCAAAACCCAAGGGCTTCAGGCCCAGGCAGGGGGTGGGGAGACCTGTAACCTAATCCCAGGGCTTCAGCCCAAGTCTGAGCCCTGCAGGGCTCAGACTTGGGCTTCAGCCCTGGGCCCCAGCAAGTCTAACACCAACCCTGGCGACCCTATTAAAAAGGGATCCCGACCCACAGTTTGAGAATCGCTGTGCAGTAACATGCACTGATTATTGGTGATACCTGTTTTCCTCACAAAGACATGCACAAGGTTACATGGAACTCATTTGTGCTGTACCTGTTCTATAGCTAAGTAAGAGTTTACTCTCTAGTGCTGGCAATGCATTTTCTTCCAATGGCATTAAATTCATTTGAAAAGGATGATGCAGTGTTTCTTGTTTTTATTTGGAAAATTCTGATGTCATTAAGTAGGTAGTTTCTAAAAATCTTTAATTTTTCAACATTTTATAGAATCATACTCTTGGGGATAGGAACAATTTAATTATTTGCTCCCTAAAGCAGTTTCTTGAAAGAGTTGCGTGAGTAATATCTACTTGTGTGAAAACTCAGTAGATAAAATCTTCAAAAATATACAGACTTCAGAGGGGGCATTACATCTCAGATGATAACTCGTGCTGAAGATTTGTCATAGCATTTTTTATCAAAAATCACGGCGCAATCATGCTAAATTTAGTAAAGTCACGGGTTTGATTTTTGATATTTTAAAACAAAAATGCCATGACAAACAAGGAGGAGGGGCCGAAGTGAGGTGGTGATGGGGATGGAGAACAAGCCTTCCCCACACTCACCCTGCAGTGGCAGCTCCTGTCCAGGGGCGGCAGGTTTGTAGAAATTTTGGTGGTACCCAGAACCCCCCCGCCACATACTCCACACACACACCTGCCTAAGGCTCTGGGAGGGAGTTTGGGTCGGGGAGGGGTCTGGGGTTCAGATGATTGAGGTGCACAAGGGGGTGGGGATGCAGACTCTGGGAGGGAGTTTGGGTGCAGGGGGTGTGAGGGATCGGGCTCTGGGAGGGAGTTTGGAGGTGCAGGGGTGAGGGTGCAGGAGGAAATTTGGGGGCCGAAGGGTGTGTTTGTGGAGGGGGTATGGGTGCTGGCTCTGGAAGTGGATGAGGGCATTTGATGCTTACCTGGGGCATCCCCTCTGGCTGCGGCTCCTAGGCGGGGCAGGCCGGGAGGGGGTGTCTGTTCACGCTGCTGTCTCCAGGCACCACCCCTGCAGCTTCCCATTTGCCGCAGGGACGTTTGGATCGGGGGCAGCACGCAGCGGCACAACCCCCTCACACAGGCTGCAAGGACCTGCCAGCAGCCACCTGGAACGAGCGTGGGGGAAGCTGCTCAGCCCCGCTGCACTGCTGTGTGGCGGCGGGAGCCCCAAAGCTGTTTTAAATCGCCCGGGGCGGCAGGTGGGGCCGGGGGAAGTGCAGGGGGAGTGTGTGTGGGGTGGGGGGAGGTGGGAAATTTTGCTGGAGCCGGGCCCCTGGGACAGGAATATTCCTGGTGCCCGGGCACCACAGGCCCATAGAACTCACCGCCCATGCTCCTGTCCTGCCTGGTTTTCCTTCCTGGGTAATGCAACCTGGTGCATGGGGTTGCAGCGATGCTCACGTTTGGCCGAGCAGCCCCTCCATCACAATGGGGAGCAGGGAGCCAGGCCTAGCTCCGCAGGGCAGGAGCCGTGACTGGACGGTGAGTTTATTAAAATCACAGATACAAAGACACATCACGGACAAATGATAAAATCATTGTATCCGGGATATTCTTTGCCTGCTGTGAAAAACCTACGGACTATCTTAATAGTTTGCATCTTTTTTCCTCTTCTAGAAGGGGGTGATGGGATTTTACTTGCTTTTGGAAATGCTGGTTATGAACTGAACCATTTCCATTCTTTAAAAACCTATTAAATGTTACTTACATTTAGACATGCCCCTGCTACTGTTGTCTCTGGGTGTATATAAATTTGGAACTCAGTGCTGCAAAAGCTTGCATTTGCATGTTGGATATGATTGTTGTTATTGGGTCTCTGCATATATATGCATGGTTGTAACCCAGTTCTTCCTCTCTTTGAACTTGAGCCTGCTATCCTGTGTTTGTGGCATCACTCTATTGTCATGGAAAAGAAAATATAGTAAATTCAGCATTATGGCGTAAAGGCAGCTTCTAGCAGGACTTCTGAGAGTTTTTTCAGTATTAAGTGATTTGCCTGAAATGTGTCAGGCTGTGTGTGCCCGCCTTTTCCCCCACAAGTACGATGGGATGACTTGTCTCACACAGGGGCTCTTGGGAATGCTTCTAAAGCACTCTGGAGACTAAAACAGCTGTACTAGTGTTCTTAAAAAGGGTAAAGGAAATGGGATTTAATTCTAATCCTGCTGAGATCACTTTCCAGTGTACAAAGGGGGCCTTGTCAGAGAGCCGCTTTTCAATGGGACGTTTTCTGGGGTCGGGTAGTGGTAGAGGTAGCGTGAATAGAGCTTAGCTGAATATTGGGGATAGAAGGCCTGTTTCTTGGTTGAGAAACTGTACCCTCTGCTATTCGGACTGAGTACCCCTTGACTTCACCACACCTGTGTTGGGATCTCCTTTCAGATGAATTCTGCCAGGGCCTGTATTTAAGGCTTTGCTGAAATTTCAAGGGAAGGGTGATAAGAACCAGTCTTCAGCTATTTTTGCTGGCAGAGTGGTGATTTGAAGAGAGCACTTTCCTTCTGTAGGAAAAGCTTTACAGGCAGTGGCGTAGCTAGGACAGGGAAACTGGGCGGGCAATGATGGGGCGGTTGGGGATAGGCAGACCTGCCTCCCCCGCCATCTCCAGCCGTCCTTCACTGCTCAGCAGGCACCTGACCATGAGGCTGCCTGGGGGAGGGCGGGGGTGTACCTTGCAGGGGCAGGGCTGGAGACCAGGGCAGCAGCATGTGGTGCTGGCAGGAGCGGGACACGGATGGACACCGACCCGGTGTTGGGAGTCCCAGCCTGTGGATTCGGGGGGCTCCAGCCCCGATCTGGGTGGGCCTGGATGCTAAGTGGGTGGGCCGCAGCCCACTCAGGCCCACCCATGGCTACAGCCCTGTCAGGTGCTTGCTGACTCCTAATCTAACACACAGATTAACGGTAAAGCTGCCCTGCATTAGGGTTTCATTGTGGGGGAATCTGCCAAGTTCTTCGAGTGCTTGCTCATGTCGATTCCAAGTAGGTGTGCATATGCTGCGTGCACAGTTGTCGGAAGGTTTTTCCCCAAGCAGTACCCGTCGGGTCAGCTGTGGAGCCCCCGGAGCTGCACCTTCATGGCGGTGTATATAGGTCCCTGCCGACCTGCCACCTCTTCAATTCGTTCTTACTGCCTGTGACGGTCGTTGGAGCTGTGTGTCTCTCTTGTCTCCGCAAGCAGTTTCCCCAGTGATTGGACTTTCTGTTAACCTGTAAATAGTTAATTAGTTAGTGTTAGTTTTCAGTAATTAGTTCAATAGAAGTGGGGGGTTCCCCGAACACCAATTCTCTCCCCTCTTGGGGTTCGGCACATGCCTCCATCCCAAGAGTTTAAGCCGTGCGGGACCTGCTACAAGCTCATGTCAATGGGTGACTCCCATGACTCCTGCCTAAAGTGTCTGGGGGAGGCACATCAAACAGATCGCTTCAAGATCTGCAAAGTTCTCCGCCTGAGAACAAAGAAAGAAAGGGACTTCAGGCTCAAAGAACTCCTTATGGAGGCAGCCCTCTGTCCCCTGCCGGCTCTGGGCGAGCAGGACTTGGCATTAAGCACCTCTGTACACAGCGCTCTGGCCTCTGTTAGAGAAACTACGGCTCGCACTCACTAGTGCCACCTAAGCAGCACAAGAAGACGAATAGAGGGCACTCACCCATGGTCAGAGCACTGAGTCTGACAGCATAAGCAGTATGCGTCCTGCGCAGGGATCAGCACCGTCGACTCTGGGCCTGCAAGAGAGATCTGTCAAGTCTGGTGCCGTTGGACTCTCCTGCTAGAGAGTGCCAGGTGGAGGAGCAGCAGCTCCCTTCCATCCTGGACACGTTTGAGGTGGCCAGGGACTTGATTGCCATGGTGGCACCACAGTTTCCCACCAGGCAAGATAGACCTCCGGCACCACAAGGCACGGCGCCGTCCAGAAGCAAGCCCATGATGATGAAGCTCTGCTCGCCTTCCCCACAGCACCATCCTCCAACACTGTCCTGCTTGGACCACCCTGCCAGATTGGCTGAAGAAGTTAGCTGTCTGGTTCTTAAACTCAGCAGCAGCAGTTGCTCGCTGGGTGCTCAGTGATTCTCTGCCTCCCTGTGCTCAGCTCTTGCCAAGCCCTGCTTTTGCTCTGCTCCTCCACAGCTTCAGCCCAGATCCTGTCCTACACCCAGCCTTGCTCCTGCCTCAGAACCAGCCCTGCTCCCAACTTCCCTGCCCCCGGTGATCTGGTTCTGACCCTTGGCTCTGATTCCTGACTCCAATTCTGTCTTGATTCTAGAGTGACCAGAAGTACCCGATTTTATAAGGACAGTCCTGATTTCGGGGTCTTTTTCTTATATAGGTTCCTATTACCCCCCACCCCGTCCCAATTTTTCACAATTGCTGTCTGGTCACCCTACTTGATTCTTGGCTCTAGCATTTGAATTCTGATTCTAGTTCTAATCTTTGGACCTGCTTCTTGGTTTTGGCCCTGTATCAGTCCCTGGTTTTGGCATTTGGACACTCACCACCAGGCATGACTGCCACTCTGACCACTATGCCTGACCGCCTACAACCCGGTCTCCTGACATGTGGTCAGTCTGGTTTGTGGGTTAACCATCACAAAGCTTGCCTTTGTGATCGATGGTTCCTCACACTAAAAGTATCACAACAATATTCAAGTTACTCCCAGTCCGAAAGGACCAATCACTTACCCCAAGTCAACAGCATTTCCGATTCTATATCAAAGAATGCTTGTAGCCAATCTGATAATAAATGTACTAAAGATTTATTAGTTAAGAAAAAGAAATGAGAGTTATTTACAGGCTTAAAGCAGGTAAACATACACACATACACGAGTTACAGTCTTAGACCTGGTCTACACTAGGAGTTGAGGTCGAATTTAGCAGCATTAAATCGATTTAACCCTGCACCCGTCCACACGACGAAGCCCTTTTTTTCGACTTAAAGGGCTCTTAAAATCGATTTCCTTACTCCACCCCCGACAAGGGGATTAGCGCTGAAATTGGCCTTGCTGGGTCGAATTTGGGGTACTGTGGACACAATTAGACGGTATTGGCCTCCGTGAGCTATCCCAGAGTGTTCCATTGTGACCGCTCTGGACAGCGCTCTCAACTCAGTTGCACTGGCCAGGTAGACAGGAAAAGGCCCGCGAACTTTTGAATTTCAATTTCCTGTTTGGTCAGTGTGGCAAGCTGCAGGTGACCATGCAGAGCTCATCAGCAGAGGTGACCATGCGGAGCTCATCAGCAGAGGTGACCATGATGGAGTCCCAGAATCGCAAAACAGTTCCAGCATGGACCGAACGGGAGGTACAGGATCTGATTGCTGTATGGGAAGAGGAATCCGTGCTATCAGAACTCCGTTCCAGTTTTCGAAATGCCAAAACCTTTGTCAAAATCTCCCAAGGCATGTAGGACAGAGGCCATAACAGGGACCCGAAGCAGTGCTGCGTGAAACTTAAGGAGCTGAGGCAAACCTACCAGAAAACCAGAGAGGCCAACGTCCGCTCCGGGTCAGAGCCCTGAACATGCCACTTCTATGATGAGCTGCATGCCATTTTAGAGGGTTCAGCCACCACTACCCCAGCCGTGTTGTTTGATCCTTCAATGGAGATGGAGGCAATACAGAAGCAGGTTTTGGGGACGAGGAAGATGATGATGATGAAGTTGTACATAGCTCACAGCAAGCAAGTGGAGAAACCAGTTTTCCCGACAGCCAGGAACTGTTTCTCACCCTGGACCTGGAGCAGGTACCCCCCAAACCCACCCAAGGCTGCCTCCCGGACCCGCCAGGTGGAGAAGAGACCTCTGGTGAGTGTACCTTTTAAAATAGCATACATGGTTTAAAAGTAAGCATGTGTAATGATTAATTTGCCCTGGCATTTGCGGCTCTCCTGGATGTACTCCCAAAGCCTTTGCAAAAGGTTTCTGGGGAGGGCAGCCTTATTCTGTCCACCAGTAGCTTTACCACTCCAGGCCAGTAGCACGTACTCGGGAATCATTGTAGAACAAAGCATTGCAGTGTATGTTTGCTGGCGTTCAAACAACATCCGTTCTTTATCTCTCTGTGTTATCCTCAGGAGAGTGATATCATTCATGGTCACCTGGTTGAAATAGGGTGCTTTTCTTAAGGGGACATTCAGAGGTGCCCATTCCTGCTGGGCTGTTTGCCTATGGCTGAACAGAAATGTTCCCAGCTGTTACCTATGGGGAGGGTGGAGGGACTAGCCACACACTGGGGGGAGGCAAAATGCGACCTTGGAACGAAAGCACATGTGCTATGTATGTAATGTTAATAGCAAGGTTTACCATGAAAGAGTGTACCCATTGTTCTATAAAATGTGTCTTTTTAAATACCACTGTCCCTTTTTTTTCCTCTCCACCAGCTGCATGTGTTTCAAGGATCACAGGATCTTCTCCTTCCCAGAGACTAGCAAAGATTAGAAGGCGAAAAAAACGCGATGAAATGGCCAATTTCAGCAAGGCCAATTTCAGCGCTAATCCCCTTGTCGGGGGTGGAGTAAGGAAATCGATTTTAAGAGCCCTTTAAGTCGAAAAAAAGGGCTTCGTCATGTGGATGGGTGCAGGGTGAAATCGCGATGAAATGTTCTCTGAGCTCATGGTGTCCTCCCACACTAACAGAGCACAGACGAATGTGTGGAGGTAGACAATGTCAGAGTGCAAGAAAGCACAAAATGACCGGGAGGAGAGGTGGCAGGCTGAAGAGAGTAAGTGACGGGCTGAAGCTGAAAGGTGGCAGCAGCGTCATGAGAGGAGGCAGGAATCAATGCTGAGGCTGCTGGAGGTTCAAACTAATATGCTCCAGCATATGGTTGAGCTCCAGAAAAGGCAGCAGGAGCACAGACCGCTGCTACAGCCCCTGTGTAACCAACCGCCCTCTTCCCCAAGTTCCATAGCCTCCACACCCAGACGCCCAAGAACGCGGTCCTGCGGCCACCTAGCCACTCCACCCCAGAGGATTGCCCAAGCAACAGAAGGCTGGCATTCAATAAGTTTTAAAGTTTTAAACTTTTAAAGTGCTGTGTGGCCTTGTCCTTCCCTCCTCCACCACCCCTCCTGGACTACCTTGGTAGTTATCCCCCTATTTGTGTGATGAATGAATAAAGAATGCATGAATGTGAAGCAACAATGACTTTATTGCCTCTGCAAGCGGTGATCGAAGGGAGGAGGGGAGGGTGGTTAGCTTACAGGGAAGTAGAGTGAACCAAGGGGCTGGGGGGTTCATCAAGGAGGAACAAACAGAACTTTCACACCGTAGCCTGGCCAGTCATGAAACTGGTTTTCAAAGCTTCTCTGATGTCCAGTGCGCCCTGCTGTGCTCTTCTAACCACCCTGGTGTCTGGCTGTGCGTAACCAGCAGCCAGGCAATTTGCCTCAACCTCCCACCCTGCCATAAACGTCTCCCCCTTACTCTCACAGATATTGTGTAGCACACAGCGAGCAGTAATAACAGTGGGAATATTGGTTTTGCTGAGGTCTAACCAAGTCAGTAAACTGCACCAGCGCCCTTTTAAAAGTCCAAATGCACATTCTACCACCATTCTGCACTTGCTCAGCCTATAGTTGAACAGCTCCTGACTACTGTCAAGGCTGCCTGTGTATGGCTTCATGAGCCATGGCATTAAGGGGTAGGCTGGGTCCCCAAGGATAACTATAGGCATTTCAACATCCCCAATGGTTATTTTCTGGTCTGGGAATAAAGTCCCTTCCTGCAGCTTTTGAAACAGACCAGAGTTCCTGAAGATGCGAGTGTCATGTACCTTTCCTGGCCATCCCACGTTGATGTTGGTGAAACGTCCCTTGTGATCCACCAGAGCTTGCAGCACTATCGAAAAGTACCCCTTGTGGTTTATGTACTCGCCGGCTTGGTGCTCTGGTGCCAAGATAGGGATATGGGTTCCGTCTATGGCCCCACCACAGTTAGGAAATCCCATTGCAGCAAAGCCATCCACTATGACCTGCACATTTCCCAGGGTCACTACCCTTGATATCAGCAGATCTTTGTTTGCGTTGGCTACTTGCATCACAGCAGCCCCCACAGTAGATTTGCTCACTCCAGATTGATTCCCGACTCACCGGTAGTTGTCTGGCATTGCAAGCTTCCACAGGGCTATTGCCACTCGCTTCTCAAATGTGAGGGCTGCTCTCATCTTGGTATTATTGCGCCTCAGGGCAGGGGAAAGCAAGTCACAAAGTTCCATGAAAGTCCCCTTACGCATGCGAAAGTTTTGCAGACACTGGGAATCGTCCCAGACCTGCAACACTATGCGGTCCCACCAGTCTGTGCTTGTTTCCCGAGCCCAGAATTGGCGTTCCACCGCATGAACCTGCCCCATTAGCACTATGATGCCCACATTGCCAGGGATGCTGGGCGAGATGGACCACTGGTCTGACCCCATATGGCAGCCTATGTTTCTATGTTCTCAAGTTACACACACATGGCAGGGGAGGGGGCAAAACACACAATCCCTCATGCACCTTCAGGAGCTTCTAGCCTGGCAGGAGGGAATGAACAAAGCCTGCAGGCCCAATGTGCACAATACCCTGTGCACAATAACTCGATCCAGCCACCCCCTCTGCCCCCCGCAAGAAAGCTGGGGACTTGGACTTTAATTAAAGTGAAGATATATTTGCCATTAAAATAAACTAACATTGGTGGCCAGGGCATTGGCAGTTGTGAGCCAGATCTAATGCTGCAGTAGCCAGCGTGAATGCTGGACACAAACCCCAGGAAAGACACAGCATTAACAAGTCCAGAGCAGTTCTCCCTAGTTCTCACGGGGCTTGGAACACCCAGGCACCCATGTGGGGTGCAGAAGGTGCGAACCACAGCAGCCATGCTAAGCCTGGAGGGTTATTCCATCTCCACCTCCTGCACAGGGAGCTGCTGTTCATTTCTCACCCACGGTACCAGCTCCAGCATGTGCGGGTCATAAGTCCATTTAGGGAAGATGCGCTTGTACAGATTCAGCAGCACCATGTCCTGGGATTTCAGTTGCCCATCAAAATGACACTTCATGTGACCAAAGGTGCTGTACACACAGATCTAAGCTGGCCTTTGGAGAGACATACTAGCTGTCCCAGGGGACTGACACAGAGAGAGGAGCTTGGCTAGGTAGCACCATAACAGCGGCCTGCCTGAATTCTGACCTTTCTTTACCATGGCTTCGCTGTGCTACCATAAGGCTTCCTGCTGTTGTGTTCCAACACACAAGAAGCTCTGACCTCTTTTGAAAAGGCTGCCTGGTGTTACGACAAAGACTTGCTGAGGTGCAACGATCCCTGCCAAGGGCAGGGTCTGAAGAGGATTCTATTTCACTTGGAGCCCTTGGGCAGAGCCCACGGTATGAAGCAGGCATGCTGGAGCCCAGAGGCTCAGTCTGAGGCACTGAGGGCATAGGACTTACCTTTAGGGAAGAGTGGAAGCCTGTGACGTTCCCCTGGGGTTATCTGGAACAGTGATCTGCTAGGTCATTCCAATCCTTGACTCTGGGAGCCAGCCTTACCCCGCTCTGCTGTGACAACCCCCACTCCGGGGCTGTTCACACATAGCCTGTGGCATGGAAGCTGCTCCTTGGATTGTGCAACTGAATGACACGAGCCAATATCTCCGGGCCCAGACACAACCCTAGGAACCTCCTTCTTGCCTTGTCCAGTTATGCCCGCTGGACGCTGCAAGCTTATATGGGTTCATCAATTTAACAAAGGAATTGATAGGTACCATACTTATTCTGCCAAGGCGAGTTCCGGACACACTGCAAACCAAATGCACTGATTCAGGTAGAATAAAGAAACAGATTTATTAACTATAAAGCTAGATTTAAGTGATTACAAGTTAAAGCATAACAAAATCAGATTTGGTCAAATGAAATAAAAGTAAAACGCATCCTAAGCTGATCTTAACACTTTCAATGTCCTTACAAACCTAGATGCTTCTCACCACAGGCTGGCTGATTACTTTTCATTCAGGCTCTCCTCTTTGGTCAGCTCTTCAGTTGCTTGGTGGTGTCTGTCAACGTTGGTGGAAGACAGAGAGCATGATAAAAGGGAGAGATATTTTGCCATGTCCTTTCTTTCCTCCTGCCATCTTCAGAGTCAAGTGAGCATTACCTCATTGAAGTCCCAAACTGCACAAAGGAAGGGGGTGACTCCCTCCAGGGTCTAACACAGGGGTCTCAAACACGCGGCTTGTAGGTTTATTTAATGCAACCCACCAAGCTCCCCGCCCTGCTCCCCCAGTTATTTCCTGCAGCCCGCCAAGCTCCCCTCCTGCCGCTCCTCCTCCCCCCAGCACACCGCATCCCTGCTCCTCTGCTTACCTCCAGGTGCTTCCTGCCGCCAAACAGCTGTTTGGTGGTGCTTAGCGCTTTCCTGAAGGGAGTGGGGAGGAGCAGGGAGCTGTGCACTCGGAGGAAGAGGCGGAGAAGAGGCGAGGCAGGGGTGGGGATTCAGGGAAGGGGTTGGAATGGGGGTTGGGAAGGGGCGGGGCCTTGTGGAAGAGGGGGGCTGTCAGTGATGCAGCCCTCGGGCCAATGTACTAGTCCTCATGTGGCCCTCCTGGTGATTTGAGTTTGAGATCCCTGGTCTAACAGATTATTTTGTTGCTGCCTGAGCTAGTATCCATTGTTCCTGTGAGGCTGGGCTGGGCTGGTCCCATCCTTGCCCTCACAAGGTGCGAACTGCCTCTCTGTTCATGTTTTTGCACGGGCTTGCTTTAAGCCATGAGGATACATTTTCAGCCGCATAACTAGAAACATGAAATTATAACCTTAATATAACATTACTCTAACAAACATGCTCAGTGCATTCTGAGCCTTCTGAAGACACCCAACATGACAAACTTTGCATTGGATACCACGTAATCATTTTATAAAGATGAACATGGGGATGTAGGATGTTCCTCTGAGGTACAGAGCATCACAGACATCTACAACAATGCCATTTGAATGCCTGTTTTCACTTTCAGGTGACACTGTATTTAAGAAGTGGGCAGCAATATCTCTTGTAAATGTAAACAAACTTCTTTCTCTTAGCAATTGGCTGAATAAGAAGTAGGACTGAGTGGACTTGTAGGGTCTAAAGTTTTTCATTGTTTTGTTTTTGTGTGCAATTATGCAACAAAAAACCCCAATAACATTTGTAAGTTGCACTTTTATGAGAAAGAGATTGCAGTACAGTACCTGTATGAGGTGAATAGAAAAATACTATTTTTTCCATCATTTTTACAAAGCAAATATTTGTAATAAAAAATAATAGAGTGCTGTTTACTTTGTATTATGTTGTAATTGAAATTGATATATTTGAAAGTGTAGGAAAACATCCAAAATATTTAATATGTTACAATTGGCATTCTATTGTTTAACAGTGCACTTAATTGCAATTAATTGTGGGACTTAACTGCAATTAACTGAGAGCCCTAATTTAAATAAGTGTTGAAAAATTAAGGAGGGTGCAGAAAGGGGTTTAGAAATGGTTCAAGGGCTGGAGAATGCCTTCAGTGCCTTCCAGTGAGACCCAGGGAGCTCAGGCTGTTCAGTTTATCAACACAATTGAGAGGTATCGGAGTACCTCCCTTGGGAGAAATACTGGGATCTAAAAGGCTCTTCAGTCTAGAGGAGAAAGTTAGAGCAAGAAGCTGTATCTGAAGGTGAAAGCAGACAGACACAGGGGAAGGGGATCGATTATCCTTCTCTTGGGCTGGGTCTTCAAATCCAGCCTGGAGGCCTTTTGGAAGATGCTTTAGTCAAACAGGTTACTCGGCTTGATATGGGGGTAACATTGAAATTTTTGGGCTGTGATAACTAGGTCAGGCTATAAGGGGCCACTAGATCTTAGGAGGCATAAGAACGGCCATACTCGGTCAGATCAGTGGTCCATCTGTCCCAGTATCCTGTCTTCTGTCAGTGGCCAATGTCAGGTGCCCCAGAGGGAATTAACAGAACCAGTAATCATCAAGTGATCCATCCCTTATCGCTCATTCCCAGCTTCTGGCAAACAGAGGTTCGGGATGCCATCCCTGCCCATCCTGGCTAATAGTTGTTGGTGGCTGTTCTTATGCCTCTTAAGATCTATGCTCCATGAACTTACCTAGTTCTTTTGAACACCGTTATAGTCTTGGCCTTCACAACATTCTCTGGCAAGGAGTTCCACAGGTTGACTGTTGTGTGAAGAAATACTTCCTTTTGTTTGTTTTAAACCTGCTGCCTCATAATTTCACTTGGTGACCCTTAGTTCTTGTGTTATGAAAAGGAGTAAATAACACTTCCTTATTCACTTTCTCCTCACCAGTCATGATTTTATAGACCTCTATCATATCTCCCCTTAGTCGTCTCTTTTCCAAGCTGAAAAGTCCCAGTCTTATTAATCACTCCTCATAGGCAATGAAGGGTTCATTCCACCCAAACCATCTTTGTTGGGTAGGAAGAGTAGATAGGAAATGCACTTTTCAGAAGTGCACTGGGGCACTTGTCAGGCCATCGACATGGTCACAAAAGCAATTAAAGGTCTGCCTCTTCTGGAAGCAGAGAACACAACCACACTGTTTATACAAAGGGAGATTTTATTTCTCAGTTTGGACACTAAGAACATGTCTAAAACAGCCCAATGATTTCAGTCAGACCAAAGCATTCCAGTCCCCAGGAGACTCCATTGTTGTAGGCCACAGGCAGAGAAGAGAAGAGACCGAGGTGTTGCCAATGCCCAAGGTCCCTGCCAGGGCAGGAAATTAATTAGGTAGGATCTGCCCAGATGATCCCAGCAGGTGATCCCTGCTCCCTGCTGCAGAGGAAGGGGAACACCTGCCCCACCCATCAGGTATCTGCCAGTCTGATGTGGGCAAAATCCTCCTCAATCCCAAATTGCCAAATCGTGACTCTGAGCATGTGAGAATGACCCACCAGCCGGGCATCTACATAGGGGATTCCACACAGCACAGCTGGATTGGTTTCTGGGCAGGAGGGCTGCATTGGGCAGTGAGGGGTCTGCACCTGGGACCTCAGCTACTGTACAAAGGACACTGTTGCGCCTCCTGGCTCCAGTAGGGGCTAATCAGCCCTATGTCTCCTGGGCTTAGGAGCTTCTTCTCTGAAAATCCCTGGCTGAGGTAGGTGGGGGAACCCAGATTGGCCCTGGATCCAGGCAAATCATGATGGTTTTGCTCTGGATTTGGGGCTCTGTCCAAGCATAAAACTGCAGGCAGATCTAGGAGATGCACACAGGCCCTGCGAGCAGAGCTGATGAGCTACACATCTGTCTAATACACACACACACACTCATATATGCAGTCACACCCACAAGCACACATGCTCTCTCTCTCACACACACACACACACACTTCTGTGCTTGGCACTTGTGGTTCTTCTCTGGCCCTGTATTTCCTCCCCGGGCCTCTGCCCCTTTCATCGACACACTAAATAAACCTTCACCTGAGCATTTTGTTCTGGGGGCTCAAGCCTTTGACCCAGAGACCCATGTGCAGGGGTGAAAGTAAGGTGGTAGGGCAGGTACGGCACACCGGTAAAAAGTGACTGCCGGTACCAGCCCTTACAGCTGACTTTAAAGCGCTGCCATGGCACCACTTTAACGGACCCTGCTTAAAGCGCTGCCATGGCAGTGCTTTAACGTTGTTGCCCCTTTTGCGCCCCCATTGGCGGCCCCTTTTGCGCCCCCCCATCAGGACTGCCAACGGGGGGGGGGGGGCACAAAAGGGGCAGCGACGTTAAAGCGCTGCCGCGGCAAAGGACCCTGCTTAAAGCGCTGCCGTGGCAACACTTTAATGTCGTCTCCCCTTTTCCATCTCCCTGGGCCACCGACGGCGGCGGGGGGGGGGGGGGGGGCACAAAAGGAGCAGCCGCCCCGGGGCTGGCGATTTAAAAGGGTCCAGGCTCCACATCAGTGGCCGGAGCCCCGGGCAGCGCAGGCCAGGCAGCGCAGATGGGCTGGGGGATGCTAAGCCCCAGGCCCACCCCTTCTGCCCAAGACCCCAGCCCTTCTGGTGGGGGCTGAAGCCACGCCCCCCCCCGTAATGGTAAGAGATCAATTTTACTTTCACCCCTGTCCATGAACCCCAAATCACACAGCCCCCTGAGCTCCCCTGCATTCCCTTCCCATAGACTGCCATGCCCAGCTCCTGGTTGCCCCCTTTGTATCTGCCCTCCTTTACCTCCGTATTTCTGCAGTGTTTCCATCACCCTGGGGACCTCATAGGAATCCTGTAGCTCCATGTGAACGGCCTCTGGCTCCTGAAGCTTCACACTGTGGCTCCTAAGGAGAAGACGTTAGCTATTTAGCATACAACAGCCAGCCATAGGGCCCATCTATGATGCCTCTAACAGGAACACAATGGGGACCTGAAATGTCTCTCCTACCTGATCAACGTGCTTTTCACATCCTAAAGGGAGAGAAAACACAAAGCAATTAAAGGTCTGCCTCTTAGTGAGGATTTTCAATGCCAAGCCAGATCTTTGCCCAGCCAGTCCAGCATCCTGCCTTCTCCAGATTCATCTCTCTCTCTCACTCTTCCAGCCTTTGCAGCCCAAGGAAGCCCATGGCTAAGGACTTCCCTAATGTACAGGGCCTGGGACCCAGATCCTCCATGGTATTTAGGTGCCTAACTCCCACTGATTTCAATACCTTAAATACCTTGAAAAATCTGGGCCTGGGAACATAAAGAAGAAGCTCGACTTTCATTTTTTAAAACATTCAGTTTCTTCTTCTCTTGCAAAGAGGCTTGGAAATGTACCTGGTAGAAAACAGCCACCAGGGGATGGATGGTGAGTGGTCAGGGTACCAGCCTTGGGCTCAGGAAATTGAAGTTCAGTTTCTGGCTCAGCCATTCACTGCTTGGGTGAATCACTGAGTCTCTCTGGCCCTCAGTGTCTGTACAATGGGGATAACAGCACTGCCTTATTCACAGGGTGTGTGAGGATAAATGCATTGAAGACTGTGAGGCTCTGACACCAGGGCAGCCAGATAAGTGCCACTGAGAGAGAGGGCTCTTAACTGCAGCGTGAAGCACCAACTGCAGCAACCCAGCTCCCAGCCCTGTCTTGCACAGCACTGTGCCTTGTTGTGGCCTCAGCAGATCATGCCTTTCTGAAACTGGACTTAATCAGGAGGTATGGGGGGCGGTCTCCAGCGAGCGCAGAAAGAGTCTCGGGAGTCTCAGGATTTCCAATGGTATTGCTGGAACACAAAGTGTTACTGATCCTCCCAACCAATGGTCTCATTGAGTCACTCCGATGCTAAGCAAGCAGGAAGGTCCCTTGGGACTGGCAGCTGGCTGGCTTGAAGTAGCTGAAAACGGCCCATGAGACCGGGGGTGTTACTGAAAATTAAACGTTCTTAGACCCACAGAGGTCACAGCCAGGAGGTACCATTCTGACCATCCAGCATCGCCCAGGTCAGAGGCTCCCCACAGTGACCCCAAAGCATAGGCACCAACTCCATGGGTGCTCCGAGGCTGGAGCACCCATGGGGAAAAATTAGTGGGTGCTCCGCACCCACCGGCAGCCAAGCTCCCCTCCCCCCTGTCCCACTTCCTCCTCCGCCTACTCCCCTGAGCGCGCTGCGTCCCCGTTCCTCCACCTACCTCCCAGCACTTCCCATCCAGCTGCCACCAAACAGCTGTTTGGCCGCTCTGGGGGGGGGAGAGGAGGAGTGAGAACGTGGTGCGCTCAGGGAAGGAGGCAGGGAAGAAGCAGGGCCAGGGCAGGGATTTGGGGAAGGAGTCGGAATAGGGGCAGGGAGGGGGTGGAGTTGGGGCAGGGACTTCGGGGAAGGAGTTGGAATGGGGGCAGGGCAGAGGCGGGGCCTCATGGAAGGGGTGGAGTCGGGGTGGGGCTGGGGGCAGAGGGGGGTTGAGCACCCACCGGCAGGAGCAGAAGTCAGCACCTATGCCCCAAAAGGGCCTTGGGAGGCTGCTCCAGTGGCTGCTCCCCTTCCCTGTTACAAACCTCCCCACAGTGAGTGGGCAGCCAGGCGGCAGGAAGCACTGGGAGGGAGGGGGAGGAGCAGGGACACGGCGCACTTGGGAGAGAGGGAGGAGGCGGGGCGAGGGGAGCTTGGCTGCCGGTGGGTGCTGAGCACCTGCTAATTTTTACCCTGTGAGTACTCCAGCCCCGCAGCACCCATGGAGTCGGCGCCTATGCCAAACATGACTGCTGTAATCACCTAAGACTGAACTGGGGAAGAAATGACTGAACCCAGGTTAGCGGGTGTCTGGCCTGTGAAAGAAATACTTGGAGTTTTAAGATGAAAGCAAGAGCAGCTTGCCTTCAAGAACCTCTGCAATCTGCCTAAAACAACCTTTAGGGTGAGAATTTGCTAGTTAAAACCAGTTTCTTTAGTATATTAAACTTAGCTTGTGTGTTGGTTTCATTTGTTAGGTAATCTGCTTTGATCTGTTTGCTATCCCTTATAATCACTTAATAAACTCGTTTTTATTTTATTTTCTCTAAAACCAGTTTGTGGAATTCATAACTGGGGTGGGGGGCAAAAAGCTGTGCATATCTTACTCCACATTGTGGGAGGGAGCAGATTTCAATGAGCTTACGCTGTACAGTTCTCTGTGCAGCGCAAGATGATACAATTTTGGGTCTACACTCCAGAGGCGTTGTACATTTGAGTGCTGGGCAATTCCCTAGCTGAGCGTCCCAGGCAGAGCAGATCTCAGCATCTGGGTGAATATAACCGCCGCTGGGTGTGTTCCTACCTGTGTGTGTGCTGGAAGGGGGCTTGAGAGCCTGTCACAGCAGCACAGAGTAAGGGGAACCCAAGCTGGTGGGACAGGCGGGCTCAGTGGTATCCCAGTCCCATATGGCACCCGGAGGAAGCTCATCACACCATGAGAGGGGCTCTCACCTTGAGCAGGTCAGTGGCTGGCTGCTGGCACTTCTGCTCGATCTCCGTTATCAGCTGGGCCAGGCTAGAGCTCTGCTCTACCAGGAACGCCGCATTCCCCCGAAGCTTCTGCAGAGTCTCCTCCTCCTCCTCCTCCAGCCTGCACACAAGCAGCTGCTCTTCCTCTTCTAGAGCCCGATGGCGCTTGGCAAACTCAGCTACAATGAGCTTTTTCTGCTCCCTCACCTTCTCCTGCAGGGGCAGAAACCATGTGAGGGAGGAAGGAACCCCAGTGGGGTAAGGCCAAATTTGACAACAGGGCAGTTTGCTGAGGGTTATGGGGTAGTAGGTAGTAGGCTGGTGGGCTGTTTCCTGGGGATCTGTAGGTGGTGGGTTGGGCACAGGCCATTTACTGGTGGTCTAAAGGTTGTGGGTTGGGAACCATGGCCCATTTGCTGGGGGTTTAAAGGAGAAGGGTTGGGCCCTGTGGGATCTTTTATGCCAGGGGTGGCCAAATTGGTTCATGAGCCGCATGTGGCTCTTTTAGCATTAAAGTGTGGCTCACAGAGCCTCCCCACATTCCCCCCGCTCCCCCATTCTCCACCTACCAGACTTCAGCAGGGAGCTTGGGACCTCTGCCTTGCAGTGGGATGGTGGGGTAGAGGTTTCTGCACAGCAGGGATGGGGGTCTCAGGGCTTCAGCAGGAGTGGGGCTGAAGCCCCAAACCCCGGCAGGCACCTCCTGTGGGGCTGAAGCCCCGAGCACCGGGCCCGAAGCCCCGAGCACCGGGCCCCAGCTCTTGAACTTCTGAAGATTGTCGTATGTGGGTCAGAGGGCCGGTAAGCTTGGCCACCCCTGTTTCATGCTATAATAATATGCTCCTAGCACACTGTAACAAACTGCCCCTTTGTCCCTGCTGTTGTCCCCCTTGCCCCTAGGGTGCCCCTCCATTCATTCTGTCATCCCCACTTGTCCCTGCCATCATGCCACCATGCCCCTTAGCCTCAACCCTCCCCACCCTCTATTCTTGAGCTATTAATGGCGCTGGTGGAAATTGTTTGTGCTAGAGGTTTTCCCACAGAAAATGGCTGTTTGGTCAGCTCCAGTGGGTGAGGCTACACAGGCAGTGGGCAGGAATGGCTCCTGCTCGGCACACAGTTCCTGCAGTTCCAGCTCTGGGCACACAGACTCCTCTGGGCTCATCTGCACTGGCATGCCACCTCGGCCCCACAGCAGGGCAGGAGGGAATGCCAGCCAAAGGATAATGGAGCACAGTGATTGCACAGCCACGAGCTCCGCAGCCTGATGAACCAGCCAGAGGTAAGGTCCACTCTACATGGGCAGGGGCAGTGCACATCCCCCTGCGCCCCGCCTTCCCCCACACACACATTATGCAACCTGTGGGCGGGATTGAAAGGTTGAGATCTACCCTCCCTTGTTTGTTTGCCAACAAGATGCCAATTGATGTCAGTTGCAGGTGTGGGTATTTTTGTGTCGTGGACATTTGTCTGCTGGCAAGTGGACTGAGAACCGCCCCAAACTCAGTCCATGAGTCACTAGAGAGATCATCAGCCAGCAACAACTTTCAGTCACTGCTGGATTGGACCTGGAAAGGGGTGAAAGACTCCATATCCTATCATCAGCCCTTGAGCCATGCAGTCCCCACTGCAGTGTGCCATGGGCTCTACAAAGCCCCTCCCAGCTATGTGTAACTAATGGGCTGGCTCTGGCTAAGCCTATCCGGCTGGCCTGGTGCAGCAGTACTTTGGTTCCATGCCATGCCAACAGGGCCAGGAACGCCTCAGAAACGCCATGGCAGGGAGTCAGACTGAGCCATGCACCACGAAGCTGGGCCCTGCCCCCCCTCGGACGGAGCAGAGCTGGGAGCAAGCCCAGTACAAGAGCTGCTCAGACTCTGCGGTGACACAGCACTTCCTGGTCCCTCGGATTGTGCAATGGGCAGGGCTTGCACAACTGCCTGGGCAGGACAGTTTGAAAGTGACTCAATCAGTTTCCAGGATACTGGGGAAACAGATTCATTTGCAAAATGTGGGGGGCTCCAACTATTAACAGAGCTGGGTTTGGGGGACACACACATTCCAAGCAGGCCTCACACCTTGCCAGAGGGGCCCATTATGATAAACTGTTGTGATTGAGGTAAGCTAGCCTCAGGCTGGCAGCAGAGGCTGAGGAGTGTGACTGTGATGTCATTCTGCTGTATGCTCTTCTCCTGGGAACAATGCAGCAACGGTGCCCTCCCCCGCTCTGCCAGACTTATGTCATAGTCCCCTCTGGAGGGAATTTTCCACTCGTGTCCCACCGGGATGCTCCATTATAGTCTTGGGGCCTGATTCTGATCTCAGTTACACAGGGAAAAATCAGGAGCCACTGGAGTTAAATTGAAGTAAAACCAATGTGAGCAAAAAATCAGGTACTCAGTGTGAATGTCCCCCCTTAGCAAATGTGCCAGACCCTCATGCTATTGCTTGGGGCACCCAGTCCCATGGCACAGGGGAGGCTGTGGTGGGATCACACTCACGACACCTGCCTTCCACTGGGCGGTTTTCTTCCCCTCTTGGGCCTGGAGCTTTGCAATCTCTCCCATCACTTGTCTCAAAAGATCCAGAGCTTCCTGCAGTTTCATCTGTGGGGAGAAAATGGGGCTGAATCCTCCCAGTGCCCACTTAGAATTATAGAATCATAGAATGTCAGGGTTGGAAGAGACCTCAGGGAGTCATCTAGTCCAACCCTCTGCTCTAAGCAGGACCAACCCCAACTAAATCATCCTAGCCAGGGCTTTGTCAAGCCGGGCCTTGGAGATTCCACCACCTCCCTAGGTAATCCATTCTACTGGGGGGCTCAAAGAAGGATTCCGAAATGGGGCTCCAATGGCTACAGAGAACCGCTCCTCGACCTGTGGAGCATTGGGTAAGGGCATGGGTCCCTCACAGCATCCTTCACTCCCATAGCGACCATTGAACTAGTCAGGGGAAGAAGCAGAGAGGCTGGCACCCCAGGGCTGTCACAGGTGACTGGGCAGGGGTCCTGCTCCCCTCTTCTCGGCAGTTATCCATTCCAAAACAAGGGCTCAGGCTCGGCTCCAGGGGACAGTGGTGAGTGCACAGCCACCTAGGGTCTGGCTCTGCCGGGGGGGCAGCAGTGAGGGGTCAGCTAGATGGGGCCCGGCTCTGGGTTGGGAGGCAGCAGTGAAGGGTCAGATAGACGGGGCTCCCCGCCAGGGGGCAGCAGTGAGGCGGAGGCCAGACAGGACTCACCTCCAGGTAGCAGTGGTGAGGGGGAGGCCAGATGAGGCCCGTCTCCAGGGAGGGAGTCATAGGTGCTGGAACTGCGGGTGCTGGGGTGCGGCAGCACCCCTGGCTTAAAGTGGTTTCCATTTTATACAGGGTTTACAGTGTGGCTCAATGACTCACTATACAAATTGTTCCAGCACCACAGTGAGGGGGAAGATAAACAATGCTTGTCTCCGGTGATCAGTGGTGAGGGGGTGGCTAGACGGGGCTCGCCTCCAGGGAGTGGTAGTGAGGGGGTGGCTAGACAGGGCTCGCCTCCAGGGGGCGGCGGTGAGGGGGAGGCCAGATGGAGCTCATCTCTGGAGGGCAGCAGTGAGGGGGAGGCCAGAGCCTGGCTTCACAAGGCAGTGGTAAGGGGGCAGACAGCCAGTGCCCAGCTCTGTGGCAGCAGTGGTGAGGGGCCCAGCTCCAGGGCCAGTAGCAGTGTAGAACCATGTCCTCCATCAGTTTGTTCACATGCTCTTGGGCTGGGTGCCCAACCTGCTCAAGCAGGGGGTGGGGTCGCAGCCTGGGAAGCTCTGTGTTGGGGAGAGAGCCCCTCACAGCTGCTCTGTGGATGCCCTCTCTGGCTGAGAGAACTCCGTTCATGGGCTCTGGAGAATGGAGAACTCCATGGCTACAGATGGGACCCCCTAACCAGGGCCCAGGGCTTAGGTCAGAGACAGGCACCTTCCCTGTCTAAAACCCCAGGCAGGAACCACAGCCCAGGCTCCTAAGAGCCCAGAACTCAGGGGACTGGGAATGGGGGTGGAGCACATCCCTGGAGCTTTGCCCAACAGCCCCGACCCCTCTCATGGCTCTGGCTAGTTGGATGCTTGTCACTGCTCCTACCTTGTAGTCCTGGGCAGCCTCCTCGATGGGGATCACAGTGTGGGAGCGGTGCACCCGGGACTTGTCGCACACCAGGCAAATGGCCTCCCCATCATCCTCGCAGAAGAGACGCAGCTTCTTGCCATGCTTCTCACACAGCTTCTCCTTGGGTTCCTTGCCTGGCTGCAGTGCCAACTGCTCAATGCCCTCCACAATGTTCGCCAGCTGCCTGTTGGGCCTAAACGTGGTCTGAAGGAACCCTCCTCTGCACTGAGGGCAGAAGAACACCTCAGTTGTGGAGCCCTCCCACCTCTCGCAATAGTCAGTGATGCACACACAGCAGAAGTTGTGCCCGCAGTCGATGGTCACAGGGTCCCTCAGATACTCCAGGCAGATGGAGCAGGACACTTCGTCTTGGAGCTTCTCCATCAGGTTATTTCCTGAGGCCATGGCTGCTGCATTCAGAATATTTCCACTTGCAGGGCTGCCAACCAGTCAGCAACAGGAGTTCCTCCTTCCTGGCTTTCTCTAGCAGGGTTGCAGCAGGAGGGGCTGGAACAGGGAGGGACGGGCACTGGGGAGTGGGGGAGGGACTAGAAGCTGCTGAGCACTGCGGATTTGTTTTTGATTGCAATTTCCCCCTTGGAAGCCCTCAGTGGGTTTTATTGCTGGGAATTTCCTCTCCAGATTCGCAAAGGCATCAGAAGGGAAACAGCTCTGGCAATGCAGGGAGTTTAGGCTTCAATGCTTGTCCAGCTAAGTCAAGAGCAGTTCACCAGCCGGATAGCCGCAAACCAGATTAATGGATTTCTGCCTCACCCCATCCCTGGTGCCCAGCTCTGCTTGGAGTGCTCTGACACTCCTGCTGCTGGTGCGAGGTTAACCTCGCACTAGGGGACTGAACCATCTGGAACCGACCCATGTCGGTGCTCCCACCCCAGCCACACTGGATCAGTTCAAGAACCATTGCAGTTTTGCATCACGTCTGCATAGTTCTGCTCTTAAGCTGTTGCATTATCAACACTCTCTGGATACCTACCCCACAATTACTATTTCAGCTCTCAGACACAGTGCTTTGTGGGAGATTTTGAAATGCCACTGGTGCGTTGTTGGACAGTAGCAGAATGGCCAGTTGAACTCTTTTAGTTTGTCCTCATTCACACTGTTGCTAAAATAGTCCAGACCGAAGCTGATTAGCCTGAATCTGTCCTCTAGACCTGTTAAAAGTGTCATCTACTTCAGCCAGTTCTTAGGGTGCTTGGAGCACTCTCAGTCAGAAAACTAATTCACTAAAAGTAGGTCATGCTGCCTTAAACAGCCTGGAAGCTGGTCTCTACTACAGCACTCACAGGGTCGAAAATCAGTTTAGCAGTGCTGTTTTTAAAGTCAGTTAAATGTTTCTTCAGCATACACAGACCCTTAAACTCCAGGCCCTGATATAGAATCACAGAACCATAGGGTTAGAAGGGACCACAAGGGTCATCTTGTCTAACCCCCTGCCAAGATGCAGAATTTAGGTCCATCTTCAAATGGTGGGGTTGAGTAGGCTTCATCTTAGACTACAAAGAACTAAAAAAATCACTTAAGTAGAACTGGTCAAAAAAATTAGATGGGACAGTTTCCCTCTGGAATATGGTGTTTTGACAAAAGCAAAATGTTTCACAGGAACATGCCAATTTCAGCATAGTTTCCAACAGAAGAGTTTTGAAACCATACAAAATGAAAATAGGGTATTTTGTTTTGTTCTGATTTTTTCGTTTAATCTTGTCTTTTATAATATATTAATTTTAATATTAAATTTATTATGCATATATTTAATATATATTAAATATTTTATATCAGTGTTCTGACATTCTCAAATAAATTTTTTTTGATAGGGATGCTTTGGTATTTCAAAATAAAAATATTTCAGAATTTCCAATCTGCTAGATATTTCAAGATTTCAACTTTTTGTCCCTATGCAGGACAAAAATGTAAATTTCAAGATGTCAGAATTTCCCACAGCCTGGAAATTCTGTGTTCTGACCGACTCTAATTTCAAATTACAAATACCCTGGCACCTAATGCTGATGCTACCAGATGAATGGCAGTGTGGCTGTCATAACCAGGCAACTATGCATCTGGTTCATTTTCAATGGGTGCCCGTCCGCACAGTATCTGAGGGCCACGTATCTGAGTGTCATTTTTCCTGTTGGGAGGCAATCTCTCTTCCCTGTTAGCAAGAACCTGACCTTTTAAAAAATTTAATATAAAGGTGCACAGGTGTGGGTGAGCAGGGGCTTGTTTACACTAGGAAGTTGTACTGCTTGAGCTTTACTAGTATAGTTAAAGTAGTACAAAGCAGACACAGATCAGTATAAAGTTGCTTTATACCACTAGTATAGCTATTCCAGTACAGGGAGGGAAATAAGCTATATTGATTTAAGGCACTTTTATAAAGATGTAACTGTCTGCAATAGAAGTTTTGCCAGGACAACTATTTTGATAAAAATAAACAAACAGTCCTAACCAAATTAATAGAATATCAGGGTTGGAAGAGACCTCAGGAGGTCATCTAGTCCAACCCCCTGCTCAAAGCAGGACCAACACCAACTAAATCATCCCAGCCAAGGCTTTGTCAAGCCTGACCTTAAAAACCTCTAAGGATGGAGATTCCACCACCTCCCTCGGGAACCCATTCCAGTGCTTCACCACCCGCCTGGTGAAATAGTGTTTCCTAATATCCAACCTAGACCTTCGCCACTGCAATTTGAGACCATCGCTTCTTGTTCTGCCATCTGCCACCACTGAGAACAGCCGAGCTCCATCCTCTTTGGAGCCCCCCTTCAGGTAGTTGAAGGCTGCTATCAACTCCCTCCTCCCCCCCCCCCCCCTTCTGCAGACTAAATAAGCCCAGTTCCCTCAGCCTCTCCTCGTAAGTCAGGTGCCCCAGCCCCCTAATCATTTCCATTGCCCTCCGCTGGACTCTCTCCAATTTGTCCACATCCCTTTTGTAGTGGGGGGACCAAAACTGGATGCAATACTCCAGGTGTGGCCTCACCAGTGCCGAATAGAGGGGAATAATCACTTCCCTCGATCTGCTGGCAATAGTCTTTTCATCCAGTCCATACTTCTTTAACTTGCTGGCAAGAATACTGTGGGAGACCATATCAAAAGCTTTGCTAAAGTCAAGATATATCATGTCTACCACTTTCCCCATATCCAGTTATCTCCTCATAGAAGACAATCAGGTTGGTCAGGCATGACCAACTGTTCTGACACACTGACTTTTATACCTTTTTCAATTCTATTTTTAGACACATGGCATCATCCTATTTGTTTCTCTTCTTTTGCTAACTGCCAATTCTGTTTTTAGACTTGCAACCATTATTTATCTGACGGTATTATGATCTGCTGAGTCATTGTTTTACTACCTTTTTCCTGCCAATTCTATATTTAGCGCTATGTGACCTGCAGCTTCCATCTAATGGTGGAGTGACTCTTGCTTATTCAAAATGGAAGCCAGGGATACAAAATGAAGTCTGGGGACCTCAAAATGGACTTTCTCTGGTGTCAGTACAACCTTAGTGCAGTTCCATTGTGCATATGTATTATGATACAGACTCACAAGTGTGGCCTTGGGGTCAATTCCCTTCCCCTCACTGCATCAGTTTCCTCCTCCAGAAAACCTACCGTGCGGAAGGAGAACATAAGCCCCCACAACCCCCTGTGGGTGTCTGTCCCTGAGAGCCTAAACCAGTTGGGTCATCTGCCCTATCCCCAAAATTATTCTGTCTTTTCCTCACAGGGCCTCTTCCAGTGAGCTCATTGTGGCTCTTTCCTGGCCCTTAACAGATTGGACCAAGTCTGAACTCCCTGGGATCTCAGTCCAGGCTCAGCACAGGCTGTCCTTATATCTCCCAGAAGGCCTGGTTCCTAATCACATGCTGTCAAGGTTCCTCCCCGACTCTGAACTCTAGGGTACAGATGTGGGGACCTGCATGAAAAACCTCCTAAGCTTATCTTTACCAGCTTAGGTCAAAACTTCCCCAAGGTACAAAATATTCCACCCTTTGTCCTTGGATTGGCCGCTACCACCACCAAACTAATACTGGTTACTGGGGAAGAGCTGTTTGGACACGTCTTTCCCCCCAAAATACTTCCCAAAACCTTGCACCCCACTTCCTGGACAAGGTTTGGTAAAAAGCCTCACCAATTTGCCTAGGTGACTACAGACCCTTGGATCTTAAGAATAATGAACAATCCTCCCAACACTTGCACCCCCCCCTTTCCTAGGAAATGTTGGATAAAAAGCCTCACCAATTTGCATAGGTGACCACAGACCCAAACCCTTGGATCTGAGAACAATGAAACAGCATTCAGTTTTCTTACAAGAAGACTTTTAATAAAAATAGAAGTAAATAGAAATAAAGAAATCCCCCCTGTAAAATCAGGATGGTAGATACCTTACAGAGTAATTAGATTCAAAACATAGAGAACCCCTCTAGGCAAAACCTTAAGTTACAAAAAAGATACACAGACAGAAGTAGTTATTCTATTCAGCACAGTTCTTTTCTCAGCCATTTAAAGAAATCATAATCTAACACGTACCTAGCTAGATTACTTACTAAAAGTTCTAAGACACCATTCCTGGTCTATCCCCGGCAAAGACAGAATATAGACAGACACACAAACTCTTTGTTTCTCTCCCTCCTCCCAGCTTTTGAACGTATCTTGTCTCCTCATTGGTCATTTTGGTCAGGTGCCAGCGAGGTTACCTTTAGCTTCTTAACCCTTTACAGGTGAGAGGAGCTTTCCCCTGGCCAGGAGGGATTTCAAAGGGGATTACCCTTCCCTTTATATTTATGACACGTTGCCCCTTGTCAGGTGACCCCTACACTCATTCCCTCTTCTTTGAGAGGTGGCTAAACCTTGCAGAGGTGCAGCTGAGCCCCACCTCTGTAAAGAACCATCTCACTCTGTGACAATCTGAAATTATGACCTGTTGGTTTAACATACATTGTTTGCAATCAAAAGTGCTCAGGACACAATGGAAGAAGAAATCCTTTTACTGTATTTAAATTATTCCAACTGCAAGTGAATGACAGAAAATATGTCCGGAATTCTTTCAATAGTAGCAGAAAAATGCCTAGATGCATAGATTTTAAGGCCAGAAAAGATGATTATGACCATCTAGTCTGACCTCCTGTATAACACAGGCCGTAGTGGTTCCTCCATCAAGCCCATACCTTCTGATTGAGGCAGAGCACATCTTTTGGACAGACATCCACAGGCATTAGAGCCAATTTGGATAAGAGAAAATCTTTCCACATGGAATTAAGGGAAATGGAGATAAAGAAAAACCTGTAGAGAGGCTGTGACTGACGTTCAAAAAAAGAAGTCAGGATAACAAGAGCAAGGGCCCAGGACTGGCTATCAGGAAGACCTGCCATTTTCTATTTCTGGCTTTGCTATTGAGTCACTGTGACCACAAATAAGTCATTTCACCGCTGTCTGCCTCAGTTTCCCCAATGATAAAACGGAGTTCAACGAGATGGGACTTATTATGTTAATTTTACAGGGTGAGAAAATGAGACAGAGAAGTGGGCCCTGTCTACACTACAGACCTGTAGTGTGTTTGTAAGCAGGTGGCCCCTCCCTCATATTTGGTTCATACCCCAACTGACATGGTTCCTTAGCATGTGTGTGTCCCTTGCTTCACCCCATGTGAAAGCAGGGCTAGACACCCTTTTCCGGCTGTGCAGGAGGGAGCAGGTACTTGGTGCCTCAGGTCTGAACAAGCGCTCAAAAATTAACTGTGATATTATCTGATTAAAATATAACCATATAGCTCATTGTTGCAACCACTGCTATATACTTGCAGCAAATATTTTACAAAGGCTGTTGAGTGAGGTGTCTATGAAAAAGTTATGATTTGCTGGTTATAATTATGCTATCTGTATGCATGTGTCATTTTTGTATGTGAAGTTATAAGTATTGGCTCTATACTTGGATTTCAAATGTTTGCTCCTGGGATAACACCCACAAGGTAATGTTCAGCAGATCTTGGAGGGACTATTCAAATTAAGTGGCTCATCAAGAAACACTTGGTTGACAATGGACCACGGGAGATGCCCATCTACACTGAGTGGACTGTCATGTAAACGTGCTGTCTGGAGTGTAGGTAATGGCTTCCTGCAATGACTGAGGGAAATTGGGCATGAGCATGTGACTTGCCCAAAATCTCCTTCCTTAGAAGTTTTTAAGGTCAGGCTTGATAAAACCCTGGCTGGGATGATTTAATTGGGGATTGGTCCTGCTTTGAGCAGGGGGTTGGACTAGATGACAAAGCTCTAGACCAGCAAGAGGGGACAGGATATTGAAGGGTATGTGCTGTTATGAAAGACAGAAATAAAGGTAAAAGTGGTGGAGTAGCATTGTATATCAATGATGAGGTAGAATGTAACGAAATAAGAAGCGATGGAAGGGATAAGACAGAGTCTGTCTGGGCAAAAATTACATTGGGGAAGAAAACTATTAGAGCCTCCCCTGGGATAGTGCTTGGGGTGTGCTATAGACCGCCGGGATCTAATTTGATCTAATATCTAATTGGATATGGATAGAGCCCTCTTTAATGTTTTTAATGAAGTAAATACTAATGGAAACTGCGTCATCATGGGAGACTTTAACTTCCCAGATATAGACTGGAGGACGAGTGCTAGTAATAATAATAGGGCTCAGATTTTCCTAGATGCGATAGCTGATGGATTCCTTCATCAAATAGTTGCTGAACCGACTAGAGGGGATGCCATTTTAGATTTGGTTTTGGTGAGTAGTGAGGACCTCATAGAAGAAATAGTTGTAAGGGATAATCTTGGTTCAAGTGATCATGAACTAATTCAGTTCAAACTGAACAGAAGGATTAACAAAAATAAATCTGCAACTAGGGTTTTTGATTTCAAAAGGACTGACTTACAAAACTTAAGGCAATTAGTAAGGATTTGACTGAAGAACTTATGGATCTAAAGGCAGAGGAGGCCTGGGATTACTTTAAATCAAAGCTGCAGAAGCTATCAGAAGCCTGCATCCCAAGAAAGTGGAAAAAATTCATAGGCAGGAGTTGTAGACCAAGCTGGATGAGCAAGCATCTCAGAGAGGTGATTAAGAAAAAGCAGAAAGCATACAGGGAGTGGAAGATGGGAGGGATCAGCAAGGAAAGCTACCTTACTGAGGTCAGAACATGTAGGGATAAAGTGAGACAGGCTAAAAGTCAAGTAGAGTTGGACCTTGCAAAGGGAATTAAAACCAATAGTAAAAGGTTCTATAGCCATATAAATAAGAAGAAAACAAAGAAAGAAGAAGTGGCACTGCTAAATACTGAGGATGGAGTGGAGTTCAAGGATAATCTAGGCATGGCACAATATCTAAACATATACTTTGCCTCAGTCTTTAATAAGGCTAAACAGGATCTTAGGGATAATGGTAGCATGACAAATGGGAATGAGGATATGGAGGTAGATATTACCATATCTGAGGTAGAAGCGAAACTTGAACAGCTTAATGGGACTAAATCAGGGGGCCCAGATAATCTTCATCCAAGAATATTAAAGGAACTGGCACATGAAATTGCAAGCCCATTAGCAAGAATTTTTATTGAATCTGTAAACTCAGGGGTTGTACTGTATGATTGGAGAATTGTTAACGTAGGTCCTATTTTTAAGAAAGGGAAAAAATGTGATCTGGGTAACTACAGGCCTGTTAGTTTGACATCTGTAGTATGCAAGGTCTTGGAAAAAATTTTGAAGGAGAAAGTAGTTAAGGAACATTGAAGTCAATGGTAAATGGGACAAAATACAAAATAGTTTTAAATGTAACCCTTCTGCCCGTCAGAGTTGGCAGCAACAAGGGCCAGGTTCAATATCTAGGGGATCCATTCCAATAACACAATGCAAACCGGCTCGAGCCCCCACCCAGTGACCTGGGACAAATATATACCACCCCCGCTGGGCGCCTCCAAGAGGCAATACTTCCCCTCTCGCAAGCACATAGTCTGAGTGTAGCAAAAAGCCTTTTAATAACAGAGAGAAACAATGTGGCATTATGTTGGGGAAACACCACCAGCAGGATTCATAACACAACCCATGAGCAAAAAAAACCCACCCCAAGCAAATTGGGGCATGCCCTTTTCCCTTTGGTTTTTGAGTCCAGCAACCCCAAATCACCCAAAGTCCCAAAAGTCCAATGACCCAGAAGTCTCTGTCCCTGGTCAGGGCAGCCCCAGAGTTCGAAAGTTTATCTGCAGAGCTTTACCTCCCAACCTGGGTGGAGATGGGACGGGGGTAAGAGGCACCTTACATGATCTGAAGATGACCGCCCCACAGCTCCATAGCTCTGCTCCGCTCCGCCAGCCGCCCCACAAACTCCTTCACTCAGCTGCACTCCACTCCGCTCCGCAGCCCACAAGCAGCTCCTGCCATCCACAAGCTGCGCCACATCAAATTGCTTCACCAGCCTGTCCACAAGGCACTCCAGCCATCCCGCAAATTGCTCCACAATATATCGTCAGGCTCCCCCACTACTTAACACAACACTCAGTGATTTCAGCTTGTAGTAGGGGAGCCCTAGTGCTGGTACACTGTCAGCCCAAAGTGAGCTCAGCAGCCTGTAACTAGACTTTTAATGAAATCAAAATTAGCTCTGACATTCTACAGTGGAGAGAGACAGCGGTGCAATTGGTGCTTCAGGCCCTCAAAAACAGGCCCACATACTAATACCCATCAAGTCTCTCAATTCACATAGTTTTAGAACCCATGTCCCTTGCCTAGCGAGTGTTACTCAGTTGATGGTGAGTCCCTCCACCATACCAAAGGCCAAGTACAGTTCCATTGTCCTTGATTCCCATAATCAGGGTAATAACAATTTATTCTTCCTGCCCCAATAACAGAGACACTGGGGATCCCACAGCAGCCAAAGTGACCATTTGGGCAGCTATGGTCTCATTCTAGGCGGGCTGGGTGTGCCTATGCAAATGAGATCGGCCTCTGAAGTTCTTTTCCACAACTTGCCACACCTCACCACCAGATGTCAGGGTGGAGCTCATCCTGACACTGCTTACATACAAAAGGTAGATCGTGCCATACCAACCTGATCTTCTTTGAGAAAGTAGCAGATTTTTTAGACAAAGGAAACATGGATCTAATTTACCTAGATTTCAGTAAGGCGTTTGATACTGTGCCATGTGGGGAATTATTAGTTAAATTGGAAAAGATGGGGATCAATATGAGAATTGAAAGGTGGATAAGGAATTGGTTAACAGGGAGACTACAGTGGGTTCTACTGAAAGGTGAACTGTCAGGCTGGAGGGAGGTTACTAGTGGAGTTCCTCAGGGATCACTTTTGGGACCAATCTTATTTAATCTTTTTATTACTGACCTCGGCACAAAAAGTGGCCAATTTAGAGAAGGACCAGGAAATCATACAGGAAGATTTGGATGACCTTGTGAACTGGAGTAATAGTAATAGGATGAAATTTAATAGTGAGAAGTGTAAGGTATTGCATTTAGGGATTAATAACAAGAATTTTAGTTATAAGCTGGAGACGCATAAATTAGAAGTAACGGAGGAGGAGAAGGACCTTGGAGTATTGGTTGATCATAGGATGACTATGAGCCACCAAAGTGATATGGCCGTGAAAAAAGCTAATGTGGTCTTGGGATGCATCAGGCAAGGTATTTCCAGTAGAGATAAGGAGGTTTTAGTACCGTTATACAAGGCACTGGTGAGACCTCACCTGGAATACTGTGTGCAGTTCTGGTCTCCCATGTTTAAGAAGGATGAATTCAAACTGGAACAGGTACAGAAAAGGGCTACTAGGATGATCCAAGAAATGGAAAACCTGTATTATGAAAGGAGACTCAAGGAGCTTGGCTTGTTTAGCCTAACTAAAAGAATGTTGAGGGGAGATATGATTGCTCTCTATAAATATATCAGAGGGATAAATACCGGAGAGGGAGAGGAATTATTTAAGCTCAGTACCAATGTGGACACAAGAACAAATGGATATAAACTGGCCATTGGGAAGTTTAGACTTGAAATTAGATGAAGGGGTTTCTAACCATCAGAGGAGTGAAGTTCTGGAATAGCCTTCCAAGGGAAGCAGTGAGGGCAAAAGCCCTATCTGGCTTTAAGATTAAACTCGATAAGTTTATGGAGGAGATGGTATGATGGGATAACATGATTTTTGGTAATTAATTGATCTTTAAATATTCATGGTAAATAGGCCCAATGGCCTGTGATGGGATGTTAGATGGGGTGAGCTCTGAGTTACTATAGAAAATTCTTTCCTGGGTATCTGGCTGGTGAATCTTGCCCATATGCTCAGGGTTTCGCTGATCGCCATATTTGGGGACAGGAAGGAATTTTCCTCCAGGGCAGATTGGAAGAGGCCCTGGAGTTTTTTCACCTTCCTCTGTAGCATGGGGCATGGGTCACTTGCTGGAGGATTCTCTGCTCCTTGAAGTCTTTAAACCACGATTTGAGGACTTCAGTAGCTCAGACATAGGTGCGGGGTTTATCGCAGGAGTGGGTGGGCGAGATTCTGTGGCCTGCGTTGTGCAGGAGGTCGGACTAGACGATCATAATGGTCCCTTCTGGAGGCACTGCCAGAGATGATCCCTGGGGTGCACGTGGCTGTGTTCTGGAGGAGTGGGTCTGTAACTGGGCCCAAGTCTCTTGCAGTCTGTTGGTAGAGCTGCCTCTTTACTGGACTTCTTGCTGCTGGATGGTCACTGCCCTTGAGAGAATGCTGCCCTGTCGGGGAGGGGTGGTGTCTGACTTCTTTGCACCTCAGCAGGTGCTTGGGCAGCCATTAGGAATGTAGGAATGGCCTAACGGGCTCAGAACCAAGGTCCCTCTAATTGTTTTCTGACAGATGCATGGAAGAGGAAGGAGCGAGGACCCTGAGGTAGCAGAAAGGGGAGACTCTACCCTCCCCACCACATTAGATCTCATTCTGGTCTCTAATAGTGAGGCCTGATCTACACTGAAAAGTTAGGTCGAGCCAGCTACCTCGCTCAGGGGTGTGAAAAATGGAGCCCCCTTTGTGACATAGTTAAGCTGACCTAACTCCTGGTGTAGACAGAATTCTTCTGTAAACTGAGGTACCATCTCTGTGGCAGCGCGTTACCGGCAATAGGTAGCATCTACGCTAATGCACTGCAGCTGTGCTGCTGTAGCCTTTCAAGTGTAGATGAGCTTTTAGACTAGCTTAAGCCCTGCAGAAGGAAGGACAATACCCTGTCTAAAACTTGTCACTAATGATGCTGTTTCTGGATAATCTTCTCCATACAACTGTCCAGTCCCTCCCTGACTTTTGCAAAGCTTTTGGCCTCAGCGATGTCTGGGGAAGGGATTTCCACAGTCCCATTATTGCATATTGCATGGAATAGCATTTCCTCTTACGGTTTTGAATTACCCTCTTTTATTGTAATCAAAGAGCCCCTGGTTGTGCTGAGGGACAGAGAGGACAGAAACCCCAGTTCTGTGAGGCAGCAGGAACAGAAGCTCCATTTTCCCAGCTGTAGACCAGTCATGACCTTCTAGACATTTATCCTGTCCCCTCTTGCTGGTCTCCTTTCTCAGGTAACAACCTCAATTCCAGCGCGCTGCAGGGGAGAGCTGGTGTTCACAGGCCTTTTCATGGGGCATGTCGCACTCCCTCACTGCTCTCGCCACTTGCTGCCTGGGGCTCTTCATCCAGAGATCTCAGAGAGCGGCACTGAGCTTGATGAGGATCACAACCCCCTTCCTAGTTAGATGAAAACTGAGGCATGGGGGTAGTGACGGGTCCAAGGTGATAGTGTCAGCAGCAGATGGGCCGTTGTCCCTGGCAAGGGCTGCTGGGGGCTGGCCCCAGCACCATCCACCAGGCTGGTTGGGGGCTGTAGAACAGTGCAGCTGGTCCCCGGGTTTAAGGTAGATCCTTCTCCCTAGTGGCCCTAGAGGCTGCACCTGGGAGCTCTCTCACTCTGCTGTGGTCTAAAACCTCTGTCTCCCCCTTGGCAGGCTGTGCCATGAACCCCACCTACCAGTCCTCTCTCCTCCCTGGGATCCTGCTGACTGTCTGTTCATAGAATCTCAGGGTTGGAAGGGACCTCAGGAGGTCATCTAGTCCAACCCCCTGCTCAAAGCAGGACCAATCCCTAATTTTTGCTCCAGATCCCTAAATGGCCCCCTTAAGGATTGAACTCACAACCCTGGGTTTAGCAGGCCAATGCTCAAACCACTGACCTATCCTTCCCCCCGTTCTGCTCTGCTCCTCTGGCACTGCAGGTATGGGACAAACCTGGCCGAGAGAGCCCCTCATGCCCACAGTGCCTGGCAACCAGGAGTCCAGTATTTATAGGGCTAGAAGCTATGCCCCTAGCAGTGATCAATGGTGCCTGATGCTTGCTCTGAAGCCTCTGTAAGGTGACACTTGCTGCCAGGGCTGGCCTTAGGGAAAATGGTGCCTTGGGCAAACTTGTATTTTGGTGCCCCTGACCCCCTTGGGCTCCCCAGGCTCCCCACCCCCTAACTCCTGCACTGTGCCCCCTTCACCCCTAACCCCTGCACTCCACTCCTGTGCCCACATGAGGAAATTGACCTGGATGCATGGAGCAGCGGGCATTGCTGCTCACTCCTCCCTTGAACACTGCTTCTCTATGCCCACCTTAGGGGCTGTGAGCGGGGGAGCAAGGATTGACATCAGGGCTCCCCACATCCAAGTCACTTTCCCCACCTGGGCTGTGTAAGGGGTGGGCAGGGCCGGAGAGCAGCAGCTGCTGATGCTCGCCTCACAGCACAGCCCAGGTGGGAAAAGTGACCTGGCTGCATGGAGCACTAGGTGCTGCTCCTTGCTCCCACCCTCACAGCTCCCTGGGGGGGCATGGAGGAACATGGTGGGAGGCAAGCAGTGTCTGTGCATCACCACTTCCCCCCCACCCCCATGTTCTTCCACCAGGAGGAAGCAGGGAGAGACCAGGGCGCACCCCCCCACACACGGTGCTCCCCTGCCAGCTCGGAGCAGCTTCTGACTCTACATTGGCAACGTGCTCCTCTGCACTGCCACACTCCTCTGCACTGCCCCCTTGACCATGGCGCCCCTGGGCAGTTGTCTGGGTAGCCCACCCCTAAGGTTGGCCCTACTTGCTGCTATTCTATGTGGATGGGACTGAGCCAAACCCCTGCTCCAGGACTCCCTGAACATTGGGGATGTCTATGGGGGTGGCATGTTTCCAGCTTCTGCCTGGCTCAGCAGAACATGTGTAAGCAGAGTCAGGATGAGCTCCACCCTGACATCTGGTGGTGAGGTGTGGCAAGTTGTGGAAAAGCACTTCAGGGGCTGATCTCATTTGCATAGGCACACCCACCCCGCCTAGAATAAGGCCATAACTGCCCAAATGGTCACTTTGGCTGTTGTGGGATCCCCAATGTCTCTGTTATTGGGGCAGGAAGAATAAATTGTTATTACCCTGATTATGGGAACTGTGCTTGGCCTTTTGTTATGGTGGAGGGACTCACCATCAACTGAGTAACACTTGCTAGGCAAGGGACATGGGTTCCAAAACTATGTGAATTGAGAGACTTGATGGGTATTAGTATGTGGGCCTGTTTTTGAGGGCCCGAAGCACCAATTGCACCGCTGTCTCTCTCCACTGTAGAATGTCAGAGCTAATTTTCGGTCTATTAAGAGTCTTGCTACAGGTACTGTACTGCATTCACTTTAGCCTTAGGGTGCACCAGCACTAAGGCTCCCACTCCTATGAGCTGAAATCACTGAGCCCTGTGTCAAGTAGTGGGGAGCTGGAAGATCTAGAGTGCAGCGGTGCTGTTCGTGGACAGGCTGGCGGAGTGTTCGTGAGATGGCAAGGTGAGCAGAGCTGTTTGTGAGACGGCGAGCTGTGCAGAGCGGAGCCTGTCGTGAGACGGCAGAGCCGAGCCGAGCCCTGTGGGGCAGTCAGCTTCAGGACACGTAAGGTGCCCCTTACCTCTTTCCCCCACACACAGGCACATTTTAGCCAGACTGGGGAGTAACACTCTGCAGATGAACTTTTGAACTCTGGGGCTGGTGATTTGGACTTTGGGTGATTTGTGGAATGCTGGACTCAAGAACCCGAGGGAAAGGATGTGGCCCAATTTTTCTGGGGTGGGTCTTTGCTCATGGTTTGGTTAATGAACACTAGTTGTGGTGTTTCCCCAATTTAATGCTGATGTCGTTTACCTCATGTTATTAAAGATTCTACTACACCAAGACTCTGTGCTTGCGAGAGGGGAAGTATTGCCTCCTTGAGGCGCCCAGGGGGTGTGTAGGATTTTCCCAGGTCACTGGGTGGGGGCTCAAGCCAGTTTTGCATTTGCTTTGATGAGAGGGAACCCCTGTGTACTGAACCCGGCCCTTGCTGCTATCAACTTGGCCTGGCAGAAGGGTTACACATGCAACGCCTCACTGTTACCAGGGTGTAGGTGCTAGCCTGGCCTCTCCTGCTGCTTGGTCCCAATGGGAGGGAAAAGAGGGGCCGAATGTTGAAGGAAGCGTCTGAGTTTGCTTGTACCCTGAACATGGCCGTGGGGGAGGAACTGGTGCCCAGCCTGAGTCTGTGAACTTGGCAAGACTGGCGGGGGGGTGGGGTGGGGGGCTTCTCCTGGCCTAAGAATGGGCAAAGATATTCCTGTGGTAGCCTAAGTGCAGCGTCCTATAAAGGTGCCTTTGTATTTACCCCTCAGGCTGAAAACTTTCTGTGCAGAGAGCCTGCTAGTCACTGGATGGCCTCTCTGCACTCCTTCCTGCCTATAAAGATACCGATCGGGGCTGAACATATGATGACCCCCCAGTCCCTATGGGCTGCCAACAGGGTTTGCACCTGAGATCTTCCATGCCAAAGCACAGGCTGCTTCCCTTGAACTAGAGAGGGAACTCTGTTTGGTGGTAGCAGTAGTAGGCTGTTATCTTCTGTGGATCAGCCACTAGAGGGTGACATCAGACACACATTACATCTTGTGAAACTTTTAATGGTCAGGCAGACTTGTCACTGTGAAGACGAATGAGGGAAAGGCCTGTGGTGTGGTGCAGGATGTCGCTAGCCAAGGCCCTGCCCCTCTCTAACAAGGCTCTGAGACATCTGTTCTGTAGAGGGGCCTTCCCACTCTCAAAGGGAGGGGCAGGGTTGTAGCCTTCTCTGACCCGTTCGTGAATGACTCTTGGGATGCACTAGATCTCTGCATTAGTGTGTACAGCAGCTCTGTTCTTTGGAGAAACCTGCCCTGGACTCCCAGGAGTGAGGGAGTGGCTCCCTGCCCTGAGCCTTAAGGCTGAACCAGCCAGACCCCAGCAGAGCAATGGGCCCCCAAGCCAGTTCCTGGGCTGTTTGCTGGCTGCTCAGAGACAGTGCAAGGGCATCTGTCCCTGGTGTTTCGTCCCAATGGGGTGGAATCATGTGCTCTCCATGCCGCATGTGACTCCTTGGGACTCCGCCCTCGGGGCAAGAGCATGCAAGGCAATCTGAGGCCCTAGGTGTACCTTGGCCCTGTCCCCACACAATGGCCCCACCCCCATGCAGGAGTGATGGTAATGGGCCTCCCCACTCTGCAACACCTCCCAGTATTCACCGCCAGCTGGCAGGGGTGTCTTTCAAGGGGAGGGGGAGGGGGAGGGGGTCCCCAAGCCTCAGTCTGACCCTTCCGGGGCTGCATTTCTGCTGGGCCCTGCATAGGCACCACGGCTATGGTGCTAGGAGCTGTGGTGTGTTGTCAGCCCCCAGTGATGGCCCCTCTAGCCCCCAGCTGCCTGGAGAGCTTTGCTGAACATCACCATAGGGACCCAGCCCTGCACTTTCAAACAGGGCTTCTGCCCCAGGGGCTGGGTGCTTGGTGCCTCTGAAAACTGGCCAGCTTTTCTCTAGGTGCCTACATATGGCTTCTTGAGGCACCTGTGCTCCATGTTTGAAGAATGGCCAGGCCCAGCATTGCAGATAGAACCGCGGCCAATGGGAGCTTCGGGGGACAGCCAGGGCAACACACAGACCCCCTGTGCCCCCCTCCCCCCGCCGGTCCCGGCCACTTCCCAGAGCAGCGCGGAGGCAGGGCAGGCAGGCAGGCAGGGAGCCTGCCTTGCCCCCGGTGTGCACCAGGCTGGAGCCGCTCTAGGTAAATGCTGGGGGGAACCAGAGGGGCCGCGTGCCGCGTGTTTGAGACCCCTGGACTAGATGACCTCCTGAGGTCCCTTCTAACCCTGATATTCTATGATTCTATGAATATTGGATGTGCCCAGCCAGGTACCGGTGTAAGCACTAGGCGAACTAGGCAGCCGCCTAGGGCGCCAAGATTTGGGGACGCCAAAAAAGGCTCTGGCGGGATGAGCGGTGACTAGCTCGCAGGTGGGCAGTGGCCTGGCGGAGTGGGGGCAAGCTTGGGGTCGCCCCCCCTGCTGATTGCTCTCGCCCCACCTCTCCCCCTGCAGGTGCCAGCCCTGTGCCCAGCCCCGGCTCCCCTGGACCCAAGGAGGTGAGGCGAGTGGTCGGGAGGGAGCGCTGGGCACCCAGGCTGTAAGGGCGGGGTGAGGGGGAAGGCTCAGGCTGCTGGGGAGGGGACTCCATGTGCTGCCTGGGGGGCTCTTCCCTGTCGGGGGGAGACAGGGGCCTGCTGGTGCCAGGGGCTCGGGGGGGGGACCCTGTGTGCCAGGCTCTGGGGGAGGGGTGACGTGGCATGATGTGGCTGGCCGGGCTGGGGGTAGAAGTGCGGGGGGAGGCTATATGCCACACTCTGGAGTGGGGGGCAGGGTCCTGTGGGCTGGCCAGGCTGAGGCACGGGTGAGCTGGGCTAGAGGGGGCTGTGTGCCACGCTCTGGAGACGGGAGCAGGACTCAGCTGTGTGCCAGGCAGGGCTGTTGGGGGGGCATGCTGTGTGCCGCGGGGGTGCTGTGTGCTGGGGGAGAAAAGGTGGAGGGGTGGTGGTGCTGTGTGCCGAGCAGGGCTGGGGAGGGGAGACGGCGGGGGGGGGGGGTGCTGTGTGCCGGGGGGGAGAAGGTGGAGGGGGGACCGAGGGGGCTGTGTGTCTGGCTGGGTGCTGTGAAGAGGGGTTGTGTGCCTGGCTGTGGGGGCTCTTTGTGTGCTGGACTAGGCTTTGGGTGGGGAGGTGGCAGACCAGCAGGCCAAGCCAGCCAGGGAGGGGGCTGTGGAGCAAGACGGAGTGCGCTGGTCTGGGTTTTGGGGGAGGTTGGGGGGGGATGCTTTGTGCCTTGCCAGGCCCCAGGGGGAGGCAAGGTGGAAGTTTTGCCTAGGGCGCAAAATATCCTTGCACCGGCCCTGCAGGTACATGGCATCCATGGCATCCCCCATGATCTACATGGTGCATATAGATCCACCTGCTTCCAGCACAATCGCAGCAAAGCTGCTGGAGGAGTTATTACAACACTGGAGGGTCTAGCTCCCATTCTCACCATGTATCTGGAGATGGTGCCTGCAGGGCTGCAGGTCTTCAGCTGCGGGCAGCTCCTGTTTCCAGTGGCTGTGTTAACAGGGTGGGTCCGGGCATTACTTCACTGCTGCTCAACTGGAGTATCTCTCTGTACCAGACAGAAGTGCTTCAGGAGCCGCCAGGGACAGTCTCTTCAGTTTGAGGCACTAACCAGAGACCAGGCCACGTCTGTGCACAGACTCAGCCTTGTCCTCTCCAGCACAGCCAGTGCGTGACGGAACCCACCAGCCTATGGCTTCAGTCAGACACCTCGCAAGCTGTCCCACCGGTCTGCGTGGGTGAGCTGGCTCTCCCTGGAGCAGGGGCCCTGAGCCAGGGACTGAGCGCAGGGACTGAGCAAATGGCGGGGCAGCGTGAGGAGGGGGCTGCGCTACGAGGGCAGCTCTGCACTGGGCAGGGCCCTAGGGCCAGTGGAGGAGCCTGACCACTCTCAGTTCCTTCTGCAGGGCAAGCTCTGCTCCTCCTGGAGGAGCAGCGTGGATGTGGATGGTTGGCTGGTTCCTGCAGACTAGCCCGCTCTGGGGTCTCCCATCGTGTCAAGCCACTCAAGGGGCTCTGTGCTGGCCATGCAGCCAAGGTGCTGTACTGACCTCGGGGTTGGGAGCATGCTGCCATCCTGGAGCTCATCCCCCATGACCAGCATCTTGGGACCACCTTCTAGGCAGCTCCCAGGGGGCACTTGCCTGTGCTGGGCACTTGCCCTGGGCTGAGCGTGGACACCAACTATCCCAGTGCCCAGTCCCTGATGCTTCTCCCTGACGCAGCCACCCTGCTCCAGCCAAGGGCTGGTTTATCTCCCTGAGAAGTGAGTCCATCTGTGGGCGATCCTGGCCTGAAGAGGAGCAGGAGACCACGTGCCATGAGCCACCTAGGACAGGTTCAAGGCTTGAGGGAATCACACTGCCCCTGGGGAAGAGCCCCAAGAGCACTGGCTCCCCAAAGGTGGCTGCACTCCAGCAGCTCCCAGGAGATCCCAGAGGCTTAGATGGAGCAGGCTGAGAGTGTGCTGGGGGACAGCTGGCAATGCCAGCGCTGCCTGAGGATGGTCGGGGAGACACGGTGCAGCTGGGGCCGACAAGCCGGTCTCCTGTACCACGGCAGCGCTGGGGCTAAGCCTAGAGTACCGTGCAAACAGAAGGACCCTGTGGCAGAACTGGGAAGAGAGGCCGCTCATTGGGATCAGTTAGGGGAGGTTCACACCTCTGCAGGGAGACTGAGCTTGGGTGTCACTTGCTCTGGATGGGGAAAGGGGACTGTTTCTCAGAGTCTGTACTGGAGGGGAGGGGAGCTGGCTTTTACCAGGCTGGGAAGGTGGAAGTGCCTATGAAATGCATCATTGTCACAGCTCACCCAGCCTGGTGCCCTTCCCGCACTCTCCCCTGCAGCCCAGTACTGTCTCTGTAGCTGTTCGTGGGGTCCCTGAAGCTTGTGACAGTGGCTGGCTAGCACAGGCCACCAGGTGGTACAGCTTGGCTGGTTTTTAATAAATATTTTTAAATGGCCAGCCCCTCGTGTCCCCCTCAAACTGTCACCAGCAGGCTTTAATGTGTGCCCAGGTCAGAGTAACTCCTCACCTGCTCCCAGCCTGCTGCTGCCCTAAGCCCAGTTCTGCTCACCTGTAAGAGCCTCACAGCAGCTGCTGCCCCATTCTCACTCTGTTGCTGAGCTCAGGTCCTGCTTGCTGCAGGATGCCTGGGCCTTAACTCCACCCTGCTCCTATCACCAGCAGAGCTGAAGGACAAACCTCCCCTCTGGCAACGTCTAAGTCCCAGCCAACTGGCCTGGACCCAGGGGTGGACTAGGTCATTCAGAGAGACAGGCTCTCCCTGAGCCTTCAGGCTGCTGAGCTAGGTGGCCCAGGGCCTTGCTCCCAGCTGGGAGCCTTGAGCTCACACAGCCAGTGAGGACCATGTCAGCTGTAGGCAGCCTGCTGCCTATATGCCAGGAGCTGCAGGGCAACAGAGCTGAGGCAGGAATTATAAGCCAAGGACCGTTCCCCCTGCAGCAGGTGCACGGGACACCTCCTGGTGTCCCTTCCCCAGAGCGTGTTTGGCTGCAGAGTCCAGCTACCCAGCAGGATGCCCTGTGTCCTACATGCTGCCCCCAGTACAGGCAGTGTTGGGAGGGAGTGGTGTAAGCACGTGCCCAGTGACGCCTGGGGGAGAGGGAGGCATTCAACTTATCTCATGGAGGTGCTGGTTCCGGGGCTGGTGCCGCTGGATTCCTCTTTCCCCTCCTGCTCTCTGGGGCTTCCCAGAGCCTTTGGGCTGAGCCACCTGTCAGGTACTAACTTAAGGAGGTGACTGAACATTTGACTGAGGCCTTGACCCCCAGGCAGCTCACATGGGTGCCCTTGGCCAGCCCCCTCAGCACTGGGCCCCCAGAACTTTGCACCCCTGTGCCCCACTGAGCCACACTGCTGGGTGGGAGCACCATGCCTGGGGCCCACCCTGGCCGGCAGTGAGCTGTGTGCCCAGAAATCCTGCCTCTTCTCTCTGCAGCAGCTGGGGAGGGGCCTTTTTATTCCCCGCTCTTGGAACTCGAATGAAGTTTCAATCCATCTTGGCAGTGGAGCACCAGCCGCCACCCCATACGGAGCAGTCAGCACAGGCTCTCCGGCTCCTGCTTCCAATGGGCCCTCTTCTGAACCCACCACTTGCTAGTTACCAGTGGGCACAGCTTTTACCCCCATGTCTACACTTGCAATTAGAGTCGTTCTCCAGCATGGGCTAAGTTAGGCCTGAGAAGCCTGGGCCTGAAGGTATTCTACCTCTTCCAGTTTAGCCAGGGCCGGAGTGCCTGCTGCCTTGCCTACAGGAGGGCTCTGGTACTCTGGCTGGCACAATTTAACCCACCCCAGCCTCACCCAGACAGGTCCAGCAATGGGCACTGTAGCTAGGGCCCAGGCTCTGATGTGCCTGGGGGCTGTCCCCTTCCGCAATGGTGCTGGGGGTGCAGGAGGCTCTTGAGCAGAGAAGCCGCATTCCCTCCTCCCCCTTGCTGGAAGTTCCATGCTGAAGATGCTGCTGCAGGACCAGGAAGGAAAACATCCCTGTGTACAAAAAATACTTCTATTGACGGCGGTGGATAAAGCCAGAGTGTCCAGCCCTTCTTCCCCTGGTCCTGCCCCTCCCTGTCTCTCTTCATAGCAGAAGCCATCATTGGGGCTGGCCCATTACTGCTCCAGGCTCTAGCCAGCTGGCTCCAAGTCTGAGAGGAACGGTGCAGACCAAGTGGTCCCCAGTCCTGGCTGGGCAGGCGGTCTGGCAGATAGGCTGCAGTGGAGTCCCTCTGCAGCGGGGACAGTCGGAATGCATGGCCAGCCCTTGCACCACGCAGGAGGTGGAGGGCATGCACAATGGCCCAGTTGCAGACAGGCAGGGGCACTGTGCTGATGGTGGGCTGAGGAGTTTTCCCTTTGGAGGGTCTAGCCTGGCCCCTCCTGCTCCGCCCCTGGTCCCAAGCATCAGGACTCGAGGTCCCGGGAAAGCCGTGATAGCTCCTTCTGGTTGTCGATCACTTTCAGGTGCTGGAGGTAGGCCTGGGTGGGGGCAGGACTCCGCCCACTCAGGGACTGCTCAGAGCCTGCAAGGAAACAGCCCCAGATCAGAGTGACATTCTTGGCAAAAGCCCACAGCTCAGCACAGGCAGCTGTTCCCTCACTGCCCCACAGCTTGACACTGAGCCCCAAGGCTGCAGTGTTAGCCCAGTGCTGGATAAGGGCAGCGACAGCTGGCAGTCCAGCTCATGCCTGGCTCTGTTGGATTCTGCTCCAACAGAGCAGATTCTGCTGGGCTGTGCAAGGAGGGAATTCAAAGCCAGGTCTGCAGGCGCATTCCCACAAGTGACCAGTGGGAAAGGCAGGGGCAGTGCAGCCTCTGTACCTGCTAGGCTGGAATGTGCACAGGACTGGGAGCCAGGAGATCTTGTGTTTGATTCCCACCTGACAGACTGATGCCAGGACAGTCCCAAGGTCCCAGGGCGAGTTAGTGACAGAAGCAGCACCTGCTTACCTGGCCCATGCTTAACCCATCCGAACCCAGCAAGGAGAGGAGCGAGTGCAGGAGGGGACTGGGAGGCTGAATGACTGCCAGGCTCCAGCAGCCACTTCTGTCCCTCCTGGGGCTGTGTCAGGTGGGTAAGTGGGAAATTAGGCTGCAGTCAAGAAGCCAGCGGAATCGCAGTCAAGCAGAACAGGGCACTACGTGCACAGGGGCTGGGCCCTCAGAACAGGAGGGGAGGCAGCCTCGGGCTATGCCCCCCCGAGCCGCCCTGGAGGCATGTGGCTCATGCCCACCAGGCAGGACTGGCATCCTTTTTTACTCCAACCCTTTCACCCTGGGATCAGAGTATGGAGTGGGGCTGCTCCTGGGCAAGCAGAGAGGGGTCATTTCCCGAGCAGGAGGGCAGGTGCTCTGTGAGCAGGTGCTGAAGGGCGAGCTGCCAGCTGTGATTGGGGGCACTGCTCTCCCCTTGCCCAAGGGAGCACCGAGAATAAGTGCAATGGTGCCATGACTCAGCACTGGGGTGCCGTGCCATGGCACAGTGGCAGACACAGCTCCTGCTGGTACAGGGAAGCCAGCCTTTGACTGATGCTGCAGGAAGATCCCTGGGTCATTAGTGCAGGGACAATGGGCGGGGGGCGGGAACATGAATGGAAAATTTGGGCGGGGCGGTGCCTGACTGGAGGGGACAAGGGTGGGCTGGACAGAACGCAACCAGCTGGCCATGTTCCCCAGCTATGGCTAGAGGCAGGAGCACCCTAGAATCTCCCCCCAACTGCTGTGGGTGGGCTGTGGGCGGGCCCCTGCATACACTCACTCCCCAGACCTGACGTGCTCTTGCTAGCACAGGTGTGAGGTGGGAGCCCCACTAGGGGACAGCCAGAGGGCAGGGCATGCCCACACGAGGCCTCTGGCTTGGCTGGTGCTGGCAGAGACGCCACAGTGGGTACAGCTGGACCAGGCAGTGGAGCTGTAGGACAGGTCATGAATGGGGAAGGGACAGCACTGCCTAGCCTCTTCCCTTCCTTCCCCCCCTTCCCCCCTCCCCCTGTGCTCCTACTCATCCCTCCAAGCAGCCTGGCTTCCTGAGGGGTAAGGAGAGTGGGGCTCCGTACAGGTGGAGATCCGCAGGGCCTGGGGGTCCTCCAGCAGCTGCGGGGGACGACTCCGCAGGGGGGAGATGGGACCTAGGAGGGGAGAACAGAACAGGACGTTAGGCACTCACAGCATGTGCTTCCTGCCCCCACAGGCCCCCTGCTTTCCTACACCCCCCTCCCTGAACCTCTGCCCTTCTGCCCCCATGGGGCCCCTACTCCCCTACACCCCCCTCCCCCAACCTCTGCCCTCCTGCCCCCATGGGCCCCCTGCATCCCCCTCCCCCAACTTCTGCCCTCCTTCCTGCATGGGGCCCCTGATCCTCCACACACACCCTCCCCCAACCTCTGCCCTCCTGCCCCCATGGGCCCCCTGCTTCCCTACACTCCCCTCCCCCAACCTCTGCCCTCCTATCCTATGGGCCCCCTGCTTTCCTACACCCCCTCCCCCAACCTCTGCTCTCCTGCCCACATGGGCCCCCTTCTCCCTTGCCCCCCAACCTCTGCCCTCCTGCCCCAATGCATTTCCTACATATCTGTGACCCAACTGGCAGAGGACACAGAAGGTTACAGAGCTCCCCTGTCTGATCTCTGCATAAGGTGTCATGTGAGGCCCTACTGAAAGCCTGTGTCACATTGATCATTGCAATCAGTGAAGAATGTATGTGCAGGTCCTATGCCAGGAGCTGTGTGGCTATATGGCCCAGAAGATGGTATGTTTCTGTCAGGCAGGAGACGCCTGTCTGGCTGTATGTAAAGTGACCACTGTACATGTCACAATGGACGCCTACTTACAATCCAAGCAAAATGCTAATCAAATGCTTGCAAAGTCTCCAGGGGAGATTCTAGTTCAGAAACACAAGCAGCAGGGAGGGGGTACCCTGTTTACAAGTGAAGAAAATAGATGGTTGGAACAATATCTGGGGATGCAGAGGTCCCCCAGGGGCAAGCTGCCAGCAAGCCTGTCCTATGAATGGAGGATCCCTGTTAAACTTTGGGTGAGCTAACCTTCAGGAGGCAGGAGAATGCCATTTTAGTTATTTTATACATAACCCTTTGTTTCCATTAATTCCACTGCCTTCTCTGATCTTCGTTAATTTAACTCTGACTTGTTTGTACTACAAGCAATCTAAGCGCTGTGAGCTGAGTCGAGCGATGCCCCTGGGGTGAAACGGGTAAGCTGGGGGGCAGTTCTGGGAGTGTCCTGTGGGCCCCAGGCAGGCCCGGGAACACTTGGAGGACTGGGGGGTTGGAGCATGTCTGTCACTAACCTGCAGGGGGACAGCGAGGCCTGTGTGGGCGGAGGGGGTCATGCTTGTGCTGCCTGTGGCTGGTGGAGCCAGGGAGCTGAGCCTGGCAGGCACAGACGTGGCTTCCTACACTAGGACAGGTGGTGGCAAGGTACCTAACAGCTCTGGGCACTCCCCCTCCTTGTCTCCCAACACCCTCTGGCTTCCTTCTCCAATGCCCCCCAGGTCCCCTGTACAGTGCCCTCCCTGCCCCCCTACATGCCCCAGGAACCCTCTCCTCCTAAATCCCACTCTACCGGCAGTGCCTACTGGGCTATTTCTGTAGGACCCCCACCCTGGCTGCCCTGAGCCCTGTCTAGGCTGTAACCCTGAAGGGCGCACCCCCGTGCTGGGGGTGGATGGCAAAGTGCCTGCTCCCACAGGAGCCAGAACTCGACCCACAGGAGGTGCTACCTGCCACGGCCCCCATGCCCCGACACGCTGTCTGTGTGATGCTGGCTGGAGGGTGACCTTCCCCAGGGCTGGGTGCTGGCCCTGCTCACAGGCCCTGGCACGCACTCACCATACGTGTGGCTCTGGCAGTGGTGGATGATACGTACGGCCTTGGCCATCATTCGCTGCAAGCAAGGCACAGGGTTACTCACTGGCCAGGGAGCGTGGCCCGGCGCACACACCATCTCCCTCCCAGGCCAAGGAAAGCTCTTCCCCCTCCCACTCCTTCGGAATCAAAAAATCATAGAATCATAGAATATCAGGGTTGGAAGGGACCCCAGAAGGTCATCTAGTCCAACCCCCTGCTCAAAGCAGGACCGATCCCCAATTAAATCATACCAGCCAGGGCTTTGTCAAGCCTGACCTTAAAAACTACTAAGGAAGGAGATTCTACCACCTCCCTAGGTAACCCATTCCAGTGTTTCACCACCCTCCTAGTGAAAAAGTTTTTCCTAATATCCAACCTAAACCTCCCCCACTGCAACTTGAGACCATTACTCTTTGTCCTGTCCTCTTCTACCATTGAGAGTAGTCTAGAACCATCCTCTTTGGAACCACCTCTCAGGTAGTTAAAAGCAGCTATTAAATCCCCCCTCATTCTTCTCTTCTGCAGACTAAACAATCCCAGTTCCCTCAGCCTCTCCTCATAAGTCATGTGTTCCAGACCCCTAATCATTTTTGTTGCCCTTCGCTGGACTCTCTCCAATTTATCCAAATCCTTCTTGTAGTGTGGGGCCCAAAACTGGACACAGTACTCCAGATGAGGCCTCACCAATGTCGAATAGAGGGGAATGATCACATCCCTCGATCTGCTGGCTATGCCCCTACTTATACAACCCAAAATGCCATTGGCTTTCTTGGCAACAAGGGCACACTGCTGACTCATACCCAGCTTCTCGTCCACTGTCACCCCTAGGTCCTTTTCTGCAGAACTGCTGCCTAGCCATTTGGTCCCTAGTCTGTAACGGTGCATTGCGTTCTTCCGTCCTAAGTGCAGGACCCTGCACTTATCCTTGTTGAACCTCATCAGATTTCTTTTGGCCCAATCTTCCAATTTGTCTAGGTCCCTCTGTATCCTATCCCTGCCCTCCAGCGTATCTACCACTCCTCCTAGTTTAGTATCATCCGCAAATTTGCTGAGTGCAATCCACACCATCCTCCAGATCATTTATGAAGATATTGAACAAAACCGGCCCCAGGACCGACCCTTGGGGCACTCCGCTTGATACTGGCTGCCAACTGGACATGGAGCCATTGATCACTAGCCAAGTGCCTGTGAGGGGTGTGGGGCACAGCTGCCTCGTCCAGCACATACCCTCTGCCAACGGCCTGTCCCTCATCCAGGCAACCCCAGCAAAGGGCCATGGGCAACAGGGGCAAAACGTGCGGAGCAGCCACAATCCCATGGGCCCAGGGATGGGGCACCATGGCGGGGCATCCCCTCTGCTCAGCTGGGGTAGCGTTGCAGGATGGGCAGGTGGGGCCAGCCATGCCCTGCTGGGGCGCTGCCGTGGGGCGGAGGAGCCTGTGGGCTGGGAGTGGCCCCAGCCAGCCCCATCCGGCCCGGGCTCACAGGCACTCTCAGCACTGTGAAAAGAAAAGGAGTACTTGTGGCACCTTAGAGACTAATTGGTACCAGGTACCAATTGGTTAGTCTCTAAGGTGCCACAAGTACTCCTTTTCTTTTTGCAAATACAGACTAACACGGCGGTTACTCTAAAACCTCTCAGCACTGTGGTCAGCCGACCACAGGCCAGTCAGAGCATGAGGCCAGGAGCCAGAACACCTGGGTTCTCACTGGGCTGCGGCTGCCTCCCTGGAAAAATGGAGCTCATGAGCATTAGTGTCTGTGCCGTGCTTCACTTCGCCAGACCCGCCCAGCCGCCAGGGGGGTGACAGGCTCGGCCTGGCTCACCATCTTCTCAAAGTTGATGAGGTTCTCTGCCAGCGTGCGGTTGCCCTCATGGATGAAGGTCATGTCTGCAAGGGGAAGCCTCAAAGTCAGTGCCCAGCCCCGCGGCTCAGCCTCCTTCCACAGGGGCCAGCTAATGCCTCAGACCATCAACAGAGATGGGGGTTCTCTGCAGCGGGGAGGCTGCTACCACTGAACCTGTGTTTCGCCCATCCCACCAATGCTCCTCCGTCCAGCAGGGCAGGGCTCCCGCAGGGACTCCCCCACCTCCCCCCACCCCATGATTGCTAATGGAGGTGTGGATTCAGAACGTCCCCAAGGAGCAGCCCGACAGTAGCCAAATCCAGTGTCCTCTGGAGGCTTGGGGGCTGGAGCTAACTGCATACAATTGAATTCCTCAGTCCCTCCACCCTGTGGGATGGAGCCCCGGTCCCCCTGCCCTGTGAGATGGAGCCCTGGTCCCCCAGCCCCACAGGATGGAGCCCTCATCCTGCAGAATGTGCTCTGTGTCACTGTGAGGCAGTGCAACGCTGTCCCCTTCAGTAGCCATACTGCCCTGCCAAGTGAGGAGTCTCCTGAGCTTCTCCAGGGCATGTGCCTGGACCCAGGAGTACCCCACTGCCTGCCCTCTCTGGGGCGCTAGTGCCCAGGGGAACTGGTCTCCCTGGTAAGAAGGGGACCCGGTGCTGGGGTGGGGTCCCTGCAAACCCACTGTAGGAGGGGATCACTTCTGGAAACAGAGTTACTGCCCAGCTCTCGCAGTTCCACCTCCTTCGCCCTCCCAGGCTGAAAGTTCTGAGCTGTTCCTGTACCTTTGAGAAGGAGGGGCACGAAGGGGATGATGGGTGGGGTCAGTTTGGCGATGGCCAGTCTGTAGACTCTGTGATTCCAGGAGGGGTCCTGGAAAGAGAAGAGGATTTCAGAGCAGGAGCCATTTCCTGGCTCCAGGGCGGTGGCTTCACAAGGCCATGGCTGCAGGCAAGGCCCCCAGCAGGCAAGAGCTCAGCTCCCCTGGCCACAAGCAGCCTGTGACTCCCCAGGCCAGTGCAGCCCCACGCAGCCTGAGGGAGCCCCCAGTTGGAGGGTCACCTCGCCACCGCTGGGGTGGAGCACAGCAGCTATTTAGCAGTAGCTCTGGGCTGGAAGGGCAGGGGATGCTGCGGGGGATGTAGGGAGGCAGAAAGTCCTCACCCAGATGACGCTGGGGCCAGCACCCCAGCTCACACCCAGAGTACCTGGGATTGCTCGTGACCAGGGGGCTTAGCACAGCTCCTCCTGCAGTGCTCTGACACCATGGAGCCAGAGCCCAAGATGGAGCCAGAGCCAGAGCCCGAGATGGAGCCAGAGCCAGAGCCCGAGATGGAGCCAGAGCCTCTAGCACTGCATGGGGGCTGCATGCAGCACGGAAAGTGAGGGTATTAGGAGATAGATATTCAGGCCTGTCTGCAGAGGCCTGTACTTTAAGAATTTAGGTGTATTCTTATCACTTGGCTAGTTAGAGGTATAAAAGAAAGAATCAAAATCACTGTCTGCCAGTGTAAGGTCCTTCTCTTGCGGGGACAGTCTGAGGCCTGTTCTTAGGCTAAGGCCTTTGGCTAAGCAACAGAGGCAGCCATAAGCTGGGAAGCGACCAGTCACCTCCTCACATTCCAAACTAGTCACATTGAAAGAAGGTGCTATCGGGCTGTTAGGAATACAATCCTGTCCTGATAATGCCTATCACCTCCAGAGAAAGGGAAGAGCCTAGAAGATGTAAAAGGAAATTTAGTTTGATAGTTTTCTGTCTGGTAAGAACTCACTTATCAATAGACACAGCTGGGAAACCTTTATGTCTTTATAGATGTAGTTGTGAAATCCTCACTTCTGTATTGTTTTGTCATTATAGTTCCCACTTTGCTATTGTTTATTGGCATGGTCTCTGTCTGGTTCTGTGATTGTTTCTGTCTGCTGTATAACTAATTTTGCTGGCTGTAAACTAATTAAGGTGGTGGGATATAATTAGTTAGCTAATCATGTTACAATATGTTAGGATTGGTTAGTTAAATTTCAGTAGAATGATTGGTTAAGGTATAGCTAAGAATATTACTATATAAATTAGGGGTAAACAGGAAGTAAGTTGGGATTTGAAAATAAGGAAAAAGAAACTTGGATTTAAGCTTGCTGGAAGTTCACCCCAATAAACATCAAATTGTTTGCACCTTCGGACTTTGGGTATTGTTGCTCTCTGTTCATGCGGGAAGGACCAGGGAAGTGGGATAGTGAAGGAATAAGCTCTCTAACAGGGGGTTCCCCTTCCTGCATCACCAGCACCACTTCCTTCTCCCAAAGGACCCCTACCCCAGGTACTGCCCCAGCCCAGCATGGCTTAGCTCCCACAGCTGGGTGGGCTGGGCTATGGGAACCTGCCTGGGGGTGTCTCTGCTGTCTGCAAGAATCGTGTGGGGACGTGAAGGTGCTGACAAAGGGAGCCAAACTTACCAGCATCCGCTCCAGTGCCGTGTGCAGCTTCCTGGTTTTATGCGGCAGCCTCTGTGTGTGAGACAGAGCAGGTGAGAGTGTCCCCCGAACCCTAGGGGGATCCTCCAGCCCCCTGCACCAGGACCCTCTCCTGAACCTCACACAGGTTCCACGTCTCCTCCCTGATCATCATAAATCACAACATAAATCTCAGAGCCTCTGCCACGCTGGGGCCTGCATGGAGGCTGACCCCCACGGCCCCTCCACAGCTAGGCCCTGGGCACCCAGAACTGCCTCCATTCCCGAGGGAGTTCTGGGAGTGAAGAAGGCAGTCCCCGGCCCAGAAACTAGACACAAGGATTGTTTCAGCCAGCACTGAGCTGCAGCCACCTTTGGGATGGAACACAGGGTAAAGGGAAGGAAGCAAAGGAGTCTGTAGCTGAATGAGACGACATAGGAGGGAGTTGAGCGGGGTGAGCAGCAGTTGGATTTTGGCCAGGACACTCGCATTCACTGAGCCTGGGGTTCTGGTTCCATCCATGGCTCCTTATAACTGAGCCTGGGGCTCTGGTTCCGGCCCATCGCTTGGTATAACTGAGCCTGGGGCTCTGGTTCCGGTCCATCGCCCAGTGATGAACTCCACCAAGTCTGTTAAGAGCTGAGGGCCATGCTATCATTTCCCACGTCCTAGGGCTTGGATTGACATCTCAGCCCAATGGCCTGGCAAGCTGAACATGCCAAATGGCCTCTTTCCTGGGACAAGCTCCTCCTCTGCCTGTCAGGGCCCAGCAGGGAGATGCTGATTTACCACTGGAGTTGGTCCCAGCGCCTGGGGGAAGTTTTCCCAGGCTGGATGTGACCTGGGGCAGCAGGGCCTGTGCCTTGGTCTGTACCTCCCAGGTCTTGGAGAGGCGACTCACGGACGTGTTGCTCAGACCAAACATCACTGCGAAGAAGGAATTCAGGTTCTTCTGCTCCTTGAGGCTGAAATGGAAGATACAGTTATTCGGGGGCTAGGGGCCACCACTGGGCCTGCATGACACAGCTAGCACAGCAGGGCCCAGCGCCAGGCTGCCTCTATGGAGAGGGCTGGGCTTGGGTGCTGCTGGGACTCCTGGAGGATGAGTTCCCTGCCCGCAAGTCACTCACTGTGCAGCCAGTTTAATGAACTTCCTGAGCAGCTGGGCCCGCTTGCCCGGCTCCGCACAGAGGCAGAGCTCGGTGGCGATCCAGTACTGCAGCTCGTTGAAGCGCCGCATGACGCGCTCCAGGTTCGCCGTGGTTGCGCTGGGAAACGTCTGCTGCCCAAAGATGTAATAGATCAGCTCCACCTTCAAAACACAAGGGCCAGAGCTCAGGGGCTGGGAGTGGACCCACATCTCCTGAGAGCCAGCCCTGCGCCTGGCCCACAGCCCCTCTGCTCTGACCCCAGGCTTATTGCTCCAGACACTGCCCATTACCTGGTGGATGCTGCTGAAGAGGTTCCAGTCATAATCTGTCAGCTGACTGGCCAAGTCCTTGGAGCTGATGAGGTCCAGGGTCTCCGAGGAGCCAACGGTGGGTCCCAACTGCTCAGGATGAGGGGTCTGGATAGAGGGGGAGAGAGAATGTCACACGCCGCCATCTCCTTCGTTCTGCATGCTCTGCATGGCCTGCTGGTGAGCCAGGCAGCCCTGGGCCAGAGCCCTGCCCAGCTCAGCAGGGAGCTGGTAGAAGATCTCAGGTGACAGCAAATGCCCAGGCAGACCAGCCACAGGGGCCAGACCCCAAGCCATCCACACCACAGGACAAGGTGCGGCTCCTGCCACTGGGAGCAGACTGTGGCAGTCCCTGGACAGAGGCACTGCTGCCCAGGGCCTGTGTGCTGCAGTGCTGGGCCTGGGGTCTCCATGTCCTGTAACAACCAGTTCCCAGCTCTGAGTTCCCTGTCTCTGGTAACGGGCAGCAGCCCCCAGGTGGCATGTGTGCTGGACCAGTTGTCCCCAGTCTCAGAGCTTGTGGGATGGGGTCTCCAGCCCTTGGCAAATAGAGGGGCACAAGACTCCCCTGGCCCCCAGCCTAGAACCCCACTCCCCCTGCCCAGCCCTCACCAGGGTGTGCAGCTCCTGGACATTCACAACAAAGAGTCTCTCGTTCAGACCCAGGGACGTGTACACGCTGATGGTGTCCATCTGCAGCCCCGCTTTATCTGTCAGACAGAGAGAGAGCCTGTTGGAGAGCTACTCCTGCAGTAGCCACCGGGCGGCGGTGTTTGCACACACACCAGCCAGCAGGGACGGGCACGTTCCCCGAGAGAGCGCAGGGTGAGCATGGGGAGAGGGGTCAGGTGTCGCTGCTGCAGAAAAGGGGTTGTGCAGGTGAACAAGCCTCCAGATGCTTGGGAGACCCCAGGGAGGGGATGGGGGAGCAGTCAGGCAGCCACTGCCTAAAAGGAATGTATCCCACGCCCCCAGCCTCATTACTGCCCCTCTTCACTCCAGCTGCTTCAAGGACATCCTGCCCCAGCGCAGCTGGTGGGGAGGAGGGAGGAGGACGTGCTGCCCCAGTGCAGCTGGCGGGGAGGAGGAGACATGCTGCCCCAGTGCAGCTGGCAGGGGAGGTTGGGGGGAGACGTGCTGCCCCAGCGCAGCTGGTGGGGAGGAGGGAGGAGGACGTGCTGCCCCAGTGCAGCTGGCAGGGGAGGTTGGGGGGAGACGTGCTGCCCCAGTGCAGCTGGTGGGGGGAGTGGGGAGAACGTGCTGCCCCAGTGCAGCTGGCAGGGGAGGTTGGGGGGAGACGTGCTGCCCCAGTGCAGCTGGCAGGGGAGGTTGGGGGGAGACGTGCTGCCCCAGTGCAGCTGGCAGGGGAGGTTGGGGGGAGACGTGCTGCCCCAGTGCAGCTGGCAGGGGAGGTTGGGGGGAGATGTGCTGCCCCAGTGCAGCTGGCAGGGGAGGTTGGGGGGAGACGTGCTGCCCCAGTGCAGCTGGTGGGGAGGAGGGAGGAGGACGTGCTGCCCCAGTGCAGCTGGTGGGGGGAGTGGGGAGAACGTGCTGCCCCAGTGCAGCTGGCAGGGGAGGTTGGGGGGGGGAACGTGCTGCCCCAGTGCAGCTGGCAGGGGAGGTTGGGGGGGGGAACGTGCTGCCCCAGTGCAGCTGGTGGGGGGAGTGGGGAGAACACACTTCCCAGCTCCCCGCCCACGCCACGCCGCTCACTCACCCCCTGCTGAGTTGACTTTGACCAGCATGCGCTCACCATGCCCGCCCTCCCGATGGGCGAGGGACTGGAGCACATCACGCACGGAGGCGTTCACTGGCAGCACCATGGTGAGGCAGGAGTGGTCCGCTCTGTAGACATCATAGGGCACTATGGAAGGCAGGGGGCACATTAGCGAGACCCCTATGGCCAGGACCCAGCCAGCTGAGGGCAGCAGTCACCCAGGTTCCTTGGGCAGGGAGCCCGGTTTGGTGGCAGGTTTGAGCTGTGAACTCCATGGGAGGCAGTCTGGGGTCCCAGAGCACAAGCCCTGACTGCAAGTCCCTGTGGGCTCCGAGCAGGGCCCGGGCTCTGGGGTGTGGGGGCCACCATGTCAGGGAGTCTGCACCCCACACACCTCCCAGGGTGACTGTGTCTAAGGGGAGGTGTGACACTCTTTACCCCAAAGCAACACCCTGGCACCCCCATATCTACCATGGTGATATAATTATGATGTGTTTTGTAAAAAGTCTGCCTTGCGAGGTACTATTTTAAAAGTCTTGATCTGTTGAGCATTAATATCCTGATGGATTGTACGTGCAATCATTGTATGCAAAGTTATGAAGTTTTGCTGTGTGTGTTACTGAAATATGTTGTGAGTTTGGGAACACCCACAAGCAGCCTTTTGGGTACAACAATGGAGAAGCCAGACAGTGCTGATGGCTCAGTAAGGGGAATCCACTAGGGTTGCCAGGCGTCTGGTTTTCAGCCAAAATGCCCATTCGAAAAGGGACCTGGCAGCTCCGGTCAGTACTGCCAACTGGGCTGTTAAAAGTCTGATCGGTGGTGGTGGGGATGAGGAGGGGGCCTGCACCAGCTCTCTCTGTGGAGCTCGAAGGTTGTGCAAGCCCCGGTAGGCAGGGGGTGGATCCCAGCAGAGAGGCTGGGAAAGGCATTCGGCTGCACTCTGGGGCCGGCAGGCTTAACCCCAGACACGGTGGGCCCCACGGTGGCCGGGGGTTCCCTGCGGAGCGGGCATTGTGGCCTTTAGGAAGTGCCTTCAGCCCCCTCCCTACCTGGCCCTCTGCTTCCCGGCCGGCGAGAGTGGAGGGAGGAGCTGCCCCGGCTTCCCAGGAGCTTTATGCAGCCAGCAGCAGGGGAGGGGGCCAGGGCGAGCCGTCACCACCTGCCCCGGGCCCAGTAGCCTGCTCCCGCGGGGGTGCTGTGCCGGCCTCACTCGGGATCATGCGGCCAGCAGGTAAGGGGCTGTGGCTGGTCAGTCTCCTCTCGGGGATGAATGGGCTGCGCGGAAGCATGGGGCTGAAGTTGAAGCTCCTGTCCCCAGAGAACAGGAAAAACTTTTGTCCTCCCTGAGCCATGTGTCCAGGATTCATGGTAGACAGAGCAGCCTCTGAGGCCCAGGAAATGCTAGGGCAGTGCTGGTGCAGCTACTATTTAAGGGGCCGCCTGACATCAGCACCTCCCGGAGCCCCTGCAAACTGCACCAGCCAGAGTCGCCCAGAGCCCACACCCCGAACCCCTCCCGTGCCCCAACCCCCTGCCCTAGCTCAGAGCCCCCTCACACACCCAAACTCCCTCTCGGAGCCTGCACCCTGCATCCCCTCCCGCACCCAAACTCCTTCCCAGAGTCTGCACCTGCCTCCTACACTCCGAACGGGTTGGCCCTAGCCCGGAGCATCCTCCTGCACCCTGAACCCCTAATCCCCAGAGCCCACACCCCCAGCCGGAGTGCCCTCCCACACCCCAACCCCCTGCCCCAGCCAAGTGAAAGTGAGTGAGGGTGGGGGAGAGCGAGCAGTGGAGATGGGGGGGGGGATGGAGTAAGTGGGGGTGGGGCCACGGGGAAGAGGGCAGGGCATGGGTCTTTGGTTTTCTGAAATTAGAAAGTTGGCAACCCTAGAATCCACGTTACCATTATCTGTGTACAATGAAGCCTTCTCAAAGGGGGCAGGTAAACAATGGACACTTTTTGACTCACATCATAGCAAAAGATCTTTCCAGCAAGCTGGAGGAACCTATAAACGGGGGAAGTGTGTGTGTGTGTGTGTGTGTGTGTGCGCGTGAGAGAGAGAGGGCGGAAGCAGTCTCTGTGTGTGTATTGTGTGTGAAGGGGCAGAAGCAGTCTTGTGTGGTGTGTGTGTGTAAGGGGGTAGAAGAAATCTGTGTGTGAGAGATAGAGAGAGGGCAGAAGCAGTCTTGTGTGTGGCATGTGTGAGGGGGCAGAAGCAGTGTGTTTCTGTGTGTGTGGGTGCGCGTGCATGTGTGTGTGTGTGAGAGAGAGAGAGAGAGGGAGCAGAAGCACTCAGTCTGGTGTGTGTGTGTGTGAGGGAGCAGAAGCAGTCTGTGTGTGTGAGTGAGTGAGAAGGGGAAGAAGCAATCTGTGCATGTGAGGGGTCAGAAGCAGTCTTGTGTGGTGTGTGTGAGGGAGCGGAAGCAATCTGTACGTGTGTGTGTGAGAGAGGGGGCAGAAGCAATCTTCTGTGTGATGTGTGAGAAGGGGTGGAAACAGTCTGTGTGTGTGTGCGTGCGCGCGCACGCACATGTGTGAGGGGGCGGAAGCAGCCTGTCTGTGTGTGTGGGTGAGGGGGCGGAAGCAGCCTGTCTGTGTGTGTGGGTGAGGGGGCTGACGCAGAGCTGCTACCTTTGTCCTGGGCCCCGATGGCACAGCTGTTATTCAGCGTGGCATCCTCAAGGCTGGCGATCCAGTTCACTGTGCTCCGAACCTGGGATGGGGGAACGAAGAAGAGTCCGCATGGGGTGCCGAATGGCAGACACTGGCGTCTGCCATGCTCACAGTCCAAGGGGACAGCACTCCCATGGAGACACACAGGGCAGCTCAGGTGAGCCAGGCCCTCAAAGCACCACACAATTGCCCTCAGCCTGTGTCAGGGCCACTCCCTTTCGGGGCGTTTGCTTGGCTCCCTGCCCACCTATCATGCCCCTAGGAGAGGGGCAGCAGGTGCCCCGTGGCGCTGCTGGGCTGTCGGTACCTTGGGCTGTGGAGATGCGCTTCCGCCACCGTTCTCCAGTCTGCAAAGAGGAGAAACACACACGGGTGAGAGCCCTAGAGCTGGCACCTCCCAGGCGTGAATCAGCGCGCTGCTCCCTGCAGTCACAGCACCTGGGGGGCACCACGTCGCCCAGAGCAGAGCTGGCGGCCGCGAGTTCACTTGGGGAGTTCAGCTTGGGGCTCCCCCACCAGAGCACTGAGCCCCCAGAGCTTCCTGTAGGTTTAAACCCCTCCTTCTCAGCTGGAAGCCCAGATACCTGGATGGGGAGAGGGTCTGAATGATACTGACTAGTTTCCTCCTCCACAGAGTGTGTCCTCCTGGCATGTCCAAGATTCCTAAGCCTCCCAAGTCCATTCCCTCTGAGGCACAGAGGCCTGGCCCAGCCACGCGAGTTAGCAGCAGGGCTGGGGTAGAAGGCAGACCTCTTGACTCCCCACCCCCACTCTAACCCCACACACCTGCGCATCCATCCTGAGACTAGGACCCAGCACTCCAGTCACTGCCACACGGGTGTAAGCAGTGTCAGGATGAGCTCCACCCTGACATCTGGTGGTGAGGTGTGGCAAGTTGTGGAAAAGAACTTCAGGGGCCGATCTCATTTGCATAGGCACACCCACCACGCCTAGAATGAGACCATAGCTGCCCAAATGGTCACTTTGGCTGCTGTGGGATCCCCAGTGTCTCTGTTATTGGGGCAGGAAGAATAAATTGTTATTACCCTGATTATGGGAACTGTGCTTGGAACTGTACGTGGCCTTTTGTTACGATGGAGGGATTCACCATCATCTAAGTAGCACTCGCTAGGCAAGGGTCATGGGTTCCAAAACTGTGTGAATGGAGAGAGGCTGGGGACAAGTATTAATACTTGGTGGCATGGGCCCCTTGGTGAGGGCCTTACATGCTGATTGCACTTCCTCCTCTCTCTACTGTGGAATATCAGAGCTGATTTTGATTTCATTAGAAGTCTAGTTATAGGCTGCTGAGCTCACTTTGGGCTGACAGTGCACCAGCACTGGGGCTCCCCTACTATAAGCTGAATTCACCTAAGAGCTGAAATCACTGAGTGTTGTGTTAAGTAGTGGGGGAGCCTGAAGATATATTGTGGAGCAGTTTGCGGGACGGCTGGTGAAGCAGTTCGACGCGGAGCAGTGTGTGGATGGCAGGAGCTGCTTGTGGGCCGTGGAGCTGAGCGAAGGAGTTCGTGGGGCGGCTGGCGGAGCGGAGTGCAGCTGAGCGAAGGAGTTCGTGGGGCGGCTGGCGGAGCGGAGCGCAGCTGAGCGAAGGAGTTTGTGGGGCGGCTGGCGGAGCGGAGTGCCGCTATGGGGCGGTCAGCTTCAGATCACGTAAGGTGCCTCTTACCCCCGTCCCATTTCCACCCAGGTTGGGAGGTAAAGCTCCGCCGATAAACTTTCGAACTCTGGGGCTGCCCTGACCAGGGACAGAGACTTTTGGGGCATTGGACTTTTGGGGTTGCTGGACTCAAGAACCAAAGGGAAAGGACATGCCCCAATTTGCCTGGGGTGGGGTTGTTTTTGCTCATGGGTTGTGTTATGAATCCGGTTGGTGGTGTTTCCCCAACATAATGCCACATTGTTTCTCTCTGTTATTAAAAGACTTTTGCTACACTCAGACTATGTGCTTGCGAGAGGGGAAGTATTGCCTCTTGGAGGCGCCCAGCGGGGGTGGTATATATTTGTCCCAGGTCACTGGGTGGGGGCTCGAGCCGGTTTGCATTGTGTTATTGGAATGGAACCCCTAGATATTGAACCCGGCCCTTGTTGCTGCCAACTCTGACGGGCAGAAGGGTTACATTTTTGGGGGCTCGTCCGGGATCGCCTGGGTCAGTACCCCTCGCAAGCACCTGTTGAGTGATCCACTACATTGGGAAACAATTTATATTTTTTTTTGTTTGTGCTTATATTTTGAGGAAATTACTGTTTGTATAATGGCTAATATGTCAGGTTTGTTGGGCCCTGGCTCAGCAGCTTCTAGCTCGGCGGCTGCAGCCTCAGCTGATGATTGGACAAAAGCTCTGGGGCAAATATTGGAAAAGGTTGTGCTGCCCCATGCTGAGTCAGACTCTTGTCGTAAGTTAAGATTATTTGCTGGGGAGGAGGAGTTTGAACCCTGGTTAGAGCATACCACTGAAATGCTGCAAGAGTGGGTCGTACCAGATGCAGAAAAGCGAAGATGCCTTATAGAGAGCCTTGGCGGCCCAGCATTAGATGTGATTCGCACCCTGAAGCTCATTGACCCTGGGGTCAGTGTGAAGGACTGCCTAGAGGCCCTTGAACACAACTTTGGGAGCGTAGAGGGCCCTGAAGACAGCTACTGTAAGTTCCTTAATTCCCGACAACAAAAGGGCGAGAAGGCTTCAGCCTACATACAGAGACTGGAGAGACTGCTTCAGAGAGCTGTCATGAGGGGAGCAGTGACTGCTGAGCAGATGGATCAGACCAGACTGGCTCAAATTGTAAGAGGAACTCAGTATCAGAACCCGATTCTACTTCATCTCCGGCTAAGAGAACGACGGGAACATCCCCCAAGTTACTCCCAGCTGATAAAAGAGGTCCGAGAGGAGGAAGAAAGGCAGGCTGCCAGTGAGTTTTGGGAAGCCCAAACATCGGAGCCAGCCAGCACAACACCACTGCAAATGGCCAGTGTACTGATGGTGAGCACCAGAGAGGAACTTGCCCAACAAATGCAGGTCCTGACGGAACGGATAGCTGAGCTGCAAAGTACCGTTGACCGAGTTAAGACTTCTAGGAATAAGAAGCCTCAAACTGTGGCGATTGAGAAGCCCGCACTTAGAGCCACCATCCCCCCCAGGCAAAGGGGGAAAGGTCAATTCTTCTGCTACCGATGTGGTCAGGATGGACACAGTGCTGCCAAGTGCCGTAATGAAGAAAACCCCTCCTTAGTGTATGGAAAGCTGAGGATCAGTTGGGAGAGATCCGGTAGCTGCCAGAGGGTCTGGGGACGGGGACCCCCCAGGTCTGCAGGATTTGAAGATTCCCCCAGAAAAGACTGTCCAGCTGGGATCCCTGCAGGACTGATAGGGCCTCGAGCAGAGGTCATGGTGAGGATCGAAGGGGTGGAGTGTAAAGCAGTGCTTGACACTGGATCTCAAGTGACTATTATATTTCAGTCATTCTACCAACAGATGCTTAGGCACCTGCCTATACAGCCACTGACTGGCCTTGGCCTATGTGGCCTCAGCATGGATGAATACCCCTATCAAGGGTATGTCATAGTGCACCTGGAATTCCCAGAGGAGGTTGCTGGGGTAAGAGAAGAGGTAGACACAGCTGCCTTAATATGCCCTGACCCTAAAGGGACTTCTGATGTGTCTGTGCTGATAGGGACCAACTCCAGTCTCTTCAAGGTACTCGCGGATTACTGCAGAAGGCGGGCTGGGGACCAGTACCTGAATACCCTGATGATCCATACGCTTTGTGCTGAAGCCTATAGGAAAATTGAGAGCGCTAAAAGGGACACATCTGAGCTACCGCTTGGGGCACTGAAGTACGCGGGCACAACCCCCTTAGTAGTGCCTGCAAGGACGGAGCAAGAAGTGCTTGTCATGAGTACCTGTCTGAAAGGCAGTAAAGGGATGTTAGCAATGATAGAGCAGCCGATGGGAGGAGAGCTCCCTGAAGGAGTGCTGGTCCCCAGTGGAGTCATAACCCTACCTGCTGAAGCCCAGGAAAGGGTGACTATACTGATTGCTAATGAAACGAGTCGTGATATTTTTGTGAAGCAAGGACAAAAGATAGCAGACCTCTTTGAGCCTGAGTCGATTGTAAAACCCCAGTATGAAACTCCAGTTCCGGCAATAGACCCAGCAAAGTTTGACTTTGGAGATTCACCAGTATCCGAGGACTGGAAAGATCGCCTGAGGAAGAAACTTTGTGAAAGATCCAAGGTGTTCTCACTGCATGAGTGGGATGTGGGATGTGCAAAAGGAGTAGAGCACAATATCAGACTACGTGACTCTCGACCTTTCAGGGAGAGATCTAGGAAGATTGCTCTCTCTGAGATGGAAGATGTGCGACATCATCTTCAGGAGCTGGCTGCGAATGGCATCATTACAGAGTCCCGCAGCCCATACGCCTCACCCATTGTGGTAGTCCGCAAAAAGAATGGGAAAATCCGGATGTGTATTGACTACCGCACCCTAAACAGCCGTACGGTGGTCGACCAGTACACTGTGCCTCGAGTGCAAGACGCCTTAGACTGTTTGCTGGGAAGCCAGTGGTTCTCTGTGTTGGATCTTCGAAGTGGATACTACCAGATCCCTCTGGGAGAAGAAGATAAGGAGAAGACAGCCTTCATCTGCCCATTAGGGTTTTATCAGTTCGAACGCATGCCCCAAGGGATTTCTGGAGCACCTGCCACCTTTCAACGTCTCATGGAGAAAGTTGTGGGAGACATGAATTTACTGCAAGTGTTAGTTTATTTGGATGACCTGATTGTGTTTGGAAGAACCTTAGAGGAGCATGAAGAAAGACTTCTTAAAGTGCTTGATAGGTTGGAGGATTATGGTCTGAAGCTTTCAATTGACAAATGCCAGTTCTGCAGAACCTCAGTGAAGTATGTGGGTCACATTGTGTCCCAAGAAGGTGTGAGTACTGATCCTGATAAAATAGAAGCACTCACTACATGGCCACGTCCAAGTAACTACAGAGAACTCAAGACCTTCCTTGGATTTAGTGGCTACTACCGCAGATTTGTGAAAAACTATGCTACGATTGTAAAGCCTCTGAATGATCTTACCAGGGGACATCAGTCCAGCAAGAACAAATCTAAGTCCAAGAATAAGGGGAGGTCCCCAAAGCCTCCTGTGCAGAGACACAATGGCCCCTTTGCACCATTTGGGCCACGGTGGGATGAGAGATGTGAAAGGGCTTTTCAAGAAATCATTACTTGCCTAACTCATGCTCCAGTCCTAGTTTTTGCTGACCCAAGCAAACCATTTATCCTGCATACTGATGCCAGTTTGGAGGGTCTGGGAGCAGTCCTGTACCAGGAAGTGGAAGGCAAATGTAAACCTGTAGCCCTTGCCAGCCGAGGATTGTCTGATAGTGAAACTCGCTATCCCACCCACAAGCTGGAGTTTTTGGCCTTGAAATGGGCCATCACTGAGAAATTTCGAGACTACTTGTATGGTGCTCAGTTCCAGGTGTGGACAGACAACAATCCACTGACTTATGTGTTAACAAGTGCTAAGCTGGATGCTACAGGGCAGAGATGGGTGGCCGCCTTGGCTAGCTATGAGTTCAGCATTCAGTACCGATCAGGGAGAAGCAATGTAGATGCAGATGCATTGTCCAGGCGTCCGCAGGCTCCAGAAGTTGCTGTGATACCCACAGATGGAGTGAGAGCTATTTGCAGTGTGAGTCGCCGAGAGCCAGAGGCCCGTGAAGACTTTCAGGGATGTGTTGCAGAAGCTTTGGGCCTGCCCCCTGAATGCATGCCTTCTGCTTCGGTGAACTATATTGCATTAGACCAATCTCCTTTGCCCATGCTCAATGCGGCTGACTGGCAAGAAGCCCAGCGGCAAGATATTGACATTCGTGATACACTACTTGCCAAAAGGGAGGGGCGAAGCCCAACTGCGGTTGTCCCACCTAACCCGGAGGGTAAACTACTATTGAGAGAATGGACCAAACTAAAACTGATTCAGGGAGTGCTACACCGAATGACCACTGACCCTTTACAAAAACAACGAGCACAACTAGTACTGCCAAAAAAGTACAGAGCCCTGGCCATGAGGGCCCTGCATGATGACTTTGGGCATTTAGGGATGGAGAGGACCCTGGAACTTATTCGTAGTAGGTTCTATTGGCCCCGAATGGCTGAAGATGTTCGCAGGAAATGTGAGACTTGCGCTCGATGTGTTCAAAGGAAAACTCTGCCCACGAGGGCTGCATATCTCAAGAACATCACCAGCAACAAACCTTTGGAGTTGGTATGCATTGATTTCTTGTCTGTAGAGGTAGACAAGAGGAATGTTGGAAACATTCTAGTAGTGACTGACCATTTTACACGGTATGCACAAGCATATCCCACACGTGATCAGAGGGCCACCACCGTTGCTCGAGTATTGTGGGACAAATATTTCTCAGTCTATGGATTCCTGGCTCGGATACACTCTGATCAGGGGCGGGATTTTGAGAGCCACCTTCTGAAGGAGGTGCTGAAGATAGCAGGAATTAAAAAGTCTAGGACAACGCCTTATCACCCCCAAGGTGATCCTCAGCCCGAGAGGTTCAATCGAACCCTATTAGATATGTTGGGAACTTTGCGACCAGAGCAGAAGGCAACCTGGAGCCAGCATGTCGCATTTCTGGTGCATGCCTACAATGCCACAAAGAACGATGCTACGGGAGTCACCCCATATCTCTTGATGTTTGGGCGAGAACCAAGATTACCCATAGACTTGTGCTTTGGTGTATCAGAGGATGGAGATAGCTATGAAACTCATCAGCAATATGTATCCCGACTAAGAGAAAAGCTGCGGGATGCTTATCGCTTAGCTACTGCTGCGGCTCGGAAGAACGCAGACCGCAACAAACATCGATATGATGCTAGAGTGCGTTCGCAGGAGCTCCAGCCGGGGGACAGAGTCCTGCTGCGAAATTTGGGTATTGCTGGCAAACACAAGATAGCTGACAGATGGAAGGCAATACCTTACCTGGTGATGGAAAAGCTGGGAGATCTGCCGGTCTACAAGATCAAACCTGAAGACGGTCCAGGGCAAATAAAGACGGTGCATAGAAACCTTTTGCTCCCTGTGGGGGAATTGGTAAGCACCCCTTGTGAGATGGGCCACGGCAGGGCCGCCGGGCAGAACAGAGGTGCTAGACCAAAGCCGCCATCCAACACAGACAGTGGGCCCCCTGCAGCTAACTTACCCCTATTCTGCACATCTGAGAGTGAGTCTGAGGAGGAAGACACAACCCTGGTGTATCCTGGGATGGAGACAAGATTTCAGTCTCGATCAGCTGAACCAAACGAGAGTTTTCCCTCTTCCGCCCTAAACCCAATGGCGGAACTATTTAGGCCCCTTTCTGATACCCCGGTGCTGCTGATGAGACCCCCCCTGTGATGACACACACAGGTTATTGGACAATGGGGACAGACAGGTAGAGGATGTCCTGGGCACCTTGGACCCTCCAGCGTTAGAACTAGGAGTGCAGGGGCCTATGCCAGTAGCCGAGGGACCCTCCAGGGAAGCCTCTCCATCCGTCACTCAAGAGGATGTTCCCCTTACTTCGGCAACAGAGATTCTCAATAGACGAGACAGGGTGATAAGACCAGTGAAACGGTTAACTTATGATGCACCTGGGGTGACTAGTGAGGAGCCAATACATTTAGCACACAGGCTTGTGGAAGCTAAAGTGGGCTTCCTGAGGCCCTTTGGAGGAAACCAATGAGTTGGTATAAAGGGAGTGTGATTTGTCGGGACGACAAAGTCTCGGCTGGGGGGAGGATGTAAGCAGTGTCAGGATGAGCTCCACCCTGACATCTGGTGGTGAGGTGTGGCAAGTTGTGGAAAAGAACTTCAGGGGCCGATCTCATTTGCATAGGCACACCCACCACGCCTAGAATGAGACCATAGCTGCCCAAATGGTCACTTTGGCTGCTGTGGGATCCCCAGTGTCTCTGTTATTGGGGCAGGAAGAATAAATTGTTATTACCCTGATTATGGGAACTGTGCTTGGAACTGTACGTGGCCTTTTGTTACGATGGAGGGATTCACCATCATCTAAGTAGCACTCGCTAGGCAAGGGTCATGGGTTCCAAAACTGTGTGAATGGAGAGAGGCTGGGGACAAGTATTAATACTTGGTGGCATGGGCCCCTTGGTGAGGGCCTTACATGCTGATTGCACTTCCTCCTCTCTCTACTGTGGAATATCAGAGCTAATTTTGATTTCATTAGAAGTCTAGTTATAGGCTGCTGAGCTCACTTTGGGCTGACAGTGCACCAGCACTGGGGCTCCCCTACTATAAGCTGAATTCACCTAAGAGCTGAAATCACTGAGTGTTGTGTTAAGTAGTGGGGGAGCCTGAAGATATATTGTGGAGCAGTTTGCGGGACGGCTGGTGAAGCAGTTCGACGCGGAGCAGTGTGTGGATGGCAGGAGCTGCTTGTGGGCCGTGGAGCTGAGCGAAGGAGTTCGTGGGGCAGCTGGCGGAGCGGAGCGCAGCTGAGCGAAGGAGTTCGTGGGGCGGCTGGCGGAGCGGAGTGCAGCTGCGCGAAGGAGTTTTGTGGGGCGGCTGGCGGAGCGGAGCGGAGCGCCACTATGGAGCTATGGGGCGGTCAGCTTCAGATCACGTAAGGTGCCTCTTACCCCCGTCCCATTTCCACCCAGGTTGGGAGGTAAAGCTCCGCCGATAAACTTTCGAACTCTGGGGCTGCCCTGACCAGGGACAGAGACTTTTGGGGCATTGGACTTTTGGGGTTGCTGGACTCAAGAACCAAAGGGAAAAGGGCATGCCCCAATTTGCCTGGGGTGGGGTTGTTTTTGCTCATGGGTTGTGTTATGAATCCGGTTGGTGGTGTTTCCCCAACATAATGCCACATTGTTTCTCTCTGTTATTAAAAGACTTTTGCTACACTCAGACTATGTGCTTGCGAGAGGGGAAGTATTGCCTCTTGGAGGCGCCCAGCGGGGGTGGTATATATTTGTCCCAGGTCACTGGGTGGGGGCTCGAGCCGGTTTTCCATTGTGTTATTGGAATGGAACCCCTAGATATTGAACCCGGCCCTTGTTGCTGCCAACTCTGACGGGCAGAAGGGTTACACGGGTTACACTGCAGCGTCTCCAGGACTCAGGCCCGCATGAGGCACAGGCATGGCTCCGGTTACGGCTGAGTTGCTGTGAGAGATGGCCGTCTAGGCACGGACGGGGCCTCAGGGGATTAAGGAGATGGGGCGGGGCGGTGACTCACGTTCTGTTCCTCCGACGATCCTGTGTCTGGTCCCGGAGCAGGCTGCACAGGCGAGGATCCCGGCTCACAAAGTCTGAGAGGTTCTGCAGGACAAGGGCTCTGGCTGGTCAGTGCCAAGCTGCACCGTACAGGGCAGTGATTCCAGAGCATGTGCTGGGACACCTGAGGTCACCCTACGCAGGGGCCTGGAAATCTCTCCCTGCGGGGGTGGTATTTGGGGTTGGCTCCATGGGGAGCAATGCCCCCACATGACACCCCTGGCAATGCCAGCATGACTTGTGGCAGGTTGAGTGCCTGAGGCAAAAAGGATGGAGTCCTGCTATGCAGGGTGCAGTTGCCAGGGGCAGTTTATCTTTCCTAGGGTAGCACCCCTGGTGCTGGATTACGGAATTGCGTCCTCATGGGCTGCATCCCCACTGGCAAGGCACGTGCAAGGAACGGTGGCCACGGGTGGCAAGGCACAGAGCTCAGCAACTCCAGGGCCAGGACCAGCCTCATTATTCCCTTGGATGTCAGCCCCCTTCAGCCCACTGTTCACCACACTCCCTCGACGTGCTGCTTAGCTCCTCCCCCCCCGCAGTACCTGCAGCAGGGTTATGGCACTGTGGTCAGCCTGCAGCAGGTGCCCATAGAGCAGCACCCACTGGCTGACCAGCCTCAGGATCTTCTGCCGCTTGCTGAGGGAGTAGACAGCCTTCTCCTGCTCCGAGCCCTCTGATGGCTCCGCATGGAAAGTGGGGGCCAGTCAAGGAAGCCACTAGGTCAGTTTGTGCTGGGAGCAGTAATGGGATCAGGCAGCAAGTCTGCAGGGCATGCCCAGGGGCAATTGGCCCCACTGCACAGAGCAGGGCGAGCCCTGCAGTGTGCACCCAGAGACCAGCAGAAGCAATCAGCCCCACAGCACAGGCATGTGGGGACCGTGCCTCAGGCACAGCAAGAGGCGATCAGACCCACTGCATGGGCAGTGGTGGGGACCAGGACCCCCACATTGCTAGCTTTAGCAGCACTGTCCTTTTGCTGACAATCACCCCATTCCACATCCCAGACACCCCCCCCCCCCCGCCATGTGCAAGGAGCTCTGTCTAGGCTGTAGCTCGGCAGCTGTGATGCCTTTGCTCTCTGCATACGGCCCCTGTGCAGCGTGCAGCTTGGTGCAGACTGGCCCAGGCCACAGGTGCTCTGAGCCAGAGGGGGCAGACTATGGCCGCACGAGAGAGCTCAGACCAATGCAGTTGCACCAGTGTATGCTCTCTTTGCAGTGCAGACATAGACTGAGAGACCAGCAAAATGAACCAGGATCTGGGTCTCCCTGTGAAAGTGTGGAGGGGGTGGCACTGCCAGGCCAGTGGGCCCTGATAATGGGCCTGTCTCTTCAGAAAGCAGAGCCCAAGTGAAGAACACACAGACTGCAGAGCTACAGACCCCCTAGCGGTTCTCTGGAGGGCTCCTCACAGATTCTCTCTGTTTCTCTGTCTTTTGTGGTCAGGAGAAAACCCCTGTGACCCACCCCCTCCCCGGCTGCCCTGCGAGGTGCTGGTCCCTGCAGCCCTAGAAGGATATTGGTGCAGCAGGGCTCTGCAGAGCTGGGCGGTCGGCATGAACACATTGTAGGTCAGCAGGAAATCCCCAATCAAGGTATCTGAAAAACACCAGCCCAGCATGCGTTAAAGGGTTCTCGCCCCAGGCAGGACCCACTGGTTCTGGGCCCAGCAGCAATCCCAGGCAGGGGCTCTGGGCCCAGCATGCTCCCACCATCCCTTCAACCATCCCAGTCCCCCACCCCCAAACCACCTCAGCCCCCTGTACTCCCACCCCCCAACCATCCCAGCCCCCTCAAACCATCCCAGCCTCCATGTCCTATAAGCCCGCAACCATCCCAGCCCCTGTGCTCCAACCATCTCCCCAGCCATCCCAGCCCCTGCGTTGCCTTCGGAGCTGGATGGCCAGAGAGCAGCTGCTGCTCTCCGGCTGTCCAGCTCTGACGGCAGCGCCACCGCCAGCAGCAGCGCAGAAGTGAGGGTGGCCTGGTCTGGTGTTGCCACCCTCACTTCTGCGCTGCTGTTGATGGTGGCTCTATCTTTAGAGCTGTGTGCCCAGCCAGCAGCCGCCGCTCTCCAGCTGCCCTTTTGGGTCGGGACCCCCAGTTTGAGAAATGGAGACTTAAGGGCTTTATATGTTTGTGTTTTTAAATACATAGTCATGCTTTGATACAACACTGAAATTTAAAATTTAAATATCTGAAACCATGAATGCAATTTTTTAAAAATACTATGACCGTGAAATTTACCAAACTGGACCATGAATTTGTAAGGCTCTAGCTGTGGGCGTTGTGTGGAGGATGTCAGACAGTCTCTGCTCTGCACTTCCCTTTAGTGCTGCAGGAGCTTGGCACCATGTCCCAGCTCAGAGAAGCTCTGAATGTGCATGTGCCCAGGAGTGTGTATCTGTGTGCGTGTGTATCCAGGCTCACGTCCATGCACATGTGTATCTCTGCGCACAGGCATGCCTGCGCCTGTGTATCTGGGAACGCGTGTCTCTGGGCGTGTTGGTGCACATGTATCCGCGGGAGCGTGTATCCGGGGGCCCAGCCAGCCCACACATACCCAGGGGGTCTGAGAATGTCGCATCCAGCCTCATGGCTTCCAGCAAATGCTCCAGGATCTTGTCAGGGGTCCCGGCCATCACCGAGTACCTGGAGGACAGAGCACGCCCACGCATGTCAGACTCCCGCAGGGTCATAATCCTCATCCCCTAGACACATGGCCGAGCCACAGCCCACACAGGCTCAGCAGAGCCACCAGGTGGCCAACTACAGAAATGCCTCTACCTGCCCCACACACGCTCCGAATCTGGAAGCTGTGGCCCATAGTTGAGATGTGTTCCAGCATCCTTTGCAGCAAGCACCATGGCTCCTTTGAAACATTGCAGCTGCCTCCCACAACAGACCCTGGGAGGCCAAGGGAAGCAGAAGCAACAGCTTCCCACCCTGCTGCATCAGACCCCATCAGAGGGAGGAGATGGGGTGAGGGTGGGGAGCTGCATGGGACAGCCTGGGGTTGCAGTGAGGTCTCCCTGGGAACAACCCAATCTGTCTCAGTGCCACCCGGGCCCTGGGGTGCTGCTGGTCCCAGGCCTGGCAAGGTTTTGGCCGCGGGGGTAGAAGCCGCTGTACCTACTGCTCCCCGCAGACGGTGACTGGTTGCTGCAGCCGCTGCCCTGCAGGTTCTTCTCCAGCACTAGCACCACCTTCCCGTGCTCCTTCAGGCGCATGGTATTGGCCTCGACATCCTAGAGAACCCAGCATGAGTGCTGCTGCTGAACTGTCTCCATGAGATGGGTCAGCAGGGGTGGGGCAGGGCAGTGCAAGAACTGGGGCAGGGCAAGGGGTAGGGCAGAGCAAGAACTGGGGCAGGGTTGGGAAGGGGGGGAGGGATAGCTCAGTGGTTTGAGCATTGGCCTGCTAAACCCAGGGTTGTGGCCTTGAGGGGGCCATTTAGGGATCTGGGGTAAATATTCGGGATTGGTCCCCCTTTGAGCAGGGGGTTGGACTAGATGACCTCCTGAGGTCCCTTCCAACCCTGATATTCTATGATTCTAAGGACTGGATCAGGGCAAGGGGCAGGACAATGACTGGGGCAGGAATAGGGCACTGCAAGGTTTAGGGCAGGGGCAGGGCTAGGGGCAGAGCAAGGGCTGGGACAGGGCAAGGAGTGGGGGTGGGGGCAGAAAGTCCACTCCCTTCCTAGGTAGGAGATGCACCAGGTCCCTCCCGCTCCCACAGTGACTGTTGGTCCCTGCATTGGGATTTGCTCATGCTAGTGGCTGCCCTGCCCTGGGACTCTGCTTTTGCAGACTCGTCCCGGGGCAGGTGTCTCTCAGGGCAGGGTGGGGCAGTGGGTGACAGCAGCACAGTGGGCTGGAGCATGAAGTGCCTGGGTTCCAGGCAGCTCCAGGAGGAAAGGCACCGAGTCCCGTTCCCTGGTTGTTTCTCTTAGCCGGCCGGCAGAGGGTCCTGGTGACACTGTCATCAGGCCCAGGAGCTCCATGGATTTGAGTCCGGTGAGTACTGGGCCAGAGAGAGCCCCAGTCAGCAGAAACTGGACCATGAGGCCAAGATGCCTGACTGCATGATGTGGATAATTGAGAAGATGCAGGTGGTTTCCAGAGGGCCCATGGCTGGACACGGCTCGTTCCAGCCCAGAGGAGAATATCAGTGATGATGGACAGAGCCAAAGAGGTGGGGTCGCAGGCAAACTGGCAGGCTGCCTGGAGGGCACCATGCATCAGTCCCCATGTGTGACAGAGTAGGAATTTTTCATAATATTTTGGATGACTGTGTGTGCCTCAGTTTCCCCTACGTGTGTATGGTTAACTAGGTGGGGGGAAAGATCCAGGTGTGGCTACCTGGGGCCTGGGCTGAGAAGGCAATGACCATTCCAATTGCCCCAGACATTTGGTACCTAGCAACTAACAACCATGGACAGCAGACCCCTCCGCAGGAAGCCAGCTGGGTGAGACCAGCTGGAGTACAAAGGGCTGGGAGGAGGCCAGGTGACAATATTTGCTTGGGAACAAGGACAAAAGACCTGAGGAGGGGCCAGGCAGTGGTGTTAAGTGTGGGTTGCTGGAGGGGGAGAAGCTCCTGGCCTGGGACTAAAGAGGTGTTGGAGAGGGCTCTGGCTCTGGTCTGACCCAGATGGACTTTGCTGTAACTTTCTGTTCTCTGTGTTTACTAAGAACTTTCTATGCTGTGTTCCAGACAGCTACTAAACCCTCCTGCATTCACACCGCTGGCTGAGTCACTCCAGATTAAGAAAGTTGGGGGTGCCTTGCTCCCTTTGGGTGTGTAAATCTCCCTCCATGACCAATCCAGCTGCAGAGAGCTTATGGTGTGAGGCAGGAGCGCTGAAGGCTCCAAGGTTCGGACCCAGGAGGTGGTGAAGCCAAGGGCTTAGCCCAGTAAGAGAGTGTGACCCTAATGGGGCTGATACACTGAAGGGTTCCTCTCAGGGACCATTCTAGGGTGGTACAAGAGCACCGGGCCTGAGGATCCATGTCACCATGGCACCAGGCCCAGGGCACAGATGGCAAGGGCCACACAGCAGGAAATCATAGAATCATAGAATATCAGGGTTGGAAGGGACCCCAGAAGGTCATTTAGTCCAACCCCCTGCTCGAAGCAGGACCAATTCCCAGTTAAATCATCCCAGCCAGGGCTTTGTCAAGCCTGACCTTAAAAACTTCTAAGGAAGGAGATTCTACCACCTCCCTAGGTAACGCATTCCAGTGTTTCACCACCCTCTTAGTGAAAAAGTTTTTCCTAATATCCAATCTAAACCTCCCCCACTGCAACTTGAGACCATTACTCCTCGTTCTGTCATCTGCTACCATTGAGAACAGTCTAGAGCCATCCTCTTTGGAACCCCCTTTCAGGTAGTTGAAAGCAGCTATCAAATCCCCCCTCATTCTTCTCTTCTGCAGGCTAAACAATCCCAGCTCCCTCAGCCTCTCCTCATAAGTCATGTGTTCTAGACCCCTAATCATTTTTGTTGCCCTTCGCTGGACTCTCTCCAATTTATCCACATCCTTCTTGTAGTGTGGGGCCCAAAACTGGACATAGTACTCCAGATGAGGCCTCACCAATGTCGAATAGAGGGGAACGATCACATCCCTCGATCTGCTCGCTATGCCCCTACTTATACATCCCAAAATGCCATTGACCTTCTTGGCAACAAGGGCACACTGCTGACTCATATCCAGCTTCTCGTCCACTGTCACCCCTGGTCCTTTTCCGCAGAACTGCTGCCAAGCCATTCGGTCCCTAGTCTGTAGCGGTGCATTGGATTCTTCCATCCTAAGTGCAGGACCCTGCACTTATCCTTATTGAACCTCATCAGATTTCTTTTGGCCCAATCCTCCAATTTGTCTAGGTCCTTCTGTATCCTATCCCTCCCCTCCAGCGTATCTACCACTCCTCCCAGTTTAGTATCATCCGCAAATTTGCTGAGAGTGCAATCCACACCATCCTCCAGATCATTTATGAAGATATTGAACAAAACCGGCCCCAGGACCGACCCCTGGGGCACTCCACTTGATACCGGCTGCCAACTAGACATGGAGCCATTGATCACTACCCGAAAAGGACACAGCCTCCTTGCAGCTGGGGCTGCACTGCGGATGTGCCTGCAGCGGGGACTCAGCAAGACAGTACAGAGCTCAGGGGATCGCCATGTGTCAGCCAGGCCCCCACCCCCCCAAAGCTCCCTCCTGCTGCACAGCGTCCCCAGTCTGGTTCAACATGGACACAGGGCCAGGTGGCTCTGGTGATGTGAGATGACCCACAGACCAAAGAGGCAGCGGTCCCGGTGCCCACAGCCTGCTTGGCAGGGGCAGCAGGAAGGGGAACACAGGAGAACTGCCCTTGAGGGGTGACTGGCACTGTTCCCTCTAAGCTGTGTGCGTGCACAGATCCTAAGCCCCGCCCACATGGTGAAACACTGAACACACAAACATTTGCACAGAAGAAATTTTTTTGTGCACATGGCCTGCCAAAAATTAGAGGGAACATTGGTGACTGGGCCCCATGGCTCAGGGGCTGGGCCCACCTTGAGGATGCGGTTGAAGTCTCGCTTGTCCACACGCAGGAAATGGCAGTTGTCCTCCCGCAGGATGATGGTGGCGGCTCGGGGGGCATCGTTCACCAGTGCCAGCTGTCCAAAGTCATCACCCTCATGCAGGGTGGTCACCAGGCCCTGGGGATGGCAGCTGGGTGAGAAACCAGAGACTCCCACACCATCACCCCCTGGGATCTAGAGGGAGCACCGTGCTGGCCCAGGGGGCACAGGCCCTTCAACTCCCACCTCCACTGGTTGCTCTCAAGGGGCAGAGCCTGGAGGTCCAGGTTCCACCTCAGCAGTGGAGCACAGCTAAGGTGACTAGATATCCCAATATTAAGGGCTTTGTCTTACATAGGCAACTATACCCTCCCCCCATCCCGATTTTTCACCCTCTATATCTGGTCACCCGAGGCCCAGTGGGCCTGCAGGGGGAGAAGTCAGGAGGTCCTGATTCCGTCCCAGCAGTGGGGTCCAGTGGGATTGTAGGGGCAGGGCAGCGTAGAGGGCAGGGAAGCACATACCTTGCCATGAGTGACCACATTCACTGAGCCCTTCCAGATGATGTACCACGAGGTGCCTTTGTCTCCTTGGCTGAACACTGCAAAGAAGCTGTGGTTTGTCCAGGAAGCCCAAGAGACTGCAGATGGGGCAGCCCTTGTCAAGGGTCTGGACCGCACATCCCAGCCTCACAGAGGCTGAGCGTTCCAGGGGAGCTGCCCAGCCCAGCCCTGCCCTGGGGAGCTCGGAGATCTGGGGAGCATGGGACAAGCACTCTCTGGGCTGGTGCTTTGGCCAGCTCTGTCCCCTGAGCCGTGAGGGCCTGTGGGGCAGCACAGCAGGATTGGGATGTGCCAAACTCTGAATGCCACCATTTCCAGCCATTCCCACGCTGACTGCCCAGGGACTCAGACCCCAGCAAACAGCCCTGGGGCTCCTGCCTTCCCTTCCCGCAGGGTCTGGTGGCACAAGGGTCCCTGGGATCGGAGCCCTGCAGTGAGTGCCAGGGGAGGTCACTGCCCTCTCTGGTGCTGGTCAGTCTGCTGTGTGGTGCCAGGCAATGGCACACCATGGGGCAGTGCCTGGTGCTGCACTGGGTTGCTCCTGCATCTCCAAGCTGTAACTTCCTGGTCAGAGGACACCAGGCATCAGGCTGGGTACGGTGGTGGTCCAGGAACCAGACTGGCAGAGCGCAGGACACCCCCGTCTGGACCCAGGCCGGTAGGAGCATGCTCACAGAGTCACTGGCTGGGGCAGGCTGTGATACTCACACACGGTGCCCGCTTTGGGGTGTGACTCAAACAGTAGCACAGAGGCCAGCTCCCGCTTCACCTGCAGTGAGAGACACCCCTTAGCGCTACCCTGGCACAGGTCATGAGCCTATTGGGGCAGGGGGTCAGTGGGAGGGAGGGTGCGCTGCTGGACCGGGCTTGACTGGCAGACCAGGGCAGGAGCAACAGCGGCGGCCCAGTGGAGTCCAGTGAGATGTCTGGGGTGTTGGATAGGGGAACTCCACGGGGCCAAGAGATCAGAGAGAGCTGGGGTGTCAGGATGGACAGTCTAGGATACTCAGAGGGCAAGAGGTGCTCGGCAGAGGGTGCCCCATGGCTGGAACAAGGCTGGGACTGGGTAGAAGCAGTGGGGGTAGAGGTGGAGTGGAAGGCAGCAGGGGTGGTGGGGGGGAGGGGAGTGGGGGCTGGTGGGGGAAGAGGAATGGGGGCTGGCAGGCGGAGGAAGAGGGGACCGGGGACTTGCGGGCGGGGAGCAGGGGTTGACTGGAGGGAGGGGAGTGGGGGCTGGTGGGGGAAGGGGAATGGGGGCTGGCAGGCAGAGATCAGTGGGGCTGGTGGGGAGAAGGGCTGACGGGGGTCGTAGCAGGGGTTGACCGGGGAGGGGAGTGCGGGATGGTGGCAGGAGTGGAATGGGGGCTGGCAGGCAGAGGGAAGCAGGGCTGGTGTGGGAAGGAGAATGGGGGCTGGCAGGCAGCGGGAAGCGGGGCTGGTGGGGAGAGGGGCTGGCGGGGGGAGGAGCAGGGGTTGGCCAGGGTGAGGGGGACCTGGCACTCACCGAGTGGGAAAGATGGGCCACAGCTTTGATGTGCAGCAGCTCCTCAAAGATGAGCTCCAGCTCGTCCTCTGTGCGCTGGGCAGGGCTGGGGAGAGAGCGGTGTTACCCTGGCACTGGCCCTGCCTGGGGCACAGATCCCCATGCCAGGCATGGCTCCACACAGAGGGCAGCCCCCTGAGCTGGGTAAACCCCCACATGAGGGTAGCCCCCCCCCAACTCATAGCTGGCCCCCGGCCCAGGCATGACCCTATATGAGGGCAGCCCTCTGAGCTGGGCAAAACCCCCATGAGGGCAGCCCCCCCCAACTCAGGCCTGGCCTCACACGGGGCAGCTCCCCCCGGCTCTGGCATGACCCCACATGAAGGCAACCCCCTGAGCTGGGCATGGTCCCATGCAGAGGGCAGCCCCTGGCCAGGCAGCAGGGTGGGTCTCACAGCCCCCTTCCTGAGGTGCTGTCTTGGGGGGTCTGTTTGTCTAGGATCTGGAGCTGAGGGCACTGACCACCCACATGTACCCCAGCCTGGCAGGACAATTCCAGGATCCAGGCAGACCACAGAGCCCTTGTGGTAATGTGGGGAGATGGCCCACTCAGCGCCCTCTACACCCTCCCCAGGGTCTCAGGCCCACTGAGAGCAGCCCAGCCATGGGGAGGGCGGGTCTCTTGGTGGGCAGCCCAGGCGTGGGGGAGGGCATGGCACAGGGGCGGGTCTCTTGCTGGGCAGCCCAGGCGTGGGGGAGGGCGGGTCTCTTGGTGGCCCAGCCCAGGGCGGGTCTCTTGCTGGGCAGCCCAGGCGTGGGGGGGGCATGGCACAGGGGGAAGGCTCTTGGTGGGAAGCTCAGCTCTTCCCCAGCCATGGTGGCACATGTGGCATACTCACGGCTTGCGCAGGGCCATGGTGAGCAGTGCATCAGGGCCCAGCTGGGCCAGAAAGGCCAATGCCTCCAGTAGCTCCTCAGTGTCCCAGGTGCCAGGCTCCAGACTCAGCTCCCTCTCGGCAAAGCGGTAAAATTGGGCATCCTTGTCCTGGAAATGCCACTCCTGCTTCACTGGGGAAAGAGCCACATGGCAGCATCAGCCTGTGTGTGACACTGTGCGTGGCACGAGCCTGGCTGGCAAAGTGCCTGGACCAGGTCACGAGGTGCTGTGAGCCCGTGAGAGAGCCGGGCCAGCATGAGATGGGGTAGGAATAGACACCAGGGTCACAGTGGGCACTGTCAGCATGTGCCACGGGGGGAGGGTGAGCACAGGCAATCCCCCCTCGCTCTCCTTGTCATGGGCAGACCACACTCCAGCAGGTCCTGGCCCAGCACATGCTAACAAACTCCATGTGCTTTCCAGCCCACCCTACCAGATCCCACGTGACCTCAGCCTGCCCCACCAGGCTCCTGGCAGTCCCTGGCACACCTCACTCTTCATACCTGGCCCAGCCCCCAGCCCACCCTGCCAGGCCCTACGGGGCCCTCAGCCTGCCCAGCCAGACCTCATGTGGCCCCCCAGCCTGCCCCTGGCAGACCTTGGACTACCCTTCACCTCCAGGATCTGTGCATTCCCTAGCAGCTCCTGACATACCCCACCCCATCCAACTGGGTCCTTTCTGGCCCACTGCACCTGGCACAACCACCAGCCCCTCCTCTCTGGCAGACACCATGTGGCCCAGTCCCACCCCACCCCACCAGAACTCTGGCAGACCCTGGTACACCCCTCCCTATTGCATCCTGGCCCACCACACCCAGACAAACTCCACATGGTTCCCAACCTCACCCTGTGACTTCAGGCCCCATGCATCCCCCAGCCTACCTCACCACATGGCCCCCAGCATGCCTCACCAGGCCCCACACAACCCCTGGCCTATCCTGCCCTGCTGGGTCCTGCCCCACCACAACCTGACAAACGCCACATGGTTCCCAGCCCCACCCTGTGCCCACACAGGCCCTGACATGCCCAGCTCCCAGCCCAGTCCACCCTGCCACACTCCATATGTTCTCCAGCCTGCTCCTCCCATCTTGGCACTGCAGAGGTGGCCGGAGTCCTGGAAGCACCCAGACCCTTTGTGATTCTCACCATGAGTCAGGACTCCTCCATCCACCAGCACTTGGCAAACCCCAATGGCCTGGCCCCGTGTTTGGATGGACAGCCCTGCGCTGAGCAGCCAGTCCGCCAGCTCCTTCCCGGAGCAACAATGCCTGCAGGGAGAGAAAGGGCGATGGATGGGTGAGACAAGACTAGTGACCTGGGGAATCTAGGGCTGACACAGTGGGGCAGGAGAAAAGGTGCAAGGAGGGTTTGTGTGGAATATCAGGGCTGTGGGTGGGGGTTGAGGGGCACTAGCAGAGCTGGGGCAGGGAGAGTGCTGGAGTGGAATAGCAGGGGGTCTGTGGGTGGGGATTGAGGGGCACCAGCAGGGCTGCAGACAGGGGGACCCAGGGCAGGGATTGCAGGGGTCAGGATTGAGGGGCACCAGCAGAGCTGTGGAAGAGGGAAAACCCAGGACTGGGGTAACAGGGGCTGAGGGTCAGGACTGAAGGGCACCAGAAGAGCTGGGGCCTGGGGTGGGGAGCCCAAGACTGGAATAGCAGAGGGCTGTGGGTGGGGATTGAGGGGCATCAGCAGAGTTGCAGGGGGACTCAGGGCAGGGATAGTAGGGGCTGAGGGTCAGACCAAGGGGCTCTGGCAAAGCTGCGAAGGGGGAGACCCAGAGTAGGTACTGCAGTGGCTGTGGGTTGGAGGGCAGGGCTGTGTGGAGGAGGACACTTGCCCTGATTTGTGACTGACATTTAGCGACATTAAATTCTCTCGGGTAGGAAGCACCAGGCCTGTGGGGGTCCATGCTTGTCTCTCCCTTTCTGGCTTTGGGGATGGGGCTGTGACTTCCCACCTCTCTGTCCAGGCCTGGCCTCCAGGAGGGTCCATACCCAGGCACACAGGAGCTGCCCTGTGAGGCTCCCTCATTGGTATGTACTGCCATGGCCACAAAGCGGGGCCGTCCCACCTGTGGTGCCTGAGGTGGTACTTGTGATCACGGATGAGGCCAGGACGGGAGCTCACGAGGTGGCTGTACAGGAGTCTCCCTGCTCTCCAAATCTTCTCTGTAGGTGCCTGGGGGACGAACAAGCATCAGCAGTCAGGAAGCTGGGCACTTCCTCCCTAGCCCTGTATCAGCCTTTGGCATGGCTCGCTCCATGTTGGCTGTCCCATGCTAAGCGGGGTCACTCCTGCTCACAATTTGGACGGGAAACCGGCAAGATAAAACTACCCCCCAGCTCGTTCTCCCCTTCCTGCCCCCTGAGCTACCCAGCCAGCGTCCAGAGATGACATGGAATGCCCTGCACGTTGGAGGGGCACTCCCAGACCAACAGGCAGCAATGGCCTTTTAAGTTGCTTTCTTTGCTCAGGGGAGCAAACTGCCCTCCGGTGATGGGGGGTGGCTTCCCGAGGCAGGGACTACCCCACTCACCTGCGTAAGACTCTGCCCGCAGTCTGGGACTGATTCGCTGTCAGGGAGCGGCGTCTGGAAAACAACAGGACAGAGGCATTCCTCAGTTAGTGGCAAACAGGGGCCCCTCCACACCCACGCCCTCTGTTTGAGGCATGCAGTGGCAGGGGGAGCCCTTTTGCTAAAGAGGCCAGCGGGGTTTCAGCACAGCCTGCAGCCACTCACTGTGAAGGGCAGGGATCATGTGGTGACAGCAGAGCTCTCCCAGTCCTAGCCTGCGGGAGAGAGGGGCCTTTCCGGGATGACTCCTGGATTACATGGGGAGAGGCAGGCCTGCAAGCCCCCAGCCTGCAGAAGTCCAACTCAGATGTGAAGCAAGGATGCCCCATAGCAGTTGTTCACTGTTAAACATGCAGCTGCATGTGTGGTGGGTGCATTGGGCAGTTTTTTCAGTGTAAAATTCTGACTGGAGAGGAATGGACTGGAACGAGAGCAAAGCATGGGCAGCTGGATATGAGGCCCTTTTGAACCAGCCCATTGTTACTAGTATCAGATTAGTCAGCCAACCATCATTGCTCCTTTGCTTAATCATAGAATACCGGGGTTGGAAGGGACCTCAGGAGGTCATCTAGTCCAACCCCCTGCTCAAAGCAGGACCAATCCCCAATTTTTGCCCCAGATCCCAAATGGCCCCCTCAGGGATTGAACTCACAACCCTGGGTTTAGCAGGCCAATGCTCAAACCACTGAGCTATCCCTCCCCCAATGTGCTGCTACTGGTAACAGTTTTGTAAACAGCCCTTGTGGGGGTTTTCCCCACTTAAATACAAGTAATTGGTGGTAACAAGCCCATCCTCATCACACTGCCCAGCCAGCACCTGCTTCCTGGGCTACACACCCCATGGGCTGGAGCACTGGTGCACAGGATTGTTAGGTGATTTACCTGAGGAAAATCAGGACTAGAACTCATGACCTCCTGACCTCAAACACAGTCCACCTAGACCACCTAGTGTAGGAGCTGGCCCTCCGCATGATCACAGCTGTGACAGAGCCTCGCTCATTAGCCAGCGGTGGATTCCGTCTGTAGTCCCAACCAGGTCCCGGCTCTGCTCTCAGCTCAGGGAGCTGCCTGGGGACCTGCGAGCAGGGCTTAGCCAGACCCTGTATGTGAGGCCTGGCCGCAGGAGCGCTGGAACAATTTGTATAGTGGGGGGTGCTGTGAGTCAGTGAACCAAACTGTAAACCCTGCATCTGATGGACACTATTTCAAGCCAGTGGGTGCGGCAGCACCTCCAGCACCCCACACTACAAGAAGGATGTGGAAAAATTGGAAAGAGTCCAGCGGAGGGCAACAAAAATGATTAGGGGTCTGGAACACATGACTTATGAGGAGAGGCTGAGGGAACTGGGATTGTTTAGTCTGCGGAAGAGAAGAATGAGGAGGGATTTGATAGCTGCTTTTAACTACCTAAAAGGTGAATCCAAAGAGGATGGATCTAGACTGTTCTCAGTGGTAGCGGATGACAGGACAAGGAGTAATGGTCTCAAGTTGCAGTGGGGGAGGTTTAGGTTGGATATTAGGAAAAACTTTTTCACTAAGAGGGTGGTGAAACACTGGAATGCGTTACCTAGGGAGGTGGTGGAATCTCCTTCCTTAGATATTTTTAAGGTCAGGCTTGACAAAGCCTTGGCTGGGATGATTTAGTTGGGGATTGGTCCTGCTTTGAGCAGGGGGTTGGACTAGATGACCTCCTGAGGTCCCTTCCAACCCTGATATTCTATGATTCTATGATTCTAATTCCCACACCTATGGGTCTGGCAATAGGAAGAAAGTTCCTCCGGCCATGGTTAGAATTGGGTGGGTTTATTGCTGCTGCTGGCCAGTGTAGGGGCCCAACGGACCTCTGGGTCCAAGCCTAGCTTCCAGCTGGCTCACAAATGTCCCAGCTGTGCAGGGAGGGATCTGGCCAGGCTTATCGGCCTCCCATATATCTCTAGGAAGAAAAAGAAACAGCAGGAAGATCTGTGATAGGTCCCAGTGCTCAGAGCTCAGAACAATAGCTGGGGCAGTACATTGCCCCCTTGCAGCCAGGGTGCTGCAAACTGACACCAAGTCAAGGCTTTGATCAGGCAGGGCCGAACCAATCTCTCTTGTGGTCCAGCTGCTCCGTCCCCCTAGTGTTGGCAGCCTCCAAACCTGCCAGAAAGGTAAACCGGGTTGCAATACACAGTACTGTTGGGGCCAAGGAATCTCAGCGGAGCCTGGCCTACCAGTTGCAAGCATTGCGGATCAGAGAGCTTCCTCCCACGGCTAAGAATGGAAAGGGCAGGCAATTCTCTGGAGATGAGGCCTCGAGGGAATACTCAGCATCTCTGTTTTCCAACCCCCTGGCCCTGCCCCAGCTCGTTCACCTCTGGAAGGATCCCAGCCGCACAAGCAGCAATTGAAGCAGAGCCTGGCACCAGCCCTCTTATCCTGAACAAGAGGCATGTGTACCTCGATCAAAGCCCTGCTGTTCCTCTCCCTAACCCTTTCTCCTCAAGTCCCCCACCTGCCACATATATTTATTTTTGCTGGGGTTCAGACTTGAGTGGTGCCTCCCCAACATTTGTGGTCTTTCACGCATGCTTTCCATGAGCATTTGAGCGTGCAGGCTTCTCTCACACTACTACATGCTGGATGCTGATGTCTCATAGACAGAAGGGACCATCATGATCGTCTAATCTGACCTCCTGCACATCGCAGGCCTCAAAACCTCACCCACTCACTCCTGGAAGAGACCCCTAACCTCTGGCTGAGTTACTGAAGTCCTCAAATCACAATTTAAAGACTTACAGTTAGAGAATCCACCATTTACTCTTGTTTAAACGTGCAAGTGACCCATACCCCATACTGCAGAGGAAGGCAAAAACAAAAAACAAAAAACCCCATAGGGTCTCTGCCAATCTCATTCACAGAAAGTACAGGGAAAATGCACATTTGATTTTAAAATTTGCAATTTGTAGAAGGTCAGTAAATTACATGAGACATCCAATCAGAAAGTAGAAACAACAGCATGTGACTTGTGTCCCTAGCCAATGGAGCGCCCATTTTCAACTGTCTATTTGGTTATGGTATTCCCATTACCTCCCTATGTCACATGGTATTGTTTCTGTTCCCTGACTGGCTGATTATGTAACCACAGTAACCAACACATTGGGTGTTGCAGACTGTGTATTTGTGCAATGTTTGTCTGCAGACCTGGAAATCGCTGAATAATCCTGAAGGATGAAATGCCCATGTGTACCATGGCACCTCTGCCTTGCCTACAACACCTGGCCTTGGGTTTAGCTGCTCAGCTTTCCCATAGCAGATGCTTTCCTCACAAATTCTTGTTCAGTGAAAAAAACAATTTTTCACTGAAAAATGTTTCAACAGCAAATGTCCAAGCAGCCCTGCCTCAAGTCGCATTTGGTTGGGGTGGGGCTCATGGAATTTAGCAGCTGGAAACCAGGAGAGGAGCCAGAACCCCATGGTCAGCCAGCTCCCTGCCAACTCCCAAGGCTCGACTCACCTCCACTAGCCACGGCATGAGACTCATCATCCGGCCCCATCTCCTGTGCAGGGCTGCAGAGCAGACTCATCACCGTGCAGGAGCTCCTGAGCACCATCAGAGCCACAGAGGGAGGGAAACCTCCAGCTATGCAGTAACTTTCCCACAGAGGGAATTCTCCTAATCCCAGGCAGTCATCTGGCTCTGCACCCACCCCAACTCCCTGCCCTGCAGCGTCCCTGCCCGCTGGTCTCAGTGAATTCCGTGGCTCTTTAAATTGTCTTGGCCCAAGATTCAGGAAACATTTGCTGAGTTATCGTCTATTTGTCACTGGAATGGACTAGAAAGTGTTGTTCCCCGTTGGTCAAAGCCAGCCAGAGACATAGCAGGACAAGATTGTAGGAAACAACCCTGCATAAGCAGGGGAATTCTTATCTGGTATATTGGTCTTATGGTGGTGCCTAGAGGGCCCAATGAAATCCATGCTCTGCTGTGCTGGGTGCTGTACGGACCCTGGGAGACATTGCCCCATCCTCATCCTGTGGTTCTGAGCACTGGTTTCGCTGGAAAGTGTCAGCATTTGAAGGGTTAATGCTTCACTGAAGTGCTGTGGAAGTGCAGCCTCCCTCCAGGCCTGTGTTTGCACTGCTCACAAGGGTTTGCTGAGGGACTTAGGACATCAATCAGATAAACAGTATCTGGGGAGCTGGAACCTACAGGAACCAACAGGGCAAGGGCCTTTGGGGGTAGTAGGATGACCCAAAGGGGCAGTGCTCAGCCACACCCAGGATGGCCCAGAGGGGCTGTGCCCAGTCAGACCCAGGCATAGAAGCCCCATGCTGCTGAAGGATAGTGTTCCCCATCTGTTTCCATGTGAATATATGGAGAGGAGGATCCCTTTGCTGGACAGTTTGTCCCCACTTGAGGGAATGGATAGGAAGGAATTGGCTCAGCATTCTTCTGCTGAGAGGAGGTCTCACAAATCCTCCCAGCTTTGCACAAGGTCACTCGCAAGGGTGCCCGTTTCCTCCAACCACCAGTGTGTTTACACAGCAAACATCACAAGTGTGCTGGCTGCCAGGACAGCAAGGAGTGCTGAGGGCCTGGTGTGCTCAGCTCATGGCAATGGAGACCCAGTGCACGGTGTCGCAGTCTGAGCTGGCCTCCTAGTGCCTACAGGGAGACAGGCCGGACAGGTACTGGGAATGAAGTGGGACCCAGATCTGCAGAGCCAACCCTGCAGTGCTTTTTATCAAAGAGCAAAACTAGCTGCACTGACGTGGTGTCGGGTGGGTGCCAGTGCCCTGGGGAAGAAAGCCAAGATGCCACAAGGGCTTGGATGCTCCTCGGCACCCTAGAGCAAGTACATCACACCCTGTGTGGACTTGGAGAGGGTCCATGGCAGCCTCTCCCTCCAGAATACCAGGACTGCAGAAGGGACAGCAGCACCAGGACCCCAGCCCTGCAAGGCAGACACCACAGTGATGGGCAAGGGATAAAAAACACACACTATCGCAATAGTCTCTCCCCAGGCCTCCCCTCAGCCTGGTCCTGTCCAGCCATCCTGGGCAGCACGGGTGAAGGTCCCCAGTTCATGGAGTAAAGTCCAGAGTTTCACCCTAAACCAGACTGCAGACAAGGCCCGATCCCAGCATGCTGCTCTGACGTGGTTCCAGAGCGGTCTCAGGGCCACGAGGGCATCTCTAGACCCTGGCCTAGCAGGGAGGAACAAACACATCCCTCTGCAGAGTTGCATCTGTCAGTGCCAGCTGGGGATGGCAAGGCTCGAATCTATGGGACCAGCTCACTCTTTAGTGGCAGGAAACTCTCTGGGACAAATCCTGTTTGTGCCAATTTACACCAGCAAAGACTTTGTCCCTTGTACTTGGAGCCCTAGAGTGATTGCTGCTCCTCCCTGGCAGAGCCGGCAGAGCCTGTATTAACAGCACACAGTGCCGGCAGCAACTGGGCAAAGCAAAGGCAGCTGGATTAGCCAACCCCACTGCAGCATGAGTCTGTGGGAATATTCCTGGCCCTGCACTAAGATTCCAGAGCACAGGTGACAATGGTCAGGGCCTGACTCTTGCCTGTTGGAGACAACATAGTGTCTTCTCCAGCTGGGCAGAGCAGGTGCAAACCACGGTAGGGCCTGAGCTGACACCTCCCTGCACAGGAATAAGAGGCACAAGTGCTGCAGGGCAGAGGAATGGACACAGTTCTTTGCAGCCACAGATCTCTGCAAACATTAACTCAGCATCCTCCTGTTAATGCCACGGGGTTAGTGCCTGGGGCTGCCTGCACAGATCCCTACCTGGTTAGTACACATTTACTATAAGGTTCAACCCAAACCTGGGGCTTGCAGCAGATCCATCCTTACAGCACAGCAAGTTCTGGGAGCTGCCCCCCCCCCCAAGCTAGTCCACTCTGAGCTGTCTGGTGCAGCTGTGACCCCGCTGCCCAATGCTACGGCTGTACAGAGTCTGCACAGGAACAGGCAAGCTCTATGGCTTCCCTCACTCTCATGAGCATTAGCTATGGGGTACATGCCAGCTCCTTCTCTTCTGCTTATCACAGGACCTGTCTGTCCAGCCCCCACTGTTGTGGTATCTGAGCACCTTGCAATCTTTAATGCATTTGGAGGCCAAGTTTAGGTTGCAAGATAAGAGATCAAAATCCAGGACCTTCATGATAGCATTCTCTAAAATGCTTCCAGTTGCACGCGCAGGGCCAGGAAGACAGGTAGAACTGCAGGGTCACAATGCATGGATGGGATGATGGCATTCAGAGGAGGGATTTTGGTTTATAAGGAACCTCTTGGGAATGGAGGAGCCTATATAGAACCAGATTGCTGGCATGGAAAATTAAAAAGGTCTCAGAGGAGTTTTTAAACTAAGGGCTGGGGGAAAGCTGACAGGTGTGCAGGCGTGGACATTAAAGGGGATACTCTATATCCTAGTAAAGAGGAGAGGATACATATAGTACAGGCAGAAATTGAAGAGAAACAGTCAAACAAAAAAGAGTCCCATCCAATTACATCACATGAGGGCAGACAATTAAATATTGACATATTTTATAAGTACTTGTATACAAATGCTGGAAGTCTAAATATAGTAGAACCTCAGAGTTACGAATACCTCGGGAACTGAGGTTGTCCATAACTCTGAAATGTTCGTAACTCTGAACAAAACATTATGGTTGTTCTTTCCAAAGTTTACAAATGAACATTGACGTAATACAGCTTTGAAACTTTACTATGCAGAAGAAAAATGCTGCTTTTAACCATCTTAATTTAAATGAAACAAGCACAGAAACGGTTTCCTTACCTTGTCAAATCTTTTTTTAAAGCCTTCCCATTGTTTTTAGTAGTTTATGTTTAACACAGTACTGTATTTCAATTTTAAGTTATTTCTCTTGCTTCTTTTTAGTGTTTGTTATCCATGAAAAGAAAACACAAAAGCCCATGGATTTAAATGTCCATTCAAATAGAATTGAAAAAACAAATGCTGCAGCAAAATGTACCAGCCCTAGTCTTTATAATGACAACAAAAAAAACCTATCCAAACTTAACTTTCCTGCGTAAGTACTACAGGATAAACAATGTAGACTTGAAAAAATCTTTAATGGTACTCTGCTTGAGATTGCTAACACTCTTTTTTGCTGCCAAGGTATGTAGCTCTTGAAGTATCATTAGGTTCATTGCTGTGGCGTCAGGCTGTTGTTCAAGCCATTGCAGACAGGTAGCGAAACACTCTTCTGCTTGCATGTATGGGATCTTCTTGGCGTTCTCCCCCTCCTTCTTGTCACTGTCTGGTTGTGCTGTTTCTCATACCAATTCAATTATCTCATGGTCGCTGAGAATACGGGGTTCGTTCTCACGTTAATCTGCATTTAGCCATTCCTCCCGTTCTTCCATGGTGATATCCAAAAGCTGTCACTCTTCAGAAAAAAATAATTAATTGATTTATTTCCATCTGATCTCTGTTTTCCAAATTATCTCTCAGTGTTGTCAATACCCTGCCAAAGTGTATTCCATGAGCATCTCAAAGACTCCGAGCCAGTCTCACTCCAGGACTCAGCTCACATGTAGACAGCATGTTTTGTCAGCTGTTTACAAAAATCTGTAAGATTCAAATTGCATTGATCCCAGTCACACTTGCCATAAAAGGTTTTCCTTGTATCAACATTTCATGTTTTCCAGAATGCCTCAGTTCATTGGCTGAATGAGGCATGTGACAGTTGGTGGCAAAAACAAATATCAAATGCTTCCATCTTCTACCAATAGATTTTAAATGGTAGGGTTAAATGGAGCATTACCCATCAGTAGTACAGCTCGGACAGGTACAGATTTTGACATAAGGTAGTCTTTCACAAGTGGAACAAAGTGTTTAAAAAACCAGTCAGAGAAAAGACCTTTATCCATCCAAGCAGTGCACTGGCTGTAGTAATGGACAGGCAGAGCTGACCTAGTGATGTTTGCAAAGAAGCGAGGTAGAAGATTAGGGTTGGAAGAGACCTCAGGAGGTCATCTAGTCTAATCCCCTGCTCAAAGCAGGACCAACACCAGCTAAATCATCCCAGCCAAGGCTTTGTCAAGCCAGGCCTTAAAAACCTCTAAGGATGGAGATTCCACCACCTTCCTAGGGAACCCATTCCAGTGCTTCACCACCCTCCTAGTGAAATAGTGGTTCCTAATATCCAACCTAGACCTCCCCCACTGCAACTTGAGACCATTGCTTCTTGTTCTGTCATCTGCCTCCACTGAGAACAGCCTAGTTCCATCCTCTTTGGAACCACCTTCAGGCAATTGAAGGCTAGTATCCAATCCCCCCTCACTCTTCTGCAGACTAAATAACCCCAGTTCCCTCAGCCTCTCCTCGTAAGTCATGTGCCCCAGCCCCCTAAGCATTTTTGTTGCCCCTCCGCTGGACTCCCTCCAATTTGTCCACATCCCTTCTGTAGAGAGGGGTCCAAAACTGGACGCAATAATCCAGGTGTGGCCTCACCAGTGCCAAAAAGAGGGGAACAATCACTTCCCTCGATCTGCTGGCAATGCTCCTACTAATACAGCCCAATATGCCATTGGCCTTCTTGGCAACAAGGGCACACTGCTGACTCATATCCAGCTTCTCGTGCACTGTAATCCCCAGGTCCTTTTCTGCAGAACTGCTGCTTAGCTTAGCCAGCCAGGTTTCACGCTGTTGTGCACGAATGCCAATGGGAGATGGAAATCCCCGCTTGCGTTAGCAGTAGCCATCAGCCTGACCACATCTTTACTGGATTTGAAATTCTTCGCCTGTTTTTCTGAACTGTCTGCCAGAGTCTTATTTGGAAGCAGGGGTCAGTACAGGCCTGTCTCGTTGCAGTTAAACTCTTGGTCCTGGGTAAGTCCGTGCTGTTCAATAAATGATTTGAAAGTGGCTTTAAATTCACCAGTGGCATTCGAGTCAGCTGTCAGGGATCTTCTTGCATCCTGTATTCCGTGCCAATTTTTGAACCAACAGAGTCACCCTGTGCTAGCTTTAAAATGGTCCTCACCTTTGTCTGGATACATTTTTCGGTAGACTAACCCTGCCTTTTCTGTAACCATCACACTGTTTATAGAAGTGCATTCTGATCTCCTTTGTGCAAGCCACAGATGCACTGCCTTATCAAAATCAGCAGCAGTAGCTTCATGTACAATACACCTGCTTCTTAGTGCTCTGCTGTCTTTGGCTTCTTTTGCAAATTGCTGTATTTTTTCTGGCTTTTCCAAATATCAGTGACAGTTGATTTCCCAATATCATATTCTCCCACTATGTTGCTGAGGCTAACACCATTGTCAAGTTTTTTTAATATTTCTAGCTTTGTGTCAATTGAAAGTGTGACACGTTTGCACTTCCTACTGCTTGCCAGGATGGGCCTCTGTCCTCCGCCATTTTTTGGACTGAGGAAATATGGCGAGTAGAATCCCCTCCCATGGTATTGCAGCGGGATGCCCTTTACCCCACCCTTGAGGAGCAGGGAGTTGGCTTCCTGCTGAAGAATGAACTGGTGAGAGGGATCCTCCAAAGAGGGTCAGGTAGGAGGATGATAAGGCAGGAAGGAAAGAAATTCTATGGAGTACCTGTAATGGATGATCTCTAGTACCCAATTGCCTATGGTGATCTTGGCCCAAGTGTGGACAAAGAGGGCAAGGCGGCTTCTGAAGATGACAGCTGGCAAGGTAGCTGGCATTGAAGGTGGCCCGTGGGTCTCGACCCCCGTGTCAAAAGTGACCCTGGGCCTGTGGCTGGAAGTGGGTTGAGGAGGTGGCTGGTACTGGAAAGCAGGGCCTCTGGGACCTCTGTCATTTCCAGGGGAGTTTCAGTGGCCATTGGTAGTAGGGCTGGCAGGCAGTAGGCTGCCTCTGGTGCTTCCTCCTGGGTGCTGGGTATAGATTCCTGGGGATCGCAGAGTGGAGTCCTTCAGGGAGTGCAGGGGCTCATCCACTGTGTCATCAAAAAGATTGTCTTCATTGAAAGGGAGGTGGTGCTTTGAATCTCCCTCAGGAAACTGGAAGACTGAAGCCATGAGTCCTGCGCATCACAAGCCTGGTGCCTATGGAATGAGATGCAGTATCAGCTGCGTCCACCATGGCCTGAAGGGCCACCTTCACCACCAATTTCCTCTCATCCACTGAGGCCTGGAACTGGGCATGGTCGTCTGCAGGGAGCTTGCCTGTAAACTCTGCCAGCCTACTGTACACGTTGAAGTCACACTTAGCTAACAGAGCATGACAGGTAGCTATGTGGAACTGTAGTTCTGTTGACAAGCAACTGGAGTGGCATCGACCTGCACTGCCCCTTATACCCTCAGTCAGGAGCACGAGGAGACATATTGCGCACGGGTGGGTCAACGGACACTGCTTGGAAAAACTTTTAGACTCAGGTGGATGGCATGCATGTGCACCCCTGTATGGAATACACATAGGTACCATCACTCGAAGAAGAAGGGATAGATAATAAAACAGAAAATGTCATAATGCCACGATATAAATATATGATACACTCACAGCTTGAATATAGCATGTAGTTCTGGTCTTCCCATCTCAAAAGAGACATATTAGAATTGGAAAAGTTACAGAGAAGAGCAACAAAAAATTATTACGGGTATGGAAGAGCTTCCATATGAAGAGTCATTAAAAAGACCAGGACTGTTCAGCTTGGAAACAGATGACCAAGGGGGGATATGATAGAGGTCTATAAAATCATGAATGGTGTGGAGAAAGTGAATAAGGAAGTGTTATTTACCCCTTCACATAACACGAGAACCAGGGGTCATCCTATGAAATTAACAGCCAGCAAGTTTAAAACTAACATAAGGAATTACTTCTTCACGTAACACCCAGTCACAGAATCACAGAATATCAGGGTTGGAAGAGACTACAGGAGGTCATGTAGTCCAACCCCCTGCTCAAAGCAGGACCGATCCCCAATTAAATCATCCCAGCCAGGGCTTTGTCAAGCCAGACCTTAAAAAATTCTAAGGAAGGGGATTCCACCACCTCCCTAGGTAACGCATTCCAGTGTTTCACCACCCTCCTAGTGAAAAAGTTTTTCCTAATATTCAACCTAAATCTCCCCCACTGCAACTTGAGACCATTACTCCTTGTTCTGTCATCAGCTACCACTGAGAACAGTCTAGAGCCATCCTCTTTGGAACCCCCTTTCAGGTAGTTGAAAGCAGCTATCAAATCCCCCCTCATTCTTCTCTTCTGTAGACTAAACATCCCCAGTTCCCTCAGCCTCTCCTCATAAGTCATGTGTTCCAGTCCCCTAATCATTTTTGTTGCCCTCCGCTGGACTCTCTCCAATTTTTCCACATCCTTCTCGTAGTGTGGGGTCCAAAACTGGACACAGTACTCCAGATGAGGCCTCACCAGTGTCGAATAGAGGGGAACGATCACGTCCCTCGATCTGCTGGCAATGCCCCTACTTATACATCCCAAAATGCCATTGGCCTTCTTGGCAACAAGGGCACACTGCTGACTCATATCCAGCTTCTCGTCCACTGTCACCCCTAGGTCCTTCTCTGCAGAACTGCTGCCGAGCCATTCGGTCCCTAGTCCGTAGTGGTGCATTGGATTCTTCTGTCCTAAGTGCAGGACTCTGCACTTGTCCTTGTTGAACCTCATCAGATTTCTTTTAGCCCAATCCTCAAATTTGTCTAGGTCCCTCTATATCCTATCCCTACCCTCCAGCGCATCTACCTCTCCTCCCAGTTTAGTGTCATCCGCAAACTTGCTGAGGGTGCAATCCATACCATCCTCCAGATCATTTATGAAGATACAGGACAAAACTAGCCCCAGGACCGAACCTTGGGGCACTCCACTAGATACCGGCTGCCAACTAGACATGGAGCCATTGATCACTACCCGTTGAGCCTGACAATATAGCCAGCTTTCTATCCACCTTATAGTCCATTCATCCAGCCCATACTTCTTTAACTTGCTGGCAAGAATACTGTGGGAGACAGTGTCAAAAGCTTTGCTAAAGTCAAGGAACAACACGTCCACTGCTTTCCCCTCATCCACAAAGCCAGTTATCTCGTCATAGAAGGCAATTAGGTTAGTCAGCATGACTTGCCCTTGGTGAATCCATGCTGACTGTTCCTGATCACCTTCCCCTCCTCCAAGTGCTTCAGAATTGGTTCTTTGAGGACGTGCTCCATGATTTTTCTAGGGATTGAGGTGAGGCTGACTGGCCTGTAGTTCCCCAGATCCTCCTTCTTCCCCTTTTTAAAGATGGGCACTACATTAGCCTTTTTCCAGTCATCCGGGACCTCCATGGGGTGCTGTTCTGGGATGGAGGTCTGCTGGGAAGAGATCATAGAATCATAGAATCATAGAATATCAGGGTTGGAAGGGACCCCAGAAGGTCATCTAGTCCAACCCCCTGCTCAAAGCAGGACCAATTCCCAGTTAAATCATCCCAGCCAGGGCTTTGTCAAGCCTGACCTTAAAAACCTCTAAGGAAGGAGATTCTACCACCTCCCTAGGTAACGCATTCCAGTGTTTCACCACCCTCTTAGTGAAAAAGTTTTTCCTAATATCCAATCTAAACCTCCCCCACTGCAACTTGAGACCATTACTCCTCGTTCTGTCATCTGCTACCATTGAGAACAGTCTACAGCCATCCTCTTTGGAACCCCCTTTCAGGTAGTTGAAAGCAGCTATCAAATCCCCCCTCATTCTTCTCTTCTGCAGGCTAAACAATCCCAGCTCCCTCAGCCTCTCCTCATAACTCATGTGTTCCAGTCCATTTTTGTTGCCCTTCGCTGGACTCTCTCCAATTTATCCACATCCTTCTTGAAGTGTGGGGCCCAAAACTGGACACAGTACTCCAGATGAGGCCTCACCAATGTCGAATAGAGGGGAACGATCACGTCCCTCTATCTGCTCGCTATGCCCCTACTTATACATCCCAAAATGCCATTGGCCCTCTTGGCAACAAGGGCACACTGCTGACTCATATCCAGCTTCTCGTCCACTGTCACCCCTAGGTCCTTTTCCGCAGAACTGCTGCCTAGCCATTCGGTCCCTAGTCTGTAGCTGTGCATTGGGTTCTTCCGTCCTAAGTGCAGGACCCTGCACTTATCCTTACTGAACCTCATCAGATTCCTTTTGGCCCAATCTTCCAATTGGTCTAGGTCCTTCTGTATCCTATCCCTCCCCTCCAGCGTATCTACCACTCCTCCCAGTTTAGTATCATCCGCAAATTTGCTGAGAGTGCAATCCACACCATCCTCCAGATCATTTATGAAGATATTGAATAAAACCGGCCCCAGGACCGACCCTTGGGGCACTCCACTTGATACCGGCTGCCAACTAGACATGGAGCCATTGATCACTACCCGTTGAGCCCGACAATCTAGCCAGCTTTCTACCCACCTTATAGTGCATTCATCCAGCCCATACTTTCTTAACTTGCTGACAAGAATACTATGGGAGACCGTGTCAAAAGCTTTGCTAAAGTCAAGAAACAATACATCCACTGCTTTCCCTTCATCCAGAGAACCAGTAATCTCATCGTAAAAGGTGATTAGATTAGTCAGGCATGACCTTCCCTTGGTGAATCCATGCTGGCTGTTCCTCATCACTTTCCTCTCATGCAAGTGCTTCAGGATTGATTCTTTGAGGACCTGCTCCATGATTTTTCCAGGGTCTGAGGTGAGGCTGACTGGCCTGTAGTTCCCAGGATCTTCCTTCTTCCCTTTTTTAAAGATTGGCACTACATTAGCCTTTTTCCAGTCATCCGGGACTTCCCCGGTTCGCCACGAGTTTTCAAAGATAATGGCCAGTGGCTCTGCAATCACAGCATCACAGATGTGGTTCACCTGACGAAGAAGGGGAAGAGCATCTTCACACACTGACTCACCAACCCAGTGAGGAGGGCTTTGTTCTAGGTTCAAAGGGGACAAGTGACAAAAGCCCACAGGTAATCATTAAAAAAGGCAACCTTAACAAAGGGCTATATGATGGGGCTCTATGCATTTCTGTCAGGTCAGAACTGAAAACCTGCTACCGCTATGACCATAAGAGGTACAACCTGTACTGGTCAATGCCAAGTGCTGGGCAGCAGTTAATTAACCCAGAAACCTCAGGAAGCGCCAACAGCTTTGGGCCGATGAGCACCTGACAAGGGTAGTGGAACCCTTGATGGAGGAAATGCCATTAAAAGGCGGATGAGGAAATTCACTCAGTGTTTTTTGCCAACGACATCCACACATGACAGATTGAGCCCTTCAGCTGCAGCTGATAACCGATCTAGGAGTGGAGCCCCGAAAGGCAGGCAGATGGGAGATCGCCTCTGCACTGGCAACTCCTGCAATGTAACTGGTTCCAAATGTATCGACTCCCGTCCTTCCTTTGGTCCAAATCAGTGAAGTCGAGAGGGGGGTGCTGACACATGGGCAAAGCAGCATCTCCATATCAACTGCCTGAGCTATTGCAGCCACATCACACAGAGAGGACACTCCATCCTTGCTGGCAACATGGACACACCCCGGAAGGTGGCAGTTACGGGTTATACGCTCTTACTTGATTAGCATACAGGATGGCGCCATGGGTCACCTTCAACAGTGGGAGAAATCACTGCATTCCATTGGTCAGCCACCACCCACCACAAAGCCGGGCAGCCCCTGGACAGTTAGGTGTTGACCACCATGGTCTGTCTGCCTCATGGGGTGCGTGGGGCTAGACCAAAAGTTGAAAGGGAGATGGAAACATTGCACCTGGCAAAAATAAGAAACCAAGAACTTTCTGGCTTGGAAGCTGGAATGTCAGGACCATTTGTCTGGGACTGACAGACGATGACAACCTACAATACACAAGCAGCATGTGGAAGTCAGCTTTGCTAGACCATGAGCTGTACAAACTCAATGTTGACATTGCAGCACTCCAGGAAACAAGACTTGCAGATGCTGGTTCTGTTCAAGAGGCCAATTACACCTTATTTTGGCAAGGTAAAAGCAGCATGGTGTCCATTTTGCTGTGAGAAACAAATGGGTAAAGCTCCTAGAAACACCCATTGGGAAGTCAACAGGTATCATCTCACTTAAACTTCAGACAACTATCAGCTCTATGAACATCATTAGTGCTTACGCACCAACACTCAAATCTAGCCCCAAGGAGAAGGATACATTTTACATTTGGATCAAGTCATCAAAAGAATACCATCAACTGAGCAACTTTTCCTCACTCAGTGACTTCAATGCAAGAGTCGGCGCAGACAACAACTCATGGCCAGATTGCCTAGGGCATTTTGGCATCGGCAAGATGAATGAGAATGACCAACAACTTCTTGTATTCAGTCCCCAAAACCAAATGTACATTACCAATTCATATTTTACAGGAAAGGATCGCCACAAAGTGTCATGGCGACATCCACGATTAGGCCACTGGCACCAATTAGACATTGTTATCAACAGGAGGAAAGGCCTACCCTTAATGCAGAACAGTTCCATAGTGCCAATTGTGACACTAACCACTCCTTGATTATTAGCAAAGTAAAGATTACAGCCAAGCAGCTACATAGAGCAAAACCTAGGAGCAAGCCCAAAATCATCTTAACACCAAAAACCAGAGGAAATGCCAGGAGTTTGTGAAGGCTTTTGAACTTAGTATGGGAAGTCACTACCAGAGAAGGCAGAGGAATTTGGGGTAAATTTTAAAAAGAACTAGTTTGAAGAAAATGAAGCAGAACTATTACCTCTCATCAACATTAAGAACACAGCCTATCTGGAACACAACAAGAAGCCAACAGAGAGCACCAAAGTGAGACTTTGACATGCAAAAATCAAGGTACAGCGAGCAAGCAGATGCTGTGCAAATCATTACTGGACCAAGCTCTGTGAAGAGATACAGACAGCCGCAGACACAGAAAACCTCAAAGTCATGTATGATGGCGTGAAGAAAGCTCTAGGCCACACTGTCAACAAAGTTGCCCCTCTCAAATCGCACAGCAGTGAAATCATTACAGGTAAAAGCAAGCAGTTGTCTCATTGGGCTGAACACTATTGAGAGTTATACGCACAAGAAAGAAACATCACCAGCGAATCGCTGGGCAAATGCCAACCCTACAGGTCCCGCCAGAGCTAGATGTGGAGTGCACGGTAGAGGAGCGAAGCAAGGCCACTGATCTGCTATCCAGTGGCCAGGCTCCTGGAAAAGACGGCACCCCGGCGGAAATCCTCAAGTACAGGAAAGACAGCCTGTTACCCTCTCTTCATCAGATGCTACTTAAATGCTGGAAAGAGGGTGAGGTACCACAAGAGATGCGTGGCTCAAACATCATCACTCTGTATAAAAATAAAGGCGAAAAGGGCGACTGCAACAACTACAGGGGTATCTTGCTACTAAGTGTAGCAGGAAAAGTTTTCACAAAAGTCATCTTAGTGCCCCTACAACAGCTGGCAAATCATGTCTACCCTGAATCATAGTACGCATTCAGGGCAGAAAGATCAACTATAGATATGATATTTTCTCTGCGTCAACTCCAAGAAAAGTGCAGAGAGCAAAACCAGCCATTGTACATCGCCTTTGTGAACCTAACCAAAGCATTTGACACAGTCAGCAGAACGGGTCTATTTGAAATAATAGAAAAGATAGGATGCTGACCAACCCTGTTGAGTGTTATATGTTCATTCCATCACAACATGAGAGCAAATGTCCAGTTTGAGCGGTCCACTTTGGACAGCTTTGAGATGAAAAGCAGAGCAAAGCAAGGATGTGTTCTTGCCCCTACACGCTTTGGAATCTTCTTCTCAGTACTCCTTAACTGTGCATTTAAGGACATGAAAGAAGGAGTGTATCTGCACACAAGATCGGATGGGAAACTCTTCAACCTGTCACGACTTAAGTCAAAGACCAAAGTCAAAAAGGTGCTAATCAGGGAACTTCTATTCACTGATGATGATGCCCTCATAGCCCATGATGAAGATCTACTACAAGAACTAATGGACCGCCTTTCAATTGCCTGTCAGGCATTTGCTCTCACCATGAGCAGGAAGTTTTTGGAAAATGTAGGGGACAATTTCCTGGTGCAAGTGCTGGAGGAACCAACTAGGGGTGGAGCTCTTCTTGACCTGCTGCTCACAAACCGGGAAGAATTAGTAGGGGAAGCAAAAGTGGATGGGAACCTGGGAGGCAGTGACCATAAGATGGTCGAGTTCAGGATCCTGACACAAGGAAGAAAGGAAAGCAGCAGAATACGGACCCTGGACTTCAGAAAAGCAGAATTTGACTCCCTCCAGGAACTGATGGGAGGATCCCCTGGGAGAATAACATGAGGGGGAAAGGAGTCCAGGGGAGCTGGCTGTATTTTAAAGAATCCTTATTGTGGTTACAGGGACAAACCGTCCCGATGTGTAGAAGGAATAGTAAATATGGCAGGCGACCAGCTTGCCTTAACAGTGAAATCCTTGCTGATCTTAAACACAAAAAAGAGGCACAAGAAGTGGAAGATTGGACAAATGACCAGGGAGGAGTATAAAAATATTGCTCGGGCATGCAGGAGGGAAATCAGGAAGGCCAAATCACTCCTGGAGTTGCAGCTAGCAAGAGATGTCAAGAGTAACAAGAAGGGTTTCTTCAGGTATGTTGGTAACAAGAAGAAAGCCAAGGAGAGTGTGGGCCCCTTACTGAATGAGGGAGGCAACCTAGTGACAGAGGATGTGGAAAAAGCTAATGTACTCAATGCTTTTTTTGCCTCTGTCTTCACGAAAAAGGTCAGCTCCCAGACTACTGCACTGGGCAACACAGCATGGGGAGGAGATGACCAGCCCCCTGTGGAGAAAGAAGTGGTTTGGGACTATTTAGAAAAGCTGGACGTTCACAAGTCCATGGGGCCGGATACGTTGTACCCGAGAGTGCTAAAGGAGTTGGCGGCTGTGATTGCAGAGCCATTGTCCATTATCTTTGAAAACTCATGGCGATTGGGGGAAGTCCCGGAAGACTGGAAAAAGGCTAATGTAGTGCCAATCTTTAAAAAAGGGAAGAAGGAGGATCCTGGGAACTACAGGCCAGTCAGCCTCACCTCAGTCCCCGGAAAAATCATGGAGCATGTCCTCAAGGAATCAATTCTGAAGCACTTAGACGAGAGGAAAGTGATCAGGAACAGTCAGCATGGATTCACCAAGGGCAAGTCATGCCTGACTAATCTAATTGCCTTCTATGATGAGATAACTGGTTCTGTGGATGAAGGGAAAGCAGTGGACATGCTATTCCTTGACTTTAGCAAAGCTTTTGACACGGTCTCCCACAGTATTCTTGTCAGCAAGTTAAAGAAGTATGGGCTGGATGAATGCACTATAAGGTGGGTTGAAAGTTGGCTAGATTGTCGGGCTCAACGGGTAGTGATCAATGGCTCCATGTCTAGTTGGAAGCCGGTATCTAGCGGAGTGCCCCAAGAGTCGGTCCTGGGGCCAGTTTTGTTCAATATTTTCATTAATGATCTGGAGGATGGTGTGGATTGCACTCTCAGCAAGTTTGCGGATGACACTAAACTGGGAGGAGTGGTAGATACGCTGGAGGGTAGGGATAGGATACAGAGGGACCTAGACAAATTGGAAGATTGGGCCAAAAGAAATCTGATGAGGTTCAACAAGGACAAGTGCAGAGTCCTGCACTTAGGACGGAAGAATCCCATGCACCGCTACAGACTAGGGACCGAATGGCTAGGCAGCAGTTCTGCAGAGAAGGACCTACGGGTGACAGTGGACGAGAAGCTGGATATGAGTCAGCAGTGTGCCCTTGTTGCCAAGAAGGCCAATGGCATTTTGGGGTGTATAAGTATGGGCATTGCCAGCAGATCGAGGGATGTGATCGTTCCCCTCTATTCGACATTGGTGAGGCCTCATCTGGAGTACTGTGTCCAGTTTTGGACCCCACACTACTAGAAGTATGTGGATAAATTGGAGAGAGTCCAGCGGAGGGCAACAAAAATGATTAGGGGACTGGAACACATGACTTATGAGGAGAGGCTGAGGGAACTGGGATTGTTTAGTCTACGGAAGAGAAGTATGAGGGGGGATTTGATAGCTGCTTTTAACTACCTAAAAGGTGAATCCAAAGAGGATGGATCTAGACTATTCTCAGTGATAGCAGATGACAGGACAAGGAGTAATGGTCTCAAGTTGCAGTGGGGGAGATTTAGGTTGGATATTAGGAAAAACTTTTTCACTAGGAGGGTGGTGAAACACTGGAACGCGTTACCTAGGGAGGTGGTGGAATCCCCTTCCTTAGAAGTTTTTAAGGTCTGGCTTGACAAAGCTCTGGCTGGGATGATTTAGTTGGGGATTGGTGCTGCTCTGGGCAAGGGGTTGGACTAGATGACGTCCAGAGGTCCCTTCCAACTCTGATATTCTATGATTCTATGATTCTGTGAGCATTAAGAAAACCGTTGTATTAGGACAGAGGATTCCACAAGATCCTCCAATCAGCTTAAATGCAAACCAGCAAGAAGTAGTCCAAAAGTTCAGTTATTTAGGTTGTACAGTGACTAGCAACCTCTCCCTGGATGAAGAATTAAATGTTCGCATTGGAAAGGCTGCCAGCACCTTTAGAAGACTAACTAAAATAGCATGGAACAACTCAAAGCTTACCATCAAGGCCAAGATGCTAGTGTACCAAGCTTGCATCCTCAGCACTCTCATGTATGGTGGGGAATCATGGCCAACTTATGCTCATCAGGAGAAAACGTTAAACAGTTTCAACCTACACTGTTTACGCCGCATACTCAACATCAAATGGCAAGATAAAGTCATCAATGCAGAGGTTCTTCTAGGAGCAAATTTACCAAGTGTGACAGCCCTACTCAAGCAAAGACAACTGTGCTAGCTGGGCCATCTGAGTAGGTTGGAAGACAGATGCATACCCAAGGACATGTGATATGGGGATCTATCAGAGGGAACAAGAACAACAGGATGTCCCAAGCTTCACTATAATGACACGTGCAAGCGAGATATGAAGGAATTTGGAATTGATCCTGACCACTGGGAATCTTGGCAAGTGATCATAACAAGTGGTGCCTTTGTCTCCATCAAGGTATCAAAGCCCATGACAGAAGCTGACTCCTACAGCTTGAAGAGAAAAGAGCCCTTAGGAAGCAAGCAGCTCCCAACCAAGATACATACATTTGTAATAACTGCCACAGATAATGCAAATCTCAGAATGGACTATTCAGTCACATAAGACATTGGAAACCGTCTACATCATAGGCTGCAATTCCCACCGTCTCTCATAGATGAAAGGATGCCAACAAAATATGTTGGGGAGGACATGGAAAATTACTGTAGGGTCATAAGTATCAGGGGGGTAGCCATGTTAGTCTGTATCCACAAAAACAACGAGGAGTTTGGTGGCACCTTAAAGACTAACAGATAGTCTTTAAGGTGCCACCAGACTCCTCGTTGTTTTTATAGGGTCATAGGACCAACAAGAGGGAAATGGGCTGGAAAGCCAATCACAGTTGGAATTGCAGCTAGCAAGAAATGTGAAGGGTAACAAGAAGGTTTTCTACCAGTATGTTAGCAACAAGACGAAGGTCAGGGAAAGTGTGGAACCCTTACTGAATGGGAGAGGCAACCGAGTGACAGATGATGTAGAAAAAGTTGAAATACTCAATGCTTTGTTTGCCTCGGTCTTCACAGACAAGGTCAGCTCCCAGACTGCTGCACTGGGCAACACAGTATGGGGAGGAGGTGAGCAGCCTTCAGTGGTGAAAGAACAGGTTAAGGACTATTTAGAAAAGCTGGACATGCACAAGTCTATGGGGACGGATCTAATGCATCCAAGGGTGCTGAGGGAGATGGCTGATGAAACTGCAGAGCCATCGGCCACTATCTCTGAAAACTCGTGGCAATCACGGGAGGTCCTGGATGATTGGAAAAAGGCAAATATAGTGCCCATCTTTCAAAAGGGAAGAAGGAAAATCCAGGGAACTACAGACTGGTTACCCTCACCTCAGTCCCTGGAAAAATCATGGAGAAGGTCCTCAAGGAATCCATTTGAAGCACTTGGAAGAGAGGAAGGTGATCAGGAACAGTCAACATGGATTCACCAAGGGCAAATCATGCCTGACCAACCTGATTGACTTCTATGATGAGATAACTGGCTCTGTGGATATGGGAAAAGCTGTGGATGTGATATATCTTGACTTTAGCAAAGCTTTTGATGTGGTCTCCCACAGTATTCTTGCCAGCAAGTTAAAGAAGTATGGATTGGATGAATGGACTATACAGAAAGCTGACTAGATCGTTGGGCTCAACAGGTAGTGATCAATGGCTCAATGTCTAGTTGGCAGCCAGTATCAAGCAGAGTGCCACAAGGGTCAGTCCTGAGACTGGTTTTGTTCAACATCTTCATTAATGATGATGGGATGGATTGCACCCTCAGCAAGTTCGCAGATGACACTAAGCTGTGGGGAGAGGTAGATATTCTGGAGGGTAGGGATAGGGTCTTTCTACTATGGACCACTGTCACGGTTCCTTCCCCACCCTGAACTCTAGGGTACAGATGTGGGGACCTGCATGAAAACCTCCTAAGCTTACTTTCACCAGCTTAGGTTAAAACTTCCCCAAGGTACAAATTAATTTTACCCTTTGCCCTTGGAATTTCCACTGCCACCACCAAACTTTAACTGGGTTTACTGGGAAACGTAGTTTGGACACGTCTTTCCCCCCAAAATCCTCCCAACCCTTGCACCCCACTTCCTGGGGAAGGTTTGGTAAAAATCCTCACCAATTTGCATAGGTGACCACAGACCCAAACCCTTGGATCTTAGAACAATGAAAAAGCATTCAGTTTTCTTACAAGAAGACTTTTAATAGAAGTAAAGGAATCACCTCTGTAAAACCAGGATGGTAGATACCTTACAGGGTAATTAGATTCAAAACATAAAGAATCCCTCTAGGAAAAACCTTAAGTTACAAAAAAGACACACAGACAGGAATAGTCATTCTATTCAGCACAACTCTTTTCTCAGCCATTTAAAGAAATCATAATCTAACACATACCTAGCTAGATTACTTACTAAAAGTTCTAAGACTCCATTCCTGTTCTATCCCTGGCAAAAGCAGCATACAGACAGACACAGACCCTTTGTTTCTCTCCCTCCTCCCAGCTTTTGAAAGTATCTTGTCTCCTCATTGGTCATGTTGGTCAGGTGCCAGCGAGGTTACCTTTAGCTTCTTAACCCTTTACAGGTGAGAGGAGCTTTCCCCTGGTCAGGAAGGATTTTAAAGGGGTTTACCCTTCCCTTTATATTTATGACAACCACCAATCAGGAAAAGGAAGTGGGCGAGACATTTCTAGGACAAATAACAGAAATATCCAAAACACAAGATCTGGTAGTAATGGGCAACTTTAACTATGCAGACATCTGGGGAAAATAATTTGGCAAAACACAAAATTTCCAATAAGTTCTTGGAATGTATTGGGGACAACTTTTTGTTTCAGAAAATGGAGGAAGTAATTCTCACCAACAGGGAGGAATTGGTTGTGAATGTGAAGGTGGAAGCCTATCTGATAGATTTCATGATTGTAAGGAAAGGAAGGAGTGAGAGCAGCAGAATAAGGACAATGGACTTCAAGAAAGCAGATTGTAACAAACTTAGAGAACTGGTAGGTGAGGTCCCATGGGAAGACAATCTAAGGGATAAAGGAGTTGAGGAGATCTGGCAGTTTCTCAAGGAGACAATATTAAACACACAACTGCTAACTGTGCCAATGCAAAGGAAAGACTGGAAAAATAGTAAGAAGCCAATATGGCTCCATCCAAGAGTGCCAAAAGCCTGCCTCCTGCTCCACTCCTCCCCCTGCTCTGCCCTTCCCTCACTCCACCCTTCCCCCTGAGGACCCTACCGTACTCCACCTCTTTCCCCCAGACCGTGCCCCCATGCTGCCTCTTTCCCCCGAGGCTCTGTCCCCCATTCCCTCCTCTCTGCTCCCTCCCCCACATTGATCACCCTTAAGGCAGGTAAAAAGCGATGGGCCATTGCCCCTAGCCCTCGCTTTTCTAGCACCCCTGGCTGCATCATGAGCTCTTTAATTACCTGAAAATCAAAAAGGAATTCTACAAAAAGTGTAAACATGGTTGAATTGCTAAGGAGGAATACAAAAGAATAGCACAGGGACAAAATCAGAAAGCCTAAGGCACAAAATGCGTTACATCTAGCAAGGGACATAAAAGGCAATAAGAAGAGGTTATTTAAATACATTAGGAGCAAGAGAAAAATGAAGGAAAGCTCTCTGCTTAATGGGGAAGGAAAGCTAATAACAGATGACATCGAGAAGGCTCAGGGTTTAATGTCTATTGTGCTTCACTAAGAGGATTAATGATGACCAGATACTAACAACACACTATTAACAATAAGGGGGAAGGAGCACAAACCAAAACAGGGAAAGAACAGGTTAAAGAGTATTTAGATACGTTAGATAAGGAAATTCATCCTAGGGTACTTAAGGAGCTAACTGAAACAATCAGAACAGTTAGCAATTATCTTTGAGAACTCATGGAGGAGGGGTGAGATCCCAGAGGACTGGGGAAGGGCAAACATAGTACCTGTTGTTAAAAGAGGGAACAAGGAGGATGTAGGGAATTACAGACCAGTCAACCTAACATGGATACCTGGAAAGATATTGGAACAAAATATTAAACAATCAGTTTATAAGCCCCTAGAGCACAATAGGGTTATAAAGGAATAGCCAGAATGGATCAGTCAAAAACAAATCATGCCAAACCAACCTAATTTCCTTCTTTGATAGGATTACTGACCTAGTGGATAGAGGGGAAGCAGTACATATGATATATCTTGATTTTACTAAGGCTTTTAACACAGTCCCACATAAGCAAACTAGGGAAATGTGGTCTAGAGGAAATTACCATAAGGCAGGTACACAACTGTTTGGTTGTACTCCAAGAATAGCTCTCAATGGTTTGCTGTCAAACTGGGAGGGCGTATCTAGTGGGGTCCTGCAGGGGTTAGTCCTGGGTTGAGGAGTATTCAATATTTTCATTAATGACTTGTTTCAGAGTAACAGCCGTGTTAGTCTGTATTCGCAAAAAGAAAAGGAGTACTTGTGGCACCTTAGAGACTAACCAATTTATTTGAGCATGAGCTTTCGTGAGCTACAGCTCACGAAAGCTCATGCTCAAATAAATTGGTTAGTCTCTAAGGTGCCACAAGTACTCCTTTTCTTTTTATTAATGACTTGGATCATGGTGTGGAGAGAAGGCCTATACAATTCGCAGATGACACCAAACTGGGAGAGGTTGTAAGCACTTTGGAGGACAAGATTAAAATTCAAAATGACCTTGACAAATTGAAGAATTGGACTGAAATAAAGAAGAGGAAATTCAATACAGTCAAGTGAAAAATACTACACTGAGGAAGGAAAAATCAAATGCACAACTACAAAATGGGGCATAACTGGCTTGGTGGTAGTACTGCTGAAACGGATCTGGGGGTTATAGTGGACCGTAAATTGAATGAGTCAACGACGTGATGCACTTGTGAAAAAGGCTAATATCACTCTGGGGTGTATTAACAGGTGTGCTGCATGTAAGACACAGAATATAATTGTCCCGCTCTATTCGACACTGGTGAGGCCTCAGCTGGAGAACTGCGTCCAGTTCTGGGTGCCTGTCACAGATCCACAGGGCCAGTGCTATAGCCCCAGCTTTGCAACAACCTCTAGGAGGAACCCGTCAGCGTGCCAGACTGCCTAGGGGGTCTCACTCTTCTTTCAGGGTAAGCCATGCGGTTTCACTGCCTCCTTAGGCTGGACGTCTGTGCCCTCAGCACCCCTGCTTCACACCTTGAGCTCTGTTCAGCAAGTTCACCTGAGACAGACCTCTGGGGGAGACGTGTACAATCATAAGGAGCAGTGCATCTCCTCCATCAGCATTTGCAGTGACCCTCAGCCAGCGTTGTAAAGCAGAAGAGTTTATTAGTCAACTGGAGCACAGCATAGGAATCCTTGGTTAGCATAGAGAAAAGAAAGATACACGATAGTCCATCCTGGTCAGCACAGAGCCCAAAGCCCTGTCCCTTTGACCTCTTTTTGTCCCAGAGGAGGTGTGCCCAGATGCGCTCAGCAGCCAACCCTTAACCACTCCCTTAGCTCTCCAGCTAGGCAAACACTGCTTGGCTTGCTGCGGGGAGGTGGGCCACCATAGTGATTTTGGCTGCTAGGTATCAAAGTCCCAGTGACTGGATTTGCCATTGTTTTCTCCAAAGCTCTATTGATATGGAGCTAAGGCCCAGACAGCTAGAAGCCATTCACATCAGAGTCTCTGACCTGCTACAGAGAGCAAACAACCCTTTCTACCCCCTAGAATAACCCTGCAGCAGGGGAAACTGAGGCACTTAAAGGATTTATAAAAATATTAGAGTAATCATTCTCAGTTTATCACAGTGCCACACTGTAGAAAAGAGATGGAAAAATACCTGGGTCTGTTTAGTCTTGAGAAAAGAAGACTGAGAGGGGATCTGATAACAGTCATCAAATCTGTTAAGGGCTGTTATAAATGTAACTCTTCTGCAAGGCCGAGTTGATAGCAGCAAGGGCCAGGTTAGAATAATAGAATATCAGGGTTGGAAGGGACCTCAGGAGGTCATCTAGTCCAACCCCCTGCTCAAAGCAGGACCAATCCCCAATTAAATCATCCCAGCCAGAGCTTTGTCAAGCCTGACCTTAAAAACTTCTAAGGAAGGAGATTCTACCACCTCCATAGGTAACGCATTCCAGTGTTTCACCACCCTCCTAGTGAAAAAGTTTTTCCTAATATCCAACCTAAACCTCCCCCACTGTAACTTGAGACCATTACTCCTTGTTCTGTCATCTTCTACCACTGAGAATAGTCTAGAACCATCCTCTTTGGAACCACCTCTCAGGTAGTTGAAAGCAGCTATCAAATCCCCCCTCATTCTTCTCTTCTGCAGACTAAACAATCCCAGTTCCCTCAGCCTCTCCTCATAAGTCATGTGTTCCAGACCCCTAATCGCTGGACTCTCTCCAATTTATCCACATCCTTCTTGTAGTGTGGGGCCCAAAACTGGACACAGTACTCCAGATGAGGCCTCACCAATGTCGAATAGAGGGGAACGATCACGTCCCTCGATCTGTTGGCAATGCCCATACTTATACATCCCAAAATGCCATTGGCTTTCTTGGCAACAAGGGCACACTGTTGACTCAATATCCAGCTTCTCGTCCATTGTCACCCCTAGGTCCTTTTCCGCAGAACTGCTGCCTAGCCATTCGGTCCCTAGTCTGTAGCGGTGCATTGGATTCTTCCGTCCTAAGTGCAGGACCCTGCACTTAGTGCAGGTTCAGTACACAGGGGTTCCCTCTCATCAAAGCAAATGCAAAACTGGCTTGAGCCCCCACCCAGTGACCTGGGAAAATCTTACACACACCCCTGGGTGCCTGAAAGAGGCAGTACTTCCCCTCTCGCAAGGACAGAGTCTCGGTGTAGCAGAGCATCTTTAATAACATGAGGTAAACGACATCAGCATTAAATTGGGAAAACACCACAACTAGGGTTCATCAACCAAACCATGAGCAAAGACCCACCCCGGCAAATTGGGCCACATCCTTTCCCTCGGGTTCTTGAGTCCTACAACCCAAAAGTCTCGAGTCCAGCAATCCAAAAATCACCCAAAGTCCAAAAAGTCCAACAACCCCAAAGTCCAGCCCCAGATTTCAAAAGTTCATCTGCAGAGTGTTACTCCCCAGTCTGGGTAAAAATGTGCGTGTGGAGTGGGGGGGAGGGAAGAGAGGTAAGGGGGACCTTATGTGACCTGAAGCTGACTGCCCCACAGGGCTTCATTCTGATCCACTCCACAAGCTCTGCTCTGCTCCCCCAGCCATCCCATAAACTGCTCCGCTCCGCTCCACACAAGCAACTCCTGCCATCCCATGAACTGCTCCCCACTACTTGACACAGTGCTCAATGATTTCAGCTTGTAGCAGTAGGAGCCTTAGTGCTAGTGCACCCTAAGGCCAAAGTGAATTCAGGTCAGTACCTGTAGCTAGACCCTTAATAGACCCAAAAATAGCTCTGACAGCCACAGAGAGACAGAACACCAAGTACTAATACCTGTCTCTAGCCTCTCTCAATTCACAGAGTTTTGGAACCCATGTCCCTTGCCTAGCGAGTGCTACTTAGTTGATGGCGAGTCCCTCCATCATAACAAAAGGCAAAGTACAGTTCCACTGTCCTTGATTCCCATAATCAGGATAATAACAACTTATTCTTCCTGCCCCAATAAGAGAGACAATGGGGATCCCACAGCAGCCAAAGTGACCACTTGGGCAGCTATGGCCTCATTCTAGGAGGGGTGGGTGTGCCTATGCAAATGAGATCGGCCCCTGAAGTTCTTTTCCACAACTTGCCACACCTCACCACCAGATGTCAGGGTGGAGCTCATTCTGACTCTGCTTACATAAAGAGGATGATGATCAATTGTTCTCCATGTGCACTGACAAGAAGGAACAAGCTCAGATTGCAGGAAGCGAGATTTAGGTTAGATGTTAGGAAAAGCTTCCTGACTGTAAGGGGAGTTAAGCTCTGAACTAAGCTCCCAAGGGAGGTTGTGGAATCCCCATCATTGGAGGTTTTTAAGGACAGTTGGACAAACACCTGTTCAGGATGGTCTAGGTTTACTTGGCCCTGCCTCAGCACAGGGGCTGGACTTGACGATCTCTCAAGATCCTTTTCAGCCCCACATTTCTAGGACTTTATGATTTTGTGGGTGCTGGATCCTGGGGAGGGGCTGCAGTGTGCAATGATTTGTGAGGTACTCAGTATAAGGTGCTGCATGGGCATTGTTCCTAGTGACAGGTATGGAGGGCTAATCACACAGCAGCAGGGAGCACGGGGCCACGGGAACACTGCTGGGAGTCAGGCACTCCCCTGGCAGGGGAGCAGTCAGAGCACTCCAGTGCAGACAGGCGAGGCCCCACTAGCTTTGGGGAGGGTCAGAAAATGGCAGCAAGGGAGTTCAGCACTGACGCTGACTGGGCAAAGGGCACTGCAAGCAACAGCAAGAGCTAGATGCCTGCATCCCAGAGTAAGGGCAGACCCTACCTGTGATTGTCCGGGGTTGGGACCTGACCTGGGGCTGGGGGGAGTCAGACTGTAGTGAGGGGGAGGGGCCCGTCCTGGGGCTGGGGGGAGTCAAACTGTAGTGAGGGGGAGGGGCCCGTCCTGGGGCTGGGGGGAGTCAGACTGTAGTGAGGGGGAGGGGCCCGTCCTGGGGCTGGGGGGAGTCAGACTGTAGTGAGGGGGAGGGAGGCCCTTTTGACCATTTGTTGTCAGCTCTGCAGGTGACCAGCTCACAGCTGTGCCAGAGCCCAGTCTGGCAGTGGCTCGGACACAGCTGCGTGGCCTGGGAGTGACCACAGAACAGCCACCTGCATAGAGCCGCCAGCCTGCTGCAACCCACAGAGCACCCTCTGCTGAGGAATTAGCCTCACAAAGCCTGTCACCCACTGGCGGCACCACAACAGGACACTAGTGGTAGCGTGACAACACACACTGGCCTAGGGGCTGAAACTGAGGGCAGGCTGGCCAGCTGGGATGAATGGATGGAGACATCTATCTAGGGTGGATGGAGCATGGCTGGGCTCTGCACCCGCTCCCCTGACTACGGACATTTCCCCCAACATCCCAGTGGGCTGCACCTGAGCTCAGGCTCACAGCCAGGATCTGATGAAATCCGAGACCCGATCAACATTCAGATACTCCAGAAAAGTGGATTCATTCGTCGATCCACAGAGTCAGGACTGGCCCAAGGTGTATCGCCATTTTTGACACCCAAGGCGGAGAAGAGTTTTTGGCGCCCTCCACACCCAGACAAACAGCCAGCCAGGTGCAGAGCAATGTGGCACCCCCAGAAGGTGACGCTGAGGGCACTGCCCTGCAGAGAGTGTAAGGTGAGAAGGGACCATTAGATCATCTAGACCAGGGGTCTCAAACCCGCATGCGGCCTGCGGGGTTATTTTCTGCAGCCCGCCAGCTCCCCCCGCCCTCACAGCGTTTACCTAGAGCGGCTCCGGCCCAGCATGCACCGGGATCAAGGGCAGGCTCCCTCCCTGCCTGCCCTGCCCCCGCGCCGGTCTGGGAAGTGGCTGGGACCTGGGGGAGGAGAAGGGAAGGGAGGGGAGGTGGGGGTCCAGGGGTCCCTGTGCCCTCCCTCCCCCAGGTCCCGGCCACTTCCCAGAGTGGCACGGGGGCAGGGCAGGCAGGTGGGGAGCCTGCCCTGCGCCCGGTGTGCGCCGGGCCGGACACAACCCCCAAGCCCCTCCTGCAGCTGAACCCCCTGCCGTGAGCCCCCTGCCACACCCTGACCCCTGCCCTGAGCCCCCTGCTGCACCCCGCACCTCGACCGCCTGCCCTGAGCCCCCTGACGCACCCCGCACCACTCCTGCACCCCCTGGGGGCAGGGAGGGGGCAGAGTTGGGGTGGGGATTTCAGGGAAGGGGTTGGAATGGGGGCAGGGAAGGGGTGGGAAGAGGCAGGGCAGGGGTGGGGCCTCATGGAAGGGGTGGAGTGAGGGCAGGGCCGGGACAGCGGAAAGGGGGTGGTCAGTGGTGTGGCCCTCGGGCCAATGTACTAGTCCTCATGTGGCCCTCATTGTCATTTGAGTTTGAGACCCCTGGTCTAGGCCTGTGGCACATAGGCCAGAGAATCATAGAATCATAGAATATCAGGGTTGGAAGGGACCCCTGAAGATCATCTAGTCCAACCCCCTGCTCGAAGCAGGACCAATTCCCAGTTAAATCATCCCAGCCAGGGCTTTGTCAAGCCTGACCTTAAAAACCTCTAAGGAAGGAGATTCTACCACCTCCATAGGTAACGCATTCCAGTGTTTCACCACCCTCTTAGTGAAAAAGTTTTTCCTAATATCTAATCTAAACCTCCCCCACTGCAACTTGAGACCATTACTCCTCGTTCTGTCATCTGCTACCATTGAGAACAGTCTAGAGCCATCCTCTTTGGAACCCCCTTTCAGGTAGTTGAAAGCAGCTATCAAATCCCCCCTCATTCTTCTCTTCTGTAGGCTAAACAATCCCAGCTCCCTCAGCCTCTCCTCATAAGTCATGTGTTCTAGACCCCTAATCATTTTTGTTGCCCTTCGCTGGACTCTCTCCAATTTATTCACATCCTTCTTGTAGTGTGGGGCCCAAAACTGGACACAGTACTCCAGATGAGGCCTCACCAATGTCGAATAGAGGGGAACGATCACGTCCCTCGATCTGCTCGCTATGCCCCTACTTATACATCCCAAAATGCCATTGGCCTTCTTGGCAACAAGGGCACACTGCTGACTCATATCCAGCTTCTCGTCCACTGTCACCCCTAGGTCCTTTTCTGCAGAACTGCTGCCTAGCCATTCGGCCCCTAGTCTGTAGCAGTGCATTGGGGGGTGGTAGAATCTCCTTCCTTAGAGGTTTTTAAGGTCAGGCTTGACAAAGCCCTGGCTGGGATGATTTAACTGGGAATTGGTCCTGCTTCGAGCAGGGGGTTGGACTAGATGACCTTCTGGGGTCCCTTCCAACCCTGATATTCTATGATTCTATGATTGGATTCTTCCGTCCTAAGTGCAGGACCCTGCACTTATCCTTATTGAACCTCATCAGATTTCTTTTGGCCCAATCCTCCAATTTGTCTAGGTCCTTCTGTATCCTATCCCTCCCCTCCAGCGTATCTACCACTCCTCCCAGTTTAGTATCATCCGCAGTCCGAAGGTCACCCAGTCCCCCTGCACTGAGCCCAATGATTTGTGTTTGCTCAAAGCCCCTTCCAGAAAGGTCTCTGGTCTGGATGGGATAACAGCAAGCAATGGAGATTCCAGCCCTGCCTAGGGTGACCAGACAGCAAATGTGAAAAATCGGGACAGGGGCTGGGGGGTAATAGGAGCCTATATAAGAAAAAGACCCAAACATCGGGACTGTCCCTATAAAATCGGGACATCTGGTCACCCTCGCCCTGCCCTGGGGAGTTTGTTCCTATGGCTATTCACCCTCCCCTGTTAAACAGTTGTGCCTTCTTTCTCATCTGAATTTGTCTGGCTTCAACTTCCAGCCACTGGTTCTTGTTCTGCTGTTATCTGCTAAATTCAAGTACCCACTATTTCTTCCCCAGAAGGTACATAGATGGCACTCAAGTCACCTCTCCATCTTCTTTGTGATAAGCTCAACAGATTGAGCTCGCCCAGTCTCTCATTGTCAAACATGGTCTCCAGGCCTTGAATTGTTTTCATGGCTCTTCTCTGCATCCTCACCAATTTTTCAACATCCATTTTAAAATGTGGAGTCTGGCTGCGAGCCCAGCATAGGCTCTCACACTGAACTCTTTGCTGCAGGTCAGTGTAGGGCCAGATTCCCCTCTGGGCCTAGGGACACTGTCCCTGTCCCAGCTCCCACTAAGGCCTCCCAGGAGTACAGCCCCTGCCTGGCTCTGATCTCAGAGGTAGTGTCTGCCGTGGAGTGAGGGCCTGTGACTCAGAGCTGGCAAACCCACACGATCAGCTTGGATGCTGCAGGACCAGGAACCAGAATCCCCCCTGCTCTGTTATCTCACGGTTAAAGTCTGGCTCCTCCGGCCAGGAGCCATATGCCATGTCCTGGTTTGCACTAGGTAGCGCAAGGAGCACAAGTGTAAGCAGAGTCAGGATGAGCTCTACCCTGACATCTGGTGGCGAGTCGTGGTGGGTTGTGAAAAAGAACTTCAGGGGCTGATCTCATTTGCACAGGCACACCCACCCCACCTAGATGGTCACTTTGGCTGCTGTAGGAGCCCCAGTTTCTCTGTTATTGGGGCAGGAATAAACTGTTATTATCCTGATTATGTGACTCAAGGACAGTGGAACTGTACTTGGCCTTTTGTTATGATGGAGGGACTCACCATCAACTAAGGAGCACTCGCTAGGCAAGGGTCATGGGTTTCAAAACTGAGTGACTAGAGAAAAGGGCTAGGGACAGGTATTAATGCCTGGTGGTGAAGGCCCTATATGCTAATTACACTTTATTCTCTTTCTTCTGTGGAATATCAGAGTTAATTTTGATTCTACTAAGAATCTAGAATCATAGAATAACAGAGTTAAAAGGGACCTCTAGAGACCATCTACTCCAACCCCCTGCTCAAAGCAGGACCAATCCCCAACTAAATCATCCCAGCCAGGGCTTTGTCAAGTCTGACCTTAAAAACTTCTAAGAAAGGAGATTCCACCACCTTCCTAGGTAATGCATTCCAGTATTTCACCACCCTCCTAGCAAAAAAGTTTTTCCTAATATCCAACCTAACCCTCCCCCATAGAATATCAGGGCTGGAAGAGACCTCAGGAGGTCATCTAGTCCAACGCCCTGCTCAAAGCAGGACCAATCCCACTGCAACTTGAGACCATTACTCCTTGTCCTGTCATCTGCTATTACTGAGAATAGTCTAGATCCATCCTCTTTGGATCCACCTTTCAGGTAGTTAAAAGCAGCTATCAAATCCTCCCTCATTCTTCTCTTCCGTAGACTAAACAATCCCAGTTCCCCCAGCCTCTCCTCATAACTCATGTGTTTCAGTCCCCCAATCATTTTTGTTGCCCTTCGCTGGACTCTCTCCAATTTTTCCACATCCTTCTTGTAATGTGGGGCCCAAAACTGGACACAGTACTCCAGATGAGGCCTCACCAATGTCGAATAGAGGGGAACGATCACATCCCTCGATCTGCTGGCAATGCCCCTACTTATACACCCCAAAATGCCATTGGCCTTCTTGGCAACAAGGGCACACTGTTGACTCATATCCAGCTTCTCGTTCACTGTCACCCCTAGGTCCTTCTCTGCAGAACTGCTGCCGAGCCATTCGGTCCCTAGTCTGTAGCAGTGCATTCGATTCTTCCGTCCTAAGTGCAGGACTCTGCACTTGTCCTTGTTGAACCTCATCAGATTTCTTTTGGCCCAATCCTCCAATTTGTCTAGGTCCCTCTGTATCCTATCCCTACCCTCCAGCGTATCTACCACTCCTCCCAGTTTAGTGTCATCCGCAAACTTGCTGAGGGTGCAATCCACACCATCCTCCAGATCATTAATGAAGATATTGAACAAAACCGGACCCAGGACCGACCCTTGGGGCACTCCGCTAGATACTGGCTGCCAATTAGACATGGAGCTACTGATCACTACCCGTTGAGCCCGACAATCTAGCCAACTTTCTACCCACCTTGTAGTGCATCCATCCAGCTCATACTTCTTTACCTTGCTGACAACTTGTGGGAGACCGTATCAAAAGCTTTGCTAAAGTTGAGGAATAACACGTCCACTGATTTCCGTTCATCCACAGAACCAGTTATCTCATCATAGAAGGCAATTAGATTAGTCAGGCATGACTTGCCCTTGGTGAATCCATGCTGACTGTTCCTGATCACTTTCCTCTCGTCTAAGTGCTTCAGAATTGATTCTTTGAGGACCTGCTCCATGATTTTTCCGGGGACTGAGGTGAGGCTGACTGGCCTGCAGTTCCCAGGATCATCCTTCTTCCCTTTTTTAAAGATCGGCACTACATTAGCCTTTTTCCAATCTTCTGGGACTTCCCCCGATCGCCATGAGTTTTCAAAGATAATGGCCAATGGCTCTGCAATCACATCCGCCAACTACTTTAGCACTCTCGGATGCAACGCATTCGGCCCCATGAACTTGTGTACGTCCAGTTTTTCTAAATAGTCCCGAAACACTTCTTCCTTCACAGAGGGGTGGCCACCTCCTCCCCATGCTGTGCTGCCCAGTGCAGTAGTCAGGGAGCTGACCTTGTTTGTGAAGACAGAGGCAAAAAACGCATTGAGTACATTTGCTTTTTCCACATCCTCTGTCACTAGGTTGCCTCCCTCATTTAGTAAGGGGCCCACACTTTCCTTGGCTTTCTTCTTATTGCTAATATACATGAAGAAACCCTTCTTGTTACTCCTAACATCCCTTGCTAGCTGCAACTCCACGTGTGATTTAGCCTTCTTGATTCCATTCCTACAATCAATATCTTCATAAATGATCTGGAGGATGGTGTGGATTGCACTCTCAGCAAATTTGCAGATGATACTAAACTGGGAGGAGTGGTAGATACGCTGGAGGGCAGGGATAGGATACAGAGGGACCTAGACAAATTGGAGGATTGGGCCAAAAGAAATCTGATGAGGTTCAATAAGGATAAGTGCAAGGTCCTGCACTTAGGACGGAAGAACCCAATGCACAGCTACAGACTAGGGACCGAATGGCTAGGCAGCAGTTCTGCAGAGAAGGACCTACGGGTGACAGTGGACGAGAAGCTGGATATGAGCCAGCAGTGTGCCCTTGTTGCCAAGAAGGCCAATGGCATTTTGGGATGTATAAGTAGGGGCATAGCCAGCAGATCGAGGGACGTGATCGTCCCCCTCTATTCGACATTGGTGAGGCCTCATCTGGAGTACTGTGTCCTGTTTTGGGCCCCACACTACAAGAAGGATGTGGATAAATTGGAGAGAGTCCAGCAAAGGGCAACAAAAATGATTAGGGGTCTGGAACACATGAGTTATGAGGAGAGGCTGAGGGAACTGGGATTGTTTAGTCTGCAGAAGAGAAGAATGAGGGGGGATTTGATAGCTGCTTTCAACTACCTGAAAGGGGGTTCCAGAGAGGATGGTTCTAGACTATTCTCAGTGGTAGAAGAGGACAGGACAAGGAGTAATGGTCTCAAGTTGCAGCGGGGGAGGTTTAGGTTGGATATTAGGCAAAACTTTTTTGCTAGGAGGGTGGTGAAACACTGGAATGCGTTACCTAGGGAGGTGGTAGAATCTCTTTCCTTAGAAGTTTTTAAGGTCAGGCTTGACAAAGTCCTGGCTGGGATGATTTAATTGGGGATTGGTCCTGCTTTGAGCAGGGGGTTGGACTAGATGACCTCCTGAGGTCCCTTCCAACCCTGATATTCTATGATTCTATGATTCTATGCCCAAGCAATATTTATATACTCATCCCTGGTCATTTGTCCAATTTTCCACTTCTTGTAAGCCTCTTTTTTGTGTTTAAGATCAGCAAGGATTTCACTGTTAAGGCAAGCTGGTCGCCTGCCATATTTACTATTCTTTCTACACATCGGGATGGTTCGTCCCTGTAACCACAATAAGGATTCTTTAAAATACAGCCAGCTCTCCTGGACTTTTTTCCCCCTCATGTTATTCTCCCAGGGGATCTTGCCCATCAGTTCCCGGAGGGACTCAAAGTCTGCTTTTCTGAAGTCCAGGGTCCATATTCTGCTGCTTTCCTTTCTTCCTTGTGTCAGGATCCTGAACTCGACCATCTTATGGTCACTGCCTCCCAGGTTCCCATCCACTTTTGCTTCCCCTACTAATTCTTCTCAGTTTGTGAGCAGCAGGTCAAGAAGAGCTCCGCCCCTAGTTGGTTCCTCCAGCACTTGCACCAGGAAATTGTCCCCTACATTTTCCAAAAACTTCCTGGATTGTCTGTGCACCGCTGTATTGCTCTCCCAGCAGATATCAGGATGATTGAAGTCGCCCATGAGAACCAGGGCGTGCGATCTAGTAGCTTCTGCGACTTGCCAGAAGAAAGCCTCGTCCACCTCATCCCCCTGGTCCGGTGGTCTATAGCAGACTCCCACTACGACATTACCCTTGTTGCTCAGGCTTCTAAACTTAATCCAGAGACTCTCAGGTTTTTCTGCAGTTTCATACTTGAGCTCTGAGCAGTCATACTACTCCCTTACATACAGTGCAACTCCCGCACCTTTTCTGGCCTCCCTGTCCTTCCTGAACAGTTTATATCCATCCATGATAGTACTCCAGTCATGCGAGTTATCCCACCAAGTCTCCGTTATTCCAATCAAATCATAATTCCCTGACTTTGCCAGGACCTCTAGTTCTCCCTGCTTGTTTCCCAGGCTTTGTGCATTTGTATATAGGCACTTGAGATAACCCGCTGATCGCCCCTTGTTCTCAGTATGAGGCAGGAGCCCTCCCCTATCACACACTCCTGCTCGTGCTTCCTCCCGGTATCCCACTTCCCCACTTACCTCAGGGCTTTGGTCTCCTTCCCCTGGTGAACCTAGTTTAAAACCCTCCTCACTAGGTTAGCCAGCCTGCTCGCGAAGATACTCTTCCGTCTCTTCGTTAAGTGGAGCCCGTCTCTGCCCAGCACTCCTCCTTCTTGGAACACCATCCCATGGTCGAAGAATCCAAAGCCTTCTCTCCGACACCACCTGCGTAGCCATTCATTGACTTCCACGATTCGACGATCCCTACCCCGGCCTTTTCCTTCCACGGGGAGGATGGACGAGAACACCACTTGCTCCTCATACTCCTTTATTCTCCTTCCCAGAGCCACATAGTCTGCAGTGATCCGCTCAAGGTCATTCTTGGCAGTATCAGTGGTGCCCACGTGGAAAAGCAGGAAGGGGTAGCGGTCCAAGGGCTTGATGAATCTTGGCAGACTCTCCGTCATATCGCGAATCTTAGCCCCTAGTTTAGTTACAGGCTGCTGAGCTGAATTCACTTTGGGTCTATGGTGCACCAGCACTGAGGCTCCCCTATTACAAGCTGAAATTACAAAAGAGCTAAAATTACAAAGAGCTGAAATCACTGAGTGTTGTGTTAAGTAGTGGGGGGGGGGGGCGTGAAAATATATTGCAGAGCAGTTCACAGGATGGCTAAAGCGGCTCATGGCTGGTGGAGCAGAGCAGTTTGTGAGACGGCTGGAGCAGCTCACGGGACGGCTGGTGGAGTGGAGCGGCTGGCAGAGCAGAGCAATTCGTGGGACGGCTGGTAGAGCAGAGCCCCACGGAGAGGTGGGGCAATCGGCTTCGGACCATGTAAGGTGCCCCTTAACTCCCCCCCTCATTTCCACCGAGGCTGGGAGGTAAAACTCTGCAGATAAACTTTCGAACTCTGGGGCTGCACTGACCAGGGACAGACACTTTTGGGTTCTTGGACTTTCGGGACTTTGGGTGATTTGGGGTTGCTGGACTCAAGAGCCAAAGGGAAAGGACACGCCCCAATTTGCTTGGGGTGGGTTTTGCCTCATGGGTTGTGAATCCTGTTGGTGGTGTTTCCCCAACATAATGCCACATTGTTTGTCTCTGTTATTAAAAGGCTTTTGCTACACTCAGACTCTGTGCTTGCGAGAGGGGAAGTATTGCCTCTTAGAGGCACCCAGCAGGGGTGGTATATATTTGTCCCAGGTCACTGGGTGGGGGCTCGAGCCAGTTTTGCATTTTGTTATTGGAATGGAACCCCTAGATACTGAACCCGGCCCTTGTTGCTGCCAACTCTGATGGGCAGAAGGGTTACACAAGCAAACACTCTTGCTGAGGCCATGCTGCTCCTAGGCTGAGGCAGCACCGCCCTAGCATGGGCAATGCTAGGCCAGGTCAGCAAAGCCCTGGCCTGTTCCACTGTGGGGCAGTGGAGCTCCTCTGCTCGGCTCCCCCTCACACACAGGTTCCTTCCTGCCAGAGTAAGACTAGCCCATGGGTACCATCGGCCAGGGTATGGGTCACAAAGCTGGCTTCATGAGCCAGCTCAGAGACGCATGGACGGTCACTCTAACTTCCCTTTCTGCCAGGAGATTCACAAGCCCCTTTACCCTACCTTGTGTGCAGATGTCTGGCTAAGCGAGGTACACAGCAGTTCCAGCCTCACGGCCTGGCTGACAGCAAAACCTGTCTGGCACCCAAACATCCACATCTCCCAGTCAACAGGGCAACGTGCATTCACAGAGCACTCCTCTGCTACTCACCCCATTGTCACTGGGGCACCAGCTTGACCAGGACAGAATCTGACAAGCAGGGGACACTGATGGGATCCTTAGTGGTTTCTTTCTGTAAGCAGAGCCTGAAAAGCTCTCCCCTGACAGCAACTGAGACACTGGGGGAAAAGAGTTCAGGAACAGACCCTGTTTGCACAGACACACCTACTCTGTCAAGGTGTTCAGCAGGACAAGGTGGGTGAGGTAATATCTTTTATTGGACCAACTTCTGTTGGTGGGAGAGATCAGCTTTCGGGCTTACACAGAGCTCTTCAGACGTGCTTGGCAAAGCGATCAATGTTGTCTGGCGCTAGGTCACAATTCACAGTAGTGTGTTGAGTGCAGAAGAATGAAATATTATCTTGACTGTATGAGTGAAGGGCAACAGGACTCTACTTAGCCTGTCCCGGAGAGGTTCCCCCTAAACTGAATCTCAGTTACTAAGCAGAGGGTAGGGATGCCAGAGGCCAATAAAGATAACAGCAGGAGGGGGCATGCACCTGATGGATGCTGCTGAAAGAATCTTAGATACTATTTGAGCATCAACGGGTAGTGATCAATGGCTCCATGTCTAGTTGGCAGCCAGTATCAAGCACAGTGCCCCAAGGGTTGGTCCTCGGGCCAGTTTTGTTCAATATCTTCATAAATGATCTGGAGGATGGTGTGGATTGCACCCTCAGAAAGTTTGCAGATGACACTAAACTGGGAGGAGAGGTAGATACGCTGGAGGGTAGGGATAGGATACAGAGGGACCTAGGCAAATTGGAGGATTGGGCCAAAAGAAATCTGATGAGGTTCAACAAGGACAAGTGCAGAGTCCTGCACTTAGGACGGAAGAATCCCAGGCACCGCTACAGATTGGGACCGAATGGCTCGGCAGCAGTTCTGCAGAAAAGGACCTAGGGGTTACAGTGGACGAGAAGCTGGATATGAGTCAACAGTGTGCCCTTGTTGCCAAGAAGGCCAGTGGCATTTTGGGATGTATAAGTGGGGGCATTGCCAGCAGATCGAGGGACATGATCGTTCCCCTCTATTCGACACTGGTGAGGCCTCATCTGGAGTACTGTGTTCAGTTTTGGGCCCCACACTACAAGAAGGATGTGGAAAAATTGGAAAGAGTCCAGCGGAGGGCAACAAAAATGATTAGGGGACTGGAACACATGACTTATGAGGAGAGGCTGAGGGAACTGGGATTGTTTAGTCTACAGAAGAGAAGAATGAGGGGGGATTTGATAGCTGCTTTCAACTGCCTGAAAGGGGGTTCCAAAGAGGATGGCTCTAGACTGTTCTCAGTGGTAGCAGATGACAGAACAAGGAGTAATGGTCTCAAGTTGCAGTGGAGGAGATTTAGGTTGGATATTAGGAAAAACTTTTTCAATAGGAGGGTGGTGAAAGACTGGAATGCGTTACCCAGGGAGGTGGTGGAATCTCCTTCCTTAGAAGTTTTTAAGGTCAGGCTTGACAAAGCCCTGGCTGGGATGATTTAATTAGGGATCGGTCCTGCTTTGAGCAGGGGGTTGGACTAGATGACCTCCCGAGGTCCCTTCCAACTCTGATATTCTATGATTCTAAGTGCTTCAAAATGGATTCCTTGAGGACCTTCTCCATGTTTTTGCCGGGGACTGAAGTGAGGCTGACTCGTCTGTAGTTTCCTGGGTTCTCTTTCTTCCCTTTTTTAAAATATGGGCACTATATTTGCCTTTTTCCAATCGTCCGGGATGTCCCCAATCGCCACAAATTTTCAAAGATAATGGCCAATGGCTCTGCAATCACATCAGCCAACTCCCTCAGCGCCCTCCGATGCATTAGATCTGGACCCATGGACTTGTGCATGTCCAGTTTTTTTTAAAATAGTCCATAACCTGTTCTTTCACCACAGAGGGCTGCTCACCTCCTCCCCATACTGTGCTGCCCACTACAGGAGTCTGGGAGCTGACCTTGTCTGTGAAGACCCAGGGAAAAAAAGCATTGAGTACTTCAGCTTTTTCCACATCATCTGTCACCATGTTTCCCTTTTTATTAGAAGATTTCTTTTGTTTTTCACAGACTTGCGAGTGGGGAAGTATTGCCCCTTAGGCCTTGTCTACACTACACAGTTTTGTCGGCAAAAGGCAGCTTTTGCCAACAAAGCAGGGGAGGTGAGTGCACTACAAAGCTACTTTTGGTGGCAAAACTCTGCTGTTTTGCCAACAAAATAAAACCACCTCGACAAGAGGCATAGAGCTTATTGCAGCAAAGTTAGAGTGACAACACGTCAGTGTAGATGCTGCCGTTCATTATGTCTACATAACTGGCCTCCCCCAGTATCCCATAATGCCCGCTGTGACCGTTCTGCTCACTGCTGGAAGCTTTGACATTCCTCAGCAAGGAGAGCTCGCAGAGCTACTGAAGATGCCGCTCCTGGCAGCTCAGGAGGCTATGGGAGAACTCGGAGGGAATCAAAGAAACAATAATGTGGAATCCTGCTCTTCCCAGCACTAGGAACAGAGCAGCAGGCAGGTAGAATGGGTTGCTGCTGCAAGGAAGGTGGTGGGGAGAGTGCTGTGCTGTGCAGAGCTGGGGGCTGATGTAGGGGGGAGGTCTCCCTCCACCCCCGGATTGGTTGCTCAGGCTGCTGTCTGAATTTAGAGACAGCATGCTGACACGCTCTCCCTCAACACATACACTTCCCCAACACATACCCTGTTTCTCTCTCTCTCTCTCTCTCTCTCTCACACTCACTCACACACACACTCTCTCCCCCACAACATATGTTTTAGTTGAAAAGTGGCTGGCACCAATCTAGTAGGATGCCCATGGAACAATGGGATTGAGAAACCTACATAAGAACAGCCATACAAGGTCAGACCAAAGGTCCATCTAGCCCAGTATCCTGTCTTCCGACAGTGGCCAATGCCAGGTGCCCCAGAGGGAATGAACAGAACCGGTAATCACCAAGTGATCCATCCCCTCTCGCCCATTCACAGCTTCTGGCAAACAGAGGCTAGGGACACTATCCCTGCCCATCTTGGCTAATAGCCATGAATGGACCTGTCCTCCATGAACTTATGTAGTTCTTTTTTTAATCCTGTTTATAGTCTTGGCCTTCACAACATCCTCTGGTAAGGAGTTCCACAGGTTTACTGTGTGTTGTGTGAAAAAAATACTTCCTTTTGTTTGTTTTAAACCTGCTGCATATTAATTTCATTTGGTGACCCCCCCCAGTTCTTGTGTTATGAGATGGAGTAAATAACACTTCCTTATTTCCTTTCTCCACACCAGTCATGATTTTATAGACCTCTATCATATCCCCCCTTAGTCGTCTCTTTTCCAAGCTGAAAAGTCCCAGTCTTATTAATTGCTCCTCATATGGAAGCTGTTCCATACCCCTAATCATTTTTGTTGTCCTTTTTGGAACCTTTTCCAATTCCAATATATCTTTTCTGAGATGAGGAAACCACATCTTGAAGCAGTATTCAAGATGTGGGCATGTCATAGGTTTACACAGAAGCAATATGATATTTTCTATCCCTTTCTTAATGATTCCCAACATTGTTAGCTTTTTTGATTGCCGCTGCACATTGAGTGGATGTTTTCAGAGATTTATCCACAATGACTCCAAGATCTCTTTCTTAAGTGGTAACTGCTAATGTAGACCCTATCATTTTATATGTATAGTTGGGATGTTTTCATCTGACATTTTGTTGCCCAGTCACCCAGTTTTGTAGCGCTTTGCAATCTGCTTGGGATTTCACTATCTTGAGTAGTTTTGTATCATCTGCAAATTTTGCCACCTCACTGTTTACCCCTTTTTCCAGATCATTTATGAATATGTTGAATAGGACTGGTCCCAGTACAGACCTCTAGTGGACACCACTATTTACTTCTCTCCATTCTGAAAACTGACCATTTATTCCTACCCTTTGTTTCCTACCTTTTAACCAGTTACCAATTCATGAGAGGACCTTCCCTCTTATCTCATGACAGCTTACTTTGCTTAAGAGCCTTTGGTGAGGGACCTTGACAAAAACTTTCTGAAAAATCTAAGTACACTGTATCCACTGGTTCCCCCCTGTCCACATGCTTGTTGATTCCCTCAAAGAATTCAAGTAGATTGGTGAGGCATGATTTCCCTTTACAAAAAGCATGTTGACACTTCCCCAACAAATTATGTTCATCTATGTGTCTGACAATTTTGTTCTTTACTATAGTTTCAACCAGTTTGCCCGGTACTGAAGTCAGGCTTACCGACCTGTAATTGCCAGGATCACCTCTGGAGCGCGTTTTTAATATTGGCATCACATTAGTTATCCTCCAGTCCTTTGGTACAGAAGCTGATTTAAATGATAGGTTACAAACTTCAATTAGTAATTGTGCAATTTTACATTTGAGTTCCTTCAGAACTCTTCGGTGAATACCATCTGGTCCTGGTGACTTATTCCTGTTTAGTTTATCAATTTGTTCCAAAACCTCCTCTAATGACACATCAATCTGTGACAGTTCCTCAAATTTGTCACCTAAAAAGAATGGGTCAGGTTTGGGAATTTCCCTCACATCCTCAGCTGTGAAGACCAATGCAAAGAATTCATTTTAATTTCTCCGCAGTGGCCTTATCATTCTTGAGTGCTCCTTTATGATCTCAATCATCCAGTGGCCCCACTGGTTGTTTATTTAGCAGGCTTCCTGCTTCTCATGTACTTAAAAAAATTTTGCTATTACTTTTTGAGTCTTTGGCTAGCTGTTCTTCAAATTCTTTTTTGGCCTTCCTAATTATATTTTTACATTTCACTCCTTTCTATTTTCCTCCCCAAGATTTAACTTCCACTTTTAAAAAGAATGTATTTTTGTCTCTCACTGCATCATGTGAGGCATTGTAATGCCCCATGAGGCATTGTAAACTTTTCCCAAAGCACCCTACAGCCCGTTGCACAGTGAGATAGCTACCCACAGTGCACTGCTCTCTATATCGATGCAAGAGCTGCTAGTGTGGATGCACTCTGCTGACACAAGGAGATACAACAGCGGTTTAATTAAAGCAGCATAACTTTGGTCAACAAAACTCTGTAGTGTAGACCTGGCCTTAGAGACACCCACAGGTGGGGTTTAATTTTCCCAGATTTCTGGGTGGAGGCTCAAACCAGTTCTGTTCTGTATTGTTAGGATGAATCCCTAGTTATTGAACCCGGCCCTTGTAGTTGCTGACTCCACCTGACAGAAGGGTTACATTCCAAGCTGACAAATAATCAAAGACTTTCCACAATGTGCACAGTGCAAAGTAACACAAAGCTGCAGTACTGAAGTAACTGCATTTCTGCACAGATGTGCAAAGTCTGAGGTTGGAAAGGACTGTAGTGACCAGCCCCAATGAACTGTCTTCCCTCTCCCTCCCCCAGCCCAGAGAATCTAACACGGGGTCCCTGCTCCCAGCCCAGCACTTCTGGCTGAAGCAACATGGACTGAGCCGATGACATGTTCTAGCCTGGCGAGCTTGGTATAGCTCAATGCTAGGAGCCCCCCCATGTATGTCTACATTGCACATGGGCATGAGCTTCCCAGCCTGGGTAGACAGCCACACGCTAGTTCTGCTTGAGCTAGGGCACTAGAAACAGCAGTGTGGACATTGAGGTACAGGTTAGCCGTCTGAGCCAAGCCTACCTGGCTCCGTACTCGGGTGGCTAACCCGAGCCAGCACCTATGCCACAACATCCACACTGCTGTTTTCAGTATCAGGCAGAGCTAGCATGTGTCTGTTACCCAGGCTCATGGCTCACATGCAGCTGCAGTGGAGACAGACCCTCCGTGTTTGAACAAACCAGGCATAACACAGCAGCCTAGCCCTGGCTACACAGTGCATCCAAATGACCCTCCGGTTATAACGGGCCCAAAGGACAGCAAAGCACACACCCTGGCACAGCACACCCTGCCTCCCACATAACCGGCATGAGGAGCAAACTGGAAAGAGCAGAGAAAGGAGAGTCAATCCCAAGTTCCCATGGCAACCCCACAACAACTTCAGATACTGACTTCAATCTTTGCACAATCGGCTCTTGGTCTCTGCTGGGTCACATCATCCAGCAACAAGGATTTATCTGTTTTTCACTCACTGGGGTGGGGAGGCAGGGGGACATTCCTGCACTATAACCAGCCTGAGCAGTTGCTTCAGTTTGCCTGATTCTCATCTCATAAAGACAAACAGCAGGCATGATCCCCAGCTGGTGTAAGGCCCTCTAGCTCCCCTGTCCTCACTAGACTTTACTTATTTACCTCATCTGAGGAGGGTCTGGCCCAGCGGTGGGCAAACTACGGCCCCGGGGCCATATCTGACCCTCCAGGCATTTTAATCCAGCCCTCAAGTTCCCGCTGGGGAGCAGTGTCTAGGGCTTGCCCTGCTCCAGCACTCCAGCTGGGGAGCAGGGTTGGGAGCTCGCCCCACTCCATGCAGCTCCTGGAAGCAGCAGCATGTCCCTTCTCTGGCTCCTATACGTAGGGGCAGCCAGAAGGCTCCACATGCTGCCCCCACAGCTCCCATTGGCCTGGGACTGCAGCCAATGGGAGCTGCAGGGGTACTGCCACCAATGGGAGCTGCAGGGGTACTGCCTGCAGACAAGGCAGCACACAGAGCTGCCTGGGCTCACCTACATGTAGGAGCCGGAGAGGAGACATGCTGCTGTTTCTGGGAGCTGCTTGAGGTAAGCGCCACCCAGAGCCTGGCCCCCTCTCATGCCCCAACCCCCTGCCCCAGTCCTGATCCCCATCTCGCCCTCCGAACTCCTTGGTCCCAGCCCAGAGCACCCTCCTGCACCCCCAACCCCTCATCCCCAGCCCCACCCCAGAGCCCGCAGCCTCAGCTGGGGCTCTCTCACCCCCCAACCTTCAATTTTGGGAGCATTCAAGGCCCGCCATACAATTTCCATACCCAGATGTGGCCCTCGGGCCAAAAAGTTTGCCCACCCCGGTCTGGCCCAATGGAAAACCAGCATAAGAAAGAAGTGACTTAGTCAGTTCATGGACTCAGCACCCTAGACCTGGCACATCACCAGGGCCGTCCAGAATCTGCACTGCCACTGCACCACAGTGCAGGATCTGGCCCATTGGTCCTGCAGCCTGTAGAATGGTGTTGGGACGAATGACCCTGCTCCAAGGAACTCAGCTCTGTCTCTGGCATCTTTCCATCTGGCTGCAAACAATGCTATTGGACATTTACTCTCATCATCGTGAAGTTCTCAAATACCCCACAAAAGGGTGCACTTCAGAAGTGGTAGAGAAAATGATAATGTGATCTCCTAGTTCTCTGATTTACCAGATCTCGGCAAGCCCCTTGGCAGTGCTGCCATGATGCAGATGTTTTCACTGCCCTGTCCCTAAGCAGGGCTTGCAGCCAGACTCCACACAGCATTGGAGTTTCCGAGAGCTCCTGAGAGGAGGAGGAAATGATGTGAGTGCAAAGCCAGTTATCCTGTGGGGCCCTGAGTTGCTCCCAAGTTGCATGGACGATTTGAAAGATACATTCTTCCTCAAAGAGGAAATGAAAAGAGGACTTGTGGCCAAGAGATCTCCTCATGTGACAACACCATGTCCCTCTTCAGCTCCCACTGGTACAAATACTCTCTCTCTCGTCCTCCTGGTTTCCAAGAGTGCTGACCATGGCAGTGGGGGTCAGAAGATATCTCAGCTAGCGAAGGAAGCACTGAGTGAGTTCAATTGCTGGAAAGCATTTTCCCATCCTTTGGTTCATGTCCAGAGATGACCCTTTTCAGTGAGGTAGCCCAAAGCTCTGGCACTGTACAGAATGGGCAGTAGTGGGGACAGGATGCCGCAGATCCATGGAGCCCCTGTGCTTGCTAGTGAAAGTGGTCCCCATTTAGCTCTATCTGTGCATTCTTTATGCCTGGTGATGGCACAGCCCACTTCTTTCAGGAAAAGTTCACGTTTCCTGGAGGTCTGGTTTGAGACTCACTGCTGGATGTACGTCAGTTACTGAAAGTGGGAGAGTCCCTCTTGAGAGCCAGCACCAGCTGGTCACTGAGCAAGAGACACCATCTAGAACAGCACCCACTCCTCTCGCAGGAAGCTGCAGGGACCCTGCAGTTTCCCCAAGACACTAAAATATCCAGAGTCCTTGCCTAGTAGTAAGCACTGCCTGTGCTCGGTAAGCCAGCTCCAGGGACACCACTTTGTTTGGCATCAGCGTTTTATTTGGGTTTTCAATAACTATTTGATAATGTTTTCCTGGCAATTACAGATGAAGTGCAGCAGGTTCATAGGTGATCCAGTACATGCGTCTGGATCTAATGCATCCGAGGGTGCGGAGGGAGTTGGCTGATGTGATTGCAGAGCCATTGGCCATTATCTTTGAAAACTCGTGGCAATATGGGGAGGTCCTGGATGATTGGAAAAAGGCAAATATAGTGCCCATCTTTAAAAAAGGGAAGAAGGCGAATACGGGGAACTACAGACTGGTCAGCCTCACCCCAGTCCCCGGAAAAATCATGGAGAAGGTCCTCAAGGAATCCATTTGAAGCACTTGGAGGAGAGGAAGGTGATCAGGAACAGTCAACATGGATTTACCAAGGACAAGTCATGCCTGACCAACCTGATTGCCTTCTATGATGAGATGGCTCTGTGGATATGGGGAAAGCGATGGATGTAATATATCTTGACTTTAGCAAAGCTTTTGATATGGTCTCCCATGGTATTCTTGCAGGCAAATTTTAAAAGTATGGATTGGATGAATGGATTGTAAGGTGGATAGAAAGCTGGCTAGATCGTCAGGCTCAAAGGGTAGTGATCAATGGCTCAGTGTCTAGTTGGCAGCTGGTATCAAGCGGAGTGCCCCAGAGGTCGGTCCTGGGGCTGGTTTTGTTCAACATCTTCATTAATGATCTGGATGATGGGATGGATTTCACCCTCAGCAAGTTCGTGGATGACACTAAGCTGTGGGGAGAGGTAGATATTCTGGAGGGTAGGGATAGGGTCCAGAGTGACCTAGACAAATTGGAGGATTGTGCCAAAAGAAATCTGATGAGGTTCAACAAGGACAAGTGCAGAGTCCTATACTTAGGAAGGGAGAATCCCATGCACTGCTACAGGCTGGGGACCAACTGGCTAAGCGGCAGTTCTGCAGAAAAGGACCTGGGGATTATAGTGGACAAGAAGCTAGATATGAGTCAACAGTGTGCACTTCTTGCCAAGAAGGCTAACGGCATAACGGGAATTATTATTCCCCTCTATTTGGCACTGGTGAGGCCATATCTGGAGTATTGCATCCAGTTTTGGGCTCCCCACTACAGAAAGGATGTGGACAAATTGGAGAGAGTCCAGTGGAGGGCAATGAAAATTATTAGGGGGCTGGGGCACATGACTTATGAGGAGAGGCTGAGGGAACTGGGCTTATTTAGTCTGCAGAGGAGAAGTGTGAGAGGGGATTTGATAGCAGTCTTCAACTACCTGAAGGGGGGTTCCAAAGAGGACGCAGCTCAGCTGTTCTGTGGTGGCAGATGACAGAACAAGGAGTAATGGTCTTAAGTTGCAGTGGGGGAGGTCTAGGTTGGATATTAGGAACCACTATTTCACTAGGAGGGTGGTGAAGCACTGGAATGGGTTCCCTAGGAAGGTGGTGGAATCTCCATCCTTAGGGGTTTTTAAGACCCAGCTTGACAAAGCCCTGGCTGGGATGATTCAGTTGGGGTTGGTCCCACTTTGAGCAGGGGGTTGGACTAGATGACCTCCTGAGGTCTCTTCCAACCCTAATCTTCTATGATTCTATGATCTTCCAGTACCAAAAGAAAGGGGAAGGGTCAATGGGAAGCCAGGACCCTGAGACTGACAGTCCCCAGGGGCAATGGGGAGAGATCAATGCTCTAGGTCAGCCTGATTGACAGGGTGGGCAGGCTAATGAGGCAGTCAGGAGAGGCCGTCCTCTGTATGAACTGGAATTGCCTGGAACAGAGCGGGGCTGAGCTAAGGAGAGAGTAGCAGCCTGAGCTGAGCTGGAGAAGCAGAGCTGCACCGGCCAGGGCCAGAGGAGCAGCCCAGGGAGCTGAGCTGGAGACAGAGTAGAGCTGGGGCTGGAGCAGTCTGGAACCGGGTGCAGTGAGCAGCTGGGGAGAGCAAACGGGGGGACCCTGGGCAGTGTGCCCAGTGCAGGGAGACTCCCCTAGCCAAAGGGCCTTGCAGGCCAGACTGGGGGTGGGGGGAGTCGTAACCCCAACGGGGGGGGGGCATGCTGGGAAGAAGGTCCTGCCACCTAGAACCTGAAGGCATGTGGCCACCGCCAGAGTCAGTGACCAACCTGCAGCATCCCTGCAGTGCAACCAGGGCCTGGGCAGGAGGCCTGGGACATGTGAGGGACAGACTGTGAACTTCTCTTACATTCCAGAGATGTCTGGTTGTGATGGCCCTGTGTAGGGTTGCCAACCCTCCCGGCTTCACCAGGAGTCTCCTGGAATCAGGCCCTATCTCCTACTGAAGCCAAACTGGGAGATTTTACAAAAAGAAAAGGAGGACTTGTGGCACCTTAGAGACTAACAAATTTATTTGAGCATAAGCTTTCATAAGCTACAGCTCACTTCATTGGATGCATTCAGTGGAAAATACAGACTAACACGACTGCTACTCTGAAACCTGGGAGATTTTAGGGGCTAAAAGTCCGGCGGCACAGTGGGGCTAAGGCAGGCTCCCTGCCTGCCCTGGCCCTGCACCACTCCTGAAAGCAGCTGGCACGTCCCTGTGGCCCCTCATCAAACTTATTGTTTTTACATAATCTCATGATTTTAAAGCCAATCTCATGATTTTGGTGAGCCTGGCTCATGATTTTGAACATTTGGGGTTGACAATACTTTGAAAATGACTTTAAAGTGTCAGTTTCACTCCTGTTTAAAGTGAATTTCTAGTGTATTATTTGTATTGGGCAGCACCCCTAGAGCCCCAGGCAGGTGCAATCTAAACTCACGGGGCCTTGCCCTACTAGGGTGTTTCCAAAAGTTAAATGATCTATTCCAAGCTTTGTGAACTGCAAAAAAGTGATAGAAAGTCTTCTAGATTTTTCTATAATTATTTCAACTATTGTATTCAAGAGGTAGTAACAAAGTAAGAATATACATTACAATTTTAAACCTAACCAGTGACCCTTAAGTAACTTGACACAAGCTGTCAGACCATGTTCGTATTAGAACTGAGTGGGTCTAATATTTATTTTTCTTTCCTTATATAGGAATTAGATACAATGCTCCTGTCAGCTTATTTCTGTCATTATCTGAAAAAACTACTGGAGTTTTCAGGTGCCTACATAGCCCCTGGAATCACGGTTAAAGTTGCCCCTCTCCTCCAAATCTGAAATGGTGCCTCTCCGGCTGCACTGAAATAACATGTAGAACAAGCCAAGCTGGGGTGGGCTTCCACTCCAGGAGCAGGCTCTGCACACACAGCTCCACCGAGCTCACTCTGACCATCCCCACTAACTGCAAATCCCTGCAACCAGCATCAGGCACAGCTTCATCCCTCACTCCTTGCTGAAGCACCAAGGCTCCCAGCTGCAGCTGCACTTCCTGATCCCGCCGCCCCATGTGTGGCATGACAGCATCGGTTCTGCTGACTCTGCCCAAGCAGCATCGTGTGCCAATCCTTTATGAGCAGAGCGGGCGTGGCCCAGGAACATCCTGATGACTCAGAAATCGTTATCTGTGATCACCTGACATGCCTCCCATCTGCCACAGGCACCGCAGGTCATGGCTGCAATACAGGCATAGCTTCTATGCAGTTTGCGCCATGCTGGAGTCCCCCAGCCATGCCCAGGCTCCAGATCCTTGTGGGAACATATGGTGGGGCGGACTACTGAGGGGAACTCAGGCTCTCTCCATCCCCCATGGGGAGGCCATCTTCACACTTGTGACCTTCTCCCACAGCCATAGGCTCAGACTCCAACTCAGAAAAAAAAAAAGGGGGAGTGCTAGGCACCCCCCAGCCACAGCTGTTTGGCAGGACCACCCATCAGCGGTTCGGTGAGAGGCACTCGTGGAAGGGCGGAGAGCAGCAATCAGCGGGCAGGCGGCCTCGGGGGAAGGAGCAGAACAGGTATGGGAAGAGGTGGTGCGAGGGCAGGGCCTTACGGGAGGAGGCGGAGTGGGGATAGGGCTTCAGGGCAGAGTGGGGGTGGAGCCCCCACTGGGAAAAATAAAAGTCAGTGCCTGTGCCCACAGCGGCTCTCCCCTGCCAGAGCTGTCACAGAATATCCGGGTTGGAAGGGACCTCAGGAGGTCATCTAGTCCAACCCCCTGGTCAAAGCAGGACCGATCCCCAATTTTTGCCCCAGATCCCTAAATGGCCCCCATCAGGAATTGAAGTCACAACACTGGGTTTAGCAGGCCAATGCTCAAACCACTGAGCTATCCCTCTTCCCTGTCCAGGCCTGCAGGGGCAGTAAACTGTGCCCTGGAAAGGGTGAAGTGACCTACTCCTGCCCCAGAGCAGAGCAGGTGACAATACATCTCGTTTGGGCCGGAACAGTCCCTTTTTTAGGCCCCGTCACGGCCGTCCCAACTTTTTTGACAAAATGGGACATTTGTCCCATTTGTTCTTGCCACCTGATCATCCCTAGTGGGACGTGGAGGAACATACTGGGGCGAGGAGGGGGAGCACGCTGGAGGCTAGGGGGAGTGGCTTGGGTTGGCCAGCCCACCCCGTGTACAGAGGGGGGCCTCAGACAGCCCTTCGCATAGGCAGGCAGCAGGCCGGGGCGGACGACTCGGACTGGCCCTACACGTGGGTGGGCAGCAGGGAGGCTCGGACCACCGGTCCCATGAGGCCGGCCTCACGCCCACCAGGGGGGAGGGAGGCCTCGGGCCAGCCCAGAATTGTCCCATTTTCCCTTTGGGAAAATATGGTCACCCTAAGCAAATGGGAGCTGGGAGCGCTTGGAACTGTGCTGGACCTACACAGGGCTGAGCTGTGGGGCACAGTCTAGCCCCAAGGGGGAGCAGTTATTCACACCATGAGACCCGGCGAAGAAGGCAGTGCTCATCCATGTGCACAGGGAGCTCACAATACAGCCCCAAGTATTTTTGGTTTCAGGTTCACTTCAAGAACTCCTCTGAACCCGGCTCAGAGGCGAGGCCATTGTGTAGCTCCTCAGGGGCCCTGGTGCACTCATTCACCTATGTCTCCAGTCTCTAATGCAGAGGCCCCCAAACTATGAGCACCACCCAACTCCGCCCTGCCCCCAGCTGCGGCTCCCAGCCCCATGCCTGACCCCGTTCCCAGCCTCGGCACGATTCAGGCCCCCACCACAGCCCGGCTGTGACTCTGCTCTTGACCCCAGCCTTGGCCCCTGGACATGACTCCAGACCTAGACCCAGACCCATCCCCAGCTGTGGCCCCAGCCTAGGCCCCCTTATCCCATCCTGTCCATGCCTCCCCTCCCCCAGAGCCACAGCCCCGTTCCTGGTCCTGGCTGCAGGGGGCCGCAGACGGGGGGGAAGGGGAGGCACGACCCTAAAAAGTTTGGGGACCACTGCACTAGCTTATCCCTGCTGAACATCAGTGTGTCCTGTAAAAATACCACCTTTCATCTACCGCCAGCTGGGGCCAACGTGCACTGAGTAAACCAGGGCCTGAAGCAGAGCTGAAGGGACCTGTCAGACCTGTTTTCTATGTGTTGTATTAGACAAGACTGGAGTGAGCTTCTAACATTAACCCAGAGAGCACAAGAGGGATCCCCAGCCCAGGATGGGGGTCTCACATTGGCTATTCACTGGCATCCTTATTAACTCCTTGGTGCTCATCCACCTGGTCTCTCGTGCTAATGACAGAGGCAATTCCGGCAGCACAGGCACTGGGCCTGTGGGCAGGCACTGGGCTAGGCAGAATCTGGAGCTCCCTTCAAAATTGTATTGAAAGTTCAAACTTCACTTAGAAACATCATTTAGGGCAGTGATTCTCAACCTATTTACCACTGTGGGCTGCATATGTGGCCCACAATGTGTTATGTGGGCCGCATCCAGTACTATCTCTATGGATCTGAGAATGTCACATGGGCCGCAGCTCTGTGCTGATTGGGCCGCAAGCAGCCTGTGGGCTGCAGGTTGAGAATCACTGATTTAGAAGAAGGAGAAAACAGCTTCATGGCCCTTTCCCATCTCCAGTGTCGGCGATGAACTCCAGGGTGGGTGAGCAGCTCCTGGCCCATCTAGTCCTTTGACAGAACAGTGCTGGAGAGGCTAAAAGGCCCCGTCCCCTATCTGGTCCCCTTTCACCCATGGCCACTCGAACACATCCCCCCCAGTTCCATTGTCAGAGGGAAGCATTGTTCTGATCTTCTCCAGACCCTGCCTCCATGGAGAGCAACACACACCAACCCTCATTCCACCTGTTAGACCCGGGCTCTTCAACCCCGGGGTGGAGACCTGAAATTGGGTCACCAGAATGTTTCAAGGGGTGGCATGACAGCTCCGGTGGCTCCTGTCCCATGGGGCTGGCTGGGCTCGCCTCCCTGCTCCAGACACTGCAACCTCCAGGGTCCCAGCACCACTCAGGTTTGGCCCAGCTGTCATAATGACGGAAGTCTGGGTAGGCCAAATGTGAGTGAGTGGCACTGCAACCCCATGAGCCAGGTCACAAATCCACTCACACACATTGGGTCCAGTCAGGGGGATGGGGCCAAAGCCGAGCGGTGTTCCAGCCCCGGAGATTGCAATGCCTGGAGCTGAGAGCCAAGCCCAGCCCCACAGCACAGGAGCTGCAGGAGCTGCCACTGTGGGATGAGTGCCAGGCAGGACCCAACCCCCCAGGGGGGACAGGATCTCACTGAAACCATCCCAGGGCCTCCACCCACAGACTATTTACTGGGTCGCAACAGATCATCAACACTGACAAATGGGTCCTGACCCCAGAAGGTTAAGAACCATTGTGTTAGACTGTCATGGGGGTGCCTAAAGGACAGGGGAGAGGGAGAGACAGAGAGAGTAAGCAGCAGACAGATGGGGGAGGTGGGTTACAGGACCCTCCAATTAATGATGTCAAGAGGCAAGTATAATTACCCAAAGAACCTTTCCTTTCTTCTTGTCCTCCCCCGCCTGACCCATGCCTGGGGTCCACAAATGCTGCGTCAATGAATGCAGCAAAAACTGAGCCCACCGCTCCAGTGAGCCATGGGGAATCCTCAAATAGGAGCCAAATGGCCCTTGCTGTTTCTGCTCAGTGGGGGAGGAGGAGAGGGTTCATGGAGAGTGAAAAACTGAGATTTTAAAAAAATGTTTTACAAGGTCTGGGGGACCCTAACTCGACCCCTCACTTCCCCTCCCACCTGGCCTGAGCAAGGCACTTGGGAAGAGGGCCCCAAACACCCCCATGCTCAGCAGCTCCCCAAACCCTCCAGCTCTCCCAAGCCTCTGAGTCGCCCTCTGGGTACCAAGATTGTCACTCCCTGTACAAACATTCCTGAGCTCGTGACTGGTTTATGGAGCAGGAAACGCACCTGTAATTAATTATGAAGCAAATGTTTACAAATAAGAGGCAGGCTTGCAGCGGGGCAGGAGTTACCCCCTGGGGCAGCTGGAGGGATAAGGAGCAGCAGCTAAGCTCCTGGGGTCAACTCTCCACAAACACAGAACAATGCCCTGCCTTGTGCTAGTGCTGTTCATTAGAAGGCCACTAGTGCTTCAGAAATAGCCCCTCCTGTGAGGCTGGAAAGCATTATCCTCATGTTAGAGATGGGGAAACCAAGGCACAGAGAGTACAAGTGTCTTCCCCAATGACACATAGCCATGGAACCCAGGAGTCCTGGCTGCCAGTCCCTGATCGAATCGCTCCCTCCTTTCCAAACCAGCTGAAACCATTTTAAAGAGAAGAGCAACTAACACACTTTCCAGCATGGGTTTTCACATAACTCAGCACTGCACTAAAACCAGAGAAACTTTTCAAGATTCACAAATGTGTTCACCACACCAGTGCCTGGCAGCCACCTGGAATCCAGTGAGGAACAAGGAAAGGAAGTGGGCACTTTAATTCACAGAAGACCCAGGATTTTCTCATTATTCAACCAGCTCTAGAACTGTCCCCCATTCACTCTAGTGACATTCCCAGTGAGTGGTTTCCCTGGACGCCCAAAGGGACCTTTGTATCCAAAGCAGGTTTGTGCCACTCTCCTTTTGCTGCCATAGCACTTCCCAAACACCCCTACTCAGTGCCTGGGTGCTCCAATGCCACCCGCCCAGCTGGCTCTCCCCACCACTGCCCTTCCAGCCCCACCACTGCCCGCCCGCCCAGCTGCCCAGCCCAGCCACTGCCCGCCCAGCCCAGCCACCGCCCGCCCAACTGGCCTGCCCCGCCACTGCCTGCCTTGCCCCAGCTTTCTCTGCAAGGACTCCTGCTCTGCTCACCTCACTCCCTCCCTGACTTGCTGAGCATCCCCACCTGGCCCCTGCCCAATTTGTCCCAGCATTTCAGCTGCTGTCTCCAGGCAGCTTCCTAAGGAGTCACCCTTTTCCATCTTCCTGCTGCCTGGCTGCAAGGGCCTCAAGATCCTGTCTGTCTCCAGAAATCCGGCAGCTCTGGGCACCTGGCCAGGCCCTGGGACCGCGGCTCTGCTCTCGCGCTGGCCTTTGTTTGGGATCCCAGGGACAATAACAAAGCTATTTCAGTCCTTAAGGTTCTTGTGAAGGCCCTCGCCCTTCCGCAGCCTCAAACAGGATGGCAAGAAATCAGCGTAAGGCCCACCCATGCGGGGTGCCTTCCTCTGCAGCCCTGGGCCATGGAACCCTCCCCAGAACCTTCAACCAGGGCTCCGCGCCCCTCCTGGAGCTGTATACGATCCCAGAGTTCAGGGATTCCAGGTCTTGGCAAAATACATGTGGGGGCAAGGGGAATCTCAGACCCCCAGAGCCTGACAGGATTCTCTGAAATGACTTCCCCTCCCCACCCCCCACAATGACAGGCACAGAAAAGCACATAGGTTGATGTTCAACTGCAAACGCTCAAAGCTGAAAAGCTGGCTGAGAGAGAGGGTAAGATTGTGGTGTTTACCCAGAGCCACAAGGGCAGCTCCAAAGGGATGGGTCTCCCAGAGCAACAGAGAACACAGGGGAAGCTGCTGCTCCCATGCCAGGCCCAGCCAGCTCCTTAGGCAGCATTGCTGCCTTCTCCCCCTGTCACCTCCACATTTGCAGGAACACAGGACGGGGTCATCAAATCCAGTCCCCTACTATCACAGGCAACCCCTCCATATCAGCCCCTTCATAAACTTATAAAGCACCATCTTCTCCCCTCCTTTTGCCATTCTCCTCCCACCTAGGCATTTTCAGGGGCGGATGGCGAATGATTTTAAGAACATAAAAACGGCCATACTGAGTCAGACCCATGGTCCATCTAGCCCAGTATCGTGTGTTCCCACAGTGGCCAGTGCCAGATGCTTCAGAAGGAATGAACAAACAGGGCAATTATCAAGGAATCAATCCCCTGTCGTCCACTCCCAGTTTCTAGCAGTCAAAGATTTAGGGGCACCCAGAGCATGGGGTTGTGTCCCTGACTATCTGGGCTAATAGCCATTGATGGACCTGTCCCCCATGAACTTCTCTCACTCTTTTTTAAACCCACTTATACTTCCTTCACAACCTCCCTTGGCAACGAGTTCCCCAGGTTGAGTGTGTGTTGTGCAAAGAAGGACTTCCTATTGTTTGTTTTAAACCTGTTGCCTATTAATTTCATTGGGTGACCCCTAGTTCTCATGTTATGTGAAGGGATAAATAACACTTCCTTATTGACTTTCTCCACACCCATCATTATCTCATAGACCTCTCGCATATCCCCCCTTAGTCGTCTCTTTTCCAAAGTGAACAGTCCCAGTCTTTTTATGGTCTCTTTAGATGGACGCTGTTCCATACCCCAATCATATTTGTTGTGCTTCTCTGTACCTTTTCCATGTTAATATACCGTTTTTGAGATGGGATGACCAGAACTACACACAGTATTCAAGGTGTGGGCATACCATGAATTTATACAGAGGCAATATGATATTTTCTGTCTTATTATCTATCCCTTTCCTAATGGTTCCTAACATTGTTAGCATTTTTGACTGCCACTGCACATTGAGCAGATGTTTTCAGAGAACTATCCACAATGACTCAACGATCTCTTTCTTGAGTGTTAACAGCTAATTTAGACCCATCATTTTGTATGTATTTTCTAAAAGACCTGGGGGGTAGGGGGAAGGAAACAAGAAACAAAAATATTTTAAATGACTTTTTTTAAAATCACAAAAATGGACAATTTTCCACAAAAAAGAATATTTGAAAAAAAATAGCCATTTTTTTTAATGAAAAACTTGTTTGAAAAATGTCACCAGCTCTTACTTAGACGCCACAGGGGGAGGAAACTGAAGCAAAGAAATTCAGACATGGATACACTTGAGAGATGGGCCAGTTAACAGAGCATGTGTTCTGAGCATCCCTGATATCTACAGCCTTCCAGGCCACCATGAATCTGTGCTCAGGATAGCACCTGATAGCCCTGGCTGACTCAGTGTTCAAGCTGTGGGATCCAGTTCTCATGTACACCAGGAATGCCACCTGCACAGGGGTTCTCCCTGCCAGAGTACAGCCCTGGTCCCAGCCGCTGGCATGGAAGGACCAGCCAGGAGTGAGGAGGGTGGGGAAGGGGTGAACTGCACTATGGCTATTCTCTGCTTCCCAGGGCACAAAGAGGATAATAAGAGGCACAGCATAAATTAGAGCAGTTTTAAAATTAAGGTTTCAGAGTAACAGCCGTGTTAGTCTGTATTTGCAAAAAGAAAAGGAGTACTTGTGGCACCTTAGAGACTAACCAATTTATTTGAGCATGAGCTTTCGTGAGCTACAGCTCACTTCATCGGATGCATACCGTGGAAACTGCAGCAGACTTTATATACACACACAGAGAATATGAAACAATACCTCCTCCCACCCCACTGTCCTGCTGGTAATAGCTTATCTAAAGTGATCATCAGGTTGGGCCATTTCCAGCACAAATCCAGGTTCTCTCACCCTCCACCCCCCCCACACAAATTCACTCTCCTGCTGGTGATAGCCCATCCAAAGTGACAACTCTTTACACAATGTGCATGATAATAAAGTTGGGCCATTTCCTGCACAAATCCAGGTTCTCTCAGGGGGTGAGAGAACCTGGATTTGTGCAGGAAATGGCCCAACTTGATTATCATGCACATTGTGTAAAGAGTTGTCACTTTGGATGGGCTATCACCAGCAGGAGAGTGAATTTGTGTGGGGGGGTGGAGGGTGAGAGAACCTGGATTTGTGCTGGAAATGGCCCAACCTGATGATCACTTTAGAGAAGCTATTACCAGCAGGACAGTGGGGTGGGAGGAGGTATTGTTTCATATTCTCTGTGTGTGTATATAAAGTCTGCTGCAGTTTCCACGGTATGCATCCGATGAAGTGAGCTGTAGCTCACGAAAGCTCATGCTCAAATAAATTGGTTAGTCTCTAAGGTGCCACAAGTACTCCTTTTCTTTTTAAAATTAAGCGTGAAGAAGCAGAAACTCAAGGGAAATCCTACCCATGAAACGTCTTGTGTGGCAAAGACAGTGTGGGTTATTTGCTGGTGCCGAGATTGGTGTAGAGGTGTTTCCTGTTCACATGCTCTAAGATATGGTCAAGTAGATTGCTTAAACATTCACTACAGCCGCTGTGCACTGAAGCACAATAGGACAGGTCTGATTTCATGCCTCAGTGAGAGCTGAACCTGGAGAACAAGCTGGGGCAATCGCCTGGGAAATGCTTTCACTAACAGCTAAGGCCATGTCTGCCGAGGTGTCCCTTGCCCTGCCCCAAATCACCCAACATGAAAGAAGCACCAGGGAGTGAGTACCATGCCGCTCTCCCAGCCCAGCGCAGGGCCTAGGCCATTTGGAGACTCGCACATGGAGATCAGACTGTCTTTGGAAATGTCAGTGCAGTTCTGTGCTGAAAGGGACACCTTAGGACTCCTTGCTTAGGTGTACAAGGGGAGGCTGTTTTCTCTGACTGCTGACCCTGCAGCCCCCCATCCTGGGACCAGAAAGTCACGCCAGGGATCTTCCCTTGGTTGTGCCGTCACCAGGAATTAAGGTTCCGCAGGCCAAGTTTTGCCCTCAGAGACCCCCATTCATCCCCCCCACCCCTATACTGCTGGCTTGGCACATCACAGACCTGGTAATGGTGCTGGACAGACTCCTCCACCCCCACCCCTCCTCCTCCCCTGGAGTCAGGGCTCTGCAGGGCTTCCAGGAATAGCAAGCACAAGAGTCCCCCTGAATCTGACAAACACGAGGAACAGCTTGGGCGGGAACACTCTGCTGAGAAGGGGCTGTTAAAATGGGAAAGCATTGAACCTGGCTGAGGGATCCCATGCATGGTTGGCCTTTCATACATGAACATCACTCTGCAGGCTCCCTCCCTGAGGTTTTATTCCCTTTGCTCCCAGCACACGTTGCCTCTTGATTGCTTCCCATCAGCCTCGTGCCACCCCCAGCCCACGCTCTCTGCCCTCAGGCACCAGTCCTGAGACCCCCAACACACTATGAAGGATGCAGCAGAAGTGCAGTGGAAACTGCCACAAATTACTGTTGACTCCAGATTTGAAGGCTCCTCTGTTCACTAAGTTTGCTGGGTCTCAACTGGGTTCCTAGTTGGGTGTCACTAACAACAACTGTCTCAGCAGAGGGGCCAAGCCCTGACTGGGCCATGGAGACTAACTCCCTTCTCCCCTCTGGATTGGGGCCAGTTCCCCATTGCCTGGCCCTGGTGCAGTCAGGTGCAGCCATGCAAAGCGAGTGCCATGTGGATGTAAAATACCACCAAATTAGAATGTGCGCTGACAGTATAAATGGCTCCCCAAACTGCAGGAAAACATAGAATCACACCCCAGGGAAGGATTCATGCATGGAGACAGTCTACCCAACTGCAGCCCTTGTGTCTGTTCTGGAGAGGAGTGGGGGAAGGATTGGTGCAGAGGTGGCATTCCTGCACCTTTCCCATTTAACTCTACCCCATTACCTGCTGGACTGAATTAGGCTAGACTCGGAATCCTAGGGGAATATTACAGTCAAACACGTTTCAGAGAATCCTGGCTGCTTAAATCCCAGAAACCACAATTGTCCATAGAATCCTTGGAAACTGCGTTCCACTGTCTGGCACCAAACACTTGCCAATGTCCAGGTCAATTTGCTCTGCTAGTCAGTTACCGAGTGAGTTATTGCTACACAATTGGCTCAAGGGATGAAACAAAGCCTTGCTCCAACCTGACTAACCTTCATTACTCCGTGCCAGCTTCCTGCACCCAGAGCCTGTCACAAGAAACCATCCCCTCCCCGCCCTTCCCCACTAGCAGAGCCCTGCTAGCACCTTGGCACTGACACCTGCAGCTCTCACAAACACCAGGCAAGGCAACGCGAAGCAGCTTCAGTAGTTACCCATCGGATGCCCTGTATCCTGGGCAGGCTGCCCGCCTCACCCTCCAGCTGGATCTGGTAGCTGTAGCTCCGGAACAAGTGCATCTTCTTCAGGAGCAGGTAGAGCAGATGCCCTTCAGCAGCGGGGTCTCCAAGCACACCTGGAGGCGTTGGCAGGTCCTCGAGGAGAGGTCCGACATGCCATCTGCCCTGCCTGTCCCAGGCCACCTGTGTGCAGAGAGAAACCCTTGGAGTTCAACCAGGGCAGGCTCTGGCCAACTCCCCAGGCTTTCCGCTTTCTCCGCCCTCCACCACCCCAGCATGAATCGCAGCCAGCAGCGAACTCGCTCCGTATCCCGTCCCCTCTCGGTGCCTCACCCACCTGCATGGCCCGCGGCTGAGCCTGGCATAGGGCCCGGCTCCGGCAGGTGTCCCGCCGGCTGCCCCAGCCAGTAGGGGGGTGCCAGGAACAGCTGGACTGGCGCGCAGAGAACCCCACCACTCCCGCCTTTTGGGTCGGGGTGCTTAGGACCCCAGGGATGCCCTGGGCAAAGCCATGGCTCTCGGGCACCAGTGGGGGCCGGGATCCTGCTCCCTGAGCCCTGTCTCAGGCTGGAGACACGCTCCGTTCCGGGCTGCTGCGCCTCCCCTCTGCGGAGAACTGAGAGCGAGCGCAGCAGACGCTCCAGCGCTTGGCACAGGACCCGAAACTCCTCAGCTGAAAAAGCCTCCAGCCCGGCCTGCGAGCGCCACGCCCCCGGGGCGGTCCGCACCCAGCCCGTGGAAACCCTCCCTGCGCAGCGCGCCGAGGGACCGGGCGCTGGGGGCAGGCTGAGCGGGCCGGGGGAGGGGACTTCGGCCATGGCCCCATCTACGGGCCGGGGATTCCCTTTCCCCACCAGGGCTCGGGAGTGGGTGGGGCTGCCCCCAGCTCGCCCAGTGGGACGGGGAGGACGCCGCGCCCCTCTGCGAGCGGCTGGGGCCCAGAGCAGAAGCCAACGAGCTCCCTGCTCCGGGCTCCAGGGGTGGGAGCCTCGCTCTAAAGTTTGTGCAGGTGAAATTCCGGCCCAAACTTAAAAGCAGCTGGAGCTGCACGTGCCCTGCAGGATACAAAATGACCCCAGAGCTAGTGACCAGAGCCACTCCCATTGTTCCCTCTACATTTTTTTGACCAGGAAAATTTTTAAAAAGCCCTTTCAGCCAAAGTGAACCTTCATCCGGGTCACAATGTTCCTGTGTTTTGGTGAATCAACAAAAACCTGAAATGTATAAAAACACTTTTCAAAACCCAGAAACTTTGTTTCCGTTAATTTTATTCTGGAAATTTAAAAACAAAATATCCAGCGTCCCATGAAACAAAACTGGCCGCTGGGCTAGAGACTGAGCGCTCCCCGGGCTGAGCGAAAGCAGCACCCCCCGGGACAATTCACTGGTTAAAGCTATTGTACTCCATCCAGTGCTGTGAACTGAATGCCTGGACTCACCAGAGTGCTCCAAGGCTCTCACCGCTGGCTGGCTGCCCTTTACACAGGTGGGACTGTACCAATGACAACAAATGGGAGTGCGGAGCTAACCATTCACATGAGAAAATAGCCAAGTGACATTAAGACCCAGATTCTCAGCTGTGGGAGCAAAGGCTCCGTTTGTGTCTCTCTAATGCTGGAGGGAGCCAGTTCTGTGAGAGAGATTCTTAGATCATGTCCCCTTGCTCCTGGTAACAACCCCAGTGTGCCCTTTAAGCCCAAGGCTAGGAGCATAGCAGCCAGCAGCCCTGCCTCCTTGCCATGCAGGAACCCCATCCATGGTGCTGACCTGGCCCCCATCACTGCAGTATCTAGAACCCAGCGCTGAGATGCTACTCTCTGGTTCCTGGTCTCCCAAGAACCAGACACAGATGCTGACCGGACACAGGTGCTGGCTTTGGCCTCCTGCCAAATCAGTGCAATGCACATGCCAAGGACCTACTTCTGATCTCATTCACACCCGTTTTACATCAGAATCACTCAGTGACATCAGCGCTGCCACTCCCGTTGGACACCAGTGGGAGTGAGAAGAGGCTGGGCCCCGAGAGTGCAGCAGAACAAATCACTGAGCCAGCATGTGGGGCAATGGGAAGGGCCAGCATGTGGGGCAATGGGCTGGCACTGAAGCCTTGTCGATCTCTGGATGTGTGATGAGGCTGGACTTTGGGACTGTCTCTACTCCTCCCCTGGGCAGACACTAGCTCATACAGCCCCAAGTACATGGTCTGGATGAGAGCTGCCAAATTTCACTCCTTCCTGTTGTTCCTCCTGTGCCCTTCTGTTTTCCTGCCATGTGATTTATGGTCATTTTGTACATCCAAAGTCCATCTCCGGCACATTACTCTGCTTTGCTGCTTACAGTCCTTTCCTCCCCAGTTTACACCAGATGTTGGGCTCAGGAGAGTTGGGTTCAATTCCCAGCTCTGCCACAAGACTCCCTGTGTGCCCTGGACCAGTCCCCTGCATGGCTTTGTGAAATGGGGGCTCTGACCTTCCTGCTTCCACCCTTGGTCTTGTCTAGTGAGAGTGTGCTCTTTGGGACAGGGACTGCCTCTCGCTGTCTGTGCTGCACCTGATGCCAGGGGGTCCCCATCCTGTTTGAAGGTTCGAAGTACTACTACGATACGAAGTAACAACCACTACCATCAATGCTGTCAATTATGCCTCTGCCAAGGTTCCTTCCCCACTCTGAACACTAGGGTACAGATGTGGGGACCTGCATGAAAACCTCCTAAGCTTACTTTTACCAGCTTAGGTTAAAATTTCCCCAAGGTACAAACTATTTTACCCTTTGCCCTGGGACTTCCACTGCCACCACCAAACATGTAACCAGTATTATTATTATTAGGAAAAAGCCCGTTTGGAAACGTCTTTCCCCCCAAAATCCTCCCTTACCTTTACATCCCCTTTCCTGGGGAAGGCTTGATAAAAATCCTCACCAATTTGCATAGGTGACCACAGACCCAAACCCTTGGATCTTAAGAACAATGAAAAAGCATTCAGTTTCTTAAAAGAAGAATTTTAATAGAAGAAAAAGTAAAAGAATCACCTCTGTAAAATCAGGATGGTAAATACCTTACAGGGTAATTAGATTCAAAACATAGAGAATCCCTCTAGGCAAAACCTTAAGTTACAAAGAGACACAAAAACAGGAATATCCATTCCATTCAGCACAGCTTATTTTCTCAACTATTTAAAGAAATCATAATCTAACGCATATCTAGCTAGATTACTTACTAAATTCTAAGACTCCATTCCTGTTCTGTCCCTGGCAAAAACATCACACAGGGAGACTCAGACCCTTTGTTTCTCCCCCACTCCAGCATTGGAAGTATCTTGTCTCCTCATTGGTCATTTTGGTCAGGTGCCAGAGAGGTTATCCTAGCTTCTTAACCCTTTACAGGTGAAAGGGTTTTTCCTCCGGCCAGGAGGGATTTTAAAGGTGTTTACCCTTCCCTTTATATTTATGACAGCCTCTGCATAACCTTGCTCAAGACACTGCACCTTCTTACACCAGGCCTGGAGTCTGCCCTTGTGTGCTGTCAGTGTGCTTGGAACATCTGAGTCAAAAGCCCAAGCCTGCCATGTAATTGTCTTCACTGTGCATCCCTTTAAAGAGCACATCCATGCAGATTCCTGGCACCCTTCAGTAGTTCTGAAGGCTTCTTGGATCTCAGAGCACTTCATAGGCTACATCTATCACTCACCCACCACTCCCCTGCAGCAACATCTGGGCAGAATATGGCCGCTGCTCTGGGTGGGCCATGACAGCGCCCAGGGGTGGGAGAGACTGCCATGAAGCTGGAATCTGCACAATGACACGGGTGCCTGCTGGAGGTAGCTGGCAATTTGTCTCACAGTTAATTGTGAACGTTGTTGGCATTTAGGCTCTGAGGTGAAAGCAGAGCAGATCGCACAGCTCTCAATGTGTCCCTGGCTGAAGTCCCATGAGGAACACAGGGGGTGTGGGTTAAACTGAAGCCCCTGCAGCAAAAGGGTGAGAGTGGAGGACAGTATAGGAATTGGCACAAAAGTCCCAATTTCTTGGTGCTACACTTGTATCTTCGCTTGTGGACCCTTGGGATGTGCGCGCACACACACACGCTCTGGGTACCCCCCCCCACCCCCAGAGATCCAGTTGATCTCCCAGCAGTGTGCGTGGGTGGTGGCAGTCCCCCTCCCACCCATGGACTGTAACTCATGTTTTCCCCCAATCTTATATTTGGAGCATTAAATAACATTATTAACCACACAAAATGTTCCTCTTTCCCTGAACTCTCTGGCCCCAGAAACTCGCCAACTCTGAAAACCTCCTCCCCACAAACTCTCTGCCCCCACCCAGGCCAAGAGCAGCCGAGCAGCCTGAGCACTGGTTTAGCCCTGATCAGGAGAAGCCAGCGATAGTGAAGATGGGAAATTCCCTGAGTATGGACTCTCATCTTAGCACAGAGGTGGGCAAACTATGGCCCGCAGGCTGGCCCTTGAGCTCCCTGCCAGGGAGGCTAGCCCCCAGCCCCTCCCCCACTGTCCCCTCTCCCCCGCAGCCATGCCACCCTGCAGGCAGTGCTCTGGGCAGTGGGGCTGCGTGATCCTGCAGGGCAGCGAGGCAGTGTGTCTGGCTCCGGCCGGGCGGCGTGGCTGCCAGACATGCCGCTCTGAGCAGCATGGTAAGGGGGCCAGTGGTCCCGGGGGGCAGTCCAGGGACAGGGAGCAGGAGGTGGTTGGATAGGTGTGGGAGTCCCGGGGGGCCTGTCAGGGGGCAGTTGGATGGGGCGGTGGTTCTGGGTGGGCGGTCAGGGGATGGGGAACAGGGGGGGTTGGAGAGGCATGGGAGTCCCGGGAGGCCTGTCAGGGGGTGGCAGTGTGGATAGGGGTCGGGGCAGTCAGGGGACAGGGAGCAGGGGAGGTTGGATAGGGGCTGGGGTCCCGGGACGGGGTGGTCAGGACATAAGGAACAGGGGGGTTGGATGCGTGGGAGGTTCTGATAGGGGCAGTCAGGGGTGGGAAGTGTGAGGGGGTGGATAGGGGGCGGGGGCCAGGCTGTTTGGGGAATCATAGAATCATAGAATATCAGGGTTGGAAGGGACCTCAGGAAGTCATCTAGTCCAACCCCCTGCTCAAAGCAGAACCAATCCCCAATTAAATCATCCCAGCCAGGGCTATGTCAAGCCTGACCTTAAAAACTTCTAAGGAACGAGACTCTACCACCTCCCTAGGTAACGCATTCCAGTGTTTCACCACCCTCCTAGTGAAAAAGTTTTTCCTAATATCCCACCTAAATCTCCCCCACTGCAACTTGAGACCATTACTCCTTGTCCTGTCCTCTTCTACCACTGAGAATAGTCTAGAACCATCCTCTCTGGAACCACCTCTCAGGTAGTTGAAAGCAGCTATCAAATCCCCCCTCATTCTTCTCTTCCGCAGACTAAACAATCCCAGTTCCCTCAGCCTCTCCTCATAAGTCATGTGTTCCAGACCCCTAATCATTTTTGCAAAAAGAAAAGGAGTACTTGTGGCACCTTAGAGACTAACCAATTTATTTGAGCATGAGCTTTAGCTGTAGCTCACGAAAGCTCATGCTCAAATAAATTGGTTAGTCTCTAAGGTGCCACAAGTACTCCTTTTCTTTTTGCAAAGACAGACTAACACCGCTGTTACTCTGAAACTAATCATTTTTGTTGCCCTTCACTGGACTCTCTCCAATTTATCCACATCCTTCTTGTAGTGTGGGGCCCAAAACTGGACACTGTCCTCCAGATGAGGCCTCACCAATGTTGAATAGAGGGGGACGATCACGTCCCTCGATCTGCTGGCTATGCCCCTACTTATACATCCCAAAATGCCATTGGCCTTCTTGGCAACAAGGGCACACTGCTGACTCATATCCAGCTTCTCGTCCACTGTCACCCCTAGGCCCTTTTCCGCAGAACTGCTGCCTAGCCATTCGGTCCCTAGTCTGTAGCTGTGCATTGGGTTCTTCCGTCCTAAGTGCAGGACCCTGCACTTATCCTTATTGAACCTCATCAGATTTCTTTTGGCCCAATCCTCCAATTTGTCTAGGTCCCTCTGTATCCTATCCCTGCCCTCCAGTGTATCTACCACTCCTCCCAGTTTAGTATCATCCGCAAATTTGCTGAGAGTGCAAACCACACCATCCTCCAGATCATTTATGAAGATATTGAACAAAACCGGCCCCAGGACCGACCCCTGGGGCATTCCACTTGACACCGGCTGCCAACTAGACATGGAGCCATTGATCACTACCCGTTGAGCCCGACAATCTAGCCAACTTTCTACCCACCTTATAGTGCATTCATCCAGCCCATACTTCTTTAACTTGCTGACAAGAATACTGTGGGAGACCGTGTCAAAAGCTTTGCTAAAGTCAAGAAACAATACATCCACTGCTTTCCCTTCATCCACAGAACCAGTAATCTCATCATAGAAGGTGATTAGATTAGTCAGGCATGACCTTCCCTTGGTGAATCCATGCTGACTGTTCCTGATCACTTTCCTCTCGTGTAAGTGCTTCAGGATTGATTCTTTGAGGACCTGCTCCATGATTTTTCCGGGGACTGAGGTGAGGCTGACTGGCCTGTAGTTCCCAGGATCCTCCTTCTTCCCTTTTTTAAAGATTGGCACTACATTAGCCTTTTTCCAGTCATCCAGGACTTCCCCCATTCACCACGAGTTTTCAAAGATAATGGCCAATGGCTCTGCAATCACAGCCGCCAATTCCTTTAGCACTCTCGGATGCAACTCGTCCGGCCCCATGGACTTGTGCACGTCCAGCTTTTCTAAATAGTCTCGAACCACCTCTTTCTCCACAGAGGGCTGGCCATCTATTCCCCATGTTGTGATGCCCAGTGCAGCAGTCTGGGAGCTGACCTTGTTAGTGAAGACAGAGGCAAAAAAAGTATTGAGGACATTAGCTTTTTCCACATCCTCTGTCACTAGGTTGCCTCCCTCATTCATTAAGGGGCCCACACTTTCCTTGGCTTTCTTCTTGTTGCCAACATACCTGAAGAAAGCCTTCTTGTTACTCTTGACATCTCTTGCTAGCTGGAGCTCCAGGTGCGATTTGGCCCTCCTGATTTCATTCCTACATGCCCGAGCAATATTTTTATACTCTTCCCTGGTCATATGTCCAACCTTCCACTTCTTGTAAGCACAGCCTTCCCTACCCAGCCTTCTATACAGTTTTGCAATCCCAATGTGGCCCTCACGCCAAAAAGTTTGCCCACCCCTGTCTTAGCAACAAGGGTAAAGGCAGGATTTGGGGAGGGCCTTGGGCTGAGACAGGAATGGGGGAGCGGAGTCCAAGGTGGCAAGCCTGGATGATGGGAAGGATGTTCTGGTGGAAAGGTGCTGGGCTGGGCAAGTCACTGCATCTCTCTGAGCCTCAGTGTCCAGCTGCGTCATGGGCATGATACTTCCCTGCTTCACAGGGTCTAGTAAATACAAATCCCTTAGTGCCTGGCTGAATTCTGCTGGGATGTGGCCAGAGAGCCACCTTGACAGGGAGTTGCTGCAGGGTTGGTCCCTGCACTCAAAGGGCCTGATTCACCTTTGACCTACTCTGGTGTAAATCAGGAGTGATTCTGTTGACATCAAGGGTCTTAATTCTCCTGGTGTAAATTGAGAATAACTTCATTCAAACTACTGTTTCTCCTTTCCAGTTTTACAGGGGTATCAGACCCTGTAACACTCACAGTAAACTGTAAATGACGCTACTACAGTCCTGACAGCACAGAAACCAATGGCACAACGAGCAAGGTTTCCCTAGGGCCTCCATAAAACCAGTGCTGTAACTGCTATGCACGCCCCTGTGGGCTCAGAAGCTGCACCAAGTGTTATTCTCAGCATTGCATGCTCCAGCCGTCTCTGGGGGTTCACTGTTTTTGTGACACCTGTCACAAAGGCTGGACACAAATAGGTGTTTTTCTCTCTCTTCTCTGGGCACAGAGAGGGAATTCTTTGTAGGGGGGCAGGGTGTTTTGCAGGTTTTAAGAACATCAACACTGGGGGCATCTGGTTTGTGACCCTGCCACTTGAGCGCCCCCCAAAAGGAAGCAAACAATAATGCTGCATCCAGATCTATGGGGAGGCAGGCATGGATGGGGGACTGTTTGCCAAGTGGGGAAACCAAACCAGGGGAAGAAATGTCACTTCCAGCTTTCACAAGAGTCTGACAAACAGGCAAAGGGGATAAAGTCACCCAAACCAGCTCCCAAGTGCAGCCCAGGGCTCCGCTGGGCCATTCCACCAGCAGGGGAGTTGAGGCCCTGCCAGCATGGGGGTTGGAAGAGGGTCCGGACTTCGGGTGAGCAGGACACACTGACACTGACACTAGAGAGCTGCAGCATTCAGAGCCCAGCTCCACAGTCCTGCTGTGAAGAGAGCCGACATCCCTGACCTAGCTGGGTGAGGATACGCCCTCCACTTGCAAGCGGACAGCTCAGTCACCTCAAACTGCAGCAGCCTCGGAGAAGGAGGGGAGGGATAGCTCAGTGGTTTGAGCATTGGCCTGCTAAACCCAGGGTTGTGAGTTCAATCCTTGTGGGGGCCATTTAGGGATTTAGGGCAAAAATTGGGGATTGGTCCTGCTTTGAGCAGGGGGTTGCACTAGATGACCTCCTGAGGTCCCTTCCAACCCTGATAGTCTATGATCCTATGAAGGACTGCTGCTGGGACTGAGCCCCACAGGGCTGCACTGGAAGGAGACCTTCTAGGGACTGAAGGGGAGGTGGCTGCCGCACCAGCAGGCCTGGGATGCAGCAGGTCACCATGCTTTACCCCTGCATGTCATCAGCTTCAGCAGGCAGCTCTGGAAGCACGTGCTGTCTGCCCCAGTGACTCAGCACAGTATGGGATGGCCCCTGGCATTGCCACCCTTGAGAGCTCTTTAGATGCCAGGTGCAGAGAGCAAGATTCTAAATCCAGCCTGTTTAATATAGGCCTCCCTGCCCCAGCCCCGGCAATTTGGCAAACCTTTGCCCTGTCTGCTTCGGCCCAATCCCTGTAACGATGGGCCTGAGTCCCCCTACCTGGCACCTACTATGTTATTGACACCAGTGGAGTGCAAGCCATAGGTGAATCCAGTGTGCACATGGACAGGTGTGAGGGAAGAGTTCTGATTGAGTTGTGTTTTACACCCACTGTAAACTGGTGTAAATTACACATGAGGTGCAGGGCTGGGAAGGGCCAGCATTGCCTCACAGCTGCTTTGTGCCACAAAGGTTGGTGAATCGGGTGTGTAGGCCAGGTCTCAGGGAATACCTCCAGCCTTCCAAGCTGGGGCCTCTATGCCAAGCAAAGAACTGGCTCTGCCAGCTCTGCCCACTCCACAGCTGCCCCAAGTGCAGGGTATGTTCTGTGGGAGGGCATGGACCAGGGGCATAGCAAGGATATTCTTGCAGGCTGGTGACTCTGTGCCCTGAAATGGTCCATAGGGCCTGCACCAGGAGTCACGTTGGTCCCTAGGAGCCCATGAGTAAGGGAGGAACAAACCTCCTTCCATTCTCCCAGTGCGGGAACTGGCATCCTTCCCAGATGGATCCAACTGAGTGTAAATCACTGTCGTGCCAGTGGTGTCCTCTCCACTAGGCATCAAGCAAACACATTTCCTAGCAGAGTCTTGTTCACCTCTCGCCTTCTCTCTATTTAAATCTCTGCAGAATCCTTCCCCACCCCAGCACCGCCAGCATAACCCTGTAGCAGCTGGGAGGGATTTGTAAAGCCTGACTCAGACATTAGTACAGAAATACACTAAAGCATTCATTACCTGATTATTGTTTATTCAGTTCCTATTATCTGTGGTGCCAGGTGTGCAACAGCCCCGAACATTGCACTGAACTAGCTGCACCGTCCGGCTCCAGGCAGGCCCTCCTGCAGCCCTCACCCATTGTACAGGAAACCTTTAATGCTGTTCTTCTCCTGGCTCTGCTTCAGCCTCAAAGGCACAGGCATGCTGAGGGAAGGCTCTGCAGCAACCAACAGCACCCGTATTTGTTGCAACATGAAAGACATGGCAAGGGGGCCTCTTCCCCTGGTGTGTTTGCCATGTCAGAAAGCCCTGCCTCCAGCCTGCACCATGGGCGGGCCTTAGAAAATAGCCATGCAGCACTGTCTCCAGAGGAACCCCCTCACCGAGAGAGGGGGAACTCTGCCCACGTAGGTCTGGTGCCTCACAGTTTAATGGGAGCTGCCACTTGCACAACGTGAGTGACTCATGTTTGCAGGGCCTATCATTTAGGTTGCTCTGAAGGAGGATGCTGAACAGATATTGCTGGGGATGACCCCTCTGGAAAACTCCCCGTCCCTGAAAGTAAATACTCTTGGCTGTATAATGCATGTGGATGTGCCAAGTTCACACATAAAGGGCTCTCCCACCTTAGCCAGGCACCTGGCTACTGTTGATATGTGCCCAAGAGCACTGAAATGCACAGATACACACCCATGCATTTGACAGCAATTACAAACACATACTAAAGGAGGAAAAGGCAGAAAGAAGCTAATCTACTGTGAGGTAACTCAAAAAAGCATTTGCCCTTGGGCGATCTATCCTGAAGGCTGAGGTCAAATGCAACATGCTAACAAAGCCCTGATACAGGGGCTAGGCTGCACTGGGGATTGGAAGCATCCCATCCCCTTGGGGATTGGAGGAATCCCCATCCCCAGCTCTCTCTCCCCAAGCTAGCAACCATGAGAGCAGGACTGGCCACTGATGCTTTTACCTTGACATCATCCAGATCTGCTCTGAGCAGGGATACAAAATACCTGAATCCTTTGCCATTGCCTGCACCAGTGGGGAATCACGGCTCCTGAATTCCCTAATTTCGACACAATCAAAGAGAAGAACCTAATTTACCAACCCCCACTCCGCCCCACCTCATGCATTCCTGGGCGTTTCTCTGAGAACAGAGCAGGCCTGAGCGGTACTTAGCTTGTAAACATTTCCAAGGTCACGGCCTGGGCTGGTGCAGCTGTGCTGGTGAAGAGGGAGCCCCTGAAACATGCACAAAACAGCATGGCCATGTCCTCTTGGCAGCTGGTCTATTCCAAACGTCTGGGCAGCCTCAGACCCCCAGTCACGGCCAGATTTGCCAGAGCTCAGAGTGCTGAGACCAAGCGCATCAGGTGCTGGGCTCTTTGGAAAACTTGCCCATAAACAGCACAGCCGGAGCTGCTGCGGGTGCATACTTCTGAGCTCCATGGACCTGAACTGGTTTGAAAATCCAGCCCTTGGCCTCCCTAGCAGTTCAGTGCCAGGTGTGAGGTGGCACAATATGCAGCATTCCCATGATGGTAACATCTGCAAGCCTACCTTAGGTGCTGGGTGGGGCAGCCTGTGATGGTGTCAGGGCACAGACACTGCACTGAGGCCACTGCAGCTCACCTTATGCTCAGGTTGTCACCAAATTCAGGTTTCATACACTCAGTTATAAACAGGCTTAGAGCATGAACAGCTGCACAAGCTGGTTACTTCTAGGTACCCCATTACGCAGAGCTCCTGCCCTGCCATAAAACACACGTATAATGGCTCTGCTTTATCTAAATCTTTATCACCATATTTAACTTGCTCATTTTATCTGCACCTGACTAATAATTAATCTCCTGAAACAGCCGGGCCTGGCCCCAGACTAATCTGCCTTTTGTCTGAAGTACATATTGGAATTTCTCTCCCTCTTCTGGGACCTGCTGCTTGGGAACTCTCCATCCTCCAGGGCTGTGAACTGCGGGAAATGAGTTGGTGCTGCATGCTCGCCCCCCCCCCCCCCCACACACACCCCCCAGAAAATGAAAAAGCTTTACTGCTCTGTGGAATTGTTCCAAAGCCTCTGGATTGCCAAAGTGTAGCGGTCTGTCAATGGTTCTGGAACAAAATGGTTTTCATTGAAAAATGGCCACGTTTTAAAAAAAAACTTTTCCATGAGGGATTGTAGATATTTTACGTGAAAAATGTCATGCTTCTGAGATTCCCCCCACAATATTATTGCAATTATTATCCAAATGCTTTCCAAACTCTACACAACTCAAAAAGTGCTTGAAAAATGTTGACTAAACAGAAAATGGATCTGATTTGAACCTTTGGTAACAACTTCCAAATTTTCAATTTTTTATCTTTTTTTTTTGTGAAAACAGGTTCCCATTTTCTGACCCGTTCTGGACTGAGCTACTTGAGGGGGAGGGATAGCTCAGTGGTTTGAGCATTGGCCTGCTAAACTTGTGGTTGTGACTTCAATCCTTGAGGGGGCCATTTAGGGATTTGGGGCAAAAATTGGGGATTGCCCCTGCTTTGAGCAGGGTGTTGGACTAGATGACTTCCTGAGGTCCCTTCCAACCCTGATATTCTATGATTCTATGATACTTCTCTGGCCCTTCTTCGCCCCACACCAGCCCATGCCATCTCACCCACCCACCAGCTTTGCCTTTGCTCCCAGTAATTTGTGCAGCACACTGAGGGTCTGCCACGGCAGAGTCATTCTCAGCATATCGGAGGGGCACTAGTGAGTAGTTTCAGGGCTCCTCCAAATTGTGCCCAGCTGTGTCAGTCCCCAAGAGCCATTCTGGCAACAGGGGATTTCCAGACCGCACTGGCACTCCTGCCACACTCCTCTCCCTGGCTACACCCCCAACTCATCTGCTGGGCTGGGAGCTAGGAGCAGAGCTCTGCAGTACCAGGGCTTGTGCTGCCCGAGCAGTGCAAAGGGCAGCCTCAGGGCTGAGGTAAGAAGAGTGTATTATCACAAGACCTGAGAAGCCTTACACAGGCCTGTTTCCAGTGGCTATAATGTTGCTGGTCTTTATTTCTTGCAAGCATTAGAGGGGAAACATTGCAGGCTGGATTCTCAGGTGGTGTGAATCCACACCACTGCATTCATTCAGCATAAATGAGAGAGGGCTGGGGGCAGCTCACATTGGGCTGGGGGGCTCATAAATTTAGGAACTCACTGCTCCCAGCTTCACTTGCACCCTGATTTATTACCTTCCAGGCATGCCTGCAAGCTCATCTTTCCTTTGGGTGAGGCTGCTGAAGAGCGTGTGGACAGCAGGGGTAGCTGTGGTCAGTCCTTACAGTGTGATCTGAGAGTGATGGAACTGGTGCCCACACACTGGATGGCACCTAAAGGGGTGTTTGGAAAATGCAAATAACTACTGCAGCAAAGCAGTCAATACTGAAACCAGCCAAGCTAATGCAGGGGAGCCATGACTGTCTGGGCACGCGGTGGGTCATGGCTAACCCAGCTGCTAATCTCTGAAGCAGCCCTGGGATCAGCACCGAAGGGAAGGTAACCAGGCCAGGGCTGCACGGCTGAAAGTCTCTCACTCCCATCTCTCATCCCGAGCAACAGTCACTCAGATCTGAGGCTCTCATCTAAACATACCTTGTGGTTCATGTGCTGTATGTGGATCAGGAGGTTACGCTGCTGGGCAGGCACCTGTCTTGCCAGCCTCTCCACAGCCACTGTTGGCAGCAGGGTGGGGAGATGGAACAGCAGTGGGCTGGGGGCTCGCTGGGCAGTAACAGAGAGATGGCCAAAGCGGAGGCTGAGTACATGTGTTCAAGTAAGCAGCTCTCAAGGTGGGGGTGGGGAATGCATGACTTCCTGTATGCCTGAGACACTAGCAGGACTAGCAGTTCCTCCCTGTGTCTAGACTCCCCTGACCCCCTTAGAATCATAGAATCATAGAATATCAGGGTTGGAAGGGACCCCAGAAGGTCATCTAGTCCAACCCCCTGCTCAAAGCAGGACCAATTCCCAGTTAAATCATCCCAGCCAGGGCTTTGTCAAGCCTGACCGTAAAAACCTCTAAGGAAGGAGATTCTACCACCTCCCTAGGTAACGCATTCCAGTGTTTCACCACCCTCTTAGTGAAAAAGTTTTTCCTAATATCCAATCTAAACCTCCCCCACTGCAACTTGAGACCATTACTCCTCATTCTGTCATCTGCTACCAATGAGAACAGTCGAGAGCCATCCTCTTTGGAACCCCCTTTCAGGTAGTTGAAAGCAGCTATCAAATCCCCCCTCATTCTTCTCTTCTGCAGGCTAAACAATCCCAGCTCCCTCAGCCTCTCCTCATAACTCATGTGTTCCAGTCCCCTAATCATTTTTGTTGCCCTTCGCTGGACTCTCTCCAATTTATCCACATCCTTCTTGAAGTGTGGGGCCCAAAACTGGACACAGTACTCCAGATGAGGCCTCACCAATGTCGAATAGAGGGGAACGATCACGTCCCTCGATCTGCTCGCTATGCCCCTACTTATACATCCCAAAATGCCATTGGCCTTCTTGGCAACAAGGGCACACTGCTGACTCATATCCAGCTTCTCGTCCACTGTCACCCCTAGGTCCTTTTCTGCAGAACTGCTGCCTAGCCATTCGGTCCCTAGTCTGTAGCTGTGCATTGGGTTCTTCCGTCCTAAGTGCAGGACCCTGCACTTATCCTTATTGAACCTCATCAGATTCCTTTTGGCCCAATCTTCCAATTGGTCTAGGTCCTTCTGTATCCTATCCCTCCCCTCCAGCGTATCTACCACTCCTCCCAGTTTAGTATCATCCGCAAATTTGCTGAGAGTGCAATCCACACCATCCTCCAGATCATTTATGAAGATATTGAATAAAACCGGCCCCAGGACCGACCCTTGGGGCACTCCACTTGATACCGGCTGCCAACTAGACATGGAGCCATTGATCACTACCCGTTGAGCCCGACAATTTAGCCAGCTTTCTACCCACCTTATAGTGCATTCATCCAGCCCATACTTCCTTAACTTGCTGACAAGAATACTATGGGAGACCGTGTCAAAAGCTTTGCTAAAGTAAAGAAACAATACATCCACTGCTTTCCCTTCATCCACAGAACCAGTAATCTCATCATAAAAGGCAATTAGATTAGTCAGGCATGACCTTCCCTTGGTGAATCCATGCTGGCTGTTCCTGATCACTTTCCTCTCATGCAAGTGCTTCAGGATTGATTCTTTGAGGACCTGCTCCATGATTTTTCCAGGGACTGAGGTGAGGCTGACTGACCTGTAGTTCCCAGGATCTTCCTTCTTCCCTTTTTTAAAGATTGGCACTACATTAGCCTTTTTCCAGTCATCCGGGACTTCCCCGGTTCGCCACGAGTTTTCAAAGATAATGGCCAGTGGCTCTGCAATCACAGCCGCCAATTCCTTCAGCACTCTCGGATGCAACTCGTCCGGCCCCATGGACTTGTGCACGTCCAGCTTTTCTAAATAGTCCCTAACCGCCTCTATCTCCACAGAGGGCTGGCCATCTCTTCCGCATTTTGTGATGCCCAGCGCAGCAGTCTGGGAGCTGACCTTGTTAGTGAAAACAGAGGCAAAAAAAGCATTGAGTACATTAGCTTTTTCCACATCCTCTGTCACTAGGTTGCCTCCCTCATTCAGTAAGGGGCCCACACATTCCTTGGCTTTCTTCTTGTTGCCAACATACCTGAAGAAACCCTTCTTGTTACTCTTGACATCTCTGGCTAGCTGCAGCTCCAGGTGTGATTTGGCCCTCCTGATAACATTCCTACATGCCCGAGCAATATTTTTATACTCTTCCCTGGTCATATGTCCAACCTTCCACTTCTTGTAAGCTTCTTTTTTATGTTTAAGATCCGCTAGGATTTCACCATTAAGCCAAGCTGGTCGCCTGCCATATTTACTATTCTTTCGACTCATCGGGATGGTTTGTCCCTGTAACCTCAACAGGGATTCCTTGAAATACAGCCAGCTCTCCTGGACTCCTTTCCCCTTCAAGTTAGTCCCCCAGGGGATCCTGGCCATCCGTTCCCTGAGGGAGTCGAAGTCTGCTTTCCTGAAGTCCAGGGTCCGTATCCTGCTGCTTACCTTTGTTCCCTGCATCAGGATCCTGAACTCAACCAACTCATGGTCACTGCCTCCCAGATTCCCATCCACTTTTGCTTCCCCCACTAATTCTACCCGGTTTGTGAGCAGCAGGTCAAGAAAAGCACCCCCCCTAGTTGGCTCCTCTAGCACTTGCGCCAGGAAATTGTCCCCTACGCTTTCCAAAAACTTCCTGGATTGTCTATGCACCGCTGTATTGCTCTCCCAGCAGATATCAGGAAAATTAAAGTCACCCATGAGAATCAGGGCATGCGATCTAGTAGCTTCCGTGAGCTGCCGGAAGAAAACCTCATCCACCTCATCCCCCTGGTCCGGTGGTCTATAGCAGACTCCCACCACTACATCACTCTTGTTGCACACACTTCTAAACTTAATCCAGAGACACTCAGGTTTTTCTGCAGTTTCGTACCGGAGCCCTTGCACGACTGCCCAGGAGGTCACACTCAATCCATTCACAGTAAGCTCCAGTTACAAAGCAGCAGCCAGCAATGAGTGGGATCACACCATGGGGAACACCAGTTGTTACATTCCAGCATGAGGATTTCATGGGCACTGGTTCCTGGCAGCAATTTGGGTTGTAGCTGAGCCTGAGCCCCTAGCAGAGATCAGGCCCCAGCAAGCTCAGCACTGCACTGATACGCAGCTCACAATCTAGGGTCCTGGCAGCTGATGAACATAGCAAACCTGAGCAGGGGGGGAATCTGAGCCTCCTGCCGACCAGCCTCCTCACCTTGTACATAGGCAGGGCACCCAAGGAATCTGTTGTGGGCATGGCTGAGCATACATGGACCAGTGACCCTCCTCACCCTAAGGACAAGGCTGGAAGTTGCTGGCCTGGCTCCTGAGCCCCAGAAGGACTACCCCTGACCCAGAGTCTGCTCAGGCCCTGCCTGCAAGGCAGTTTTATTCTTCAAATACAAACTCACCAAGTAGCACAAAGTGCAGGCCCAGGGGCCTCTACCCTCGCACCCCTCCTGCTGCTCCAGGGCAGGCCACTTCCTGCAGCTCATCCCTGGTTTTTAGCATCTCAGCTGGAAATAGCTGATCAGACACAGGTGAGGCAGGTCTAAGATCCCTCAAAGGGCAGCCACCCAGTGACAGAGGCACTTAGCTAGGTGCTCTCCGCTCTCTGGGGCTTTGCTAACCCTGCAGCAGCATCTCAGTAATAGAGGCTGTGGGTTCCCTGCTCTCCCCATCCAGCTGCCTTGTGCACAACTCTGTGCTGGGCAGGATCCTCCCTCGGGGCCGATGGCTGATCAGTTCGCTCCTATTAGCAGCGCAGAGTGGGGATAAGAAAATGTTCTTCAGAGACAAGGGGCTTCCTGCTCCTCGTGGGATCCTGCTCCAGCCAGTGAGTCACGTCAGCTCCCTTGGACTGTTGCATCTGGCTGATCATGGCATTCACAGCCATAAACCAGCAAACGTCCTGACTGCATGGAAGCAGCACCTCCATCTCGCTGGGGCACAGCCAAATCTTCTGGGCACTTCCAGGCCAGGGCGGGTGGGTCCTGGTCTGTCTGGCTTTAACCACCCTCCCACAAGCTGTAGCAGATGAGCAGTCCTTGGAAGAGGGAGAAATTCCTCCTCAGCTTTGAAACGATCATGGGGCAATAGCCCCAGCACCCACTGATGTGTCAAGGCAAACTCATCATCAGCACCAACCCCAGAGGCCTCTGGGAAGGGACTTTGATCCACAGGGGCAGCTGATCTCTAGGAGAGGAGACAATCACAGGGGAGCACGTGGGGTGGCTGGGTCAGTGAACAGGCAGAGATGCCCTCTACCCGCCAGCCAGCACATAGCTGTAACCTGTGCTCTTCCCTGCCACCCCCTCACCCTAGCTGGGGGTGTCTTCTGTGTCAGACTGCCCTCGCCTCGGAGCCTGCCGGGGCATGGTGATGGTGCACTGTCCCGCAGGTGGTAACACAGATTTGCAATGGAGGAGCAGGGACCTGCTCCAGAGGACCAGAGCTCCTGGAATAGGGGATTGTGGATATCAGTGTCACGGAGTCCCCGGGCGATGCTCTGGAACTACTCCCTATGAAGCCAGGCAGGACTCTGGGAAAGTCTCCTTTCTGTGAGCAGCCTGTCTTCAGGACACACAGCTCACACAGCTTCCACCTTCCTGGGTCTGACCTCGGAGCATTCAGCATCCTCTGCCCCTCCGTGCGTTTCCAACAGCGAGTCCGCCCAGGCGGGGTTCTGGGGAAGCCAGAGGGTCCTGCACCCCAACTCCGCAGTCAGATCGGACTCTCAGCCAGCCAGTAAATCAGAAGATTTATTAGACAACAGGAACATGGTCTATCACAGAGCTTGTAGGTGCAGAGAACGGGACTCCTCAGCTGGGTCCATTTTGGGGGCAGTGAGCCAGACAACCACGTCTGCCCTTCACTCCATGTCCCAGCCAGCCCCAAACTGAAACTCCCTCCAGCCCCTCCTCCTCTGGGCTTTGTCCCTTTCCCAGGGCCAGGAGGTCACCAGATTCCTTTGTTCTCCAACCCTTTAGCTCTCACCTTGCAGGGGGGAAGGGCCAGGCCATCAGTTGCCAGGAAACAGGGTGTCGGCCATTCTCTGTGTCCAGACCCCTGCACACACCTGCCCTCTAGGGCTCTTCAATGATCATACACCCTTACCCCACCACCTAGATACTTATGAACTGCATAGGGGAAACTGAGGCACCCCCACACTATTCAGAGGAAACATTAAGAACAGTCCCACTTCGTCACAATCAGCCTTGCTGGCTGGGAGCTGCTGACTCAAGTCCAGACACAGTTGCAGCCCCTGCCCGAGTTGAGATTTGAAGATAAGAGATCAGTTTTCTCCCAGAGAAAAGTTTGAAATTCCTGCCCCCAACCTGAGAATCTCACCCAGAATGAGGCTCCTTGTGTGGCTCCAGTCTGGCCCTAAAGCTGCTTGCCTCTTCCTCCCACGGGAGCAGGAGGAGGAAGCCTGTGTCCAGCAGGGGCTTTTGTTGGACCGCACAACAAGCTCCCCATATGGCCAGGTAGACACAATGCCCTGGCACCCGCCGTGGAACACAGGCGTTCCTGTAGCAAATCAGAGCAGCGTCCATCTAATCCAGCTCCTGTCTTGGACACAAGGCTGCTTGAGAGGAAGCTGAAGGAAACCCTCTAGTGGGCAATTCTGGAATAACCTGTCCATGGCTCCTTAACCCCCTCCATTAGTGACCTATGGGGCAGTAGGGTTTATAGCCCTTGTACCCTTTCTACCCTCTCCAATGAAACGGGGATACAACATCCGTTCTTCTTTTAACCCTATTGAGCTTGTTTCCGCAATGACATCTGGTAGCAGAGAGTCCCACAGGCTAATTGTGTGACGTGAAAAGTATTTCCTTTGACCAATTTTAAAGGTGTTCCCCTCTGATGTCACTGGGTGATGCAAAGGCAAATGTGGCGGAGGGCGGCGGGGTGCGAAGGGCTGTTGGGGGAAAGCTGGTGTGAGGTTTTGATGATACTGAGGACACAGCCCTGAGCAGGGAGTGTTGCAGGGAAAGCTGGCACTAGGGTAATCCCCAGCCTGCCAGCATTGGTTTTGTCCCGGGAAGCCTGTGAAAGGGCCCGTCTTATTCTGAGTCTTGCATGCCCCATTAATGAGATAGGTCAGGGGAAAGCTGCAGGGGTGCCCCAGCCTGTGCCCTTTCCCTATCTGACTGCCACTCCGCTTCCATTGCTGATATTGCTCCTAGGGCTGGCCCAGTCTTGGGCAGAGCCCTCCCGTCTGCCACCAGTGCAGTACCACAGGGGGTGGGGTTTTCACAGGGGTGACCCCTTTTGTCCCCATCAGGTGCTAAGGTGAGTGGGAGCCATGCTCGGACTGAGCCCTGCCTGGATCACCCTCCTGGTGACAAACCAGCCTCAGCCTCCTCTGGCCCAGCCATGCCCAAGAGCTTTCTGCACCAGAGGAGCGAGATAGGAGATAGCTGGTCTCTGACACAGGGCAGGCCATTCAGCACCCACCGTGGGGGTGCCCTCTGCCCTGGGGGTCAGATAAGGAGGCCATTCCTTCCCTGTAGAGGATGAGGAAGGTGATATGTTACCTGCTGACTGCACCTGGGGCCTGTGCCTTATCCCATCTGCCCTGGACTGCCTGGACCTCGGGAAGGGGAGCTGCTTGCTCCATAGGGGTGGGATGCTGAACACTGCACATGAGTTACTTTATCACAAAGGCACAAACCAAGCTTGGAAAGTCTCTTGTCTGTGACTTACAGAATGTGCCCATGTGGCTCAAAGCCTGGCCCTCATGGTCACCCCTGCAGTGCCCCTTGCTCAGCACATACCCTCCCCCAGCAACCCTCACTACTCCAGCACATGTACCCCCCACTGCCCCTCCCCAGCACATGCCCTCCCACACTGCCTTTCCCCAGAACCGCCCCCCACCACTTGCCCAGCACATACGCCCTCCACGCTGCCTGTCCCGCAGCACACACACCCTGCACTGCCCCTCCCCCAGGATGCCATACAGACGGGGACAGAGGGAGGGTGGGGGGCATAAGCCCCAGGGCACGTTCTCAGGCCTGTGCAAGGCCATGTAAGTCTCAACAGCAGCCTGAGGCAGCGAGGCCTGAACCACCAGGGTCCTGTCTCCCCCGCCAGGTTCTCCGCCTCCGAGCCAAAGCGATGGCTGCCAACCCACTTCACTGTAGCTGCACCAGAATGGTGGGACCGGGAGTGGCCTTTCTTACAGGGTATGTCTACACTGGAATTAGACACCCACAGCTGGCCCATGGCATCTGACACAGGCTAAGAGGCTGTTTAATTGCAATGTAGACGTTCAGGCTCGGGCTGGTGCCCAGGCTCTAGGACCGTACGAAGTGGGAGGTCCCACAGCTTGTGTTAAATATGTATCATTATTAAGATATCATAAGATAAAAGGATATTACCTCACCTACCTGGTCTCTCTAAGGGCATGTCTACACTACAAAGTTAAGTTGATTTAAGTTAATCATAGAATCTTAGAATATCAGGGTTGGAAGGGACCTCAGGGGGTCATCTAGTCCAACCCCCTGCTCAAAGCAGGACCAATCCCCCACTAAATCATCCCAGCCAGGGCTTTGTCAAGCCTGACCTTAAAAAAACCCTAAAAAAAAAAGTTAACTGGATGTACAGCCCCTGTAGTAATTAAAGCGCTGTATCACATCCACACTACATCCCCTCTCTTGGTGATGCACATCATTACCAGGAGCTTCCACTGACTTAACTGTGTGGGGCACTGACAGCTGGAGCTCTGCCACCAGGAGCTGACAGGCTGAGCAGTGAGCTTGGGCTGTCAGCCCCAGAGCAAGGGGGGGGGGGGGCTCCAGCTGTGAGCCCTGAACAGGGGCAACAGCCAACAGGCGATGTAAGTAGTGCAGTGCCTACACGGACACTGCACCCTAACTACATCCACCTAAGCACTACGACTCTCACGGAGGTGGAGTTATTAGGTCGGTGCAGTGGGTTACTTTCGTCAGTGGGAGCTACATTTTAGTGTTGACGCTTACAAGAATTTGGTTGACATACTAATGCTGTAGTGTAGACCAGACCTAATATCCTGGGACTGACACGCTACAACACCACTATCTCGTACTCTATTTGTATTCAGGAGGAAACGTGCGTTTCCAGGAGAGGAGTCTAACTCAGGACTCCACGATGCCATGTGGGGCCCGTTCTCATATCTGGCAGTGCCAGTTGAGCGCTCCCCAAAGAAAGCAAACAATAATGTAGCATCCAGATCTATGGGGAGGCAGGCATGGAGGGGGGACTGTTTGCCAAGTGGGGAAACCAAACCAGGGGAAGAAATGTCACTTCCAGCTTTCACAAGAGTCTGACAAATAGGCAAAGGGGATAAAGTCACCCAAACCAGCTCCCAAGTGCAGCCCAGCATTCAGCTGGGCCATTCCACCAATAGGGAAGCTGAGGCCCTGCCAGCATGGGGGTTGGAAGAGGGTCCAGGTGAGCAGGACACACTAACACTGACACTAGAGAGCTGCAGCATTCAGAACCCAGCCCACAGTCCTGCTGTGAACAGAGACGACATCCCTGACCTAGCTGCGGTGAGCATACGCCCTCCTCCTGCAAGCCAGAAACCCTCCCTGTTCTTCGCACGAGAAACTCCAACACACAGAACGGCCGTGCTGAACAGCATGCGTCACCTCCGTGTTCCTCTCCAGGGAAACAAGGAGCTCTGCAGGGATGGGACACCAGCAGCTTCCAACAGGATTGGAGTAGCTGACCAGAAAGGAGTTCCCAGGACAGCTAAGTACTTTTCAAACCCCCACAGAGAAAAACTCTGGGTATATATCTACACTGCAATTAGACACCCGCGACTGGCCTATGCCAGCTGACTTGGGGTCAGGGGTGGGGGTGGCGCTTGGGCTGCAGCAGGGGTGTTTAACTTCAGTGTAGAGGTTTGGGCTCGGACTGCAGCCCAAGCTCTGGGACCCTCCCTCCTCACAGGATCCTACAGTGTGGTCTCCAGCATGAGCCTGAACATCTAAGCTGGATGCATAACTGTCTGGAAAACCATTCCCAGAGAGTAGTTATCAGTGGTTCACAATCAAGCTGGAAGAGCATATTGAGTGGGGTCCCACAGGGATCAGTTCTGGGTCTGGTTCTGTTCAATATCTACATCAATGATTTGGATAATGGCATAGAGAGCACACTTATAAAGTTTGCAGACAATATGAAGCCAGGAGGGATTGCAAGTGCTTTGGAGGATAGGATTAAAATTCAAAATGATCTGGACAAACTGGAGAAATGGTCTGAAGTAAATAGTATGAAATTCAATAAGGGCAAATACAAAGTACTCCACTTAGGAAGGAACAATCAGTTGCACACATACAAACTGGGAGATAACTAGGATAACTCCTAGGAAGGAGTACTGCGGAAAGGGATCTGGGGGTCAGAATGGACCATAAGCTAAATATCAGTCAATAGGTAACACTGTTGCCAAAAAAACACCAAACATCATTCTGGCCTGTATTAACAAAATGTTGTAAACAAGACATGAGAAGTAATTCTTCCGCTCCACTTTGCACTGATTATTATAAAAACCGGAGTATTGGGTCCAATTCTGCATGCCACATTTCGGGAAAGATGTGGACAAATTGGAGAAAGTCCAGAGAAGAGCAACAAAAATGATTAAAGGTGTACAAAACATGACCTATGAGGGAAGATTGAAAAATTGGGTTTGTTTAGTCTGGAAAAGAGAAGACAGGGGACATGATAACAGTTTTCAAGCATATAAAAGGTTGTTTCAAGGAAGAGGGAGAAAAATTGTTCTTCTTAACCTCTGAGGATAGGACAAGAAGCAATGGGCTTAAGTTACAGCAAGGGCAGTTTAGGTTGGACATTAGGAAAAAAACTTCCTAACTGTCAGGGTGGTTAAGCACTGGAATAAATTGCCTAGGCAGGCTGTGGAATCTCCATCTTTGGAGATTTTTAAGAGCAGGTTAGACAAGCACCTGTCAAGCATGGTCTAGATAATATAGTCCATGAGTGCAGGGGACTGGATTAGATGACTTCTCAAGGTCCCCTCCAGTCCTATGATCTACATCACAATTAAACAGCCCCTTTAATTGCAGTGTAGGCATACCCACTGAGCCTGAATCCAATCTCACCTGAACCAATCATACGCCAGGGTGACTCCACAGGTGGCAGGGGAGCTACTTCTGATTGATGCTGGGGTGGGAGAGAGAAGAACCTCTCACCCTTTCTGAGATTCCAGACTAGTTGCTGTCAGCAGGACTCTTCTGCCTAGCCAATTCACACGGCAGTCCCAAACTCTCTTGCCTTTGCAGGGGAGTGCACACAAGCTGAACCTTGACTTCACACAGGTTTTGGGTACTGCCCTTTGCCACCACCAGAGACCTAAATAAACTCTGGGTTTGTTTCATGCTGGGACTCCTGGGAACGCTGAAGAGGCAATTTGGCAGGAAGTGAGTGCTCCTCTGAGCCCCACAAGAGATAAGCCAGACCATCCTTTCTGGAGCGTTTGCCCAGCCCCTCCCCTGTGTTTCACCCCCTGAACGGTGAGATCTCTTCATCCAGTTTTAAAGCCTTCTAGCTTTCTCTTGGGCCCTTTCATAAATCAAGTCCAAGATAAAATAACCTCCCAGGAACACAGCAGGCTGGTCCCAGCTTTCTGTGGGAAAAGCAGCAAACACGCATTGTCAACACTGAATAAAGCTTGTGACATGTCAGAGTGAATTCTTTTTATAGCTCCAGACCTGGCCTTTCCCACAACCAGGAGCTGGTACTAGCCCTAGCTAGCAGCTCCCAGGGGACCCATTCCACTTGCAAATGGATCCATGCCATCAGGGCTATGTCTTGTGCCATAATAGTGTTCTGTGTACTGTGGAGAGGGCTGCGCGTTGTGTGGCTGTCTAGGTTTGCCCTGACTAGCTGGTAGGAAGGGTTAGTACCACACTCAAACTGCCCTGTTCTGAAGGTCTAGTGGAGACAAGGCAGCAGAGACTTTAACGTGGGTTACCTGAGTGAGCTGGAGCTGAGAAGTGGGAGTCTAGCCTTCAACTTGTCCAGCTAGTCAAAGCCTCTGTCTCGCCCTCCGTTGTTTAAGGACCTGTTAGAAGGCATTAGCTACTACTTCATTCTGACACACAACCCCTGCACACCCTAGGCCGGACAAATCTCTGATGTGTGGCCCAGACATTTCTTATGAATCTGTCCTTCTTTGGAGGGGCAATTACAGAGGTGGTGGGAGGAGACGTTTAATGGCAGGACAGAGTCCTGCAGCAGAAAGAATGGGGCCATGCGCAAACTGAGCCAGCCACGCTGGCCGTGCACAGATGAGCCCCCATTTCAGTCTGGTCTGTTCAAGAAACTGCTAGTCCCCCACTCCCTGAAAATTCAGACCAGGGCACTTTGGCTCCTGGGTCACACAGGCCATCTAAAATGGAAACACCATGTGACAAGTGACCAATCATGAGCTCCCCAGTGACAATTAAAAGTAATGAGCAAGTAAAACAAAAACAGTTTGTGAAACAACCACTAGGCTGGAATTTTCATATAAAGTTTTCAGCAAAAAGATAGCAAAATACCCAAAAATATCGTAAATGCCACCAGAAGCAGTAATATAAGCCTATGCTGTCCTGAGGCGCTGGGGGCCCCTAGAGCTCTGTCTATGCAGGTACTTCGTGTTCCACCACTGCCAAGGCCACTGAGGCCATCTTCCTTTTCTAGACAAACTCTTGCTTTCACTGCAAGAGTCTCTATGCGATCTAGATCAAAATAGATGATCTGATGGTCCCTTTTGGCCTTAAACTCTAAGTCCCTCCCAGACATTGGTGACTGGACCCTCACAACTCTCTTATTAGACTGAAGACATGATCCCCCTTTTACAAATGGGGAAACTGAGGCACATGGAGGGGTTTTTTTCCCCTCCCCCTTAAGGGCCAGATTTTCAAACATACCCAGAATTCCACCGGGAGTCTAAGGCAGAACCAAAAATTTAACCTAGATTTCCAGGGTCCCATTCCAGAGCCCAAGATCATCCTCCTTGTTTTATTATCCCCCCTTGCCCTTCCTCCATACATCACTCTTGCCTGTTTATGGTCCTTGCTAATTGTGTCAGGTCAGACAGAGATTAGCAACTCTTCAGTACAAGAACTGAGTCTTCAACTTGTTTTTGTGACGCACCTAGTACATTTTTGGATGTTTGAAAGATCAATAAACCATTAATCTAAGGCACTTATCAGGCCCCCATCACTACAGTGGCTGGGCACTTCCCAATATTTAATGCATTTGTCCTCCCACGTCCTGTGCGGCAGGGCAGGGCATTCCATTGCACAGATGGGGAGCAGAGGCCCAGGTCACAGAGGGAGTCTGTGCTGGAGCCAGGAACAGAACCCTGCTCTCCCAAGTCAGCCCATTCTTCCTCTCAAATCATCCATAATTGCTGAATAATGAAAAGCGTATCCACAAAGCCTGCTGAAACTCACTGAGGCTTTGTGGCTGCTGGTTGAGTGCAGTGGCAGACAGTGGGACCAGGCAGACAGGGAGATCCTCCCCACTTTGAGTTTGTTCAGGGAAATTCTACTATTGATCTCAATAGTCTGCCTTGCTTTTCACATCCCCTGTTTTTCTCAGCAACTGCTCCAAAGGCAGGAATGTACGCCCCAGAGCTCTTTGACCAGGATGAGGGCAGCGAACCTGCATGCCAAATAGTTAGGGTTCCCTGGCACAGACCACCCCCCACTAGCTGCAGAGTGATTGGGGCAGAGGGATGGCTCCCAGGTGTCATGTTTGCCCCTCTGCAGTGTGTGCGCCTAGTACTGAGGGGAGCCACTGGTACACCTGTCTTGACCCCAGAGTCAAGCTGCAGTTTCCATTCACAGTTTGCAACCCCCCAAGCAAACCCAACGTACCTGCTGGTTGTTCCTGAGAGCTACGGGGGCCCTGCAGAGCCTGGCCAGGACCCCTGAAAATGCTGGTAGCCTCCCCTTCTCTGCTCTGTCTCTCTCACTCTTGCTGCAGGCTCTCTGAAGCAGGAAGACCTGCAACTCTTGCTTTGATGTGGCCCCTCTCGCAGGCAGAGCACTCACCCGCTGTCCCCGCTTTGAGGGTGAGAGAGAGACATGGGGGGAGGGGGCAGGAGAGCGGCTTTGTATATTTCTCATCACATCTCCGTTAGCTAAGAAAAGCAACAGCCTCCATGTTGCCCACAGAATGGCTGCACACTGTTCAGGTTGGGTCCTTGCCTCTCGCCCCGGATGGCCCCTCTGCCTGGGTGGCCCTCATGGACCAGAGGAAACAGGATCCCCCTGGGGTTCTTTATGGTGGCCCCTGGAAACAGTCCAGCCCCTGGGCCCTCCCTGGCACTCCTCCGGAACGGACAGAGGCCTAGAAGCCACCTTGCTGGAGCGATGGGAGGAGGGAGAGGGGGACCTAAAACCTTCTTTGGATTCTTCAGACATGGTCCCTCATGCCCAAAACAAAGAGACTAACCTGCCGGGAGTAGCTCCAGAAGGGCACCCAGGCCAACTGCCTGGCCAGAGCCCCTCGCTTTAAGTTCTGCTGCTGCAGTGAATGAAAGGGCCTGTGTCAGGAAACCCTGAAGTCTCTCTGGCCCTGTACTAATCAAAGTCAATCTCTTTGAACCGGGTTGTTGGGGGAAGCCAAGTGCTGGTGGGATTGTGCCAACCCGAGCTTCTTAACAGCCTTTTCAAGGAGGGGAGTTAGAGGTAGTGGTTACATTATTCAGGGAGCAGTTGCTTCCCAGCATTTCGCAGAGAGCGACAGGCTCCAGTGGCTGCCAGTCCCTCTTCACAGGAAACCAGCAGTAATAATAATAGCACTCTTGTATCCCCTGGTCACCGTTCCTGTGCATCTCCACGAGCACTGTTGTTTGCTAGCAGCAAGCCCGGGAAAGGCGTTTGTCACAGTGGACATTCGCAGCAAGGTACTAGTCCTAAAGAAATCCAGGGAAGGGCTATGAAGATGATACAAGTGTAAGAACTGCCTGTCCCAAAGTTTTGGAAGCTGACACCCCCTCAACAGAAAAATGAAACAATGCAGCCCCCATCTGGCCTGGGGGCTGAATAAATGAGGGCTCCTTCAGAGTGGAGTGTGCAAATCTCACCCTCCCTCTTCTTTTTCACATGCTTTGAAGAGTCATGAAATAATTAACAATGTTGAAATTTAAATATCATTCAGGCTCTGCAAACTCAGGCAGCCATCACTGCATCCTTTAGACTTGAATCATATTCTCAAGGTCTCTCTGCAACCAGAACAGCTAGAGTGATTTTTAAAATGAAAATGAACATTCTGGAGATTAACTGAGGAGCCTGTCCAATGCCCAGCTAGTCCTTTGCACCCCCTAAGGGCAGCACCCTGTGATGATTTGGGGAATCTCTGTACAACATATGAATGCTGGTATGGCTTGTAAACACGTACCCACTGGACTAGGGACAATGCAGAGATGTTAACTCTAACCACACAATGGGTGTGCTAAGGAGGTTGGCTGAAACCAGGAGAAATAAGTTTACCCAACCCCTCAGTAGGGGCTGGCATTTGGGGAGTGGAAAATTACCAACAGCAGGACAGAGAAAGCAAGGTGTTGATGCTAGCCTTTAAATACCACAGAAGTGGGATGAGTCAGATAAAGACTCAGAGCCACACAAGAAGTTTTAGGCAGGAGAGGGGAAGAGACAGAGGTGGATTAAGCTTTTGTGGGGCCCTGGCCAGAGGAAAAGGGGGCCACCTCTGCACCTCCCTGCACTCCTGCCAGGGAAATGGGGTTGGGGTGTGAGGGCTTGCCCTGCCCCCCACTAGGCACTCCTGCTAGGGAGCAGGGTCAGGGCACCAGGACTTCCCCCACTTCCTGACAAGTACCAGGAAGAGCAGGGCAAGCTGCTGCACCCCAACCCCACTCCACAGCAGGAGCACCTAGCAGGCAGGCAGAGTGGGTCAGGGTGTTGGGACACCCATTTTTCCAGGGCCCCCCACTTGATAGGAGAGTCTGGTCACAGGCCCCATTGTCCCACTGACAGGCAAGTTCTTTTTTAAGAGGGGGCCTAGTTTAGCTGCGAGACCAACCAAGGTCAAAGCCAGGTGACTTGGAGAGAGAGAAGAGGCCCCATGGTTGGGAAGATAAGTCATGAGCTGCAGTAGAAGGGCCCTGGCTACCCCAGAGGACCCTGGCTCTAGCCCAAAGAATGCTCTGGAATGGTGAGGAAACTTAACCAGGGGAATACATGTAGAGTTTGTTATTTTTGTCTAGGTCTGTATATTTCTTGTGCAATTAAGTAAAGAGCAACGTTGTTAGTCCTGTGCAAAGCATCCATGCATTTTATGTACTACACCTACCTGTAACAGAGCCCTTCACTGCTCATGCCACAAATCAGTCAGAGACCGCTTAGCATGCCAGCACCAGTGCCCTTTTATTCACAGTGTCAGTTCCCAGCACCATTACGTACAGTCCATTCCACACAGCTCCCTAGGGAACAGCTAGCTTCTTCAGCCAGCAGGGCACTACAGCCACAGACTCCTCCCTTTCCAATTCCCCTCTTAGCTTCCTTTCTGCCAGCTTTATATAGCTCCCTATCTGAGCAGGCCAGCAGGCATTTCTGCTGAAGCCCTGAAGCCCTTCTGCGAGCTATACCCAGCCAGCACCAATTAATAGTCCTTAATTGGGGCTGGGCTAACAGGGGCCTGGCTCAGAACCTCATGGCCAGCACCCTTTTACACTACCACACACCATTGAAGAGTTGCCTTGTGAATGCAGAACACCCTCACGTCTGGAGTTCTGGGAGGGCATGTGTTTAATCTATAGGGAATCTGAAAGGTCAGCATTAGTCCCGAGTACTAGGAAGTTGGATCTCAGGGTCTAAGTTCTCAAGAAGGTGGTAGGTAGAGGGTCTATACCGCAAAAGTGTGCCTAGGGACTCCAAGATGGGGCAGTGCCTGGATTCTCTTCAGATCTAGAGGTTGGTTCCCACACAAGTCTGGTGGGTACCCAAGAGAGAGCATTGGATTAGATCTGTGAGCACTCCACATCTTGGAAATGCTGGATTAAAAGGTCAGGCATGTGGGCAGAGACCAAGAGAAAGCTCCAGAGGGTGAGAAAGTGCAGGGGACTGGACTAGACGACCTTGCAAGGTCCCTTCCAGTCCTATGATTCTACAAGTCTAAGTCTATTAGAAACTTCAACAGCATTGCTCTGCTCTAGGGGCAGCAAAACACTCAGGGCCTGGTCCCGCTCTCACTCTCACTTACACTGGGGTGAAGCAGGAGTAAGTTCAGTGATGTGACAGGAGCTAGACAGAGCGAGTGGGACCAGAATCAGCGAGAGGGCGTGTCTATATGTCGCACAACAGCAATCTATTGCTCGGAAAAACCGTGGGTGAGACTGAGTGTGACAAGGAGTTAACTGTGAATACTTGCTGACGGGCCCCATTTCCTAACACCTCTGGGCTTTTCTTTGAAGCCGCCACACTCTCCATGACAAGAGGGAGACATCTCATCTCTTTGCAGTGTGGTGAGGACCTGCATTTACCTCTGTTGTGGCTGGGTGTGCACAGGAGGTGTTACTGTGATCGCAGCTCACAAGCCAATGTGGAGTATCTGAGTAACAGGCATTGTGTGTAACCAAAGAACCACAGGAGTGAGACTTGATCAAGTTCCCTTGCTCTGCTCAAACCTCCTTCTGTAGTAGCTTGTCTCCACAATCATGCACTCTGGAACAGCAGTGCAGTGTCAGTTCAGCCCATGTGGGAGCAGACTAGTTTTACCGGTACAGCTGCTGGACATTTTTCAAATGTACATTTTTTTCACTGATAAATGGCCTTTTTCCAAATACATTTTCATAAAACTTTGATTTTTTTTGACCAAATCGGACACCATGCAGCCTTTTTCTTGATTTTTGACTGTTCCTTTTTTTCTGTATCCTTTTGGCTTTTTCCTCTCCAAAGTAGCTGAAACCCTATTTTCCTTTCCTGTCCTTTCTGAAAATTGAAAACTTTTGAAAACCAGAAAAACATTAAAAAAAATTCACATAAATCCATAAAGCCAAATATTGATCCATTTCCAGCATTGTGAAACAAAACCGAGGAAGTGGGTATTTTGTTTGTTTTGTTTTTAACCATTTTTAGTTATAATATGGCTTTGCCAGCTAGGGCAGTGTTGTATGGGGCAGAGTTAAAAAAGCACGCTCTAACCCACAGGCTACAGAGGCCCTTGCCCAGCTAATGCTGTCATGTCATATTTTTTAGCTTTTGAACCATGAGTTGTTGGGTTGGATGCAGAAATCCCTGGCTGGATTCTCTGGCCTAGTTATGCAGGAGGCTGGGCTGGATGGTCAGATTTTAATGCCCTTCTGGCCTTAAAATGTATGAATATTGGATGTCAAGCATCATTATTGGATCCACAATGAAAATGCTGGGACAGAAATCAACAACCCTCAAATTCCTCCACCTTGCAGTATGGAAAAGCCTATAGGTCTCCATCTCTAGGGAGATGGTTCCTGAAAATCTGGAACACGGGGTCCAGAGAAAGACTTTAGGAACCTGGTGAACATTCCCACATTCAGACTGAGTCAAATTGCACATTTTTACTACTTCCTAATGGAACAAAAACCTCAAGTCCCCTTGAGCTTAATGAATCAAGTCCTCCTCTAGCTGCTGTCTTCCAGGTCCAGTATCTCTGAGCCCACAGCCCATTCAGCAAGTCTGCAAGGTGTTAAACACTCTCAACTTCCATGGGCATAATGGCGGAGGGCCCTTGACACTATTCAGGAAGTGCTCCATGCCTTGCAGAAGTGGGCCCAAGAAGTGTAACTGGTAAAGGACTTGTGTCACATGGAGGAAGCCCAAAGTAAACCTTCTTGGTTTCGCCCATCAAAAAAGTGGATGAATACTGTCTAGTCCTGCTAACATTTTGCTGTTTAATTTATCAATTTGTTTCAAAACCTCTTCTATTGACACCTCAGTCTGGGACAGTTCCTCAGATTTGTCACCAACAAAGAATGAATGGCTCAGGTGTGCAAATCTCCCTCATATCTTTTGCAGTTTCATTCTGAAACTAACTCCAGAAGCTACCAAGGCCTGTGAAACAACATCTCATTATGATGGAATTGTGACATAGTGAAATGCAGACTAATGAGTAGCTGTGTCACCCCTGCCTTCCAACCTGGGGTGCCCTTTACAATGCTTTGATGCTGTAGCTTCCAGCATGGATTACTCACAAACAGCCTCCAGCATGCAAGTCACTCCCAGCTATGTCCCTGTTTGTGTGCTGCAGGCAGCCAGCCACACCTTGGCTCTTACCAGCCTGAATTATACTGCAGGGTGACCCCAACACACTCCCAGTCCCAGATTCCCCCCTCACACACACACACTGAAATGTATGCCTTGTACTGCTCAGCCCTCTCCTGGACAATACAAACTTATCTAGGTCTGTTATTTCATCAATAGAAATAATAGGCACATATTTTGTTATCCCACATGGAGTTTCCCAAACACTTCATTTTAAACACACTGGATTAGATAAACCAGTAAAACAAGTTTATTAACTACAAAGAGAGATTTTAAGTGAATACAACTAATGAGGCAGTCACGGGACAAGTATGCCCCGTCCCCCTTTTGGGCGGGGCAAGGGAGTTGCAAAGCTGCAGCTAAGTCCACCCGACCACCCTTAACCTCAGGGCAGTCTGGCCTAGTGGCCATTGTCGATACAGATGTCCTTTCCCTTAGGGCTGTGTGGCCCAATGGTCAGAGTCAATATAGCTACCAGCTGCCTCGAGGCAGCAGGCCTAATGGTCAGAGTCAGTATGGGTGCCCTCTCCCTCAGGCAGGCCCTCTCCCAATGGCCAGAGTAACTATAGAGACCTTCCCTGGCAGGGCTATATGGCCTAGCAGCCAGAGTCAATATAGATGCCCTCTTCCTCAGGACTGTGTGGCCTAATTGCCGGATTCACTATAGGTGCGGTTTAATGGTTGTAGAAGGGATGACCACCACCCGAGATGGGTGGGTGGAGGGGTAGGGGGATCCAGACCCTCCATACCCCACTGGGTCCCAACCCAGGGCCCTGTCAGAGGTTAGTGTACTTATCACTGGGTCAGCAGGGATCCTACAACTGGTTCTAAAACCAGACCAATATAAAGTCTCCCTACTTTCTACCCTGTCTCCCAACATGGTGGTCTGGGTGTCTCCAGGTGCCTCGGCCAATGAAGCTTTCTGTGGCTCTTCTCTCTCTCAGGTAGCCAGGTATCAGCCTGGATCTCGGCGGGTCTGGTTTCCACAATCTGGGGCTTCAGCAGCTCACAGACTGGAGCTGGAAACTTGCGTTCACCCTCCTTGGCAGGCAGCCCCAACTGAGCTGACCTGCTCCCTTTCCTACTGGTGTTCCAGTAGGAGCATGCCCAGCAGGGATGAGGGGGCATGGCTTCCTCAGACTGCAGTGTGGGGTTAACCCTTCCCTGTCCAGTGTAGGGGGAATATACCCCACTGCACAGGCATAAAAGTCAGAAATGGCTACAAGAAAAATAAAGATAAAATGCAATTAATGCCTAAGTTAACAAACTATGTCAAATTCAAAGTAGGGCTGCCAATTAATCACAGTTGATTAACTCAAAACAAATTACACTAACTCTTCACTTAAAGTTGTCCCGATTAACGTTGTTTCATTGTTACGTTACTGATCAATTAGGGAACATGCTCATTTAAAGTTGCGCAATGCTACCTTACAACGTTGTTTGGCAGCTGCCTGCTTTGTCCCTGCTTTCATAGAATCATAGAATCATAGAATCATAGAATATCAGGGTTGGAAGGGACCCCAGAAGGTCATCTAGTCCAACCCCCTGCTCAAAGCAGGACCAATTCCCAGTTAAATCATCCCAGCCAGGGCTTTGTCAAGCCTGACCTTAAAAACCTCTAAGGAAGGAGATTCTACCACCTCCCTAGGTAACGCATTCCAGTGTTTCACCACCCTCTTAGTGAAAAAGTTTTTCCTAATATCCAATCTAAACCTCCCCCACTGCAACTTGAGACCATTACTCCTCGTTCTGTCATCTGCTACCATTGAGAACAGTCTAGAGCCATCCTCTTTGGAACCCCCTTTCAGGTAGTTGAAAGCAGCTATCAAATCCCCCCTCATTCTTCTCTTCTGCAGGCTAAACAATCCCAGCTCCCTCAGCCTCTCCTCATAAGTCATGTGTTCCAGTCCCCTAATCATTTTTGTTGCCCTTCGCTGGACTCTCTCCAATTTATCCACATCCTTCTTGAAGTGTGGGGCCCAAAACTGGACACAGTACTCCAGATGAGGCCTCACCAATGTCGAATAGAGGGGAACGATCACGTCCCTCGATCTGCTCGCTATGCCCCTACTTATACTTTCAGAAAGAGCAGCCCTTTGGAGCTAGCTGGTGGGGGCTTGGAATGAGGGTAGGCTGGCAGCCCCCCATCAGGTCCCCTAAATTCCCTGTGCAGCAGCCTCCCAGCAGGCTATCAATTGCCAGTCAGTTCAGCTGTCCCTCCCCCCACTGCCGTGTGCCGCTCCTGCCCTCTGCCTTGCAGCTGCTCCTGGAGCCTCCTGCTTGCTGTGCAAGGGTGGGGGGGAAAGAGGGGTGCTAATATCAGGGTGCCCCCCTCCCCCCTGCTCCTGCTCCCCTGCTCCTTTACCCCATCGGGCCATCTCCACAGAGCAGGGGGAGCGGGGGAGAGATGGGACACGACAGGGCTCAGGACAGAGGGAGCTTGCTGGCAGCAGCTGCTGTCTCAACTTGCTGATCTACTTAAAAAGGCAATGTACTTAGAGTGGGGTCAGCGTACTTAAAGGGGCAATGCACGTCTCTCTCTCACACACACACACGGTGTGTGTCTCTGTCTCTCTCTGCCATGCTGTCTCCCTTCCCTCCACTCGTGCTGCCTTGTAGAGTGGAGGCTACATTAACAACAATCCTTGAGCGCTCAGCCGACTGCTAGTTCATCATTTAACAGTAAGGCATTCCCTGGGAAACATTCCACCCTCTTCCACCCTCTGACTTCACCACCTCAACCAAGCTTCACAATCATCATTGCTGTGTACACTATTAAATTGTTTAAAACTTATACTGTGTATATGTGTGTATATATATATCTCAAATATAGTCTTCTGTCTGGCGAAAAAAATTCCCTGGAACCTAACCCCCCCTTATTTACATTAATTCTTAAGGGGAAATTGGATTCGCTTAACATCGTTTCACTTTTTTCAGGAACATAACTACAACATTAAGCGAGGAGTTACTGTAACTTGATTAAAAATATAATTACGCTTAATTGCAGTTTTAATGGCACCGTTAAACAATAACAGAATACCAATTGAAATTTATTATAAACATTTTTTGATGTTTTTCCACATTTTCAAATATGTTTATTTCAGTAACAACAGGGAATACAAAGTATTTTTATTACAAATATTTGCACTGTAAAAAATAAAAAAAGAAATAGTATTTTTCAAAAAAAGAAAAGGAGTACTTGTGGCACCTTAGAGACTAACAAATTTATTTGAGCATAAGCTTTTGTGAGCTACAGCTCACTTCATCGGATGCGTTCAGTGGAAAGTACGGTGGGGAGATTTATATAGACAGAGGACATGAAACAATGGGTGATATCATATACACTGTAAGGAGAGTGATCACTTAAGATGAGCTAATACCAGCGGGAGGGGGGAGAAAACCTTTTGTAGTGATAATCAACGTGGGCCATTTCCAGCAGTTGACAAGAATGTCTGAGGAACAGTGGGGGGTGGTGGTGGGGAAATAAACATGGGGAAATAGTTTTACTTTGTGTAATGACCCATCCACTCCCAGTCTCTATTCAAGCCTAAGTTAATTGTATCCAGTTTGCAAATTAAGTCCAATTCTGCAGTCTCTCATTGGAGTCTGTTTTTGAAATCTTTTTGTTGTAATATTGAGACTTTTAAGTCTGTAATTGAGTGACCAGAGAGATTAAAGTGTTCTCCAACTGGTTTATGAATGTTATAATTCTTGACATCTGATTTGTGTCCATTTATTCTTTTACGTAGAGAGTGCCCAGTTTGACCAATGTACATGGCAGAGGGGCATTGCTGGCACATGATGGCATATATCACATTGGTAGATGTGCAGGTGAACGAGCCTCTGATGGTCTGGCTGATGTGGTTAGGTCCTTTGATGGTGTCCCCTGAATAGATATGTGGGCACAGTTGGCAACGGGCTTTGTTGCAAGGATAGGTTCCTGGGTTAGTGGTTCTGTTGCGTGGTATGTGGTTGCTGGTGAGTATTTGCTTCAGGTTGGGGGGCTGTCTGTAAGCAAGGACTGGCCTGTCTCCCAAGATCTGTGAGAGTGATGGGTCGTCCTTCAGGATAGGTTGTAGATCCTTGATGATGCGTTGGAGAGGTTTTAGTTGGGGGCTGAAGGTGATGGCTAGTGGCGTTCTGTTATTTTCTTTGTTGGGCCTATCCTGTAGTAGGTGACTTCTGGGTACTCTTCTGGCTCTGTCAATCTGTTTCTTCACTTCAGCAGGTGGGTATTGTAGTTGTAAGAATGCTTGATAGAGATCTTGTAGGGGTTCCAGGGGTGTGTCTGTGCGGATTTGTTCTTGTGCTTTTTCAGGGAGTTTCTTGAACAAATGCTGTAGTTTCTTTTGGTAACCCTCAGTGGGATCAGAGGGTAATGGCTTGTAGAAAGTGGTGTTGGAGAGCTCCCGAGCAGCCTCTTGTTCGTATTCCGACCTATTCATGATGACAACAGCACCTCCTTTGTCAGTTCACCTCATACAAGTACTTTAGTGCAATCTCTTTATCATGGAAATTCAACTTACAAATGTAAATTTTTTTGCTACATTACTGCACTCAAAAACAAAACTATGTAAAATTTAGTACCTAAAGTCCACTCAGTCCAACTTCTTGTTCAGCCAATCACTTAGACAAACAAGTTTGTTTACATTTACTGGAGATAATGCTGCCTGCTTTTTATTTACAATGTCACCTCAAAGTAAGAACAGGTGTTTGCATGGCACTTTTACAGCTGGCGTTGCAAGGTATTTATGTGCCAGTTATGCTAAACATTTGTATGCCCCTTCCTGCTTCAGAGTGTTAGAGTGTCTGCCCCTTCTTTTTATAGTCCTGGTCCCTCTTTGAGAAGCATTTCCAGCTGGGAGCATGGTGACAGGCTGTGTGGATGGGACCTCCATGCTGTTTCTTTGCTAAGATATAGATTTTTCACCCCTGCCCCTTTTTCTGCCAAAGAATGGCCATTTAGAAGGTAATGGCCCATTGGCCTTGTTTACATCTGGCTGGGGTGTCAGCTTGCCCTTTGTCTCTGAGGAACTGGTTTGGTCACTCCCTAGACTTGGAACATGTGTTAGTAACACCACACAGTGGAAACTTATAACTTTCCAGACACAGTTACCACACATATTTTACCAGGACAATTATGACCAGAAATTATGAGTTTTCAAATGATACCTCATAAGGCATACTTGTATAAAGATTATCACAACAGTGGACACGGGTATATTCTGTCACAGGGATGACCTGCCAATGCCATGTGTTAGAGCTACAGCATGATAGTGTGGCAGCAGGGAATGGCTCTCAGTGAGATATATAAGAACTGGCAATGGTGGCACAGAGGCAAAGAGAGTCTGGAATCACTGGGACACCTTAGCAGGGTTCACACAAGGTTGGACATTTGGATGGATGACATGAATATCCATTTAAAACAGTCAATATTGAAATAAACAAAAGCTTTGCCAGAGCTAGAAACCTCCTGCTTCAGGGCATGAGTAGACTGGGAGCTAATGGGACTGGAAAGGAACTTTCCCAGAACATAAGAACAGCCATACTGGGTCAGACCAATGGTCCATCTAGCCCAGTGTCCTGTTTTCCAACAGTGTCCAGTCGGAAGGAGATGAATAGAAAGGGGAAATAATCGAGTGATCTATCCCCTGTTGCCCACTTCTAGCTTCTGGCGGTCAGAGGTTTAGGGACACTCGAGCATGGGTGGCACGTATAAGAGGCTTGAGGAGGCTAAGCCTCCCCCAAAAAGGCCGGCCATGCAGGGGGCAAGAAATGCCAGATGCGGGTCACCTCCTTTGGAGGCATGCCGGCTTGCCACCTTTGGAACGCCACCACCGGAAGCTCCCTAGAAGCAGAGGGGCCCTGGTACCCGGACTGTGGCTCTGCCCGTGCTCCCCCCCGAGACCAAGAGGCTCTGCCTTTTTCCCCGAGTCCCCCCTCCATAGGTGCTGGAACTAGGGATGCTGGGGGTGCGGGAGCTCCCCTTGGCCTGAATGGTTTCCATTATGTACAGGGTTTACAGTTTGGTCCAATGGCTCTCAGCACCCCCACTATACAAATTGTTCCAGCGACCCTGCCCCCTCTGCCAGCCACTTGCTCCTCTCCATCCTTCCCCCAATCACTCACCTTTAAGGCAGGAAAAAAGTGACGGGCCACAGCCCCCTGGCTCCCCCTGTTCTGGCATCCCTTAGCTGAGTTGCTCTAGCATCAGCTCGCACAGCAGGAAGAGAAGTCCCACAGGTGGGCAAGCCAGGGATAGGTTGTGCATGCTGATGCCAGAGCAACTCAGCTAAATGGTGCCAGAACTGTGGGGGCAGGGAGCCATGGCCCCATCACTTTTAAAAGTGGGAGGGCTATACCCTTTTTTCCTGCCTTAGGGGAGAGTGATGGGGGGGAGGGGTAGAGAGGAGTGAGCGGTGGGCAGGGTGGGCCTCAGGAGAGGAGAGGCAGAGTTGGGGAAGGAAGAGGTGGAGTGAGGGCGGGGCTTCGGGGGAAGAGGCCAGCAGGGATGGGAAGAGGTGGAGCAAGGGCAAGGCCTCAGGGCAGAGTTGGGGGTTGGCGCCAGTAGCCCCGTCATCTTTTAGGGAGCTTCTGGCACTCGCATAAGCCTCCCCAAACAAAAAAGCCCCGGACCACCTATGACCCAGAGCATGGGATTGCATCCCTGACCATCTTGGCTAATAGGCACTGATGGACCTATCCTCCATGACTTACCTAATTCTTTTTTTAACCCAATTATACTTTCAGCCCTCACAGCATCTGCTGGTAATGAAGAAGTGTGAAGAAGATCCGATGAAGTGAGCTGTAGCTCACGAAAGCTTATGCTCAAATAAATTGGTTAGTCTCTCAGGTGCCACTAGTACTCCTTTTCTTTTTACTTCCTTATGCTTGTTTTAATTAATTTAATTGGGTGACCACTTCTTGTTTTATGTGAAAGAGCTAATAACTAGATTTGCCAATTTTGGTTGGATGTATTCCTGGAGATTTCATCTCATGACATAATCTTTAATTAAAGACAATACTGGAGGGTTGGCAATCCTACTAATAATACTTCCCTCTTCTTCCCTATAACTGTCCCTAGGGGCCGTTTATCCCATAACTGCTGTTGCAGTGTTCTCTCACCTTCTCCTGAACCATCTAGTGCCAGCCACTGCCAGAGTCATGATATCGGACTAACTGGATCACTTCTCTGATCCAGTCTGGCAATTCCTCTGGTCCATTATTCCTGTGAATGAACCTTTCACATCAGCCAGGTTTCAAGTCGACCAGGGAAAAGAATGATAGCTCCTGATTTAGTAAAAATGTCTTAGACTGTAAGCAGGGCAGGGACTCCTCAGTCTTCCTGTGTGTTTGGATAGTGCCTGGCACAAATCATTATTATTATTAATATTAATAATAACAATAAATAATGGCATAAAAGACAGAAAGATTTTTCTGTTTGTATCCAGTATAGTAACCATAGGAGGATGCTGCCACCTACAGCTTAAACTTGTTCAGTCTTATAGACACAGTCAGTCACACAGATGCACCAAAAACTCTGTAGAGAGCAGGTATCTTGGATCTGTAAACATCATTTTGGCAAATGGAGCAAAATTGGGAATTTAAGGAAAAAAATCAGAATTTTTGAAAAAGGCAAAAATAACTAATTCTTGAGCTACAGACAGAGTGCCCACCCTATACTGCCCCTAAGGATCCTTGTGGGCAGTAGGCAACTCTTGGGAAGTTGTTCCAATAGTTAATTATGCTAATATTGTTTTGGGATTACCTGAGGTGTCCGGAATGCATCACTATCACCTGCTTACAGCAGAGAGAGCTCTGTCTGTGTGCACCAGGGGAAACTCTCCCCAGCCACTGGCTACTGGTAACACAGCTGCAGGAATAACACTAGCTATAGTCTTACCCTCTGCTTTGTAAAGTGCTGAGACCAATGGCTGCAAGGTGCTAGATAACACCTATTTATTCATTATAATAATATTAACTATATTATTATTAATTTTCGTAATTGTCCTGTCTCAATTGTTTCTTTCCATTATCAATCCCAAATTACATTCCCAGCAGTTGGGAGGGGGTTAAATATACAGTTTACTCTGGCTATTCTCTCAGCATAGAAACCTTGTGCAAACATAACCATTACTATCTCCAATTTATCTGGAAAAATAGGACTTTGTGTTACACACGTTTCACATGTGGCCATGTGTTGCATACATGTGGCATAAATGTTGCATATATGATCAAGTATCATGTGTGTGATGGTGTGTCACATGTATATTGCACCCATGGCTCTGTTGCATACATGTTGCAGACATGATTGTCACATGCAATGTATGTCATGTATGTTGCACATGTGACTATGTGGCATACATGTTGAATGTGAGACTGTGTTGTATGCATGTTGCATATATCACTATGTCCAATGCATGTTGCATGTGAAATCGTGTGTCACATAAATGTTGCAAATGTGGACATATGTTACACAGTTACATGACTGCCATGTGTGACTGTTGCATACATGACCCTGTGTCACACACACAACTAGGTGCAGCAGGCATGCTACCCCTGTGACTGTGTGTCACATGCTGCACACATGACCATGTCTAGGTGCATGTTGCATGTGTGAATGTGCATTGAGCACGTGTGCATATAGTGTGTTGTGTGCATGTGTGACTGCATTAAATGTATTTTGATTGTGTGTTGTATGTCTAAGGCTTTTATGATGCCATGCTGCATGTATGCTACACGTTATGTATTGTTTGTCATGTTCTTGTAGCCATGTAGGTTTCAGGATGTGAAAGACAAAAGTTGGGTGAGGCAATATCTTTTATTGGATCAACTTCTGCTGGGGAAGAGATGAGCTTTCCAGCTTTGCAGAGCCCCAACCCTAAAAAAGAGCCCTGTGAAGCTAGAAGTTTGTCCCTTCTACCAAGGGCAGGTGGTCCAATAGAAGACACAGCTCCCGCGTGGCATCTCTCACATGTCACCCATATGTCGCGCACAGATTGTTTGTATGACTGTGTTGCATGTGTAGTAGGAAGAGGGCCTGAAACATAAGGCCTTGTATCAGAGGCCTGATATGAGGCCCAAGGCCTGGGCTAAAGTAGTGGTCAAAGCTTTGCTGATATAAAGCAAAATCAGGCTGTGAGCTAGAGGCAGGCCCTGGTCACAAATCTGGCAAGAACAGGCTGATATTGCAAAAACACACATTCCTAAGAGGTGCTAAACACAGAGCACTCAAGCAAACACATTCCAGAAGAGTGGTATCAGAACACCTTGAGACCAACACATTCCCTAAAGAGAACAGGAACACGCTGACCCATCCCAAAGGTAAGGTCAGGATGACAGTGTGATGGATAGAGATGTACAAGGTGATGGGTGGTAACTGGCTACATGAGAGGGTGTCAACTAACTAACTACGTCAGAGGGGCAGTACCTAACTTCTTTGCATTGATGTATACAATGGAATCTCAGAGGGAGTGTCTTTGGCCAGCCGAGGGAGAAACGGAAAGTCCTGCCATTCACTGAACTGCATCCATTATCACAGGCATACATGTCTTAGTATCCTCGTAGAGTCTGCCAGGTGCTATTACCTAGCTTTGTTGACAATAAACCTGGCTGGGCACTTTTGCACATTAATGGATCTTGTGGTCATTGGGCGAGTCACGTGAGGTCTGCCGTGCCAGCTCTCTGCGCAGAGCTGGGACAGCACATAGGGAGAACACACACATGCAGCCAAACATCTGATGACAGCACACATTTTTCACGTGTTGCATGAGTGTTCATGAATACATTCTGCACCAGTATCTATATGCTGCATATGTTGCATGAGTGTCCATGGGCACAGACTGTAACCATGTCCGTGCTGCACGTGTGTTGCATGATTGTCCATAGGCACAGACCGTACCAGTGTCCATGCTGCACGCGTGAGGCATGAGTGCTCCTGGGCACAGACCGTACCTGTGTCTGTGCTGCATGTGTGTTAGATGAGTGTCCATGGGCAGAGACTGTACCAGTGTCCATGCTGTATGCGTGTTGCATGAGTGTCCATGGGAACAAACCGTACCTGTGTCTGCACTGCACGTGTGTTACATGAGCATCCCTGGGAACAGAACTTGCTCGTGTCCATGCTGCACACGTGAGGCATGAGTGTCTGTGGACACAGACGGTACCCGTGTCTGTGCTGCACATGTGTTACATGAGTGTTCCTGAGCACAGACCGTACCTGTGTCTGTGCTGCACGCGTATTACATGAGTGTTCCTGGCCACAGACCGTACCTGTGTCCACGCTGCATGCATGTTACATGAGTGTCCATGGGAACAGACCTTGCCCGTGTCTGTGCTGCATGTGTGAGGCATGAGTGTCCATGGGCACAGACCATACCTGGGTCCATGCTGCACACGTGTTACATGAGTGTTCCTACGCACACACCGTACCTGTGTCCGTGCTGCACGCATATTATATGAGTGTCCATGGGCACAGACTGTACCAGTGTCATTAGGTGAATGTCCCTGGGAACAGACTGTACCCTTGTCCACGCTGCACGCGTGTTACATGAGTGTCCCTGGGCACAGACCAGACCCATGTCCGCACTGCGCATGTGTTAGATGAGTGTCCGTGGACACAGACCAGACCTGTGTGAACGCTGCGTGTGCATTAGATGAATGTCCCTGGGAACAGACTGTACCCTTGTCCACGCTGCACATGTGTTATATGAGTGTCCCTGGGCACAGACTGGACCCGTCTGCGCTGCACGCATGTTACATGTGTGTCCATGGGCACTGACCAGTTGCGTGTCCATGCTGCACGCGTATTATACGAGTGTTCATGGGCACAGATTGTACCTGTGTCCGCACTGCACACATGTTACATGAGTGTCTGTGGCAGGGATTTCCCTACACCCACCCTGAATTTCACCAATCCCCCCCCACCAGTTTTGTGAACTAGTTATATGCAGTGTTGCCAATTTAGTGATTGTTTGGAAATTTGAATTGAAATTGAAACATTAATACACACTTTGAAAGCATATAAAGTGTATGATAAAATACGTGTACCTGAAAAAGTATAATAGATTTGAAAAGTATGAACATAGACTAGCTTCCTTATACAGCTGTTGTTTTTTTATGACAATGTCAGTGCATTCATTTCAGTGACGCTGGCCAACCTAATAATTTCAAATTATGATTTGTAAGCGAAGTCTAAATGAGCTCTCCCTGACAGCTAGTGATGAGCTGGGGGTTAGGGGGAAAGGCTTCAGGACCAGACTGTATTTACATTCACACCTAATCTACCTAGGTATCCAGCAAACAGAGCTGTGTTGCCCAAGTGATAGATTTTGGCTGGGGGTGGGTTACAAATCACTTGAACGCAGGGAAGTAATGAAATGTTATTATTCTTACTGTATGAGTAAAGGGCAGTAGAACTGTACTTAGCCTTTGCTGATTGAGGGCATCAAGAGAGAGGGTGGGGACAGGTGTTTTGCTTGATGGTCTGTCTGAGTCACAAGTACTATTTGACCTTCCCCGCTCCACTGTTTAAGGACAGAGCTGATAAGGCTCCATAGATAGTCTTTTGTTTTGTTAAGTGATCACTGCAGCTGAAATCACTGATAATCAGGTCTAAGTGCTTAGACCTGCTGTGGGACAGTGTTTCTGTGGAAGAGATGGCCCAGTCTGCTCTAGCAGTGAGGTTCCCCCACTGAGAGCTCAGCTGAAATCACTGAGAGCTGGGTGGAACCTCAAGAGACCAACTCGCAGAGGTCACAGTAGCAGGTGGCAGCAGAAGGTGACGGTGCAGGGCCATTGGCAACAGAACGATGGAGTGAACGGTGGCACAACAAACAACAGTGGCCAGAGCGAACAGTGAGCAGCTGGAGGAACGAGCAAGGTGCCTTCTTGCCTCCCACCTGGGAGGTGAACTCATGTGAAAGCAGCTCTGCACTCTGAGTCTCCACTGACCAAGGACAACACCGGTGAGTGTTAATGAGGCTGTTAAGAATGCTGGAGACACAACACAGTTCATGCGAACAAACATGGCTGTGGCATCATACTTACTATTTAAGCAAGAGATACCACACACTACTATCTGGAGACCAGTGTTAAGTACATTGTCACTTGTTCATCCTGAAGTTGAACACTGGTTCCAAACAAGACCAGCAAATGCTCACTGTCTTTCTGCAAGAAACTCAACTGACTGGCTAGAAGCATGTGGTGCAAGAGTGAAAGACTCAACAGTTGAAAAAGTGAAGAACTCTCTCACCACATTCAAAAAATGTGCATCCATGGCTGATGGATGCACCGATTCAAAAGGGCATCAAGTATTAAATCATTGTGTATGTTATCTTGATGTCAGTGGTAGGCCAGTAGATGCATTTCTAGATGTTCAAGTTATAGAAGACACATCGGCTGCATCTGTGACAACCCACATCTTAGAAGAGTTAAATGCTTGTCAATTGGACCCCAAACAGATGGCTGCTTATGCATTTGATGGAGCTGCAAACTTCTCTGGAAGACATGGTGGAGTACAAGCTTTGCTCAGAGAAAAGTGTAACCCTAATCTCTCCTATACACACTGCAGAGGCCATCTATTCCAGCTAGTGCTCGTTCGAGCTGCAGACTCTTAAAAAGACATTTAAAAAGCTATAAATGTAATCTTTTTTCAGCAAAAGTCCAAAAAGACTGAATAACTTGGAAAATATAGAAGATACACTGGGACTGAAGTTCAAATTAGTCCAACCTGGGAAAACCCTCTGGCTTTCTCATGAGCGATCCTTGGCTGTTGTCTTAAAATTACTCCAGCCGTTATTACTGGCTTTGGAAAGGATCTACCAAGATGGGATGGATCTAAGTAGTGAGGCTGGTGGATTACTTTTGCTACTTCATTCAGAGAAGACTATTGCCATTCTCTCTTGTAAGTCTACTGTTGAAACCACTTGGGTCATTAAACAATGCCATCCAGGCACCTGCTACAACAGTAGCAGATCTTTGTCCAGCAAAAGAAGCTACATTTGAATCAATCAGAGAGCTATCCATTGAAAAAGTACTGGAAGAAGCAAAGACTTCAGTCCAGAAGTTGACTAATGATGACATTTATATTGAATCCTTAAGTGAAGAGGACAAGAAGTGTTTGTTAAGACAACTGAAAAAGTACACAGAATTGATTCTTAAAAATCTACAACAGCGACTTCTAGATTCTACTCAACCTCTACGTAGCTTTTACAGGTCCCTGTCCTATAAAACACCAACAATGGAGTGGAGAGAGGCACTACCAGCAATGGGGCTGCCGTGTGCTCAGGACAAAATAGAGAATTTGAACACAGAGTGGAATATCATATGGCAAATGAATGAAGATTTGACTTCAACTTCTTTTTTATCATCACTAGTGGCTCGATCCGATCTCTGTGCTATGTTTCCTGGGATGAAAGAAGTAGGAATTCATCTCTTGCTACTCCTAGTCACAACAGCTACGGATGAGCGTTCTTTTGCCTCATTGAACAGCATTTTGTGTTCTGAAAGAAGTCGCCTTCTGCCCGATCATGTGAATGAACTAATGAACTGAAGGAATGGAAGCAGCGGTCACACGAGAAGCCACCAAAGATGAATGCATTACATTCAAGAAGTTCGTTAACAGAGCTGTGCAAAATCATAACAAGAAACCAAGAAGGATGTAGATGGAGTGCTTCAACGAAGGCTTGAGTAGCCAACTTTAATTTGTGTGATGATTTTAACACATGAGTTAAAACTAATAAAATGATCATGAAACGTTTTTCAGTTTTTGCTGTGATGCCATACAGCCCACCTTCGCCCTCACCCCGCATCGGCCTTGACCCCCAAATTCGAACACCCCTCCCCATTTCAATTCCCGGGGAAAACACTGGTCCGTGGGCGCAGACCGTGCCCGTGTCCGCGTCTTCATGCCGCACCCCCGACCCCGGCTCGCCCCCCGGCCGCCAGGGGCGCTGCGGGCGGACGGGACGGGGCGGGGCCGAGCGCTGGATGAGGCGGGGCGGGGCGGGGCGGCCCGGCGCGGCCCGCACAGGCCGGTTTCTCTCATGGCGGTGAGCCGGGCGCTCGGGCTCCGTCTGGCCTACGCGGCGGCAGGCGCCCTCATGGGCCTCTCGGCCTTCCTCACCTGGAGCCTGGCGCCGGCCTTCCGCCAGCCCGCCACGGCTGCCGCGGGGGGGGTCTCCGGTACGGGGGGGGTCTCCGGTTCGGCGGGGGGGGGGGTCTGTGCTACGGCGGGGCAGGTGCGTGGAGGGGGTCTCCGGTACGGGGGGCGCGTGCGTGTGGGGGTTCTCCGGTATGGGGGGGCGCGTGCGTGGGGGGAGTCTCCGGTTCGGCGGGGCGGGCGCGTGGGGGGGTTCTCCGGTACGGGGGGGCGGGCGCGTGGGGGGAGTCTCCGGTACGGGGGGGCGGGCGCGTGGGGGGGGTTCTCCGGTACGGGGGGGTCTCCGGTTCGGCGGGGCGGGCGCGTGGGGGGGATCTATGCTACGGCTGGGCGGGCGCGTGGGGGGGTTCTCCGGTACGGGGGGGCGGGCGCGTGGGGGGGGGGTCTCCGGTACGGGGGGGCGGGCGCGCGCGAGGGGGGGGTCCCCGGTACGGGCACCTGTGGTGGTTGGTGTACGGTGGCAGGCTCTTGGGTCGGTCTGGTATGGCGGGGCATGCATGGGGTGAGGGGGTGGGCATAGTCCCAGAGGTTTGCTGTCTGGTACGGGAGACTAGGGGGGTCTCCTCGGTACGTGGGGGATTGGGTGTGGGCACAGGGGGTGAGGGTCTCTGGTACAGGGCAGGGCCAGGTTGGGGGGCTCTCTGATACAGACTGAACGTGGGCACAGGGGACTGGGTGCTGGCATGGAGTGTGGGGGATCTCTGATATGGGGCTAATATGGGGGACACGAGGGGACTCTTGTATATGGGGGCTGGGCACAGGTAATGGGGGGCTGTCCAGTATGGGAGGTTATGGTGGGGCCCTCTAGTGGGGGGGAGGGGCGGCATGGGTGGGGCTCCCTGGTATCGGGAACATGGGTGTGGGCATGAAGAGCATTTTCCAATACCTAGGGAGCAGGGGGGCTCCCTGGGGTCCTCATGCAGCTGGGGCTCCAGGCACACAGTGGTCTTTCCAGTATTGGGGGAGTGGGGAGGTGAGGGGTTCCAATACTGGGGACACTGGGGGGTGTGCTCCTGTACAGACAGGTGCTAGGGCTTTGTTCTCTAGGATGGAACCAGGGGAGTTTATGGGGCATCTGGTCTGTAGCTACTGCCCAGGCCAGCGTGTCTGTTGGGGATTCTTGGGGGTGGGAGATCATGGCACTAGCAGTCTGTGCTGTGCTAGCTTGGGTTCTGTGGGGGACGCAGCCCCCTATGGTCAGGGGCTCTTGCATGTTGCACTGCTGGGACCCTGTGTTGAGAGATCTTTTAGCCCAACTGTGCTGGGGGTTTATACTGTATGTACCCTGCTACCTGGCTGGGGACTGGACTGGGTGCACCTCACCACCTGGCGGGGGATCAGATGGATTCAGGCAGGTCCCTAAAGTGCTTTCATGAGCTAGTAACTGTTTCTCAGGGATTTGGAGCAGTTTCTGATCTTGTGTTTTGGGCTGGCTGCTCTGTTTGTTGTGGCTCATTTTATTCATCATCTGTGAGGCTTTCTCATGGAGTTCGACATTTACTTAGTTTACAGCAGATGAGGCTGTATAGCCCACAGCCACTCCCCTCTGTAACAGGGGCTCAGCTTCCAGTATTTTCAAGACTGTTCCTGTCAAGATGGAGGATTGTATGCTGGGATTTACGGTCCACCAAGTTTGCTGTAAATGTGGCTGGCCTCTGCTCCACTTCATTCAGCTCTCATACTGCTGGGAAGATACTAATGCTGCCTCTCTGCAGGAGATTTGGAGTCCCTGCAGGTGTATACAGGCTATCAGAATAGCCCATTCTGATACTTGTGGGACTAGATTTATAGAAAACTTTTTGTCCTTGCTCATTTAGGTAATATATTTACAGCTGCCACTCTCAAAATTGTTAGGGTTTCATAATTACAAGGCAGTTGTAGTAAGCTGCTCATGTTATGGTAGATGGAAGTGGGATCTTAAGTGTTGTAATTTCTGCTTTTGGGTGTGTTCATTCGTCTGTGGGAGGATTCATAGATTTGAAGGCCAGAAAGGAGCATTATTTTCTAGTCTGACCTCTAGCATAACACAGGCTGTGTAACTTCACCTAGTAAGTCCTCCATCAAACCCATAACTTTTGGTTGAGTTAGAGTATATTTTATAAAACACCTGGTTTTGATTTAAAGATTTCAAGTGATGGTCAATCCGCCAAGCCCCCAGGTATGCTGTTCCAGTGGTTAATTCCCTTCACTGCTAAAAGGGTATGCCTTTCTTTCTAGTGTGAATTTTTCTAGTTTCAGTTCCTGTTCTGGAACTCATTATGTTTTTTTCTGCTAGACTAGAGAGTCTAATCAGTCAGATCAGAAATGTCTTCCCATATACTTATTTTTAGCCGTTGGTCAAATCACCTCCAGATCAGCAAGTGGCACCGTGTAAGAGAGAGGCAGTAGAAATAAATGGAGTTCTTAAACAGTAAACCGTCTACTTTATATGTAGTCAGGGTAACAGAGATACTTCTAAGGATTTTGTGGAAATGATAGAGGCTCTCTAGAGTCTGAACCTTAATGTTGCCATTGTTGACTCTTTAAAAGTGTGTCAGAGCATTATCTGTAACTGGTGGTAATTAAAGACAGTAGGTCAGGGATTTCTGCAAGCCTTCTGAGAGAGTGGGGAAGCCCTTATGGTTTCAGTGTGCTTGTCAAGAATGGGAGAGGTATGGAAACTTCATCACTGTCTACATTAAGGACTGTTAAAATTCACCAGTTATATAGAATCATAGAATCATAGAATATCAGGGTTGGAAGGGACCCCAGAAGGTCATCTAGTCCAACCCCCTGCTCAAAGCAGGACCAATTCCCAGTTAAAGGAAGAAAGCCTCATCTACCTCATCCCCCTGGTCCGGTGGTCTATAGCAGACTCCTACCACTACATCACTCTTGTTGCACACACAGGTTGCCAGCTGAGCCAAAGTGGGCTGCACTTTTTGTTCAGTGAACAGCCAGGAAAGGTTATTGGGATCATAAGTGTCTCAACTGGGGCTGAGAAACGGATGTGGGAAGGGAGGAAGGAAGGAAGCAAGGAATAAGTTTGGCCTGTGAGGTAGGGTAATGAAGAGGCTACATGGTGGTCTCGTTGTATAGGTGATCAGAACTTTCAAAAAGTGAAGAGTTGCAGCAGATATATAGGGAGTCCCTCCCTGAACTTTTGCACATGGACCTTTGAAATTTTATCTGGTAGGATTCTGAATTTTCTTTAGTGTTGTCCCTTGAAATCAGGATTTTTAAAGGACTATATGTGAGACTTATAATGCACTGTTAATGTCTGATCCAAGTTGAAATTTGCCATTTAAAGTGGTTGTTTCAGGATTACGTTAACTTCTTACCAAATGTGAAAACTCAGTAAATGAATAATTTAAGTAAAAAAATAATTTAATTCCTCCCACTTCCGGAACCTCACTGCTAACAGGTGCTGATTTTGCTCTTGTGTAGCACATCAGTCCCTAGAATGTCATTGCAGCAGCTCTTAGCTATCTCTTAGCAGTGCTGCTGTTTTCACTGTGAAAGGCTAAGGGAGGATTGCATATCTAGTTTGTCTGTGGGTTTTTTGTAAATGAGGGTTTGGAGACATTTTTTACTACTCTCAGACTCCAGACACACTTTTTATGAACATAGTCTCAATTCAATAACAGATTAGGGCTAGCCCAAAATGTGGTGTAAGCCTGGCCCCCTCCCACTTCCCCCCTCAGAACCCCCAACCCCCCCTTGCTCCTTGTCCCCTGATCTGGGGACCAGATGGGACCCCACCCCCATCCAACCCCCCCGTCCCCTGACTGCCCTGACCCCTATCCACACACCCTGCCCCCTGACAGGCCCCCCGGGGCTCCCACACCTCTCCAACCCCCCCCGTTCCCAGTCCCCTGACCGCGCACCCCTCCCCAAACCTCCACCCCATCCAACCGTCCCCTGACTGCCCCCTGGGACCTCCTGCCCCTTATCCAACCCCCCACCCCCTTACCATGCCGCTCAGAGCAGCAGGAGCTCGCAGTCCGGCCGGAGCCAGCCACGCCGCCACGCTGCCTGTGTGGCGAACTGAGGCTGCGGGGGAGAGGGGACAGCCTCCCCAGCTGGAAGCTCAGGGACTAGGCAGGACGGTCCCGCGGGTCGTAGTTTGCCCACCTCTGCTCCAGTGTGTTTCTGATGTCCTGTCCAGTGCAGCAGCAAGTTATGGGGCTTCTGTGACACACAGGATACAGACATTCCCGTTTGCCAATAGTCTGTTCCTTCCCAACTGACTTTTCCTCTGTGTGCCCTGCATATACTGCACACTGGGAGCTTTTGTTCTTTGCTGGTTGGAGAATCGGACGGAGGTGCCACCTACCTGCCCCATTCTCCTGGTTCTATAGAGCTATTTGGTATACAATAAATACAAAAGAGGTTAAACAAAAACCTATTTTCTACTGCCTGCACACATAGTCCTCCCACTTTGCAATGGGGTTTCCAGAGCCTGCCTCTTGACTGGGTATTAGTGTGAAAGGCAAAAACAATATCAAAGCCACTCCAAACTGTTGGGTCTGAGGTTGTCTGGTTTGGCATTTGTGGTTCTATTTTAACTCCACTTTGCATCACAGTGCAGACTGCATTCCTGGAATATTGTGAATCTTCAGTTAGCAAAGTTGTTCACTACTCCACGCTTAAGAAGATCGCACTATATTTAAGCAGTGTGGCCCCTTAAGTCTCAAGTAAACAGTGCTTTAGTTTAATTTTTGTCTCTGGGATACTTCACTAAATAGATTAGTCTGTTTTTATCTTAACTTATTAATTAGTAATTGTTTCCATTGAGAAGAGATGGAAGGAGGGGAATTGGGCAAGCTTTTGAAAAGTTCCCTAACTTTAGAAATTTCTCAATAAATTGGCGAGGGCGGTAGATGCCTTTTTGTGACTTTCCATATTTTTAACAGGATAGTAAATACCAAATGATTGCTTGTTAGCTAATGTTTGTGACACAGCCCACAAAGGCTGGGGGGCATAGTGTTTGTGCTGCTGCAGCCCATGCTGTTGTGAAAACAAAAAGCTGAGCTAGGTGTGTCAATGCAGAATAGTCCATGCATGGGATCAGAATATGCTGGTTCTTGGCACAAACTTTCTTTTAACTTAAATGTACCTGTTGCATTCACAAGGTTCAAAAACTCACTCAGGCACCTGAATGAGAGTTGTAGGTCCGGTACTGTATATGTGGGAGAAGGTTGTTGAGTATCTTTGGCAGCCTGGCAGCAGTTCCTCATTAGCATGCCTCTGATTAAGCCAAGAGTTTGCCTGCTTGCCTGTTTTATCATTTTGTATTTGTTTGTACATATTTATCTAGCTTTAACATCTTTCTGTTTTACCCTCCCCTCTTGCATTCTTGTCCTCTTCCATCTCTTGGATGTCCATTCTGAGAGATTGTCGGTAGAAGTGAAATTGATTACTTCACTGACTTTAATTCCGTCCTTTCTTGTTTGTTTGTGACATCAACTCCTTTTCAGAGTCTGTTTAACCAAATGCTTTTTCCTTCTTTCCTTGATGGTTCACTTTTCTGCCTGTCTCTGATTTAAGAATTTGATAGGCAGTGTCAAGTATTTCTCTCTTATGGAGCCTGTTCCTCCGTGTTTGCAATCAATTTATTACAGTCTATACACTGCCTATATTTTTCGGTTACCTATGATGTTTTATTCCCCATTGCTCTCTGCCTTCCCCTGCTGGTTTTCATTAACCTGCAGTTCTTTTCAGGTGTTCCTCTTCTACATGTTTTTACTCTTGGCTACATACTATTTATTTATTTAAGTTATATACCATTGCAAAGATGTGGTAACCCGGGTGCCTGTAGGTAGGGTCTGAAATCCATCTTCTGGTACCTAAAGAACAGCCTGTTTTACAAAGGTGACAAACAGCTACATCTTCCATTGACTTTGGGAACTTAAATATGCACCCAGACTTGAAAATTGTGATCTATATCAGTGGTTCTCAAACTGTAGCAACCCGGGGACCCATTGTAATTTAAATTTTTTTGGCAACCCCCAAGTCCTGCCGCTTAGCCCCAGGCCCCACCCCCCGCTCACTCCATCCCTCTATTGCTCACTCTCCCCCACCCTCACTCACTTTCATCAGGCTGGGGCAGGGGGTTGGGGTGCAGGAGGGAGTGCGGGCTGTGGGAGGGAGTTTGGGTGTGGGCTCCAGCCGGGCGGCTCTTACTTTGGGTGGCTTCCGAAAGCAACCAGCACATCTCTCTGGCACCAGCTCCTAAGTGTGTGGGGAGGGGTCGGGGGGTCTTCATGCGCTGCCCCTGCCTGCAGGCACCACCCCAGCAGCTCCCATTGGCTGAAGTTCCCAGCCAGTGGGAGCTGCGGAGTTGGGGCGGGGGCAGCATGCAGAGACCCCCCCCCTCCCCTGGGGGCTGCAAGGACATGCTGGCCGCTTCTGGGAGTGGCACGGAGCCAGAGCAGCTTGGGAGCCTGCCTTAGACCCGCTGCACCGTTGGACTTTTAGCACCTAAAATCTCCTGGTTTGGCTTAAGTAGCCTTCAGGAGATAGAGGGTGGGGGAGGAGTTGATCAGCAGGGCCTGTGGACTCCCTGAAGTTCCCTTGGGGACCCCAGTTTGAGAAATGCTGATCTCTACCTTAAATGAGACACATACCTATTGTACTGTCCTCTCATTTTAGGCAGACAACAAACAACACAGCTCCAGCAACCTGATGGACAGCATAGTTAATGGGCTGAGAGCAAGGCCCTTGAGTAATAATCCTATCGCTCTCACTGATTTACCACTTCACTTTGGACAAGTCCCTTAACTTTTGTGTGTGGTAACTTCTCTCACCTGTAAAGTGTGGATAGTAGTTTTCCTACTTAGGTACTGTTTGTCCATGTGTTGGAATGTATAAAGCAAAAAGTATATAAACAGTGATTATTCTTAAATTACGGTGTGTTGTTTTGGGGAAGCCCAGGTAACTCAAAAGTTCAGAATGACATTGCGTTGGTAATTTGTACTGTCGTATGTGGGGTAAAAGAAGAAGCTAAATAAAACAGGACATCCTTAAGCTGTTCAAATATCATGCCCCTTCCTGATTCAGTTTCATTTTTTCTATTCTACATATTTTGTCTCTGTACTTTTTACTTAACACCAAATGCATTTTATTTTCCAAAGAGGATGGGTGACTTGTTTCCAAACTGTTCAGATCTTTCTGGCAAAACATAGAACTCTCGTGCTTTAAGAACATAATATACACCAGATAGGCTGGAACAACTGCAAAAAAGCTGATGTGTGTCAAGGATGCACTTTTTGTAGAGATGTTTTAAAGCATTTTTTAAATACCTGATAAACTGGGAGAGTAGAAGCCTGTCCTTTCTAGCAGGCATATATTGGAATTATTGACTCTTTGGAGACCCTGCTGACTAACTTAAGGCCTTAGGTATATTGTGCAACTCCATATTGGTGTCTTGATGCCTGCACAGCATTAAATAGTAGAATAGTCAGCAGTTCTCAAACTGGGTCAGGACCCCAAAGTGGGTTGCGACCCCATAAAAATGGGGTTGCCAGGGCTGGCATTAGACTTGCTGGGGCCCGGGGCTGAAGCCAAAGCCTGAGCCCCACCGCCCAGGGCTGAAGCCGAAGCCTGAGCTCCACTGCCTGGGGCTGAAGCCGAAGGCCAAAGGCTTCAGCCTTGGGTGGTGGGGCTCAGGTAACAGGCCCCCCATCTAGGGCTGAAGCCTTTGGGCTTTGGCTTTGCCTCCCGCCCCGCCTGGGCTTGGACGGGCTCAGGCTTCAGTTTCCCCCTTGTGGGGTCATGTAGTAGTTTTTGTTGTCAGAAGGGGGTCACGGTGAAATGAAATTTGAGAACCTCTGGAATAGATTGTAGAAAAGGGCTGTGTTTGTTCAGTAGCCGGTCTTTAAATATTAATAACTCTGGTTTAAATACAAAAATACCACAAATTCATCATCAAATTTGGGGTGATGGCAGTAGAATTTTATGCTTTAAAATGGAGCAGCTAGGAATGAATGAAAAAAATTGAAGAAAATAGGCAAAGAATGAAAAATATACACATACACCAAAATGAGAAAATATGAATGGATATTTTTGTCTTGATGCCCCTTTTTCCCTCCTTTCGCTGTTGTCTATTTAGACTACATTTTTAGAGGCCAAGATCTGTCGTATTATGTGTCTCTGACATGCCAGGCAAAAATAATAAATAGTATTGTTGGTTTAGTTTTAAAGTGCTATATTAGATGCACAAAGCATCTGAAATCTATAAGTCTCATTTCCTGCTACTAAAACTGGATGATCAGACAGACTTCGAGTTGAGCAAAGACTTCAAATGCCAATTGCCTTTCTTCTTGCACATGTGCAGTCCAGCCTACTTTGCTCTGAACCAAAAAGTCAATCTACTTGTACTGCACATGCCCAAACTGCAATTTTGTGGGCTGAGAAGTTGGCCAAATAAAAACCAGTTTTCACTGGAACACTTAAAAGATTCTTCTCCTCAGAGGAGTGTTTCCCTAACAAATTTAAGTTTTCAGTCCCAGCTGTTTTGGCATAAGAACTGTTCAAACAAAGTCTTAAGAAGATTTTTTTTTTTAACTTGTTCCCAAAAATGGCTGAAGCTGAACTATTTTGGCTCAGACTTGCAGAAGAAAACATTTTACCCTTTCATAGAGACCTACAATTTTTCAGCCTGACAGGACAAGGTCTTGGATAGTTTTGAATGACAAAAGAGGGTCAGAATGGAAATGCCTAGGGTCCCTTCATATAGGTGTCACTAATGCTTGAGCTTGAATAACTGCGCTTATAAAACAAGAGTCTTATGGATGTTGGATGGAAAATGGCATTCGGATAACGTGTTCTGAAGAGACTACTGTGGGTTCAAATACTTATATAATTCTCCCCAGAAATGTGCCAGTGGTTCACAATAGCATTATCCATATTTATTTTAATTTTGCATTGTCATCACATTTGTCACTGTCAACAAATTTGGTTGTTTATTTTTTAAACTCCTGTTTAACTCTTCGGTCTTCTGGAACTCACTGTGGGAAGAAGAGCTGTTAGGGTTTTTTTGTCTTGTCCTTTGTCAAACTGTCCATGATACCCATTGCTGTGAGGTCACTAATTATGAAGGTTATTTGTCTCACACCTGATTTGACAGCAGAGGCAGCTTTTTTATTGTCTTAGTCAACAATGCAGCTCATTTATCAAGGCTCTGAAAAATTAGTCAAAATGACTAGGAACTGGTTTTTAAAAAAATACAACCTGGTGTTCATTTTAGTTGTTGCACTTAGAGAAAATGAGACTTGTTTTATGTACGTTGAAGTATAGGAAGCTTTGGAATTGTGGTGTTGAAATACTGAGGATAATTATCAGTATTTTTCTCCTTTAAGAGTTGGCTACCAAACTTGGTAATATCTTGTTTTGAACTTATTTTTAGGAAGTTGTTCATTTACACACATTTCAAGTACTCTATAGGGTTTATATTATTAAATCTGGATTTAAGATTTGTCAAAATACCCAAGTTGACTTTTTCTTTAAGGAAACTGTGCATCTGTCCACGCTGTTTCAGATCTACTATGTGCTTTACTTAGGTAATCTTTATTTTAGATGTGACGATTTTCCATAGCTCTAAGTAAGAAATCCCACAGATTCTGTTTTGCTGAATGGCTATTTTAGCCCAGGACATTTCCGAGAGCAATTGTCCGAGAGTGGTGGTGGCAACCAAATATTTCCAACTGTGAAAGAAGCAAGATTATATGAGTAGTGTTTGGGCCACTGAGGCAACTTCATCTGACCACCTTCCAAAACTGCTGCTGCAGGGCTACTTCCAGAGGCCGTGATACTGCTTTTGTATATGTCTGTGGTGTGGGGCTTGGATCAAACTACCTGGATGCAGTGTTGGGTGGCAGTGGTTAGATGGAGTATTTTTTGGGAGTAGGATTATGTGGAACAGAAGATTTAAACACGGAAAGTCATGAACTGAATCCTCTTGAGGTCTTTAAATGTCTCCCCCCCGCTTTATATTATATCATTTTAATTTTATTCCTGTAAAAATTGTTTCCAAAAACAATTTTTTGGAGCAGAACAACTGAATCAGTCAGTTATTGTATTAGTGTTGGAGCCAGTCCAGTAGAGCTTACAAAGCCATATAGTGCATGCTTATTAGATGTGTGCCATATTTCTGCTGGAGGTGTTCTCCTATAGATGATGAGTGTACTCCTTGTACTTGGGAGAGCAGAATGGTCTGACTGCATTCTAACCACAACATGACCATGTTACCCTGTTAATGGGAGCGTACTATGAGACAGAAGGATAGGCTATTTGAAATTGGGGCGTTCTGATGTCACACAATATGATCTTGTCTTAAGACCATTGTAAGAGCATGCATCAAAATGAAGCCAGGCTCAGGCTTTGTAGGTTTCATATTAACCAGAAACAGCCATGTATTCTCATTTAGTTTCCCACATAGTTGTTATGGCTACTATCACATTTTTCAAGACCCTTTTATTTTTAATCTGGCAAATTGACCTGACGCCCTCACCACTTACCCCAGGGAGGTTATTGGATAGAGATGGTTTCCTTTCATAGCTCCACTAAGACAAGTTTGTTTATGTGGCTTTGTATGGTGAAGAGCTTTGCTTCTGTAATCTTTGTTGGTAAAGTCAAAGTCTTGGGGTTTGCCTACATGTGGAGTTATTGAGGAACAGCTATTCCTGAATACCTCCATGTGTGGACATTTGTATTCCTCAATAAGGTGGCCTTGTATCTGTTTAAGCTTAACTCAGTGGGCTAAACTAAATATGGATATGGCACTCTTACTGTGAAATGAAGGTGTCCACGCATGGAAGTGTCATGGGGTGCACAGCCTCGGTGTTCTGGAACCCCTCTGAATGAAATTCAGACAGGACCCTCTTGTAGTTTCTCCCCTCAGGGCATACTCTCACTAGGGCAAGCCTCCTTGGCTTCAGCACCTCCTGGGGTCTGACCTTGGAGTGTTCAGCACCCCTGTTCATGCCCTGAGCTCCTTGCAATGAGTCCATCTAAACAGGACATCTGGGGAAGCCTTACTTACCCACCAAAGGGGCCATGAACCCCCAACTCGACTCTCAGCCAGTGGTGTAAAACAGAACATTTTTTTAATAATCTGGAATACAACGGAGAACAGATCTTGTTAGCACAGAAAGCAGGTAGTTACAGCAAAGTCCATTTTGGAGGGATCCAGAACCCTCCACTCTCCTGCCTGAGTCCCAGCCCAGGAGTGGCTTTTGTCCAGCAATCTCTCACTATCTGCTCATGTTTTCAATAAGAATGTTTGCTGAGCTATCCATGGAACCCCATTGCCTTTATTACTATATAAAGTGCCTTGGATTCCTGTGGCTTGGAAGGAAACTTCAGTTTTCCCAGTGAATACTTACAGTAAATGAGAGTGTGAGGGGAAATTACCTTTTGGGCAGAGACTGGTCATAATTCTCCAGGAAGCTAATGCTCTGAATTTCAGACACTGTATATGATGTCCTGAACAGCTTCCCAAAAACTTAGCAATAAATGCTCCAGTTTATCACCAATTTCCCTGTTGTTTTTTTATTGTGAGGGCTTTAATCTCAGCAATCGTATTGCTTTGTGTTTAACAATGTATTGGTCTGACTTGGAATAACGGGCTATAGCTGTAATGAGCAGCAGAAGGTACCTGCTGGCCTGTGGGGACAATGCTTCAGAATGTGCTGCTCATGAACCACGTTGCCCTTATAGTTGTGTGTTAATTTTACAGAGCAGGGTGGAAGGAATGCCTTGTTAGAACTTCTCCAGCGTGAAATGCACGGGCTTGAGTTGAAAGTCTTTTTTATTTAATATTGCTTCTTCACTCTCAAAGTCCAATTACTTGGGCATTGGTCACTTGCAGTTAGGAGCAGCTGTTGACCAGCCAGTACACCTGTGCAATTGTTATTACCTACAGATGTTAAGACCAGAAGGAACCAGTCTAATAATCTGCATAATGCTCATAGCCCTGGCCAGAGAACCACACAAAGTGGACTATAGGGGAAATGCCTTCCATTGCCACATCTCAAACAAGGCTTCTCTTGTGGCCCAGCAGGTGCACCAAAGATCAGAAATTGCTAAGTGGAGAGAGAGAGCCCTTTTGCATTATGATAGAGATTGTATATGAGTGTTTCAGTTACTGTACTGTCAATAACAGTGGTCACTTAGTTTGGTAGTTTCAAAACAAAACAGCCCTCTGAAATGAAAGCTTCTTCTCCCTTATATAAGCCCGCCCTCTCCTCACTTTTTTGTTACAGAACAGGAAGTTCTATGGCCTTTGTGGGAGAGAGGAATGGGCGTTCAGTCTCCAGGCCCATTCAGCCATGGACCTGTGGCCAGAACACCAGAATGGGAGCCAATTGGCATGACGTGTGATGATACCTATTCCCTGAGAACTCAGACCAGGAGCAGCTCTCACTACTGGCTTGGCCCCTGTTCAAATCTAGAAATGGATTCTGTTTGATTCCCTAGAAATGGAACTCTACATATCCGATTACCAGCTCCCAGAGCCTCCCAGTTGCCCTGATGTTCAGTCTGGATTTCATTTTGATTGGAGATTATTCGAGTGATCCTGAAGTGATTAGTTGCCATTGATACGTTTTTTCAGCTACTGTACATATTGAAAAGGAAGGCACGCCATCCCCTTTTAAATGAACCTTTCGGTTGTGCTTACCTGGCAGTGGCTTTTAGTGCTATTGCTCATGCCCAGTATGTGTCAGTTATGCCAAGTCTGAATTAATCTTCTCCAGTTTTGATCACAAATACACTTCTTTAAAATAAAGCCAACTCTGGATGCAGTAGCATTGAAGCCAGTGTCAGGAAAGTGCTCCAAAAAGTTAACTGTACTGGGGAAGGCTTACTTCGCGTCAGCACTGTTACCCTGGGGATTAGTAATTAGGAAATTCTCTCTGATGTTTGAGTCTGTGCAGGTCTCTCTCTCTTGTCACTAGACATTTGTTTTTTCTTTACCTTAAACTTGTGAGGACACTTCTCAGAGCAGGTGTTTCTTTTGTTCAGCCACATAGGACAAGAGAAGTGTGATTGGACCTCTGCGGGTTTCTAAGTTCTGCTTGCCTTGGTTTTGTATTTTTGTTTTTTGTTTTTTTGATGGTTGAGTAAAGTTTCACTAGTGGCCTTGAGTTTGAATTGCACCTAGCTCAAGGGAGTCGTTACCTTGCTTTGTACCTTCATGTGCTACCACCATACAAATTAAGTAGGAGCAAGCAATGTTCCCTCTAATTTTTTCGATCCATGTGCGGAATAAATTGTGTTATGCACCAAGGTATGTGTGGATGTGCGCCACCAGTAGAAACAGAAAACCTAGATATAATATATTTTTAAAAAGTGAAATAGGGATAATTACTCCAGCCAGGACAGGTTAGGCATTTTAGAACTCACTACTCAAAGAATTAAATTTAAGTGTAAGAGAAATAACAATTATGAAATGCACAGACCAGTCAAAACAGTAAAATAACACACTTTGAAATAATAAAATTACAGAGAATATATGTGCATTGCAGGAATTACCAAGAAGTAACAACAATAATAATGGAAGTATGTGTTGGGAGGTGAGTGTGACACAAGAGATTGTGTGCGCAACACTGTGTGTGACACAGACTGTGTGTGTGACACAGACTGTATGTGAGAGAGAGACAGACACACACACACACAGCATGTGTGCTGGCTGGTGGGAAAGCAGGGGGTTGGACTAGATGACCTCGTGAGGTCCCTTCCAACCCTGATATTCTGTGATTCTCAGATGTCCTGCACTGTCTCTTTAAGAGACTCACTGAAAGCTCTCCTGCTTTGCAGAGATGTGGGTGGTGGTGGTGTGGGGGCAGAGAGAGTGACGGACAGAAAGAGAGACTGTGTGCGCTGGCTGCTGGGGCAATCTCAGAAACAGTGCACTGTCTCTTTAAAAAAGGCATTCAGCCACTCATCCTTCCCCACAGCAGCTCTGAGCCAGGCTATGTCCCCTGCTTCTCCCCTACTCTGCGGAGTTGGGGTACAGGTGGAGGGGGACACTCTGACATCAGCACCCAGGAGCAGCTTCAGGATGGAGCAACCTGGGCGAGGAGGGGCACCTGAACACATGCTGCCCTCCTAATTAGCTGGGCAGCACTTAAATCTCTCCTGCACAGTGTTCAGGTGCCCAGCTTACAGGGAACACAGAAGCAGTATTATCATGGATAGAAGCAGGCTGTGATTTGGTGCCTGGACTGGCAAATTACTTTTACAGCTTTTCAAGGCAATTAGCTCATCTGATTCTAAGTATGAAAATGTGAACAGCAAGTGGTGGAAGCCATCCCTGGCTTATTTGATACTGCAGTAAAATCCTAATTCTCCTCAATGAGAATTCATTTCCCTGCAGTGTAGTTCTTGGATTCTAGACAGCTGTGCTCTGAATTGGATTCCAACCCTGTGTGTATTCGAAGCATTAGAATGAATTTAAACTTGAATAAATCATAATAAGGTAGCTAGTTTTGTGTCTGTCGCATCTCTTGTAGTCTTCTAGGTTCTGAATGCAGTGAATGCATTCTTAATTCACTAGTTTCAGAGTAACAGCCGTGTTAGTCTGTATTCGCAAAAAGAAAAGGAGTACTTGTGGCACCTTAGAGACTAACCAATTTATTTGAGCATAAGCTTTCATGAGATACAGCTCACTTCATCGGATGCATACTGTGGAAAAAACAAACATCTTCTGTATTTTCCACAGTATGCATCCGATGAAGTGAGCTGTAGCTCACGAAAGCTTATGCTCAGATAAACTGGTTAGTCTCTAAGGTGCCACAAATACTCCTTTTCTTAATTCACTAGGAATCCAGTTATAATGCATTTGTGGAAAACTGTTTTCACTGTGGCCCTTTACAGTGCTGCATCATTCAGGATTGTTAGTGATCTGACCCTCAGCTGTAAATAGTTCATGAGCTTTATAAAAAATATAAAGTCCAAAATATAGTCATTTTATGCTGACTTAACAGATGTTGCAATTTCAGAAGCCTAGCAGTCTTTAGCACTTGTGAAACACTATTCCTAGGGATGGTGCCTATATGCTGTTTTGTTTTGTTTTTGAGCTTCCCAATTCTGAGAGTTTGGAAACAGTCAAAATGAACAGATGGAATTCTGGGCTAACACGAACCTTTTAGATCTTCCATTCAGCATAATGCTAAGACCTGGGCTTTTGCTGACTTGAACCTGTTTGCAAAGTTTGTGTAGTACAACACCATGACCTGTCAGTATCTAAAGGCAGAGGCCTTTCAGTTTCAGGAGTAGCAGATGATTTTGGGGAAAGGACCAAGGTATGTGTATGTTCCTTTTTGACCATGTGGGCTGATTGCCAGGAGTCAGAGTTCTAAACCCAATTTCGAATCATTTGAATTCTAACACTGTTGTTGTCTTAAAAGTAATCACTGTGTGGAAGCTCTTGGGACCATCCGTAGAGAAAGGGAGGCTGACCGTATCTTCTTTTGCATGTGTCAGTCACACTTGTCACAAGTACTCCTAGTTTTTTTTGCGGATACAGACTAACACCGCTGCTACTCTGAAACTTGTCACCAATTTTTTTGCCCTGTCATGTCACATGATTACTCTAGGGCTCACAGGTTTAACTGATGATAAATGTTACTAAGTAATTTTTCATGCAGAAAGTGCTGTGTCAGGCCTTGTATAAGGAGGGAACCAGGTGATTCCCTGTGTGCTGAATCAGTTCCTGTCATGGGAGAACTACACCATCAACTTCTCCTAAGAACAACCCCTTTAGTGCTGTAACACAAGCACCATTAATCAGCACTTTAACAAGTAAAATGTGCTTAGTCATTGTGTGAAAGTGCATGGGCGGCTGCAACAACCATGGGGAAATGTTTACATTCTGCAAACTGTGAACATGGAGCTTCCCATTTTCTGTGTTTTAAATGTGGTTTGAGCTTTTAGCTACTCAGTAGAGAGAGCAAGCTTAGTTAATATGGTGGTCAAGGTTAGTAGCTTAACCTTCTTAAGTGCTAGGTTCTTCTAACAAGCCTCACACCATGTTATTAAAAGCATTGCTCACACTGTGGTGGTCTTCTGTATGTGTCCACAGAGCACAAGAGTGCCCTTCTGCTGAACACATTCAGTTCAATTCTGATCTCTGATGTGTGTACAGAATGCTGTCATGTAAAATCAGCTATTCAAAAGCTTTGGCAGTAGCTGACATCACAAGATTTGTGGCATTAAGCTCTGAAGTTGCTTTAAGGAGTAGTGTTTCAGTGCTGTCTGTCCAGCCAGATTAACAGAACAGCAACAGGAGGCAAACCCTGCCTATCTGTTTATACACTGAGAAAGGATGTGATCCCTGCCCCATTCCCCTCAGCACGAATTTGGGCTGAGGGCTCTGTGACAGTGAGAATTTTCTGTAATTTTTTTTAGGAATCCTATGTTTGTTTCAATTTCCCTTTTATTTTGAATGCCCACCCAGTAGGAGAAAAGGGACTCAGTTTGCTCTCAGGGCAGGCTGAGACATGGGTGTGTTTGTGTTGCCTAGCTGTGTAAGCCTGAATGGGCCATTAAAAAGGACTGGCCAAGGCTGACACTCTATCAGTGGAAAATCTGAGAAGACAATGGAAAACCAAGTCACCAGGACATTGGCACTAAGCAGCCAAAGACCCAGAGGGAGATGGATGGAATGTTCATTGCAAAAGTTGGAAAGTTTGTACTGAAAGAGGCAGGAGACTGCAGGAAGAGAAAGGGCAGTCTCATGGTCAAGGTAGTAGAATGCCACCCAGGAGAACTGCATTCTATCCGTGCCTCTGCCACAGAGTTCCTATGTGATCTTGGACAAGTCACTTAAACCAAACTCTTCACAGGTGGCTGCAAATTTTGTGTGCCTCATTTGCTGTGTGCCCTATTTGAGACACCTTGGGCCAGATATGCAGAAGTGCTGAGTCTTTGACTGCAAGTGATACTCCTGGGGGAATTCTGTGCCACTGCGCACATGCATATTTCAAGTGCCACGCGCATATTGAATTTTTGTTGCAGAAAATAGCTTCTGCTGACATGTTACTGCAGTTCCACCTTTTGCCCACTGGAGGGCGCTGTGGCACTAGAATAGAGTAGCTGCTCCTGGCAAGCCCCAGCCAGAATAGGGAAGAGAAAGAACCTGCCTTTTTCACAGCACCTGTTGGGCCGGGTCAGGAGACGGGGGTTACGGGGAGACTGACAGCATGGGGCTGCTGAGGGGGTCACAGGTGGGCTCATAATGGCTAGTGCGGGAGGACAGACTGGGACAAGGGCGGAATGGGAGTGGAGGCGCAGGGCCATGGGGGAAGGAGGTGCAGGGCTATAAGGGGAAGGGGTATGATGAGTGGGGGCAGAGACACATGGGGACAGGAGGTGCAGGGAGACATGGAGATGGGCTGAGGGGGTGCAGGGACATGGGCAGACGGGGAGGGGGTGCAAAGCTACAGGGGGAAAGGGGAATGACAGAGTGGAGGCACAGACACACATGGGGACAGGGGTAGATGTGCCTGACTGAATGGGAAAAGCTAGAGGTCATCCAGGGTCTGCATGGGGACACTTCCTAACAATCCCTTCCTGTTCCGCAAAAAAACCTGTTTCATACTTTTCCCACCCATACCCAACAACCCTTAAAGTTCATACCCAGCAGTTATTTCCGTCTCTCTCAGCTTCTCTGTTACCCCTGGCGCCCCAAGCCTTTGAATAGCTTCTGAGGGGTGCAGGAAATACGGTTCTGTACTGCAGTTTAAATGAATTATTACTCAGAGTTCTGTATTAATATGCCTAGTAAGGAATCTATTTGTCAAAAAATATTTCCTGACTCTTTTGTTGTCTATATTGTTACAGACATACTTGCTGACAGGTATTTTGAAACAAATTACCAAAATAATTGAAACCAGCGTGATTATATCGTGTTATTTTGACAAATAAAACATGCAGAATTGTACAGAATTTTAAAATTCTTAGTGCAGAATTCCACAGAACTGTGCTTTGAACAACTGAAGTGCTATAAAATGCTAAATACTCTGAAAAATCAGCCCTTAAGATTTTGGCACCCAAAATTAGTCTGCATGTGACATTTTTGTCTTTAATCTCTGTGCTTCAATTCCCCAGATGTAAAATTGGTTAATAACACCATCTAATCTCTTGAGTGCAGTGGTAATAATCATTAATATTTGATGCACTGAACTGCTTGTTAAGTATCCATACTGTGGTGAGAGAACCATAAAAATGCCCAGGAGGAAACTAATCTTTGTATTCAGAGCAGGGTTTGAACCACTGTGTTTTTAAATAAGTCCTGGAGTTACACACTAAATGTGAAGGATAAAAAGTTATTGAATAAGTACCTATTCTTGAATGAGGCTGGGTCCTGTGGAAAAAATACTGTGAGATCCTGTAATTGAACTCTGTTTCATAATGCATACACACAAGGGGGTTGAATTAGGGTTGCATGGCCAACCTTAATTCTAAGCATTTCCTAAATTTTGAGCGCTTGACTTTGAAGCCTTAATGTTCTTTTAATGTAGCTTTTGGATGTAATTAGCTGTATATTTGTTTATAGACACCTTTCTGTGTTGCTGTGTGATCCATTATACTGATTCCCCTTGCTGTCTAATTGAGCAGGTGTTCTGGCGCTCTGGGCCCTAATCACGCATGTGATGTATGTGCAGGATTACTGGAGGACCTGGTTAAAAGGGCTGAGGTTCTTCCTCTTCATTGGGATCCTCTTCTCTGCTCTCTCCGTGGTGGGATTTTGCACATTCCTTGTTCTGGCCATCACCAAGCACCAGTGTAAGTATATTGTGTCAAGAGTGATCATGGGGAGGTCATCAGGAGGGCTGGAATTAATGGGGTCATAGAATATCAGGGTTGGAAGGGACCTCAGGAGGTCATCTAGTCCAATCTAGTCCCCCTGCTCAAAGCAGGACAAGCAGGGATTGTAGAGGGGAGAACAGGCACAAATTAGGGACTTGCCCAAGATATTGAAATTACTTCTAAGCACCTGTCTATTCAGTCTTCATAAATCAGTTTGGATTGGAATTTTGCCACATAAGCATACAAGTCCCTAAACTCTTTGCATCAGCGTCTGTGTCTGTCAAATCTCCAGCACACCATGTAAAGTTACGGTGCTATAAAATATTTAACAATAAGCCAAAGAGGAAGGGTCAGTGTTGTTGGACTAACTTTGTCACCCCCAGGGATTCATAAACACCATATTCTCTGGATGGAACTCACTTTTTAAAAAACTGTTCACATTTGTGATAGTTATGTATAGACAGCCACCCAAACAATCCCATCTGCCAAGGATTGGCAGGGTTCATTGGGAACAGAGCCTCTTAACTTCCCTTTGTTTATATCCAAGTAGAGTTCTTCTGCAGAGAGTTGAGGGTCTCCTTTCATTGTGACATATTCTACTGAAATGTTAGAAAATGTTAATTGTGCCCAATTAGTCAATTCCCACCACAGCAAGATGGGGGCTTGGGGTAGGGGAGCAATGAGGGTTACTGTGGCTCACAGTGTGGCTTTGGGGCTCCTAGGTGTTACTGCTCTAGAAACAACACTACTTAATTTGCATGCTTAAGTCTGGACTGTACAGCACTTTCCTGTGGCAGAGATGGAGAGACCATTGTGCCTACAATATAAGAAGCTGAGGATCTAAGTGTGTGTGAAAGCCTTGTGCTGAACCACCTCTGAGGGCCATGGAGCACTGCGTTCCTGGGCAGTGGCACTTACCATCTCTAGTGTCTCATTTTGCGCTAGCTGTTTTCTGATGAATAACCAAAAATGCTTCTTTCCTTTACATCTCCATGAGCCCTGCACAATATGGGCAATTGATACGTAAGCTTATGCCAGTAGTGTAAGATCTTTTAAACCATGCAGGTTTTTTTCACTCAATTATTAGATGCATGATCATCCCAGTTTGCTTTAAGTGACATGGAATAAGCTTCCAAGCAAGACAGTGTCGTAGGGCTCTGTGAGTGAGGCTGGGTCTCCTCTGAAAGACTGGGAGTATAGAGAAATAACAGCATTCCTCTTATTCCTCCAGTTAGCATGCCTCTCTTATGCTGTCCTGCTCTGCAAATGCTTACAACACTTGTGCTATCAGCTGTTCCACCTCATGCAGTCCTGTCCTCCCTTCAGTGCCTCTTCCTGTCACTGGCAGGCAAACATCCTTCTTGCTGTGTGTGTGTGATTCATCTCTTCTCCTCAGAACCCCCAAATCAGCCAAGTTCCTAGAAAACAGTGGTCTTTTCAAATGGAAAATGGACAGTTGTGTGGAAGCATGGTCCGTCGTGTAACCACAGCTCTCTACTCTCGGGACCCACTTAGCCATAGTACTGAGCTGGCTGTTGGATTGGTAGCTGTATGAGTGGTGTTTTGCTGCAATCGCCGCTTCATACCTGGAGGATTCTTAACGGGAGGAAGGGAATGGCTTCACAGAGTGATGAAGGGTCACTGTGACCCTTGCTCAGAATAGCATCGTGCATGGAATGCTGCTTCCTTGGAGATGGCATGAGTGTCCTTTCCATTTGCTTGCAACTGGATTCATGTTGAGCCTCCAGGACCCACTACTCTTAAAACTACAGAACCCTAAGCAGAACTGGTGCAGTTCAGTGGCACCAGTGCACACAGCACAGCTCGCAAACCTCTGTTCCTCCTGGAGACAGGAGCACAAGCCTTCTGTTGAACGGGAGCTTGGGGAGAGGTTCTTCCTGGGACAATCTTTCACGGTGCATGTGTTGGGGTTCGTCCTGCTTTGAGCAGGGAGTTGGACTAGATGACCCCTTGAGGTCTCTTCCAACCCTAATCTTCTATAATTCTATGTGGAAATCTAAAGGGGGATTTTAAATGTAACTGGCTCCTTTTCTTTCCTAGCCCTGACTGACCCCAGCAGCTACTACCTGTCGTGTGTCTGGAGTTTCATCTCCCTGAAATGGGCCTTCCTGCTCAGCTTATACTCACACCGGTACAGGAATGAGTTTGCAGACATCAGCATCCTCAGTGACTTCTGAAGCTTGGACTTAATCCTGTCGGAAGCTCCTAATGTTTGACTGGGCTTTTGGATGCCCTGCACTGGAAGGAGGCTGTGAAGAGGCAGAGAGCAGGAGCCAGCCCAGCTCCGCATGACTTGTCTGTCTGCAGTAGGGGTTTTTCTTAATAGCTTTTATTCAACCACTTAATTTGGCTAATTATGTCAATCTAGTGTTTTTGTTACCCTCCGGGGAGTCCGTATGTCTGGCAGTGAGTCAAGTTCCATGCACTCACATGCAGCAGGCCTCACGTTGCTATCTGCATTGCTCTGCTGTTATCGTAGACCAGTGACTTTCAAACAGGAAAGTTGAAGATTAGCCTGTAGATGCAGCACCTGGTTAAGAATTGGGCATCCTTCTCTTAGCCAATGACTCATCAGCCTGCTGTGGGGGTGCCCGGGGTTGCTTAGCAGAGGACCATGCCCTGTGAAGGGAGGTCTTTATTCTCACAGGGCAGTTTGAGCAAGGGGGGGGGGTATATTGTTTCCCAGCACTGGGGAGGACAAACCCGTTGATACCTCCACACCAGCCCCCAATTCTTCAGCATTTCCTTGTGCTTCTTCCTGTAAACAGTTGGGCTAAGAATAAGGCATGGTGCTGGCTCCACCCTGCTGTTTAGAGCACATGCATCCCCTTGTGCAGGAAAGAAACAAGAAGTCAGCAATGCAGTGTCAGTTGTCTCAAACGGAGGTCACTGATGGGGAATCCAGTGCTGGAGAGAATCAACGCTAGCCCAGTATTGCACCACGTAACTTTGTACTGCCTGTTAACCCAGGATCATTCTCAGAGGAAACCATTTTATTACAGCACTTAAAAGTGAGAGATGTAGCAAGTGGCATCTGACGTTTGGGTAGTGGGTTCACTGGGCAAGGGGCTGGGCTGTTTGAGTCTCAGAAGGGTTCTGAATGTGTGATTCATTGTTTTAAAGCAGTCTGTACCTTAATGGTCGTGAAGCATTTGGAGGGCATTGTGTGTGCTTCTGTTCCTGTAATGATTCTTGTTCTGTTTCACTCTAAACCTAAAGCTGACCTACCACTATGGATCATTAGTGCTGAGTGGCTCCAAATAGCATAGGGGGAGAAAAGCAAGAGCTCAGCACATGTGTGCGTCCTGCAAAGGCCAGACCAGCTGTAGATGGCTGGCTGCCGCTCAGTGGAGGTGGCTTCTTCCTGCTGGAACCTGGTGTAGGGTACATAAGTCACTTACAGTTTGCCTGGGTTGCTAAAGTTCTACAAATGTATGCTCTTGAGTGTAAGATGGGCCCCCACTCACCTACGGCCAGATGAAATTGCTGATGGCAAATGGGTTACAGGACCACAGCAGAGGAGCCCAGGTGACGAAGCTACCCGGCTCTTCTCCAAGTTTGAAAAATGCATAGGAATGTACCCAATATGCAGCTTCAGCAGATCTGCATCACAAGTGTCGCCAGCATAATGCACTGAATCGGTGCCCCATGGTAGGTCTGAACTTCACGGGACCTGCTATGGGAGAAGTCACACTGAGTGCTCCTCCCCCTCTGCTAAGGGGAGACCCTAGCACTGGGATTTTGCAGTGTCGTCAGCTTCTCCCTCATACATTGATCACTTGGACACTCTGAGTAGATTTAATGATCTTTTACCCTTGTGTTTGGTCCTTGTTAATATTCACCCTGGGAAGCTTCAAACTGCAGGCTGTTGCTTTTTCTTTCAGTTGCTCATGCATACCGTTCAGTTTTTTGGGATGATTTGCTGGAGGTGTCTCATCAGCATTGGGCAGTTGGCATTTCCTTTTTAATAAATTAAAATAGCAGTTGTGTGTGATTGTTTCTTTTGTGCAGTGGGTGGGGGCAGAGGCACGAGGAACTCCAAGGCCTGGCAGATTGAGAGGTGTGAGGGAATTGGGCTGATGGAACTTGACTGCTCCAATGCATGTGCATGGTCACAGGTCCAGTTGTAAAGTCACTTCTGTATATATACTACTGAAAAAGTCTCCTAAAACATAGGGTCAAAGCGATCTCCTAGGCAATCTACAGAATGTAAAGCACAGAGGAAACTGCATAGGGTGCAGTGACTAGGCTGTGAAGTAGGTGTGCTGGGGCCTTACCTGTTTGTGTTATCAGGCCAGCTGTGTCAAGCAGAGTGGGTTCTTTGTGCTGATGTCTGTGCAGTTGTACACTGGGGAGCAACTTGCAGTGTCCAAAGTAGTGTGTGTCTCTAGCTGCATTCTCTCACCTTTACACACCTAACTCAGCTGAATTTTCTGGAAAGTTTTAGTGCCTACCCATCCATACCCCACGCTGTCCTGTGCTTGGTTTGGAAGATCAGTAGTTCGAGCACATGGCTGGGTTAATTATTTTTGTTAAAGGGATTTTCAGTCTTTGAGATTCATTAAATATAAACTTCCTTCTGTTTGTGGGGCAGAGACTCTGACAATTGATGTCAACCCCAGAGCAGCTTCCAGGGAAAAGCAAGGAGTGAAGGCTCAAACTGCAGCCAACACCTCCCAGGGCAGCAAATGCTGGTGAGACAGGGCCACTAGAAATCCTCAGAGCCCTGCAGGAATCTCCAGTGCTGAGCAGAGGTTGCAGCTCTGAAATACCCATTATAGAGATTAATAGTTAGGCTCAGAATTACTGAAAAGCCCCCTAAAGGTGGTGATGGCAGAAGGCAGCATGAGATTCCTGACTGGGTGGAATGAGTGTCCCTGCTCTCATGAGCAAATCTGTGACAAGGCAGGGAGGAGGCTGCCTGTGGATTAGACATCACAATTTCAGTGTTTTAAACAGTGGTATCTTTAATCCCCCACCTAATGGCTCACATTGTCCTGCTCCTGGGAGGGATCCTGAACAGTAAGAGCTGCTGACTTCAAATTCGGAGGTTCATCTTGGCCCTAATGTTACTCTAAAGATGGAACTATGTCTCTATTTCCTTACTAAATTACCTGGTGTAGACGGACTCCTCTCTCAGGTTTATACCCAAAAGGTCCACAGCAGCTCACCCTGGAGGTTGTGGGGGGCTTGTTTTGAGTGACAGTAACTTTGCCTACGAACAACCCACTTAGTCAACCCCAGTCTTCTCTCCACCACTTTTGCTCTAGAATTTGTACTCATGTCACCGCTTTTTAAAAGTTTGTGTCTGTAAATATATATTTTTACATTGTATTCATGCTTTGTTTGCACGCTCGGTAAGAATTGGGTCATGTAGCAGGAGTGTAATTCATGAGGCGGGTTCATTTCCATGTATCCCAGTGTGTGTCTGACGTTGTATTAACCACACTGTGTAATTTGTATGTGACACCATAGTAAGAGCAGAAATACATGATTCTCTTTCTCACCAAACCAGAGCGTCCAGTGTGATTACCTGTCCTGTAGGAGCAAAGCTCTTCCCTGTTGCAACAGAATGTTTGCAAAAATCATTTTTAAAAACTGTATTAAAATGATTTTTGAACACAATGGAAACTAGTGTGGCTGGGCCTGGGACCAGAAACAGAGAACTTGTTAACCTGCACTCAGCTCCCATCATTCCCTGGTCGCAGCAGCATTAACATCCAGACCTGCGTTGTAGTTCTCCAGGGCGGGTATTTGTGCACAGCCCATGGCAGCAAGCCTCCCAGCCCCCCTCAACACACTCACTGCTCTAACAGTAGCTGTTTACCCAGCACTTTGAAGCGGGAGCTCAGGCTCTGACACCCACCACTCTCCCTAGATTTCAGAGCCTGAGCTCTAGCAAGCACTTCCACTTCAAAGTGCTGGCTACACGGCTACTGTTAGTGCTCTGGCATAAGCCCTGCTAAGCCATGTCTGCCAAGCTGGGCTGACGGGCTTGCTCCAAAATGCTGCGTGGACATACCCCAAGGGACATGTCAGATGTTTGAGGAGTGTGAGAGACAAATTGCATTTAGCATGGGTGAGGGTAAGCTGCTCCATGTGTGATTCACACCGTCCACCCTGTGTGGCTGCGTTGCCATGTCTGTTAGCTCAGGGCTGGGCCACTGCTTTGGAGTGTGCATGTTTGGCTCCTGCTGTTTCCTCAGCACGTAGCCCAGTCTCTAAAACCTCAGCGAACAGCACATAGTTACAGCACTGTCCCCAACAGCAGTAATGCTGCATGCACACCAGGCTTAACCTGCCCCTCCCCCAAGTGCCCACAGAGCAAAGTTACAGCATGCCCTGACTCTGGTATACCCAGGGGAGGGCATCCCAGCATCAAGGATCCCTCACCCCAGACATGTTGCCTGCAGCCTCCTTCCATTTAAACTATGGGAGTTGTAGAGCTTGCATCTCTTATAACTACAGCTTGCATGGGGAAGGGACAATAGTGGTTAAGAAAGTAACAAACCAGGCTGGGTCAATTTATTGCTTCCGTTGGAGGATGGAATGCTGGATTCCACACTACTGTCACTGCTACCTCTCTATACAGTCTGGCAATCAACCTACTGTCTGCAGAATCCAAAACACAGCAAGCCATTCAGCGGTCTTCACTGCATGTTTAAATCCACTCCATGGTACCAGAGCCTTTGAGAGGGTGACAAATCTACTGCCACAATGTGTCCCTCTTTGGAAGGACACCCACGATAATGCCCCTTGGATGCTCACCTGGGAGCAGTGCAGCTACTGTTGCTTTCTTAGACAAGTCCTCATGGCAGTAGTGCAGGATCTCATAGGAGAGACTCCTGCAATGTTGCACACACTGCATCACTAACCCCTGGAACTCCGGGCAGCAGAAAGGCCTTGCGGCAAAAAGCTCAGCAGGATTCCTAACGGATGAGGTGCTTCTCTGGCTCATCAGACAGTTCAGTTATGTTAGGATGAAATGTGTAAGAGAAGCGGTGCTTCAGGCTGTTAGCGGAGTGCTGTCTGCCATTTGCTTGGTGCTGTAAAATGGTCTAGTGGGAGGTTACAGCTTCCTGTGCAACACCAAATGCTGACCTCCTGGAGACAGCACTGTGCTAAATAGTCCCTGCTCTGATACTCTTTGGGTTTCTGGGACCTGAAACTGCCCCAACCCCTTTTATCCTCTTCTAGGCCCTTTACACTTTCATCAGCTAGGCCAGAACCTGCTGCCAGCCTTTTTTAACCCATGTCTGTGACTCCTGATAGCCTGGGCAGTTCTTGTTTCTAGTTTCCCTTGAGCATCATGACCCTTGCACTGAGAGGTGCCCAGGGGAAAACTTGTGCAGCTCGTGGGCATTTCCAATGCAAGCTACCCCCATCTCTATCCTCCCCGGTTCAATTCATGCACCTCTCTAACGATCTTAGATCTCCTTGCTATTCTGTTCCTGCCCCACTGGCACCTTGCAATTCTGACTGCCAGTCCTGGGCTTCCTATAGGGACAGCTCTGTTGATGCATCTCAATCCTGATCCACAGCTCCCTGCTATTCCAGCCCTGGGCTGCCCCAGTTCTGCTGATATCCCTCAATCCTGACCCACAACCCCTCTGCCTTCCCTATGCACACACAGCCCCCTCAGTCCTGGCCAGTTGCATAGCCTCCTATCCCAATGCTGACAGTACTTTACAGCTTCACCAGTATTTGTGTTGAATTCCCTTTGCTTATTCCTGACAGCCCCTTTGAAATTAAGGTTGGGTCAGGTTTTCACTTAAAATGGGAATTCACTATCTTTGTTTTGTGAGAAGAATCTTCCCTCAATTTAGAGCAAATAATCTGTGTGTAAAGAGTGAATTTTCTAGGTATTTTCAACTAAATCTATTACTTAGCACAGGGATGGGCAACTTTAAGGTAGTAGAGGGGCACAAACTCCACTAAAACCCTTTGGCACGCCCTACGTGGGCAGTGGGCCAGAGTGGGAATGCAGGGGTGGCTGCTCTGCATGAGGAGCCAGGTGAGTCAGACACAGCAGGTGGAGGTCTTGGGTGTCAGCGATAAGAGGGGACTGGGGACAGTCAGGGTGTCAGAGATGGGAGGGGGAGAGAGGTGAGTGCTCTGTACAGACAGCGGAGGACAGTTGGGGTGTCAGGGATGAGTTAGTATTAATGGGGTATTTTAACTTCCCTGATATCTGTTGGAAGACTATTACAGCAAAGTGTAATATGTCCTGCAAGTTCTTAGCACGTGTACAGGACAACTTTCTGATTCAGAATGTTGAGGCAACAACTAGGGGGTCATCCATTTTGGTTGACCACCAGGGATGAATTAGTTGAGAACCTGAAGGTGGTCAGGAGCTTGAGAGGAAGTGATTGTGATCTGATAGAATTCAAGATCCTAAGGAAAGGAGACATGAAAAAAGCAAAACAAGGACACGACTTCAGAAAGGCAGCTTTCAGCCAACCCTGAGAAATAGTAGGCAAGGTCCCATGGAAAGACCAATTAAGGAAAGGAGCCAAAGGGGGCTGGCAGTTCCTATAAGATGTAAAATAGAGGCTTAGCATCAAGCTATTCTGACACAGAGGAAAGAGAAGAAGAGCCACAGGAGGCCAGTGTGGCTGCACAAGGATCGTTTTAGGAATCTAAAATCCAAAAGGGATACATATAGGAAATGGAAGGAGGGTCATGTCACCAAGGGAAGTGTCCATGGGAATAGCTCAAGGTGTAGGGACAAAATCAGGAAAGCCAAGGCAAAAAATGAGTTACAGCTGGAAGGAATGGTGGAGATGACAAGATGGGGTTCTACAAATGTGTCAGGCGAAAAAGAAAGATAAAGGCTGTTGTAGGTCCGTTGCTCACTGGAGAAGGTGAGCGGGTAACAAGATGATACGAAGGCCGAGCTGCTCATTGCCTATTTTGCTTCAGTCTTCTCACAAAAAATACCATGTGACCTGATGACTAGCAAAGTTACCATAGACGATAAAGAGGAAGGGATGCGGATCAGGATAAGTAAAGAACACAGAGATCTTCTGAATAATTTGAATGAATTCAAATCAGCGGGGCAGATGCTATTCAGCTGAGGGTACTGAAGGAATTAGCTGAAGAAATCTCAGAACTACTGCCAATAATATTTGGAAACTCATGGAGGACAGGAGAGGTCCCAGAAGACTGGAGAAGGGTTAATGGAGTGCCCATCTTTAAAAAGGGGGGAAAGGGAGAGCTGGGGAACTTTAGACCAGTCAGCCTGACCTAGATATCTGGGAAGCTACTAGAGCAATGTATAAAACAAGTGGATGGATCTAAACTGTTCTCAGTGGTACTGGATGACAGAACAAGGAGCAATGGTCTCAAGTTGCAGTGGGGGAGGTTTAGGTTGGATATTAGGAAAAACTCTTTCATTAGGAGGATGGTGAAGCACTGGGATGGGTTACCTAGGGAGGTGGTGGAATCTCCTTGCTTAGAGGTTTTCAAGGTCAGGCTTGACAAAGCCCTGCCTGAGATGATTTAGTTGGGGATTGGCCCTGCTTTGAGCAGGGGATTGGACTAGATGACCTCCTGAGGTCCCTTCCAACCCTGATATTTCTATGAAAACATTTAGTTTGTGAATACCTGGAGGATGAAGGGGTAATCACTAGCAGCCAGCATGGATTTACCAAGAACAAATTATGCCAAACCAGCTTGATTTCCTTCTTTGACAGGGTAACTGGTTTGGTGGATAGGTGGAATGCAATGGACATAATATATGTAGACTTTAGCAAGGCTTTTGACACAGTCTCACTTATTCTGATAAGTAAGCTGGAGAAATATGGGCTTGGTGGATACAGAACTGGTTAAACAACTGCAAACAAAGAGAAGCTATTAATGGAATGACGTCAGATTGGAGGTCTCAAGTGGGGTTCCGCTGGGGGTCTATTCTGGGTCCAGTGTTGTTTAACATCTTTATTAATGACCTGGATGTAGGAATAGAGAACATACTGATCAAATCTGCAGATGATACAAGGATGTGGGGGAGGTGTGCCAATACTGAGAAGGATAGAGCTAAAATTCAGAGGGATCTTGATAATTGGAGAAAAGGGCTATAGACAACAAAATGAAATTTATCAAAGACAAATGTAAGATGCTACACTTAAGGAAAAAAATCCAATGCACAAATACAGAATGGGGGATAATTGGCTTGGCAGTAGAACTGCTGAGAAGGATCAGGGAGTAGTGGTGGATCACAACTTCAACGTGAGTCAGCAATCCGATGCTGTTACAAGAAAAGCAGATGCAATTTTCGGTTTCATTAACAGAGGCATATCTTGCAAGTCACGGAAGGTGAGAGTACTGCTCTATTCAGTGCTGGTTAGCCTCAGTTGGAGTATTGTGTCCAATTTTGGTCACCAATGTATAGAAAGGATGTAGAGAAATTGGAAAGGATCCAGAGGCGAGCAACAAAGACGTTCAAAGGGCTGGAATGTCAGCCATATGAGCAAAGGCTGAAAGAACTGGGTATATGTAGTTTGGAAAAGAGAGTGAGACGGGGGTCCTAGTGGGGAGCCAGCTGTGGTCACTCAGTTATGGTGAACTGCAAAGAATGGGGCAGACAATCCCCAAAAAGCTTGTGGATATTCCAATACCAAACCAGCACAAAACCAGCACAAAACAGTTTATTACCTTACTGGTTACTCAGAAGTCCAAACAACACGGTTCCCCTAAAGTGATCCAGCCTCAGGCCTCCATGCAGGTACCCACGTTAAATATGAAAATTTATGTAAATCTTATTTCATCATATAAAAGAAAAGGTTCTACCAATCCCAAAGGATCGGACACATTGCCATGTTAATGAACGTTTCAGATCTTACCCAAATATACACTACAGCCAATTTTTATTAATTAAACTAAAATTTATTAAAAAACAAGAGAGTAAGGTTAAAAGATCAATATACATACAGACATGAGTTCAACTCGTTGAGATTCAGATTCATAGCAGAGATGGTGAGCTTTGTAGTTGCAAAGAGTTCTTTCAGAAATAGTTCATAGGTTATAGTCCAATGTCCAAATATCATATTCAGGGCGTACCAGCATAACTGGGACCTCAGTCTTGTGACTCAAACTTCCCCTGATGAAGTTTGAGATGACAAAATCAGGACCCAAGGATCTTTCATACAATTTCATGTCCTCTTTGACAAGTTGGGATTTCCTCAGGAACAAAAGGTAATTAGAATGACTTTGAAGGAGGTCCACTAGCGGTACTTAGCTATATGAATTAACATGAGGCCATTTCCTTTTTCCACAACCATTCACAGTACATTTCAAAGATAGATGAATACCCAGATATCCCGTGTTTACAATTCATTTAAAAGATATCAGAATACAGCAGAGACAGGGACTGTTGGTTATATTGTTGACCCTACTCATACATATGTAAATACATAAAAATACATAAAAACCCAAAATTATCTCTCCACATGCCTTTTGAGGGTTATTTATTTTGCAGGATGTTTAACCCTTTCTAGCCATGCATCACACTCCAACGTGAGATTGGTGTGGAAGGCTCCTGGATACACCTTAAGGACCTTCAAACGTTGATATGAGCTGTGTTTACATTGAATTCTTTGTAAGGCCAAATTATTGATGCATGCTTTGGCCCCAGCCAGAAACTTAGTCCATACTTTGTGAAATACTTCAGTGACTCCAGGGTTTGGTCTATGTGCTGACTTAACATAGCCATTAATGTTCTTCAGAGAGCACTTTCTCTGGCATTCAGCCATAAAGGCTGTGAGGTGTTGTACCTCAGTTTCCCTTTGTGCACAGCTTTTTTCAAGCTTGTAGTGGTTTTTCTGCTGTGTACAGTTTCAAGATTAGATACAGGCACTAACTGTGAAATATCAAGAAGTGGAAGATTGGACAAATGAACAGGGAAGAGTATAAAAATATTGCTCGGGCATGTAGGAATGAAATCAGGAGGGCCAAATCGCACCTGGAGGTGCAGCTAGCAAGAGATGTTAAGAGTAACAAGAAGGGTTTCTTCAGGTATGTTGGCAACAAGAAGAAAGCCAAGGAGAGTGTGGGCCCCTTACTGAATGAGGGAGGCAACCTAGTGACAGAGGATTTGGAAAAAGCTAATGTACTCCATGCTTTTTTTGCCTCTGTCTTCACGAACAAGGTCAACTCCCAGACTGCTGCGCTGGGCATCACAGCATGGGGAGTAGGTGGCCAGCCTTCTGTGGAGAAAGAGGTGGTTAGGGACTATTTAGAAAAGTTGGACGTGCACAAGTCCATGGGGCCGGATGCATTGCATCCGAGAGTGCTAAAGGAATTGGCAGCTGTGATTGCAGAGCCATTGGCCATTATCTTTGAAAACTCATGGCGAACGGGGGAAGTCCCGGATGACTGAAAAAAGGCTAATGTAGTGCCAATCTTTAAAAAAGGGAAGAAGGAGGATCCTGGGATCTACAGGCCAGTCAGCCTCACCTCAGTCCCCGGAAAAATCATGGAACAGGTCCTCAAAGAATCAATCCTGAAGCACTTACACGAGAGGAAAGTGATCAGGAACAGTCAGCATGGATTCACCAAGGGAAAGTCATGCCTGACTAATCTAATCGCCTTTTATGATGAGATTACTGGTTCTGTGGATGAAGGGAAAGCAGTGGATGTATTGTTTCTTGACTTTAGCAAAGCTTTTGACACGGTCTCCCACAGTATTCTTGTCAGCAAGTTAAGGAAGTATGGGCTGGATGAATGCACTATAAGGTGGGTAGAAAGTTGGCTAGATTGTCGGGCTCAACGGGTAGTGATCAATGGCTCCATGTCTAGTTGGCAGCTGGTATCAAGTGGAGTGCCCCAAGGGTCGGTCCTGGGGCCGGTTTTGTTCAATATCTTCATAAATGATCTGGAGGATGGTGTGGATTGCACTCTCAGCAAATTTGCGGATGATACTAAACTAGGAGGAGTGGTAGATACGCTGGAGGGTAGGGATAAGATACAGAGGGACCTAGACAAATTGGAGGATTGTGCCAAAAGAAATCTGATGAGGTTCAATAAGGATAAGTGCAGGGTCCTGCACTTAGGACGGAAGAACCCAATGCACTGCTACAGACTAGGGACCGAATGGCTAGGCAGCAGTTCTGCGGAAAAGGACCTAGGGGTGACAGTGGACGAGAAGCTGGGTATGAGTTAACAGTGTGCCCTTGTTGCCAAGAAGGCCAATGGCATTTTGGGATGTATAAGTAGGGGCATAGCCAGCAGATCGAGGGATGTGATCGTTCCCCTCTATTCGACATTGGTGAGGCCTCATCTGGAGTACTGTGTCCAGTTTTGGGCCCCACACTACAAGAAGGAGAGTGAGTTTGTTGTTGCAGAGACTGGCGACGGAGCTTGGGACCCGAGCCAATGGCCTGGAGGGTGGATGCCCCAGCGACTGGGGACCTGGTCACCGGGGGCCCAGCTCAGGAGTCACAGCCGGTTCTGGCCTGTGGGAGGATGGTCGGCTGTGAAGAGAGGACCCCAGTGGCCTTGCCGGCTGGTTCAAGCCAGCGGTGGGCAGGGGACAGAGGAGAGGAGAGGAGACCCAGGTGGCCCTGTTTGCCTGGAGAGAGGATGGTGGATGGAGGTGGGCTTTGGGCTGGTGGTGTCAGATGCCCAGCTGGGAAATGGGGGTGCTCTGGGCTGGAGAGAGAGAGAGCTGGATGCAGGGGAGACTTAGATGTGCTGTGCTTTGCTGAGGGAGGCCAAGCCTGAGGGCCCTGAGAGTTTCCTATGCTGTGTTCAGACGCCCTCCTGTTTTATGCTGGCTGAGAGTCACTCCGGTCTAGAGAACAGGGATGCATTATTCCCTCTGGGAATGGAGGCCTGGGGGTCCAGAGCAAGTGGACTCCCTGTGGGGTGCGGTTCTAGGAGTTGGAGGGGCTTAACCCCCAAGAGAAAGAGTAGACTCCCGAAAGGGCTGTCTCACTGAAGGGGGTTCCTCCCAGGGACTGCACGGGCCCAAGAGTGGGAACGACCTGTGAGTTCATGACAAGGATGTTTAACCCTTTCTAGCCATGCGTCACAAGGCGATTAAGGGGGGATATGATAGCAGTCTTGAAAGACTGCCCTAAAAAGATGGAGAGAAGTTGTTCTCTCTTGCCACAGAGGGCAGGACAAGAGGCAATAGGTTGAAACTACAGCACAGCAGATTTAGATTAAATCTCAGGAAAAGCCTCCCTATTTAGAACATAGGCCAATACAACAGACTGCCTAGTGAGATTGTGGAAGCTTCTTCACTGGAGGTTTTCAAAAGGAGGCTGGAGCCATCTGTCTAGGATGGTTTAGACACAGCAAATCCTGCATCTTGGCAGGGGGTTAGACTAGATGTTCCTTTCGGTCCCTTTGATTCTATGATAGGAGGGAAGTGGGGTGGGTGCTCTGCATGCAGAGAGGGGGACAGTTGGGGTGTCAGGGACAGGAGGGGAAGCTTTGAAATAGCTCTGGCTACACCTCAGCAGTGTGAGCTCATTCTATGAGAGTGCCGCAACGTCAATAGCATTCCTCAGTGACGTCTCAATACTGGACATTTGCAGGGCTGCTATATGGTCATAGATGCAGTGATGGCTCGTAAATGTTTGTATCGCATCTTCCAAGACAGATGCAAGTTTTGGTAGGGTGGAGCTGCAATTCTTGTTTAGGTAGACTCTGAGCCCTGCGTCCTGTCTGGATACTGCTTGTGAGTCACCTCAGTGGAATACATGGCTGTGTATTCTTCTTCTTGAAGAAGAAACAGTTACTTACCTTTAAGTGGCAGCGTTTCTCAAATGTGGCCACCAGGGGCTTTTCTTTTGGCCACAGCCTCCTGGGCTGTGATGGGGGGAGAGGGGACAAAGTAGTGGCCCCTCCCCCTCCTTGGTGTTCCGCCTTGGTGTTGTTGCTGTGGCCGCCAGCAGGGGTTGGGCCCTGCCCCCTCTGGAGACATCTCAGGCAGGACTCTGGAGGAGCAGGCAGGCGGTGAGTTCCCTACCTTCTCAGGGGTGGTGGGGCTCAGGCTTTGCACGTCAGCCCCATGCTCTGGCCACATGGCTTCTGGCTCCTTCCCTGGGCCCCATCCTCTGGCTGCAGGGCTTCAGGCTCCAGCCGTGGGGCTTCAGGCTCCAGCCCCCCGCTGCCTCCCTCACCCACCCCCATCACTCCTGGCCTTTGCTGCCTTCCCCAACCCTCCATCCAGGGCTTAATTTGTCCCCGGCTTGCCAGGGCTGAATAAGCCTGCCGTGAAAAGTGATACTGTACTTGTATGTTTGTTAATGGCACATTTCACAACAGACTTGCTAGCTAGCAATAAATAAATTACAATGATTTGGGTGTGTCTATGTGCATATTTATTTGGTTTTCCTAAAGCTAATTAAGTATTTTAGGGAAAAGTTTGAGAGCGGCCACCAGCAAGAATTGGCGGCTGCACTCTGAGGCCATCAAAAAATTTGTCCTGACAACTTCTATGCCATAACCAGCCTCCATCCCCTTGTACTGGAGTCTGCTCCCTGGGCGTTCGGTGCGACCAGGGCAGGGTCACGTCATAGAGCCAGAAGAGGGGCCATGAGCACAAGGCCGAGTGCTGCCGCTACGGGTACTGCTTGGCACAATTCTCCAGCTCCAGGGAGTGGGCGCACACACACCTACATAGCATATACCCTGCAGCACATCTCAAAGAACCTCAGTTCCAGTAAGTAACCATTTCTCCCCTGCTTTGCCACAGCTTAGGGGTCAGTCAGGAGCGGCCCGTCCATATAGGCGAACTAGGCGGTCGCCTAGGGGCCAAGTTAAATGGGGCACCAAAGTTGAGGAAAAAGTCAAATTTAAAAAAAAAAAAAATGAAAAAGATGGAAAAAACCCACAATAAAATAACTAAGATGTCATTTTTCAGAGGAACAGCCGTGTTAGTCTGTATTCGCAAAAAGAAAAGGAGTACTTGTGGCACCTTAGAGACTAACCAATTTATTTGAGCATGAGCTTTCGTGAGCTACAGCTCACTTCATCAGATGTTTACCGTGGAAACTGCAGCAGACTTTATATACACACAGAAATCATGAAATCATGGGAGGAGGTATTGTTTCATGATTTCTGTGTGTATATAAAGTCTGCTGCAGTTTCCACGGTAAACATCTGATGAAGTGAGCTGTAGCTCACGAAAGCTCATGCTCAAATAAATTGGTTAGTCTCTAAGGTGCCACAAGTACTCCTTTTCTTTTTAAGATGTCATTATTTCAATTCCCATGTGTGTGCGGAGGGAATATGAATTATAATTCATTTATCTACATTTCTGAGAATTTATTAATGTCAAATCTTTTATTTACTGCAAAAATAAATAATATTTTAGCAAAATTTTTTTTTCAATTTGCGACGTAGGGTCAAGTTGACCCACTCCACAATTTTGATAAGCAATAACTCAGCCACAATGAAACTCATCTCCAGTGGCAAGAGCTGCAATGCTAGCGACACCTAACTCGAATATACATCAAGGTCGCATAGCAGGAAATTCATGTAGAGTGGCGATATTGCGAGTTGATACATGTCAAACAGTCATTTTAACACACGTCACAGGTAGATGGTTAAGAATTGAGCGAATACTGTGGAAAATTGTGTTTCTTGGTGCCAAAGAATAAAGAATAATGTCTTTAAGCATTATAAATCCAAAATGTGAGTATCTTTAAGCGTTATTAAACCTTAGCGTTATTATCGGGCTGTATAATTATGAACTTTTCTTTGTTATAACTGGTTCACATGTAATAAATAAGGTCCGTAAAAGAAAAGTAACAGCGTTAACGCTTAATAGACTACGAAAGTGATAAAGTCACACTCCAAGCGGGTAACCCTGAGGAAGGGGATTACTTTCCAAACAGTCGATGTCGGATTATAATGTTGAAAAAGGTCATTTTTTTTCCATGTAAACTCTGTAACTAACTGTTTTAATAGGTAAGTGAGTTTATGTTACTAATCATTGAACCAGTGAAAAGACGTGTTGGGATGGCTGCAATGTGGTTTAAATAGTCAACCATGTGGTGGGTATGCCAGCCATCCTTAATGCTATAATGCTTTCAGTCGGGAGCACAGTACATAATATTCAAATGCCCCATGGCAGAAAGAGGAGAAAGAATCATAGAATATCAGGGTTGGAAGGGACCTCAGGAGATCATCTAGTCCAACCCACTGCTTAAAGCAGGACCAATCCCCAATTTTTGCTCCAGATTTCTAAATGGCCCCCTCAGGGATTGAACTCACAACCCTGAGTTTAGCAGGCCAATGCTCAAACCACTGAGCTATCCCTCCCCACAAAAACCCTCAGGAGCTGAGTATCGTAAACGAAAGGCTGAGAGGGAAAAGGACCAAGCAAAACAGCAGGGATCCTTCCTGAAATATCTTCTCTTTAAGCCAAATAAAGATGGAAGCAGTTCACAGCATCCAGATGAAGGACTTTTACTTGGAGAGGAAGTTAGCTGACGTCCGCATGGAAGCACTATGGAATATCAATATGAAGGTATATTACTTCGAGATGAGGGTAGCTCACATCCACAAAAGAGCAGCTTGGAAACTCAAGATGATGGAAACTTACTTCTAGATGAAGGCAGCTCACAGCATCAGACTAATATGGAAGTGGAGAAAATTTATTCACCTTCAGAGACACATGCAGAAATTGAAGTAAATGAAATAGAAGGAAGAAAGGATGAGGAAGTTACAGTATGGAGACCCAGCTTCATGGCCCAGATGTGATGACAATGTGTGGCAAATTCTCATGGAACATGGACCCGAACAAGTTCATGAATTTCCCTTCCCTAACGATGCAAATAAAAGAAAATTCTCTGCTCAGCATTACAAGAGGAAACTCATTAATGGGGAAGGAATTCATTGAAACTGGTTACAATATTCAGTGTCGAAGGACTCTGTGTTTTGCGTTTGCAGCAAGTTGTTTAGAAATCAAGCAATTGGTACATCACTGACTGAAAATGGTTCGAAGGACTGGAAAAACATATCTTCAATTCTCTCTTCACATGAAAGAAGTACAGAACATTTGGAATGTTTTCAAAATTGGAAAGAACTTGAATTACGATTGAAAAAAGGAAAAACTATAGATGAAGAAAATTTACGTGTGATCAAGGTAAAAGAAGAATATTGGCAACAAATATTAGAGTGTCTGATTGCTTTATGAGAGTTCTTGGTGGGCAAAATTTAGCATTCTGCGGCTATGGTAGAAATAAAAAAGTATACACTCCAGGTAATGGAAACTTTTTTAAATGTGTTGAAAACCTAGCTTTGTTTGATCCAGTCATGAAGGAGCATCTACGTAAAATAACTGATCATGAAACACAGGTTCATTACTTAGGAAAAAATATGCCGAATGAACTGATTCAAATCCTAGAAAATGGCATTAAAAAGAAAATTGTAGAAGCTGTCCATTCTGCAAAATACATTTCAATAATACTGGACTGTACACCCGATGTGAGTCATGTTGAATAAATGACGATGATCATTCATTTTGTGGCTACAGAAAAGTCTGCAGATGAAGATAATGTTGAAGTGCTTATAAAGGAACATTTTTGGGGTTCATACCACTGAAGGAGACAACTGGAGCATTTATGACTGAAGCTATTCTACAAGAGTTTGAAACAGTGTTGTCATCTGTTGAAAACTTACGTGGCTATGATAATGGGAGTAATATGAAGGGTAAAGACAATGGTATGCAAAGGAGAATGATGGAAATCAATCCTGGGGCCTTTTTCATTTCTTGCAGTGCGCATTCTCTGAATTTGGTTGTCAATGATGCTGCTAGATGCTGTTTGGAGGCAAGCAGTTTCTTTGACCTGGTGCAACGTGTTTGTGTTTTTTCTCAGGCTCAATACACTGTTGGGAGATTCTGACTCGCCATGTGAATTCTCTAACTGTGAAACCACTTAGACAGGATGGGAGAGTTGCACTGATGCTTTGAAGCCTCTTTGCTATGAACTTGGAAACATTTATGATGCCCTAATTGAAATTTCTGATGATACTACCTTTACTGGATCATCTGGCAATACGGCACGTTCAGATGCAAAAGCTCATTCAAATGGCCTTTCCAAGTTCAAATTTGTGACTTCACTCATTTTGTGACATAATATCCTATTTGAGATTAACCTCACTAGTAAGCAGCTTCAGGAAAAGAACTTGAATGTACATTCTGCTATTCTGGAGGAATTCAGAAGTGATGAAGGGTTTGAAAGAACATTGATAGATTCCCTTGAGCTTGCTGAAGAAATAGACTTTCCGACAGAATTTGAACCAGAGCCAGTTTGCATTTGGCAAAAGAAACAGCAGTTTTCCTATGAAGGACGAGACACACCCATTCAGAACCCAAAAGAAAGGTTCAAAGTGAATTTCTGCTTCCCAGGCCTTGATACTGCTATTCACCGGGTTGACGAAAGATTTCAACAGATGCAGCAGCTAGAGTCAGTATTTTGCTTTCTATATGAGATCCACAGCTTGCAAAAGAAAACAGCGAAACAGATAAGAGAATTTTATATAAAACTGGAGTTGGCATTGACTCATGAAAATTCAAAAAACATTGATGCTACAGATTTGTGTAGTGAGCTTCAGGCTTTTTCAAGACAACTTAAGAAATATTCCACTCCTGAAGAAGTACTGAAGTTTGTTTGTGAAAATAAACTCTCTCACAGTTTTCCAAACATTTTTATAGCTCTACGCATTCTTTTAACTTTTCCAGTTTCCATAGCTAGTGGGGAACATAGCTTCTCAAAGTTAATGTTGATAAGGACCTAGAAAGCACAGAAGGACCTAGACCAATTGGAAGATTGGGCCAAAAGGAATCTGATGAGGTTCAATAAGGATAAGTGCAGGGTCCTGCACTTAGGACGGAAGAACCCAATGCACAGCTACAGACTAGGGACCGAATGGCTAGGCAGCAGTTCTGCGGAAAAGGACCTAGGGGTGACAGTGGACGAGAAGCTGGATATGAGTCAGCAGTGTGCCCTTGTTGCCAAGAAGGCCAATGGCATTTTGGGATGTATAAGTAGGGGAATAGCGAGCAGATCGAGGGACGTGATCGTTCCCCTCTATTCGACATTGGTGAGGCCTCATCTGGAGTACTGTGTCCAGTTTTGGGCCCCACACTTCAAGAAGGATGTGGATAAATTGGAGAGAGTCCAGCGAAGGGCAACAAAAATGATTAGGGGACTGGAACACATGAGTTATGAGGAGAGGCTGAGGGAGCTGGGATTGTTTAGCCTGCAGAAGAGAAGAATGAGGGGGGATTTGATAGCTGCTTTCAACTACCTGAAAGGGGGTTCCAAAGAGGATGGCTCTAGACTGTTCTCAATGGTAGCAGATGACAGAACGAGGAGTAATGGTCTCAAGTTGCAGTGGGGGAGGTTTAGATTGGATATTAGGAAAAACTTTTTCACTAAGAGGGTGGTGAAACACTGGAATGCGTTACCTAGGGAGGTGGTAGAATCTCCTTCCTTAGAGGTTTTTAAGGTCAGGCTTGACAAAGCCCTGGCTGGGATGATTTAACTGGGAATTGGTCCTGCTTTGAGCAGGGGGTTGGACTAGATGACCTTCTGGGGTCCCTTCCAACCCTGATATTCTATGATTCTATGATTCTATGATAAAAACATATCTGCATTCAACAACGGTGCAAGAGAGACTTGTTGGACTTGCCGCAATGTCAATAGAGCATGAAATAGCTGGAAAACTGGATCTAAAAGAACTAGTGACTGAATTTTCAAAACTTAAAGCAAGAAAAGTCATGCTTTAAGAGCACAGAGTGTTTTTTATTTGGAGTGTGTTGTAAATACAGGTTACTGAAGAGTTCATTGAAGAGTTTTCTTCTTTCTTTCTTTATTGGATGTGGTAGTAATGGCAGTTAAAGCAGGATAGTGCAATGGATAATTTTGGATTTGTAATAATAAAAATTATAATTAACATTTTAAATGCATTTTTATTTGAAATCGGACTGAAATATCATCTAGCTGTTAACAAATCTATTCTGAAAATTTCGTGTTTCTATTTTATCTGATCTCAGAAACATTGGTTGGACAGTCGGACGGACAAACCAAATAATTAAGCCTCTGTTTAAAAAAAAAATGCTTAAAAAACATTAAAAGGAAAAAAGGGGCAAAATGTTTCCTAGTTTACCCAAAACCTCAGCCTAGATCTGCCTTTGGGGGTGGGGACGCCAATTGCATGGTTCTCCAAGGGCGCCAGTTGCTGGCAGCTAGTCTAGGGCCACCCCTGGTGCCAGTGAGAGCCTCAGAACCCCCAGGCAGCTGCTGTCTGAGGCTGAAGGTGCCCCAAATTCCTCTGCACCTACATGTTTGCTGTAAAAGCTCCCTAGAAGCCTAATTTTGTGTGCACAATGCCTCACTCTTGTTATCTGGAGACCTAGCTCACACCTGTGCCCCAATATACTCCTCAAGTCAGGGGAAGGTAAGTGCTATCCTGCCTATCTTGCCTGCAGTGCCTGCTCAGATCAGATACACAGTCTCAAAGCACACCTAACAGCTAGCGGGAGGAGGCACAGGCCCCTCTTTGGGCTAGCAATTAGGGCACTCCCCCAGATCCTAGTTCGACTGCCACCTCTGCCTGCTGAGAAGGGATTTGAGCAGAGCTTCCCCACCTCTCAGCTGAGTGCCTAGCTACTGGGCTAGGGGATGTTCTGAGGGGACTCTCAATCTGCTTTGTTGAAGTTGTTTTACTTTGTGTGAATAATTAAACGTGCATCGGGCCAGAGAGAGCATTGGAGTGACTATGGTGGAGGGGTAAATTGAACCAGGGCTCCCACATCCAGGTGAGTGATGTAATCCCCAGCCTAAAGGGTATGAAGAAGGCCACCGCCTCCTCTCCCAACCCCATTTTCTATGGCGTTAGGTGTGCACTGCCTTGGTTATTGCAGGGGGGCAGCTCAGGTGCCTAACTCCCTGAGCAGGCTAGGGCTGAGTACACACTGCTCCTGTCAGCATCTCCCTTTGGCGGCTGAGGCTCCCTGCTTGCCATATGTGGGTCCCAGCATGAGGCGCTCGTGTTCCCCATGCCTCCTGTGGATTCCACGGGGCGGAAGGTGACCTCACAGTGGTTAGCTAAGCATCTTTGTGTAGCTAGCCTTGGGCTCACTGCTGTTGCTCCATTTCCCAGCTGAGTGGGGGGAAGAGCAGTGCCCTAGCTCCCGGAAATGGGGGAGAGGATAATGATTAAAGATTGTGAGGCTCACACACTACAATGAGGGGGCAGATCGGTGTCTCAGGTAGATAAAATAGATTGCCTGCAACAGGACAGCCGCAGCTCACGGCCTCAGACTGTTTTCTCTCTGGGTGAAGTAAATGAAACAGGAGTTGTTTTTTAAAGAAAACTGGACACCTTGCACTGAGATCATGGACAGGACTAATGACCCCTCCTCTTGGGACCAGCAGGTCATGACCCCCTGACCACTGGGATGAGTTGCAGCAGTACTTGTTACTCCTTTCTGGAGCAGCCCCCAAAAGGGTCAGAAAGACTTATGCTTTCCCAGTGGGTTACATAACTATTTGCAGTATAATGCTGAGAATCAGGCCTCCTGGGTTCTATTCCCAACTTTGGGAGGACACAGAGTGGGGTCTACTGGGATAGTGTAGGGGGTGGGGGCTGGGAATCAGGACTCCTGGGTTCTGTTTTGAGCTCTGGGAGTGGAGTAGGGTCTAATGATTAGAGTTGGGCAGAGGGGGGTGGGGGCTGGGAGTCAGGAATCCTTGGTGTTCTCCTGGCTGTGTGAAGGCAATGATGGTCTAGTGGTTTAAGCAGCGACTACAGACAATGCAGCCAAGCACCTAGGATGGACAGATTGTTGGGAGTGTGGATGCAACTTGGGCTCTGTGATAATACAGACTGAGGGTGCAATCCTGACTCCTTTAAAGTCAAGAGCCTGAACAATTTTTTCTATACCAAACCTTTTGCAAAAATTTAATAGAAAGTATTTGTTTTAGAAATTTTTGTATTTTCATTGTTTTAGTTTTGGTTTTTCAGGATTTCAGGGTGTGGGTGTGTGGGGCAGGCATATGGAGCATGCACAGGGTGGTATGGGTGTGGGGCAGGCATGGCTTACACTGTGCTGTGTGTAGTGCATATCCTGATGCGGTGGAGGCAGATGGAAGTTGTTCCCTGGACAATGCAGAGTCTGTCAGTCAGTGGAACATGCTGGTTGGGTGCTGGGGGAATTTCAGAGACGGCCCCTGACTCCACAGTTCCTTGTGCTGGGGACATCTCCCTTACCCAACTTGGAGACCTTTAAAACAAAGGTTTTGTTCATGGACTATAAAGAAAGCAAAAGCTCCAGGAGGCTGGAACTGCTGCCTTGGTTCTGGTGCAAATTGAGGGCTTTGTCTGAGAAGTGGTAAAAGAGGAACATCTGTGGGTGGGAGCCCAGGGCCGGGTTTACATTCACATTGTGCATGCACCTGCTCCTTTGATTGGCCCCTCTCTGAGGCCTTGTCTGCATGGCCTTAAAACGTTTCACCTGCAGCACTGTCGCACTTCAGAGAAGACACTACCTACACCCACGAGAGAGCTTCTCCTGTGGCCGTAGCTACTCCACTTCCCTGAGAGGCAGTAGCAAGGTAGATGGGAGAATTCTCCTGTTGACCCAGTGCTATGTGCACTGCGGGTTAGGCCCGTTTAACTGCATTGTTCAGGGGGGTGGATTTTTCACTCCTCTGAGTGACATAGTTATACCAACCTAATTTCCTACTGTAGACCAGACCTCAGTGCTTTACATGATCCCCATGTTGCATTAGAGGAAACTGAGGCACAATGTCCCACAGGAACTTGCCCCAGATCTCACAGGAAGGTGGCATAGGGAATTTGAACCCAGGCCTGGCAGTTGCAGAGTCAGGAGAAGGACCTGACTCTCCCAAATCCTCCAAGCACCTGTGCAGCCTCTGAATAAATACCTGGGGCAGAAATGGCTCCAGGTTAGTGACACATGTGACAAGGCTCAGAAGCCTGGGTGAGCGCGTCACCCCTGTGCCAAAGACCAGCATGGCCTGCGCCCCACTTACAGCCCCCATAACCTTGGGGGATGGGGCCTCTCCCCAGCCTAGCCTTGGCTCCAAATGATTGCGCTGGGTTCTGTGACCATTCCCCTCCCATCTCTGCCAGCCAGGCTGTGCATCCTCTCTGCAGCACAGGCCCATCCAGACCCTGCAGCCAGGCTCACCCCCTGGGGCTTTGCTTCCCAACACAGGGAGGAAGAGAAGGGGGGCGGGGTGGTGTTTGGCAAAATCCCTGCTCAGGGCTGACTCCTGTGGATTGGCGCGTTCCAGGAGGAGGGGAGGTCCCCTCATGTTTATGTCTCTTCATCTGTTTTCGGTATCAGAGCCAGAGTGTAAATGCTGGTGGGAGGCCGGGATAATTAGAACATTTGGAATACATTGGAGGGGAAAGCATTGGAACGGTGTCTGCGCTTTGATGCTGTTCCTGCAGCAGGAAAGAGTCCAAGGTTCTGTAATGCTGCGGTTAAAGGCACCAGCCCGCATTTTTGCAGCATTGAGCTTCAATCTGGCTCCAATTACAAATGAAATGAGTTTGGTGGGCTCAGCAGAATCCACAGGGGTCACCAGCTTGCATCAAAAACACTGCACAATGCAGCACAACTGGCAGTCTTCTCTGAAGGGGCCCAGGATTGAATTAGCAGGGGTCTGACGGGTCAGGATTAGTGGGCATTGGTAGAACTCTGTGTGTAGGGGCCCGGGGCTGGGAGAGCAAGGGGATGTGGGTCAGGACTAAGGGGCACTGGCAGAACTGTGAAGGGAAGTAACAGAATGTCTAACAGATTTTCCTAGTCTCCTATCCAGTGCAGTAAAACTACATCCGTCCTTTATAAAAAGTGGAAGAGTTGATACCTGGGGCAAAGTCCCTGGGAGATTGTCCCTCTTCACTGTCTCCATCTCAGTGAAACCCACCGTTGCCTGGGGGCTGAAAGGGGAAGGTCCCGGTGAAGGCTATAGAGCTGCAATCAGGGAGCACAGGCTGAGAGTCTGACTGCCTGTCACAGCGCTGCTCAGACCATCCCAACGCAGCTGGCCCTCGAGCAGGGCTTTCTGGGCACTCCCTTGGGTAGGTGGTCAGCACGGCAGGAGCTGGGTTTATTGGACAATCTGCCTGGGGAAGTGCGCTAACCTGGGCCTGCAGGATGTAAGACTCCTGAGTAGCCGCTAGAGGACAGCAGTGACTGAGCCCATAGAAGCACAGTTTGAAGGGCCCAGGGCTTGTGGTGAGGCCTGCAGGACAGATGGGCAGAGCAGATGGGATGGGAGTAGGGCCCAGCCAAGGGGGTCTGGTTTGCACCCTAGGTTACTGGGAGCTCCAGTCACCCCAACCCTAATGGATAGCGGAGCAGCACCCCGCTGGGGGCAGTACCTGCAAAACATGGGCATGTCTCCTTCCTGCACTGTCTGTGGTGAAATTCCCATTATCCCCCTTGAGCGTGGACGGGGGACTCGGTGTCCCTCCCCAGCCAGCTCCTGCTTTGCTCTGCCCTTGGAGGGGGACAAGGCAGGTTTTCACAACCTTTAGGGGTGTGTGGACCTGGGGTTGAGTTCGCCCCATTGTAGAGGCAGGGCAGCTGCAGAGTTCAGCTGCTAAGCTTCCCCACAGTGGAGGCTGGGCTCAGGGCTGACTCCAGCACTGGTACAAGACACTCCTCCCCTGGGAGATTTCGCGGCCTGGGACTGAAATAGCCAGGGGGTTCTGGTAGTGGCAGAGCTAGGGGAAGGGTGGTCAGATGAGCCATGGGCGCAGGGCAGGGCAGAGCTGGGTGGACTGAATAACAGAAGAGGCTGTAGGCAGGAGTACTAGCAGACCTGTGGGGAGGAGATCTAAGGCATTTATCTGGCCTCCATCACCACAGGATCTGGGCATCTCACAGTCATTAAGGTATTTATTCTGCCCCTGTGAGGCAAGGCAGGGCTCTGATCCTCATTGCACAGATGAGGAACCGAGGCTCAAAGAAACTCTACCAAGGAGCCTGTAACAGCGCAGGGACTTAAACCTGGGTCTCCCCCTGCTAGGTGAGTGCAGTAACCACTGGACCATCCTTCCCCTCTAATTCCTCGCCCTGTGTCTTTCTGCTGTTCTAATGGCTTCTGCCCTTTCCCTAGCAGTGACTGTCACCCCTCAATGGACTCTTCTCATTATCTGCTGTGAAGTGAGATACAAACAAGGCTCCATGGCACACAACCCACTGGGCCAGATGCCAGCACACAGAGATAATGGAGCTGCCTGCTTGAGGAGGGTCATTAGCCTGAGTGAATGTGTCAGCTCCTTGGTGCGCCCAGCCCATGCACTCCTGGTATGGGGGCTAGGCTCTTGGCATGCATCCTGCAGAATTCATGCCTGAGCTCCCAGCTGGCATTGCTCAGCCAAGGCTCACGGAGCCATCGAGTCTTCATTGTTCCAGCAAACAGAGACGGGACTGGGGCTGACAGCACTGGAGCAGCACATGGGCTCTTCCCAGCCTTCCTTGTCTTGCTTCCTCAGAGCTCTCCCCAGGACAGGGATGGGCTGCCACCTCTGCCACAGCTCAAGGCTGTGAGCTGAGCCTGTGGGCACTGGGACTCTCTAGCTTCAACTGTGCTCCAAGCAGGGCATTAAAGGCCTCTGGCCTGGCCTACTCCGTGCTGCAGGCTGCGTTAGGATGGGAGCACCCAGAGACCCTGGCTGTGGTCAGGCCCCATTGTGAGGGGCACTGAATAGGGTGTGGGGCAGTCTCTTCCCCAGAGAGCTCACAGGGCAAATGCACACACCAGACAAGGGGCAGAAGAGAGATTAGTGTCCCCATGTCACAGATGGGAGCAGGGGCTCAGAGGGACTGTGCGACTCACCCAGGGCAGAGCTAGGCTTCACGTCCCAGCTCTCCTGAGTTCCAGCCCAGGATCCTGGCCACAAGGGCGGCATTCCTCTCACTGCTGGAGCTGAAGGGAGGGACTCTAGCTCCCAGCTTTGCCAATGCAGCTACAGGCTGGGCGGGTGTGCTGGAGTTGGATTGCTAATTGCCCTGGCATAGGCCAGGCCTCACCGCCCCTGTGGTAGGGCCGGGTGCTGGGAGCAGGCTCCATGCAGCCTTTGGAGACTAAACTCCCTGGATCTCAAAGCACTTTACAAATGACAGGGAGGCAGGCGATGCCACTAGCCGCAGTTATAGAAACAGATGCAGTGGGACAGGCCCCAGGTCACCCAGCAGGTGTGTGACACAGCTAGCAACAGGGCTCTGGTCTCCTGAGTGCTGGCCCCAGTGTCCCCAAGTGCCAGGCTGAGGAGCAGGGTTAATGCTGGGCATGGGCAGCAGGTATCATAGGCCAGGGCAGGCTGTGTCCCCACCCATGCTCCATCCTGAGGCCCCGCCCTCACACCCCGTGGGGGCTCAGCTTCAGCCGGTGGCCCGGGGATCAGGCTGGGGGCCAGGGTGGCCAAGGGCGGCTTGGGCCGGCCAGCAGCCTGGGGCTGCTCAGGCTGGCCTGGGGATTGGGCCAGTGGCCCAAGTAGGCTAGTGTTCAGGCTGGCCAGCAACCCAGTGCTTGGGCCAGCTGGGGGTCGGGGCAGCTGGTACGGCTACTGCAGGCTGGCTAGGGGCTTGGGGCAGATGGGACAGGTGGGGAGGGGTGCTTGGTGCTCTGGCAGGCAAGGGGGCTGTCGGGGCTAGCCTCCCCAAAGAGGGGGATTCACGTGCCGCCCATGATGCTGGGGGTGGTTTTATGCTGCTCAGCCCTCAACTAGAATTTAAGCAGCTTAAGCAACTAATAAAACTAGCTCCAGTATTAAAACTATTGGAGAGTAAGAGACTTACAAATCTGTCTTCAGATACATCGAAACAAGGCCTAGGAGCAGTTCTCTTACAACAGTCTAGTGACCTCTGGAAACCAGCTGCCTCCTCCCACTGTCAGGTCCCACACCCTGGAGCTTCTGTTTCTGTTAAGAATGGTTCAAAAGGCTCTTCCTCCATTTGAGTAACGCTGAGATCTTTCACACTTCATCCTTCTAGTGACCAGTACCCTCCAGTTTTGTTAAGACAAACTGGAGGGGAGGGATAGCTTGCGGGGAAGGATAGCTCAGTGGTTTGAGCATTGGCCTGCTAAACCCAGGGTTGTGAGTTCAATCCTTGAGGGGGCCATTTAGGGATCTGGGGCAAAAATTGGGGATTGGTCCTGCTTTGAGCAGGGGGTTGGACTAGGTGACCTCCTGAGGTCTCTTCCAACCCTGATATTCTATGATTCATGTGTAAAGCTGACACACCCTGGTCCATCAGTGGGTGGGATTGAACCTCGGACCTCTGGAGCTTAGTGCATGAGCCTGTACCACATGAGCTAAAAGCCAACCAGCTTTTAGCAAAGGCTGTAGAGCAGACTCATTTTATCTCTCTCTCTATGTGGTCTTGGTGCCACTAGATGGGACAGAACACCACACCCACATGTGTGGGTTACACATAGTCAGCTCATTCTCTACCATTAAGCTCAAACTGCTTCAGCACCTGCAATAATAAAAAAGATGGTGACCTTTTGTTCATCTTCATTAGGAGTAGATCCCAATGGCCTCAGAAATAAACCCAAGTATTCTGTAACCCCTTTCTAGCATTCTGCACCATTGGGTGCCATTTTTAGAAATGGGAACTCTGAGCCAGCTGATTCCATTCAAACTTCTTTTTCACTCTTGAGTAACTTTTACCTCCATTTTTTAATGTCTTCCCGTTCTTTTCATAGAATAACTTCTGTCACTGGTGCTACCATAGGTTGGTTTATAATCAAGTAATCCATTAGTGTTAGTGCTAATTACTTGCTAGTAATTTAACAACAGTTTTTATTAGATCCGTAGTTAACATGCAGATAGACCATCTTAGCTCCAGTCAATCTGCCAGTCTAACCTCCAACCAGCTGCCTCCTCCCACTGTCAGCTCCCACACTTCGGAGTTTCTAGTCATTCTCTTAAAGCCACAGTAACACCATGAAACACTACAGAACAGATGTGGACAAATTTGAGAGAGTCCAGCAGAGGGCAATGAAAATGATCAAGGGGCAGTGGCACATGACTTACGAGAAGAGGCTGAGGGAACTGGGTTTATTTAGTCTGCAGAAGAGAAGAGTGAGGGGGGATTTGATAGCAGCCTTCAGCTACTATCAGGTAGCCTTCAACTACCTGATAGGAATGTTATCAGGAGGGCCAAATCGCACCTGGAGCTGCAGCTAGCCAGAGATGTCAAGAGTAACAAGAAGGGTTTCTTCAGGTATGTTGGCAACAAGAAGAAAGCCAAGGAATGTGTGGGCCCCTTACTGAATGAGGGAGGCAACCTAGTGACAGAGGATGTGGAAAAAGCTACTGTACTCAATGCTTTTTTTGCCTCTGTCTTCACTAACAAGGTCAGCTCCCAGACTGCTGCGCTGGGCATCACAAAATGGGGAAGAGATGGCCAGCCCTCTGTGGAGATAGAGGTGGTTAGGGACTATTTAGAAAAGCTGGACGTGCACAAGTCCATGGGGCCGGACGAGTTGCATCCGAGAGTGCTGAAGGAATTGGCGGCTGTGATTGCAGAGCCATTGGCCATTATCTTTGAAAACTCGTGGCGAACGGGGGAAGTCCCGGATGACTGGAAAAAGGCTAATGTAGTGCCAATCTTTAAAAAAGGGAAGAAGGAGGATCCTGGGAACTACAGGCCAGTCAGCCTCACTTCAGTCCCTGGAAAAATCATGGAGCAGGTCCTCAAAGAATCAATCCTGAAGCACTTGCATGAGAGGAAAGTGATCAGGAACAGTCAGCATGGATTCACCAAGGGAAGGTCATGCCTGACTAATCTAATCGCCTTTTATGATGAGATTACTGGTTCTGTGGATGAAGGGAAAGCAGTGGATGTATTGTTTCTTGACTTTAGCAAAGCTTTTGACATGGTCTCCCACAGTATTCTTGTCAGCAAGTTAAGGAAGTATGGGCTGGATGAATGCACTACAAGGTGGGTAGAAAGCTGGCTAGATTGTCGGGCTCAACGGGTAATGATCAATGGCTCCATATCTAGTTGGCAGCCCGTATCAAGTGGAGTACCCCAAGGGTCGGTCCTGGGGCCGGTTTTGTTCAATATCTTCATAAATGATCTGGAGGATGGTGTGGATTGCACTCTCAGCAAATTTGCGGATGATACTAAACTGGGAGGAGTGGTAGATACGCTGGAGGGGAGGGATAGGATACAGAAGGACCTAGACCAATTGGAGGATTGGGCCAAAAGAAATCTGATGAGGTTCAATAAGGATAAGTGCAGGGTCCTGCACTTAGGACGGAAGAACCCAATGCACAGCTACAGACTAGGGACCGAATGGCTAGGCAGCAGTTCTGCGGAAAAGGACCTAGGGGTGACAGTGGACGAGAAGCTGGATATGAGTCAGCAGTGTGCCCTTGTTGCCAAGAAGGCCAATGGCATTTTGGGATGTATAAGTAGGGGCATAGCGAGCAGATAGAGGGACGTGATCGTTCCCCTCTATTCGACACTGGTGAGGCCTCATCTGGAGTACTGTGTCCAGTTTTGGGCCCCACACTTCAAGAAGGATGTGGATAAATTGGAGAGAGTCCAGCGAAGGGCAACAAAAATGATTAGGGGACTGGAACACATGAGTTATGAGGAGAGGCTGAGGGAGCTGGGATTGTTTAGTCTGCAGAAGAGAAGAATGAGGGGGGATTTGATAGCTGCTTTCAACTACCTGAAAGGGGGTTCCAAAGAGGATGGCTCTAGACTGTTCTCAATGGTAGCAGATGACAGAACGAGGAGTAATGGTCTCAAGTTGCAGTGGGGGAGGTTTAGATTGGATATTAGGAAAAACTTTTTCACTAAGAGGGTGGTAAAACACTGGAATGCGTTACCTAGGGAGGTGGTAGAATCTCCTTCCTTAGAGGTTTTTAAGGTCAGGCTTGACAAAGCCCTGGCTGGGATGATTTAACTGGGAATTGGTCCTGCTTTGAGCAGGGGGTTGGACTAGATGACCTTCTGGGGTCCCTTCCAACCCTGATATTCTATGATTCTATGATTCTATGATACCTGAAGGGGGGTTCCAAAGAGGACGGAGCTCGGCTGTTCTCAGTGGTGGCAGATGACAGAACAAGAAGTGATGGTCTCAAGTTGCAGTGCAGGAGGTCTAGGTTGGACATTAGGAAACACTATTTCACTAGGAGGGTGGTGAAGCAGTGGAATGGGTTACCTAGGGAGGTGGTGGAATCTCCATCCTTCAAGGTTTTTAAGGCTTGGCTTGACAAAGCCTTGGCTGGGATGATTTAGTTGGGGTTGGTCCTGCCTTGAGCAAAGGGTTGGACTAGATGACCTCCTGAGGTCTCTTCCAACCCTAATCTTCTATGATTCTATGAAACCTTTCTGTGGCCTGCATGTCCCCCTAGGCCAATTAACAGGCCCGGAGCTCTCCCCCTGTCCTGTTTTGTCCTGTCTGCGACCTGCCGCTCCAGCCAGGCTCATTTGAGGACTTTTGCTCTTCTGCTGAATCACTGGTGAATTGCTCACCTCTCCCATACTGAGCTGCCCCAGCAGATGGGCTGAGACTCCCAGAGGCTGCAGTGTCAGGGGGAATCTCCGTATGAGCCCCTGTGAATGGGCACACGCAGAGCATGACTGTCCTCATATGGACCTGAGGAGAGGGGAGTTGCAGCCCCCGAGTTCCTTTGCTTTGGTCCTTCAGCCGAGATCCAGAGAAGCTAAGACCAGAAGGCAGCATTGCGATGATCCACTCTGACCTGCAGGAAGCTCCCAAGGAGCCTGTATCCCACCCAGATGCATCAGGTGCTGGTTGTTCTCACAAGGAGTGGTCAGTTCCCATCATTCCTCCCTCTGCTAATCTGTGCAATGTCATAGAAGCCTATGGAGCGATTCTGATTTACACCAGCCAGGGTGTTTGGGGCTAGAGGTCTGCTTGGGACTAATTTTTAAGTCCTAATTTTTCAGACTGACCCTGGGCCTAAGCCCAAGAGGATCGAGTTGTTTTCTGACCCTTTCCTCCGAACCTGAGTCAGCACCACAGTCACCTACTGCCCGTGGTGGTTGTGTGCACTGGCGGCTCCATGCCCTGCTACCAGCTACCAGCCCTTGCTGCACTGTGTGCTCTGCATAGTGAGAGGCACTCTTGACACCTTGGTGAACACGCACAGCGTAGTGATGTGGTGGTGGCTGACCAGTGGGACACTGCCGTGCTGACCCCTCAGCCAGAGGAGGAGAGCTGACCTGACCCAACCGGGTCTGGTTGTTTTCCAACCCCACACTTGTAGTCCAGTCCTACTGAGTTCAGGCCGGGTTGCAGGGTCTGGGCCATGCTGTGATGGTGGCGGTGGGATTTTGCAGCTTTTGGTGACACACCCTTCCCCCGCAGCCTGTTGGTGCATTTCCAGTGGTGCCATCCCTTATGATGGCACCCTTTGCAGTGGTGCCATCCCTTATGATTCTTGTGCAAGACTTGTGATGGAGATGGGACAATGGCTCTTGTCCAAAGGTGAATAGAAAGTTGGCTAGATTGTCGGGCTCAATTGGTAGTGATCAATGGCTCCATGTCTAGCTGGCAGCCGGTATCAAGTGGAGTGCCCCAAGGGTCGGTCCTGGGGCCGATTTTGTTCAATATCTTCATAAATGATCTGGAGGATGGTGTGGATTGCACCCTCAGCAAGTTTGCAGATGACACTAAACTGGGAGGAGAGGTAGATACACTGGAGGGTAGGGATAGGATACAGAGGGACCTAGACAAATTAGAGGATTGGGCAAAAAGAAATCTGATGAGGGTCAACAAGGACAAGTGCAGAGTCCTGCACTTAGGACGGAAGAATCCCAATGCACCGCTACAGACTAGGGACCGAATGGCTAGGCAGCAGTTCTGCAGAGAAGGACCTAGGGGTGACAGTGGACGAGAAGCTGGATATGAGTCAACAGTATGCCCTTGTTGCCAAGAAGGCCAATGACATTTTGGGATGTATATGTAGGGGCCAGCAGATCGAGGGATGTGATCGTTCCCCTCTATTCAACATTGGTGAGGCCTCATCTGGAGTACTGTGTCCAGTTTTGGGCCCCACACTACAAGAAGGATGTGGAAAAATTGGAAAACGTCCAGCGGAGGGCAACAAAAATGATTATGGGTCTGGAACACATGACTTATGAGGAGAGCCTGAGGGAACTGGGATTGTTTAGTCTGCGGAAGAGAAAAATGAAGGGGGATTTGACAGCTGCTTTCAACTACCTGAAAGGGGGTTCCAAAGAGGATGGCTCTAGACTGTTCTCAGTGGTAGCAGATGACAGAACAAGGAGTAATGGGCACAAGTTGCAGTGGGGGAGGTTTAGGTTGGATATTAGGAAAAACTTTTTCACTAGGAGGATGGTGAAACACTGGAATGTGTTACCTAGGGAGGTGGTGGAATCTCCTCCTTTGGAAGTTTTTAAGGTCAGGCTTGACAAAGCCCTGGCTGGGATGATTTAGTTGGGGATTGGTCCTGCTTTGAGCAGTGGGTTGGACTAGATGACCTCCTGAGGTCCCTTCCAACCCTGATATTCTACGATTCTCTTTAGGGGCTCCTGAGGCTGCAGAAAGCTTGTCAACTGTTGCCCTTATCCAAGACGTGGGGTTTGATCTTCAGTCAGTTACTGATGCGAGTGTGTGTGCACTCGGAAGCTGAATTTGGAGGTGCTTCCCTGCAAAATGCACACACGGCCCACCTTTGCCACATGACTGGGCATTTAGGATGGTATTTTTACATAATGCGCATGCAGTTGCATTCATATTCGTGGTGCACTCGGTTGCATAAAGATCTCAGGTGCAGTGGCTCAATGCATGGCTGAGGCAGTGGGTGCTTGTCTAGTCCCAGTGCCAAGGGTATTGTGGAGATAAAAAAAGAGAACACAAACCATTTTTAAGCCTTGAACTGTTAGCTATGCTATTCCCATGTTATCTCTGACTGCGCTTGCCAATCACAGTGCTTGCCAATCACACTGATGGAGGGGTACATCAGATATGTGCACCCTGCCCCCCAAATAGTCCCATAACCATCCAGATAGCAAGAGTTTGAATTCCAAGCAGTGGCTTAGCAGCTAGCGCAGAGTCCCAGTCCATGCCAGCTTGGCTCAGAGAGTGGCCATAGGTTGCCCACAGGCCACACCAGGTTGGCTCAGAGAGTGGCCATTAGCTGCTCCAGGCTACACCAGGTGGGTTTAGAATGGCCATTGTCCACCCACAGGCCACACCAGGTTGACTCAGAGAGGGGCGATTGGCGGCTCGCAGGCTACACCACATCAGCTGCTCCTGGTTCACTCTCCTGGCATGAGCAATTTCTGTAAATAGTCAAATCTGTGTTAACAAAAACAACAGATTTTTTTGCATTTCAGCATTCTGCTTTTGATATGTGTGGAGGCCAGAAGCAACTTTTCAAAGCTCTGGAGCAGTGTAGCCCTGACAGACACAGAGGCTTCTCCTGTCACATCCTCCAGCAGCTGCAGTGGCTCGTTAAGGAAGTGAATACAGCCAGCAAGAGACTTGAGGTAGGCAGTTGCTTGGGCTGGGGGAGGGAGGGGGAAATCTCTGCTGACCGCAGACTGATGGTGCCCAGCAGACAATGATCTGTCTCCTCTGAGGAGACGTGGTGAGTCTCTGTCCGGCTCCTCGTGGCTAGGTTTATGACTCCATGGTGACTGACTGGCTGGAGGCGCCCAGCAAACTGGACTGTCTTCCTACCCCTGGGGCAGCACCACTGTGGGAAGAAGGCTCTGCCATTACTGCAGTCCACCCTGAGCCTGTGCTGGAGAGGCAGCAAGGACTCCCATCCCCAGGGCCCACCTCCCAACAGACTCAAATCCACTCACCTAAGCAATACTAGTGATGCTGTGGGGATGGCAGAGGCTGTTGGTCCTCAGGCCACAGCTTTGCCACATGGTGGGACATGGCAGCCACAGCGCTAAGCAAAGCAGGCAGAAGCAGCTCACCAGTCCCCCATCTGTACAGTGAGGATAACAACCTGGCCCTGCTTCCCAGAGTGAGGTGCCCAGACACTATGGTGGTGGAAGGCAAATGAATACCTAGACTAATGGTTGGGGTCTGTATGAAGGAGCAGCAAGTGAACGAGCCTCCTCGACACTGCTCATGTGCATGTCCTACCCCCTAACCCAGACCTCTCCCAGCATGGGGCAATGTAGGCCAGTCTGTCTGGTGCTGGGCTTAGGTGCCCAGACCTCTCCCTGCATGGGGGGAGGGAGGGGGGACGCAGGCTGGTCTGTCTGGTGCTGAGCTCGGGCATCTAGCTGTTCAAAGGCGAGCCAACATGCTCTGCACACACGCTCCCATGTAGGGCACATGTGCACAGGGCAACATGGAAAAGCCCCGCCCGAGGGGTTGCGGGGGTGTCCCACAGAAGAGGCTTATCCCCTGCTCCAAAGGCAGAGGCCCCTGCACCCCTCCATCCCATGCCAAGCCCCTCAGGCCAAGCGAGCGGCTGTGGACAGTTCGCTTTCTGGCTCGGTTCAGCAAAGCTGGGCGAGCACACGGCCCCATGCGTTTGTTTGTCGGAGGTGCCGCCCTAAGCTCTGCAGCACTGTCAGTCAGCACATAGTTGCTGTTTACTTGCTGGTTCTTGTAAAAATCCCCCAAATAGCATTTTAATAGTGTCAGGCAGGCCTCGCATGGCACGTCCCGGCCTGAGGGGGAGGGGCTGCAGAGGAGTCAGTGCGGCTGCTGGTGCTGGGAGCTCACAGGGACTTGGGAGCACCAGGTGCACTGTGACTCAGGGGAGGAGCTGACATCGCTCCAACCACCACACCCTCCAGGTACAAGTCCAGGGGGTCCCACAGCTTGAGCAAAGGGGTGGCAGGAGAGCGAAGGCTGTAATCCCCTCAGTCCCAATAAAATGCAGCAGCTCCTCGCTTGGGCCCTGGGGGGCTCCGGAGCAAGGTTAGACTTCTCTGCGCTAGAGCCCAGGTACCCGCTCCAGCCCAGCCCTGGCAGCCATCAACAGGCGCCTGACAGTTTTCTGGCCATGGTCAGCCCACGATGTCCCCTCTGCATTGTCCCCTGGCTGTGGCTTTGTACCCTGCGGGGCTCCAGCCAGTGTGCTACTGTGGGACTCCAACTCCGAGGCCCCCAGCCCTGCTGTACAGAGGGCCCTTCTCCTCATCTCCAGCCCCCAGCCAGAGTGTGACCTGGGAGTGGGGCACTTGTCTGCACTGACCTTTGTCAGGCTTCTGGGCTGGCTGCTGGCTCTGTGCCCTTGGGAGCCTCTGTTCAGTCCTTGGCTGCAGGGCCCCTCGTCAGCCCTGTCTGCTCCCACACCCCATCACACCTCCTGGGTAGCTGCTGCCTTCCCAGAGGGAGTTCCCAGAGGCAGGCTGGGGCTTCTTTACCATCTTGCAGGATGGCGGGGAGCAGAATCAGTTTCATCACAGCCAATAGTTCTTGAAGCCCAGGGGCACACATGGCAAAAGGCCTCTGAGGCACTCAACTAGGATCAGCCCTCTGGCCTGGGGCAGGCTGAGGAAACCCCTGACTGAGTGCACTCCAGGCCAGAGCCCCTTGGCAGGGCTGCAGAGGGCAGGACCTGCCAGGAATCAGGAGGCAGCAGTGCCCTGGTGGGCCAGGCAGGTAAACAGAGGCTTAACGTGGCACCGTGGAAGCTCAGGGTGGACTAGCCCAGATACCCTAAAGAGCCCCTAGTCCACTGGCTGGAGATGGGTCTGGGCCACAAACTCCCATCAGCTGCTTGGACAATCCCAGCTCCACTCTGACATGCCTCCCCGCCCTGCTTCCTGGCTCTTTCAAGCACTACTCCAAATGGGCTATGGCCCCCAAAGCCATGCTGCCACTGTGGGGATGGGGCCTAGCCCAGGAGGACAGTTCAAGCTAGCACCTAAAAATAGCAGTGTGGACATTGCGGCACATGAGCTCAAACTCAGGGCTTTGGGGGGACTTGGCAGGGGCAGCTAGCCTGAGCCTCTGCCAGAGCCGCAATGTCCATGCTGCTAATTTTAGTACCTCCCAGCTGCAGTGTAGATATACTCCAAGGGTGCACCCCCCCCACCCCAGCATGAGCACCTCCCACTCACCCCAGGGCTGCTTCAGCCTCCCCCGCAACAGACCTGTCCCACAGTGCTTTCTGCTTCTCTGGACGCTTTCAGGGTCGTGAAACACACAACAGCTGCATTATCCCCTCTGTGGGGTTGTCACTATCACGGGCCTCACCCCCAGTCACCTGGTGAATCACGCAGGGTGCTGCCTGGGTTTTCTCCAGTAACTCAGGGGCTGAGCGAGATTCTCAGCAGCAGTGCCAAGTCTCACTCACACTCCTTGCAAGCGGCAGAGCGCAGTGCTCTGAATGATTGAGCACCCACCCTCCACTCCCAGAGTGATGCATCAGCTCCTGTTCACACAGTGCAAACACCCCTCAATCTGCAGAGTACCCAGAACAAACATGGCAAACACCCAGGGAATAATGGAGGTTTCAGGGGTGCAGAACGAAGATCCTGGGACATGATGTGAAAACCTGGTCAGCTCAATACCCTGCCTGTCAAGCCTGGCTGAAGCAAGACCCCAGGCCCAGCTGGGACCCCTCAAGCCGAGGGTTTAGAAGATGCAGTATTAGAAATGGGATGGCAATCGCAAACTGGGCAACTTCTGCCCAGCAGCTGGTGTTGGGAGAAGGCCTGACTAGCCAAAGCCCCGCCTAGGCTGTGGTACAGCCAGAGCTGATGTGGATTGTGTACTGATCTGGTAACAGCTATTTTTAGGACAACTTTCAATTCTGGAGAAAGACCAAGTGAGTAAACAAAACAACAGACCTCCTCCCCCCACAGCAGATATGGTTCCAATAGTTACAAAGAAAGGCTGAACCTCACCGCCTGTAAGCTGAAGGTCTATATTAGGAAAAGCATTTGTGATGGTATTTCTGGAGATCTGTCAGGGCCCAGCTGGAGACTGCGGTGTACTTGGAAGGGAGGGTATGTGGAAGGGGAGCCATCACACAAAGCCTTTCCATATTGACTGGTTCTGCAGATAGCTCTTGTCTATTGTGGCTCAAGGGTTTCCTCTGATGCAGCTGGCACCAGGGGTCAGGCTACTGGATGCAGGGGCCATTGGGGCACTCCACGGTGGTAATGTCCATGTGTTTCTGTCTTTCTCCTAAAACAAAACTAACAGAATAAAAACCTGGAATGGGGGAGTGGTGGGGAGAGTGGTGAGGGGGGTGGAGTGGGTGAGAAATAAAAAAAAGGAATGGGCTAAAACTAGCAAAGCTAATATAATCAGAGAAGGGTAAAAGACACTGAAAACACTGAGATGAACAACTGGGCTTTCCTGCCCCCCTCGCCTTTAGATGGTGAGCTCTGTAGGGCAGGGTCCTGTTTATTATAGGTCTGAAAAGCACCTGACATGCTTTGGAGCACTATGCACGACATGCACCCCCTGCAGGGAGCCAGCCTGATGCCTGTGCACCACCAAAGCCCCATTTACGACCTTAATGTAAGAGCGGCCATACTACAGCAGACCAATGGGCCATCCAGCCCAGCATCCGGTCTTCTGGCAGTGGCCAATACCAGATGCTTCAGAGTGAATGAATAGAACAGGGAATGAACAGAAAAATTTTGAGTGATTCATCTTGTCATCCAATCCCATCTTCTGGCAATTGGAGGTTTAGAGACACCCAGAGCATGGAGTTGTGCCCCTGACCATCTTGGCTAATAGCCATTGATGGACCTATTGCCCATTAATTTAGGACTTAAGTGGTTTGGAGGCAATACGCTGGACCAGTGTGCCCTTGTTGAGTCAACAGTGTGACCTCGTTGCCAAGAAGGCCAATGGCATTTTGGGGTGTATAAGTAGGGGCATTGCCAGCAGATCGAGGGACATGATCGTTCCCCTCTATTCGACATTGGTGAGGCCTAATCTGGAGTACTGTGTCCAGTTTTGGGCCCCACACTACAAGAAGGATGTGGAAAAATTGGAGAGAGTCCAGCGAAGGGCAACAAAAATGATTAGGGGTCTGGAACACATGATTTATGAGGAGAGGCTGAGGGAACTGGGATTATTTAGTCTACGGAAGAGAAGAATGAGGGGGCATTTGATATCTGCTTTTAACTACCTGAAAGGTGGATCCAAAGAGGATGGATCTAGACTATTCTCAGTGATAGCAGATGAAAGGACAAGGAGTAATGGTCTCAAGTTGCAGTGGGGGAGGTTTAGGTTGGATATTAGGAAAAACTTTTTCACTAGGAGGGTGGTGAAACACTGGAATGCGTTACCTAGGGAGGTGGTGGAATCCCCTTCCTTATAAGTTTTTAAGGTCAGGCTTGACAAAGCCCTGGCTGGGATGATTTAGTTGGGATTGGTCCTGCTCTGGGCAGGGGGTTGGACTAGATGGCCTCCAGAGGTCTTTTCCAACTCTGTTATTCTATGATTCTATGACCTCTGCACAAGGGAGAATTTCACTGTTCCCAGCACTGTCTAAGTACTGACATCCAGAAACAAATGTTAAAAAAACATTATTGGGTTGCTAAGTCAAGCACTCAAAACTTTGGAAATGCCAGAATTAAGGCTGCCTGCACAACCCTATTATCCCCATTTTACAGATAGAGAGCGAAGCACAGAGCGATTAAGGCCAGAAATGGCTATTCATTTCGGGTGCCCAATCGGAGTTGCCAGAGACCTGATTTTTTTAGAGAATTTAGGAGATTTGTAGCATGTTATATGTTCACATCACCTCTCCCATTGACCTCAGTTAGCATTTCTGTAAATCATACCCCGTGTCTCAGGCTGGGCACCCAGAAAATGAGGAACCTACAATTAATTAGTGTCCACCTGTGAAAAGCTGAGTTTAGCTGACTTGCCCAACAAGCAATAGAATCCAATTCTCCAGCGCAGCATTCGACTGCCTTAACCATGAGACCATCCTTTCTTTTCCTGCAATCCCTTGCCTCGTTCACACTATGCCTTCCAACTCCTGCAACAAATGAGGCAAGGGTCCTACTGACAACAGTGTCCTTCACTACACAACCTGATTCATCCCAGAGCAGGGTCCATTCTGTACACTGAATGATGCAGGAGTCCTGTGGAAAAATAGTATGTGATCATGCAATTGAAGACTGTGTCACATATTATGCACAGACAACCTTAATTCTGTCATTTCCTAACTTTTGCAACATTCACGTTCTTTTAATATAGGTTTTTGCCTGTAATTTCCTAGATTTTTAACAAGGCAAACAGCTAATTCTATCCTGTGGAATCATACTGACCCCCATTTAGGTAACTGGCAGGGTTAGAACTTTAGTACACAGACCTCTGCCACTTGAGCTAACAGAGTAACTGGGAGCAGCAATAGACTGTTATCTCTATGTGGATCAGTCACCATAGGAATGAGCTATATACTTCGCCAGTGGGTTCCACAGCTATTTGCAGACATTAGAGGAATGCCCATAAGGAATGCTAATAAGCTCCCCCAAAATAATGGTTATGGACCTTTCTGCCCCTGAACCTTCCAGCCTGCCCTTGTCCCAGTGTCCCCACCATTCCCTATGAGCTCCACATCCCTGTCCCCCCACAGCTCCATGTCTTCCACTCCCACCCTGCCCATGTTTTGTCCCTGTCCCAGTCTCCCCTCTCTAGTTCCTCATCCCAGTCTCTCTCCCCCACCCCCAGTTCTTTATCCCAGTCTGTTTTACACACACACACAGCTCCTCATCCCAGTTCCCTACTCTCCCCTGGCTCCTTGCTCCAGTCCCTCCTTTCTGGCACTTCATTCCAGTCTCTCCCCTTGCCAATTCCTCTGGCCTGGCTCCTCACCTCTCTGTGTTCCAGTCAGGCTACTCCTACTCCTCCATGCTGCCTGAGGACTTTCAGTGAGGACACAGAGCACAGGAGAGATGGTCTCCCTGCTCTCAGTTCCAGTGCCCGGCAGCCCCGGGATGGAGCATGCTCATTGCAGGCAGCCCCTAATGAGTCTTTATTGAACATGTGCAAATTGCGATTTCCAGTGGTTCATGCCATGGCCAAATGTGGGTGGATATTCACGGAAATGGCAAAAGGCACCTCCCTGACCCCAAGCTCACCTCTGTCAGCTTAAAAGTCCCTACTCCAAAGCACAGAGGTGCTGGAGTGTCTCAATGAAACAGACAAGATAATTTTTTAGCATGAACAACACAACATACTTTTTCCCAACCTTGTTCTGAAAAGCTGCTCAACTATTTCTGCTGAGAGTTTTCAAAAAAAAAAAAATTCAGCCTGTGGCAATCTCCCAGGGCTAGACCAGTGCTCGCCCCCCACAACATACACTTTTACCTTCTCCCCAGACAGTGGAGAAAGGGGGGGTTCATCTCTCTGCAAGCCTGAGCTTCTCTGGCCCAGCCTTCCCCTTCTACTTTGTCTTTCCTGTCTCTCTTTTAACTGTCCCTGCTGCTGAGCTGAGCTGAATCAACTTGCTAGCTGTTTAATCATCCTGCCCTTAATCAATTAGCTCCTCAGTTTGGCCCATATGGGGAGGCTTGTAAAATGCACAGGAATGATGATTCAACTCTATGCTACTCACCTGTTGTCCCACACTGCCCCCATTCCCCATTTGGGGCCTTTTCTCTCCTTCCCAGGGCTCTGCTTTCCCTCTGTGGGCTGCCCTCCCCTTCCAGGAGCAAGGTCTCTTTAAACTGGCTCTCTACAATGACCATAGGAACCTTCTCCATCCTCACCCAGCAAAAGTTCATTCCCCTCTATTCGGCATTGGTGAGGTGTCATCTGGAGTAGTGTCCAGTTTTGGGCCTCACACTACAACAAGGATGTGGAAAAATTGGAAAGAGTCCGGCGGAGTGCAACAAAAATGATTAGGGGACTGGAACACATGACTTACGAGGAGAAGCTGAGGGAACTGGGATTATTTAGTCTGCAGAAGAGAAGAATGAGGGGGCATTTGATAGCTGCTTTCAACTACCTGAAAGAGGGTTCCAAAGAGGATGGATCTAGACTGTTCTCAGTGGTAGCAGATGACAGAACAAGGAGTAATAGCCTCAAGTTGCAGTGGGGGAGGCCTAGGTTGGATATTAGGAAAAACTTTTTCACTAGGAGGGTGGTGAAACACTGGAATGGGTTACCTCGGGAGGTAGTGGAATCTCCTTCCTTAGAGGTTTTTAAGGTCAGGTTTGACAAAGCCCTGGCTGGGATGATTTATTTGGGGATTAGGTCCTGCTTTGAGCAGGGGGTTGGACTAGATGACCTCCTGAGGTCCCTGCCAACCCTATGATTCTAAGTTGCTCTGTGACGGAAGGGGTAACTCTGACATCTCTGTTTCTGCCCCCCTTTTTCACACCAGGGGGCCCTTTTATATCACTGGGCTTCTCCCCCATTTTAATATCTCCCCCAGGTTACCCTGCATTTCAATACATGGCTGTTCTGGCTCTGGATCACTCTGGCCCTTGACTTTTTCACATACAATTTTGCCTGCTTTCTCTACGAATCCTTGTTCTGGTTTTTCCCCCTTTTCGTTCCCCTCTAACTTGTGATCTTCGCCAAGGCCTTTGGGTTCTTGGCTTGTCTCCTGTTGAGTCTGTTCTGCTTCTTCCTTCTCTAGCCCCCACTTGGCTTCTTGACCTGTTCCTCAACACCTGGTCCTGCCCTCCTGGGCTTCCCCAACTCCCCCTGGGTGAACACATGACCTCAACAGCCTGAGGATATGGGCCCTCCCATTGGCTCCCTACATGTCCGGAGAAGCTCAGGCTGCATCCATGGTGCTGAGCGACAGTGAAGCAGCTGGTTAGGATTATGATACTGTGACAGATTGAAGCCCATTTCCTTTCAGAAAGGGGAGAGATGCCCAGAGAACAGAGTGCCCAAGCTCAGCTTTGTGGCTCACCTTCCTCCTGGGCGGTGGGTGAAGCAAGCTTGTCTCCTGTCTTCCTTATGGTACCCGGAGGGGGATAGGTCCCTGGGGCCATGTCCTGGGCATTGGGTGGAGCTGTGGGTGGGGAGGGGCTATCTGCTCCCGGGGCTTGCAGTGAGGAGCATTGGCTCTTAAGAATATTCATGTTATTACTTTGGCTGCTGTTAATATTGTCCTGAGGAATCTGAGCATCAGAGGGAAATGGTAATTTTCAGGAATTTATATATCTGCCAAACGTGAACAGAATTTCTTGAGACAAAGAAAGGCACTTTTCTAGCCCAAGGCTTCTCTCTGCCCAATTTCAAACAACAGATGTGTCAAAGGTTCTCAAAAACAGGAAGCAGATCTCCTTCATAAAGGAAAGGGTTCAACAACACCCACTAGCATCACCCCTTATAATACTAACAAAGAGCCTGGCCACGTCCTGCGGAGCTGGGCATGGAGAGGACTCACATGGCAAGGAGGGGCTGTTTTCTCTGTGATGGCATGTTCCCCTTGCCCATCGCAAAGAGCGCAGGGCACATACAGGACTGGCAGGCTCCACCCACCAGATCTGTTTGGGAGAAAACTCCATGGTGAAACTCCCTGCAATTTCCTCCCCACTTCACCCTGGGTGTAGGGCTTGGGAGCAGAACAATCGCCCTATCATCCAGTGGCCTCAAGTATAAGGTCTGGGAGCTGCGTTCTGTTCCACTCAGCCGTGCCATTGTGGAATGTGCAGGCAGGAACCACCATGCTTCTCTGACACGGCCTAGTTCACACTGGAATTCAATCTATCCACAAAGCTGGCACCAGTGCACACCTGTCGGTCACTACAGCTGGCACCAATGCACACCCCTATGGCCGGTACAGCTGGCACCAATGTACACCTGTCGGTCAGTACAGCTGGCACCAGTGCACACCCCTAGGGCCGGTACAGCTGGCACCAATGTACACCTGTCCATCAGTACAGCTGGCACCAGTGCACACCCCTAGGGCCGGTACAGCCGGCACCAATGTACACCTGTCCATCAGTACAGCTGGCACCAGTGCACACCCCTAGGGCCGGTACAGCCGGCACCAATGTACACCTGTCCATCAGTACAGCTGGCACCAGTGCACACCCCTAGGGCCGGTACAGCCGGCACCAATGTACACCTGTCCATCAGTACAGCTGGCACCAGTGCACACCCCTAGGGCTGGTACAGCCGGCACCAATGTACACCTGTCCATCAGTACAGCTGGCACCAGTGCACACCCCTAGGGCCGGTACAGCTGGCACCAATGCACACCTGTCGGTCAGTACAGCTGGCACCATTGCATACCCCTAGGGCCGGTACAGCTGGCACCAATGCACACCTGTCGGTCAGTACAGCTGGCACCATTGCACACCCCTCAGTTGGTACAGTTTACACCAGTGCACACTCCTAGGGCCAGTACAGCTGGCACCAATGCACACCCCTCAGTCGGTACAGTGGGTACCCGGGCACACCCCTCGGTCAGTACAGCTGACACATATGTACACACATGCATCCACCCACAGTCGTGCACACAGACAGACACACAATAGCTGTAAGGCCAACACTGACACATGCATGCACGTATACTCTCACATACAGACAGAGATCCACATGCACATGTGTATGTTTACATACGTTCACACAGACACACCCACACACATATACACACACATTACGTTTTCTGCCATAAGAACCGAACTTTTGCATCCCCATTTCCTCAGTTCTGGTCCTGCAGGACACACTTCTCCCCCTATTTTAATGTCTGTTCAGGACCCCACCTGAACTTGCTGTCTTCTCTGGCCCATCTGGCATGTGTCCTGGCCCCACCAACCCCTAGATCGTTCATGGATGGAGGTCAGAAGGGACCACTGTGACCATCCAGTTGGGCTCCTGCACCACCCAGTGACTCCTGCCTGCAGCCCAGTACTGACAGAGCACAGCTATTACCCAGGACAGAGAATCAACCCCTCCCTTGGTAAGCGATTCCTAGGGTTAATTCCTCTCCCCTTCACTTCATTGCCAGTCTGAATTTGTCTGGCTTCAGCTCCCGCCGTTGGATTATTAGACCTTTGTCTGAGAGGTCACAGAGACCTCTGCTATTGGAGACCTCCTCCCCATGTAGGTTCTTATAGACCTGGGTCAAGTCACCTCTTCCCCTGTTCCTTGCTAAGCTAAAGAGATGGAGCTCCTTCAGTCTCTCCCTAACAAGCAGATTTTCTCGACCTCGGATCATCCTTCTAGGTCTTCTATGAATCCTTTTTAATTTGTCAACATCCTCTCCAAGATATGGACACCAGAGCTGGACACAGTATCCAGAGGTAACATCTGGCCCTACTGGATATTCTCCATTTACTCATCCAAGGGTCATGTTAGCCCTCTAAAGGTATGTCTACACTGCAGCTGGGAGGAGTGATTCCCAGGGCAAGTAGACAAACCAACGCTAGCTCAGCTCAAGCTAGTGCACTAAAAATAGTAGTGTGGTTCTTGTGGCATAGGGAGCAGCGTGGACTAGCCATCTGAACTCAGCCCCAGAAGGTTAGACGAGCTTGGATATAGATATAGGTGGCTAGTGTGATCCACCGCCAGTGCTGCAATGTCCAAACTGCTATTTTTAGCACACTGGCTGGAACAGAGCTAGCATAAATCTGTCAACCTGGGCTGGGACTCACACCTCCCAGCTGTAGTGTGTACATACCCTAAGCCACAGCACGTCATTGGGAGCTTGTGTTCAGTTGGTGTCTGCCATGACTCCTAAAACAGAGTCCTGCTTTTCAAGATATGCCCCCATCCTGTGGATGGGACCTACATTCTTTATTCCAAGCTGTGTGTGGCTGTATTAAAATGCATATTTTTCCTGTGAGTCCAGTTTACCAAGTGACTCAGATTACTGTTACTCCTAGGGGAATTCTGCACCACTGCACGTGCACAGAATTCATGTCCCCCGCAGATTTGCTTCCCTTCAGAAAAATGACTTTCTGACAGGGAAGCTGCAAGAGCAGTCACACACCACTCCCTAGCAGCACAGGTACAACGTCTCAGGCACCAGAGCAGCTGGCAAAGAGGTAAATCACTGTGGGGCTGGGGACACCTCAGCCAGTGGCTTCTACCCTGAGCCAGGATTAGCTGCAAGTCCTGGCTGGGCTGGAGGCAGGAGAGGATGGGACTTCCTCTTCCCCTGCAAGGAGTGGCTGGGGCTGTGTCAGACACGCCCCCAGAAACCTCCCCCAGCTGTAGGAAGCTCAGCATCCTCCCCTGCTTCCTGTCCCCATCACTCCTTAGCTGTGGGGAGAAGGGTCACTGTACGGGGAGCTGCTCCCCCATCCACCCAACCCCTGTGCATCTGGACATCCCAAACCCAGACACCCCTGTCAAGCCTCACCTGGTACATCCAGAACCATCCTAGCCCTCCATACCCGAACCCCACCCCACTGAACCTCAACCCCTGCATCTGGAGCTCCCCTTTAGCAAGACCCCCTGCTTCTGGACCCCCACCCCTGCATCCAGACAACCATCCCCACTGAACTCACTCCTACACTCAACCCCCAATCCTGATGTCCCACCCTCTGCACCACCCTGAGCCCCCACATCCAGACCCCCATGCCACTGACCACCAACTACCTGCACCCAGACCCCCACTCCACCAAGCCCCATTCCCCCAGCCCCCCCTGCTGAGAACCCCATCACTGAGAAACCCAGACCCCTCCGCTGAGCCCCCATCACTTTCAGCTGGAAACCCCTGCAGAGTCCCATTGCCCCTGCACCTGGAACCGCCCCCAATGAGCCTCTGTGCATCCAGATCCCCCCACACCTAGACCCCCCCACTGAGCTGCCTGCACCCAGATTGTCCCACACAGAATCCTCTTACCCCACACCTGGATTCCCCCCACACTGAGCCTCTCCACACTTGGATCCTGCCTGGTTGAGCCTACTTGCCCCACAGCTGGTGCAGCTGGCGCAGAGGGGCATGGGCCCAGGGTGTTTCTGGGGCAGGCCCAGGCCTTATACTGTGTCAGGTTCAGGTGCAGCCTCACCGCTGAGTCTGTATCCTGGGGGTGGGGAGTGGGAGGGCTGCAGGGTGATCTTCCACCTTCGTGCAGCCAGTGGTCTGTGGTCCCCACTGCCATGCTGGAGCCACTGCATTTATTTATTGACAAATAAAACTTGCAGAACTGTAAAATATCGTGCAAAGAATTTTTGATCTTTTGGCGCAGAATGCCCTCAGGAGTCTACTGTGGATACCTGGCCTATCCTTTACATTATTTACCATGCCATTAATTTTGTGTCAGCTGCAAAATTTACCAGAAATGATTTTCTGTTTTCTTCCAGATCATTGATAAAGCTGTTGAATAGTAATGGGCCAAGACCCTGTGGGTCTGCACTAGAAACACACCCCCTTGGATGACAATTCCCCATTTACAATTACAGATCTATCAGTTAGCTATTTTTGTTCCACTTAACATGGGCTGCACTGGTTTTGTAAAGTGCTAATTTCTTCATCAGAATGTTGTGCGGGACTAAGTCAAACGCTATATAGAGTTGAAGTATATTCTGCCAACACCGTTACTTAGTCAACCAAACTTGTAATCTCATCAAGAACCAATAGCAAATTTGTTTGACCGCCCCTGTTTTCCATAACACCATGTGGGTTGGCATTAGTTATGCTGCCACCCTTTTGATCCCTCACTGGTTGTGTCCAGTTTCAGGTAACCTTCCTGCAGCTGAACTGCAGCAGTTACAGTCTCTGCTACGTTGCCCAGTCCCTGGGGGAGTTACATGCCCCTGTTGCTTTTTAAATCAAACGTCTTGTTTTTCTGTCTTGTAAGTTGCCATAAAGGGAAGATCCATTCAGCTGGAGGATGGTTAAGCTCAGCAGACTCCTTGGAAGCAGACAGCAGTTTGCTTTGAATGTGCCCTCTCACCCAGAATTCAGCTGTACAAACGTAACTTCTTGGCTCATGTTGCCATGGGCCACTGCAACCCCAACATGGCTAGTGAATCAAGGTTGTTTCCCATGGCCACCTGATGGGGAGGTGAAAGGCCAGAGTTCGGGGCTCTCAGGCCCCATGCCTTCCTGGGAGGATTTTTTACCAACCTCTTCTCTTCTCTGAACTTTCCAGTAATACCTGTAGCACGCAAAACACAATGAGGTCCGTTCTCCCCCTAGATGCAGTGTAACTATAGCATGGCATTTCTCCTGACTCACACCACAGTAAGTAAGAGAAGAATGAGGCCCTGAATGCTCCATAGCTGAGGCCACAGATTCACAGCTAGGCAATTTACCAGGGCAATGTAGTTTGTGACACGATTTTCCAATGAACTCTGAGGAAGACCCACATCATAGCCCTATCACCTCCTGCATGCTGTGCCTGCCAGCCCTTGGATCCCTTTTGTCCTAGTGCTGGTTGGCTGGCATGACATCATTTTGTATCCATCAAAGTCTCTAAACCCCCAGTCAACCAGAAATGACTGATTCCTGGGCCTGAGGGAGGGTGGAATCTCATACAAATGGCTGACATGGGCAGTAGGAGATTTCAAAGAGGAATTGGGTGTTGTAATGCTATGGAGTGTGGTGGTGGGTGATTAAAACAATTTCCATAGGTAGAGAAAGGCTGGATGTTTCCAAGATGTTAGGTCCATTCTGAGAACATTAGAGGCACCATGGACCAACTGCCCTCCTAACAATACTATTGGTTCCTCCAAGTCACCCCTAGTAACCCCTCCAGCACTATACCAGCAGCCTCAATGCATCTCCAAATGATATGGAGAGTTGAAATCCAAAAAAGACAAAGCAATTCAATTTTGGATGGAGCGGGGCTACCTTGCAGCACCCCAACTGTACCCCCACTCCAGCTACCACTCCCTCCTCCCCTTCTATCTCCCCCCACCCCTGGCAGTGTCCTCTTTTTGGGAAACTGAAATATGCTATGACCAGTAAGGGCTGTAGCCTTCAATGGAAAGCGGAGACAATGTCTTGGCTGGTTCTTCAAAGCATTTCCCCTTCCTGACCAGCACCACTTAGTCTTGCCTAGGTTCAGCTGGAGTAGCTGCTGCTTGTCCAAGAACTGATCTCCTTCAGGCATTCTGACATTTCAGCAGTGGCGGTGGCTGCATCAGTTCAGAAGGAGATATAGAGTACATGCTGTGGGGGCTGAGTGCACTATGTCTCCCAGTGGACTCTTGTAGATATTGAAGAGAAGCAGGGATAGTCTGGGTCCTGGTGGGACCCTTCTCCTTTGGAGAAGAGGCGTAGTGACCCATCCCTGATCTGAGTTCTGCTGGAAAGGAATGATTGGTGCCACTATCACGCTGGGCCATCTACTGCTGCTGCATCATGTAGGTGGGACAACAGCGCCTTGTGGGCCACTGTGCCAAAGGCTGCAGAGAGGCCCAGCAGTGTGAGGCTGGAGATCTTGCCTCTGTCCATGACCCCGAGCAGGTCATCTTTTAGTGCTGTGAGAGCTGTCTCTGTGCTGCCCTGGTCTGAACCCCAAATGTGTCTTTAAAAATCAGTTAGGAGACTGCAAACACTATTATGCATCAATCATAAGTCTGTTTAATGCGTGGTGTCCCTACAGAGCAGAGTTAAGGTCACCTGGAAACCCTAACTCTGTATTTCCATTCCTTAACACATTGGCATTTTTTTAAACTTTAACCTTATTCAGAATTTCCTGAGTTTGTAAAGTTTGTTCTTGGGATAATTACAACAGCCTTTTAATATTTTCATTCTTAAGTTACTGATATGAATTCAACCTTAGGTCCAGTTTAAGGTAGTTTTTATCTGGGATTAGATAGATTTGTTATTTACTTTATCATGCACAGTGGCTCAAATTCTGATCTCAATTACACTAGTTTGACAAAGCCTCTCATACTATCCAGTCTTTGGCTAATTCATGTTTTTTAAACTGTGGGACAATAATTAATGTGATGCGACTGTGTGTAACATTATTGCCACAACCTGAGTGTAGGTATTGTGCTGCCTTTCTGCAGCCAAGACAAGAGACGTCACCCTAAGATTGGACAGATTTCTGAAGTCGATGGGAAACGATCCACTGGTGATGGTTCAGATTGACTCTAATGACACTGCATCATTCGATGTCTTACAGATAGTAGATGACTTCAGGAAGCGTGCTGAAGACAAAGATATCCAAGCAATTGTCTCTGAGATCCTTCCCGTCCCATGAGCAAAGGAAGACAGAGGGCAGAAGATTCTGGAAGTGAACTGCTGGCTAGGTAAGTGGGGTAGGGTTTTTTTATGTGGAACATTCCAACATTCTATGCCAACAAGGGGCTGTATAGTTTGGATGGCCTCCACCTCAGTAGAAGAGGGACCAGTCTTCTCAGGGACAGTCATGGTGGCTACAATATCAGGAGGGCACTAAACTAATTACAAATGAGGGAAGATATGAGTACTCAGCACAAAATCGAAATGTTGAGAACAAAATTAATCAAGGAAGCAAAGAACATGAATAAAAGAAATTCTTGAATTGCCTATACACTAGTGCTAGGAGCCTGGGTAACAAACAAGAAGAACTGGAACATATAGTCGTATATCATAGAATCATAGAATATCAGGGTTGGAAGGGACCCCTGAAGGTCATCTAGTCCAACCCCCTGCTCGAAGCAGGACCAATTCCCAGTTAAATCATCCCAGCCAGGGCTTTGTCAAGCCTGACCTTAAAAACCTCTAAGGAAGGAGATTCTACCACCTCCCTAGGTAACGCATTCCAGTGTTTCACCACCCTCTTAGTGAAAAAGTTTTTCCTAATATCCAATCTAAACCTCCCCCACTGCAACTTGAGACCATTACTCCTCGTTCTGTCATCTGCTACCATTGAGAACAGTCTAGAGCCATCCTCTTTGGAACCCCCTTTCAGGTAGTTGAAAGCAGCTATCAAATCCCCCCTCATTCTTCTCTTCTGCAGGCTAAACAATCCCAGCTCCCTCAGCCTCTCCTCATAAGTTATGTGTTCTAGACCCCTAATCATTTTTGTTGTCCTTCGCTGGACTCTCGCCAATTTATCCACATCCTTCTTGTAGTGTGGGGCCCAAAACTGGACACAGTACTCCAGATGAGGCCTCACCAATGTCAAATAGAGGGGAACGATCACGTCCCTCGATCTGCTTGCTATGCCCCTACTTATACATCCCAAAATGCCATTGGCCTTCTTGGCAACAAGGGCACACTGCTGACTCATATCCAGCTTCTCGTCCACCGTCACCCCTAGGTCCTTTTCCGCAGAACTGCTGCCTAGCCATTCGGTCCCTAGTCTGTAGCGGTGCATTGGATTCTTCCATCCTAAGTGCAGGACCCTGCACTTATCCTTATTGAACCTCATCAGATTTCTTTTGGCCAAATCCTCCAATTTGTCTAGGTCCTTCTGTATCCTATCCCTCCCCTCCAGCGTATCTACCACTCCTCCCAGTTTAGCGTATATGAGCATACATATGATGTAGTTTGTATTACTGAAATCTGGTGGGATGATTCCTATGACTGGAATGTTAAAACCAATTTAGGAAGGATGAAGTGGGCAAAAGGGCAGTGGGGAGGGCACTCTGTCAAAAATGGCATTACCTGTTTCCAAATCACTGATAACTCAGAAGAAAATGATCTTGAATGCGTATGGATGTATGTCCTACCAAACAAAGCGCAAGATGGGGTGTTATTTGGTGACAGACACCAAATTATACTGGGGAATAGGACGGGCAGCTTCTGACGCAGTTTCTATAATGTGTAGGGAAAAAGCTGCATCTTCATGGGGGACTTCAGTTGGAGTGCCACGCCCTGGAGGTTGCATGCTGAAAGTACTAAAACATCCTTGAAATAAAGTCCAACCAGTGATATCTATGCGTGGTGTTTTAAAAGGGCCAGTTTCACAAGCTGAAAACAATTATGAGCCAAATCAGCTGGGACGAAGAATTTAATCAGAAAAATGTGAATAATAATTGGAATTGTCTAGGAACACTTCACTAGATACCCAAAAAGCCACAATAAAGGGAAAAGGCCATATTGGTTAAAAAAACTAACCTGATTTAGCGGAGAACTGAAGGCAGTTATAATTTAAATATGACTTAAGGACAATAAAAAGGAGGTTTTTAAAGTATAGTAGGAACAAAAAGAATCCTGACAATGGTCTTGGTTCATTACTAGATGGAAATCATAGAATCATAGACTTTAAGGTCAGAAGCGATCATTATGATCATCTAATCTGACCTCCTGCACAACGCAGGCCACAGAATCTCACCCACCCACTCCTGTAACAAACCCCTAACCTATGTCTGAGCTATTAAAGTCCTCAAATCGCTAAAGTCTAAACTTCCTGATGGCTAGTTTATATCCATTTGTTCTTGTGTCCAGATTGGTACTGAGCTTAAATAATTCTTCTCCCTCCATGGTATTTATCCCTCTGATATATTTATAGAGAGCAATTATATTTCCTCTCAGTCTACTTTTGGTTAGGCTAAACAAGCCAAGCTCTGAGTCTCCTTTCATAAGACAAGTTTTCCATTCCTCAGATCATCCTAGTTGCCCTTCTCTGTACCTGTTCCAGTTTGAATGCATCTTTCTTAAACGTGGGAGACCAGAACTGTACACAATATTCCAGATGAGGCAGAATTATCAATAATAATGCAGAAAAGGCAGATGTGTTCAATAAATATTTATTTTCTGTGTTTGGGAAAAAACAGATAATGTAGTCATTTTATGTGATAATGCTTTTTCCATTCCACTAATATCTCAGGATGACTGTGGCAGGATTAGCACCTTATTGCTGTCAGGGTTCCTTCCCCACTCTGAACTCTAGGGTACAGATGTGAGGACCTGCATGAAAGACCCCCTAAGCTTATTCTTACCAGCTTAGGTTAAAAACTTCCCCAAGGTACAAACTTTGCCTTGTCCTTGAACAGTATATTGCCACCACCAAGCGTTTAAACAAAGAACAGGGAAAGAGACCACTTGGAGACGTCTTCCCCCAAAATATCCCCCCAAGCCCTACACCCCCTTTCCTGGGGAAAGCTTGATAATAATCCTCAGCAGTTTGTATAGGTAAACACAGACCCAAACCCTTGGATCTTAAGAACAATGAAAAATCAATCAGGTTCTTAAAAGAAGAATTTTAATTAAAGAAAAGGTAAAAGAATCACCTCTGTAAAATCAGGATGGAAAATACTTTACAGGGTATTCAGATTCAAAATACAGAGGCAAAACCTCTGGGCAAAACCTTAAAGTTACAGAAAACAGGAATAAACCTCCCTCTTAACACAGGGAAAATGCACATAAAACAAAAGATAAACTAATCCGCCTTGCCTGGCTTACCTATATTGGTTGCAATATTGGAGACTTGGATTAGGATGGGTTGGAGAAGATGGATTTCTGTCTGGCCTCTCTCAGTCCCAAGAGAGAACAACCAGGTAAACAAAAAGCACAAAACAAAAGCCTTTCTTCCCCCAAGATTTGAAAGTATCTTGCCCCCTTATTGGTCCTTTGGGTCAGGTGCCAGCCAGGTTAGCTGAGTTTCTTAACATTTACAGGTAACAAGATGTTGTCTCTGGCCAGAAGCGATTTTATAGCACTGTATACAGAAAGGTGGTTACCCTTCCCTTTATATTTATGACACCGCCCCTTTGGTATGGGGAGGGATGGGGTGCCTGAGCCTCACCACTCCCAAGTCTACGCTCTTGCTTATCTGCAGGCGGACCGATGCAGCCTAATGGCCTCTCACCATGCAATCACCCCCTTCATCTGGGTAGTGAGTCCTAACGACCAAAGTCCATGTAATTCTTCCCAAACATCAGGGCTGTGTGGCTCAATGGCCAGAGTCCACAGAATCCCCCCCTCACAGGCGGCATAGTGCGGCCTAGCGGCCTGAGTCCCTGTAACTCACCCCAAACATCAGGGCTGTGTGGCCCAATGGCTAGAGTCCATATAACCCCCCTCGCAGGCAGGGTAGTGCGGCCTAGCGGCCAGAGTCCAAAGGGGGCAGGTGGCTGGGAGGGGTAGAGGGAACCAGGCCCACCCCCTCCTCTGGGTCCCGACCCAGGGCCCTGTTAGTGGCAAGTTCCCCTTGCCACCGGTTCGGTGGGGATCCGCTCGAAACACACCGAGCCTCTGTGCGGCTCCAAGGCTGTTTTCTTCTGAAGTTCCCCTGGGTCACTTCCTACCATAACTTCCAGGTCCTCTGTTTCGGGGGGTCCTCTGGTCAGTTCCCCTTCTGTGACCTACTTGGTCTGGGCATTGGTGCACATTCCAGCTTGGCTGGCTTCCAGATCCTGGAGCACATGCTGTCCCTCCTCAGGAGCTGGCGGTATGCCTCCTACTCCTCCAGCGGTCAGCCCAGACTGAGCAGCTCTGCAAACTTTAATACCTGTTGTCCAGTTGGAGCATGTCCAGCAGAACCTCAGGGGCGTGGCTTCCTCTTCCAGGAAGAAAGGATTAACCTCTGCAGTACCAGTGTGGGGCTGCTCTGCCCCATCACACACCCTCCCCCTTAAAACAACCTCCAGGGCCGGCTGACCATTGCCCGTTCCCTTCCCTACCTGTTCCCCGACTCGGGAAAAGAAGTCCACATTCCAATGGGCCTTCCCTGGCCAGTGTAACACGTGGAAGGAATAGGGATGAAGGGACAGATACCACCGCATGATTTGTGCATTTGTTTCCTTCATGCTATTAATCCATCTGAGGGGTGCATGGTCAGTCACCAAGGAAAAGGAGTTCCCTAATAGGTAGTACCTCAGGGCGTCAACCGCCCATTTAACTGCAAGGGCCTCCCGCTCTATGGTTCTATTCTATGGTGGAATACTGGGTTTCTCGGGGGAACAGCTTGCATCTTAGATACAAGATAGGGGGAGAAGAGCACCCCACCTCTGAGGCATCGGTCTGAAGGATAAAGGGCTTTGTGAAGTCAGGCTGTGTCAGTATTGGCTCCTGGGTCAACCGTTCCCGCAGGGTGCAGAAGGCCTTCTCACAGTCTTCCGACCATTGGACCTTCCAGGGCTGGGAGCTTCCCGTCAGGTCTGTCAGGGGGATGGGGAGCGTAGCAAAGTTAGCTACAAATTATTGATAATATCCGGCCAGCTCTATGAACTGCTGTACTTGGCTTTTTGTCGTGGCTTCTTCAAGACTTCCACCTTATCTACCAAAGGGCGGAGTTTCCCCTGGCCTACTGTATAGCCCAGGTAGGTCACTTCTTATTGGCCCAAGTGACATTTGGCTGGGTTTGCGGTGAGGCTGGCCTTGCCCAGAGCTTGTAGCACCTTGGTGAGGTGCTGGAGATGTTCCTCCCAGTTGGCACTGTAAACGACGATGTCATCAATGTATGCCGTGGCGTACGAACTGTGGCAGCCCCATGCAACCCAAAAGGCATCATCGTGAATTGGTAGAGGCTGAATGGTGTTGGAAAAGCTGTCTTTTCTCTGGAGGTGGGTGTCAAAGGGATCTGCCAATATCCCTTGGTCAGGTCTAGGGTGGAGATGAATTCTGCCTTGCCTAGTTGCTCCAGCAGCTCATCCACCCTAGGCATGGGATAGGCATCAAAGCAAGAGACCGCGTTCACCTTATGGAAATCAATGCAGACGCTGACTGTGCCGTCCGGCTTGGGAACTAGCACTATTGGGCTCCGCCATTTGCTCCTTGACTCTTCGACCACTCCCAGGGCCAACATCACCTCAAGCTCTTTCCGCACGGTCTCCTACATTTTCTTTGGGAGCGGCTGGTGGTTCTCCCTCAACTTTGTGGCTGGGGATGGTGGTGATATGATGGCTGGTCAATGTGGTCTTCCCTGGCTGGGCTGACAAGACGGGGGAAGGCTGATATCAACTGTTGTACCTGTTCCTGCTGTACCAGGTCGAGCTCCTGGTCTATGGCTGTTGCCCCTGGTTCTGCCAGTTCGCCGGCCAACAGCCCCAACTCGGGTTCTGGAGTGTACGGGGTGATCATCAGGCCTTCCCGGTCTCTCCAGGCCTTGAGGAGGTTCATGTGGTAGACCTGTGTGTCTTTCCTTTGGCCCGATAGCCGAACTTCGTAGTCGACAGGCCCTACTCATCTGGTCACTTCAAGGGACCTTGCCACTTTGCTAACCGCTTAGATTTGGAGGACGCGGTCCCCAGCCTCAAAACTCCTCTTCTTCACCCCTTATTATACTGAGCTGCTTGACTACGTTGGGCCTTCACCAGGTTCTCTCATGCCAAGGCTCCCAACTCTCAGAGCTGCTCCCATAGGTGGAGGATATATTGAACGGATCCGCTAACCCGGGTCTCTTGTTCTTCCCATGTTTCTTTCAGTAGATCTAGGATTCCCCGGGGTTTCCTCCCATAGAGGAATTTGAAGTGGGAGAACCCTGTGGAAGCCTGTAGCACCTCTCACATGGTGAAGAGGAGCGCTGGGAGCAGCTTATCCCAGAGCCAAGCGTTGTCTTCCACGAACTTTCTCAGCATGGCTTTCAGGGTGCTGTTAAAACTTTCTACCAACCCATCTGTCTGAGGGTGGTAGACTGAGGTCTTAAGGACATGGATATTTAACAGACAGCATAGCTCAGCCATCAACCTAGAAGTTACATTAGTCTCCTTGTCTGTCAATATCTCCCATGGCAGATCGATGTGGGCAAAGATCTGCAGGAGCTCATTGGCGTTGACTGGGGCTGTGGCTGTTCGTAAAGGTACCGCCTCTGGGTACCATGTTGCATAGTCGACCACAACGAGGATGTACTTGTGGCCCGAGCTGCTCTTTTCCAAGGGCCCCACCAAATCCAGGCCAATCCACTCGAAGGGTGTTCCAATTACCAGCAAGGGCACAAGGTGGGCTTTTAGTGCCCCTTTCAAGCTGGCCTTCTAGCACTTGTGGCAAGAAGCACAGTAATCCCACACCTCTTGATGGATGCCCAGCCAGAAGAACCTCTGGACCACCTGTTGCCGCGTTTTCTCCCTCCCCAGATGCCCGGCCCAAGGTACTGAGTGAACCAAGTGAAGTAAGTTCCACCGGAACCACCGCAGGACCAATAGTTGGCGCAGTTCTTTCGTTTGTGGTTTCTGGACCACCTAATAGAGTAAGTCATTATGGATTTCAAAGCGGGGGCCTTGCTGTCAGTGTCGGGGCTGGTCTTCTTCCCCAGGGGAGTCTGTCGCCTGCTCCCAGGCCTCGCTGAGGGTGGTGTTTGCCCTTTGTTCTTCTAGGAAGTCAACATCGATATCCAGCCATCCCTGGCCCTCCCTTGTCAGTGCCTCGGCAGGGACTCAGCCTCTTTCGGCTATCTCGGGATTCTCTGAGACCCCCTCTAGGGGGTCATCCGGCGCTGGTCAGCCTAGTAATCCACGCCTCCCTGCCCGCAACCTCCTTTTTCCTGACAGGCTGGGTACCCCACTCCTACAGGAGCTCAGCAAAATCCAGCCAATCGCGGCCCAGAATCACTGGGTAAGCTAACTTCGAGGCCACCCCAACTAGGCACCTCCCTCCTTGCTGAGCAGCCTCGAGCTCCACCCAGACGGTGAGGTAGGGTTTCACGTCTCCATGAATACACTGAAGGCGTATGCGAGCCCCTGTGTGACCGGAGGGTTCTATCAGCCCAGCCCGAATAGCTCTCTGGCTACATTGATGAGGCCTCATCTGGAGTACTGTGTCCAGTTTTGGGCCCCACACTACAAGAAGGATGTGGATAAATTAGAGAGAGTCCAGCAAAGGGCAACAAAAATGATTAGTGGTCTGGAACACATGGCTTATGAGGAGAGGCTGAGGGAACTGGGATTGTTTAGTATGCAGAAGAGAAGAATGAGGAGGGATTTGATAGCTGCTTTCAACTACCTGAGAGGTGGTTCCAAAGAGGATGGTTCTAGACTATTCTCAGTGGTAGAAGAGGACAGGACAAAGAGTAATGGTCTCAAGTTGCAGTGGGGGAGGTTTAGGTTGGATATTAGGAAAAACTTTTTCACTAGGAGGGTGGTGAAACACTGGAATGCGTTACCTAGGGAGGTGGTAGAATCTCCTTCCTTAGAAGTTTTTAAGGTCAGGCTTGACAAAGCCCTGGCTGGGATGATTTAATTGGGGATTGGTCCTGCTTTGAGCAGGGGGTTGGACTAGATGACCTCCCGAGGTCCCTTCCAACCCTGATATTCTATGATTCTATGATACACCCTGAGTCCATCAAGGCCACAGTAGGTGTCCCGTCCACTTTCACTGGTACAACAATCTTACCCGGCTCCCACTTCCGGGCACGTTGACCCGTGGCCCAAACCTGCCCATAATTACAATCCATGTATGGGCACTCCCTCTGGAAATGCCCGATCTGTCTGCACTCATAACACCAGTCTCGCCTTCCTTCTCCAGGTGGGATGTTTTGTGGGGGTGCTTTGCCTTCCTGACGAGTCATCTTGGCTCTACGTGACATCTATTGAGTCCCTTGCACTGGGGGTTGGTGGGGCGTACAAATGGTAGCCCCCTCCCATCTTGCGCACCACCCATGCCGGAGTTGAGTTCCGTTCACCTGCCTTCCCCAATCTGGAGCCAGACTTCTCCCCTCCTTCCATTGCCATATAATACTCCATTAAGGAGGTCGCATCAGCGAGGGTCTTTGGGCAGGTCGCTGCACCCACTCCTTCCCCCTGGCAAGCAGGGTCTGTGTGCTCTAGGGCCACAGTCTCAGCTACTTGAATGCTTGTCTGGTGTTCTGGTTCTAGCCACCTCCAACAGAGGTTGCGGATTCGCTGCATCATGACTCGTGGTTGGGCCCCCAGCGGGCACTGCTCTTGGCGGAGTCGCTGGCAGTAAGTGTCAGGGTTGATGCCCGTTTGGTCCAAGGTGGCTGCTTTGACCTTAGAGTACTCCAGCGCCTCCTGCGGATCGAGGTTGTGATAGGCGGATTGAGCCGGGCCAGTTAAGTAAGGGGTTAAGATAGTGGCCCAGTGTGCGGTGGGCCACTGGATGGCAATTGCAACCCACCCAAAAGTCATGAGAAAGGCCTCAGGGTTGTCCCCGAACCCCATCTTTGTTAGGTGCACTGGTGGTCCTCTGAAGTCATCCCTGGCCCCGCCCCCGGACGTGGCTGCGGGAGGACTTGGTGCGTGTGTTAGCAAAGTCACCCTCTGCTGGAATAGTCTCTCCTGGTTTGCGTGTTGCTGGGCAGTCAGCTCCCGAATCAGCTGCTGCTGCTGTTCTTGCAGCTGTGCCGCCTGCAACTGCTGTTGCGCTGCGAGATGTTGGAGCACCTGTGCTTGCTGCTGCTGCTGTTTTGCAGCCTGATGCTGTTGGTTGTCCAGCAGCCATTTCAGAAGCTTCTCTGGCTCCATCTTGGGTGTCTGGGGCCTTCTTTCAGGCCCTGATCACTGCCCACATTCTCCACCAGTTGTGGCGGGTGTAGCACCTTACTGCCCCTTCAGGGCGGGGAGGGGATGGGGTGCCGGAGCCTCGCCACTCCCAAGTCCACGCGCCCGCTTCTCTATGGGCAGCTCGATGTGGCCTATTGGCCTCTCTCCATGCAATCACCCCCTTCGTCCGGGTAGCGAGTCCTAACAGCCAATGTCCATGTAATTCATCCCAAACGTCAGGGCTGTGTGGCCCAATGGCCAGAGTCGCAGGCGGGGTAGTGCAGCCTAGAAGCCAGAGTCCCTGTAACTCACCCCAAATGTCAGGGCTGTGTGTGGCCCAATGGCCAGAGTCCATATAACCCCCCTCACAGGCGGAGTAGTATGGCCAAACATCCGGAGTCCATGTGATTCCCATGCTGGGCCGCCCCTCCAAAGGGGGCAGGCAGTTGGGAGGGGTAGGGGGACCCGGGCCCACCCTCTTCTCCAGGTCCTGACCCAGGGCCCTGTTAGTGGCAAGTTCCCCTTGCCACCGGCTCGGCGGGGATCCGCTCAAAACACGCTGAGCCTCTGTGCGGCTCCAATGCCGTTTTCTTCTAAAGTTCCCCTGGGTCACTTCCTACCATAACTTCCGGGTCCTCTGATTTGGGGGGTCCTCTGGTCACTTCCCCTTCTGTGACGTACTCAGTCTGGGCATCGGGGTGCGTCCTGGCTTGGCTGGCTTCCGGATCCTGGAGCACAGGCTGTCCCTCCTTGGGAGCTAGCGGCCAACCTCCTTCCCCTCTGGCGGTCAGCCCAGACTGTGCAGCTCTGCAGGCTTTTTTACCTGTTGTCCAGTTGGAGCATGGCCAGCAGAGCCTCAGGGGCGTGGCTTCCTCTGCCAGGAAGAAAGGATTAACTCCTGCGGTACCAGTGTGGGGCCACTCTGTCCCATCACAAGGACGTTAAACAGAAGCTACTAACGTTAGACATTTTTAAATAAGGAGGTCCAGATAACTTGCATCCAAGAGTTTTAAAAGAGTTGGCTGAGAAGCTCCCTGGAAGGTTAATGTTGATTTTCAATAACTCTTAGAACACTGTGAGAATGCCAGGAGAGAAAGATAATGTACCAATATTTTAAAAAGGTAAATGGGAAGACCCGGAAAATTATAGGCCTGCAAGCCTGACATTGATCCTGGGCAAGATAACGGCATGACTGATACATGATTAATAAAGAATTAAAAGGAAGATAATATAATCAATGCCAGTCAATATGAGCTTATGGAAAGTAGATCCTATCAAATTAACTTGATAGCTTTTTTTTATGAGATTCCAAGTCTGGTTGATGAAGTGCTGATGAACTATACTTAGTCTTCTGTAAAGTATTTGACTTGGTACTGCATGACATATTGATTAAAAAATTTAACATGGTGCACATTAAATGGATAGGTCTCCAAACGTAATTGTAAATAAGGAATCATCATAGAAGGGTTGTGTTTCTAGTGGGGTTCCACAGGGATCAGTTTTTGGCACTACATTATTTAATGTTCTTATTAATGACTTGGGAGAAAAGATAAAATCATCACTGATAAAGTTTGCAGATGACACAAAAATTGGGGGAGTGGTAAATAATTCACTAATACAGAGTGATCTGGATCACTTGTTAAACTAGATACAAGCAAACACTGTGCATTTTAATATAGCTAAATATAAATGTATACAACTAGGAACAAAGAACGTAGGCCATACTTACAGAAGAAGGGACTCGATCCTGGGAAGCAGTGACTCTGAAAAAGATTTGAGTATTGTGGTGGATAATTATCTGAGCATGAGCTCCCAGTGTGATACTGTGGCCAAAATCCTTGAATACATACAAAAGGGTATGTTGACTGGGAATATAGAGGTTATTGGACCCCTGTATTTGGCACTGGTGTGACTGCTGCTGGAATACTGTGTCCATTTCTGGTGCCCACAGTTCAAGAAGAATATTGATACATTAGAGAGGATTCAGAGAAGAGCTACGAGAATGAGTAAGATTAGACAACTTGGCTTATAGTGAGAGACCCAAGGAGCTCAATCTATTTAGTTTAACAAAGAGAAGATTAAGGAGTGACTTGATTACAGTCTTTAAGTACCTACTTGGGGAACAAATATTTAATAATGGGATCTTCAATCTGCCAGAGAAAGGTCTAACACAATCCAATGGCTAGAAGTTGAAGCTAGACAAAATCAGACTGGGAATAAGGTGTAAATTCTTAACAGTGAGAGTAATTAACCATGGGGTTGTGGTGCATTCTCTTCACTGACCATTTTAAAAACAAGATTGGATATTTTTCTAGAATATCTGCTCTAGGAATTATTTTGGGGCAGGTCTCTGGCCTTTGTTCTGCAGGAGGTCAGACGAGATGATCACAATGACCCCTTCTGGCCTTGGTATCTATGAACCTCAGCTTGACAAGATCCTGTCCTCTGATGTCTGACCTCTGGCACTGAGTGTCAAATTATCACACTGGCTGCACCCTGAGTAGATAATGGAATGAGGCAGCCCTGCAACAGCAGGTAAATAGCAGGGCATTCATAGCAGTCATGGGGAGTAGTTTGGGGAGTAGTTCTGTCCTGCATCCACATACAAACTCTAGTCAGCTAGTGCAGTTGTACTGCCCTCTGGGTCCCCATCCCACACTTCCCAGCACAGCTGTCAGGAACTCAGCTGGCTCCAGGCACGGTCGTCTAGCAACCCAATGAGCTTGACTGGGCCCAATAACCCCCCACCAAGTGACTGTGCTCTCTGGACAGCACGGCCAACAGCTCACCATTTAAGCCTTGTAGCAACAGCAGCACTGTGGGTGCTCAGTGCGTTCCATGCCCCACTGTTGCACCAACCCTGCTTCCTGCACCAGCCCTTGTTCCAACCTGTGTCTGTTCCGCTCTAGCCCTTGTCCCTATCTTCCTCAGAACTCCCGACTCCCGGCTCCGACCACTGACTTGTCTCCGGTCCACCACTCCGGCTCTGCCCTTTGGTTCTGTTCTGGCTCCTGGCTCTGACCATTAGCTTGTCCCTTGACCATGCTTCCAGTACTGCCCTCTGAGTCTGCTCCAACCACTAGACCAGACTCCTGTTCCGATCACTAGGTTGCATCACCCAAACCCCAGCATGGGACAACAGCCTCCCAAAGAAGTGGCTTATGGGAGATTTTGAAAAAGTCTAAGAGGTTTGTGGGAGAAGGAGCCAAGGCGGGGCTTTTCAAAGGAACCCAAGGGATTTAGGTGCCCAAATCCCACTGACTCCATTAGGCTGTTTTATAAACATCATCCTGAATTACCATAACTGCCTGGGAAACACAGACCTAGCCTTGAAGGCCGCTTAGCTCTAGTGTAAAGCTTGGCCTCTCTGGTACTTTTTGTATCCCTTCCCCCTCTCTCAGGGAAATGCTCCCAGCTGCCCCCTGAGATGAGTCTTTCTGAAGCCCCAGCTCTCTTTAGCTGTGGAACCCACAGGGAGAGCTCCACATCAGGGCTTTGGCAGTTCCCAGACAATTTCCTTTGGTCTGAGCCCAAATTTCAGCAGAGTGAAGCACGTGCCAAAATGCTCATCTGGCAATGACTAGCGAGGGAAAGGAGGTGGGGGAGGGGAGAGGAACAATCTGCACTGCAGCCCCAGTGCGTTCTCTCTGCTCTGCACATATCTGAGGTGCGATTTGCATCCTGAGTCACTGGCTTTTCCATGGGGCATTGCAGGACAGATTCATGATGGACCAGAGGGTGTACCTTTCATCTCCAAGAATCCCCAAACACTTTGAAAACTCTATGCACCTGACAGCACTGAAATGCAGCCATCTCTAGTGTGGAGGCCAACAACCAGCCAATGTGGGAAGGAAAATATTGGCCAGATTCTGAGTTCTCTGAAAAGCATCTTCTGATGGTCAGAGAAGGAAAGGCTGAGTCAGAGGCCCTGGGATTGGAACCCTTAGGGCCCGATTCTTTTCTGACACTTGTTTAAAATGAATCTTTAAATCCAGATTGGAAATCCTTCTAAAAGATTTGCTGTAGGTCACCCAAGGGTGACTGGGCTCGATGGGGACGTTCTGTATTAGGCAGGGTGTAAAACACCAACTTAAGCTAAATCCATATAAGACACAGTTATTCTGAAATAAGAATGTCCACACCCAGGGTCTTATCAAAATACCTGAAGGTGCCAATTAAAGCTGACTTTGGTCTTTCAGTGCAAGTTGACATGTAGACCAGCCCTTATACCAAGGGAGCCCCTGGCCCTTGTACTGTAATGATCAGTGCAGACAGCACTTCCACCAATACCTGGTTCTGTATCTTTATCTACTGTTAAGTTGCTATCTTGTTTTGATGTTGCATTGTTGTCTGGGTTCAGATGGCAGGGCTAGGAGGAGGTTAAGTTCTGCCGGTGTGTGCTGGAGTTGATACTTGAAGTGTCCCAATAAATCCTTTTATTCTATAAAAAAGTTTTACCACTGGGGCATCAACGTTCAGATGGCAAAAACACTTATGTCACAAGAAATGTACAGGTCATGTGGATGAGAGTAGAATCTGTGAGCACATCACAGACTTTGATGAATGAATCATGCATCCGATAAAGTGAGCTGTAGCTCACAAAAGCTTATGCTCAAATAAATTTGTTAGTCTCTAAGGTGCCACAAGTACTCCTTTTCTTTTTGCAAATACAGACTAACACGGCTGCTACTCTGAAACCAGACTTTGAACTGTTGCTCTTGATGAACAGTGATCTGATTAGAAAGCAGCACAGTACCAAAGCATTTTACATCAGCTTCTCAATGTGGATTATGGTTCTTTCAGACAATTACACAAACACCTATATGACCACTATGGGGGGGATTGGCCCTTCTGAAGTTCTGGAAGGAATGACAACCAAAGGGTCAGCAGGAAGGTAACCCCCTGTATAGTTGTTTGTGTGCTTTGCAGAGACTGTTTGACAGGGCTTTCCCTGCACCAAGCTGTCTGGGACAGAACGTGTTATACTAAATCTGCAGCTGGCAAACCATGGGAAACCATGAGAGAATCCTGGGTGAAAAGTCAGTTTATGAATAGTTTAACAAGAGAATTTAATGGCTTGTTGTGAAAATGTTATCGGGCAAACTATGACCCGCAGGCTGGATCCAGCCCGCCAGCCGTTTTAAGCCAGCCCTTAAGTTCCCACTGGAGAGCGGAGTCTGGGCGCTCCAGCTGGAGAGCAGGGTGGGGGGCTAGCTCCCTTCTGGTGCTCGAGCTGGGGTGCAGGGTCAGGGGCCGCTCCACGTGACTCCCGGAAGCTGCGGCATCACCACCCTCCGGCGCTCCAGCCAGGGAGCAGGGTCGGGAGCCCCTCCATGCGGCTCCTGGAAGCAGCGGCATGGCCCCCCTCTGGCACTCCAGTGGGAGCTGCAGGGGCAGTGCCTGTGGACAGGGCAGCGTGCAGAGCCGCCTGGCCATGCCTCCGCATAGGAGCCAGAGAAGGGACATACCTCAAGCGGCTCCCAGAAGCAGTGGCAAGCATCGCCCAGAGCCTGGACTCCTGAGCCTTTCCCCATGCCTGATCATGTGAATGAACTAATGAGCATAGCAACTGAAGGAATGGAAGTACTGGACACATGAGAAGCCACCAAATATAAATGCATTGCATTCAGGAATTTCATTAACAGAGTTGTGCAAAATTATAACAAGAAACCAAGAAGGATGTAGATGTAGTGCTTCATCGAAGGCTTGAGTAGCCAACTTTAATTTGTGTGATGATTTTAAACATGAGTTAAATCTAATAAAATGGTCATGAAACATTTTTCAGTTGTTAATATGGTGCCATATAGCCCACCTTCACCCTCACGGTCTCACCCCTCATCGGCCCTGATTAAATTCGAACACTCCCACTAATTTCAATTCCTGGGGAAAATACTGCTCCCAGCCTTGCTCCAGCCCTGCTCCTGCCTTGGACCCAGCCTTACCCCTGCCTTTCCTAACTTCAGGTAACCCAGTACTGGCCATGGCTCTGCTTCCTAACCCTTGATACTAACATCTGGTGTCTGACTCTGGTTCTGACCCTTGGTTTCAATTCCTGACTAGTGACTTCTGCTCTAACCACTAGGCATGACCACCCATGTCCCAGTAACTGACACCTTGGGACATCTCTTGGGGCTTTAGAGTGCCTACTTTAGAGTACTATGTCTACACAGTGATGGAGATGCACTGCTCCCTGGGGTGGCTCAGAATAAAGTTGCAATAATACCCCTAAAAGTAAATGACTGCTGTAGTGAATTTGTAGGAGTGTTTGAAGCTACCAGTATCCTGTCAGGGCTCTGTTTAGGAGAACTCTGTTTCAAAGTGGACCAAAGGATGAGTTTTGGGAAAGAGCAATTAACACAACTGACCAGGAGATGCAGCTAGTGAAAAATCAGACCATGGGGGCAGCATCCAGTGTAGCTGGTGTCCCAGGGCCTCTCACAAGGGCAGAGATAGAGAGCTGCAAGGCAGCCCAGTCAGTAACAGAACTAGGGGCTGACTTGACAGAAGCAGCCATAGAAGGAAGTGGTTAGAACAGCTGCTCTTAGGATATGCTTGTGTGTTCTCCAGGAACAATGAAGAGCTTGGGAGATATGATTGGGTGCAACATTGGATAGTGCTTATGTAACCCACACACCTCCTGGGACCACCGGGACCACTTAGCCCTGGTCTACACTACAAGTTTAGGTCGAATTTAGCAGCGTTAGATCGATCTAACCCTGCACCCATCCACACAACGAACCATTTTTGTCGACTTAAAGGAACCAATACCCTCCCAACCCTCCCAAGGTGGGCTCCCGGACCTTGAAGGTGGAGAAGGCACCTCTGGTGAGTGTACCTTTGTAAATATAATACATGGTTTAAAAGCAAGCATGTTTAATGATTAATTTTCCCTGAAGACTTGGGATGCATTTGTGGCCAGTACAGCTCCTGGAAAAGTCTGTTAACGTGCCTGGGGATGGAGCAGAAATCCTCCAGGGACATCTCAGTGAAGCTCTCCTGGATGTATTCCCAAAGCCTTTGCAAAAGGTTTCTGGGGAGGGCAGCCTTATTCCATCCTCCATGGTAGGACACTTTACCATGCCAGGCCAGTAGTATGTAGTCTGGAATCACTGCATAACAAAGCATGGCAGCGTATGGTCCCGGTGTTTGCTGGCATTCAAGCAACATCCATTCTTTATCTCTCTGTGTTATCCTCTGGAGAGTGATATCATTCATGGTCACCTGGTTGAAATAGGGGAATTTTATTAAAGGGACATTCAGAGGTGGCTGTTCCTGCTGGGCTGTTTGCCTGTGGCTGAAAAGAAATCATCCCTGCTTTTAGCCACGTGGTGGAGGGGGCCCCGTTCAAGCTGAGCAGTTCGTGTTTGGCTGGCAGGGATCTTCCCTGATACTAGTCACGCAGTGGGAGGAGGGGTGAAGCGATCATCCCAGAGAATTGGGTGGTGGGGGTTTAGTTGGGTTTCTGCTGCATGTTAACCCGAAAACTGCAGTCCCTCCTTTTAAATGGCCAACTCAACGGGTGCTTGGTATGGGAAAGGAGGGGGCTTCTGTTTGAAACCATTCACCATGAAATGGTTTCAAACCATTCACCGTGAAATGCCAACCCAACAGGTGCTTGAAATGGGAAAGGAGGGCGCTGCTGTTTGAAACCATTCACCATGAAAGAGTCTACCCATTGTTCTCGAAAATGTGTCTTTTTAAATACTACTTTCCCTTTTTTTCCTCCTGCAGCTGCAAATGTTTCAACGCTCCCCCAATCATCTCCATCCCAGAGGCTAGCGCAAATAAGAAGGTGAAAAAAATGCACTCGCAATGAAATGTTCTCTGAGCTCATGCAGACTTCCCGCACTGAAAAAGCTCAGCAGAATGTGTGGAGGCAGACAATTGCAGCATTCAGGAAAGGAGAAAATGAACACGAGGAGAGGTGGCAGGAGCAAGATGATAGGTGGCAGCAGCTTGATGAGAGGAGGCAGGAGACAATGCTGAGGCTACTGGAGGATCAAACTGATATGCTCCGGCGTATGGTTGAGCTGCAGGAAAGAACACATACCGCTGCTGCAGCCACTGTGTAACCGCCCACCCTCCTCCCCAAGTTCCATAGCCTCCTCACCCAGACGCCCAAGAACGCCGGGGGGGCCTCTGGGTACGCAACCACTCCACCCCAGAGGACTTCCCAAGCAACAGAAGGCTGGCATTCAATAAGTTTTGAAGTGCAGTGTGGCCCTGTCCTTCCCTCCTCCCCTCCTCCCCCACCTCACCTGGTGCTTCTCTCCTCCCCCACCCCTCCTGGGCTAGCTTGGCAGTTATCCCCCTATTTGTGTGACGAATTAATAAAGAATGCATGAATTTGAAACAACAATGACTTTATTGCCTCAGCAGGTGGTGATCAAAGGGAGGAGGGTGGTTGGCTTACAGGGAAGTAGAGTGAACCAAGGGGCGGGGGCTTTCATCAAGGAGAAACAAACAGAACTCTCACACCGTAGCCTGGCCAGTCATGAAACTGGTTTTCAAAGCTTCTCTGATGCGCAGCACGCCCTGCTGTGCTCTTCTAACCTCCCTGGTGTCTGGCTGTGTGTAATCAGCGGCCAGGCGATTTGCCTCAACCTCCCACCCCACCATAAACGTCTCCCCCTTACTCCCACAGATATTGTGGAGCACACAGCAAGCAGTAATAACAATGGGAATATTGGCTTCACTGAGGTCTAACCGAGTCAGTAAACTGTGCCAGCACGCTTTTAAATGTCCAAATGCACATTCTACCACCATTCTGCACTTGCTCAGCCTATAGTTGAACAGCTCCTGACTACTGTCCAGGGTGCCTGTGTATGGCTTCATGAGTCATGGCATTAAGGGATAGGCTGGGTCCCCAAGGATAACTATAGGCATTCCAACATCCCCAATGGTTATTTTCTGGTCTGGAAAGTAAGTCCCTTGCTGCAGCTGTTCAAAGAGTTCCTGAAGATGCAAGTGTCATGTACCTTTCCCGGCCATCCCACGTTGATGTTGGTGAAACATCCCTTGTGATCCACCAGTGTTTGCAGCACCATTGAAAAGTACCCCTTTCAGTTTATATACTGGCTGCCAAGGTGGTCTGGTCCCAAGATAGGGATATGGGTTCCGTCTATCGCCCCACCACAGTTAGGGAACCCTACTGCAGCAAAGCCATCCATTGTGACCTGCACATTTCCCAGAGTCACTACCCTTGATAGCAGCAGCTCAGTGATTGCATTGGCTACTTGGATCACAGCAGCCCCCACAGTAGATTTTCCCACTCCAAATTGATTCTCGACTGACCGGTAGCTGTCTGGTGTTGCAAGCTTCCAGAGGGCTATCATCACTCACTTGTGAACTGTGAGGGCTGCTCTCATCTTGGTATTCTGGCACTTCAGGGCAGGGAAAAGCAAGTCACAAAGTTCCATGAAAGTGCCCTTACGCATGCAAAAGTTTCGTAGCCACTGGAAATCATCCCAGACCTGCAACACTATGCAGTCCCACCAGTCTGTGCTTGTTTCCCGGGCCCAGAATCAGCATTCCACTCCATGAGCCTGCCCCATTGCCACCAGGATGTCCAAATTGCCGGGGCCCATACTTTGAGAGAAGTCTGTGTCCATGTCCTCATCAATCTCATCACCGCGCTGCCATCACCTCCTTGCCTGGTTTTGCAGGTTAATGCACGAGGTGTTTACCATGCTCATAACTGCCGCGGTGAGCTGAGCGGGCTCCATGCTTGCCGTGGTATGGCGTCTGCAGGAGAGCAGAGTTGCAGCAGAAGCGGTGGATGACGATGGTTAGCAGACCTACTGCACCGTCTGCTGACAGCAGCACCAGGACACAACAGCGGCGGTGTCGGTGAGCTGAGCTGAGCTGAGCTGAGCGGGCTGCATTCTTGCCGTGGTATGGCGTCTGCAGGAGAGCAGGAAAGCAGAGTTGCAGCGGAAGCGGTGGCTGACGACCTGCGAGGTGGATTCATGAGAGCAGGAGAGCAGAGTTGCAGTGGAAGCGGGAACCCATGACAGCAAACATGGAGAAATTTGCTATCGAGACAAGAGCAGGAGAGCAGAGTTGCAGCAGAAGCGGTGGTTCGATGATGACGGTTAGCAGTCCTACTGCACCGTCTGCTGAAAGCAGTATGGCGTCCGCACTGAAAAAAGACGAGAAACAATTGTCTGCCATTGCTTTCACGGAGGGAGGGGTGACTAACAACATGTACCCAAAACCACCCACGACAATGTTTTTGCCCCATCAGGCATTGGGAGCTTAACCCAGAATTCCAATGGGTGGCGGAGACTGTGGGAACTGTGGGATAGCTACCCACAGTGCAACGCTCTGAAAGTCAACGCTAGCCATGGTACTGTGGACGCACTCTGCCGACTTAATGCGCTTAGTGGGGACACACACAATCGACTGTATAAAATCACTTCCTCAAAAATCAACTTCTATAAATTTGACATAATTTCGTAGTGTAGACATACCCTTAGAGAGAGAGAGAGATTAATAAATCTGCTCTACAGCCTTATCTAAGAGCCATATGGCTTTTAGCTCATGTGGTAGAGACTCATGCACTAAGCTCCAGAGGTTCGATCCCCCCTGTCGACGACTGGGGTCTGTCGGTGTTACACTTAAGCTAGGGAGTGTTCCAGTGAGGCAGCCCCCATCGTGGATTCCCCGGTGTATCTGGGAGGAGTGAAAGAGAAGCTAAATCGTAGGCATGATGATGGTGTGTGTGAGCAATCTGTATCACCTTGGGTTTCCCCAGTTGTAATTGTGAAAAGCCCGTCAAGAGACTGGGGGATATGTGTTGACTACCGGAGACTTAATTCACACACAGTTCAAGGTAGCTGCCCACTCCCTTACTGTGACAAGGTTTGGGGTGTAATCTAGAGTAGGGAGGGGTTTTGTCACCACTCGCCCTGCAACCATGGGTGCCTCACAATGCTTTGCTGCTGTAGCTCCCAAGCTGCGACGCTTACAGCCAGCATGCAGGTCACACGCTGAGTGTCCGTGTGCTAGGCAGCTCTGGTTCAGCAGCTCGGACCCCAGCACTGATTTTAGAGTTCCACTGAACCTCTCCACCAGCCCACTTGTCTTTGGGTGAAATGGGCAACTTTTAGTTGTTTCACCCCACACAACTACCATAATTTACTGACTAGCTGAGGCATGAAATTCAACTCACCATCAGATAAAATCTCTTGAGGGAAACCCACTCTGCTAAAAATAGCGAAAAGGGCATTTGCCACAGAATCAGCCTTTTTTAGTTAGAACAACTGCTTTGGGTTATCTAGGGGCACGATCCACTACCACCAGGATAGATTTCTTTCCTCTTTGGGAAGGACGTGGCATAGGACCCACAATGTGCATTGCTACTCTATAAAATGCCTCTTGTATCACAGGCAAGGGGCGGAGAGGAACCTTTTGGGTTCCTGCAGGTCTTTCTTTTATGACATAATTCACAAGACCTGCTATAATAAATGGGGGGTGGGAGGGTGGGGGAAAGGGTAGCTCCCTTTTATGGACACCCAGCCAGCCAGTTAGCTATAAAATTCCTCTTAGTACCTGTTCTCTACTTGCTTTACCTGTAAAGGGTTAACAAACCCACTGGTAAAAAGAAAGGAATGGGCACCTGACCAAAAGAGCCAATGGGAGGACTAGAACCTTTTAAAATGGGGCGGGGGAAGCTTTCCCTTTGTGTCTGTTGTTGTTCTCTGGGAAAGAGGGGAGCAGGACAGCAGTTATGCTGTGAGAAGCTTTAAAATCAGGTATGAAAAAGCATCAAAACATACCTCAACCCTACTTATCTGAAACCCCAAATATGTCAGTAATCAGGGAATGTCTAGGAAGACGTGATTAGGGTTATTTCTTTTATTTCTTATTGGCTTGTGGTCTCCTCTGTGCTAACCCCAGATCAGAGAATCATCATAGAATCATAGAATATCAGGGTTGGAAGGGACCTCAGGAGGTCATCTAGTCCAACCCCCTGCTCAAAGCAGGACCGATCCCCGACTAAATCATCCCAGCCAAGGCTTTGTCAAGCCTGACCTTAAAAACTTCTAAGGAAGGAGATTCCACCACCTCCCTAGGTAACGCATTCCAGTGTTTCACCACCCTCCTAGTGAAAAGGTTTTCCTAATATCCAACCTAAATCTCCCCCACTGCAACTTGAGACCATTACTCCTTGTTCTGTCATCTGCTACCACTTAGAACAGTCTAGAGCCATCCTCTTTGGAACCCCCTTTCAGGTAGTTGAAAGCAGCTATCAAATCCCCCCTCATTCTTCTCTTCTGAAGTCTAAACACAGAATCATAGAATCATAGAATATCAGGGTTGGAAGGGACCCCAGAAGGTCATCTAGTCCAACCCCCTGCTCGAAGCAGGACCAATTCCCAGTTAAATCATCCCAGCCAGGGCTTTGTCAAGCCTGACCTTAAAAACCTCTAAGGAAGGAGATTCTACCACCTCCCTAGGTAACGCATTCTAGTGTTTCACCACCCTCTTAGTGAAAAAGTTTTTCCTAATATCCAATCTAAACCTCCCCCACTGCAACTTGAGACCATTACTCCTCGTTCTGTCATCTGCTACCATTGAGAACAGTCTAGAGCCATCCTCTTTGGAACCCCCTTTCAGGTAGTTGAAAGCAGCTATCAAATCCCCCCTCATTCTTCTCTTCTGCAGGCTAAACAATCCCAGCTCCCTCAGCCTCTCCTCATAACTCATGTGTTCCAGTCCCCTAATCATTTTTGTTGCCCTTCGCTGGACTCTTCTTCCTCTTCTACTCCTCTCATGGTACTGCTCTGCTACCTACCACAACAAAGGAGAACAATTTAAAATGGCTTGTTCAAAAATTTTAAGTAACACTTAACTTTCAAATGCCTGAGCAGCAAATGTGACTTTTTTTGTCTGCATAGTAAACACTGGCATTTTTATCTGTTTGAATAATCAAAGTGGTGCTTTCCGTGCCTTCTTGGTTGCAACAATTTGAACTGCTTCCTGCTGAAGGTCCACAGTCTGGGCCAGCTCATGCTCTATTGAGATGGTTGCAAGGCCGACCAGCCTCTCCTGTGTCATTGTGGAGCGTAGATGTGTTTTTATTAACTTCAGCTTGGAGAAGCTGCATTCTCCACTGGCAACTGTTGCAGGAAGTGTTAGAAATATGTGCAGAACAACAAAAGCATTTGGAAAGAGGGTGGTCATCTTATTTGTGTACATATATTCCAGAACAGCCTTTGGAGTTGATCCTGCTGAAATGTATCTTGAAAGGGCTTTCAGTTCATCATCTAAATCACTCGCATCAATATCGCGCATGTCATCATGTGTCAACACTGTCTCTAGTGCCCTGCATTGCTGGCGTAGGTCTTCTTCAGGTAGAGTGAGGCGTTTGGGAATATCATACAACATCCCAAATATACTGCTATATTCCTTGAGCTGCACAAAACGTTCTTCAACTGACTGTACTGCACAATCTAGCACCTGGTTAAAGAATTCAACTTTGAATAATTGTTTGGGGTCTCTTATGGGATTATCCCGTGCCTCGTAATCAAAATGTCTTCTTCTTCGGTGACTCTTGTATTCTTGAATGGATGGGAAAATAGCTTCAGTGTGGAGTTCCTCTGCGAACTTCTGTGCACTCTTCAGAACGTTTTGAAATCCCTCATCTGACCAGTAAGATTGTAGGTATGACTTTGCTTTGTCCAGTTGTTCCATTGCTCCAGGTATATCAAGGTCAACACCTTCAAGTCTCTTGCTTACATTTATTTCAAACAGTGTGTTATGCCACAACACTAAGTCACACAGAAATTTGAAGTGATGTATGTTTCTGGTGATTCCATTTCCCTCTGCCACTGTTCTCCCACGAACACTTCCTGTCATAGCATTATCCTCCATAATGGCAACTATGGCATCATCTATCTTCCCAGTTTGGTGTTTGATAGGCTTTATCGCCTTCACTTGACTTTCCCATCGTGTGGCACTCAGTGGTTTCAGTGTCAGAGAGGATGTTCCCAGATGTTGCTTCAAAATTTGCCATTGATGAGTTGATGTAGAGAAAAATACATAGATTCTTTGAATTACATTAAAAAATTCAGCAGTCTCACTGATGCTGCATCACTGACCACCAAGTTCAATGAATGAGAACTGCATGGGACAAAAAAAGCTCAAGGGTTTAACTCTCGGATCTGTGTCTGCTCTCCTCTGTCCTTTCCTCTCATGTTGGCACCGTTATTGTAGCCCTGACCTCTCGTGTCAGCTATCGCAATGCCCGTGTCTTCCAGCTTTTTAAGAAGCACATTTGTCATACCAGCTCCTGTAGTATCATCAGTGTCAATAAATTCTGGAAAATGCTCTCAGACCGTCCCCACTGCCGGGACATTTTCACTAGGTTCTGTTGTTGATACAAAACGAACTATTAAAGGCATTTGTTCCGTATGGCTGATGTCAGGTGTGCAGTCCAGAATAACAGAGTAATATCTTTCTGACTTCAGATCTGCCACAATCTTCTGTTTGACTTCTGTTGCCAGTAACTGTATGATCTCATTTTGAATTGTTTTTCCAAGGTAGTGGTGTGTGTACATTACTTGGGTGGTGACTCTTCTTAGATGCTCCTGGAGTATAGCATCAAAGTCAGCCATCAGCTCCACAATTGTAAGGAAGTTTCCATTGTTTGGCACATACAGCTGATCTGAAGTACCGCGCAGTGCTAGGGTTTGGGTAGCAGCATTCTCACAATGGCAATGAGCCTTTTCAGAACATTTTGCTAGTAAAGAGACTCTGATGCAATCTTCTCTTGATGCTGATCATTTGTGGTGGCCTTTAACCTTAGTCTCATCTCAAGCTGTTTCCACCTATGGAATGCTCTCTGGTGATATGCTGCCTTCTCATGGCATGCCAGATTTCTAGACAGATTTTTCCAGTCCTTTGTTCCTGTAGAACCCAATGTGGCTGGAACATTAGACTGAAAGAGTTTGCAACAAAAACAGTATGCAGCATTCTGGGTTTTTGAGTACATAAGCCATGGCCTCTGCACTTTGTCACCATTGGGGATTTCACGCCAGTAATGTGTTGAATGGAAACTTCTGTTTTCATTGTCTTTGGGGAACATGAAGTTTTTCACTTGCTGTGGCCCATGCAGTACAAGGAAGTCCCTCAGGCTCAAGTGGGTCCACAGTCCTGGATCATCTAGACTTAAGGAACTAAACTCAGCAGCAGCTGTTTCTTGCGCCTCCACCACACTCTTCTCTGATCTACACTTTTCTTCAGGAATGTGCATGGTTACATCCATTTGAGATGGAGATATGGATGCTGCAGTAGCTGCCAGGTCACCTGCATGCTGACTAACTAGAAGATCAGGCATCTCCTCACCACTAACAGCCTCACTGGCGCCAGAAGGCTCTCCGTGAACGTTTGTGTCTATGTATCTCAGGAGAGCTCCTTCCTGCTCAGATAGAAAAGCTTCCTTTGCTTTCTTTCTTTTTCTGAATGCTGCCCCAGAGGGGCGTTTTCTTCTTTCACTCATGACTGCTGTTCTGTGCCAGCTAGAGTGGCTCTAAACACTCAATTGAAGGGGACAAATAAGCAGGCAGGTAGCAGGGCTGAGTGAGGGAAGATATCAGCGTCTTAAGGGCCTAACTGGCTCCTACTACTTCAGCTGACTGCCTGTTCTCCTCAAGTGGGTTCAGGGAAGCAGCAGGAAACAGAAAGCTCCCTGAGAAGCTGGGGTTAATCAGTCCAGGCTCCTGGGGGTGCTAGAGAGGTACAAAAGAGGCTCCTCCTTCTCTCTCTCCCTGCAGCTCCTGCTGCTTTCTGTTGTTTCCTCTCCCCTTTTCTCCTGCCTGCCAGTTATGTCTCTTGTGCCCTCCTCCCTCCAGCACCGCACTCCACCGTCTCTGTGCATCTAGAGCAGGGAGAATATATGTGCCCCAGCAGCAGACACAATCTTCTACACTCTGGGTCCTAGTGCCGCCCTCCCACAGTCTGCCACCTGAGGCACCTTCTTAATCTTTCCCTGTTTGCTGTTGAGGATGTTGATGAGGTGGTTCCGGCGCAGTTTCTTTGCAAGCGTGTGGCACAAGCTGTCAGCATAGTCTGTGTGGTATGTAGATTGTAGTGGATTTTTTACCTTCAGTCCTTTTGCTCTGATGTCCATCTGTTTGCGTTTGGAAAGGAAGATGATGTCTGTTTGTATCTGTACGAGTTTTTTCATGAAGTTGATAGATTTCCACTCCATACGGCTAAATGCAGTGCCTTGCATAAGGACAGGTTTCAGAGTAGCAGCCGTGTTAGTCTGTATCCACAAAAAGAACAGGAGAACTTGTGGCACCTTAGAGACTAACAAATTTATTTGAGCATAAGCTGTCGTGAGCTACAGCTCACTTCATCGGGTGCATTCAGTAGAAAATATAGTGGGGAGATTTATATACACAGAGAACATGAAACAATGGGTGTTATCATACTCACTGTAAGGAGAGTGATGACTTAAGATGAGCTAATACCAGCAGGAGAGCGGGGGTGGTGGTGGGAGAAAACCTTTTGTAGTGATATGGCTGACTTAGAACAACGCTTCCTCAGTTCTCGTCCCCTAATGCCCCTACTTTACTTGTGCTATATTGATGACATCTTCATCATCTGGACCCATGGAAAAGAAGCCCTTGAGGAACTCCACCATGATTTCAACAATTTCCATCCCACCATCAACCTCAGCCTGGACCAATCCACATAAGAGATCCACTTCCTGGACACTACGGTGCTAATAAGCGATGGTCAAATCAACACCACCCTATACCAGAAACCTACTGACCGCTATTCCTACCTACATGCCTCCAGCTTTCACCCAGATCACACCACACGATCCATTGTCTACAGCCAAGCTCTACAATACAACCGCATTTGCTCCAACCCCTCAGACAGAGACAAACACCTACAAGATCTCTATCAAGCATTCTTACAACTACAATACCCATCTGCGGAAGACAAGAAACAGATTGACAGAGCCAGAAGAGTACCCAGAAGTCACCTAGTACAGGACAGGCCCAACAAAGAAAATAACAGAACGCCACTAGCCATCACCTTCAGCCCCCAACTAAAACCTCTCCAACACATCATCAAGGATCTACAACCTATCCTGAAGGACGACCCATCACTCTCACAGATCTTGGGAGACAGGCCAGTCCTTGCTTACAGACAGCCCCCCAACCTGAAGTAAATACTCACCAGCAATCACATACCACACAACAGAACTACTAACCCAGGAACCTATCCTTGCAACAAAGCCCGTTGCCAACTGTGTCCACATATCTATTCAGGGGACACCATCATAGGGCCTAATCACATCAGCCACACTATCAGAGGCTCGTTCACCTGCACATCCACCAATGTGATATATGCCATCATGTGCCAGCAATGCCCCTGTGCCATGTACATTGGTCAAACTGGACAGTCTCTATGTAAAAGAATAAATGGACACAAATCAGATGTCAAGAATTATAACATTCATAAACCAGTCGGAGAACACTTCAATCTCTCTGGTCACTCGATTACAGACCTAAAAGTCTCAATATTACAACAAAAAGACTTCAAAAACAGACTCCAACGAGAGACTGCTGAATTGGAATTAATTTGCAAACTGAGTACAATTAACTTAGGTTTGAATAGAGACTGGGAGTGGATGGGTCATTACACAAAGTAAAACTATTTCCCCATGTTTATTTCCCCCCCCCCACTGTTCCTCAGACGTTCTTGTCAACTGCTGGTAATGGCCCACCTTGATTATCACTACAAAAGGTTTTCTTCCGCCCCCCCCCGCCCCGGCTCTCCTGCTGGTATTAGCTCATCTTAAGTGATCACTCTCCTTACAGTGCGTATTATAACACCGATTGTTTCATGTTCTCTGTGTATATAAATCTCCCCACTGTATTTTCCACTGAATGCATCAGATGAAGTGGGCTGTAGCTCACAAAAGCTTATGCTCAAATAAATTTGTTAGTCTCTAAGGTGCCACAAGTACTCCTTTTCTTTTTGCGAATACAGACTAACACGGCTGCTACTCTGAAACAATTCTTCAACAAAAAAACTTCAAAAACAGATTCCAACAAGAGACTGCTGAATTGGAATTAATTTTCAAACTGGATACAATTAATTTAGGCTTAAATATAGACTGGGAGTGGATGGGTCATTACACAAAGTAAAACTATTTCCTCATGTTTATTCCGCTCCGCCCCCCTCCTCCCCCCGCCGACTGTTCCTCAGCTGTTCTTGTCAACTGCTGGAAATGGCCCACCTTGATTATCACTAAAAAAGGTTCCCCCCCCATTCCCCACGCCTGCTGTCCTGCTGGTAATAGCTCACCTTACCTGATCACTCTCGTTACAGTGTGTATGGTAACACCCATTGTTTCATGTTCTCTATGTATATAAATCTCCCCACTGTATTTTCCACTGAATACATCCGATGAAGTGGGCTGTAGCTCACGAAAGCTTATGCTCAAATAAATTTGTTAGTCTCTAAGGTGCCACAAGTACGCCTCTTCTTTTTCCTAAGCTTTTGGGAACTCTGAGGTTTCCTCTCACTGTGTTTCTGTGGGGACTGACCTGTTTAGATTTAATTTGTTTTCTTTATGTTTATGTGTAACTGTGAAGATAATGTATGTGGCTTATAAAGTAGCCCTGTTATGTTGTAAAAATTAAATTATTATTTTATTTTTCTTTATCATAAGATTCTATAAAGTTGGCACTTAAGTTTATTCTTTTTGGGACTTGAATGTGGGGAGGTTGACCCTGTGCAGTCATTGCTGAAAATCCTTAGAGTCTGAATTCTGGATCTCCCACTGCTTTTCTATGGGAGCTGGGTTTTGCGGGTGCACTGGAATCGTAGAATCATAGAATCTCAGGGTTGGAAGGGACCTCAGGAGGTCATCTAGTCCAACCCCCCACTCAAAGCAGGAGCAATCCCCAACTAAATCAACCAATCCGCAACTAAATCAGAGAAGGGCTCTGAAGTGAACTCTAGCCCACCCAAAGGTTACACTTACATCACATGGGAGCCCGAGTCTCCTTTGACTGACAACAGACCTTGGTGCTTCTGAAAATGCTACCCTATCCCTAATTACCCAGTCACCTCCCTCTGCTCTTAAATGCTTCCATATGAAATGCAGAGTCTTGCACACCCCAGCATGTCTCCTCACCCCCTGCACAAGCCTCATCCTCTGCAAACCGCACCAGCGGGAGTGCCTGAGCGCACAGGGGCCCTGTGCACTGACACAGCCTCCCCACTCCCGGCTCAGGTAATTGGGCAGCCAAATGAAGGTAGTTGGTTCAATTACTTCCTTCCTGGCATCAGAGCAGAGCAGGCGGCCAGACCAGCTCATTAGGGAAAAGGAGCCTCTTTTGCACACTGTTCACCCCCCTCCCCCCGCCACCTTGGAGACTTTAAAGCCTGCAGTAAGTTGGACTCATGGTGGGAGTCATGGCTCAGGAGTCCCTGCTGGGAGCTTCTTCACTGCATGCAGGAGGCTGCAGCAGTGATCACCAACGAGGCAGCAGCAAAGGAGAATGACCAGTTGATGATCTGAGCAGGGACACATCAGGCAGCAGTAAACATACCCCCCCCCCCCCCCAGAAACACTTCCTCCCTCATCTGTGCTGTGGCTGCCAGCCCCCCCACCCGAGATTCCCTCACCAGGTGCTGTATGGGAGGCCTGCGCCTTCTGTCCTGCCTGCAGGGGGTGGGGGAGGTTGGCACTGACTGTTCAAGTGTCTCCCTCTCAGGTGGGAGGGGTGGAATGCTGAGGAATGAGGGGCTGTGATTGGCTGAAGGGGGAGCTAGAAGGTAGCTGTGGTATGAGGCTGTGGTACCCAGCCAGCCACTGTTGTGCCCACCTATTAGTAAACGCCCGAGGTTCTGTCCAGGGCCCCTGGCATGCAGCAGGAAGCCATGCTGGGCCAATGGGGTGAACTTTGGGTTTGAGGAGGAAACTTAGTGACTCAGCAGCCATGCATGGCATCTCTTCCTCTGCCATTTACCTACTGTGTCTGTGGGCAAAAGAAAGGCAGCAGAAAAGGACCATGCCTCAGGTAAGGGGCCACTCCAGCATGCGAGATTTTCACCCCAGCCAGCACCTCATATAAAATGCAAGGCCATGTCAACAGTCAGCAGCCCCTTGCAGCTTGCTTGGAGCATGTCGCTAGAAAGGGAGCTGCTCTCAGAGCACTGAGGGGCCGCTGACCTTTGCTTCAGCTTCACAAAACGATTTGTGTCAAAAGTAGAGTCTACAGTGGCTATGCCAGGGACAGCAAGCGACAGCATGAGAGTCAGGGCTGGGGTGCCATGTAGTTTGGGGGGGATGTCACAAGTTGGTGGGGAATCCAGGGCTCCCTTACCCACTCACCCAGGCTTGTGGCTGCCTGAGCTCTGGACCCACATAGGATGCTTGTTGCTGAGACTTGTGGGGCTACCCATTGGGTGGATGCTCTGTGCCAGACCTCCCAAGTGCTGTCCAGGCTCTGACAGCCTCCATTCCCTACCTGCAAAAATCGCCTTACTCGCATGTGTGATTTTGGGGGCTGCTAAGGTGTTTGGGGACAGAAGGGCCTTGTCTTAGGATCTTTGGAGAGAGCTTGAATGCCCCTTCAGTAGTGGCGGTTTGGCATAGCGGTGGCTGAGCCCTGTCCAGCCTGTAAGGTTGCCAACTTTCTAATTGCACAAAACTGAACACCCTAGCCCCTTCCCAAGGCCCCCACCCCTGCTCACTACATTCCCCCTTCGTTGGTGGCCTCACCCTCACTCACTTTCATTGGACTGGAGCAGGGAGTTCGAGTGTGGGAGGGGGTGAGGGCTGTAACTGGGGGTGTGGGCTCCAGGATGGGGCCAGAAATGAGGGGTTCAGGATGTGGGAAGAGGCTCCAGGCTGGCACAGGGAGTTGGGGTGTAGGAGGGGGTGAGGGCTCCAGCTGGGGGTGCAGGCTCTGGGGTGGGGCTGGGAATGAGGGGTTTGGTGTGCAGGAGGGGGCTCCAGGCTGGGGGTGGGACCGAGGGATTCGGAGTACAGGAGAGGGCTGCAGGCTGAGACAGGGGGTTGGGGTGCAGAAGGGCGTATGGGCTCTGGGCTGGGGGTGCAGGCTCTCAGGTGGGGGCAAGGGGTTCAGAGTGTGGAAGGGGACTCTGGGTGGGGGCAGGGGGTTGGAGTGCAGGGGGAGATGAGGGTTCCGGCTGGGGGTGCAGGCTCTGGGTTGGGGCCGGGGATGAGGGGTTTGGTGTGCAGGAGGGGGCTGTGGGTTTGGGGGCGGCTCAGGGCTGGGACAGGGGGTTGGGGCTCCGGGTGGGGCATGGGCTTACCTCGGGCGGCTCCAGGTCAGTGGCACAGTGGGGCTAAGGCAGGCTCCCTGCCTGTCCTGGCACCACGCTACGCCCTGGAAGCGCCCAGCAGGTCCGGCTCCTAGGCGGGGGGCCAGGAGGCTCTGTGCACTGCTCTCGCCCACAGACACCACCCCCCTAGCTCCCATTGGCCACGGTTCCTGGCCAATGGGAGTGCGGAGTTGGTGCTCGGGTTGGGGGCAGTGCATGGAGCCCCGTGGCCCTCCTGCCTAAGAGCCGAACCTGCTGGCCGCTTCTGGGGTGCAGCACGGTGCCAGAACAGGTATGGACTAGCCTGCTTTAGCCCTGCAGCATCGCTGACCAGACTTGTAATGGCCCGGTCAGCAGTGCTGACCAGAGCCGCCAGGGTCCCTTTTTGACCAGGTGTTCTGGTTGAAAACCAGACACCTGGCAACCCTACCAGCCTGCCCTGGTCCTGCTGGCCCCTGCTGCCAGCCTGGCTGATAAACTCTGACAACCTATGAACCCTTGTGGCCCAGCAGGAAGTGATGCATTCTGGGTTCAGTGATGAGGGCCAGATGTGAGCTCACATCAGTCAAGGAATGGGGAGCTCTGCTTTGGAAGGGCTGGGTGTGGCTGGGTGTGACTGTGCATGTGAGACTCCGTGGGAACATATGGGTGTGAATGACTATGTGTGTGAATGTGCATGCAAGTGAGAGGGAGACTCTGTGCCTGAGATTATCCATTTACGTGAACAATGAAACCCAAGGAGGTCTGGGTGACTAACTTGATTATACACTGAAAATCCCAACCCATGTGTGTGGATCCTTGTGTGTGTGGGTGTCCCTGTGTGCATGTGTCCCTGTGTGTGGGTGCACATGTGTGTGTGTCTATATCAGGCGCGTGTGTGGGTAGGTGTCTGTGTCCCTCTGTGTGTGCATGCCGGTGTCCCTGTGAACACACAAGTGTCATGCACACATGTGAATAGTGGTATATGTGACACTGTGAGCAAATCTGCGCACTAAGGTGCTCTGGTTTAACTGATGGTATGAATTTAACCCACCATAGTTAACCCAGTGCAATGGGCTGTGTGGATGCTCTGATTCTGGTTAAACCACAGGCTGATTTGGGGTTAGTATAAGTCAATTAGGAATCAGTTTAACTTAAACAGAAATAAGGTGGTCTGAAACCCAACTCCACCAGGGGTTTGCATCACTTCACTAAATTATCTTCAAAATGGACTGAAGTGGAAGTAATGGTGCTTTTGGTGCAGGTGAGGCCTCCAGGCCCAGACTATGATGGGAGAAACAAGGTTGGAAATGATATCCTGAGTGTCCGCACTAGGGCTGCTCCTGGTTCAGAACAATCTGCATGGGGCTGGCTACACACCACTTTTGTTCAACTGGTCCAGTTAAATGAGTGCAAATCTCTGTGGGCATTCATATATCAGCTTAAACCAGGTTATATTAGTTCAGCTGTGCGCTATTTCTTTACAGATACAAGCTACACCAGTTGAAGCCTGTGGTAAAGCAATATGAGGTGTGCGCACACAGAGCTGCTCCGGTTTAGCTAATTGGGTGAAATTAAGTTAAAGTTTAGTTAAACTGGGACAATTTTGAGTGTAGACCTGCCCTGTGTTGAGGGGAGTGTGTATGTGTGTGTGCAGGCATGTGTGTGTGGTGGGAGGATGTGTATACAGGCATGTGGGTGGGTGAGAACCTGCCCAAGAGTGTCAGTGTGTGGAGTTTGTTTATGACTGTGTATAGACACATGTACGATTGAAACACAATATTAGTAATGGGAATAAGAAGGTAGGGAAAGGGGGTTCATTTCATTAGCAAATGACCAGTAGAATGATGTACCAGATTTGCAGGTGTTTTTTTTTAAGGGGAAGGGATAGCTCAGTGGTTTGAGCACTGGCCTGCTAAACCCAGCATTGTGAGTTCAATCTTTGAGGGGGCCATTTAGGGATCTGGGGCAAAAATTGGGGATTGGTCCTGCTTTGAGCAGGGGGTTGGACTAGATGACCTCCTGAGGTCCCTACCAACCCTGAGATTCTATGAAACAGTGTGTTTATGTGTGGGTGTGTGAGCATATATAGTATGTGCGTAGCTGTGTGCATGTAAGAACAGGTAAGGGCATAGGAGACCAGGATCTGACAGCAGCCAGAACCAGCTGGTTCAGAGAAAGGTGGTAGAGCCCCTGCAGCAGGGTATTATGAGCAATGTGATGGCAGCAAACAGCATGTTAGTTCCATGATATTTTTGCGGGGGCGGGATTACATCTTTAGACCAAAGCAATCGGCCCAAAATTCGGGGTATTGTGGGTTGTTTACTTTTGGAAGAGAAACTAATGATGGAGGCAGGTCTGTCTTAGATGCAATCCTGTCATGTACAAAGAATATACAAAGCTCTGTTTCCTTGGACACAGGAGTAATGAAATAATAGGAGACAGTTTCCCCTTTTATTTGTCTCTCACTAAGATAAACTGCCCCAATCTTTTCATTCTCTCTGCATATGGAAGTTTTTCTGTCTTGAGTGACCCTTGTCACCTGATGCTGACCCTTTCCGAGAAGGGGTGACCAGAACTGCACACAGGTCTGGGTGAGGGTGTCCCATTGATTTATAGAGAGGCACGATAACATTCGCTGTATTATTCTCTGGCCCTTTCCCTATGCATCCTAACATCTTGTTTGCTTTGCTGACCACGGCTGCACATTGAGCAGAGCTCTCCATGGAGCTGTCCACAGCGATGGCCAAGTCTTTGTTCTGTTTACTACAGCTAGTTTTGAACCAGTCGTGTGTATGAATAGTCCAAGTTAGTCTCTCCAATGGGCATCACTTTGCATTTGTCAACACTGAATTTTATCTGCAATTGTTTTGCCCATGCCCCTGGTTGCTGTGATCTCCTGAAGTTCTTCACAGTCTTCCGTGGACATGTCTCACATCAATAATTTTGTATCACTACAAATTTTGCTCCTCCCCTTCTCCAGGTCCTTAATAAATGCTGTAAACAGCATGGGATGTAGTACAGAGACTTGATCCCCCATGGTTCATCTTTTGCCATGATGACAATTCACCATTCGTTCCTACGTTGTTTTCTTAGCCAGTATCTGATCTATGACAATACTCTGCCTCTCACCCCATGACGACTTGGCTTCTTTAGTAGCCTCTTGTGGGGGACCTTGACAAAGGCCCTTTGAAAGTCTAGATCAAATGCACAGAGTTTCAGAGAGTTTAAGAGTAGAAGGGACCTTAGATCACCTAGCCTGACCTCCTGGGTAGCACAGGCCCTTACATTCCACCCAGTTACTCCTGTATTGAGAGCAAAGACTTGAGTTAGATTAAACTACTTTAGTCCTTGGGAGACTAAACTGTTGTGAGTCACAAGCAAAGGACAGGAGAGACTGAGATGCCACTAATCCCTGAGGCCCCTGCAGATTAGGTTTTTTAGGTGATTAGGTGGCATATGCCCAAATTCTAGCAGGCAAACAATCCCAAAGGCAAACCCCCCCCCTCCCCAAAAAAACCCCTAAGGTCCCTGACAGATTTACCTGGGCGGGGGGGATTCCTGGCCATCCATTGTGTGTTGTGCATACACTCATAATCTGCAAGCAAGGCATGTGTGTGTGAGTGCATTTGTGAGTATGTATATGAGGAGCATACATCGGGGGATGCATCATGGGTATGCAAGTATATGTAAAATGTGTGTGCATATAAGTATGTGCTGAGAGATTTTCTGTATGTCCTCCCTGCTGCGCACTCTGAGACGCATTCCCTTTTTAATAAATCTGTTGCAGTCATCTCCAGATTTAGCAGCTCATGCCCCTGCCTTCCCCCCTTTAAATCTTATTTGGAAGCTTTTAGCTGATACATTAGCCCAATAAAGCCTAACAATTGGAGAGAAACCCAATACCTCTCCCCATTCTGCCCCCTTCTTCTCTGAGATCAAACAGGCTTGAATCGGAATAGAATTTCCTCTGAGAAAATGAGTAAAATCTGTGGCTCACATCCGCCAGCCAGCAGCTCCCCAGTGTGGGCTCCCCACTTGGAGTTTGCTCAGAAGTTTCGTTCTCCATGTTTTTGGGTGGGGAAAAGGGGCTGTGGTTGTGACACGATTATGCGGGGGCTTTGCCCTACAGCCCTTCCCAGCACAGAGCTCAGGTTTGCATCCAAGAACCCAATTCTCCTCTCACTGCAATGAAATCTGGAATGACTCCCCTGAGGTTAGTGGCATTGCATTGGTGTGAGTGAAAGGCGCCTCAGCCACTCAGGGTATGTCATGAGTGGAATTAAAAACCTGCAGCCAGCTCGGGCTAAGGTGCTATTTAATTGTAATCAAACTTTGCAGGATCCAGAATTAAATAATCTAAACTGCAATTAAACAGACTCTTAGCCCGAGCCCTGTGAGCCCTTGTCAGCTGGCATAGGCCAACCCAGGGTTTTTAATTGCAGTGATCTCCAGGCTTCCCCAGCCACACAGGGTGCCATTGACTGGGTGGGTTTTGTGACATGTCGCATGTGAAATGTCCAGGCCGGTGACACTGTCTCTGGAGTGGCATGACTGAGTCAGGCACTTCCGCTTGCTGCAGCCCAGCAATCCATGGCTAGTTAGCAAAGTTCCGCAGCACATGAAAGATCCTGCTATGGCGCTCAGGAAATGGGCCTCAAACCCGACTCCAAAGCACCAGCAACTCATTCCATCCGTGGAGGGGATTGTTTCCTTTCATCCTCAGCCAGGAGTTTAACCGATCTTTCGTCTCTTCCCAGACAGGGCTTTGAAGGCTTGCCGGGCCCCCCCACATGTGTTGCTGGGGGTGGGGACAGTGCCTGCTCTGGGACTGGTGGGGGGGGGGCATGGAAAGCAGCCCAGGAGAGAACGATTCCATCCCCAGAAGAGTAGGGATGTTCAAATGGACAGTGCACAATGTGTGGGTAAGTGTTTGGGGGGTTGCAATGAAGTGATCCCCTCAGACTGTGCAGACTTGGTCCCTGAGCCAGGCTCCCTGCCCCATGGAGGGGTGGGTGCAGGCAGCCAGCAAGGGAGAACCCCGGGGTGGCTGGGCCTCATGCAAACTGCCACTAAAGTGACAGTGAGACAGGCAGTGGGTGGGCCGGAGGGGTACAAAGTGTGTGTGTGGGCTCAATAAGCCAGCTGCCTCCATGGGTAGGTGCATATTGCTGTAATTCACACTGGGCTGGGCTAGGCACCACATCAATCCCACAGCCTGGGGCTGGGCCCCTACACAGGCCTGTACCGCAGGAGCACTTCGCAGCAGGCAGGGGACAGGGCTGCTTCACGGAGCAGTGAGGGGCTTAGAGGGGCATTTATAAAACCAAAGAGCACAGGCTTGTGGCACTGGTGTGTATAGTGGAACGCTGCCCCCATCCTGAGGGGGCAGTGGGGGTGGGGTCCATGCTGCACCCATTGTGAGCTCTGTGGTTGTTTTACACTGCCTTAGGTCTCTATGATGATGGGTTGTTGAGAGGCCAGTGTCCCAGTGTCACTGCTGCATATCTGGGAGTCTAAACTGGTGTAAATATGGCACCCTGTCTGGGGGCAGCACCACACCAAGGCCTGGCTAGGGGTGTAGAGGACACGGGCTAGAGGGTTTCTGTAATGTAGACACTGGAGGTTAGAATCATAGAATCATAGAATATCAGGGTTGGAAGGGACCTCAGGAGGTCATCTAGTCCAACCCCCTGCTTAAAGCAGGGCCAATCCCCAATTTTTGCCCCAGATATGTAAATGGCCCCCTCAAGGATTGAACTCACAACCCTGGGTTTAGCAGGCCAATGCTCAAACCACTGAGCTATCCCTCCCCCAACTGAGCTATCCCTCCCCCTTCCAAAGGTTAGTCGAATCCCTTTGGAATCTTGTCAAGTTTTTTATCTCAGTGACTTCCTGTAGCATGGAGTTCCACAGGCTAATTATACAGAGATTGTGTGTAAAGTGTTTCCATTGATCAGTTTTGAATTTGCCATTAATTGAATTTATTCATTCATTATTGTATATAGTGGATAAAGCACCGGACTGGGACTCAGGAGAGCTGGGTTCTATTTCTGGCTCTGCCCCTGGCCTCCTGGGTGACCCTTCCCCTCTCCGTGCCTCAGTTTCCTCATCTGTAAAATGGGGGTAGAGATAGTGACCTCCTTAGTAGAGTGCTTTGAGATCTGCTGATGCAAAGCGCTAGGTAACAGCTAGGTATTTACTATTATTATGTTGTTGTTATTATTATATACTTTTATCTCACATTTCTTTGGCACCTTCTATCCAAGCAAATCTCAAGCCATTTTACAAATTTTACTATTTTTTCCCATTATCCTGCCAGCTCCATTCATCCAGTATGTGACAGATATTGGACACACTGCTTAACGCACCTACTCAGAAATCATGACAAGAACTCGGATACAACAGAAATAAATTATACACGTTTCCCCTTCATTGGTGACTAGTTTCCTTTGTCCACTAGTCAGCCTGCTCCACTTGTGATGCATCATCATCCCATAGGGAACATTCTTCTACATGCCTTAAATAACCAAAACTCCTATTTGAACGTTGGGGAGTGGGGCTCACCAAAAGAGCTTGAACTTTGTGTTGATTTTGAATCCCTGGTAATGAAGCTGTTCATATAAAAACAACCTACCATTTCTCAGAAGGTACATATGTCTATCTGTACAGCTTTCGTTACCCTGGTCTCTGAGGCCCTTGGATTGTTTAGGGAGCAGCCAATGGAAAACAATTTTGAACTCTTGGCAACTGTGATCTGTTACTTCCAAAGTTCCTGGTGTTAGGGTGACCCACCTTTTCAAAATGCAAAAATGGGACACATGCAGGAGCCCTACCCCTGCCATGCCCCCACCCCTTGCTCCTCCTCTTCCCCCCAAGGCCCTGCCCCCTGGCTAGGCCAGAAGTGGGAGCTGGTCTGTGGTAAGAGCCTCACAGGGAGCTGGGCTGCTGTGGGGAGCCCTGGACCCTCCAGGGCAGCTCTTATCATGGCCCAGCTTTAGGCCTGACGGGGGGCAGAGCCTCAAGGGAAAGAGGAGGAACAGGGGGCAAGGCCCTGTGGCAAGGGGGGACTAAGGCCCACCTCAGCCCCCCACCCGCCCACCAGGAAGAGGCTGGCATTGCCCCTGAGCCTCAGGCAGGTGCAGAGCAGTGCTGCAGGGAGTCCAGGACTGTCACAATTGTTCAGTCCAGGACAGGGACTTGAAATGTGCATTTTGGGACCTTCCTGCCCATTTAGGGATGGGTGGTTACCCTACCTGGTGTGTGTTGGACCTAGCTTCTATTGCTCTGTCAGTGGAGGAGCTACAGTTTCCCATGCCACTCGAGATCCCTCACAGTTCCTGTGGCATACGTACAGGGACACCCGCCCTAAACGATGCGAGGGACCAAAAATAGCTGGTTGCTTAGCAGAGATGGGTCTCCAGCTAAACTGTGCTACAAAGTGTGGGGACATGGCCATTTGTCTTGTATTACGCTAATCATTTATTATTTGCATAGCTCAGGGCCCATTGTGCTGGGCACTGCAAATACAGTCAGTCAGCCCTGGCTCCGAAGAACCTGCTGCCTGAACAGAGAGAAGCTGGCAATAAGGCTGGATTATCACCCTGTTTGATAGCAGGGGCGCTGTGGGACAGACTGGTGAAGGAACAGATTTTCCAGAGCACTCAGCATGCAGCAGCTCCTCTTGCTTTCACTTGTGGGGGGAAGAATTCATCTTTCTCAGAGAGAGCTGTTGGGTGCTGAGCTCTTAGGCCAGAATTTCCAAAGTGATGTTTTTAAGGTCCTCCAGGACTGTGCAGCAGATCCAGGAACTGAGCCCAGGACCGTTCCTCACCTCATCCCCAAGCTCCTCTTCCTTTTTGGGTTTGGCTGTGCCATGTTTCCGACAGTTTGTTCTCCTAACTCACCATGTCTGGTGCTCATACTGTCCAGAGATGCATATTAGCCACAGTAGGTTTGGAGGAGAAAGGGAGGGATTTGTGTGTAAAAGGCACAGTGTCTCTGGTCAATACCACGTGCAGGTGAAAATTCTGGTGCCCAGCTCCTCCACGGGGAGAAGTTTGCAAACCATGTCCTCCCTCCAGGCCAGCTCCACTCTCCGGCCTAGCAGAACCACAGATACACCCTGTCAGATGAGTTGTTTCTCTTGCAGAGAAAGAACATTCCCAGGATCTCTGCTCCACTGCTAACAAGTTTTTGAACAAGTTTCACTTTCATTGTGAGCATCCCTCTCCCCCACAGATACTTGGACACATTTTCCTGGCATTGTTCACGTTGACTCCATGTTTCTCTATGAAGGCTATTGCGGTGTGCGGGCATCCATGCCCGCAGGCATTGCTTTAAGACTGTGTGCTGGCAGCCAGGGATGGCTAAAACATACAGCATCCTTTTGGGGATGTGTAGAGAGGGATAACTGAGTGCTAAGAAATGCATGTTCTACTCAACCCAATTCCTTTAAGAGAACAGGTCCAAGAGAACCTATTCTGTACACGGAGGAGCATGGGGGTGGGAATACAAGGCCTCCTCCTTCAGGTAACACTAGGATCGGGACACACTGTTGTGCAATCACATGCAGCATTTTCATTGTTCATTGTTTTCATGATCTGTTAACCTAAGTCAACTTGTTTCCACACAGTTTTGCACATGCCCACACCTACATTTGTCTTCCTGCTGATGGAAGCTCCCTTTTACAGTGACACCATGACACTGCCTCCCCAAGCAATGCAGAGCTACAGTCAACCTACTTCCATCAACATAGCGTTAGTGCAGACACTGCATTGCCTGTGTTGACTCTAAGCGTGCTCCAGCAGCTGTCCCACAATGCGCCTGTCTACAACAGTGGTTGCTGTGGTTACAGTTTTGAACTGCCACTGGCAGCCACTGGCAGTCTGCCCCTCCCTTTAACCCCTGGTGTGATTGCCTGCCATGGCGAGCACAGCTACCAGCCTCACTTTGCAAGCATCCAACCGTGCCAGCTCCACCCACCTTCAGAGTTACGAGGAGCAGGAAAGGAGTCTTTGATCTTTGGCCTGGGAAGAGATGCTGTGCAGGCCCAGCTAAGGAGCAGTCAAAGAAATATAGACATCTATCTGCAGAGTGCACAAGTGGTGCCAAAACTGAGGCATGACAAGGATGAGTAGCAGTGCCCGGTGAAAGGAATATGGGCAGGCATCTCAGAAGGCAAGGGAGGGCAACAACAAATGTGGGGCCACCCTGCAAACCTGCTGCTTCCACAAGGAACTGTGTGTCATACTTGGTGGGGACCCCACCCGCACGCCGCATGTGATTGTGAGCACTTGGCGAGAGCCTGATGTGGAGACCCCTATAGGGAACAGCAAGGAGGGGAGGGGCAGGAGAGGAGAGCCAGGAGCTGTTTGAAACTCAGCTGGAGTAAAGCCAGGAGAGCGCAGAAGAGCCTGTCGCTGAAAGAGAAGGGAGTTCAGTAAGAGCACGCATGCATTATCCTCATCAACACTGTTTACCTTTTCGTTACCCAAAATCTCCTCTTCCTCCCCAATGTGCTTCCCGGTTTAAAATGCTGCCCATCCCATCCTCGTGTTTATAGAACAAAGGCCTCAACATTTGATTCCTCACTTGACTTGTAAAAAGCTAGAAAATACATTTTAAAAAACTAGCATGGTAGCCCAAATTACACAGTCCACGTCAGCCCAGTGTCCCGTGCTCGGACAGAGGTAGAAGGAAGAGGTAGAGGCTGCATCTGCTTTGGCTTGTCAGGGGTGGGAGGGCACAATTCTCCCCCTGCAAAGTAGGGCAACTCATAGGAGGGACACAAAGGGGGGCACCAGCTAAAGGGGGGCATGTGACCCCCCCACGCTCTCCCCATCCCACATTACCTGAGGAGGGGGGCCTCTCTCCTCCTGCTGCGCCAGATACTGATTTCAGGAAAAAGGAGGGCGGCACCACGCTGGCAGCTCCTCCAGTGTGGCTGAACTGCCCCCAGCCCTTCCACACAGCTGCGTTTCCTGGGGTCTGTACAGCCCCGCCGGAGGACAGGGCCGGGAGCTGCCGGTGCAGGGCACTGGCTCCTGAAAGCAGTGGTCCCACATTCTGCTCCTTTCGCCACTGCGGGTCCCAGGAGAGCCCAGCGGTTCAGTTCAGCGCTGCAGGGCTCTCCCAGGAACCACAGCAGCAAAAGGAGCAGAGCATGGGGTCACCAGGCGATCCCTCACTGGCAGCTCCTCCGGTGCAGCTGTACCAGTACCGCCCCCAGCCCTGTCCTCTGGCTGGGCTGTACAGACCCCAGGAGACGCAGCTGCATGGAAGGACTGGGGCTGGGGGCAGTACAGCTGTGCTGGAGGAGCTGCCAGCTTGGGTCTGCCCGGCAGCCCCATGTTCTACTCCTTTTGCCGCTGCAGTTCCCTGCTGAATGTGAGTCTGGGGAGGGGCATGTGTCCCTTCTTGACCCTCTCAGGCGTTGCCTTTCAGCTGTCTCGATGAAACAATCATGGAGATACTCTGCAATCCTCTCCCGAATATTTCTAGGGATGGCGGCCTTGTTTCTGCCCTGGCGATAGGAGGCATTCACACACCGTTCTGCAGTGAGTTCCGTTGGCACCATTGCAATAAACAGGCTAGGAGCACATGGGCCTGGGTGGCTTTGGGACACTTGCAGCAACTGTGTTCTCTGGGCCTTTGTCACCCTCAGGAGAGAGATATCAGCCAGAATCACCATGGCCTGCGAAAATAGTGGCAATATTCACTGCACTTTCCCTATACTCATATCCAAGGTGCCCATCAGCAACAGTCCCCCGCACCGTACTCACCATGGCTTGAGCTGCAGAGCAGAGCTGTGGCAAAGTACTCCAAAGGAAAAGTGACCATTAGCATTTCTTATTAAAGGGTTTTAGGGGAATAATATAAAGGAGTCTTGAGACATGTCTTCCCGTTTCCATTGCAACTGTAAATCTAATGCGGTATCTGTCTGTTTTAATCAGCAGCCTCTGGTGTGGTGGCCTTGACAGGTGTCCCCACCCTGCCTGCTGAACACTTGACCTGGATCAGGCGAAGAAAGAAACAGACCAGGAAGGATATATTCTGCGAGATTCTCCAGTCCACTACAGCTGCTGACTATGAACACAGGGGCTGGAGGGGCCAAATGGACGAGAGCAGGGTAAAGGATCAGGAATGGGGAGATCAGTTGCAGTTGCACTGGGACATTACAGCTTTGCTCAGGCAACAAACGTTATTGAGCTGCATGCTCTACTCCTGGGGGCATTCTGCGCCAAAAAATTAAAAATTCTGTGCACAATATTTTAAAAATTCTGCAAAATTCTGCAAGTTTTATTTGTCAATAAATAAATGCAGAGGCTCCAACATGGCAGTGGAGAACACAGGCCACTGGCTGTACGAAGATGGGAGATCACCTTGCAGCCCCCCCAAACCCACGGGACACGGACTCAGTGGTGAGCCTGCACCCAACCCTGACACAGCACAACACCTGGGCCTGCCCCAGAAACACCTGGGGGCCCTGCCCCTCTGTGCCAGGCACACCAGGTGTGGGGCAGGCAGGCTCAACCAGGCAGGATCTAAGTGTGGAGGGATCCAGGTGTGGGATGAGAGGGTTCTGTGTGAGACAATCTGGGTGCAGGCAGGTCAGTGGGGGGTCTAGGTGTGGGGGGATCTGGATGTACAGAGGCTCGTTGGGGGGTTCCAGGTGCAGGGGCAATGGGACTCTGCAGGGGATTCCAGCGGAAAGTGATGGGGGCTCAGTGGAGGGGTCTGGGTGTGGGGGTCTCAGCAGAGGGGCCTGGGGGAGTGGCGCTTGGTGGAGTGGGGTCTGGGTGCAGCTAGTTGGGGGTCAGTGGCATGAGGGTCTGGATGTGGGGCCTCAGGGTGGTTCAGTGGGGTGGGGCTTGTCAGGGTGGGGATTTAAGTGCAGGGAGCTCAGTGGAGGTCTGTGTGCATGGGTGGGGGTCTGGAGGAAGGGGGCTCCAGATGCAGGGGTTCAGGTTCAGTGGGGTGGGGTTTGGATATGGTGGGCTAGGGGGGTTCTGGATGTACCAGGTGAGGCTTGGCAGGGGTGTCTTGGTATGGGAGGTCCAGATGCATGGGGGTTGGGTGGATGGGGGAGCAGCTCCCCGTACAGTGACCCTTCCCCCCACAGCTGAGGAGTGATGGAGGCAGGAAGCAGGGGAGGATGCTGAGCCTCCTGCAGCTGTGGGTTCTGGGGGTAGGTCTGACACAACCCCAGCCACTCCTTGCAGGGGAAGAGAGAAGAAATCCCGTCCTCTTCTGCCTCCAGCCCATCCAGGACTAGCAGCTGATCCTGGCTCAGGGTAGTAGCCACTGGCTGGAGTGTCCCCAGCCCTGTGGTGATTTACCTCTCCACTGGCTGCTGCAGGTGCCTGCAATGTTGTACCTGTGCAGCTAGGGAGTGGTGGGGCTCAGGCGGGCTCACCTTAAGATCATGTAGTAATTTTTGTTGTTAAAAAGAGGTCACAGTGCAATGAAGTTTGAGAACGGCTGATCTGCACCGTCTCTGGCAAGTGTTTGCCTAACCTGCTTTTAAAAACCTCCAGTGATGGAGATTCCACAACCTCATTAGGTAATTTGTTCCAGTGCTTAACTACCCTGACAGTTAGGAAGGTTTTCCTAATGGCTAACCTAAAACTCCCTTGCTGATATTTAAGCCCACTGCTTCTTGTCCTGTCCTCAGTGGTTAAGGAAAACAATTTATCACCCTCCTCTTAAAACAACCTTTTATGTACTTGAATACTGTTATCCTGGCCCCCATCAGTCTTCTCTTCTCCAGACTAAACGAACCCAACTTTTTAGTCTTCCCTCATAGGTCATGTTTTCTACACCTTTAATCATTTTTGTTGCTCTCTTCTGGACTTTTTCCAATTTGTCCACATCTTTTCCAAAGTGTGTTGCCCAGAACTGGACACAATACTCCAGCTGAGGCCTTATTAATGCTGAATTACAAAATTCATAACAGGAGTCTATAACCCACCCATTTGCAAGCTCTGTACACATGAAGGCACATTAGTTCACAAAGCAGCACATAGCAGTACTATGGCTGACTGGTAAAATGTTCTTTTAAGGCCTCCCTCAACTGTATAGCTCCTTGGTGGGCTCTTGTACCAGTCATTTTGTCTGGCTGTTCAAATTCAGCTGACAGTGGGCTCACCTCACCCCTCCACCTGACTGGTAGCCTTTTCCCCTTTGCCTCACAGATCAGAGACAATGCATAACTGTTGATAGTGAGTGGGGGGAGGGCACAATTTAAAGCAGTGGCTCTCAACCTTTCGAGACTACTGTACCCCTTTCAGGAGTCTTTGTTGTCTTCCATACCCCCAAGTTTCAGCTCACTTAAAAGCCACTTGCTTACAAAATCAGACATAAAAATACGAAAGTGTCACAGCACACTATTACTGAAAAATTGCTTATTTTCTCCTTTTTGCCATATTCTTATACAATAAATCAATTGGAATATAAATATTGTACTTACATTTCAGTGTATAGTCTATGAAGCAATATAAACAATTTTATAATTATATAGTAAAATGAGAAAGTAAGCCATTTTTCAGTAATAGTGTGGCTGTGACACTTGTATTTTTATGTCTGATTTTGTAAGCATCCGATGAAGTGAGCTGTAGCTCACGAAAGCTTATGCTCAAATAAATTTGTTAGTCTCTAAGGTGCCACAAGTCCTACTTTTCTTTTTGTAAGCAAGTGTTTTTTAAGTGAGATGAAACTTGGGGGTATGCAAGACAAATCAGACTCCCAAAAGGGGTACAGTAGTCTGGAAACGTTGAGAGCCACGATTCAAATTGATATAGTATCTTTCATTTCAACATTGCTAAATGTCTACCAAGAGTATTTTAAATAATCAAAATAAGTCAAATCACTAAGTGTTTAAATTGATTAATTTACTGTAAGGGTGGTATGACATGGTGCATTGCCACCCTCACTTTTGCACTGCTGCTGGTGGCCTAGCTAGGCTGAGAGTATGGCTGTGAAGTGTGTCTGCAAAGATGGGGAGCCCTGACCAGCGCAGGGCACCTCCCTGAGTCCCCCCCCCACTCTGGGACTGCCCCTCAGTCCCTCCTCAGACTGCTCCTCCAGCCAGAGAATGACCCCGCCCATTTCCCAACCCTCCTGGGACTGTCCCCCTAGCTAAGGTGCTCAACTTTCTAATTTGTGAAAACCAGACACTAATTGCCAGAACCTACCCCACCCCGCCTCTTCCCCCCTAAGCAGCACTTGCTGCTCTCTCCACCTCTCTCCCTCCACCAGCAGAGCAGGGCGGTAGGGGTGGAGGGGTTACTGGGGCAGGATGGGAGAGGGAGAGCCGTGCTGTGGGGGTGAGGTGACTAGGGCAGGACTGGGGAGGGAGAGCCGCGTTCCGCAGGTGGGGGAGGGCTGACTGGGGCAGGACAAGGGGCAGCACCCCAGGGGCAGGGCACAAAGGAGGCTGAGAAGGGGGCCTGGGCAGTGAGCCCAGCTACCAACCCCGTTCCTCAAACACTGCACGCTTAGGATCCCTCCCCCAGCGCCAGCTGCCAGTACCTCTCTCTGCCAGATCTGAGCAGGTCCTGAGTGCTCCTCCAACTCCAGCAGCGACGCTCTTCCCACCCTCCCGGCGGTGGGATGGAAGCTGATGGCAGACGGTTACTCAGGTAACTGGACTTTGGTGTCCAGTCAGTAGTACTGAGCAGACACTGTCAGGTCCCCTTTTCTACCAGACTTTCCAGTCGAAAACTGGACACCTGGCAACCCTACCCCCAGCATCCAGACCCCGCCCCCACCCCCAATCCTGGGCTGGCACATGTGCCTTCCCTGCAGAGACAGTGTATCCTGTCCAGGGCAGAACAGCTCTTCCAGGGACTGCCCCCTCCAGCATCCAGTTCGCCACTCAGGGACTGCCTCCCATGCACCCAGCCCCCACCTACGGACTGCCCCACAGCATCCCCCAGCAACTACCCCCAGCATGCAGCCCCCTCCAAGGACTACCCCCCACACTCAGCCCAGCCATCCAGGACTGTTTCACCCAAATTTCCCCCCACCTTGAGTCTGTCCTCCATGCACCAGCTGCATCCCACTCCCTGCGGCCCTAGCCCTCTGCACCCCCTTCCCTGTGTGCCCCCCTGGCTCTAGCCCCCTGTTGGCCCCCTACCTTGGCTGCAGGTACTTCAGCCATGCAGCCCACCTTGCCCACCAGCAGTTGTAGTCCTAGTCCCAGGGAGCCTGCTCAAGACGGGGTCACTGGTCCCACAATCCTGTGGGGTTGGGGGCCGCTGAGCACCGTGGCCTCCTGCTGATGCTGCTGGACCCGATCCTGCCAGAGGGAGAGGGCTGACGCCGCTGGTCCCCATCTTGGGGGGGGACTGACACTGGGCCTGATCCTGCACCGCCCCATTTTTGTGCCCTCCCACCGCCAACTCTGCACCTGGGGCAGGTGCCCCTTTTGCCCCACCATAGTTACAGAACATAAGAAAGACCATATTGAGTCAGACCAAAGGTCCATAGAATCATAGAATCATAGAATATCAGGGTTGGAAGGGACCCCTGAAGGTCATCTAGTCCAACCCCCTGCTCGAAGCAGGACCAATTCCCAGTTAAATCATCCCAGCCAGGGCTTTGTCAAGCCTGACCTTAAAAACCTCTAAGGAAGGAGATTCTACCACCTCCCTAGGTAACGCATTCCAGTGTTTTACCACCCTCTTAGTGAAAAAGTTTTTCCTAATATCCAATCTAAACCTCCCCCACTGCAACTTGAGACCATTACTCCTCGTTCTGTCATCTGCTACCATTGAGAACAGTCTAGAGCCATCCTCTTTGGAACCCCCTTTCAGGTAGTTGAAAGCAGCTATCAAATCCCCCCTCATTCTTCTCTTCTGCAGGCTAAACAATCCCAGCTCCCTCAGCCTCTCCTCATAACTCATGTGTTCTAGACCCCTAATCATTTTTGTTGCCCTTCGCTGGACTCTCTCCAATTTATCCACATCCTTCTTGTAGTGTGGGGCCCCAAACTGGACACAGTACTCCAGATGAGGCCTCACCAATGTCGAATAGAGGGGGACGATCACGTCCCTCGATCTGCTCGCTATGCCCCTACTTATACATCCCAAAATGCCATTGGCCTTCTTGGCAACAAGGGCACACTGCTGACTCATATCCAGCTTCTCGTCCACTGTCACCCCTAGGTCCTTTTCCGCAGAACTGCTGCCTAGCCATTCGGTCCCTAGTCTGTAGCGGTGCATTGGATTCTTCCATCCTAAGTGCAGGACCCTGCACTTATCCTTATTGAACCTCATCAGATTTCTTTTGGCCCAATCCTCCAATTTATCTAGGTCCTTCTGTATCCTATCCCTCCCCTCCAGCATATCTACCACTCCTCCCAGTTTAGTATCATCCGCAAATTTGCTGAGGGTGCAATCCACACCATCCTCCAGATCATTTATGAAGATATTGAACAAAACTGGCCCCAGGACCGACCCTTGGGGCACTCCACTTGACACCGGCTGCCAACTAGACATGGAGCCATTGATCACTACCCGTTGAGCCCGACAATCTAGCCAGCTTTCTACCCACCTTATAGTGCATTCATCCATCTAGCCAAGTATCCTGTCTTACGACAGTGGCCAATGCCAGGTTCGCCAGAGGGAATGAACAGAACAGGTAATCATCAAGTGATCCATCCCGTTTTGCTCATTCCCAGCTTCTGGCAAACAGAGGGTAGGGACACCATCCCTGCCCATCTTGGCTAATAACTATTGATGAACCTATCTTCAGTGAATTTATCTAGTTCTTTTTTGAACCCTGTTATAGTCTTGGCCTTCACAGCATCCTCTGGCAGAGATCCACAGATTGACTGTGAGTTGTGTGAAGAAATACTTCCTTTTGTTTGTTGTAAACCTGCTGCCTATTAATTTCATGTGCTGACCCCTAGTTCTTGTGTTATGAGAAGGAGTAAATAACACTTCCTTATTTACTTTCCCCACACCAGTCATGATTTTATAGACCTCCAGCATATCCCCCCTTAGTCATCTTTTTCCAAGCTGAAAAGTCCCATTCTTATTAATCTCTCCTCATATGGAAGCTGTTCCATACCCCTAATCATTTTTGTTGCCCTTTTCGGAACCTTTTCCAAATCTAATATATCTTTTTTGGGGTGGGGTGACCACATCTGCATGCCGTATTCAAGATATGGACATACCATGGATTTATATAGAGGCAATATGATATTTTCTGTCTTATTATCTATCCCTTTCTTAACGATTCCCAACATTCTGTTTGCTTTTTGGACAGCCGCTGCACATTGAGTGGATGTTTTCACAGAACTATCCACCATGTCTCCAAGATCTCTTTCTTGAGTGGTAACAGCTAATATAGTCCCCATCATTTTATATGTATAGTTGGGATTATGTTTTCCAATGTGCATTACTTTGCCTTTATCAACATTGAATTTCATCTGCCATTTTGTTGCCCAGGCACCCAGTTTTGTGAGATCCCTTTGTAACTCTTCACAGTCAGCTTCGGACTTAACTATCTTGAGTAGTTTTGTATCTTCTGCAAATTTTGCCACTTCACTCTTTACAGTCCTGAGGATGTCATGTGGATGACAGCTGTGTGCTGATTGGGTGAGCTGAGAACCACTGTGCTAGAGCAATGCCAGAGACTGAAAAGTGGCACATGGGAATTTTAAAAACAGCATGAAAATTATGGGATAGAATAAGTACTATGGGATGGAGAAAGTGGCATTCTGAGAACTTGACCTCAAGTTCCCAGAAAACTCTGGGCCAAGTGCTGGTATCCAACAAATGACTGCAAAAATGTTCCTCATGGCATTGCATTGGACATGGCACAGGGCACACCGGGGACAGCTACCACATTTTCCACCACTCCATCCCTTTCCTCAAAACCCCACCCTGGTTCCACCTCTCCCCGCCCCTGCTCCTCCCCTCCCCCCAGCATCTCCTGCCCACCACCAAACAGCTGATTGGCAAGTGTCTGGTGGGTGCTGAGCACCCACTATTGTTTTTCCATTGGTGCTCCAGCCCCAGAGCACCCAAGGAGTCGGTGCCTATGCCAGGAACTGAACTTGGGCTTTGTGAATCACACTCTGTTCCTGGGAGGTGGCATCTCACAGGAGCACCCTCTTACTCTGTTGTTCTCAGACACTACAGTGAGAGGGGATAGAGTTAGACAGATGCTTGTCCAGCCCCAGGAGCTTCTCAAACAGTTGTGTCCCAAGTGATCTAATTGGACCCCCCCAGAGAACACTACTGAGAGACCGGGCCCAACAGAGTCACACAGAAAAAGCTATCCCAAATGACAAATCTTAAGGAACAACACCAGGCTGCATTCAGAGCCCACTCCCCACATGGATGAACCCAGAGTGGAGAGGATGGAGCAAAGGGAGTCCCCTCGATAGAGTTGTGTAGTAATAATAATAATAATTCAGGGATAAGCTTATATTGTGAAGTCACAGATTCCGTGTTTTCCAGAGACCTCCATGACATTTCCCCCCTTAGCCTGGGGCAGCAGGGGAAGTGATATTCCCTGTAGTTGCACAACAACATGTACACATCAGGGTGACAGAGACTCACGTGGATCCCCATGCACAGAAAGGCCCCCTGCACTGTTAGCTCCCAGCCAAAAGAATGGGAGAGGTCAGTTGTGTTATGTCTCCCAGCTGATGATGACTGGCTGAATCACTGCACACAGTGACGAAAGTACATTTCCCAGTGACCCAGCAACAACTGCCAGGAATTCTGCTACTCCCGTGCACAAGTCCATGGGGCCGGACGAGTTGCATCCGAGAGTGCTAAAGGAACTGGCGGCTGTGATTGCAGAGCCACTGGCCATTATCTTTGAAAACTCGTGGCGAACGGGGGAAGTCCCGGATGACTGGAAAAAGGCTAATGTAGTGCCAATCCTTAAAAAAGGGAAGAAGGAGGATCCTGGGAACTACAGACCAGTCAGCCTCACTTCAATCCCCGGAAAAATCATGGAGCAGGTCCTCAAAGAATCAATCCTGAAGCACTTACATGAGAGGAAAGTGATCAGGAACAGCCAGCATGGATTCACCAAGGGAAGGTCATGCCTGACTAATCTAGTCGCCTTCTATGATGAGATTACTGGTTCTGTGGATGAAGGGAAAGCAGTGGGTGTATTGTATCTTGACTTTAGCAAAGCTTTTGACACGGTGTCCCACAGTATTCTTGTCAGCAAGTTAAAGAAGTACGGGCTGGATGAATTCACTATAAGGTGGGTAGAAAGTTGGCTAGATTGTCGGGCTCAACGGGTAGTGATCAATGGCTCCACGTCTAGTTGGCAGCCGGTGTCAAGTGGAGTGCCCCAGGGGTCGGTCCTGGGGCCGGTTTTGTTCAATATCTTCATAAATGATCTGGAGGATGGTGTGGATTGCACTCTCAGCAAATTTGCGGATGATACTAAACTGGGAGGAGTGGTAGATATGCTGGAGGGCAGGGCTAGGATACAGAGGGACCTAGACAAATTGGAGGATTGGGCCAAAAGAAATCTGATGAGGTTCAATAAGGATATGTGCGGGGTCCTGCACTTAGGACGGAAGAACCCAATGCATAGCTACAGACTAGGGACCGAATGGCTAGGCAGCAGTTCTGTGGAAAAGGACGTAGGGGTGACAGTGGACGAGAAGCTGGATATGAGTCAGCAGTGTGCCCTTGTTGCCAAGAAGACCAATGGCATTTTGGGATGTATAAGTAGGGGCATAGCGAGCAGATCGAGGGACGTGATCGTCCCCCTCTATTCGACATTGGTGAGGCCTCATCTGGAGTACTGTGTCCAGTTTGGGGCCCCACACTACAAGAAGGATGTGGATAAATTGGAGAGAGTCCAGCGAAGGGCAACAAAAATGATTAGTGGTCTGGAACACATGGCTTATGAGGAGAGGCTGAGGGAACTGGGATTATTTAGTCTGCAGAAGAGAAGATTGAGGGGGGATTTGATAGCTGCTTTCAACTACCTGAGAGGTGGTTCCAGAGAGGATGGTTCTAGACTATTCTCAGTGGTGAAAGAGGACAGGACAAGGAATAATGGTCTCAAGTTGCAGTGGGGGAGGTTTAGGTTGGATATTAGGAAAAACTTTTTCACTAGGAGGGTGGTGAAACACTGGAATGCGTTGCCTAGGGAGGTGGTGGAATCTCCTTCCTTAGAAGTTTTTAAGGTCAGGCTTGACAAAACCCTGGCTGGGATGATATAGTTGGGGATTGGTCCTGCTTTTGAGCAGGGGGTTGGACTAGATGACCTCCTGAGGTCCCTTCCAACCCTGATATTCTATGATTCTATGATTCCCGCCTATAACTGACCTCTGGCCTCTGGTGACTGGTTCAAATGCAGAGCTAACTTGAATGCTTGGAAAGTGTTCTGACATGATGGAGCTCTCTTGATGTCCCCCTACTCCCTGCTTTAAGCCAATGGTTTGTGCCATCCCTCTCTCTCACATAGGATGTCCTCTCAACCCTGTGACACCTTCGTGTCCCCATTAAGGCATACAAAGGTGACAGGACCTCATTCTCCAAAGCACAAGTCTCTGTGGCTGGAGCTAGAGAAAGCCAAGTCCCCATCAGCTGACACCTGAATTCTGTTGCTACTGAACCATGAGCAGCTGGTTCCAGCTGTGTGGGGAGGAAGTCAGTGGCAGTAGCAGGACAGAAGGGCAGGGATGTGTTTGCACAGAGCCAGGGGTGTATTTGCTCCAGGCTGGGTCAGTGGGAGTACACAGCCAGCCCTGGTGAATGGTTCAACAGCTGAGTCCACAGGCTGGAGAAGCAGTGATGAGCAGACATGGGTGTGCTCCTTCCTGGCACCTCCCAGGCTGCTGCTTCGCTTGTCTTTTAAACCCTAAGCCCTGGTCTACACTAGGACTTTAGGTCGAATTTAGCAGCGTTAAATCGATGTAAACCTGCACCCGTCCACATGATGAAGCCCTTTTTTTCGACTTAAAGGGCTCTTAAAATCGATTTTCTTACTCCACCCCTGACAAGTGGATTAGTGCTTAAATCGGCCTTGCCGGGTCGAATTTGGGGTACTGTGGACACAATTCGACAGTATTGGCCTCCGGGAGCTATCCCAGAGTGCTCTATTGTGACCGCTCTGGACAGCACTCTCAACTCAGATGCACTGGCCAGGTAGACAGGAAAAGAACTGCGAACTTTTGAATCTCATTTCCGGAGACTGCGGGAACTGTGGGATAGCTACCCACAGTGCAACACTCTGGAAGTCGACGCTTGCCTCGGTACTGTGGAAGCACTCCGCCGAGTTAATGCACTTAATGCACTTAGAGCATTTTCTGTGGGGACACACACACTCGAATATATAAAACCAATTTCTAAAAAACCGACTTCTATAAATTCGACCTAATTTCGTAGTGTAGACATACCCTAAGAAATAAAATTGGCAGGAGCAATAAGGGAGAGGACAGTAGGGCCTTTTTTTCCACAGTCCTTTCAATGGTATTGTTATCCCCTCTTTAGAGAGGGAGAAACTGAGGGAAGGAGAGGCAAGGCCAACATTTCAAATGTGGGTTCCTAAGGTGAGACTGTAAATCCATGCTGGTGTAGGTGCTAAAGTATGGATTTAAAAGGCTAACTTTAAACACCCAAGTTTTGCTTGGGTGTTTAAAACAAACTCTGCTAGTCTGTGCTGCCATGGCTGTGCTGCTGTTATTACCTACCCACATTGCAATCACTTCTTCATTTGCTGTGTAGACAAAACCTTAGAAAGAGACAAAGGCTTTGACACCTCAGTTTACAGACGGTTCGCACCGCTGCAAGCTATTGTTTCCTCAGGGATCCCTTTGTGAGTGACATAGGAGAGCTTGTCTACACACACTGAAATATGGACAGCTGCACTGGTCTACACACAGAAGTTGCGCCCTATTAAAAAAATTGATTTAGGTAAACTTGTTAAATAACAGGGACAAGCTAAACCAATATATGCCAGGTTTAAGCCCCTATAGAGTGTCCATACACAAAGCTGCACTAGGTTAGCTAAATATGTGCCCCATTGCCCTTTTACCAGTGTACCCATCAGATCCTAGTTTTAATTCAGATCTTTAATTATTTTGTGTATGGACACATTTTGGTTTAAAAGTCTCTTATTTGGGGTTAGTTTAAACCAGCTCCTAAATTAACTTCAACTGAACTGAAATAAGCCTGGTTTACCAAAATCAGAGCATCCACACAACCTTTAGTGATATAGGGTGGGTGAGGTAATATCTTTTATTGGATCAACTTCTGCTGGTGAGAGAGACAAGCTTTTGAATTTCACAGAGCTCTTCTTCAGGTCACAACACTGTATACTCACAGCCTTTGGCAGTGGTTTCAATAAATTGTTTTAAAATCACATCTTTATTTAAACCAACTTACTCATCAACAAGGCCTTTAACTAAATCAAAATATACCAGCAAAGAACTTTGTCAAAGGGGAGTGAAAGTTTTCTGGCTCTGGCTCATCTCCTTCCAGAATGTGGGCATTCCAGCTGGAAACAGACACTTTGCAGAACTCAGAAATACACTCAGCAGAACAGAACTCTCATGTGTGAAAGGTTAGTGACCGAAGACAGGCGGAAAATAGGGATTTCTGCAGAGAATTTTGAAGCAAATGAAAAAAATGTTTTTGTCAAAAATTTCCATGGAAAAATTCAACTTTTCAGCCAAAAAAATCAAAACTTGAAAACTTTTAGCAAAAAACTGTTTTGGTTTTTCCCCCTGCAAAAACCCTTACTGTTTGGAAATGCTGCCTTGGCACCCCTAGTAGGTGTAGTTCAGATGCCTCACTTCCCTCTTCTCCTTTGCAGGCCAGGTGCCCTGGCTGGACTATACCTCCCAGGTAGACCCCTGTGAATTTAGTGTGGGGAGAAAGAAAGGGATCCTCCTTTCACAGAACTACTTGCTGAAGTTCCTCAGCTCCTCCCCATGGAGACTGGTTTAACTTTAAATCTGGCTAAATACTGACATTTTCCCCCATGTTAATCATAGACCCACAGGGTAAGCCGGGACTGCAAGGGTCATCTAGTCTAACCCCCAAATCCTAAGAATGGAGTCAGAAGGAGCCAGGATCAATGGCTGGTGGGTACCACTGAAGCCTGTTAAGGCAAGGATGGGATGGTTGAAATGCTTTCCTTCCGCAGCACTCCCAACACTGTCAATCAGCCCTTCCTATTGAGCAGGTAGAAAAACAGACTTCCAGGCATGACAGTGTATGAGGCTCTTTCAAAAGAAGCCATCCGAGTTTCTGTGTGGACATTAAGATGGATCCTCGGGCAGCTTTCATAAGATCAGGGCTTTGGCTCAGTCTTCTCCCCTGCTCTTGAGCTATAAATTCATAGATTTTATCATCTAGTCTGAACTCCTGCAGAACCCAGGGCAGAAAATTTCGCTGAGTGATTCCATCACTGAGCCCATAATTGTTGGTCACGCCAGAGTGGACCTTTCCGAGAGAGGTGCCCAATTTTGAGTTAGAGATTCCAAGTGACAGAGAACCCAGCGTAGCCCTCGGTGAGTTGTTCCACTGGCTAATTACACATGCTGTAAAAACATGCCCCCTGACAGTCTGAATTCGTCTAGTGTCAGCTTCCAGCCATTGGACTTGGTCAGCTGTTAAAGAGCCTTCTGCTATGAGAAACCTTCTCTCCAGTACTTACAGTCTGTGACCAAGTCACCTCTTAGCTTACTCAGTTAAGTTATATAGATTGAGCTTCTTCAGTCTCTCTGTCAGGCAGGTTCTCCAGACCTCGGACTGTTCTGGTAGCTCTTCTCTGATCCTTTTCCAATTTGTCAATGTCCTTTTAATGTGCGCCCTCGAAGTGGACACAGTATTCAGGAGCGGTCTCTCTAATGCCATGCACAGTGGTAAGAACACTTCCCGACTGCTACTCAATATTACATTCCTTATGCATTCAAGGCTGTGTTTGCTCCTTTAGCCACCACATAGCCATGGAACTCATGTTCAATTAGTTAGCTACCCTGATCTCTATGTTCCCTGTGTACCAGTTTGGCTGTTGTGCCCCACCCCAGAGACAGCTGCATTTCATTGTTCCTGTGCATGTTTTGTAAAGCAGTTTGGGATCCCTCAGAGCACGAAGGTGATATAGGTCTATAAAGTATGACTGGGCTATATTAACTGCTATTTTATTGCTAATAATGGGCCTGATTCTCCACTGCCTTTATCACTGCCAGATCAGAACGGGAACATTTTACACCCACTTCACACCTAGCTTGCACAGATGGAAGTAACTGTACAAGGTGCAAAGCAGTGGGGAATTAAATGGGTCCAATGTAATTTAATGACATTCACCATGACCGTAAATTCCTGCCTCCAACCAGGCTAATATGTACAATAAAAGAGGCAGAATGGGTCCTTAATTCAGCGCAGCCTTCAACCATCAAACTAAGGTTACGCAGTTATTCTTATTAATAATATTAATCGATTAGTAAGTCTCATCCTCTTGTATGCCTGGGTCTGAGCCTCTGCCACATGCAGCAGCCTACACTGAGCAGTGCTCAGGTGAGTGACAGGGACGGACCCCATGGCCCCGCAGAAGGAATGATTAGGCACGTGTGCAGGGCTGAGGAGCTCTCAGCAGTAGGCACCGGAACATGGTGCTTTGCTCTTTTGATGGCCAGATGGAAAAAAACTTTCACATGTAGGACTCCAGTAAAGAAAATTAACTGGAAACAACATGGCAGCTAGTGCTTGTGTCTATGCCAATGGGTAGTGGTTGGCATCTGTGCACTGGGTGCTGGGGCAGCACTAACATCTGTGCTGCATCTCCTTCACAGTGGCGTGCTGTTCCCTTTCCATCAACCCTCCGTACCCAGCGTGCTCTAGCTCACAGGGAAGAAGGTGGCATCCCAGGGAGGTGGATGCAGAAGCGTTTCTCTGGCCACTTCTGGCCTGGGTGTGGGGGACTGATGCTTCTCCCACTCTGCACACTCTGTTCAGACACCATGTAACTGATTGCATTTGGGCCTCCCCTGCCCCAGGCAGGAGGCAGGGTAACATGCCCGATCCCCAGGCTTCTGCCTCTCCTTTGGGGGCTGGGGGGAGGGGAGTTCCATGGAACATCTTTTAGTTCTTAAAAAGTTCAGAAAGTTCCAAGAACATTATGTCATTTTGACAAGGAAATGAATTGCAAGGCCATCAATCAGAACTGCAGGCGCAGAGATCAAAGGCCTCCTGAGCACTTTACAGCCCGGGCTCTCTATGATCCCGCTCTTCCATATTCCCTGCAGTTGCCGGAGCAACAGCACGCTACAGCGGATGCTTAGCATTTTTATTCGCACCACACATGTTTCCACTCTAGCCCTGAAATAACTAGAAAAACCTGTGAAACCAAAGCTGCTTCCCCCAGCCTTCAGGGGCAGCCACTCTTCCCGGCTCCCTTTCATGTTCCCCATTGATTAGTGTTAGCCTCCTTTTTCCACCCAGATAAAACAGATGATTTTTGTCCCCTTCCCATAGAAAAGGAGCTGACAAAGAGCCCAGAACAAATGCTCACCTCTGATTTGGTGTCCAGGGTTATTTGCAGGAGCAGTCGGGTCTTCAGCCTTTCAAGTGGCACTGTTGCACACTGAGCACTTTGTACCTGCAGATCCCAAAGCACTTAGCAAAGGTGGGTCAGCATCACTGTCCCCATTTCACTGGGTTGGACGCTGGGCATGAAGCAGGAGGTAAGATTTCCCAAGGTGACACAACAGGCCAGTAGCGGAGACAGGAGCAGCCCGGGCTACAGATCTCCTGACTCATCCTCGGCCCCTGGATCATGCCACCTCTCCAAAGGCCGAGGGCCAGGCATTGCCTCCCTACACTGTTTGCATAAAAAAGCTGCCTCCATGCTAACATTACAGATGCGAGGAGGCTCAAGGGATCAAATAAGAAAATCCCAAGAGTCCTGTGTATGATACCCCAATTCTCCCTCCTGCCCATCCCATCCATTAGCACTCCCCACAAACACACCCAGCACACAAAGGCTAGGCTTTCGCTCCCCAAACAGCTCTCCTTTGGTTTGTAGTAAGCTCCTGATCCCACCTCTTGCCCTGTGGGCTCCTCTTCTGCTTTCCCCTACTGACCCGTGTGTGTGAAAGCAGCCTCGGGAAGGCAGCCACCTCCTACTGTGACATGTGAGCCCCAACCCATTGGCCCCTCATGGGGTGGATGAGTCTGCATGCACACAACTTCTGATTCAGAAGAGGTGAGGGACATGGCATTACAGAGCGAAATGCTTATTCTGCCAGAGGTTGGGGTGGTTCTGTGGTTCCTGAGTCTTCCCAGAGGGTGTCCTGGACACACGTTCTTTCAGCGTCCTGGGTATTTGTTATTCTCAACCATCCACAGTCTGGACTATTTTGTTGCCGCAAAAGCTTTGTGGGCAGCTGACTCCTCTTCCTCCAGGGAAGTCATGGGACACTATCTGGTATCTCCTGAAGCCAGGGGACTGAACATTTTAGTTATATTGCTGGTTAATGCAGACCCTGCAAGACTGGCAGATCCTCTGATGCATCTGCTACAAGTGATTCTATCCAAGTGCAAATGTTGCAAAGGGAAGAACCTGGGGTCTAGCTTGGTCTCCGTGATGCCACACATCCCTTCCCCAGCCACCCCTGCTCAGGTGCTGAGACCAGACAGAGATCAACACTGGTGACCTGGCAGGCTGTGCAGAAAGCAGAGGCATCAGCCACTGCCTGGATGGACCTGCTCAAGCTCCCTTCAAACTCTGAGCACGACAAATGAGGAGGAACCCTAGCTTCAGGGAGGGAAGAAGGGACCCACCATCTTCACCCTGCTACCAAGTGGGTGGTTAAGCCTGGGTGGTTAAGCCTGTATTTAGGAAGTCTATGGTAAAGACATCAGAATCTCACCTACAGGGAGAGAACAGCCCCCTCTGTTCATGTCTGCTTTGGTGACATTGCTCTTGTTCAGCCTACTGCTTCAGTTTCTAGTGCAGACCTTACCTTAGCCCAAAGTTCATTGGATGCTGTGCAGAGGGGCCAACCCAAGGCTCTCTAGGCAGACATAAGTGCATAGGTGTGCATTTCGCTGGGAGAGGGTAGAGCCAGAAGTTTGCTTGGGTCAGTGCCTCTTTCACCCTCCCTGGCTCAGCCTGCAGGACTTCTCATTCCCATGAAGGTCTTTTCTTGCATCTGTAGTACTGGTGCCTCAGGCACCTCCCTCCTGAGTCTGCTCCTCTTGCTCTTATGAGCCTAAACTTTTCCTTCCTTTGATTCAGGCTGGTGCTTCTTGTCCATCCATCTCCAGAGACGGTGAAGAATTCCCTTTCTTAATTCCCTATTGGCTCTTTGAAGTTACTTATAGGCCCTGATCCTGCCCCACTCCTGACATAGGTGCCGGAACTAGGAGTGCTGAGGGTGCTGCTGCACCCCCTGTCTTGAAGTGGTTTCCGTCCTATACAGGGTTTACAATTTGGTTCAATGGCTTTCAGAAACCCCACTATACAAATTGTTCCAGCGCCCCTGGCTCTGCTCATTTCTAGATACTGTATGTTCAGTTCCCTCCATCTCCCTGCATGTGTTTGCCTTTGTGTCTTCTTCACTTCCTTTCTTTCTATTTCTCCCCTTTCCAAAGCTGTGAGGACCAGAACAGCACACAATGGGCTCCATTTGGATCCCACTTACCTGGCTATTACACTGTCATGTCCCTGTTGGCTCCAGCAAATTTACTTCTGGTTTACACTGTGTAATTTAGCTCAGAATCAGGCCCAGGCTTCCAGGTGTGGTCACTCCAGGGCTATGGAGAGTGACCCTGAGCCTCCCTAGTTTGACATCAGAACTAGGCAAAACATAGGAAAAACACAAACCAAAAAAAGGCTGTGGCAATTTCAGTAAATTCAAATGTATCTTCCACGCTGTGGTGTTTCAGTCAATCAAACAATCTGATTTTGATTTTGTTTTCCAAATTTGTTGCAAAAATTCTTCAGATTGAAATTAAAAACAATTTGTTTTTAAAATCTGAAATGTTCACCAGCTGACCACTCAAAATGAGCCCTGGGAAAAAAAATCTATAAAATGGAATATGAGAAACACAAACACTGAAAAACAATTTGATGATAAATGGATGAGTGACATTTTTTCACTAAAAGTTTGCATTAACATTTTGCACAAATTGGAAATTTTTTAAAATTGAAATGTTTTCACTTGGGTGTGTATACATTTGATAGTGCACTGTAGCAGTGTACGTGTGTATGTACATTCGATGGAGTGAGTGCACGGTAACATTAGTTTTCAGAGTAACAGCCGTGTTAGTCTGTATTCGCAAAAAGAAAAGGAGTACTTGTGGCACCTTAGAGACTAACCAATTTATTAGAGCATAAGCTTTCGTGAGCTACAGCTCACTTCATCAGATGCATATCGTGGAAACTGCAGCAGACTTTATATATACACAGAGAATATGAACCAATACCTCCTCCCACCCCACTGTCCTGCTGGTAATAGCTTATCTAAAGTGATCATCAGGTGGGCCATTTCCAGCACAAATCCAGGTTTTCTCACCCTCCACCCCCCCACACAAATTCACTCTCCTGCTGGTGATAGCCCATCCAAAGTGACAACTCTTTACACAATGTGCATGACAATCAGCCTGGTCCAGTCCACACAAGAGATCCACTTCCTGGACACTACAGTGCTAATAAACAATGGTCACATAAACACCACCCTATACCGGAAACCTACTGACCGCTATTCCTACCTGCATGCCTCCAGCTTTCACCCTGACCACACCACACGATCCATCGTCTACAGCCAAGCTCTGGGATACAACCGCATTTGCTCCAACCCCTCAGACAGAGACAAACACCTACAAGATCTCTGTCAAGCTTTCTTACAACTACAATACCCGCCTACAGAAGTGAAGAAACAGATTGATAGAGCCAGAAGAGTTCCCAGAAGTTACCTACTACAGGACATGCCTAACAAAGAAAATAACAGAACGCCACTAGCCGTCACCTTCAGCCCCCAACTAAAACCCCTCCAACGCATTATTAAGGATCTACAACCTATCCTAAAGGATGACCCAACACTCTCACAAATCTTGGGAGACAGGCCAGTCCTTGCCTACAGACAGCCCCGCAACCTGAAGCAAATACTCACCAACAACCACATACCACACAACAGAACCACTAACCCAGGAACTTATCCTTGCAACAAAGCCCGTTGCCAATTGTGCCCACATATCTATTCAGGGGACACCATCACAGGGCCTAATAACATCAGCCACACTATCAGAGGCTCGTTCACCTGCACATCCATCAATGTGATATATGCCATCATGTGCCAGCAATGCCCCTGTGCCATGTACATTGGTCAAACTGGACAGTCTCTACGTAAAAGAATAAATGGACACAAATCAGATGTCAAGAATTATAACATTCATAAACCAGTCGGAGAACACTTCAATCTCTCTGGTCACGCAATCACAGACATGAAGGTCGCTATCTTAAAACAAAAAAACTTCAAATCCAGACTCCAGCGAGAAACTGCTGAATTGGAATTCATTTGCAAATTGGATACTATTAATTTAGGCTTAAATAGAGACTTGGAGTGGCTAAGTCATTATGCAAGGTAGCCTGTTTCCTCTTGTTTTTTCCTACCCCCCCCCCCAGATGTTCTGGTTTAACTTGGATTTAAACTTGAAGAGTGGTCAGTTTGGATGAGCTATTACCAGCAGGAGAGTGAGTTTGTGTGTGTATGGGGGTGGGGGGGATGTGAGAAAACCTGGATTTGTGCAGGAAATAGCCCAACTTGATTGTCATGCACATTGTGTAAAGAGTTGTCACTTTGGATGGGCTATCACCAGCAGGAGAGTGAATTTGTGTGGGGGGGTGGAGGGTGAGAAAACCTGGATTTGTGCTGGAAATGGCCCACCTGATGATCACTTTAGATAAGCTATTACCAGCAGGACAGTGGGGTGGGAGGAGGTATTGGTTCATATTCTCTGTGTATATATAAAGTCTGCTGCAGTTTCCACGATATGCATCTGATGAAGTGAGCTGTAGCTCACGAAAGCTTATGCTCTAATAAATTGGTTAGTCTCTAAGGTGCCACAAGTACTCCTTTTCTTTTTGGTAACATTAGTGTATGTGGATGTGTATATATTCAATACAGACTACACTGAAGCACTATACATTAGTGCTTCAGACTGCGAAGACGTTTAGGAGGATTGGCTTGACTAAGACTCCATGTGGTGTGTCTCAGGAGTGCTGGCTTCAGTTCCTGGCACTGCGAGCATTCTCCTGAATGATTCGGGGCAAGTCACTGAACCCTCTTGGCCTGCTACACCCCTGCCCAACCTGGGGATATTAGCCCTTCTGTTCTCCCATCATGCCTGTCTTGTCTCCTCAGCCAGTTGAAGTCAACAGGCTGGCAACCCATTGAGGACAGTGCAGAAAGTTAGGCATGTGTGAAAATCTTTGCAGGACCAGGGCCTCAGGACGGGGCTGTCTGTGTTTGCTGCATCTATAACAATGGGGCCCCCGATCTCAGCCTGCCCTGGGCTGTAGGGACTGAGATTGCCCCTGGCATGCTGGTATCCTGGAGCCTTTGCCTAGCCCTGGAGAGAAGCTAGGCCAGCTCTGGTTGGTGAAGATGGAGTCTGTGACACAAGTCTATTAGACAGGGAAGGGACATCCCCAGGTCTACAGTCCGTGCATCCAAAGGTAGGGCCTGAGACTATAGCATGTGAAAATACAACTGCTTCTTGCCTCTCTGGCATAAGCAACTTAACCCCCCACCCTGACCAGGGCACAGCCTCCAGTCGTGGGGGTCATTAGAAATTGTTCCTCTCTGCTTTTCCTTATATTTTTGCAGTTAGGCCCTGACCTCATGCATCATCTCCCAGACTGACTGAGCATGCTCCAGCCCAGGGCTGCAGGGGCTGAGCTGATCTTTCCCTGAATGTGCTCCTCCTGATTGCCATGGGATGGTGTGGCTCTGAGCACTAGAACTGAGAGCAGGGAGACTGTCTCCTTGTCTCTGGATGCCCTCCCTGCTGGCACCCATGTGGGAGGTGGGGTATAGGGACAGGGTGAGGGGGCAAGAACAGAGAGGACTGGGGCACACTGGGGAGGTGCAGGAGCAGAGGGCTGGTGTAGGGGCAGGAGGAGAGGGAAATAGGGCAGATGGGGAAGGAGCAGAGGGGATGGAGTACACTGGGGTTAGGGACAGAGGGACATGAAGAGGGAGCAGAGGGAGATAGGGCAGACGGGGAGGAAGGAGCACAGGGGTTGGAGTATACTGGGGTTAGGAGCAGAGGGACATGCAGAGGGAGCAGAAGGACATGCAGAGGAAGCGGAGGGAGATAGGGCAGATGGGGAAGGAGCAGAGGGGAGGTGGCACGCTGGGACGGGGAGAGCAGGGACTTGCTGAGGAGTTGGAGCACAGGGGCATGCTAGGGGGCATGAGCAGAGGGAACATGGGTGGAATGGGGGGGCAGGAGCAAAGGGGGATGGGGCAGGCTGAGGGTGGAAGGAGTGGGGACATGAGCAGGCTGGGGTGAAGGAGCAGAGTGGGACAGGGTGCAGAAGGAGGAGGAGAGGGGACAGGAGAATATTTCCCTATGTGAAGGAACTCGCCTGGCCATTTTTCCAGGTTGGGTGCTGAACTGTCCAGAGAGCAGCTAGGGCCAGTCATTGGTTTACCCCATCAGCTCTTGGGTAGGAGGCTGTACCCTGTTCTTCCAGTGTGCCCTCCCAGCCTTGTCACTGCCATGCACCCAAATGTCCAAAGGCTCCAGCTGGCTTCAGGATTCCCTTGCTGGGTCCTGCATAAACACAGTAACAGCCTACCCGAGCCCTCGCCGGACAATATCTAAGGACAGCAATAGGGCAGGGATCAGATCATAGAATCATAGAATCATAGAATATCAGGGTTGGAAGGGACCTCAGGAGGTCATCTAGTCCAACCCCCTGCTCAAAGCAGGACCAATCCCCAATTAAATCATCCCAGCCAGGGCTTTGTCAAGCCTAACCTTAAAAACTTCTAAGGAAGGAGATTCTACCACCTCCCTAGGTAACGCATTCCAGTGTTTCACCACCCTCCTAGTGAAAAAGTTTTTCCTAATATCCAACCTAAACCTCCCCCACTGCAACTTGAGACCATTACTCCTTGTCCTGTCCTCTTCTACCACTGAGAATAGTCTAGAACCATCCTCTTTGGAACCACCTCTCAGGTAGTTGAAAGCAGCTATCAAATCCCCCCTCACTCTTCTCTTCTGCAGACTAAACAATCCCAGTTCCCTCAGCCTCTCCTCATAAGCCATGTGTTCCAGACCCCTAATCATTTTTGTTGCCCTTCGCTGGACTCTCTCCAATTTATCCACATCCTTCTTGTAGTGTGGGGCCCAAAACTGGACACAGTACTCCAGATGAGGCCTCACCAATGTCGAATAGAGGGCAACGATCACGTCCCTCGATCTGCTCGCTATGCCCCTACTTATACATCCCAAAATGCCATTGGCCTTCTTGGCAACAAGGGCACACTGCTGACTCATATCCAGCTTCTCGTCCACTGTCACCCCTAGGTCCTTTTCCGCAGAACTGCTGCCTAGCCATTCAGTCCCTAGTCTGTAGCTGTGCATTGGGTTCTTCCGTCCTAAGTGCAGGACCCTGCACTTATCCTTATTGAACCTCATCAGATTTCTTTTGGCCCAATCCTCCAATTTGTCTAGGTCCCTCTGTATCCTATCCCTGCCCTCCAGCGTATCTACCACTTCTCCTAGTTTAGTATCATCCGCAAATTTGCTGAGAGTGCAATCCACACCATCCTCCAGATCATTTATGAAGATATTGAACAAAACCGGCCCCAGGACCGACCCCTGGGGCACTCCACTTGACACCGGCTGCCAACTAGACATGGAGCCATTGATCACTACCCGTTGAGCCCGACAATCTAGCCAACTTTTTACCCACCTTATAGTGCATTCATCCAGCCCATACTTCTTTAACTTGCTGACAAGAATACTGTGGGAGACCGTGTCAAAAGCTTTGCTAAATTCAAGAAACAATACATCCACTGCTTTCCCTTCATCCACAGAACCAGTAATCTCATCATAGAAGGCGATTAGATTAGTCAGGCATGACCTTCCCTTGGTGAATCCATGCTGACTGTTCCTGATCACTTTCCTCTCATGTAAGTGCTTCAGGATTGATTCTTTGAGGACCTGCTCCATGATTTTTCCAGGGACTGAGGTGAGGCTGACTGGCCTGTAGTTCCCAGGATCCTCCTTCTTCCCTTTTTTAAAGATTGGCACTACATTAGCCTTTTTCCAGTCATCCGGGACTTCCCCCATTTGCCACGAGTTTTCAAAGATAATGGCCAATGGCTCTGCAATCACAGCCGCCAATTCCTTTAGCACTCTTGGATGCAACTCGTCCGGCCCCATGGACTTGTGCACGTCCAGCTTTTCTAAATAGTGCCTAACCACCTCTTTCTCCACAGAAGGCTGGCCATCTATTCCCCATGTTGTGATGCCCAGCGCAGCAGTCTGGGAGCTGACCTTGTTCGTGAAGACAGAGGCAAAAAAAGTATTGAGTACATTAGCTTTTTCCACATCCTCTGACACTAGGTTGCCTCCCTCATTCAGTAAGGGGCCCACACTTTCCTTGGCTTTCTTCTTGTTGCCAACATACCTGAAGAAACCCTTCTTGTTACTTTTGACATCTCTCACTAGCTGCAGCTCCAGGTGCGATTTGGCCCTCCTGATTTCATTCCTACATGCCCGAGCAATATTTTTATACTCTTCCCTGGTCATATGTCCAAACTTCCACTTCTTGTAAGCTTCTTTTTTATGATAAAGATAAAATAAAGATAAAGATAAGATAAAGCGCACAGGCCAGTGAGCGGGGCGGTGAGTGGGGAGACTGGCCCACGGATTGTAGCTGTTGTTTTGAGTGTGATAGAGGTGTGTGTGGGGGGGAAGGTAAGAAGTGAGGGAAGAGTAGTCACAGTGCGTGCTCAGCAGGCCGGCTTTGTGGGCACCATAGCGAAGGTGATCCTGGGCACCTGGAGGAAGAGAAGGCAACAGTTGTTTGGATTTTTTCCAGGTGTTTTCCCTATACTCTGGGGGGCAGCGTGGAGACAGTCCAGAGGGGTCTGAGACTGGGAATGGTGGGGAGTAAATGGGGTGGGGCTGGGCTTACATTACAAAGGCATCTTAACAGTAAAGACAAAATGCTTGTGTTTGATGTGAAGGTGCAGGGGTAGCTAGTGGCTCAAATAGGGGCCTGCTGTGGTCAGAGCCACGAGCGCAGAAGACAAGCTTAGTAGCAGCCTTCTCAATGGAGCTGGGGCTGCAGGAGGGGAGAAGGCCAGGGGAGAGTGTGGGAAGTGATGAGGCCTTGGGTAGAGTCTGGGCTGTGTGGGGGAGAGGAAAGGCCAGATTTAGAGCTGTTGTGATAGGACAAGTGGCAAAGCTTAGAAATAGCCTGAAAAGGAGGGTCTGTTGTGAGGACCAAGTGAAAGATGACACCCAGGAAGGGGCCTGAAAGCCTAGGGGATGGTGGTGGTGTCCACAGTGGCTGCAGAAGTGGGAGAGGGGAGGGATGGGGGGAAAGGAGGAGCTCAGTTTTGGCCATGTTGGGTTTAAGATGATGACTGGACATCCGTGAAGAGGTGGTGGGTGATTGCTCATCAGCAGAGAGGTAGGTTTGTGCATCATCAGGAGAAAGATGGCATGAAGGCTATTCTTACAGCCAAGTGTACCTAGAGAGGGTAAAGAGGGGGAAGCCAAGGACAGAGCCTTGTGGGACCCCCACAGAAAAGAGAAGGGGAGACGGATGACTCACCTAACGAGACAGGCAAGAGGAGAGGACAGAATCATGAAAGCCAGTGGTGCTGAAAGCCACTCAGAAGCTGAGGAGAATGGATAAGAGGCCCTGAGACGTGGCCAGGAAGTGAGTGCAGTTTCAGTGGAGTGCAGAGAGCAGTGGCGTATTGGACAGGCTCAGGAAGGGACTCATGGCAGAGTAGCTATGGAGAGCGAGCAAGCCTGGGGATGAAGGGAGAAGCGAGGCAGGGCAGTGGTCTGATGGAGAGCCTGGGCCAACAGTGGGTTTGTTTCAGGGGGAGTGGGTGGGAGTGGAACCTGATGGGGTGAGAGGTTGAAGAGCGTGAGAGGGGCTGAAGGGAGAGCAGGTGGGAGTCTCTGTCAGTGACAGAGGGGAGTAGGTGCAGGTGGGGCTTGCAGAGGGAACAGGGGTGTGGAGTGAGGAGGGAATGGTAGGGATGGGGTTTGAGGAAGGAATGGGCAGGGCTGGGTTTGCAGAGGGAATGGGATGGGCCTTGAGGAGGAAATGGGAGGGGCAGGGCATGCAGAGGTAACGGGAGGGTGGGGCTTGAGGGCATCTGTGGTCTGTGACCTCTACTGGCTCCCGGTTTAACCAGACGGGGGTTGGGAGCTGGGAGCTTTCTGTGCAAGCTCCTCCAATCTGATCTCTCAGTGTGCTGGAGCCTGAGTTCTTTGACTTTCAGGCTATGCAGCTTCAGGGTTACCAATGACCCCAGGCTTTGGCAGAGGAGGTGGGCTGAGGAGGGAGTTTTACCAGTGAGTTGGGTTGGGTGTGCACTTTGTGTGTGTTCAGACGTAGACTGGTTGATCCTCTGTACACCCCAACAAAGTCAGTGACCACGTTAGGCTTTTAAAGAGGCATTGCAAAGCCCCCAGAGGCCATAGAGGAAACCCAGTACCTTCAGGGTCAGGGGAAAAGTCCTCACCTGAATTGTAAATTAAAAAAAGAAGAGCCAGAGGGCCAAATCCTCAGCTGGTGTAATTGGTGCAGCTTCACTGAAGTCACTGCAGCTCCACCTATTCACATCAGTTGAAGAACTGGCCCAAAGTCTCCATTAAATGCCTACTAGGACCTCACCAGGCCAACCTAATTAATGCAAGAGGTGCTCAGATACTGCAGTGATGGACACCAGTACAAAAGCTAGAGGGGTGTGGATGGGGATAGCTAGCTAGAGTTTATTAGTGAGAAGTTCCTGGGAGCAGTCCCAGGATCTGACTTGTCCATATATTTATTCCCCATGGTAACCTATTTTAAGAGTATATTAGCACCAAGCACAATATTAACAGAGCTTTTCACTTATGAATCAGGAAATGTGGAAGTTAACTCTGCCCTTCCGTGTGTGTATGGAACATCATGATACAGATTCTGTCTGTCTGTCTAGTTACTTATATGACCCTCATCACTGTAGTATATGAGAACTTATAATACAATCATGTACTACTTCTGAAATAATAGTTTCCTTTCTACGACCTCTCATGTTGCACATCTCTCTTTGTTTTCTTACACCAATTTTATTCTCAGAATGGGCCAGTTTTTCTTTATTGACTTTAGGGTAAACATTTTAAAAGGACCCAAACCACTGAGGATCCTATGTTCCATTTTTGAAAGTGACATAGGCACATAGGACCCTAAGTGTTATTGCAAGTCAATAGGACTAAAATCTCTTAAGTCACTTAGGTGTTCTGGAAAAATTTCCCCTAAACTTTTGAGATGAAAAGGTCCTTTCTTTCTACAGCACTCATGTAATACATATTTTCTCTTGTGCCAGCAGAAGTACAGTCATTAGTCTTCCTTAGGGTGTAGTTCAAGGGATGAGGCCATTAACTATGAAGTTAACAGATTCAAAGTTTGGTGGTTGAATGTATACTAGCAAATGTCTCTATTATTCTGTATTGTTATACTTCATCTATAATAAATAGAGTCACTCGCATTGGACAAAGCCCTCTCCCTGGGTGAAATTCACCCCTAAGGGTAGGCAGCACTTAAGTAGGCGAAGAGTCCAATGAGTTTCTGTGCAGACAAAGGGGTCCATGCTAGCTGCTCCAGATGCAGGATTGAGTCAAATATTCTAGACATTGTACAGATGAAGGATGGGGCACAAGAAGCATCCATAAGCCAGTGACTGAGTGGTAATGTGCGACACACCTCTGCTTAGTTTCATGATTTTAATGCTTTTGGATTTTTTTAGTTTATTGTTTTTTGTCAACTGTTTTGTTAACACTGCTTTCAGGAGAGGACTGGGGCTTATCTGTCTCTGCTTGCATACTATGGTGATGAGGGCCATATCAGTAGATAGATAGATAGATAGATAGATAGATAGATAGATAGATAGATAGATAGATAGATAGATAGATAGATAGAACTCCAGCTTCATGTAGGTTGTTCAGAATTCCCCTGCTTCTTAAGAAGAGTATGGTCTGAGCTATTGCATCTTCTCTTGGATCCAGTGAATGTACCGTCTTGCTCTGTCCAAAACACGCCATCTCACAGAATGTCTGTCCACATTTCCAGCTAACTCAGTCACAGATAATAGATAACAATTAAAAATCAGGGATCAGACATAGAAATAAATGTTTGTGACTGACTGTAATGGGCTGAGCGGCGGGGGGCATAAGTGGGGGAGGGCTGTTAAGAAACTTCTTCACTGCAGTTCCTGTTGCTCAGGTTAGCAAAAGGAACTTCCTCTGACATCCGGGCAGCAGGCAGGAGCATCTGTGCCTAAGGGCTTGGGGTGTGTTGCGGGGGAAGGGAGGAAGGAAATCTGGAACCCATAAGCTCCACTGATGTTTGCATTACCTTGCACTGTTGTATTGGTCTGTGCTTGGCCCCTCCCCCAGCCCTCCCTGCCCTATCAGCAAAGGACATCCACAAAATTATTCAAATGTCCCTCCTCTCCTTAGCCCTCCCCCCCCAAACAAAAAAACCCAAAAAACCACCCAGCTCCTTGAAGGTTGGGGAGGCTCCGAGCCTTGAGGAAGTTTGGGAAGTCTGGCCAGTGGACACGTCAGGGCTGCATTCCCTGAGCTGGCTTTGTCTGCTTTCCAGGCTGCCTCTCCAGATGCACTGTGGCCTTTGCAGGCCCTCCATCCTGTGAGGTCCAAGGCCCCAGTGCCTGCCAGGTGGGAGAGACTCCTGGACTGAAGGGGATCAGTTCTGAGAAGATGAAAGAGGAAAGCATGTGCCAGGACTCCCCCGAAGGCAGCCTGGTCACTAGTGAGGAGGAGGGCGAACGGCTTCACAAGAAATGCCTCCGCAAGCGCAGCCAGCTGGGCAAGCCCCTGGAGGATTGTGGCTCGCATTCTCCGCAGGGCAAGCGCAGCAAGCGCAGCCCCGTTCCCCAGTCCTTCGAGGACGTGCACACTCAGCGGGTGATCGCCAATGTACGGGAGAGGCAGCGCACCCAGTCACTCAACGATGCCTTTGCCGAGTTGCGGAAGATCATCCCCACGCTGCCCTCCGACAAGCTCAGCAAGATCCAGACCCTCAAGCTGGCCACTCGCTACATAGACTTCTTGTACCAGGTGCTGCAGAGTGATGAGCTGGACCACAAGATCACCAGCTGCAACTACCTGGCCCATGAGAGGCTCAGCTACGCCTTCTCTGTCTGGAGGATGGAAGGGGCTTGGTCCATGTCAGCATCTCACTGAGCCTGCAGGATCCAGCCAACAGGTATGTATAGCAAGCTTCCTGCTGCCCAGCTCCACTGAGGGCATTGTCTTTGCATCCCTCCCTCCTGCCTTCTCCGGGCACCTCCCCAGCTGTATTTGTAGCTTCTCCAGGGAAAATAAATGTCATCTCTCCCCCCACCCCGCCACGTGCAGTGTTTTTGAACAAACCCCAGACATGCGACAAGCCCGGTGCTCAGGCGAGGTAGCTGACCCCCAAGTTAACAGGATAGCTTTCATTGCCAAGCCACCACACACGTTAATGGGACCTTGGAGGGATCTGAGCAGCAGAGCCCTAGAGAGACTGATTTAATTTACCAGCAACAATGTGGGGTTGTTTCTAAGGGCCAGTTAATGAAAGGTTTAAAACAAGGGTTTAAAATCAGATTTATCCTCTGATTGTGGCCCAAGAGTGTGGTTTAAATCAGGAGCAGCTCTACTGAAATCAATACACCAGTGTAAGAGAGAGCCGAATCAGGCCCAGCTACTGCACTGATCACCTCAATGCAAAATTCTTGTAAGATGCAGTGCCTGATTCTGATCTCATTGCACTGGTGTAAATCAGGGAAGAGGCTGCCCTGTTACTCTCCTGGAGCACTGTTTAAAAGGGTAGAGAACAGTAACCTCCTCTGATCTGATGGGAGCTCAGCCCAGCTGTAGTATGCCAGGAATTAGGTACTCCAGGGAGGATGCGGGAGACACGGAGTTTCACGCACATATTGCTGCAAACATTGCACTGAGTCTGGATATTATATGCATTCCAGCCTCATGCAAATGCCATCCAAGCATTCTCTGGGCTTCAGGCTCTGCCACTGGCTCTGCTCCTCTCAGTCACTGACAAAGGAAAGAAAAGACCTATCAGTGGTTTTCTTATTTCTGGCAGCCAGGAGCTGCTGCAGGGGCAGAGAGAGTCCCGTGAAATGGGCAAAGGGATGTGGGGAGGCCAGGGCAAGGGAGGGTGACAGCACAGCATCCACAGACCCATCCCAACCCCTTGCCATCCCTGGACATCCGAGGTAACTGAGAAATAGTAATAATAATTAAAGCCAACTTCTGGACTTCCTCAGGCAAAGCTCCAACTGCAGTTGTCTGGGAAGGGCAGCAGCAGTCATCTCCTAGGATATAAACACAGGGCCATGGGCATTGCCAGACTAGATTCAACCCAAAGTCCATCTAGCCCAGTGTCCTGACTCTGATGTGCCCAGCACCAGATGCTGCTGAGGAAGGTGTAAGAATCCTGCAGTAGCAGATGTGGTCTCTAATAATTAGCTATCGGCTGAAGCCCCAAAGCCCTTTCCAGATGCTGGGTAGCATTAATGACAGGAGCTCTGGACATTCTCATTATCCATAGAAATGACCGGTCCCTTTTTCCAATCCCCCAAATGGATGCGCATCCAGCTCACTGCAGTTCTACGTCCTGCTCTGGGTGCCATAAAGCCACCTTCCTGCTCCATCCCCGTGGATCGGCCCAGGTCCTCTTTCCTGGACTCCCGCCCTCATTGCTGTGGCCCTCATGCTGGGATCAATATGTCTGGCTTTCCTTGGATACGGACAGACTAGAGAGTGGAACACCTAGTTAATCAACAACTGGCCGCTCTGGCTTGTGTCAGTCTGGATCCTATGGCACACACTGGTATAGGCTGAGGCTAAGCTTAGGAGGAACATGTCAGTGTTATTTCTGCTCACCCTGGGAGATGCAATCAAACTTCCTCAACATGCAAAAGACCCTTCTCCTTTGATTTTTATTTCTAGATATTAATTCTTTTATTAGAACCCGATCCTGCATGTTTTCTTACTCAAATACATGTCTTGAGGGCCGGATTCCCCTCTCAATGTGCCACTTTCAATCAGGAGTAAATCCATTGAATTTAATGGAGTAGTTAGCTCAGAATCAGACCCATAAAGGTGAGTGTGGGCGGGATCAGGCTCTTCACTGGTTTCAATTTAAATATGAAGCTACAGACCCTTTTTATTAAACAAACATCAAGGTATCAGATCCACATAACGGAAGCTGTGCCTGCTCCAGTGTGTATGAAACCCCAACCACTGTCAAGCAATTATCCTTCCTCAGACAACAGGCTTTGTACACGGAGTGATCTAAAATGTGAGGTGAAAGGGAAGAGCTCAGTTCTGGAGGGACTAGCAGGGAGCTGGGAGTATGACCTCTGCTTAATGGCCCATGGCTTGCTCACCCTCTTGGCTATGCCAGGAGATGGGGAAGCCTGACGCCCAAAGCTCCTTTCTCTCTTGACCCACTGGAAGGTCAAGTCCTGTGTCGTTCTCCAGCACCCCACACTGTCAGTTTCATCTGATCCTGGACTGGGCTCCCCAAAGGTAGGAGTTGGAGCCAGAGTTTTACTTTCCCAGGTGATTCCTGGGAAGGGGCATCAGTAATCTAAGGTTTATGCAGCAGTGACCGGAACTCTCTGGTGTTCCATAAAGCACCCTTCTGACCGTTTATCGCTGCACCTGCTGGGTTCTCAGTCATTGCTACTGCGACCATTCATTACTTAATGGCTTTGGCTGTTAGGGTCATAATTTCAAAGGTCTTTAGGTGCCCAAAGAAGCCGATTGGCAACTTGTGGGCTCTACAAAAACATCTAAGCAGGTTTGCTGCTGAACTCCCATTAAAATCAATTTTGGGGCCCAACTTGAGACACCATTCAGAGTTACTGAGCACCACGGCTCCTCACGGCCTCAACTGGAGGTGCCAGTCACTCTGCAAATCATCAGGGCCAAGCGGCTCAGAAACTGCACCTGAAGTGTGGCCTTTGGCACCCCATTTAAACTGCTCTTTTTGAAACCCTGGGGCGAGGTGTCTCATAATGGGCACCTGTGAAAACTTGGCATCAAGAGTCACAGGCCACTTCTGAACATTTATTATTTAATTGAGTATTTGTTGGTCTGTTCCAGTGTGATGCCCAAAAGCTCGCTGCTCCCTTTTGCTGATGAAATCCCCTGAGCTCCATCCCTGACCTCAATCACTGCCAGTCTCTGCGTTGTACTTGCCCAGTGTCTGGGAGCTGCTTGGCTCCATTTCTGTAGGACCCTCCGTTGTTTGCTCTGGGTAGCAGTGCAGTTGGAGGGATTACAATGGGGATTTATCACCCCTCCCATGCATTGGGGTCTTGCAAATCATCACAGCGCTGGATTTGCTCTTAGTCCTGCGCCAGTTCCTTCCACCGCAGTAGGGTCATGGCTTCACTGCCTGCTCAGGCAGCAGATGCAATCACTGTTGGGCTTTGAATCAGGATTCGCGGAACGAGAAACCTCCTTAGGTCACACATTGTAAAGAAACCATTGTAAAATCTAAACAGACCAAACGAGAAGTTAAAAGTATTTTCAGGCTTTATGTCTACCCCCAGCCCCTGCTCTGAGCCGTTCACTCACACATGCGTGCGCACACACACACCCTGGCACCTGCCCTTCACCTCAGACCAATTTTTGTTATTTTACAGTGGTGTTTCCCTGCTGTTTAAAGATGTTTGTCTCTGTCATGTCACTGTGATGCACTCAAACAACCGGGGAAGCATGGGAACAGCCTGCCTCTGCACAGAATGCCGCTAAATGGACATGGTAAACAAGCTGAAAACCAGAGTTTTTTTTGCCTCTTCTGCCTGTCATTGTGAGCTGTGGGTGCCCACGCAAATACAGTGGGTGAAATACAGTCAGATGGCAGGATGTGGCTTTTAAGATGACCATGTTTCTTTAAGTGTCCTTTATAGGGTCTTTAACTATTAGGCCTAATTAGCACTGATTTCCTGTGCAATCCCAGTGAAGTCAGTGCTAATGTAACACCAGGGTGAGGATGGTCCAGCAGTAAGTATGGCTGCTGGAGGCAGCCGTTTAAACAGACAGAGAAATCAGAAGGCAAGTTTTGTTCCTATGAAGTTAATACAGACAGATCTGTTATTGCTCCTACTGAACAGTGTAGCAGAACATTTATTAGTGGTGTTGGGTTCACAGAAAGCTAACTCAGTCTCAGTCATCTACGGCTTGAGCGAAAGGCCATTGGAGTCAATGCAAAGACACTCTATGACTGCACTGGGCTTTGGATCAAGCTGCTAGTGCCCTGCGTGCTTTGGATTGTCTCTAGAGATGGAGTGCTTTCCCATGCTGTGTGCCTCAGTGGGAATCTGAGAAAGAAAGTCCCTGGCATCAATGGCCACTTTTTGCAAATGCTGAGCCACGTGTCAGTGTGAATGTGGGTGTCAGGCTTGCTAAGATGTGCAAGTCTGCATCTGTTTCTATGACTGCGTGTGCATGTAATTAAGTTAGTCTGTGTTTGGCAGGGGTTTCGTTCCTATGATAAACCAATGAGTGAAAGCCCCTTCAGTGAAATAACTCTTGTAAATATCCCCCCAGTCCTGTAAGTACAGACAATTGGTGTCCTTAATAGTCTTGTTTCATATTCAGCCCAGATGGCTCCAAAATGCTTGCTAGAAACCCTGGTCTTTTTGTGATACGCTAGTCTCCAAAATGGATGAGTGTTTGTACTGTGCATTCCTGCCACAATGATACCAACTGACAGCTCCAAGTTAGGCAGGGAAATAATGGGCAGTGGAACTTGCAAGGTAGAGGGCAAAAGGAAGAAGCAGCAGCACTCAGAGAAATGCTCTTTAGTTACAAAGGCTGTATCTATCTCGCCAGTCAGTTAGTAAATGCAGCGTTTGCAATGGGGCTGTCATTTCAAAATGCAAAGCAGCTAATGCCTACTGAGTTTGCAGCATACTTGTCTCCATTGGAACCTTGCCTATTAAATATCAAAGGCCGCTGGAACAGCTGAGTGTGCATATATCCTTGTGAAGCAGGAGACATCACTGAGGGGGAGGAGGGAAGGGAGGGAGCCCCTGGGCAAGAAAAGTTAATGTTTGAAATCCACCGAGCACACAATTTTCAGGAAAAAAAATACAATGTTGAGCACATTAAAACTGATGCCTTGTTCCTTTTCCTGATGAATGGGGAGAAAATGAGGCTATAATTTAAAATCTCCAGGGAAAAAATTTCTGGAGCTGTTAAGGGTGATATTATTTGACTGACTTTAAATTGGCTCCCTGGATTCACTGTATTTTTACAATGCCCTTACACAGTTCTCCACTCTGAAAAGCCTCTGATGGAATTCAGCAGTTGCCTTTTGAGGACTGGTGCCCTTGATCAGAGTCCACTCTGTAGGATAGTTATTTCCTTTCCCCCTGTTTTATAACTAGGTCCTACAACATAATGCTAAAGCATCAGGCAACAAAGGGGAAGGTAAGCTCAGCCTAATTCATAGAATCATAGAATCATAGAATATCAGGGTTGGAAGGGACCTCAGGAGGTCATCTAGTCCAACCCCCTGCTCAAAGCAGGACCAATCCCCAACTAAATTGTCCCAGCCAGGGCTTTGTCAAGCCTGACCTTAAAACTTCTAAGGAAGGAGATTCTGCCACCTCCCTAGGTAACGCATTTCAGTGTTTCACCACCCTCCTAGTGAAAAAGTTTTTCCTAATATCCAACCTAAACCTCCCCCACTGCAACTTGAATTGTTACGAAAGGCTTCCTCCTCCAGATCCACGCCTGTTTGGGCAGCCAATCTGGGACAATGTCATGGACTCAGGAAAAGGCAGCGAGATCCTGCCAATGAAAATCGTGCTATGGATCACGGAAAAGGAATCCTGTCTGATTGGTCTGGTTGGGTACATCAAAATTATAATAGAAAGAAAGAAAGAAAGAAAGAAAGAAAGAAAGAAAGAAAGAAAGAAAGAAAGGGGGGTGGGATAGCTCAGTGGTTTGAGCATTGGCCTGCTAAACCCAGGGATCTGGGGCAAAAATTGGGGATTGGTCCAGATGACCTCCTGAGGTCCCTTCTAACCCTGAGATTCTATGAAAGAAAGGTAGGTCTGTGGCAACAGTGTAATGCTATTCAGGGGTAATCCATCAGGGTTACACTGCTGGAAGTGAGAGCCCCTCATACCCTTTGTTCTAAAGTATGAAAGTTAAATTCTCCACATGCTCTTCCCTATGTGAGAGGTGGCATCTGGTATGGGGTTAATTGGGCAGCCACAGGGGAAGAGAAGTGGAAAGTCCAGCTGGGACTCTAGTGTCATGCCTGTGTTGTTTTCAGTTCTGTCCTACCATTCGGCCTTAAAGCGACAAAAAGGGTTCTCTCTTCTGTAACTTCCCCAGCTGTGCTGGGTGTTTATGTGACACTGCAGGCCCAGACTGGCTTGGCCTGGCTCCTACGGAGGATTCTGCTAAGCCCCCATTGCCCCAGAGGATCCATGAACATATCCACCCAGGAAGCTTACTTTCACTTGTGCTTCAAATTCCAAGTGAGGAAAAAAATGCCTTGCCTTTCCCTGTGGCTGGGGAATTTTTCTTTGAATGGCTCTAACCTTCACTGACAGTCATACATTAATAAGGGCCTTTTCCTCTGGCTGGGCCAAAGCAGAACTCTCCAGGCAGGCAAGCAGTGTCCTGTGGGTCCAGACCTGTCTGTCCACCTTGCTGTTTTTACAAGGCTGCCCATCACCACGGCGCTGCATTTCTCTGCACTTTTAACAAGCTCACTAGGCCACAGGAGGTAGCAGAGAGGGGTCTGCTGACAGCAGATTCCTTCTGTACCAAAGTTTCACTCTTATTGCTGCAGAAATATTAGAACAGAATTTCTTTGTGTTCTGTTCTACGTCTTTGCTTTCTACAGTGCGGGCTCTGTAGGGTGTATGTTAAATATAGAATCATAGGACTGGAAGGGACCTTGAGAGGTCATCTAGTCCAGTGCTACTCAAAGTGGTGGTCCACGGACTGGTGCCAGTCCGCGAGCCGTCGGCTGCCGGTCTGCGTGCATTGGGAAAAAATATTGCTGGTCCCCCACATCAGATAGCTTGAGAAGCGCTGGCCTTGTCGACTCATGGCAGGACTAAGTATTATCTAAATATATCAAGGTGTAGAGCCTTGACTGCTGTTAATTATCAGTGCTTCCTTGACTTCAGTGGAGCTATGACAATTTACACGAGCTGTTGTTTTCCTCAGTTGGCTGTGCTGGGTCCAGACCTGGGTCGGCGCCTGTGCAGTGCTCTTCACTACCTGGCTCCATTTTCTTTCTGCCCTTGGGTTTTGCAACTGCATGTGTAATCCGATTCATGGGCAACTTCAGCCTGAGCATTGCCCAGGTCCGTTGAGTGGCTGGCAGCATCAACCCAGGCAGCACTAGCCAACCCAAGGCTTAGGTGCATGCTTGGAACAGATTGCCTGTCTCGAAGCTGTCTCCTATCATTTGGGCCGTAAGAAACCATCACTGTGGGCAAATTTTCCTGTCTGGGGCCCCAGCTGGGGTTTTCAGCAGAGCATCCAGCACCGGGCATCAGAGATACCTCAGCTGCTTTGTGACCCATGGGAGATGGAAGGAGAGTTGGGGAAGGGGCAATGGGTTTAGTGACAGGAAGGCTCTCCTAACTGGCGATGGCTTCCTCCCTTGACAAGTGGGGTGGCCCCTTGCTCTCACCTTAGCCTGCTCAGTTCGGTGGGCAGTGGTGTGTGGCTACAGCTGCATCTGCTTCTCTGTCCCAAGCTGGGTCCTCGCAGGGCACGTGTACCTTGAAAGAAAAGACCTACAGCATGGCCCCTGCTGTGTCTCTAGGTCTATGGGTGCTGTGATTGCAGTAGCCCTAGCACCTAGGCATAGCCCAGCACCGACACCAACCCCTGACTGGACCAGCAGCGGGGCCCCAGGAGGGAAACCAACATACCAAGGGTTTCCAGCATGGCTGCTGGGCTGCTTTAGACCATCTGACTGGACAAAAGGCTTGGGGGAATGCTCCCACAATGGGGGGATTCAGTGACTGTTGGAGCAGCTCAAGCAGCTCCTGTGTCCTGGTGGGTAGAGGAGAGCAGGGGAGAGCCCTGAAGCCTTGTGGGGCATTTCTGCGGTGTTCATGCTTTCTCTCTGCCCCTCCTGAGTGTTGCTTCCTGCCCCCTTCCTGACATACACAGGTACACCCCCTCATCCCCATCCCCATGCTGCATGGCCAGTGACCAGCCAAGTACCCTGCAAAGCACCACGTAGGAATGGCTCTGTGTCCAGAGTTGGGGAGCAGCCAAGTTCTTAGAAGCCACTGGAGTCTCCACCACATTCCCTCTGATCCTCAGGGTCCTCGGCAGAGGGAGCCAACCCCAGCGTCCCTGCTAGGAAAACCCAGCAGAGTCACCTACAAGCTGGAGCCAATTTCTCTCCCCTAGGGAGTGGATCTGACTTCAGCCAAGTGTGGGGGTGCGTGTGTCCCCTCATTCTGGCCCCTACACTTCATTCCCATCCTCTTGATGGATTATAAATACACAGCCAACAGGGATCAAAGGGATCTGGGCCTGAGAGAACGAGCTCTTCTGGGAGGCACCAGGGAGCTCTGAGCTGGGACAATTCATTTGATATTGCATCATTTTTTCCATTTGGGTAAGAGGTACCGGGGAGGCAGGGCACATCCCAAGTTGTGTGAGGGAGGGGAATAAGGAGCACTCATTGCACTGCCTATGTGCATGTGTGGATTCATAGATTCTAAGGCCAGAAGGGATCATTGTGATCATCTAGTCTGACTTGCTGTTCACACAGGCCAGAGACCTGTCCCCAAATAATCCCTAGAGCAGCTTTTAGAAACACTTCCAATTTGGATTTCAAAATTTTTCAGTGATGGAGAATCTACCATGATCCTTGATAAGTTGTTCCAATGGTTAATTACTCTCGCCGTTAAAAATGTACGCCTTATTTCCAGTCTGAATTTGTCTGCCTTCAACTTCCAGTCACTGGATCACGTTAGATTGAAGAGCCCATTAACAAATATTTGTTCTCCATGTAGATACGTACTGTAGAACTAATTAAATCACCCCCTAACCTTCTCTTTGTCAAGCGAAATAGATTGAGCTCTTTGAGTCTATCATTATAAGGCAGGTTTTCTAATCCTTTAATCATTCGCATGGCTCTTCTCTGAACCCTCCAATTCATCAACATCCTTCCTGAATTTTGGTACCAGAACAGGACACAATCTTCCCGAAGTGCCAGTGCCAAATACAGAGGTAAAATAACCGGTCTACTTTTATTCGAGTTTCCATTGTTTATGCATCCCAGGATCACATTAGTTCTTCTGGCCACAGCGTCACACTGGGGGCTCATGTGCAGCTGATTATCCACCATCCAAAAAATTTTCAGAGTCACTGCTTCCCAGGATAGAGTCCTCCATCTTATAAATACAGCCTGCATTCTTTGGACCCAGATGCATACATTTACATTTAGCCATATTGAAACACATATTGTTTGCAAGTGCCCTATTTACCAAGAGATCTAGATCAGTGACCTGTCCTCTTCATTATTTACCACTCCCCAAATTTTTGTGTCATCTGCAAACGTTATTAGTGATGGTTTTATGTTTTCTTCCAGCTCATTGATAAAAAATGTTCAATAGCTTAGGGCCATAACCAATTTCTGCAGGACTTTGTTGGAACCGTATCCACTTGAAGATCCCCCATTTACAATTACTTGTTGAGACCTATCTGTTAGTCAGTTTTTATCCATTTAATGTGGGTCATGTTAATTTTATAGCTTTCTAGGTTTTTAATCCAAACATTGTGCGGTACCAAGTCAAATGCCTTATGGAATTCTAAGTATATTACGACAACACTAGTACCGTTATCAACTAAACTTGTAATTTCATCAAAGAAAGGTATCAAATTAGCTTGATGGGATCTATTTATGTGAGGCAAAAATTTGGGGTTTGTCAGTACCTTTTCCCAGCTCCACTTTTGAGGAGCATGCTGATTAGTAACCAATCATAGCCAATAATTAATAACAATTGTCATTTCTACAGCCCCTTCCCCTCAAAGCACTTTGCAAACACTTGGGAATGAGGCCTCTGGATACATTGTCCAAAAAATGTGACCCAGCTCTAGCTGTGCGTTCATAGAATCATAGAATATCAGGGTTGGAAGGGACCCCAGAAGGTCATCTAGTCCAACCCCCTGCTCAAAGCAGGACCAATTCCCAGTTAAATCATCCCAGCCAGGGCTTTGTCAAGCCTGACCTTAAAAACCTCTAAGGAAGGAGATTCTACCACCTCCCTAGGTAACGCATTCCAGTGTTTCACCACCCTCTTAGTGAAAAAGTTTTTCCTAATATCCAATCTAAACCTCCCCCACTGCAACTTGAGACCATTACTCCTCGTTCTGTCATCTGCTACCATTGAGAACAGTCTAGAGCCATCCTCTTTGGAACCCCCTTTCAGGTAGTTGAAAGCAGCTATCAAATCCCCCCTCATTCTTCTCTTCTGCAGGCTAAACAATCCCAGCTCCCTCAGCCTCTCCTCATAACTCACGTGTTCCAGTCCCCTAATCATTTTTGTTGCCCTTCGCTGGACTCTCTCCAATTTATCCACATCCTTCTTGAAGTGTGGGGCCCAAAACTGGACACAGTACTCCAGATGAGGCCTCACCAATGTCGAATAGAGGGGAACGATCACGTCCCTCGATCTGCTCGCTATGCCCCTACTTATACATCCCAAAATGCCATTGGCCTTCTTGGCAACAAGGGCACACTGCTGACTCATATCCAGCTTCTCGTCCACTGTCACCCCTAGGTCCTTTTCTGCAGAACTGCTGCCTAGCCATTCGGTCCCTAGTCTGTAGCTGTGCATTGGGTTCTTCCGTCCTAAGTGCAGGACCCTGCACTTATCCTTATTGAACCTCATCAGATTCCTTTTGGCCCAATCTTCCAATTGGTCTAGGTCCTTCTGTATCCTATCCCTCCCCTCCAGCGTATCTACCACTCCTCCCAGTTTAGTATCATCCGCAAATTTGCTGAGAGTGCAATCCACACCATCCTCCAGATCATTTATGAAGATATTGAATAAAACCGGCCCCAGGACCGACCCTTGGGGCACTCCACTTGATACCGGCTGCCAACTAGACATGGAGCCATTGATCACTACCCGTTGAGCCCGACAATTTAGCCAGCTTTCTACCCACCTTATAGTGCATTCATCCAGCCCATACTTCCTTAACTTGCTGACAAGAATACTATGGGAGACCGTGTCAAAAGCTTTGCTAAAGTCAAGAAACAATACATCCACTGCTTTCCCTTCATCCACAGAACCAGTAATCTCATCATAAAAGGCGATTAGATTAGTCAGGCATGACCTTCCCTTGGTGAATCCATGCTGGCTGTTCCTGATCACTTTCCTCTCATGCAAGTGCTTCAGGATTGATTCTTTGAGGACCTGCTCCATGATTTTTCCAGGGACTGAGGTGAGGCTGACTGGCCTGTAGTTCCAAGGATCTTCCTTCTTCCCTTTTTTAAAGATTGGCACTACATTAGCCTTTTTCCAGTCATCCGGGACTTCCCCGGTTCGCCACGAGTTTTCAAAGATAATGGCCAGTGGCTCTGCAATCACAGCCGCCAATTCCTTCAGCACTCTCGGATGCAACTCGTCCGGCCCCATGGACTTGTGCACGTCCAGCTTTTCTAAATAGTCCCTAACCGCCTCTATCTCCACAGAGGGCTGGCCATCTCTTCCGCATTTTGTGATGCCCAGCGCAGCAGTCTGGGAGCTGACCTTGTTAGTGAAAACAGAGGCAAAAAAAGCATTGAGTACATTAGCTTTTTCCACATCCTCTGTCACTAGGTTGCCTCCCTCATTCAGTAAGGGGCCCACACATTCCTTGGCTTTCTTCTTGTTGCCAACATACCTGAAGAAACCCTTCTTGTTACTCTTGACATCTCTGGCTAGCTGCAGCTCCAGGTGCGATTTGGCCCTCTTGATAACATTCCTACATGCCCGAGCAATATTTTTATACTCTTCCCTGGTCATATGTCCAACCTTCCACTTCTTGTAAGCTTCTTTTTTATGTTTAAGATCCGCTAGGATTTCACCATTAAGCCAAGTTGGTCGCCTGCCATATTTACTATTCTTTCGACTCATCGGGATGGTTTGTCCCTGTAACCTCAACAGGGATTCCTTGAAATACAGCCAGCTCTCCTGGACTCCTTTCCCCTTCAAGTTAGTCCCCCAGGGGATCCTGGCCATCTGTTCCCTGAGGGAGTCGAAGTCTGCTTTCCTGAAGTCCAGGGTCCGTATCCTGCTGCTTACCTTTGTTCCCTGCGTCAGGATCCTGAACTCAACCAACTCATGGTCACTGCCTCCCAGATTCCCATCCACTTTTGCTTCCCCCACTAATTCTACCCGGTTTGTGAGCAGCAGGTCAAGAAAAGCACCCCCCCTAGTTGGCTCCTCTAGCACTTGCGCCAGGAAATTGTCCCCTACGCTTTCCAAAAACTTCCTGGATTGTCTATGCACCGCTGTATTGCTCTCCCAGCAGATATCAGGAAAATTAAAGTCACCCATGAGAATCAGGGCATGCGATCTAGTAGCTTCCGTGAGCTGCCGGAAGAAAGCCTCATCCACCTCATCCCCCTGGTCCGGTGGTCTATAGCAGACTCCCACCACTACATCACTCTTGTTGCACACACTTCTAAACTTAATCCAGAGACACTCAGGTTTTTCTGCAGTTTCGTACCGGAGCTCTGAGCAGTCATACTGCTCCCTTACATACAGTGCTACTCCCCCACCTTTTCTGCCCTGCCTGTCCTTCCTGAACAGTTTATAACCATCCATGACAGTACTCCAGTCATATGAGTTATCCCACCAAGTCTCTGTTATTCCGATCACGTCATAGTTCCTTGACATCACCAGGACCTCCAGTTCTCCCTGCTTGTTTCCAAGGCTTTGTGCATTTGTATATAAGCACTTGAGATAACCTGTTGATCGCCCCTCATTGCCAGTATGAGGCAGGAGCCCTCCCCTCACAGACATTCCTGCCTGTGCTTCCTCCCGGTATCCCGCTTTCCCACTTACCTCAGGGCTTTGGTCTCCTTCCCCCGGTGAACCTAGTTTAAAGCCCTCCTCACTAGGTTAGCCAGCCTGCTGGCAAAGATGCTCTTCCCTCTCTTCGTAAGATGGAGCCCGTCTCTACCCAGCACTCCTCCTTCATGGAACACCATCCCATGGTCAAAGAAACCAAAGCCTTCTCTCCGACACCATCTGCGTAGCCATTCGTTGACTTCCACGATTCGACGCTCCCTACCTAGGCCTTTTCCTTCCACGGGGAGGATGGACGAGAACACCACTTGCGCCTCCAACTCCTTTATTCTTCTTCCTAGAGCCACATAGTCCGCAGTGATCCGCTCAAGGTCATTCTTGGCAGTATCATTGGTGCCCACGTGGAGAAGCAGGAAGGGGTAGCGATCTGAGGGCTTGATGAGTCTCGGCAGTCTCTCCGTCACATCACGAATCTTAGCCCCTGGCAAGCAGCAGACTTCTCGGTTTTCCCGGTCAGGGCGGCAGATAGATGACTCAGTCCCCCGGAGGAGAGAGTCCCCGACCACCACCACCCGCCTTCTCCTCTTGGGGGTGGTGGTCGGGGACTCTCTCCTCCGGGGAGATTGGTTGGTGGTGGTTCCACAGTGCCTGTCCAACTCCTGGGGGAAAGGGGGTTCTTCCTTCTGCGCTCATGAGCAAAGTGCTTTGAGTTCTCTGAGTAGAAGGGGCTGTAGAAATGCAAAGTGATCCTAGTGATGGAAAGTTCCATTGCTCTGGTGCAGCAGAACTGTGGTGGGCAGTCACTGTCATGGAGGCAGCTCTCAGGAAGCTGGGGCCAGTCCCAGGGAGGGCTGTGAATACGCTGTATTCAGTGGGGAGAGCAGTGCACCCCTCCTTCCCCTGCCCCCAGGGCCTTTATGTGCACTGACCTAGATGGACGGGTTGCTGTATTTTATACCAGCTGAAGCTTTTTCAGGGCATGTGCCTTCCTTCCTAGCTGTAATGAGTTGCAATCCTGAAGCCTGGAGCCACAGATGTGCAGATCACACATGTTCTGTGGTCTGACTGGCTGGGCTACAACCTTCCAGCCAGCAGCAGAATGAAGTGGATGGGTTTTGCTGCCATGGTTAGTTGGGCAGAGGCCCCCCACGGCTGTGGAGTAGCTTAACAATCTGAGAGCTGTTGTTGTCAGCAACAGGGGCTCCTGTAATTATGGCCAGTTTCCAAAGCTCTTCTCTCTTCCTACCAGCATCTCCTCATTCTTTGGCCAGCTACTCTGCATCCCTGCACTGATCTTGGCCTGGTGCTGGGAAAGCTGGGAGATGTCACTGCTTGTGATTCCCATCATGGAGCAGCATGGCCTCTCCAACCAGTACTACCAGCGTACTCCCCTCTGACCTTCCATGTTCCCAGCTCGAGGAGGATTTGGGGATTCAAAGACATCAAAGGTCTAGAGGCAGGTTTTTCAGGGCTTGGCTAATTTCAGTGAAAGAAATGGCCTTCCCTGTTCCCTCTATGGGAGTTCCAGCCAATAGTTTCAGTGACATCTTTTATCTTTATAATAAAGTGCACACAGCATTTAACTCTGAGCTGTCCCAGGGTGGGGGGAGGGTGTGTGTGAGAGGGAAGTTCCAATACAGAGCAGGAAGGCAAGTACTTAACACTGGTCAGGATTAAAGTTAAAACACAGATAAAATTACACAGCTTTGCCCTAGTGATCAATAAAATATCCACTGGTTTATGATCTCTGCAAGGAATCTGGCTCTTAGGATTTCAGCTGCATTCATTTATACCCAAAGGAATGTCTTTGAAACTAGTCAGTGTTTCATATCTGAATGGCATGGAAAGGGCCCTGAGACCTGACAGAGAGTGACTGAGCTGCATTAACAAAGATTTTTGCATTTAATTTCCTTTAAAAAAGTAGGGGGGTGAGAAGCAAAAAATGTTGAATGAGCCATTAACATGTCTGAGTAACAGTGGGGTGACTCTTAGCCAGCCCCTTATATGCAGGAGGTGTTACCTTTAATAGCTCTCTAGTCACGCTCAGCATACTAATGCTGTTGCTTTGCATCCTGTTAGTTTTTGACTAGCATCATGAATGGGTGTTTACTGTTGGCACTGCAATAGCTCCTAGAGAATCCATTGGGCTGGGCATTCTGTAGCCACATCAGTGGGGTTGGCCCATGCCCTGAAGACTTGCAGTCTAAATAGGTGAGTCAAACAAGGCAAGAATTGTTATCCCTAGTCACAGACGGGGAGCTGAGGTCCAGAGACTCCAGGTAAAGTGCCTGGCCCAAGGTCACCCACGGAGCCATGACAGAGCCAGGAACTGAACTTACATCCAAGTCCCAGGCCAATGCTCAGTGAGCCCTGCTCTCACCAGTCCAATAGCCCCCAGGAGTCCTTTTTTCAATTTGTGGGCTTGCAGTGTCTCCACACTGATTTTCAGAGGCACAGGGTCTCCACAGCTCCCAGCTAGAATCAGTGGATGGGGAAGGCGCTCTGCTCCGCCAGCACCTTGCAGAATCCTGGCCTTTCATTCTTCCCACTCTAGTGAGCCTTGGTGCAACCTCACCTGAACTCGCACAGGAAACTAGGAGAAAGCATCCCCCTTGGGAGCAGCTGGTATCATGTGCTGGGAATCAGCCTCCTCTGCCTCCAGGCATGTGTGTTCTTGGAGACTGAATGCTAGGATTCTCCCCCGGAAGCTGGACAAGCCACAATTGTGAAAGAGAGCCGCCCAAGTACAGCCCTCACCTTGGTATGGACACTGAAATTTGCCCTGGCAGCTCCCACTGACTTCTCACCTATACAGTCTGTGGGCGCTCAGGCCCTCTGAAGGTCAGGCTGCTTTTGGGGTGGGGGGGTCCAAGGCGGTTATTCTTCCTGTGAGTTGTGTGTGTAGCGTTAGTGCTTGCGGGCCCCAAGCAGGGGCTGGGCACCGCACAAACACAGGGGGAGGAGATTGACCTCAATATTTAGACGGGGTCACTTTTCCTAAGAGATGAAATTGCTCTCTGCGTGAAATAAAGATTAAAAATTACCTGAGTGCTGAAGCCAACTTGGCATCTCCTTAGCCCTGGTTAGTCCCTCATGGACACCAGGCGATGGGCCTCTGCTCCAGAATCTTACTGCAGGCTGCCAGGGCTGAGAGCCCTGCAAAGCAGCACCAGGCAATTGTACGCTACTGAAGGGTCCATGCTAAAATGTATGTTGGGTAAGAGCCAGAGAGACATCCTGTGTCGGTGCAATTCGCTGGCCAAGCCGTGAGTGCCACTTCAGCCGCACTTGAGCGCTGCGGGCACCAGGTCCATCCCATCAGACAGAGACATGGACACACAGCTACAGAGCAAGGGGGCCCACTTGCCAAGTTTTATGCAGCACCATCAGTAGCATTTCCTGCAAATTATGTAATGAGCTAATTTGTATATTTGCAAAAAAGGTACACGTGACTATAGGCTTCGGCTTATAAAAGAAGCTGTGCATATTTAGTACTTGTGAAAAGCATTGGATTTGACCAGTGGCGTAGCTGGGGGCGGGAGGGAGCAGGGCAGCGGCCGCTCCCCTACTGAGCACAAGTGGCGCCTTGTGAATGTCTTGGCGCCTTTTAAATTTTCCCTTGTGGAGGGAATGGGGAGCGATCCAAAAAAAAGGCACCACCCGCTGCAATGCTTTTACTCACCTGGCGGCGCTCCGGGTCCTCGGCGGCACCTCGGCGGCGGGACCTTCACTCGCTCCGGGTCCTCGGCGGCACCTCGGCGGCGGGACCTTCACTCGCTCCGGGTCCTCGGCGGCACCTCGGCGGCGGGACCTTCACTCGCTCCGGGTCCTCGGCGGCACCTCGGCGGCGGGACCTTCACTCGCTCCGGGTCCTCGGCGGCACCTCGGCGGCGGGACCTTCACTCGCTCCGGGTCCTCGGCGGCACCTCGGCGGCGGGACCTTCAGTGTCACCAGAGACACCCGGCACGACTGAGGCCAGCCACCGAGGTGCCGCCGGGTGAGTAAAAGTGCTGCAGCGGGTGGCGCCTTTTTTTTGGATCACTCCCCCTGGCTCCGCGGCTGGGTTTGACAGCCTGAGTAAATCAGGGAGCCTTTTTTCTGTCTATTTCCTAGAGCAAGAAGGTGGGGGAGGTAATATCTTTTATTGGACCAACGTGTTGATGAAAGAGACCAGCTTTCGATCAATACAGGGCTCTTCTTCAGGGCTGGGAAAGGTATTCAAGAATGTCACAGGTGAAACAGATCGTTAAGTATCTATTTCCTACTCACCACTGACCCGGCAGTCTGATCTGTGACCTGTGACTTCCTCTAGGGCAGAGGTCCTCAAACTGTGGGGCACGCCCCGGTAGGGGGTCATGCAGCAATGTTTGGGGGGGTGCAGTGGGGCCCCACAGAGGGTGGGGAGAGAGCGCCACCCAGTCCTGCTCCACTCCCAGCTCTGCTCTGGCCCCGCCTGACCACGGCCTGGCCACAGCTCCACACCCAGCCCAAGCCCCAGCCCCAGCTCTGCCCCCAGTCATGGCTCCAGTCTCGTCCCCCTTACTCTTTTCTGCCCCCTACCCGGGGCTGTGGCCCCACTCCTGGCTCGGGGGGGTGGGGAGGGAAGAGATGCAGGCAGGGTTAGGGGCGGCATGACGCTGAAAAGTTTGGGGACCACTGCTCCAGGGGCACTGGTTGGGCCTCTGCTGATTCTACCAGTTAGTGAAAAGGCTGATGGGCTTGTTACAAGTGAGCTGGAACTGAGACCCACCAAACTCAGCTCATACAAGGGCCACTAAATTTCCATTCGATGAGAGTAACTTTCCACCCCTACTGAACTGGGATACATTCATACTGCAAGTGAAAGCTCAGTAGCTCGTTAGCCATGACCTGAGGCATCTGCTCCCCGTATGTGCTAATGTTCCACCTTGCTTCTGGAAATATCTGTTACATTAATTTATGACTGCTTGGGTGCTGACTCAGGCAGGGTTTCCACTCTCCGGACATAGGCAACATCCCACACCCTGTGCTCAGACTCAGGCACACACTGCAGTAGGTGCCCTGTTTGTAAAGCAGCATCCCATCACCCAAAGTGGAAGCGTTAGCAATTCAACAAACATTGAGTTCAACACCCAGCCCACTCCTCCATATACCAGGAGCAATACAAAACCATTGCAGCAATCACACCTTGGTGCTCTTGTTCAGTTCAGAAATGATTGTGCATGTGTATTGGATTTTTGTGTGTACATTAATTTAAATTCATAGGAGGACCTTGCTGTCATCCACATCGGTCATCAACAGGGTGTGACTCTCCTCCATATGTCTGATCCACAGCACAGGGCTCCTTCATCCTGCTGTTCTTGTGGATGTGGAGCAGCCAGCAGCTGTGTGCAAACGCGCAGCCCGTTGGCGTGGGCACTGGAGGAGGGTGGGTCTGAGGGCTCCTGCTGTGGGAGCAGCACGGGAGCAAGTAGTAGAGATAGCAGAGCCAAGCACGCACTTTGGGCCATTTCTTCTGAAGGACGGTGTGACAAGGTGGGTAAGGCTGGGGTTCTGCTCCCAGCTCTCTTTGAAGTCACCTGCCTAACCTCCTCTCAGTTATCTTACTATCAAATGAGAGCTCACCGTCTGCTGGCGCGTGGCTCAGTAGCCTTTCATTAAGCTGCAGGCAGCTCACTAGCTGTGTGGGGGAGTAACTCTACCTTGTATCTGAGCTGCGGGAATGTGGGACAGACCTGCCAGATGAATGACTGCCTGTGCCAGCCAAGCTGTGTGACATAGGGTAGGGCAGAAGGTGCCAGCCATTTAGGTGGTAATTTTGCACACACCCGGTGCTTGGCAGGGAGATGGAAAGGTATGCACTGGCTGGAGGTCATTCAGCACCCAGGAAGGAAAGGAGGGCACTGTCCTTTGGCTGGGCAGCCCTGGCATCTGACGTCTCGCTTCCATCTGCAGATTCAGAAAGAACCACGCGCTCTGCTGCTGTGTGAGTGCGTGTGTGCATAGAGCTCATTTGTGAGATGACAGGTGCAGGGATTGGATGGGGCTGCTGGACCTCACTCCAAGAGGAGACTGTGAGACAGGCCTGGCACTGGCCTCCGAAAGTTTTAAGCATGCTGAAACTGTCTAGTGTTTTATTTCACTCTCTCCATATGCAGTGCGGTCTCATCTTACATTCTGCTATGAGAGACAGAAAGTAAAATGGAGAGAGAATCAGAGAGACCCTAGGGCCTCCGCAGCTCTCATGGGGCTGCACAATTAAAATTCAACTGCAATAATAATGGGTAGCCCATAAACAACATGCATATCATGAAATACTGAAACCCCAGAGTGTTCTTTATTTTGTTAAGATGTAAAGGATGCAACTCTGCACGGGATGCCAACCCTCCTGGTTTGGCCAGGAGGCTCCTGGAATTGGGCTGGATCTCCCAGAGGCTACTGAAGCCTATCTGGGCGATTTTAGACCACTAAAAGTCCAGCAGTGCAGCGGGGCTAAGGCAGGCTCCTAGGAGGAGGCATGGCCAGGAGGATCTCTGCGCGCTGCCTCGCCCCGAGTGCTGACTCTGCAACTCCCATTGGCTGGGAACGGGGAACTGCGGCCAATGGGAATTGCGGGGGTGATACTTGCAGGCAGAGTCAGCGTACAGAGCTGCCTGGCCGCCTGTGAGCCTAGGAGCCACTGCCAGATGTGCTGCCACTTCCAGAGCCACCTGAGGTAAGCACCACGCAGCCGGAGCCTGCATCCTGAACCCCCTCCCACATCCCAACCCCCTGCCCCAGGCTCAGCCTGGCGCCCCCTCCCACATTCCGAACCCCTTGGCCCCACCTCCCCAAGCCCAGAGCCTGCAGCCCGTCCCACACCCCAACCCCTGCCCCAGCCCAGTGAAAGTGAGTGAGGGTGGGGGAGAATGAGCGACGGAGGGAGAGGGGCTGGAGTGAGCAGGTGTGGGGCCTCAGAAAAGGAGTGTGGCAGGGGCATGGCACTGGGAAAGGGCATAGCAGAGGGCAGGTGTGATACTCTGTACCTAGGGGGAACACCCAGCATCCCCATGTTCATCTTTATGATATGATTGTGTGGTATCCCATGCAAAGTTTGTCATGTCAGGTGTCTTTGGAAGGCTCATGATGCACTAAGCATTATTCTTATAGAAATGTTACAGCTTATAATTTCATGTATGTAGTTATGAGGCTGAAAATGTATCCTCATGGCTTAAAATAAGCCCAGGCAAAAACGCTCCAAGAGCAGAGAGGCAGTTCACACCTCATCAGGACAGGCCTGGGACAAACCCAGCCCAGAATCACAGGAACAAAGGACACTGGCCTAGGCAGCAACAAAAGAATCTGGTAGACTCTCCAGGGTGTCACCCCCCTTCCTTTGGTCAGTTTGGAACTGATTTTGAAGGGGGGGGGCAAAGCCAAGAGGGAAGAAAGGACATCATAAAAGGGAGAGACATTTGCCATGCTTTCTCTCTCTCTCTTCCACCTAAATCTACAGACACCACACCAACCGACTGAAGCGCTGATTAAAGGGGAGAGCCTGGCTGAAGAGCAACCAACCAGCCTGTGGTGGGATGCATCTAAGTTTGTAAGGGCATTGAAAGTGTTAAGATCAGCTTTGAATGCATTTTGCCTTTATGTAATTTGACCAAATCTGGCTTGTTAGGCTTTGATTTATAATCACTTAAAATCTATCTTTCATAGTTAATAACGTTTGTTTGTTTATTCTACCTGAAGCAGTGTGGTTGGTTTGAAGCATGTCAGAGACTCTCCTTGGCATAACAAGCCTGGTACATATCAATTTCTTTGTTAAATTGACGAACTCATATAGGCTTGCAGTGTCATGCGGGCATAACTGGACACTGCAAGATGGAGGTTCCTAGGGTTGTGTCTGGGAACAGAGATATTGGCTAGTGTCATTTGGTTGCAAGTAGCTGGGAGCAGTTTACATGCCAGAGGCTGTGTGTGTTCAATCCTTGAGGGGGCCATTAGGGATCTGGGGCAAAAATGGGGGATTAGTCCTGCCTTGAGCAGGGGGTTGGACTAGATGACCTCCTGAGGTCCCTTCCAACCCTAATAGTCTATGACTGGTATAATTGAAAAAAGCCCCGGAGTGGGGGTTCTCACAGCAGAGCAGGGTAAGGCTGGCTCCCAGAGTCGAGGATTGGAGTGACCTAGCAGATCACCGCTCCAGATAACACCAGAGGGGAACGTCACAGCGGGGCAAGGGTGTTTGGGTTTGTGTGATGATGGGTTTCTGCACCCCAGCAATCACCCTAGAAAAACTTGTCTCTGTTGAGCTCTTTGTTACCAATGTTGGCTATGAATTGTAACGCCTTTCCTGGCTAGCAAATTGCTCTGGCCCTGACCCTGACCCCTGCTCTGTTCATTATATATAAGCAGAGCTGGTTAAAAAAAAATGGGAAAATATGTTTGTAAAAAATTCTTAGGTTTTGAATTCTGCACCCCAGCAATCACCCTAGAAAAACTTGTCTCTGCTGAGCTCGTTGTTAACAATCATGTTGGCTATGAATTGTAACCCCTTTCCTGGCTATCAAATTGCTCTGGCCCTGACCCTCACCCCTGCTCTGTTCATTACATATAAGCAGAGCTGGTTAAAAAAAATGGGAAAATATGTTTGTAAAAAATTCTTAGGTTTTGAATTTGTTTCTATTTCACAGGTCTCTGACTAGAATCTGCTCATTTCTTCCAAATTTTTAGTGAAATGTTTTTTGAAATATATCCAGATTTCCTAAATGTTTACTTTATTTGCATTTTCCTCTTTTCTCTCTTATTGCCTATATCTCCTTCTTTGCCATGATTGCAATAAAATTATGAATGTCCAGGTTAGGTTTGCTTTTTCCATACTGTAGCTTTTCCAAATTTCTCCAACTCTAGGCTAGTCGCCAAGCTTTGAAGACAGAGTTTTATTTCTCCGTTGGCCTCTCTAGGGCTTTGCCAAAGCTGGAGAAGTTTTCAAAACTTTCAGCGACAAAAGGAAAAGCTCTAAAAGAAACCCCAGCTGTTGCTCCTCCTATGAAGGGGGAAAAAAGAAAAGGAAAAAGGAGAAAACATTCAAAACAATTTTTTTTCAGTTTTAAAAAACTGAAATTAAAATTTCAATTTGAAACAAAATTGAAACAATAAAAATATTTTGCCGCAAAAAATCATCTTTGATCAACCCCCCACCCATTTTTCAGCAGGAAAATTGCTGGGTAAAAAGTAGGGCTGTTGATTAATCACAGTTAACTCACGCTATTAACTCATAAAATTAATCGTGATTTAAAAAATTAATCATGATTAATCACAGGTTTAATTGCACTGTTAATAGAATACCAACTGAAATTTATTAAATATATTGGAAAATGTTTTTCTACATTTTCAAATAAATAGAATCATAGAATATCAGGGTTGGAAGGGACCCCAGAAGGTCATCTAGTCCAACCCCCTGCTCAAAGCAGGACCAATTCCCAGTTAAATCATCCCAGCCAGGGCTTTGTCAAGCCTGACCTTAAAAACCTCTAAGGAAGGAGATTCTACCACCTCCCTAGGTAACGCATTCCAGTGTTTCACCACCCTCTTAGTGAAAAAGTTTTTCCTAATATCCAATCTAAACCTCCCCCACTGCAACTTGAGACCATTACTCCTCGTTCTGTCATCTGCTACCATTGAGAACAGTCTAGAGCCATCCTCTTTGGAACCCCCTTTCAGGTAGTTGAAAGCAGCTATCAAATCCCCCCTCATTCTTCTCTTCTGCAGGCTAAACAATCCCAGCTCCCTCAGCCTCTCCTCATAACTCATGTGTTCCAGTCCCCTAATCATTTTTGTTGCCCTTCGCTGGACTCTCTCCAATTTATCCACATCCTTCTTGAAGTGTGGGGCCCAAAACTGGACACAGTACTCCAGATGAGGCCTCACCAATGTCGAATAGAGGGGAACGATCACGTCCCTCGATCTGCTCGCTATGCCCCTACTTATACATCCCAAAATGCCATTGGCCTTCTTGGCAACAAGGGCACACTGCTGACTCATATCCAGCTTCTCGTCCACTGTCACCCCTAGGTCCTTTTCTGCAGAACTGCTGCCTAGCCATTCGGTCCCTAGTCTGTAGCTGTGCATTGGGTTCTTCCGTCCTAAGTGCAGGACCCTGCACTTATCCTTATTGAACCTCATCAGATTCCTTTTGGCCCAATCTTCCAATTGGTCTAGGTCCTTCTGTATCCTATCCCTCCCCTCCAGCGTATCTACCACTCCTCCCAGTTTAGTATCATCTGCAAATTTGCTGAGAGTGCAATCCACACCATCCTCCAGATCATTTATGAAGATATTGAATAAAACCGGCCCCAGGACCGACCCTTGGGGCACTCCACTTGATACCGGCTGCCAACTAGACATGGAGCCATTGATCACTACCCGTTGAGCCCGACAATCTAGCCAGCTTTCTACCCATCTTATAGTGCATATTGCTTTCAGTTACAACACAGAATACAAAGTGCACCGTGCTCACTCTATATTATTTTTTTTACAAATATTTGCACTGTAAAAATGATGAACAAAAGAAATCATATTTTTCAATTCATCTCATACAAATACCATGATGGAATCTCTTTATCATGAAAGTGCAACTTACAAATGCAGGGTTTTTTTGTAAATAACTGCAAAAAAAACTTTAGAGCCTACAAGTCCACACACTCCTGCTGCTTGTTCAGACAATCGCTAAGACAAACAAGTTTGTTTACATTTGCAGGAGATACTGCTGTCCACTTCTTGTTTACAATGTCACCTGAAAGTGAGAACAGGCGTTCGCGTGGCACTTTTGTAGCCAGCATTGCAAGGTATTTACGTGCCAGATATGCTGAACATTCGTATGCCCCTTCATGCTTCCGTCACCATTCCAGAGGACATGCTTCCATGCGGATGACGCTCGTTAAAAAAATAATGCATTAATTACATTTTTGACTGCACTCCTTGCGGGAGCATAGTGTGTCTCCTGCTCCATATTACTCACATTCTGCCATATATTTCCTGTTATAGCAGTCTCGAATGGTGACCCAGCACATGTTCATTTTAAGAACACTTTCACTGCAAATTTGACAAAATGCAAAAAAGGTACCAATGTAAGATTTCTAAAGATAGCTAAAGCACTGGACTCAAGGTTTAAGAATCTGAAGTGCCTTCCAAAATCTGAGAGGGATGGGGGTGGAGCATGCTTTCAGAAATCTTAAAAGAGCAACACTCCAACATGGAAACTACAGAACTCAAACCACCAAAAAAGAAAATAAGCCTTCTGCTAGTGGCATCTGACTCAGATGACGAAAGCGAACATGCATTGGTCTGCACTGCTTTGGACTGTTATCGAGCAGAACCTCTCATCAGTCCTGTGAAATGGTGATTGAAGCATGAAGTGACATATGAGTCTTTAGTGCACCTGGCACGTAAATAACTTGCAACGCTGGCTACCACAATGCCATGTGAACACCTGTTCTCACTTTCAGGTGACAATGTAATGTAATGACAATGTAAACAAGAAGTGGGCAGCATAATCTCCTGCAAAAGTAAACAAAGTTGTTTGAGCAATTGGCTGAAAAAGAAGTGGAACTGAGTGGACTTGTAGGCTCTAAAATTTTACATTGTTTTATTTTTGAATACAGTTATTTTTTGTAAATAATTCTTCATTTGTAAGTTCAACTTTCATAATAAAGAGATTGCATTACAGTACTTATATGAGGTGAATTGAAAAATACTATTTTTTTCCTTTTTTTACAGCACACATATTTGTAATAAAAAATAAATATAAAGTGAGCACGGTACACTTTGAGTTCTGTGTTGTAATTGAAATCATTATATCTGAAAAAGTAGAAAACATCCAAAATATTTAAATAAATGGTATTCTATTATTGTTTAACAGTGCGATTAATCGTGCAATTAATCACAATTAATTTTTTTAATTGCACAATTAATCAGGATACATTTTTTTAATCACTTGACAGCCCTAGTAAAAAGCATCACCCAATTCCACTTCTCAGCGTCTGGAGGCTGCTCTTTACAGGCTATGTGTACTCTAGAAACAGTTCACGGAGCTATCCCAACCTGTCAGACCCTGCTTGTGGAGACCCAACTTGCAATGGTTGCCTGAGAGAAACAAGTGACCCTAGCAACAGCACATGTATGCCAGTATCATCCTGTGTACAAGCAAAAACAACGAGGAGTCCTTGTGTACAAGGGGGCTTTTGCCACAGTTACCTCTTGCAGCACCCCCAACTTTAGTACCCACATGCCAGCTACCACTCCCTCCCAGCTCCTCCTTCCCCCCCTCTGTCCGTGTCCTCTTTTTGGGAACCTGAAATATGGTAACCCTAACCACAGCATCTGAGTGGCTATCATGCTAATAGACTTTTTCTCACTCCACTATGCAGAAGGGGAAACTGAGGCAAAGAGCAGGGATGTGATGTACCCAAGGTCACACATAGCGTCAGTACAGGAGCTGGGAAGGGAACCCAGGATTTCTGAGACCTACCCCATTATTTTAACCACTAGACCATTCTCCCTCTCTTCAGATAGTTTGTGACTAGCCAATAGTGGACCCTTGTGACTGCAGTTTGGGCCCACTGCCAGCAATGAGGTGGGCCATGCTCACAGCATTACAGGCAGCCACTGCTGGGAATGTGGCAGGGCCATGGCTGCACAGCCTTCTGCATTTGGAACCAGCACTAGCTGCCACCTCCACAGCCAGAGGGATAGAAGGCCTGGCTCAGTGCTATATTGGTTTCTCTGTCCCAGCCTAGAGGCTGCTTTGGCTTGGGTATGGCAGAGTGGAGCAGGCTCTGAGAATGTGCCTGGCCTCTGGACAGAGCCCCATCGCAGAGCCATCTGCATCCCATATCACAAGGGGCTGCTCACCCTCCTTCCCTTCTGATGCAAGTGCTGAGCCCTCTGGTTCTGATTTGCAGCCTCCTCAGGGCCTGCCCCACTGAATTCCTTGTCTTCCTCACCCTGCCTGACTTCAAAGGGCAGCCTCTTTCCTTTCATATCCACACACGCTACTCGTAAAGCCGGCAAACCCAGGGGAGCCTAGGCTATGGAGCCCAGCTATTCCAGGAATATGATCTAATGTGGCAGTTTATTAGCTCCAGGCTTCAAGGAAGGGGCATATTGCAGACAGTGTATGCAGCAAAGGTAGGCAGGGCCGAGGAGACTGGTGCGGGATGGGAGTTTGGCTGAACTGTCCTTTTATCCCTGAGATGGGTGAAATGTCGGTGCGGCAAAGCAGTGGAGTGGAAAGGGGGTGGAGTGGGATGGGGATTCAGTAGAGGAGGGTGAGCAGTGGAGAAGGATGAACAGTGGGGAAGGGGATTGAAGTGGGTCAGGGATATAGTGGGGGGAGGTTCAGTGAGGTGGGGTTGCAGCTGGGGGGAGGTGCAGTGGGGAAGGGGTGCAGGGATGCAATGGGTCAGGGGGTGAAGTGAGGAGGGGCTGGGTTGGAGGGGCTACAGTTGGGAAAGAGATGCAGCGGGTTGGGGTGTAGCAGGGATGGGACACAGCAGCACATATTGTTTATTTATTTTAGTCACACTGTCTCTCTTGTCCAGTTGGGTCGAACCACCCTGGGAGTGCTGGGTTCTCCCTCTTGCTCTATCCACTCACATGAGGTTCGTTCCCAGGGCAGTTTATGCAGCCAGCAGAGTGACTGGGCACTCAGCTACTCTCTGTGCTGAGCAACACTGCCCTCTGCCTGTGAGGGTGACAGGGGCATGACCCCAGGTTGACTATTCTCTAAACTGTCAAACTTGGGCTGCGATCCTCCTCCCAGGGAGGCCACGGGCAGTTTTGCCACTGACTTCAGTGGATCAGGATTGAGCCCTTTGATTATACGCTCTTTGGAGCAGGGGATGTGTCTGCATCCAGAGAGATTCCTGGTCCTGCCCCCTTTACCTTCTCACTGCCCAGATCCGCTGGGCACCCAGGAGTTTGGGATGAACCATGGGCTCAAAGATTGGCCCAGCCTGGGCTTGGTAACTTCATAATAAATAAGGAAAGAAGCCAGGACCCTGCAACCACTCCGTCCTCCTGGCTCCCCAAATGCTGTGGGGAGGAGAGGCTAGTTGTTTTAAGCAAGTCACACCATCATCATCTTCTTCCTCACTCCTTCTTCCTCTCCCTGGGACAGATGTTTGCAGAGATGAAAGAGAAGCGGCCTCAGCCCAGGGCCGGCTGCACTCAATCAGTCCCACATTGTGCTGCGCCCAGCTCCTCCCACCTTTGTGCATTTCACTGCCATATGTTTTAAAGTATAGCTGGCTGGGATCACATGGGATGTTCAGCCCTCTCCCCCAGGGAGCAGCACGCAGGCAGCCTTTGGCTCAGAATCAGGCCTTACTGCAGCGTTCGTCTCCTCATTGGGGTGAGCAAGCTGGTAACTGTGCTCCTGACACCATGCACAACTCTGAAGGGAGGGGGCAGCAGGAGAGAAATGTCTGCTCTGCATAGGCCAGACCATTAGTGAACATCAGACTACAAGTCTTACCTGCCAAGCGATACTTGGGAAAACAGAGATTAAGCTATTTCCCTGTCTACCTAGTGCCCCTCGATATCTGGACTCCGTGGGCAGGGAACCCCTGCCAAGCCAGTACCAATACAAGAGGGGCAGGGCACAGCACTTCTAATGCTTGTGATTTTATCATGGTTCGCCAGACGTGGTGTTTTTCTTAAAGCCGCAGGTCCAAGTGGAATGGAATGCTAAACTTATTGTACTGATCAGCCACTGGGTGGTGCTGTGTGTAACAGAACATATTTAACCTCAGCCATCCCTGGCAGAGCATTAAAGGATCTTTGAGTGAACACATCTGATCTGTATCTCTCTGAGAAGGAAGCTCTGTACTTAGTCCATATCTGGTACAGACGCTTGACCTGCTAGTAGCAGCTCTGCAACCTACCGTGTAAAAGAAATATCTGACATGGTGTCAGGAGTAAACTAGTTCCAGAGGGGAACAGAAATAGAAGGAAAGCAGCAACAAAGGGGTCAGACAGAAGGAGAAAAGCAACAAGGTTGCAGGATCAATCTCATGCACATGCCACTCTTCAGTGCCCCAGAGAACTTCAGTTTTGACGAACCTTCGAAATGGACAGAATGGAAGCAGTATTTTGCAAGATTTTGAATGGCTACAAAATTCCATAAGGAAACTGAAGATACACAAGGATGCTCTTTACTTTATGCTATGCAGAAGCAGGCAGAGCATATTTTTAAATCCCTTGCCTTTACTAAAGACACTCAGAAAGATGACTATGAAAGGGTTCTGGCTATGTCTGATGCATACCTTATACATCAGAGAAATGTGGTTTATGAAAGAGCATGTTTTCACCAGAGAATTCAAGGGCCAGGGGAAAATGTTGGATGTTTTATAAGAGCTCTGCATACTTTGGCTGAAAACTGTGATTTTGAAACTGCAAAACATGAAAATATCAGAGACAAGCTGGTTATTGCGTTAACAAATAAAAATCTTCCACAACAGCTACAATTAAAAACAGATTTAACCCTACACAGAGCTATTCAGATAGCAAAGGAATGTGGGCTGGTGAAACAGCAAAACAAAGAGCAACTTGCCAAACTTGAAAAACAAGAAACTAGCTTAGAAGTGTTAAAATATGCAGTATGTGTGCTACAAGTCATTATCATTAGACATCTGAGGGAAGGAGAGAGAACTCCCAGGCTAAGGGCTTGGCTACACTTACATTTTATAGCGCTCTAACTTGCTGGCTCTGGGGTGTGAAAAATCACCCCCCTGAGCGCAGCAAGGCAGAGCGCTTTAAAGCGCTTGTGTAGACACGCCCCAGGGCTGGGAGCTGATCCCCTCGTGGAGATGGATTACCAGGAGCGCTGGGAGACCTCTCTCCCAGCGCTCGTGCGCGACCACACTCACATTTCAAAGCGCTGCTGCGGGAGCGTTCCCACGACGGCGCTTTGAAGTTTCCTGTGTAGTCATGCCCTAAGATGGACAAATTCCAGTCACAACCAAAGCCTAACAGCCTAAATGAGAATGCACAAGATGTGGAAGAATTTATATCCCAAGATATGATGCATGGCCAGCCAAAGGCACAAGAGCCATTGTTTTTGGGATCTTTCACATGTGATGACACAAAAACCTGTCTAGAGAGTGAAACTGAATATTCATGGCAAGACTATTGACTTTAAATTGACTCAGGAGCAGATGTCCTAGTCATCTCAGAAGGGACTTACAATAACCGTCAGCCCCTCCCAGAGCTGAAGTCACCAGACACAGCCCTGACTAACCCTGGAGGTATCCTGAACCGCATGGGCCAGTTCACCACAGAAACAACTTACAAAGACAAAAGCTTTGCATTCAGAGTGCATGTGATCAAACAATCAAAGACCAAGAACCTTCTCAGCCGCAGCATGGCAGCCATGATAGACCTAGTGAGGGAGGTGGACGAACTTGATGGCATATTTGATGATATTGGACTTTTGAAAGGACATCCAGTACAAATCAACTTAAGAGACAATGCTGAACCATACTGTGTACAAACACCTCTATCAGAGAGACCTTGGAAGAGACTAGCTGTAGATTTATACAAATTCAGAGGACATCACTACCTGGTTGTAGTGGACTATTTTTTTCAAATATATAGAAAAAATTTACTTGAAAAAGATAACGTCACAGAATTATCAAGAAACTGAAGTACAATTTTGCTCACTTCGGTATTCCAGAACAACTAGTGATTGGCAATGGACTGCAAGTGAATGTAACACTTCACTGCAGCAGAATTTAAGTAATTTTGAATGCAATATGATTTTGATCATGTTACTAGCAGCCCAAATTACCCACAAGCAAATGGAGAGGCTGAGAGAGCTGTACAGTCAGTCAAAAAAATACTACAGCAGGAAAATCCATTCCTTGCTCTTCAGTGCTACAAATCAACACCAACACAAGTACTGGATATACTCCAGCACAACTCCTGATAGGAAGACAACTCAGAACTACTGTTCCAACTTTGGAAAATAATATATTTCCAAAGTGGCCAGACATGAAGAGAGTAGCCAAATTAGATAAAAAGGCAAAAAGAGTTTACAAACACTTTTACAACAGATGCCACTCGGATAGAGAACTGCCACATCCAGAACATGGTGACCATGTTCATGTCAAATTGAATGGAGAATAAGGACAGACAACTCCGGCTGCCATAAAGAAAAAGAATTCAGCATCCAGATCATATGTAATGGAAACTGACAGTGGAGAATTCAACAGGAACTGTTGACATCTAATTTATTCCTCAGAAAGAACAATCTACAGATGTCAGATTTCAGAGTAGCAGCCGTGTCAGTCTGTATCCGCAAAAAGAAAAGGAGTACTTGTGGCACCTTAGAGACTAACAAATTTATTTGAGCATAAGCTTTCGTGAGCTACGGCTCACTTCATCAGATGCATTCGATGAAGTGAGCTGTAGCTCACGAAAGCTTATGCTCAAATAAATTTGTTAGTCTCTAAGGTGCCACAAGTACTCCTTTTCAATCTACAGATAGTGGATTCAGAACAAGAGGAAGTCTCAAGGATTCCAAACCAGCCACAGCCAGATGACCAAGTTGTTATGTGTTCTGGTCATGTAATTAGGAAATCTGTATGATTCAGAGATGCTTAACAGACTGCTCCCTAGTGAACTTTAAAGATAGCATGACTGCGTAAACTTTGTAAATGATAGGAATGTAGAACTTAAAGGGGAAGATGTAATGGAATGCTAAACTGCATTATACTGTTCAGCCACTAGGTGTGTAACATATTTATATAAGCTAACTTCAGCCATACCTGGCAGAACAACTAAAGCATCTTAGAGAGAACACATTTGGTGTGTATCTCTCTCAGAAGGAAGCTCTGTAGTCGGTCCATATCTGGTAAAGTTGCCTGACCTACTAGAAGCAGCCCTGTAACCAACCATATATTAGAAATACCGGACACCTGGAGTCAGGTGATTATGTGGGAATATCTGCATTCACTAACAAAAAATATTTCTTTCTAACAATCCTGGTGATGGGGAAAAGCCTGAGAATGTGAACTCTCCAGGCTCGTAAACCAGAAGAGAAACGAAAAGACACAAAGAGATTCTTTTTTGGCCAGTCTTCTGATTTTTCCTGGCCTATGTGGTAGATTCTGAAGGTCTGGGTTAGCTGTGCTGAGATGTGGAGAGAGATCATGTAAAATGGCAATGTAACAGCAATGGGTGCAAGATCTGTGAAGGGGGACTGGCTGCCTGAATATACAGCTGCTCTGGGCTGACTCCCATAGGAGATGCCTCTGGTGTAGTTGTTACAAATTGAAGCCCAGAAAGTGCTGGATTCTAGACCTAGATCTGCCACTGGCTCATGGCATGGACTTGAAAAGTCACAGTCTCTCTCTGCCTCAGTTTCTCTGATTGTAAAATGGGGATTCATAGATTTTAAAGCCAGAAGGGACTATTGTGACCATCTAGTTTGACCCTTTGTATAACACAGGCCATAGACCTGCCCCAAAATAACCCTAGGGCATATCTATTAGAAAAACATCCAGTCTAGATTTAAAATTGTCAGTAATAGAGAATCCACCATGATCCTTGGTAAGTTGTTCCAAAGGTTAATTACTCTCAGGTTTAAAAATTACGCCTTATTTCCAGTCTGAATTTGTTTAGCTTCAACTTCTAGCCATTGGATCATGTTAAACCTTTCTTTGCTAGATTGAAGAACTCATTATTAAATATTTGTTCCATGTGTAGGCACTTATAGACTGTAATCAAGCTACCCCTTAACCATCTCTTTCTTAAGATAAATAGATTGAGCTCCTTGCATCTTTCACTATAATCATTCAATCATTCTGGTGCCTCTTAGAATCATAGAATCATAGAATATCAGGGTTGGAAGGGACCCCAGAAGGTCATCTAGTCCAACCCCCTGCTCAAAGCAGGACCAATTCCCAGTTAAATCATCCCAGCCAGGGCTTTGTCAAGCCTGACCTTAAAAACCTCTAAGGAAGGAGATTCTACCACCTCCCTAGGTAACGCATTCCAGTGTTTCACCACCCTCTTAGTGAAAAAGTTTTTCCTAATATCCAATCTAAACCTTCCCCACTGCAACTTGAGACCATTACTCCTCGTTCTGTCATCTGCTACCATTGAGAACAGTCTAGAGCCATCCTCTTTGGAACCCCCTTTCAGGTAGTTGAAAGCAGCTATCAAATCCCCCCTCATTCTTCTCTTCTGCAGGCTAAACAATCCCAGCTCCCTCAGCCTCTCCTCATAACTCATGTGTTCCAGTCCCCTAATAATTTTTGTTGCCCTTCGCTGGACTCTCTCCAATTTATCCACATCCTTCTTGAAGTGTAGGGCCCAAAACTGGACACAGTACTCTAGATGAGGCATCACCAATGTCGAATAGAGGGGAATGATCACGTCCCTCGATCTGCTCGCTATGCCCCTACTTATACATCCCAAAATGCCATTGGCCTTCTTGGCAACAAGGGCACACTGCTGACTCATATCCAGCTTCTCGTCCACTGTCACCCCTACGTCCTTTTCCGCAGAACTGCTGCCTAGCCATTCGGTCCCTAGTCTGTAGCTGTGCATTGGGTTCTTCCGTCCTAAGTGCAGGACCCTGCACTTATCCTTATTGAACCTCATCAGATTTCTTTTGGCCCAATCCTCCAATTTGTCTAGGTCTTTCTGTATCCTATCCCTCCCCTCCAGCGTATCTACCACTCCTCCCAGTTTAGTATCATCCGCAAATTTGCTGAGAGTGCAATCCACACCATCCTCCAGATCATTTATGAAGATATTGAACAAAACCGGCCCCAGGACCGACCCTTGGGGTACTCCACTTGATACCGGCTGCCAACTAGATATGGAGCCATTGATCACTACCCGTTGAGCCCGACAATCTAGCCAGCTTTCTACCCACCTTGTAGTGCATTCATCCAGCCCATACTTCCTTAACTTGCTGACAAGTATACTGTGGGAGACCGTGTCAAAAGCTTTGCTAAATTCAAGAAACAATACATCCACTGCTTTCCCTTCATCCACAGAACCAGTAATCTCATCATAAAAGGCAATTAGATTAGTCAGGCATGACCTTCCCTTGGTGAATCCATGCTGGCTGTTCCTGATCACTTTCCTCTCATGCAAGTGCTTCAGGATTGATTCTTTGAGGACCTGCTCCATGATTTTTCCAGGGACTGAAGTGAGGCTGACTGGCCTGTAGTTCCCAGGATCCTCCTTCTTCCCTTTTTTAAAGATTGGCACTACATTAGCCTTTTTCCAGTCATCCGGGACTTCCCCGGTTCGCCACGAGTTTTCAAAGATAATGGCCAATGGCTCTGCAATCACAGCCGCCAATTCCTTCAGCACTCTCGGATGCAACTCGTCTTCTCTCAACCCTCTCCAATATAGCAAACTCTTTCTTGAATTGTGGGCACCAGAACAGTATTCCAGTAGCAGTGGCATCTGTGCCAAATACTCCTACTTGAGATTCCCCTGTTTATGCATCCCAGGATCACATTAGCCCTTTGGCTACAGTGTCATAGAATCATAGAATATCAGGGTTGGAAGGGACCTCAGGAGGTCATCTAGTCCAACCCCCTGCTCAAAAGCAGGACCCATCCCCAATTAAATCATCCCAGCCAGGGCTTTGTCAAGCCTGACCTTAAAAACTTCTAAGGAAGGAGATTCCACCACCTCCCTAGGCAACGCATTCCAGTGTTTCACCACCCTCCTAGTGAAAAAGTTTTTCCTAATATCCAACCTAAACCTCCCCCACTGCAACTTGAGACCATTACTCCTTGTCCTGTCATCTTCCACCACTGAGAATAGTCTAGAACCATCCTCTCTGGAACTACCTCTCAGGTAGTTGAAAGCAGCTATCAAATCCCCCCTCATTCTTCTCTTCCGCAGACTAAACAATCCCAGTTCCCTCAGCCTCTCCTCATAACTCATGTGTTCCAGACCCCTAATCATTTTTGTTGCCCTTCGCTGGACTCTCTCCAATTTATCCACATCCTTCTTGTAGTGTGGGGCTCAAAACTGGACACAGCACTACAGATGAGGCCTCACCAATGTCGAATAGAGGGGGACGATCACGTCCCTCGATCTGCTCGCTATGCCCCTATTTATACATCCCAAAATGCCATTGGCCTTCTTGGCAACAAGGGCACACTGCTGACTCATATCCAGCTTCTCGTCCACTGTCACCCCTACGTCCTTTTCCGCAGAACTGCTGCCTAGCCATTCGGTCCCTAGTCTGTAGCTATGCTTTGGGTTCTTCCGTCCTAAGTGCAGGACCCTGCACGTATCCTTATTGAACCTCATCAGATTTCTTTTGGCCCAATCCTCCAATTTGTCTAGCTCCCTCTGTATCCTATCCCTGCCCTCCAGCGTATCTACCACTCCTCCCAGTTTAGTATCATCCTCAAATTTGCTGAGAGTGCAATCCACACCATCCTCCAGATCATTTATGAAGATATTGAACAAAACCGGCCCCAGGACCGACCCCTGGGGCACTCCACTTGACACCGGCTGCCAACTAGACATGGAGCCATTGATCTCTACCCGTTGAGCCCGACAATCTAGCCAGCTTTCTACCCACCTTATAGTGCATTCATCCAGCCCATACTTCTTTAACTTGCTGACAAGAATACTGTGGGAGACCGTGTCAAAAGCTTTGCTAAAATCAAGATACAATACATCCACTGCTTTCCCTTCATCCACAGAACCAGTAATCTCATCATAGAAGACGATTAGATTAGTCAGGCATGACCTTCCCTTGGTGAATCCATGCTGACTGTTCCTGATCACTTTCATCTCATGTAAGTGCTTCAGGATTGATTCTTTGAGGACCTGCTCCATGATTTTTTCCGGGGACTGAAGTGAGGCTGACTGGCCTGTAGTTCCCAGGATCCTCCTTCTTCCCTTTTTTAAAGATTGGCACTACATTAGCCTTTTTCCAGTCATCCGGGACTTCCCCCGTTCGCCACGAGTTTTCAAAGATAATGGCCAATGGCTCTGCAATCACAGCCGCCAGTTCCTGGACATGGGAGCTCATGTTCAACTGATTATCCACCATAACCCCTAAATCTTTTTCAATCACTGCTTCCCAAGCTAGAGTTCCCCATTCTGTAAGCATGGCATACATTCTTTGTTCCTAGATGTATGCCTTTACATTTAGCTGTATTAAAACTCATACTGTTTCCTTGCACCCAGTTTACCAAGCGATCCAGATTGCCCTCTATCAGTGACCTGTCCTCTTCTTTATTTACCACTCCCCTAATTTGTGTGTCATCTGTAAATTGTATCAGTGTTGATACTTCTTCCAAGTCATTTTTAAAAGTGTAGGGTCAAACAGTGTAGCGTCAAGAACCGATTCCTGCAGGACCCCACTGGAGACACACCCATTCAATGATTTCCTGTTTACCATTACATTTTGAGATCTATCAGTTAGCCATCTTTTAATCCATTTAATGTGTGCCATATTAAGTCTATGCCATTGTAGTTTTTTAATCAATGTTGTGCAATACCAAGTCAAATGGCTTACAGAAGCCTAAGTATATTACATCAACAATATTACCTTTATCAGCCATACTTGTTATCTCATCAGAAAAAGACATGAAGTTTGCTTGACAGAATCTATTTCCAATAAGACCCATGTTGACTGGCATTAATTAAATAACCCTCTTAAATTCTTTATTAATCAAGTCCCATATCAGCCGCTCCATTATCTTGCCCAGAATCGATGTCAGACTCCCAGGGCATTACCTCATTGTAGTCCCTACTGACCAAAGGAAGGGGGGTGACTCACTCAAGAGGCTAACAGATCCTTTGTTGTTACCTAGGCCAGTGTCCTTTGTTCGTGTGAAGCTGGACTGGATTTGTCCCATACATGCCCTGATGAGGTGTGAACTGCCCCTCTGCTCTTGGAGAGTTTTGCCTGGGCCTGTTTTAAGCCATGAGGACACATTTTCAGCCTCATAACTATATACATGAAATTATAACCTATAACATTACTGTAACAACAATTACTATAACATCACTACAACAACAATGCTCAGTGCATCATGAGCCTTCCAAAGACACCCTACATGACAAGCTTTGCATTGGATACCACACAATCGTTTTATAAGGCTGAACGTGGGGGTGTAGGGTGTTCCCACGTGGTACAGAACATCACACACTGTAGCACTTAAGTGAAGACATTCCTATGCCAGAAGGAGAGCTCCTCCCATTGCTGTAGTTAATCCACCTACCTGAGAGGAGATAGCTATATCGAGGGGAGGTCTCCTGCTGACATACTGCTGTCCACACCAGGAGTTAGGTCAGGGTGTGGATTTTTCACACCCCTGAGCAATGTAGATTTGCCAATATAAGTCTGTATTCTAGTCCTGGCTGTCAACTTGGAAGAAAATTATCTTGGATGCTTATGGATCAATAAAGCACAAGATGGTTTATTAGTTGGTGTCTGCTATAGACCACCAAATCACAATAGGGAACAGGATGTCCATCTTCTTATGCACCGATCTATAATATTTAGGGGTAAAAGCTGCATGATCATAGGGGACTTCAATTTGAGTGACACATGCTGGAGGTCTTATGCTGCCGGTACTAAAACATCCTTGGAATTTCTAAACATTATAGATAACAATTTCCTAAATCAAAAAGCGTTGCATCCAACAGAGGGGAATTCTATGGTAGACCTTGTCCTAACAGATAAAGAGTAACTGATTACAGAACTAAAAATTAAAGGTAGCTTTAAAAGGGCCAATTTTCCAAAGCTGAAAACAATGATGAGCCAAATCAGCTGGGAGGAAGAACTTAATCAGAAAAATGTGAATGATACAGGTTGCTAATGTGCCATCTGTGGAAGGCAGAGTGTGGGGGTATGCACCCTTTTGCACCAGGTGCCAGCTGGGCTCTCTTGCACCTTCCGAAATTGGTGGCATCAGGGTGCCATGCACCTGACTATAGCAAGCAGACTTGGGGGTGCCATGAGTCCATTGGCAGGAGATGGTATGCTTGGTGCCTTGTGCTCACCTGCAATTGGCTTAGGGGGTGCCGAAGGCCCATCTGTGGTCAGTGATATTGGGGTTGGCATTTCCTTTCTGCAGCAGAGAGTGGTATTCCCATCTTTAAAAAAGGGAAGAAGAAGAATCCGGGGAACTACAGACCAGTCAGCCTCACCTCAGCCCCTGGAAAAATCATGGAACAGGTCCTCAAGGAATCAACACTTGCATGTTATACCGCAATAAAGCTGCCCAGAGCGCTCTAACTCACTCCCCGTCCACACTGGCAAGGCACGTAGAGCGCTCTGACTCCCTGGCTAGAGCGCTGCTGGTACTCCACCTCCCCGAGAGGGATAAGGTTTGCTGCGTATTGGGTGAGACGCTACAGCGTCAGTGTGAACAAGGAGTTATGGTACAGTGCTTGGATTGCCCTCCCGAAACATCCCATAATCCCATTAACTGAAGTGGCCTCTCTTGTCTTTGTTGTGAACTCTGTCAGGAAGGCAGAAGTGGCCCTTTCAAAGCTCCGGTTCGGTGCCGGTTGCTTACCAGCTCCGAGAAAAAAACAAACAGCAAATGTTTGCTTTGAGTGAGTGAGAGAGAGAGAGGCGGGGGAGGGAGGGGGGGGTCTTTCTTTACAAGACATTGTGCTGACACACTCTCAGCACCCCAAAAACCCACTCTCTCTCCCCCACATACACACAACACACTCCACCCCACCCCCTCCCCATTTGAAAAGCACGTTGCAGCAACTTGAACACTGGGATAGCTGCCCATAACGCACCGCTCCCAATGTAGCTGCAAGTGCTCGTCTCCCGCAGTATTCTTGCCAGCAAGTTAAAGAAGTATGGGCTGGATGAATGGACTATAAGGTGGGTAGAAAGCTGGCTAAATTGTCGGGCTCAACGGGTAGTGATCAATGGCTCCATGTCTAGTTGGCAGCCGGTATCAAGCGCAGTGCCCCAAGGGTCGGTCCTGGGGCCGGTTTTGTTCAATATCTTCATTAATGATCTGGAGGATGGTGTGGATTGCACACTCAGCAAGTTTGCAGATGACACTAAACTGGGAGGAGTGGTAGATACGCTGGAGGGGAGGGATAGGATATAGAAGGACCTAGACAAATCGGAGGATTGGGCCAAAAGAAATCTGATGAGGTTCAATAACGATAAGTGCAGGGTCCTGCACTTAGGACGGAAGAACCCAATGCACAGCTACAGACTAGGGACCGAATGGCTAGGCAGCAGTTCTGCGGAAAAGGACCTAGGGGTGACAGTGGACGAGAAGCTGGATATGAGTCAACAGTGTGCCCTTGTCAAGAAGGCAAACGGCATTTTGGGCTGTATAAGTAGGGGCATTGCCAGCAGATTGAGGGATGTGATCATTCCCCTCTATTCGACATTGGTGAGGCCTCATCTGGAGGACAGTGTCCAGTTTTGGGCCCCACACTACAAGAAGGATGTGAAAAAATTGGAAAGCGTCCAGCAGAGGGCAACAAAAATGAGTAGGGGTCTGGAACACATGACATATGAGGAGAGGCTGAGGGAGCTGGGATTGTTTAGTCTGCAGAAGAGAAGAATGAGGGGGGATTTGATAGCTGCTTTCAACTACCTGAAAGGGGGTTCCAAAGAGGATGGCTCTAGACGGTTCTCAGTGGTAGCAGATGACAGAACAAGGAGTAATGGTCTCAAGTTGCAGTGGGGGAGATTTAGGTTGGATATTAGGAAAAACTTTTTCACTAGGAGGATGGTGAAGCACTGGAGAGCGTTACCTAGGGAGGTGGTGGAATCTCCTTCCTTTGAGGTTTTTAAGGTCAGGCTTGACAAAGCCCTGGCTGGGATGATTTAGTTGGGGATTGATCCTGCTTTGAGCAGGGGGTTGGACTAGATGACCTTCTGGGGTCCCTTCCAACCCTGATATTCTATGATTCTATGATTTGGTGCTAGGTAGGACCAGGATTCCACACACCTCTTTTTGGCAGGTGACTCTGTGTGGTGCAGGTTGCCACATATCTGTTTGAGGTAGGTGGCATGGGGGTGTCTCATTGCTCCCTGTATGAGGTGGTAACAGGGACAGGGGCCACATCAGTCTGAGGTATGAGGTTTGAGAGGGTGTAGTGGGTGCCATGGAGATGTAGTGGGTGCATTGGAGGTATAGCAGGTGCCAGGAAGCTATGCTGGTGATATAGTGGGTGCCAGGGATGTATAGCAGGTGCCATGGAGATGTAGTGGGTGCAATGGAGGTACAGTGGGTGCCGGGGAGGTATGGTGGCTGCCAGTGTTGACCTGCAGTTGGAATGAGGACACTGCCTTCTCACTGTATTAGGGCAGGCTCTGTGTACTGGTCTGCGACGTATGGAACAGCAGGTACAGTATGTGCTATGGGATGCCCAGTGACTCTGTGATAGGTGCCCGTTCCATGCATTCATTGTGGCAGGCACAAGACAGCAGAACTCACTCAGAGCTTTCTTCTTTCTAATCTTTGAGGCTGAGGCCAAAGAACAGAAACTGGGAATGCAGCCAGGTTAACACAGGGGCCCAGGGAGCCCTTGGTACAAACTCCTGTATATGCATGGCAGCCCAGTGCCTCTGTCTGCTCTCCAAGTGTCATAACCCCCCCGCCCCTCCTTGGCACTAGCACCTGCTGCAATTGAGATGCAGCAGCACAGACCTGGGGAGAGACATAGCCAATGCATGGGCAGCTCGAGCTGGGGAGGGGACTTGGAATTCCCCTGAAGGGCAGATGGAAAAAGCTGTTAGAGAAGGAGAAGGATCAAGATGCTGAGCTAGCAGGTGAACTGGAACTGGGGAAGGAGGTGAAGTGATAAAACAAAAGGAGAACAGGAGAACAAAAGTAGGAGACTGGGAAGCAAGGAGGAAAGAAGGTTTCAGGTCAGGAGAAGCAAAAAGAAAACAACCAACCAACCCAAAAAACAGACCTGAGTATGTGAGCAGGCACTATTAGAGAAGGGAAGTAGCGGGAGAAAAAAATCTACAGACTTACCAGAGAGCGAGTATCAAGGGAATAAAACTGAAAGGAAATATAATTGGTGAACAAGGGAATTAATCAAAAAGCTGGGTTAAGTGCAAACAGATCCTGGAAATGACAAATAAGAAGCCCACTCACAAAGAACCTAACATATATGATCAGAGAGAGGGACTGTCTGAACATCTATTGATGGAATACAGTGCAAAGGTGCCTAATGGACAAGTGAGGGCCCACTAGGTGGATAAACTTGGTGAAAAGAGGTACAGCCACAGGAACAGTGAATCTAAGGAACACTTCAAGGTGAAGAGAAGCAAAGAACAGGACAGTAAGAGTGGAGTTGGACTTACAGCCAAGGCGAGGAAAAGTTTAGTCTTCTCTGATGTGGCACACTATATACAGATTTCACAGTGGTAGCCGTGTTAGTCTGTATCAGCAAAAATAACGAGGAGCCCTTATGGCACCTTAGAGACTAATACATTTATTTGGGCGTAAGCTTTTGTGGGCTAGAACCCACTTCATCAGATGCATGGAGTGAAAATACAGGAACAGATATAAATACATGAAAGGATGGGGGGTGCTTTACCAAGTGTGAGGTCAGTCTAATGAGATAAATCAATTAACAGCAGGATACCAAGGGAGGAAAAATAACTTTTGAAGTGGTAAGAGAGTGGCCCATTACAGACAGTTGACAAGAAGGTGTGAGTAATAATAGGGAGAAATTAGTATTGGGGAAATTAAGTTTAGGTTTTGTAATGACCCAGTCACTCCCAATTTTTATTCAGGCCTACTCTGATGATATCTAGTTTGCAAATTAATTCCAGTTCTGCAGCTTCACGTTGGAGTCTGTTTTTGAAGTTTTTTTGTTGAAGAATTGCCACTTTGAGGTCTGTTATTGAGTGACCAGAGAGATTGAATTGTTCTCCTACTGGTTTTTGAATGTTATGATTCCTGATGTCAGATTTGTGTCCATTTATTCTTTTGCGAAGAGACTGTCCGGTTTGGCCAATGTACATGACAGAGGGGCATTGCTGGCACATGATGGCATATATCACATTGGTTGTTGTGCAGGTGAACAAGCCCTTGATGGTATGGCTGATGTGGTTAGGCCCTATGATGGTGTCCCTTGAATAGATATGCGGACAGAGTTGGCACCAGGGTTTGTAGCAGGGTTTGGTTTCTGGGTTGGTGTTTTTGTTGTGTGGTGTGTAGTTCCTGGTGAGTATTTGCTTCAGGTTGGGGGGCTGTCTGTAAGTGAGGACTGGCCTGTCTCCCAAGATCTGTGAGAGTGAGGGATCGACCTTCAGGATAGGTTGTAGATCCTTGATGATGCGCTGGAGAGGTTTTAGTTGGGGGCTGAAGGTGACGGCTAGCGGCCAACATTTTTCCTGTATTTTCACTCCATGCATCTGCTGAAGTGTGTTCTAACCCACGAAAGCTTATGCCCAAATAAATTTGTTAGTCTCTACGGTGCCACTAGGACTCCTCGTTATTTTTACAATATGCAGAGTAATCTCTTGTTCTGCTAGCATTAACTGCACAGCAGGTATAAGCTCCCAAGGTGAATGAGCTGGTAACCTGTAGTTTATTATTAGTAGTAGTGAGTCTTTGGTAATCGTCTGTATCATTTGTGCTCCTGGTACAATTTGGGGGTTTTGCCTTATAAAGTTCTAAATAGTTTAAATGATCCCTTTTGTTTTGGTTTGCCCTGCCTCTCCTCACAGTTAACATCGCCTGGCCTAGTCAGGTCACTGTGAGTCCCAACACACTTGGCTCAGTCCCCCACAAGGCTGAGGGAAACAGAACCTCCCCAAACGAGTGAGGAACCAGTGTGGACAAACATGCAGTGTGGACAGCCCGTTAGCAAAGGCTGACACCCAGTCACTGCACTGCCAGACTTCCTCTAGCAAACCCATCTGACAGCAGCTCCCTGTTCCATGCTGTGGAGGGCTGACAGTGCCAGAGTTCACTGGCTCACTGGGGTTATGCTGCTGTGCTAAGCAGTTGGGGAGAGGGATTATTTGACAGCCCTACAGACCAGAGCCTCCAGCCCCGGAATAGGCACCGAATGGGCAGTGCAGTCAGCAGGCTTCTAACACCACCCCGTGGTTCCGATGCTGCTCTGTAATGCTGCCCTCTGCCCCATTCCCAGCCTCTGGGCAGGCAGGGTGTGCTGGCATGGAGGGCTAGTCAGAGGTGGCCTTGTCTACGCATTTGCAGGCAGTCACCACCGGCTGCTGCCCTGTCATCTTTCATATGACACCATAGTCAAACCACATTAGTCATTAAGCGGCAAACCTCCAAGCACAGCCCCGTTGCTGCAGAAGGGTGCGCACTGAGGCAGAAGGGGTGGGGAGGAGGGGGGTTCCTTCTCATTCAGTGCTGAGCCAAAGCCCTGGGGCATGCATGGGGCATGCTTGCTGTACAGAGCTGCACCCCCCGCCCCCATCCCGTAGCACTTCCCTACTCTGCTGTGCTACTGTAGGCTCCTGATAAGCTCAGTGCTCCGCTGCTTGCAACTCATCCCTGGCCAGCAGGATGTGTGCCTGGAGCTCAAGGGAGAGCATACATACCAAGGCTCATTTTCAAAACTGCTGAGCACCAGTTCTCAGTGGGGAAGGGGATTCTCCATAGGGGGCATAAGGAGTTTTCTGTGGGGAGAATTCTCCGTGGGAAGAAGGGGGATTTTCCATGGGGGGAGGGGTTCTTCTTTGGGGGCAGGAGATGCTCTGTGGAGGGAGGGGGATTCTTCATCGGAGGTGGGGGGATTTTCCATGGGGAGAAGGGGACTATCCATTGGGGGCAGGGGGGATACTCCATGGGGGGAGGGGGGTCCTAAATGGGAAGAGGGGGGATTCTCCGTGGGGGGAGGGGATTCTCCATTGTCCTCAGTAGGAAGTGCTGAACATTGAGCACTTTTCCAGTCCATTCACCAAGTCCCTGTTGGGGAGCAAAGCGATTTTTGTTGCAGGTGGTTGCCTGGCTGTGACTGACTCTGGATCTCTCTACTTAGGTGTTCCTGGGATGAGGGATGAACAAGCGTCATGCTTCTGCCTCAAACAAAACAAAACATCAACTAAGCCAGAAAAAGCTCCCCAAAGCCAACAAAGCTATTCTTCTCCTGAGCAGCCCCCGGCGAGGGGAGGATGAGCAGGCACCCCCCCCCCCCTTTGGTACAACGATGACTTCTCAGCACAGGAACCACTCTCAATTCCTCAGTCCTTTGACAAAGACCCTGGAGAAAACTGGGTCTCTAGAAGAGGTAGAAATCCAAGCCAGGCCCGGACCATTTGGCTTGTAACAAGCTTGTCAGATAGTGTGTATAAAACTCTTTTGGAAGATAATTTATTTTTGAATAGCAGATAACAAATAGCTAGTTGAAAACAAATTCTCTGTTGGTACTAGCTTTCTGCTTTGCAAGTGCCTTGGTTACTCACCAGAAAGGATCCAAAGGGTCCATTCACTCCCATTTGTGCCCAGTGCTTGGCCTGCTGATGGGAACAGCCCTGGCATGTCTCATCCATACATCCTGCAGCAGAACTGGATAACGCAAGAACAGAATCTCCTGAAAGTTATCTGTGTCCCACTTCATCTGCCCTCAGCTGAACTCTCCCAGCAGCCAGGATTCCCTTGGGAGTCTCTCCCATTTGCCGTCAGCAACTGCCCAGATAAGAGGGCTCAATCTGTGCCACCCTGCAGCCCCGTTTTTCTCATCTCCCATTTTGTCAGATATTAGAAGCCATAGAAAGAAGTCAAACTGAGTTCCTGGCTTTGGAATTGCCAATGAGGAGTTTATTATCCCAACTTCCAGCAGCTGAAGCCCTGCTGGCTGCTTCCTCTAGACTAGAGGACCATGCGCCAGTGCAGGCATCCCCAGAAATGTACCCAGATGCATATTAGAACCTTAAGCTGTTCCTTTGTCTATAGCACCAAGCAGCTTCTTCCCGGCCATATTTCCTCATCTAGTCTCTGCCCCTTGTAAGTTACCAGCACAGCTCTCTTGGGAGTGAGTGGGTGGAGCCAAAGAAGGGCAGAGGAGTGACAGACCACATGCTCCTCATTGGGACAGGCATCTGCCTATTTCCTGGATGACGGCTCAGTCCAGCCACATTTGCAGACTGTTTGCTTCTTACTTTAGTGCTGCTTAGAAAGGCAATTCATATAGTGGGTAAAATGAAAACTCCAGAGGGCAAAGAGGAGAGATGAGAACTTCCATGACTATCCAGTCCTCATTGCTTTAGAGCTTCCTAGTTTTGGGAATGCAAAAACACAGCATCCGTGGCTTTGTCTAATAACTGAGGAGGAGTCTTGGCCTGTCTGTGTTTAACATCTGTTATTATGTCACTGAAAGGACTCTGCTCTCTGAACAAACCTGTATGATAATAAAATCGTGATTTGTGCACCTGCCTGGCTCGCACAGTGCTACATAAGGTGCTTTGTTGTGGGCGGTGCTGGCCTGGCTGATGCAATACCACATGTCCCCGCCCAGAGTGTAGTGCAAAGCCCTGGTGCTACAGGATGCTGGTGGTCTGTGGCGGCCCCTACTACACTCCTCCCCATTCACCCTCCAAAGGGGATTTAGAGATTCAAACCCTTAAGCACATAAAGAATTTGTATCAGAAACTTCTCAGAGACCTGCCACTTCAACCCTGTTGGTTGGAGCCAGTAAATTCCGCTAGCTTGGCTGGTTGAAAATCAAGAGCAGAAAAATCACACATTCAAATTCCTGGGGTTTTTCCATCAGAATTAGAGAGTTTACTGATATTTTACATTGAAATGTTTGCCCAACTCTGATACTAGGCAAGACTAAGAAACTGCCTCTGGATAAGGTTACGAATGACCTCTCCAAGCTCCTTCAGCTCCCAGGTGAGGCTCAGAGACCATTCACAGCCACAAAGGATGGTGGACAGATACAACACCCAGCCAGTGAATTTGCAGCATCACAACCATGCTGGTCCCCAGGGTTTTGCTTTTAAAATTAACTGATAAGGCACCTCCGCACTGGTCCTTTCCCAGTCCAATAGGGACCAGCTGTGCAGCAAGGCCACAGCACCTAAATCCGTATTTACACATCTACATCTGGTGTGCTACTGAAGCAAAAGGTCTCAGCACCTCTGGAAATCAGCCCATTTCTTTAGGTACCCAAGTGTGAACGCTTTGGCTGAAGGATACATAGCAAAGGTGTGGGCATTTCCACATGGGTATTTCCTGAACTAATGACAGATTGCTATGGAGGTTCCTAGCACTTAATTTCTCACACTGATGAGCTTTTCTCTGGGCAATGTTCTGTGCACAATAGTTCTGCCCTCCAAGGCAAGAGCTGTGCAGATGCTGAAAACTGCTCTGAAACCCCAGGATCTTAGCTCTTTGAAGCCTGGGATATCTGGAACCAGCCCCACCTGGATCTCCTGCTGCAGCATGACTCTGGTCATTTCTCCTGATTCTCCAGACACAACAGGCAGGTTCCTCACATTCAGGTGCAAACCCACAGTACAAGCAATAATGAAAAAAGACAATGCCTCCACATCTTCCCCACCATCAGCAAACCAAACTGTGGCTGCTGAAAAGGGGGAAAACTGTTCATAGAATCATAGAATATCAGGGTTGGAAGGGACCCCAGAAGGTCATCTAGTCCAACCCCCTGCTCGAAGCAGGACCAATTCCCAGTTAAATCATCCCAGCCAGGGCTTTGTCAAGCCTGACCTTAAAAACCTCTAAGGAAGGAGATTCTACCACCTCCCTAGGTAACGCATTCCAGTGTTTCACCACCCTCTTAGTGAAAAAGTTTTTCCTAATATCCAATCTAAACCTTCCCCACTGCAACTTGAGACCATTACTCCTCGTTCTGTCATCTGCTACCATTGAGAACAGTCTAGAGCCATCCTCTTTGGAACCCCCTTTCAGGTAGTTGAAAGCAGCTATCAAATCCCCCCTCATTCTTCTCTTCTGCAGGCTAAACAATCCCAGCTCCCTCAGCCTCTCTTCATAAGTCATGTGTTCTAGACCCCTAATCATTTTTGTTGCCCTTCGCTGGACTCTCTCCAATTTATCCACATCCTTCTTGTAGTGTGGGGCCCAAAACTGGACACAGTACTCCAGATGAGGCCTCACCAATGTTGAATAGAGGGGAACGATCACGTCCCTCGATCTGCTCGCTATGCCCCTACTTATACATCCCAAAATGCCATTGGCCTTCTTGGCAACAAGGGCACACTGCTGACTCATATCCAGCTTCTCGTCCACTGTCACCCCTAGGTCCTTTTCCGCAGAACTGCTGCCTAGCCATTCGGTCCCTAGTCTGTAGCGGTGCATTGGATTCTTCCATCCCAAGTGCAGGACCCTGCACTTATCCTTATTGAACCTCATCAGATTTCTTTTGGCCCAATCCTCCAATTTGTCTAGGTCCTTCTGTATCCTATCCCTCCCCTCCAGCGTATCTACCACTCCTCCCAGTTTAGTATCATCCGCAAATTTGCTGAGTGTGCAATCCACACCATCCTCCAGATCATTTATGAAGATATTGAACAAAACCGGCCCCAGGACCGACCCTTGGGGCACTCCACTTGATACCGGCTGCCAACCAGACATGGAGCCATTGATCACTACCCGTTGAGCCCGACAATCTAGCCAGCTTTCTACCCACCTTATAGTGCATTCATCCAGCCCATACTTCCTTAACTTGCTGACAAGAATACTGTGGGAGACCGTGTCAAAAGCTTTGCTAAAGTCAAGAAACAATACATCCACTGCTTTCCCTTCATCCACAGAACCAGTAATCTCATCATAAAAGGCGATTAGATTAGTCAGGCATGACCTTCCCTTGGTGAATCCATGCTGGCTGTTCCTGATCACTTTCCTCTCATGCAAGTGCTTCAGGATTGATTCTTTGTTGTTCTCCTTCCAGTAGCCAGGAGTCCAGGCAGAATCTGGTTCCTGTTTGACTATAAAGGATAAAAATGACAAAATCTGTATTCTTCGAACACGCTCTTCCCCTCCCTCTCTTGACACAGATCTCACCATAATTAATGGAAGCGGGGGGGGGGGTGCGCTCATACAATCTCCTGCCTCTATATGGAAACACAACTGCCTAACATTGTGTCAAAAGCCCCATTCTGTTCCCAAGTGACAGGAGAGCAAGCTGACCAGAGAGACTGAAGTGTTCTTCGACTGGTTTATGAATGTTATAATTCTCTACGGACACAAATCAGATGTCAAGAATTATAACATTCATAAACCAGTCGGAGAACACTTCAATCTCTCTGGTCACTCGATTTCAGACCTAAAGGTCGCAATATTAGAACAAAAAGACTTCAAAAACAGACTCCAACGAGAGACTGCTGAATTGGAATTAATTTGCAAACTGGGTACAATTAACTTAGGCTTGAATAGAGACTGGGAGTGGATGGGTCATTACACAAAGTAAAACTATTTCCCTATGTTTATTTCCCCCACCCCCCACTGCTCCTCAGATGTTCCTGTTAACTGCTGGAAATGGCCCACCTTGATTATCACTACAAAAGGTTTTCTCCCTCCCTCCCACCCCCCCACCCCCGGCTCTCCTGCTGGTAATAGCTCATCTTAAGTGATCACTCTCCTTACAGTGTGTATGATAACCCATTTTTTCATGTTCTGTGTGTATATAAATCTCCCCACTGTATTTTCCACTGAACGCATCCGATGAAGTGAGCTGTAGCTCAGGAAAGCTGATGCTCAAATAAATTGGTTAGTCTCTAAGGTGCCACAAGTACTCCTGTTCTTTTTGCGAATACAGACTAACACGGCTGTTACTCTGAAACCACTCTTGTAGCTTCACCAATGCAAAAACCACCCAAGATAGTCAAACCTTAATGTGACATCAGAGGTAACTCAACCAATCATTGCCCTTCCATTCCTTCTCATTTGCATACTGCACTTCCATTGGTTGAACTGAGTAAGAAGGCAGGAAAAAGTATCCATTAATACATTCATGGCTATAAATGTATTAATTACATAAATTAATTAATACTTATGCACCTGAAATTTTATTCACATGCATTGTCCTCTTGCAACATATGGAATTACTCACAGGAGTGCATGTGTGTATTTCTTTGCAGGCTCCAGCCATTCAGTTTTAGCTGCCAGCCACCAGAAAGTCTGGGACGAATTTTCCAGGTTAAATGTGTTTTTCCCTACGTAATCCTTACTTTTTACATATTACAGCTGGTGGATGCTCTACCCTCATGAACTGATAGCAGTTTTCAAATTATCTAATTGTTCATGAAAATAAATAAAATTCATATTAAAATATGATTCAGTATGTCTTCATTTATTACTAAGATCCAAGGTGCATCTGAAATATAGACACCGCCATTTTTGTAATTATGAATTGCCTTAAAATCCTCCTTTAAATTAAACTTGTCAAGCATTAATCAAAGAATAGAAAAGATAAAAATTTAAAGAAAAATAGCTTAAAATCTGCTTGAAAAAAGTAATGTCCTGTTGAGATTCATTAAAAAAGCACTATACCATATTACTTAGAATATCTAGAAATAGTAATCCAAAGGGGAAAAAAAGCTTTTTCAAATTCTTATAACAGCAATTATTGTTGTTATTATTATTTTATATATATTACAGACAGAAAAATAATTAAAACTTTTAAAATGTAAAGTATTAAGCAAATCTTCTATTTTGACAAGATAGTTTTCCCTTTCTCTTTGACTAGCCAGAGCTTTTTAAAGGGAAAAGTGCCTGTCTGACAATCTTTTAGACCAGGACTCCAACTCAAAGCGACACCAGACCCTGCCAGAACAACAGAGGCAAAACTTGCAGACATCTCTACTACTACGATGCTCAACACCCTCCTGCCCCGCAAAACACCTTGCAAGATCTTGAAAGCCAGTAACATTTGATATAAGCAATGTCTATACTAATGCTGCATCGACCTAACTAGATTGACATTGAGGCCATGTCTACTCTACCACTTATGTCAGCAAAACTTGTGTTGCTCAGGGGTGTGAAAAAAACCTGCCTGAGCAACATAAATTTCAGCAGCATAAGTGGCAGTGTGCGCAGCGTTATGTCAGCAGGAGAGCTTCTCTCTCCGGCATAGCTACCACTGCTTGTTGGGAGAGGTGTAATTATGTCGACAGGAGCGCTCTTTCCTGTCGGCACAGAGTGGTTACATGAAAGATCTTATAATGGCATAGCTGTATTGGTACACCTGTGCCACTGTAAGGTCTCTAGAGCAGACATAACCGGACTCTCCGCCTCTTGTGGAGATGGAGTTATTCAGTCAATATAGCGAGGCAGTTATGCCAGCGGGAGCAAAATTTTAGTGTAGACACTTACATAGTTAGGGCCTCATAAACTGCCTTGTGTCGACCTAACTCTGTAGTGTAGACCAGGCCTTGGAAATTAGGTCAGTATAACTACGTTGTTCAGGAGTGTGAAAAATCCACTTCCCGAGCGATGCAGTTAAACGCATCTAACCTCAGGTGTAGACAGGGCTAGCTAGAGAAGCCCTCCCATAGGTGTAAATAGCATCTTCGCCGAGGTGCTCCAGCAGCACAGCTGCAGTGTTTTAAGTGTAAACAAGCCCACTGAATACCTTTCCCGGACCCGAAGAAGTGTGCTGTGTAGCTTGAAAGCTTGTCTAGCTCACCAACAGCAGTTGGTCCAATGAAGATATTACCTCCTCGAGCTTGTCTCTCTAATGTCCTGGGACCAACACAGCGACATCAACACTCCATGCTGTCTTTTCGATTGCCTTAAAGATGGTATTAACTGTGCTTTGGGGGTGGGGGTGGGGGTTAGTTTAGCATGGTCTGGAGCTGTTGTTGCTGCTGGTGAAATCTCACCCTGTTTCCTTTAAAACAAACAAGACAGTCACACATGAATGGGGAGAGAAAGACCAGCAAAGATAGACCATGCAGCTTCTCTCCCTTGTGCTGACTCTCACTTGCAGCCTCACTGCTGGAGAAACATAGGCCCAGGATAGCATGGGATCAGCTACTGAGAACTGGCAAATTTGAACCGGCATTGAGCTTTTCAAGGCATTGCTTGTTGCTGCTTCTCTGCTCAAAAAGGTGGGCTTGTCTCGGTGGCTCAGCCAGACTTGTTACACAGAAGGTAAAAGGTGAGAAAGAGAAAAGAGGAGTCAAACCGAGAGGAAAGGAAATGACACATGATGGTGAGGGGGTGACAGCAAGAAATGTAAGTCTCACATCTCAGGATTTAGCTGAAGACATGGGAGACAGCAATTAGAGCTGGGCAAAAAATTTCTAGCAAATAGTTTATTTGCCAAAAACTGCAAAATTCTTGTCAAGGTTGCAAAATAGTTTTGACTGAACGAAAAAAAGAAAAGAAAAAAGAAAAAAAAGACTTATTCTGGTAATGTCAAAAGGGTACATTTTGTTTCAACCCAACCGAAAATTTTTTGCTTCATTTCAGGCATTTTTGACTAAAGCAAAGGAAGGGGGAACTAGATTCACAACACAGCTGGAACAGATGGTGCTGCCGCTGCACTTCTAAGCTTTATCCCAGTGGTAAGGTATCATAGAATCATAGAATCATAGAATATCAGGGTTGGAAGGGACCCCTGAAGGTCATCTAGTCCAACCCCCTGCTCGAAGCAGGACCAATTCCCAGTTAAATCATCCCAGCCAGGGCTTTGTCAAGCCTGACCTTAAAAACCTCTAAGGAAGGAGATTCTACCACCTCCCTAGGTAACGCATTCCAGTGTTTCACCACCCTCTTAGTGAAAAAGTTTTTCCTAATATCCAATCTAAACCTCCCCCACTGCAACTTGAGACCATTACTCCTCGTTCTGTCATCTGCTACCATTGAGAACAGTCTAGAGCCATCCTCTTTGGAACTCCCTTTCAGGTAGTTGAAAGCAGCTATCAAATCCCCCCTCATTCTTCTCTTCTGCAGGCTAAACAATCCCAGCTCCCTCAGCCTCTCCTCATAAGTCATGTGTTCTAGACCCCTAATCATTTTTGTTGCCCTTCGCTGGACTCTCTCCAATTTATCCACATCCTTCTTGTAGTGTGGGGCCCAAAACTGGACACAGTACTCCAGATGAGGCCTCACCAATGTCGAATAGAGGGGAACGATCACGTCCCTCGATCTGCTCGCTATGCCCCTACTTATACATCCCAAAATGCCATTGGCCTTCTTGGCAACAAGGGCACACTGCTGACTCATATCCAGCTTCTCGTCCACTGTCACCCCTAGGTCCTTTTCCGCAGAACTGCTGCCTAGCCATTCGGTCCCTAGTCTGTAGCGGTGCATTGGATTCTTCCATCCTAAGTGCAGGACCCTGCACTTATCCTTATTGAACCTCATCAGATTTCTTTTGGCCCAATCCTCCAATTTGTCTAGGTCCTTCTGTATCCTATCCCTCCCCTCCAGCGTATCTACCACTCCTCCCAGTTTAGTATCATCCGCAAATTTGCTGAGAGTGCAATCCACACCATCCTCCAGATCATTTATGAAGATATTGAACAAAACCGGCCCCAGGACCGACCCTTGGGGCACTCCACTTGATACCGGCTGCCAACTAGACATGGAGCCATTGATCACTACCCGTTGAGCCCGACAATCTAGCCAGCTTTCTACCCACCTTATAGTGGTACTTACATGGGATGGGGGAAGACCAAGGTTCAGTTCCCCTTTGTCAGACATGGAGCAGGGATTTGAACTTGAGTCTCTCACATTAGCAGAAAGTGCCATATTCAATGGGTTATAGACATTCTGACACAGCACTTTCTCAGGCTCGCCTGTTGGAGCTGTCCACGTTATATAAATAATTGCGTAGTCATTGGAGCATTGGGGTCTCCCACATCCTAGGCAAGCACCCTTACCACCAGGCTGTAGAGTCATTCTCATTGCCTTTCCCTGGCTCAGTGATAGCCACAGTGGCAATCCATAATCACAGAAATGCAGGGCTGGAACAGAACCTCGAGAAGTCATCAATGCTCCTACTAATACAGCCCAATAGGCCAATGGGGTTCCAAAGAGGATGGAGCTAGAGCTAGGCTGTTTTCAGTGGTGGCAGATGACAAAACAAGAAGCAATGGTCTCAAGTTGGAGTGGGGGAGGTCTAGGTTGGATATTGGGAACCGCTTTTTCACTAGGAGGGTGGTGAAGCACTGGAATGCATTACCTAGGGAGGTGGTGGAATCTCCATCCTTAGAGGTTTTTAAGGCCTGGCTTGACAAAGCCCTGGCTGGGATGATTTAGTTGGTGTTGGTCCTGCTTTGAGCAGGACTAGATGACCTCCTGAGGTCTCTTCCAACTCTAAAATTCTATGATTTAGGCCCCCTTGTGCTCATGTAACTCACACACCTCCCGGGTGTGGTGCTCTGTCCCAACTAGTGGCACCGAGACCACTTAGAGATTAATGAGTCTGCTCTACAGCCTTAGCTAAGAGCCATGTGGGGCTCATGCAGTTAGCTGTAGAGGTCCCAGGTTCAATCCTGACTGCCGACGACCAGGGCCTGTCAGTGTTACATTAGACCATCCCTGACCAGTGTTTGACCAGCCTTGTCTGAAAACCCTCCAGTGATGGGGATTCCACAACATCCATTGGAAGCGGATTCCAGAGCTTAACTAGCCTTATGATTAGAAAGCTTTTCCTAATACCTAAATCTCCCTTGCTGCAGATCATGGGTGGCGCGTGAGCCCCCCCTTTGGGAAGGCTAGCCACTTGGCCCTGCCCCTACTCCCCCCCCCCCGTCTGCAGAAGTCCTGAGTGGCCGCCCACTCTCCATCCACCGGAACCCTGAGCACCCACCCCTGACCCCCTGCGGGCAGAGGAGCCCCAGCCGAACTATCCCGGGCCACCCCCAGCACTAGCCCCAGCACCGGGCCGCTAGCCATCCCCAGTGCTGGGCTGCCAGCCAGCTTCAGTGTCAGCCCTAGAGCTGGGCTACTGGCTGACCTGAGCACCAGGTCACTGGCTAGCGTCAGTACCTGCTCGAGTCGGCCACCCCCAGCATCGGCCCGCTGGCCTTTGGCCGGCAGCAACACTGAGCTTCCACCAGCTTTGGTGCTAGCTTGGGGGAAGTCAAGCCCATTATTTCTTGTCTTACCTTCAGTGGATATGTAGAACAATTGATTATAGTCCTCTTTATAACAGCCATAACATATTTGAAGACTGAAATCAGATTCCCCCCTCAGTCTTCTTTTCTCAAGAGTAAATATTCCTTTTTTTAACCTTGCCTCAGAGGTCAGGTTTTTTATCATTTTTGTTGCTCTCCTCTGAACCTTCTCCAGTTTGCCCACCTTGTTCTTAAAGTGCAGCACCCAGAAACGGATACAGCATTCAGCTGAGGCCTCACCAGAGCTGAGCAGAGTGGGACAATTAGCTTCTGTCTCTGACATTCAATACTCCTGTTAATAGCCCCCACAATGATATTAGCCTTTTTCACAACTGCACCACATTTTGATGCTTGTTCAATGTGTGCTCCACTAGAACTCAAATCATTCACTCCGGGTTTTGTTTGGCACTGAGTTTGGATTTTTTACTTCAAAATTTTTTGAAAAAAGTGATTTTCAATTTAACCTGCAATGAACCTTGTTTTTTGTTTTTTGTTTGGAATTGCCAGTGAACCAAAAAATCCATGATCTGTCCAGCTCTTGTAATGAGGCCATCTCAGGTCCCTCTCTCTCCTGGAGTCCCAGGAGACAGCAGGAGTAGCAGCTATGCTGGTAAAGCTGGTGCCGTCCAGACCAACCATCTCCTTGCTTCCATTGCTTGACAGCCTCCATCCCCGAACACTGTCCATGAAGGTGCGGCTGCCTCAGCTCATTAACAGTCACCAATTAAAGCACATTGTGGTGATTCCAATTATAAACATTCCTTCCCACTTCCAGGTTTAGCTCGTTGCCATGCCAACAGTAGCTTAACCAAGAGCCTTGCAGCCCCCTCTGCCCCGCGCAGTTCACTCCAACAGTCCTGTCTGGGCCAGGTCAGTGGGCGCCTGCTTCTGCTGACTTCCAGCAACTATTTCATGTAACAGGCTGAGTGGGCCTTTTGTTAGCTTGGAAACCTCAAAGCACAGGGCCCAGGACAACTGCAGCTTTTGCTAGTCGAGGCCTCAGCGACACTGCGGTGCAGCAGCATGGCAGAGGCCCTTCCTTTGCTAAGCCAAGGCACTGGAGACCCCCGGCAAGGGGCTTGCAGATCTGGCAGCCTCCAGCCCCTCAAGGGGCGCCTCCCCCATTGAAAGGGCAGAGCTGAGCTGAGACCTGCCCATGCTCCCAGGCTGCCTTTGGGACTTGAGAGCTTTGGTCTCCAAAGGTGCCGTTGCAGCATCACCATCAGTGCCAAACCCCGCCCCAGTCCCAAGGGGAGCCAAGGCAGAGCCAGGACGGGAGGCCAGTCTGAGATCGCCAGGAGGCCCCTGGGAAGGGGTTATGATTGTGGAGAAAAGGAGCACCCTGTGAGTGAGCAGGGAGGCCTGTGAGCTGGGGGGCACTGCCTGTTCATTGCAGGAAGTGAGAGTTACAGCAGAGAGCTACTGGGAGGGGGAGAGAGAGCCCTGTGCAGATGGTTGATATTCTGGGGAGATCGGACAGGGGAGACTGGATGGGATGTGGGGTGTCAGCAATAATTGTTCCAGAAGTGGGGGGAGGAGGGATCTCATTGTCTTGTCTCCAACCTCATTTTTTGGGGCAGCAGCTGCTGCTGAGCAGTCTGGATCCTGGCAGGACCAGAGCCTGCTGGCTGCCACTTGCAGAGCCAGAAGTTGAATCCACATCTGAGCAGCACTGTAACACGGGGCTTGCTTAGGGTTGCTAACTTTCTAACCACACAAAACCAAAACACAAACCTAGCCCTGCCCATTCCCTGAGGCCCCACCCCTGCACACTGCATTCCCCACCCTCACTCACTTTCACTAGGCTGGGGCAGGGGGTTGAAGGTGCAGGAGTGGGCTGCGGGTTACGGCAGCGGGTTGGGGTGTGGGAGGGGGTGAATGCTCTGGGCTGGTGAATGCTCTCCCCCCTCAAGGAGCTGGACCTGGTTGCTTCCGGGGCACGGCATGGTGCGGTGCCAGGACGGGTAAGGACTAGCCTGCCTTAGATCTGCAGCACTGCCAATCAGACTTCTAAAAGTCCGGTCGGCAGTGCTGCCCAGAGCCTCCAGGGACCCTTTTCAACCAGGGGTTCCAGCTGAAAACCAGAGACCTGGCAACCCTATACATGCCCCCAGGCCAGAGGGCACCACAAAAGCCAGGCCCAAAGAGGGCAGCAACCCTTCTCCAAGGAGCTCTAGTTTCCTAGAACTTAAGTCCAGAAGCTCAGTTCTTCTGACCTCCTGGCTAGCACAGACCCGAGAACTTCACCCAGGCCCACATGCACTGAGCCCAGTAGCATGGCTGGCTATCATCTCTTCCAGAAGGCAGCCAGTCTCTGGGGGGGAAACACACCCACAGGGCATTGGCCTCTGGAGGGGACAACAGACCCACAGGGCCATTAGGCTCTAGGGGGAATGTATCAATGGAGCACTGGGGAGGGGACAACAGACCACAGGAGCGCTGGGCTCTGGGGGGAACACGTTCATCAGGCTCTGGCGGGGAAGCCACATCCAGGGGAGCACGTGGATGGTGCAGGCCATGGCGCAGTCTGAGCTGTGTCCTGTGTGACTGAGCCCCAGGTCGACGATGCAGCCATATCCCCGCACACAGCTTGTGCAGTTCAAAGGCAAAGAAACATTTATTCTTCCAAGGTCTTTTTTCCTCTTTTTTATATTTTTACAAACAGACTTGCCCCTCTCCCTGCAGACAGCGCCTCGCCAGACACCCAGCCCTGCGTGCCTACTCCACACCTACAGAGCCCGGCCAGGTATCCCAGGCCCTGCGGTCTGCCCCACTGGTCTCACTGAAATGCATGTCCCCACACTTCCTGTCTGCTTCTGTTTTGGACATTGGCATGGACCCAAGGAGACACTCAGTTCAGCCAAGGGGCGCGCCCCCCAGCAAGTGCTTGTGGCCATCACACAGGCCCCAGATAATGGTCCCAACTGCTCCCATTGCTGCATGTCACATCAGTTTCTGAGCCAGGCCCCTCTCTAAAGAAATGGTGAGGGCTTGCTCCCATTACACTAGAAGACTGGACACGAGGAGTCAGCTGGAGTGAGATTAACCCAGGTGTGGGCTTGCAGCGCAAGCTGAAGCTGGTGTTTTGGGGGGGCCTGCTCTTCTCCCAGGAACCTGCTGCCAGCTGGCCCAACTCTGTTCCTCTGCAAAATCTGTTTAACGGTGAGGGGGCTGTTTTTAGCTCTTCCGTGTCGCTGTGGGATGATACAAACAGTGAAGCCAGGGTCAGGTGGGGGCTGTAAAAGCTGCCAATTCTGGAGGACACAGGCTCTCCAGTGCCATTTCTGGGGTGCAGAACCATTGGTCTCCTCCAGCTGTGTGGGTGGAAGGAGCCAAGGCTACAGGTGCATGTGTGTGAACCCATGTGGTCTACCCAGGGAGGGGGAAACTCTTTGCAAGATCAGCCCAGATCCTAGTCCCACCGAAGTTGAGGAAAGGAACGGTCAGTCACTGTGTGCCTGTGTAGTGCTGGCTTGACAGGGCCCCAGTCTCAGCTGGGGTCTGCGCAGCACCTGGCTTGATAGGACCTTGATCTTGGCTGGGGTCTGTGCAGCAGCTAGCATGACTGGGCCCTGATCTTGGCTGGGGTCTGTGCAGCATCAGGCTTACAGGGCCTCGATGTCGGGGGGTGGAGGGGTGTCTGTGCAGAACCTTGGATGATGAGGTCCTGAGCTCGGGCAGGGTCTGCACAGCACTTGCGACTTCTAGGGGAGCAGGAACTGGGCTGGGGTTTCTGCTCACTCCAGAGAGGCTCTAGCTGAATCCTGGGGGCTCTCTGGCGTGTTTCTGACGTGTGCACCCTGGGCCAGCTAAGCACTAAGCAGCGCTCAGCCCTGTGGTGAGCGGAGCCCATGTTAGCCCAGAGATGCCCTGGTTCTCCTCGGCAGCTGGGCTGGGGGCAAAGGCAGGCTCCCTCGTGAGGGCTGTCTGAAGGACACTGGGAAAGCCCTCAATGGCTACTCTGGAAGAAGCCCCCCCTCCTGGAGCAGGACAAAGGGCCCCGTTAGACATGGATCCTCAGGTCACTGGCCTAGCTGGTTGTTCCAGGACTCAGATCACCTTGTGAACGTCCATCTGCAGAGGAGTTTGTTCCCCAAAGTCCCATAGAAAGAAGGGTATGTCAGGTGCACATTAGGACATGTGTAATCTGCAGATAGTGCAAATCAGAGAGGCCCCGTCCCCAAAGGCTCACGCTCTGGTTAGTGGTTAAGGTGACCAGGTCCCAGGCTTGCAGTTCTGGGCACATGGGACACTGGAGTCCAGGGCTTCCCTGTGATTTGCATGTCGTCAACCATCCTCTAACCTCTTTTCATTCACAACGGGCTCAAGCCCCAAGTCATCGTGACCCCTAACTCCCACCTCATGTCTGGCAGGAGGCTCTGATCGCTCCCAGACAAAGGTACAAAGAATGTTCCATCCCCCCTCCCAGGAGCATGCAGTGCGGGGGGTCCCTGTAGGAACCTTTGGCTGTCTGGAGAAGGGGCACAATCCTGAGGTTGGGTCTGAACTGCACATCAGCCACCGCTGTCCATCCCAACACCTGTCCCGTTCCCCACTGCCACCAGGATGAGCCCTTGGAGAAAAGCAGCTCTCCACCAAGCGGGCAGGGCAGAGGCCTTCTCACACCCCGTTGGCCCTTTACACCCCTGGAAGGCCCTGAGGGGAGAGCAGGTGTAAGGCACTTTGCCAAGCACTGCAGGGTAGATCCTTGGAGAGGGAGTTTCTGGTCCTCAGCTGATCCCAAGCAGGAAGGTGATTCCCAGACAGCAGTGGGCTCCTTTGCGGGTGACCTGCAGATGCCGCAGCTGGAGGGCCAGTCCGTTCCAGGGGTGACTTGGGGAGAGAGGACAATGTGGCAAACAGGGAGCCAAGAGAGCAAGTCACTGGCTAGGGAGAGTCCAGACTCCTTCCTGCCACTGGCGACTCAGAAACCAGCACCACTCATCACTGATTCATGGGTTCCTCTTCCTCCATCGGCTCATCCTGTGGCCTACAGTAGAGGAAATCAGCCAGCATGGTCAGAGGGGGCCTGTTCCCCCTGCCAACCCTCCGGAGAGCAGCTGGAATTCTCCACACACCATGGCCAGATGGGGGCTTCTCCCCCCGCCATCCCCCAGGGGAACTGTTGGAATTCCCCATACACCATGGCCAGAGGGGGGCTGCTCCCCCCGCCATCCCCTACTCGTGGGGGTGCACTTGCAAACGTGGTACTGCAGTTGCAAGCCCTGGGCACTGAATGCCCTTGGACTGATCTTGCCCTAGTGGGTGCCCTACAACCCCATGGGGCAGACCCTAAGATGTGGGAATCCCCAGGCACTACCCTAGTGCCCCGTGAGGGCAATTTCTGCTGCAGTCACAGAGCTGGTGCAGGCTGGGCTCAGGGGGTCGCTGGTTAGAGGTTTGGGGGCTGGTGGTGAAGCTGGGTTGTGATTCCCGCCTCGACTCCTCTCAGAAAGCCAGCGTCTGCCCGGAGACCCAACAGGTGTGCACAGCTTGCCCATGTCCTGGTCCCTGGCTGACAGCACATTGGAGCCGTGGTGCCAAGAGGCTCAGGGCCCAAGAGCAGTGCTGAGTTCTGGGTGACCCCAGGGCTACAGGGAATGGCACCGTCACCTCTTCTCCACCATCACTGCCACCGACAAGGAGGCCAAGGCCGTCACCGTCTCCACCTCCTCTGGGTCATGGTGCTGCGCCTCCAGGAACGAGCAGCTCACCTTGGAGGCAAAGCGCTGCACAGCGCCCCAGTATTTACCTGAAAGAGAGGCAGGGCTTAGGGGGGGCCTCCCCATTCTCAGAGCGGGGGAGGAAGAGGGAGGGGTCTTCCTGCTCAGAGCAGAGGAGGAGGAGGGGCGGAGGGCTTGCTGCTCACAGAGAGGAAGGGGGAGGCTGGCCTAGCTTTGCCCAGCCTCTGGCTGTCTGGGTTTTCCTGCGCTGGGGGCTTTCCCAAGCTCCCTAGGGTGAGTGGCATGGCTCAGGCTTCTCTGGGAGGGAAACGAGACCCTGGTGCGCCCTCTAGCACTGGGATTGCGCCCCCACCGGTAGCTCCAGGCATGAAGCAGCCATACAGCCAGGGTGCTGGAAGCTCCAGCAGCCCCACCACACTCTCGAGCCTCAGCTGAGGCGGGTGCTGAGTACCAGTGATGGAGCCTGCTCTGGAGTGGTGGTGTGACTGGGGTCTGGGCCTTGGATGCTGATCCCTCCCATATCCCTTTTCTGGCCCCCCTGGAGTCAGCTCCTCCCAGGGACACTCACTCTGGACCCGGATCACTGCTTCCAAGGAGCGCACGGCATTGGGGTTCGGCTTCTGCCTCATGCTCTCCTCAGGGAGGGGATCCAGCTGCAGGGACAAACGCCAGCCAGACCCGTTAGTGCTGCTTCCGGCCTGGAGGGGAGCTCATTGCAGAGAGTTGTGCAATCCCCCCCTCAGCCCAGGGGGGCAGCGCAGCCGGAACACACTGCAACCTTTGGCCAGCCCTCCGATGGAATAGTGGGCTGTGGGGCTGGCCGGGGTCGCAGCCACGCCCTGCTGCCATACATGGAGGATCTGGGACCCTTGGGGCCAGCCTGTCAGACAGGCTCCAGGCTGGCTCTAGGGATACTGGACAGTGTGTCCTGCTTCAGGGAGGTGGAAGAGGAGCAGACTGGTGGGACCACAGGGCCTGTCATAACAGATCAGCCTTGTCCTGTCCCCACATGGGCTCCCCAGTGCTGCAGAAGACAGCAGGCCCCTGCAGAGGATGGTGGGCTGTGGGCAAAGAGGGTACCCTGCTGTGTGGCAGTGTCCAGTGGACAGGAGCTGAGCGAGTCACGCATAGGCGCTAACTTCCCCTCTGCCAGTGGGTGCTCAACCCCCCCTGCCCCTGGCTCCCCCCACCCCGCCTCCTCCCTGCACTGCCCTTGCCCCACCCCCATTTCACCGCTGCCCCGAAGTTCCCGCCCCACCCCGCCTTTTCCAACCTCAGCCCGCCCCCTTCCCACCCCCATTCCACCCCCTTCCCCCAAGTCCCCACCCCTGCCCTGCCTCTTCTCCGCATCCTCCCCTGAGTGCCGCGTCCCCACTCCTCCCAGAAAGTCCTAAGCGCTGCCAAACAGCTGTTAGGCGGCGAGGGGGAGGAGCGGGGGTGCGGTGGGCTTGGGGAGGTGGGGAGAAGGAGGCAAGGAGGGGGGAGCTTGGCTGCTGGTGGGTGCGGAGCACCCGCTAATTTTTCCCCATGGGTGCTCCAGCCCCAGAGCACCCATGGAGTCAGTGCCTTTGGGCGAGTGCACCTCCCCTAACTTCCATGAGATCCAGCCCCAGGCTTTGCCTCACTTGCCTCTTGCTAGTTCCACAGGGCAGCAACCACTAGGGCAGGGCCAGGGAACTTGGGCTGCCTCCCAGGTCTGCTGCCCTCACCACTGGGGCTGGGAGGAGCACATGCCAGAGCTCATTGCCTCACCTCATTGCCCAGCAGGGCGGACACGCAGGCCTCCGAGGCATCGCAGATGGCTGTGAGGTCATGGCCCCCTTCCAGGGCGAGGACGATGGCTCCTCCTGCCAGACTCATCAGCTGTCGGGTCAGGTAGCCGAAGCCTAAGGAGGAAGAAGCCAAAGAAGCAGCCTGTCAGCCACCCTGCTGCACTGATCATGCCCAGGCACATGCCTGCTTTGTAGACTGCCCTGGTTACCAGGAGCAGGGCTGACAGGAGCAAGCAGCTGGCATTGGACTCCAGCCCAGACCATCAGCCTTGGGGACTCTGTAACCCCGGGACCATGTGTACCAGTGACTGGAGCAACAGGCTGACCTGCCAGGTGGGGCTGGTCAGCACTCCCATGGCTTCCCCATCCTGCTGGGAGGGGCCTTAATGAGCACACAGCCAGCAGGGCTGAGCCACTCAGTCAGGACTCTCTGGTCAATCCAAAGTGCCAGGGAGCAAATGGGGGTGGCTGCTGCATCACAGAGCACAGGCCTGTGCTGCTATTACAATAACCCCCCCTTGCCCTGGCCTTTGCAATGTGGAGAGCTCCTGGAGCAGCTCTCCCCTCCTCAGAGCACTTCCACACTGGGAGCACATTCCTCCCCTACTGGCCTCCCGTAGCAGCTCCTGAACAGTCCTGTTCCAGGCAGACCCAGCCCCAGCTTGCTTTCTAACCCGCCAGTGCAAGAGCATCAACCGCAGCTCCTTACATTTGGCAGAGACTTTGTAGCCTCCCAGCGGCGGTGGGTGGCCGTCGGCTGCGTCAAACCCCGCAGACACCAGCACGACGTCTGGGGAGAACTCATGGGCGATCGGCATCACAACAGTTCTGACAGGGAAGGAAACACACATTCAGCAAGGGCAATGGCCTGGGGCTGAGGACACAAAAGGTACCCCAGAGCAGGTATCAAACTGCAGGCCAGAGGCCAGAACTGTTCTGCTCGATGGAGTCCCTGTGACGTGCTGGTTTGGCAGGATCTATGCTTTCTAGCCCTCAGGGTAGTGAAGCTGGCCTTCTCAACATAACCTGTGTACCAATGCAGTGACGCCTTCTGGAGCCTACAGACAACCTGAAACAATTGCTCTGGGAGGTGTGAACTCTCTCCCACTCAGAGATGGGGTGTTCACTCTGAAGAGTAATGATTTCACTTGATATGTCACAGCTAATTAGTTGTTGCTGATCATTTTATCAGATGGGTTGCGAATGGAGTGGGCATTTGCCGCTGATGGTGGAGGGAGAGGGAAGAAACTGGGATCCGCACCAGGAAAGGAAGCGAAGGAACATATGGCCAGGGCTGGGGAAGGAAGAGGCGTTTGGGGAAGAAAAGGCTGAGGCCTACTGAAAGACACTGAAGAGAATGCCTGGGTTAGATAGTACATGAAGGTCTCACAGCCTCCTTGTCAATAATGGGGCTCCACTGGAGGCTGAGGGTCCCACATGTACATCCCAGAGCACAAATCCACATGGCTACTGGCTGCCTCCCAAAGTGCCTATGCCTCTCACAGAGAGACAGACAGACATATACTATGCACAGCACAGCCAGACACTGCACATCCCCAGGGACAGAGAGCAAACCACAGGAGCACTAGACAGCAGACACAGACAATGTCCGTTCAAAGGAGCAGCCCCAGCATGTCCAGATTCCCTGGGTCTGTCCGCTGGCCCCTCTCCAGCATATCCCAGCTGGGAGCCTAGGGCCAGGCTCCTGGGGACAGCAAGAGAAGCCAGGGTTCAGCTTCAGCCGCAGGCAGGTGGGGAACAGAAGGGAAATGACCAGGCTGTTGGTTCAAAGGGCAGGATATTCCGTGGGCTCCCTGGAAATGCAGCCTCTCAGAGAGGACTCTGGGGCTGGATCAGACCCTCTTCCCCTTTCAGCCCTGCTGCCATAGGAGGCATGGCTACCCTAGGGCTCTGGGAAGGAGGAGGTCCTGGACAAAGCAGGGCAGGACCTAGGCAGGTCTGTGGACAGCACGTTGGCCAGAAGTGTTGAGTGGCCCGTGGGTGGGCTGGCTCCAGCACTGGCAAGGCCAGGGGGCTGGGGAGTGAGTGGAGATCACATTGCTGGGTAAACAGAGAGCTATTTATAGAATCTTTCGAGTAAAGCAAAGCACAGGTGTGGGAGTAGAGGGGACGACGCCCGGCTGTGAGCCCATGGCTGTGTGCGCTGGGCTGGCTCACACAACGCCTGCCACTCCTGGCTGGTGCTTAGCTGAGCCAGCAGAGCTCCTTAACGCCCTGGGCCGGGTCAGGGAGACCCAGGAGCGGGAGGGGCTGTTCCAGCAGGGGTGGTCCCCTGTTGTCTCCCCCTGACACAGGGGATCTGTGCATCTTCCCAAATGGATGGGGTTGCATCTTTCCAACCCCCCATCCTGCTTTGGGCTGCCCCGTTTAGGGCCACCCAAACCTTCCTGATTTGGACTGCCCCCAGGGTCCTCCCAAGAGGCAGGATTCCCAAGGGAGTCCCTAACCATCCCCTGCGGGAGCAGCCAGTGCTGCCCCTGCCAGCTGTCAGCTACTGGGTGCCATGGGAGGGCCATGGCTTGGGACAGAAGGGGAGGGGGCCGTGGGGGTAGAGACAGGGAGGGACGTGGCTGGGGACAGAAGGGGCGGGGGGAGGGCTGGGGACAGTCGGGGAGGGGTGTGGCTGGGGACAGAAGGGGAGGGAGGCGTTGGAGTAGAGATGAGGAGGGGTGCAGGTGGGGACAGCCAGGGAGGGGCACGGCTGGGGACAGAACCCCCCAAAGGAAGGCTACCTGAAAGCTGCCAAATACTCTGGATCCCCCATGGGTGGGTCGAGCCCACCAGTCCAAGCCACATTGATATTAAATCCCTCGCCAGCGCCAGAGCCAACCTGGAAGACAGAAAGGAAGAGTGCTGCAGCAGAGGGCATGGTGTTCAATGGCAGGGCCCGCCGTGCCACGCCAGGGAAGCTCTTAGCTACCCACTTCCCAGCCAGGATCGGCTCCAGTGCCAAGCTCCAGCGGTGCCAGGCTGGAGACCCGCATAGTCCACAGCTTGTCCCTGGGCTCAGGTTCCAGCCCAGGAAAATGGCTCCACCTCACAGGAATTGTCAAAGCAGAGCCCTTGACGTGCAGTAAGGAGCTGTGGTGTTTCCCTATGGCCTGTCACCCCCTGTGCTTTGCACACTCTCCACTGCAAGCCAGGGTGAGTCCTGACAGCTGCTTTACCTGGGCTCAGCAGTGCTTGGAGACGGTCTGGGACAGGAAGTGGAGAGGAATCCTGCCACCAGCCGAAGCTTGTCAACGGGACATTTAGAATTAACTCTTGGAATCAGTTCCCCAGGGGCATGGGGGATTTGTCCATCCCTCACAGCCTGTCAACTGGGCTGGGGGACAGGAGTCATTGTGCAGAACCTCTGGCCTGGGAGGTGCTGGAGCTCAGACTGGGCAGTCAGAACAGTGCATCAAGGCCTTGACATCCCTAAAATAATAATCCCCAGTGGGATTCCTGCAGGGGAAGCCCCAGGGGCCCAAGTCAGGGTTGCTCTGCACCTGTGCGATGGCTGCACAAGATGAGGCTGGCAGTGAGGGGCGGCTTGATGGACATGGTGGCGGTGGTGGATCTCAGTGCAGTCTGCTGCTGAAATGGTGTTCTCGGCCAGACGGGGAGCCCCCCAGGCCTTGTCCTGCACAGCTGGGCGTGTTTGAGGGAGGAGCTGACACTCATTTCCTGTGCCCAGCACCATCAGCAGCTGCCCCGTGAAACCGTGGGCCTGGCATAGGCAGGAAGACGTGGAGGAGAAAGTAGCTCATAATGTGCTTAGTAACCACAACTACTGGCTAAGCATCATAAACCGTCCTCAGCAGCTCTGCCATCCCCCTGAACGAGGGCCGGGAGCCACACGGGAGCTCGACCTGCCTCTAACCGCTTAGCACAACGCCCCTTCGAAAGTACATTGTAAAGGACAAAGGACTGGATGGTATCCGTGTTTTGCCTTTCCCCCTCCTCAGCCCTGCTCCCCGAGCCAGGTTCGCCTCGAGGGCACTGCAGGGCTGCTGCGGCACAGCCTTGGAGGAGCTGTGCAGAGCACCTGGCCCCAAGGTCAGGGGCAGCACGGCCTTGGGGGCTTTGCAGAGCACACAGCCCTTGGGGGGCCGGACGGCCTTGGGGGAGCTGTGCAGAGCCCTGGGGGTTGGGGGCAGGATGGCCTTGGGCAAGCTCTGCAGAGCACCCAGCCCTGGCGGAGGGGGTGGCCAGGGGAATTCCTTACCAAAGTAGCTAAGCAGAAATCAGCCAAGGACAGCAGAGATGTGCAGATGCTCTCGAGCAGGCAAAGCAGTACAGACCCTGCTCATCCTCACTCACTCTGGCCAGCCTCCCCTGCTAAGACCTCACCCAGCCTCCCCAGCCAACAGGAGTCCTGTGGCCCTGCCCAAGCTTCCCCAATTACCCCAAGACTTCACCAAACTTCCCCTCAGCCCATCTCTTGTCCAAAATTCCCCGATCCCTGCCCCTGTCTCCACCAGACCTTCCCCAGGTGACCCCAGGGACTCCCTCCAACCTCCCCCAACCTCCTGCCCTACACAGGACCAACCCCAGCTCCCCTGGGCCTGCTGTGGTCACCCTGTGCACACCCAATTTCCTAGAGTTTAAGACCAGAAGGGACCATCATCACCATCTGGTCTGAGCCCCTGCATCACGTTCCCAGCCCATGGATCCACCGAGGGTGTCCTGCCTTTGGCCCAATACAGCTGGTTGAACTAGAACGGAACTTGTAGAAAGTGACAGCCAGACTCCGAGCCATGGAGAACTCTCCTCACTCCTAGGGGAGCTGTTTTGAGGGCTAACTGCCCCCTCTCCCCTTAAACATTCGCACCCTATTTCCAGACTTAATTTGCCTGGCTGCAGCTCCAGCCATTGGATTTCGTTCAGCCTTTGTCTGCAAGATTAAAGAGCAACCTGCTCTCAGAAATCTCCTCCCTGTGTGCGTGTTTCCAGGCCTAGGTTGACTCTTCCCTGCTCTCTGTTAAGCTAAGGATCTGCCACTCCTTCAGCCCCTTGACCTCACACAGGGTCGCCAGGGCTGGGATGGTTCCTGGAGATTTTCTCTGAACGTCCCTTTTGCCACCATTCGTCTCCAGGTGTGGGCTCTTGGCTCTAGAGCGCAGACCTGCCCCAAACATGTCAGGCTCCACCTGGCCGGGAGCATGAGTGCCCCACTGGCTCTTGGCAGTCGTCCATGTGAGCCATGTGTGATGCACAAGTGCTCACGAGAAAGGAGTGCAAAAGGGGTCAGAGTGAATCCATTCAACAGGGCATCTGGCTAGCTCTGCTCCTGGCACGCTCCAGCCTGGGCACCCCACGCTGTGCCCCTCGCACGCTGTCCCCATCCCCTTGTCTCCCAGAGGATGCGGAACTGAGGTAACCTGGGAGGGGCTCAGAGGCTAATGCTCTCACCTCATCGGCTGCCCCACTGCCAGGGAAGAAGTTGCCGTCATCATGGCGATGTAATGAAATGTAGAGAATGTCTGGGTCTTTGTAGAACACTTGCTGGGTGCCGTTTCCATGGTGAACATCCTATGTGAGAGAGAGTGGCTGTGAGTGAGCTCTTCACCCTCTGTCCACGGGATGGCCCTAGAGCCAGGAGCCCAGAGGAGTCCAGGCAACAAAGGGACTGCTCAGACCTCTGCCAAGTGTCTTCTAGGCATATGGACTAAGGACATAAAATAGCAGACAGTAGCACCATGCTTTGGCCTTTCTCCTCCCCCATTTACACTGGAAGTATCAAAAACACTGAGAAGACGAAGACTTCAACTGAGGAGATTGGTTCAGGCTTAAGCGAGAGGCCTGTGTATTAAAAATTGTAACATCCAGTGGGGTGAGAAAATTGCTTGATCTAAATACTGCCTAGTGTAATAAGGTTTCAGATTTAGACTGTACGCTTATCTTTTATTTTCTTTGGTAACAATCTCTGACCTTTTATGCCTGCCACTTATAATCACTTAAAACCTAGCATTCTGTAGTTAATATAACTGTTTTATACTTCACCTAAAACAGTGTATTTTGCTTGAAGTGCTTAAGAAATCCCAGTTCAGTTTACAAAGGCTGGTGCATGTCCTTTGCATATTGAGGGAGGGGTGGACTGGGTAATAAACATACACTGGCCAGGCTTCTGACCAGGGCAGGACAGTACAGGTGTGGGGTGTAAGGCCGGGGATCTGGGGGGAATTGGCTGGTGCCTTTCTCTGTGTAATTCACGAATGGCTTTGGGAGCATTCATGCATCTAGCTGGGTGTGGGGCTCCACATGCTGTTATGCTCAGTGATAACAGCACCTGGAGGGGTTTGCTGCTGGCCACTAGCAAAGCAATGTGTGAGACAGCTCAGGCTGGAGAGTTAAAGGGTACAGCAGTACTCTATTTCCAGGTTGCACCCTGGGGATCCTGCCACACCCACTCACACAGCTCTACCCCTCAATCCTGACCCACAGCCCCCTCCTAACCCACCCACTCAACTCTGCCAGTGCCCCTCAATCCCAACCCGCAACCCCATCTGCAAAGCCACTGGCCTCGAAGATAGGACAACGCTGTACTATCCGCGTACATACAGATTACTGGGGACATGTGGCTTGTTGCATCACATACAGCTGACTGGGCTCTGCCCAAAGCTAGCTAGTGGGAGGAACCATCGAGAACAGCTCCAGCCTGAGGAGAGGACAGAGTGGGAAGAAGCCAGGGGGCCAGTGGGGCTGGAGGAGACTCACCCAGTCCACAATGAGGATCTTGCTCAGCTTCCCCTTCTGCTGCAGCTGCTTAGCAGCGATTGCCACTGAGTTGAAAAAGCAGAAACCCCTGCAAGGAGGGAAGAGCAGGAGCTGGTCAGTGCCCAGGCACCCTCCCCAAGCAGCCACTGCATCCTCCGAGACAGCCACTACCCTACCCATGCCTGTGGGTTCTCCTGCCCCTCCAGAAGGGGTGGGTTCTCCTCTCTCCCACCCTCTGGATGGGGTGGGTTCTCCCCTCTCCACCCACTGCCCTCTGGGACGGGTGGGTTCTCCCCAGGGCCGGCTCTACAGTTTTTGCCGCCCCAAGCAGTGAAAAAAACTGCTGCCACGGACGGCAAAAGGAAGAAGCTGCTGCTGATTTGCCACCGCAGCAGGAAAAGGGGAGAAGCTGCTGCCGATTTGCCGTCGCGGCTGGAGGAACTGCCGCCCCTTTCTAACTACCTGCCGCCCCATGGACCTGCTTGGAACGCTGGTGCCTGGAGCCAGCCCTGGTTCTCCCCTCTCCTCCCTCCAACCACTGACCTCTCGGTGGGGTTGCTTTTCCCCTCCCCTCACTGCCTCCATGGGGTGAGTTCTCCTCTCTTGCCTGCCCAGACACTGCTTGTCAGTCCCACTCTACACAGTGGGGAGCCAAGGTTGGAGGCTGGTAGCTCAGCAGGGACTCCCAGCCTGAGCTGCTCCTGCCCTGTATGACTAGCTACTACAACACATGGGATCCGTGTCATTTCCAGCCTACTCCTGGTGAGAGGAGCCTGGCAGTGAGCTGGCCTGGCCCAGATTCCTCGGGCAGGAAGCAGACAGGGTCAGGAGGCAGATGATGGCTCTTACATGGCTGTGGAAGGGTCCGCATGGTGTCCTGGGGGTCGCACCACAGCAAAACCGTTCTGGGGGTAAGACAAAGATGTGATTGTGGGGCCGTTATTGTCCACCCCTTCCTTCCTCCTTCCCCCCCGCAACCCCACCCCCAGTGCACAGGCCAGGCTTGCCCTGAGGGTGTCAGGGGGTGCTTTGTCCAACCCCAACGCAGTCTGGAGGACCCCGAGGTGTCCCTCTCACCCTCACAGAAGTGCCTGGGCCTGCCTGGCTCCATGGCCCCAGGAGACTCTTTCTCAGCCCTGGGGCCCCTGCATGGAGCACGCAGCCATTAGACCCCCAGGTGGCTCCGGTCATGGCACTCAGGGGTGTGAAACCTGCCCCTGCACTCTCGCATCAGATCCTGCTGTCAGTGGCCCCCTCCCAGCTGGGCCCTTGGCACTGGCACTGGGCAGGGAAGGCTGCCATTCATTCCCATGCTGAATTAGCATCTCTCTTAGCTTGAGCCAAAGGGCAAAGGTAATTTCCAAGGGGCACCAGGCCCTGCTGCCTCTGCTTCTGAGCTGGCTGCCTGAACGAGCCCTCTAACCAGTCATGCCAGCGCTCCCCATTGCCCCACCCACATGAAGTCCAGGTACCTCCAGGTTACAGAGGGAAGTGTCCTGGGGCCTGCTGTACAGGGTCCCAGACTCTAATGGGCACATGCCAGGGCCTGGAGCCATCGACAAGACCCACACAGGAGGTTGTAAACACCCCCATGAGTCCCCATCAGTCAAGGGAATGGCCAGGGATCCCCACCCCAGACATTGGCACGATGCCAGTACTCATTCCTGGCCTCCTCGTACCTTGAGCTCCCTCGTGGCCACTTTGAAGGCCAGGTCAGTGACGCTACCAGCGGCCCAGCGGGCGGCGTTGGAGGAGTGCAGCTCGTTCCAGATAGTGTCGCTATCCACCTGGAAACAAGTGGACAGGAAAGCAGTGAGTGGGGCAGGCCGCCCCTCCCGGAGCTGGGCACGGGGGAGTCTCTACAGAGGGACCAAAGCATGAAATGTGGGCTGGCTCTGGCAGCAGCACACTGGCTGGCTGCTTGGTGCCAACAGCTGAAACTCAGTCCTTGGAGGGAGGCCGAAAGTGACCAAACCCCCAAACTCCACTTCCCAAGCCAGTCGGACAGGCCTCTGCACTTCGAGTCCCCAGGCTGGGCCAGCTATCCAGATGGCTAGCTCCCTGCATGGCCCAGTTCTTAGCTGAGCAGGGCCAGAGGCGGGGGGGAGTCCACTGCGGGCTCTACACAGCGCGGCTCCCCTGCGCCTGAGGCTGGGGCAGGGATGGAGAAAATGCATTTTACCTTCTTTATTTTATTTTACTGTTTAAACAAACATCTTGGTTTGATCAGGATCACGTCATGGGCCGAGCCAGAGCGGAAACCTCAGAGTCTCTTCTGATCAAGTCCATGTGTGCGGCTCAAATGCCCACTCTGCTCACAGACAGGGGGCAGCGTCCAGCCGAGGAGCCTTGGCTCTCCTGCTCTGGGGGACGGGATGGGCAAGAGGGGAGGAGGGGAGGCTGAGAAGGAGAGAGAGAGCAGATGGGACGGAGGGAGCCAGTGGCCCAGCAGCAAGGGCAGGGGAGGAGGAGAGCCAGAGCAGGGAGTGGGAAGGCGAGGAGAGAGTGAGACACTTCCTGAAAGACAGAGAGACAGAGAGAGGAGAGGAGAGGAGAGGAGAGTGCAGTGAATGGACAGAAACCAGGGCAGCAAGCTGCGAAAGGAGAGAGGCAGCAGGGGTGTCTGGAGCATCGGGCAAGGTGGACGGCTGGTTTGCTCTCCCCCAGTGATACTGCTCTGCCCCTCTGACCTTGCCCCACTCAGGGCCCACCCTGCTCCCCTGACCTGCTTGGGCTGGGACCATCCCCGAACTATCCCCACCCCCACCCCAGGCCTCTGTGAGCCAAATGCTTTTGGTAATCGGGGCCCCAGGCTGCCAGGGCCTGGTTGAGCCCTCCCAGCCATGTTATGGGGCACTGAACAGCCGACAGGGGGGGTCGCTCTGATCCTGGGATCCCATCACCTGGAGCTGACCTTGAGCTATTCCATGCCCAGAGAATCCATGGCTTCCTCAGATGCTACATAGTCCTGGGGCCAGCGTACTTGGCTAGGCCGTGCTCCCCCGCAAAGGGCGAGGGCAGGGGAGCTGTGTTACTAAGCCCCAGTGTTACTGAGCCGAGGCCTGTCTCCGCCTTGGGAAGGGGGGTTCCTGCTCTGCCCAGCCTGGGCAAGGGGCCTAGCACTTGAGCCACTCACCGCAAGTCTTCCCCCCCAAACCCCCCAAGGCAGAGCCTGACACTTACCCCCACCCCCCCACAGGGCAGCATGACGAACATCCTCTGCGACAGGATCCCTGCAAGAGAGAGAGGCAGTCAGGGACCAGGGTGGGAGGGCATGGGGGCCACTGTAGGTTGACAGACAGGCAGCAGGAGCAGCTAGGGGTTGGGGGGCAAAAGGTACCTGGGGGTGAGTGGCAGGAGGCATCTGGGGGTTGGGAGGCAAGAGGGTAGGAGATTCCTGGAGTGTGAGGACAGGAGACACCTGGGAGGAGAGGGATATGGGGGGCAGGAGGCACCTGGCCTGGCTGCTTGGCGAGAGTTCGGCTTTGCCTTTCAGCATCTGGCAGAGGTGCATGGCCAGGGCTGGACTAAGCCCGCAGCAGCAGGCACCGGGGCAGGTGCAGGGGTGTGTGCTGGAGAGTGAAGATGCAGGGTGCTGAGTGCAGTGCAGAGTACAGGAGTGGGACGGTGTGGTAGAGCTGAGTGCAGTGCAGAGTACAGGAGTGGGACGGTGTGGTAGAGCTGGGGTAGAGGAGGTTGGTGGCAGGATTGGGGCCAGCTGTCACAGCTGCATGTGTCTAGCAGCGTCATGGGGGCAGCACCCCATGGGTATTGCTCCTACCCCTGCCCAGGAGTCAGGGCACCCCAATCAGGCTACTCCCCAGCCCTCTCCTTTGAAGGGTTCCTGCCAGGGACCTCAGGAGCCTGTTCCATCTGCACCGCCAGGCGAGAGTAGCTGAGTTTAGGAGCATTGTCCTGGCCCAGCTGCAATCCCACATCCTCTTGGCTTGGGGTGAGCAGCCCCAATCTGCCTGCAGTGGGGGCATGGCGATGAACTAGAGCCAGCACCCCACCTCCCTGGGGTTAGTGCCATGGCACGCAGGGTGATGGAGTCTTCACCCAGGGCTCTGGGCTTAGCCTGGCCATGTCCACCGCACATTCTACCTCCAATTCTGCACCTGGGGTGGCATTTACCCAGTGCGATGCCAAAGTGCAAGGCAGCAGAGAACCAGCTCTGTTGTGCTCTGGGGCCCACATTCTCCCTGCAGCCTAGGAAGCCAACCTGCTCAGCTAGTGCAGATGCACTTGGGTCCAGGTTTTCCAATGCGCCTAACTCCCAACAGCTCCTTCTGTGTCCTGGCCCTTAGCCCCTAAACAGTGAGCAGAGCACATTAGGGGGCCCTATGGATCGGTGCTCGTGGGGGAGGGCTAGACTCCAGTGCGCAGAAATGGAGAGGATGGGGCGAAAGTTGCCCAATGCCCGGAGCGTGTGACCCAGGGACAGCCCCCAGATGGCTACGTGTGATGGGGTAGTGGGGCCCCCAGTGCCCCCAGGAGGCAGCTTGCTGGCCTCTATGTGGGGAGGGGTGGCCCTGTCTCCTACCTGCCAGTTTCCCGTTGTCCAGTTTGAGGCGATTGAGGGGGTTGGTGCCATAGAGGAAGACGTGGCGCTCAGTGTGCACTGACTGCAGCTCCTCCAGGGTTGCCTTGCGCCCCCGCAGACACTGGCAACAAGTGGGAGCAGGGCAAGTTAGCAGCATCGGGAGGGAAGAACAGGAGGCAGGGTTGGGCATTACTCCCGTGTGTGCCCACGTGCCACCGCCGGCAGAAATCCCAGTCCCTGCCCTCAGCTGGAGAAACAACGGGCCTGAATGAGAGCGGCAGGCTGGAACCAGCATCTAAGCACCAGGAAGGGAGGCCTGGGGGTGGATCTGTTGGGGGGCTGGGAGTCCCTCGGGGCTCAGTGTGCCAGCCCCTCTCTCAAGGACTTGCTTGGTCTTCAGGGTCTCAGCTTTCTTTCAAACCAATTGCAAGGCCGTGTCTGCACAGCAGTTGCACCAGTTCAAAACTGATGTTAGTTAACTGGGTGAGGACCTGGCCTTGCTGCTCTGAGCTGAATTGGCTTGAGCGGGATTGAGGCCTTGTTTACACGCAAAGGCTGTAGCGCTTAACTGTAGTTAAGTGAGGAGTGAGGAGACCTAGGGAGCTGCTGGGGAAGGATAGCTCAGTGGTTTGAGCATTGGTCTGCTAAACCCACGGTTATGAGTTCAATCCTTGAGGGGGCCATATAGGGATCTGGGGCAAAAATAGGGGACTGCCCCTGCTTTGAGCAGGGGGTTGGACTAGATGACCTCCTGAGGTCCCTTCCAACCCTGATATTCTATGGTGCATTGGCAGGTCCACTGCTCACCTGGGTCCAGTGAGCCCAGATCGGGTGGCGAGAGGGCACCTTTACCCCCGTATAACCGTGTCCACACTGGGGCTGGATCCACAGAATTTCTGCAGTAACCCCTCCCCCCCACGGCTCCATCAGGACATGTGCAGAGCAGGCCTTCACTTGGGCTAAGCGCGTCAACCCCAGCCATTCACCCCAGTGTAACTAGACCAAAGGCTCATCCCCAGAACAGTCCAAGGCAGGTGAGAAAGTCCAGCACTGTCATTCTCCTAGCAGAGGCGCTCTCCTTCCAAGAGGGGCCTTTGGCAGTTTAGCTTATGTGACTTTAGATGCGTTTTCAAACCAAACTGAAAGCACCCCGTGTAAACTGGAATCCAGCTGGGGCTGGCACTGGGAGAGCACACATGATTTAGCTGTGCTGGGAGCTAGGGATGGACACCCCCTGGGACACCAGGTTAACACTCTCCTGTGTAGGCAAACCCCAATCTAGTGAGACTAAGGCCACATCTACACTACAGAATTATATCGACTTAGCTTACGTTGGCATACAGCCACCGCAGCTATTAAATGGCGTGGCTCCTTGGGTGCACGTCCTCCCCAGGAGCACTTGTATCCACTGCACTGTCAGCGTGGGGCATTGTGGGACAGCTCCTGGAGCCAGTAACTGTCGACATAAGCAATGCAGTGTGTGCACCAACCCTTCATGGACCTAACGACACTGACTGTGGCTGCATCGCTCGGGGAGGCGGTGTTACTAAACTGGGGAAGAGGGGCACTCATTGGCAGGAGCCAAATTTAAGTGAAAACTCGTCCACAGCTAGGTTGATGCCAGGCAGCTTACGTTGACCTAACCATGTAGTGCAGATCAGACCTGCTGCAAGCTTTCTAATATAGACAAGGATGTACACAGACAAGGCCTGAGTTTGCAGGGTCTGAGATGGGGGAACCACTTCAGCAGGGGCTAACACAGATACCTGGGATGATACATAATGTCCGTGCTCTCCGCTAGGTCCCAGCTGTGCAAAGCGTGGGGAAGGAGGAGGGTCAGCAGGGCCTGAGGGATGGAACAGGGCCAGGAGCCAGAGAAGACAAGCAGAGCTAGGAGCTCTGTGGCAGCGTGCGTAATTGGGAAGCACCCATGCGCTTCTCCTGGATATCAGTGGGCACTGACCTACGCTTGGAGAACTTGATCCAAGTATTTTTTGCTTTTCTCACCAGAAATGAGTGAACCCCCCTGCAATTTCCTCTTTCAAAGGCTGGCAGAACTCATGCTTGTTGTGAGTCTTGGCTCCTCTGGGGCAGACCCAGAGTCCCCGCCTCTGCACAGAGGCCACCTGGGCCTTCCTGATGTAGCTGCCCATCCTCTCTGAGGCCTCCCTTGGCTTTGGCAGGACAAGCTCAGCCCGCGCTCTCTCACTTACCTCGCACTGGCTGCGCAGACCCCGCTCCTGCAGGCGGGACCAGATACTCTGAATTCTCCCAGCATGCTCGGGATGGTTGCTGTTGTCCCCGCAGGAGCACTGGTGTTTGAGCATCACGGAGTCATACACGAGCCCTGAAACACAACAGCAGGTGGAGGTGTTAGGGGACACCCGCCTGCTGCAACCTCCATCACCCAGTGTCAGGGTTCGGTGCAGTGCCGGGCTCAGCTTCACAATGCTGCTGTGCTCACAGCCCAGGCTGCTGCTCTCTCTTGGGCACCTTACCACCTGCACAGGCTCCCTCTTAGCCGTGTCTGAATGGAAGTCCATGGCCGACTGGGTTGCTGCACGGGGCCCTGCATTGAGCTCCCCTAAGACACGCCTGCCTCCTAGGTGCAGGCTGTCTCCCCGGCACCTCACACTGCCCTGTCTGCTGTCATGTGGAGGGGGCAATCCCGGGGCAGCCCTATTTGGCTGGGTCCCAGAGACATCTCTTCCCACACTCCGGCCCAAGCAGGGAGCCCAGCCCAGAGCCCTTCGCAGCAAGGGGCAGGGGGCTGACTCTAGATCTCTCTGCCCCGGGAGATCTGGGTGGGACGGACCAGCGATGGGGTCAGTATCGACATGAGCCAAGCGGCTGGGCACTGGTGTCCTTATACCTCCGAAAATCAGTGAATACAGCACACGCCACTGTACACCATCACTCCTACCCCTCCGCCCACCCCACAGGGGCACTCACCCCCTTAAGCCCCACGGGCGCTAACCCTCCAACCCCATGGGGGCACTCAACCCCCCCCCCAGCTCCATGGGGGAACTCACCCCCCCAACCCCATGGAGCACTCACCCCCTGCAACCGCATGGGGGCACTCCACCCTTCCCCCCCCCAGGAGCACTCCATGCCCCCAACCTCACGGGGGCACTCACCCCCCTCTGCAACCCCAAGGGGGCACTCCACCCCCCCAGCCCTAGGGGCACTCACCTCCTAACCCCCAAGGGCACTCACCCCCCCAGCCCTGGAAGCTGGCTCTAAGCCTTGTCTGGAAGCTGACCCCTGATGGCCCAGAGCCCAGTCCCTCTTCAAAGGCTGGGCTGGGGGCGAGGCTGAGACCCTACAGCCACCTCAGTCTCTGCTGTTACGGCATGGCCCTCAGACCAGAGTCTCCCTGGACACCTCCCCATCCCAGGAGGCCTGAGCCGAATCCTACTCCTGACTCAGGCCAGGAGCGGAGGAGACCCTGGTCCTTGCACTCCAGCCCAGCTGCATGGGTACGGCAGCATCCCAGCTGGCCATCGGGTGAGGCACTGGGCCTCTTTGCTGGAGGGCATGGGCTGGACACACCCAGGGGGTGAATGACACAATGGGGACGCCAGGCTGGGCAGGCTGGGATCCTGAGGGCTCAGTCCTGGCTCTTCACGCTCCCTTGCAAGAGCTTGGGCTCTGAAAGGCGTTGTGGCCCCATGCTCCTTTGAGCCCCACCAGTTCCTCCAGTGTCTGCTTGCCTCCTCTCCCACCCTGGGGCTCAGGAACATACTGAGAGGGAAAAATGCCAAGAGACCCACCCCTGGCAGGCTGGGGGAGGTGGCCGCGCAGTAAGGACAGTGTCTTCCCATGGACACAAGCTACACCTGCCACCCCCAGCCTATGTAAACTTTTAGAGAGGGGGCGATAAACACAGCAGGAGACTGGCCTGGCACGGGCCAGCTCCCCAGGCTCTGTTGCCGTCAGGGCAGTTTAGGGCTGGCACTGTGTGGGCAGAGACATGCAGGGTTTATCCGGCTTTCCTAGGGACAGAGTATGCCTGGTGCAGTGAGGCTGAGTGGTGTGGTGCTTAGAGCAGGGGAATGGGAGTCAGGACTCCTGGATTTTAGTCCTGACTTTGACCTTCATGTGACCTTGGGTAAATCCCCTCCCTCTCTGCGCCTCAGTTCACCTTGTACGTCATCTGCTGCTGTGGGGTTAATTGTCATGTGAGGAAGTGGGAAGATGTGATACTTTTGAATCCTGTGTGCCTCAGTTTCCCCTATATGCTGCATTGTTACCCAGTGGGGTGGAAAAGAACTGTTTGCTCTCAGCACAGGCAAAGGGACAAAGATGTGAGTGTCCTCTAGCTGTCTGGGCCTTAGGCCCCATATCAATGGAGCAACCAAGAAGACAATGGCAAATCTTGTCACCAGGACATTGCCACCTGACAACCAACAACCGCAGATTGCCCCACCTCTCTGCAGGAAGCTGAGCAGCATTTCCCCAGCATGAGATCAAAGAACTAGCAGTGTATGGAGTAGGGGATAAGAGCTGGCTGCTGGAAGGAGTCAGGGCTCTCACCTGGAGTCGGACAAAAGAGGTCAGATGGTGGGACAGACAGAGCTTGAACCAACGGGTTCACTACAGCTTGGCTGGGCTCTGGGCTAATCAGAATGGACCATGCTTTACCCTTCACTTTTCTATGTTACCCTAAGGACTTCCTGTGCTGTGTTCCAGTTAATAAATAAACCTTCCCACTTTGACAATGCTGTCTGAGTGTCACTGCTAATGGTGTGAGGTGCATTAGGCCCTAACGAGTGCACAAGTCTCCGTCAGGATCTGTCTCAGTTGTACTCACTGAACGGAGCTCACAGTGTGAAGCAAGAGTGTTGCAGGCCCAAACGTCCATTCTAAGGAGGCAGTGAAGACGCGTAGCTTGCGCTGGAGGAAGAGCAAGACCCGTAGGGAGTCTGGCACTGAAGGGGTTCCTCCTAGAAACAGTTCCAAAGCTAGGGCCATAGCACCGATCCTGTGGATCCGTGACATACCTGCAGCCCTCCTGGAGCGCTCCCTGCTGGAGGCAGCCCACATTACCTGTTGTGAAGTGCGGTTTGATTGGTGGCTCTTGCACCGGCAGGGAGAGTGTCTTGGTGGGTGCGTCCTGGGCAGGAAGGGCGATGGTAGCAGTGGCAGGAGATGACTGGGCCCTGGAGAGAGGTCGGTGCCCTCCATGTGTGACAGGGACCATCAGGGAGTCGGCTGGTGGCTGCCGCTTGAGGAGCGAGTGCTGCAGGCGCTGGTGATGCTCCCACAGGTAGGCCTGCTGGGGAGAGGGTGTGGCAGATGAGTGTGGCGCCCTGGGCCAGGGATGGTTTGGGGGATTCTGTAGAGGGCCCAGGTGGCACATGCCGCTCTCTAGGCCGGGGAAGACCCTGCCTGTCAGTGAGCTGAGCGCAGAGCCTGTGCTAACACCCCCCAGGGCCAGTCTGTGTAGCAGCAAGTGGGGCCAGCGGCCCCCCACAGCATCTCAGCAGCTCTTCAATGCCAGGCCTGACAGCAGGTGTGGAGGAGGGGAATTTCTGCACTGAACATCAGGATCTACTCACTATGCAATGGGCCTGTTCTCTCTGGGCTGTTCCCAACCCAGCCTAGGGAGTGGAAACCCTAGTCCAGAGCTTCCACAACAGACCAAGGCACTGCTGCCTGGGCCTTGGCCAAGTCACAGTGTCTGATGCCCTCTTGTGGCTCTGCATGGCATTACCCCACCCACTGAGGTTAGGGGAAAGGGAGTACAACACGTCTGTGGCAGGGAGCCCAGAGTGCCCAGTCTCCTGCACACATGTTGCTTTGGCAGTACAGTAGGGGACCCCTGAACTCTTGGTGGCCTGTGGAGGAGCTCGCCTGGCCTAGTAAAAGTGCTGCAAACCCTGGGGTGGCAGGGGTGTAAAGGTTCTTTATTGTGGCATAGGTGACCCTGTATGGAAAGGGGAATAAGCCACCCCAGTACAGGCCCCTTTCATACAGAAATGACACACAAGGAGACTCTGCTAAACAAATGTTAGGGCTGCAAAACTCAGAAATGCCAGAATTCAGGCTGCCCGTGCGACCCTCATCCAGCCCTGACACAGGGGCCTTCGCTAGAGTCGTTAACGACACCATCGCAGAGCAGGTTTCCAGAGCCCCTGGCCCTGCAGTGCCCACTGTGGGCACTGCTCACAGAAGGAGCAGCCAGCCAGCGCTTGGTTTTCTCCTCACTGTGTGCCCAAGCCTTGTTTCCTGCACACTGTTCCGAGCCTTCTCTGGAAACACACGGGTTTGTGATGGGGGTGTTGGGCAGCCTTAGCTCCTGCTGTGTCCTTCTGGCCTTAACATCTAGGAATCCGCAGCAGAGCCCCTGCACCCAGATGGGGGCGCGGAGCAACAGGAGCAGGCTGGAGCTGCTGGCTGAGGGGCAGTGAGGTGGGCCCAGTCATGCCCTCTTCACTACCTTCCCCTCCTCTCATGGGAGGGCGTTTGCCCAGCAGGGCTTTGTGCCCTCCAGAATAGAGGAGCTGGCAGCCCGCCAGCAATGCAGGCGGGGGTGATGAGTCCTGATGGCTCCACGCAGGCTCCTCCCCTCTCCACCTCGGGCATGGGTTTAGAGAGGACATTGATGCCACTGGGTTGGCTGAGCAGCCACACTCCCCATGGCCAGTGAAGTGAGGGCTGCTCCAGGCTGGTGCTGTGCCCAGCACTCCTGGTGCTCTGATCCCTGCCAGCCCTTAGGTACCTGCTGCAAGACGAGCTCCTCCTGTGGCTGCATCAGCTTTGGGCTCCGTTCAGGCTCCTTTGTGCTGACCCCTGGCCGCGTGAGCTCCACTCGGCCCCTAGGCTGGTCACCGCGCTCACTCACTCCCTCTGGGAGCCCCTCCTTGGCCTCCATGTCCTCCGAGGAGGGGATCTGCCGCAGACGAGACTTCTCACTGGACTTGGTCATGAGCTGCAGGGGGATGGGTCAAAATCACTTTGGGGAAGAAAGCTACCAGAGGCTCCCCTGGGATAGACCCCCAGGATCTGATCTGGATATGGGCAGAGACCTCTTTAATCTATTTAATGAAATAAATACTAGTGGGAATTGTGTGATGATGAGAGACGTTAACTTCCCAGACATAGGTTGGAGGACAAGTGCTACCAATAACAGCAGGGCCCAGACTTTCCTGGACGTGATAGCCGACAGATTTCTTCATCCAACAGTTGCTGAGCAAACAAGAGGTGACGCCATTTTAGATTTGGCATTGGTGAGTAGTGAGGGGAATAGAAGAGCTGGTTGCAGGAGACAGCTGTGGTTTGTGTGATCAAGAGCTAATTCACTTTAAACTAAATGGAAAGATAAACAAAATTAGGGCTGAAACTAAGGGCCTTGATTTGAAAAGCGCAAACTTTAAAAAATGAAGGGAATTAGTTAGGGAAGTGGGGTGGACTGAAGAACTCGAGGATCTGAATGTGGAGGAGGCCTGGAATACTTTAAATCAAAGTTCAAAAGTTCTCTGAAGCCTGCATCCCGAGGACAGGGGGAAAAGATTGTGGGGAAGGGTTGCAGACCAAGCTGGATGTCCAAGTACCTGAAACAGCTGATTAAGAGAAAGCAGAAAGCCTACAAGGAATGGAAGGTGGGAAGGATCAGCGAGGAAAGCAACCTCTTGGAGGGCAGAAAGCGTAGGGGGAAAGTGAAAACTGCCGAAAGTCAAGCAGAGCTGGACTTTGGAAAGGAAATTAAAACCAACAGTAAAAGGTTCTGTAGCCAAATAAATAAAAAGAAAACAAGGAAAGAAGAAGTGGAGCTGCTAAGCATGTAGATGGGCTGGAGATTAAAAATAATCTAGGCATGGCCCAAGGCCTAAACGAATATTTTGTCTCCAATTTTAATAAGGGTAACGAGGAGCTTAGGGGCAGTGACAGGGTGGCTAATGGGAACGACAATATGGAAATAGAAATGACCACATCCAAGGTGGAAGTCCAATTTAAACAACTTAATGGAACTAAATCGATGTGTCCAGATAAACTCTATCAAAGAATATTAAAGTAACTAGCACATGAAATTGCAAGCCCAATAGCAAGGATTTTTAAAGGATCTATAAACTCAGGGGTTGTACCCTATGACTGGAAAATTGCTAATATAGTTCCTATTTTTAAGAAAGAAAAAAGTGATCCAGGAAATTACAGGCCTGTTAGTTTCACCTCTCCAGCAACCACACACCACACAACAAAACCACTAACCCAGGAACCTATCCTTGCAACAAAGCCTGATGCCAACTCTCTCCACATATTTATTCAAGTGACACCATCATAGGACCTAATCACATTTGCCATGCCATCAGGGATGCACTTGTTCACCTGCACATCTACCAATGTGATATATGCCATCATGTGCCAGCAATGCCCCTCTGCCATGTACATTGGCCAAACTGGACAGTCTCTATGCAAAAGAATAAATGGTCATAAATCTGACATCAGGAATCATAACATTCAAAAACCGGTAGGAGAACACTGGCCACTCAGTAACAGATTTAAAGGTGGCAATTTTGCAACAGAAAAGCTTCAAAAACAGACTCCAACGAGAAACTGCTGAGCTTAATTTAATATGCAAACTAGATACCATTAACTTGAGTTTGAATAGAGACTGGGAGTGGCTGGGTCATTACACATATTGACTCTACTTCCCCATGTTAAGTATCCTCACACCTTCTTGTCAACTGTCTAAATGGACCATCTTGATTATCACTACAAAAGTTTTTTTCTCCTGCTGATCATATCTCATCTTAACTAATTAGCATCTTACTCCACCTTTTCATGTTCTCTGTATGTATGTATATATATATATATCTTCTTACTATATGTTCCATTCTATGCATCCGATGAAGTGATGTCGTGAAGCTCACGACAGCTTATGCTCAAATAAATTTGTTAGTCTCTAAATTTGTTAGTCTCTAAGTCCCTGTTCTTCTTGCGGATACAGACTAACATGGCTGCTACTCTGAAAAAAGATCTGGATGACCTTGAAAACTGGAGTAACAGAAATGGAATAAAATTTAATAGTGCAAAGTCATGCATTTAGGGACTAACAACAAGAATTTTTGTTATAAACTGGGGAAGTATCAGTTGGAAGCGACAAAGGAGGAGAAAGACCTGGGCATATTGGTGGATCACAGGACGACTATGAGCCACCAATGTGATGAGGCTGTGAAAAAGGCTAATGCAGTCCTAGGATGCATCAGGTGAGGTATTTCCAGTAGATACAGGGAAGTGCTAGTACCATTATACAAGGCACTGGTGAGACCCTAAGTTCCCTGTAAGCTGCACAATTGAGCAGCAGCCTATTTAGCACTGCACAGGTGCTCAGGGAACCCGCTCTGGTTCCCTGTGCTGTACCCGCTCCCTGCTGCGGCCGGGGTGCCCCTCCCCCAGCCCCAACGCAACCTGTGACCCGGACCTGCTGGGGCAGTGTGACTGGAGCGACCCCAGCTGCGACTGGTGTGGCCCAGGAGTGGCCATGGCAGCGCAGCCCAACCCCAGAGCAGCCCAGACCCAGGAGTGGCCTTCCCCCAGCCCCAGGGCTGGGGGAGGGGCGCCTATCCTGCAGTCCCAGCCCCACAGCCCACGTGCTGCTGCGGGGAGAGAGAGCTGGGAGGAATCCTCTCTCCCCGCCATAGCCACGGAGCACCCTCCTGCACCCCAAACCCCTCATCCCTGGCCCCACCCCAGAGCCCGCACCCCAACCCTCTGCCCCAGCCCTAAGCCCCCTCCCACACTCTGATCCCCTCGGCCTCACCCCCACCACATGAATTTTGTGAATGAATGAAAAAATGAAAAAAATCATTCCACAAATGGGTGGGAAAAATTAGAGGGAACACTGGTGAGACCTCATCTGGAATACTATGTGTAGTTCTGGTCTCCCATGTTTAAGAAAGATTAATTCAAACTAGAACAAGTGCAGAGAAGGGCTACAAGGATGATTCGAGGAATGGAAAATCTATCTTGTGAGAGGAGACTCAAAGGGCTTGGCTTGTTCAGCATAATCAAATGATGGCTGAGTGGAGAGATTGCTCTTTATAAATACATCAGAGGGATAAATACCGGGGGGGAGGGGGGGAGAAGTTATTAGAGTGTTAATGGCTATAAATTGGCCATCAACAAGTTTAGGTTTGAAATGTGATGAAGGTTTTCAACCATCAGAGGAGGGAAGTTCTGGAACAGCCTCCCAAGGGGAGCAGTGAGGGCAAAAAAACAAATTGAAAACAAAACAAAGAAGACTGAACATGAGAAGTTTCTGGAGGGGATGGGATAATGAGACTGTCTATAATGGCATGTGCCTGATATGCGACTGCTAGCAGCAAATATCCCCAATGGCCAGTGATGGGACCCTAGATGGGGAGGGCTCTGAGTTACTACAGAGACTTCTCTCCCAGGTGTTTGGCTGCTGGGTCTTGCCCACATGCTGAGGGTCCAACTGATTGTCATATTTGGGGTTTTCCCTGGGTCAGATTGGCAGAGGGGGGTTTTCACCTTCCACTGCAGCATGGGGAACCCCAGTGGTGGGGGAGCTCTGTATGACAGGGTGAGGCGGGAGCTGTGCGGGGATGGGAAAACCCAGATGGGAGGAGCTCTGTGTGACGGGGTGAGTGGGGAGCTGTGCGGGGGTTGGGAACGCCAGGTGGGGGCACCTGTGTTCAGAGGTTGATGTGAGGAACTCTGTGATGGGGTGGGGGGTGATGTGAGGCACTCTGTGGGGTGGCGTGAGATACCCCTCCCTGCATGCCATCTGGGGTAATGGGGGAAGCTCTGTGCAGGGTTGGTGATGAGGGAGAGTGTTGCGTGGGTGGGCTGAGTGTACCCTGGATGGTGATGGGGGGGAGCTCTCTGCAGGGGTGATGGGAGCACTGTGGCATGGGGGTACACCAGACATGGGGAGCTCTGTGTGGGGATGATGGGGGAGCATTGTGGCATGCAGATTGAGGGTTGTGATCGTTCCCCTCTATTCGACATTGGTGAGGCCTCATCTGGAGTACTGTGTCCCTTTTTGGGCCCCACACTACAAGAAGGATGTGGAAAAATTGGAAAACATCCAGCGGAGGGCAACAAAAATTATTAGGGGACTGGAACACATGACTTATGAGGAGAGGCTGAGGGAACTGGAATTGTTTAGTCTGCGGAAGAGAAGAAGGAGGGGAGGATTTGCTAGCTGCTTTCAACTACCTGAAAGGGGGTTCCAAAGAGGATGGATCTGACTGTTCTCAATGGTAGCAGATGACAGAACGAGGAGTAATGGTCTCAACTTGCAGTGGGGAAGGTTTAGGTTGGATATTAGGAAAATCTTTTTCACTAGGAGGGTGGTGAAGCACTAGAATGGGTTGCCTAGGGAGGTGGTGGAATCTCCTTCCTTTGAAGTTTTTAAGGTCAGGCTTGACAAAGCCCTGGCTGGGATGATTTAGTTGGGGATTGGTCCTGCTTTGAGCAGGGGGTTGGACTCGATGACCTCCTGAGGTCCCTTCCAACCCTGATATTCTGTGATTCTATACAGGTACCGCAGATGCAGGGGCTCCAACACTGCTTAGCTGGCAGCTGTACTGGCAGCAGCAGACGCCAGGGAGCTCACTCGCTTTCCTGGGACTGAGGGAGGGCAAAGCAACTGCTTGTGTCTGCGGGCAGTGCCGCCACCCAGTGCCCTGGCCTGGCAGCTTGGGTGCTGAGTGCCACATGGGCCTTACTCCGCCATGCACCTGAAGTGCCCTCAATCCCCAGGTGCTGCCCAGCATGGCGCCCTCCTGCCCTGGCAGTGGTGTTCCCCAGCCTGCATGCCCGTTAGCCTCTTACCTTTCCCAAGTGTGTCTGCTGCTTGAGTCTCTCCAGGAATTGGGCATGGTGCTGCTGGTACGCCAGCTGCTGCTGGATGGCCTTGGGGTTGGGGGGCAGGGGCTCAGAGCGGGTCCGCCCCAGTGGTTTGTGGTGGCCTGCCAGCGACAGCCGGTCGGTGGGGATGAGTGAGTGGGCGAAGTGGAACGGGACCGTCCCCAGGCCTGGCACTGCGGGGAGAGAGACTGGTGAAGCAGGGTTGGAGCTGGGTGCAGCACCAGGTGCTCAGGAATGGCAGCCAGAGCATCTCAAGTAGCCTGGGCTTGGGGTTGGCATTATCAACCCCTAACCTGGCCTGTGACCCCTGGCCTGCCCTGTGCTGCAGCTCAGGCCCCACCACTGCCCTTTGGGGCTCCGTGCAGCCCCACAGACAGAAATCATTGTGTCTGCTGGGGCTCACCCCCTCCCATTTCACTTATTTATACAGCCCTTACAGACGATTTGGGGGGCCCCGGTACAGTTGTTCCCCTTTCTCCCATCTCGTCAGCTCTGGGGCTTCCTGCTGGGCCCACTACAGCTCTGAGAACCCATGCTCCAGGGGCACCATAGGCAAGCACTTCCCAAGGACAGACTGGCTAATGCCCAGCACCTGCTGCTGCATGGTTCTCAATGGGGGCTGAGGGGGAAACCTCCATGGTGTTCCCTGGGGGAGGGGAATCTCCCTGGGACTCACTGGGGGAGGGGGCGGGAGGTGAGCTCCATGTTCTCACAGAGCGTGGCGGGGCGGGCCTTGACCTGTAGGCTAGCTGGAAATCCAGCCAGGTGCCAGCCCCAAGTGCAGCATGTGTCAGGCCGGGAGGTAAGTAGCAGAGGGCATTCGCATTACGGCTGGCCACAGCTCCCACCCTTCTCGCCCCCCCTGCCCTGCCATTGTGCAGCCTGCGGTGGCTAGGGGAGTGCTCTGGCTGCCCCTCACCCGCTCTGCCCTCTCTGCTTCACACTTGGAGCAGGAGGGGTGGGTGAGCCTGGAGAGGGAAGCCCAGAGGGAAGCGGTAGAGGAACACTCACCCCCCTCCCTCATGACAAGTCAGCGCTGCCCTTGGCTGCAGTTTGAGAGCTGAGTAAATCCCAGCAGGGTTCGGAGCTGAGCTATGCAGAGGTGTCTGCCTGAGTGTGCCGGCTGCTTGACAGCCAGCAGCTTCCCAAGGCATCTCCATGAGTGTTAACTCTGAAACCTAACAATGTGGAATCCCATAGCAGCATTAGCTACCTTTCTGCTCACATGCCAGCTGGTCAGAAGGGAGATTGTTAAGCATAGACCAGTTCTCAGGGATGCCAGGGGGTCTCATACAGCACTGCAGAAAATCTGCTGAGATCCTAGAGCCCCTTTCAGGTACATGCCAGCAGGGCTCTGAGCTGCACTTGGTGCTGGGACTGCAGCCTCAGCCCCAGGACCCTTGGTCAAGTGGGAGCAATACGTACTTGCCACAAGTGGTGCGTGGGTGACCGAGGACTCAAGAATAATGACAGGCTGAAGCCGAGGGGACAGAGGCCCTCCAGGCTCATGCTGCTCCAAGCCAGCTGGTATGAACATGGATGAGTGGGTGCCCGAGAGGACAGGCCCATTCAGCACTGGCACCCGGTGTGCCAAGCCAGAGAGGGAGCGGCGGTCTGCGTCGCCCTGCAGAGAGAACAGGGAGTCCATCAGCAGCCTACCAAGGCGGGGGTAGAGGAGCGGATTGTGATGCCTAGGAGGGGACCTAGGGCCTGACAGAGGCACTGGCAGAGTCTAGAGGAAAGGGATCCCCCTGGCTCTGTGTCCCAAGGTGGGAGGGGGGGGACGGGGGGACTGTGGGTCTGCAAATCCATGAAGTGCTGCGTCATCCAGGACTGCTGCTCAATGACCTGCGCGTGCTGCGATCCTGGCCTTCAGAAGGGGGGTTGGGCTCTCTCTGCCCTGCATGAGCCCTCAGCAGGGTTCCGGAGTCCCTTATGACCCGGCTACCTACCCGGGCACTGGTAGTAGCTGGCAGTCCCAGCGAGATGGCTGGAAGGGAGGCCGTGCTCTGCAGGGCTAACTGGGCCAGCGAGCTCTCCTGCATCATCAGGCGCTGGGCGAGTGGCGCCTGCACCAAACACAACAGGTTAGTCTCCAGGCATGGCACAGCTGTGTGGGGCAGCAGGAGCTACATGACCAGGGCCAGCAAAGGGTGGCAGCAAGGACCCAAGCAGGGAAGACAGCACTACCAACCAGAAGGCATCAGGGGGACACAGTGCAAGACAGGGAGCAGTAGGGGGACCTTGAGGGCATCAGGGCAGCAGTGGGGTGGCTGGTGACTAGCCAGGGGGAAATAGGGTTGGGTGGGGTGCCACCAGCTACTGGGGGGAAGGGAGGGTAGCAGGGCCCAGAAAGCTGGGACTAATTCTTAGCTGCTAGTTTTCAAGGAAGTGGGAATTCTGGAGGGGAAGTTGCCTGGTCCTGGCTCCAGGCCCCGGGGCCCATGAGAGATCTGGGGACAGAACTGCGGAGTTCATTAGCCCATGCTGCTCCCCAGGGACAGTTTGCCTCAGTGACCCCACCCAAGGCAGCATGTCCTGAGCTCCTGGCTCCCTTCAACAGGCCTGCAGGCTTCGTACCTCGTGGGCCATGCTGGGCCCAGCGGGGGGGACTCCATGTTCCGCTGGGAGGCTGTCGTTGGGGGAGCTGCAGCCAGACACAGGGGTGCTGCTACTGCTGGGGGACGAGTCTGCATAGGGAAGAGAAGTCAGATAGGAGAGTGGCAGGATGAAGGGACTCAAGGGCACAAGGTGGCCTGGCACCTTCACCGCTGCATGCACATTGCTTTCTCTGTACCCTTTCTCCCATCAGGTACCCCAGCTTCCTTTCACAGGGACACAACCTGTGTACAGCTTTCCCTCACGGCTACATCACCCCTCCCAGCTACACCAGGCCGCTGCTGCCCTCCTGGCTCCTGCACAGTGCCCTTGCCCTGCCCTTGCCAGCCGGGTGACACTCAATTCCATCTGGACTTAGCGCTCTCCCTGACCAGCTGCCTGAGCCCAGGTGGGCAGGCAAGGACAGCTCATGCCCTGAAAGCACATACTCCTGGCAGTGCACCAGCCAGAGGCAGGGACTGTACCTGGTTATGCATCCAGCCCCGAGACAGGGCAGTGTGCGCAATCTTGGGGCAGTCCCTGGAGTCTGCCATCATCTACCCAGCTGTGCTAGTGGGAAGAGTGCCCGCCCCCAGGTCAAATGCCACACATGGGTATGTCCTGCTTCTCCCAGCAGGGGTCAAGCACTCATGGCCAGGGAACTGGGCAGGTATCGTTTGCTGGGACTGCTTTGGGCCCATTAATCCCTCAAGTCTCTGACAGGTCAGAGAAACAGCCCTGCGCAGCTCCAGCATTGCTCTCCCCACTGGCTGGGTCTGGCCCTGCATGGCTATTAGCACATCACACCTGGCCTGAGGCTGCCTTAAAAGAGCATTGCTGCCATGGGGTAGCACCATCCCTGTGCACTGAGCGCCCTTGAAGCTCCATTGGCATGTGCGACCCCCTGCACGGAGCCTCGGGTGCGGGGCTTATGCGGGGTCCTAGTGTGCAGCAGCTGCTTTCCCTGGAGCCCCAAGTTCCTACTGTTGCCCCAAGAGACCCTCACCAATGGCCTCTGCTGGCCTCCTCTTCAGGGAAGGGGGTGCACTCTCCTTGCGGGTCAGTGGGTTCTTACGCCGGTCCACCGACTTCTTGGGCTTGTATCGCACCTTCAGGTTGGGCTCAGATGCTGTGGGCAGACAAGGCTGTTTGTCAGTGGTCTCCCTGCGCTATGGCATCGATACAGTGCTGCCGCACTGGCCTGTTGGGCTCAGGCATGACCCTTGGGGCTGTCGCAAAGTCACCTTCAGACCTGCACACCCCTGCGCCAGCCCAACCTCCTCCCACTCCCGAGCCAGTGCCAGTCTCACCTCCCTGCCAGGACACAGGCCCTGCTGTGTGTGGAAGCGAAGGCCAGGAGGAAGGCAGGCTGGGAAGGTGGGCTGAGTCCACCCTGCGGTCGCACCTGCGTGCATGGGCACGAAGCCAGCATGGCATGGCCTTACCTGTTTTCCGCAGAGGAAAGTGCTCCGGAGGGTCTATGGAACTGTTGGGGACTTGTGGCAGGAAGGGGCTGAGCACAGGAGGGGCAGGGCCTTCAGTATCCAGGGGCTCCAGTGATCTGCAGGGAAGTAGCAGCAAGGTTAGAGACCGGCCCTTGGCTCCAGCGGCCCTTGGCTCCAGCGGCCCTTGGCTCCAGGATTTTTCTCAGCCCTACAGCACTGGCATTCCCCCGGAAAAGCCTGGTACAGCCTGGCCCCACCATGCCACCAAGTTTGCCCGCAGCTTCTTGGCACTGGGGTTGTTCCTGGTCCTCAAAATCCCACCAGCCCAACAAAGGGCATCCCCACCCCTGGTGCTGGAACAGCCCCCAAACACCCTTATCCCAGAGCAGCCTCTGCCCCGATGTTGGGACAGCCCCCAGACACCCTCAGTCCAGCGCAGCCCCTACCCGATGCTGGGACAGCCCCCAGATACCCTCGATCCAGCGCAGCCCCAGCCCCTGGTGCTGGGACAGCCCGCAAACATCCTCGGTCCAGAGCAGTCTCCAACCCTGGTGCTGGGACAGCTCTCAGACACCCTTGGCCCAGCGCACTTCCTGCCCCTGATGCTGGGACGCCCTTGGCTCAAATTCCCTTGGTCCAGTGCAGCTCCCACCCCTAGTACTGGGTTTTCCTCAGCCTGGACTGTCCCGCCGGGAAAGGAGCACATGTGCATCACTCTGCCCAAAGTTTTCCCCCACAGTCTGTATGGGAAGTGCCTCTCCCCACTGTGTGGATCCAAGGCTTGGACACTCCAGAGGTGCTACAGTTAGACCTCTGCACAGATACAGCATTTAGATACACATCCGAGCCATGATCTGGAAAAATGGCCCGGGGCTCTAAAGCGGCGATCCGCGGATTTGCAGGGCTCTAGCTACAGTCCCAGAGATGGCCTGTCCAGGTGTGAGCAGTGGGCCCAACTTTTGGGTGCCTGCCAGGTCCCCATGAAGAGCAGATAAAACCAGGTCTGGCCACTAGAGGGAGCACCCTGGTTGCCGCAAACCACAGAAAAATCCAGCTCCGAGGGGCTGCCAGAGCTGTAGAGTCCTAAGGAACCTAGGTGAACAGAGCGTCCCCCACAGGATCCCCACAGGATCACTGCACCCACGGCTGTGCTCCACAGACACAGCTGCTGTGAGAGCCCCTGCCCCACAGACAGATGCAGGCCTTCCCCCACCAGCAGCCCCATCAGGAGACAAGCTCTCTCCACTGAAAGCCCAGTATCTCTGCCTCACCTGTATGGCCTGGGGGCGTGTCTTGGGGATGCTCAGGTGTCTCTCTCTCTCATCTATATGGCGGCAGGAGGTGTGGGGGGGATGCTCAGGTGTCTCGATCTCACCTGTACGGCATGGGAGGGGAGGGGGTTGGGGGTGCTTAGTTGACTCTCTCACCTGTAGGGCATGGTGGGGCCACTGGGGTTGCTGGTCCTTTCCAAAGCTGCCTGTTGTTTCTTCAGGATGACTTCGGCCAGCTTCTGTTTCACCACTGTACTCGCCACAGCACCTGCAGGGAGAAGGGGAATGAGCATCCTGGGTTGGGAACTGATAAGAGCCTCCTATAGGGCTCCCAGAACGACATGGGCGGCCTCCCCATGACTTTCTGTCCTGGGGCACCTGCAGGCCTGTAGCACAGACCTGAGTGGCCAATGCCCAGGGCACAATGACTTGGCTCCACAGGCCTAAGAGCTGGGTCCCTCTAGCACATCCCTACCAAGCCTTGCTCAGATGCTATTAGATTCTCAGTCAATCCCCCACCTCCATCAGCCCCTACTGCTCTGTACTGCCCACTCGGGCAGCCAGCTGTGGACCCTTGGCCCAGGATGGAAACCTTCTGCCACCCCTTGTGCTACATAATCCCCAGGTCTCATCGCTTACTCTGAGAAAGGCCCCTGAGGCTCCATCGTCTCCTTCTTGCTTTCCATTATTACTGCATTAGTGCTTTGCCTAGAGGCCCCACTATGCCAGGAGCTGCCTTGCCACAGAGTTACTGAGACTGGGGCCCTTTTGTGCAAGGTGCTGTGCATGCATGCGACAATATCTGAGATCGGGGCCTCACTGTGCTGGGCATGGGCACACGCACACATAGAGTACCTGGATCAGTACTCCTCCAAAGTGTCCAAGAATGCCACCCAGAGGCACTCTGCCCAGAGACATGAATGGACAAGTGCACAAAATTGAGCCCCCACTCTCAGTTGCAGATCCCGTCCAACCCTGTCCTCCTTGACTGATATATGGCCAACATGGCCAACGCCAGGAGGAGGTTGATGAGATGGTCCTACAACCTTGTGGGGCCGCAGATAGGGAGTGCAAGGAAAAGTGCAGCCAGAACCTCAACAAGAGGTTTTGGAGGAGGCGGAAAAGGGACTGCGGCCTGGTGCACTGTAAATATGCATGCGCCAGGGACTCCCTCTCGCCACAAGAAGAACAAATGTCAGGGGAGTCCGAAAACCACATAACTCTCCTGTGCTCACAGCTCCACGAAGCAGCCATTAATTTATATCCCCAGCAGACTGTGGCACAAAGGTGGAATACAGGCTGGCTCACTGGGGCTCCTTGCTCTCCAGAGATGGCAGCAGGTCCCACCACTTTGTATCGGGGCGGGTCACGAGGGTGAGGAAATGAACAATGTGGGGCACAAACTGCTCCCATGATGTGTCTCAGAAACAGACTGGCTGGATACTACTAAGTCAGTTCATATGGGCAGTTTAAAGCAGCCAGGGGGGCTCACAGGGCCAGGGCCTGACCTCAAGCTCCAGAAGGCCAGGCAAACGGGCAGGCAAGGAACACCCTGCTTCAGGACTTGCTCGAGAAAAGCTATAGAGGCTGGGGGCTGGGCAGCCTTTACCTCCTGGCGTTCATGGCAGGGGACATGAAAGGTGGGCAACCTCATTCACTGAGCAAGTGTACCAGGGTACACCCAATCCCACCAACTGTGGTCCAGAGGTCTCTGACTTTGGTGCCACCAGCCATGACCAACCTCCAGTGCACTGAAAGAACCTCCACCGTGTGTGCCACAAGATGTGGGCGTGGAACAGGGGTTCATCTAGGAGGTGCACACCCTTAGTGCCCGTAACAGACCTGACTGTGGAGACCAACCTCCAGGTCCTGAGACCATCCTGGTAAAAGACTGGCAGCTCAGAAAAGTCTCAAGGGAGACCTCTCGGATATAGATAAAAGAGTTGCCAGTCATGTCGGAGCGCTCAGAGGAGGTGGAGGAAGGTGTGCCCTAGCTGGCTCCAGGCCAGACAACAAGCATTATAAAGGAGCCTCTGCAGGGCCTGGAGATGGAAAGTGTGAATGCATATCAGGCCCTGCCCTTCCTCTTCCAGCGGGAGGCTCAGCACGCCTGCAGAGACTCAGTGATTTTGCGGACAGAAGAACTCCAGGACCTTCCCCTGGAGGCTGGCCAGGGTACCCGGGAGTGGGCTTAGGCTACTGACCCAGGGCCAGAGTAGGGACAGGACTAGTTTGTAAAGAACCAGCGACCTCCCCTGAAGGGAAAGGCACCAGAGAAGCCCCGTCCATGCCCACAACCCATCAGACACCCTGGCCCCCAAGTCAGTCCTATTTTCTAGTGGGGAGGGATAGGTAAAATAGGTAAAAGCCCAGAGTAGCAGACCTATGCCACACTGGACGGTATGAAGCGCAGGTGGGAGGCAGCTCACATGACACCCACCAGGCCAGAGCTCTTGACCCAGCTGACCCAGGCAGAGGAGGACCCTGAGTAGTTGGTTTGGCAAGCCTCCACCCCCATCATGTCTTCCAGATCCTGGGCCAGAAGTTGCACATCATGGGTATACACCACCCTCCAAGCCGGGTTGCGGAGCACCAGCCCCATCAATCGCTTGCATAAGAGACAAAGAGAGGCCTTGACAACAATGGCCTACAATTGGCCAGACAAAGGGCAGCCCTGACACACTCCCTGACCAAAGATGACTGGTTTGGTCAAGGCCCAGTTGAGCTGGACTATACACTCTTCAGAGGCGTGCAGCACCTGGAGGAATCTCACAAACTGGGGACTGAAGCTGATTGCTCACACAGTTCCCATGAGATACTCATGGTCCACACTGTCAATCCCCTTCTCCTGGTCAAGGGACAGGAAGGTGAGAGACAAAACATCCCTACATGCCAGACAAAGAAAATCCCAGACTAGATATAGATGATCAAATAAACTCCAGCCAGGGACAGCATAGGACTGGTTGGGGAGTATCACGTATGCCAGCATGGACTTCAGCCACAGCAAGATGGCTTTCGCTACGACCATATAGTCTGCACTGAGTAGGGATACTGGGCTCCAATTCCTCAGGTCCTGGAGGTTCTCCTTTTTTGGTAGCAGAGCAAGCATTGCCCACCTATGCGTCATGGAGCACCCCAGGAACTTGGCTCAGATGATGGCAAGGCCAAGGATGTCCCAGAATGAGTGGCAGAACTCCACAGTCAGCCCATCTATGTCCAGGCATTTGCTAGTGGGCATCAAACAGAGGGCTTCCGAGAACTCTGCCAGTGTGAGAGGAATAGCTGGTTGTATTTTAAAGAAGCCTTATTAAGGGCGCAGGAACAAATCATCCGGATGTGCAGAAAGAATAGCTAATATGGCAGGCGACCAGCTTGGCTTAACAGAGAAATCTTCGGTGAGCTTAAATACAAAAAGGAAGCTTACAAGAAGTTACTGAGGAGGAGTATAAAAATATTGCTCGAGCATGCAGGGGTGTAATCAGGAAGGCCAAAGCACAATTGGAGTTGCAGCTAGCAAGGGATGTGAATGGTAACAAGAAGGGTTTCTACAGGTATGTTAGCAAGCAGAAGAAGGGCAGGGAAAGTGTGGGACCCCTACTGAATGGGGGAGGCAACCTACTGACACATGATGTGGGATAAGCTGAAGTACTCAATGCTTTTTTTGCCTCGTTACTCACAGACAAGGTCAGCTCCCAGACTGCTGCACTGGGCAGCACAGTATGGGGAGGAGGTGAGCAGCCCTCTGTGGTGAAAGAACAGCTTAAGGACTATTTAGAAAAACTGGACATGCACAAGTCCATGGGGCAGGATGCAATGCATCCGAGGGTGCTGAAGGAGTTGGCAGATGTGATTGCAGTGCCATTGGCCATTATTTTTGAAAACTCGTGGTGATTGGGGGAGGTCCTGGATGATTGGAAAAAGGCAAACATAGTGCCCATCTTTAAAAAAGGGAAGAAGGAGAATCTGGGGAACTACAGCCTCACCTCAGTCCCTGGAAAAATCATGGAGCAGGTCCTTAACATGGATTCACCAAAGGCAAGTCATGCCTGACCAACCTGATTGACTTCTATGATGAGATAACTGGCTCTGAGGATATGGGGAAAGCGGTGAAAGTGATATATCTTGACTTAACAAAACTTTTGATATGGTCTCCCACAGTATTCTTGCCAGCAAGTTAAAGAAGTAAGGATTGAATGAATGGACTATAAGGTGCATAGAAAGCTAGATTGTCAGGCTCACTGGGTAGTGATCAACGGCTCAGTATCTAGTTGGCAGCCACTATAAAGCGGAGTACCCCAGGGGTCGGTCCTGGGTCCGATTTTGTTCAACTTCTTCATTAATGATCTGGATGGTGGGATGTATTGCACCCTCAGCAAGTTTGCAGATGACACGAAGCTGGGGGGAGAGGTAAATATGCTGGAGGGTAGGGATAAAGTCCAGAGTGACCTAGACAAATTGGAGGATTGGGCCAAAAGATATCTGATGAGGTTCAACAAGGACAAGTGCAGAGTCCTGCACTTAGGAGGGAAGAATCTCATGCACCGCTACAGACTAGGGACCGAGTGGCTAGGCAGCAGTTCTGCAGAAAAGGACCTAGGGGTTACAGTGGACGAGAAGCTGGATATGAGTCAACAGTGTGCCTTTGTTGCCAAGAAGGCTAACGGCATTTTGGGCTGTATAAGTAGGAGCATTGCCAGCAGATCGAGGGACATGATCGTTCCCCTCTATTCGGCATTGGTGAGGCCTCATCTGAAGTACTGTGTCCCTTTTTGGGCCCCACACTACAAGAAGGATGTGGACAAATTGGAGAAAGTCCAGCGGAGGGCAAGAAAAATGATTAGAGGGCTGGAACACATGACTTATGAGGAGAGGCTGGGGGAACTGGGCTTATTTAGTCTGCAGAAGAGAAGAATGAGGGGAGATTTGACAGCTGCTTTCAACTACCTGAAAGGGGGTTCCAAAGAGGATGGAGCTAGACTGTTCTCAGTGGTACCAGATGACAGAACAAGGAGTAATGGTCTCAAGTTGCAGAGGGGGAGGTTTAGGTTGGTTATTAGGAAACACTATTTCACTAAGAGGGTGGTGAAACACTGGAATGGGTTACCTAGGGAGGTGGTGGAATCTCCATCCTTAAAGATTTTTAAGGCCTGGCTTGACAAATCCCTGGCTGGGATGATTTAGTTGGGGTTGGTCCTGCTTTGAGCAGGAGGTTGGACTAGATGACCTCCTGAGGTCTCTTCCAACTCTAATCTATGATTCTATGAAGCTCCAGCTGGTCCCGGTCACCTGCGCTGACCATTGGGAGTTCATCCTACAGTTCATCACAAGTGTTGGTGTTGGTTGAATCTGGAAAGAAGTTTGTTGTAGAATGCCCATGCCTTTTCTTGCATCTGCTCAGATCTGTAAGAGTGGTGTCATCCTCCACCAGGAGGCAGGTGATATTTTTTTTTGGCACCCCTCTCTCCTGGATGGCAGGAGAGAGATCACTAGATCATTACCTGTTAAGTTCACTCCCTCTGGGGCACCTGGCATTGGCCACTGTTGGTAGACAGGATACTGGGCTGGATGGACCTTTGGTCTGACCCAGTATGGCCATTCTTATGTTCTTATGTTGTCCAGGGCACAGAAGAAACAGGAGCCGTGATCCATCTCCTGAAGGAGTTGGATATGCAACCTAAGGAACATGCGCCAAGCCCAATCATCATGAGGGCTTGAATCTCATCTCACTTCTCCTGACACTCCATACAGAGGGATGGATTCTCAGGGTGAGCAACCAGGCGCCTCTTCAACTCCATGACCTCCTGTTCCAGCCACTCCATTGCCACGTTCCTTCCCTGGCTGGTCCCCCAGCTGTAGTCATGGCAAAAGAGCCTGACATGCACCTTTCATACATTTCACCATCTCTGCGCTGAGGGGAATGTGTGCCTCCGCCTGGCCAGCCAAAACCCTGGAAGGACCCCACGAAGCCCATATCCTCTAACAAGCTGTCAGTAAAGTGTCAGTTGGCTGGCCTCAGTCACTCAGGTGTAAGGGTAAGCTGTACACAGACCAAGTGACAGTCCAAAAAGGGAGCTGGCTGAATGTCAGAGGAGTGGGTTCATGCAATAAGAAACCGAGAGATGTAGGTTCTGTCCAACCAGAAGTGACACGACCAAACCACCTCCACCCAAACAAAGGTAAAGGAGGTGGTATCATCCTAGTGCTGATCACGCCAAATATCTCCCAGGGCATGCTGTTCAAGAATCAACTTGAGGACGTTAACAGGGATTCGGCACCTGTTCCCAACATGGTCCTGCACTTCAAGGGTGGTGTTAAAATCCCCACCCAGGACCAAGCACTCATGAGGATCCAACTTGCCAAGGAAGAAGGAAACCTGTCGATAGAAGAGCACCTGCTCTGGGCCTGGTATCGGGGCATAAACATTAATGAGGCTTAAAAGCAGCCTCTTCATGCAGACCTGGAGGCACAGCAGGCAACCCAACCCAACCTCAGCAACCTCTTATACTTCAGCCCATAGGCCAGGGGAGAATAGGGTCACCAACTGTCATAAATATAAAGGGAAGGGTAAACCCCTTTGAAATCCCTCCTGGCCAGGGGAAAGCTCCTCTCACCTGTAAAGGGTTAAGAAGCTAAAGGTAACCTCGCTGGCACCTGACCAAAATGACCAATGAGGAGACAAGATACTTTCAAAAGCTGGGAGGAGGGAGAGAAACAAAGGGTCTGTGTCTGTCTGTATGCTGGTTTCTGCCAGGGATAGACCAGGAATGGAGCCTTAGAACTTTTAGTAAGTAATCTAGCTAGGTATGTGTTAGATTATGATTTCTTTAAATGGCTGAGAAAAGAATTGTGCTGAATAGAATAACTATTTCTGTCTGTGTATCTTTTTTGTAACTTAAGGTTTTGCCTAGAGGGGTTCTCTATGTTTTTGAATCTAATTACCCTGTAAGATATCTACCATCCTGATTTTACAGGGGGGATTTCTTTATTTCTATTTACTTCTATTTTTTATTAAAAGTCTTCTTGTAAAAAACTGAATGCTTTTTCATTGTTCTCAGATCCAAGGGATTGGGTCTGTGGTCACCTATGCAAATTGGTGAGGCTTTTTATCCAACATTTCCCAGGAAAGGGGGGGTACAAGTGTTGGGAGGATTGTTCATTGTTCTTAAGATCCAAGGGTCTGGGTCTGTAGTCACCTAGGCAAATTGGTGAGGCTTTTTACCAAACCTTGTCCAGGAAGTGGGGTGCAAGGTTTTGGGAAGTATTTTGGGGGGAAGGACGCGTCGAAACAGCTCTTCCCCAGTAACCAGTATTAGTTTGGTGGTGGTAGCGGCCAGTCCAAGGACAATGGGTGTAATATTTTGTACCTTGGGGAAGTTTTGACCTAAGCTGGTAAAGATAAGCTTAGGAGGTTTTTCATGCAGGTCCCCACATCTGTACCCTAGAGTTCAGAGTGGGGGAGGAACCTTGACACCAACCCACCCAATGACATCATGAGATGGCTAAAATACACCGTCGCCCCTCTGCACCCACCAGCTGGCATTGGCGGCCAGGTCCACGTGAGTCTCCTGAAGGAATATCACAGAATACCTCCCCACCTGAAGGTAGGAAATGATCTCACCCTACAGCCATGGATGTTCAATGAGGCAAAGATGGCACACTTCATTAGAGAGGGGGTTGAGGATCCCCACAGTGGCGGCATCCCCTGCACCAGCAGGCCATGCAACAACTCATGCATCACTCCATATTTGAGTAGAGCACCATGGAAGGTCCTGGCCCACCAGTACTGTCTATATTGCCGCCCCTTGGCCCTCCCCTAGAAAGGCCATCACAGAGTTGAGGGTGAGATCATAATCACCCCAGTGATCAAGATCAAGCTGTGCCTTTCTCCCAAAGCTGTGTATGGCCTCCAGGAACCGGCATAGCTCGTCCGGTGACAGAGATGGGGCCAAGAAGTCAGTGAGAGCCCAAAGACCCCCAGTCATCCTCAATCAGTCCCCCAGCATCATCCCTGCTCTGATTCCTCCTCTCCCCCCTTCCACATCAACTAGCGTGGAGGCCCGCTGCAATATATCCTGAAGCACACGGTCCACCACATCCCCCAACACAGGTGGAGGAATTCCTGCACCCTGGGGGGTGTGGGGGGAAGGAAGGCACAACAAATACTACCTCCTGGGACTCACCCTCTGGTGACTATGGGGGGATTTCTCCAGGATGAATGGACAAAAGAGAGGGTCCAGGCAGGTGAAACCTCTCTGGGGGGCAATGCCACCATGGCAGGCTCAACAGAACTAACAGACCCATCTTCCCCAACCCCAGCACTGAGGTCAAGAGGCTCGATGCTGAGGACCAGTGCCACTTCAACAGATCCAGTGCCTGCCAAGCCAGCATCAGCAATCCCCCCAGAGGACTTGCAATCCCCAAGTTCTGAATCATAACCAGGCTCAGGGCTGAACCACTCCACTTCAGTGGAGGACATCCCAGAAGGCACAGCACCCGGCCACTTAGTGTCAGTCAATGACACCTCCACGATGGGCTCAGCAGCCACAAGGCTGATGCCTCCAAAATGGGAGCAGGATCAAGGGTGGAAGGAGAATGCCAAATAACTTTGGTGCCCAGACTGGGGCCCTGTTCTCCCCCAAACTGTCTGGGAGGCCCTCAGTCACCAAGTACACCCTGCCATCACCTGAGGGAGAAATCTTAACCATGATGGCTCCTGGAGGGACAGATGTTAAGGACACGGGGACCCCACTAGCAACTTCCCACACTACAGGATCCTCTAGCGGGGGGAACAACAGCTATAACGTCCCCCCTAAAACCTCCTCCTCATGCGGCTTCACCCACTGAACTCTCCCACAGGACAGCAAATGGGGTGCAAGAGCAGCAGCAGCCCTCCTCAAAGATGGTGAGGCCTCTTCAAGATCAAAGGAAACAGCTGTGCCCTGGCCTTGCTTTGCCTTGGCTCTGCACCTGCCCCCCAAGACCATCTCTGAAACAGTATCAGCAGGCAAGATGGAATCCACTCGCGGGGCCCGCAGGGACAGCAATGGGGAATTGGTCCTGCTTCGAGCAGGGGGTTGGACTAGATGACCTTCAGGGGTCCCTTCCAACCCTGATATTCTATGATTCTCACCAAAATGGGGCCAGAAGACAATCCTAAGGCCTTCCTAGAGACTTCTGAATGGCTGGCTGGGGCACACCATTAGCCCTGGGAGAGATGGGCCACTAAGATCGCACCCTACTGAACAGGAGAGGCCCAGATAGCGTTCTGTGCCCTGCGGGTAGAGGCAGCAAAGAATATAAGAATGGCCCTACTGGGTCAGAACAAAGGTCCATCTAGCCCAGTACCCTGTCTTCCGACAGTGGCCACTGCCAGGTGCCCCAGAGGGATTGAACAGAACAGGTAATCATCAAGCGATCCAACCCTTGTCGCTCATTCCCAGCCTCTGTCAAACAGAGGCAAGGGACACCATTCCTGCCCATCCTGGCTAATAGCCATTGATGGACAGATCTTCCATGAATTCATCTAGTTCTTTTTTTAAACCTGTTACGGTCATGGCCTTCACAACATCCTCTGGTAAGGAGTTCCTCAGGTTGACTGTGTGTTGTTTAAAAAAAATACTTCCTTTTATTTGTTTTAAACCTGCTGCCTATTAACTATGGGACACTCAAAGCCATCATACTAAACTGCCTAGGGCTTACTCAGGAGGGCTACTGTCGGCGATGCTGACATGAACCATTCACTCTAGATTCCCAGTTGAGAGCTGCAGCCCAATGACTCTGGGATTTTTGTTCTTGCTGGTTGAAACCAGAAACTCCTTCTCCAGCATAAACTGTAAAATTGGTGACATCAGAACAGTGTTGCCAAATTCTTCCAGCGGGACACAATGGGTGGGTCTGCTGCCACCAGGTGACTTGGCTGGAGAAGGCATACATACCTTGCAGAGAACTTTCTGGATTTCCAATTATACTGGGTGCCTCCAGGAAAGCCTGGAAAATTGAATGTCCATGGATCAGGTCCAATAAGGAAGGGAGCTCAGGCCCCCCAAACCCCTTGATAAGGGACTAAAACTAGGGTCCAGCACCAGCAATGGGCCAGTTGTAACGAATGAGAGACTGACCGCTGAAGGAGTCCCAGCTGGAAAGAAAGCGGGGGTTCCCAATTTATTTTATTTGTGGGCAGGAAGGCCACAGGTACCAATATCACCTCCATATGCAGTGCAACTGTGCCCATGCTTGTTCCAAAGAAATGTGTGGAGAACTCCTCGGGCTGAAGGCTTATGTAGTTCCAGTTCCAGTATGGGGGCAGAAGTGCTGGGCTTTATTGACTCAGGTTTGGGACATTCATATGAGAGCAATTAATAGCTCCTGAATCTCTGAAGGAGTCGAATGGGTACTGTAGGATGCAGGCATGTGGACAGCAATTCCAGGCCCCCAGGCAGAACAGTCAATGGGCCCCCTAGAAAGGGATGTGCCCGCCCGGCTGCCTTCACTGCCGCTGACACCACCCATTGCGCACCTCAGAGCCAGAGCTGGATGAATCTTTTGTGGGCCTGGTGCCAAACATATTTGTGGACCCCCATGGGGGCAATGGAGCATGATACAGGGAGGTCAATACCTGGAGGGAGGGGCCGGCCAGGGGCAATGGGGCATGACATGGAGGGAGCAGCCCCACTCTGCCCAGCCAAGTACAAGGGCACTGTTTACAAACCGGCAGCCGGCAGATGCACACTGGCTCGCCCAGCCCTGTGCTGCCAGTGTGCCCCTTCCCCTCTGGGGCTGGCCCATGCTGCGCACACAGCCCCCCCACCCAACACCCCGCAACTTCCTATGCCCAGCCTCCCCTGGACCCGCTATGCCGAGTGCCCCCGCCCTGCCTACAGCCCCACCAGAGCTGCCCAGCGTCCTGCACACCATCATCCCTGCCCAGCACTCCCCGCGCACACAACCCCAACCCAATTGCCCAGTACCCCACACAGACCCCCTACTGCCCAGTGCCCCAACATACAGAGGTCACCCCCACTGCACAGCACCCCCCAATAACCCCCCCACTGTCTAGCACTCCAAAACACACAAACCTCCCCCACTGCCCAGCATCCCCCACAGACCCATTCTCTGTGCCCTGCCCCCCGGCTGCACTCACTGGCCCTGCTGAGCCAGCGCAGAACAGGGATTCCCCCTCCCAGCCCAGTCCTATGGGGAAGAACACTGAAGCTTGGGAGCACAGAGTGGTTCCGTCCCCTGGGGCCCCACCCACCCCTCCCTGCCGGCGCTGGTGCCCATGGTGGAGAGGAGGCATTTCCTTGCAGGGGTGGGGCAGCCACAGACTTCCCCAGCCCGCCGCTTCTGTAGAGCAGACCCTGCGGCCTGCCTGGTAGGATGTATTCATGGGGATGTTTGGCCCTACTCTATGACTAAAGTCATATTAATGTTGGGGGTCAAGAGGTCGAAGTGTTGGTGTCCATGGCCCTACATCTAGCCAGTCTGATAGTATGGGTCCAGAACTGGGACTGGTAACCAGTCTTCTGAGGGTGCCCAGGCAGGTGGGATCAGGACTCAACCTGGGGACCCAGGGCGAGATCAAGCTAAAAGAAATGTTCCCCTTTTCCAACACCGTTCCACACCAGAATCACACTGGGAACGGCGTCAAGCCCAAAAGGAGGCACTGACAGCCCAAAGGGAACCCGCAAACAGAGTGGGGAAACTCACTGGGGTGCAGCGTAGTTTGGAGCACCTGAGGAACAGCCACATGAACAGCCTTCCCCATAGGGACAACCTCCTGCTCTCAGACAAGGGGCCGACTTCATCCATCAGAGGGAGGACCCAGTCTTCAGCCCACTCTATGGCCAGCTGGCTGGAGTAAATGGGTGCTAGTTGATCCTGGCCAGCACGCCCACTATTCCTATTTTGAACTAAAAGTGGAGCTCTTGGTGAGGGTGATCTGGGACAAACAAACTAGAGCCCACCAAACCCAACTCCTGGTCCCCAAATTGTACCAGAACTAGGTATTAAAACTGGCCCATGATGTACTGTGGTCCAGTCACTTGGGAGCAGAGGATACTGCCTCAGGGGTTTATTGTGACATCAAAGATGATTGTGCATCCTGTCTGGAAGCCACTGGCAGCCATCTATCATTTCCACTTGGCTAGGAGACTCCGTCCCATCTTACACACTCAGTTGTCACCACCTGTCTGGATTACAGCCATGTGACAGACAGGGGCAGGAAGCCATCCGAATTTAGGAAACTCCAAGTAGTAGAGAATCCCGTAGCACGGCTCCTGAGCAACACGGGATACCGCGGGCACATCACACCTTTTCTCTATGCCCTAAGTTTGCCTCCCACAAAAGAGAGTTCAAAGTTCAAGGTCTCATTCCTGATCTTCATGGTGCTCTATGGCCAGGGTATGTAGAAGAGCCAAAAGCCCCGGGATAAGGGCTATGGTTGACAGCTCCATTCCTCAGGCTCAATGTAACTTTCTACCACAAGGGAAAAGCTTGCCTGTGGGGGAGACAGAGATTCCTCAGGGATCAGTCCCAGACTGTAGAACAAAGTCCTGTGGCAACCAAGGAGCATCCCAGCCTTCCCCACCCCACGCTCCAAAGACCAACGACTGCTCCAACCTGCCTCTGCTGATGTAAACAGGGACCAGGGCAAACATTAGAAAAACAAAATGAGCAACAACAAAAAACCCTATCAAAACAGCCCCACACACCCTAACTGCACTCATAATCCTCCCCCTGGGTGAGGGGACAGAGAGAGAACAAGCCCCACACAGCAGCTGCTAGTCATGTCACTCAGGACATGACTGGAAGGCACCCAGATGCTGCAATGATGAAGATGAGGAAAGAACCTTCTGCCAGGTCCTGTCCTCCCAATACACAGGCCAGCTCCCCCTTCTTGATGTAGAAGGTCCCAAATTTCCCCCATGTCATTACTCCGCACTCTCCCAGCACCAACTGCTCCTCTGCCTGCTCTGTGCAGGCCCAGGGGACATGTGAACTTGGTGCAGGAAGTCTGGAGGATGCTAGACACTGCAGTCCCATTTCTCCCCCAAGCTCGCAGAACCTGTGCAGCTGCTCTCCCACTGGAGCTGGGGGTGTAATTCCCAGCTCCAGGAGCCATACCTGCACTAGCTCTAGTCAAGCCTGCACACTATAAATAGAATCATAGAATCACAGGACTGGAAGGGACCTTGAGAGGTCGTCTAGTCCAGTTCCCTGCACTCATGGCAGGACTAAATATTATTCTACACCATCCCTGTTGTTTGTCTAAACTCCTCTTAAAAATCTCCAACGATGGAGATTCTACAGCCTCCCTAGGCAATTTATTCCAGTGCTTCACCACCCTGACAGTTTAAGAAGTTTCTCCTGATGTCCAACCTAAACCTCCCTTGCTGCAATTTAAGCCCATGGCTCTTGTCCTATCCTCGGAGGTTAAGAAGAACAATTCTTCTCCCTCCTCGTAACAACCTTTTATGTGCTTGAAAGCTGTTATCATGTCCCCTCTCAGTCTTCTCTTCTCCAGACTAAACAAACACAATTTTTTCAATCTTCCCTCATAGGTCGTGTTTTCTAGAACTTTAATCATTTTTGTTGCTCTTCTCTGGACTTTCTCCAATTTGTCCACATCTTTCCTGAAATGTGGCGCCAGAACTGGACCCAATACTAGGCCTAATCAGCGCTGAGTAGAGCGGAAGAATTACTTCTCATGTCTTGCTTACAACACTCCTGCTAATACATCCCAGAATGATATTCGGTTTTTTTGCAACAGTGTAAACCTGTTGACCACAGATGTCCCTAGGGGGCGGCAAATTGGGGCGATGACTCTGGGCCTCATGCTTTGGGGGGCCCACGGGCCAGCACAATTGGCCGGCGCGGCATGGGCAGCGGATGAACTGCTGGCTGGGGGAGGCTACTCCTAGCTTCGCCCCTTCTACCCGAGGGACAGCGTGTGCCCCGGAGCGCCGGGAGGGAGAGCCCACGGCAGCGCCACCGCAGCCACCCCAGAGCGCCGGGAGGGAGAGCCCGCGGCAGTGCCACTGCAGCCGCCCCACCCCAGAGTGCCGGGAGGGAGAGCCCACGGCAGCGCCACTGCAGCCGCCCAGAGCGCGGGAGGGAGAGCCCGCGGCAGCGCCACCGCAGCCGCCCCAGAGCGCGGGAGGGAGAGCCCACGGCAGCGCCACCGCAGCCGCCCCACCCCGGAGCGCCGGGAGGGAGAGCCCGTGGCAGCGCCACCGCAGCCGCCCCACCCCGGAGCGCCGGGAGGGAGAGCCCACGGCAGCGCCACCGCAGCCGCCCAGAGCGCGGGAGGGAGAGCCCGCGGCAGCGCCACCGCAGCCGCCCCAGAGCGTGGGAGGGAGAGCCCACGGCAGCGCCACCGCAGCCGCCCCACCCCGGAGCGCCGGGAGGGAGAGCCCACGGCAGCGCCACCGCAGCCGCCCCGGAGCGCCGGGAGCAGCAGCCTCCCCAGCCCCAGAAAGGCAGGGGGCGTGGCCCCAGCCCCCTGGAGCCCAGCGGCGCTGCCGAAGCGGGACCCTGGGTGGGGGGAGGGGACACGCCTGGCTGTTTGAGGAGGCACCGCCTCCCTCAGCCTCCCCTACCCGTCCTCGGTGTGGTCAGTCCCGGAAGTGATGTCACTTCCGCCCCAGGCTCCGCAGCACCCTAGGGATGGCCTTGATTTTGACTCATATTTAGCTTGTGGTCCACTCTGACCCCCAGGTCCCTTTCCACAGTACTTCTTCCTAGGCAGTCATTTCCCAGTTTGTGTGTGTACCACTGATTGTTCCTTCCTAAGTGGAGTACTTTGCATTTGTCCTGATTGAATTTCATCCTGTTTACTTCAGACCATTTCTCCAGTTTGTCCAGATCATTTTGAATTTTAATCCTCTCCTCCAAAGCACTTGCAACCCCACCCAGCTTGGTATCATCCGCAAACTTTATAAGTGTGCTCTATGCCATTTATCTAAATCATTGATGAAGATATTGAACAGAACCGGACCCAGAACTGATCCCTGTGGGACCCCACTCGTTATGCCCTTCCAGCATGACTGTGAACCACTGATTACCCTCTGGTAACGGTTTTCCAACTAGTTATGCACTCACCTTATAGTAGCTCCATCTATGTGCATTTTCCTAGTTTGTTTATGAGAAGGTCACGTGAGGCAGTACCAAAAGCTTTATTAAAGTCAAGATATACCACATCTACCACCTCCCCCCATCCACAAGGCTTGTTACCCTGTCAAAGAAAGCTATCAGGTTGGTTTGTTCTTGACAAATCCATGCTGGCTGTTACTTATCATCTTATTATCTTCTAGATGTTTGCAAATTGATTGCTTAATTATTTGTTCCATTATCTTTCCGAGTACAGAAGTTAAGCTGACTGGTCTGTAATTCCCTGGGTTGTCCTTATTTCCCTTTTTATAAATTGGCCTATATTTGCCCTTTTCCAGTCTTCTGGAATCTCTCCCATCTTCCATTGATTTTTCAAAAATAATCGCTAAATGGCTCAGATATCTCCTCAGCTCCTTGAGTATTCTAGGATGCATTTCATCAGGTCCTGGTGACTTGAAAACATTTAACTTGTCTAAGTAATTTTTAACTTGTTCTTTCCCTATTTTGACCTCTGATCCTACCCGATTTTCACTGGCATTCACTATGTTAGATGTCCAATCACCACCAACCTTCTTGGTGAAAACTGAAACAAAGAAGTCATTAAGTACCTCTGCCACTTCCACATTTTCAGTTATTGTCTCCTCTCCCCCCCCGCCCGAGTAACTGTCCTTGGTCTTCCTCTTGCTTCTAATGTATTTGTAGAATGTTTTCTTGTTACCCTTTATGTCTCTAGCTGGTTTGATCTCGTTTTGTGCCTTGGCCTTTGTAATTTTGTCCCTACACAGAAGTGTAGCTATGGTGGCTCGAGTGGCAGAAGGGGCTAGCTACCCCAAGTCTGAGACCCAAGTGCATCCAGATTGTAGTTGCTTGACTAGCCTGTACCATCTCCTGTGCTGTGGCTGCTACGCTGCTATTTTAATGTATGCCTATCGGAGCTGGGAATTACACCTTTCAACTCCAGTGCAGACATATACCTCCTGGGGTCGGCGCTGACCCATTAAGCAGACACCAAACCAGCTGTGACCTCATTCCCGGTCAGTGCCAGTCCTCCCGAAACTGCCCCATAACTGTGCACACTGCCTGCTTCTACCTGCTGCATAAGGAGAGCTCACTGAAAAGATCACAGATCGGGAGCTCGCTGGGGGTTCCTCCCAGCAGGAAGCTGGTGGATGAAAGTGCACAGAAGGCATTCTGTGGAATGATGGCTCTGACAGGCAGCCCAGCTAGCTAGAAGAGCCACAACTGATTTCCAAAGCTCCCGCGTGGCCAAGAATTCATCACACTGTTCTCAGCCACACCTGATCATTTGCATGTTTCCACAGTGCCAGCAGTTCCCATGCTCTGGGAGGGTGTGATATCACTTCCACCTATCCCATCATGCTCAGCTCCTGAGCCTGCAAGCAGATGTCTTTACTGCAGAGTCAGCCCAGATGATCGGCACTCGGTTCTGACACACTACAAAGCCACACTCCAGTGTGTCTAGTCTACTGTGTCTTCACTGGCTCTGCATTTACTGGTGTGTGGCACAAGGACTTCTGGGGACATAGCCCATGGTTCTTAATGCTGCAGTGAGCTGAGCCACTCTAGGTGGGAGAACTTGTTTGCCCTTTGGGCACCTGGGGGGCTTGGGGGAAAGCACTAAAGGACGATCAGCACTCCAGTAGTTTAGCCTGTGCCCCCACTGCAAAGTGGGCGGGTTAACAGCCTGAGTGACAGCAGCACGTGGGCTCTGGCCCACAGCCCCAGCCAGCCTGTGGGCTGAGCACTACCACATGCAGGCCAGAGAGTTTGTGTGGACGGGAGCTGAGTTAGGAGTTGCTCATGGGTGACCAGGGTGATGGCTATGGTGGGCTCCCAGACATCAGGCACAATGGCTACTAATGAGCTCTCTGAGGCTCCCAGACAGTGGGCTTTCTGCAGCCTGTGTTGTGGGTACCTGGGTGGACCAGCAGGGGACCCTAAGAAGGGTCATGGTGGGGCTGCAGTTTGGAGCTGTTCCTAGAGTACAGGCAGGTGTGATGCACTGAATGGATAACTCAGGAAGTTCACTGTTTTGAGAGCTCTGTGCTGGAACGGGCACTAGATGGGGCACTGGCTTCATGTAGAAGGTACTCCCAGAGCATCGAGTCCAGGGGCGCCACCTCCCCACTGGTACTGGCTGTTTCAGTCCCAGGTCCTTCCCGCTGCCCTCAGCAGACAGAAGGGCTGGGATGGGGGAGCGCTGGAAGGAGCTTGCACAAGCTCTGCCTGTGGCACCACGGCTCCTAGCCTGAGTCACAGAGTCTTGGAGGTGGATTCCTGCCCCTCCCAGTGGGCTGGTCTCCTACAGCAATGACTCCCAAAACACTGACCAGTTCATTCTGACCTGGACCATCCCAGTGCCCATGGCTCCGCACGGGGAGTGACCCTGATGTGCTCTGCTGCCACCTGGAAAGCTAAGAAGAAGCAGAGGTGGGCTGGGGCCCAACCTGCTCTGGCAGCCCCCAGCGCTGGGGTGGCAGGTAGGGCCAGGCACTCACCTAGGCTTACCCAAGGGGATCCCTTTTGCTTTTCTGATTTGCCGATTCCTGCCCTTGTAGCAGGTTCAATCTCTGCAGCTGCCCTTGGCAGCAGGGCGGGGTGTGGGCACCAGGCGGGACCTTCGCAGCTCGCAAAGGCCCTTAGTGGAGAAGCAGAGCAACAGCACATCCTTACCAGGAGCATCCTGCACAGTGACATGGAAGGCCCGAACCAGGAGCACAGTGCCATGCTGCAGGCAGGGCTGTGTTCAGAAGGACCCCAGACTCCCAGCACGGGCAGGGAGCACCCATGTGGGAACCATCCCGTCCCCACCTAAAGGGCAGGGGGCCTGAGCCCCCCCTTCAGACTCCCAGGCAGAGTCATGGCACCCATTGCATTGCAGACAGACAGATAGATGGACACAGCGAGGGGCTCTTACTTCGTTTGCTCTTGTCCTTATTGAGGAGTAGCCGCAGCTCGTGGTCCTGCTGCCCAGCCTCTGCCTCACGCTGCGGGGAGTCCATGTTCACCTGCAGGGGGGACAGAGAGCATCAGCATAGCAGCAAGAGAGCTCTGCCCCAGCCAGTGCCCTGTGGGGGAGGGCAGGGGACGGGAGAGAGGAATCCTGCCCCAGACAGTGTCCTGGAGGGAGGGAAGGGGAGCCCCGCCTCTGCCAGAGCCCTGCAGGGGAGGAGGGTGCCCCATCTCGGCCTGGTCCCTGTGGAGGGGCGGGGGGGGATTCCTGCTTCAGATCCCTGTGGGGAGGAGAGGAGGGAGCCCTGCCCCAGCCAGCATCCTGTGTGGACAGAAGGGGAGCCCCTCCCTTGCCCTGAGGGGAGGGGAAGGCAGGAGCTCTACCCCAGGCAAGGCCCTGGGGGAAGGCAAGGGGAGAGCAGATCTCCCCGCAAAGGTCCACCAGGGGGCTCCCCAGAGCAGGTTGGGCGCAGGCATCAGAGTGGCTCATTCTCCATGAGCCTGTCTATTTAGCAGGGCACCAGCACCAGGGGAGAGGTGACTCTGGGAGGTGCAGTTGCAAAGCCCAAGCCCCCTCAGCCCTGAGTCCAGAGACATGACAGAGTGATGGGGCTGCAGGGAGAGTGTTGCCCTGTAGGCTCTATCAATAGTGACTCTCGGGAGTCACTTGATACAGGCCCTCTGATGGGTGGCGCACCAGCAGTCTGGTACCTGACCCCTGAAACAGGGAGGGCGAGAGATAAAGGGGCCCATCCTGGTGCTTCAAGGTACCACGACAATGGAGCCAATGGGTCCTTCCCCTGCAGGTGAGCTCCTGCCAGTCCTAAGGCTGTTCTCGGACTGGGGTGATGTGAAAGCCAGGACTGGTCACCAGCACGCAGTGGAGCTGTCATTCAGGGAGGAGAGAAAGGCCGGGTCCCAGGGACTGGGCAGTGAAAGCAGATTTGCCACTGAGCCCCTGTGGGGGCTGCAGTTACCCAGATGAGACTGTTGGGGTCCAGGTTAGGCCCTGCTCCCCAAGTGTGGGATTTATGGGCTGTGCTGGGCTCCAGACCAAGACAGGGGGAAGCGGTATCCCTTGCTGAGCACCCCTTGGGCTTTCTGTCAGCATAGGAAGCCCTGGAACAATCCTAAGAGCTGCAGGATTGGCGACTGGATTGGCGACAGGATTGGCAACTGGAGAAGAGGGCCACTGGCTTTGACTTCTTCCTGGAATCAGATGGAGGGATCAGTTCTGGGGCTCCAGGGATGGACTGACCCTGCCTACAACACCACATTTACTGTAGGGTCTGGAAGGTTCTGACCTTCATGGTCAAGGACACGGCCAGGGAGCAGAGCAGAGACCTGGAAATGCAAATTTTGCTGTCAACGTTCTGCCATGGCCTGTGGAATTGATCTGGCTTGTCAACTTGGCTCTGCCCTGGACAGAACTCTTGGCTCTGCACCATCTGATCCAGCCCCCAGCCCTTCCTTGGGCCCATTCCAGGTTTCCTTGCCCCTTGTTCTCAAGCAGCTGGTGCTGCCACTTCCAGAAACAGGGGAGGGGTCACTGCTGGATCATCCTTATGTTCTCGGTGACCAGGAGAACTGTGTTCACATAGACATGGACAGTAGACTTCTCAGGCCTTGACAGGGGAAAGCACTGCTAACCGTGGCCTCCTGTGATCCCTGTGAAAAGCCAGACCAGAAGGTGACTTTCTGCTTTTCACCGCCACTGGCCATGCTGCACGGACCCAGCGCTGAGCCATATGAACACATGGCATTGGGGCCACAAAAAGTCCATGACAGGGATGCCTCTAGGCCTGCCAGGATAATGGACAGGTTAAGGGGGTAAGAAGGGAGAGGGTCATACAGGGTGGAGGGTGCTCAAGAGCATAGGCTGCTTCCGGCATCTCCACCCAAAGTGGCAGCCAGGGCTGGGTAGCGTGGCTCAGACCCAGAGACTGGCAGGAGTAGCCCAGCATTTGTCCTGTAACTTTCTCCATTTCATTTGGGATCTTGGAGGTTTGTGGGATGATTCGCTCCAGTCTCAGAGACAAGAGAAATAAATGATGACGTCTGATGAAAGGCTGGGGGAGCCAGGGATCTGCCCAGACCACTATCTGGAGCACCATCCCATTGGTACTGCCTGGGAAGCCAGACATAACCGCTGCTCCTTGAGCTCCCTCGAGTTCTGATCACCGACAATGGCTTGGTCCTTCTGGGGCCTGGGGGCCTCCTGCTCCCCAGCACAGCTGTGCTCAGAGCCAGGGGGTGGCTACCAGCTTCACTCCCCCTGTGCTGACTGACTGAAGCAGGCTCCCAGTGTGTCTGCAGCAGGCAAGTGCCTCAAGGGCTACTGGTGCAATGTGTCCCCAAAGCCTGAGCTTGGCCCTGTGGTGCCCCAGAGGCCCGGAAGGCTGCTCCTACCCGCACGTGCTGGTGGGTGAACTGCTCCACGTGCTGCTGGTGCAGGCTGGCCAAGAAGAGCTGGTGCTGCAGCTGCTGGGTCTGCTTGAGAGCCAGCAGGGCGGTGTCGGAGCCGGGCTTGGCAAAGCGCTGTCCGATCCGCAGGTCCATGGGGACAGCCTGAGGCACCCGCAGGGAGACGCACAGGTTCACAGCAGCTGGCAAGAAAGAAGCAGGGAGAGTTCAGTCATTGTCTGATCTGGCACCCCAATGTGTCCCTACAGGCTGCTGGAGAGAGGAAAGCCCCAGCACAGGCCCCAAAGGGCTGCCCACGCCACCACACTGGGGACGCTTGTCCTGGCCCCAGGGGACAAGGGGGGCACCCCCCACCAGGGCAGTGACATAGAGCCCCTTCGCTACAGGGAGGGAACTTCAGCACCTGTTTCTTTCCTTGGACAATGAGAAGGGTTGAAGTGGAACATAAAAAACTGCTCACCCCGTGCAGTGTTGTGCCTGTGAGGGCCACAGCCCGAAGGTTCTGACCTGGATGCAGATCATTTAGGCATCCCCAGTGCATAATACTCAAAACAGAAAACCCTACACAAGAGCAGAAGCATCTTCTGCAGTCAGCACTTCTGGAGCCCTGGCAGCTGGCCTCTGGTGAACTCCAATCCAGTGTGCTCAGCTCACTGCTGGCTAGGGTTGGCTCTCTGCATACTGGCCTGACAGAGTATGTCTACACTGTAATTAAAAATCCACGGCTGGCCCTTGCCAGCTGACTTGGTCTTGCAGTACAGATGTTCACACTTGGGCTGGAGCCTGGGCTCTAGGACCTTGTGAGTTGGGAGGGTCCCAGAGCTCAGGCTGCTGTCCAAGCCCAAGTGTTTACACCACAATTAAACAGCTGCTTAGCCCAAGCCCCTTAGCCCGAGTTAGCTAGCACAGGCCAGCCACAGATGTTTAACTGTGGTGTAGACATACGCGCAGAGTTCCCTGGGAACGTAGAATTCCTCTGGGCTCTTTTTTTATCTTCGCTGTCCCAAAGGTCCTGCTCCTGGAACTAAGTGATAATGCATACGCCACACACACCCATCCAGCCGGGCTGTCTCCTGCAGGGCTGAGAGAAGTCAAAAGTGCTAAAGCCGTTGAAGGGCATCTCTGCCAGAGCACGTCACAGCCACAGAGCTAAGGTACAATTTTAAACAGATTTTGTTCTATCAGCTTTGGAATCAACTTAAGTTAAACTGAAATGAAACTGGTTTAAACCAAACTAAGATCCAATTTAAGTGACGCCAGTGCAGCTCCTATGTGTAGACAAGGGGTCAGGCACTAAACCCAGCAGGTCTGACTCTGAGCCATGTGACAGGCACTGCTGGACAAGGCGGTGCCATTGTGAATCACTCTCCTGCACCTATAACCCCACTTACTAATGTAAACCTACTAAAAAAACATCATTAGAGCCCCTTCCTTACCCAAGCCTGAACCACCCACTTGCCCACCATGCACACACATCTGTTCCCATAACAGCACAAACTCTTCTGCAATCTAAATCCAGGGCCCAGACTGGAGATGTTCAAGCAGTCCTGTGCGTACCTGGAGAACACTCCCCTGAGATGTGTGTTGAAGGATAAATTTCTCCAGTGCATGCAGTGTTGTCAGCTTTCATGCTTTTACTGCAGTTCTCATGACATTTGGTGCTCTTCTTAAAGCCCCAGCTCCTGGAGTCAGGTGATCACATGAGACAGAATTGCAACTTTCATTTTTTAAAACAGGGTAAGTTTCCAGCTCTTGGGATTGTAGAGAAAAGCTTGAGAAAGTGACTCCTAAAGACTCAGAAACTAGAAGGCAAATAAGCAGAACCCCAAAGTCATTAAAATCTCATTATTTTTAAGCCAATTTCATGATGGGGGGATGGGACAGGGGACTCATGACTTGTTAAATGCTTGGGGTTGGCAGCATTGTCCAAGCAAGTGCAGAAGCATGTGTCACCAGCAACACCCACAGAAGCGTTCTGCATTATCCCCTGAGTCACAGCCGCTCTCCCAGTGGGCCCAAGGGATACTTGCTGCTGGCCTGCAGATTGCTGGGGGAGGTATCCCAGGGTGCTGGCTCCTCCTTCTTCACTCCAGCTCTGAAGTTGCAGTAAATCAAGGTAACAATGCATTCACGGCTTTCCTAAGTTTGCAACTGCTGCTGTTCTGTGAAGGCAGCCTGTGCCCCATTGTGCTGGGCACTGCACAGTCACAGCATGAGGGCCAGTCCCTGCCCTGAAGACCTTGCCGTCTGAACAGTCAAGGAGGGTTATCAGCTGCATTTTGAGGTGGGAAGCTTAGGTCCAGAGGTCAGGAGAAAGTGAGGACTCTCTCAGACTCCTTTGAAATCCTCCATCCACAGAGTCTGTGTCCGAGCCACTAATCACATCTTCACCCTCCAGAGATTAAGGACAAGCTTGAAAACCCCCAGCAACCAGGGCTTTGCTTACTTTGTAGCCGGTGATGAAATCTGGCAATTGGGACTAAACTGCTACAGTACAAGGCAGAAATGTTGAGGATACAACCAAAGGAAACCCATGGAGCAATGACACAAGTGTCAGATTAAAAAAAAAACCACAGCCAACCTTTTAGACCTTGTAGCTGGAAGGTGGAACACGACAGATATAGCCTGTGCCCTGCCCTTTCCAACCTCTCACAGAGGGAAGTGGCAGTGACCCTGACTCTAAGGGGTGTCTCTTGCTGAACCCCATTAAGAGTCCCAGGTTCAAAGTGCTCTAAAATCCACATGCCTGTGCAGACTGAAAAATGTTATGCCTCACTGGGCCCCAGGTTAGAATTACGGGTTCAAATTTGGGGGGTTCCCAAGAAACAGCCCCCTGCCTCAAAAAATGAACTGCCTTTAAATTTTTCAGTTTCTATCACCTTTTTGGTGCAGAATGAAAGATACAAATATGACTCTGACCCTCCTAAAATGTACAGCCCTGACTGCCCTGAGCTCAGTGATTCAATGGCACTAAGGACTAGGGTAGAAATATTTTAACACAAAACAAACACTTTAGCATCTTGGCGAACAGTTCACACCTCTGAGTTATTTCCTCAGAAACACACCTTGCGCTGGGCTCTCACATGGTGGCTTTTGCATGCTGTACACATTAACTCTCTCAATCTGCTCTGTGCTTGGGGCCACACTGGAGCTCCTTTCAGAAGTGTGAGCGATGTGTGCAATTCTATGTGATGGGGCTGAGTGACGGCAGAGGCCTGGGTTATGGACATATGTCCTGCTGGACAGGTGATGGCAGAGGTTGGAGGGAGGGGTGCACTCCTCATTGTGTGATAGGGACAGGTGACGGCAGAGGGAGGGGTCTGAATTTGTCTAGCTTCAACTTCCAGCCATTGGATCATGTTAGACCTTTCTCGGCTAGACTGCAGAGCCCAGTATTAAATATTTGTCCCCGATCTAGGTACTTAGACTGTAAACAAGTCATCCTGGAAGCCTTTCAAGTAATTTGTACACCCAGCATAGCAAAGAGATAGTGCAGTAACTCACATGTTAGTGGTCTTTTTCAGGTTTTGGAATGGCTATTACTTTTTCTCTGTGCCAGATGTTAGGTATTTGATTCTCCTGGATGACTCTAGATAGAAAGGTGGCTAGCTGTTATTTACTAGGTTTTCCCAGTTTTTTCAAGAATTCAGGGGGGCCAATATCAAGCTCACAGGCTTTACTTATTTTCAATGTTTTGATCACTCTTTCTACTTCATCTGCAGTGAAAGACAGGAAGTCTTCAGTTTCGGGTACGCACTGTTAGTACGATCGCCATCTCTTCTTCACCTCTCCTTCAAACTAGGGTGGCAACTGATGCATACTCAGAATACAGGACATCCCTGCCCCCGCTGGTGTGACCCCCCCACATGCAGAAATGATGGCTAACAAAACCTGTACCAAACATTGCCACATTTAAAATGTCCAGCTCATTGCTGAATAGTATAGTAAAAGACTAATTCTAATTTCTGGCAAGTTAAATAATGCAGCAACCTACATTCAATTCCATGTAAGATTACACAAAATGGAATAAAAATTACAATGCAATGCAGAACTTTCTCAATAAAATACGTTTATTTGTGTGTAGCGAACAAAGTGACAATATAGACAGAGTTAGACTTGCTAGCAAGAAGCAGAGTTTTTGATGTGCCTAATTCATAGAGTACCATAACCGTTCATCTGTGTCTGCACTTTTGCCCACCCTGGGCCTCTTTCAGAAGTTCTTTCTTCTTGAGGAACTCAGCGTACATATTTTTGCATTCCCCTGTTAAACTGATGCATATCTAGAGCTCTGCTTTCATGCTCTCTACATCCAGCTGATTCCCTTTATTTCTCCCAGCTGTGGTCATCAGAGAGAAAACCCTCTCCATGTGACAGGTTTCAGAGTAGCAGCCGTGTTAGTCTGTATTCGCAAAAAGAAAAGGAATACTTGTGGCACCTTAGAGACTAATCAATTTATTTAAGCATAAGCTTTCGTGAGCTACAGCTCACTTCATCGAATGCATCCGATGAAGTGAGCTGTAGCTCACGAAAGCTTATGCTCAAATAAATTGGTTAGTCTCTAAGGTGCCACAAGTACTCCTTTCCTCTCCATGTGAGCATTGCTGCACAGTATTGAAAAGATGTAGGAGCTGATCTTCTTAAAGTTCTTGAAGTTGCCCTGTGCTTGGTGAAAATGTTCTGTTGCCTCTCCTCGCTAGTTAGGCAATCCTTTAACACAGAAGAGTTTACCACTTTTAGAATTTCTTCACAGAGCTCATCCATGTCCATTTCTTTCATGCTGCAAGCCTGAACAGCTTCCAAAAATTCTTCAAAGCTGATGCGTTTTTCAAGAGCTAAATTGTACACTTTGCTGTGAAGGCTGTCTTCAGAGAAGTCATACCTGTCATGCAGATACTTCTTTGCTCTTTCATTAAAAGGCCATGAAGTCCTTTTTACACCTTCCAGCAATATTTTCAGTAATCTCCTCAAGCTTAGAATTCAGTGTGTAGCCAAAGAACTTGTTCCTAATCCTTCTCTCCAGTTTCATATTCAATCCATTCAAGAGTTCAGTAACTGAAAGAATACTAAAGCACGTGGCTTCTAAAGCCTCATTACAGTCCTTGAATAGCTTCAGAGCACAGCTCCGAAAGAGAAAATATCTTTCAACTACCTCATTGGCAATGCCCTTGTCCCCAAAGCATTCCCAACTTATTTTGGGACACTCTTACTCTCCTAAACTCTGGAAATAGTGAGTTCGTGGTTTCCAGCACTTCAGTAATCTATTGATTGCTGGCAAAAAAGACAGTCACCTGGTAACAGCGTGTCTGAACCGATCGCACTCTTCCACCTCAACAATGTCACAAATCTCCTTTAATTGTTCTGTTCTAGTGGCAGAAATGTGGAAGTGGGAATAAACCTTTAGAATTAAATGTTCTACGTCAATATCAAGTTTAACTGCTGCATACTTTATTATGTTATGAAGAATGTGTGCAAAGCAGTGGGCTGCTAGAATGTCCTCTTGGACATTTTTCAGTTTCTTGTAAATGCTGTTATACATCCCATAATTTACACTGGCATTATCAGCTGCATATGCTGACAGCTTCTCCAAACTGAGGTCAAAAGTCTTGAGTTTTCCACATATTTCTGTGGCAGTGGCTAGAAGAGTTTCCTGACTATCATTGTAAAAAGCCAAGAGAAAGTATGTAACCCTTTTTTTTCAAAACTGAAATACCTTAAGACTAATAGAAAACACTTTGTTGCTCCCTTATTTGAAGCATCAGTGGCCAAAGAGAAATATAGATCATTAGCCTTAATATATCATAAATGCTTCTGAACTGAATATGGGGCTAAAACGTTCTCACTCAGTGCCTTAGCCATGGTATTTCCTCAAGTCAAGTTTTTAGCCACAGACAAGTCACGGTAAACAGTTTTATCAACTTTTATGCTACAGTCGATGCTTCAGGAAGAATGGTGATGCATAATAGCATGGAACAATTTGCAAAGTTCAGCAGCAGTCGCATTATCGTCACAAGGCAACACACTAGCTTTGAAGAAATTCTTTATCTTAGTTGAAGTAGCTGTACTCTGCGAGTTCTGTTTGTGCTTTTCAGAAGAAATGCATTGATTCAAATCTTCTTTTCCACGATTGATGACATCTATATCCCACCGACTCAGGCTGCAGAATGCATGGCGCTCTCCTTTCCTTCTTTTAGCAATGAATTCAGATTCTTTTGGCCATTTGGGATTAAATTACATTGTTTACAGTCACCGTGCTGAAACACAACAAACTCCAAGACAATGTTGCCTTTATCGACCACAGCAGAGGATTGATCATGAATCGTGAATCATGTTTGAGGGAACAAGCTAAAAGGGAACAAGCTACTTGTACAAGCAGCAGTGTATTCATCCTAATCATGGAGATTATTAATTTTCCACCAGGGATCAAGATTTTAAAAAGATTCAGAGATTTCCCAGGATTCAGAAAGACTGACAGGTGTTCCCATACTGTGCTGGGGAGGTGGGGATAGCATAAGAACCTAAAGAGGGCAATACCAAGAGCCCCAGCAGGGCACAGTGAAGAAGTTTCTTTTTGATGCTTGTATGCAAAATACTAGCTTCACACTAACACCAGATCTGAATCGGACCCTCTGCTCTGAGTGAAAAGAAGATGTTAGCAAACCTAGAATCCCTGAGTCCTTTGGATGTGTTACTTTTACTACTCTTTTCTGCAATGAAGAAGCTACATGATCAAAACATGAGCCACACATTCCAGCTGGTTTGAATGGCCTCAGTAATAAATATGCATTTAAGGGAAAGTCATGCCTGACTAGGGCAAGTCATGCCTGACTAACCTAATTGCCTTCTATGACGAGTTAACTGGCTCTGTGGATGAGGGGAAAGCAGTGGACGTATTATTCCTTGACTTTAGCAAAGCTTTTGATACGGTCTCCCACAGTATTCTTGCCAGCACGTTAAAGAAGTATGGGCTGGAAGAATGGACTATAAGGTGGACAGAAAACTGGCTAGATCGTCGGGTTCAACGGGTGGTGGTCAATGGCTCTATGTCTAGTTGGCAGCTGGTATCAAGTGGAATGCCCCAAGGGTCGGTCCTGGAGCCAGTTTTGTTCAATATCTTCATTAACGATCTGGAGGATGGCGTGGATTGCACCCTAGCAAGTTTGCAGATGACACTAAACTGGGAGGAGAGGTAGATACACTGGAAGGTAGGGATAGGATACAGAGGGACCTAGACAACTTAGAGGATTGGGCCAAAAGAAATCTGATGAGGTTCAACAAGGACAAGTGCAGAGTCCTTCACTTAGGACGGAAGAATCCCATGCACCACTACAGACTAGGGACCGAGTGGCTAGGCAGCAGTTCTGCAGAAAAGGACCTAGGGGTTACAGTGGATGAGAAGCTGCATATGAGTCAACAGTGTGCCCTTCTTGCCAAGAAAGCTAACGGCATTTTGGGCTGTATAAGTAGGGGCACTGCCAACAGATCGAGGGACGTGATCATTCCCCTCTACTCGGCATTGGTGAGGCCTCATCTGGAGTACTGTGTCCAGTTTTGGGCCTCACACTACAAGAAGGATGTGGAAAAATTGGAAAGAGTCCAGTGGAGGGCAACAAAAATGTTTAGGGGACTGGAACACATGACTTATGAGGAGAGGCTGAGGGAACTGGGGATGTTTAGTCTACGGAAGAGAAGAATGAGGGGGGATTTGATAGCTGCTTTCAACTACCTGAAAGGGGGTTCCAAAGAGGATGGCTCTAGACTGTTCTCAGTGGTAGCAGATGACAGAACAAGGAGTAACAGAACAAGCCATTCGGTCCCTAGTCTGTAGCGGTGCATTGGATTCTTCCATCCTAAGTGCAGGACTCTGCACTTGTCCTTGTTGAACCTCATCAGATTTCTTTTGGCCCAATCCTCTAAGTTGTCTAGGTCCCTCTGTATCCTATCCCTACCCTCCAGCATATCTACCTGAACAAGGAGTAATGGTCTCAAGTTGCAGAGGGGGAGGTTTAGGTTGGTTATTAGGAAACACTATTTCACTAGGAGGGTGGTGAAGCACTGGAATGGGTTACCTAGGGAGGTGGTGGAATCTCCATCCTTAGAGGTTTTTAAGGCCCGGCTTGACAAAGCCCTGGCTGGGATGATGTAGTTGGGGTTGGTCCTGCTTTGAGCAGGGGGTTGGACTAGATGACCTTCTGAGGTCCCTGCCAACCCTGATATTCTATATTCTACACGGGTTATTCTGAAATACAGCCACGTTCCATAAGGTGCTGCTTCCACCATTGCTCTGCCTTGCTGCGGAAGTAGTGGTGCCACACAAGTGCTGACATGAGGTGCAGCAGTTGGCTAGAAAGGGATTCTCCCACTATTTTCAGAGCAGCCCTCAGTGCACCATTTCAGAGAGACTGTTTCATTGTTACGTACTTATCCAGACCAGAATTCAGCTGTAAGCCTTATGTTTCTCCTCTGGGTTTTTTTTAGAGCATGCACTCTGGCTTGGAGTCTGGGTATAAGAGTCTTTAATTACATTGTCTGTCACTGTTTTGCTCACAAAGTTTATTGGTGGACCACCGGGGACAGACATGTGTTCCTGCTAGAGCCTGAGTCTACTTCCAGGATCAGGCCCTTGTCTTAGGAAAGCTTCAGTTCTAACAGCCTATTAGCCACCCCTCAGCCACCAGAACCCTGGCCTTGATCCACAATATTACCTTTCTAATTCTGATTTGTCTCCATTCACTCAACCTTGTATTTCAGCCTTGCCCTCTCGCTCTCTTTGACATCCCCTCCTGGTTGTCTTCCCTTCATCTTAAATTTAATATGATAAAAAACGGAACTCCTTTCCTCTCAAGCCTGTCCTGCATTTTCCTTCACTGTTGAAACACTATCATCTTCCTGTTAGTCACTCAGACCATCAACTTGTGAGGTGTCTTTGATTCTTCCCTCTCCCGGGCCCCCATGTCAGGCTGTGTTTTCCTCTCTGGTGTTTCTAAAATCTGACCTTTTGCAAAAGTTCCTGACCCTCCTCATCAGCTCATAGTTTGAGTATTGTCACCTCACAGGCTACTGTGCAAGCCAGCCTGGGCCCCCTGCAGCAGTCTAACCAACCATTAGCCCTGTCAAAGTATTGCCTGGCTGCTTGGGTTGCAGTCTCAAGCAGCCAGTGAGAGGGAAGGGCAGCTGCTGCAGCTGGCCCAGCTGTGGAGCATGGGCCCACCCCTACCTGCAGAACGCTGCATGATGGTGCTGCCCTGCCCTCGCCTGCATGGGCCCACCTGTGCCATGCCTGCCCCCCTCCGTGCCAGCCCTACTCCCGCTGGCTTAACTTTGCATGCAGTGAGGTCACACCATGGGGTTGGGGGCGGCGCACTCTGAAAAATGGCGTTCACCAACTCCACAGTCTCCTCCTCAATTTTCACCAGACAAAGCCATGTCCAGTTCTAAATTGCTCCTGGACATAGACAGGGCTATACAAAATCAGGACTGTCTGGCTGGAACCGAGAGGAATGGCCTCCCTACTTCGAACTTTTTTCCTTATCCTTAGAGCATGTGTCAGGTGGGTAGCACTGTTTGGAGAGACTGGGTATGGTACTGTGCTGGAGGCTTTTGAGCCACGCCACGTCTTCTGATTAGTGCCCAAGCTTTGCGGCTGGATCTTGGCATGTTTAGCTCAGTGACAGCCTCATCCCATTTTGCTCATCTAGAAGCATTTAAGCTTTTAACACGTGTGTCAATGGCTGGATTGCCATGCTCTTCATATTGCTCGAGTTCTGCACGCTCCACATCTAGGCAAGGAATGTAGAGTCTCATTGCAACCTCTTGGAACGGACTCGGTGGTTGCTTTGTAAATGGCTTTTGTGGACAGCATGTCAGCTTCTTCAATAGAGACGTCATGTGGGATACAAGTTATGTACTGGTCGGTGAACTGTGTAAAGCTGGGCCAGTTTGCGTTCCAATAGTTCCAGTGAGGGTAGTTCGTGGTACTCACAATAAGTATGACAGGTTTCAGAGGAGCAGCCGTGTTAGTCTGTATTCGCAAAAAGAAAAGGAGGACTTGTGGCACCTTAGAGACTAACCAATTTATTTGAGCATCAGCTTTGCATCTGATGAAGTGAGCTGTAGCTCACGAAAGCTCATGCTCAAATAAAGTGGTTAGTCTCTAAGGTGCCACAAGTCCTCCTTTTCTTTTTATAATAAGTATGGTTACTCCAACATTGATACGGATTGGATGATGTTGACTATCTGGGAAGGTTTTCAATACACTGCTTACAGCTTGAAGCCTGTGCTGATGGTCCAGATGAGGTCGCCTGGCAGAATGAAAAGTACCCCATCATTTTCGACCCTGGAAGATGTGAAGGTCCTGGAGCAAGACCCAGTTCAAAACATCAACTCCACTTTGATCTGACTCTCTGCATCTCGAGTAGGAGCTACCTCCAAAAAATCTCCAAAACTGATGGCAGAGTGTGAGAGCTTAGAAAGAATATTTGGGGTAGGCAGGGGTGAAAGTAAGGCGGTACGGGCCGGTACAGCATACCAGTAAAAGGTAGCTGCCAGTACCGGCCCGTACCTCTGCACTTTAATGTCGCTGCCCCTTTTGTCCACCCCCTGGCCGCCACGGGGGCAAAAAAAGTAGCTGCCCTGGGGCCGCAATTTAAAAGGGCCCGGGGCTCCGGCTGCTGCTGTTGCGGCAGCACCAGCCAGAGCCCCAGGCCCTTTAAATCGCCGCTGGAGCCCCGGGCGGTGCGGGCCAGGGAGCTCAGATGGACTGGCTGGGGGATGCTGATCCCCAGTCCTGCCCCAGGCCCCGCTCCTTCCGGGGGAGAGGTGGGAGGTAGGGGAGGGGAAGAACAGCCGTATACCGGTAAGTGCTCCATTTTACCTTCACGCCTAGGGGTAGGCCTAGTCAGTGGCCTTGTACACCTTTACCACTCTGAAATGAGAACTCTTCAGCCGAATGAGATGGGATTGGGTCCGTGTCAGCAAGATCTGGTCTAACACAGGCGTAGCACATCCACATCTGCGCTATGTCTGGAGGCTAGGGACTGGAGAACGGAGTGTTTTAGCAGCTTAGACCTTCAGTGTTTAGCTGAATGATTTTCAGGAATGATCCAATGCCCAAGCCAGATTGCTGAGATCACTTGAAAGTCCATCTAGCTAGGATCTAAAAGTTTTGGTCTTCTGGTTGCAACTTTAATTTCTCCTGCTGAGGTAGGGTGTTCTACAATAGGAGGTTGCTGCATTATGGCAGGGGGGATCTGGGAGAGGGACATACACCTCGTGATGGAGAGGGGAGATGGCAGGGGGCAGAACAGGGCATATGCCCCACTCTGTGACGGGGCTGGATGATGGCAGAGGTGAGGGTGGGAGGGACTTACACCCTGTGGTGTGATGGGAACAGGCATATGCCTTGTACGGTGATGGGGATGGGCAATGAAAGGAAGATCTGGGGGAGGGGCAGGCTTATCTGCAGGATATTTATGAATCTTTTTTCATTAGCTTTAATCACATTAAAAACAAACTCTGAAACCAGCAGGAGCATGTGTGTGTTGGGGGAGGGGAGGAATAGGCGAGTGGTCAGATGTGAGCTGGGGTGGGGACAGGCGAATGGCCAGATGTGAGCATCCGGACAAACAAGCTGCTATCCTTCCCTGCTTGCCCTGAGCCAGGAAAAAGGCCTTGTCCACGCAGCCAAGAGGCACTGTTTACAGGGGAGGGCGCCGCTGCTAAGTGGTTACTGGGCTGGGCCAGGCCTTAGACAGCAGGACTGTTCTCTTTGCAAAGTCTCTCCAGCCGCTGGTCTCTCTTGGTGTGTGTTAACCCTGCAGGAGCCTTTGCCAGTCATCTCCCCTCCTGGAGCTTCTGCCAGCCACAGCCGCAGGGTTCTGCTCCTGATTCCCAGGACGACCAGGCAGTGGAGAAGCTGGCTCCAAACTCTCAACTGAGTGCAAAGCTGGGTCCCAGCCCAAGGAGTCACAGGGAGAATAGCAGTAACTGGCATATAACAGGGCTCAGGCAGCAGAGAGAAAATGGACAAATGGACCTGCTCCCCCTCCACGTAGGTGTGACTCTGTGCAGCTACAATGGGCACCTCTACACAGGGCATGTAGGCTTAGCACAGCAACTCCCCTTCAATGAGCCCTTCTGCACAAAGGCAGGTCTGAGACCATTAGTCAGTGCTGCATCTTGAGAGCTCCACTGTGGCTAGGGACTCGGCGGCCAAGGCTGCCTCAGCTGGCTGCAGACAGCACAGTGGGCAGAGGAGGAGATGCCCGAGACTGCAGCCTTTAAAGTAAAGGGAAATGGCCAACAGTGTGGCATAAACAGCAGGGACGCAGGGGCTGGAGGCAGCACTTGTCAGCCATGTCTGAAAGTATTTAACAAACAAGGGGTTGCCTTGCCCCACGTCCCACCCTCCACCCCATGCTGGGTCGGGGCAGGACTGCCCAGAGCTCACTGGCCAGTCAGGGGGAGAGCTAGGAAGGACACCAGGCCTCCCATACCAGAGCCAATGTCTCTGTGATCTTCTGGACCCAAGCCTCTGTCTCAGTGGCTTGCCAGCGCTGGTTTCCCACATGGGCCCTTCCAGCACAGGAAGCTGTTTATTTCAGCTGTGACTCCTGCTGCAGTTTGAATTGATTTGGGGTTTAACCCTGGGTCCCCTACCAAAAGCAACAGTAAATAACTTCCCTTCCCCGACCCCCACCGGATGCTCCCACAGGATTCAATGGACAGACCCTTGTGTGCACAAGTGACTCCCTCCCTCCCTCCCCTGGGAAAGGAGCATCTCCAGAAATAGCATCAAGGCTGCTCCTGTCCTGCTGGGGTCTGCAATGCTCCAAAGAGGCTGCACCAGGCAACCCCTCATCTCCCCAAACCCAGGCCTGGCCTGCTGATGCTGAGTTAAGGTGTTCCTGCACCCTGGGTCTGCTGGCCCAAGGTCATTAGGCTTTGCCGGGCCCTCGGCACAGGCTGCTGTGTAACAGAGAGCAAGCCCAGAAGGATCTCACATCCATCTAGGCTTCACTGAGGCAGAAAACACACAGGAAATCCATGGCGAACAGAATAAAGTCGCAGCTGCTCTGAGGGTTGGACAGGCCCCACAGAATGCACCAGCACGTCCTGGGGCCATGAAGTCCATTCAACTCACCCAGCCGCATGGGGCAAGTAAAATGTCTGCTGTTCTTATGAAAGCAGAGTGCATCCAGCTATGAGAGCACTGGGGCAGGGAGGCTGCCAGGCCAGGAACAGCACCTCCCTCTTTGTTTGCTTTCCGACAACATTCCCACCAATGAATTTTAGTTCTTAAGAACATTCATAGGGTGTGGGGGGTGGGAGGCACTTATGCCAGTCTGTGTTCACACAGCTAGTCACACTGCAAATGCTTCAGTAGCCACCACCCAATCAAGGAGCAGAACATTACCACATTACTTGGGTGACTGAATCATAGAATCATAGAATATCAGGGTTGGAAGGGACCTCAGGAGGTTATCTAGTCCAACCCCCTGCTCAAAGCAGGACCAATCCCCAACTAAATCATACCAGCCAGGGCTTTGTCAAGCCTGACCTTAAAAACTTCTAAGGAAGGAGATTCTACCACCTCCCTAGGTAACGCATTCCAGTGTTTCACCACCCTCCTAGTGAAAAAGTTTTTCCTAATATCCAACCTAAACCTCCCCCACGGCAACTTGAGACCATTACTCCTTGTCCTGTCCTCTTCTACCACTGAGAATAGTCTAGAACCATCCTCTTTGGAACCACCTCTCAGGTAGCTGAAAGCAGCTATCAAATCCCCTCTCATTCTTCTCTTCTGCAGACTAAACAATCCCAGTTCCCTAAGCCTCTCCTCATAAGTCATGTGTTCCAGACCCCTAATCATTTTTGTTGCCCTTCGCTGGACTCTCTCCAATTTATCCACATCTTTCTTGTAGTGTGGGGCCCAAAACTGGACACAGTACTCCAGATGAGGCCTCACCAATGTCGAATAGAGGGGAACGATCACATCCCTCGACCTTCTGGCTATGCCCCTACTTATAGATCCCAAAATGCCATTGGCCTTCTTGGCAACAAGGGCACACTGTTGACTCATATCCAGCTTCTCGTCCACTGTCACCCCTAGGTCCTTTTCCGCAGAACTGCTGCCTAGCCATTCGGTCCCTAGTCTGTAACGGTGCATTGGGTTCTTCCGTCCTAAGTCCAGGACCCTGCATTTATCCTTGTTGAACCTCATCAGATTTCCTTTGGCCCAATCTTCCAATTGCTCACTGCAGGATGGATGGTGAAACTCAAAGCAAACTGCCTGTTAGCATCTTGAGGCCTGAGCTCCACTGACATCCAGAGGGTATGGCTGACCAAGGAGCACATCCAGCTCTTGGTGCAGATCATCCTCAAATCTCAGAATAGGCCACATCCCCTGAATAAACTGTTCCTGGATGACTTGCCCTGCTCTAGCCATGAGCGTCCCAATGGAAAACAGAGGCCTGGGCTGGTAGAGAATCAAATCATCCCCTTCATCTGCTCTCCGGGGGGGGTCTAGCAGTGAAGGAGGATGAGCTTTCGGTTATGGGACTAGACCAGACCTCAGGAGACCTGGGGCCCAGACCCATCTCTCCCCCAGACTTGCTGTATGTGCCTGGAAAAGCCACTGTCACTCGGTGCCTCAGTTTCCCTGGTCTGTACAATGGAGATAGTAAATAACAATCTATAACTTAAGTCATCAGGACAGTGAGGGATCAGAGGAGGATCAGTTTATGCCCCCAGACTACTCAGATGTTCTCCTTCAGAGAGAAGATGGATATTGTATTTCCCTAGGGAGCAGAACCAACTCCATGTAACTCCCTGCAGCCAGGGAGCAGCCACTCCAGCCCTCTGCACTCAGACCCAGCTTCAGTGTGGAGGGAAGGTTGCAACACAGCACCCACTGCCCAAGCAGTGTCAGTGCTGACTCGCTCCCTGGCCTTCCCTGGGAAAGCCCTTTGGCGGCACTGGCAAGAATGCAGACTCTGTGCTCAACGACACAAAGTGGCTTACAAACATTTTCCAGCTTGCTCACTCTCTCCGGGGCCTGACCTATCCCTCAGCCTGGCACTGCATGGAGAAAACAGCAGCAGACAGTCCGTTCTTTGCTTGCTGGAGGGGAGGGGAGCAGAGGAGAGGAGAGGGCCTGGGAAGTGGTTGCAGAGAACTGGTGCCTTGATCACAGTGAGGACACTAGTGGTGCCCAGGGGGTGGGGAAAGGGACTCTTTTCTATCTGAGTCAGGCCTCTACAGCATTACTGAGCATGAAGACAACTGACCCTGGGCAAAGCCTAGCCACAGCCAGAGAGCAAGAGATGGCGTGGGGAGAAAGGAGCGAGACAGGGACGCTCAATGCAAAGCAAATGTTAAAACTGTGTTAGAATCAAATCAAAAGCAGGAAAGTTCAGGTTCGTGCAGCATAGAAACGCAAGTACCGCCAGCTAGCCTGCTCCAACCAGGCCTTCGAGCCTGTGTCCTGTCCCCAGCACCAGCAGCCTCAGTAAAGGTGCTAGAGAGGCCATATCCTGCCTTTTGGGACAATTTTTTCTTAACTCCCAGCTCAGATCCTCAATGAGAACTGGTGGCATAGCATTTCACAGCCTAATTGTGTTCTGTGATTCCATTAGCAGTTTTAAATGTGATGTCTTTCAGTTTCAATCTCTGTGCATCTACAGAACATTTTCTAACCCTGTTTTTGTTGTTAAAGTGTAGTTTATCACAGGGCTGTTCAGCTAACACAATGGACACCACACCATCCCCATGGAGGGTCAGATGCCCAAAGCAAGACCTGCAGAAACCTTTGCTTTTGCATTTTCTGATTTATCTGCAACCTAGCACAGTAGCAACTCAGCTGTTGACAGTGCAAAAGCTTTATTGTTGTGATGGTGGGAAGACACCAAGAAATCTTAATTTGCAGAATGTTAAAGAATGCAGCAAAAATTACAAAAAGACCCTAAAAATCACAGGAGCTGCAGTTTTCTCCACAGCCCCTGATCTTCCCCCATTTCTGATATCTGGGCCAAGTCTACACTACTACTTATGTTGGCAAAATTTATGTAGCAACATAAATTTATAAAGCAAAATTTATAAAGCAACATAAATTTTGGCAGCATAAATGGCAGTGTGCACAGGGCTATGTCGATGGGAGAGCTTCTCCCGCCAATATAGCTACCACCGCTTGTTCAGGTGGTTTTATTATGTCAACGGGAGAGCTCTCTCCCGTCAGCATACAGCAGTTACAGAAGTGATCTTACAGAGGCACCGCTGCACTGGTACAGCTATGCCACTGTAAGCTGACTAGTGTAGACATGGCGTAAGTCAGGTTGGTTTTTTTGCAGGGCTGAATTTTGCTGCGGATGTTTTAATGAGACATTTGTTATCTCTCACATGCCCATTATCCCAACAGCAACCCTGGACCCATCAGGCTCAGTGTGGAATTATGCCAGCAAACGTGCGCCAAAGAAATTTTTCAATCACTTAAAATTGCCTTCCCAACTCGTTCTTCAGCATATCTCGGTTACCTTCTGTGTGATTTTAAAAAAATCCCCCTTTTTTATTCTGTTATAAAAGGAAAGTATCTTCTTCAGAACCATGCAGAGCTAACAAAACTTAACCCGAGGGATTTTGCTCATATTAAAAATGTTTATAAATAAAATATACAAAAAAGCCATGCTAAAGGAACAGCAAGATTGCAAAGTCAAGCACTTAAAAATGAGAAATGCTAGAAGAGCCACAGCTCCCTCACAACTTTAAAGTGGCCACTTTGAGCTTCTGCATGTTGATAATGTTTTTAATTACATGATCACAGACTTTTGTTTCCCACTGAATTCCTGCCTCATTTCCTATGGGTTTTTTTTTAAAAGCAAATTGAAAAATACAGGAATTCCATCATCAGCAGGATTGGGGCCTTCAGCTCCACAGTACGGACCTCTGCCACTTGAACTAACAGAGTAACTGATAGCAGTAGTAGGCTATTATCTTCTATGTGGACCAGTCACTAGAGGAGGGATGAGACACATGCTTTAAGTAAGTAAACAGCTTCCTCCTTCCCCTCCTCATTGCCTGGGTGCCAGCAGGGGAGCACAGGAGAGGCAGCCTCCCAGCTCTCAATTCCTGTGCCTGTCATCACAGCAGCTTGCAGCAGCTCTGAAGAACAATTGCAGGGAAAGTCCTGCAGAGCTGCTGTAGTCCCAGGATGGAGCATGCTTAGTCGCTCTGTAGGGATGGAGCATGCTCCCTGCAAAAAGAATGTCTGGAGAATTGAGCTGCCAAACACAGATGGAGGGTATGTAAGGGTGTTGCCCCCCAAACTGTATACATTTATTTTTTTCCAGTAGTTTACAATTCAGATTAAAAAAAAAAAATTTCTACGCACCCGCGATTCCTAATGTGAAGGGCAAAGCCAACTGGAACCCAACTGGCTCTCTGATTTCCACCCCTCACAGCAGGTATTGCAGTATTTGCAGAAATTGATGCAACAATACGCAACTCAGAGGTGATGCGTGACACACACACACACCCCACCCAGATTTCTCCCAGGGTTTCTATCTGCTGGAGACACCTGACTCCTCCCCAGGGCAAAGGCTGGGGGCTGGCTGCTGTATGAGACTCACCGCCAACTTCTCCCCTCCTCACACAGGCCTGGGCTCAGCAAAACCACCACAGAGCTTCCCCTGGGTGGGCAGGGCACTTTGCCATGGGGCGCTGGGCACCCTCACCATGCTGCAGAGTGGACAGTGCTCGCACCTGCTCTCAGCAGTGTCCACAGCGCCTCTCACCCACTCGCCTCCCCTGCTGCTGCTCACACTTTGCTGCACACAGCTGACTCTAGCCCTCAGTGCCCAGCATCTGTTCCCCACCTCCCAAGCACAGCTGGCTCCTGCCCCCTCCCCCAGCACACATTTTGTTCTAGCCCTCCATGCCCAATATCTGTCCCTCTACCCTCTCCTGCACAGCTGGCTCCTGCCCTCCTTCCCCTCCACCCCCACCCCTCACAGTACACCGCTGGCTCTAGGCACCAAGCTCATATCTCACTCCCACACACAGCTGGATTGTAGGCTCAGTACAGTTCCCTCCCTGCATCCTTAGACTTAACTATTTCCAATTTGCTTACATGTGAGTGAACACTGATATAAAATACTGAAATTAAGCTTTTAAAGTTTTTACTTAAGTAAAATAATTTGATGGACCTATCTAAAACCAAGAAAAGCTAAAATGGATATTCGGAAGTCTTTTGTGAAAGCAACTGTGGAACTGTCAGTGGCTGATTCACTGCAGGATATTACAACACTTCCAGGCCAGGCCCTGCCTCCACCTGCCTTGGCTCTGGACTCCTTCTCATCGTAAGTACAGCAAGAGGATCTTGAATCTTTGGGTGCAGTGAGTATGGGTTCTCTAAGCACATATACGACTGAAGATGATGTGAGAAGCATAACTGCTCCTATAGATCTCGGAGGAAAAAGAAACGGGCCTAATCAACCACATTTGCCTGATTTTCCAAAGAGAATGTTTGAGATACTTAACTGTTCTTTTCCAGTTTTCCATTACAACAACATTCCTTGGGTTGAATATTTTGTTCAACAAGATGCTGTGTTCTGCTTTCGCTACTGTCACTTCCATTCTGAAACAGGCTATGTGGACGATTCATTTATCAAAAACAGTGTGCAGGATTGGAAGAAAATCTCTGAAAAATTGTATAATCATGCTGTTTCCTATGTTCATGTGAAATGTATGGAAAAGTAGCAATGCTTCCATAGAGAAGAAACTGGATCAATAGTAGTGAAGCTTTTGGCAAGTCATAAAAGTACCATTGAGAGAAACCGGGACTACCTTACTAAGTACTGTGTGATATTGTCAAGTTACTTTCAAAACTTGGCTTACTGTTTTGAGGGCACAATGTGGGAAAGGAATCTAAACTGAAAGAGAATTTCCATGAATTTTGTGATTTCTTTTCATAGTATGACAAAACTTTCAATAAAACATAAGCAAATTATTTTAATTATACAAGCCCTGGCTTTTAAACCTAAGTGCTGCCAATTTGTGCAGATTTGATTTGCAAAGAAATTGTACAGGCAACGAATAAGACTTTTTCTCCCCCCCGCCCCCATAATTGCAGATGAGGCCAGGTCTTTTAAGACAGAGCAACTTTCAGTTTGTATCAGATATGAAGAAAACCTAGAGATTAAAGAAAGGTTCCCGTGCCTCATCAACTGATTGTCATAAGAATGGCCATACTGGGTCAGACCAAAGGTCCATCAAGCCCAGTGGCCAATGCCAGGTGCTTCAGCGGGAAATGGCATTTATACTGCCATAAAGACACCTTTGAGATGAGTAGATTGCAGAATGTGCCAATAGTTGCTCAATCTTATGATGATATTTCTGTGAGGTCAGGATACATAGCTGGGATTCAGCAGCAAATGAAAGAAGACCATCCGTTTGCAATGAATGTACACTGTATGACACACAAACTCAACTTCGTTCTCATAAAGTAAGTCATAGTGCTGTTAGCTTTCTAAATGTACTGGAGAAATTGTATCCAGTCTTTGCAGAGCCAACCAAGCATCAGAGTTTTCTCGACATGAAGACAACTTTAGGTCTTAAGCATCAAGAGATCATGCAGCCCAGTAATACGTGTTGGGCATGTAAGTGGAGAAATGTGTTTGCAGTAAAAACGCAATACACTGCCATCATGCGGTGTCTAAAAGATCTGAATGAACAAGGTGAAAGTTGATCTGTGGGAGAGAATGGCCTTTATCATCACATGACTGGAGTTTAATTCAGTGCTTTCAACATATTATGAAAGTTGTTCATGTCGCTCACAAAGGATTTCAAGGCATCGACACCATGCTTGCAAAAGCTTCCTCTGTCATAGAGAAAATGAAAGTGCACTTCGAGAAATGCAGAAGTGAAAGAGGCTAGAATGAAATGTGGAAAGAAGTTGCAGAATTCTGTCAAGACTATAACATTGCAGTGCCAGATGAAGACACACGTCACTCACCAAAATAAAAAGAATAGTAAAAGCCTCAGCAGCTCTTACAGACTTCACTGTCCCAATAACTTTGGGTCAAAGAGAGTGTGTGGATGAGACAACAAATGCACATAGAACACCCAAGACGGTAAGTGCACCTGAAAAAAGCATGTGGCATCAGCAGTTATTATGTTGGACTAGATTGATAACTGGTATATTTCTGATATGGGAAATGTAAGAAAGAGTGACTCCACAGCAGACCCCAGAATTTGGCCTGACCATTAGGAAGAAATATGTTTCTCAGCCACCCTGCTGAGTCTGTGTTGATTGAAATTGCCTGTCAGTTTTACAAGGTCAGTGTTAACTGTAGAAGTACATCCAGAGACAAAGAGATTGTTCTAAAAGTAACAAGCTGTCCTTTATGGCTGGTACAACTTTGTTTTCCTGAACTCTGGAATAAGATGTGTGAACCCCCCACTCTTGCATGCTTATCTTGTTTGTTTCCTTTTAGATATAATAAGTGAGATCAATATTGAAGTCTGCCATGTCCCACTGATTTTAGAATGGTTATGTTAAAGGATGGGTAGGTGATTAAAATGCAGATGTGACAGGATACATGTTGGAGTGTGATTGTATGTATGTATGATTGAATGAGGAATGGAAGATTAAAGGTTGAGGTGCCAGCCTTAAAATAAGATCATCTGGCTGAAGAAAGCAGTGGACGAGATAGCCCGATAACCCTGAGGGCATACTTGCCCCAAGGACAGGAGGGCCGAAGAACAAGATAACAGCATACTGTCATTTTGTCACTGCTGTGCCATCTGCATGATTGATTATCACCTCAAAAGTGAGAACAGTGATTGATTATCACTTCAATCACGAAAACAGCATGATGAGGAAAACCCCATAGACTTGCATGAGGATGGGTCCCTATAAAGACAGACCCTAAAGACTGAGGACTTCGGGTCTGATTCTGCAAACCAACCTCCAGGAGCATCGGATGCGCCCTGTTCCCCCCTCGTGTCCCCTGGCCAGTGACTTGGCATGAGCAACTCCTAGGATGGTAACTATAACAACTTTGCAGAACTTGTGTGTGTATGTGTGTATGAGTGAATGAGATGTTATAGCTATAACTGATTGCTTACTCTGATTCTTTCTGTAGTCACAATAAACGTGGCATTTTGCCTTATCCCCTTTAATAAGATCCTACTGGTTTTTATTTTATTGGTATAACAGTACCCATCCTGACAGGTTTCAGTGGTAGCCGTGTTAGTCTGTATCAGCACACACAAAAAGAGGTGTCCTTGTGGCATCTTAGAGACTAACAAATTTATTTGGGCATAAGCTTTCATGGGCTAGAACCCATTTCACCAGATGTATGAAGTAAAAGATACAGGAGCAGGTATAAATACATGAAAGGATGGGGGGTGCTTTACCAAGTGTTAGGTCGGTCTAATGAGATAAATCCATTAACAGCAGGATACCAAGGGAGGAAAAATAACTTTTGAAGTAGTAAGAGAGTAGCCCATTACAGACAGTTGACAAGAAGGTGTGAGTAACAGCAGGGAGAAATTAGTATTGGGGAAATTAAATTTAGGTTTCGTAATGACCAAACCACTCCCAGTCTTTATTCAGGCCTAATCTGATGGTATCCAGTTTGCAAATTAATTCCAGTTCTGCAGCTTCACGTTGGAGTCTGTTTTTGAAGTTTTTTTGTTGAAGAATTGCCACTTTGAGGTCTGTTATTGAGTGACCAGAGAGATTGAATTGTTCTCCTACTGGTTTTTGAATGTTATGATTCCTGATGTCAGATTTGTGTCCATTTAATCTTTTGCGTAGAGATTGTTTGGCCAACGTACCCCCAACCTGAAGCAAATACTCACCAGCAACTACACACCACACAACAAAAACACCAACCCAGGGACCAAACCCTGCTACAAACCCCGGTTGCAACTCTGTCCACATATCTATTCAAGGGACACCATCACAGGACCTAACCACATTAGCCACAACATCTGGGGCTTGTTCACCTGTACATCGACCAATGTGATATATGCCATCATGTGCCAGCAATGCCCCATTGCCATGTACATTGGCCAAACTGGACAGTCTTGAAAATTGGTATGCCAACCAACATCCTGGGGGAGATTTTTGAGCACAAATCTGGATCATTTGGTCAAGAGATTCCTGAGCCCAATGTTAGTTCTCCCAATTTAGTGTGCAGCTCTGGAGCTGTGGTTGGCACAGAGAAAATGGGAGGTGTTGGCAGGCATGGGCAGGGCTCTCCAAAGTTCGCAGTGCCTCTGACCACCCGTAACGGGGCAGAGGTAAAGCTGGGTTGAGTGTGATGTCAAACTTTCCTGGTTGTCTTGTGTTGGTGTTTTGTGGATCTCAGAGGCTCTCATTTTTAGATGCCACCATCTGCAATCTGGAAGGGCAGAGGCACACCATGCAGCCTTACCTCCCCCTCAACGGTCCCTGTTAGTGAACTGAGATGGTGACTGCTGCTCTCCAGAGCACTGGCCCAGAGCCTCTTCCTGCAGGCAGCAGCTGCACACTTAACTGGAGCGTCACAATGTCATAGAGGTTAAGGCCAGAAGGGACCACGTCACCAGCTCATTTAGTCTGACCTCTGCATGCAACAGGCCACCAGCATCACCCAGCACCCACATACTAATCCCAACAACCAAATGAGACCCTCAGGAGATTAGACTGTTATGTGCCACAGGCCAAGAATAGGAGGGACTGAGGTGCACCAGTGCCAGAGGCCCCTGCAGTGGCAGGGGAATGATTAAGTGAGATATACAGAGGTAATCCTTGCCAGTGACCCACACCCACACAATGCAGAGGAAGGTGAAAAAAACCCCAAGGTCCCTGCCAATCTGACCAAGGGGGAAACTCTTCCCCGACTCCACACATGATGATCAGTTAGACCCTAAGCATGTGATGAAGAACCAGCCAGCCAAGCACCTGAGAGAGTGCTTGATGCTATCTCAGAGCCTTAGCCCTCCCTGCCCAGTGTCCCATCTCCATCTGTGCACAACCCTGGTGCTTTAGAGGAAGAACATAAAAAAAACCCTCCCAGAATACACTGGGGGGAAATAATCCCTTCCCAACCCCTGCTGGTGGCTGGTTGAAACATGAAGCATGAGCTTGAGGAACATGAGATATAAAGCGGAAGCGACTCTCAGGGCTGCTGAGCCTGCCCTCCACCATCACAAGCAACCCCGTCACACAAATGTGTCCAGATCCCTCTTAAGTTATTTGCCCCCTCAACTACTATGGGGAGGCTGTTCCAGAATCTCATCTCTCTGATGATTAGAAAACTTCTAATTCAAGCCTGAATTTGTTCATGGCCAATTTATGTCCATTTCTTCTTGTGACAACATTGTCCTTTAGCTTAAATAGCTCTTCACCCTCCATGGTATTTATCCCCAAATGAATTTTCAGAGAACAATCAGATCTCCTCTCAGCTTCCTTTTTGTAAGGTTAAACAAGCCATGCTCTTCCAGTCTCCTCCCATAAGACAGGCCCTCCATTCCCCTGATCAGCCTAGTAGCTCTTCTGTGCATCTGTTCCAGTTTAAATGAATCTTTCTTGAACATGGGTGACCAGAATTGTACCCAATGTTCCAAATGAGGACTTACCAGTACCTTGTACAGGACATTAATTCTTCTCTGTCTCTACTGGAAATGTCTCGCCTGATCCATCCTAAGATCGCATTTGTTTTTTTCACTGCCGTATCACACTGGTGGCATATAGTCATCCTCTGATCCACCCACACACCCAGGTTTTTCTCTTCCTCTGTTTCCAACTGATGAGACCCAAGCTTGTAGCAGAAATTCTTATTATTAGACCCTAAGTTCAATGACCTTGTACTTTGTATTACTGAATTTCATCCCATTTCTATCACTCCAGTCTTCAAGATCATCCAGATCTTCCGGTATAATATTCTGATCCTCCTCTGTATTGATGATGCCTCCCAACCTTGCAACATCAGCAAATTTCATTAGCACACTCTTACCTTTTGTGCCAAGGTCATTAATAGAAATATTGAATGAAATTGGTCCTAAGACTGATCCTTGAGGAAGTCACTAGTAACTTCTCTCCAGTTTGATAATTCACCTTTCAGCACAAACTGTTGCCTTCTCCCTGTTGGCTGATTCCATATCTACCTTACTATGCTTGTACTGATTCTCTAATTTAACTAATAGTTTCCCATATGATACTGTATCAAATGCTTTACTGAAGTCCAAACATATTAGCTCTACTGCACTTCCCTTAACTAAAAAATCAGTTACTTCCTCAAAATTCAAGTGTCTAGAGAAGGGGTATCAGTCTGGGGCTGTGCCATCACTGCCCCTAGTCCTCACTGAAGCCTTCTACTGCCACGAGAATCTATCCAGCAGAGATGTAGAGGTAAAACTCAGACATGACAGGCAGCACTACAGCTGCCTGACTGCCAAGCAGAGAAGGGTATAATACTGCTCTGAGCAAGCAATCCATGCCACTCACGTATTACTGCACAGGAGAAGCTTGCCATAAGAGAGCAAGAACAGGGGATCAAACTTCATCTGTGTGAGTGACAATCACAAATGGGCCTTCCCAAATACATACAGTTCATGGCAGCAGCCACTGCAGAAGCTTCCTGCAGGGATCTGTGTGCCCTTTAGCTTGAAGAGTAAATAGACCTGTAACTGCTCCAGCAGCTTTCCAAATGCAGCCAAGTGCTCCTGGGAAAGGAGACAGCACCTTCCCCATGCAGGATGCTGTGTGTTCTGACACCAGATTGATTACATCAGTGCAGGAGGATGCAGCCCCAGTGCCAAGGTTAAACAGAACAAAGATCAAAGGAAAATAAGAGCCTCTCCTCAATTAACAACTCTTTGCATAAGTGGAAGAGAACATTCCAAACCGGTTTGGATGGAATGTAAATGGGCCAGTCAGCACATTCACACTGTGCTGTGCTCTGGCCTGCAACTCTTCTAGGTGCCACTGCAGAGGGTTGTGCATGCATCGGAACACACTCTGCCCCCACCATCCCAAGTGTCATCATACAGAGTGCTGCGCACATACCAGCACACACTTCACCCCACACTGTTCACACACTATGTCACCACACCGAGCACCATGCATGCGCTGCTACATACTCCAACTTACATGCTAAAGCTTCTTGCTCCTATTTGCCCTGCAAGTCCCAAAACTGTCCAGACAGACGGGGCTGGACTCTATTTCCAAGGATAAGTTTAAATTACATCCGTGACACCTACACAGACCCACTTGCCACCACTGGCTGCACTTGTGTCACCAAGGTCATAATTCAGCCTGCATATCTTTATTACCAAGCACAATATAGCAAGAACCCAGCTTGACTCTCAGATCCCACAGGAAGAGCACAGGATTCAAAGTGGCACCTTACTTGATCTGGAGTTATTGAAAGACAATACTCATTGAGTCCCATGATGCCACTTGCTGTGAGTGACTCCTCAGGCTGGACCTGCCTTTTAACAGCAGACTTTATGAATGTTGTGGGAAAGGAACCCCTTCCAGTGCATAAGGGTGCAAACGCCGGGCCAGAAGGCAGAGATAGCAGAATGCTGACAGTAGTATGGAAAATGTACTGAAATGGAGCTGGGCAGACAGGAAGGGACTGAACACCAGCACTAGGAAATACCCTCCCAGGAAAAGACAGGCACACTTTGAGTCTCCTTTGAGATTTGCAGCATGTCTCGGTGAGCTGGCACTCTGATACCAGGGTGATGGGCAACTTTACAGGAACACAGATTAGGGTTAGTTAGATAGGCAGGTAGGTTGCAATAGGCAGCCATGCAGGACTTCCAACACTATTTGTTACAGGATCTGCAGTGCAGAGTGAAGCCACAGAAGGGCCTGGCTCAACTTCTTATTCGTTACTATTATTACCAAATATGTCTTGAGTTCCACCTGTGTCCTGGCTCGCCCAGCACTGTCACCATGGCCCCAGCCGCCCGGCACTGCTGCTGCTGCCCTGGCCAGCCAGCACCATTGCTATTGTTTCATATTTGGACAACCTTTACCTAAAAGTCCCCACTATCTTACAAGTATCAGAGGGGTAGCCATGTTAGTCTGTATCCACAAAAACAACGAGGAGTCCAGTGGCACCTTAAAGACTAACAAATGTATTTGGGCATAAGCTTTCGTGGGTAAAAAACCCACTTCTTCAGATGCATGGTGTGAAAATTACAGATGCAGGCATAAATACAGATATACATAAATACATAAATACAGGCCTGCATCTGTAATTTTCACTCCATGCATCTGAAGAAGTGGGTTTTTTACCCACAAAAGCTTATGCCCAAATAAATCTGTTAGTCTTTAAGGTGCCAATGGACTCCTCACTATCTTACATTAACCAGAAAAATTCCACCCCATGCAGACTCTGCACCAGGCTGGAACCGATCATCCTCAGTTTAGCAGCTTCACTGTAGTACTCATGACCATAACTCCCCTGGGGCCCAATCACAGTGAAGTGAATGGGAATTATGTGAACAGGATCAGGATGACACCCTTGCATCTTCTTGGCTCCCTCTATAAGGCACAATACCATCGTGTCTTTTGGAGTCTTACTGTTGAGACACTGGGCCCTAACAAGCATATAACTTCAAGCAGAGCCAGCCAATGCCCTCTGTGCACCTCCCTTCTCTCAATCTGAAACCCTTCAAATGCACAAGGCTCCCCGTGCTGACCAGCCTTGGCCAAGCTGTCTGGCTCCCAGGACAGCTAAGGCTGTGGGTGCTGTGCCCCCCACAGGAAGTGGGTCTTAGCATCTGACAGTTCCAATCTTGCAATGTGCTTCTATTTCCCATCCTCAAGGAGAGCAGCGACTTACACTGGTGGTGCTTATCCTGGCTTAAAACCCCAGACATGTGCCTCTCTGATATTCCCCATTTAAAGGGAATCCCTCATATTAGTCCCAAAGTTAGACAGTCTGTCTGAGTTCAGTGTTGCCCCCGAGCTAGTGTTGATTACTGACACCCAGCGCAGAGTCTGGCGCTGGAGTGAGAGAGCTATTTATGCCAAAGGAAGGAAGCCCATAGCATTTTGAGTTTCCTGCATGAATAATTTTTTGGTGTCCCTCTTTGTGGGTCTTTGTCACACAGCATCTCCTATGTCTGGATCCTTGCGAGGCGGCTGGGGTAATGCACGGCTTTGCCTGATGGTCTGCACTTGCACATCTATGTTGGCTGCAGGCCACAGATTAATGAAATTGGGACCAATCCGCAGTACAGAGGAGGTCTGAGCCCAGGCATGGAACTGCCAGGCCTCCAGTCTGTGGAAGCTGCCACCACAGGGCAGCCATGCAGCGTCGCAGTAGTTCCTTCATTAGGCATGATTATGGGGTGTTTGGGGCTATTCTGAGCCTCTGACCCACATGCAGTGCCAGCTCTGTGCAAGGGGAAGAGCCCTTGAAAGCAAGTGGATACTCCACAGCCCATCACTTCGAGGAGAAAGGAGAGTCGGCAGGCAGCTAGGGATCGTTGAACACCAAAAGAACAGGCAGCAGCGGTTGGGAGACAGGACTCTTGGGTGCTATTCTCAGCTCTTCTGGAGGATACAGTCAGAAGGCCATCCCCTGCAGTCTTCCTGCGAGAACCCATGCCCCTGTTGCATCTCATTCTTCTGAATGCACTGGGAGGGGTATCTGATGAGCCAAGAACCCTATGCACAGCTGGATCCCACTGGGGCTGAGCGAAGCCAGGAGGATGTAGGTAATCTTCAGGGAGGGAGCTTTGGAGCCAGGCCCTTGCAGGAGCCACACACAAAGTGGGGTGCAGGTAAGTAAAGCAGAACAGGTATGACCAATAGCAAAACCAACCCTGGAGAAGGAACAGAGGGATGTGGCAGGGTGCGTGTGAGTACGGGGAGCTGCCATGTGGCAATACCGCAGAGCCCCAGGTAGTTCAGCCCAGCAAGCAGCGACAGAGAAGCCACAGAAAAGGAGCTTATCTAGAGCCACTGACAGCTTGTACCCAGAAAGGAAAGAAACCTGTCCAAAAAGAAGTGCAGTGGAGCGTCAGGCTCATAGGGTTTCACTGGAACTTGAGGACTCACAGCTTTTCACAGGATCTGACCCCCAGTGTCAATGCGAGAAAACCACAATTGACCAGAATTCTGCTCCCAGAAATAACAGGCCATCAGAGCCACAGCCTGGGCTCCCTACTTGCTTACAAAATCAGACATAAAAATACAAAAGTGTCACAACACACTAGTACTGAAAAATGGCTGACTTTCTCATTTTACCATATAATTATAAAATAAATCAATTGAAATATAAATATGGTACTTACATTTCAGTGTACAGTATATAGAGCAGTATAAACAAGTCATTGTCTGTATGAAATTTTAGTTTGTACTGACTTTGCTAGTACTTTTTATGTAGCCTGTGTAAAACTAGGCAAATATCTAGATGACTTGATGTACCCCCGCAAGACCTTTGTGTGCCCCCAGGGGTACACTTACCCCTGGTTGAGAACCAGTGTTCTAGTCAAGTCACTGGGGTGGTGGTCTCCCATCTGCTGGCAGCAGGATTCATCCACAGCTGGAATGGTCATGGGGTTCCAGCCACACTGTGCTTTCTAGCCATGTCGTAACAAGGTCAGGGGACTGACCCCGGAGTCCCAGCTGGTTTGCTTAGAGACGTAATGTTAGACAAAGCCACACCACCGAGGGGCCACCCAATCCTACTGAACACCTGCAAACACTCCACAACACACGGCAGTGATGCTTCAAGGAGACTGGGACTATACCAGACACTCATGTCCATCTCCATCATCTACCTGTGCCCATCAACGAGCCCAGCCCAGGGCCTTGCATATGAATAGCATCATATCCACCCAAAAATAGAAACAGCCTTCCCAGCCCCCCTGGTTTTACACAGTGGAGTCCATCTCAGTGCCTCTATCTGACGATTCTGCAGCCACTGTTATAGCACGAAGGTCTGAGCAAGAGGAGGGAGGAGTCTCACATTGTGCCACAATGGTGAAGGGGCCCAGTCTCAGACAGCCAGGTACAGTATGACTGAGGGGCGTCTATTGAAAGTGCCCCGCCAGTTGAGGCCCTGTCAACATGACAAAGTTTTGTTGGCAAAAGCTGTCTTTTGCCAACTAAACAGGGGAGGTGTACAAACTGCAAAGCAACTTTTGGTGGCAAAACTCTGCTGTTTTGCCAACAAAATAAAACCACCTCAAGGAGAGGCATAAAGCTTTTTGCAGCAAAGTTAAAGGACAAAGCATCGGTGTAGACACTGCTGTTTGTTTTGTCTACAGTCTTGGCTTCCACCAGTATCCCACAATGCTTCCCATGACTGCTCTGCTCACTGGTTTGATCTCTGCTGCTCTGCAGGTATGCAGCCCTCCCCTTTCAAAGCTCGGGTAAGTATCTGACAGCTGAGCTTGCTGCCTCATTTGGGGAACAAAGAGCAAATCATTCATGTGGCATGTGGCTGCTGCTGCAGGGAGCAGGGAACCACTGGGCTGCTTTGACATTCCTCAGCACGGAGAGCTCCCAGGGCTGCTCAGGATGTCGCTCTCGGAGGGAATCACAGAACCATAGGCAGGCAGGCAGAGCAGGCTACTTGTGCTTGGGGAAAGCTGCTGTGCTGAGCAGAGCCAGGGCTCATTGGGGCAGGGGGTCCATCTCTCCCTGCAGCAGGATAGGTCCGTCAGCCTGCTGTCTCCTCTGCCCCAGACACACCACTCTCCTTTCCCTCTAAAACTGGGGTCAGCAACCGGCGGCACGCGAGCTGATTTTTGGCGGCACTCTGCTGCCAGCCAGGGTCTCGGCCGCCGGCCCCACTCAGCCCACTGCCTGCTTGGATGATCGGAATCCCGGGCAGACAGCGGGCTGAGCGGGACTTGCGGCCGGGACCCCGGCTGGCAGAAGCTGGCGGATGGAACCCCAGACCGGCAGTGGGCTGAGCGGCTCAACCGCTGCCAGTCTGGGGTCCCAGCCGCCAGCCCCACTCAGCCCGCTGCCAGTCTGGGGTTCCGTCCGCTGGCCCCTGTAAATGTAAAATGTATTACTGGAATGCCAAACCTTAAATTAATGAAGACTTGGCACACCACTTCTCAAAGGTTGCCGACCTCTGCTCTAAAGGTATGTATCAACAACCACCTGGCAGCCCCCCCCCCCCCCCCCGCCACACACTTCAGTTGAAAAAGCAGCTGACAATCTACTAGAATGCCCCTGGAAGATGCGACTGAGAAAACTGCATCAGGTGATGCTGTACCTGTCCCATGAGGCACTGCAAACCCTTCCCAAAGCACCCTGCAGCCAGTTGCACAGTGGGATAGCTACCCACAGTGCTCTGCCCTCTGTGTCAATGCAAGAACTGTGTCAATGCAAGAACTGCCAACACAAGGAGCTAGTCTGGACATGTAATAGCGGTTTTAATTAAAGCGCTTTACTTAAAACAGCATAACTTTTGCCGACAAAACTTTGTAGTGTAGACAAGGCCTGAGTCCACACTGCGCACAGCTCCCAGTAGGTCTGAAATGGATAGGCAGACAGTGAGTAGTGCAGTGATGTTGCTCAGACACGCAGCCAGGGGACAGTGATCAGGTAGTGATCAACGGCTCAATGTCTAGCTGGCAGCCGGTATCAAGCAGAATACCGCAGGGGTTAGTCCTGGGGCCGGTTTTGTTCCACATCTTTATCAATGATCTGGATGATGGGATTAATTGCACCCTCAGAAAGTTCACAGATGACACTGAACTGGGGGAAGAGGTAGACATGCTGGAGGGTAGGCATAGGGTCCAGAGTGACCTAGACAAATTGGAGGATTGGGCCAAAAGAAATCTGATGAGGTTCAACAAGGACAAGTGCAGAGTCCTGTACTTAGGAAGGAAGAATCCCATGCACCGCTACAGGCTGCGGACTGACTGGCAGCGGCAGTTCTGCAGAAAAGGACCTGGGAATTACAGTGGACGAGAAGTTGGATATGAGTCAGCAGTGTGCCCTCGTTGCCAAGAAGGCCCACAGCATATTGGGCTGTATTAGTAGGAGCACTGCCAGCAGATCAAGGGAAGTGATTATTCAGCACCTGGATTATTGCATCCAATTTTGGGCCTCCCACTACAGAAGGGATGTGGACAAATTGGAGAGAGTCCAGTGGAGGGCAACAAACATGATTAGGGGGCTGGGGCACATATGTTACAAGGAGAGGCTGAGGGAACTGGGTTTATTTAGTCTGAAGAAGGGAAGAATGAGGGGGGATTTGATAGCAGCCTTCAACTACCTGAAGGGGGGTTCCAAAGAGGATGGAGCTCGGCTGTTCTCAGTGGCGGCAGATGACAGAACAAGAAGCAATGGTCTCAAGTTACAGTGGGGGAGGTCCAAGGTTGGATATTAGGAAACACTATTTCTCTAGGAGGGTGGTAAAGCACTGGAATGGGTTACCTAGGAAGGTGGTGGAATCTCCACCCTTACGTTTTTAAGGCCCAGCTTGACAAAGCCTTGGCTGGGATTATTTAGTTGGGGTTGGTCCTGCTTTGAGCAGGGGGTTGGACTAGAGGACCTTCTGAGGTCTCTTCCAACCCAAATATTCTATGATTCTATGACAGTCTTTCTGAGCAACCTATCCCCTTTATGCTGACCGTCTTCATAGTGTGTAGCTCCTTATACAGTCTGCAGCGGCCCCAACTGGACCCATTCCATGTTAATTCAGGTCCCAGGTCAGACATTCTGGGGAGAGGAGTTCTGAGTGTTGGTTACTGTATTTAAGACAATTTCTCCACCTTCCCTAACCCCTCCCCTCCAAAGAATGCTGTCGATTCTAATGATCTTCAAAGTGGGAGAATGACAGCCCCGAAGAATAGAAACCTCTGCTCTTCCATAAGCCAGGGGCAGCAGCAGTAGGGCAAGGGCGGGGGTGGGCTTGCTGGCTTGAGGGAAAATCTCTAGTGCTGAGAGAGGTGTGACAATCTCCACTGGCTCATCTGCAATTGCATCCTCTGTTGACAATGCCCATGCCCACAAGTAGTGCTAGGTGCAATATGCAGACCTGTCCCACCAGGAACTGGACTGTGACCCCCAAACTCATTTCACGCTGAACTCAAACATCCAGTAAGCAACTTCTTTCCAGCACTGTTGAGCTGAGGTGGATTGGAACTAAAGGTAAAAGATTCAGGATCCCAGCCCCTGGCTCCTGTAAACCAGTCAGTTCCCCCACCTAGGGCCATCTTAAAACTGAAGCCCTAGAGGTGAAAGGCTCAGATTCCATTCCTTACATTGAGTCTGCCAGTTCCCCTCTGTCTGGGAGTAGTTCTCCATTGATTGTGCAGAGATCCTGTGCGCTCCCGTGCCGAGGGAGCTGGATTACCCCTCTAGCCAAACCCTGCAACAGAACCTGGCTGGTCACAACCCCCAGCCCATGAGAGAAAGCACTAGTGCCAGCAGATTTTCGGATCTTCTAATACTTGCAGGGCCAGGCGTGGCAAGAGCCGATGTTGTGTGCTCACCACACCCTTTCAGTTCTCATAGGCAATTACAGATTTTAGCAAAAATGTTAGCCTCTATTGGCAAGGAGCCCACACAGCCTCATTCAATGCAATTAAATTAAAGCATAATTTTTGCCCTTTCTTCCTGGGGTGTTGCTTTTAGACAAAACAAACAGGCTTTGCGTGGGCAGCATGCAGGTGGCTGGCACTTGAGCCATGTGCACTCAGCAGGTAGATACTCCAGGTTCCCATTCAGAGAAGCCAAAGGGTGGATGAACCAACAGTAGAGCCCAACAGTGGTTCCAGCTCCCACAGCAGGGGAATCTACCACTTGTCTCACACACTTGCAATTCAGACACCGACGCTGCCTCCCTACACCCATGTGCATGCTCTGGGCCAAAAGAGAAGCTGGAGAAGCCAGTGGAAAAAATAATGTAGGAAACCTACTGAAGCATCTTTGCCTCTGCTTTGCTAGCACAGCATGTTGCCACTTGCATTCATGTGCTGCATTAAGATGATGCTGTGGCTCGCTCTACACACCAAAGGGCACCAGTTTAACTACAGGGGTGATGTTGCACTGAGTTAGCCAAGCCAGCGCAGTGTTATGTGCGGACAATCTAGAGCAGTTTAAACCTAGTTTGACTGTGGCTAAACCAGTGAGACTTGTGTGTGCAGACAGGCCCTGCAACAGTGGGGGAGAGAGACAATCAGCAGGAGGGTTAGAAAGGAGAAAAGCCTAGGTTCCACCCCCCCCCCCCCGCCAGGGAGCTGCCTTTCAAGCCCCCCAAGACAGGACATTTAGACAACTATTCTCAAGGAGTGTCGAGGGTGGGCCAGCTAGGACCCGGAGATGGGGCTATTCCCTGGAGGCACTGAGGACAATTTGTTCACATTTTCTGTTAATGCTCACAGCTGCCTTTCTCACAGTGCAAGGTAGAAGCTCCATTTCCACTGGCATACAGACAGCCCCTTTCACCAGGGTTTTGTGTCTGACAAAATAGGAAAGACAGGAGGTCATAAAGGGTTTTTAAATATTTCCGCTCGTTTTTCCCCCCCCTCAGAAATATCAGGACTGTTAAGTTTTGTCTTCCCTTTCTACTGGAGGATGCCCTGGCTCCTACAAGATAAGGTGTGACTTTACACTGAACTAGGTCTGCTGGTAGGCATTTTTCTTCCAGCATGAGAAGGGCCTTTAGCGATTTTAGATTCTATTTCTGGGAGGGGATTCTAATTATCTGGGCAGAACTGCTAAACCTTCCCTATGCAGACCCGCCCTGGGATGTATGTAGTGGGTGAGTTCTCAGCCCCTATTTGTGTAAGCTTTAACAAAGAGCTTTGCTCCCAGGTGTTACAGTTTTATTGGTGTTAAACCAGTCTGAATAAAAATCACTTCCCATTGCAATTCATCCTATATTCACTCCCTTTGCCTTGTGAGCCTTGCCTTTTCTCCAGCTAAACAGACAAGGCCTGACCCAGCGTTGCCTTGAGTTCTCCATCACAGAGAAGCCAAAATCAAAGCTTAAACACATGTACTTTCCCTTTTGCAGGTCTCCTTTAAGGATTCCAGAGAGGATTCCTTATCTGAGCTACTGTGGCCAGCGCCTGCACCTAGGGAAATTCATCCTCCCCCAGCACACCCTCTGTGCCGCCATCACGCATCTCCAATCCAGCTTTTCCAGCTAATAATGTTATGGTCACACTCAAGGCCGTCCCTAGCTATTTTAGAATCATAGAATCTCAGGGTTGGAAGGGACCTCAGGAGGTCATCTAGTCCAACCTCCTGCTCAAAGCAGGACCAATCCCCAATTTTTGCCCCAGATCCGTAAATGGCCCCATCAAGGATTGAACTCACAACCCTGGGTTTAGCAGGCCAATGCTCAAACCACTGAGCTATCCCTTTTGGTGCCCTACGCAGCCCCCCCAGGCCTCCATGGGTGGGAGTGGGGGGGCTGTGTGGGGCCTTGCTCCAGGCCTCCACGGGGGGGTGGGGGCTGTGTGGGGCCCCACCCCAGGCCTCCACGGGAGTTGGGGGGCTGGCCACTTCCTGCAGGAAGTGGAGTGACCTGGCCCCAGCCTGCTCTGCTCCCCTGGCTCCCAGGCTTGGGGGGAGGGGGAAACTGTCCCCCAGCATTCGCTGGCAGCGCGGCTGGGAGCCAGGGGAGTGGAGCAGGCTGGGGCCGGGTAGCTCTACTTACTGCCACCAGTGAGGGCAGGCCAACCGCCTCTGGAGTCCTCAGGGGTGTGGGGGCGGGGCTGGGGCCCTGGCAAGAGCCGGAGCAGGGGTGGAGCTGGTGCCCCAAATTTCCTGGTGCCCTACGCAACTGTGTACTTTGTGTATGGGTAAGGATGGCCCGAGTCACACTTTGAATTCCACAGCACCTTCCATCTGGGGGAGGTGCTCTCACCCTTTACCCAGGGGGAAAGAAGCCACAGGGGGCCAGTGACAGCAGCAGCAACAGAGAACACCCATTCTTTCCCTATGTTTAGCCACTATGCCATGCTCCCTCTTGTGGAGGACCCTTCACTGATCGGGACATTGCTGCGCCTGACAACACAGGCCAGTCTGTGCCTGATGTTCTCGCTCATAAGAGTCTGAGATCATGGGCTCCCTGTGGGACATAAGAACGAGCTGCACTATTGCTGCCAGAACTTGGCAGCTCTTCCCTCTGTGTCTGTATTGAGAAAGGGAGGGGGAGGCCTCAGGGGGCTCCCAGCCCAAGACAGACAGGCCCAGTGACCTACGTGGAGCCAGCCAGTGCTTGCACAATTTGCCTCTCTCCCCAACCCGCCCCAGGACCCTTCTTTGAGGCAGAAGAGAAAAAGCTGGAAACATCCTTCCTCTCCTACACACAATGAACTGGAAGAAGCAAGGGAGCGGGGGCAGGCAGCCTCGATCCATGGAGAGAATAGCAGGGGCTGCTACCGACCCAGGTCCAGCCTTTCCTTCCATTGCCCCAGCTCTGCAATGAAGGCAGGTGGGAAAGCTGCAAACTGCGCCCTGGGAGCCAGACTGCAAAGCCCAGGGCTCCATTCAAACGCTGGCCCTGGAGTTACAGACAAATCCCCTCAGTCGTTCCCTCTGGCCACTGTAGCTCCCCATGCGGCCTGTGGCCAAAGTTGGTGTCTTCCCCACAATTTACAGGCTGACTTAAGCTGAGAATCACGGCTCAGAATTGCCTCCTCATGCTCCCCGCTCAGTTCGGAACACAATATGTCCAGTCCCAACCCTGCTGTCCTGCCGGAGAAGTGGTGGGCCTGGGGGAATGCACTAACATCACTGAAGTCATGCAAAGAACAGTGATGAGACACTGCACTTCCAGCACTAGACCCCTCAGTGGTGGAGTCCCACAATGATAAGTTCTCTCTCCAGTTCTATTCAGCATCTACATATAGCCATAGTAGAACCTGGCAGATGACATGGATTCACATATAATCAATATACAGATGACTCAGCTCTATCTATCCTTCACCATATATGACCTCCTCACCACCACCCAGACAGGCCATTGCCTGGACAAGATCAACTCATGCATGAAGAACAGCTGGCTGAAGCTGACCCAGACAGAGGTGATGCTGCTGGGCAGAAGAAAGCACTTCAAGTTGTTTGCAGCCATGGTGCAGTGTCTCCTTTGGACGAAGACACACACCCACAACTGGTCAATTCAGTTTGTAGTTTAGGAGGCTCCTGGAATCCTTGCCAACACTGAGCTCTCACGCAGCAGCAACAGCGAGGAACACCTTCTACTATCTCCACTTGACTAGGAGACTCTGCCATCCTGGCAGACGATGACCTGGCCTTCGTTACACACTCCTTTGTCACCTCTGGTCTGGACTGCAGCAATGTGACAGACTTTGGCAGGAAGGCATCAGCACTTAGGAAACTCCAACTAGTAGAGAATGCTGCAGTGCAGTGTCTCAGCAACACAGGATAGCGTGAGCATATCCCACCAGTCCTCTGATCCCTATGTTAGCATCCCATACAACAGAGAGTCAAATTCAAGGCCTCAGTCCTAATCTCAAGGCTCTTTATGGCTGGGGCCAAGGGTATCTATTTGTAGAAAACTGAACAGGGAACACAAGGAGAAATCTATGGCCAGCAGAGTTAAGGACAATAAGGCATTTTTAAAATATATTAGGAACAAAAAGAATTCTGACAATGGTATTGGTCCATTACTAGATGGAAATGGGAGAATTAATAATAATGCAGAAAAGGCAGAAATAGTCAACAAATATTTATGTTCTGTATTTGGTGGGGAAATAACAAATGATACAGTCTCATCCTATGGTCATGATAACACTCTTTCCATTCCAGAGGTATCTCTGGAGGATGTTATGCAGAAGCTACTACAGTCAGACATTTTTAAATCAACAGATCCAGATAACTGCATTCAAGAGTTTTAAAACAGCTGGCTGAGGCGCTCACTGGACCAATAATGTTGATTTTCAATAAGTCTTGGAGCATTGGGGAAGTTCCAGAAAACAGAAAAAAAGCTAACGTTGTTCAAGTTTTTAAAAAGGGTGAATGGGATGACCCAGGTAATTATAGACCTTTGTCAGCCTGACACTGACTTTGGGAAGGATAATGGAGCAGCTGATATAGGACTCAATTAATAAAGAACTATAGAAGGGTGATGTAATTAATGCAAATCAACATGGGTTTATGGAAAACAGATCCCGTAAAATGGCACACATTAAATGGATTAAAAACTGGCTGACTGGTAGGTCTCAAAATTTAACTGTAAACAGGGAATCATCAACAAAAGTGGGTGTGTTTCTAGTGGGGTTCTGCGGGGATCAGTTCTTGGCCCCATGCTATTTAACATTTTAAATAATGACCTAAACAAACTGATCAAGTTTGCAGATGACACACAAACTGAGGGAGTGCTAAATAATGAAGAGGACAGGTCACTGATATATACAGAGCCATCTGGATCACCTGGAAAACCGGCCACAAGCAAACAATATATCTTTTAATACAGCTAAATGTAAATGTGTAAATCTAGGAACAAGGAATGTTGGCCATACTTACAAGATGGGGGACTCTATCCTGGGAAGCAGTGACTTTGAAAAAGATGTGGGGGTCATGGTGGATAATAAGCTGAACATGAGCTCCCAGTGTGACACTGTGGCCAAAAGGGCTAATGCGATTCTGTGATTCATAAACAGAGGATCTCAAGTAGGAGTAGAGAGGTTATTTTATCTCTGTATTTGGCATTGATGGAAATGTCGTGTCCAGTTCTCATGTCCACAACTCAAGATGGATGTTAATAAATAGAAAGGATTCAGAGAAGAGCCAAAAGAATGATTAAAGGAATAGAAAACCTGCATCATAGTGATAAACTCAAAGAGCTAAATCTATTTATCTTAACAAAGTGAAGGTTACAGTGATGATTACAGTATATAAGTAGCTACATGGGGAACAAATATTTAACAATGAGTGCTTCAGTCTAGCAGAGAAAGGCATAAGACAATTCAATGGCTGGAAATTGAAGTTAGACAAATTTTGACTAGAAATACAGCGTGTATTTTTTAATGGTGAGAGTAATTAATCACTGGAACACCAAGGGTTATGGTGGATTCTCCATTGCTGACAATTTTTCAATCCAGATTGGATGCTTTTTTTGCAGCTCTGCTCTGGTAATTATTGTGGGGCAGGTCTCTGGCCTGTGCTATACAGGAAGTGCAACCAGATGATCTCAATGGTTCCCACTGGCCTTGGAATCTATTAACCTAAAAGAACTGAAAGCTCGGGAACAGGGACCGTGGTTGACTGCTCCACTCCTAATGCTTAGTGGAACTTTCTACCACAAGTAGAGCTGGCCCTCTGCCCCCTCTGGAAAGAATGGCCATGGCAGCTACCTGCTTTAACAACCTCAGCTGGAGGGCACATCCGCCTGTGGAAGAAGGTGACAGACTCAGACACACAAGCACGGGCAGCAGAAGATGCGGAGCCTGCACCAGCCCAGGCCCATGCAAACACCCATCCATACACACCCATCTCCCACTGCTACAGCACCCAGTCACCTTTCCCGCAGCCAGTGACCCTTGGGAGCACCAGCTCCTGGAGCCATCCCAGCTCAGTACAAACACCAGAGAATGGGTCACTTCCAACCTTAAGTACCTGGAGCAGCAAGTAAACCGTCCGTACAGGGGCAGATGCTATGGGGCCATGCTGGGCCCTGCATTACGCTATCTCTGATGCTGTTAAACTCAGTCCTGATTGCACTGGTCAAAGCAGCAACCACATAGTACAGCTTCAGGGCAGAGGACTCCCCAGGTTTGCCCTAGCAGGGGAGATCAGAACCTTTGAGGAGGTCAAGCATGGGAAGGCTCTCTGCACATGTGGGACTATGCCCTGAACCCTCACTCATGCAGGTATCCAGGTAGTGTTCCATTGGGCTCTCTCTGGACAGAGGGCACTGCCCAGCATCCTTCTCTGGCACCCTTGTAATGACCTGTAACCTCAACTGATGGAACCTCCCCTTTCTGAAGGAAGGCTCCTGCTGCGTCTAAAGTCACACAGCCTGGCCCCGTTGAAGAAGGAGCAGAGCATGCTAGTGCAATGGTCCTCAACCAGGGGTCCGGGGGTCCCCTGGGGGGCTGCAAGCAGGTTTCAGGGGGTCCACCAAGCAGGGCCAACATTAGACTTGCTGGGGCCCGGGGCAGAAAGCCGAAGCCCAACTGCATGGGACTGAAGCCTGGGGCCTTAAGCCCTGCCACCCAGGGCTGAAACCGAAGCCTGAGCCATGTAGCTTCGCAGGGACCTCTGTGGTGCGGGGCTCCAGGCAATTGCGTGCTTGCTACCCCCTAATGCCAGCCCTGGCTTTTATATGCAGAAGAACAGTTGTGACACAGGTGGGCCGTGGAGTTCTTATAGAATGTTGCAGGGACCTCAGAAAGAAAAAGGTTGAAAACCCCTGAGCTAGTGAGGGCATAGGAATCTGCCTGCCTTGGCTACTGCAGAGAAAGCCCTCCACCACCACATTAATTAACAGCAGAATGTCTTAACCCTGGCCTCTGCTCCTGCAGACAGCATTGTGTGCAAGATCTGAACAGGAGAGCGGATCATCCGCCCCACAGCTCAGGAAACTGAGACCAAAGAGAGGCAGGGCCTCAGCAAGTCAGTGGCGGAGCTGGGAATAGAATACAGGAGTCCTGACTCCCAAGCAGTGCCCTAGCCACTACAGCATGCAGCCTTCAGTATTTACTGCAAGTGTCCAACAGGCAAAAGTGAATGATCCCACCAGATCTAGCTGCACCTTCCTTACAAACCCCAGAATGGAAAAACCACTGGTGATCTCTGCAGTCAGACACCAGCTTAGCCAGCCTGAACTTCGAAACTCCCCCTTCCTCATCCAGTCTCCCTCACCCTGCTGACTCAAGAGGGAGGGTGGGGCTCCGGCTGACCGTGGTTCCTGGAAAGGGGACCTTTCTGCGTGAGCTCTGTCTTTCCATGAAAGTGTTTGCACTCGCTAAAGCAAGAGGCTGGCTCCCATCCAGCTGGAATGTTCGTCTAGATCCAATTTCACTTTGTTTTCTCAGAAAATAGCATGAGAAAAGGAATGCAGCGGGTTGCTTTTCCAGCTCCAGGTCAGAACATGGCTTCCACAATCCCCAGCCCTAAGGGGGGAAACTGGAAACTAGGCGGGGGAGTTCTCTACCTGCCAATGCCCCCACTCAGAGAGAGACAGGGGACTGAGGGGTCTCTACCAGTGCTTACTAGCACTGTTTATTTTTAAATAGAAGGTGACTTTTGTTCCTTTGCTAAAAGGCTCAGATGGTGCCACCGCAACAACGCTTCCTGCAAGGTGCCAAGACAGCCTTTCCAAGACTTTCTGGTGCTTGGCAGACAAGTTTGGAGGTGACAGATCAGCTGTAAAAGCAGGGAAGAAGTTGGTTTCTTTTTCACTGTACTGTGGATCCCCTCTCTGAAGCCCACAGTCCCTCTCAGCTGATTACGCACCGAAGGGTCTGACACTTCCCAGCAACATCCACAGGCTGCTCTGTGCCACTGCTCTATACCCATATTACATGGATCATTAACAAAGCCAGGTCCTCACTTCCTTGCCTCAGTACAGACCCATGCATGACACACAAGGCATTTGATCAAGTGACTGCTGACCAGCCAATGATGAAGGGTGAAGAGAGTCAGACTCTTGGGGTTCAGGTCTTTGAACAAAGCAAGTATGCACCAAAAGAAGTACCACCGACTCTCGTCCACCCGATTCACAACAAACGCTTTCTGCTGCCTACTGGTAGGAAATGAATGTTTGAATATACGTATGTACAGATACAGCTGACAGACACATAGGCAGCACAGGGCTGAGCGAAGAACCACACCCACAAGAGAATGAGAAAAGCAAGGAAAAGAACTGCAATAATTCAGATGTATCTATGTAGTCACCTGAGTCCAAGGGGGTCCTGGAAAAGCACCACAGAGGATGTGGCTGCAGCATTTCCAGGGTCTCCTATGCTCCGGAGACAGTCTCAGGCTTTATCATTTCCTGTGTGCCCCTTGGCACATTCACCATGCTGCCCCAGCTGCTGAGCCCCTTCCCCATGCATGTTATGGCAATGGTACATTCTATTAAACACTGCCAGCTTCTGGGAATCCAGCATGTTGAGGCCATTTTCTTCTCTTCTATGGATTCTTCTCAGTCAGCCCTATGTGCGTTTCAGCTGGCATATCAGTGTGAATTCAATGCCAGATACCTCTGTGCTGAGCTATTGTGCTTGAAAACATATGATGATTTCAACAGATTAATTGGAAACACAGCCTGGGTGTTGCAATCACATGAATGACTCCAACTGCAGGAGCAAATGTTTTCATCTTAAACTGGAAGCAGTTACCCAAATGGAAGGACACATTCTTCTTGCTCTAGCTCACCCCTCTCTCTGGTGAGAGAGCAGCCAGAAGAGAGCTTCATCTCTCCCAGCAGCACTGTAGGGATTTCACAGACCAGACCCTGTGCCCTGCAGCTGGGACTGATGCAGGACAGCTTGCATCAGCAGAGGAGGTGCCGCTGCTGCTGAAGGGATTCCTGATGTGCAGCCACGACTGGGTGGAAAAGTTGGAAAATGTTTTACAAGAGCCTTCCCATTTTCGTCAACATTTCATTTCAGCTGAGGTTATGCAGCCAGGGAGGAGCTCCCCCAGCAGTGCGACATTGCCCTAGGGCAGACACAAAGACTGGTCTTGCGGTTACAGGTCTGGAGTTCAGAAGATCTGAGTTCAGTATTCAGCTCTGCTGCAGGCTCCCTGTGGGACCCTAGGCCGGTCACATGGGACCAGGTTTTCAGAAGTGCTCAGCTCCTGTTGTCAAATTGCAGGATTGGACTAAAAGAAATCTGATGAGGTTCAACAAGGACAAGTGCAGAGTCCTGCACTTAGGACAGAAGAATCCCCTGCACTGCTACAGGCTGGGGACTGAATGGCTAAGTGGCAGTTCTGCAGAAAAGGACCTGGGGATTACAGTGGACGAGAAGTTGGCTACACAGCAGGGAGGGATAGCTCAGTGGTTTGAGCATTGGCCTACTAAATGCAGGGTTGTGAGTTCAATCCTTGAGGGGGCCATTTAGAGATCTAGGGCAAAAATAAGACTGGACTCGACTTGATTACCTTTCGAGGTCCCTTCCAACTCTGTGAGAGAGGTATATCTCCATATTAACTGAGTGTGACCTTGTTGCCAAGAAGACTAACGGCATGTTGGGCTGCATTAGTAGGAGCATTGCCTGGTGAGGCCACATCTGGAGTATTGTGTCCAATTTGGGGCCTCCCACTACAGAAGGGATGTGGACAAATTGGAGAGAGTCCAGCGGAGGGCAACGAAAATGATTAGGGGGCTGGGGCACATGACTTATGAGGAGAGACTGAGGGAACTGGGCTTATTTAGTCTGAAGAAGAGAAGAGTGATGGGGGATTTGATAGCAGCCTTCAGGTACCTGAAGAGGCGGTTCCAAAGAGATGCTGTTTTCAGTGGTGGCAGATGACAGAACAAGGGGTGATGGTCTCAAGTTGCACTGGGGGAGGTCTAGGTTGGATATTAGGAAACACTATTTCACTAGGAGGGTGGTGAAGCACTGGAATGGGTTACCTAGGGTGGTGGTGGAATCTCCATCCTTAAAGATTTTTAAGGCCCGGCTTGACAAAGCCCTGGCTGGGATGATTTAGTTGGGGTTGGTCCTGCTTTGTGCAGGGGGTTGGACTAGATGACCTCCTGAGGTCTCTTCCAACCCTAATCTTCTATGATTCTATGATTCAATGTTTATGGGCAGGTTTTCCAAGTTCCCAGAACCCAGTGTGCTGCACTCTGGAAAAAAAAAATCTAGCCCTGATTGGGGGTCCAGTTTCTTGTTGCTTGGTGGCCCCTTTACATGGGCTGAGCTGGTGCCCTCCTGCTGCAGACTTGTGCCCCACCAAGGGATTATAGAGCCAGCCTCTAAAGCTCCTGATTACAGGAGACACAAGCCATCTGCCCTCCACCCTTGCATCTGTGCAAGCACAGGGATTACCCTGTGGCCTTTAAAGTCTGTGTGCCTCTATCTCCCCATCTGTGAAAGGGAAGAATGCTGTGTGCCTGCCTCAGGGGTTAGGAGGAGAGCCCCTTTCTAGTTTTTTTTAGAATCCAGGTCCCAAGTGACACAATCATCAGAATCCAACAGGACATGTGAGAACCAACTCACACACCCTATAGTCAGCAAGGCCAGAGCTCAGAGGGTTCATCTTCTCCTACAACACCAAATGTCTAGGATGCCCTGCTGTTGTTCCCATCAGGGGTGGCATGATGCAGGCACAGTGCTCAGAGGGGGTCTAGAGAGTGTGCAGCTCAGACACTGGTACTGTCCTGCTCCTGATAGCGGGGCAGAACCAGGCTTACAACAGTGGGAATTTTTAGGGAGATAAAAGCTTCCTGTAGCCAAGTGGCTAGAGTGGAGTGCTCTCTGCACATGCTGCTTCGGAGTCTGCTCAGGACATTACCAGGCTGACAGACCCAGCCCATTGGTCAGAAAGGCTGTGGAGGGAAGGAGTACTTGATGTTCACATGGAAGGTTTTGATATGAACTCCACAGGTTGGACATGGGAAATCCCCATGAGATCAGCCAGCTGTCAGGAAACAGGGCCTACAGCAGAGCCAGTCTCCGGGCAACCTAACCATTGCAGCTGGTCTGTAGGAGGCTGCCTGGCTGGGAAGAATGAGCAATGGCTCTTAAACCCAGCAGCAAGCCAGCAGCTGCTCAAAACACTTGCCATGGCTCCGATAGCTCCTGTTCTCAGCTTTGCTCCAGTCCTGCTACTGCCTTGGACCAAGCCCTGCCCCTGCCTTGCCTCCCTCCAGGTAACCAGATTCTGAGCCTGATTCCTGACCTCTGACGTGGCTCTGAGCTGGGCTCTGGCACCTAGCCTCTGCCTCTGACCTGGGGTATGCTTCCTGGCTACCGACCCTTGCTCCTACCACTAGGACTGGCTGCCCACGTCCTGGTCATATGATGCTTCCCTTCTCCTACTGCTTTGTTCAGCTGAACTGTAAATGTCCCCATCAATGGGGCTCCCACCTCCACAGGAGTAACAATTCCACAGCTGATACCCCAGTCAGTGAGATGGCTACTTTCCCTAATCTTCCACTTCACTCTATTCCTCCCAGCTCATCACAGAAGAGTACATCTCCCTTAGCAGTCCCGCCCCATGGAGCAGCAACAGAGCATTGAAGGCTGTCCCTGTCCCTGGAGCCTTGAGTGACTAGGAAGGAGGCAAACAGGAGAGCTCTGGGGCTGGAGAGCTCGCAGAAAATCCTGCCCCTTCCTCCTGCAGCTGCCATGGCTGGGGCGTGGGTGGTCAGGCCTAGTGGGTAGGGTTGGAGCCAAGAGTCAGAGCCAGATTTGGCAGGTAGGAATCAGGGCCGAAGATCAGAGCCGGAGTCAGAAGCCAGGAATGGAAGCAAGGTGAACAAGCAGGGCCTGTTGTAGCTTCCAGCTGGGATCCACCTAGCTGCACAGACAACTTCCTGGTGCAAGCGCCTGGACCACGCAGGGACCCTGGGAGCACTGCGAGCCAGGCCCTGTGGGTGGCACAACCTGTGGTGCTTGGACCCCCAAGCTCAGAGTCCCTTGATCACTGCTCTGCTAGGGCTGCTGTGTGGCAGCAGTCACTCAGGGACCACCAGACCCAGGTTCTAGTCCCGTGGATCTTCATGCCTGCCAGCTCTACTGTGTGGGCTGGGGAAGGCCTTCACTGCTGCACCAGGAGCACAACAAGCAAAAGTCTGGGGGACAGGCCAAGGACACAGCCTGGGCATGTGGCCCCTGGGTACCTGCTGCACGTGAGGAGCAGCCAGAGTCTAGAGAGGAGGCCTGTGATCAGGGGTGGCTGGGATTTCACAGTGGTGAAGGAGTAATTTCTGGGTCCATGCTGTAGGAGGGGTCTTCCCCAAAGGGTGGGGGCCTGGAATTACCAACAAGGGGCACCCCACCATATGAGCTAGGCAGAAAAAAAAATCAATCCCTTCAGGCCCCCCTGATCATTTCTGTTGTTCTCAACCCAGAACCTGGCCCTTTGGCCACTCTCCGGTGCCTAGAACTGGAGCCTGGATCCCAATTATGGATGTGCTGTGGAGGTTATATCATCACCCTGTTCTGGGAGGAGATACCTTGGCACATGCTGCTGTGAACTGCACTAGCCTGTTCTGCAACCATATCACATTTCAAACGCACATTTCATATCACGTTCATCACTGCCGCGCACCTTGTACAAAACGCCACCATCCTGGTGGGGGGCACTTGGCACTGATTTAGTACTAAGTGTAAGGCAATGATGCACTGGGTCTCATGCTGCTCTGCTGCTCTCACCCCTAGCTTAGCACTACTGATTCCCAAGGTTTCTCTCTGCCTTTTGGAGTTTTCCCTAGATATATAAGCTGCATTTTTCCAAGCCAAATCTCATTATGTTGAATTCTGCCTATTTTTCTAGTCTCCCCAGGATTATTTGTCTGTTTCTGACATTCCCAGCTCCACTGCATTTAGGATTATCTGTCAGTTTCATCAAGGTATTATTTATCTCCCTCTTCTAGGTCATTTCATATATAAAATAGCACCAATCTCTAGCCATGCTTTGCCGTTAATCATTACCCTCTGAGCCAGTTTTCACTCCACGTGGCAGAGTTCCCATCTCAGCCAATTTGAAAGAAAGTTTCAATTAAGATTCCTAGAGCCTCTGCATCAAATGCTTTCCTAAAATCAAGATATGCTGGACCTGACTACCCCAGTGTAAAACTCCCTTATCTCCAACACCAGCTTCTACAGTCCTCCTAATTTTGTGATTCTATCAAAATAAAGCAACCAGGTTTTATAATTAGATGTAATTAGGGTTTTGCTTCAGCCTGGAAGGAGATTTGGTTTACTGAGATCTCCCCGTCTCTCCAACTGGGAGATTCATTGTGCTGATGCTAAGTGAGCAGGCAAGAGTGACTGGCAGCACATTGGAGCTGAAAGCAGTTTGTTCTGTTTGGAACTGAACAGTCTAGCCCCACCTTATCAGCCTGGATTCCAGATTCCCAGACCGATACTTAGCAGAGGGAAAGGCCAGGCTGTTTTTCTGTCTGTTTGGTTTAGTTCACCTCGGTCACTGCCTAGATCTATCCTCTGTGGACTCTGCAAGGTTTTCCCTTTGCTTCATGAGATGTTACAGGATCATACAAGTCCCAATGTCCAGAATTCACAGATAACTCTGGAAGCGGACCACTCGGCTCCTTACTGACAGGCTGTCATCTAGTCACATTCCTCCTGCTCACATGCACCCTCCTTTGAATTTACCTCAGCTCAGGAAGCTGTTCTGCAGAAAGCAATCGCAACATGTGCCTGCCTCTTGCTCCCTACTTCTGGAATCCCTCCATGTCTTGGTCCACCATCCCCAGCCCTTCTGTGCCCCATCCCCAGGTATACTCTGCTGCACCTGGTAACCCCTGCTGCAGGCAGCCCTCACTCAGCCCCAGCTGCCAACCCTTGGCTTTGCTCAGTTGAGGAGCCCTTTGGAACTGCTTTGCTGCAGCTCAGGTTGGTGACAGTGCTTCTGCTTTGGGGTCTAGTGGGGAACAGGAAGCCTGTGAGACAGCTCAGCTGTGTGCAAATTCCTTCTGGTTGTCCCAAGGGCCTTTCCGGACATCAGATATTAGCTGTGGAAACATCCTGTTATTGCAGTTCAGTTATGGGGCTGAGATAAGAACACTGACATGGCATCCTGCCCACTGGTGCTGCTTGGAGCATGCAGGGCAATATACATAGACTGTGTATAGGAATGGATTCTGGACCTTGGGCTCTGAGCTCAGATATACATAGGGCACCCTTCGGTGGAGTATTTGAGCAGGAACCAATGGAGTGCTGACCCTAGCAAGTCTTTCCCATCTCAGATTCCTGGGATTGAGCACTACCCAGCTGCCTAGGCAAGTGAAAACTGTACAGTTTTGCAAGGAAACAGAGAGCCCCCCCACTGGAGTTCAGCAAAGAGGAGAGCCCTCCGTCACCCTAACCCAACAGAGGGGAAGGTCAAAATGGAGGAGGAGCGAAACTCTGCAGAGACAGAGAAGGCCCAAAGCTCAAACAAATCCAATCCACAAATCCTTTCTCCAAACTTCTCCTCACTCCCATCTCCATCCCACCTCCACGTGTGCCTGCACCCCATCCCAATGCCTTGCAGCCCACTCAGGCTTCTCTCCTAACCCACCCCCCATCTCCTCTGCTCATGCCTCACTTTTCAGATCCTTTCACAGCAAATCCATATGCCTGGAAGAGCCTCTCAGATCTTCTGCTCTCTCCCCTGCCACAGAACAGCTACTCTCCACCTCTTTCACAGACTCAGAGTTTAAGGCTGGAAAGAACCATTATGAGCATTTAGTCTGAGTTCTTGCATAGCACAGGTCAGAGAGCTTCACCCAGCAAATTCTGCATTGAGCCCAATAACTGGTGGTTGAGCTCAAGTGACCTAGACATCCAATCTTGATTTTCTGACTCCAAGTAACTGATAACTCACCACAATATGCTTTACAGTGATAGACTCAAAGAGCTCAATCTATTTAGCTTAAGGGGTGACTTGATCCTAGTCTGTAAATGCCTAAATGGGGAACAATTATTTCATGATGGGCTCTTCAATATAGCAGACAAAGGTCTAACAAGATCCAGAGACTGGAAGAAGCTAAACAAATTCAGACTGGAAATAAGGCATAATTTTTAAGTGAGGGTAATTAGCCATTTAAACAACTTACTATGGTTGTGGTGGATTCTCCATCACTGGCAAGTTTTAAATCCAGATTTGATTTCATTTTTTAAAATATGCTCTAATTCTAAAGGAATTATTTTGGGGCAGGTCTCTGGCCTGTGTTACGTAGGAGCTCAGACTAGATGATCACAATGGTCCCTTCTGGCCTTGGAATTTATCAATCTATGAATCCCTAGGTAAGTGACTCCAATTAGAGCAGGGAAAATATGGATTTTTTTTGTTTTGGTTCGCTGGCAATTCTGAAACATGAAAAATAATTGTGTCAGACTGAATGAACTGTTATGTTCAGATTTCAAGCACTTAATTTCTTTTCTTTTTTCATTAAAGACATTTCAAACTGAAGTCTTTTTTAACAGAAAAATTGAAATGTTTCAAAACTGTCCAAATGTTCAGATTTTTTGCTATTCTTCTAAATGAACAAGTCAGTGAATTCAACGTGAATTCATGAAGTGCTTCAGTGTCACTGAATCTTCATTTTTTTCTGAAAAATGTTTCAGTTGAAAATTTTTGCCCAGCTCTAGCTCCAAAGGGTAATTACTTTCACTGCTAAAAAATTGCAGCTCGAAAAACACCAAAATAAATCAACCTGCAAAATCAATAGAACACTCCTACAATCAAAGCTTTTATATCCCAAACAGGGAGGAGAGCCAGAGACTCTAAGAAATCCACTAGGGACTTCACTGTTGCTAACTGATTTTACAGGGAGGGCATTTAGATACTATGGTGATGGGCAACAGTTAAGACCCTAAGACAGACAGAGAAATAATTTCCAGTTTGTATTTGTCAAGTGTCAGTTTTCAGCCTTATTTCATTGTCTACCAGATTGAAGAACCCTCTATTAGAAATCTTCCCAAATAGGTACTTTATAGACCTTGATCAAGTCACCTCTTAACCTTCTCTTTGCTAAACTAAATAGATTAGAGAAGCTCAATCTCTTTCTGTCAGGCAGGTTTTCCAGACTTCAAATCATTCTTGTAGCTCTTCTCTAAACCCTGTCCTTTTTGAAGTGTGGACACCAGAACTGAATGCAGTATCTCCGTAATGGTCTCACTAATGCTGTAACACCACCTCCTTACTCTTACTTGATATCCCCCCATTTATAGATCAGAGGATTGCGTTAGCCCTCTTAGTTGTCATGTTGAACTGGGAGTTCACATTCAGTTAGTTGTCACTGTAAACCCAAAACCATTTTCAGAGTCCCTGTCTCCAGGGTATACTCCCCATCCTGTAAATGAGTGACATTCTTTGCATCTTCGGCCAAGTCTACACTACAATCTGCTGGCACAGGTTTGCTGGTCGGGGGTGAAGTGGTGTGATCCCTGACTGACAGAGCCACAGGCGCCAACTTTTCATTGTGGTGGGGGGTGCTTGACCCCCAACTCTGCTCCAGGCCCTGCCCCCACTCCACCCGTTCGCTCAATGCCACACCCCCACCCCGCCCCACCTCTTCAAACCCGGCCTCCTGCATGCCACAAAACAGCTGATCGCGATGGCCAGGAGGCGCAGAGAGGGAGCGGGAGGTGCTGATCTGCGGGGCCCACTGGTGGGCGGGAGGCACTGTGGGGGAAGGGGGGAGCTGAGCACCCACCATTTTTTCCCTGTGAATGCTCCAGCCCCAGAGCACCCACGGAGTTGGTGCCTATGGACAGAGCTGTGTGGGCCATAGCCCCTAGTGCAGAATAGTTATCCTGGTAGAAGTGCATATTTCCTGGTATAGCTTATTTCATTAGGTGGGGAGGGGGAAGGGTTAGGTGCACAGAATAAGCTATACTAGCAAAAGAGCAGTTTTGCCTGCGTAAGATGGATCCACATTAGGAGTGCTTTGTCAGTATAGTATATCAGTACATTATACCAATACAAAAAGAAAAGGAGTACTTGTGGCACCTTAGAGACTAACCAATTTATTTGAGCATGAGCTTTCGTGAGCTACAGCTCACTTCATCGGGTGCATACCGTGGAAACTGCAGTAGACATTATATACACACAGAGACCATGAAATGATACCTCCTCCCACTCCACTGTCCTGCTGGTAATAGCTTATCTAAAGTGATCATCAAGTTGGGCCATTTCCAGCACAAATCCAGGTTTTCTCACCCTCTGCCCCCCCCTACACAAACCCACTCTCCTGCTGGTAATAGCCCATCCAAAGTGACCACTCTCTTGGTGCGGAAGAGGGATTTTTCCCATCCTATGGTAGCAGCCCAATAGGAGTGGGAGTGAAAGAAGTGGGGGCCCTATTGGGTGCAGAGTTGCATTTGGCATCCTGGCAAAATGCAGCCAACAAGACTCCATCTTTAAAGAGAAACATACTGGGTCAGTCCCCTGTCCCTGAGCAAACTCTGGATCTGCCCATGTCCAGGGGCACAGCACATGCCATCATCTGCTTTTAATGTTTAGTTTGAGGCTGTGCCCAGGACCCGCTCAGACTCTGACCAGAATACCTGTCAGGATGGCTCGTGTGCCTTTGAAGCAATTGCTGCTTGTGCACAGGGTGAGCATGTAACGGGGATGGGGGGGGATTAGAAGTGCATATCTCAGTGCGGGTCTGAATGTATTTGCTTTTGTGACTGACTGTCTTTCTGTGTGCGTGTGTGTATCTTTGGGTTGAGTCTGTATGTACACTTAGTGTGCATTTCTCTGGCAGTGTGTTTATCTTTACAGGTGTTTGCATGTCTCCCTGGAGTGTGGCTGCATGTGTGCATTCATCTTGAGGTCTCTGTCCGAGTTTGCCTGGATCTCTGTGCATTTAGCTTTGTATGCCTGCAGAGCTATGCTGATTGTTTTTGCGTGTGCACTAGCTCTGCCCTCTGTGCATTCACGTACATAAACACACACATTGTCACTCTGCTCATTAACACATTCTGGGGGTGGATTATGCTCCCAAGCTTCCTTTCTGGGTCTCTCAGGGACAGTGCCTCCCTCACCCTCCTCCACAGACCAGCATCCCACTGGCCAGCCCCTCCGCCATGTGCCTCTGCCTTCCTTTGGCCAGTGTCAGCTACCTCAGGCCTGAAAAAAACATTATGGGTTCCAGTAACATGGAGATAAATAACTAACCCACTCACTGCCTGGCTGAGCCCAAATCAGGAGGGACCCCGTCCTGCTACAACACGAGCAGCATCTGCAGGGCTCCCCAGGGCTGGATTTGGTGCTGTCCCAATTATGGCAGCAAGGAGGGGACTGTGCCTCACTGTGGCGGGTGGTCTGGTAGCTCCCCAATTCCAGGCACTTTCTGTCTACGTGCATGATTGTGATATAAGGGTGACTAAAGCAAGTGACCACAGGAAACCTGGGGGGAGGGGGAGGCTTTTTGTGTGACACAGGGCCATGTGGGGAGGGGTGCAGGCCAGGGGGACGAGTGATAACACCCACAAGGGAGAGAGTTGGGCCTGGGCGCAGTAAGAGTGATAGGTTCTCTCTCTGGGTCTCTCAGGAACAGTTCTAGCTTTTGCCTCTTTCCCCCCTGCCCCCTTTCCCACCACCTCTAATGCCTGGAGCTATCATGCCAGCCTTCAAGCCCACTTCCCTGAGGTATCTGGGACAAGTCTCCCTTTCCAGCATAGACAACAGCCAGATTCCTGTCCAGCCCTGTCAGGATTGGTTTGGGGAGCCAGCCATTTACAAGTCGCCCAGGCCTAATATTCAGGAAAAAGACCCAGATTCAAGGGAATTCCAAATGGCAGGGCTAGCACCAACTGTCCTCCCTTTGTGCCAGGAACAGCAAACTTACAAGTATCCCCATCAGCCTGGGGTCACCCACACCAACAGTTCTTCTGCCACAGGTGACAGCCTCTGCAGCCTTTATGATACAGCCAGCCATAGCTACAACAGAACTCTGCCTCCGAACCACATGCAAGCCTCAGGCCGACACTCTGCCCATCTCTCAGCCCTTCTGAACCTCTGTAAGCTGGGCAGTGAAGGAAATATGTTCTTGGGAGTCCGGGCATGGTTCCCAGGTTATGACAGTTTGGATGCCCGTTGCCTCAGATCACTGATCCCTTGGATGCCCGTTGCCCAAGAACACTGATCCCTTATGCATACGAATTCAGCTGTTATGGCTATGGGGAACCTCAGCTTGGGAAATGCAGTGTTTAAAATGATGACGCAACTGAAGGGAACATGAGCTGTTTTAAGGGGAAGTAGCATCTTAGCCAATTCCTGACTTAGGAATTGATCCTTGGTGCAGACAGCCATGGCCAGCAGGCTGGATGGTGCAGCCTATGTGAGCTGTAACCCAATATCCCTCCCCCGCAGCCCCAATCCCATTGCTCACAGGGCCTCAGCAGCTCCCAGTCCATGGTTTGCATGGCTTTCTGCCACCATCTGGGCTCCATTTAGGGAGAGCTGATGTTTTTTGCAGGACTTTAATCTAAACTTCAGTACTGAGTTTACATCTCACATACCAGCATCTCGCTGCCAACCCGAATAGGTGGAGGGGGCAGCTCTCAACTTATCAGGCCCTAGCCCACAGCCAGACGATCCAACATCCAGCCCATCAAAGGCTCAATGGAATCATTCTGCCCACACACCCGCATCCGGGAAGAAGCTGCAGCCCACCAGCCCATCATGGTACATTATCAAGCATCTCCCTCTGCCAATGAAATGTAGGGCTGGAAAAGCTGAGGGTTGCAGATCACAAGGCAGCTTTCATTGGCCAAGCTGTGACTGGGGAGTCCGGGGACTGGGGAGTCCGAGGGGAGCAGGGTTTCAGGTCAGAATTGAGGTTTTGGACTTAGCATTAACAACTGGTTATGTTTATGAGCAGAAAATTCACTCCCAAGTCTCAGAGATAAGGCAGAAGGAATGTTCATTCAAGCAACAGAGTCTTTTAAGGAAAACCTTTTGCTCCCTTAAGGAAGTATTTCTTACAATGGGCTCAAGATTGGAGATGGAGCCTGGGCTTTGAAGAAGGGTTTCTGTCACATGGAGGTGGAGAAGCACAGCGCTATTAGTAGCAGGCGCTTGGGAGTATGAAACTGACACACTGTGGGCTTATAGCTAGACAGCTCATCTTCTCCTAAAGGCATTGTCTAATGTAGCTTGGAGCTGAGTTTGCAGATCTGTCTCTTTCCATCTCCCACCCAAAGTGATTCTAACTGGCCTCTTTGTGCTGTTGTGGAAGGCACGGGTAACCCATTGACCTAATACAGCTTCCTTCAGTGCTTGGAGTATCAGCCATTCAAACCAGGCTGATGGAGGGTGGCTGCCTGGGAGCAGAGGCCTCAGCAAAGAAGATTGCTCCCACAAGACAGCCAAGCTGCCCTTCAACAGGTCAAGAAACAAAGGTTACTCTCTGCCTGCAGTTCTTCTCATACCCCCCTTCTGTGGCATAAAGACCCCCATTCTTTTGCAGGAAGGTGGAAGCCTGAGCTCCTGGATGAGCAGCCTGCCAGTTCTGGTAGCTTCAAAGCCTGTGCTCTGAGTTCCCAAAATTCAGAACTACCAGGCCATTCTGGCTGGCATGCTGCTCTATTTCTGAGAAAGAGGAGGCCACCCAGGGGGCAAGTCCTCAAATTGGTGCCTTGGAAATGCAAGGCCTTGCCTGCCTGGCCCTGCAGTGCCAGCTCCCAAAGACCTGCTCCTTTAGGGGCTGGTTGCCTCCCAGAGCAGAGCATTCCCTCAGCTCCTTCTCACACACAGACCTTCCTGCTCCTTAGCTGGCATGATACATCTGACAACCAGAACCCAGAAGTCAGGCTGCGTCCCTTCGTTCATCCCCGCTGGCCCTAATCCCCAAAAGCCATTACATCTCTGTTCCAAACCTGCATCAAATGGAGGTTGCTACATCCTGGGTCTGGAGCAGAAGCTAGAGTAGAAGTATTATGGCAGCACCTCAGCCAAAACATAGGCCCCATTGTGTGGGCACAGGCATCCTGAAACCAGACCTGCCCTGAAGGGCTCACAAACTGAAGGAACAAGTCAGAGAGGGTGAGAAGGGAAACAGAGGCACAGAAGAGGAAATGAGCAGTTCAGAGTCCCACAGCAGGCCGGGAGCAAAGCCTGGCCTTCCAATCCAGTGTCCTATCCACTAGCCCACAAACCTCCTGAGTTCAGTCCTGCTTTTGTCCCCACAACATCAGCACTTCAGTTCTCACCAGTCCAGGTACACTAAGAGAAAGCAGCACAATGTTCAATCATTTGTGCTGGCACCTTGTCCTCCCCCTTCACACACCTGCAGTCCGCTGTACCCCTAAGGGCAGCAGTGGGTGTCAGGAGAGAAGCCTGCTCTGCCATAGCCCAGGCTGTACCTGCCAATCCAGTGCCTTTCATCAGCACCAGATTCCCACTAAAAACACATTGTTAGGGTGCTACCCAACAGGGCCTTCTGCACCCCCTGCGATGTTCTAGAAAGCAGGACTTCAAAACCCCCAACCTCAAGCGTTACAGAACAGGGAAATGTTCAGTTAAGGTCTCCCCACATCTCCTGAAGAAATGCTAGTGCTACAGAAGACCAAACCACAGACTTACGAAAACCAGGAAATATAGTTAAGGTGCTGCAATCTAAACTAGCAATGCAGTTCTTCCATCATGCAGAACCATAATCCATCCTCCCCGCCCATGGGTATGTATCGGCTGCAGGGAGCAAACAAGGGACTTCAGAGCCACAGCACAACCCGCTTTGCCAACGGGAGCCACAACTATTTGCTAGGCAAGATGTTAGAATGTTGGAATTCGTCTTGTGTTCTATTCCTAGCTCTGGAAGGGGGTATGGCCTAGTGGTCACAGCAGGGGCTACAGCCAGGATAGCCAAGCCCATATAGTTAGTATAGCTGTTTTAAAGGTACTGTAGTGATGTGGAGGAGAATTGGGTCCCTACCATATCCGAGTCAAGAGTTCTAGTCCTAGCTCTGGCAGAAGTGATTTATCTGATCTCCAAAACTGGCAGAAATGCCTGATTTCCCCATTCCCAGAGTAGGTGTATGGGAGCTTGGTTAACAATAAAGGGTGAGAGGAGTACAGAAGTGACAGTTATATTCATTATTATTAAAATATTGAAGTTACAAAACATCATTTGGGATGAGGGTGGGGGCTGCATCTCAGGAGCCCTTTGGGGCAAATGAATTGAAACTTTCCACCACAAAGTCTTCTCTGGCCCTGCTGCTAACAAACCAGTTTTCAGAATCCTGCTTTCAGAGAAGATGCAAAATTCAGCTTTAAACAGACACTGGACTGCAACTTTAACTATAGAGCTGCTGTTGCTGCCCCATAACCTGCATTTTAAATTCCTGGTAAGTTTGTTTGATATTTTCCTTTTTACATGGCTGATGGACTTTGTTGCACATGAATGCTCTGTTTCTTCCAGCTGCTCACTTTCAGGTGCAGCTTCTTCCCTATACCCCAGGCCCAGAGCTCAGAATGAAACCTCTTCATGACTCTTCCTGTGGTGTTTACAGAGAGGAAGCTGCACTCAAGTTTCCTTTGTCTGCTATTATGGCCATGGTGATCTCCGCCTCCCTCCCTCTCCTCTCCTCTCCTCTCCTCTCCTCCACCTCTACTCCCACCCCTCAAGTGGGAGCTTCCAGGACAATGACTCTTGGTCAGATAATAACACCAGGCCTCTGATTGATAAGACCAGAAGCCACACGTCTTCACACCCAAATTAGAAAGTCACCCTGATGCACAGTTCTGCAAGAGCAAGGAAGGAAAGCCACAGGCTGTCCTGGGCAGCAGCCTTTCAGGGAAGTGTAAGCACAGAACTGAGAGGTGGAAAAGGCCCAGTGTCCCATCCATTCGCTGCAGTGCAGAGGACCCTGAGTGTTTCTCCCATCTGGCCTGCCTCCCATAAGTGCAATCAGGTCACTGCAAGTTCTAAGCGTGCAAGGGGTGCTCTTGCTCTTTGAGGGGCCAGTAGATTTCCATGTGAAATACACGAGACACACATGTACCCAGCCACCTCAGAAAGCACAGCCACTTTCTGGTGCCACCATTAAAGTTACTGAGAGAGGAGCACAACAAAAGGTAGTAGTGTTCGCCCAGTCTCTCCTTTTGCAGCAAGTAACATGCTTTGGCAGCTGCAATGCCCTGAGAGCCCCTCAGGGTATGTCTACACTGCAATAAAACACCTGTGGCTGGCCTATGGAAGCTGACTGGGGCTCTCTCAGGGCTATAAAACTTCAGTGTAGCCATTCAGGCTGGGCTGAACCCTGGGTTCTGGGACCCTTGCGCCCCAGAGCCCAAGCCTGAATGGCAATACCTAAAGCCCCACAGCCCGAGTCAGCCTGCCCTTTGCTCACTGTGCATTCTAATACCATTCCGTAACACTTAGGGCTTGTCTTCACTGCAGCACAGTGGTGCTGGAACAACTTTTGGAATGGGGGTGCTGAGCTGCACCCCTCTTACTCCTGTCCATGCCCCTCAAAGCTAGGGGTGGGTGTGGAGCCCCGGGCGTGGGGCCAGCAGCCAGGATCCCAAGCCCAGTGGCCAGGACCCTGGGGCTGGCGGCCGGCCGGGACCCCAGGCCAGCAGCCCGCTGGGGCTGGCAGCAGAGCCCCCAGGTGTGGGGCCGGCAGCCAGGACCCCAGGCCCGGTGGGACCCCGGGCCGGCAGCTGGAACCCTGCATGCGGGCAACAGCAGAGCCGACAGCCAGGACCCCAGGCGGCAGGGGCGCGGGCCCGAGACACCAGGCGCAAAACCTGGGGGTGCTGCAGCACCCCCCACACCTATGCTGCAGCAGTTATCTTAAGTCTCTCCACTTGAGCTAGCTTGCCAGTATGTCTACACTGGAGCTGGAGGCGTGATTTCCAGCTTGGGCGGACATCGCCACACTAGCTCTAATCTAGCTAGAACACTACAAATAGAAGGGTAGCCACGGTGGCACAAGGAGTGGAATGGGCTAGCTGGTCTGGGTATATGCCAAATGCTTCTGAAGGGACTGTACTCAGGGTGGCTAACCCATCCCACCACTTGTGCTATGGCAGCTACACGGTTATTTTTTAGTGTTTCTAGATCAGATTTTAGTATTTCTATCTAGAACTGAGCTAGCACAGGTATTATCTGTGTGAGCTGAAAATTACACCATCAGCTCCAGTATGAACATACTCTGAGGGCTTGTCTTCACTACGGAGCGAAATCAGCGCCGCTGCAATCGATACAGCGGCATCAGTTTGGTGGGTCTAAGATGCACTCAATCAATGGGAGAGTGCTCTCCATCGATTTCGGTACTCCGCCTCAACGAGAGGCGGAAGCAATGTCAGCGGGAGAGCATGTCCTGATGACATAGCGTACTGTGGACCCCGCTGTAAGAAGATCTAAGCAACGTCAGCTTGAGTTACGCTAGTAACGTAACTCCAGTTGCGCAGCTGAGATCGACCGGCAGCGGTAGTGTAGTCACTCTCACAGGCAGGGCTACACATGGAAACAGTACTGGAGTCACACAAGTGATCAGATTCGCTGCAGAGTGATAGAATTAGCAGGTGATGAATTGTTGTACCCTGTCTTGCCCACACCTAACTGATCGCCATATTTGGGGTCAGGAAGGAATTTTCCCTCGGGTCAGATTGTCAGAGACAATGGGGGGTTTTCACATTCCTCTGAAGAATGGGGCACATGTCATTTGTAGGTTTAAATTAGCATAAATGGTGAATTCTCTGTAACTTGAAGTCTTTAAATTATTATTTGAGACTTCAGTAACTCAACCAGAGATTAGGGGTCTGTTACAGGAGTGGGTGCGTGAGGTTCTGTGGCCTGAAACGTGCAGGAGGTCAGACTAGATGATCATGATGATCCCTTCTGACACTAAAGTCTATGAGCTGCTGCATCTTCACTGCATTCCTAGCTGGAGCATCAGCAGCACTTGACTTTCAACCCACCCTCCCCTAATAAGAAGTTGGCTCAAGCTTAAAGCACCACTTTACACCAGCTAGAGATTGTGTGTGGACGGGAGTTTGGTTAGGGGCAAAACTCAAGTTATTCCTTGAGCTAACACTGCAATGAAGCCAAGTCCACAGTAGAAACACATGTGCCATTTCAGTCATTACTATTCACCCCCCTCTGGAGGGCCACAAAAGCCTGTGTACAGAATCATGGTAACAAAGTATCCTGCATGAATCAGCAAGAGCCCCTGCACCTGACCCCATGCTACAATCTAATTCCTCTGGGGAAAGGTTTCTAAGCTTCCTGCATGACAAGCCTGTATCCAGTCACCAGCATGATCCTGCCAGTCACAGCACCACAATCAAATATGGGTGAGGGGCAGAAAGCCATCCCCTCATCTCCAGAATCCATTCCTGCTCGTGTGCAACACGGGTCCCCTGAGTCTGCTCATTCCAACATGCTGAACTTGACTGAATGAGAGCTGGCATTTTCCCACAGGCGGGAAGCTGCACAAAGGACATTTATTAGTGCCTCTGATGGGGCAGGAGGCTCCCCTGGCAAACCCCATTTGGTCTCAGTAAATAGAGTGTGATCTAGTGGTTATGGTAGGGTAGAGGCAACCAGGACACCTGGCTTCTATTCTTGGCTCCAAGTAGTAATTTAAGGATACACAAGTGTGAAGGAAACTTAATTACCAAAATCTGTACCATCGTTAAACAGTCTGAGATAATCTGTGGATATCTCTATGACCCCCTGCACTGAAGTAGGCAAGAGCTTTAATTGGCCATATAAGACCCTGCTGTTCCCACTGAAAGCTCTGGAGATGGTACCAGAGGACTGACAAGCTCTGTGTAGTTATTCTCTGAACAAAAGGAAATTGCTATGGGTTATAATTAGTTTGCTTTCAAATTGATCACACGCAAGCCAGCTTCTTGTTCCTATCCACCGTGAAGCCCAAGTGCAGCCGTTCCTGCTTGCTCATTGGGCGGTGAACATATGGTACAGAGTTGGCAGGAGGGCTGGGACTGGGCAGTACACGGTGGCACAGTGTGCCTGTGCATCGCCCAGCCATTAGATTCTTCTCCAGAGTCTTGGTTTTTCATGCAGTCTCTGCACTTATGGCTGTGAATAAATCGTGAGCAGAGTATAACCAATGCAGAGCTGTCTAATCTGCTAGGAGCCTGGACCAATAGCTCTGAGGGATGAACGGCCCCATTCATCTCAGTGAGGTATTAATTCAGACATCCAGTGATGATCATTTAAATGTCAAAATTCTTAGCTATTGCTCTGCTCTCTGTAAGAAACGAGAGGGCCGGTGAGTGGGTGCGGGGGCGGGAGAGGTTACAGATCTACACAATTTACTGTAGACTTCTCATTTTGTGCCACAAGTGGGTGGAGTTTGGGAGATTCCGCTACTTGCCCCCAGAAGAGTGGACGCAGAAGGCTCAGTGACAGGTAGGCTAAATTACCTGACTACTGTTCTACTAGCCTCTCCGTTGTCTTAGCCTTGAAGCCTTCCATCCATTTATTATTATTTCATATTTATAGAATGTCTTAGGTGTACAAGGTACTTCAGAAGAATGGATCAAATTCTGCTCTCACTTACACAGAAATCTGGAGTAACTCTATTCAAGTTAATGGAGTTATTCCAGATTTACACTGTGTGACTGAGATCAGAATATAGCCCAGCATTTTTGCCCAGAGGAAGTCACTCAGATGATGCACAGCACAGCAATGCAAAAGCAGAGTGGTAATGGGTCACTGTCAGGGAGAAGGGTTCTGCAGTTATGCAGCAATTGGTACAGCTGCTCTGATGCTGATCCCCTTGGTCTCTGACCAGATCTGGGGGGCCTAAGGGCAGAGCCCGTCCCTGCAGGCATGACAAAGGAGCCGCCGACCCAAACACCAGTAGCACCACTACCCTGTGTGCCTGCTTGGCCTCCACACTTTTGCAGTCCCTCCAGCACCCACAGGCACTGGGCACCCCCAGACCCTCCACAGATAAGTCAGGGGCACCGGACACCCCAAGACTGCTGGAGACCAAGCAAAACAGGGGCACCCCAGACCCCTGCAAACAAGTGGAACAGGGAAACCTGGGAGGGTGGGAGGATTGGATCCAGGCTTTGGTGCTTCCTGGGGAAGTGAAGATGCGGGAGGAGGGTGGGGTATAAAACTCCCAAAACTGCCGGGCTCCTGGTGGGGATGGTGCTCTTCAGCCTGACCACTTCTCTGGGTAAGAGAAAGGCTAAGTGTGAGATGGGAAGAGTGTGGAACTGGCTGCAGGGCAAAGTGGGGAGTAGGGGGGAAAGAGCACAGGGCTGGGTGTGGGGTGAGCTCGGAGCTGGGCGGCGGGACAATGTTGGGGGAAGAGCTCAGGTTTTGGGGATTGGTCCTGCTTTTGAGCAGGGGGTTGAACTAGATGACCTCCTGAGGTCCCTTCCAACCCTGATATTCTATGATTCTAGGTTTGGGTGTGGAGCGGGAAGATCATGGGGTAGGGAGAGCATGGGGCAACATTGTGGGAAGAGCATGGGGCTGAGCGAACTCGAAGCTGGGTGGCGGAGCAACATGCGGGGGAAGAGTGTGGGGCAGAGAGGGTGCAGGGCAATGTGTGGGAAGAGCTCAGAGCTGGGTGCAGGGCAGGGAGAACTGGAAGCTGCTGTGGGAGGCAGCATGAGAGCACAGGACTGGGTGTGGGGGAATGGCAGGGTGAGCGGTCAGGGCAGGGTGCAGGGCAGTTTACAGAGGGGGAGAACTCTGGGCCCCCTTCTTAGGGAAATACAGGCTATGCTCCTGGGAAAAGGCCCAGAGCAAGGAATATTTTGGATCACTGCACGTAGTCCTGATCTGCATTCACATTGCATAGGTAGGGGAGTTCTTTGCTGCTTGCATGTTTTGTGGATTTTTAAAGGGGAGGGGGAGGAGAAGAGAGCCAGGCAGCGGTGGGTGTCAGGTAAGCAGGGAAGGCTTCTGAGCGGGTGGTTGGTTTTCTGACCTTGGGTGGTTGACAGCTGTGGTGATTCTGAGCCTATGTGTGTCAGGGGAGACAGGGCAGTGCTGAGGGAGGTGGTTTTGAGCTGCAGAGTGGTCAGGTAGGAAGAGGAAGGAGAAGGATGTGTGGGAGGGGTGGTATTTCTCAGTAGCTGCAGGTTGGGTTGTAGGGAGCTCAGGAGACCTGATATGTTTGAGCTGGGAGGATGGGTGAGGTTGGCAGGGTTGAGTGCAGAGAGGAATGGGAGTTAATTGGTGAAGGAAGGAGGGGCAGGGGAGTTGGTGGGGAGTGGGGGAGAGATGGTGAGATAAGAGCTAGAGGGTAGACGGAAGACTGGCACTAGGAGAGAGTAGTGACAGAGAGATAAATAGCCTCTTCTCCCCCTGACTTGGTACAGCAGAGCATCCCAATTTGCACTCTGGGAGCTAGGGATGCAAGAGGGCTGCCCACCCCAAGGAAAGGCTTCACCTCTGACTTTGAGTAATGAACACCTAAGACTCAAAGCACAGCTAAATCAGCACCTCAGAGCTCCCCCAGGATCTGCACGGAAACCAGCAAGCCCCAACATTGCATGCCAAAGCAGTCAAATGGCCTCAGAATCACACAGAACTGGGCCCCCGCTCACTGGAAAAGGCTAGTGAACCTCAGCAAGCCTTTCAATGCTGCTAGTCTGCATTGGCGATGACACCTAAAATCCACTTGGGAATTTGCCAAAAGCATTTTTCACAGCTCCCATTTTCACACACCCTGAAAAAAACCTGTGCAATAGAAACACTAAGCCTCTCACCAGGAAACAACTTCCCAGGAAACCTGACCTGACAATAAAGTGACTGTCTCCTACCATGGGTCTGTGCAGTGCCTAGCATAATGGGGCTCCGATCTCAGTTGTGACACTCTCGGTGCTACATAAATACAAATAAGATTAAAGAAATACATTTATCATATAAGGGTTTCACACAAATGCTAGCTCCAAGATAGAAAACAACTCGCCATCCACTGAAAAGCCCCTCTGGTGTGGATTCCACCTTTAGGGGGGAGGAAAAAAAAAAAAGAGCTTTCCACCTACAAACAGAACAGGCCAGAGTGTGTGTACAGAAGTCCCTACTGTAACCCCAGTATTGTAACAGACTGAAAGAGGGAGTGGAGTTCACTCCAGCCAGTTTGCACTTTTGTTACTGGAAGGAAATGTGTTAAAAGAAGTTTGAACAACGGAGCCTCTTCCCACAGCCCCTTCAGAACTGCACTCTGCCTCCCTGCTCTGCGGTGCTGCACTGGAAAGAAAGCCCCTTTTATCCCTTCCCACTTGCCACGGAGCATATACAAGACTCCAGAAGAAGCAGTTCTGTATTGAGAAATAGAGCCCAAGGCATTTGGGAGGAAATAGGCAGGGAACGCCTTCAAAGATTACCTTTGACAGATGACCTTTGACACTGCTGTGTGGTGGCTTTGATCTCTGACAGCCTCCAAACTCTCAAGCATCCAGTGAAAGAATTTCAACTGCAGTAAACTGTGCATTTGAATCCTGCTGTGGTGGCTGGACTCACTTCTGATCTTATCAAATACTCCAGACCCTTAAGAAGCACAGTCCGTGGGATCCATCTCCCCAGCCACAAGGGAACACTTAGGCCTTGTCTACACTGCCACTTTACAGCGGGGTAAACTTTCTTGCTCAGGGGTGTGAAAAAACACACCCCTGAGCACTGCAAGTTTCAGTGTTATAAAGTGACAGTGTAGACAGTGTGGCACTGCTTTAACATTGCTAGTGAAGACATACCCTTAGAGAGAGGTTTTGTACCTCTGAGTTTACAGCAAAAACCTCTATTGTGGATCTACCTGATAAACCAGTTAGGACCACATTTTCAGAAGAGCTCAATTCCCATTTAGGCACCAAAATAAGTGGTTAGATTTTCAAAAGAGCCCATTCACAGTTGCTGAGCTCTTGAAAAATCTGGTCCATAGTACAGCAACAATGCCAGAGGAGCCCCAAAGAACAGATTTTACAACTCATTTGTGTGAAACACGTTAATCAACTGTTAGCAAAGCAGATTGGCTCCAATCTCTCCTGGCAGGCGTCCTTCTCCAACGTCCTCATCACCGCCTCAGAGCCAGAGTCAGACCTCCAAGGAAAGATATGGATCACTCTGAACCAGCAGTGGTTCATCAATGGTCCTGCGTTCAGCGCCATCAGTTAGCACAGATCATCTGCACGAACCCAATGGGACGTGGATTTCAAACTTCCTGTGTCAGAAGTTATTATGGCTCACAAACATGACTTCTATCCCTGCACCTTAATTTAGTCTCCTGTGCACAGAATGCCTCCTTGCATACATCACAGCCCATAGGAGTACTTTCAACCAGGTCAGTTGTGACTAGTCCTCTGGGGTATCTTCATTAATGGTCTGGAGGATGGCGTGGACTGCACCCTCAGCAAGTTTGCAGATGACACTAAACTGGGAGGAGTGGTAGATATGCTGGAGGGTAGGGATAGGATACAGAGGGATCTAGACAAATTAGAGGATTGGGCCAAAAGAAATCTGATGAGGTTCAACAAGGACAAGTGCAGAGTCCTGCACTTAGGACGGAAGAATCCCAGGCACCGCTACAGACTAGGGACCGAATGGCTCGGCAGCAGTTCTGCAGAAAAGGACCTAGGGGTTACAGTGGATGAGAAGCTGGATATGAATCAACAGTGTGCCCTTCTTGCCAAGAAGGCTAATGGCATTTTGGGCTGTATAAGTAGGGACATTGCCAGCAGATCGAGGGACGTGATCGTTCCCCTCTATTCGACATTGGTGAGGCCTCATCTGGAGTACTGTGTCCAGTTTTGGGCCCCACACTACAAGAAAGATGTGGATAAATTGGAGAGAGTCCAGTGGAGGGCAACAAAAATGATTAGGGGACTGGAACACGTGATTTATAAGGAGAGGCTGAGGGAACTGGGATTGTTTAGTCTGCGGAAGAGAAGAATGAGGGGGGATTTGATAGCTGCTTTCAACTACCTGAAAGGGGGTTCCAAAGAGGATAGATCTGGACTGTTCTCAGTGGTAGCAGATGACAAAACAAGGAGTAATACTCTCTAGTTGCAGTGGGGGAGGTTTAGGTTGGATATTAGGAAAAACTTTTTCACTAGGAGGGTGGTGAAGCACTGGAATGTGTTACCTAGGGAGGTGGTGGAATCTCCTTCCTTAGAAGTTTTTAAGGTCAGGCTTGACAAAGCCCTGGCTGGGATGATTTAGTTGGGGATTGGTCCTGCTTTGAGCAGGGGGTTGGACTAGATAACCTCCTGAGGTCCCTTCCAACCCTGATATTCTATGGTTCTGTACAAGCCATGCCAGAGAAGAGAAGTCACAAATGCTAACCATCCAGGAATAAACTTCCAGTAAGTGACAGATATCACTAACGAGGCAAACATCCTGAGCCTTGCTGCAAAATCCTACACTGAATAACATGCACCCGGTCCCACTACTGGGAATCTGTCTTTCATCCCCTACATCCATTATGGCTCGCATCATGCCATGCATACATCCAGTCGATCCAGCAGCACGACCACATCTGATAGCAGAAGCTGGCTCAGAAGTGACAGACCATTCAGCAAAGAGTGACATATCCTCTTGGGTCATTTTTATCTGTGTCTGGCTGAGGCTACACGCCAACCTCCAAGGCTCTTATTTCACACTTGTGTGTTTGCGGCTCCCTAGCTGAAGGAGCACAATGTTTGCAAGTTTGAGATTGCTGGGTAGGGATATGCACATATTTCAATTTAGAATTGTTATGAAATTTAAGCAAAAATTTTGTATGGGGCATAATTCACTATCTTTTCTCCCTACAGTCTTGAATGCATGACTATTGGGCAACGTGGCTTGCTCAACTAACCAGTGAGCTAAGAATAGAAGCAGTCTATGAAACAAAACCTGCCAGGATTGGCAGCTATTTCAGGCACATTTGGCTGGTGGGACAGAATGACATAACAGGACATAAGGAGGAAGCTGTATGTGACACATCTGTAACCTCACTAAAAGCCATGGATAGGCTTAGGCACTTAGGTGGAGCTGTTGCCATTGTGTGTGCTTCTTTGACACAGAAGCATTGCAGGGACTGGGTTTGGGATGCGCTGTGACAGCCTGTCACTGTAGGACCAGTCCTTCCTATAGGAGGGAACCACGGGCCTGGATCTGAGGCCACGTCTGCACTACAGGAACGAAAGCAGCACAGCTACAGTGCTGTAGCTATGCCAACGTAACCGCCCAGCCTAGACACAACCTACAGCGATGGAAGATTTTCCATCACTGCAGAAACAACACCTGCCCAACAAAGCTAGGTCAACAAAAGCATTCTTCCATCTACCTAGCTGTGTCTACACCTGGACACACCAGGATTTTTCACACCCCTGAGTGCCATAGCTATGTCGACCTAAATGTTAAGTGTAGACCAGGCCTGACCCTGGTTGATTTCAGGGAAAGATCCAGCACTGGATTCCAGGCACAGGAGCAATCAGTGAAGGGCACAGCGGATAGTCCCACCAACGAGAGACTCTCCATTACTGCATTAGACACACACAGCACCCTTCTAGCAAACCTTTTCTCCCACAGCACAATGGACAAAAGCAGCAGGAGGTGAAGGGGGGAATGGGTGGGGGCCGGGGCAGGGAAACTGTAGCTCTTCAATGCAGTACCACAACATGCACTCATGACAGGAAGGGGCTGGCCGTGCCCAGAGCAGGATACCGAACACAGGACCTGCAGGCTTGATCCAGCCCCAGGGCCCTTCCTTCCAACCCCCAACTCATCCCATGAGTTTCCAAGGGACCCAACCCACAGCCTTTCTGGCTCTGGGCAGAAGCCACTGAGCTGCCAGCTGTCAAGTAGCCACTCTTCAGTCACCTTGCTCTGCCCCAGCACCCCAGCCTCCCTGCCACCACTGAGCCTGCAGACTTGGGCTCCTGCTGTCCCGTGTAAGGAAATGAGGGATATTCCTCCAAAGAGGGAGGGAGGGAGGAAGAGAAGAGAAAATTCCCAAAGATGGGGTGGGAGGGAAGCATGGGGGGAGGAAAGAGAGGAAGAATATCACATGGGTGTGGGGGAAGGGGGCCCCTATCTGGACAGAGGGAGAGAGGGAACATACAGGCATTTACTCTAACAGCATCTTTAACTACAAGAAGCTGGCTGCAGCAGGACAAGCCCACAGCGTTAGCCTCTTGCCAGCAAGCTCTTTGTTCCCCAGCTCAGAGAAAGTCAGGTCCATAGCGCCTTCGGTGCAGCAGCCCCACAGTGAAGTCTTGGGAGGGACAGCTAAGGACACCTTGGGCTGGCAGCCTCTAGCCCCTCAGAGGACTCTTCCCCCCGAAAAGGGCAGAGCTAGCTGGGAGCTCCCGACTGCCGTTCCAGAACCAAAGGTGCAAGTGCAGGGGCAGCACCAGCACCAAACCCCACCCCAGCCCCCGGGGGAGCCAAGGCAGAGGGGGAGGGGCTGGCCAACCTGAGGTTGCCAGGAGGCCGCAGGGAAGGGGTTGTGACCGTGGAGGAAAGAGGCACCCTGGGAGTGAGAAAGGTGAGGGGTGGGGGAGCAGGGAGGCCTGTGAGCTGGGGAGGGAGGCGGCACTGACTGCTCATTGCAGGAGGTGAGCAGAGCTGAGACTTATAGCAGAGAGATAGTGGGGGGAGTGAATCCCACACTGCCTATGGTTGATGTTTTGGGGAGCTCAGACACAGGGGAGAGCACATAAGCAAAAAAAAAAAACTGTTTCCAGTTTGGGGGTGAGGGGATCTACCTGCTAGCCACAGTCCTGGCCTCCCCTCAGTTATTCTGCCCATAAGCCACCACTTCAGCTCCCATCCACCAGAGTGCTTAAGCTAGAGTGACCACCCTAGCAAATTGGGAGGGACAGTCCCAAAATGTACATTTCAAGTCCCGGTCCCCGGCTGAATGACCCCGGGAACATTCGTCCTGAATTCCCTGCGGTGCCTACCCAAGGCTTGGGGTGGTGCCAGCTGCTTCCCAGTGGTGGGGGAGGCTGAGGTGGGCATTAATCTCCCCATCACCATAAGACCCTAATCCCTGGGTGGCATGCCTGGGGGCAGGGACACAGGCCAGGGGCTGCTCTCGGGCACCCCAGCCCCCCGCCCAGGGCAGGCGGAGGGTCTGGGGTTCCCCACAATGGCCTGGGTTCCCTGGGCAGCTCTTACATGGCCCGGCTCCAGCTTTCGGCCAGGTCAGGGGGCAAGGCCTTGTGGGGAAGACAAGAAGCAGGGGCCAAGGACTCAGGGAAGAGGAGGGGCAGGGGGCCAGAGAGGGACTGAAAGTCCATACCAAGACTGGATCTCTCTTTATTTCACTCACTTCCTGAGGTATTAAAAGAAGCAGTGAATAACAAACACAAGTACACAGACACTGCCACCTGCACACACCTTTGTCATGTGTGCACTAAGCACATGAGTGGACACATCTTGAAGGGGAAAGGAGTCCAGGAGAGCTGGCTGTATTTCAAGGAATCCCTGTTGAGGTTACAGGGACAAACCATCCCAATGAGTCGAAAGAATAGTAAATATGGCAGGCGACCAGCTTGGCTTAATGGTGAAATCCTAGCGGATCTTAAACATAAAAAAGAAGCTTACAAGAAGTGGAAGGTAGGACATATGACCAGGGAAGAGTATAAAAATATTGCTCGGGCATGTAGGAATGATATCAGGAGGGCCAAATCGCACCTGGAGCTGCAGCTAGCCAGAGATGTCAAGAGTAACAAGAAGGGTTTCTTCAGGTATGTTGGCAACAAGAAGAAAGCCAAGGAATGTGTGGGCCCCTTACTGAATGAGGGAGGCAACCTAGTGACAGAGGATGTGGAAAAAGCTAATGTACTCAATGCTTTTTTTGCCTCTGTTTTCACTAACAAGGTCAGCTCCCAGACTGCTGCGCTGGGCATCACAAAATGGGGAAGAGATGGCCAGCCCTCTGTGGAGATAGAGGTGGTTAGGGACTATTTAGAAAAGCTGGACGTGCACAAGTCCATGGGGCCTGACAAGTTGCATCTGAGAGTGCTGAAGGAATTGGCGGCTGTGATTGCAGAGCCATTGGCCATTATCTTTGAAAACTCGTGGCGAACCGGGGAAGTCCCGGATGACTGGAAAAAGGCTAATGTAGTGCCAATCTTTAAAAAAGGGAAGGAGGAGGATCCTGGGAACTACAGGCCAGTCAGCCTCACCTCAGTCCCTGGAAAAATCATGGAGCAGGTCCTCAAAGAATCAATCCTGAAGCACTTGCATGAGAGGAAAGTGATCAGGAACAGCCAGCATGGATTCACCAAGGGAAGGTCATGCCTGACTAATCTAATCGCCTTTTATGATGAGATTACTGGTTCTGTGGATGAAGGGAAAGCAGTGGATGTATTGTTTCTTGACTTTAGCAAAGCTTTTGACACGGTCTCCCACAGTATTCTTGTCAGCAAGTTAAGGAAGTATGGGCTGGATGAATGCACTATAAGGTGGGTAGAAAGCTGGCTAGATTGTCGGGCTCAACGGGTAGTGATCAATGGCTCCATGTCTGGTTTGCAGCCGGTATCAAGTGGAGTGCCCCAAGGGTCGGTCCTGGGGCCGGTTTTGTTCAATATCTTCATAAATGATCTGGAGGATGGTGTGGATTGCACTCTCAGCAAATTTGTGGATGATACTAAACTGGGAGGAGTGGTAGATACGCTGGAGGGGAGGGATAGGATACAGAAGGACCTAGACAAATTGGAGGATTGGGCCAAAAGAAATCTGATGAGGTTCAATAAGGATAAGTGCAGGGTCCTGCACTTAGGACGGAAGAACCCAATGCACAGCTACAGACTAGGGACCGAATGGCTAGGCAGCAGTTCTGCGGAAAAGGACCTAGGGGTGACAGTGGACGAGAAGCTGGATATGAGTCAGCAGTGTGCCCTTGTTGACAAGAAGGCCAATGGCATTTTGGGATGTATAAGTAGGGGCATAGCGAGCAGATCGAGGGACGTGATCGTTCCCCTCTATTCGACATTGGTGAGGCCTCATCTGGAGTACTGTGTCCAGTTTTGGGCCCCACACTTCAAGAAGGATGTGGATAAATTGGAGAGAGTCCAGCGAAGGGCAACAAAAATGATTAGGGGACTGGAACACATGAGTTATGAGGAGAGGCTGAGGGAGCTGGGATTGTTTAGCCTGCAGAAGAGAAGAATGAGGGGGGATTTGATAGCTGCTTTCAACTACCTGAAAGGGGGTTCCAAAGAGGATGGCTCTAGACTGTTCTCAATGGTAGCAGATGACAGAACGAGGAGTAATGGTCTCAAGTTGCAGTGGGGGAGGTTTAGATTGGATATTAGGAAAAACTTTTTCACTAAGAGGGTGGTGAAACACTGGAATGCGTTACCTAGGGAGGTGGTAGAATCTCCTTCCTTAGAGGTTTTTAAGGTCAGGCTTGACAAAGCCCTGGCTGGGATGATTTAACTGGGAATTGGTCCTGCTTCGAGCAGGGGGTTGGACTAGATGACCTTCTGGGGTCCCTTCCAACCCTGATATTCTATGATTCTATCTGATATAACTCCATAACCATGTGGAATTACACACACATGCACATAATTCTAGACAGCCTGCCAAAAACAGGCTTTAGTGGCAGAAGAAAAACAGAACTGATTAAGTTATTTATTATCTGTATTACAGTAGCAGCTAGCAGCCCTTGTCATGGATCGGGACCCACAGTGCCAGATGCTGTATGAACACAGAAAAGAGTTCCTGATCCAGACAGCTTGGTCTGTCTGTCCCTCCCACTCCCTATATGAGGAGCTTCCACACTGATGGCAGGAATAGGGAATTTGATGGATCAGAGAGCAGAGAGCACTGCATGAGAATGATGGCAGCAGCATGTAGCTGAAATTCCCTTGCCAATGGTTGCTAAAGGGATGAGTATCTCACCCTATACATAATATGCAACCAGAAAATTTGGAAAGGAGTTGGTTGGAGTGGACATATCACCTAGATCTGGGCCCAGTAGTAAATAATCCACTACTACTCAGATTGGTCACTGAGCCAGTTCCTAAAGCTACTGGTGGCTCATTGAGAAATGTCCCCTTCACTAAGACACAAAATTACAGACCTGACCCGACTGCACCCCAAAGGACAGCACTTCTGGGCAAAAATTAGGTCCTGTTTGGTTTGGATGGACTTTGATGAGAGGCCGCAGTAGCTGGGGAACATGGCTTCTCAGGGGAAGGCTAGAGCTGGGAGTCAGGTTAAAGGACAACAAGCTACTCACCTGTCCCCTCCACAGAAGGGGAGAGGACGGATTGTTTTGTTTTAAATTGTAACTCAGATGGTTTTAGCAAACAATCCCTCAGGCAGAAGGAGCCTGCATGGAGAGCTGGAGGCCACAGCAGAGAGCTGGATCTGACGACAAGTTTTACAAGCCAAGATTGGCCCCCTTACTGGCTCCACCCTAGCATGAAGAATGCAGGAACTGCACCATGCAACTGTGGTTCACCCAAAATAAACTCTGCTCAGCTCAGAACTTGCAAGACCTTCAGAAGGAGCCCATTAGGTCCTAGTTAGCATTGACTCTGTCCAGTTTGTGGGGCAATGGACAGAGCTCCTGCCTTTACAATTCCTGAGCGGAGATGTCAAAACAGAAACAGGGCAATGCAATGTGCCCAAACAGACTCCAGGGCACTACAGCATCCACAACCTGCCCTGCTGGGGCCCCTGGTGACACCTGCCCAAGAGTCCATCTTTACTGAACATCCTCCTGCCTCATGAGACCTCTCCAAACAATCGTGTGTACTCCTGCTCTACATCCATTACCACCGCTCCCTCCATGAGGCAACTTATTTTCATTGTCCCTTTGAATGGCCGCTTAAGACAATTAAAGCTAGAAGAAAGGTCCAATGGCAGAAACAGTCATTATGGGGGTACCGCTTGAGAATAACCAATTAGTTGACAGGTCTGTGTAAATATCCCTCCTTGAAACACCACTAGGGGACACACTCCACATCCAAGTTCCCTTCTAGTCAGAGAGAGAGAAAGATGACTAACCCAGCAAAGCAGAGCAGAGCCAGCCAGGGGTTCCTCACAGCTGGAAGATTCAGCACCACACACCACCCAGCACTGATTCTAAGAACTCATTTCCACGTCGGCCACTAGGATGAGGAGATTATTCTACTCTGATCTTTCAACCTGATCCACTGGGATTCTGCCAGGATAGGGGTCACAGTTTGTAAGCTCTTCAGGGCTAGGACCATGTTTGTGAAGTGCCAGAGCAAACCAGTGGTGCTGAATAGCCACACCCAATGAGTGCTGGATGGCTAAAAGCTTGAAAACTAAAAGCCACGTCACATTAGCTCCTCAAATAAAGCAGCTTTTGCTGGGAGCCCAGTGCTCCCAAAATACTGAGGTGTGTTAAGCTTCACCTTCTCTGCCGAAGTAAATAACAAAATCTCTTGAAATCTGGAAACCAGTGCAAATGCCCAACTCCCCCTCTCCAGGTATGTACAGCTCCCATGACTTCATCCAATAGGAGTTACTCTTATGAGAGGCATCAGGCTCCTGGATATTTATACCCTTTCTAAAACACTGTAAACACAGACTTCCAACTGCATGATGCCCACTCAGTGACCTCCCTGGCCCCACCCATTCAATCAATCACTCCCTTTCTTTCCCAGCTCCCTCATCTCCTCCTAGAATTTACACCCTCTCCCTCAAAAGTCTCTGGGCCTGATTTGCACTTATCCTGAACCATGTGAGATCATTGCCATACCTCTTTTATAGTGTATATGTCTGTGCAGCACCCAGAACACTGGAAGTCCTAGACACTACCGGGGTACCCATAATAATAGCAACATACAGGAAAAGAAAAAGAGACCCTTGGATAGCACTTTTATTAATATGAATTTGCATTACAGTAGCATCTAGAGTGTCCCACTGTGCCAGATGCTCCACAGGCAGCATGAGAGATACAGTTAGTTGACAAGACAGTCAGACAAAGGAGGGAGAGAGAGATAATTGTGCTTGTAGTTAAATGATGGTGCCCAGCCTCCCTAATCCCCTTAACAAGCGGGGATTAAGGACAGACCAGAAACCAGCTGGAGAAGTTGTGAAGCTTCATCATTGATAGTCCAGTTGCATCAGTCCTGCCTTCTAACAACTAGATCTATCACCCTATCATCGATTAAAAGGGGCAGGTTTGTCTGCCAGTAATTAGTGCTGAAAACTGGAAGCCAGCAACCAAAACTGACCAAGTAATCCATGCCCTCTGGATTACTGGTGAATGACCCTCAGCCCGAGCACCCCTTTCGGGCTGACCTACCTGAAGAATACTCTAAGGACCATAAAAAATTCTGTAAGAACGTTGAAGAGTTTACACAGAAATATGGTGAAAAGGGACCAGTGGACTAAAATCTGACACAACTGATGTCAGCAACATGTGTTGGAAGATCCGGAGCAGTGCATTTCAGACACACCACAAAGCAGGACTCTATGGAAAATTGACAAGTGCCACTTTTGGTGTTAACTTGTGGCTGTTACTAACTTTCTACAGTTTTCTTAATCGAAAGTGGTCTAGGTAACCTGTAAAGAAAGGATTAAACGTTTAAGATGTTGTTCTTAGCAAGAAAAAAAGAAAAAAAACACTAGCACCAGGCCAGGCCCTCCAGTGATAACGGTGCTTAGGAGCATCTGATGTTGGATCCCAACACTCATGGGGAGGAGAATTTTGGGAGAAAGAATCTGCAGGACTGTGACTTGGTGTGAGAGGGCAGTGAGGGCAGCGCACAGCAGGGGCAGCACGACTGGAATACATGGCACTGCACTTCCATCCTCTTAGTGATTTATTTACTGGTACTTCTGCCTCACCAGAGCAGAACAGGCCAGAGCAGATGCTGCCTCCAAACCCAATCTGCCAAGGGTTAACTTGCTCTTGGTCAGCACCAACTCTCCTAGATGCATTTAGGAATTTTCCAAGGCCAATTAACAGCCTGTCACCTGGGTTCCAGCTACTATTTATAACATGAGTAATGGAACAGGGAGCCACCCAAGCATACCAGCTCCATTTGTTATGGCTAAAGTTGAACCTCAGAGGTTGTGTCCTGCTTAGTAAACAGTAGTCTCGCGTGTTCCCAATGCACCTTCATTGTGGGGTTAGCAACTGCTGGATAAGGCACTGCTGGGAAGTCTGGGAGACCATTCCCCAGAGCAGTGTGAGCTCCCAGTTAAAGGCAGAAACAGAGACACAGCTGCCAGCCCCTACCCCAGGGGACTCTACTCTGCTCTCCTCCCTGGGCTCTCATTTCTGCCTCTGCATTCCCATGAAGGAACTGTTTTTCTCACTCACCTGCTAGGTCTTGTCTTTTACGCCAGGTCTACACTAGGAAAGTAGGTCAGTATAACTACATCGCTCAGGAGGGCGAAAAATCCAGCCCCCGAGCAACTCATTAAACTGACCTAACCCCCGGTGTAAACAGCACTAAACTGACAAGAGAATTCTCCCATCGACATAGCTACTTCATAGCCTTGTGAGAAAGTGGATTAACTATATCAATGGAAGAAACTCTCCCATCAGTGTAGATAGCATCTTCACTGAAGAACTACAGTGACCCCACTGCAGCGTTTTAAGCATAGACCTGCCCTACACTTTAAGCTCTTCTAGGAAAGGATTATTGTTTGCTATAGGTTTATACAGTGTGTAGCACAATGGGTCCTAAACTGGCTAGTCTCTAGGTGCTACCACTATATAACTATTAAATAAGCAGGTTCCTAACCCCATTTCTCTGCACTTGGTTGAACAGAAAAGAAGTTTGTAGTTAAACACAAAATGCAAAGCTCTTTCATCCAAGTATTAGAGTCACAGGAGACATTCACAGACACTGCCCCCAGCTGGAGTCCCTGACACTTCCTCTGAGGGCTGCATGTCCCCAAGGAACCATCATGATGGTTTCCCTCCCCACTACCCCAGACAACGCACATAAAAACTGTCACTCTAGGAAGGCTATAGAGAACTGATGCACTCAGTAGACTCCAGGCCCAGCTGCCACTGGATCTCCTACCTATTAGCAGTAAATTCAGCCAGCACTTTTTCATTGCTGTTGCCCATTTTCCACCCCATTCCAACAGCATTCAGGTCATAGAATATCCCCGCCCCCACAGCTACTGTCATGGCAGCTCAAGAGCAGCACCAGGATGGAACCACCACTTTTACCTTGTGTCCTGTAGTTTTAGAGGGCTTTCACACTCTAATGCTGTGGATGTGCCATATACAGTTGGCAGCCAACAGCTTAGCTTCTGGATCCTCTTTATTGTTTTGGGTGGGTCTATAAGTGAGACGGGCAGTGAGCTGCCCTGTGCTCCTTCCCTACGGGAGGCCAGTCAAACCCATTGTGAGGAAAGCTGAAAATGCAGAACTGGATGTAACATATTGGCTTTGAACCCTTTTGATTCTTCAGTCAAAGACAGCTGCACATTCTGAGGCAGGGCCACCCAGCTGTGATGAGGCTTTTCAGACTCAACCAGGCCACGATATTCTCGTTCAGCTTTTGCTCACTTTCCCATGGTAACCAACTGCATGAGAAATACAGCAAAGATGTGGTTAATATGCACACAGCAAACAAGGCCTGTGACAGGAAAAGAGGCATCTTGGCTCAGGACTTCAGGGAGTACAGCAAGATAATGAAACACAGACCCTGGGAAGTGCTCTGAACACAACTGCTCACAGGAGTGACTCACCTACCCATTCTGCACTGGCTGGCTCCCCTTCTTATCCCCGGTGGCTGGTGGTGGACTGAACGCTACACAGTGATGGGGTGGCAGAGCTCAGAGCAGAGACCAGACACATGGCCAGAGGCAGAGGAGCCTGTCCAGGCTGGGAAGAGCAATGGGTAACAAACCAGATCAGAAAAACAAGTCTTCGGACAAGAGGACAATTCCAGACCCTGGATGCTGAGAATCAGGGAGGTAGGGGAGCACAGAAAGGAATCATAGGAGCTAGAAATGAGACAAGAGTCTTAAGTGGCCAAGACTGACCCCACTGCAAGAGCAGGCTCTTGCTCCCCGAGATGGGATAGCATCAGCACAGCATCTCACATCAGAGTTTGGGCAAAAATCCAGCTCTCACCAAGCTGAACATGTCTCACCTCATGGCCCAATCTGCACCGGATCAGAGTGGAGACACATTCCCTTCCCCCTGCACAGCAGGAAAAGGGGATACAAATGGTGGTGTGTTACGAGACAGAGTGAGTGAAAGCTGATGGAATGTACACTCCACTGTGGCGGGAGGCTGAGGGTGTAGCAGAGAAGGCAACCGACAGGAGGGAACCAGACTGACAAGATGCACGGAGCTGCTTTATCTTGCACTCTCTGCAATGCTGCCAACTGATGATTTTATTCATAAGACTCATGGGTTATGGAGTTCCTCCTAAAGCACCATGCTGGATTCAGGGGGTTACATGGGAATCTCAACTTTCATTTAAAAAAAAAAAAGTGTTTCTATCCCTCCTGACTAGAGGAAAAAGCTTGAGAGCATGCACCCCAAAGGCTCCAGTATTTTAAAAAATCTCATGATTTTTGGAGCCTGACTCATGATGCGTGAATTCTTGGGGATGGTGATCACATTCTCCTGTGAGACGCTCTTTGTGCTCCACCCCCATGTGTGTAAATTACACCACCTTTCACTCATGCCAACTAACCAATAAGCGATTAGCAGTGCCATTCACATCCCCACAGACATTACCACAAGCACTGGACTCGAGTCATCCAGCACCAAATGGCTCTGACTAGAACAACTTCAGCTCCTTGATAGAGACAAGACCAAGCTCCCCATATCAGACACAAATCTAGGGTTTTATTTTAAGCGTTCTGAAATGTAAACATACAATTGAGAGCCAAAAATCCAAGCACTGAGGCCTCTGCTCTAGCAACAAAACTGATCTGAATTCCCAAAAAGCAAAATGCAAATCCAGACCCACAAACTCATCTGAGCGGAGAAGGCTCATTACTAAAGGCTTATCTACACTTACAGCATTGCAACTGCACTGCTGTAGGGCTTAGTGAAGATGCTACCTATGCAGCATACCAAGCGTAAGTACTCCACCTCCCCAAAAGGCATCAGCTATGTCATTGACATAAAACACTGTCTACACTTGGGGTTAGGTCAGTATAACTGTGTCACTCAGGGTGCTGAGTCCCAGACTCCTGAGTGACATAGTTATACTGACATAGTTTGGTAGTGCAGACCAAGTCTAGGTCTGGATACTAGTTCGGATATTATTATGTAGTATCTGTATTCTAGAACCACTGAAAGGCTCCAGAGCAGATCAGGACTCCACTCTGCTGGGCACTGTGCAAGCACACAATAAGAGACAGTCCCTGCCCTGGAGAGCTTCCAGTCTAAATTCAGGCAAGATGCAACAAGCTGGTGTAAGAAACAAGTGGAAAGAGTGTGCACACGCATGCACATGCGTGGCCCCCACCCCACCCCAGGATAAGAGAGCTGGGAATATGTGGCTGCATGGAATGGCTTTGTGCCCTTTACACATTTGAAGCTTGTAAGATATTAACCAACAGGAGATATTAACAAGGTCAGAAATCTCTGCTGATAAGATCTAAACTGCCCTGACCCCCTTCCTCAGATTCAAACCAAAGCCCCAAACTTTTTCTGACATGCAAACTATCTGACTGCTGTTTTGTTTTCACTCTCTTGCTTCCTACTCACATCAGGCAGCTGAATAGGAAATGCTGAAATCCCAGGAGTGGCTCAGCCCAAATCAGGAAGTACTGGAAATCTTCCAAGAAAGCCTGTGGTTTCCAGGCCGAAGAGCTCTGCACACATCTGGTCATAAGCATCACATTTTTATCTCCACAGAACTTGAGCCCCACCCTTCCCTGCCCAGGCCCAGAAATAAAGTACACAGCTGGGACTAGAGGGAAAGCACACCTGAAGGGCAGTCACTGCACCCTTTATACAGTAGGTCGGTCAAGAGGAAATCTACCTACAGTATGTTCAGTTGCCTAGTGCTGCTACATACCCCAGGTGCTTGGGCCGGCAGTGTCTCTGGTTCTCCCAAACTCAGAGAAGGGCACACATGCAGTGATGTTAATTTCAGATATTTCTAAATCCCCAGATTGGTGACTGGGTGGGAGGTCCGAAGAAGCACTGCTCCCTCTTAGGATGATGCCCTTTCCTTCCCATGCAGCCAGTGCCTCTGACTTCAGCACATGTCATTGGGGTTTCAGGTCTCAGAGAAGATGCTGCATGTGCTAAGGTGAGAGTTCTTAACAGTAACACATTACACTGATGCCCAGGGGTGCCTAGTGCAAGCTCTAGTCCCTTCCTTCCTCTGCTCCAAGCACACTGGGCAGATTTAGATCTCTAAATAAAGTGGCCCCTATTCTTGCCCAGCACACACACACCTGAGCCAAACCTCGCCCAGATGGCACAGCATCACCACTTCTGTAGAAGTCCCTGAATATAGCCTAGTTACAGGGCTGGGCAGAGTATCTATCCAAATCCCCCTTTCTACACACTAAAGTCATGCTAACGTGGGAAGTGCTGGAAGCTCAGTTTTTCTGGAACATCAACAGTGTCAAGCAGAGCAAGGTCTGGATGCCCAGGGCACTACAGTGACGTTTCAGTTCCCAAGACAGAGCCAAACACACCTCCTATGGTAAGGGTACCACCAATATTGCGCACTAGTCAGCTCCGAACACCCATATGGGCCCAGCCTGGTACCTCAACAAGACTCAAACATGGCTACAAATGGCCACTTATGGAGGCTTTGAGGTACTATATACTGCTCATGTCCCTTTTTATACAAAATATCACAGTGGCATCTCAGCCAAAACGTCCAAGGAAGGTAACATACAACTTTGCAGTGTGGCCAACTCTTGCAATTTTATTGTGAGTCGCATGATAGCTCATAAAGAAAAGGAGGACTTGTGGCACCTTAGAGACTAACAAATTTATTTGAACATAAGCTTTCGTGAGCTCATGTTTCTCCTTAAAGCTCCAGCTCCGGCAGTCAAATAATTACATGAGAATATCAGCTTTCATTTTAAAAAAAAAAAGTGTAAGTTTCTAGCCCTCATGGTTGTTATCGAAATACTTGAAAATATGATTCCTGGAGGCTAAAAAAAACCCAGACAGCTAATAAAGAGACCCAAATTTATTATTTTTTAAAATAATGATTTTTAAGGTACTCTTGATTTGGGGGGGCCCTTAGTCATGGTTTTTGAATACTTGGGTTGGCAATATTTGTGTAGTTAGTGAACTGCCTTAGGGCTTGGCTACATGGGGACACTCAGGAAAGTTAAAATGAATTAACCAAAGCTGTGAAGTTAAAACACATTAATTCCTATGTGGATGTTCTCATTCAGAAGTGGCCTTAGTTCACTGCAGCATTAGCCAGGGGGTTAATTCACATTAACATCACAGCTTATAGGTTCATAGATTCTAAGGGCAGAAGGGCCCATTGTGATCTCTAGTCTCACCTCCTGGATAACCCAGGCCATAGAACTTCCCCAAAATAATTCCTAGAGCAGATCTTTAACATCCACTCTTGATTCCAAGCTTACTTTGTCTTAACTTTCCTGAGTGTCCTGCATAAACAAGCCTTGGCGTTATCCACTCTCTAGGTCCAGCATATCCAGGAGGGTGACAGAGATGCACTGGGCTCACTTGGATACTCCTTAACCTGGACATTCCCTTACATCTATGTCCAATGCAGTTTCCTGCCAGGGGTACAAACACCACCCTCCTGTTAATGGCATAAGAGTCTTGTTTTAAACACCATGAGATGCCATCACACACACAATCCCCAGCACTTATCTGACACCAAGATGGCAGTGCACAGTCTACCACAGAACCAGAGAGTGGACATGACACTCACCGCACACTGTGTATCTCAGAACAACAAGACCCCCAGACTTAAACTCACACTAGCATCATGCAGGATGGGACTGGATGATTCTGCAGTATCCTGCATCAGATACTGACCAACTTCATCTGAGGAAGACAGGCTATGATGTTAGGACTCTGGAGGACATACGCAGAGCTAACTAATCTCCACAAGACCTGTTCCTTCATTTCCAGATGGGTTAAACATCCTGCTTGCCTTAGACTGGGTTCCTCAAATTACCCTACAATGTTTTGCTTTGCAGAGACTTGATGCCTGCGCCTCCCTCAACAGCCACCTGTGAAGGGACCTCCTGATGCCCTGGCTTCGAGAACTCCTGCTCTGTGCAGACAAAGTAGGACTCATCTTCCCTAGGGGGAACCATCACTTGCCTACTGTCCATCTAAGGCACTGGGCTCTCTCCATTACACCAGCAGCCCTGAGAGTCATGGCAGGGTACACACCCCAACCAGACAGACTGCTCTTGGGAAGAGAAACCTTGCCCCACTTCCACGAACACCCAGCCACCCCGTCTCTGAACATGGGACCCAGGGAATCCCACCGCTCAGCTGCTTAAGGCCTCCCTCTCAAGCCGGGGCGGGGAAAGGGGGCGTGGAGAGGAAATCCCTGCGGCTGGTTGACTAAGTCCATTGCATGTCGCAGGGCCTAGTCATGTGGGGAGATGCAAAAATAGCTCAATCTCCTTTCTCATTTCCCTTTTCTCTGCATCCCAAGCCTGGGCGCAGCCCCCCCTGCTCTGCTGGCGCAGCGAGCTCCGACCCATGCTAGTGCCCCACGGGTTCTCTGCACCCGGCCCGGCCCGAGGGACAGGCGGGGATCACTTACTCTGGCTGGAGGCGCCGCTCCCTTGGGCCAAGCTCACACTCGCTTCTCCTCCTTTAATTCCATCTGGGGAGAAAACAGAATCCGACTCGTAAATGGTGTTGAGCATCTGATGTAGCCCTGGCATGGAGCCTGCTGCCGGAGCCCAGGCCGCGGGTCAGCGGGGGCAGAGGGGCAACTCAGCCATCTCCAGCCAAGGCAGTGGGCGTCAGAGCCGGGCTCGGCCGCTCTCGCATCCAGGCAGCTGCTTCCTGCCGGCTGCTCCTTCAGCTGGAGGAGGGGCAGGGCGAAGGGGCTTCCCTCGGTGCCATGATCTCAGCCCCGCCGCTCAGGCGGCCCGCGGCAGCGCTCAGGACCCAGCGAGAAGCTGAGCGCCGCCCATCCCCGTGCGCTCCGAGCCCCGCGCCCCGGCTCCGCTCCGGGCTTTCCGTGGCCGATACACCTGCGGCGGCCTCCCCAGCCCGTGCCAGGCGCAGAGACAGCTCCGGGAGGGGCTCGCCCCGAAACAGCCTGAGCGCAGGAGCCGGGCTCCGAGCGGGGCACGGAAAAAAGTTGCATTGTTTGCGAAGGGCGCTCGTGATTGGCCGGGCCGCAGCCAATGGCAATCGAGCCAGGAAAGTTTGCAATTGAAGTCGAGCGAGCTGCATCCGCAGAGAACGCTCGGGCCGGGCCGGGCCGGGCCGGACCAGGCCGGGCCAGCTTCCCACCTGCCCGGCCGGGGCTGGGGGGGCTCGCTCCGCAGCAGCCCCCTCGCCGCTGCTCGCACTGGCTCCGTGGAGGGGGCTGAGCCGAGGTGGCCCCCGCCCGCGTGGGAGAGCTCGTACTCCGCATCCACGTTGTGCAAGGCAGGCGCGGCTCTGGTGCAACATCCCCCAAGGATCTGCGGGGAGCGGGCTGCGGAGGGGCGCTCACCCAGCGGGGCCGGGGCACATCCAGAATCATTCTGGTGCCCCGGCGAAAGGCACCAGAGATGAGCCCCGACTCTGGCCCTCGTCCAGTGGCAGCCACCCCTAAGTGTCATTTAGGGGGCACCAGTTTGAGCCCCTCCCAACAGCAGGATTGAGGTAGTGCTCTGCTCCTGGTTGCGCAGGGTGTCCCACGGGACCAGTGGGACACTCAGAGGTCAGGACCTAGCTCTGAGCAGGCAGCTGTGCTTCCCAGGCCTGGCAAGTCTCACGGTGGTTGCTGTTTTCTGAAAGCTCAGCTTCTGGAGTTAGGTGATTACCTGGCCTCTGCCCCCCTGCTGCTTTGTGTGTGTGTGAGAAGTAACTTTATATTGGTCATGACTGCACAAGCGAAGCTTGAAAACACGAGCCCCTAAAGGTTCAACCTCTAGAAGGCAAATAAAATAACCCAACATGTTTATTTTGAAATTTTGGAGGCCCAACTCACAACTTTTGAACTCTGGAGACTTGCAGAACTGAATCACTACAGCCAGAGAGCAAGCTGGCAGATTAGTAACCTGTCTCCCAGACACTGCAGAGAATGAGCCACTCTGCAGGAGCTGGGGAAATCTGGGCAGAGCTATTAGAAGGCACTACTGTCTGTTCCCAAAGTCTCTCCTTCCCCATCAGTGAGAGGGTCCCCTGCAGTGTCTTCTCTCAACTATTATTATTTACTGAGCGCCAACTGGTGGTCTAGAGCAACAGAAACCTAACAAGACAGGCATTGTGCTGTAAAGACTATCTCAGACACAGCCATCACAGCACGTGCACACACATATGCACCATGCTCACTGAGGTGCATGGATTTTGCAGTGATCATGCTTAAAAGGCTTTGCAGGAGGGATCTGAAGGAGAGGGAGAAGCATGGACAAAGTGGGGGAGTATAAGAGCCAGCATAGAGCTGAAAGAAGGGGAGGGAGACAAAGGGGCAACTCAAGGAGAAGTTTTGGAGAGTGGGTGTTTCAATGCAGGCAAGCAAAGATGGAGGTATGGCCAAGGTAGGGTTCGCAGACTGTATCAAGGGATGGGCCAACTGTGCTGGAAAAAATAAGAAAACATCCCAAGCATTACATCAAATGAACTGAAATTAACTCAAAATCATTTCTGGTGACAAATATTTCTGATATCTTCCACAATCTTGCTACCTCTGTGCCCATCCTGGTTTCTTCCAGAAGTAAAAGCTGAAAGAAACTATTTTAGGATTTTTTTCTAACATCTATCACCATAATGTTGAACCTGCAGAAGGCCAAACATAGTATGAGAAGACTTCTGTGGTCTGTATCACTTCAAACTACCATGGCTGTTTCCTGTGCACTCTGCACCTTTATACTTGGGAACTCTGCTTGTCAGTAGCCACAGTTTATTCACAATCTGTAGCAAAGGAGATGCACATACTGTTCTTTCCTGATGTTGTTTTCCTTAATCTAAAATAAGTCACATGACTGAAAGGACATTTGGCTCATTGTATGTGAAGAATCAGACACTTATTGAACTAAACCTCCACGTTTGGAGGTTCCCCCGTTTTCAGTTGTAATACATTTTAAACTTATTGAATTAATAAACATATGTGACCACTAAAGAGACTCTGACTGGCCATCGGAAATATGACTCCCCTCATCAGAAAAGTAACATATAGTCTGCATCATCTCAGGCTTGTTTCTTACACTTACCCAGAGGGGAGTTAAGAAAATCACTCACATGACACTTTTTGCACATAGCAATTATTTCTTAGTGGAAATAATGAAACAGACAAGGTCTGGTGTTCCATGCCCTGTATGACACTAGGTTCCTGGGACTTAGTCCACATCTTGGAGCAGAGTTCACAGCACGAAAAACACCATTATGGTTGGCACTACTTGGCTCATATGTTGGCAGCCTGAATAGAGGGACCAAGTTCTGAAGGGGAGCACGAAGATAGGACCCCGCTCTCACCCACAGAGATGTCTCACAGTCAGGGCTGAGCCATATTGGCTGGGGGTATTCATAGAATCTCAGGGTTGGAAGGGACCTCAGGAGGTCATCTAGTCCAACCCCCTGCTCAAAGCAAGACTAATCACCAATTTTTGCCCCAGATCCCTAAATGGCCCCCTCAAGGATTGAACTCACAACCCTGAGTTTAGCAGGCCAATGCCCAAACCACTGAGCTATTGCTATTGCCCCCTGCCCCCTGGGGAAGTTTCTGCTGCCACTGCCCATACTGTACTTGCTGCATGAATACAGAGGATAGAAATGCCATGGGAGGGATGGGGCAGCAAACAACTTTGTTCATCAGGGGCCTCATTCGTAATTCTAAAGTCAGAAGGAACCATTGTGATTAGAGTAGATCTTTTTAAAAAAAATCCAATCTTGATCCTGTTCCTGCTCCCAGAGAAGTCAGTGGAGAATTTACTATGGGAGAAGGACTGAGTCCTAAAACTAGCACATGCAGTTGTCCGTCCTGCTGATGTTTGACAAACTTCCAGCATGTGCATGGCTGAAGCATTCTTTTCGACCGGTAATGTGGAACTTATTAACCAGAGTGCACGTGTCCTTGCATGTCTGAGGTTACTGCAGCTTGTCATAAATCCCAGAGCCAAGGGGGTGAAGAAAATTTCAGGGTAAGGTTGGTTAGATGCAGGAACTTAAGAAAACAGCCTGTTGCAGCAATGTTTTTCAGCTTTTTACCTTCTTTCCCAACCTGCCTCCCTGCGCTGCCCTGCTCACAATAAAACAGTGCAATGATATGCTTTCTAGAGAGAGTTCAGCATGGGGACCTGAGTTACAGGCTGAGTTTAAAGACAAGAACTGTGAATTGCAATTTTACTGAAGTTTTTTAAAGCTGGTGACATTTCAATGATGCTCATCCATTGCCTATTCCTCTATTCACCACAGTCCACCTGACAGCTCAAATGTCAGGAGCGATATGATACATAGAAAAAAGTCTGTCTGTTGAGACCTCACCCAAAACCCTATGAAGCTGATGCATGGAGCAATCGTTCATTTCCAGGAGCCTTTGTGCTCAGGGCCCTCAGTCAGCAGAGACACTTAGTCATCAAGGCTCCATCTTCTCTGTTAAGGCCATTCACTCCAATTCTGCACCCCTGAATTCCCACTGACTTCAGTGGTGCAGGATTAGGCCCTTTGATGGGGAGAGAGACACACACACTGAAAGGATGAGGTTGCCATTGTCAGATTGCTGCCATTTCCTGCATACAGCCCTGGGGACTCAGTTACCAGTGACACTTCCTTTCAAATGGTCACATAATTGGTATTTGATACACCCTGCTTGGAAACCAAGGGAAGCTACTGACTGAGACACAAAGCAGGATGGAGCCATACAATTAGCACAGCCAACCTCGTCTATTACTATGACAGGTTTCAGAGTAACAGCCGTGTTAGTCTGTATTCGCAAAAAGAAAAGGAGTACTTGTGGCACCTTAGAGACTAACCCATTTATTTGAGCATGAGCTTTCGTGAGCTACAGCTCAGCTGTAGCTCACTAAATTGGTTCGTCTCTAAGGCGCCACAAGTACTCCTTATCTATTACTATGTATATTAAGCTCCCAAGTCTATTATGTTTATAAATATAATAATGTTAATAAAGGATATTCATGGGATCACAGGCTGCCGTGAACATCTGTCTTTAAGGGTTCTGGGCAAGGTTACCACACCAGCTCTCTCAGAAAGGGGAAAGAAAGGAAGAGACGCAGCATGAAAAGTAGCAGCTACATAAAATAGTGACCTGGACCAGAGGAGGCCATTTGAATGCTGTTCTTTACCATATCTAATGGTACCAGAGTAAAAGAAACACAATGGAATTAAAATCCAACAAAATTGGAGCAAACAGTTTTTTATACAATATATAATTAACAAGTGGAACTTACACATGATCTTATTGAGTCAAAATAGCTTAGCATACATGCATAAAAGGATTAGACGCTTATGATATAAGAGTGTTAGTGTCTCCAAAGTTAAGGTTTGACCCAAGCTGTCATGTTAAGAGCCAGTGTTTCAAAGTGCTCTAAAATCCACATGTATATTCCATTTGTTTTGAAAACTGGCATGCCTTATTGGGGATTGGTTTTGAGTTATTGGTGCCAAATTTGGGGTCATTTGGGTAAGGGGTTCCAGAGATACCCTGGAAAAATGGACCTGTCACTCTATTCTCACAGTCTTTTAATGCTTTATTGCACACATCTTTAGCTGAAACTATGGCCTTGATCTGCCTCACAGTGTCCTCACTCATCAGATTTGACCTCAGTGACCATCAGGCACCTAGTTCCAGGTATGGGAAGCAATACTTAAAAAAATAATGAGAGGGTCTGTCTCACTTCTCAGGGATGTGCACCAATAAAAGTGATTTGCACATGTGCCATGAGATTGGTGTGCCTGGGAACAGTGCTGTGTGGTGACTACCGGAGGAGGAGCTCAATTCACGTTGCAGCTGGGGACCATGCAGTAAATCTTTGAATCTAAGCAGGACCCAAAGACTGTGATTTCCACTCCTTGCACAATGTGAATTTTCTGAGAATGTGTGGCATGCATATTATTGCTTCTGCCGGGCAATCAGGGAAGCTTTGCCCAAAGCGCAGGCAAAGTGGAGACACACCAGAACCAATGTTTGAAAGTGCTCTAAAAGTCCACCTGCATAGGGAAATTGTCTTGAATAGTGATGTGCACCACCACAGAAGCTGGGGTATACTATGGTGCAAACTTAAGGAAATTTAGTTGAGATTCCTGAAATACAGCTCCCCCTCAAAAATTAGCTGCTTTTAAAATGGTCATAAATACATAGATTTATGGATTTCAAGGCCAGAAGGGACCATTGTGATCATCTATTATCCTATATCTCCAGCATAGCACAGGCCAGAGGACTTCCCTGAATTAACTCCTGTTTGAACTAGAGCAGATCTTTTAGAAAAACATCCAAGCCTGATTTCAAATTTGCCAATGAAGGACAATGTACCATAACACCTTGGTAAATTGTTCCAATGGTTAATTACCCTCACAGTTAAAAACTTGTACCTTATTTCCGGTCTGAATTTGTTTAGCTTCAACTTCCAGCCTTTGGATCGTGTTATATCCTACACTTCTTGAAGGGGCCATTATCAAGTATTTGTTCCCCATGTACAATCATAGAACCATAGTGTTAGAAGGGACCACAAGAGTAATCTAGTCTAATCCCTTGCCAAGATGCAGGATTTGTTGTATCTAAAACAGGGGTGGGCAAACTACGGCCCGCGGGCCGGATCCGACCTGCCAGCTGCTTTAAGCTGGCCCTCGAGCTCCAGCTGGGGAGCAGGGTCTGGACCTTGCCCCGCTCCGGGGCTCCAGCCGGGGCACATTGTTGGGGCCGCTCCACGCGCTCCAAGCCCCCCTCGGATTCCTACGCGCTCCAATAGCCCAGCTCCAATGGCCCCCTCCGGTGCTTCAGTGGGAGCTGCAGGGGCGGTGCCTGTGGACGGAGCAGCGTGCAGAGCCGCCTGGCTGCGCCTCCACATAGGAGCTGGAGAAGGGACATGCTATGCCTCTGTTAATGCAACCCAAATTTGTATTTGTTTTTTTGCAACAGCATCTCATTGTTGACTCATGTTGAGGTTGGGATCCACCACAACTCCCAGATCCTTCTCAGCAGTGCAGCTGCCAAGCCAGTTATCCCCCATTCTGTATTTGTACATTTAGTTTTTCTTCCCTAAGTGAGGCACCTTATATTTGTCTCTGTTGAATTTCATTTTGTTGTCTATAGCCCAGTTCTCCATATATTGGGCTAGAATCCTCTGAATTTTAGATTATCCACCAAAGTGTTAGTAATCCCCCCCTCTCCCCAGCTTTGTGTCATCTGCAAATTTGATCAGTATGCTCTCTATTTCTACATCCAGGCCATTAATAAAGATGTTAAACAACACCAGACACAGAACAGATAACTGTGGAACCCCACTTGAGACCTCCCTCCAATCTCACATCATGTAGATACTAATAGATTGTGATCAAGTCACCTCTTAACCTTCTCTTTGTAAAGCTAAATAGATTGAGTTCCTTGAAGCCTGGTCTGCACTAAAAGTTAGGTTGATCCAGCTATGTTGCTCAGAGGCATGAAAAATCCACACCCCAACCAGCGTAATTAAGCCAACCTAACCCCCAGTGTAGACAGCACTAGGTCGATGGAAGCATTCTTCTATCAACCTAGCTGCCATCTTTCAAGGAGATGGATTACCTATGCTTATAGGAGGACCCCTCCCGCTGGTGTAGGTAGTGTCTACACTGAAGTGCTAGAGTGGCACAGCTACAGTATTGCAGCTGAGGAGCATTTCAAGTGTAGACAAGCCCTGAGTCTATCACTATAAGGCATATTTTTGAATCATTCTTGTAGCTCTTCTCTGACCTCTCTCCAATTTATCAACATCCTTCTTGAACTGTGGACACCAGAACTGTACACAGGATTCCAGCGGCAAGAACCTCCCTAATCCTACTCAAGATTCCCCTGCTTATGCATCCAAAGACCACATTAGTCCTTTTTGGCATAGTATCGCTCTGGAAGCTCATGTTCAGCTCATTACCCAGCATGACTCCCAAGTCTTTTTCAGAGTCACCGCCTCCTAAGATAGAATCCCTCATCCTATAAGTATGGCCTACCTTCTTTGTACCTAAATGTTTGCAGAAAGCATCTCCCACCAACATCGCGCAGTGAACCCAAGTGGATATGCCAGTGAAACTTAGGTCACTCAGGGGGTTGTTTTTTTCACACCCCTGCGCGACGTAAGTGGTAGTGTAGACATGGCCTGAAGTACTACAGTGACACAGCTGCATACATGAAGACAAACCCCCAGTGCTCAGATCAGGGCTGAGGGGTTGGGGAGAACGGCCATGCTCAGTGTATGCCAAATATCCATAGTGCTGAAACTGGGAGAGAGGGGAAGAGAAGAACCAGAGATGAATGGGGCAGTTCATGCCTCAGAACTATTGTTTCAGACTGCATTCTCCGTGTGGTTCTCATTTAACTGAGAACATTCTACTGAGGTGAACAGACCTTGTCACACCCCAACGAACCTGCATGCTGCAGACAGGTGTGCAGAGCCCTTCCCCCTGTGCTAGCCCCTGATGTGGAATAGGCACTCTGGGGTCAAGTCTACACTAAAAACTTCTGCCAGCACAGCACTGCCAGCCAGAGGAGCGATGAGATGTGATCCCTGCCCAACAGAGCAGTGCTGGCAAAAGCCCCCATGTAGATGCAGTTACATTGCTGGGAGGAGGTGGGACAGGCCTGGAATAAGTTATACTGGTGAAAGCTCAGTTTTGCCAGTATAAGCTGCATCCACTCTAGGAGTGCTTTGCCAGCATAGCATAAAGGTGTAGATACTCGAAAAGGGCTCCTAGTGTAGACCTGGCTTGGGTCTCCCTGCCCTTCCCCTTTCCTGCATCCAGCTGGTAGATGCACTCCCCAGAGCCCATCGCCTACCGCCTCTTCTCCCCATGGCCCCTCTAGCCCTACTGGGGGCATAGAGGAGCCAGGAAGAGGACAGTAGCTGTGGGGCAGTGAGATGTGTCCAAGAACCCCGTCATGTCTCCTCATTGGGATCCCTTAATATTGCACCTCTCACTATCACCGCTTCCTCAAAAAACCAGGGCAAATTCATTGCCCAAAACCTTCAGGCTGGGGCATCACTCAAAGTGGGGAGAATGAAGGTTGTGGGGGGCCTCTTGTGGGACACATTACCTGAACTCTTTATTTCCTGGTTTTCAGAAGTTTGAATTTAGCCACCCTCCATGTTCTGGAAGGGCACAAGCCAGTGCTGGGCAACCTTAACTCTACATTACGAAGTTCTGCTGGGCACTGAGAATGTGTTGCCAATGCCAACCATTCACAAATCAGGAGTCCGGGCCCCAAAATCACGAGATTAAAACCTCATAAATGTTGGTTGGTTTTATTTGCCTCCTGGTTTCTGAGCATTTACGGTTCATTCAGGCTACAGTTCAAGGTTTCCTCTGCAACTACAAGGGAAATTACACTGTTTAAAAAGGAAAGTTGAAATTCTCATGTGCCTCTAAGTGGCTGTAAGAAAAAAAACAAATATTGCAAGACCCACCATAAAATCATGAGCACTCTCAACATTATTCAAGAGAGTGTTAGAACCGGGTGAAGTAGACATCTGTTCCCCTAGTGGAATGGCAGCGTCTGGAGGGACAGTTACAGCCATTCAAACATTTTACAACATGTTCATACATTCTTAGATTTCAAAGCAAAGAGGGCCCAGTGGGATCCTCTACAATATGGACTTCCTGCCTAACACAGCACAAAGCACGTATTCTGTAGCTACAGCTGAACCTCTTCCCAGATGGCAGCTCGCTGGAATGAATCCCTGATTCCATACAGCTACACCTAACACAGTGAGAATCATAGAATCATAGAAGATTAGGGTTGGAAGAGACCTCAGGAGGTCATCTAGTTCAACCCCTGCTCAAAGCAGGACCAACTCCAACTAAATCATCCTAGCCAGGGCTTTGTCAAGCCGGGCCTTAAAAACCTCTAAGGATGGAGATTCCACCACCTGCCTAGGTAACCTATTCCAGTGCTTAACCATCCTCCTAGTGAAATAGTTTTTCCTAATATCCAACCTAGACCCCTACACTGCAAATCAAGACCATTGCTCCTTGTTCTGTCATCTGCTACCACTGAGAACAGCTGAGCTCCATTCTCTTTGGAACTCTCCTTCAGATAGTTGAAGGATGCTATCAAGGACCTAGGGGTTACAGTGGACGAGAAACTGGATATGAGTCAACAGTGTGCCCTTGTTGCCAAGAAGGCCAATGGCATTTTGGGATGTATAAGTAGAGGCATTGCCAGCAGATCGAGGGACATGATCATTCCTCTCTATTCGACATTGGTGAGGCCTCATCTGGAGTACTGTGTCCAGTTTTGGGCCCCAAACTACAACAAGGATGTGGAAAAATTGGAAAGCGTCCAGTGGAGGGCAACAAAAATGGTTAGGGGACTGGAACACGTGACTTATGAGGAGAGGCTGAGGGAAGTGGGATTGTTTAGTCTGCGGAAGAGAAGAATGAGGGGGGATTTAATAGCTGCTTTCAACTATCTGAAAGCGGGTTCCAAAGAGGATGGCTCTAGACTGTTCTCAGTGGTACCAGATGACAGAACGAGGAGTAATGGTCTCAAGTTGCAATGGGGGAGGTTTAGGTTGGATATTAGGAAAAACTTTTTCATGAGGAGGGTGGTGAAGCACTGGAATGCGTTACCTAGGCAGGTGGTGGAATCTCCTTCCTTTGAGGTTTTTAAGATCAGGCTTGACAAAGCCCTGGCTGGGATGATTTAGTTGGGGATTGGTCCTGCTTTGAGCAGGGAGTTGGACTAGATGACCTCCTGAGGTCCCTTCCAACCCTCATATTCTATGATTCTATGACTTGCCCTTGGTGAATCCATGTTGACTATTCCTGATCACTTTCCTCTCCTCCAACTGCTTCAAAATGGATTCCTTGAGGACCTGCTCCATGATTTTTCTGGGGACTGAGGTGAGGCTGACTGGTCTGTAGTTCCCCAGATTTTCCTTCTTCCCTTTTTTAAAGATGGGCACTATATTTGCCTTTTTCCAATTGTCCGGGACCTCCCATGATTGCCACGAGTTTTCAAAGATAATGGCCAATGGCTCTGCAATCACATCAGTCAACTCCCTGAACACCCTCGGATGCACTGCATCCGGCCCCATGGACTTGTGCACGTCCAGCTTTTCTAAATAGTCCTTAACCTCTTCTTTCACCACTGAGGGCTGCTCACCTCCTCCCCATACTGTGCTGTCCAGTGCAGCAGTCTGGGAGCTGATCTTGTCTGTGAAGACAGAAGCAAAAAAAGCATTGAGTACTTCAGCTTATCCCACATCATGTGTCAGTAGGTTGCCTCCTCCATTCAGTAAGGGTCCCACACTTTCCCTTACCTTCTTCTTGTTGCTAACATACCTGTAGAAATCCTTCTTGTTACAATTCACATTCCTTGCTAGCTGCAACTCCAATTATGCTTTGGCCTTCCTGATTACACCCCTGCATGCTCGAGCAATATTTTAATACTCCTACCGAGTCATCTTTCCAAGTGTCCACTTCTTGTAAGTTTCCTTTTTGTGTTTAAGCTCACCGAAGATTTCTCTGTTAAGCCAAGCTGGTCGCCTGCCATATTTGCTATTCTTTCTGCACATCGGGATGTATAGCATTGTGCTGGACACACAACACAGCACAGAAAATGGTAAACGTCATCAGGGATAAGCCAAGTTTGGTTTGGCTTCTGGACCTATTGCCAGCTCTGGGGGACAGAGTTAATGTTATATGGGAGATATATTAACTCTTTATTTGCTGATTTGCAGAGGTTTAAGTTTAGCGTCCTGATTCCGGAAGAGCACAGGGCAGCACAAGACAACCTTAACTCTGTGTTAATGAAGCTTTTGGCTGTGAATATGAATAAGAATAGCACTGGCAGGATGGGATTTCAAGGGCTCTCATGTAGCATTGCCAACAGTTCCTTATTACAAGGGACATCCCTTATTTTTTCATCTCTGTACAACAAGATAGGGAGGGTTGCAAAAAGCAGCAAGATTATTGGTTTTATGCGGCAGCCTCTGTGTGTGAGACAGAGCAGGTGAGAGCGTCCCCCGAGCCCCAGGGGGATCCTCCAGCCCCTGCACCAGGACCCTCTCCTGCTCCTCACACAGGTGCCACATCTCCTCCCTGATCATCATAAATCACAACATAAATCTCAGAGCCTCTGCCACACTGGGGCCTGCATGGAGGCTGACCCCCCATGGACTCTCCACAGCCAGGCCCTGGGCACCCAGAACGTGGTGAATGTAGGTAAATCCTACCTACATTATTCTTAATTATTTATTATCATTATTATTAATAATAATCATAATATTGGGAGGAGCGGTGGAGTGGGGGTTCTAAGAAAACAGCCCCTTATTTCTGAAATATAATGTTGGCAACCGTACGCTCATGCTTCAAGGCATAACCTGATCACCAACTAGAGTTAGGACATGGGATGATATTACTTAGGGTTTGACTACCCTTGAAACACTACAGCGGCACAACTACAGGGTAGAATCTAACTGTGCCAATGAGAGGGGGGTCTCCTGTTGACGTAGGTAATCCACCTCCCTGAGAGGCAGTAGCTCGGTCAACAGAAGATTTCTTGGATTGACCTAGCACTGTCTACACTGGGGCTTAGGTTGGTAGAGCTACATCTCTCAGGCATGTGGATGTTTCACACCTCTCAGAGATGTAGCTATGCTTACATAAATTTCTACTGTAAACTAGTCAATTGCATTTTTGGTAACATAAGCATAGTCCTTTGAAGCATCTCTCATTGTTTGCTGTCAGACAGGGTATTGGATCAGTAGTTAGAGTACTAGTCTAGCACTCAGGAGATGTGGGTTCAATTTCCTACTCTACCACAAATATCTTGTGTGACTTTGAATGAGTTACTGAGACCTGGTTTCCATCTAAACATAGGTTGACCTGGCTACATTGCTCAGGGCTGGGAAAAATTGCACACCCTGTGCAAAGTAGTTAGGTTAACCTAATCCCTGCTATAGATGCAGTTAGGTCAACAGAAGAATTCCTGCATCAACCCGTGTACTGCCTCTCGCAGAAATGGATTACCTACATTAAAGGAAAAACTTCTTTCGTTATTGTAGGAAACATCTACGCTCCAGCTGCAGTGCCATAGCTGTGCTGCTGTAATGTAGTCATCCCTTTAGTCTCTCAGTTCCCCATCTGTAAAATAGGGATATTAACACTTCTCTGCCTCACAGTGGTGTTGTGAGGATAAAAGTGTAAATGATTGGGAGGTGCTCAGATCCACGGTAATGAAGCGCCTCAGATAGATTGGTCTTTTTTATGCTATTAATGGATTATATGTCCACAATGATGTGGGTATTGCACATTGAAAATCCAGCTGTTTGGGGTTTCTGTACAAAGAACCCAGGTCACAAGGGGCCACCTGGGAAACTTCAATAGCATTGCCTCCCATGGCTAGCTCAAGCACAGATGGAGATGGAGAGGGCAGAGATACAAACCTAGCCAGGAGAGTGAAATTGACAAAGAGACTTGGTATGGCAAGTGCTGTTCCAGCCCCAGCTTGGAACCCCAGAGCAGAACAAGGGGAACTGAAGAAATGACAGCAACAGAAAGGGCTAAAATGCCTCTTGGGAGCTGAGTTGGCTGAAGGTTCATGATTCAAGATGCCACAGAGAGAAGTTCTTACAGAAGTAACTGTCAAATGCCAGCATTATGGCATAGCGTCAGTGCTGACAACCTGGAGAGTTCAAGCATCATGAATCAAAGCCACAAAGATCATGAGATTGAAAAATCATGAGACCTTGAAATGTAAAATAAATAAATACACTGATATAGGGTGGTGGCAGGACTACAAAAGAATAAAAATCTCCCCTGTCAATGTGGCTAAAACTCCCTGCTAGATTTCCCTAGTGAGCGTACAGTGAACAATCCTGATTGACATTTACTTAGAGTGGCTCCTCTTTACATTCAAACAGCTGCATTTCCAGGAAACCCAAGCCAGGGGGTTTCTGTAGCCACTCAATCACACTTCTCCTTTCCTAAGAAGAAAATATTTAAGACACAGAACAAAGCACTGCCCCAGAACACGCTTGGCCAACACTGCCTTTCACCCTTTGCTGCAATATCCTCCATTCCTGCTTGCAGCAAGGCTGGCAACAAGTCTGCTTCGACTTTACTGATGATTGTGCTGTGAGGTCCTTCTTACAGTGTAAGAGCAGAATATGGGAAGCTACATGTACATGCATGCACACACACACGGTAGGTCGAGAATGCAATGGGAGGTGTGATTGCAGCACATGTAGACATGCCTTCTCTAGCTCTGATTGAGCCAGCACACTAAAAATAGCAGTGTTGCCCTTGCAGTCCGGGCAGTGACATGAGCTAGCTGCCCAAGTACAGTCCTCTCCAGGACCCTGAGTATGTACCACAGCTGCTGGCCCAAGCCGCTGCCTGTGACACTGTAGCTTCATTGCTATTTTTAGTGAACTGGCTCTATCAAAGCTAGTGGAATACGTCTACGTGTGCTGCAATCACTTGACCTGATTGCCATGCAGACATCTCCACATACATGTACCCACACAAACATATGCACACAAGGCTACGTCTCCAAACCCCATTTACCAGACAACTACTCTCAGCAACCTGCGGAAGAATGGCTTGACATCGTCTGTACTCATCTACCAGCACTGTGTGGCTGAAATTGCAGACATTAGACGTTAATTCAATCCTTATGCAGTCTCCCTCTCATATGCCCCATCCTTCTCCTGGGTCATTCAGATCCTTCTATCCACTCTATTTTTTACTCCATTTCCAAACTCCCAAGAACTTCCTTTACCCACAATTCCTTTTTCCACATCCCTGGTAGGAAGTCTTATGGAAGGGGCATTGGTAGAGGGGACCTTTTCACTGTGGTGCTGGTTAGGGATCCAGATCAGCACAGGTTAGCAGTTCAGTCTGAGGTTTTGGCTGAACTTGAAGACAAGTTTTCTTTGCCAATTTACAGTTATGAAGCATGTGCTGAAATGCTTTGCTGATTTGGGATCTAGACTAGACACATGACTAGAACTCCTACTCATTTACAGTGTTTGCAAGTGAATCCTGTCCCATTGCCTGATGAGAGTTACAGTAATGCCCTCAAATGCAATTGCTATAGTGGGACCAGGCTAGTGTGCAAGAGAAGGGCAGGGATTGAGATGTTTCTCTATGTTTCTATTGGGATGTTTTTGTGTATGTGGTTGAGGGGGGAGGGAAGCCTTAATTTTTTCATCCTCCTTAAATTCCCTCAATCTGTCCTTCTGTCCTCCTTCAACCTGCCCACCCCCATCTTTCAGACAGCTGCAGGCCTCATAGTCTTATGTTAAATTTCAGAATGCACCTTGGGGGACCCTCAGATGCCAATCAAAGCTGCTGTAAATTCCTCGAGTTTCTCAGCAAGGCTGCTTCCTTCTGGACTGTCATCCCCTGAAAAATGTCATGAAAGGATCCAGTTTGGTGGTGGATTCAGAATGGGAAGCTCCACCCAAATTTGAAGCACCATCCCCGGCTCCCAAAGAACGTGCCTCCACCAAACTCCTCATGCTTGTGGAAGTGACACAGGATCCAGTCCCCCAGTGTATGGAACATTTCTGGAGTTGGCACAACAAGAAGCATACCCATATTTCTCCTAGAAGTAGAACACATTCTAACTCAGGGTGCATCTCAGAGGAAGCCAGTGTCAGTCTTGCAGCCTGGTGGCTTGATAGACAATGACAGAATTGGAGCCAGTTGGAAAATGGTGACAATTTGGTAAAGGATTTTGAAATTTGTTGTGATTTTTTGACATTATGAAAATCCAAAATATTCCAACCAGCTCTGGTCAGAATCTTGGAGTTCTCAGAACATGTGGCATGTCTGCTCTCCTGCCAGATACCCAAGGGCTTGTCAGGTGAGCCTCAAACACATCCCAGCAGCAGGGCAATAAAGACCAGACATAATTCCCCTCTCCACACAGCAATCATGGCTGAGACATTCCATCAAGAGCAAAATATTTGTGCATTTAAAGACAAAATGAGGGGCCACAGTGGGAAGGGCAAGTCCAGACCCAAGTGGCAAATTCAACCCTGATGGCACTCTCTCCATTTCAGTGTGGGATGAATTTGGGGCTCAGAAACAGGTTTCCTGAAAAGTGAATCACCTTGCAGCCTCGGGGCAAAGCTGGGCAGCCAGCATTGCACTGGCATATGCACAAGGGTAATGGCTCCTCACCAGCATACCTCTCCCTCCCATTCTCTCTCTACACACACCTATCTATTTAATATCTATCTAATCTATCTATGCCTTGCTCATCACAGCAGTATCTGAGCACCTCCTTCTCTGCCAGTAATCCTGATCTGCTGATAGCCACACAGCTAAGATCTGGCATCTAAAAACTCATGGAGGAGGTGGGAAGGTCCCACACAGATCCACCCTCCATTAGATGTGCCGAGCCATTCAGATGCTTCTGGAAGCCAAGCCAGTTGAGTCCAGCACCGATTTCAGAAGGCACCAGTTCCTCAAGCCAAGAGAAAAGGATTCTCTGCATTTACGGTCATTGCTAGACCTCACAGACTATTTATTGCAAAGACCAGGCTTGGGCCCTGAGTGGAGAATACTCATGGCTCAGTTGTGAAAGAAATGTTCTGTTTTGATCTGCGGAGATTAACCTGATTCACTCCCGCATGTTGTGCAATCACCAGGCTACAAACACAGGAAGAAAGAAAAGTCAGAGCTGGCTTAGCTGGTCCAAACTCCCCACGGCTAACCCAGCAAGGGTGCTCCCTGCAGCATTTCTACAGCTACCCAGAAGTTCGGGGGAAATTGGAGCTGAAGCTGAGGGACGGCCAGAGGATTGAGGTCTCGTCTGGTGGTCAGACTGAGGAGACACCAGCCCATAGGGCTGGGATTCCCCACCCAAGTCTTGACTGAACAGCAGGATTTTCAGGCAGCAGAGGGCTCAGCCAGAGCCCATTCCTATGGCTTTCCTAAGGCAGCAGAGTGAGCCAGAGGCATCCAGGAAAGGTGGGAATAAGGCTAAGGGTGCCCACTGTCATTCCAGTGCAGAGGGCTGTGGTTTAGCCCTCTGCACTATAGGTAGGGTTGCCAAGCCTCCAGGATTGGTCTGGAGTTTCCCGGAATCGGCATCAATCTCCCAGTAACTATTGAAAGCAACCTGAAAGATTTTAATAGGATATTTTAAGAAAATGACATTATGTCATGTTGGGGGGGGGGGGAATCTCCTGGAATAGCTTCAGTCAGAGTTGGCAACCCTAACTGTACAGTGCACTCAGGCACCCCTGATTGGCAGGATCCCATTGTCCACTTCTGAAATTCAGCTGCTTCTGAGGTGGAACCTACACATTCCACAGCAGCCAGAAGCAGAACACAGCAGCTACCTGAAGGAGCACACTGGGCAATTACATGCAGACACAAGGTGCATGAACTTGGGGAGTGAGCCCAGGGCACAGTGATGGTGAAGAGACCCTGAGGTGTCAAAGAGGGGAGCTCAGCTGCTCGTGATATACAGATAATGCAGGGCCATTCTCTCAGCACCACCTCCTGGCAGTGCCATACGTCCTGTGCCCCTCAGCTTGGAGCATTCACAGAGACTAGCAGCCTTGTCCCCATACACCCTTCTTCATCCTTCGCCCCCAGCTGCCAAACCCTCCACTCTGCCAAGAGCACAGGTGGGTCTGATTTCAGGGTCCTGCTCAGCTCAGGGCCTGCTCTGGCTCACACTCACGCTTCAGCTCCCAGGAGCCTCCTCACCCACTTGCCACTGTGAGAGGCAGGAAAGGCAAAGCCCAGAGTGGGAGGTGACTGTGTAGCAAGGGCGTGGGGTATTTCCCCTGTTCCCCAGGGGTAGATTCAGTCAGAGGACAGTTGTTCCCTAGGGGAGAGCATCTCATGACACCTGAGCCTGCCTCCCAGCCCACCCCACTTTATAGAGCTGCATTTGACAGGGGCCTCTGCCAGCCTTCCCACAACACAGGCCTTTCCTACTCTGGACTCAGTGGCAATGCCTTGGGAAGGGAAATATCCCCAGCCTCTTTCATGGCGCTGTGCCTAGAAGGTCTGGGCAGCCTCAGTCCTGCTTATGGGTATTGGGTGCCCTGGGGAACACAACAGTGAGCTGGCATCAGGCCAGCCACATCTGAGTGCCATGTTCTACTTGGTGCACCAGGGAGCCAGGCAACCTGGGTTCCATCACAGCGTCTGGGACTCAGTGACCCACATAACAAGACTTGGATGATCTGAGTAAGGGGCATAGCACCACGTTGGGAGCACCAGGCAAGCAGCACCCACAATGGCTATGTCCTGGCACACAGCATCTATAACAGATGGTGCTTAGACACTGCAGGAGTGTGCAACAGAGCGAGCGAGCAAGAGCACACACTACAGTAGGCAGAACATATACAGCAGCTGTAGCAGGATTCTTGCACACTGATGATGTCTCTGACTCGTTTTCTCGGTGTTCACTCTGATCATGCTCTCTCTTGCACTGACTGGCTGTTCATTCCAGCCCCTTTCCAGTCTTCACTGCAACCCCACTCCACTGCCCTTCTCACCCTACTCCTCCCTGTCCCCTCTCCCCTTTGCTCCCTCCCTTCATTGTCACCCCTCCCTCCTGCCTGTTCTGCAATCCCCTTCCACAAACCTCACAAACAAACAACAAAGTCACATCCTGAGAAAAATGGTGACATGAAGACAATGTTCGCTCACTCTGGGGGGGTGTCTTAACCCTCCTTCCCAGCCTGGGTCTAGGTGGTTTTAGGGGATGTCTGCACTGCACTCAGATAGGATTTCAGCTCAGATAGAGATATCCATGGTAGCTTTAATCTAGCTAGTGTGGCTAAAAATTGCAATGGAGATGCCGCAGCATAGACATCAGCATGGGCTGTGCAAGCTGCTTGGAACCCTGGCTCCGTACCAGCCAAGGTCCATGCTGCTTCTTTACTCCAATTTTAGACACCGCAGGGGCTTGTCTGCACTTAAAAGGCTGCAATGGCCCTGCTGTAGCACTCCAGTGAAGACAGTACCTACACCGGCGGGAAGGGTTCTCCCATCAGTCTAGGTTCTCCACCTCCCTGAGAGGCAGTGGCTAGGTTGAGAGGAGAGTTCTCCCATCAACTTAGCACTGTCAACACTGAAAGTTAGTTGGTTTAACTGTGTTGCTCAGAGGTGTGGATTTTTCACACCCCTAAGTGACATATACACCAACCTAATTTCCTAGTGTAGGCCAGGCCCAAGAAGATTACAGCTACAATCCCACCTCCAGCTGCAGTGTAGACAGCCTCTTCGGCCTGGTCTACACTGGGGGGAGGGATCAATCTAAGATACGCAACTTCTGCTATGAGAATAGCGTCGCTGAAGTCGACGTATCTTAGATCGACTTAGAATCACTTACTTCGCATCCTCGCGGCGCGGCACTACCTCTCGCCCTGGTGGAGTTCTGGAGTCGACGGCAGAGCGATCAGGGATCAATTTACCACACCTTCACTAGATGCAGTAAATCGATCCCCGATAGATCGATCACTACCTGCCGATGTGGCGGGTAGTGTAGACGTGGCCTTAGACTGTAAACTCTTCCAGACTGGGAATGTCTCTGTCAGGCCTGGTTTACATTAGAAAATTAAGTTGGCTTAACTACATTGTTCAATATCTACATTGTTCAATATCTTCATAAATGATCTGGAGGATGGTGTGGATTGCACTCTCAGCAAATTTGCGGATGATACTAAACTGGGAGGAGTGGTAGATACGCTGGAGGGGAGGGATAGGATACAGAAGGACCTAGACAAATTGGAGGATTGGGCCAAAAGAAATCTGATGAGGTTCAATAAGGATAAGTGCAGGGTCCTGCACTTAGGACGGAAGAATCCAATGCACCGCTACAGACTAGGGACCGAATGGCTCGGCAGCAGTTCTGCGGAAAAGGACCTAGGGGTGACAGTGGACGAGAAGCTGGATATGAGTCAGCAGTGTGCCCTTGTTGCCAAGAAGGCAAATGGCATTTTGGGATGTATAAGTAGGGGCATAGCGAGCAGATCGAGGGACGTGATCGTTGCCCTCTATTCAACATTGGTGAGGCCTCATCTGGAGTACTGTGTCCAGTTTTGGGCCCCACACTACAAGAAGGATGTGGATAAATTGGAGAGAGTCCAGCGAAGGGCAACAAAAATGATTAGGGGACTGGAACACATGACTTATGAGGAGAGGCTGAGGGAGCTGGGATTGTTTAGTCTGCAGAAGAGAAGAATGAGGGGGGATTTGATAGCTGCTTTCAACTACCTGAAAGGGGGTTCCAAAGAGGATGGCTCTAGACTGTTCTCAATGGTAGCAGATGACAGAACGAGGAGTAATGGTCTCAAGTTGCAGTGGGGGAGGTTTAGATTGGATATTAGGAAAAACTTTTTCACTAAGAGGGTGGTGAAACACTGGAATGCGTTACCTAGGGAGGTGGTAGAATCTCCTTCCTTGGAGGTTTTTAAGGTCAGGCTAGACAAAGCCCTGGCTGGGATGATTTAACTGGGAATTGGTCCTGCTTCGAGCAGGGGGTTGGACTAGATGACCTTCAGGGGTCCCTTCCAACCCTGATATTCTATGATTGCTCAGGAGTGTGAAAAATACACACCCCTGAGCAGCATAGTTAAGCTGACCTAACCCCCAGTGTAGAAGAATTCTTCCAACAATCTAGCTACTGCCTCATGAGGAGGTGGGTTACCTACGCCAACTAGCGAACCCCTCCCATTGGCCTAGATTGGATCTGCACTGAAGAGCTAGCGCGGTGCAGCTATAGCATTTCAAGTGCAGACAAATCCTCATTCTGCGGTCATGTCTTCACTACAGCTGAGAGATGTAGTTCCCAGCTCAGGCAGATGAACACACCTAGCTCTGCTTGAGCAAGCAGGCTGAACATAACACTATGGCCACGGCGGCATTGACTACAGCTTGGGCTAGATGCCCTTAGTACTACCTCATCTGAGATCCTCGGTATGTAGTGGGGTCTGCTAGCCCATGCTACCACCCATGCCGTACTACACTGCTATTTTTAGCCCACTAGCTGGAGCAGAGCTAGTGCATGTATATCTACCAGAGCTGGGAATTCACCTCCCAACTGCAGTGTAGATGTACCCTGTGTGAGGATCTGTGTGGTGCCCAGCATAACAGGGTCCTAATCTCAGTTGGGATCTCTAGGTGCTACTGTAACGCAAACAATAAATAATACAAATATTAAAGTTGTCTCATGTTTCTTATTCTAAAAAATGGCCTGGCAGTTTTTGAGGCGCTCTAGCCCCTCCATGGTTTGCAGAAAGAACTTTAAATCTTCCAGTGGGACAGTTTTGAGGTCAGAGGGATGTCTTTTATTGTCCTCATGGAAATCTGTTCAGATTTGGCTGTATTACCAATTGCTGATAATCACTTTTTGTTTCTGCACAGCATAGCTTGCTAGAGGCTTGTGGCTAAAGCTGAACATTCCCTCTGGACTGAGCATGCCCCCTGCATCGTGCACACAGAACTTAACATCTGGACAAGACTTGGCCACAAGGGAGAAGAATGCTGCTCCTCACCACAGCTGTTAGACTGCAATATAAAATCAGAGCACAGTGGAACCAGACACCAGTGAAAATAACCAAGATGGCAAGTCTCTCTTCTGATGGACAATTGAGGCACTGCAGCCAAGAGGGGATCCTGATTCATGTCCTCCGCTCCTGTCAAAATTATCTGCTCTTGTTCAGTATCTGTGGCTTCTGTCTGCCCCAAACTCTAGCATCATGTCTGTGGGAGTCATTGAACTTGGCAGGATGTGATAGAGATAACCGGGGGCCCACTCAATGTTTGCTGCTGGCTACTCAGTCAGTTATTTGTAAGAGACGGAAAATCGTGTGCACCCCCATGTTTGATCCCTACTAGGTCTGAGAGGCCTGGAACCTTGGAAGGCCACAAGCCAGTGCAACTGGGCACAATCTCTTCCTCAATACATGCTTTTGCAAATTATTCTCACAAAACCGGCTGTAATTTGGAATGTTGGGGAACCAAGTCTGTTCTCATCCCCTGACAAGGAGGCAAGCACAGCACCCTACCCCTTCTGGTAGACAGGGCCATTACACACACAGTGAGATAGGGCACAGTTGTCACCCAGGATGGCAGCAGGGAGCACAGTCAGGAATTAGAGAAGTTACCTCAGGTCATATAATTCCCTCAGGGGGCATCTCCCTCTTTCTCTTGGGAGCCAGAGAGCTCACCCTTTCCGCAGGGTAAGAGGGCCCCCTCTCTCTTGGGGGTCAGAGAGCTCCCCCTATCACAAGGGGAAGAGGGCTCCCCTCTTCTCTTAGGGGGCAGAGGGCTCCCCCTTTTCTCCGCATATAGTATTGGATGTTTTGGATGGTGCAGCCCGCATTGGGGTCAGGTTTCTATTATCCATTCCCAAGCCATGATTACTTTTCCCAGGCAGCAGCGGGGCTGGCTGATCTACCAGACAGGTGGGTGGCAGGTTGAATTGCTGACATGGGCACAGAAGTGTTTGATGCATTTTATTGCTGATGTGTGATATGGGAAAAGCCGGAACAGTGAATCACACCCTGCATTGGGCAATGCTCAGCCAGCTGGGCTGGGAAAGTTGCTCTCTTGCCTCAGAGCAGGGATTCAGGGCAGCACTCTCTGTGACAGCAGCATTCAGATAACAGAGACAACTACCCCGGCACATAGGTTTAATGGGCACTAGGGGACCATGGGAACAGGCAGCTCTAGAGGCTACAGAAGCCCAGACCAGGCCTTCTTGTTTTTATTCTCATTCCACAGATTATACCAGCTTTCCTAGCGTTGCGCTAGAGTACTGGGCTCTGCACTGACTGTGAGAAGAGCATGCTCTCCACTAAGCCCCCAGCCCACTACCTTCAGCACAGCTCCTCTAGCACCACATTGGGGCAATCGGGCTAGCATGGAGTCTGAAGGGAAAGCTCTCTTTACAGCAGTGGTTCTCAACTTTTTTTCATTTGTGGACCCCTAAAAACTTTCAAATGGAGGTGTGGAACCTTTGGAAATCAACTGTGTATATATAGTGGAATTCTGTTCACTCAGTTTTCAGTCTAAGTCTTTTGCAGACCCCTTAGACCAGTGGCTTTCAACCTTTCCAGACTACTGGACCGCTTTCAGGAGTCTGATTTGTCTTGCATACCCCCAAGTTTCACCTCACTTAAAAATTACCTGCGTACAAAATCAGACATAAAAATACAAGTGTCACAGCTCACTAATACTGAAAAATTGCTTGATTTCTCATTTTTGCCATATAATTATAAAATAAATAAACTGAAATATAAATATTGTACTTACATTTCGGTGTATAGTACATAGATCAGTATAAACTTTTAGTTTGTCCAGCCTTTGCTAGTGTTTTTTATGTAAACTGTCGTAAAACAAGGCAAATATCTAGAGGAGTTGATGTACCCCTTGGAAGACCTCTGTGTACCCCCAGAGGTACACATGTCCCTGATTGAGAACCACTGCCTTGGACATAGTGGGCCAGGGACCACAGGTTGAGAACCACTGCTTTACAGTGATTCCCACCAGGTCCTGCAGCACAGTGCCCCCTAGAGACATGTTGGGACACTAGGGCCAGCACTGACTCAGAAGAGAACCCATCCCCTCCTGAGATCCTCAGGCCAATTCCTGCAGCACTCAGAGTTTTTCTTAGCAGGTTAACCAGTCTAACTCTCTATAATTAGACTAGGGGGAGGGATAGCTCAGTGGTTTGAGCATTGGCCTGCTAAACCCAGGGTTGTGAGTTCAATCCTTCAGGGGTCCATTTAGGGATCTGGGCCAAAAATTGGGGATTGGTCTTGCTTTGAGCAGGGGGGTCTAGACTAGATGACCTTGAGGTCCCTTCCAACTCTGATATTCTATGATAATCTGAGAGAGCTAATGTCAGCTCAGCAGATGGTGCCATCCAGCCGCAGCAATAGCTAAACTCCATTGGAACAGAGGCTTCCATTCTACTTATCATTATGTGGCTGGTGTCCAAGTTAAATGGGAGCAAGGTACATTGTGACTTTTTCTTTTAATAAACTCACCAGGCTCAGATAGCGCAGCCATCGGGATCCATGTAACTATTGAGATAGGAAGCAAGGTAGATGCTAGATGATCCTGTTTGGTGGAGTAGCAGCCAGAGGCTGGTTCTTACTGAACAGCAAATATCAGGGCAGTAGATGCATCATTGTGGACCAAAATTTTGCCAAATATATTTTTCAATTATAAAGCATAAAAATGTATCAAAATAGGAGCCAGCCTCTTTGGTTTATAATAACCAAAAAAAAAAGAAAGAAAAAAAAGATGGTGAACTGTGATGTGTTAGTGGTGGAGTTAAGGGTATGGCTCCAGAGCTGAGAAAGCACCTCTAGTCAACTGTGTTTTAAAACACACACACACAAATGTGCTAAGGTAAAATTAAACACTTAAGTAAAAGCCATGCAGAATTCAAACTGAGACTCTTGGAACTACACTAGGCAATAGAATATAAGGACCAATCTCGCACAGATGAGCTAGATGGATTCTCTCATAATAAAACTTTCTATCTCGTCTTCCCAGGGCCCTGATCCTGCATTGTGTATGGGCATAATCCTCTGTGTGGATTCAACTGCAACACCAGAGGCTACAACCGTTAAAGAGCACTATCTTAAATTTATAAGTGGTTCTCAACTCACTCTCAACGTTAAAGGTTACTCTCAAGTTTCATAGCTCCAAAATGTCGGCAATATTAACAGCACTAGGATCAGCCAGAGTATTTTCCCAGAGCCCAAATTACTTGTGGTTGTGTTTTTTTAAATTAAATGCCACTCAAGAGCACAGAATATTTTTTTTAAATAGCCATATTTTAATAGGACCTACAAAAATACCTGTAACTCCTTTTGCTCACCCTGAAGCTGCAGTTACATTAAAGAGGAACCATCAAGTTAAAAAAAAATCACACTTCTGTCTGAAATATTTTAACCTATTATTGTTACAAGCAAGCCCTCAGATTGCACAACTCCAAAACCAATTAGAGGAAAAGAAATATTTTTGTCAGTCTGTTTACTGCGTGCTTGGCAGCCCCTGGGCGGAGTCAGTCTCACTCTTTCCCTTCTAGAGACAGCTTCCCCTCTAGCTTGTGTGGGTCTTTCACACAGCCACAAGGGACAGAAAAACATTTGTTTTAAAAACAGGAAAATGTGATTGTAAAACCACAACAATGGGCTGGGGAAGGACATGGAGCTGCTCTGAGGCTGAGCTCAGCTTTTGAAACTGACTTGACTACAAGTTGAAAATTGGCTGCTTGCCTCTTTAACAGGCCATCTCTAGATGCCTAGGCTGAGCTCCCCCTGCTGACTGCAGAAGCAGTTGTAGAACCCGCATCTCCAATGCTTAGCTGGGTTCTGCATCCTGAATCGACAGCCCCAGTTGCACTAGCAAACCCTCTAGACTGCCTGAAGCCACAAGCAACAGGGAGATTTGTGAGATCAGTGACTATGGAGTGTGCTCCTTACCAGAATGATTTGCTCATCAGGCCATACATAATTTTAAATGGAGCATTTCTGTGGATTCTTGAGCATTTATCATCAAAAGCCATTTAATAATGAACACTGTAGACTCAGAACAGCAGCTCCGACGTGGGGAATCTGCGCTGAAAGCCTTCAATGACACACATGCATGTTGTCCTCCACAGACCCGCAGCTTGCTACTCTCTAATCACAGAAACTCAGATGGAATGACTTCCTGGAAAGATTATGCAGGACCACAGGATATTTTGCAAATGTCACCACCTGAGTGACTGGAAATTGTTTATTTCCTTTGAAAATACCAACAGGGTTTGCATCCAGATAAAGAAATAATTGCCGGCAATTTTTTTCATAAACAAAAACAAACCTGAGAGAAACAAAAGCCTCTGGCAGCCGCTGGGGATTGTGTGCTCCTACCATTGGGAGCTGCCAGGCAGCTTGGCGTCTGCAGTGCTATAAATCCTCCCCTCACAGGCTGATTCTCCTGGCCTGCAACATTCCAATGTCTACAGCTGGGTCCTGAGTCCAAGCTGCAGTAGAATCATCCCAGAGGAGCTGTCATTCTCTGCAGCAAATAAAACAGCTCTCATTCATGTCGCACTCCCCGTCAGCACTGGCTCAAGCCAGGAAAGCTAATGAGCCAACCAGCAGACCAAATTCAGTGATGAATCCTGATCATGTGCCACCTGAGGCACATTGTCAATACACTAAGAAGATCAGCAACATGCCACTCAGCTTTAAGCAACTTCTGTAAATAATTCCTTTTAAAAAAATCGGATTGGGCAGCAATATGTTCAAATTTCAGGTATAAAGTCTGCTCGGGACATCAGAGGTTGGCTGCACAGGGTATTTCTCCTATTAACAAAGGCAGAGAAGGGTAAGAGAACTGGGGGGGGCAAGGGTGTGGGGGGGAAAGACACAGAAAGCCCAGTGCTGACATTACAAGTGTCCTGCAGTCCCTACACTCAGCAGATGGTCCTGGGCTGCTGATCTCTGAGGCAGCAAAAGTCCTAATTTTTCAACATTCTGTTGGGCAAAAGGTCTGCAAGAGAGAGACTCACATAATGCCCTGGAGGAATAGTGCACTGAGGTGGGATATAGGAAACCATGAATTTGAGTCTCACCTCTTCTACTATTGATATTTCTGCACACATCCCAACCCTTCTTATTGAACAGGACTTCATATCCCTCCCTATGAGATGGGAAAGCATCAATCCCCTATTTTACAGGTTTCAGAGTAGCAGCCGTGTTAGTCTGTATTCGCAAAAAAAAAAGGAGTACTTGTGGCACCTTAGAGACTAACCGATTTCTTTGAGCATAAGCTTTCGTGAGCTACAGCTCACTTCATCGGATGCATAAAGTGGAAAATGCAGTGAGGATGTTTTATACACACAGACCATGAAAAAATGGGTGTTTATCACTTCAAAAGGTTTTCTCTCCCCCCACCCCACTCTCCTGCTGGTAATAGCTCATCTAAAGTGATCACTCTCCTTACAATGTGTATGATAATCAAGGTGGGCCATTTCCAGCACAAATCCAGGATTTAACAAAAACGTCTGAGGAACAGTGAGGGGGGGGAAGGGGGGAGGTAGGAAAAAACAAGGGGAAATAGGTTACCTTGCATAATGACTTAGCCACTTCCAGTCTCTATTCAAGCCTAAGTTAATTGTATCCAATTTGCAAATGAATTCCAATTCAACAGTCTCTCGCTGGAGTCTGGTTTTGAAGTTTTTCTGTTGTAATATCACAACTTTCATGTCTGTAATCGCATGACCAGAGAGATTGAAGTGTTCTCCGACTGGTTTATGAATGTTATAATTCTTGACATCTGATTTGTGTCCATTTATTCTTTTACGTAGAGACTGTCCAGTTTGACCAATGTACATGGAAGAGGGGCATTGCTGGCACATGATGGCATATATCACATTGGTAGATGTGCAGGTGAATGAGCCTCTGATAGTGTGGCTGACGTTATTAGGCCCTGTGATGGTGTCCCCTGAATAGATATGTGGGCACAGTTGGCAACGGGCTTTGTTGCAAGGATAGGTTCCTGGGTTAAAAGAAAAGGAGTACTTGTGGCACCTTAGAGACTAATCAATTTATTTGAGCATGAGCTTTCGTGAGCTACACGGCTGTTACTCTGTTCCTGGGTTAGTGGCTCTGTTGTGTGGTTGTGTGGTATGCTGGTGAGTATTTGCTTCAGGTTGGGGGCCTGTCTGTAGGCAAGGACTGACCTGTCTCCCAAGATTTGTGAGAGTGATGGGTCATCCTTCAGGATAGGTTGTAGATCCTTGATAATGCGTTGGAGGGGTTTTAGTTGGGGGCTGAAGGTGACGGCTAGTGGCGTTCTGTTATTTTCTTTGTTAGGCCTGTCCTGTAGTAGGTAAGGTAAGAACAGAGAATAGAACTAGGGTCTTTAATATGGCAAATGCAACTCCTCAGCCCTTCGGGGCTTGTCTGCACACAGAAGTTGCTCTGTTTTAACATATTAGTTTAGTTAAACTGATGCAACTTTTGTGCATGGACTCTCTTATATCAATTTAAAATTGAAGGTATCAGTTTAGCTTAAACTGGCACAAGCTAAGCCAATATAAGCCATGCTTAAAGCAATGTGAGTCTACACATGAGGTTGCACCAGTTCCAATTCAACTTAATCGGTATAAAAATCACACCTAGTTCTATCGATGCAGATCAGGCCTCCAAAAACTCGCTTGTCCTGTCTATAGTCACTGCTGGCAACACTAAGGCCTACATGTAAAAGGTTTAGTGGAAAAATTATGTTGGTTAGGGGCATGACTTTTTTACTGGAATAGTTATAGTGGTACAACCCCTGTGCAGACACAGTTATACTGAGAGAAATATGCCTTATACTGGTATGTTATTCCCCTTCCTGTATGGGAACAGCTATCCCAATATAAAGCACCTTCATACTGATATAACTGCATCCACTCTCAAGGGGTTATACTGAAATAGGTAAAGCAGTACAACTTTATAGTGCAGAAAAGTCCTTAACCATAGTCCTATCCCAGAACAGGGAACAGAACCCAGGAGTCCCGACATCCAAGACTCTGCTGCTGGCAAAGTGTGTGTCATGCCCCATTCCAGTGGGCTGGGCACACAGAGGCTAACAGCCTACTTCTGTTGTCACTTATGTCTTTGTCTCAGGTGGTCAAGATTTGTACTCTGATCTGGGTTCAGATCCTGATGATGATCCTTGCAGGAGCAAAATAGTCTTTGATCCTGTAATTAAAAGCTACATCATAATGCATCCACAGAAGGTGGCTGCAGTAAAGGTATCATGCTGGATAATGAACTGAACATATGCTCCTAGTGCAATGATGTGCCTAGGAGAGCAAACACAATACTTGGATGTGTAAACAGGAACATCAAGCATAGCATGGGTATTACTTCTGCATATGGCACTAGTGAAGCCATGCCTTTGTGATGCTGGCAAACACGGTACCAGCTCATGCCAAGGCCCAGGCCTCACTGAACACTGACAAATGCATAGCTGGAAACCAGTCTGGCTTACATGTATGTTAGCATTATTAGAATAGATATTAAATTGATAAGTTTGTTTAGTATTTAGATTGATGAAATGCTTGTAGGATGCTGAATGTATTGACCTCACTTATAACCTCTGTAGCCCATTGTATAAAGTTATACTGAGTTTTTGCAGTGTAAACATGTGCAACAAATCAAACAGGAGAGAAGCCTTCTCTAATACAAATACTGGCTTCCTACAGAAGATGTTAGGTACTACCCAATGAGAAGGCCTTTGAAACCAAATAAGCCACTGAGAGACATCAAAGAACAAAGACTTCGTTAATCGCATTCTTCTCCCCATCCAGGAAGAGGAGACCTGTGCATGAACTTGTCCCATCAGCTTGGACTCTGGGGAGAAGGGTATAAAAATCCATGACAAGGACAAACTAGATTATTTTTGCTGCTTGGACTCTAAAGATGCAAGAATCACTAAGAATAACCAAAAGACCCCCCTCCCCGGCTGTTTTGCATAGGTTACCCCTAAAGAACATATGGAATTTGCTTACTATAGAAGTTTCTATCACTTTTTGAAACCTAAGGCTTCATTTGTGTGTGTATGTTTACCTGGTTTAACCTTGTAAATACAGTAGAACCTCAGAGTTACAAACACCTTGGGAATGGAGGTTGTTCATAACTCTGAAATATCCATAACTCTGAACAAAATGTTATGGCTGTTGTTTTAAAAGTTTACAACTGAACATTGACTTAATACAGCTTTGAAACTTTACTATGCAGAAGAAAAATGCTGCTTTCCCTTTATTTTTTAGTAGTTTATGTTTGTCACAGTACTACACTATATTTGCTTTTTTTTTCTCTGCTGCTGCCTGATTGAATACTTCCAGTTCCAAATGAGATGTCAGTTCATAACTCTGGTGTTCATAACTCTGAGGTTCTAATGTAACTCACTTCTTTTTCCTAGTTAATAAATCTTTAGATAGTTTATTATAGGATTGGCTACAAATATTGTCTTTGGTTTGAGATCTGAAGTACAGTTGACCTGGGGTAAGTGACTGGTCCTTTGGGACAGAGAGTAAACAGAATATTGTTGTGATTTTTGGCATAAGGGACCATCTATCATAAAGACAAGCTTGCTTGGGTGGCAAGATAGATCGGAGTGCCCAAGGTGACCATGATACCATGTTAAGGCTGTTACAGTGTTTTAGAAGTTCACACATGTTACCTGGTTGGTGAAATCTAGTTATAGAACATACAACCAGTTTGGAGTTTGTGCCCTGTTCCTAGACAGTCTGCCTTGAGATTAGCACTCACAGCCATGAGCCACTCCAGTCAGCTTGACAGTTGGCATACTGCATCCAGGTCTGGTATGTTGACAAACTGGAAAGGGATCAGAGAAGGGCCACAAGAACAAGTCAAAGTCTAGAAAACCTGCCTCCCAGAGAGAGATTAAAATAGCTCAATCCATGTAGTTTATCCAAGAGCAGGATAGATTTGATCATGGTCTATAAGTACTTATGTGGGGAGAAGATTTCTGACTGCAGAAGGCTCAATGTCTGGCCTCAACTGCCAGAGAAATTCAGACTAGAAATAGGACACCTGTTTTTAACAATATGGGTAACTGACCATTGGAACAATTTACCTAGGAGTGCGGTGGATTCTCCTTCCCTTGGTGTCTTTAAATCAAGAGTGGATGTCTTTTTAAAAGCTATGCTCTAGTTCAATCAGATGTCATGGTCTTAATGCAGAAATTAGTGGGTGAGGTTCTCTGGCCTGGGTTGTGCAAGAGGTCAGACAAGAAGTTTATAACGGTCCCTTGTGGCTTTAAATCTATAAATCTTTGATTAATTCTGGCATTTCCTAATTTTGGAATGCTTAACTTTGTAAACAATGGTCTTTTAAAATATCTCTAGATAAACAGATAGATAGAAAAGAAATAAACTGAAAAGAACGTAAAGGGGGACACAGAGCCTGGGACAGACAGACATAGATGGGGAGAGAAGGACAGGGAGTACTGGGGAGATGGCTGACACAGCGTATAGAGTACAGATTACAACATGTGGACGAAGTTGTAGGCTACCATGGGGAGAACACAAAGCACTATACATATGTTCTGGCATGCACAGGCATAGTCATGTACACACGCATGTACACAGGCAGATGCACATATGCTTCCCTTTGGGTATGTCGACACTGTGAGTGAAGGTGTGATTGTAGTGGGGGTAGACATATCCACATTAACTTTAATCTAGCTAGCACTGCTATCAAGAGTGGTGAAGATGTGGTGGCATGAACTTCAGCACAGGCCAGCTGCTCCAGTAGCTACACAGGGTCCCTGGTGAACTTGTACTGAGATGGCTGGCCTGCGCTGAAGCCCACACTGCCACGTCTTCACCACTTTTTACCCATGCGAGCTAGATTAAAGTTAGCAAAGCTATAGCTACCCTCATTAAATCACACCTGCACATGCAGAGCAGACATACCCTTTATCCTCACAAAACTTTGGGTTCCAAAACAACTTCACTATACAGCTGTCGTTCCCCAACTCTGCTCTAGTTTTGGGGTTTGAACCTATGGACAAACGTACAATGACACAGATATCCCCTCCACAAGAACACAAATGCACACACTCAGAGACACCTCACAGTGACACACATGCATCCACATGGACCAACATGTTAACCACACACATGGACAAGTATGTGTGGATGCATGCACATAGAAGCAGAAATACACAGAGCACTGTACACTTGCTCAGAGAGGTCCATACGCAAAAAAGACTTTTAAGATCTGGCTTGACAAAGCCTTGGCTGGGATGATTTAGTTGGGGTTGGTCTTGCTTTGAGCAGGGGATTGGACTAGATGACCTCCTGGGGTCTCTTCCAACCCTAATACTCTATTTTATGAAAAAGGACCTCAACACACACACATACACACACAAATACACCCACAAGATGTGGTTCCCAAGATACAATTTTTCAGTTCTAGAGGCTCCCTCTGTGCTGGGAAAACCCACTCGCTGGTTCTCACCTTCATAGTATATACACTCAGCTCAGCAAAGCAAACTACTCCCTGTACTGAGTGGGTGCACCTGTGTGGGGTGTCAACCTGCAGGTCTGGGCCCAGGAGCACCATCCCCCAGAAGAGCCAGGTTACCCTGACAAAAGCTGGATTCTTTCTCTTCTCGTTACAGACACAGAAAACACATCAGAAATTAATGCGTTGGCAAATCTCTCCACTAAGAGATCTCTAATGTCAGTCCCCACCCCATCCCAGCAGGCTGGGGCTGGTGCCAAGGCCTGCATGTTAACACTCAGCTCCCAGTGACAATCACCAGTGGCTTCTCAGCAGCGAAGGCTGGTGGTGCGGAAAGGATTATGTTATGCCAAGAACTCACTGAGACAGACCTGGAAAATGGACACCTAAGTTAGTCCCGGATGCTTCATTTTCAGTTACAGCTGCTCTTAGGAGAGGAACCAAAGTAGGCCTGGAAGCCTGAAGGGGCTTTTAATGCCTTTCTCCAGCTCTTTGCTGTTCTCAGCCTGGCAGACTCCAGAAAACAGCAGCCACCATTGCAGTGATGCTGCTGCCCTGGGTGAGGCTGCCCCCTGTTGGGGTCTTGCCCTCTGGGAGAGGCATTTTGGGACATCCCTCAGCCATGATGTAGTGAACCTGCTGGCTCATTGATACCATTGGCAATCTCTCGGAGTTCGAGGATGATTGTCTTCCATAAAACACTGATTATGATTATCACTGCTACCACCCGCTTCAGGATCTCGCCAGTACAGGGCTCCATAATGCCTCCAGCACAGGTAAGGGAAGTACTCGCTGTGGCCAGAGGCCTCTCAGTGGCAGGAGCTGCAGGCTGGAGAGCCTGAGAGAAAGTCAGAAAGTTGCCCTGCTACTGGCAGGGGCCATCAGTAGCTGCAGCAAGAGGGCACAAAGCTCTAGCCTCCCAGAAGGATAATAGGGCTACATTGGGTCTCTGGTACCTTCACAGCCTGGGGCTGTGCTGGGAACTGCAGGTTGTCTCTTATTTGGCTGTAGCAGTTACAACACACGTGCCTGTCTGTGTGACGGCTGACAGCCTGGATTGAACCAGGAATCTCCAGAGTTAAAAGCATGAGCTGCTACAACATGAACTAAAGAACCAGGCTCACAAGCTGGGACGGTAACCGACTCATAGAATCTATATGTCAGCACAGAGGGGTACCTTCTAAAACACACTCACTAGTCCCTCACATTTTTATGGTGAGACCCTGCAGCCCCAGGGAAGGAATCCTCAGGTTTGCAGAGCGTGTGATTGTCTGGGGGATAGAGCCTGCAGAGACCAGCACTGAAAGCCTGAAACCACTTGCCTGTGAGCTCGTGGCACAACCAGCATGCTACCAGACATCAGGGGCTGCTACCACGGCACCCCCAGCCACTCCCTGCCCTGAGAGCAATTACAGTATTACTGTCACCTGGGGATCTCACGGTACTGTACAGGGCAAAAGGGACAATGGTGATCATCTAGTTGGACCTCCTGTATCAAACAAGCCAGAGAACTTCCCTAAAATAATCCCTACAGCAGATTTTTTAGAGAAACTCCAAACTGGATTTAAAAATAGTCAGTGATGGAGAATCCACCACAACCCTTGGTAAATTGTTCCAGTGGTTAATTACTCATTGTTAAAAACGTTATACCTTATTTCCAGTCTGAATTTTTCTAGCTTCTACTTCTAGCGCTTGGATTGTTAGACCTTTCTCTGCTAAACTGAAGAGCCCATTATTAAATATTTGTTCCTGTGACAGAATGCACCCTGTATTCATACCCTACAAAATTATTAGTATGTTCAAAGTATGCCTTGTGAGGTATCATTTGAAAACTCATATTTTCTGGACATCATTTCCTTAATAAAATATGTGTGGCCACATTATATGTGAAGTTATAAGATACCTCTTTATGTTATTGACACATGTGCCAAATCCCACAGCTCTGCCCAAACAAAAGTTGGCAAACAGGTCTGTCTCAAACAAAGGAATGTTTGCTCTGCTTAATTTGCATAAAAGCAGTATACAGAGTCATCAAGCAGAAAGGGAAACAAAAGAAGTTCAAACAGGTGAGGAAAAAGCAGCTGGGAACATCCTTCCACATAGACTTTTTTGTCTCCTAGTATCCAGCTGCAAATGTTTTTCAAGAGGGGGACTGAACTATAAAAAGCGAGGCAAACACCCGAAGGCAACCCTCTCTCTCCTGGCCCGTCACATTCATGGCACCTAAAGAGACAAAAGAAGCATTCATGGGATTCTGGGAGAATGGGTTCTGAACCTAAGAAGTTTGGTCAGTAAGGCTGCTGAAAGCATGTGGTGAGAAAACTTTGTTTTGAATTTAACAGTTTGTTAAGTTAGGCACCAGCTGCATTTTATCTTTATTTTTCTTGTAATCATTTCTGACTTTTATGCCTCATTACTTGTATTCACTTAAAATTTCTCTCTTTCTAGTTAATAAACTTGTTTTAATATTTTATCTAATTCGGTGTGTTTAAATTGAAGTGTCTGGGACGCTCATTTCGGGGTGACAAGTTGTGTTCATATTATTCCTTTTAAAGAAATAACAGGCTTAAAATAACTTGTAGTGTCCAAGAGAGGGCTGGGCAGTACAGGACTTACATTTCTGGGGGACAGTGTAAAACTGGGATGTGTGTTGGGTCACCCTGCAGTATAACCAACCCTAGTGAAAGCCAGAATGTAACCCAGGAATGGCTGGCAGGCTGCAGTTACACATAGACACTCTGGGTGTGACCTGCATGCTGGAAGGCTGTTTGTGAGCAGACCAGGTAGGAGCTACTTCAGAAACACATTGTAAGGCACCCAAGGTTTCAAGTCAGGGGTGACACAGCTGCTCATTAGTTTAGATTGTATCCTGGTATGTCACAGTTCCCCATATAGATACTTATACGATGTAATTAATTCACCCCTTAACCTTCTCTTTGTTAAACTAAATATATAAACTCAAAGGGCTCAATCACTATAAGACATGTTTTCCAATACTTTAATCATTCTTTTGGCTCTTCTCTGAGTCCTCTCCAATTTATCAACATCCTGCGTGAATTGTGGGAACCAGAACTGGACACAGTATTTGAGCAACAGACACACTAGTGCCAAATACAGAGATAAAATTGCCTTTCTACTCCTACTTGAGAATTATGCATCTCAGAATCGCATTTGCTCTTTTGGCCACAGCATCTCAGTGGGAGCTCTTGTTGGCTGATTATCCACTATGACCCTCAAATCTTTTTCAGAGTCACTGCTTCCCAGGACAGAGACCCACATTCAGTAAGTATGCCTGCATTCTTTGTTCTTAGCTGTATACATTTACATTTAGCCATATTAAAATGCATATTGTTTGCTTGCACCCAGTTTACCAAACGATTTAGATCACTCTGAATTAGTAACCTGTCCTCTTCATTATTTACCACTTTCCCAATTTCTGTGTTATCTGCAAACTTTATCAGTGATGATTTTATGTTTTCTTCCAGATCTTTGATAAAAATGCAAAATAGTGTAGAGGCAAGAACCATCCCTGTGAATCCCACTAGAAACACACCCACTTGATGATGATTCCCCATTTACAATTATTTTTTGAGACCTAACAGTTAGCTAGTTTTTAATCCATTAATGTGTGCCATGTTAAATATATAGCTTTTTATAGTTTTTTAAATCAATATGTTATGCAATACTGAGTCAAATGCCTTACAGAAGTCTAAGTCTATTATGTCAACACTATTATGCTATCAACAAAACTCATAAAAATAAAGACAAGATCTATTTTCTATAAATCCATGTTGATTTGCATTAATTACATTACCCTCTTTTAATTTTTATCAATCGAGTCCTGTATCAGCAACTCCATTATCTTGTCCCGGATAGATGGAAGGATGGCAAGCCTCTAGTTACCTGGGTCATCCCATTTACACTTTTAAAAAACTGGAATATTAGCTTTCTTCCAGTCTTCTGGAGCTTCCCCAGTTCTCCAAGACTTAGGGCATGTTTACACTTACTGGTAGATCAACACTGCTGCAATCAATACAGCGAGTGTCCATTTAGCAGGTCTGGAGAAGACATGCTAAATTGATGGGAGAGCATTCTCCCATCAATTTGTGTACTCCACCTCCCGAGAAGTGTAAGGGAAGTCGACAGGAGACACTCTCCCATTGACACAGCGCAGCGTAGCCACTGTGGTAAGTGGATCTAACTATGTCGACTTCAGTTACATTATTCACGTAACAGAAGTTGCGTAAGTTAGATCTATTTACTGAAGTAGTGTAGACTAGCCCTTATTGAAAGTCAACATTAACGGTCCAGTGAGCACCTCAGCCAGCTTTTTTAAAACTCTTGGATACAAGTTATCTGGACCTTCTGATTTTAAAATGTCTAATGGCAGGAGATTCTGTTCAGTATTCTCCAGAGATGCTAGTGGAATGGGAAGAGTTTTGTCATCCCCATATGATAAGACTGCATCATCTGTTTTCTCCCCAGATACACAACAGAAATATTTATTGAACACTTCTGCCTTTTCTGCATTATTATTGATAATTCTACATTTTCATCTAATAATACATTAATACCATTAAAACTCCTTCTTATTGTCCTTAGCTCTGCTGATCATATATGTTGCCTTCTGTCCTTTTGATTCCCTTATAATCTACTACAATTACTAACTTCTGATTTATAGTCATTATTACCACTCGCCCCTTTCTTCCATTTGTTATATATTTGAGAAAGGGTGGACTAGGCTCTGAGGCTCCCTGCTGGAGGCCTTGTGGTCCTGCCACAGCCCGCCCCAGAAAAGGGCAGTAGAGAGGTCCTCCAAACTGCCTAGAGTGGCTGTGTGGGAAGCAGATAATCAGGATCCAGCAGGTCAATATAAGAAGAGCCTCAGGGCCAGAGTGAGTTCAGTTCCTTGCTAGAGCTGGAGGGGAGTGGATGGTGCTCCAGGCTGGCTTCTGGGACTCCACAAGGACAAGGCCCCGAGGCAAGGGTGAAGAATGTGAGGGAGCCATGGGGAAGTGGCCCAGGCAATTATAGCAGCAACACAGTTTATTTAAAGGGACATTATGGATGGTTGCTATCTATAGGGTCCCTGGGCTGGGACCCAGAGTAGAGGGTGGGCCCAAGTTCCCCGCACCAGCCACTGGGAAAGTGGTCTGGACTTTGAGGCACCTCAGAAAGGGAACTGAACTGTAGTGGCCCAGCTGAAGAGCTGGGGCCAGAAAGGCCATGAGAGGGGCACTGCTCTATTTTGGAACAGGAACAAACAGAGAGAGGCACCACAGAGGGCACTGAGAGAGGCCCCTGTTGGCCTTGTACCCCAGAAGGGGTTTGCACTGCTTTCATCTCTCAGACAGATTGTGTATGACTTGGCTGGAGGGCAGAGTCACCGAAGACCCACCACAAACTGAGAGAGAGTGCAGGCGCACACACTCGGCCAGGGGGAGCACGCAAGAGGTGGGTGCGACTCAGTTACAATATTATATAGAATGGGTCAGGATCATCACCCTAACAAGAGCACACTTGCACAACAGACACAAACTCAGAGATATACACCCCCACATGGAGACCCACTCCCCAGAGTTGCATACACTGACACGCATTCAGACAACTATCGCCCAAAAGTGCGTGTGTCACCAAGTGGGAAATGACTTTTCCATGATCACCATCACTCAGTTCCCAGATATGGGAAAAGGACCCAGGAGTCCTGACTCCCAGGCCAGATCTTTTACGCCATGTCGTCTCTCACAACAAAGGATGGTTATTCCCTCCCACACCCTGGTAGATTCTTCCCATCCTAGTCCAGGACTAAAGTAGTCTGGAGTAAGATCTACCTGCTAAAATGCACCAAATGCTAATGTAGTTAGCAGTTGCTGCTCCTAACACAACTCTTTGGATGAAGGCAAGAGAAACCTGCCATAAACCCAGCTCCATTACCTCCAGGATGCTTCTTACTAAGCCTTTCTCAAGCTTGCTGGGCTGCATGCAGTTGCCTGTAGATCTTCATTTACCAATATTATAGCTTCCAATCTGCCCAAACTTGCCTTAAAAACCAAAGTCATCAGAGACCGATGTAACTGGCAACATGGTTGGAAATCTGTATCTGGAGGCCTGAAAGAAAGCATGTGGCTAAGCAGAACAGCGTTGGCCACAGCAGCAGTTAGCAAAAACACCCCATGCAACTAAATGAAAGCATCAAGAAGTCTCAGGTACCAGCTTCTGCCGACAGGCACTAAACAAATACACTAGTGCTTGACCAGCTAAACAGCCTCAATGGGGGAGCAGGGTGTCCAGGGCCTGTATGTACAGATCAGCCACAGAATTCACTTTACAATGAGCATGGGAAAGAGAAACAACAGAGAGGCCTGATGTGCCAGTCCTGGTGCAGCTAGCCCCTGCACAGTTGTCAGTAGTCTGAACTCACTGAGACCTTCAGCACAAGCAGCAGGGGTTTCTATTGCTTGAGTTAAAGGAGTTATCCCATTACCTGGGGCAGTAGCAGACTCATCGCCTCAGCGTCCAGCTGCTAGAGGGGGACACACAACCCTTTGACCAGATAGGTTACACTCGCATGCCTAATCCTCCAAATGAGGTCAGTTTGGGCACCAACTCCTCCTCCCCACACAAACAACCCAAGCTCAGAATGACATCACAGCACTGGACTTTCGATTGGCTGAGCTTGTCTCACATGACTCTCAGAAGCCCGACATTCAGAAGGAGAACAGGGGTGAAATTGCAGTGGCAGACAAGACCCAAGGTGTCATCATGGATGGAGGGACATTGGCAGTGCCCATGGCCACAGAGAGAAAGATACCCACGGTCACCTGTGTCTCCATCTCCTCCTCAGAGCTGCTCAGGGGGCAGGACTGTGGAATTCCTGGCTCGCTTGTAACATCTACTGCCATCTTTGAAGTATGCCATTTCTTTTATATGCACTTGTAAAAGAATCCATCCCAAAGGTATCACTAGGGACTTCAGGATGCATCTTACTATAAACCCAAATACAGAACACTAGGGGCTCCAATGCCCACAAGTAGCTGCTGTCTTTGGGGCTTCAGTTGGAGTTATGGCTAAAAATGAAAATGAAGTTAGTGGAAGCTAGGGGAGTTCAGCATCTCTGGAAAACAGGCACAAGGTTGGGCTCCCAAAGACTGTGACACCCATTATTAGTGGACACTTGGAAAAGTTGGGCCTAAGGAAAAGAGCCAACCAGTCAAATCCAAAGACAGCAAGAGAGATGATCACACATCCTGGCCCAAGGACAAGCTCAAGTGCCATTGGACAGACACACCCAGTGAAGAGCTGCCAAAATCTTAACAACTGGTTCCCTCCTCACCCCACGAGGGGGTCGTTGCCCACCCCCACCCCCCAGGACTCCTGCCCCATCCAACCCCCTGCGTTCCTTGATGCCCCCCCCCAGGACCCCTGCCCCATCCACCCCCTCCCCTGTCCCCTGACTGCCCCCAGAACCGGGCAGGAGGGTCTCGTGGGCCACCGTAGTGGGTGCCCACCCCACCCCTAAGAGCCAGAGGGACCTGCTGGGGGTGAGGTGGGGAGTCCCGGAGGTGCTTACCTGGGGCAGCTCCCAGGAAGCATCCGGCAGGTCCCTCTGGCTCCTAGGGGCGGGGGAGCTCAGCTAATGGGGGAGCAGCCGCTCCCTGCACTGATCACATCAAAAGTGGTGCCTTAGGCGCCGACCCCGTGGGTGCTCCGGGTCTGGAGCACCCACGGGGAAAATTTGATGGGTGCAGAGCACCCACCGGCAGCTCCCTGCCCCACGCCCAGTCCCAGCTCACCTCTGCTCCGCCTCTGCATCTGCCCCTGAATGCACCACCCCGCTCTGCTTCTCCGCCCCCCCCGCTTCCTGCTAATCAGCTGTTCGCTTCCCGCGAATCAGCTGTTCGGCGGGAAGCCGGGGAGCGCTGAGCAGCAGGCAGCGACTTCGCAGTCAGGCTGAGGGTGGCGGAGGTGTGCTGCTGGGGGGGAGCGGTTCCTCTGCCCCCTCCCCCCCCCCCAGTTACTTGCTGTGGCGCGGGCGGCCCTCCTCGCGCCCCCCCACCCCAGCTCACCTCCACCTCCCTGGGCCTGAATGAGAAGCTGCCACCTGCCTCTCAGCCCACCCCAGCTTCCCGTGCGAACAGCTGATTCGCGGGAAGCCTTGGGGGGGGGGGGGGGGCGGAGAAGCAGAGCGGGGCGGTGCGTTCAGGGGAGGAGGTGGAGGTGGAGCAGAGGGGAGCTGGGGCCGGGGGTGGGATGGGGCAGGGAGCTGCCGGTGGGTGCTCTGCACCCACCAAATTTTCCCCTTGGGTGCTCCAGCGCTGGAGCACCCATGGAGTCAGCGCCTAAGGCACCACTTTTGGCCAGTTAAATTTAGAAGCCCTTTTAGAACCGGTTGTCCCTTGCGGAACAACTCGTTCTAAAAGGGCTTCTAAATTTAACAACCGGTTCTAGCGAACCGGTGGGAACCGGCTCCAGCTCACCACTGGACACACCCCACCCATAAAGAGACAGTCCTCAGCAAGCAGGCCAGCTCCAGAGGCCCTTTGTTTTATCTGTTCAGATCTCCCCATGACAAAGTTTGCTCTTGCTCCAAGCTTCCCAAATAAGCTCAGAGATAGGCTAAGACTCAGTTTGTTGTTGCAGGTTTGTCCCTACCCCTATAAGACAGCTATGGGGAGAAGATGTACATACCTGGATCTCCTGAGTTCCAATCTCAGTTCTGCTTCTTGGGCAAATCACTTTGTGTCTCACTTTCCACATCTGGAAAAAGGGCTGATGTATTCTCCTACAGCCCACAGAGGGTTAAAGGGCTGTAAGGTGCTATAGACATACTGGGTGTGATTTTGAATAAGGAGAACAACTTTCTGCATGAACCAACCTCCTCAGCATTAATTTAGTCTCTGGCAAAAACGTATCTCCTTATCCTAGTAAAGATGCTAGTTCCAACACAGCCCATCATGTCACAGGCTCCCCTGCACATAACTGGTGGGAACAAGTACCACCCTTGGTCAAACACTCTTGCTGCACCTTTGAGTGCAAAGTTATGGCCCAGTTCCATGATCAGCCTCCAACACCGAGAAGTAAAAGCAGCAGCTGCCCTGTAGCAGGGCAGGCTTTTGGCCAGTGCTCAACGAGGAGCGGGGGGTTTGTTCTTTGCCAAACTGATCTAGTTTTTCCATTTCACACTTGAAAGCTCTGATGGCTTCAGTTTCTAGCCCCCAGGCAAAAAAAGGAAACTTCGGAAGTGACATACCACCCTGTGCCAGGCCTGAATTCACTCCTACAAGAGTCCAGTACAGGCAGATTGGAAACACAGGAGATTCTGCTCCAGGGAAATGTCACTGCTGCTCAGAATGGGAATGAAATCCTCACCTCCTCTTCTAGATCTCAGCCCCCAAAATCCAGCACTGACCCCGTTTGCCCCACTTCCCTCCTGAGATTGGTCCTGCTCAGTGCAACCACTGTTCAGGATGAGGGGTCATGCCCCCCAAATGTTACTCTCCTGTCATGGTGCCACTCAAAGTGGTTCGCAGAGAGCAGAGCTTCAGGTGCAAGCTTTAGAGCTGGAGGAGCAGCTTCAGTTTCAGGTAACAATCTTGAGCTGGGACACAAGCTCCAGGATCTCTGGGGTGATGTTGACATTGCAGCTTGGAGCGAGCTTCCCAGCACAGGTAGACACACTTGCACTAGCAGGGTTCAAGGTAGCATGCTAAAACTAGCAGTGTGGACGTTGTGGTTCATGCTGGAGTTCTGGCTCTGAAGCCTAGAGGGTCGAGAGGGTAGCTTGGTGATCTCTGTGCAATGGAATGTTGAACCACACTATACTGTTCAGCCACTAGGTGGCACTGTGTGTAAAATATGTAATGTAAATGAACCTCAGCCATAGCTGGCAGAGCATTAAAGGATCATATGATGAATACATCAGCTGAGTGTAAGCAAACTCTATAACCAGTCTATGTCTGGTACAAAGGAGCATGACATGGTGTCAGGAGTAAACTAAGAAGAGAAACAGAATAAACAGCAAAAGGTTGCATACACAAAGAATAAAGCTATAAAGGTTGCAGGATCTCATCTACACGCCATTCTTCAATTACCAGAGAACTTTAGCTTTGACAAACTTTCAAAATGGACAGAGAATATTTTGCAAAATTTTGCATTGTAAACAAACTTCAATAAGAAATTGGAGATATACAGGTAACTTATTCAATTTATACTATGCAGAAACAGGCAGAGCATATCTTTAAATCATTTGACTTTACTGAAGACAGTCACAAAGATGACTATAAAAGGGTTCTGGCTATGTTGATGCATACTTTACACCTTAGAGAAATGTGGTTTATGAAAGAGCATATTTTCACTAGAGAATTCAAGAAACAGGGGAAAATATTAAATGTTATATAAGAGCTCTGAATACATTGGCTGAAAACTGATTTGGGGAATGCAAAACATTAAAATATCAGAGACAGGCTGGTTATTGGGTTAACAGATAAAAACTTTTCACTGTGGCTACTATTTAAGAAAGAGTTAACCCTATCTACAGCTAAACAGATAGCAAAGCAGTCAGAATTAATCAAACAGCAAGCAGGAGCAACCCAAGAAACCTGAAACTAGCGTAGAAACTATAAACAGACATTGAGCGTTAAAAGTCATCATAAAACCTGCTAGGCAAGGAAAGAGAACTCCCAGACTAAGAGGGACAAATTCCAGCCTAGACATACAAAGTGTGGAAAAAAGTCATATTCCAAGATATGATGTATGTCCAGCCAGAGGTGCATAGTAAAATAATTGTATGAAATATGGACATTTTGCATCTGTTTGCTACACCAAAGCACTCAGGGAGTAGAGTCATATTACAAACAATCGAGAGCCATTGTTTCTGGGATTGATCACTCATGATGATATAGAACCTGCCTGGAGAGTGAAACTGAACATTCATGGTAAGACCATTGATTTAAACTTGACTCAGGAGATGACATCACAGTCATCTCAGAAGGGACTTCAAGTAACTTTCAACCCCTCCTGGAGCTGAAGTTACCTGACATATATCTGACTAGACCTGGAGGTATACTGAACTGGATGGGCCTGTTCACCAGAGAAACAACTTACAGAAACAACAGCTTTGCATTCAGAGTGCATGTGATCAAAGGATCAAAGACCAAGAACCTTCTCAGCTGCAATGTGGCAGCCATGATGGACCTAAGGAGAAAGGTGGAAGAGCTCAATGAAGGGTTTGATGATATTGGACTTTTGAAAAGAGATCCAGTAGAAATCAACTTAAGAGACCATATTGAATCAGAGTGTACAAACACCCCTACCAGATAGACCTTGGAAGAGACTAAGTGCAGATTTATGCAAATTCAGAGAACATCATTACCTAATCATTATGGAGTATTTTTCCAGGTATTTAGAAATAATGAACTTAAAAGACATAACATGTTGCAGTGTTACCAAAAAAATGAAGTGCATTTCACTCATTTTGGTATTCTAGAACAACTAGTGATGGACAATGGACCATAATTCATGGTAGCAGAATTTAAGTAATTCCAAACAAAATATGATTTTGATCATATTAGCAACCCACATTACCCACAAATGAATGGAGAGGCTGAGAGAGCTGTATAGACAGCCAAGAAAGTCCTACAACAAGAATCATAGAATATCAGGGTTGGAAGGGACCTCACCTAGTCCAACCCCCTGCTCAAAGCAGGACCAATCCCCAATTTTTGCCCCAGATCCCTAAATGGCCCCTTCAAGGATTTAACTCACAACCCTGGGCTTAGCAGGCCAATGCTCAAACCACTGAGCTATCCTTCCCCCCCATTTCTTGCTCTTCTGAGTTACAGATCAACACCAATAGCAAGTACTGGCTATAGCCCAGCACAACTCCATATGAGAAGAAAACTCAGAACTATTGTTCCAACTTTGGAACAGAATATATCTCCAAAGTGGCCAGACATGAAGAGAGTAGCTAAATCTGATAAAAAGGCTAAAAGCACTTATGCACACTTTTACAACAGATGTCATGTAGAGAACTGCCAAGTCTAGAACCTGGTGACCATGTTCATGTCAAAAAGGATGGACAACTCCAGCTGTCGTAAGGAAAAGGAATTCAGCACCCAGATCATAAGTTGTTGAGATCGATGGTGGAGAGTTCAACAGAAACCATTGACATCTACAGTTTGCTCCTCAGAAAAAACAATCAACAGATTAAATGCTATAGATGGTAGATGCAGAACAAGAAGTAGACTCAAGCATTCCAAATTAACCACAGTCAGTCATTGCAACTAATGGACAGCCAGATGAGCAAGTTGTTACGTGTTTGGGTTGTGTAAATAGAAAACCAGTACAATCCAGAGACACTTAACAGAGTGATACCTACTGAACTTCAAAGACAGTATGATAGTGTAAATATTGTAAATGGCAGGAAAGTAGGACAAAGGGGGAGATGTAATGGAATGCTAAATTGTATTATATTGCTCAGCCACTCGATGACGATGTGTGTAAAAAACCTTATATAAATAGACTTCAGCCATACCTGGCAGACCACTGAAGGATATTGTGATCAACACATCTGGGAGTGTATAAGCAAGCCTTGTCACCAGTCCACATCTGGTATAGAGGAGCATGACATTCTGGTTACATAAAGTGCTCTTGAGCCAGTGATCAAAATTCTCAGTTTTTGAAAACCTGTTAGCTATTTTACAGCGTGCCAGGGAGTTTCTCAGCCAGTGACATGGTTTGTGGCAGATCCCTGATCGCTTCCAATCTGTACTCAGCCTCTCTCCCCTAATTGACAAGGCTGCCTGGCTCCTGATGGGTAGTGGGCAGGGAGGCTCCCATCCAGCTTTCTCGACCTGACTCCCAGCCAGGAGCAGGGTCTAGCCGCCCAGCTCTCCAGGGGAGCAGCAGGCAGCTGGGATCTAGCTGCCTGGTTCCCGCCATGAAATTGACAAGACAGCCAACCGCAGATGTAAGGGTCACATTGTCTACACAGCCATTGTGTCGCCCTAGCTATACTGACATAAGTCTTACACCTCTCATTGAGGTGGCATTATTATGTCAGCATAGAATGGCACTTACGTCGGCGGGGAGCACTTACATCGGTGGGAGGAAGACTGTAGTGTAGACACTGACATAATTAGGTTGACATAAGCTGCCTTATTTCAACCTAACTATATAGTGTAGACCAGTGGCTCTCAACCTTTCCAGACTACTGTACCCCTTTTGGGAGTCTGATTTGTCTTGCATACCCCCAATTTTCACCTCACTTAAACTACTTGCTTACAAAATCAGACATAAAAATACAAAAGTGTCAGAGCTCACTAGTACTGAAAAATTGCTGACTGTCTAATTTTTACCATATAATTATAAAATAAATCAATTGGAATATAAATATTGTACTTGTATATAAACAAGTCATTGTTTGTATGAAATTTCATATGTACTGACTTTGCTAGTGCTTTTTATGTAGCTCATTGTAAAACTAGACAAATATTTAGGTGAGTTGATATACCCCGTGGAAGACCTCTGCGTACCCCTAGGAATACACATACCCCTGTTTGAGAACCACTGGCGTAGACCAGCCCTTAAGACTCTAGTCTGGTTTTAAAACAGGCTTTTCATGAAAAAAAGGAAACCATGTAAAACAACAAGGAAAAGAGAACTAGGACCAGGCCAAGAGGTGAATCAGACAAGGGAATAATATGAGATGTGAGCATGCTGTGGCTGGGGCCTGTGGATGGGCCAGGGCTAGAGGGGGGTAGAGATTGTGCTACCACAGCAGCTGAGTGAAATTTTTTTGACAAATAGTTTATTCGACAAAAAATGCAGTTTCAGGTCAACTGAAAATATTTGTGAAATTGGGTAGAAGACAGTGAATAGTTCCAGCCAAACTAACTGAAATAAAATTCAACTTTTTGTTTTGAAACAACGTTTCATTTCAAAATTTGACTAGATTTATTAAAACATTTAAAAGGATATAAATTATGTGAAAACAAAACAGAAAATATTTCGCATCAAATGAAACATTTTGTTCAACACTGAATGATTTTGTGGGGTGGGAAGGGGGGATAGTTTAGTTCAGTCATCAAACTGAAAAATCAATTATTCACTCAGCTACATTTACCACACAGCTGGCAGAATCCCTAGGCCCCCTCTGGCCAGCTCCTCTCCTCTCTGAGCTTGGTTTCCTGGCCTCACATTTCTGGGAGGGGGAAAAAAACCAAAAACAAGGAGTACTTGTGGCACCTTAGAGACCAGGGATGTTGAACTGTTCTGTGACTGGTCTTCAACCTCCCTGGTCACTCATTCAGACTTAAAAGTCACAATTCTACAACAAAAAAACTTCAAAAACAGACTCCAACGAGAAACTGCAGAATTGGAATTAATTTGCAAACTGGACACCATTAAATTAGGCTTGAATAGAGACTGGGAGTGGATGGGTCATCACACAAACTGAAAACTATTTCTCCATGCTAATTTCCCCCCCCCCTACTGTTACTCTCACCTTCTTGTCAACTGTTTGAAATGGGCCATCCTGATTATCCCTACAAACGTTTTTTTTCTCCTGCTGATAATAGCTCATCTTAACTGATTGGTCTCCTTACCATTGGTATGCCAACACCCATTTTTTCATGGGCTCTGTGTACATATATCTTCCTACTGTATTTTCCACTGTATGCATCCAATGAAGTGGGTTTTAGCCCATGAAAGCTTATGCCCAAATAAATTTGTGAGTCTCTAAGGTGCCACAAGTACTCCTCGTGGTTTTCTTTTTTTTTTTTCTGATACAGACTAACATGGCTACCTCTCTGAAATCTGATTTCTGGGAGAGTTTAGCACTTTGGTGGCTCAACTGCAGCTGTGTTCACAGCCCCTCCTATATGGGATGCTGTTTATCCAGTCCTACTGGATCCCCAGGCAGCAGAGAGCATCTCACAGGTGGGTTAGTCATTTGCTTGATCTGAAGCCAGGTATAGAAATCCAATGGTCCTCAGCTCCTGCATGGCAGCACTTGCATCTACCACTCTGTGCTGAGCTCCTTCCCAGCTTCACCCTGATTTCCACTCATAGAATCATAGAAGATTAGGGTTGGAAGAGACCTCAGGAGGTCTTCTAGTCCAACCCCCTGCTCAAAGCAGGACACACACCAACTAAATTATCCCAGCCAAGGCTTTGTCAAGCCGGGCCTTAAAAACCTCTAAGGATGGAGATTCCACCACCTCCCCAGATAACCCATTCCAGTGCTTCACCACCCTCCTGGTGAAATAGTGTTTCCTAATATCCAACCTAGACCTCCCCCACTGCAACTTGAGACCATTGCTCCTTGTTCTGTCATCTGCCACCACTGAGAATAGCTAAGCTCATTCCTCTTTGGAACCTCCCTTCAGGTAGTTGAAAGCTGCTATCAAATCCCCCCTCACTCTTCTCTTCTGCAGACTAAATAACCCCAGTTCTCTCAGCCTCTCCTCGTAAGTCATGTGCCCCAGCCCCCTAATCATTTTTGTTGCCCTCTGCTAGTCTCTCTCCAATTTGTCCACATCCCTTCTGTAGGGGGCCCAAAACTGGACGCAATACTCCAGATGTGGCCTCACCTGTGCCGAATAGAGGGGAATAATCACTTGCCTCGAACTGTTGGCAATGCTCCTACTAACACAGCCCAATATGCCATTAGCCTTCACTATGTGACGTTACCCCAATTGCCCCACTCAATTGGATTCCCTTCCAGTTCTACACTTCAATGATTCTCTGCATCTGGAATCCATTTTCCTTCATGCGACTTTCTCTCTCCCCTTTTCCTCTCTCCCCCCATGTCTGTCTTACTCTTCTGGCTGAATTGGCCCATGTGTGGGGTCAGCGCTCTGCACAGAGCATCCCCCTCCCAGCACCTGTCTTGTGCGACACGGCCATGTCATGTGCTGGGATATTCTGTAATTGTTCTGTACATCCCCAGGGGGGTTTAGCCCCAATTGAGTCCCCTGCAAGGCCCTAGCCACTTGGCTGGTTCTGGGTTCACTCCCAAAGGTGAAACATTCACCTTGAAAAGCAGGCACTTTCTCCATTAATTTCATTGGGGTTCCCATTTTGCAGAAAAGAAATATCATGAACCACAAAAAGAGCCCAACATCAGTTGCAAAGGCCAGTGCAAGCACTTTCTCCTCCTCACCCTCACCACATGCTAAGGCAAGCAGAAGGCAGTGACACAAAAGGCAGCGCCCATCTGAAATCACCTCTAGGGGCACCATTAGCACACCATCTCTGCCACACCAGCGAGCGGGAAGATTGTGAGCACCAGGTAAATGTGGCAGTGAGGTATGTATGCAGTGGCATGTTCCAGCCAATTTCAGCAGTATGGGCAAACACTGGCCCCTGGAGAAGGGATAGCACTTACTGGTTCACTTAGTGGGATATGTGCCCGCCGGGCAAAGCAGCAGAGTGGACATCTGCTCATCTGCAATGGGTGGGCATACTTCGTTGATCCCATACAAGCCCTCCAGAGAACTGGTTGTTTCTGAAGGGATGTGAGCCAGGCCAGCCAGCAAACCTACCGCTACCATGCAGTGCTGCACCTCCGTTACCCATGTTTCACTGGGCTGTGTCCGTTCCAGGGCATCCTCTGCTTTGCTGGCAGTCCCAGCTACTGAGTCACTCATCTCCTGCTAGGGTCTGTTTTCTTTTGTATAAACCGATCCTCAGTGAAACATACTCTCTTGCTGAGCTAATGGAATGGACTGCAGAGCCCTCCAGGCCAGGCAATGAGCAGTGACTGACTGAGTGGATGCAAAAGGCACATGCTAGAGGGAGAGGACTCGGGGCTCAAACCCTAAGGGCAGCCTCTGTGCACAGAGGAGCACCCCTCTCCCCAGAATGGGGATGCTCAGGACGTACGATCACCCACTGTATTGCCAACACCAAGCACCCAAAACATAGGCCTCCAAAACTAGCTTAAAAATCATGAGACTCTAAAGATGTTGGGTTCTTTCCATTTGCCTTCTGGTTCCTGAGTACTGAGGGGGCACTTGGGTCATGTTTTCAAGCTGTTCTCTGCAGTCCAAAGAACTAGAAGTTAACTTTTTTTACAAAAGTTGAAATTCTCACAAAATCCCATGACTCCAAGAGCTGAAGCTTTAAGAAAAGCCAAGAATATGCAAATTGACAACATTGCACAAACAGAGCTTGTCAGTTCTTTGTTAATAAGGTAGAATGGGTATGGCTAAATGCTCATCCACACAGCCTTTGAGCTCTCTGACACACATATGTGCGCACACAGAATCCCGCATGCATGCAAATCCAAGCAGGTGGACTTCTCCTGCGTGTCCATGTCTAAGCAGATACACACGTACGAACAGGTACCTACACACTCATTGCACTAATATGTACACTAATAACCAAAGATGTGACACTGTGACCCATTGCTGATGTGTAATCCTGATTCATAAAGGGAATCCCATCAAAAGCAAGACGACTGCTTTGTAAGGCGGGTCCAAGCCTGTGAGTAAAGGATTGCTGGCTCAGGCCATAACAGTGCAGTTATGCCCAGACTTCTAGAGATATTTATGTGTTGCAGTGCTGAACACCACAATGCCCACATGCTCCTAAGCACCTAAATCCCTTTGAAAATAAGATTTAGTCTCCTAAATCATTTAGGCTTTGCAACACTGAGTGCTGCAATGCCTAAATACCGTTAAAAATCTGGACCTTACCGCTCTTGGTTCTAATGTGTGGATGGAGTTACTTTGGGTTTTAGGCTTTGCTTGCACTCCATAGTTAAGGATACAGGAGCTGTTTGATGCTACAACCATGTTTCCAACCTCCTAGGTAGGATCAGCCCAAAGGTGAGGTTTTTCGGTAGGTTTGGAAGAAATTGACAGTGTCTTTGGAGTTAGCTTGTGAAACTAGCTGCTTTTCTTTCTCACACTGCATGTTACACTGAGATAGCTGCTAGCCTGTGTTCCTCACTCAGAATTCATGGATGCCACATTGAGTGAGAACATGGATCTTAGGCTAGGTCTATACTGTGTACCTTACAGCTGCATAGCTGTGCTACGGCAGTGTCATTGTAAGGTATGCAGCATAGCCACGCTTTATTAGCAGGAGAGCTCTTCTGCCACCAAAATAAAACCACCCCTAACAAAGTGCTGTCCACACCGGCGATTTTCTTCTGTAAACCTTTTGTTGGTTAGGGGGTGTTTTTTCACACCCCTGACCAATAAAAGTTTTGCCAATGAAAACTGCAGTGTAGATACAGCCTTAGATGGGTTCTTCTTGTAGAAAATGTACTGCAGTATCCTACAGTAAAAATCTAATACATACTCTAATGATACTCCACTGTTCTTCAAACCCCAGCAGTATTTTTAATAAGGATTGCAAGATGGTTTTGCCTGTTGTGGGGTTTTCTGCACCTTCATCTGAAGCAGATGGTACTGGCCACTGTTTGAAACAGAATATTGGGCTAGATTATTCATGACTTCTAGTCTGGCAAGTCCTATATTCCTATGAATATTAATGGTGATAGAACTGTACTGGTACAGCTGGCAATCTTAGCTGGCCTGCAATCCCACGTATATAAGACAGGGCTCCGTGGAGATGCACCTTTGCTCACTCATTGCCTGGGTGGTCCCAGGAGGAAGGTGGTCCCAGGGTAAAGGAGTCCAGAGCACAGCCTGGAGCCTGGACTGTGGGAGGAAATCAGCATGCTACCCAGTGAAGAAATCATGGGGAAGGAGTGGGAGAGGGAACTGGGAGAGGGAGGTTTGAGAGTAAGGGGATCTTAAGAGGAAGCTGGAGGAGTGAGACAGTACTAGGGGATGTGAAGAAAGGAGGGAAGAGAGCAGGCACGTCTGAAATGGAATGATAGACTCACTGGAGGATTAATGGGGAAACAGTCTTAATTTTCTGGCCAAACCACCTGATACAGGCCAGGGTTGTAAAAGGTTAATGCCCACTGTTCTAGGAACCTGTGTAACCTGATATTGTGCTGCAGTCAGCACAGGTCCTGGTTTTTATCCTGGAGTTAATCTGTGTTTGTCCAGACATTATTTGCCCAACAGTGCTGCATGTGCTATGGGCTTAGGTGGCATTGAAATGCCAGCACACAAGGGGGCAGAGTAAAAGTTGTCAGAGCAACCATGCCTCTCCATTTCCTGTTTCTGGGGGTGAAAAGCCCAACCTTGCCCTGAATATGTGATGCAAAGTAACAAACCCTGGTGTGGTGCCAAATCTATCACTGTTCTTTGTAACCATTGGGGAGGAGGGGCAGGGAGGACACCAGGATAAAAATGATACTTGGTCCTTTTCCTCTCCAAGGAGGGCCATTATCCCTATTTTATAGATGGGAAAACTGAGGCTCAGAGAACTCAGGTCCCCTGGCAGCTAATCCAGTACCCCTGCCACTGGCTCCGTGCTGTGACCTCTGAGTTTAATGCTGTCAGGGGGAGGGAGCAGTGTATCAGCTCATCTGTCAGCATAGGCCCTTAAGACTCTTTGGCTCAAGGACAGACCCATAACTCACAGTAGTCAATGACCACTGGGTGAGGCTCTTAATGCACTTCTAAGATGACAGAGATATAAACAGACTATGCAATATGCGTGGAACCTAGCTTCATCCTAGAGCACTACCCACCGCAGGACACTGTACACCGTAGCTTCTTTGTAGAGTTTATGAGCAGCCTCACACTCATCAAGGCCTGGATCAATAATAAGTAAGAAGGATGCAAATTAAATATGTTTTAAACCCAAAGAAACAGCATGAAGACCACCATCCATACCACACCCAGTTCTCCTGCTGCTTCCTAACAGCTGGCATCAGGTTATTGCTAAAGTCCTCCATGCTTAGATACCACAGTGACGGTCACTATAGAAACACCTCTAAGAGAGAGACAGACTGCTGGGGAAGTGTTGGGGGAGGATAAGTGTTGGTACAATTATACACAGAAGGTGAGTTGAGAAGAGTATTTTGCCATTACCTTTGTTGCCCGTGCTCATCTGTCCGGCTAGAGCTGAGGACTGTGCCAGCTGGTCCCCCTCGACTTTCTGTCTCTCTCTCCCCCTTGTGCATCTCACACTGCTCAGTTACGGCAGCCCTTTAGTGTGGTCTGCACGCTGAGCTGCGAGGAGCCTGAGCCCTGCTCTCTACCTTTTTTTCTTCTCATGTAATTTCCATGATCAGTTTCAGAATGACAGCACCTGACCCTGTGCCGCCTCAGTCACTGGCTCACTCTCTAGCACGAGTGGGTTTATCTTGCATCCTTTTATTTTATGCTCTCACCCGGCTGGGGACCAACAAGTTTCAAAATAAAACAAAACTGCCAAAGAATGCTGGGTCTGCATTGTCTTTCTGCAGATAGTCTCAAAGAGTCACTGAGAATGGCCTAGTTCCATAACGTTCCTGCCAGCACTTTGGTCACTAGAATATTCAAGGAGTGTGAATTCAAGGTGAGCAGACACAGCCAAAGTGGATTTAGCTTTTTTAGCCAAGTGATTGTTTTTAGTGGGGGAAATGGATGTGTTTTTATTATATGTATTATAGCAGCACCTGCAGTGTATCATGATGGCTGCTTCAGGTACACACATTAAAAGAGAGCCTCTGCCCTAACAAGCTAACAGTCTAGACCTGAGATTTCTAAAGCATCTACACAAGTCAATGGCACCCAATTCCTTTAAGTCCCAGCTCCAGTTACCAAGCCTGAGGAAGGAAACATCAGTGACTTGCTCACACTCATACAGGAACGCTGCAGCAGAACCAGGATTTGAACCCAGCACCTTTGACTGCAAGCCCACCCTTCCTTTCAGCTAGTAGCCTTCTGCATTTGTACAATATTCTCTCATATGTGCTTCAAATTGACCTTCCATGAACATTCCTGCCAGTACATTTCTCCACTAGTATGTCAGTCAGTAGAAAGCAGCCCCATTAGAGGGCTGAACCCCCACAGAGCAAATGCACCTCTTTACATGAGTGGCTTGTTGAAAGAGAAAACTGTTGAGGTATTCTTCCAGCTATAGGACTGAAACAGCCTATCAGGGCTCTGTGAGCTGGGCAAGAAACAAGAAAATTCACATACCTTTTAAATGTGGGGAATTTGGACCAGCTCTTACTGCTCAGAGAGGCAGCACTGTTCAAACAATTCAATGAAAAGTCTTTTGCCCAATGTGCTTGCAAAAAATAATTGGCTCCTTATAATTGGCTCACTGTACACAAAGAGCTACTGTGTGCTTTCAGTCAGAGGAAATTTTATTTTAGGTTAAGGGAAAACAAAACAAGAAAGAACCAGTAAAGTTTCCATGAGAGAGCACTGTGTGCATCTTCTCTGTAACAGTCTGTGTCAACTCTGCCTCACAAAATGGCAGCTGCCCCTGTAGCTAGGTACTTACAGTGCTGCAGCAGCACAGGTACTCCATCTCCTCAAGAGGCTGTAGCTATATCGATGGCAGAAGGTCTCCTGCTGACATAGCGCTGTCTACACAGGGGGTTAGGTCACAATAACTACGTCTCGCAGGGGTGTGGATTTACCATGCCCCTGAATGAATAAGTGTGTAGTGTAGACCAGGGCATAGATTCCTTTTAAATTTAAGAGTGCAGAGCATAACAGTTATGTAGCTATGTACCCCACTTTTCCTACTATCCCAGTCCTCATTCAGCACTTCCTCTCTTCTGCATTATACGATTACATAGCACTTTATTGCAAATACGGATCTGCCAGGCAGACTCCAGCTGAAGTTAACATAAAGAGACTGCCCAGCCCATTGTATAAAGTGCAGGGGACTTAAAGCCAACCACCTCTGAACTTTGAGAAACTGGATCTGGATGTGAATTCTGCGACTAGCTTTCATCTCTAGCTTAAATTGCTCAAACACGTGAGTCCACAAGTTGCTACAGCCTGAGACAAATGAGTCGTGGAGCCCCCATCTATAATGGACACCAGATAACATTGCAGCATGCAATGCTGCTGGCACCAGACAGTGCATCCATTAGTGACCGCACAGCTTTTAAATAAAAGGGGAATCATGGGCCTTTGACCCTTGGGATCTGTCCATCCAGCTGCTGGTCACTGGCATTCTCTCCCTGCTCACGGTATTCCTGAGCATCACTGAGGCTGACAAAGAACTTGATATTAGGTTCCATTTTATGGTGCCATGAACTGTTTATATTAGTCACATTTGGCCAGCTCCTCTGCTAATTAAGCTAATGGGGTTGGGGAGGCTCCTGCATCTCAGGGCTATCAGGTGTCTATATTACTTTCTTGTACATGCTGGAACAAGACCCGTCTATACTCAGTGCAGTGAAGTGATCAGGATAAGACTCTTCCACGTCACATGCTGGGCACAGTGTTCACCCTTCTCACCTGTTGTTCACTTCTGGCTTTTCACTTCATCTTGTGGCCACTTTTGGACCCATAAGGAGTGGCAAACCCTAGCTGCAGCTGGCGCCTTCACCTCAAGGGCCCCTGGAGAGGAAGCAGTTTTGAGAGCAAGCAACATCTGTGATCAGAAAGCCCTTGGGGTTGAGAGATGGTAGCTATGGGCAGATGGCTGATAAAACAGTCTTCACCTCTCAATGGGGTCCAGTCGCTTACACTGCCTCCCATTCTAGACATCTCCCGTGGTGTGTTTCATGAATTGGATTGGCTTGTGGCTCTTGGTTTTTGCTGATTTTATGTTTTATTTGCTTTGATTCTAAAAAAGTAGGGGAAGGTGAAACAGGGACCACTGGCCTCTGCCATGTGGCTGGGCTGTAACTCTGAACCACATCCAATGACTGGGGCAGAGACATAAAGAGCAGTCACTTGTGGGCCTCCTGTTTGTCACCCTGTGTACGCCAGGAGTTGTGTGAGCTGTAAGCAGCAGGCTGGCAGCTTGCTCTGGCTGTTTGTTTGGTGACTGTTCTGCTACAGTTATTTTTAGCCAGTGACACCCAGGGTATTTCGCTTCAGGATGTCCGGTCTGAGCCTCTTTCTGGGAATCCCATGCGCTCTAATTGTAAACAGCCCCATTCAGTTGCTGTGAGAGTACAAGGCCCTGTTTTATTCAGCAGGGTTATCAGGTGTGAGTCAAACAGGAAGCCACTTGCTGCAGCAGAGACAGGCTTCCTCAAGCTGGTATTATCAGAGGAAAAAATGGTCTCACTTAATTCAGTAAAACAAACCCAGCACCTCTCACCACTAAGCAAAGCTGAGTTAAAAGCAAACAATGCTCACAAATCATTTGTTATAGGGCATTCATGGCTGTTGATTTCAATGGAAGGTAGGCATCTAACCTGCTTAGGCACCTTTCTAACTCTGGCCTTTAAGAGCCTAAATCTTATTCAAAGTCACTCACTTTGGAATAAAGAAAAGGAGTACTAGTGGCATCTTAGAGACTAGTTCTCCTTTTCTTTTTGCAAATACAGACTAACACGGCTGCTACTCTGAAACCTGTCACTTTGGAATGGGACTTAGGTGCTTCTGAAAATTCTGTCCTCTGTCTGCTATGTTCAAGAGCCCTCTGAAATCAGAAATATTTTCCCCCCGTAGGTACTTACAGACCAGGATCAAGTCACCCCATAAGCTTTTCTGCTATAAAGCCTTGTGTACTTAGTGAAATTGACCCACATAGTTATCCTGGAACAGCTAGTCCAGAACAGCTCTCTGTGTGAACACTATTCAGGATAGAAGTCACTTTTGTTCCAGACTAATTATTTTGCTTTGTGAGTGGAATAATTATTCTGTAAAGTCACTTTGGCCTGGATTCACAAAGGGACTTGGGTGTTTTGATGCTGAATGTTGCAATGTCTAAATTTTGGGTGCCTAGAAAAATCCCCATAGGAACACATTGTGATTTGCAAATCCTGAGACAGACACCCAGGCTCCCTATATGCATGTTAGAACCTGATTTACAAAAGCCAGCACACTAGGTGGTGACCCTGCTAAGCAAGCCAATGGGGGCCCCTGAAGAGCTGGCTGTGTACTAAGCAGTTAGTGCCTACCTTATAGGATTCAGAGCAGTGGTTGGAGCACTGATATGGGATACACAGGATCAAGTCTTCCATCTAGGCTTAGCAAATCTGAGTTTTATTATTTCAACAGAGAGATATTTATTTTTAAGCATTTTTCTATTTTATCTATTTAAATTTTCATCATTGCAGAAATCATGGGAAAAATCAGACAATTGCTTAATACAGCAGATGTGATTAAAAAAAGTTAAAACACCATTAAAGTTATAACCATTAAGACACAAAATTGCCATCACAGGTCAAATTAAATATCCTGAAATCAAACTTTAATAAGTTCTCAAGCAGCATTTTTCTTACCTTGCCTATTTGTAAATTTCAATCATCATCAATAGAAATTTTCTTCATCAAGTTGTGTGTGAATGTATGGTAAAAAACAAAAACATTTACTAACTTTTACAGATAAAAATCACATCCTTCCAACCCTAGATATTCTGATGGTGGGAATCCCTCAGTCTTTCCTGAGGAAGCTGTTCCACTGTGGATAAATAAAGAGCAGGAGGCCTGGACCCTAGGTTTCCCATCTCCTGGTGGCTGCTTTTTAAGTCTCCAGCCATAGGTAGAGTTTCCACTGAAAAAGCAGCAGGATTACAGAGAGATGAAAACAGCAGTGATGGGTGCAGCTCCAAGAATGCTGGGGGTATCTGTGCTTTTCATGAAACCACATGAATTATCTGTGTGATGGGCCCTGCCAGACAATGGAAAAGCTCAGAACCCCTCCTCTTTCCAAATGCAAGAGAGTTAAATAAAAAACCCAACTGTTCTCTGCTGCTGGAAGAGTGAGAGGTCATTGCCTCATGCCCCAGAAGCATGATTATCCTTGATTTTATACTCTCAGACGTCAAGCAGCAGGATGCTCAACAGCATGAGATATAGATGGAGCAGCCACTTCAATGCTAAGCTTTTCCTTTACAGAATAAGCATGTTCCTTGGATCGAGCTTCACTTACACAATAGAAATGATCCACAATACAAAAAGGCAATCTCCCAATCCCTGCAAGACTCTATTCATCCATCTCCCGTCCCCGCAATTTCCTTACAGCACAACTGCTGCCTCTTTGGGGATATTTTATTCTCTTCTTCATCACTGGTGGGAATTCCTACTAGCTCTCTTTTAAGTCTTCATCAGCTGTATCCATGTGCAGTCCCAAATGCTGGAGTCAGTACTTACTTTACACACTTTTTAAATATAAGTCATTCCGATGAATTGTTCCAGCAAGAACAAGCTACCAACAGCCCTCTGACCTCACAAAACTCCTGTAGATCCATGACCCCTAAATTCCTCTGATACACCAGGTCCCTGCAGCTGTACCAGCTAGTACTGCAGTCTCATCAGATCCCTCAAACTATGGGCACGGGAGCTGGGCTTGATTGGCTGCTATCTGGGACAACAGCTACAGACCGATGCTGCACGAAGTACTGTTGGCTGTTCCAGTTTGTCTACTGTGTCATGACCAGGTGCTGGAGCTTCTGTCAGATGAGATATAAAACTCTGACTAGTAGTAATTTAAAAATCACATACCCCAAAAATAATGGTGTAAAATTAGCAATATTCCAGTATGGGTAACTAACGGTCTTCCATTTATTGCATGAAAATTCCCAGCATACGATCTTTCTGCATCATCTGACCAAAGCTCCTGCAGAGTACAGCTGTGCACTGTTTAACAGCTGTTGCATTTTACACAAGAACTGGATGAGGTGACTTTATATGGTGCTTGAGTATCAGCATGTTACATTTTAAGACAATGCAACAGTTCTAAAAAAAGAAGTGCCTGAACATAGTCCAAAGAAGTTCTGGAAAGAAATTTTGGTATGTCCAGTAAGTAATGATACTGGAAGCATTGGACACCATTCGGCTCCCCCCAAAAATGCTAGAACAGCATTCTGGCATGATTTGGGCCTTTTCTGTAGAGCTCTTTGGAGGACATATGGGATGAAAGTAGTTACGTAAAGGTAACCAACTGATTATTGCCTCAATTATTAGGGGGCCTCTGGAGTCAGGAGTGGTGAGCAACAGACTGGTTCCCCTCCCACATCCTGCTTAGTAGAGGGAAGATGGAACTGGGCTGCTTCTGCCATGAGGAGAGACAGAAGGACAGTACACGTCCTGAAGCCTCAGACTCTCCACTAAAACCTCATCCTCAGTCCCAAGCCTCAGGCAGAGCCGGGAAATGCCATTAACATAATATCAACATGGCACTTCTAGCGCTGGCCTCCCAAAAGCATTGATGTTCTGTGTGTGCAGGGTGCTGGAGGACGGACGAACCTGGGTAGATTCTCAGACCTGAAGAAAAGCCCTGTGTAAGCTCTAAAGCATGTCTCTCTCACTGACAGAAGTTGGTCCAATAAAAGCTCTTACCTCACCCACCTTGCCTCTCTAAACCTGGATAGAGTCCTGTGTATCTGGCCGGACATGGCTACTTCTCAGGGTTAGTTTTCAGGACAGCGTGCGTGTACAGTTCAATGCTCACTGACTAGAGATGTCCTCATAATGCCCTGTGCTCCAAGCAGGGAGTGCTGCCCCTGGCTTCTTCAGTAAGTCCTGCTGAGCTCTCCTAACAACCACGCTCCCCACCCACCTCCAGGCTGATATGCCGACCTTCCACAGTACTGAGCCTGCCTTTCCCTAGAGGAGATTCTGCTGCCTCTGCATCTCCCTCCTGCCTGGGTTCTTTGCAGATTTCAATACTTTTCATCAATCTCTACTGGAAGCAGTGCTAACCCATTGGGGGCCCTCAGCTGGAATAATTTTGCCCCCCACCCAAATACTAAAACAGGCAAGTTCTTATACTAAAAAGTGAATAGTGGGCCCCCTTGAGCTGCTCAGGGCTCTAAGCAATTGCTTAGTCTGCTTATGTCTAGTGCCGGCTCTGATCTCTATTATTAGTTATTTCTTTCTTTGCATTTTCAAACTCATCACTAAGTACCAACCAATATCTGGGCATCAGTCCCATCAACTACAGATCACACAGTAAACCCAGACAAAGGACTGACCACCAACACCTTGCTCCAGCAACATGCTTCTCAACAGCCTTGCCCAAGAGCAGGAAAGACAGACTTTTTGATGTGCCTGGAAAGTAATAATCCTGGACTCAGGGAACCTCCAGAGAGTGCCCTGCTGGCAGCTCCCTCTCATTCACATTGAGAGAGCTCCAGAGAGAATGCCTGTCTGGTCTCAGCTGTGTCACAGGAAGAGAGGTGTCCCAAGGTAACCAAGAGGAGGAGGTGCTGCTACTGCCCAGCTTATAACTTTTAGCCCAAGGGTTAGTGCAGTCGCTTGGGATGTAGGAGAGCCAGGTTCAATTCCTCTCTCTGCTTGTTGGAGAGAAAGGATTTGACAAGGCTTTCCCATTGTTCAGGCAAGTGCTCTAACCGCTGAGCTATGGGTAAGGCTAAGTTTTTGTCACAGATATTTTTAGTAAAAGTCATGGACCGGTCACGGGCAATAAACAAAAATTCACAGAAGCCCATGACCGGTCCCAGACTTTCACTAAAAATATCCCTGACAAAATGGGGAGGCGAGTTTAGCACCCACTCTTGCTGGGGCTCCCAGTTCCCCGCTGCTGCGGAGAGTGGGAGCTCTGGGGTCCTCCTGCCCACAGGGCTGGGCTGCTGCATGGTCCCCCTACCCCTTGGGGTGGCTGGGAACTCAGGGGGGTCCCCCACCATGGCTGGGAGCTGCAGGGTCCCCCAGCCACCTGCTGCAGCTGGGCGGCTCCCTCACCACCTGCCAGGTACCTCCTGGGGATCCCCCCACTGTGGCTGCGCAGCTGTGGGGGCCCACCAGGGTAGGAGCTGGGAGCTGGAGGGGGGCTAGCTAGGAGCTCCAGGGCAGAAAATGTCACAGAGGCGTGACCTCCGTGACATAATTGTAGCCTTAACTATGGGATATTCTGATGTGGGACTCGCTCAGTATCTCCTGGTGAAGCTGCTTCACTTTGGATAAATAAACAAACAAACACTGTAGCTGGGTGACTAGACTCTGCAGACAGTGTATGCCCTAACCACCAGGCTGTAGAGTCATTCTTGCACTCACTTTCTCTCTGGCTGAATGACTCCACAAGTATTTATACATAGTGGAACAGATCCAACAAGAAACTATTTAGGCATTTAAGCTACCTGATTCCAGGAGAGGGGTTCCCAGTTGTGTATCACTAACAGAGATAGGTGCCTCCCTGCAGCCCAGACTTAGGTGCCTACCTCCGTGAGAGGGGCACGGCTTAGGACACACTCCTCTTGTATTTATCTTCGATTAGCTAGTTTAGGCAGGGAGTCACCTAGACTGCTGGCTTTGGTGGACTGCATTCTTAGGTGCCTCTCTCTCCTCATGCATAATATACTGAGCTAGGGCCAGATTTTTAAAGGTATGTAGGTGCCTAGTGAGATTTTCAAAAGCACCTGGGTGCCCACAACTTACTGATTTCACTGGGTGTTGGGCACATAGGGGCTTTTGAAAAATCCCACAAGGCACCTAACTACTTTTATAAATCTAACTCAGGCTTTGTGCACCACACAAGTGTTCCAGATGTTTTCTAGGCTCAGGAGTCTCTTTGTGGATGTGGGCCTTTGTCACCACTTGCCTCTTTCTGCTGACTTGTTCAGGGAACACAATCAAATCCTTCAGCAATTGTTTTTCACTATTTGCCTTCAAGTTCTGAAGTGCCCTAGGCATTTTCCACCTCTGGAATAGATAGATGTCAATCTTTAGACTCGCACCTCACTGCGTTGGATTATTAAATTTCTTGTCACTAAAGGTAACACCACTCTCCCTGCTGTATACACAGGTTTCGGGAATTTCTGTTTACATAACTGGTGCAGCTACTGTAAAACAGTATCACTCCTCCAATTAAATGAGCTGAGGACCTGCTAAATACATTTAGGAAAACATTTAAAGTCAAGAAGACTTTGGCTCCTAAGTCACCTAGACATCTTCAAATGTTACCTGAAATGACTCATGCTGGGAACAGTGTTGCAGTTGCTAGTGAACTAGGGCATGTGCACATTGTGCGGGTCTCTTATCTGACTCATTTCTCTGTCTCAGGGGAAACACTAGGGATGATAAACAGTTCTCTCCTCCCTGCCTCCGCATTTACTAACTGAAATCTGGAGTCTATTTTTAACCCTTCCACACCCACTCCAAGAGACACAGCACAGTGGGCTGTCTCTCTTGCTGTTAATCTTGAGTGTGTGTCATTCCAAATGCCAGTTTTGAGTCTGAGCTGGCTTAAGCTGCTGGTTACCAGGGTAATTTGACGATGGGCTTGGCAACCTCTCAAGCAAAGTGAGACCAAAACAAGACTGTTGATATCTGTACACATGCACTTTCCATGCTCTGACTGTACATTGTGCCCCCAGATGGTGTATGAGGCTCCTGCATTTCAGTGTTCCAGCACATCCTTGAACTAGGTGCCCCCCTCTTACATCCACTACACCCTTTGCACCATAAGGGGATTGAGTAGCTAGCTCTCATAGAGGCTTCCTTCTTGGAAGGAAAGATTGGGGTCTAAAGGAAGAAGTCTCCAATCTACAAATTGGACCAATCTTCATAGAGCAAGCCAGAGCCAAACCTTCTCCACGTCTGCATGTTTGGTCCAGAGCCTGGTCATTTACATCCACCATGACTCAGGACTCTAGATGAATTGTCTGGTGAAGGTATCTGCTGTCCTGCCTACAAGTATTCACTTGCACAAACAGACACTCAGACATACATGTGCAAACAGATACTCCAACATACACTTGCATGTGCCTGACCCTCTCAGTGCATTCTCCGAGCTCAGACGCTGGCACCACTAAGACACTTGTGTGCTGTACTGGCATGAAATGGTGAAACATCAGACCAAGCATCTCTAGACCAGTTGGCTCTGGGAATCTCAAACTGTCTCTCATGAGACTTTCAGTCCTTCTGGGTTGGAAATACCAAGAGAAGAAGCATTTCCATTTCCTGGCCTGATTAAAAGCAGAAAGAGCAGGTGTGTGGGAGCACTTTCAAACACAAAGAAGCATAAGATTCAAACTGAGGTCTTTGGGAAAGCTTTGGGGTTCAGATTGGGGCTGGGTTCAGGGGGGAAAGTTCAGCCATTAGCTCAGGCTAGGTTTAATGAACAACCCCTTGTGGGGGGGCTAATTACGTGACAACCCATTGTGGGTGGGGGGGCTAATTACATGGGCAGAGTCAGCCACAGAGCAAGTTTACTGGGAAAGTGGCATGCCTTTCTCCAAACCAGCTGGGTCCAGGCAACCCCATCTATCAGACCTACTCCCCTCCTGAGGTTTAGGGAGTGGATTACAACATACCCCTGCTCCAGTTAGCAGAGTCTCTGACATTTGCTTTAAGTGGCTAGTTTTACTGACTGGTTTTCAGCCCTCAATCGGCCTTTCCCCAGTCTAAGGTTCTCCAAAGGCCAAAAAACTGCAGGCTCAGCAGCCCAGAAATAGCTCAGGAGACGTAAATCAGTCCCCAGTCACCTCCTTCTCCCCACTTCCCCTGTCAGAGAGGCCACAAGCCAGGAGGCCTTGAGAAGGCCAGAGATGGAGGGCGAGTTGTTTGTGTGTCCCTGGGCTCCATTTCCTGCTCCGGCTGTTTCTGCTCCATTGCAAAGACCTCCTATAAAACCTTCATTTCCTGACACTCATGGGATGAGGCCACGGGTTCATGTTTTTGACAACCTGGCTTCTCCATAGCAACCAGCAGTGATGTCACCCAAGTGAAATGATCGGAGGGGGCCTGGGAAACAGAAAGATGTTCAGGAACAAGGCGGGGAAAGAAGGCTATGCAACAGCATTGGCTGTGTTTGTCTAAGGCCAGTGCGCGTGTGAAAACAGTGCAGGGAATGTTTTCCTTGGACAGCCTGGATGTGAACCTCAGCTGAGCCATACAGGGGAGAGAATATCCTACTTAGTGCTGACTCTATCGGGAACCCACTACTGTGGGATTGGGAAATAAGTTCTACAGGATGTAAAACATAGGGGGCAGATCCTCAGCTGGTAACTTCAGTGCCCAGCTGCTGAGAACGTGGCCCAAACTCTCTCCTCCCAGAGAACAAAGTCCGACTTGCTGAGATGCCCAGGACATTCAGAACCAACTGGTCTCCCCTGCTGGCTGCTCCAGGAGAGGATCAGGGACTGAATGGGCTGCCTTCTTGCCCTTTAGGGTGAGGTCCCATGAGGTCAGTGGTGTGGCACATTAGCAGTCCAGGAATCTGTGCTGTTGCTACCTGAGCTGCACCTATTCACCTATCTTCCACCTCTCTCTCTATTCATGCCACTTGCTTAGTCCTTCCTACTTTACCCACCACTGTGATACCCTGCAAAGCCTCAATCCAACACCATTCACCACCATGACACTGGCTCAAAATATGTTGTAACCCCCCCATTCCCCCCACAACTTTCCTTCACTCACTCACCCACCCCCTAGACTCAGAACTGTAGCATCTCTTCCTTCCCTCATCTTGCTATTTAGCAAATCCCCTCCCAACAGAGCCCCGCCCCAAACACAACCAAAAAGCCATAGTGGCACTAAAATGCTGTTCTCTCTGCGTGGGTGTCCTATCCCTCTTCCCTGCCTGTTAGATTGTGAGCTCTTTAGGGCAGGTGCTGTGTTTGTACAGCACCTAGAACAATGTGGCCCTGGTCTCAGTTGGCCCCTAGGCTCTACTGAACTAAACAAATAAATACAAAGAAATAAACCTAGCTGTGTTTGGAGATGTCAAATCTCCTACAAATTATTTGTACTTTGTATGATGCTGGCACTGGGTACGCAGCTTTCTGCTTTCAAGAACAAAGGTTACATTCAGTGCTGGATCATCAGAACAAAACCAGATCCTGACTTCTTTTTAACGCTTCACAAAAAACAGGATTGGACATTGTTCTGCGGCAAGGAGGGAACACAGGAGCAGGAAGAACATGGTGGAGACCAGAGATGACTAGCTTGTATTCTACAGCATGGTATCCTGTGATCTGTGTGTTTAGTCAGAACAACTTAGATTTCAAATATCCCATCTTTGCACCATGGATTATTTAGTAATTCGTCAAATCATCTTGGATAATGAAGCAGTCAGAGGAACTTGTGATCCACCTGCTGGCAAACCAAAAGCAGAAACATAGGTGATGGCTTCCAAATAAAGTGATCTATTACATATTATTTAGTCAGCTCTGACTCAAAACTGCCAGACTATGTTATGCAAACTGGCTAGGAAACAACACAATCACTTTCCCCTGAGCTGGCTGAATGCTGCCAGCAATTAGCCATCCGATAATAACCACTAGCAACAGAAGCTGACAAATGTATCCAAGTAATGCTAAAATTCACTTGCTATAAAAACACTTGGAGCTCATGATATGCCATCAAAAAAGCATAGGACAATGAGAACTGCCATCCTAGATCAGACCGGGGTCCATCTAGGCTAGTATTCTGTCTCTGGCAAAAACAACGAGGAGTCCTTGTGGCACCTTAGAAACTAATAAATTTATTTGGGCGTAAGCTTTCGTGGCTATAACCCACTTCATCAGATGCAGGGAGTGAAAAATTCAGTAGGCAGGTATAAATATACAGCCCATGAAAAGATGGGAGTTGCCTTTCCAAGTGCGGAGGTCAGTGCTAACGAGACCAATTCAATTAGGGTGGATGTGGCCCATTCCCAACAGTTGACAAGAAGGGGTGAATATCAACAGAGGGAAAAATTACTTTTTGTAGTGCTAACAAGGCCAATTCAATCATGATGGATGTGTCCCATTCCTAACAGTTGACAAAATCCATTAGCTAGAGGTCAGCTCATGCCACGAAATAGAGGATATCTATCCTTTGCAATGCTCTGCTTATTTTCATATTTCTTAGTCTAACACTGGATAGCCTCATTGTCCATGTAAATGATGAATTCTATTGAACCTTGCTAAGCTCTTTTCCTCAGTGTCACCTTGTAGCAGTGAGTTCTCCAGGCTAATTGTCAATGTGTGGAAAAGTGATTAGCTATGCATTTTGCCTCCTTATAGTTCAATTTAGTGTCCCTTTTTCTTGTATTAATAAGGCAGTAAAATAATGTTAAGGTTGCAAAGTCAAACACTCATAAATTGGGGGTGCAAGATTTCAGGTTGCACAGACCACATTAATTTAATCCTCTTGTGTGCATATGCATTACGATAGTCTTTAATTGCAGGATCACATACTATTTATTTAGGTCTCTTGTAGTCAGGTGGCCACTTACCAAGCACCCATTGTGGTCAGTCTGAGGTTCCCTGCTACCAGTTTCTCCCATCTCTAAACCCCCATAATAACTCACAGTCCACAGGAATTAGACCATTCCCCTCCAGGGCTCCCACTTATTGAGTCTTACAGACAGGCCCTCCAGGGCTCACCCCCAGTTCAGTCATTCCCCCCATCTTTAGGTAGGCAGTTCCAAGCCCTTTTTCCTAGAGCTAGGTCCTAGTTCAAAGTTTCAGGCTTTACCCAGCTGGAGCTCAGCCTTTCAGTCCTCTGGCTTCCAGGCCCTCCTCCCAGTCAGGTCTCTAGCAGGAGCTAGGCCAAGTACTGCCAGACTTTAATTGGCTGAAGCTCAGCCTGCCTCAGCCCTCTCATTCTTCCCTCATTCAAGGGGGAGGTTTAGGTTGGATATTAGGAAAAACTTTTTCACTAGGAGGGTGGTGAAACACTGGAATGGGTTACCTACGGAGGTGGTGGAATCTCTTTCCTTAGATATTTTTAAGGTCAGGCTTGACAAAGCCCTGGCTGGGATGATTTAGTTGGGGATTGGTCCTGCTTTGAGCAGGGGGTTGGACTAGATGACCTCCTGAGGTCCCTTCCAACCCTGATAGTCTATGATTCTGGCTTCTAGGCCCAAACCCTTCTCTCAGTCAGGGTCTCGAGCAGGAGCCTCCTGCTCACTGCAGCTCCTCATTGGCACATCTTCCCCAAAGGTACCTTTCGCTCACCCACTCAAACCAGGCTCACCTTACCCCCACCTAGAGCCCTGCACATGACGTCTTTTAAAAATCCTACTCCTACTATTATGGCAGCAAGATCCAGCCCCTTCATTGTAGCCTCCTGCAGCTCTTTATAGGGTGATCACCCTGATTTCTCCCTGATGTGGCTCATTCTGTAATCAGGGTTGGCTACCTCCAGCCCAAAGGGATGAGCCACCCTGTTACAACCGCTTCCTCATCTGGTGCACAAAATGGCTGGAGCACAGGAAATGAGGTAGCTGTTCAATAATTCTCTGTCCTCATCATTCATTGTATGGCCTGTTGCTTTGTTTAGGCACCATGTAAACCCTGCACTGAATACAGGGTTATTAATTACCTTATGGGATTTTCTATGGCACACACCATTAATATTTGACCTACTTTCTAGTTTATCCTCACAAATTCCTTGTGAAATAGGAAAGTATCATTATTCACATTTCACAGATGAGGAACTAAAACACAGAGAAGTTAAGAACAACGTTTGCAGACTGTCCCCTAATTTTGGGTTCCTCCACTCCAGGGCATGCAATTCGAGAGACGTAGGGTCTCCTTTTTTTCCAGAGTACTTAGCTGTTTGCAGCACTTTATAAGTTCAAAGCATTGTACAGATGTAAACTAATTTGTCATCACAACACCCCTGTGAGATAAATAGATTCATATTATCACTCTCATTTTGTGATGGGAAACATACCGAGAAAGTGACTAGACCAAGGTCACAACTGAGTGAGTGGCAGAGCCAAGATGAGGAATCAGGAACTTCAGATACCCAAATCTGTGCTTACTCCACTAGACCACACTGTCAGAAGCTCCCATTGACTTTGTTTGTAGTTGTGACTGCTCAGAAATCCTGGAACTCAGGCCCCAGATATCTAATGCTGGGCACCCATAAAATGAGAAACATACAATTAGAGTCTCTGTTGAAAGATCTGATTTAAGTGACATGCCCAGAATCACACAGGAAATCAGCATGAGAACCAGGGATAAAACCAAGTTATCCCAGAAAGCACTCAGTTGTTTTTTTGACAGGTTTCAGAGGAACAGCCGTGTTAGTCTGTATTCGCAAAAAGAAAAGGAGTACTTGTGGCACCTTAGAGACTAACCAATTTATTTGAGCATGAGCTTTCGTGAGCTACAGCTCACTTCATCAGATGTTTACCGTGGAAACTGCAGCAGACTTTATATACACACAGAAATCATGAAACAATACCTCCTCCCACCCCACTGTCCTGCTGGTAATAGCTTATCTAAAGTGATCAACAGGTGGGCCATTTCCAGCACAAATCCAGGTTTTCTCACCCTCCACCCCCCCACACAAATTCACTCTCCTGCTGGTGCTAGCCCATCCAAAGTGACAACTCTTTACATAATCAAGTCGGGCTATTTCCTGCATAGATCAAGGTTTTCTCACATCCCCCCCACCCCCATACACACACAAACTCACTCTCCTGCTGGTAATAGCTCATCTAAACTGACCATTCTCCAGGTTTAAATCCAAGTTAAACCAGAACATCTGGGGGGGGGGTAGGAAAAAACAAGAGGAAACAGGCTACCTTGCATAATGACTTAGCCACTCCCAGTCTCTATTTAAGCCTAAATTAATAGTATCCAATTTGCAAATGAATTCCAATTCAGCAGTTTCTCGCTGGAGTCTGGATTTGAAGTTTTTTTGTTTTAAGATAGCGACCTTCATGTCTGTGATTGCGTGACCAGAGAGATTGAAGTGTTCTCCGACTGGTTTATGAATGTTATAATTCTTGACATCTGATTTGTGTCCATTTATTCTTTTACGTAGAGACTGTCCAGTTTGACCAATGTACATGGCAGAGGGGCATTGCTGGCACATGATGGCATAGATCACATTGGTGGATGTGCAGGTGAACGAGCCTCTGATAGTGTGGCTGATGTTATTAGGCCCTGTGATGGTGTCCCCTGAATTGTTGTTTTTACTATCCTTTTACTTCTCACAGTCCCTTACATCATTCTATACATACCTTCCAACAGGTAGGCCCTACAGCAAAGGTGGCTGGTGTCCTGCAGGCAACAACCTCACTCCCTACACAACTCTAATTCATTCCATGAGCACAGGGAATTCATGCTGTACACCAACTGAGGCAGGATCCTGGGGGAGAGGGGAATATTACATGATCATGGAATACTGTGGTCCAGACTTAGAAAGGTATTTAGGTGCCTAAAGATACAGCTAGGTGCTGTTGAAAATCCCACTAGGCATCTATCTGGATCTTTAGGCACCTAAATACCTTTGTATAGTATGTCTGGCCCTGAGGAGCCCAAGTCTAACTAAAAGCCAAAGAGACTTAGGAACTGAGGAGCCTGTGTCACATTTGTAAATGGGACTTGGTCTCCTATGTCACTTAGAGCTTTTGAAAATTGTACACAATTATAATCCACATACAGAAGGGGGCAGAATTATTAGGGTTGCCAGGTGTCTGGTTTTTGATCAGACTGCCTGGTCGAAAAGGACCCTGGTGGCTCCAGTCAGCAGAGCTGACTGGGCCATTAAAAGTCTGGTTGGCCACCCACAGCGGGGCAGGAAGGCTGCCTGCCTGGCTCCGCATGGATCCCGGAAGTGGCAGGCATATCCCTCTGGCTCCAAGGTGCAGGGGCAGCCATGGACGTTCCGTGCGCTGCCCCTGCCCTGAGCACCTGCCGTCCGAGCCCGTACCCCACACCTCCTCCCACACCCCAACCCCCTGCCCCAGCCCTGAGCCCCCCCTGCACCCATACTCTCTCCTAGAGCCCGCACCAGCCCTGAGCCCCCTCCCGCACTCCGAACTCCTTGGGCCCAGCCCCCTCCTGCACCCAAAAGCCCTCATCCCTGGCTCCCCTGTAGAGCCTGCACTCCCAGCCGGAGTCCTCACCCCATCCCGCACCCCAATCCCTTGCCCCAGCAAGGAACCCCCTCCTGTACCCTGAACCCCTCATTTCTTGCCTCACTCCAGAGCCTGCACCCCCAGCTGGAGCCCTCAACCCCTCCCACACCCCAAAACCCTGCCCCAGCCTAGAGTCCCCTCCCACACTCTGAACCCTTTGGCCCCAGCCTGGAGCACCCCAAACCCCTCATCCCTGGCCACACCCCAAAGACCAAACCCCCAGCCAGAGCGCTCTCTCACCTCATCCCACTGCCCCAGCCCAGTGAAAATGCACAAGTGAGCTAGGGTCCGGGAGAGAGATTGGGGGGGGGGGGGGGGGGAGGAAGTGAGTGGGGGCGGGGCCTCAGAGAAGGGGTGGGACCTTGGGGCAGGGGCAGAGGGACAAATGTGTTTGATTTTCTGCAGTGAGAAAGTTGGCAACCCTAATTAAGGTTGCATGCTTAATTCTGATATTTCCTAACTCTTGAATGCTAGACTTTGCAACCTTAATGACAGATTTTAGAGTGTTAAAAAAGAGAGAAATTCTCATTTAACTGTGAATGCCAGACTCACTGGGTAGCGGCAGGTTTGGAAGTCATGGGAATAGCAGCACATTTCCAAATGTTGATTCATTGCGGTCACTGAATATCCCCTGAGGATCCCAACAATACAAACCCCATTAGCCGGGGACAAAAGAGAAAACAAAACACTACCAGAAAAATCTTTCCAAAAATGTTTCATGAAAAGTGAACACTCAGCAGAGTTAGGCTTCCTGCATAGTAAGAGTTGGCCTGCAAGTTAACAGGAAATCACTGCTTCCTGCCTGCAGAGGAAGTGCCCTATCTAGTGCCTCTGATAAAAAAACAAACAGCACTTCAATTAAACAAACAGAGGGCCCAAATCTTTAACAGCTCTGAGGCCTGGGTCAGCTCCAGTGTTAGGGAAATGAGTCCAAAAATAAAAAGCTTGTAACCTTGTAAACGGCCCTTATCCTGTTCCCTTCACACTGCTGTTCCTTCCACTGCAAATGCCCAAAACCAAGAGGAGTCTGGGCAGCCTTGTTTTTCACATTCATGAGGTCAGTGCTCTGTCTCCAGGACAGCACTGAAGCTAAATACACCAGTTCACACTGGCAGGGGCACTGACCTGCAGTGTTATTCCCGATTTAAACAATAGTAGGCTCATAGAGATGGGGGGGGGCAAGGGGGGAACCGCACTGCTTGCAACCAGAGCTGAATTTAGGCATCAGCCCTATAGGGCAGGGGTAGTCAATTATTTTTTGTCAAGGTCAAATTTTTTTGGTCAGGGTCCAGAGGGAAAAAAAACCCAACAGTAATGGTAATAAGTAAATAAAAAGATTTTGGGGGTCTGTTCAAAAGCATCTCACAGTCCAGATTTGGCCCACGGTCTGCCTATTGACTACCCTAAGCCACAGCTTCTGAAGTCACCTGATGAGGCCAGAATCTCAGCTTTCATTTAAAAGTTAGTTTCTATACTAGCCCTCATGGCTGTGAATAAAAGCTTGAAAACATGATAAGCATAACTGATGCAGGGAGGTCTGCCGGAGTGAGTGCAAACAGCCTGAAGGAGAAGTAGCTCCTTTAAAAAAGGGAAGAAGGAGGATCCTGGGAACTACAGGCCAGTCAGCCTCACCTCAGTCCCTGGAAAAATCATGGAGCAGGTCCTCAAAGAATCAATCCTGAAGCACTTGCATGAGAGGAAAGTGATCAGGAACAGCCAGCATGGATTCACCAAGGGAAGGTCATGCCTGACTAATCTAATCGCCTTTTATGATGAGATTACTGGTTCTGTGGATGAAGGGAAAGCAGTGGATGTATTGTTTCTTGACTTTAGCAAAGCTTTTGACACGGTCTCCCACAGTATTCTTGTCAGCAAGTTAAGGAAGTATGGGCTGGATGAATGCACTATAAGGTGGGTAGAAAGCTGGCTAGATTGTCGGGCTCAACGGGTAGTGATCAATGGCTCCATGTCTAGTTGGCAGCCGGTATCAAGTGGAGTGCCCCAAGGGTCGGTCCTGGGGCCGGTTTTGTTCAATATCTTCATAAATGATCTGGAGGATGGTGTGGATTGCACTCTCAGCAAATTTGCGGATGATACTAAACTGGGAGGAGTGGTAGATACGCTGGAGGGGAGGGATAGGATACAGAAGGACCTAGACAAATTGGAGGATTGGGCCAAAAGAAATCTGATGAGGTTCAACAAGGACAAGTGCAGGGTCCTGCACTTAGGACGGAAGAACCCAATGCACAGCTACAGACTAGGGACCGAATGGCTAGGCAGCAGTTCTGCGGAAAAGGACCTAGGGGTGACAGTGGACGAGAAGCTGGATATGAGTCAGCAGTGTGCCCTTGTTGCCAAGAAGGCCAATGGCATTTTGGGATGTATAAGTAGGGGCATAGCGAGCAGATCGAGGGACGTGATCGTTCCCCTCTATTCGACATTGGTGAGGCCTCATCTGGAGTACTGTGTCCAGTTTTGGGCCCCACACTACAAGAAGGATGTGGATAAATTGGAGAGAGTCCAGCGAAGGGCAACAAAAATGATTAGGGGACTGGAACACATGAGTTATGAGGAGAGGCTGAGGGAGCTGGGATTGTTTAGCCAGCAGAAGAGAAGAATGAGGGGGGATTTGATAGCTGCTTTCAACTACCTGAAAGGGGGTTCCAAAGAGGATGGCTCTAGACTGTTCTCAATGGTAGCAGATGACAGAACGAGGAGTAATGGTCTCAAGTTGCAGTGGGGGACGTTTAGATTGGATATTCGGAAAAACTTTTTCACTAAGAGGGTGGTGGAACACTGGAATGCGTTACCTAGGGAGGTGGTAGAATCTCCTTCCTTGGAGGTTTTTAAGGTCAGGCTAGACAAAGCCCTGGCTGGGATGATTTAACTGGGAATTGGTCCTGCTTCGAGCAGGGGGTTGGACTAGATGACCCTCTGGGGTCCCTTCCAACCCTGATATTCTATGATTCTATGATTCTCTGTGAGGTGTCATCTGACCTCTGAATCTCAATGGGATATTAATTCCAAGACTCACTGCTCTGCGCCCAGCCCCTGCCACACCAGCCCAGCAGAGGTCTCTGAGTGTGTCAGTAGGAGAAGGCTGCAGCTGGCCTGTCTGCTACCACCCCAAACCCCTTGAAGCTGGTACACCTCAGTCACTGGGATAAGTACTTGGAAATCTCTTACTGCCATCCCTACCTCCAGGAGAGCAGAGGGACTTTCTGCTGCTCCCAATGCAACTGCTGCTGCCACTCATAAGAACATAAGAATGCCCATATTGGGTCAGACCAAAGGTCTGTCCAGCCCAATATCCTGTCAATGCCAGGTGCCCCAGAAGGAGTGAACCTAACAGGTAATGATCACGTGATCTCTCTCCTGCCATCCATCTCCACCCTCTGACAAACAGAGGCTAGGGACACCACTCCTTACCCAACCTGGCTATAGCCATTAATGGACTTAACCTCCATGTATTTATCCAGTTCTCTTTTAAACCCAGTTATAGTCCTACCCTTCACAACCTCCTCAGGCAAGGAGTTCCACAGGTTGACTGTGTGCTGAGTGAAGAACTTCCTTTTATTTATTTCAAACCTGCTGGCCATTAATTTCATTTGGTGACCCCTAGTTCTTATGGGAACAAGTAAATAACTTTTCCTTGTTCACTTTCTTCACACCACTCATGATTTTATATACCTCTATCATATCCCCCCTTAGCCTCTTCTTTTCCAAGCTGAAAAGTCCTAGCCTCTTTAATCTCTCCTCATACGGGACCTGTTCCAAACCCCTAATCATTTTAATTGCCCTTTTCTGAACCTTTTCTAATGCCAGTATATCTTTTTTGAGATGAGGGGACCACATCTGTACGCAGTAGTCAAATGTGGGCATACCATGGATTTATATAGATTCATAGATTCATAGATATTTAGGTCAGAAGGGACCATTATGATCCTCTAGTCTGACCTCCTGCACAACGCAGGCCACAGAATTTCACCCACCACTCCTACAAAAAAAAAAAACCCTCACACCTATATCTGTGCTATTGAAGTCCTCAAATCGTAGTTTAAAGACTTCAAGGAGCAGAGAATCCTCCAGCAAGTGACCCATGCCCCATGCTACAGAGGAAGGCGAAAAACCTCCAGGGCCTCTTCCAATCTGCCCTGGAGGAAAATTCCTTCCCGACCCCAAATATGGCGATCAGCTAAACCCTGAGCATATGGGCAAGATTCATCAGCCAGATACTACAGAAAATTCTTTCCTAGGTAACTCGGATCTCACCCCATCTAATAGCCCAGGCCATTGGACCTATTTACCATGAATATTTAATTACCAAAACCATGTTATCCCATCATACCATCTCCTCCATGAACTTATCGAGTTTAATCTTAAATCCAGATAGATCTTTTGCCCCCACTGCTTCCCTTGGAAGGCTATTCCAAAACTTCACTCTTCTGATGGTTAAAAACCTTCATCTAATTTCTCATCTAAATTTCCTAGTGGCCAGTTTATATCCATTTGTTCTTGTGTCCACATTGGTACTGAGCTTAAATAATTCCTCTCCCTCTCCAGTATTTATCCCTCTGATATATTTATAGAGAGCAATCATATCTCCCCTCAACCTTCTTTTAGTTAGGCTAAACAAGCCAAGCTCCCTGAGTCTCCTTTCATAAGACAAGTTTTCCATTCCTCGGATCATCCTAGTAGCCCTTCTCTGTACCTGTTCCAGTTTGAATTCATCCTTCTTAAACATGGGAGACCAGAACTGCACACAGTATTCCAGGTGAGGTCTCACCAGTGCCTTGTATAACGGTACTAAAACCTCCTTATCTCTACTGGAAATACCTCTCCTGATGCATCCCAAGACCACATTAGCTTTTTTCTCAGCCATATCACTTTGGTGGCTCATAGTCATCCTATGATCAACCAATACTCCAAGGTCCTTCTCCTCCTCTGTTACTTCTAATTGATGCGTCCCTAGCTTATAACTAAAATTCTTGTTATTAATCCCTAAATGCATGACCTCACACTTCTCACTATTAAATTTCATCCTATTGCTATTACTCCAGTTTACAAGGTCATCCAGATCCCCCATACAGATCAATCCCTATCCTTCTCTAAATTGGCAATACCTCCTAGCTTTGTATCATCCGCAAACTTTATTAGCACACTCCCACTTTTTGTGCCAAGGTCAGTAATAAAAAGATTAAATAAGAGTGGTCCCAAAACCGATCCTTGAGGAACTCCACTGGTAACCTCCCTCCAGCCTGACAGTTCACCTTTCAGTAGGACCCGTTGTAGTCTCCCCTTTAACCAATTGAATAAGGGCAATAAGATATTCTCCATCTTATTCTCTATTCCTTTTTTAATGATTCCTAACAACCCGTTTGCTTTTTTGACTGCTGCTGCCCACTGCATGGACGTCTTCAGAGAACTATCCACAATGACTCCAAGATCTTTCTCCTGATTAGTTGTAGCTAAATTAGCCCCAGTCATATTGTATGTATAATTGGGGTTATTTTTTCCCAATGTGCATTACTTTACATTTTGTTGCCCAATCACTTATTTTTGTGAGATCTTTTTGAAGTTCTTTACAGTCTGCTTTGGTCTTAACTATCTTGAGCAGTTTAGTATCATCTGCAAATTTTGCCACCTCACTGTTTACCCCTTTCTCCAGATCATTTATGAATAAATTGAATAGGATTGGTCCTAGGACTGACTCTTGGGAGACACCACTAGTTACCCCTCTCCATTCTGAAAATTTACCATTTCTTCCTACTCTTTGTCCCCTTTTTTTTACCAAGTTCTCAATCCATGAAAGGATCTTCCCTCTTATCCCATAACAACTTAATTTATGTAAGAGCCCTTGGTGAGGGACCTTGTCAAAGGCTTTCTGGAAATCTAAGTACGCTATGTGCACTGATTCCACCTTGTCCATATGTTTGTTGATCCCCTCAAAGAACTCTAATAGGTTATTAAGACATGATCTCCCTTTACAGAAACCATGTTGACTTTTGCGCAAAAATTTATGTTCTTCTATATGTCTGACAATTTTATTCTTTACTATTGTTTCAACTAATTTGCCCAGTACTGACATTAGACTTACTGGTCTGTAATTGCCAGGATCACCTCTAGAGTCCTCCTTAAATATTGGCAGTAGCTGATTTAAAGGACAGGTTAAAAACCATAGTTAATGGTTCCGTAATTTCACATTTGAGTTCTTTCAGAACTCTTGGGTGAATGCCATCTGGTCCCGGTGACTTGTTACTGTTAAATTTCTAAATTAATTCCAAAACCTCCTCTAGTGACACTTCAATCTGTGACTATACCTCAGATCTGTCACCTACAAAAGTTGGCTCAGTTTTGGGAATCTCCCTAACATCCTCAGCCATGAAGACTGAAACAAAGAATTCATTTAGTTTCTCTGCGATGACTTTATTGTCTTTAAGTGCTCCTTTTGTATTTCGATCGTCCTGGGGCCTCACTAGTTGTTTAGCAGACTTCCTGCTTCTGATGTACTTAAAAAACATTGTTATTACCTTTTGAGTTTTTGGCTAGCTGTTCTTCAAACTCCTTTTTGGCTTTTCTTATTACATTTTTACATTTAGTTTGGCAGTGTTTATGCTCCTTTCTAGTTACCTCACTACGATTTGACTTCCACTTTTTAAAAGATGCCTTTTTATCTCTCACTGCTTCTTTTACATGGTGGTTAAGCCATGGTGGCTCTTTTTTAGTTCTTTTACTGTGTTTTTTAATTTGGGGTATACATTGAAGTTGTGCCTCTATTATGGGGTCTTTGAAAAGTGTCCATGCAGCTTGCAGGAATTTCACTCTAGTCACTAAAAGAAAAGGAGGACTTGTGGCACCTTAGAGACTAACCAATTTATTTGAGCATGAGCTTTCGTGAGCTACAGCTCACTTCATCTGGTCACTGTACCTTTTAATTTCTGTTTAACTAACCTCCTCATTTTTGCATAGTTCCCCTTTCTGAAATTAAATGCCACAGTATTGGGCTGTTGAGGTGTTCTTCCCACCACAGATATGTTAAATGTTATTATATTATGGTCACTATTTCCAAGCGATCCTGTTATAGTTACCTCTTGGACCAGATCCTGCGCTCCACTCAGGACTAGATCCAGAGTTGCCTCTCCCCTTGTGGGTTCCTGTACCAGCTGCTCCAAGAAGCAGCCATTTAAAGTATCGAGAAATTTTGTCTCTGCATTTCATCCTGAGTGACATGTACCCAGTCAATATGGGGATAATTGAAATCCCCCACTATTATTGAGTTCTTTATTTTGATAGCCTCTCTAATCTCCCTTAGCATTTCATCGTCACTATCACTGTCCTGGTCAGGTGATCGATAATAGATCCCTACTGTTATATTCATATTAGAGCCTGGAATTACTATCCATAGAGATTCTATGGAACATGGATTCATTTAAGATTTTTACTTCATTTGACTCTACATTTTCTTTCACATATAGTGCCACTCCCCCCCCCGCCCCCCGGCACAACCTGTTCTGTCCTTCCAATATATTTTGTACCCCAGAATGATTGTGTTCAATTTATTGCCCTCACTCCACCAGGTTTCTGTGATGCCTATTATATCAATATCCTCCTTTAACACAAGGTATTCTAGTTCACCCATCTCATTATTTAGACTTCTAGCATTTGTGTACAAGCACTTTAAAAACTTGTCACTGTTCATTCGTCTGCCCTTTTCTGATGTGTCAGATTCTTTATGCGAATGTTTCTCGTCTGATCTGGCCCATACTTTATCCTCTTCCATCCTCTTCTCCTGACTAAAACCTAGAGAATCTGTATGAATAGACTCTCCTCTAAGAGATGTCTCTGTCCGATCCACATGCGCCTCTGCAGCAATCGACTTTCCCCCATCTCTGTAGCACTGGATAACTTGCACCCATGAGTTAATCAAGGAGTAGTCGGAGCCATTGATATTTAACAAATCTTGGAACACTGTATTTTCCACTGCATGCATCCGATGAAGTAGGTTTTAGCCCACGAAAGCTTATGCCCATATAAATTTGTTAGTCTCTAAGGTGCCACAAGTACTCCTCGTTCTTTCATCTGTAGTGAGTGCATTTCAGCTGAGAGTCACACTTTGGTGTCTCCTAATCTGAGTTTGAGCTCGGGCCTTTCAGAGTTGTGGGTCTCACCTCCACTGAATTTTTATAAGATGCTGAGAGCTGTGATATTCCTCACAATGTTTCTCCAGTGGAACTGGAGACAATCCTTTCTCTAGTAAAATGGAAGAAAGCAAATTGATTCTAATTACCAAGAAGAGTAAGTGGGGTGGTCTGGGTAACTATGGGCTGGTTAGCCTGACATTGATCCCAGGCAAAATCATCGAAAGACAGTTTCGGGATGCAATCAGAAAAGAGTTAATGGATGGAAGCATAACTAATACCAATCACGATTTTTTAGGACAAAAGGTCTTGTCAAATAAGATCAATGTATTTTGATGAGATTACATGGATGGTTGACTGAGGTAACTGTGTTGGCAGAATATACTTAGACTTCTCACTTAGTCCTGCATGACATTTAGATGAAAACAAGATATCGGTACACAAAAATCAATGCAGAACATATTAAATGGATTAAAACTTGTTAACTGAAGTACTTGTAAGTGGGGAATCATAATCCAATGGGATGTTTCTAGTGGGGTCCCACAGGGATCTGTTTTTGGCCCATCACTATTCAACATCTTTACCAATGATCTGGAATAAAATAGAAATTCACTGCTGGTAAAACTCACAGGTGACATAAAAACTGATAGAATAGTAAATAATGATGAGGAGAAAGTTAATTCTACAGAGATCAGGATTACGTTGTAAACTGGATTTAGTTGAACAGCTTCCAAATGCAAGGTCATAGAGCTAGGAACAAAGAATGTAGGTCATAATTATAGGATGAGGAACTATATCCTGGAAACTGTGGCTCTGAAGAGGGATTAGAGGTCATGGTGGAAACCAACTGAGCGCATGCTCCCACTGCCATGCTGTGGTGGCTAAGGGCTTGGCTACACTTACATTTTATAGCGCTCTAACTTGCTGGCTCCGGGGTCTCAAAAATCACCCCCCAAGCGCAGCAAGTCAGAGAGCTTTAAAGCGCAAGTGTAAACAGGCTCCGAGCCCAGCGCTCGGAACTAATCTCCTCATGGAGGTGGATTACCAGGAACGCTGGGAGAGCTCTCTCCCAGCACTCGTGCGCGACCACACTCGCACTTCAAAGCGCTGCTGCGGGAGCGCTCCTGTGACAGTGCTTTGAAGTTTCCAGTGTAGCCATGTCTTAAGAGGGCAGCATGAGCCTTGAATGTATAAACAGGAGCAGTAAGGAAGCATTATTACCAATATATACAGCATTAGTGAGACTATTATTGGATCCTATGGCCAGTTCTGATATTCAGACTTTAAAAAGGATGTTGACTAACTAGAAAAGGGTCAGTGAAGAGCTACAAGAATGATTCTTGGTCTAGAAAACCTGTCTGACTGTGAGAGACTAAAGAAGCTCAGTCTATTGTTTATCTGAAATAAGTTTAAGAGGTGATTTGAAAAGGGGCTATAAGTATCTACATGCTGAGAAGATTTCTGAAACTAGAAGACCCTTTAATCTTGCGACAAAGGTAGAACATAAAATGAATGTATTCAAGGGACACCATCAAAGGACCTAACCACATCAGCCAGACCATCAGAGGCTCGTTCACCTGCACATCTACCAATGTGATATATGCCATCATGTGCCAGCAATGCCCCTCTGCCATGTACATTGGCCAAACCAGACAGTCTCTATGCAAAAGAATAAATGGACACAAATCAGACGTCAAGAATTAGAACATTCAAAAAACCAGATGGAGAACACTTCAACCTCCTTGGTCACTCAATCACAGACCTAAAAGTCGCAATTCTTCAACAACAAAAAACTTCAAAAACAGACTCCAGCGAGAAACTGCAGAACTGGAATTAATTTGCAAACTGGTCACCATTAAATTAGGCTTGAATAAAGACTGGGAGTGGATGGGTCATTACACAAAGTAAAAACTATTTCTCCATGCTAATATTTTCCCCTACTGTTACTCTCACTTTCTTGTCAACTGTTTGAAATGGGCCATCCTGATTATCACTACAGATGTTTTTTTCTCCTGCTGATAATAGCCCACCTTAATTGATTGGTCTCGTTAGAGTGGGTATGGCAACACCCATTTTTTCATGTTCTTTGTGTACATATATCTGCCTACTGTATTTTCCACTGCATGCATCCAATGAAGTGGGTTTTAGCCCACGAAAGCTTATGCCCAAATAAATATGTTAGTCTCTAAGGTGCCACAAGTACTCCTCGTTCTTTCATCTATAGTGAGTGCATTTCAGCTGAGAGTCACACTTTGGTGTCTCCTAATCTGAGTTTGAGCTCGGGCCTTTCAGAGTTTGTGGGTCTCACCTCCACTGAATTTTTATAAGATGCTGAGAGCTGTGATATTCCTCACAATGTTTCTCCAGTGGAACTGGAGACAATCCTTTCTCAAGTAAATTAGAAGAAAGCAAATTGATTCTAATTACCAAACAATCAGCAGGACTTGAGAGGCAGGTACCCGAGTGCAAATAAAAGGTTTTCCTTTACTGGGTGTATCGTTAGAGCCCCGGTCAGTAATTGGAGCTGGAGAATAACTGAACAAGGAGGCAGCCTGCTGCAGCATTTATAGAGTGTGTTAACAGGCCCTGTGACCTGCTGAATGGAATGAACATGTCTGGAATTCATTCTCTTTAACAGGAATTAAAACATCAGCACAGAGAGACGGAGAAAGTTGGCTCATTTCAAACAAAGCCCCATGACTGCTCTGGCCTTTTCATTTCCTTTTTAGTGCAGTCAGTTTCATACTGGGGAAGGGCACTGCCCTGACCAGCCCCGGAGACTGAATGCCTTTAGCCACAGAACACATACAGCATGAGCAATGGCAGGGCAAGGTGCTCCAAAGCCCAGCTGGGAGGATCCTGTGAAGGGTGAACAGACACCATATGGCATAGGTTTTCCAGCTGTAGGGTGCCCCCGACAGGGGAGCAAAAGGAGCAACTGTCCTGGGGCCACGATTTAAAAGGGCCTGGGGCTCCGGCTGCCGCTACTGCAGCAGTGGCCAGAGCCATGGCCCCTTTTAATCACCGTCGGAGCCCCGGGTGGAGCGGGCCAGGCAGTGCAGATGGGCTGGCTGGAGGATGCTGACCACCCCCCAGCCCCACCCCTTCTGCCCAAGTACCATACCGGTAAGAGTTGAAAGTTACTTTCACCCCTAGACAGCAGAAAAAGTTTGGGAACTTCTGCTGTACAGGATCCAGACAGCCAGACACCCCCACAGGAAGGGAAAGGGCTGGCACTAGGCCTGTGGGACAGAACACAGCCCAGGACACCACCTTTAAGGGAATGTGGACTTCTCAAAGCCAGCCTGCCTGCTGGCCTATCTTCAACACTAGTTTTCTTCTCCAGTTGATTTAAGGACTGGAGCACAGGCTGATAGGGGAAAGAGGAAGCACAGGTAGGACCTGTCTCACAGGAGAGTTGGGCCACCTGTTAAAATGGCTGCCTACAGTCCACCAAGCAAAGGTTTAGGGAAGAGCTCCATGGAAGGTAGTGAGGCACGCATACACTTCTGTGAAGGGACAGGCAGGACGCTGACAGAATAAGATGAATACTGTATCCAGATGAAAGTTCAGGGGGCATTTATGCTCTTCATTATTAAATTAATATTTTTAATGTAGTCATAATGATCTGAAAAAGGGATTGAGTGGTGAGGTGGCAAAAGTTGCAGGCAACACTGGTTATTTAGGTTAGTCAAGACAAAGGCGGCTGTAAGAGGAGCTGGGCAAATCACAGATTTTTTTGGTTTGTTGGCAGTTCTGAAAAATTGAAAAAAAATTGTTCAGCATAAACAGAATCCAGAAAAACGCCAAATATTTCTGCAAATCAACAGAGTCTGTGGCTGGTCAAACAAAGTTTCATTTGACCCAAAACATTTTGTTTCTAAGCATTTTTAAAGCGCTGGCATCAGGAAACAGGAGGAGAAGTTGAGGCCCCCCTTAAAACTTTTAGAGCAGTAGTTATTGCTGCAAGGATGTGGGCGCCAGGAGTTCCATTCCCCCCTCTGCCTGATGTGAAGCACGGATTTGAGTTTGGGTGGGGAGAGAGGTGCCCTAACCACTGGGTTATACCACGTTTTGAGGCAGGGTTTTCTCTATCTCTTCTATTTGAAGCTGTTCCACTTGACTAGTCATTGGAGCAGAGACTTGAACATGGGTTTCCAACCACCTAGGTAAATTCTCTAACCACTAGGTTATAGAGTCATTTGCGTTGTCTCTGTGTGTCCCAATGGCTGTTTAAGTATTTTATACACACTGGAACAGCATCAACAGAAGCAGCTGTGGACAGTTCCCAGAGGGTGGCAGGTGATCACTGCTAAGCTACAGCAAGGAGACTTAATTTAATAAAAGTCAGGTTTCAGAGTAGCAGCCGTGTCAGTCTGTATCCGCAAAAAGAACAGGAGGACTTGTGGCACCTTAGAGACTAAAACATTTATTTGAGCATAAACTTTCGTGAGCTACAGCCGATGAAGTGAGCTGTAGCTCATGAAAGATTATGCTCAAATAAATTTGTTAGTCTCTAAAGGTGCCACAAGTACTCCTGTTCTTTTTAATAAAAGTGTGACTCTGCCTTATAGCCTGAAGGAGCTGTGTCTGACCTACACCTGACTCCTGGCAGTGACCTCTTTCTGGCTTTCTTGCCTGAGCTCTGTTAATGTTTTCATACAACCTGCCATAATATACAGGAATCCTTCTTATACCAGTTGCATAGAATATAGCGGTACCCCGACTCCATGGGCTTGTGGCCCCTGCAGAGCCTGCAGATGATTAGCAGCATGGGCTTGGCTTCTGCTCCAGGCTCTGCATTATTTTGAGGTTGGTGGCTGCATCATCATTCTTATCCTTATTAATTGTTGTTGTATTCCACTGGAATTGGGTTTTCTACTGGGTGAGGGACCACTCACTCATACTCTTCCCCTTCTCAGACAAAGCTGTTCCTGAATCAGCATATTGTCCATGCTGCTAGGAGGGTAAAGTGCCAATCTGGGACACTTATTTTGAGGTAAAAAGAAAAGGAGTACTTGTGACACCTTAGAGACTAACACATTTATTTGAGCATAAGCTTTTGTGAGCTACAGCTCACTTCATCAGCTGCTATTCTGAAACCTGTTATTTTGAGGTGGCATCCATACAACAGATGGTCACACACAAAAGGCCCACGGCCAGTCACTCACTGAGGTCCAGAGCAGATGGTCTCAAGCTGGTGCAGGCAGCTTCATTATCTGTAGAACAACTCAGACAAAAAATAGTTGACTACCTCTCTTTGACCTCCTGCATAACACAGGCCACAGGACTGTCCTGAAGTTTTGTTTGAACTAGAGCAGCTCTTTTAGGAAAACATACAATCTTGATTTTAAAAGTACTGGTGATGGAGAATGCACCGCAGCTCTTGCTAAATTGTTCCAGTGGTTAATTACCCGCATTGAAGTCAATGGGGTTACTCATGTGCTAGAAGGTATGCACATGATTGTGTGTCTGAGTCAGAACCTGAGTCAACAGCAGAGCTAGGAGTCCTGTGCTCTAACCATTAGAAATGCTGTTTTCCACAATGAAAACTGAACTGAAAATGCAAAGAGAGCTGATTGAAGGACAAGAAGCAGCTAGACAGTCGGTTTTGTTGTCACTGTGCCCAGGGCTTCACAATACCATGCATCAGCCAAGGCATTCAAACCACAGCCACCCAAAATAGTCCCTGCAGAGGAAAATAGCCAGGCCCAGAACATCCCCCACGGGGCAAGGGTAGGAGAAACATATGTGCAAAAGCAGCTTCTTTGCTGATGTTTTCACTGTTTGTAAAGTTTTACAGGTACCGACTGCTGCCACTCAGGGGCTGTGATGGATTTATAGGAGGTGATATATGGTGAATGGCAAGATTCAATGAGTAAGGCTGCGTCTACACTTGGAACTGGGGATGTGATTCCCATCTCACATACACATACTTGCGCTAGCTTTCATTCAGCCAGCGCACTAAAAATAGTAGTGTAACTGTGGTAGCATGGGTGGCAGTGAACAGTGGCATGGGCTAGCCACCTCAAATATCAGGGTCCAGGCAGGTTTGTTCTCGGGACAGCTAGCTCATGCCACCATGTGCCACTGCCTGTGCTACCCCTGCTACGCCCCTGTTTTTGGCGTGCTCGCTCAATGAGAGCTAGTGTGAGTATGTCCGCATGAGCTGGGAGTCACACCCACACCTAGGTCCAAGTGTAAATGGAGCCTAACAGAAATGGTTACAGAAGTGCTCTCTCTGCCTATATCTATAAATAATTAGTGAATAGATAAAGTGCCATAGATGGCACTCAAGAATATGTAGCATATTTCCTGGGTTTTGCAGGACGAATAAAACTTGTGCATGGCAAATAGCTTCCTCTGTCTGCCCTTTGCATCAGATCTTAACCAAAACACTGAAGAGGTATTTCTGCTATATTGAGTTGTAAGCTTCCCTGCATTGTTGACATACAGACTGTGCTGCAGGTTTACTCCAGGGCTGTGTAGTTCCAAATGGGTTTAACACTTGCTCACACACATCTGCCCAACATGGCACACAGGAGAATAGAATGGCTTTTTCTCTAGGTCATTTTGCATTTGGAAGAGTGACTTAGAGACCAGTGCAGGCAAATGGACCAACTATCCCACACAAAGCAATAGCTCACACACAGCCTAGGATATTAGACCTGTTCTACTGAAAGAGGAAATACAGACCTGAACCCTGGAGTTAGAAGATGGTACTTCTAAAAAAAGTACCAACTCTGAAAATTGTATAAAGTATCAATCCTCTAACCCAGGGTTCTCAAACTAGGGATGCCGCTTGTTCAGAGAAAGCCCCTGGCAGGCCGGGCCGGTTTGTTTACCTGCCGGTCTGCAGGTTCGGCCGATCACGGCTCCCACTGGCCGCGGTTCACTGCTGCAGGCCAATGGGGGCTGCGGGAAGTGGCGTGGGCCGAGGGATGTGCTGGCCGCCCTTCCTGCAGCCCCCATTGGCCTGGAGCGGCGAACCGCGGCCAGTGGGAGCCTCAATTGGCCAAACCTGTGGATGCAGCAGGTAAACAAACCGGCCCAGCCTGCCAGGGGCTTTCTCTGAACAAGCGGCGTCCCTAGTTTGAGAACCACTGCCCTAGCCCATAGTCATAATGCTACACAAACATACCCCAATAAATCTATATAATCAAATGCCAAGATTGTCCCCTACCTGTGTGCAACTTTTTACACACATGGCCTGGGGGAACACGTGCAGCAGCTCCATTGCACATGGGAACAGGAGCCTCCATTTTCGGATGTTTTACACACACGATTTTACTGATTACATCAGTGTGACAGTACAGGCTTTTGGCTACTAATACATATTTCAAACACATCACCATAAAACTACAGACAGTCAAAACACACACCTGGGAACCCTAAGGATGAAAAAAGGGAGGCTATGAGTTTCCAAACCTGGGGTGCCACGGTGAGAGCCAGGTGACCACTGTGCAAAAATTCAGACATTTTGTCATTTCTGAATTGCATTTTGATTCATCTTTTTTTAGTTTGTTTGTTTACTTTCCTGAACATTTGTGCAGGTGACATTTTTGTGGTGTGGTTCTTTATGTTTATGTTCTCACACTACAGTTTTGTTTGCATGAATGTTTGGACAAACCAATGTTCAGGCCCATGGACATGATTTGTTTAATCAAGAATCAAAATTTGCTTTGTGAACAAATGGAAATTGTTTTGGGTTGAATTAGTTTAGAAAAGGTTGGGACATCCAATCAGGGAACAGAAACAATACCATGTGACATGGGTGATCATTCCACAGCTTGGGCAGAGAATTGCCATGATCCAATCACTGAATAAACACATGCTGCAGTCAGTTTGAAATAAAACCAGAGGCATAAAGTATTCTCCTTCTGACCTACGACGAGATGTGTGAAAATTATTAGTTGGCCTGTGTCAGAGCACAGATGAGGCTGGATGAGGCTGACTGAGGATGTCCTTATAGCCAGTGGCCCTGGAACAATTTTTATAGTGGGGGTGCTGAGGGACATTGAATCAAACTGTGATCCCTGTATATGATGGAAACCACTTCAAGGCAGGGAGTGTGGCAGCACCCCCAGCACCCTTAGTTCCAGCACTTATGCTTCTAGATAGAGGCTACACCACTAGGATTCTACACATCAGTAAGGCCTGTTTAAAATCAGGTTTCTTTATCAACCTCTAGGATACAGGGGAGAAGAGAGCTATGATTGCGCTTGCTTGAATCAGTGAATAGTTGCGCTGCTGTGTTCTGAAAAAGCTCCCATGTCTATACTGCAACATAAGCCCAGGGTTTGAAGTCAGGCTCGTGCCTAACCCCCATTCTGTCTGCACACAGATCATGCTAACTCAGGGCTCAGACATAGGGTCCCAGGACCCCACAGGACAGTGGGTCCGAGTCTGAGTTAAGTTTAACCCAGGTTAAAGCCCTATTGCTTTGCAGTGTAGATGCATTCCCACTGGACTCATGCTCTGGGAGTCCACCAAGTGTATCCCATAATCCCATGGGCCAACTTGCTTTGTCCTTTGGATAGTCAAGTTTGGTGGCCAGTCAAGTTTTCCCACACTGCACCACGAACAAAGGGCTAGAGCAGTCACATTTTGGGAAGGTGGTAGGAAGTGGGGAGGGATAGCTCAGTGGTTTGATCATTAGCCTGCTAAACCCAGGGTTGTGAGTTCAATCCTTGAGGGAGCCATTTAGGGATCTGGGGAAAAATTGGGGATTGGTCCTGCTTTGAGCAGGGGGTTGGACTAGATGACCTCCTGAGGTCTCTTCCAACCCTGATATTCTAAGTCTGAGATACACACGGTTGGACTCAGGCCAGCATCACACAGTGTAGATGCTGGAGCCCCAGGTTGGGACCCAGGGTTCAACAATCCCTAACCTAGGCTTACAAATGAGTCTAGATGCTCAAATCCTAAATTAACAAACCCTGGGGCTGTTAACGTAGGGCTTACATTGCAGTATAGACATACCCCAAGTAGGGTGACCAGATGTCTTGATATTATTGGGACCTTTGCAAAACCAGGGCTTTGTCTCATATACACAACTATTTCCCCGCCCCCCCCCCCCCCGAAAAAAGTGATCTGATTTGTCACGCTTGCTATGTGGTCACCCTAACCCCAAGTGACCAGCAAACCCTGCTGGGAGGGAACTGCAACAACCTCATGAGAGCATTGGTGCTGTTGCAAGGTTGTCACCTGCCTGAGCCATGGAAAAAGATTGTTAGGGTTACAAGAAAAAACAATCCAAAAATTGAAGAAAAGCGAGAAATGCAGACTTAAGGTGCAGCTTCTCACATAACACAGACTCACAACCTTAACTCTGGCTCCTCTGATCCCTTCCTAAAGGAGACATTCAGGAAGATCCCAGCAACCTTCACCCTCACACAGTTTTCCTGTGAAGCACGGGTGTTTTCTGCCAACCATCAACAAGTACTTCTCAGATCAATGGGGCTGTAGAAAGTAGAAAGGTCTGTTGGGCACAGAGAAAAAGGGCAGGCTTGGTTGGGGGGGGCAAGATTCCTTTTACCCCCAAATGAGGGATATTGCAGATTATGTATTCCTTGCGCCACCTTATCCTAAACCGAACTTCGCACCCCTTGATAATCTGTACTTTATTCCACAATAACCAGAAACTTCTATGCTAAACTCTGTACTGTTTTCTTTTTATTTTAACATCATCTTAATAAAATTATTAAATCTGTTCATTTCCTACTGCCATTCCCCCCAGAGCACAATTAAGGTGCTGTGTGTGAACCAGGACTTTAATTCTGCATTTTCTTTCTTCAGTTTGCGGTACAGCTGGTCAAAAATTTTCAACTGAAAACATTTTTCACCAAAAAAAAACCAACCAAACTTTTTTTTTGGTGGGGAATGTCATTTTTAGATTCCATTTTTTTAAATGGGAAATTTTGAAATGAAACAAAAAAAAATTGCTTCATTTTGTTTTCAGCTACATTCATCGGTTAGATTCAGTTTTCCAAATTGAAACATGTTGATCTTTACTTTTTGTTTTTTATTGGCTTTTTCTCCATGTTTGGTTACTTTCCCCACTAGAAAAAGATGGGAATTTTTTTAAAAAAACCATGCTAAACTAAGGAAAAACACTTTCTCACACATTTAAAAACTTTTTTTCACCTAGAAAAGTATGGAAATAGTTTTTAAAAAGTTAAAGCGATACTTTCCCTCACTTTTTAAACATTATTCTAGACTTTTCTTGTTGAAAAAAGTAAAAAAGTGAGAGAAAATGGGTTTTCCTCCATTTCCTCAGGTTTTTTTCCCTTTTCCACCTTTTAATAGTAGGAAAAAAGGGGGGGATTAAAAAGGGGGGGAAATGGGGGAGAGGACTTGAAAACCAAATTGTACTCTAAGGGAAAATTTTTGTTTTATTTCATTTCAAAATTTCTCAGCAAAGGTAAAAAAACAATCCCAGGAATTTATTTTATCAGCTCCGTTGTGTTGTTTTGTAGCACTACCCCTTTTTTGATGAGATTACGAGTTTGGTTGATAAAGGTAATAGTATTGACATAAAATACACTTCTGTAAGGCATTTGATTTGGAAACACATGACATATTGATTAGATGATCACAATGGCCCCTTCTGGCTTTGGAATCTATGAATCTATGACAATCCTACTACATCAGTGTTTCACAGAGATGTGCACAGACATGGTCAGGCAAGTGTACTGCCCGTGTGCCTGGCCACCTTCCCAATATTTCACCAGAGGAGCTTTTGTGTGTGGTCTCTGTTGAAAATTAAGGTCAAGTTGATGGTCCTGGTTATTGCAAGATGATTATATGGAAAATAGTTTGAGAGATATATACAATATAGAATTGTAAATAGGCTATAAAACTGTTGAAGTGAAACTTGTCACCTGAGGTGAGGTGGGTCTCAGGGCTAACTCAATCAACACTGAGAACAATGGACATCCAGAGCCAGCCCTGTGTTTACTGTCTAGACCAAGTGCAGGCCTGAGGATTTACAAAGACAAAAATACCCAAAGAAAATTCTCTGAATAGGTTACCCCTTCTGGTAAGAGACAATAGTCTATAACTGTTGTGACAGGGTCGGGCCAGATGGCTACAGGAGAGAGATAAAAGGCAGATATATTAGCCCCAGATTAAGCAGGTCCCTTTTCCCTGGGTAAGGTAACAGGGGCAGTTCCAGAACAATCAGGAACTTGCTGGAACTAATTAAGGCAGGCAGGCTAATTAGGACACTTGGAGCCAATTAAGAAGCTTCTAGAATCAATTAACACAGGCAGACTAATCAGGGCACTTGGTTTAAAAAGGACCTCACTTCAGCCAGTGGGGGGCACACAAGGAGCTGAGAGTGAGAGGGTATGCTGCTGAAGGACTGAGGAGTACAAATGCTATCCGGCGTCAGGAGGAAGGTCCTGTGGTGAGGATATGGAAGGTGTTGGAGGAGGCCATGGGGAAGTAGCCCAGGCAGTTGTTGCTATCACACAGGTGTTACATGAAAAACTGTGGACAGCTGTGATCCACAGGGCCCTGGGCTGGAATCCAGAGTAGAGGGTGGGCCTGGGTTCCCCACATCCCCCCAACTCCCTATTGGATACGGGAGGAGTTGACCTGGACTGTGGGTCCCACCAGAGGGGAAGGTCCCTGGCCTGTTCCCTGACCCACTAGGTGGACCAGCAGAGACTGTGGGGATTGTTCTCCTTCCTTTTCCCCATGCTGGCCAGTGATGAAGTTAGCTGAGTGAAAGGCAAGTTTGAGCCACTAGCAAAAGTGGCCAAACTGAGGGCTGCCGTGAATCTCTGAGGGGAGCAAATCCGTCAATAAGTGCAGGACTCACCAAGGCAGAGGAGGAACTTTGTCACACTGTATAAGAGGAGAGGGCACCAGGTTACAGAGGAGACATACTGCATGTGGGGGTATCTGTTGAAAGGTGAATCTCAGCTTTCCAGTCTGGGCAAGCACTAAGAACTGACCATTGGGTGAGAAATACCTTATTGGACAAGAGAAAGTAACTTGTTAATAAGTATAGGCTATCAATTGTTTTTCTTTCACATGTAAACTTATGTTTCCAAACACATGTACTTGCTTTTATTTGAATCTGTATCTCAAATTTTGTTAAATAAACTTCAGTTTGATTTTACTATAGATAAATCTGGGTACCTTGTGCTAAGGAGAGTGTTGAACTGAGGTGAAACTGGTAAACTGGGGTGCACTGCTCCCATGGAGGCAGTGGATTGGAGTATAGCGTAGGTGTCTGGAGTATAAGGGACTGGGCGCTTGAGTGTAACAAAGTGGGGTGTGTAAACTGATAGCCTGCATAAGGAAAGAGTGGGGCTTGTGGAGCCCGGAGTGGAGCACTTCTGTTGCCAGCAGCTGGGAATTGGGAAGGGTATCCCCTTGTGCAGACCAGGCTGTCTCTCATACTGCAAGAAGATGGTAGCAATTCACCCCAGAAACCTGGATAACCCTGAAAAGTGTTAGAATTCCCCCTGCCAATATCCAAGAGGAATCAAATTATCTTCACAGTGGAGGCAGACAAATGCCTGGGGAGTGGAGGGGAGACCATGTCCTTTTCTAGGGAAGTGACTAGTCCTACTGACTTGAAGAGAAATTCCGAGTCCTGAAGCCCAGGCCAGAGAAATAAGCTCTTTGCCTCTCCTTACCAAGGAACCAGAGACAGGAAACAACATGGTGATGGCGCTGTCTCCAGAAAAAAGTTGGGATACTGAGGCAGCTGCAGAGCACAGCCCAATCTATGACACCCACCCACAGGTGGGAAATACCCAAGTAAAGTGCACAACAGCTGCTTGGGAGATGACTGAGACAGACAGGAAGGAGGGGGGAACCTCTCCCCTCATCGGCAACTGCCTGATGGTATGTGAAAATGTACAGGACCCTGAGCTGGGTGGGCGAAGAACTGCTGCTCACCTTGACTCAGTGTGTGGGGAGCTAAAGGCCACCCCAGTGGGGTGAGGGATCAACTCTCCTCCGTTCCCAGGGAAGCTGAGGTTAGGCCACTGGAGTCCCCAGGTCCCATCCTCTAAGGCGCAAACTCTGAAACCTGGTGACGGGGGAGGGTGTCGGAGCCAAGCTCCAGCCCATGTAGGAATGTCTATACTGATATTTTTAGTTCCATAGCATGAGCACCACAAGCCGAGTCTGTAGACATGGGCTCTGAAGCTCGCTGCTGTGCATATTTGTTTGCAGTGTAGTTGTATCAAGGGTGACTTGAATGGGATCTGTGAGGGATCAGCACCTCTCAGGAGCTGATTGATAACAGCGAAGTCTTTAGTTAATGTTTCAGATTGACAAGTGTTCTACAAGTAAAGTAAAACTATTTCCCCATGTTTATTCCCACCTTCCACTCCCCACTGTTCCTCAGACGTTCTTGTCTACTGCTGGAAATGGCCCACCTTGATTAGGTTCACCCCCGCCCCCCGCTCTCCTGCTGGTAATAGCTCACCTTAAGTGATCACTCTCTTGTTACAGTGTGTATGGTAACACCCACTGTTTCATGTTCTCTATGTATATAAATCTCCCCACTGTATTTTCCACTGAATACATCCAATGAAGTGAGCTGTAGCTCATGAAAGCTTATGCTCAAATAAATTTGTTAGTCTCTAAGGTGCCACAAGTACTCCTTTTCTTTTTGCGGATACAGACTAACATGGCTGCTACTCAGAAAGCTCTACAAGTGCTAAGTATTGTCATTCCGCATCATGTGGCCTCCTGCCCATATCCACACTGCAGAGCACAAAGTCCCTCCTCAGGGAGACTGCAAAGAGCTGCTGGGGACAGTGGCTAGCGAAAGGCAGAGAAATGGTGGACTCCAGTTCACATGATCACCTTGTCCTCGACCAAATGCCTCACATTTCAAACCTTCCTTCTTCCACCTTTGCTTGCTGGACTTGCCTCTTACGCTTTGCAACTGACTGCATACTTGCCAAGACACAGCCAAATCCTGCACTGGTCTAAACAAGCAAAATTATATCTCTAAATCCATATCCATTTTGGTGGGGGGTGTATTTTAACACCTGCTAGCAAACACGTGTGAAACCCTAGTGTAGACAAGACAGTTGGAGTTTTAACCCATGTGAGCTACTCAAGATCAGCCCTAGGGGAAGACTACAACATGACCTGCTAACACATGTCAAAACTGCAACTTGTCTTGTCTACACTAGGATTTTAACGTTTGTTAGGTAACGTTAAAAATACATCTGTTTTTGTAATGAAGACAAGCCCTAAGAGGTTTCAACTGATGTTCACAGCATAGATACAGAGAAGTTGGATTAAAAAAGTAAAGATTCTTGCTGGAAGGTTGCACTGTAACACTACGTAATTTTTTTAAAGTCCATAACCTTAACACAGAAAGACCTAAAAACACAGAGACAAAGCAGGCTGCTCCCTAAAACAGAGAAGAACAATTCACCCACTCCCCTTGCTACAGGCTGGCTCTCTGAAGACTGACTGCTGAGCTTGTTTCTCTATAGAGCACTCTGTAGACTGCAAGCAGGCTCAGGAAACCTCTTACAAACTTAAAGTGATAGCTTGTAATTTTAACAGTTTTCAATACACCACATTAGGGATGCTGGGAGAGGGGAAAGGGGTTATGTACAGCCATAAATTATGTGAGAAAAATGTAGATCCCAGATCCCAATAGGCTTTAGAATCAATGCCCGAATCAGTCTCTGGAGTGACTCCACAGAAATCAATGCACTTGTACCAGGGAACTACATTTTCAGTGGTAACTGCATATTCCCTTGTGAAAAATACCCTAAGATCCTGACAGCAGAGAAATCCTGATGACAGCCATCACTGTAACACAAATCGGATAAGAATGGGAGATCCATGCCAGATACACGAGAGACCCAGCTGGTTTCTTGCAGAAGCAGATGTTTTATGATTACAATTCCTTCCAGAATGCTTACGTGCACAGAGATGGTGGCACCATCAGGAGAGGTGAGTCTACCAGGACCCTGGGGATGTTAAGATATTAATGGATGCAGCTGTGACGGTGAAAAGGCCTAAGGCCACCGGGCCTTCATTGAGCAGTTTAGGGTTTTCCCTGTAATATTTCTGACAGATGGTTAAATCAATCATTAGATGGAAGGGGTGGAGGGAGGCAGAATGCACTGAAATAGCTGAGCAGGGGTTATACCTGAGTGCCCCAGAGCACAGCTTCACAGAGGGTGGAGATAGTGGTGGAGTGAGCTACTTGGAGGGTGAGGAGGAAGTTGCTATGATCATCCTGAATTTCCCACCCCAAAAAGAGGGTAAGAGGTATGGAGGCTACTTCATGCTGGACTAGTATCCACATAGCACACTCTGTGCCTTTCCATCACCTACTGGTGAGAATTCCTCTCCCCCAGCGAGGGCTCGGGGCAAATGCTGGGGGCAGGATCTGGATACTGGTGATGCTCCCTTTCTGAAGTAGTGGTTCACTCTGGCCATTATAGCTCTGAGAGCTCCCCGTCTAGTCATGGACTGACCACTTGTCCTTCCCAAAGTAGAATCACAGCCCTGGCCTGGCAGATAGACAGTGCCTGCTGCTGCTGTGCCATTCTCCAGGAGAATGCATGCAATGTCCCTGAAAAAATCTGTCCATTGAAAACCTGGCCAATGTCCACATTGGGTAAATGCCAAGAGCAGGCATGGGCTTCTGGAATGTAGGGGGCTGATACAAAGAGAAAACAAGGCTTTCTCACACAAATGGATCCACAAAGGTTCTGAAGGAAGATTTTCCAAGGCACAAAGGGAAGTTAAGTGCCAAATTCCTGTTGAAAGTCAGTGGAACCTGGAGGCCTACCTGTGCCTTTGGAAATCTTCCTCCCAGGTCTGAAGGTTTTTGTATTTGCCTTCCTCTGGGACATCAAGCATAGTCATAGAATCATAGAATATCCAGGTTGGAAGGGACCTCAGGAGGTCATCTTGTCCAACCTCCTTCTCAAAGCAGGGCCAATCCCTTCTCTGCATTTGTTGAACTGCCCCCTCCCCCGACTCCCACCACCTCAGTTGCTGCCCACAGAAAAGTCTGACAAAGACAGCAGGACAATGGCTCTATTGGATTGTCCCCTCAAATTATAGGGTCATTTGTGTAATAACATGTCACGGATGCACATTTTTGATCTAAACCCTTTTGTCTAGTTAATGTGATTTTGAGACAATGTACCGGCTCCTCTTATTTTATTATAACCCCTGTGGTATGGTGCAGCCGTGGCTTGTATTGACCTCCACCTGGTCTAGTGTCCATTCCTAAAGTCCACACGCCTGCATGTACATTTTCAGCTAAGCCAGAAGCAGTTTGTTGCTGCTGGATTCAGAAGCAGTCTCATGTGTAAGGACTGCTAGCGATGGGTGAAATGTACAAATTCAGAAGCACTGGGATGGAGGAAGGTTTGGTGCTCTTTCCTGTAATTTCAAAGTAAATTGCCCACTTACCTGAGGCTCCTACCCCTGCATCGGGCTCGCCTGTGCTTGACTGGTGGGACTGGTTGGACTGCAGTGGAGTCAAAACCAGGTCCTGGCTCACTGCACAGCAGGATGCCCTGATCTGCCCCCTACACTCCTTCTCCTTCTCACTGTTCATGACAGGGGCCAGTCACTTGGGCTCCTTGGAAGCAGCCACAGGGCTCTTGGGGGGTGGGGGCGGGGTCTCCACTGACTGAGGATGGCATGCAGCTCTTGGCAGATCTGTGGCTCAGCACTGGACTGATTGTTGGCCTCCCTGGCCTTCTGGTACACCTGCTGCAGCTTCTTGGCTTGCATGTAACACTGCTGTTTGTCCCTGTCATAGCCCTTCTCCTGCATCCCCTGTGCAATCAGCTTGTAGATGTGAATGTTTCTACAGCCTCTTCTTCCCAAAAGCACGCAAGATCTAATATCTCCTGTCTACTCCAGGCAGGAGTGCATCTGGACCATGTAGCCAGCATGGTCAGCTGCACAGTTACACTCAACAATGAAGAGCTGCTAGGTGTGCTCACCAAGCCAGGAAAGGAATTTCAAAAATTCCTAGGACTTTTAAGGCGGGGGAGGGGCGCTTCCTGTCTACCTGATCCCTAGGCAGCAGAGTTCACAGCAGTGACCAGAGTGGTTAGTTTGGGGCATTCTGGGATGGCTGATGAAGGCAGAAATGGTTGACTTAAGTAACGCAGTGCCTGAACTCTCACTGCATTAATCTAACTACATTGATTGCCTACTAGCCCATCTAATTGTAAGCACAGTCTGAATGAGCTCTCCATTGACATACAGTGATGAGCTGTGGAAGAGGACTTCAGGAGCTGATCTCATTTGCATGGGCACATCCACCGTGCCTAGGTGCTCAGCATAATGTGATTGCTTGCCCAAATGATCACTTTTGGCTGGTGTTGGATGCCCAGTCCCCTTGTTATTCGGGCAGGAGTAATAAAGCGTTGTTATCCTTGTTGTGGTAATCAAGGGCAGCAGAACTGTGCTTGGCATACCCTGATTGAGGGACTCACCCTCAACCAAACGGCACTTGCTAGGCAGGAGACATAGATTCCAAAGCTCAGTGGGTTGAGATGAGCTTGGGTCATCGTCTGGGTTGTGGTTACTATTTGTCTCTTCCTCTCTCTCCCCTCTGTATAACAACAGCTGGTTAAGACTCAACTGAGAGTCTTGTTACACACTACCAATATTTAGGTCTAAGTGTTAAACATGCCTTAGGATACTGTCTCTGATGCAAGTGACTTCCCAGGGTTTACCAGCATTGATGCTCCCCCCGCTAACAGCTGAAATCATTGAGAGCTTTGTTAAGTGGTGAGTCTTGAACACATCCCAGTGATCGGCTGGCAGGGTCGCTGGCAGAGAGGTGTGGTGATTGGTTGGTAAGGGGGCTGGTGGGGAGGAGCGGAGCCCTGCAGACAGGTGTGGTGATCGGGCACCAGGGCAGCCGGCAAAGAGGAATGGTGAGTGAGTGCCGGGGCAGTGGAGTGAATAAGGTGCCTTCTTACCCTCCACACAGAGTAGGAGGTGAACTCTGCAGATGCACCTTTGAACTCTGGGTCTGCCCTGACCAAGGACAACAACTGTTAGTGGGGTGCAGAGAAGGGACGGGCACGTTAAAGGGACTTTTGGTTACTGGACATGAGAACCTGAGGGAAAAGGACATTGCCCAACTTTCTTGGGGTGGGTCTTTTGCTCATGGTTTGTTTATGAACCCTGTTTGCGGTGTTTTCCCAGTTTAATGCTGCGTTACTTCCCTCCTTTTATTAAACGTTTCTTTGCTACATTGCTTGTGAGTGGGGAAGTATTGCTTCTTAGAGGCGCCCACGGGGTGGTGTGTAACTGTTCCAGGTCACTGGGTGGGGGCTCGAGATGGGTTTGTGTTGTATTGTTGAAAAGGAACCCCTAGATACTGAACCTGTATCAAAGCACTGTACAAAGGAAGATCAGTTGGGAATATTGCCCAAGGTTCCTGACTCTGAGTTAGTGCTCTCACTGAAGACTGCGCTGCTTCTAGTCCACAGTCCTGCTTTCTATGGCTCCTCATTCCACATGCCAGCTCCAGTGCTCTGAGGGGGTAGCCCTGATTCCCAGGCCCCCAGAGACCTGATAGATTAGGAGGCAGGCAGGCAGGAGAAACTGTCCTCTCTGTCCCAAGATTCCCAGCTGTCTACAGCGCTGGCATAATAACCTGTTCAAAAGGGAAACTGAACTCTGCTCAGAGGGGGGCAAGTGACTCCTTCCTGAACAGGTGATCGGCTTGCTGGAAGGAGAGTGCAGAGCTGGGTTGCAAGGAAGTGCCACTGCAGGCTCTGACTCAAGTCTGAGTGGAGGGACCTGTCCAGGGAGCAGTCCAAGAGCACAGCCACGGCCAGTCTGGCAGGGATCCAGCCCCAGGGGAGGACACTGACCACAAGGATGGATGCATGCATGAAGACTAAAGGAGTGAAGTTGAAGGGGCAATTGAAGCCTGGTCTATGCTACAAACTTAGGTCAGCAGACCAGATCCCTTCTACCGACCTAAGTTGCCTGTTACATTGAGTTAATTACTTTACCTCCGCAAGAGATGTGGTGCTTAACTTGATGTTGATGGGTCGACAGAGAGGCAATGTAGATGCAACATTGTGTAAATCGACTGAATTGGCTTCCAGAAAGTGTCCCACAATACTCCGCTGTGACTGCTCTGGAGCTTGTTTTCAACTTTGTTGCACAGCAGCGAGGTACACAGGAAACATCCCCTCCCCGCTTAAAGCTCCGGGAACTTTTGAATTCCCATTTCCTGTTTGATCAGCGTGGAGAGCTCAGCAGCCCAGTTGATCATGGCGACTCAATGCCCCAAACACACTCCAGGCCGGAGTACTTAGGAGGTGGTGAATCTTACTGGTCTGTCTGGGGGAGAAGCCTCTGTGCAGGCACAGCTCCTATCCAGCCATAGAAACGCCGACATCCACGAGAAGATCACACAGGGTTTGGAGCAGAAGGGCTACACCAGGGACACAAAGCAGTGCCATGTGAAAATCAAAGAACTTCAGCAGGAGTACCAGAAGACAAGGGAGGCGAACAGTCATTCTGGTTCTGCACCGCAAACATGCCGCTTCTACAATGAGCTCCATTTGATTCTCAGCGGTGACCCCACCACTACCCCAAATGCGGCATAGCTACCACACAGGAGTCTGAGTCCTTGTCTACCTCAGGCGACATCAAGCAGGACGTTCTCGAGGGGGAAGAGGAGGAGGAGGAGGGAAATGGGAGACAGGCAAGCAGGGGATCCATTCTCCCTGAGAGCCAGGAGCTATTTTTAACCCCAGAGCAGTCCAGCCAGATACAGGACAGCGTCGTGTCTGAGTGTGATGCTGGGGAAGGCATCTCTGATGAATTTACAATAGCAAGCACACTGTAGGGGTTACATGCTCTTATAGTTTATGTTTAATATGAGAAAAAAAAGTGAGGTGCAGTAGGTATCTGCTTGCCAGTGGCCACTCCAGCTATAAAGAGGGTGTCCCCCAGAAAAGACTATTTATGTGTACAGTGATGGCTCAGAAATCTTCCATGGAGATCTCCAGGAAACTTTCATGGAGCTACTCTGCAATCCTTTGCCAAAGGTTTCTAGGGAGGGCTGCCTTATTTCTTCCACCATGGTAGGACACTTTCCCATGCCATTCCAGCATTCCCTCTGCTGGTACCATTGTGGTACACAGCATAGCAGCATAAGGACCAGGTCTGTACCCAGACGCTCGCAGCATGGGCTCCCTTGCTGCCTCTGTTACCCTCAGGAGACTCATATCACGTTGGGTCACCTAGGGGAGACGGTGGAAGCTTTCATTACAAGTACTTGTACCGCAAGCAATAGAGCATATGATCCCACACCCATGGTTATTTCCGGGTCCCTCAACCACAGTGTCCCTAACATGCCAGTGGTTTGGGTGCAGGAATTGGCATTGAACTCAGAATCTGCAAGCCCAGGGTGACTGCTATCAGCAGAGTTAAGGTGGGGGTGGGGGGAAGCTGGTTTTCCTGTGGTCTCTCATGGGTACAACACCCCTTCCCCACCCCCGCCCCGGAGCCATCTTAGACAAAGACCAGACTTAGGGAGGCTTAACTCTGGTCCCTGGTCTCCAAGCACCTGGGCCACCCCCCCGAGAACCCTCAGCGCCCCTGGGCAGACGCCCCCGCCCAAGATTTAGATACTGCCAAGAATGACCTTGAGTGGATCACTGCAGACTACGTGGCTCTGGGAAGAAGGATAAAGGAGTTTGGGGCTCAAGTGGTGTTTTCGTCCATCCTCCCCGTGGAGGGAAAAGGCCTGGGTAGAGACCGTCGAATCATGGAAGTCAACGAATGGCTACGCAGGTGGTGTCGGAGAGAAGGCTTTGGATTCTTTGACCATGGGATGGTGTTCCAAGAAGGAGGAGTGCTAGGCAGAGACGGGCTCCACCTAGCGAAGAGAGGAAAGAGCATCTTCACAAGCAGGCTGGCTAACCTAGTGAGGAGGGCTTTAAACTAAGTTCACCGGGGGAAGGAGACCAAATCCCTGAGGTAAGTGGGGACGTGGGATACAGGGAGGAAGCACGAGCAGGAGAGCATGAGAGGGGAGGGCTCCTGCCTCATACTGAGAAAGAGGGACGATCAGCGAGTTACTTTAAGTGCCTATACACAAATGCAAGAAGCCTGGGAAACAAGCAGGGAGAACTGGAAGTCCTGGCACAGTCAAGGAATGTGATTGGAATAACAGAGACTTGGTGAGATAACTCACATGACTGGAGTACTGTCATGGATGGATATAAACTGTTCAGGAAGGACAGGCAGGGCAGAAAAGGTGGCGGAGTAGCACTGTATGTAAGGGAGCAGTATGACTGCTCAGAGCTCAAGATTGAAACTGCAGAAAAACCTGAGTGTCTCTGGATTAAGTTTAGAAGTGTGAGCAACAAGGGTGATGTCGTGGTGGAAGTCTGCTATAGACCACCGGACCAGGGGGATGAGGTGGACGAGGCTTTCTTCCGGCAACTCACGGAAGTTACTAGATCTCAGGCCCTGGTTCTCATGGGAGATTTCAATCACCCTGATATCTGCTGGGAGAGCAATAGAGCGGTGTACAGACAATCCAGGAAGTTTTTGTAAAGTGTAGGGGACAATTTCCTGGTGCAAATGCTGGAGGAACCAACTAGGGGCAGAGCTCTTCTTGACCTGCTGCTCACAAACTGGGAAGAATTAGTGGAGGAAGCAAAAGTGGATGGGAACCTGGGAAGCAGTGACCATGGGATGGTCAAGTTCAGGATCCTGACACAAGGAAGAAAGGAGAGCAGCAGAATATAGACCCTGGACTTCAGAAAAACAGACTTTGACTCCCTCAGGGAACTGATGGGCAGGATCCCCTGGGAGAATAACATGAGGGGGAAAGGAGTCCAGGAGAGCTGGCTGTATTTAAAGAATCCTTACTGAGGTTACAGGGACAAACCATCCCGATGTGTCGAAAGAATAGTAAATATGGCAGGCGACCAGCTTGGCTTAACAGTGAAATCCTTGCTGATCTTAAACACAAAAAAGAAGCTTACAAGAAGTGGAAGATTAGACAAATGACCAGGGAAGAGTATAAAAATATTGCTCGGGCATGCAGGAGTGAAATCAGGAAGGCCAAATCACACTTGGAGTTGCAGCTAGCAAAAGATGTTAAGTGTAACAAGAAGGGTTTCTTCAGGTATGTTGGCAACAAGAAGAAAGTCAAGGAAAGTGTGGGCCCCTTACTGAATGAGGGAGGCAACCTAGTGACAGAGGATGTGGAAAAAGCTAATGTACTCAATGCTCTTTTTGCCTCTGTCTTCACGAACAAGGTCAGCTCCCAGACTACTGCATTGGGCAACACAGCATGGGGAGGAGGTGACCAGCCCTCTGTGGAGAAAGAAGTGGTTTGGGACTATTTAGAAAAGCTGGACGAGCAGAAGTCCATGGGGCTGGATGCGCTGCATCCGAGAGTGCTAAAGGAGTTGGCGGCTGTGATTGCAGAGCCATTGGCCATTATCTCTGAAAACTGGCGATGGAGGGAGGTCCCAGATGACTGGAAAAAGGCTAATGTAGTGCCCATCTTTAAAAAAGGGAAGAAGGAGGATCGGGGGAACTACAGGCCACTCAGCCTCACCTCAATCCCTGGAAAAATCATGGAGCAGGTTCTCAAGGAATCAATGCTGAAGCACTTGGAGGAGAGGAAAGTGATCAGGAACAATCAGCATGGATTCACCAAGGGCAAGTCATGCCTGACTAATCTAATTGCCTTCTATGATGAGATAACTGGCTCTGTGGATGAGGGGAAAGCAGTGGACGTGTTATTCCTTGACTTTAGCAAAGCTTTTGACACGGTCTTCTACAGTATTCTTGCCAGCAAGTTAAAGAAGTATGGGCTGGATGAATGCACTATAAGGTGGATAGAAAGCTGGATAGATTGTCGGGCTCAATGGGTAGTGATCAATGGCTCCATGTCTAGTTGGCAGCCGGTACCAAGCGGAGTGCCCCAAGGGTCGGTCCTGGGGCCGGTTTTGTTCAATTCCTTCATTAATGATCTGGAGGATGGCGTGGATTGCACCCTCAGCAAGTTTGCTGGTGACACTAAATTGGGAGGAGAGGTAGATATGCTGGAGGGTAGGGATAGGATACAGAGGGACCTAGACAAATGAGAGGATTGGGCCAAAAGAAATCTGATGAGGTTCAAGAAGGACAAGTGCAGAGTCCTGCACTGAGGAGGGAAGAATCCCATGCATCGCTACAGACTAGGGACTGAATGGCTAGGCAGCAGTTCTGCAGAAAAGGACCTAGGGGTTACAGTGGACGAGAAGCTGGATATGAGTCAACAGTGTGCCCTTGTTGCCAAGAAGGCCAATGGCATTTTGGGATGTATAAGTAGGGGCATAGCGAGCAGATCGAGGGACGTGATCGTTCCCCTCTATTCGACATTGGTGAGGCCTCATAGAATCATAGAATATCAGGGTTGGAAGGGACCTCAGGAGGTCATCTAGTCCAACCCCCTGCTCAAAGCAGGACCAATCCCCAATTAAATCATACCAGCCAGGGCCTTGTCAAGCCTGACCTTAAAAACTTCTAAGGAAGGAGATTCTACTACCTCCCTAGGTAGCGCATTCCAGTGTTTCACCACCCTCCTAGTGAAAAGCCTCAATTTACTGATGGCCAGTTTAGATCCATTTGTTCTTGTGCCAGCATTGGCCTTTAACTTAAATAACTCCTCTCCCTCCTGGTGTTTATTCCTCTCCTGTATTTATAGAGCGCAATCGTATCCCCCCCCCCCCCAGTCTTCCTTTTGTTAGGCTAAACAAGCCAAACTCCTGAAGTCTCCTCTCATAAGGTCGGTTCTCCATTCCTCAGATCATCCTAATTTCCCTTCTCTGCACCTGTTCCAGTCTGAGTTCATCTTTGTTAAACATGGGAAACCAGAATTGCTCACAGTATTCTAGGTGAGGTCTCACCAATACCTTGTAATAACACTTCCCTATCTCTACTGGAAATACCCTGCCTGATGTATCCTAGGACTGCATTAGCCTTTTTCACAGCCTCATCACATTGGCAGCTCATAGTCATCCTGTGATAGACTTATATACCCAGGTCTTTCTCTTCGTCTGTTGCTTCCAACTGATACGTCCCGAGCTTATAGCAAAAACATTTGTCGTTCGTCCTTAAGTGCAGGACCTTGCACTTTGCACTATTAAATTTCCTTCCATTTCAGTTACTCCAGTTTTCAAGATCATCCAAATCTTCTTGTGTGCTGTTCTGGTCCTTCTCTCTCTATTGGCAGTACCTCCCAAATTTGTGTCATCATCAAATTTTATTAGCGCATACCCATGTTTTGTGCCAAGGTCATTAATGAAAATGTTAAATAAGATTTGTCCCAAGACTGATCCTTTACGAACTTCACTAGTAACCTTCCTCCAACCTGATAGTTCACTATTCAGCATGGACTGTTGCAGTCTCCCCTTTAACTAGTTCCTTACTCATCTTTTGATTCTCATCAACTCATAGAATCATAGAACCATAGGGTTAGATGGGACCACAAGTGTCATCTAGTCTAATCCCCTTTCAAAATGCAGGATTTGTTGTGTCTAAACCATCCCAAGATGGCTCCAGCCTCCTTTTGCAAACCGCCAGTGAAGGAGCTTCCATGACTTCCCTAGGCAGTTTGTTCCATTGTCGTTCTGTTCTTACAGTTAGGAAGTTTTTCCTGAGATTTACTCTAAATCTGCTGTGCTGTAGTTTGAACCTATTGCCTCTTGTTCTGCCCTCTGTGGCAAGGGAGAACAATTTTCTCCATCTTTTTATGGCAGTATTTCAAGTATTTGACAACTGCTATCATGTCCCTCCTTAATCGTCTCTTTTCCAAACTAAACACACCCAGTTCCTTCAGCCTTTTGCTCATATGGCTTGCATTTGATAATCTTTGTCGTTCTCCTCTGGATCCTTTCCAGTTTCTCTACATCCTTTCTATAGAACGGTGACCAAAACTGAGCACAGTACTCCAGCTGAGGCCTAAACAGTGCAGTACGGTCACCTCCCCTGACTTGCGTGCTATGCCTCTGATGATCTGAACCAAAATTGCATTTACTTTTTTTGCAACAAACTCCCTCCCAGAGGCTACACCCCTCACCCTCTCCTGCACCCCAACACTCTGCCCCAGCCCAGAGCCCCCTGCTGCACCAAACTCCTTCCCAGAGCTTGCACCCCTCACTCCTGCACCCCAATTCCCTGCAGCCTATGTGAGTCTTACTGTTTTGCATGAATGCTGTGTGTGCCTCAGTTTCCAATGTCTAGGTGGTGGGAATAAGCGTGTGTGACTTTTGTGGGGGTTGCTCCAGGTGCCTGCACCGATGCTATGGTCGCCCCTTCGTAACCTGAGACCCAGGATGGGGATGCGACCAGGTGACTCTTGGCCCGGGAAGTGAGACAAAGGCCGGAGGAGGAGCAACAGGCAGGGCAGGAGCCAGGCAGCTGGAAGCGAGTCAGTCTTGGCTGGCTTGGGGCCCAGGGGGAGGGCCAGAGCCCTGGCTCTGGGTTCCCCTCCCGCCAAGATGGGCTTGGCTGAAAGTCACTGATTTCTGTGCTAACAAGTTCTGACCTACGCTGTGTTCCTGTCAACTAATAAACCTTCTATTTTATTGGCTGGCTGAGAGTCACATCTGACTGCAGAGTTGGGGTGCAGGGCCCTCTGGCTTCCCCTGGACAGACTCGCTGCGGGAAGTGCACAGTGTGGAAGGGGATGCTGAATGCTCTGAGGTCAGACCCAGGAAGGTTGAAGCTGTGTAAGCTTCTTCCCCTGGAGACAGTATACTCAGGGAGAGGAGGCATGCTTCCCCAGAGTCCTGACTGGCTTTGTAGGGAGTAGTTCCAGAGCATCACTCCGGTGACTCCTTGACAATACTCCACAGTTAAGAATGTTACACTGATTCGTGACAATCCCTGAAGGATTTTGGATCTATAAACCACAAATGACACTAATAAAAAGTAAAACATATGAAAGATCCAATGGATTCTATGAAATTAGGTGCAGTGTGACCATTTGACCCGTGCACCCAAACTCCCTCCCAGAGCTTGCAACCCTCACTCGGGCTCCCCAGCTCCCTGCCCCAGCCCGGTGAAAGTGAGTGAGGGTGGGGAAGAGTGAGCAACAGAGCGGGGGGAATGGAGTGAGTGTGGTTGGGCCCCGGGGAAAGGATGGGGCCTCAGGGAAAGGGTGGGGTAGATCCTGGGTTGATCTTAAATTCAAAAAGTGATCTTGTGCATAAAAAGGTGGGTGACCACTGCTTTACTGAAATCCACGTTCTACTGCATTTCTTTTGTCTAGAAAATCAGTTCTCTTCTCAAAGAAAGAGATCAGGTTGGTCTGACACAATCTACCTTTTGTAAAACTGTGTTATATTTTATCCCAATTACCATTTACCTCTATGTCCTTAACTATTCTCTTTCAAAATTTGTTCTAAAACTTTGCATACAAGTGAGGTCAAACTAAAGGGCCGGTAATTATCCAGATCACTTTTTCCCCCTTTCTTAAATATAGGGTACTATATTAGCAATTCTCCAGTCATAGGGTACAACCCCCGAGTTTACAGATTCATTAAAAATCCTTGCTATTTGGTTTGCAATTTCATGTGCCAGTTCCTTTAATATTCTTGGATGGAGATTATCCGGGCCCCTGAGTTTAACTCTTTGAGTTTGGCTTCCACGTTGGGTATGGTAATTTCTATTTCCATATCATCGTTCCCATTAGCCTCCCTGACACTGCTCCCAAGCTCTTCATTACCCTTATTAATAACGAAGACAAAATATACATTTAGGTGTTGAGCCATGCCTAGATTATTTTTAACCTCCACCACCATCCTTATTGGTTTAGCTGTCCCACTTCTTTCCTTGTTTTACTTTTATTTATATAGCTAAAGAACTGTTTACTAATTGACTTTAGTGTACGTTGTAAGGTCATAGAATCATAGAATCATAGAATATCAGGGTTGGAAGGGACCCCAGAAGGTCATCTAGTCCAACCCCCTGCTCAAAGCAGGACCAATTCCCAGTTAAATCATCCCAGCCAGGGCTTTGTCAAGCCTGACCTTAAAAACCTCTAAGGAAGGAGATTCTACCACCTCCCTAGGTCCAACTGTGCTTGGCTTTTGCCAGTTCTTACTTTTTCCTTAAACATTTTGACCTCCAAGAGGTAGCTTTTCTTGCTAATCTATCCCATCTTCAATTCCTTGTAGGCTTTCTCCTTTCTCTGTCTCCTTTCCTTTCTCTTAATCACCTGTTTGAAATGTTTGCTCATCCAGTTTGATATGCATTCCTTCCCAATGATTTTTTTTCTCTTTGCTTGGGATGCAGGCTTTAGACAGTTTCTGCAACTTTGACTTAAAGTAATTTCAAACCTCCTCCACATTCAGATCCCTGAGTTCATCAGTCCACTTCCCTGACTACTTCCCTTAATTTTTTAAAGTTTGGCCTTTTGAAATCAAGAACCCTAGTTGCAGACTGGTTTTGTTAATTTTTTTATTTAGTTTAAATTAAATAAATTCATGATCACTCAAAAGTTGTCCTCCACAACCAGTTCTTCTCTGAGGTCCAATACTAAATCTAAAGTGGCATCACCTCTTGTCAGTTTGGTGATTACTTAGTGAAGAAATGTCAGCTAACACATCCAGGAATATCTTAGTCCTACCAATGTTAGTAGCATATATATGTCCAGGAAATTAAAGTATCCCATAATCACACAATTCCCATAAAGAAAAGGAGGACTTGTGGCACCTTAGAGACTAACAAATTTATTAGTCTCTAAGGTCACAAGTCCTCCTTTTCTTTTTGCGAATACAGACTAACACGGCTGCTACTCTGAAACAATTCCCATAGTATTCATTTAATTCAAAACTTTAACGAGGTCTCTATCCATATCCAAACTGAATCCTGGGGGGTCTGTTACAGTCACCAAGTACTATCCTAGTGGAGCCTCTGTTACCTTTCTTCCCCAAAGTGATTCTGACCCCAACAGATTCCGTTTTATCCATTCCATCACTTCTAACTTCTTTACATTATCATTAATATACAGTGCTACTCCACCACCTTTATCTTTAATACCACATACTCTTCAATACCTGTGTTCCAGTCATGGCTACTATTCTCCCATGGTTCTGTTCTCCCTAGAATATCTGGTTTCACTTCCTGCACCAGTACCTCTAGTTCCTCTATTTTGTTACCCAGGCTCCTTGCACTGGTGTTCAGACATCTTAGTTGTTTCTGCTTGGCTTTCCCCAGATTCCTCACCCAACTGGGTGCAGCCATTTTATTGTCAGTATCGCATACCTGACTGTTACTGTCTGTGGCAATTGCATCTTTGTTCCTAGATATATGAGTTTACATTTGGCCACATTGAAATGCATGTTTGTGTCCAGTTTACCAAGCAATCCAGATTGCTCTATATCAGTGTCCTGTCCTCTACATTATGTACTGCTCATTCAAACTTTGTGTCATCTGCAAACTTTATCAATGATGATTTTATGTTTTTTTCCTAGTAATAGATAAAAATGTTAAACACTGTAGAGCCCAAAACTGATCCCTGAAGGACCCCCCTTGATACACACCCTCTCAATGATGATTCTCTCGTTATAATTACATGTTGAGACTTATCTGTTAGCCAGTTTTTAATCCATGACCATTTTATGGTTTTGTGCTCTCGCTGTAGGTTTGCTGTGGGGACTTAATCTCACGTGCAAGTCATTGACTGTTCCTTTCAATGACACTAAGAGTCTATCCGTACCACAAAGGATGCCAATAAAAATGTTAGATCTCTGCATGCTGTAGTGACTCCTGCCTCCCTAAATGGTAGAAGGGTTCACCACCCCAAGGAAAGGGACAGGAATTTGGGACAATAGATGGGTAGTGTACAGGATTTGGATAGTATCCAATTAAATAGTTTGTGAGCCCTCTAGTGGTGCTCACTGTGTTCTCTGTGTTAGAAATCAGTCAGAGCAGCAGTGTGTGTATAGAGCTAGGGCAGCATGTTGTTTGTGTATTTAGCAAACACAATCATTTGGGACCCAACTCTGCCTGTGTGGTTTCTTGTGTAAAGAACAAAAGACATGCTGTTATGTCTAAGAGGGGAACCTCCCAGCACACACGTTTCTGTCTGTTTCTTTGAGAGCGTGTGGCACAAGCTGTCAGCATAGTCTGTGTGGTATGTAGATTGTAGTGGATTTTTTACCTTCAGTCCTTTTGGTCTGATGTCCATCTGTTTGCATTTGGAAAGGAAGATGATGTCTGTTTGTATCTGTACGAGTTTTTTCATGAAGTTGATAGATTTCCACTCCATACGGCTAAATGCAGTGTCTTGCATAATGACAGGTTTCAGAGTAGCAGCCGTGTTAGTCTGTATTAGAATACAGACTAACACGGCTGCTACTCTGAAACTTTTCTGTCTGTGTTCACCATCCTTCAGACATTGCAGGCAGGATAAGGATTAGCCTCCAGGAGCAATGATGGGAATTTTGGACAACTGAGGGAGTTGGTGTCTGACTCATAACTTCCTGTATCCCATCCCATTCTTCCCTTCCCTAGAAATGGACCTGGTGTAGGTGGTAGAAAGTCAGGGACATAAAGGAAGTGTCCAGAGAAAATTGTGGGGTCTTCATAAGTCATCACATTGCACAGAATCATGTTTTATAAACTTTCCAACTCCTCCCTTCCCCTCTCTTGCTGGTTCAACAAGCTCCATTCCAGTAGCATGATGAACTCTGCAGTCCCTTACTCCGAACAAGAGATGTGGCAAAAGCAACAATAGGCATCTTAGAAGGCAGCAATGGCAGTCTGCAACTAAAATACATCTGGGGGAGCTGGGCTGATCTATATTATCTATAATGGCCCCTAATGTTTATGAACCCCCCTTGAATTTGCCCTCCACACCCCCCAGCTGACCTAGCTGTCTCCAAAATCTGCTCTGTTTGGTGGATTATGATCCACATGAAATAGTATTTTAGCACCATGAGATGCCACAGATGTTGAGCCCTAGTGTTTCTTGTGGCAATGGGTGAAGCTGATCATTCCCCAAACATTGCTAGCAAACCATTTCTTCTTTCCATACTAGCACAGCTATGCTTCAGGTCACTGAAAACCTCCTCTGCCTCCCTTATAGTTCCCTTTGATTCTATCTCACATACAAAATAGGTCAAATTCACATGCGGCCAGACTGGAAAAGAGTCTGTTAAAGGCAGGTAACAGAGGTGATATGCGTGTCAGCAGGAGAAGGCTGCGGTGCCCAGACAACTCATCTTCCCCTTGAACTTCTTGTCTCTTAAACTCAGACCTGGTAATCTGGGGATCTTAATATTCTTTCTGTCAGACATGATACTGGGGTTTCCACTGCAAGTGCATCTCTTTTTGGGGTCCTTTAAAACATTGCATCTGGGATTACACCTTGTCAATACTAATGAGAAAGATTTCCTCCCAGAGCCCAGCTCAGGATCACACTCCAAGCTGTATTGCATAATATTTGTTTTTCTTTTCTGAGACTTTGAGGAGGTAAGAATCCTTCCTGCCCTGCTGAAAATCCAGAGTCTGCTCAGTTGCATAGGTGGGCCCCTGTTCAGCAAGCCAATGGAGTGACTCCAAATGTACAGAGGTGTAACTGAGAGCAGAATTTTGCCCACTGTATCTGGCAGGGACATTTTACTCTTTCACATACATCCAAAGTTCAGCACAATCCCAAGCAGTGCTCGGTGTTTTTCACATGCTTAGAAACTTTAGCTTTTGCCCTTCCTCCACACAAGTGAAATAGGAGAGGAGCCCAGGACCTACCCACAGTGGGAAAAAACACCTACCATGTTCACAGTTATTTCACTGCAGGCAGAAACACAGTCATAATTGCAGAAGATCCAGTGACCAACAGGACAATAGGCAGGCTACTCACCCTGACTTAGTCCTTGCATCCAGAGGAATTAAAGCCCTTGAAGATGAGGTCTCATTGTTCAAGCTGTTTCTTAAGGGAGGCAGTTGCTTTCTTTATATCACAAGATTCGCTGAGGTTCAGTAAGAGAGAGAGAGAGAGAGAGGAAGGCAGAAGGGGAGGGACTGAGAGAAGGGCCCAGAGGCCGTATAGAATGACAATGGAAGGAAATGCTTTATCAAACCTAGAAAGCCTGGCCAACCGGGCCCTGGGAATGCAGAAAAAAAAAAGGCTTGAAGAAGAAAAGTTAGCTAAGCTGTTCTGGGTGCCTCTCTTGGCCACACATAGCCCCACTCCCCACCAACCCCTCATAACACATGCACAATGCAAGATGATGGAAACTGTCAGATGCAAAGCTCTTTTTTGATTAAGCAAAGGGACGTTTTGACATTTAAAAAACAAAAAGGAATTGGAATCCAAAGTGCTCCCCTCCTCCCCCGACTCCAGCCTTCCAAGTTTCTATGAGTCAAATGTTAGCAATGTGTTACCGAAATGTTACTAATCTGGTATGCAGCATCTGAGAGGGTTAAGCTAATAAAATTTGTGTTTGTGGGCTGGGGGAAAGTTGTCATCAGAGAGTGTTTTCTCTCTTTCTCTCTCTCTTTTTTTTTGAGGGGAGAGGGAAGAGTCCAATATCTTCTTTGGGTAGGGTTAACTAACATGTAAAGCTGACATTATATTGATTTGGTGTTAACCCACCATTCTCTGCATGAAACACAAGGGGAGGTCACATAATTTTTTATTAGTATTAAGAAAGAGAGGAAGGGTTATTATCCTTATATTACAGATGGGGGAAACTGAGGCCCAGAGAGATCAAGTGACTTGCCCAAGATGATACAGGAAAGCCAGAGCTCAGCCAGGTTTGAACCTAGAGCTTGTGAGACCCAGGCCTTCACAGTGCTGAGAAGCTGGATAAGAGTCAACAGTGTGCCCTTCTTGCCAAGAAGGCTAACAGTATATTGTGCTGCATTAGTAGGAGCGTTGCCAGCAGATCGAGGAAAGTGATTATTCCCCTCCATTTAGCACTGGTGAGGTCACATCTGGAGTATTGCGTCCAGTTTTGGGGCCCCCACTACAGAAAAGATGTGGACAAATTGGAGAGAGTCTAGCGGAGGGCAACGAAAATGATTAGGGGGCTGGGGCACATGACTTATGAGTAGAGGCTGAGGGAACTGGGCTTATTTAATTTGCAGAAGAGAAGAATGAGGGGGGATTTGATAGCAGCCTTCCACTATCTGAAGGGGGGTTCCAAAGAGGACGGAGCTCGGCTGTTCTCAGTGGTGGCAGATGGCAGAACAAGGAGCAATGGTCTCAAGTTGCAGTGGGGGAGGTCTAGGTTGGATATTAGGAAACACTATTGTGACAGGTTGGGTCACAGAAACCCCCTTGAGACTGCCACCTGATGTGCTAAGACTACCTCTGAGCCCGTCTTCCCTGGCAGCTTGGGACTTCAGTACCTTGTCTGGGTGTGCCAGACACGCCAGCCTGCTGCAAACACAGACCCAGGTCTGAACCACATCCCTCAAAAGCTGCAAGCTAACTGAAAACAGCTTAAGAAGTGCTCCTGTCTCCAACACCAAGTTCTCAATGGGATCCAAACCCCAAATAAATCTGTTTTACTCTGTATAAAATTTAGACAGGGTAAACTCATAAGTTGTTCACCCTCTATAACACTGATAGAGAGATACGCACAGCTGTTTGCTCCCCCGGGTATTAATACTTGCTCTGGGTTAATTAATAAGTAAAAAGTGATTTTATTAAATATAAAAAGTAGGATTTAAGTGGTTCCAAGTAATAACAGACAGAACAAAGTAAATTACCAAGCAAAATAAAACAAAAACATGCAAGTCTAAGCCTAATACAGTAGAAAATTAAATGCAGGTAAATCTCACCTTCAGAGGTGTTCCAATAAGCTTCTTTGACAGACTAGACTCCTTCCTAGTCTCCATCTCCATCCTTAGAGGTTTTTAAGGCCCGGCTTGACAAAGCCCTGGCTGGGATGATTTAGTTGGGGTTGGTCCTGCTTTGAGCAGGGGGTTGGACTAGATGACTTCCTGAGGTCCCTGCCAACCCTGATATTCTATGATTTACAAGATTCATAGACTGTAAAGCCAGAAAGGGCGATTGTGATCATCTAGTCTGACTTCCTGTATAACACAGGCCAGAAATTCTCGCCCATTTACCCCTGTAGTGAGCCTGACAAATTGTGGTTGCTAAAGAATATCTAACAGAAAGGCATCCAGTCTGGCTATAAAGACATCAGGAGATGGAGTATCCACAGCTTTCCTTAGTAGGTAGTTCCAGTGGTTAACCACTCCCACTGTTAAAAAAATTGTGCCTTACTTCTCATTTGAATTTGCCTGTGTTTAACTTGCAGACTGACTCCAATAAAGTAAAGAGCTTTATAATATCCAGTATTTTCTACTCATGAAGGTTCTTACCCATTGTCATCAAGTTACCCGTTGATCTTTTTAATAAGCTAAACAGATTGAGCTCCTTAAGTCTCCCACTACAAGGCCTTATTTCCAGCCCTCAAATTATTGTTGTGACTCTTCTCTGCACCCCTTCGAATTTTTCAACAGCCTTCAAAAATGTGGACAACAGAACTGGATGCAGTATTCTAGTACTGATCTCACCAATGCCCTATACAGAAGTAAACTCACAACACCAGCCCTCCTCTCAGCTCCCATCTCTTTTCAGGAGTAGAATAACAAATAATAATATGCCACACTCCGGCATGCCTGCAGCATCACTAAACTAGGAGGAGTGGTAGATACGGTGGCAGGTAGGGATAGGATACAGAGGGACCTAGACAAATTGGAGGGTTGGGCCAAAAGAAATCTGATGAGGTTCAACAAGGATAAGTGCAGGGTCCTGCACTTAGGACGGAAGAATCCAATGCACCGCTACAGAAACGGGACCGAATGGCTAGGCAGCAGTTCTGCGGAAAAGGACCTAGGGGTGACAGTGGACGAGAAGCTGGATATGAGTCAACAGTGTGCCCTTGTTGCCAAGAAGGCCAATGGCATTTTGGGATCTATAAGTAGGGACATAGCCAGAAGATCGAGGGATGTGATCGTTCCCCTCTATTCGACATTGGTGAGGCCTCATCTGGAGTACTGTGTCCAGTTTTGGGCCCCACACTACAAGAAGGATGTGGAAAAATTGGAGAGAGTCCAGCGAAGGGCAACAAAAATTATTAGGGGTCTGGAACACATGAGTTATGAGGAGAGGCTGAAGGAACTGGGATTGTTTAGTCTGCAGAAGAGAAGAATGAGGGGGGATTTAATAGCTGCTTTCAACTACCTGAGAGGTGGTTCCAAAGAGGATGGTTCTAGACTATTCTCAGTTGTAGAAGATGACAGGACAAGGAGTAATGGTCTCAAGTTGCAGTGGGGGAGGTTTAGGTTGGATATTAGGAAAAACTTTTTCACTAGGAGGGTGGTGAAACACTGGAATGTGTTACCTAGGGAGGTGGTAGAATCTCCTTCCTTAGAGGTTTTTAAGGTCAGGCTTGACAAAGCCCTGGCTGATATGATTTAATTGGGGATTGGTCCTGCTTGGAGCAGGGGGTTGAACTAGATGACCTCCTGAGGTCCCTTCCAACCCTGATATTCTATGATTCTATGATCACTATGTCTAAACTCTGTGGCACTCAGAGTCCTGTGGCCTCATGTCAGACACCTAAACATTTATGCTGTCTGAACAACAGAATATCTATTCCCTGGGAAAGTCTGAGAGTTTGAAATTTGGGTTTGCCCCAAAGCAAGACAAAAAGTTGAAATCTTGGAATTTTTCACAAAAAAAGTATTCTGAAATATGTCATTTCAACCATATTTTGTTTCAGCTTTATTGTTTAGCATAATATAATAATGTTTTGACTGATTATATAATATTATAAACAATAAAGTCAAAACTAAATATTTTTTATCTGAATGAAACATTTTAATAATTTCTCTATGAACATTTTGATGACATTGATATGTTCCTGTGAAACATTTCAATTTAGTCAAATCAGCATTTTCTGATGGAAATTATTACATCAGAACATTTTAACCAGTTTATTTACATCCATTCATGCATCAAAAATATATGCTTACATGCAAACAGCCTTCCCAGAGACATGTAGAGAACTTGCTTGTTGGTTAAGTTTGGCAGCAATGAAAATAAATAGCCCTGACACCTTCCCAGAGTTTCTAATAACAAATAGACATTGATTTAAATGTGAATTAGGAACTTAGGTGCTTTTGAGAATCCCACTAGGGAACTAACTGCTTCTTTAGGCACCTAAATACCTTTAAAAATCTGGCCCTAAGTGCCTAAATCAGTTTTGACACTTGGCCTTAGGCTACTAAATTAGTTAGGAGCTTTTGAAATGTTAAAAATTCTCTTGAATCTCATTCAGTTTGCCGAACTGCCTTTCAGAAGGAATGTGTTAAATTATATATTAGAGAGACGAGGTGGCTAAGGTAATATCTTTTCTTGGAGCAACTTCTGTTGGTGAGAAAGACCAAGCTTTTGAGCTTACACAGAGCTCTACCTTGTCTCTCTCACCAACCGAAGTTGGTCCAATTAAAGATATTACCTCATCCACCTTGTCTCTCTGATATCCTGGGACCGACAGCGCTACAACAACACTGCATACAACTTATATATTAGGCAGAGCTGGAAGAGGAAACAGTTTTCCCATCTCATAAAACAATTTGGGATTTCAAACAAAATTATCCAAATTGGGGGGGGGAGGGGATCAAAACATTGAACATTTTCAAGAACTCCCCCCCCACCACCAATTTTTTTATTATTTTTTTTACTCAGGTCAATTGATGTCAATCTTTTTAAAATTCTTTTATGTTTTTTAAACTATAATTACCTTATTCCTATCATTATCTTATTGTTATATCAACAATCAGACAATTATATTTAATAAAATGAAACATTTCAACAATCTCAAAACTTTTTTTTCAAAAATGTTTCAAGTTGCAATACTAATGGACTCTGAACCTTTCCTGCACAAAGTTTTAGTTCTGATGAACTGGCATTTTCCAGGGAAAAAACACTCTACCAAAAAATTCCCAGCCAGGTCAGAATTAACCTATGCCATGTCTAGTTATTAGCCCTCACTCTGCTCCCAAAGCAGGAATCCTGTTACTCAGCATCCCACTGCTGTCTCACAAAGAATGTAACCTGCTGGTAACATATATGTTGTTGTTCCTCTTCAGCCTGGTGCACACACAGACAAGTTGAACATGCACTGACCCACAGTTACTGCTCATGTGGAAGAGCTCTGACCTGTGGTTATGACCCACGTGGGGGAAAATATTATATTATGTGATTAAAGATGGTGTCCTAATTCAGGTGCGCAAGGGGGCTGCACTGAGGTTCTGCAGATCTTTTAAATTTAGGGATTTCCTAACTGTTGGGTGTTTGACCTTCTGTCTTTAATAGTCTTTTAATATAGCTTTTTAAAATAATTGTTTCCTTGTTATCTTGTTCTCCCTCCATCTGTCTGTTGTCTCTCTTCTTTTATTTAGATTATTAGCTTTTCAGGGCAAGAGCTGTCTCATTGTTCTGTTTGTCGTGTGCCCTGTACAATGAGGCCCTAAACATGGGCTAAGGCCCTACATGCTACTGGAATACAAAAGTAAATAAAAATAAATAAATAATACCAATAATATATCTCTAGGACCTCCTCTAAGGGAGGACCCTGAGATAACTGTAATTGTTAAAATGAGTTTATATTGCAAAATGTCACATTTAGAAGTAAATTTGGGTGTTGTGTTAATATCTATTGTTTTATTTTTATTGTTCGCAATTTGGTAATGAAAATTGCTCTTTTAACTTAATTGCAGAGTGTATCTGAAGGAATCTGACCTCAATGTGTTGGTGATATTGCCTGTGTGTCCAGAGGATGGGAGACCCTGCCTGTGTCAGCACCTAAAAGATCAGAAATTGATATAAGAAGTTGATCTTTCCAGAAAGCCGGGTGGAACGTGAGCACATATGGGGAGCACATGCCTCACGTGTTAATGAACCTTTCTGCTGCAGGTCACTAGTTTGAATCCATCCCAGCTCAGAGGGGACTGAAAGTTACTCCCATCAAATGGAAGTTTAGTGGCACTTGTATGAGCTGAGTTTGATGGGTCTCAGTTCCAGCTCACTTGTAACAAACCCAGCAACAGCCTTTGCACTAAATAGCATGGCCCCTAGAGGAAGTCCCCTGTCACAGATCAGGCGGGCAGGGCCGTGTATGTGTGAAACTTGCCCTGCTGTTGCTCTGTAAATAAACAGATGGCTTCCTTTTCCAGGATTTTCAAGCTGATGCCTTTCGTCCCCAGAGAGGCTGTCTGTGGCTATGGGGCTGCTCTCCTTAGCATCTCCAATTCAGGCAGAGTTCACTGGGTGGTGTACACTGAGTGCATGCATGCTGTCTGGAGTTCTCTGCTTAGTGTTTCTTTCTGGTGCCCTTTTATTAAATCTTTGACCTTGCTCCCATCCTGCCTTTCTTAAGCAGTTTCCCCACAGTTAGATTATCCTAGTTCCTTCCTCCCCCGCTTCTCTGGGGATAGGCCACAGTCACCTGTTGGAGGTTTCTTCAGCGGTGTTCTTCTGATGGACAAAGGGGCCTGTCACGGACTCACAGGTCGTGCCCACTCTTGGCCCCGTGTGGTCCCTGGGAGGAACCCTCTTCAGTGAGACAGCCCTTCTCGGGGGTCCACTCTCTCTCGGGGGTTAAGCCCCTCCACTTCCTGGAACCACACTTCTCTGAGCCTTAGCATACCTGTTTCTCATCCTCTGTAACAACAAACTCCCTCTCCCATCACCTCGTTAAACCGGTAACACCCAGGGAAACTGAGTCCCACTCTCTCTGCATGCAAACCATTGGAAAAACAAGGGAAAAACAAGAAAATCCCCCACTTTGTCACATCTCTCACCACTTCGAGTCTGAACTGAGCAGGGTCACTTAGCTAGTGACCTGGGGAAGTTCAGGGCCCCCGCCCCATGTTAAAGCATCGGCTGTAACATTGGCATTCCCCATCACATGGACCACCTCCATGTCATAACCTTGGAGGAGAAGGCTCCATCTCAGCAGCTTGGCATTAGCCTCTTTCAGTTGGTGCAGCCACATCAGGGCTGAATGGTCAGTGTTGACAGTGAAGCATGGCTCAAATTGATATGGCCGCAGTTTTTTAAGGGCCCACGCCATGGCCAGGCATTCCTTCTCTATGGCCACATGGTGCTGCTCCCGGGGCAGCAGCTTCTTGCTCAGGCACACAGTGGGGTGTCTCTCCCGCTTAATATCAGTTTGCATCAGCACCGCACCCAGCCCCATGTCTGAGGCGTTGGTGAACACCAGGAAGGGTTTGTTAAAATCCGGGTTTAGCAGCAGCGGGCTTTGGATAAGTGCCCCCTTCAGCGCACAGAGAGCCTTCTGGCACTGCTTGGTCCAGACCACCTTGTCCGGCTTTCCCGTCCTACAAAGCTCCATGGGGGAGCTGCCAGGGAGCTAAAGTGGGGCACAAACCTCCGGTAGTATCCTGCCATCCCAATGAAAGTCTGGACCTGCTTCTTACTCTGGGGAGCGGGCCAGTCCTTGATTGCCTCCACTTTGGCTGGCTCCAGCTTCAGGTGGCTGCTCCCCACCTTGTGACCCAGGTATGACACCTCTTCCATCCCCACCTTGCACTTTCCAGCTTTTATAGTCAGTCCTGCAGCCTGGAGGTGACCCAGCACCCTCTTCACCTGGGACACATGTTCTTCCCAGGTCTGGCTAAAGACACAGATATCGTCAATATACGCCTTTGGTAAGATCCATGGCAGTGAGGTACCTGGTGCCCCCTAACTTGTCTAGGATCTGATCGGTCCTAGGCATGGGGTACACAACAGACACGGTGATGGCATTGAGCTTCCAATAGTCCACACAGAACTGGATCGACCCCTCCTTTTTGGGGACCAGCATCACGGGCGAGGCCTGGGGGCTGGAGGATGGCTGAATCACCCCTAAAGCCAGCATGTCCCCTCTCTTCAGGTCCTGGGCTGTTTTTCCAGTGACCCTGAATGGGGAACACCTGATGGGAAGAAAGGTAAGCAGCAGGATACGGACCCTGGACTTCAGGAAAGCAGACTTCGACTCCCTCAGGGAACAGATGGCCAGGATCCCCTGGGGGACTAACTTGAAGGGGAAAGGAGTCCACGAGAGCTGGCTGTATTTCAAGGAATCCCTGTTGAGGTTACAGGGACAAACCATCCTGATGAGTTGAAAGAATAGTAAATATGGCAGGCGACCAGCTTGGCTTAATGGTGAAATCCTAGTGGATCTTAAACATAAAAAAGAAGCTTACAAGAAGTGGAAGGTTGGACATATGACCAAGGAAGAGTATAAAAATATTGCTCGGGCATGTAGGAATGATATCAGGAGGGCCAAATCGCACCTGGAGCTGCAGCTAGCCAGAGATGTTAAGAGTAACAAGAAGGGTTTCTTCAGGTATGTTGGCAACAAGAAGAAAGTCAAGGAAAGTGTGGGCCCCTTACTGAATGAGGGAGGCAACCTAGTGACAGAGGATGTGGAAAAAGCTAATGTACTCAATGCTTTTTTTGCCTCTGTTTTCACTAACAAGGTCAGCTCCCAGACTGCTGTGCTGGGCATCACAAAATGGGGAAGAGATGGCCAGCCCTCTGTGGAGATAGAGGTGGTTAGGGACTATTTAGAAAAGCTGGACGTGCACAAGTCCATAGGGCCGGACGAGTTGCATCCGAGAGTGCTGAAGGAATTGGTGGCTGTGATTGCAGAGCCATTGGCCATTATCTTTGAAAACTCGTGGCGAACTGGGGAAGTCCCGGATGACTGGAAAAAGGCTAATGTAGTGCCAATCTTTAAAAAAGGGAAGAAGGAGTATCCAGGGAACTACAGGCCAGTCAGCCTCACCTCAGTCCCTGGAAAAATCATGGAGCAGGTCCTCAAAGAATCAATCCTGAAGCACTTGCATGACAGGAAAGTGGTCAGGAACAGCCAGCATGGATTCACCAAGGGAAGGTCATGCCTGACTAATCTAATCGCCTTTTATGATGAGATTACTGGTTCTGTGGATGAAGGGAAAGCAGTGGATGTATTGTTTCTTGACTTTAGCAAAGCTTTTGACACGGTCTCCCACAGTATTCTTGTCAGCAAGTTAAGGAAGTATGGGCTGGATGAATGCACTATAAGGTGGGTAGAAAGATGGCTAGATTGTCGGGCTCAACGGGTAGTGATCAATGGCTCCATGTCTAGTTGGCAGCCGGTATCAAGTGGAGTGCCCCAAGGGTCGGTCCTGGGGCCGGTTTTATTCAATATCTTCATAAATGATCTGGAGGATGGTGTGGATTGCACTCTCAGCAAATTTGCGGATGATACTAAACTGGGAGGAGTGGTAGATACGCTGGAGGTGAGGGATAGGATACAGAAGGACCTAGACAAATTGGAGGATTGGGCCAAAAGAAATCTGATGAGGTTCAATAAGGATAAGTGCAGGGTCCTGCACTTAGGACGGAAGAACCCAATGCACCGCTACAGACTAGGGAGCAAATGGCTAGGCAGCAGTTCTGCGGAAAAGGACCTAGGGGTGACAGTGGACGAGAAGCTGGATATGAGTCAGCAGTGTGCCCTTGTTGCCAAGAAGGCCAATGGCATTTTGGGATGTATAAGTAGGGGCATAGCGAGCAGATCGAGGGACGTGATCGTTCCCCTCTATTCGACATTGGTGAGGCCTCATCTGGAGTACTGTGTCCAGTTTTGGGCCCCACACTACAAGAAGGATGTGGATAAATTGGAGAGAGTCCAGCGAAGGGCAACAAAAATGATTAGGGGTCTGGAACACATGAGTTATGAGGAGAGGCTGAGGGAGCTGGGATTGTTTAGCCTGCAGAAGAGAAGAATGAGGGGGGATTTGATAGCTGCTTTCAACTACCTGAAAGGGGGTTCCAAAGAGGATGGCTCTAGACTGTTCTCAATGGTAGCAGATGACAGAACGAGGAGTAATGGTCTCAAGTTGCAGTGGGGGAGGTTTAGATTGGATATTAGGAAAAACTTTTTCACTAGGAGGGTGGTGAAACACTGGAATGCGTTACCTAGGGAGGTGGTAGAATCTCCTTCCTTAGAGGTTTTTAAGGTCAGGCTTGACAAAGCCCTGGCTGGGATGATTTAACTGGGAATTGGTCCTGCTTCGAGCAGGGGGTTGGACTAGATGACCTTCTGGGGTCCCTTCCAACCCTGATATTCTATGATTTCTTTGATGGGAAGGTTGGCTTCCGTGTCCACCAGTGGACAGCCAGGTTAGTGAGCTCAGGCCGGTTGGAGAACAGCTGTGGGTATGAATGCAGCACCTCTCTGATCTCTGCCTGCTGGGCAGGGGTTAGTTGGTCTGAGAGGGGAATTGACTCCAGTGAGGGGTCATCCCCAGCCTCAGGGAGGAGTCCCACCAGGGGATCCTCTCCCTTCTCCTCCCACTGCCCACACACAGCCAACACAAACTTCTCCCTGTCCCAGTATGGCTTCATCATGTTGGCATGGTGCACCCGGTGGCTGTGTGCCCAGTTGGACAGTTCTTCTGATGGACAAAGGGGCCTGTCACGAACTCACAGGTCGTGCCCACTCTTGGACCCGTGTGGTCCCTGGGGGGAACCCCTTTCAGTGAGACAGCCCTTCTCAGGGGTCCACTCTCTCTCAGGGGTTAAGCCCCTCCACCTCCTGGAACCACATCTTTCTGAGCCTCAGCACACTTGTTTATTGCCGGGTGGGCCACCTCTGGATGTCCACTTGCTCTGGACCCCCGGGGTCTCCACTCCCAGGGGGAATAATGTAACCCTGTTCTCTAGACTGGAGTGACTCTCAGCCAGCGTAAAACAGGAGGGTTTATTGAGCATCTGAACACAGCATCGGGAACTCTCAGGGCCCTCAGGCTTGGCCCCTCTCAGCACAGCACATCTAAGTCTCCCCTACATCGAGGTGCACTCTGCCTGCTCCCTCTCTCTGCTTCCCAGCTGGGCATCTGATATCACCAATCCCAAGCCCCGCCCCTGTCCATTGTCTTCTGTCCAGGGGAACAGGGTCACCTGGGCCTTCTCTCCTCTCTTCTGTGCTTTGGCCCCCGCTGGCTGGAACCACCTGGTCAGGTCACCGGGGTCCTCTCTCCACAGCCCATTGTCCTCCCACTGGCTGTGACTCCCGAGCTGGGCCTCCGGGTCGCCAGGTCACCAGTCGATGGGGTATCCATTCTCCAGGCCATTGGCTGGGGTCCCAAGTTCCATCGCTGGTCCTCTGAAACAACAAACTCCCACTCCCATCACCTCATTAAACCAGTAATACCCAGGGAAACACTCCCTCTGCATGCAAACCATTGGAAAAACAAGGAAAAAACAAGAAAATCCTGCACTTTGTCACAGTACCTGTATCATGGTCAGTGGAAATGGAGTCTGAAGGCCCATGTTCCCTTGAGGGGCTGTTATTCAGGGGACACCAGGGGAATAGGGAACAGGTGGAGTTCGGTTGGAAGAGACTCAGCCACATGGACAGAGCAGGGCACAGGTTTAATAAAGTTCCACTTGTTCAGATTAACCTGCATTCAGCTTAACTCATGACTAATGAAACATGGTAGCAGGGGCTGAGCTGTGAGTTCTCTGCCATGCACCAACTGGCAGCATGAGCCATGGAACTGGATTTGAAGCCCCCCACAGCCCTGGATCTTATAGACACAAACCTAGCCCAGCAATGGAGTGGGTGATAGGAAGAGTTTGAGCTGTACACAGACCTGGCCATGTGGGAGGATGGCAACAGCAGGAAAGTAAAACTGTTATTTTACAACAAGGCAGAGAGCTCTACACCACTCTGAAGCTCACCACTGCCTTAGCCTCACAGCAGGCCTAAGAGACTTGGGGACCTATTACTCCCCAAAGCAGAATGAAACTGTGGAGTGAAACAGGTTTTTCACTTGTTTTTTCCTACCCCGCCCCCCCCAGATGTTCTGGTTTAACTTGGATTTAAACTTGGAGAGTGGTCAGTTTGGATGAGCTATTACCAGCAGGAGAGTGAGTTTGTGTGTGTATGGGGGTGGGGGGGATGTGAGAAAACCTGGATTTGTGCTCGAAATGGCCCACCTTAATTATGCACATTGTAGGGAGAATGGTCACTTTGGATGAGCTATTACCAGCAGGATAGTGAGTTTGTGTGTGTGGTTTTTGGGAGGGGGGTGAGGGGGTGAGAGAACCTGGATTTGTGCAGGAAATGGCCCAACTTTATTGTCATGCACATTGTGTAAAGAGTTGTCACTTTGGATGGGCTATCACCAGCAGGAGAGTGAATTTGTGTGGGGGGGTGGAGGGTGAGAAAACCTGGATTTGTGCTGGAAATGGCCCACCTGATGATCACTTTAGATAAGCTATTACCAGCTGGACAATGGGGTGGGAGGAGGTATTTTTTCATATTCTCTGTGTATATATAAAGTCTGCTGCAGTTTCCACGGCATGCATCTGATGAAGTGAGCTGTAGCTCACGAAAGCTCATGCTCAAATAAATTGGTTAGTCTCTAAGGTGCCACAAGTACTCCTTTTCTTTTTGCGAATACAGACTAACACGGCTGTTACTCTGAAACAGGTTTTTCACTAGAGACCAATCCACAGGGGAGGGGATAGACCCCTATGTTATTACCTTACACACACTGGCTGTTACATTCAATTTTGGACAGATTTGATAGACTCCCTGATTAGGGACAGGATAGTCTGTGTCACCAGGGATGACCACCTGTGGGAGCAGCTACTCCGGGAAGGTGATGTGACATTACAGATGCTTAGACATTGGTGTGCAGCAAAAGCCTTAAGAGAAAGGATGAAAGCCTTAAGAGGCTCAGCACCCTGAGAAGTACATGCAGTGAGACAACAGCAAAGGAGAATAGGTGGCCAGGTGCTATACCGATAGTGAGTTGCATTTACTGTGGAAGACAGCATGATGGGGTAAAGGGTGGGAGTAGTGTCCCACAGTAGGACAGCATTGCAAGGAATGTGGCAAGTTAAACCATTTGAACAGTGTATGCAAGACCAGAGGAAGGTCTCAGAAAGATTCAGTTAGACTTGTACAAGAGGGGGATGGCACATTACACTTCATGACTCTCTCCTTGAGTATGAGAACATATCAGGTTCAGACTGTTGGGAAAGGAACGTAACAAGAAACAATACTTTTAAAAGACACCATAATAGAGTCTCAACTTAAATGTATATCCCGAATTAAAAAACATAATAAGAAAACCAAAAAAGAGCAACCGTAAACAACAAAGTAAAGGAAGCAGTGAGAGGCAAAAACGAATCCTTTAAAAAGTGGAGGTTAAATCCTAGTGAGGAAAATAGAAAGGAGCATAAATGAAGTGTAAAAATACAATGAGGAAGGCCAAAAAAGAATTTGAGGAACAGTTACCCAAAGACTCAAAAAGTAATAGCAAATGTTTTTTAAGTACATCAGATGTAGGAAGCCTGCTAAACAACCAGTGGGGTCACTGGACGATTGAGGTATTAAAGGAGCACTCAAGGACGATAAGGCCATTGCGGAGAAACTAAATGAATTCTTTGCATTGGTCTTCACGGCTGAGGATGTGAGAGAGATTCCCGAACCTGAGCCATTCTTTTTAGGTGACAGATCTGAGGAACTCCCCAGATTGAGGTATCATTAGAGGAAGTTTTGGAACAAATTGATAAATTAAACAGCAATAAGTCACCAGGACCAGATCGTATTTACCCAAGAGTTCAGAAGGAACTCAAATGTGAAAGTGCAGAACTACTAACTGTCATCTGTAACCTATCATTTAAATCAGCTTCTGTACCAGATGACTGGAGGATCGCTAACGTGATGCCAATTTTTAAAAAGGGCTCCAGAGGTGATCCCAGCAATTACAGGCCTGTAAGCCTGACTTCTTTACAGGGCAAACTGGTTGAAACTATAATAAAGAACAATATTGGCAGACATATAGATTAACATAATTTGTTGAGGAAGAGTCAACTTGGTTTTAGTAAAGGGAAATCATGCCTCACCAATCTACTAGAACTCTTTGAGGGGATCAACAATCATATGGACCAAGGGGATCCAGTGGATACAGTGTACTTAGATTTTCAGAAAGCCTTTGACAAGATCCCTCACCAAAGGCTCTTACGCCAAGTAAGCTGCCATGGGATAAGAGGGAAGGTGCTCTCATGGATTGGTAACTGGTTAAAAGATAGGAAACAAAGGGTAGGTATAAATGGTCAGTTTTCAGAATAGAGAGAGGTGAATAGTGGTGTCCCCCAGGGGTCTGTTCTGGGACCAGTCCTATTCAACATATTCATAAATGACCTGGAAAAAGGGGTAAACAGTGAGGTGGCAAAATTTTCAGATGTTACAAAATTACTAAAGATAGTTAAGACCCAGGCAGACTGCGAAGAGCTACAAAAGGATCTTTCCAAACTGGGTGACTGGGCAACAAAATGCCAGATGAAATGTAATGTTGATAAATGCAAAGTAATGAACATTTGAAAATATAATCCCAACTATACATATAAAATGATGGGGTCTAAATTAGCTGTTATCACTCAAGAAAGAGATCTTGGAGTCATTGCTGATAGTTCTCTGAAAACATCCACTCAATGTGCAGCGGCAGTCAAAAAAGCAAACAGAATACTGGGAATAATTAAGAAAGGGATAGATAATAGGACAGAAAATATCAGGTTGCCTCTCTATAAATCCCAGGTACACCCACATCTTAAAAAAGATATCCTGGAATTGGAAAAGGTTCAGAAAAGGGCAACAAAAATGATTAGGGTTATGGAACAGATTCCTTATGAGGAGAGGTTAATAAGACTGGGACTTTTCATCTTGGAAAAGAGACGACTAAGGGGAGATATGATTGAGGTCTATAACATCATGACTGGTGTAGAGAAAGCAGATAAGGAAGTGTTGTTTACTACTTCTCATAACACAAGAACTAGGGGTCACCAAATGAAATTAATAGGGAGCAGGTTTAAAACAAATAAAATGAAGTATTTCTTCACACAATGCACAGTCAACCTGTGGAACTCCTTGCCAGAGGATGTTGTGAAGGCCAAGACCATAACAGGGTTCAAAAAAGAACTAGATAAATTCATGGTGGATAGGTCCATCAATGGCTATTAGCCAGGATGGGCAGGAATGGTGTCCCGAGCCTCTGTTTGCCAGAAGCTGAGAATGAGCGACAGGGGTGGAACACTTGATGATTACCTGTTCTGTTTATTCCCTCTGGGGCATCTGGCACTGGCCACTGTCGAAAGACAGGATAATGGGCTAGATGGACCTTTGGTCTGACCCAGTAGGGCCATTCTTGTGTTCTTAATCACTGTGCATGCAATAAGGTTAATAGGGACATGCCCTGTGCAATTTCAGATGGATAGCCGGGCCTACAGCAATGTGATACCTTGGGGTGAATTTGATTCAAACACACCCATTACAAAAAGCAGGCACGATCTAATAATGTACAATGAGAGGATGATACAATGTTAGGAAAATGTGAGCTCATAGTAACTAGCTCGAAAAACAACAGACAGTCTCAACTGAAGATTGTGATGGTGGATGGCAAACTCTATAGGTCCCTCTTGGGGAATACAGCCATACAAACCATGGAGCTGATCGCTGTGCAGCACCAGAATTTTGTAGTGCAGTGCAAGAAGCACAAGGGGGAGTCCTATGGACAGTGGAGACAATTTTAAAAGCATATGGGGATGTTTTCAAAGGTGATGAATGTCTTGAATGAAAGCTGCAACTGGAAGTAGACCCCCACAGTGGAACCTGTGTACTGACCAGGAAGAAAAATTCCAGAGGCACTATATAATCCAGCATACAAGGAGCTCAAAAGTCTTCAGAACAGGGGTGTCATAGCACCTGCAGAGGCCACTACAACTTAGGTAAGCAACATGGTGGTAATAAGGAAGCCATCAGGAAAATTACATATCTACATAGACCCAAAGCCACTAAACTGGGCATTAAAAAGATGCTACCATCCAATGTTTGCAGAACAAGATTGTTATAGCTGGCAAACTCCAAAAGCCTCAATCCTCTCTCATTGGTTACCACATTACAGAAAGGGCCAAAATAATCTCACCAATCTGCCTATGCATCAGTACCCACTTTAGCATTTCTTGTACAATCTGGACATATTTCTTGTGTACCTTATCAATGATGTCTTGGAGCTGATTGTAAAAATCTTCAATTTGCTCATTGTCATAGTCTGTTGTAGGGGCGTAGACTTGTACCACTGTGATATTAAACGGTACTGGCTTTAGCAGATGGAAATAAGTCTGCTGGACATTGGGTGGCATCCTAATACTGAATTCTTGATATCTTTATGCACAAGAAATCCTACGCCATTGACATGTTTGTCCTCTCCACTGTAATAGAGTAGATGGCCTTCTTCCATTAGTATCTCTCCAAAGTTCTTCCATCTGACCTCAGAGATTCCTAGGAGGTGCCAGGTGTATTGTTCCATTTCGTATGTGAGTTCTTTCAACCTCCCTATTTGTCTCAGTGTCCTTACATTCCATGTGGCTATGGTGATGTTCCTTCCATGGATCTTCTTTGTTGGGGTTACACCAGTAGTATACTTGTCACGTCTGCCGTGGTGGGAGACGGATGGCAAGGTCATTATTAACCCGGGCTGTGATCAATCCAGTATGAACATCGTTGTCTTGCTCATCACATGATGTATCTTGGGCAAATTTCTAACCTGGAGGAGCCCATCCCTCCCCAGGCAGCCCCTTTTAATCACCTCTTATGGCATGCAGGAAGAGCAGTAGGCCTATTCTGTCTCCGGACCCACAATGTGTTCTTGCAACACATTAGGAGCACATAAAGCATTCAGATGATCAACATGGCACACACCTAATGGTCTACATCACAGCCAGATCGACTACATCATGGTGCAACACCGATTTTGTTCTGGGATTAACAGAGCTAAAACAAGGAGCTTCCCCAGTGCTGATATTGGAAGTGATCACGACTAAATTTTTGGCTGCGGCTAAGAAAAATTGTCAGGTCAAAGTTGACTAGAACCAAGTTTGACTTAGAAAGACTCAGAGACTGAAACATTGCAGAGTCATTCCAAGCAATGATCGGTGGAAAATTTGCCCCGCTGCTTGCTCTAGAGGAAGATGTAGAAACCATGACTAACAATTTCAACGCTGTAATGAATGAGGCAGCAATGGACATCCTTGGGAAACATCGTAAGAAGACAAAACCTTGGGTCACAAATGAAATACTACAAATGTGTGACATTAGAAGAGAATTTAAGAGAGACAAGAACAACACTGAGGGAGCTGATAAATACAGAGTGATTGGCAGAAAGATCAAGAAAGGCATGAAGATGTGGACTGAAAAACAAAGCTCTAAAATTGAAGAGTATCAATAATAAAAATAGCAAACAAGCCTTCCAGGTTGTAAAAGATCTGATGAAGGAACGGTGGACCAAAACTAATGCAATTCAAGACAAAGAAGGGAACAGTTTTACAGAAAAAAGGTGGACAATAGGTGGACAATCTACTGCTCTGATCTATACAACCACGAGACAAATGGAGATCCTAGGGTCTTAGACAGCCCAGATTCAACATAGGAGAATGACTTTCCAGTACTACGTGAAGAAGTGGAGACAGCTGTGAAATCATTCAAGAACAGAAAGGCTACAGGTATTGAGAACATCCCAGTGGAACTGATGAAATTCGGAGGAGAAATAGTAATCGATGCACTCACCAAAATCTGCAACAAGATCTAGCAGACCGGTGAGTGGCCCTCCACGTGGACACAGTCACTAATCATCACTCTGCCAAAGAACGGCAACCTGAAACTGTGTCAAAATTATCAGACCATAAAATTAATTAGCTATCCCAGCAAAGTGACGTTGAAAGTCATATTGAACAGATTGAAGCCACAAGCAGAGAATATCATCCCTGAAGAACAGGTTGGCTTTCGTGCTGGAAGAAGTACCACAGAACAGATTTTCAACCTTCGTGTTCTATGTGAGAAGTACTTATAACACCAGCAGGACATCTACCACACCTTTGTTGGCTTCAAGAAGGCATTTGACAGGTATGGCACAAAGCTCTCTGGGCAACCATGAAGAAGTACAATGTTGGTCGTAAGCTTATTCTTACCATTAAACAACTGTATGCCAGGGCCAGCAGTGCAGTTCTCATCAATGGCACAATAGGAGAGTGGTTTTGTACCACTGTTGGAGTCTGGCAAGGCTGCCTTCTTTCGCCCACAGTGTTCAACATCTACTTGGAGCACATAATGACTGATGCCCTAGAAGATCACATATGCGCAGTCAGCATTGGGGGGTGAATGATACCAAATCATCAGTTCACTGATGACATTGGTGGCCTGGCAGGCAGCGAAGATGAACTTGCCAACCTTGTGAAATGATTGGATGAAACCTCCACAAAATATGGCATGGAAATCAGTGCAGAGAAAACCAAGTTGATGACAAACAAACTTGATTGGATCAGCTCACATATCACTGTCTGTGGACAGAGCTGGAGACAGTGAAACAGTTCAAGTATTTGGGGGCAATCATCACTGATGAAGGATCCAAGGCAGAAATTCGGGCAAGATCTGTGCAATCAACAGCAGCAATGGCAAACCTAAAGCCAATTTGGAGGAATAAGAACTGGAATCCAAACTGACACTGCTGCACACATTGGTCATCTCCATTTTTCCGTATGCATGCGAGACATGGACCCTTATGGCAGAACTTGAATGGAAAATACAGGTAGTAGAGATGAGCTACCCAGGATTTTACGGAAGTATCTCCTACTTTGACCACATCACTAATGAAGAGATCCGCAACATCATCACCCAATGCGCTGGGTCATATGAAGACCTTCTGATGACCGTGAAGAAGCCAAGCTGAAGTGGTATGGCCATGTAACAAGATCATCTGATCTATCCAAGATCATCCTCCAAGGGACAGTACAGGGGAAGAGAAGAAGAGGTAGACAGAAGAAGAGATGGATTGACAACATAAAAAAGTGGACAGGAATGGACTTCATGGAGACTCAAGCACTGACACATAATCGTCAGGGGTGGAGACAATTGGTTGATTGCTCATCAATGAGGGTGCCCCAACGACCAATGCAGTTATGGGAGTGATGATGATGATAATGATTATGTTGACCATCCAGTGTCCACAGGTGGTGACATCTTGCCAGAAATTTCTAAAGCCAGAATCTTGACAGTTTGTGATGTGAGGAATAGGTTTTGGCACATAAGCCTGCATAAAGAGTCCAGCATGCTGCAAACTTTGCAACACCATTTCGTCCTTACATATGTCTGCCTATGCTGATGGACATAGGTCCAGCACCAAACATATTTCAGAGAGGACTCCCCGAAGCTCTTGAAGGAAATAATTGCAGATGATATCCTCATGATTGGTGAAGAGAGCAATGATACAGAAGGTAAATGAGATCATGACAGAAAACTACAAGATTTCTACAGCAATGCAGGGACAAGAACTGTACTGTCCCTTGGAGGATGATGGAGGGAGGGATAGCTCAGTGGTTTGAGCACTGGCCTGCTAAACCCAGGGTTGTGAGTTCAATCCTTGAGGGGGCCATTTAGGGATCTGGGGCAAAAATTGGGGATTGGTCCTGCTTTGAGCAGGGGGTTGGACTAGATGACCTCCTGAGGTCCCTTCCAACCCTGATATTCTCTGATTCTATAACAATCAGCCCAGGGAAAAATGTGATGTAAACAGCATGAGGTGATATACATTGCATATCTGCTCACAGCAGAGGGCCTGAATGCAGGTCCCAGTGAGATCAAAGCAGTCAGAGACATGCCAGCTCCAGCAGATGTGAAAGGGATAAAGGAATGATAAATTTTCTGTCCAAATTTTGTCCATAGTTGGCTACAGTAGCAGAACCACATGCCAGCTCACAAGGCAGGATGTTTAGTGGGACTGGGCAAGTTACCAACAGCAAGTATTTGACATGCAGAAACAAATAATATTGAGTACTCTTGTCCTAAAGTACTACCGGCCAGGAGAGCCACTGACACGCCAGTGTGATGTAATGGAGAAAGGATTGAGGTAGCTGTTTTGCAGAAGTTTATGACTGCAGAGCCCTGTCAGAGACTGAACAGGAGTATGAGCAAATAGAAAGAGTTTCTGTCTGTGGTATTTGGAGTGGAGTGATTCCATCAGTACATCTATGGTTACGCAGTAATACTGCAATCGGACAACAAATCCATAGAGAAAATCATAGCAAAGGCCCTTTTTAGTGCTCCAAAAAGATTGCAGTCTATGCTGATACACCCCAAGCACTAGCAGGTGGTCAGATACGGTCCAGGATGATTACTGGTGTTAGCCAACACCATGGACACCGGGCATAATAGGCCAGGGGAGTTGCAGGGTTTGGCAGCGAAATTTTTGCTTTTATTATGCCCCATGCAGGTTCCGGGGCAGCTGAGGAGGCACAAACCTTCATGGGGCATATCAAAAGCATCTTCCAATGGACAATTTTCCCCTGGGCGGTGGGCTGGTTGGGTCTGGGGAGGGGAAGCACGGTGCAGCTGTGGCCAGCCCTGGGCTCCTCCAGGCATGGGGAGGCTCAGCTCTGGGCTTCAGCCAGCCCAGCCGGGGCTCCTCCAGGTGTGGGAGGGGGAGGCTCAGGGCTTTGGTCAGCCTGGGGCTCCTCAGGGCATGGGGTGGGGGGCGGGAAACTTGTGGCTCTGGCTGTGGGAGTGCGCAGGGGGTCTCGGGGCTCCGGCTGTGGGGAGGGCATGGGCGGAACGGGAGGAGCTGGGGGCTAGCATCCCCAGAGGAGGGCTCCACCAGCTGCCCATGGCTGACATCCTGAACAAGGCGTATATACCCAGCATCAGCAATTTGTGGGTAGGGGATTAGGACACTGAATCCATTAACATGTTTCAGAGTAACAGCCGTGTTAGACTGTATTCGCAAAAAGAAAAGGAGTACTTGTGGCACCTTAGAGACTAACCAATTTATTTGAGCATGAGCTTTCGTGAGCTACAGCTCACTTCATCGGATGCATCTGTAGCCCACGAAAGCTCATGCTCAAATAAATTGGTTAGTCTCTAAGGTGCCACAAGTACTCCTTTTCTTTTTGCGAATCCATTAACATGTTGCACTATCTCCCAGTTTCAACAGCGAAGCTGATAGAAATCAAAGAGACTATACAAAAAGACATCCAACTACAGGAAGTTAAGAAAGCTCTTGTCCCCACTTCATTACATAAGAATATCATGCAAAAAATACATGCCTCACATCTGGGCATTGACAACTGTCTTAGATGAGCTCAAGAGTGTTCTTATTGGCCAGGAATGAATGTGCAACTCTGCTCCTTGATAAACGGGTGTGACACCTGCCAGTCATGTGTTAACAGCCAGCAAAAAGAGATTTTGTTACCACATGAACTGCTCACCCAATCATGGGAAATGGTGGGAGTGGACTTATTTACTTTAAAAGAAAATAGTGGACTACTATTTAAACTTCTGGGAGGTCGATGTTCTGCCTGATACAAGAAGCAAGTCAGTGATTGGCAAACTGAAGGTCAACTTTGTGAGATATGTCATTCCAAACACTGTATTCACCAGTAATGGACCCCAGTTTGCCTTGAAAGAATTCAAGGAATTTGCATGCACGTGGGAGTTTGATCACCACACCAGCTCCTTAGTACACCCACAGAATAATGGTAAGGTGGAATCAGCTGTTAAAACAGCTAAGAGACTGTTACACAAGGCTGTTTCTTCTGGTTCAGACCCCGAGTTAGCATTTTTAGTACACAGGAATACCTCATCACAGTGCTGCCAAAACAATTCAATGTAAACACTGATGGGATGAAGGACCAAAACCCTGCTACCAATGAGGGGAGACCTTGCAGATCAATGGAGATACTGCTGAGAGAAGGTGGCCAACAATCTTTTCAATTTTTTGAATTACCTTATATTTTATTGTTGTCACAAACATGATTACTCTACAATTTCTTACACATGCCAGCAGTACATCACAATGACATAGCCAGGTAACCTGCCTCTTGGATCACACGAGATATCTGAGGATTTCCAGACTCCCCCCCACCCCCTTACCAGTATCTGAGGATGATGACGTTCTTTAAGATGTAACCTGCCATGGTATGTCCGACATACCTAGGGACTGGACATTATACAGTCTTAATGCTTCACTTAGTCCTGTGGCCACTGGTACTGCTAATACTATAGGAAGGATCCATGTTTCATCAAGCTTGCTCCTTTCTTAAGGTTTGGTCTAGACTAGGAGCTTATGTTGGTATAACTATGTCATTCAGGGGTGTGGAATACCCACACCCTAAGTGACACAGTCATACTGACCTAACCCTCAGTGTAGACCGTCAACGGAGGGCTTCTCCTGTTGACAGTTACCACCTCCTGGGGAGACGGGTACCTGTGCTGACAGGAGACGCTCTCCCATCGGCGTAGGTAACGTCTTCGCTAAGTGCTACACTGGCATTGGAGCAGCTGCACCGCTGCCATGCTATAAGTGTAGATAAGCCCTCAGCATAACTGATCCGTGAGTAACGCCCGACCCTGCACCAATCTACTCCTTTTATTTTCATCCATTGTTCTAGCATCTTATTTGTTATGAACCCAGGCACTTCCCCACCTTGAGTTTCTTTTAGTCAAACTTGTAGCTCCTGTATGGAAGCTGCTGTACGACGAACATGTAATCACCTTTGCTTTGACACAGTAGGACGGTTCATGATTTTTCCCATTACGCTGATTGCTGCTTCCACTTCCCTAAACAGCTGTCCTGTTATCCTAGCATCTTGAACATCCTTTAAATCCTCCCCTATATCCTCATTCTGCTGTTTATTTAACTTTGTTAACAGGTTTTGTAATTGAACTCTCATATTCTGATTTTCCTCCAACAATACTGTGATATCCATATGATTCCATGCAGAAGTTTCCAACACCCCAACTTCTAATACTGTTCCCATATCTCTTTTATCTCTCTTCCCCTGATTCTGTCCCTTCTCAAGCCACCAAATGTCCTCTAATTCCACTCCATCCATTGACTGTCTGAAATTTTGCACTACTGTTGCTATCATTTGCATACAGAAGCATACATATGTTGCATGACAGAGCTGCTGTGGTAATGTAAAATTAGTTAAATCCATTACTAAAGGTATCATTTGGCACTGTACATTATTATACATAATCTGATGTTCATGATTTATCACTAGTCCATTGTCAAATCCTGCTTCTGTTTCTGGGCATGGTTCATTATTTTGCTTCAATTCAGGAGGAGGAGGCATTATTACCCCAGTATGTTCAGGAGTGGTAGAGGCACTCTGCCAGTCCTTAATCACATTCAGAGAGAAGGTCAAAGTCCCAGTCACTTTCCTGGCATGGTAGATGGACTCATGGGCGGCAGTTCAGTGATCTGCTAAAAGAACTGTAATATTTTCGATGAGTGTTAACTGTGTGCTATGAAGGATTAGGTTAGCCATTATCATTCCATTTCAACACACCGCACCCTCAAGATCCCCCAGTCCAAGTCCCTGCTCCTCAGAGTTGCTTATGCTGCAGGATCCTCCACCTTAGCTGTGGTCCAGTCTGTTAGCAAGGAGGCTATTAATCAGCTACCCCAGACTGATAGCAACATATCTCTTGCTGATCCCTCAATGCTGACTGAAACTGTGAAAGCAATTGACCTGCTGTCAAATGGCAAAGCACCTGAAACAGATGCTATCAGCAGAAGTCTATAAGGCCAGAGGCTTGCACATGGCTCTGAAACTGACTGAATTTTTCCGATCAATGTAGACTCAAGGAACTATACCCCAGGAGTACAAGGATGCATCCATCATTCACTTGTACAAGCAGAAAGGCAACTGACAATCCTGCAATAACTATCCAGGTATCTCCTTGTTCTCAATATCCAGCAAAATTCTCACCAGAATTCTGCTGAATCGCCTTGTGCAACATACTGAACAAGGGCTCCTGCCTAACAGTCAGTGTCGCTTCAGGAAAGCATGCAGGACCATAGACGTGGTGTTTGCAGCTTGTCAACTTCAGGAGAAATGCCAGGAACAGAACTCAAACCTGTATATGACTTTCATTGATCTGACAAAAGCATTTGATACAGTCAGTTGGGAGGGCCTTTGGAAGATCATGGCAAAATTCAGTTGCCCAGAGAAATTCATAGCAATGGTTCGGCAATTCCATGATGGCATATTCATTCATGTTAGGGATGGCAGTGAGTCATCTGAACCATTCCCAGTCACAAAGGGAGTCAAGTACGGCTATGTGTTGGCCCCAACCCTCTTCAGTATGATGCCATGCTTACAGATGCCTTTCATGACTGTGACACCAGGATTGGCATCAGATACTGGATTGATGGCACGCTTTTCAATCTGAGGAGACTACAGGCAAAGATGAAAGTCCAGGAAGTGTTTGTTCATGATCTTCTGTTTGCTGATGACTGTTCCCTGAATGCCAAATCTGAGTCTGACATGCAGCGTCGTACGGACTATTTCTCTTCAGCTTGTGACAATTTTGGTCTCAAAATCAACGTCAAGAAGAAAGAAGTGACGTACTAGCCTGCAGCAGGAAAGCCTTACCTAGACCCTAGTGTCACAGAGAATGGCCAAACCCTCCAGGCAGTGGAGAAGTTTACCTACCTCAGCAGTACACTGTCATGTGCAGTTCATATCGATGATTAAACCAGCAGTAGAATTGCTAAAGCAAGTGTGGCCTTTGGCAGACTATGTGCAAATGTGTGGCAACGCAGCTGCATTAGTCAACAAACAAAACTGAATGTCTACAAAGCCATTGTGTTACCAACTTTGATGTATGCATGCAAAACCTGGATAGAGTATAGATGCCATGTTATAAAGCTAAATCACTTTCATTTGGGCTGTCTGAGGAAACTGATGGGGATAAGATGGCAAGACAAGGTTCCAGATACTGAGGTTTTCATATGGGCACAGGTACCAACTTTGTAATTTCCTGGGGGGGGGTGCTTGACCCCTGCTCTACCTCAGGCCCTGCCTCCACTCCACCCCTTCCCCAAGGCCCCACCCCATCTCTTCCCGTCCCTGCTCCGCTCCCGCCCTGTCTCTTCCTGCCCCATTCAGCTCCTCCCCTGAGCACACCCGACCCTCACTTCACCCTGGATCACCAGCCCTGGAGCACCCACGGAGACGGAGCCTATGGCGCGTATTCCAAGCATCCATATTTTGTTTATGAAATCACAGATGAGATGGCCAGGCCATGTCACCAGAATGTCAGATGAGCAACTGCCAAAGATCTTTTATGGTGAGATAAAGGAAGACCAGAAGAAATGTTTCAGAGACTCCCTCGAATTATCCTTGAGGCATTTCAACATTGACTCAGAGTTTTTGGAAGATCTCTCTCGTGATTGTTCTACCTGACAAAGTCTTATCCATACCAGAGCTATAGTCTATGAGCCGAGGAGAACTACTAAGGCAGAGCAGAAATGCCAGCAGCGTAAATCTTGCAACAGCAACATGTCTGCTGTTAATCAAGTATCTCATAGCAGCATTTCTTGTTCAGTGTGTCACAGACAGTTCAAAGCTCAAATTGGCCTGATCAGTCACTTACTTGTACAGAGAAACCAGACCAATCAGTGATGTCATGGTCATCTTTGAACTCAAAGGACGAACAACAATAACCAGAATACTGTCGGTGGTGCGCCAAGATGGTCTTAAATCACATTGGGATTCTGGAAGAACGTCTTCGGCAAGAAGGAGGAGACAGTTCAAAAGGATGCAAGCTAGGATCTTCCTGGCAATGGAGAGGAGATCAATACCACGGTAATTCCCGTACATTGAGTTGTCCCATTTCTTAAAAATGGTCACAATATTGGCATTCTTTTAGGTTGGGTGGAATTTCCCCATTAACCCAAATTCTAACAAGAAACTGATGAAGTTTTTGCACAAGTGCTATTCCACCAGCTTTGAAGACCTGCATGGGATGCCACCTGGGCCTGGTACCTTGTTGTTTCTTGTGTGAGTGATGGCACGCCAAACTTCTCAGAAGATGAGGAATCATCAAGAGGTTCTATTACTGGATGCTGATTCTTGATGTCATGCAGCAACCTTTAAGATGGGTGAACTAGAATACCTCATGTTAAAGGAGGATATTGATATAATAGGCATCACAGAAACCTGGTGGAGGGAGGACAATCAATGGGACACAATCATTCCGGGGTACAAAATATATTGGAAGGACAGAACAGGTCGTGCCGGGGGGCGGGGGGGGGGAGTGGCACTATGTGTGAAACAAAATGTAGAATCAAATGAAATAAAAATCTTAAATGAATCCATGTTCCATAGAATCTCTATGGATAGTAATTCCAGGCTCTAATATGAATATAACAGTAGGGATCTATTATCGATCACCTGACCAGGACAGTGATAGTGACGATGAAATGCTAAGGGAGATTAGAGAGGCTATCAAAATAAAGAACTCAATAATAGTGGGGGATTTCAATTATCCCCATATTGACTGGGTACATGTCACTCAGGATGAAATGCAGAGACAAAATTTCTCGATACTTTAAATGGCTGCTTCTTGGAGCAGCTGGTACAGGAACCCACCAGGGGAGAGGCAACTCTGGATCTAGTCCTGAGTGGAGCGCAGGATCTGGTCCAAGAGGTAACTATAACAGGACCGCTTGGAAATAGTGACCATAATATAACAACATTTAACATTCCTGTGGTGGGCAGAACACCTCAACAGCCCAACAACATGGCATTTAATTTCAGAAAGGGGAACTATGCAAAAATGAGGAGGTTAGTTAAACAGAAATTAAAAGGTACAGTGACTAGAGTGAAATCCCTGCAAGCTGCATGGACACTTTTCAAAGACCCCATAATAGAGGCGCAACTTAAATGTATACCCCAAATTAAAAAACACAGTAAAAGAACTAAGTAAGAGCCACCATGGCTTAACCACCATGTAAAAGAAGCAGTGAGAGATAAAAAGGCATCTTTTAAAAAATGGAAGTCAAATCCTAGTGAGGTAACTAGAAAGGAGCATAAACACTGCCAAATTAAATGTAAAAATGTAATAAGAAAAGCCAAAAAGGAGTTTGAAGAACAGCTAGCCAAAAACTCAAAAGGTAATAACAAAATGTTTTTTAAGTACATCAGAAGCAGGAAGTCTGCTAAACAACCAGTGGGGCCCCAGGACGATCGAGATACAAAAGGAGCATTTAAAGATGATAAAGTCATCGCAGAGAAACTAAATGAATTCTTTGCTTCAGTCTTCACAGCTGAGGATGTTAGGAAGATTCCCAAAACTGAGCCATCTTTTATAGGTGACAAATCTGAGGAATTGTCACAGACTGAAGTGTCACTAGAGGAGGTTTTGGAATTAATTGATAAACTTAACAGCAACAAGTCACCGGGACCAGATGGCATTCACCCAAGAGTTTTGAAAGAACTCAAATGTGAAATTGCAGAACTATTAACTATGGTTTGTAACCTGTCCTTTAAATCAGCTACTGTACCCAGTGATTGGAAGATAGCTAAAGTAACGCCAATATTTAAGAAGGGCTCTAGAGGTGATCCTGGCAATTACAGACCAGTAAGTCTAACGTCAGTACCGGGCAAATTAGCTGAAACAATAGTAAAGAATAAAATTGTCAGACACAGACGAACATAAATTGTTGCGCAAAAGTCAACATGGTTTCTGTAATGGGAGATCATGTTTTACTAATCTATTAGAGTTCTTTGAGGGGTCAACAAACATGTGGACAAGGGGGATCCAGTGGACATTGTGTACTTAGATTTCCAGAAAGCCTTTGACAAGCCTTTGACAAAGTCCCTCACCAAAGGCTCTTATGTAAATTAAGTTGTCATGGGATAAGAGGGAAGATCCTTTCATGGATTGAGAACTGGTTAAAGGACAGGGAACAAAGGGTAAGAATAAATGGTAAATTTTCAGAATGCAGAGGGGTAACTAGTGGTGTCTCCCAAGGGTCAGTCCTAGGAGCAATTCAATTATCAATTCAATTTATTCATAAATGATCTGGAGAAAGGGGTAAACAGTGAGGTGGCAAAATTTGCAGATGATACTAAACTGCTCAAGATAGTTAAGACCAAAGCAGACTGTGAAGAACTTCAAAAAGATCTCACAAAAATAAGTGATTGGGCAACAAAATGGCAAATGAAATTTAATGTGGATAAATGTAAAGTAATGCACATTGGAAAAAATAACCCCAACTATACATAGAATATGATGGAGGCTAATTTAGCTACAACTAATCAGGAGAAAGATCTTAGAGTCATCGTGGATAGTTCTCTGAAGATGTCCATGCAGTGTGCAGCGGCAGTCAAAAAAGCAAACAGAATGTTAGGAATCATTAAAAAAGGCACAGAGAATAAGTGGGAGAATATCTTATTGCCCTTATATAAATCCATAGTACGCCCACATTTGACTACTGCGTACAGATGTGGTCCCCTCATCTCAAAAAAGATATACTGGCATTAGAAAAGGTTCAGAAAAGGGCAACTAAAATGATTAGGGATTTGGAACAGGTCCCATATGAGGAGAGATTAAAGAGGCTAGGACTTTTCAGCTTGGAAAAGAGGAGACTAAGGGGGGATATGATAGAGGTATATAAATTCATGAGTGGTGTGGAGAAAGTGAATAAGGAAAAGTTATTTACTCATTCCCATAATATAAGAACTAGGGGCCACCAAATGAAATTAAAGGGTAGCAGGTTTAAAACAAATAAAAAGGAAGTTCTTCACTCAGCGCACAGTCAGCCTGTGGAACTCCTTGCCTGAGGAGAATCATAGAATATCATAGAATCATAGAATATCAGGGTTGGACGGGACCTCAGGGTCATCTAGTCCAACCCTCTGCTCAAAGCAGGACCAATCCCCAACTAAATCATCCCAGCCAGGGCTTTGTCAAGCCTGACCTTAAAAACTTCTAAGGAAGGAGATTCCACCACCTCGCTAGGTAACGCATTCCAGTGTTTCACCACCCTCCTAGTGAAAAAGTTTTTCCAAATATCCAACCTAACCTCCCCCACTGCAACTTGAGACCATTACTCCTCGTTCTGTAATCTGCTACCACTGAGAACAGTCTAGATCCATCCTCTTTGGAACCCCCTTTCAGGTAGTTGAAAGCAGCTATCAAATCCCCCCTCTTTCTTCTCTTCCACAGACTAATCAATCCCAGTTCCCTCAGCCTCTCCTCGTAAGTCATGTTTTCCAGTCCCCTAATCATTTTTGTTGCCCTCCGCTGGATGCTTTCCAATTTTTCCACATCCTTCTTGTAGTGTGGGGCCCAAAACTGGACACAGTACTCCAGATGAGGCCTCACCAATGTCGAATAGAGGGGAACGATCACGTTGTTGTGAAGGCTAGTACTGTAACAGGGTTTAAAAGAGAACTCGATAAATTCATGGAGGTTAAGTCCATTAATGGCTATTAGCCAGTATGGGTAAGGAATGATGTCCCTAGCCTCTGTTTGTCAGAGGGTGGAGATGGATGGCAGGAGAGAGATCACTTCATAGAATCATAGAATATCAGGGTTGGAAGGGACCTCAGGAGGTCATCTATTCCAACCCCCTGCTCAAAGCAGGGCCAATCCCCAACTAAATCATCCCAGCCAGGGCTTTGTCAAGCCTGACCTTAATCATTTGTTTAATCATCCATTAATCACTTGATCATTACCTGTTAGGTTCACTCCCTCTGGGGCACCTGGCATTGGCCACTGTCGGTAGACAGGATACTGGGCTGGATGGACCTTTCGTCTGACCCAGTATGGCTATTCTTATGTTCTTATGTGCTTTGAACTACAGCTTTAAGCCAATTATAAGTATCTTGGTTTTACTGGTGTCAAGGTTCCTTCCCCACTCTGAACTCTAGGGTACAGATGTGGGGACCTGCATGAAAACCTCCTATGCTTACTTTTACCAGCTTAGGTTAAAACTTCCCCAAGGTACAAACTATTTTATCCTTTGCCCTTGGACTTCCACTGCCACCACCAAACGTTTATCTGGGTTTATTTATTAGGAAAGCGTTGTTTGGAAACATCTTTCCCCCCAAAAATCCTCCCAACTCTTGCACCCCACTTCCTGGAGAAGGTTTGGTAAAAATCCTCACCAATTTGCATAGGTGACCACAGACCCAAACCCTTGGATCTTAAGAACAATGAAAAAGCATTCAGTTTCTGAAAAGAAGGATTTTAATAGAAGTAAAAAGTAAGAAAGAATCACCTCTGTAAAATCAGGATAGTAAATACCTTACAGGGTAATTAGATTCAAAACATAGAGAATCCCTCTAGGCAAAACCTTAAGTTACAAAAAGACACACAGACAGGAATATTCATTCTATTCAGCACAGCTTGATTTCTCAGCCATTTAAAGAAATCATAATCTAACGCATATCTAGCTAGATTATTACTAAATTCTAAAACTTCATTCCTGTTCTGTCCCCGGCAAAAGCATCACACAGACAGACACAGACCCTTTGTTTTTCTCCCTCCTCCAGGTTTTGAAAGTATCTTGTCTCTCCATTGGTCATTTTGGTCAGGTGCCAGAGAGGTTATCCTAGCTTCTTAACCATTTACAGGTGAAAAGATTTTTCCTCTGGCCAGGAGGGATTTTAAAGGTGTTTACCCTTCCCTTTATATTTATGACAACTGGTTAGAGGGTTCATTCCGCCAAGTGCAAAATGCGCTTCTCTTCTGATGAATAAGTACTAGGATTTCCTTGTTGTTCTCATCAAACCAATCCTGATGGTGGTGAGTGGAATATCCAATCGATTTAACACATGCCTTGTGAATAATGGTCTTGAACTCCTCCCAGTGTGTTTGGATGTCATTGATGTTGTCAGGGAGGTCAGAGAGCCTCTCAATGAAGTGTTGCTGAAGAATCTCATGACTAGAGTGATTTTGAAGTGCACTCCTTTCAGTTGCTTAAGGTGTTATGTTGCAAGCCGCATGTTCACAATTGATTTGACTAAATGATTGTCTGTCCACCAGTCATCCATACCTCTCATGCCTCATGTAATATGGCCATCAGTATGATCACGGGCTCTGACAATGACATAGTCAAGAAGATGCCAGTGTTCGGAACATGGGTGTTTCCAAGTGGTCTTATATTTGTCCCTCTGTCTCAAGATGGTATTTGGAATAAGAAAAGCATCCTCCACACATTTGCTGAGGAGAAAAATGCTGTTAACTTTACCCACCCCTTCTTTCCCAGTGGTGCCTCTCCAGAGTTTGGGATGTCACCCAACTCTGGCATTGAAGTCATCCACAAGGATAAGCTTGTCTTCCTTGGCTGTGACAGAGAGAACTGCATCAAGAGCACAGTAGAACTGCTCCTTATTTTCTTTGTTATTGTCAAGTGTGGGAGCATACACACTGATGATCGTGGCATACTGGTCATTAGTAATCTCAAGATGAAGAATCATGAGACATTCTTTAATACTCATAGGGAATTCAAAAAGCTGGCTAGCAATCTTGTTCTAGATGGCAAACCAAGCACATGAATAAACCTCTCTTCTGATGGCTGTCCTTTCCAAAAGAAGGTATAGTCACCTCCATTTTTGTTGCATGACAGATCCAAGAGAAGTGTAGAGAACACCACCAGCCATTGTTATGGCTATGGCTATGATTTAGTCATGGGTATTTTTAGTAAAAGTCATGGACAGGTCACGGGCAATAAAGTAAAAGTCATGGCCTGTGACCTGTTCATGAGTTTTACTAAAAATATCCCTAACTAAATCTTAGGTGCCCTGGGGTCAGCCATTTTGGCCACTGCAGAAGTCACGGAGATCCCAGAAAGTCACAGAATCCATTACTTCTGTGACCTTCATGAAAGACTCACAGCCTTATTTATAAAAAGAAAAGGAATACTTGTGGCACCTTAGAGACTAACCAATTTATTAGAGCATAAGCTTTCGTGAGCTACAGCTCACTTCCTCAGATGCATATCGTGGAAACTGCAGCAGGCTTTATATATACACAGAGAATATGAAACAATACCTACTCCCACCCCACTGTCCTGCTGGTAATAGCTTATCTAAAGTTTATCTAAAGATATTTATAAATATCTAAAGTTTATTTATGGCATTTATTGACCTAACTAAGGCCTTTGATTCTATTGGATGTGAAGCATTATGTAAGATGCTGTCTAGGCTCGGTCGTTCATTGAAGGTCATTTATGTTCTCAGGCTACTTCAGGATGGGATGACCACCACCATCCTCTGTTATGGGTTGGAGATGGACTTGTTCCACCATCTGTACTGGTGTTAAGTGGGGCTGTATTATTGCCCCAATCCTTTTTTTCATCTATCTTGCCATAATCTTCATTCTTATTTGTGACCACCTTTCTTCTGGAATTTGTACTGAGTATCGCATGGATGGCCAGCTCTTCAATTTGTGGTATCTTCATTCTAAAACTAAACACCAGGACTGTTATTACCGACCTTCAGTTTGCTGACGACTGTGCTATCTTTGTGCACACCGAGGCTGACTTGCAACCCTAGATCATTTTTCAGCTGCCTATCATAGCCTGGGACTTTCCCTCAACATTGGGAAGACTAAGGTGCTCCACCAGCCTGCCCTAGGACAAGTTTCCCCCACTTTTCCCTCAAATTATCATCAGTGATGAACCACTCGAAAACACTGAGCATTTCCCTTACCTTGGTAACCATTTCTTCCAGACAGCTAGTCTTGATATGGAGATCGAACATAGGATCTGTTGTGCTAGCATATTCTTTGGAAAGTTATTCCATTGTGTTTTTATTGACAGAGATATGTGGATGGAAACTAAGATCCTGGTCTACAATGCAGTAGTCATCCACACTCTTTTTTATGGATGTGAGACATGAGTGACATATTGAAGCCATCTTAAGCATCTGGAGTGGTAACAACAGCGCTGCCTTAGGAAGATTCTCCATATCAGATGGAAGACTGTCAGACCAATACCAGTGTTCTCTCTGCAGCTAACATCACCAGTGTTGAGGTGAAGATTATGAAAGATCAGAGTTGCCAGGCTGATTATTGTCTGTGGATGACTGATACTTCTCTTCCAAAGAGAAGTCCTCTTTTCTGAACTTAGACATGGGAAGAGGACCACTGTGGGACAGAGGAAACTCGACAAGGACATCCTGAAAGTTTATCTTAAATATGGAGGCATTGACCCCACAAATTGGGAAGAGCTGGATGGCAATAGACTGCAATGGCGTCGCATCATACATCAAGCCTCAGCCCGTTTTTTGGAGAAAATCGCCTTGCTCAAGAGACTGCTTTGAGCAGGGGGTTGGACTAGATGACCTCCTGAGGTCTCTTCCAACCCTAATCTTCTCTGATTCTATGACTGAGAAATGGCAGAGGAGAAAGGAAAGGGTACAGCATCCCAATCAGCAGTTGTGCTCTCTCCAAGTAACCACCTGTCACATATGTAGAAAAACCTGTAGAGCATGAATTGGATGCCTTAGCCATTTTAAGTCTCATCAGTGACTTTTCCCCATGGCAGACATCATCCTCATATTGAGGGATAGCCAACAATAACAACGACCAGAACACTGAAGACTTTCCTGCATGACTACCTGGGAGCCATAGGGCTAGGGTGGCATTCTCCCCCTTGTGCACTGTTACCATCTTGTTCCTCTGCTGTATCCTGAATTCCACGGACCCCAGCACAGTGCGTTTCAGTAGATTCTCCTCTGTCCTGTTCTCTAGATGGTTTCAGCTGCATAACATGCACCCATCTATTCACCATCCCTTTTTCATTTTTTAGCTGAACCAGATATTAGCCTTGTCCATTACATATTAGGGATCCTATCTACTGGGTTTTGGAATGGACTTTTTATCTGAAACATACTGCACAAGCACTTGATCTTCCAGTTCATTCTTCTCACCGGAAACTTGACTATCAAACCATATTTATATATATTTATAAATATATATTTATGCCTATATCTGTAATTTTCACTCCATGCATCTGAAGAAGTGGGTTTTTACCCACGAAAGCTTATGCCCAAATAAATCTGTTAGTCTTCAAGGTGCTGCCGGACTCCTTGTTTTTTTGGCTATCAAAATATTTTTTCCATTGGGCATCCCCTAAATTAAGCAGCTCACATTTCTAAACTGCAATTTTATTTTTTATATTTCAGCTTTTGAACATGTTTTTCACAGGTGAGTACATTTTTTCTGGTCTGGGCTCTGTTAACCTCTGTATTTTAGTAACATTCTATTTTACTGCTGCTTTGATTTCTTTATACTTTTCTGAGTCTCAGCCAAATTAGATATCAATACCTCTGCTGCTACACTTAAAGTGTTCTTCTGACAGGCCGTGTTAGCGACAGTGTTATTCATTTTTTTCTTCTTCAGCTTCCTAGGTATTTCCTCCCCCACCCTTTTTTTCAACTCATTAACATTCTTTTTAGCACTTACACTTTTTAACACTTTAACACTTGCACTATCCCTTCCAAGCGCTGCAGTGTTCTTAGAATCCTTTTAACTTCACATTCCTTTTCCTAAGATCACTCAGCTTCAACTTTTCATTGTGAAATAGGACATTTCCCAAGAGCTCACTGGGTTTTTCGCCCAGCATGCCAGTTTTCAGCCAATGTACTCAGAAGTTTTAATTTATAATTTTGCCTTTTATGCTCATTTTTCAGCTTAGCATATTTTGTAGCTGTGTCTGCAATATCCCAAGAATCATGGGCCACAAAAACATGAGTAACAGAAAAGCTGCCTACAGTGATATCTAAAGCATTAGTAAGTCAGCAAGTATGGCACCTTACCCTGCCACTCCACTCATGGTAATACACTGTGTGACTGTCATGGTGACTGGAGTGGTTCACGACTCTGAGCAACAATCTCAGGGCAGCTGTTAAAAAGCAGGGTAGATACCCCAAAGTGGTTGTATGTTCTATTATTAGATTTCACCAACCCAGTAACCATGGGCAGTGTGTAATGGAGGCTGGGGGAGGCTAAGCCTCTTCACGCCACTGGGGGGGGCAGGGGGCAGTGGTGTATTTGGGGCTCCCGGAAAAATCTCTCCCCACTGGAGGAGCTCTCACTCCCAGCTCCGGAGCTGTGGGGTGGGGGGCACAGACCGTTTCTGGTCTCAGGGCTGCAGTGGAGGGGAGGGGGAAAAGAGCGAGTTGGGACAGAGCCAAGCTCTCAGCCCCTCCACCTGTGGACCCGACAGAGCTCTCAGCCCCAGCCAGGGCCACAGGGGGCTGAGAGCACTGAGTGGGGATGTGGCATTGACCCAAAGAGGCAGGGCAGGCAGCTAGCCTCCCCACGGGGAAGCTTCAACTGCTGCGCATGCCAGTAACAAATGTAAACTCCTGAAGCACTATAAAAGTCTTCCCAGGGAGTCACAGACAGAACCCCCGCACATTCCAGTCTATCTCACCACATAGGCAAACTGGATTAGTGATAGCTGGTTGTCATATTCCAAAGATCATAAAAGATTCAGGTTGCTTCCAGTCCCAAGAGACCAGTCACTTACCCCCGGGTCAATTTGTACCTCAGTTCTCACATCAAAGACAATGCTTGTAGCCAATACTGTAGTAAACTAACTTAGGATTTATTAACTAGGAAAAATAAATGAGAGAGTTATTTACAGGTTAAAAGCAGGTAACATATATACACAAATGAGTTACAGTCTATGGTTCCAAAAGGTGGTAAGAGTTGTAGTTATCTGTCCATTGAATGTCTTTTAGGGCTAACCCAGGTTGACCAGGTCGCTTCTTTTGTTACCTAGCTCTAGCCCTGTCTAGTTGGCAGTCGGTGTCAAGTGGAGTGCCCCAGGGGTCGGTCCTGGGGCCGGCTTTGTTCAATATCTTCATAAATGATCTGGAGGATGGTGTGGATTGCACTCTCAGCAAATTTGCTGATGATACTAAACTGGGAGGAGTGGTAGATACGCTGGAGGGCAGGGATAGGATACAGAGGGACCTAGACAAATTGGAGGATTGGGCCAAAAGAAATCTGATGAGGTTCAATAAGGATAAGTGCAGGGTCCTGCACTTAGGACGGAAGAACCCAATGCACAGCTACAGACTAGGGACCGAATGGCTAGGCAGCAGTTCTGCGGAAAAGGACCTAGGGGTGACAGTGGACGAGAAGCTGGATATGAGTCAGCAGAGTGCCCTTGTTGCCAAGAAGGCCAATGGCATTTTGGGATGTATAAGTAGGGGCATAGCGAGCAGATCGAGGGACGTGATCGTCCCCCTCTATTCGACATTGGTGAGGCCTCATCTGGAGTACTGTGTCCAGTTTTGGGCCCCACACTACAAGAAGGATGTGGATAAATTGGAGAGAGTCCAGCGAAGGGCAACAAAAATGATTAGGGGTCTGGAACATATGAGTTATGAGGAGAGGCTGAGGGAACTGGGATTGTTTAGTCTGCAGAAGAGAAGAATGAGGGGGGATTTGATAGCTGCTTTCAACTACCTGAGAGGTAGTTCCAGAGAGGATGGTTCTAGACTATTCTCAGTGGTGGAAGAGGACAGGACAAGGAGTAATGGTCTCAAGTTGCAGTGGGGGAGGTTTAGATTGGATATTAGGAAAAACTTTTTCACTAGGAGGGTGGTGAAACACTGGAATGCGTTACCTAGGGAGGTGGTAGAATCTCCTTCCTTAGAGGTTTTTAAGGTCAGGCTTGACAAAGCCCTGGCTGCGATGATTTAATTGGGTATGGGTCCTGCTTTTGAGCAGGGGGTTGGACTAGATGACCTCCTGAGGTCCCTTCCAACCCTGATATTCTATGATTCTATGATTCTAAGAGTTCAAACAGCAAAGAGATGAAGAATTTTCATGTCAACTCTCTTTATTTATTTCTTCCAGAATTCAAGCTGATGGGAGAAGCATCCTTGCATGTAGCACCTTTACAGGTGTGACAGCACCATTAGCCCAGTCTTTGTATTGTGATGTTCCACAATGGCACACTTTTAATAATCCCACTTGAGGGACAGGGGAAACTACTCCTCCCAAATGGGTTCACAAGTTCAGAGCAGGAATTTTTACAGTTATAAAGCAAAACTTACATATTACTTTAAAGCATGGGATACAGACATTATAAGTAAAATTAATGCATGCAGCAATTTATAAGCATTCCATAGAGTCTAAACACTAATCACACCTTTACAAGACTAACACCTACCTTGAACATACACGTGAGCTGGTCTGGTTTCCAGGTATCAATTTCATAGAATCATAGAATCATAGAATATCAGGGTTGGAAGGGACCTCAGGAGGTCATCTAGTCCAACCCCCTGCTCAAAGCAGGACCAATCCCCAATTAATCATACCAGCCAGGGCTTTGTCAAGCCTGACCTTAAAAACTTCTAAGGAAGGAGATTCCACCACCTCTCTAGGTAACGCATTCCAGTGTTTCACCACCCTCCTAGTGAAAAAGTTTTTCCTAATATCCAACCTAAACCTCCCCCACTGCAACTTGAGACCATTACTCCTTGTCCTGTCCTATGCACTATAAGGTGGGTAGAAAGCTGGCTAGATTGTCGGGCTCAACGGGTAGTGATCAATGGCTCCATGTCTAGTTGGCAGCCGGTATCAAGTGGAGTGCCCCAAGGGTCGGTCCTGGGGCCGGTTTTGTTCAATATCTTCATAAATGATCTGGAGGATGGTGTGGATTGCACACTCAGCAAATTTGCGGATGATACTAAACTGGGAGGAGTGGTAGATATGCTGGAGGGGAGGGATAGGATACAGAAGGACCTAGACAAATTGGAGGATTGGGCCAAAAGAAATCTGATGAGGTTCAATAAGGATAAGTGCAGGGTCCTGCACTTAGGACGGAAGAACCCAATGCACAGCTACAGACTAGGGACCGAATGGCTAGGCAGCAGTTCTGCGGAAAAGGACCTAGGGGTGACAGTGGACGAGAAGCTGGATATGAGTCAGCAGTGTGCCCTTGTTGCCAAGAAGGCCAATGGCATTTTGGGATGTATAAGTAGGGGCATAGCGAGCAGATCGAGGGACGTGATCGTTCCCCTCTATTTGACATTGGTGAGGCCTCATCTGGAGTACTGTGTCCAGTTTTGGGCCCCACACTTCAAGAAGGATGTGGATAAATTGGAGAGAGTCCAGCGAAGGGCAACAAAAATGATTAGGGGTCTGGAACACATGAGTTATGAGGAGAGGCTGCGGGAGCTGGGATTGTTTAGCCTGCAGAAGAGAAGAATGAGGGGGGATTTGATAGCTGCTTTCAACTACCTGAAAGGGGGTTCCAAAGAGGATGGCTCTAGACTGTTCTCAATGGTAGCAGATGACAGAACGAGGAGTAATGGTCTCAAGTTGCAGTGGGGGAGGTTTAGATTGGATATTAGGAAAAACTTTTTCACTAAGAGGGTGGTGAAACACTGGAATGCGTTACCTAGGGAGGTGGTAGAATCTCCTTCCTTAGAGGTTTTTAAGGTCAGGCTTGACAAAGCCCTGGCTGGGATGATTTAACTGGGAATTGGTCCTGCTTCGAGCAGGGGGTTGGACTAGATGACCTTCTGGGGTCCCTTCCAACCCTGATATTCTATGATTCCTCTTCTACCACTGAGAATAGTCTAGAACCATCCTCTTTGGAACCATGAGTTCCAGACCCCTAATCATTTTTGTTGCCCTTTGCTGGACTCTCTCCAATATATCCACATCCTTCTTGTAGTGTGGGGCCCAAAACTGGACACAGTACTCAAGATGAGGCCTCACCAACGTTGAATAGAGGGGAACGATCACATCCCTCGATCTGCTGGCTATGCCCCTACTTATACAACCCAAAATGCCATTGGCTTTCTTGGCAACAAGGGCACACTGCTGGCTCATATCCAGCTTCTCGTCCACTGTCACCCCTAGGTCCTTTTCCGCAGAACTGCTGCTTAGCCATTTGGTCCCTAGTCTGTAACAGTGCATTGGGTTCTTCCATCCTAAGTGCAGGACCCTGCACTTATCCTTCTTGAACCTCATCAGATTTCTTTTGGCCCAATCTTCCAATTTGTCTAGGTCCCTCTGTATCCTATCCGTACCTGCCACTGTATCTACCACTCCTCCTAGTTTAGTATCATCAGCAAATTTGCTGAGAGTGCAATCCACACCATCCTCCAGATCATTTATGAAGATATTGAACAAAACCGGCCCCAGGACCGACCCTTGGGGCACTCCGCTTGATACCAGCTGCCAACTAGACAAGGAGCCATTGATCACTACCCGTTGAGCCCGACAATCTAGCCAACTTTCAACCCACCTTATAGTGCATTCATCCAGCTCATACTTCTTTAACTTGCTGACAAGAATACTGTGGCAGACCGTGTCAAAAGCTTTGCTAAAGTCAAGAAACAATACATCCACTGCTTTCCCTTCATCCACAGAACCAGTAATCTCATCATAGAAGGCGATTAGATTAGTCAGGCATGACCTTCCCTTGGTGAATCCATGCTGACTGTTCCTGATCACTTTCCTCTCCTCTAAGTGCTTCAGGATTGATTCCTTGAGGACCTACTCCATGATTTTTCCGGGGACTGAGGTGAGGCTGACTGGCCTGTAGTTCCCAGGATCCTCCTTCTTCCCTTTTTTAAAGATGGGCACTCCATTAGCCCTTTTCCAGTCATCCGGGACTTCCCCCATTCGCCACGAGTTTTCAAAGATAATGGCCAATGGCTCTGCAATCACAGCCGCCAATTCCTTTAGCACTTTCGGATGCAACGCGTCCGGCCCCATAGACTTGTGCACGTCCAGCTTTTCTAAATACTCCCTAACCACCTCTTTCTCCACAGAGGGCTGACCACCTCCTCCCCATGCTGTGATGCCCAGCGCAGCAGTCTGGGAGCTGACCTTGTTCGTGAAGACAGAGGCAAAAAAAGCACTGAGTACATTAGCTTCTTCCACATCCTCTGTCACTAGGTTGCCTCCTTCATTCAGTAAGGGGCCCACACTTTCCTTGGCTTTCTTCTTGTTGCCAACATACCTGAAGAAACCCTTCTTGTTACACTTAATATCTCTTGCTAGCTGCAACTCCAAGTGTGATTTGGCCTTCCTGATTTCATTCCTACATACCCGAGCAATAATATTATACTCTTCCCTGGTCAGCTGTCCAATCTTCCACTTTTTGTAAGCTTCTTTTTTATGTTTAAGATCCGCAAGGATTTCACCGTTAAGCCAAGCTGGTCGCCTGCCATATTTACTATTCTTTTGACACATCGGGATGGTTTGTCCCGGTAACCTCAATAGGGATTCCTTGAAATACAGCCAGCTCTCCTGGACTCCTTTCCCCTTTATGTTAGTCCCCCAGGGGATCCTACCCATCAGTTCCCTGAGGGAGTCGAAGTCTGCTTTCCTGAAGTCCAGGGTCCGTATTCTGCTGCTTACCTTTCTTCCCTGTGTCAGGATCCTGAACTCAACCAAATCATGGTCACTGCCTCCCAGATTCCCATCCACTTTTGCTTCCCCCACTAATTCTTCCTGGTTTGTGAGCAGCAGGTCAAGAAAAGCTCCCCCCTAGTTGGTTCCTCTAGCACTTGCACCAGGAAATTGTCCCCTACATTATCCAAAAACTTCCTGGATTGTCTATGCACCGCTGTAGTGCTCTCCCAGCAGATATCAGGAAGATTAAAGTCGCCCATGAGAAGCAGGGCGTGCGATCTAGTAGCTTCTGCGAGTTGCAGGTAGAAAGCCTCATCCACCTCATCCACCTGGTCCGGTGGTCTATAGCAGACTCCCACCACTACATCACTCTTGTTGCTCACAGTTCTAAACTTAATCCAGAGACACACTGGTTTTTCTGCAGTTTCATACCTGAGGTCGGAGCAGTCATACTGCTCCCTTACATAGAGTGCTACTCTGCCACCTTTTCTGCCCTGCCTGTCCTTCCTGAACAGTTTATATCCATCCATGACAGTACTCCAGTCATGTGAGTTATCCCACCAAGTCTCTGTTATTCCAATCACGTTATAATTCCTTGCCTTCACCAGGACCTCCAGTTCTCTCTGCTTGTTTCCAAGGCTTTGTGCATTTGTATATAGGCACTTGAGAAAACCTGCTGATCGCCCCTCCCTCTCAGTAAGAGGTAGGAGCCCTCCCCTCACAGACGTTCCTGCCTGTGCTTCCTCCTGGTATCCCGCTTTGCCACTTACCTCAGGGCTTTGGTCTCCTTCCCCCAGTGAACCTAGTTTAAAGCCCTCCTCACTAGGTTAGCTAGCCTGCTCGCAAAGATGCTCTTCCCTCTCTTCATTAGGTGAAGCCCATCTCTGCCTAGCAATCCTCCTTCTTGGAACACCATCCCATGGTCAAAGAATCCAAAGCCTTCTCTCCCACACCACCTGTGTAGCCATTCATTGACTTCCACGATTTGACGGTCCCTGCCCCGACCTTTTCCTTCCATGGGGAGGATGGATGAGAACACCACTTGCGCCTCAAACTCCTTTATCCTTCTTCCCAGAGCCACGTAGTCCGCAGTGATCCGCTCAAGGTCATTCTTGGCAGTATCATTGGTGCCCATGTGGAGAAGCAGGAAGGGGTAGCGATCCGAGGGCTTGATGAGTCTCGGCAGTCCCTCCGTCACATCGCGAATCTTAGCCCCTGGCAAGCAGCAGACTTCTCGGTTTTCCCGGTCAGGGCGGCAGATAGATGACTCAGTCCCCCTGAGGAGAAAGTCCCCGACCACCACCACCCGCCTCCTTCTCCTGGGAGTGGTGGTCGTGGAACCCCCAACCTCAGGACAGCACATCTCATGCCTTCCAACCAGCGGAGTCTCCTTCTGCTTTCTCCCCCCAGACGTATCATCTGGTCCACTCTCTGCAAAGGTACCTGTGGAGAGAACATGAAAACGGTTAGTTACCTGTGTCCGCGTTGCTGGAATCTGGAGATTCCCCCTTCTTCTTCTGGAGGTCACATGTCACCAAGCTTCTTCACTAGCCTCTTGGCCCCGCTGTGCAACCTGCTCTAAATCTGTAGAGCTTTGTGCCCGTAGAAGCATATCCTGACTTTTGTCCAGAAAATCCTCAGATTCTCATATGCAACGCAGGGTCGTTATCTGTTGCTCCAGACCTTCAGTCTTCTCTTCCAATATGGATACTAGCTTGCACTTTGTACAGACAAAGTCGCTTCTGTCCTGTGGAAGAAAGACAAACATGGCACATCCAGTGCAGGTCACAACAGTTGAACCCCCCGCTTCCATATCACCTACCTACTATGAGCTTCCTCAGGGAAGTTGGCAAGATGTAATTTGTCAAGGGTCAGCTGACACCTACAGCCTTGGCAAGAGCTGGCACCTGGTCTACCAGTGTCACAGTGACATCCCCTGCCTGAATTCTAGATGTTAAAGAAACAGATGCCCCACTAACAAGCAAAGCTTGCTTACAAATGCCTCCTATAACTGATGACACAGTGAGATGTCCCCACTCATCCAAGGTAATGTGGGTAAGAATCTTGGATGAGTAGGAGGAGGCTCAGTATCCCTGTTGGGGGTGAAGAAAGTGGTTCCAGCTGGTGGTCCACTCCTTATCCCCAAGGTCAGCTCTTCAAGCCTCTGCACCACCTCCTCCTGTTCCTCATTATGCCTCTCTTCCTCATAGAAGGGCACCCCGTTTCCCTTGGCCACACCCACTGCAATACCCAGGGGTGTCTGTACTACCCTGAGAATTGGGTTCCTGGGCACTTTCAACCCTGTATGTTCTGGCCTCATCCAATGGGTCCCTGTTCTTACCCTCCAGGACGTAGAGAAAAGCACAGTCCTCTTATTCAATCAAATTCTGAACATTAGTGTGACCCCTATCCAACACCATTTTGACTGCCTCTCTCACCTCTGGAAGTAGTACATCTATAACAAGTTGTGGGTAGCCTGTATCATCATGAGCTGGATTATTCATAACTAGAGAATAAGCAAAAAAAAGTTACTCTTCATATTCTGCAGGGGGCTTGGGTTTCTGCTTAACAGCATTGACAAATGGTAATTACTTCATCAGACCCAAATAAATTTGGATAATCTCTGAACACAGGAACTGCCACTGTCCCTGACCTCTATAGCCCTGTGGAATACATAGCCAATCTCCAGAGCTGACACCCGTCTTCAAAATTCTCTCCTAATCTCTTCTAGTCAGATCATAAATTTCAACCTGCTCTTTAGTTTTTATAAGCCTATAGTTTTATATATAGTTTTAACACTTCCTCTATGCACCTGCTTCTGGGACAAAGATCCATTTCTTTCATTGTGGTGATATCTCCTCTGGTGAAAGATTTTTAACCTTCACCTGTAAATAGGGTGACCATATTTCCCTAAAGTGAGAATGGGACACACGGTAAGCAATGACGCCAAGTGTGGGGCTGGCGTGAACTGCCTGGTGTCATTGCTTACCCGAGACCTGCCATCTGAGGCTAGTCCGAGCTGCCTGGTGTCATCATCACAGATGTTACAACTTTTTTGGCAGAACTGGGCATTTGTCCCATTTGCACTTGCTCCTGCTCTTGCTCCATGCCTCCTCCCCTGCCCCCCCCACCCCAAGGTAAAAGCAAATGGGATAAATGCTCAGTTTTGCCAAAAACGTCATGACGGCCAGAACAGAGACTGTCCTGGCCAAAACAGGATGTATGGTCACCCTAGTGCTCTGAGTGTATTACACTGATTGTTTTGGATTGTGGACTTGATTATAGGCTCCACAAGGACAGGCACCACAGGGGTAGCGTTAGAGTCCAGATGGCTCAAGGAAGGAAAAAGTGGATTATAAGGAGATGACTCTGTGATGTGTCATTCCATATTCTTTATGAAAATATGCTTATGATATGAATATGACATAACTGAGATATACTTTATGCAAGATGGCTCATGTAAGGTATCATTGGAAAGGTTATGATTTACTGAATGCGATTATCCTATTTGTATGCATGTATCATTTCTGTATCTGAAATTAGGAATATTGACTATGTATCTGTATTTCAACTATACTACTTTGGGTGATGCCCACTGCTAACACTTCAGGTACAACAATGGAAAAGCCGGACAGGGCGGATGGCCCATCAGCAAGGCCAATGGACCGTGAAAAGCTTGGCCTTCCTGTGGATGCTCCATACTGCCTGTGACTCATGGACACCGTAATCCTACAGAGTCAGGTGGTCTTGTCACCTGATACTAAAACATTACTGGGGACTTTTTGTAACTTTCCACTGTAAGGGCTCCTAGTGTGAATAAGGTGCTACAGGTGCTGGAATACTGTGTCTAGTTCTGGTGCTCACAATTCAGGAAGGATGTTGATAAATTGTAGAGGGTTCAGAGAAGAGCCATAAAAATGATTAGAGGATTAAAATGTGCCTTATACTGAGAGACTCAAGGAGCTGAATATATTTACTTTAACAAAGAGAAGATTAAGGGGTGACTTGATTAGTCTGTAAGTATCTACATGTGAATAAATGTCTGATAATGAACTCTTCAGCAGAGGTGCTGTCTGAAAGTACAGAAACTCCAGCAGCAAACTCACAAGGGTGTGTGTGTGACAATCATGGTTCAGACATCATAAGGGAAGAACAGGGGGTCTTAAGCCCAAAGCATAAGCAATTGAAAAACTGGTTGTATACAATATTATTGTGTATAAAAATATGTCCAGTAAGATCTCTTATGAAAGCCTTGTAATGTTCTGAACTTGATGGTCATTATAAGGTATAAAGAAAAGGAGTACTTGTGGCACCTTAGAGACTAACCAATTTCTTTGAGCATGAGCTTTCGTGAGCTACAGCTCACTTCATCGGATGTATAAAGTGGAAAATACAGTGAGGAGATTTATATACACACAGACCATGTGTATATAAATCTCCTCACTGTATTTTCCACTTTATGCATCCGATGAAATGAGCTGTAGCTCACGAAAGCTCATGCTCAAATAAATTGGTTAGTCTCTAAGGTGCCACAAGTATTCCTTTTCTTTTTGAGAATACAGACTAACATGGCTGCTACTCTGAAACCTGTCATTATAAGGTATGTATACAGCCTGAGTCTCCTGGAGCCTCTGCCTCCACATGTACAAAACAACCAGCCCCTGACTCTCCTGGAACCCCTGCCTCCCCACATACAAAACAATCACCTGAATCTCATGGACCATTTGCCCCTGCTTCCTCCCACTATCCCAGACCAACTCTCCCAGACCTGGAACCCTGCTTCCTCCTTCTCCCCCTGCCACAGCCTGAGCTGCCCAACCAATCTTCTATGATTCTATGAACTATCCTAGACCCATATTCCCTGTTGTCTTCCCTGCTCCTGCCCAACTGTCCCACATCCACTGCCCCTGCCACCTTCCCCACAGCTCAACCCTTAGGAAACTGTAAAACTAATGTTAAAATATTGCCTGGCTGGCTCAGAGTCTTATCTTGAGCTGCTGCACTATGCACTCAGCCTTTTTGTCCCAGGGACACCCAGCCATCCCACCACTCAGCTGCCACTGTTCAGCTGAGCTCAGTCCCAAGATGCTGCTGCTCACCTGAGCTCACCACATGTGCAGAGTGGGCTGCTGACTCCCAGCTAGTGCAAGGTACGTGTGCAGTGGCCAGAACTGCAGCATCTGCCTTAGCCAACAGGGTGGCTCTGGCCAAATCCATCAACAAAGTATGGGAATGGAATTCATGCCTGTTCCTGCCACACTGCCACTCCACTCTTCAATATAATGGAGAAAGGTCTAGCACAATCCAATGGCTGGAAGTTGAAATAGACAAATTCTGTCTAGAAAGATGGCATACGTTTTTAGTGGAGAGAGTAATTAACCATTCGAACAATTTACTAAGGGTGGTGGATTCCCAATCACTGACAATTTTTAAATCAAGATTGAATGTTTTTCTAAAAGATCTAGGAATTATTTGGGGGGAAGTTCTATAGCCTGTGTTGTACAAGAGGTCAGACCAGATGATCACAATGGGCTCTTCTGGCCTTGGAATCTGTAAGAGGGGAAGTGACTTAACCAAGGTCACACAGTAAGTCAGTGGCAGAGACAGGGACAGATGTCAGGTCTGCAGAGGCTGGGTCTAATGTCCTATTCAGTGCTTTAACCATCTTTCCTTTCCTCTTTTGCCCATCACCATTTCTGGACTGCCCAGTGAAGGGACAAATGTTGATTCTAAGGCTTTTTTCACCTATGGTCGGTCATATGAGCAACTTTCCCCCACCCACACATTGCTACTACGACATTCCTCAGGCCCTTCAGCCTTGTCAGAGCTCCTCATGGGAAAGGGGAGAAAAGCCCATTCAGACAGAGAACAGATGCCACAGTGCTACATATGGATCCCTTTCCCCTTACCTTGGCCAGGCCTGCCTTACACAGATGAATGGGGCTTTTGCCATCCCCATGAATGCAGTGTGGCCATAGAAGTGCATTTCTTGCACCCCAGAAGTTCACTTATCAAGGGGCTAGTTTGTGGCTGAAGATTGACTGGATGTTGTGTAAGAGGACTGAAAAAAATTGAGTCATGGTTTGCCTCTTATTGGGGAACAAGGGTTAAACAATTCCATAAGGTCCAATTGTCCTGGCTGGCTTGTCCCACTCAGTTATCTGCTCTGGTGTCTTATGTAATGGCATCAAAAGGTGTCTGTTCTAACAACAGAGTAGGCTGACAAGATCTGGAAATGCAGTGCTTGGCATGGGTAGCTGATCCTCTTTGTGTGAATTAAGAGATCCTAGGGGATCTTGCTCTGCTGAACTGGATGCTTGGAGATGAGAGCAGCTAAGGACTTCTTAGCAAGTTTCAGCAGAGCACAGACTGCCCTCACTGTTGGACTGGGATTGCTCTCTCTGCCTCATACACAGCAACAGCTGGGAATCAGTAAGTAGCCAGTGTTCTCCACCCAGGTAAAGGACACTGTTACAAAAGAGAAACTTGAGCCAACTTAGAAGTCCTGATTCTCCTCTCACTTATATAAAGGAAATTCAGAAATAACTCCACTGTGGTCAACCATGTCAGAGAGAGGAGGATGAGGTGCAGAAGCCTTCAGAGAAATGTTTTCCTCACTACTGGGAAGGAATTTCTTTTTAAACCAAGTGCCAATGTCCTGTGTAGTCTGATATCAAGGCGGGGAAACAAAGGCCCATTTAATCTCTGTCACAGCAAAAACATAAGCTGCCTAAGGATTCAGTGCCCTGATCTGCACTTTCTAAGAGGGTGGGGAATAGGGGGCAATGGCACCAGGATATGGGGCATTTCTCCAAGTGTGCAGTTTGACCACTTTGAAAAGGTCAGGATGCAGTATCTTGGATGTTTACCCCGGAAATCAATATTAAACCTCTCCAAAGAGTGGCCTTCCTCATTCCTTGGAGCTGTTCCAATGTCATGTGTTTACTCAGAAGGAGCTGCAGGAGGAAGGAACCTGGGAGCCCATATTTCGCCTCACATTGTGACACAGGCCTCAACTGGCATTCCAAGTCTCAAGACAACTGACTTTGTAGGTCTAGTTTATAGCACTGGGAAAATTAAAAGCAGGTCAAATGTGTGTGTGTGGGAAGGGGCGGGGGGGGGGTAGTATCTTGGGTAACCCCGACTACATGACCTCAAATGTGTACCGCATACTCAATCCTGGGCCTTCATGTGACATACCAGTTTTCAGGTGGATGTACTCTATATATGAATTTTACAGCACATAGAAAAGAAACCCACTTTGAAAGGGTTACTGAAAGCCCACAAAAGCTTATGCCCAAATAAATTGGTTAGTCTCTAAGGTGCCACAAGGACTCCTTGTTGTTTTTGCTGATACAGACTAACACAGCTGCCCCTCTGAAAACTGTGCATAGAATGGGCATAGCATCTCCTGTGAATGCACTAGCTGTTGCAAGCTCTGGCCATGTTTAAACTGATATGAGTGATATCAGAGTGTCCACACATAAAGTTGCACTAGTTTAACTAAATCAGTGTGCCTTCACACCTTTAAACACACTGGTGTGTGCATACCAGGCCTCAGAGTGTAAGGCCATGTCTACACTACAAATTATGTTGACCTAATTTATATTGGCATACAGCCACCAGTTATTAAATCGCTTGTGTGTGTGCACTCTTGGATCCTTGTGTTGGCAGTGTGTGTCCTCAACAGGAGCACTTGTATCAATTATACTGTCAAGTGGGCATTGTGGGATGGCTTCTGAAAGCCTGTAACAGTTGATGTAAGCAATGCAGTGTCTACACTGACACTGCATCAGCCTAAGTGCATAGACCATGACTCTACGCCACTCAGGTAGATGGTGTTACTAAATTGGTGTAGATAGGCACTTATGTCAATGGGAGCCAAATTTAAGTGAGGACACTTCCACAGCTAGGTTGATGCAAGGCAGTTTATGTCAACCTAACTATGTAGTGTAGACCAAGCCTTAGTCACAGAGGCGATAGTAAGGAATAGCTCACAGAGGAGTGAACTGTCTGTAAACAAAGGTGCTTTCTCTCTAAGGCAGCTGCTGTCACATCAGCCCAGAGTACCATTCCATAGAAGGAGTATCAAAGTTCAATCACTTTTGAAATATTGGGTTTCCGAATTGTTTCTTTGTACTATTAACTATAAGAGCTTAAGGACAGTTGGATGATATAGATTTGAAGTGAATCAGGGCCAGAGATTTTTCCCTAGCTCTGCACAAATAAAGTTATAAGAATCTAAACTTTTTAAAAGCAGGTTGTTTGAGTGGGACTGTACCTTGGGACCCCTTCACCAAAGAACCTCAAATTTGCACCACTGAGACCCTTAATTGGTATAGCAATTTTCAGATCAAGGTGACTATATATGTGGTTTTTAGAACCCCTGAAAAATCAGATCTAGTCAGAAAGCTCTGTTCAGTTTTAACTGTAATATGGCCAGGATTCGCGCCGTGAGACCATAGGAAGAAGTGGTGAGGACGCCAATGTCTCAAATACTCATGGAGCAATGAATGCAGCATTTATCCAAGTGTCATCAATCACATCCATCAATGGGTGACAGAGGCTTCCTGGGGTAAGTCTTATCAGGCTGTAAGTGCCTTTCTGGGGCAGTAGCCTAGACTGCTAGAGCCACATCTCAGTCTACTCCTCCATTATCTCTCTTGCAGGAGGAGGGATGGAGAAATCCAGGCAGGCGATCCTGGAATGCTTATTTCCCTGGTCAGAATTATTGGGAGTGAGGAGGAGAGATGCAAGATTGATGTGCTGGCTGCTGAAGCTTCTCTGCCTGACTGGGAAAGGCCTGTATGGTGTCTGTAACCAACAAGTCCTGGGAGACAGTGGAGTGGGTCTTAAAAAAATTCCTGAAACTGCTGGTCCAGATAGTCTATTGCAGAGAGGCAGAGTCAGGTTCATGGGAAGGGCTAAGAGATTCAGCAGACATGCTTATTAGTTTTTCAGTTTTCCTTTTGTTTTAAAGAAAAAATATGAAGGAGCAGGATGCTGGCCAGTGCTGAGCAGGGATGCACTGTGGGAGTGTAAATGTGAAGGAGTAGGATGCTGGCCAGTGCTGAGCAGGGATGCACTGTGGGAGTGTAAATGTGAAGGAGCAGGATGCTGGCCAGTGCTGAGCAGGGATGCACTGTGGGAGTGTAAATGTGAAGGAGTAGGATGCTGGCCAGTGCTGAGCAGGGATGCACTGTGGGAGTGTAAATGTGAAGGAGCAGGATGCTGGCCAGTGCTGAGCAGGGATGCACTGTGGGAGTGTAAATGTGAAGGAGTAGGATGCTGGCCAGTGCTGAGCAGGGATGCACTGTGGGAGTGTAAATGTGAAGGAGCAGGATGCTGGCCAGTGCTGAGTAGGAATGCACTGCAGGAGTGTAAATGTGATGGAGCAGAATGCTGACCAGTGCTGAGGAAGGATGCAGTGTGGGAGCATAAGCAGACCTCTGCAGTCTGTTGGAACAATAATTCTTCCCTACCTCACAGGGCCATTGGAAGGCCTGAGAAGTTAATAGGCTATATTCCAACACAATTCCATGGAGGTTAACACAGTTACATGGGACCAGAAGGCAATCCAAACTTATTTTGGATTTGGAAGACGGTGAGCTGGGCAGGGACCATTCTTATGTATGGCCGCCTGTTCCAGGGAGTATCCACAGAGTTTCCTACAGGTAATTCTCCCCCTCAGTCAGGGTGGCTTCAAAGCCTTCTGTATCTGCACCATTTGGTCACTCTGAAAGTCAGAAGGGTTCCAAAAGCCTGGACTCTGTATAGTAATGGGCTGGGTTAAACCCCCCTGAAACTGGTGGATGTACCAGCCTCCTTTCATAGAATAGCAGGGTTGGAAGGGACCTTAGGAGGTCATCTAGTCCAACTCCCTGCTCAAAGCAGGACCAATCCCCAATTTTTGCCCCCATCCCTAAATGGCCCCCTCAAGGATTGAACTCACAACCCTGGGTTTAGCAGGCCAATGCTCAAACCACTGAGCTATCCCTCCCCCCATTTTTGCATTTATCCTTTAATGCAGGATAAATGTAAAAAGCAATTGAGCTCCTTTATTGGACCAGGAAGATGAAATAATAGGAATCACCACCCAAAACACAGACACATGGCAATGTTTGAGTAGAAGCTAAACCGTCTGGCCCAAGGGATTTCCCTGGGGACTGACATAGCAAAAGCAGGGGCTGGAGCATTAATTGGTGGAGTTGCGTGTGCTTGTGTGTGTGAGAGAGAAGCAGCAAGAAACCACAGTAGCAGAGAGAAAAAGATCAGAAAGCCAAAGAGACAGAAAGGGGAAGTAATCATAATACTTATAGCACTTTGGATCCTAGTTCGCAAAGTGCTTTCCAGGAAGGTTGGCATTTCCATCAGCATATTGCAAATGTGGAACCTGAGGCACAGAGATAGGAAGTGACTCACCCAAGGTCATGCAGTCAGAGACTATTGCATAGGAGCTGGGAGTTGGCATTACCTGTATAATGCATTGGGGAGACCACTACTGGGATATTGTGTCCAATTCTGGCATCTTCACTTCAAAAAGGATCATAAAAAATTGAAATGGTTCAAAGAACACCTACAAGATATAATTGCCATCTGGAAAACCTGCCACACAGTAAGAGACTAAAGGTGCTCAGTGTGTATAGTTGATTGAGCAAACGGCTTAGAAATGACTTGACAGACTATAAATACCTGCAAAGGGATAAGGGTTCCGATAACAGAAGTCTGCGAATGTATCAGACAGAGATGAAACAAGATCCAATGGCTGGAAGTAGAGCAAGGCACACATTTTTAACGGTGAGGGGAATTAACCATTGGAACAACTTACCTAGGGCTGTGCTAAATTCTCCATCACTCGGAGTCTTTAAATCAAGATTGGGTGTCTCTTTCTAAAATATTCACTCTAGCTTACTCACAAGTTATTGTGCTTGATACAGGAATCACTTTGTAGCATTCCCTAGTCTTTGCTATGCAGGTGCTCAGACAGGCTGATACAATGGTCCCTTCTGGCTTTAACATCTATGATCTCTGTCAGAACAGGTGCAATGCTAGTACAAGTCCATCTGGAAGAGAATTCTTGTCAGTAACTCAGACTGTTCCAAGAAGTTATTTGTGTGCTGAAGGAGCAATGCTTCATCTGGGTGGCTTGCCCTTGTTTTCCAGTTTGAAGGGGATGGGAAACGGGGGATGCCAGGCCAGAAGCCAAAAGCAATGTGCATAGTCTCAGAGGACCTTTAGAATCACATTCCCATGCCCAGTGGGTTGAATTGTGAGCATGGGTGAAAAGGTTGTTCTACTCTTCCAAGCTTTCCTCATGAAACAAGCTCCGCACACATTAGACACTGCTCATTGTAGATTGTGCAGATGTTCAATACATGGCCACGCAGCTCTCTGGGTTCCAAATACATACATAGGCTCTGCTGAGCTCTTGGGTTTATCTTCCTGTCAGTGCAGCTCTTATGCCCTATTGGGATTCATGAGCTTGGCTACCCATTGTGGGGGTGGGGGGAGAGGGTTCAGATGACCTGCTGAGCTCCTTGGGTTTGGCTCCTTCTTCATTTGGCAGGGGAGGAGAAAATGGCAGAACTTTCCCAAGCCCAACTCCTGGCACCAAAATGAGCTGTCAGTCACAGAGGAATGTGCAGATCTTCAAATGTGACCCTACTGTTCCCTTTCCTCTGCCAGTCGAATCATCTGGGAGGAAGAATTTGATCAGAAAAATGTGAATGATAATTTGAAATTATTTAAGAACACTTTACTAGACACTCTAAAAGCCACAATCCCACCATCATGGAAGAAGGCTGTATTGGTTAACAAAATGGTCTGGTTTAGAGGGAAATTGAAGGCAGCTATAAAAAAATTAAATAGAAATATAACATATAATAAATGGAAGAAAGGAGAAGCTGATAATAATGAATATGAGTCAGAGCTAGGCATTGTAGAGAACTGGTAAGGGAAGCAAGTTAATAAAAGGCAGAGTTAATGACAATAAGAAGGAGATTTTTAAGTATATTAGAAACAAAAAGAATCATAACAATGGTATTAGTACATTACTGGATGGAAATGGTAGAATGATCAATAATGCAGAAAAAGCAGAAGAGTTCAATAAATATACTGTTCTCATGGGCGGTGGGTGAAACTTCCCCTGGGGGAGGCTAGCTCCTTGTCCTGTGTCTTCTTTCCATGGCCCCGCCCACACTCCACCCCTGCTCTGCCCCAGGCCCTGCCCCCACTCCTGTGTGACACTGGCTCGCTGCTCACTTCCTTACCCTGCCGCTGGCCCCCCAGGAGTAGAGCAGGTGTTTTACCACTGTACTTGGCACTGGTGCGATCCCGACCAGAATACAATGTCCGCAATTCAAGAAGCATGTGGATAAATCAGAAAGGGTTGTTGTGTACTGGTATGTAGGTGGTCAGGACTAGTGGCCAAAGTCAGGGTCAGGAGCCAGAGCACAGGATCGGAGCCAGGCTCAGGAAAAAGGAGACAGAAACCAAGCAGAGGAGCTGGGCTGGAGAGGACTGGCACAGGGCAGGAGCAAGGCAGACACAAAGTGATCACAGCTGCCAGCATAAGCACTGAGCAGCCACTGGCCAAGCACTACTGCTGGGCTTAAATGCTGTCTTGACAGTGCCGCTCAGTCGGTCAGGCACTCTGGCTGATCACAGGCCCAGCTACAGGCCCTCATTCCTGATAGGGTTCAGAGAAGAGCCACAACAATAACAAAACAATTAGTGAACATGCCTTCTAGCACTATACTCAAAGAGCACAATCTACTTGGTTTAACAAAGAGAAGGTTAAGGGGTGGCTTGATTACAGTTGTATTTGAGCCTACATGGGAAACAAATATTTGATAATGGGCTCTTCAATCTAGGAGAGATAGGTATACTACGATCCAGTGGCTGGAAGCTGAAGCTGGACATTCAGACCAGAAATAAGGCATACATTTTTAATAGTGAGAGTAATTAACCATTAGAACAAATCACTAAGTGTCATGATGGATTCTTCATCACTGACAATTGTTAAAACAAGATTGTGGGTATTTTTCTAAAAGATATGCCCTAGGAATTATTTTGGAGACAATCTCTTGCCTGTATTATACAGAAGGTCATACTGGATGATCACAATATCCCTTCTCGCCTTAGAATTTATGAATCTTTCCCGCACACTTTGATGAGCAGTGAAACAGATAACTGTGTTGCCATTTAACATATCATTATGGTTATTTGAAGTCTTGTTTTTGCAATGATTTAACTAAAGTTTTGCAATAGTTTGCAAAAACCACATCATTTTTGCAATGATTTAATTAAAATGGTAGAAAAAAAAGTATTTAATTAAATTGATTTAACCCCTAGAGGGGATGCAGTTACACTAGTGTGAAGGTCTCTATTGTTTCAGTACATTTGCCAAAACAAGCTATTCCAATATGGATGCCTTTACATTGGTATAATTGCATGCACACTAGGGACTTTTGCTGATTTACCTGCATAGTTTTTTCTACTGATTGGCATAAACTGTGTGTAGGCAAGGCCCAGGTTAGCCTCTATTGAAAAGAACAGGGCAGGTCACAGAGCTTTTGCACTGGGGTCTGTTAAGAATAGCCAGACCACATTGCGTCAGTTACACTCTGTTCATGCTTTTGAGGCTCTCTCAGCCACCAATGTGGCTAGAAACTTATCTTTTTTCAAATGAAAGCTTTGATTCTGGAGAACAAGAAGACAGCAGACAGTGGTGTGCTGGGCCACCATGTACTGGCAACCCTCTCTGAGCCCTGACCATGCCAAGATTACATAAGGATGAGGAGCTCTTCAGTGATCTGAGGCTGCCTGAGAAAGGATGAAGAGAGAGCAGGGGTTCAGACAAAACCCCGACAAGGCCATGGTCTTTTTACAATTAAGGCCATGTCTACACTACAGATTTAAGCTGATTTAAGTTATGTCAATGATCATAAATCACTTTAATAACATTGGTTGAGCATGTCCACACAACACTCCTTGTGTCATCTAAGCACATCCAGAGTTGTTGCTCTTGCATCAACAGAGAGAGCATTGCATTGTGGGTAGTTATCCCACTGTGCAACTCACCATTCTCTGTCACTCACTGCCACTGGGCGCTCTGGGAACAGATCACAGGGGACATGCTTACAGTCCCATTATGCAGTTTTTTCCGTCCCATCATTCCATGGGCTTCCTATTTTATTCCATGCAGTTTTTAAAAATAGCCCATGAAAACTGTTTGCCAACCATCTCTGCCTGAAAGTATGGATACTCAGCTGCTGACCATTCTGATGATGAGTGTTATGAACACATTGCGGCTTGTCCTGCAGTATTTCATGAGCTGGTAAACAGAAGTGAATTTGTGGTGCCTGCCCTGCTGTTTGCAATGGAAGGAATCAATTTGAGATTGTTGCTGGCATTCATGGAGCGGCTGCACACGTGGACCGTCGGTTCTGGGCTCGAGAAACAAGCACTGAGTGGCAGGATCACATAGTGATGCATGTATGGGATGATGAGCAGTGGCTGCAAAACTTTCAGATGTGCAAAGCCACCTTCCTGGAACAGTGAGCAGATTTCACCCCTGCCCTGCAGTGCAGGGACACCAGAATGAGAGCTTTCCTCACAGTGGAACAGCGAGTCATGAATCAGTTTGGAGTTGGGAAGTCTACTGTGGGGACTGCGGTGATGCAAGTGTTCAGGGCCATTAATTGCCTCCTGCTACAAAGGAGTGTGAATGTGCAGGAAATAACTGAAGGCTTTGTGGCAATGGGATTCCCTAACTGCGGCAGGGTGATAGATGGAACGCATATCTCAATTTTGGCCCCTGACCATCTTGCAATGGAGTACATCAACTGAAATGGCTGCTTCTCCATGGTCTTGCAGGTACTGGTGGATCACTAGGGCCGTTTCACTGACATGAATGTGGGGTGGTCAGGGAAAGTTCATGATGCATGCATCAATAGAACACTGTACAGTATAGAAAGCTGCACGCTGGGACTCTCTCTCCAGACCAGAAGATTCCATTAGAGGATGTGCAAACGCCTGTAGTTATTCTGGGAGACCCTGCCTACCTCTAGCTCCTGTGGCTCATGAAGCCTTACACAAGGAACCTAGACAGCAGAAAGGAGCACCTCAACAACAGAATTGGTATTTGCCAAATGGCTGTTGAATGTGCCGTTGGCTGATTAAAAGGTTGCTGGTGCTGTCTTTTTGGCCAGTTAGGCCTCAATGAGGAAAATATTCCAATGGTCATTAAGGCCTGTGAACTCTGCATAATATTTGTGAATCAAAAGGGGACAAGTTTCCCCAGGGATGGACCGCTGAGGCTGATTGATTGGCTTCTTATTTTGAGCAGCCAGATACAAGGACAATTAGAAGGGCACACCAGGAGGCTATTAGAATCAGAGAGGCTTTGAAGGGGCATTTTGACAATTATTCCCAGTAATGTATCTTTATGTGATGCATTCAGCCAAGCAATGTTTACCTGCCACCTTGAATTACCCCTGTAGTGCTTGCTTCCTGAGGGTTAATTGCAAGGAGCAACATTCCTACCTATAGCCACTGTGTTTGAATGTTAGCACTGCGTGATGCATGTATGTATGTATGTATGTCACTGTAGGCTGACTGGCCGTCCCTCCCTGTCACTCTCTGAGGGAGGCCATACCTCCTCGCTGTTGCGTACCTGTAAAGGTGAGCTCGAAGGGGGGCGGGGAATTAGCTGCACCTAGTGCTCCAGCCCTACAGCCAGGCAAAACAATACAGCAGTCTATGAGCCCAGAGCCCTCGGTCAGGGCAGGGCAGCAAACACTTAGTAGGCTCTGACCTGCAATCAGGGCAGAATGGTTAAGCAATCTAGGGGCTCAGGTAAAGGTGAGGACCAGCACAGTCTAGGGGCTCAAGTAAGGGTGAGCACCAGCACAGTCTAGCATCCTAGCTTGATGGATGGTAGGGTACCACAGTCCTCTTGGCCTAAGAGGGGGGTGCTGCCACCCCAAGAGTGGGGTGGTAGGGGGATGTGGGCCCACCTGACTCCACCGTGTCCCAGCCCAGGGCCCTGACAGTGGCGGAGTCATCCTCCACTGAGTCAGCGGGGATCCATGCGCAACACACTGACCTCGGATCAGGCCGACACTCAACCAGACTGTCATCTACTTTCCCTGAGCTACTTCCTACATCCGCAGGGTTTGGTACCTCTACATTGTAGTTGTCCTCCATCTCCCCAGGGTAGGTGGCCAGTGGCAGCCCCAGCAGCTTGTTGGTGTCTCGGATGGCCAGCAGCCCTGAGAGCTCTGGCCAGTCCTCAGGAGGCATTGCCGGTAGCTCCTCTGCATGTCTCCTGTGGTGGCGCTCGCCTAACTGAGCTGCAGGGCCTGCCTTTTGTACTTCTGCTTCCGGTGGGGCAGGTGTGGCTAGCAGGCTAGCTTAATTGAACCCAATATCTCACTCCTAAGGGTAACCCAGGAGGCAAGCGTGCATCTCCTGCATGAGTGCGACTTCACACCAGCACCGTATGTTGCTCGCCTGTGTAGTGCTCTGGTCCCTTGAGAAATAATTGCTGGATGGCCCAGCAAAGTCTACAGCAGGGGGAATCATAGAATCATAGAATCATAGAATATCAGGGTTGGAAGGGACCCCAGAAGGTCATCTAGTCCAACCCCCTGCTCAAAGCAGGACCAATTCCCAGTTAAATCATCCCAGCCAGGGCTTTGTCAAGCCTGACCTTAAAAACCTCTAAGGAAGGAGATTCTACCACCTCCCTAGGTAACGCATTCCAGTGTTTCACCACCCTCTTAGTGAAAAAGTTTTTCCTAATATCCAATCTAAACCTCCCCCACTGCAACTTGAGACCATTACTCCTCGTTCTGTCATCTGCTACCATTGAGAACAGTCTAGAGCCATCCTCTTTGGAACCCCCTTTCAGGTAGTTGAAAGCAGCTATCAAATCCCCCCTCATTCTTCTCTTCTGCAGGCTAAACAATCCCAGCTCCCTCAGCCTCTCCTCATAACTCATGTGTTCCAGTCCCCTAATCATTTTTGTTGCCCTTCGCTGGACTCTCTCCAATTTATCCACATCCTTCTTGAAGTGTGGGGCCCAAAACTGGACACAGTACTCCAGATGAGGCCTCACCAATGTCGAATAGAGGGGAACGATCACGTCCCTCGATCTGCTCGCTATGCCCCTACTTATACATCCCAAAATGCCATTGGCCTTCTTGGCAACAAGGGCACACTGCTGACTCATATCCAGCTTCTCGTCCACTGTCACCCCTAGGTCCTTTTCCGCAGAACTGCTGCCTAGCCATTCGGTCCCTAGTCTGTAGCTGTGCATTGGGTTCTTGGGGGAGAAACAAGGCAACTCTCCCAAGGAATCTTCAGCAGAGGATTGCAGAATACCTACAGGAAAGTTTCCTAGAGATCACTATGGAGGATTCCCAGGACATCCCTGTGTACATTAACAAACTTTTTCTACCACGTAGATGGACAGGCTCTGTTGTTAATTTCTGTCCCTTATCCCTCCTCTACCATATAACAAAGTACATGAGAGCTCAATCTCCTCTCACCGTGCAGTAGCAAAGCAAAATAAGCACTTATCAGAGCTCCTCTCTCCTGTATCCTGCACACCAGAGCCAGAGTGTTGGGACTGGCTAGACCCCTCCAGAGTGGAAAAGAGGTCCTGACTTGCTACGCCACCTGATGACCCTACTGTGCGCTCCACATCGTTCTCCAGCTCCACTTTCCTCATCCACTATTTGAGTCCACTGGCCACTGCCTCCAGTTCCCCAGTATCCACAGGGCTTTTGGCAGTGGAGGTGGGGTCAGTGCCAAGGATAGCGTTCAGCTCCTTATAAAAGTGGCATGTCTTCGGCACCTCACCGGACGACGTTTGGCCTCCCTTGCCTTCTGGTACACTTGCCTCAGCTTCTTGAGTTCACACGACACTGCTGCATGTCCCTCTCGTGCCCCTTCTTGTACATGCCACTAGCACTCAGTCCACAGGGATGGAAATTCCTATGGCTGGTGTGAAGCTCTGACTGCACAGCCTCCTCTCTCAGTGTGTTCAGCATATTTAAGGGCTCTGGTGTGCTCCACGTGAGAAGTGGCACAGTCAGCTGGGAAGATGCTGTGTGAACTGTGCAGGCTGAGCAAACAGGAAGAGAAATTTCAAAAATTCCAGGGCCTTTAAATGGGGGAGGGAGGCGAATCAGTGTACCTTCAGGGCAGCAGAGTTCAAACTGCTGACCAGAACGGTCATGATGGGCATTGTGGGACACCTCCTGGAGGCCAATTAGGGCAACATAACCAAGCGAGGTGTCTATACTGACTCTGCATCTCTCTAACCACGTCACAAAAAGCTCTCCTCCCCCCCTCCTGCTGGTAATAGCTCGCCTTACCTGATCACTCTCGTTACAGTGTGTATGGTAACACCCATTGTTTCATGTTCTCTGTGTATAAAAAATCTGCCTACTGTATTTTCCACTGCATGCATCCGATGAAGTGAGCTGTAGCTCACGGAAGCTTATGCTCCAATAAATTTGTTAATCTCTAAGGTGCCCCAAGTACTCCTTTTCTTTTTGCGAATGCAGACTAACACGGCTGTTACTCTGAAACCTACCAAAGAGTAGTTATCAATGGTTCACTGTCAAAACAGGGAGGGTGTATCTAGTGGGGTCCTGCAGGTGTCACTCCTGGGTCTGGTACTATTCAATATTTTCATTAATGACTTGGATAATGGGGTGGAGAGCATGATTATAAAATTTACAGTGACACCAAGTTGGGGTGGGGGTTGCAAGCACTTTGAAGAACAGGATTAGAATTTAAAATGTCTGTAACAAATTGGAAAATTTGTCTGAATTCAACAAGATGAAATTCAATAAAGAGAAGTGCAAAGTACTTCACTTAGAAAGGAAAAATCAACTTCACAACTACAAAATTAGGAACAATGGGCTAGTTGCTTGCTAGCAATGCTGAAAAGGATCTGGGGGTGACAGTGGATCACAAATTGATTATGAGTCAGCAATATGACAGCTGTGAAAAAGGCTAATATTCTGGGGTTTATTAACAGAAGTGTCATATGCCAGACACGAGAGGTAATTGTCCTGCTCTGCTTGGCACCGGTGAGACCTCAGCTGGAGTACTTTGTCTAGTTCTGGGTGCCACACTTTATGAAAGATGTGAACAAATTGGAGGGAGTCAAGAGAATAACAATGAAAATGGTAAAAGATTTAGACAACCTGACCTATGAGGAATGGGTAAAAAAACTGGGAATGTTTAGTCTTGAGAGAAGAAGACTGAGGGGGCACCTGATAACAGTCTTCAAATATATTAAAGGCTGTTATAAAGAGGATGGTGACCAATTGTTCTCCATGTCTGCTGATGGCAGGACAAGAAGTAATGGGATCAATCCACAGCAATGGAGATTTAGGTTAGATATTAGATAGTTAAGCTCTGGAATAGGCTTCCAAGGGAGGTTGTGGAATCCCTATCATTGGAGGTTTTTGAGAACAGGTTGGACAAACACCTGTCCAGGATGGTCCAGATTTACTTGGTTCTACCTAAGCACAGGGGGCTGGACTTGATGAACTTTCAAGATCCCTTCCAGTCCTAGATTTTTATGACTCTATGAATGTAATGTGCTCAACCTCCAGAAGCAATAAAGTGTGTACCCTTCTAGTGCAGGGATCAGCAACCTTTGGCACGCGGCCCACCAGGGTAAGCCCCCTGGCGGGCCAGGCCAGTTTGTTTATTTGCCGCGTCCACAGTTTCGGCCGATCGCAGCTCCCACTGGCCACGGTTTGCCGCTCCAGGCCAATGGGGACTGTGGGAAGCGGCGGCCAGCACATCCCTCGGCCTGCGCCGCTTCCCGCAGCCCCCATTGGCTTGGAGCAGCGAACCACAGCCGGTGGGAGCTGCGATTGGCCAAACCTGCAGACATGACAGGTAAACAAACTGGCCTGGCCTGCCAGGGGACTTACCCTGGCGGGCTGCATGCCAAAGGTTGCCGGTCCCTGTTCTAGTGTAAAATGCCATGATAATGAAAGTTAAAGTTGTTATATTAACCAGTGTGTATCTAGACCTCATCTCACATAGCAGCTTTGAAAAACTCCTGCATTTCCATGATGCGAAGGTGGAGCCATGATTCCCCAGTCCTAACCTACATCATCAGAGAACAGCTCCTCTTAAGAAGCTTCCACTGACAGAACAGTAATCCAAACACCTTCAGATTTCACAGGAGTGGAATCCAGATTCAAATTCTTGTGTCCAAACCTCATCTTGCCTTGCTGCCTTCAGGATCCCCCTGCATCTGTATAATCCTGGCAGGGGGAACTGTGACATTGCACTCCATATGTTTTATGGAAATATGCTTATGAGTGTGAATATGATGTAACTGGAACATGCTTTATTCAAAAGGTCTCTTCTAAGGTATCGTAACAAGGGTTATAAACTACAGAATATATTCCTCCTATTTGTATGCATGTATCATTCTTGTATCTGAAGCTAGAAATATGAAGTATAACTCTGAGGTCCTATTGTAATTATGCAAAGTGTGGGCCATTAACGGTGGTTTAGAATCTTGATGGCTGTAGTAAATGGTTTATTTATCTGCAAACCTTCCTGTGTACATGTGGGCCAACCCAGGAAGAGTGGAGACTAGGGGTCTTACAGTGACATGTGACCATGTAACATGATACTAGAATCCATCTTAATCCTTGTATTTTTCCATTGATGAGGCGGGGTGGAGACAAGCACAGACAAAAAATTCCCACCTTGTGCCAAAGCTATAAAAGGTGGTGGAGCAGGACAAACAGGGCTGCCAGTCATGAGAAAACCCCTGCTTACCAACTGAGATGTCTGCTGGAACTAACAAGGACTGTACTAGGGGAAAGGATTGGGCCCAGGCTAGGAAGGAGTCTAGTCTGTGAAAGAAGCTTATTGGAACATCTCTGAAGGTGAGATATTACCTGTAATCAGTTTCTTAATATATTAAGCTTAGACTTGCGTGTTTTTGCTTTATTTTGCTTGGTGACTTACTTTGTTCTGCCTGTTATTACTTGAAACCACTTAAAGCCTACTCTTTATAATTAATAAAATCACTTTTGTTTATTAATAAACCCAGAGTAAGTGATTAATACGTGGGGGAGCAAACAGCTGTACATATCTCTCTATCAGTGATATAGAGAACAATTTATGAATTTATCCTGTGTAAGCTTTATACAGAGTAAAACGGATTTATTTGGGGTTTGGATCCTATTGGGAGCTGGGTGTCTGGATGCTGGAGACAGGTAACCTGCTGAGCTGTTTTTAGTTCAAGTCCACAGCTTTGGGGGCATGGCCCAGACCCTGGGTCTGTGTTGCAGCAGGCTAGCATGTCTGGCTCAACAAGGCAGGGTTCTGGAGTCCCAGGCTGGCAGGAAAAATGGGTTTAGAGGTAATTTCAGCACATCAGGTGACCGTCCCAAGGGGATCTCTGTGACTGAACCCTTCACAGGAACTATACACACTTCTCCAGCATCTGGAGTCTCTCAGCTCAGAGCCGTTCACTCCCTAGCCCAGGCCTGCTCCCATTTTCTGCCCAGATCCTGAGCTTGTTTACCATCAGTGTTTGAAACCAGGTGGAACTAGCTATACCTGAGGGAGGAAGGGCCGCCCCTTTCTTTACAGCTCCATAGGTGTGCTCCGTCCACCACCCACCATTTGCCCTGCTTCCTCTCAGGATTTTCTATCTTTCCCTGCCCCAGAATCAGTTTGGGTCACCAGCCCCCGCCCCCCATCCCCCTAATCCAGTGTCTTCCCTGTTAGAAACATCCATGCCAGACCTCAGCCTCCCACCCAACACAAACACTCTAGAGGAATGCTAATCTGTATTATATTGTTCACCCAGTAGGTGGCACTGTATGTAAAATACCTTATTTCAATGAGCCTCAGCCAGACCTGGCCGAGCATTAAAGGAACTTATGATGATCAAATCTGATGTGTATAAGCAAGCTCTGTGACCAGTCCATATCTGATATAGAGGCACATGACATGATGTCAGAAGTAAACTAAGAAGAGAAATAGAAGAAAAAGCAACAAAGGGTGCAAACAGAAGGAACAAAGCAACAAAGGTTGCAGGATCTCACCAAGATGGCATTCTTCGATGCCCCAGAGAACTTCAGTTTTGACAAACCTTCAGGATGGACAGACTGGAAACAATATTTTGCAAGATTCCACAGTGCTCCCAAACTCCACAAAGAAAATGGAGATATTCAAGTATCCTTTTAAATTTATGCTATGGGAAAGTAGACAGAGTATATCTTTAAATCCTTTGACTTTACTGAAGATGGTCACAAAGATAACCATGAAAGGGTTCTGGCTATGTTTGAAGCATATTTTATATGTCAGAGAAATATGGTTTATGTAAGAGCATGTTTCCACCAGAGAATTCAAGAACCAGGGGAAAATGTTGAATTTTTTATAAGAGCTCTGCATTCATTGGCTGAAAACTGTGATTTAGGGAATACAAAACATGAAATTATCAGAAACAGGCTGGTTATTTAGTTAACAGATAAAAAAACTTTCACAGCAGCTACAATTGAAGACAGATTTAACCCTAACGACAGCTATATAGAAGGCAAAGCAGTCTGAGCTGATGAGATAGCAAAACCTAGAGCAACTTGACAAACGTGAATCTAGTTTAGAAGTTGTTAACAGCATGCAGCATGAGTGATAAAACCATTACCTTGAGACCCCCGAGGCAAGGAGAGAGAACTCCCATGCTAAGAGGGACAAATTCCAGCCTACATGCACAAGTTGTGGAAAAAGTCATGTCCCAAGAGATGATGCATGTTCAGCCAGAGGTGTACAGTGTAATACATGCACAAAATATGGACATTTTGCAGCTGTTTGCCTCACCAAAGTAGTCAGGGGGAGACAATCAAGATCCATTATTTCTGGGATCAATCACTTGTGATAATACAAGTGGAGAGTGAAACTGAATATTCATGGCAAGACTATTGCCTTTAAAATTGACTTAGGAGTTGATGTCAGTCATCTCAGAAAGGACTTAAAATTACCTTCTCCCAGTGCTGAAGTTGCCTGGCACAGTTCTGACTAGCCCTGGGGGTATTCTGAACTGCATGGGCCAGCCCACCACCAAAACAACTTGCAAGGACAAAAGCTTTGCATTCAGAGTGCATGTGATCAAAGGTTCACAGACCAACAACCTTGTCAGCTTCAGTGTGGCAGCCATGATAGGCCTAGTGAGCGAGGTGGAAGAACTCAATGGAGAATTTGATGATATTGGACTTTTGAAAGGCGATCCAGTACAAATCAATTAAATAATGTACAAACACCCCTACCAGAAAGACCTTGGAAGAGACTAGCTACAAATTAATGCAAATTCAGAGGACATCATTACCTGGCATTGTGGACTATTTTTCCAGGTATATAGAAATAATGTATTTGAAAGACATAAGTCACAGAGTTATTGAGAAACTGAAGTGCACTTTTGGTCACTTTGATATTCCAGACAACTAGTGATGAACAACAACCACAATTCACTGCAGCAGAATTCAAGTAATTCTGAATGAAATATGATTTTGATCATATTACCAGTAGCCCACATTACTCACAAGCAAATGGAGAGGCTGAGATTGGACAAATAAGGACAAATGCAAAGTACTCCATTTAGGAAGGAACAATCAGTTGCACACATACAAAATGGGAAATGACTGCCTAGGAAGAAGTACTGTGGAAAGGGATCTGGGAGTCAGAATGGACCATAAGCTAAATATCAGTCAACAGTGTAATGCTGTTGCAAAAAAAGCCAACATCATTCTGGGATGTATTAGCAGGAGTGTTGTAAGCAAGACACGAGAAGTAATTCTTCCGCTCTAATCTGCTCTGATTAGGCCTCAACTGGAGTATTGTGTCCAGTTCTGGGCACCAAATTTCAGGAAGGATGTGGACAAATTAGAGAGAGTCCAGAGAAGGGTGACAAAAATGATTAAAGGTCTAGAAAACATGACCTATGAGGAAAGATTGAAAAAACTGGGTTTTTTTAGTTTGGAAAAAAGAAGACTGAGAGGGACATGATCACAGTTTTCAAGTATGTAAAAGGTTGTTACAAGGAGGAGGAAGAAAAATTGTTTTTCTTAACCTCTGAGAATAGGACAATAAGCAGTGGGCTTAAATTGCAGCAAGGGAGGTTTAGGTTGGACATTAGGAAAAGCTTCCTAGCTGTCAGGGTGGGTAAGCACTGGAATAAATTGCCTACGGAGGCTGTGGAATCTCCATTGTTGGAGATTTTTAAGAGCAGGTTAGACAAACACCTGTCAGGAATGGTCTAGATAATTAGTCCTGCAATGAGTGCAGGGGACTGGACTAGATGACCTCTCAAGGTCCCTTCCAGTTCTATGATTCTATGATTGCTGTACAGATAGCCAAGAAAATCCTACAGCAGGATGATCCAGTCCTTGGTCTTTTGAGTTACAGATCAACACCAATAGTTATATATACTGGATATAGTCAAGCTCAGCTCCTGATGGAAAGACAAGTCAGAACTACTGTTCCAAATCTATCTCCAAAGTGGCCAAACATGAAGAGGCTAGCCAAATCAGATAAAACGGCTAAATGAGCTTATGAATGTTTTTACAACAGAGTCACTTGATTAAAGAACTTCCAAGTAACCATGTTTGTGTCAAACTGGATGAAGAAAAAGGATGGACAACTCCAGCTGTCATCAAGAAAAAGAATTCAACACCTAGATCATATGTGATAGAGATAGACAGTGGAGAGTCCAATAGAAACAGTCAACATCTATAGTTTGTTCCTCAGAAAGATCAATAGAGAAAACTCTACAGATGACAGATACAGAACAAGAAGACGACGATGACTCAAGGATTCCAAACACACCACAGCTAGTCATTGCAATTAATGGACAGTCAGATAATCAAGTTATGTGTTCAGGTCATGTAATTAGAAATACAGTACAATTCAGAGATACTTAGACCGAAATGTACTGAACTTCAAAGATTGCGAAATAGTGTAAAATTTGTAAATTATAGGAATATAGAACTTAAAGGGGGAGATATAATTGTAAGGAAAAAAATTTGTTAACCCAGTAACATGCCTAAATCACTGTCCACAGCTGGAATACCAATTGTTATGCTGATTGCTGAAAGCAACTGTAAGGACTTTGTAAGCAGCCTTAGCACAACTAACAGACCAGGAGGGGAGGGGGAAGTGAGTGACCATGAGGAGTAAACATGATCTTGTGCCCTCCTGACTTGAGCTTTTTCCGAAGCATGTGGTTTTGCAAGATGGAAAGTCAGGCAATAGTTAACTATTGCTATGTGAAATACAGCTGGTTCACTGATGGAAAACTTAAGCCTGGAACACTCCACACTACCTTTCAGAAAGGTCCTCCTTGCTGCTCATGTCCCTTGTGGGGCAAGTGTTGTTGGGAATGGCCCTCCATGTGTGTGGGAAGTGAAAGGAACTGCCACTACCTACTGTAGTGATGTGTACTGCCTTCACTTGCCCTGGACTTGCTACGGTGAGTTGACTTTGCACATGCTAAGGGGTGCTGAGGGGATATAGAGTCCTGTGCCTTTATGAAAACACTGCTCTTGACAATAACCTTCCTCTGTTTCTCAAATCAAATAGGATTTATATTAGTATTATGGTAGAGCCTAGCCTGGGGACACACCAAGACAAGAGCACCCTTGTGCCAGGAGCTGCATTTACCCAGAGTACATAAAGTATTGCCCCAAATAGCTTACAGTCTAAATAGACAGGCAGACACAGGCTGGGAGAGAGGGCTAGGATACCCATGCAGTGTGAGCAAGGGCACCTTAATGCCATCAAGATTTTTATTCTTTGGGTGTGGCTTTGTTGGGTAGGGAGAAAAATGGAGAAACAAGGGAAGGGAGAGGAGCCATTAAAGGACAAGGGGGATAGTGCAGGAGGAGGTTGGAGGGGAGGAAGATGGGAGGTATTGGAGCAGACAGCCAATCAGCACAAGGGAGAGGTGGCCAAAGTGATCACTGTGGGAAGCTGCCTAATGCCATTATCAGCACCCTCAGGTCCATGTTGCATCCCTTCCCTCCAAGGCTGCATCCCCTTTCCCTCACAGTTATGTGCAGCCTCTCCCACTCAATACAGCATCCTCTGCCCCAATGATACACCCCCCGCCCCCTAATGCTGCATGCTCTTCTCCCAATGCTGCATCCTCTTCCCCCAGTGCAGCACCTCTCTCCCTCAATGCTGCATTCCCTCTAACTTTAATGCTGCATTATCTCCCCCTCAACGTTGCATCCCCTCCCCCTCAGTACTGCACCATTTCCCCTCTGTGCTGCATCCCCTTACCCCAATGCTACATCACATCCCCGCAAAAGAGGAAGTTAATAGTAATAAATATAAGCAGCTGGGAATTAGGGTAAATTGATAAGGGAAGCAAAAGGACACCAAGAGCCCTCTATGGCCCTCAGAGTTAATTACATCACCAAAGATGCATGTAGCAGCTATCAGCTGAGGAGAGAGCTCATGCACTTCAGCTCAAAGTCCTGGAACAGCAAAAGAACCTGCTGCAGCCTGTGAGTACATCCCCTCTCAATAGCAGGGTGTGGGAGAAAGCCTGTCTAATTTATCAAGAGACTGATTGCATTGAAGGGTTCCTATCCACCTTTGTGAGATTGTGTGGGATCCATACGATTCCAGAGGATAAATGAGTGCCCATCCTCTTAACCGGGATGACTGGGAAAGCCAGACAAGTTTTTAATGATATGGAGGTGGGTGATGTTATGGTGTATGAGAAATGTAAAGAAAATGGATTGAAATGATTTAAGATCACTTCTGAGGCCTATCCGTTGAAGTGTAGCAATCGTGAAACGTTTGACAATATCACTCATGTGGAATATTTGCATAAAATGCGTATTTATATGAAAAATGGGCAGGGGCTGGAGCTGTGTGATTTGGTGGCCCAAGAGTAATTACTGCGGACCGTTACTGATGAGGTAAAAGCCGCCATCTGTGACAGAACCACTTCCACAGGTTTGGAGCAGCAGAAATTGCTGATGAATATGTCGAGTCAAGGGCTCATGCAGGACCTAAACCCCAGGGGAAGGGTAATCCCTCTGTTCCCAGGTTAAAAAGGATGAGGTGTCCAAAAATAAACCTAACCCCAACTTTGTTAAAAAAACCTCAAGGGAAGCCAGATTTTAAAACTTCTTACTCTAAGGTAAAGGAGACAGTCTGTCATCACAGTGTGGCTCCTGGCCATACAAAACCAAATTACCCAAACATTAAGGTCACCCCACAATCTGCACTCACAACCCCCACCATGAGTGCCCATGCTACTACTTTGCACGCTGATGCTAACACCTTTATTCCAGAGGAAATCGTGGAGGAGAATGGCCCATAAACTGTAATAGGACTGAGTCTTGGTCAGGTAGTGAAGAGTTTATTAAGAGTGCGAAAGTGAATTTCATTGAATGTACAGGGTGGAGAGACACTGCATCACAAGTCACTTTGTTAAGGTAAGTTTGGTAAGGGAAGAGGACAGATTTCCTGGGAAAAGTCTAAATATTTTCACTTTGGCCAAATTTTCCGTGACTCCATGGTAAGAGCGTTACAACAATCCAGAAGTTCACATTTGTTACTGGCTTGGTGAAATCTAATTACCACGCCACCAGCTTGGGGTATCTGCCCTGTTTCTAGCAGTCTGCCCTGAGGTAGACAATCACAGTTGTGAGACACTCCCGACAGCATGACATTAATATACGACTCTATGACACTATTTCTTCTGTAAGGCATTTGACTTGGTACCACACAACATTTTGATTGAGAAACTAGAATGATGCCTCCCACATGTCACCTCTGCACTCAGAGTACCCCTAGGCGGAAAGGGGAGGTGGACCCACTCAGAGTACCTGGGGTAAGGGCCATTGAGGTGAGATGGGGAGTTCTTAGTAAAGGAGTCAGTGCCCATTCTGGGATCCCAGTTGGGACGCATTGCCCATTCCGAGTACCCAGTGGTGGCGGCAGCACCAATCAGGATACTCGCAGAGGAGATAGCATTGCTTCCCAACTCCCAGTAGGGGAGTTAATGCTGATTCATGTACCTGGTGAGGAGGGGATGGGAGGCATTGCCCATGCAGGGTACTCGGGGGGTGGGGGAGTACCCATTCTGGTTTCCCAGTCGGGGACGCAGCACCCATTCAGGGTGCCCAGTGGGGAAGGCAGCAACAATTCAGGGCTCATGGTAAGGGAGGCTGCAACAAATAAGGGCTCATGGTGGGGAAGGCAGCACTGGATCAGGACACCCACTTGGAGAGGCAATGCCCATTCAGAGTAACTGGTGGGGGAGGAAGAATCCATGCAGGGTACGGAGTGTGGGAGGCTGCATCTATCCACTGTTCTCTATATGGGAGGCAATACGCATTCAGTGTACCTGGTGGGGGAGGCAGTGCACATTGAAGTTACCCTGTGGGGGAGGCAATGTCCTGCCTCTTTGCATGTAGTATGAAAATTCATAGAATCATAGAATATCAGGGTTGGAAGGGACCTCAGGAGGTCATCTAATCCAAACCCCTGCTCAAAGCAGGACCAATCCCCAATTAAATCATCCCAGCCAGGGCTTTGTCAAGCCTGACCTTAAAAACTTCTAAGGAAGGAGATTCTATCACCTCCCTTGGTAACCCATTCCAGTGTTTCACCACCCTCCTAGTGAAAAAGTTTTTCCTAATATCCAACCTAAACCTCCCCCACTGCAACTTGAGACCATTACTCCTTGTCCTGTCATCTTCTACCACTGAGAATAGTCTAGAACCATCCTCTTTGGAACCACCTCTCAGGTAGCTGAAAGCAGCTATCAAATCCCCCCTCATTCTTCTCTTCTGCAGACTAAACAATCCCAGTTCCCTCAGCCTCTCCTCATAAGTCATGTGTTCCAGACCCCTAATAATTTTTGTTGCCCTTCGCTGGACTCTCTCCAATTTTTCCACATCCTTCTTGTAGTGTGGGGCCCAAAACTGGACACAGTACTCAAGATGAGGCCTCACTAATGTCGAATAGAGGGGAACGATCATGTCCCTCGATCTGCTGGCTATGCCCCTACTTATACATCCCAAAATGCCATTGGCCTTCTTGGCAACAAAGGCACACTGTTGACTCATATTCTCGTCCACTGTAACCCCTAGGTCCTTTTCCGCAGAACTGCTGCCTAGCCATTCGGTCCCTAGTCTGTAGCGGTGCATTGGATTCTTCCGTCCTAAGTGCAGGACCCTGTACTTATCCTTGTTGAACCTCATCAGATTTCTTTTGGTCCAATCCTCCAATTTGTCTAGATCCCTCTGTATCCTATCCCTACCTGCCACCGTATCTAACACTCCTCCTAGTTTAGTATCATCAGCAAATTTGCTGAGAGTGCAATCCACACCATCCTCCAGATCATTTATGAAGATATTGAACAAAACCGGCCCCAGGACCAACCCTTGGGGCAGTCCACTTGATACCGGCTGCCATCTAGACATGGAGCCATTGATCACTACCCATTAAGCCCGACAATCTAGCCAACTTTCAACCCACCTTATAGTGCATTCATCCAGCCCATACTTCTTTAACTTGCTGACAAGAATACTGTGGGAGATCGTGTCAAAAGCTTTGCTAAAGTCAAGAAACAATACATCCACTGCTTTCCCTTCATCCACAGAACCTGTAATCTCATCATAGAAGGCGATTAGATTAGTCAGGCATGACCTTCCCTTGGTGAATCCATGCTGACTGTCCTGATCACTTTCCTCTCCTCTAAGTGCTTCAGAATTTACTCCTTGAGGACCTGCTCCATGATTTTTCCGGGGACTGAGGTGAGGCTGACTGGCCTGTAGTTCCCAGGATCCTCCTCCTTCCCTTTTTTAAAGATGGGCACTACATTAGCCTTTTTCCAGTCATCCGGGACTTCCCCCGATCGCCATGAGTTTTCAAAGATAATGGCCAATGGCTCTGCAATCACAGCCGCCAACTCCTTTAGCACTTTCTGATGCAATGCATCCGGCCCCATGGACTTATGCATGTCCAGCTTTTCTAAATAGTCCCAAACCACTTCTTTCTCCACAGAGGGCTGGCCACCTACTCCCCATGCTGTGTTGCCCAACGCAGCAGTCTGGGAGCTGACCTTGTTCGTGAAGACAGAGGCAAAAAAAGCATTGCGTATATTAGCTTTTTCCACATCCTCTGTCACTAGGTTGCCTCCCTCATTCAGGAAGGGGCCCACACTTTCCTTGACTTTCTTCTTGTTGCCAACATACCTGAAGAAACCCTTCTTGTTACTCTTAACATCTCTTGCTAGCTGCAGCTCCAGGTGCGATTTGGCCCTCCTGATTTCATTCCTACATGCCCGAGCAACATGTTTATACTCTTCCCTGGTCATTTGTCCAATCTTCCACTTCTTGTAAGCTTCTTTTTTATGTTTAAGATCCGCAAGGATTTCACTGTTAAGCCAAGCTGGTCGCCTGCCATATTTACTATTCTTTCGACACATCAGGATGGTTTGTCCCTGTAACCTCAATAGGGATTCTTTGAAATACAGCCAGCTCTCCTGGACTCCTTTCCCCCTCATGTTATTCCCCCAGGGGATCCTGGCCATCTGTTCCCTGAGGGAGTCGAAGTCTGCTTTCCTGAAGTCCAGGGTCTGTATTCTGCTGCTTACCTTTCTTCCCTGTGTCAGGCTCCTGAACTCAACCAAATCATGGTCACTGCCTCCCAGATTCCCATCCACTTTTGCTTCCCCCACTAATTCTTCCCAGTTTGTGAGCAGCAGGTCAAGAAAAGCTCTCCCCCTAGTTGGCTCCTCCAGCACTTGCACCAGGAAATTGTCCCCTACATTTTCCAAAAACTTCATGGATTATCTGTGCACCGCTGTAGTGCTCACCCAGCTGATATCAGGATGATTAAAGTCGCCCATGAGAACCAGGGCATGCGATCTAGTAGCTTCTGCAAGTTGCCGGAAGAAAGCCTCATCCACCTCATCCCCCTGGTCCGGTGGTCTATAGCAGACTCCCACCACTACATCACTCTTGCTCCCATGAGAAGCTCTATTACAAATGACGAATCTTATTACAAATGTCCAAATCCTAAAATGTGTTTTTCAGGTCAGTACAATTCTGTTATTGGGCAGACAGGCCCACCCCACACCAGTGGCCTCAGAAATCCCTGGGTAGACTTCTGAATGTATAAATGGGTGCTTCATAAAGAGGGGATGCATAAACAGGGGAATCTTGAGTAGGGGTAGAGAGGTTATTGTACCTCTGTATTTGCACTGGTTCATCCAGTTTTGGTGCCCACAATTCAAGAAGGATGTTGATAAACTGGAGAGGGTTCAGAGAAGAGCCATGAAAATGATAAAAGATGACTTGTATTGATAGACTCAAGGAACTCAGTCTATTTAGGCTATGTCTACACTACCACTTATGTCAGCAAAACTTAAGTCACTCAAGGGTGTGACTATTCCACCCCCCTCAGCGACATAAGTTACACAGTGTGTAACAGCTAGTGTGCACAGCACTATGTTGGCAGGAGATCTCCTATCAACATAGCTTATGCCACTCACAGGGGTGGTTTTTTATGCTGATGGGAGAGCTCTCTCCCGTAGGCATAGAGCGTCTTCACCACATGCTCTGCAGCAGTGCAGCTATATCGGTACAGCTACAGCACTGTATATATAAACATGGCCTTAGCTTAACAAAGAGAAAGTTAAGAAGTGACTTCATTAGAGTCTGTAAGTACCTCCATGGGGAACAAATATTTGACAATGGAAGAAGACAAAGGTGTAACAATAGCCCATGGCTGGGAATTGAAATGAAACAAATTCAGACACAAATGTTTAACCATTAGCCATTGGAACAATTTGCCAAGGTTGTGGTGGATTCTCCAAACACTAGAAATTTTTAAATCATGATTGGATTAAAAAAAAAGAAAAGAAAAAGAAAAAGACAGGCTCTAGTTCAAAAGGAATTATTTTGGGGGAAGTTCTCTATTTTGGGGAGGGGGGCTGTACTATACAGGAGGTCAGACTAGATGATCACAATGGTCCCTTTTGGCCTTGGAATCTATAATCTTGGACCAAGTCCTCCCTAACTCTAGGGACCACTCTCTTTGGCTGGCTTTAAACCCATTCATAGTCTCTTTTAAAATATTTTATACAGAAGACTGCAAACCCTGCTAGGGAAATGGAGCCACATTGAGGTATTTTGGCTTGGCCAGACTTTGGATTCTGAGTGCATTGGAAGGTGGTGCCAATAGGACATATGTCATAAGCTATTTGTGTCTCACTTGTGTGTTCCGGGGTTTGTGCTCTTCTCCCAGTAAAGGCTGGTAGCTCCTAGGACTTGTCTGTTTTGGCCCAGATGAACATTTTAAGTGCAAAACTCCTTAGGAGAAAAACCTGCTATGTAAACTCTTATCTCCTGATTGTCAGAATTTCTTTTGAATCTGTACCCCCAAGCGTGGGTGCTGAATATTTGAAAATCTGGCTCTACGAAGCCAGAATCCATCCCAGATGTTATACATGTTATAGCAGTGAGTCTCACTGTTGTGGCACCTCCTGCTGGTTGTCTTGGGAATTAGCTCTTGTCCAGCCCAGAACACCCTCTGCAGGCTGGTGTCTTGCTTGCCTTACGGCCCGTGTCCTTCCCAGACCCCAGTGCCCTTTACCTCAGGGTTCTGCCCTCTGCAGTACCCCCACTCTAGGTCTCCCCTCCCCAGGGATCCCCCCAACCCTCTATCCCCACCTTGCCTCAGTGGCTACTGCCAGTCATCCTCTAGCCCCTTTCTCAAGGGGCAGACTGCATGATGGCCACTCATTATTGGCAAGGGGTTAGGACCAGCTGCCTCTGCCTATTCCCAGGCTGCACCTCCATAGCCCCAGTACCTTTGTAGGCCTTCACCAAGGCCTCAGCCTGGGGAGTTGCCAGGCTGGAGCTCCCCAACTCCTTTGCCCTTCCCCAGCACTTAGGTACCCTTACACCTTCAGGCAGCTCAGTCCTCTCTCTCTGGAGAGACCTGAGCCAGCTCTGCCCTCAGCCCTTTTATCAGGGCCAGCTGTGGCCTGACTGGCGAAGCAGCCACACCCAGTCAGCGTACCTTTTTTCAGGAGCTGGGCAACTGCCCCACTACACATGTCCAGTGAATGCTGGGACAGGACTCAAGATTCTAGTCATTGCTACAACTTTCCCTGGCCATGGCATCACCCTGTATCATCCCATTGCCCAAACTGAAAGCCTGTCTGACTGCAGGGATAGGGACCTGTTTGAATCGTTTCAGTTGTTTCTATCTTCATATTTCAAATCATTTTTCTCCTGCAAAGTCCTGTCCTCTGTGTGCTGCTGGGCTATGAGGAGGAACCCATCTGGCCTCAGTCCCATCAAATCACAGCCCAACTCAGAGGCAGCCACAGCTGATCTCCATTTTCTGATTATTAACCCCAGACTTATTCCATTGTTTTGGTCTGTTTGAAGCTATATATAGCTGTGCCAAGCAGCAAAGGGGATGGGAGAGGGTGGGATTGTACTGGGGAGAATCATGTGTAGTTGTTTACTCCCCACCACACACTCTTCCCCTCTCCAAACCACGAGGGTACACTCAAACGTTCCAGCAAAATAGGAAGAATCTATGGCTGGGAAATGAGGAACAGCTGCAGGAGAGAAGGAATGAAATGTCATACTGGGAGACCTGACTTCAAACTCACAGGAAATGTATTAGAGATTTCACAGCCACTTTTCCAATAAGCTTTTTTATTATTCTACCCATGTTATAGCACCCCCTGACTCCTGAGCTGTTACACCAAACTGTGCTCATCAAAGGCTAGAGGCCATCTCCAATGAAGGGAGCAGGGGCTCAGCAGTAAGTGGACAGCATGGATGTGCTGCCTTAAAGAATGAAAGAAAGAAAGAAAGATGAGAAGACAAAGAGTGTATGGGGCAGCTAAGCGGTTTCAGTTGAAGCCCCTGTAAGGGGATAAGCTTATCTCCACAAACTCCACTGGAATGGAAGCTTCCACCTGTGTGTTTCATAACTAGTTCTCTCTGATCTGTGCCCTTTGTAGCCAGGCTCATCTTTCTTTAGCAATGGGTCCAAAGAGATGGCAGTCACATGGTGATATAGTGTGGAGGGGGAGCCACTGTCACTCAGAAACACTCCCAGAACACGTCACCTTCATGTCGGTGCATGTAACAAAATTCATGTGGTGGGGGTGGGGCCGAGGGGTTTGGAGTGTGCGAGGGGGCTCAGAGCTGAGACAGAGGGTTGGGATGCAAGGGTGTGAGGGCTCTGGCTGGGGGTGTGGACTCTGGGGTGGAGCCAGGGATGAGGGGATCAGGGCTGGGGGAGAGGATTGGGTGCAGGGGGTGAGAGCTCTGGCTGGGGGTGCAGGCTGTGGGGTGTAGCTATGGATGAGGGGCTCAAGGCTGGGGCAGGGGGTTGGGTGCAGGGGGTGAGGGCTCTGGCTGGGGGTGTGAGCTCTGGGGTGGGACTGGGGATGAGGGGCTCAGGGCTGGGGCAGAGGGTTGGATGCAGGGGATGAGGGGTTTAGGATGCAGAAGGGGGCTACGGCAGGGAGAGAGGACTCCCCCCAGCTCTCTCTCCCTGCAGCAGCACCTGGACTGGGGGGGAGAGGCAGAAGCTCTGGGGTTGGGGTTGCAGGATAGGTGCCCGCCCCCAGCCCCACCATGTCCAGGTTGGGGGAGGGCTGCCCCTGCCACCTCTGGGGCCGGGCTGCTACAGCCGGGGGGTGAGGCTGGCCCGGGCTGTACCGCCCAAGCTACTCTGGCCACCTGGGGCTGGCCCGGGCCGCCCCAGCCGTGGATGGAACCAGGCCACCCTGGCTGCGGCGTCCTGGCCACAGCTGGGTCTGGGACCCCGGCCGCAGCAGGTTGGTGGCTAGGGGAGGGGCACCCCTCCCCCAGCCATGACAATTCCCCGGGCGGGTTCCCTGGGCTCCTGCACGGCGGTAAATAGTCTGCTGGGCGGCTACATGGCCACGTAGCTTACAGGGAACTTAGTTGTCGACAAATCCTGACTAGGATGAGCGGAAATCCCTGCAGTGAAAGGCTGAAATAGGTTTACTCCTTCCCAGGCCTCCCAGAGCAGCAGGATGCAGGAAAGCAGGGGACAGATTCTAACTCCCATTCCAGTGGTACACAGGGGCTGTTAATGTGTCACAGCAGCCAAGGGAGAATTCCTCCAGTGCAGATAGTAGCCCTAAGCAGCCACCATCACAAGCCCTTGTGCAGGAGTTCTGAGGCAGATGGGTGCAGTAGCACATAGTGCTTCAGGGATGCTGTGCTGTGCTGCAGCTCAGAATGGACTTGGAACAGCCCATACTATGGAGGACACGAAGGTGGCATCTCCTTCCCCATGGCTGCACTTTCTGTGCTGCACCTCCAGGATGGATTCCAGGTTTATGCCCCTTCCCTCTGTGCACTACACTGCATGGACTCAGCTGTCTCTGATGGACCTCTGCCAAGGGCTGATCTCAACTAAACAGCTAGGTCAACATAAGGCAGCTTATGTCAACCTAATTATATCAGTGTCTACACTGCAGTCTTCCTCCTGCAGATGTAAGTCCCCTACTACAGTGACATCATAACTCTACCTCCCCAAGAGGTATAAGGCTTATGTTGGTGTAGTTAGGGTGACACCATGTCTGTGTAGACATTGTGTTCCTTACATCTGCTGTCCTTTGGAGAGCTGGGTGGCTGGACCCTGCTCCTAGCTGGTAGCCAGGGTGAGAAGCCTCAAGGGGCTTCCCCTGCTCCCATCTGAGAGCTGGGGCGAGAAGCCAGGGTGATCCTTCGCCCACTCCCTGCCGGGAGCCAGGTGGCCTTGTGAGTGAGCTGTGAAATTGACAAGGCTGCCCAGTTCCTGGTGGGAAACAGCCAAGGGGTGCGCCCAGAAGCTGGTGCAACTGGACCCTGCTCCCCGGCCATGAGAAGCCCCTTGCAGTTTCTTTTTACTCCCGCCAGGAAACAGGGGGGTGAGAAGCCTGGGGCAGCTTCCCCCTGCTCCCAGTGGGGAACAGAGGTGGCTTTCCCCACTCACAGTGGTGAAGGGGGGGGTGGGTGGGCTAGAAGCCCGGGGCAGCTTGCTTCCCCCCGCTCCCTGCAGGGCATGGGAAGTGGGGGGGCAGCCCTCTGGGAGCCCATGAGCATGTGGGGTAGCCAGACTCCCAGCAGGGAGTTGCCAGCAGAGCTGAGAGACCAGGGTCTCAGTTCCTCACACTGCCCCTCTTAAGTTGGTGGAAGTGCTCCTAGCAAGGATGCGCACCCCAACCCAAGGAGGGTAGTGTGGACATGCTGTAAGTTGACCTAATATAGGTTTGTAGTGCAGACATGCACTCATTTTGGGATCAGCTTCTCTGTACAGTCGCTTATCCTTTTTGGAATTTATTTCAAGTCAAGGAGTCAATGTGTAACTAAAAAATGAAACAAAAAGAACAGGAGGACTTGTGGCACCTTAGAGACTAACACATTTATTTGAGCGTAAGCTCTCGTGAGCTACAGCTCACTTCATCGGATGCATGCAGTGGAAAATACAGTGGGGAGTTTTCAGAGTAGCAGCCGTGTTAGTCTGTATTCGCAAAAAGATACATACTAAAAATAAATTTGTTAGTCGCTAAGGTGCCACAAGTCCTCCTTTTCTTTTTTAAAAAAATGAAACTGCATTTGCTGCTAACAGGCGTGGAGGGGTGGGACAGCGTGGACGTCTCTGGAGAGCCGTTCCAGAGTGCCTGGAGCCTGCGCCATGCACTGCTCTCTCAGAAGAGAAAAAAGGAGCTGTCTCCAAGAGCTCTTGTGATGAAAGCTCTGGACTGGGACTCAGAACGTCTGGGGTCCGTTCCTGGCTCTGCCACAAACTCCATCTGTGATACTGGGCAATTCATGTGGGACCAAATTCCCAAAAGTATTCAGCACCAAGCAGCCTCCATTAGGGGAATGTGAGCATCGGATGCGAATGGACCGCCAGCTGGGGGAGGCTAGCCCCCAGCCCTGCCCCTTCTGGCTGAGGCCCCACCCCTTCCATCCCCCCACCACAGCCCTGAGCCCCCCACCGCAGCTGCTGGCCCCCACTTCAGGCTAGCGCCTGTACCCCACAGAGCAACCCCAGCCCCGGAGGGCCAGGAGGGTGGGTGGCATGGCCCCATCCTCCCCAGCCCTGGAGCGCTGGGCAGGTGGGCTGCACCCCTAGCCCCAGCCCCAGCCACTGCCCAGGGGAACTAGGAAGAATGGGCCACAGTAGGAAGGAGGAGGGACCTGGGGGCAGCGCATGGGCGGGGTCATGCCCGACTGTTTGGGAAGGCACGGCCTTCCCCAGCTTATGATACCGCCGCCCTTGAGTGTGGGGGTTCTCAATAGGAGCGTATGGGTGCTGATCACTTCTCTGTGCTTCAGTTTCCTCATCCTTTAATACAGACCTAGCTCCCAGGGGTGTTGTGAGAATAAATCCACAGTACCAAAGAGGTAATGGGGCCTATATAAATGAGAGGAGACTGGAACTGGGCGAGGAGAGTTAAGAAGGTGTGAGGGTGTTGGGGAAAGTGGAAGATGGGGTATCCATTGGGCATGACTAGGAGAGGGAGAGGAAAAGGTGGTTGAGCCTTTGTGGCCTCAGAGTCCTGAGGATTAAAAAAACAAAGCAGGAAATGTAACATACGCAATAAAGTATGAAGGGCTGAACACGCCTTCCCTTCCGTGCTGTGCTCATGGGAGGGCACCTATCAGATCATTAAAGAAACCACATTTCCTCTCTCTGCAGGTGCAAAGACCCCAAGACGCAAACTATTCTAGTGCCCCCCATCTGCTCAGGGCAGGACTCAGAGGGGACCGAATGAGTCTCCTTCCCTAGAAGTTTTTAAGGTCAGGCCTGACAAAGTCCTGGCTGGGATGATTTAGTTGGGGATCGGTCCTGCTTTGAGCAGGGGGTTGGGCTAGATGACCTCCTGAGGTCCCTTCCAACCCTGATATTCTAGGATTCTATGAATGCTAATAGCAGGCAAAACCAGAGAGTCAGGACTATGCCTCAGTCAGTTCCACTGGATGGGCTGAGAGTTGGCTTGTGGGATGGCAGGTCTCGCAGGCCACTGGTTAGATGCCCTCATATATTGGAACCAAAACTTTAATACTGTGCCCTGATGCTAGGTGCCCAGCTAGATCAGATACCAGCCAGGTGCTGGTGCAAAATCCAGTCTATGTGGCTATGACTCTGTCTTCTGTGAACACTTTTAAATGTAATGACTCTAGGCTGGGGCGCTGGAACAATTTGTATAGTGGGGGGGCTGAGAGCCATCGAACCAACCTGTAAACCCTGTACATAATGGAGACCACTTCAAGCCAGCGGGTGAGGCAGCACCCCCAGCACCCCCTGTTCCGGCAGCTATGTTCTAGGCCGAAAGTGGGGATGTGCTGCAAGCAGAGTATTTTACAGAGTGAGAGACTGATTCATTGTTGTCCTACACCTTGAATACTCAGCAATGCAAAGTGAGAGCAAAGAGGATGTAAAATGCTGCCACCGGTGTGAGCAACTGGAGCGTTCTTATTTGGTAACATTTGACCGATGCATTACCATTGCTCCTCACTGAGCTGGACTAGCAGAGGATGCCACAGTTCATGATTGCAAAACCGGCAGGAGTGATGCTGGGCAGGTGGCAATACTGGTCAGGAGCATCAGCAGAGATTGCACAGAAGTGCACACCCAAAGCCTCTCTTTAACCAGCAAATGAGCCCTAATCACCCAATGACTAAAAAGAAATGTTTCTGTGTGCTGCTGGGAATGAGCTGTGGGAAGCTTCTGCTGTTGTCCAGCATCATCTCTCAGCCTGAGCCTTCAGAATCAGGGTCCAAGGAGTTGCCAGTGAGGGGTTATTCTCACTAGACAGTTGCTGGAGGTAACTGACCAACAAAAACTAAAGTGAATTAAATAAGTGATAAGCTGGTTTAAATGTGTATTATTTAGGGATTTGCACCAGTTTAACTGGAGTGGATTAAAATATATTTATTGATGCTGATATAATTTTTCTCCAACCCCTTCCCTTGGGGAGATCATTCCATAACCCAATGCAACTCACTGAAGTGCAGCTTCCCTTAATTTTCAGCCAACTTTTTCTAAACACAATTTTATCTCCCCTAGTTACACCATCACTTTTCAGCACACACCCCCTCCCCCAATCCCCCGGGGTGTTTACATACTTGTGATTCTTGGAGACAGATACCTAGTAACTTTTATTGTCAGGGCCAAGGGTGGAGTGCTCCTTTAAGGCCCAGACCTTACCACTCCAGCAGGAGGCCAAGATACCTGAGTTGATATTTCCTGTCCGATGTTTGTTGTTGCAAGGCACCTTTGTAGGGTTGCAGGGAAAGTATCCAGAGATACTTAGTCTCTAAGGTGCCCCAAGTACTCATTTTCTTTTTGCGAATACAGACTAATACGGCCGCTACTCTGAAACCTATCCAGAGACAAACCATCTTCGGCAACCCCAGGGTAAGTAGGAAATGGGACCTACTGGAGGAGGTAGGAGGCTTCATATTTTCTGCCTTGTTCACTTCCATGTCTAGGAGACCTGACTAATGTCTGTAGCAGCCATTTCCCACCAACCTACCCTTTATTGTTTTAGAGAAGGTACTGGCTTGGCCTCTGATCTCAGTGCCATACCTCTTAGCCCTTTGTCTTCTTTTTCTCCATGGCTCTAACAGCAGCTGAGGGAAATTGTAACTGCACCTGAGCAACCACTCCAGCAGCAGGTGGCATGTCAGTTTAACGTCTCATCTGACAGATCACTAAAGTGGAAAATGCAGAGATGGAAAAGCAAACACCAAATTCTTCTCCAGGTTCCAGATGAGTAAAAGAGTCATAGAGGTTAAGGCCAGAGGAGACCCCTAGATCATCTAGTCTGACCTCCATTATATCACAGATCACCAACACCACCCAGCACTAATACATTAAACACAACAACAGAAATGAGACCAAAGTAAATGAGACCCTCAGGAGACTAGCTTATTATGTGCAACAGGCAGAAAACAGGAGGGAGTGAAGTGCACTCATGCCTGAGGCCCCTGCAGTGGCAGGAGAATAATTAAGTGAGATATACCCAGCTAATCTTTGCAAGTGACCTGTATCCACACTCTGCAGAGGAAGGTGAAAAAGCCCCAAAGTCACCGCCAATCTGACCTGGGGGAAAATTCCTTCCCAGTCCCATACTGGTGATCATTTAGACCCTGAGCATGTGCGCAAGAACCAGCCAGCCAAGCTCCTGAGAGAGAACGTTCAGTGCCAACTCAGAGTCCTGACCTGCTCTATCCAATGTCCCATCTCCAACTGTGGCCATCCCTGAAGCTTCAGAGGAAGAAGATTAAAAAAAACAAAAAACAAAAACCAAAAACCAGAATACACTGGCGGGGAAATAATCCCTTCCTGATCCCTGCTGGTGGCCAGCTGAAACATGAAGCATGAGCTTTAGGAACATGAGACATAAATCAGAAGCAAGCTCCAGGGCTGTTGAGCCCTTCCCCCTATCATCACAAGCAACCCCATCATTCAATTGCACTCATAAATATATCCAGCTCTCTCTAAAAACTAGTTAAGTTTTTTGTCCCCACAACTCCTATTGGGAGGTTGTTCCAGAGCCTAACCTACCTGATGGTTAGAAACCTTCTTCTAATTTCCAGTCTGAATTTATTCATGGCCAGTTTATATCCATTTGTTCTTGTACCAAGATTGTCCTTTAGCTTAAGTAGCTCTTCACTCTCCCTGGTGTTTATCCCCGTAATGTATTTATGGAGAGCCATCAGATCCCCTCTCAGCCTTCTTTTTTGCGAGACTAAACAAGCCAAACTCTTCCAGTCTCCTCCCATAAGACAGGCCCTCCATTTCCCTGATCTTTGTATCTGTTCCTTGTATCTGTTCCAGTTTAAATTAATCTTTCTTGAACATGGGTCACCAGCATTGTACACAGTGTTCCAAATGAGGTTTTACCAGTGCCTTGTACAATGGCATTAATATTTCTCAATCTCTGCTGGAAATGCCTTGCCTGATCCATCCTAGGATCGCATTTGCCTTTTTCACAGCTGCATCACAAGTGGTGACTCATAGTTATCCTATGATCGACCCACACACCCAGATTTCTCTCCTCCTGTAGCACCTCCAACTGATGAACCCCCAGCTGGTAGCAGAAATTCTTATTATTAGACCCTAAGTGCATGACCTTGCACTTTGTATTATTGAATTTCATCTAGTTTCTGTCACTCCAGTCTTTAAGGTCATCCAGATCTTCCTGTATAATATTCTGATCCTTCTCCGTATTGATGATGCCTCGCAACCTTGTACCATCAGCAAATTTCATTAGGACATTCTTGCTTTTTGAGCCAAGGTCATAAATCAAAATATTGAATAAGATTGGTCCCAAGACTGATCCTTGAGGAATTCCACTAGTAACCTTTCACCAGTCTAGTAATTCACCTTTCAGCACAACCTGTTGTCTTCTTCTCTCTACTGCACTTCCCTTATCTAAAAAATCAGTTATTTTCTCAAAGAAGGAAATCAGGTTAGTGTGGCATGATCTACCTTTGGCAAACCCATATTAAATTACATCCTCTTTACCATTTACCTCTATTAATTTAATTATTCTTTCCTTCACAATTTGTTCTAAAACCTTGAATGCTAATGAGGTCACACTAAAAGGTCTGTAAATGCCCAAATCACATTTTCCCCCTTTCTTACATATAGATATGTGTGCCATTCTATACCTTGGGAAAGCATCCTGGAACCCCCATATTCCTCATTTTTATATAATCATGGTCTTACATATAAAGCACACCTTGTAAGGTAACAGGGGAGAGGTTATGATCTGCTGAAAATCATTTCTCTATCCATTATGTGTATCATTAATGCATATGAAGTTAGGAGAATTGTGTTGTATGGTTGTCGCTAAAACATGCTGTAAATTGGGGAATCAGCCAGATATTAGCTCCCCAGAGGCAACAGCAAGGAAAGTAACCAACACCTGAGTGGGGTGTCAATCAACCCATCAACAACCATTGTCCAGCAAGGGAGCTAAAATGCAACGACTCACCTACATGAGGCCACACCAGGGGAATTGCTCAACCTTGGCTTGAGACTCAGCAATGCCCCCATAGAATCATAGAATCATAGAATATCAGGGTTGGAAGGGACCTCAGGAGGTCATCTAGTCCAACCACCTGCTCAAAAGCAGGACCAATCCCCAACTAAATCATCCCAGCCAGGGCTTTGTCAAGCCTGACCTTAAAAACTTCTAAGGAAGGAGATTCCACCACCTCCCTAGGCAACGCATTCCAGTGTTTCACCACCCTCCTAGTGAAAAAGTTTTTCCTAATATCCAACCTAAACCTCCCCCACTGCAACTTGAGACCATTACTCCTTGTCCTGTCCTCTTCCACCACTGAGAATAGTCTAGAACCATCCTCTCTGGAACCACCTCTCAGGTAGTTGAAAGCAGCTATCAAATCCCCCCTCATTCTTCTCTTCTGCAGACTAAACAATCCCAGTTCCCACAGCCTCTCCTCATAAGTCATGTGTTCCAGTCCCCTAATCATTTTTGTTGCCCTTTGCTGGACTCTTTCCAATTTATCCACATCCTTCTTGTAGTGTGGGGCCCAAACCTGGACACAGTACTCCAGATGAGGCCTCACCAATGTCGAATAGAGGGGAACGATCATGTCCCTCGATCTGCTGGCTATGCCCCTACTTATACATCCCAAAATGCCATTGGCCTTCTTGGCAACAAGGGCACACTGCTGACTCATATCCAGCTTCTCGTCCACTGTCACCCCTATGTCCTTTTCCGCAGAACTGCTGCCTAGCCATTCGGTCCCTAGTCTGTAGCTGTGCATTGGGTTCTTCCGTCCTAAGTGCAGGACCCTGCACTTATCCTTATTGAACCTCATCAGATTTCTTTTGGCCCAATCCTCCAATTTGTCTAGGTCCCTCTGTATCCTATCCCTGCCCTCCAGCGTATCTACCACTCCTCCCAGTTTAGTATCATCTGCAAATTTGCTGAGAGTGCAATCCACACCATCCTCCAGATCATTTATGAAGATATTGAACAAAACCGGCCCCAGGACCGACAGTTGGGTGTGGGGCTCCACATGCAATTGTGCTGAATGATAACAGCACCTGGAGGGGTTTGCTGCTGGTCACTGACATTGTGAGAGACAGCCCAGGTCGGAGAGAGTTAAGGGGGCACAGTGATCCCACGGTCCCTGGCTGCACCCCAGGGATTCTGTCACAATTTGATGTTAACTATTCTCCAGACATATGGTACTTTCTCCAAAAAGACAGATTTACTAAAATATTTTGGTCCTGGACTAACAATTTTATGCTCCAGTTCTTTCAATATTCATAGGTAAAAGTTATCTGGTACCCCCTATTTTGAGCGCATTAGGCTCTTTAAGTTTTTCCACCTCAGCTGTGGTAATTTCCATTCCATCAGCCATACCGCCTACATGCACATGTTCCATATTATCATTGTTACTGAAAACGGAGGCAAACTATTCATTTAGTTTTAGGGCCATATCTACATTAGGTTTAACCTCCTTCCCATCCACACTGCATACTGGCCCAACCTCATCCTTCTGTATTCTCTTTTTATTTATATAACTAAAAAACCCGCTTATTATTAATTTCAATTTCCTTGGCAGGGACTCATTCAGCTTGACTTTCAGTTTTTCTCACTTTATTCCAACATTTTCTAACCTCCACAATATAGCTTTCCTTGCCGATCAACTCCTTTTTGAGGTGGTTATTCATCCAAATGGGTCTGAAGCCTTTCCCTACTAGTTTGTTCCCTTTTCTCAGTATGTAAATTTCAGATCATTTTTGTATAGTTGATCTGAAAAAATTCCAAGCCTCCTCTGCATTGAAGTTCTTGAGCTTGTCAGGACACATGCTTCATTGCATCAGCTGACCAGTTAACACCTGGTCACTGAGCACCCCTGGAAAGAGTATTTCATGGTGCTAGTGTCACTCTCCTGGAGCTGATATTACTTAGTGCAGCTCGTTGAAGGTTATTCAGGTTAGCTAGCCAGAGCCACGTACTATTATGTATTATCATAGTACTATTATGTAACCCACACACCTCCTGGGTGTGGTGCTCTGTCCCATGTAGTGGCACTGAAACCACTTAGAGCAGTGATTCTCAAACTTTTGTTCTGGTGACCCCTTTCCCATAGCAAGCATCTGAGTGTGACCCCCTCTTATAAATTAAAACACTTTTTAATATATTTAACACCATTATGAATGCTGGAGGGAAAGTGGAGTTTAGGGTGGAGGCTGACAGCTCACAACCTCTCATATAATAACCTCACGACCCCCTGAAAGGTCTCAACCCCCAGTTTGAGAACCCCTGACTTAGAGATTAATGAGCCTGTTACAGACTCAGCAAAGTGCCATGTTGCTTTTAGCTCATGCAGTAGAGGCTCATGCATTTAGCTCCAGAGGTCCCAGGTTCAGTCCCGCCCACTCACAACTGGAGTCTGTTAGTGTTACAATTAGATGCTGAGTCTGGCTAGTGAATTGGCTGTCACAGTCAAGTCTATAACTTCCTGCCTACTGAGCTAAACATTAATTTTAAAGAGAGACTGAGAACAGTCTGGTTCATTTTTCTTTTCATTAGATACAAATCTATCTTGAGTGAGTGAGAGCAAAGGCTTTCTTGGTTCAAGCTGCGGTTTAAGCAGCTGATAGCACTCAGCATCCCAGAGTCAGGTGTGCAGTTCTTGAGAGACCACACAGGGCTGCTGAGGTGATGAAGAAACAACGGAGAGAGCTGAGATCAAGGTATTCATCTGTGAAGAAAGGAGCTTCCAACCGAGGTGCAGCCTGCGTGGTGAGCCTGTGGCTAAATTGCTCACCCCACCCTGTCTAGCCTGTGAAAGCAGCAAACTCAGCCTTATATTACTAGTTCTGCACCAGCTTGATTTTGTGTCTGAAGAACAAGACTGCTTTTCAGATGAACCGTTCTTTTGTGTAGTGAAACTCGGGCAACAAAATGGGATGAATACAAAAAGCCAACATTAACCAAAATCTAAGGGTTCGATATGTCCTGCCAAAGGATCCCCAGGAAGACCAGTTGTGCCCAGGAAGGATGTATAAATGGAACAGTGAGACACCACAACCACAGCATCATAGGAGTTGGAAAAACCTCTATTGTCCTATCTAACCCATCCCCAGGTGCATGGTTGTCACAGTTTCACGGTAACTGCACCTGTTTCTGTCTGCCCCCTTTGTGGTACACTCCAGGAGTGCTCAGTCAGGTTTCAGCTCTCCTGCAGTCACTTGCCTCTTGGCAGGGACCCTTGTCCAACTTCCTTTTCCCCAGGGGATTTAAGGCTGCACAGCTTCCTACCCTACACTGTGATATTCCCAGCAAGCCAGTCTGCCTAATGGCCCGTGCTTTGCTTTCTGTCCAAGGGCTAGGAACAGTGTACTGCTAGCAGTTACACGTTATCACAAAGCTCCTTCTAAGCAAGCACATTTATTTTTAAGATAAAAGCATTACAGAGAAACCATAATAAAAACAATCAACAGATTTAAACACTCTAAACGTACCAGAAATCACCAATTAGTCTTATGGAGCTCTAATTGGCCAAAGTCTTTCCAAACTTGCCATAAGGGTTGAGGCCCCTTTTGGGCAGAAGTCAGCCCTGAGTCAGTTTAAACCTGGCTTTTTTATATACAAATATTTTTCTTTGTCTGTTGGTTTCTGGGAAACCCAGTTCAAACCAGTCTATACAACCATCCCCGGGGCGGCACCTCTTTGGAGGTGTTGACAACCTGAGTGATTCACCTTAAATGCCCCCACTATTTTTGGTTCTTGGAGGAGCTGTGAATGTAATCTTATCCCTTGGAATTGCATGCAATTTCTGGCCCACAGTGATAAATAAGCTTAATATAAGGAAAAGTAAAATATCTCTAGGTTTTTCCAGAAGGAAGCACCTGGGCTAAATTGGCCAAACAATGAACTGTCTGAAGGCAAAAAACAAGAGAAGGACTGAATCCATCCCCTGTATCAGCCCAGTGAGGTGTGAGCTCTCCCCTCACAGGCTCTCGGTTTGCCTCCCTGAGGTTGTAAATATGACAAAGTGGGAATTTTGGTAATATGTTTATGATTTTTACACATGCCTCATTTTCCCTCTCTGCTTTGCACTGCTATGCATGGAACATAAACGGTTAAAAAGCTGCTCTTGAGGCAGAGGGGGCCTTTGAGGCATTGTGTCACATATCTGTCTGGGGTGGAGTAGGTAGTTAAGCATTGGCTGAAACTGACCCATATCAATGGACCATCTGGAAAGACAATGGGATATTCACATCTAGCAACCAACAACAAGGAGATTTCCCCCACCTCCCTACAGGTAATCAGAACAAAGGCTCCAGCTAGAGAATGAAGAGGAAAGGTCTAAGGTGGCGGGGTTAAGAGCTGGCCTTTGGAGAGACACTCACACACACTTAGGGCTAGGGAGCCTAGGCCTAGAGTTGGCCAAGGTGAACTCAGAGTAGCAGCCATGTTAGTCTGGCTGAACTCTATCTTAACCTTTGCTTTTCTTTGTTATCCTAAAGACTTTCAGATTCTTTAGGCCAGGTGACTAATAAATTGTTACCTTGTTTCGGAAAGACTGCCTGTGTAACTGCAAATACTCTCTGAGAGCATTGTGCCCTGAAGGGGTGTAGTACAAACCTCCCAGGAGTCTGTCTGGCTGTGTTCACTGCAGGGAGCAATGGAATAAGACAGGGTTTGCTGGGGCCTGAAGGCCCAGTTTCAGAGTCTTGGAGGCTGCGGACCTGCCCTTGTGGAACTGTGAGGGTCTTTGGGGACTGTCACACTGAAGGGGTCACTCCCAAGGGACTGCTTACAGGCTGGGGCACAGACCAAACCCTGTGGATCCATGACAGTACTCAGAGGATGAAAACAAATGGTATACTTTCTATGCATATTCTGAACACTGCTTGTCTGCCTAGGGTATTTAGAAGCCTTTCCCAGGCTCCGTTGCTATCACCACAATACCCCGTGACATACACTTATTGGAATCTGCCAACTCTACCTGTTCTAGTTTTAGGTTTGTCTAGATTAGGAAACAAGATTAGTATTAGCATGGAACCTCAATTTCTTTCTTAATCTAGGCAAACATTAGACAACCTTAGGCTGAAAGGATGCTAATAACTGAGGAACACACTCTGCAAGGGCAAAGAATGAGTGGTTGGCAGCATGTGAGCCGCAATTTCTGTCTATTTAATCTGTCTGTCTGGGGTTTACACTGCATGTATCATCATGGTGTCTGAGCACCTGTCTGGACAATGGCAGTGGTCCTTGTCCATAATCCCCTCCAGCCAGCACAGACCCTAGGAGATGGTATCACTGGCCCCAGTAAGAGCTCCCCCTAACCAGGGCTATCACTGGAATGCATGTATTCAGCAGGTAGATCACTTCACTCCTTTGCATTTCTATTTATAGCTCTGTGTTCATGCTGGCTAAGGAGGAAAGAGATTAACTGAATACTCATAGTCTCCCAGGGAAAACCCTGCAACCACAATGTTTATCAACATGGGTCTGATTTCCCAGACAGGACTGATTCACTTTCTGGACTGTACCAGCTCCTTCCCACTTGACTAGCTGACCTGACACAGCCCACAATTCCTCCTTTGTTTGCTAGGAAAATGATCCTAAGGAAACTTGATGTGGATTCCCACTGCATTGCAGCAAGTGGGAGTTCTCTTCACCAAATGCAGCCCTAGATGCACATTCTACCCAGTGTGTTGGTCAGTTCCAACCTGACATCTCTGACCCAGGGGTCCTATTTTCAGGGTCAAGACGGACACATGACTGGAAGTAAAGGGTGTCGTGTGAGAACTCCTCCAACCACCCTCTACCAATCAGGATGGGTTTCACCCCCCCACAGTAGGACCACCCCGAGAGGAGATTTGACCAATCTGGTGGTGTTCCGGGGTGGAGTGAGCAGGCCAGAAGAGAGTCATGTGACCCCTCTAAGAACTCCTCCCATCACCCTCTATCAATCAGGATGGGTTTCAGCCACAGAGGACCTTCCCAAGAGTGGATTTGACCAATCGGGGGAAGGCAGTTCCGGGGCGGGATGACCCCCACAGAAGAGGGTCGTGTGACCCCTCTAAGATCTCCCCCTTTCGCCCTCTACACATTTAAATGCAGCATCACCCCCAGAAGTCCCAGCACCACATGGAAGAGGCCATTTTGTTCCAAGAATGCATGTTTTAGAAATCATGGAAACACTGAGAGGAAAGAGTGGAGTCCTTCACTGTGAGAACTTAGGACTTTGTTTAAGCCCCAAATGAGACAGAATTTAAAAAGTTCTAGCGGAGAAAGGAAAAGGGAGAAAAAAGCAGCTACTGGTGAAATGGTTCGGGTGGGCCGATAAGTTTAACAGCTGGGTCAAAGTTTCTCAACTCTGTGACATTTAGAGGTGAATGAAAATGATTCCTCCTGCAAAGAGAGAGAGGAAGAGAGAGAGAAATGAGCAACGGCAGGTTTTACATTACTTTGCCCAGCAGCACCAGCTCTGGGGGTTTTTCCCCAAAACATCAGCTTGAACTTTACAATACTGCTAATTAAGCCCTAGGATCTCCCAGATGCCTGGGAGGTGGGGTAGTGGAAATACAACACCCGCACAGCTGGAACACTATCTAAGGATCATTGAAATAGGATAGAAAAGTTAGACTTAGACTGAAGTCATGCTCCAATAATGGTCATAGTGCAAAGATCATTCAAAGCCGCCTGTTTTCTGGAGCATGCTACTCTTTCTATATAGCAAAACTGCTTCACATTCCCAGTGGACTTTGCCCAATATTGTTTTTAAAAATGAGTACCTATTGGGAATTTCTGAGCACTCAGTGCTAGTACAAATCAAGCCATTTATTTGGGGACCTAGATGTGAACTCAATCGCCTAACGTGAGGCAATCTTTTTTTTAATCAAACTTGGCTTGTATTCATGTGTTACCTATTTCCATGGTGGTGTCAGCAAGAGGGACATAAGAAATGAAATTCACTGTATATAAAGTTGCCATAAGAGTCTGAAGCTAATGCTTGTTGCTTCACTGCACTTTGGGGGAGAGCTGATCAGTTAAACAAAACACCTGCCTTTCCAGACATAATCCATTATCCAAAATTCCTCTTCATCCAAATGAATGTCACCTCCGATTTCTTCTCCAGGTCCATATACATGACCCAGCACACCACAAGACCCATCAAATGGGAGAAAAGTCTCCAGGCTCTGGCAAAGTACACATAAAGGTTTTAGCTGACAATTGATGGAACCAAGTAATCAACTCAACTTCAAACTACCATAATTTGAGCAAAGATAAAAACATGGTCCTCAAACTTTCCATCTCATTTAACTTCACTTTCTTGCTAATGTTTCAAACCACACAGGCATGTGTTAGGTCAACAACTCATAGAGCTAGACCCCCAGATTTTCCAGAGCTCTGCTTCATGTTCTGGGGAAATAGAAGATCACAGGTAGGTTCAAGCCACATTTCTACTGACCCAGCCAATCTCTTAAACTGCCAGGGACCAAGTTCTAACTTTCTGTGCCAGCTAGCTACTCCCAAGATGCTGCTGGCCAAGATTTCAAGAGCACATCATGCTCCAGTCCCACCTCTCCTACCTTCGCCATGCCCCCTTGTCATAAATATAAAGGGAAGGGTAAACCCCTTTGAAATCCCTCCTGGCCAGGGGAAAGCTCCTCTCACCTGTAAAGGGTTAAGAAGCTAAAGGTAACCTCGCTGGCACCTGACCAAAATGACCAATGAGGAGACAAGATACTTTCAAAAGCTGGGAGGAGGGAGAGAAACAAAGGGTCTGTGTGTCTGTCTATATTCTGTCTTTGCCGGGGATAGACCAGGAATGGAGTCTTAGTAAGTAATCTAGCTAGGTACGTGTTAGATTATGATTTCTTTAAATGGCTGAGAAAAGAACTGTGCTGAATAGAATAACTAATTCTGTCTGTGTATCTTTTTTGTAACTTAAGGTTTTGCCTAGAGGGGTTCTCTATGTTTTGAATCTAATTACCTTGTAAGGTATCTACCATCCTGATTTTACAGGGGGGATTTCTTTATTTCTATTTACTTCTATTTTTATTAAAAGTCTTCTTGTAAGAAAACTGAATGCTTTTTCATTGTTCTCAGATCCAAGGTGGGCCCCTTACTGAATGAGGGAGGCAACCTAGTGACAGAGGATGTGGAAAAAGCTAATGTACTCAATGTTTTTTTGCCTCTGTCTTCACGAACAAGGTCAGCTCCCAGATTGCTGCGCTGGGCATCACAAAATGGGGAAGAGATGGCCAGCCCTCTGTGGAGATAGAGGTGGTTAGGGACTATTTAGAAAAGCTGGACCTGCACAAGTCCACGGGGCCGGACGAGTTGCATCCAAGAGTGCTGAAGGAATTGGCGGCTGTGATTGCAGAGCCATTGGCCATTATCTTTGAAAACTCGTGGCGAATGGGGGAAGTCCCGGATGACTGGAAAAAGGCTAATGTAGTGCCAATCTTTAAAAAAGGGAAGAAGGAGGATCCAGGGAACTACAGGCCAGTCAGCCTCACCTCAGTCCCTGGAAAAATCATGGAGCAGGTCCTCAAAGAATCAATCCTGAAGCACTTGCATGAGAGGAAAGTAATCAGGAACAGCCAGCATGGATTCACCAAGGGAAGGTCATGCCTGACTAATCTAATTGCCTTCTATGATGAGATTACTGGTTCTGTGGATGAAGGGAAAGCAGTGGATGTATTGTTTCTTGACTTTAGCAAAGCTTTTGACACGGTCTCCCATAGTATTCTTGTCAGCAAGTTAAGGAAGTATGGGCTGGATGAATGCACTATAAGGTGGGTAGAAAGCTGGCTAGATTGTCGGGCTCAACGGGTACTGATCAAAGACTCCACTAGTTGGCAGCCGGTATCAAGTGGAGTGCCCCAAGGGTCGGTCCTGGGGCCGGTTTTGTTCAATATCTTCATAAATGATCTGGAGGATGGTGTGGATTGCACTCTCAGCAAATTTGCGGATGATACTAAACTGGGAGGAGTGGTAGATATGCTGGAGGGGAGGGATAGGATACAGAAGGACCTAGACAAATTGGAGGATTGGGCCAAAAGAAATCTGATGAGGTTCAATAAGGATAAGTGCAGGGTCCTGCACTTAGGATGGAAGAATCCAATGCACCGCTACAGACTAGGGACCGAATGGCTAGGCAGCAGTTCTGTGGAAAAAGACCTAGGGGTGACAGTGGACAAGAAGCTGGATATGAGTCAGCAGTGTGCCCTTGTTGCCAAGAAGGCCAATGGCATTTTGGGATGTATAAGTAGGGGCATAGCGAGCAGATCGAGGGACATGATCGTTCCCCTCTATTCGACATTGGTGAGGCCTTATCTGGAGTACTGTGTCCAGTTTTGGGCCCCACATTTCAAGAAGGATGTGGATAAATTGGAGAGAGTCCAGCGAAGGGCAACAAAAATGATTAGGGGTCTAGAACACATGAGTTATGAGGAGAGGCTGAGGGAGCTGGGATTGTTTAGCCTGCAGAAGAGAAGAATGAGGGGGGACTTGATAGCTGCTTTCAACTACCTGAAAGGGGGTTCCAAAGAGGATGGCTCTAGACTGTTCTCAATGGTAGCAGATGACAGAACGAGGAGTAATGGTCTCAAGTTGCAGTGGGGGAGGTTTAGATTGGATATTAGGAAAAACTTTTTCACTAAGAGGGTGGTGAAACACTGGAATGCGTTACCTAGGGAGGTGGTAGAATCTCCTTCCCTAGAGGTTTTTAAGGTCAGGCTTGACAAAGCCCTGGCTGGGATGATTTAACTGGGAATTGGTCCTGCTTCGAGCAGGGGGTTGGTCTAGATGACCTTCAGGGGTCCCTTCCAACCCTGATATTCTATGATTCTATGATTTTGCTCTTAAAACAATGTTGCAGCCACAGATAATGCCTTATAGTGTAAGGTTTGCTGATGCCAAGTTAAAGATAATAGGAGAGAAACAACTACAAGGCCAGACAGAATGTGCTGGTTGTTTAAGTTCCTAGGAATGCTTGTTAGAGGTTGCAGGAAATAAACTTTGTTGTAACCCATATAAGGAAGGCAGAGTATTTGTGCAAAGTTTTAATTGGCTGATGTGCAGTGCAGTAGCATTAAGGAATATAAAAGTGTGTGTAATGGATTTGAGATTCTATTCTCCCTGTACCTTGTTTGCAGCTGCAAATAAACTTTTCTGCTTCTCCACCCCGTTGTGATTATTGCGTGAAACACACCGGGATAACGACCCCCTGCTGTTGTTTTGCCTCCTGGCACTGGGTGCCGGCAACAAGAGCATCCCTAGGCTCGAGTGGCTATGGCAACTGGGCTCAGTTTAAAAAACCTGCAAGCTCCCTGTCTCTTTCTTTCATCACTTCCCACTCGGGCTCCCAAAGACTCCTCACCACAAAACCAAGTTGTTTCAGATAGTCGGTCTTGAGCTGCGTCTTGTAATAAAGAAACCCAAAAGTTGTCCCCGTCATAGGGTTTTGTGCTTTTTCACAATGACAGGTGGCACAAGCGTGGAAAAGAACACCCGTTAAACTCTAAGGCTGTGTGTACCCTGTCAACACTGGCATAACCGTCTAAAGAGTAGGAGCCTACCTGTAGTTCCCCACCCTGTAAAGCATGCCGTATTTGTATAGTTTCTTTGTGAGAGGTATACAACAGCCACTGAATAGATGGGGTCAAATACCTTTTTCTGCCTGTGATCATTGTCTGGAGGGAGAAGAGCTACCGTGTTAGTCTCCAAAAACATAAACCTGTACATAGCCATGCAGACAGATGCCAGTGTTATGTACCAGAATGGATCTATACACCGTTTTATCTCAGTGAATTTATCAGGTTCTCTCTCTACTAGATCTCCCTTCTCCATCATTTTCATAATCTCTTTTCTGTATAGGATACAAGGCTGTCTCAAAATTTTGACATCCTGCTGACAGTAATACGCGAGCTCTTTCTGCAAGTCAAACGTCTTCTCCCTGTGGGCCTGCTACCAGTTGAGAAACTCTGCTTTTTCCCTGGGCATCATGCTTTCTACACCATAGTGCTCCACACCGGGCATAGGCCTCACGTCATTTTGATTTTCTAAAGTGTTAATGTTAGTGGCAGGGAACTGATGTACAGAAGGGCTAAGTGACTATCGCTCTCCCTGCCCCTATCCCTTTCACTTCTTTCTTCTCTAAGTCCTTGCTCCTCTTCCTGATGTTTCCCCCTTCTTGCTTCCCACCCATGTCCCTTTTCCCATCTCTCTCTGCTCACCACCTCCTGGCGTCTGTCTAGTGCCTGCTCCCACCCACACACTCAAAGTGGCAGAGGAGGTTCCCCCTCCTTGGGTGGGAAGGGTTGCCTAGTGGTTAAGGCACAGGCCTCAGGCTCAGGTGTTCTGTGTTTGATTCTCTGCTTTGCCACAGACTCCCTGCTTAGCCTTGGGAAAGTCACTTCACCACTGCGTACCCTAGATCCCACCTGCCAATGGGGCTAATGCTGACCCTGCTTCCCAGGCTAAATCCACTCATGGTTGTGTGGTGATGGTGGGGGGGAGAATGGAGATACCAAGGTGGGTAGATTTGGGCTGAATTTCTCCACATCCTGAGAGAGAGCCAGCTCCACAGGGGGGACGGGAGACCCACAGAGTGGGGTTAGGGCTTCAGCCACTAGGGTTGCTGGGGCTGCCGAGCTGGGGGCTTCAGCCCCACACCTCCTGCCAGGCTCCGGGGCTTCTCCTCCCCCTGCACCCAGCGTGGCTCCTGCCGGGCTCCAGGGCTTCTCCTCCCCCTGCACCCAGCGTGGCTCCTGCCGGGCTCCGGGGCTTCTCCTCCCCCTGCACCCAGCGTGGCTCCTGCCGGGCTCCGGGGCTTCTCCTCCCCTGAATCCACCACTGCACCCAACCCCAGCCCTAGCCTAACTGGGCTTCCTTGGGTCGCCTGTTGTAGCCAGAGTTGAGCCTGGCTGGGAGGGAGCAACCATACAGGTGGATGCCATGGCCATCAGCCCAAAAGGTGTGGGGTGGCCCTAGGTGAGCGGGGCTGGCTGTGCTGCTGCTGATAGCCCAGCACTCCTGCCCACGCCAACCCTAAGGCTTTTTTTTTTTTTTTTTTTTTTTTTGAGACTCCCTCAGCCCCTGCTGGAGCAGGGAGACACAAAACCATTGATCTGAGCCTGCCCGCCAAACAGCAGGCTACCCATGTGAAACAGCTCATCTGCTGAGGCACCTGCAAAACATTTGATCCCTAGCGGCCAACAGCTGGTCATCAAAGGGGGTGCTGAGCACCCCCCTTTTTTCTGCGGGTGCTCCAGCCCCGGAGCACCCACGGAGTCAGCAGCTATGTTCCTTCTCTTGCCTGGGTGTGAGTGTGGCCTGGGATGGGAGGAGGGGGCTGCCTCTCCAAAGTGACCAATGGTCTTTGTGACTGACCTCACTGCTCTCAAAGGAGTAGACTCCTGGGGTATTGCAGCCCCAGGGATGACAAGAGGGAACATTGGGAGCAGATCATGCACTGAGCTCCTGTCGGTGTGTAGCTTGCACTTCCTGCACACCTGTGGGGGAGGAGGAGCTGCTCTGGCTGGGGCAGGGATGGGGAGGGACTTGAACCCAGACTCACGCCTGCTCCCTGCTCGGTTCCAGGATAGCCAAGCTCTGCAGGTGGCGCCAGAGCCTGAGGGAAGCAGCCGCCATCTTCCCCAGGAGCAGAGCAGTCCCTCTGTCCCCGCTGGCGGGGAAGCCACCTCCTGGCCTGGCTGGGAGCTGAAGTGCCCAGCCTTCCGAGTTTCCTTTGCTACCTACTGGAGCAGGTGCCAGGCCCAAATGGATCCATTTTTCCAGTCTGTCCTCCTAGCTGGGCCCCCAGTGGGCCGTCCTGGGTCCGGGCAGTTGGTGCAATGAAGTGTCAGGCCCTTCCTCCTTGAAGTGAGATCCAGGATATGGTCCTCAGAAGAGGCACAGGCTCCTTCCTAGAGAAACAGGAAGGCTGCAGGGAATCAGTCCTTCTCTCCGACAGGGCCTGAGATTCCTGCGGGGATTGTGCTCACAGTCACTTCCTTCAGCCCACCAAAGAGTTTAGAGCCAGTAAGGGGTCTGTCTCCTTCCTGGTGAGCTGTTCAGGAATCAAGAGTTCAAGGAGGATGGGACCAGCCCCGAAACCGAACATCTCCCAATCTAGAGAGACAATGACAATTTGTGACCTGCAGAATACAAGCATTGTCCTGGGGGCAAGAATCCCCTTCTAAAGCTCTATGATCAATGACTTAGATATTCTCAACCCCCGCCCCGGGTGCACAATCTCTCAGCCCCCTGGGGATGAGAAGGAGCTCATTTGCACAGAACGTGCACCTGTTCATTGATCCTCACCTGCCTCCTTCCCTCACAGCATGTCAACTTCTGGCTAGTGTCCAGGGTGTCCCAGGAGAGAGCCAGAGCCATTAGGAGCAGCACAGCCCTGCTCAGATTCACCATCACCCTCCCTGAGTTTGACATAAGTGATCTCTGACCCCAGGTGTAGGCAGACTGGCTCCAATGGGCTGTAGGCTCTGCTGTGCATGGGTTGTGGGTTAGGAGTGTTGCCCTTCGGGAGGTGAGTCAGAGCAGGGAATGCGCTAGGCTTCAGTCAAGTTTTTTTTTAAAGGAGAAGCTACTTGACAGGGAGGGATTCAGACAGCAGGATACTGGAGGTGGGGGAACGGAAATAGCTTCGTACTGAGCAGTCTCGCTCTTCTCTGCAGGTGTTATGGCCAAGGCTGCTGGAGTATGTGGTGCCAGCTCAGTACACCGGTACTTTGAAGCCTCTTTGCAGATGCCTGAGGGAACTGGCTGAGAAAAAGCAGCGGGAAGGAGAAGCAGCTGCTTGCCTCGACTACCGTGGACGAGGTTTATAAGAGAAACTCTTTCATTTCTTCTCTCCAGGCACTATGAAATGAACAGGTTCAGTCTGCTCCAGTTCTCTCATCTGCAATCAGGAGGCTAAAATGAATGAGGGATGGTCTTGTGATTACAACACGGCCATGGGAGGGAGCTAGGAAATGTGGGTTCTGTTCCCAGCTCGCCATGAAAATTCTGATGTGACCTTGGGGAAATCACTTGATCTTTCTCTCTCAGCTTCCCCACTTGTGAAATGAAGGAGTAATTAATGCCAACCTCACAGAGGTGCTGTGATGCAAAATTCATTCATGTTTGTGAAGCATTTTGAGATGCTCAGAATGAAAGCACTATGGAAAGGAGGTGTATGTAATCAAAGGGTGTCATGTAAAGCCTTTACTGGATGCCTGTGCCACACTGCTCCTCATCATCATTGTACAGTGACTGGATGGATAATATCTAAAGCATTATGGTTGTCTACTGAAATTGATGCTTTGAAGGTCTGTGAATTGGGGCTGGTCACCAGAAAGGTGATAAAGAAGTTTCTTTCAGGCAGGAGATGCCTGAATGGCTGTATGTAGACTGAGTAATTATTCACAGTGGATGCTAATCAATAGAGCAAAATTCTAATCAAGTGATTGCAAAGTCTCCAGAGGAGATTCAATACACGAAAAACAAACAAACAATAGGGGGTACCGTGTTTAGAAGTGAAGAGAATGGATGCTTGGAACTGAATCTGGAGGTCCAGAGGTATCCTGCACCAGGTATCCTTCTCCTATTGGGTGAACTGCTAGCTGGCTTGTCTTATGAATGGAGGATCACATGTAGTCTGGGTGTTTCATGCTGGGAGAGAGAGATTTGGGGGAGCCATCCTTTGTGAGACAGGGGAATGTTTGGTTATTTAAGTTGAAGCTCTAGAAGTGTGTTAGGATTTTATTTTTATGTAACCATTTTATTTACATTAATTTTTCTTGCTGCTTCTCAAATCTCTGATCTTTGTGAATTAAACTCTACTTGTTTTCACTATCAACGTATCTAAGTGTGTGAAATGGAGCGGTGATGCTGAAGTGAAACTGGTAAGGTGGTGTGTAGCAAACCTCTGAATTCTGTGAGTGTCCAGTGGAACAGGGGCTGGACATTCTGGGGATGCACAGAGGGCTGGGCGGTTGGAGGGTACCGATTGCTTATCTGTAGAAGGACAGTGGAGCCTGGATGGGGTGAGAAGGGTGTGCTTGTGTTTCCTGTGACTGGCAGAGTCAGGAGCTGACACTTGGCAGGCACAGAGAAGGCTTCCTCATGGTAAGGGCAGGTGGTGGTGAGGTCCCTCACAACCCTGGGTACCCTAGGGAGGTGTCATAAAGGGTCCATAGCACTTCAGAGAATGCCTGGTCCTTTGTAGTCCAGGGCCCTTTGTTCAAAGTTGACTAGACCCATCTTCTATCCACTCTAAAATCACTTCTCAATGGTCAGATGTCTTGGCTCCATCTCATTCTCTAACTCACTGTCCATCTGGGTTTGGGGACTGAGAGGAATCCTCAGGCAAAGGTTCAAGAAGAACAGGCAGAGGAAGTCTGGGTTGTCGATATTTATAGTTCTCAAGAGGGAAATCTTCCCATGACACCTGAATATTGGAAAGTTTAGAACAGAGAACAAAGAAGCAAAACAAACAAACAAAAACCCAAACAAACCTCACAACAACCCCAAAAGTCTCGCAATTAGCCATCTGCTTTAACACTGGTTTTACACTCAGTTCCTAAGCACATCTCTGGAGATGATAGACGATCATGCCTGTGTTAGTTCTGTTAGTTTTTGTTTATTTCAGGACCCTATTTTCAGAAAACTGCAGGGAGCCAACAGAAGTCTCCCAAGATTCCCTCAGTGTAGCCCATCTATCAGAGCTTATATAAAAAATGATTACAGAAACCACCACTGAAACAACGGATCTCTTATTAACTAGGGGGAATTGGAATGGGATGAACCAAGGGAATGGGGGGGAAACGATTAATACTGAACAGATTCAACCACACACTCTTTCACACAGGAATTACGATGGGATGAGTGATAACTGGTCTCTGTAGACCCTGTCCAGAAGCTGCTGTTGAGACCAAGAACACCGACCTCCCGGACCATGATCACCACTGGAACCGCTGCCACAGCGGAGGGTAGGGATGGACGACGATGCATCAGGTGAGAGGCCTAACTAGCTTCCCACCCTGCCCCCCTTTGCGACGTCCTGTCTGCGAGTGTGAGCCCTAATCACTCCAGGTAAAACCCCGTGAAGGTAGGTATGCTTCCCTTAAAATTACAGACATACCCCAACAATAAACCAGACCTTTTCCCTTTAGAGGTGAGCCCTTGTCTAGGCGGATAACGGGGTCTGACTGCTTCCCAAGGTCTGAAGCAAGCAGCAACCTCCTCTCAGCCTCTCTCCCCATCCCCCATTGCCTAGCAACGGGCCACTAGATTTCCCGCCTCTTCGTTCCTGAAGGGAACGAGAAGGCTGTCCAACATGGCGGATGACTTGTCCTTTTACAAACACAAAATGGCGGACCATCATAAACACCATTACCAAGTATCCGCTCATAATTTGAATAGGTGGAACTCACACCTGGAGCAGCCAGAGAAGCCTTGAGTTGAGCCGGCAGATGGCCAGCTATGCCAGCCCCTCCAAAGAGATGGTTTGTTCTCTGGTAAGGCTTAGTTTCTAGTTACTTTCCCTTGAAATTCTGGCTGGAGGGCTGCATAAGGCTTCTCTCAAGGCTTCATTACTTTATATTCTATTCTGCATGTAAAATTTGTTTGTACTTATTCGCTGCTCTTTTGCCCCCCGCCCTTCCAATATTTGCTTGGACAAGCTGCTTGTCTGTACTGCATTGTTGGTTCTCTGGCTGGGCTAGATGATAGGATGTTTCTGCAACATGGTGCTTGGACTTGGCTCAGTTGTTCCTTCCTGAGTGTTGCTGAACTGAGTCTGTACTGAGAGGCACGTTGTGTTACTGATATCTCAGTGCTGGTCTCTTTCTTTCAGAGCTTCCTGTATAAGGCGCTAGGAACGTCCTTAGCAGCTTGTGAGGACCTGGTCCGTGTGAAATCACAAATTCATACACTTCTGAATTCATACAGACAACAGATTATATGGAAGCCCCTGAGAGACAGGTGAGGACTCTGTCCCTCCCACTCTTTACCAAGTAATTCCTGAATGCTCCCTGTGGGGCTCTGCTCTGAGTTGGCCTGGGACAGATGCCATTTTGTTTCCTATCCTCTTCATTGCTATTTCACTCAGCCCCCGCTCCCCATGTGTCTCAGGCCTGATTTTCACTTTACGCCACTTCAGGTGAAAGGAGTGCACTCGTGGGATCTATCAGACACCTGGTTCGATCCTAACCCGTATTTTTCTTGGGTGACAGGGAGTCATTTCCATCCTCACAGTCTGTGCTGAGAGCCACTTGGACCTCACCTTGAATGCACTTCAGGAGTTGGGGGCTGCAGTGAGTAAGGTTAAGATTTCTGGGTTCATCGGCCGCCTGAAGGTAAAGGAGCCAGGGGGTTCTCTCAAACTTCCTCTTCCTCTAAAGCAGGGGCAGCAGCCCCATGGTAGTGTCGGCTCTGCTCAGCTAGCATTGTCCCCCAATGTACACGTTCTACGTGATGCCTGCAGTTAAGCAGAGAGGAGCACAATCTGGAGCTTAGGGGTTCCCAAATGATTATCGTCTGTCTCATGGCTTGAGCGCCCGTCCCATGCACAATGTGTGGGAGCTACATCAGTTGCTTGCATGGAAAAGCTTTGAAGGTATTTGTAGCTGTTTTTTATTCCAGGTTAGTACCCGGAAATGAGGAGGTCTTGCAAGCGGCATGTGGCTAACCAACCCGCTTTAGGTAAACCACCAGTGGTCTACGGATGACAATTAGGGAACCTCTGATTTAGAGCAGTGGTTCTCAACCTTTCCAGGTTAGTGTCCCCCTTTCAGCAGTCTGATTTGTCTTGTGTACCCCAAATTTCACCTCACTTAAAAACTACTTGCTTACAAAATCAGGCATAAAATTGTCATAGCACATTATTCCTGAAAAAAGGCTGCTTATTTTCCCATTTTTACCCTAGAATTAGAAAATAAATCAACTGGAATCGAAATATTGCACCTGCATTTCAGTGGGCAGTATATAGAGTAGTCTAAAGAAGCCATTGTATGAAATTTGAGTTAGTAAATTTGCAATTGCTTTCTTTGCAGTTTGCTGTAAAACTAGGCAAATATCTAGATGAGTTGATATACCCCCTGGAAGACCTCTGCAGACCCTCAGGGGTACACAAGTACCCCTGGTTGAACACCACTGATCTAGAGGATAGAGCAGGAGACTAGGCCTCCTGGCTTCGATTGCTGGCTGTGACATTTACTCTTGGTGCAGCCTTAGGCAAAACATTTAGCACCTGATCTTGTACCCACCAGTGTCAGTGACTAAGCTCCTGTGTACTTCACTGCTGTCGGTTCAGCCTTTTCGGCTCTCTGTGTCAGAGCTACCCAGTGGGAATGATGGAGATACTAATCTCCCTACCTCACACAGTTATTATATTGCTTAAATACTTTTTTGCAAGTGGTTTGAGATCTTTGGCTGAAAAGAATTTTGCAAGTGCGAGCTGATATTGCTGCTGTGAGCAATTTCTTGGTCAGCAGCGGATCAGAATTCCAAGGCCAAATGAATCTGAAGTGACATTGTCCCTAGTGACGTTTCCGATTGTCTAGGATTACCACCATGGGACAAGAGGCAAGACTCGCAGCACCCTGATGCTGACATACAGCAATGTGGCTGTCCATGCTCCAAAAGAGCAGCTTCTATCCTGAGTAGAGGCAGACATCACAGGGAACGTCCTTCACCATTACAGAACCAGTTATCAGGTAAGAGCTTTTGCGTGACAACTGTGAGGGGCATTACCCTGAAGTTATAGCATTGCCTCTGAGTTTACAGAGAGAGGGCTTGTATTTTCTAAAACTCTCCTTTGAGCAATAATTTGTCACATAACTGAAATTTAAAACTGTAATGGATGGAGCATGAGCTGTCACTTGTTGTTTCATTTTTGTTGCTCTTCTTTGTATTTTCTCTAGTTTTTCTATATTCTTCTGAAATTCTGTCGACCCACAGCTACACAGTAATTCAGATGCAGCCACACTCAGGCTATTCAGAATAACACTCTAACTCCCCTAATATGTATGTGTATCTAGCTCTATCTTTTGCTACCCAAGAGAGAATGGTGCTAACTTGTATTTAGTTTATTTGCTGTCACTCTGTTTCTTGGACTCACTACTTCCCTTACCTCTTCTCTGTTGTCTTGTTTGTCTGTGTGCTCATTATTTCTGTTCCCTAGGTGTCTGAATGCTGGTACTGACTCTCCTCTCCGTGCAAAATCGCCATGTCACTTTGCCATTCAATTCTGCCCTGTCTAAGTGAGTCTCTCATTTAGCCATTGTCAAAAAAGTTGAACCAAACGGATATCTTCCAGGAGTTCACAAATGCAAATATTCCGTAGGATGGCCCCTGATCTTGACCTCTGCAAAACACCCCCTCTGGATACATTTCCTGCCTTTTGGAAGATTTAACAATCATGATTTCTTTCTGCTCCATATTCGCCAGCCAGGCCATTTTGAGGATGTGTGTTATGTGGGACTATAGACATTGCTAATAGCTGTATTGCATTTTGTTTTTCAGGTGCTGGGCATCACTGTTACAAACAAGGTAAATTCTAAATAATCTGCCCACAGATCTTTGCCTTTTCTATACCCAAGTTGCTTGTTTAAATTGCTCAGAGCTTGATTTCCTTGCTACATCAAGCAGGAGTCCTGGCTGCTCTGGTGTAAGTGGCCCTGGATTTCTTACATGAACCTGGGTTTTCTCTTCTTCTGAGGTGGGTGCAGAGCTGGGGTCCTCTGCCTTCTGGGACACCTCTCTCCTCTCCTGAGGGTATGTCTACACTACGGAATAAGGTCGCATTTATAGAAGTCGGTTTTTTAGAAATCGGTTTTATATATTCGAGTGTGTGTGTCCCCACAGAAAATGCTCTAAGTGCATTAAGTGCATTAACTCGGCGGAGTGCTTCCACAGTACCGAGGCTAGAGTCAACTTCCAGAGTGTTGCACTGTGGGTAGCTATCCCACAGTTCCCGCAGTCTCCGCTACCCATTGGAATTCTGGGTTGAGATCCCAATGCCTGATGGGGCTTAAACAGTGTCGCGGGTGGTTCTGGGTACATATCGTCAGGCCCCCGTTCCCTCCCTCCCTCCGTGAAAGCAAGGGCAGACAATCGTTTTGCGCCTTTTTTCCTGAGTTACCTGTGCAGACGCCATACCACGGCAAGCATGGAGCCCGCTCACCCTATGTCTCCTGGGTGCTGGCAGACGCGGTACGGCTTTGCTACACAGTAGCAGCAACCCCTTCCCTTGTGGCAGCAGACGGTGCAATAGCACTGGTAACCCTCATTGTCATGTCCAAGGTGCTCCTGGCCACGTTGGCCGGGAGCGCCTGGACAGACATGGGCGCAGGGACTAAATTTGGAGTGACTTGACCAGGTCATTCTCTTTAGTCCTGCAGTCAGTCCTATTGAACCGTCTTATGGTGAGCAGGCAGGCGATACGGATTGCTAGCAGTCGTACTGTACCATCTTCTGCCAGGCAGGCAAGAGATGAGGATTGCTAGCAGTCGTATTCTACCATCTTCTGCCAGGCAGGCAAGAGATGAGGATGGCTAGCAGTTTTACTGTACCATCTTCTGCCGAGCAGCCATGAGATGTGGATGGCATGCAGTCCTTCTGCACCATCTGCTGCCAGCCAAAGATGTAAAAGATAGATGGAGTGGATCAAAACAAGAAATAGACCAGATTTGTTTTGTACTCATTTGCTTCCCCCCCTCCCCTGTCTAGGGGACTCATTCCTCTAGGTCACACTGCAGTCACTCACAGAGAAGGTGCAGCGAGGGAAATCTAGCCATGTATCAATCAGAGGCCAGGCTAACCTCCTTGTTCCAATAAGAACGATAACTTAGGTGCACCATTTCTTATTGGAACCCTCCGTGAAGTCCTGCCTGAAATACTCCTTGATGAAAAGACACCCCCTTTGTTGATTTTAGCTCCCTGAAGCCAGCCCTGTAAGTCGTGTCGTCAGTCGCCCCTGCCTCCGTCAGAGCAATGGCAGACAATCGTTCCGCGCCTTTTTTCTGTGCGGACGCCATACCAAGGCAAGCATGGAGGCCGCTCAGCTCACTTTGGCAATTAGGAGCACATTAAACACCACACGCATTATCCAGCAGTATATGCAGCACTGGAACCTGGCAAAGCGATACCGGGCGAGGAGGCGACGTCAGCGCGGTCACGTGAGTGATCAGGATATGGACACAGATTTCTCTGAAAGCATGGGCCTTGCCAATGCATGCATCATGGTGCTAATGGGGCAGGTTCATGCTGTGGAACGCCGATTCTGGGCTCGGGAAACAAGCACAGACTGGTGGGACCGCATAGTGTTGCAGGTCTGGGACGATTCCCAGTGGCTGCGAAACTTTCGCATGCGTAAGGGCACTTTCATGGAACTTTGTGACTTGCTTTCCCCTGCCCTGAAGCGCATGAATACCAAGATGAGAGCAGCCCTCACAGTTGAGAAGCGAGTGGCGATAGCCCTGTGGAAGCTTGCAACGCCAGACAGCTACCGGTCAGTTGGGAATCAATTTGGAGTGGGCAAATCTACTGTGGGGGCTGCTGGGATGCAAGTAGCCAACACAATCAAAGATCTGCTGATATCAAGGGTAGTGACCCTGGGAAATGTGCAGGTCATAGTGGATGGCTTTGCTGCAATGGGATTCCCTAACTGTGGTGGGGCCATAGACGGAACCCATATCCCTATCTTGGCACCGGAGCACCAAGCCGGCGAGTACATAAACCGCAAGGGGTACTTTTCAATAGTGCTGCAAGCTCTGGTGGATCACAAGGGACGTTTCACCAACATCAACGTGGGATGGCCGGGAAAGGTACATGACGCTTGCATCTTCAGGAACTCTGGTCTGTTTCAAAAGCTGCAGGAAGGAACTTTATTCCCAGACCAGAAAATAACTGTTGGGGATGTTGAAATGCCTATAGTTATCCTTGGGGACCCAGCCTACCCCTTAACGCCATGGCTCATGAAGCCGTACCCAGGCAGCCTGGACAGTAGTCAGGAGCTGTTCAACTACAGGCTGAGCAAGTGCAGAATGGTGGTAGAATGTGCATTTGGACATTTAAAAGCGTGCTGGTGCGGTTTACTGACTCGGTTAGACCTCAGCGAAACCAATATTCCCACTGTTATTACTGCTTGCTGTGCGCTCCGCAATATCTGTGAGAGTAAAGGGGAGACGTTTATGGCGGGGTGGGAGATTGAGGCAAATCGCCTGGCTGCTGGTTATGCACAGCCAGACACCAGGGCGGTTAGAAGAGCACAGGAGGGCGCGGTGCGCATCAGAGAAGCTTTGAAAACCAGTTTCATGACTGGACAGGCTACGGTGTGAAAGTTCTGTTTGTTTCTCCTTGATGAAACCCCCCGCCCCTTGGTTCACTCTACTTCCCTGTAAGCTAACCACCCGCCCCTCCTCCCTTCAATCACCGCTTGCAGAGGCAATAAAGTCATTGTTGCTTCACATTCATGCATTCTTTATTCATTCATCACACAAATAGGGGGATGACTACCAAGGTAGCCCAGGAGGGGTGATGGAGGAGGGAAGGAAAATGCCACACAGCACTTTAAGCACAGCACTTTAAAAGTTTACAACTTTAAAATTTATTGAATGACAGCCTTCTTTTTTTTTGGGCAATCCTCTGTGGTGGAGTGGCTGGTTGGCCGGAGGCCCCCCCACTGCGTTCTTGGGTGTCTGGGTGAGGGGGCTATGGAACTTGGGGAGGAGGGCAGTTGGTTACACAGGGGCTGTAGTGGCAGTCTGTGCTCCAGCTGCCTTTGCTGCAGCTCAACCATACACTGGAGCATACTGGTTTGGTCCTCCAGCAGCCTCAGCATTGAATCCTGCCTCCTCTCATCACGCTGCCGCCACATTTGAGCTTCAGCCCTCTCTTCAACCCGCCACTTACTCTCTTCAGCCCGCCACCTCTCCTCCTGGTCATTTTGTGCTTTCCTGCACTCTGACATTATTTGCCTCCACGCATTCGTCTGTGCTCTGTCAGTGTGGGAGGACAGCATGAGCTCGGAGAACATTTCATAGCGAGTGCGTTTTTTTTTTCTTTCTAAGCTTCACTAGCCTCTGGGAAGGAGAAGATCCTGTGATCATTGAAACACATGCAGCTGGTGGAGAAAAAAAAAAAGGGACAGCGGTATTTAAAAAGACACATTTTATAAAACAGTGGCTACACTCTTTCAGGGTAATCCTTGCTGTTAACATTACATACATAGCACATGTGCTTTCGTTACAAGGTCACATTTTGCCTCCCCACACCGCGTGGCTACCTCCTCAACCTTCCCCCCTCCCTGTGGCTAACAGCGGGGAACATTTCTGTTTAGCCACAGGCAAACAGCCCAGCAGGAATGGGCTCCTCTGAGTGTTCCCTGAAGAAAAACACTCTATTTCAACCAGGTGACCATGAATTATATCTCACTCTCCTGAGGATAACACAGAGAGATAAAGAACGGATGTTGTTTGAATGCCAGCAAACATAAACTGCAATGCTTTGTTCTACAATGATTCCCGAGTTCGTGTTACTGGCCTGGAGTGGTAAAGTGTCCTACCATGAAGGACGCAATAAGGCTGCCCTCCCCAGAAACCTTTTGCAAAGGCTTTAGGAGTACATCTAGGAGAACCGCGAATGCCAGGGCAAAGTAATCCTTTCACATGCTTGCTTTTAAACCATGTATAGTATTTTAAAAGGTACACTCACCAGAGGTCCCTTCTCCACCTGCTGGGTCCAGGAGGCAGCCTTGGGTGAGTTCGGGGGGTACTGGCTCCAGGTCCAGGGTGAGAAACAGTTCCTGGCTGTCGGGAAAACCGGTTTTTCCGCTTGCTTGCTGTGAGCTATCTACAACCTCATCATCATCATCATCTTCTTCGTCCCCAAAACTTGCTTCCGTATTGCCTCCATCTCCATTGAAGGAGTCAAACAACACGGCTGGGGTAGTGGTGGCTGAACCCCCTAAAATGGCATGCAGCTCATCATAGAAGCGGCATGTTCGGGGCTCTGACCCGGAGCGGCCGTTCACCTCTCTGGTTTTCTGGTAGGCTTGCCTCAGCTCCTTCAGTTTCACACGGCATTGCTTCGGGTCCCTGTTATGGCCTCTGTCCTTCATGCCCTGGGAGATTTTGACAAAGGTTTTGGCATTTTGAAAACTGGAACGGAGTTCTGATAGCATGGATTCCTCTCCCCAAACAGCGATCAGATCCCGTACCTCCCGTTCGGTCCATGCTGGAGCTCTTTTGCGATTCTGGGACTCCATCATGGTCACCTGTGCTGATGAGCTCTGCATGGTCACCTGCAGCTTGCCATGCTGGCCAAACAGGAAATGAGATTCAAAAGTTCGCGTTTCTTTTCCTGTCTACCTGGCCAGTGCATCTGAGTTGAGAGTGCTGTCCAGAGCGGTCACAATGGAGCACTCTGGGATAGCTCCCAGAGGCCAATACTATCGAATTGTGTCCACAGTACCCCAAATTCGAGCCGGCAAGGTCGATTTAAGCGCTAATCCACTTGTCAGGGGTGGAGTAAGGAAATCGATTTTAAGAGCCCTTTAAGTCGAAATAAAGGGCTTCATTGTGTGGACGGGTGCAGGTTTACATCGATTTAACGCTGCTAAATTCGACCTAAAGTCTAAGTGTAGACCAGGGCTGAGGCTAGATTTAATTCCTGATCTTTATCTTCTGGACTCTGGTTCTTCTCTCCGTTTCTCATCCACATCCTCTTGTTTCTCCTTCTGGATTATGTAGGACATGTACCTAAAATTAACCTTCATCCAGAATGTCATGGAGATTAGCTGTGCCATTTTGGAGACCAGAGAATCCCAGAAGTTCGAATTCTCTTACAAACTGGAGCTCCTTGGCTACATGCTGGTGAGTGATGAGGAGCTTTGAGGACTGAAGTACAAAGGAGTTTGTTGTAATGTCATCAGACTGGGTTTCCAGGTAGATGTTGTTTTATCCATTGGCTGTGACTGTACCACTGCAGTCTCATAAGCTACCTGCACGGCACCCAGAATGCTGCTGGGTCCACTCTGAGCTTGGCGGGGATGCCGACCTATTGTGGGCTGTAAGTGGCAGGAATGGCTTGTGTCTGGGGAGTTATCTTTCTGTATAGCCTGCAGATGGCCCTATGGTCCATTTCTGAGGGAGAGAGCCTGCCGAGCACAGTGTCTGTTTATTACAGACCTGGCATATGGCCCTGTTTCAGGGTGTGAGTGGAAGGCCTCTCTGCCTTTCAAGTCCAGTTTGCTACAAGGCAATTCTTGCCATTGGACATCTGAGGTAGGCTATTTTCTGCCATATTTCCTGGCACTGTGACATCATCCTCTTTGCTAATTCATGAGTGTCAGGTTGGGAGCAGTCTGATGCCTGCCGGGTTTGGCTCACATGCTGCTCACCAGCAGAACTTTAGTTCTTGAGGGTTTGAATGTGTCCATTTGGAGGTTTGTGCTTGAAAGACACAAACTTGGAGGTTGTGGGGCATGCAGTCCAATGCAGGAGAGTTCAGATGGGGAGGGAGTTGTCTGGCTAGCTGGCAGGGGGAAGGAAGCTTGTGGGTTTCTCTAAAAAGGGGACTTGAAGCTTTAGCTTTACTTCTCAATGAGCCAATACTTAATAGAGGTGCAAAGAGGTGCTCAGCTGCAAAGTGAAGTGTTGTTTGCATGTGTGGTATTAGATTGGGACAATCTCCAGTCATTGGACCCATTTCTTTTACTTGGAAGTGGTACTGAGTCTAATGCATGACTTTTCTCTCTCTCTTTCTTCTGCCAGCAAACTCAAACCATCTTTGATCTTGGAAGAAAACTGTGAGCTCCTTGATCAGTGTTTGAAAAGTTTGTTTCCCCTCCCTCCCTTGGAGAAGATGATGAAAGAGGAAGGCGAGACAGTAAAGGATGCTCTGCCTATACAGGTACGTGACAACAATTCTCCGCAGGCACCATCCACTGTATTTCTGCCCAGCAGGCACTGGGTGATGGCAGTCACACATGGCCTCCCTGGCAAGGTTATGGTTAGCTTTCCCCAGCCCCAACACACATTATCTGTGCTGAGCCTCACTCCTTCTCTTCTGGTTTCAGTCGCTGTACGTAGAGTCCTTGAAAGCCCTTGGCAAGCTAATGAAGACTTTGCTGGAGGAAGAACCAACCACACACTGGTTCCAGGAAATGTTTCAAGTGAGTAGACCATTGAACCGTGGTGGAGATTGTTTCTTGTGTTACAGCAGGGAAGAATCAGAGATTTAGGGGGTCAAGCTTCAGTTGTGGAGGGATTTTCCACAATGGAGTGAATTTTAGGGAGAAAGCACCAAATTCTTCCTGGGATAAGCGGGCATATGCCCCATTGAAATCCACGAAGCTATGCCATTTTATGCCAGAGCTGGATTGGGACCAAATTCTTACAATGTAGTTGACACTACTTGGACTGGCAAGAAAATCACCACTGCAGTAGACAAATCCAAGAGAACCAATTGAAACTGATCACTTCTTCGAAGAGAAATTTATTCATACTGAGTCACGCCCTGTGTATGGAAACTCATTCAGAGGAGACTTCCTGTTCCTCAGACATGAACAGAATATCTTGAAGAGCTGAGGGGTGGGGAGTTTGATGCACCTTCAGTACAAAAATGAAGTCATAAAAGGAGCTGGGCTGGGGGGACTTCTCTGCTCTTCTTCAAATTAATAAAAAGAAATGCTCCTCTCTGTCATTTGGCCACTCCACGTGGGAGAAGTTGCCCAGGAAACAGAACACAGCAGCAGACATCGAACAGCATGCAATGTGGTAGACCACTCCCATCAGACAGTCTACAGGAGACATCACCTACACAGGCCTAGATTCAACTCTCATGTAACTCCTTTGGCTTCAATCACCAGAGGTGAATCTGGTCCCTGGGACTTGAATATCTAAGGTGCTCTTCCATTAAACATGTAATTCCTTTGCTCCATGGAGGTCAGATGCTTTGGAGAGGGATTTTAGTGACAATTAAACCTGTTTAAGAGGAACGTTTGGGAGGGATTTTCTGGTACTAACTCTGTCCAATCCCGTGCTCTACCAACAGCTACTAGAGGCATCCTTCAGTTCAGCGAAGGAGTGGGAGAGAGAAAGGGCCTTGCAGGCCACCATCCAGCTGCTGACTGCCTATCAAGAGACAGTTCATAGCACAGTGACTGTAGCTTTCCTCTTCCTTGAGCTGACTTCCCTGCTTATATCCGATCTGACACTCAATGCAAATGCACGAAAAATACTTCCAGGGCAACAGCTGGGATCTCAAGGTGACTAAGATCCCTCTGCTTCCATAAGAGAGGTTTACACAACAATGCTGTGACCACACTCCAGGCAGACTGCAAGAAGTAGAGGGCAGACAATCCCCCAAACTGATGGCTTGTTCTAGAATTAGATTCACCAAGTCAACAGCAGAGGAGCTTGCACCCTAGTTAACAAGATGCCAAAAACGGTCCCTTTTTGGCATTCCAGATCTTGGCTCCCATGTAAACAGCCCAGTCTAATATGGTGAATCAGGTATTCAGTAACCCCGCACTATATGTGAGGTTCACCGATCATAAAGGACCAGATGCTTATGCCCAGGTCAATGTGAATCTCAGGTCTTTCCTAAATATCATGCTGTCAGCCAATCCTTAATAACTAAACCTAAGACTTATTGTTAAAAGAGAATTACAAATGGTTAAAAGATCAATATCCATACAAGTGACTTTCAGTGTTCATAGTTCAGGATCACAACAGTGATGGAATAAACTACTGGCTTGTACAAGTCTCTCTGGAATCATCCCAACAGATCAGAATCCAAAGGCAGCTTAGATGTAAAGTCTCTTAGATTTTTCCATGCATTTTCCCAGGTTCTTCCAAATGATGATTTGGAAGCTCTCTGTCCTATGGCTTACACTTTCCCTGTTCAAAGTTTAAGGAGACTAGAGATGACAGGATCAGGCCCAAGCCTTCTCTTTTCTAGCTATTCTAGCAGGCTGACAAGCCTACCTCACAGAAATTGTCACAGCAGGATCTTCCCCCGAGAGCGAATAGGCAATGCAGATCGCCTGTTGTACATTGCTTTGAAGCTAATCTTCTATTTCCTGTGCATAAACACTAAATTAGTTATACTCATTCACATAAGGTGATTAGTCGTTCTTCCATTGTAACACAGATAGTTAAGATGAAGACAATGTAGAAATTACTAGTTTCCTGCAGTATCTTACTACTTTGATGTTAAGGTTAACTGAACACCCTGCACACACAATTAAGACATGAAAGGGAATTAGCATCTATAAGCTAATTTGGTTACATTGTGAAACTTCTAACCGCATATAGATCAACACCACAAATACACGTAGCATCTATTGTTCGTTTTTGAATGACTTGATGGCTAGTCTAATACATCTCTTTGAAATTCACATGCAAATGAACTGTCTTGATACAGTAGAAGTGCCTCTTAAGTTCTTATGGGTCATACACAGATTGCCTGGTCTGCCAGTGTCACAAATGCATTCTTGGTTCTTATGTTCCCATGGTGCGAAAGGTGAATTTCTATTTAATCGGCTAAGAACATAAAACATAAGAATGGCTAACCTGCCTCTCACAAAAGAATGGTTCATCTAGCCCAGTATCCTGTCTTCTGACAGTGGTGGGTGCCAGATGCTTCAGAGGGAATGAACAGAACAAGGCAATTGTGGAGTGAACCATCCCCTGTTGGACAGTCCCAGCCCCAGCTTCTGGCAGACCCGAGGTTTAGAGATGCCCAGATCATGGGGTTGCATCCCAGACCATGTTAGCTAATAGCCATTGGTAGACCTATCCTCCGTGAACTCATCTAATTCTTTTTTGAACCCAGTGATACTTTTGGCCTTCACAACATCTCCCTGGCAATGAATCCCACAGGTTGACTGCATTGTGTGAAGAAATGCTTCCTTTTGTTTGTTTTTTAAACCTGCTGCCTATGAATTTCATTGGGTGACCCCTTATTTAGCCCTTCACCAAACACAAGAACAACACTTCCTTATTGACTTTCTCTACACCAGTCATGATTTTATAGCCCTCTGTTATATTCACTTTCAGTTGTCTCTTTTCCAAGCTGAAACGTCCCTCTTTTCAATGTCTCCTCATATGAGAAGTTGTCCCAGATACCTAATAATTTGTTCCTCTTCTCTGTATTTCTTCCAATTCTAACACATCTTTTTTGAGATGAGATGACCAAAACTGCACACAGTATTCAAGGTGTGGGGGTACTGTAGATTTATGTAGGTTTTTTTTTGTTTTTTTTTTTGACTGCATGTTGAGCAGATGCTTTCAGAGAACTGTACACAATGACTCTGAGGACTTTTTCCTGAGTGATAACAGCTAATTTAGACCCCATCTGTTTGTATGTACAATTGGGATTGTTTTCTGATGTGCATTACCCAGTACAGTACAGGAATTGGAGGCACAATGTTACCAGATGTGCCCATTACTTTGGGGTAGGTTCATTGATTAGGGTTACTCTTCTGGGGGCGGGCACGTTCTGTACTTCTATTAATGTGCTGCTTATGTCACTTGTGTGTTCACGTGGCACTCTACTTCTCCCTTCTGCAAGTGCCCTCCCAATGGAGCTACCCTGCAGGACCTCGGTTCCCCAGGGCCGGGTTCCTTCAGCCCTGGAACTAGATGAACATGCGTGTGCACACGCACGCTAGCAGAGCAAGTCTGAGTGGACCAGGTCAATCAGCCCTCTCCAGCTGATCCCCCTCATATGTCCCTGTACTCAACGGGCTGGGTTAAGGAGCACTTTCAAGCTAGTACTCTTATGCGCCCCTGGTCTCAAGAGGCTGGGTTGAGCAGCAATTTCAGCTGCTCCCCTCTTATGTGCCCCAAGGTTAGCATGTCCTATAACAGTTTCACGTTACACCTGTACTGGTAGTAACACACTTGATGAGCAAACCCCACAGTATTTTTGGGCACTACAGGGATCTTTAGCTTAGGTAAAAGAAGCATTGCTGCAGAATAAATAAGGGAAGCTAAAAACACAAAAGAGTATAAAATTCAGAGAGGGAGGGCAAACAGCTGAACCATAAATGTTATTTATTGAATAATAGTGAAAACTACAGAAGGGGGGCTAAACAAACAACAGTTACATTGTAAAGGTTAATACCTGGGGTAGAAAAGAAAACAGAGCGGGAGGGATCTCACCCACTCCACGACCCTTGAACTGGTCGGGGTTCCCAGGTGATGGTGGTAGCTCAGGGTCCTGAGTGCTGGAGACAGGCAGAGCCCCCAGCACAATCAGTCAGGAGATGGAATCCCAGTGGAACTGATGCAGAGCTTGGGTCTATACATCAGAACCCTTACTTGGGCATAGGTAGGGGGTTTTGTAGAGAAAATACAAGAGTTCCAGGGAGAATACTAGATTTGTTTATGGGTAAACTGATGACTCAAGGGTTTTCTTTAGGCTAGACAATAGGAGCTGATCGCTCTTGGCTATGGGTGGTGTTTTCTTCCAGGGAGCTCACACAGCAACTAGGCTGCTTCAGTATTTGGGGATATTAATTCAAGATTTATTACTACAATTGGTCTGATAATTGCTGAGCTGGGTGTGTGCAGGAGTAGGTTCATTAGCATCTGGAGCAGGGATTCCTATGATGCAGTGCATCCCTGCTTTTCTGGTCCCAGAGTTCAGTGCGGTTCTCTGTTCCTCCTTTTTTATGCCAATCCCTGTCCCATCTTTCATGCAGATGAGGCTAGGGGAGTTGTCTCTGTTCTTCATTCTGTATGCAAATGGAGATGTCTTAATCTTGTTACCCTTGTCAGGAGGGGTCTAGGTGTGTCTCCCAATGCCCTTCATTGTTCTCTGAAAGCCTTTTCCCTGATCGGTTTTGGTTCCAACAGACTGGGGCGGGGTGTGTCCTTCATGAGTCAGACAGGCTAGATACTGCGCCCTGATTTCCCAAAAACACAGAGATGAGTGGTATCAAGTCCCCCCCCCCACCGTTGATGGGGTGCTTGAGCTGAGCGAGTATCCCGATCACATCCTTACTCCGTGATACTGGGTCTGATCTTCCATGCATTGCAGCTGCCGCATCAGTCATGGTATCCAACAAACCAGCAGAATCAGACCAATTGTTAGTATAATTTGGAAACCAATGATCACCTCAATGGGGTGAAGCATGATATTTAAAAGACCTGTTGCACTGGGGCTCCGCCTAACCAAAGTCTCCCACCGAGAGTGATGGCCTGTGTTTTTACCTTAATGGCAATGAGACCCATTCCCAGTGAAATGGGGGAAACCTCCTTGTAGAGCTCAGGAGAGGCATTTAAATGTTGTACGGTCCATATAGGCACAGTAAAATTTATATCTCAAGTAACAATGGTGGTTACATAATCAAAACAGCGATTAACATAAGGCACCATGGGTGTCCATTAATCAATACAATATTACATCTTGTCCGTCCACACACACACACACACACATATGATTTACTAACATAGACAATAACAGACCCCTCTTCCTTCATAACATTAAAGGAACAGTGAGACTTATTCCCAGATTACTCATTCATCCCAATCCTTATGGCTATTTCCAAGCAAGGGAGCAGATGCAGGTGCAATGTGAGAGATATTCATGCCCTCTAAGTGGGTTTGAACCTCCTTCAGAGAAGTCTGAGGTTGAAGAACCAAATGTTCTTGTTGATCCAATTTCAATACATGGGGTCCTGAAACTGGGGCTCTTAAATGTCAGAGGGGAGCAAGGTGTGTGATCAGAGGGTTGAAATTTAAAACTGTTTTTTGTTGTTGGCCTAATTCCCCTCTGTACAAACTGGTCTCATGAAATCCCTCCGAAATGGCCATATGCCTGTAGAATTTAAACCAAATTGCTGGCATGAGCTTGTGACAATGTGTGTCCTTTAATGAAACTACCCGGTCTGGGGGACCTTGCTGAATCAAGTAATGTCCAGCTAAAGTCCAGTTCAGTGGTTCCCAGTTTACAAGGAATCGTGTGATATTCTTGCCTGCTGGCGTGATCAGAGACAGCTGCAGTTCCTCTCTGGGTAATGGAGGCGTCTGAGTTCCAATAACAATGATGACACATAAGGGCATGGTTGTTCCGCAAACAGCAGAGGAAACCAGGGCTACCCTGCACCTTTCACCAGCCCGGAGGCTGTCACTGGGGGTGTTTGTCCCGTTCGAACTGGTAGTGATGCTGCAGGGCCAGGGGGTTGCTCCCATTCCCATAGAATCCATGCATGTGGCACAGCAATTTTGCTTCCTGGGCTTCAGCTGGCAAGCCCCTCCAGAGGCTCAGAGGGAGCCTGGACAGCATCAGACTCCAGACACTTATGAAGAGCAGGGTGCTGGTGCTCCAGTGGGATGTCATGGCTCCTGTAGGGGACTTGTGAGGGGGCAGAGAAGAGAGAAAAACTTCCCACACTCCCCGCCTATATTTTGGGAGACTCTGGGATCAATATTACAGGGTGAACATGAAGCGGTGATCTATGTGAGGGTGGCCATAATAAGTCAAGGACTTTTCTGGCCTTTTCCTACCCTAACATCGGGGTACGCACTGACCAGCCCACTCGATGCATATTTTCCAACGGCTCAAAGCTGTTCCTTCTTGCTGGCCAAGAAGGGTGGCCGACAGGATGGAGAAGACAGTCTTTAGGGTCAGATGGTTTATCCTTCCGTTCTTTGAGCTGTGAAGAATGAAACCATTTCCGCCTGGGTTTTCCTTTTTTTTTTTCATTCAGGAATTCTATCTGACAAACACTGGGGCTGGCCTGATTCACAATAGAGCAGCGGCCCTCCCAGGGATGTGTAAAGAGCTGCTTAGCAGTGACAGAGGCAGTGTTGGTTTTTGTAGGGATGGCTTCCACCCTGGATCTTTCTAAAACAAAGTCAGTGGATTTATACACAGTTAAGAACCTTGGGCAGCTGGAAACTGAACCAAATTTCTCAGCACCTACACTGTTGCTTGCTACAGGCAATGATTCATTCTGAACTAACTCAATCAACTCACTTCCACACCCTTCAGTTACAGCAAACTGCTTGCAAAAGGTAGCATGAGGTTTTATTCCTTCAGGAGCACTTCTAGGCAACAATTCAGTTTTTCCAGAAATTTTCTCCTTTCCCTTTTCAGCTAGGGGTGTCTCTACTGAAACATCTTCCTGAGCATCTTTCGGGGTTTCAGTTGAGTCCAGAACAACTTCTGAGACAACTGACAAATCCTCAGTAGGCATAAACTGAGAGGTACCTTCTGGCTGCTCCACAGAGAGAACCCTGGAGACATTCTCTCCCGCAGCAGTTAAACTGCTTTTCTGAGGAGACCAACAGTTTGAACTTCCCTCCCCCTTGTCACAGACCACATGGCTAGTCACAGACAAACACTGGGAGATTGGGATGGCTTTTTGAACATGCAAATTACCACTGCCAAGAGAAAAACGTGGGAGACAGTTTCTCCCTCATCCTCGCTGAGCTGAACCTGTTTAGTGGTGGGTCTCCCTTCGGAGATCCTGTCCACTAGCAATTGGGCTAACATCCCTGGGTTCCCTACTGTAGCCCTCACAGTGGGTCTCCTCCTCCATATGTTGCGCTGACGTCTTGCGATCAGCTGGGGAGGGCTGTGGGGAACTGGGCACCCCTACTGATCATCAGACTCCCAGAGCCTCCACTTAGAAGAGGGGGCAGGGATCTGGCTTTGACAGGGAGTGGGCGTCGGGGATGCACTCCATATTGCGGCAGTGGGGTGTGTGGGAGCTCCCTGCATTAACTCCGTTTTCTGCATGACCTGAGACAAAGCATTAATCAGGATGCTGAGAGGCTGGCAATCATATTTTCCCATATCCTCCCCTAAATTCACCAACTCCTTCCAAATCATGTTCCTAAGGGTCTCCTTGGGTCAGCGCTGCCCAGGGTTGTGGGAGGTAGGGGAATTAGAATTGGGAGGGTGCCTGGCAGAGTGAGGACCATTATTTGTAAATGTGATTAGCCTGCACGGGCTCTGAGGTAGTCTTTTTGCTTACTTGTGTTTTTAAGACATCAGTTTCTCGCAGCAAATCTCCTGCTTGTTTGATTTTTGCCACTAGTTCACTCCAGGTTGGGGGTTCTAAATCCACCGTCCCCATGGTCAATTTTGTCTGAGAATTTAGTCCTGCATAAGTGCTCTGTACTAATTCGTGTCCCTGATACTGGAAAGTGACAATCCCATTCTCTTCTGTCTGGGGTAATGAATCAGAGAGAGCTGCCAGCATTTTCTTTCCAATTAGGCAAGCTTCTGGGGCCTCTCCTGGTTTCCGAGCGTGTGTTTGCTGGGGGGGCAGTGTGAGAGCCTAACAGGGAAGCCTGGCTGTTTAAAAATAGCCAGAGCTTCGCGAACCAGCTGAGCGGCGGAGAACCAGCTGAGCAGCGGGGACAGCAGAGCAGCTCACAGCAGGAGTTTGCCTGGGAGTTCGCCTGGAGGGAGCCCAGTGAGGCTTACGTCTTGCAAACTGCTCTGAGGAAGCTCGTAGTAGGAAGGTGATATGGAAGGGGGGGTTCAGCTGTTGTGACCTGCACTGGATGTGCCATGTTTGTCTTTCTTCCACAGGACAGAAGCAACTTTGTCTGTACAAAGTGCAAGCTGGTCTCCATATTGGAAGAGAAGATTGAAGGTCTGGAGCAACAGATAACAACCCTGCGTTGTATACGGGAAACTGAGGATTTCCTGGACAAAACACAGGATAGGCTTCTAGGGGCACAAAGCTCTACAGATATAGAGCAGGTTGCACAGAGGAGCCAAGAGGCCAGTGAAGAAGCTTGGCAACATGTGACCTCCAGAAGAGGTAAGCGGAATGTCCGGGTTCCAGTAACACAGACACAGGTAACTAACCGCTTTCATGTTCTCTCCACAGGTATCGTTGCGGAGAGTGGACCAGATGATATGTCTGGGGCGAGAAAGCAGAAGGAGACTCCGCTGGTTGGAAGGCATGAGATGCGATGTCCTGAGGTTGGGGGTTCCACGACCACCACTCCCAAGAGGAGAAGGCGGGTGGTGGTGGTCGGGGACTCTCTCCTCCGGGGGACTGAGTCATCTATCTGCTGCCCTGACCGGGAAAACCAAGAAGTCTGCTGCTTGCCGGGGGCTAAGATTCGCGATGTGACGGAGAGACTGCCGAGACTCATCAAGCCCTCGGATCGCTACCCCTTCCTGCTTCTCCACGTGGGCACCAATGATACTGCCAAGAATGACCTTGAGCAGATCACTGCGGACTATGTGGCTCTAGGAAGAAGGATAAAGGAGTTGGAGGCGCAAGTGGTGTTCTCGTCCATCCTCCCCGTGGAAGGAAAAGGCCTAGGTAGGGAGCGTCGAATCGTGGAAGTCAACGAATGGCTACGCAGGTGGTGTCGGAGAGAAGGCTTTGGTTTCTTTGACCATGGGATGGTGTTCCATGAAGGAGGAGTGCTGGGCAGAGACGGGCTCCATCTTACGAAGAGAGGGAAGAGCATCTTTGCCAGCAGGCTGGCTAACCTAGTGAGGAGGGCTTTAAACTAGGTTCACCGGGGGAAGGAGACCAAAGCCCTGAGGTAAGTGGGAAAGCGGGATACTGGGAGGAAGCACAGGCAGGAATGTCTGTGAGGGGAGGGCTCCTGCCTCATACTGGGAATGAGAGGCGATCAACAGGTTATCTCAAGTGCTTATATACAAATGCACAAAGCCTTGGAAACAAGCAGGGAGAACTGGAGGTCCTGGTGATGTCAAGGAACTATGACGTGATCGGAATAACAGAGACTTGGTGGGATAACTCACATGACTGGAGTACTGTCATGGATGGTTATAAACTGTTCAGGAAGGACAGGCAGGGCAGAAAAGGTGGGGGAGTAGCACTGTATGTAAGGGAGCAGTATGACTGCTCAGAGCTCCGGTACGAAACCGCAGAAAAACCTGAGTGTCTCTGGATTAAGTTTAGAAGTGTGTGCAACAAGAGTGATGTAGTGGTGGGAGTCTGCTATAGACCACCGGACCAGGGGGATGAGGTAGATGAGGCTTTCTTCCGGCAGCTCACGGAAGCTACTAGATCGCATGCCCTGATTCTCATGGGTAACTTTAATTTTCCTGATATCTGCTGGGAGAGCAATACAGCGGTGCATAGACAATCCAGGAAGTTTTTGGAAAGCGTATGGGACAATTTCCTGGCGCAAGTGCTAGAGGAGCCAACTAGGGGGGGCGCTTTTCTTGACCTGCTGCTCACAAACCAGGTAGAATTAGTGGGGGAAGCAAAAGTGGATGGGAATCTGGGAGGCAGTGACCATGAGTTGGTTGAGTTCAGGATCCTGACGCAGGGAAGAAAGGTAAGCAGCAGGATACGGACCCTGGACTTCAGGAAAGCAGACTTCGACTCCCTCAGGGAACGGATGGCCAGGATCCCCTGGGGGACTAACATGAAGGGGAAAGGAGTCCAGGAGAGCTGGCTGTATTTCAAGGAATCCCTGTTGAGGTTACAGGGACAAACCATCCCGATGAGTCGAAAGAATAGTAAATATGGCAGGCGACCAGCTTGGCTTAATGGTGAAATCCTAGCGGATCTTAAACATAAAAAAGAAGCTTACAAGAAGTGGAAGGTTGGACATATGACCAGGGAAGAGTATAAAAATATTGCTCGGGCATGTAGGAATGTTATCAGGAGGGCCAAATCGCACCTGGAGCTGCAGCTAGCCAGAGATGTCAAGAGTAACAAGAAGGGTTTCTTCAGGTATGTTGGCAACAAGAAGAAAGCCAAGGAATGTGTGGGCCCCTTACTGAATGAGGGAGGCAACCTAGTAACAGAGGATGTGGAAAAAGCTAATGTACTCAATGCTTTTTTTGCCTCTGTTTTCACTAACAAGGTCAGCTCCCAGACTGCTGCGCTGGGCATCACAAAATGGGGAAGAGATGGCCAGCCCTCTGTAGAGATAGAGGTGGTTAGGGACTATTTAGAAAAGCTGGACGTGCACAAGTCTATGGGGCCGGACGAGTTGCATCCGAGAGTGCTGAAGGAATTGGCGGCTGTGATTGCAGAGCCATTGGCCATTATCTTTGAAAACTCGTGGCGAACCGGGGAAGTCCCGGATGACTGGAAAAAGGCTAATGTAGTGCCAATCTTTAAAAAAGGGAAGAAGGAGGATCCTGGGAACTACAGGCCAGTCAGCCTCACTTCAGTCCCTGGAAAAATCATGGAGCAGGTCCTCAAAAAAATCAATCCTGAAGCACTTGCATGAGAGGAAAGTGATCAGAAACAGCCAGCATGGATTCACCAAGGGAAGGTCATGCCTGACTAATCTAATTGCCTTTTATGATGAGATTACTGGTTCTGTGGATGAAGGGAAAGCAGTGGATGTATTGTTTCTTGACTTTAGCAAAGCTTTTGACACGGTCTCCCACAGTATTCTTGTCAGCAAGTTAAGGAAGTATGGGCTGGATGAATGCACTATAAGGTGGGTAGAAAGCTGGCTAGATTGTCGGGCTCAACGGGTAGTGATCAATGGCTCCATATCTAGTTGGCAGCCGGTATCAAGTGGAGTACCCCAAGGGTCGGTCCTGGGGCCGGTTTTGTTCAATATCTTCATAAATGATCTGGAGGATGGTGTGGATTGCACTCTCAGCAAATTTGCGGATGATACTAAACTGGGAGGAGTGGTAGATACGCTGGAGGGGAGGGATAGAATACAGAAGGACCTAGACAAATTGGAGGATTGGGCCAAAAGAAATCTGATGAGGTTCAATAAGGATAAGTGCAGGGTCCTGCACTTAGGACGGAAGAACCCAATGCACAGCTACAGACTAGGGACCGAATGGCTAGGCAGCAGTTCTGCGGAAAAGGACGTAGGGGTGACAGTGGACGAGAAGCTGGATATGAGTCAGCAGTGTGCCCTTGTTGCCAAGAAGGCCAATGGCATTTTGGGATGTATAAGTAGGGGCATAGCGAGCAGATCGAGGGACGTGATCGTTCCCCTCTATTTGACATTGGTGAGGCCTCATCTGGAGTACTGTGTCCAGTTTTGGGCCCCACACTTCAAGAAGGATGTGGATAAATTGGAGAGAGTCCAGCGAAGGGCAACAAAAATGATTAGGGGATTGGAACACATGAGTTATGAGGAGAGGCTGAGGGAGCTGGGATTGTTTAGCCTGCAGAAGAGAAGAATGAGGGGGGATTTGATAGCTGCTTTCAACTACCTGAAAGGGGGTTCCAAAGAGGATGGCTCTAGACTGTTCTCAATGGTAGCAGATGACAGAACGAGGAGTAATGGTCTCAAGTTGCAGTGGGGGAGGTTTAGATTGGATATTAGGAAAAACTTTTTCACTAAGAGGGTGGTGAAACACTGGAATGCGTTACCTAGGGAGGTGGTAGAATCTCCTTCCTTAGAGGTTTTTAAGGTCAGGCTTGACAAAGCCCTGGCTGGGATGATTTAACTGGGAATTGGTCCTGCTTTGAGCAGGGGGTTGGACTAGATGACCTTCTGGGGTCCCTTCCAACCCTGATATTCTATGATTCTATGATTCTGCTCTTCCATTATTTTCCGTTTCATAAGGGAAGATGGAGGCAGTAATATTTTAAGACCACTTATCATCCATTCCCGGGGTCCAGAGGCAGTCTGCTCCCAAGAATCTATGCCTAGGTCTCAAGCATCTGCATCTCAAGGAGAGGCGCATAACTGAGCCAATTGCGTTAAGTCCATGCCAGCAGCAGAGGGGTACATTTGCCAAACACAGGCCAGCCATGCAAGGGCTGTGTCACAGCTCAGTGGCCCCAGTCTCTCAGCAATAGCCTTGTCTACAAGCACAGAGAATATTTTCTTCATTTCAGTTTATTTAACCAGTTCTGTTCAATGACTAGTTTAGTCAAAGTTAAGAAACCAAGTACTCGGGAAATGTAAGACAAATCAACTAGCGCTGTGAAGTTAATAAGAATGAATTAAATCCTAAAGAGGATTAAGCTACAGCGAACTAAAACCAGTTCTGAATCAGAACACACACACAAGGATTTAATTCACTTTAACTTTGCAGCTTTCATTGATTTGTTTTAACTTTTCTGAGCCTCCTGTCTGCGGTCGGGTCAGCCTAGTGCTAGCACATGGGCTACATACAACTGTTAAGAGAAAAGAGGTCAGAGAAAACAGACATGCACACAATAGAAGCTGCTAAATTTGCACAAGTGAGTAGGAGACTTGTGGTGGTTACTGATTTTTGTGACTTTGCAAGAAAACAAGCACAATAGAAGAGATCAGTGATCCTGCATGGCAAAACATACTGTCCATTACTCTGACTAGGATGTTTAGTTCTGATTATATATGACAATACACCATTAAATATAAGTCAATGTCCTGTCATCTGCTTTAGAAATACATACAGGATTAGTCATAATGAAACCACCATTCTTACTTCCCAGTAAAGATCTCAGAATGATAAGGCTTGCAAATCAGCGAGGTGAACTAGTTCCCACTGTATTTTAAACCTAAGGTACCCATACAGAGTGCAGTGTAGCAAGACACTTTGATATTACCATGGGACTGATGTAATGGGTAGAATACTGGTTTACAATAAAAGTGAAATTTCCCAGACTGGTTACTGTTAACAGCAGCATGGGAGCAGAGTTAATTTTTTTTTCCCTAGAAAGGTCCCAATCCTTCAGTTTTTACTCAGCGTATAAGAGGGTGGAGCATTTGCCTGAGAGAGGCCAGAAGGATCAAGCTTCAGTTTCCCTGGCAGTCCAAAGAATAGATTTTAATTCTGTTAAAAGTTAATTTCCTGCAATAGTTTGCGTCTCAGCTCATGTAATAACCGCAATTTATACGTTCTCGTGATAACATTTTATATGCAAGTTCAATCATGGGCTTTTTGCTTTGGGCACAATGACCTACTTTTAACCATGTAAAAGTGAATTCATTAGCTGATCTACCAGCTATTTCATCAGTCACTCTGCTGTTTCCCTTTGCTAGTGTCATCTGTAGATACATCTTGAATCATGACTGTTTGTGGTCTGCTCTGCCAAGGTGGATCAGCTGCAACAAGCTGGCCTAGTCGGAACGAAAGAACGTTTCCTGTGCGGAGCTAAGATGGCGTCTCTCCCAATGATGTATTCCCATCTCCTGAAAACACTTGTGGTCTATACCAGCTGCAGTGTCAAATCTCTGATACAAGCTAACTTGGATAGATCAGAAACAAAAACTTTCATACACACAGAATCAGTCAGCTGTTCCAGTTTTATGTGGAAAGGATCTCAGAGTCATTTCCAAGGGCTATTTCTATGAGCGTATCGATGAAATTGAGTGTGATAGCGTATATAAAGAAAGTGGAAACCTTCATGTGTGTTAACCCTATGCATAATTAGAGGGCTGTGCACTTTGTTGCTTCTGTAGGCTAAGCTCACAGCAGACACCTGGCTCCTTGCATTCTTCCATCCCTGCCACACCCTCCCTGTATCTCAACCTGCCATCCCCCACTCTATTTCAGGGACTCCCTGTAACCCCAACACCCTCCCTTATACAGCAGAATCTTAGAGTTACAAACACCAGAGTTTTGAACTGACAAAGCAATCAACCACACGCCACATTTGGAACCCAAAGTATGCAACAGCGTGCACACATACACAGAGTACAGTACTGTATTAAATATAAACTGCTTTCAAAAAAAGGGAAAGTTTAAAAAAAGATTTGACAGGTAAGGAAACCATTTCTGTGCTTGTTCCATTTAAATTAAGACCGTTAAAAGCACCATTTTTCTTTTGCATAGGAAAGTTTCAAAGCTGCATTAAGTCAATGTTCAATTGTAAACTTTTGAAAGAACAACCATAACATTTTCTTCAGTTACAAACATTTCAGAGTTATAAAGAACCTCCATTCCTGAGGTGTTTGCAACTCTGAGGTCCTCCTGTACCACACGCTCTGGTAGACAGACAGACAAAATGCAACAGAATTGCTTCACTGGGCCAAAAGTGTCTGAGATACGCACAGTTCTGTCACTTGTGTAAAACGACGAGGAGCAACATTTACAATGTGCTTTATTCTACACATTAAAAAGGGCCCTGATCCTAAACTATGACGGCCGCTATCTTGGCAGACACATGGGGATTGAACCTAGGATTTCCAGAGTTACAAACAAGCATGAGCTGCTCAAACAGAGAGTGTGCTAAAGCTCTGCAGTTGGGGTTATAATAGACTCCTTTCCTCTACAGATCACTCACCAGCACTTTGTGATTGAAGTTACGATTGAAATGATGACTGAAGGACTACTCCTGTGCTTAAAGTTAAAGTTGCAGAATCCGGGCATGAATCTGTAGGAGTAATCCAAGTGTTGCATAGAGCTGGTGCTCTATATAATCTCACATATAGGTAGTGAAGATGAAGTTAGCTTTCATCAGAATCCCAATCTAACTTTACCAAAACTAAAGCAAGTGGTAGGAGAGACAAGGACAAGATAGGCTAGGTTCAGCCCTGAGTCACTCAACTTCTACCAACATAACTCAGAAAGCAAGGACCCTGGTGCTCCAAAGTCTAACCAGATCAACTTCTGATACCATGACACCATGTTACAACAGAAAAAAATATATATTAGAATTGGGAAAAGTACAGAGAAGGACAACAAAAATGATTAGGGGTATGGAACAGTTTCTGTATGAAAAGAGATTTAAAAGATTGGGACTTTTCAGCTTGGAAAAAAGACAACTAAGAGGGGATATGATAGAAGTCCATAAAATCTTGACTGGTGTGGAGAAAGTGAGTAATGAAGTGTTATTCACTCCTTCACCTAACACAAGAACCAGAGGACACCCAATGAAATTAATAGGCAACAGGTTTAAAACAAACTAAAGGAAGTACTTCTTCGTAAAACGCACAGTCAACCTGTGGAACTTGTTGCCAGAGAATGTTGTGAAGGCCAACACTATAACAGGGTTCAAAAAAGAAATAGACGAGTTCATGGAAGATAGGTCCATCAATGGCTATTAGTCAAGATGGTCAGGGATGCAACCCCATGCACTGGATGTCCCTAGCCTCTGTTTGCCAGAAGCTGGGAGTAGATAATGGGATGGATCATTAGGTAATTGCCCTGTTGTGTTCATTCCCTCTGAAGCACCTGGTACTAGTCACTGTCAGAAGACAAGATACTGGTCTAGATGGACCATTGGTCTGACTCAGTATGGCTGCTCTTATGTATAAAAACATTGGGCGGGGCGGGGCTGGGCTGGGCGGTGGGACACACCTCTTTCTCACTCCCATCTAGAGATAAAGAAAGGGAAGGTGGTCGTGACCACTCTGGGGCCCTGAGCTCCCAACTTGAGAATCCATGATCACAGGAGCCACCACAGGACTTGGTACCAGCAACTCACAAGCAAGTGCACTTGTCCATATGTCAAGCATAGCATTGTACAGTAGGGGTATGTGGCTGGTATTGTCAATGTTCAGTTATCGATCTTTGGATGCAGGGTGGATGAGGACACAAACACAGAGTAGAGTTTTGTCTGAAATAACTTAACTCTGCATTCCACTTTTGTTTTTAAATGCAACCATAACTCTGAATCTCTGGAATTTCACACATTCATAAATTGATTTTTTTTTTATTTTTAAACCATAATTTTCTAATAAAGTCTTTCCCTTAAATATTTGATGCATATTTATAACTTAGTAGCAGATTAAAGAAAACACTATAAACTTGAAATCACAATTTTGTCTGAAACTTTTATACCACTATACTTACATCTATTTCTCTCTGTTTTCGCCAGGCTCATTTACTTTGTGTATTTGACAACATTCTGAGTCCGGTCACTTTAACACTTTCCAGTGCAGTGTCAATTATTGAATCATTCTCATCCTTGCTGAAATAGACAACATCAACAGGGGAGCAGAAAAACCTGCACAACATTATTGAACAGAATATAGTTTTTTAAAAAGTCAGAACATAATATTTAAGGGGTACTCTATTAGCAACTGGCCATGTTTTAAAATTACTTAATATAAACAAAACTCTTTAAATTGACAGTGTTCCTTTAATGAAGTTACTCGTCTTGGAATAGAACTTGTAATTTCATCACTATATCATATTAGCGGCCTGATCCAAAGCCCACTGAAGTCACCTGAATCTTTCCAATGTCTTTTGGATCAGGCTCACACAGCTTATTTTCTACACAGTCAGTTAAGCTCCTAAGTATCACATTTCTCAAAAAGGAAAATGTTCTCCTTGCCTATGATGAGAGAGTTAGGAGTCCTGTCCTCCTTTAACGCTCCTCGTGTTTAAATATGGAGTTTCCAGTTACAGAACTAAGTTAAGTGACCTAGTCTTCCTGCAGCCTAACCATTAATACTAGACTTCAGAAGGACAGGACACAAAGCGCCAACCTCACTTCCTGTTTTCCCCACTTCCCAGTCAATATGGAATCATGAGCATGTGGCTCCCAAAGAGCTAGGATTTGGAAGGCAAGTGGATGAAAGAACAGCCAGATTCCTACTAACTGGACATACAACTATGAGAACGAATATTCATGGCCATCCTATGTCCCCTTCACAAATGGTGTCCCTTCCCTCTGTTTGCCAGAAGCTGGGACTGGGCAACAGGGGATGGATCACTTGACAATGACCTGTTCTGTTCATTTTCTCTGGGGCATGTGGCACTGGTCACGGTCGCAAGACAGGCTACTGGGCTAGATGGCCTTTTGGTCTGACCCAGTATGGCCGTTCTTATGGTCTTAGATTCCAGCACTGATCACTGATAACTCAGTTAGAGATCTTTAAATGAAATGATGGATCTGCTTCCAGTCCACTTTTAAGTACCAAGGATGGCAACTCTGCTGTAGCAGCCACACCCCCACTGATGCCAAGCGGAGGTCTGATGATAATATCGGCTCTAGTCTTTGTAATCAGCCAGGGATTTACACTTGAAGCTGTCATGCTACCAGAAAACCAACAGCCACTGCTCATTGACCCCAGAGTGAGGTCAATTCAGGTGTCTAGAGAGACAGATGTTTCCAACAATACACTCCAGTTATACCAGTAAAGATAGATCTTTAGGATGTCAAAGCAGCTATTCATGAATGGAAACAGAATGACACTTAATTTCTCTCCGCACCCCCACCTTAACATGTTCTTGGACCTTCCTGCAGAAAGAGCCAGGCTATTAACCCTTAGGAATTATCCCAAACTGTCTGCTGCTTAAATGAAGCCCTACATCTCCTAGTAAAGCTGTGGGATCCATGTTTTACCAAGATGAATGCAATAGGTAGCGGTATATACCTGTCCATCGGCAGACGTTTGCTGAGGAGGCTGGAGATCACTGCCTCTTGGTGATGGTGAGCTAGAATGGACACTGTCTCCACCAGGAACTGCCTCAAGCTGCCCTCCTGGATAGTAGGCATGTGGCGATATAGTATTGCCAGGATATCTGGCACCTGGAAGGAACAAAACCAGAAAGAAATGTCCCTTTTTCTTTCTCTCCATTCACTCTACAGAATCAAAACCTTTATTTAGCCATTTGCTGCTTTTTTAGAAATGCCTCACTTCAAGAAGCAAATGTTCAAATACGTCTGCGTAACTTGAACCCACACAAAGTGCCCACACACGGCTGTAAAAATTAACACTGACACACACATAGACATACCAGGTAATTTAATGTGGTGGTGCCCAGCTATGCATTACGTAAACCAGTTCACATGCACAAAAGGCGGCTTTGCTTGCCCAGATTTTACAGGTGTGATTTAAGCAGCCAAATCTGACCATTTGCCTCGAAGAATGCAGAGCTCATAAACAACCACAAGCACAAAATATGCAAGTGCTTTAAAGACAGTGTGCAAATGCCTGGGACTATGAACAGGTGACTACCTCTCATATTCATTCCTAGCCCTTCACATCTTCAAAACACTGTGCAAACATGGCAGTTCTGCTGCGAGGGTTCCCTGTCCTGAGGCCTTTCACCAGCCTTGTTAGAAGATTTGTGTAGTGCTCCTTTCATCTAGCACTAATGCACTGGGCTCCAGAATAAGGCATATAAATAGTGGATCCCAAAGACACTAGAGTTTTCTCCCTCCCTCCTCCTCTTCTTAAAGGGTACATCTACACAGCAAAAAAACCCCACAGCAGTGAGTTTCAGAGCTCAGGTTAACCTGGGCCTGTGGGGCTTGCACGATGGGGCTAAAAGTGGAGCTGTTCCTGCTCGGGCTGGAGGCCAGGCTCAGAAACCTGGCAAGAGGGTGGCAATAGCCCAGTGCTCTTTTTAATCCATGTAGCCCTTAGCCATAGGCCTCCTAATAACTGGAGGCCTCCAGGTGCCAGTCATTCTGTCTTCTTGTCTTTTCCCCAGAGTCTGTTTTCTCAAGCCTTTCTTGGCTGAATACTGTGGCAACAAGCTAGACCAATAAAACCAACCATCTTCCTTTTCCCTTGGATTATCTCGGTTTCCTGCTATTGATTCTGCCATTGCCTATCTTATGGTAGGAACAGAGATGGAATCGAATCTTTGTCTGAGGGGGAGAAACAGCAAGATTTTTCTTCCTTACACTTAAGGGCAAAGATCAAAAAGCCTAGAGTTTAGGCAGAAAAGCTCTCCAGGTCCCAGTTTTACCTTGTCCAGCATGGCATCTCCACACTCCTTCAGGATGATCTTCATCCACAGTCCAGCTGCCGTGGCACAGGTGGGGCTAGCAGACAGCAGACCACCCAATGTGGCCTCAATAAAGTTTGTGGCCTGTTCGGAGGGAAAGTACTCACTAACAACCTGGGAACAAATCAAAAACAGGAGAGACCGCAATGATGTTTGGCTCCCGCACTTTTAAAAATGGAAAAAAAGATATACCTGCATCAGCAAATGGTGAATTAGCCTCCTGTCTAGCTCGCCATTTGGGATTACAATTCTCTCTCTACTCTACAGACTACATTTTTGTATTCTACACTAATGATATCAGGTTAGAGGCAAAGACTCCGTTGCATAGTTAGCACAACATTGTACTGGATATGCAGGAGGTAAGTTTCCCATTTGTAGTCTCTTACATACACTGCATCTTTTTACAGCATATAGAAGTCAGTCAAGAGAGGCGTGCACACAGATATCGGTAAAGTCAAGGAAATGTAATACAGCTACAGCATGAACAATACTATTGACCTGTACCACCATCTGCTGGAAGACACAGAAAATAAAAACAATTGAAAATTGTTCTTTACTCCCTCGGGACCAGATTTACTCTTCTTTACACAGATATACTTGCAGGGATCAGCCACTTGAAGGAAACATTATCATAAGCACCAGACCAGTGCAAGACAAAAAGGGGACCTTCCTTACATTGAAGAGTAATCCCACAACTGAAGAAAGAGCAGCAGATACCAGTCTTGCCATAAATGTAGCACTGCCTTAGGCATGTGCTGATCTTCAGCTGGGATTGGGAAAACGATTTTCTCCCTCCCCCAATTTATGACACTATACTACACAACTGGCCAAGAGTATTATGGCTGCCTCCTCTCCTCTCTCCGACATCTACTGTAGGCCCCTATGATAGTTCACTAGAAGGACCTTGATCTATGTGCCTTGTTCCATTGTTCTCGTTCCTTCTGTCAGCTATGGTTTTGGTTGTACTGAATATATGAGTATCTTCTCTCCCTATTTTGTGTCCAGATATATTAGTATTTTTCTTTGCTGAAGGGAAGAGGGGATAGTGGAATTCAAAGTTGAAGAAGAAAAAAACAATCTAGGGGAGTTGTTTCTTTTTCTGCTTTCTTGCAACATACAAGAAGGTTTACAGGGCTTGTTTTTTTTTAATGAAAGAAAGGGAAGGGGTTCTACTTGTTTTTTCACTTGAGAAGTATCAAGAATGTCTTCCCTGTTTTGTTGGAGCTCTCCTTTAGAGGAATCAGATTATGGATTGGGAGCTTTCAGCTATAAATTGAAGGGGTTAGGAGTTGATTCTTCCAATCGTTTGTTAGACATTTGAATCAAATGCATCTTAACAGAAACCAAAAAGAAAGCTTTAAACACTGTAATTATGAGGGGAAGTGATTTTTATTGAATCATGTTTCACTTCCTTAGTATCTGTGACATCAAAACCTACTAGTCATCCATAGCTCCTCCAAGAAAAACTGGGAAGATAAGACCTGAATTTCCATTGTAAAGAAAGCAGCAGATTGATTTATTTTTTTTTTAAAGGAACCCACACGTTGGGCCTTTTATTACATCAAAACCAATTTTCTTTTCCTTTGTAAGACACCTTTAAAACAGACAGATGGCTGTTCTCTCCAATATAATAATTTTTTGGTCTGGTTTTCTGGGATTTTGCTTCTTTACTGATAAAAAGACAGGCTTAACTGAGAGACTGAACCCATATTAGGGCCAAATTCTGCTCCTCGGTTACATGAGAACATCGCTCCCTGACTAGGGCCCAAATCTGTGTAAAGAAGAGTAAATCTGGTCCCAAGGGAGTATCGAACAACTTCCAATTGTTTTTATTTCCTTGTCTTCCAGCAGACGGTGGTACCGATCAATAGTATTGTTCATGCTGTAGCTGTATTACATTTCCTTGACTTTGGCTTGCTCTATGATCATTTTATATTTGTTATCAGGGCCAACCCCTCAGCTAATGTAAGTCATATCATTTCATTAAAGTCAAGGAAACTTTACTAATTTACCCCACCTGAGAATCTGATCTTTGCGGTTTAATACCAGTCTCCTTCTATATTTATAGGGAATCATGTTTCCTCAAAGGGCTTTCAATCTGATGTCAAATCATTTCAAGTTTAAATTTACAAAGTTTAATAAAGATTAACTGGTTCAAGTTAACAAACTTGGAGGCCCAGATATGTTACAACTGTTTCTTTAAGAAGGGTGGTTGAGTCTAAACCATAAAAACAGCTCCAAATCTGCACCACAGTTCAGGAAAGCAGCCCTATTCATCAGCCTATGAATGATGTAAGCACGTTCTTAATATGTGGATCTTAGATCATGGTCATAATTTAAAAAAATTAATTGACACAGCTGGACACCATTCACATTTGAAACATAAAGTAGCTTAAAACTGTCCTAGCTTGAAGTGGTTTGAAACTGCTTCAGGAAATGTGGCCCTCTTACAAGTGTAGATGTGAGGTTGCATATATGGTAAAGCCATGTATACAGAGTTCATGCTGATTTTAATCATACACATTTCCTAAACACTATACAGAATATCTAATTGCTTATTTTTAAATCCTAATCAGAGAAAAATTAAAATGATTTGTGCAAATAATTGAATTCTAAGGATTGTGTAACAACAAACACTCTTATTTTCTAGATCTACTGAGAGCTAGCTCTGAGCCAACAAAATAGTATTTTCAGCGTGTATGGTTCTCTACCAAAGCAGGTCTATTCTTTATCTAAGAACATGAAAACAAAAGAATTCATAATATTGTTATCCCTTTTGACCTGAGCAATTAGTGAATATTTTGGGTCTTGTGAGTTGTTTCCATTAGGGGGAGAAATGGATGATGGAGTCAGGTATTTTTTTGATGCAATCCTGTTTATTTACAAAGAATGTACACAAAGTTCTATTTCCCTAACAACAGCAGGAATAGTTACTTGGCTCACAATTCCAAGCCTCTTTCTATCCAGCAGTCTACCCAAAAGCTCTCTCTCTCTCATCCCCATCCCCCTGCATTTGCATTCAGACCCCAGTGAAAGCCCCTTCCCCTGAATGGCTCAACTCCTATTCCAGCTTTACTTGATGGTGGCTTCTATTAAGTCAGCCATCTATTCTACAAAAGAGCTTGATTGTTTTTATATTGATCCTGAATAAAGGACAACTAGTATGCCCGCCAGCTTCAATAAGGCTTCCCCTTTCCACAGCATAACTCCCTGTTTTCATGTTGTTTTTATAAATCTGTATCTTGTACACTTCCACAAAACCTACAGCATTCTTTTATTTTTACTAACCTGAATCAGGATATTGAATGCATACTTTCAGTTACACCAATGTAAATCTGTGTGTAAGCAGAGTCAGGATGAGCTCCACCCTGACATCTGGTAGGGAGTTGTGGCAAGTTGTGGAAAAGAACGTCAAGGGCTGATCTAATTTACATAGGCACCCCACCCTGTCTAGCATGAGCCCATAGCTGCCCAAATGGTCACTTTGGCTTCTGTGGGATCCTCAGTGTCTCTGTTATTGGTCAGGAAGAATAAATTGTTATTGTCCTGATTATATGAATCAAGGACAGTGGAACTGTACTTGGCCTTTTGTTATGCTGGAGGGACTCGCCATCAACTAAGTAGCACTCGCTAGGCAAGGGACACGGGTTCCAAAATTCAGTGAATGTAGGTTGGTAGGTAGGTTGTTGAGAGCTCTACATGTCAGTTGCCTTTCCTCTCTGGATTATCAGAGCTAATTTTGATTCTATTAGGAGTCTAGTTGTAGGCTGCTGAGCTGAATTCAATTTGGGCTAATGGTGTACCAGCACTGAGGCTCCCTTACTACAAGTTGAAATCATGACAGAGCTAAAATTATTAAGAGCTGAAATCACTGACTGTTGTATTAGGTAGTGCGGGGGCCTGAAGATATATTGTGGAGCAGTTTGTGGGACAGATGGAGCAGCTCATGGGGGGGCTGGCAGAGCAGAGTGGTTCATGGGACAGCTGGTAGAGTGGAGCAGAGCCCTGCGAAGAGGTGGGGCAATCGGCTTCAGACCACATAAGGTGCCCCTTAACCCTCCCATTTCCACCAAGGTTGGGACGTAAAGCTCTGCAGATAAACTTTCGAACTCTGGGGCTGCCCTGACCAGGGACAGAGACTTTTGGGTTCTTGGACTTTTGGGACTTTGGGTGACTTTTCGGTTGCTGGACTCAAGAACCAAAGGGAAAGAACATGGCCCAATTTGCTTGGGATGGGTTTTGCTCATGGGTTGTGTTATGAATCCTGTTGGTGGTGTTCCCCCAACATAATGCCACATTGTTTCTCTCTGTTATTAAAAGGTTTTTTGCTACTCTCAGACTATGTGCTTGCGAGAGGGGAAGTATTGCCTCATGGAGGCGCCCAGCGGGGGTGGTATATATTTGTCCCAGGTCACTGGGTGGGGGCTCGAGCCGGTTTTGCATTGTGTTATTGGAATGGAACCCCGCCCTTGTTGCTGCCAACTCTGTCGGGCAGAAGGGTTACATGTGGTAATTCATTAGACTTATTCCATATTTATCCTGATGGCAAAATATGTTAGCAAGTCACTAGAGAAAACATGACACTTTTTGATAATTGTTATAACAGATCTACCACAAGCCCAGAGAACTGAGATCATCATTTCTGGTTGGAAAATGTTGATGAAGATTAAACACTTTGTGAAATTTTTTTCCCCATTTTCTAACCAGCCCAACAAGTAATGTTTATAGCCCAAAAACCTAAGGGGCATTCAGAAGGGGCAGCTCCAGGAATTTAGTAGAAAGTAAATCGTATGGTATTAAAGTGATGAGGAGGCTCTTTCTATAGCACTTAATTTCCAGGAGATTTGGATTCAACAAGACAAATAGAGCATGCTTGCAGGTATCAGTAAAGCTATTGCTACATGGATATCTTCCAAAGCAATTGCATGTTCCATTACATAGTTATTCCCCACCCTTGCCTCAACCAGTGGTTCGAGGCGATAAGTTGAAGATAAACATCTGTCTCTCTGACAGTCAGCGTTGTTTCTTCTCCTTCTCTCTCTTCTCTTTACAGATGCGGCTGTAGGTAAGACCTGTGACCCGTGACTGGCCCTGGCTGCCACTCACATGGACAGCCCCGAGGCTATGCCCAGGGCAGCCTTTTATAGGCATGCCCAGAAAACCCCTTAGAAAAGGCGGGAAGCCCTTCTGGGAAACCCCTTAGGAAAACTGGTTCTGACTGGAACTTGTTTACAACTTCCAGGAGAACTAAAAGAGTGGGAAAATGGACCTATCGTGCAAAACTCCTACCCGCATCTCACTAGAGGGGCAGGGGAGTGGGATGGGGCCAGCTGGCCAACAGGAGGTGGAGGGGCAGGGCTGGTTCCGTGACGACATCAAGAATGCTGCGCAGGCTATGCACGCTGTCCCCAGGGAACACCTCCTTCACCAGGGTCTCCTTCCTATCCTGCAACACAGCAACACCCTCCTTAGGGAGCCCAATCACCCAACCTTGCCATCCCTGCCACCAAAACTCACTTGGCACCAGGTTCTGTGGAGGCCTGCTCCATGAGCCCCTCCCTGGAAGGGAGGGAGCCCCAGAGGAGCCTCCATGCCAACAGCCACAGTGATCCCGAAGGGCAGGGATGCTTGACAGTTGGCCTCAGCCATTGTGTCCCATAAGCCCAAGGTGTCCCCAGGTGCAGGGGACTACCTAGCCAAGCGGTGCAGAGCACTGGGGCCAAAACCAGCCTCCCCAGCTGTCTTGGGGCAGGAGGGGCTGCTGGTGGCTGCTGAGCAGACGAGTGCCTCCAGTAGATGGACACAGCAGGGTGGGCTGGGACATGCCCCCCTCACGTGCTGGGTCAGAAAGAGCTCCAGCTTGCCAGCCTGCACCACGTAGATGCTGGTGTCAGGCTGGCCAGGCCAGAAGATGTACTCGCCCTGTTGGAACTGCTGGAAGATCATGTGCTTACAGAGCTCCAGGAACAGCGGCTTCTCAAAATGGGCTAGCACCCTGCAAGGAAGGGCGGGTCATGGTGGGCAGAAGGGGGAGCAAAGCCTTCAGCAACTCATGGCAGGGACTTGGGGCTCATGTCATGAGGATCCCTTGGGGCCCAACCCAAGCTCCTGCATCACATGGGCCAGAGCACCCGCCCAGAGCCCAGCTGGCTAGGCAGGCTCTGTCAATCATCCCCCCACCGCCCCTCTCAATGCATGGGGGAGTTGGAGCTGCCCCAGAGGGTCAAGCCTCCAGTGACACTACCCTGCTCCAGGATCCCAGTGCCCACAAGATGTCACCCCTGGGGACAGAGATCTCTCCCTGACCCCAAACACAGCCACTTCTGGGGAAGAGTCTGTCTGATGCAATAGCCCCACAGCAACACTGCTGGGACTCAGCCAGGACTAACGCTATGCTGGGTCCCCACCACGAGCCCACAAGGGCACTTGCTCTCACTCGACAGAGTCTGCCTCCAGCTGCCCTACCCTGGGGAGCACTAGCTCTGTATCAGCCAAGAGGGAAGAGTGCTCCCTACTGGATAACCAGGGCCACCATTCCTGCTGCTCCAGAGCATTCTTGGCAACTCTCCCACCTATGGTCTGCCTGGGCTGGAGCCTGCACAGCTTAGACCAGTGGTTCTCAATCTGTGGTCCGCAAGACCCCTGGAGTCCACACATTATGCCTAAGGGGTCCACAAAGGACAGGTTAAAAACAGACTGAACAGAATTAAGCTGTATGTACAGACAGATTTCCCAAGGGGTCCGCACCTCCATCCAAAATTTCCAGAGGGATCCGCAAATGAAGAAAGGTTGAGACCCACTGGACTAGATGTTCTGACAGGTTCACATAGTGTCCAGCCCACCTGTCCAGGTTTTCCCAGGACCACACTGGGAAATCAGTCGGACAGAGTGCTCCATTACACACAGCCAGCTGGCCAGGTCATGGGCTCAGGATCATCCCAGCTCTCCTGGATTTTGAACCTCAGAGGTGCCCACCCTAGGTCAAGCTTGCTTGCGGGGAGGGGGAAACGTGGCTGCAGCTGAGTCTGGGCTCGGGGCCCCGGTGCATGGGGGCACTCACTGGATGTTCTTCAGCATGTTCAGCACCTCAGATGGAAAGCGGGAGTTGGCCACGTCAAACTCAGTCAGATCCGCTTCCAGCACCAAGGGCTCCTTCGGCTGTAGGATGGGCGGCTCCTTCTTGATGCGCAGGATCCTGGGCACAGGGACAGACTGGGGAGGGGACAGACGGGGCCAACCAGAGAGTTGCCTGCAGGGGCAGATTCCCCCACACACACCCAGGGCAGGAAAGAATCTGCATCATGCATCAAGAGGCAGGACTTGTTCCTGAGCCATGGCACTCACTCATGCCAAGGGCCCCAGCCAGAGAGCTGAGCAGCACCAAGCCGCAGGCTGGTCCGGTGCCGGTCAAGTGCTCTGGGGGTGGGTTCTCGAGGCTGGTGTCCAGGATGGGGTGCAGCTGCTTTGCAGGGCAAGGAGAGGTCAGAGTTAGTGCTAATGGCTTAGGGGGGAAACATACGACTCACTCCCGCAGCAGGGCTGGGACCATGGGCGCCTCCACTACCCCTCATGGCAGGGCTGGGCCAGCCCCAGTTGTCTCACACCATGGAGGGCAAATGAACCCACTTACTTTTTGGCAATGTTCAACATCTTGAGCTTCTTCTTCATGCGGGGCCGGGAGGTGCTGGAGATGGTTGTGTCCACAAGGGAGGAGGTGGACTGGGACATATAGAGACAGCCCAGGTAAGCCACCAGCTACTTCTGCAGACAGCACCCGCTGGAGCCAGCCATCTGGGCGAGGAGAGTCGGCACTCAGCCAACCATGTGCTGCCAGCGAGCAGGCAGGAGACACAGTAGGGGAGTCCTCATGGAACTGGCCTTCTCCTGCAGGTCACCCCTGTCACGGAGTGTGGGGGAGTCCAGGCCCTGCACCCCTCTTCCTGGAATTCACTGAGACTCTCAGCCAGCCAGTAAAACAGAAGGTTTATTGGACAACAGGAACGCAGTCCAAAACAGAGCTTGTGGGTACACCCAGGACCCCTCAGTCAAGTCCTTCTGGGGGAGCAGGGAGCTTAGACCCCAGCCCTGGGGTTCCCTGTGTTCCTCCACCCAGCCCCAAACTGAAACTAAACCCACCCAGCAGGTTCCCTGCTGCAGTCTCCATCCACATTCCTGGCAGAGGTGTCACCTCCCCCTCCTGGCTCAGGTGACAGGCTCTCAGGTCTCCCATCCCCAGGGCACATTCCCAGGTCAACACTTCCCCCTCCCTGCTGAGCCACATCCTCACAACCCCGCCCCAGTGCCAGCCCTCCCAGCTCCTGGTGCCTGGTTCCCTGCCCCCCTGAAGCCACAAAGGCAGTCAGATGATGGGCCTGGGGCAGAGGCCTTGGGAAAGCCTAGCGCCCTGCTGCCTCGCCCCGACCCGCTCAGCAAGCAGCTCAGTGCGGGGGGCTGCTGGACAGGACTTCCAGTGGTAGGAACAGGGTCCTGCTCACATCTCTGGGATTAGTGACCCCACAGGACCCAGACCCAGACAGACCCAGACCCAGACCCAGACCCAGGCTCTGGCAGAGCTATCTGCTGCTATGCCCCAGTTCCTGGAAACATGTCCCAGCTGGGCTGCAGCATGCCCCCCGCAGGAGCCCATCTCCTGCCACTGCTCCCAGCTGGAGTTCACTCCCCACTCCCAGCTCTGCCCCAGCTCACCCTCACTGCTTCCTGCAGAGACAACTAGCACCAGGAGACCCGCCCCTGCTTCCCAAACTGACCCAGAAGACCCCCCCGCTTTCACGTCTGGGCCAGCGTTGCCCCCCTTTGCCCCCAGGCAGGGCCAAGTGGGTGGGGGGAGCAGGGAGAAGAGGGGCTGGCAGAGGCTGGGGATGTTAGTGCTTTGAAAACACTCTCCCCACCTTTGGAGCATGGGCCTGGATAGGTCCCTGTCACCAGCCAGACTGTCCCCTTGGGGCAGGTGCCTGGGGCCCTCCCATGCTGAGCCTGTCCCTCCCTCCAGGCAGGGCCCAGCTCCTGGCTGCCTGGGCAGACAGCCAATGCCCTGCCCTGCCCTGTCTGCTAACCCCACTGCTGTTACTTAGTGTGACAAAGCTCTGGAAGGTGTTCATGAGCTGTCTGCACCTAGCACCCTGGCACCACTACCCACTGGGGGAAAGAATTCATTCTCTCCCTAGGCCATGGGACAGCTGGCCAGGGATCTGAGACAGAGTTGCTCGGACTTTCTGGGCTGGAATCAACATATCTGAGCAGCAGACCCTCAGTGCCTGGAGGCAGACACCTGGTTCAGAGGCAGGTGAGCACAGCGTGGCTGGGTCCGGAGAACAAAACCAGGTGGCTGGGGGAAGAGCTGAGCTGGGGGGGGAGCCTATGTCTACACTGCAAGAAAAGACCTATGGCCCAACCCCAGCTGACCCAGGTCAGCTGACTCAAGCTGCGGGGCTAAAAATTGCAGTGTAGATGTTTCTGGCTGGAGTCTGTGCTCTGGGGCCTTCCATCCCTTGTGGGGTTTCAGAGCCCAGGCTCCAGCCTGGGCCCAAATGCCTGCACTGTGATTTTTAGCCCTGAGAGCCCAAGTCAATTGGCCCGGGTCCAGCCTCGCAGCAGTGGGTTTTTCATTGCAGTGTAGACGTGTCCCCAGACACACAGCGCTGACCTGAGGCAGACAAAGGGACAGGGAAAGGAATGGTTCCTACAACAATTTGGCTTGAGGGAGGCCTGGCGCTGGTCAGCCTGAACTTGGTCTCCACTTTTTCTTCTCTATGCCAAGCTAGGATATCTCAGAGCCCTTGAGCCGAGTAATAAACTGTCCCCTGGCTTGAACAGGCTCCTGCCTCACTGAGCACACAGCACAGGCCTCCCGCAGGAGTCTGGCTGGGACGTTGCACTATCCATGATTTTATGAAAATATGCTAATGAGTAGGAATATAATGTAACTGGAATATGCTTCATGGAAAAGGTCTCTTGTAAGGTATCATTACAAAGCTTACAATCTACCGAGTGTGGGCATCCTATTTGCATAAATGTATCACTCTTGTATCTGAAACTAGAAATATGAAATCTAACTCTGAGGGCCTATAGTAATTATGCGAAGAGTGAGCCGTTAATGGTGGTTTGGAATCTTGATGGCTCTCATCAGCCAGGACAGTTGACTATGGATGGCTCTGTTTGCAGGACGGCCTTCCTGTGAGTCAGGCTGGGAGGAATGAAGGTTTGGAGTCTCACAGGAAATGTGACCATGTCACCTGCTACTGGAATCCATCTTAAACTTGGTGCTTTTCCACTTAGAAGGTGGGGGCGGGTGGGGATCCAGAGAGACAAAAGATTCCCACCTTGTGCCAAAGCCATATACGTGGGTGGAACAGAACAAAGGGGGCTGCAATCATGAGAAATCCCCTAGCCACCACCTGAGCTGGAACAAGGGCTGTTCCAGGGGAAAGAATTGTGCCCAGACTAGGAAGGCGTCCAGTCTGTGAAAGAAACTTATTGAAACATCTCTGAGGGTGAGATTTTATCTGTATTCAGTTGTATTGCTGTATTACAGATAGATTTGCGGGTTTTATTTTATTTTACTTGGTAATTCACTTTGTTCTGTCTGTTACTACTTGGAACCACTTAAATCCTACTTTCTGTAATTAATAAAATCACATTTTACTTATTAATTAACCCGGAGTATGTATTAGTACCTGGTGGGAGGAGGAGGGGGGAAACAGCTGTGTATATCTCTCCATCAGTGTCATAGAGGGCGAACAATTTCTGAGTTTACCCTGTATAAGTTTTATACAGGGTAAAACGGATTTATTTTGGGGTTTGGACCCCTTTGGGAGGTAAGCATCTGAGTGTTAAAGACAGGAACACTTCCTAACCTGTTTTCAATTGAGCCTACAGCAGTTAGGGGACGTGGTTCAGAGCTGGGTCTGGGTTTGCAGCAGGCTAGTGGGTCTGGGTCAAACCGGGTAGGGCACTGAAGTCCCAAGCTGCCAGGGCAGGAAAGCAGGGGCAGAAGTAGTCTTGGCACATCAGTTGGCAACCCCAAGGGGGTTTCTGTGATCCAACCCGTCACATTGACTCAGCCAAATTTGCTGCAGAGAGACAGGCAGGGCTGGCACCCAAGGACCACGTTTTGGACCTACACTGTGTAATTGGGACCCATCACACTGAAGGGGTCACTCCCAAAGGACTGGTTATGGGGGGCATAGGCTAGACCCTGTGGCTCTGTGACAGGGAAGATGACCGGGAGACCAGGCCCACCTGCAATGATTCACCTGCCAGAGCTCTTACTCCTCAGCTGCAGTGGGAGGAGAGGAGCATGGGTTGGGGGAGGTGCCATGGGGCACAGGCCAAGGCCAGGACTCAACACCCTGTGGCAGAACAATCTCTGCAGCTTGGAGGCCCTGGCTGTACTGGCCGGGAGCCACCACCCTGTCCAACACCAGTGTCTAATTGTGAAATTGAACTACCCCCAGAGACGCCTTTCAGCTGGGCAGGGAGGGGACAGGGATTGGAGCACTACACCAGAGCTGGCAGAGCCATCAACGCTTTTACTGCCAGCACCCACTGACTCCCCAGCCTGGGCCAGCGCATTGTGCTCTGCCCCAGCCCCATACCTTGCGCATGATCTTGCGCCCTTAGAACTGCACTTTGTCCCGCTTGCGGAATTGATACTTGGGCATCTCCTGAGCCTGAACCTCTGAGAGAGAGGGAGACATGAAAGGTTACCAGGGCAGGGAACCCAGGGCCCCACCCCAGCAAGGGTTGGAGCCTGCCCCCTTCCCCACCAATCTGACTCCCTGCTTGCACTCCCCATCCCAACCCACCTCCCAGCCCAGGGAGAGGCTTTGGGGGTACAGATGGCAGAGTCCTGCCTGCCCTCGCTCCCCACTCCAGCCCCAGGAAGCTGGGCTGCCCGCAAAGAACCCCAGGAGCTTTATGCCCTTTCCAACCAGTCCCTGGATACCCCTCACAATCCCTTTGTATGTTGGGAAACTGAGGCACAGGGCAGTGAGTCAGTAGGAGAGAACCCAGGAGTCCTGCTTGCCAGCCCCCTGCTCTAGCTATACAGGCATGCAGACACTAAGCCCAAGATGGCCTGATGGGCAGCAGCGTGCCTGAGCCATGGCTGCGAAAGGGATCAGATTTGCTCCCTGCAGGGATGGGCACTTACTCTTGTGGCGCAGCCTAGGGACCAGCACCAGGGTCAAGGTGGCGATGAGCAACATGGAAACACCAACGCCAATCATGACACCCAGCACCTATAGGAAGAGGCATGTTCCAGACCAGGCTTCCAGACAGGCCGCAGGTGGGTCATGCTCTGGGGGCCTGAACAGGGCAGGCGAGAGTAGCCCTCACCCTGTGGAGCACTTGTGTGGACGTGGAAATTCAGGCAATATTTATGAGGCAATATGAGCAATATGAGGCAATATGAGCAGTGTGTGCCTCAGTTTCCCTGTGGGCTTTGTCCTGCTGTGCAGCGAGTGGGAAAGGGAAGGCACAAAGTCTCTGACTCAAGAAGCCACCTGCCTGGAGACCAGAATTCACATGAACTGAACCGATCCTACTGTCAGGGAGCCACAGGATCAGTGCTAGGCCCCCAGCTTTGGACCACTCTCTTGGAGGAACCACTTCGATGTGGAGACCCCAGGGGAGATGTGGGGGGACGTGCAGTCATGTGCCCACCCCCCGATTTCTACCAGGGTTCACACCAGACCTTTAATTTGTGCCCCAGCCCGAGCTACAGAAAGGCATTGCCTCTGCCCGGCAGAAATCCGGGAGGGCTCAGGGCAGAGGGGATGGTCTCCGAGGCTGGCCCCCAGGGCGTGTCTCCCTCAAGCAGCTTGCCCTGCTCCATCACTGTGGCCCTGAGGGGCTCCAAGCACATCGCAAGCCATAGCGTCCTGCTGGGAGCGAAGTGGGGATCCCCCATAGAGAGAGGGGGAAGCCTTGGCCATTTAACCTCCTGCAGCTGTGTGGGCACGTGTGTGCGCCGGGGCTGCACCAGCACCAGTGTCCAACCTCACAGAGTCCATCCCGGAGCCAGGAATAGAGCATGGGGAGCTGCATCCCGCAGCCAAAGGCCAGGCAGGACCGGGAGCCTGCGGCCAAAGGTGGGGCTGGCAGAGGAGGGTGGGCGGGGGGCGGGCAGGAGTCATAGAATCATAGAATATCAGGGTTGGAAGGGACCTCAGGAGGTCATCTAGTCCAACCCCCTGCTCAAAAGCAGGACCCATCCCCGATTAAATCATCCCAGCCAGGGCTTTGTCAAGCCTGACCTTAAAAACTTCTAAGGAAGGAGATTCCACCACCTCCCTAGGCAACGCATTCCAGTGTTTCACCACCCTCCTAGTAAAAAAGTTTTTCCTAATATCCAACCTAAACCTCCCCCACTGCAACTTGTTGAGCTGGTTCTGAGCTGGGAAGTGGCCCTGCATGGCACTGAAGAAGGCACAGTGAGTGACTGGGAGGCCATGCTGCAGCCCACAGGGCATATGGCATGATACCCCCACGTGTCACCTCTGCTGCCAAGGTTCCTCCAGGGCAGGCCACGGAGCCGCACCGCCCTCTGAGGCCGAACTGCTGCGGTGCCGGCAGCACTCTGGCTTCACCCCCTGAGCTCTGCTCAGCGAGTCCAATGGAGAGATTCCTGGCAGAGTCCACTCCGCAGGGACCAATGCACCAGAGACACTCACCCAGGCGGGTTGATTCGGGAGCTGGAACCCAGCATGGGAAGTGCTCGCTTCACCATGAGCCTTAAAGCACAGGCAGTTCCCGCCAGCCCAGAGCAATGCCATGCCAGCTGTCTCTGACTCCCTTCCTTGGGCCAAGCAGTGAGAGCTCCCAGCCTCTTCCAGAAGCGCACTCTTTTCCCCCTACCTCCCACCACCCAGTCCTTTGGTCTCGAGCCAGGGTCTCTGCTCAGCTTCCCTGCTGACAGGCAGTGGGGCACTGGTTGCCAGTTGTCCATGTCCTGGTGACCGGGGTTTTCCACTGATATGGGTTGGCCTCAGCCAGTCCTGTCTAATGACCACTTCAATCTGCTCAGACAGCAAGGACACACACACACACTCCTTCCCCTCCTCCCTCTCATATCTCTCAGTCTGCTCTGAGAGCAAAAAATCCTTTTCCCTCGCTGGGTAGCCATGCAAAATATAGGGGAAACTGAGGCTAGTGGAATTCCAAAATATTACAAAAAATTCCCATTTTGTCACACCTGCCCCTGTGGTGTAGGAGCCCAAAGAGACAACAGAGCCCCAAGGACTGGGCCGTTCACAGTTAAGCTGAGGCAGGCTGGGCATGGGCATGCAGCCTGGCTGGAGACCAGGGGAACAGATGGCTGCAGGGTGCTTCTGGGAGCAGAGACTCCAAATGGGGAGACCACAACAACGGAGCTCAAAGGATCAGGACATGTCACAGCCCTGGCTCCCACCAAGACAAAATCCTCTCAACCCTTGCACCCCACTTCCTGGGGAAGGTTTGGTAAAAATCCTCACCAATTTGCATAGGTGACCAGAGACCCAAACCCTTGGATCTTAGAACAATGAAAAAGCATTCAGTTTTCTTACAAGAAGACTTTTAATAGAAGTAAAAAAGAATCACCTCTGTAAAATCAGGATGATAAATACCTTATAGGGTAATTAGATTAAAAACATAGAGAATCCCTGTCATAAATATAAAGGGAAGTGTAAACCCCTTTGAAATCCCTCCTGGCCAGGGGAAAGCTCCTCTCATCTGTAAAGGGTTAAGAAGCTAAAGGTAACCTCGCTGGCACCTGACCAAAATGACCAATGAGGAGACCAGATACTTTCAAAAGCTGGGAGGAGGGAGAGAAACAAAGGGTCTGTGTCTGTCTATATACTGGTCTTTACTGGGGATAGACCAGGAATGGAGTCTTAGAACTTTTAGTAAGTAATCTAGCTAGGTATGTGTTAGATTATGCTTTCTTTAAATGGCTGAGAAAAGAATTGTGCTGAATAGAATAACTATTTCTGTCTATGTATCTTTTTTGTAACTTAAGGTTTTGCCTAGAGGAGTTCTCTATGTTTTTGAATCTAATTACCCTGCAAGATATCTACCATCCTGATTTTACAGGGGGGATTTCTTTATTTCTATTTACTTCTATCTTTTTATTAAAAGTCTTCTTATAAAAAACTGAATGCTTTTTCATTGTTCTCAGATCCAAGGGTTTGGGTCTGTGGTCACCTATGCAAATTGGTGAGGCTCTTTATCCAACATTTCCCAGGAAAGGGGGGGTGCAAGTGTTGGGAGGATTGTTCATTGTTCTTAAGATCCAAGGGTCTGGGTCTGTAGTCACCTAGGCAAATTGGTGAGGCTTTTTATCAAACCTTGTCCAGGAAGTGGGGTGCAAGGTTTTGGGAAGTATTTTGGGGGGAAGGACGTGTCCAAACAGCTCTTCCCCAGTAACCAGTATTAGTTTGGTGGTGGTAGCGGCCAGTCCAAGGACAACGGGTGGAATATTTTGTACCTTGGGGAAGTTTTGACCTAAGCTGGTAAAGATAAGCTTAGGAGGTTTTTCATGCAGGTCCCCACATCTGTACCCTAGAGTTCAGAGTGGGGGAGGAACCTTGACATGGTGGCATAGTGGTGGGATTAACCTGAAATCATTTTGAGATCCAGTTGAGATTTTTTGAACTAGAAATACAGATTTTAAAAAGGAATTTTTTTTTTCCTGTGGAAAGGAAGTCCAGAAAGCAGCTTTGAAACTGAAAGCAGCTTGTTTTTCTCTGCTTTGTGGCCAAGCAGAGACAAAAGGGGATTATCTTGTGAATTGCAGGTTTTCTTTGCCTGGAGGCAGGGTACTTAACTCCTGCAGGGAAATTCACAGTCTTCCAACCCAGAGGTTTTTTTTTCTTTTCTTCCTAAAAGTAAAAGTAGGGGGTGTGTGTTCTACCCATTTGCTTTTTCTTTGGGCTGGGTAAGCAGGTTTCCAAGTAGTTGGAGGTTTTTTGCTTTAATTTGGGCCCAGAGCAGAGACAAGGGAATTGTCTTTTTCTGTAGGCTGACAGTCACTATCAGAGAATAGGTATTCTATTCCAGCACAGCAAAATTTTACAGCCACGTTTTCTTTGTTTATTTCTAAACCTCAGGTGTAAAGTTTGTTAAAAACAGAGAGGTTAGAATGACCAAATCCTCAGCTCAACTACAGCTGGAATTAGCCAAATTTCAGGCTGAGGAAAAACAAAGGGAACATGAAAGACAGATAGAACTCATGCAGCTGGAGAAGGAGGTACAGGAGGCTGCCCACAAGAGGGAAATGGAGGCAAGGAAGCATGTGGAGGAGGAGAAGGAAAAAGAGGAAGCATGTGGAGGAGGTGGAGAGGATAAAGGCCCAGCAGAATAAACCAACAAACCCTAGCAATCCTTCTCCAGGTACCACTTCCCATCCCAGAAAGTTCCCCACCTACAAGGCAGGTGATGATACTGAGGCCTTCTTAGAAAACTTCGAAAGGGCCTGCCTTGGGTACAACATCTCTACTGACCAATACATGGTAGAGCTGAGGCCGCAGCTCAGTGGACCCTTAGCTGAGGTGGCAGCTGAAATGCCTAAAGAACACATGAACAAGTATGAACTGTTTAAATCCAAGGCGAGAGTCAGAATGGGGATAACACCCGAGCAGTCTCGTCGGAGGTTCAGAGCCCTAAGGTGGAAACCAGACATGTCATTTACCCGACATGCCTACCACATTGTGAAACATTGGGATGCCTGGATATCAGGAGCAAGTGTTGAATCTCCAGTAAATTTGCCCTTCCTAATGCAAATGGAACAATTCTTAGAGGGTGTTCCTGAGGAAATAGAAAGATACATCCTAGACGGGAAGCCCAAAACTGTAATCGAGGCAGGAGAGATTGGAGCCAGATGGGTGGAGGTGGCAGAGAAGAAGAAAACTGGTCGCAGTTGGAGCAGAAGGGACCACCCCAGACCACACCCTATTACCGGGGGCGGCCCAAAGCCCCACCTACCTCCCAAAGAACCCTCCAGACCCCTTATCGTCCTACCACCCCATTCTCCAGCAACCCACCTCGCCCCAGTGACCCGTCAGCTGGACGATGTTTTAAATGTAACGAGCTGGGGCATGTAAAGGCCAACTGCCCCAAGAACCCCAACAGATTACAGTTCATTGCACCGGAATCACACCAGAGGTCCACAGGCCCAGATACCCTTGGAGCGGAGGGAAACTGTGAGTGTGGGCAGGAAGAAGGTCACCGCGTGGAGGGACACCGGAGCACAAGTGTCAGCTATCCATGCTTCCTTAGTGGACCCCAATTTAATCAACCCAGAGATCCAAGTGACGATTCAACCCTTCAAGTCCAACTCTTTCAATTTGCCTACAGCCAAGTTGCCTGTCCAGTATAAGGGCTGGTCAGGAATGTGGACTTTTGCAGTCTATGATGATTATCCCATCCCCATGCTGTTGGGGGAAGACTTGGCCAATCATGTGAAGCAGGCCAAGAGGGTGGGAATGGTCACCTGCAGCCAGGCTAAACAAGCCGTGAGGCCTAGCTCTGTTCCGGAAACTTCTATCAGGACCCAGTCAGAGGTGATGGACCCAGACCCCAGGCCAATGTCTGCAACAGCAGTAGTGGATCCAGTCCCAGAGACCCAGACGGAACCAGTCCCAGAACGGGAACCAGCCAAACAACCAACACCAGACCCTGTGCCAGCACTGAATCCAGTACTTGCAACCTCAACACCAGAGGGCCCCACTGAACCTGAACTGGCAGCAGCCGATAACCCTACACAAGAGGCTCAGCCGGAGCCTGAATCCCAACATAGTGCACCAGCGGAGAGCGGTTCACAGTCAACAGAAACAGCTCCATCCCCTATATCGCTTCCAGAGGGACCAAGCCTATGTCCCCAATCCAATGAGGAACTGATGTCTCCAGCATCAAGGGAACAGTTCCAGACCGAACAGGAAGCAGATGAAAGCCTCCAGAGAGCTTGGATGGCGGCACGGAGCAACCCACCGCCTCTCAGCTCTTCTAATCGATCCAGGTTTGTTGTAGAAAGAGGACTTTTATACAAGGAAACTCTTTCTGGTGGACACCAGGAAGACTGGCATCCTCAGAGACAGTTCCAACTAAATACCGGGCCAAGCTCTTGAGTTTAGCCCATGATCACCCTAGTGGCCATGCTGGAGTGAACAGGACCAAAGACCGTTTGGGGGGGGTCATTCCACTGGGAGGGAATGGGCAAGGATGTTTCTACCTATGTCCAGTCTTGTGAGGTGTGCCAAAGAGTGGGAAAACCCCAAGACCAGGTCAAAGCCCCTCTCCAGCCACTCCCCATCATTGAAGTTCCATTTCAGCGAGTAGCTGTGGATATTCTGGGTCCTTTTCCGAAAATGACACCCAGAGGAAAGCAGTACATACTGACTTCCATGGATTTTGCCACCCAATGGCCGGAAGCAGTAGCTCTAAGCAACACCAGGGCTAAAAGTGTGTGCCAGGCACTAGCAGACATTTTTGCCAGGGTAGGTTGGCCCTCCAACATCCTCACAGATGCAGGGACTAATTTCCTGGCAGGAACTATGAAAAACCTTTGGGAAGCTCATGGGGTAAATCACTTGGTTGCCACTCCTTACCACCATCAACCAAATGGCATGGTGGAGAAGTTTAATGGAACTTTGGGGGCCATGATATGTAAATTCGTAAATGAGCACTCCAATGAGTGGGATCTAGTGTTGCAGCAGTTGCTCTTTGCCTACAGAGCTGTACCACATCCCAGTTTAGGGTTTTCCCCATTTGAACTTGTATATGGCCGTGAGGTTAAGGGGCCATTGCAGTTGGTAAAGCAGCAATGGGAGGGATTTACACCGTCTCCAGGAACTAACATTCTGGACTTCGTAACCAACCTACAAAACACCCTCCGAACCTCTTTAGCCCTTGCTAGAGAACTTACAGGATGCTCAAAAGGAGCAAAAAGCCTGGTATGATAAACATGCCAGAGAGCGTTCCTTCAAAGTAGGAGACCAGGTCATGGTCTTAAAGGCGCTCCAGGCCCATAAAATGGAAGCATCGTGGGAAGGGCCATTCATGGTCCAGGAGCGCCTGGGAGCTGTTAATTATCTCATAGCATTCCCCACCTCCAACCGGAAGCCTAAGGTGTACCATATTAATTCTCTAAAGCCCTTTTATTCCAGAGAATTAAAGGTTTGTCAGTTTACAGCCCAGGGAGGAGACGACGCTGAGTGGCCCAAAGGTGTCTACTATGAAGGGAAATGTGCTGGTGGTGTGGAAGAGGTGAACCTCTCCATGACCCTTGGGCGTATGCAGCGACAGCAGATCCAGGAGCTGTGCACTAGCTACGCGCCAACGTTCTCAGCCACCCCAGGACTGACTGAACGGGCATACCACTCCATTGACACAGGTAATGCTCACCCAATTAGGGTTCAACCTTACCAGGTGTCTCCTCAAGCTAAAACTGCTATAGAACGGGAGATCCAGGATATGTTACAGATGGGTGTAATCCGCCCCTCTGAAAGTGCATGGGCATCTCCAGTGGTTCTAGTTCCCAAACCAGATGGGGAAATAAGTTTTTGCGTGGACTACCGTAAGCTAAATGCTGTAACTCGCCCAGACAACTATCCAATGCCACGAACAGATGAACTATTAGAGAAACTGGGACGGGCCCAGTTCATCTCTACCTTGGACTTAACCAAGGGGTACTGGCAGGTACCGCTAGATGAATCTGCCAAGGAAAGGTCAGCCTTCATCACGCATCTCGGGCTGTATGAATTTAATGTACTCCCTTTCGGGCTGCGAAATGCACCCGCCACTTTCCAAAGACTTGTAGATGGTCTCCTAGCGGGATTAGGAGAATATGCAGTCACCAGCTTGATGACGTGGCCATATTTTTGGATTCCTGGGCAGACCACCTGGAACATCTACAAAAAGTCCTTGAGCGCATAAGGGAGGCAGGACTAACTGTTAAGGCTAAGAAGTGTCAAATAGGCCTAAACAGAGTGACTTACCTTGGACACCAGGTGGGTCAAGGAACTATCAGCCCCCTACAGGCCAAAGTGGATGCTATCCAAAAGTGGCCTGTCCCAAAGTCAAAGAAACAGGTTCAATCCTTCTTAGGCTTGGCCGGTTATTACAGATGATTTGTACCACACTACAGAAAATCGCTGCCCCACTGACAGACCTAACCAAAAAGAAACAGCCAAAGGCTGTTCAGTGGACCGAAAAGTGTCAGAAGGCCTTTAACAAGCTTAAAGCGACACTCATGTCTGACCCTGTACTAAGGGCCCCAGACTTTGACAAACCGTTCCTAGTAACCACAGATGCGTCCGAGCGTGGTGTGGGAGCAGTTTTAATGCAGAAAGGACCTGATCAAGAATTCCACCCTGTAGTGTTTCTCAGCAAAAAACTGTCTGAGAGGGAAAGCAACTGGTCAGTCACTGAAAAAGAATGTTACGCCATTGTCTATGCTCTGGAAAAGCTACGCCCATATGTTTGGGGACGGCGTTTCCACCTGCAAACCAACCATGCTGCACTGAAGTGGCTTCACACCGTCAAGGAAACTAACAAAAAACTTCTTCGGTGGAGTTTAGCTCTCCAAGATTTTGATTTCGACATCCAACACATCTCAGGAGCTTCTAACAAAGTGGCTGATGCACTCTCCTGTGAAAGTTTCCCAGAATCAACTGGTTAAAATCGTCCTTGAGATGTGGAAAATATTGTTAGTCTTTATGTACTTGGTAGTATATTTAGAGATGCATGTGTCTTATTAACTCTGTTTTTCCTAGAGCTCCAGGAAGAAATCCCAGCCAGTGTTTCACCCTAGCTGAGATTTGGGGGGCGTGTCATAAATATAAAGGGAAGGGTAAACCCCTTTGAAATCCCTCCTGGCCAGGGGAAAGCTCCTCTCACCTGTAAAGGGTTAAGAAGCTAAAGGTAACCTCGCTGGCACCTGACCAAAATGACCAATGAGGAGACCAGATGCTTTCAAAAGCTGGGAGGAGGGAGAGAAACAAAGGGTCTGTGTCTGTCTATATGCTGGTCTTTACCGGGGATAGACCAGGAATGGAGTCTTAGAACTTTTAGTAAGTAATCTAGCTAGGTATGTGTTAGATTATGCTTTCTTTAAATGGCTGAGAAAAGAATTGTGCTGAATAGAATAACTATTTCTGTCTATGTATCTTTTTTTGTAACTTAAGGTTTTGCCTAGAGGGGTTCTCTGTTTTTGAATCTAATTACCCTGCAAGATATCTACCATCCTGATTTTACAGGGGGGATTTCTTTATTTCTATTTACTTCTATTTTTTATTAAAAGTCTTCTTGTAAAACACTGAATGCTTTTTCATTGTTCTCAGATCCAAGGGTTTGGGTCTGTGGTCACCTATGCAAATTGGTGAGGCTTTTTATCCAACATTTCCCAGGAAAGGGGGGGTGCAAGTGTTGGGAGGATTGTTCATTGTTCTTAAGATCCAAGGGTCTGGGTCTGTAGTCACCTAGGCAAATTGGTGAGGCTTTTTACCAAACCTTGTCCAGGAAGTGGGGTGCAAGGTTTTGGGAAGTATTTTGGGGGGAAGGACGCGTCCAAACAGCTCTTCCCCAGTAACCAGTATTAGTTTGGTGGTGGTAGCGGCCAGTCCAAGGACAACGGGTGGAATATTTTGTACCTTGGGGAAGTTTTGACCTAAGCTGGTAAAGATAAGCTTAGGAGGTTTTTCATGCAGGTCCCCATATCTGTACCCTAGAGTTCAGAGTGGGGGAGGAACCTTGACAATCCCTCAAGGCAAAACCTTAAGTAATAAAGAGACACAAAAACAGAAATATCCATTCCATTCAGCACAGCTTATTTTCTCAACCATTTAAAGACATCATAATCTAACACATCTCTAGCTAGATTACTTACTAAGTTCTAAGATTCCAGTCCTGTTCTGTCCCCAGCAAAAGCATCACACAGATAGACCCAGACCCTTTGTTTCTCCCCCCCTCCAGCTTTGAAAGTATCTTGTCTCCCCATTGGTCATTTTGGTCAGGTGCCAGCGAGGTTATCCTAGCTTCTTAACCCTTTACAGATGAAAGGATTTTTCCTCTGGCCAGGAGGGATTTTAAAGGTGTTTACCCTTCCCTTTATATTTATGACAGCTGGCTTCTGTGAGTCATTTTCTTAGGCACCTAACTCTCCTCCCTCTGCCTGCCTAGCGTGGGGTGAGGGTTCCACTGGGCACCAGGCACCTCGGCATCAGGGTCTGCAATGCTGGAGTCCCTTTGTGGATCTCACCCTCGGTTCAAACCCAAAGAGACGATGCAGCCAGTCTCTGAGCAGCGAGTGGCACACGTGAAGCGCAGCGTGTCACAGCTCCTCCTTGTGGCTCATCCACATAGAGGACACCAGTCTACTAGTGCCGCAGCTCCATGGAGTCACTTGCTTAACTGAAGTGGCCACGGTCTGTGCACTGCTGCTGAAGGTCCATGGCTCCGCACTTGCAGCTTCCCCCCCTGCAAGGTGAGAGCTGAAGGGTTGGAGAACAAAGGAATCCGGTGACCTCCTGGCCTGGGAAAGGAACAAAGCCCAGAGGAGGAGGGGCTGGAGGGGGTTTTCAGTTTGGGGCTGGCTGGAACATGGAGTGAAGTGCAGACGTGGTTGTCTGACTCACTGCCCCCCAAAATGGACCCAGCTGAGGGGTCCCGTTCTCTGCACCTGCAAGCTCTGTTTTAGACCATGTTCGTGTCGTCTAATAAACCTTCTGTGTTACTGGCTGGCTGAGAGTCACGTCTGACTGCGAAGTTGGGGTGCAGGACCCTCTGGCTTCCCTTGGAGCCCTGCCTGAGCGGACTCGCTGGGGGGAAGCGCACGGAGGGGCAGAGGATGCTGAATGCTCCGAGGTCAGACCCAGGAAGGTGGAAGCTGTGTGAGCTGTGTGTCCTGAAGACAGGCTGCTCACGGAAAGGCGACTACCCCAGAGTCCTGCCTGGCTTCATGGGGAGCAGTTGCAGAGCATCGCCCAGGGACTCCGTGACACAGGGCCTCTTGGCGAGGCACCGAGTCCCAGGGTTAAACAGGGCGCTCTGGGGCTCCCAGCTCCCTGCACAAACAGCAAAATCTCATACCCCGCAATGGTACACATATTTGGGCAGAACAATGGGTTCCAGCAGATCATGACTTTTCAAATCATACCTTCCATGGCAGGCTTTGTATGAAATATCCTAACTATGCTGGCTCTGAGGGTGACAGGGTGCTCTTTGGAGGGATGGTGTCACAGCTTTGTTAAGGACAGAGCTGGTTGCCAACAGCTGTTTGTGCAGGCTGTGGTTTGGAACAGGGGCTAATAACACCATGCTGTGCAATCTTATAACGGCAACAATGTTGCCACCCACATTGACCAAAACAACAGAGACCAGCAGACGATGAGTTTTCAGAGGAGCCTTCCCCAGTCATCCTTGTACGAAGATTGTAACAATAGTGCACAAGGGGTGAACTCAGGGGTACAGTCAGTCACAGCGACTCCTGTGCCCAGAGAGGAGCACTGACAATGGGGGCACCTCGCTCTTGAACCCTCCCCCAGGCTAGAACAAAACCATCCTCACTGCGCGAGCAACAGAGGTGAAATGGCAGCAAAGCAACAGCCTGGCCTCAACAGTCGTCTGAGTGCTGCCTTCCTGTGCAGGAGAGCAACGACCGGACCCCACACAGGTGAGAGCACTGGCTCTTACAGAGCCAATGCCCACACTGCAGAACCCAGAGCCCCCATCCCCTCCCTGCAGCCTGCGCCCGAGCCCCCGTCCCCTCCCTGCAGCCTGCGCCCGAGCCCCCGTCCCCTGCCTGCAGCCTGCGTCCGAGCCCCCGTCCCCTCCCTGCAGCCTGCGTCCGAGCCCCCGTCCCCTCCCTGCAGCCTGCGTCCGAGCCCCCGTCCCCTCCCTGCAGCCTGCGCCCGAGACCCCGTCCCCCTCCCGGCAGCCTGCATCTGAGCCCCCGTCCCGGTCATGGAATCCCTGGGCGATGCTCTTGAACTCCTCCCCATGAAGCCAGGCAGGACTCTGGGGAAGTCTCCTTTCTGTGAGCAGCCTGTCTTTAGGACACAAAGCTCACACAGCTTCCGCCTTTCTGGGTCTGACCTCGGAGCATTCAGCATCCTCTTCCCCTCCGTGCGCTTCCCACAGCAAGTCCGCCTAAGCGGGGTCTTGGGGAAGCCAGAGGGTCCTGCACCCCAACTCCGCAGTCAGACGGGACTCCCAGCTAGCCAGTAAAACAGAGGTTTATTAGACGACAGGAACAGGGTCTAAGACAGAGCTTGCAGGTGCAGAGAACAGGACCCCTCAGCTGGGTCCATTTTGGGGGGCAGTGAGCCAGACAACCACGTCTGCCCTTCACTCCTCGTCCCCAGCCAGCCCTGTCACGGAGTCCCTGGGCGATGCTCTGCAACTGCTCCCCATGAAGCCAGGCAGGACTCTGGGACAGTCGCCGTTCTGTGAGCAGCCTGTCTTCAGGACACACAGCTCACACAGCTTCCACCTTCCTGGGTCTGACCTCAGAGCATTCAGCATCCTCTTCCCCTCCGTGTGCTTCCCACAGCCAGTCCGCCTAGGCGGGGTCTTGGGGAAGCCAGAGGGTCCTGCACCCGAACTCCGCAGTCAGACGGGACTCTCAGCCAGCCAGTAAAACAGAGGTTTATTAGACGACAGGAACAGGGTGTAAGACAGAGCTTGCAGGTGCAGAGAACGGGACCCCTCAACCGGGTCCATTTTCGGGGGCAGTGAGTCAGACAACCACGTCTGACCTTCACTCCATGTCTCCAGCCAGCCCCAAACTGAAACTCCCTCCAGCCCCTCCTCCTCTGGGCCTTGTCCCTTTCCTGGGCCAGGAGGTCACCGGATTCCTTTGTTCTTGGACCCTTTAACTCTCGCCTTGCAGGGGGGAAGGGCCCAGGCCATCAGTTGCCAGGAAACAGGGTGTTGGCTATTCTCTGTGTCCAGACCCCTGCACACACCTGCCCTCTAGGGCTCTGCAATGATCATACACCCTTACCCCACCACCTAGATACTTAAGAACTGCATAGGGGAAACTGAGGCACCCCCACACTATTCAGAGGAACCATTAAGAACAGTCCCACTTCGTCACACCCCCTGCATGGAGTTCTGTCCTCCACAGCAGCCTGCCGAACCCAGCTGGGGCTGGGGCAAATGAAACCCAGGAACTGACAGTGGCCCTTGGAGGTGGGGATTCCCGAAGGGGCTGTTTCAAAGGCATCGGCCGATGGAGGGAGTGCCCACTTGTCCCGGCCATTTTACTAGTGCTCTGGGTGCTGACAGCTCTCAGCTCACAAGGGATGCTTTGCCAGTTTATACAAGGCTATTGGAATGCATTGTTTATTGGTGGGAGAAAAGGACCTAGAGAGGTGAGGTTTATGGGCCAACAGGCTTTGCAGTCTGCACTGGGTTTGCGTGCTGACGCACACCGTCAGTGAGACCAGGGACAGCACACGCACAGGGCTGTGGACAGCTCTGGCCCACGGGCTGGGCTGGGCTCAGAAGCATCCAGCGGAAGGAAGGCTTCGGTATTTCACTAGAAGGGGGAATAGGTCAGAGGCGAATTGCCGATTGGAGCTGGCTCGCTCGTGTTGGCAGGCCCCACCCTTTACAGACACGTGACTCCATCCTCGTGTCCATGCTCCCCGAGCCCTTTAAAACAAGGGTAGCCAAAGGCAATGTTTCCTTGGCTGCCCCAAGGAGCTTGGCTGCTGGAGGTTACAGGACACAGGCAGCGATGCTCTACCTTGAACCAAGCGGCTAGGCCAGGAGCACGACATGCCAGAGACCCAAGGTCTCCACCAGCCACACCACCTACTAAAGATGATGCAGCTGGATTCTTTGCAAACTGAGCAAGGCTCTCAGGTCCTCTCACCCATCCCCTCCTGCTCCCCAGGCCTCCCCGCAGATGCTGCTGACTCTGCATTCCAGTGCTGGGGAATGGCAATGCTGGATGGAGACTCCCCTACTGGGGCTGTGCAGGAAGGTCTAGCAGTATGGGGGCATTTATCATGGGTCAGTGCTCCTGCTCTGTGGCTGATTATCAGCTTCAGTGACCAATTTCTTGCTCTAACAGCACCCAGAGAGCACAGGATTTGTTGTGCTAGCTCACTGCAGCGCCCAAAAGCCAGGTATCCTGTCTCCATAATCACAGGCTTCAAGGAAGGTACCAGAGACCCTGCAGTGTGTAATTATGGAATAACCTTCTCTTTGGGGAATGTGCCCCCCTGTAGTCAGTGGCTGGCTCCTGCCCTGTGGAGATGGTTTTATAGTCCTGTGTCTCCTGCCCTCTCTAGCTGGTGATATTTGGATTATCCCTAGATATGTCTCATCCTTTTTTGAATCCCATTAGACATTTGGCCCCCTCAATATCCTGTGGCAGTAAGTTCTGCTGGTGAATTATGTGTTGTTAAGAAAGCCTTTCATTGGTAAGTCCTGAAAGCCCAAGGTGCCAAGGTGGCTGTGACTGGCTCATGGCTGCTGTGTTCCCTGTTGGAGGGTCAGTGGGGCATCATTCAGGCTGCCTGCCCGCACCCCCGGGTAGAAGTATGGCCGCAGGGGCTCCAAGAAGATGCCACTGAAGGTGTAGATGTGACAGCTGCCAGTCACGTTGTAGAAGGACACCTCTCCGGCCTCAAAGTCCAGGAGGATGCCAATCTGCCGAGGCTTCACTCTCAGCATAAGCTCGGGCAGGGGGGAAGTGAGCGCTGCATACTCATCCCCATTGTGCAGCCACACCATCCCGAAACCAGTCGCTGATGAGGCCGTGAATATTCCCTGCCTGCTCACACACTCCTCACAGACCCCCCGTGTCCAACATGGCTTGTCCCCCACTTCCACCTCCCAGTAGTGCATCCCGGCTGTGAACCGCTGCCGGCCCAGGATGCAGCTGCACGTGTCAAACCTCTTGGGGTTACTGGGGACGTCCCGCCTCTTGTTGCCCACCCTCATGCTCCGCTGATCCCGGGACAGGAGCAGGTAGGCATTGGCTGTGTTGGGGTCCACAGTCACACGCGCTAGGGACAGAAAGAGAATCACATGGTGCATCCCATTAGTGTCTGTTGGTTACTTATGTCCTGCCCTTTCCTAGCACCTCCCTCAGAGGTGCTGTATAGACTGGAATGAATCCAGCCCCAACCCCCAGGAGCTGGGTCAGTGTCATTATCCCCGTATGACTGAGGCACGGAGGGGGTGGGGTGGGGGGAATTGCCCTCAGTCACACAGGGAGTCAGCTGCAAAGCCAGGAGGAGTCCTGACTCTCCATCTCCTGATCTAAACAGTAGACAACCCTCCCTCACAGATCCAGGAATAGAACCCAGGAGTGCTGACTCCCACCCCCAGCCCCCCCACTCATACCCACTAGACCTCGAAGTGTAACTTACGAATGCAGATTTTTTTTTGGTTACCTAACCTACTTCTTATTCTGCCAATCGCTCAGACAAACAAGTTTGTTTACACTGACGGGAGATACTGCTGCCTGCTTCTTAGTTACAATGTCACCTGAAAGTGAGAATGCATGGAACTTTTGTAGCCAGCGTTGCAAGGTATTTACATGCTAAATATGCTAAATATTCATATTCCCCTTCATGCTTCAGCCACCATTCCAGAGGACATGCTTCCATGCTTATGATGCTCATTAAAAAAATAATGCATCAATTACATTTGTGACTGGACTCCTTGGGGGGAGAATTGTATGTTTCCTACTCTGTTTTACCCACATTCTGCACATATTTCATGTTATAGCAGTCTCGGGTGATGATCCAGCACATGTTCGTTTTAAGAACATTTTCACTGCAGATTTGACAAAACGCAAAGAAGGTACTGATGTGAGGTTTCTAAAAATAGCTATAGCACTCGACCCAAGGTTTAAAAATCTGAAGTGCCTTCCAAAATCTGAGAGGGACAAGGTATGGAGCATGCTTTTAGAAGCCTTAAAAGAGCAACACTCTGATACGGAAACTACAGAACCCAAACCACCGAAAAAGAAAATCAACCTCCTGGTGGCATCTGACTCAGATGATGAAAATGAACATGCGTCAGTCCACGCTGCTTTGGATTGTTATCAAAAGCAGAGCCCATCATCAGCATGGAAGCATGTCCTCTGGAATGGTGATTGCAGCATGAAGGGACATATGAATCTTTAGCATATCTGGCACGAAAATATCTTTCAACGCCAGCGACAACAGTGCCCTGCGATCGCCTGTTCTCACTTTCGGGTGTCATTGTAAACAAGAAGCAGGCAGCATTATTTTCTGCAAATTGTAACCAAACTTGTTTGTCTGAGCGATTGGCTGACCAAGAAGTAGGACTGAGTGGACTTGTAAGCTCTAAAGTTTTACATTGTTTTATTTTTGAATGCAGTTTTATATATATATATATAATGCTACATTTGTAAGCTCAACTTTCATGGTAAAGAGACTGCACTACAGTACTTGTATGAGGTGAATTGAAAAATAATTTTTTGTTTGTTTTTTACAGTGCAATTATTTGTAATTAAAAATAAATATACAGTGAGCACTGTACACTCTTTATTCTGTGTTGTAATTGAAATTAATAGATTTGAAAATGTAGTAAACATCCAAAAATATTTAAAAGAAATGGTATTCTATTGTTGTTTAACAGCACAATTAATTACGTAATTCCTTTTTGAATCGCACGGTTAATTTTTTGAATCGCGCAGTTAATCGCAATTAATTTTTTTAATTGCTTGACAGCCCTAATTTTAATATGGCTAATGTAAACGTATACATCCAGGAACAAAACCTGTAGGCCTTAGTTAGAGGATGGGGGACTCTATCCTGGGAAGCAGTGACTATGAAAAAGATTTGGGGGTGGAAGTGAATAAGCAGCTGAACATGAGCTCCAAGTGTGATACAGTGATCAAAATAGCTCGAGTGATCCTGGGATGCATAAATAGGGGAATTTTGAGTAGGAGTAAAGAGGTTACTGTACCTCAATAGTGGCACCGGTGTGATCCCTACTGTGTCCAGTTGCGGTATCCACAATTCAAAAAGGATGTTAATAAATTGGAGGGTTCAGAAAAGAGCCACAAGCGTGATTAAAGGACTGGAAAACATGACTTATAGTGATACAGGCAAGGAGCTCAATCTATTTATCTTAACAAAGAGAAGGTTAAGGGGTGATTTGATTACAGTCTCCAAGTACCTACATGGGGAACAAATATTTAATAATGGGCTCTTCAATCTACCGGCGATTGGTATAACATGGAAGTTGAAGCTAAACAAATTCAGACTGCAAAAAGGTGTAAATGATTGACAGTGAGGGTAATTAACCATTGGAATAATTTACCAAGGATTGTGATGGATTCCCCATCACTGACCATTTTAAAATCCAGATTGGGTGTTTTCCTACAAGATCTGCTCTAGGGATTATTTTTGGAAAGCTCTCTGGCCTGTGCTATACAGAAGACCAGACTAGATGATCCCTTCTGTCACTGGAATCTAGGAATCTATGATTTGCCTGATTCTGAGATAAAGATGGAGCCAGTAGCCCTGGGGATGATGGAGAAAGGAAGGGAGAATTGAGGCTGTGCAGCTCAAGCCAACAACCCTAATCCGATGACTGCTTCATCTTGAGCAGATACTTTTGAATAACAAATTCCCTTCCAAACTGAGGTGGCACCCCCTCTTCTCTCCCCCAGCTGTTACACTGGAAAGGGCCCAGGATGTCTGGCTGCGACAGGCCCGAGGATCGCAGCCCTTCAACAGCTGCGCCAGGACCGGGGCTTGCAGCCCTTCAGCCTCTAGGCTGGGCCCGGGACACGCAGCCCTTCACCCTCTAGGCTGGGCCCGGGGCTCGCAACCCTTCAGCCTCTAGGCTGGGCCCAGGGCTCGCAGCCCTTCAGCATCTGTGCCAGGCCTGGGGCTCGCAGCCCTTCAGCATTTCCACCTGCCTGCAACTCACAGCCCTTCTGCTCAGCACTTTGGGACTCAGCTCCAGCCACTGAAAAGTTGGAATTCTTTTTTAAGCAGAAAGTGGATTTGTGCCCATGACTCAAAAGTTGCAGGACAGATTCTGTCCCAGCCTGGCCCCGAGCACAGATTCCCCTGGGATTTGGCTGAGATGGGAGAGGAGGAACATCAAGGTCTGAGGGGATCTGGAGAGCAGCGCAGGACAGGGGTTGAGAGAGATGCTCTCTCTCAGCTTTGCTGCCAGGACTCTGAGTTGTCTGTAGCTCATATCTGGAGGCTGGGCACTGCCTGACTGCGGGACAGGCTGATGGCACTGCTCTACTCACCCGAGACAGGCTGTGTTCTTGGAGCAGGGCTCTTCCCTGCACAGGTTCAGACCCTGCCTCACAGTGTCCTTACCTTTCCTGAGTTGGCGTTTATATTCCCTAGCCCTGGGCATGTTTCACTGGCCCTCATTTTCCCTAATAAGGGAGGGGTTTGCTCCTTCCTCTCTTCCCGAAGCCCTGAGGATCATCCAGCCCTGCTGAGCTCTCGATGGTTCCCTTGGCCTTGGCCTCACAGCCTATCACATTTCCCACTTCTGGTTTGGAAGAAACGTGCCTGCGAACATACAGCCGGCCTGGGCTTGGCGAGATGCCGGGTGAGGCCAGTGCAGCGTCTCAGGAAGGGCCATTTTCCAGTTACATAATTTCACAGAATTTAATGGGACATTGGACCATCAAGTCTGACTTCCTGTATAACACAGGCTAGACAGTCCTTCCACCCTGACACCCCTTCCACCTGGACACCTCAACACCCCAATGGTAGGGAATCTACAAGTTTAAAAATATTGACAAAGTTTAAAAGCTTCAACTCTTCTCCAGGCTGCTCCTTCCCATAGCAAGAGCCTCACAGAGAGCCTCAAAAGAGAGAGAGAGAGAGAGAGAGAGAGAGAGAGAGAGTGTGAGTCAGGAATGACAACAATACTGGCGGGGAAGGTACTACATTTATAAACAGCAGGTCCTGCTGTAATGTCACATGCTATGCTTGAGTTATGTCAAGGTTACAGAAGATGACGACCATGTTTTCAGAGTCAGAAGCCCAGGCATCAAATAGAAGGGTTGAGCCACTGGCTAGACCAGTACAGTTAAAGTGAGGCACCCTCGTGTTGAGGCAGTTATGCTGGTATAGGAGTTCTAGTCCTGGGATCGCTATTCCTATAGGAGAAGCGGAATAAGCTCCACGGGTATAAAGATGTAGAACTGCAACCACACTAGGCCCTGGTCCACACTAGGAGTTGAGGTCGAATTTAGCAGCGTTAAATCGATTTAACCCTGCACCCGTCCACATGATGAAGCCCTTTTTTTCGACTTAAAGGGCTCTTAAAATCGATTTCCGTACTCCACCCCCGACAAGGGCATTAGCGCTTAAATCGGCCTTGCTGGGTCGAATTTGGGGTACTATGGACGCAATTAGACGGTATTGGCCTCAGGGAGCTAAAGAGCTCCAGCATGGACCGAACGGGAGGTACGGGATCTGATCGCTGTATGGGGAGAGGAATCCGTGCTATCAGGACTCCATTCCAGTTTTCAAAATGCCAAACCATTTGTCAAAATCTCCCAGGGCATGAAGGACAGAGGCCATAACAGGGACCCGAAGCAATGCTGCATGAAACTTAAGGAGCTGAGGCAAGCCTACCAGGAAACCAGAGAGGCAAACGGCCGCTCCGGTTCGGAGCCCCAAACATGCCACTTCTATGACGAGCTGCATGCCATTTTAGGGGGTTCAGCCACCACTACCCCAGCCATGTTGTTTGACTCCTTCAATGGAGATGGAGGCAATACAGAAGCAGGTTTTGGGGACCAGGAAGATGATGATGATGAAGTTACAGATAGCTCACAGCAAGCAAGTGGAGAAACCGGTTTTCCCGACAGCCAGGAACTGTTTCTCACCCTGGACCTGGAGCCAGTACCCCCCGAACCCACCCAAGGCTGCCTCCCGGACCCACCAGGCGGAGAAGAGACCTCTGGTGAGTGTACCTTTTAAAATACCACATGGTTTAAAAGCAAGCATGTGTAATGATTAATTTGCCCTGGCATTTGCGGCTCTCCTGGATGTACTCCCAAAGCCTTTGCAAAAGGTTTCTGGGGAGGGCAGCCTTATTCTCTCCACCATGGTAGGACACTTTACCAGACCAGGCCAGTAGCACATACTCAGAAATCATTGTAGAACAAAGCATTGCAGTGTATGTTTGCTAACATTCAAACAACATCCGTTCTTTATCTCTCTGTGTTATCCTCAGGAGAGTGATATCATTCATGGTCACCTGGTTGAAATAGGGTGCTTTTCTTAAGGGGACATTCAGAGGTGCCCGTTCCTGCTGGGCTGTTTGCCTATGGCTGAACAGAAATGTTCCCCGCGGGGAGGGGGAAGGGTCTAGCCACGTGGTGGGGGGAGGCAAAATGCAACCTTGGAATGAAAGCACATGTGCTGTGTATGTAATGTTAACAGCAAGGTTTACCGTGAAAGAGTGTAGCCATTGTTGTAGAAAATGTGTCTTTTTAAATACCACTGTCTCTTTTTTTTTTCTCCACCAGCTGCATGTGTTTCAAGGATCACAGGATCTTCTGCTTCCCAGAGGCTAGTGAAGATTAGAAGGCGAAAAAAATGCACTCGTGATTAAATGTTCTCTGAGCTCATGCTATCCTCCCACACTGACAAAGCACAGACGAATGCGTGGAGGCAGACAATGTCAGAGTGCAGGAAAGCACAATATGACCGGGAGGAGAGGTGGTGGGCTGAAGAGAGTAAGTGGCGGGCTGAAGAGAGGGCTGAAGCTGAAAGGTGGCGGCAGCGTCATGAGAGGAGGCAGGATTCAATGCTGAGGCTGCTGGAGGATCAAACCAATATGCTCCAGCATATGGTTGAGCTACAGGAAAGGCAGCAGGAGCACAGACCGCCGCTACAGCCCATGTGTAACCAACCGCCCTCCTCCCCAAGTTCCATAGCCTGCTCACCCAGACGCCCAAGAAGGCAGTGGGGGGGGCCTCCGGCCACCCAGCCACTCCACCCCAGAGGATTGCCCAAGCAACAGAAGGCTGGCATTCAATAGGTTTTAAAGTTTTAAACTTTTAAAGTGCTGTGTAGCCTTGTCCTTCTCTCCTCCACCACCACTCCTGGTGCTTCTCTCCTCCACCACCCCTCCTGGGCTACCTTGGTAGTTATCCCCCTATTTGTGTGATGAATGAATAAAGAATGCAAGAATGTGAAGCAAGGATGACTCTATTGCCTCTGCAAGTGGTGATCGAAGGGAGGAGGGGAGGGTGGTTAGCTTACAGGGAAATAGAGTGAACCAAGGGGCGGGGGGTTTCATCAGGGAGAAACAAACAGAACTTTCACACCGTAGCCTGTCCAGTCATGAAACTGGTTTTCAAAGCTTCTCTGATGCGCACCGCGCCCTCCTGTGCTCTTCTAACCGCCCTGGTGTCTGGCTGTGCATAACCAGCAGCCAGGCGATTTGCCTCAATCTCCCACCCCGCCATAAACGTCTCCCCCTTACTCTCATAGAGATTGTGGAGCACACAGCAAGCAGTAATAACAGTGGGAATACTGGTTTTGCTGAGGTCTAACCGAGTCAGTAAACCGCACCAGCACGCTTTTCAATGTCCAAATGCACATTCTACCACCAGTCTGCACTTGCTCAGCCTGTAGTTGAACAGCTCCTGACTACTGTCCAGGCTGCCTGTGTACGGCTTCATGAGCCATGGCATTAAGGGGTAGGCTGGGTCCCCAAGGATAACTATAGGCATTTCAACATCCCCAACAGTTATTTTCTGGTCTGGGAATAAAGTCCCTTCCTGCAGCTTTTGAAACAGACCAGAGTTCCTGAAGATGCGAGTGTCGTGTACCTTTCCCGGCCATCCCACGTTGATGTTGGTGAAACGTCCCTTGTGATCCACCAGTGCTTGCACCACTATCGAAAAGTACCCCTTGTGGTTTATGTACTCGCCGGCTTCGTGCTCTGGTGCCAAGATAGGGATATGGGTTCCGTCTACGGCCCCACCACAGTTAGGGAATCCCATTGCAGCAAAGCCATCCACTATGACCTGCACATTTCCCAGGGTCACTACCCTTGATATCAGCAGATCTTTGATTGCGTTGGCTACTTGCATCACAGCAGCCCCCACAGTAGATTTGCCCACTCCAAATTGATTCCCGACCGACTGGTAGCTGTATGGCATTGCAAGCTTCCACAGGGCTATTGCCACTTGCTTCTCAACTGTGAGGGCTGCTCTCATCTTGGTATTCTTGTGCCTCAGGGCAGGGGAAAGCAAGTCACAAAGTTCCATGAAAGTGCCCTTACGCATGCGAAAGTTTTGCAACCCCTGGGAATCGTCCCAGACCTGCAACACTATGCGGTCCCACCAGTCTGTGCTTCTTTCCCAGGCCCAGAATCGGCATTCCATCGCATGAACCTGCCCCATTAGCACCATGATGCCCACATTGTCAGGGCCCGTACTTTGAGAGAAGTTTGTGTCCATGTCCTCATCACTCACGTCACCGCGCTGACGTCGCCTACTCACCTGGTATCGCGTTGCCAGGTTCTGGTGCTGCATATACTGCTGGATAAGGTGTGTGGTGTTTAATGTGCTCCTAATTGCCAAAGTGATCTGAGCGGGCTCTATGCTTGCCGTGGTATGGCGTCTGCACAGGTAACTCAAGAAAAAAGGCGCAAAACGATTGTCTGCCCTTACTTTCCCGGAGGGAGGGAGGGAACGGGGGCCTGACGATATGTACCCAGAACCACCCGCGACAATATTTTAGCCCCATCAGGCACTGGGATTTCTACCCAGAATTCAAATGGGCGGCAGAGACTGCGGGAACTGTGGGATAGCCACCCACAGTGCAATGCTCCGGAAGTCGACGGTTGCCTCGGTACTGTGGACACATTCCACCGACTACATGCACTTAGAGCATTTGTGTGGGGACACACACAATCAACTGTATAAAAACGCTTTCTACAAAACCGACTTCTATAAATTCGACCTAATTTTGTAGTGTAGACGTACCCTTAGAGACTAACCAATTTATTTGAGCATAAGCTTTCGTGAGCTACAGCTCACTTCATCGGATGCATTCACTGGAAAATACAGTCAGGAGATTTATATACACACAGAACATGAAAAAATGGGTGTTATCATACACACTGTAAGGAGAGTGATCACTTAAGATGAGCTATTACCAGCAGGAGAGCGGGGGGAGAAAACCTTTTGTAGTGATAATCAAGGTGGGCCATTTCCAGCAGTTAACAGGAACGTCTGAGGAGCAGTGTGGGGTGGGGGAAGACAGTGGCAAGAAGATTTTGAATGGCCCCTAACTTTGGGTGCCCACGTTGAGACACCTGGGGCCTAGAGTTCAGAGGTGCTAAATACCCGCAGCTCCCAGGGGGGCTTGTGGGCACTTAGGGTGTGTCTACACTGCAGTTATGTGCCCACGGCTGGCCCGGGCCAGCTGACTCCGGCTAACAGGGCTCGAGCTGAGCAGCTGTTTATTTGTGGTGCAGACGTTCTGGCTTCGGCTGCAGCCCGAGCTCTGGGAACCTCCCACCTCGCATCGTCCTAGAGTCGAAGCGCCAGCCTGAGCCCCAAAGGCTACACCGCAGTTAAACAGCCCCTTAGCCCGAGTCCCGGGAGCTGGAGTCAGCTGGCCTGGGCCAGCTGCAGGTGTGTAATTGAAAATGAGCCCCCAGCTGTCTCTGGGTGGGCACCAAAACCTGAAGCATCCAGTGCTGGCCATTTACTCCCTACTGAATCCCTGGACCTGAACTCCATGGGCGAAGCCACCTTGCCTGGCCTGCGTTTGGCTCTAGGCTACATCTACTGGGAGCTTAGCAGGTCCTCTAGATTTGATGTATCGTGAGGGCAGCACCTGGCTCTGGGAAGGCTCAGTAATTGGATGAGTCTGTTCAATTCCACGGAACTGCTTCTAGCCAGGTTGCCGCTTGCGTTTTGCTTGGGTCTGTAAAAGAAAACAAAATCAAAGTGGCTGGTGGAAGCAGCACAATGAACATTTAAAAAGAATCAGTGGCAGAGCTAATAGCGGGCCAGGGGACAACTGCCCCCCTCACCAGCCATTAGGTATACGTGTGGTGCCTTTTCAAGCCAATAGGTAGAACTGAAGGTGGAACCACCAATGACCTGGATATGATATAAGCTGGATATGAGTCAGCAGTGTGCCCTTGTTGCCAAGAAGGCCAATGGCATTTTGGGATGTATAAGTAGGGGCATAGCGAGCAGATCGAGGGACGTGATCGTTCCCCTCTATTCGACATTGGTGAGGCCTCATCTGGAGTACTGTGTCCAGTTTTGGGCCCCACACTACAAGAAGGATGTGGATAAATTGGAGAGAGTCCAGCGAAGGGCAACAAAAATGATTAGGGGTCTAGAACACATGACTTATGAGGAGAGGCTGAGGGAGCTGGGATTGTTTAGCCTGCAGAAGAGAAGAATGAGGGGGGATTTGATAGCTGCTTTCAACTACCTGAAAGGGGGTTCCAAAGAGGATGGCTCTAGACTGTTCTCAATGGTAGCAGATGACAGAACGAGGAGTAATGGTCTCAAGTTGCAGTGGGGGAGGTTTAGATTGGATATTAGGAAAAACTTTTTCACTAAGAGGGTGGTGAAACACTGGAATGCGTTACCTAGGGAGGTGGTAGAATCTCCTTCCTTAGAGGTTTTTAAGGTCAGGCTTGACAGAGCCCTGGCTGGGATGATTTAACTGGGAATTGGTCCTGCTTCGAGCAGGGGGTTGGACTAGATGACCTTCTGGGGTCCCTTCCAACCCTGATATTCTATGATTCTATGACCCAGCTGCCTCCTGGTTCCACCACTGCTCAAAATGTAGCTCCGCTGATGCTAAGAATCCAGAGTCTATTGAGCAGGAACATGGGACAGACAGCACCCTTGCTTGGAGAACCCATGCTTTGCAAAATGAGACATGGACTTTCATTCACCCTGCACTGAATTGCAGCCTCTTCTGGAGTGGAGCATAGTACCTGCATAACAACACACGGATTGCTCGCCCAGCACGGAAATGCAGATACCTCTGGGGTGGAGCGCAGCAGCGTATCATAGAACGTGAGGGTTGGAAGGGACCTCAGGAGATCATCTAGTCCAACCCCCTGCTCAAAGCAGGGCCAATCCCCAATTTTTGCCCCAGATCCCTAAATGGCCCCCCCTCAAGGATTGAACTCACAACCCTAGGTTTAGCAGGTCAATGCTCAAACCACTGAGCTATCCCTCCCCCCCACAACACAATACAGGGATCACTCACCTGGCATTGAAATGCAGACAGCTCTGGATGGAGCATAGCAGATGTGCAACAGCACTCAACAACACTACACAGGGATCACCCACCCAGCACTGAAATGATGCCACCTCTGGGGTAGGAATGCAGCAGCTGTTGAACAGCCACAGAGCGACACTCCTCACAGTTTAGAGCAGGATGTGAAGAAGACTCTCACTTCCATTCGAAAGCTCTGGGGGAGTTCACAGAAACAGACCATGCTGTTAACCTGAGCTGAACAGCAGCCAGGACACAATAGATTGGGTCTGCACTGCGGGTAACCAGACAACAGCTCTGCCATGAGGGATTCGTTCTGATTGACGGAGGGAGGGATGGGGCAGGGAGCTAGTCAAGCTTGGGGAACAAATTCCTTCTCCAGGACGCTTTGCTCCAGGATCTTAGAGCCCAGGCTCTACGGCCATTAATTCCTGCACCACCCAGCCGGAAGGGAAGGGCTGGGGCAGGTCTTTGCGCTCCACCTGTCACAGGAGGACAAGGCAGAACAAACCATGTCACAGAATGAATCAGTTGCATCGCCTGGACTAGAACCCAGGAATCCTACCTGCCAGCTCTCTGCTCTAACCATTAGACCCCACTCCGCTCGCAGTCAGGATAGACCCCAGGAGTCCTGATTCCTAGACACACACACACACACACACGTTTCTCTAACCCAGTGGTTCTCAACCAGGGTTACGGGTGCCCCTGGGGGTACGCAGAGGTCTTCCAGGGGGTACACCAACAGGCTACACAAAAAGCTTTAGCAAAGTCAGGACAAACTAAAATGTCATACAGACAATGACTTGTTTATACTGCTCTGTATACTGTTGGGTGTGTTTTGTTATAGGATTATAGTCTGTTAAAATATGTGTATATTAAATTCAATATGGGGTTTGTAAAGACAGAGCAGCAATCCAAGATGGCGTCGGAACGGCCATCTTGTGACCGCCATCTTGTTGTTTACGGTGATCATGGCCCAGTCACAACTGGATCCAACCGGTTTTTCCCGCCATTGGCAGCTCCCAGGACAATTTTACCTCAGACTGTTTCCACCCCGCTGGGACTGTACCATGTTTTCCCGCCGCTCCGTGCAGGAAGGGCCGGGACTGGCTGAGCAGTGGTACAGTCCGTTCCCTCCGGCCCTCCCCGCCCCCGGCAGCGCTGAAGGACGCCATTCCTGACGGGGCGAGACGGGCAGAGGCCGTTCGCTCCATTCGACCTGCTCCTGTTCCTGGGTACAACACGGGGCCTGGCTGAGGGGGGCTGGGTGCAGGTGGGCGAGGGGCCTGACCGAGGGGGGAGGTGCGTGGAGGGGGGGGCGAGGGGCACTGCTGAGGGGGGGACACTGGTTGGAGGGGGGACTTGCAGCTCACTGGGGGGCCCTGACTGGAGTGGGCTGAGGCCCCACTACCCCAACCCAGTCCTCGCTTTAACCCTGCCCGAGGCCCCCGCCTCCCTCTGCGCCCCACATGACCAGGTGGGGGTTCAGTGGGGACCTGCGTGGCCCTGTCACTGGGCGCCCGCCCCTTGGTGCCCAGGCCCAGCCCTCGCAGCGCCAGAAGTGGGGGGCTGCGGCGTTCGGCCGTCTTCAGCCTTGCAGACATCGACCCGCCAGCACCCCAGTTGCTTTATACTGAAATCAGTCACTGGGGGGGCTGGGCCCGTCCATCAGTGACACAAGGGGGGGCCGGGCCCATCCACCAGTGACTGATTTCAGCGTCACTAGGGGCCGTCGTCCAGCGTCACAGACACTCCCCAGAGCATGGCAGGGAGAGGCCAGGGCGTGCCCAAGGACAGGAGCAGAGCCGGGGCAGAACCCAGGAGTCCTGACTCCAGCCCCACCCCGCACACAGCTGAGTCCTACTTCTACCCATAGGCCCCGAGGGGACGTGGCAAGAGGCGGAGATGGCCCCGTCCGGACTGAAGGCGGTGGTGCGCAAGAGTGAGTGCGGAGCCGGGGGGTCTGAGTGTGGAGCCGGTCGGGGGCAGGGTCTGGTTGGGTGTGGGTCTGGGGGGGCAGGGCCCAGTTGGGGGGCCCTGGGAGGGGCGCTCCTGGGGGTGTCTCACCCTCGGGAAGGATTAGGAGTCAGTCGGAGCAGAGAGCTCCCCCCCGCCTGCCTGTCATACACCAGGAAGGGGAGGAGGCTGTCTGCCCCACCCCCAAGGGCTGCCCCCTCCCATAGGAGCTGCACTTTGGGGGGGGCGTCATCGTCGTCATCTCTTTCCATCAGGATGACTCCCACCAGGGCCGGTGCAAGGATATTTTGTGCACTAGGCGAAACTTCCACCTTGCACCCCCCCCGCCCTCCCCGACAACCTCTGAAAACTAGTAAAGTTAGCATTATAAACAGCCTGTCAGAATGGGTAACGGCTGCGCGCGAGGAGAAAAATGACGTCATAGCTGCTTTGTAACGTAGTGAAGCAGTACACTTCTGCCCGGCCCCAACACAGAGCTGGCGTAGGCTATAGCTGTAATGTAGGAGAGAGCAAGGTAAAACCTTACACTTCAGAAGCCCAACCCACTTCTGTTACTTCAGAAGCCCAACTCACTGCTGAATCTCCAGCCCAGGCTGCAGTGGACGGGGCCTGTGGCTAAATCCAGACCACAGACCTGGGGTTTAAAAGACTCCTGGAAAGTGGATTCAGTTCTGATGTTCCATGGTTGCCCCCAGAACTGGGACAGAGCAAAAGTGGCCCACAGCTCAGGACGGCCGGTGGTGCTAATAACCCTTAGCTCTTCTCTTAGCTTTTCCTCACTAAATCGCACAATTAGGAGGGCCTGACACGTGACTTTTGAATACTTGGGGTGGGCCATACTGCCCTGGTTCAAGAGGGGTCTCTGAACAGGAATAGCAGGGGGCTGCGGGTCAGGAGTGAGGGGCATCTGCAGAGCCGTGGCAGGGTGGGGGGGAACCCAGGACTGGAATAGCTGCGTGTCAGGAGTGAGGAGCACCGGCGGAGCTGGGAGTGGGTGGTAGCCCAAGGCTGCGATAGCAGGGGGCTGCGGACAGGAATGAGGGGCACTGGCAGAGCTGGGAATCGGGGGGGAGCAAAGGGCTGGAATAGCAGAAGGCTGCGGACAAGAGTGAGGGGCATCTGCAGAGCCGTGAGGCGGGGAACCCAGGACTGCAATAGCTGCGGGTCAGGAGTGAGGCAGAGCTGGTGGGGGACAGACCAGAGCTGGCATAGCAGAGGGCTGTGGACAGGAGTGAGGGGCACTGGCAGAGCTGGGAATGGGGGGGAGGAAAGGGCTGGGATTGCAGGGGCTCCAGTCAGTAGTGAGGGGCACTGGCACAGCTGGTGGGGGGAGCCCAGGGCTGGCGTGGGGAGCTGTAACTGCAGTTCAGGGTCAAAATGCCTGGGCGGAGTTGCGTGGAGAAAGCAGGTTCATGTCTGCCTTCACCATGTCTGGATCCAGGCTGTGCTGCCGGCCCCTTACCTTGCACTAGAGCTCCACGTGCCCCAGTGAACGGGGCGTCCGCATGCCACAGGTGTAAAGGAACTGCAGGAAAGCAGCAGGGAGGCCAGTGCGTCCTGGTGCAGAATAGCCCCTGGAGCCTCATTAGGACCGAGCAGCCAAGTCCTGATGGGCTAGAGGTGGGGTAGGGAGAGGCATTGCTTGAGTTATGGTGGAAACATAGTGTGTTGGGCAGTGCACTCACGCATACCAGCTACCAGGAGTGGGAGTGAGAGTGAGAGCACAGGTCAGGGTCATGGGGCTATTGCCCTACGGGGCCAGCCAGAATCAGATGCTTCGTAGGGGTAAAACAAACAGATGTATTATGGTAGCACCCAGGAGCCCCAGTCATGGACCAAGGCCCCATTTTGCAAGGCGTTGTACATTATTCATTAGGTGTATTACGGTAGTGCCCAGGAGCGCCAGTCATGGGTCAGGGTACCATTATGCTGGGCACAACAAAAAGATGGTGCTTGGCCCAAAGAGCTGACTATCTAATTGCTTAGCTGGGCCGTGGAAGGTGCCCAGGAGACAGGCCGGCAGTTCTCTGAGCGGGGCATGCCTTGGGGGGGTTCTATGTGCAGGACTCAGGATTTGAAGTCTTTGTTGTGTTGTTGTCCCCCACACACTGTAGAGGGTCCCTGGATCCCCTCCAGTCAAGAGGTGCTGGACAGGATCTGTTCTCTTGCTGCACGGGGCCAGATCCTTAGTTCAGCTGTGCTCGTATCCAGCCTGGCAGAAAGGAAGGGGGATCAGACCCATGGCCCATCTAGCCTGTCACCCCACCACGATCGCCGACTGGGGGCTCGGCTAGGAGCACATCGCTAGTTGGCCTGAAAGCAGCCTCTGAGCCACTTCCCCGAGGGGTCCTTCCACCAGCCAGTGGGTCCTGGCTCAGGCACAGCCGTCCCATCCGAGCCCCACCACTGATCCTCATCTCTTTCACTCGCAGAGATCCTCAGCGTTGTCCTTCACAGCGTGAAGAAGGAAAGAGAATGGAAGGTAAGCAGGCCGAACCTGTTGCCCTGGTGTCCCCCTGGGGATATGCTGTATCCATATATCATGCTCCTCCCCCTCCAGCCTCTTGAGATTCATTAGGAACCTGAGCTTTTCCAGGCTGGATCAGATCCCTGCTCTGTCTAGCCCATCATCCATCCCCAGCTAGGCTTGGGTATGTCTGCCTTCCCACTGTGCTGGAACAGACCCAGCTTGTCCAGCTAGCCCCATATCCCCCCCCCCCCCCACACACACACCGGATCAGACCACTGGGACCAGTGAATCAGCCTGGGTGGGAGGAGGACCAGGAGAGTGCCAAGCATGGGGGCAGTATGCACCATTGGGCAGGCAGGTTATTGAGCCCCCGGCATGGACTGGGCTGGGGGATGTGGAGCAGCGGGTTAGGCCGGTGCGGCAGAGGGAGCATTCGGCACGGCAGGAAGGTGGTGGAGATGTTGGGCCAATGGCCTACAGGGCTTTCCTAGGGGAACATGGAGACTCCCCTCGTTCCATTTCTCTGTGCCCTGATCCTGGTTCTGTCCGAGGGCTGGGGAGCGGATATCTGGTGGATCGGAGCAGGGGACTGGGAGCTAGGACTCCTGTTCTGTCCCTGCCTCTTGCACTCACCCTGTCACCTGGGCGAAGAGGCTGATCTCCTCCAGTCTAGGAGGATGGAACCATTCTGAATGGCCGGGTGTCCCAGGTTTGTCTCCTACATCTCGTACCAGCCACTCTGCTCGGAGCCGCTCTCCCTGTAGCTCCTCACGCAGTCCTTAGCACGGTCAGCTCAGCAAAGTGCAGGATTGGTACCGGCCCTGCTGCTCTGCTGTGAAAGGGCTGTGGAAGGGCTCTGCCATTAGCAGTCGCTCTGCTCCCTTGACTGTGCTGTGGATGATGATGGTGGGCAGCTGGGCTCAGGGCAGTGACTAGTTCATCCGAAGTGGAGCGCTCCCCTCTCGCTACCCCAGGTGCTGATCATGGACCACCCCAGCACGCGCATCCTCTCATCATGCTGCACGATGTCCGACATCGTAGACGAAGGCATCACACGTGAGTGGCCCCTCCCTCCCGTCTGCTCCCCCCGCCAGGGCTCCCCTCCCCATTGGATACACCTCACAGTCAGGGAGTTGACTTGTCTACATTCACATTTGCATCTAGTTTCCCCACTTTGCAGCCCCCTAGACGCCCTCCTTGCTATCGGTACCTTCCCAGCCAGGTCTAGTTCCCTTAGCCTGGCACTTTCAGCCCGTGGAGCCTCTTCACCGCTTTTCTCAGACTCCCGCTAACTCCTCGCTGCTCCTCCCCAATGCTGTGGGCAGGGTCCTGGCTGGGGAGGGCGAATGCTGACTCCCTGCTTTAGGGTGGAGGAGCCCTTGGGGTTGAGGGGCACAGAGCTGAGCCAGCACTCTAGCGGGGTGCCCCCAGCACAGTACAGAGGGCCATTCCTTCCCTGCTCCATACTGTGGCAGCATCGCAGCCCACGGCCCCACATCGAAGCGGCTGCTGCATTCTCGCCTCTGGAACGCCCCGGCCTGCTGCCAGCGAACATCACTGTGCCCCTTGGCTTCCCCTCCCCACATCCTGGTGGAGAGCGGCTGGGGCGGGTGGCTAGGACACACTGACCCGCACCCAGTGTCTGCTCTCTCCTAGTTGTGGAAGATATTAACAAGTGCCGGGAGCCAATCCCCAGCCTGGAGGCCGTCTACCTGCTCAGCCCAGTGGAGGAGGTAGGAGCTCGGGCCTGGGGCAACTGGATGGGGAGCAGGGGAGACCCCAGGACAGCTCCTAGTGCTGCCTGGAGGTGGCGCTGTCCGGGGGGATGCGCAGCACAACGTCAGGATGGGAATGGGGCCAGTCAGGGCTCCCCAAGAGGCTGCTTCCCCAGAGCTGGGCTTCATGTTCTTTGCCACGTGAGGCACAGACTGTCCCCCAGACCTCTCCGCAGTGCAGTCCTGTGGGGGTTGGATGGGCAGATGCAGCAGGTGGAGAGAGGCGACCTCAGCTGAGACTCAAAGCGAAGGAGATTCGCTGAGGCAGAGGCTCAGGGAGCAGGGGCTGTTGGGGAGGAGGCTCCTGCATCTGCAGCAGCGAGGTGAGTGGAGGGAGACCAGGGGCAGGGGGCGCTGGCAGAGCAGGGTGAAGCCCAGAACCCACAGGGGCTGCCCGTGGAGGGAGCGCTGTAGGAGAGGACTGCGAGCTGGGGCTTGGGACAGGGCAGCCAGATTCTCACCTGTCACAATGGCCAGTCGAGGGGTCTGAACAGGTTCCAAACACCCTGCCAGGCTAGCTGGCGTGGCGAAGCTGCAGGTGCCCAGCATGGCGCCCGGGAAGGGAGGGGGCCCTGATGGTAGTTGCCTGGGATTGCTGCTCGGCCGGCTGTTCGCTGGACACTGCTCAGAGCCCACTTAGTTCAGCAGCAAGGCAATGCCAGGCCTCATCTGTGGCCGGGCATGGACACTTCTGTGCCAGCAAGAGATGTGGCTGGGCCCTGAGGATGTCCCGGGCACATGGGCACAAGCCCTGCTCCAGGCAGGGAGGGAGCCCAGAGCCAGGGGGGTGAAAACCAGCTCACCTCCCGATGGCATCATGCTAGGCCCTGAGTCCCCAGGGCCTGGGCCTGGGCATGGGCTGGGCCATTTGAGCAGCAGGGAGGGGCCTCGGCAGGTGCTGACAACCCCCCTCTCTCCGCTTTGCAGTCGGTGCAGGCTTTGATCAATGACTTCCAGGGCACCCCCACCTTCAACTACAAGGCAGCTCACGTCTTCTTCCTCAGCCGTGAGTATTGGGGGTCGGGGGATCCCCCAGCTGGGAGCCTGGGCAGCAGCACACTGGAGCCTGTGGGTGGGGGGTCTCTCTCTGCCGGCAGGCCAGTGTGCAGCACCCTGATTATGCTCTGCCCTCCTGCAGGGGGATGCAGCCCCAGCAGGCCAGACTGAATGACCCCACCTATCCCTTCCCCCACCTTCTCCCCCACGGGCCTGCCTCCAGCCAGCACAGCTCACAGACACCTGCAGCGTGTGCCCAGAAAGGCGGCCTCTTGCTACCATTCCCAGCATGCATTGCCCCATCAGTCCCAACTCGGTGGGGGGATGGGACACCACCAGAATACGCAGTGTGTCAGGGTCATATCTGCTTCTCCCCATTACAGCGGCAGGGGGAACCCAAGTCCCCTTCCTCCTTGTGCATTATCCTGAGTTGTACACTCCGGTCACTCAGCCCTGCGGGCGGGCTGAGGCCAGGGTGTGAGACAGGGGCTGCATCGGAGAGATTGTGGCTCCCCCTCGCTGCTGATGCTGCAGAAGGCGAGAACCCGGCATGACTCTGGTTCGCGGGGGCTGGACTCATCATTGACTCCTGTGTGGCCCTGCTGGCTTGCCCCACAAGCGTGCAGCTCTACTGCCCCTGCTGTGCCCGTCCTGGCCCCGTCCGTGGGGGCTGGCGCTGTGCTGGGGGTCCTGAGCCCTGTGCCTGTCACTCCCACCCACTGCCTTTGCCTTGCAGCCTGTCCTGAGCCTCTGTTCAAGGAGCTGAGGAAGTCACGGATCACCAAGGTCATCAAAACCCTCAAGGAGATCAACATGGCCTTCCTGCCCTATGAGAGCCAGGTGAGGGGTGGCCGGGCTTTGGAGGAGCAGGTCCGCGGGGCGGATGATGACGTACGACACCACACCCTTATTGTTTCATGTGGTTTGGCGGGGGAACCTTTCCCTTCTAGGGCCCCGGGTTTGACGCCAGCACAGGACAGCAGGAACTGTGAGAGGTGGAATCGCTGGCTTGCACCTGGTGGGGATGGTAGATGTATGGGGGAGGAGGGCCCTGCCTCCCTGGCTTTACCAGCTCTTACTGATGGTTTATACTAGGCCTGCAAGACAGCCTGATACTCCACACGCCTGCCCTTTACCCAACCACCCCATCCCCTCCTTGTGTCATCAGTGGATTTCCCCCCTCCTGCCCCTGAGGGGCAGGACTGTGGTGTCAGCCCCATTGCATTGATGGGGAAACTGAGGCACAGAGAGACATGAGCCTGGGCTACACACAAAAGCTTTGTTGGTATGGGTTTGTTACAGGGACATGAGAGAAAAAATCCCCCCTGTAACTGATGCAGCTGTGGTGGCAGAGCCCCTGGGTAGATGCCGTTACGCTGGCAAAGCAGTCCTTTCGCCACTCTCGCTGATTTCATCTGGGGTACCGGTGCCAGCTGTGCCAAGAGAAGCTTTGGCTGGTATAAGCTGAGTGTCCGTCAGGAGGCTTTGCTGGCTCACCCGTCCCATTGCGCCAGCAAACCCTTCATGGGCCGATACTGTTTATTGGTGTCCAAGCACGTTTGTCCCAATGGCTCGTTCTGTTCGGCCAGTGAAATAAGCGACAGCGGCAGATGCGCCTTGATGCTGGGTTTGCCCGTGGCTATGCTGGGGCTTTCACCAGACTAGAAGCGTCGCCAAGCCCCCTCCCCCAACATTGAGGGCACCTGGGGGTCTGCAGCCAAGTAAGGACCTGAACCTGGGGCATCTTTATCCCAGGCTGGTGCATGAATCTCTGGCTCGCTATCCCTCTACCACAACAGGAGTGGCACTGGCAAAGGGATCTCTCCCTCACTAGGGGCTCGCTACAGCTCCACCAGGCTGGCCTGATCCAACAGCGCATCTTAGGGGCGCGGTATGGGACACAGCTGGCCTGGCTGCAAGCAGTTGGCACTGGGGTCTGATCTCTGCTCTCCCCCGTCCCCAAGGTGTACTCCCTGGACAAGCCAAAGACCTTCCACAACTGGTTCAGCCCCTACCGCTTTTTCGAAAAGAACAAGCAGCTGGAGATGCTGGCAGAGCAGATTGCCACATTGTGTGAAACCCTGGAGGAGTATCCAGCCATCCGCTACAGGAAGTGAGTGTGCCCAGGGGAAGGGGTACCCAGCTATCCCCTATAGGAAGTGAGTGTGCCATGGGGAAGTACCCAGCCATCCTCTTCAGGAAGTGAGCGTGCCCAGAAGGAGAAGGGTACCTGGCCATCCGCTACAGGAAGTGAGTGTGCCCAGGGGGAGGGGTACCAGCTATCCCCTATAGGAAGTGAGTGAGCCATGGAGAAGTACCCAGCCATCCTTTACAGGAAGTGAGTGTGCCCAAAGGGCGAGGGTACCTGGTTACCTCCTACAGGAAGTGCGTGTGCCCCTCGGGGAGGAGCTGTTTCTGACCCACAGGGTTTGTCTTTGCTGCAGGGACCATGAAGATAACTTCCACTTGGCGCACGCTGTGCTGGCCAAACTCAAGGCGTTCAAGGCATACGAGCCCAGCATGGGAGAGGTGAGCGAGCTGTGTCGGCCACACCCTTGCCATGGGACAGAGCCACGGGGGAGCACATGAGAAGTAGAAGGAAGGAGGAGTGATTTAGAACCTGCTCGGAGATCCTGGCGGGGGGAGGGGTGGGGTCTAGACACCCTTGGAGATCCTGAGGGGTTGGCAGAACAATAGCATTCCCTGTGTGGCTGGACTAATGGCCCCAGCCCTTCTCTAACACTGGCTGTGGGCAGATCTCAAAGTGCTCTACAAAGGCTAGTGTCCTTATCCCCTCTGTATAGATGGGGAAACCGAGGCACCAACTGGGGAAGTGTGTGCCCAGCACAATCTCTCTGTTTATAAACAGGGCAGTTCGGTCAGAGAACTAAGCTTCGGACACAGAGCCTCTTCCACACCTGGACACTCCTGTCTGTGTGTGCTCCTACACCCATCACCATGGTATCAGAATCTCACTAATGAATTCAGCCTCCCAGGGGAGGCAGGGTGGCCTGTGTTACAGATGGGAAACTGAGGCATACAGGGAGTCTGCCAGAGCAGGAATAGAACCCAGCTCTCCCGAGCCTTAGCCACAAATCAGCCCTGGCCTGTGGGCTTCCCCTCGCTCCTGCCATCCCCGTCTCACCCCCAGCAGAGGGGAGCTGCAAACCCACCATGCCCTGGATTCTCACACGGAAAACCCAGTAGCTCCTACCCCCCTAGGAGAAGCAAAGTGATGTAAAATCCAAGGTCTGCCCAGATCTCTCCCTCCTGTTGCCTCTGCTCTTGCTTCCAGCCTTTGCTGAGCTGCTGGGAGACTGTGCACCTGTGACCAACTGGGAATGTTTGTAATATCTTTTATGAATCTGATGCGTGCCTCAGTTTCCCTATATATTTCCTGGCTTCTCTGGCAGGGGGTGAAGGGGAAGGATTCTTGGGGAAGGTAAGAGTCATGCTGGGGGTGGGGCATGTCACCTCCCTGTCTTGGTGAAATGAAGAGAATCCAACACAGATCAGCCTGGGGGCCAGAAAGACCGTGCCGGCTCCAATGGCTCCTGGCTGGATGCTCCCAGCAGGGAATTGGAGCAGGGCCCCCAGCTCGAGAACACAGGGTTGGGAAGGTTTGAGCTGGGGGATGAGTGCGGGAAGCTGGGAGCTCTCGCCTGAGAACTGACCAAGGTCAGGCCGAGGCCTGGTCTACACGAGGCAATTGGGTCGGTGCCACTGCGTTGCTTGGGGGTATGGGAAAGGCGGAGTCACTGAAGCGGAGCAGCTGAAGTGGTTTACATGTAGACAGGCCCTGAGTGAGAGACCCGGAGCTGAAAACAGGTTTCTCTGCAGCTCGGCCAGGCTCTGGGCTGACCAGAACGGCCTCTTGCTTTAACCTTCAGTGGGCTGGGCTGCCCAGGCTGGGGTCCAGGTGCCTAAGAAACCCAACTGTTCTGGTCTCCAAAGCCACCCAGCCCGCAGTCCCGGCACCCTGGGGCCTTGTCTGCACTAGTCCCTCTTGCCTTGATGTTTCCCAGCAGCCAGCCCTGAGGGGTAGCTGGCACAGGCAGTGCTGTGGCACCCACCAGTGCACTAACCACCCCTCTGCTCTGGGCAGGGTGGGGTGACTCGGTGGTTACGCCAGCCCCCATCTGCACTCGGGGATCCCTCCAGCAGAGCCGAACTGGCAAAGGGTGTGAGCAGAGTCCCATAGGGGGTGGGGGCGGGGGCTGAGCATAGCAACCCATCCAGGCTGGGTAGGGCTAGAGGGGAATGATGGTGCCAGCTCTGGGTTCATGTCCCTGCTCTGCCACAGACTCCCTGTGTGACCTTGGGTGAGTCACCCAGCCCCTCTGGGCCTCCATCCCCCTCTGCAATGGGGTGACAGCCCTGACCAGCCCCACGTGCATGGGGGGGCAGGATGCAGCAATGATAGTGCTACAGTGGTGGGGGCCAGATACTCCTCCAAGAGAGGCGCTCCCCCGTCAGCCTCAACCCATTTACCCAGAGGCTGTGGAGACCTGCCAGGCGGATGGGTGGTGGCCGGTCCAACGTTCTGCTCCCGAGCGTGGCTGAAAATCGGGCCACGTACTGAGGTGGGACAGTTGGGGTAGCATCAGGGGCTGTACGTCCCCACCCCACCCACCCCTGACTGTCTGTGCTACCCAGCAAAGAGCAGACGCAGCCCCCCCCTTGCAGAGGTGCTCCTGGGTGGGCTTGGGTTCCACTGGGGCTGCTGGAGCCGGTTTCAGAGCCGTCTGCCATGAGAGCGCAGGGCTGGTCTCCTATCGCCACCTGTTGCGCAAAGAGGGCAGTGCATGCTGATCAGGCAGGAAGCGGGTGCTGGGCCAGCCCCCCCATGATGTGGGTCTGAGATGCTGACCATTTGAGTGGTCTCTGTCCAACTGGATGCTGGGGGGCCACACAGGCTGGGACTGGGGAGCTAGAGCTTCATATGGGGTCCCAGCTCAGATGCAAGGTGGGGCATAGGGATAATGTCCTGTCATCCCCCTCTGGGACCTTGTATCAAAGAGTCTCTGGGCCTGGTGTTGGTTCATGATAGACTAGCCAGGCCCTTCTGGTGTAGTTCCCTCCGTCCCCACACAGCATATGGAGCAGGGGGCAGTCAGGGAGCTGCCTTGTAAGGGGCATGCTCCCGTTGGTGGAGAGGCACGAGCAGAGAGCATGCTTGGGGGAGGGGGGCATTGCTATTTGCATGAGGGGTAGGTAGCCCGTCCCTGCAGGGGGCGTTGCAGTGCAGCTGGTCAGGGCAGGACCCCAGGGCACGTCCCAGCTAGCTTGGGGGGTGTCTCTTGGCTTCCCCCTGGGGTTGGGGGCTGGGCCACAGAGAGGGTGGGTAGTGAAGTTTCAGGCCACCAGGGCCCATTGGATTGTGCCGTGTAAGCCAGGCCAGGAACCCTCTGCCAGAGCAGGAGGTGACGGGTTTCTCTCTCCTTTGCCCCAGGGCCCCGACAAAGCCCGTTCTCAGCTGCTGATTGTGGACCGAAGCTTCGACCTGGTGTCCCCACTGCTGCACGAACTCACCTACCAGGCCATGGCCTACGACCTGCTCAGCATCGAGAAAGACACCTACAAGTAGGGCCTGGCTGCCAGCAGGGGGCACCCCGCACCCTTCCTCAGGCGGGCTGGGGGGGAGGTGGCCCAGGCACCTGCACTGCTCCGCAGCCCCCACGCTCGGGCGAGGGGTGCCGCAGCCTGACCCCATCTCCCCCCTGCAGGTACGAGACGATGGGCATCAGCGACTCGCAGGAGAAAGAGGCGCTGCTGGACGAAGACGACGAACTCTGGGTGCAGCTACGCCACATGCACATCGCTGACGTCTCCAAGTGAGCGCGCTCGGCCCCGCCCCCTGACGCACCCCTCCATGCCCCGCCCATCCACCGGACATACCCCCCGTGCCCCACCCAGGGCCAGGACCCATCCCCCCCGGACACACCACTCCGTGCCCCACCCAATGCCAGGACACCCCTGGACACACCCCTCTGTGCCCTGCCTAGTGCTGGGTCTTGCTACTCCCCCCCACCTTCGGCATACCTCTCCCCTCCCCACCCAATGCTGGGACCCCCTACCCCCACTTTGGCACAGCCCTCCCCTCCCCGCCCGCTGCCAGGACTCCCCCCTTGGACACACCTCTCCCACCCAGTGCCAGGACAGCCCACCCCGTTGACACACCCCTCCCCCTCTTTTCCAGTGCCGGGACTTCCCCCATCCTCCCCTTCAGACACACCCCTCCCCTTTCCTTCCCACCCAGTGCTGGAACCCCACTACCCCTTGGATACACTCCTCTCCCACCCAGTGCAGGGACATCCACCCCCCGCAACACACCCCTCTCCTGCGCAGTGCCAGGGCCCCCCTCCCCCTCCCACCCAGTGCTGGAGCTTGTTCCTGAGACATACTCCTCTTTGAGTGCTGAGACCCCCTGGACCCAGCCCCTCTCCCCAAAGGACCCCTGAGCGCTGCCTTCCAGAGCCACTGTCCACATCTCCTCTTGGGGATCTGCCTGGACACTGTCTTCCCCCGATCCCAGGTCTCCCCATGCACCTTACAGCTCCCTTGAGTGAGTCCCTCACCGACCTCCTGCTGGGCCTGCTGCTGCCCCCAGGCCCCCCCAGCAGGGCGCCAGGAGCCCCCAGAGGTGCACTGAACTCTGCCTTGGGGTAACTTAGGAAGAGGGCCTCCCCCAGCCTGTCTGAGGCTCTTGAGGCAGAGAACCCTGGTGCCTGTGGGGCGGGGGCTCCATCCCCTGTAGCATAGGACAGGGTACCCCCTACCTCCAAGGCAGTGCCTGGCTCCGTCCTGACCCCTCTCCCTGCTGCAGGAAGGTGACGGAGCTGCTGTGCACCTTCTATGAGAGCAAGAGGCTGACCACGGACAAGGTGCGGCAGGGGTTGGGGGGAGCGATTGGGGAGTTCAGGCCGGAGGGACAGGGGGACCCATCCCACTGCCACTGATGGGGAGGGGAGGCTTCCCTGCTGCCCCAGGAGGGGTTGGCGGGGGTGGGGGGGTTGTCCCATTGCTCCCAGGGTTTGCCTGTAAAGGGCTTAGAGGTGTATGTGGAGTCCCCTGCCCCCCAGCCAGAGCTCTGGAGCTCCCCACAGTGGGGGAGGGCAGAGGCCCATGGGGCGGGGTCAGACAGCAGGATCGGGACCGTGCAGGGAGAGCTGCAGGGAGCCAACGCTGGCATCTCCCTGGCCTGCTGCTGCTTTACACCTTGAGGGGCGCTCGGGTTGCGGGGCTCCCGTCTCGTTCCAGCTGGCCTGGAAAGAGCAGGTCTAACCTAAGCCGCAGCCACGCATGGCCTGAGTGACCCGCCCTGCTGCCTCTGCCCTGCAGGGGGCTTCAAGCGCTGGGAGCAGCCGGGATCTCACCACCGCCTCCCTCCAGGCCAACATTGAGGACCTGTCCCAGATCCTGAAGAAGATGCCCCAGTATCAGAAGGAGCTGAACAGGGTAACGGGGCTGGGCTTTTAGTGGGCAGGGGGAGGCCATTCAGTGGGGCTGATGGGAGGGGCAGGGTGCTCTGTGGGGCTGGTGAGGGACAGTAGGGACTCTCCTGGGGGGCAGGGCACTCTGTGGCACTCCGCTTTACTGCCTGATGAGAGCTGCTGACCTGTCCCGTTGGGCAGAGCCATTTTCCCCCCAGGTGCTGTGTGGCACCATGGGCAGCAGCCTGCCTGTCAGTGCCCAGAGCTGCCACGTTAGCCCCACCAAGGGCAGCCCTTGGGTAAAGCCCGTGCCTTGCTGCTGCAGCTCTCGGGAGAGGGCCTTGGTGGGCTTCCAAACCAGCCTATTGGAGCCACTCCTGGCCACTGGCACAGGTACCCCGACACCTGCTGATCTCCAAGCCCCCAACCTCGTGGTGACTAACAGAGAAGCCGTGGGTGCAGGTGCTCTGGACCAGCCAGTGATACGGTAAACTCCCCCTGTGCCCCGGTCTCTCCCCGCAGTACTCCACGCATCTGAACCTGGCCGAGCACTGCATGCAGCACTTCAAAGGAAGAGTGGAGAAGCTGTGCAGCTTGGAGCAGGTGGGTCTGTGGGCAGAGCCTGGCTTGGGGTAGAGTCTGGCTCATGGACTCAGCCCGGAGAGAGGGGTCTCAGAGCCGCAGGCTCACTGGAGCCAGGGTCAGCCCCTCCATGCAGCACCAGGGGTGCAGAAGGAGGACATGGGGCTCGGGTTACTCCCTGGGGGCCAGTTGCTCACCCCAGAGGGAGCTGACCCCAGGGAGGAGGGGGCCCTGGCATGGGGTAGGCGAGCTGTGGGTCAGGGGGCCATCACATCTCCCATCCTGCTGCATGGGCGGGAGGAAGCAGAGTGGCCTGACCTGGGCCTTGTGTGTGCGCCCCCTTCCCCCTGCCCCCAGGACCTGGCTATGGGGACGGACGTGGACGGGAAGAAGATCAAGGACCCCATGAAGATCATCTTGCCTGTCCTGCTGGACCCCAGCGTGCAGGCCTACGACAAGATCCGCATCATCCTGATCTACATCTTCCTGAAGAATGGTAATGCCACAGGCCTGCAGGGGGAGCACTGTGGGGCCTGCTGCTGCAGGGGGGTGCTCCTGGAGGTGGGGCCCAGGCCTGTGGGGCTGGTGGGGAATAGCACTGCTCAGACTGGCAAGCCCTCCTGCTATGCAGGGCGCCCCCCAGCCAGCCGCTTCCCAGGGCCTGTGTCCAGCCCGGCTTTACAGCCCTGTCTTCCCTCTGCCCACCTCTTGGTGCCTGCAAGCCTGCCAGTGCGCCATGCCCATGCTCCGATCTGGGGTCAGATCTGGGGTCAGATCTGGTGGCCTTTGCTCCCTGCTACTGCCTTCCGAGCAGTGTCCGCCCTCCATGCTCCCACAAGCCCGTTCTCTGCAGGGAGGGAGGGAGGATGGAGACACACACCCAGAGCAGCCCCCCAGCCCATTCTCTGCAGGGAGGGGGGATGGAGAGACACACACCTGGAGCAGTCCCCCGGCCCATTCTCTGCAGGGAGGGGGGACTTCCCTCCCTTCCTGCAGGCTGTTCAGATACCATGTTGTGTCTCTGAGCCTCCTGCAACCAGTCCCCTGCCCACCCCTTGTGTCATCCCTGCAGCAGCTCCCTGCTTCTTGCTGCATCCAGCCCCTTCCCCAAACTCACCATGGCCTGGGGAACCTCCCTGACCCTGACACTTGGCACAGTCCCTCTTCCCCCATCGGTTCCTATCCCATGCTGGCTCGGTGGGGCAGGGCCCTGCTCCAGGGCCCTTCCTGTAACCCTGCTCAGGCACTGCCCCTGTGCCCATTGTTCAGGCCAGGGTGCCCTCATGGGGCTCCTCTGGCTGCCTGGCTGCCCAGTTTCCTGGCTAGGGGGTGCTGTGGAGTTGCCAGGCCTCCCCGTCTGCACTAAGCAGCAGTAAATGGTTTGGGGGGGCAGGGGTGGGGCACGTTGCCCTCCCTCCAGCTCAAGGCCTCACAGCCTTTAAGAGCCAGGCCTCGGCTCTGACTCTGCACCTGACTGGCCGCAGAAGGGGGAGCCCAGATCAGGGGGATGGGGGCTCCCATTGCACTGCCAGTGGGAACTAGAGAGACCCCTGACCCCAGTGCCCGAGAGAACCTGTTGAGGGAGGAGCAGCAAGAACCTAAATTCGATCATTAACTGTGTGGGGTCCAGTGGGTTAGAGCGGATGGTGCTGGGAGCCAGGATTCCTGGGTTCTATCCTCAGCTCTGGGAGGGCAGTGGGGTCTAGTGGGTTAGAGGGGGGCTGGGAGCCAGGACTCCTGGGTTTACCCCCAGCTCTGAGAGGGGTGGGAAGAGCAGGATCTCAGGATTTGATCGGGGAACTAGGACTCCTGGGGCCACGGACTCGTGTGCCTGGGCTGTGGGTGCATCCCAGGGGTGCTAGGGCTGACCTGTCTCTCCCCGTGAAGGTGTGGACAAGGAGAACCTCACCAAGCTGATCCAGCATGCCAACATCCAGCAGCAGAGAGACATCATCAACAACTTGCAGTTCCTGGGCATCTCTCTCACACCTGGGGTAAGGGACTGGGGCCAGGGGCCAGCAGCTGTACCCATGCCAGGGGGCAGATCTGTGCTGCACAGGGGAGCCCAGGCCATCCTGGAGGTGCCCCTCTATGGCAGTGACCTACTCCCAGCACAGAGGTGGCCTCTGTCCCTGTACAGTGGGGTGACGCCCTCCCCATAGGAGGGTGACCCCCGAGTTACTCCCCATCTGGGGTGACTTCTTCTGCCCCGGCAGAGGATACTGGAAGTCAGGACCTCAGATCGCCAGCGAGCTGGAGCTGGTGACCACTGCTTGGGGTGGCCATGAGGCGAATGGGGGGAAGCAGCTCTGTTCTCCCATCAGTCTCTCTCCCCTCCTCTCCCTCTCTCTCTCTCTCTCTCTCTCTCTCGCTCAGTGATCCATTCTGTTCTTTTCTCTGCCTCTCCCCTGCCAGCCTGGCTGGCGCGACTCAGGTAGGCCGCGCTCTCCCTGTCTGCCCCCGTTCCCACCCCGCACCTCCTCCCTGCTGCCTCTCACCCCCTCTCCCTTCCTCCCCCAGAGCGGGCAGCTGCGACCGGAGAGGAAGGTGCGGCTGGAATCCAGCTACCAGCTCTCCCGCTGGACCCCCATGCTCAAGGACATCATGGAGGTACCGGGCCATCTGCTTCCTGGCCTTGGGGGTGGGGTTGCAACTGGCAGGCTGGGCCCAAGGGGGAGGAGTTGGTTTGGGGTCGACCATGTGTAGAGCCCTGCATATCTGCACACCATTTCTGCGGATAGTGGATCAGCTGCAGATACAACCGTGCAGGGCTCTACTTCCCAGCAGCACCTGGCCCGTGGCGTCCGGCTCAGGCAGCCTGGGGGACGCAGCGCGCTCGGGGCCGCTGGCCTGCAGCCAGTGGCTGGGCGACAGGTCGGAGTCGGGGCTGTCCAGCACCCACTCGCTCCGCCGCACTGCTTCCTGTCCAGCAGCTCGAGCAGCACCAGTGTCCCCACCAGCTCCTGGGCAGCAGGATTTGGGATTGGAGTGGGTGGGGCCCCGGCGCCCCCCTCCTCCACCCCACTGTGATGCAACATGCTCTGCTGCTGCTGTGTACTGTTGCTCGTGACCCCCCAGGAGGGCACGTGATGAGACACCCCTTCCCCCCAGCCCCCACCCCCTCCACACTGGCCCTTCTCCTCGAGACCCTGCCCCCTCCACGCTGCCCCTTTCCTGCGAGACCCCTTCCCCACCCTCGCTAGCTGCTGCCCGTGAGGATGCGGATACAGGTAAAAGGCGGCTTGTGGATCGCGGGCTGATGCACATCCACACTTTTGTATCTGTGCAGGGCTGTAGCCATGTGAGGGGCTCATCAGAGAGTCCTCTCCTGCTGCCGTCCTTAGGGGTCTTAAATCATAGACACGAGTGCAGGGGAGTTGTCTTACTCGGTGCTGAGATGCTGCCACCTCTGGGGTCGGCCATGGGCGGTTTATACAGCGGTCCCTCACCGGGGCTGAATTCTTCCTAAGGAGTGGCAGGCAGCTCTTAACAGCCGCCCAGCAGCGCTGCCCGAGAGTCTAGGGCAGGAGGTGATCAGTGTGTGGGGCTGGAAGTGCAGGGGATCCAGGCAGCACACTGTCGTGACTGGCACTGGAATCTGAATGGCTGGCAGGGTCCTTGGTCTAACCTCCAGTGAGGAGCAGCTGTGTGACGCTCATCTAAAGGATGAACTCCTGCAGCACAGTACTGGTCACGCCCCCTGCAGACCCCCACCCCGCTTGCTCTCTGCAGTACAGCGCCCCCTAGTGCCGCACTGGGGTCATAGAGCACCCTCTGCTGACTCACTCGCACCCCCCAGCACCCAGTAGCTTTTCCCTAGAGGTCTCCTATCCAAGCACTGCCTGGGCCCAAACCTGCTTAGCTTGTGAGAGGTGACATGGTCACTCCATCCCCTAACCCTTGCAGGGGGCTGAGCCCCTCATCGCCCTGTCCTGTGGGGCACTCCTCAAGAGGGTGGGGGGGCACACTTAGTTGCCTTCAACCTACTGGCTTGGGGCTCCTCCAGGCCAAGAATTAACCCCCTGACCGGAGCTCCTGTCCCTGGCAGATCACAGGTGGGAGGCTCCCAGCCCCTTGTTCCAGTGTTGTGATGGTTCCTCCTGTGGGATTTTGGGGCAGGCAGTTGCGGTAGCCTCAATCCCACGCCTAATCCAATCGGGGTGCCCCCTCTCTGCACCAGCCACAACTTGGCAGGCCTTAAGCTTCCCTGTACAAGTCAATGCAGCAGACTAATGTAAAAGCCCCTATTATGTGGCATTAGGATGTATCATATCTTGGGCCCCCTGCGTGCCTGGGACACACCTCACGGAGCAAGAGGCAGGGCCTGGATCTGCCCGCAGCAGGAAAGGGACACTGAGGGCAGCCCCCTGCCTCTCCCCCCCACCCCCCAAATGAGGGGCCCTGGATCTGGCTGCAGGAGGTCTCCGCCCTCCTCATAACGGTGGATGGGTGGGGAGTTCACAGCAGGGCACTGAGCAGCTGAGGGGGATGTGGTGAGATGGGGGGGCATCACTGGAGGAGTCAGCGTGCTCTTTGCTGGCTCCCCATGCCCCCCCCGGAAAGGGGGCCCCAGGCTGCTCCCCCCAGGGACTGTCAATCATTCAGTGAGGAGCCGTCCCAGCCCCTCCACCCCAATGGGGCCTGGCTTGGCCACCAGATCCGAGGTTCCTGCTGCTTGGCCCCTGCTGATCTGTCCTCCCCCCACCCCCTGCCAGGACATCATTGAAGACAAACTGGACAAGAATCTGTGGCCCTTTTTGTCGGACCCGGTCCCTACCACCAGCTCCCAGGCTGCTGTCAGGTAAGGCTGAGCCTGGCTGGGTGTGGGTGGCAGAGCCCTGACACACACACCCCAGAGTGTAGGAGCCTCTGTGCCTGGGAGTGTGTGGTCAGGACCCTGCCCTCTACGGGGGAGGGGATGTCCAAGAGCCTGGAGCCCTGGAACCCTCTTACCATGTACCCCGCACCCCGGCAGTCCCTCAACACCCCAGGGCCCAGGATGGAGGAAAGGGACTGGCCGAGCTTTAGACAGACCCCCAGCCCAGCGCAGGTGCCACCCTCCCCTACTCCCTCTTGCCTGCTTTGGGACTCCTGTCCCACTCCCTTGGGCAGGGCCTGCCCCGCAGCCTCCTCCAGGCCCTGCCCTTCCATCTGGCATTCCCTCAACGAGCCCCTGGTATCCACACTGCCCCTCTCTCCCCCCAGCACCAGCTTTAGGCATTGGCAGAAGAACAAGCCAGCGGCCGAGTACCGGACGGGCCCGCGCCTCATCATTTACGTGCTGGGTGGGGTGTCCATGTCTGAGATGCGCTGTGCCTACGAAGTGACCCCGGCCATCAAGGGCAAGTGGGAGGTGGTGATCGGTGAGTGGGGCGAGTCCTGGGGGAAAGGGCGGCTGGAATGCCCAGGTCAGGGAGAGTTGGGACCCCCTGGGAGGGGGAGACCCTAGAACTGCCTGCCCAGCACCCACAGGGCTCCCATGCTACCCTCTGTCCTCCCACACCCAGGGCCCTGGGAACAGATGTGCTTGCCCCACATGGCCTGTATCTAGCCGCCTGATCTCCTGGCCTCTGTCTCCCCAGGCCTCTCATTGCCCAGGGACCATGTGTGGGGCCCCAGTCAGACACCCCCAGTAACTCCCATAGGGATATGGCTCACCCCCTGCACACACCCCTCGAAGACCTAAGGGTGAGGAACACTGTCAGCGCATGGATTCTTGCCTGGCTGTGCAGGGTACAGCGGCACGAGGGGTGCGGTGCCAGGCCAAGGGGGATAGGAGACAGTCCCTCCCCCCCTGCACTAGAGCAGGGTCCAGCTGCAAGGATGGGGGTGATGGTGATGCCAGCCACATACCTGCCTCACTGTGCCCACCACTGCCAACCACCTCTCTCTCCCCCAGGTTCCAGTCACATCCTGACCCCCAAGCGCTTCCTGGATGATATCCAAACCCTCAACCAACTGGACCCCGAGGAGGCCTAGAAGCAGCCCCCTCCCCCCAGAGACTCTGCCCCCCACAGTTTGCTGCCCCCAGCTCCACCTCCTCTTCTCAACAAGGCATCTTCCCCCCTACCCTTGGCTGCGGTGTCAGTTCTTGGGCGGGGGGAGGACCCCCAGGCTGCTTGGCTGTTTGGGCAGGGGGCAGGCCAGGGTTCCTCCCTCTGGCACAGCCTCTAGGGCCATTACCCTTTGTGCCCCGTGGCCACCCTGCCCCCGATTGGGTAGGAGAAGAGTCAGGCTCCATTATCTACCAGCTTCAGCCATTCCTACCTCCCATCCCTGGGACCCAAAGCACAGCCCCTCTCCCTCCCCCTCCTGTCACCCCTCTGCCAGCGATGGGGGGGCGCACAGAGGCTGCTACCAGCATCTGGCTTTGGGGGTGTGTGACCCAGCCACTGAGCCCCAGGCTGTGTCTGTCCAGTCTGAAAAGAGTGAAAGAGACCCCCCCCCCTTCTGCCCCCATATCATCCCCATTCACCGCCTTGAGGTGCTGGCCCAGCCCTGGCTCCCTGCACCCTTCCCATCACAGCCTGGCACCCTGGCCTCTTGGCCCTGTCCCCCAGTGGGGACCTCGGCTCCCGAAGGGGGGAGGGGTCCTAGCAGGAGTTGCAGTCAGAGTGCCCAAGTAAGTGGGGGTGGAGCCAGGACTGCGTAGGAGGCGTGTCCAGGGTTGGTCAGCAGCAGGTAGGGTGACCAGATGTCCCGATTTTATAGGGACAGTCCTGATATTTGGAGCTTTTTCTTATCTAGGCTCTTATTACCCCCCACCCCTTGTCCCTATTTTTCACACTTGCTGTCTGGTCACCCTAGCAGCAGGGCAGAGCGGGCTCGCCACCTGATGGGCCTGGATCAAATGCCCCTACCCAGTGGCAGACACCTCCCCACTGCCTTTCCCTGGGTATCAGAGCCACGCCCTGGGCACCTGGAGCCGCAGCTCCATCTGAGGCAGCCAGCTCCAGCCCCCTTGGGTCTGATCAAGCCCTGAGCCAAGCCTCACCCCCTGAATCCCACAGGCCTTAGAGATCCTCTCCCTCTTGCCTGCCAGGCGGGCTGTGCTGGGGCAAGCACTGGCAGGAGTGATCCCAGGTAAAGGCAGTGACCTCCTTTACTGGGAGTGACCTCCAGGGGGTGGGGGGCGCAGGGGGAGAGTTTGTTTGTTCGCAGCTCTGAGTCCCTGCCCCCCCCCCCATTATCACAAAGTCAGTGCTGGCCCTGCCCCCGGCTACTGCCCTGCTGGGCATGTGCCTGGGCCAATGAAGTGCATTGCCAAAGGCTGGCCGAGGTCTCTGCTGCTGTTCACAGGCGGGGGAAGGGAGGGCACAGGGCGGGGCGGGTGGCTGAGGGCCCAGGGAGCGGGATCTCCCCAACTCCCCCTCCAGCCCTGCTGCAGGTCCCAGGTGTCCTGGCTCCGAGTCACCCGGCCAGCGCTGCCTCCCCGCACCCGGGAGCAGGGTGGGGCAGTGGCTGCTCCTTTCACTGTTGGACCAGGGCCTGGGGGCTGCTCTGCTCTGGCCTGTGGTCACCCCCTGCTGGTGCAGTGCTGGCTCACCCAGCCGTGCCCCAGAACCTCCACAGTTCCCTGTGTCCCCCTGCTCCTACTGCCTTGTTCTGCCTCTGGTCCGTGTGCCAGAGGGATCAGGAGGGAGCCTCAGGAGTCCCCTCAAGCTAGCTATGGGGTCCCCATCAAGTGTGGCTTGGGGCAGGCACTGAGCAAGCACCAGGGCCCAGCCCCCAGGCTGGCCCCACAGGGAACCATACCCACCCAGCCCCTGCCCCTCCCAGAATCAGCGCTGGAACCCAGCCCTCTGCATCCCAGCCCCTGCTCTAACCACTAGCCCCTGCTTCCCGCTCAGATGTGGGACAGAACACCTGCCTCCTTGGTCCCCCTCTAGGGCCTGGCCTTTGCCCCAACCCACACCTCCTCCATCCTCCTGTGCCTAGAGCTGCCCCAGGGTCCCGCCACCCCGGCTGCTGCTGGCCCCCAGCCCTTGGGGCCCTGGCTGGCACCTGCATTGTGTGAGCAGCTGTGTAGGCTCGTCCTGCCAGCCAGGCCAGGGCTCCCCTCTGGCACCCTCTAGCCTGTGCCAACAGCTGGGGGTGCAGTGGCAGTGTCCCCAACCCCCCCCTCGTTGGAAGGTGAAAGGAGCCAAGGAGGGGCTGTGAGAGAGCCCCATTCTCCTACCCTTCCCGCACCCTGCTCCCCCGGCTCAGCTCGGAGACTCGTCCTGCCTCTGTAGTCACTGGGCATGGGGGTTAGCGCCATCAGCAACCCCACCCCCCACCAGCTGGAGACAGTGAGAGACTAGTGCCAGGTCAAGGACCTGCCCCAGGTCCCGGAGGAGTATTATGGGGGATCAGGGCCCAGAGCAGGGGTGACCGTGGTGGGGGATCAGACCCATCACTCATGAGGGTTGGGGGTTGTCTAACTTCTCCTCTCAACCTGCTCGCAGGCTGTGACCCCTCCTGCCCTCTCCCAGCCCATCCCCTGCTCCCTTGGTGCCCAGGGGGCACTCAGCCAGCCACACATGGTCGCGCACCCCATGAGGTGGGAAGGAGGCTTCAGGCCTGTGAGCTGTGCTGTGCCAAGGACCAAACCCAGCTTACCCAGGTCCTGGGAGATTTTCGGGATGCACAGAGTCACTGCTCTGGTTGCCTGTGACCCCTCCCGCCCTGACCTGCGGTGTCCCAGCCAGGCCAGTTGGGGCGGGAGGGGCGGGAGGGGGGAAGCAGCACGGCTATTGCAGGCAGCTGGGGAGGGTGGGGGGCTGGAGGGCACTGACTTGGCCGTGCAGCCATGGGTTGGGGCTGAGCCGGGTTTGGCGCAGGGATGGCCTGGCTGGGCGCACCCTGTTTGTGATCATCTGGGCCTGGCCTAGGCCACGTTAGGCTAGCACCCCTTCAAGCCCAGTGCCCCTGGCTGGTTCACGGGAGGGCAGGCGGCTGCTTCCCAGCCCAGCTGGGGGCTGCCCTGGGTGGGAGACAGGCAGAGGGAGAAAATGCAGTTCCTCTCTGCAGCAGGAGGGGACCAGCCAGGTCAGACGCTCTCAGCCTATGTGCCCCCCTGCAGCCCAGACTCTGCATTGCACCCCTCCTGTGCCCCTACCCATCTCACCCTGCCATGGCTCCCCAGCACCTGCCAGCCTCAGAGTGCCCCAGGCTTGGCAAAAGACAATCCCAGCCCCCCAGGGGGCTTGGAAAATGCCCAGCAGCACCCATGTGACACAAAACCTCAATAACAGGCACCCAGAGCGGGAGTGACTCACACGGATTTGGGCGCAGAGCTGGGCATGGAACCCAGGAGTCCTGCCTCCCAGCCCCCCTGGCTCTGCCCATCCTTCTCTCCCCCCATACTCCTGCTAATAATTGCACATGCAGCCTGCTGGGGAACGTGCCCCGGCACAGGTCAGTCCCGTAGAGCCCAGCAGGCCCCGTTTCCCCTCCCCCTGGGCCAGCTCCTGTCTCCCTGCTGGGCACACGAGCATGGCCAGCGCTGCGTGCCTGCTGTGGACGGGGTGAGAGACCCTGGCACCTGGGATCTGCTGCTCGGGCCCAGCCCCAATCTGCTCAGCTGCGGAGCTTTCCATCCCTGATCCCCGTGGGGCATTATCAGCCACAATTAACAGCCATTTGGATAATTGCTGCGCGGCTGCCAGGCAGGTGGGCGGCGAATTGGGGGCGCGGAATTAAAAAGCTCCGGTGGAGACACCTGCCCGACTGTGGGCTTGCCAGCTCCCCCCATGGCTGCCCTTACAGCTGGGCTGCCACTGGGGCTCCGTGTGCACCCCGGGCCTGCACCTTGAGCAAGGGGCACCCCAGCCACACACGCTGTACCCCTCAGCCTGCCCCCAGAAGCAGGAGGGGGGTGCAGGCCTGAGACAGCTGGCCATGCGCCTGGTCGGTGCCAGGAGGGAGGGTGGGTCCAGCAGACAGGCCCAGCCCCTCTGCCCTGGCTCTGCCAGGCTCTGCCCCAGGCCCTGGTGAGGGCAGCTGGAGAGGGCTGCATGCATCAGCCCATGCAGTGGGCCTGGGGGAGCTGATCACTGTGCTGGTCCCAGCCCTGGGGGCTGGTGGGAATGGGGTGCCAAGATGCCCCTGTCTCCCAGTGCCAGCTGTGCCAGGGCCCCCAAGACCTTTGGGCCTGGACTGGGGGGATCATGACGAGGGCGGAGCTGGGACCCAGGGACAGGTGAAGCTGCACCAGGCTTGCAGAAGAGCTCATCCTGCAGAGACCTGCATGCAGACCCTGCTGGAGGGAGATTGTTTGGGGCAGAGCGGGGTGACTTGGGGGGCTTACAGCAGAGCTGGGGGGAGGCAGTGGGGGTAGCAGGGAGGGGGAGAGGTTTACAGTAACTGCAAGCTGTATACAGTGCATGGGTGGAGGGGCCAGGGGGTGATTTGGGGTGGGGCAGTGGGAGGCAGAAGGTGCGGGTGGGTGATACCCCCATGCAGCAGCAGTGCCCCCTGTAGGCAGTACGGGTGCATCCAATGGGCCCTAGGGGAAATATTGTCTAAAGATCAGAGTTCACCAAACCCAGGCTGAGCTAGCCCTGTCCCCAACCTGCCCATCCCTTGTGGGTATGGACTGCTGGGTCCCTGCCCTGGGCCAGGCCATGCTGGGGGCTGAGCAATCCCAGAATGATGCCCAGCGCACACCCCTTCTCCCGGGCAGGGACCCAGCATCTCGTTCCCCAGCCCTCCACAGAGTCGGCCCCCAACCTCCAGGGCTGGGCGGGGGGTGGGGAAGGCGACCAGCCTGAGCCAAGTTCACAATTATGCAACCAACCAGCCCGTGTGATGCTGCTTATCATCTTACCTCACAGCCCAAAGCCGGCTCACCCGCCACTTTCATGGCATTTTGTTGCCTGAAATTAAATCTCATTTCCTAATTACTGGGTGGGCTCCAGCTGCTGGGCTGGGCTGGGCTGGGCTTTAAGAAGGGGGCAGCGTAGTGTGATCAGCATCAGTCACAGAGACAGCTTGTTGCAGAGAACCCCCCCAAAGCCCAAGACCCCCTCACCACAGCCAGCCCCCCAGGCTGCATCTAATGAGGCCCACTCACCTCCCTCTGCCCTGCAGGAAACTCAGCCTGGCTGGTTCCTACAGGGCCCATCCAGCCCAGTATCCCCTCTCCCTGCTGTGAGCAAACATCAGGCCCTGCCCACTTGCACGTTCCCAGAATCTGGCCAGCCCAGCGCTGATCGTGCAGAAACGCGCAGTCCTGGACAGTGCTCGCCACAAAGGACTCACACAAACACATTCCAGAAGCATGGTACAAAAACCACAATATCAAGAATGGTGCAAAAACATTCCCCAAGGATAACACGAACACACTGAGCCCTCCTAAAAGATAAGGTCAAATAGCAACGTAATAAATACAAATGTTTTAATCAAACCAACATGTACAAAAAAAATGGACAATAACTAGCCAGGTCAGAGGGCAGTATCTAAGTCAGAGGGGCAGCTTGTTTGTATCAGGGTATCTCTGAGAGAATGTGTTGGTCCAGCCAAGGGGGCAATGGAAAGTCCCGCCATTCACTTAGCTGTGTCCATTGTCACAGGCATACGTGTCTTAGTATCCTCGTAGAGTCTGCCAGGTGCTATTAGCATGCCTTGTCAACAATAGACCTGGCCGGGTGCCTTCGTCCCTTAACGGATCTTGTGGTCATTGGGCGGTTCACTCAAGGTCTGCTGTGCTGGCTGTCTGCACAGAGCTGGGGCAGCACACAGGGAGAACACACACACATGCAGTGAAATGTCTAACAACAGAGGCAATCAGTAAGATGTTTCGCAATGGCTCGTTTGGTTTCAATGGGCAGGCCCAGCACTTTACACTAATTCATGCTTCTCCCCTGTTGTGGAAGTTACACAGGCCATGGCTACACTACAAAATCAAATCGCCCTGCATGCAGCCGCCACAGTAGTTACAGCACTTGTGTGTGTGTACACCTGGCTCTTTGTGTCTGTGGTGTGTGGTATCGATTGTACTGTCAGTGTGGGGCATTGCGGGACAGTTGATGAAAGCAACGCAGTATGTACACTGACACTGCATTGACCTAACTACGCTGACTGGGGGAAGTGGCATGATTAAGTCGGCAAAGCAGGTGAGTTACATCAGCGGGAGCCAAATTTTAGTGTAGACGCAGTGTTAGGTGGACGTAAGCTGCCTTGCAAACTCAGTGGTGTAGAGCAGTTACAGAGGTTTATGATGCAAACATTCATTCTGACTTTATACCACGGGCTACAGAGGTTATGGGAGAGATCAATCCTGCAAGCAATTCCACAAGTCGAAACACTCCACACACACTGATCAGCAGCTGTTGTCACACGGCTAACACACAGGCTGGGTCAAGCTCTGCATTTGTCAGTGTTCAGTGAGGCCTGGGCATGAGCTGGCACCTGGTCTGCTAGCGTCACAGGACCCATCTAGCCCAGTACCCTGCCCTCTCCCTGCTGCCTCCTTCCCCAAATCAGATCAATGGGGCCAGACACCCCAGCACCAGCTACTTCAGAGGAAGGTGCAAGAACCCCCTCCTAGTGGCTAATGATGACATAACCAGTCGGGGGAGGGGGGCATATCTCCCTCATCCTGACAGTCAGCAGTGGCCTTGCGCCCTGTTTTCTAAATTCTGTCCTGACACCCTTGCTCCCCCACCCCCCACCATCCTTGTCTGAATCCTGCCAGACTCGCAATGTCAGTGACATCTAGTGGCAGTGAGTTCCCCTGGCTAACTATGTAACTTCCCTTGACATTTGCTTTCACAGAGCGTCCCATTGCTCTTGCAACACTGGGGCAGGTGAAGGGGGGGGGCAAATAGGAGCACCCCCCTCCTTTCATTATATTCTGTACCTATTTCAGCCCTGCTTCTTTCGCTCCTCTTTTAACTAAAGCCTGAGCTTTTTTGTTGGTAAATTGGCCTTTTTCTTGACAGTGTTGTAGAAAAAATTTGCTTCTTTCTAAACATTTCAGGTTTTTGATGAGCAATTTAAAAAAAGCCTTCGAAAAATTACCCCTCCCTCCCCCATTTCTCTGCCCTTTGTCCTTTTCTCATTTGCCACTGGAAAGTGGATGGGAGGGGATGAAAAAAACCACACACACACACACATATACATTTTTGGCTTTTGAAAATTTTTTGCAAGGGGTGAAAACATAAGGGTTCCATGCACCCCCCCAAATTTCCAAGGCAGCTCAATTGTGGGGCTGCTGCTCTTCCTGCTGCCCTTCTAGTGCCAGGGTAGACCAACACCCTGTCACACTTTAACCCTTAAATGGCCAGCATTGCCAACGCCCATCATTGCATGGTGAGCTCAGCACTGGGTGGGTGGGTGAGTTGGAATGGGATCAGTAACGAAGAATCTTCGCTTTCGTTAGATAAAGTGCCCACCCTCGGCGTGGAGGAGAAGCCCCAGACCTCGCACCTCCCAAACACAGCCACGCCAGAATGCAAACAAATATTAAAATCTTGTGATTTTTAAAGCAAATCTCATGATTTTGAGGCCTGACAAGTGACTTCTGAATGTTGGGGGGCAAGAGGGGCACCAAAGCTGATGGGCCCGCTCGGCCTTCGTGCCATCTGGACAGAGGCACCTGTGTGGGACCCGGGGTGGCTCGTGACTCCCCACACTTGGGACAGACAATACTAAACATCTCCTGGCTCCCCCTGGCAGTGCGTGGAGGGAAAGCCGCTCCCGAGCTATGGCCACAGAGTCTTCTTTTAGAAGATGACAGGACAAGGAGTAATGGTCTCAAGTTGCAGTGGGGGAGGTTTAGGTTGGATATTAGGAAAAACTTTTTCACTAGGAGGGTGGTGAAACACTGGAATGCGTTACCTAGGGAGGTGGTAGAATCTCCTTCCTTAGAAGTTTTTAAGGTCAGGCTTGACAAAGCCCTGGCTGGGATGATTTAATTGGGGATTGGTCCTGCTTCGAGCAGGGGATTGGACTAAATGACCTCCTGAGGTCCCTTCCAACCCTGATATTCTATGATTCTATGATTCAAGGGAGGCAGTGTGGCCTAGTGGGTAAAGCACTGAACTGGGATGCAGCAGGCTGGAGGTCTATGTCTGGCTCTGCCACTGGGTGACCTTGAGCAAATCCCTTCCCTGCCCTCTGCCTCAGTTTCCCCATGTGTACAGTGGGGATGATGACACTGACCTCCTTTGGGAAGTGCTTTGCTGGACAGTGCTATATAAGATGAATAATAATATTCTGGGCTGGTGGGGGTAGGGGGCGTCTCTCCTCTCTGGGGCACGGGTTCGAATCTGTCCCAGGGGAGCAGTGTCTGACAGTGGGTGGTGGCTGTGGAGAGGGGCTCAGTCCAGTTCCTGTTGGGACAGCACCCGCGTTGCCTACCGGCTGTGGGAGTGGCACGCTGGGGCTACAGAGCCTGAGCTCCGCTCTGCCCCTAGATGGGTCCCTTCAGGGCAGGGCCGTTGGCGTGGGGGATGGGGGTGTGACGCAAGCCTTGGGCTCTGGGGCAGTCGAGCTGGCCCTTTTCCCAGTGCTGGAGTCCCCTCCACAAGGCCCAAAGCTCCCCAGGCCTGAATCCTGGCCCCACGGAGCCCGGCTCAGGGGGGAGGAGGGGATGGGAAGGGGGGGTGGTTTCCTGCAGCTGCCCTGTCTCTCCGGTACAGCCAGTGGCCTTGGCACTCTGGGGCAAGGCAAGTCACTTTCCAGCCCCCACCCCTGGGGCCAGGGGGCACAGGCCAGCCCAGGGCTCTGAGGAAGATGGGGCGCGCCCTCCGCCCCTCTGGTTTAAACGTCGCTCTGTCCCATCCCCCCGCTCCACGGCCCCGGGCACAGCTCTCCTCTTTCTGCATCTTCCCCTCCTGCTCTTTAGGATCTGGCCCCCTGGGGTACCCAGGTGTCAAGGAAACCCGCTCCCGGCTGGGGAGCCATGGTTGGCTTTTGGGCCCCAGGCTTCTGCATGGCCCTGGCTAACGAGACCCCAGGGAGGGCAGCGCTGCCCGGCCTGGGCCTGGGCCTCGGCAGGAGCTGCCAGTGGAGGCTTCTCCAGAGCCCTGCAGAGTGCAGGAACGGGGCTGAACTGGGGCCAGCATCAAGGCCATGGGAGGGACCAGCCAGGTAAGGGGCTGGGTTCCCCACTGTTGGGCCCTATGGGGGGGCTGGCTGAGGGTCCCTGTGCCCATGGCGGTAGAGGGATCGCAGGGACGAGGCCCTGGGGGCTGCTGGGAGTTTGGAGAGGGGTCCGTGTTCAGCTCCCATCTCCCCACACACGCTTCTGATCCAGAATGGCCTGGGTGCGAGACCTTCCCCTGGCTGGTGCCGAATGGCCAGTGTTTGCTGGGATGCTTTGGACCCGGCAGCTGCTCCCTGCCCCTGGGGGAGGTTCATCGCTGGGGCAGTGCTGCCAGCCCCAGAGACTGAGGGCCTGGGCCCCACAGCAGATCACTCTGGACTCCACCCCTTGCCCTGCCCGAGAAGGCGGGGAGGGCACTCTTGGCCAGTCCTTGGCTGTCAGCTAATCCCCGTCAGAGCATGGACCCATCCCTCTAGGGACGGGGTTGAGACCCCCAAACTCATGTCACACATAGGCCTGCTGGGCGCTGGCAGTGGGGCAATCCCTTCCCTGCCAGGGACTGCAGGGGGAGGCTCTTGGGGCAGAGATGGGACCAGCGGGGCATCCCTGGCACAGCGGGGGAGCAGGTCTGTAGTCCTGGCCTGGAGAATCCGTTATCCACCTCTCATTACCCGCTGCCCAGTCGAGGCACCGAAAAGAAACCGTGTGATTGTAGGTGACCTATCGAGTGGCACCTAGTGCAACTCAGAGCGACATGGCTGGCACGAAGGGCTCGGTGAATGGGGAGGGCTGGCTGGGAGCAGGGCACTGACTGAGTCACTGGGCTCCCACGGCCAGAAGAATCTCGGCCCCGGCCTTGCACCACCTCAGGGCCCCAATCTCTTGCCCACCTCCCTGGCAAGAGGCCCAGCAGCCCTGGTCACTCCCAGGACTAGAGTCACTTGTATTCCAGTCACTCAGTTCATCCCTGGGGTTGAGATGTAGCCACCTCTGGGGTGGGGCGCAGGGGCTATTTATACAGGGATCCTTTGCCCAGCACTGAGATGCAGCCACCTCTGGGGTGGGACGGAGCAGCTGTTTAACAGCCACACAGCACAGTAGATTAGGACAAGTCAAGAATCCCACATCTAGTTGCACTGTGCTGCACAGAGCGTGGGGAGCTGGCTAGGGAGCCAGGGGGGAGGGATAGCTCAGTGGTTTGAGCATTGGCCTGCTAAACCCAGGGTTGTGAGTTCAATCCTTGAGGGGGCCATTTAGGGATCTGGGGCAAAAATTGGGGATTGGCCCTGCTTTGAGCAGAGGGTTGGACTAGATGACCTCCTGAGCTCCCTTCCAACCCTGATATTCTATGATTCTATGACCAGGCTGCACTGCACATGGGCTCCTTAGTGACAAGCGCTCAGGAGCTTAGATTTACAACCCCCAAAATAGCACAAATTGAGCACTATGCTGGGGCCGGCACAGACTAGAAGGGTCCTCCCACCCCACTCACTGCAGCCCCTAGCACCCCATAAGCTCCATCCATGCAGAGTAAGGGGACTGGCACATGGAATTGCAAGCCCAATAGCAAGGATTTCTGATGACTCTGTAAACTCGGGGTGGGGGAGTGGAGAATTGCTAATATAGTTCCTATTTTTAAGAAATGGAAAAAAACGTGGTCCAGGTATCTACAGGCCTTTTAATTTGACCTCAACTGTCTGCCAGGTCTTGGGACAAATTTTGAGAGAGAAAGTAATGAAGGACAAAGAGGTGAACGGTAACTGGGATAAAATATCACCTGGTTTTACAATCGGTGGGTCCTGCCAGGCCAACCTGATCTGTTTCTCTGCGAAGATAACTGAGGTTTTAGGCAAAGGAAATGCAGTAGATCTAATCCAGTGGTTCTCAAACTTTTTGTGTTGGTGACCCCTTTCAAACACCAAGCCTCTGAGTGCGACCCCCTCCCTTAAAAATTAAAAACACATTTTTGATATTTAACACTATGTTAAAAACTAAATTTAAACCCTATGGCTTAAAATGAATTTACCTTTACTCACTGCTTTTAAATTAAGACTAAAACACAGAGGGTGGCGGGGCTCGGGGCTGACAATCCTGTGTGTGCTCTCAGCTGATAACCCTCAGCATGGCCGGGCTCCGCCTGAAACCCCATTACAGGGATCGGGGCTCACAGCATCCTGGATGCCCCAGCTCAGGGCTCACAGCCCCACTCCTGGTTGGGGTCAGGACTTGCAACCCCATGTGGCAGTCGGACTCAGGGATCACAGCCACGCTCCTGGCCAGGGTTGGGGTCTGGGCTTGCAGCCCTGTATGGGGGTTGGAGTCGGTGCTCACAACCACGATTCCCTGTCGGGGTCGGGGCTCACAGCCCGGCCCAGGGGTTGGGGTCAGGACTCACAGCTGCACACCGGGGTCGTGGCTCACAGCCCGGCGTCGGGGTCGGGACTCACAGCCGCACACCGGGGTCAGGGCTCACAGCCTAGCACAGGGGTCGGGACCCACAGCCGTGTGCCCGGGTTGGGGCTCGTAGCCCCGCAGCTCCACACAGGGGTCGGAGCTGACAGCCTGGCGCAGGGGTCGGGGCTCGCAACTTACAGCCGCGCGCTGGGGTCGGGGCTCGTGATCCCCCACTTAACCGGGTTGTGACCCCCAGTTTGAGAACCAATGATCTAATCTACCTGGATGTCAGTGAGGCATTTGATACAATTGGGAAATTATTAGTTCAATTGGAGAAGATGGGGTCTAATATGAGAACTGAAAGGTGGATAAGGAACTGGTGAAAAGGACCTGCAGAAAAGGACCTGGGGTTACAGCAGATGAGAAGCTGGATATGAGTCAGCAGTGTGCCCGTGTTGCCAAAAAGGCTAACAGCATATTGGGCTGCATTAGTAGGAGCATTGCCCACAGATCGAGGGAAGGGATTATTCCCCTCTATTCAGCACTGGTGAGGGCCTCATCTGGAGTATTGCGTCCAGTTTTGGGGCCCCACTACAGAAAGGATGCGGACAAATTGGAGAGAGTCCAGCAGAGGGCAATGAAAATGAGTAGGGAGCTGGGGCACGTGACTTATGGGGAGAGGCTGAGGGAACTGTGGTTATTTTGTCTGCAGAAGAGAAGAGGGAGGGGGGATTTGATAGCTGTCATGGAGTCCCCGGACGATGCTCTGGAACTGCTCCCCATGAAGCCAGTCAGGACTCTGGGGAAGTCTCCTGTCTGTGAGCAGACTGTCTGCAGGACACACAGCTCACACAGCTTCCTGGGTCTGACCTCGGAGCATTCAGCATCCTCTGCCCCTCCGTGTGCTTCCCACAGCGAGTCCGCTCAGGCGGGGCTCCTGGGGAAGCCAGAGGGTCCTGCACCCCAACTTTGCAGTCAGATGTGACTCTCAGCCAGCCAGTAAAACAGAGGTTTATTAAACGACAGGAACATGGTCTAAAACAGAGCTTGTAGGTGCAGAAAACAGGACCCCTCAGCTGGGTCCATTTTGGGGGGCAGTGAGCCAGACAACCACGTCTGCCCTTCACTCCATGTCCCAGCCAGCCCCAAACTGAAACTCCTTCCAGCCCCTCCTCTTCTGGGCTTTGTTTCTTTCCCGGGCCAGGAGGTCACCTGATTCCCTTGTTCTCCAACCCTTTAGCTCTCACCCTGCATGGGGGAAGGGCCCAGGCCATCAGTGGCCAGGAAACAGGGTGTCGGCCATTCTCTGTGTCCAGACCCCTGCACACACCTGCCCTCTAGGGCTCTGCAGTGATCATACACCCTTATCCCACCACCTAGATACTTAAGAACTGCATAGGGAAACTGAGGCACCCCCACACTATTCAGAGGAACCATTAAGAACAGTCCCACTTCATCACATCAGTGCCCCCCCCCAACTTGTCTAGAGATTTTATCGGTGGTAGGCATCGGACACGGTGATGGCACTGAACTTCCCATATCCACACAGAACCGGATCGACCCATCCTTCTTGGGGACCAGCACCATGGGAGAGGCCCAGGGGCTGGAGGACGGCTGGATCACCCCTAAAGCCAGCATGTCTCCAACCTCTCTCTCCAGGTCCTGGGCTGTTTTCCTAGTGACCCTGAATGGGGAACACCTGATGGGAAGATTGGCTCCTGTTTCCACCCGGTGAACAGCCAGGTTAGTGAGCCCAGGCCGGCTGGAGAACAGCTGCCGGTGTGAAGGCAGCACGTCTCTGATCTCTGCCTGTGGGGCAGGGGTTAGCTGGTCTGAGAGGAGAATTGATTCCAGCGAGGGGTCAGCCCCCACCTCAGGGAGGAGTCCCACCAGGGGATCCTCTCCCTTCTCCTCCCACTGCCCACACCCAGCCAGCCCCAACTTCTCCCTGTCCCAGTATGGCTTCATCATGTTGACATGGTGCACCCGGTGGCGGTGTGCCCGGATGGACAGTTCCACTACATATTTCACTTCATTTACCTGTCTGATGACCTTGAAGGGGCCGTCCCAGGCAGCTTGCAGCTTGTGCTTCCTCATGGGGATGAGAAGTATCTCCTGGTCCCTGGTAGCCTAGAAGCAGGCACGTGCTGAGCGGTCGTACCAGACCTTCTGCTTCCTCTGTGCCCTGGCTAGGTTTTCCCTGGCCAAGCCCATGAGCTCCGCGAGCTTTTCCAGAATGGTCAGTACATACTCCATCGGGGGAGGCCTTCCCCCCGCACTCTTCCCTCATCAAGTCGAAGGGTCTCCTCACCCTCCTCCTATACAACAACTCGAAAGGGGAAAACCCTGTGGATTCCTGGGGCACTTCCCTGTATGTGAACAGCAGGTGGGTTAAATACTTCTCCCAGTCCTGTGGGTGCTGGTCCATAAAGGTTTTCAGCATCATCTTTAGGGTCCCGTTGAACCTCTCTCCCAGCCCGTTGGACTGAGGGTGACACGCCGAGGCCCAGGTGTGTCGGACCCCACACTTCTCCCACAAGCACTGGAGCAGGGTTGACATGAAGTTGGACCTCTGGTCTGTAAGGACCTCCTTGGGGAACCCCACTCTGCTGAAAATGGTGAGCAGCGCGTCTGCCACGGTGTCTGCCTCCATAGACGACATGGCCACTGCCTCGGGGTAGCGCATAGAGAAATCTACCCACCAGAATGTATTTCTTCCCCGACCGGGTTGCCCTGCTGAGGGGCCCCACTCTGTCCATGGCCACCCTCTGGAAAGTCTCCTCTATGATGGGCAGAGGTCTCAGAGCTGCTTTACACTTATCCTGGCTCTTCCCCACCCTCTGGCAGGAGTCCCAGGCCCTGCAATACTGTTGGACGGCGTCAAAGGCGCCGGGCCACTAAAAGTTCTGCAGCAGCCTCTGCCTGGTGCGCCAGATGCCCTGAAAGGGGAATGTTGTGGTGGTACCTCTGGGGGACCACCAATTGCCTCCTGGCTTTCCAAGGTTCAGTTGGCCCTGAACCAGCCCATTCCTGGTACAGGAATCCCTTCTCCCACAGGAATCTCCCCCGGCGGTCCTCCCCCTGGGATCCTGCACCATTGTGGCCAGCAAGGGCCCTCAGCTTCTCTAAGGAGGGATCCTCCTGCAGCTCCATCCAGTCTCCCTCCTGCCCCCTATCTGCTGTTCACAAACTCATCCACTAGTGCCCCTGCACTGCGCAGATCTTTAGCCTTCCGGTCCACTAACCACATCTTCAGGTCTGGAGGGTAGATGTCATACAGCTGCCCCAACCCCACCGGGTTACACACCTCCGCTGCGGTAGTGGCCCCTGTGCCCTTCCCCCACCTATCGAGATATTCCCCCAGCAGATTGGTGACCTCCTTGTAAGTGACACCTGGTGTCTTGCGTACACCCCGGAATTGTTTCCTGTACGCCTCGGGGGTCAGTTCAAACTTCAGCAGCAAAGCCTGTTTGAACAGGTCATAGTCCCCCATCTCAGTATCATCCATTTGGCTGAATGGCTCTATGGCCTTGGGATCCAGCAGGGGGGTCAGATAGTGTCATAACCATACAGCTCAGGGTAGCCTAGAATTCCTCCTTACCTAGTATTGGCCCATTCCCAGCTTCTGGCAAACAGAGCCTAGGTACACTTCAGAGCTTGGTTTTGCATCCCTGCTCATCCTGACTAATTCATGAACTTATCTAGTTCTTTTTAAAACCCTGTTATAGTCTTGGTTTTCACAACTTCCTCTGGCAAGGAGTTCCACAGGTTGACTGTGCATTGTGTGAAGAAATACTTCCTTTTGTTTGTTTTAAACCTGTTGCCTATTAATTTCATTTGATGACCTCTAGTTCTTGTGTTATGAGAAGCAGAAATAACACTTCCTTAGTTACTTTCACCCCCTTCGTCATCTCTTTTCCAAGCTGAAAAGTCCCAGTCTTCTCTCTTCTTATAAGGAAGCTGTTCCATACCCCTAATAATATTTGTTGCCCCTTTCTGTATCTTTTCCATTTCCAAGATATCTTTTTGAGATGGGGCGACCACATCTGCACACAGTATTCAAGATATGGATGTAGTGTGGATTTATATAGAGGCAATATGATATTAATTCTGCTTATGCTCAAATAAATTGGTTCGTCTCTAAGGTGCCACAAGTACTCCTTTTCTTTCTGTTAATGTTGCATTTGTTTAATCACTGTACAGTGCCTAGCACAACAGATCTTTGTCCATGACTAGGGCTCCTGGGCACTATGCTAATACAAATAAATAATAACAATGATGATGCAGAATACACCTGAGCTCTCCCTCCTGTAGCTGGGCTGGCTCTGCAGAGTTAAGATGAGCAAAATGCTACAAATCCTCCCCCTTCTCATTTTTGTCACGACCGTCACAGCTCTGATTCCAATACACACACACAGAGCAGGCCAACTAAGGAGATGCCATTTTTAGCCAGTCACGTTTCAGAGCAAAAGCACATCATGGGACTGAAGGGACAACTTGCCGGCGGGGTAGCAAACATATTTTCTGATGGGCAACCAAATCTGAGATTCAGGTTGACTCTAGACTGTGCAGTTCTTTAAATTCTGTCTTATTTAAACTTATAATCTTGGGGGGAAGGATTTTTTTAGATGACTGATGCATTCAAATTGTGTGAATTGCAGTGAAGACAGGAGAGAATCTAACTCTTTGCGTTTTTTGTTTGTTTGTTTTAACTAAAACATCAGGAACAAAGTTCTTCATACAGATCATGAGCCACAAGGTAGGTGTAAAAGTGTTGACCTCTCAGGCAGGTGGAGGGGCTCAGGATGGAGTATTACTTTGAATGTGTATAAGAAAAGATAACTGAGCTCCCCAAATACATGGCTTAATTTTTCTTGGGAACTGGTTCTTTGAATCCTCTTAAATGTATTGGGAAAAGAGGATGTTTCAGACAAAAGTCTGTGGATTTTTGCATCTTGGAGGAAACCTTTTCTCTGTGGAGCACAAGAATACGTGGTTCCCGGTACCCTACATTATATGTGGGCCCCCAAGAATAACCTTGTATCCTATGTTTGCACAGCGTAGCTGTAAAGTCTACCACTTGCTGTAGTGCAGTTGATCTTTGACACTTAATAGCTGTGATGGATAAATTGAAATAACTTTAAAGTTATTTCCAGTGCCTGGAAGTTGAAGCTAGAAAAATGCAGAATGGAAATAAGGTTTATTTTTAACAGTGAGGATAACTAACCACTGGAAAAATGACTAACTGTTGTAGATTCTCCATCAAATTTTAGAAAGACATCCAATTTTGATTTAAAAAAGATCTGCTCTAGATCAAATGGGAATTAATTCATGGCAGTCCTATGCCTTGTGTGCTACAGAAGGTCAGCCTAGATCAGTAGTTTTCCATTTTTCTTCATTTGAGGACTCCTAAAATTTTTGAATGGAGGTGCAGGACCCCTTTGGAAATCCTACACATAGTCTGTGGACCCCCAGGGGTCTGCAGGTGACAGGTTAAAAACCACTCCTAGATTATCATAATTGTCTCTTCTGGCCTTAGAAATCTGTGAATCTCCTCATTTTTGTCTGTAGGGTTGATATTTTTAGGAGGAGAGTGACACTCAGAGACTGGCTCAAAGGGTCCTCCAACAAAGCTTCAGTTCTTTCAGCATCAGAAAAATGGATTTAGAAGGCAACTCTGGTAAGTATTTCTTTGCTGGCTTCTAATATTCATGCAGGGAACTGGACTAGATGACCTCTCGAGGTCCCTTCCAGTCCCACAATTCTCTGTTTCTATTCATGGTTCCTGCAAAGATACAGTGAGAGACCGCTTAGATCTTTGCAAGTATGAAAATATCTTTAACTTGGTTAAAGGAGGAAGTGGAGTAACTTTCCGCTATAGGCATTAAGTTTGGTGAATATATGCTTCTGTGTATTAGAGCAGCAGTTCACAACTTCTTTCATTCTGGGACCCAAAACCAGGTGCAGTGGTGGTCTTGCAATTCAAAACCACACAAACGTTAGAGGCAATAAAGGATGATGTGGGTCAATATCACAGCAAGAAACAATACCTAGGTTTTGCAAGGTGGGTGTGAGACTGGCTGGGTAATATGTTGGGTTGGGGACTGGGTGTACTGAGACAAATGCTTCTAGGCAGTGTATTGGGTGCAGATACTCTACATCATGCCCCAACCTTTGTGAGCCAGGAGGGCTGGAGTGGGGGCGTAACTCAGCTGTGTGTGGTTCGTTTTATTTATTTAGTGTTTGCAATCCGGCCAAGCCGCAGCCTTCTTATCAGTCATGTTCAAGGCATGAAGACCTTCAGGAAGTTGCCATTTTGCAGTCCTCCACAGTGTGCATCATGGTTTGTGGGTTCCCACATTGACCTAGTGGACTATGTCCCCCAGCTGCAGCATGTCTGTGGTCTGGAGAAATGGAGGATCCAACTAGCAGATCAAATTTGCTGTGTGGGGTACAAACTGGTTATAAAGCTACAGTCATGTCTTGTGCAGCCAGGGCCTAAATCAGTTTCCTGGGGATCATCCCAGTGAAGTGACTGTTCTTATTAAGGCCCTGTCCTTGCCATAATTCATAATTGACTTTATTACCAGTGGCTGGCTCCAAAATGCGTTTTGCTACAGACGCAACATGGTTAATATCCTGTTAGTACTAGGGCTGTCAAGCAATTAAAAAATGTAATCACGCACTTAAAAATAATAGAATACCATTTAAACATTTGTGGATGTTTTCTACATTTTCAAACATATTTATTTCAATTACAACACAGAATACAAAGTGTACAGTGCTCACTTATATTTATTTTTTATTACAAATATTTATACTGTACAAAAAAACAAAAGAAATAGTGTTTTTCACTTGACCTAATACAAGCAATATAGTGCAATCTCTTTATCATGAAAGTAGAACTCACAAATGTAGAATTATGTACAAAAAATTGCATTCTCAGACAAAACAATGTAAAACTTTAGAGCCTACAAGTACACTCAGTCTTACTTCTTGTTCAGCCAATTGCTAAGACAAACAAGTTTGTTTACATTTGCAGGAGATAATGTATCCATGCTGATGATGAATTCTGCTCAATAATGATCCAAAGCAGTGTGGCCCAACACATGTTCACTTTCATCATCTGAGTTAGATGCCACCAGCAGAAGGTTGATTTTCTCTTTTGGTGGTTTGGATCTGTAATTTCCACATTGGAGTATTGCTCTTTTAAGGCTTCTGAAAGCATGCTCCACACCTCGACCCTCTCAGATTTTGGAAGGCACTTCAGATTCTTAAACCTTGGGTCGAGTACTGGAGCTATCTTTAGAAATCTCAGATTGGTACCTTCTTTGTGTTTGGTCAGATCTGCAGTGAAAGTGTTCTTAAAATGAACATCATTTGCTGGGTCATCATCCGCGACTGCTATAACAGGAAATCTGTGGCAGCGTGCGGTGAAACAGTGCAGGGGGCGCACCGCTCTCCCCCAAGGAGTTCAGTCACACGTTATTTAACCCATTATTTTTTTAACAAGTGCCATCCGCATGGAAGCACGTCCTCTGGAACAGTGGCCGAGGCAGGAAGGGGCATACGAATGTTCAGCATCTCTGGCATGTAAATACCTTGCAATGCCGGCTACAAAAGTGCCATACAAACGCCTGTTCTCACTTTCAGGTGACATTGTGAATAAGAAGTAGGCAGCATATCTCCCATAAATGTCGACAGACTTGTTTCTCTCCGTGATTGACTGAACGAGAAGTACGAGTGAGTAGACTTGTAAGGTCTAAAGTTTTACATTGTTTTGTTTTTGGGTGCAGTTATGTAACAAAAAAAATCTACATTTGTAAGTTGCACTTTCATGATAAAGAGATTGCACTTCAGTACTTGTATGAGGTGAATTGAAAAATGGGATTTCTTTTGTTTATAATTTTTACAGTGCAAATATTTGCAATAAATAGAATAGAGTGAGCACTGTACCTTTTGTATTCTGTGTTGTAACTGAAATCAATATATTTGAAAATGTAGAAAACATCCAGAAATGTGTAATACGCAATAGAATACCAATTGAAATGTAACTGTGCGATTCATTTTTTTAATAATTTTTTTTGAGTTAATCGCATGAGTTAACTGTGATTAATTGACAGCCCTAATTAGTACCATGGTCAGGTAAGGGTGCTGCCCTCTCCAGAGGCATAGCCAGATATACGGTGTTGGTTTGAGGCATTGGGACTTTTTCCCCCCATAGTAGTTCATGGATGCACGGGCTTGGTGCTCTGGAACCATTGAATGAAGGGCTTGTATACGCTTCCGCTTAAGTTGATGTAACTTATGTCGGTCACGGATATGAAAAAGCCACCCCCCGAGCTGTCCGCACCGGCGCTAAGTCAGTGGGACACACTCTCATTCTGTCATAGCTTCCACCTTTCGCTGAGGTGGAGTAATTATGCTGACAGGAAAGCGCTCTCTGGTCTTCATAGTGCGTTTACACTACTGCCCTACATTAGCGCAGCTGCAGTGAGTCTGGTGAAGACTAGCCCCCAGACCAGGGGGGGCCCTCTTGCAGTGTGACTACCCCTCGGGGCACACTCTCACTAGGACAAGCCTCCTGGGCTTCAGCTTCTCCTTGGTCTGACCTCGGAGCATTCAGCATCCCTGTCTCACGCCATAAGCTCCCTGCAGTGAGCCACCTGAATAGGACACCTGGGGAAACCTTACACGCCCTCCAAAGGGGCCATGCACCCCCGACTTCAGCAGTCAGGAGTGACTTTCAGCCAGCGGTGTAAAACAGAAGGGTTTATTAGTCGTCTGGAACACAGCATAGAGCAGAATCTTGTTAGCACAGAAAGCAGGAAGTTACAGCAAAGTTCATCTTGAGGAGACCCAGAGCCATGGGCTGTCCTCCTGAGTCCCAAACCAGGAGTCTGACCAGCCTCCAGCAGCCCACCTTCAGTCACACCCAGTTGCCCCTCCTCCATCCTGTATGCTGTTCCCCAGGCAAACCGGTCACCTGGCCTCCACCTCCCTTTGTTCTCCAATTCCTCCAGCTGGCTCTTGCAGAGGATGTGGCCCGGCAATCAGTTGCCAAGATACATCTATTGTCTGGGCCCAGGGAGCTAGAAGGCACTTGCACCTTCCCTCTCAGGGTATCTGCAAAGGTCACACACCCTTATCCCACCACCTAGATACTTGTGCAACACATAGGGAAAACTGAGGTGTGCACAGTATTCATACAAACACTAAGACACTTTCCACTTCATCACAAGTAGCCATTTGTCCTAAGTACCTGTGTCAATCTTTCTCAAAGGCCTGTCCCTCAGATCTCCCTGACACTGTTTAGAAAGGCTGCAAGCTTTGGATTCACCAAGGGCAAGTCATGCCTGACCAACCTGATTGCCTTCCAGGATGAGAGAACTGGCTCTGTGGATATGGGGAAAGCAGTGCATGTGATATATCTTGACTTTAGCAAAGCATTTGATATGGTCTCCCACAGTATTCTTGCCAGCAAGTTAAAGCAGTATGAATTGGATGAATGGACGATAAGGTGGATAGAAAGCTGGCTAGATTGTTGGGCTCAACGGGTAGTGATCAATGGCTCCAAGTCTAGTTGGCAGCTGGTATCAAGAAGAGTGCCCCAGGGGTCAGTCCTGGGGCCAGTTTTGTTCAATACCTTTATTAATGATCTGGATGATTGGATTAATTGCACCCTCAGCAAGTTTGCAGATGACACTAAACTGGGAGGAGAAGTAGATACACTGGAGGGTAGGGAAAGGTCCAGAGTGACCTAGACAAATTGGAGGATTGGGCCAAGAGAAATCTGATAAGGTTCAACAAGGACAAGTGCAGAGTTCTGCACTTAGGAAGGAAGGAAGGAAGGAAGGAAGGAAATCCCATGCACTGCTACAGACAAGGGACCGACTGGCTAAGCAGCAGTTCTGCAGAAAAGGACCTGGGGATTACAGTGGATGAGAAGCTGGATAGGAGTCAGCAGTGTGCCCTTGTTGCCAAGAAGGCCAATGGTATATTGAGCTGTATTCGTAGGAGCATTGCCAGCAGATTGAGGGAAGTGGTTATTCCCCTCCATTTGGCACTGGTGAGGCCACACCTGGAGTGTTGCGTCCAGTTTCGGTCCCCCCACTAGAGAAAGGATGTGGACAAATTGGAGGGAGTCCAGCGGAGGGCAACGGAAATTATTAAGGAGCTGGGGCACATGACTTATGAGGAGAGGCTGAGGGAACTGGGGTTATTTAGTCTGCAGAAGAGAAGACTGAGGGGGAATTTGATAGCAGCCTTTAACTACCTGAAAGGGGGTTCCAAAGAGGATGGAGCTAGGCTGTTCAAAGTGGTGGCAGATGACAGAACAAGAAGCAATGGTCTCAAGTTGCAGTGGGGGAGGTCTAGGTTGGATATTAGGAAACACTATTTCACTAGGAGGGTGGTGAAACACTGGAATGGGTTACCTAGGGAGATGGTGGAAACTCCATCCTTAGAGGTTTTTAAGGCCCGGCTTGAGAAAAGCCTTGGCTTGGATGATTTAGTTGGTGTTGGTCTTGTGCTGAGCAGGGGGTTGGACTAGATGACCTCCTGAGGTCCCTTCCAACCCTGATATTCAATGATTCTAAGCTGGTCCCTGGTATCAAAAAGGTTGAAAAATACTGATTTATGTAATCAATCTGGCCCGTCCTCCTTACTTCCATCTATCTAGAAAACCTCCCACAGTCCGTTGGCCCATGTTCCTTCTGTGCATGCCCTCTGTACATTGATACAAACGTGGATAAATAGCATGGAAGGTGTGAGGGGAGACACATTTGTGATGGCAAGAAAGCTGCTGCACGGACACAAACTGAATCCTGAAGAAGCGGTCTATGTATGCTTGAAAGTTTGTGTCTCTCACTATCAGAAGTTGGTCCTCCCCTACCTTGTCCCTTCTGTGTAACTGTTAAGTGATTAAGGTGATTCGTGCCTGTCTCTGGGTCATAGTATGGACTAGGAGGGAACATTTTCAAAAAGTGCCTGTGACTTAGCCCCTCACTATGTTCAGTGAGTGTTGGGCTCTTAAGCACCTGCCAACCTCTGCACTTTACAGGGCCAAGTGCACTGTAGTGCAAATTGCATCCTTAACTCCAGACATGTTTGTTTGAGTTTGATTTTTTTCTTAATCCAGCAGAGATGGCCTTGGAGTCTGAAGGTAAATGCAAAAGGATTTACTTCAGAATGCCGTGCTTCTGCCAATCCTTAGCATTTCACTGCTGAACAACTAGCTAATTTGGTAGCTTCAAGGGGTTTTATAGTAATGTTTATTTCTAGCTCACTGTTCTGCATAAGTATAGTCATTAATATGTACTGGCCACTCTGCCCTACTGATTGCGCTTTCCTCATTTTTAATTGAACATTTCACTCACCCAAAATCCAAAGTGAATATGGTTGGGTACACACAGTGAGTGCCAATTTAGCAGTTTAGCATTTTTGTCTCGGCTATTAAAAATTGATGGCTTAACCCCGTTAGAGGGCAGCTCCAGTAGCTAGTATGTTTCCACTCTTGTTAATTGTGTTGATGATGAACTTAGATCTTGTTTTACAGAATGTTTTCTTTTGTCTTTTTATTCCTTCTCTTCCAGTTGATGCTTTGGATCCAGAGAGGTTAATACAATGTCCCTATGATAACTATCATCAAATCAGGGCCTGTTGGTTTCCCTATCATCTTATAAAGTGCAGGAAGGTAGGATGGGATGTTAAGGTCTCTAATGCACTTGGGAAATCATATTTTTGTAAATGCTAATGCATGGTGAGCTCAGTACGCTGTGCTGCCTTTTGCTAGAAGGATGCATTCACTTGCTATTAGGCTGGAAGAAGCCGTCTTTATTTCATATTTATATCGCTCATCCATTTACCACTTCGTAAAAGCATCCAGTTCATATTTAGTAATGCCCTTCAGATCAGTGCATTTACCCTGAAGAAAGGTGAAACAGGTTCTTCAGAATACCTAGCTCAGTGATGGGATCCTAGTCTCTTCCAACAGTTCACTCATGGGACCAGGGTATTTACTTCCCAATACAGGCCATGGAGCAAATGCAGCCAGTGTTATACGGATGCCTTCTGGCTGGCCAAAGCAGAAGTGATCTGATGTTGCAGTTAATTCTTTACTTTGCAATCAGAGCAGGAGAGCTGCTAAGCCATTTTTTTTATATTGCTAATAACTCTATTCAGTGTACATCTGTCTGCAAGTCCCTCTTCTCAGTCTTCTATCCTGGGCGAGAATGCTGTATATTTAAGAGGAGAATCTGCTCCTTTCTTTTGTCCTCTCAGTCTAGTATCTTATTTTAAGCTCTCCAGTGCTAGTGTATATTAGTTGTACTGGTATAAGCACACTTATACCAGTATAACTGCATCCACGTGTTAAGATGATGTCCTGGTATGATTGTATTGGTTAGGAATCACACCCCTAGCCAACATCGCTATAGTGATAGAAAAGCCATGCAGAGCAAGCCTGAGCAGTGGGTTCGTCCTCTTTGTATTCTTGCTCTTTTCTAAGGGTAAAGGCTCTTCATTAAGTGGGGGACAGTAGTGCTCTTCTATATCCACACTAGTTTACCTGTACTGGCAAAATGCTCCCAATATAGACGTGGCCTCAGCTGGAACATTGAGTAACTTCCCTCCTGTTTCAGAAGGGTTACATTAACTGCAAAGACTTAAGCTCTAGCGCAGGCAGAGATTTATCATAGAATATCGCGGTTGGAAGGGACCTCAGGAGGTCATCTAGTTCAACCCCCTGCTCAAAGCAGGACCAATCCCCAACTAAATCATCCCAGCTAGGGCTTTGTCAAGCCTGACCTTAAAAACCTCTAAGGAAGGAGATTCCACCACCTCCCTAGGTAACCCATTCCAGGGCTTCACCACCCTCCTAGTGAAAAAGTTTTTCTTAATATCCAACCTAAACCTCCCCCACTGCAACTGGAGACCATTACTCCTTGTTCTGTCATCAGCTACCACTGAGAACAGTCTAGAGCCATCCTCTTTGGAACCCCCTTTCAGGTAGTTGAAAGCAGCTATCAAATCCCCCCCTCCTTCTTCTCTTCTGCAGACTAAACAATCCCAGTTCCCTTAGCCTCTCCTCATAAGTCACATGTTCCAGTCCCCTAATCATTCTTGTTGCCCTCCGCTGGACATTTTCCAATTTTTTCACATCTTTCTTGTAGTGTGGGGCCCAAAACTGGACACAGTACTCCAGATGAGGCCTCACCAATGTCGAGTAGAGGGGAACGATCACGTCCCTCGATCTGCTGGCAATGCCCCTAGTTATACATCCCAAAATGCCATTGGCCTTCTTGGCAACAAGGGCACACTGCTGACTCATATCCAGCTTCTCGTCCACTGTAACCCATAGGTCCTTTTCTGCAGAACTGCTGCCGAGACTTTCTGTCCCTAGTCTGCAGCGGTGCATGGGATTCTTACCTCCGAAGTGCAGGGCTCTGCACTTGTCCTTGTTGAACCTCGTCAGATTTCTTTTGGCACAATCCTCCAACTTGTCTAGGTCCCTCTGTATCCTATCCCTACCCTCCAGCCTATCTACTTCTCCTCCCAGTTTAGTGTCATCTGCAAACTTGCAAACACTAATCCATGCCATCCTCCAGATCATTAATGAAGATACTGAACAAAACCGGCCCCAGGACCGACCCTTGGGGCACTCCACTTGATACTGGCTGCCAACTAGACATGGAGCCATTGATCACTACCCACTGAGCCCAACAATCTAGCCAGCTTTCTATCCACCTTATAGTCCGTTCATCCAGCCCATACTTCTTTAACTTGCTGGCAAGAATACTGTGGGACACCGTGTCAAAAGCTTTGCTAAAGTCAAGGAATAACACATCCGCTGCTTTCCCCTCATCCACAGAGCCAGTTATCTCATCATAGAAGGCAATTAGTTTAGTCAGGCATGACTTGCCCTTGGTGAATCCATGCTGACTGTTCCTGATCACTTTCCTCTCGTAAGCAGAATCGGGATGAGCTCCACCCTGACATCTGGTGGTGAGGTGTGGCAAGTTGTGGAAAAGAACTTCAGGGGCCGATCTCATTTGCATAGGCACACCCAGCCCGCCTAGAATGAGGCCATAGCTGCCCAAATGGTCACTTTGGCTGCTGTGGGATCCCCATTGTCTCTGTTATTGGGGCAGGAAGAATAAATTGTTATTACCCTGATTATGGGAATCAAGGACAATGGAACTGTACTTGGCCTTTTGTTATGATGGAGGGACTCTCCATCAACTAAGTTTCACTCGCTAGGCAAGGAACATGGGTTCCAAAACTCTGTGAAGGGAGAGAGGCTGGGGACAGGTATTAATACTTGGTGGTATGCCCCCCCCCCCGCCTTTCGTGAGGGCCTTACATGCTAATTGCACTTCTTCCTCTTTCCACTATAATTTTGATTCCATTAGGAGTCTAGTTACAGGCTGCTGAGCTGAATTGACTTTGGGCTAATGGTGCACCCACACTGAGGCTCCCCTACTAGAAGCTGAAATCATGAAAGAGCTAAACTTACTAAGAGCTGAAATCACTGAGTGTTGTGTTAAGTAGTGGGGGAGGCTGAAGATATATGGTGGAGCAGTTGCGGGATGGCGAGCGGAGCAGAGCGGCTCGGGAAGCAGAGCAGTTTGTTGGATGCCGAGCAACTCATGGGGTGGCTGGCAAAGCAGAGCCCCATGGAGTGGTGGGGCCATCAGCTTTGGACCATGTAAGGTGCCCCTTAACCCCAGTCTCCACCCAGGTTGGGAGGTAAAACTCTGCAGATAAACTTTTGAACTCTGGGGCTGCCCTGACCAGGGACAGAGACTTTTGGGTTGTTGGACTTTCGGGACTTTGGGTGATTTTGAGTTGCTGAACTCAAGAACCAAAGGGAAAGGACATGCCCCAATTTGCTTGGGGTGGGTTTTTTGCTCATGGGTTGTGTTATGAATCCTGTTGGTGGTGTTTCCCCAACATAATGCCACATTGTTTCTCTCTGTTATTAAAAGGCTTTTTGCTACACTCAGACTCTGTGCTTGCGAGAGGGGAAATATTGCCTCTTGGAGGCGCCCAGCGGGGGTGGTATATATTTGCCCCAGGTCACTGGGTGGGGGCTCGAGCTGGTTTTCCATTGTGTTATTGGAATGGAACCCCTAGATACTGAACCCGGCCCTTGTTGCTGCCAACTCTGACAGGCAGAAAGGTTACACTTATGTTCTTAAGATACAAAGGCTGACTTTAGAGAACTGGCCTGGCGAGCAGGCCCCCGCTGCCCCAGCAGCAGAGCCCTTGCCCCACCCGCAGAGTTCATTCTCCACATCACAGCGTAGAGACCCACCTTGTGGGACTCAAACAGCTGCACCGATTTGGCTCAGACATTAGAAGAAAACCACTCGCCACCTTCAGGCGAACGCCAGGTGGCGAAGCTCCAGGCCCAAGGTGACAGCATGAAGCAGAGTTCAAATCAGAGTCCTGGTGTTACCGTAACACCGGCATGGCAGTCGGTGGCAGGTTGCCAAAGCTCAGGCTCCAGGCCCTGCCCTGCCCTCACCCTCGAGCCCCCTTATCGGCCAGGAAGAGGCTACAGATAACGAGGGTGAGGGATCAATGAACTGCAGCCGCCCTCTATCCCACACAGGCTCACAGACGAGCCCGTGATGATGTTAACAGCCACCCAAGGGACAAAGGGTGTTGGATCAATGGGACCCAGATTCGTGCCAGGGCAGCCATCTCCTCTCACCCCAGATTCCTGCCAGGGCAGCCATCTCCTCTCACCCCAAAGCTCTGGCACAGAAGGAAAGGCTGCCTGGGAGAACCCCTTGGCAGGGAGCTTTGCTAAGGATGCAAGGGTCCCTCTGCCGGCTCTCATGCAGGATGCCCACTGAGGCATGGAGCAGAAGCAGTCAGGTTAATCCAGCTCTTGATTGCCTTTGCACTGCAGCAACAGCCTCTGAAGTCTGATCAGCAAGCGAGGCCACGCCCTGATAACGGGGCTGGATGGACAGATGCTGTGTGGAAAGGCCAAGCAAAGTGCCCGTGGCCTTCCCCACCCCACCAGCCCAGCCTTCCCTGCCAGGCATCTGCCAATCCCAGCCTAGCCTTTGCGCCTCCTAGCCCACCGCCCATGCCCCCCATGTCTCAGCCCCCCAATTTTTCCCACCCAGCACCTGCTTCCCCCAACCCAGCCTCCCGCAACCAACACCCCCTCAACTTCCCACCCAGTGCCTGCCACCCTCCTTCCAGCACCTGCTGCTGCCACCGCCCCACCCCCTTCCCCACAAGCCTTCCCTGACACCCTCAGCCAGCCTTCCCTCCGTCGCCCAATCAGTCTTCCCCACTTGCCACCTCACTCTCTCCAGCCTGCCCTGCCCCACCCAGCATCCCACCCCACAACCCACCCTTTCCCACCCAGTGGCTCAGCTAAGCCTTGCAGCTCCCCTCATTAACACTGTCAGCTACTTCAGAGGACATCTCTGTGCTGGTTGTTGCTAGCGTACTTTGGAGCTAATAGGCACATAGAGCCCACCATCTATGCAGCGTCACCAGCTTCAGAGCTCAGAAGTGAGGCCCCCAAAATCATGGGATTACAAAACTGATCAGTTTGGATTCTTTATTCATCCCTCCATGGAGCTGCTGGACTGTGCTCCCCAGCCATGAGTGCTAGACACTGACTTCATTGGCTAAGCAAAAACTGGAATTCTCACAAATTCACATGACTCCAGGAGCTGGGACTTTAAGAAAGCCACCAGTTCTCCTGAGAGTCAGTGACCTTGGCTGTGCTCAGGGGAGGCTCAGCTCTGTTCCCAGGTGCCCAGCTGTGCCCTGCTTAGGAGCACTCTGTCACAAGTGTGATATTGGGGAGAAAGGAGCACACAAGGGGTAGAACAGCTTCCCGTAGGAGGGGAAATTAAAAAGACTGGGACTTTTCACAAGCTTGGAAAAATTGACAACGACGGGAGGTCTATAAAATCACGAGTGGTGTGAAAAGAATGAAGAAGGAAATGTTCGTTCTCTCTTCACGTGTCAGAAGAACCAGGGGGTCACCCAATGAAATTTATCGGCAGTGGGTTAAAACTACCATAAGGAAGTACTTCTTCACAGTGCACAGACAAGCTGTTGAACTCATTGGCAGGGGATGTTGTGAAGGCCAGAAATACAGCTGGGTTCAAAAAGAATGAGAGAAGTTCCTGGAGGACAGGTCCATCCATGACTATTAGCCAAGATGGTCAGGGATGCAACCCCGTGCTCTGGGTGTCCCTAAACCACCAAACACCAGAACCTGGGACTGGATGATGGGGACGGATCACTCGAAATTGCCTTCTTCTGGTCATTCTCTCTGAAGCGTCTGGCACTGGCCACTGCTGTAGGGGCATTGGCACCATTTTTATAGTGGAGGTGCTCAAAGCCACTGAACAAAACTAAATGCACTATATGAGGGAAACCACTTCAAGCAAGAGGGTTCCGCCACACCCCCAGCACTCCTAGTTCCAGCACCTTGGCACTGCTGGAAGACAGGATACGGGCTGGATGGACCTTTGGTCTGACCCTGTATGGCCGTTCTTAAGAGGTGTTGGGTCACGCTGTCTGAAGTTGAATGAATGGGTCATTAAGGACTGGTTGAAACTGACCCGTGTCAGTGGAGGATCTGAAAAGACAAGGGGAGGCCCAAAAGCCAGGGCAGTCACACCTAGCAACCGAGGAGGAGATTTCCCCCACCTCTCTGCAGGGAAGCAGAGCACAGGTCCCCCAGCCAGCAGTTTTATAGCCCCTCAGCCCAAGTCAGCTGACCCAGGCCAGCTGTGGGGTTCACTGCAGTGTAGACATAGCCCCCCCCCCCCTCTCCCCGCCCACTCCCAGAGCTCAGTGCAGAGTCTAACAAGTGCAGAACACCCACTCTCCTGAACCTGCTGCTGTCTAGGACCACAGGAACTGCCAGGTGGAATCAAAGCCAGGGTCCCTCTTGCCCAGCAGCTGGTGCGAGCCCCACGCTGATGGCATCTCTTCAATCGTGGCCTGGCCTGGAGCTGCAGGGTCCAGGTCTTTGTTCACATTAGGGGCTGTGTCCACACACAATACATTAGCTGAGAAGGGCAATGCGAAAAAGAGACTCCAAGTGGAGAGCAGCGACCTGTGAGGAGAACTGCTCAGGGAGTGACCTCACCCCTGCACAGGATGGCAATGCCCGGTGGGAGGCAGCGAGGTGTCAACTTGCTCCTGTGCACGAGGTTTGTGCCTTCGGCTGCAAGCTAGATGCAAAGGAGGATGCTCCAGAAGGCCAACAGCCTTAGTGAGAGCTGGTGCCGGGCAAAGGAGGGAACTCAACGCCCCAATAAAGCAGCCCCCACACTGGGCAGATCAGCCACAAGACAACTGTGAGATGGACGCTGACTGCACCCCCAGAGGGGCTGACAGCATTGCATGCCGCTGTTCAGACAGAAGGGGGAGTTGGCCACAGACAGGCTTCTGAAGGCAGGAGATCTGCCACCCTCCTTAGCTGGAGTTGGGGGCCCAGGCTGGCATTCCCAGAAGCACTGGTATCCGGCTTGGCATTCATTCTGCCATTTTCTCTTTTCAATTCCTTGCCAAGTACACTTTGCCCTGGTGACTGGCCCCAGCAGAACGGGCACTGCCAGATGCTCCCCATCAGGAACCAGCATCTGCCCTTCCAGCAGCAGCAGGAGCAGGCAATGCAGCTGCAGCAGGGTGTAAAGGCCGGGCTCCTGCTGAGAGCTGCGCAGGGCGTCTGGCATGGGAAGTGCCAGGCATGTCTCTCGCATAGCAAAGGAGGCAGCGTGTCCACACCAGCTGTGAGCAGCAGCCCGAATACCCAGGCTCTGCTCTCGCCTGGCCGTCAGTGCGTCCGCATTGCTGCCCATGCACTAGGACACAGGGGGCCTGGCACAGCCAAGCTGGGCTCCTCACACACAGCCGCCCCTAGGTTAGCTCCGCGGGCTGCACGAATGCCCGTTCCTGAGCACGTTTCCTGGCCCTGGACCCACAGCAGAGCTCGGCAGCAGCACTGGTGTGACGCTGGCAGTCAGGCAGCTTGCCGGTATGGTGGGCACCTGTTATTAATACTCGGCCTTTCATCGGAGACGCCACGGCCACCGCAAACCTGCTACTGGTTGCAGCTCTGCCAGACCTGGCCCAAAGCAACACGCTCAAGGGGGAGAGTTAGCAGTGGACACAGGGGAGCAGCCTCTCAACTCTCACCTCTCAGGCTCTGGCCTTCAATCCCCTTCTGCCCCACCATTACTCAGGTAACAGATTCCCTCCCAGGCTCAGGGAATCCTGGCCTTTCATGCACATTGCCCCTACAAAGGCAGATGAACAGCCAGGCCTTCTCTGGAACCATGTAGGTCAAACCAGATAAGACACGGGGGGTTGTGGAGCACCATCTCCCCTGGTGGGCAGGGGACCAGGACTCCAGGTTGTCATGCTCAGCTCTGCCACCAACTCCCTCTGTGACTTTGGGAGAGTCATTTGGCCTCTCTGTGCCTAAGTTTCACAACCTACAAAACACACCTAATACAAATCCGGGGAAGCGTGCTTTAAGGGTCAGCTCCCAGGCAGGAGAGGGGAGAGCTGCACTGAGAAGGCCGGAGGTTGTTGTTCTCTGCAGCAGAATCACAGGGCACAGCAGGGGCTTAGCGCTCTCTAGGCCTACAGGACTCAGACCGGGGGTCATGCTGGCGTGTCTGAGAGCTGACGATGATCAGGAGCCACATGGCTCAGAGAAGCACAGAGATCTCATGGACCAGTTTCCAACTGGCCAGGCTGCGCCTTCACTCTCAGAGCCATGAGCCAGGCCCACTGTGTCACTAAGGCAGGAGTGGGCAAACTTTTTGGCCCGAGGGCCACATGGGGTTGTAAAATGGTATGGAGGGCCGGGTAGGGAAGGCTGGGCCTCCCCAAATAGCATGGCCCCCACCCTTATCCACCCCCTCCCACTTCCCGCCCCCTGACTGCCCCCCTCAGAATCCCCGAACCATCCAACCCCCTGCTCCCTGTCCCCTGACCGCCCCCTCCAGAGACCCCCGCACCCTAACTGCCCCCGGGACCCCAACCCCCCCACTCCCTGTCCCCTATCCACACCCCGGGGGAGGGGAGGCAGCGGGGGAGGGGCCGGGGATTGGACAGGACGGTCCTGCGGGTCAGACGTCGTTTGCCCACGTCCTGTCCGGCCGCCTGAGCTCCCAGCCGGGGAGCGAACCCCGGCCCCTCCCCCGCAGCCGCTCGCCCTCTGCCCGCTGCTCCTGCCATGGAGCGTTGCAGCGGCGGGACCGGCTCCGGCGAGCGGGGGGCGGGATTGGATGAGGGGCAGGGGTTTGCGGAGAGAGTCAGGGAGCCGGGGGCGTTGGATGGGGCGGAGATGGGGGGAGGGCGGTCGGGGGAGGGGCCGGGGCTCGCCTCCTTGGCCGGGAGCTCAGGCGGGCTGGACAGGCCGGTCCCACGGGCCCTAATTTGCGCATTTTGGTTGCAGGACGGGACTCAGAAGTGAGGGTTCCGGGTGCAGGGGGAAAGGGACTGTGCAGGGGGTCCAGATGAAGGTGGTTGGGGGTCAGCAGGGGAGGCTGGGTGCTGAGGACTCAGCATGAGGGTCCAGGTGCTGGGGGGTTCAGTAGGATGGGGGGCTCATTTGGGATGGTCCAGGTGCAGGGGGCTAGTCAGAGCATGGATCTGGATGCAGGGAGGGGGAGCTCAGCACAGATCCAGATGCAGGGGGGACTCTGTGGGGGTAGGTCTGGATGCAGGGGGTCTCCATCCCTGCTGAAGGCAGCAGAGAATTGAGGGTGTCAATCCTGCAATGCCCCTAGAGCAGCCTTGCAACACTCCCCCATCCCCTTTTGGGTTGGGGCCCCCACTATTACAACAGCCTGAAATTTCAGGGGAAACTTCCGAAAATGTGAAATTGTCTTATTTTCAAATCCTATGGCCATGAAATTGACCAGAATGGACTGTGAATTTTGGTAGGGCCCTAGTAATAACAGAAAGTTTATCGCTGCTGTACTCAGTCTCATAGTGTGCTCCATCGCAAACGTGACAAAACCCAATACAAGAATACACCACCAATTATGGGTTTTGCTCACAAGAGTGAAACAAGCCTAATCGAGGAAAGCATACACTCATGTCCACACAGCAGTCTCAAATAGATAGATTACTCTGCGCTTCACCCCACATGTAGTGAAGGTTGCCAGACATGTTCCATCCAAGGCCTGGCTGCAATTCAGCAAAGGATAAAATAATACCATGTGTAAAGCACTGAAATCCTTCTGGATAAAAGGCACCAGATGATCATAAAGTGTTATCAAGAGTCACAACCACACATCTAATAACCAGAGGACTAAACCTACTAACCAGACTTTGCTTCAAATGATTCCTTTCCTACTTAGTGGAGTCCAAGGGCTGTGCTATGGTGGGAACGCCAAATCCCACCCCTTTTACTTCACTACCGGTGGAGGAGAAGGGCTTCCTGCTCAGGTGTTGTCCCTGAATGTTATTTGAGACTCACACATTTTTCTGTTAGACTTGGCTACAAAGTGCCTCTTTAATTTGATGGTTTCCCAGTCTGCTGAGAAAAATGGAAACCATCTTCTCTCCAAGACACAAACCCATCCCTGCTGTCTAGTTAGAGGAAACCAATACCATTCTCTCCATCCGTCCATCCCCATTCTCTCCCATCCCTATCAGCTGCTTCTTCCCTTCTCTCTGAGTTTTCTTTTTCAGGCTATAGATACATTACAGCTCAGTGCAGATGGGCAGAGTCCCTGCATGTTTCTGGAGAGGCTCAGCCCTGGCACTGTGTCAGGGTCGGGTGCAGCCTCACCTCTGAGTCCATGTCTCAGGGGAGGCGGGGGGCTTCAGGGTGATCTCCCACCTCCATACAGCCAGTGCGTGACTCTTGCCCCTGTTGCTGCACCCGCCCTGCAAAGGTGTGGGGATGACACAAACAGCTGTGGGGAAGCCGTGGGAGCCTTGGCCAGGACTGCCATTTAGGGAGGGTGGAGGGGCACCCCCATCTCGAGTTCCATACCAGAGGTCTGTTCGTGGCACATAGTTGGAGCTCTTACCTGCTGCACCATGCAGGTGCCCTCCTCCAGCTCCTGCGGTCTATTTCCTCCACTGCACTAGGGTGTCTGGGGGTGGGCAGGCAAGGAAGAGGTCAGTCGAGGGGTGGGAGTGGGGAAGCACAGGGGCCCTGGGGATGGGGGAGGGAGAGAAGCAGAGAGTCCCCAGTGGTGGGACAGCTTCAGAAAAATCTAGAGAAATTCTGCTCCTAGGTTTGATATTGTTTTATCATCTATTTAGTATGAATATTTAATTGCATGTCATGGCTTGGGCTTTTTGGAAAGCAGCATATGGAATGCTTAAACCTTGATTATGTATCTTAGATTATCCTTACAATTGGATGTCTCTGAAGACCTTAGATTGAACTGCTACTGTACATAAGAGAGCCATGATAAGTGCATCTTTTGCTCCACTTTCCACATTTTAAAATGTGTCTAGATTAGGAAAAATTGTCAGGGTTAGGTAAACCTCATGTAGATGCAAGGGTGTAGTTTGTGGGGTGGGAGGGTTGCCCCTCCTCCCCAAACTGCAGGCCTTGACAGTTGTAGAATTTGCACATCCCCCTCCCCCCATGCAGAGTCCTGTTGGCCTGACTGAAGCTGGCCCCCAAAATGTAGAAGTCAAACTATGCCTATGTGTAGACCTTTTACCTCCAGTGAGCTGGTTGCGGTTGATTGCCAGGTACTCCTAGAATTAACCCACTAAAAATTCTACCAACGTTACCAGCAAACGAAAAGGATATCATTTCAATCCCATGGTATTCTTATATTCTAGCATTGATTAAATCCTTTTGTTTCAGATCAGCCCAAATGAAATTGAAAGATTTTCAGATTTCCCATTGTCAAACAAAACACTGAAAGGTAAGTACACCAACAGTTCTTCGGAAAGTATTTGAATCAAAGACCAATTTTCCTCAGTCTTCTTCATTGGCTGTTTCAGGAGTTTTTGTTTTTAAATATCAGAGTTCCAAGATAATGTTGCCACCTGCAGTATTTTTCCTTATGGGAAAATGTATCATTATCCAAGGCAAAAAGTAAGAATCTTTTTTTTTCTCTCCCAAATACTAGGTTTGCAAGAAGCACAGTATCGCATGGTTACTGAGATACAGAGGCAGACCATAGGCTTATCATTGCAAGGTAAAGATGTACTTGGAGCTGCAAAGACTGGATCAGGCAAAACCTTGGCATTTATTATCTCAGCAAGTAATTGACCTTCTCATTGGAAGCTTAAGCTTACGTAAAGTGAAGGTATTGGACAGTAAACAGCATATTTTGGTTCACCTGGGCCAGGAGGAGACGTATAATTTGACTGTAATATTTGTTCACGTAAAGCTATGAGAGACTGACGTACGTATTGCTGTCTGAGGTTTTGTAAGATGGCCTGGGTATATTTTTGTCTCTAGAAATGTTTTGACACTTTGATATCTTGTTCTGACATTTTTATGAAGACTGATTTTTTTTCAAAAAAGTTTTTTCTTGGAAAGTCCTTTACCCATATAGTTGTCTGCTAAAATTATTTAAAACTGAATGTCTGTATGGAATAAGAGTAAAATTGATCAAGGAACCTCTTTACAATTAATCTTCACTAAATATGTAATACATTGTTCATTGTAGGTTAGGCTAGAGTTCATGAAAATGGTTTGCAAAATAGACTGAAAATTGGCTCACAACCAATATTCCTTATGGGATAAAAGTTCCTAGTGGTTCAGCTGGAAAGTTAGGCTTTGCATTTATTTTCTTTAGTATTCTAGAAAGGGATTTTTCAAGTCGGCATCTAAATTGTTTCCTCAATCAATGGTGATCAGGTTGGGAGGGCTTAATTTGGTTTTAAATTATGAGATTAAGTGATGAGCATTCAATGTAGATTATTAGTTTAGGGCCCAATCCACTTCCATTAAAGTCAATGACAAAAGAGTGGGAACAGAAATGGGTATTTAGGCAAGCTCTCAGAAACCGGAATGTGCTTTATGCTAGATCTCATTCATGCTGATTCGGAAATAAATGTCTAAGTTTTGGAAGGGGGTGGGGGGAAACAATCTTCTGCATACTGTAGAAAGGAAAATGAGGTTGCTTAATTTATATCAGTAATTGAGAACTAGAGCTCTTGAAACAATTGTATGCATTTTGAGGTCCACGCATTTAAAGGGATTTGTAGAGAAGGGGCCTAGTGATAACTGGGACTTAGTGTCATATAGAAGGAGGTTAGAAAACAAGTTTTGTTCTCCTGTGTGGCTGTGGAAATCACCATGAGTAGGGGTATCACGTCAGCTCTGGTGAAATCCTTTTGTTGTACAGCTGAACACAACAATTTGACAGCGTGTGAATCTGTAATAGCAGAAGTGGACCTGCATCATGGCTGCTGTACCTTTAGTTGGAGTGCTCTGTTTCAGCCATGGTACTGCCTTGTAGGTGTGCGCCCAGTACTGCTAAGGGCATTCTCCACCCAAAAATGAAAAATTCTGCGCACAATATTTTAAAATTCTGCAAATTTTATTTGTTAATTAAATGTGGAGGCTCCAGCATGGCATTGGAGAGCACAAGCCACTGGCTGCACAGAGGTGGGAGATCATTGTGCAGCCGCCTCCTCCTCCCCCGCCCCCGCCCCCAGGGGACACGGACTCACCGGTGAGGCTGTACCCAACCCTGACACAATGCAAGGATTGGGTCTGCCCCAGAAACACCCCACCATGCCAGGTGCACCAGGTGTGGACAGGGAGGCTCACAAGGCGGGATCCGAGTTGGAACGAATCCAACTGTGGGGTGAGGGAGTTCTGTGTGGGGCAATCTGGGAGCTGGCGGCTCAGTGGGGGTTCTGGCTGCAAAGGTAATGGGATTCTGCATTGGGGGTCCAGGTGAAGGTAGTTGGGGCTCAGTGGGGGGAGGGGGTTGAGTTGCGGGGAGATTGAGCTCAGCAGGGGGGTCTGACTGTGAGGGGATGTCCAGATGCTGGAGGAGTGGGGATCAGTGAGTTAGATACAATTGTTGTTATTGGGTCTCTGCATGAGAATAAAATATATGCATAGACTGTAACCCAGTTCTTCCTCTCCTTGAATTTGAGCCTGCTATGGTGTCATTATCCTGGGTTTGTGGCATCACACGATTGTCATGGAAAAGCAAATGGAGTAAATTCAGCATTATTGCGTAACGGCAGCTTCTAGCAGGACTCCAGAGAGTTTTCTCAGTATTAAGTGACTTGCCTGAAATGGGTCAGGCTGTGTGTGCCCGCCTTTTCCCCCACGAGTACGACGGGATGACTTGTCTCACACCGGTGTTCTTGGGAATGCTTCTAAAGCACTCTGGAGACTGAAGCAGCTGTACTAGTGTTCCTAAAAAGGGTAAAGGAAATGGGATTTAATTCGAATCCTGCTGAGATCACTTTCCGGTGCACAAAGGGGGCCTTGTCAGAGAGCCGCTTTTCAATGAGACGTTTTCTGCGGTCGGGTAGTGGTAGAGGTAGCGTGGACTTTTTAATAGGGTCGCCAGGGCTGGAGTTAGACTTGCCTGGGCCCAGGGCTGAAGCCCAAGCCTGAGCCTTGGGCAGCAGGGCTGAGACTTGGGCTTCAGCCCTGGGATCAGGTTACAGCTCCCCCCGCCCCCTGCCTGGGCCTGAAGCCCTTGGGTTTTGACTTTGGCCCCTTCTGGCCCGGGGGAGCTAGGGCTTGGGCGGGCTCAGGGTTTGGTTCTCCCTCCTGGGGTCGTGAAGTAATTTTTGTTGTCAGAAGGGGGTCGTGGTGCAATGAAGTTTGAGAACCCCTGTTATAGCAAGTTCTTATCTTTCTCTATTATCGTTTGCCATCCTAATGCCATGTGGGAAGTGGTTTTGTTTTGCTGTATGGGGGTGGCTTGCTGCATCAGGGCCTCTAGTGGTGGAGCACGTATGGGCTCTGGCTGGGAGTTCAGATGTGGGAGTTCAGTGGGGACACTGGGGCATGGCCACTAGGTAACTCGAGGGGATGGAAGACCACGAGTGTCGATGAGGCCCCCTCGCACTAGGTCCAGGTGTCCTTCCCCCCCCCCGCCCCCACCCGCCTTGAAGCACTCGCAGCAGCTCTGCATACTAGGCCCAAGTGTCCTTGGCCCCCGCGCCTGGAGGCACTCGCAGCAGTTATGCTGAGGATCTGCAACAATATGTTGCAGAGTCAGACTGCCTGAAACTAAACAAGGCCAAACAGGGCAGATATGGAAGACCAATGCTGACTAAAGCAGCTTTATGTATAGTTTAACAAATGATACAGAGAACAAGGGCACTAGCTGGGAACTGGATTGGCTGGCTATATGGATACTTAGGGCAGCTTGCTATTGGATAGGTATGCTGGGAAAAAGGATGTATAAAAGCCTGTGTAACTTCCTGCTCTGGGTGCAGGATTGGAGATTCTATTCTCCCTGTACCTTTTTGCAGCTGCAAATAAACTTTTCTGCTTCTCCACCCTGTTGTGATTATTGGGTGTAGCACAGCGGGTAGCGAACCAACCTCAGCTGTTGTTTAGCCTCTCGGCACTGGGTGCCGGCAACAATAACAATTATCAAAAATGTTTATGTTTTCTCGAGTGACGTGCTAACATATTTTGCCACCAGGATAAATATGGACTAATTCTAATGAATTACCACAGATTTACATTGGTGTAACTGAAATTATGCATTCAATATCCTGTTTCAGGTTAGTAAAAATAAAAGAATGCTGTGGGTTTTGCGGACATGTACAAGATACAGATTTATAAAAACAACATGAAAACAGGTAGTTATGCTGGGGAAAGGGGAAGCCTTATTGAAGCTGGTGGGCATACCAGTTGTCCTTTATTCAGGATCAATGTAAAAACAATCAAGCTCTTTTGTGGAACAGATGGCTGACTTAATAGAAGTCACCATCAAGTAAAGTTGGACTCGGAGTTGAGCCATACAGTGGAAGGGGCTTTCACTAGGGTCTGAATGCAAATGCAGGGAGATGGGGTTCGGGCGGGGGGGAGGAAGAGAGGGAGTGTGACACCGCAGAAGCACAAAGGAGCCCCAGAGAAGTATTTGTAGTGTGATCTCAGAAAAAGTTGAGAGAGAGAGAGAGAGAGCACACGCGCTTTAGGGTAGACTGCTGGATAGAAAGAGGCTTGGAATTGTGAGCCAAGAAACTATTCCTGCTGTCGTTAGGGAAATAGAACTTTGTGTACATTCTTTGTAAATAAGCAGGATTGTGTCAAAAAAATACCTGACTCCATCATCCATTTCTCCCCCAATGGAAACAACTCACAAGACCCAAAATATTCACTAATTACTCATGTCAAAAGGGATAACAATATTGTGAATTCTTTTGTTTTCCTGTTCTTCGATAAAGAATAGACCTGCTTCAGTAAAGAACCATAAACACTGAAAATACTGTTTTGTTCTCTCAGAGCTAGCTCTCAGTAGATCTAGAAAATAAGAGTGTTTGTTGTTACACGATCCTTAGAATTCAATTATTTGCACAAATCATTTTAATTTTCCTCTGATTAGGATTTAAAAATAAGCAATTAGATATTCTGTATAGTGTTCAGGAAATTTGTAGGATTAAGATCAGCATGTATTCTGTATACAAGGCTTTACCATATATGCAACCTCACATCTACACTTGTAAGAGGACCTCATTTCCTGAAGCAGTTTCACACCACTTCAAGCTAGGACAGTTTTAAGCTACTTTATGTTTCAAATGTGAATGGTGTCCGCTGTGTCAATTAATTTTTTTAAATTATGACCATGATCTAAGATGCACATTTTCAGAATTTTCTTAGATCATATGCTGGGATGAATAAGGCTGCTTTCCTGAACTGTGGTCCATATTTGGAACTGTCTTTATAGTTTAGACTCAACCACCCTTCTTATACAGTTTGGAAGTTGTTCGATACTCCCTTGGGACCAGATTTACTCTTCTTTACACAGATTTGGGCCCTAGTCGGGGAGCGACATACTCATGTAACTGAGGAGCAGAATTTGGCCCTCATATGGATTCAGTCTCTCAGTTAGGCCTGTCTTTTTATCTTATCTATTGATATAGCATCCATCCCGAGAGTAGAAGAGCAGCTGTCCCATTTCAGACGAGATACATCAATACCTATATTGATTATTCACAATGTTTTTATCTTTGTTGTACTGTTCCTTTTGAGAAATAAGAAAATAGAGTAAAAGTAAAATGTACTTTTTCTCCCAAATCTATGTGCCATTCCTGATCTTGATTGAACAGGGGAGAGCGTCTTTCCTCTGGATTAAGAATCCAGCTGAGACAACGACCCCAGCCCCACACATTCTACAAGGGAATCCAAAGTCAGAGCAGTGGCGTTCAGTGAAGGGTAGCTGCTCTCTTTGAACATCCTGATAGATGAAATAAAGGACTGGGGGTCATCATTAAAAGTACCTTAAATGGGAGCTCAATCCCCAAAGCTATGATTGCCGAATCAGGAAAAAACAAGAAAGTATGTCGTCTCAGGGATTGGCATGTTCAAGTTTACAAGAGAGACGATAAAGACTGGCCATGACGTAGAAAAATCAAAATTCAAGTTTGCCAGTAAGAAAAGAGCCTGAGTAATAGTCAGCTAAAGAATGGAAGGGACCAGTTTACCTAGGAAGTTACAAGAGCCTTTATTAAAATGGAGAGCTACTTTTGTCCTTCTGTCTGCTTGCTTCTGGCAAAGGTTGACTCAGGAATAGAGGGGGAATCTCTTGGGGTCCAGTGTGAAAGCTTGGGAAAGTGTGCACTGCATCACCCACTCCTCCCTGTGTGAGACAATCTCTGTTCCTCTGTTTCGACAGTTCAAAACCCTTAAAAATATCTTTCTTTACAGCTCAATACAGAAATTGCCAGAACCTAGTCCTGTACTTTTTTCTTTAAAAACAAACAATGAAATGGGGATGTTTGCACGACAATGATATGAACCGATGTCTGTATTTTTATATCTTTAGACGCCCATCAAATACATAAAAATCTGCATGAAAATAACAATTAGTAAGTTTGCAAAACTGAGCAATGGAAAGTTCGGAAATGCCAGGATTCAGGGAGTCTGAGTACTGTGCACGTGCATTTTGACACAGTCTTGAATTGCACAATGGTAGTATTTTTTTCCACAGGCCCCTCATTCAGTGACCATTGAAGTGTTGTTTGCCTTCTGACACTGTGTACATACTTCTGCAACGTGAACACATCAAGTCAGGTTCCAGGTCGCAGTCCTTCTCTTCCAGGGGCTCAGTGGCCAGGGCCCAGTATATCTAAAATATCAGGTAAATCCCTGGGATTAGGGGTGTGGCTGACAAGGCCTATTTCTCAGGCACCATGAAGTGTTCTACTATAAGGATGAGGCTTTTCTGTGCAGTAGATAGAGCTTTCTCAGGGGACAGTCTGTGACAGGAGAACAAACTCCCATGTCATTCCGAGGCTATTAGAGAGACAAGGTGGGTGAGGGATAGGGTGACCAGATAGTGAGTATGAAAAATCGTGATGGGGGTGGGGTGGGATTGATAGGCGCCTAAACCCCGAATATCTGGACTGTCCCTATAAATTTAGGACATCTGGTCACCCTAGCTGAGGTAATATCTTCTGTTGGACCAACTTCTGTTGGTGAAAGAAATAACCTTTCAAGGACCTGAAGGAGAACTCTGTGCACTCCTTTCACCAACAGAAGTTAGTCCAATAAAAGATATTACCATGACAGATGTGAGTCATATTATTAATGTATTAGAGGAAGCTACTCATATACTTCATTGATGAGAACAGTAGAAAAACCTATATAGAATAAAGTGAAGGAGAAAGAGAGAGCCTCTTTCTGAGATTATCCTTTTCCTTCTCCCTAATGATCCTATTTGCTAACAAAGATATACATTCTTAGTGCTGTTGTGGCTTTGTGCAGAAGTGTGAATTGTCTCAGTAGATTCTGATGTATTTTATCTTTTAGGCAAAGATATCGAAAACAGGGAATACAAACAACACATGTTATGCAAACCCACACCACTAGGTGGAAGCAGATATTTTGAGTTGTCATTAATTGAGAAACCATTTCAAAAAGCAAAGTAATGTTCTTGGAATTCTGCTTTAAGCCACAAGGCACACAGCTAAGCAGAGTCATCTTTTGAGTGCTGGATCTTTAATTCTTTTTCCATACGAGAACCTGCTTAAAATCCCATTAATAAACTGTGTTCTCTTCACTCTCCTATTTGTCTGTGCTGTGACGGAAAAAATATAATTGTCTGTCAATAATGGCTTTTATTTGAAGCAGAGAGTTAGAAAACATGTGTGTAAAATGCTTTGAAGAAGAAAATCTCTCTAGAAATGCAAATCATTATTATTGTTGTTATTGGGTCAAATTCTAAAGTAGGTATTTAGGCTCCTAGCTTCCACTGATTTCAAACAGACAGACACAGACACAGACCCTTTGTTTTTTCTCCCTCCTCCCAGCTTTTGAAAGTATCTTGTCCCCTCATTGGTCATTTTGGTCAAGTGCCAACGAGGTTACCTTGAGCTTCTAAACCCTTTACAGGTGAGAGGATTTTTCCTCTGGCCAGGAGGGATTTTAAAGGGGTTTACCCTTCCCTTTATATTTATGACAAATGCATTTTCTGTATTTACCAGCTTTGTTTTCTTGCATCCTCAGTCATTTCAGGCCTTGTACATAATGTGTATAAATGGAATATTTATCATCCTCTCTGACTGTAATGTGTTTTAAGTGATGGTATATTGTCAAGCTGCATTCAGTATGGGTTAATCTGTTGATCCTCATTAGTGAGAGAAGTGTATGAATTACGAGCCCAAGCAGGATCCCGCTGCTCATTGCTGCAGCTCAACTTGCACTGCTACAGAACACTATTTGCGTGTGTGCACAAGGCTTGTGTTGTGAAAACCTTGCCCCCTGTAAATACACTCAAAGTCAACCTCTGATCCAGCTCTTGTCAAATGCAGCCAGTTAACATCACAGTGACCACGGGTGTAAAGCTGTGGCCTCCTCCTTTTGAGGGTCTACTGTTGCCCAAGTTCTAAGTCAAGCTGTGGCAGTGTTTGGGTGATGATGTGCTAATTTATGAGCTCCTTGATGCCTGCACAGTGTTTGTCATGGTTTTGCCACACATACTCTTGTTCTGTTCTTGATCTTAATTTGTTCTGTGGCATGACATAGTTCATGGTGTTACTTGTCACATGCTGAACACTCTTCCCATCACTGGTCCATCCGTAGTGGACTTATATGTGGATGCCTTGCCCGGATGTTAACAGCTGCAATGAGCAAGCATTCTTACAATTACTTGTGCTCCTACCTGATGCTGCATTTTTGAAAGGTCCGACTTTATGGAGCCAGGTGTAGACTGTGAGGGGTGCAGAACACCAGCACAGAGACAGGCAAACTCTCTGTGCTGACCATGCCCTTAGCTTCTTGCAGAGCGGCCTGCTGTTTATGTACTAAAAATGGAGTAGGCCTCAACTGTGTGCCACTGGATACTTTCCATCTTGTGCAAATGTACGAGTCCCCAGTTTACACAATGGCATGGAACAGGGGCTGAGTCACATCAGACCCTAACTCAGGAAGAAAGTTCCCGAAATAGGTAGCACTATATTAGTTATCTGCTGGTACCTGGTCAAAGGGGGCTTTTTGCTTGCTTTATTATCCACTTGTCTGTTTGTTGTGCTGTTAAGATGTGTTAATTAATTAATGACAATTAAGGACCATCTTGTTCTCTGTTTGTACAGGTCCGAGCGCAATGGGATCCTGCTCTGTGACTGGGACTGTGAGGCAGTACTGCAATACAAATAATCACATGCTGATCTCCAGAAATATTTTTATAGCGTGGCCATCCCCACTAGCTTAAGAGATTAGTCACGGTAAATGGAAGTATGTGAACCTGACATCTGCAGTTTAACTCAGTCCCCTTGTCTCCTGCACTGAGTGTTCTTTCTGCTCAATATACACTCAATGGTAGGCATGCCCACAGAATAGGGTTATGAAGATGGGTCTCTGGGAGGCTTTGACTTCCTCTACCATGGGATGCTATTGCAGGAAGGAGGTTTGCTGGGAAGAGATGGGGTCCGTCTGACCAAGAAGGAGAAGAACATCTTCATGCACTGACTCACCAACCTCAGGAGAAGAGCTTAAAACTAAGTTCAGAGGGGGCAGGTGAAAAAAGCCACCAGGTAAAAAAAGGTGGCCTTAATAGAGAACTAGCTGTGTGGGGAGAAGTAGATGTGGAAAATTGCAGTAGAATTACAGGAGAAACAAGAGGGAAATCCATGGGGGCATCCGCTTAACATCTTAGATGTCTGTACACACAAGCAAGGAGTAATAATAATGGGGAATAAACAGTAAGAACTGGGAGTTTTAGTACATGAATCTTAACTGAGCTTAACTGCATCACAGATACTTGATGGGATAAATCTCATGACTGGACTATTGGTATAGAGGGCTATAGCTTGTTGAGGAAGGACAGGCAGGAAAAAAAAGAGAGGACATATTGCATTGTAAACCTGTTCTGAGGTCCAGAAGGAGGTGAGAAGCAGACCAGTTGAAAGTCTCTGAGTAAAGATAAAAGAGGGACTAAACAGGGGTGAGATCCTGGTAGGGGGTCTATTACAGACCACCAAATCAGGAAGAGGAGGGAGAAGAGGCATTTCTAGAATGAACAACAGCAATATGCAAAACACAAATCCTGATCGTAATGGGGGACTTTACCTACCCAGACATCTGCTGAAAAAGGAATATGGTAAAACTCAAAATTACCCAATAAGTTCCTGGAATGTACTGGGGACAATGCTTTGTTTCAGAAAATGGAGGAAGTAAGCGGGGGGACAGCCATTTTAGACTTGATTCTGACCAGCAGGGAGGTGCTGGTGGTGAATGTGAAGGTGGAAGGTGATTTGGGTGAAAGGGATCAGGAAGGATAGATTTCATGATTCTAAGGAAAGGAAGGAGTGAGAATGACAGGAGAAGGACTGCCAAAAGCAGACTTTAACATCCTCAGAGAATTGGTAGGTAGCGACCCATGGGGAAAACGTCTAAGGCATAAAGGAGTTCAGGAAAGCTGGCAGTTTAACCTCCAGGAGACAATATTAAAGGCACAACTGCCAATGCAAAGGAAAGACAGGAAGAATAGTAAGAGGCCAATGGCTCCATCAGAAGTTTTGTAATGACCTGAAAATCAAAAAGAAATCCTACAAAATGGGGAAACATGGACGAATTACTAAGGAGGAGTACAAAAGAATAGCATGTCCATGTAAGGGCAAAATCAGAAAGGGTAAGGCACAAAATCACTTATACATAGCAAAGGACACATGTCATTGGAATTCTTTTTCCACATGGTTTACTGCAAAGAGTGTCATCACTCTGAATGCTTTGAAGGCAACATCATCTCCAAAATCAAGTGTGGCCTCTACATATGGCCATACATATGACACCACACTGTATTAAACACAACAAAAAATAATTTAGTTGATTTGTTTGGCGGGACATGGAAATGAAGAATAAATTTCAATTAATTGTAAAACAATATAAAATCAATATTTGTAATACAGTCCAATAAGATTTCATCAAGCTTTTTAATCAACCGAATTAAAAAGCAAAGGAAACCAACCACCCACACTCAAGTGTCACTGTGCATTGCAACCAACCAATCACACTCAAGTGTCACTGTGAATTCTCCAAGGCAGTTTCTTCTCTTTCTTTGTTCGGTGCTTTTATTTTCTATCCATTCAACCAGGAGCAGATTTTCCAATAAAACCAATATTGGAAAGTGTGGCAAACTGAGAGAGGGACGGAACCAAAATTCAAAATGATTTAGAGCGAATGAGAAATTCTACACTGGAGCAAATTTAGCCACCTATTGGACTGCGTACATGGATGGGCCCAGATATTGAAATGTATTTAGGTTCCTCACATCTATTGATTTCAGTGCGAGTTAGGAGCCTAAATCCCTTTGAGGCTCTTGTCCATGTCATCACAGCACCTACCTGGTCAGCAGCAGTTTATGTGCTATGTCACAGTCACAGCGATGTCATAATAGTGCTTGCATAATCTGAACTGGCTATCCTGGACAGGACAGGACAGCCTGAGTGGCCAGCTGCCTATCAGTACTGGAGCTCTTTGGAGAAAGGACTGGAGGAAGTGTTGAGGAAAGATTAAAACATGAATAAATTTGTGAGTGAGCAGGAGGTAACCGACAGAGGTAAGGGTCAGCACTGTATTCTCTATATCCATTCTATATTCACACACACATTTAGAAAGCATAGGCATACAGATTAGCTGTAATGTTCTCCTTTTGTATGAGCAGAACCTCAGCTGCTGGAAAGCAGTGTCCCTCTGTTGACTTCTTTGTAGCTGTGTTGATTTACACCAGTTGAGGAGTTGGCCTACAGCCTCTGGACCTGGAAACTTTCCTGAGAATCTGAGTTTCTAGGGAATGTTATGGGGGAGGTCTTCCTTCTTTTCTCCCAGTTGTTTTATGTTTGTTATGGGCCCTCATTTTGTGTCTTCTGCATCCATGGAGCCAACTCCATCAGAGAGAGGGGAAGTTAGAACAAAGAAGGCAGAAGGACTTCTCCTCTGGCTGTCTAAATGAAGCTCTGCTAATATCTTAAATGCAAGAGAACAAACCATGGGGGTCACATTTCTTAGCAACACTAGTGCTCCTCATCCCACACGGATGAGCAGTGTAGGTTACAGTTATGATTCCGTTTGCATCTGGGTGTTACAACTGAAGGATGCAATTTGCATAACGGATGGGCAGTCTTTCCTGGGAAGGGGAAATCTTGTTAGTTCCTCCTTCATGCTTGGAATGCTGTTACAATGGAGACAGATAAATACGGCATTTCAGATTTCTTGTGAAATATTAAGTCTCCTGTAGAATTTCTGCCCAGAGCGAAGAGATACATGGGAGATCAAATCCTGGTTTTTTTCATACACCAGCTATTTCATTGTTTCCTAGAGTTTAAGGCCAGAAGGGACCATTAGATCATCTAGTCTGACTTCCTGTATTTCACAGGCCACTAAATTTCACCTAGCAACACTACCTGAACCCCAAAACTTGTCTTTAACCCCAAAACCCCAAAAACATTTCAGTCTTTAGGAGACAAAACTGTTGTGTGCCATCGGCAGAGGACAGGAGAGACTGAGGTTCCACCAATGCCTGAGGCCCTTGCAATGGTCGAGAATTGATTAGGTCAGATATACTCAGATTATCCTAGCAGGTGATCAGTGCCCCATCCTCCCACTCAAAGGTTCCTGCCAATCCGACCAGGGGGAAATTCCTTCCCACCCACAACTCTGGAGATCAGTTGGACCCTGAGCATGTGAACAGGACAGCTAAGGAAACAGATTCTCTGAACCATCTTAGAGCACTGGTCCACCCTACCAGGTGTCCCATCTCCTGCTATGGTCAATCCCTGACGCTTCAGATGAAGGTTGGAGGGACTCAGCCCACCCCACCCCACTCACAGCGTACACCTCGCCAATTGTGCATGGGGGTGGGGGGGGTGGGGGAATTCCTTTATGACCTCTACAGGCAACTGTACAGGGGGGAGGGATAGCTCAGTGGTTTGAACATTGGCCTGCTAAACCCAGGGTTGTGAGTTCAATCCTTGAGGGGGCCATTTAGGGATCTGGGGCAAAAGTTGGGGATTGGTCCTGCTTTGAGCAAGGGGTCGGACTAGATGACCTCCTGAGGTCCCTTCCAACCCTGATATTCTATGAACTGGATGAACTGTGTTCCATGAGTCTTCTCTGCAAGTATTTAAACTACCATAAAAGAAGATTAAAGGCTTTCTTCAAAACAAGGGGCCTAAAGTTAGGCTTCTAAATTCATACTGAGCTCTCCAACAGTGGCCTGATTTTCAAGAGATACCGAGCCCCAAAAGTTCCCAGCATAGCCAATAGGTACATCTGGGTGCTCAGGATTTTTGAAAATGGGGCCCTGACTAAGCAAAACTCTTAAGCATGTGCTTAACTTTAGCTCTATTTCTTGGCTTAGAGTTAAATTATTACTCTGTATGCTATCAAAACTCATCAATTGACAGTAAAGAGGGAAAGGAAGATTATTTTACGGGGGGATCTACTTGAAAGGAGCAAATTTGCTTCATTATGATTTCCCCCCAAGCACACTGGGTAGTTCAGCAAACAAACCTGGTCATGAGGAGGAAGGAAGAGGATTTCCAGGATTCCCAGGTCTACTTCTCACAGTGTTGGGGCTTCTGCAGAATCTTTACTGGATAGTGAATTAAAGAGGCCAGCACCAATTTCTGCTATCCTTTTATTTAATGTCAGGTGTTTATAATGAGGTTGTCTCCCTCCTGGCACATATGGATGATCAAGATAAGGGGAAAATTGCCCTCAGGATTGCCTTTATAGCCGAGACCAAGCTGGCTATCGTTCTGACAGTTCTGCTCGAGAAACTGCAAAAGGATGAGGTAGGGCAGTTTCATGAAATTACATCCGCTTTCCAGGTGTCCACACCAAATTCTGCCTGACTTCATGGGGTACAGGGGACTGCACGGGGATAATTCAGTGTAGAACTTGGCTTGGCGCACCATCAGGAGAATCAGTATTCGCCCTTCTGTCCTCAGGCGTAAACTCATCATGCAAAATGCTGTTCTTACAGATCAGGATGATATCATGCTCTATAAAGAGAGCATTGTCCTTTTACACACAGTGGAGTACATGGGCTGTAGACAGTAAAAGTACACGATCGGACTAGCAGTAATCTCTTCTAATAATACTTTGCCCTTCTTTCGCATCTTCATCCAAAAATCTCAAAGCACTTCCCTAATACTAATGAATTAAGACTCACAGCACCCTTGTGAGAATGGGAAGCATTATCCTCATGTACGGATGACTTGTGTCACAGGGAATTAAGTAACTTGCTCAACACCACTTAGCAAGTTAGTCAAAGAATGTGAATAAAACCCAAGTGAACTGACTCCCTGCTCTAAATCCTAGCCAACACTCCTTTATTATGATGACATATTATTGAGATTATAGCATTGAAGGGACCCTTATCTATATATTTTCTACGGGGGGAATTCTGCAAGAAAAAAATAAAAATGATGCGTACAATATTTTAGAAGTTCTGCAAAATTCTGCATATTTTGTTTGTCAAAATAATACAATATAATTACACCCGTTAAAATTATTTTTGGTTATTTATTTCAAAATACCTGTCAGCAAGTATGTCTGTATGAATACAGACAACAAAAAGGATTCAGGAGATGTTTTTTGACAAATTGATTCCTTACTATGCATGTTAATACAGAACTCAAAGTAATAATTCATTTAAACTCAATACAGAACCATATTTCTTGCACCCCTTAGGCGCAGTGCAAAGGCTTGGTAGAGTCAGGGGTAATGGAGGAGCTGAGGGAGAGGGAAGTAAATTGCTGGGAAGGAGCCTGGGTGTGAACTTGGAGCGTTGCTGGGTATGGGTGGGAAAAGTATGGAAGAGTTTTTTTGGGAGGGGCGGGAAGGAATTGTTAGGCAGCTCCCCCCATGCAGACCCTGTCTGACCCCTAACCTCTCCCATTCAGTAAGGCAATCTGCCCCTGTCTCCATGTGTTCCTGCACATCCGTGGGTCCTGGCACCCCCTGTCCACATGTGTCCCTCCACCCCCACTCAGAAACCCACTCCCGTGAAGATCTAACGGCAGAGCTCATTGCCCCTGGGAGCGGTTGAGGACTTACTGCAGGAGTTGGGTATTTTATATTCCACATTTACAAATTCTGCCTGGAGTGGCTAGAGCAAGAGCAAGGTGCTCATTTTTATTGTTTGTTCTGAATAAATGAAACTAGAGAAGGGGGCAGTGAAGGGCGCTTCCTCTGGCTCTTTTCTCTCCAGGAAGATTAAACAATGTCAGTTGCTCGGCTGCTTCTGAAGCGCTGCTCAATGCGGTGCTTGTGGAGGGCCGGGCACGTTTTACACCAATTAAGCCACCAATTAGGGCAGGGGCTTATTAGCCACATTACTGTCTGGTCGGCAAGAAAGAGTTTTCCCAATTCTTCTCTTTTATGTTTTGTCCCCAGCAAAACAGAGTAGACATTTACTGTGTCCTGGAGAAAGTCTTACAGCAGGACACCCAGGGCCTGGAGAGAAGGCTTCTGAAGAAAATAATAACACTAGCCTCAAACCACATGAGAGAGACTCAGGTAAGTTAGTTCTCCCGAGATACCAATCAAAGGATCCAAAGCTTTAACTCATTCAAACTCTCTTTTGGGGGGATAAACTATATACTGAAATGAAAATGTATTCTTCTGTTAGAGGCCCACACCTTCCTCCAGACCAAAGCCCAGGTCCTAGACAGCACTTGTGCACATGCATAAGATGGGACAACTCACATGCTGAAAGTTACACATGTGCTGAAGTGCTTTGCAGGATCAGGACCTGAGACACATGATCTCAGACCCAGAGACAGGCCTATGGTGTCTTAAGGAGCAAGTCTTTCCCGAAGTCTACTCAGGATTTCATTATTGATACTGATTTTATGGGGAAGGCGCTCTGATACTGTAGCGATAAGTGGCAGTATAAAGCCCCAAGACAGACAGAATCTGAGCTATCTCCAAAAGAAGCAGCACTGGATTTAGAATCTAGTTTGCCAGCAGGAAACCCCATGGAAAAATCCCTCTCTTGTTCCAAAGGAAGTCAGCCTCCTTTTGGGGGACAGTTTATTCCAGGAAAGCTCTCGGAATATCTTGAAGCTGCCCAGTCTGTGTCTCACTTACCGCCTCAGGGAAGGGCAGGGAAAATATCATGTGACTATGGTGACCAGTCACCCACCACAAGTAGCTAACAGTGAATAGACTAACGAAGCAGCTTGCAAGGAACTCGAAGGCTGAAAACTGTTTAGCCAAGTGAGTCAAGGAATATTTATGACGAATGACTCTACCCTCAGAAAGTTGGGTTGGTTCATTCACAACTTGTGCACAGAAATAAGGACTTGACTCATGTAAACAACTCTGGCTAGTGCAACCGGCTTCAGTCACCTCAGTCTCTCTCTTTTGGTTTTTGTTTTTAGGAAGCAAGAAATGAACTAAAAGTGGCAGCTAGCAACACCTTAGTGACTCTGGCACGCTGCTATTTCAGTGATGTCATATTAGAGCTGATATATCATCTGGAGCTGCCTGAGGAGTTTATTTTCATTACGTTGGGCAACCTGTCATCCGCCTATGGTATGGTCACTTCCCTCTTTTCTTTCAAAGTGATTGTTTTTCATTTAAGGACAGGGGATTATCTCTCTACCTAAAAATGTTACCGCTAAACAGAGCTCTGTTTGAGTGTGTGTGTAGAAACACAAGATTAACTGCTGTTGCTAGTTCTGGCCTCCAGATCATGAGCGATCCAGCCGGAGGTGCAAGCTCTAACTTATGCCCCTGAGTGAAGTACCTGAAGGATGGGAATGAGTGGAAGATCAGGTCTAGTGGAGCTCTTCTCCACCCCACTTCCCATCCCGCCCCAGTGCTCTCTCCCCTTACTCTGGGAGTGAGTTGGGCATTGGGCACAGCTGTACACTTGTGGAGGATTCCCCTCTTCAGGGTGACTCCCCCACTGGCTTTCAATGGCTGCTTTAAAGCCATTCTGCTCTGCTTACGCAGCACCAATGGCCTCGGAGCCCATAGCATCCTGCCCCACAGTGTTTCTAAGTGTGTTGTAAGAAGGCAGAGAGCAGCTGATTGTCTGTCTTCCTTCTCTTCTGGCCTTTCTCTGCAGCACTTAAGTGTATCCCTTTTGTGGGAATGATCCTGAACGTCATGATCTCCATGTTGGAGTTAGTCGAGGACAGCAGGATGAGACAAGCATTTTGTGGTGGTAAGTGCCAGCACTTCCTGTAGGTGCTCCAAATGGATCATAGAATAGAATATCAGGGTTGGAAGGGACCCCAGAAGGTCATCTAGTCCAACCCCCTGCTCAAAGCAGGACCAATTCCCAGTTAAATCATCCCAGCCAGGATATTTAGGGGGTCTTGGTACAGATTTAAGTGACTGAGCAAGTCTGCAAACAGGCCCTGAACTGTGCTCCCTTCCCTGGATTGCACCAGGTGCTGCGTTCCTTGGCTCCCGTGGCACTCAGTGAAGTTGAGAATGCTCCTTACTTTGCAGGAGGTGCTGAGCATTTGTAAGTTCAGGCCCTTTGTGACTCACGCATATCGTTTAAAATAAACAGACACAAAGGCTGAAGCTGCCCCTCTGCCAGGAGGCTCCTGGGGGAGGAGGTGAAGGGAACAGATTTCATTACTGTACATTTAAAAATCCCCTGTTTCCCACTCCTCCACCCATTCTCTCTCCTTAGTTTCTTCATCATCATCATCATCATCATCATCATCTCCTTTCACCCTCTTTCTCTGTCTTCTCTTCTTCTCCACTTCTCTCTTCCTTTGCTTTTCAGGTGATGCTCAGTAAGGGGTTAATCCTGTGCCCTTGAGGGAAATGGGAATTTTGCCATGCACTTCATAGAGAACAGGATTGGGCCCTAATTCCTCTTAGGAAGGACACTAGATACACCTACTTTTAGGGCAAAGTGCTCCCCACTACCTTCAAATCCCACTAAAGCCAATGGCAGTTAGGGGCACTGAACATCTTTCAGACAAACTGTAACTCAAGATGAAATCATACAGTGTTCGGGTTGAATAAACAACAACTGCAGAGGACGCGAGTCTTCAAATGATGGTAATTGAAAAAAGATGGAGAGATGTACAAAGAAAAAAGCCTTTTAAGAAACAAGAAATGGAATGGGGGAAAGAGAAATAGCTCCAAATTGATATGGGATTTCAGCATCTAGTCCTGATAGGAGTTGCCATGGAATTGGAGTAAACGATAGGCCTGGGTGTCTTCTCTGAGAAAGCAACTTCTCCTCATTATTACTATGTCCTTTTCACATTGCCTGTCTTCTCTCCTTCCGTGCAGTTCTGGAAAAATGCTCAAGGGCAGTGAATGGATATTTTATGAACTGGGAAAAGTGCTCATTCCCCAGAATGGGTGAATCACGATTCTGCAATCAGATTCTTCCCTTATATTGTCATGTGACCAGCAACTGGCTGACCTGTGAGGAGCTGGAGGTGAGAATTGCTGACTTTCTAAACCTTTAGCGGAAATTGTGATGTTACATTCTGTGTGTCTGGCACTCTTTGTGATGATGGCATTTAATGGTAGGTCCTTTTGGATGGAACAGAGTGTCATGTAAAACATCGAAAACCCATACGTTTATAATGTCACCACATCATGGAAATTCGGTCTGTACCTAGTGTACATGGATTCTAGTTTTGTGCACCTAATGTGCAGATGAACCCGGGATAGTGGGCTAAATTAATTCCTGGTCTAAGTCCATTCAGCCCCAGTGGAGTTACAGCAGGGATGAGTTGGCCTAGAATGCATATTAATCTGGGGAAATATTTTACCTGCTCTAGTTGTGAGGTGCATTAGAATATAATCCTGACACCAACCCTACGAGTCCTGGTTCTTTACCAGGAAATATTGGGATAGGACCGTTCCGACAGTGGAACAAGGGAAATTGCACTCATTAGAAGCAGAAAAGGTGTGCCTATTGGAAGATATTGAATGAATTCATAGGAACATAAATTCTGTGTCTCATCTATGCAGCTCAAGAAGGCCATCATCAAAGCCCTTGGTCCCATGATGGGCATCCTACTACACAAAAAGGAGCCACAAAATCCAATATTTAAGGAGATCTCATGGCTCCTTGAGCAATATAAGGAGGAAATTGATGTTTTTCACGTCACCAAGGTGAGGTACCACTCATTAAGGTAACTGTCTCTGTGTGTGCATGTGTGAACTGCAGGAGGAATTTGCTACCAGTGGGGTTTCCTGGTCTAGATAGTGACTTGTTAGATAATAAATATGCACACAAGTTCTGGGTTTATACACATGGTGACCCAGGCAACAAGATTTGTAGGTAACTGCCTCTGATGAAAAGCATCCTCTGTTTCCTGGGGAGGAGGAGAAGGAGATAAAAAAACAAAACACCTGCACAAGAAGATACTCTCTCCTTGTGATTTCCCAAAACATCCTGTCAACTCTGTGTCTCTCTTTTAGATCATAAGCTCCTCAGAGCAGGGGCTACCATATGTTGTCTCTGGTCGGTACCAAGTCAACTGTCAACGGTTGAAAATTAATAACAAGGAGGCTTGAGGGTCATTGCTTTGCACTGCAGAACTAGATAGATATAAACTCATTGCCTGTCTGTTTCATCTACCGTTCTATGCAGTGCTGTTGTAGCCATGTTGGTCCAAGATATTGGAGCGACAAGGTGGGTGTGATAATCTAATTGAAGATATTGTCTCACTCGCCTTGTCTCTCTATTTCATCCACCCTCAGTACCACATGAGCGAGAAGTAAGGGGCCATATTCTGTCTTCAGTGGGGCTACACAGTTGTAAATGAAGTCATGAGACAGCTATAACTTCTTGGTAGTGATATTTACTCACCGTCTATGTTGGTTGAAGCTTTCTAGTACAGAGTATGTGGTCACTTTGGGGGTTGAAATACCCATGATTTGGAGGGAACCAATGTATCATGGACTTGTTTGATAGCATCAGGGCACTACACAACTGTGTAAACATAGGAAAGTATGTAGATGGCATCCGAGACATTCTGGAAACTTCAAGCAGCAACGGAGAAAAGTGTGTTAGATGCAGGAAGGAATTAGATTTTCACCTTTTTTTTAATCAATAACCTGGCAGAGGACATAAAATCATCATCGATAAAGTTGGCAGATGAGATAAAAATGGGGGAGTGGTAAATAATGGAGAGGACAGCTCACAGATTCAGAGTGATCTAGATCACTTAGCAAACGGGGCACAAAGAAACAATATGCCTTTAAATATGGCTGAATGTAAATGTATGTGTCTAGGCACAAGGGATTTAGGCCAGACATACATGATGGGGGATGCTGTCCTGGGAAGCAGTGACTCTGAAAAAGATTTTGGGGGTCATGGGCATAATCAGCTGAACATGAACTCATGCTGTGGCCAAAAAAGCTAAAGCTGGGATGCATCAAAAGGGGAATCTCAAGGAGGAGCACAGTGGTTATTATACCTCTAAATCTGGCACTTGTCTGACGACTGTTGGAATCCTGTGTCCAGTTCTAGTGCCCACAATTCAAAAAGGGTGTTGCTAAATTGACAGAAGAGCCACAGTGACGAAAGGATTAGAAAATATGCCTTACAGAGGGAGAATCAAGGAAGTCAATCTATTTAGTTTAATACACAGAAAGTAAAAGGGTGTGTGATGGGGTTTACCTACCCCGCATTGGTTCAGCAGGGGTTAATCATGCTTTGTGGGCCGAGGAGGTCATGCCCCCTCATCTCTGCTCGGCATGCTTCAGCTGGACCCAGGATACAAAAGAGAGCCGCTCAGCTCAGGCTGGGATGGCTGCCAAAGGGAGCAGAGGCGCATTGCAGGCTCCTGCAGAGAGACTGCCAGTGCTCCAGGATTCAGAGGCCAGCCGGACTGTGGCTGCAGCTGACCCCCAGCCACCCAATGCCAGAGATGGAGGAGAGACCCCAGAATCCCTGAGACTCCCAGCTGCGGAAGAACGGGTGGGAAGCAGCCTAGGTGGACGAAGCATTGATCCACTTGAGGTAGCAGGCTTGACTCAGCATGCTTTGGAAGGATCCCCGCTGAGTTGGTGGCAGATACCCCTGCGTCCTGGGCTGGGACCCTGTGGAATAGGTAGGACCCAGTGGAGAAGGGCTCACCACTAGGCAACACTACCCTGCTGCAAAAGGTGGTTCTATCGACTCTGGCCACTAGGCCGCATTGCCCTGCAGTCAAGGGTGGGTCTACTGACTTTGGCCACTAGGCCGCACTGCCATCCCGAGAAGGGCAGCCCAAGTGACTCAGGCTGTTGGGCCGCGGTCCCTCACCCAAGGGCTGCTGCACTGATCCCGACCATTAGGCCATGCTGCCCTAGGAGCCCGGACTGCTGTGGTGGCTAGGGAGACTAGGCCAGTTGGGCCGCTCCAGATCTACTTCAATTCCTCCTCAACCTGATACCACCCTGACGGGGTGGACCTATCCTGTGACAGGGTGACTTAATTACAGTCTATAATATCTTACATGAGGGACTCCTATTATCTAATGGGCTCTTCCGTCTAGCAGAGAAAGGTGTCACTTGATCCAATGGCTAGAAACTGAAGCTAGACACTTTCAGACTGGAAATACGGCGTACATTTTTAATGGTGAGATAATTAACCATTAGAGCCATTTACCAAGGGCCGAGGCAGATTCTGACGATTTTTCAATCAGGATTGGTATGTTTTTCTAAAAGCTCTGCTCTGGGAATTATTCTGGGCAAGGTCTCTGGCCTGTGTCATACCGACCGAAGGTCAGACTAGATGATGGCAAGAATCCGGTCTGGCCTTGGAATCTAGGAATCCCCTGAATCTGCTTCAGTCACTACATATGGCTCCTTTGTGTGCCCACCATCTGACTTTCGCCCTCTGTTGCAGAGTCTGAGCCAGCTCTTGGAGGTCTCTGTTGAATATAAGATCCCTCTACCTAAAGGGAAGTTTCAAGCCATCTGCAGTGCTCTGCACAACCAGGTGAGGGGTGGTTTTGCTTGGATCCCTTGAGCTTAGGCACAGCAGATCTGAAGCATATTAACACTAAAAAATCAATGGAATGATCGTGCAGAGCCTGGGGACCTCCTCATGCCTTACTGATTTCTGCAGGCTCAAGAGTAAGCAGGGAGCGGTCTCAATTTCTTAGCTACTATCCAGCTCAGTTTGTAAAGCGATTTCACCATAAGCCGATTACCAGGGGGAGTCAGAGTTGTAAAGTAAAAACTGTGGCTGTATCTTGATTAGGTCAGCTCTGCTGCTCAAAACACTTTAGCTTCTCTTATCTAATGTATTGGTCATTGTCTTTGAGTCTTGCTGTGCATGCAGGACCATCTCCCTGGGGTTCAGACCTCTAGTTGGACAAGCAGGAAGTGGAAGCTTAGAAATGAATTGAACATTTTTCTTTTCCATTGCTTCTGATTAGTTTTTCTTTCACCATTTCCCTTCTTCCCACAGATCTGTTCTCCAGCTAAGCAGCTCAGCATAGAAAACCACCAAGAGCTGTTCCATTGTGTACTTCTGCTAGGTAAGGGGAAGAGACTCTGAGTTACACAGTGGTTTCTTTGTAACTTCCTTACCTTTGTGAGGTACGGTAAGAAGAAGAGTTCTGCAGACAGTGAGGATGTGATTTCTTCCCTTGCAGCCCGTTCTTCTCCTGATGATCTGCTAGCATTTCTACACGAGCAGCTGGAGATTGAGCATGAGGCCGTTCGTGTGGCGTCTTTAGATTTCCTGAGAGCTATTGTTGGTGCTGACTGTAAGTAACACAGGAGCAATTGTGCCAGCTGCCCTCTTGGCCGACATGCTGAGGGTTGAGTTGAGGACATCCAGAGCTAAAAGCTTGAGCTACTAGAGATTGAGCTAAAGAACCAAGGCTTTGTAGGCACGGCAGGGCTGCAGCAGACTCATCACCTCTGCAACTGGGGCACAGAGGCTCTAGAACACACAGTCACCAGTGGTTTGGAGATCCCCTAAGGGACCAAATGCTGCCCTAAGTTACTCCCATATGGCCACACAGAAATCAACAGGTTCAACTAAGTGCTGAATGTAGCCAAAGATATTTGTCAAGGTCTTTTTCAACTTCAAATACAGAAGTTAACTTGGGGCTAATGCATGTTAACAATAATCAGATAAAAATAGAATAATACTCCTGACTCGAGAATCCTAAGTATTATACACTCTAGACTAGATTCTGAGTTCTGTTATGCCGGTGTAAACACAGATTAACTTCAGTCACCTCAGTCTATCAAACTTCTTTATAATATTTCCATCATGGTAGTAGGATGGCACTATTTAGAGAAATGGAATTACTTTAGATTTACACTGGTGCAACTGAGACCAGAATCTGGTCCTATGTCTTCCCCACTGATTCTGTAGAGGACAGAAGCTTGATAATCTTCTTAACTAGGGCCCTTTGAAATCCAGGATTAATTCCAATGTGGAAAGTGAGTGTGTGTGGAACAAAGAAGTACTGTACACCTCTCCTTATCTTTCAGTGCCTGAGACAAGAGTTAAAAAGCTTCTGATTGTGAAGGCAGTGAAATCCACTCTCCGTGATCAGAATGCTACGGTAAGATTGTGTGTGGAACAGTGAACTATTTCAACTTTTTCAGTGTTATGGGATGAATGGATATCTGGGTGGAGCTTTCATTCCGATCCAGATGAGAGACTGCAGAATAGAGAAGGCATGTCATTCTCCTGCCGGTGTTAAATGTATCCATGTTTCTAATCCAAGGAGACAAAATCAAAAGCATAAGGACTCTCATATCATATCCTAGCTCCTATTTCAGGCAGAAGGGCTAACAAGAAGTGCTGTGTGTAATCTCTACCCTTGTAGGTGAGGAAGGCAGCTCTTCATTTCATCAGGACGCTGCTCAGTTCAGGAAGTGTGGAGAATTGTGCAGCATGGGATCTGGTAGCATATGTTTTCAGCGAGTTCAGTGTGTCCACCAGCAAACTGGTAAGGAGAATTCTTAACACTTAGGACTCGGTCCTACCATTCTTGCATGCTGATTGCTCCCCTTGACTTCAGTGGGAGTTTTGACTCCAGGACAGCTGGACTGAATGATTAGAGCCAGAATCGGATCCGTTATATTGGTGTAAAGTCAAGGTAACTCCACTGACTTGAGTGGTGTTACTCTGGATTTATACTAGTGTAAAAGAGACCAGAATCTCACACTGGGTATTTCCATCTAACAGAGTTATCTATGCTGCTCCAACCTCTGATGAGTCATTGAACATTCAGAAAACACCATTTTTCAGTGAAATGTTCCTGTACAAGGAAGCACATCTTTTTGTTTTAAATAGACTCTCCAAAAAACAGAACGATGCCCCGTTCTGTGGCTGTCAAAGCAGACCTAGTTTCAGAGTAACAGCCGTGTTAGTCTGTATTCGCAAAAAGAAAAAAAAGTTTAGGTCTGCTTTTTGCGAAAGCAGACCTAGACTATCAGCAAAACACTCAGGTTATGCAGGTTGCATAAAAAATCTCTTCAATCCGTATTTCTATCCATGGACACAGCCGCGGGCCCCAGACACTTTGTGCTCCATGACTGAATCCGTGATAGGTATGAACATAAACAGTTCAACTTGACAGTAAGTTGTGGAAGATCTTAGCTCTGCCTGGCCCCTTTTCTACAAAGTTGGAGCTTGTGGCAATACACACACACACATCTCTCTTAAAGAAGGCTGCTTTTTCTCATCAGGCCAGTTTTGGTCCCATTGATAGAATCACACTCACTACACACAGGATGACCAAGCTGGTTGGGGCATCAGAACAAAGAGATTGGATCCCCCTGGTTCTGCAAATTTATTTCCCCTGGGCAGAATCGGAATGTTTTTCCTCAGAGATCAAAAGATGAAACAGTTTTTCAAATTTTAAAAAATTGAACACTGTTGGGGGAACTCTTTTGTGTTCAGTGAATCATTCCCTTCATTTTAGGGTTTTCCTAAGCCTGGGATCTGACCCACCAGTTCGGAGTTTCTATTATTCTCTTCCCTTCAGACGTTTGTGCACTTCCAGTGCAGTATAAAAGCAGGCAGAGGTCAATGCTCAAGATGGCTTTGTAAGAGAAGGACACTGGTTCTATTGCCAGTGTCTTACTACTAGCGAATAAGTTCTATGTAGCTATCTCACAGCAGGGTACAACACTTCTCACCCAGGATGTTGAGGAAGAAAGCACGATCCAAACCCTGTGCATTGACATCCTGCAATGTCTGGACACCTCCGTCAATGGAATGACCCAAGTAAGTGACCTCTTGCTACTGCTTCTTGAAATAGGGACGTTCTTCCTTACGTTCCTTGTACCCCTCCACAAGGAAGCCTTCCGCACAGTCAGCATAATGGAGGATCAGCATGTCAAATTCATGTCAGGGATGATGTGACCCCTTCATCATGGAGTAAGCAGTTCACAGTAGAGAAAAGATATAAAGCAACTTAACTGGAAGGAATCATGTTGCAGAGATCGTCTCTTAATTCTTTCCACTGTCTGAGTGCAACTTCCCCTTAGATCCCCCATGAATACTTCTGAAATGTAGAGTTGGTGATCCTGGATTTGAAGAGATATTGGGGCTGGGACTGTGCCTTATATAGGTCTGTCAAGTTCTGGGTAAGCTTATGTTACTATCTAAATATCTCCATAATGCTCTAATGCTGGGAAAGGGGATTCATCTCTGGGTGCGAACCCAATTGCTCACTGTTAGGGGGCTTATTCCTTCACCCACTCACTTCCCTGGTCCTTCTCTCATGAACAGAGAGCAACAATACCCGAAGTCCAAAGGTGCAAACAATTCGATGTTTATTGGGGTGAACTTCCAGCAAGCATGATTCCAGTTTCCTTCCTTAGTATCCTCCTTCCCAGCTCTGACACCACAGAGCCTTACAGCTGTGTCCCTGTTCCCATTCCTGCCCTTAGCCAAACATGATTCCAATTTCCTTACCCCCATTCCCTGTTCCCATTTCCCCCACCCCCCTACTTCCTGATTGACTGCAGACTATATAGTAAAACTTGAGTTCTGCTTTGCTCTACCTTAACCAATCATGTTCCTGAAATTTAACTAACCAATCCTAACATATTGTAAGATGATTATGTACCCAATTATATCCCACCACCTTAATTAGTTTACAGCCAGCAAAATTAATTATACAGCAGACAGGAACAAGCACAGAACCAGACAGAGATTATACAGACAAACAATAGCAAAGTGGGAACTATAATGGGGGGAGGGATAGCTCAGTGGTTTGAGCATTGGCCTGCTAAACCCAGGGTTGTGAGTTCAATCCTTGAGGGGGCCATTTAGGGATCTGGGGCAAAAATTGGGGATTGGTCCTGCTTTGAGCAGGGGGTTGGACTAGATGACCTCCTGAGGTCTCTTCCAACCCTGATATTCTATGATAATGACAAGACAATACAGAAGTGAGGATTTCACATCCCAGTATTGATAAGTGAGTTCTTGCCAGACAGGATGCTATCAAACTAAGTTTCCTTTTACATCTTCTAGGCCCTTCCCTTTCTCTGGAGGTGATAGGCACTATCAGGACAGGATTGTATTCCTAACAGCCCAATAGCACCTGATTTCAGTGTGACTAGTTTGGAATGTGAGGATGTGACTGTTCGCTTCCTGGCTTATGGCTGCCTCTGCTGCTTAGCCAAAGGCCTTAGCCTAAGAAGAGGGCCTCAGACTGTCACAGTAAGAGAAGGCTCTTACACCAGCAGACAGTGATTTTGATTCTTTCTTTTATACCTCTATAACTAGCCAAGTGATAAGAATACACCTAAATTCTTAAAGTACAGGCCTTTGCAGACAGGCCTGAATATCTATATCCTAGCACTCACCAAACAAGATAGTGTCTTTAAAAGACAGAGTGAGGGGGCACCAGACAGGTAGAGTGAGCTAATGGGGAGAGAGAGATGAGGTGATAGGTTAGGGAAGGGTCCGTGAGGAATCAAAGGAGAAGCTACATGGCAGGGAGGGATTCAGGCAGCAGGATACTGGAGGTGGGGGAACGGAAATAGCTCCGTACTGAACAGTCTCGCTCTTCTCTGCAGGTGTTATGGCCAAGGCTGCTGGAGTATGTGGTGCCAGCTGAGTACACCGGTACTTTGAAGCCTCTTTGCAGATGCCTGAGGGAACTGGCTGAGAAAAAGCAGCGGGAAGGAGAAGCAGCTGCTTGCCTCGACTCCAGTGGACGAGGTTTATAAGAGAAACTCTTTCATTTCTTCTCTCCAGGCACTATGAAATGAACAGGTTCAGTCTGCTCCAGTTCTCTCATCTGCAATCAGGAGGCTAAAATGAATGAGGGATGGTCTTGTGATTACAACACGGCCATGGGAGGGAGCTAGGAAATGTGGGTTCTGTTCCCAGCTCGCCACCAAAATTCGGATGTGACCTTGGGAAAATCACTTGATCTTTCTCTCTCAGCTTCCCCACTTGTGAAATGAAGGAGTAATTCATGCCAACCTCACAGAGGTGCTATGAGGTGGAATTCATACATGTTTGTAGAGCATTCTGAGATGCTCAGACTGAAAGCACTATGGAAATGCAAATTATTATCAGCTGTATTCAACATTGGTGGGCATGTTGGAAATGGATAGGTGAAGAACATCAGCAGGACTCTCTGCAAAGCCTGGCATAATTAACGCTATTCTGTTTCTTTCCCTAGTGCAACTCCCTACACCCCAGGGGCTGCTGGCGCGACTCCTGGTGAGTAGACCATGAGAATAGGTTTTCTGTGGAATGGGACAGTTAACTCTACAAATTGGTTTTGTAGCTAGATGCTTGACTTAGGCTGAGGAATGTGTATGACTGGGTCTCTCTCTCTCTCCGGACTCTCCTGAGACACACTGTCCTGCATCCTCCTACTAGCTAGAATGCTTTCTTCTTCAGGAAGGCACTGCAGTAGAAGCAACAACTCTCTTGGATTGTCTCCGCAATGAGAGTCTCTGAACTATTCCCTCCCTCAGGAACAAACTGGTATTGTGCTGACAAAACTTAGCCTGTTCTTTCTCTCTCATTGACAGGTAGTAGCCTCATCCCCTTGTGCAAGAGAAGGACACGGATGTGCTGCCTTGCAGTTACTAAAGGCCCTGCACCAAACTGTCCATGCAGCAGTGGGTGAGATGTGGGTAGTAAAGATCCCATCTCTGCTGCAGTACATTGAAGGTAAAGTGTTAGTTAGGAGGAGTGTGGTCCATGGAGAATAGAAGGGAAGCCAGAAAATGCAGCTTCGTATTGACGTGTGTTGTGCCATTCCTGTTGCAGTACGTGGGAACAGTGGGGAATTGAAATGGGGCTTCTAGGCCCACACTTTTCCTTCCTCTGGATAACTGTGAACCACTGAGGCCAATTCAAACAGGGCAGAATCAGGCCAGGAAGGTTTCAGCTGAATGGAAATGTCACAGCACTTTCCCCCACACCTTTACTAGGTTATTTTTTGGGAAGGTCAATACGCATGAAGCTGGAGGTTAGTGAAAGATTTTGGGGTTACATATAGAGTCTGATTTTGCAAACGGACTTTTTCTGAAAATTAAACCCCACGTTTACTTTCAAGGGGGATTCAATTAAAAAACCCATAAGAAACCTGTGCCATAAAAGCTAGGTTGGCCAAGTGGGTGCCCTAGGGAGAATCTAGGTATTGTGGGCCTAATAATGTCTTTCACCAATTTTACAGTGGTATGACTCTATTGACCTCCATGGAAAAAACCCTTCAGTCAGCGCAGGCTGCGTCTACACGATGGCGTTATGCCAGCAGAGCTCCAGTGACGTAGCTGCACTTGTCTAGTCTCTGGGGAGCAGGACAGACCCTAGGTGCAGCACAAGCCCGCTATGTTTCTCATGAACGTCGAACCCCCCAATGGACAAGCGGGTTTGATATTCCAAAAAAGATTTTAAAAACTGAGCTGTATCTTCCCTCCTTGCTGCGGCTGTACAGAGTCCCCAGCACTACACTGTGCCGCCATTAAAGAAGGCTAGGTTAGAGCTGGACACTCAGAAACAGGGCCAGATTCTCAGCTGATGTAAATCAGTATAATTCCATTGACTTCAGTGAAGCTACACCGATTTACATCCAGTTCGGATCAAGTCCAGAATCTCTGATTCTGCAGGAAAAGTTTGTATTCCTACTAAACCCAGTCTTCTGATGTGCTGAAGAGTTTTGTGAGGTGCTCAGCACCCCCAGCTCCCATTCAAGTCAAGAGGAATTGGGAGTGCTCAGCATCTCACTCCTGGTGGGTTGACGGACCCTGAATAAAAATGCCAGCAGGGTACGTAACATCTGACGAAGTGAGCTGTAGCTCACGAAAGCTTACGCTCCAATAAATTTCTTAGTCTCTAAGGTGCCACAAGTCCTCCTTTTCTTTTTGTGGATACAGGCTGAGACGGCTGCTACTCTGAAACAGGACATTTTCTGTTGGTCCAACAAAGAACGTTGGCGCAGGTCCCTGTGACGGCGCAACGACTCACCCCTGCAGCGCCTCCTGCTGGCCATCTGGGAATTAGCTCTTTCCAGCACAGAGCACCCTCTGCAGGCCCGTGTCCCTCTCAGACCCCGGTGCCCTTTTTACCCAGGGTGCTGCACCCTGGCAGTACCCCCTCAGTCTCTATGGGTCTCCCTTCTCTGGGGAACGCCCAACCCTCTAATCCCCACCTTGCCTCAGTCTGGGCTACTGCGCATCATCATTATCAAGCCCCTGCACCTTGGGGCAGATTGCAGTGTAAGAGCCAGTCACCACAGGCAAGGGGGTTTGGGTCTGCTGCCTTTCCCTGCAACCCAGTACCCCTATGGGCTTTGGACCAGGCCCGATAGCCTGGGGAGTTGCCAGCCTAGAGCTTCCCTGCTCCTCTGGCCTTTCCCCAGCCCAGCCCACCCTCATTCCCAGTACCCTTTCTGCAGGCAGGCCCTACTCCCTTCAAAACTAGAGAGAAAGACCTTCTCCTACTGGCCCACGGCCCTCTTATAAGGGCCAGCTGGGCCCTGATTACCCTGGCTACAGCTATAGCTGCTTTCCCTGTCAGCCCAGCTCTTGTTAATCCCTTTCATAGATTCATAGATATCAAGGTCAGAAGGGACCATTATAATCATCTAGTCTGACCTCCTGCACAATGCAGGCCACAGAATCTCACCCACCCACTCCTGCGAAAAACCTCTCACCTCTTTCCCTCCTACAGCCCTCGCCCAGGGCTGTTTTAAGCCCCTCAGGACAGGAGCAGGGTGACTCTCCCAGAATCCAATAGGTACAGTCCCATTTCGCCTTGAAAGCCCAGGTATGTTACAGCTTGGCAGACCAGGAGTTTTAGAAGGACTGATTGCAAAGGAGATACCTGGGATGACTCTTCTTGCTAATCTAGGTGACATTATTGTTTTGCCTCCTGCTTTATAGGAAACACAGAGAATTCCCTGGACCATGCACGGTGGGAGCACATGCTGCTTCAGGTAGAGGATGGCTTTCAGATGTATTGTCACAGTCCTCTCTTCCCCCTCCAAATATATCAGCTGGGGAAAAAAATAATGATAAATTATTCATTATAAGCAGAGCTGGTCAAACCATTTCATTTGCAACTTTTGTTCAATTAAAAATGGCCTTTTTATTTTCATGGGACATTTTCAAATTTTTCAGGGTTCTTTTTTTTTTTTTTTTAAACACACACACAAAAAAAACCCAAAACAAAATAACCCCAACCCAAATAGAAAATGTTTAGTTTTTTGAAACTGAAGCTGATTTTTTTTCCAGTTGCTTTGCTGTTTGTCTCCTTCTCCCCCTCACCCCCCCCCCCCCCGCTTTTCAATCACAAAGTGGAAGAGGGGGAAAAAAGCACGGGGATGAGGGCTAAAGGGAAGGAAATGGGGAAAACAAAGAATTGAATAATGGTCATTTTTGATTTTGAAAAGCAAAATATTTTTGTGTTTTCACTTTTCATTTGTATGTTGAAAAATCAAGAAAACAAAAAAAATCCCACTTGTTTTGTGAAATGGCCTTACTATTGTTCAACCAGCTCTAGTTATAAATCCCTCTGTGTTACCCCTGGGAACAACACAAAACTTAACCAGAAACCCAGCATGCTAATGGTGCTAATGCATCACTGGGGGACGTCTAAAGGATTTTTTTTTTCTATTTGCCACTCAAAAGAAAACTTGCTCTGAGAAACCCAAAGAGGAAAAGAGACAAGACAAGGTTTGGTGTCTGTATCTCATGGAGAAGTCTTTGTGGTCAGAAAGAGCTCTTTACAGCCTCATGTAAATCCAGACAAGGAAGATTTTTATGGCGAGGGCTGAAAATGAAAGGAAAGGACCTAGTGACAAAGAAGCCCCAGAAGGTTTGGAGTTCCATTTGGGGTTGGATTACACTCTAAAATTTCCCATTCCAGATCCAGCCTCATTTGAAATTCTTTGGGCTCCAAAATCAACTAAGATTAGGTTCTCTTGTGAGGTTTCTGATATTTCCTGGCTGCTGTTCAAAAGTCGGGCCTGAAACAGCAAATTGCTGAGAGTTACTAACCTCTGGCTCACTTCAATGGGAGTTGAGGGTGTGACCCCGGGTCCTTTGGGTACCCACTGGCAGAGGCCACAGGAGTGCATAGGGTTCCCAGGATTCCCTGGATCTGATCTCTATATCATCAAAGGGTGTCATGTAAAGCCTTTCCTGGATGCCTGTGCCACACTGCATAATCCTCATAATCATTGCACAGTGACTGGATGGATAATATCTAAGGCGTTATGGTTGTCTACTGAAATTGATGCTTTGAAGGTCTGTGCGTTGGGGCAGGTCACCAGAAGGTGATAAAGAAGTTTCTTTCAGGCAGAAGATGGTTAGCTGCTTGAATGGCTGTATGTAGACTGAGTAATTATTCACAGTGAATGCTAATCAATAGAGCAAAATTCTAATCAAGTGATTGCAAAGTCTCCAGAGGAGATTCGAGACAAGAAAAACAAACAAACAATAGGGGGTACCCTGTTTACAAGCAGACAATGGATGCTTGGAACTATATCTGGAGGTCCAGAGGTATCCTGCACCAGGTATCCTTCACCTATTGGACAAATTGCCAACTGGCTTGTCTTATGAATGGAGGATCACATTTGGTCTGGGTGTTTCCTGCTGGGAGAGAGATTTGGGGGAGCTATCCCTTGTGAGACAGGGGACTGTTTGGTTCTTTAAGTTGAAGCTCTAGAAGTGTGTTAGGATTTTATTTTTATGTAACCATTTGTGTACATTAATTATTCTTGCTGCTTCTCAAATCTCTGATCTTGGTGAATTAAACTCTACTTCTTTTCACTGTCAATGTATCGAAGTGTGTGAAATGGAGCAGTGATGCTGAGGTGAAACTGGTAAGGTGGTGTGTAGCAAACCTCTGAATTCTGTGAGTGTCCAGTGGAACAGGGGCTGGACATTCTGGGGATGTCCAGAGGACTAGCGGTTGGAGTGTACTGATTGCTTATCTGTGGAAGGACAGTGGATCCTGGACGGGGTGAGAAGGGTGTGCTTGTGTTTCCTGTGACTGGCAGAGTCAGGAGCTGACACTTGGCAGGTACAGAGAAGGCTTCCTCATGCTAAGGGCAGGTGGTAGTGAGGTCCCTCACAACCCTGGGTACCTTGGGAGGTGTCATAAAGGGTCCATAGCACTTCAGAAAAGGTGCCTGGTCCTTCGTAGTCCAGGGCCCTTTGTTCAAAGTTGACTAGAGCCATCGTCCCGGAAAATCACTCCTCGATGGTCAGATGTCTTGGCTCCATCTCATTCTCCAATTCACTGTCCATCTGGGTTTGGGGACTGAGAGGAATCCTCAGGCAAAGGTTCAAGAACAAGAGGCAGAGGAAGTCTGGGTTGTCAATGTTTATAGTTCTCAATAGGGAAATAATCTTCCCAGGACACCTGAATATTGGAAAGTTTACAACAGAACAAGGAAGCAAAAACCAACCAACCAAACAAAACCCCAAACCCCACAACAGCCGCCACATTCTTGCAATTAACCATCTGCTTTAACTCTGGTTTTACACGCAGTTCCTAAGAACATCTCTGGAGATGATAGACGACAGTGCCTGGAGCAGCCAGATATCCCTTGAGTTGAGCTGGCAGATGGCCAGCTATGCCAGCCCCTCCAAAGAGAAGGTTTGTTCTCTGTTAAGGTTTAGTTTCTAGTTACTTTCCCCTGAAATTCTGATTGGAGGGCTGCATAAGGCTTCTCTCAAGGTTTCATTATTTGATATTTTATTCTGCGTATAAAATTTGTTTGTACTTATTCCCTGCTCTCTTGCCCCCCTGCCCTTCCAATATTTGCTTGGACAGGCTGCTTGTCTGTACTGCATTGTTGGTTCTCTGGCTGGGCTAGACGATGGGATGTTTCTGCAGCATGGGTGCTTGGACTTGGCTGTCTTGTTCCTTCCTGAGTGTTGCTGAGCTGGGTCTGTACTGACAGGCACGTTGTGTTTCTGATATCCCAGGGCTGGTCTCTTTCTTTCAGAGTTTCCTGTATAAGGCGCTAGGAACGTCCTTAGCAGCTTGTCAGGACCTGATCCATGTTAAATCACAGATTCATACACTTCTGACGACAGCAGATTATATGGAAGCCCCTGAGAGACAGGTGAGGCCTCTGTCCCTCTCCCCATTTTACCAAGTAATCCCTGAATGCTCCCTGTGGGGCTCAGCTCTGAGTTGGCCTGGGACAGATGCCATTTTGCTTCCTATCCTCTTGATTGCTATTTCACTCAGCGCCCGCTCCCCATGTGTCTCAGGCCTGATTGGCACTTTACACCACTTTGGGTGAAAGGAATGGACTCGTGGGCTCTATCAGACACCTGGTTCGATCCTAACCTGTATTTCTCTTGGGTGACAGGGAGTCGTTTCCATCCTCGCAGTCTGTGCTGCGAGCCACTTGGACCTCACCTTGAAGGCACTTCAGGAGTTTGGGGCTGCAATGAGCCAGGTTAAGATTTCTGGGTTCGTCAGCCGCCTGAAGGTAAAGGAGCCAGGGGGTTCTCTCAAACTTCCTCTCCCTCTAAAGCAGGGGCAGCAGCCCCACGGTAGTGTCTGCTCCGGTCAGCTAGCATTGTCCCCCAGTGTATGCGTTCCACGTGATGCCTGCCGTTAAGCAGACAGGAGCACGATGTGGAGCTGGGGTTCTCTCAAATGATTTTTACCGTCTGATGTCTCATGGCTTGAGCGCCCCTCCCATGCACAATGTGTGGGAACTACATCAGTTGCTTGCATGGAAAAGCATTGAAGGTATTTTTAGCTGTTTTTTATTCCAGGTTAGTAGCTGGAAATGAGGAGGTGTTGCAAGCAACATGTGGCTAACCAACCCGCTTTAGGTAGACCACCAGTGGTCTACGGATGACAATTAGGGAACCTCTGATTTAGAGCAGTGGTTCTCAACCTTTCCAGATCAGTGTCCCCCTTTCAGGAGTCTGATTTGTCTTGTGTCCCCCAAATTTCACCTCACTTAAAAACTACTTGCTTACAAAATAAGGCATAAAATTATAAAAGGGTCCTAGCACATTATTCCTGAAAAAAAGACTGCTTATTTTCCCATTTTTGCCCTAGAATTAGAAAATACATCAACTGGAATCTAAATATTGTACCTGCATTTCAGTGGGCAGTATATAGAGTAGTCTAAAGAAGCCATTGTATGAAATTTGAGTTAGTAACTTTGCAAGTGCTTTCTTTGTTGTCTGCTGTAAAACTAGGCAAATATCTAGATGAGTTGATATACCCCCTGGAAGACCCCTGCAGACCCTCAGGGGTACAGAAGTCCCCCTGGTTGAACACCACTGATCTAGAGGATAGGGCAGGAGACTAGGCCTCTGGGCTCCCATTGCTGGCTCTGCCATTTACTCACTGTGCAGCCTTAGGCAAGACATTTAGCGCCTGATCTTGTACCCACCAGTGTCAATGACTAAGCTCCCGTGTACTCCACTGCTGTCGGTTCAGCCTTTTTCGGCTCTCTGGGCCAGAGTTACCCAGTGGGAATGATGGCGATGGGGCGGCGAGTTCTATGGGCTCATGGTGCCCGGGCTCCAGCAGTATTCAAGGCTCGGGGGCCCGGCTCCACCAATGTTTGATTCATTCCAAGGCCAAATGAATCAGAAGAACTTGTCTCTAGTGATGTTTGCTATTGTCTAGGATTACCACCATGGGACAAGAGGCAAGACTCGCCGCACCCTGATGCTGACATACAGCAACGTGGCTGTCCATGCTCCAAAAGAGCAGCTTCTCTCCCGAGTAGAGGCAGACATCACAGGGAACGTCCTTCACCATTACAGAACCAGTTGTCAGGTAAGAGCCTTTGCATGACAACTGTGAGGGGCATTACCCTGAAGTTATAGAATTGCCTCTGAGTTTATAGAGAGAGGGCTTGTATTTTCTAAAACTCTCCTTTGAGCAATAATTTGTCATATAACTGAAATTTAAAACTGTAATGGATGGAGCGTGAGCTGTCACATGTTGTATCACTTTTGTTGCTCTTCTTTGTGTTTTCTCTAGTTTTTCTATAGTCTTCTGAAATTCTGTCGAGCACAGCTGCACAGTAATTCACATGGAGTCACACTCAGGCTATTCAGAATAACACTCTAACTCCCCTAATATGTATGTGTATCTAGCTCTATCTTTTTCTAGCCAAGAGAGAATGGTGCTAACTTGTATTTAGTTTCTTTGCTGTCACTCTGTTTCTTGGACTCACTACTTCCCTTCCCTCTTCTCTGTCGTCTTGTTTGTCTGTGTGCTCGTTATTTCTGTTCCCTAGGTGTCTGACTGCTGGTACTGACTCTCCTCTCAGTGCAACCTCGCCACGTCACTTTGCCATTCAATTCTGCCCTGTCTAAGTGAGAATCTCATTTAGCCTTTGTCAAAAAAGTTGATCACAGTTGAACCAAACGGATATCTTCCAGAAGTTCACAAATGCAAATATTCCATAGGATGGCCCCTGATCTTGACCTCTGCAAAACACCCCCTCTGGATACATTTCCTGCCTTTTGGAAGATTTAACAATCATGATTTCTCTCTGCTCCATATTCACCAGCCAGGCCATTTTGAGGATGTGTGTTATGTGGGACTATAGACATTGCTAATAGCTGTTTTGCATTTTGTTTTTCAGGTGCTGGGCATTGCTCTTACAAACAAGGTAAATTCTAAATAATCTGCCCTCAGCTCTTCCCTTTTCTATCCACAAGTTGCTTGTTTAAATTGCACAGAGCTTGATTTCCTTGCCACATCAAGCAGGAGTCCTGGCTGCTCTGGTGTAAGTGGCCCTGGATTTCTTTCATGAACCTGGGTTTTCTCTTCTTCTGAGGTGGGTGCAGAGCCAGGGTCCTCTGCCTTCTGGGGTCTGTGGACAGCTCTCTCCTCTCCTGTGGCTAGATTTAATTCCTGATCTTTATCTTCTGGACTCTGGTTCTTCTCTCCGTTTCTCATCCACATCCTCTTGTTTCTCCTTCTGGATTATGTAGGACATGCACCTAAAATTAACCCTCATCCAGAATGTCACGGAGATTAGCTGTGCCATTTTGGAGACCAGAGACTCCCAGGAGTTCGAATTCTCTTACAAACTGGAGCTCCTTGGCTACATGCTGGTGAGTGATGAGGAGCTTTGAGGACTGAAGTACAAAGGAGTTTGTTGTAATGTCATCAGACTGGGTTTCCAGGTAGATGTTGTTTTATCCATTGGCTGTGACTGTACCACTGCAGTCTCATGAGCTACCTGCACGGCACCCAGAATGCTGCTGGGTCCACTCTGAGCTTGGCAGGGATGCCGACCTATTGTGGGCTGTAAGTGGCAGGAATGGCTTGTGTCTGGGGAGTTATCTTTCTGTCCTCCGTATAGCCTGCAGATGGCCCTACGGTCCATTTCTGAGGCAGAGAGCCTGCCGAGCACGGTGTCTGTTTATTACAGACCTGGCATATGGCCCTGTTTCAGGGTGTGAGAGGAAAGCCTCTCTGCCTTTCAAATCCATTTCCCATTTTTTTTAATTTCTCTATTCGTGCATTTCAGGACTTCATTAAAAAGGAACCACTGGATTCCCTGGCATCTCCAGTTCGCTACAAGGCAATTCTTGCCATTAGACATCTGAGGTAGGCTATTTTCTGCCATATTTCCTGGCACTGTGACGTCGTCTTTGTTAGTTCATGAGTGCCAGGTTGGGAGCAGTTTGATGCCTGCCGGGTTTGGCTCACATGCTGCTCACCAGCAGAACTTTAGTTCTTGAGGGTTTGAATGTGTCCATTTGGAGGTTTGTGCTTGAAAGACACAAACTTGGAGGTTGTGGGGCATGCAGTCCAATGCAGGAGAGTTCAGATGGGGAGGGAGGTGTCTGGCTTGCTGGTAGGGGGAAGGAAGCTAGTGGGTTTCTCTAAAAAGGGGACTTGAAGCTTTAGCTTTACTTCTCAATGAGCCAATACTTAATAGAGGTGCAAAGAGGTGCTCAGCTGCAAAGTGAAGGGTTGTTTGCATTTAGGGTTTTAGATTGAGACAATCTCCAGTCATTGGACCCATTTCTTTTACTTGGAGCTGGTACTGAGTCTAATGCATGACTTTTCTCTCTCTCTCTTTCTTCTGCCAGCAAACTCAAACCATCTTTGACCTTGAAGGAAAACCGTGAGCTCCTTCATCAGTGTTTCAAAAGTTTGTTTCCCCTCCCTCCCCTGGAGAAGATGATGAAAGAGACAGCAAAGGATGCTCTGCCTATACAGGTACGTGACAACAATTCTCCTCAGGCACCATCCACTGTATTTCTGCCCAGCAGGCACTGGGTGATGGAAGTCACACATGGCCTCCCTGGCAAGGTTATGGTTAGCTTTCCCCAGCCCCCAGTCGTCGTCCCCCCCCACACACACAAATTATCTGTGCTGAGCCTCACTCCTTCTCTTCTGGTTTCAGTCACTGTACGTAGAGTCCTTGGAAGCCCTTGGCAAGCTAATGAAGACTTTGCTGGAGGAAGAACCAACCGCACAATGGTTCCAGGAAATGTTTCAAGTGAGTAGACCATTGAACCATGGTGAAGATTGTTTGTTTGTTTGTTTGTTTGTTTGTTGTTCTGTTACTGCAGGGAAGAGTCAGAGATTTAGGGAGTCAAGCTTCAGTTGTGGAGGAATTTTCCACAGTGGAGTGAATTGTCGGGGGGAAAAAGCACCAAATTCTTCCTGGGATAAGCAGGCATGTGCCCCGCTGAAATCCACAGAAGCTATGCCATTTTATGCCAGGGCTGGATTGGGACCAACTTCTTACAATGTAGTTGACACTACTTGGACCAGCAAGAAAATCACCACTGCAGTAGCCAAATCCAAGAGAACCAGTTGAAACTGATCACTTCTTCAAAGAGGAATTCATTCATATTGAGTTAAGCCCTGTGTATGGAAAATCATCCAGAGGAGACTTCCTGTTCCTCAGACATGAACAGAATATCTTGAAGAGCTGGGGAGTTTGATGCACCTTCAGTATAAAATGAAGTTCTAAAAGGAGCTGGGCTGGGGGGGGGGACTTCTCTGCTCTTCTTCAAATTAATAAAAAGAAACGCTCCTCTCTGTCATTTGGCCACTCAACGTGGGAGAAGTTGCCCAGGAAACAACACAGCAGCAGACATCAAACAGCATGCAATGTGGTAGACAGCTCCCATCAGACAGTCTACAGGAGACATCACGTACACAGGCCCAGGTTCATCTCTCATGTAACTCCTTTGTCTTCAATCACTCAGAGGTGAATCTGGTCCCTGGCACTTCCATTAGACATGTAATTCCTTCGCTCCATGGAGGTCCGGTGCTTTGGAGAGGGATTTTAGTGACAATTAAACCTGTTTAAGAGGAACTTTTGGGAGGGATTTTCTGGTACTAACTCTGTCCATTCCCCTGCTCTACCAACAGCTACTAGAGACATGGCTCCATTCAGAGAAGGAGTGGGAGAGAGAAAGGGCCTTGCAGGCCACCATTCAGCTGCTGACTGCCTATCAAGAGACAGTTCATAGCACAGTGAGTATAGCCTTCCTCTTCCTTGAGCTGACTTCCCTGCTTATATCCGATCTGACACTCAACGCAAATGCATGAAAAAAGCTTCCAGGGCAGCAGCTGGGATCTCAAAGTGACTAAGATCCCTCTGCTTCCATAAGAGAGAGGTTTACACAACAATGCTGTGACCACACTCCGGGCAGACTGCAAGAAGTAGAGGACAGACAATCCCCCAAACTGATGGCTTATTCTAGAATTACATGCACCAACTCAACAGCAAAAGAGCTTCCACCCTAGTTTACAAAATGCCAAACACGGTCCCTTTTGCCATTCCAGACCTAGGCTCCCATCTAAACAGCCCAGTCTAATATAGTGAGGGGTTACTGAAAACCTGATTCACCATATGTGAGGTTCACCCATCATAAAGGACCAGATGCTTATCCCCAGGTCAAGGTGAATCTCCGGTCTTTCCCAAATAGCATGCTGCCAGCCAATCCTTAATAACGAAATTGAAGATTTCTTCTTAAAAGAAAGAAGAGAGTTACAAATGGTTAAAAGATCAATATCCATACAAGTGACTGTCAATGTTCATAGTTCAGGATCACAACAGTGATGGAATAAACTGCTGGCTTGTACAAGTCTCTCTGGAATCTTCCCAACAGATCAGAATCCAAAGGTAGCTTAGATGTAAAGACTGTTAGTTTTTCCATGCATTTTCCAGGTTCTTTCAAATGATGATTTGGAAGCTCTCTGTCCTATGGCTTACACTTTCCCTGTTCAAAGTTTCAGCAGACTAAAGATGACAGGATGAGGCCCGAGCCTTCTCTTTTCTAGCTATTCTAGCAGGCTGACAAGCCTACCTCACAAAAATGGTTACAGCAGGACCTTCCCCCGAGAAAGACTAGGCAATGCAGATCGCCTCCTGTACTTTGCTTTGAAGCTAATCTTCTATTTCCTGTGCATACACAGTAAACTAGTTACTCATTCGCATAAGGTGATTAGCCGTTCTTCCATTATAACACAGAGAGTTAAGCTGAAAACAATGTAGAAATTATTAGTTTCCTGCAGTATCTTACATCTTTGATTTTAAGGTTAACTGAACACCTTGCATACATAATGAAGACCTGAAAGGGAATGAGCATCGACAAGCTAATTTGGTTACATTGTGAAACTTCTAACCGCGTATAGATCAACACAGACAAATAGACTTAGCATCTATTGTTCATTTTTGAATGAGTTGAGGATTGCTAGTCTAATCCATCTCTTTGAAATTCACATGCAAGTGAACTGTCTTGATACAGTGGAAGTGCCTCTTGTTAAGTTATTATGGGTCATACCCAGGTTGCCTGGTCTGCCAGTGTCACAAATGCATTCTTGGTTCTTATGCTCCCAGGGTGGTAAAGGAAAATTTCTATTTAACCAGCTAAGAACATAAAACATAAGAATGGCTAACCTGCCTCCCGCAAAAGAATGGTTCATCTGGCCCAGTATCCTGTCTTCTGACTGCATTGTGTGAAGATATGCTTCCTTTAGTTTGTTTTAAACCTGCTGCCTATTAATTTCATTGGGGGACCCCTCAGTCTTGTGTTAGGTGAAGGGCTAAATAACACTTCCTTATTGACTTTCTCTACACCAGTCATGATTTTATAGACCTCTAGCATATTCCCTCTGAGTCGTCTCTTTTCCAAGCTGAAAAGTCGCTCTTTTTTTAATCTCCCTTGGATGAGAAGTTATCCCATAGGCCAAATTTTTGTTGCTCTTCTCCGTATTTCTTCCCATTCTAACACATCTTTTTTGAGATGAGATGACCAAAACTGCACGCAGTATTCAAGGTGTGGGGGTCCTGTAGATTCCTATCGTGGCATAATGATATTTGCTGTCTTCTTATCAATCCCTTTCCGAAGGGTTCCTAACATGTTGTTAGCTTTTTTAACTGCATGTTGAGCGGATGCTTTCAGAGAACTGTACACAATGACTCTGAGGTCTCTTTCTTGGGTGATAACAGCTAATTTAGACCCCATCCATTTCTATGTACAATTGGGATTATGTTTTCCAATGTGCATTACCCAGTACAGTACAGGAATCAGGGGCACAATGTTACCAGATGTGCCTGTTACTTTGGGGTAGGCTCATTGATTAGGGTTACTCTTCTTGGGGAGGGTGTCTGTAATTCTATTAATGTGCTGCTTATGTCACTTGTGTGTTCATAGGGAGCTCTACTCCTTCCTTCTGCAAGTGCCCTCCCAATGGAGCTACCCTGCAGGCCCTCGGTTCCCCAGGGCTGGGTTCCTCCAGCCCTAGAACTAGATAAACACGCACGCACGTACGCTCACACTAGCAGAGCAAGTCTGAGCGGACCAGGTCCATCAGCCCTCTCCAGCTGATCCTCTCATATGGCCCTGTACTCAATGGGCTGGGTTAAGCAGCACTTTCAGCTGCTCCCCTCTTATGTGCCCCAAGTTTAACACATCCCTATCCCACTTCCACATTACAATTGTACTGGTAGTAACCCACTTCATGAGCAAACCCCACAGTATTTTTGGGCGCTACCGGGACCTTTAGCTTAGGTAAAAGAAGGGTTGCTGCAGAGTAAATGGGGAAAGTGGAAAATACAGAGTAAAATTTGGAGAGCGAGAGAGAGGGAGAGAGAAGCAACCAGCTGAACCATAAAAGTTATTTATTGAATAATAGTGATAACTACACAAGGAGGGCTAAACAAACATAATGGTTACATTTGAAAGGTTAATACCTGAGGAAGAAAAGAAAACGGAGGGGCGAGGGGGGGGAAATCTCATCCACTCCATGAGGCTTGAACTGGGTGGGGTTCCCAGGTAATGGTGGTAGCTCAGGGTCCTGAGTGCTGGAGACAGGCAGAGCCCCCATCACAATCAGTCAGGAGATGGAATCCCTTACTTGGGCATAGGAATCCCCTTACTTGGGCATAGATGGAATCCCCTTACTTGGGCATAGGTAGGGGGTTTTGTAGAGAAAATACAATGGTTCAAGGGAGAACACTAGATTTGTTTATGGGTAAACTAATGGGTTTTCAAGGGTTTTCTTTAGGCTAGACAATAGGAGCTGATCACTCTTGGCTATGGGTGGTGGTTTTTTCCAGGGAGCTCACAAGGCAACTAGGCTGCTTCAGTATTTTAGGATAATAAAGATTTATTACTAGAATTGGTCTGATAATTGCTGAGCTAGGTGTGTGCAGGCATAGGTTCATTAGCATCTGGAGCAGGGATTCCCATGATGCAATGCGTCCCTGCTTTTCTGGTCCCAGAGTTCAGTGCGGTTCTCTGTTCCTCATTCTTCATGCTAATTCCTATCCCATCTTTCATGCAGATGAGGCTAGGGGAGTTGTCTCTGTTCTTCACTCTGTATTCAAATGGAGATGTCTTAATCTTGTCACCCTTCTCAGGAGGGGTGTAGGTGTGTCTCCCAACACCCTTCATTGTTCTCTGCAAGCCTTTTCTCTGATGGGTTTTGGTTCAAACAGAGCCTGGTGGGGGCGGAGGGTGTCTTTCATGAGTCAGACAGGCTAGATACTGTGCCCTGGTTCCCCAAAAAACACAGAGCTGACTGGTCTGAACAATAAGGATGGCAAGTGAAGTCTAGTCCAACTGGAGACCATTCATTCTTCGTTCTTTGTTCTTTTTTCATTAGACTCAGGGAACTTTTGATCAGTTTGGATCTCTGATTGGACTAATAGCACCATACAGCTGTGATTCGCTGGCCACGTCCCGTCAGTGGGTGGTTGACAGTATCCGCTGCCTTCTCTGTATACAAGGTGAGGAGACCATTAGCAGGTATAAGGAATTCTTCACCTTCTTTCACTGTTGTAATGTCCATTTGTCTGCCTATCTAGTTCTTTCTGTCCTGTCTATTGTCGCTTAGATAACAGAATGGTGGGCATCTTGTAAATACCTCATTAGAAGAGTAGATTCTGATGTGTAAAGAGCCTAGCACACTTTTGGGAACTGTACAACTAATAAATGGTCTGCATATAGGTAGATAAGGGCTAAATTCCTTAGGGCTTGTCTACACAGGGACAGTAAGGAAAGTTAATCCAAATGAACTAAAGGTGTACATTTCAAGTGCATGAGGTAAATGGCATTAAACACATGTGTGGATGCTCTGATTCTGAATTAAAATGGGCCTTATTAATTGTAGTGAATTCCATGAATGAAACTAACCTGAATGAAGGCCACTTTAATTCTAAATAAGTGTGTCCCCACAGGTGTTGAATGAAGTTTAACTAATGCATTTTGAAAATGAATGGGGATTAGCTTTCTTGAATATCTCCATGGAGACAAGCCCTTGGTACTAAACATTTTCATTCTCTTTACCCTGCCACTGGCTGGATTGGAGGGGTTTCCTGGAATAATTCCGTAAACAAAAAGTTCTTCCAGCAGCCCTCTGGCATGAGCATTCCGAGCTACTGGAGTAAGTAGAGGCCATTTTTCCCCTTTGTGAAAGAGTAGGATATTCTTTTCACCTAAGGGTTAGATGATAAGGGATAGAGCTTGGTTATCGCTTAAGGCCATTTCCAATGAGGGTGACCAGACAGCAAATGTGAAACCTCGGGACAGGGGGTGGGGGGTAAGAGGAGTCTATCTAAGAAAAAGACCCCAAAATGGGGACTGTCCCTATAAAATCGGGACCCCTGGTCATCCTATTTCCAATGATTCTTAATCAGTCCTAAAAACAGTGTTGGTGATTCAGAAACAGAATAAGGGACTCCAACCTTTGAATGTACAACATAGTAATCCCAGCATTGTTTAGAAGTGACTGATGATGAGCCTGGGTTTCTTGCCGAAGTTTTTTGTCTATCCCCGTCTCTTTTACAAGGAGAGTTTGGTGGAGGGATTCACCTCTAAACTGGAACCTCTGATCTACCTGCATGAGTTGTACTTGAAGAGGAGCTTAGATGTAAATAGTGAGAGCAGAGAGACTGCTGCAACCAGACACACACACAAAGCTGCTCCAAGCTGAATACAGTGCTTGTTCAATCCTGGATCATTCACAATAACATACCACTACTGTTAACGTTCAGACATTTTAGGGTGTAATCCCGACTCCATTCCAGTCAACAGGAGTTTTGCCATTGACTTCAGTGGGACCAAGATTTTACACTATGCTGATGACAACATAGCACATGGATCCTCCCGTATGAAGATCCATGCAGTAGGGGTTCAGTTTCCTTAATCCTTACAGTACTTTTTCTCCTTTTCTCCACTCCAGGCCAGTCCATAAACCTGGGCTCAGCAGAGGAGGAGCTGAGATGTCTCCGTGAAGCACTAAGAGCTCCAGACCCCGAGGCTCTGTTTCAGGCATCTTCCAAAATGGCCAGGGTAACGGACTCAAAAAGCTTGTGCGGATGTGCGAGTGACCGGGCACCGTTCATTTGACATTTGCTCTTTCCGTACTCGGAGCGAGCTGTGGGAGCGGGGCGTTGGCTGCTAGTAACCAGCAAGATGCTTTTCATAGATGTGTGCTCTGAATGCCACGTAAAAACCAGATTCCACAGAACGTTGCACGCCCATGAAAATGTGCACGCGGATGCACACGCATGTACCTATCCAGCAGGGTCGGCTCTTGTTTTTTCACTGATCCGGAGCGGTGAAGCACAAAAAATAATGAAAAAAAAGAGCCCCCATGCCGCCCTAAGATTGGCCGGAACACCGCCCCTTGCAATCTGCCGCCCCAAGCACGAGCTTCCTCGGCGGGTGCCTGGAGCCGGCCCTGCCATCCAGCCATCGAGGAGAAAAACTGTGTTAGTGGAACATCAAGCTGAGAAACCACCCAGGATTCATTCCGTCACCTTGTGGGTTTGCCTTCGCCGATATTTGTGTGCATGCCTCTCTTGACTGCCTTCTATATGCTGTAAAAAGATGCAGTGTATGTAAGAGACTACAAAGGGAAACTTACCTCCTGCCTATCCAGTACAATGTTGTGCTAACTATGCAACAGAGTCTTTGCCTCTAACCTGATATCATTAGTGTAGAATACAAAAATGTAGTCTATAGACTAGAGAGAGAATTGTAATCCCAAATGGCGAGCTAGACAGGAGGCTAATTCACCATTTGCTGATGCAGGTATATCTTTTTTTCCATTTTTAAAAGTGCTGGAGCCAAACATCATTGCGGTCTCTCCTGTTTTTGATTTGTTCCCAGGTTGTTAGTGAGTACTTTCCCTCCGAACAGGCCACAGACTTTATTGCGGCCACATTGGGTGGTCTGCTGTCTGCTAGCCCCACCTGTGCCACGGCAGCTGGACTATGGATGAAGATCATCCTGAAGGAGTGTGGAGATGCCATGCTGGACAAGGTAAAACTGGGAACTGGAGAGCTTTTCTGCCTAAACTCTAGGCTTTTTGATCTTTGCCCTCATGTGTAAGGAAGAAAAATCTTGCTGTTTCTCCCCCTCGGACATAGAGTCGATTCCATCTCTGTTCCTACCCTAAGATAGGCAATGGCAGAATCAATAGCAGTAGACCGAGATAATCCAAGGGAAAAGGAAGATGGTTGGTTCTTTATTGGTCTAGCTTGTTGCCACAGTATTCAGCCAAGAAAGGCTTGAGAAAACAGACTCTAGGGAAAATACAAGAAGATAGAATGACTGGCACTTGGAGGCCTCCAGGTATTAGGAGGCCTATGGCTAAGGGCTACATGGATTAAAAAGAGCACTGGGCTATTGCCACCCTCTTGCCAGGTTTCTGAGCCTGGCCTCCAGCCCGAGCAGGAACAGCTCCACTTTTAGCCCCATCGTGCAAGCCCCACAGGCCCAGGTTGACCTGAGCTCTGAAACTCACTGCTGTGGGATTTTTTTGCTGTGTAGACTTACCCTTTAAGAAGAGAAGGAAGGAGGGAGAAAACTCTAGTGTCTTTGGGATCCACTATTTATATGCCTTATTCTGGAGCCCAGTACATCAGGGCTAGATGAAAGGAGCACTCCACAAATCTTCTAACAAGGCTGGTGAAAGGCCTCAGGACAGGGAACCCTCGCAGCAGAACTGCCATGTTTGCACAGTGTTTTGAAGATGTGAAGGGCTAGGGATGAATATGAGAGGTAGTCACCTGTTCATAGTCCCAGGCATTTACACACTGTCTTTAAAGCACTTGCATATTTTGTGCTTGTGGTTGTTGATGAGCTCTGCATTCTTCGAGGCAAATGGTCAGATTTGGCTGCTTAAATGACACCTGCAAAATCTGGGCAAGCAAAGCCACCTTTTGTGCATGTGAACTGGTTTATGTAATGCATAGCTGGGCACCACCACATTAAATTACCTGGTATGTCTATGTGTGTGTCAGTGTTAATTTTTACAGCCGTGTGTGGGCAATTTGTGTGGGTTCAAGTTACGCAGACGTATTTGAACATTTGCTTCTTGAAGTGAGGCATTTCTAAAAAAGCAGCAAATGGCTAAATAAAGGTTTTGATTCTGTAGAGTGAATGGAGAGAAAGAAAAAGGGACATTTCTTTCTGGTTTTTTTCCTTCCAGGTGCCAGATATCCTGGCTATACTATATCGCCACATGCCTACTATCCAGGAGGGCAGCTTGAGGCAGTTCCTGGTGGAGGCAGTGTCCATTCTAGTTCACCATCACCTAGAGGCAGTGATCTCCAGCCTCCTCAGCAAACGTCTGCCGATGGACAGGTATATACCGATACCTATTGCATTCATCTTGGTAAAACATGGATCCCACAGCTTTACTAGGAGATGTAGGGCTTCATTTAAGCCGCAAACAGTTTGGGATCATTCCTAAGGGTTAATAGCCTGGCTCTTTCTGCAGGAAGGTCCAAGAACATGTTAAGGTGGGGTGCGGAGAGAAATTAAGTGTCATTCTGTTTCCATTCATGAATAGCTCCTTTGACATCCTAAAGATCTATCTTTACGGGTATAACTGGAGTGTATTGTTGGAAACATCTACCTCTCTAGACGCCAGAATTGAGCTCACTCTGGAAATGAGCAGTGGCTGTTGGTTCTCTAGACGCCTGAATTGAGCTCACTCTGGAAATGAGCAGTGACTGTTGGTTTCCTGGTAGCATGACAGCTTCAGGTGCAAATCCCTGGCTGATTGCAAAGACTAGGGCCAATATTATCATCAGACCTCTGCTTGGTATCAGTGAGGGTGTGGCTGCTAGAGCAGAGTTGCCATCCTTGGTACTTAAAAGTGGACTGGAAGCAGATCCATCATTTCATTTCAAGATCCCTAACTGAGGTATCAGTTATCAGTGCTGGAATCTAAGACCATAAGAACAGCCATACTGGGTCAGACCAAAAGGCCATCTAGCCCCGTAGTCTGTCTTGCGACCGTGACCAGTGCCACATGCCCCAGAGGAAATGAACACAACAGGTCATTGTCAAGTGATCCATCCCCTGTTGCCCAGTCCCAGCTTCTGGCAAACAGAGGGTAGGGACGCCATTTGTGAAGGGGACCTAGGATGGCCATGAACATTCGTTCTCATAGTTGTATGTCCATCTAGTAGGAATCTGGCTTTTCTTTCATCCACTTGCCTTCCAAACCCTAGCTCTTTGGGAGCCACATGCTCATGATTCCATATTGACTGGGAAGTGGAGAAAAGAGGAAGTGAGGTTGGCGCTCTGTGTCCTGTCCTTCTGAAGTCTAGTATTAATGGTTAGGCTGCAGGAGGACTAGGTCACTTAACTTAGATCTGTAACTGGAAACTCCATATTTAAACATGAGGAGCATTAAAGGAGGACAGGACTCCTAACTCTCTCATCATAGGCAAGGAGAACATTTGGTCTTTGCTAAAATATGACACATTCAGGGTGAGCCACAAAAGTGTCCAGGGCTCACCTGTAACTTCTGTTAAACTGCAGTGACACCGCTGAGCAGTGGAGATCTCTGGGGGGAGACCCCTTGCTTGCCACTCAAGTCCTACGAGCCCTAATCGAGAAGATAAAGACTCCAACAAGATCAGAAGGCAGCATCACCTCAGAGACCGAAATTGACAGGCATTTGGCAGCTGCTGAACCTCTCTTAGTAAGTTAGATGGCAGACACGTCTTTCAGGCTTTCCTGTGCCCTGCGATAATCCTGCTGATGGAAAGCTGGAAGTGTGGTATAATATTGCTGTGTGGGCACTTCTCCTCTGATGGACTGTTTCCCTGAGTCCAGCTCTGCTGCCTGTGGAACAAATACGGCAGCTTTAGATACGTTACTGATTTACTTCATACTATCTGGCCATTAGAAAGTCTTTGGAGCAGGTTTCTTTGCAAATCTTCCTTTGGACTTACAGCATGCCTTGGGAGGTCATACACATTTGTACAGATGTGGGAAAGTGAGCCACGAGTTAAGCAAGTTGCTCGCTGTCATTCAAGTTACTGGCAGAAGGGAGAATTTCGTACAGCAGATATCAGACGGGGAGAGAGGGTGTGATGGTGTTGGGAAGAGATCTCCTTTTTTACCATGCTCTCCTTTCAGGCAACATGTGCCATCTTTGAGGTGGTGTCAGCCCTGCAGTCGAGCAAAGCTGTGCGGGAACTGCTACCAGAGTTGTTTCCTCTTCTCCTGCAGCAGGTCAGCCAAACCCTCGGACAAAAGCTGCCTTTGCCAACGAGAAGCAGCCCGAGAGAAATCCGAAAGGGGCTACAACTTACTGAGGGCAACCCTTGCCGGTAATTAGAAGGAAGGGAGAGAAACCAAGAGAATTCCAGGAGAGTTGTGTGACGCTCCCCAGGAGTTCCCAGGGTTATGAGGCACCTTACCACCACGTGCCCTTCGAGTGAGGAAGTCTTGTGTGTGCCTGCTGTGGGTCAGTTCCCTGAAACGACCAGGCTCTGGCAAAACAAACCCTGCCACCCAGGCCTCCTCAGACCTCAGTCTCTTTGTACAGGTTAATGACAGGCACACACCCACCCCCGAGTCCTCTGACCATTCCGTATGGTGTCCAGCCCTTTATCCACTGAACTCCCACAGAATTGTCAGGCCTGCTGTTCCCAATGGAACAGTACACACCCGTTTATTACTTCTTCTTTAGACTCTGTACTCGATACTTAGACTCTGTACTGCAAAACACACAGCACTTAGATATATTTCTAGTGAAAACAAGAAGGGAGATTATCAAAGAACAGAGATTCCAGTGACCATCAGTAAGAATGCAAGCAAAAAATGGTTACATTTCAAATGAAATCATAACTTGCTCCTAGAAACTAAACTTAACCAACAGGTTAACCTCCTGTCTCAAGATGTTTCTCACCCAAAGTTCTCAACCAAGCCTGATCGCGACCCCTCTTTCATGAAGCAAACTCGCGGTCCATCTACTTCCTAAGTGAAAGATGTCCCCCAAATAGACTAGAGCAAACCTTTGATGTGTACCCCCAAATTGGGTCCCCACCCCCTGTCTACTTCCTGCTACTTTTCTTTCTTTAAAGTTCTCACAGTCCTTCTCAACTGAATGTACATTAAGCATGTAGGGTTCACATGTAAACAAACAGATGGATAAACATTTCTTGCCTGAAAGAAAACCATTTTGTCACCTTTCCTGGTGACTAGTCCCGAGACACAGATCCTAAGAATGTAATTTTCAATGCATATCCATGACTCTTTACACAGCATCTGTACATGTGTTTCACAATGATATTGGTGACATGGGCTTTTATTTGAGACTCATGGGGCAATCTTTTAGTGAACTAGAATGTACGTACCAGGTCCCTCGGCACCCACTCTGTGCCCCTCGCCAGTTAACACTAAGATTCCTGAGTCCTCAGTTGACTTCAGCTCTGGTAGCACATTAATGTACATTTCCCACCAATCTCACAACATGATTAGTTTCTCTTCTTGTTGTGTTTCTTTATTCCATGCCAACAAGGTGCTCAAATTACAGACTTCATGGTTTTATAATGTCTCTGAATTTTCCTAGGAAACCAGGATCTCAGCTCTCTTCACGGATGGGCAGCAGGTATCAAATAAACATAAGGAAGTACTACTTCACACAACACACGGTCAACCTGTGGAACTCATTGCCAAGGGATGTTGTGAAGGCCAAAAGTATAACTGGGCTTTTTTAAAAAAAAGAATTAGATAAGTTCATGGAGAACAGGTCCATCAATGGCTATTAGGCAAGATGGTCAGGGATGCAACCCCAAGCTCTGGGTGTCCCTAGGCCTCTGACCACCAGAAACTGAGACTGGACAACAGGGATTGGATCATTTCATGATTGCCCTGTTCTGTTCATTCCTGCTGAAGAAGCCAGCTGGCATTGACCACTGTTGGAAGAGAGTGTACTGGACTAGATGGACCATTGGACTGGCCCAGTAAGGCTGATCTTAGGTAGTGGCCACAGTGGGTCAGGTTTTCAAGATGGGTGCCTCAGTTTTGTCCACAAAACTTGAATTTGTTCAGATGGATGGGTACCTAGCTATGTGATTGCTGGCGCTGCAGACACGAGTATAGATTCTGCTCATGCTGTTGGCCCATGTGCAGGCCCATTTTAGGTACCTATATGTGACGGGGTGGTAGGCTGTGCCCCGGCCTCTTCCATGGACACAGACTGCTCCGAGTCCCTCCAAAGTGTTCTAGGGATGCCTGCTCCTGAGATCCTGGTGGTAAGGGCTCTGATGACTGTTTGACCCCAACGGATGATCTTAAGTCACCTTTACGCTTGACCTTTGTTTTCTTTCTCCTCCCTCTTGTCTATACTTTTGTGTCTAGGTTTCTCCAGACCCTTTACATATATTTCCTCTTTACCTGGCCCTTCAGGTTTTATTTCCACCCTCCTGGGCCTCCATACCTGCCTTGGTGTCCCTGTTAGAAAGGGATTCCAGTCCATGCCCAGTAGAAGGCAGTGGGGCAATCCATCCACTACCGCTACATGTTTCTGCCTAAACTTCCCCTTAATTTTTAGAGTCCTTAAAATTGGGCAGAATTTCTTATCCCCATGGACCTGGTATTCAGTTTTGATCCTACCTCTGGGAAGTATCCAGTGGGGTTTCACTAACTCCTGCCTGATTAGCAAACAGGATGAAGCTGTGTCCATTAGTCCCTTTGGTGGCTCCTCCCTACCCAGACCGATACGGTAGGTACTTTCTTTTTTCTTTCCTGCCTGGGAGTCTTGTCCCAACCACAAAACTGGGCAAACCCACAGTCCATTTTAGGACAGTCTCTTTTTAGATGTCCTTCACGTCCATGTCGGAAGCACACTGTAGGCCAAGCTCCCACTACAGTTCCTCGAGGCTCCTCCCTCTTCTTCTTGCTGCCCTTCCCAGCTGTAGGCACTCTGGTCCTTCTCAGATCTAGTCCCTTAAACCACTGACTCACTCTGGGAATGTCCGCCTCTGTAAATTCCTCTCACTTTAACTGTGGGGTCCAGATGAACTGGCTGGCGCCACAGAACCCATCCTCGGATATGCTCAGGGAGACTCTGAAGAAACTTCCAGAATCATGCAGTCCATGATCTCCCCCACAGTCTGAGTATCTGGCCTTACCAATGAGTGGCCCAATCTTTTAATTCCTGTCCAAATGCACAGAGGCATAATCCCTCAATCCATCTTTCAACTCTACATTTCTGGCAGTACTTTTCTGTGGACTGGCCCCACCTCGTCCAGCATGGCTGCCTTAATCATGTCATAATCTCTTGCCTGCTCATCACTAAAAGCCCTGTATGTGCTTCCCCGGTTAAATAGGGTGTCAGTTGAAGGGCCCACATTGTTCTGTCCCTAGGAGGTCTCACTGCTGCTCCTTGAAGAGTAACCAAAAACACATCGGGGTTGTTCGCAGGTCCCATTTTACAGTCTGATCTCCTGTTCCTGGTTTCCATTTCCTGTCACAGGACTCACCAAACTTTGGAGGAGTTGTTGCCAGACCTGGGCTTGCTCCCGTATAAATTCCTGACGGCTCTTTTGCTGTTAAACCTACCAGGCAAGGAAAGGCTGTTTTTCTGCCTGGTGGGATTGTTGGAAGGTCTGTCGGGTCTTCTACATCAGTGGTCTCCAAACTGGGGTGCGCGGGATGATCCCGGGGGGAGCGTGGCATTAGTAGCGCCGCCGGACAGCACTCTGCCATTTTTTTCCTTCGGCGGCAGCTCTGCACAGGGAATAGGCACCTGTATAAGATAAAGCCCCAAATATCAGGACATCTGGTCACCCAAGTTTCTTTCTCTGTCTGTTCCCCTCAAAGGGCTCCTGCCCATGTCCTTTTACACAGTTTCCCTGTTAATGGAATGATTGGTTCCTTGACTCACTAGCCCCAATCTGACCTTGTAATCAGGTACACCTCTATCCAATTAGGCCTTCTGTGAGGAACGGAATTAGTAGGAATAGTGACCAGAGTGCTGACTCAAGTGCAAACCCTCAGCACTCTGTCACCTCATATCTGGAGATATGACCCCAGAATGTCCATTAGTGATCACCACACTCGATGCCCCCCGTTTATGGGTCCTGATCATGTACCTTTTCCATATCACTTTACTCTGCTAGTGCCCATAGTCCTTGCAGAAAGAGAAAAAGGACTGCAAAATTTTGTCCCTAGCAAAACTAGTCCTATGAGATGTATGAGACTGAAACTTACCTCCCAGCATCAAGTCCTTCCAGGGACACTGGTGTCCAGGACATTGCCAATGGATGAACTGCCGATTGAACAGCAGACCTGAGAAGTAGCCGGGGCTTCCTGACTCTCTGTTCAAGCTGCACCTTCCTCCTGATTGCTGCAGTTCTGTGCCTCTCTTTCCCCAGGCTTTCTATCAAAGCATTCGAGTCTGTGCTTTTCAAGGGTGGGAATGAGAGACTGGTGAGAGCGCTCAGGAAGCAGAGAACTTGGATTCTTCTGGAAAACCCCAAGACTCACCATGAGGGAGTGTGTCTGCTGGTGAGGTAAGAGATCTAGGAGGCATCATTTTATCCTTGGGAATCAGTAGCCAATAGAGTGGCTGAGAGGGAACCTCCCGTTTATAGCTTTGTGGGTGGGTGGGGGGGTGTCCTGGGTGGAAACACACAGCTCCCACTCCTAGATATCAGAGCTGTCTGCTCAGAGCAGCTGAGTTTTTTTGAAGTGTGCAATCTAGCCCATGAGTGGTTTCTTTTGTCTTCCAGGCTTCTGCTAAGATCTGGACTCATAACACCTGAGATCATACAGAGCCTCCTCCCCTGGGTGAATTCCCCCACAGAAAACCACCGAATCACCAGCACAGCTTTCCTTGCCCAGGTAAGACACAGGGCTCTGAAGAGTAGTTTCACCATTAGACTGTTGTCTGCCTTTCTTTCGGGAGTTTTACAGTTCTGTTCATAGGAGTAATTGTCATTTTAGACAGTAGAATAGGTCCTCCGTTATATGGAAACCTCACCAGGAACTTCACGATACCTTTCTGAGTCCTTCTCTCTCTGTGTTTTTTATTGCCGTCATTGCCTATACTAGCTACACAACCACAGGTGCTGGCTGAGAGAGATACAGACAGAGTTTGGATGACTGGACCTCTTCTGCCAAGTCCTAGTGCTGATCCTAACCAACAGCTCCTGATTTTGGTTTCGCTCAGCAGATCTTCTGAATGAACCTAGTGTCCTAATACTACCAACCAAGCAACCTACAACTACATTCACGTCTATCTTAGGTTCTCATTACTCTAGTATCTGAGTACCTCCAAACTCTTTAATGTCTGTATCCCCACCACACTCCTGCGAGGTAGGGAAGGACTATGTTTCCTATTTTACAGGCAGGGAACTGATGCACAGAAGGGCTAAGTGACTTGCCCAAGGTCACACAGGAAGTCTTTGAGGGAGCAGGAAATGGAACCTGGGTCTCCTAAGTCCTAGGCTAGTGTGATACCTGCCGCAGCATCCTCCCTTTCCACAGCCTTCCTCCAACATCTGCATCATATTTCCCACTTATGCTAAGAACTATCTTCGGGGCTCATCCGCTTCTAAGAAAAACAACCTCTCTGTGCCTGTGATGGGCTGTACCTGAGCTTTGAGGCTCCTTACAAGAGGCCCCGTGGTCCTACTACACCCTGCCCCAGGAAAAGAGCCCCCAATCTGGGTCTGTCTAGAGAGGCTTCATGAAAGCAGCCAATCCGAGCCCATGAGGCTCGGCTAAAAGGAGCTGAAGGGCCTTAGCAGGTCAGTTCCTGGCAGGAACTGGAGGGGCAAGAAAGGGCGCTGCTCTCTGGCCACAGAAATTCAGGGGACAGCCAGAGTTTGATTCTGGAAGCCTTTACTTAAGCTGGGTTTTCAGGAAGAGAGTCCCGAAGAACTTTAACCCTGAGGTGAGGGTGAAGCTAAAAGTGGCCGGTAGGAAGAAGCGACAATGAACTGAAATCAAGAAGTGCCTAGCTCCTGTTTATAGGATCCATGGTTTGGAACCCAGAGTTAGGGGCAGGCCCAGGTTCCCCTACCACCAACAGTGGCATAAGCCCCAGGGAGGGGACAATGCTAATGGAGAGCTTGAACAAAGGGCAGAATGTAAAGGACCCAGAGTTGGGGCTGGAGACCCAAGTGAGGGCAATGGGACTGTTCTGGACTACCCCAGAAGGGGTTCATTTGGACTTTGGGACTCAGCCAGAGGCCTGAGCCACAGAAGGCTCACTGAGGACGGCTGGCAGGGTGCACCAGGGGTGAGAAAAGGACTGTGATACCATACCCAGCCACTAAGAGGCTCTCAAGAGGTGAGTGGATCCCTATTCTAGTGCCCAAAAGGAAAGCTCCGTGTTTTGTAGACCTTTCTCATTTGTGTGGAATACTAAAGTTACAGTGTATTATGTGCCAAGTATCAGAGGGGTAGCCATATTTGTCTGTATCCTCAAGACTGGGGCTGTAGGAGGACTCCTTGTTGTTTTTAGCGTATGACATGTCTGCTCAAATTCTATTCCCAATCTTAATGATCCTATTGGGGCTAATGGACAGGTTGATTTTCTTTCAGCTAATGAGTGATCCCATGCTCAGGGAGAAGAAGTTCCTTAAGCCAGTCTTACACATCTTGGAAGAAAGGTCACAGGATAGGAACAGCATTGTCCGGCAGATGGCTGTAAGAGGCCTGGGAAATTTAGTCTATGGGGCACCTGAGAAGGTAAGAGAGAATACTGACTAGAATGCAGCATAACTAGAGAAACCAAGGGAAATAGTTCTTCGGAGTTTACAGAGGCTGCACACAATGCACTAGGCCAAATTCTGCTCTCTCACATACCCGAGTAACCTCTTTGCAGTCAATACAGAGCAAGCTAGATCCTTTGCTAAGCTGGGCGTAAGCAAACAATCTGTGCACTTTAATATGACCATGTGTAAATGTCTCCATCTAGGAATAAAAAATGCAGGCCTTACTTACAGGATGAGAGACTCTATCCCAAGAAGCAATGATGCTGAAAACCACTTGAGTCATGGCAGAGAATCAGTTGAACATAAGGTGTCCCAATGTGAAGTTGTGGCCAAAAGGGCTGAAATGATCCTTAGAGGCATAAAGAGAGGAATCTTGAATAAGAGTAAAGAAGTTCTTTTCCCTCTGAATATGATGCTCATGTGAGCACTGCTGGAATGCTGTGTCCAGATCAGGTCTCCACAATTCAAGAAGGATGCTGATAAATTAGAGAGGATTCAGAGGTGTCACAAGAATTCTCAAAGGATTGGAAAAGATACCTCTAGTGATAGACTCAAGGAGCTCAATCTATTATTTAGCCTTACAAAGAGAAGGTTAAGGAGTGACTTGAGGACAGTCTATAACTGCTCACATGGGGAACACATTTTGAGAATGGGTTCTTCCCATTAGCAAACAAAGGTATAAGAAGATTCAATGGGGGAAAATGAAGCTAGACTAATTCAGACTGGTAATAAGGCATTGATTTTTAATGGTAATTTTAATTAACCATTGGAACAATTTACCAAGGGTTGTAGTGGATTCTCTGTCACTAGCAATTTTAAAATTAAGATTGAACGTTTTTCTAAAAGATACACTCTAGTTCCAACAGAGACTATTTCGGGGAAGTTCAGTGTTATGCAGGAGGTCAGGCCGGATAATCACAAGGGTTCCTTTTGGCCTTGGAATCTAAGTAACTAGGAATCTAATGATAGGATGACACAGGTGTATTATGGCACCAAGTTTGGCTCATTGTAGCTTGAACCTGGTCTGAAATATAGCTATAGGTCTCCGGGGGTGGGAGGGGGAGATGAAATTCCCACAGCTTCATAACTGCTAAAGAAAACGTATTAGAAGTGTGATCAGTGATCAGTGTTCTTTAATGTCATATTTTTGTCCAGGTGAAAAAGCACAAGAAGTTTCTTATGGTCATACTGATCAGGGCCTTAAGTGACCCTTTCAGTTCTGAAGTCATTGGCGAGAGCATGAAAGCAGTGGCCAAAGTCCTGAAGGAGCTGAAAGAGAAGGACATAGGTTCTTCCTTCAGAGACCTCACCCAAGAGATCCGGACCTACTTTGACAACGTATGTGACCAGAACTCTCCAGCCCCAGTTCAAGCGATCTTGATTAGACTCCATTTACTCCCTGGGCATTGCTCATGTCAGAGAGAAGAGATGTTTCGGCCCCAGGGAAGAGAGGTGTTTTACGGAGGAGGAGAACATTAGGAGGATGGGGATGACATCCCTGCTTCCACAGTCTCCCCCTTCTGTTCTTCTTTCTTGCCACTGAGAACCTCAAAGAAAGTCTGAATACTAGATTGGGTAGCTAGATAACCATGAAAAGGGGGTTTCAAGGTACAATAGAGAGTGTTGGGCCTGCTCTATACCATTTTTATGTGAGAGGGTTGGAATGATTCCGTTTCTGCAGAGAATTTTGAGATTTCAAATTTTGGTTTTGTTCCTATTTGTGGGACACCCTCTCCCCAAACTTCAAAACTCTTTGTGAAACGGAATTACTATTCTCAACTGAGCTCTATTGAAAGCCTTGGATCCGGGCAGTGTGCTCTCGGTGCTGGGAACCCAGGTGCTGGGAACCCAGGAAACTGTGGGAGCTAGAAGTGCCAGGGAGTTGCAAATTTGAGAGCCAGGGTCCCAGACGCTGTGGGTTTGGAAGCCCACGATCCCAGTCAGCCTGCTAGATCAGCTTCCAAGGAGCTGAATGGGTGCACTGTCAAGACAGCAGGCAGGTTTCTAAGGACCCCTGCCTGGCTTCTGGAGGAATTTCATCAAAATGGAACTGTCACTAAAATAGTTTGATGAATCAGCAAATTCAAATCAAAAATTCGTTCATGAAAGTGTTTCCGACTAGCTGTAGTTGGAATCCCTCAACTTTAGCATAGAAGAGATGGCTGTGCGAGGTACGTGATGTGATTGTCCCTTAGTTACTAACTTGTGGGGCTTTCTTGGCTGTAGGAGGACGATGCTCTTCGTTTATTGTCCTTTATCCTATTTGGCATCCTGGCCCGCCTGACCAAAAGAAAATGGAAGGGCTATTTCGCCGAGCAGGTTAGACAGAGCTGGGTCACACTTCTGCTGCACCTGCAAGACCCGAACCCCAGGGTTTCAGTGGTAAGACCGAGAGTGACTTATTTACTAAGCCAAAAGAATCTTCCTCCCAATGCCAGGGGAGCTCTGCTATTCCTGCCTGCTGTGGAGGCCCAAATTCTCCCCATAGTTCATTGCCCTCCTGCTGAGTCAGTTCCCGCCAGGTTGTTCCATGGCTGCCTCACCAGAATCCAGGATAGGTCATGGGTCTGAGCCCAACAGCTCTCTATTCCTGTCTGTCTCTGCACCCCAGGCCCCTGCCTCCCCAGAACAGAAGAGAGACCTGGTGAAGCAGCTTTCATAGGCAGATCTGTTCCAAAAAGACATTGATGCTACCTCCAGGTTGCAGTGGAAGCTCTCCCCTCTATTAGTCATTCCCGCATGTTTTCTGCCAATTACATCCAGATGAATCCCTTTTTATCCTGGAATAGATGAGCAGGCAAGCAGATAAGTTCCCTTTGAATGACCATAAGTTCCCTTTGAATGACTCAGTAGGGAACAATTAAATGGTGTGACACGCTTTCTTTTTTTCAGGAATGCAGAGCTACGTTTCACCTCTGTGTCCCGTTTTTGGGACTGAAGAGGCTCCAAACTGCAGTGAATGAACACCTTGATAGCACAGCTGAGCTGAAGCCTGAGGAGCTCCAGGTGGACATTTGCAGACACCTTGTGAGTGAGCTGTTGAAGTGTCTGAGATTCTTGACTGGAGTGGCGTGTGGTGGTGTAGAGATGTGTGATGGGTAATGGAAATAACGGTCAGAGTGGGATATATGACTGAGGGTGATGGAAAATGTAAATCTGCCACAGATCCCCATTTTTCCCACGTCCACCCAGTCACCTGTTCTTTCTCTGATTTACCTGTGGCTCGTAAAAGCATGTGCTGGCAGTCAAAGGGCACTTCTAGCCAGAGAGAGCTCATGTGTCCCTGATTTCCTCTAGGCCAAAGAGAATGCCGAGCTGCTGGAGAACCTGTACAAAAGCACCATCACGTACTTCTGTAGCAGCTGGGAAGAGATGCGGGCAGTTGCAGCCAAGTTAGCTGGTGAGAGATGATGCCCAGTGTCCCTTTTGGTATTCCCATTGAGGGAGAGAGAAGAAAATCCCACTGTGCAGCACTGAGCTGCCATTAATCTCTCTGTGCCTCAGCTTCCCATACATAAATGGGGATGTTAATATCCCTACCTCTCCAGTGTGGTGGTCGGAGGAAATCATGACTTGCTATAAAGTGCTTTGGGATTGTTGCAGGGAAAGCATGGTGCAGTCATTTAGTAGTAAAGGCTGGGACACTGTCTCGTAGGGCATGTTTACACTTGGAGCTGGGGGTCTAATTCCCAGCTTGATGAGACATACCCGCACTAGCCCTGAGTGCTAAAAATAGAGAGTAGCTGCGATGGCAGGAGCAGCAGGAAGTTTAAGCACCCCAAGTATGATCCCATCCAAACCCCAAAGTCGATTCTCAAGGTGGCTAGCTCCTCCCACTGCTCGTGCTGCTTTAGCTACATTCTAATTTTAGCATGCGAGCGCTGTCCGAGCTAGAGTGGGCCTGTCCCATTGAACTGGGAGTGATCTCCCTCGCTCAAAGTGCAGACCCACCCACAGTGTTGCTCAGTGCTCTTCACTACTACTTCATCATTGGGAGGCATGCAGCCCACCTGCCCTCAGCGCCTGCTGTTTCAGGTTGCTGGCCACACCACCTTGTCAAGGAGGCAAAAGGTTCCTCCGCTTTGGCCCTGTGCCCTCTTCTCCCAAGCATACCCAGGTGAGACAGGCAGGCGTTGTGCCCTAAGTCTCACCTATCAGTCACCTTGTGGGATCCCTGCTTAGAACTCACTTATTCCTGGCCCCAGTCCTTTGCTCAGACCACTAGACCAAGACACTAGCTTAGTATGTCTCCAATAACTGACAGCAGTGGCAAGAGGAACACAGACTCTTTAAAGCAAATGGGTTTTGTGTAAACATTCTTAAAAAAAAAAGTCTTTCTCATTCTCTTCAGTGTGGACTCTAAACTGCACTAGCATCTTCTTGCCCACAGCTCACCCTTAGGCCCACAGTAGGAGAGGCCAAAGACCTGTCTAGGGGCTGCTAATATCACTTTGCACTGAACAAGGGAAGGTTTTATTGTTGTTGTTTGTTTTCCATTGTGTATTTAGGCATCATCCTGGAACACACAGACAGGCAGCGTATGAAATGGCTGGACCTGGAACATCTGCTTATGTGTAAGTAATAAATACAGCTGAAGTTCTGCTCATCCGTGAGTTCTAAAGGAATTTAGCTGACAAGCAGCTGTAACCGATAGCACTGGTGCAAAGTGCATCAGCCACACGTCAAAGGACAAATTCACTCTTGCCCAGTAGAAAGTCAGCTTTAATTTCCCCTGAAGGAGGAAGCTGCAGAGGGTGTGATGTGAGTCCGTGCATCTCCTGGTTGTCCTGGCAAGGCCCCCTCCGCAGCCAGTGCTATCCACTCTTTGGGCTTTATTGGCTCTCTGTGGACTCCCCAGGTGAGGAGAAATTGTAGCCACTTTCTGCTACCCCAAATTTCCCACCAGCAATTTTTCTTCCAGTAGGTGCCCTGCATCCTGCACAAAGCAGCTTGGACCTGGCCTCTGTTCAATTCCAGGGTTATTGGAGCTCAGACAGTGGCTCCTGAATAGAGATGGAAAATAAACTTAAAAGTGGAAGCTATTGAAACAATGGACCTTCTTCCATTTACAGCAGAATGGATGACTTTGTGGTCGAGTCAGGGTCTCCCCGCTTGTTGGGAGCATGGAAGGGAGCCAATGGAGGAAGCTAAAGCTTTCTTTGTATTGGAGAGCTTCTGTAGCGTGGTATTCAGAGGTAGTAAGTCTCCAGCTATTTCAGGCACAGGTGACAATATGAAAAGTGAGGCATATTCATCTCTCATGTATTTTCCACCCCAATAGAAGGACTGAGCCTAGTTTCACATTTTACCATGTGATCATTCTGCTCTGGTAGTTCAAGATTCTGTGATCACGCTTAGCTGTGATTTGATAGTCTGTATACTAACATGTTGTCCTGTGTCATTTCAGCTCTCCAGGTCCTCAAGAAAGACCCAAGTCCCTCTGTCCAGCTGGTGGCAACGGAGGTCATAAGTGACATCTGTCCTGGCCGAGTGCTTGGGGACTGATGCGGAACGGAGACAAACAGAAGAAGGCGCTCCAGTAGTATAAGGGCCCTACCGTCAATCAAACGTTAACCCCACCCTTGGCCCTTGTAAGCCTTGCCCACCGGTCACTGGAAGTCCCAAGCCATGAGGTATTACTTCCAGGGTCAAGGCGGACAAATGACCGGAAGCAAGGTGTGTCATGTGACCCCTCTAAGAACTCCTCCCATTGTCCTCTACCAATCGGGATGGGTTTCGCCCTGATAGGAACGCCCCAAGAGAAGATTTGACCAATCAGTGGGAGTTCCGGGGCAGGATGACCTGTCTGGAAGTGGTTCGTGTGACCCCTCTGAGAATTCCTCCAACCACCCTCTACCAATCAGGAGGGGTTTCAGCCACTGGAAACCACCCCGAGAGGAGGTTTGACCAATCATGGGGAGTTCCGGGGTTGGGTGATCTGTCTGGAAGTGGTTTGTGTGACCCCTCTAAGAATTCCTCCCACCACCCTCTACCAATCAGGAGGGGTTTCAGCCACTGGAAACCACCCCGAGAGGAGGTTTGACCAATCATGGGGAGTTCTGGGGTGGGGTGATCTGTCTGGAAGTGGTTTGTGTGACCCCTCTAAGAATTCCTCCCACCACCCTCTTCCAATCAGGAGGGGTTTCAGCCACTGGAAACCACCCCGAGAGGAGGTTTGACCAATCATGGGGAGTTCCGGGGTGGGGTGATCTGTCTGGAAGTGGTTTGTGTGACCCCTCTAAGAATTCCTCCCACCGCCTTCTACCAATCAGGAGGGGTTTCAGCCACTGGGGACCACCCCGAGAGGAGATTTGACCAACTGGGGGGAGTTCCGGGGTGGGGTGACCCGTCTGGAAGTGCTTCGTGTGACCCCTCTAAGAACTCCTCCCACCACCTTCTACCAATCGCGATGGGTTTTGGCTGCAGAGGACCGCCCCGAGAAGAGATTTGACCAAAATGGGGCAGGTTCTCGGATTGGGTGAACCGTCCAGAAGAGGGTCATGTGACCCCTCTAAGAACTCCTCCCAACGCCCTCTGCCAATCAGAGTGCAGCACCATCACCCCATAAGTCCGGGCGCTGGGCAGACGAAGCCATCTCTTACCAAGAAGACATGTTTTAGAAATTGTGGAAAGGCTGAGAGGAAACATGGAGTCCTTTACCACCCCCGTGAGACCTTCAGATTTTGTTTTAGCTCCGAGGACCTTTGGAGTTGTGTGGAGAAAGCACTACAGCAGTGACAGTTCCGAGGAGGGCCCTTTGACTCAACCGTTGATGGCTACGTCGGAACCTAACCCCAAAATCCAAACCTTTGTGAGGCACCCCAGTGAGTGTGACAGCCTCTCATTGTCCATGCCCTAAAGTTGGAAGGCGATTGTGGCTTGGGGGAGTCACAAGGTGAACGGGAAAGATGGCGCTCAGGTAAATGAATGATTAAGAAGCGACTGTCGATCATGGGGGTGTTATGGGGTTCGGAATCGACCTGGCATTGCATAAATCTAAAAACAGGCAGTGGGGTGCTTACACTGTTTTTTGTCTGAAAATCTCTCAACAGCTCGATGATGCCTTTCTAGAGGCCTTTGAGAAGTTGCACATCGGTAGCCCTGTGGGAGTAAATCCATCGCGCATCAGCTGTTTTTGCTCCTGTCTGAGACCCAGATCTCAAGAGGAAATTCCAGAAAAGGACAAAAATGGAAGAATGAACCAGCTCAGACTCCCTCATGGTAGGGGTCATGAAGTCCTTTGTTTCAGGCGGCTGTAAAAGATTGTGTTAAACCAGGCGATTAATAAAACTTATTTAAATGTGTCAGAATGAACGTGTCCCCCTCCATACTTGTGTTCGTAAAAGACGGTCCCAGGAAGAGTCATGTCTCCACAGACGGCTCTGTTAAAGAAAATCTGTTAAACCCCCAGGAAAGTTGGGGGCTTTGACGGGGTCAATCTTCTTTTTCAAGTGGCCAAAAAGCATCATAAAACTTTAAATAGAAGACAGGAGCTTGGCTTTCACACCAGGATGCTTACACTTTACACAAACCAGCTCGAATACGTTTTAAAAGAACCAAGACCATTCTTTCAGATGTGGATGCGCAATGGCAGGCAGATTTGGTCGGTATGCACTGGTTCTCCAAACACAACAGCGGTTTTAAGTACATCTTAACAGTGATAGACGTTCTATCCAAATATGCCTGTGCCTTAGGCCTAAAAGACAAGATGAGTGGTGAGGTATCCAAGGCCTTTAAAGCTATTTTTAGCCAAGGTCGCGTGCCTCAAAAATGACAAACTAATCGGTGGAAAGAATTTTGAAACAGACCTTTTAGCAGATTGTTGAAACGGCACAGCGTTAACGCTTTTTGTTACTGATAATGAAGTCAAAGCAGGGGTTGCGGAGCAATTTAACAGAACTTGAAAAAGATGCGGAGGATGTGGCGATATTTTACAGCCCATAACGCCTTTCGCCACCTTGACCTGTTACCTGACTTTATGAAGAGTTACAACCAGAGCTTTTACAGAACTCGACGTACCAGACCCACTGATGTTAACCCTTCCAATTCTCTGAAGATATGGAAACTGGTTGATCGAGATGGTTTTAAAATAAAACCGGTTGTTGCCCCTTTTAGAAAAGGCGACCACGTGAGACTCTCTCTAAAACCAAAGGAGCTTTTGAAAAAGGTTGTGAACAGACGTTTACCAATGAGATATTTATAGTGGATGAAGCCTTAACCAGGAGCCAGAGACCTGTATACCGATTAAAAGATTACGAGGGTGAGACAGTTACTGGATCTTTTTACCCTGAAGATTTACAAAAAGTAAACCCCAAAGGAGACAGGATTTGCCGGATCGAAAAAGTTCTAGCGGAGAAAGGAAAAGGGAGAAAAAAGCAGCTACTGGTGAAATGGTTTGCCGGGGGGACGGGGACGATAAGTTTACCAGCTGGGTGGAAGCTTCTCAATTCTGACGTTTAGACACAAACAAACAAAAAGATTCCTCCTGCAAAGACTGAGGGAGAGAAAAATGAGCGACGGCAGGTGTTACATGACTTTGCCCAGCAATGCCAGCTCTGCAGTTTTTCCTCAAAACACCAGCTCGAACTTTACAATACAGCTAATTAAGCCCTTGGGTCTCCCGGGTGCCTGGAAGGTGGGGTTAGTGGAAATACAACACCCACACAGCTGGAACACTATCCGCGAGAACACCCCTTTTGAAATCACCTTTGAAGATATGGCCTAGAGTTTTATCCTACGACGAGGTTATTACTCGTCCATACCCGAATGATTGGATCATATGAACAGTACCGTGGCTCGTCCTCCCCCACCGCCTGAGGTGGTCATGAACTATGACCCTGTGGGTAGAAAAGTTAGCCTTAAATCCGCTGATTTTCCTTTTATGTTTTCTACCAGCAGGGAGCTAGCTAACATTCTAGGTTTGGGCCCCAAGCGCAGCGTCCAAAAATTCCCCTTCTGGGCAGACATCACAGGGGGGGTTAAGTCCTTGTATCTGCACACAGTTATTGTAGAACACCAGTTTGTGAGGGACTTTTCTGTTCCCCTGTTATGCTGTGTCCCTGTCTGAGGAAGGAACAATGAGTTTGTCACCATCCCCTACGATAAACCTCATCACGTTCCTGTCAGAAAACACCACATCGATACCATTACCATTGAAATAAAGACAGATCAGAACAGATACGTCTCATTTGTTGAACGGAGTGGATGTGAAAATTAAACTGACGCGCAGTAAAGACGCTTTCTGTTTAATGGGCAGTGCAGCCGAAGGCTTTAAATTGCGCATTGTATCAGCATCGCTTTTTGTGAAGAAAGTACGGATGGCCCTGAGCGTTCGTCTGGGGCTCGCGGAGTCCCTGCTTACCACAAATGCTAAATATCCCGTGGACCGCGTGGGAATGAAAGTGTTCAGCATCCCCGTGGGCAGCAGGGTCAATAACCAGGAGAACCTGTTTTTTGGGACAGTTACCCAAAATGCTTGTCCTAGGGTTTGTCCTATGCCTTGAGTGGAAGTTACACGAAAAATCCCTTTCATTTTAAACATTATGATATTAATTTTGTGGCCTTGTATGTGGCTGGTGAACAGATACCAACCAAGCCTCTGCAACCAGACTTGGAGGCAGGATGCTGCGTGAGAGAATACATGAATCTGGTACAGACGCTGGTAAACACATGACAGATTGTTCTCTGTTAATCGACCATGAGAACATTCCACAGAGTTACATCTTGTTTGCCTTTGACCTGTCTCCCGACCAGGAATGCGCCGATGGCTATTCCCTGATTAAAACCAGGAACCTGAGAGCAGAAATACGTTTTGGGAAGGCTTTAACCATCACCGTCAATCTGATCGTGCATGGGGTTTTTGACAACATCATAGAGAGAAATCAGAGGAGAGACGTTCTGCTTGACTATATGTGAACATGGACACCGTGCAGCTCTCGTGTGTCTTATCAAGGTGCCATACACAAAAAAGAATTTCTTAGATGTGTTCCCTTGTGATTTGGCTCCCTGGCGACAAGCTGTCTCAGAGACCCCTAGGTTTGTATTGCACATCCACACAACCAACCTGGTGAACACTGGCTTGCCTTGTGTCTGGCGGAGCGTAACGTGGAGAGCTTTTAGACTCATACGGGCACCCCCCAAAGAGCATGTTGTTTCCTAAAAGCATTATGAAATTTTTAAACAAAAATGCCACAGGCATTGTGTTTCACAATAGACAATTACAAGACCCCCGCTCTGTCGCCTGCGACTATCACCGAGTGTTTTTCTTACATCATCGGAGCAAGTGTTTATCTTTTGACCGGATTTTAAAATTGTATTCTAATGACTTAGTGCAAAACGACCAGATGGCGATGAATTTTGTAAAAAATACATTTAAATTCTTGGGCATGCCTAGCCTTGCTCAAAATGTGTTTCAACAAGCCCAGACATGTGTATCTTGCAATGCTTTTTATAGCCAGGTTATCCAATATTCTCAGGCATAACAGACAATGTTTTGTTTGGCATTATCCAACACATTTTTTATAAAGTAACTTTTCCCACAGTTGCTAGGCCCCGCGAAAATTGCAGAAAAGGGGTGTTTCCACCTCGTATCCATTTTAAAATCTGTAGGGCAGGGTTTTAAACCCTTCTCCTAGGACCCTCTTGTTGTAAATGATTTTCTGTGTTTTCTTAAGGGTTTTGGTCTCTATTTACCACTGATTTTTGTTCCTTATGATAGAGGGCTGCTACACCTCTCTCTTTTTTGAGGTGTTTTCTCGCAGACCCGTGCAATAGTCCAGGACTAGATCTTTCAAACTGTCAAAGTTGATCTTTTGACAGTTTGCCAAGTTCAGGGTAATACCTTTGACTTTCATACAGGCCTTTCCTCCCGACAGCTTATACCCGTATGTTTTCGGGCCTGCCGACACAAACTCGGTGATGTGTTGATCTGGCGGGATCTCACTCGTCAGGGAATTTAGAAAGAGTTTAGCGATTTGGCATTTAGCGGGGTTAAACCTGATCTCGTGTTGGCACAAACGCACGCCTTCTTTCTGGTAGAAATCGTTCATGTACTTATTTTGTTTTTCTTTGTCTGTGCACCAGCTGGGGTACCCTGAAGCCTCTTGTTTCCGGTGGAGGTGTCATTTGATGAAGTCTTTTCAGAGTACATCAGATTTTTCATTAAAAAGCCAGATTTCATATATTTTTGCCACCGCGTACGCCTTCGCTATGGCCGCGTTCAATTCCACCGTGCACCAAGTCCCCAGGATGGCCCTCTCCTCGTCAGTATGGATGCACATCTCCCGCTGCTCGGTTTCCGCACAGGTTCGGCATAGCGGGAACATAAGCTTGCCACCCACTCTGACAGGTAACAATGGGAAAAAGAAGCCTTGTGTGGGGTACACTTTAACTTTTGCAATTCCAAAATAATTTGCAAGGGGTCCAAATTTGTCATAAACTATATCGGAGTGTTCGAGAGGGTATTCTTTGGTTTTCTTTACAAAAGGGTAGAAGCTGGTAAAATCATAATAGTGGATTTCTTCCCTGGAGTGAAGTTTGTAATATAGGTGCATAGCGTTTGTCCTTCCCCCCAAAAGAGCATCCCTAGGCACGAGAGGCTAGGGCAACTGGGCTCAGTTTAAAAAACCTGCAAGCTCCCTGTCTGTTTCTTTCATCACTTCCCACTCTTGCTCCCAAAGAGTCCTCACTACAAAACCAAGTTGTTTCAGATAGTCGGTCTTGAGCTGCGTCTTGTAATAAAGAAACCCAAAAGTTGTCCCCGTCATAGGGTTTTGTGCTTTTTCACAATGACAGGTGGCACAAGCGTGGAAAAGAACACCCATTAAACTCTAAGGCTGTGTATACCCTGTCAACACTGGCATAACCGTCTAAAGAGTAGGAGCCTACCTGTAGTTCCCCACCCTGTAAAGCATGCCGTATTTGTATAGTTTCTTTGTGAGAGGTATTCAACAACTACTGAACAGATGGGGTCGAATATCTTTTTCCTGCCTGTGATCATTGTCTGGAGGGAGAAGAGCTACTGTGTTAGGCTCCAAAAACATAAATCTGTACATAGCCATGCAGACAGATGCCAGTGTTATGTACCAGAATGGATCTATACACAGTTTTATCTCGGTGAATTTACCAGGTTCTCTCTCTACTAGAGCTCCCTTCTCCATCTTTTTCATAATCTCTTTTCTGTAGAGGATACAAGGCTGTCTCAAAATTTTGACATCCTGCTGACAGTAATACATGAGCTCTTTCTGCAAGTCAAACGTCTCCTACCTGTGGGCCTGCTACCAGTCGAGAAACTCTGCTTTTTCCCTGGGCATCATGCTTCCTACACCATAGTGCTCCACATCGGGCATAGGTCCCACGTCATTTTGATTTTCTAAAGTGTTCAAACAATGTGGAAAATACCCTTTGCACCCTTCAAACCCCATCACCTGCGGGAGCTTACCAAGCTTCATGGGCAAGAAGTTTAAAGAGTCTATAAAACGAATGCCCAGGACCTTACCTTCCACACACATTACTTTACTACCCTGAGTGATCAGTTCTAGGCACATCTTTTCCTTCATTAACTGTCTAATGATGAAGTATGCATCGTAACCTTTGGAATTGTGCGCCTGGAACGTGTAGACCCGGAACTCTTTGCCAATAAAGGTCTGAACAAACACAGAAAGACACTCATCACCCTTAAATTCCCAGGACTTTTCCAGCTTGAGGGACATAGCAAATATGTAATTGGGAGTGTGCAACCCAGTCTCCTATGTGTATTCAGAATCATAACAAATACACTTTTCTGAGGATTCAGGCTTTCTAAGGCTGTCCATAAAACCGAGGTGACCGTCTACATCACCAGCGATCAAAGCCTGACCCCGCTTATAGCGCCTCCCTTTACACCTGTGCCACTTGTCCACGTAAGACTGACCCTTATCGCACAACGTTTTAGACAGGCATTCAACTTGTTCTGTCGATGCCCAGTCGATGTGTCTGTCTAAACGCTCTCTGGACTGACAATACAGTCTACAGCGAGGAGACCTCAGCTGCACGTCCACGCTGTCTGAGCATGTTATGCTCAAGCAGAGGCAGCAGCTGGACCTGCAAGAGTGGCCGTGACTGTGCACCGTGGGGCAAAACTCACCATAATTTTTTGCTCCAAACAACTTTTTCACAACCAGAACCCCCTAGTAATGCTCATCGTGCAACAGGATGAAATACGTCTTGGGGTAAACTGCCCCCCCCCCCGTTTTAAAAAAGCCCCTTTCGCCACATACAGCACCACCTGTATGTTGACTCCTAAATGCTGTTCAGACATTGCTACATCACTGAGCATAATCTTTTTTTGATCTGACCAGCCCAGTTTCTCATGCAACTTTCTCGCCCCCGCTAACGATTCCGCGTCCATAGGTTTATGGTCGGACATGACAGCCAAGAGTCCACGCGCAAAACACAGATGGGTACCCGTGTAAGTCAGGTCTACTAAACATTGTCTCTTTTTTATGGATGATTTGACTACTGAGGATAGAATTTAAAACTCTATGAGCGGTCCCCACCCCTGTTTTTTTACAACTGTCACAACGAGGTGCAATGTCCCATTGACATGCAACTTTATTGCTCTGTGGCAGCTTTGAGGTCTGATTGAAGAAATCCTCAGCAGACAGCTCATCCCTAGTTCTTCAGACCAAAAACAACGGCTTAGTTAAATTACAGCTCTCTAAATGTAACTGAACATAATCATCAGGGCCTACCCTACCATTAACGTCATCGAGAACTAACTGTATCCCCCTGTGTATGGCTTCAACAACCTGCTGAGCTGAATTTATTCGCTCAAGATTGACAAAATGAAATTCCTCACAATACACCGACCCCCCAAATGTAGGTAATTCACGTTGCCAACTTCTCACTCTCTCCATACACACCTCTGCATTTTCAGGGTTACTTGGGGGTTCCTTTACGGGACCATCAGCGGCATCTTCTACATCAGATGCTATTGGAGAGTCAGACTCCGAGGCGCCTCTGTGAGGGTCATCGGGAGAAGATGGGGACCCATCATTCTAGAGAGCCCTCTGGGGAATTTTCTAAACCAGACTCTGTGTGAGCGTCTGATTCCACCTCCCCATTTTCAGACATGCCAGTTTGAGAGCCTCCAGTCGAGGGCATCTCTTTTTGTCCCCCCTCCCCATTACCTCTTTAGCTCTTTTTAAAATTTTTACAGCGTTCCTGGCCTGGAACTTTTTGGCAGCCATTTGTTTGTCCACCAAGCGCTATCCCCCCTTTTGTTTACACCTGAGCTGATGTGTATCCTTGCGGGTGCCCCTTTCCACGACTAGTCACGCCTGCGCAGAGCCAAAAATTGAAATATTTTTCAAAAAGTCACCCACCAAAGCTTTTGCTTTGTTGATGTGCTTTCCAGCCCTCCGTTCTTTTAGACCCCCTGAAGATACACCATTCACCGGTATTCTGAACGAGGCATCATATTTTCCCCAAACCTTTTTTAGAATACCGTTCTTTTAGAACCCCCGAGGATACAACGTCCCTCAGTCTTCTGAACGAAGCATCGTAGGTGGGCGTTTTCACTCACGGTTTTCTCAGGGCTTGGTGTGGAGGTGGCCGCTGAGGAACTGGTGTTGTGTTTGCGTGGTTGGTTTTCACCAGAGTTTTTTGTTTTGTCCTTGGCTTTGACGTAATTGAGGTTTGGACTGTCCTGATGCTTCATCTGCACTCTTGTGCTGTTTTGAGTTGTTAAAGGTCTCAAAGCAGATTTCTGGTTCTTTGGCTGGTCTGGTGGAGGTGTCCCTGTAGCTTTGACTACAGCATTGTCAGGAGAACTGCACATTCCCGATTAGGGGGGAAGGGACATATTACAAAACTTAACTTTACCATCTTTCTCACCCACACCGATGTATTTACTTAAAATACAAAACCTCATAACCTCACAAACACAATATATTTACTGGGCTTCATCCATCCATCTGGGGAATTTTTCTTTTCAGCTGTCTCTTTTCTTTTTCTTTTTTGCTTGTTTACGCTCTGGTCTAAGGGTCTCTCATGTTTTCACCGTACGGTGGAGCAGACAATATGATGATGATGATTATTGTTATAAATCACATGAAACTGTATTGTAAAGTTAAAAATAAAATATTCATTAGGGTGTTTTTCTATTTAAAAAGTCAGAGCTTTCAAACAAAATAACCCATTTCAGGCTGCACAACAAACAGGAGTTTTGAGTTTATTTCTACCACTTTAAAACAAAAAACAACAAACCCGCAAACATTTTTTTTAAATACACCTCATTTTGCAAAATAAAAACCAAACTGCTTTTAAAATCAACATTTAAAATCCAGTTTAAAACACATTTTGCACAGTAAAAAAACACCCTGTTAGTTTGAAACACACCATTACTATCAGTTTGCAGCCATATACTTTAAAAAAAACCACCTATGTTTTTTTTACACAGAGAGAGAGAGAGAGAGAGAGAGTTTAAAACACAAAAAGAAAAGGAGTACTAGTGGCACCTTAGTGACTAACCAATTTATTTGAGCATAAGCTTTCGTGAGCTACAGCTCACTTCATCGGATGCATACCGTGGAAAATACAGAAGATGTTTTTATACACACAAACCATGAAAAAATGAGTGTTTATCACTACAAAGGGTTTTCTCTCCCCACACCCTACTCTCCTGCTGGTAATAGCTTATCTAAAGTGATTGCTCTCCTTACAATGTGTATGATAATCAAGGTGGGCCATTTCCAGCACAAATCCAGGTTTTCTCCCCCCCCCTGCCCAAAGAAAAACAAACCCACTCTCCTGTTGGTAATAGCTTATCTAAAGTGATCACTTACATTGTAAGGAAACCTGGATTTGTGCTGGAAATGGTCCACCTTGATTATTAATGTGTGTGGTGGGGCTTTTTGGTTGGTTGTTTTGGGGTTTTTTTGGTAAATATAGTATTTTAAACTTTTAATGGCTTTGAATTGCTAGAAAGAGTGACCCATAGCATTCAAAACCACTCCTGGGTCATATTTAAACTGTCCAGTAGAGTTCTGCCAGTTCCTGGGTCCTTTAAACTGTCCAGTAGTGCTCTACCAACTCCAGGGATTATATTTAAACTGCCCAATAGCATCTGCAAATTCCTGAGGTTTTATTTCATTTCATATTAATCCGAACTCACCCACCCACCTCCCTTACTATGGGTGCACACCCATCAAATTTATCCCTATAGCAACAAGGGTAAGGAATCACAGTTACCTTCACTATTCAGTGGGGGTGTGGTTAAAACCATTCAGTTCAACAGGATGAGGCAACTCTGTTGTACTCAAACACATGTCTGAACCATCCCTGTTTTGTTTTCGTGTTGTAAGCAGAGGCAGGATGAGCTCTACCCTGACATCTGGTGGTGAGTTGTGGAAAAGGACTTCAGGAGCTGATCTCGTTTGCACAGGCACACCCACCCCGCCTAGCATGAGCCCACAGGAGCCCAAACGGTCACTTTGGCTGCTGTGGGATCCCCAGTGTCTCTGTTATTGGGGCAGGAAGAATAAAGTGTCGTTATCCTGATTATGTGGACCAAGGACAGTGGAACTGTACTTGGCCTTTTATGACGGAGGGACTCACCATCAACTAAGTAGCACTCGCTAGGCAAGGGACAAGGATTGCAAAAGCCAGTGAATTGAGAGAGTTTGAGGATGGAGGTTTGTGCCTAGTGGTGTGAGCCCCCTTCTGAGGACCCCAAACACCAATTGTACCTTCTCTCCATTATGTAATATCAGAGAGAATTTTAATTCTATTAGGAGTTTGGTTACAGACTGCAGAGCTGAATTCACTTTGGGTTCATGGTGCCCCAGCTCTGAGGCCCCCTACTACTTAACACAGTATTCAGTGATTTCAACTTGTCGTAGGGGAGCTTCAGTGCCCCACTGGTGGGGGCTTGACCTGGTTTTGCATTGTGTTACTGGAATGGAACTTCTAGATACTGAACCTAGACCCCTGTTGTTGCCAACTCTGATGGGCAGAAGGGTTACACTGTAAACACATTTTTAGGATTTGTTCCCCTCCCACTTCACAGTTTGTTGCTGTAAATGGGTCTCTTTTACACAAAGACACAAGAGCTAGGTTCTCACAAACCATTTTTTTCAATTTAAAAGTCATACAGCTTCTTGAAAACAAATCCAGATCTCCATTAAAACTTTTAGCTCACTTAAGGGCCAGAGACCTTCTAACAGAAACACAGATAATCACAAAGCCCTTTTCATTCAATTTTTTAAAATGTACAGTGACCAAGTTTGATATTGCATGTTTGTCCCCTCATCATTCTCTCAATTAATCCTTTTAGATTTCTTACAAATAGCCTTTTTCTTAAGCAGGGTTCTGTCAGTTTTTGTGTGGACCAGACGGTCAATGTAACGCTGTAAGCAGGCATCTTCCATTTTGGACATTTTCTTTAAAACACGGTCAGGGTCTCCACTGAATTGCACAGCATTTCTCAAGGTCACCGCTTGCGCTATATGTTCTTGGGTTAGGCACAGATGTTGCATAACATAACCTATGGCAATAATAGTGTTTAATAAGCTTTCCAAACACAGCTCAGCACACAGGCCCCAGAGCTTGCAGTTTCTATCCATTGAAGTCCAAGTCACACAGGCATGGTGCATTGGGCTGGGGCATTTATGACACAGTCCTCACCATTTTCAAAAAGCTTTTCCCTAAGACAGTGATGAAGAACAGCATAAACAGCAACGTGTACAATAGTCCGCATAACATTTTTACGCTCGTGACGTGGCACTGGCTCAGCGAGTTCCATGCCAAGCCTCTCCTAAACTCCTCATAGCCGTCCTCCTCGGAGTCATCTTCAACAGTTTCTAGCGGCGTTGAGCAAAAACAAGGCGGGCCTGGTTCACCTTCGCTGCTTGATGCAACGCCGTCCAGGGCCTCCGGGTCCTCTAGAAAGGCATCGTCAAGCTGTCGAGAGATTTTCAGACAAGAAATAAGCGTAAGTTCCCACTGCTTGTTTTTAGATTTACACAACCCCTGGTTCCTAACCCCATTACACCCAATCATCGACCGTCGCTTCTTAATCATTCATTTACCTGAGCTACGTCTTTTCCATTCACCTTGTCTGCCAGTGCCTCCCCCACGCCATGATGGCCTTCCTCCTCCAGGGTGGCGGATGACGAGAGGCCACCATGCTCATGGGGGTGTCTCATGAGCAGTTGGGCTTCAGGGTCGGATTCTGGCATATCCATCAATGGCTGGGCCAAAGGAATCCCCTTGGCTTCTCTCTCATCCTCTTCAGAACTGTCGCTGCTGTAGCGCTTTCTCCACACAACTCCAAAGGTCCTCGGGGCTAAAACAAAGTCTGAAGGTCTCACAGGAGTGGTAAAGGAGTCCACGTTTCCTCTCAGCCTTTCCACAATTTCTAAAACATGTCTTCTTGGTAAGAGATGGCCTCCTCTTCCCACCGCTGGGACTTATGAGGTGATGGTGCTGCACTCTGATTGGCAGAGGACGTTGGAAGGGGTCCTTAGAGGGGTCACACGACCCTCTTCTGGGCGGTTGACCCCGTCCCAGAACCCACCCTATTTTGGTCGAATCTCCTTTCGGGGCTGTCCTCTGTGGCCAAAACCCATCGCGATTGGTAGAGGGTGGTGGGAGGAGTTCTTAGAGGGGTCACACGAGCCACTTCCTGACGGGTCACCCCGCCCCAGAATTCCCCCCAATTGGACAAATCTCCTCTCGGGGTGGTCCCCAGCGGCTGAAACCCTTCCTGATTGGTATAGGGCAGTGGGAGGAGTTCTTAGAGGGGTCACACAAACCCCGGAACTCCCCCTGATTGGTCAAATCTTCTCTCGAGTCGTTCCTGTCAGGGCAAAATCCATCCTGATCAGCAGAGGACAGTGGGAGGAGTTCTTACAGGGGTCACATGACACACCTTGCTTCCAGACATGTGTTCGCCTTGACCCTGGAAGTAATACTCCCATGAGGTGGGACTTCCAGTGACCTGTGTGCAGGGCTTACAGGGTCAAGGGGTGGGGTTAACGTTTGATTGATGGTAGGGCCTTTATACTACTCGCTCCTGCGACCCAAAATTGGAACAAGAGAGATTATAATACTGGAGAGAAAGAAAGGAATGTTTTAAATGTTTTAAATCCTTGTACTGCGCTGTAAATTCTTTTCCCCAAATTAATTCAAAACATTCATTTGTATTTTTTATTTTTCTATTGATTTTGTTGTTTTATAGCAAGATACAGTAACTATAATACTGGCCAGTATTATACTTTTATAAATAGAATACAACAACCATAATACTGGCCCGTATTAGCCATTCTCCTACTGCTCAGATGCTGTAAGGGAGAGAAGGATCAGGCCCTGTAAAGTAGGCTGGGTTGATTTTTTATGATTCAAAGTGTTTTTATTACACATCAGGACATCTAGTCATTCTGATTTGACTGGGGATTGGTCCTGCTTTTGAGCAGGGGGTTGGACTAGATGACCTCCTGAGGTCCCTTCCAACCCTGATATTCTATGATTCTATGCAGCCTCTGGACAAGCTCAGTGATAAGCATGTACATTACACTGCTTGCTCAGGGGTCATTACTATAGAAACAGCCAAGTACTGGCCCAGATCCTCAAATACACCTGAGCTTTAGACTCTGGGTTGTTCTAACTTACTCTGTCTTGTAAGAGCCATTGCTGTATGGGAGATTGCTGTAGCACCGGGGTCGGTAACGTTTGGCACACAGCCCCCCAGGGTAAGCCCCCCGGGTGGGCCGGGCCAGTTTCTTTACCGGCCGCGTCCGCAGGTTTGGCCGACCGCGGATCCCACTGACCGCGGTTCCCCACTGCAGGCCAACGGGGGCTGCAGGAAGCCGTGGCCAGCACATCCCTCGCCCCGCGCTGCTTCTCGCAGTAAAACAGAAGGTTTATTAGATGACAGGAACATGTTCTAATACAGAGCTTGTGGGTGCAGAGAACTGGACCCTTCAGCTGGGGGGTCCATTTTGGGGGGCAGTGAGCCAGACAACCACGTCTGCCCTTCACTCCATGTCCCAGCCAGCCCTAGACTGAAACTCCCTCCAGCCCCTCCTCCTCTGGGCTTTGTCCCTTTACCCGGCCAGGAGGGCACCTGATTCCTTTGTTCTCCAACCCCTTTAGCTCTCACCTTGCAGGGGGGAAGGGCCCAGGCCATCAGTTGCCAGGAAACAGGGTGTCGGCCATTCTCTGTGTCCAGACCCCTGCACACACCTGCCCTCGAGGGATCTGCAACGATCATACACCCTTACCCCACCACCTAGAAACGTAAGAACTGCCTAGGGGAAACCGAGGAACCACGCACTATTCAGAGGAAACATTAAGAACAGTCCCCCTGGGTATGAGATTTTGCTGTTTGTGCAGGGAGCTGGGAGCCCCAGGGCGCCCTGTTTAACCCTGGGACTTGGTGCCTCTCCAAGAGGCCCTGCAATGAGTGTTGGACTGAAACCCAGCCAGCTTGGTTTACATCTGGCCCACAACAGCGTCAGATGGAGCGAACGGGCCAAAGTGAAAGCAGAGCCTCTCCCCAAGCCTCTGGGAAAGACCGACCTGCCTTGCGGGGCGGGTGTGCAATTCCTAGCTTCTCCCTCCCTCCCGGCTGCTGTTAACGGGAGGCAAAGACTTGCAAAGACGGGAGGAAGCCTGGCCTGCCCCCTGCCCGAACAGCCAAGCAGCCTGGGGGTCCTCCCCCCGCCCAAGAACTGACACCGCAGCCCAGAGTAGGGGGGAAGATGCCTTGTTGAGAAGAGGAGGTGGAGCTGGGGTCAGCGAGCTGTGGGGGGCAGAGTCTCTGGGGGGAGGGGGCTGCTTCTAGGCCTCCTCGGGGGCCAGCTGGTTGAGGGTTTGGGTGTCATCCAGGAAGCGCTTGGGGGTCAGGATGTGACTGGAACCTGGGGGAGAGAGAGGTGGTTGGCAGTGGTGGGCACAGTGAGGCAGGTATGTGGCTGGCATCACCATCACCCCCATCCTTGCAGCTGGACCCTGCTCTAGTGCAGGGGGCGAGGGACTGTCTCCTATCCCCCTTGGCCTAGCACCGCACCCCTCGTGCCGCTGTACCCTGCACAGCCAGGCAAGAATCCACACGCTGACAGTGTTCCTCACCCTTGGGTCTTCGAGGGGTGTGTGCAGGGGGTGAGCCATATCCCTATGGGAGTTACTGGGGGTGTCTGACTGGGCCCCCACACATGGTCCCTGGGCAATGAGAGGCCTGGGGAGACAGAGGCCAGGAGATCAGGCGGCTAGATACAGGCCTTGTGGGGCAAGCACATCTGTTCCCAGGCCCCTGGGTGTGGGAGAACAGAAGGTAGCATGGGAGCCCTGTGGGTGCTGGGCAGGCAGTTCTAGGGTCTCCCCCTCCCAGGGGGTCCCAACTCTCCCTGACCTGGGCATTCCAGCCGCCCTTCCCCCCAGGACTCGCCCCACTCACCGATCACCACCTCCCACTTGCCCTTGATGGCCGGGGTCACTTCGTAGGCGCAGGGCATCTCAGACATGGACACCCCACCCAGCACGTAAATGATGAGGCGCTGGCCCGTCCGGTACTCGGCCGCTGGCTTGTTCTTGTGCCAATGCCTGAAGCGGGCGCTGGGGGGAGAGAGGGGCAGTGTGGATACCAGGGGCTCGCTGAGGGAATGCCAGATGGAAGGGCAGGGCCTGGAGGAGGCTGCGGGGCAGGCCCTGCCCAAGGGAGTGGGACAGGAGTCCCAAAGCAGGCCAGAGGGAGTAGGGGAGGGTGGCACCTGCGCTGGGCTGGGGGTCTGCCTAAAGCTCGGCCAGTCCCTTTCCTCCATCCTGGGCCCTGGGGTGTTGAGGGACTGCTGGGGTGCGGGGGACATGGTAAGAGGGTTCCAGGGCTCCAGGCTCTTGGACATCCCCTCCCCCGTAGAGGGCAGGGTCCTGGCCACACACTCCCAGGCACACAGGCTCCTACACCCTGGGGTGTGTGTGTCAGGGCTCTGCCCCCCACAGCCCAGCCAGGCTCAGCCTTACCTGACAGCAGCCTGGGAGCTGGTGGTAGGGACCGGGTCTGACAAAAAGGGCCACAGATTCTTGTCCAGTTTGTCCTCAATGATGTCCTGGCACGGGGTGGGGGGAGGACAGATCAGCAGGGGCCAAGCAGCAGGAACCTTGGATCTGGTGGCCAAGCCAGGCCCCATTGGGGTGGAGGGGCTGGGACGGCTCCTCACTGAATGATTGACAGTCCCTGGGGGGAGCAGCCTGGGGCCCCCTTTCCGGGGGGGGGGGGCATGGGGAGCCAGCAAAGAACACACTGACTCCTCCAGTGATGCCCCCCCATCTCCCCACATCCCCCTCAGCTGCTCAGTGCCCTGGTGTGAACTCTCCACCTGTCCACCATTATGAGGAGGGCGGAGACCTCCTGCAGCCAGATCCAGGGCCCCTCATTTGGGGGGTTGGGGGGAGCGGCAGGGGGCTGCCCTCAGTGCCCCTTTCCTGCTCTCATCCATACTCCTTTCCTGCTCTCAGGTCAAATAGCAACGTAATAAATACAAATGTTTTAATCAAACCAACATGTACCAAAAAAAAATGGACAATAACTAGCCAGGTCAGAGGGCAGTATCTAAGTCAGAGGGGCAGCTTGTTTGTATCAGGGTATCTCTGAGAGAATGTGTTGGTCCAGCCAAGGGGGAAATGGAAAGTCCCGCCATTCACTGAGCTGTGTCCATTGTCACAGGCATACGTGTCTTAGTATCCTCGTACAATCTGCCAGGTGCTATTAGCATGCCTTGTCAACAATAAACCTGGCCAGGTGCCTTCATCCCTTAACGGATCTTGTGGTCATTGGGCGGTTCACTCAAGGTCTGCTGTGCTGGCTGTCTGCACAGAGCTGGGGCAGCACACAGGGAGAACGCAGAAACACGCAGTGAAATATCTAACAACAGAGGCAATCAGTAAGATGTTTCGCAATGGCTCGTTTGGTTTCAAAGGGCAGGCCCAGCACTTTACACTAATTCATGCTTCTCCCCTGTTGGGGGAATTACACAGGCCACGGCTACACTACAAAATCAAATCGCCCTGCATGCAGCCGCCACAGTAGTTACAGCACTTGTGTGTGTGTACACCTGGCTCTTTGTGTCTGTGGTGTGTGGTATCGATTGTACTGTCAGTGTGGGGCATTGCGGGACAGTCGATGTAAGCAACGCAGTATGTACACTGACACTGCATTGACCTAACTACGCTGACTGGGGGAAGTGGCATGATTAAGTCGGCAAAGCAGGTGAGTTACATCAGCGGGAGCCAAATTTTAGTGTAGACGCAGTGTTAGGTGGACGCAAGCTGCCTTGCAAACTCAGTGGTGTAGAGCAGTTACAGAGGTTTACGATGCAAACGTTCATTCTAACTTTATACCACGGGCTACAGAGGTTATGGGAGAGATCAATCCTGCAAGCAATTCCACAAGTCGAAACACTCCACACACGCTGATCAGCAGCTGTTGTCACACGGCTAACACACAGGCTGGGTCAAGCTCTGCATTTGTCAGTGTTCAGTGAGGCCTGGGCATGAGCTGGCACCTGGTCTGCTAGCGTCACAGGACCCATCTAGCCCAGTACCCTGCCCTCTCCCTGCTGCCTCCTTCCCCAAATCAGATCAATGGGGCCAGCCACCCCAGCACCAGCTACTTCAGAGGAAGGTGCAAGAACCCCCTCTAGTGGCTAATGATGACATAACCAGTCGGGGGAGGGGGGCATAACTCCCTCATCCTGACAGTCAGCAGTGGCCTTGTGCCCTGTTTTCTAAATTCTGTCCTGACACCCTTGCTCCCCCACCCCCCACCATCCTTGTCTGAATCCTGCCAGGTTCGCAATGTCAGTGACATCTAGTGGCAGTGAGTTCCCCTGGCTAATTATGTAACTTCCCTTGACATTTGCTTTCACAGAGCGTCCCATAGCTCTTGTAACACTGGGGCAGGTGAAGGGGGGGGGCAAATAGGAGCACCCCCCTCCTTTCATTATATTCTGTACCTATTTCAGCCCTGCTTCTTTCGCTCCTCTTTTAACTAAAGCCTGAGCTTTTTTGTTGGTAAATTGGCCTTTTTCTTGACAGTGTTGAAGAAAAAAATTGCTTCTTTCTAAACATTTCAGGTTTTTGATGAGCAATTTAAAAAAAGCCTTCAAAAAATTACCCCTCCCTCCCCCATTTCTCTGCCCTTTGTCCTTTTCTCATTTGCCACTGGAAAGTGGATGGGAGGGGATGAAAAAAACCACACACACACACACACACACACACACACACACATAGACATTTTTGGCTTTTGAAAATTTTTTGCAAGGGGTGAAAACATAAGGGTTCCACACACACCCCCAAATTTCCAAGGCAGCTCAATTGTGGGGCTGCTGCTCTTCCTGCTGCCCTTCTAGTGCCAGGGTAGACCAACACCCTGTCACACTTTAACCCTTAAATGGCCAGCATTGCCAACGCCCATCATTGCATGGTGAGCTCAGCAGTGGGTGAGTTGGAATGGGATCAGTAACGAAGAATCTTCGCTTTCGTTAGATAAAGTGCCCACCCTCGGCGTGGAGGAGAAGTCCCAGACCTCGCACCTCCCAAACACAGCCACGCCAGAATGCAAAAAAATATTAAAATCTTGTGATTTTTAAGCAAATCTCATGATTTTGAGGCCTGACTAGTGACTTCTGAATGTTGGGGGGCAAGAGGGGCACCAAAGCTGATGGGCCCACTCGGCTTCGTGCCATCTGGACAGAGGCACCTGTGTGGGACCCGGGGTGGCTCGTGCCTCCCCACACTTGGGACAGACAATACTAAACATCTCATGGCTCCCCCTGGCAGTGCGTGGAGGGAAAGCCGCTCCCGAGCTATGGCCACAGAGTCTTCTTTTAGAAGATGACAGGACAAGGAGTAATGGTCTCAAGTTGCAGTGGGGGAGGTTTAGGTTGGATATTAGGAAAAACTTTTTCACTAGGAAGGTGGTGAAACACTGGAATGCGTTACCTAGGGAGGTGGTAGAATCTCCTTCCTTAGAAGTTTTTAAGGTCAGGCTTGACAAAGCCCTGGCTGGGATGATTTAATTGGGGATTGGTCCTGCTTCGAGCAGGGGGTTGGACTAAATGACCTCGTGAGGTCCCTTCCAACTCTGATATTCTATGATTCTATGATTCAAGGGAGGCAGTGTGGCCTAGTGGGTAAAGCACTGAACTGGGATGCAGCAGGCTGGAGGTCTATGTCTGGCTCTGCCACTGGGTGACCTTGAGCAAATCCCTTCCCTGCCCTCTGCCTCAGTTTCCCCATGTGTACAGTGGGGATGATGACACTGACCTCCTTTGGGAAGTGCTTTGCTGGACAGTGCTATGTAAGGTGAATAATAATATTCTGGGCTGGCGGGGGTAGGGGGCGTCTCTCCTCTCTGGGGCACGGGTTCGAATCTGTCCCAGGGGAGCAGTACCTGACAGTGGGTGGTGGCTGTGGAGAGGGGCTCAGTCCAGTTCCTGTTGGGACAGCACCCGCGTTGCCTGCTGGCTGTGGGACTGGCACGCTGGGGCTACAGAGCCTGAGCTCTGCTCTGCCCCTAGATGGGTCCCTTCAGGGCAGGGCCGTTGGCGTGGGGGATGGGGGTGTGACGCAAGCCTTGGGCTCTGGGGCAGTCGAGCTGGCCCTTTCCCCAGTGCTGGAGTCCCCTCCACAAGGCCTAAAGCTCCCCAGGCCTGAATCCTGGCCCCACGGAGCCCAGCTCGGGGGGGGTGGGGGGTGGGGGGCGGTTTCCTGCAGCTGCCCTGTCTCTCCGGTACAGCCAGTGGCCTTGGCACTCTGGGGCAAGGCAAGTCACTTTCCAGCCCCCACCCCTGGGGCCAGGGGGCACAGGCCAGCCCAGGGCTCTGAGGAAGATGGGGCGCGCCCTCCGCCCCTCTGGTTTAAACGTCGCTCTGTCCCATCCCCCTGCTCCACCGCCCCGGGCACAGCTCTCCTCTTTCTGCATCTTCCCCTCCTGCTCTTTAGGATCTGGCCCCCTGGGGTACCCAGGTGTCAAGGAAACCCGCTCCCGGCTGGGGAGCCATGGTTGGCTTTTGGGCCCCAGGCTTCTGCATGGCCCTGGCTAACGAGCCCCCTGGGAGGGCAGTGCTGCCTGGCCTGGGCCCTGGGGCCTCGGCAGGAGCTGCCACAGAGCGCCAGCGGCAAAGCTGCCAGTGGAGGCTTCTCCAGAGCCCTGCAGAGTGGGGGAACGGGGCTGAACTGGGGCCAGCCTCAAGGCCATGGGAGGGACCAGCCAGGTAAGGGGCTGGGTTCCCCACTGTTGGGCCCTATGGGGGGGCTGGCTGAGGGTCCCTGTGCCCATGGCGGTAGAGGGATCGCAGGGACGAGGCCCTGGGGCTGCTGGGAGTTTGGAGAGGGGTCCGTGTTCAGCTGCCATCTCCCCACACACGCTTCTGATCCAGAATGGCCTGGGTGCGAGACCTTCCCCTGGCTGGTGCCGAATGGCCAGTGGTTGCTGGGATGCTTTGGACCCGGCAGCTGCTCCCTGCCCCTGGGGGAGGTTCATCGCTGGGGCAGTGCTGCCAGCCCCAGAGACTGAGGGCCTGGGCCCCACAGCAGATCACTCTGTACTCCACCCCTTGCCCTGCCCGAGAAGGCGGGGAGGGCACTCTTGGCCAGTCCTTGGCTGTCAGCTAATCCCCGTCAGAGCATGGACCCATCCCCCTAGGGACGGGGTTGAGACCCCCAAACTCATGTCACACATAGGCCTGCTGGGCGCTGGCAGTGGGGCAATCCCTTCCCTACCAGGGACTGCAGGGGGAGGCTCTTGGGGCAGAGATGGGACCAGCGGGGCATCCCTGGCGTAGCGGGGGAGCAGGTCTGTAGTCCTGGCCTGGAGAATCCGTTATCCACCTCTCATTACCCGTTGCCCAGTCGAGGCACCGAAAAGAAACCGTGTGATTGTAGGTGACCTACCGAGTGGCACCTACTGCGCCTCAGAGCGACATGGCTGGCACGAAGGGCTCGGTGAATGGGGAGGGCTGGCTGGGAGCAGGGCACTGACTGAGTCACTGGGCTCCCACGGCCAGAAGAATCTCGGCCCCGGCTTTGCACCACCTCAGGGCCCCAATCTCTTGCCCACCTCCCTGGCAAGAGGCCCAGCAGCCCTGGTCACTCCCAGGACTAGAGTCACTTGTATTCCAGTCACTCAGTTCATCCCTGGGGTTGAGATGTAGCCACTTCTGGGGTGGGGCACAGGGGCTATTTATACAGGGATCCTTTGCCCAGCACTGAGATGCAGCCACCTCTGGGGTGGGACGGAGCAGCTCTTTAACAGCCACACAGCACAGTAGATTAGGACAAGTGAAGAATCCCACATCTAGTTGCACTGTGCTGCACAGAGCGTGGGGAGCTGGGCCAGGGAGCCAGGGGGGAGGGATAGCTCAGTGGTTTGAGCATTGGCCTGCTAAACCCAGGGTTGTGAGTTCAATCCTTGAGGGGGCCATTTAGGGATCTGGGGCAAAAATTGGGGATTGGCCCTGCTTTGAGCAGGGGGTTGGACTAGATGACCTCCTGAGCTCCCTTCCAACCCTGATATTCTATGATTCTATGACCAGGCTGCACTGCACATGGGCTCCTTAGTGACAAGCGCTCAGGAGCTTAGATTTACAACCCCCAAAATAGCACAAATTGAGCACTATGCTGGGGCCGGCACAGACTAGAAGGGGCGAGTGCTCCCTACTGGGTCCTCCCACCCCACTCACTGCAGCCCCTAGCACCTCATAAGCTCCATCCATGCAGAGTAAGGGGACTGGCACATGGAATTGCAAGCCCAATAGCAAGGATTTCTGATGACTCTGTAAACTCGGGGTGGGGGAGTGGAGAATTGCTAATATAGTTCCTATTTTTAAGAAATGGAAAAAAACGTGGTCCAGGTATCTACAGGCCTTTTAATTTGACCTCAACTGTCTGCCAGGTCTTGGGACAAATTTTGAGAGAGAAAGTAATGAAGGACAAAGAGGTGAACGGTAACTGGGATAAAATATCACCTGGTTTTACAATCGGTGGGTCCTGCCAGGCCAACCTGATCTGTTTCTCTGCGAAGATAACTGAGGTTTTAGACAAAGGAAATGCAGTAGATCTAATCCAGTGGTTCTCAAACTTTTTGTGTTGGTGACCCCTTTCGAACACCAAGCCTCTGAGTGCGACCCCCCCCTTAAAAATTAAAAACACATTTTTGATATTTAACACTATGTTAAATACTAAATTTAAACCCTATGGCTTAAAATGAATTTACCTTTACTCACTGCTTTTAAATTAAGACTAAAACACAGAGGGTGGCGGGGCTCGGGGCTGACAACCCTGTGTGTGCTCTCGGCTGATAACCCTCAGCATGGCCGGGCTCCGCCTGAAACCCCATTACAGGGATCGGGGCTCACAGCCTCCTGGATGCCCCAGCTCAGGGCTCATAGCCCCACTCCTGGTTGGGGTCAGGACTTGCAACCCCATGTGGCAGTCGGACTCAGGGATCACAGCCCCGCTCCTGGCCAGGGTTGGGGTCTGGGCTTGCAGCCCTGTATGGGGGTTGGAGTCGGTGCTCACAACCACGATTCCCTGTCGGGGTCGTGGCTCACAGCCCGGCACAGGGGTCGGGGTCGGGACTCACAGCCTAGCACAGGGGTCGGGACCCACAGCCGTGTGCCCGGGTTGGGGCTCGTAGCCCCGCAGCTCCACACAGGGGTCGGAGCTGACAGCCTGGCACAGGGGTCGGGGCTCGCAACTTATAGCCGCGCGCTGGGGTTGGGGCTCGTGACCCCCCACTTAACCGGGTTGTGACCCCCAGTTTGGGAACCAATGATCTAATCTACCTGGATGTCAGTGAGGCATTTGATACAATTGGGAAATTATTAGTTCAATTGGAGAAGATGGGGTCTACTATGAGAATTGAAAGGTGGATAAGGAACTGGTGAAAAGGACCTGCAGAAAAGGACCTGGGGTTACAGCAGATGAGAAGCTGGAGATGAGTCAGCAGTGTGCTCGTGTTGCCAAGAAGGCTAACAGCATATTGGGCTGCATTAGTAGGAGCATTGCCCACAGATCGAGGGAAGGGATTATTCCCCTCTATTCAGCACTGGTGAGGGCCTCATCTGGAGTATTGCGTCCAGTTTTGGGCCCCCACTACAGAAAGGATGCGGACAAATTGGAGAGAGTCCAGTGGAGGGCAATGAAAATGAGTAGGGAGCTGAGGCACGTGACTTATGGGGAGAGGCTGAGGGAACTGTGGTTATTTTGTCTGCAGAAGAGAAGAGTGAGGGGGGATTTGATAGCTGTCATGGAGTCCCCGGACGATACTCTGGAACTGCTCCCCATGAAGCCAGTCAGGACGCTGGGGAAGTCTCCTGTCTGTGAGCAGACTGTCTGCAGGACACACAGCTCACACAGCTTCCTGGGTCTGACCTCGGAGCATTCAGCATCCTCTGCCCCTCCGTGCGCTTCCCACAGTGAGTCCGCTCAGGCGGGGCTCCTGGGGAAGCCAGAGGGTCCTGCACCCCAACTTTGCAGTCAGATGTGACTCTCAGCCAGCCAGTAAAACAGAGGTTTATTAAACGACAGGAACATGGTCTAAAACAGAGCTTGTAGGTGCAGAGAACAGGACCCCTCAGCTGGGTCCATTTTGGGGGGCAGTGAGCCAGACAACCACGTCTGCCCTTCACTCCATGTCCCAGCCAGCCCCAAACTGAAACTCCCTCCAGCCCCTCCTCTTCTGGGCTTTGTTCCTTTCCCGGACAAGGAGGTCACCTGATTCCCTTGTTCTCCAACCCTTTAGCTCTCACCCTGCAAGGGGGAAGGGCCCAGGCCATCAGTGGCCGGGAAACAGGGTGTCGGCCATTCTCTGTGTCCAGACTCCTGCACACACCTGCCCTCTAGGGCTCTGCAGTGATCATACACCCTTATCCCACCACCTAGATACTTAAGAACTGCATAGGGAAACTGAGGCACCCCAACACTATTCAGAGGAAACATTAAGAACAGTCCCACTTCATCACATCAGCGCCCCCCCAACTTGTCTAGAGATTTTATCGGTGGTAGGCATCGGACACGGTGATGGCACTGAACTTCCCATATCCACACAGAACCGGATCGACCCGTCCTTCTTGGGGACCAGCACCATGGGAGAGGCCCAGGGGCTGGAGGACGGCTGGATCACCCCTAAAGCCAGCATGTCTCCAACCTCTCTCTCCAGGTCCTGGGCTGTTTTCCTAGTGACCCTGAATGGGGAACACCTGATGGGAAGATTGGCTCCTGTTTCCGCCCAGTGAACAGCCAGGTTAGTGAGCCCAGGCCGGCTGGAGAACAGCTGCCGGTGTGAAGGCAGCACCTCTCTGATCTCTGCCTGCTGGGCAGGGGTTAGCTGGTCTGAGAGGAGAATTCATTCCAGCGAGGGGTCAGCCCCCACCTCAGGGAGGAGTCCCACCAGGGGATCCTCTCCCTTCTCCTCCCACTGCCCACACTCAGCCAGCCCCAACTTCTCCCTGTCCCAGTATGGCTTCATCATGTTGACATGGTGCACCCAGTGGCGGTGTGCCCGGATGGACAGTTCCACTACATATTTCACTTCATTTACCTGTCTGATGACCTCGAAGGGGCCGTCCCAGGCAGCTTGCAGCTTGTGCTTCCTCATGGGGATGAGAAGTATCTCCTGGTCCCTGGTAGCCTAGAAGCAGGCACATGCTGAGCGGTCGTACCAGACCTTCTGCTTCCTCTGTGCCCTGGCTAGGTTTCCCCTGGCCAAGCCCATGAGCTCCGCGAGCTTTTCCAGAAAGGTCAGTACATACTCCATCGGGGGAGGCCTTCCCCCCGCACTTGTCCCTCATCAAGTCGAAGGGTCTCCTCACCCTCCTCCTATACAACAACTCGAAAGGGGAAAACCCTGTGGATTCCTGGGGCACTTCCCTGTATGTGAGCAGCAGGTGGGTTAAATACTTCTCCCAGTCCTGTGGGTGCTGGTCCATAAAGGTTTTCAGCATCATCTTTAGGGTCCCGTTGAACCTCTCCCCCAGCCCGTTGGACTGAGGGTGACACGCCGAGGCCCAGGTGTGTCGGACCCCACACTTCTCCCACAAGCACTGGAGCAGGGTTGACATGAAGTTGGACCTCTGGTCTGTAAGGACCTCCTTGGGGAACCCCACTCTGCTGAAAACGGTGAGCAGCGCGTCTGCCACGGTGTCTGCCTCCATAGACGACATGGCCACTGCCTCGGGGTAGCGCATAGCGAAATCTACCACCACCAGAATGTATTTCTTCCCCGACCGGGTTGCCCTGCTGAGGGGCCCCACTATGTCCATGGCCACCCTCTGGAAAGGCTCCTCTATGATGGGCAGAGGTCTCAGAGCTGCTTTACACTTATCCTGGCCCTTCCCCACCCTCTGGCAGGAGTCCCAGGCCCTGCAATACTGTTGGACGGCGTCAAAGGCCCCGGGCCACTAAAAGTTCTGCAGCAGCCTCTGCCTGGTGCGCCAGATGCCCTGAAAGGGGAATATTGTGGTGGTACATCTGGGGGACCACCAATTACCTCCTGGCTTTCAAAGGTTCAGTTGGCCCTGAACCAGCCCATTCCTGGTACAGGAATCCCTTCTCCCACAGGAATCTCTCCCGGCGGTCCTCCCCCTGGGATCCTGCACCATTGTGGCCAGCAAGGGCCCTCAGCTTCTCTAAGGAGGGATCCTCCTGCAGCTCCATCCAGTCTCCCTCCTGCCCCCTATCTGCTGTTCACAAACTCATCCACTAGTGCCCCTGCACTGCGCAGATCTTTAGCCTTCCGGTCCACTAACCACATCTTCAGGTCTGGAGGGCAGATGTCATACAGCTGCCCCAACCCCACCGGGTTACACACCTCCACTGTGGTAGTGGCCCCTGTGCCCTTCCCCCACCTATGGAGATATTCCCCCAGCAGATTGGTGACCTCCTTGTAAGTGACACCTGGGGTCTTGCGTACACCCCGGAATTGTTTCCTGTACGCCTCGGGGGTCAGTTCAAACTTCAGCAGCAAAGCCTGTTTGAACAGGTCATAGTCCCCCATCTCAATACCATCCATTTGGCTGAATGGCGCTATGGCCTTGGGATCCAGCAGGGGGGTCAGATAGTGTCATAACCATACAGCTCAGGGTAGCCTAGAATTCCTCCTTACCTAGTGTTGGCCCATTCCCAGCTTCTGGCAAACAGAGCCTAGGTACACTTCAGAGCTTGGTTTTGCATCCCTGCTCATCCTGACTAATTCATGAACTTATCTACTTCTTTTTTAAACCCTGTTATAGTCTTGGTTTTCACAACTTCCTCTGGCAAGGAGTTCCACAGGTTGACTGTGCATTGTGTGAAGAAATACTTCCTTTTGTTTGTTTTAAACCTGTTGCCTATTAATTTCATTTGATGACCTCTAGTTCTTGTGTTATGAGAAGCAGAAATAACACTTCCTTAGTTACTTTCACCCCCTTAGTCATCTCTTTTCCAAGCTGAAAAGTCACAGTCTTCTCCTTTCTTATAAGGAAGCTGTTCCATACCCCTAATAATATTTGTTGCCCCTTTCTGTATCTTTTCCATTTCCAAGATATCTTTTTGAGATGGGGAGACCATATCTGCACACAGTATTCAAGATAGGAATGTAGTGTGGATTTATATAGAGGCAATATGATATTAATTCTGCTTATGCTCAAATAAATTGGTTAGTCTCTAAGGTGCCACAAGTACTCCTTTTCTTTCTGTTAATGTTGCATTTGTTTAATCACTGTACAGTGCCTAGCACAACAGATCTTTGTCCATGACTAGGGCTCCTGGGCACTATGCTAATACAAATAAATAACAACAATGATGATGCAGAATACACCTGAGCTCTCCCTCCTGTAGCTGGGCTGGCTCTGCAGAGTTAAGATGAGCAAAATGCTACAAATCCTCCCCCTTCTCATTTTTGTCACGACCCTCACAGCTCTGATTCCAATACACACACACAGAGCAGGCCAGCTAAGGAGATGCCATTTTTAGCCAGTCACGTTTCAGAGCAAAAGCACATCATGGGACTGAAGGGACAACTTGCCGGCGGGGTAGCAAACATATTTTCTGATGGGCAACCAAATCTGAGATTCAGGTTGACTTTAGACTGTGCAGTTCTTTAAATTCTGTCTTATTTAAACTTATAATCTTGGGGGGAAGGATTTTTTTAGATGACTGATGCATTCAAATTGTGTGAATTGCAGTGAAGACAGGAGAGAATCTAACTCTTTGCGTTTTTTGTTTGTTCGTTTTAACTAAAACATCAGGAACAAAGTTCTTCATACAGATCATGAGCCACAAGGTAGGTGTAAAAGTGTTGACCTCTCAGGCAGGTGGAGGGGCTCAGGATGGAGTATTACTTTGAGTGTGTATAAGAAAAGATAACTGAGCTCCCCAAATACATGGCTTAATTTTTCTTGGGAACTGGTTCTTTGAATCCTCTTAAATGTATTGGGAAAAGAGGATGTTTCAGACAAAAATCTGTGGATTTTAGCATCTTGGAGGAAACCTTTTCTCTGTGGAGCACAAGAATATGTGGTTCCCAGTACCCTACATTATACGTGGGCCCCCAAGAATAACCTTGTATCCTATGTTTGCACAGCGTAGCTGTAAAGTCTACCACTTGCTGTAGTGCAGTTGATCTTTGACACTTAATAGCTGTGATGGATAAATTGAAATGACTTTAAAGTTATTTCCAGTGCCTTGAAGTTGAAGCTAGAAAAATGCAGAATGGAAATAAGGTTTATTTTTAACAGTGAGGATAACTAACCACTGGAAAAATGACTAACTGTTGTAGATTCTCCATCAAATTTTAGAAAGACATCCAATTTTGATTTCAAAAAGATCTGCTCTAGATCAAATGGGAATTAATTCATGGCAGCCTATGCCTTGTGTGCTACAGAAGGTCAGCCTAGATCAGTAGTTTTCCATTTTTCTTCATTTGAGGACTCCTAAAAATTTTTGAGTGGAGGTGCAGGACCCCTTTGGAAATCCTACACATAGTCTGTGGACCCCCAGGGGTCTGCAGGTGACAGGTTAAAAACCACTCCTAGATTATCATAATTGTCTCTTCTGGCTTTAGAAATCTGTGAATCTCCTCATTTTTCGTCTGTAGGGTTGATATTTTTAGGAGGAGAGTGACACTCAGAGACTGGCTCAAAGGGTCCTCCAACAAAGCTTCAGTTCTTTCAGCATCAGTAAAATGGATTTAGAAGGCAACTCTGGTAAGTATTTCTTTGCTGGCTTCTAATATTCATGCAGGGAACTGGACTAGATGACCTCTCGAGGTCCCTTCCAATCCCACAATTCTCTGTTTCTATTCATGGTTCCTGCAAAGATACAGTGAGAGACCGCTTAGATCTTTGCAAGTATGAAAATATCTTAAACTTGGTTAAAGGAGGAAGTGGAGTAACTTTCCGCTATAGGCATTAAGTTTGGTGAATATATGCTTCTGTGTATTAGAGCAGCAGTTCACAACTTCTTTCATTCTGGGACCCAAAACCAGGTGCAGTGGTGGTCTTGCAATTCAAAACCACACAAACGTTAGAGGCAATAAAGGATGATGTGGGTCAATATCACAGCAAGAAACAATACCTAGGTTTTGCAAGGTGGGTGTGAGACTGGCTGGGTAATATGTTGGGTTGGGGACTGGGTGTACTGAGACAAATGCTTCTAGGCAGTGTATTGGGTGCAGATACTCTACATCATGCCCCAACCTTTGTGAGCCAGGAGGGCTGGAGTGGGGGCGTAACTCAGCTGTGTGTGGTTCGTTTTATTTATTTAGTGTTTGCAATCCGGCCAAGCCGCAGCCTTCTTATCAGTCATGTTCAAGGCATGAAGACCTCCAGGAAGTTGCCATTTTGCAGTCCTCCACAGTGTGCATCATGGTTTGTGGGTTCCCACATTGACCTAGTGGACTATGTCCCCCAGCTGCAGCATGTCTGTGGTCTGGAGAAATGGAGGATCCAACTAGCAGATCAACTTTGCTGTGTGGGATACAAACTGGTTATAAAGCTACAGTCATGTCTTGTGCAGCCAGGGCCTAAATCAGTTTCCTGGGGATCATCCCAGTGAAGTGACTGTTCTTATTAAGGCCCTGTCCTTGCCATAATTCATAATTGACTTTATTACCAGTGGCTGGCTCCAAAATGCGTTTTGCTACAGACGCAACATGGTTAATATCCTGTTAGTACTAGGGCTGTCAAGCAATTAAAAAATGTAATCACGCACTTAAAAATAATAGAATACCATTTAAACATTTGTGGATGTTTTCTACATTTTCAAACATATTTATTTCAATTACAACACAGAACACAAAGTGTACAGTGCTCACTTATATTTATTTTTTATTACAAATATTTATACTGTACAAAAAAACAAAAGAAATAGCGTTTTTCACTTGACCTAATACAAGCAATATAGTGCAATCTCTTTATCATGAAAGTAGAACTCACAAATCTAGAATTATGTACAAAAAATTGCATTCTCAGACAAAACAATGTAAAACTTTAGAGCCTACAAGTACACTCAGTCTTACTTCTTGTTCAGCCAATTGCTAAGACAAACAAGTTTGTTTACATTTGCAGGAGATAATGTATCCATGCTGATGATGAGTTCTGCTCAATAACGATCCAAAGCAGTGTGGCCCAACACATGTTCACTTTCATCATCTGAGTTGGATACCACCAGCAGAAGGTTGATTTTCTCTTTTGGTGGTTTGGATCTGTAATTTCCACATTGGAGTATTGCTCTTTTAAGACTTCTGAAAGCATGCTCCACACCTCGACCCGCTCAGATTTTGGAAGGCACTTCAGATTCTTAAACCTTGGGTCGAGTACTGGAGCTATCTTTAGAAATCTCACATTGGTACCTTCTTTGTGTTTGGTCAGATCTGCAGTGAAAGTGTTCTTCAAATGAACAACCTGTGCTGGGTCGTCATCCGCGACTGCTATAACAGGAAATCTGTGGCAGCGTGCGGTGAAACAGTGCAGGGGGCGCACCGCTCTCCCCCAAGGAGTTCAGTCACACGTTATTTAACCCATTATTTTTTTAACAAGTGCCATCCGCATGGAAGCACATCCTCTGGAACAGTGGCCGAGGCAGGAAGGGGCGTACGAATGTTCAGCATCTCTGGCATGTAAATACCTTGCAATGCCGGCTACAAAAGTGCCATACAAATGCCTGTTCTCACTTTCAGGTGACATTGTGAATAAGAAGTGGGCAGCATATCTCCCATAAATGTCAACAGACTTGTTTCTCTCCGTGATTGACTGAACGAGAAGTAGGAGTGAGTAGACTTGTAAGGTCTAAAGTTTTACATTGGTTTGTTTTTGGGTGCAGTTATGCAACAAAAAAATCGACATTTGTAAGTTGCACTTTCACGATAAAGAGATTGCACTTCAGTACTTGTATGAGGTGAATTGAAAAATGGGATTTCTTTTGTTTATCATTTTTACAGTGCAAATATTTGCAATAAATAGAATAGAGTGAGCGCTGTACCTTTTGTATTCTGTGTTGTAACTGAAATCAATATATTTGAAAATGTAGAAAACATCCACAAATGTGTAATACGCAATAGAATACCAATTGAAATGTAACTGTGCGATTCATTTTTTTAATAATTTTTTTTGAGTTAATCGCGTGAGTTAACTGTGATTAATTGACAGCCCTAATTAGTACCATGGTCAGGTAAGGGTGCTGCCCTCTCCAGAGGCATAGCCAGATATACGGTGTTGGTTTGAGGCATTGGGGACTTTTTTCCCCCAGAGTAGTTCATGGATGCACGGGCTTGGTGCTCTGGAACCATTGAATGAAGTTCAGGGCTTGTCTACGCTTCCGCTTAAGTTGATGTAACTTATGTCGGTCACGGATATGAAAAAGCCACCCCCCGAGCTATCCGCACCAGCGCTAAGTCAGTGGGACACACTCTCATTCTGTCATAGCTTCCACCTTTCGCTGAGGTGGAGTAATTATGCTGACAGGAAAGCGCTCTCTGGTCTTCATAGTGCGTTTACACTACTGCCCTACATTAGCGCAGCTGCAGTGAGTCTGGTGAAGACTAGCCCCCGGACCAGGACCCTCTTGCAGTGTGACTACCCCTCGGGGCACACTCTCACTAGGACAAGCCTCCTGGGCTTTAGCTTCTCCTTGGTCTGACCTCGGAGCATTCAGCATCCCTGTCTCACGCCATAAGCTCCCTGCAGTGAGCCACCTGAATAGGACACCTGGGGAAAACTTACACGCCCTCCAAAGGGGCCATGCACCCCCGACTTCAGCAGTCAGGAGTGACTTTCAGCCAGCGGTGTAAAACAGAAGGGTTTATTAGTCGTCTGGAACACAGCATAGAGCAGAATCTTGTTAGCACAGAAAGCAGGAAGTTACAGCAAAGTTCATCTTGAGGAGACCCAGAGCCATGGGCTGTCCTCCTGAGTCCCAAACCAGGAGTCTGACCAGCCTCCAGCAGCCCACCTTCAGTCACACCCAGTTGCCCCTCCTCCATCCTGTATGCTGTTCCCCAGGCAAACCGGTCACCTGGCCTCCACCTCCCTTTGTTCTCCAATTCCTCCAGCTGGCTCTTGCAGAGGATGTGGCCCAGCAATCAGTTGCCAAGATACATCTATTGTCTGGGCCCAGGGAGCTAGAAGGCACTTGCACCTTCCCTCTCGGGGTATCTGCAAAGGTCACACACCCTTATCCCACCACCTAGATACTTGTGCAACACATAGGGAAAATTGAGGTGTGCACAGTATTCATACAAACACTAAGACACTTTCCACTTCATCACAAGTAGCCATTTGTCCTAAGTACCTGTGTCAATCTTTCTCAATGGCCTGTCCCTCAGATCTCCCTGACACTGTTTAGAAAGGCTGCAAGCTTTGGATTCACCAAGGGCAAGTGATACCTGACCAACCTGATTGCCTTCCAGGATGAGAGAACTGGCTCTGTGGATATGGGGAAAGCAGTGCATGTGATATATCTTGACTTTAGCAAAGCATTTGATATGGTCTCCCACAGTATTCTTGCCAGCAAGTTAAAGCAGTATGGATTGGATGAATGGACGATAAGGTGGATAGAAAGCTGGCTAGATTGTTGGGCTCAACGGGTAGTGATCAATGGCTCCAAGTCTAGTTGGCAGCTGGTATCAAGAAGAGTGCCCCAGGGGTCAGTCCTGGGGCCGGTTTTGTTCAATACCTTTATTAATGATCTGGATGATTGGATTAATTGCACCCTCAGCAAGTTTGCAGATGACACTAAACTGGGAGGAGAAGTAGATACACTGGAGGGTAGGGAAAGGTCCAGAGTGACCTAGACAAATTGGAGGATTGGGCCAAGAGAAATCTGATAAGGTTCAACAAGGACAAGTGCAGAGTTCTGCACTTAGGAAGGAAGGAAGGAAGGAAGGAAATCCCATGCACTGCTACAGACAGGGGACCGACTGGCTAAGCAGCAGTTCTGCAGAAAAGGACCTGGGGATTACAGTGGATGAGAAGCTGGATAGGAGTCAGCAGTGTGCCCTTGTTGCCAAGAAGGCCAATGGTATATTGGGCTGTATTAGTAGGAGCATTGCCAGCAGATTGAGGGAAGTGGTTATTCCCCTCCATTTGGCACTGGTGAGGCCATACCTGGAGTGTTGCGTCCAGTTTCGGTCCCCCCACTAGAGAAAGGATGTGGACAAATTGGAGGGAGTCCAGCGGAGGGCAACGGAAATTATTAAGGAGCTGGGGCACATGACTTATGAGGAGAGGCTGAGGGAACTGGGGTTATTTAGTCTGCAGAAGAGAAGAGTGAGGGGGAATTTGATAGCATCCTTTAACTACCTGAAAGGGGGTTCCAAAGAGGATGGAGCTAGGCTGTTCAAAGTGGTGGCAGATGACAGAACAAGAAGCAATGGTCTCAAGTTGCAGTGGGGGAGGTCTAGGTTGGATATTAGGAAACACTATTTCACTAGGAGGGTGGTGAAACACTGGAATGGGTTCCCTAGGGAGATGGTGGAAACTCCATCCTTAGAGGTTTTTAAGGCCCGGCTTGACAAAGCCTTGGCTTGGATGATTTAGTTGGTGTTGGTCTTGTGCTGAGCAGGGGGTTGGACTAGATGACCTCCTGAGGTCCCTTGCAACCCTGATATTCTATGATTCTCAGCTGGTCCCTGGTATCAAAAAGGTTGAAAAACACTGATTTATGTAATCAATCTGGCCTGTCCTCCTTACTTCCAGCTATCTAGAAAACCTCCCACAGTCCGTTGGCCCATGTTCCTTCTGTGCATGCCCTCTGTACATTGATACAAACGTGGATAAATAGCATGGAAGGTGTAAGGGGAGACACATTTGTGATGGCAAGAAAGCTGCTGCATGGACACAAACTGAATCCTGAAGAAGCGGTCTATGTATGCTTGAAAGCTTTTGTCTCTCACTATCAGAAGTTGGTCCTCCCCTACCTTGTCCCTTCTGTGTAACTGTTAAGTGATTAAGGTGATTCGTGCCTGTCTCTGGGTCATAGTATGGACTAGGAGGGAACATTTTCAAAAAGTGCCTGTGACTTAGCCCCTCACTATGTTCAGTGAGTGTTGGGCTCTTAAGCACCTGCCAACCTCTGCACTTTACAGGGCCAAGTGCACTGTAGTGCAAATTGTATCCTTAACTCCAGACATGTTTGTTTGAGTTTGATTTTTTTCTTAATCCAGCAGAGATGGCCTTGGAGTCTGAAGGTAAATGCAAAAGGATTTACTTCAGAATGCCGTGCTTCTGCCAATCCTTAGCATTTCACTGCTGAACAACTAGCTAATTTGGTAGCTTCAAGGAATTTTATAGTAATGTTTATTTCCAGCTCACTGTTCTGCATAAGTAGAGTCATTAATATGTACTGGCCACTCTGCCCTACTGATTGCGCTTTCCTCATTTTTAATTGAACATTTCACTCACCCAAAATCCGAAGTGAATTTGGTTGGGTACACACAGTGAGTGCCAATTTAGCAGTTTAGCATTTTTGTCTCGGCTATTAAAAATTGATGGCTTAACCCCGTTAGAGGGTTGCTCCAGTAGCTAGTATGTTTCCACTCTTGTTAATTGTGTTGATGATGAACTTAGATCTTGTTTTACAGAATGTTTTCTTTTGTGTTTTTATTCCTTCTCTTCCAGTTGATGCTTTGGATCCAGAGAGGTTAATACAATGTCCCTATGATAACTATCATCAAATCAGGGCCTGTTGGTTTCCCTATCATCTTATAAAGTGCAGGAAGGTAGGATGGGATGTTAAGGTCTCTAATGCACTTGGGAAATCATATTTTTGTAAATGCTAATGCATGGTGAGCTCAGTACGCTGTGCTGCCTTTTGCTAGAAGGATGCATTCACTTGCTATTAGGCTGGAAGAAGCCGTCTTTATTTCATATTTATATCGCTCATCCATTTACCACTTCGTAAAAGCATCCAGTTCATATTTAGTAATGCCCTTCAGATCAGTGCATTTACCCTGAAGAAAGGTGAAACAGGTTCTTCAGAATACCTAGCTCAGTGATGGGATCCTAGTCTCTTCCAACAGTTCACTCATGGGACCAGGGTATTTACTTCCCAATACAGGCCATGGAGCAAATGCAGCCAGTGTTAGATGGATGCCTTCTGGCTGGCCAAAGCAGAAGTGATCTGATGTTGCAGTTAATTCTTTACTTTGCAATCAGAGCAGGAGAGCTGCTAAGCCATCTTTTTTTATATTGCTAATAACTCTATTCAGTGTACATCTGTCTGCAAGTCCCTCTTCTCAGTCTTTTATCCTGGGCGAGAATGCTGTATATTTAAGAGGAGAATCTGCTCCTTTCTTTTGTCCTCTCAGTCTAGTATCTTATTTTAAGCTCTCCAGTGCTAGTGTATATTAGTTGTACTGGTATAAGCACACTTATACCGGTATAACTGCATCCACGTGTTAAGATGATGTCCTGGTATGATTGTATTGGTTAGGAATCACACCCCTAGCCAACATCGCTATAGTGATAGAAAAGCCATGCAGAGCAAGCCTGAGCAGTGGGTTCGTCCTCTTTGTATTCTTGCTCTTTTCTAAGGGTAAAGGCTCTTCATTAAGTGGGGGACAGTAGTGCTCTTCTATATCCACACTAGTTTACCTGTACTGGCAAAATGCTCCCAATATAGACGTGGCCTCAGCTGGAACATTGAGTAACTTCCCTCCTGTTTCAGAAGGGTTACATTAACTGCAAAGACTTAAGCTCTAGCGCAGGCAGAGATTTATCATAGAATATCGGGGTTGGAAGGGACCTCAGGAGGTCATCTAGTTCAACCCACTGCTCAAAGCAGGACCAATCCCCAACTAAATCATCCCAGCCAGGGCTTTGTCAAGCCTGACCTTAAAAACCTCTAAGGAAGGAGATTCCACCACCTCCCTAGGTAACCCATTCCAGGGCTTCACCACCCTCCTAGTGAAAAAGTTTTTCTTAATATCCAACCTAAACCTCCCCCACTGCAACTGGAGACCATTACTCCTTGTTCTGTCATCAGCTACCACTGAGAACAGTCTAGAGCCATCCTCTTTGGAACCCCCTTTCAGGTAGTTGAAAGCAGCTATCAAATCCCCCCCTCCTTCTTCTCTTCTGCAGACTAAACAATCCCAGTTCCCTTAGCCTCTCCTCATAAGTCACATGTTCCAGTCCCCTAATCATTCTTGTTGCCCTCTGCTGGACATTTTCCAATTTTTTCACATCTTTCTTGTAGTGTGGGGCCCAAAACTGGACACAGTACTCCAGATGAGGCCTCACCAATGTCGAGTAGAGGGGAACGATCACATCCCTCGATCTGCTGGCAATGCCCCTACTTATACATCCCAAAATGCCATTGGCCTTCTTGGCAACAAGGGCACACTGCTGACTCATATCCAGCTTCTCGTCCACTGTAACCCATAGGTCCTTTTCTGCAGAACTGCTGCCGAGACTTTCTGTCCCTAGTCTGCAGCGGTGCATGGGATTCTTCCCTCCGAAGTGCAGGGCTCTGCACTTGTCCTTGTTGAACCTCGTCAGATTTCTTTTGGCACAATCCTCCAACTTGTCTAGGTCCCTCTGTATCCTATCCCTACCCTCCAGCCTATCTACTTCTACTTCCCAGTTTAGTGTCATCTGCAAACACTAATCCATGCCATCCTCCAGATCATTAATGAAGATACTGAACAAAACCGGCCCCAGGACCGACCCTTGGGGCACTCCACTTGATACTGGCTGCCAACTAGACATGGAGCCATTGATCACTACCCACTGAGCCCAACAATCTAGCCAGCTTTCTATCCACCTTATAGTCCGTTCATCCAGCCCATACTTCTTTAACTTGCTGGCAAGAATACTGTGGGACACCGTGTCAAAAGCTTTGCTAAAGTCAAGGAATAACACATCCGCTGCTTTCCCCTCATCCACAGAGCCAGTTATCTCATCATAGAAGGCAATTAGTTTAGTCAGGCATGACTTGCCCTTGGTGAATCCATGCTGACTGTTCCTGATCACTTTCCTCTCGTAAGCAGAATCGGGATGAGCTCCACCCTGACATCTGGTGGTGAGGTGTGGCAAGTTGTGGAAAAGAACTTCAGGGGCCGATCTCATTTGCATAGGCACACCCAGCCCGCCTAGAGTGAGGCCATAGCTGCCCAAATGGTCACTTTGGCTGCTGTGGGATCCCCATTGTCTCTGTTATTGGGGCAGGAAGAATAAATTGTTATTACCCTGATTATGGGAATCAAGGACAATGGAACTGTACTTGGCCTTTTGTTATGATGGAGGGACTCTCCATCAACTAAGTTTCACTCGCTAGGCAAGGAACATGGGTTCCAAAACTCTGTGAAGGGAGAGAGGCTGGGGACAGGTATTAATACTTGGTGGTATGCCCCCCCACCGCCTTTCGTGAGGGCCTTACATGCTAATTGCACTTCTTCCTCTTTCCACTATAATTTTGATTCCATTAGGAGTCTAGTTACAGGCTGCTGAGCTGAATTGACTTTGGGCTAATGGTGCACCCACACTGAGGCTCCCCTACTAGAAGCTGAAATCATGAAAGAGCTAAACTTACTAAGAGCTGAAATCACTGAGTGTTGTGTTAAGTAGTGGGGGAGGCTGAAGATATATGGTGGAGCAGTTGCGGGATGGCGAGCGGAGCAGAGCGGCTCCGGGAGCAGAGCAGTTTGTTGGATGCCGAGAGCAACTCATGGGGTGGCTGGCAAAGCAGAGCCCCATGGAGAGGTGGGGCCATCAGCTTTGGACCATGTAAGGTGCCCCTTAACCCCAGTCTCCACCCAGGTTGGGAGGTAAAACTCTGCAGATAAACTTTTGAACTCTGGGGCTGCCCTGACCAGGGACAGAGACTTTTGGGTCGTTGGACTTTCGGGACTTTGGGTGATTTTGAGTTGCTGAACTCAAGAACCAAAGGGAAAGGACATGCCCCAATTTGCTTGGGGTGGGGTTTTTGCTCATGGGTTGTGTTATGAATCCTGTTGGTGGTGTTTCCCCAACATAATGCCACATTGTTTCTCTCTGTTATTAAAAGGCTTTTTGCTACACTCAGACTCTGTGCTTGCGAGAGGGGAAATATTGCCTCATGGAGGCGCCCAGCGGGGGTGGTATATATTTGTCCCAGGTCACTGGGTGGGGGCTCGAGCCGGTTTTCCATTGTGTTATTGGAATGGAACCCCTAGATACTGAACCCGGCCCTTGTTGCTGCCAACTCTGACAGGCAGAAAGGTTACACTTATGTTCTTAAGATACAAAGGCTGACTTTAGAGAACTGGCCTGGCGAGCAGGCCCCCGCTGCCCCAGCAGCAGAGCCCTTGCCCCACCCGCGGAGTTCATTCTCCACATCACAGCGTAGAGACCCACCTTGTGGGACTCAAACAGCTGCACCGATTTGGCTCAGACATTAGAAGAAAACCACTCGCCACCTTCAGGTGAACGCCAGGTGGCGAAGCTCCAGGCCCAAGGTGACAGCATGAAGCAGAGTTCAAATCAGAGTCCTGGTGTTACCGTAACACCGGCATGGCAGTCGGTGGCAGGTTGCCAAAGCTCAGGCTCCAGGCCCTGCCCTGCCCTCACCCTCGAGCCCCCTTATCGGCCAGGAAGAGGCTACAGATAACGAGGGTGAGGGATCAATGAACTGCAGCCGCCCTCTATCCCACACAGGCTCACAGACGAGCCCGTGATGATGTTAACAGCCACCCAAGGGACAAAGGGTGTTGGATCAATGGGACCCAGATTCGTGCCAGGGCAGCCATCTCCTCTCACCCCAGATTCCTGCCAGGGCAGCCATCTCCTCTCACCCCAATGCTCTGGCACAGAAGGAAAGGCTGCCTGGGAGAACCCCTTGGCAGGGAGCTTTGCTAAGGATGCAAGGGTCCCTCTGCTGGCTCTCATGCAGGATGCCCACTGAGGCATGGAGCAGAAGCAGTCAGGTTAATCCAGCTCTTGATTGCCTTTGCACTGCAGCAGCAGCCTCTGAAGACTGATCAGCAAGCGAGGCCACGCCCTGATAACGGGGCTGGACAGACAGATGCTGTGTGGAAAGGCCAAGCAAAGTGCCCGTGGCCTTCCCCACCCCACCAGCCCAGCCTTCCCTGCCAGGCATCTGCCAATCCCAGCCTAGCCTTTGCGCCTCCTAGCCCACCGCCCATGCCCCCCATGTCTCAGCCCCCCAATTTTTCCCACCCAGCACCTGCTTCCCCCAACCCAGCCTCCCGCAACCAACACCCCCTCAACTTCCCACCCAGTGCCTGCCACCCTCCTTCCAGCACCTGCTGCTGCCACCGCCCCACCCCCTTCCCCACAAGCCTTCCCTGACACCCTCAGCCAGCCTTCCCTCCGCCGTCCAATCAGTCTTCCCCACTTGCCACCTCACTCTCTCCAGCCTGCCCTGCCCCACCCAGCATCCCACCCCACAACCCACCCTTTCCCACCCAGTGGCTCAGCTAAGCCTTGCAGCTCCCCTCATTAACACTGTCAGCTACTTCAGAGGACATCTCTGTGCTGGTTGTTGCTAGCGTACTTTGGAGCTAATAGGCACACAGAGCCCACCATCTATGCAGCGTCACCAGCTTCAGAGCTCAGAAGTGAGGCCCCCAAAATCATGGGATTACAAAACTGATCAGTTTGGATTCTTTATTCATCCCTCCATGGAGCTGCTGGACTGTGCTCCCCAGCCATGAGCGCTAGACACTGACTTCATTGGCTAAGCAAAAACTGGAATTCTCACAAATTCACATGACTCCAGGAGCTGGGACTTTAAGAAAGCCACCAGTTCTCCTGAGAGTCAGTGACCTTGGCTGTGCTCAGGGGAGGCTCAGCTCTGTTCCCAGGTGCCCAGCTGTGCCCTGCTTAGGAGCACTCTGTCACAAGTGTGATATTGGGGAGAAAGGAGCACAGAAGGGGTAGAACAGCTTCCCGTAGGAGGGGAAATTAAAAAGACTGGGACTTTTCACAAGCTTGGAAAAATTGACAACGACGGGAGGTCTATAAAATCACGAGTGGTGTGAAAAGAATGAAGAAGGAAATGTTCATTCTCTCTTCACGTGTCAGAAGAACCAGGGGGTCACCCAATGAAATTTATCGGCAGTGGGTTAAAACTACCATAAGGAAGTACTTCTTCACAGTGCACAGACAAGCTGTTGAACTCATTGGCAGGGGATGTTGTGAAGGCCAGAAATACAGCTGGGTTCAAAAAGAATGAGAGAAGTTCCTGGAGGACAGGTCCATCCATGACTATTAGCCAAGATGGTCAGGGATGCAACCCCGTGCTCTGGGTGTCCCTAAACCACCAAACACCAGAACCTGGGACTGGATGATGGGGACGGATCACTCGAAATTGCCTTCTTCTGGTCATTCTCTCTGAAGCGTCTGGCACTGGCCACTGCTGTAGGGGCATTGGCACCATTTTTATAGTGGAGGTGCTCAAAGCCACTGAACAAAACTAAATGCACTATATGAGGGAAACCACTTCAAGCAAGAGGGTTCTGCCACACCCCCAGCACTCCTAGTGCCAGCACCTTGGCACTGCTGGAAGACAGGATACGGGCTGGATGGACCTTTGGTCTGACCCTGTATGGCCGTTCTTAAGAGGTGTTGGGTCACGCTGTCTGAAGTTGAATGAATGGGTCATTAAGGACTGGTTGAAACTGACCCGTGTCAGTGGATGATCTGAAAAGACAAGGGGAGGCCCAAAAGCCAGGGCAGTCACACCTAGCAACCGAGGAGGAGATTTCCCCCACCTCTCTGCAGGGAAGCAGAGCACAGGTCCCCCAGCCAGCAGTTTTATAGCCGCTCAGCCCAAGTCAGCTGACCCAGGCCAGCTGTGGGGTTCACTGCAGTGTAGACATAGCCCCCCCCCACCCACTCTCCCCGCCCACTCCCAGAGCTCAGTGCAGAGTCTAACAAGTGCAGAACACCCACTCTCCTGAACCTGCTGCTGTCTAGGACCACAGGAACTGCCAGGTGGAATCAAAGCCAGGGTCCCTCTTGCCCAGCAGCTGGTGCGAGCCCCACGCTGATGGCATCTCTTCAATCGTGGCTTGGCCTGGAGCTGCAGGGTCCAGGTCTTTGTTCACATTAGGGGCTGTGTCCACACACAACACATTAGCTGAGAAGGGCAATGCGAAAAAGAGACTCCAAGTGGGGAGCAGCGACCTGTGAGGAGAACTGCTCAGGGAGTGACCTCACCCCTGCACAGGATGGCAATGCCCGGTGGGAGGTAGCGAGGTGTCAACTTGCTCCTGTGCACGAGGTTTGTGCCTTCGGCTGCAAGCTAGATGCAAAGGAGGATGCTCCAGAAGGCCAACAGCCTTAGTGAGAGCTGGTGCCGGGCAAAGGAGGGAACTCAACGCCCCAATAAAGCAGCCCCCACACTGGGCAGATCAGCCACAAGACAACTGTGAGATGGACGCTGACTGCACCCCCAGAGGGGCTGACAGCATTGCATGCCGCTGTTCAGACAGAAGGGGGAGTTGGCCACAGACAGGCTTCTGAAGGCAGGAGATCTGCCACCCTCCTTAGCTGGAGTTGGGGGCCCAGGCTGGCATTCCCAGAAGCACTGGTATCCGGCTTGGCATTCATTCTGCCATTTTCTCTTTTCAATTCGTTGCCAAGTACACTTTGCCCTGGTGACTGGCCCCAGCAGAACGGGCACTGCCAGATGCTCCCCATCAGGAACCAGCATCTGCCCTTCCAGCAGCAGCAGGAGCAGGCAATGCAGCTGCAGCAGGGTGTAAAGGCCAGGCTCCTGCTGAGAGCTGCGCAGGGCGTCTGGCATGGGAAGTGCCAGGCATGTCTCTCGCATAGCAAAGGAGGCAGCGTGTCCACACCAGCTGTGAGCAGCAGCCCGAATACCCAGGCTCTGCTCTCGCCTGGCCGTCAGTGCGTCCGCATTGCTGCCCATGCACTAGGACACAGGGGGCCTGGCACAGCCAAGCTGAGCTCCTCACACACAGCCGCCCCTAGGTTAGCTCCGCGGGCTGCACGAATGCCCGTTCCCGAGCACGTTTCCTGGCCCTGGACCCACAGCAGAGCTCGGCAGCAGCACTGGTGTGACGCTGGCAGTCAGGCAGCTCGCCGGTATGGTGGGCACCTGTTATTAATACTCGGCCTTTCATCGGAGACGCCACGGCCACCGCAAACCCGCTACTGGGTGCAGCTCTGCCAGACCTGGCCCAAAGCAACACGCTCAAGGGGGAGAGTTAGCAGTGGACACAGGGGAGCAGCCTCTCGACTCTCACCTCTCAGGCTCTGGCCTTCAATCCCCTTCTGCCCCACCATTACTCAGGGTAACAGATTCCCTCCCAGGCTCAGGGAATCCTGGCCTTTCATGCACATTGCCCCTACAAAGGCAGATGAACAGCCAGGACTTCTCTGGAACCATGTAGGTCTAACCAGATAAGACACGGGGGGTTGTGGAGCACCATCTCCCCTGGTGGGCAGGGGACCAGGACTCCAGGTTGTCATGCTCAGCTCTGCCACCAACTCCCTCTGTGACTTTGGGAGAGTCATTTGGCCTCTCTGTGCCTCAGTTTCACAACCTACAAAACACGCCTAATACAAATCCGGGGAAGCGTGCTTTAAGGGTCAGCTCCCAGGCAGGAGAGGGGAGAGCTGCACTGAGAAGGCCGGAGGTTGTCGTTCTCTGCAGCAGAATCACAGGGCACAGCAGGGGCTTAGCGCTCTCTAGGCCTACAGGACTCAGACCGGGGGTCATGCTGGCGTGTCTGAGAGCTGACGATGATCAGGAGCCACATGGCTCAGAGAAGCACAGAGATCTCATGGACCAGTTTCCAACTGGCCAGGCTGCGCCTTCACTCTCAGAGCCATGAGCCAGGCCCACTGTGTCACTAAGGCAGGGGTGGGCAAACTTTTTGGCCCGAGGGCCACATGGGCTTGTAAAATGGTATGGAGGGCCGGGTAGGGAAGGCTGGGCCTCCCCAAATAGCATGGCCCCCACCCTTATCCACCCCCTCCCATTTCCCGCCCCCTGACTGCCCCCCTCAGAATCCCCGAACCATCCAGCCCCCTGCTCCCTGTCCCCTGACCGCCCCCTCCGGAGACCCACGCACCCTAACTGCCCCCGGGACCCCAAACCCCCCCACTCCCTGTCCCCTATCCACACCCCGGGGGAGGGGAGGCAGCGGGGGAGGGGCCGGGGATTGGACAGGACGGTCCTGCAGGTCAGACTTCGTTTGCCCACGTCCTGTCCGGCCGCCTGAGCTCCCAGCCGGGGAGCGAACCCCGGCCCCTCCCCCGCAGCCGCTCGCCCTCTGCCCGCTGCTCCTGCCATGGAGCGTTGCAGCGGCGGGACCGGCTCCGGCGAGCGGGGGCGGGATTGGATGAGGGGCAGGGGTTTGTGGACAGAGTCAGGGAGCCGGGGGCATTGGATGGGGTGGAGATGGGGGGAGGACGGTCGGGGGAGGGGCCGGGGCTCGCCTCCTTGGCCGGGAGCTCAGGCGGGCCGGACAGGCCGGTCCCGCGGGCCCTAATTTGCGCATGTTGGTTGCAGGACGGGACTCAGAAGTGAGGGTTCCGGGTGCAGGGGGAAAGGGACTGTGCAGGGGGTCCAGATGAAGGTGGTTGGGGGTCAGCAGGGGAGGCTGGGTGCTGAGGACTCAGCATGAGGGTCCAGGTGCTGGGGGGTTCAGTGGGATGGGGGGCTCATTTGGGATGGTCCAGGTGCAGGGGGCTAGTCAGAGCATGGATCTGGATGCAGGGAGGGGGAGCTCAGCACAGATCCAGATGCAGGGGGGACTCTGTGGGGGTAGGTCTGGATGCAGGGGGTCTCCATCCCTGCTGAAGGCAGCAGAGAAGTGAGGGTGTCAATCCTGCAATGCCCCTAGAGCAGCGTTGCAACACTCCCCCATCCCCTTTTGGGTTGGGGCCCCCACTATTACAACAGCCTGAAATTTCAGGGGAAACTTCCGAAAATGTGAAATTGTCTTATTTTCAAATCCTATGGCCATGAAATTGACCAGAATGGACTGTGAATTTTGGTAGGGCCCTAGTAATAACAGAAAGTTTATCGCTGCTGTACTCAGTCTCATAGTGTGCTCCATCGCAAACGTGACAAAACCCAATACAAGAATACACCACCAATTATGGGTTTTGCTCACAAGAGTGAAACAAGCCTAATCGAGGAAAGCATACACTCATGCCCACACAGCAGTCTCAAATAGATAGATTACTCTGCGCTTCACCCCACATGTAGTGAAGGTTGCCAGACATGTTCCATCCAAGGCCTGGCTGCAATTCAGCAAAGGATAAAATAATACCATGTGTAAAGCACTGAAATCCTTCTGGATAAAAGGCACCAGATGATCATAAAGTGTTATCAAGAGTCACAACCACACATCTAATAACCAGAGGACTAAACCTACTAACCAGACTTTGCTTCAAATGATTCCTTTCCTACTCAGTGGAGTCCAAGGGCTGTGCTATGGTGGGAACGCCAAATCCCACCCATTTTACTTCACTACCGGTGGAGGAGAAGGGCTTCCTGCTCAGGTGTTGTCCCTGAATGTTATTTGAGACTCACACATTTTTCTGTTAGACTTGGCTACAAAGTGCCTCTTTAATTTGATGGTTTCCCAGTCTGCTGAGAAAAATGGAAACCATCTTCTCTCCAAGACACAAACCCATCCCTGCTGTCTAGTTAGAGGGAACCAATACCATTCTCTCCATCCGTCCATCCCCATTCTCTCCCATCCCTATCAGCTGCTTCTTCCCTTCTCTCTGAGTTTTCTTTTTCAGGCTATAGATACATTACAGCTCAGTGCAGATGGGCAGAGTCCCTGCATGTTTCTGGAGAGGCTCAGCCCTGGCACTGTGTCAGGGTCGGGTGCAGCCTCACCTCTGAGTCCATGTCTCAGGGGAGGCGGGGGGCTTCAGGGTGATCTCCCACCTCCATACAGCCAGTGCGCGACTCTTGCCCCTGTTGCTGCACCCGCCCTGCAAAGGTGTGGGGATGACACAAACAGCTGTGGGGAAGCTGTGGGAGCCTTGTCCAGGACTGCCATTTAGGGAGGGTGGAGGGGCACCCCCATCTCGAGTTCCATACCAGAGGTCTGTTCGTGGCACATAGTTGGAGCTCTTACCTGCTGCGCCATGCAGGTGCCCTCCTCCAGCTCCTGCGGTCTATTTCCTCCACTGCACTAGGGTGTCTGGGGGTGGGCAGGCAAGGAAGAGGTCAGTCGAGGGGTGGGAGTGGGGAAGCACAGGGGCCCTGGGGATGGGGGAGGGAGAGAAGCAGAGAGTCCCCAGTGGTGGGACAGCTTCAGAAAAATCTAGAGAAATTCTGCTCCTAGGTTTGATATTGTTTTATCATCTATTTAGTATGAACATTTAATTGCATGTCATGGCTTGGGCTTTTTGGAAAGCAGCATATGGAATGCTTAAACCTTGATTATGTATCTTAGATTATCCTTACAATTGGATGTCTCTGAAGACCTTAGATTGAACTGCTACTGTACATAAGAGAGCCATGATAAGTGCATCTTTTGCTCCACTTTCCACATTTTAAAATGTGTCTAGATTAGGAAAAATTGTCAGGGTTAGGTAAACCTCATGTAGATGCAAGGGTGTAGTTTGTGGGGTGGGAGGGTTGCCCCTCCTCCCCAAACTGCAGGCCTTGACAGTTGTAGAATTTGCGCATCCCCCTCCCCCCATGCAGAGTCCTGTTGGCCTGACTGAAGCTGGCCCCCCAAATGTAGAAGTCAAACTATGCCTATGTGTAGACCTTTTACCTCCAGTGAGCTGGTTGCGGTTGATTGCCAGGTACTCCTAGAATTAACCCACTAAAAATTCTACCAACGTTACCAGCAAATGAAAAGGATATCATTTCAATCCCATGGTATTCTTATATTCTAGCATTGATTAAATCCTTTTGTTTCAGATCAGCCCAAATGAAATTGAAAGATTTTCAGATTTCCCATTGTCAAACAAAACACTGAAAGGTAAGTACACCAACAGTTCTTCAGAAAGTATTTGAATAAAAGACCAATTTTCCTCAGTCTTCTTCATTGGCTGTTTCAGGAGTTTTTGTTTTTAAATATCAGAGTTCCAAGATAATGTTGCCACCTGCAGTATTTTTCCTTATGGGAAAATGTATCATTATCCAAGGCAAAAAGTAAGAATCTTTTTTTTTCTCTCCCAAATACTAGGTTTGCAAGAAGCACAGTATCGCATGGTTACTGAGATACAGAGGCAGACCATAGGCTTATCGTTGCAAGGTAAAGATGTACTTGGAGCTGCAAAGACTGGATCAGGCAAAACCTTGGCATTTATTATCCCAGCAAGTAATTGACCTTCTCATTGGAAGCTTAAGCTTACGTAAAGTGAAGGTATTGGACAGTAAACAGCATATTTTGGTTCACCTGGGCCAGGAGGAGACGTATAATTTGACTGTAATATTTGTTCACGTAAAGCTATGAGAGACTGACGTACGTATTGCTGTCTGAGGTTTTGTAAGATGGCCTGGGTATATTTTTGTCTCTAGAAATGTTTTGACACTTTGATATCTTGTTCTGACATTTTTATGAAGACTGATTTTTTTTCAAAAAAGTTTTTTCTTGAAAAGTCCTTTACCCATATAGTTGTCTGCTAAAATTATTTAAAACTGAATGTCTGTATGGAATAAGAGTAAAATTGATCAAGGAACCTCTTTACAATTAATCTTCACTAAATATGTAATACATTGTTCATTGTAGGTTAGGCTAGAGTTCATGAAAATGGTTTGCAAAATAGACTGAAAATTGGCTCACAACCAATATTCCTTATGGGATAAAAGTTCCTAGTGGTTCAGCTGGAAAGTTAGGCTTTGCATTTATTTTCTTTAGTATTCTAGAAAGGGATTTTTCAAGTTGGCATCTAAATTGTTTCCTCAATCAATGGTGATCAGGTTGGGAGGGCTTAATTTGGTTTTAAATTATGAGATTAAGTGATGAGCATTCAATGTAGATTATTAGTTTAGGGCCCAATCCACTTCCATTAAAGTCAATGACAAAAGAGTGGGAACAGAAATGGGTATTTAGGCAAGCTCTCAGAAACCGGAATGTGCTTTATGCTAGATCTCATTCATGCTGATTCGGAAATAAATATCTAAGTTTTGGAAGGGGGTGGGGGGAAACAATCTTCTGCATACTGTAGAAAGGAAAATGAGGTTGCTTAATTTATATCAGTAATTGAGAACTAGAGCTCTTGAAACAATTGTATGCATTTTGAGGTCCACGCATTTAAAGGGATTTGTAGAGAAGGGGCCTAGTGATAACTGGGACTTAGTGTCATATAGAAGGAGGTTAGAAAACAAGTTTTGTTCTCCTGTGTGGTTGTGGAAATCACCATGAGTAGGGGTATCACGTCAGCTCTGGTGAAATCCTTTTGTTGTACAGCTGAACACAACAATTTGACAGCGTGTGAATCTGTAATAGCAGAAGTGGACCTGCATCATGGCTGCTGTACCTTTAGTTGGAGTGCTCTGTTTCAGCCATGGTACTGCCTTGTAGGTGTGCGCCCAGTACTGCTAAGGGCATTCTACACCCAAAAATGAAAAATTCTGCGCACAATATTTTAAAATTCTGCAAATTTTATTTGTTAATTAAATGTGGAGGCTCCAGCATGGCATTGGAGAGCACAAGCCACTGGCTGCACAGAGGTGGGAGATCATTGTGCAGCCGCCTCCTCCTCCCCCGCCCCCGCCCCCAGGGGACACGGACTCACCGGTGAGGCTGTACCCAACCCTGACACAATGCAAGGATTGGGTCTGCCCCAGAAACACCCCACCATGCCAGGTGCAACAGGTGTGGACAGGGAGGCTCACAAGGCAGGATCCGAGTTGGAACGAATCCAACTGTGGGGTGAGGGAGTTCTGTGTGGGGCAATCTGGGAGCTGGCGGCTCAGTGGGTGATCTGGATGCCCAGGAGCTTGTTGGGGGTTCTGGCTGCAAAGGTAATGGGATTCTGCATTGGGGGTCCAGGTGAAGGTAGTTGGGGCTCAGTGGGGGGAGGGGGTTGAGTTGCGGGGAGATTGAGCTCAGCAGGGGGGTCTGACTGTGAGGGGATGTCCAGATGCTGGAGGAGTGGGGATCAGTGAGTTAGATACAATTGTTGTTATTGGGTCTCTGCATGAGAATAAAATATATGCATAGACTGTAACCCAGTTCTTCCTCTCCTTGAATTTGAGCCTGCTATGGTGTCATTATCCTGGGTTTGTGGCATCACACGATTGTCATGGAAAAGCAAATGGAGTAAATTCAGCATTATTGCGTAACGGCAGCTTCTAGCAGGACTCCAGAGAGTTTTCTCAGTATTAAGTGACTTGCCTGAAATGGGTCAGGCTGTGTGTGCCCGCCTTTTCCCCCACGAGTACGACGGCATGACTTGTCTCACACCGGTGCTCTTGGGAATGCTTCTAAAGCACTCTGGAGACTGAAGCAGCTGTACTAGTGTTCCTAAAAAGGGTAAAGGAAATGGGATTTAATTCGAATCCTGCTGAGATCACTTTCCGGTGCACAAAGGGGGCCTTGTCAGAGAGCCGCTTTTCAATGAGACGTTTTCTGCGGTCGGGTAGTGGTAGAGGTAGCGTGGACTTTTTAATAGGGTCGCCAGGGCTGGAGTTAGACTTGCCTAGGCCCAGGGCTGAAGCCCAAGCCTGAGCCCTGGGCAGCAGGGCTGAGACTTGGGCTTCAGCCCTGGGATCAGGTTACAGCTCCCCCCGCCCCCTGCCTGGGCCTGAAGCCCTTGGGTTTTGACTTTGGCCCCTTCTGGCCCGGGGGAGCTAGGGCTTGGGTGGGCTCAGGGTTTGGTTCTCAGCATGTATTCTGTATACAAGGCTTTACCATATATGCAACCTCACATCTACACTTGTAAGAGGACATTTCCTGAAGCAGTTTCACACCACTTCAAGCTAGGACAGTTTTAAGCTACTTTATGTTTCAAATGTGAATGGTGTCCGCTATGTCAATTAATTTTTTAAAATTATGACCACGATCTAAGATGCACATTTTCAGAATTTTCTTAGATCATATGCTCGGATGAATAAGGCTGCTTTCCTGAACTGCGGTCCATATTTGGAACTGTCTTTATAGTTTAGACTCAACCACCCTTCTTATACAGTTTGGAAGTTGTTCGATACTCCCTCGGGACCAGATTTACTCTTCTTTACACAGATTTGGGCCCTAGTCGGGGAGCGACATACTCATGTAACGGAGGAGCAGAATTTGGCCCTCATATGGGTTCAGTCTCTCAGTTAGGCCTGTCTTTTTATCTTATCTATTGATATAGCATACATCCCGAGAGTAGAAGAGCAGCTGTCCCATTTCAGACGAGATACATCAATACCTATATTGATTATTCACAATGTTTTTATCTTTGTTGTACTGTTCCTTTTGAGAAATAAGAAAATAGAGTAAAAGTAAAATGTACTTTTTCTCCCAAATCTATGTGCCATTCCTGATCTTGATTGAACAGGGGAGAGCGTCTTTCCTCTGGATTAAGAATCCAGCTGAGACAACTACCCCAGCCCCACACATTCTACAAGGGAATCCAAAGTCAGAGCAGTGGCGTTCAGTGAAGGGTAGCTGCTCTCTTTGAACATCCTGATAGATGAAATAAAGGACTGGGGGTCATCATTAAAAGTACCTTAAATGGGAGCTCAATCCCCAGAGCAAGGATTGCCGAATCAGGAAAAAACAAGAAAGTATGTCGTCTCAGGGATTGGCATATTCAAGTTTACAAGAGAGACGATAAAGACTGGCCATGACGTAGAAAAATCAAAATTCAAGTTTGCCAGTAAGAAAAGAGCCTGAGTAATAGTCAGCTAAAGAATGGAAGGGACCAGTTTACCCAGGAAGTTACAAGAGCCTTTATTAAAATGGAGAGCTACTTTTGTCCTTCTGTCTGCTTGCTTCTGGCAAAGGTTGACTCCGGAATAGAGGGGGAATCTCTTGGGGTCCAGCAACTCTGCTGGCTTGGGAAAGTGTGCACTGCATCACCCACTCCTCCCTGTGTGAGACAATCTCTGTGCCTCTGTTTCGACAGTTCAAAACCCTTAAAAATATCTTTCTTTACAGCTCAATACAGAAATTGCCACACCTAGTCCTGTACTTTTTTCTTTCAAAACAAACAATGAAATGGGGATGTTTGCGTGACAATGATATGAACCGATGTCTGTATTTTTATATCTTTAGACGCCCATCAAATACATAAAAATCTGCATGAAAATAACAATTAGTAAGTTTGCAAAACTGAGCAATGGAAAGTTCGGAAATGCCAGGATTCAGGGAGTCTGAGTACTGTGCACGTGCATTTTGACACAGTCTTGAATTGCACAATGGTAGTATTTTTTTCCACAGGCCCCTCATTCAGTGACCATTGAAGTGTTGTTTGTTGTTTGCCTTCCGACACTGTGTACATACTTCTGCAACGTGAACACATCAAGTCAGGTTCCAGGTCGCAGTCCTTCTCTTCCAGGGGCTCAGTGGCCAGGGCCCAGTATATCTAAAATATCAGGTAAATCCCTGGGATTAGGGGTGTGGCTGACAGGGCCTATTTCTCAGGCACCATGAAGTGTTCTACTCTAAGGATGAGGCTTGTCTGTGCAGTAGATAGAGCTTTCTCAGGGGCCAGTCTGTGACAGGAGAACAAACTCCCATGTCATTCCGAGGCTATTAGAGAGACAAGGTGGGTGAGGGATAGGGTGACCAGATAGTGAGTATGAAAAATCGTGATGGGGGTGGGGTGGGATTGATAGGCGCCTAAACCCTGAATATCTGGACTGTCCCTATACACTTAGGACATCTGGTCACCCTAGCTGAGGTAATATCTTCTGTTGGACCAACTTCTGTTGGTGAAAGAAATAACCTTTCAAGGACCTGAAGGAGAACTCTGTGCACTCCTTTCACCAACAGAAGTTAGTCCAATAAAAGATATTACCATGACAGATGTGAGTTATATTATTAATGTACTAGAGGAAGCTACTCAGATACTTCATTGATGAGAACAGTAGAAAAACCTAGATAGAATAAAGTGAAGGAGAAAGAGAGAGCCTCTTTCTGAGATTATCCTTTTCCTTCTCCCTAATGATCCTATTTGCTAACAAAGATATACATTCTTAGTGCTGTTGTGGCTTTGTGCAGAAGTGTGAATTGTCTCAGTAGATTCTGATGTATTTTATCTTTCAGGCAAAGATATCGAAAACAGGGAATACAAACAACACATGTTATGCAAACCCGCACCACTAGGTGGAAGCAGATATTTTGAGTTGTCATTAATTGAGAAACCATTTCAAAAAGCAAAGTAATGTTCTTGGAATTCTGCTTTAAGCCACAAGGCACACAGCTAAGCAGAGTCATCTTTTGAGTGCTGGATCTTTAATTTGTTTTCCATACGAGAACCTGCTTAAAATCCCATTAATAAACTGTGTTCTCTTCACTCTCCTATTTGTCTGTGCTGTGACGGAAAAATATAATTGTCTGTCAATAATGGCTTTTATTTGAAGCAGAGAGTTAGCAAACATGTGTGTAAAATGCTTTGAAGAAGAAAATCTTCAAAAGATTGGAAAAAGGCTAATGTAGTGCCAATCTTTAAGAAAGGGAAGAAGGAGGATCCTGGGAACTACAGGCCAGTCAGCCTCACCTCAGTCCCTGGAAAAATCATGGAGCAGGTCCTCAAAGAATCAATCCTGAAGCACTTGCATGAGAGGAAAGTGATCAGGAACAGCCAGCATGGATTCACCAAGGGAAGGTCATGCCTGACTAATCTATTCGCCTTTTATGATGAGATTACTGGTTCTGTGGATGAAGGGAAAGCAGTGGATGTATTGTTTCTAGACTTTAGCAAAGCTTTTGACACGGTCTCCCATAGTATTCTTGTCAGCAAGTTAAGGAAGTATGGGCTGGATGAATGCACTATAAGGTGGGTAGAAAGCTGTCTAGATTGTCGGGCTCAACGGGTAGTGATCAATGGCTCCATGTCTAGTTGGCAGCCGGTGTCAAGTGGAGTGCCCCAGGGGTCGGTCCTGGGGCCAGTTTTGTTCAATATCTTCATAAATGATCTGGAGGATGGTGTGGATTGCACTCTCAGCAAATTTGCGGATGATACTAAACTGGGAGGAGTGGTGGATACGCTGGAGGGGAGAGATAGGATACAGAAGGACCTAGACAAATTGGAGGATTGGGCCAAGAGAAATCTGATAAGGTTCAACAAGGACAAGTACAGAGTTCTGCACTAAGGAAGGAAGGAAGGAAATCCCATGCACTGCTACAGACAGGGGACCGACTGGCTAAGCAGCAGTTCTGCAGAAAAGGACCTGGGGATGACAGTGGATGAGAAGCTGGATATGAGTCAGCAGTGTGCCCTTTTTGCCAAGAAGGCCAATGGTATATTGGGCTGTATTAGTAGGAGCATTGCCAGCAGATGGAGGGAAGTGGTTATTCCCCTCCATTTGGCACTGGTGAGGCCACACCTGGAGTGTTGCGTCCAGTTTTGGTCCCTCCACTACAGAACAGATGTGGACAAATTGGAGGGAGTCCAGCGGAGGGCAACGAAAATTATCAAGGAGCTGGGGCACATGACTTATGAGGAGAGGCTGAGGGAACTGGGGTTACTTAGTCTGCAGAAGAGAAGAGTGAGGGGGAATCTGATAGCAGCCTTTAACTACCTGAAAGGGGGTTCCAAAGAGGATGGAGCTAGGCTGTTCAAAGTGGTGGCAGATGACAGAACAAGAAGCGATGGTCTCAAGTTGCAGCGGGGGAGGTCTAGGTTGGATATTAGGAAACACTATTTCACTAGGAGGGTGGTGAAACACTGGAATGGGTTCCCTAGGGAGATGGTGGAAACTCCATCCTTAGAGGTTTTTAAGGCCCGGCTTGACAGAGCCTTGGCTTGGATGATTTAGTTGGTGTTGGTCTTGCTCTGAGCAGGGGGTTGGACTAGATGACCTCCTAAGGTCCCTTCCAACTCTGATATTCAATGATTCTAAGCTGGTCCCTGGTATCAAAAAGGTTGAAAAATACTGATTTATGTAATCAATCTGGCCCGTCCTCCTTACTTCCAGCTACCTAGAAAACCTCCCACAGTCCGTTGGCCCATGTTCCTTCTGTGCTTGCCCTCTGTACATTGATACAAATGCGGATAAATAGCATGGAAGGTGTGAGGGGAGACACATTTGTGATGGCAAGAAAACTGCTGCATGGACACAAACTGAATCCTGAAGAAGAGGTCTATGTATGCTTGAAATCTTGTGTGTCTCACTTTCAGAAGTTGGTCCTCCCCTACCTTGTCCCTTGTGTGTAACTGTTAAGTGATTAAGGTGACTCGTGCCTGTCTCTGGGTCATAGTATGGACTAGGAGGGAACATTTTCAAAAAGTGCCTGTGACTTAGGCCCTCACTATGTTCAGAGAGTCTTGGGCTCTTAAGCACCTGCCAACCTCTGCACTTTACAGGGCCAAGTGCACTGTAGTGCAAATTGCATCCTTAACTCCAGACATGTTTGTTTTAGTTTGATGTTTTTCTAAATCCAGCAGAGATGGCCTTGGAGTCTGAAGGTAAATGCAAAAGGATTTACTTCAGAATGCCGTGCTTCTGCCAATCCTTAGCATGTGACTGCTGTACAACTAGTTAATTTGGTAGCTTCAAGGGTTTTTATAGTAATGTTTATTTCCAGCTCACTGTTCTGCATAAGTATAGTCATTAATATGCACTACTGATTGCGCTTTCCTCATTTTTAATGGAATATTCCACTCACCCAAAATCCGAAGTGAATTTGGTTGGGTACACACAATGAGTGCCAACTTAGCAGTTTAGCATTTTTGTCTCGGCTATTAAAAATTGATAGCTTAACCCCGTTAGAGGGCAGCTCCAGTACCTAGTATGCTTCCACTCTTGTTAATTGTGTTGATGATGAACTTAGATCTTGTTTTACAGAATGTTTTCTTTTGTCTTTTTATTCCTTCTCTTCCAGTTGATGCTTTGGATCCAGAGAGGTTAATACAATGTCCCTATGATAAGTATCATCGAATCAGGGCCTGTTGGTTTCCCTATCATCTGATAAAGTGCAGGAAGGTAGGATGCATCCGATGAAGTGAGCTGTAGCTCACGGAAGCTTACACTCAAATAAATTGGTTAGTCTCTAAGGTGCCACAAGTCCTCCTTTTCTTTTTGCAAATACAGACTAACATGGCTGTTACTCTGAAGGTAGGATGGGATGTTAAGGTCTCTAATGCACTTGGGAAATCATATTTTTGTAAATGCTTATGCATGGTGAGCTCGGTATGCTGTGCTGCCTTTTGCTAGAAGGATGCCTTCACTTGCTATTAGGCTGGAAGAAGCTGTCTTGATTTCATATTTATATCGCTCATCCATTTACCACTTAGTAAAAGCATCCAGTTCATATTTAGTAATGCCCTTCTGATCAGTGCATTTACCCTGAAGAAAGGTGAAACAGGTTCTTCAGAATACCTAGCTCAGTGATGGGATCCTAGTCTCTTCCAACAGTTCACTCATGGGACCAGGCTATTTACTTCCCACTTCAGGCCATGGAGCAAATGCAGCCAGTGTTATATGGATGCCTTCTGGCTGGCCAAAGCAGAAGTGATCTGATGTTGCAGTTAATTCTTTACTTTGCAATCAGAGCAGGAGAGCTGCTAAGCCATCTTTTTTCATCTTGCTAATAACTCTATTCAGTGTACATCTGTCTGCAAGTCCCTCTTCGCAGTCTTCTATCCTGGGCGAGAATGCTGTATATTTAAGAGGAGAATCTGCTCCTTTCTTTTGTCCTCTCAGTCTAGTATCTTATTTTAAGCTCTCCAGTGCTAGTGTATATTAGTTGTACAGGTATAAGCACACTTATACTGGTATAACTGCCTCCACGAGTTAAGATGATGTACTGGTATGATGGTATTGGTTAGGAATCACACCCCTAGCCAACATCGCTATAGTGATAGAAAAGCCATGTAGAGCAAGCCTGAGCAGTGGGTTCGTCCTCTTTGTATTCTTGCTCTTTTCTAAGGGTAAAGGTTCTTCATTCAGTGGGGGACAGTAGTGCTCTTCTATGTCCACACTAGTTTACCTATACTGGCAAAATGCTCCCAATATAGACGTGGCCTCAGCTGGAACATTGAGTAACTTCCCTCCTGTTTCAGAAGGGTTACATTAACTGCAAAGACTTAAGCTCTAGCGCAGGCAGAGACTTATCATAGAATATCAGGGTTGGAAGGGACCTCAGGAGGTCATTTAGTCCAACCCCCTGCTCAAAGCAGGACCAATCCCCAATTAAATCATCCCAGCCAGGGCTTTGTCAAGCCTGACCTTAAAAACCTCTAAGGAAGGAGATTCCACCACCTCCCTAGGTAACCCATTGCAGGGCTTCACCACCCTCCTAGTGAAAAAGTTTTTCTTAATATCCAACCTAAACCTCCCCCACTGCAACTGGAGACCATTACTCCTTGTTCTGTCATCAGCTACCACTGAGAACAGTCTAGAGCCATCCTCTTTGGAACCCCCTTTCAGGTAGTTGAAAGCAGCTATCAAATCCCCCCCTCCTTCTTCTCTTCCGCAGACTAAACAATCCCAGTTCCCTCAGCCTCTCCTCATAAGTCCCCTAATCATTCTTGTTGCCCTCCGCTGGACGTTTTCCAATTTTTTCACATCCTTCTTGTAGTGTGGGGCCCAAAAGTGGACACAGTAGTCCAGATGAGGCCTCACCAATGTCGAGTAGAGGGGAACGATCACGTCCCTCGATCTGCTGGCAATGCCCCTACTTATACATCCCAAAATGCCATTGGCCTTCTTGGCAACAAGGGCACACTGCTGACTCATATCCAGCTTCTCGTCCACTGTAACCCCTAGGTCCTTTTCTGCAGAACTGCGGCCGAGCCTTTTGGTCCCTAGTCTGCAGCGGTGCATGGGATTCTTCCCTCCGAAGTGCAGGACTCTGCACTTGTCCTTGTTGAACCTCATCAGATTTCTTTTGGCACAATCCTCCAACTTGTCTAGGTCCCTCTGTATCCTATCCCTACCCTCCAACCTATCTACTTCTCCTCCCAGTTTAGTGTCATCTGCAAACTTGCTGAGGGTGCAATCCACGCCATCCTCCAGATCATTAATGAAGATACTGAACAAAACCGAACCCAAGACCGACCCTTGGGGCACTCCACTTGATACTGGCTGCCAACTAGACATGGAGCCATTGATCACCACCCATTGAGCCCGACAGTCTAGCCAGCTTTCTATCCACCTTATAGTCCGTTCATCCAGCCCATACTTCTTTTACTTGCTGGCAAGAATATTGTGGGAGACCATGTCAAAAGCTTTGCTAAAGTCAAGGAATAACACATCCACTGCTTTCCCCTCATCCACAGAGCCAGTTATCTCATTATAGAAGGCAATTAGATTAGTCAGGCATGACTTGCGCTTGGTGAATCCATGCTGACTGTTCCTGATCACTTTCCTCTTGTAAGCAGAATCGGGATGAGCTCCACCCTGACATCTGGTGGTGAGGTGTGGCAAGTTGAGGAAAAGAACTTCAGGGGCCGATCTCATTTGCATAGGCACACCCACCCCACCTAGAATGAGGCCATAGCTGCCCAAATGGTCACTTTGGCTGCTGTGGGATCCCCATTGTCTCTGTTATTGGGGCAGGAAGAATAAATTGTTATTACCCTGATTATGGGAATCAAGGACAGGGGAACTGTACTTGGCCTTTTGTTATGATGGAGGGACTCGCCATCAACTAAGTAGCACTCACTAGGCAAGGGACATGGGTTCCAAAACGCTGTGAAGGGAGAGAGGCTGGGGATGGGTATTAATCTTTGGTGGCATGCCCCCCCCACCTCTTGTGAGGGCTTTACATGCTAATTGCACTTCCTCCTCTTTCCACTATAATTTTGATTCTATTAGGAGTCTAGTTACAGGCTGCTGAGCTGGCTCAACCATTTGAAGAAAACCACTCGCCCCCTTCAGGCGAACGCCAGGTGGCGAAGCTCCAGGCCCAAGGTGACAGCATGAAGCAGAGTTCAAATCAGAGTCCTGGTGTTACCGTAACACCGGCATGGCAGTCGGTGGCAGGTTGCCAAAGCTCAGGCTCCAGGCCCCGCCCTGCCCTCACCCTGTAGGCCCCTTATCGGCCAGGGAGAGCCTACAGATAACGAGGGATCAATGAAGAGCAGCCGCCCTCTATCCCACACAGGCTCACAGACGAGCCCGTGATGCTGTTAACAGCCACCCAAGGGACAAAGGGTGTTGGATCAATGGGCCCCAGATTCCTGCCAGGGCAGCCATCTCCTCTCACCCCAAAGCTCTGGCACAGAAGGAAAGGCTGCCTGGGAGAACCCCTTGGCAGGGAGCTTTGCTCAGGACGCAAGGGTCCCTCTGCCGGCTCTCGTGCAGGGTGTCCACTGAGCCATGGGGCAGAAGCAGTCAGGTTAATCCAGCTCTGGATTGCCTTTGCACTGCAGCAGCAGTCTCTGAAGACTGATCAGCAAGCAAGGCCACGCCCTGATAAGAGGGCTGGACAGACAGATGCTGTGTGGAAAGGCCAAGCAAAGTGCCCATGGCCTTCCCCACCCCACCAGCCCAGCCTTCCCTGCCCAGCATCTGCCAATCCCAGCCTAGCCTTTGCCCCTTCTAGCCCACCGCCCATGCCCCCCTATGTCCCAGCCCCCCAATTTTTCCCACCCAGCACCTGCTTCCCCCAACCCAGCCTCCCGCAACCAACACCCCCTCAACTTCCCACCCAGTGCCTGCCACCCTCCTTCCAGCACCTGCTGCTGCCACCGCCCCACCCCCTTCCCCACAAGCCTTCCCTGACACCCTCAGCCAGCCTTCCCTCCCCCCGCCCAGTCAGTCTTCCCCACTTGCCACCTCACTCTCTCCAGCCTGCCCTGCCCCACCCAGCATCCCACCCCACAACCCACCCTTTCCCACCCAGTGGCTCAGCTAAGCCTTGCAGCTCCCCTCATTAACAGTGGCAGCTACTTCAGAGGACATCTCTGTGCTGGTTGTTGCTGGCGTACTTTGGAGCTAATAGGCACACAGAGCCCACCATCTATGCAGCGTCACCAGCTTCAGAGCTCAGAAGTGAGGCCCCCAAAATCATGGGATTACAAAACTGATCAGTTTGGGTTCTTTATTTATCCCTCCATGGAGCTGCAGTCCTGATCTGGGGGTCTTTTTCTTATATAGGTCCCAGCCATGAGCACTAGACACTGACTTCATTGGCTAAGCAAAAACTGGAATTCTCACAAATTCACATGACTCCAGGAGCTGGGACTTTAAGAAAGCCACCAGTTCTCCTGAGAGTCAGTGACCTTGGCTGTGCTCAGGGGAGGCTCAGCTCTGTTCCCAGGTGCCCAGCTGTGACCTGCTTGGGAGCACTCTGTCACAAGTGTGATACTGGGGAGAAAGGAGCACACAAGGGGCATGGCCCATGCCTGAGAGACAGCTGGACACATTTCCATGTGCAGCATCAGGTTTAAAATGTACCAGACCTTAATAAAGTGGGAATTTTCTGTAACATTTTTAAATAATTCTATGCATGCCTCAGTTTCCCTCTGTACTTCACACTGTTACCCAATGGGTCTGGAGGGTTAAAATGCCCATGGGGCAAAGCAGGAGACATGAGGTTCCTGGACTTTCAGAAAGCCTTTGACAAAGAGCCTTTGGTGGGGGTCCTAAGCAAAGTAAGCAGTCACGGGATAAGAGGGAAAGTCCTCTCACGGATCACTAACTTAAAAGACAGGAAGTAAAGGATAGGAATAAATGGTCAATATTCAGCTTGGAGAGAGGTAAACAGTGGTGTCCCCCAGGGATCTGTACGGGGACTAGTGATGTTCAACATATTCATAAATGATCTGGAAAAGGGGGTAAATGGTGATGTGGCAAAAAGTGCAAATGATAGAAACTTACTCAAGACAGATAAGTCCAAAGCAGACCGTGAAGAATTACAAAGGAACCTCAGACAACAGGGTGACTGGGCAACAAAATGGCAGATGAAATTCCATGTTGGTAAGTGCAAAGTAATGCTCATTAGAAAACATAATCCCAACAATACATATAAAATGAGGGGGGTTTATCATATCAATGATGAGCTGTTACCACTCAAGAAAGATCCTGGGGTCACTGTGGATAGTTCTCTGAAAGCATCTGCTCAGTGTGCAGCAGCAGTCAAAAAAGCGAACAGAATATTAGCAGGGATCAGCACTGTCGACTCTGGGCCTGCAGAGGGATCCGTCAAGTCTGGTGCCACTGGACCCTCCTGCTAGAGAGTGCCAGGTGGAGGAGCAGGAGCTCCCTTCCATCCTGGACACGTTTGAGGTGGCCAGGGACTTGATTGCCATGATGGCACCGCAGTTTCCCACCAGGCAAGATAGACCTCCGGCACCACAAGGCACGGCGCCGTCCAGAAGCAAGCCCATGATGATGAAGCTCTGCTCGCCTTCCCCACGGCACCATCCTCCGACACTGTCCTGCTTGGACCACCCTGCCAGATTGGCTGAAGAAGTTAGCTGTCTGGTTCTTAAACTCAGCAGCAGCAGTCGCTCGCTGGGTGCTCAGTGATTCTCTGCCTCCCTGGGCTCAGCTCTTGCCAAGCCCTGCTTCTGCTCTGTTCCTCCACAGCTTCAGCCCAGATCCTGTCCTACATCCAGCCTTGCTCCTGCCTCAGAACCAGCCCTGCTCCCTTCTTCCCTGCCCCCGGTGATCCGGTTCTGACCCTTGGCTCTGATTCCTGACTCCGACTCTCTCTTGATTCTAGAGTGACCAGATATCCTGATTTGATAGGAACAGTCCTGATCTGGGGGTCTTTTTCTTATATAGGTTCCTATTACCCCACCCCCATCCCAATTGTTCACATTTGCTGTCTGGTCACCCTACTTGATTCTTGGCTCTGCCATTTGGATTCTGACTCTAGTTCAAATCTTTGGATCTGCTTCTTGGTTTTGGCCCTGTCTCAATCCCTGCTTTTGGCTTTTGGACACTCACCACTAGGCATGACTCCCACTCTGACCACTATGCCTGACCACCTACAACCGATCTCCTGACATGTGCTCAGTCTGGTTTGTGGTTTAACCATCTGATGAGTTCCATGTAACCTTGTGCATGTCTTTGTGAGGAAACCAAGTATCACCAATAATCAGTGCATGTTACTGCACAGCGATTCTCAAACTGTGGGTCGGGATCCCTTTTTAATAGGGTCACCAGGGCTGGAGTTAGACTTGCCTAGGCCCAGGGCTGAAGCCCAAGCCTGAGCCCTGGAAGCAGGGCTGAGACTTGGGCTTCAGCCCTGGGATCAGGTTACAGCTCCCCCCACCCCCTGCCTGGGCCTGAAGCCCTTGGGTTTTGACTTTGGCCCCTTCTGGCCCGGGGGAGCTAGGGCTTGGGTGGGCTCAGGGTTTGGTTCTCCCTCCTGGGGTCGCGAAGTAATTTTTGTTGTCAGAAGGGGGTCGTGGTGCAATGAAGTTTGAGAACCCCTGTTATAGCAAGTTCTCATCTTTCTCTATTATCGTTTGCCATCCTAATGCCATGTGGGAAGTAGTTTTGTTTTGCTGTATGGGGTGGCTTGCTGCATCAGGGCCTCTAGTGGTGGAGCACGTACGGGCTCTGGCTGGGAGTTCAGATGTGGGAGTTCAGTGGGGACACTGGGGCATGGCCACTAGGTAACTCGAGGGGATGGAAGACCACGAGTGTCGATGAGGCCCCCTCGCACTAGGTCCAGGTGTCCTTCCCCCCCCCTCCCCCCCGCCCGCCTGGAAGCACTCGCAGCAGCTCTGCATACTAGGCCCAAGTGTCCTTGGCCCCGGTGCCTGGAGGCACTCGCAGCAGTTATGCTGAGGATCTGCAACAATATGTTGCAGAGTCAGACTGCCTGAAACTAAACAAGGCCAAACAGGGCAGATATGGAAGAACAATGCTGACTAAAGCAGCTTTATGTATAGTTTAACAAATGATACAGAGAACAAGGGAACTAGCTGGGAACTGGATTGGCTGGCTATGTGGATACTTAGGGCAGCTTGCTATTGGATAGGTATGCTGGGAAAAAGGATGTATAAAAGCCTGTGTAACTTCCTGCTCTGGGTGCAGGATTGGAGATTTTATTCTCCCTGTACCTTTTTGCAGCTGCAAATAAACTTTTCTGCTTCTTCACCCCTTTGTGATTATTGGGTGTAGCACACCGGGTAACGAACCAACCTCAGCTGTTGTTTAGCCTCTCGGCACTGGGTGCCGGCAACAATAACAATTATCAAAAAGTGTCATGTTTTCTCTCCTGATGTGCTAACATATTTTGTCACCAGGATAAATAATTCTAATGAATTACCACAGATTTACACTGGTGTAACTGAAATTATGCATTCAATATCCTGTTTCAGGTTAGTAAAAATAAAAGAATGTTGTGGGTTTTGCGGACATGTACAAGATACAGATTTATAAAAACAACATGAAAACAGGTAGTTACGCTGGGGAAAGGGGAAGCCTTATTGAAGCTGGTGGGCATACCAGTTGTCCTTTATTCAGGATCAATGTAAAAACAATCAAGCTCTTTTGTGGAATAGATGGCTGACTTAATAGAAGTCACCATCAAGTAAAGCTGGACTAGGAGTTGAGCCATACAGTGGAAGGGGCTTTCACTGGGGTCTGAATGCAAATGCAGGGGGATGGGGTTCGGGGCGGGAGGGGGGAGGAAGAGAGGGAGTGTGACACCGCAGAAGCACAAAGGAGCCCCAGGGAAGTATCTGTAGTGTGATCTCAGAAAAAGTTGAGAGAGACAGAGAGAGAGAGAGAGAGCACACGCGCTTTAGGGAAGACTGCTGGATAGAAAGAGGCTTGGAATTGTGAGCCAAGAAACTATTCCTGCTGTCGTTAGGGAAATAGAACTTTGGGTACATTCTTTGTAAATAAGCAGGATTGTGTCAAAAAAATGCCTGACTCCATCATCCATTTCTCCCCCTAATGGAAACAACTCACAAGACCCAAAATATTCACTAATTGCTCAGGTCAAAAGGGATAACAATATTGTGAATTCTTTTGTTTTCCTGTTCTTAGATAAAGAATAGACCTGCTTCAGTAAAGAACCATAAACACTGAAAATACTGTTTTGTTCTCTCAGAGCTAGCTCTCAGTAGATCTAGAAAATAAGAGTGTTTGTTGTTACACAATCCTTAGAATTCAATTATTTGCACAAATCATTTTAATTTTTCTCTGATTAGGATTCAAAAATAAGCAATTAGATATTCTGTATAGTGTTTAGGACATTTGTAGGATTAAAATCAGCATGTATTCTGTATACATGGCTTTACCATATATGCAACCTCACATCTACACTTGTAAGAGGACCTCATTTCCTGAAGCAGTTTCAAACCACTTCAAGCTAGGACAGTTTTAAGCTACTTTATGTTTCAAATGTGAATGGTGTCCGCTGTGTCCATTAATTTTTTTAAATTATGACCATGATCTAAGATCCACATTTTCAGAATTTTCTTACATCATTCATATGCTTAGATGAATAAGGCTGCTTTCCTGAACTGCGGTCCATATTTGGAACTGTCTTTATAGTGTAGACTCAACCACCCTCCTTATACAGTTTGGAAGTTGTTCGATACTCCCTCGGGACCAGATTTACTCTTCTTTACACAGATTTGGGCCCTAGTCAGGGAGCGACGTACTCATGTAACCGAGGAGCAGAATTTGGCCCTCCTATGGGTTCAGTCTCTCAGTTAGGCCTGTCTTTTTATCTTATCTATTGATATAGCATCCATCCCGAGAGTAGAAGAGCAGCTGTCCCATTTCAGACGAGATACATCAATACCTATATTGATTATTCACAATGGAGTTTTTATCTTTGTTGTACTGTTCCTTTTGAGAAATAAGAAAACAGAGTAAAAGTAAAATGTACTTTTTCTCCCAAATCTATGTGCCATTTCTGATCTTGATTGAACAGGGGAGAGCGTCTTTCCTCTGGATTAAGAATCCAGCTGAGACAACTACCCCAGCCCCACACATTCTACAAGGGAATCCAAAGTCAGAGCAGTGGCATTCAGTGAAGGGTAGCTGCTCTCTTTGAACATCCTGATAGATGAAATAAAGGACTGGGGGTCATCATTAAAAGTACCTTAAATGGGAGCTCAATCCCCAGAGCAAGGATTGCTGAATCAGGAAAAAACAAGAAAGTACGTCCTCTCAGGGATTGGCATATTCAAGGTTACAAGAGAGACGATAAAAACTGGCCATGACGTAGAAAAATCAAAATTCAAGTTCGCCAGTAAGAAAAGAGCCTGAGTAATAGTCAGCTAAAGAATGGAAGGGACCAGTTGACCCAGGAAGTTACAAGAGCCTTTATTAAAATGGAGAGCTACTTTTGTCCTTCTGTCTGCTTGCTTCTGGCCAAGGTTGGCTCAGGAATAGAGGGGGAATCTCTTGGGGTCCAGCAACTCTGCTGGCTTGGGAAAGTGTGCACTGCATCACCCACTCCTCCCTGTGTGAGACAATCTCTGTGCCTCTGTTTCGACAGTTCAAAACCCTTAAAAATACCTTTCTTTACAGCTCAATACAGAAATTGCCAGAACCTAGTCCTGTACTTTTTTCTTTCAAAACAAACAATGAAATGGGGATGTTTGCACGACAATGATATGAATCCATGTCTGTATTTTTATATCTTTAGACGCCCAACAAATATACAAAAATCTGCATTAAAATAACAATTAGTAAGTTTGCAAAACTGAGCAATGGAAAGTTTGGAAATGCCAGGATTCAGGGAGTTTGAGTACTGTGCACGTGCATTTTGACACAGTCTTTAATTGCACAATTGTACTACTTTTTTCCACAGGCCCCTCATTCAGTGACCATTGAAGTGTTGTTTGTTGCTTGCCTTCAGATGCTGTGTACATACTTCTGCAACGTGAACACATCAAGTCAGGTTCCAGGTCGCAGTCCTTCTCTTCCAGGGGCTCAGTGGCCAGGGCCCAGTATATCTAAAATATCAGGTAAATCCCTGGGATTAGGGTTGTGGCTGACAGGGCCTATTTCTCAGGCACCATGAAGTTTTCTACTCGAAGGATGAGGCTTGTCTGTGCAGTAGACAGAGCTTTCTCAGGGGCCAGTCTGTGACAGGAGAACAAACTCCCATGTCATTCCGAGGCTATTAGAGAGACAAGGTGGGTGAGGGAGAGGGTGACCAGATAATAAGTATGAAAAATCGTGATGGGGGTGGGGTGGGATTGATAGGCGCCTAAACCCCGAATATCTGGACTGTCCCTATACACTTAGGACATCTGGTCACCCTAGCTGAGGTAATATCTTCTGTTGGACCAACTTCTGTTGGTGAAAGAAATAACCTTTCAAGGACCTGAAGGAGAACTCTGTGCAGTCCTTTCACCAACAGAAGTTAGTCCAATAAAAGATATTACCATGACAGATGTGAGTCATATTATTAATGTACTAGAGGAAGCTGCTCAGATACTTCATTGATGAGAACAGTAGAAAAACCTAGATAGAATAAAGTGAAGGAGAAAGAGAGAGCCTCTTTCTGAGATTATCCTTTTTCTTCTCCCTAATGATCCTATTTGCTAACAAAGATATACATTCTTAGTGCTGTTGTGGCTTTGTGCAGAAGTGTGAATTGTCTCAGTAAATTCGGATGTATTTTATCTTTTAGGCAAAGATATCGAAAACAGGGAATACAAACAACACATGTTATGCAAACCCGCACCACTAGGTGGAAGCAGATATTTTGAGTTGTCATTAATTGAGAAACCATTTCAAAAAGCAAAGTAATGTTCTTGGAATTCTGCTTTAAGCCACAAGGCACACAGCTAAGCAGAGTCATCTTCTGAGTGCTGGATCTTTATTTTTTTTCCATATGAGAACCTGCTTAAAATCCCATTAATGAACTGTGTTCTCTTCACTCTCCTATTTGTCTGTGCTGTGACGGAAAAATATAATTGTCTGTCAATAACGGCTTTTATTTGAAGCAGAGAGTGAGAAAACATGTGTGTAAAATGCTTTGAAGAAGAAAATCTCTCTAGAAATGCAAATTATTATTATTGTTGTTGTTATTGGGTCAAATTCTACAGTAGGTATTTAGGCTCCTAGCTTCCACTGATTTCAGTGGAAGTTAGGAGTCTAAAGACCTTTGAGGAGCTGGGCCTCATACCCTACTCAGACAAAACTTTGACTGACTTTAATTCAGCCTAGCCCTGCGTTGGGTTAAGCCCAATATCTTACTGTACATTGTACAGAAGCTTCTTGCTAGCAGGAGTCAATCTGCAGCTCTTTTTTCAGTAATGCTGTCAAGGTTCCTTCCCCACTCTGAACTCTAGGGTACAGATGTGGGGACCTGCATGAAAATCTCCTAAACTTACTTTTACCAGCTTAGGTTAAAACTTCCCCAAGGTACAAATTAATTTGACCCTTTGCCCTTGGAATTTCCACTGCCACCACCAAACTTTAACTGGGTTTACTGGGAAACGTAGTTTGGACACATCTTTCCCCCTAAAATCCTCCCAACTCTTGCACCCCACTTCCTGGGGAAGGTTTGGTAAAAATCCTCACCAATTTGCATAGGTGACCACAGACCCACACCCTTGGATCTTAGAACAATGAAAAAGCATTCAGTTTTCTTACAAGAAGACTTTTAATAGAAGGAAAGGAATAGCTCTGTAAAATCAGGATGGTAGATACCTCACAGGGTAATTAGATTCAAAACATAGAGAATCCCTCCAGGCAAAACCTTAAGTTACAAAAAAGACACAGACAAGAATAGTCATTCTATTCAGCACAACTCTTCTCAGCCATTTAAAGAAATCATAATCTAACACATACCTAGCTAGATTACTTACTAAAAGTTCTCAGACTCCAGTCCTGTTCTGTTCCCAGCAAAAGCAGCACTCAGGCACGCAGGCAGGCAGACAGAGAGACCCTTTGTTTTTTCTCCCTCCCCCCAGCTTTTGAAAGGATCTTGTCTCCTCATTGGTCATTTTGGTCAGGTGCCAAGGAGGTTACCTTTAGCTTCTTAACCCTTTACGGGTGAGAGGATTTTTCCTCTGGCCAGGAGGGATTTTAAAGGGGTTTACCCTTCCCTTTATATTTATGACAAATGCATTTTCTGTATTTACCAGCTTTGTTTTCTTGCATCCTCAGTCATTTTGGGCCTTGTACATAATGTGTATACATGGAATATTTATCATCCTCTCTGACTGTAATGTGTTTTAAGTGATGGTATATTGTCAAGCTGCATTCAGTATGGGTTGATCTGTTGATCCTCATTAGTGAGAGAAGTGTATGAATTACGAGCCCAAGCAGGATCCCGCTGCTCATTGCTGCAGCTCAACTTGCACTGCTGCAGAACACTATTTGCGTGCGTGCACAAAGCTTGTGTTGTGAAAACCTTGCCCCCTGTAAATACACTCAAAGTCAACCTCTGATCCAGCTCTTGTCAAATTCAGCCAGTTAACATCACAGTGACCACGGGTGTAAAGCTGTGGCCTCCTCCTTTTGAGGGTCTACTGTTGCCCAAGCTCTAAGTCAAGCTGAGGCAGTGTTGGGGTGATGATGTGCTAATTTATGAGCTCCTTGATGCCTGCACAGTGTTTGTCATGGCTTTGCCACACATACTCTTGTTCTGTTCTTGATCTTAATTTATTCTGTGGCATTACATAGTTCATGGTGTTACTTGTCACATGCATGAACACTCTTCCCATCACTGGTCCATCCGTAGTGGACTTATATGTGGATGCCTTGCCAGGATGGTAACAGCTGCAATGAGCAAGCATTCTTACAATTACCTGTGCTCCTACCTGATGCTGCATTTTTGAAAGGCCCGACTTTATGGAGCCAGGTGTAGACAGTGAGGGGTGCAGAACACCAGCACAGAGACAGGCAAACTCTCTGTGCTGACCATGCCCTTAGCTTCTTGCAGAGTGGCCTGCTGTTTATGTACTAAAACTGGAGTAGGCCTCAACGGTGTGCCACTGGATACTTTCCATCTTGTGCAAATGTACGAGTCCCCAGTTTACACAATGGCATGGAACAGGGGCTGAGTCACATCAGACCCTGAATCAGGAAGAAAGTTCCCGAAATAGGTAGCTCTATATTAGTTATCTGCTGGTACCTGGTCAAAGGGGGCTTTTTTGCTTGCTTTATTATCCTCTTGTCTGTTTGTTGTGCTGTTAAGATGTGTTAATTAATTAATGACAGTTAAGGACCATCTTGTTCTCTGTTTCTACAGGTCCGAGCGCAATGGGATCCTACTCTGTGACTGGGACTGTGAGGCAATACTGCAATACAAATAATCACATGCTGATCTCCAGAAATATTTTTATACCGTGGCCATCCTCACTAGCTTAAGAGATTAGTCACGGAAAATGGAAGTTTGTGAACCTGACATCTGCAGTTTAACTCAGTCCCCTTATCTCCTGCACTGAGTGTTCTTTCTGCTCAATACACACTCAATGGTAGGCATGCCCACAGAATAGGGTTATGAAGATGGGTCTCTGGGAGGCTTTGACTTCCTCTACCATGGGATGCTATTGCAGGAAGGAGGTTTGCTGGGAAGAGATGGGGTCCGTCTGACCAAGAAGGAGAAGAACATCTTCATGCACTGACTCACCAACCTTAGGAGAAGAGCTTAAAACTAAGTTCAGAGGGGGCAGGTGAAAAAAGCCACCAGGTAAAAAAAGGTGGCCTTAATAGAGGACTAGCTGTGTGGGGAGAAGTAGATGTGGAAAATTGCAGTAGAATTATAGGAGAAACAAGAGGGAAATCCATGGGGGCATCTGCTTAACATCTTAGATGTCTGTACACACAAGCAAGGAGGAATACTAATGGGGAATAAACAGTAAGAACTGGGAGTTTTAGAACATAAATCTTAACTGAGCTTAACTGCATCACAGATACTTGATGGGATAAATCTCATGACTGGACTATTGGTATAGAGGGCTATAGCTTGTTGAGGAAGGACAGGCAGGAAAAAAAAGAGAGGACATATTGCATTGTAAACCTGTTCTGAGGTCCAGAAGGAGGTGAGAAGCAGACCAGTTGAAAGTCTCTGAGTAAAGATAAAAGAGGGAATAAACAGGGGTGAGGTCCTGGTAGGGGTCTATTACAGACCACCAAATCAGGAAAAGGAGGGAGAGGAGGCATTTCTAGAACAAACAACAGAAATATGCAAAACACAAATCCTGATTGTAATGGGGGACTTTACCTACCCAGACATCTGCTGAAAAAGGAAATGGTAAAACCCCAAATTACCCAATAAGTTTCTGGAATGTACTGGGGACAATGCTTTGTTTCAGAAAATGGAGGAAATAACCGGGGGGACAGCCACTGTAGACTTGATTCTGACCAGCAGGGAGGAGCTGGTTGTGAATGTGAAGGTGGAAGGTGATTTGGGTGAAAGGGATCATGAAGGATAGATTTCATGATTCTAAGGAAAGGAAGGAATGAGAATGACAGGAGAAGGACTGCCAAAAGCAGACTTTAACATCCTCAGAGAATTGGTAGGTAGCGACTCATGGGGAAAACGTCTAAGGCATAAAGGAGTTCAGGAAAGCTGGCAGTTTCTCCAGGAGACAATATTAAAGGCACAACTGCCAATGCAAAGGAAAGAGAGGAAGAATAGTAAGAGGCCAATGGCTCCATCAGAAGTTTTGTAATGACCTGAAAATCAAAAAGAAATCCTACAAAATGGGGAAACATGGACGAATTACTAAGGAGGAGTACAAAAGAATAGTGTGTCCATGTAAGGGCAAAATCAGAAAGGGTAAGGCACAAAATCACTTATACATAGCAAAGGACACATGTCATTGGAATTCTTTTTCCACATGGTTTACTGCAAAGAGTGTCATCACTCTGAATGCTTTAAAGGCAACATCATCTCCAAAATCAACTGTGGGCTCTACATATGGCCATACATATGACACCACACTGTATTAAACACAACAAAAAATAATTTAGTTGATTTGTTTGGCAGGACATGGAAATGAAGAATAAATTTCAATTCATTTTAAAACAATATAAAAATCAAGATTTGTAATACAGTCCAATAAGATTTCATCAAGCTTTTTAATCAACCAAATTAAAAAGCAAAAGAAACCAACCACCCACACTCAAGTGTCACTGTGCATTCCAACCAACCACCCACACTCAAGTATCACTGTGCATTCTCCAAGGCAGTTTCTTCTCTTTCTTTGTTCGGTGCTTTTATTTTCTATCCATTCAAGCAGGAGCAGATTTTCCAGTAAAACCAATATTGGAAAGTGTGGCAAACTGAGAGAGGGACGGAACCAAAATTCAAAACGATTTCGAGCGAATGAGAAATTCTACACTGGAGCAAATTTAGCCACCTATTGGACTGCGTACATGGATGGGCCCAGATATTGAAATGTATTTAGGTTCCTCACATCTATTGATTTCAGTGCGAGTTAGGAGCCTAAATACCTTTGAGACTCTTGTCCATGTCATCACAGCACCTACCTGGTCAGCAGCAGTTTATGTGCTATGTCACAGTCACAGCGATGTCATAATAGTGCTTGCATAATCTGAACTGGCTATTCCGGACAGGACAGCCTGAGAGGCCAGCTGCCTATCAGTACTGGAGCTCTTTGGAGAAAGGACTGGAGGAAGTGTTGAGGAAAGATTAAAACATGAATAAATTTGTGAGTGATCAGGAGGTAACCGACAGAGGTAAGGGTCAGCATTGTATTCTCTATATCCATTCTATATTCACACACACATTTAGAAAGCATAGGCATACAGATGAGCTGTAATGTTCTCCATTTGTGTGAGCAGAACCTCAGCTGCTGTAAACCAGTGTCCCTCCTTTGACTTCCTTGTAGCTGTGTTGATTTACACCAGTTGAGGAGTTGGCCTACAGCCTCTGGACCTGGAAACTTTCCTGAGAATCTGAGTTTCTAGGGAATGTTATGGGGGAGGTCTTCCTTCTTTTCTCCCAGTTGTTTTATGTTTGTTATGGGTCCTCATTTTGTCTCTTCTGCATCCATGGAGCCAACTCCATCAGCGATAGGGGAAATTAGAACAAAAAAGGCAGAAGGACTTCTCCTCTAGCTGTCTAAATGAAGCTCTGCTACTATCTTAAATGCAAGAGAACAAAGCATGGGGTCACATTTCTTAGCAACACTAGTGCTCCTCATCCCACACAGATGGGCAGAGTAGGTTACAGTCATGATTCCGTTTGCATCTGGGTGTTACAACTGAAGGATGCAATTTGCATAACGGATGGGCAATCACCTAACCTCAAGTAGTCTTTCCTGGGAAGGGGAAATCTTGTTAGTTCCTCCTTCATGCTTGGAATGCTGTTACAATGGAGACAGATAAATACGGCATTTCAGATTTCTTGTGAAATATTAAGTCTCCTGGAGAATTTCTGCCCAGAGCGAAGAGATACATGGGAGATCAAATCCTGGTTTTTTTCATATACCAGCTATTTCATTGTTTCCTAGAGTTTAAGGCCAGAAGGGACCATTAGATCATCTAGTCTGACTTCCTGTATTTCACAGGCCACTAAATTTCACCTAGCAACCCTACACTGAACCCCAAAACTTGTCTTGGACAAAAACATTTCAGTCTGTAGGAGACAAAACTGTTGTGTGCCGTCGGCAGAGGACAGGAGAGACTGAGGTTCCACCAATGCCTGAGGCCCTTGCAATGGCCGAGAATTGATTGGGTCAGATATACTCAGATTATCCTAGCAGGTGATCAGTGCCCCATCCTGCCACTCAAAGGTCCCTGCCAATCCGACCAGGGGGAAATTCCTTCCCACCCACAACTCTGGAGATCAGTTGGACCCTGAGCATGTGAGCAGGACAGCTAAGGAAACAGATTCTCTGAACCATTTTAGAGCACTGGTCCACCCTACCAGGTGTCCCATCTCCTGCTATGGTCAATCCCTGATGCTTCAGATGAAGGTTGGAGGGACCCACCCCACCCCACCCCACCCCACTCACAGCGTACACCTCGCCAATTGTGCATGGGGGTGGGGGTGGGGGGCGGGGGAATTCCTTTATGACCTCTACAGGCAACTGTACAGGGGGGAGGGATAGCTCAGTGGTTTGAGCTGTGAGTTCAAACCTTGAGGGGGCCATTTAGGGATCTGGGGCAAAAGTTGGGGATTGGTCCTGCTTTGAGCAGGGGGTCGGACTAGATGACCTCCTGAGGTCCCTTCCAACCCTGATATTCTATGAACTGGATGAACTCCGTTCCATGAGTCTTCTCTGCAATTATTTAAACGACCATAAAAGAAGATTAAAGGCTTTCTTCAAAACAAGGGGCCTAAAGTTAAGCTTCTAAATTCATACTGAGCTCTCCAACAGTGGCCTGATTTTCAAGAGATACCGAGCCCCAAAAGTTCCGAGCATAGCTAATAGGTACATCTGGGTGCTCAAGATTTTTGAAAATGAGGCCCTGACTAAGCAAAACTCCTCAGCATGTGCTTAACTTTAGCTCTATTTCTTGGCTTAGAGTTAAATTATTATTCTGTATGCTATCAAAACTCATCAATTGACAGTAAAGAGGGAAAGGAAGATTATTTTACGTGGGGACCTACTTGAAAGGAGCAAATTTGCTTCATTATGATTTCCCCCCAAGCACACTGGGTAGTTCAGCAAACAAACCTGGTCATGAGGAGGAAGGAAGAGGATTTCCAGGATTCCCAGGTCTACTTCTCACAGTGTTTGGGCTCCTGCAGAATCTTGACTGGATAGTGAATTAAAGAGGCCAGCACCAATTTCTGCTGTCAGTGGTAACCAGCCGAATCCTTTTATTTAATTTCAGGTGTTTATAATGAGGTTGTTTCCCTCCTGGCACATATGGATGACCAAGATAAGGGCAAAATTGCCCTCAGGATTGCCTTTATAGCCGAGACCAAGCTGGCTATCGTTCTGACAGTTCTGCTCGAGAAACTGCAAAAGGATGAGGTAGGGCAGTTTCATGAAATTGCATCCGCTTTCCAGGTGTCCACACCAAATTCTGCCTGACTTCATGGGGGTACAAGGGACTGCACGGGGGTAATTCAGTGTAGAACTTGGCCTGGCGCACCATCAGGAGAATCAGTATTCGCCCTTCTGTCCTCAGGCGTAAACTCATCATGCAAAATGCTGTTCTTACAGATCAGGATGATACAATGCTCTATAAAGACAGCATTGCCCTTTTACACACAGTGGAGTACATGGGCTGTAGACAGTAAAAGTACACCATCGGACTAGCAGTAATCTCTTCTAATAATACTTTGTCCTTCTTTAGCATCTTCGTCCAAAAATCTCAAAGCACTTGCCTAATACTAATGAATTAAGACTCACAGCACCCTTGTGAGAATGGGAAGCATTATCCCCATTTACGGATGACTTGTGTCATAGGGAATTAAGTAACTTGCTCAACACCACTTAGCAAGTTAGTCAAAGAATGTGAATAAAACCCAAGTGAACTGACTCCCTGCTCTAAAGCCTAGCCAACACTCCTTTGTTATGATGACATATTATTGAGATTATAGCATTGAAGGGACCCTTATCTATATATTTTCTACTGGGGGAATTCTGCAAGAAAAAAATAAAAATGATGCGTACAATATTTTAGAGGTTCTGCAAAATTCTGCATATTTTGTTTGTCAAAATAATACAATATAATTACACCCGTTAAAATGATGTTTGGTTATTTATTTCAAAATACCTGTCAGCAAGTATGTCTGTATGAATACAGACAACAAAAAGGATTCAGGAAATGTTTTTTGACAAACCAATTCCTTACTCTGCATGTTAATACAGAACTCTGAGTAATAATTCATTTAAACTCAATACAGAACCATATTTCTTGCACCCCTTAGGCGCAGTGCAAAGGCTTGGTAGAGTCAAGGGTAATGGAGGGAAGTAAATTGCTGGGAAGGAGCCTGGGTGTGAACTTGGAGCGTTGCTGGGTATGGGTGGGAAAAGTATGGAACAGTTTTTTTGGGAGGGGCAGGGAGGAATTGTTAGGCAGCTCCCCCCATGCAGACCCTGTCTGACCCCTAACCTCTCCCATTCAGTAAGGCACATCTGCCCCTGTCTCCATGTGTTCCTGCACACCCATGGGTCCTTGCACCCCCGTCTACATGTGTCCCTCCACCCCCACTCAGAAACCCACTCCCCCCATCCCCATGTGTGTTAGGGGGCTTATTCCTTCACCCACTCACTTCCCTGGTCCTTCTCAGATGAACAGAGAGCAACAATACCCGAAGTCCAAAGGTGCAAACAATTCCATGTTTATTGGGTGAACTTCCAGTAAGCATGATTTCAGTTTCCTTCCTTAGTGTCCCCCTTCCCAGCTCTGACACCACAGAGCCTTACAGCTGTGTCCCTGTTCCCATTCCTGCCCTTAGCCAAACATGATTCCAATTTCCCCACCCCCATTCCCTGTTCCCATTTCCCCCACCCACACACCCACCCCCTCACTTCCTGATTGACTGCAGACTATATAGTAAAACTTGACTTCTGCTTAGCTGTACCTTAACCAATCCTTTTCCTGAAATTTAACTAACCAATCCTAACATATTGTAACATGATTATGTAACCAATTATATCCCACCACCTTAATTAGTTTTCAGCCAGCAAAATTAATTATACAGCAGAGAGAAACAATCACAGAACCAGACAGAGATTATACAGACAAACAATGGGGAAATGGGGACTACAGTGATAGAACAAACCCAGAAATGAGGATTTCACATCCCTGCTAGTGATAAGTGAGTTCTTGCCAGACAGGATGCTTTCAAACTAAGTTTCCTTTTACATCTTCTAGGCCCTTCCCTTTCTCTGGAGGCAATAGGCATTATCAGGACAGGATTGTGTTCCTAACAGCCCAATAGCACCTTATTTCAATGTGACTAGTTGGGAATGTGAAGAGGTGACTGGTCGCTTCCCAGCTTATGGCTGCCTCTGCTGCTTAGCCAAAGGCCTTAGCCTAAGAACAGGGCCTCAGACTGTCACAGTAAGAGAAGGACCTTACACTGGCAGACAGTGATTTTCATTCTTTCTTTTATACCTCTAGAACTAGCCAAGTGATAAGAATACACCTAAATTCTTAGATGATAGGCCTTTACAGACAGGCCTGAACATCTATATCCTAACAATGTGTCCCTGTACCCCCTCCCCCTGTCCCCATGTGTCTCTGTGCCCCCAGCCAACCGGCCCCTGTCCTTAGGTAGCTCTGCACCTCCTCCCCCATCACTATGGAGCCCTGAACCTCCCTCCTCCTCTAACTCTGTGCCTCCACTCCCATTCAGCCCCTGCCCCAGTCTGTCCTCCCCCACTAGCCCTTATGAGCCCCTGATTGACCCCACCCCAGCATCCCACACTGTCTGTCTCCCCATAGCCCCTGTCTCCTGACCTGGCCTGCTGTGAAGAAGACAGGCTCTCTCTCTTCCTTCGCTGATAGGGAGTTGCTGCTTTGTTCTATTGCCACAGCACCCTTTGGTGGGCAAGAGATGGAACGGCAGCAGCATTTCAGCAGAAGCTTTTTACTGTGCAAAAAAATAAAAATATGCGGGGCTCATTAATTATGCACATGTGCAGTAGTGCAGAATTGCCCCAGGAGGAATATTCAGACCCCTTTTTTCTATTGATTAATACTTGCATCCAACAAAGTCCATTTCCCTATTAAGGGCCAACACAGAAGGCATTTTAGTTTCCATTAAAGTACTAGGAGGCCAACTGAACCGCTTGTCTTGGCCTCCGACTCCTTTAATTATTTGAATTACTTGATTAATTATAAAAAGAAAAGGAGTACTTGTGGCACCTTAGAGACTAACCAATTTATTTGAGCGTAAGCTTTCATGAGCTACAGCTCACTTCATCGGATTCATTCAGTGGAAAATACAGTGAGGAGATTTAGATACACACAGAACATGAAAAAATGGGTGTTATCATACTCACTGTAAGGAGAGTGATTAATTATGTTAATTCATGTGATTAATTACTTGAATTACTTGAATTATGTAGTGCTTATGTATTGATAAGTTGTCAGTGACAATTTTCCATTAAAAAAATCCTCCTTACATTTAAAAATGAATGGAAGGGGCTTCTCCCCAGTGGAGCTGTCTGTTATGATTGCAGTTTGCAGAAGCATGCCTTTTAAAGCAGAACCACTGGAACGTATAGCCAATCAAGAGATCTGATGCAGACCCTGTCTGACCCCTAAGCTCTCCCATTCAGAGATCTGATTGGCTTTGAACCTTCCAAAGTGGGTTATGACCTTGGCATGCAGGTCACACAGATGTCTAGACTCACAGGAGACCGAGACAGAAAAGACCTATTGGATCATCCAGTCCATTTCCCTGCTAATGCAGGAGCATTCCCAGCAGCCATTTTCCACTGTTTTGGCCAAACTAATTTGAAAAGCCCCTAAGGACCGAACTTCCGCCTCTTTCCTAGGAAGACTATGTCATAACCTAATAGCCCTGTCTTACAGTTGGGGCATTTTTCCTGTTATCAAAGTCTAAATTGAATGTCCTTTTTTAGCTTAATCCCATTACTCCTACTTTTACCAAAATGTATTATCCTAAAAAATTCCTCTCCCTCCTTGGTGTTCACACCCTCCAGGTAGTTGTATGGTATTATCCTCTCTCCTTCAGAGTCATCCCTTGGCCTCATCAGACACAGACAGCTCTTTCCGTCTGTCTGCAGAAGTAGGGGTCTGCTCGGGCCCAATTTTTAAGCCCAACCTGAACTGGCCCCCGGCCCACTCACCTCACCCTGAGAGGGCTGAATCATTTTCCATCCTGGTCCCAACCTTTCCCCCCAAACCGGATCCTGCCGCTGCATCCTGCTCATGGGGCTGGTGCAGCGGCCACTGTGTGCAGCAATGGCTCCATCCTCTGACACGGTCCCTGCTGCGCTGGGTCTGCGCTGCAGAGAGAGGGAGACGCTGTGACTCCTCGGCATCCTTGCTCCACAGCGCGTGCAGCACAGGAAGGAGGTGGTGGCTGGCAGGAACACGCAGTCCCGGTTGTGCCGATCCCAGGGGCTAAAGGAGGAGAGCCGACCTGACCCGAGCTCAAGAGGGTCCAGTTGTTTTCTCACCCAACCTGACCCAGATGCCTGTGGTCAGGTCCCCTAGGATTTGGGTCAGGTTGCAGGGCTCTATCCAGAAGTCACTTCTGCCAGCCCCCTACATTCTTTTTTGCTCTCCCAGGAATGACTTCCCATTTGTTGATCTCTCTGGGAATGTGGTGCTAGAAAAGGCACTCCTCCAGATGCAGTCACAGCTCAGCTGAACAGAGAGGAACTGTTGTCTTCCTGCTTTGTGCCATGATCCCTGTGTGTAAAAGACCCGACCCACATGGCTCTTTGTGGTAGCCATCACACCTTGCATATACCTCTTGACTTTGTTTTCCACTGTCACCCCCAGGGCACTTGTTGCTTCCCACTTTTCTCCCTCCCATTCTGTCAGTTACTTCTACCTCCTTTCCAGGGGTGCTAGTTTGCAGTTTTCTGAAATGAATCTTGGTCTCTCCTCAGGCTTTTAATTTCTCAGTGTCCCGCTTTATTTTTTCTCGGTCCCAACTGATCCTACAACTCCTCCATAGTTAGTGTCATCTGTGAAGTTCTACACTGATGGGCCACATAAAAGACACCTTCGCGCGTGCTACTGTCCGTGTAGATCTAAGGGCTGAGCTCATTGCCCCCGGGAGCGGTTGAGGACTCACTGCAGGAGTTGGGTATTTTATATTCCACATTTACAAATTCTTCCTGGAGTGGCTAGAGCAAGGGCAAGGTGCTCATTTTTATTGTTTGTTCTGAATAAATGAAACTAGAGAAGGGGGCAGTGAAGGGCGCTTCCTCTGGCTCTTTTCTCTCCAGGAAGATTAAACAATGTCAGTTGCTCGGCTGCTTCTGAAGCGCTGCTGAATGCGGTGCTTGTGGAGGGCAGGGCATGTTTTACGCCAATTAAGCCACCAATTAGGGCAGGGGCTTATTAGCTACATTACTGTCTGGTCGGCAAGACAAACTTTTCCCAATTCTTCTCCTTTATGTTTTGTCCCCAGCAAAACAGAATAGACATTTACTGTGTCCTGGAGAAAGTCTTACAGCAGGACACCCAGGGCCTAGAGAGGCGGCTTCTGAAGAAAATAATAACACTAGCCTCAAACCACATGACAGAGAAGACTCAGGTAAGTTAGTTCTCCCGAGATACCAATCAAAGGATCCAAAGCTTTAACTCATTCAAACTCTCTTTTGGGGGGATACACTATAAACTGAAATGAAAATGTATTCTTCTGTTAGAGGTCCACACCTTCCTCCAGACCAAAGCCCAGGTCCTAGACAGCACTTGTGCACATGCATAAGATGGGACAACTCACATGCTGAAAGTTACACATGTGCTGACGAAGCAGCTTGCAAGCAACTCAAAGGCTGAAAACTGTTTAGCCAAGTGACTCAAGTGACTCAAGTGACTCAAGGAATATTTATGACGAATGACTCTACCCTCAGAAAGTTGGGTTGGTTCATTCACAACTTGTGCACAGAAATAAGGACTTGACTCATGTAAACAACTCTGGCTAGTGCAACCGGCTTCAGTCACCTCAGTCTCTCTCTTTTGGTTTTTGGTTTTAGGAAGCAAGAAATGAACTAAAAGTGGCAGCTAGCAACACCTTAGTGACTCTGGCACGCTGCTATTTCAGTGATGTCGTATTAGAGCTGGTGTATCATCTGGAGCTGCCTGAAGAGTTTATTTTCATTACATTGGGCAACCTGTCATCCGCCTATGGTATGGTCACTTCCCTCTTTTCTTTCAAAGTGATTGTTTTTCATTTAAGGAGAGGGGATTATCTCTCTACCTAAAAATGTTACCGCTAAACAGAGCTCTGTTTGAGTGTGTGTGTAGAAACACAAGATTAACTGCTGTTGCTAGTTCTGGCCTCCAGATCATGAGCGATCCAGCTGGAGGTGCAAGCTCTAACCTATGCCCCTGAGTGAAGTACCTTAAGGATGGGAATGAGTGGAAGATCAGGTCTAGTGGAGCTCTTCTCCACCCCACTTGCCATCCCGCCCCAGTGCTCTCTCCCCTTGCTCTGGGAGTGAGTTGGGCATTGGGCACAGCTGTACACAGCTCTTCAGGGTGAATCCCCCACTGGCTTTCAATGGCTGCTTTAAAGCCATTCTGCTCTGCTTACGCAGCGCCAATGGCCTCGGAACCCATAGCATCCTGCCCCACAGTGTTTCTACGTGTGTTGTAAGAAGGCAGAGAGCAGCTGATTGTCTGTCTTCCTTCTCTTCTGGCCTTTCTCTGCAGCACTTAAGTGTATCCCTTTTGTGGGAATGATCCTGAAGGTCATGATCTCCATGTTGGCGTTAGTCAAGGACAGCAGGATGAGACAAGCATTTTGCGGTGGTAAGTGCCAGCACTTCCTGTAGGTGCCCCAAATGGATATTTAGGGGGTCTTGGTACAGATTTAAGTGACTGACCAAGTTTGCAAACAGGCCCTGAACTGTGCTCCCTTCCCTGGATTGCACCAGGTGCTGCATTCCTTGGCTCCCGTAGCACTCAGTGAAGTTGAGAGTGCTCCTTCCTTTGCAGGAGGTGCTGAGCATTTGTAAGTTCAGGCCCTTTATGACTCACGCATATCGTTTAAAATAAACAGACACAAAGGCTGAAGTTGCCCCTCTGCCAGGAGGCTCCTGGGGGAGGAGGTGAAGGGAGCAGATTTCATTACTGTACATTTAAAAATCCCCTGTTTCCCACTCCTCCACCCATTCTCTCTCCTCAGTTTCTTCATCATCATCATCATCATCTCCTTTCACCCTCTTTCTCTGTCTACTCCACTTCTCTCTTCCTTTGCTTTTCAGGTGATGCTCAGTAAGGGGTTAATCCTGCGCCCTTGAGGGAAATGGGAATTTTGCCATCCACTTCATAGAGAACAGGATTGGGCCCTAATTCCTCTTAGCAAGGACACTAGATGCACCTACTTTTAGGGCAAAGTGCTCCCCACTACCTTCAAATCCCACTAAAGCCAATGGCAGTGAGGAGCACTGAACATCTTTCAGACAAACTGTAACTCAGGATGAAATCATACAGTGTTCGGGTTCAATAAACAATAACTGCAGGGGACGAGAGTCTTCAAATGATGGTAATTGAAAAAAGATGGAGAGATGTACAAAGAAAAAAACCTTTTAAGAAACAAGAAATGGAATGGGGAAAAGAGAAATAGCTCCCAATTGATATGGGATTTCAGCATCTAGTCCTGATAGTAGCTGCCATGGTACTGGAGTAAACGATAGGCCTGGGTGTCTTCTCTGAGAAAGCAACTTCTCCTCATTATTACTATGTCCTTTTCACATTGCCTGTCTTCTCTCCTTCTGTGCAGTTCTGGAAAAATGCTCAAGGGCAGTGAATGTATATTTTATGAACTGGGAAAAGTGCCCATTCCCCAGAATGGGTGAATCACAATTCTGCAAGAACATTCTTCCCTTATATAGTCATGTGACCAGCAACTGGCTGAGCTGTGAGGAGCTGGAGGTGAGAATTGCTTGCTTTCTAAACCTTTAGCGGAAATTGTGATGTTACATTCTGTGTGTCTGGCACTCTTTGGGATGATGGCATTTAATGGTAGGTCCTTTTGGATGGAACAGGTTGTCATGTAAAACATCGAAAACCCATACGTTTATAATGTCACCACATCATGGAAATTCGGTCTGTACCCAGTGTACATGGAGTCTAGTTTTGTGCACCTAATGTGCAGATGAACCCGGGATAGTGGGCTAAATTAATTCCTGGTCTAAGTCCATTCAGCCCCAGTGGAGTTACAGCAGGGATGAGTTGGCCTAGAATGCATACTAATCTGGGGAAATATTTTATCTGGTCTAGTTGTGAGGTGCATTAGAATATAATCCTGACACCAACCCTACGAGTCCTGGTTCTTTACCAGGAAATATTGGGATAGGACCGTTCCGACAGTGGAACAAGGGAAACTGCACTCATTAGAAGTAGGAAAGTTGTGCCTATTGGAAGATATTGAATGAATTCATAGGAACATAAATTCTGTGTCTCATCTATGCAGCTCAAGAAGGCCATCATCAAAGCCCTTGGTCCCATGATGGGCATCCTGCTACACAAAAAGGAGCCGCAAAATCCGATATTTAAGGAGATCTCATGGCTCCTTGAGCAATATAAGGAGGAAATTGATGTTTTTCACGTCACCAAGGTGAGGTACCACTCATTAAGGTAACTGTCTCTGTGTGTGCATGTGTGAACTGCAGGAGGAATTTGCTGCCAGTGGGGTTTCCTGGTCTAGATAGTGACTTGTTAGATAATAAATATGCACACAAGTTCTGGGTTTATACACATGGTGACCCAGGCAACAAGATTTGTAGGTAACTGCCTCTGATGAAAAGCATCCTCTGTTTCCTGGGGAGGAGGAGAAGGAGATAAAAAACAAAACACCTGCACAACAAGATACTCCCGCCTTGTGATTTCCCAAAACATCCTGTCAACTCTGTGTCTCTCTTTTAGATCATAAGCTCCTCAGAGCAGGGGCTACCATATGTTGTCTCTGGTCGATACCAAGCCAACTGTCAACGGCTGAAAATTAATAATAAGGAGGCTTGAGGGTCATTGCTTTGCATTGCATAACTCAATAGATATAAAATCATTGCCTGTCTGTTTCATCTACCATTCTATGCAGTGCTCTTGTAGCCATGTTGGTCCAAGATATTGGAGCGACAAGGTGGGTGTGATAATCTAATTGAAGATATTGTCTCACTCACCTTGTCTCTCTATTTCATCCCCCCTCAGTACCACATGAGCGAGAAGTAAGGGGCCATATTCTGTCTTGAGTGGGGCTACACAGTTGTAAATGAAATCATGAGACAGCTCTAACTTCTTGGTAGTGATATTTACTCACCGTCTATGTTGGTTGAAGCTTTCTAGTACGGAGTATGTGGTCACTTTGGGGGTTGAAATACCCATGATTTGGAGGGAACCAATGTATCATGGACTTCTTTGATAGCATCAGGGCACTACACAACTGTGTAAACATAGTAAAGTATGTAGATGGCATCCGAGACATTCTGGAAGCTTCAAGCAGCAAAGGAGAAAAGTGTGTTAGATGCAGGAAGGAATTTGATTTTCATCTTTTTTTTTAATCAATAACCTGGCAGAGGACATAAAATCATCACTGATAAAGTTGGCAGATGAGATAAAAATGGGGGAGTGGTAAATAATGGAGAGGAGAGCTCATGGATTCAGAGTGATCTAGATCACTTAGCAAACTGGGCGCAAAGAAACAATATGCCTTTAAATACGGCTGAATGTAAATGTATGCGTCTAGGCACAAGGGATTTAGGCCACACATACATGATGGGGGGATGCTGTCCTGGGAAGCAGTGACTCTGAAAAAGATTTTGGGGGTCATGGGGCATAATCAGCTGAACATGAACTCATGCTGTGGCCAAAAAAGCTGAAGCTGGGGTGCATCAAAAGGGGAATCTCAAGGAGGAGCACAGTGGTTATTTTACCTCTAAATCTGGCACTTGTCTGACGACTGTTGGAATCCTGTGTCCAGTTCTAGTGCCCACAATTCAAAAAGGGTGTTGATAAATTGACAGAAGAGCCACAGTGACGAAAGGATTAGAAAATGTGCCTTACAGAGGGAGAATCAAGGAAGTCAATCTCTTTAGTTTAATACACAGAAAGTAAAAGGCTGTGTGATGGGGTTTACCTACCCCGCATTGGTTCAGCAGGGGTTAATCCTGCTTTGTGGGCCGAGGAGGCCATGCCCCCTCATCTCTGCTCGGCATGCTTCAGCTGGACCCAGGATACAAAAGAGAGCCGCTCAGCTCAGGCTGGGATGGCTGCCGAAGGGAGCAGAGGCGCATTGCAGGCTCCTGCAGAGAGACTGCCAGTGCTCCAGGATTCAGAGGCCAGCTGGACTGTGGCTGCAGCTGACCCCCAGCCACCCAATGCCAGAGATGGAGGAGAGACCCCAGAATCCCTGAGCGTCCCAGCTGCGGAAGAACGGGTGGGAAGCAGCCTAGGTGGACGAAGCATTGATCCAGTTGAGGTAGCGGGCTTGACTCAGCATGCTTTGGAAGGATCCCCGCTGAGTTGGTGGCAGATACCCCTGCGCCCTGGGCTGGGACCCTGTGCAATAGGTAGGACCCAGTGGAGAAGGGCTCACCACTAGGTAACACTTCCCTGCCACAAAAGGGGGTTCTATCGACTCTGGCCACTAGGCCGCACTGCCCTGCAGCCAAGGGTGGGTCTACTGACTTTGGCCACTAGGCCGCACTGCCATCCCGAGAAGGGCAGCCCAAGTGACTCAGGCTGTTGGGCTGCGGACCCTCACCCAAGTGCTGCTGCACTGATCCCGACCATTAGGCCATGCTGCCCTAGGAGCCCGGACTGCTGTGGTGGCTAGGGAGACTAGGCCAGTTGGGCCACTCCAGATCTACTTCAATTCCTCCTCAACCTGATACCACCCTGACGGGGTGGACCTATCCTGTGACAGGGTGACTTAATTACAGTCTCTAATATCTTACATGAGGGACTTCTATTATCTAATGGGCTCTTCCGTCTAGCAGAGAAAGGTGTCACTTGATCCAATGGCTAGAAACTGAAGCTAGACACTTTCAGACTGGAACTACGGTGTACATTTTTAATGGTGAGATAATTAACAATTAGAGCCATTTATCAAGGGCCGAGGCGGATTCTGACGACTTTTCAATCAGGATTGGTATGTTTTTCTAAAAGCTCTGCTCTGGGAATTATTCTGGGCAAGGTCTCTGGCCTGTGTCATACCGACCGGAGGTCAGACTAGATGATGGCAAGAATCCGGTCCGGCCTTGGAATCTAGGAATCCCCTGAATCTGCTTCAGTCACTACATATGGCTCCTTTGTGTGCCCACCATCTGACTTTCGCCCTCTGTTGCAGAGTCTGAGCCAGCTCTTGGAGGTCTCTGGTGAATATAAGATCCCTCTACCTAAAGCGAAGTTTCAAGCCATCTGCAGTGCTCTGCACAACCAGGTGAGGGGTGGTTTTGCTTGGATCCCTTGAGCTTAGGCACAGCAGATCTGAAGCATATTAACACTGAAAAATTGATGGAATGATCGTGCAGAGCCTGGGGACCTCCTCATGCCTTACTGATTTCTGCAGGCTCAAGAGTAAGCAGGGAGCGCTCTCATTTTCTTAGCTACTATCCAGCTCAGTTTGTAAAGCAATTTCACCATAAGGCGATTACCAGCGGGAGTCAGAGTTGTAAAGTAAAAACTGTGGCTGTGTCTTGATTAGGTCAGCTCTGCTGCTCAAAACACTTTAGCTTCTCTTATCTTATGTATTGGTCATTGTCTTTGAGTCTTGCTGTGCATGCAGGACCATCTCCCTGGGGTTCAGACCTCCAGTTGGACAAGCAGGAAGCGGAAGCTTAGAAATGAATTGAACATTTTTCTTTTCCCTTGCTTCTGATTAGTTTTTCTTTGACCATTTCCCTTCTTCCCACAGATCTGTTCTCCAGCTAAGCAGCTCAGCATTGAAAACCACAAAGAGCTGTTCCATTGTGTACTTCTGCTAGGTAAGGGGAAGACACTCTGAGTGACACTGTGGTTTCTTTGTAACTTCCTTACCTTTGTGAGGTACGGTAAGAAGAAGAGTTCTGCAGGCAGTGAGGATGTGATTTCTTCCCTTGCAGCCCGTTCTTCTCCTGATGACATGCTAGCATTTCTACACAAGCAGCAGAAGATTGAGCATGAGGCCGTTCGTGTGGTGTCTTTAGAGCTCCTGAGGGCTATTGTTGGGGCTGACTGTAAGTAACACAGGAGCAACTGTGCCAGCTGCCCTCTTGGCTGACATGCTGAGGGTTGAGTTGAGGACATCCAGAGCTAAAAGCTTGAGCTACTGGAGATTGAGCTAAAGAACCAAGGCTTTGTAGGCACGGCAGGGCTGCAGCAGACTCATCACCTCTGCAACTGGGGCACAGAGGCTCTAGAACACACAGTCACCAGTGGTTTGGAGATCCACTAAGGGACCAAATGCTGCCCTAAGTTACCCCTATATGGCCCCATATGGAAATCAACAGGTTCAACTAAGTGCTGAATGTTTCCCAAGATATTTGTCAAGGTCTTTTTCAACTTCAAATACAGAAGTTAACTTGGGGCTAATGCACGTTAACAAGAATCAGATAAAAATAGAATAATACTCCTGACTCGAGAATCCTAAGTATTATACACTCTAGACTAGATTCTGAGTCCTGTTATGCCGGTGTAAACACAGATTAACTTCAGGTTTCAGAGTAACAGCCGTGTTAGTCTGCATTCGCAAAAAGAAAAGGAGCATGAAAGCTCATGCTCAAATAAATTGGTTAGTCTCTCAGGTGCCACAAGTACTCCTTTTCTTTTTGCAGATTAACTTCAGTCACCTCAGTCTATCAAACTCCTTTATAATATTTCCATCATGGTAGTAGGATGGCACTATTTAGAGAAATGGAATTACTTTAGATTTACACTGGTGCAACTGAGACCAGAATCTGGTCCTATGTTTTCCCCACTGATTCTGTAGAGGAGAGAAGCTTGGTACTATTCTTAACTAGGGCCCTTTGAAATCCAGGATTAATTCCAGTGTGGAAAGTGAGTGTGTGTGGAACAAAGAAGTACTGTACACCTCTCCTTATCTTTCAGTGCCTGAGACAAGAGTTAAAAAGCTTCTGATTGTGAAATCCACTCTCAGTGATCAGAATGCTACGGTAAGATTGTGTGTGGAACAGTGAACTATTTCAATTTTTTCAGTGTTATGGGATGAATGGATATCTGGGTGGAGCTTTCATTCAGATCCAGATGAGAGACTGCAGAATAGAGAAGGCATGTCATTCTCCTGCCGGTGTTAAATGTATCCATGTTTCTAATCCAAGGAGACAAAATCAAAAGCATAATGGCCCAACTTGACTATCATACACATTGTAAGGAGAGTGATCACTTTAGATAAGCTATTACCAGCAGGAGAGTGGGATGGGAGGAGGTATTGTTTCATGGTCTCTGTGTATATAATGTCTTCTGCAGTTTCCACAGTATGCATCTGATGAAGTGAGCTGTAGCTCACGAAAGCTTATGCTCAAATAAATTGGTTAGTCTCTAAGGTGCCACAAGTACTCCTTTTCTTTTTGTCTTGATACAGTGGAAGTGCCTCTCGTTAAGTTATTATGGGTCGTACACAGGTTGCCTGGTCTGCCAGTGTCACAAATGCATTCTTGGTTCTTATGCTCCCAGGGTGGTAAAGGAAAATTTCTATTTAACCAGCTAAGAACATAAAACATAAGAATGGCTAACCTGCCTCCTGCAAAAGAATGGTTCATCTGGTCCAGTATCCTGTCTTCTGACTGCATTGTGTGAAGAAATGCTTCCTTTGGTTTGTTTTAAACCTGCTGCCTATTAATTTCATTGGGTCTTGTGTTAGGCGAAGGGCTAAATAACACTTCCTTATTGACTTTCTCTACACCAGTCATGATTTTATAGACCTCTAGCATATTCCCTCTTCGTCGTCTCTTTTCCAAGCTGAAACGTCGCTCTTTTTTTAATCTCCCTTGGGTGAGAAGTTATCCCATAGGCCTAATTTGTGTTGCACTTCTCCGTATTTCTTCCCATTCTAACACATCTTTTTTGAGATGAGATGACCAAAACTGCACGCAGTATTCAAGGTTTGGGGGTCCTGTAGATTCATATCGTGGCACAAAGAAAGTTGCTGTCTTCTTATCGATCCTTTTCCTAAGGGTTCCTAACATGTTGTTATTTTTTGACTGCATGTTGAGCGGATGCTTTCAGAGAACTGTACACAATGACTCTGAGGTCTCTTTCTTGAGTGATAACAGCTAATTTAGACCCCATCCATTTGTATGTACAATTGGGATTATGTTTTCCAAAGTGCATTACCCAGTACAGTACAGGAATCAGGGGCACAATGGTACCAGATGTGCCTGTTACTTTGGGGTAGGCTCATTGATTAGGGTTACTCTTCTTGGAGGGGGGGAGGGTCTGTAATTCTATTAATGTGCTGCTTATGTCACTTGTGTGGAGCTCTCCTCCTTCCTTCTGCAAGTCCCCTCCCAGTGGAGCTACCCTGCAGGACCTCGGTTCCCCAGGGCTGGGTCCCTCCAGCCGAGAACTAGATGAACACGCACGCACGCACTAGCAGAGCGAGTCTGAGCGGACCAGGTCCATCAGCCCTCTCCAGCTGATCCTCTCATATGGCCCTGTACTCAATGGGCTGGGTTAAGCAGCACTTTCAGCTGCTCCCCTCTTACGTGCCCCAAGTTTAACACATCCCTATCCCACTTTCACGTTACAATTGTACTGGTAGTAACCCACTTCATGAGCAAACCCCACAGTATTTTTGGGCACTACCGGGATCTTTAGCTAAGGTAAAAGAAGGGTTGCTGCAGAGTAAATGGGGGAAGAGGAAAATACAGAGTAAAATTGGGAGGGAGAGAGAGAGGGAGAGAGAGAGAAGCAACCAGCTGAACCACAAAAGTTATTTGTTGAATAATAGTGATAACTACACAAGGAGGGCTAAACAAACATAATGGTTACATTTGAAAGGTTAATACCTGAGGAAGAAAAGAAAATGGAGGGGCGGAGGGGGGGGAATCTCACCCACTCCATGAGGCTTGAACTGGTTGGGGTTCCCAGGTGGTGGTGGTAGCTCAGGGTCCTGAGTGCTGGAGACAGGCAGAGCCCCCCGCACGATCAGTCAGGAGATGGAATCCCAGTGGAACTGAAGCAGAGTTTGGGTCTATACATCAGAACCCTTACTTGGGCATAGGTAGGGGGTTTTGTAGAGAAAATACAATGGTTCAAGGGAGAACACTAGATTTGTTTATGGGTAAACTGATGGGTTTTCAAGGGTTTTCTTTAGGCTAGACAATAGGAGCTGATCACTCTTGGCTATGGGTGGTGGTTTTTTCCAGGGAGCTCACAAGGCAACTAGGCTGCTTCAGTATTTTAGGATAACAAAGATTTATTACTAGAATTGGTCTGATAATTGCTGAGCTAGGTGTGTGCAGGCGTAGGTTCATTAGCATCTGGAGCAGGGATTCCCATGATGCAGTGCGTCCCTGCTTTTCTGGTCCCAGAGTTCAGTGCGGTTCTCTGTTCCTCATTCTTCATGCTAATTCCTATCCCATCTTTCATGCAGATGAGGCTAGGGGAGTTGTCTCTGTTCTTCATTCTGTATGCAAATGGAGATGTCTTAATCTTGTCACCCTTCTCAGGAGGGGTCTAGGTGTGACTCCCAACACCCTTCATTGTTCTCTGCAAGCCTTTTCTCTGATGGGTTTGGGTTCAAACAGAGACTGGTGGGGGCGGGGGGTGTCTTTCATGAGTCAGACAGGCTAGATACTGCGCCCTGGTTCCCCAAAAACACAGAGCTGACTGGTCTCAACAATAGGGATGGCAAGTGAAGTCTAGTCCAACTGGAGACCATTCATTCTTCGTTCTTCCTTCTTTTTTCATTAGACTCAGGGAACTTTTGATCGGTTTGGATCTCTGATTGGACGCATAGCACCATACAGCTGTGATTCGCTGGCCACGTCCCGTCAGTGGGTGGTTGACTGTATCAGCTGCCTTCTCTGTATACAAGGTGAGGAGACCATTAGCAGGTATAAGGAATTCTTCACCTTCTTTCACTGTTGTAATGTCCATTTGTCTGCCTATCTAGTTCTTTCTGTCCTGTCTGTTGTCGCTTAGATAACAGAATGGTGGGCATCTTGTAAATACCTCATTAGAAGAGAAGATTCTGATGTGTAAAGAGCCTAGCACACTTTTGGGAACTGTACAACTAATAAATGGTCTGCATACAGGTAGATAAGCACTAAATTCCTTAGGGCTTGTCTACACAGGGACACTAAGGAAAGTTAATCCAAATGAACTAAAGGTGTACATTTAAAGTGCATGAGGTAAATGGCATTAAACACATGTGTGGATGCTCGGATTCTGAATTAAAATGGGCCTTATTAATTGTAGTGAATTCCATGGATGAAACTAACCTGAATGAAGGCCACTTTAATTCTAAATAAGTGTGTCCCCATAGGTGTTTAATGAAGTTTAACTAATGCATTTTGAAATGAATGGGGATTAGCTTTCTTGAATATCGCCATGGAGACAAGCCCTTGGTACTAAACATTTTCATTCTCTTTACCCTGCCACTGGCTGGATTGGAGGGGTTTCCTGGAATAATTCTGTAAACAAAAAGTTCTTCCAGCAGCCCTCTGGCATGAGCCTTCAGAGCTACTGGAGTAAGTAGAGGCCATTTTTCCCCTTTGTGAAAGAGTAGGATATTCTTTTCACCTAATGGCTAGATGTTAAGGGATAGAGCTTGGTTATCGTTTAAGGCCATTTCCAATGAGGGTGACCAGACAGCAAATGTGAAACCTCGGGACAGGGGGTGGGGGGGAATAGGAGTCTATATAAGAAAAAGACCCCAAAATGGGGACTGTCCCTATAAAATCGGGACACCTGGTCACCCTAGTTCCAATTATTATTAATCAGTCCTACAAACAGTGTTGGTGATTCAGAAACAGAATAAGGGACTCCAACCTTTGAATGTACGACATAGTAATCCCAGCATTGTTTAGAAGTGACTGATGAGCCTGGGTTTCTTGCCGAAGTTTTTTGTCTATCCCCGTCTCTTTTACAAGGAGAGTTTGGTGGAGGGATTCACCTCTAAACTGGAACCTCTGATCTACCTGCATGAGTTGTACTTGAAGAGGAGCTTAGATGTAAATAGTGAGAGCAGAGAGACTGCTGAAACCAGACACACACAGAAAGCTGCTCCAAGCTGAACACAGTGCTTGTTCAATCCTGGATCATTCACAATAACATTCCACTACTGTTAACATTCAGACATTTTAGGGTGTAATCCCGACTCCATTACAGTCAACAGGAGTTTTGCCATTGACTTCAATGGGGCCAAGATTTTACACTATGCTGATGACAACATAGCACATAGAATCATCAAATCATCAGCATAGGGCATAGCGAGCAGATCGAGGGACGTGATCGTCCCCCTCTATTTGACATTGGTGAGGCCTCATCTGGAGTACTGTGTCCAGTTTTGGGCCCCACACTACAAGAAGGATGTGGATAAATTGGAGAGAGTCCAGCGAAGGGCAACAAAAATGATTAGGGGTCTGGAACACATGACTTATGAGGAGAGGCTAAGGGAACTGGGATTGTTTAGTCTGCAGAAGAGAAGAATGAGGGGGGATTTGATAGCTGCTTTCAACTACCTGAGATGTGGTTCCAGAGAGGATGGTTCTAGACTATTCTCAGTGGTAGAAGAGGACAGGACAAGGAGTAATGGTCTCAAGTTGCAGTGGGAGAGGTTTAGGTTGGATATTAGGAAAAACTTTTTCACTAGGAGGGTGGTGAAACACTGGAATGCGTTACCTAGGGAGGTGGTAGAATCTCCTTCCTTAGAAGTTTTTAAGGTCAGGCTTGACAAAGCCCTGGCTGGGATGATTTAGTTGGGGATTGGTCCTGCTTTGAGCAGAGGGTTGGACTAGATGACCTCCTGAGGTCCCTTCCAACCCTGAGATTCTATGATTCTATGATTCTATGATAGCACATGGATCCTACCATATGAAGATCCATGCAGTAGGGGTTCAGTTTCCTTAATCGTTACAGTACTTTTTCTCCTTTTCTCCACTCCAGGCCAGTCCATAAACCTGGGCTCAGCAGAGGAGGAGCTGAGATGTCTCCGTGAAGCACTAAGAGCTCCAGACTCCGAGGCTCTGTTTCAGGCATCTTCCAAAATGGCCAGGGTAACGGACTCAAAAAGCTTGTGTGGATGTGCGAGTGACCGGGCACCGTTCATTTGACATTTGCTCTTTCCGTACTCGGAGCGAGCTGTGGGAGCGGGGCGTTGGCTGCTAGTAACCAGCAAGATGCTTTTCATAGATGTGTGCTCTGAATGCCACGTAAAAACCAGATTCCACAGAATGTTGCACGCCCATGAAAATGTGCACGTGGATGCACACGCATGTACCTATCCAGCAGGGCCGGCTCTTGCTTTTTCACTGATCCGGAGCGGTGAAGCACAAAAAATAATGAAATAAAAGACCCCCATGCCGCCCTAAGATTGGCCGGAACACCGCCCCTTGCAATCTGCCGCCCCAAGCACGAGCTTCCTCGGTGGGTGCCTGGAGCCGGCCCTGCCATCCAGCCATCCAGGAGAAAAACTGTGTTAGTGGAACATCAAGCTGAGAAACCACCCAGGATTCATTCCGTCACCTTGTGGGTTTGCCTTCGCCGATATTTGTGTGCACGCCTCTCTTGACTGACTTCTGTGTGCTGTAAAAAGATGCAGTGTATGTCAGAGACTACAAACGGGAAACTTACCTCCTGCCTATCCAGTACAATGTTGTGCTAACTATGCAACAGAGACTTTGCCTCTAACCTGATATCATTAGTGTAGAAGACAAAAATGTAGTCTATAGACTAGAGAGAGAATTGTAATCCCAAATGGCGAGCTAGACAGGAGGCTAATTCACCATTTGCTGATGCATGTATCTTTTTTTCCATTTTTAAAAGTGCTGGAGCCAAACATCATGGCGGTCTCTCCTGTTTTTGATTTGTTCCCAGGTTGTTAGTGAGTACTTTCCTTCGGAACAGGCCACAGACTTTATTGAGGCCACATTGGGTGGTCTGCTGTCTGCTAACCCCACCTGTGCCACGGCAGCTGGACTGTGGATGAAGATCATCCTAAAGGAGTGTGGAGGTGCCATGCTGGACGAGGTAAAACTGGGAACTGGAGAGCTTTTCTACCTGAACTCTAGGCTTTTTGATCTTTGCCCTCATGTGTAAGGAAGAAAAATCTTGCTGTTTCTCCCCCTTGGACATAGAATCGATTCCATCTCTGTTTCTACACTAAGATAGGCAATGGCAGAATCAATAGCAGTAGACCAAGATAATCCAAGGGAAAAGGAAGATGGTTGGTTGTTTATTGGTCTAGCTTGTTGCCACAGTATTCAGCCAAGAAAGGCTTGAGAAAACAGACTCTGGGGAAAAGACAAGAAGACAGAATGACTGGCACTTGGAGGCCTCCAGGTATTAGGAGGCCTATGGTTAAGGGCTACATGGATTAAAAAGAGCACTGGGCTATTGCCAGCCTCTTGCCAGGTTTCTGAGCCTGGGCTCCAGCCCGAGCAGGAACAGCTCCACTTTTAGCCCCATCGTGCAAGCCCCACAGGCCCAGGTTGACCTGAGCTCTGAAACTCAGTGCTGTGGGATTTTTTTGCTGTGTAAACCTACCCTTTCAGAAGAGAAGGAGGGAGGGAGAAAACTCTAGTGTCTTTGGGATCCACTATTTATATGCCTTATTCTGGCGCCCAGTGCATTAGGGCTAGATGAAAGGAGCACTCCACAAATCTTCTAACAAGGCTGGTGAAAGGCCTCAGGACAGGGAACCCTCGCAGCAGAACTGCCATGTTTGCACAGTGTTTTGAAGATGTGAAGGGCTAGGAATGAATATGAGAGGTAGTCCCCTGTTCATAGTCCCAGGCATTTGCACACTGTCTTTAAAGCACTTGCATATTTTATGCTTGTGGTTGTTGATGAGCTCTGCATTCTCGAGGCAAATGGTCAGATTTGGCTGCTTAAATCACACCTGCAAAATCTGGGCAAGCAAAGCCGCCTTTTGTGCATGTGAACTGGTTTATGTAATGCACAGCTGGGCACCACCACATTAAATTACCTGGTGTGTCTGTGTGTGTGTCAGGGTTAATTTTTACAGCCGTGTGTGGGCAATTTGTGTGGGTTCAAGTTACGCAGACGTATTTGAACATTTGCTTCTTGAAGTGAGGCATTTCTAAAAAAGCAGCAAATGGCTAAATAAAGGTTTTGATTCTGTAGAATGAATGGAGAGAAAGAAAAAGGGACATTTCTTTCTGGTTTTGTTCCTTCCAGGTGCCAGATATCCTGGCTATACTATATCGCCACATGCCTACGATCCAGGAGGGCAGCTTGAGGCAGTTCCTGGTGGAGGCAGTGTCCATTCTAGCTCACCATCACCAAGAGGCAGTGATCTCCAGCCTCCTCAGCAAACGTCTGCCGATGGACAGGTATATACCGCTACCTATTGCATTCATCTTGGTAAAACCTGGATCCCACAGCTTTACTAGGAGATGTAGGGCTTCATTTAAGCCACAGACAGTTTGGGATCATTCCTAAGGGTTAAGAGCCTGGCTCTTTCTGCAGGAAGGTCCAAGAACACGTTAAGGTGGGGTGCGGAGAGAAATTAAGTGTCATTCTGTTTCCATTCATGAATAGCTGCTTTGACATCCTAAAGACCTATCTTTACTGGTATAACTGGAGTGTACTGTTGGAAACATCTACCTCTCTAGACGCCTGAATTGAGCTCACTCTGGAAATGAGCAGTGGCTGTTGGTTTCCTGGTAGCATGACAGCTTCAGGTGCAAATCCCTGGCTGATTGCAAAGACTAGGGCCAATATTATCATCAGACCTCTGCTTGGTATCAGTGAGGGTGGGGCTGCTAGAGCAGTGTTGCCATCCTTGGTACTTAAAAGTGGACTGGAAGCAGATCCACCATTTTGTTTAAAGATCCCTAACTGAGTTATCAGTGATCAGTGCTGGAATCTAAGACCATAAGAACAGCCATACTGGGTCAGACCAAAAGGCCATCTAGCCCCGTAGTCTGTCTTGCGACCGTGACCAGTGCCACATGCCCCAGAGGAAATGAACACAACAGGTCGCTGTCAAGTGATCCATCCCCTGTTGCCCAGTCCCAGCTTTTGGCAAACAGAGGGTAGGGACACCATTTGTGAAGGGGACATAGGATGGCCATGAATATTCGTTCTCATAGTTGTATGTCCATCGAGTAGGAATCTGGCTGTTCTTTCATCCACTTGCCTTCCAAACCCTAGATCTTTGGGAGCCACATGCTCATGATTCCATATTGACTGGGAAGTGGAGAAAACAGGAAGTGAGGTTGGCGCTCTGTGTCCTGTCCTTCTGAAGTCTAGTATTAATGGTTAGGCTGCAGGAAGACTAGGTCACTTAACTTAGTTCTGTAACTGGAAACTCCATATTTAAACACAAGGAGAGTTAAAGGAGGACAGGACTCTTAATTCTCTCATCATAGGCAAGGAGAACATTTGGTCTTTACTAAAATATGACACATTCAGGGTGAGCCACAAAAGTGTCCAGGGCTCACCTGTAACTTCTGTTAACCTGCAGTGACACTGCTGAGCTGTGGAGATCTCTGGGGGGAGACCCCTTGCTTGCCACTCAAGTCCTACAAGCCCTAATAGAGAAGATAAAGACTCCAACAAGAACAGAAGGCAGCATCACCTCAGAGACAGAAATTGACAAGCATTTGGCAGCTGCTGAACCTCTCTCAGTAAGTTAGATGACAGACACGTCTTTCAGGCTTTCCTGTGCCCTGTGACAATCCTGCTGATGGAAAGCGGGAAGTGTGGTATAATATTGCTGTGTGGGCACTTCTCCTCTGATGGACTGTTTCCCTGAGTCCGGCTCTGCTGTCTGTGGAACAAATACGGCAGTTTTAGCTACGTTACTGATTTCCTTAATACTGTCTGGCCATTAGAAAGTCTTTGGAGCAGGTTTCTCACAGTGCTTTGCAAATCTTCCTTTGGACTCGCAGCATGCCTTGGGAGGTCATACACATTTATACAGATGTGGGAAAGTGAGCCACGAGTTAAGCAAGTTGCTCGCTGTCATTCAAGTTGCTGGCCGAAGGGAGAATTTAGTACAGCAGACATCAGAAGGGGAGAGAGGGTGTGATGGTGTTGGGAAGAGATCTCCTTTTTTACCATGCTCTCCTTTCAGGCAACATGTGCCATCTTTGAGGTGGTGTCAGCCCTGCAGTCGAGCAAAGCTGTGCGGGAACTGCTCCCAGAGTTGTTTCCTGTTCTCCTGCAGCAGGTCAGCCAAACCCTCGGACAAAAGCTGCCTTTGCCAACGAGAAGCAGCCCGAGCGAAATCCGAAAAGGGCTACAACTTCCTGAGGGCAACCCTTGCCGGTAATTAGAAGGAAGGGAGAGAAACAAAGAGAATTCCAGGAGAGTTGTTTGACGCTCCCCAGGAGTTCCCAGGGTTACGAGGCACCTTACCACCACGTGCCCTTTGAGTGAGGAAGTCTTGTCTGTGCCTGCTGTGGGTCAGTTCCCTGAAACTACCAGGCTCTGGCAAAACAAACCCTGCCACCCAGGCCTCCTCAGACCTCAGTCTCTTTGTACGGGTTAATGACAGGCACACACCCACCCCCGAGTCTTCTGACCATTCCGTATAGTGTCCAGCCCTTTATCCACTGAACTCCCACAGAATTGTCAGGCCTGCTGTTCCCAATGGAACAGTACACACCAGTTTATTACTTCTTCTTTAGACTCTGTACTCAATACTTATACTCTGTACTGCAAAACACACAGCACTTAGATATATTTCTAGTGAAAAGAAGAAGGGAGATTATCAAAGAGCAGAGATTCCAGTGACCGTGAGTAAGAATGCAAGCAAAAAATGGTTACATTTCAAATGAAATCATATCCTGCTCCTAGAAACTAAACTTAACCAACAGGTTAACCTCCTGTCTCAAGATGTTTCTCACCCAAAGTTCTCAACCAAGCCTGATCGCGACCCCTCTTTCATGAAGCAAACTCGCGGTCCATCTACTTCCTAAGTGAAAGATGTCCCCCAAATAGACTAGAGCAAACCTTTGATGTGTGCCCCAAAATTGGGTCCCCACCCCCTGTCTACTTCCTGCTACTTTTCTTTCTTTGAAGTTCTCACAGTCCTTCTCAACTGAATGTGAACCCTACATGCTTAATGTACATGTAAACAAACAGATGGATAAACATTTCTTGCCTGAAAGAAAACCATTTTGTCACCTTTCCTGGTGACTAGTCCCGAGACACAGATCCTAAGAATGTAATTTTCAATGCATATCCATGACTCTTGACACAGCATCTGTACATGCGTTTCACAATGATATTGGTGACATGGGCTTTTATTTGAGACTCATGGGGCAATCTTTTAGTGAGCTAGAATGTATGTACCAGGCCCCTCGGCACCCACTCTGTGCCCCTCGCCAAGTTAACACTAAGATTCCTGAGTCCTCAGTTGACTTCAGCTCTGGTAGCACATTAATGTACATTTCCCACCAATCTCACAACATGATTAGTTTCTCTTCTTGTTGTGTTTCTTTATTCCATGCCAACAAGGTGCTCAAATTACAGACTTCATGGTTTTATAATGTCTCTGAATTTTCCTAGGAAACCAGGATCTCAGCTCTGTTCACAGATGGGCAGCAGGTATCAAATAAACATAAGGAAGTACTACTTCACACCACACACGGTCAACCTGTGGAACTCATTGCCAAGGGGTGTTGTGAAGGCCAAAAGTATAACTGGGTTTAAAAAAAAAAAGAATTAGATAAGTTCATGGAGAACAGGTCCATCAATGGCTATTAGGCAAGATGGTCAGGGATGCAACCCCAAGCTCTGGGTGTCCCTAGGCCTCTGACCGCCAGAAACTGAGACTGGACAACAGGGATTGGATCATTTCATGATTGCCCTGTTCTGTTCATTCCTGCTGAAGAAGCTGGCATTGACCACTGTTGGAAGACAGTGTACTGGACTAGATGGACCATTGGACTGACCCAGTAAGGCTGATCTTATGTAGTGGCCACAGTGGGTCAGGTTTTCAAGATGGGTGCCTCAGTTTTGTCCACAAAACTTGAATTTGTTCAGATGGATGGGTACCTAGCTATGTGATTGCTGGCGCTGCAGACACGAGTATAGATTCTGCTCATGCTGTTGGCCCATGTGCAGGCCCATTTTAGGTACCTATATGTGACGGGGTGGTAGGCTGTGCCCCGGCCTCTTCCATGGACACAGACTGCTCCGAGTCCCTCCAAAGTGTTCTAGGGATGCCTGCTCCTGAGATCCTGGTGGTAAGGGCTCTGATGACTGTTTGACCCCACTGGATGATCTTAAGTCACCTTTACGCTTGACCTTTGTTTTCTTTCTCCTCCCTCTTGTCTCTACTTTCGTGTCTAGGTTCCTCCAGCCCCTTTACATATATTTCCTCTTTACCTGGCCCTTCAGGTTTTATTTCCACCCTCCTGGGCCTCCATACCTGCCTTGGTGTCCCTGTTAGAAAGGGATTCCAGTCCATGCCCAGTAGAAGGCAGTGGGGCAATCCATCCACTACCCCTACATGTTTCTGCCTAAACTTCCCCTTAATTTTCAGAGTCACCTCTGCCACTGGGCAGAATTTCTTGTCCACATGGACCTGGTATTCAGTTTTGATCCTACCTCTGGGAAGTATCCAGTGGGGTTTCACTAACTCCTGCCTGATTAGCAAACAGGATGAAGCTGTGTCCATTAGTCCCTTTGGTGGCTCCTCCCTACCCAGACCGATATGGTAGGTACTTTCTTTTTTCTTCCCTGCCTGGGAGTCTTGTCCCAACCACAAAACTGGGCAAACCCACAGTCCATTTTCGGACAGTCTCTTTTTAGATGTCCTTCAGGTCCATGTCGGAAGCACGCCGTAGGCCAAGCTCCCACTACAGTTCCTTGAGGCTCCTCCCTCTTCTTCTTGCTGCCCTTCCCAGCTGTAGGCACTCTGGTCCTTCTCAAATCTAGTCCCTTAGACCACTGACTCACTCTGGGAATGTCCGCCTCTGCAAATTCCTCTCACTTTAACTGTGGGGTCCAGATGAACTGGCTGGCGCCACAGAACCCATACTCGGGTATGCTCAGGGAGACTCTGAATAATCCATGATCTCCCCCACGGTCTGAGTATCTGGCCTTACCAATGAGTGGCCCAATCTTTTAATTTCTGTCCAAATGCACAGAGGCATAATCCCTCAATCCATCTTTCAACTCTAGATTTCTGGCAGTACTTTTCTGTGGACAGGCCCCACCTCGTCCAGCATGGCTGCCTTAATCATGTCACAATCTCTTGCCTGCTCATCACTAAAAGCCCTAGATGTGCTTCCCCGGTTAAATAGGGTGTCAGTTGAAGGGCCCACATTGTTCTGTCCCTAGGAGGTCTCACTGCTCCTCCTTGAAGAGTAACCAAAAACACATCGGGGTTGTTCGCGGGTCCCATTTTACAGTCTCATCTCCTGTGCCTGGTTTCCATTTCCTGTCACGGGACTCACCAAACTTTGGAGGAGTTGTTGCCAGACCTGGGCTTGCTCCCGTATAAATTCCTGCCGACTCTTTTGCTGTTAAACCTACCGTGCAAGGAAAGGCTGTTTTTCTGCCTGCTGGGATTGTTGGAAGGTCTGTCGGGTCTTCTACACCAGCGGTCTCCAAACTGGGGTGCGCGGGATGATCCCGGGGGGGGCATGGCAACAGTAGCGCCGCTGGACGGCACTCCGCCGTTTTTTTCATTCGGCGGCAGCTCTGCATGTCCATGGCTGGTGCTCCCCTCTGGCGGCCCGCCTGCGGCAGGTCTTCCATCGGTGGCGCGACTGCGGCAGGTCACCCTGGGGGTGCGTGAGCCAAAACGTTTGGAGACCACTGTTCTACACCAGCAGTTCTCAACCGGGCCGGTTTTAGGGGGTCTGCCAAGCAGGGTTGGCTTTAGACTAGCTGGGGCTCAGGGCAGAAAGCTGAAGCCTTGAGCCCAGCACCTGCACTAAAGCCTCAAGCCCCTGCACCCTGTGGGGTTAAAATCTGGAGCCAGGAGCCCAAAACTCTGATGCCTGGCAGGGCAGAGGCCTGAAACTGGGCCATGGAGTATTTCTAGCATGTTGAGGGTGGGGGGAGGCTCAGAAACAGAAAGGTTGAGAACCCCTGTTCTACACTTCTCTTTGCTGCTTCATCACCCATTTCAGTGTTCCCTCCATTGCCTGGACTGCCAAACCTCTACACCGGCTTCTCCAACAGGCTCTCCATTTGCATAGATAACAGGGAAATCCCTGATGAGCCCCCAGCTGTGACAGAGAGGGGTGTTGCACCCCCACATCTTCCACAAACACAGACCGCGTTGAGACTTTTTTGCTTGTAAACACCAACGTATAGTCTATTTAATCCCCCTACCAATACATAGCACCTTTATATTGTATCTCAACTTTCTAAGCTCTTCTCCAAAAGTCAGGTGGGGGGTAAGGTGTTTCCACTCAGAGACCTCACTTTGTCAGGCTCTCCTAGCTTTTTGTCTTTCTGTTTCTCTTAGGGTGACCAGACAGCAAGTGTGAAAAATCAGGACGGGCGGGGGGGGGATAGGCACCTGTATAAGATAAAGCCCCAAATATTGGGACATCTGGTAACCCAAGTTTCTTTCTCTGTCTGTTCCCCTCAAAGGGCTCCTGCCCATGTCCTTTTATACAGTTTCCCTGTTAATGGAATGATTGGTTCCTTGACTCACTAGCTCCAATCTGACCTCGTAATCAGGTACACCTCTATCCAATTAGGCCTTCTGTGAGGAACCGAATTAGTACGAATAGTGACCAGAGTGCTGACTCAAGTGCAAACCCTCAGCACTCTGTCTATCTGGAGATATGACCCCAAAATGTCCATTAGTGATCACCACACTCTATGCCCCCTGTTTCTGGTCCTGATCATGTATCTTTTCCATATCACTGTACTCTGCTAGTGCCCATACTCCTTGCAGAAAGAGAAAAAGCCCTGGCTGGGATGATTTAATTGGGGATGGGTCCTGCTTTTGAGCAGGGGGTTGGACTAGATGACCTCCTGAACTCCCTTCCAACCCTGATATTCTATGATTCTATGATTCTATGAAAAAGGACTGCAAAATTTTGTCCCTAGCAAAACTAGTCCTATGAGATGTATGAGACTGAAACTTACCTCCCAGCATCAAGTCCTTCCAGGGACACTGGTGTCCAGGACATTGCCAATGGATGAACTGTCGATTGAACAGCAGACCTGAGAAGTAACCGGGGCTTCCTGACTCTCTGTTCAAGCTGCACCTTCCTCCTGATTACTGCAGTTCTGTGCCTCTCTTTCCCCAGGCTTTCTATCAAAGCATTAGAATCTGTGCTTTTCAAGGGTGGGAATGAGAGACTGGTGAGAGAGCTCAGGAAGCAGAGGACTTGGACTCTTGTGGAAAACCCCAAGACACACCATGAGGGAGTGTGTCTGCTGGTGAGGTAAGAGATCTAGGAGGCATCATTTTATCCTTGGGAATGAGTAGCCAATAGAGTGGCTGAGAGGGAACCTCCCGTTTATAGCTTTGTGGGCGGGGGGTGCGAGGGTGTCCTGGGTGGAAACACACAGCTCCCACTCCTAGATATCAGAGCTGTATGCTCAGAGCAGCTGATTTTTTGAAGTGTGCAATCTAGCCCATGAGCGGTTTCTTTTGTCTTCCAGGCTTCTGCTAAGATCTGGACTCATAACACCTGAGATCATACAGAGTCTCCTCCCCTGGGTGAATTCCCCCTCAGAAAACCACCGAGTCACCAGCACAGCTTTCCTTGCCCAGGTAAGACACAGGGCTCTGAAGAGCAGTTTCACCATTAGACTCTTGTCTGCCTTTCTTTCGGGAGTTCTACAGTTCAGTTCATAGGAGTAATTGTCATTTTAGACAGTAGAATAGGTCCTCCTTTATATGGAAACCTCACCAGGAACTTCACGATACCTTTCTGAGTCCTTCTCTCTCTCTCTGTGGTTTTTATTGCCGTCATTGCCTATACTAGCTACACAACCACAGGTGCTGGCTGAGAGAGATACGGACAGAGTTTGGATGACTGGACCTCTTCTGCCAAGTCCTAGTGCTGATCCTAACCAACAGCTCCTGATTTTGGTTTAGCTCAGCACATCTTCTGAATGAACCTAGTGTCCTAATACTACCAACCAAGCAACCTACAACTACATTAATGTCTATCTTAGGTTCTCATTACTCTAGTATCGGAGTACCTCTAAACTCTTTAATGTCTGTATCCCCACCACACTCCTGCGAGGTAGGGAAGGACTATGTTTCCTATTTTACAGGCAGGGAACTGATGCACAGAAGGGCTAAGTGACTTGCCCAAGGTCACACAGGAAGTATTTGAGGGAGCAGGAAATGGAACCTGGGTCTTCTAAGTCCTAGGCTAGTGTGGGAATACCTGCTGGAGCATCCTCCCTTTCCACAGTCCTCCTCCAAAATCTGCATCATATTTCCCACTTATGCTAAGCAACTATCTTCGGGGCTTATCTGGTTCTAAGAAAAACAACCTCTCTGTGCCCGTGATGGGCTGTACCTGGGCTTTAAGGCTCCTTACAAGAGGCCCCATGGTCCTACTACACCCTGCCCCAGGAAAAGAGCCCCCAGTCTGGGTCTGTCTAGAGAGGCCTCATGAAAGCAGCCAATCCGAGCCCATCAGGCTTGGTTAAAAGGAGCTGAAGGGCTTTAGCAGGTCAGTTCCTGGCAGGAACTGGAGGGGCAAGAAAGGGCGCTGCTCTCTGGCCACAGAAATTCAGGGGACAGCCAGAGTTTGATTCTGGCAGCCTTTACTTAAGCTGGGTTTTCAGGAAGAGAGTCCCGAAGAACTTTAACCCTGAGGTGAGGGTGAAGCTAAAAGTGGCCGGTAGGAAGAAGCAACAATGACCTGAAATCAAGCAGTGCCTAGCTCCTGTTTATAGGATCCATGGTTTGGAACCCAGAGTTAGGGGCAGGCCCAGGTTCCCCTACCACCAACAGTGGCATAAGCCCCATGGAGGGGACAATGCTAATGGAGAGCTTGAACAAAGGGCAGAATGTAAAGGACCCAGAGTTGGGGCTGGAGACCCTAGTGAGGACAATGGGACTGTTCTTGACTACCCCAGAAGGGGTTCCTTTGGACTTTGGGATTCAGCCAGAGGCCTGAGCCACAGAAGACGCACTGAGGACGGCTGGCAGGGTGCACCAGGGGTGAGAAAAGGACTGTGATACCATACCCAGCCACTAAGAGGCTCTCAAGAGGTGAGTGGATCCCTATTCTAGTGCCCAAAAGGAAAGCTCCATGTTTTGTAGACCTTTCTTATTTTTGTGGAATTTCTCATTTGTGTTACAGTGTATTATGTGCCAAGTATCAGAGGGGTAGCCATATTTGTCTGTATCCTCAAGACTGGGGCTGTAGGAGGACTCCTTGTTGTTTTTAGTGTATGACATGTCTGCTCAAATTCTATTCCCAATCTTAATGATCATATTGGGGCTAATGGACAGGTTGATTTTCTTTCAGCTAATGAGTGATCCCATGCTCAGGGAGAAGAAGTTCCTTAAGCCAGTCTTACACATCTTGGAAGAAAAGTCACATGACAGGAACAGCATTGTCCGGCAGATGGCTGTAAGAGGCCTGGGAAATTTAGTCTATGGGGTGCCTGAGAAGGTAAGAGAGAATACTGACTAGAATGCAGCATAATTAGAGAAACCAAGGAAAATAGTTGTTCGGAGTTTACAGAAGCTGCACACAATGCACTAGGCCAAATTCTGCTCTCTCACATACCCGAGTAACCTCTTTGCAGTCAATACAGAGCAAGCTAAATCCTTTGCTAAGTTGGGCATAAGCAAACAATCTGTACACTTTAATATGACCATGTGTAAATGTCTCCATCTAGGAACAAAAAAAAAACAACGCAGGCCATACTTACAGGATGAGAGACTCTATCCCAAAAAGCAATGATGCTGAAAACCACTTGAGTCATGGCAGAGAATCAGTTGAACATAAGGTGTCCCAATGCAAATTTGTGGCCAAAAGGGCTGAAATGATCCTTAGAGGCATAAAGAGAGGAATCTTGACTAAGAGTAAAGAAGTTCTTTTCCCTCTGAATATGACACTCATGTGAGCACTGCTGGAATGCTGTGTCCAGATCAGGTGTCCACAATTCAAGAAGGATGCTGATAAATTAGAGAGGATTCAGAGAAGAGTCCCAAGAATTCTCAAAGGATTGGCAAGATACCGCTAGTGATAGACTCAAGGAGCTCAATTTATTTAGCTGTACAAAGAGAAGGTTAAGGAGTGACTTGAGGACAGTCTAGAACTACTCACATGGGGAACACATTTTGAGAATGGGTTCTTCCCATTAGCAAACAAAGGTATAAGAAGATTCAATGGGGGAAAAGGAAGCTAGACTAATTCAGACTGGTAATAAGGCATTGATTTTTAATGGTAATTTTAATTAACCATTGGAACAATTTACCAAGGGTTGTAGTGGATTCTCTGTCACTAGCAATTTTAAAATCAAGATTGAACGTTTTTCTAAAAGATACACTCTAGTTCCAACAGAGACTATTTCGGGGAAGTTCAATGTTATGCAGGAGGTCAGACTGGATAATCACAAGGGTTTCTTTTGGCCTTGGAATCTAAGTAACTAGGAATCTAATAATAGGATGACACAGGTGTATTATGGCACCAAGTTTGGCTCATTGTAGCTCAAACCTGGTCTGAAATATAGCTATAGGTATATTTAGGGGATGGGGGGGTGGGAGGAGGAATGGGGGGGTGGGAGGGGGAGATGAAATTCCCACAGCTTCATAACTGCTAAAGAAAATGTATTAGAAGTGTGATCAGTGATCAGTGTTCTTTAATGTCGTATGTTTGTCCAGCTGAAAAAGCACAAGAAGTTTCTTATGGTCATCCTGATCAGGGCCTTAAGTGACCCTTTCAGTTCTGAAGTCATTGGCGAGAGCATGAAAGCAGTGGCCAAAGTCCTGAAGGAGCTGAAAGAGAAGGACATAGGTTCTTCCTTCAGAGACCTCACCCAAGAGATCCGGACCTACTTTGACAACGTATGTGACCAGAACTCTCCAGCCCCAGTTCAAGCGATCTTGATTAGACTCCATTTACTCCCTGGGCATTGCTCATGTCAGAGTGAAGAGATGTTTCGGCCCCAGGGAAGAGAGGTGTTTTACGGAGGAGGAGAACATTAGGAGGATGGGGATGACATCCCTGCTCCCACAGTCTCCCCCTTCTGTTCTTCTTTCTTGCCACTGAGAACCTCAAAGAAAGTCTGAATACTAGATTAGGTAGCTAGATAACCATGAAAAGGGGGTTCCAAGGTACAATAGAGAGCGTTGGGCCTGCTCTATACCATTTTTTTGTGAGAGGGTTGGAATGATTCCATTTTGCAGAGAATTTTGAGATGTCAAATTTTGGTTTTGTTCCTATTTGTGGCAATCCCTCTCCCCAAACTTCAAAACTCTTTGTGAAACAGAATTCCTCTTCTTAGCCGAGCTCTATTGAAAGCCTTGGGTCCGGGCAGTCTGCTCTCAGACTATCCCGGTGCTGGGAACCCAGGAAACTGTGGGAGCTAGAAGTGCCAGGGAGTTGCAAATTTGAGAGCCAGGGTCCCAGACGCTGTGGGTTTGGAAGCCCACGATCCCAGTCAGCCTGCTAGATCGGCTTCCAAGGAGCTGAATGGGTGCACTGGCAATACAGCAGGCAGGTTTCTAAGGACCCCTGCCTGGCTTCTGGAGGAATTTCATCAAAATGGAACTGTCGCTCAAATAGTTTAATGAATCAGCAAATTCGAAACAAAAATTAGTTCATGAAAGTGTTCCCGACTAGCTGTAGTTGGAATCCCTCGACTTTAGCGTAGAAGAGATGGCTGTGCGAGGTACGTGATGTGATTTTCCCTTAGTTACTAACTTGTGGGGCTTTCTTGGCTGTAGGAGGACGATGCTCTTCGTTTATGGTCCTTTGTCCTATTTGGCATCCTGGCCCGCCTGACCAAAAGAAAATGGAAGGGCTATTTCGCCGAGCAGGTTCGACAGAGCTGGGTCACACTTCTGCTGCACCTGCAAGACCCGAACCCCAGGGTTTCAGTGGTAAGACCGAGAGTGACTTATTTACTAAGCCAAAGGAATCTTCCTCCCAATGACAGGGGAGCTCTGCTATTCCTGCCTGCTCTGGAGGTCCAAATTCCCCCCTCAGTTCATTGCCCTCCTGCTGAGTCAGTTCCCGCCAGGTTGGTCCATGGCTGCCTCACCAGAATCCAGGATAGGTCATGGGTCTGAGCCCGACAGCTCTCTCTTCCTGTCTGTCTCTGCACCCCAGGCCCCTGCCTCCCCAGAACAGAAGAGAGACCTGGTGAAGCAGCTTTCGTAGGTAGATCTGTTCCAAAAAGACATTGATGCTACCTCCAGGTTGCAGTGGAAGCTCTCCCCTCTATTAGTCATTCCTGCATGTTTTCTGCCAATTACATCCAGATGAATCCCTTTTTATCCTGGAATAGATGAGCAGTCAAGCAGATGAGTTCCCTTTGAATGACCAAAGCACTCAGTAGGGAACAATTAAATGGTGTGACACGCTTCCTTTTTTCAGGAATGCAGAGCTACGTTTCACCTCTGTGTCCCGTTTTTGGGACTGAAGAGGCTCCAAACTGCCGTGAATGAACACCTTGATGGCACAGCCGAGCTGAAGCCTGAAGAGCTCCAGGTGGACATTTGCAGACACCTTGTGAGTGAGCTGTTGAAGTGTCTGAGATTCTTGACTGGAGTGGCGTGTGGTGGTGTAGAGATGTGTGATGGGTAATGGAAATAACGGTCAGAGTGGGATATATGACTGAGGGTGATGGGAAATGTAAATCTGCCACAGATCCCCATTTTTCCCACGTCCACCCAGTCACCTGTTCTTTCTCTGATTTACCTGTGGCTCTTAAAAGCATGTGCTGGCAGTCAAAGGGCACTTCTAGCCAGAGAGAGCTCATGTGTCCCTGATTTCCTCTAGGCCAAAGAGAATGCCGAGCTGCTGGAGAACTTGTACAAAAGCACCATCATGTACTTCTTTAGCAGATGGGAAGAGATCCGGGCAGTTGCAGCCAAGTTAGCTGGTGAGAGATGATGCCCAGTGTCCCTTTTGGTATTCCCATTGAGGGAGAGAGAAAAAATCCCACTGTGCAGCACTGAGCTGCCATTAATCTCTCTATGCCTCAGCTTCCCATACATAAATGGGGATGTTAATATCCCTACCTTTCCAGTGTGGTGGTTGGAGAAAATCATGACTTGCTATAAAGTGCTTTGGGATTGTTGCAGGGAAAGCACGGTGCAGTCATTTAGTAGTAGAGGCTGGGACACTGTCTCATAGGGCATGTTTACACTTGGAGCTGGGGGTCTAATTCCCAGCTTGATGAGACATACCCGCACTAGCCCTGAGTGCTAAAAATAGAGAGTAGCTGCGATGGCAGGAGCAGGAGGAAGTTTAACCACCCCAAGTATGATCCCATCCAAACCCCAAAGTCGATTCTCAAGGTGGCTAGCTCCTCCCACTGCTCGTGCTGCTTTAGCTACATTCTAATTTTAGTATGCGAGCGCTGTCCGAGCTAGAGTGGGCCTGTTCCATTGAACTGGGAGTGATCCCCCCCGCTCAAAGTGCAGACCCACCCACAGTGTTGCTCAGTGCTCTTCACTACTACTTCATCATTGGGAGGCATGCAGCCCACCTACCCTCAGCACCTGCTGTTTCAGGTTCCTGGCCACACCACCTTGTCAAGGAGGCAAAAGGTTCCTCCGCTTTGGCCCTGTGCCCTCTTCTCCCAAGCATACCCAGGTGAGACAGGCAGGCATTGTGGCCTAAGTCCCACCTGTCAGTCACCTTGTGGGATCCCTGCTTAGAACTCACTTATTCCTGGCCCCAGGCCTTTGCTCAGAGCACTAGACCAAGACACTAGCATAGTATGTCTCCAATAACTGACAGCAGTGGCAAGAGGAACACAGACTCTTTAAAGCAAATGGGTTTTGTGTAAACATTCTTAAAAAAAAAGTCTTTCTCATTCTCTTCAGTGTGGACTCTCAACTGCAGTAGCATCCTCTTGCCCACAGCTCACCCTTAGGTCCACAGTAGGAGAGGCCAAAGACCTGTCTAGGGGCTGCTAATATCACTTTGCACTCAACAAGGGAAGGTTTTATTGTTGTTGTTTGTTTTCCATTGTGTATTTAGGCATCATCCTGGAACACACAGACAGGCAGCGTATGAAATGGCTGAACCTGGACCATCTGCTGATGTGTAAGTAATAAATACAGCTGAAGTTCTGCTCATCCGTGAGTTCTAAAGGAATTTAGCTGACAAGCAGCAGTAACCGATACCACTGGTTCAAAGTGCATCAGCCACACATCCAAGGACAAAGTCAGTCTTGCCCAGTAGAAAGTCAGCTTTAATTTCCCCTGAAGGAGGCAGCTGCAGGGGGTGTGATGTGAGTCCGTGCATCTCCTGGTTGTCCTGGCAAGGCCCCCTCCGCAGCCAGTGCTATCCACTCTTTGGGCTTTATTGGCTCTCTGTGGACTGCCCAGGTGAGGAGAAATTGTAGCCACTTTCTGCTCCCCCAAATTTCCCACTAGCAATTTTTCTTCCAGTAGGTGCCCTGCATCCTGCACAAACCAGCTTGGACCTGGTCTCTATTCAATTCCAGGGTTATTGGAGCTCAGACTGTGGCTCCTGAATAGAGATGGAAAATAAACTTAAAAGTGGAAGCTATTGAAACAATGGACCTTCTTCCATTTACATCAGAGTGGATGACTTTGTGGTCGAGTCAGGGCCTCCCCACTTGTTGGGAGCATGGAAGGGAGCCAATGGAGGAACCTAAAGCTTTCTTTGTATTGGAGAGCTTCTGTAGCGTGGTATTCAGAGATAATAAGTCTCCAGCTATTTCCGGCACAGGTGACAATATGAAAAGTGAGGCAGATTCATCTCTCATGTATTTTCCATCCCAATAGAAGGACTGAGCCCAGTTTCACATTTTACAATGTGATCATTCAGCTCTGGTAGTTCAAGATTCTGTGATCACGCTTAGCTGTGATTTGACAGTCTGTACAGTAGCATGTTGTCCTCTGTCATTTCAGCTCTCCAGTTCCTCAAGAAAGACCCAAGTCCCTCTGTCCAGCTGGTGGCAACTGAGGTCCTAAATGACATCTGTCCTGGCCAAGTGCTTGGGGAATGAAGCGGGAGAGAAACAGAAGAAGGCGCTCCAGTAGTATAAGGGCCCTACCGTCAATCAAACGTTAACCCCACCCTTGGCCCTCGTAAGCCTTACCCACCGTCACTGGAAGTCCCAAGCCATGAGGTATTATTTCCAGGGTCAAGGCAGACAAATGACCAGAAGCAACGTGTGTCATGTGACCCCTCTAAGAACTCCTCCCATTGTCCTCTACCAATCGGGATGGGTTTCGCCCTGATAGGAACGCCCCAAGAGAAGATTTGACCAATCAAGGGGAGTTCCGGGGCAGGATGACCTGTCTGGAAGTGGTTCATGTGACCCCTCTAAGAATACCCCCCACCACCGTCTACGAATCAGTAGGGGTTTGAGCCACTGGGGACCACCCCGAGAGGAGGTTTGACCAATCATGGGGAGTTCCGGGGTGGGGTGATCTGTCTGGAAGTGGTTCGTGTGACCCCTCTAAGAATACCCCCCACCACCGTCTACCAATCAGTAGGGGTTTGAGCCACTGGGGACCACCCCGAGAGGAGGTTTGACCAATCATGGGGAGTTCCGGGGTGGGGTGATCTGTCTGGAAGATGTTTGTGTGACCCCTCTATGAATTCCTCCCACTGCCCTCTACCAATCAGGAGGGGTTTCAGCCACTGGGGACCACCCCGAGAGGAGATTTGACCAACTGGGGGGAGTTCCAGGGTGGGGTGACCCGTCCGGAAGTGCTTCGTGTGACCCCTCTAAGAACTCCTCCCACCACCTTCTACCAATTGCGATGGGTTTCGGCTGCAGAGGACCGTCCCGAGAAGAGATTTGACCAAAATGGGGCAGGTTCTCGGATTGGGTGAACCGTCCAGAAGAGGGTCATGTGAGCCCTCTAAGAACTCCTCCCAACGCCCTCTGCCAATCAGAGTGCAGCACCATCACCCCATAAGTCCCAGCGCTGGGCAGAGGAAGCCATCTCTCACCAAGAAGACATGTTTTAGAAATTGTGGAAAGGCTGAGAGGAAACATGGACTCCTTTACCACCCCCGTGAGACCTTCAGATTTTGTTTTAGCTCCGAGGACCTTTGGAGTTCTGTGGAGAAAGCGCTACGGCAGTGACAGTTCCGAGGAGGGCCCTTTGACTCAACCGTTGATGGATACGTTGGAACCCGACCCCAAAATCCAAACCTTTGTGAGGCACCCCGATGAGTGTGACAGCCTCTCATTGTCCAGGCCCTAAAGTTGGAAGGCGATTGTGGCTTGGGGGAGTCACAAGGTGAACGGGAAAGATGGCGCTCAGGTAAATGAATGATTAAGAAGCGACAGTCGATCATGGGGGTGTGATGGGGTTAGGAATCGACCTGGCATTACATAAATCTAAAAACAGGCAGTGGGGTGCTTACACTGTTTTTTGTCTGAAAATCTCTCAACAGCTCGACGATGCCTTTCTAGAGGCCTTTGAGAAGTTACACATCGGTAGCCCTGTGGGAGTAAATCCATCGCGCATCAGCTGTTTTTGCTCCTGTCTGAGACCCAGATCTCAAGAGGAAAATCCAGAAAAGGACAAAAATGGAAGAATGAACCAGCTCAGACTCCCTCATGGTAGGGATCATGGCGTCCTTTGTTTCAGGCGGCTGTAAAAGATTGTGTTAAACCAGGCGATTAATAAAACTAATTTAAATGTGCCAGAATGAACGTGTCCCCCTCCATACTTGTGTTCGTAAAAGACGGTCCCAGGAACAGCCATGTCTCCACAGACGGCTCTGTTAAAGAAAATCTGTTAAACCCCCAGGAAAGCTGGGGGCTTTGACGGGGTCAATCTTCTTTTTCAAGTGGCCAAAAAGCATCCTAAAACTTTAAATAGAAGACAGGTCAGAGCTTGGCTTTCACACCAGGATGCTTACGCTTTACACAAACCAGCTCGAATACGTTTTAAAAGAACCAGGACCGTTGTTTCAGATGTGGACGTGCAATGGCAGGCAGATTTGGTCCGTATGCACCGCTTCTCCAAACACAACAGCGGTTTTAAATACATCTTCACAGTGACAGACGTTCTATCCAAATATGCCTGGGCCTTAGGCCTAAAAGACAAGATGAGCGGTGAGGAATCCAAGGCTTGGAAGCTATTTTTATCGAAGGTCGTGTGCCTCAAAAATGACAAACTAATCGGTGGAAAGAATTTTGAAACAAACCTTTTAGCAGATCGTTGAAACGGCACAGCGTTAACGCTTTTTGTCACAGATAATGAAGTCAAAGCAGGGGTTGTGGAGCCATTTTAACAGAACTTGAAAAAGATGTGGAGGATGTGGCGATATTTTACAGCCCATAACGCCTTTCGCCACATTGACCTGTTACCTGACTTTATGAAGAGTTACAACCAGAGCTTTTACAGAACTCTACGTACCAGACCCGCCGATGTTAACCCTTCCAATTCTCTGAAGATATGGAAACCGGTTGATAGAAACGGTTTTAAAATAAAACCGGTTGTTGCCCCTTTTAGAAAAGGCGACCACGTGAGACTATCTAAAACCAAAGGAGCTTTTGAAAAAGGTTGTGAACAGACGTTTACCAATGAGATATTTATAGTGGATGAAGCCTGAACCAGGAGCCCGAGACCTGTATACCGATTAAAAGATTACGAGAGTGAGACAGTTACTGGATCTTTTTACCCTGAAGATTTACAAAAAGTAAACCCCAAACAAGACAAGATTTGCAGGATCGAAAAAGTTCGAGCGGAGAAAGGAAAAGGGAGAAAAAAGCAGCTACTGGTGAAATGGTTTGTGGGGGGCGGGGGATAAGTTTACCAGCTGGGTGGAAGCTTCTCAATTCTGACGTTTAGACACAAACAAACAAAAAGATTCCTCCTGCAAAGACTGAGGGAGCAAAAAATGAGCGACAGCGGGTTTTAAATGACTTTGCCCAGCAATGCCAGCTCTGCAGTTTTTCTCAAAACAGCAGCTCGAACTTTACAATACAGCTAATTAAGCCCTTGGATCTCCCGGGTGCCTGGAAGGTGGGGTTAGTGGAAATACAACACCCGCACAGCTGGAACACTATCCGCGAGAACACCCCTTTTGAAATCACCTTTGAAGATATGGCATAGAGTTTTATCCTACGACGAGGTTATTACTCGTCCATACCCGAATGATTGGATCATATGAACAGTACCGTGGCTCGTCATCCCCCACCGCCTGAGGTGGTCATGAACGATGACCCTGTGGGTAGAAAAGTTAGCTTTAAATCCGCTGATTTTACTTTTATGTTTTCTACCAGCAGGGAGCTAGCCAACATTCTAGGTTTGGGCCCCAAGCGCAGCGTCCAAAAATTCCCCTTCTGGGCAGACATCACAGGGGGAGTTAATTCCCTGTATCTGTAAACAGATATTGTAGAACACCAGTTTGTGAGAGACTTTTCTGTTCCCCTGTTACACTGTGTCCCTGTCTGAGGAAGAAACAATGAGTTTGTCACCATCACCTACGATAAACCTCATCACGTTCCTGTCAGAAAACACCACATCGATACCATTACCATTGAAATAAAGACAGATCAGAACAGATACGTCTCATTTGTTGAACGGAGTGGATGTGAAAATTTAAACTGACGCGCAGATAAGACGCTTTCTGTTTAATGGGCAATGCAGCCGAAGGCTTTAAATTGGCATTGTATCAGCATCGCTTTTTGTGAAGAAAGTGCGGGTGGCCCTGAGCGTTCGTCTGGGGCACGTGGAGTCCCTGCTTACCACAAATGCTAAATATCCCGTAGACCGTGTGGGAATGAAAGTGTTTAGCATCCCCGTGGGCAGCAGGGTCAATAACCAGGAGAACCTGTTTTTTGGGACAGTTACCCAAAATGCTTGTCCTAGGGTTTGTCTTATGCCTTGAGTGGAAGTTACACTAAAAATCCCTTTCATTTTAAACATTATGATATTAATTTTGTGGCCTTGTATGTGGATGGTGAACAGATACCAACCAAGCCTCTGCAACCAGACTTGGAGGCAGGATGCTGCGTGAGAGAATACATTAATCTGGTACAGACACTGGTAAACACATGACAGATCGTTCTCTGTTAATCGACCGTGAGGCGTTTCCACAGGGTTACACCTTGTTTGCCTTTGACCTGTCTCCCGACCAGAAATGCACCGATGACTATTCCCTGATTAAAACCGGGAACCTGAGAGCAGAAATACGTTTTGGGAAGGCTTTAACCATCACCATCAATCTGATCGTGCATGGGGTTTCTGACAACATCATAGAGAGAAATCAGAGGAGAGACGTTCTGCTTGACCATATGTGAACATGGACACCGTGCAGCTCTCATGTGTCTTATCAAGGTGCCTTACACAAAAAAGAATTTCTTAGATGTGTTCCCTTGTGATTTGGCTCCCTGGCGACAAGCTGTCTCAGAGACCCCTAGGTTTGTATCGCGCATCCACACAACCAACCTGGTGAACACTGGCTTGCCTTGTGTCTGGCGGAGCGTAACCGTGGAGAGTTTTTAGACTCATACGGGCACCCCCCGAAGAGCATGTTGTTTCCTAAAAGCATTATGAAATGTTTAAACAAAAATGCCACAGGCATTGTGTTTCACAATAGACAATTACAAGACCCCCGCTCTGTCGCCTGCGGCTATCACTCAGTGTTTTTCTTACATCATCAGAGCAAGGGTTTATCTTTTGACTGGATTTTAAAATTGTAATCTAACGACTTAGTGCAAAACGACTGGATGGAGATGAATTTTGTAAAAAATACATTTAAATTCTTGGGCATGCCTAGCCTTGCTCAAAATGTGTTTCAACAAGCCCTGACATGTGTATCTTGCCATGCTTTTTATAGCCATGTTATCCAATATTCTCAGGCATAACAGACAATGCTTTGTTTGGCATTATCCAACACATTTTTTTATAAAGTAACTTTTCCCACAGTTGCTAGGGCCCGCGAGAATTGCAGAAAAGGGGTGTTTCCACCTCGTATCCATTCTAAAATCCGTAGGGCAGGGTTTTAAAGCCTTCTCCTAGGACCCTCTTGTTGTAAATGACTTTCTGTGTTTTCTTAAGGGTTTTGGTCTCTATTTACCACTGATTTTTGCTCCTTACGATAGAGGGCTGCTGAACCTCTCTCTTTTTTGAGGTGTTTTCTCGCAGGCCCGTGCAATAGTCCAGGACTAGATCTTTCAAACTCTCAAAGTTGATCTTTTGACAGTTTGCCAAGTTCAGGGTAATACCTTTGACTTTCATACAGGCCTTTCCTCCTGACAGCTTATACCCGTATGTTTTCGGGTCTGCCGACACAAACTCGGTGATGTGTTGATCTGGCGGGATCTCGCTCGTTAGGGAATTTAGAAAGAGTTTAGCGGATTGGCGTTCAGCGGGGTTAAACCTGATCTCGTGTTGGCACAAACGCACGCCTTCTTTCTGGTAGAAATCGTTCATGTACTTATTTTGTTTTTCTTCGTCTGTGCACCAGCTGGGATACCCTGAAGCCTCTTGTTTCTGGCGGAGGTGTCATTTGATGTACTCTGAAAAGAGTTCATCAGATTTTTCATTAAAAAGCCAGATTTCATATATTTTTGCCACCGCGTACCCCTTCGTTATGGCCGCGTTCAATTCCACCGTGCACCAAGTCCCCAGGATGGCCCTCTCCTTGTCAGTATGGATGCACATCTCCCGCTGCTCGGTTTCCGCACAGGTTCAGCATAGCGGGAACATAAGCTTGCCACCCACTCTGACAGGTAACAGTGGGAAAAAGAAGCCTTGTGTGGGGTACACTTTAAGTTTTGCAATTCCAAAATAATTTGCAAGGGGTCCAAATTTGTCATAAACTATATCGGTGTGTCCGATAGGGTATTCTTTGGTTTTCTTTACAAAAGGGTAGAAGCTGGTAAAATCATAATAGTGGATTTCTTCCCCGGAGTTAAGTTTGTAATATAGACAGATAGCGTTTGTCCTCCCCCCAAAAAGAGCATCCCTAGGCACGAGAGGCTAGGGCAACTGGGCTCATTTTAAATACCTGCAAGCTCCCTGTCTGTTTCTTTCATCACTTCCCACTCTTGCTCCCAAAGAGTCCTCACTACAAAACCAAGTTATTTCAGATAGTCGGTCTTGAGCTGCGTCTTGTAATAAGGAAACCCAAAAGTTGTCCCCGTCATAGGGTTTTGTGCTTTCTCACAATGACAGGTGGCACAACCGTGGAAAAGAACACCCATTAAACTCTATGGCTGTGTGTACCCTGTCAACACTGGCATAACCCTCTAAAGAGTAGGAGCCTACCTGTAGTTCCCCACCCTGTAAAGCATGCCCTATTTGTATAGTTTCTTGGTGAGAGGTATACAACAGCCACTGAATAGACGGGTCGAATATCTTTTTCTGCCTGTGATCATTGTCTGGAGGGAGAAGAGCTACCGTGTTAGGCTCCAAAAACATAAACCTGTACATAGCCATGCAGGCAGATGCTAGTGTTATGTACCAGAATGGATCTATACACAGTTTTATCTCAGTGAATTTACCAGGTTCTCTCTCTACTAGATCTCCCTTCTCCATCTTTTTCATAATCTCTTTTCTGTATAGGATACAAAGCTGTCTCAAAATTTTGACATCCTGCTGACAGTAATACACGAGCTCTTTCTGCAAGTCAAACGTCTCCTACCTGTGGGCCTGCTACCAGTCGAGAAACTCTGCTTTTTCCCTGGGCATCATGCTTTCTACACCATAGTGCTCCACACCGGGCATAGGCCCCACGTCATTTTGATTTTCTAAAGTGTTCAAAAAATGTGGAAAATACCCTTTGCACCCTTCAAACCCCATCACCTGCGGGAGCTAACCAAGCTTCATGGGCAAGAAGTTTAAAGAGTCTATAAAACGAATGCCCAGGGCCTTAACTTCCACACACATTAGTTTACTACCCTGAGTGATCAGTTCTAGGCACATCTTTTCCTTCAGTAACTGTCTAATGATGATGAAGTATGCATCGTAACCTTTGGAATTGTGCGCCTGGAACGTGTAGACCCGGAACTCTTTGCCAATAAAGGTCTGAACAAACATAGAAAGACACTCATCACCCTTAAATTCCCAGGACTTTTCCGGCTTGAGGGACATAGCAAAAATGTAATTGGGAGTGTGCAACCCAGTCTCCTGTGTGATTTCGGAATCATAACAAATACACTTTTCTGAGGATTCGGGCTTTCTAAGGCTGTCCATAAAACCGAGGTGACCGTCTACATCACCAGCGATCAAACCCTGACCCTGCTTACAGCGCCTCCCTTTACGTCTGTGCCGCTTGTCCACGTAAGACTGACCCTTATCGCACAACGTTTTAGACAGGCATTCAGCTTGTTCTGTCGATGCCCAGTCGATGTGTCTGTCTAAACGCTCTCTGGACTGACAATACAGTCTACAGCGAGGACACCTCAGCTGCACGTCCACGCTGTCTGAGCAGGTTACGCTCAAGCAGAGGCAGCAGCTGTACCTGTGAGAGTGGCCGTGACTGTGCACCATGGGGCAAAACTCACCATATTTTTTTGCTCCGAACAACTTTTTCACAACCAGAACCCCATAGTAATGCTCATCGTGCAACAGGATGAAATAAATCTTGGGGTAAACTGCCCCCCCGCCCATTTAAAAAAAGCCCCTTTCGCCGCATACAGCACCACCTGTGTGTTGACTCCTAAATGCTGTTCAGACATTGCTACGTCACTGAGCATAATCTTTTTTTGATCTGACCAGCCCAGTTTCTCATGCAACTTTCTCGCCCCCGCTAATGATTCTGCGTCCGTAGGTTTATGGTCGGACATGACGGTCAAGAGCCCATGCGCAAAACACAGATAGGTAGCCGTGTAAGTCAGGTCTACTAAACATTGTCTCTTTTTTATGGATGATTTGACTACTGAGGATAGAATTTAAAACTCTATGAGCGGCCCCCACCCCTGTTTTTTTAAAACTGTCCCAACGAGGTGCAATGTCCCATTGACATGCAACTCTATTGCTCTGTGGCAGCTTTGAGGTCTGATTGAAGAAATCCTCAGCAGACAGCTCATCCCTAGTTCTTCAGACTGAAAACAACGGGTTAGTTCAATTACGGCTCTCTAAATGTAACTGAACATAATCATCAGGGCCTACCCTACCATTAACGTCATCGAGAACTAACTGTATCCCCCTGTGTATGGCTTCAACAACCTGCTGAGCTGAATTTATTCGCTCAAGATTGACAAAATGAAATTCCTCACAATACACCAACCCCCCAAATCTAGGTAATTCACGTTGCCAACTTCTCACTCTCTCCATACACACCTCTGCATTTTCAGGGTTACTTGGGGGTTCCTCTACGGGACCATCTACATCAGATGCTATTTGAGAGTCAGACTCCGAGGCGCCTCCGTGAGGGTCATCGGGAGGAAATGGGGACCCATCATTCTAGAGAGCCCTCTGGGGAATTTTCTAAACCAGACTCTGTGTGAGAGTCTGATTCCACCTCCCCATTTTCAGACATGCCAGTTTGAGAGCCTCCAGTCGAGGGCATCTCTTTTTGTCCCCCCTCCCCATTACCTCTTTAGCCCTTTTTAAAATTTTTACAGTGATCCTGGCCTGGAACTTTTTGGCAGCCATTTGTTTGTCCACCAAGCGCTGTCCCCCCTTTTGTTTACACCTGAGCTGATGTGTATCCTTGAGGGTACCCCTTTTACCCAGGTCCCTTTCCACGACTAGTCACGCCTGCGCAGAGCCAAAAATTGAAGTATTTTTCAAAAAGTCACCCACCAAAGCTTTTGCTTTGTTGATGTGCTTTCCAGCCCTCCTGTCTTTTAGACCCCCTGAAGATACACCGTTCACCGGTATTCTGAACGAAGCATCATATTTTCCCCAAACCTTTTTAGAATGCCGTTCTTTTAGAACCCCCGAGGATACAGCGTCCCTCAGTCTTCTGAACGAAGCATCGTAGGTGGGCGTTTTCACTCACGGTTTTCTCAGGGCTTGGTGTGGAGGTGGCCGCTGAGGAACTGGTGTTGTGTTTGCGTGGTTGGTTTTCACCAGAGTCTTTTGTTTTGTCCTTGGCTTTGACGTAATTGAGGTTTGGACTGTCCTGATGCTTCATCTGCACTCTTGTGCTGTTTTGAGTTGTTAAAGGTCTCAAAGCAGATTTCTGGTTCTTTGGCTGGTCTGGTGGAGGTGTCCCTGTAGCTCTGACTACAGCATTGTCAGGAGAACTGCACATTCCCGATTAGGGGGGAAGGGACATATTACAAAACTTAACTTTACCATCTTTCTCACCCACACCGATGTATTTACTTAAAATACAAAACCTCATAACCTCCCAAACACAATATATTTACTGGGCTTCATCCATCCATCTGGTGAATTTTTCTTTTCAGCTGTCTCTTTTCTTTTTCTTTTAAGCTTGTTTACCCTCTGGTCTAAGGGTCTCTCATGTTTTGACCGTACTGTGGAGCAGACAATATGATTATGATTATTATAAATCACACGAAACTGTCTTGTAAACTTAAAAATAAAATATTCATTAGGGTGTTTTTCTATTTAAAAAGTCAGAGCTTTAAAATAAAATAATCCATTTCAGGCTGTACAACAAACAGGAGTTTTGAGTTTATTTCTACCACTTTAAAACAAAAAACAACAAACCCACAAACATTTTTTTAAATGCACCTCAGTTTGCAAAATAAAAACCAAACTGCTTTTAAAATCAACTTTTAAAATCCAGTTTAAAACACATTTTGCACATTAAAAAAGCACCCTGTTAATTAGAAACACACCATTACCATCAGTTTGCAGCCATATACTTAAAAAAAAAAAAACACCTATATTTTTTTACACAGAGAGAGAGAGAGAGTGAGAGTTTAAAACACAGTTTGCAACAAAATACTTTTCAATAAACCCACATGCATTTAAAAGCCAATTGCAGAAAGTTACGCCCCCCCCCCACTCCACCCCCATATGTGTTTGGGCCTTTGGATTAAAGAACAAGCAAAAATGTTAGTTAGTATTACCCCCAAATCCCTATCCAACCTGTGTAATACCTGAAGTTATTAAGCAAAACTACAGTTAAACTGGTTTTTACCTTGGCCCGGTGATGAAATGCAGTTTAAAGTGATTGGTTCCATGCTAAACAGATCACACTGCAAGAAACATAGGCACCATTATTTACTAAGACAGCATGGCCAACGAGTGATATAATAGAATATATATTTTCAGAGTTAAAAACAGGGAGCATGGCTCCTTTTGCAGTCCAGCAGCCATTCAAGAGAGTTTCTGTTGAAAAAAGAAAAGGAGTACTTGTGGCACCTTAGAGACTAACCAATTTATTTGATCATGAGCTTTCGTGAGCTACAGCTCACTTCATCTGATGAAGTGAGCTGTAGCTCACGAAAGCTCATGTTCAAATAAATTGGTTAGTCTCTAAGGTGCCACAAGTACTCCTTTTCTTTTTGCGAATACAGACTAACACGGCTGTTCCTCTGAAACCTTTCTGTTGAAAGAGTCTCCAAAATACATGAGGTTTTTACACCATCCTAAGCCTTTGTTTTAAACAGACTTCAAAATAGGAGCTAGCAGGTTGATTTGATTGCTACAACTCTCAAATAATAGCTACTTAAGGACATTAGGAACCCCTCCCTAACATTCCCTTTTGTGATCTGGGGTGGGGGAATTTGTTATACCAATAAAATAAAAACCAGCAGGATCTTATTAAAAGGGAAAAGGCAAAATGCCACATTTATTGTGCATACAGAAAGAATCATAGTAAGCAGTTAGTTATAGCTATAACATTCCATTCAATTTCATATTTATTCACACATTCATTCATACACACACACACACAGAGAGGTTCTGCAAGGTTGTTATCATAGTTACCAGCCTTAGAGTTGCTCATGCCAAGCCACTGGCCAGGTGGCCTGGACACGAGGAGGGAGCAGGGCCTTGTCAGATGCACATCTGACGCGCCTGGAAGTTGGTTTGCAGAATCAGACCCCAAAGTTTTCCATTTCTAGAGTCCATTTTTATAGGAATTTATTGCTATGCCAGCCTATGGGAATTGCTTCATCATGCTGTTGCTGAATCAATCAGCAGATGGCACATTCCTGACGGCTCCGTCTTGTTCTTCGGTTCTCCCATCCTTGAGGCTGTTGGGTGGATTCCAGTCTGCCCTCCGGGGGTCCTCTGGTTGACGCCTTCTTTGGCCGACGGACACTGGATTCTTAGGCTGGCACCTCCCTGATCATTCAGTTATTATCCACACCAAGCATCCATCCACATACATCCTCTATCTCTATTTTAAATCGCAATTGTTAACAAAGCCAGATAAATACAACAAAAGGGCGGGGAGTCTCTGTGTGCTCTTTCTGTTGTTACAAAGTGTTGCTTTGAGAACAGACTCTGTCTAGGATGTACTAACACAATTAGCAGCTTGCAACTTTCACACGGAGAGGGAGAGAAACAGTACCAAAACCCAAGAGACCTCTTAATTAGTAATACCCTGGAATTTAAACTATGGGGAATCACACTCATTTGTGATTTTAATACAGAACTTCTTTAGTATGATCCAACAAATTAAGCTGTCTGCACAACCGAGCTGCTTTTGGCCACATTTTTTTCCTTTTAGTTAAAATACATTTTTCTGTAGGGCCTTCTTACAGTATTAAACAGTAAATCACCAATCCGTAATGTAACTGTACCCATTTCCAAGTGGGGACCCTTTGCAGATCTCAGTAAATGTCTTTGGGGCTTGTTTTTTAAACATGTTTCTTTCATGCTTAAACTTTGGGGTTGGGGGTTGAAATAAAATGGTTGTATCACAACCATAATAAGCACCCGCAGCTTTTAAAAATTTGTCTTTCGAGCAAATGATTGTTCTAAAGCATGGTGAAGATTTGTGAACCCTTCAAACATTTCAGTTTTGGGTTAGACCCGTGTGTGTGTGTGTGTGTGTGTGTGTGTGTGGTGGGATTTTTTGGTTGGTTGTTTTGGGTTTTTTGGGTAAATAGAGTATTTTAAACTTTTAATGGCTTTGAATTGCTAGAAAGAGTGACCCATAGCATTCAAACAACTCCTGGGTCATATTTAAACTGTCCAGTAGAGTTCTGCCAGTTCCTGGGTCATTTTCACTGTCCAATAGTGCTCTACCAACTCCAGGGATTATATTTAAACTGCCCAATAGCATCTGCGAATTCCTGAGGTTTTATTTCATTTCATATTAATCCGAACTCACCCACCCGCCTCCCTTACTATGGGTGCACACCCATCAAATTTATCCCTCTAGCAACAAGGGTAAGTAATCACAGTTACCTTCGCTATTCAGTGGGGGTGTGAACAGGATGAGTCAACTCTATTGTACTCAAACACATGTCTGAACCATCCCTGTTTTGTTTTCGTGTTGTAAGCAGAGGCAGGATGAGCTCTACCCTGACATCTGGTGGTGAGTTGTGGGAAAGGACTTCAGGAGCTGATCTCGTTTGCACAGGACACTCACCCCACCTAGCATGAGCCCACAGGAGCCCAAATGGTCACTTTGGCGGCTGTGGGATCCCCAGTTTCTCTGTTATTGGGGCAGGAAGAATAAAGTGTCGTTATCCTGATTATGTGAATCAAGGACAGTAGAACTGTCCTTGGCCTTTTATGACGGAGGGACTCGCCATCAACTAAGTAGCACTCGCTAGGCAAGGGACAAGGATTCCAAAACCCAGTGAATTGAGAGAGTTTGGAGGTTTGTGCCTAGTGATGTGAGCCCCCTTCTGAGGGCCCCAAACACCAATTGCACTTTTTCTCCATTGTGTAATGTCAGAGGTAATTTTGATTCTATTAGGAGTTTGGTTACAGACTGCAGAGCTGACGTCACTTTGGGTTCACGGTGCCCCAGCTCTGAGGCCCCGCTACTACTTAACACAGTATTCAGTGATTTCAACTTGTCGTAGGGGAGCTTCAGTGCCCCGCTGGTGGGGGGCTTGACCCGGTTTTGCATTGTGTTACTGGGAGGGAACTCCTAGATACTGAATCCAGCCCCTGTTGTGGCCAACTCTGATGGGCAGAAGGGTTACACTGTAAACACATTTTTAGGATTTGTTCCCCTCCCACTTCACAGCTTTTTGCTGTAAATGGGTCTCTTTTACACAAAGACACAAGACCTAGGTTCTCACAAACCATTTTTTTTTCATTTAAAAGTCATACAGCTTCTTGAAAACAAACCCAGAGGCTCCATTAAAACTTTTAGCTCACTTAAGGGCCAGAGACCTTCTAACAGAAACACAGATAATCACAAAGCCCTTTTCATTCGATTTTTTAAAATCTACAGCAGCCAAGTTTTATATTGCAAGTTTGTCCCTTCATCATTCTCTCAATTAATCCTTTTAGATTTCTTACAAATAGACTGTTTCTTAAGCAGGGTTCTGTCACTTTTTGTGTGGACCAGACGGTCAATGTAACGCTGTAAGCAGGCATCTTCCAGTTTGGTCATTGTCTTTAAAACAAGGTCAGGGTCTCCACTGAATTGCACAGCATTTCTCAAGGTCACCCCTTGCGCTAAATGTTCTTGGGTTAGGCACAGACATTGCATAACATAACCTATGGCAATAATAGTGTTCAATAAGCTTTCCAAACATAGCTCAGCACACAGGCCCCAGAGCTTGCAGTTTCTATCCATTGAAGTCCAAGTCACACAGTCATGGTGCCATTGGGCTGGGGCATCTATGACACAGCCCTCACCATTTTCAAAAAGCTTTTCCCTAAGACAGTGATGAAGAACAGCATAAACAGCAACGCGTACAATAGTCCGCATAACATTTTTACGCTCGTGACGTGGCACTGGCTCAGCGAGTTCCATGCCAAGCCTCCTCCTAAACTCCTCGTAGCCGTCCTCCTCGGAGTCATCTTCAACAATTTCTAGCGGCGTTGAGCAAAAACAAGGCGGGCCTGGTTCACCTTCGCTGCTTGATGCAACGCCGTCCAGGGCCTCCGGGTCCTCTGGAAAGGCATCGTCAAGCTGTCGAGAGATTTTCAGACAAGAAACAAGAGTAAGTTCCCACTCCTTGTTTTTAGATTTACACAACCCCTGGTTCCTAACCTCATTACACCCAATCATCGACCGTCGCTTCTTAATCATTCATGTACCTGAGCTATGTCTTTTCCATTCACCTTGTCTGCCAGTGCCTCCCCCAAGCCATGATCGCCTTCCTCCTCCAGGGTGGCGGATGACGAGAGGCCACCATGCTCATCGGGGTGTCTCATGAGCAGTTGGGCTTCAGGTTCGGATTCTGGCATATCCATCAATGGCTGGGCCAAAGGAATCCCCTTGGCTTCTCTCTCATCCTCTTCAGAACTGTCGCTGCTGTAGCGCTTTCTCCACACAACTCCAAAGGTCCTCGGGGCTAAAACAAAGTCTGAAGTTCTCACAGGGGTGGTAAAGGAGTCCACGTTTCCTCTCAGCCTTTCCACAATTTCTAAAACACGTCTTCTTGGTAAGAGATGGCCTCCTCTTTCCAGCGCTGGGACTTATGAGGTGATGGTTCTGCACTCTGATTGGCAGAGGACATTGGAAGGAGTCCTTCGAGGGGTCACATGACCCTCTTCTGGGTGGTTGAGCCCGTCCCAGAACCCACCCTATTTTGGTCGAATCTCCTTTTGGGGCTGTCCTCTGTGGCCAAAACCCATCGCGATTGGTAGAGGGTGGTGGGAGGAGTTCTTAGAGGGGTCACACGAGCCACCTCCTGACGGGTCACCCTGCCCCAGAATTCCCCCCAATTGGGCAAATCTCCTCTCGGGGTGGTCCCCAGCGGCTGAAACCCCTGCTGATTGGTAGAGGGCAGTGGGAGGAGTTCTTAGAGGGGTCACACAAACCCCGGAACTCCCCCTGATTGGTCAAATCTTCTCTCGAAGCGTTCCTGTGGGGGCAGAATCCATCCTGATCAGCAGAGGACAGTGGGAGGAGTTCTTACTGGGGTCACATGACACACCTTGCTTGCGGACATGTGTCCACCTTGACTCTGGAAGTAATACTCCCATGAGGTGGGACTTCCAGTGACCTGTGTGCAGGGCTTACGGGGTCAAGGGGTGGGGTTAACGTTTGATTGATGGTAGGGCTCTTATACTACTCGCTCCCGCTACCCAAAATTGGAACAAAAGAGACGAAAATACTGGAGAGAAAGAAAGGAATGTTTTAAATGTTTTGAATTCTTGTATTGTCCTGTAAATTCTTTTCCCCAAATTAATTCAAAACGTTAAATTGTATTTTTTATTTTTCTATGTTTTGTTGTTGTTTTATAACAGAATACAGCAACTATAATACTGGCCAGTATTATGCTTTTATCAATAGAATACAACAACCAGAACAGTGGCCCGTATTAGCCATTCTCCTACTGCTCAGATGCTGTAAGGGAGAGAAGGCTCAGGCCCTGTAAAGTAGGCTGGGTTGATTTTTTATGACTCCAAGTGTTTTTATTACACATCAGGACATCTAGTCACTCTGATGGACATGCAGCCTCTGGACAAGCTCAGAGATAAGCATGTACATTACACTGCTTGCTCAGGGGTCATTACTATAGAAACAGCCAAGTACTGGCCCAGATCCTCAAATACACCTGAGCTTTAGACTCTGGGTTGTTCTAAATTATGCTGTCTAAATTATGCCGAGGGTAAGCCCCCTGGCGGGCCAGGCCAGTTTGTTTACCTGTCGCGTCCACAGCTTTGGCCGATCGCGGATCCCACTGGCCGCAGTTCCCCACTGCAGGCCAATGGGGGCTGCAGGAAGCCGTGGCCAGCACATCCCTCACCCCGCGCTGCTTCCCGCAGTAAAACAGAAGGTTTATTAGATGACAGGAACATGGTCTAATACAGAGCTTGTAGGTGTCGAGAACCGGACCCTTCAGCTGGGTCCATTTTGGGGGGCAGTGAGCCAGACAACCACGTCTGCCCTTCACTCCATGTCCCAGCCAGCCCCAAACTGAAACTCCCTCCAGCCCCCCCTCCTCTGGGCTTTGTCCCTTTCCCCGGCCAGGAGGGCACCTGATTCCCTTGTTCTCCAACCCTTAGGTCTCACCTTGCAGGGGGGAAGGGCCCAGGCCATCAGTTGCCAGGAAACAGGGTGTCGGCCATTCTCTGTGTCCAGACCCCTGCACGCACCTGCCCTCTAGGGATCTAGATCTAGGGATCAGTCCAGCCAGCCTTGACGTCCCTCTCCGCGGAGCTGGGAATGCACCTGGAGCTGCCAGCCCAGTCCTGTCTACTCAGCGAACGGCTTGCTGCTGCTCTTTCCCGGGTCTCCTCCTCCCTCCCCAGCCCTGGAGCCAGACGAACACCCACACACAGGCCTACTGTGCCCATGGCTTTACAGCGGCTGCAGGGCTGCAGCCATCGCGTCCTGGACATATTCAAGGGGAGCCCGATGGGATTGGCCAGGCAAGGAGGGCATGAGCCCTGCCCAGCTAGGATGGGGCACCATCCCCAGGCTGCTGCATCAAAGCCAGCCCTGGCTAGGAGCAATTCTGCAACCCAGGAGAGATTCTGCAACCATCCGCCTGCTGGAGAAAGACATCAAGGTGAACTTGTCCTAGCTTGGAACTCCCTGAAGCCAATGGGATACATTTGGGTTAGGAAAAAGAAAAGGACTTGTGGCACCTTAGAGACTAACCAATTTATTTGCGCATAAGCTAAAGCTCACTTCATCGGATGCTTATGCTCAAATAAATTGGTTAGTCTCTAAGGTGCCATAAGTACGCCTTTTCTTTTTACGAATACAGACTAACATGGCTGCTACTCTGAAACCTGTCATGATTTGGGTTAGGGTGAATATATGTCAAGAAGACAAAACCACTCCTTGAGAGGGGCATGGCAGTGAGCTAGGCCCAGCCTGAGGGCCTCAGAGACACCCTTGTCCCACCCTCTCTGCCTAGCTTCGGAACAGTCTAGGGGGTTCTCTGTGTGTGAAATTCCTCTCACTCTGCCTTCATTACCGGGGCTGGAGGGGGGCTGGACTATTTAGCTGCATGCAGCACATTGGCTTCTTGGGGTGAAGTCCCATCACAGAGAGGTGCACACAGGGCTAGGGAATGGGCAGCTCCCTCAGACAGTCATAGTAGTCCCTGAATCACACATGCACCACGAAGGGCCCATGAGAGTGCTGAGTCCTGAGAGCACCACGGCTCCAGCTGGACTGGATCTCCTAGCTCTCCCCCTTCCCCCAGAAGGTGGGGGTGAGCAGCTCTCAGATCACAAGGGATGCTTTGCCAGCTTATACAAGGCTATTGGAATGCATGGTTTATTGGTGGGAGAAAATGACCTAGAGAGCTGAAGTTTATGGGCCAACAGGCTTTGCAGTCTGCACTGGGTTTGCGTGCTGACGCACACCGTCGGTGAGACCAGGGACAGAACACGCACAGGGCTGTGGACAGCTCTGGCCCCTGGGCTGGGCTGGGCTCAGAAGCATCCAGCGGAAGGAAGGCTTCGGTATTTCACTAGAAGGGGAAATAGGTCAGAGGCGAATTGCTGATTGGAGCTGGCTCGCTCGTGTTGGCAGGCCCCGCCCTTTACAGACACGCGACTCCATCCTCGTGTCCATGCTCCCCGAGCCCTTTAAAACAAGGGTAGCCAAAGGCAATGTTTCCATGGCTGCCCCAAGGAGCTTGGCTGCTGGAGGTTACAGGACACAGGCAGCAATGCTCTACCTTGAACCAAGCGGCTAAGCCAGGAGCATGACATGCCAGAGACCCAAGGTCTCCACCAGCCACACCACCTACGAAAGATGATGCAGCTGGATTCTTTGCAAACTGAGCAAGGCCCTCAGGTCCTCTCACCCACCCTCTCCTGCTCCCTGGGCCTCCCTGCAGATGCTGCTGACTCTGCATTCCAGTGCTGGGGAATGGCAATGCTGGATGGAGACTCCCCTACTGGGGCTGTGCAGGAAGGTCTAGCAGTGTGGGAGCATTTATCGTGGATCAGTGCTCCTGCTCTGTGGCTGATTATCAGCTTCAGTGACCAATTTCTTGCTCTAACAGCACCCAGAGAGCACAGGATTTGCTGTGCTAGCTCACTGCAGCGCCCGAAAGCCAGGTATCCTGTCTCCATAGTCAGAGGCTTCGAGGAAGGTACCAGAGACCCTGCAGTGTGTAATTATGGAATAACCTTCTCTTTGGGGAATGTGCCCCCCTGTAGTCAGTGGCTGGCTCCTGCCCTGTGGAGATGGTTTTATAGTCCTGGTGTCTCCTGCCCTCTCTAGCTGGTGATATTTGGATCATCCATATATATGTCTCATCCTTTTTTGAATCCCACTAGACATTTGGCCCCCTCAATATCCTGTGGCAGTTAGTTCCGCTGGTGAATTATGTGTTGTTAAGAAAGCCTTTCATTGGTAAGTCCTGAAAGCCCAAGGTGCCAAGGCGGCTGTGACTGGCTCATGGCTGCTGTGTTCCCTGTGGGAGGGTCAGAGGGGCATCATTCAGGCTGCCTGCCCGCACCCTCGGGTAGAAGTATGGCCACAGGGGCTCCAAGAAGATGCCACTGAAGGTGTAGATGTGACAGCTGCCAGTCACGTTGTAGAAGGACACCTCTCCGGCCTCAAAGTCCAGGAGGATGCCAATCTGCCGAGGCTTCGCTCTCAGCATAAGCTCGGGCAGGGGGGAAGTGAGCGCTGCATACTCATCCCCATTGTGCAGCCACACCGTCCCGAAACCAGTCGCTGGTGAGGGCGTGAATATTCCCTGCCTGCTCACACACTCCTCATAGACCCCCAGTGTCCAACATGGTTTGTCCCCCACTTCCACCTCCCAGTAGTGCATCCCGTCTGTGAACCGCTGCCGGCCCAGGATGCAGGTGCACGTGTCAAACCGCTTGGGGTTACTGGGGACGTCCCGCCTCTTGTTGCCCACCCTCACGCTCCGCTGATCCCGGGACAAGAGCAGGTAGGCATTGGCTGTGTTGGGGTCCAGTCACATGCGCTAGGGACAGAAAGAGAATCACATGGTGCATCCCATTAGTGTCTGTTGGTTACTTATGTCCTGCCCTTTCCTAGCACCTCCCTCAGAGGTGCTGTATAGAATCATAGAATCATAGAATATCAGGGTTGGAAGGGACCCCAGAAGGTCATCTAGTCCAACCCCCTGCTCAAAGCAGGACCAATTCCCAGTTAAATCATCCCAGCCAGGGCTTTGTCAAGCCTGACCTTAAAAACCTTTAAGGAAGGAGATTCTACCACCTCCCTAGGTAACGCATTCCAGTGTTTCACCACCCTCTTAGTGAAAAAGTTTTTCCTAATATCCAATCTAAACCTCCCCCACTGCAACTTGAGACCATTACTCCTCGTTCTGTCATCTGCTACCATTGAGAACAGTCTAGAGCCATCCTCTTTGGAACCCCCTTTCAGGTAGTTGAAAGCAGCTATCAAATCCCCCCTCATTCTTCTCTTCTGCAGGCTAAACAATCCCAGCTCCCTCAGCCTCTCCTCATAACTCATGTGTTCCAGTCCCCTAATCATTTTTGTTGCCCTTCGCTGGACTCTCTCCAATTTATCCACATCCTTCTTGAAGTGTGGGGCCCAAAACTGGACACAGTACTCCAGATGAGGCCTCACCAATGTCGAATAGAGGGGAACGATCACGTCCCTCGATCTGCTCGCTATGCCCCTACTTATACATCCCAAAATGCCATTGGCCTTCTTGGCAACAAGGGCACACTGCTGACTCATATCCAGCTTCTCGTCCACTGTCACCCCTAGGTCCTTTTCCGCAGAACTGCTGCCTAGCCATTCGGTCCCTAGTCTGTAGCTGTGCATTGGGTTCTTCCGTCCTAAGTGCAGGACCCTGCACTTATCCTTATTGAACCTCATCAGATTCCTTTTGGCCCAATCTTCCAATTGGTCTAGGTCCTTCTGTATCCTATCCCTCCCCTCCAGCGTATCTACCACTCCTCCCAGTTTAGTATCATCCGCAAATTTGCTGAGAGTGCAATCCACACCATCCTCCAGATCATTTATGAAGATATTGAATAAAACCGGCCCCAGGACCGACCCTTGGGGCACTCCACTTGATACCGGCTGCCAACTAGACATGGAGCCATTGATCACTACGCGTTGAGCCCGACAATTTAGCCAGCTTTCTACCCACCTTATAGTGCATTCATCCAGCCCATACTTCCTTAACTTGCTGACAAGAATACTATGGGAGACCGTGTCAAAAGCTTTGCTAAAGTCAAGAAACAATACATCCACTGCTTTCCCTTCATCCACAGAACCAGTAATCTCATCATAAAAGGCGATTAGATTAGTCAGGCATGACCTTCCCTTGGTGAATCCATGCTGGCTGTTCCTGATCACTTTCCTCTCATGCAAGTGCTTCAGGATTGATTCTTTGAGGACCTGCTCCATGATTTTTCCAGGGACTGAGGTGAGGCTGACTGGCCTGTAGTTCCCAGGTTCTTCCTTCTTCCCTTTTTTAAAGATTGGCACTACATTAGCCTTTTTCCAGTCATCCGGGACTTCCCCGGTTCGCCACGAGTTTTCAAAGATAATGGCCAGTGGCTCTGCAATCACAGCCGCCAATTCCTTCAGCACTCTCGGATGCAACTCGTCCGGCCCCATGGACTTGTGCACGTCCAGCTTTTCTAAATAGTCCCTAACCGCCTCTATCTCCACAGAGGGCTGGCCATCTCTTCCGCATTTTGTGATGCCCAGCGCAGCAGTCTGGGAGCTGACCTTGTTAGTGAAAACAGAGGCAAAAAAAGCATTGAGTACATTAGCTTTTTCCACATCCTCTGTCACTAGGTTGCCTCCCTCATTCAGTAAGGGGCCCACACATTCCTTGGCTTTCTTCTTGTTGCCAACATACCTGAAGAAACCCTGGAATGAATCCAGCCCCAACCCCCAGGAGCTGGGTCGGTGTCATTATCCCCGTATGACTGAGGCACGGGGGGGGTGCGGGGAATTGCCCTCAGTCACACAGGGAGTCAGCTGCAAAGCCAGGAGGAGTCCTGACTCTCCATCTCCTGATCTAAACAGTAGACAACCCTCCCTCACAGATCCAGGAATAGAACCCAGGAGTGCTGACTCCCACCCCCAGCGCCCCCACTCATACCCACTAGACCTCGAAATGTAACTTACAAATGCAAATTTTTTTTGGTTACCTAACCTACTTCTTATTCTGCCAATCGCTCATACAAACAAGTTTGTTTACATTGAGGGGAGATACTGCTGCCTGCTTCTTATTTACAATGTCACCTGAAAGTGAGAAGGCATGGAACTTTTGTAGCCAGCGTTGCAAGGTATTTACATGCTAAATATGCTAAACATTCATATTCCCCTTCATGCTTCAGCCACCATTCCAGAGGACATGCTTCCATGCTGATGATGCTCATTAAAAAAATAATGCATCAATTACATTTGTGACTGGACTCCTTGGGGGGAGAATTGTATGTTTCCTACTCTGTTTTACCCACATTCTGCACATATTTCATGTATTAGCAGTCTCGGATGATGACCCAGCACATGTTCTTTTTAAGATTTCACTGCAGATTCGACAAAACGCAAAGAAGGTACCGATGTGAGATTTCTAAAAATAGCTACAGCACTCGACCCAAGGTTTAAAATTCTGAAGTGCCTTCCAAAATCTGAGAGGGACAAGGTATGGAGCATGCTTTTAGAAGCCTTAAAAGAGCAACACTCTGATACAGAAACTACAGAACCCAAACCACCAAAAAAGAAAATCAACCTCCTGGTGGCATCTGACTCAGATGATGAAAATGAACATGTGTCAGTCCACGCTGCTTTGGATTGTTATCAAAAGCAGAGCCCCTCATCAGCATGGAAGCATGTCCTCTGGAATGGTGATTGCAACATGAAGGGACATATGAATCTTTAGCATATCTGGCACAAAAATATCTTTCAACGCCAGCGACAACAGTGCCATGGGAACACCGGTTCTCACTTTCGGGTGTCATTGTAAACAAGAAGCAGGCAGCATTATTTTCTGCAAATTGTAACCAACCTTGTTTGTCTGAGCGATTGGCTGACCAAGAAGTAGGACTGAGTGGATTTATAAGCTCTAAAGTTTTACATTGTTTTATTTTTGAACGCAATTTTTATATATATATATATATATATAATTCTACATTTGTAAGCTCAACTTTCATGGTAAAGAGACTGCACTACAGTACTTGTATGAGGTGAATTGAAAAATAGTTTTTTTTTGTTTTTTACAGTTCAATTATTTATAATCAAAAATAAATATACAGTGAGCACTGTACACTCTTTATTCTGTGTTGTAATTGAAATTAATAGATTTGAAAATGTAGTAAACATCCAAAAATATTTAAAAGAAATGGTATTCTATTGTTGTTTAACAGCACAATTAATCGCGTAATTCTTTTTTGAATCGCACGGTTTATTTTTTGAATCGCGCAGTTAATCGCAATTATTTTTTTTAATTGCTTGACAGCCCTAATTTTAATATGGCTAATGTAAACATATACATCCAGGAACAAAACCTGTAGGCCTTAGTTAGAGGATGGGGGACTCTATCCTGGGAAGCAGTGACTCTGAAAAAGATTTGGGGGTAGAAGTGAATAAGTAGTTGAACATGAGCTCCCAGTGTGATACAGTGACCAAAATAGCTAGAGTGATCCTGGGATGCCTAAATAGGGGAATCTCGAGTAGGAGTAAAGAGGTTACTGTACCTCAATAGTGGCACCAGTGTGATCCCTACTGTGTCCAGTTGTGGTATCCACAATTCAAAAAGGATGTTTATAAATTGGAGGGTTCAGAAAAGAGCCACAAGCATGATTAAAGGACTGGAAAACATGACTTATAGCGATGCAGGCAAGAAGCTCAATCTATTTATCTTAACAAAGAGAAGGTTAAGGGTTGATTTGATTACAGTCTCCAAGTACCTACATGGGGAACAAATATTTAATAATGGGCTCTTCAATCTACCGGCGATTGGTATAACATGGAAGTTGAAGCTAAACAAATTCAGACTGGAAAAAAGGTGTAAATGATTGACAGTGAGGGTAATTAACCATTGGAATAATTTACCAAGGATTGTGATGGATTCTCTATCACTGACCATTTTAAAATCCAGATTGGGTGTTTTCCGACAAGATCTGCTCTAGGGATTATTTTTGGGAAGCTCTCTGGCCTGTGCTATCCAGAAGACCAGACTAGATGATCCCTTCTGTCACTGGAATCTATGAATCTATGATTTGCCTAATTTTGAGACAACGCCGGAGCCAGTAGCCCTGGGGATGATGGAGAAAGGAAGGGAGAATTGAGGCTGTGCAGCTCAAGCCAACAACCCTAATCCAATGACTGCTTCATCTTGAGCAGATACTTTTGAATAACAAATTCCCTTCCAAACTGAGGTGGCACCCCCTCTTCTCTCCCCCAGCTGATACACTGGAAAGGGCCCAGGATGTCTGGCTGCAACAGGCCCAAGGATCACAGCCCTTCAACAGCTGCACCAGGCCCGGGGCTCGCAGCCCTTCAGCCTCTAGGCTGGGCCCGGGACACGCAGCCCTTCACCCTCTAGGCTGGGCCTAGGGCTCGCAACACTTCAGCCTCTAGGCTGGGCCCAGGGCTCGCAGCCCTTCAGCGTCTGCGCCGGGTCTGGGGCTCGCAGCCCTTCAGCATCTCCACCTGCCTGCAACTCACAGCCCTTCTGCTCAGCTCTTTGGGACTCAGCCCCAGCCACTGAAAAGTTGGAATTCTTTTTTAAGCAGAAAGTGGATTTGTGCCCATGACTCAAAAGCTGCAGGACAGATTCTGTCCCAGCCTGGCCCCGAGCACAGATTCCCCTGGGATTTGGCTGAGATGGGAGAGGAGGAACGTCAGTGTCTGAGGGGATCTGGAGAGCAGCGCAGGACAGGGGTTGAGAGAGATGCTCTCTCTCAGCTTTGCTGCCAGGACTCTGAGTTGTCTGTAGCTCATATCTGGAGGCTGGGCACTGCCTGACTGCGAGACAGGCTGATGGCACTGCTCTACTCACTGAGACAGGCTGTGTTCTTGGAGCAGAGCTCTTCCTTGCACAGGATCAGACCCTGCCTCATGGTGTCCTTACCTTTCCTGAGTTGGCGTTTATATTCCCTAGCCCTGGGCATGTTTCACTGGCCCTCATTTTCCCTAATAAGGGAGGGGTTTGCTCCTTCCTCTCTTCCCGAAGCCCTGAGGGTCGTCCAGCCCTGCTGAGCTCTCGATGGTTCCCTTGGCCTTGGCCTCACAGCCTATCACGTTTCCCACTTCTGGTTTGGAAGAAACGTGCCTGCGAACATACAGCCGGTCTGGGCTTGGCGAGATGCCGGGTGAGGCCAGTGCAGGGTCTCAGGAAGGGCCATTTTCCAGTTACATAATTTCGCAGAATTTAATGGGACATTGGACCATCAAGTCTGACTTCCTGTATAACACAGGCTAGACAGTCCTTCCACCCTGACACCCCTTCCACCTGGACACCCCAACACCCCAATGGTAGGGAATCTACAAGTTTAAAAATATTGACGAAGTTTGAAAGCTTCAGCTCTTCTCCAGGCTGCTCCTTCCCATAGCAAGAGCCTCACAGAGAGCCTGAAAAGAGAGAGAGAGAGAGAGAGAGAGAGAGTGTGAGTCAGGAATGACAACAATACTGGCGGGGAAGGTACTACATTTATAAACAGCAGCTCCTGCTGTAATGTCACATGCTATGCTTGAGTTATGTCAAGGTTACAGAAGATGACGACCATGTTTTCAGAGTCAGAAGCCCAGGCATCAAATAGAAGGGTTGAGCCACTGGCTAGACCAGTACAGTTAAAGTGAGGCACCCTCGTGTTGAGGCAGTTATGCTGGTATAGGAGTGCTAGTCCTGGGATCGCTATTCCTATAGGAGAAGCGGAATAAGCTCCACGGGTATAAAGATGTAGAACTGCAACCACACTAGGCCCTGGTCCACACTAGGAGTTGAGGTCAAATTTAGCAGCGTTAAATCGATTTAACCCTGCACCCGTCCACACGATGAAGCCCCAACAGTTATTTTCTGGTCTGGGAATAAAGTCCCTTCCTGCAGCTTTTGAAACAGACCAGAGTTCCTGAAGATGTGAGTGTCGTGTACCTTTCCCGGCCATCCCACGTTGGTGTTGGTGAAACGTCCCTTGTGATCCACCAGTGCTTGTAGCACTATTGAAAAGTACCCCTTGTGGTTTATGTACTCGCCGGCTTCGTGCTCTGGTGCCAAGATAGGGATATGGGTTCCGTCTACGGCCCCACCACAGTTAGGGAATCCCATTGCAGCAAAACCATCCACTATGACCTGCACATTTCCCAGGGTCACTACCCTTGATATCAGCAGATCTTTGATTGTGTTGGCTACTTGCATCCCAGCAGCCCCCACGGTAGATTTGCCCACTCCAAATTGATTCCCGACTGACCGGTAGCTGTCTGGCGTTGCAAGCTTCCACAGGGCTATTGCCACTTGCTTCTCAACTGTGTGGGCTGCTCTCATCTTGGTATTCTTGTGCCTCAGAGCAGGGGAAAGCAAGTCACAAAGTTCCATGAAAGTGCCCTTACGCATGCGAAAGTTTCGCAACCCCTGGGAATCATCCCAGACCTGCAACACTATGCAGTCCCACGAGTCTGTGCTTGTTTCTCAGGCCCAGAATCGGCATTCTACCGCATGAACCTGCCCCATTAGCACCATGATGCCCACATTGCCGGGGCCCGTGCTTTGAGAGAAGTCTGTGTCCATGTCCTCATCACTCATGTCACCACGCTGACGTTGCCTACTTGTCCAGTATCGCTTTGCCAGGTTCTGGTGCTGCATATACTGCTGGATAAGGCGTGTGGTGTTTAATGTGCTCCTAATTGCCAAAGTGATCTGAGCGGGCTCCATGCTTGCCGTGGTATGGCGTCTGCACAGGTAACTCAAGAAAAAAGGCGCAAAACGATTGTCTGCCCTTGCTTTCCTGGAGGGAGGGAGGGAACGGGGGCCTGACGATATGTACCCAGAACCACCCGTGACAATGTTTTAGCCCCATCAGGCACTGGGATTTCTACCCAGAATTCAAATGGGCGGCAGAGACTGCGGGAACTGTGGGATAGCCACCCACAGTGCAATGCTCCGGAAGTCGACGGTTGCCTCGGTACTGTGGACACATTCCACCGACTACATGCACTTAGAGCATTTGTGTGGGGACACACACAATCAACTATATAAAAACGCTTTCCACAAAACCGACTTCTATAAATTCGACCTAATTTCGTAGTGTAGACATACCCTTAGAGACTAACCAATTTATCTGAGCATAAGCTTTCGTGAGCTACAGCTCACTTTATCGGATGCATTCAGTGGAAAATACAGTGAGGAGATTTATATACACCCAGAACATGAAAAAATGGGTGATATCATATACACTGTAAGGAGAGGGATCACTTAAGATGAGCTATTACCAGCAGGAGAGCGGGGGGGGGGAGAAAACCTTTTGTAGTGATAATCAAGGTGGGCCATTTCCAGCAGTTAACAGGAACGTCCGAGGAGCAGTGGGGGGTGGAGGAAGACACTGGCAAGAAGATTTTGAATGGCCCCTAACTTTGAGACACCGGGGGCCTAGATTTCAGAGGTGCTAAATACCCGCAGCTCCCAGGGGGCTTGTGGGCACTTAGGGTGTGTCTACACTGCAGTTACATGCCCACGGCTGGCCCGGGCCACCTGACTCCGGCTCACAGGGCTCGAGCTGAGCAGCTGTTTATTTGTGGTGCAGACGTTCTGGCTTGGGCTGGAGCCCGAGCTCTGGGAACCTCCCACCTCGCATCGTCCTAGAGTCGAAGCTCCAGCCTGAGCCCCAAAGGCTACACCGCAGCTAAACAGCCCCTTAGCCCGAGCCCCGGGAGCTGGAGTCAGCTGGCCTGGGCCAGCCACAGGTGTGTAATTGAAAATCAGCCCCCAGCCGTCTCTGGGTGGGCACCAAAACCTGAAGCATCCAGTGCTGGCCATTTACTCCCTACTGAATCCCTGGACCTGAACTCCATGGGCGAAGCCACATTGCCTGGCCTGCGTTTGGCTCTAGGCTACATCTACTGGGAGCCTAGCAGGTCCTCTAGGTTTGATGTATCGTGAGGGCAGCACCTAGCTCTGGGAAGGCTCAGTAATTGGATGAGTCTGTTCAATTACATGGATCTGCTTCTGGCCAGGTTGCCGCTTGCATTTTGCTTGGGTCTGTAAAACGAAATGAAATCAAAGTGGCTGGTGGAAGCAGCGCAATGAACATTTAAAAAGAATCAGTGGCAGAGCTAATAGTGGGCTGTGGGGCAACTGCCCCCCTCGCCAGCCATTAGGTATACGTGTGGCGCCTTTTCAAGCCAATAGGTATAACTGAAGGTGGAACCACCAATGACCCAGCTGCCTCCTGGTTCCACCACGGCTCAAAATGTAGCTCCGCTGATGCTAAGAATCCAGAGTCTATTGAGCAGGAACATGGGACAGACAGCACCCTTGCTTGGAGAACCCATGCTTTGCAAAATGAGACATGGACTTTCATTCACCCTGCACTGAATTGCATCCACTTCTGGAGTGGAGTGTAGTAGCTGCATAACAACACATGGATTGCTCGCCCAGCACTGAAATACAAATACCTCTGGGGTGGAGCGCAGCAGCATATCATAGAACATGAGGGTTGGAAGGGACCTCAGGAGATCATCTAGTCCAACCCCCTGCTCAAAGCAGCGACAATCCCCAGTTTTTGCCCCAGATCCCTAAATGGCTCCCCCTCAAGGATTGAACTCACAACCCTAGGTTTAGCAGGTCAATGCTCAAACCACTGAGCTATCCCTCCCCCCCCACATCACAATACAGGGATCACTCACCTGGCATTGAAATGCAGACAGCTCTGGATGGAGCATAGCTGATGTGCAACAGCACTCAACAACACTACACAGGGATCACCCACCCAGCACTGAAATGATGCCACCTCTGGGGTAGGAATGCAGCAGCTGTTCAACAGCCACAGAGCGACACTACTCACAGTTTAGAGCAGGATGTGAAGAAGACTCTCACTTCCATTCGAAAGCTCTGGGGGAGTTCACAGAAACAGACCATGCTGTTAACCTGAGCTGAACAGCAGCCAGGACACAATAAATTGGGTCTGCACTGCGGGTAACCAGACAACAGCTCTGCCATGAGGGATTCGTTCTGATTAATGGAGGGAGGGATGGGGCAGGGAGCCAGTCAAGCTTGGGGAACTAATTCCTTCTCCAGGATGCTTTGCTCCAGGATCTTAGAGCCCAGGCTCTATGGACATTAATTCCTGCACCACCCAGCCGGAAGGGAAGGGCTGGGGCAGGTCTTTGCGCTCCACATGTCACAGGAGGACAAGGCAGAACAAACCATGTCACAGAATGAATCAGTTGCATCGCCTGGACTAGAACCCAGGAATCCTACCTGCCAGCTCTCTGCTCTAACCATTAGACCCCACTCCGCTCGCAGTCAGGATAGACCCCAGGAGTCCTGATTCCTAGACACACACACACACACACACACACACACGTTTCTCTAACCCAGTGGTTCTCAACCAGGGTTACGGGTGCCCCTGGGGGTACGCAGAGGTCTTCCGGGGGTACACCAACAGGCTACACAAAAAGTTTTAGCAAAGCCAGGTCCATTCGACCTGCTCCTGTTCCTGGGTACAACACGGGGCCTGGCTGAGGGGGGCTGGGTGCAGGTGGGCGAGGGGCCTGACCGAGGGGGGAGGTGCGTGGGGGGGGGCGAGGGGCACTGCTGAGGGGGGGACACTGGTTGGAGGGGGGACTTGCAGCTCACTGGGGGGGCCCTGACTGGAGTGGGCTGAGGCCCCACTACCCCAACCCAGTCCTCGCTTTAACCCTGCCCGAGGCCCCCGCCTCCCTCTGCGCCCCACATGACCAGGTGGGGGTTCAGTGGGGACCTGCGTGGCCCTGTCACTGGGCGCCCGCCCCTTGGTGCCCAGGCCCAGCCCTCGCAGCGCCAGAAGTGGGGGGCTGCGGCGTTCGGCCGTCTTCAGCCTTGCAGACATCGACCCGCCAGCACCCCAGTTGCTTTATACTGAAATCAGTCACTGGGGGGGCTGGGCCCGTCCATCAGTGACACAAGGGGGGGCCGGGCCCATCCACCAGTGACTGATTTCAGCGTCACTAGGGGCCGTCGTCCAGCGTCACAGACACTCCCCAGAGCATGGCAGGGAGAGGCCAGGGCGTGCCCAAGGACAGGAGCAGAGCCGGGGCAGGACCCAGGAGTCCTGACTCCAGCCCCACCCCGCACACAGCTGAGTCCTACTTCTACCCACAGGGCTCGAGGGGACGTGGCAAGAGGCGGAGATGGCCCCGTCCGGACTGAAGGCGGTGGTGCGCAAGAGTGAGTGCGGAGCCGGGGGGTCTGAGTGTGGAGCCGGTCGGGGGCAGGGTCTGGTTGGGTGTGGGTCTGGGGGGGCAGGGCCCAGTTGGGGAGCCCTGGGAGGGGTGCTCCTGGGTGTGTCTCACCCTCGGGGAGGATTAGGAGTCAGTCGGAGCAGAGAGCTCCCCCCCGCCTGCCTGTCACACACCAGGAAGGGGAGGAGGCTGTCTGCCCCACCCCCAAGGGCTGCCCCCTCCCATAGGAGCTGCATTTTGTGGGGGCGTCATCGTCGTCATCTCTTTCCATCAGGATGACTCCCACCAGGGCCAGTGCAAGGATATTTTGTGCACTAGGCGAAACTTCCACCTTGCACATTCCCCCCCCCCACCCCCGACAACCTCTGAAAACTAGTAAAGTTAGCATTATAAACAGCCTGTCAGAACGGGTAACGGCTGCGCGCAAGGAGAAAAATGACGTCATAGCCACTTCGTAACATAGTAAAGCAGTACACTTCTGCCCAGCCCCAACACAGAGCTGGCGTAGGCTATAGCTGTAATGTAGGAGAGATCAAGGTAAAGCCTTACACTTCAGAAGCCCAACCCACTTCTGTTACTTCAGAAGCCCAACCCACTGCTGAATCTCCAGCCCAGGCTGCAGTGGACGGGGCCTGTGGCTAAATCCAGACCACAGACCTGGGGTTTAAAAGACCCTTGCAAAGTGGATTCAATTCTGATGTTCCATGGTTGCCCCCAGAACTGGGACAGAGTAAAAGTGGCCCACAGCTCAGGACGGCCGGTGGTGCTAATAACCCTTAGCTCTTCTCTTAGCTTTTCCTCACTAAATCGCACAATTAGGAGGGCCTGACATGTGACTTCTGAATACTTGGGGTGGGCCATACTGCCCTGGTTCAAGAGGGGTCTCTGAACAGGAATAGCAGGGGGCTGCGGGTCAGGAGTGAAGGGCATCTGAGAGCTGTGAGGGGGGGAACCCAGGACTGGAATAGCTGCGGGTCAGGAGTGAGGGGCACTGGTGGAGCTGGGAATGGGGGGGGGTAAGCAAAGGGCTGGGATAGCAGGGGGCTGCAGTCAGGAGTGAGGGGCATCTGCAGAGCCGTGAGGCAGGGATCCCAGGACTGGAATAGCTGCAGGTCAGGAGTGAGGCAGAGCTGGTGGGGGACAGACCAGGGCTGGCATAGCAGGGGGCTGTGGACAGGAGTGAGGGGCACTGGCGGAGCTGGGAGTGGGTGGGAGCCAGGGCTGGGATAGCAAGGGCTCCAGTCAGTAGTGAGGGGCACTGGCACAGCTGGTGGGGGCAGTCCAGGGCTGGCGTGGGGAGGGGGGGGTGTAGCTGCAGTTCAGGGTCGAAATGCGTGGAGAAAGCAGGTTTGTGTCTGCCTTCGCCATGTCTAGATCCAGTCTGTGCTGCCAGCCCCTTACCGTGCACTCGAGCCCCACGTGCCCCAGTGAACGGGGCGTCCGCATGCCGCAGGTGTAAAGGACTGCAGGAAAGCAGCAGGGAGGCCAGCGCGTCCTGGTGCAGAATAGCCCCTGGAGCCTCATTAGGACCAAGCAGCCAAGTCCTGATGGGCTAGAGGTGGGGTAGGGAGAGGCATTGCTTGAGTTATGGGGGAAACATAGTGTGTTGGGCAGTGCACTCACGCACACCAGCTACCGGGAGTGGGAGTGAGAGTGAGAGCACAGGTCAGGGTCTCGGGGCTATTGCCCTACGGGGCCAGCCAGAATCAGGTGCTTCGTAGGGGTAAAACAAACAGATGTATTATGGTAGCACCCAGGAGTCCCAGTCATGGACCAAGGCCCCATTTTGCAAGGCGTTGTACATTATTCATTAGGTGTATTACAGTGGTGCCCAGGAGCGCCAGTCATCACCAACAAAAAGATGGTGCTTGGCCCGAAGAGCTGACTATCTAATTGCTTAGCTGGGCTGTGGAAGGTGCCCAGGAGACAGGCCAGCAGTTCCCTGAGTGGGGCATGCCTTGGAGGGGTTCTATGTGCAGGACTCAGAATTTGAAGTCTTTGTTGTGTTGCTGTCCCCCATACACAGTGAGGGTCCCTGGATCCCCTCCAGTCAAGAGGTGCTGGACAGGATCTGTTTTCTTCCTGCACGGGGCCAGATCCTTAGTTCAGCTGCGCTCGTATCCAGCCTGGCAGAAAGGAAGGGGGATCAGACCCATGGCCCATCTAGCCTGTCACCCCACCACGATCGCTGACTGGGGGCTCTGCTAGGAGCACAACACTATCTGGCCTGAAAGCAGCCTCTGAGCCACTTCCCCGAGGCATCCTTCCACCAGCCAGTGGGTCCTGGCTCAGGGCACAGCCGTCCCGTCTGAGCCCCACCACTAATCCCCGTCTCTTTCCCTCGCAGAGATCCTCAGCGTTGTCCTCGTGAAGAAGGAAAGAGAATGGAAGGTAAGGAGGCCGAACCTGTTGCCCTGGTGTCCCCCTGGGGATATGCTGTATCCATATATCATGCTCCTCCCCCTCCAGCCTCTTGAGATTCATTAGGAACCTGAGCTTTTCCAGGCTGGATCAGATCCCTGCTCTGTCTAGCCCATCATCCGTCCCCAGCTAGGCTTGGGTATGTCTGCCTTCCCACCGCGCTGGATCAGACCCAGCTTGTCCAGCTAGCCCCATATCTCCCCCACACACACACACCGGATCAGACCACTGGGACCAGTGAATCAGCCTGGGTGGGAGGAGGAGCAGGAGAGTGCCAAGCATGGGGCAGTATGCACCATTGGCCAGGCAGGTTATTGAGCCCCCGGCATGGACTGGGCCGGGGGATGTGGAGCAGCGGGTTAGGCCGGTGCGGCAGAGGGAGCATTCGGCACGGCAGGAAGGTGGTGGAGATGTTGGGCCAATGGCCTACAGGGCTTTCCTAGGGGAACACGGAGACTCCCCTTGTTCCATTTCTCTGTGCGCAGCACAACGTCAGGATGGGAATGGGGCCAGTAGGGGCTCCCTAGGAGGCTGCTTCCCCGGAGCTGGGCTTCATGTTCTTTGCCACGTGAGGCACAGACTGTCCCCCAGACCTCTCCGCAGTGCAATCCTGTGGGGATTGGATGGGCAGGTGCAGCAGGCGGAGAGAGGCGACCTCAGCTGAGACTCAAAGCGAAGGAGACTCGATGAGGCAGAGGCTCAGGGAGCAGGGGCTGTTGGGGAGGAGGCTCCTGCATCTGCAGCAGCAAGGTGAGTGGAGGGAGACCAGGGGCAGGGGGCGCTGGCAGAGCAGGGTGAAGCCCAGAACCCGCAGGGGCTGCCCGCGGAGGGAGCGCTGTAGGAGAGGACTGCAAGCTGGGGCCTGGGGCTTGGGACAGGGCAGCCAGGTTCTCACCTGTCACAATGGCTGGTCGAGGGGTCTGAACAGGTTCCAAACACCCTGCCAGGCTAGCTGGCGTGGCGAAGCTGCAGGTGCCCAGCATGGCGCCCGGGGAGGGAGGGGGCCCTGATGGTAGTTGCCTGGGATTGCTGCTCGGCCGGCTGTTCCCTGGGCACTGCTCAGAGCCCACTTAGTTCAGCAGCAAGGCAATGCCAGGCCCCATCTGTGGCCGGGCATGGACACTTCTGTGGCAGCGAGAGACATGACTGGGCCCTAAGGATGTCCCGGGCACATGGGGACAAGCCCTGCTCCAGGTGGGGAGGGAGCCCAGAGCCAGGGGGGTAAAAACCAGCCCACCTCCTGATGGCATCATGCTAGGCCCTGAGTCCCCAGGGGCTGGGCATGGGCTGGGCCATTTGAGCAGCAGGGAGGGGCCTCGGCAGGTGCTGACACACCCTTTCTTCCCCCTTTGCAGTCGGTGCAGGCTTTGATCAATGACTTCCAGGGCACCCCCACCTTCAACTACAAGGCAGTTCACGTCTTCTTCCTCAGCCGTGAGTATCGGGGGTCGGGGGATCCCCCAGCTGGGAGCCTGGACAGCGGCACACTGGAGCCTGGGGGTGGGGGAGACTCTCTCTGCCGGCAGGCCAGTGCGCAGCACCCTGATTATGCTCTGCCCTCCTGCAGGGGATGCAGCCCCAGCAGGCCAGACCGAATGAGGTCAGGCTTGACAAAGCCCTGGCTGAGATGATTTAACTGGGAATTGGTCCTGCTTCGAGCAGGGGGTTGGACTAGATGACCTTCTGGGGTCCCTTCCAACCCTGATATTCTATGATTCTATGACGCCACCTATCCCTTCCCCCCCTTCTCCCCCACGGGCCTGCCTCCAGCCAGCACGGCTCACAGACACCTGCAGCATGTGCCCAGAAAGGCGGCCTCTGGCTACCATTCCCAGCATGCATTGCTCCATCAGTCCCAACTCGGTGGGGGGATGGGACAGCACCAGAATACCCAGTGTGTCAGGGTCAGATCTGCTTCTCCCCATTACAGCGGCAGGGGGAGCCCAAGTCCCTGTTCCTCCTTGTGCATCATCCTATGTTGTACACTCTGGTCACTCAGCCCTGCCGGGGGGCTGAGGGCAGGGTGTGAGACAGGGGCTGCGTAGGAGAGATTGTGGCTCCCCCTCGCTGCTGATGCTGCAGAAGGCAAGAACCCGGCATGACTCTGGTTCGGGGGGGGGGCTGGACTCATCGTTGACTCCTGTGTGGCCCTGCTGGCTCGCCCAGGTTCCCCACAGGCGTGCAGCACTACTGCCCCTGCTGTGCCCGGTCTGGCCCCGTCCGTGGGGGCTGGTGCTGTGCTGGGGGTCCTGAGCCCTGTGCCTGTCACTCCCACCCACTGCCTCTGCCTTGCAGCCTGTCCTGAGCCTCTGTTCAAGGAGCTGAGGAAGTCACGGATCACCAAGGTCATCAAAACCCTCAAGGAGATCAACATGGCCTTCCTGCCTTACGAGAGCCGGGTGAGGGGTGGCCGGGCTTTGGAGGAGCAGGTCCGCGCGGCGGATGGTGACGTACGACACCCCACCCTTAGTGGTTCATGTGGCTTGGCGGGGGAACCTTTCCCTTCTAGGGCCCCGGGTTTGACGCCAGCACAGGGCAGCAGGGACTAGCTGGCTGCTCACACCCTGTGAGACCTGGAATCGCTGGCTTGCACCTGGTGGGGATGGTAGATGTATGGGGGAGGAGGGCCCTGCCTCCCTGGCTTTACCAGCTCTTACTGGTGGTTTATACTAGGCCTGCAAGACAGCCCGATACTCTACACGCCTGCCCTTTACCCAACCACCCCATCCCCTCCTTGTGTCATCAGTGGATTTCCCCCCTCCTGCCCCTGAGGGGCAGGACTGGGGTGTCAGCCCCATTGCATTGATGGGGAAACTGAGGCACAGAGAGACATGAGCCTGGTCTACATACAAAAGCTTTGTTGGTATGGGTTTGTTACGGGGACATGAGAGAAAAAATCCCCCTGTAACTGATGCAGCTGTGGTGGCAGAGCCCCTGGGTAGGTGCCGTTACGCTGGCAAAGCAGTCCTTTCGCCACTCTAGCTGATTTCATCTGGGGTACCGGTGCCAGCTGTGCCAAGAGAAGCTTTGGCTGGTAGAAGCTGAGTGTCCGTCAGGAGGCTATGCTGGCTCACCCGTCCCGTTGCGCCAGCAAACCCTTCATGGGCCGATACTATTTATTGGTGTCCAAGCACTTTTGTCCCCATGGCTCGTTCTGTTCGGCCAGTGAAATAAGCGACAGCGGCAGACGCGCCTTGATGCCGGGTTTGCCCGTGGCTATGCTGGGGCTTTCGCCAGACGAGAAGCGTCGCCAAGCCCCTTCCCCCAACATTGAGGACACCTGGGAGTCTGCAGCCAAGTAAGGACCTGAACCTGGGGCATCTTTATCCCAGGCTGGTACATGAATCTCTGGCTCGCTATCCCTCTACCACAACAGGAGTGGCACTGGCAAAGGGATCTCTTCCTCACTAGGGGCTCGCTACAGCTCCACCAGGCTGGCCTGATCCAACAGCGCGTCTATGGGGCACAGCTGGCCTGGCTGCAAGCAGTTGGCACTGGGGTCTGATCTCTGCTCTCCCCTGTCCCCAAGGTGTACTCCCTGGACAGGCCATAGAGCTTCCACAACTGGTTCAGCCCCTACCGCTTTTTCGAAAAGAACAAGCAGATGGAGAATCTGGCAGAGCAGATTGCCACATTGTGTGAAACCCTGGAGGAGTATCCAGCCATCCACTACAGGAAGTGAGTGTGCCCAGGGGAAAGGGTACCCAGGTATCCCCTATAGGAAGTGAGTGTGCCATGGAGAAGTACCCAGCCATCCTCTACAGGAAGTGAGTGTGCCCAAAGGGCGAGGGTACCTGGTTACCTCCTACAGGAAGTGCATGTGCCCCTGGGGGAGGAGCTGTTTCTGACCCACAGGGTTTGTCTTTGCTGCAGGGACCATGAAGATAACTTCCACTTGGTGCACGCTGTGCTGGCCAAACTCAAGGCGTTCAAGGCATACGAGCCCAGCATGGGAGAGGTGAGCGAGCTGTGCTGGCCACGCCCTTGCCATGGGACAGAGCCGCGGGGGAGCACATGAGAAGTAGAAGGAGGGAGGAGTGATTTAGAACCTGCTCGGAGATCCTGGCGGGGGGAGGGGTGGGGTCTAGACACCCTTGGAGATCCTGAGGGGTTGGCAGAACAATAGCATTCCCTGTGTGGCTGGATTAATGGCCACAGCCCTTCTGGGCAAGTCACCTCCCCTATTTACCCCTCAGTTTCCACATCTGTAAAAGGGAGATAATGCTACCAATCTCGGGCAGGGGGGCCCCCTCTGGGATAGCTGGCTCCCATGGCACAGATGCTCTGTAACTCACAGCTGGCAGTACAGGCCTGCCTCCAGAGGGGAGCCTGGCACACACCTGGCTGCCCAAACCATCTACCCAGGGAAGAGACTGACAGCATGCTTGTTAACCACCGGAGCTACTTGCTGCAGCAGAGCTGGCTCCAGCCTGCAGCCCCAGTCTGATCTGGGCTATTCTCAGGAGCTGATAGCGGCACTGGGGAGGGAAAATCCTGCTCTGTGCACACCCTGCTGCTGTGACTCCCGTTGAGTCCCCCCAGGGATATTCCTGAGGCTCTTGCCAAGCCTCCCTGTCACAGGTGAAAGCACTATCCCCATGTTACACGGGGGAAACTGAGGCATGGAGCAGCATGCCAGGAGTAGGTGGCAGAGGCAGGAATAGGAATAGCCCAGATCAGGGGGACGGGGGCTCCCATTGCACTGCCAGGGGGAACTAGAGAGACCCCTGACCCCAGCGCCCGAGAGAACCTGTTGAGGGAGGAGCAGCAAGAACCTAAATTCGATCATTAACTGTGTGGGGTTCAGTGGGTTAGAGCGGATGGTTCTGGGAGCCAGGACTCCTGGGTTTTATGCTCAGCTCTGGGAGGGCAGTGGGGTCTAGTGGGATAGAGGGGGCCTGGGAGCCAGGACTCCTGGGTTTACCCCCAGCTCTGAGAGGGGTGGGAAGAGCAGGATCTCAGGATTTGATCGGGGAACTAGGACTCCTGGGGCCACGGACTCGTGTGCCTGGGCTGTGGGTGCGTCCCAGGGGTGCTAGGGCTGACCTGTCTGTCCCCGTGCAGGTGTGGACAAGGAGAACCTCACCAAGCTGATCCAGCATGCCAACATCCAGCAGCAGAGAGACATCATCCACAACATGCTGTTCCTGGGCATCTCTCTCACGCCTGGGGTAAGGGACTGGAGCCAGGGGCCAGCAGCTGTACTCATGCCAGGGGGCAGATCTGTGCTGCACAGGGGAGCCCAGGCCATCCTGGAGGTGCCGCCCTATGGCAGTGACCTACTCCCAGCACAGAGGTGGCCTCTGTCCCTGTACAGTGGGGTGACGCCCTCCCCATAGGAGGGTGACCCCGAGTTACTCCCCATCTGGGGTGACTTCTTCTGCCCTGGCAGAGGATACTGGGAGTCAGGACCTCAGATCGCCAGCGAGCTGGAGCTGGTGACCACTGCTTGGGGTGGCCATGCGGCGAATGAGGGGAAGCAGCTCTGTTCTCCCATCAGTCTCTCTCTCTCTCTCTCTCTCACTCAGTGATCCATTCTGTTTTCTCTGCCTCTCCCCTGCCAGCCTGGCTGGCGCGACTCAGGTAGGCCACGCTCTCCCTGTCTGCCCCCGTTCCCAGCCCGCACCTCCTCCCTGCTGCCTCTCACCCCCTCTCCCTTCCTCCCCCAGAGCAGGCAGCTGCGACCGAAGAGGAAAGCGCGGCTGGAGTCCAGCTACCAGCTCTCCCACTGGATCCCCATGCTCAAGGACATCATGGAGGTACCGGGCCATCTGCTTCCTGGCCTTGGGGACTGGGGTCACACCTGGCAGGCTGGGCCCAAGGGGGTGGTTTGGGGGCAGCCATGTGTAGAGCCCTGCATATCCGTGCCCCATTTCTGCGGATAGTGGATTGGCTGCAGATACAACCGTGCAGGGCTGTACTCCCCAGCAGCGCCTGGCCCGCGGCATCTGGCTCAGGCAGCCCGGGGGACGCAGGGCACTCGGGGCCGCCGGCCCACAGCCAGTGGCTAGGCAACACGTCGGAGTTGGGGCTGTCCGGCACCCACTCGCCCCACCGCGCGGCTTCCTGTCCAGCAGCTCGAGCAGCACCAGTGTCCCCACCAGCTCCTGAGCAGCAGGATTTGGGATTGGAGAGGGTGAGGCCCCGGCACCCCACCCCTCCACCCCACTGTGATGCAACATGCTCTGCTGCTGCCGTGTACACTCGTGACCCCCCAGGAGCGGCACGTGATGAGAAACCCCTTCCCCCCCCAGCCCCCACCCCCTCCACACTGCCCCTTCTCCTCAAGACCCCGCCCCCACACTGCCCCTTCTCGAGACCCCGCCCCCTCCAAGCTGCCCCTTCTCCTAGAGACCCTGCCCCCTCCACACTGCCTCTTCCCTGCAAGACCCCTTCCCCACCCTCGCTAGCTGCTGTCGGTGTGGATGCGGATACAGGTAAAAGGCGGCTTGTGGATCGCAGGCTGTTGCACATCCACATTTTTGTATCTGCGCAGGGCTCTAGCCATGTGAGGGGCTCATCAGCGAGTCCTCTCCTGCTGCCATCCTTAGGGGTCTTAAATCATAGACACGAGTGCAGGGGAGTTGTCTTACCCGGTGCTGAGATGCTGCCAGCTCTGGGGTGGGGTATGGGCAGTATATACAGGGGTTCCTCACCAGGGCTGAATTCTTCCTAAGGAGTGGCAGGCAGCTGTTAACAGCCGCCCAGCAGCGCTGCCCAAGAGTCTAGGGCAGGAGGTGATCAGTGTGTGGGGCTGGAAGTGCAGAGGATCCAGGCAGCACACTGTCATGACTGGCATTGGAATCTGAATGGCTGGCAGGGTCCTTGGTCTAACCTCCAGTGAGGAGCAGCTGTGTGACGTTCATCTAAAGGATGAACTCCTGCAGCACAGTACTGGTCACTGACTGACCGGGGAGAGCACCCCCTGCAGAGCCCCCCGCCCACTCCCTGGGGTCATAGAGCACCCTCTGCTGACTCACTCGCACCTCCCAGCACCCAGTGGCTTTTCCTTAGAGGTCTCCTATCCAAGCACTGCCTGGGCCCAAACCTGCTTAGCTTGTGAAAGGTGACATGGTCACTCCTTCCCCCCACCCTTACTGGGGGCTGAGCCCCTCATCACCCAGTCCTGTGGGGCACTCCTCAAGGGGGTGGGGGGCACACTTAGTTGCCTTCAACCTACTGGCTTGGGGCTCCTCCAGGCCAAGAATTAACCCCCCGACCAGAGCTCCTGTCCCTGGCAGATCAGAGGTGGGAGGCTCCCAGGCCCCTGTTCCAGCATTGTGATGGTTCCTCCTGTGGGATTTTGGGGCAGGTAGTTGCAGTAACCTCAGTCCCATGCATAATCCAATCAGGGGCGCCCCCTTCTGCGCCAGCCACAGCTTGGCAGGCCTTAAGCTTCCCTGTACAAGTCAAAGCAGCGGACTAATGTAAAAGCCCCTATTATGTGGCATTAGGATGTATCATAGCCTGGGCCCCCTGCGTGGCTGGGACACACCTCATGGAGCAAGAGGCAGGGCCTGGATCTGCCCGCAGCAGGGAAGGGGCACTGGGGGCAGCCCCCTGCCTCCCCCACCCCAAGTGAGGGGCCCTGGATCCGGCTGCAGGAGGTCTCTGCCCTCCCCATAACGGTGGATGGGTAGGCAGGTCACAGCAGGGCACTGAGCAGCTGAGGGGGATGTGGAGAGTTGGGGGCATCACTGGAGGAGTCAGCGTGCTCTTTGCTGGCTCCCCATGCCCCACCCTGGAAAGTGGGCCCCAGGCTGCTCCCCCCCAGGGACTGTCAATCATTGAGTGAGGAGCCATCTCAGCCCCTCCGCCCCAATGGGGCCTGGCTTGGCCACCAGGTCAGAGGTTCCTGCTGCTTGGCCCCTGCTGATCTGTCCTCCCCTGCCAGGACATCCTTGAGGACAAACTGGACAAGAGTCTGTGGCCCTTCGTGTCAGACCCGGTCCCTACCACCAGCTCCCAGGCTGCTGTCAGGTAAGGCTGAGCCTGGCTGGGCTGTGGACAGCAGAGCCCTGACACACACACCCCAGGGTGTGGGAGCCTCTGTGCCTGGGAGTGCATGGCCAGGGCCCTGTCCTCTGCAGGGGAGGGGGTGCCCAAGAGCCTGGAGCCCTGGACCCCTCTTACCGTGTCCCCCACGCCCCAGCAGTCCCTCAACACACCAGGGTCCAGGATAGAGGAAAGGGACTGGACGAGCTTTAGACAGCACCCCCAGCCCAGGGCAGGTGCCACCCTCCCCTACTCCCTTCTGCCTCCCATCCTCCTCCAGGCCCTGCCCTTCCATGCGGCATTCCCTCAGCAAGCCCCTAGTATCCACACTGCCCCTCTCTCCCCCCAGCCCCCGCTTTGGGCAGTGCCCACCCCTACACCTGGCATTCCCTCAGCGAGCCCCTGGTATCCACACTGCCCCTCTCTCCCCCAGCTCCCGCTTCAGGCATTGGCACAAGAACAAGCCAGCGACTGAGTACCAGATGGGCCCGCGCCTCATCATCTATGTGCTGGGTGGGGTGTCCATGTCTGAGATGCGCTGCGCCTACGAATTGACCCCGGCCACCAGGGGCAAGTGGGAGGTGGTGATCGGTGAGTAGGGCGAGTCCTGGGGGGAAGGGTGGCTGGAATGCCCAGGTCAGGGACAGTTGGGACCCCCTGGGTGGGGGAGACCCTAAAACTGCCTGCCCAGCACCCACAGGGGGCCCATGCTACCCTCTGTCCTCCCGCACCCAGGGGTCTGGGAACAGATGTGCTTGTCCCACAAGGCCTGTATCTAGCCACCTGATCTCCTGGCCGCTGGCTCCCCAGGCCTCTCATTGCCCAGGGACCATGTGTGGGGGCCCAGTCAGACACCCCCAGTAACTCCCATAGGGATATGGCTCACCCCCTGCACACACCCCTCGAAGACCCAAGGGTGAGGAACACTGTCAGCGCGGGGATTCTTGCCTGGCTGTGCAGGGTACAGCGGCACGAGGGGTGCGGTGCCAGGCCACAGTGTAGGCATATTCCAATATTTGTGATTCTGTTCATAAGAAATTGTAAACCTGCAATATTGATTTATAATATTTATTAAATCTGCATTTATAATTCTTCTTTTTGACATAATTGTAAATCTGCAATATTGATTTACAATTCTGTATTAAAGCTTGCAAACCGTACCTTGCAAACCGCTCAATTGGCTTTGCTTTCTCTAAATTGATACTTTCTCTCACTTGTTATTAAGATGGACGCGTGGAAAACCTAACCGCTCATATTGACTCTGAATTGATACTTTCTCACTTGTTATTAAGATGGACGCTTGTAAAACTAAACGGCTTAATTGACTCTGCTTTCTCTGTATTGGCGCTTTCCATTGATTGTAATGGAGATTGACATGCTTTTTAACTAACTTCACTTTATGTTCAATTGGCTCTACTTTGCAAACGGATACTTTGTAATGGAGATTGACATGCTTGTTTGTAACACCCATGAAGAACCGCGAATTGGAGCGGCGCTCATAGAAATGTCACATAGAGACTCCCACCTTCTATAGTTTGGATCAGGAATGTTAAAAAAACGGGGAGTCTCAAATAAATAACACCTTTGTATAATAAAAGAAAGGCAATACCGAAGGAATGTCAAGAGACAGGGAGTCTCAAATAAAATAACAATACTCGGTGAAATGAGAAATGTGTTTTTTTTATTAAAGTAAGGAATGTATGTGAATGAATGGTGGGTTTTGAATAAACAGGGAAGTGCCAGCCTAGGAATTTAACATCGATTGGCCGAAGAAGACGCCAGGTGGAGACAACCAGAGAACCCCACCGGAGGGCAAACTGGGATCCACCCGACCAATTCAAAGGATGAAGAAAGCTGATGAGCACCTGACAGCCGTCCTGGAGCAGTCATGACTAACAATATGACAAAGCAAATTCCACGGACTGGCATAGGAAGAAATTCCTATAAAAATGGACACTAAGGACTGAGAACTTTGAGTCTCCAGTTCTGCCACTACCCTTCAGGAGCATCGGATGCGCATCTGACATGGACTCGGCTCCACTCTCGTGTACAGGTTACCTGGCCGGTACCCTGTCACGAGCAACCTCTAGGCTGGTAACTATAAACCCCTATGCAGAACTGGTATGAATGAATGAATGAATGAATGAATATATAGATATATATATAATTAAGTAAGGAATAAGTAACGATAGGACAGTGTGAGTTTTATATTTCTTTATTATATTTACAATAAATGTGGCATTTTGCCTTTTCCCTTTAATAAGATCCTGCTGGTTTTTATTTTATTGGTACAACAACAGGGGGTAGGAGAGAGTCCCTCCCCTCCTGCACTAGAGCAGGGTCCAGCTGCAAAAATGGGGGTGATGGTGATGCCAGCCTCATACCCGCGCCACTGTGCCGACCGCTGCCAACCACCTCTCTCTCCCCCAGGTTCCAGTCACATCCTGACCCCCAAGCGCTTCCTGGATGACATCCAAACCCTCAACCAGCTGGACCCCGAGGAGGCCTAGAGGCAGCCCCCTCCCCCCAGAGACTCTGCCCCCCACAGCTCCAGCTCGCTGTCCCCAGCTCCACCTCCTCTTCTCAACAAGGCACCTTCCCCCCTACTCCTGGCTGCAGTGTCAATTCTTGGCGGGGGGGGGGGGAATGACTCCTTGGCTGTTAGGGCAGAGGGCAGGCCAGGCTCCCTCCCTCTGGCACAGCCTCTAGGGCTGTCACCCTTTGTGCCCTGTGGCCACCCTGCTCCCGATGGGGTAGGGGCAGAGTCTGGCTCCATTATCTACCAGCTTCAGCCATTCCTACCTCCCCTGCCTGGGACCCAAAGCACAGCACCTCCCCCTCCCCCTCCTGTCAGCCCTCCGCTAGTGATGCGGGGCACGCAGAGGCTGCTACCACCATCTGGCTTTGGGGCGGTTGTGACCCAGCCACTGAGCCCCAAGCTGTGTCTGTCCAGTCTGCAAAGGATTAAAGAGAACCCCCCTTCTGCCCCCATATCATCCCCATTCACCGCCTTGGGGTGCTGGCCCAGCCCTGGTCCCTGCACCCCTCCCATCACAGCCTGGCACCCTGGCCTCTTGGCCCTGTCCCCCAGTGGGGACCTCGGCTCCCGAAGGGGGGAGGGGTCCTAGCAGGAGTTGCAGTCAGAGTGCCCAAGTAAGTGGGGGTGGAGCCAGGACTGCGTAGGAGGCGCGTCCAGGGTTGGTCAGGAGCAGGTAGAGTGACCAGATGTCCCGATTTTATAGGGAGAGTCCTGATATTCTGAGCTTTTTCTTATCTAGGCTCTTATTACCCCCCACCCCTTGTCCCTATTTTTCACACTTGCTGTCTGGTCACCCTAGCAGCAGGGCAGAGCGGGCTCGCCACCTGATGGGCCTGGATCAAATGCCCCTGCCCAGTGCAGACACCTCCCCACTGCCTTTCCCTGGGTATCAGAGCCACGCCCTGGGCACCTGGAGCCCCAGCTCCATCTGAGGCAGCCAGCTCCAGCCCCCTTGGGTCTGATCAAGCCCTGAGCCAAGCCTCACCCCCTGAATCCCACGGGCCCTAGAGATCCTCTCCCTCTTGCCTGCCAGGCGGGCTGTGCTGGGGCAAGCGCTGGCAGGAGTGATCCCAGGTAAAGGCAGTGACCTCCTTTACTGGGAGTGACCTCCAGGGGGTGGGGGGCGCAGGGGGAGAGTTTGTTTGTTCGCAGCTCTGAGCCCCTGCCCCTCCCCCACCCATTATCACAAAGTCAGTGCTGGCCCTGCCCCCGGCTACTGCCCTGCTGGGCATGTGCCTGGGCCAATGAAGTGCATTGCCAAAGGCTGGCCGAGGTCTCTGCTGCTGTTCACAGGCAGGGGAAGGGAGGGCACAGGGCGGGGCAGGTGGCTGAGGGCCCAGGGAGCGGGATCTCCCCAACTCCCCCTCCAGCCCTGCTGCAGGTCCCAGGCGTCCTGGCTCCGAGTCACCAGGCCAGCGCTGCCTCCCCGCACCCAGGAGCAGGGTGGGGCAGTGGCTGCTCCTTTCACTGTTGGACCAGGGCCTGGGGGCAGCTCTGCTCTGGCCTGTGGTCGCCCCCTGCTGGTGCAGTGCTGGCTCACCCAGCCATGCCCCAGAACCTCCACAGTTCCCTGTGTCCCCCTGCTCCTAGTGCCTTGTTCTGCCTCTGGTCCGTGTGCCAGGGGGACCAGGAGGGAGCCTCAGGAGTTCCCCCAAGCTAGCTATGGGATCCCCATCAAGTGTGGGGTTGGGACAGGCACTGAGCGAGCACCAGGGCCCAGCCCCCAGGCTGGCCCCACAGGGAACCATACCCACCCAGCCCCTGCCCCTCCCAGAATCAGCGCTGGAACCCAGCCCTCTGCGTCCCAGCCCCTGCTCTAACCACTAGCCCCTGCTTCCCTCTCAGATGTGGGACAGAACACCTGCCTCCTTGGTCCCCCTCTAGGGCTTGGCCTTTGCCCCAACCCCCACCTCCTCCATCCTCCTGTGCCTAGAGCTGCCCCAGGGTCCCGCCACCCCGGCTGCTGCTGGCCCCCAGCCCTTGGGGCCCTGGCTGGCACCTGCATTGTGTGAGCAGCTGTGTAGGCTCGTCCCACCAGCCAGGCCAGGGCTCCCCTCTGGCACCCTCTAGCCTGTGCCAACAGCTGGGGGTGCAGTGGCAGTGTCCCCACCCCCCTCCTTGTTGGAGGGTGAAAGGAGCCAAGGAGGGGCTGTGAGAGAGCCCCATTCTCCTACCCTTCCCGCACCCTGCTCCCCCGGCTCAGCTCGGAGACTCGTCCTGCCTCTGTAGTCACTGGGCATGGGGGTTAGCGCCCTCAGCAACCCCACCCCCACCAGCTGGAGACAGTGAGAGACCAGTGCCAGGTCAAGGACCTGCCCCAGGTCCCGGAGGAGTATTATGGGGGATCAGGGCCCAGAGCAGGGGTGACCGTGGTGGGGGATCAGACCCATCACTCATGAGGGTTGGGGTTGTCTAACTTCTCCTCTCAATCTGCTCGCAGGCTGTGACCCCTCCTGCCCTCTCCCAGCCCATCCCCTGCTCCCTTGGTGCCCAGGGGGCACTCAGCCAGCCACACATGGTCACGCACCCCATGAGGTGGGAAGGAGGCTTCAGGCCTGTGAGCTGTGCTGTGCCAAGGACCAAACCCAGCTTACCCTGGTCCTGGGAGATTTTCGGGATGCACAGAGTCACTGCTCTGGTTGCCTGTGACCCCTCCCGCCCTGACCTGCGGTGTCCCAGCCAGGCCAGTTGGGGCGGGAGGGGTGGAGGGGGGGGAGCAGCACAGCTATTGCAGGCAGCTGGGGAGGGCCGGGGGCTGGAGGGCACTGACTTGGCCATGTAGCCATGGGTTGGGGCCTGGGCTGAGCCAGGTTCGGCGCAGGGATGGCCTGGCTGGGCGCGCCCTGTTTGTGATCATCTGGGCCTGGCCTAGGCCACGTTAGGCTAGCACCCCTTCAAGCCCAGTGCCCCTGGCTGGTTCACGGGAGGGCAGGCAGCTGCTTCCCAGCCCAGCTGGGGGCTGCCCTGGGTGGGAGACAGGCAGAGGGAGAAAATGCAGTTCCTCTCCGCAGCAGGAGGGGACCAGCCAGGTCAGACACTCTCAGCCTATGCGCCCCCCTGCAGCCCAGACTCTGCATTGCACCCCTCCTGTGCCCCTACCCATCTCACCCTGCCATGGCTCCCCAGCACCTGCCAGCCTCAGAGTGCCCCAGGCTTGGCAAAAGACGATCCCAGCCCCCCAGGGGGCTTGGAAAATGCCCAGCAGCACCCATGTGACACGAAACCTCAATAACAGGCACCCAGAGCGGGAGTGACTCACATGGATTTGGGGGCAGAGCTGGGCATGGAACCCAGGAGTCCTGCCTCCCAGCCCCTGATCTAACCCCTAGACCCAAGTTGCAGTGGGGGAGGTTTAGATTGGATATTAGGAAAAACTTTTTCACTAGGAGGGTGGTGAAACACTGGAATGCGTTACCTAGGGAGGTGGTAGAATCTCCTTCCTTAGAGGTTTTTAAGGTCAGGCTTGACAAAGCCCTGGCTGGGATGATTTAACTGGGAATTGGTCCTGCTTCAAGCAGGGGGTTGGACTAGATGACCTTCTGGGGTCCCTTCCAACCCTGATATTCTATGATTCTATGACTCTATGATTATGACCCTACTCCCCTCCCAGAGCTCAGCACAGAACCCAGGAGTCCTGCCTCCCAGCCCCCCTGGCTCTGCCCATCCTTCTCTCCCCCCATACTCCTGCTAATAATTGCACACGCAGCCTGCTGGGGAACGTGCCCCGGCACAGGTCAGTCCCGTAGAGCCCAGCAGGCCCCGTTTCCCCTCCCCCTGGGCCAGCTCCTGTCTCCCTGCTGGGCACACGAGCACGGCCAGCACTGCGTGCCTGCTGTGGACGGGGTGAGAGACCCTGGCACCTGGGATCTGCTGCTTGGGCCCAGCCCCAATCTGCTCAGCTGCGGAGCTTTCCATCCCTGATCCCCGTGGGGAATTATCAGCCGCAATTAACAGCCATTTGGATAATTGCTGCGCGGCTGCCAGGCAGGTGGGCGGCGAATTGGGGGCGCGGAATTAAAAAGCTCCGGTGGAGACACCTGCCCGACTGTGGGCTCGCCAGCTCCCCCCATGGCTGCCCTTACAGCTGAGCTGCCACTGGGGCTCCGTGTGCACCCCGGGCCTGCACCTTGAGCAAGGGGCACCCCAGCCACACACACTGTACCCCTCAGCCTGCCCCCAGAAGCAGGAGGGGGGTGCAGGCCTGAGACAGCTGGCCATGGGCCTGGTCGGTGCCAGGAGGGAGGGTGGGTCCAGCAGACAGGCCCAGCCCCTCTGCCCTGGCTCTGCCATGCTCTGCCCCAGGCCCTGGTGAGGGCAGCTGGAGAGGGCTGCACGCATCAGCCCATGCAGTGGGCCTGGGGGAGCTGATCACTGTGCTGGTCCCAGCCCTGGGGGCTGGTGGGAATGGGGTGCCAAGATGCCCCTGTCTCCCAGTGCCAGCTGTGCCAGGGCCCCCAAGACCTTTGGGCCTGGATTGGGGGGATCATGACTAGAGCGGAGCTGGGACCCAGGGACAGGTGAAGCTGCACCAGGCTTGCAGAAGAGCTCATCCTGCAGAGACCTGCATGCAGACCCTGCTGGAGGGAGATTGTTTGGGGCAGAGCGGGGTGACTTGGGGGGCTTACAGCAGGGCTGGGGGGAGGCAGTGGGGGTAGCAGGGAGGGGGAGAGGTTTACAGTAACTGCAAGCTGTATACAGTGCATGGGTGGAGGTGCCAGGGGGTGATTTGGGGTGGGGCAGTGGGAGGCAGGAGATGCGGGTGGGTGATACCCCCATGCAGCAGCAGTGCCCCCTGTAGGCAGTACGGGTGCATCCAATGGGCCCTAGGGGAAATATTGTCTAAAGATCAGAGTTCACCAAACCCAGGCTGAGCTAGCCCTGTCCCCAACCTGCCCATCCCTTGTGGGTATGGACTGCTGGGTCCCTGCCCTGGGCCAGGCCATGCTGGGGGCTGAGCAATCCCAGAATGATGCCCAGCGCAAACCCCTTCTCCCGGGCAGGGACCCAGCATCTCGTTCCCCAGCCCTCCCCAGAGTCGGCCCCCAACCTCCAGGGCTGGGCGGGGGTGGGGAAGGCGACCAGCCTGAGCCAAGTTCACAATTATGCAACCAACCAGCCCGTGTGATGCTGCTTATCATCTTACCTCACAGCCCAAAGCCGGCTCACCCGCCACTTTCGTGGCATTTTGTTGCCTGAAATTAAATCTCATTTCCTAATTACTGGGTGGGCTCCAGCTGCTGGGCTGGGCTGGGCTGGGCTTTAAGAAGGGGGCAGCGTAGTGTGATCAGCATCAGTCACAGAGACAGCTTGTTGCAGAGAACCCCCCAAAAGCCCAAGACCCCCTCACCACAGCCAGCCCCCCAGGCTGCATCTAACGAGGCCCACTCACCTCCCTCTGCCCTGCAGGAAACTCAGCCTGGCTGGTTCCTACAGGGCCCATCCAGCCCAGTATCCCCTCTCCCTGCTGTGAGCAAACATCAGGCCCTGCCCACTTGCACGTTCCCAGAATCTGGCCAGCCCAGCGCTGATCGTGCAGAAACGCGCAGTCCTGGACAGTGCTCGCCACAAAGGACTCACAGAAACACATTCCAGAAGCGTGGTACAAAAACCACGATATCAAGAATGGCACAAAAACATTCCCCAAGGATAACAGGAACACACTGAGCCCTCCTAAAAGATAAGGTCAAATAGCAACGTAATAAATACAAATGTTTTAATCAAACCAACATGTACAAAAAAAAATGGACAATAACTAGCCAGGTCAGAGGGCAGTATCTAAGTCAGAGGGGCAGCTTGTTTGTATCAGGGTATCTCTGAGAGAATGTGTTGGTCCAGCCAAGGGGGCAATGGAAAGTCCCGCCATTCACTGAGCTGTGTCCATTGTCACAGGCATACGTGTCTTAGTATCCTCGTAGAATCTGCCAGGTGCTATTAGCATGCCTTGTCAACAATAAACCTGGCCGGGTGCCTTCGTCCCTTAACGGATCTTGTGGTCATTGGGCGGTTCACTCAAGGTCTGCTGTGCTGGCTGTCTGCACAGAGCTGGGGCAGCACACAGGGAGAACACACACACATGCAGTGAAATATCTAACAACAGAGGCAATCAGTAAGATGTTTCGCAATGGCTCGTTTGGTTTCAATGGGCAGGCCCAGCACTTTACACTAATTCATGCTTCTCCCCTGTTGGGGGAGTTACACAGGCCACGGCTACACTACAAAATCAAATCGCCCTGCATGCAGCCGCCACAGTAGTTACAGCACTTGTGTGTGTGTACACCTGGCTCTTTGTGTCTGTGGTGTGTGGTATCGATTGTACTGTCAGTGTGGGGCATTGCGGGACAGTCGATGTAAGCAACGCAGTATGTACACTGACACTGCATTGACCTAACTACGCTGACTGGGGGAAGTGGCATGATTAAGTCGGCAAAGCAGGTGAGTTACATCAGCGGGAGCCAAATTTTAGTGTAGACGCAGTGTTAGGTGGACGTAAGCTGCCTTGCAAACTCAGTGGTGTAGAGCAGTTACAGAGGTTTATGATGCAAACATTCATTCTGACTTTATACCACGGGCTACAGAGGTTATGGGAGAGATCAATCCTGCAAGCAATTCCACAAGTTGAAACACTCCACACACGCTGATCAGCAGCTGTTTTAACACGGCTAACACACAGGCTGGGTCAAGCTCTGCATTTGTCAGTGTTCAGTGAGGCCTGGGCATGAGCTGGCACCTGGTCTGCTAGCGTCACAGGACCCATCTAGCCCAGTACCCTGCCCTCTCCCTGCTGCCTCCTTCCCCAAATCAGATCAATGGGGCCAGCCACCCCAGCACCAGCGACTTCAGAGGAAAGAGCAAGAACCCCCTCTAGTGGCTAATGATGACATAACCAGTCATAGAATCATAGAATCATAGAATATCAGGGTTGGAAGGGACCCCAGAAGGTCATCTAGTCCAACCCCCTGCTCAAAGCAGGACCAATTCCCAGTTAAATCATCCCAGCCAGGGCTTTGTCAAGCCTGACCTTAAAAACCTCTAAGGAAGGAGATTCTACCACCTCCCTAGGTAACGCATTCCAGTGTTTCACCACCCTCTTAGTGAAAAAGTTTTTCCTAATATCCAATCTAAACCTCCCCCACTGCAACTTTAGACCATTACTCCTCGTTCTGTCATCTGCTACCATTGAGAACAGTCTAGAGCCATCCTCTTTGGAACCCCCTTTCAGGTAGTTGAAAGCAGCTATCAAATCCCCCCTCATTCTTCTCTTCTGCAGGCTAAACAATCCCAGCTCCCTCAGCCTCTCCTCATAACTCATGTGTTCCAGTCCCCTAATCATTTTTGTTGCCCTTCGCTGGACTCTCTCCAATTTATCCACATCCTTCTTGAAGTGTGGGGCCCAAAACTGGACACAGTACTCCAGATGAGGCCTCACCAATGTCGAATAGAGGGGAAGGATCACGTCCCTCGATCTGCTCGCTATGCCCCTACTTATACATCCCAAAATGCCATTGGCCTCCTTGGCAACAAGAGCACACTGCTGACTCATATCCAGCTTCTCGTCCACTGTCACCCCTAGGTCCTTTTCCGCAGAACTGCTGCCTAGCCATTCGGGGGACGGGGGCATATCTCCCTCATCCTGACAGTCAGCAGTGGCCTTGTGCCCTGTTTTCTAAATTCTGTCCTGACACCCTTGCTCCCCCACCCCCACCATCCTTGTCTAAATCCTGCCAGGCTCGCAATGTCAGTGACATCTAGTGGCAGTGAGTTCCCCTGGCTAACTATGTAACTTCCCTTGACATTTGCTTTCACAGAGCGTCCCATTGTTCTTGTAACACTGGGGCAGGTGAAGGGGGGGCAAATAGGAGCACCCCCCTCCTTTCATTATATTCTGTACCTATTTCAGCCCTGCTTCTTTCGCTCCTTTTTTAACTAAAGCCTGAGCTTTTTTGTTGGTAAATTGGCCTTTTTCTTGACAGTGTTGAAGAAAAAATTTGCTTCTTTCTAAACATTTCAGGTTTTTGATGAGCAATTTAAAAAAAGCCTTTGAAAAATTACCCCTCCCTCCCCCATTTCTCTGCCCTTTGTCCTTTTCTCATTTGCCACTGGAAAGTGGATGGGAGGGGATGAAAAAAACCACACACACACACACATAGACATTTTTGGCTTTTGAAAATTTTTTGCAAGGGGTGAAAACATAAGGGTTCCACACACACCCCCAAATTTCCAAGGCAACTCAATTGTGGGGCTGCTGCTCTTCCTGCTGCCCTTCTAGTGCCAGGGTAGACCAACACCCTGTCACACTTTAACCCTTAAATGGCCAGCGTTGCCAACGCCCATCATTGCATGGTGAGCTCAGCAGTGGGTGAGTTGGAATGGGATCAGTAACGAAGAATCTTCGTTTTCGTTAGATAAAGTGCCCACCCTCGGCGTGGAGGAGAAGCCCCAGACCTCGCACCTCCCAAACACAGCCACGCCAGAATGCAAACAAATATTAAAATCTTGTGATTTTTTAAGCAAATCTCATGATTTTGAGGCCTGACTAGTGACTTCTGAATGTTGGGGCGCAAGAGGGGCACCAAAGCTGATGGGCCCACTCGGCCTTCGTGCCATCTGGACAGAGACACCTGTGTGGGACCCGGGGTGGCTCGTGCCTCCTCACACTTGGGACAGACAATACTAAACATCTCATGGCTTCCCCTGGCAGTGCGTGGAGGGAAAGCCGCTCCCGAGCTATGGCCACAGAGTCTTCTTTTAGAAGATGACAGGACAAGGAGTAATGGTCTCAAGTTGCAGTGGGGGAGGTTTAGGTTGGATATTAGGAAAAACTTTTTCACTAGGAGGGTGGTGAAACACTGGAATGCGTTACCTAGGGAGGTGGTAGAATCTCCTTCCTTAGAAGTTTTTAAGGTCAGGCTTGACAAAGCCCTGGCTGGGATGATTTAATTGGGGATTGGTCCTGCTTTGAGCAGGGGGTTGGACTAAATGACCTCCTGAGGTCCCTTCCAACCCTGATATTCTATGATTCTATGATTCAAGGGAGGCAGTGTGGCCTAGTGGGTAAAGCACTGAACTGGGATGCAGCAGACTGGAGGTCTATGTCTGGCTCTGCCACTGGGTGACCTTGAGCAAATCCCTTCCCTACCCTCTGCCTCAGTTTCCCCATGTGTACAGTGGGGATGATGACACTGACCTCCTTTGGGAAGTGCTTTGCTGGACAGTGCTATGTAAGATGAATAATAATATTCTGGGCTGGCGGGGGTAGGGGGCGTCTCTCCTCTCTGGGGCACGGGTTCGAATCTGTCCCAGGGGAGCAGTGTCTGACAGTGGGTGGTGGCTGTGGAGAGGGGCTCAGTCCAGTTCCTGTTGGGACAGCACCCGCGTTGCCTGCCGGCTGTGGGACTGGCACGCTGGGGCTAGAGCCTGAGCTCCGCTCTGCCCCTAGATGGGTCCCTTCAGGGCAGGGCCGTTGGCGTGGGGGATGGGGGTGTGACGCAAGCCTTGGGCTCTGGGGCAGTCGAGCTGGCCCTTTCCCCAGTGCTGGAGTCCCTTCCACAAGGCCCAAAGCTCCCCAGGCCTGAATCCTGGCCCCACGGAGCCCAGCTCGGGGGGGGGGGGGGGAGGGGGCGGTTTCCTGCAGCTGCCCTGTCTCTCCGGTACAGCCAGTGGCCTTGGCACTCTGGGGCAAGGCAAGTCACTTTCCAGCCCCCACCCCTGGGGCCAGGGGGCACAGGCCAGCCCAGGGCTCTGAGGAAGATGGGGCGCGCCCTCCGCCCCTCTGGTTTAAACGTCGCTCTGTCCCATCCCCCCGCTCCACGGCCCCGGGCACAGCTCTCCTCTTTCTGCATCTTTCCCTCCTGCTCTTTAGGATCTGGCCCCCTGGGGTACCCAGGTGTCAAGGAAACCAGCTCCCGGCTGGGGAGCCATGGTTGGCCTTTGGGCCCCAGGCTTCTGCATGGCCCTGGCTAACGAGACCCCTGGGAGGGCAGCGCTGCCCGACCTGGGCCCTGGGGCCTCGGCAGGAGCTGCCACAGAGCGCCAGCCGCAAAGCTGCCAGTGGAGGCTTCTCCAGAGCCCTGCAGAGTGGGGGAACGGGGCTGAACTGGGGCCAGCGTCAAGGCCATGGGAGGGACCAGCCAGGTAAGGGGCTGGGTTCCCCACTGTTGGGCCCTATGGGGGGGCTGGCTGAGGGTCCCTGTGCCCATGGCGGTAGAGGGATCGCAGGGACGAGGCCCTGGGGGCTGCTGGGAGTTTGGAGAGGGGTCCGTGTTCAGCTCCCATCTCCCCACACACGCTTCTGATCCAGAATGGCCTGGGTGCGAGACCTTCCCCTGGCTGGTGCCGAATGGCCAGTGTTTGCTGGGATGCTTTGGACCCGGCAGCTGCTCCCTGACCCTGGGGGAAGTTCATTGCTGGGGCAGTGCTGCCAGCCCCAGAGACTGAGGGCCTGGGCCCCACAGCAGATCACTCTGGACTCCACCCCTTGCCCTGCCCGAGAAGGCGGGGAGGGCACTCTTGGCCAGTCCTTGGCTGTCAGCTAATCCCCGTCAGAGCATGGACCCATCCCCCTAGGGACGGGGTTGAGACCCCCAAACTCATGTCACACATAGGCCTGCTGGGCGCTGGCAGTGGGGCAATCCCTTCCCTGCCAGGGACTGCAGGGGGAGGCTCTTGGGGCAGAGATGGGACCAGTGGGGCATCCCTGGCGCAGCGGGGGAGCAGGTCTGTAGTCCTGGCCTGGAGAATCCGTTATCCACCTCTCATTACCCGCTGCCCAGTTGAGACAGCGAAAAGAAACCGTGTGATTGTAGGTGACCTATCGAGAGGCACCTACTGCGCCTCAGAGCGACATGGCTGGCACGAAGGGCTCGGTGAATGGGGAGGGCTGGCTGGGAGCAGGGCACTGATTGAGTCACTGGGCTCCCACGGCCAGAAGAATCTCGGCCCCGGCTTTGCACCACCTCAGGGCCCCAATCTCTTGCCCACCTCCCTGGCAAGAGGCCCAGCAGCCCTGGTCACTCCCAGGACTAGAGTCACTTGTATTCCAGTCACTCAGTTCATCCCTGGGGTTGAGATGTAGCCACTTCTGGGGTGGGGCACAGGGGCTATTTATACAGGGATCCTTTGCCCAGCACTGAGATGCAGGCACCTCTGGGGTGGGACGGAGCAGCTGTTTAACAGCCACACAGCACAGTAGATTAGAACAAGTGAAGAATCCCACATCTAGTTGCACTGTGCTGCACAGAGCGTGGGGATCTCGGCCAGGGAGCCAGGGGGAAGGGATAGCTCAGTGGTTTGAGCATTGGCTTGCTAAACCCAGGGTTGTGAGTTCAGTCCTTGAGGGGGCCATTTAGGGATCTGGGGCAAAAATTGGGGATTGGCCCTGCTTTGAGCAGGGGGTTGGACTAGATGACCTCCTGAGCTCCCTTCCAACCCTGATATTCTATGATTCTATGACCAGGCTGCACTGCACATGGGCTCCTTAGTGACAAGTGCTCAGGAGCTTAGATTTACAACCCCCAAAATAGCACAAATTGAGCACTATGCTGGGGCCGGCACAGACTAGAAGGGGCGAGTGCCCCCTACAGGGTCCTCCCACCCCACTAACTGCAGCCCCTAGCACCCCATAAGCTCCATCCATGCAGAGTAAGGGGACTGGCACATGGAATTGCAAGCCCAATAGCAAGGATTTCTGATGACTCTGTAAACTCGGGGCGGGGGAGTGGAGAATTGCTAATATAGTTCCTATTTTTAAGAAATGGAAAAAAACGTGGTTCAGGTATCTACAGGCCTTTTAATTTGACCTCAACTGTCTGCCAGGTCTTGGGACAAATTTTGAGAGAGAAAGTAATGAAGGACAAAGAGGTGAACGGTAACTGGGATAAAATATCACCTGGTTTTACAATCGGTGGGTCCTGCCAGGCCAACCTGATCTGTTTCTCTGCGAAGATAACTGAGGTTTTAGACAAAGGAAATGCAGTAGATCTAATCCAGTGGTTCTCAAACTTTTTGTGTTGGTGACCCCTTTCGAACACCAAGCCTCTGAGTGCGACCCCCCCCTTAAAAATTAAAAACGCATTTTTGATATTTAACACTATGTTAAATACTAAATTTAAACCCTATGGCTTAAAATGAATTTACCTTTACTCACTGCTTTTAAATTAAGACTAAAACACAGAGGGTGGCGGGGCTCGGGGCTGACAACCCTGTGTGTGCTCCCGGCTGATAACCCTCAGCATGGCCGGGCTCCGCCTGAAACCCCATTACAGGGATCGGGGCTCACAGCCTCCTGGATGCCCCAGCTCAGGGCTCATAGCCCCACTCCTGGTTGGGGTCAGGACTTGCAACCCCATGTGGCAGTTGGACTCAGGGATCACAGCCCTGCTCCTGGCCAGGGTTGGGGTCTGGGCTTGCAGCCCTGTATGGGGGTTGGAGTCGGTGCTCACAACCACGATTCCTTGTAGGGGTCGGGGCTCACAACCCGGCCCAGGGGTTGGGGTCAGGACTCACAGCTGCACACCAGGGTCGTGGCTCACAGCCCGGCGCAGGGGTCGGGGTCGGGACTCACAGCCGCACACCGGGGTCAGGGCTCACAGCCTAGCACAGGGGTCGGGACCCACAGCCGTGTGCCCGGGTTGGGGCTCGTAGCCCCGCAGCTCCACACAGGGGTCGGAGCTGACAGCCTGGCGCAGGGGTCGGGGCTCGCAACTTACAGCCGCGTGCTGGGGTCGGGGCTCGTGACCCTCCCACTTAACCGGGTTGTGACCCCCAGTTTGAGAACCAATGATCTAATCTACCTGGATGTCAGTGAGGCATTTGATACAATTGGGAAATTATTAGTTCAATTGGAGAAGATGGGGTCTACTATGAGAATTGAAAGGTGGATAAGGAACTGGTGAAAAGGACCTGCAGAAAAGGACCTGGGGTTACAGCAGATGAGAAGCTGGATATGAGTCAGCAGTGTGCCCGTGTTGCCAAGAAGGCTAACAGCATATTGGGCTGCATTAGTAGGAGCATTGCCCACAGATCGAGGGAAGTGATTATTCCCCTCTATTCAGCACTGGTGAGGGCCTCATCTGGAGTATTGCGTCCAGTTTTGGGCCCCCACTACAGAAAGGATGCGGACAAATTGGAGAGAGTCCAGTGGAGGGCAATGAAAATGAGAAGGGAGCTGGGGCATGTGACTTATGGGGAGAGGCTGAGGGAACTGTGGTTATTTTGTCTGCAGAAGAGAAGAGTGAGGGGGGATTTGATAGCTGTCATGGAGTCCCCGGACGATGCTCTGGAACTGCTTCCCATGAAGCCAGTCAGGACTCTGGGGAAGTCTCCTGTCTGTGAGCAGACTGTCTGCAGGACACACAGCTCACACAGCTTCCTGGGTCTGACCTCGGAGCATTCAGCATCCTCTGCCCCTCCGTGCGCTTCCCACAGTGAGTTCGCTCAGGCGGGGCTCCTGGGGAAGCCAGAGGGTCCTCCACCCCAACTTTGCAGTCAGATGTGACTCTCAGCCAGCCAGTAAAACAGAGGTTTATTAAACGACAGGAACATGGTCTAAAACAGAGCTTGTAGGTGCAGAGAACAGGACCCCTCAGCTGGGTCCATTTTGGGGGGCAGTGAGCCAGACAACCACGTCTGCCCTTCACTCCATGTCCCAGCCAGCCCCAAACTGAAACTCCCTCCAGCCCCTCCTCTTCTGGGCTTTGTTCCTTTCCCGGGCCAGGAGGTCACCTGATTCCCTTGTTCTCCAACCCTTTAGCTCTCACCCTGCAGGGGGGAAGGGCCCAGGCCATCAGTGGCCAGGAAACAGGGTGTCAGCCATTCTCTGTGTCCAGACTCCTGCACACACCTGCCCTCTAGGGCTCTGCAGTGATCATACACCCTTATCCCACCACCTAGATACTTAAGAACTGCATAGGGAAACTGAGGCACCCCCACACTATTCAGAGGAACCATTAAGAACAGTCCCACCTCATCACATCAGCACCCCCCCAACTTGTCTAGAGATTTTATCGGTGGTAGGCATCGGACACGGTGATGGCACTGAACTTCCCATATCCACACAGAACCGGATCGATCCGTCCTTCTTGGGGACCAGCACCATGGGAGAGGCCCAGGGGCTGGAGGACGGCTGGATCACCCCTAAAGCCAGCATGTCTCCAACCTCTCTCTCCAGGTCCTGGGCTGTTTTCCTAGTGACCCTGAATGGGGAACACCTGATGGGAAGATTGGCTCCTGTTTCCGCCCAGTGAACAGCCAGGTTAGTGAGCCCAGGCCTGCTGGAGAACAGCTGCCGGTGTGAAGGCAGCACCTCTCTGATCTCTGCCTGTGGGGCAGGGGTTAGCTGGTCTGAGAGGAGAATTGATTCCAGCGAGGGGTCAGCCCCCACCTCAGGGAGGAGTCCCACCAGGGGATCCTCTCCCTTCTCCTCCCACTGCCCACACCCAGCCAGCCCCAACTTCTCCCTGTCCCAGTATGGCTTCATCATGTTGACATGGTGCACCCGGTGGCGGTGTGCCCGGATGGACAGTTCCACTACATATTTCACTTCATTTACCTGTCTGATGACCTTGAAGGGGCCGTCCCAGGCAGCTTGCAGCTTGTGCTTCCTCATGGGGATGAGAAGTATCTCCTGGTCCCTGGTAGCCTAGAAGCAGGCACGTGCTGAGCGGTTGTACCAGACCTTCTGCTTCCTCTGTGCCCTGGCTAGGTTTCCCCTGGCCAAGCCCATGAGCTCCGCGAGCTTTTCCAGAAAGGTCAGTACATACTCCATCGGGGGAGGCCTTCCCCCCGCACTCGTCCCTCATCAAGTCGAAGGGTCTCCTCACCCTCCTCAACAACTTGAAAGGGGAAAACCCTGTGGATTCCTGGGGCACTTCCCTGTATGTGAGCAGCAGGTGGGTTAAATACTTCTCCCAGTCCTGTGGGTGCTGGTCCATAAAGGTTTTCAGCATCATCTTTAGGGTCCCGTTGAACCTCTCCCCCAGCCCGTTGGACTGAGGGTGACACGTCGAGGCCCAGGTGTGTCGGACCCCACACTTCTCCCACAAGCACTGGAGCAGGGTTGACTGACATGAAGTTGGACCTCTGGTCTGTAAGGACCTCCTGGGGGAACCCCACTCTGCTGAAAATGGTGAGCAGCGCATCTGCCACGGTGTCTGCCTCCATAGACGACATGGCCACTGCCTCGGGGTAGCGCATAGCGAAATCTACCACCACCAGAATGTATTTCTTCCCCGACCGGGTTGCCCTGCTGAGGGGCCCCACTATGTCCATGGCCACCCTCTGGAAAGGCTCCTCTATGATGGGCAGAGGTCTCAGAGCTGCTTTACACTTATCCTGGCCCTTCCCCACCCTCTGGCAGGAGTCCCAGGCCCTGCAATACTGTTGGACGGCGTCAAAGGCCCCGGGCCACTAAAAGTTCTGCAGCAGCCTCTGCCTGGTGCGCCAGATGCCCTGAAAGGGGACTGTTGTGGTGGTACCTCTGGGGGACCACCAATTGCCTCCTGGCTTTCCAAGGTTCAGTTGGCCCTGAACCAGCCCATTCCTGGTACAGGAATCCCTTCTCCCACAGGAATCTCTCCCGGCGGTCCTCCCCCTGGGATCCTGCACCATTGTGGCCAGCAAGGGCCCTCAGCTTCTCTAAGGAGGGATCCTCCTGCAGCTCCATCCAGTCTCCCTCCTGCCCCCTATCTGCTGTTCACAAACTCATCCACTAGTGCCCCTGCACTGCACAGATCTTTAGCCTTCCGGTCCACTAACCACATCTTCAGGTCTGGAGGGCAGATGTCATACAGCTGCCCCAACCCCACCGGGTTACACACCTCCGCTGTGGTAGTGGCCCCTGTGCCCTTCCCCTACCTATGGAGATATTCCCCCAGCAGATTGGTGACCTCCTTGTAAGTGACACCTGGGGTCTTGCGTACACCCCGGAATTGTTTCCTGTACGCCTCGGGGGTCAGTTCAAACTTCAGCAGCAAAGCCTGTTTGAACAGGTCATAGTCCCCCATCTCAATACCATCCATTTGGCTGAATGGCTCTATGGCCTTGGGATCCAGCAGGGGGGTCAGATAGTGTCATAACCATACAGCTCAGGGTAGCCTAGAATTCCTCCTTACCTAGTGTTGGCCCATTCCCAGCTTCTGGCAAATAGAGCCTAGGTACACTTCAGAGCTTGGTTTTGCATCCCTGCTCATCCTGACTAATTCATGAACTTATCTAGTTCTTTTTTAAACCCTGTTATAGTCTTGGTTTTCACAACTTCCTCTGGCAAGGAGTTCCACAGGTTGACTGTGCATTGTGTGAAGAAATACTTCCTTTTGTTTGTTTTAAACCTGTTGCCTATTAATTTCATTTGATGACCTCTAGTTCTTGTGTTATGAGAAGCAGAAATAACACTTCCTTAGTTACTTTCACCCCCTTAGTCATCTCTTTTCCAAGCTGAAAAGTTCCAGTCTTCTCTCTTCTTATAAGGAAGCTGTTCCATACCCCTAATAATATTTGTTGCCCCTTTCTGTATCTTTTCCATTTCCAAGATATCTTTTTGAGATGGGGCGACCACATCTGCACACAGTATTCAAGATAGGAATGTAGTGTGGATTTATATAGAGGCAATATGATATTAATTCTGCTTATGCTCAAATAAATTGGTTAGTCTCTAAGGTGCCGCAGCCTTCTTATCAGTCATGTTCAAGGCATGAAGACCTCCAGGAAGTTGCCATTTTGCAGTCCTCCACAGTGTGCATCATGGTTTGTGGGTTCCCACATTGACCTAGTGGACTATGTCCCCCAGCTGCAGCATGTCTGTGGTCTGGAGAAATGGAGGATCCAACTAGCAGATCAAATTTGCTGTGTGGGGTACAAACTGGTTATAAAGCTACAGTCATGTCTTGTGCATCCAGGGCCTAAATCAGTTTCCTGGGGATCATCCCAGTGAAGTGACTGTTCTTATTAAAGCCCTGTCCTTGCCATAATTCATAATTGACTTTATTACCAGTGGCTGGCTCCAAAATGCGTTTTGCTACAGACGCAACATGGTTAATATCCTGTTAGTACTAGGGCTGTCAAGCAATTAAAAAATGTAATCACGCACTTAAAAATAATAGAATACCATTTAAATATTTGTGGATGTTTTCTACATTTTCAAACATATTTATTTCAATTACAACACAGAATACAAAGTGTACAGTGCTCACTTATATTTATTTTTTATTACAAATATTTTTACAGTACAAAAAAACCAAAGAAATAGTGTTTTTCACTTGACCTAATACAAGCAATATAGTGCAATCTCTTTATCATGAAAGTAGAACTCACAAATGTAGAATTATGTACAAAAAAATTGCATTCTCAGACAAAACAATGTAAAACTTTAGAGCCTACAAGTACACTCAGTCTTACTTCTTGTTCAGCCAATTGCTAAGACAAACAAGTTTGTTTACATTTGCAGGAGATAATGTATCCATGCTGATGATGAGTTCTGCTCAATAACGATCCAAAGCAGTGTGGCCCAACACATGTTCACTTTCATCATCTGAGTTGGATACCACCAGCAGAAGGTTGATTTTCTCTTTTGGTGGTTTGGATCTGTAATTTCCACATTGGAGTATTGCTCTTTTAAGACTTCTGAAAGCATGCTCCACACCTCGACCCTCTCAGATTTTGGAAGGCACTTCAGATTCTTAAACCTTGGGTCGAGTACTGGAGCTATCTTTAGAAATCTCACATTGGTACCTTCTTTGTGTTTGGTCAGATCTGCAGTGAAAGTGTTCTTCAAATGAACATCATTTGCTGGGTCATCATCCGCGACTGCTATAACAGGAAATCTGTGGCAGCGTGCGGTGAAACAGTGCAGGGGGGGCACCGCTCTCCCCCAAGGAGTTCAGTCACACGTTATTTAACCCATAATTTTTTTAACAAGTGCCATCCGCATGGAAGCACGTCCTCTGGAACAGTGGCCGAGGCAGGAAGGGGCATACGAATGTTCAGCATCTCTGGCATGTAAATACCTTGCAATGCCAGCTACAAAAGTGCCATACAAACGCCTGTTCTCACTTTCAGGTGACATTGTGAATAAGAAGTGGGCAGCATATCTCCCATAAATGTCAACAGACTTGTTTCTCTCTGTGATTGACTGAACGAGAAGTAGGAGTGAGTAGACTTGTAAGGTCTAAAGTTTTACATTGGTTTGTTTTTGGGTGCAGTTATGTAACAAAAAAATCTACATTTGTAAGTTGCACTTTCACGATAAAGAGATTGCACTTCAGTACTTGTATGAGGTGAAAATGGGATTTCTTTTGTTTATCATTTTTACAGTGCAAATATTTGCAATAAATAGAATGGAGTGAGCACTGTACCTTTTGTATTCTGTGTTGTAACTGAAATCAATATATTTGAAAATGTAGAAAACATCCACAAATGTGTAATACGCAATAGAATACCAATTGAAATGTAACTGTGCGATTCATTTTTTTAATAATTTTTTTTGAGTTAATCGCGTGAGTTAACTGTGATTAATTGACAGCCCTAATTAGTACCATGGTCAGGTAAGGGTGCTGCCCTCTCCAGAGGCATAGCCAGATATACGGTGTTGGTTTGAGGCATTGGGGACTTTTTCCCCCCATAGTAGTTCATGGATGCACGGGCTTGGTGCTCTGGAACCACTGAATGAAGTTCAGGGCTTGTCTATGCTTCCGCTTAAGTTGATGTAACTTATGTCGGTCACGGATATGAAAAAGCCACCCCCCGAGCTGTCCGCACCGGCGCTAAGTCAGTGGGACACACTCTCATTCTGTCATAGCTTCCACCTTTCGCTGAGGTGGAGTAATTATGCTGACAGGAAAGCGCTCTCTGGTCTTCATAGTGCGTTTACACTACTGCCCTACATTAGCGCAGCTGCAGTGAGTCTGGTGAAGACTAGCCCCCGGACCAGGACCCTCTTGCAGTGTGACTATCCCTCGGGGCACACTCTCACTAGGACAAGCCTCCTGGGCTTCAGCTTCTCCTTGGTCTGACCTCGGAGCATTCAGCATCCCTGTCTCACGCCATAAGCTCCCTGCAGTGAGCCACCTGAATAGGATACCTGGGGAAACCTTACACGCCCTCCAAAGGGGCCATGCACCCCCGACTTCAGCAGTCAGGAGTGACTTTCAGCCAGCGGTGTAAAACAGAAGGGTTTATTAGTCGTCTGGAACACAGCATAGAGCAGAATCTTGTTAGCACAGAAAGCAGGAAGTTACAGCAAAGTTCATCTTGAGGAGACCCAGAGCCATGGGCTGTCCTCCTGAGTCCCAAACCAGGAGTCTGACCAGCCTCCAGCAGCCCACCTTCAGTCACACCCAGTTGCCCCTCCTCCATCCTGTATGCTGTTCCCCAGGCAAACCGGTCACCTGGCCTCCACCTCCCTTTGTTCTCCAATTCCTCCAGCTGGCTCTTGCAGAGGATGCGGCCCGGCAATCAGTTGCCAAGATACATCTATTGTCTGGGCCCAGGGAGCTAGAAGGCACTTGCACCTTCCCTCTCGGGGTATCTGCAAAGGTCACACACCCTTATCCCACCACCTAGATACTTGTGCAACACATAGGGAAAACTGAGGTGTGCACAGTATTCATACAAACACTAAGACACTTTCCACTTCATCACAAGTAGCCATTTGTGACACTAAACTGGGAGGAGAAGTAGATACACTGGAGGGTAGGGAAAGGTCCAGAGTGACCTAGACAAATTGGAGGATTGGGCCAAGAGAAATCTGATAAGGTTCAACAAGGACAAGTGCAGAGTTCTGCACTTAGGAAGGAAGGAAGGAAGGAAGGAAGGAAGGAAGGAAGGAAGGAAGGAAGGAAGGAAATCCCATGCACTGCTACAGACAGGGGACCAACTGGCTAAGCAGCAGTTCTGCAGAAAAGGACCTGGGGATTACAGTGGATGAGGAGCTGGATAGGAGTCAGCAGTGTGCCCTTGTTGCCAAGAAGGCCAATGGTATATTGAGCTGTATTAGTAGGAGCATTGCCAGCAGATTGAGGGAAGTGGTTATTCCCCTCCATTTGGCACTGGTGAGGCCACACCTGGAGTGTTGCGTCCAGTTTCGGTCCCCCCACTAGAGAAAGGATGTGGACAAATTGGAGGGAGTCCAGCGGAGGGCAACGGAAATTATTAAGGAGCTGGGGCACATGCCTTATGAGGAGAGGCTGAGGGAACTGGGGTTATTTAGTCTGCAGAAGAGAAGAGTGAGGGGGAATTTGATAGCAGCCTTTAACTACCTGAAAGGGGGTTCCAAAGAGGATGGAGCTAGGCTGTTCAAAGTGGTGGCAGATGACAGAACAAGAAGCAATGGTCTCAAGTTGCAGTGGGGGAGGTCTAGGTTGGATATTAGGAAACACTATTTCACTAGGAGGGTGGTGAAACACTGGAATGGGTTACCTAGGGAGATGGTGGAAACTCCATCCTTAGAGGTTTTTAAGGCCCGGCTTGACAAAGTCTTGGCTTGGATGATTTAGTTGGTGTTGGTCTTGTGCTGAGCAGGGGGTTGGACTAGATGACCTCCTGAGGTCCCTTCCAACCCTGATATTCAATGATTCTAAGCTGGTCCCTGGTATCAAAAAGTTTGAAAAATACTGATTTATGTAATCAATCTGGCCCATCCTCCTTACTTCCAGCTATCTAGAAAACCTCCCACAGTCCATTGGCCCATGTTCCTTCTGTGCATGCCCTCTGTACATTGATACAAACATGGATAAATAGCATGGAAGGTGTGAGGGGAGACACATTTGTGATGGCAAGAAAGCTGCTGCACGGACACAAACTGAATCCTGAAGAAGCGGTCTATGTATGCTTGAAAGCTTGTGTCTCTCACTATCAGAAGTTGGTCCTCCCCTACCTTGTCCCTTCTGTGTAACTGTTAAGTGATTAAGGTGATTCGTGCCTGTCTCTGAGTCATAGTATGGACTAGGAGGGAACATTTTCAAAAAGTGCCTGTGACTTAGCCCCTCACTATGTTCAGTGAGTGTTGGGCTCTTAAGCACCTGCCAACCTCTGCACTTTACAGGGCCAAGTGCACTGTAGTGCAAATTGCATCCTTAACTCCAGACATGTTTGTTTGAGTTTGATTTTTTTCTTAATCCAGCAGAGATGGCCTTGGAGTCTGAAGGTAAATGCAAAAGGATTTACTTCAGAATGCCGTGCTTCTGCCAATCCTTAGCATTTCACTGCTGAACAACTAGCTAATTTGGTAGCTTCAAGGGGTTTTATAGTAATGTTTATTTCCAGCTCACTGTTCTGCATAAGTATAGTCATTAATATGTACTGGCCACTCTGCCCTACTGATTGCGCTTTCCTCATTTTTAATTGAACATTCCACTCACCCAAAATCCGAAGTGAATTTGGTTGGGTACACACAGTGTGTGCCGACTTAGCAGTTTAGCATTTTTGTCTCGGCTATTAAAAATTGATGGCTTAACCCCGTTAGAGGGCAGCTCCAGTAGCTAGTATGTTTCCACTCTTGTTAATTGTGTTGATGATGAACTTAGATCTTGTTTTACAGAATGTTTTTTTTGTCTTTTTATTCCTTCTCTTCCAGTTGATGCTTTGGATCCGGAGAGGTTAATACAATGTCCCTATGATAACTATCATCAAATCAGGGCCTGTTGGTTTCCCTATCATCTTATAAAGTGCAGGAAGGTAGGATGGGATGTTAAGGTCTCTAATGCACTTGGGAAATCATATTTTTGTAAATGCTAATGCATGGTGAGCTCAGTACGCTGTGCTGCCTTTTGCTAGAAGGATGCATTCACTTGCTATTAGGCTGGAAGAAGCCGTCTTGATTTCATATTTATATCGCTCATCCATTTACCACTTCATAAAAGCATCCCGTTCATATTTAGTCATGCCCTTCAGATCAGTGCATTTACCCTGAAGAAAGGCGAAACAGGTTCTTCAGAATACCTAGCTCAGTGATGGGATCCTATTCTCTTCCAACAGTTCACTCATGGGACCAGGGTATTTACTTCCCAATACAGGCCATGGAGCAAATGCAGCCAGTGTTAGATGGATGCCTTCTGGCTGGCCAAAGCAGAAGTGATCTGATGTTGCAGTTAATTCTTTACTTTGCAATCAGAGCAGGAGAGCTGCTAAGCCATCTTTTTTTATATTGCTAATAACTCTATTCAGTGTACATCTGTCTGCAAGTCCCTCTTCTCAGTCTTCTATCCTGGGCGAGAATGCTGTATATTTAAGAGGAGAATCTGCTCCTTTCTTTTGTCCTCTCAGTCTAGTATCTTATTTTAAGCTCTCCAGTGCTAGTGTATATTAGTTGTACTGGTATAAGCACATCCACGTGTTAAGATGATGTCCTGGTATGATGGTATTGGTTAGGAATCACACCCCTAGCCAACATCGCTATAGTGATAGAAAAGCCATGCAGAGCAAGCCTGAGCAGTGGGTTCGTCCTCTTTGTATTCTTGCTCTTTTCTAAGGGTAAAGGCTCTTCATTCAGTGGGGGACAGTAGTGCTCTTCTATGTCCACACTAGTTTACCTGTACTGGCAAAATGCTCCCAATATAGACGTGGCCTCAGCTGGAACATTGAGTAACTTCCCTCCTGTTTCAGAAGGGTTACATTAACTGCAAAGACTTAAGCTCTAGCGCAGGCAGAGACTTATCATAGAATATCGGGGTTGGAAGGGACCTCAGGAGGTCATTTAGTCCAACCCCCTGCTCAAAGCAGGACCAATCCCCAACTAAATCATCCCAGCCAGGGCTTTGTCAAGCCTGACCTTAAAAACCTCTAAGGAAGGAGATTCCACCACCTCCCTAGGTAACCCATTCCAGTGCTTCACCACCCTCCTAGTGAAAAAGTTTTTCTTAATATCCAACCTAAACCTCCCCCACTGCAACTGGAGACCATTACTCCTTGTTCTGTCATCAGCTACCACAGAGAACAGTCTAGAGCCATCCTCTTTGGAACCCCCTTTCAGGTAGTTGAAAGCAGCTATCAAATCCCCCCCTCCTTCTTCTCTTCCGCAGACTAAACAATCCCAGTTCCCTTAGCCTCTCCTCATAAGTCACATGTTCCAGTTCCCTAATCATTCTTGTTGCCCTCCGCTGGACATTTTCCAATTTTTTCACATCTTTCTTGTAGTGTGGGGCCCAAAACTGGACACAGTACTCCAGATGAGGCCTCACCAATGTCGAGTAGAGGGGAACGATCACGTCCCTCGATCTGCTGGCAATGCCCCTACTTATACATCCCAAAATGCCATTGGCCTTCTTGGCAACAAGGGCACACTGCTGACTCATATCCAGCTTCTCGTCCACTGTAACCCATAGGTCCTTTTCTGCAGAACTGCTGCCGAGCCTTTCTGTCCCTAGTCTGCAGCGGTGCATGGGATTCTTCCCTCCGAAGTGCAGGACTCTGCACTTGTCCTTGTTGAACCTCGTCAGATTTCTTTTGGCACAATCCTCCAACTTGTCTAGGTCCCTCTGTATCCTATCCCTACCCTCCAGCCTATCTACTTCTCCTCCCAGTTTAGTGTCATCTGCAAACTTGCAAACACGAATCCATGCCATCCTCCAGATCATTAATGAAGATACTGAACAAAACCGGCCCCAGGACCGACCCTTGGGGCACTCCACTTGATACTGGCTGCCAACTAGACATGGAGCCATTGATCACTACCCACTGAGCCCAACAATCTAGCCAGCTTTCTATCCACCTTATAGTCCGTTCATCCAGCCCATACTTCTTTAACTTGCTGGCAAGAATACTGTGGGACACCGTGTCAAAAGCTTTGCTAAAGTCAAGGAATAACACATCCGCTGCTTTCCCCTCATCCACAGAGCCAGTTATCTCATCATAGAAGGCAATTAGTTTAGTCAGGCATGACTTGCCCTTGGTGAATCCATGCTGACTGTTCCTGATCACTTTCCTCTCGGAAGCAGAATCGGGATGAGCTCCACCCTGACATCTGGTGGTGAGGTGTGGCAAGTTGTGGAAAAGAACTTCAGGGGCCGATCTCATTTGCATAGGCACACCCAGCCCGCCTAGAATGAGGCCATAGCTGCCCAAATGGTCACTTTGGCTGCTGTGGGATCCCCATTGTCTCTGTTATTGGGGCAGGAAGAATAAATTGTTATTACCCTGATTATGGGAATCAAGGACAATGGAACTGTACTTGGCCTTTTGTTATGATGGAGGGACTCTCCATCAACTAAGTTTCACTCGCTAGGCAAGGAACATGGGTTCCAAAACTCTGTGAAGGGAGAGAGGCTGGGGACAGGTATTAATACTTGGTGGTATGCGCCCCCCCCCCCGCCTTTCGTGAGGGCCTTACATGCTAATTGCACTTCTTCCTCTTTCCACTATAATTTTGATTCCATTAGGAGTCTAGTTACAGGCTGCTGAGCTGAATTCACTTTGGGCTAATGGTGCACCCACAGTGAGGCTCCCCTACTAGAAGCTGAAATCATGAAAGAGCTAAACTTACTAAGAGCTGAAATCACTGAGTGTTGTGTTAAGTAGTGGGGGAGGCTGAAGACATATGGTGGAGCAGTTGCGGGATGGCGAGCGGAGCAGAGCGGCTCGGGGAGCAGAGCAGTTTGTTGGATGCCGAGAGCAACTCATGGGGTGGCTGGCAAAGCAGAGCCCCATGGAGAGGTGGGGCCATCAGCTTTGGACCATTTAAGGTGCCCCTTAACCCCAGTCTCCACCCAGGTTGGGAGGTAAAACTCTGCAGATAAACTTTTGAACTCTGGGGCTGCCCTGACCAGGGACAGAGACTTTTGGGTCGTTGGACTTTCGGGACTTTGGGTGATTTTGAGTTGCTGAACTCAAGAACCAAAGGGAAAGGACATGCCCCAATTTGCTTGGGGTGGGGTTTTGGCTCATGGGTTGTGTTATGAATCCTGTTGGTGGTGTTTCCCCAACATAATGCCACATTGTTTCTCTCTGTTATTAAAAGGCTTTTTGCTACACTCAGACTCTGTGCTTGCGAGAGGGGAAATATTGCCTCATGGAGGCGCCCAGCCGGGGTGGTATATATTTGTCCCAGGTCACTGGGTGGGGGCTCGAGCCGGTTTTCCATTGTGTTATTGGAATGGAACCCCTAGATACTGACCCCGGCCCTTGTTGCTGCCAACTCTGACAGGCAGAAAGGTTACACTTATGTTCTTAAGATACAAGGGCTGACTTTAGAGAACTGGCCTGGCGAGTAGGCCCCCGCTGCCCCAGCAGCAGAGCCCTTGCCCCACCCGCGGAGTTCATTCTCCACATCACAGCGTAGAGACCCACCTTGTGGGACTCAAACAGCTGCACCGATTTGGCTCAGACATTAGAAGAAAACCACTCGCCACCTTCAGGCGAACGCCAGGTGGCGAAGCTCCAGGCCCAAGGTGACAGCATGAAGCAGAGTTCAAATCAGAGTCCTGGTGTTACCGTAACACCGGCATGGCAGTCGGTGGCAGGTTGCCAAAGCTCAGGCTCCAGGCCCCGCCCTGCCCTCACCCTCGAGCCCCCTTATCGGCCAGGAAGAGGCTACAGATAACGAGGGTGAGGGATCAATGAACTGCAGCCGCCCTCTATCCCACACAGGCTCACAGACGAGCCCGTGATGATGTTAACAGCCACCCAAGGGACAAAGGGTGTTGGATCAATGGGACGCAGATTCGTGCCAGGGCAGCCATCTCCTCTCACCCCAGATTCCTGCCAGGGCAGCCATCTCCTCTCACCCCAAAGCTCTGGCACAGAAGGAAAGGCTGCCTGGGAGAACCCCTTGGCAGGGAGCTTTGCTAAGGATGCAAGGGTCCCTATGCCGGCTCTCATGCAGGATGCCCACTGAGGCATGGAGCAGAAGCAGTCAGGTTAATCCAGCTCTTTATTGCCTTTGCACTGCAGCAACAGCCTCTGAAAACTGATCAGCAAGCGAGGCCACGCCCTGATAACGGGGCTGGACAGACAGATGCTGTGTGGAAAGGCCAAGCAAAGTGCCCGTGGCCTTCCCCACCCCACCAGCCCAGCCTTCCCTGCCAGGCATCTGCCAATCCCAGCCTAGCCTTTGCGCCTCCTAGCCCACCGCCCATGCCCCCCATGTCTCAGCCCCCCAATTTTTCCCACCCAGCACCTGCTTCCCCCAACCCAGCCTCCCGCAACCAACACCCCCTCAACTTCCCACCCAGTGCCTGCCACCCTCCTTCCAGCACCTGCTGCTGCCACCGCCCCACCCCCTTCCCCACAAGCCTTCCCTGACACCCTCAGCCAGCCTTCCCTCCGTCGCCCAATCAGTCTTCCCCACTTGCCACCTCACTCTCTCCAGCCTGCCCTGCCCCACCCAGCATCCCAACCCACAACCCACCCTTTCCCACCCAGTGGCTCAGCTAAGCCTTGCAGCTCCCCTCATTAACACTGTCAGCTACTTCAGAGGACATCTCTGTGCTGGTTGTTGCTAGCGTACTTTGGAGCTAATAGGCACATAGAGCCCACCATCTATGCAGCATCACCAGCTTCAGAGCTCAGAAGTGAGGCCCCCAAAATCATGGGATTACAAAACTGATCAGTTTGGATTCTTTATTCATCTCTCCATGGAGCTGCTGGACTGTGCTCCCCAGCCATGAGCGCTAGACACTGACTTCATTGGCTTCGCAAAAACTGGAATTCTCACAAATTCACATGACTCCAGGAGCTGGGACTTTAAGAAAGCCACCAGTTCTCCTGAGAGTCAGTGACCTTGGCTGTGCTCAGGGGAGGCTCAGCTCTGTTCCCAGGTGCCCAGCTGTGCCCTGCTTAGGAGCACTCTGTCACAAGTGTGATATTGGGGAGAAAGGAGCACACAAGGGGCATGGCCCATGCCTGAGAGACAGTTGGACACATTTCCATGTGCAGCATCAGGTTTAAAACCTACCAGAGCATAATAAAGTGGGAATTTTCTGTAATATTTTTAATTAATTCTATGCATGCCTCAGTTTCCCTCTGCACTTCACACTGTTACCCAATGGGTCCAGAGGGTTAAAATGCCCATGGGGCAAAGCAGGAGACATGAGGTTTCTGGACTTTCAGAAAGCCTTTGACAAAGAGGCTTTGGTGGGGGTCCTAAGCAAAGTAAGCACTCACGGGATAAGAGGGAAAGTCCTCTCATGGATCAGTAACTTAAAAGACAGGAAGCAAAGGATAGGAATAAATGGTCAATATTCAGAATGGAGAGAGGTAAACAGTGGTGTCCCCCAGGGATCTGTACGGGGACTAGTGATGTTCAACATATTCATAAATGATCTAGAAAAGGGGGTAAATGGTGATGTGGCAAAAAGTGCAAATGATAGAAACTTACTCAAGACAGATAAGTCCAAAGCAGACCGTGAAGAATTACAAAGGCATCTCAGACAACTGGGTGACTGGGCAACAAAATGGCAGATGAAATTCCATGTTGGTAAGTGCAAAGTAATGCTCATTGGAAAACATAATCCCCACAATACATATAAAATGAGAGGGGTTTATCATATCAATGATGAGCTGTTACCACTCAAGAAAGATCCTGGGCTCACTGTGGATAGTTCTCTGAAAGCATCTGCTCAGTGTGCAGCAGCAGTCAAAAAAGCGAACAGAATGTTAGCAACCATTAGGAAAGGGATAGATAATGAGACAGAAGATGCCATAATGTCTCTATATAAATCCATGGTATACCCACAAGTTGTATACTATGCACAGATGATTGACCCATCTCAAAAAAGGTATCTTAGAGTTGGAAAGGGTACCGAGAAGGGCAAGAAAAATGATGAAGGGGGTAGAACAGCTTCCCGTAGGAGGGGAAATTAAAAAGACTGGGACTTTTCACAAGCTTGGAAAAATTGACAACGACGGGAGGTCTATAAAATCACGAGTGGTGTGAAAAGAATGAAGAAGGAAATGTTCGTTCTCTCTTCACGTGTCAGAAGAACCAGGGGGTCACCCAATGAAATTTATCGGCAGTGGGTTAAAACTACCATAAGGAAGTACTTCTTCACAGTGCACAGACAAGCTGTTGAACTCATTGGCAGGGGATGTTGTGAAGGCCAGAAATACAGCTGGGTTCAAAAAGAATGAGAGAAGTTCCTGGAGGACAGGTCCATCCATGACTATTAGCCAAGATGGTCAGGGATGCAACCCCGTGCTCTGGGTGTCCCTAAACCACCGAACACCAGAACCTGGGACTGGATGATGGGGACGGATCACTCGAAATTGCCTTCTTCTGGTCATTCTCTCTGAAGCGTCTGGCACTGGCCACTGCTGTAGGGGCATTGGCACCATTTTTATAGTGGAGGTGCTCAAAGCCACTGAACAAAACTAAATGCACTATATGAGGGAAACCACTTCAAGCAAGAGGGTTCTGCCACACCCCCAGCACTCCTAGTTCCAGCACCTTGGCACTGCTGGAAGACAGGATACGGGCTGGATGGACCTTTGGTCTGACCCTGTATGGCCGTTCTTAAGAGGTGTTGGGTCACGCTGTCTGAAGTTGAATGAATGGGTCATTAAGGACTGGTTGAAACTGACCCGTGTCAGTGGAGGATCTGAAAAGACAAGGGGAGGCCCAAAAGCCAGGGCAGTCACACCTAGCAACCGAGGAGGAGATTTCCCCCACCTCTCTGCAGGGAAGCAGAGCACAGGTCCCCCAGCCAGCAGTTTTATAGCCCCTCAGCCCAAGTCAGCTGACCCAGGCCAGCTGTGGGGTTCACTGCAGTGTAGACATAGCCCCCCCACCCACCCACCCACTCACTCTCCCCGCCCGCTCCCAGAGCTCAGTGCAGAGTCTAACAAGTGCAGAACACCCACTCTCCTGAACCTGCTGCTGTCTAGGCCCACAGGAACTGCCAGGTGGAATCAAAGCCAGGGTCCCTCTTGCCCAGCAGCTGGTGCGAGCCCCACGCTGATGGCATCTCTTCAATCGTGGCCTGGCCTGGAGCTGCAGGGTCCAGGTCTTTGTTCACATTAGGGGCTGTGTCCACACACAACACATTAGCTGAGAAGGGCAATGCGAAAAAGAGACTCCAAGTGGGGAGCAGCGACCTGTGAGGAGAACTACTCAGGGAGTGACCTCACCCCTGCACAGGATGGCAATGCCCGGTGGGAGGCAGCGAGGTGTCAACTTGCTCTTGTGCACGAGGTTTGTGCCTTCGGCTGCAAGCTAGATGCAAAGGAGGATGCTCCAGAAGGCCAACAGCCTTAGTGAGAGCTGGTGCCGGGCAAAGGAGGGAACTCAACGCCCCAATAAAGCAGCCCCCACACTGGGCAGATCAGCCACAAGACAACTGTGAGATGGACGCTGACTGCACCCCCAGAGGGGCTGACAGCATTGCATGCCGCTGTTCAGACAGAAGGGGGAGTTGGCCACAGACAGGCTTCTGAAGGCAGGAGATCTGCCACCCTCCTTAGCTGGAGTTGGGGCCCAGGCTGGCATTCCCAGAAGCATTGGTATCTGGCTTGGCATTCATTCTGCCATTTTCTCTTTTCAATTCGTTGCCAAGTACACTTTGCCCTGGTGACTGGCCCCAGCAGAACGGGCACTGCCAGATGCTCCCCATCAGGAACCAGCATCTGCCCTTCCAGCAGCAGCAGGAGCAGGCAATGCAGCTGCAGCAGGGTGTAAAGGCCGGGCTCCTGCTGAGAGCTGCGCAGGGCGTCTGGCATGGGAAGTGCCAGGCATGTCTCTCGCATAGCAAAGGAGGCAGCGTGTCCACACCAGCTGTGAGCAGCAGCCCGAATACCCAGGCTCTGCTCTCGCCTGGCCGTCAGTGCGTCCGCATTGCTGCCCATGCACTAGGACACAGGGGGCCTGGCACAGCCAAGCTGGGCTCCTCACACACAGCCGCCCCTAGGTTAGCTCCGCGGGCTGCACGAGTGCCCATTCCCGAGCACGTTTCCTGGCCCTGGACCCACAGCAGAGCTCGGCAGCAGCACTGGTGTGACGCTGGCAGTCAGGCAGCTTGCCGGTATGGTGGGCACCTGTTATTAGTACTCGGCCTTTCATCGGAGATGCCACGGCCACCGCAAACCCACTACTGGGTGCAGCTCTGCCAAACCTGGCCCAAAGCAACACGCTCAAGGGGGAGAGTTAGCAGTGGACACAGGGGAGCAGCCTCTCGACTCTCACCTCTCAGGCTCTGGCCTTCAATCCCCTTCTGCCCCACCATTACTCAGGGTAACAGATTCCCTCCCAGGCTCAGGGAATCCTGGCCTTTCATGCACATTGCCCTGACAAAGGCAGATGAACAGCCAGGCCTTCTCTGGAACCATGTAGGTCAAACCAGATAAGACACGGGGGGTTGTGGAGCACCATCTCCCCTGGTGGGCAGGGGACCAGGACTCCAGGTTGTCATGCTCAGCTCTGCCACCAACTCCCTCTGTGACTTTGGGAGAGTCATTTGGCCTCTCTGTGCCTCAGTTTGACAATCTACAAAACACGCCTAATACAAATCCGGGGAAGCGTGCTTTAAGGGTCAGCTCCCAGGCAGGAGAGGGGAGAGCCGCATTGAGAAGACCGGAGGTTGTCGTTCTCTGCAGCAGAATCACAGGGCACAGCAGGGGCTTAGCGCTCTCTAGGCCTACAGGACTCAGACCAGGGGTCATGCTGGCGTGTCTGAGAGCTGACGATGATCAGGAGCCACATGGCTCAGAGAAGCACAGAGATCTCATGGACCAGTTTCCAACTGGCCAGGCTGCGCCTTCACTCTCAGAGCCATGAGCCAGGCCCACTGTGTCACTAAGGCAGGAGTGGGAAAACTTTTTGGCCCGAGGGCCACATGGGCTTGTAAAATGGTATGGAGGGCCGGGTAGGGAAGGCTAGGCCTCCCCAAATAGCATGGCCCCCACCCTTATCCACCCCCTCCCACTTCCCGCCCCCTGACTGCCCCCCTCAGAATCCCCGAACCATCCAACCCCCTGCTCCCTGTCCCCTGACCGCCCCCTCCGGAGACCCCCGCACCCTAACTGCCCCCGGGACCCCAACCCCCCCCACTCCCTGTCCCCTATCCACACCCCGGGGGAGGGGAGGCAGCGGGGGAGGGGCCGGGGATTGGCCAGGACGGTCCTGCGGGTCAGACGTCGTTTGCCCACGTCCTGTCCGGCCGCCTGAGCTCCCGGCCGGGGAGCGAACCCCGGCCCCTCCCCCGCAGCCGCTCGCCCTCTGCCCGCTGCTCCTGCCATGGAGCGTTGCAGCGGCGGGACCGGCTCCGGCGAGCGGGGGCGGGATTGGATGAGGGGCAGGGGTTTGCGGAGAGAGTCAGGGAGCCGGGGGCGTTGGATGGGGGGAGGGCGGTCGGGGGAGGGGCCGGGGCTCGCCTCCTTGGCCGGGAGCTCAGGTGGGCCGGACAGGCCGGTCCCGCGGGCCCTAATTTGCGCGTGTTGGTTGCAGGCCGGGACTCAGAAGTGAGGGTTCCGGGTGCAGGGGGAATGGGACTGTGCAGGGGGTCCAGATGAAGGTGGTTGGGGGTCAGCAGGGGAGGCTGGGTGCTGAGGACTCAGCATGAGGGTCCAGGTGCTGGGGGGTTCAGTGGGATGGGGGGCTCATTTGGGATGGTCCAGGTGCAGGGGGCTAGTCAGAGCATGGGTCTGGATGCAGGGAGGGGGAGCTCAGCATAGATCCAGATGCAGGGGGGACTCTGTGGGGGTAGGTCTGGATGCAGGGGGTCTCCATCCCTGCTGAAGGCAGCACAGAAGTGAGGGTGTCAATCCTGCAATGCCCCAAGAGCAGCCTTGCAACACTCCCCCATCCCCTTTTGGGTTGGGGCCCCCACTATTACAACAGCCTGAAATTTCAGGGGTAAACTTCTGAAAATGTGAAATTGTCTTATTTTCAAATCCTATGGCCATGAAATTGACCAGAATGGACTGTGAATTTTGGTAGGGCCCTAGTAATAACAGAAAGTTTATCGCTGCTGTACTCAGTCTCATAGTGTGCTCCATCGCAAACGTGACAAAACCCAATACAAGAATACACCACCAATTATGGGTTTTGCTCACAAGAGTGAAACAAGCCTAATCGAGGAAAGCATACACTCATGCCCACACAGCAGTCTCAAATAGATAGATTACTCTGCGCTTCACCCCACATGTAGTGAAGGTTGCCAGACATGTTCCATCCAAGGAACGCCAAATCCCACCCCTTTTACTTCACTACTGGTGGAGGAGAAGGGCTTCCTGCTCAGGTGTTGTCCCTGAATGTTATTTGAGACCTCCTTTGAGGCAAGATAGACCTCCGGCCCCACAAGGCACGGCGCCGTCCAGAAGGAAGCCCATGATGATGAAGCTCTGCTCGCCTTCCCCACGGCACCATCCTCCGACACTATCCTGCTTGGACCACCCTGCCAGATTGGCTGAAGAAGTTAGCTGCCTGGTTCTTAAACTCAGCAGCAGCAGTCGCTCGCTGGGTGCTCAGTGATTCTCTGCCTCCCTGGGCTCAGCTCTTGCCAAGCCCTGCTTTTGCTCTGCTCCTCCACAGCTTCAGCCCAGATCCTGTCCTACACCCAGCCTTGCTCCTTCCTCAGAACAAGCCCTGCTCCCTTCTTCCCTGGCCCCGGTGATCCGGTTCTGACCCTTGGCTCTGATTCCTGACTCCGACTCTCTCTTGATTCTAGAGTGACCAGATATCCCAATTTGATAGGAACAGTCCTGATCTGGGGGTCTTTTTATTATATAGGTTCCTATTACCCCCCACCCCCATCCCGATTTTTCACATTTGCTGTCTGGTCACCCTACTTGATTCTTGGCTCTGGCATTTGGATTCTGACTCTAGTTCTAATCTTTGGACCTGCTTCTTGGTTTTGGCCCTGTCTCAATCCCTGCTTTTGGCATTTGGACACTCACCACTAGGTATGACTCCCACTCTGACCACTATGCCTGACCGCCTACAACCCGGTCTCCTGGCATGTGTTCAGTCTGGTTTGTGGTTTAACCATCTGGTGAGTTCCATGTAACCTTGTGCATGTCTTTGTGAGGAAACCAAGTATCACCAATAATCAGTGCATGTTACTGCACAGCGGTTCTCAAACTGTGGGTCGGGATCCCTTTTTAATAGGGTCACCAGGGCTGGAGTTAGACTTGCCTGGGCCCAGGGCTGAAGCCCAAGCCTGAGCCCTGGGCAGCAGGGCTGAGATTTGGGCTTCAGCCCTGGGATCAGGTTACAGCTCCCCCCGCCCCCTGCCTGGGCCTGAAGCCCTTGGGTTTTGACTTTGGCCCCTTCTGGCCCGGGGGAGCTGGGGCTTGGGCGGGCTCAGGGTTTGGTTCTCCCTCCTGGGGTCGCGAAGTAATTTTTGTTGTCAGAAGGGGGTCGTGGTGCAATGAAGTTTGAGAACCCCTGTTATAGCAAGTTCTTATCTTTCTCTATTATCGTTTGCCATCCTAATGCCATGTGGGAAGTGGTTTTGTTTTGCTGTATGGGGTGGCTTGCTGCATCAGGGCCTCTAGTGGTGGAGCACGTACGGGCTCTGGCTGGGAGTTCAGATGTGGGAGTTCAGTGGGGACACTGGGGCATGGCCACTAGGTAACTCGAGGGGATGGAAGACCACGAGTGTCGATGAGGCCCCCTCGCACTAGGTCCAGGTGTCCTTCCCCCCCTCCCCCCCGCCCGCCTGGAAGCACTCGCAGCAGTTATGCTGAGGATCTGCAACAATATGTTGCAGAGTCAGACTGCCTGAAACTAAACAAGGCCAAACAGGGCAGATATGGAAGAACAATGCTGACTAAAGCAGCTTTATGTATAGTTTAACAAATGATACAGAGAACAAGGGAACTAGCTGGGAACTGGATTGGCTGGCTATATGGATACTTAGGGCAGCTTGCTATTGGATAGGTATGCTGGGAAAAAGGATGTATAAAAGCCTGTGTAACTTCCTGCTCTGGGTGCAGGATTGGAGATTCTATTCTCCCTGTACCTTTTTGCAGCTGCAAATAAACTTTTCTGCTTCTCCACCCCGTTGTGATTATTGGGTGTAGCACAGCGGGTAGCGAACCAACCTCAGCTGTTGTTTAGCCTCTCGGCACTGGGTGCCGGCAACAATAACAATTATCAAAAAGTGTCATGTTTTCTCTAGTGACGTGCTAACATATTTTGCCACCAGGATAAATATGGACTAATTCCAATGAATTACCACAGATTTACATTGGTGTAACTGAAATTATGCATTCAATATCCTGTTTCAGGTTAGTAAAAATAAAAGAATGCTGTGGGTTTTGCGGACATGTACAAGATACAGATTTATAAAAACAACATGAAAACAGGTAGTTATGCTGGGGAAAGGGGAAGCCTTATTGAAGCTGGTGGGCATACCAGTTGTCCTTTATTCAGGATCAATGTAAAAACAATCAAGCTCTTTTGTGGAACAGATGGCTGACTTAATAGAAGTCACCATCAAGTAAAGTTGGACTAGGAGTTGAGCCATACAGTGGAAGTGGCTTTCACTAGGGTCTGAATGCAAATGCAGGGAGATGGGGTTCGGGCGGGGAGAGGAAGAGAGGGAGTGTGACACCGCAGAAGCACAAAGGAGCCCCAGAGAAGTATTTGTAGTGTGATCTCAGAAAAAGTTGAGAGAGAGAGAGAGAGAGAGAGAGAGAGAGAGAGAGAGAGCACGCGCGCTTTAGGGTAGACTGCTGGATAGAAAGAGGCTTGGAATTGTGAGCCAAGAAACTATTCCTGCTGTCGTTAGGGAAATAGAACTTTGTGTACATTCTTTGTAAATAAGCAGGATTGTGTCAAAAAAATACCTGACTCCATCACCCATTTCTCCCCCAATGGAAACAACTCACAAGACCCAAAATATTCACTAATTACTCATGTCAAAAGGGATAACAATATTGTGAATTCTTTTGTTTTCCTGTTCTTCGATAAAGAATAGACCTGCTTCAGTAAAGAACCATAAACACTGAAAATACTGTTTTGTTCTCTCAGAGCTAGCTCTCAGTAGATCTAGAAAATAAGAGTGTTTGTTGTTACACAATCCTTAGAATTCAATTATTTGCACAAATCATTTTAATTTTCCTCTGATTAGGATTTAAAAATAAGCAATTAGATATTCTGTATAGTGTTTAGGAAATTTGTAGGATTAAGATCAGCATGTATTCTGTATACATGGCTTTACCACATATGCAACCTCACATCTACACTTGTAAGAGGACCTCATTTCCTGAAGCAGTTTCACACCACTTCAAGCTAGGACAGTTTTAAGCTACTTTATGTTTCAAATGTGAATGGTGTCCACTGTGTCAATTAATTTTTTTAAATTATGACCATGATCTAAGATCCACATTTTCAGAATTTTCTTACATCATTCATATGCTCGGATGAATAAGGCTGCTTTCCTGAGCTGCAGTCCATATTTGGAACTGTCTTTATAGTTTAGACTCATCCACCCTTCTTATACAGTTTGGAAGTTGTTCGATACTCCCTTGGGACCAGATTTACTCTTCTTTACACAGATTTGGGCCCTAGTCGGGGAGCGACATACTCATGTAACGGAGGAGCAGAATTTGGCCCTCATATGGGTTCAGTCTCTCAGTTAGGCCTGTCTTTTTATCTTATCTATTGATATAGCATCCATCCCGAGAGTAGAAGAGCAGCTGTCCCATTTCAGACGAGATACATCAATACCTATATTGATTATTCACAATGTTTTTATCTTTGTTGTACTGTTCCTTTTGAGAAATAAGAAAATAGAGTAAAAGTAAAATGTACTTTTTCTCCCAAATCTATGTGCCATTCCTGATCTTGATTGAACAGGGGAGAGCGTCTTTCCTCTGGATTAAGAATCCAGCTGAGACAACTACCCCAGCCCCACACATTCTACAAGGGAATCCAAAGTCAGAGCAGTGGCGTTCAGTGAAGAGTAGCTGCTCTCTTTGAACATCCTGATAGATGAAATAAAGGACTGGGGGTCATCATTAAAAGTACCTTAAATGGGAGCTCAATCCCCAAAGCTATGATTGCCGAATCAGGAAAAAACAAGAAAGTATGTCGTCTCAGAGATTGGCATATTCAAGTTTACAAGAGAGACGATAAAGACTGGCCATGACGTAGAAAAATCAAAATTCAAGTTTGCCAGTAAGAAAAGAGCCTGAGTAATAGTCAGCTAAAGAATGGAAGGGACCAGTTTACCCAGGAAGTTACAAGAGCCTTTATTAAAATGGAGAACTACTTTTGTCCTTCTGTCTGCTTGCTTCTGGCAAAGGTTGACTCAGGAATAGAGGGGGAATCTCTTGGGGTCCAGCAGCTCTGCTGGCTTGGGAAAGTGTGCACTGCATCACCCACTCCTCCCTGTGTGAGACAATCTCTGTGCCTCTGTTTCGACAGTTCAAAACCCTTAAAAATATCTTTCTTTACAGCTCAATACAGAAATTGCCAGAACCTAGTCCTGTACTTTTTTCTTTAAAAACAAACAATGAAATGGGGATGTTTGCACGACAATGATATGAACCGATGTCTGTATTTTTATATCTTTAGACGCCCAACAAATACATAAAAATCTGCATGAAAATAACAATTAGTAAGTTTGCAAAACTGAGCAATGGAAAGTTCGGAAATGCCAGGATTCAGGGAGTCTGAGTACTGTGCACGTGCATTTTGACACAGTCTTGAATTGCACAATGGTAGTATTTTTTTTCACAGGCCCCTCATTCAGTGACCATTGAAGTGTTGTTTGTTGTTTGCCTTCCGACACTGTGTACATACTTCTGCAACGTGAACACATCAAGTCAGGTTCCAGGTCGCAGTCCTTCTCTTCCAGGGGCTCAGTGGCCAGGGCCCAGTATATCTAAAATATCAGGTAAATCCCTGGGATTAGGGGTGTGGCTGACAGGGCCTATTTCTCAGGCACCATGAAGTGTTCTACTCTAAGGATGAGGCTTGTCTGTGCAGTAGATAGAGCTTTCTCAGGGGACAGTCTGTGACAGGAGAACAAACTCCCATGTCATTCCGAGGCTATTAGAGAGACAAGGTGGGTGAGGGATAGGGTGACCAGATAGTGAGTATGAAAAATCGTGATGGGGGTGGGGTGGGATTGATAGGCGCCTAAACCCCGAATATCTGGACTGTCCCTATAAACTTAGGACATCTGGTCACCCTAGCTGAGGTAATATCTTCTGTTGGACCAACTTCTGTTGGTGAAAGAAATAACCTTTCAAGGACCTGAAGGAGAACTCTGTGCACTCCTTTCACCAACAGAAGTTAGTCCAATAAAATATATTACCATGACAGATGTGAGTCATATTATTAATGTACTAGAGGAAGCTACTCAGATACTTCATTGATGAGAACAGTAGAAAAACCTAGATAGAATAAAGTGAAGGAGAAAGAGAGCCTCTTTCTGAGATTATCCTTTTCCTTCTCCCTAATGATCCTATTTGCTAACAAAGATATACATTCTTAGTGCTGTTGTGGCTTTGTGCAGAAGTGTGAATTGTCTCAGTAGATTCTGATGTATTTTATCTTTTAGGCAAAGATATCGAAAACAGGGAATACAAACAACACACGTTATGCAAACCCGCACCACTAGGTGGAAGCAGATATTTTGAGTTGTCATTAATTGAGAAACCATTTCAAAAAGCAAAGTAATGTTCTTGGAATTCTGCTTTAAGCCACAAGGCACACAGCTAAGCAGAGTCATCTTTTGAGTGCTGGATCTTTAATTTTTTTTCCATACAAGAACCTGCTTAAAATCCCATTAATAAACTGTATTCTCTTCACTCTCCTATTTGTCTGTGCTGTGACGGAAAAATATAATTGTCTGTCAATAATGGCTTCTATTTGAAGCAGAGAGTTAGAAAACATGTGTGTAAAATGCTTTGAAGAAGAAAATCTCTCTAGAAATGCAAATTATTATTATTGTTGTTATTGGGTCAAATTCTACAGTAGGTATTTAGGCTCCTAGCTTCCACTGATTTCAGACAGACAGACACAGACACAGACCCTTTGTTTTTTCTCCCTCCTCCCAGCTTTTGAAAGTATCTTGTCCCCTCATTGGTCATTTTGGTCAAGTGCCAACGAGGTTACCTTGAGCTTCTAAACCCTTTACAGGTGAGAGGATTTTTCCTCTGGCCAGGAGGGATTTTAAAGGGGTTTACCCTTCCCTTTATATTTATGACAAATGCATTTTCTGTATTTACCAGCTTTGTTTTCTTGCATCCTCAGTCATTTTGGGCCTTGTACATAATGTGTATAAATGGAATATTTATCATCCTCTCTGACTGTAATGTGTTTTAAGTGATGGTATATTGTCAAGCTGCATTCAGTATGGGTTAATCTGTTGATCCTCATTAGTGAGAGAAGTGTATGAATTACGAGCCCAAGCAGGATCCCGCTGCTCATTGCTGCAGCTCAACTTGCACTGCTGCAGAACACTATTTGCGTGTGTGCACAAGGCTTGTGTTGTGAAAACCTTGCCCCCTGTAAATACACTCAAAGTCAACCTCTGATCCAGCTCTTGTCAAATGCAGCCAGTTAACATCACAGTGACCACGGGTGTAAAGCTGTGGCCTCCTCCTTTTGAGGGTCTACTGTTGCCCAAGCTCTAAGTCAAGCTGAGGCAGTGTTGGGGTGATGATGTGCTAATTTATGAGCTCCTTGATGCCTGCACAGTGTTTGTCATGGTTTTGCCACACATACTCTTGTTCTGTTCTTGATCTTAATTTGTTCTGTGGCATGACATAGTTCATGGTGTTACTTGTCACATGCATGAACACTCTTCCCATCACTGGTCCATCCGTAGTGGACTTATATGTGGATGCCTTGCCCGGATGTTAACAGCTGCAATGAGCAAGCATTCTTACAATTATTTATGCTCCTACCTGATGCTGCATTTTTGAAAGGCCCGACTTTATGGAGCCAGGTGTAGACTGTGAGGGGTGCAGAACACCAGCACAGAGACAGGCAAACTCTCTGTGCTGAACATGCCCTTAGCTTCTTGCAGAGCGGCCTGCTGTTTATGTACTAAAAATGGAGTAGGCCTCAGCTGTGTGCCACTGGATACTTTCCATCTTGTGCAAATGTACGAGTCCCCAGTTTACACAATGGCATGGAACAGGGGCTGAGTCACATCAGACCCTAACTCAGGAAGAAAGTTCCCGAAATAGGTAGCACTATATTAGTTATCTGCTGGTACCTGGTCAAAGGGGGCTTTTTGCTTGCTTTATTATCCTCTTGTCTGTTTGTTGTGCTGTTAAGATGTGTTAATTAATTAATGACAGTTAAGGACCATCTTGTTCTCTGTTTGTACAGGTCCTAGCGCAATGGGATCCTGCTCTGTGACTGGGACTGTGAGGCAGTAGTGCAATACAAATAATCACATGCTGATCTCCAGAAATATTTTTATAGCGTGGCCATCCCCACTAGCTTAAGAGATTAGTCACGGTAAATGGAAGTATGTGAACCTGACATCTGCAGTTTAACTCAGTCCCCTTGTCTCCTGCGCTGAGTGTTCTTTCTGCTCAATACACACTCAATGGTAGGCATGCCCACAGAATAGGGTTATGAAGATGGGTCTCTGGGAGGCTTTGACTTCCTCTACCATGGGATGCTATTGCAGGAAGGAGGTTTGCTGGGAAGAGATGGGGTCCGTCTGACCAAGAAGGAGAAGAACATCTTCATGCACTGACTCACCAACCTCAGGAGAAGAGCTTAAAACTAAGTTCAGAGGGGGCAGGTGAAAAAAGCCACCAGGTAAAAAAAGGTGGCCTTAATAGAGAACTAGCTGTGTGGGGAGAAGTAGATGTGGAAAATTGCAGTAGAATTACAGGAGAAACAAGAGGGAAATCCATGGGGGCATCCGCTTAACATCTTAGATGTCTGTACACACAAGCAAGGAGTAATAATAATGGGGAATAAGCAGTAAGAACTGGGAGTTTTAGTACATGAATCTTAACTGAGCTTAACTGCATCACAGATACTTGATGGGATAAATCTCATGACTGGACTATTGGTATAGAGGGCTATAGCTTGTTGAGGAAGGACAGGCAGGAAAAAAAAGAGAGGACATATTGCATTGTAAACCTGTTCTGAGGTCCAGAAGGAGGTGAGAAGCAGACCAGTTGAAAGTCTCTGAGTAAAGATAAAAGAGGGACTAAACAGGGGTGAGGTCCTGGTAGGGGGTCTATTACAGACCACCAAATCAGGAAGAGGAGGGAGGCGAGGCATTTCTAGAATGAACAACAGCAATATGCAAAACACAAATCCTGATCGTAATGGGGGACTTTACCTACCCAGACATCTGCTGAAAAAGGAATATGGTAAAACTCAAAATTACCCAATAAGTTCCTGGAATGTACTGGGGACAATGCTTTGTTTCAGAAAATGGAGGAAGTAAGCGGGGGGACAGCCATTTTAGACTTGATTCTGACCAGCAGGGAGGTGCTGGTGGTGAATGTGAAGGTGGAAGGTGATTTGGGTGAAAGGGATCATGAAGGATAGGTTTCATGATTCTAAGGAAAGGAAGGAGTGAGAATGACAGGAGAAGGACTGCCAAAAGCAGACTTTAACATCCTCATAGAATTGGTAGGTAGCGACCCATGGGGAAAAAGTCTAAGGCATAAAGGAGTTCAGGAAAGCTGGCAGTTTAACCTCCAGGAGACAATATTAAAGGCACAACTGCCAATGCAAAGGAAAGAGAGGAAGAATAGTAAGAGGCCAATGGCTCCATCAGAAGTTTTGTAATGACCTGAAAATCAAAAAGAAATCCTACAAAATGGGGAAACATGGACGAATTACTAAGGAGGAGTACAAAAGAATAGCATGTCCGTGTAAGGGCAAAATCAGAAAGGGTAAGGCACAAAATCACTTATACATAGCAAAGGACACATGTCATTGGAATTCTTTTTCCATATGGTTTACTGCAAAGAGTGTCATCACTCTGAATGCTTTGAAGGCAACATCATCTCCAAAATCAAGTGTGGCCTCTACATATGGCCATACATATGACACCACACTGTATTAAACACAACAAAAAATAATTTAGTTGATTTGTTTGGCGGGACATGGAAATGAAGAATAAATTTCAATTCATTGTAAAACAATATAAAATCAATATTTGTAATACAGTCCAATAAGATTTCATCAAGCTTTTTAATCAACCGAATTAAAAAGCAAAGGAAACCAACCACCCACACTCAAGTGTCACTGTGCATTGCAACCAACCAATCACACTCAAGTGTCACTGTGCATTCTCCAAGGCAGTTTCTTCTCTTTCTTTGTTCGGTGCTTTTATTTTCTATCCATTCAACCAGGAGCAGATTTTCCAATAAAACCAATATTGGAAAGTGTGGCAAACTGAGAGAGGGACGGAACCAAAATTCAAAATGATTTAGAGCGAATGAGAAATTCTACACTGGAGCAAATTTAGCCACCTATTGGACTGCGTACATGGATGGGCCCAGATATTGAAATGTATTTAGGTTCCTCACATCTATTGATTTCAGTGCGAGTTAGGAGCCTAAATCCCTTTGAGGCTCTTGTCCATGTCATCACAGCACCTACCTGGTCAGCAGCAGTTTATGTGCTATGTCACAGTCACAGCGATGTCATAATAGTGCTTGCATAATCTGAACTGGCTATCCTGGACAGGACAGGACAGCCTGAGAGGCCAGCTGCCTATCAGTACTGGAGCTCTTTGGAGAAAGGACTGGAGGAAGTGTTGAGGAAAGATTAAAACATGAATAAATTTGTGAGTGATCAGGAGGTAACCGACAGAGGTAAGGGTCAGCATTGTATTCTCTATATCCATTCTATATTCACACACACATTTAGAAAGCATAAGGCATACAGATTAGCTGTAATGTTCTCCTTTTGTATGAGCAGAACCTCAGCTGCTGGAAACCAGTGTCCCTCTGTTGACTTCTTTGTAGCTGTGTTGATTTACACCAGTTGAGGAGTTGGCCTACAGCCTCTGGACCTGGAAACTTTCCTGAGAATCTGAGTTTCTAGGGAATGTTATGGGGGAGGTCTTCCTTCTTTTCTCCCAGTTGTTTTATGTTTGTTATGGGCCCTCATTTTGTGTCTTCTGCATCCATGGAGCCAACTCCATCAGAGAGAGGGGAAGTTAGAACAAAAAAGGCAGAAGGACTTCTCCTCTGGCTGTCTAAATGAAGCTCTGCTAATATCTTAAATGCAAGAGAACAAACCATGGGGGTCACATTTCTTAGCAACACTAGTGCTCCTCCTCCCACACGGATGGGCAGTGTAGGTTACAGTTATGATTCCGTTTGCATCTGGGTGTTACAACTGAAGGATGCAATTTGCATAACGGATGGGCAGTCTTTCCTGGGAAGGGGAAATCTTGTTAGTTCCTCCTTCATGCTTGGAATGCTGTTACAATGGAGACAGATAAATACGGCATTTCAGATTTCTTGTGAAATATTAAGTCTCCTGTAGAATTTCTGCCCAGAGCGAAGAGATACATGGGAGATCAAATCCTGGTTTTTTTCATACATTAGCTATTTCATTGTTTCCTAGAGTTTAAGGCCAGAAGGGACCATTAGATCATCTAGTCTGACTTCCTGTATTTCACAGGCCACTAAATTTCACCTAGCAACACTACCTGAACCCCAAAACTTGTCTTTAACCCCAAAACCCCAAAAACATTTCAGTCTGTAGGAGACAAAACTGTTGTGTGCCATCGGCAGAGGACAGGAGAGACTGAGGTTCCACCAATGCCTGAGGCCCTTGCAATGGTCGAGAATTGATTAGGTCAGATATACTCAGATTATCCTAGCAGGTGATCAGTGCCCCATCCTCCCACTCAAAGGTTCCTGCCAATCCGACCAGGGGGAAATTCCTTCCCACCCACAACTCTGGAGATCAGTTGGACCCTGAGCATGTGAACAGGACAGCTAAGGAAACAGATTCTCTGAACCATCTTAGAGCACTGGTCCACCCTACCAGGTGTCCCATCTCCTGCTATGGTCAATCCCTGACGCTTCAGATGAAGGTTGGAGGGACTCAGCCCACCCCACCCCACTCACAGCGTACACCTCGCCAATTGTGCATGCGGGTGGGGGGGGAGCGGGGGAATTCCTTTATGACCTCTACAGGCAACTGTACAGGGGGGAGGGATAGCTCAGTGGTTTCAACATTGGCCTGCTAAACCCAGGGTTGTGAGTTCAATCCTTGAGGGGGCCATTTAGGGATCTGGGGCAAAAGTTGGCGATTGGTCCTGCTTTGAGCAAGGGGTTGGACTAGATGACCTCCTGAGGTCCCTTCCAACCCTGATATTCTATGAACTGGATGAACTCTGTTCCATGAGTCTTCTCTGCAAGTATTTAAACTACCATAAAAGAAGATTAAAGGCTTTCTTCAAAACAAGGGGCCTAAAGTTAGGCTTCTAAATTCATACTGAGCTCTCCAACAGTGGCCTGATTTTCAAGAGATACCGAGCCCCAAAAGTTCCCAGCATAGCCAATAGGTACATCTGGGTGCTCAGGATTTTTGAAAATGGGGCCCTGACTAAGCAAAACTCTTAAGCATGTGCTTAACTTTAGCTCTATTTCTTGGTTTAGAGTTAAATTATTACTCTGTATGCTATCAAAACTCATCAATTGACAGTAAAGAGGGAAAGGAAGATTATTTTACGGGGGGATCTACTTTAAAGGAGCAAATTTGCTTCATTATGATTTCCCCCCAAGCACACTGGGTAGTTCAGCAAACAAACCTGGTCATGAGGAGGAAGGAAGAGGATTTCCACGATTCCCAGGTCTACTTCTCACAGTGTTGGGGCTCCTGCAGAATCTTGACTGGATAGTGAATTAAAGAGGCCAGCACCAATTTCTGCTATCCTTTTATTTAATTTCAGGTGTTTATAATGAGGTTGTCTCCCTCCTGGCACATATGGATGATCAAGATAAGGGCAAAATTGCCCTCAGGATTGCCTTTATAGCCGAGACCAAGCTGGCTATTGTTCTGACAGTTCTGCTCGAGAAACTGCAAAAGGATGAGGTAGGGCAGTTTCATGAAATTACATCCGCTTTCCAGGTGTCCACACCAAATTCTGCCTGACTTCATGGGGGTACAGGGGACTGCACGGGGATAATTCAGTGTAGAACTTGGCTTGGCGCACCATCAGGAGAATCAGTATTCGCCCTTCTGTCCTCAGGCGTAAACTCATCATGCAAAATGCTGTTCTTACAGATCAGGATGATATAATGCTCTATAAAGAGAGCATTGTCCTTTTACACACAGTGGAGTACATGGGCTGTAGACAGTAAAAGTACACGATCGGACTAGCAGTAATCTCTTCTAATAATACTTTGCCCTTCTTTCGCATCTTCATCCAAAAATCTCAAAGCACTTCCCTAATACTAATGAATTAAGACTCACAGCCCCCTTGTGAGAATGGGAAGCATTATCCTCATGTACGGATGACTTGTCACAGGGAATTAAGTAACTTGCTCAACACCACTTAGCAAGTTAGTCAAAGAATGTGAATAAAATCCAAGTGAACTGACTCCCTGCTCTAAATCCTAGCCAACACTCCTTTATTATGATGACATATTATTGAGATTATAGCATTGAAGGGACCCTTATCTATATATTTTCTACGGGGGGAATTCTGCAAGAAAAAAATAAAAATGATGCGTACAATATTTTAGAAGTTCTGCAAAATTCTGCATATTTTGTTTGTCAAAATAATACAATATAATTACACCCGTTAAAATTATTTTTGGTTATTTATTTCAAAATACCTGTCAGCAAGTATGTCTGTTTGAATACAGACAACAAAAAGGATTCAGGAAATGTTTTTTTGACAAACTGATTCCTTACTATGCATGTTAATACAGAACTCAAAGTAATAATTCATTTAAACTCAATACAGAACCATATTTCTTGCACCCCTTAGGCGCAGTGCAAAGGCTTGGTAGAGTCAGGGGTAATGGAGGAGCTGAGGGAGAGGGAAGTAAATTGCTGGGAAGGAGCCTGGGTGTGAACTTGGAGCGTTGCTGGGTATGGGTGGGAAAAGTATGGAAGAGTTTTTTTGGGAGGGGCGGGAAGGAATTGTTAGGCAGCTCCCCCCATGCAGACCCTGTCTGACCCCTAACCTCTCCCATTCAGTAAGGCAATCTGCCCCTGTCTCCATGTGTTCCTGCACACCCGTGGGTCCTGGCACCCCCTGTCCACATGTGTCCCTCCACCCCCACTCAGAAACCCACTCCCGTGAAGATCTAACGGCAGAGCTCATTGCCCCTGGGAGCGGTTGAGGACTTACTGCAGGAGTTGGGTATTTTATATTCCACATTTACAAATTCTGCCTGGAGTGGCTAGAGCAAGGGCAAGGTGCTCATTTTTATTGTTTGTTCTGAATAAATGAAACTAGAGAAGGGGGCAGTGAAGGGCGCTTCCTCTGGCTCTTTTCTCTCCAGGAAGATTAAACGATGTCAGTTGCTCGGCTGCTTCTGAAGCGCTGCTCAATGCGGTGCTTGTGGAGGGCCGGGCACGTTTTACACCAATTAAGCCACCAATTAGGGCAGGGGCTTATTAGCCACATTACTGTCTGGTCGGCAAGAAAGAGTTTTCCCAATTCTTCTCTTTTATGTTTTGTCCCCAGCAAAACAGAGTAGACATTTACTGTGTCCTGGAGAAAGTCTTACAGCAGGACACCCAGGGCCTGGAGAGAAGGCTTCTGAAGAAAATAATTACACTAGCCTCAAACCACATGAGAGAGACTCAGGTAAGTTAGTTCTCCCGAGATACCAATCAAAGGATCCAAAGCTTTAACTCATTCAAACTCTCTTTTGGGGGGATAAACTATATACTGAAATGAAAATGTATTCTTCTGTTAGAGGCCCACACCTTCCTCCAGACCAAAGCCCAGGTCCTAGACAGCACTTGTGCACATGCATAAGATGGGACAACTCATATGCTGAAAGTTACACATGTGCTGAAGTGCTTTGCAGGATCAGGACCTGAGACACATGATCTCAGACCCAGAGACAGGCCTATGGTGTCTTAAGGAGCAAGTCTTTCCCGAAGTCTACTCAGGATTTCATTATTGATACTGATTTTATGGGGAAGGCGCTCTGATACTGTAGCGATAAGTGGCAGTATAAAGCCCCAAGACAGACAGAATCTGAGCTATCTCCAAAAGAAGCAGCATTGGATTTAGAATCTAGTTTGCCAGCAGGAAACCCCATGGAAAAATCCCTCTCTTGTTCCAAAGGAAGTCCGCCTTCTTTTGGGGGACAGTTTATTCCAGGAAAGCTCTCGGAATATCTTGAAGCTGCCCAGTCTGTGTCTCACTTACCGCCTCAGGGAAGGGCAGGGAAAATATCATGTGACTATGGTGACCAGTCACCCACCACAAGTAGCTAACAGTGAATAGACTAACGAAGCAGCTTGCAAGCAACTCGAAGGCTGAAAACTGTTTAGCCAAGTGAGTCAAGGAATATTTATGACGAATGACTCTACCCTCAGAAAGTTGGGTTGGTTCATTCACAACTTGTGCTCAGAAATAAGGACTTGACTCATGTAAACAACTCTGGCTAGTGCAACCGGCTTCAGTCACCTCAGTCTCTCTCTTTTGGTTTTTGTTTTTAGGAAGCAAGAAATGAACTAAAAGTGGCAGCTAGCAACACCTTAGTGACTCTGGCACGCTGCTATTTCAGTGATGTCATATTAGAGCTGATATATCATCTGGAGCTGCCTGAGGAGTTTATTTTCATTACGTTGGGCAACCTGTCATCCGCCTATGGTATGGTCACTTCCCTCTTTTCTTTCAAAGTGATTGTTTTTCATTTAAGGACAGGGGATTATCTCTCTACCTAAAAATGTTACCGCTAAACAGAGCTCTGTTTGAGTGTGTGTGTAGAAACACAAGATTAACTGCTGTTGCTAGTTCTGGCCTCCAGATCATGAGCGATCCAGCCGGAGGTGCAAGCTCTAACTTATGCCCCTGAGTGAAGTACCTGAAGGATGGGAATGAGTGGAAGATCAGGTCTAGTGGAGCTCTTCTCCACCCCACTTCCCATCCCGCCCCAGTGCTCTCTCCCCTTACTCTGGGAGTGAGTTGGGCATTGGGCACAGCTGTACACTTGTGGAGGATTCCCCTCTTCAGGGTGACTCCCCCACTGGCTTTCAATGGCTGCTTTAAAGCCATTCTGCTCTGCTTACGCAGCGCCAATGGCCTCGGAGCCCATAGCATCCTGCCCCACAGTGTTTCTAAGTGTGTTGTAAGAAGGCAGAGAGCAGCTGATTGTCTGTCTTCCTTCTCTTCTGGTCTTTCTCTGCAGCACTTAAGTGTATCCCTTTTGTGGGAATGATCCTGAACGTCATGATCTCCATGTTGGAGTTAGTCGAGGACAGCAGGATGAGACAAGCATTTTGTGGTGGTAAGTGCCAGCACTTCCTGTAGGTGCTCCAAATGGATCATAGAATAGAATATCAGGGTTGGAAGGGACCCCAGAAGGTCATCTAGTCCAACCCCCTGCTCGAAGCAGGACCAATTCCCAGTTAAATCATCCCAGCCAGGATATTTAGGGGGTCTTGGTACAGATTTAAGTGACTGAGCAAGTCTGCAAACAGGCCCTGAACTGTGCTCCCTTCCCTGGATTGCACCAGGTGCTGCGTTACTTGGCTCCCGTGGCACTCAGTGAAGTTGAGAATGCTCCTTACTTTGCAGGAGGTGCTGAGCATTTGTAAGTTCAGGCCCTTTGTGACTCACGCATATCGTTTAAAATAAACAGACACAAAGGCTGAAGCTGCCCCTCTGCCAGGAGGCTCCTGGGGGAGGAGGTGAAGGGAGCAGATTTCATTACTGTACATTTAAAAATCCCCTGTTTCCCACTCCTCCACCCATTCTCTCTCCTTAGTTTCTTCATCATCAATCATCATCATCATCTCTTTTCACCCTCTTTCTCTGTCTTCTCTTCTTCTCCACTTCTCTCTTCCTTTGCTTTTCAGGTGATGCTCAGTAAGGGGTTAATCCTGTGCCCTTGAGGGAAATGGGAATTTTGCCATCCACTTCATAGAGAACAGGATTGGGCCCTAATTCCTCTTAGCAAGGACACTAGATACACCTACTTTTAGGGCAAAGTGCTCCCCACTACCTTCAAATCCCACTAAAGCCAATGGCAGTTAGGGGCACTGAACATCTTTCAGACAAACTGTAACTCAAGATGAAATCATACAGTGTTCGGGTTGAATAAACAACAACTGCAGAGGACGCGAGTCTTCAAATGATGGTAACTGAAAAAAGATGGAGAGATGTACAAAGCAAAAAGCCTTTTAAGAAACAAGAAATGGAATGGGGGAAAGAGAAATAGCTCCAAATTGATATGGGATTTCAGCATCTAGTCCTGATAGGAGCTGCCATGGAATTGGAGTAAACGATAGGCCTGGGTGTCTTCTCTGAGAAAGCAACTTCTCCTCATTATTACTATGTCCTTTTCACATTGCCTGTCTTCTCTCCTTCCGTGCAGTTCTGGAAAAATGCTCAAGGGCAGTGAATGGATATTTTATGAACTGGGAAAAGTGCTCATTCCCCAGAATGGGTGAATCACGATTCTGCAGTCAAATTCTTCCTTTATATTGTCATGTGACCAGCAACTGGCTGACCTGTGAGGAGCTGGAGGTGAGAATTGCTGACTTTCTAAAGCTTACATTCTGTTCTGATGTTACATTCTGTGTGTCTGGCACTCTTTGTGATGATGGCATTTAATGGTAGGTCCTTTTGGATGGAACAGAGTGTCATGTAAAACATCGAAAACCCATACGTTTATAATGTCACCACATCATGGAAATTCGGTCTGTACCTAGTGTACATGGATTCTAGTTTTGTGCACCTAATGTGCAGATGAACCCGGGATAGTGGGCTAAATTAATTCCTGGTCTAAGTCCATTCAGCCCCAGTGGAGTTACAGCAGGGATGAGTTGGCCTAGAATGCATATTAATCTGGGGAAATATTTTACCTGCTCTAGTTGTGAGGTGCATTAGAATATAATCCTGACACCAACCCTACGAGTCCTGGTTCTTTACCAGGAAATATTGGGATAGGACCGTTCCGACAGTGGAACAAGGGAAATTGCACTCATTAGAAGCAGAAAAGGTGTGCCTATTGGAAGATATTGAATGAATTCATAGGAACATAAATTCTGTGTCTCATCTATGCAGCTCAAGCAGGCCATCATCAAAGCCCTTGGTCCCATGATGGGCATCCTACTACACAAAAAGGAGCCACAAAATCCAATATTTAAGGAGATCTCATGGCTCCTTGAGCAATATAAGGAGGAAATTGATGTTTTTCACGTCACCAAGGTGAGGTACCACTCATTAAGGTAACTGTCTCTGTGTGTGCATGTGTGAACTGCAGGAGGAATTTGCTACCAGTGGGGTTTCCTGGTCTAGATAGTGACTTGTTAGATAATAAATATGCACACAAGTTCTGGCTTTATACACATGGTGACCCAGGCAACAAGATTTGTAGGTAACTGCCTCTGATGAAAAGCATCCTCTGTTTCCTGGGGAGGAGGAGAAGGAGATAAAAAAACAAAACACCTGCACAACAAGATACTCTCTCCTTGTGATTTCCCAAAACATCCTGTCAACTCTGTGTCTCTCTTTTAGATCATAAGCTCCTCAGAGCAGGGGCTGCCATATGTTGTCTCTGGTCGGTACCAAGTCAACTGTCAACGGTTGAAAATTAATAACAAGGAGGCTTGAGGGTCATTGCTTTGCACTGCAGAACTAGATAGATATAAACTCATTGCCTGTCTGTTTCATCTACCGTTCTATGCAGTGCTGTTGTAGCCATGTTGGTCCAAGATATTGGAGCGACAAGGTGGGTGTGATAATCTAATTGAAGATATTGTCTCACTCGCCTTGTCTCTCTATTTCATCCACCCTCAGTACCACATGAGCGAGAAGTAAGGGGCCATATTCTGTCTTCAGTGGGGCTACACAGTTGTAAATGAAGTCATGAGACAGCTATAACTTCTTGGTAGTGATATTTACTCACCGTCTATGTTGGTTGAAGCTTTCTAGTACAGAGTATGTGGTCACTTTGGGGGTTGAAATACCCATGATTTGGAAGGAACCAATGTATCATGGACTTGTTTGATAGCATCAGGGCACTACACAACTGTGTAAACATAGGAAAGTATGTAGATGGCATCCGAGACATTCTGGAAACTTCAAGCAGCAACGGAGAAAAGTGTGTTAGATGCAGGAAGGAATTAGATTTTCACCTTTTTTTTAATCAATAACCTGGCAGAGGACATAAAATCATCATCGATAAAGTTGGCAGATGAGATAAAAATGGGGGAGTGGTAAATAATGGAGAGGACAGCTCACAGATTCGGAGTGATCTAGATCACTTAGCAAACGGGGCACAAAGAAACAATATGCCTTTAAATACGGCTGAATGTAAATGTATGCGTCTAGGCACAAGGGATTTAGGCCACACATACATGATGGGGGATGCTGTCCTGGGAAGCAGTGACTCTGAAAAAGATTTTGGGGGTCATGGGGCATAATCAGCTGAACATGAACTCATGCTGTGGCCAAAAAAGCTAAAGCTGGGATGCATCAAAAGGGGAATCTCAAGGAGGAGCACAGTGGTTATTTTACCTCTAAATCTGGCACTTGTCTGACAACTGTTGGAATCCTGTGTCCAGTTCTAGTGCCCACAATTCAAAAAGGGTGTTGCTAAATTGACAGAAGAGCCACAGTGACGAAAGGATTAGAAAATATGCCCTACAGAGGGAGAATCAAGGAAGTCAATCTATTTAGTTTAATACACAGAAAGTAAAAGGGTGTGTGATGGGGTTTACCTACCCCGCATTGGTTCAGCAGGGGTTAATCATGCTTTGTGGGCCGAGGAGGTCATGCCCCCTCATCTCTGCTCGGCATGCTTCAGCTGGACCCAGGATACAAAAGAGAGCCGCTCAGCTCAGGCTGGGATGGCTGCCAAAGGGAGCAGAGGCGCATTGCAGGCTCCTGCAGAGAGACTGCCAGTGCTCCAGGATTCAGAGGCCAGCCGGACTGTGGCTGCAGCTGACCCCCAGCCACCCAATGCCAGAGATGGAGGAGAGACCCCAGAATCCCTGAGACTCCCAGCTGCGGAAGAACGGGTGGGAAGCAGCCTAGGTGGATGAAGCATTGATTCAGTTGAGGTAGCAGGCTTGACTCAGCATGCTTTGGAAGGATCCCCGCTGAGTTGGTGGCAGATACCCCTGCGCCCTGGGCTGGGACCCTGTGCAATAGGTAGGACCCAGTGGAGAAGGGCTCACCACTAGGCAACACTACCCTGCCGCAAAAGGTGGTTCTATCGACTCTGGCCACTAGGCCGCATTGCCCTGCAGCCAAGGGTGGGTCTACTGACTTTGGCCACTAGGCCGCACTGCCATCCCGAGAAGGGCAGCCCAAGTGACTCAGGCTGTTGGGCCGCGGTCCCTCACCCAAGGGCTGCTGCACTGATCCCGACCATTAGGCGATGCTGCCCTAGGAGCCCGGACTGCTGTGGTGGCTAGGGAGACTAGGCCAGTTGGGCCGCTCCAGATCTACTTCAATTCCTCCTCAACCTGATACCACCCTGACGGGGTGGACCTATCCTGTGACAGGGTGACTTAATTACAGTCTATAATATCTTACATGAGGGACTCCTATTATCTAATGGGCTCTTCTGTCTAGCAGAGAAAGGTGTCACTTGATCCAATGGCTAGAAACTGAAGCTAGACACTTTCAGACTGGAAATACGGCGTACATTTTTAATGGTGAGATAATTAACCATTAGAGCCATTTACCAAGGGCCGAGGCAGATTCTGAAGATTTTTCAATCAGGATTGGTATGTTTTTCTAAAAGCTCTGCTCTGGGAATTATTCTGGGCAAGGTCTCTGGCCTGTGTCATACCGACCGGAGGTCAGACTAGATGATGGCAAGAATCCGGTCTGGCCTTGGAATCTAGGAATCCCCTGAATCTGCTTCAGTCACTACATATGGCTCCTTTGTGTGCCCACCATCTGACTTTCGCCCTCTGTTGCAGAGTCTGAGCCAGCTCTTGGAGGTCTCTGTTGAATATAAGATCCCTCTACCTAAAGGGAAGTTTCAAGCCATCTGCAGTGCTCTGCACAACCAGGTGAGGGGTGGTTTTGCTTGGATCCCTTGAGCTTAGGCACAGCAGATCTGAAACATATTAACACTAAAAAATCAATGGAATGATCGTGCAGAGCCTGGGGACCTCCTCATGCCTTACTGATTTCTGCAGGCTCAAGAGTAAGCAGGGAGCGGTCTCATTTTCTTAGCTACTATCCAGCTCAGTTTGTAAAGCGATTTCACCATAAGCCGATTACCAGGGGGAGTCAGAGTTGTAAAGTAAAAACTGTGGCTGTATCTTGATTAGGTCAGCTCTGCTGCTCAAAACACTTTAGCTTCTCTTATCTAATGTATTGGTCATTGTCTTGGAGTCTTGCTGTGCATGCAGGACCATCTCCCTGGGGTTCAGACCTCTAGTTGGACAAGCAGGAAGTGGAAGCTTAGAAATGAATTGAACATTTTTCTTTTCCCTTGCTTCTGATTAGTTTTTCTTTCACCATTTCCCTTCTTCCCACAGATCTGTTCTCCAGCTAAGCAGCTCAGCATAGAAAACCACCAAGAGCTGTTCCATTGTGTACTTCTGCTAGGTAAGGGGAAGAGACTCTGAGTGACACAGTGGTTTCTTTGTAACTTCCTTACCTTTGTGAGGTACGGTAAGAAGAAGAGTTCTGCAGACAGTGAGGATGTGATTTCTTCCCTTGCAGCCCGTTCTTCTCCTGATGATCTGCTAGCATTTCTACACGAGCAGCTGGAGATTGAGCATGAGGCCGTTCGTGTGGCGTCTTTAGATTTCCTGAGAGCTATTGTTGGTGCTGACTGTAAGTAACACAGGAGCAACTGTGCCAGCTGCCCTCTTGGCCGACATGCTGAGGGTTGAGTTGAGGACATCCAGAGCTAAAAGCTTGAGCTACTAGAGATTGAGCTAAAGAACCAAGGCTTTGTAGGCACGGCAGGGCTGCAGCAGACTCATCACCTCTGCAACTGGGGCACAGAGGCTCTAGAACACACAGTCACCAGTGGTTTGGAGATCCCCTAAGGGACCAAATGCTGCCCTAAGTTACTCCCATATGGCCACACAGAAATCAACAGGTTCAACTAAGTGCTGAATGTAGCCCAAGATATTTGTCAAGGTCTTTTTCAACTTCAAATACAGAAGTTAACTTGGGGCTAATGCATGTTAACAATAATCAGATAAAAATAGAATAATACTCCTGACTCGAGAATCCTAAGTATTATACACTCTAGACTAGATTCTGAGTCCTGTTATGCCGGTGTAAACACAGATTAACTTCAGTCACCTCAGTCTATCAAACTCCTTTATAATATTTCCATCATGGTAGTAGGATGGCACTATTTAGAGAAATGGAATTACTTTAGATTTACACTGGTGCAACTGAGACCAGAATCTGGTCCTATGTCTTCCCCACTGATTCTGTAGAGGAGAGAAGCTTGATAATCTTCTTAACTAGGGCCCTTTGAAATCCAGGATTAATTCCAATGTGGAAAGTGAGTGTGTGTGGAACAAAGAAGCACTGTACACCTCTCCTTATCTTTCAGTGCCTGAGACAAGAGTTAAAAAGCTTCTGATTGTGAAGGCAGTGAAATCCACTCTCCGTGATCAGAATGCTACGGTAAGATTGTGTGTGGAACAGTGAACTATTTCAACTTTTTCAGTGTTATGGGATGAATGGATATCTGGGTGGAGCTTTCATTCCGATCCAGATGAGAGACTGCAGAATAGAGAAGGCATGTCATTCTCCTGCCGGTGTTAAATGTATCCATGTTTCTAATCCAAGGAGACAAAATCAAAAGCATAAGGACTCTCATATCATACCCTAGCTCCTATTTCAGGCAGAAGGGCTAACAAGAAGTGCTGTGTGTAATCTCTACCCTTGCAGGTGAGGAAGGCAGCTCTTCATTTCATCAGGACGCTGCTCAGTTCAGGAAGTGTGGAGAATTGTGCAGCATGGGATCTGGTAGCATATGTTTTCAGCGAGTTCAGTGTGTCCGCCAGCAAACTGGTAAGGAGAGTTCTTAACACTTAGGACTCGGTCCTACCATTCTTGCATGCTGATTGCTCCCCTTGACTTCAGTGGGAGTTTTGACTCCAGGACAGCTGGACTGAATGATTAGAGCCAGAATCGGATCCGTTATATTGGTGTAAAGTCAAGGTAACTCCACTGACTTGAGTGGTGTTACTCTGGATTTATACTAGTGTAACAGAGACCAGAATCTCACACTGGGTATTTCCATCTAACAGAGTTATCTATGCTGCTCCAACCTCTGATGAGTCATTGAACATTCAGAAAACACCATTTTTCAGTGAAATGTTCCTGTACAAGGAAGCACATCTTTTTGTTTTAAATCGACTCTCCAAAAAACAGAACGATGCCCCGTTCTGTGGCTGTCAAAGCAGACCTAAACTATCAGCAAAACACTCAGGTTATGCAGGTTGCATAAAAATCTCTTCAATCCGTATTTCTATCCATGGACACAGCCGCGGGCCCCAGACACTTTGTGCTCCATGACTGAATCCGGGATAGGTATGAACATAAACAGTTCAACTTGACAGTAAGTTGTGGAAGATCTTAGCTCTGCCTGGCCCCTTTTCTACAAAGTTGGAGCTTGTGGCAATACACACACACACATCTCTCTTAAAGAAGGCTGCTTTTTCTCATCAGGCCAGTTTTGGTCCCATTGATAGAATCACACTCACTACACACAGGATGACCAAGCTGGTTGGGGCATCAGAACAAAGAGATTGGATCCCCCTGGTTCTGCAAATTTATTTCCCCTGGGCAGAATCGGAATGTTTTTCCTCAGAGATCAAAAGATGAAAGAGTTTTTCAAATTTTAAAAAATTGAACACTGTTGGGGGAACTCTTTTGTGTTCAGTGAATCATTCCCTTCATTTTAGTGTTTTCCTAAGCCTGGGATCTGACCCACCAGTTCGGAGTTTCTATTATTCTCTTCCCTTCAGACGTTTGTGCACTTCCAGTGCAGTATAAAAGCAGGCAGAGGTCAATGCTCAAGATGGCTTTGTAAGAGAAGGACACTGGTTCTATTGCCAGTGTCTTACTACTAGCGAATAAGTCCTATGTAGCTATCTCACAGCAGGGTACAACACTTCTCACCCAGGATGTTGAGGAAGAAAGCACGATCCAAACCCTGTGCATTGACATCCTGCAATGTCTGGACACCTCAGTCAATGGAATGACCCAAGTAAGTGACCTCTTGCTACTGCTTCTTGAAATAGGGACGTTCTTCCTTACGTTCCTTGTACCCCTCCACAAGGAAGCCTTCTGCACAGTCAGCATAATGGAGGATCAGCATGTCAAATTCATGTCAGGGATGATGTGACCCCTTCATCATGGAGTAAGCGGTTCACAGTAGAGAAAAGATATAAAGCAACTTAACTGGAAGGAATCATGTTGCAGAGATCGTCTCTTAATTCTTTCCACTGTCTGAGTACAACTTCCCCTTAGATCCCCCATGAATACTTCTGAAACGTAGAGTTGGTGATCCTAGATTTGAAGAGATATTGGGGCTGGGACTGTGCCTTATATAGGTCTGTCAAGTTCTGGGTAAGCTTATGTTACGATCTAAATATCTCCATAATGCTCTAATGCTGGGAAAGAGGATTCATCTCTGGGTGCGAATCCAATTGCTCACTGTTAGGGGGCTTATTCCTTCACCCACTCACTTCCCTGGTCCTTCTCTCATGAACAGAGAGCAACAATACCCAAAGTCCAAAGGTGCAAACAATTCGATGTTTATTGGGGTGAACTTCCAGCAAGCATGATTCCAGTTTCCTTCCTTAGTATCCTCCTTCCCAGCTCTGACACCACAGAGCCTTACACCTGTGTCCCTGTTCCCATTCCTGCCCTTAGCCAAACATGATTCCAATTTCCTTACCCCCATTCCCTGTTCCCATTTCCCCCACCCCCCTACTTCCTGATTGACTGCAGACTATATAGTAAAACTTGACTTCTGCTTTGCTCTACCTTAACCAATCATGTTCCTGAAATTTAACTAACCAATCCTAACATATTGTAAGATGATTATGTACCCAATGATATCCCACCACCTTAATTAGTTTACAGCCAGCAAAATTAATTATACAGCAGACAGGAACAAGCACAGAACCAGACAGAGATTATACAGACAAACAATAGCAAAGTGGGAACTATAATGGGGGGAGGGATAGCTCAGTGGTTTGAGCATTGGCCTGCTAAACCCAGGGTTGTGAGTTCAATCCTTGAGGGGGCCATTTAGGGATCTGGGGCAAAAATTGGGGATTGGTCCTGCTTTGAGCAGGGGGTTGGACTAGATGACCTCCTGAGGTCTCTTCCAACCCTGATATTCTATGATAATGACAAGACAATACAGAAGTGAGGATTTCACATCCCAGTATTGATAAGTGAGTTCTTGCCAGACAGGATGCTATCAAACTAAGTTTCCTTTTACATCTTCTAGGCCCTTCCCTTTCTCTGGAGGTGATAGGCACTATCAGGACAGGATTGTATTCCTAACAGCCCAATAGCACCTGATTTCATTGTGACTAGTTTGGAATGTGAGGATGTGACTGTTCGCTTCCTGGCTTATGGCTGCCTCTGCTGCTTAGCCAAAGGCCTTAGCCTAAGAAGAGGGCCTCAGACTGTCACAGTAAGAGAAGGCTCTTACACCAGCAGACAGTGATTTTGATTCTTTCTTTTATACCTCTATAACTAGCCAAGTGATAAGAATACACCTAAATTCTTAAAGTACAGGCCTTTGCAGACAGGCCTGAATATCTATATCCTAGCACTCACCAAACAAGATAGTGTCTTTAAAAGACAGAGTGAGGGGGCACCAGACAGGTAGAGTGAGCTAATGGGGAGAGAGAGATGAGGTGATAGGTTAGGGAAGGGTCCGTGAGGAATCAAAGGAGAAGCTACATGGCAGGGAGGGATTCAGGCAGCAGGATACTGGAGGTGGGGGAACGGAAATAGCTCCGTACTGAACAGTCTCGCTCTTCTCTGCAGGTGTTATGGCCAAGGCTGCTGGAGTATGTGGTGCCAGCTCAGTACACCGGTACTTTGAAGCCTCTTTGCAGATGCCTGAGGGAACTGGCTGAGAAAAAGCAGCGGGAAGGAGAAGCAGCTGCTTGCCTCGACTCCAGTGGACGAGGTTTATAAGAGAAACTCTTTCATTTCTTCTCTCCAGGCACTATGAAATGAACAGGTTCAGTCTGCTCCAGTTCTCTCATCTGCAATCAGGAGGCTAAAATGAATGAGGGATGGTCTTGTGATTACAACACGGCCATGGGAGGGAGCTAGGAAATGTGGGTTCTGTTCCCAGCTCGCCACCAAAATTCGGATGTGACCTTGGGGAAATCACTTGATCTTTCTCTCTCAGCTTCCCCACTTGTGAAATGAAGGAGTAATTCATGCCAACCTCACAGAGGTGCTATGAGGTGGAATTCATACATGTTTGTAGAGCATTCTGAGATGCTCAGACTGAAAGCACTATGGAAATGCAAATTATTATCAGCTGTATTCAACATTGGTGGGCATGTTGGAAATGGATAGGTGAAGAACATCAGCAGGACTCTCTGCAAAGCCTGGCATAATTAACGCTATTCTGTTTCTTTCCCTAGTGCAACTCCCTACACCCCAGGGGCTGCTGGCGCGACTCCTGGTGAGTAGACCATGAGAATAGGTTTTCTGTGGAATGGGACAGTTAACTCTACAAATTGGTTTTGTAGCTAGATGCTTGACTTAGGCTGAGGAATGTGTATGACTGGGTCTCTCTCTCTCTCCGGCCTCTCCTGAGACACACTGTCCTGCATCCTCCTACTAGCTAGAATGCTTTCTTCTTCAGGAAGGCACTGCAGTAGAAGCAACAACTCTCTTGGATTGTCTCCACAATGAGTCTCTGAACTATTCCCTCCCTCAGGAACAAACTGGTATTGTGCTGACAAAACTTAGCCTGTTCTTTCTCTCTCATTGACAGGTAGTAGCCTCATCCCCTTATGAAAGAGAAGGACACGGATGTGCTGCCTTGCAGTTACTAAAGGCCCTGCACCAAACTGTCCATGCAGCAGTGGGTGAGATGTGGGTAGTAAAGATCCCATCTCTGCTGCAGTACATTGAAGGTAAAGTGTTAGTTAGGAGGAGTGTGGTCCATGGAGAATAGAAGGGAAGCCAGAAAATGCAGCTTCGTATTGACGTGTGTTGTGCCATTCCTGTTGCAGTACGTGGGAACAGTGGGGAATTGAAATGGGGCTTCTAGGCCCACACTTTTCCTTCCTCTGGATAACTGTGAACCACTGAGGCCAATTCAAACAGGGCAGAATCAGGCCAGGAAGGTTTCAGCTGAATGGAAATGTCACAGCACTTTCCCCCACACCTTTGCTAGGTTATTTTTTGGGAAGGTCAATACGCATGAAGCTGGAGGTTAGTGAAAGATTTTGGGGTTACATATAGAGTCTGATTTTGCAAATGGACTTTTTCTGAAAATTAAACCCCACGTTTACTTTCAAGGGGGATTCAATTAAAAAACCCATAAGAAACCTGTGCCATAAAAGCTAGGTTGGCCAAGTGGGTGCCCTAGGGAGAATCTAGGTATTGTGGGCCTAATAATGTCTTTCACCAATTTTACAGTGGTATGACTCTATTGACCTCCATGGAAAAAACCCTTCAGTCAGCGCAGGCTGCGTCTACACGATGGCGTTATGCCAGCAGAGCTCCAGTGACGTAGCTGCACCTGTCTAGTCTCTGGGGAGCAGGACAGACCCTAGGTGCAGCACAAGCCCGCTATGTTTCTCATGAACGTTGAACCCCCCAATGGACAAGCGGGTTTGATATTCCAAAAAAGATTTTAAAAAATGAGCTGTATCTTCCCTCCTTGCTGCGGCTGTACAGAGTCCCCAGCACTACACTGTGCCGCCATTAAAGAAGGCTAGGTTAGAGCTGGACACTCAGAAACAGGGCCAGATTCTCAGCTGATGTAAATCAGTATAATTCCATTGACTTCAGTGAAGCTACACCGATTTACATCCAGTTCAGATCAAGTCCAGAATCTCTGATTCTGCAGGAAAAGTTTGTATTCCTACTAAACCCAGTCTTCTGATGTGCTGAAGAGTTTTGTGAGGTGCTCAGCACCCTCAGCTCCCATTCAAGTCAAGAGGAATTGGGAGTGCTCAGCATCTCACTCCTGGTGGGTTGACGGACCCTGAATAAAAATGCCAGCAGGGTACGTAACATCTGACGAAGTGAGCTGTAGCTCACGAAAGCTTACGCTCCAATAAATTTCTTAGTCTCTAAGGTGCCACAAGTCCTCCTTTTCTCTTTGTGGATACAGGCTGAGACGGCTGCTACTCTGAAACAGGACATTTTCTGTTGGTCCAACAAAGAACGTTGGCGCAGGTCCCTGTGACGGCGCAACGACTCACCCCTGCAGCGCCTCGTGTTGGCCATCTGGGAATTAGCTCTTTCCAGCACAGAGCACCCTCTGCAGGCCCGTGTCCCTCTCAGACCCCGGTGCCCTTTTTACCCAGGGTGCTGCACCCTGGCAGTACCCCCTCAGTCTCTATGGGTCTCCCTTCTCTGGGGAACGCCCAACCCTCTAATCCCCACCTTGCCTCAGTCTGGGCTACTGCGCATCATCATTATCAAGCCCCTGCACCTTGGGGCAGATTGCAGTGTAAGAGCCAGTCACCACAGGCAAGGGGGTTTGGGTCTGCTGCCTTTCCCTGCAACCCAGTACCCCTATGGGCTTTGGACCAGGCCCGATAGCCTGGGGAGTTGCCAGCCTAGAGCTTCCCTGCTCCTCTGGCCTTTCCCCAGCCCAGCCCACCCTCATTCCCAGTACCCTTTCTGCAGGCAGGCCCTACTTCCTTCAAAACTAGAGAGAAAGACCTTCTCCTACTGGCCCACGGCCCTCTTATAAGGGCCAGCTGGGCCCTGATTACCCTGGCTACAGCTATAGCTGCTTTCCCTGTCAGCCCAGCTCTTGTTAATCCCTTTCATAGATTCATAGATATCAAGGTCAGAAGGGACCATTATAATCATCTAGTCTGACCTCCTGCACAATGCAGGCCACAGAATCTCACCCACCCACTCCTGCGAAAAACCTCTCACCTCTTTCCCTCCTACAGCCCTCTCCCAGGGCTGTTTTAAGCCCCTCAGGACAGGAGCAGGGTGACTCTCCCAGAACCCAATAGGTACAGTCCCATTTCGCCTTGAAAGCCCAGGTATGTTACAGCTTGGCAGACCAGGAGTTTTAGAAGGACTGATTGCAAAGGAGATACCTGGGATGACTCTTCTTGCTAATCTAGGTGACATTATTGTTTTGCCTCCTGCTTTATAGGAAACACAGAGAATTCCCTGGACCATGCACGGTGGGAGCACATGCTGCTTCAGGTAGAGGATGGCTTTCAGATGTATTGTCACAGTCCTCTCTTCCCCCTCCAAATATATCAGCTGGGGAAAAAATTAATGATAAATTATTCATTATAAGCAGAGCTGGTCAAACCATTTCATTTGCAACTTTTGTTCAATTAAAAACGGCCTTTTTATTTTCATGGGACATTTTCAAATTTTTCAGGGTTCTTTTTTTTTTTTTTTTTTAAACACACACACAAAAAAAACCCAAAACAAAATAACCCCAACCCAAATAGAAAATGTTTAGTTTTTTGAAACTGAAGCTGATTTTTTTTTCCAGTTGCTTTGCTGTTTGTCTCCTTCTCACAGCCCCCCCCCCCCCCCCCCGCTTTTCAATCACAAAGTGGAAGAGGGGGAAAAAAGCACGGGGATGAGGGCTAAAGGGAAGGAAATGGGGAAAACAAAGAATTGAATAATGGTCATTTTTGATTTTGAAAAGCAAAATATTTTTGTGTTTTCACTTTTCATTTGTATGTTGAAAAATCAAGAAAACAAAAAAATCCCACTTGTTTTGTGAAATGGCCTTACTATTGTTCAACCAGCTCTAGTTATAAATCCCTCTGTGTTACCCCTGGGAACAACACAAAACTTAACCAGAAACCCAGCATGCTAATGGTGCTAATGCATCACTGGGGGACGTCTAAAGGATTTTTTTTCTATTTGCCACTCAAAAGAAAACTTGCTCTGAGAAACCCAAAGAGGAAAAGAGACAAGACAAGGTTTGGTGTCTGTATCTCATGGAGAAGTCTTTGTGGTCAGAAAGAGCTCTTTACAGCCTCATGTAAATCCAGACAAGGAAGATTTTTATGGCGAGGGCTGAAAATGAAAGGAAAGGACCTAGTGACAAAGAAGCCCCAGAAGGTTTGGAATTCCATTTGGGGTTGGATTACACTCTAAAATTTCCCATTCCAGATCCAGCCTCATTTGAAATTCTTTGGGCTCCAAAATCAACTAAGATTAGGTTCTCTTGTGAGGTTTCTGATATTTCCTGGCTGCTGTTCAAAAGTTGGGCCTGAAACAGCAAAGTGCTGAGAGTTACTAACCTCTGGCTGACTTCAATGGGAGTTGAGGGTGTGACCCCGGGTCCTTTGGGTACCCACTTGCAGAGGCCACAGGAGTGCATAGGGTTCCCAGGATTCCCTGGATCTGATCTCTATATCATCAAAGGGTGTCATGTAAAGCCTTTCCTAGATGCCTGTGCCACACTGCATAATCCTCATAATCATTGCACAGTGACTGGATGGATAATATCTAAGGCGTTATGGTTGTCTACTGAAATTGATGCTTTGAAGGTCTGTGCGTTGGGGCAGGTCACCAGAAGGTGATAAAGAAGTTTCTTTCAGGCAGAAGATGCTTAGCTGCTTGAATGGCTGTATGTAGACTGAGTAATTATTCACAGTGAATGCTAATCAATAGAGCAAAATTCTAATCAAGTGATTGCAAGTCTCCAGAGGAGATTCGAGACAAGAAAAACAAACAAACAATAGGGGGTACCCTGTTTACAAGCAGACAATGGATGCTTGGAACTATATCTGGAGGTCCAGAGGTATCCTGCACCAGGTATCCTTCACCTATTGGACAAATTGCCAACTGGCTTGTCTTATGAATGGAGGATCACATTTGGTCTGGGTGTTTCCTGCTGGGAGAGAGATTTGGGGGAGCTATCCCTTGTGAGACAGGGGACTGTTTGGTTCTTTAAGTTGAAGCTCTAGAAGTGTGTTAGGATTTTATTTTTATGTAACCATTTGTGTACATTAATTATTCTTGCTGCTTCTCAAATCTCTGATCTTGGTGAATTAAACTCTACTTCTTTTCACTGTCAATGTATCGAAGTGTGTGAAATGGAGCGGTGATGCTGAGGTGAAACTGGTAAGGTGGTGTGTAGCAAACCTCTGAATTCTGTGAGTGTCCAGTGGAACAGGGGCTGGACATTCTGGGGATGTCCAGAGGACGAGCGGTTGGAGTGTACTGATTGCTTATCTGTGGAAGGACAGTGGATCCTGGACGGGGTGAGAAGGGTGTGCTTGTGTTTCCTGTGACTGGCAGAGTCAGGAGCTGACACTTGGCAGGTACAGAGAAGGCTTCCTCATGCTAAGGGCAGGTGGTAGTGAGGTCCCTCACAACCCTGGGTACCTTGGGAGGTGTCATAAAGGGTCCATAGCACTTCAGAGAAGGTGCCTGGTCCTTCGTAGTCCAGGGCCCTTTGCTCAAAGTTGACTAGAGCCATCGTCCATCCACTGGAAAATCACTCCTCGATGGTCAGATGTCTTGGCTCCATCTCATTCTCCAATTCACTGTCCATCTGGGTTTGGGGACTGAGAGGAATCCTCAGGCAAAGGTTCAAGAACAAGAGGCAGAGGAAGTCTGGGTTGTCAATGTATATAGTTCTCAATAGGGAAATAATCTTCCCAGGACACCTGAATATTGGAAAGTTTACAACAGAACAAGGAAGCAAAAACCAACCAACCAAACAAAACCCCAAACCCCACAACAGCCGCCACATTCTTGCAATTAACCATCTGCTTTAACTCTGGTTTTACACGCAGTTCCTAAGAACATCTCTGGAGATGATAGATGACAGTGCCTGGAGCAGCCAGATATCCCTTGAGTTGAGCTGGCAGATGGCCGGCTATGCCAGCCCCTCCAAAGAGAAGGTTTGTTCTCTGTTAAGGTTTAGTTTCTAGTTATTTTCCCCTGAAATTCTGATTGGAGGGCTGCATAAGACTTCTCTCAAGGTTTCATTATTTGATATTTTATTCTGCGTATAAAATTTGTTTGTACTTATTCCCTGCTCTCTTGCCCCCCTGCCCTTCCAATATTTGCTTGGACAGGCTGCTTGTCTGTACTGTATTGTTGGTTCTCTGGCTGGGCTAGACGATGGGATGTTTCTGCAGCATGGGTGCTTGGACTTGGCTGTCTTGTTCCTTCCTGAGTGTTGCTGAGCTGGGTCTGTACTGACAGGCACGTTGTGTTTCTGATATCCCAGGGCTGGTCTCTTTCTTTCAGAGTTTCCTGTATAAGGCGCTAGGAACGTCCTTAGCAGCTTGTCAGGACCTGGTCCATGTTAAATCACAGATTCATACACTTCTGACGACAGCAGATTATATGGAAGCCCCTGAGAGACAGGTGAGGCCGCTGTCCCTCTCCCCATTTTACCAAGTAATCCCGGAATGCTCCCTGTGGGGCTCAGCTCTGAGTTGGCCTGGGACAGATGCCATTTTGCTTCCTATCCTCTTGATTGCTATTTCACTCAGCGCCCGCTCCCCATGTGTCTCAGGCCTGATTGGCACTTTACACCACTTTGGGTGAAAGGAATGGACTCGTGGGCTCTATCAGACACCTGGTTCGATCCTAACCTGTATTTCTCTTGGGTGACAGGGAGTCGTTTCCATCCTCGCAGTCTGTGCTGCGAGCCACTTGGACCTCACCTTGAAGGCACTTCAGGAGTTTGGGGCTGCAATGAGCCAGGTTAAGATTTCTGGGTTCGTCAGCCGCCTGAAGGTAAAGGAGCCAGGGGGTTCTCTCAAACTTCCTCTCCCTCTAAAGCAGGGGCAGCAGCCCCACGGTAGTGTCTGCTCCGGTCAGCTAGCATTGTCCCCCAGTGTATGCGTTCCACGTGATGCCTGCCGTTAAGCAGACAGGAGCACGATGTGGAGCTGGGGTTCTCTCAAATGATTTTTACCGTCTGATGTCTCATGGCTTGAGCGCCCCTCCCATGCACAATGTGTGGGAACTACATCAGTTGCTTGCATGGAAAAGCATTGAAGGTATTTTTAGCTGTTTTTTATTCCAGGTTAGTAGCTGGAAATGAGGAGGTGTTGCAAGCAACATGTGGCTAACCAACCCGCTTTAGGTAGACCACCAGTGGTCTACGGATGACAATTAGGGAACCTCTGATTTAGAGCAGTGGTTCTCAACCTTTCCAGATCAGTGTCCCCCTTTCAGGAGTCTGATTTGTCTTGTGTCCCCCAAATTTCACCTCACTTAAAAACTACTTGCTTACAAAATCAGGCATAAAATTATAAAAGGGTCCTAGCACATTATTCCTGAAAAAAAGACTGCTTATTTTCCCATTTTTGCCCTAGAATTAGAAAATACATCAACTGGAATCTAAATATTGTACCTGCATTTCAGTGGGCAGTATATAGAGTAGTCTAAAGAAGCCATTGTATGAAATTTGAGTTAGTAACTTTGCAAGTGCTTTCTTTGTTGTCTGCTGTAAAACTAGGCAAATATCTAGATGAGTTGATATACCCCCTGGAAGACCCCTGCAGACCCTCAGGGGTACAGAAGTCCCCCTGGTTGAACACCACTGATCTAGAGGATAGGGCAGGAGACTAGGCCTCTGGGCTCCCATTGCTGGCTCTGCCATTTACTCACTGTGCAGCCTTAGGCAAGACATTTAGCGCCTGATCTTGTACCCACCAGTGTCAATGACTAAGCTCCCGTGTACTCCACTGCTGTCGGTTCAGCCTTTTTCGGCTCTCTGGGCCAGAGTTACCCAGTGGGAATGATGGCGATGGGGCGGCGAGTTCTATGGGCTCATGGTGCCCGGGCTCCAGCAGTATTCAAGGCTCGGGGGCCCGGCTCCACCAAAGTTTGATTCATTCCAAGGCCAAATGAATCAGAAGAACTTGTCTCTAGTGATGTTTGCTATTGTCTAGGATTACCACCATGGGACAAGAGGCAAGACTCGCCGCACCCTGATGCTGACATACAGCAACGTGGCTGTCCATGCTCCAAAAGAGCAGCTTCTCTCCCGAGTAGAGGCAGACATCACAAGGAACATCATTCACCATTACAGAACCAGTTGTCAGGTAAGAGCCTTTGCATGACAACTGTGAGGGGCATTACCCTGAAGTTATAGAATTGCCTCTGAGTTTATAGAGAGAGGGCTTGTATTTTCTAAAACTCTCCTTTGAGCAATAATTTGTCATATAACTGAAATTTAAAACTGTAATGGATGGAGCGTGAGCTGTCACATGTTGTATCACTTTTGTTGCTCTTCTTTGTGTTTTCTCTAGTTTTTCTATAGTCTTCTGAAATTCTGTCGAGCACAGCTGCACAGTAATTCACATGGAGTCACACTCAGGCTATTCAGAATAACACTCTAACTCCCCTAATATGTATGTGTATCTAGCTCTATCTTTTTCTAGCCAAGAGAGAATGGTGCTAACTTGTATTTAGTTTCTTTGCTGTCACTCTGTTTCTTGGACTCACTACTTCCCTTCCCTCTTCTCTGTCGTCTTGTTTGTCTGTGTGCTCGTTATTTCTGTTCCCTAGGTGTCTGACTGCTGGTACTGACTCTCCTCTCAGTGCAACCTCGCCACGTCACTTTGCCATTCAATTCTGCCCTGTCTAAGTGAGAATCTCATTTAGCCTTTGTCAAAAAAGTTGATCACAGTTGAACCAAACGGATATCTTCCAGAAGTTCACAAATGCAAATATTCCATAGGATGGCCCCTGATCTTGACCTCTGCAAAACACCCCCTCTGGATACATTTCCTGCCTTTTGGAAGATTTAACAATCATGATTTCTCTCTGCTCCATATTCACCAGCCAGGCCATTTTGAGGATGTGTGTTATGTGGGACTATAGACATTGCTAATAGCTGTTTTGCATTTTGTTTTTCAGGTGCTGGGCATTGCTCTTACAAACAAGGTAAATTCTAAATAATCTGCCCTCAGCTCTTCCCTTTTCTATCCACAAGTTGCTTGTTTAAATTGCACAGAGCTTGATTTCCTTGCCACATCAAGCAGGAGTCCTGGCTGCTCTGGTGTAAGTGGCCCTGGATTTCTTTCATGAACCTGGGTTTTCTCTTCTTCTGAGGTGGGTGCAGAGCCAGGGTCCTCTGCCTTCTGGGGTCTGTGGACAGCTCTCTCCTCTCCTGTGGCTAGATTTAATTCCTGATCTTTATCTTCTGGACTCTGGTTCTTCTCTCCGTTTCTCATCCACATCCTCTTGTTTCTCCTTCTGGATTATGTAGGACATGCACCTAAAATTAACCCTCATCCAGAATGTCACGGAGATTAGCTGTGCCATTTTGGAGACCAGAGACTCCCAGGAGTTCGAATTCTCTTACAAACTGGAGCTCCTTGGCTACATGCTGGTGAGTGATGAGGAGCTTTGAGGACTGAAGTACAAAGGAGTTTGTTGTAATGTCATCAGACTGGGTTTCCAGGTAGATGTTGTTTTATCCATTGGCTGTGACTGTACCACTGCAGTCTCATGAGCTACCTGCACGGCACCCAGAATGCTGCTGGGTCCACTCTGAGCTTGGCAGGGATGCCGACCTATTGTGGGCTGTAAGTGGCAGGAATGGCTTGTGTCTGGGGAGTTATCTTTCTGTCCTCCGTATAGCCTGCAGATGGCCCTACGGTCCATTTCTGAGGCAGAGAGCCTGCCGAGCACGGTGTCTGTTTATTACAGACCTGGCATATGGCCCTGTTTCAGGGTGTGAGAGGAAAGCCTCTCTGCCTTTCAAATCCATTTCCCATTTTTTTTAATTTCTCTATTCGTGCATTTCAGGACTTCATTAAAAAGGAACCACTGGATTCCCTGGCATCTCCAGTTCGCTACAAGGCAATTCTTGCCATTAGACATCTGAGGTAGGCTATTTTCTGCCATATTTCCTGGCACTGTGACGTCGTCTTTGTTAGTTCATGAGTGCCAGGTTGGGAGCAGTTTGATGCCTGCCGGGTTTGGCTCACATGCTGCTCACCAGCAGAACTTTAGTTCTTGAGGGTTTGAATGTGTCCATTTGGAGGTTTGTGCTTGAAAGACACAAACTTGGAGGTTGTGGGGCATGCAGTCCAATGCAGGAGAGTTCAGATGGGGAGGGAGGTGTCTGGCTTGCTGGTAGGGGGAAGGAAGCTAGTGGGTTTCTCTAAAAAGGGGACTTGAAGCTTTAGCTTTACTTCTCAATGAGCCAATACTTAATAGAGGTGCAAAGAGGTGCTCAGCTGCAAAGTGAAGGGTTGTTTGCATTTAGGGTTTTAGATTGAGACAATCTCCAGTCATTGGACCCATTTCTTTTACTTGGAGCTGGTACTGAGTCTAATGCATGACTTTTCTCTCTCTCTCTTTCTTCTGCCAGCAAACTCAAACCATCTTTGACCTTGAAGGAAAACCGTGAGCTCCTTCATCAGTGTTTCAAAAGTTTGTTTCCCCTCCCTCCCCTGGAGAAGATGATGAAAGAGACAGCAAAGGATGCTCTGCCTATACAGGTACGTGACAACAATTCTCCTCAGGCACCATCCACTGTATTTCTGCCCAGCAGGCACTGGGTGATGGAAGTCACACATGGCCTCCCTGGCAAGGTTATGGTTAGCTTTCCCCAGCCCCCAGTCGTCGCCCCCCCACACACACACAAATTATCTGTGCTGAGCCTCACTCCTTCTCTTCTGGTTTCAGTCACTGTACGTAGAGTCCTTGGAAGCCCTTGGCAAGCTAATGAAGACTTTGCTGGAGGAAGAACCAACCGCACAATGGTTCCAGGAAATGTTTCAAGTGAGTAGACCATTGAACCATGGTGAAGATTGTTTGTTTGTTTGTTTGTTTGTTTGTTGTTCTGTTACTGCAGGGAAGAGTCAGAGATTTAGGGAGTCAAGCTTCAGTTGTGGAGGAATTTTCCACAGTGGAGTGAATTGTCGGGGGGAAAAAGCACCAAATTCTTCCTGGGATAAGCAGGCATGTGCCCCGCTGAAATCCACAGAAGCTATGCCATTTTATGCCAGGGCTGGATTGGGACCAACTTCTTACAATGTAGTTGACACTACTTGGACCAGCAAGAAAATCACCACTGCAGTAGCCAAATCCAAGAGAACCAGTTGAAACTGATCACTTCTTCAAAGAGGAATTCATTCATATTGAGTTAAGCCCTGTGTATGGAAACTCATCCAGAGGAGACTTCCTGTTCCTCAGACATGAACAGAATATCTTGAAGAGCTGGGGAGTTTGATGCACCTTCAGTATAAAATGAAGTTCTAAAAGGAGCTGGGCTCGGGGGGGGGACTTCTCTGCTCTTCTTCAAATTAATAAAAAGAAACGCTCCTCTCTGTCATTTGGCCACTCAACGTGGGAGAAGTTGCCCAGGAAACAACACAGCAGCAGACATCAAACAGCATGCAATGTGGTAGACAGCTCCCATCAGACAGTCTACAGGAGACATCACGTACACAGGCCCAGGTTCATCTCTCATGTAACTCCTTTGTCTTCAATCACTCAGAGGTGAATCTGGTCCCTGGCACTTCCATTAGACATGTAATTCCTTCGCTCCATGGAGGTCCGGTGCTTTGGAGAGGGATTTTAGTGACAATTAAACCTGTTTAAGAGGAACTTTTGGGAGGGATTTTCTGGTACTAACTCTGTCCATTCCCCTGCTCTACCAACAGCTACTAGAGACATGGCTCCATTCAGAGAAGGAGTGGGAGAGAGAAAGGGCCTTGCAGGCCACCATTCAGCTGCTGACTGCCTATCAAGAGACAGTTCATAGCACAGTGAGTATAGCCTTCCTCTTCCTTGAGCTGACTTCCCTGCTTATATCCGATCTGACACTCAACGCAAATGCATGAAAAAAGCTTCCAGGGCAGCAGCTGGGATCTCAAAGTGACTAAGATCCCTCTGCTTCCATAAGAGAGAGGTTTACACAACAATGCTGTGACCACACTCCGGGCAGACTGCAAGAAGTAGAGGACAGACAATCCCCCAAACTGATGGCTTATTCTAGAATTACATGCACCAACTCAACAGCAAAAGAGCTTCCACCCTAGTTTACAAAATGCCAAACACGGTCCCTTTTGCCATTCCAGACCTAGGCTCCCATCTAAACAGCCCAGTCTAATATAGTGAGGGGTTACTGAAAACCTGATTCACCATATGTGAGGTTCACCCATCATAAAGGACCAGATGCTTATCCCCAGGTCAAGGTGAATCTCAGGTCTTTCCCAAATAGCATGCTGCCAGCCAATCCTTAATAACGAAATTGAAGATTTCTTCTTAAAAGAAAGAAGAGAGTTACAAATGGTTAAAAGATCAATATCCATACAAGTGACTGTCAATGTTCATAGTTCAGGATCACAACAGTGATGGAATAAACTGCTGGCTTGTACAAGTCTCTCTGGAATCTTCCCAACAGATCAGAATCCAAAGGTAGCTTAGATGTAAAGACTGTTAGTTTTTCCATGCATTTTCCAGGTTCTTTCAAATGATGATTTGGAAGCTCTCTGTCCTATGGCTTACACTTTCCCTGTTCAAAGTTTCAGCAGACTAAAGATGACAGGATGAGGCCCGAGCCTTCTCTTTTCTAGCTATTCTAGCAGGCTGACAAGCCTACCTCACAAAAATGGTTACAGCAGGACCTTCCCCCGAGAAAGACTAGGCAATGCAGATCGCCTCCTGTACTTTGCTTTGAAGCTAATCTTCTATTTCCTGTGCATACACAGTAAACTAGTTACTCATTCGCATAAGGTGATTAGCCGTTCTTCCATTATAACACAGAGAGTTAAGCTGAAAACAATGTAGAAATTATTAGTTTCCTGCAGTATCTTACATCTTTGATTTTAAGGTTAACTGAACACCTTGCATACATAATGAAGACCTGAAAGGGAATGAGCATCGACAAGCTAATTTGGTTACATTGTGAAACTTCTAACCGCGTATAGATCAACACAGACAAATAGACTTAGCATCTATTGTTCATTTTTGAATGAGTTGAGGATTGCTAGTCTAATCCATCTCTTTGAAATTCACATGCAAGTGAACTGTCTTGATACAGTGGAAGTGCCTCTTGTTAAGTTATTATGGGTCATACCCAGGTTGCCTGGTCTGCCAGTGTCACAAATGCATTCTTGGTTCTTATGCTCCCAGGGTGGTAAAGGAAAATTTCTATTTAACCAGCTAAGAACATAAAACATAAGAATGGCTAACCTGCCTCCCGCAAAAGAATGGTTCATCTGGCCCAGTATCCTGTCTTCTGACTGCATTGTGTGAAGATATGCTTCCTTTAGTTTGTTTTAAACCTGCTGCCTATTAATTTCATTGGGGGACCCCTCAGTCTTGTGTTAGGTGAAGGGCTAAATAACACTTCCTTATTGACTTTCTCTACACCAGTCATGATTTTATAGACCTCTAGCATATTCCCTCTGAGTCGTCTCTTTTCCAAGCTGAAAAGTCGCTCTTTTTTTAATCTCCCTTGGATGAGAAGTTATCCCATAGGCCAAATTTTTGTTGCTCTTCTCCGTATTTCTTCCCATTCTAACACATCTTTTTTGAGATGAGATGACCAAAACTGCACGCAGTATTCAAGGTGTGGGGGTCCTGTAGATTCCTATCGTGGCATAATGATATTTGTTGTCTTCTTATCGATCCCTTTCCGAAGGGTTCCTAACATGTTGTTAGCTTTTTTGACTGCATGTTGAGCGGATGCTTTCAGAGAACTGTACACAATGACTCTGAGGTCTCTTTCTTGGGTGATAACAGCTAATTTAGACCCCATCCATTTCTATGTACAATTGGGATTATGTTTTCCAATGTGCATTACCCAGTACAGTACAGGAATCAGGGGCACAATGTTACCAGATGTGCCTGTTACTTTGGGGTAGGCTCATTGATTAGGGTTACTCTTCTTGGGGAGGGTGTCTGTAATTCTATTAATGTGCTGCTTATGTCACTTGTGTGTTCATAGGGAGCTCTACTCCTTCCTTCTGCAAGTGCCCTCCCAATGGAGCTACCCTGCAGGCCCTCGGTTCCCCAGGGCTGGGTTCCTCCAGCCCTAGAACTAGATAAACACGCACGCACGTACGCTCACACTAGCAGAGCAAGTCTGAGCGGACCAGGTCCATCAGCCCTCTCCAGCTGATCCTCTCATATGGCCCTGTACTCAATGGGCTGGGTTAAGCAGCACTTTCAGCTGCTCCCCTCTTATGTGCCCCAAGTTTAACACATCCCTATCCCACTTCCACATTACAATTGTACTGGTAGTAACCCACTTCATGAGCAAACCCCACAGTATTTTTGGGCGCTACCGGGACCTTTAGCTTAGGTAAAAGAAGGGTTGCTGCAGAGTAAATGGGGAAAGTGGAAAATACAGAGTAAAATTTGGAGAGCGAGAGAGAGGGAGAGAGAAGCAACCAGCTGAACCATAAAAGTTATTTATTGAATAATAGTGATAACTACACAAGGAGGGCTAAACAAACATAATGGTTACATTTGAAAGGTTAATACCTGAGGAAGAAAAGAAAACGGAGGGGCGAGGGGGGGGAAATCTCATCCACTCCATGAGGCTTGAACTGGGTGGGGTTCCCAGGTAATGGTGGTAGCTCAGGGTCCTGAGTGCTGGAGACAGGCAGAGCCCCCATCACAATCAGTCAGGAGATGGAATCCCTTACTTGGGCATAGGAATCCCCTTACTTGGGCATAGATGGAATCCCCTTACTTGGGCATAGGTAGGGGGTTTTGTAGAGAAAATACAATGGTTCAAGGGAGAACACTAGATTTGTTTATGGGTAAACTAATGGGTTTTCAAGGGTTTTCTTTAGGCTAGACAATAGGAGCTGATCACTCTTGGCTATGGGTGGTGGTTTTTTCCAGGGAGCTCACAAGGCAACTAGGCTGCTTCAGTATTTTAGGATAATAAAGATTTATTACTAGAATTGGTCTGATAATTGCTGAGCTAGGTGTGTGCAGGCATAGGTTCATTAGCATCTGGAGCAGGGATTCCCATGATGCAATGCGTCCCTGCTTTTCTGGTCCCAGAGTTCAGTGCGGTTCTCTGTTCCTCATTCTTCATGCTAATTCCTATCCCATCTTTCATGCAGATGAGGCTAGGGGAGTTGTCTCTGTTCTTCACTCTGTATTCAAATGGAGATGTCTTAATCTTGTCACCCTTCTCAGGAGGGGTGTAGGTGTGTCTCCCAACACCCTTCATTGTTCTCTGCAAGCCTTTTCTCTGATGGGTTTTGGTTCAAACAGAGACTGGTGGGGGCGGAGGGTGTCTTTCATGAGTCAGACAGGCTAGATACTGTGCCCTGGTTCCCCAAAAAACACAGAGCTGACTGGTCTGAACAATAAGGATGGCAAGTGAAGTCTAGTCCAACTGGAGACCATTCATTCTTCGTTCTTTGTTCTTTTTTCATTAGACTCAGGGAACTTTTGATCAGTTTGGATCTCTGATTGGACTAATAGCACCATACAGCTGTGATTCGCTGGCCACGTCCCGTCAGTGGGTGGTTGACAGTATCCGCTGCCTTCTCTGTATACAAGGTGAGGAGACCATTAGCAGGTATAAGGAATTCTTCACCTTCTTTCACTGTTGTAATGTCCATTTGTCTGCCTATCTAGTTCTTTCTGTCCTGTCTATTGTCGCTTAGATAACAGAATGGTGGGCATCTTGTAAATACCTCATTAGAAGAGTAGATTCTGATGTGTAAAGAGCCTAGCACACTTTTGGGAACTGTACAACTAATAAATGGTCTGCATATAGGTAGATAAGGGCTAAATTCCTTAGGGCTTGTCTACACAGGGACAGTAAGGAAAGTTAATCCAAATGAACTAAAGGTGTACATTTCAAGTGCATGAGGTAAATGGCATTAAACACATGTGTGGATGCTCTGATTCTGAATTAAAATGGGCCTTATTAATTGTAGTGAATTCCATGAATGAAACTAACCTGAATGAAGGCCACTTTAATTCTAAATAAGTGTGTCCCCACAGGTGTTGAATGAAGTTTAACTAATGCATTTTGAAAATGAATGGGGATTAGCTTTCTTGAATATCTCCATGGAGACAAGCCCTTGGTACTAAACATTTTCATTCTCTTTACCCTGCCACTGGCTGGATTGGAGGGGTTTCCTGGAATAATTCCGTAAACAAAAAGTTCTTCCAGCAGCCCTCTGGCATGAGCATTCCGAGCTACTGGAGTAAGTAGAGGCCATTTTTCCCCTTTGTGAAAGAGTAGGATATTCTTTTCACCTAATGGTTAGATGTTAAAGGATAGAGCTTGGTTATCGCTTAAGGCCATTTCCAATGAGGGTGACCAGACAGCAAATGTGAAACCTCGGGACAGGGGGTGGGGGGTAAGAGGAGTCTATCTAAGAAAAAGACCCCAAAATGGGGACTGTCCCTATAAAATCGGGACCCCTGGTCACCCTATTTCCAATGATTCTTAATCAGTCCTAAAAACAGTGTTGGTGATTCAGAAACAGAATAAGGGACTCCAACCTTTGAATGTACAACATAGTAATCCCAGCATTGTTTAGAAGTGACTGATGATGAGCCTGGGTTTCTTGCCAAAGTTTTTTGTCTATCCCCGTATCTTTTACAAGGAGAGTTTGGTGGAGGGATTCACCTCTAAACTGGAACCTCTGATCTACCTGCATGAGTTGTACTTGAAGAGGAGCTTAGATGTAAATAGTGAGAGCAGAGAGACTGCTGCAACCAGACACACACAAAAAGCTGCTCCAAGCTGAATACAGTGCTTGTTCAATCCTGGATCATTCACAATAACATACCACTACTCTTAACGTTCAGACATTTTAGGGTGTAATCCCGACTCCATTCCAGTCAACAGGAGTTTTGCCATTGACTTCAGTGGGACCAAGATTTTACACTATGCTGATGACAACATAGCACATGGATCCTCCCGTATGAAGATCCATGCAGTAGGGGTTCAGTTTCCTTAATCCTTACAGTACTTTTTCTCCTTTTCTCCACTCCAGGCCAGTCCATAAACCTGGGCTCAGCAGAGGAGGAGCTGAGATGTCTCCGTGAAGCACTAAGAGCTCCAGACCCCGAGGCTCTGTTTCAGGCATCTTCCAAAATGGCCAGGGTAACTGACTCAAAAAGCTTGTGCGGATGTGCGAGTGACCGGGCACCGTTCATTTGACATTTGCTCTTTCCGTACTCGGAGCGAGCTGTGGGAGCGGGGCGTTGGCTGCTAGAAACCAGCAAGATGCTTTTCATAGATGTGTGCTCTGAATGCCACGTAAAAACCAGATTCCACAGAACGTTGCACGCCCATGAAAATGTGCACGCGGATGCACACGCATGTACCTATCCAGCAGGGTCGGCTCTTGTTTTTTCACTGATCCGGAGCGGTGAAGCACAAAAAATAATGAAAAAAAAGAGCCCCCATGCCGCCCTAAGATTGGCCGGAACACCGCCCCTTGCAATCTGCCGCCCCAAGCACGAGCTTCCTCGGCGGGTGCCTGGAGCCGGCCCTGCCATCCAGCCATCGAGGAGAAAAACTGTGTTAGTGGAACATCAAGCTGAGAAACCACCCAGGATTCATTCCGTCACCTTGTGGGTTTGCCTTCGCCGATATTTGTGTGCATGCCTCTCTTGACTGCCTTCTATATGCTGTAAAAAGATGCAGTGTATGTAAGAGACTACAAAGGGAAACTTACCTCCTGCCTATCCAGTACAATGTTGTGCTAACTATGCAACAGAGTCTTTGCCTCTAACCTGATATCATTAGTGTAGAATACAAAAATGTAGTCTATAGACTAGAGAGAGAATTGTAATCCCAAATGGCGAGCTAGACAGGAGGCTAATTCACCATTTGCTGATGCAGGTATATCTTTTTTTCCATTTTTAAAAGTGCTGGAGCCAAACATCATTGCGGTCTCTCCTGTTTTTGATTTGTTCCCAGGTTGTTAGTGAGTACTTTCCCTCCGAACAGGCCACAGACTTTATTGCGGCCACATTGGGTGGTCTGCTGTCTGCTAGCCCCACCTGTGCCACGGCAGCTGGACTATGGATGAAGATCATCCTGAAGGAGTGTGGAGATGCCATGCTGGACAAGGTAAAACTGGGAACTGGAGAGCTTTTCTGCCTAAACTCTAGGCTTTTTGATCTTTGCCCTCATGTGTAAGGAAGAAAAATCTTGCTGTTTCTCCCCCTCGGACATAGAGTCGATTCCATCTCTGTTCCTACCCTAAGATAGGCAATGGCAGAATCAATAGCAGTAGACCGAGATAATCCAAGGGAAAAGGAAGATGGTTGGTTCTTTATTGGTCTAGCTTGTTGCCACAGTATTCAGCCAAGAAAGGCTTGAGAAAACAGACTCTAGGGAAAATACAAGAAGATAGAATGACTGGCACTTGGAGGCCTCCAGGTATTAGGAGGCCTATGGCTAAGGGCTACATGGATTAAAAAGAGCACTGGGCTATTGCCACCCTCTTGCCAGGTTTCTCCAGCCCGAGCAGGAACAGCTCCACTTTTAGCCCCATCGTGCAAGCCCCACAGGCCCAGGTTGACCTGAGCTCTGAAACTCACTGCTGTGGGATTTTTTTGCTGTGTAGACTTACCCTTTAAGAAGAGAAGGAAGGAGGGAGAAAACTCTAGTGTCTTTGGGATCCACTATTTATATGCCTTATTCTGGAGCCCAGTACATCAGGGCTAGATGAAAGGAGCACTCCACAAATCTTCTAACAAGGCTGGTGAAAGGCCTCAGGACAGGGAACCCTCGCAGCAGAACTGCCATGTTTGCACAGTGTTTTGAAGATGTGAAGGGCTAGGAATGAATATGAGAGGTAGTCACCTGTTCATAGTCCCAGGCATTTACACACTGTCTTTAAAGCACTTGCATATTTTGTGCTTGTGGTTGTTGATGAGCTCTGCATTCTTCGAGGCAAATGGTCAGATTTGGCTGCTTAAATGACACCTGCAAAATCTGGGCAAGCAAAGCCACCTTTTGTGCATGTGAACTGGTTTATGTAATGCATAGCTGGGCACCACCACATTAAATTACCTGGTATGTCTATGTGTGTGTCAGTGTTAATTTTTACAGCCGTGTGTGGGCAATTTGTGTGGGTTCAAGTTACGCAGACGTATTTGAACATTTGCTTCTTGAAGTGAGGCATTTCTAAAAAAGCAGCAAATGGCTAAATAAAGGTTTTGATTCTGTAGAGTGAATGGAGAGAAAGAAAAAGGGACATTTCTTTCTGGTTTTTTTCCTTCCAGGTGCCAGATATCCTGGCTATACTATATCGCCACATGCCTACTATCCAGGAGGGCAGCTTGAGGCAGTTCCTGGTGGAGGCAGTGTCCATTCTAGCTCACCATCACCTAGAGGCAGTGATCTCCAGCCTCCTCAGCAAACGTCTGCCGATGGACAGGTATATACCGATACCTATTGCATTCATCTTGGTAAAACATGGATCCCACAGCTTTACTAGGAGATGTAGGGCTTCATTTAAGCCGCAAACAGTTTGGGATCATTCCTAAGGGTTAATAGCCTGGCTCTTTCTGCAGGAAGGTCCAAGAACATGTTAAGGTGGGGTGCGGAGAGAAATTAAGTGTCATTCTGTTTCCATTCATGAATAGCTCCTTTGACATCCTAAAGATCTATCTTTACGGGTATAACTGGAGTGTATTGTTGGAAACATCTACCTCTCTAGACGCCAGAATTGAGCTCACTCTGGAAATGAGCAGTGGCTGTTGGTTCTCTAGACGCCTGAATTGAGCTCACTCTGGAAATGAGCAGTGACTGTTGGTTTCCTGGTAGCATGACAGCTTCAGGTGCAAATCCCTGGCTGATTGCAAAGACTAGGGCCAATATTATCATCAGACCTCTGCTTGGTATCAGTGAGGGTGTGGCTGCTAGAGCAGAGTTGCCATCCTTGGTACTTAAAAGTGGACTGGAAGCAGATCCATCATTTCATTTCAAGATCCCTAACTGAGGTATCAGTTATCAGTGCTGGAATCTAAGACCATAAGAACAGCCATACTGGGTCAGACCAAAAGGCCATCTAGCCCCGTAGTCTGTCTTGCGACCGTGACCAGTGCCACATGCCCCAGAGGAAATGAACACAACAGGTCATTGTCAAGTGATCCATCCCCTGTTGCCCAGTCCCAGCTTCTGGCAAACAGAGGGTAGGGACGCCATTTGTGAAGGGGACCTAGGATGGCCATGAACATTCGTTCTCATAGTTGTATGTCCATCTAGTAGGAATCTGGCTTTTCTTTCATCCACTTGCCTTCCAAACCCTAGCTCTTTGGGAGCCACATGCTCATGATTCCATATTGACTGGGAAGTGGAGAAAAGAGGAAGTGAGGTTGGCGCTCTGTGTCCTGTCCTTCTGAAGTCTAGTATTAATGGTTAGGCTGCAGGAGGACTAGGTCACTTAACTTAGTTCTGTAACTGGAAACTCAATATTTAAACATGAGGAGCATTAAAGGAGGACAGGACTCCTAACTCTCTCATCATAGGCAAGGAGAACATTTGGTCTTTGCTAAAATATGACACATTCAGGGTGAGCCACAAAAGTGTCCAGGGCTCACCTGTAACTTCTGTTAAACTGCAGTGACACCGCTGAGCAGTGGAGATCTCTGGGGGGAGACCCCTTGCTTGCCACTCAAGTCCTACGAGCCCTAATCGAGAAGATAAAGACTCCAACAAGATCAGAAGGCAGCATCACCTCAGAGACCGAAATTGACAGGCATTTGGCAGCTGCTGAACCTCTCTTAGTAAGTTAGATGGCAGACACGTCTTTCAGGCTTTCCTGTGCCCTGCGATAATCCTGCTGATGGAAAGCTGGAAGTGTGGTATAATATTGCTGTGTGGGCACTTCTCCTCTGATGGACTGTTTCCCTGAGTCCAGCTCTGCTGCCTGTGGAACAAATACGACAGCTTTAGATACGTTACTGATTTACTTCATACTATCTGGCCATTAGAAAGTCTTTGGAGCAGGTTTCTTTGCAAATCTTCCTTTGGACTCACAGCATGCCTTGGGAGGTCATACACATTTGTACAGATGTGGGAAAGTGAGCCACGAGTTAAGCAAGTTGCTCGCTGTCATTCAAGTTACTGGCAGAAGGGAGAATTTCGTACAGCAGATATCAGACGGGGAGAGAGGGTGTGATGGTGTTGGGAAGAGATCTCCTTTTTTACCATGCTCTCCTTTCAGGCAACATGTGCCATCTTTGAGGTGGTGTCAGCCCTGCAGTCGAGCAAAGCTGTGCGGGAACTGCTACCAGAGTTGTTTCCTCTTCTCCTGCAGCAGGTCAGCCAAACCCTCGGACAAAAGCTGCCTTTGCCAACGAGAAGCAGCCCGAGAGAAATCCGAAAGGGGCTACAACTTACTGAGGGCAACCCTTGCCGGTAATTAGAAGGAAGGGAGAGAAACCAAGAGAATTCCAGGAGAGTTGTGTGACGCTCCCCAGGAGTTCCCAGGGTTATGAGGCACCTTACCACCACGTGCCCTTCGAGTGAGGAAGTCTTGTGTGTGCCTGCTGTGGGTCAGTTCCCTGAAACGACCAGGCTCTGGCAAAACAAACCCTGCCACCCAGGCCTCCTCAGACCTCAGTCTCTTTGTACAGGTTAATGACAGGCACACACCCACCCCCGAGTCCTCTGACCATTCCGTATGGTGTCCAGCCCTTTATCCACTGAACTCCCACAGAATTGTCAGGCCTGCTGTTCCCAATGGAACAGTACACACCCGTTTATTACTTCTTCTTTAGACTCTGTACTCGATACTTAGACTCTGTACTGCAAAACACACAGCACTTAGATATATTTCTAGTGAAAACAAGAAGGGAGATTATCAAAGAACAGAGATTCCAGTGACCATCAGTAAGAATGCAAGCAAAAAATGGTTACATTTCAAATGAAATCATAACTTGCTCCTAGAAACTAAACTTAACCAACAGGTTAACCTCCTGTCTCAAGATGTTTCTCACCCAAAGTTCTCAACCAAGCCTGATCGCGACCCCTCTTTCATGAAGCAAACTCGCGGTCCATCTACTTCCTAAGTGAAAGATGTCCCCCAAATAGACTAGAGCAAACCTTTGATGTGTACCCCCAAATTGGGTCCCCACCCCCTGTCTACTTCCTGCTACTTTTCTTTCTTTAAAGTTCTCACAGTCCTTCTCAACTGAATGTACATTAAGCATGTAGGGTTCACATGTAAACAAACAGATGGATAAACATTTCTTGCCTGAAAGAAAACCATTTTGTCACCTTTCCTGGTGACTAGTCCCGAGACACAGATCCTAAGAATGTAATTTTCAATGCATATCCATGACTCTTTACACAGCATCTGTACATGTGTTTCACAATGATATTGGTGACATGGGCTTTTATTTGAGACTCATGGGGCAATCTTTTAGTGAACTAGAATGTACGTACCAGGTCCCTCGGCACCCACTCTGTGCCCCTCGCCAGTTAACACTAAGATTCCTGAGTCCTCAGTTGACTTCAGCTCTGGTAGCACATTAATGTACATTTCCCACCAATCTCACAACATGATTAGTTTCTCTTCTTGTTGTGTTTCTTTATTCCATGCCAACAAGGTGCTCAAATTACAGACTTCATGGTTTTATAATGTCTCTGAATTTTCCTAGGAAACCAGGATCTCAGCTCTCTTCACGGATGGGCAGCAGGTATCAAATAAACATAAGGAAGTACTACTTCACACAACACACGGTCAACCTGTGGAACTCATTGCCAAGGGATGTTGTGAAGGCCAAAAGTATAACTGGGCTTTTTTAAAAAAAAGAATTAGATAAGTTCATGGAGAACAGGTCCATCAATGGCTATTAGGCAAGATGGTCAGGGATGCAACCCCAAGCTCTGGGTGTCCCTAGGCCTCTGACCGCCAGAAACTGAGACTGGACAACAGGGATTGGATCATTTCATGATTGCCCTGTTCTGTTCATTCCTGCTGAAGAAGCCAGCTGGCATTGACCACTGTTGGAAGAGAGTGTACTGGACTAGATGGACCATTGGACTGGCCCAGTAAGGCTGATCTTAGGTAGTGGCCACAGTGGGTCAGGTTTTCAAGATGGGTGCCTCAGTTTTGTCCACAAAACTTGAATTTGTTCAGATGGATGGGTACCTAGCTATGTGATTGCTGGCGCTGCAGACACGAGTATAGATTCTGCTCATGCTGTTGGCCCATGTGCAGGCCCATTTTAGGTACCTATATGTGACGGGGTGGTAGGCTGTGTCCCGGCCTCTTCCATGGACACAGACTGCTCCGAGTCCCTCCAAAGTGTTCTAGGGATGCCTGCTCCTGAGATCCTGGTGGTAAGGGCTCTGATGACTGTTTGACCCCAACGGATGATCTTAAGTCACCTTTACGCTTGACCTTTCTTTTCTTTCTCCTCCCTCTTGTCTATACTTTTGTGTCTAGGTTTCTCCAGACCCTTTACATATATTTCCTCTTTACCTGGCCCTTCAGGTTTTATTTCCACCCTCCTGGGCCTCCATACCTGCCTTGGTGTCCCTGTTAGAAAGGGATTCCAGTCCATGCCCAGTAGAAGGCAGTGGGGCAATCCATCCACTACCGCTACATGTTTCTGCCTAAACTTCCCCTTAATTTTTAGAGTCCTTAAAATTGGGCAGAATTTCTTATCCCCATGGACCTGGTATTCAGTTTTGATCCTACCTCTGGGAAGTATCCAGTGGGGTTTCACTAACTCCTGCCTGATTAGCAAACAGGATGAAGCTGTGTCCATTAGTCCCTTTGGTGGCTCCTCCCTACCCAGACCGATACGGTAGGTACTTTCTTTTTTCTTTCCTGCCTGGGAGTCTTGTCCCAACCACAAAACTGGGCAAACCCACAGTCCATTTTAGGACAGTCTCTTTTTAGATGTCCTTCACGTCCATGTCGGAAGCACACTGTAGGCCAAGCTCCCACTACAGTTCCTCGAGGCTCCTCCCTCTTCTTCTTGCTGCCCTTCCCAGCTGTAGGCACTCTGGTCCTTCTCAGATCTAGTCCCTTAAACCACTGACTCACTCTGGGAATGTCCGCCTCTGTAAATTCCTCTCACTTTAACTGTGGGGTCCAGATGAACTGGCTGGCGCCACAGAACCCATCCTCGGATATGCTCAGGGAGACTCTGAAGAAACTTCCAGAATCATGCAGTCCATGATCTCCCCCACAGTCTGAGTATCTGGCCTTAACAATGAGTGGCCCAATCTTTTAATTCCTGTCCAAATGCACAGAGGCATAATCCCTCAATCCATCTTTCAACTCTACATTTCTGGCAGTACTTTTCTGTGGACAGGCCCCACCTCGTCCAGCATGGCTGCCTTAATCATGTCATAATCTCTTGCCTGCTCATCACTAAAAGCCCTGTATGTGCTTCCCCGGTTAAATAGGGTGTCAGTTGAAGGGCCCACATTGTTCTGTCCCTAGGAGGTCTCACTGCTGCTCCTTGAAGAGTAACCAAAAACACATCGGGGTTGTTCGCAGGTCCCATTTTACAGTCTGATCTCCTGTTCCTGGTTTCCATTTCCTGTCACAGGACTCACCAAACTTTGGAGGAGTTGTTGCCAGACCTGGGCTTGCTCCCGTATAAATTCCTGACGGCTCTTTTGCTGTTAAACCTACCAGGCAAGGAAAGGCTGTTTTTCTGCCTGGTGGGATTGTTGGAAGGTCTGTCGGGTCTTCTACATCAGTGGTCTCCAAACTGGGGTGCGCGGGATGATCCCGGGGGGAGCGTGGCATTAGTAGCGCCGCCGGACAGCACTCTGCCATTTTTTTCCTTCGGCGGCAGCTCTGCACAGGGAATAGGCACCTGTATAAGATAAAGCCCCAAATATCAGGACATCTGGTCACCCAAGTTTCTTTCTCTGTCTGTTCCCCTCAAAGGGCTCCTGCCCATGTCCTTTTACACAGTTTCCCTGTTAATGGAATGATTGGTTCCTTGACTCACTAGCCCCAATCTGACCTTGTAATCAGGTACACCTCTATCCAATTAGGCCTTCTGTGAGGAACGGAATTAGTAGGAATAGTGACCAGAGTGCTGACTCAAGTGCAAACCCTCAGCACTCTGTCACCTCATATCTGGAGATATGACCCCAGAATGTCCATTAGTGATCACCACACTCGATGCCCCCCGTTTATGGGTCCTGATCATGTACCTTTTCCATATCACTTTACTCTGCTAGTGCCCATAGTCCTTGCAGAAAGAGAAAAAGGACTGCAAAATTTTGTCCCTAGCAAAACTAGTCCTATGAGATGTATGAGACTGAAACTTACCTCCCAGCATCAAGTCCTTCCAGGGACACTGGTGTCCAGGACATTGCCAATGGATGAACTGCCGATTGAACAGCAGACCTGAGAAGTAGCCGGGGCTTCCTGACTCTCTGTTCAAGCTGCACCTTCCTCCTGATTGCTGCAGTTCTGTGCCTCTCTTTCCCCAGGCTTTCTATCAAAGCATTCGAGTCTGTGCTTTTCAAGGGTGGGAATGAGAGACTGGTGAGAGCGCTCAGGAAGCAGAGAACTTGGATTCTTCTGGAAAACCCCAAGACTCACCATGAGGGAGTGTGTCTGCTGGTGAGGTAAGAGATCTAGGAGGCATCATTTTATCCTTGGGAATCAGTAGCCAATAGAGTGGCTGAGAGGGAACCTCCCGTTTATAGCTTTGTGGGTGGGTGGGGTGGTGTCCTGGGTGGAAACACACAGCTCCCACTCCTAGATATCAGAGCTGTCTGCTCAGAGCAGCTGAGTTTTTTTGAAGTGTGCAATCTAGCCCATGAGTGGTTTCTTTTGTCTTCCAGGCTTCTGCTAAGATCTGGACTCATAACACCTGAGATCATACAGAGCCTCCTCCCCTGGGTGAATTCCCCCACAGAAAACCACCGAGTCACCAGCACAGCTTTCCTTGCCCAGGTAAGACACAGGGCTCTGAAGAGTAGTTTCACCATTAGACTGTTGTCTGCCTTTCTTTCGGGAGTTTTACAGTTCTGTTCATAGGAGTAATTGTCATTTTAGACAGTAGAATAGGTCCTCCGTTATATGGAAACCTCACCAGGAACTTCACGATACCTTTCTGAGTCCTTCTCTCTCTGTGTTTTTTATTGCCGTCATTGCCTATACTAGCTACACAACCACAGGTGCTGGCTGAGAGAGATACAGACAGAGTTTGGATGACTGGACCTCTTCTGCCAAGTCCTAGTGCTGATCCTAACCAACAGCTCCTGATTTTGGTTTCGCTCAGCAGATCTTCTGAATGAACCTAGTGTCCTAATACTACCAACCAAGCAACCTACAACTACATTCACGTCTATCTTAGGTTCTCATTACTCTAGTATCTGAGTACCTCCAAACTCTTTAATGTCTGTATCCCCACCACACTCCTGCGAGGTAGGGAAGGACTATGTTTCCTATTTTACAGGCAGGGAACTGATGCACAGAAGGGCTAAGTGACTTGCCCAAGGTCACACAGGAAGTCTTTGAGGGAGCAGGAAATGGAACCTGGGTCTCCTAAGTCCTAGGCTAGTGTGATACCTGCCGCAGCATCCTCCCTTTCCACAGCCTTCCTCCAACATCTGCATCATATTTCCCACTTATGCTAAGAACTATCTTCGGGGCTCATCCGCTTCTAAGAAAAACAACCTCTCTGTGCCTGTGATGGGCTGTACCTGAGCTTTGAGGCTCCTTACAAGAGGCCCCGTGGTCCTACTACACCCTGCCCCAGGAAAAGAGCCCCCAATCTGGGTCTGTCTAGAGAGGCTTCATGAAAGCAGCCAATCCGAGCCCATGAGGCTCGGCTAAAAGGAGCTGAAGGGCCTTAGCAGGTCAGTTCCTGGCAGGAACTGGAGGGGCAAGAAAGGGCGCTGCTCTCTGGCCACAGAAATTCAGGGGACAGCCAGAGTTTGATTCTGGCAGCCTTTACTTAAGCTGGGTTTTCAGGAAGAGAGTCCCGAAGAACTTTAACCCTGAGGTGAGGGTGAAGCTAAAAGTGGCCGGTAGGAAGAAGCGACAATGAACTGAAATCAAGTAGTGCCTAGCTCCTGTTTATAGGATCCATGGTTTGGAACCCAGAGTTAGGGGCAGGCCCAGGTTCCCCTACCACCAACAGTGGCATAAGCCCCATGGAGGGGACAATGCTAATGGAGAGCTTGAACAAAGGGCAGAATGTAAAGGACCCAGAGTTGGGGCTGGAGACCCAAGTGAGGGCAATGGGACTGTTCTGGACTACCCCAGAAGGGGTTCATTTGGACTTTGGGACTCAGCCAGAGGCCTGAGCCACAGAAGGCTCACTGAGGACGGCTGGCAGGGTGCACCAGGGGTGAGAAAAGGACTGTGATACCATACCCAGCCACTAAGAGGCTCTCAAGAGGTGAGTGGATCCCTATTCTAGTGCCCAAAAGGAAAGCTCCATGTTTTGTAGACCTTTCTCATTTGTGTGGAATACTAAAGTTACAGTGTATTATGTGCCAAGTATCAGAGGGGTAGCCATATTTGTCTGTATCCTCAAGACTGGGGCTGTAGGAGGACTCCTTGTTGTTTTTAGCGTATGACATGTCTGCTCAAATTCTATTCCCAATCTTAATGATCCTATTGGGGCTAATGGACAGGTTGATTTTCTTTCAGCTAATGAGTGATCCCATGCTCAGGGAGAAGAAGTTCCTTAAGCCAGTCTTACACATCTTGGAAGAAAGGTCACAGGATAGGAACAGCATTGTCCGGCAGATGGCTGTAAGAGGCCTGGGAAATTTAGTCTATGGGGCACCTGAGAAGGTAAGAGAGAATACTGACTAGAATGCAGCATAACTAGAGAAACCAAGGGAAATAGTTCTTCGGAGTTTACAGAGGCTGCACACAATGCACTAGGCCAAATTCTGCTCTCTCACATACCCGAGTAACCTCTTTGCAGTCAATACAGGGCAAGCTAGATCCTTTGCTAAGCTGGGCATAAGCAAACAATCTGTGCACTTTAATATGACCATGTGTAAATGTCTCCATCTAGGAATAAAAAATGCAGGCCTTACTTACAGGATGAGAGACTCTATCCCAAGAAGCAATGATGCTGAAAACCACTTGAGTCATGGCAGAGAATCAGTTGAACATAAGGTGTCCCAATGCGAAGTTGTGGCCAAAAGGGCTGAAATGATCCTTAGAGGCATAAAGAGAGGAATCTTGAATAAGAGTAAAGAAGTTCTTTTCCCTCTGAATATGATGCTCATGTGAGCACTGCTGGAATGCTGTGTCCAGATCAGGTCTCCACAATTCAAGAAGGATGCTGATAAATTAGAGAGGATTCAGAGGTGTCACAAGAATTCTCAAAGGATTGGAAAAGATACCTCTAGTGATAGACTCAAGGAGCTCAATCTATTATTTAGCCTTACAAAGAGAAGGTTAAGGAGTGACTTGAGGACAGTCTATAACTGCTCACATGGGGAACACATTTTGAGAATGGGTTCTTCCCATTAGCAAACAAAGGTATAAGAAGATTCAGTGGGGGAAAATGAAGCTAGACTAATTCAGACTGGTAATAAGGCATTGATTTTTAATGGTAATTTTAATTAACCATTGGAACAATTTACCAAGGGTTGTAGTGGATTCTCTGTCACTAGCAATTTTAAAATTAAGATTGAACGTTTTTCTAAAAGATACACTCTAGTTCCAACAGAGACTATTTCGGGGAAGTTCAGTGTTATGCAGGAGGTCAGGCCGGATAATCACAAGGGTTCCTTTTGGCCTTGGAATCTAAGTAACTAGGAATCTAATGATAGGATGACACAGGTGTATTATGGCACCAAGTTTGGCTCATTGTAGCTTGAACCTGGTCTGAAATATAGCTATAGGTCTCCGGGGGTGGGAGGGGGAGATGAAATTCCCACAGCTTCATAACTGCTAAAGAAAACGTATTAGAAGTGTGATCAGTGATCAGTGTTCTTTAATGTCATATTTTTGTCCAGGTGAAAAAGCACAAGAAGTTTCTTATGGTCATACTGATCAGGGCCTTAAGTGACCCTTTCAGTTCTGAAGTCATTGGCGAGAGCATGAAAGCAGTGGCCAAAGTCCTGAAGGAGCTGAAAGAGAAGGACATAGGTTCTTCCTTCAGAGACCTCACCCAACAGATCCGGACCTACTTTGACAACGTATGTGACCAGAACTCTCCAGCCCCAGTTCAAGCGATCTTGATTAGACTCCATTTACTCCCTGGGCATTGCTCATGTCAGAGAGAAGAGATGTTTCGGCCCCAGGGAAGAGAGGTGTTTTACGGAGGAGGAGAACATTAGGAGGATGGGGATGACATCCCTGCTTCCACAGTCTCCCCCTTCTGTTCTTCTTTCTTGCCACTGAGAACCTCAAAGAAAGTCTGAATACTAGATTGGGTAGCTAGATAACCATGAAAAGGGGGTTTCAAGGTACAATAGAGAGTGTTGGGCCTGCTCTATACCATTTTTATGTGAGAGGGTTGGAATGATTCCGTTTCTGCAGAGAATTTTGAGATTTCAAATTTTGGTTTTGTTCCTATTTGTGGGACACCCTCTCCCCAAACTTCAAAACTCTTTGTGAAACGGAATTACTATTCTCAACTGAGCTCTATTGAAAGCCTTGGATCCGGGCAGTGTGCTCTCGGTGCTGGGAACCCAGGTGCTGGGAACCCAGGAAACTGTGGGAGCTAGAAGTGCCAGGGAGTTGCAAATTTGAGAGCCAGGGTCCCAGACGCTGTGGGTTTGGAAGCCCACGATCCCAGTCAGCCTGCTAGATCGGCTTCCAAGGAGCTGAATGGGTGCACTGTCAAGACAGCAGGCAGGTTTCTAAGGACCCCTGCCTGGCTTCTGGAGGAATTTCATCAAAATGGAACTGTCACTAAAATAGTTTGATGAATCAGCAAATTCAAATCAAAAATTCGTTCATGAAAGTGTTTCCGACTAGCTGTAGTTGGAATCCCTCAACTTTAGCATAGAAGAGATGGCTGTGCGAGGTACGTGATGTGATTGTCCCTTAGTTACTAACTTGTGGGGCTTTCTTGGCTGTAGGAGGACGATGCTCTTCGTTTATTGTCCTTTATCCTATTTGGCATCCTGGCCCGCCTGACCAAAAGAAAATGGAAGGGCTATTTCGCCGAGCAGGTTAGACAGAGCTGGGTCACACTTCTGCTGCACCTGCAAGACCCGAACCCCAGGGTTTCAGTGGTAAGACCGAGAGTGACTTATTTACTAAGCCAAAAGAATCTTCCTCCCAATGCCAGGGGAGCTCTGCTATTCCTGCCTGCTGTGGAGGCCCAAATTCTCCCCATAGTTCATTGCCCTCCTGCTGAGTCAGTTCCAGCCAGGTTGTTCCATGGCTGCCTCACCAGAATCCAGGATAGGTCATGGGTCTGAGCCCAACAGCTCTCTATTCCTGTCTGTCTCTGCACCCCAGGCCCCTGCCTCCCCAGAACAGAAGAGAGACCTGGTGAAGCAGCTTTCATAGGTAGATCTGTTCCAAAAAGACATTGATGCTACCTCCAGGTTGCAGTGGAAGCTCTCCCCTCTATTAGTCATTCCCACATGTTTTCTGCCAATTACATCCAGATGAATCCCTTTTTATCCTGGAATAGATGAGCAGGCAAGCAGATAAGTTCCCTTTGAATGACCATAGCACTCAGTAGGGAACAATTAAATGGTGTGACACGCTTTCTTTTTTTCAGGAATGCAGAGCTACGTTTCACCTCTGTGTCCCGTTTTTGGGACTGAAGAGGCTCCAAACTGCAGTGAATGAACACCTTGATAGCACAGCTGAGCTGAAGCCTGAGGAGCTCCAGGTGGACATTTGCAGACACCTTGTGAGTGAGCTGTTGAAGTGTCTGAGATTCTTGACTGGAGTGGCGTGTGGTGGTGTAGAGATGTGTGATGGGTAATGGAAATAACGGTCAGAGTGGGATATATGACTGAGGGTGATGGAAAATGTAAATCTGCCACAGATCCCCATTTTTCCCACGTCCACCCAGTCACCTGTTCTTTCTCTGATTTACCTGTGGCTCGTAAAAGCATGTGCTGGCAGTCAAAGGGCACTTCTAGCCAGAGAGAGCTCATGTGTCCCTGATTTCCTCTAGGCCAAAGAGAATGCCGAGCTGCTGGAGAACCTGTACAAAAACACCATCACATACTTCTGTAGCAGCTGGGAAGAGATGCGGGCAGTTGCAGCCAAGTTAGCTGGTGAGAGATGATGCCCAGTGTCCCTTTTGGTATTCCCATTGAGGGAGAGAGAAGAAAATCCCACTGTGCAGCACTGAGCTGCCATTAATCTCTCTGTGCCTCAGCTTCCCATACATAAACGGGGATGTTAATATCCCTACCTCTCCAGTGTGGTGGTCGGAGGAAATCATGACTTGCTATAAAGTGCTTTGGGATTGTTGCAGGGAAAGCATGGTGCAGTCATTTAGTAGTAAAGGCTGGGACACTGTCTCGTAGGGCATGTTTACACTTGGAGCTGGGGGTCTAATTCCCAGCTTGATGAGACATACCCGCACTAGCCCTGAGTGCTAAAAATAGAGAGTAGCTGCGATGGCAGGAGCAGCAGGAAGTTTAAGCACCCCAAGTATGATCCCATCCAAACCCCAAAGTCGATTCTCAAGGTGGCTAGCTCCTCCCACTGCTCGTGCTGCTTTAGCTACATTCTAATTTTAGCATGCGAGCGCTGTCTGAGCTAGAGTGGGCCTGTCCCATTGAACTGGGAGTGATCTCCCTCGCTCAAAGTGCAGACCCACCCACAGTGTTGCTCAGTGCTCTTCACTACTACTTCATCATTGGGAGGCATGCAGCCCACCTGCCCTCAGCGCCTGCTGTTTCAGGTTGCTGGCCACACCACCTTGTCAAGGAGGCAAAAGGTTCCTCCGCTTTGGCCCTGTGCCCTCTTCTCCCAAGCATACCCAGGTGAGACAGGCAGGCGTTGTGCCCTAAGTCTCACCTATCAGTCACCTTGTGGGATCCCTGCTTAGAACTCACTTATTCCTGGCCCCAGTCCTTTGCTCAGACCACTAGACCAAGACACTAGCTTAGTATGTCTCCAATAACTGACAGCAGTGGCAAGAGGAACACAGACTCTTTAAAGCAAATGGGTTTTGTGTAAACATTCTTAAAAAAAAAAGTCTTTCTCATTCTCTTCAGTGTGGACTCTAAACTGCACTAGCATCTTCTTGCCCACAGCTCACCCTTAGGCCCACAGTAGGAGAGGCCAAAGACCTGTCTAGGGGCTGCTAATATCACTTTGCACTCAACAAGGGAAGGTTTTATTGTTGTTGTTTGTTTTCCATTGTGTATTTAGGCATCATCCTGGAACACACAGACAGGCAGCGTATGAAATGGCTGGACCTGGAACATCTGCTTATGTGTAAGTAATAAATACAGCTGAAGTTCTGCTCATCCGTGAGTTCTAAAGGAATTTAGCTGACAAGCAGCTGTAACCGATAGCACTGGTGCAAAGTGCATCAGCCACACGTCAAAGGACAAATTCACTCTTGCCCAGTAGAAAGTCAGCTTTAATTTCCCCTGAAGGAGGAAGCTGCAGAGGGTGTGATGTGAGTCCGTGCATCTCCTGGTTGTCCTGGCAAGGCCCCCTCCGCAGCCAGTGCTATCCACTCTTTGGGCTTTATTGGCTCTCTGTGGACTCCCCAGGTGAGGAGAAATTGTAGCCACTTTCTGCTACCCCAAATTTCCCACCAGCAATTTTTCTTCCAGTAGGTGCCCTGCATCCTGCACAAAGCAGCTTGGACCTGGCCTCTGTTCAATTCCAGGGTTATTGGAGCTCAGACAGTGGCTCCTGAATAGAGATGGAAAATAAACTTAAAAGTGGAAGCTATTGAAACAATGGACCTTCTTCCATTTACAGCAGAATGGATGACTTTCTGGTCGAGTCAGGGTCTCCCCGCTTGTTGGGAGCATGGAAGGGAGCCAATGGAGGAAGCTAAAGCTTTCTTTGTATTGGAGAGCTTCTGTAGCGTGGTATTCAGAGGTAGTAAGTCTCCAGCTATTTCAGGCACAGGTGACAATATGAAAAGTGAGGCATATTCATCTCTCATGTATTTTCCACCCCAATAGAAGGACTGAGCCTAGTTTCACATTTTACCATGTGATCATTCTGCTCTGGTAGTTCAAGATTCTGTGATCACGCTTAGCTGTGATTTGATAGTCTGTATACTAACATGTTGTCCTGTGTCATTTCAGCTCTCCAGGTCCTCAAGAAAGACCCAAGTCCCTCTGTCCAGCTGGTGGCAACGGAGGTCATAAGTGACATCTGTCCTGGCCGAGTGCTTGGGGACTGAAGCGGAACGGAGACAAACAGAAGAAGGCGCTCCAGTAGTATAAGGGCCCTACCGTCAATCAAACGTTAACCCCACCCTTGGCCCTTGTAAGCCTTGCCCACCGGTCACTGGAAGTCCCAAGCCATGAGGTATTACTTCCAGGGTCAAGGCGGACAAATGACCGGAAGCAAGGTGTGTCATGTGACCCCTCTAAGAACTCCTCCCATTGTCCTCTACCAATCGGGATGGGTTTCGCCCTGATAGGAATGCCCCAAGAGAAGATTTGACCAATCAGTGGGAGTTCCGGGGCAGGATGACCTGTCTGGAAGTGGTTCGTGTGACCCCTCTGAGAATTCCTCCAACCACCCTCTACCAATCAGGAGGGGTTTCAGCCACTGGAAACCACCCCGAGAGGAGGTTTGACCAATCATGGGGAGTTCCGGGGTAGGGTGATCTGTCTGGAAGTGGTTTGTGTGACCCCTCTAAGAATTCCTCCCACCACCCTCTACCAATCAGGAGGGGTTTCAGCACTGGAAACCACCCCGAGAGGAGGTTTGACCAATCATGGGGAGTTCTGGGGTGGGGTGATCTGTCTGGAAGTGGTTTGTGTGACCCCTCTAAGAATTCCTCCCACCACCCTCTTCCAATCAGGAGGGGTTTCAGCCACCGGAAATCACCCCGAGAGGAGGTTTGACCAATCATGGGGAGTTCCGGGGTGGGGTGATCTGTCTGGAAGTGGTTTGTGTGACCCCTCTAAGAATTCCTCCCACCGCCTTCTACCAATCAGGAGGGGTTTCAGCCACTGGGGACCACCCCGAGAGGAGATTTGACCAACTGGGGGGAGTTCCGGGGTGGGGTGACCCGTCTGGAAGTGCTTCGTGTGACCCCTCTAAGAACTCCTCCCACCACCTTCTACCAATCGCGATGGGTTTTGGCTGCAGAGGACCGCCCCGAGAAGAGATTTGACCAAAATGGGGCAGGTTCTCGGATTGGGTGAACCGTCCAGAAGAGGGTCATGTGACCCCTCTAAGAACTCCTCCCAACGCCCTCTGCCAATCAGAGTGCAGCACCATCACCCCATAAGTCCGGGCGCTGGGCAGACGAAGCCATCTCTTACCAAGAAGACATGTTTTAGAAATTGTGGAAAGGCTGAGAGGAAACATGGACTCCTTTACCACCCCCGTGAGACCTTCAGATTTTGTTTTAGCTCCGAGGACCTTTGGAGTTGTGTGGAGAAAGCACTACAGCAGTGACAGTTCCGAGGAGGGCCCTTTGACTCAACCGTTGATGGCTACGTCGGAACCTAACCCCAAAATCCAAACCTTTGTGAGGCACCCCAGTGAGTGTGACAGCCTCTCATTGTCCATGCCCTAAAGTTGGAAGGCGATTGTGGCTTGGGGGAGTCACAAGGTGAACGGGAAAGATGGCGCTCAGGTAAATGAATGATTAAGAAGCGACTGTCGATCATGGGGGTGTTATGGGGTTCGGAATCGACCTGGCATTGCATAAATCTAAAAACAGGCAGTGGGGTGCTTACACTGTTTTTTGTCTGAAAATCTCTCAACAGCTCGACGATGCCTTTCTAGAGGCCTTTGAGAAGTTGCACATCGGTAGCCCTGTGGGAGTAAATCCATCGCGCATCAGCTGTTTTTGCTCCTGTCTGAGACCCAGATCTCAAGAGGAAATTCCAGAAAAGGACAAAAATGGAAGAATGAACCAGCTCAGACTCCCTCATGGTAGGGGTCATGACGTCCTTTGTTTCAGGCGGCTGTAAAAGATTGTGTTAAACCAGGCGATTAATAAAACTTATTTAAATGTGTCAGAATGAACGTGTCCCCCTCCATACTTGTGTTCGTAAAAGACGGTCCCAGGAAGAGTCATGTCTCCACAGACGGCTCTGTTAAAGAAAATCTGTTAAACCCCCAGGAAAGTTGGGGGCTTTGACGGGGTCAATCTTCTTTTTCAAGTGGCCGAAAAGCATCATAAAACTTTAAATAGAAGACAGGAGCTTGGCTTTCACACCAGGATGCTTACACTTTACACAAACCAGCTCGAATACGTTTTAAAAGAACCAAGACCATTCTTTCAGATGTGGATGCGCAATGGCAGGCAGATTTGGTCGGTATGCACTGGTTCTCCAAACACAACAGTGGTTTTAAGTACATCTTAACAGTGATAGACGTTCTATCCAAATATGCCTGTGCCTTAGGCCTAAAAGACAAGATGAGTGGTGAGGTATCCAAGGCCTTTAAAGCTATTTTTAGCCAAGGTCGCGTGCCTCAAAAATGACAAACTAATCGGTGGAAAGAATTTTGAAACAGACCTTTTAGCAGATTGTTGAAACGGCACAGCGTTAACGCTTTTTGTTACTGATAATGAAGTCAAAGCAGGGGTTGTGGAGCGATTTAACAGAACTTGAAAAAGATGCGGAGGATGTGGCGATATTTTACAGCCCATAACGCCTTTCGCCACCTTGACCTGTTACCTGACTTTATGAAGAGTTACAACCAGAGCTTTTACAGAACTCGACGTACCAGACCCACTGATGTTAACCCTTCCAATTCTCTGAAGATATGGAAACTGGTTGATCGAGATGGTTTTAAAATAAAACCAGTTGTTGCCCCTTTTAGAAAAGGCGACCACGTGAGACTCTCTCTAAAACCAAAGGAGCTTTTGAAAAAGGTTGTGAACAGACGTTTACCAATGAGATATTTATAGTGGATGAAGCCTTAACCAGGAGCCAGAGACCTGTATACCGATTAAAAGATTACGAGGGTGAGACAGTTACTGGATCTTTTTACCCTGAAGATTTACAAAAAGTAAACCCCAAAGGAGACAGGATTTGCCGGATCGAAAAAGTTCTAGCGGAGAAAGGAAAAGGGAGAAAAAAGCAGCTACTGGTGAAATGGTTTGCCGGGGGGACGGGGACGATAAGTTTACCAGCTGGGTGGAAGCTTCTCAATTCTGACGTTTAGACACAAACAAACAAAAAGATTCCTCCTGCAAAGACTGAGGGAGAGAAAAATGAGCGATGGCAGGTGTTACATGACTTTGCCCAGCAATGCCAGCTCTGCAGTTTTTCCTCAAAACACCAGCTCGAACTTTACAATACAGCTAATTAAGCCCTTGGGTCTCCCGGGTGCCTGGAAGGTGGGGTTAGTGGAAATACAACACCCACACAGCTGGAACACTATCCGCGAGAACACCCCTTTTGAAATCACCTTTGAAGATATGGCCTAGAGTTTTATCCTACGACGAGGTTATTACTCGTCCATACCCGAATGATTGGATCATATGAACAGTACCGTGGCTCGTCCTCCCCCACCGCCTGAGGTGGTCATGAACTATGACCCTGTGGGTAGAAAAGTTAGCCTTAAATCCGCTGATTTTCCTTTTATGTTTTCTACCAGCAGGGAGCTAGCTAACATTCTAGGTTTGGGCCCCAAGCGCAGCGTCCAAAAATTCCCCTTCTGGGCAGACATCACAGGGGGGGTTAAGTCCTTGTATCTGCACACAGTTATTGTAGAACACCAGTTTGTGAGGGACTTTTCTGTTCCCCTGTTATGCTGTGTCCCTGTCTGAGGAAGGAACAATGAGTTTGTCACCATCCCCTACGATAAACCTCATCACGTTCCTGTCAGAAAACACCACATCGATACCATTACCATTGAAATAAAGACAGATCAGAACAGATACGTCTCATTTGTTGAACGGAGTGGATGTGAAAATTAAACTGACGCGCAGTAAAGACGCTTTCTGTTTAATGGGCAGTGCAGCCGAAGGCTTTAAATTGCGCATTGTATCAGCATCGCTTTTTGTGAAGAAAGTGCGGGTGGCCCTGAGCGTTCGTCTGGGGCTCGCGGAGTCCCTGCTTACCACAAATGCTAAATATCCCGTGGACCGCGTGGGAATGAAAGTGTTCAGCATCCCCGTGGGCAGCAGGGTCAATAACCAGGAGAACCTGTTTTTTGGGACAGTTACCCAAAATGCTTGTCCTAGGGTTTGTCCTATGCCTTGAGTGGAAGTTACACGAAAAATCCCTTTCATTTTAAACATTATGATATTAATTTTGTGGCCTTGTATGTGGCTGGTGAACAGATACCAACCAAGCCTCTGCAACCAGACTTGGAGGCAGGATGCTGCGTGAGAGAATACATGAATCTGGTACAGACGCTGGTAAACACATGACAGATTGTTCTCTGTTAATCGACCATGAGAACATTCCACAGAGTTACATCTTGTTTGCCTTTGACCTGTCTCCCGACCAGGAATGCACCGATGGCTATTCCCTGATTAAAACCAGGAACCTGAGAGCAGAAATACGTTTTGGGAAGGCTTTAACCATCACCGTCAATCTGATCGTGCATGGGGTTTTTGACAACATCATAGAGAGAAATCAGAGGAGAGACGTTCTGCTTGACTATATGTGAACATGGACACCGTGCAGCTCTCGTGTGTCTTATCAAGGTGCCATACACAAAAAAGAATTTCTTAGATGTGTTCCCTTGTGATTTGGCTCCCTGGCGACAAGCTGTCTCAGAGACCCCTAGGTTTGTATTGCACATCCACACAACCAACCTGGTGAACACTGGCTTGCCTTGTGTCTGGCGGAGCGTAACGTGGAGAGCTTTTAGACTCATACGGGCACCCCCCCCAAAGAGCATGTTGTTTCCTAAAAGCATTATGAAATTTTTAAACAAAAATGCCACAGGCATTGTGTTTCACAATAGACAATTACAAGACCCCCGCTCTGTCGCCTGCAACTATCACCGAGTGTTTTTCTTACATCATCGGAGCAAGTGTTTATCTTTTGACCGGATTTTAAAATTGTATTCTAATGACTTAGTGCAAAACGACCAGATGGCGATGAATTTTGTAAAAAATACATTTAAATTCTTGGGCATGCCTAGCCTTGCTCAAAATGTGTTTCAACAAGCCCAGACATGTGTATCTTGCAATGCTTTTTATAGCCAGGTTATCCAATATTCTCAGGCATAACAGACAATGTTTTGTTTGGCATTATCCAACACATTTTTTATAAAGTAACTTTTCCCACAGTTGCTAGGCCCCGCGAAAATTGCAGAAAAGGGGTGTTTCCACCTCGTATCCATTTTAAAATCTGTAGGGCAGGGTTTTAAACCCTTCTCCTAGGACCCTCTTGTTGTAAATTATTTTCTGTGTTTTCTTAAGGGTTTTGGTCTCTATTTACCACTGATTTTTGTTCCTTATGATAGAGGGCTGCTGCACCTCTCTCTTTTTTGAGGTGTTTTCTCGCAGGCCCGTGCAATAGTCCAGGACTAGATCTTTCAAACTGTCAAAGTTGATCTATTGAGAGTTTGCCAAGTTCAGGGTAATACCTTTGACTTTCATACAGGCCTTTCCTCCCGACAGCTTATACCCGTATGTTTTCGGGCCTGCCGACACAAACTCGGTGATGTGTTGATCTGGCGGGATCTCACTCGTGAGGGAATTTAGAAAGAGTTTAGCGATTTGGCATTTAGCGGGGTTAAACCTGATCTCGTGTTGGCACAAACGCACGCCTTCTTTCTGGTAGAAATCGTTCATGTACTTATTTTGTTTTTCTTTGTCTGTGCACCAGCTGGGGTACCCTGAAGCCTCTTGTTTCCGGTGGAGGTGTCATTTGATGAAGTCTTTTCAGAGTACATCAGATTTTTCATTAAAAAGCCAGATTTCATATATTTTTGCCACCGCGTACGCCTTCGCTATGGCCGCGTTCAATTCCACCGTGCACCAAGTCCCCAGGATGGCCCTCTCCTCGTCAGTACGGATGCACATCTCCCGCTGCTCGGTTTCCGCACAGGTTCGGCATAGCGGGAACATAAGCTTGCCACCCACTCTGACAGGTAACAATGGGAAAAAGAAGCCTTGTGTGGGGTACACTTTAACTTTTGCAATTCCAAAATAATTTGCAAGGGGTCCAAATTTGTCATAAACTATATCGGAGTGTTCGAGAGGGTATTCTTTGGTTTTCTTTACAAAAGGGTAGAAGCTGGTAAAATCATAATAGTGGATTTCTTCCCTGGAGTGAAGTTTGTAATATAGGTGCATAGCGTTTGTCCTTCCCCCCAAAAGAGCATCCCTAGGCACGAGAGGCTAGGGCAACTGGGCTCAGTTTAAAAAACCTGCAAGCTCCCTGTCTGTTTCTTTCATCACTTCCCACTCTTGCTCCCAAAGAGTCCTCACTACAAAACCAAGTTGTTTCAGATAGTCGGTCTTGAGCTGCGTCTTGTAATAAAGAAACCCAAAAGTTGTCCCCGTCATAGGGTTTTGTGCTTTTTCACAATGACAGGTGGCACAAGCGTGGAAAAGAACACCCATTAAACTCTAAGGCTGTGTATACCCTGTCAACACTGGCATAACCGTCTAAAGAGTAGGAGCCTACCTGTAGTTCCCCACCCTGTAAAGCATGCCGTATTTGTATAGTTTCTTTGTGAGAGGTATTCAACAGCTACTGAACAGATGGGGTCGAATATCTTTTTCCTGCCTGTGATCATTGTCTGGAGGGAGAAGAGCTACTGTGTTAGGCTCCAAAAACATAAATCTGTACATAGCCATGCAGACAGATGCCAGTGTTATGTACCAGAATGGATCTATACACAGTTTTATCTCGGTGAATTTACCAGGTTCTCTCTCTACTAGAGCTCCCTTCTCCATCTTTTTCATAATCTCTTTTCTGTAGAGGATACAAGGCTGTCTCAAAATTTTGACATCCTGCTGACAGTAATACACGAGCTCTTTCTGCAAGTCAAACGTCTCCTACCTGTGGGCCTGCTACCAGTCGAGAAACTCTGCTTTTTCCCTGGGCATCATGCTTCCTACACCATAGTGCTCCACATCGGGCATAGGTCCCACGTCATTTTGATTTTCTAAAGTGTTCAAACAATGTGGAAAATACCCTTTGCACCCTTCAAACCCCATCACCTGCGGGAGCTTACCAAGCTTCATGGGCAAGAAGTTTAAAGAGTCTATAAAACGAATGCCCAGGACCTTACCTTCCACACACATTACTTTACTACCCTGAGTGATCAGTTCTAGGCACATCTTTTCCTTCATTAACTGTCTAATGATGAAGTATGCATCGTAACCTTTGGAATTGTGCGCCTGGAACGTGTAGACCCGGAACTCTTTGCCAATAAAGGTCTGAACAAACACAGAAAGACACTCATCACCCTTAAATTCCCAGGACTTTTCCAGCTTGAGGGACATAGCAAATATGTAATTGGGAGTGTGCAACCCAGTCTCCTATGTGTATTCAGAATCATAACAAATACACTTTTCTGAGGATTCAGGCTTTCTAAGGCTGTCCATAAAACCGAGGTGACCGTCTACATCACCAGCGATCAAAGCCTGACCCCGCTTATAGCGCCTCCCTTAACACCTGTGCCACTTGTCCACGTAAGACTGACCCTTATCGCACAACGTTTTAGACAGGCATTCAACTTGTTCTGTCGATGCCCAGTCGATGTGTCTGTCTAAACGCTCTCTGGACTGACAATACAGTCTACAGCGAGGAGACCTCAGCTGCACGTCCACGCTGTCTGAGCATGTTATGCTCAAGCAGAGGCAGCAGCTGGACCTGCAAGAGTGGCCGTGACTGTGCACCGTGGGGCAAAACTCACCATAATTTTTTGCTCCAAACAACTTTTTCACAACCAGAACCCCCTAGTAATGCTCATCGTGCAACAGGATGAAATAAGTCTTGGGGTAAACTGCCCCCCCCCGTTTTAAAAAAGCCCCTTTCGCTACATACAGCACCACCTGTATGTTGACTCCTAAATGCTGTTCAGACATTGCTACATCACTGAGCATAATCTTTTTTTCATCTGACCAGCCCAGTTTCTCATGCAACTTTCTCGCCCCCGCTAACGATTCCGCGTCCATAGGTTTATGGTCGGACATGACAGCCAAGAGTCCACGCGCAAAACACAGATGGGTACCCGTGTAAGTCAGGTCTACTAAACATTGTCTCTTTTTTATGGATGATTTGACTACTGAGGATAGAATTTAAAACTCTATGAGCGGTCCCCACCCCTGTTTTTTTACAACTGTCACAACGAGGTGCAATGTCCCATTGACATGCAACTTTATTGCTCTGTGGCAGCTTTGAGGTCTGATTGAAGAAATCCTCAGCAGACAGCTCATCCCTAGTTCTTCAGACCAAAAACAACGGCTTAGTTAAATTACAGCTCTCTAAATGTAACTGAACATAATCATCAGGGCCTACCCTACCATTAACGTCATCGAGAACTAACTGTATCCCCCTGTGTATGGCTTCAACAACCTGCTGAGCTGAATTTATTCGCTCAAGATTGACAAAATGAAATTCCTCACAATACACCGACCCCCCAAATGTAGGTAATTCACGTTGCCAACTTCTCACTCTCTCCATACACACCTCTGCATTTTCAGGGTTACTTGGGGGTTCCTTTACGGGACCATCAGCGGCATCTTCTACATCAGATGCTATTTGAGAGTCAGACTCCGAGGCGCCTCCGTGAGGGTCATCGGGAGAAGATGGGGACCCATCATTCTAGAGAGCCCTCTGGGGAATTTTCTAAACCAGACTCTGTGTGAGAGTCTGATTCCACCTCCCCATTTTCAGACATGCCAATTTGAGAGCCTCCAGTCGAGGGCATCTCTTTTTGTCCCCCCTCCCCATTACCTCTTTAGCTCTTTTTAAAATTTTTACAGCGATCCTGGCCTGGAACTTTTTGGCAGCCATTTGTTTGTCCACCAAGCGCTATCCCCCCTTTTGTTTACACCTGAGCTGATGTGTATCCTTGCGGGTGCCCCTTTCCACGACTAGTCACGCCTGCGCAGAGCCAAAAATTGAAATATTTTTCAAAAAGTCACCCACCAAAGCTTTTGCTTTGTTGATGTGCTTTCCAGCCCTCCGTTCTTTTAGACCCCCTGAAGATACACCATTCACCGGTATTCTGAACGAGGCATCATATTTTCCCAAAACCTTTTTTAGAATACCATTCTTTTAGAACCCCCGAGGATACAACGTCCCTCAGTCTTCTGAACGAAGCATCGTAGGTGGGCGTTTTCACTCACGGTTTTCTCAGGGCTTGGTGTGGAGGTGGCCGCTGAGGGACTGGAGTTGTGTTTGCGTGGTTGGTTTTCACCAGAGTCTTTTGTTTTGTCCTTGGCTTTGACGTAATTGAGGTTTGGACTGCCCTGATGCTTCATCTGCACTCTTGTGCTGTTTTGAGTTGTTAAAGGTCTCAAAGCAGATTTCTGGTTCTTTGGCTGGTCTGGTGGAGGTGTCCCTGTAGCTTTGACTACAGCATTGTCAGGAGAACTGCACATTCCCGATTAGGGGGGAAGGGACATATTACAAAACTTAACTTTACCATCTTTCTCACACACACCGATGTATTTACTTAAAATACAAAACCTCATAACCTCCCAAACACAGTATATTTACTGGGCTTCATCCATCCATCTGGGGAATTTTTCTTTTCAGCTGTCTCTTTTCTTTTTCTTTTTAGCTTGTTTACGCTCTGGTCTAAGGGTCTCTCATGTTTTCACCGTACGGTGGAGCAGACAATATGATGATGATGATGATGATTATAAATCACATGAAATTGTCTTGTAAAGTTAAAAATAAAATATTCATTAGGGTGTTTTTCTATTTAAAAAGTCAGAGCTTTCAAACAAAATAATCCATTTCAGGCTGCACAACAAACAGGAGTTTTGAGTTTATTTCTACCACTTTAAAACAAAAAACAACAAACCCGCAAACATTTTTTTTAAATACACCTCATTTTGCAAAATAAAAACCAAACTGCTTTTAAAATCAACATTTAAAATCCAGTTTAAAACACATTTTGCACAGTAAAAAAACACCCTGTTAGTTTGAAACACACCATTACTATCAGTTTGCAGCCATATACTTTAAAAAAAACCACCTATGTTTTTTTTACACAGAGAGAGAGAGAGAGAGAGTTTAAAACACAAAAAGAAAAGGAGTACTAGTGGCACCTTAGTGACTAACCAATTTATTTGAGCATAAGCTTTCGTGAGCTACAGCTCACTTCATCGGATGCATACCGTGGAAAATACAGAAGATGTTTTTATACACACAAACCATGAAAAAATGAGTGTTTATCACTACAAAGGGTTTTCTCTCCCCACACCCTACTCTCCTGCTGGTAATAGCTTATCTAAAGTGATTGCTCTCCTTACAATGTGTATGATAATCAAGGTGGGCCATTTCCAGCACAAATCCAGGTTTTCTCCCCCCCCCACAAAGAAAAACAAACCCACTCTCCTGTTGGTAATAGCTTATCTAAAGTGATCACTTACATTGTAAGGAAACCTGGATTTGTGCTGGAAATGGTCCACCTTGATTATTAATGTGTGTGGTGGGGCTTTTTGGTTGGTTGTTTTGGGGTTTTTTTGGTAAATATAGTATTTTAAACTTTTAATGGCTTTGAATTGCTAGAAAGAGTGACCCATAGCATTCAAAACCACTCCTGGGTCATATTTAAACTGTCCAGTAGAGTTCTGCCAGTTCCTGGGTCCTTTAAACTGTCCAGTAGTGCTCTACCAACTCCAGGGATTATATTTAAACTGCCCAATAGCATCTGCAAATTCCTGAGGTTTTATTTCATTTCATATTAATCCGAACTCACCCACCCACCTCCCTTACTATGGGTGCACACCCATCAAATTTATCCCTATAGCAACAAGGGTAAGGAATCACAGTTACCTTCACTATTCAGTGGGGGTGTGGTTAAAACCATTCAGTTCAACAGGATGAGGCAACTCTGTTGTACTCAAACACATGTCTGAACCATCCCTGTTTTGTTTTCGTGTTGTAAGCAGAGGCAGGATGAGCTCTACCCTGACATCTGGTGGTGAGTTGTGGAAAAGGACTTCAGGAGCTGATCTCGTTTGCACAGGCACACCCACCCCGCCTAGCATGAGCCCACAGGAGCCCAAACGGTCACTTTGGCTGCTGTGGGATCCCCAGTGTCTCTGTTATTGGGGCAGGAAGAATAAAGTGTCGTTATCCTGATTATGTGGACCAAGGACAGTGGAACTGTACTTGGCCTTTTATGACGGAGGGACTCACCATCAACTAAGTAGCACTCGCTAGGCAAGGGACAAGGATTGCAAAAGCCAGTGAATTGAGAGAGTTTGAGGATGGAGGTTTGTGCCTAGTGGTGTGAGCCCCCTTCTGAGGACCCCAAACACCAATTGTACCTTCTCTCCATTATGTAATATCAGAGAGAATTTTAATTCTATTAGGAGTTTGGTTACAGACTGCAGAGCTGAATTCACCTTGGGTTCATGGTGCCCCAGCTCTGAGGCCCCCTACTACTTAACACAGTATTCAGTGATTTCAACTTGTCGTAGGGGAGCTTCAGTGCCCCACTGGTGGGGGCTTGACCTGGTTTTGCATTGTGTTACTGGAATGGAACTTCTAGATACTGAACCTAGACCCCTGTTGTTGCCAACTCTAATGGGCAGAAGGGTTACACTGTAAACACATTTTTAGGATTTGTTCCCCTCCCACTTCACAGTTTGTTGCTGTAAATAGGTCTCTTTTACACAAAGACACAAGAGCTAGGTTCTCACAAACCATTTTTTTCAATTTAAAAGTCATACAGCTTCTTGAAAACAAATCCAGATCTCCATTAAAACTTTTAGCTCACTTAAGGGCCAGAGACCTTCTAACAGAAACACAGATAATCACAAAGCCCTTTTCATTCAATTTTTTAAAATGTACAGTGACCAAGTTTGATATTGCATGTTTGTCCCCTCATCATTCTCTCAATTAATCCTTTTAGATTTCTTACAAATAGTCTTTTTCTTAAGCAGGGTTCTGTCAGTTTTTGTGTGGACCAGACGGTCAATGTAACGCTGTAAGCAGGCATCTTCCATTTTGGACATTTTCTTTAAAACATGGTCAGGGTCTCCACTGAATTGCACAGCATTTCTCAAGGTCACCGCTTGCGCTATATGTTCTTGGGTTAGGCACAGATGTTGCATAACATAACCTATGGCAATAATAGTGTTCAATAAGCTTTCCAAACACAGCTCAGCACACAGGCCCCAGAGCTTGCAGTTTCTATCCATTGAAGTCCAAGTCACACAGGCATGGTGCATTGGGCTGGGGCATTTATGACACAGCCCTCACCATTTTCAAAAAGCTTTTCCCTAAGACAGTGATGAAGAACAGCATAAACAGCAACGTGTACAATAGTCCGCATAACATTTTTACGCTCGTGACGTGGCACTGGCTCAGCGAGTTCCATGCCAAGCTTCTCCTAAACTCCTCATAGACGTCCTCCTCGGAGTCATCTTCAACAGTTTCTAGCGGCGTTGAGCAAAAACAAGGCGGGCCTGGTTCACCTTCGCTGTTTGATGCAACGCCGTCCAGGGCCTCCGGGTCCTCTAGAAAGGCATCGTCAAGCTGTCGAGAGATTTTCAGACAAGAAACAAGCGTAAGTTCCCACTGCTTGTTTTTAGATTTACACAACCCCTGGTTCCTAACCCCATTACACCCAATCATCGACCGTCGCTTCTTAATCATTCATTTACCTGAGCTACGTCTTTTCCATTCACCTTGTCTGCCAGTGCCTCCCCCACGCCATGATGGCCTTCCTCCTCCAGGGTGGCGGATGACGAGAGGCCACCATGCTCATGGGGGTGTCTCATGAGCAGTTGGGCTTCAGGGTCGGATTCTGGCATATCCATCAATGGCTGGGCCAAAGGAATCCCCTTGGCTTCTCTCTCATCCTCTTCAGAACTGTCGCTGCTGTAGCGCTTTCTCCACACAACTCCAAAGGTCCTCGGGGCTAAAACAAAGTCTGAAGGTCTCACAGGAGTGGTAAAGGAGTCCACGTTTCCTCTCAGCCTTTCCACAATTTCTAAAACATGTCTTCTTGGTAAGAGATGGCCTCCTCTTCCCACCGCTGGGACTTATGAGGTGATGGTGCTGCACTCTGATTGGCAGAGGACGTTGGAAGGGGTCCTTAGAGGGGTCACACGACCCTCTTCTGGGCGGTTGACCCCGTCCCAGAACCCACCCTATTTTGGTCGAATCTCCTTTCGGGGCTGTCCTCTGTGGCCAAAACCCATCGCGATTGGTAGAGGGTGGTGGGAGGAGTTCTTAGAGGGGTCACACGAGCCACTTCCTGACGGGTCACCCCGCCCCAGAATTCCCCCCAATTGGACAAATCTCCTCTCGGGGTGGTCCCCAGCGGCTGAAACCCTTCCTGATTGGTATAGGGCAGTGGGAGGAGTTCTTAGAGGGGTCACACAAACCCCGGAACTCCCCCTGATTGGTCAAATCTTCTCTCGAGTCGTTCCTGTCAGGGCAAAATCCATCCTGATCAGCAGAGGACAGTGGGAGGAGTTCTTACAGGGGTCACATGACACACCTTGCTTCCAGACATGTGTTCGCCTTGACCCTGGAAGTAATACTCCCATGAGGTGGGACTTCCAGTGACCTGTGTGCAGGGCTTACAGGGTCAAGGGGTGGGGTTAACGTTTGATTGATGGTAGGGCCTTTATACTACTCGCTCCTGCGACCCAAAATTGGAACAAGAGAGATTATAATACTGGAGAGAAAGAAAGGAATGTTTTAAATGTTTTAAATCCTTGTACTGCGCTGTAAATTCTTTTCCCCAAATTAATTCAAAACATTCATTTGTATTTTTTATTTTTCTATTTATTTTGTTGTTTTATAGCAAGATACAGTAACTATAATACTGGCCAGTATTATACTTTTATAAATAGAATACAACAACCATAATACTGGCCCGTATTAGCCATTCTCCTACTGCTCAGATGCTGTAAGGGAGAGAAGGATCAGGCCCTGTAAAGGAGGCTGGGTTGATTTTTTATGATTCAAAGTGTTTTTATTACACATCAGGACATCTAGTCATTCTGATTTAACTGGGGATTGGTCCTGCTTTTGAGCAGGGGGTTGGACTAGATGACCTCCTGAGGTCCCTTCCAACCCTGATATTCTATGATTCTATGCAGCCTCTGGACAAGCTCAGTGATAAGCATGTACATTACACTGCTTGCTCAGGGGTCATTACTATAGAAACAGCCAAGTACTGGCCCAGATCCTCAAATACACCTGAGCTTTAGACTCTGGGTTGTTCTAACTTACTCTGTCTTGTAAGAGCCATTGCTGTATGGGAGATTGCTGTAGCACCGGGGTCGGTAACGTTTGGCACACAGCCCCCCAGGGTAAGCCCCCCGGGTGGGCCGGGCCAGTTTCTTTACCGGCCGCGTCCGCAGGTTTGGCCGACCGCGGATCCCACTGACCGCGGTTCCCCACTGCAGGCCAACGGGGGCTGCAGGAAGCCGTGGCCAGCGCATCCCTCACCCCGCGCTGCTTCTCGCAGTAAAACAGAAGGTTTATTAGATGACAGGAACATGGTCTAATACAGAGCTTGTAGGTGCAGAGAACTGGACCCTTCAGCTGGGGGGTCCATTTTGGGGGGCAGTGAGCCAGACAACCACGTCTGCCCTTCACTCCATGTCCCAGCCAGCCCTAGACTGAAACTCCCTCCAGCCCCTCCTCCTCTGGGCTTTGTCCCTTTACCCGGCCAGGAGGGCACCTGATTCCTTTGTTCTCCAACCCCTTTAGCTCTCACCTTGCAGGGGGGAAGGGCCCAGGCCATCAGTTGCCAGGAAACAGGGTGTCGGCCATTCTCTGTGTCCAGACCCCTGCACACACCTGCCCTCGAGGGATCTGCAACGATCATACACCCTTACCCCACCACCTAGAAACGTAAGAACTGCCTAGGGGAAACCGAGGAACCACGCACTATTCAGAGGAAACATTAAGAACAGTCCCCCTGGGTATGAGATTTTGCTGTTTGTGCAGGGAGCTGGGAGCCCCAGGGCGCCCTGTTTAACCCTGGGACTTGGTGCCTCTCCAAGAGGCCCTGCAATGAGTGTTGGACTGAAACCCAGCCAGCTTGGTTTACATCTGGCCCACAACAGCGTCAGATGGAGCGAACGGGCCAAAGTGAAAGCAGAGCCTCTCCCCAAGCCTCTGGGAAAGACCGACCTGCCTTGCGGGGCGGGTGTGCAATTCCTAGCTTCTCCCTCCCTCCCGGCTGCTGTTAACGGGAGGCAAAGACTTGCAAAGACGGGAGGAAGCCTGGCCTGCCCCCTGCCCGAACAGCCAAGCAGCCTGGGGGTCCTCCCCCCGCCCAAGAACTGACACCGCAGCCCAGAGTAGGGGGGAAGATGCCTTGTTGAGAAGAGGAGGTGGAGCTGGGGTCAGCGAGCTGTGGGGGGCAGAGTCTCTGGGGGGAGGGGGCTGCTTCTAGGCCTCCTCGGGGGCCAGCTGGTTCAGGGTTTGGGTGTCATCCAGGAAGCGCTTGGGGGTCAGGATGTGACTGGAACCTGGGGGAGAGAGAGGTGGTTGGCAGTGGTGGGCACAGTGAGGCAGGTATGTGGCTGGCATCACCATCACCCCCATCCTTGCAGCTGGACCCTGCTCTAGTGCAGGGGGCGAGGGACTGTCTCCTATCCCCCTTGGCCTGGCACCGCACCCCTCGTGCCGCTGTACCCTGCACAGCCAGGCAAGAATCCCCGCGCTGACAGTGTTCCTCACCCTTGGGTCTTCGAGGGGTGTGTGCAGGGGGTGAGCCATATCCCTATGGGAGTTACTGGGGGTGTCTGACTGGGCCCCCACACATGGTCCCTGGGCAATGAGAGGCCTGGGGAGACAGAGGCCAGGAGATCAGGCGGCTAGATACAGGCCATGTGGGGCAAGCACATCTGTTCCCAGGCCCCTGGGTGTGGGAGAACAGAGGGTAGCATGGGAGCCCTGTGGGTGCTGGGCAGGCAGTTCTAGGGTCTCCCCCTCCCAGGGGGTCCCAACTCTCCCTGACCTGGGCATTCCAGCCGCCCTTCCCCCCAGGACTCGCCCCACTCACCGATCACCACCTCCCACTTGCCCTTGATGGCCGGGGTCACTTCGTAGGCGCAGCGCATCTCAGACATGGACACCCCACCCAGCACGTAAATGATGAGGCGCGGGCCCGTCCGGTACTCGGCCGCTGGCTTGTTCTTGTGCCAATGCCTGAAGCGGGCGCTGGGGGGAGAGAGGGGCAGTGTGGATACCAGGGGCTCGCTGAGGGAATGCCAGATGGAAGGGCAGGGCCTGGAGGAGGCTGCGGGGCAGGTCCTGCCCAAGGGAGTGGGACAGGAGTCCCAAAGCAGGCCAGAGGGAGTAGGGGAGGGTGGCACCTGCGCTGGGCTGGGGGTCTGCCTAAAGCTCGGCCAGTCCCTTTCCTCCATCCTGGGCCCTGGGGTGTTGAGGGACTGCTGGGGTGCGGGGGACATGGTAAGAGGGGTCCAGGGCTCCAGGCTCTTGGACATCCCCTCCCCCGTAGAGGGCAGGGTCCTGACCACACACTCCCAGGCACACAGGCTCCTACACCCTGGGGTGTGTGTGTCAGGGCTCTGCCCCCCACAGCCCAGCCAGGCTCAGCCTTACCTGACAGCAGCCTGGGAGCTGGTGGTAGGGACCGGGTCTGACAAAAAGGGCCACAGATTCTTGTCCAGTTTGTCCTCAATGATGTCCTGGCAGGGGGTGGGGGGAGGACAGATCAGCAGGGGCCAAGCAGCAGGAACCTTGGATCTGGTGGCCAAGCCAGGCCCCATTGGGGTGGAGGGGCTGGGACGGCTCCTCACTGAATGATTGACAGTCCCTGGGGGGAGCAGCCTGGGGCCCTCTTTCCGGGGGGGGGCATGGGGAGCCAGCAAAGAACACGCTGACTCCTCCAGTGATGCCCCCCCATCTCCCCACATCCCCCTCAGCTGCTCAGTGCCCTGGTGTGAACTCTCCACCCGTCCACCGTTATGAGGAGGGCGGAGACCTCCTGCAGCCAGATCCAGGGCCCCTCATTTGCGGGGTGGGGGGGAAGCGGCAGGGGGCTGCCCTCAGTGCCCCTTTCCTGCTCTCATCCATACTCCTTTCCTGCTCTCAGGTCAAATAGCAACGTAATAAATACAAATGTTTTAATCAAACCAACATGTACCAAAAAAAAAATGGACAATAACTAGCCAGGTCAGAGGGCAGTATCTAAGTCAGAGGGGCAGCTTGTTTGTATCAGGGTATCTCTGAGAGAATGTGTTGGTCCAGCCAAGGGGGCAATGGAAAGTCCCGCCATTCACTGAGCTGTGTCCATTGTCACAGGCATACGTGTCTTAGTATCCTCGTACAATCTGCCAGGTGCTATTAGCATGCCTTGTCACCAATAAACCTGGCCAGGTGCCTTCATCCCTTAACGGATCTTGTGGTCATTGGGCGGTTCACTCAAGGTCTGCTGTGCTGGCTGTCTGCACAGAGCTGGGGCAGCACACAGGGAGAACACACAAACACGCAGTGAAATATCTAACAACAGAGGCAATCAGTAAGATGTTTCGCAATGGCTCGTTTGGTTTCAATGGGCAGACCCAGCACTTTACACTAATTCATGCTTCTCCCCTGTTGGGGGAATTACACAGGCCACGGCTACACTACAAAATCAAATCGCCCTGCATGCAGCCACCACAGTAGTTACAGCACTTGTGTGTGTGTACACCTGGCTCTTTGTGTCTGTGGTGTGTGGTATCGATTGTACTGTCAGTGTGGGGCATTGCGGGACAGTCGATGTAAGCAACGCAGTATGTACACTGACACTGCATTGACCTAACTATGCTGACTGGGGGAAGTGGCATGATTAAGTCAGCAAAGCAGGTGAGTTACATCAGCGGGAGCCAAATTTTAGTGTAGACGCAGTGTTAGGTGGACGCAAGCTGCCTTGCAAACTCAGTGGTGTAGAGCAGTTACAGAGGTTTACGATGCAAACGTTCATTCTAACTTTATACCACGGGCTACAGAGGTTATGGGAGAGATCAATCCTGCAAGCAATTCCACAAGTCGAAACACTCCACACACGCTGATCAGCAGCTGTTGTCACACGGCTAACACACAGGCTGGGTCAAGCTCTGCATTTGTCAGTGTTCAGTGAGGCCTAAGGGCCTGGGCATGAGCTGGCACCTGGTCTGCTAGAGTCACAGGACCCATCTAGCCCAGTACCCTGCCCTCTCCCTGCTGCCTCCTTCCCCAAATCAGATCAATGGGGCCAGACACCCCAGCACCAGCTACTTCAGAGGAAGGTGCAAGAACCCCCTCCTAGTGGCTAATGATGACATAACCAGTTGGGGGAGGGGGGCATATCTCCCTCATCCTGACAGTCAGCAGTGGCCTTGTGCCCTGTTTTCTAAATTCTGTCCTGACACCCTTGCTCCCCCACCCCCACCATCCTTCTCTGAATCCTGCCAGGCTCGCAATGTCAGTGACATCTAGTGGCAGTGAGTTCCCCTGGCTAATTATGTAACTTCCCTTGACATTTGCTTTCACAGAGCGTCCCATTGCTCTTGTAACACTGGGGCAGGTGAAGGGGGGGGGGGCAAATAGGAGCACCCCCCTCCTTTCATTATATTCTGTACCGATTTCAGTCCTGCTTCTTTCGCTCCTCTTTTAACTAAAGCCTGAGCTTTTTTGTTGGTAAATTGGACTTTTTCTTGACAGTGTTGAAGAAAAAAATTGCTTCTTTCTAAACATTTCAGGTTTTTGATGAGCAATTTAAAAAAAGCCTTCAAAAAATTACCCCTCCCTCCCCCAGGAGCTGCCACAGAGCGCCAGCGGCAAAGCTGCCAGTGGAGGCTTCTCCAGAGCCCTGCAGAGTGGGGGAACGGGGCTGAACTGGGGCCAGCGTCAAGGCCATGGGAGGGACCAGCCAGGTAAGGGGCTTGGTTCCCCACTGTTGGGCCCTATGCGGGGGCTGGCTGAGGGTCCCTGTGCCCATGGCGGTAGAGGGATCGCAGGGACGAGGCCCTGGGGGCTGCTGGGAGTTTGGAGAGGGGTCCATGTTCAGCTCCCATCTCCCCACACACGCTTCTGATCCCGAATGGCCTGGGTGCGAGACCTTCCCCTGGCTGGTGCCGAATGGCCAGTGGTTGCTGGGATGCTTTGGACCCGGCAGCTGCTCCCTGCCCCTGGGGGAGGTTCATCGCTGGGATAGTGCTGCCAGCCCCAGAGACTGAGGGCCTGGGCCCCACAGCAGATCACTCTGTACTCCACCCCTTGCCCTGCCCGAGAAGGCGGGGAGGGCACTCTTGGCCAGTCCTTGGCTGTCAGCTAATCCCCGTCAGAGCATGGACCCATCCCCCTAGGGACGGGGTTGAGACCCCCAAACTCATGTCACACATAGGCCTGCTGGGCGCTGGCAGTGGGGCAATCCCTTCCCTACCAGGGACTGCAGGGGGAGGCTCTTGGGGCAGAGATGGGACCAGCGGGGCATCCCTGGCGTAGCGGGGGAGCAGGTCTGTAGTCCTGGCCTGGAGAATCCGTTATCCACCTCTCATTACCCGTTGCCCAGTCGAGGCACCGAAAAGAAACCGTGTGATTGTAGGTGACCTATCGAGAGGCACCTACTGCGCCTCAGAGCGACATGGCTGGCACGAAGGGCTCGGTGAATGGGGAGGGCTGGCTGGGAGCAGGGCACTGACTGAGTCACTGGGCTCCCACGGCCAGAAGAATCTCGGCCCCGGCTTTGCACCACCTCAGGGCCCCAATCTCTTGCCCACCTCCCTGGCAAGAGGCCCAGCAGCCCTGGTCACTCCCAGGACTAGAGTCACTTGTATTCCAGTCACTCAGTTCATCCCTGGGGTTGAGATGTAGCCACTTCTGGGGTGGGGCACAGGGGCTATTTATACAGGGATCCTTTGCCCAGCACTGAGATGCAGCCACCTCTGGGGTGGGACGGAGCAGCTGTTTAACAGCCACACAGCACAGTAGATTAGGACAAGTGAAGAATCCCACATCTAGTTGCACTGTGCTGCACAGAGCGTGGGGAGCTGGGCCAGGGAGCCAGGGGGGAGGGATAGCTCAGTGGTTTGAGCATTGGCCTGCTAAACCCAGGGTTGTGAGTTCAATCCTTGAGGGGGCCATTTAGGGATCTGGGGCAAAAATTGGGGATTGGCCCTGCTTTGAGCAGGGGGTTGGACTAGATGACCTCCTGAGCTCCCTTCCAACCCTGATATTCTATGATTCTATGACCAGGCTGCACTGCACATGGGCTCCTTAGTGACAAGCGCTCAGGAGCTTAGATTTACAACCCCCAAAATAGCACAAATTGAGCACTATGCTGGGGCCGGCACAGACTAGAAGGGGCGAGTGCCCCCTACAGGGTCCTCCCACCCCACTCACTGCAGCCCCTAGCACCCCATAAGCTCCATCCATGCAGAGTAAGGGGACTGGCACATGGAATTGCAAGCCCAATAGCAAGGATTTCTGATGACTCTGTAAACTCGGGGTGGGGGAGTGGAGAATTGCTAATATAGTTCCTATTTTTAAGAAATGGAAAAAAAACGTGGTCCAGGTATCTACAGGCCTTTTAATTTGACCTCAACTGTCTGCCAGGTCTTGGGACAAATTTTGAGAGAGAAAGTAATGAAGGACAAAGAGGTGAACGGTAACTGGGATAAAATATCACCTGGTTTTACAATCGGTGGGTCCTGCCAGGCCAACCTGATCTGTTTCTCTGCGAAGATAACTGAGGTTTTAGACAAAGGAAATGCAGTAGATCTAATCCAGTGGTTCTCAAACTTTTTGTGTTGGTGACCCCTTTCGAACACCAAGCCTCTGAGTGCGACCCCCCCCTTAAAAATTAAGAACACATTTTTGATATTTAACACTATGTTAAATACTAAATTTAAACCCTATGGCTTAAAATGAATTTACCTTTACTCACTGCTTTTAAATTAAGACTAAAACACAGAGGGTGGCGGGGCTCGGGGCTGACAACCCTGTGTGTGCTCTCGGCTGATAACCCTCAGCATGGCCGGGCTCCGCCTGAAACCCCATTACAGGGATCGGGGCTCACAGCCTCCTGGATGCCCCAGCTCAGGGCTCATAGCCCCACTCCTGGTAGGGGTCAGGACTTACAACCCCATGTGGCAGTCGGACTCAGGGATCACAGCCCCGCTCCTGGCCAGGGTTGGGGTCTGGGCTTGCAGCCCTGTATGGGGGTTGGAGTCGGTGCTCACAACCACGATTCCCTGTCGGGGTCGGGGCTCACAGCCCGGCCCAGGGGTTGGGGTCAGGACTCACAGCTGCACACCGGGGTCGTGGCTCACAGCCCGGCGCAGGGGTCGGGGTCGGGACTCACAGCCGCACACCGGGGTCAGGGCTCACAGCCTAGCACAGGGGTTGGGACCCACAGCCGTGTGCCCGGGTTGGGGCTCGTAGCCCCGCAGCTCCACACAGGGGTCGGAGCTGACAGCCTGGCGCAGGGGTCGGGGCTCGCAACTTACAGCCGCGCGCTGGGGTTGGGGCTCGTGACCCCCCACTTAACCGGGTTGTGACCCCCAGTTTGGGAACCAATGATCTAATCTACCTGGATGTCAGTGAGGCATTTTATACAATTGGGAAATTATTAGTTCAATTGGAGAAGATGGGGTCTACTATGAGAATTGAAAGGTGGATAAGGAACTGGTGAAAAGGACCTGCAGAAAAGGACCTGGGGTTACAGCAGATGAGAAGCTGGAGGTGAGTCAGCAGTGTGCCCGTGTTGCCAAGAAGGCTAACAGCATATTGGGCTGCATTAGTAGGAGCATTGCCCACAGATCGAGGGAAGGGATTTTTCCCTTCTATTCAGCACTGGTGAGGGCCTCATCTGGAGTATTGCGTCCAGTTTTGGGCCCCCACTACAGAAAGGATGCGGACAAATTGGAGAGAGTCCAGTGGAGGGCAATGAAAATGAGTAGGGAGCTGAGGCATGTGACTTATGGGGAGAGGCTGAGGGAACTGTGGTTATTTTGTCTGCAGAAGAGAAGAGTGAGGGGGGATTTGATAGCTGTCATGGAGTCCCCGGACGATGCTCTGGAACTGCTCCCCATGAAGCCAGTCAGGACTCTGGGGAAGTCTCCTGTCTGTGAGCAGACTGTCTGCAGGACACACAGCTCACACAGCTTCCTGGGTCTGACCTCGGAGCATTCAGCATTCTCTGCCCCTCCGTGCGCTTCCCACAGTGAGTCCGCTCAGGCGGGGCTCCTGGGGAAGCCAGAGGGTCCTGCACCCCAACTTTGCAGTCAGATGTGACTCTCAGCCAGCCAGTAAAACAGAGGTTTATTAAACGACAGGAACATGGTCTAAAACAGAGCTTGTAGGTGCAGAGAACAGGACCCCTCAGCTGGGTCCATTTTGGGGGGCAGTGAGCCAGACAACCACGTCTGCCCTTCACTCCATGTCCCAGCCAGCCCCAAACTGAAACTCCCTCCAGCCCCTCCTCTTCTGGGCTTTGTTCCTTTCCCGGACCAGGAGGTCACCTGATTCCCTTGTTCTCCAACCCTTTAGCTCTCACCCTGCAGGGGGGAAGGGCCCAGGCCATCAGTGGCCAGGAAACAGGGTGTCGGCCATTCTCTGTGTCCAGACTCCTGCACACACCTGCCCTCTAGGGCTCTGCAGTGATCATACACCCTTATCCCACCACCTAGATACTTAAGAACTGCATAGGGAAACTGAGGCACCCCCACACTATTCAGAGGAAACATTAAGAACAGTCCCACTTCATCACATCAGCGCCCCCCCAACTTGTCTAGAGATTTTATCGGTGGTAGGCATCGGACACGGTGATGGCACTGAACTTCCCATATCCACACAGAACCGGATCGACCCGTCCTTCTTGGGGACCAGCACCATGGGAGAGGCCCAGGGGCTGGAGGACGGCTGGATCACCCCTAAAGCCAGCATGTCTCCAACCTCTCTCTCCAGGTCCTAGGCTGTTTTCCTAGTGACCCTGAATGGGGAACACCTGATGGGAAGATTGGCTCCTGTTTCCACCCGGTGAACAGCCAGGTTAGTGAGCCCAGGCCGGCTGGAGAACAGCTGCCGGTGTGAAGGCAGCACCTCTCTGATCTCTGCCTGCTGGGCAGGGGTTAGCTGGTCTGAGAGGAGAATTGATTCCAGCGAGGGGTCAGCCCCCACCTCAGGGAGGAGTCCCACCAGGGGATCCTCTCCCTTCTCCTCCCACTGCCCACACCCAGCCAGCCCCAACTTCTCCCTGTCCCAGTATGGCTTCATCATGTTGACATGGTGCACCCGGTGGCGGTGTGCCCGGATGGACAGTTCCACTACATATTTCACTTCATTTACCTGTCTGATGACCTTGAAGGGGCCGTCCCAGGCAGCTTGCAGCTTGTGCTTCCTCATGGGGATGAGAAGTATCTCCTGGTCCCTGGTAGCCTAGAAGCAGGCACGTGCTGAGCGGTCGTACCAGACCTTCTGCTTCCTCTGTGCCCTGGCTAGGTTTCCCCTGGCCAAGCCCATGAGCTCCACGAGCTTTTCCAGAAAGGTCAGTACATACTCCATCGGGGGAGGCCTTCCCCCCGCACTCGTCCCTCATCAAGTCGAAGGGTCTCCTCACCCTCCTCCTATACAACAACTCGAAAGGGGAAAACCCTGTGGATTCCTGGGGCACTTCCCTGTATGTGAGCAGCAGGTGGGTTAAATACTTCTCCCAGTCCTGTGGGTGCTGGTCCATAAAGGTTTTCAGCATCATCTTTAGGGTCCCGTTGAACCTCTCCCCCAGCCCGTTGGACTGAGGGTGACACGCCGAGGCCCAGGTGTGTCGGACCCCACACTTCTCCCACAAGCACTGGAGCAGGGTTGACATGAAGTTGGACCTCTGGTCTGTAAGGACCTCCTTGGGGAACCCCACTCTGCTGAAAACGGTGAGCAGCGCGTCTGCCACGGTGTCTGCCTCCATAGACGACATGGCCACTGCCTCGGGGTAGCGCATAGCGAAATCTACCACCACCAGAATGTATTTCTTCCCCAACCGGGTTGCCCTGCTGAGGGGCCCCACTATGTCCATGGCCACCCTCTGGAAAGGCTCCTCTATGATGGGCAGAGGTCTCAGAGCTGCTTTACACTTATCCTGGCCCTTCCCCACCCTCTGGCAGGAGTCCCAGGCCCTGCAATACTGTTGGACGGCGTCAAAGTCCCCGGGCCACTAAAAGTTCTGCAGCAGCCTCTGCCTGGTGCGTCAGATGCCCTGAAAGGGGAATGTTGTGGTGGTACATCTGGGGGACCACCAATTGCCTCCTGGCTTTCCAAGGTTCAGTTGGCCCTGAACCAGCCCATTCCTGGTACAGGAATCCCTTCTCCCACAGGAATCTCTCCCGGCGGTCCTCCCCCTGGGATCCTGCACCATTGTGGCCAGCAAGGGCCCTCAGCTTCTCTAAGGAGGGATCCTCCTGCACTCCATCCAGTCTCCCTCCTGCCCCCTATCTGCTGTTCACAAACTCATCCACTAGTGCCCCTGCACTGCGCAGATCTTTAGCCTTCCGGTCCACTAACCACATCTTCAGGTCTGGAGGGCAGATGTCATACAGCTGCCCCAACCCCACCGGGTTACACACCTCCGCTGTGGTAGTGGCCCCTGTGCCCTTCCCCCACCTATGGAGATATTCCCCCAGCAGATTGGTGACCTCCTTGTAAGTGACACCTGGGGTCTTGCGTACACCCCGGAATTGTTTCCTGTACGCCTCGGGGGTCAGTTCAAACTTCAGCAGCAAAGCCTGTTTGAACAGGTCATAGTCCCCCATCTCAATACCATCCATTTGGCTGAATGGCTCTATGGCCTTGGGATCCAGCAGGGGGGTCAGATAGTGTCATAACCATACAGCTCAGGGTAGCCTAGAATTCCTCCTTACCTAGTGTTGGCCCATTCCCAGCTTCTGGCAAACAGAGCCTAGGTACACTTCAGAGCTTGGTTTTGCATCCCTGCTCATCCTGACTAATTCAAGAACTTATCTAGTTCTTTTTTAAACCCTGTTATAGTCTTGGTTTTCACAACTTCCTCTGGCAAGGAGTTCCACAGGTTGACTGTGCATTGTGTGAAGAAATACTTCCTTTTGTTTGTTTTAAACCTGTTGCCTATTAATTTCATTCGATGACCTCTAGTTCTTGTGTTATGAGAAGCAGAAATAACACTTCCTTAGTTACTTTCACCCCCTTAGTCATCTCTTTTCCAAGCTGAAAAGTCCCAGTCTTCTCTCTTCTTATAAGGAAGCTGTTCCATACCCCTAATAATATTTGTTGCCCCTTTCTGTATCTTTTCCATTTCCAAGATATCTTTTTGAGATGGGGAGACCACATCTGCACACAGTATTCAAGATAGGAATGTAGTGTGGATTTATATAGAGGCAATATGATATTAATTCTGCTTATGCCCAAATAAATTGGTTAGTCTCTAAGGTGCCACAAGTACTCCTTTTCTTTCTGTTAATGTTGCATTTGTTTAATCACTGTACAGTGCCTAGCACAACAGATCTTTGTCCATGACTAGGGCTCCTGGGCACTATGCTAATACAAATAAATAATAACAATGATGATGCAGAATACACCTGAGCTCTCCCTCCTGTAGCTGGGCTGGCTCTGCAGAGTTAAGATGAGCAAAATGCTACAAATCCTCCCCCTTCTCATTTTTGTCACGACCCTCACAGCTCTGATCCCAATACACACACACAGAGCAGGCCAGCTAAGGAGATGCCATTTTTAGCCAGTCACGTTTCAGAGCAAAAGCACATCATGGGACTGAAGGGACAACTTGCCGGCGGGGTAGCAAACATATTTTCTGATGGGCAACCAAATCTGAGATTCAGGTTGACTCTAGACTGTGCAGTTCTTTAAATTCTGTCTTATTTAAACTTATAATCTTGGGGGGAAGGATTTTTTTAGATGACTGATGCATTCAAATTGTGTGAATTGCAGTGAAGACAGGAGAGAATCTAACTCTTTGCGTTTTTTGTTTGTTCGTTTTAACTAAAACATCAGGAACAAAGTTCTTCATACAGATCATGAGCCACAAGGTAGGTGTAAAAGTGTTGACCTCTCAGGCAGGTGGAGGGGCTCAGGATGGAGTATTACTTGGAATGTGTATAAGAAAAGATAACTGAGCTCCCCAAATACATGGCTTAATTTTTCTTGGGAACTGGTTCTTTGAATCCTCTTAAATGTATTGGGAAAAGAGGATGTTTCAGACAAAAATCTGTGGATTTTAGCATCTTGGAGGAAACCTTTTCTCTGTGGAGCACAAGAATACGTGGTTCCCGGTACCCTACATTATACGTGGGCCCCCAAGAATAACCTTGTATCCTATGTTTGCACAGCGTAGCTGTAAAGTCTACCACTTGCTGTAGTGCAGTTGATCTTTGACACTTAATAGCTGTGATGGATAAATTGAAATAACTTTAAAGTTATTTCCAGTGCCTTGAAGTTGAAGCTTGAAAAATGCAGAATGGAAATAAGGTTTATTTTTAACAGTGAGGATAACTAACCACTGGAAAAATGACTAACTGTTGTAGATTCTCCATCAAATTTTAGAAAGACATCCAATTTTGATTTCAAAAAGATCTGCTCTAGACCAAATGGGAATTAATTCATGGCAGTCCTATGCCTTGTGTGCTACAGAAGGTCAGCCTAGATCAGTAGTTTTCCATTTTTCTTCATTTGAGGACTCCTAAAAATTTTTGAATGGAGGTGCAGGATCCCTTTGGAAATCCTACACATAGTCTGTGGACCCCCAGGGGTCTGCAGGTGACAGGTTAAAAACCACTCCTAGATTATCATAATTGTCTCTTCTGGCTTTAGAAATCTGTGAATCTCCTCATTTTTCGTCTGTAGGGTTGATATTTTTAGGAGGAGAGTGACACTCAGAGACTGGCTCAAAGGGTCCTCCAACAAAGCTTCAGTTCTTTCAGCATCAGTAAAATGGATTTAGAAGGCAACTCTGGTAAGTATTTCTTTGCTGGCTTCTAATATTCATGCAGGGAACTGGACTAGATGACCTCTCGAGGTCCCTTCCAGTCCCACAATTCTCTGTTTCTATTCATGGTTCCTGCAAAGATACAGTGAGAGACCGCTTAGATCTTTGCAAGTATGAAAATATCTTAAACTTGGTTAAAGGAGGAAGTGGAGTAACTTTCCGCTATAGGCATTAAGTTTGGTGAATATATGCTTCTGTGTATTAGAGCAGCAGTTCACAACTTCTTTCATTCTGGGACCGAAAACCAGGTGCAGTGGTGGTCTTGCAATTCAAAACCACACAAACGTTAGAGGCAATAAAGGATGATGTGGGTCAATATCACAGCAAGAAACAATACCTAGGTTTTGCAAGGTGGGTGTGAGACTGGCTGGGTAATATGTTGGGTTGGGGACTGGGTGTACTGGGACAAATGCTTCTAGGCAGTGTATTGGGTGCAGATACTCTACATCATGCCCCAACCTTTGTGAGCCAGGAAGGCTGGAGTGGGGGCGTAACTCAGCTGTGTGTGGTTCGTTTTATTTATTTAGTGTTTGCAATCCGGCCAAGCCGCAGCCTTCTTATCAGTCATGTTCAAGGCATGAAGACCTCCAGGAAGTTGCCATTTTGCAGTCCTCCACAGTGTGCATCATGGTTTGTGGGTTCCCACATTGACCTAGTGGACTATGTCCCCCAGCTGCAGCATGTCTGTGGTCTGGAGAAATGGAGGATCCAACTAGCAGATCAAATTTGCTGTGTGGGTTACAAACTGGTTATAAAGCTACAGTCATGTCTTGTGCAGCCAGGGCCTAAATCAGTTTCCTGGGGATCATCCCAGTGAAGTGACTGTTCTTATTAAGGCCCTGTCCTTGCCATAATTCATAATTGACTTTATTACCAGTGGCTGGCTCCAAAATGCGTTTTGCTACAGACGCAACATGGTTAATATCCTGTTAGTACTAGGGCTGTCAAACAATTAAAAAATGTAATCACGCACTTAAAAATAATAGAATACCATTTAAACATTTGTGGATGTTTTCTACATTTTCAAACATATTTATTTCAATTACAACACAGAATACAAAGTGTACAGTGCTCACTTATATTTATTTTTTATTACAAATATTTATACTGTACAAAAAAAACAAAAGAAATAGTGTTTTTCACTTGACCTAATACAAGCAATATAGTGCAATCTCTTTATCACAAAAGTAGAACTCACAAATGTAGAATTATGTACAAAAAATTGCATTCTCAGACAAAACAATGTAAAACTTTAGAGCCTACAAGTACACTCAGTCTTACTTCTTGTTCAGCCAATTGCTAAGACAAACAAGTTTGTTTACATTTGCAGGAGAGAATGTGTCCATGCTGATGATGAGTTCTGCTCAATAACGATCCAAAGCAGTGTGGCCCAACACGTGTTCACTTTCATCATCTGAGTTGGATACCACCAGCAGAAGGTTGATTTTCTCTTTTGGTGGTTTGGATCTGTAATTTCCACATTGGAGTATTGCTCTTTTAAGACTTCTGAAAGCATGCTCCACACCTCGACCCTCTCAGATTTTGGAAGGCACTTCAGATTCTTAAACCTTGGGTCGAGTACTGGAGCTATCTTTAGAAATCTCAGATTGGTACCTTCTTTGTGTTTGGTCAGATCTGCAGGGAAAGTGTTCTTAAAATGAACATCATTTGCTGGGTCATCATCCGTGACTGCTATAACAGGAAATCTGTGGCAGCGTGCGGTGAAACAGTGCAGGGGGCGCACCGCTCTCCCCCAAGGAGTTCAGTCACACGTTATTTAACCCATTATTTTTTTAACAAGTGCCATCCGCATGGAAGCACATCCTCTGGAACAGTGGCCGAGGCAGGAAGGGGCATACGAATGTTCAGCATCTCTGGCATGTAAATACCTTGCAATGCCGGCTACAAAAGTGCCATACAAACGCCTGTTCTCACTTTCAGGTGACATTGTGAATAAGAAGTGGGCAGCATATCTCCCATAAATGTCAACAGACTTGTTTCTCTCCGTGATTGACTGAATGAGAAGTAGGAGTGAGTAGACTTGTAAGGTCTAAAGTTTTACATTGGTTTGTTTTTGAGTGCAGTTATGTAACAAAAAAATCTACATTTGTAAGTTGCACTTTCATGATAAAGAGATTGCACTTCAGTACTTGTATGAGGTGAATTGAAAAATGGGATTTCTTTTGTTTATCATTTTTACAGTGCAAATATTTGCAATAAATAGAATAGAGTGAGCGCTGTACCTTTTGTATTCTGTGTTGTAACTGAAATCAATATATTTGAAAATGTAGAAAACATCCACAAATGTGTAATACGCAATAGAATACCAATTGAAATGTAACTGTGCGATTCATTTTTTTAATAATTTTTTTTTAGTTAATCGCGTGAGTTAACTGTGATTAATTGACAGCCCTAATTAGTACCATGGTCAGGTAAGGGTGCTGCCCTCTCCAGAGGCATAGCCAGATATACGGTGTTGGTTTGAGGCATTGGGGACTTTTTCTCCCCATAGTAGTTCATGGATGCACGGGCTTGGTGCTCTGGAACCACTGAATGAAGTTCAGGGCTTGTCTACGCTTCCGCTTAAGTTGATGTAACTTATGTCGGTCACGGATATGAAAAAGCCACCCCCCGAGCTGTCCGCACCGGCGCTAAGTCAGTGGGACACACTCTCATTCTGTCATAGCTTCCACCTTTCGCTGAGGTGGAGTAATTATGCTGACAGGAAAGCGCTCTCTGGTCTTCATAGTGCGTTTACACTACTGCCCTACATTAGCGCAGCTGCAGTGAGTCTGGTGAAGACTAGCCCCCGGACCAGGACCCTCTTGCAGTGTGACTACCCCTCGGGGCACACTCTCACTAGGACAAGCCTCCTGGGCTTCAGCTTCTCCTTGGTCTGACCTCGGAGCATTCAGCATCCCTGTCTCACGCCATAAGCTCCCTGCAGTGAGCCACCTGAATAGGATACCTGGGGAAACCTTACACGCCCTCCAAAGGGGCCAGGCACCCCCGACTTCAGCAGTCAGGAGTGACTCTCAGCCAGCGGTGTAAAACAGAAGGGTTTATTAGTCGTCTGGAACACAGAATAGAGCAGAATCTTGTTAGCACAGAAAGCAGGAAGTTACAGCAAAGTTCATCTTGAGGAGACCCAGAGCCATGGGCTGTCCTCCTGAGTCCCAAACCAGGAGTCTGACCAGCCTTCAGCAGCCCACCTTCAGTCACACCTAGTTGCCCCTCCTCCATCCTGTATGCTGTTCCCCAGGCAAACCGGTCACCTGGCCTCCACCTCCCTTTGTTCTCCAATTCCTCCAGCTGGCTCTTGCAGAGGATGCGGCCCGGCAATCAGTTGCCAAGATACATCTATAGTCTGGGCCCAGGGAGCTAGAAGACACTTGCACCTTCCCTCTCGGGGTATCTGCAAAGGTCACACACCCTTATCCCACCACCTAGATACTTGTGCAACACATAGGGAAAACTGAGGTGTGCACAGTATTCATACAAACACTAAGACACTTTCCACTTCATCACAAGTAGCCATTTGTCCTGAGTACCTGTGTCAATCTTTCTCAATGGCCTGTCCCTCAGATCTCCCTGACACTGTTTAGAAAGGCTGCAAGCTTTGGATTCACCAAGGGCAAGTCATGCCTGACCAACCTGATTGCCTTCCAGGATGAGAGAACTGGCTCTGTGGATATGGGGAAAGCAGTGCATGTGATATATCTTGACTTTAGCAAAGCATTTGATATGGTCTCCCACAGTATTCTTGCCAGCAAGTTAAAGCAGTATGGATTGGATGAATGGACGATAAGGTGGATAGAAAGCTGGCTAGATTGTTGGGCTCAACGGGTAGTGATCAATGGCTCCAAGTCTAGTTGGCAGCTGGTATCAAGAAGAGTGCCCCAGGAGTCAGTCCTGGGGCCGGTTTTGTTCAATACCTTTATTAATGATCTGGATGATTGGATTAATTGCACCCTCAGCAAGTTTGCAGATGACACTAAACTGGGAGGAGAAGTAGATACACTGGAGGATAGGGAAAGGTCCAGAGTGACCTAGACAAATTGGAGGATTGGGCCAAGAGAAATCTGATAAGGTTCAACAAGGACAAGTGCAGAGTTCTGCACTTAGGAAGGAAGGAAGGAAATCCCATGCACTGCTACAGACAGGGGACCGACTGGCTAAGCAGCAGTTCTGCAGAAAAGGACCTGGGGATTACAGTGGATGAGAAGCTGGATAGGAGTCAGCAGTGTGCCCTTGTTGCCAAGAAGGCCAATGGTATATTGAGCTGTATTAGTAGGAGCATTGCCAGCAGATTGAGGGAAGTGGTTATTCCCCTCCATTTGGCACTGGTGAGGCCACACCTGGAGTGTTGCGTCCAGTTTCGGTCCCCCCACTAGAGAAAGGATGTGGACAAATTGGAGGGAGTCCAGCGGAGGGCAACGGAAATTATTAAGGAGCTGGGGCACATGCCTTATGAGGAGAGGCTGAGGGAACTGGGGTTATTTAGTCTGCAGAAAAGAAGAGTGAGGGGGAATTTGATAGCAGCCTTTAACTACCTGAAAGGGGGTTCCAAAGAGGATGGAGCTAGGCTGTTCAAAGTGGTGGCAGATGGCAGAACAAGAAGCAATGGTCTCAAGTTGCAGTGGGGGAGGTCTAGGTTGGATATTAGGAAACACTATTTCACTAGGAGGGTGGTGAAACACTGGAATGGGTTACCTAGGGAGATGGTGGAAACTCCATCCTTAGAGGTTTTTAAGGCCCGGCTTGACAAAGCCTTGGCTTGGATGATTTAGTTGGTGTTGGTCTTGTGCTGAGCAGGGGGTTGGACTAGATGACCTCCTGAGGTCCCTTCCAACCCTGATATTCAATGATTCTAAGCTGGTCCCTGGTATCAAAAAGTTTGAAAAATACTGATTTATGTAATCAATCTGGCCCGTCCTCCTTACTTCCAGCTATCTAGAAAACCTCCCACAGTCCGTTGGCCCATGTTCCTTCTGTGCATGCCCTCTGTACATTGATACAAACGTGGATAAATAGCATGGAAGGTGTGAGGGGAGACACATTTGTGATGGCAAGAAAGCTGCTGCACGGACACAAACTGAATCCTGAAGAAGCGGTCTATGTATGCTTGAAAGCTTGTGTCTCTCACTATCAGAAGTTGGTCCTCCCCTACCTTGTCCCTTCTGTGTAACTGTTAAGTGATTAAGGTGATTCGTGCCTGTCTCTGAGTCATAGTATGGACTAGGAGGGAACATTTTCAAAAAGTGCCTGTGACTTAGCCCCTCACTATGTTCAGTGAGTGTTGGGCTCTTAAGCACCTGCCAACCTCTGCACTTTACAGGGCCAAGTGCACTGTAGTGCAAATTGCATCCTTAACTCCAGACATGTTTGTTTGAGTTTGATTTTTTTCTTAATCCAGCAGAGATGGCCTTGGAGTCTGAAGGTAAATGCAAAAGGATTTACTTCAGAATGCCGTGCTTCTGCCAATCCTTAGCATTTCACTGCTGAACAACTAGCTAATTTGGTAGCTTCAAGGGTTTTTATAGTAATGTTTATTTCCAGCTCACTGTTCTGCATAAGTATAGTCATTAATATGTACTGGCCACTCTGCCCTACTGATTGCTCTTTCCTCATTTTTAACTGAACATTCCACTCACCCAAAATCTGAAGTGAATTTGGTTGGGTACACACAGTGAGTGCCAACTTAGCAGTTTAGCATTTTTGTCTCGGCTATTAAAAATTGATGGCTTAACCCCGTTAGAGGGCAGCTCCAGTAGCTAATATGTTTCCACTCTTGTTAATTGTGTTGATGATGAACTTAGATCTTGTTTTACAGAATGTTTTCTTTTGTCTTTTTATTCCTTCTCTTCCAGTTGATGCTTTGGATCCGGAGAGGTTAATACAATGTCCCTATGATAACTATCATCAAATCAGGGCCTGTTGGTTTCCCTATCATCTTATAAAGTGCAGGAAGGTAGGATGGGATGTTAAGGTCTCTAATGCACTTGGGAAATCATATTTTTGTAAATGCTAATGCATGGTGAGCTCAGTACGCTGTGCTGCCTTTTGCTAGAAGGATGCATTCACTTGCTATTAGGCTGGAAGAAGCCGTCTTGATTTCATATTTATATCGCTCATCCATTTACCACTTCATAAAAGCATCCAGTTCATATTTAGTCATGCCCTTCAGATCAGTGCATTTACCCTGAAGAAAGGCGAAACAGGTTCTTCAGAATACCTAGCTCAGTGATGGGATCCTATTCTCTTCCAACAGTTCACTCATGGGACCAGGGTATTTACTTCCCAATACAGGCCATGGAGCAAATGCAGCCAGTGTTAGATGGATGCCTTCTGGCTGGCCAAAGCAGAAGTGATCTGATGTTGCAGTTAATTCTTTACTTTGCAATCAGAGCAGGAGAGCTGCTAAGCCATCTTTTTTTATATTGCTAATAACTCTATTCAGTGTACATCTGTCTGCAAGTCCCTCTTCTCAGTCTTCTATCCTGGGCGAGAATGCTGTATATTTAAGAGGAGAATCTGCTCCTTTCTTTTGTCCTCTCAGTCTAGTATCTTATTTTAAGCTCTCCAGTGCTAGTGTATATTAGTTGTACTGGTATAAGCACATCCACGTGTTAAGATGATGTCCTGGTATGATTGTATTGGTTAGGAATCACACCCCTAGCCAACATCGCTATAGTGATAGAAAAGCCATGCAGAGCAAGCCTGAGCAGTGGGTTCGTCCTCTTTGTATTCTTGCTCTTTTCTAAGGGTAAAGGCTCTTCATTCAGTGGGGGACAGTAGTGCTCTTCTATGTCCACACTAGTTTACCTGTACTGGCAAAATGCTCCCAATATAGACGTGGCCTCAGCTGGAACATTGAGTAACTTCCCTCCTGTTTCAGAAGGGTTACATTAACTGCAAAGACTTAAGCTCTAGCGCAGGCAGAGACTTATCATAGAATATCGGGGTTGGAAGGGACCTCAGGAGGTCATTTAGTCCAACCCCCTGCTCAAAGCAGGACCAATCCCCAACTAAATCATCCCAGCCAGGGCTTTGTCAAGCCTGACCTTAAAAACCTCTAAGGAAGGAGATTCCACCACCTCCCTAGGTAACCCATTCCAGTGCTTCACCACCCTCCTAGTGAAAAAGTTTTTCTTAATATCCAACCTAAACCTCCCCCACTGCAACTGGAGACCATTACTCCTTGTTCTGTCATCAGCTACCACAGAGAACAGTCTAGAGCCATCCTCTTTGGAACCCCCTTTCAGGTAGTTGAAAGCAGCTATCAAATCCCCCCCTCCTTCTTCTCTTCTGCAGACTAAACAATCCCAGTTCCCTTAGCCTCTCCTCATAAGTCACATGTTCCAGTCCCCTAATCATTCTTGTTGCCCTCCGCTGGACATTTTCCAATTTTTTCACATCCTTCTTGTAGTGTGGGGCCCAAAACTGGACACAGTACTCCAGATGAGGCCTCACCAATGTCGAGTAGAGGGGAACGATCACGTCCCTCGATCTGCTGGCAATGCCCCTACTTATACATCCCAAAATGCCATTGGCCTTCTTGGCAACAAGGGCACACTGCTGACTCATATCCAGCTTCTCGTCCACTGTAACCCATAGGTCCTTTTCTGCAGAACTGCTGCCGAGCCTTTCTGTCCCTAGTCTGCAGCGGTGCATGGGATTCTTCCCTCCGAAGTGCAGGACTCTGCACTTGTCCTTGTTGAACCTTGTCAGATTTCTTTTGGCACAATCCTCCAACTTGTCTAGGTCCCTCTGTATCCTATCCCTACCCTCCAGCCTATCTACTTCTCCTCCCAGTTTAGTGTCATCTGCAAACTTGCAAACACGAATCCATGCCATCCTCCAGATCATTAATGAAGATACTGAACAAAACCGGCCCCAGGACCGACCCTTGGGGCACTCCACTTGATACTGGCTGCCAACTAGACATGGAGCCATTGATCACTACCCACTGAGCCCAACAATCTAGCCAGCTTTCTATCCACCTTATAGTCCGTTCATCCAGCCCATACTTCTTTAACTTGCTGGCAAGAATACTGTGGGACACCGTGTCAAAAGCTTTGCTAAAGTCAAGGAATAACACATCCGCTGCTTTCCCCTCATCCACAGAGCCAGTTATCTCATTATAGAAGGCAATTAGTTTAGTCAGGCATGACTTGCCCTTGGTGAATCCATGCTGACTGTTCCTGATCACTTTCCTCTCGTAAGCAGAATCGGGATGAGCTCCACCCTGACATCTGGTGGTGAGGTGTGGCAAGTTGTGGAAAAGAACTTCAGGGGCCGATCTCATTTGCATAGGCACACCCAGCCCGCCTAGAATGAGGCCATAGCTGCCCAAATGGTCACTTTGGCTGCTGTGGGATCCCCATTGCCTCTGTTATTGGGGCAGGAAGAATAAATTGTTATTACCCTGATTATGGGAATCAAGGACAATGGAACTGTACTTGGCCTTTTGTTATGATGGAGGGACTCTCCATCAACTAAGTTTCACTCGCTAGGCAAGGAACATGGGTTCCAAAACTCTGTGAAGGGAGAGAGGCTGGGGACAGGTATTAATACTTGGTGGTATGCCCCCCCCCCCCGCCTTTCGTGAGGGCCTTACATGCTAATTGCACTTCTTCCTCTTTCCACTATAATTTTGATTCCATTAGGAGTCTAGTTACAGGCTGCTGAGCTGAATTCACTTTGGGCTAATGGTGCACCCACACTGAGGCTCCCCTACTAGAAGCTGAAATCATGAAAGAGCTAAACTTACTAAGAGCTGAAATCACTGAGTGTTGTGTTAAGTAGTGGGGGAGGCTGAAGACATATGGTGGAGCAGTTGCGGGATGGCGAGCGGAGCAGAGCGGCTCGGGGAGCAGAGCAGTTTGTTGGATGCCGAGAGCAACTCATGGGGTGGCTGGCAAAGCAGAGCCCCATGGAGAGGTGGGGCCATCAGCTTTGGACCATGTAAGGTGCCCCTTAACCCCAGTCTCCACCCAGGTTGGGAGGTAAAACTCTGCAGATAAACTTTTGAACTCTGGGGCTGCCCTGACCAGGGACAGAGACTTTTGGGTCGTTGGACTTTCGGGACTTTGGGTGATTTTGAGTTGCTGAACTCAAGAACCAAAGGGAAAGGACATGCCCCAATTTGCTTGGGGTGGGGTTTTTGCTCATGGGTTGTGTTATGAATCCTGTTGGTGGTGTTTCCCCAACATAATGCCACATTGTTTCTCTCTGTTATTAAAAGGCTTTTTGCTACACTCAGACTCTGTGCTTGCGAGAGGGGAAATATTGCCTCATGGAGGCGCCCAGTGGGGGTGGTATATATTTGTCCCAGGTCACTGGGTGGGGGCTCGAGCCGGTTTTCCATTGTGTTATTGGAATGGAACCCCTAGATACTGACCCCGGCCCTTGTTGCTGCCAACTCTGACAGGCAGAACGTTTACACTTATGTTCTTAAGATACAAAGGCTGACTTTAGAGAACTGGCCTGGCGAGCAGGCCCCCGCCGCCCCAGCAGCAGAGCCCTTGCCCCACCCGCAGAGTTCATTCTCCACATCACAGCGTAGAGACCCACCTTGTGGGACTCAAACAGCTGCACCAATTTGGCTCAGACATTAGAAGAAAACCACTTGCCACCTTCAGGCGAACGCCAGGTGGCGAAGCTCCAGGCCCAAGGTGACAGCATGAAGCAGCGTTCAAATCAGAGTCCTGGTGTTACCGTAACACCGGCATGGCAGTCGGTGGCAGGCTGCCAAAGCTCAGGCTCCAGGCCCCACCCTGCCCTCACCCTCAAGCCCCCTTATCGGCCAGGAAGAGGCTACAGATAACGAGGGTGAGGGATCAATGAACTGCAGCCGCCCTCTATCCCACACAGGCTCACAGACGAGCCCGTGATGATGTTAACAGCCACCCAAGGGACAAAGGGTGTTGGATCAATGGGACGCAGATTCGTGCCAGGGCAGCCATCTCCTCTCACCCCAGATTCCTGCCAGGGCAGCCATCTCCTCTCACCCCAAAGCTCTGGCACAGAAGGAAAGGCTGCCTGGGAGAACCCCTTGGCAGGGAGCTTTGCTAAGGATGCAAGGGTCCCTCTGCCGGCTCTCATGCAGGATGCCCACTGAGGCATGGAGCAGAAGCAGTCATGTTAATCCAGCTCTTGATTGCCTTTGCACTGCAGCAACAGCCTCTGAAGACTGATCAGCAAGCGAGGCCACACCCTGATAACGGGGCTGGACAGACAGATGCTGTGTGGAAAGGCCAAGCAAAGTGCCCGTGGCCTTCCCCACCCCACCAGCCCAGCCTTCCCTGCCAGGCATCTGCCAATCCCAGCCTAGCCTTTGCGCCTCCTAGCCCACCGCCCATGCCCCCCATGTCTCAGCCCCCCAATTTTTCCCACCCAGCACCTGCTTCCCCCAACCCAGCCTCCCGCAACCAACACCCCCTCAACTTCCCACCCAGTGCCTGCCACCCTCCTTCCAGCACCTGCTGCTGCCACCGCCCCACCCCCTTCCCCACAAGCCTTCCCTGACACCCTCAGCCAGCCTTCCCTCCGTCGCCCAATCAGTCTTCCCCACTTGCCACCTCACTCTCTCCAGCCTGCCCTGCCCCACCCAGCATCCCACCCCACAACCCACCCTTTCCCACCCAGTGGCTCAGCTAAGCCTTGCAGCTCCCCTCATTAACACTGTCAGCTACTTCAGAGGACATCTCTGTGCTGGTTGTTGCTAGCGTACTTTGGAGCTAATAGGCACATAGAGCCCACCATCTATGCAGCGTCACCAGCTTCAGAGCTCAGAAGTGAGGCCCCCAAAATCATGGGATTACAAAACTGATCAGTTTGGATTCTTTATTCATCCCTCCATGGAGCTGCTGGACTGTGCTCCCCAGCCATGAGCGCTAGACACTGACTTCATTGGCTAAGCAAAAACTGGAATTCTCACAAATTCACATGACTCCAGGAGCTGAGACTTTAAGAAAGCCACCAGTTCTCCTGAGAGTCAGTGACCTTGGCTGTGCTCAGGGGAGGCTCAGCTCTGTTCCCAGGTGCCCAGCTGTGCCCTGCTTAGGAGCACTCTGTCACAAGTGTGATATTGGGGAGAAAGGAGCACACAAGGGGTAGAACAGCTTCCCGTAGGAGGGGAAATTAAAAAGACTGGGACTTTTCACAAGCTTGGAAAAATTGACAATGACGGGAGGTCTATAAAATCACAAGTGGTGTGAAAAGAACGAAGAAGGAAATGTTCGTTCTCTCTTCACGTGTCAGAAGAACCAGGGGGTCACCCAATGAAATTTATCGGCAGTGGGTTAAAACTACCATAAGGAAGTACTTCTTCACAGTGCACAGACAAGCTGTTGAACTCATTGGCAGGGGATGTTGTGAAGGCCAGAAATACAGCTGGGTTCAAAAAGAATGAGAGAAGTTCCTGGAGGACAGGTCCATCCATGACTATTAGCCAAGATGGTCAGGGATGCAACCCCGTGCTCTGGGTGTCCCTAAACCACCGAACACCAGAACCTGGGACTGGATGATGGGGACGGATCACTCGAAATTGCCTTCTTCTGGTCATTCTCTCTGAAGCGTCTGGCACTGGCCACTGCTGTAGGGGCATTGGCACCATTTTTATAGTGGAGGTGCTCAAAGCCACTGAACAAAACTAAATGCACTATATGAGGGAAACCACTTCAAGCAAGAGGGTTCTGCCACACCCCCAGCACTCCTAGTTCCAGCACCTTGGCACTGCTGGAAGACAGGATACGGGCTGGATGGACCTTTGGTCTGACCCTGTATGGCCGTTCTTAAGAGGTGTTGGGTCACGCTGTCTGAAGTTGAATGAATGGGTCATTAAGGACTGGTTGAAACTGACCCGTGTCAGTGGAGGATCTGAAAAGACAAGGGGAGGCCCAAAAGCCAGGGCAGTCACACCTAGCAACCGAGGAGGAGATTTCCCCCACCTCTCTGCAGGGAAGCAGAGCACAGGTCCCCCAGCCAGCAGTTTTATAGCCCCTCAGCCCAAGTCAGCTGACCCAGGCCAGCTGTGGGGTTCACTGCAGTGTAGACATAGCCCCCCCCTCCACCCACTCTCCCCGTCCGCTCCCAGAGCTCAGTGCAGAGTCTAACAAGTGCAGAACACCCACTCTCCTGAACCTGCTGCTGTCTAGGACCACAGGAACTGCCAGGTGGAATCAAAGCCAGGGTCCCTCTTGCCCAGCAGCTGGTGCGAGCCCCACGCTGATGGCATCTCTACAATCGTGGCCTGGCCTGGAGCTGCAGGGTCCAGGTCTTTGTTCACATTAGCGGCTGTGTCCACACACAACACATTAGCTGAGAAGGGCAATGCGAAAAAGAGACTCCAAGTGGGGAGCAGCGACCTGTGAAGAGAACTGCTCAGGGAGTGACCTCACCCCTGCACAGGATGGCAATGCCCGGTGGGAGGCAGTGAGGTGTCAACTTGCTCCTGTGCACGAGGTTTGTGCCTTCGGCTGCAAGCTAGATGCAAAGGAGGATGCTCCAGAAAGCCAACAGCCTTAGTGAGAGCTGGTGCCGGGCAAAGGAGGGAACTCAATGCCCCAATAAAGCAGCCCCCACACTGGGCAGATCAGCCACAAGACAACTGTGAGATGGACGCTGACTGCACCCCCAGAGGGGCTGACAGCTTGCATGCCGCTGTTCAGACAGAAGGGGGAGTTGGCCACAGACAGGCTTCTGAAGGCAGGAGATCTGCCACCCTCCTTAGCTGGAGTTGGGGGCCCAGGCTGGCATTCCCAGAAGCACTGGTATCCGGCTTGGCATTCATTCTGCCATTTTCTCTTTTCAATTCGTTGCCAAGTACACTTTGCCCTGGTGACTGGCCCCAGTAGAAAGGGCACTGCCAGATGCTCCCCATCAGGAACCAGCATCTGCCCTTCCAGCAGCAGCAGGAGCAGGCAATGCAGCTGCAGCAGGGTGTAAAGGCCGGGCTCCTGCTGAGAGCTGCGCAGGGCGTCTGGCATGGGAAGTGCCAGGCATGTCTCTCGCATAGCAAAGGAGGCAGCGTGTCCACACCAGCTGTGAGCAGCAGCCCGAATACCCAGGCTCTGCTCTCGCCTGGCCGTCAGTGCGTCCGCATTGCTGCCCATGCACTAGGACACAGGGGGCCTGGCACAGCCAAGCTGGGCTCCTCACACACAGCCGCCCCTAGGTTAGCTCCGCGGGCTGCACGAATGCCCGTTCCCGAGCACGTTTCCTGGCCCTGGACCCACAGCAGAGCTCGGCAGCAGCACTGGTGTGACGCTGGCAGTCAGGCAGCTCGCCGGTATGGTGGGCACCTGTTATTAATACTCGGCCTTTCATCGGAGACGCCACGGCCACCGCAAACCCGCTACTGGGTGCAGCTCTGCCAGACCTGGCCCAAAGCAACACGCTCAAGGGGGAGAGTTAGCAGTGGACACAGGGGAGCAGCCTCTCGACTCTCACCTCTCAGGCTCTGGCCTTCAATCCCCTTCTGCCCCACCATTACTCAGGGTAACAGATTCCCTCCCAGGCTCAGGGAATCCTGGCCTTTCATGCACATTGCCCCTACAAAGGCAGATGAACAGCCAGGCCTTCTCTGGAACCATGTAGGTCAAACCAGATAAGACACGGGGGGTTGTGGAGCACCATCTCCCCTGGTGGGCAGGGGACCAGGACTCCAGGTTGTCATGCTCAGCTCTGCCACCAACTCCCTCTGTGACTTTGGGAGAGTCATTTGGCCTCTCTGTGCCTCAGTTTCACAACCTACAAAACACGCCTAATACAAATCCGGGGAAGCGTGCTTTAAGGGTCAGCTCCCAGGCAGGAGAGGGGAGAGCTGCACTGAGAAGGCCGGAGGTTGTCGTTCTCTGCAGCAGAATCACAGGGCACAGCAGGGGCTTAGCGCTCTCTAGGCCTACAGGACTCAGACCGGGGGTCATGCTGGCGTGTCTGAGAGCTGACGATGATCAGGAGCCACATGGCTCAGAGAAGCACAGAGATCTCATGGACCAGTTTCCAACTGGCCAGGCTGCGCCTTCACTCTCAGAGCCATGAGCCAGGCCCACTGTGTCACTAAGGCAGGAGTGGGAAAACTTTTTGGCCCGAGGGCCACATGGGCTTGTAAAATGGTATGGAGGGCCGGGTAGGGAAGGCTGGGCCTCCCCAAATAGCATGGCCCCCACCCTTATCCACCCCCTCCCACTTCCCGCCCCCTGACTGCCCCCCTCAGAATCCCCGAACCATCCAACCCCCTGCTCCCTGTCCCCTGACCGCCCCCTCCAGAGACCCCCGCACCCTAACTGCCCCCGGGACCCCAAACCCCCCCACTCCCTGTCCCCTATCCACACCCCGGGGGAGGGGAGGCAGCGGGGGAGGGGCCGGGGATTGGACAGGACGGTCCTGCAGGCCAGACGTCGTTTGCCCACGTCCTGTCCGGCCGCCTGAGCTCCCAGCCGGGGAGCGAACCCCGGCCCCTCCCCCGCAGCCGCTCGCCCTCTGCCCGCTGCTCCTGCCATGGAGCGTTGCAGCGGCGGGACCGGCTCCGGCGAGCGGGGGCGGGATTGGATGAGGGGCAGGGGTTTGTGGACAGAGTCAGGGAGCCGGGGGCATTGGATGGGGCGGAGATGGGGGGAGGGCGGTCGGGGGAGGGGCCGGGGCTCGCCTCCTTGGCCGGGAGCTCAGGCGGGCCGGACAGGCCGGTCCCGCGGGCCCTAATTTGCGCGTGTTGGTCGCAGGCCGGGACTCAGAAGTGAGGGTTCCGGGTGCAGGGGGAATGGGACTGTGCAGGGGGTCCAGATGAAGGTGGTTGGGGGTCAGCAGGGGAGGCTGGGTGCTGAGGACTCAGCATGAGGGTCCAGGTGCTCGGGGGTTCAGTGGGATGGGGGGCTCATTTGGGATGGTCCAGGTGCAGGGGGCTAGTCAGAGCATGGGTCTGGATGCAGGGAGGGGGAGCTCAGCACAGATCCAGATGCAGGGGGGACTCTGTGGGGGTAGGTCTGGATGCAGGGGGTCTCCATCCCTGCTGAAGGCAGCACAGAAGTGAGGGTGTCAATCCTGCAATGCAGCCTTGCAACACTCCCCCATCCCCTTTTGGTTTGGGGCCCCCACTATTACAACAGCCTGAAATTTCAGGGGAAACTTCCGAAAATGTGAAATTGTCTTATTTTCAAATCCTATGGCCATGAAATTGACCAGAATGGACTGTGAATTTTGGTAGGGCCCTAGTAATAACAGAAAGTTTATCGCTGCTGTACTCAGTCTCATAGTGTGCTCCATCGCAAACGTGACAAAACCCAATACAAGAATACACCACCAATTATGGGTTTTGCTCACAAGAGTGAAACAAGCCTAATCGAGGAAAGCATACACTCATGCCCACACAGCAGTCTCAAATAGATAGATTACTCTGCGCTTCACCCCACATGTAGTGAAGGTTGCCAGACATGTTCCATCCAAGGCCTGGCTGCAATTCAGCAAAGGATAAAATAATACCATGTGTAAAGCACTGAAATCCTTCTGGATAAAAGGCACCAGATGATCATAAAGTGTTATCAAGAGTCACAACCACACATCTAATAACCAGAGGACTAAACCTACTAACCAGACTTTGCTTCAAATGATTCCTTTCCTACTCAGTGGAGTCCAAGGGCTGTGCTATGGTGGGAACGCCAAATCCCACCCCTTTTACTTCACTACTGGTGGAGGAGAAGGGCTTCCTGCTCAGGTGTTGTCCCTGAATGTTATTTGAGACTCACACATTTTTCTGTTAGACTTGGCTACAAAGTGCCTCTTTAATTTGATGGTTTCCCAGTCTGCTGAGAAAAATGGAAACCATCTTCTCTCCAAGACACAAACCCATCCCTGCTGTCTAGTTAGAGGGAACCAATACCATTCTCTCCATCCGTCCATCCCCATTCTCTCCCATCCCTATCAGCTGCTTCTTCCCTTCTCTCTGAGTTTTCTTTTTCAGGCTATAGATACATTACAGCTCAGTGCAGATGGGCAGAGTCCCTGCATGTTTCTGGAGAGGCTCAGCCCTGGCACTGTGTCAGGGTCGGGTGCAGCCTCACCTCTGAGTCCATGTCTCAGGGGAGGCGGGGGGCTTCAGGGTGATCTCCCACCTCCATACAGCCAGTGCGCGACTCTTGCCCCTGTTGCTGCACCCGCCCTGCAAAGGTGTGGGGATGACACAAACAGCTGTGGGGAAGCCGTGGGAGCCTTGGCCAGGACTGCCATTTAGGGAGGGTGGAGGGGCACCCCCATCTCGAGTTCCATACCAGAGGTCTGTTCGTGGCACATAGTTGGAGCTCTTACCTGCTGCGCCATGCAGGTGCCCTCCTCCAACTCCTGCGGTCTATTTCCTCCACTGCACTAGGGTGTCTGGGGGTGGGCAGGCAAGGAAGAGGTCAGTCGAGGGGTGGGAGTGGGGAAGCACAGGGGCCCTGGGGATGGGGGAGGGAGAGAAGCAGAGAGTCCCCAGTGGTGGGACAGCTTCAGAAAAATCTAGAGAAATTCTGCTCCTAGGTTTGATATCGTTTTATCATCTATTTAGTATGAACATTTAATTGCATGGCATGGCTTGGGCTTTTTGGCAAGCAGCATATGGAATGCTTAAACCTTGATTATGTATCTTAGATTATCCTTACAATTGGATGTCTCTGAAGACCTTAGATTGAACTGCTACTGTACATAAGAGAGCCATGATAAGTGCATCTTTTGCTCCACTTTCCACATTTTAAAATGTGTCTAGATTAGGAAAAATTGTCAGGGTTAGGTAAACCTCATGTAGATGCAAGGGTGTAGTTTGTGGGGTGGGAGGGTTGCCCCTCCTCCCCAAACTGCAGGCCTTGACAGTTGTAGAATTTGCGCATCCCCCTCCCCCCATGCAGAGTCCTGTTGGCCTGACTGAAGCTGGCCCCCCAAATGTAGAAGTCAAACTATGCCTATGTGTAGACCTTTTACCTCCAGTGAGCTGGTTGCGGTTGATTGCCGGGTACTCCTAGAATTAACCCACTAAAAATTCTACCAACGTTACCAGCAAACGAAAAGGATATCATTTCAATCCCATGGTATTCTTATATTCTAGCATTGATTAAATCCTTTTGTTTCAGATCAGCCCAAATGAAATTGAAAGATTTTCAGATTTCCCATTGTCAAACAAAACACTGAAAGGTAAGTACACCAACAGTTCTTCGGAAAGTATTTGAATCAAAGACCAATTTTCCTCAGTCTTCTTCATTGGCTGTTTCAGGAGTTTTTGTTTTTAAATATCAGAGTTCCAAGATAATGTTGCCACCTGCAGTATTTTTCCTTATGGGAAAATGTATCATTATCCAAGGCAAAAAGTAAGAATCTTTTTTTTTTCTCTCCCAAATACTAGGTTTGCAAGAAGCACAGTATCGCATGGTTACTGAGATACAGAGGCAGACCATAGGCTTATCATTGCAAGGTAAAGATGTACTTGGAGCTGCAAAGACTGGATCAGGCAAAACCTTGGCATTTATTATCCCAGCAAGTAATTGACCTTCTCATTGGAAGCTTAAGCTTACGTAAAGTGAAGGTATTGGACAGTTATCAGCATATTTTGGTTCACCTGGGCCAGGAGGAGACGTATAATTTGACTGTAATATTTGTTCACGTAAAGCTATGAGAGACTGACGAACGTATTGCTGTCTGAGGTTTTGTAAGATGGCCTGGGTATATTTTTGTCTCTAGAAATGTTTTGACACTTTGATATCTTGTTCTGACATTTTTATGAAGACTGATTTTTTTTCAAAAAAGTTTTTTCTTGAAAAGTCCTTTACCCATATAGTTGTCTGCTAAAATTATTTAAAACTGAATGTCTGTATGGAATAAGTGTAAAATTGATCAAGGAACCTCTTTACAATTAATCTTCACTAAATATGTAATACATTGTTCATTGTAGGTTAGGCTAGAGTTCATGAAAATGGTTTGCAAAATAGACTGAAAATTGGCTCACAACCAATATTCCTTATGGGATAAAAGTTCCTAGTGGTTCAGCTGGAAAGTTAGGCTTTGCATTTATTTTCTTTAGTATTCTAGAAAGGGATTTTTCAAGTTGGCATCTAAATTGTTTCCTCAATCAATGGTGATCAGGTTGGGAGGGCTTAATTTGGTTTTAAATTATGAGATTAAGTGATGAGCATTCAATGTAGATTATTAGTTTAGGGCCCAATCCACTTCCATTAAAGTCAATGACAAAAGAGTGGGAACAGAAATGGGTATTTAGGCAAGCTCTCAGAAACCGGAATGTGCTTTATGCTAGATCTCATTCATGCTGATTCGGAAATAAATGTCTAAGTTTTGGAAGGGGTGGGGGGAAACAATCTTCTGCATACTGTAGAAAGGAAAATGAGGTTGCTTAATTTATATCAGTAATTGAGAACTAGAGCTCTTGAAACAATTGTATGCATTTTGAGGTCCACGCATTTAAAGGGATTTGTAGAGAAGGGGCCTAGTGATAACTGGGACTTAGTGTCATATAGAAGGAGGTTAGAAAACAAGTTTTGTTCTCCTGTGTGGCTGTGGAAATCACCATGAGTAGGGGTATCACGTCAGCTCTGGTGAAATCCTTTTGTTGTACAGCTGAACACAGCAATTTGACAGCGTGTGAATCTGTAATAGCAGAAGTGGACCTGCATCATGGCTGCTGTACCTTTAGTTGGAGTGCTCTGTTTCAGCCATGGTACTGCCTTGTAGGTGTGCGCCCAGTACTGCTAAGGGCATTCTACACCCAAAAATGAAAAATTCTGCGCACAATATTTTAAAATTCTGCAAATTTTATTTGTTAATTAAATGTGGAGGCTCCAGCATGGCATTGGAGAGCACAAGCCACTGGCTGCACAGAGGTGGGAGATCATTGTGCAGCCGCCGCCTCCTCCCCCCCCCGCCCCCAGGGGACGCGGACTCACTGGTGAGGCTGTACCCAACCCTGACACAATGCAAGGATTGGGTCTGCCCCAGAAACACCCCACCATGCCAGGTGCACCAGGTGTGGACAGGGAGGCTCACAAGGCGGGATCCGAGTTGGAACGAATCCAACTGTGGGGTGAGGGAGTTCTGTGTGGGGCAATCTGGGAGCTGGCGGCTCAGTGGGTGATCTGGATGCCCAGGAGCTTGTTGGGGGTTCTGGCTGCAAAGGTAATGGGATTCTGCATTGGGGGTCCAGGTGAAGGTAGTTGGGGCTCAGTGGGGGGAGGGGGTTGAGTTGCGGGGAGATTGAGCTCAGCAGGGGGGTCTGACTGTGAGGGGATGTCCAGATGCTGGAGGAGTGGGGATCAGTGAGTTAGATACAATTGTTGTTATTGGGTCTCTGCATGAGAATAAAATATATGCATAGACTGTAACCCAGTTCTTCCTCTCCTTGAATTTGAGCCTGCTATGGTGTCATTATCCTGGGTTTGTGGCATCACACGATTGTCATGGAAAAGCAAATGGAGTAAATTCAGCATTATTGCGTAACGGCAGCTTCTAGCAGGACTCCAGAGAGTTTTCTCAGTATTAAGTGACTTGCCTGAAATGGGTCAGGCTGTGTGTGCCCGCCTTTTCCCCCACGAGTACGATGGGATGACTTGTCTCACACCGGTGCTCTTGGGAATGCTTCTAAAGCACTCTGGAGACTGAAGCAGCTGTACTAGTGTTCCTAAAAAGGGTAAAGGAAATGGGATTTAATTCGAATCCTGCTGAGAACACTTTCCGGTGCACAAAGGGGGCCTTGTCAGAGAGCCGCTTTTCAATGAGACGTTTTCTGCGGTCGGGTAGTGGTAGAGGTAGCGTGGACTTTTTAATAGGGTCGCCAGGGCTGGAGTTAGACTTGCCTGGGCCCAGGGCTGAAGCCCAAGCCTGAGCCCTGGGCAGCAGGGCTGAGACTTGGGCTTCAGCCCTGGGATCAGGTTACAGCTCCCCCCGCCCCCTGCCTGGGCCTGAAGCCCTTGGGTTTTGACTTTGGCCCCTTCTGGCCCGGGGGAGCTAGGGCTTGGGCGGGCTCAGGGTTTGGTTCTCCCTCCTGGGGTCGCGAAGTAATTTTTGTTGTCAGAAGGGGGTCGTGGTGCAATGAAGTTTGAGAACCCCTGTTATAGCAAGTTCTTATCTTTCTCTATTAGCGTTTGCCATCCTAATGCCATGTGGGAAGTGGTTTTGTTTTGCTGTATGGGGTGGCTTGCTGCATCAGGGCCTCTAGTGGTGGAGCACGTACGGGCTCTGGCTGGGAGTTCAGATGTGGGAGTTCAGTGGGGACACTGGGGCATGGCCACTAGGTAACTTGAGGGGATGGAAGACCACAAGTGTCGATGAGGCCCCCTCGCACTAGGTCCAGGTGTCCTTCCCCCCCTCCCCCCCGCCCGCCTGGAAGCACTCGCAGCAGCTCTGCATACTAGGCCCAAGTGTCCTTGGCCCCCGCGCCTGGAGGCACTCGCAGCAGTTATGCTGAGGATCTGCAACAATATGTTGCAGAGTCAGACTGCCTGAAACTAAACAAGGCCAAACAGGGCAGATATGGAAGAACAATGCTGACTAAAGCAGCTTTATGTATAGTTTAACAAATGATACAGAGAACAAGGGCACTAGCTGGGAACTGGATTGGCTGGCTATATGGATACTAAGGGCAGCTTGCTATTGGATAGGTATGCTGGGAAAAAGGATGTATAAAAGCCTGTGTAACTTCCTGCTCTGGGTGCAGGATTGGAGATTCTATTCTCCCTGTACCTTTTTGCAGCTGCAAATAAACTTTTCTGCTTCTCCACCCCGTTGTGATTATTGTTTATTATTATTATTATTATCTTTAGACGCCCATCAAATACATAAAAATCTGCATGAAAATAACAATTAGTAAGTTTGCAAAACTGAGCAATGGAAAGTTTGGAAATGCCAGGATTCAGGGAGTCTGAGTACTGTGCACGTGCATTTTGACACAGTCTTGAATTGCACAATGGTAGTATTTTTTTCCACAGGCCCCTCATTCAGTGACCATTGAAGTGTTGTTTGTTGTTTGCCTTCCGACACTGTGTACATACTTCTGCAACGTGAACACATCAAGTCAGGTTCCAGGTCGCAGTCCTTCTCTTCCAGGGGCTCAGTGGCCAGGGCCCAGTATATCTAAAATATCAGGTAAATCCCTGGGATTAGGGGTGTGGCTGACAGGGCCTATTTCTCAGGCACCATGAAGTGTTCTACTCTAAGGATGAGGCTTGTCTGTGCAGTAGATAGAGCTTTCTCAGGGGACAGTCTGTGACAGGAGAACAAACTCCCATGTCATTCCGAGGCTATTAGAGAGACAAGGTGGGTGAGGGATAGGGTGACCAGATAGTGAGTATGAAAAATCGTGATGGGGGTGGGGTGGGATTGATAGGCGCCTAAACCCCGAATATCTGGACTGTCCCTATAAACTTAGGACATCTGGTCACCCTAGCTGAGGTAATATCTTCTGTTGGACCAACTTCTGTTGGTGAAAGAAATAACCTTTCAAGGACCTGAAGGAGAACTCTGTGCACTCCTTTCACCAACAGAAGTTAGTCCAATAAAAGATATTACCATGACAGATGTGAGTCATATTATTAATGTACTAGAGGAAGCTACTCAGATACTTCATTGATGAGAACAGTAGAAAAACCTAGATAGAATAAAGTGAAGGAGAAAGAGAGAGCCTCTTTCTGAGATTATCCTTTTCCTTCTCCCTAATGATCCTATTTGCTAACAAAGATATACATTCTTAGTGCTGTTGTGGCTTTGTGCAGAAGTGTGAATTGTCTCAGTAGATTCTGATGTATTTTATCTTTCAGGCAAAGATATCGAAAACAGGGAATACAAACAACACATGTTATGCAAACCCGCACCACTAGGTGGAAGCAGATATTTTGAGTTGTCATTAATTGAGAAACCATTTCAAAAAGCAAAGTAATGTTCTTGGAATTCTGCTTTAAGCCACAAGGCACACAGCTAAGCAGAGTCATCTTTTGAGTGCTGGATCTTAAATTTTTTTTCCATACGAGAACCTGCTTAAAATCCCATTAATAAACTGTGTTCTCTTCACTCTCCTATTTGTCTGTGCTGTGACGGAAAAATATAATTGTCTGTCAATAATGGCTTTTATTTGAAGCAGAGAGTTAGCAAACATGTGTGTAAAATGCTTTGAAGAAGAAAATCTTCAAAAGATTGGAAAAAGGCTAATGTAGTGCCAATCTTTAAAAAAGGGAAGAAGGAGGATCCTGGGAACTACAGGCCAGTCAGCCTCACCTCAGTCCCTGGAAAAATAATGGAGCAGGTCCTCAAAGAATCAATCCTGAAGCACTTGCATGAGAGGAAAGTGATCAGGAACAGCCAGCATGGATTCACCAAGGGAAGGTCATGCCTGACTAATCTAATTGCCTTTTATGATGAGATTACAGGTTCTGTGGATGAAGGGAAAGCAGTGGATGTATTGTTTCTAGACTTTAGCAAAGCTTTTGACACGGTCTCCCACAGTATTCTTGTCAGCAAGTTAAGGAAGTATGGGCTGGATGAATGCACTATAAGGTGGGTAGAAAGCTGGCTAGATTGTCGGGCTCAACGGGTAGTGATCAATGGCTCCATGTCTAGTTGGCAGCCGGTGTCAAGTGGAGTGCTCCAGGGGTCGGTCCTGGGGCCGGTTTTGTTCAATATCTTCATAAATGATCTGGAGGATGGTGTGGATTGCACTCTCAGCAAATTTGCGGATGATACTAAATTGGGAGGAGTGGTGGATACGCTGGAGGGGAGGGATAGGATACAGAAGGACCTAGACAAATTGGAGGATTGGGCCAAAAGAAATCTGATGAGGTTCAATAAGGATAAGTGCAGGGTCCTGCACTTAGGACGAAAGAACCCAATGCACAGCTACAGACTAGGGACCGAATGGCTAGGCAGCAGTTCTGCGGAAAAGGACCTAGGGGTGACAGTGGACGAGAAGCTGGATATGAGTCAGCAGTGTGCCCTTGTTGCCAAGAAGGCCAATGGCATTTTGGGATGTATAAGTAGGGGCATAGCGAGCAGATCGAGGGACGTGATCGTTCCCCTCTATTCGACATTGGTGAGGCCTCATCTGGAGTACTGTGTCCAGTTTTGGGCCCCACACTTCAAGAAGGATGTGGATAAATTGGAGAGAGTCCAGCGAAGGGCAACAAAAATGATTAGGGGACTGGAACACATGAGTTATGAGGAGAGGCTGAGGGAGCTGGGATTGTTTAGCCTGCAGAAGAGAAGAATGAGGGGGGATTTGATAGCTGCTTTCAACTACCTGAAAGGGGGTTCCAAAGAGGATGGCTCTAGACTGTTCTCAATGGTAGCAGATGACAGAACGAGGAGTAATGGTCTCAAGTTGCAGTGGGGGAGGTTTAGATTGGATATTAGGAAAAACTTTTTCACTAAGAGGGTGGTGAAACAGTGGAATGCGTTACCTAGGGAGGTGGTAGAATCTCCTTCCTTAGAGGTTTTTAAGGTCAGGCTTGACAAAGCCCTGGCTGGGATGATTTAACTGGGAATTGGTCCTGCTTTGAGCAGGGGGTTGGACTAGATGACCTTCTGGGGTCCCTTCCAACCCTGATATTCTATGATTCTATCTCTCTAGAAATGCAAATCATTATTATTGTTGTTATTGGGTCAAATTCTACAGTAGGTATTTAGGCTCCTAGCTTCCACTGATTTCAGACAGACAGACACAGACACAGACCCTTTGTTTTTTCTCCCTCCTCCCAGCTTTTGAAAGTATCTTGTCCCCTCATTGGTCATTTTGGTCAAGTGCCAATGAGGTTACCTTGAGCTTCTAAACCCATTACAGGTGAGAGGATTTTTCCTCTGGCCAGGAGGGATTTTAAAGGGGTTTACCCTTCCCTTTATATTTATGACAAATGCATTTTCTGTATTTACCAGCTTTGTTTTCTTGCATCCTCAGTCATTTTGGGCCTTGTACATAATGTGTATAAATGGAATATTTATCATCCTCTCTGACTGTAATGTGTTTTAAGTGATGGTATATTGTCAAGCTGCATTCAGTATGGGTTAATCTGTTGATCCTCATTAGTGAGAGAAGTGTATGAATTACGAGCCCAAGCAGGATCCCGCTGCTCATTGCTGCAGCTCAACTTGCACTGCTACAGAACACTATTTGCGTGTGTGCACAAGGCTTGTGTTTTGAAAACCTTGCCCCCTGTAAATACACTCAAAGTCAACCTCTGATCCAGCTCTTGTCAAATGCAGCCAGTTAACATCACAGTGACCACGGGTGTAAAGCTGTGGCCTCCTCCTTTTGAGGGTCTACTGTTGCCCAAGTTCTAAGTCAAGCTGTGGCAGTGTTTGGGTGATGATGTGCTAATTTATGAGCTCCTTGATGCCTGCACAGTGTTTGTCATGGTTTTGCCACACATACTCTTGTTCTGTTCTTGATCTTAATTTGTTCTGTGGCATGACATAGTTCATGGTGTTACTTGTCACATGCTGAACACTCTTCCCATCACTGGTCCATCCGTAGTGGACTTATATGTGGATGCCTTGCCCGGATGTTAACAGCTGCAATGAGCAAGCATTCTTACAATTACTTGTGCTCCTACCTGATGCTGCATTTTTGAAAGTCCCGACTTTATGGAGCCAGGTGTAGACTGTGAGGGGTGCAGAACACCAGCACAGAGACAGGCAAACTCTCTGTGCTGACCATGCCCTTAGCTTCTTGCAGAGCGGCCTGCTGTTTATGTACTAAAAATGGAGTAGGCCTCAACTGTGTGCCACTGGATACTTTCCATCTTGTGCAAATGTACGAGTCCCCAGTTTACACAATGGCATGGAACAGGGGCTGAGTCACATCAGACCCTAACTCAGGAAGAAAGTTCCCGAAATAGGTAGCACTATATTAGTTATCTGCTGGTACCTGGTCAAAGGGGGCTTTTTGCTTGCTTTATTATCCTCTTGTCTGTTTGTTGTGCTGTTAAGATGTGTTAATTAATTAATGACAGTTAAGGACCATCTTGTTCTCTGTTTGTACAGGTCCTAGCGCAATGGGATCCTGCTGTGTGACTGGGACTGTGAGGCAGTACTGCAATACAAATAATCACATGCTGATCTCCAGAAATATTTTTATAGTGTGGCCATCCCCACTAGCTTAAGAGATTAGTCACGGTAAATGGAAGTATGTGAACCTGACATCTGCAGTTTAACTCAGTCCCCTTGTCTCCTGCACTGAGTGTTCTTTCTGCTCAATACACACTCAATGGTAGGCATGCCCACAGAATAGGGTTATGAAGATGGGTCTCTGGGAGGCTTTGACTTCCTCTACCATGGGATGCTATTGCAGGAAGGAGGTTTGCTGGGAAGAGATGGGGTCCGTCTGACCAAGAAGGAGAAGAACATCTTCATGCACTGACTCACCAACCTCAGGAGAAGAGCTTAAAACTAAGTTCAGAGGGGGCAGGTGAAAAAAGCCACCAGGTAAAAAAAGGTGGCCTTAATAGCTGTGTGGGGAGAAGTAGATGTGGAAAATTGCAGTAGAATTACAGGAGAAACAAGAGGGAAATCCATGGGGGCATCCGCTTAACATCTTAGATGTCTGTACACACAAGCAAGGAGTAATAATAATGGGGAATAAGCAGTAAGAACTGGGAGTTTTAGTACATGAATCTTAACTGAGCTTAACTGCATCACAGATACTTGATGGGATAAATCTCATGACTGGACTATTGGTATAGAGGGCTATAGCTTGTTGAGGAAGGACAGGCAGGAAAAAAAAGAGAGGACATATTGCATTGTAAACCTGTTCTGAGGTCCAGAAGGAGGTGAGAAGCAGACCAGTTGAAAGTCTCTGAGTAAAGATAAAAGAGGGACTAAACAGGGGTGAGGTCCTGGTAGGGGGTCTATTACAGACCACCAAATCAGGAAGAGGAGGGAGGCGAGGCATTTCTAGAATGAACAACAGCAATATGCAAAACACAAATCCTGATCGTAATGGGGGACTTTACCTACCCAGACATCTGCTGAAAAAGGAATATGGTAAAACTCAAAATTACCCAATAAGTTCCTGGAATGTACTGGGGACAATGCTTTGTTTCAGAAAATGGAGGAAGTAAGCGGGGGGACAGCCATTTTAGACTTGATTCTGACCAGCAGGGAGGTGCTGGTGGTGAATGTGAAGGTGGAAGGTGATTTGGGTGAAAGGGATCATGAAGGATAGGTTTCATGATTCTAAGGAAAGGAAGGAGTGAGAATGACAGGAGAAGGACTGCCAAAAGCAGACTTTAACATCCTCATAGAATTGGTAGGTAGCGACCCATGGGGAAAAAGTCTAAGGCATAAAGGAGTTCAGGAAAGCTGGCAGTTTAACCTCCAGGAGACAATATTAAAGGCACAACTGCCAATGCAAAGGAAAGAGAGGAAGAATAGTAAGAGGCCAATGGCTCCATCAGAAGTTTTGTAATGACCTGAAAATCAAAAAGAAATCCTACAAAATAGGGAAACATGGACGAATTACTAAGGAGGAGTACAAAAGAATAGCATGTCCGTGTAAGGGCAAAATCAGAAAGGGTAAGGCACAAAATCACTTATACATAGCAAAGGACACATGTCATTGGAATTCTTTTTCCATATGGTTTACTGCAAAGAGTGTCATCACTCTGAATGCTTTGAAGGCAACATCATCTCCAAAATCAAGTGTGGCCTCTACATATGGCCATACATATGACACCACACTGTATTAAACACAACAAAAAATAATTTAGTTGATTTGTTTGGCGGGACATGGAAATGAAGAATAAATTTCAATTCATTGTAAAACAATATAAAATCAATATTTGTAATACAGTCCAATAAGATTTCATCAAGCTTTTTAATCAACCGAATTAAAAAGCAAAGGAAACCAACCACCCACACTCAAGTGTCACTGTGCATTGCAACCAACCAATCACACTCAAGTGTCACTGTGCATTCTCCAAGGCAGTTTCTTCTCTTTCTTTGTTCGGTGCTTTTATTTTCTATCCATTCAACCAGGAGCAGATTTTCCAATAAAACCAATATTGGAAAGTGTGGCAAACTGAGAGAGGGACGGAACCAAAATTCAAAATGATTTAGAGCGAATGAGAAATTCTACACTGGAGCAAATTTAGCCACCTATTGGACTGCGTACATGGATGGGCCCAGATATTGAAATGTATTTAGGTTCCTCACATCTATTGATTTCAGTGCGAGTTAGGAGCCTAAATCCCTTTGAGGCTCTTGTCCATGTCATCACAGCACCTACCTGGTCAGCAGCAGTTTATGTGCTATGTCACAGTCACAGCGATGTCATAATAGTGCTTGCATAATCTGAACTGGCTATCCTGGACAGGACAGGACAGCCTGAGAGGCCAGCTGCCTATCAGTACTGGAGCTCTTTGGAGAAAGGACTGGAGGAAGTGTTGAGGAAAGATTAAAACATGAATAAATTTGTGAGTGATCAGGAGGTAACCGACAGAGGTAAGGGTCAGCATTGTATTCTCTATATCCATTCTATATTCACACACACATTTAGAAAGCATAAGGCATACAGATTAGCTGTAATGTTCTCCTTTTGTATGAGCAGAACCTCAGCTGCTGGAAACCAGTGTCCCTCTGTTGACTTCTTTGTAGCTGTGTTGATTTACACCAGTTGAGGAGTTGGCCTACAGCCTCTGGACCTGGAAACTTTCCTGAGAATCTGAGTTTCTAGGGAATGTTATGGGGGAGGTCTTCCTTCTTTTCTCCCAGTTGTTTTATGTTTGTTATGGGCCCTCATTTTGTGTCTTCTGCATCCATGGAGCCAACTCCATCAGAGAGAGGGGAAGTTAGAACAAAAAAGGCAGAAGGACTTCTCCTCTGGCTGTCTAAATGAAGCTCTGCTAATATCTTAAATGCAAGAGAACAAACCATGGGGGTCACATTTCTTAGCAACACTAGTGCTCCTCCTCCCACACGGATGGGCAGTGTAGGTTACAGTTATGATTCCGTTTGCATCTGGGTGTTACAACTGAAGGATGCAATTTGCATAACGGATGGGCAGTCTTTCCTGGGAAGGGGAAATCTTGTTAGTTCCTCCTTCATGCTTGGAATGCTGTTACAATGGAGACAGATAAATACGGCATTTCAGATTTCTTGTGAAATATTAAGTCTCCTGTAGAATTTCTGCCCAGAGCGAAGAGATACATGGGAGATCAAATCCTGGTTTTTTTCATACATTAGCTATTTCATTGTTTCCTAGAGTTTAAGGCCAGAAGGGACCATTAGATCATCTAGTCTGACTTCCTGTATTTCACAGGCCACTAAATTTCACCTAGCAACACTACCTGAACCCCAAAACTTGTCTTTAACCCCAAAACCCCAAAAACATTTCAGTCTGTAGGAGACAAAACTGTTGTGTGCCATCGGCAGAGGACAGGAGAGACTGAGGTTCCACCAATGCCTGAGGCCCTTGCAATGGTCGAGAATTGATTAGGTCAGATATACTCAGATTATCCTAGCAGGTGATCAGTGCCCCATCCTCCCACTCAAAGGTTCCTGCCAATCCGACCAGGGGGAAATTCCTTCCCACCCACAACTCTGGAGATCAGTTGGACCCTGAGCATGTGAACAGGACAGCTAAGGAAACAGATTCTCTGAACCATCTTAGAGCACTGGTCCACCCTACCAGGTGTCCCATCTCCTGCTATGGTCAATCCCTGACGCTTCAGATGAAGGTTGGAGGGACTCAGCCCACCCCACCCCACTCACAGCGTACACCTCGCCAATTGTGCATGCGGGTGGGGGGGGAGCGGGGGAATTCCTTTATGACCTCTACAGGCAACTGTACAGGGGGGAGGGATAGCTCAGTGGTTTCAACATTGGCCTGCTAAACCCAGGGTTGTGAGTTCAATCCTTGAGGGGGCCATTTAGGGATCTGGGGCAAAAGTTGGCGATTGGTCCTGCTTTGAGCAAGGGGTTGGACTAGATGACCTCCTGAGGTCCCTTCCAACCCTGATATTCTATGAACTGGATGAACTCTGTTCCATGAGTCTTCTCTGCAAGTATTTAAACTACCATAAAAGAAGATTAAAGGCTTTCTTCAAAACAAGGGGCCTAAAGTTAGGCTTCTAAATTCATACTGAGCTCTCCAACAGTGGCCTGATTTTCAAGAGATACCGAGCCCCAAAAGTTCCCAGCATAGCCAATAGGTACATCTGGGTGCTCAGGATTTTTGAAAATGGGGCCCTGACTAAGCAAAACTCTTAAGCAAGTGCTTAACTTTAGCTCTATTTCTTGGTTTAGAGTTAAATTATTACTCTGTATGCTATCAAAACTCATCAATTGACAGTAAAGAGGGAAAGGAAGATTATTTTACGGGGGGATCTACTTTAAAGGAGCAAATTTGCTTCATTATGATTTCCCCCCAAGCACACTGGGTAGTTCAGCAAACAAACCTGGTCATGAGGAGGAAGGAAGAGGATTTCCACGATTCCCAGGTCTACTTCTCACAGTGTTGGGGCTCCTGCAGAATCTTGACTGGATAGTGAATTAAAGAGGCCAGCACCAATTTCTGCTATCCTTTTATTTAATTTCAGGTGTTTATAATGAGGTTGTCTCCCTCCTGGCACATATGGATGATCAAGATAAGGGCAAAATTGCCCTCAGGATTGCCTTTATAGCCGAGACCAAGCTGGCTATTGTTCTGACAGTTCTGCTCGAGAAACTGCAAAAGGATGAGGTAGGGCAGTTTCATGAAATTACATCCGCTTTCCAGGTGTCCACACCAAATTCTGCCTGACTTCATGGGGGTACAGGGGACTGCACGGGGATAATTCAGTGTAGAACTTGGCTTGGCGCACCATCAGGAGAATCAGTATTCGCCCTTCTGTCCTCAGGCGTAAACTCATCATGCAAAATGCTGTTCTTACAGATCAGGATGATATAATGCTCTATAAAGAGAGCATTGTCCTTTTACACACAGTGGAGTACATGGGCTGTAGACAGTAAAAGTACACGATCGGACTAGCAGTAATCTCTTCTAATAATACTTTGCCCTTCTTTCGCATCTTCATCCAAAAATCTCAAAGCACTTCCCTAATACTAATGAATTAAGACTCACAGCCCCCTTGTGAGAATGGGAAGCATTATCCTCATGTACGGATGACTTGTCACAGGGAATTAAGTAACTTGCTCAACACCACTTAGCAAGTTAGTCAAAGAATGTGAATAAAATCCAAGTGAACTGACTCCCTGCTCTAAATCCTAGCCAACACTCCTTTATTATGATGACATATTATTGAGATTATAGCATTGAAGGGACCCTTATCTATATATTTTCTACGGGGGGAATTCTGCAAGAAAAAAATAAAAATGATGCGTACAATATTTTAGAAGTTCTGCAAAATTCTGCATATTTTGTTTGTCAAAATAATACAATATAATTACACCCGTTAAAATTATTTTTGGTTATTTATTTCAAAATACCTGTCAGCAAGTATGTCTGTTTGAATACAGACAACAAAAAGGATTCAGGAAATGTTTTTTTGACAAACTGATTCCTTACTATGCATGTTAATACAGAACTCAAAGTAATAATTCATTTAAACTCAATACAGAACCATATTTCTTGCACCCCTTAGGCGCAGTGCAAAGGCTTGGTAGAGTCAGGGGTAATGGAGGAGCTGAGGGAGAGGGAAGTAAATTGCTGGGAAGGAGCCTGGGTGTGAACTTGGAGCGTTGCTGGGTATGGGTGGGAAAAGTATGGAAGAGTTTTTTTGGGAGGGGCGGGAAGGAATTGTTAGGCAGCTCCCCCCATGCAGACCCTGTCTGACCCCTAACCTCTCCCATTCAGTAAGGCAATCTGCCCCTGTCTCCATGTGTTCCTGCACACCCGTGGGTCCTGGCACCCCCTGTCCACATGTGTCCCTCCACCCCCACTCAGAAACCCACTCCCGTGAAGATCTAACGGCAGAGCTCATTGCCCCTGGGAGCGGTTGAGGACTTACTGCAGGAGTTGGGTATTTTATATTCCACATTTACAAATTCTGCCTGGAGTGGCTAGAGCAAGGGCAAGGTGCTCATTTTTATTGTTTGTTCTGAATAAATGAAACTAGAGAAGGGGGCAGTGAAGGGCGCTTCCTCTGGCTCTTTTCTCTCCAGGAAGATTAAACGATGTCAGTTGCTCGGCTGCTTCTGAAGCGCTGCTCAATGCGGTGCTTGTGGAGGGCCGGGCACGTTTTACACCAATTAAGCCACCAATTAGGGCAGGGGCTTATTAGCCACATTACTGTCTGGTCGGCAAGAAAGAGTTTTCCCAATTCTTCTCTTTTATGTTTTGTCCCCAGCAAAACAGAGTAGACATTTACTGTGTCCTGGAGAAAGTCTTACAGCAGGACACCCAGGGCCTGGAGAGAAGGCTTCTGAAGAAAATAATTACACTAGCCTCAAACCACATGAGAGAGACTCAGGTAAGTTAGTTCTCTCGAGATACCAATCAAAGGATCCAAAGCTTTAACTCATTCAAACTCTCTTTTGGGGGGATAAACTATATACTGAAATGAAAATGTATTCTTCTGTTAGAGGCCCACACCTTCCTCCAGACCAAAGCCCAGGTCCTAGACAGCACTTGTGCACATGCATAAGATGGGACAACTCATATGCTGAAAGTTACACATGTGCTGAAGTGCTTTGCAGGATCAGGACCTGAGACACATGATCTCAGACCCAGAGACAGGCCTATGGTGTCTTAAGGAGCAAGTCTTTCCCGAAGTCTACTCAGGATTTCATTATTGATACTGATTTTATGGGGAAGGCGCTCTGATACTGTAGCGATAAGTGGCAGTATAAAGCCCCAAGACAGACAGAATCTGAGCTATCTCCAAAAGAAGCAGCATTGGATTTAGAATCTAGTTTGCCAGCAGGAAACCCCATGGAAAAATCCCTCTCTTGTTCCAAAGGAAGTCCGCCTTCTTTTGGGGGACAGTTTATTCCAGGAAAGCTCTCGGAATATCTTGAAGCTGCCCAGTCTGTGTCTCACTTACCGCCTCAGGGAAGGGCAGGGAAAATATCATGTGACTATGGTGACCAGTCACCCACCACAAGTAGCTAACAGTGAATAGACTAACGAAGCAGCTTGCAAGCAACTCGAAGGCTGAAAACTGTTTAGCCAAGTGAGTCAAGGAATATTTATGACGAATGACTCTACCCTCAGAAAGTTGGGTTGGTTCATTCACAACTTGTGCACAGAAATAAGGACTTGACTCATGTAAACAACTCTGGCTAGTGCAACCGGCTTCAGTCACCTCAGTCTCTCTCTTTTGGTTTTTGTTTTTAGGAAGCAAGAAATGAACTAAAAGTGGCAGCTAGCAACACCTTAGTGACTCTGGCACGCTGCTATTTCAGTGATGTCATATTAGAGCTGATATATCATCTGGAGCTGCCTGAGGAGTTTATTTTCATTACGTTGGGCAACCTGTCATCCGCCTATGGTATGGTCACTTCCCTCTTTTCTTTCAAAGTGATTGTTTTTCATTTAAGGACAGGGGATTATCTCTCTACCTAAAAATGTTACCGCTAAACAGAGCTCTGTTTGAGTGTGTGTGTAGAAACACAAGATTAACTGCTGTTGCTAGTTCTGGCCTCCAGATCATGAGCGATCCAGCCGGAGGTGCAAGCTCTAACTTATGCCCCTGAGTGAAGTACCTGAAGGATGGGAATGAGTGGAAGATCAGGTCTAGTGGAGCTCTTCTCCACCCCACTTCCCATCCCGCCCCAGTGCTCTCTCCCCTTACTCTGGGAGTGAGTTGGGCATTGGGCACAGCTGTACACTTGTGGAGGATTCCCCTCTTCAGGGTGACTCCCCCACTGGCTTTCAATGGCTGCTTTAAAGCCATTCTGCTCTGCTTACGCAGCGCCAATGGCCTCGGAGCCCATAGCATCCTGCCCCACAGTGTTTCTAAGTGTGTTGTAAGAAGGCAGAGAGCAGCTGATTGTCTGTCTTCCTTCTCTTCTGGTCTTTCTCTGCAGCACTTAAGTGTATCCCTTTTGTGGGAATGATCCTGAACGTCATGATCTCCATGTTGGAGTTAGTCGAGGACAGCAGGATGAGACAAGCATTTTGTGGTGGTAAGTGCCAGCACTTCCTGTAGGTGCTCCAAATGGATCATAGAATAGAATATCAGGGTTGGAAGGGACCCCAGAAGGTCATCTAGTCCAACCCCCTGCTCGAAGCAGGACCAATTCCCAGTTAAATCATCCCAGCCAGGATATTTAGGGGGTCTTGGTACAGATTTAAGTGACTGAGCAAGTCTGCAAACAGGCCCTGAACTGTGCTCCCTTCCCTGGATTGCACCAGGTGCTGCGTTACTTGGCTCCCGTGGCACTCAGTGAAGTTGAGAATGCTCCTTACTTTGCAGGAGGTGCTGAGCATTTGTAAGTTCAGGCCCTTTGTGACTCACGCATATCGTTTAAAATAAACAGACACAAAGGCTGAAGCTGCCCCTCTGCCAGGAGGCTCCTGGGGGAGGAGGTGAAGGGAGCAGATTTCATTACTGTACATTTAAAAATCCCCTGTTTCCCACTCCTCCACCCATTCTCTCTCCTTAGTTTCTTCATCATCAATCATCATCATCATCTCTTTTCACCCTCTTTCTCTGTCTTCTCTTCTTCTCCACTTCTCTCTTCCTTTGCTTTTCAGGTGATGCTCAGTAAGGGGTTAATCCTGTGCCCTTGAGGGAAATGGGAATTTTGCCATCCACTTCATAGAGAACAGGATTGGGCCCTAATTCCTCTTAGCAAGGACACTAGATACACCTACTTTTAGGGCAAAGTGCTCCCCACTACCTTCAAATCCCACTAAAGCCAATGGCAGTTAGGGGCACTGAACATCTTTCAGACAAACTGTAACTCAAGATGAAATCATACAGTGTTCGGGTTGAATAAACAACAACTGCAGAGGACGCGAGTCTTCAAATGATGGTAACTGAAAAAAGATGGAGAGATGTACAAAGCAAAAAGCCTTTTAAGAAACAAGAAATGGAATGGGGGAAAGAGAAATAGCTCCAAATTGATATGGGATTTCAGCATCTAGTCCTGATAGGAGCTGCCATGGAATTGGAGTAAACGATAGGCCTGGGTGTCTTCTCTGAGAAAGCAACTTCTCCTCATTATTACTATGTCCTTTTCACATTGCCTGTCTTCTCTCCTTCCGTGCAGTTCTGGAAAAATGCTCAAGGGCAGTGAATGGATATTTTATGAACTGGGAAAAGTGCTCATTCCCCAGAATGGGTGAATCACGATTCTGCAGTCAAATTCTTCCTTTATATTGTCATGTGACCAGCAACTGGCTGACCTGTGAGGAGCTGGAGGTGAGAATTGCTGACTTTCTAAAGCTTACATTCTGTTCTGATGTTACATTCTGTGTGTCTGGCACTCTTTGTGATGATGGCATTTAATGGTAGGTCCTTTTGGATGGAACAGAGTGTCATGTAAAACATCGAAAACCCATACGTTTATAATGTCACCACATCATGGAAATTCGGTCTGTACCTAGTGTACATGGATTCTAGTTTTGTGCACCTAATGTGCAGATGAACCCGGGATAGTGGGCTAAATTAATTCCTGGTCTAAGTCCATTCAGCCCCAGTGGAGTTACAGCAGGGATGAGTTGGCCTAGAATGCATATTAATCTGGGGAAATATTTTACCTGCTCTAGTTGTGAGGTGCATTAGAATATAATCCTGACACCAACCCTACGAGTCCTGGTTCTTTACCAGGAAATATTGGGATAGGACCGTTCCGACAGTGGAACAAGGGAAATTGCACTCATTAGAAGCAGAAAAGGTGTGCCTATTGGAAGATATTGAATGAATTCATAGGAACATAAATTCTGTGTCTCATCTATGCAGCTCAAGCAGGCCATCATCAAAGCCCTTGGTCCCATGATGGGCATCCTACTACACAAAAAGGAGCCACAAAATCCAATATTTAAGGAGATCTCATGGCTCCTTGAGCAATATAAGGAGGAAATTGATGTTTTTCACGTCACCAAGGTGAGGTACCACTCATTAAGGTAACTGTCTCTGTGTGTGCATGTGTGAACTGCAGGAGGAATTTGCTACCAGTGGGGTTTCCTGGTCTAGATAGTGACTTGTTAGATAATAAATATGCACACAAGTTCTGGCTTTATACACATGGTGACCCAGGCAACAAGATTTGTAGGTAACTGCCTCTGATGAAAAGCATCCTCTGTTTCCTGGGGAGGAGGAGAAGGAGATAAAAAAACAAAACACCTGCACAACAAGATACTCTCTCCTTGTGATTTCCCAAAACATCCTGTCAACTCTGTGTCTCTCTTTTAGATCATAAGCTCCTCAGAGCAGGGGCTGCCATATGTTGTCTCTGGTCGGTACCAAGTCAACTGTCAACGGTTGAAAATTAATAACAAGGAGGCTTGAGGGTCATTGCTTTGCACTGCAGAACTAGATAGATATAAACTCATTGCCTGTCTGTTTCATCTACCGTTCTATGCAGTGCTGTTGTAGCCATGTTGGTCCAAGATATTGGAGCGACAAGGTGGGTGTGATAATCTAATTGAAGATATTGTCTCACTCGCCTTGTCTCTCTATTTCATCCACCCTCAGTACCACATGAGCGAGAAGTAAGGGGCCATATTCTGTCTTCAGTGGGGCTACACAGTTGTAAATGAAGTCATGAGACAGCTATAACTTCTTGGTAGTGATATTTACTCACCGTCTATGTTGGTTGAAGCTTTCTAGTACGGAGTATGTGGTCACTTTGGGGGTTGAAATACCCATGATTTGGAGGGAACCAATGTATCATGGACTTGTTTGATAGCATCAGGTCACTACACAACTGTGTAAACATAGTAAAGTATGTAGATGGCATCCGAGACATTCTGGAAACTTCAAGCAGCAACGGAGAAAAGTGTGTTAGATGCAGGAAGGAATTAGATTTTCACCTTTTTTTTAATCAATAACCTGGCAGAGGACATAAAATCATCATCGATAAAGTTGGCAGATGAGATAAAAATGGGGGAGTGGTAAATAATGGAGAGGACAGCTCACAGATTCGGAGTGATCTAGATCACTTAGCAAACGGGGCACAAAGAAACAATATGCCTTTAAATACGGCTGAATGTAAATGTATGCGTCTAGGCACAAGGGATTTAGGCCACACATACATGATGGGGGATGCTGTCCTGGGAAGCAGTGACTCTGAAAAAGATTTTGGGGGTCATGGGGCATAATCAGCTGAACATGAACTCATGCTGTGGCCAAAAAAGCTAAAGCTGGGATGCATCAAAAGGGGAATCTCAAGGAGGAGCACAGTGGTTATTTTACCTCTAAATCTGGCACTTGTCTGACAACTGTTGGAATCCTGTGTCCAGTTCTAGTGCCCACAATTCAAAAAGGGTGTTGCTAAATTGACAGAAGAGCCACAGTGACGAAAGGATTAGAAAATATGCCTTACAGAGGGAGAATCAAGGAAGTCAATCTCTTTAGTTTAATACACAGAAAGTAAAAGGGTGTGTGATGGGGTTTACCTACCCCGCATTGGTTCAGCAGGGGTTAATCATGCTTTGTGGGCCGAGGAGGTCATGCCCCCTCATCTCTGCTCGGCATGCTTCAGCTGGACCCAGGATACAAAAGAGAGCCGCTCAGCTCAGGCTGGGATGGCTGCCAAAGGGAGCAGAGGCGCATTGCAGGCTCCTGCAGAGAGACTGCCAGTGCTCCAGGATTCAGAGGCCAGCCGGACTGTGGCTGCAGCTGACCCCCAGCCACCCAATGCCAGAGATGGAGGAGAGACCCCAGAATCCCTGAGACTCCCAGCTGCGGAAGAACGGGTGGGAAGCAGCCTAGGTGGACGAAGCATTGATCCACTTGAGGTAGCAGGCTTGACTCAGCATGCTTTGGAAGGATCCCCGCTGAGTTGGTGGCAGATACCCTGTGCCCTGGGCTGGGACCCTGTGGAATAGGTAGGACCCAGTGGAGAAGGGCTCACCACTAGGCAACACTACCCTGCCGCAAAAGGTGGTTCTATCGACTCTGGCCACTAGGCCGCATTGCCCTGCAGCCAAGGGTGGGTCTACTGACTTTGGCCACTAGGCCGCACTGCCATCCCGAGAAGGGCAGCCCAAGTGACTCAGGCTGTTGGGCCGCGGTCCCTCACCCAAGGGCTGCTGCACTGATCCCGACCATTAGGCGATGCTGCCCTAGGAGCCCGGACTGCTGTGGTGGCTAGGGAGACTAGGCCAGTTGGGCCGCTCCAGATCTACTTCAATTCCTCCTCAACCTGATACCACCCTGACGGGGTGGACCTATCCTGTGACAGGGTGACTTAATTACAGTCTATAATATCTTACATGAGGGACTCCTATTATCTAATGGGCTCTTCTGTCTAGCAGAGAAAGGTGTCACTTGATCCAATGGCTAGAAAGTGAAGCTAGACACTTTCAGACTGGAAATACGGCGTACATTTTTAATGGTGAGATAATTAACCATTAGAGCCATTTACCAAGGCCCGAGGCAGATTCTGAAGATTTTTCAATCAGGATTGGTATGTTTTTCTAAAAGCTCTGCTCTGGGAATTATTCTGGGCAAGGTCTCTGGCCTGTGTCATACCGACCGGAGGTCAGACTAGATGATGGCAAGAATCCGGTCTGGCCTTGGAATCTAGGAATCCCCTGAATCTGCTTCAGTCACTACATATGGCTCCTTTGTGTGCCCACCATCTGACTTTCGCCCTCTGTTGCAGAGTCTGAGCCAGCTCTTGGAGGTCTCTGTTGAATATAAGATCCCTCTACCTAAAGGGAAGTTTCAAGCCATCTGCAGTGCTCTGCACAACCAGGTGAGGGGTGGTTTTGCTTGGATCCCTTGAGCTTAGGCACAGCAGATCTGAAGCATATTAACACTAAAAAATCAATGGAATGATCGTGCAGAGCCTGGGGACCTCCTCATGCCTTACTGATTTCTGCAGGCTCAAGAGTAAGCAGGGAGCGCTCTCATTTTCTTAGCTACTATCCAGCTCAGTTTGTAAAGCAATTTCACCATAAGGCGATTACCAGCGGGAGTCAGAGTTGTAAAGTAAAAACTGTGGCTGTATCTTGATTAGGTCAGCTCTGCTGCTCAAAACACTTTAGCTTCTCTTATCTAATGTATTGGTCATTGTCTTTGAGTCTTGCTGTGCATGCAGGACCATCTCCCTGGGGTTCAGACCTCTAGTTGGACAAGCAGGAAGTGGAAGCTTAGAAATGAATTGAACATTTTTCTTTTCCCTTGCTTCTGATTAGTTTTTCTTTCACCATTTCCCTTCTTCCCACAGATCTGTTCTCCAGCTAAGCAGCTCAGCATAGAAAACCACCAAGAGCTGTTCCATTGTGTACTTCTGCTAGGTAAGGGGAAGAGACTCTGAGTGACACAGTGGTTTCTTTGTAACTTCCTTACCTTTGTGAGGTACGGTAAGAAGAAGAGTTCTGCAGACAGTGAGGATGTGATTTCTTCCCTTGCAGCCCGTTCTTCTCCTGATGATCTGCTAGCATTTCTACACGAGCAGCTGGAGATTGAGCATGAGGCCGTTCGTGTGGCGTCTTTAGATTTCCTGAGAGCTATTGTTGGTGCTGACTGTAAGTAACACAGGAGCAACTGTGCCAGCTGCCCTCTTGGCCGACATGCTGAGGGTTGAGTTGAGGACATCCAGAGCTAAAAGCTTGAGCTACTAGAGATTGAGCTAAAGAACCAAGGCTTTGTAGGCACGGCAGGGCTGCAGCAGACTCATCACCTCTGCAACTGGGGCACAGAGGCTCTAGAACACACAGTCACCAGTGGTTTGGAGATCCCCTAAGGGACCAAATGCTGCCCTAAGTTACTCCCATATGGCCACACAGAAATCAACAGGTTCAACTAAGTGCTGAATGTAGCCCAAGATATTTGTCAAGGTCTTTTTCAACTTCAAATACAGAAGTTAACTTGGGGCTAATGCATGTTAACAATAATCAGATAAAAATAGAATAATACTCCTGACTCGAGAATCCTAAGTATTATACACTCTAGACTAGATTCTGAGTCCTGTTATGCCGGTGTAAACACAGATTAACTTCAGTCACCTCAGTCTATCAAACTCCTTTATAATATTTCCATCATGGTAGTAGGATGGCACTATTTAGAGAAATGGAATTACTTTAGATTTACACTGGTGCAACTGAGACCAGAATCTGGTCCTATGTCTTCCCCACTGATTCTGTAGAGGAGAGAAGCTTGATAATCTTCTTAACTAGGGCCCTTTGAAATCCAGGATTAATTCCAATGTGGAAAGTGAGTGTGTGTGGAACAAAGAAGCACTGTACACCTCTCCTTATCTTTCAGTGCCTGAGACAAGAGTTAAAAAGCTTCTGATTGTGAAGGCAGTGAAATCCACTCTCCGTGATCAGAATGCTACGGTAAGATTGTGTGTGGAACAGTGAACTATTTCAACTTTTTCAGTGTTATGGGATGAATGGATATCTGGGTGGAGCTTTCATTCCGATCCAGATGAGAGACTGCAGAATAGAGAAGGCATGTCATTCTCCTGCCGGTGTTAAATGTATCCATGTTTCTAATCCAAGGAGACAAAATCAAAAGCATAAGGACTCTCATATCATACCCTAGCTCCTATTTCAGGCAGAAGGGCTAACAAGAAGTGCTGTGTGTAATCTCTACCCTTGCAGGTGAGGAAGGCAGCTCTTCATTTCATCAGGACGCTGCTCAGTTCAGGAAGTGTGGAGAATTGTGCAGCATGGGATCTGGTAGCATATGTTTTCAGCGAGTTCAGTGTGTCCGCCAGCAAACTGGTAAGGAGAGTTCTTAACACTTAGGACTCGGTCCTACCATTCTTGCATGCTGATTGCTCCCCTTGACTTCAGTGGGAGTTTTGACTCCAGGACAGCTGGACTGAATGAATAGAGCCAGAATCGGATCCGTTATATTGGTGTAAAGTCAAGGTAACTCCACTGACTTGAGTGGTGTTACTCTGGATTTATACTAGTGTAACAGAGACCAGAATCTCACACTGGGTATTTCCATCTAACAGAGTTATCTATGCTGCTCCAACCTCTGATGAGTCATTGAACATTCAGAAAACACCATTTTTCAGTGAAATGTTCCTGTACAAGGAAGCACATCTTTTTGTTTTAAATAGACTCTCCAAAAAACAGAACGATGCCCCGTTCTGTGGCTGTCAAAGCAGACCTAGTTTCAGAGTAACAGCCGTGTTAGTCTGTATTCGCAAAAAGAAAAAAAAGTTTAGGTCTGCTTTTTGCGAAAGCAGACCTAGACTATCAGCAAAACACTCAGGTTATGCAGGTTGCATAAAAAATCTCTTCAATCCGTATTTCTATCCATGGACACAGCCGCGGGCCCCAGACACTTTGTGCTCCATGACTGAATCCGGGATAGGTATGAACATAAACAGTTCAACTTGACAGTAAGTTGTGGAAGATCTTAGCTCTGCCTGGCCCCTTTTCTACAAAGTTGGAGCTTGTGGCAATACACACACACACATCTCTCTTAAAGAAGGCTGCTTTTTCTCATCAGGCCAGTTTTGGTCCCATTGATAGAATCACACTCACTACACACAGGATGACCAAGCTGGTTGGGGCATCAGAACAAAGAGATTGGATCCCCCTGGTTCTGCAAATTTATTTCCCCTGGGCAGAATCGGAATGTTTTTCCTCAGAGATCAAAAGATGAAACAGTTTTTCAAATTTTAAAAAATTGAACACTGTTGGGGGAACTCTTTTGTGTTCAGTGAATCATTCCCTTCATTTTAGGGTTTTCCTAAGCCTGGGATCTGAGCCACCAGTTCGGAGTTTCTATTATTCTCTTCCCTTCAGACGTTTGTGCACTTCCAGTGCAGTATAAAAGCAGGCAGAGGTCAATGCTCAAGATGGCTTTGTAAGAGAAGGACACTGGTTCTATTGCCAGTGTCTTACTGCTAGCGAATAAGTTCTATGTAGCTATCTCACAGCAGGGTACAACACTTCTCACCCAGGATGTTGAGGAAGAAAGCACGATCCAAACCCTGTGCATTGACATCCTGCAATGTCTGGACACCTCAGTCAATGGAATGACCCAAGTAAGTGACCTCTTGCTACTGCTTCTTGAAATAGGGACGTTCTTCCTTACGTTCCTTGTACCCCTCCACAAGGAAGCCTTCTGCACAGTCAGCATAATGGAGGATCAGCATGTCACATTCATGTCAGGGATGATGTGACCCCTTCATCATGGAGTAAGCGGTTCACAGTAGAGAAAAGATATAAAGCAACTTAACTGGAAGGAATCATGTTGCAGAGATCGTCTCTTAATTCTTTCCACTGTCTGAGTACAACTTCCCCTTAGATCCCCCATGAATACTTCTGAAACGTAGAGTTGGTGATCCTAGATTTGAAGAGATATTGGGGCTGGGACTGTGCCTTATATAGGTCTGTCAAGTTCTGGGTAAGCTTATGTTACGATCTAAATATCTCCATAATGCTCTAATGCTGGGAAAGAGGATTCATCTCTGGGTGCGAACCCAATTGCTCACTGTTAGGGGGCTTATTCCTTCACCCACTCACTTCCCTGGTCCTTCTCTCATGAACAGAGAGCAACAATACCCGAAGTCCAAAGGTGCAAACAATTCGATGTTTATTGGGGTGAACTTCCAGCAAGCATGATTCCAGTTTCCTTCCTTAGTATCCTCCTTCCCAGCTCTGACACCACAGAGCCTTACACCTGTGTCCCTGTTCCCATTCCTGCCCTTAGCCAAACATGATTCCAATTTCCTTACCCCCATTCCCTGTTCCCATTTCCCCCACCCCCCTACTTCCTGATTGACTGCAGACTATATAGTAAAACTTGAGTTCTGCTTTGCTCTACCTTAACCAATCATGTTCCTGAAATTTAACTAACCAATCCTAACATATTGTAAGATGATTATGTACCCAATGATATCCCACCACCTTAATTAGTTTACAGCCAGCAAAATTAATTATACAGCAGACAGGAACAAGCACAGAACCAGACAGAGATTATACAGACAAACAATAGCAAAGTGGGAACTATAATGGGGGGAGGGATAGCTCAGTGGTTTGAGCATTGGCCTGCTAAACCCAGGGTTGTGAGTTCAATCCTTGAGGGGGCCATTTAGGGATCTGGGGCAAAAATTGGGGATTGGTCCTGCTTTGAGCAGGGGGTTGGACTAGATGACCTCCTGAGGTCTCTTCCAACCCTGATATTCTATGATAATGACAAGACAATACAGAAGTGAGGATTTCACATCCCAGTATTGATAAGTGAGTTCTTGCCAGACAGGATGCTATCAAACTAAGTTTCCTTTTACATCTTCTAGGCCCTTCCCTTTCTCTGGAGGTGATAGGCACTATCAGGACAGGATTGTATTCCTAACAGCCCAATAGCACCTGATTTCATTGTGACTAGTTTGGAATGTGAGGATGTGACTGTTCGCTTCCTGGCTTATGGCTGCCTCTGCTGCTTAGCCAAAGGCCTTAGCCTAAGAAGAGGGCCTCAGACTGTCACAGTAAGAGAAGGCTCTTACACCAGCAGACAGTGATTTTGATTCTTTCTTTTATACCTCTATAACTAGCCAAGTGATAAGAATACACCTAAATTCTTAAAGTACAGGCCTTTGCAGACAGGCCTGAATATCTATATCCTAGCACTCACCAAACAAGATAGTGTCTTTAAAAGACAGAGTGAGGGGGCACCAGACAGGTAGAGTGAGCTAATGGGGAGAGAGAGATGAGGTGATAGGTTAGGGAAGGGTCCGTGAGGAATCAAAGGAGAAGCTACATGGCAGGGAGGGATTCAGGCAGCAGGATACTGGAGGTGGGGGAACGGAAATAGCTCCGTACTGAACAGTCTCGCTCTTCTCTGCAGGTGTTATGGCCAAGGCTGCTGGAGTATGTGGTGCCAGCTCAGTACACCGGTACTTTGAAGCCTCTTTGCAGATGCCTGAGGGAACTGGCTGAGAAAAAGCAGCGGGAAGGAGAAGCAGCTGCTTGCCTCGACTCCAGTGGACGAGGTTTATAAGAGAAACTCTTTCATTTCTTCTCTCCAGGCACTATGAAATGAACAGGTTCAGTCTGCTCCAGTTCTCTCATCTGCAATCAGGAGGCTAAAATGAATGAGGGATGGTCTTGTGATTACAACACGGCCATGGGAGGGAGCTAGGAAATGTGGGTTCTGTTCCCAGCTCGCCACCAAAATTCGGATGTGACCTTGGGGAAATCACTTGATCTTTCTCTCTCAGCTTCCCCACTTGTGAAATGAAGGAGTAATTCATGCCAACCTCACAGAGGTGCTATGAGGTGGAATTCATACATGTTTGTAGAGCATTCTGAGATGCTCAGACTGAAAGCACTATGGAAATGCAAATTATTATCAGCTGTATTCAACATTGGTGGGCATGTTGGAAATGGATAGGTGAAGAACATCAGCAGGACTCTCTGCAAAGCCTGGCATAATTAACGCTATTCTGTTTCTTTCCCTAGTGCAACTCCCTACACCCCAGGGGCTGCTGGCGCGACTCCTGGTGAGTAGACCATGAGAATAGGTTTTCTGTGGAATGGGACAGTTAACTATACAAATTGGTTTTGTAGCTAGATGCTTGACTTAGGCTGAGGAATGTGTATGACTGGGTCTCTCTCTCTCTCCGGCCTCTCCTGAGACACACTGTCCTGCATCCTCCTACTAGCTAGAATGCTTTCTTCTTCAGGAAGGCACTGCAGTAGAAGCAACAACTCTCTTGGATTGTCTCCACAATGAGTCTCTGAACTATTCCCTCCCTCAGGAACAAACTGGTATTGTGCTGACAAAACTTAGCCTGTTCTTTCTCTCTCATTGACAGGTAGTAGCCTCATCCCCTTATGAAAGAGAAGGACACGGATGTGCTGCCTTGCAGTTACTAAAGGCCCTGCACCAAACTGTCCATGCAGCAGTGGGTCAGATGTGGGTAGTAAAGATCCCATCTCTGCTGCAGTACATTGAAGGTAAAGTGTTAGTTAGGAGGAGTGTGGTCCATGGAGAATAGAAGGGAAGCCAGAAAATGCAGCTTCGTATTGACGTGTGTTGTGCCATTCCTGTTGCAGTACGTGGGAACAGTGGGGAATTGAAATGGGGCTTCTAGGCCCACACTTTTCCTTCCTCTGGATAACTGTGAACCACTGAGGCCAATTCAAACAGGGCAGAATCAGGCCAGGAAGGTTTCAGCTGAATGGAAATGTCACAGCACTTTCCCCCACACCTTTGCTAGGTTATTTTTTGGGAAGGTCAATACGCATGAAGCTGGAGGTTAGTGAAAGATTTTGGGGTTACATATAGAGTCTGATTTTGCAAATGGACTTTTTCTGAAAATTAAACCCCACGTTTACTTTCAAGGGGGATTCAATTAAAAAACCCATAAGAAACCTGTGCCATAAAAGCTAGGTTGGCCAAGTGGGTGCCCTAGGGAGAATCTAGGTATTGTGGGCCTAATAATGTCTTTCACCAATTTTACAGTGGTATGACTCTATTGACCTCCATGGAAAAAACCCTTCAGTCAGCGCAGGCTGCGTCTACACAATGGCGTTATGCCAGCAGAGCTCCAGTGACGTAGCTGCACCTGTCTAGTCTCTGTGGAGCAGGACAGACCCTAGGTGCAGCACAAGCCCGCTATGTTTCTCATGAACGTCGAACCCCCCAATGGACAAGCGGGTTTGATATTCCAAAAAAGATTTTAAAAAATGAGCTGTATCTTCCCTCCTTGCTGCGGCTGTACAGAGTCCCCAGCACTACACTGTGCCGCCATTAAAGAAGGCTAGGTTAGAGCTGGACACTCAGAAACAGGGCCAGATTCTCAGCTGATGTAAATCAGTATAATTCCATTGACTTCAGTGAAGCTACACCGATTTACATCCAGTTCAGATCAAGTCCAGAATCTCTGATTCTGCAGGAAAAGTTTGTATTCCTACTAAACCCAGTCTTCTGATGTGCTGAAGAGTTTTGTGAGGTGCTCAGCACCCTCAGCTCCCATTCAAGTCAAGAGGAATTGGGAGTGCTCAGCATTTCACTCCTGGTGGGTTGACGGACCCTGAATAAAAATGCCAGCAGGGTACGTAACATCTGACGAAGTGAGCTGTAGCTCACGAAAGCTTACGCTCCAATAAATTTCTTAGTCTCTAAGGTGCCACAAGTCCTCCTTTTCTTTTTGTGGATACAGGCTGAGACGGCTGCTACTCTGAAACAGGACATTTTCTGTTGGTCCAACAAAGAACGTTGGCGCAGGTCCCTGTGACGGCGCAACGACTCACCCCTGCAGCGCCTCCTGCTGGCCATCTGGGAATTAACTCTTTCCAGCACAGAGCACCCTCTGCAGGCCCGTGTCCCTCTCAGACCCCGGTGCCCTTTTTACCCAGGGTGCTGCACCCTGGCAGTACCCCCTCAGTCTCTATGGGTCTCCCTTCTCTGGGGAACGCCCAACCCTCTAATCCCCACCTTGCCTCAGTCTGGGCTACTGCGCATCATCATTATCAAGCCCCTGCACCTTGGGGCAGATTGCAGTGTAAGAGCCAGTCACCACAGGCAAGGGGGTTTGGGTCTGCTGCCTTTCCCTGCAACCCAGTACCCCTATGGGCTTTGGACCAGGCCCGATAGCCTGGGGAGTTGCCAGCCTAGAGCTTCCCTGCTCCTCTGGCCTTTCCCCAGCCCAGCCCACCCTCATTCCCAGTACCCTTTCTGCAGGCAGGCCCTACTCCCTTCAAAACTAGAGAGAAAGACCTTCTCCTACTGGCCCACGGCCCTCTTATAAGGGCCAGCTGGGCCCTGATTACCCTGGCTACAGCTATAGCTGCTTTCCCTGTCAGCCCAGCTCTTGTTAATCCCTTTCATAGATTCATAGATATCAAGGTCAGAAGGGACCATTATAATCATCTAGTCTGACCTCCTGCACAATGCAGGCCACAGAATCTCACCCACCCACTCCTGCGAAAAACCTCTCACCTCTTTCCCTCCTACAGCCCTCGCCCAGGGCTGTTTTAAGCCCCTCAGGACAGGAGCAGGGTGACTCTCCCAGAACCCAATAGGTACAGTCCCATTTCGCCTTGAAAGCCCAGGTATGTTACAGCTTGGCAGACCAGGAGTTTTAGAAGGACTGATTGCAAAGGAGATACCTGGGATGACTCTTCTTGCTAATCTAGGTGACATTATTGTTTTGCCTCCTGCTTTATAGGAAACACAGAGAATTCCCTGGACCATGCACGGTGGGAGCACATGCTGCTTCAGGTAGAGGATGGCTTTCAGATGTATTGTCACAGTCCTCTCTTCCCCCTCCAAATATATCAGCTGGGGAAAAAAATAATGATAAATTATTCATTATAAGCAGAGCTGGTCAAACCATTTCATTTGCAACTTTTGTTCAATTAAAAATGGCCTTTTTATTTTCATGGGACATTTTCAAATTTTTCAGGGTTCTTTTTTTTTTTTTTTTAAACACACACACAAAAAAAACCCAAAACAAAATAACCCCAACCCAAATAGAAAATGTTTAGTTTTTTGAAACTGAAGCTGATTTTTTTTCCAGTTGCTTTGCTGTTTGTCTCCTTCTCCCCCTCACCCCCCCCCCCGCTTTTCAATCACAAAGTGGAAGAGGGGGAAAAAAGCACGGGGATGAGGGATAAAGGGAAGGAAATGGGGAAAACAAAGAATTGAATAATGGTCATTTTTGATTTTGAAAAGCAAAATATTTTTGTGTTTTCACTTTTCATTTGTATGTTGAAAAATCAAGAAAACAAAAAAAATCCCACTTGTTTTGTGAAATGGCCTTACTATTGTTCAACCAGCTCTAGTTATAAATCCCTCTGTGTTACCCCTGGGAACAACACAAAACTTAACCAGAAACCCAGCATGCTAATGGTGCTAATGCATCACTGGGGGACGTCTAAAGGATTTTTTTTTTCTATTTGCCACTCAAAAGAAAACTTGCTCTGAGAAACCCAAAGAGGAAAAGAGACAAGACAAGGTTTGGTGTCTGTATCTCATGGAGAAGTCTTTGTGGTCAGAAAGAGCTCTTTACAGCCTCATGTAAATCCAGACAAGGAAGATTTTTATGGCGAGGGCTGAAAATGAAAGGAAAGGACCTAGTGACAAAGAAGCCCCAGAAGGTTTGGAGTTCCATTTGGGGTTGGATTACACTCTAAAATTTCCCATTCCAGATCCAGCCTCATTTGAAATTCTTTGGGCTCCAAAATCAACTAAGATTAGGTTCTCTTGTGAGGTTTCTGATATTTCCTGGCTGCTGTTCAAAAGTCGGGCCTGAAACAGCAAAGTGCTGAGAGTTACTAACCTCTGGCTGACTTCAATGGGAGTTGAGGGTGTGACCCCGGGTCCTTTGGGTACCCACTGGCAGAGGCCACAGGAGTGCATAGGGTTCCCAGGATTCCCTGGATCTGATCTCTATATCATCAAAGGGTGTCATGTAAAGCCTTTCCTGGATGCCTGTGCCACACTGCATAATCCTCATAATCATTGCACAGTGACTGGATGGATAATATCTAAGGCGTTATGGTTGTCTACTGAAATTGATGCTTTGAAGGTCTGTGCGTTGGGGCAGGTCACCAGAAGGTGATAAAGAAGTTTCTTTCAGGCAGAAGATGCTTAGCTGCTTGAATGGCTGTATGTAGACTGAGTAATTATTCACAGTGAATGCTAATCAATAGAGCAAAATTCTAATCAAGTGATTGCAAAGTCTCCAGAGGAGATTCGAGACAAGAAAAACAAACAAACAATAGGGGGTACCCTGTTTACAAGCAGACAATGGATGCTTGGAACTATATCTGGAGGTCCAGAGGTATCCTGCACCAGGTATCCTTCACCTATTGGACAAATTGCCAACTGGCTTGTCTTATGAATGGAGGATCACATTTGGTCTGGGTGTTTCCTGCTGGGAGAGAGATTTGGGGCAGCTATCCCTTGTGAGACAGGGGACTGTTTGGTTCTTTAAGTTGAAGCTCTAGAAGTGTGTTAGGATTTTATTTTTATGTAACCATTTGTGTACATTAATTATTCTTGCTGCTTCTCAAATCTCTGATCTTGGTGAATTAAACTCTACTTCTTTTCACTGTCAATGTATCGAAGTGTGTGAAATGGAGCAGTGATGCTGAGGTGAAACTGGTAAGGTGGTGTGTAGCAAACCTCTGAATTCTGTGAGTGTCCAGTGGAACAGGGGCTGGACATTCTGGGGATGTCCAGAGGACGAGCGGTTGGAGTGTACTGATTGCTTATCTGTGGAAGGACAGTGGATCCTGGACGGGGTGAGAAGGGTGTGCTTGTGTTTCCTGTGACTGGCAGAGTCAGGAGCTGACACTTGGCAGGTACAGAGAAGGCTTCCTCATGCTAAGGGCAGGTGGCAGTGAGGTCCCTCACAACCCTGGGTACCTTGGGAGGTGTCATAAAGGGTCCATAGCACTTCAGAAAAGGTGCCTGGTCCTTCGTAGTCCAGGGCCCTTTGTTCAAAGTTGACTAGAGCCATCGTCCCGGAAAATCACTCCTCGATGGTCAGATGTCTTGGCTCCATCTCATTCTCCAATTCACTGTCCATCTGGGTTTGGGGACTGAGAGGAATCCTCAGGCAAAGGTTCAAGAACAAGAGGCAGAGGAAGTCTGGGTTGTCAATGTTTATAGTTCTCAATAGGGAAATAATCTTCCCAGGACACCTGAATATTGGAAAGTTTACAACAGAACAAGGAAGCAAAAACCAACCAACCAAACAAAACCCCAAACCCCACAGCAGCCCCCACATTCTTGCAATTAACCATCTGCTTTAACTCTGGTTTTACACGCAGTTCCTAAGAACATCTCTGGAGATGATAGACGACAGTGCCTGGAGCAGCCAGATATCCCTTGAGTTGAGCTGGCAGATGGCCAGCTATGCCAGCCCCTCCAAAGAGAAGGTTTGTTCTCTGTTAAGGTTTAGTTTCTAGTTACTTTCCCCTGAAATTCTGATTGGAGGGCTGCATAAGGCTTCTCTCAAGGTTTCATTATTTGATATTTTATTCTGCGTATAAAATTTGTTTGTACTTATTCCCTGCTCTCTTGCCCCCCTGCCCTTCCAATATTTGCTTGGACAGGCTGCTTGTCTGTACTGTATTGTTGGTTCTCTGGCTGGGCTAGACGATGGGATGTTTCTGCAGCATGGGTGCTTGGACTTGGCTGTCTTGTTCCTTCCTGAGTGTTGCTGAGCTGGGTCTGTACTGACAGGCACGTTGTGTTTCTGATATCCCAGGGCTGGTCTCTTTCTTTCAGAGTTTCCTGTATAAGGCGCTAGGAACGTCCTTAGCAGCTTGTCAGGACCTGGTCCATGTTAAATCACAGATTCATACACTTCTGACGACAGCAGATTATATGGAAGCCCCTGAGAGACAGGTGAGGCCTCTGTCCCTCTCCCCATTTTACCAAGTAATCCCGGAATGCTCCCTGTGGGGCTCAGCTCTGAGTTGGCCTGGGACAGATGCCATTTTGCTTCCTATCCTCTTGATTGCTATTTCACTCAGCGCCCGCTCCCCATGTGTCTCAGGCCTGATTGGCACTTTACACCACTTTGGGTGAAAGGAATGGACTCGTGGGCTCTATCAGACACCTGGTTCGATCCTAACCTGTATTTCTCTTGGGTGACAGGGAGTCGTTTCCATCCTCGCAGTCTGTGCTGCGAGCCACTTGGACCTCACCTTGAAGGCACTTCAGGAGTTTGGGGCTGCAATGAGCCAGGTTAAGATTTCTGGGTTCGTCAGCCGCCTGAAGGTAAAGGAGCCAGGGGGTTCTCTCAAACTTCCTCTCCCTCTAAAGCAGGGGCAGCAGCCCCACGGTAGTGTCTGCTCCGGTCAGCTAGCATTGTCCCCCAGTGTATGCGTTCCACGTGATGCCTGCCGTTAAGCAGACAGGAGCACGATGTGGAGCTGGGGTTCTCTCAAATGATTTTTACCGTCTGATGTCTCATGGCTTGAGCGCCCCTCCCATGCACAATGTGTGGGAACTACATCAGTTGCTTGCATGGAAAAGCATTGAAGGTATTTTTAGCTGTTTTTTATTCCAGGTTAGTATTTGGAAATGAGGAGGTGTTGCAAGCAACATGTGGCTAACCAACCCGCTTTAGGTAGACCACCAGTGGTCTACGGATGACAATTAGGGAACCTCTGATTTAGAGCAGTGGTTCTCAACCTTTCCAGATCAGTGTCCCCCTTTCAGGAGTCTGATTTGTCTTGTGTCCCCCAAATTTCACCTCACTTAAAAACTACTTGCTTACAAAATCAGGCATAAAATTATAAAAGGGTCCTAGCACATTATTCCTGAAAAAAAGACTGCTTATTTTCCCATTTTTGCCCTAGAATTAGAAAATACATCAACTGGAATCTAAATATTGTACCTGCATTTCAGTGGGCAGTATATAGAGTAGTCTAAAGAAGCCATTGTATGAAATTTGAGTTAGTAACTTTGCAAGTGCTTTCTTTGTTGTCTGCTGTAAAACTAGGCAAATATCTAGATGAGTTGATATACCCCCTGGAAGACCCCTGCAGACCCTCAGGGGTACAGAAGTCCCCCTGGTTGAACACCACTGATCTAGAGGATAGGGCAGGAGACTAGGCCTCTGGGCTCCCATTGCTGGCTCTGCCATTTACTCACTGTGCAGCCTTAGGCAAGACATTTAGCGCCTGATCTTGTACCCACCAGTGTCAATGACTAAGCTCCCGTGTACTCCACTGCTGTCGGTTCAGCCTTTTTCGGCTCTCTGGGCCAGAGTTACCCAGTGGGAATGATGGCGATGGGGCGGCGAGTTCTATGGGCTCATGGTGCCCGGGCTCCAGCAGTATTCAAGGCTCGGGGGCCCAGCTCCACCAATGTTTGATTCATTCCAAGGCCAAATGAATCAGAAGAACTTGTCTCTAGTGATGTTTCCTATTGTCTAGGATTACCACCATGGGACAAGAGGCAAGACTCGCCGCACCCTGATGCTGACATACAGCAACGTGGCTGTCCATGCTCCAAAAGAGCAGCTTCTCTCCCGAGTAGAGGCAGACATCACAAGGAACATCATTCACCATTACAGAACCAGTTGTCAGGTAAGAGCCTTTGCATGATAACTGTGAGGGGCATTACCCTGAAGTTATAGAATTGCCTCTGAGTTTATAGAGAGAGGGCTTGTATTTTCTAAAACTCTCCTTTGAGCAATAATTTGTCATATAACTGAAATTTAAAACTGTAATGGATGGAGCGTGAGCTGTCACATGTTGTATCACTTTTGTTGCTCTTCTTTGTGTTTTCTCTAGTTTTTCTATAGTCTTCTGAAATTCTGTCGAGCACAGCTGCACAGTAATTCACATGGAGTCACACTCAGGCTATTCAGAATAACACTCTAACTCCCCTAATATGTATGTGTATCTAGCTCTATCTTTTTCTAGCCAAGAGAGAATGGTGCTAACTTGTATTTAGTTTCTTTGCTGTCACTCTGTTTCTTGGACTCACTACTTCCCTTCCCTCTTCTCTGTCGTCTTGTTTGTCTGTGTGCTCGTTATTTCTGTTTCCTAGGTGTCTGACTGCTGGTACTGACTCTCCTCTCAGTGCAACCTCGCCACGTCACTTTGCCATTCAATTCTGCCCTGTCTAAGTGAGAATCTCATTTAGCCTTTGTCAAAAAAGTTGATCACAGTTGAACCAAACGGATATCTTCCAGAAGTTCACAAATGCAAATATTCCATAGGATGGCCCCTGATCTTGACCTCTGCAAAACACCCCCTCTGGATACATTTCCTGCCTTTTGGAAGATTTAACAATCATGATTTCTCTCTGCTCCATATTCACCAGCCAGGCCATTTTGAGGATGTGTGTTATGTGGGACTATAGACATTGCTAATAGCTGTTTTGCATTTTGTTTTTCAGGTGCTGGGCATTGCTCTTACAAACAAGGTAAATTCTAAATAATCTGCCCTCAGCTCTTGCCTTTTCTATCCACAAGTTGCTTGTTTAAATTGCACAGAGCTTGATTTCCTTGCCACATCAAGCAGGAGTCCTGGCTGCTCTGGTGTAAGTGGCCCTGGATTTCTTTCATGAACCTGGCTTTTCTCTTTTTCTGAGGTGGGTGCAGAGCCAGGGTCCTCTGCCTTCTGGGGTCTGTGGACACCTCTCTCCTCTCCTGTGGCTAGATTTAATTCCTGATCTTTATCTTCTGGACTCTGGTTCTTCTCTCCGTTTCTCATCCACATCCTCTTGTTTCTCCTTCTGGATTATGTAGGACATGCACCTAAAATTAACCCTCATCCAGAATGTCACGGAGATTAGCTGTGCCATTTTGGAGACCAGAGACTCCCAGGAGTTCGAATTCTCTTACAAACTGGAGCTCCTTGGCTACATGCTGGTGAGTGATGAGGAGCTTTGAGGACTGAAGTACAAAGGAGTTTGTTGTAATGTCATCAGACTGGGTTTCCAGGTAGATGTTGTTTTATCCATTGGCTGTGACTGTACCACTGCAGTCTCATGAGCTACCTGCACGGCACCCAGAATGCTGCTGGGTCCACTCTGAGCTTGGCAGGGATGCCGACCTATTGTGGGCTGTAAGTGGCAGGAATGGCTTGTGTCTGGGGAGTTATCTTTCTGTCCTCCGTATAGCCTGCAGATGGCCCTACGGTCCATTTCTGAGGCAGAGAGCCTGCCGAGCACGGTGTCTGTTTATTACAGACCTGGCATATGGCCCTGTTTCAGGGTGTGAGAGGAAAGCCTCTCTGCCTTTCAAATCCATTTCCCATTTTTTTTAATTTCTCTATTCGTGCATTTCAGGACTTCATTAAAAAGGAACCACTGGATTCCCTGGCATCTCCAGTTCGCTACAAGGCAATTCTTGCCATTAGACATCTGAGGTAGGCTATTTTCTGCCATATTTCCTGGCACTGTGACGTCGTCTTTGTTAGTTCATGAGTGCCAGGTTGGGAGCAGTTTGATGCCTGCCGGGTTTGGCTCACATGCTGCTCACCAGCAGAACTTTAGTTCTTGAGGGTTTGAATGTGTCCATTTGGAGGTTTGTGCTTGAAAGACACAAACTTGGAGGTTGTGGGGCATGCAGTCCAATGCAGGAGAGTTCAGATGGGGAGGGAGGTGTCTGGCTTGCTGGTATGGGGAAGGAAGCTAGTGGGTTTCTCTAAAAAGGGGACTTGAAGCTTTAGCTTTACTTCTCAATGAGCCAATACTTAATAGAGGTGCAAAGAGGTGCTCAGCTGCAAAGTGAAGGGTTGTTTGCATTTAGGGTTTTAGATTGAGACAATCTCCAGTCATTGGACCCATTTCTTTTACTTGGAGCTGGTACTGAGTCTAATGCATGACTTTTCTCTCTCTCTCTTTCTTCTGCCAGCAAACTCAAACCATCTTTGACCTTGAAGGAAAACCGTGAGCTCCTTCACCAGTGTTTCAAAAGTTTGTTTCCCCTCCCTCCCCTGGAGAAGATGATGAAAGAGACAGCAAAGGATGCTCTGCCTATACAGGTACGTGACAACAATTCTCCTCAGGCACCATCCACTGTATTTCTGCCCAGCAGGCACTGGGTGATGGAAGTCACACATGGCCTCCCTGGCAAGGTTATGGTTAGCTTTCCCCAGCCCCCAGTCGTCGTCCCCCCCCACACACACAAATTATCTGTGCTGAGCCTCACTCCTTCTCTTCTGGTTTCAGTCACTGTACGTAGAGTCCTTGGAAGCCCTTGGCAAGCTAATGAAGACTTTGCTGGAGGAAGAACCAACCGCACAATGGTTCCAGGAAATGTTTCAAGTGAGTAGACCATTGAACCATGGTGAAGATTGTTTGTTTGTTTGTTTGTTTGTTTGTTTGTTGTTCTGTTACTGCAGGGAAGAGTCAGAGATTTAGGGAGTCAAGCTTCAGTTGTGGAGGAATTTTCCACAGTGGAGTGAATTGTCGGGGGGAAAAAGCACCAAATTCTTCCTGGGATAAGCAGGCATGTGCCCCGCTGAAATCCACAGAAGCTATGCCATTTTATGCCAGGGCTGGATTGGGACCAACTTCTTACAATGTAGTTGACACTACTTGGACCGGCAAGAAAATCACCACTGCAGTAGCCAAATCCAAGAGAACCAGTTGAAACTGATCACTTCTTCAAAGAGGAATTCATTCATATTGAGTTAAGCCCTGTGTATGGAAACTCATCCAGAGGAGACTTCCTGTTCCTCAGACATGAACAGAATATCTTGAAGAGCTGGGGAGTTTGATGCACCTTCAGTATAAAAATGAAGTTCTAAAAGGAGCTGGGCTGTGGGGGGGGACTTCTCTGCTCTTCTTCAAATTAATAAAAAGAAACGCTCCTCTCTGTCATTTGGCCACTCAACGTGGGAGAAGTTGCCCAGGAAACAACACAGCAGCAGACATCAAACAGCATGCAATGTGGTAGACAGCTCCCATCAGACAGTCTACAGGAGACATCACGTACACAGGCCCAGGTTCATCTCTCATGTAACTCCTTTGTCTTCAATCACTCAGAGGTGAATCTGGTCCCTGGCACTTCCATTAGACATGTAATTCCTTCGCTCCATGGAGGTCCGGTGCTTTGGAGAGGGATTTTAGTGACAATTAAACCTGTTTAAGAGGAACTTTTGGGAGGGATTTTCTGGTACTAACTCTGTCCATTCCCCTGCTCTACCAACAGCTACTAGAGACATGGCTCCATTCAGAGAAGGAGTGGGAGAGAGAAAGGGCCTTGCAGGCCACCATTCAGCTGCTGACTGCCTATCAAGAGACAGTTCATAGCACAGTGAGTATAGCCTTCCTCTTCCTTGAGCTGACTTCCCTGCTTATATCCGATCTGACACTCAACGCAAATGCATGAAAAAAGCTTCCAGGGCAGCAGCTGGGATCTCAAAGTGACTAAGATCCCTCTGCTTCCATAAGAGAGAGGTTTACACAACAATGCTGTGACCACACTCCGGGCAGACTGCAAGAAGTAGAGGACAGACAATCCCCCAAACTGATGGCTTATTCTAGAATTACATGCACCAACTCAACAGCAAAAGAGCTTCCACCCTAGTTTACAAAATGCCAAACACGGTCCCTTTTGCCATTCCAGACCTAGGCTCCCATCTAAACAGCCCAGTCTAATATAGTGAGGGGTTACTGAAAACCTGATTCACCATATGTGAGGTTCACCCATCATAAAGGACCAGATGCTTATCCCCAGGTCAAGGTGAATCTCAGGTCTTTCCCAAATAGCATGCTGCCAGCCAATCCTTAATAACGAAATTGAAGATTTCTTCTTAAAAGAAAGAAGAGAGTTACAAATGGTTAAAAGATCAATATCCATACAAGTGACTGTCAATGTTCATAGTTCAGGATCACAACAGTGATGGAATAAACTGCTGGCTTGTACAAGTCTCTCTGGAATCTTCCCAACAGATCAGAATCCAAAGGTAGCTTAGATGTAAAGACTGTTAGTTTTTCCATGCATTTTCCAGGTTCTTTCAAATGATGATTTGGAAGCTCTCTGTCCTATGGCTTACACTTTCCCTGTTCAAAGTTTCAGCAGACTAAAGATGACAGGATGAGGCCCGAGCCTTCTCTTTTCTAGCTATTCTAGCAGGCTGACAAGCCTACCTCACAAAAATGGTTACAGCAGGACCTTCCCCCGAGAAAGACTAGGCAATGCAGATCGCCTCCTGTACTTTGCTTTGAAGCTAATCTTCTATTTCCTGTGCATACACAGTAAACTAGTTACTCATTCGCATAAGGTGATTAGCCGTTCTTCCATTATAACACAGAGAGTTAAGCTGAAAACAATGTAGAAATTATTAGTTTCCTGCAGTATCTTACATCTTTGATTTTAAGGTTAACTGAACACCTTGCATACATAATGAAGACCTGAAAGGGAATGAGCATCGACAAGCTAATTTGGTTACATTGTGAAACTTCTAACCGCGTATAGATCAACACAGACAAATAGACTTAGCATCTATTGTTCATTTTTGAATGAGTTGAGGATTGCTAGTCTAATCCATCTCTTTGAAATTCACATGCAAGTGAACTGTCTTGATACAGTGGAAGTGCCTCTTGTTAAGTTATTATGGGTCATACCCAGGTTGCCTGGTCTGCCAGTGTCACAAATGCATTCTTGGTTCTTATGCTCCCAGGGTGGTAAAGGAAAATTTCTATTTAACCAGCTAAGAACATAAAACATAAGAATGGCTAACCTGCCTCCCGCAAAAGAATGGTTCATCTGGCCCAGTATCCTGTCTTCTGACTGCATTGTGTGAAGATATGCTTCCTTTAGTTTGTTTTAAACCTGCTGCCTATTAATTTCATTGGGGGACCCCTCAGTCTTGTGTTAGGTGAAGGGCTAAATAACACTTCCTTATTGACTTTCTCTACACCAGTCATGATTTTATAGACCTCTAGCATATTCCCTCTGAGTCGTCTCTTTTCCAAGCTGAAAAGTCGCTCTTTTTTTAATCTCCCTTGGATGAGAAGTTATCCCATAGGCCTAATTTTTGTTGCTCTTCTCCGTATTTCTTCCCATTCTAACACATCTTTTTTGAGATGAGATGACCTAAACTGCACGCAGTATTCAAGGTGTGGGGGTCCTGTAGATTCCTATCGTGGCATAATGATATTTGCTGTCTTCTTATCGATCCCTTTCCGAAGGGTTCCTAACATGTTGTTAGCTTTTTTGACTGCATGTTGAGCGGATGCTTTCAGAGAACTGTACACAATGACTCTGAGGTCTCTTTCTTGAGTGATAACAGCTAATTTAGACCCCATCCATTTCTATGTACAATTGGGATTATGTTTTCCAATGTGCATTACCCAGTACAGTACAGGAATCAGGGGCACAATGTTACCAGATGTGCCTGTTACTTTGGGGTAGGCTCATTGATTAGGGTTACTCTTCTTGGGGAGGGTGTCTGTAATTCTATTAATGTGCTGCTTATGTCACTTGTGTGTTCATAGGGAGCTCTACTCCTTCCTTCTGCAAGTGCCCTCCCAATGGAGCTACCCTGCAGGCCCTCGGTTCCCCAGGGCTGGGTTCCTCCAGCCCTAGAACTAGATAAACACGCACGCACGTACGCTCACACTAGCAGAGCAAGTCTGAGCGGACCAGGTCCATCAGCCCTCTCCAGCTGATCCTCTCATATGGCCCTGTACTCAATGGGCTGGGTTAAGCAGCACTTTCAGCTGCTCCCCTCTTATGTGCCCCAAGTTTAACACATCCCTATCCCACTTCCACATTACAATTGTACTGGTAGTAACCCACTTCATGAGCAAACCCCACAGTATTTTTGGGCGCTACCGGGACCTTTAGCTTAGGTAAAAGAAGGGTTGCTGCAGAGTAAATGGGGAAAGTAGAAAATACAGAGTAAAATTTGGAGAGCGAGAGAGAGGGAGAGAGAAGCAACCAGCTGAACCATAAAAGTTATTTATTGAATCATAGTGATAACTACACAAGGAGGGCTAAACAAACATAATGGTTACATTTGAAAGGTTAATACCTGAGGAAGAAAAGAAAACGGAGGGGCGAGGGGGGGGGGAATCTCATCCACTCCATGAGGCTTGAACTGGGTGGGGTTCCCAGGTAATGGTGGTAGCTCAGGGTCCTGAGTGCTGGAGACAGGCAGAGCCCCCATCACAATCAGTCAGGAGATGGAATCCCTTACTTGGGCATAGGAATCCCCTTACTTGGGCATAGATGGAATCCCCTTACTTAGGCATAGGTAGGGGGTTTTGTAGAGAAAATACAATGGTTCAAGGGAGAACACTAGATTTGTTTATGGGTAAACTAATGGGTTTTCAAGGGTTTTCTTTAGGCTAGACAATAGGAGCTGATCACTCTTGGCTATGGGTGGTGGATTTTTCCAGGGAGCTCACAAGGCAACTAGGCTGCTTCAGTATTTTAGGATAATAAAGATTTATTACTAGAATTGGTCTGATAATTGCTGAGCTAGGTGTGTGCAGGCATAGGTTCATTAGCATCTGGAGCAGGGATTCCCATGATGCAATGCGTCTCTGCTTTTCTGGTCCCAGAGTTCAGTGCGGTTCTCTGTTCCTCATTCTTCATGCTAATTCCTATCCCATCTTTCATGCAGATGAGGCTAGGGGAGTTGTCTCTGTTCTTCACTCTGTATTCAAATGGAGATGTCTTAATCTTGTCACCCTTCTCAGGAGGGGTGTAGGTGTGTCTCCCAACACCCTTCATTGTTCTCTGCAAGCCTTTTCTCTGATGGGTTTTGGTTCAAACAGAGACTGGTGGGGGCGGAGGGTGTCTTTCATGAGTCAGACAGGCTAGATACTGTGCCCTGGTTCCCCAAAAAACACAGAGCTGACTGGTCTGAACAATAAGGATGGCAAGTGAAGTCTAGTCCAACTGGAGACCATTCATTCTTCGTTCTTTGTTCTTTTTTCATTAGACTCAGGGAACTTTTGATCAGTTTGGATCTCTGATTGGACTAATAGCACCATACAGCTGTGATTCGCTGGCCACGTCCCGTCAGTGGGTGGTTGACAGTATCCGCTGCCTTCTCTGTATACAAGGTGAGGAGACCATAAGCAGGTATAAGGAATTCTTCACCTTCTTTCACTGTTGTAATGTCCATTTGTCTGCCTATCTAGTTCTTTCTGTCCTGTCTATTGTCGCTTAGATAACAGAATGGTGGGCATCTTGTAAATACCTCATTAGAAGAGTAGATTCTGATGTGTAAAGAGCCTAGCACACTTTTGGGAACTGTACAACTAATAAATGGTCTGCATATAGGTAGATAAGGGCTAAATTCCTTAGGGCTTGTCTACACAGGGACAGTAAGGAAAGTTAATCCAAATGAACTAAAGGTGTACATTTCAAGTGCATGAGGTAAATGGCATTAAACACATGTGTGGATGCTCTGATTCTGAATTAAAATGGGCCTTATTAATTGGAGTGAATTCCATGAATGAAACTAACCTGAATGAAGGCCACTTTAATTCTAAATAAGTGTGTCCCCACAGGTGTTGAATGAAGTTTAACTAATGCATTTTGAAAATGAATGGGGATTAGCTTTCTTGAATATCTCCATGGAGACAAGCCCTTGGTACTAAACATTTTCATTCTCTTTACCCTGCCACTGGCTGGATTGGAGGGGTTTCCTGGAATAATTCCGTAAACAAAAAGTTCTTCCAGCAGCCCTCTGGCATGAGCCTTCCGAGCTACTGGAGTAAGTAGAGGCCATTTTTCCCCTTTGTGAAAGAGTAGGATATTCTTTTCACCTAATGGTTAGATGTTAAGGGATAGAGCTTGGTTATCGTTTAAGGCCATTTCCAATGAGGGTGACCAGACAGCAAATGTGAAACCTCGGGACAGGGGGTGGGGGGGTAAGAGGAGTCTATCTAAGAAAAAGACCCCAAAATGGGGACTGTCCCTATAAAATCGGGACCCCTGGTCATCCTATTTCCAATGATTCTTAATCAGTCCTAAAAACAGTGTTGGTGATTCAGAAACAGAATAAGGGACTCCAACCTTTGAATGTACAACATAGTAATCCCAGCATTGTTTAGAAGTGACTGATGATGAGCCTGGGTTTCTTGCCAAAGTTTTTTGTCTATCCCCGTCTCTTTTACAAGGAGAGTTTGGTGGAGGGATTCACCTCTAAACTGGAACCTCTGATCTACCTGCATGAGTTGTACTTGAATAGGAGCTTAGATGTAAATAGTGAGAGCAGAGAGACTACTGAAACCAGACACACACACAAAGCTGCTCCAAGCTGAATACAGTGCTTGTTCAATCCTGGATCATTCACAATAACATACCACTACTGTTAACGTTCAGACATTTTCGGGTGTAATCCCGACTCCATTCCAGTCAACAGGAGTTTTGCCATTGACTTCAGTGGGACCAAGATTTTACACTATGCTGATGACAACATAGCACATGGATCCTCCCGTATGAAGATCCATGCAGTAGGGATTCAGTTTCCTTAATCGTTACAGTACTTTTTCTCCTTTTCTCCACTCCAGGCCAGTCCATAAACCTGGGCTCAGCAGAGGAGGAGCTGAGATGTCTCCGTGAAGCACTAAGAGCTCCAGACCCCGAGGCTCTGTTTCAGGCATCTTCCAAAATGGCCAGGGTAACTGACTCAAAAAGCTTGTGCGGATGTGCGAGTGACCGGGCACCGTTCATTTGACATTTGCTCTTTCATGATGCCTTTCCATACTCGGAGCGAGCTGTGGGAGCGGGGCGTTGGCTGCTAGTAACCAGCAAGATGCTTTTCATAGATGTGTGCTCTGAATGCCACGTAAAAACCAGATTCCACAGAACGTTGCACGCCCATGAAAATGTGCACGCGGATGCACACGCATGTACCTATCCAGCAGGGTCGGCTCTTGTTTTTTCACTGATCCAGAGCAGTGAAGCACAAAAAATAATGAAATAAAAGAGCCCCCATGCCGCCCTAAGATTGGCCGGAACACCGCCCCTTGCAATCTGCCGCCCCAAGCATGAGCTTCCTCGGCGGGTGCCTGGAGCCGGCCCTGCCATCCAGCCATCCAGGAGAAAAACTGTGTTAGTGGAACATCAAGCTGAGAAACCACCCAGGATTCATTCCGTCACCTTGTGGGTTTGCCTTCGCCGATATTTGTGTGCATGCCTCTCTTGACTGCCTTCTATATGCTGTAAAAAGATGCAGTGTATGTAAGAGACTACAAAGGGAAACTTACCTCCTGCCTATCCAGTACAATGTTGTGCTAACTATGCAACAGAGTCTTTGCCTCTAACCTGATATCATTAGTGTAGAAGACAAAAATGTAGTCTATAGACTAGAGAGAGAATTGTAATCCCAAATGGCGAGCTAGACAGGAGGCTAATTCACCATTTGCTGATGCAGGTATATCTTTTTTTCCATTTTTAAAAGTGCTGGAGCCAAACATCATTGCGGTCTCTCCTGTTTTTGATTTGTTCCCAGGTTGTTAGTGAATACTTTCCCTCCGAACAGGCCACAGACTTTATTGCGGCCACATTGGGTGGTCTGCTGTCTGCTAGCCCCACCTGTGCCACGGCAGCTGGACTATGGATGAAGATCATCCTGAAGGAGTGTGGAGATGCCATGCTGGACAAGGTAAAACTGGGAACTGGAGAGCTTTTCTACCTAAACTCTAGGCTTTTTGATCTTTGCCCTCATGTGTAAGGAAGAAAAATCTTGCTGTTTCTCCCCCTCGGACATAGAGTCGATTCCATCTCTGTTCCTACCCTAAGATAGGCAATGGCAGAATCAATAGCAGTAGACCGAGATAATCCAAGGGAAAAGGAAGATGGTTGGTTCTTTATTGGTCTAGCTTGTTGCCACAGTATTCAGCCAAGAAAGGCTTGAGAAAACAGACTCTAGGGAAAATACAAGAAGACAGAATGACTGGCACTTGGAGGCCTCCAGGTATTAGGAGGCCTATGGCTAAGGGCTACATGGATTAAAAAGAGCACTGGGCTATTGCCACCCTCTTGCCAGGTTTCTGAGCCTGGCCTCCAGCCCGAGCAGGAACAGCTCCACTTTTAGCCCCATCGTGCAAGCCCCACAGACCCCGGTTGACCTGAGCTCTGAAACTCACTGCTGTGGGATTTTTTTGCTGTGTAGACCTACCCTTTAAGAAGAGAAGGAAGGAGGGAGAAAACTCTAGTGTCTTTGGGATCCACTATTTATATGCCTTATTCTGGAGCCCAGTACATCAGGGCTAGATGAAAGGAGCACTCCACAAATCTTCTAACAAGGCTGGTGAAAGGCCTCAGGACAGGGAACCCTCGCAGCAGAACTGCCATGTTTGCACAGTGTTTTGAAGATGTGAAGGGCTAGGAATGAATATGAGAGGTAGTCACCTGTTCATAGTCCCAGGCATTTACACACTGTCTTTAAAGCACTTGCATATTTTGTGCTTGTGGTTGTTGATGAGCTCTGCATTCTTCGAGGCAAATGGTCAGATTTGGCTGCTTAAATGACACCTGCAAAATCTGGGCAAGCAAAGCCACCTTTTGTGCATGTGAACTGGTTTATGTAATGCATAGCTGCACCACCACATTGAATTACCTGGTATGTCTATGTGTGTGTCAGTGTTAATTTTTACAGCCGTGTGTGGGCAATTTGTGTGGGTTCAAGTTACGCAGACGTATTTGAACATTTGCTTCTTGAAGTGAGGCATTTCTAAAAAAGCAGCAAATGGCTAAATAAAGGTTTTGATTCTGTAGAGTGAATGGAGAGAAAGAAAAAGGGACATTTCTTTCTGGTTTTGTTCCTTCCAGGTGCCAGATATCCTGGCTATACTATATCGCCACATGCCTACTATCCAGGAGGGCAGCTTGAGGCAGTTCCTGGTGGAGGCAGTGTCCATTCTAGCTCACCATCACCAAGAGGCAGTGATCTCCAGCCTCCTCAGCAAACGTCTGCCGATGGACAGGTATATACCGCTACCTATTGCATTCATCTTGGTAAAACCTGGATCCCACAGCTTTACTAGGAGATGTGGGGCTTCATTTAAGCCGCAAACAGTTTGGGATCATTCCTAAGGGTTAATAGCCTGACTCTTTCTGCAGGAAGGTCCAAGAACATGTTAAGGTGGGGTGCGGAGAGAAATTAAGTGTCATTCTGTTTCCATTCATGAATAGCTCCTTTGACATCCTAAAGATCTATCTTTACGGGTATAACTGGAGTGTATTGTTGGAAACATCTACCTCTCTAGACTCCAGAATTGAGCTCACTCTGGAAATGAGCAGTGGCTGTTGGTTTCCTGGTAGCATGACAGCTTCAGGTGCAAATCCCTGGCTGATTGCAAAGACTAGGGCCAATATTATCATCAGACCTCTGCTTGGTATCAGTGAGGGTGTGGCTGCTAGAGCAGAGTTGCCATCCTTGGTACTTAAAAGTGGACTGGAAGCAGATCCATCATTTCATTTCAAGATCCCTAACTGAGGTATCAGTTATCAGTGCTGGAATCTAAGACCATAAGAACAGCCATACTGGGTCAGACCAAAAGGCCATCTAGCCCAGTAGTCTGTCTTGCGACCGTGACCAGTGCCACATGCCCCAGAGGAAATGAACACAACAGGTCATTGTCAAGTGATCCATCCCCTGTTGCCCAGTCCCAGCTTCTGGCAAACAGAGGGTAGGGACGCCATTTGTGAAGGGGACCTAGGATGGCCATGAACATTCGTTCTCATAGTTGTATGTCCATCTAGTAGGAATCTGGCTTTTCTTTCATCCACTTGCCTTCCAAACCCTAGCTCTTTGGGAGCCACATGCTCATGATTCCATATTGACTGGGAAGTGGAGAAAAGAGGAAGTGAGGTTGGCGCTCTGTGTCCTGTCCTTCTGAAGTCTAGTATTAATGGTTAGGCTGCAGGAGGACTAGGTCACTTAACTTAGTTCTGTAACTGGAAACTCAATATTTAAACATGAGGAGCATTAAAGGAGGACAGGACTCCTAACTCTCTCATCATAGGCAAGGAGAACATTTGGTCTTTGCTAAAATATGACACATTCAGGGTGAGCCACAAAAGTGTCCAGGGCTCACCTGTAACTTCTGTTAAACTGCAGTGACACCGCTGAGCAGTGGAGATCTCTGGGGGGAGACCCCTTGCTTGCCACTCAAGTCCTACGAGCCCTAATCGAGAAGATAAAGACTCCAACAAGAACAGAAGGCAGCATCACCTCAGAGACCGAAATTGACAGGCATTTGGCAGCTGCTGAACCTCTCTTAGTAAGTTAGATGGCAGACACGTCTTTCAGGCTTTCCTGTGCCCTGCGATAATCCTGCTGATGGAAAGCTGGAAGTGTGGTATAATATTGCTGTGTGGGCACTTCTCCTCTGATGGACTGTTTCCCTGAGTCCAGCTCTGCTGCCTGTGGAACACATACGGCAGTTTTAGATACGTTACTGATTTACTTCATACTATCTGGCCATTAGAAAGTCTTTGGAGCAGGTTTCTTTGCAAATCTTCCTTTGGACTCACAGCATGCCTTGGGAGGTCATACACATTTGTACAGATGTGGGAAAGTGAGCCACGAGTTAAGCAAGTTGCTCGCTGTCATTCAAGTTACTGGCAGAAGGGAGAATTTCGTACAGCAGATATCAGACGGGGAGAGAGGGTGTGATGGTGTTGGGAAGAGATCTCCTTTTTTACCATGCTCTCCTTTCAGGCAACATGTGCCATCTTTGAGGTGGTGTCAGCCCTGCAGTCGAGCAAAGCTGTGCGGGAACTGCTCCCAGAGTTGTTTCCTCTTCTCCTGCAGCAGGTCAGCCAAACCCTCGGACAAAAGCTGCCTTTGCCAACGAGAAGCAGCCCGAGAGAAATCCGAAAAGGGCTACAACTTACTGAGGGCAACCCTTGCCGGTAATTAGAAGGAAGGGAGAGAAACCAAGAGAATTCCAGGAGAGTTGTGTGACGCTCCCCAGGAGTTCCCAGGGTTATGAGGCACCTTACCACCACGTGCCCTTCGAGTGAGGAAGTCTTGTGTGTGCCTGCTGTGGGTCAGTTCCCTGAAACGACCAGGCTCTGGCAAAACAAACACTGCCACCCAGGCCTCCTCAGACCTCAGTCTCTTTGTACAGGTTAATGACAGGCACACACCCACCCCCGAGTCCTCTGACAATTCCGTATAGTGTCCAGCCCTTTATCCACTGAACTCCCACAGAATTGTCAGGCCTGCTGTTCCCAATGGAACAGTACACACCCGTTTATTACTTCTACTTTAGACTCTGTACTCGATACTTAGACTCTGTACTGCAAAACACACAGCACTAAGATATATTTCTAGTGAAAACAAGAAGGGAGATTATCAAAGAACAGAGATTCCAGTGACCGTCAGTAAGAATGCAAGCAAAAAATGGTTACATTTCAAATGAAATCATAACTTGCTCCTAGAAACTAAACTTAACCAACAGGTTAACCTCCTGTCTAAAGATGTTTCTCACCCAAAGTTCTCAACCAAGCCTGATCGCGACCCCTCTTTCATGAAGCAAACTCGCGGTCCATCTACTTCCTAAGTGAAAGATGTCCCCAAATAGACTAGAGCAAACCTTTGATGTGTACCCCCAAATTGGGTCCCCACCCCCTGTCTACTTCCTGCTACTTTTCTTTCTTTAAAGTTCTCACAGTCCTTCTCAACTGAATGTACATTAAGCATGTAGGGTTCACATGTAAACAAACAGATGGATAAACATTTCTTGCCTGAAAGAAAACCATTTTGTCACCTTTCCTGGTGACTAGTCCCGAGACACAGATCCTAAGAATGTAATTTTCAATGCATATCCATGACTCTTTACACAGCATCTGTACATGCGTTTCACAATGATATTGGTGACATGGGCTTTTATTTGAGACTCATGGGGCAATCTTTTAGTGAACTAGAATGTACGTACCAGGTCCCTCGGCACCCACTCTGTGCCCCTCGCCAGTTAACACTAAGATTCCTGAGTCCTCAGTTGACTTCAGCTCTGGTAGCACATTAATGTACATTTCCCACCAATCTCACAACATGATTAGTTTGTCTTCTTGTTGTGTTTCTTTATTCCATGCCAACAAGGTGCTCAAATTACAGACTTCATGGTTTTATAATGTCTCTGAATTTTCCTAGGAAACCAGGATCTCAGCTCTCTTCACGGATGGGCAGCAGGTATCAAATAAACATAAGGAAGTACTACTTCACACAACACACGGTCAACCTGTGGAACTCATTGCCAAGGGATGTTGTGAAGGCCAAAAGTATAACTGGGCTTTTTTAAAAAAAAGAATTAGATAAGTTCATGGAGAACAGGTCCATCAATGGCTATTAGGCAAGATGGTCAGGGATGCAACCCCAAGCTCTGGGTGTCCCTAGGCCTCTGACCGCCAGAAACTGAGACTGGACAACAGGGATTGGATCATTTCATGATTGCCCTGTTCTGTTCATTCCTGCTGAAGAAGCTGGCATTGACCACTGTTGGAAGAGAGTGTACTGGACTAGATGGACCATTGGACTGGCCCAGTAAGGCTGATCTTAGGTTGTGGCCACAGTGGGTCAGGTTTTCAAGATGGGTGCCTCAGTTTTGTCCACAAAACTTGAATTTGTTCAGATGGATGGGTACCTAGCTATGTGATTGCTGGCGCTGCAGACACGAGTATAGATTCTGCTCATGCTGTTGGCCCATGTGCAGGCCCATTTTAGGTACCTATATGTGACGGGGTGGTAGGCTGTGCCCCGGCCTCTTCCATGGACACAGACTGCTCCGAGTCCCTCCAAAGTGTTCTAGGGATGCCTGCTCCTGAGATCCTGGTGGTAAGGGCTCTGATGACTGTTTGACCCCAACGGATGATCTTAAGTCACCTTTACGCTTGACCTTTCTTTTCTTTCTCCTCCCTCTTGTCTATACTTTCGTGTCTAGTTTTCTCCAGACCCTTTACATATATTTCCTCTTTACCTGGCCCTTCAGGTTTTATTTCCACCCTCCTGGGCCTCCATACCTGCCTTGGTGTTCCTGTTAGAAAGGGATTCCAGTCCATGCCCAGTAGAAGGCAGTGGGGCAATCCATCCACTACCGCTACATGTTTCTGCCTAAACTTCCCCTTAATTTTCAGAGTCCTTAAAATTGGGCAGAATTTCTTGTCCCATGGACACTGGGCAGAATTTCTTGTCCCCATGGACCTGGTATTCAGTTTTGATCCTACCTCTCGGAAGTATCCAGTGGGGTTTCACTAACTCCTGCCTGATTAGCAAACAAGATGAAGCTGTGTCCATTAGTCCCTTTGGTGGCTCCTCCCTACCCAGACCGATACGGTAGGTACTTTCTTTTTTCTTTCCTGCCTGGGAGTCTTGTCCCAACCACAAAACTGGGCAAACCCACAGTCCATTTTAGGACAGTCTCTTTTTAGATGTCCTTCACGTCCATGTCGGAAGCACACTGTAGGCCAAGCTCCCACTACAGTTCCTTGAGGCTCCTCCCTCTTCTTCTTGCTGCCCTTCCCAGCTGTAGGCACTCTGGTCCTTCTCAGATCTAGTCCCTTAAACCACTGACTCACTCTGGGAATGTCCGCCTCTGTAAATTCCTCTCACTTTAACTGTGGGGTCCAGATGAACTGGCTGGCGCCACAGAACCCATCCTCGGATATGCTCAGGGAGACTCTGAAGAAACTTCCAGAATCATGCAGTCCATGATCTCCCCCACAGTCTGAGTATCTGGCCTTACCAATGAGTGGCCCAATCTTTTAATTCCTGTCCAAATGCACAGAGGCATAATCCCTCAATCCATCTTTCAACTCTACATTTCTGGCAGTACTTTTCTGTGGACAGGCCCCACCTCGTCCAGCATGGCTGCCTTAATCATGTCATAATCTCTTGCCTGCTCATCACTAAAAGCCCTGTATGTGCTTCCCCGGTTAAATAGGGTGTCAGTTGAAGGGCCCACATTGTTCTGTCCCTAGGAGGTCTCACTGCTGCTCCTTGAAGAGTAACCAAAAACACATCGGGGTTGTTCGCAGGTCCCATTTTACAGTCTGATCTCCTGTTCCTGGTTTCCATTTCCTGTCACAGGACTCACCAAACTTTGGAGGAGTTGTTGCCAGACCTGGGCTTGCTCCCGTATAAATTCCTGACGGCTCTTTTGCTGTTAAACCTACCAGGCAAGGAAAGGCTGTTTTTCTGCCTGGTGGGATTGTTGGAAGGTCTGTCGGGTCTTCTACACCAGTGGTCTCCAAACTGGGGTGCGTGGGATGATCCCAGGGGGAGCGTGGCATTAGTAGCGCCGCCGGACAGCACTCTGCCGTTTTTTTCCCTTCGGCGGCAGCTCTGCACAGGGAATAGGCACCTGTATAAGATAAAGCCCCAAATATCAGGACATCTGGTCACCCAAGTTTCTTTCTCTGTCTGTTCCCCTCAAAGGGCTCCTGCCCATGTCCTTTTACACAGTTTCCCTGTTAATGGAATGATTGGTTCCTTGACTCACTAGCCCTAATCTGACCTTGTAATCAGGTACACCTCTATCCAATTAGGCCTTCTGTGAGGAACAGAATTAGTAGGAATAGTGACCAGAGTGCTGACTCAAGTGCAAACCCTCAGCACTCTGTCACCTCATATCTGGAGATATGACCCCAGAATGTCCATTAGTGATCACCACACTCGATGCCCCCTGTTTATGGGTCCTGATCATGTACCTTTTCCATATCACTTTACTCTGCTAGTGCCCATAGTCCTTGCAGAAAGAGAAAAAGGACTGCAAAATTTTGTCCCTAGCAAAACTAGTCCTATGAGATGTATGAGACTGAAACTTACCTCCCAGCATCAAGTCCTTCTAGGGACACTTGTGTCCAGGACATTGCCAATGGATGAACTGCCGATTGAACAGCAGACCTGAGAAGTAGCCGGGGCTTCCTGACTCTCTGTTCAAGCTGCACCTTCCTCCTGATTGCTGCAGTTCTGTGCCTCTCTTTCCCCAGGCTTTCTATCAAAGCATTCGAGTCTGTGCTTTTCAAGGGTGGGAATGAGAGACTGGTGAGAGCGCTCAGGAAGCAGAGCACTTGGATTCTTCTGGAAAACCCCAAGACTCACCATGAGGGAGTGTGTCTGCTGGTGAGGTAAGAGATCTAGGAGGCATCATTTTATCCTTGGGAATCAGTAGCCAATAGAGTGGCTGAGAGGGAACCTCCCGTTTATAGCTTTGTGGGTGGGTGGGGGGGTGTCCTGGGTGGAAACACACAGCTCCCACTCCTAGATATCAGAGCTGTCTGCTCAGAGCAGCTGAGTTTTTTTGAAGTGTGCAATCTAGCCCATGAGCGGTTTCTTTTGTCTTCCAGGCTTCTGCTAAGATCTGGACTCATAACACCTGAGATCATACAGAGCCTCCTCCCCTGGGTGAATTCCCCCACAGAAAACCACCGAGTCACCAGCACAGCTTTCCTTGCCCAGGTAAGACACAGGGCTCTGAAGAGTAGTTTCACCATTAGACTGTTGTCTGCCTTTCTTTCGGGAGTTGTACAGTTCTGTTCATAGGAGTAATTGTCATTTTAGACTGTAGAATAGGTCCTTCTTTATATGGAAACCTCACCAGGAACTTCACAATACCTTTCTGAGTCCTTCTCTCTCTGTGGTTTTTATTGCCGTCATTGCCTATACTAGCTACACAACCACAGGTGCTGGCTGAGAGAGATACGGACAGAGTTTGGATGACTGGACCTCTTCTGCCAAGTGCTAGTGCTGATCCTAACCAACAGCTCCTGATTTTGGTTTCGCTCAGCAGATCTTCTGAATGAACCTAGTGTCCTAATACTACCAACCAAGCAACCTACAACTACATTAATGTCTCTCTTAGGTTCTCATTACTCTAGTATCTGAGTACCTCCAAACTCTTTAATGTCTGTATCCCCACCACACTCCTGTGAAGTAGGGAAGGACTATGTTTCCTATTTTACAGGCAGGGAACTGATGCACAGAAGGGCTAAGTGACTTGCCCAAGGTCACACAGGAAGGCTTTGAGGGAGCAGGAAATGGAACCTGGGTCTCCTAAGTCCTAGGCTAGTGTGATACCTGCCGCAGCATCCTCCCTTTCCACAGCCTTCCTCCAACATCTGCATCATATTTCCCACTTATGCTAAGCAACTATCTTCGGGGCTCATCCGCTTCTAAGAAAAACAACCTCTCTTTGCCTGTGATGGGCTGTACCTGAGCTTTGAGGCTCCTTACAAGAGGCCCCGTGGTCCTACTACACCCTGCCCCAGGAAAAGAGCCCCCAATCTGCGTCTGTCTAGAGAGGCTTCATGAAAGCAGCCAATCCGAGCCCATGAGGCTCAGCTAAAAGGAGCTGAAGGGCCTTAGCAGGTCAGTTCCTGACAGGAACTGGAGGGGCAAGAAAGGGCGCTGCTCTCTGGCCACAGAAATTCAGGGGACAGCCAGAGTTTGATTCTGGCAGCCTTTACTTAAGCTGGGTTTTCAGGAAGAGAGTCCCGAAGAACTTTAACCCTGAGGTGAGGGTGAAGCTAAAAGTGGCCGGTAGGAAGAAGCGACAATGAACTGAAATCAAGCAGTGCCTAGCTCCTGTTTATAGGATCCATGGTTTGGAACCCAGAGTTAGGGGCAGGCCCAGGTTCCCCTTCCACCAACAGTGGCATAAGCCCCATGGAGGGGACAATGCTAATGGAGAGCTTGAACAAAGGGCAGAATGTAAAGGACCCAGAGTTGGGGCTGGAGACCCAAGTGAGGGCAATGGGACTGTTCTGGACTACCCCAGAAGGGGTTCATTTGGACTTTGGGACTCAGCCAGAGGCCTGAGCCACAGAAGGCTCACTGAGGACGGCTGGCAGGGTGCACCAGGGGTGAGAAAAGGACTGTGATACCATACCCAGCCACTAAGAGGCTCTCAAGAGGTGAGTGGATCCCTATTCTAGTGCCCAAAAGGAAAGCTCCATGTTTTGTAGACCTTTCTCATTTGTGTGGAATACTAAAGTTACAGTGTATTATGTGCCAAGTATCAGAGGGGTAGCCATATTTGTCTGTATCCTCAAGACTGGGGCTGTAGGAGGACTCCTTGTTGTTTTTAGCGTATGACATGTCTGCTCAAATTCTATTCCCAATCTTAATGATCCTATTGGGGCTAATGGACAGGTTGATTTTCTTTCAGCTAATGAGTGATCCCATGCTCAGGGAGAAGAAGTTCCTTAAGCCAGTCTTACACATCTTGGAAGAAAGGTCACAGGATAGGAACAGCATTGTCCGGCAGATGGCTGTAAGAGGCCTGGGAAATTTAGTCTTTGGGGCACCTGAGAAGGTAAGAGAGAATACTGACTAGAATGCAGCATAACTAGAGAAACCAAGGGAAATAGTTCTTCGGAGTTTACAGAGGCTGCACACAATGCACTAGGCCAAATTCTGCTCTCTCACATACCCGAGTAACCTCTTTGCAGTCAATACAGGGCAAGCTAGATCCTTTGCTAAGCTGGGCATAAGCAAACAATCTGTGCACTTTAATATGACCATGTGTAAATGTCTCCATCTAGGAATAAAAAATGCAGGCCTTACTTACAGGATGAGAGACTCTATCCCAAGAAGCAATGATGCTGAAAACCACTTGAGTCATGGCAGAGAATCAGTTGAACATAAGGTGTCCCAATGCGAAGTTGTGGCCAAAAGGGCTGAAATGATCCTTAGAGGCATAAAGAGAGGAATCTTGAATAAGAGTAAAGAAGTTCTTTTCCCTCTGAATATGATGCTCATGTGAGCACTGCTGGAATGCTGTGTCCAGATCAGGTCTCCACAATTCAAGAAGGATGCTGATAAATTAGAGAGGATTCAGAGAAGAGTCACAAGAATTTTCAAAGGATTGGAAAAGATACCTCTAGTGATAGACTCAAGGAGCTCAATCTATTTAGCCTTACAAAGAGAAGGTTAAGGAGTGACTTGAGGACAGTCTATAATTACTCACATGGGGAACACATTTTGAGAATGGGTTCTTCCCATTAGCAAACAAAGGTATAAGAAGATTCAATGGGGGAAAATGAAACTAGACTAATTCAGACTGGTAATAAGGCATTGATTTGTAATGGTAATTTTAATTAACCATTGGAACAATTTACCAAGGGTTGTAGTGGATTCTCTGTCACTAGCAATTTTAAAATCAAGATTGGACGTTTTTCTAAAAGATACACTCTAGTTCCAACAGAGACTATTTTAGGGAAGTTCTATGTTATGCAGGAGGTCAGGCCGGATAATCACAAGGGTTCCTTTTGGCCTTGGAATCTAAGTAACTAGGAATCTAATGATAGGATGACACAGGTGTATTATGGCACCAAGTTTGGCTCATTGTAGCTCGAACCTGGTCTGAAATATAGCTATAGGTCTCCGGGGGTGGGAGGGGGAGATGAAATTCCCACAGCTTCATAACTGCTAAAGAGAACGTATTAGAAGTGTGATCAGTGATCAGTGTTCTTTAATGTCATGTTTTTGTCCAGGTGAAAAAGCACAAGAAATTTCTTATGGTCATACTGATCAGGGCCTTAAGTGACCCTTTCAGTTCTGAAGTCATTGGCGAGAGCATGAAAGCAGTGGCCAAAGTCCTGAAGGAGCTGAAAGAGAAGGACATAGGTTCTTCCTTCAGAGACCTCACCCAACAGATCCGGACCTACTTTGACAACGTATGTGACCAGAACTCTCCAGCCCCAGTTCAACCGATCTTGATTAGACTCCATTTACTCCCTGGGCATTGCTCATGTCAGAGTGAAGAGATGTTTCGGCCCCAGGGAAGAGAGGTGTTTTACGGAGGAGGAGAACATTAGGAGGATGGGGATGACATCCCTGCTCCCACAGTCTCCCCCTTCTGTTCTTCTTTCTTGCCACTGAGAACCTCAAAGAAAGTCTGAATACTAGATTAGATAGCTAGATAACCATGAAAAGGGGGTTCCAAGGTACAATAGAGAGTGTTGGGCCTGCTCTATACCATTTTTATGTGAGAGGGTTGGAATGATTCCGTTTCTGCAGAGAATTTTGAGATTTCAAATTTGGTTTTGTTCCTAGTTGTGGGACTCCCTCTCCCCAAACTTCAAAACTCTTTGTGAAACGGAATTACTATTCTCAACCGAGCTCTATTGAAAGCCTTGGGTCCGGGCAGTCTGCTCTCGGTGCTGGGAACCCAGGTGCTGGGAACCCAGGAAACTGTGGGAGCTAGAAGTGCCAGGGAGTTGCAAATTTGAGAGCCAGGGTCCCAGACGCTGTGGGTTTGGAAGCCCACGATCCCAGTCAGCCTGCTAGATCGGCTTCCAAGGAGCTGAATGGGTGCACTGTCAAGACAGCAGGCAGGTTTCTAAGGACCCCTGCCTGGCTTCTGGAGGAATTTCATCAAAATGGAACTGTCACTAAAATAGTTTGATGAATCAGCAAATTCAAATCAAAAATTCGTTCATGAAAGTGTTTCCGACTAGCTGTAGTTGGAATCCCTCAACTTTAGCATAGAAGAGATGGCTGTGCGAGGTACGTGATGTGATTGTCCCTTAGTTACTAACTTGTGGGGCTTTCTTGGCTGTAGGAGGACGATGCTCTTCGTTTATTGTCCTTTGTCCTATTTGGCATCCTGGCCCGCCTGACCAAAAGAAAATGGAAGGGCTATTTCGCCGAGCAGGTTAGACAGAGCTGGGTCACACTTCTGCTGCACCTGCAAGACCCGAACCCCAGGGTTTCAGTGGTAAGACCGAGAGTGACTTATTTAACTAAGCCAAAAGAATCTTCCTCCCAATGCCAGGGGAGCTCTGCTATTCCTGCCTGCTGTGGAGGCCCAAATTCTCCCCTTAGTTCATTGCCCTCCTGCTGAGTCAGTTCCCGCCAGGTTGCTCCATGGCTGCCTCACCAGAATCCAGGATAGGTCATGGGTCTGAGCCCAACAGCTCTCTATTCCTGTCTGTCTCTGCACCCCAGGCCCCTGCCTCCCCAGAACAGAAGAGAGACCTGGTGAAGCAGCTTTCATAGGTAGATCTGTTCCAAAAAGACATTGATGCTACCTCCAGGTTGCAGTGGAAGCTCTCCCCTCTATTAGTCATTCCTGCATGTTTTCTGCCAATTACATCCAGATGAATCCCTTTTTATCCTGGAATAGATGAGCAGGCAAGCAGATAAGTTCCCTTTGAATGACCATAGCACTCAGTAGGGAACAATTAAATGGTGTGACACGCTTTCTTTTTTTCAGGAATGCAGAGCTACGTTTCACCTCTGTGTCCCGTTTTTGGGACTGAAGAGGCTCCAAACTGCAGTGAATGAACACCTTGATAGCACAGCTGAGCTGAAGCCTGAGGAGCTCCAGGTGGACATTTGCAGACACCTTGTGAGTGAGCTGTTGAAGTGTCTGAGATTCTTGACTGGAGTGGCGTGTGGTGGTGTAGAGATGTGTGATGGATAATGGAAATAACGGTCAGAGTGGGATATATGACTGAGGGTGATGGAAAATGTAAATCTGCCACAGATCCCCATTTTTCCCACGTCCACCCAGTCACCTGTTCTTTTTCTGATTTACCTGTGGCTCGTAAAAGCATGTGCTGGCAGTCAAAGGGCACTTCTAGCCAGAGAGAGCTCATGTGTCCCTGATTTCCTCTAGGCCAAAGAGAATGCCGAGCTGCTGGAGAACTTGTACAAAAGCACCATCACGTACTTCTGTAGCAGCTGGGAAGAGATGCGGGCAGTTGCAGCCAAGTTAGCTGGTGAGAGATGATGCCCAGTGTCCCTTTTGGTATTCCCATTGAGGGAGAGAGAAGAAAATCCCACTGTGCAGCACTGAGCTGCCATTAATCTCTCTGTGCCTCAGCTTCCCATACATAAACGGGGATGTTAATATCCCTACCTCTCCAGTGTGGTGGTCGGAGGAAATCATGACTTGCTATAAAGTGCTTTGGGATTGTTGCAGGGAAAGCATGGTGCAGTCATTTAGTAGTAAAGGCTGGGACACTGTCTCGTAGGGCATGTTTACACTTGGAGCTGCGGGTCTAATTCCCAGCTTGATGAGACATACCCGCACTAGCCCTGAGTGCTAAAAATAGAGAGTAGCTGCGATGGCAGGAGCAGCAGGAAGTTTAAGCACCCCAAGTATGATCCCATCCAAACCCCAAAGTCGATTCTCAAGGTGGCTAGCTCCTCCCACTGCTCGTGCTGCTTTAGCTACATTCTAATTTTAGCATGCGAGCGCTGTCCGAGCTAGAGTGGGCCTGTCCCATTGAACTGGGAGTGATCTCCCTCGCTCAAAGTGCAGACCCACCCACAGTGTTGCTCAGTGCTCTTCACTACTACTTCATCACTGGGAGGCATGCAGCCCACCTGCCCTCAGCGCCTGCTGTTTCAGGTTGCTGGCCACACCACCTTGTCAAGGAGGCAAAAGGTTCCTCCGCTTTGGCCCTGTGCCCTCTTCTCCCAAGCATACCCAGGTGAGACAGGCAGGCGTTGTGCCCTAAGTCTCACCTATCAGTCACCTTGTGGGATCCCTGCTTAGAACTCACTTATTCCTGGCCCCAGTCCTTTGCTCAGACCACTAGACCAAGACACTAGCTTAGTATGTCTCCAATAACTGACAGCAGTGGCAAGAGGAACACAGACTCTTTAAAGCAAATGGGTTTTGTGTAAACATTCTTAAAAAAAAGTCTTTCTCATTCTCTTCAGTGTGGACTCTAAACTGCACTAGCATCCTCTTGCCCACTGCTCACCCTTAGGCCCACAGTAGGAGAGGCCAAAGACCTGTCTAGGGGCTGCTAATATCACTTTGCACTCAACAAGGGAAGGTTTTATTGTTGTTGTTTGTTTTCCATTGTGTATTTAGGCATCATCCTGGAACACACAGACAGGCAGCGTATGAAATGGCTGGATCTGGAACATCTGCTGATGTGTAAGTAATAAATACAGCTGAAGTTCTGCTCATCCGTGAGTTCTAAAGGAATTTAGCTGACAAGCAGCTGTAACCGATAGCACTGGTGCAAAGTGCATCAGCCATACGTCAAAGGACAAATTCACTCTTGCCCAGTAGAAAGTCAGCTTTAATTTCCCCTGAAGGAGGAAGCTGCAGAGGGTGTGATGTGAGTCCGTGCATCTCCTGGTTGTCCTGGCAAGGCCCCCTCCGCAGCCAGTGCTATCCACTCTTTGGGCTTTATTGGCTCTCTGTGGACTCCCCAGGTGAGGAGAAATTGTAGCCACTTTCTGCGACCCCAAATTTCCCACCAGCAATTTTTCTTCCAGTAGGTGCCCTGCATCCTGCACAAAGCAGCTTGGACCTGGCCTCTGTTCAATTCCAGGGTTATTGGAGCTCAGACAGTGGCTCCTGAATGGAGATGGAAAATAAACTTAAAAGTGGAAGCCATTGAAACAATGGACCTTCTTCCATTTACAGCAGAGTGGATGACTTTCTGGTCGAGTCAGGGTCTCCCCGCTTGTTGGGAGCATGGAAGGGAGCCAATGGAGGAAGCTAAAGCTTTCTTTGTATTGGAGAGCTTCTGTAGCGTGGTATTCAGAGGTAGTAAGTCTACAGCTATTTCCGGCACGGGTGACAATATGAAAAGTGAGGCATATTCATCTCTCATGTGTCTTCCACCCCAATAGAAGGACTGAGCCTAGTTTCACATTTTACCATGTGATCATTCTTCTCTGGTACTTCAAGATTCTGTGATCACGCTTAGCTGTGATTTGACAGTCTGTATACTAACATGTTGTCCTGTGTCATTTCAGCTCTCCAAGTCCTCAAGAAAGACCCAAGTCCCTCTGTCCAGCTGGTGGCAACAGAGGTCATAAGTGACATCTGTCCTGGCCGAGTGCTTGGGGACTGAAGCGGAACGGAGACAAACAGAAGAAGGCGCTCCAGTAGTATAAGTGCCCTACTGTCAATCAAACGTTAACCCCACCCTTGGCCCTCGTAAGCCTTGCCCACCGGTCACTGGAAGTCCCAAGCCATGAGGTATTACTTCCAGGGTCAAGGCGGACAAATTACCGGAAGCAAGGTGTGTCATGTGACCCCTCTAAGAACTCCTCCCATTGTCCTCTACCAATCGGGATGGGTTTTGCCCTGATAGGAACGCCCCAAGAGAAGATTTGACCAATCAGGGGGAGTTCCGGGGCAGGATGACCTGTCTGGAAGTGGTTCGTGTGACCCCTCTAAGAATTCCTCCCACCGCTGTCTACCAATCAGGAGGGGTTTCAGCCACTGGAAACCACCCCGAGAGGAGGTTTGACCAATAATGGGGAGTTCCGGGGTGGGGTGATCTGTCTGGAAGTGGTTTGTGTGACCCCTCTAAGAATTCCTCCCACCACCCTCTTCCAATCAGGAGGGGTTTCAGCCACTGGAAACCACCCCGAGAGGAGGTTTGACCAATCATGGGGAGTTCCGGGGTGGGGTGATCTGTCTGGAAGTGGTTTGTGTGACCCCTCTAAGAATTCCTCCCACCGCCTTCTACCAATCAGGAGGGGTTTCAGCCACTGGGGACCACCCCGAGAGGAGATTTGACCAACTGGGGGGAGTTCCGGGGTGGGGTGACCCGTCTGGAAGTGCTTCGTGTGACCCCTCTAAGAACTCCTCCCACCACCTTCTACCAATCGCGATGGGTTTTGGCTGCAGAGGACCGCCCCGAGAAGAGATTTGACCAAAATGGGGCAGGTTCTCGGATTGGGTGAACCGTCCAGAAGAGGGTCATGTGACCCCTCTAAGAACTCCTCCCAACGCCCTCTGCCAATCAGAGTGCAGCACCATCACCCCATAAGTCCCAGCGCTGGGCAGAGGAAGCCATCTCTTACCAAGAAGACATGTTTTAGAAATTGTGGAAAGGCTGAGAGGAAACATGGACTCCTTTACCAACCCCGTGAGACCTTCAGATTTTGTTTTAGCTCCGAGGACCTTTGGAGTTGTGTGGAGAAAGCGCTACGGCAGTGACAGTTCCGAGGAGGGCCCTTTGACTCAACCGTTGATGGCTACGTCGGAACCTGACCCCAAAATCCAAACCTTTGTGAGGCACCCCAGTGAGTGTGAGAGCCTCTCATTGTCCATGCCCTAAAGTTGGAAGGCGATTGTGGCTTGGGGGAGTCACAAGGTGAACGGGAAAGATGGCGCTCAGGTAAATGAATGATTAAGAAGCGACTGTCGATCATGGGGGTGTAATGGGGTTCGGAATCGACCTGGCATTGCATAAATCTAAAAACAGGCAGTGGGGTGCTTACACTGTTTTTTGTCTGAAAATCTCTCAACAGCTCGACGATGCCTTTCTAGAGGCCTTTGAGAAGTTGCACATCGGTAGCCCTGTGGGAGTAAATCCATCGCGCATCAGCTGTTTTTGCTCCTGTCTGAGACCCAGATCTCAAGAGGAAAACCCAGAAAAGGACAAAAATGGAAGAATGAACCATCTCAGACTCCCTCATGGTAGGGGTCATGACGTCCTTTGTTTCAGGCGGCTGTAAAAGATTGTGTTAAACCAGGCGATTAATAAAACTTATTTAAATGTGTCAGAATGAACGTGTCCCCCTCCATACTTGTGTTCGTAAAAGACGGTCCCAGGAAGAGTCATGTCTCCACAGACGGCTCTGTTAAAGAAAATCTGTTAAACCCCCAGGAAAGTTGGGGGCTTTGACGGGGTCAGTCTTCTTTTTCAAGTGGCCAAAAAGCATCATAAAACTTTAAATAGAAGACAGGTAGGAGCTTGGCTTTCACACCAGGATGCTTACACTTTACACAAACCAGCTCGAATACATTTTAAAAGAACCAAGACCATTCTTTCAGATGTGGACGTGCAATGGCAGGCAGATTTGGTCCGTATGCACTGGTTCTCCAAACACAACAGCGGTTTTAAGTACATCTTAACAGTGATAGACGTTCTATCCAAATATGCCTGTGCCTTAGGCCTAAAAGACAAGATGAGTGGTGAGGTATCCAAGGCCTTTAAAGCTATTTTTAGCCAAGGTCGCGTGCCTCAAAAATGACAAACTAATCAGTGGAAAGAATTTTGAAACAGACCTTTTAGCAGATTGTTGAAACGGCACAGCGTTAACGCTTTTTGTTACTGATAATGAAGTCAAAGCAGGGGTTGTGGAGCGATTTAACAGAACTTGAAAAAGATGCGGAGGATGTGGCGATATTTTACAGCCCATAACGCCTTTCGCCACCTTGACCTGTTACCTGACTTTATGAAGAGTTACAACCAGAGCTTTTACAGAATTCTACGTACCAGACCCGCTGATGTTAACCCTTCCAATTCTCTGAAGATATGGAAACTGGTTGATAGAGATGGTTTTAAAATAAAACCGGTTGTTGCCCCCTTTAGAAAAGGCGACCACGTGAGACTCTCTAAAACCAAAGGAGCTTTTGAAAAAGGTTGTGAACAGACGTTTACCAATGAGATATTTATAGTGGATGAAGCCTTAACCAGGAGCCAGAGACCTGTATACCGATTAAAAGATTACGAGGGTGAGACAGTTACTGGAACTTTTTACCCTGAAGATTTACAAAAAGTAAACCCCAAAGGAGACAGGATTTGCCGGATCGAAAAAGTTCTAGCGGAGAAAGGAAAAGGGAGAAAAAAGCAGCTACTGGTGAAATGGTTTGCCGGGGGGACGGGGACGATAAGTTTACCAGCTGGGTGGAAGCTTCTCAATTCTGACGTTTAGACACAAACAAACAAAAAGATTCCTCCTGCAAAGACTGAGGGAGAGAAAAATGAGTGACGGCAGGTGTGACATGACTTTGCCCAGCAATGCCAGCTCTGCAGTTTTTCCTCAAAACACCAGCTCGAACTTTACAATAGAGCTAATTTAGCCCTTGGGTCTCCCGGGTGCCTGGAAGGTGGGGTTAGTGGAAATACAACACCCACACAGCTGGAACACTATCCGCAAGAACACCCCTTTTGAAATCACCTTTGAAGATATGGCCTAGAGTTTTATCCTACGACGAGGTTATTACTCGTCCATACCCGAATGATTGGATCATATGAACAGTACCGTGGCTTGTCCTCCCCCACCGCCTGAGGTGGTCATGAACGATGACCCTGTGGGTAGAAAAGTTAGCCTTAAATCCGCTGATTTTACTTTTATGTTTTCTACCAGCAGGGAGCTAGCTAACATTCTAAGTTTGGGCCCCAAGCGCAGCGTCCAAAAATTCCCCTTCTGGGCAGACATCACAGGGGGGGTTAAGTCCTTGTATCTGCACACAGTTATTCTAGAACACCAGTTTGTGGGGGACTTTTCTGTTCCCCTGTTATGCTGTGTCCCTGTCTGAGGAAGGAACAATGAGTTTGTCACCATCCCCTACGATAAACCTCATCACGTTCCTGTCAGAAAACACCACATCAATACCTTTAGCATTGAAATAAAGACAGATCAGAACAGATACGTCTCTTTTGTTGAATGGAGTGGATGTGAAAATTAAACTGACGCGCAGTAAAGATGCTTTCTGTTTAATGGGCAGTGCAGCCGAAGGCTTTAAATTGCGTATTGTATCAGCATCGCTTTTTGTGAAGAAAGTACGGATGGCCCTGAGCGTTCGTCTGGGGCACGCGGAGTCCCTGCTTACCACAAATGCTAAATATCCCGTGGACCGCGTGGGAATGAAAGTATTCAGCATCCCCGTGGGCAGCAGGGTCAATAACCAGGAGAACCTGTTTTTTGGGACAGTTACCCAAAATGCTTGTCCTAGGGTTTGTCCTATGCCTTGAGTGGAAGTTACACGAAAAATCCCTTTCATTTTAAACATTATGATATTAATTTTGTGGCCTTGTATGTGGCTGGTGAACAGATACCAACCAAGCCTCTGCAACCAGACTTGGAGGCAGGATGCTGCGTGAGAGAATACATGAATCTGGTACAGACGCTGGTAAACACATGACAGATCGTTCTCTGTTAAATGACCGTGAGAAGTTTCCACAGAGTTACATCTTGTTTGCCTTTGACCTGTCTCCCGACCAGGAATGCGCCGATGGCTATTCCCTGATTAAAACCGGGAACCTGAGAGCAGAAATACGTTTTGGGAAGGCTTTAACCATCACCGTCAATCTGATCGTGCATGGGGTTTTTGACAACATCATAGAGAGAAATCAGAGGAGAGACGTTCTGTTTGACTATATGTGAACATGGACACCGTGCAGCTCTCGTGTGTCTTATCAAGGTGCCTTACACAAAAAAGAATTTCTTAGATGTGTTCCCTTGTGATTTGGCTCCCTGGCGACAAGCTGTCTCCAGAGACCCCTAGGTTTGTATTGCACATCCACACAACCAACCTGGTGAACACTGGCTTGCCTTGTGTCTGGCGGAGTGTAACGTGGAGAGCTTTTAGACTCATACGGGCACCCCCCAAAGAGCATGTTGTTTCCTAAAAGCATTATGAAATTTTTAAACAAAAATGCCACAGGCATTGTGTTTCACAATAGACAATTTCAAGACCCCCGCTCTGTCGCCTGCGACTATCACCGAGTGTTTTTCTTACATCATCGGAGCAAGTGTTTATCTTTTGACCGGATTTTAAAATTGTATTCTAACGACTTAGTGCAAAACGACCGGATGGCAATGAATTTTGTAAAAAATACATTAAAATTCTTGGGCATGCCTAGCCTTGCTCAAAATATGTTTCAACAAGCCCAGACATTTGTATCTTGCAATGCTTTTTATAGCCAGGTTATCCAATATTCTCAGGCATAACAGACAATGTTTTGTTTGGCATTATCCAACACATTTTTTATAAAGTAACTTTTCCCACAGTTGCTAGGCCCCGCGAGAATTGCAGAAAAGGGGTGTTTCCACCTCGTATCCATTTTAAAATCCGTAGGGCAGGGTTTTAAACCCTTCTCCTAGGACCCTCTTGTTGTAAATGACTTTCTGTGTTTTCTTAAGGGTTTTGGTCTCTATTTACCACTGATTTTTGTTCCTTACGATAGAGGGCTGCTGCACCTCTCTCTTTTTTGAGGGGTTTTCTCGCAGGCCCGTGTAATAGTCCAGGACTAGATCTTTCAAACTGTCAAAGTTGATCTTTTGACAATTTGCCAAGTTCAGGGTAATACCTTTGACTTTCATACAGGCTTTTCCTCCCGACAGCTTATACCCGTATGTTTTCGGGCCTGCCGACACAAACTCGGTGATGTGTTGATCTGGCGGGATCTCACTCGTGAGGGAATTTAGAAAGAGTTTAGCGATTTGGCATTTAGCGGGGTTAAACCTGATCTCGTGTTGGCACAAACGCACGCCTTCTTCCTGGTAGAAATTGTTCATGTACTTATTTTGTTTTTCTTCGTCTATGCACCAGCTGGGGTACCCTGAAGCCTCTTGTTTCTGGTGGAGGTGTCATTTGATGAAGTCTTTTCAGGGTACATCAGATTTTTCATTAAAAAGCCAGATTTCATATATTTTTGCCACCGCGTACCCCTTCGCTATGGCCGTGTTCAATTCCACCGTGCACCAAGTCCCCAGGATGGCCCTCTCCTCGTCAGTATGGATGCATATCTCCCGCTGCTCGGTTTCCGCACAGGTTCGGCATAGCGGAAACATAAGCTTGCCACCCACTCTGACAGGTAACAATGGGAAAAAGAAGCCTTGTGTGGGGTACACTTTAACTTTTGCAATTCCAAAATAATTTGCAAGGGGTCCAAATTTGTCATAAACTATATCAGAGTGTTCGAGAGGGTATTCTTTGGTTTTCTTTACAAAAGGGTAGAAGCTGGTAAAATCATAATAGTGGATTTCTTCCCTGGAGTTAAGTTTGTAATATAGGTGCATAGCGTTTGTCCTTCCCCCAAAAAGAGCATCCCTAGGCACGAGAGGCTGGGGCAACTGGGCTCAGTTTAAAAAACCTGCAAGCTCCCTGTCTGTTTCTTTCATCACTTCCCACTCTTGCTCCCAAAGAGTCCTCACTACAAAACCAAGTTGTTTCAGATAGTCGGTCTTGAGCTGCGTCTTGTAATAAAGAAACCCAAAAGTTGTCCCCGTCATAGGGTTTTGTGCTTTTTCACAATGACAGGTGGCACAAGCATGGAAAAGAACACCCGTTAAACTCTAAGGCTGTGTGTACCCTGTCAACACTGGCATAACCGTCTAAAGAGTAGGAGCCTACCTGTAGTTCCCCACCCTGTAAAGCATGCCGTATTTGTATAGTTTCTTTGTGAGAGGTATACAACAGCCACTGAACAGATGGGGTCGAATATCTTTTTCCTGCCTGTGATCATTGTCTGGAGGGAGAAGAGCTACCGTGTTAGGCTCCAAAAACATAAACCTGTACATAGCCATGCAGACAGATGCCAGTGTTATGTACCAGAATGGACCTATACACAGTTTTATCTCGGTGAATTTACCAGGTTCTCTCTCTACTAGATCTCCCTTCTCCATCTTTTTCATAATCTCTTTTCTGTAGAGGATACAAGGCTGTCTCAAAATTTTGACATCCTGCTGACAGTAATACACGAGCTCTTTCTGCAAGTCAAACGTCTCCTACCTGTGGACCTGCTACCAGTCGAGAAACTCTGCTTTTTCCCTGGGCATCATGCTTTCTACACCATAGTGCTCCACACCGGGCATAGGCCCCACGTCATTTTGATTTTCTAAAGTGTTCAAAAAATGTGGAAAATACCCTTTGCACCCTTCAAACCCCATCACCTGCGGGAGCTTACCAAGCTTCATGGGCAAGAAGTTTAAAGAGTCTATAAAATGAATGCCCAGGACCTTACACACATTACTTTACTACCCTGAGTGATCAGTTCTAGGCACATCTTTTTCTTCAGTAACTGTCTAATGATGAAGTATGCATCGTAACCTTTGGAATTGTGCGCCTGGAACGTGTAGACCCGGAACTCTTTGCCAATAAAGGTCTGAACAAACATAGAAAGACACTCATCACCCTTAAATTCCCAGGACTTTTCCGGCTTGAGGGACATAGCAAAAATGTAATTGGGAGTGTGCAACCCAGTCTCCTATGTGTATTCAGAATCATAACAAATACACTTTTCTGAGGATTCGGGCTTTCTAAGGCTGTCCATAAAACCGAGGTGACCGTCTACATCACCAGCGATCAAAGCCTGACCCCGCTTATAGCGCCTCCCTTTACACCTGTGCCACTTGTCCATGTAAGACTGACCCTTATCGCACAATGTTTTAGACAGGCATTCAACTTGTTCTGTCGACGCCCAGTCGATGTGTCTGTCTAAACGCTCTCTGGACTGACAATACAGTCTACAGCGAGGAGACCTCAGCTGCACATCCACGCTGTCTGAGCATGTTATGCTCAAGCAGAGGCAGCAGCTGGACCTGCAAGAGTGGCCGTGACTGTGCACCGTGGGGCAAAACTCACCGTAATTTTTTGCTCCAAACAACTTTTTCACAACCAGAACCCCCTAGTAATGCTCATCGTGCAACAGGATGAAATAAGTCTTGGGGTAAACTGCCCCCCCGTTTTAAAAAAGCCCCTTTCGCCGCATACAGCACCACCTGTATGTTGACTCCTAAATGCTGTTCAGACATTGCTACGTCACTGAGCATAATCTTTTTTTGATCTGACCAGCCCAGTTTCTCATGCAACTTTCTCACCCCCGCTAATGATTCTGCGTCCGTAGGTTTATGGTCGGACATGACAGCCAAGAGTCCACGTGCAAAACACAGATGGGTACCCGTGTAAGTCAGGTCTACTAAACATTGTCTCTTTTTTATGGATGATTTGACTACTGAGGATAGAATTTAAAACTCTATGAGCGGTCCCCACCCCTGTTTTTTTACAGCTGTCACAACGAGGTGCAATGTCCCATTGACATGCAACTCTATTGCTCTGTGGCAGCTTTGAGGTCTGATTGAAGAAATCCTCAGCAGACAGCTCATCCCTAGTTCTTCAGACCAAAAACAACGGCTTAGTTAAATTACAGCTCTCTAAATGTAACTGAACATAATCATCAGGGCCTACCCTACCATTAACGTCATCGAGAACTAACTGTATCCCCCTGTGTATGGCTTCAACAACCTGCTGAGCTGAATTTATTCGCTCAAGATTGACAAAATGAAATTCCTCACAATACACCGACCCCCCAAATCTAGGTAATTCACGTTGCCAACTTCTCACTCTCTCCATACACACCTCTGCATTTTCAGGGTTACTTGGGGGTTCCTCTACGGGACCATCAGCGGCATCTTCTACATCAGATGCTATTTGAGAGTCAGACTCCGAGGCGCCTCCGTGAGGGTCATCGGGAGAAGATGGGGACCCATCATTCTAGAGAGCCCTCTGGGGAATTTTCTAAACCAGACTCTGTGTGAGAGTCTGATTCCACCTCCCCATTTTCAGACATGCCAGTTTGAGAGCCTCCAGTCGAGGGCATCTCTTTTTGTCCCCCCTCCCCATTACCTCTTTAGCTCTTTTTAAAATTTTTACAGCGATCCTGGCCTGGAACTTTTTGGCAGCCATTTGTTTGTCCACCAAGTGCTATCCCCCCTTTTGTTTACACCTGAGCTGATGTGTATCCTTGCGGGTGCCCCTTTCCACGACTAGTCACGCCTGCGCAGAGCCAAAAATTGAAATATTTTTCAAAAAGTCACCCACCAAAGCTTTTGCTTTGTTGATGTGCTTTCCAGCCCTCCGTTCTTTTAGACCCCCTGAAGATACACCGTTCACCGGTATTCTGAACGAGGCATCATATTTCCCCCAAACCTTTTTTAGAATACCGTTCTTTTAGAACCCCCGAGGATACAGCGTCCCTCAGTCTTCTGAACGAAGCATCGTAGGTGGGCGTTTTCACTCACGGTTTTCTCAGGGCTTGGTGTGGAGGTGGCCGCTGAGGAACTGGTGTTGTGTTTGCGTGGTTGGTTTTCACCAGAGTCTTTTGTTTTGTCCTTGGCTTTGACGTAATTGAGGTTTGGACTGCCCTGATGCTTCATCTGCACTCTTGTGCTGTTTTGAGTTGTTAAAGGTCTCAAAGCAGATTTCTGGTTCTTTGGCTGGTCTGGTGGAGGTGTCCCTGTAGCTTTGACTACAGCATTGTCAGGAGAACTGCACATACCCGATTAGGGGGGAAGGGACATATTACAAAACTTAACTTTACCATCTTTCTCACCCACACCGATGTATTTACTTAAAATACAAAACCTCATAACCTCACAAACACAATATATTTACTGGGCTTCATCCATCCATCTGGGGATTTTTTCTTTTCAGCTGTCTCTTTTCTTTTTCTTTTAAGCTTCTTTACCCTCTGGTCTAAGGGTCTCTCATGTTTTCACCCTATGGTGGAGCAGACAATATTATGATGATGATGATGATGATTATAAATCACATGAAACTGTCTTGTAAAGTTAAAAATAAAATATTCATTAGGGTGTTTTTCTATTTAAAAAGACAGAGCTTTCAAACAAAATAATCCATTTCAGGCTGCACAACAAACAGGAGTTTTGAGTTTATTTCTACCACTTTAAAACAAAAAACAACAAACCCGCAAACATTTTTTTTAAATACACCTCATTTTGCAAAATAAAAACCAAACTGCTTTTAAAATCAACTTTTAAAATCCAGTTTAAAACACATTTTGCACAGTAAAAAAACACCCTGTTAGTTTGAAACACACCATTACTATCAGTTTGCAGCCATATACTTTAAAAAAAAAAACACCTATGTTTTTTTTACACACAGAGAGAGAGAGAGAGAGAGAGAGTTTAAAACACAAAAAGAAAAGGAGTACTTGTGGCACCTTAGCGACTAACCAATTTATTTGAGCATAAGCTTTCGTGAGCTACAGCTCACTTCATCGGATGCATACCGTGGAAAATATAGAAGATGTTTTTATACACACAAACCATGAAAAAATGAGTGTTTATCACTACAAAGGGTTTTCTCGCCCCACACCCTACTCTCCTGCTGGTAATAGCTTATCTAATGTGATCACTCTCCTTACAATGTGTATGATAATCAAGGTGGGCCATTTCCAGCACAAATCCAGGTTTTCTCCCCCCCCTGCCCAAAGAAAAACAAACCCACTCTCCTGTTGGTAATAGCTTATCTAAAGTGATCACTTACATTGTAAGGAAACCTGGATTTGTGCTGGAAATGGCCCACCTTGATTATTAATGTGTGTGGTGGGGTTTTTTGGTTGGTTGTTTTGGGTTTTTTTGGTAAATATAGTATTTTAAACTTTTAATGGCTTTGAATTGCTAGAAAGAGTGACCCATAGCATTCAAAACCACTCCTGGGTCATATTTAAACTGTCCAGTAGAGTTCTGCCAGTTCCTGGGTCCTTTTAAACTGTCCAGTAGAGTTCTGCCAGTTCCTGGGTCCTTTAAACTGTCCAGTAGAGTTCTGCCAACTCCAGGGATTATATTTAAACTGCCCAATAGCATCTGCGAATTCCTGAGGTTTTATTTCATTTCATATTAATCCGAACTCACTCACCCACCTCCCTTTGATGGTGCACACCCATCAAATTTATCCCTATAGCAACAAGGGTAAGGAATCACAGTTACCTTCACTATTCAGTGGGGGTGTGGTTAAAACCATTCAGTTCAACAGAATGAGCCAACTCTGTTGTACTCAAACACATGTCTGAACCATCCCTGTTTTGTTTTCGTGTTGTAAGCAGAGGCAGGATGAGCTCTACCCTGACATCTGGTGGTGAGTTGTGGAAAAGGACTTCAGGAGCTGATCTCGTTTGCACAGGCACACCCACCCCGCCTAGCATGAGCCCACAGGAGCCCAAACGGTCACTTTGGCTGCTGTGGGATCCCCAGTGTCTCTGTTATTGGGGCAGGAAGAATAAAGTGTCGTTATCCTGATTATGTGAACCAAGGACAGTGGAACTGTACTTGGCCTTTTATGACGGAGGGACTCACCATCAACTAAGTAGCACTTGCTAGGCAAGGGACAAGGATTGCAAAAGCCAGTGAATTGAGAGAGTTTGAGGATGGAGGTTTGTGCCTAGTGGTGTGAGCCCCCTTCTGAGGGCCCCAAATACCAATTGCACCTTCTCTCCATTATGTAATATCAGAGAGAATTTTAATTCTATTAGGAGTTTGGTTACAGACTGCAGAGCTGAATTCACCTTGGGTTCATGGTGTCCTAGCTCTGAGGCCCCCGTACTACTTAACACAGTTTTCAGTGATTTCAACTTGTCGTAGGGGAGCTTCAGTGCCCCACTGGTGGGGGCTTGACCTGGTTTTGCATTGTGTTACTGGAATGGAACTTCTAGAAACTGAACCTAGACCCCTGTTGTTGCCAACTCTGATGGGCAGAAGGGTTACACTGTAAACACATATTTAGGATTTGTTCCCCTCCCACTTCACAGCTTGTTGCTGTAAATGGGTCTCTTTTACACAAAGACACAAGAGCTAGGTTCTCACAAACCATTTTTTTTCAATTTAAAAGTCATACAGCTTCTTGAAAACAAACCCAGATCTCCATTAAAACTTTTAGCTCACTTAAGGGCCAGAGACCTTCTAACAGAAACACAGATAATCACAAAGCCCTTTTCATTCAATTTTTTAAAATGTACAGCGACCAAGTTTGATATTGCATGTTTGTCCCCTCATCATTCTCTCAATTAATCCTTTTAGATTTCTTACAAATAGTCTTTTTCTTAAGCAGGGTTCTGTCAGTTTTTGTGTGGACCAGACGGTCAATGTAACGCTGTAAGCAGGCATCTTCCAGTTTGGACATTTTCTTTAAAACACGGTCAGGGTCTCCACTGAATTGCACAGCATTTCTCAAGGTCACCGCTTGCGCTAAATGTTCTTGGGTTAGGCACAGATGTTGCATAACATAACCTATGGCAATAATAGTGTTCAATAAGCTTTCCAAACACAGCTCAGCACACAGGCCCCAGAGCTTGCAGTTTCTATCCATTGAAGTCCAAGTCACACAGGCATGGTGCATTGGGCTGGGCATTGGGCTGGGGCATTTATGACACAGCCCTCACCATTTTCAAAAAGCTTTTCCCTAAGACAGTGATGAAGAACAGCATAAACAGCAACGTGAACAATAGTCCGCATAACATTTTTACGCTCGTGACGTGGCACTGGCTCAGCGAGTTCCATGCCAAGCCTCTCCTAAACTCCTCATAGCCGTCCTCCTCGGAGTCATCTTCAACAATTTCTAGCGGCGTTGAGCAAAAACAAGGCGGGCCTGGTTCACCTTCGCTGTTTGATGCAACGCCGTCCAGGGCCTCCGGGTCCTCTAGAAAGGCATCGTCAAGCTGTCGAGAGATTTTCAGACAAGAAACAAGCGTAAGTTCCCACTGCTTGTTTTTAGATTTACACAACCCCTGGTTCCTAACCCCATTACACCCAATCATCGACCGTCGCTTCTTAATCATTCATTTACCTGAGCTACGTCTTTTCCATTCACCTTGTCTGCCAGTGCCTCCCCCACGCCATGATGGCCTTCCTCCTCCAGGGTGGCGGATGACGAGAGGCCACCATGCTCATGGGGGTGTCTCATGAGCCGTTGGGCTTCAGGGTCGGATTCTGGCATATCCATCAATGGCTGGGCCAAAGGAATCCCCTTGGCTTCTCTCTCATCCTCTTCAGAACTGTCGCTGCTGTAGCGCTTTCTCCACACAACTCCAAAGGTCCTCGGGGCTAAAACAAAGTCTGAAGGTCTCACAGGAGTGGTAAAGGAGTCCACGTTTCCTCTCAGCCTTTCCACAATTTCTAAAACATGTCTTCTTGGTAAGAGATGGCCTCCTCTTCCCACCGCTGGGACTTATGAGGTGATGGTGCTGCACTCTGATTGGCAGAGGACGTTGGAAGGGGTCCTTAGAGGGGTCACACGACCCTCTTCTGGGCGGTTGACCCCGTCCCAGAACCCACCCTATTTTGGTCGAATCTCCTTTCGGGGCTGTCCTCTGTGGCCAAAACCCATCGCGATTGGTAGAGGGTGGTGGGAGGAGTTCTTAGAGGGGTCACACGAGCCACTTCCTGACGGGTCACCCCGCCCCAGAATTCCCCCCAATTGGACAAATCTCCTCTCGGGGTGGTTCCCAGCGGCTGAAACCCTTCCTGATTGGTATAGGGCAGTGGGAGGAGTTCTTAGAGGGGTCACACAAACCCCGGAACTCCCCCTGATTGGTCAAATCTTCTCTCGAGTCGTTCCTGTCAGGGCAAAATCCATCCTGATCAGCAGAGGACAGTGGGAGGAGTTCTTACAGGGGTCACATGACACACCTTGCTTCCGGACATGTGTCCACCTTGACCCTGGAAGTAATACTCCCATGAGATGGGACTTCCAGTGACCTGTGTGCAGGGCTTACAGGGTCAAGGGGTGGGGTTAACGTTTGATTGATGGTAGGGCCTTTACACTACTCGCTCCTGCGACCCAAAATTAGAACAAGAGAGACTATAATACTGGAGAGAAAGAAAGGAATGTTTTAAATGTTTTAAATCCTTGTACTGAGCTGTAAATTCTTTTCCCCAAATTAATTCAAAACATTCATTTGTATTTTTTATTTTTCTATTGATTTTGTTGTTTTATAGCACGATACAGCAACTATAATACTGGCCAGTATTATACTTTTATAAATAGAATACAACAACCCTAATACTGGCCCGTATTAGCCATTCTCCTACTGCTCAGATGCTGTAAGGGAGAGAAGGATCAGGCCCTGTAAAGGAGGCTGGGTTGATTTTTTATGACTCAAAGTGTTTTTATTACACATCAGGACATCTAGTCATTCTGATTTAATTGGGGATTGGTCCTGCTTTTGAGCAGGGGGTTGGACTCGATGACCTCCTGAGGTCCCTTCCAACCCTGATATTCTATGATTCTATGCAGCCTCTGGACAAGCTCAGTGATAAGCATGTACATTACACTGCTTGCTCAGGGGTCATTACTATAGAAACAGCCAAGTACTGGCCCAGATCCTCAAATACACCTGAGCTTTAGACTCTGGGTTGTTCTAACTTACTCTGTCTTGTAAGAGCCATTGCTGTACGGGAGATTGCTGTAGCACCGGGGTCGGTAACGTTTGGCACACAGCCCCCCAGGGTAAGCCCCCTGGTGGGCCGGGCCAGTTTCTTTACCAGCCGCGTCCGCAGGTTTGGCCGACCGCGGATCCCACTAGCCCCGGTTCCCCACTGCAGGCCAACGGGGGCTGCAGGAAGCCGTGGCCAGCACATCCCTCGCCCCACGCTGGTTCTCGCAGTAAAACAGAAGGTTTATTAGATGACAGGAACATGGTCTAATACAGAGCTTGTAGGTGCAGAGAACTGGACCCTTCAGCTGGGGGGTCCATTTTGGGGGGCAGTGAGCCAGACAACCACATCTGCCCTTCACTCCATGTCCCAGCCAGCCCCAGACTGAAACTCCCTCCAGCCCGTCCTCCTCTGGCCTTTGTCCCTTTACCCAGCCAGGAGGGCATCTGATTCCTTTGTTCTCCAACCCCTTTAGCTCTCACCTTGCAGGGGGGAAGGGCCCAGGCCATCAGTTGCCAGGAAACAGGGTGTCGGCCATTCTCTGTGTCCAGACCCCTGCACACACCTGCCCTCTAGGGATCTGCAACGATCATACACCCTTACCCCACCACCTAGATACTTAAGAACTGCCTAGGGGAAACCGAGGAACCACGCACTATTTAGAGGAAACATTAAGAACAGTCCCCCTTCGTCACACTGGGTATGAGATTTTGCTGTTTGTGCAGGAAGCTGGGAGCCCCAGGGCGCCCTGTTTAACCCTGGGACATGGTGCCTCTCCAAGAGGCCCTGCAATGAGTGTTGGACTGAAACCCAGCCAGCTTGGTTTACATCCGGCCCACAACAGCGTCAGATGGAGCGAACGGGCCAAAGTGAAAGCAGAGCCTCTCCCCAAGCCTCTGGGAAAGACCGACCTGCCTTGCGGGGCGGGTGTGCAATTCCTAGCTTCTCCCTCCCTCCCGCCTGCTGTTAACGGGAGGCAAACAGAGACTGCAATAAACCCCTCTGGTAGGAACGAGCCTGCGCCGCTGGGGAACGGAGCCACCCGGAGCAGATTAAAAGCCCTAGTCCCAGAGCCAGGGCAAGCGCTCTCCTCTGGATAGCGGTTGGGGACGTCATACAGGGCGGCTTTTGGGCCCAGGGTTCTCATCCTGGCGCTTCAGCTGCTAGTTACCTAGGGCCTCCTCTTCTGCAGTGCTGAGTCCCACAGCTGCACTGAAGTCACTGGGGCAGATCCACTGCTCGTGTCAGTGACCACGGCTCCTTGAACAGGGCTGGAGAATGTGCTGTGCCCCTGAACAGGGCTGGGACAAACTGCCCCAACTGAGGTCTGCCCCGGTGGGAGCTGTGGGGAGCCCAGTGTACTGGAAGCTGCTGCTGCCCCGGGGTTTGTGATGGAGAATGTGGGGTGACGGTGGGGGGGGGCAATTCAGCACAAACAGCTCCTTTCGATTTCCTCCCAGCCACCCCAGCATGCCTGGGGACTCCCCTCCCCAATCAATCAAAGCCCAAGACGGGGATCTGACGCTCGACATAAAGTTACTCCTCCGCCAGCTGATGTAACCCACGCACCTTCTGGGTGTGGTGTTGTGTCCCATCGAGAGGCACCAAGACCATTCGAGAGAGAGATAAGATGAGTCTGCTCTGCAGCCGTCGCTCCCAGCCAGGGGGCTTTCAGCTCATGCGATAGAGTCATGCACTAAGCTCCAGAGGCCCCAGGTTTGATCCCCACCCGCCGACGACCAGGGTCTGTGGGAGTGACGCTGGCGTGGCTGGCAACGGGCAGCAGGAAGGGTTTCCACTGAGCGTTAAGGGAAAGGAACTTGCTGGCTGTGGCACGGTGCAGCCGGCTGGTTGGCACACCGGGAAAGGAAGATGGAGGAGAGCTCCAGCCCTGGCTGCGTCCCCAGCTATTGTCTTGGCCTTGTAAAAGGCTAACAGACGTAATGCGAGCTTTGAAAGCGAACACACCGTGTTCTGGGCCTGGAGCAGCAGCTGGGAAGCGTTCCCAATAAAAAACCGCACCGGGATCCCTGTAATCCGCACCAGAGTGCAGAGGGAGGGGAGGGAGCTGGAGGGCCTTTGAAAACACAGACAGCTTGATGCCAGCCTTCCCTGGCTGCATGAAGCTATCCTCCAGAACCATGCCACCAAGGGCCCAGTCCTGCAGCGGGATAGCTGGAGGGTTGGTGTCGCTATCCTCCTGTTCTACAGAGGGGGAAACTGAGGCACAGAGCTGGGCCACATCAGGGCGCGGCTGGGGATGGAGCCCGTCAGATCCTCATGAGCTGCTGTGAGGCGCTAGCCCTTGTGTCTGTGCCAGGTATAAACCCAGGCCCCGTGTGCAGGCCCAGCCGTCCGTCCCCTGGCGGGCAGCAGGGCCCATGCAGGAGCCCCCACACAGCCCCCCACCGCCCTCGGCTGCAAAGCAGCCCCAGCCCCATGGCTGGCCCAAAGGAAACACCTCCACGGTCTTTCCAGGTGCCATCCAGTTCCCCGGCGCCTGCAGGAAGGTTTGGGGTAATCACGCACACGCTGGGTCTCCCAGTCACCAACGCTTTGCCCGGAGCCTGGCTCGGAGGAAAGCGCAGACCCAGTCCAGCCAGCCTTGACGTCCCTCTCCGCGGAGCTGGGAACGTGCCTGGAGCTTCCAGCCCAGTCCTGTCTACTCAGCGAACGGCTTGCTGCTGCTCTTTCCCGGGTCTCCTCCTCCCTCCCCAGCCCTGGAGCCAGACAAACACCCACACACAGGCCTACTGTGCCCATGGCTGTACAGCGGCTGCAGGGCTGCAGCCATCGCGTCCTGGACATATTCAAGGGGAGCCCAATGGGATTGGCCAGGCAAGGAGGGCATGAGCCCTGCCCAGCTAGGATGGGGCACCGTCCCCAGGCTGCTGCATCAAAGCCAGCCCTGGCTAGGAGCGATCAGCGACACTGCACTGGCTGATAGGTGCCATGAGCTGGGTGGGTCTCATCATCCTTCTTCGGGTGCCGCTGCAGAGGCGAGCTCCTAGACCAAGGGGGAGGGAAACAAGCATAGGGAAGGGGAGTGACCACACCCCCTCCTTCCGCACCCCACTCCCTGCCTCAGCCCTGAGCCCAGTCCAGCACTTCAAACCCTTTGGCTCCAGCACATAGCCCCTGCCTGCACCACAAACCCCTCATCCCCAGCCCCACCCCAGAGCCCACACCCCCCGCAGCCGGAGCCCTCACCCCCTTCCCCAGCCTGGAGACCCCCTCCCACACTACGAACCCCTCGGCCCTCTTCCCCAGCAGCAGGTCAGAGCCAGGCATAGAACCCAGGTGTCCTGACTCCCAGGCTTCTGCCTGCTAGGCCGATGTAGCTGGGCCACCCAGATGATGCTTAGCACATGGCTCCCCCATGTGATGGATGTCATCATCCCCATTTCACAGAGGGGGAAACTGAGGCACAGAGCAGGTGAGGGCCTGGCCCAGTGGGTGCCTGAGCCAGTGTTCGGTGCTCCTGGCTCCCAGACCTGTGCTGAGACAAACACCCACCCCCTTGGCACTCGCTGGGCGGGCTAGCAAAGGGGATGCAGCAGGACAGCTGCAGCCCCTAGTTTGAACAGGCTGCAACCCCAGCACCTTTCACCAGCCCCAACCCCCAAAACAAAGGCCCCTCCCAGCACCAGCAGCTCCCTCCTGGAGTGTCCAGCCTGGAGCGCCCCCCAGAAGGTCCTGGGAACAGCTCAGTAAAGAGTCTCCTGTTTGCCTTCTCTGTCTGCCCCCTGCATCAGCCCCCTACCCCAGGCCCGTCCCCCCAGCTCCAGGGAGTCAGACCCGTCAGCGACCTCCCTTTTTCCACCATGTGCTTTTAATTTTAGTCTGACTTGAGAAACTGGAAGAAGTGAGGGGGCAGGGTGAGGCAGTGGGATGGGGGCAGGGGGTAAGGAGGTGGGGTGGGGGAAATGAGGGGTGAGAAGGGGGTGGAACTGCGGTCGTGGGTGGGGGGCATGAAGAGTAAGGGGGGAGTGGGGCTGTGGTTGGGGCAAGGAGGCATGTGGGTCAGTAGGGTGGGGCAGGGAGGAGGAGGTGCGTTGGTCAGTGGGATGGGCGCAGGGAGGAAGCATGTGGGTCAAGGAGGAGGAAGCGTGTGGGTCAGTGCAGTGGATCAGTTGGGTGGGTGCAGGGAGGAAGCGTGTGGGTCAGTTGTTCCATGTCAGTCAGTGAATCATTCCCCCCCGCCCCTGTGTACTGCATCCCTATCGAGGACCCCCCATCCGCCAGGTGACCAGGCCATTGAACAAGCTGCAAGAGGAGCCAGTGAGTGCCCCAGCTGGCGCCAGGTGCCAGGGCGAGGGAGAAGCTCGGAGCTCTGCTCTGGCTGCATTTCTGTGCCCTCTGGCTCTGCTGGGGGTGGGGGATGTCTGTGCTGTCAGCCCTGTGCTGCGGGGAACTGGGCTGAGACCAGCTCGCCTCTGCGTCTTTTGGGCCACACCTCAGAGGCCCTCACCCCCGGAAGCTGAGTGAGTCAGCTGGGGGAGGACAGAGCTGGTGAGAGAACCCAGGAGTCCTGATGCCCAGCCCCCCTGCTCTAACCCCCAGACCCTGCTTCCCTCCCAGAGCCGGGACAGAACTAGGGTTGCCAGGTGTCCGGTTTGCAACCTGAACTCCCGGTCGAAAAGGGACCCTGGCGGCACCGGTCAGCACTGCTGACTGGGACACTAAAAGTCCGGTCAGCAGCACAGCAGGGCTAAGGCAGGCTCCCTACCTGCCCTGGCTCTGCGTGGATCCTGGGAAGCGGCCGGCATGTCCAGCTCCTAGGCACAGGGGCAGCCAAGGGGTCTCTGTGCACTGCCCTCACCCTGAGCATCAGCTCCATAGCTCCCATTGGCCGGGAACGGTGGCCAATGGGAGCGGTGGGGGCAGAGCCTGAAGCCGGAGACAGTCTGTAGAGCTGCCTGGCCACACTTCCATCTAGGAGCCGCAGGAACATGCCGGCCACTTCCAGGAGCTGCCTGAGGTAAGCACTGCCCGCGCACACACACCCCGCACCCCAACCCCCTGCCCTAGCTCTGAGCCCCGTCCCGTCCTCCGAACCCCTTGGCCCCAGCCCAGAGCCCCTGAACCCCTCATCCCCAGTCCCACCCCAAAGGCTGCACCCCCAACCGGAGCCCTCATCCCCACTCCCCCAACCCCCTGCCCCGGCCTGGTGAAAGTGAATGAGGGTGGGGGAGAGCGAGCGATGGTGTCAATCAATTAAGGTGCTGGGGTATGACTGGTTAAAGAATTGTTTTGCAATGTGCTAGGATTAGTTAGAAAATTGTTTTCTAATATTTTAGTAAAATGATGGTTAAGGTAGAGCTAAGCAAGACTCAAATTTCACTATGTAAAGGTGGGTCCAAAAGGAAGTTCTTTGGAACCAACTCCAGGACACAGCCCCAAGGTCAGAGCTGCCAGACCTCAACACCTGCGAATCATAGAATCATAGAATCATAGAATATCAGGGTTGGAAGGGACCCCAGAAGGTCATCTAGTCCAACCCCCTGCTCCAAGCAGGACCAATTCCCAGTTAAATCATCCCAGCCAGGGCTTTGTCAAGCCTGACCTTAAAAACCTCTAAGGAAGGAGATTCTACCACCTCCCTAGGTAACGCGTTCCACTGTTTCACCACCCTCTTAGTGAAAAAGTTTTTCCTAATATCCAATCTAAACCTCCCCCACTGCAACTTGAGACCATTACTCCTCGTTCTGTCATCTGCTACCATTGAGAACAGTCTAGAGCCATCCTCTTTGGAACCCCCTTTCAGGTAGTTGAAAGCAGCTATCAAATCCCCCCTCATTCTTCTCTTCTGCAGGCTAAACAATCCCAGCTCCCTCAGCCTCTCCTCATAACTCATGTGTTCCAGTCCCCTAATCATTTTTGTTGCCCTTCGCTGGACTCTCTCCAATTTATCCACATCCTTCTTGAAGTGTGGGGCCCAAAACTGGACACAGTACTCCAGATGAGGCCTCACCAATGTCGAATAGAGGGGAACGATCACGTCCCTCGATCTGATCGCTATGCCCCTACTAATACATCCCAAAATGCCATTGGCCTTCTTGGCAACAAGGGCACACTGCTGACTCATATCCAGCTTCTCGTCCACTGTCACCCCTTGGTCCTTTTCCGCAGAACTGCTGCCTAGCCATTCGGTCCCTAGTCTGTAGCTGTGCATTGGGTTCTTCCGTCCTAAGTGCAGGACCCTGCACTTATCCTTATTGAACCTCATCAGATTTCTTTTGGCTCAATCCTCCAATTTGTCTAGGTCCTTCTGTATCCTATCCCTCCCCTCCAGCGTATCTACCACTCCTCCCAGTTTAGTATCATCCGCAAATTTGCTGAGAGTGCAATCCACACCATCCTCCAGATCATTTATGAAGATATTGAACAAAACCGGCCCCAGGACCGACCCTTGGGGTACTCCACTTGATACCGGCTGCCAACTAGACATGGAGCCATTGATCACTACCCGTTGAGCCCGACAATCTAGCCAGCTTTCTACCCACCTTATAGTGCATTCATCCAGCCCATACTTCCTTAACTTGCTGACAAGAATACTATGGGAGACCGTGTCAAAAGCTTTGCTAAAGTCAAGAAACAATACATCCACTGCTTTCCCTTCATCCACAGAACCAGTAATCTCATCATAAAAGGCGATTAGATTAGTCAGACATGACCTTTCCTTGGTGAATCCATGCTGGCTGTTCCTGATCACTTTCCTCTCATGCAAGTGCTTCAGGATTGATTCTTTGAGGACCTGCTCCATGATTCTTCCAGGGACTGAGGTCCCTGGAATCACATCATGCGGAAGCTGGAGTCCCCCAGATGACCTGATCCTGGCTGGCAATCAAGAAAAGGTCAGCTGCCTTATTGGGAGTGGTGAGTGGTGAGCATTGTATGCGGAGCAGGTGCATTCTGTTTTGGTGACTGTCAATAAATAGAGGTTAAGGGTATTCCTGGGAAAGGTTCTTTCACTGGTAAAAGACCCCACAAACCTGCAGAGTGTGAGGTTATGCCCTGAGCCCACGGAAAGGTAACGGTGGGTGCCCTAGAGCGCGAGGTTATGCCTGAGCCCTAGGAACTGGGTACAGGTTGGTGCCCCTAGAGTGTGTGAGTAACGGAGAATTGTGTGCGTAACAGTCCTTCTCACACAGGACTGGAGTCAGGATTGTCACCCCCATTTAGCAACAGGGCAAACTGAGGCACGGGCTAGTGAAAGTGCTTAGAGCCAGCCCAGGAGGCTGAATGGCACCAGGCCTGAGCTCTGGCCCTCCACAGAATTAGCTCGGGTCTCAGGCCAAAGAGCGCCATGCCCCTGCACCCTGCCTGTCGGCAGGTGGGGCAGGTTGACCCCTTGGTGCCAGCATGGGCAGCGTGGCCATGGGGCATGTGGCAGCCTGGACGTGGGGCACGTGGCCTGGGGGAGTGGGGAGCTGATGGGCTGGAAGCTGGAGGCCGCTGGTCTGTTTCCTCAGAGTCACTTCCACTGGCTGCAGGCTCAGGGCGTGATTCACCCTGTGACAGCCGTCAGGAGCTGGCCGGGATGGGAGCAGCAGGCACCGTGCTGGGGCCCTGAGAGGCAGCCGCTGGAGATCACTGACGCTGTGTCACCCTCCAGGAGAGAGAGGTCCCTCTGCACCAGCCAGCCCCATCCGCAGGCGGGTGGGGCACAGGGTACAGCTGTGGCGGGGCTTGGTTTAGCTTGGGGAACCCTCAAGTTAATCTCCTTACTGAGGCATTGTTTGGGCCAAACATGGCTCCAGAGCCCCCCCCCCTTCCCCCGGATTACCCCCCCTCCATGAGCTGCCCCTCCGCCCCCAGGGGTGCAGAATCCCCCCTGCCCAGGCCACTGGCTGCTCTGGCTGGCTGCAGAGGGGATTGTTCCCCCGTGCAGTGCACAGGCCCTGCCCACAGAGCCACGTGCAGCTCCCAGGTGCTGCGCTGCCTCCTGCTGGCTGCACAGGGGTCCTGCCCGTTCAGGGAGCCATGGGACTCACCTGGCCAGTGCAGATACAAGAACCTGCCCCAAAGCTTCGCTGGTGAGTCCACGGGGCAGGGAAAAACTTGTCCCTGCTGAGCTCTGTGCAGTCCCTGGGGAGCCGTGCCCTGGCACTGCCCTTCAGGCCAGGCTTCCACAGGTATGTAGGTGCTGAACTCCTGGGGTTCAGTGGGACTTTGGTGCCTAAATCCAGCCCTTAGTTTCCCGTGCCTCAGTTTCCCTCACATGATGAGGGTAGTGGCCCTGCAGTTGGGGGAGGATTGTGAGGATAAAGGCACTGAAGCCCCTGAGGGGCCCAGGCACTGGAGGTATGGGGGCCACCTTACCCAAAGCTGGCAGGATGGGAGTGGTGCTGGGTTTGGGTGCGCCCTACAGCAGGGCTCAAAGAGCCACCTCTGCCTTCCTCCCCAGAGCCCACAAGCTGACTGTTGTCGCTGTGGGTTTTATCCAGTTCAATGCACCATCCTGGCATCACCGTGCAGCGAAACAACCCGCCCACTCCCTGGTGCACAGCTGCGCTAGGTGTGCTGCGGGGACCTGCCCTTTGCAGCCGGCGGGGCATGGCCCAGTGCCAACTGCAACTTGGGGCAGCTCCGCCTGTCTGTGCTGGGGCAGCAGCGCCACTGGGCTACCGAGGCCTGAAACTGCCGGCGCAGAAAGGCCTGTGAGCCCCTTTCCTACGACAGACACCCCAGGACCCTGCGCTAGCAGGGAGCCCCGGGGTCATGGCGAGAAGGGCAGAGCCACAGCCATGGGGAGAAGGAGCCGCGGCCTGTGGCCATGATAGCAGAGTGTGGGGAACGGGGTCACTCTCCGCTGGGGCAGGGTCGCCGCTGCCCTTCCCCCTGGGAAGCTGTTTGGGTCACAATCTGAATCTGGGCCTGGCGCTCTGCTCAGCTTTGAGTGACACCTCGGCCCCAGGGCACTGGGCTGGGGGGGGGCAGCCCCTGGGGGGATCAGCGCCTGTGCCAGTGGGGAGGCACCTCTCTGCTCTTAAGCCACCTCCTGCACTCAGATGCCCTGTGAGTGGGGCTTGTAGGCAGGCCATGGAGGGGTCAGCCTGGGAGGGATGCTGGGGGGCTACAGAGGGTCAGCCTGGGCTGAGCTGGGAGGATGCTGGGGGGTGACGGAGGGTCTGGCTGGGCTGAGCTGGGAGGGATGCTGGGAGGGTGGTGGAGTGTCAGGCTGGGACGGATGGTGGGGGGGTGATGGAGGGTCAGACTGGGCTGAGCTGGGAGGGATGGTGGAGGGACGACGGAGGGTCAGACTGGGCTGAGCTGGGAGGGATGGGAGGTGACGGAGGATTGGGCTGGGCTGAAGTGGGAGGGATGGTGGGGGGGTGATGGAGGGTAGGTCTGGGCTGAGCTGGGAGGGATGCTGGGGGGTGATGGAGGGTTGGGCTGGGCTGGGCTGAGCTGGGAGGGACGCTGGGTGGGTGATGGAGGGTAGGTCTGGGCTGAGCTGGGAGGGATGCTGGGGGGTGATGGAGGGTTGGGCTGGGCTGGGCTGAGCTGGGAGGGACGCTGGGTGGGTGATGGAGGGTAGGTCTGGGCTGAGCTGGGAGGATGCTGCAAGGGTGATGGAGGGTCGGGCTGGGAGGGATGGTGGGGGGTGATGGAGGGTCGGGCTGGGCTGAGCTGGGAGGGATGCTGGGAGGGTGATGGAGGGTCGGGCTGGGCTGAGCTGGGAGGGATAGTCGTGGGGTGACGGACGGTTGGGCTGAGCTGGGAGGGTGATGGAGGGTCGTGCTGCGGGGGATGGTGGGGGGCAACAGAGGGTTGGGCTGGGCTGAGCTGGGAGGGATGCTCGGTTGTAGTAGAGCTACAAAGCTGGGGGTTGTAGTAGAGGAGAGAGGTTGTCTTCACCGTGTTGCTCAAGGATTGTCTTGTAGCCAGTTGGTGTTGTGGGCTTGTGTGGAAGAATGAGGTGGGCAGTAGAGGTGACTGGGTTGGCAGTACCAAGCTACCTGCCTCCATGGTGCTGCAACCAGCTTGGCTAGGGAAGCACAGGGCTGAACTTACAGCTGATGTCCCCAGTCCAGGCCAGGTAGGTGCATGGTGCAGTGGAACCCAATGGGTGGGAGGAGACTACCTCTCCCCCCATGGCACCCTCACAGACAGCCAATGGGCAAGGGGCAGCTGTCTATGCCCAGGGGTCTTAGTGTTTGCAGTGTAGCTGTAGCCAAGTGGGTCCCAGCATACAGAGGGGGGGCAGGGGGGATCTCTTTCATTGGACCAACTTCTGCTGGAGAGAGAGAGCTTCAGAGCCACACCAAGCCCTTCTTCAGGTGTGAAGTTCTCCCAGCTCACAGCAATGGGCAAGTGCACAGATTGTTCAGCGTAAGGAGTTAGCACATGTTGTAAGTGACCATGTGAGGTGTGGTGGTGCGTTAACACCGCTGCAGGGGCAGGAGAACAAGGGGGCTGGTGGGTTACAGGTGGTTGTAATAAGTCGGAGAACCAGTGTCTGATCAGCCCATGATTTTCAGTGTCTAGCCGTTAGGAATTGAGCCTTAACCACTAGCCCCCCCTCTTTGTCCTATGTTAACAGGCCACTTTACCTCTCCTGGCCCATTCCACCATTTGCTAACTGTGACGGTGCACTCATATGATGTTATGAAAATATGCTAATAAGCGTGACTATGATGTAACTGGAATATGCTTCATTCAAAAGGTCTCTTGTAAGGTATCATTACAAAGCTTATAATCTACTGTGTGTGTTCATCCAATGTGTATAAATGTATCATTCTTGTATCTGAAACTAGAAATATGAAATATAACTCTGAGGTCCTATTTGTAATTACGCAAAGTGTGGGCCATTAACGGTGGCTTGGAATCTTGATGGCTCCCATTAACCAGGACAATTGGTTGTAAATGGCTCTGTTTACTTGTAAGTCTTCCTGTGTACGTGTGCTAGCAAGTGGGTAATGAAATCTTACAGTGACATGTGATCATGTCACCTGAACTGGAATCCATCTTTAACCTGGTGCTTTTCCATTTAGGACGGGTGGGAACCCAGAGAGGGACAAAGGATTCCCGCCTTGTGCAAAAGATGTATAAGGGGGTGGAACAGAACAAAGGAGGCTGCAGTCATGAGAAATCCCCTAGCTGCCACCTGAGCTGAAACAAGGACTGTACCAGGGGAAAGGATTGTGCCCAGACTAGGAAGGTGTCCAGTCTGTGAAAGAAGCTTATTGAAACATCTCTGAGGGTGAGATTTTATCTATATTCAGTTTTCTACTGTATTAGGCTTAGACTTACGTTTTATTTTATTTTGCTTGGGAATTTACTTTGTTCTGTCTGTTACTACTTGGAACCACTTAAATCCTACTTTTTTTATTTAATAGAATCACTTTTTACTTATTAACCCAGAGTAAGTATTCATACCTGGGGGGCAAACAGCTGAGCGTATCTCTCGATCAGTGTTATAGAGGGCGAACAATTTATGAGTTTACCCTGTATAAGCTTTATACAGGGTAAAACAGATTTATTTGGGGTTTGGACCCCATTGGGAGCTGGGTGTCTGAGTGCTGGAGACAGGAGCCCTTCTTAAGCGGTTTTTAGTTACGTCTGCAGCTTGTGGGGGATGGGCTCCCACCTCATCTTTAGGGGATCAGTATAGCTGTAGTGACTGGCAGCTCCAGGGCACTGGGACAGGGACAGCCCCCTTCCCACTCCCCCCAGGAGATAGCAGCCTCCAAGCATCCCCTGGGGCAGGTGTTTATGTGACTGCTCTACCCCAGAGAAAGCCCCCAGCCCTGCCCTCCCACATGCTTCACCAAAGCCCAGCCACTGGGAGGGGGTCCCCTGGGCTGCCTGCCTCACAATGGCCCAGACCTGCAGGGCTGGGAGAGACCCTGAGCGATGCCAAGGGAACCCCCCTCTCCCTCTCCAGCAGGATGCCCAGCCCCATGGCCTGCAGCCTGGAGAAAACTCCTTAGAGCCAGCCCCATCGGGAGCCAGCCCAGGACGTGGGCTCGTCCCGGAGTCACTGCTGCACTGCAGCCCCTCCACCCTGCTACTGCTACCCCCAACCCACTGCTGCCCCCTTGCACTGCCAGCCCCATTCCCTGTGCTGCCCTGCCAAAGCAGGATGGCGGTGGGGGCAGAACAAGGCAGGGGCTGGGTCAGTGCAGGTCCCATTTCATCCATCTCCTCTCTGAGTCAGCCAGTTTTTCCAGCCTCTCCCAGCTGGCCTGGGTGCCATCACTTGCTGGCATGTTCCGAGGCTCCTGGCCCAGGGAGAGTTAGGTTTCCAGGCATGCCTGGCACCTGGAAATGCAGGTTCTGGTGGTGGTGGTGGGGGCACTGGGGTTTGGAGCCCCCCTGAGCCTGGCAGACAATCCCTCGGGCACCCGTTCCAGGGTGGCGGTGATGGGGTGCTCAGTGCACTCTGTAGAGCCATGTTGTTATTGATGTGGGAAGCCGTGTTCACCTCCCCAGGCAACAGAGCCAGGAAATAGAACCCAGGAGTCCTGGCTCTCAGCCCCTCCCCCTTCCTGCTGTAATCACTAGACCCCACTTCCACCCCAGAGTTGGGAACAGAGTCCTGAAGATCTGATTCGCTGTCCCTCTGCTCTAATCACTTGACCACCTGCCCTCCCACCCCTGAAGAAGGCAAGGGAGACTTGACAAAGGGATTCCCTATACCAGCTCTCCAGCGCCATCTGCTGCCCCAGCAGCCCGGTTTGCTTTGCAGAGGCCCTGGCTTAAGCATTTATTTTCAAGATGAAAATTTTTTGATGAAACACAAGAACAAAATCAAAACAAGTGTTTATATTAAAACAGAAAGAAAAGGAGTACTTGTGGCACCTTAGAGACTAACCAATTTATTTGAGCATGAGCTTTCGTGAGCTACAGCTCACTTCATCAGATGCATACTGTGGAAACTGCAGCAGACTTTATATACACACAGAGAATATGAAACAATACCTCCTCCCACCCCACTGTCCTGCTGGTAATAGCTTATCTAAAGTGATCATCAGGTTGGGCCATTTCCAGCACAAATCCATCTTTTTTGCGAATACAGACTAACAATTGTCACTTTAGATGGGCTATCACCAGCAGGAGAGTGAATTTGTGTGGGGGGTGGAGGGTGAGAAAACCTAGATTTGTGCTGGAAATGGCCCAACCTGATGATCACTTTAGATAAGCTATTACCAGCAGGACAGTGGGGTGGGAGGAGGTATTGTTTCATATTCTCTGTGTGTATATAAAGTCTGCTGCAGTTTCCACGGTATGCATCTGATGAAGTGAGCTGTAGCTCACGAAAGCTCATGCTCAAATAAATTGGTTAGTCTCTAAGGTGCCACAAGTACTCCTTTTCTTTTTGCGAATACAGACTAACACGGCTGTTACTCTGAAACCTGTCATATTAAAACAGAGTCATTCGGCAAAACAAATGGCATTATAACTTATTGTAGCCTTTTTTGGAGGCAAAATGTTTGAGTCTCTTATTTTGATGAACATCATAGAAGCGTAGGACTGGAAGGGACCTTGAGAGGTCGTCTAGTCCAGTCCCCTGCACTCATGGCAGGACTAAATATTATCTAGACCATCCCTGACAGGGGTTTGTCCAACCTGCTCTTAAAAATCCCCAATGATGGAGATTCCACCACCTCCCTAGGCAATTTATTCCAGTGCTTCACCACCCTAACAGGTAGGAAGTTTTTCCTAACGTCCAACCTAAACCTCCCTTGCTGCAATTTAAGCCCATGGCTTCTTGTCCCATCCTCCGAGGTTAAGATGAACTACGCCACCATCCTCCTGGTTTCCAGAAAGGCTCAGCTGGCGCGGGGCCCTGCTACTCGGCAGAAGAGGGTGAGGGCTGGTCTACACGGGCACTTTACAGCACGGCAACTTGCTCACTCCGGGGTGTAAAAAAACACCCCCCTGAGCACAGCAAGTTTCAGCGCTGCAAAGTGCCCGTGTAGACAAGGCCCCAGCGCTGGGAGCTATTCCCCTCGTGGAGGTGGGTTTTTTAGAGCGCTGGGAGCCCCACCGCTGTGCCGTGACCACACAAGCCACGTTAAAGCGCTGCCACAGCAGTGCCAGTGTAGACTAGCCCTGAGACTGGGGGGGGAGGAAGAGCAGGGGGCTCTTTGTCTTCTCCCCTTCCCCCTCTCTTGGCCATGCCAGACTGTGCTGTCCTTGGGGCAAGGACCATGGCTGGTGTTAAAGGGCTGGGGTGGGACAGGCTGCACAGTGCCTGAGGCTGAGGAGCCAGGCCATTTCATAGAATCATAGAATCATAGAATATCAGGGTTGGAAGGGACCCCAGAAGGTCATCTAGTCCAACCCCCTGCTCGAAGCAGGACCAATTCCCAGTTAAATCATCCCAGCCAGGGCTTTGTCAAGCCTGACCTTAAAAACCTCTAAGGAAGGAGATTCTACCACCTCCCTAGGTAACGCATTCCACTGTTTCACCACCCTCTTAGTGAAAAAGTTTTTCCTAATATCCAATCTAAACCTCCCCCACTGCAACTTGAGACCATTACTCCTCGTTCTGTCATCTGCTACCATTGAGAACAGTCTAGAGCCATCCTCTTTGGAACCCCCTTTCAGGTAGTTGAAAGCAGCTATCAAATCCCCCCTCATTCTTCTCTTCTGCAGGCTAAACAATCCCAGCTCCCTCAGCCTCTCCTCATAACTCATGTGTTCCAGACCCCTAATCATTTTTGTTGCCCTTCGCTGGACTCTCTCCAATTTATCCACATCCTTCTTGAAGTGTGGGGCCCAAAACTGGACACAGTACTCCAGATGAGGCCTCACCAATGTCGAATAGAGGGGAACGATCACGTCCCTCGATCTGTTCGCTATGCCCCTACTTATACTTCCCAAAATGCCATTGGCCTTCTTGGCAACAAGGGCACACTGCTGACTCATATCCAGCTTCTCGTCCACTGTCACCCCTAGGTCCTTTTCCACAGAACTGCTGCCTAGCCATTCGGTCCCTAGTCTGTAGCTGTGCATTGGGTTCTTCCGTCCTAAGTGCAGGACGCTGCACTTATCCTTATTGAACCTCATCAGATTTCTTTTGGCCCAATCCTCCAATTTGTCTAGGTCCTTCTGTATCCTATCCCTCCCCTCCAGCGTATCTACCACTCCTCCCAGTTTAGTATCATCCGCAAATTTGCTGAGAGTGCAATCCACACCATCCTCCAGATCATTTATGAAGATATTGAACAAAACCGGCCCCAGGACCGACCCTTGGGGCACTCCACTTGACACCGGCTGCCAACTAGACATGGAGCCATTGATCACTACCCGTTGAGCCCGACAATCTAGCCAGCTTTCTACCCACGTCAGGAGCCAGGGGTGCTTTGCCCTGAGGGAGGCTGCTGCGCAGGGGCACGCAGATCCCAGCTCCCCCTTACGCCCACAGGGTGGGCTGCACTCTGCCGTGGCTGGGGAGGGGTCACTAGTGCAAGGGGTGGGCTCAAACCCTCCCTCCAGAGGTCACTCCTGTCCTGTCTCCCACAATGCCACAGGGCCATGCCTACCAGGACAGCATCTTGAGGGGTAATTGCCACCTCGCCGCCCTCCCAAGCCAAAGTGAATGGGGAGTCCCCCAGGGACCCAGAAACAAACCAGGCACTCTAAAACTCATCCTGCCATCCCCAAACCTAGTGACTCCAGCCAGCCACCCAGCCTTGGAATCTGACCTTGGCTCAGCTCACTGGGCAACATCCACCCCAGAGCTTAAACTGTTCCCCCCGGCTCGTTGTATCCGCAGTAACAGGATAAGGCCCCTAGCTTGCCCTTCTGCCATCAGCTGCAGCTTACCTCAGGAACAGGCCTGCCCTAGCGCTCGCTGATTACAGATAAAATGCCAAATTAACAGTTGGGTCGGTACTTTATTTTTGCAATTAAGAAGTATACCTGCCACCCTCCCCGTACCTGCAGGGCTTCGTGGGGATTATTCGCTCCACAGTGGAGTGGGTAGTGGCTAAATGCTTTTATCCTCTCAGGCTGAAACACAGACATGAGGCTGAGAAAAGCAGGTCTGCAAAGAACCCAATTTAAACAAGTCTGGAAGCAAAGCCCAGAAGGAGATTGCACAGCCAAAGCCTCAATTGCAGCCTTCCAGCCACACAGCGCCTCGGAAAGCGTGGAAAGAAAGAAAAGCAACTCTCGGCCCCATGGGGTGCCCGCCGCATGTGAGAGGAGCGAATGCAAGGGCTGCAAACGCTGCCTGCCCTTCAAAGCTCCCAGCGTTGACATTCTGAAATAAGGTTTCCATCAGGCGGTCTGTATTTCACAGCCAAACATGAAATAGACAATTTGCTGAAGCTATTGACAGAAATATGCCTCTTCTTAAGGTGCCATAAAGGGGTCCACAGTGTTTGAGATGCTTCTCCAGCCTGGTGGGATGGATGCTCAGCTTCCAGGCTGCTCTAAATGCTCCGCACATAAATAAAGGGGATTTCAAACTCCTGTCTGACAAGCACAGCTGCAGGTCTTGGAGCCGTTTGTGCTTTAAAAAATGTAGTCACAGGCAGCAAAGATAAACAAGGAGTCACACACGTTATGAGAACCCCAGCTCTGCAGGGACCTGGGAGGGGTTATTTAAAAGTTTATTCCCCCACCTCCCCAAATCAGACATTTTTACCTGGATTAATTCTGGCAGGTGCTTGAAGTGTTTGTTTCCCTTTGCAATACCCAAAACACAATGTTGAGACTATTTTAAACTGATACCTAAAAAATGTGATCAAAGCAAAGACAGCAGAGCTAATGCACCGCAGCACCAGGGAACTTAACACTTTCTTAAAGAACCTTCCCAAAGCGGAATTGTCCTAGGGACTATTCAAACTCGCTTCAGCTCAAGTTCTAAGGGCACAGCACCAAACAGCAACAGAACAAACCTATCCCAATGTAAAAGTTCTCTGCTTCTGAAAGCCAAACTCGTGTGACATGCACGGCTGACTTGTAAGCCTGCGTCCTGCAAACATGTATTTAATGCTATGTGCAGAGTCCCATTCAATGGGACCACACGTGACTACAGCGAAGCACATTTAGATAAGCCTTTGCACAGCCAGGTTTAAGTTACCTTCTTTGTTAGCTCTCGGCCACAGCTGGCTGCTGACATAGATTGCCATCGCTCCAATGTAGAGTTCTGACAGTTTCCCCTAGCTGATGATGTCCTTCTGTTTTAAATTGTGTGTCACAGGCTTCAAAATGATGGGGATTTTTTCTTTCATTCATAAAAGATTTTAGAAATAGCTTCCAAAAGAAAAGTGTGAAGAATTACAGACAAGTGTTCAAGGAACAATCTCTGTTTAAACTAAACTGGTAACAGGTTCATATTTTCAATAACTGACTTAGGATGGTGAACTCCTTTGATTTTCACTGAGCTTAGACTCAAGTTTCTCATTCACTTTTGAAAATGGGATTTAGGTCTTGGCTATCAAGGGAATACCATGAAACTGACTGATGTGCTTTGCAGACTGCCAAGGCTGAAGATTAGGTTAGTCATTGTGATTGGTATTTTGTTTACATGTAAGGTCAGTGTCTGTGTTATTACTTTACCATAAGTTATACAAACTGAGGAAGATACTGACAGATGCAGTAGCTAGTGCACTTCCGACTCAACATCACGTTCATTAGAATTGGTAATTTGGTTCAAGCTAAGGCTCAGGGGGTGGGGTTGGTTTTGTGACAGAATAAATTAGGAGTCTTGCTGTTTTATGAGACAATGGAATTTATGTTTAAATCTTAATTTTGTATTTCCTAATATTGTTTGCATTGGAAACTGAGAAATGAGTGATGGGCATGACTGGAACTCAGGTCAATGCAGCTGTTTGGGAATAGTGATGCCAGTGGTGAACGCCCCTGCAGGGGCACTCTTATTCCAGTAGAAGAGTGGGTTACTGGGGGTGGTTTAGCTTAAACCCCTTCCTCAATTGATATAAACCAAACCAAGGCCCTTTGGATACTGAACTCAATGTCCACGAGCATCAGACCCATGCAGCTAGAAAGTCTGAATTTTAACCATTCACTTAAACCAAAAAATATTTGCCCACACCAACAAGGCCAAAGGCTCTTAAGTAATTTAAGCACTGGAAATGTTACCTACAGCCTAAAATCTATTTGTGCTGTTCTAGGTTGCCACTACTGGGGGCTCATTTTCCTCTTGCTAGACTGGATCAATTACCTCCTTAAATCAGATTTATTCTTCAATGCACCGCCTTGTTAAAGGCATACACAGCTCAATCACACCAATCTCACTACAATCTAGAATTCACCAGTCGGTGCTGGAGGTAATGTAATCTACCATTCTGAGACGATGGAATTCTTGAGAGCAGACAGGGCTGCTTATAGGATTAGAGAGATGCTATAAACAGGTTATTTTTCTCTTCATTTTTGTTGGAAGACAAAGGAAAAGGAAATAAAATGGCCTGCTAAAGTGGTGTAAGATGACAAGGCAGTGTGAGCAATCCAAAAAGCAGGTTTTATTGAAATACGAACAAAAGTACAGCCATGGACAGCTTTTAGGAACAGTATTTCCAAAACATGGGAAACAAAACAAAAGCTCACACTCAGGTTATTTTCACCCCTGAGAAATCAACTAAACTCTTAACTGTGTCTCTTTTCTCTACATGCCTCATTGTTTTAGCTTTATGCAGTGTAACATTACTGCGCTGTGCAACGCGCAAACAAACGCACAGTGATGTCCCCAAAAGCACTTAAAGTGCAACCAAAGCAGCTCCCTCCACAATGCTGGTTTGAGCGCGTTTGGCCAGGTTTCCCGATAGCCTCCATTCTTCTTCAGGGGAGCTCCTGGGTAATCTTGAAAATCTGCTACCAAGTTGTGGGACCCCATTTTCAGAAGTGCATAACCAGCGCAGGAATGGTGGCCCAATGGCTATTAGCTCGTACCACTGTTGCTAATCACCCTATGTACCCATAATCAGACTAGCAAGCTCTAGGTTTTCAGCCCATCCTGAACACTTCCACAAATAAAACTATAGCTCAATGCACTTGTTTTTGTTTTTTTATTTTTTTCAATAAAGGAAACCAGAGAGTAACTTTTGACAACGGGCTTCTCAAACTTCCCCTTGTTTCTAACCCTGGAGGAGCATCAAGTTGCTGGGCGGTCAGGTGAAGCTTTCTTGTAAGGAAGACCACCACTGATTTATCCTGCATACAGACATTCTGCCCCAGCTCACTGCTGTCCTGTGCCTTGAGACAGTCACTCCCACCACCGTGAAGCTGCTGCGACATGCTACCACAAGTGCAAGGGCACCAAGGAACTGGGCCCCGTCTCTCTCTGCAGGAGGCACTCTCCAAACACCAGATCTGGCTCCGATTTTGGAAAAGGGCTGTATTTCTACACAAGGCAGATGGTGCTGGGCAGTCTCTGACAGCATAGCCCTGGTTTCCAGCTCAGGTACAAGTGCCTTTGGTGGGTCCTAACTAATCCTAACTAACCCAGGATAACTAACATGGAGAGAGGGTTGAAAAGAATCAATAGGATTGATTCCTCACAATCCAAACCCACAAATGAAAAACCTGCGGGTGTTAGAGCAGCAGAGAGCTTGTAACCTCAAGAGACAAGAGCAGCTGAGTGCAGAGTTCAGGAGCGCTTTGCCTAACTCTGCCAGAGCAGAGGGGACATCAGAGTAGGTCTCCTTTTCTCTAAGATGTCCCCTTGCAGTTGCAGTACCTTATCTGCAAACCTACTAGATAAAAGGTTATAAACAGCTTGCTTCTATTTCATTTAGGCTCCCCGAAACTGCCAGACCCCTTTTGGATATGCTTTGAAAGGGGTGTGTGTGTGTGTGTATGTTGGTTATTTATTGCATGGGTCTTTTAGATCAAAACTCAACCCAGCTTCTGATAACAAGTTAGCTGTAAGGTCACATGTACATGTTGTTAACGCCCTACTAAGGTGGGGCAGGCAGGGTAAGGTCAGAGCTTGTCAGTATGAGTGCTGCAGGTGACAGGCTGGGACAAGACACAGCATTGACTGACAACAGGGGATTATTTCCATGATCCCATAGTGGGGGAAGGGGTACTCTGCCCTAAACCCAGCTGAGAATTTTCTTGCCCTTTAATACTGGAGAGTGGGAGTTTGAGACACATGCAGCTTTGGCCTAACTGCTCCACTGAAGCCAGCGCTTTCCACTAATGTCACCAGGAGCAGTCAGGGTCTCTACACACGGAAGTCTCCCAGAATAGCGACATCTGTCTCAGGCCCCATGCAGACATACTCTTCTAGAATACGGGTTTCAGAGTAACAGCCGTGTTAGTCTGTATTCGCAAAAAGAAAAGGAGGACTTGTGGCACCTTAGAGACTAACCAATTTATTAGAGCATAAGCTTTCGTGAGCTACAGCTCACTTCTTCAGATGCATATCGTGGAAACTGCAGCAGGCTTTATACTTTATACTTTAAACTGCCTGCTGCAGTTTCCACGATATGCATCTGAAGAAGTGAGCTGTAGCTCACGAAAGCTTATGCTCTAATAAATTGGTTAGTCTCTAAGGTGCCACAAGTCCTCCTTTTCTTTTTTCTAGAATACGAGTGCCTTTTTCTTATTTAGCTTAATCCACTTTGGAGGTGGATTGAGTTTTAAACTAAATTAGAAAACGATACTCTTATTCAGCAGTAAATGTCCACACAGGGAGTTAATCCGGAACAGCTATTTCAATAACTTTCCCACTGTAGACAAGCTTGAAGACCAACACCAAGCCCTTTGGGAAATCCGAGAGGTAGCTCCACGCAACGCTGTTTCAATTCCTGCCCTGGTGCTGATGGGCACGCTCAGTGTCTGAGGTCTGTGCACCTTCCTGCCTCCACAAATCTTTGAGGCAATGCATCAGAATAGCTAGCCTCAAAGAAGTCCCATGACATCTGTCCTCTGGAGGTGAACATGCTGACCTAACAGCACACGCAGAATGTATTCTCTGGAGGCGCTGCAGACTGCGCCAATCTGGAGTGCGGAGGTTAGTGACATGCTGCCACTATGTACAATTGTTAGGGAGAGTTATTCTGCATACACTGGGATCTTCACAGACTAGTTTTAATGGCCAAACTAAAGATGTAGAGTTTGTTTTGCTGCTAAGAAGTTGACTACTTAACTCTGCCCTCAAGAGAAATATGTTCAAGTTGCAAAGACTTAAAAAAACTACGTAACAAGTTTTATAACAGAGCTGCTGCAAATGGAGGGGAAGGTGCTACTTACCCGTTATCACAAGTTTTTAGACATTTCTCTCATCGGGTTTGCAAGTGGGACCTACTAAACCACAATGCCAGGAGTGGAACACTGAAATCCCTCCCAAGAGAGTATCTCGTGGATGTAACAATGGGTGTATGAAGAGCTCACTAACCAGAGCACATATTTATTTCTTGTCAGAATGGCAAGGTGGCAAAAACGGATTTTGCTACACTTGCCTTCTGACCAAACACACTTCACTCCCTCAAAGGGCCAGCCCTATAGTTGTTTCCACGGTGACAAGCGGATGTCAAGCGCAGGATTATTCTTCCTGTACAGGATCAAGCAGTGATGCTAGGCTAAGAGCAAGGAGGGGCCTTTGCTCTTTACTCAGAATATCAAATCTTCTCTTTTGTGTGGTGGAGGGGAACAGGACAAGACAGGTTTGACTAGAATGTGATGGCCAGATCCTATGTCTGGCTGACATGCAGATGCTGGAGCCAGCCGGGGATAAAAATATCTTCCAGTGTAATTAATGTAAGCTAAGGACTACTTGAAACTATGCTGACTACCACAGTTCTCCCAAGACTGCTCTTTGGGCCAAGAATGGCTGGAGTGTCTGATGCTTTAGGGAGGCCCACTCCAGCACTTCTCTGCCCCAGGAGAAGGGAGCAGGTAGCATGAAACTCGTTATGCCAGCTTGATGTCAGGGAAATTCCTGACTGCCCTCTGTTCCCTTTGCTCTGCTGGACAGACACAGATGGGACAGAGCTACAGACCAGGATCTGGCTGGATAGTCTCACGCTTTAATGTTATCCAGATCACGTGACACCAGGTGTTAGACTGGGGGGATGTTCCAGGATGCGTAACGTTCCTGCCACCCCAGCCCTGTCCTTACAACAATTAACGTTCCCTCACCTTCTCCATGAAGCACAAGGACACCCACACATGCCCCTGCTCAGAACTAAATGGCACTCCCTGTGACGGAGTACAAAAATCATTTGCAAGTCCCCACAGCCCAAGAGAGTCTGAGCGAGACTAGAGAGGGGCACCAGGCCAGAGGTGCTCAAGCAGCAGCATGCACTGGGCATCACATATGAGAAGTGTGGTGTTAGGGCTGCCACGGTGGGAGGGCACAGTGCAACTGTTTTATTGATAAGGCAGCCACTTTTCAGCAGAATCCCCCATCCCAGCTCCCTTACAGATGAACTTTTAGGCCTAATCTAAACAGCAATGAGAATATTTTGTTTTAAAGACTTTTTGTTTTGACTCCCCCATGCACCATCTACAGTCTGAATGGCAGCTCCTTTTTCACATCTAGGTGGGTGCGCATAACAGGCAGGCCTTAGAGCTGCAGCTGATCTGACCCTGGGACACACAAACACATTCAAGGTCTCTGGAGGGAAACAGAGGGAACCAAACATTCAGGTGCCTAACTCCCCATCGGGGAGAGATGTACCACCGAGAGCTTACCCCCAGTGTGGGCTCACATGGACCAATGGTCTGACCTGGCACAGCAATCCCTATGAGAGGGACGTACCATCAGCACCATGCAGTGGTAAACAGCTGCAACACATTTAAATCCAAAGACATGCAGGGCTTGAGCAATGATTTACGCAAACCCCCTGCAGGAGGTAACTTGTAGAGCATGCTGATCCAGACAGTTTGAACTCTGCTAGCTCCTTGGCATCAGCGTGTGTGGAGTTAGTTTTTGAGGGTCTGATCTCTGATATCAAGGGTTAACAGCATTCTGTCTAATTACCTTGGTCGGGATAATTTCGGGACAGCAGTCGATACATGAAGGACAGTTCTGCAGGAAGGTTAGGGCTGCGAGTGCTTAGCCAACACAGAGGGAATTTATAAGTCTGAGTCTCCTAACCAGCACCTCACATTTCTAAAGGAAACAGATGATGAGCACTCAATAGCAGCCTCTTCTCTGGTCTTCAGTTACCGGCTCCTGCAATTAGATGAAAAAGCAAGAGATTTTAGATAATCAACAACAGCAGCTCTAACATCATCCCCCAGTTGTAAGCATCAGACAAGCTGCTTTGGACTCAGTCTAGGTCCACAAGCTACCCCCTCAGCAAAGTCAATCACTGTGTTGAAACGCAGACACTTGGACTGTTCTTCCACACTCGTGCTCACAGCCAGGCAGTTTGCGGTCTCCCCAAAGCAGCGACGCAGCACTCCTCATGCTACCACCCCCAGAGCACAAGCAACACCTGTACGAGCACAGGGGAGCTAGCGTTTTGCTCCTTGGTCAGCATACCAGGGAGTAGGGGAATGGGACTGGAGGCCTGGATACGGGCTATGGGGCCCTTTCATATACACAGAGAGGGGGGGAGTTTATTAGACAAACCGTTCTCTGTTTACAAGCAACATGCAGGAAAAGCTCCTTAACTGGGGGAAGCAGGTGTCTCACTGCTCTATATAGAGTCCCAATGTATGGTGGGATGCTGTTATTCCTGCCCCTTTGGCTGTGCTCATGCAAGATCAGGACTAGTGCCCAACCTGAGCCCAGAGCTCAGCATTAGTTCCTTCCCAAAAATAGACCCAGCCTGTCTGGCTGGAGCTCCAACACCTTCAGTGGAATGAAAACCAAGCAACCGTCCTTACTGCTGTGACTTTGGGAGCCAACCCAGCAGAACAAGGCTGATCCCGTGCATCAGCCCATAGTGCAATGTTCATTAAGAAAGATCAAATATGAAGCACAGGTATGTTCTGTAGGTCTCCAGGAAGCCCTGCTAGACTGGATCCTCACCACACCTTGGCTAGAAAGCTGGCTAAAGCTTTATATCACCAGCTGCTCTATTTGGGCACGCTAAGGGTCCTTACCACACACTTGGAGTAAGTCGTTCTGCTTTAGCTCACTCTCAACCAATCCAAATGTACACAGACACATCTGAACTCATCTCCAGTGTGTGTTTATCAATGCTGTGACCTTCAGGCACTGAGCTAAGCCATTCCCCCTTTCACCCAAGTATCCTCCTTAGAAAACCTCATCTCACAAGATTAATGTACTAGAAAATCTAATCAGATACAGGTGCACACAATTTCAAGGTGGCCTGCCCATACAGTGACAAGACTGATTGCAGGTTTTGTCTGTGAAATGTTCCAGTACCTCTCCAATGATTCATGTGGACTCTCCACCTGAAATCAGGACACCTACTGTCCAGCATCTGGAAATGGTCGACTATTCCATACCACAGCGAGCCAGCCCATAGTGATGACCGTAGCAAAAGCTGATGAGCAATCATTTTTCAAAGTACCAATTTCCCATCCATGCACCTCAGCATAAAAAAAAGCAGAGGGCTGCCGACAACGCACCCTGTACTCCCTAGACACATGCACCCAGCAGATTTTATTGTGAAATTGGTACAATATCCTGGGCTGCCTGGCTTTTTAATCATGGGAGGTGATTAAGCATCTGGTTGTACCTAACAGGTCTGCTTAAAAAGGAGTCCAAAAGAGGTGTTTTGAAGGCAAAATGCAAGCTTCACTGCTGCTCTAAGTACTGGAACATTTTTAAAGTTTAGTTCTGGCTTGAAAAGCGAGGATATTAGACAGTTCCCTTTACTCTGACCTGCCACTTATGTGCATTTGTTTATTATCTTTCTGCTTACTTTACTGACCAAACTACTTCTGCTAGCCCTGCAAAGCCAGCAAAGCTGAGAGGGAGAGCTGGCTTGTGTATAGCCAGATTAGTCAAACTGAGTTCCAGCTGCAGCATCTCTAATTCTTGGCAATGCACAAGCCAGCATGACTTTCAGATTCTTACTTGGATTCTAAGCTCTTTGGGGAAGGGACTGTCTTTTTGTTCTCTGTTTGTACAGCCCTTAGCACCATGAGATCCTGGTTGTAACAACGATATAAATAATATCGTCATGAATTTTCTGGCCTAACACCTGAGGAAAACTTGGGAATTAATCACCTCTCTCTTGTTCCCCCGCCCATGTGTTTTATGTAAGGCTGCTTTTGACAGGAGAACTGCACTTAAAGGGTAAAAAAAAAAAAATATCCTGCTTGGTGCAAAGAAGGAGTCGATTAGCATACTGTGTTACAATTTTCAGATTTTTCTTAAATCAGATTACAACCAGACTATTAGACGTTATGCTTTTGGAACGTATTCATCACTCAGCACCTCAGAGTTACAGTTACATGAATCCTGACCTACTAGCTCAAAATACAGTGATAAAAATAAACTACAGAAATAAGCTTCATACCAAGCCCCCATTTATGTGGAGTGTGTTTTGCACTGCAAATAACTGTGTCCATGATGCTGCATTCTCAGTTCATTCACGCTTTCGCCTGGCAATTTACAGCAGGCGTCAAGTAGCATGTGTATTTCAATGGGGATCTCCTGCAAAAGTGGAGGCCTTTTTTTTTTAAACTGGCAAATTCCTACCCAAAGTGTAAACCGTAATAATGCTATTTTGTGCTTCTCCATCACCTTTCATCTGAGGATGCTTTATAAGTTGCATGTTTATCTTCTCAGATAACTAGTAATACTTAACTTGCAGGGTAAGTATTATCATAGAATCTCAGGGTTGGAAGGGACCTCAGGAGGTCATCTAGTCCAACCCCCTGCTCAAAAGCAGGACCCATCCCCAATTAAATCATCCCAGCCAGGGCTTTGTCAAGCCTGACCTTAAAATTACTATCCCTCCATTCTGTAGATGGGGAAACTGAGGCACGGGGAGCTTAAGTAACTTGCCCAAGATCAAGGAGACAGTCTCTGTAGCAAGTGGGGCTCACACTGGGAACAGATGCTCAGATTACAGAAACTCTGTCATATACTCAGAAGTAAAAGACCATAATCCTCCCTAATGTTTAAACTAATGGCTACTTCAAAGGAATTCTCTTGCAAAATCTTGCTTTCTTTCAAGCCACAGGCATCCCCGGAACAGGGCAGCTTTATGGCCAGTCCGTCACAGCTACAGTTTGACAAGGGGACCAAGAAAAGCGCTCAATGGGTCACACCTCCTTCCAGTTAATGCTTGTTGCTGTTTAAGGGGTAAAAGATTTTCAATTAAGTATAGTGTAAATACATGAAACTCCCTCCCTAAGATCCAAATGGCATGGAATACCACCAGGCTGTTTAATAATAGATACCCTGAACTCAATGCTTTGGGAATCGGGCTCTTGGGACACTGGGCAACTGAATCAGTTTTTAAAGAACAAAACCTTGTGAAGAGTCATATGTGGCAAGAGCTCATAAGAGCTGCAATACTAGGTCAGATCATATTCCATCTTGCTCAGTATCCTGTCTCCAACAGTGGCCCCTACCAGAGCTTCAAGGGGAGTAAACACAACAGAGCAATTATGGAGTGATTCACCCCTCTCTTCCACTCCCAGCTTCTAGCAGTTACAGATTTAGAGTCACCTAAAGCATGGGGTAACATCCCTTATCATCTTGGCTAATAGCTGTTGATGGAGCTATCCTCCATGAACTTATCCAATTCTTGCTTAAGCCCAGTTACACTTTTGGTCACCACAACATCCCATGTCAATGAGTTCCACAGGTTAGTTGCGCACGGTGCGAAAAAGTACTTCCTTTTGTTTGTATTAAACCTACTGCCTATTCATTTGATCAGGTGACCGCCTGGTTTTTGTATTGTGTGAAATGGTAAATAATGCTTCTCTATTCACTTTTTCTACAACAATCATGATTTTATAGGCCTCTATCACATCCCGCTTAGTCATCTCTTTAGTCTCTCCTTGTAAGGTAGCCTATTTCCCCCTGTTTTTTCCTACCCCCCGCCCCCCAGACGTTCTGGTTAAACTTGGATTTAAACTTAGAGAGTGGTCAGTTTGGATGAGCTATTGCCAGCAGGAGAGTGAGTTTGTGTGTGTGTGTGTTTCCGGGGGAGGGGGGGATGAGAAAGCCTGGATTTGTGCTGTAAATGGCCCACCTTGATTATCATGCACATTGTAGGGAGAGTGGTCACTTTGGATAAGCTATTACCAGCAGGAGAGTGAGTTTGTGTGTGTGTGGTTTTTGGAGGGGGGTGAGGGGGTGAGAGAACCTGGATTTGTGCAGGAAATGGCCCACCTTGATTATCATACACATTGTGAAGAGAGTGGTCACTTTGGATGGGCTATTACCAGCAGGAGAGTGAGTTTGTATGTGGGGGGGCAGAGGGTGAGAAAACCTGGATTTGTGCTGGAAATGGCCCGACTTGATGATCACTTTAGATAAGCTATTACCAGCAGGACAGTGGGGTGGGAGGAGGTATTGTTTCATGGTCTCTGTGTGTATATAATGTCTTCTGCAGTTTCCACGGTATGCATCCGATGAAGTGAGCTGTAGCTCACGAAAGCTCATGCTCAAATAAATTGGTTAGTCTCTAAGGTGCCACAAGTACTCCTTTTCTCCTTGTATGGAAGCCATTCCAGACCCTGGGTAATTTTTGCTTCCTTTTCTGAGCCGTTTCCAGTCCCCACAGCCTGACATCTGCGGTTTGGAGATCCTCGTCCCCTCCACTAGCAGGACATGTGGTGGACAGGAAATCACGGCAGCCATGCAGCAAAGGGCTGAGACAGGGCATTCAGAGTAAGGCATGGAGCTGAAGCTCAGGATCTGACTTTGGGAGGGATAAGAGCCATTTCAGCTCATCAGGGATGGACTCAGATGACTGAGAAAATGCCAAGTCTTGAGCCCACACTCCCCAACAACTACAATAGACTCATCCATAGACACCATTGGGAACAGACCCAGGCTTGTATATAGGGGAAATTTACCAACATTTATTCCAGGGGGAATTTTGTGCCACAACACAGTGCAGAATTTGCACATAATTTCATTCCCCCCCCCACCCCAGAGCAGAATTAGTGCTGCAAAGCTGCTGGCTGTCAGTAGCAGATGCGGGACCTAGCAGAGCCTGGCTCTCCAGCTTGCAAATACATGACACTGCCAGGGGGAGGGGGAGCTGGACTTTTCCATGCAGGTGCAGTTCCCAGCAGGTCCTGAAGGAAGGAACTGGCATGCAGGAAACTCTGTACAAGCCTGGGACCCAGCATCAGGCTGTTTCTCCCTCTGGATCCCTGGGTTCTGGGTGGTAGGGGGTGCAGGTGTCTGGGGGACTAAGGGGGTGCCCCACAGCTGGACTCTGGGAGGGTAGGGGGTGTGGATGTCTAAGACTGGAGGGACAGAGATTTCTCCCAAGATGGGCCCAGCTGATGTGTGTGACACACTCAGACAGGTGCCCAACAAAAGCATAACAGAGAAACAGGAACTGGGTTGTTGTAGGAGTTTCTTTGACTCTCTACTCCTGGGGGAATCTTTTTTGCTGTCTGTATTGTTACAGACATACTGGCTGACAGGTATTTTGAAATAAGATCCCAAAATAATTGAAACTGGTGTGATTATATTATTATTTTGACAAATAAAATATACAGAATTTTAAAAATATTGTGTGCAGAATGTTTAATTTTTAGTGCAGAATTCCCTCAGGAATACACATTACTACACCACTATGTGGGTGACTTCCGACATGAACACTTATTCCAAACAATGGCCTTTTTAGTTTAGATTACATCCCCTTGGAAGTAATACTGGTAGGTTTTCCTGGATAGACACACCCTAGCTCTGAGTTTTCAATCAAGTTTTGCAAAACCAAACCAAATGCTACAGCTGCTACACACGTGTACAGCTTCCACTGACTTCAGTAGCAGCTATACCCGAAGAGCTACAACTGTGCTGAGCTCCACTGTGCCAGACTCAGAACTGTTTGTAAGCCTCGACTTTTGTTCAACCAATAGCGGTGAATAAGTTAAATGTCAGATGCTACAGTAATGGGGGCAATACATGGAGCCTGACAACCTTTGACACAATACCACCTACAGCAAAATAAAACCTGGATACAGAAGACACTCCATCCACTACAGAAATGCAGCTGCTTCTAGGGAGGATTGTGTTACAGAGCTCTCCATCTCCACTTGCTGATGGTGGTAATAAAAGCATTTCAGTTTATGGAGGAGAATGCTGACACACGGAATAAAAATACAGAGAAAAGTTATCCCGTTCCACTTTGAGCTAACATGTAGGTCCCATCTTACAGCATGAGGAGACCTCCAGCCGTTGTACTTACTGCTTTTCCAGGATAGGCTATACGGCAAGGACTTGGGTGCTCTCATGCCTGACATTAGGTTACTCTTTTGTTCCATTACTACGCTGGACCCAGGGCTGAAAGAGATCAAATACGAATTATCCTACACATGTGTACTTCTTTTAGCCAAGTACCTTTTACTATAAATATTCAAGTATTCTTCTAAAACTGAAGACAACAGAGTATGTTAATTTAAACAAACCTTCATGCAATCAGAACAGTTACTTCTCCTCACAAAGGCTAGAGAAAAGTGTACAACATGTTGATGCCATCTACTTTGACTAAAATCCCCAGAATCAGTCATCCAGACAAGAAAGAAATAAGCCAAAGACAGCAAGAAAAACCAGAGTTAAAGCTTGATTATCAGTATTGCACTGCCCTCAACTGTAAATGGCATCTCAGCACACATGCCCTAGTCATCTCTATACATGCAGACTTCATGCAGACGTCTAACAGTGAATGCCAGTGAAAATGAGATAGGATCAGAGGCTAAAATAGGGAAAGAAAAAGTTAAAAATTACTTAGACAAGTTAGATGTCTTCAAGTCAGCAGGGCCTGATGAAATACATCCTAAAATATTCAAGGTGCTGACTGAGGAGATATCTGAGCCATAAGCAATTATCTTTGAAAAGACATGGAAGACAGGAGATTCCAGAGGACTAGAAAAGAGGCAAATATAGCGCCGAATCTATAAAAAGGGGAATAAGGACAACCTGAGGAATTACAGACCAGTCAGCTTAACATCAGTACCCGAGAAGATAATGGAGCAAATAATTAAGCAATCAAATTGCTGAATCCTAGAAAATAATAAGGCGATAAGGAACAGTCAGCATGGATTTGTCAAGAACAAATCGTGGCAAAACCAACCTAATAGCTTTCTTTGACAGTGTAACAAGCCTTGTGGATGGGGGAGGGTAATGGTAGATGTGGTGTATCTTAAGTTTAATAAGGCTTTTGATATGGTCTCGCATGACCTCCTCATAAACAAACTAGGGAAATACAACCTAGATGGAGCTCCTCCAAGGTGGGTGAATAACTGTTTGGAAAATCGTTCCCAGAGAGTAGGTGGCTCACAGTCAAGCTGGAAGGGCATACTGAGTGGGGTCCCACAGGGATCAGTTCTGGGTCCAGTTCTGTTCAGTATCTTCATCAGCAATTTAGATAATGGCATAGAGAGCACATTTATAAAGTTTGCAGACAATACCAAGCTGCAAGGGTTACAAGTACTTTGGGGGACCGGATTAAAATTCAAAATGATCTGGACAAACTGGAGAAATGGTCTGAAGTAAATAGGATGTGCAACACTCCATAGTCATCATAGTATTATTATTAGGATGATTATGGCATAATTATGATGTTTTGTACAAGTTCGTCATGTAAGGTGTCATTGGAAAAATTATGATTTGCTGAATATGATTATCCTATTTGTATGCATGTATCATTTTTGTATCTGAAGTTATGAATATTGACTAGGTATCTGTATTTCAAAGGGGCTTACTCTGGAAAACACCCACAGCCAGCCTTTCAGGTTCAACAATGAAGAAGCCAAACAGTGCTAATGGCTCATCAACAAAGACAATGGGCTGTGGAATAGCTTAGCCTTCCTGTGGAAGGCCAGTCTGTAAGTTATGGCTGCTATGACTCTGCAAGGGCATGTGACCAGACCATGCTTCTGGACTCCATTTGGGGTACCTGAATTTTTCCACAAACTGGTCTGGGAACCAAGTTTGAAACAGAAAAGGAGTACTTGTGGCACCTTAGAGACTAACCAATTTATCTGAGCATGAGCTTTCGTGAGCTACAGCTCACTTCATCGGATGCATACCGTGGAAACTGCAGTAGACTTTATATACACACAGAGAATATAATGGCTCTAGACTGTTCTCAATGGTAGCAGATGACAGAACGAGGAGTAATGGTCTCAAGTTGCAGTGGGGGAGGTTTAGATTGGATATTAGGAAAAACTTTTTCACTAAGAGGGTGGTGAAACAGTGGAATGCGTTACCTAGGGAGGTGGTAGAATCTCCTTCCTTAGAGGTTTTTAAGGTCAGGCTTGACAAAGCCCTGGCTGGGATGATTTAACTGGGAATTGGTCCTGCTTCGAGCAGGGGGTTGGACTAGATGACCTTCTGGGGTCCCTTCCAACCCTGATATTCTATGATTCTATGATTCTAATATGAAACAATACCTCCTCCCACCCCACTGTCCTGCTGGTAATAGCTTATCTAAAGTGATCATCAGGTTGGGCCATTTCCAGCACAAATCCAGGTTTTCTCACCCTCCACCCCCCCACACATCCGATGAAGTGAGCTGTAGCTCACAAAAGCTCATGCTAGGAAATGGCCCAACCTGATGATCACTTTAGATAAGCTATTACCAGCAGGACAGTGGGGTGGGAGGAGGTATTGTTTCATATTCTCTGTGTGTATATAAAGTCTGCTGCAGTTTCCACGGTATGCATCCGATGAAGTGAGCTGTAGCTCACGAAAGCTCATGCTCAAATAAATTGGTTAGTCTCTAAAGGTGCCACAAGTACTCCTTTTCTTTTTGTGAATACAGACTAACACGGCTGTTACTCTGAAGTTTGAAACAGAGCTCCTGCCATATGAAAAAGCTATATAAGGCAAGGAGTGACATTGTTGGTTGTTCTTCACTTCCCCACAACTCAACAGAGAGAAGCTCTAAAAGAAAAAGTCTTAGAAGCTTAGGGTAGGAGATCCCAAGCTGCAAAACAAATGCAGCTTGTCCCTTAAGAATCTGCAAGCCTGACTGTATCATCAACCAGGGTGAGAATTTGTTAATTCATATCCAATCTTTCTAGTATTTTCGGCTTACAGTTTGCAGTTCTGTTTATTTACTAGGTAATCTGCTTTGGTCTGTTTTCTATCACTTATAATCTCTCTTTTGTAGTTAAACTTTTTTGCTTTATCTAAACTGGTATGCCTGTGACCAAAGTGTCTGGGGGGAAATCTCAGCCTGGTTAACACAAGTATGCATTGTCCTCTCCACACTGAGGGAATGGCGAACTGGGTAATAAATTCATACTGATTGGGGTTTTGATCAGGGCGGGATGGTACAGCTCTGGGGTCCCAGACTGGGGGTTATTTTGGCTGTAGCCTCTCTATTGCTGGATCATGCAGTGGCTGTCCAAAGCCTGCATGAAACTGCAGCTGGGTGTGTCCCTGTCTGTGTGAATGCTGCTGGGAGTGTAGGTCCAGGAGCAGTCTATAGCCTGTCACAGCAGCACAGTGCTGAGAGGGAGCCCAGGCTGGTGAGTCAGTGGGCTCAGTGGAACCCCAGTCCCAGGTGGCACCCCTGGGGGAAGCCATCACAGGATGAAATTCAATAAGAACAAATTCAGAGTACTCCACTATCAGTTGCACACATACAAAATGGGAAATGACTGCCTAGGACGGAGTACTGAAGAAAAGGATCTGAGGGTCATACTGGATCACAAGCTAAATAGGAGTCAACATCATTCTGAGATGCATTAGCAGGAGTGTTGTAAGCAAGACGCGAGAAGTAATTCTACTGCTCTAGTCCATGCTGATTAAATGTCATCTGGAGTATTGTGTCCAATGATTGGTGCCACATTTCAGGAAAGATGTGGACAAATTGAAGGAAGTTCAGAGAAGAGCAACAAAACTGATTAAAGATCTAAAAAACATGACCTATGGGGGAAGATTGAAAAAAATTGGGTTTGTTTAGCCTGGAGAAGAGAAGACTGAGGAGGGACATAATGGTTTTCAAGTAGATAAAAGGTTGCTACAAGGAAAAGGGAGAAAAACTGTTCTCTTTAACCACTGAGAATAGGACAAGAAACAATGGGCTTAAATTTCAGCAAGGGCGGTTTAGGTTTGACAGGAAGTTTTTCCTTTTGTCCAAGTGGTTGAGCACTGGAATAAATTGCTTAGGGAGGTTGCAGAATCTCCATCACTGGAGATTTTTAAGAGTAGGTTAGACAGACATCTGTGAGGGATGGTCTAGATCAGTGGTTTTCAAACTCTTTTTCTGGTGACCCAGTTGAAAAAAACTGTTGATGCCCGCGATCCAAAGGAGCTGGGGATGAGGAGTCTGGGGTGTGGGCTGCGGCCAGAAATGAGGGGCTCAGAGTGTGGGAGGGGGTCAGGGCTCTGGGCTGGGGCTGCAGGAGCGGGCTCTGGGTTTGGGGGGTTCAGAGCTGGGACAGGGGTGTGGTGTTACTTAGGGAGGCTCCTGGTCAGCGGTGCAGCTGGGGTGCAGAGGCAGGCTTCCTGCCTTTCCTGGCACTGCGGACAACGCTGCACCCCGGAAGCGGCCAGCAGCATGTCCGGCTCCTAGGCGCAGGGGTGCAAGCAGCTCCGCATGGCTCTCGCCCACAGGCATTGCCCCACCCAGCTCCCACTGGCCGGGAACTGGCCAATGGGAGTGCAGAGCCGGTGCTCGGGGCGGGGGCAGCGCATGGAGCCCTGGGGCTCACCCCCCACCTAGGAGCTGGACCTGCTGCTGGCCGCTGCCAGGGCACAGTGCAGTGTCGGAACAGCTAGGGACTAGCCTGCCTTAGCTGGGCAGCACCACCGACGGGACTTTTAACAGCCCGGTCAGCAGTGCTGATGAGAGCCGCCGCGGCCCAGTGCCTTTCATTCCACAACCCAGTTCTGGGTCACGACCCGCAGTTTGAAAACCACTGGTCTAGATAATACTTAGTCCTGCCATGAGTGCATGGGACTGGACTAGAGGACTTCGAGGTCCCTTCAGTCCTACAATTCTATGTCACTGTTACAGGCTGTAGAAGTTCATATGTTGATGACCTCTGATTAGAGAGGTAAGGCACAGTACAATGATTTGGGTGTTCAGGGGTGAGACAGAGATAATGACCAGACACATTATGCTTCATTTTCCAATCCTGCATTGTGATTACACAAACAACAAAATGATTATTTCTGACTCAGGTCATGAGAGATTAGATTAGCTGTCAGAAGTTTAAGCCTAAATTGCTTAACAGCTGACATCAGTCTGCATTTCTATCAAGCCCAGCAGAACAGTTTAGTGTTTAATAACCCCCGCAACAAATACAGAACCAGTGGGGATTGAACCCAGGACCATCCGCACTAATAGTACTACAGTAGAACTAGAGGAGTAACCATTATCTGGTAGCAACAGTATGTTCTTATACTCTCCTATGGATCTGCCACTAAAAGGAGACAGGAAACATTGACCCAGGGGCACAGGAATGTTGAGTCATGCCAGTGGGAACGCCCCCACCATCACCCCAAAAATAGAATTCATAAAGTAAATTGCATCTTCCCAACAACACAGCAGCATGAGTTCAAAGTAGTTTGAAAGCACATCTTTTATGGAAAGCACTGTCACAAGAAATACACCTTTTGCTACCTGTTTACGCCACTACTGAACGTGCCCCAAACGAAAGCAGAATTTGATTGCTCCTGTAGATCTGCCAAAAGGAAATAGACATCATTGTGGCTCAGTACCGAGTAACTTCTGCAAGCGTCATAGCAACATCAAATAAGAAATATGGCAGAGACGCTGCTAGGTTTACAAAACGGAATGAGAATTTTTTAAGGCTTGGCATAAGTGACAGCAAAGCAGACATTTAACTGACAAATATAAAGTGTAAAGGTTATCATCAATTTCCATTTTCATCAAAGCACAGATGGTGCAACAGACTATATGGAAAACAACAGAAGTTTTGTAGAGAATAGAAGGCATGTGGAAGAGCCTGTGAAGCAGGAGAACTTCATTTGTTCAGAGACAGTATAATTGGGTGTCCCAACACATGATCTGTGCAGAAGAATCTATGGGACCTCTCTCTCCTAGTCCATGTGACTTCTTTGGGGACAAGAAGAAGGGAATAGCAGGCGCTGACAGCCCGTGTCATCAACCTACGTCCTTACCTCTATCCCAATCTTCGTCACATGGGGGTGGCTGCCACATGCTGACAATGTTCATCTTCTCTCCCTGGCAGTTATTTGACTGACTCACTTAAAGCAAAGAAGAGTCTTAGTGAGAAAATCTTTTTGGATAAAATAAAATCCTATTTTAGGTACATTAATCATTTTTTGACCTGGCTGTAGAATAGCTCTAGGCCTTGGAGAGGAGCAGCATACACTGGAAGCTGATCAGGTACTCCCCTAGTCTTAGGAGCAAAACTCTTGAGGCCAGGGATGGGCATCTTGAAGGTAGCAAAGGGATACAAAATCCATGAGAACCCTTTGGTGGGCCATACCTTAAGAGGCTATATATTGTCTAACTCAGAAAGGTTTGTACAACACCGAATGTTTGGCAAGCCAAATCAAATGATCTGGCAGGGTGGATGTGGCCCCCATTTGCCAATGCCTGTTTTAGGCCTTTTCTAAAGCTAAACAATTCTGCACACATTTTTCAGCAATGGTGCAGCTGCTCCAACATACGAATTGGGAGAGGGTTCAGGTGTGTTTCTACTGTCATGTCACAAAAATCTTCTCAGGGTTTTTTCACTACTGTCATGCTCTAAGCCCTGTCTACATTAACACGCACATCATTGCTATCTTCAGTACAACTCTACATTTGCCAGAGAATAGGTACGTTTTCCAGTGTAGTGATAGCCATATAGATATATCAGTGGGGGGAAGAACTGGAACATGACCCACATAACCAAGTGATTTAGGTGCTGGGCTGACAGACCTGGATAGTGAACTCCTCATCACAGAGCAGACAGCATGGGCAGTGGTAGGGAAGCTTCTCCATAGTCCCCTCCCCAACTTGCCCCACTCTGAACTGGAGGAACCCAACTCCTGTTGGGAAAGTTATTTAGCCTCCCTGGCTCAGTCATGGCTTTTCTGCTAAGATAGTCAAGAAGGATGTAACAGAAGTGAGGATTGTTATGATCTAGACACTTGTCCATTAAGAACTGGACTGAGACCAATTTATTTCACATATGCCACTAGACAGGCTATAAAGATTTTTGGTCACTATCAGATCAGATCTGCACTGGAGACCCACCCCTCTCATGGCCACTATCTTTCCTCTCTAAGCCATCCAGATTCCCAACTAGATCTCATTCAACACACACAGTTTATGGCATAATGCACAGTTCCCATTTTAATGCTAAAATCTCTGGCAGATAACACATGTAATACAAGCCAGTTGCCTCTCAGATGCTTAGGAGAATTTGCATGGACACAGAATGAATGAAACTCAAGCCTTCAAGGACTCCTGCTGCTTCAGGATCATGAAGCACTACAGCTAAAGGTTTCAGAGTAACAGCCGTGTTAGTCTGTATTCGCAAAAAGAAAAGGAGTACTTGTGGCACCATAGAGACTAACCAATTTATTTGAGCATGAGCTTTCGTGAGCTACAGCTCACTTCATCGGATGCATCCGATGAAGTGAGCTGTAGCTCACGAAAGCTCATGCTCAAATAAATTGGTTAGTCTCTAAGGTGCCTCAAGTACTCCTTTTCTTTTTACAGGTAAAGGGTTGCTTATGGAATAATAGAGCATTAAAACAATCTAACATTAACAGCAGAAGTTACGTTAGAACTCCATTAGCCCAAGAGTTCCCAAAGTGAGTTTACAGAGCCGAAGGAGTCTAATATTTTCTCACCAATGTGCTCCTCAATGAAGCTTTTGTCATCACAGCTTGATATATGACGGCTGATCTCAGCTCTGGGAACCTGATGGCGGGCATTAAAGGGGCATGTGGCTAGCTGCTTTGCAATTTCAGGGTGGTTCTAGAGAAACAGAAAAAGCATGTGCTATCTCACTGAATTCATCCAAACCCTTGTGTTTTCTAATCACTAGTGAAGGGTTTGTGCAATCTGCATCCTGAAATAGGTTGAAAAAATTAAAACAAGGAAAGTCAAACTTAGTTCAGGTCCTGAGCACAAAAGCAGTGGAAAAACAGCAAAGCATATGCATCCTTTATGATACAGCCTATGTTTGTTTATTTTCACATTTAAACTACGCCCTGCATTTATCTGATTGAAGATCAGCCCCAGAAGAAGCACAGTGAAACTGTTGCAGTGTCATCACTGGCATGGTTCAGTGCACAGATGAAATTGCCCTAAAAACCCTACATGGGGAGTAAGTGCTTTGAAACCCTAAATAATTCAGCCACTTTATTTTTAAATTAAGTAAGAGACAAACTAGAGAACAAGAAGAAAATCCAGGAAAGTGTGAATGATGGAGGCAACCTAGTGACAGAGGATGTGGAAAAAGCTAATGTACTTTTTTTGCCTCTGTCTTCACGAACAAGGTCAGCTCCCAGACTACTGCACTGGGCAGCACAGCATGTGGAGGAGGTGACCAGCCCTCTGTGGAGAAAGAAGTGGTTCGGGACTATTTAGAAAAGCTGGGCGAGCACAAGTCCATGGGGCTGGATATGCTGCATCCGAGAATGCTGAAGGAGTTGGCGGATATGACTGCAGAGCCATTGGCCATTCTCTTTGAAAACTCATGGCGATCGGGGGAGGCCCCAGACGACTGGAAAAAGGCTAATGTAGTGCCCATCTTTAAAAAAGGGAAGAAGGAGGATCCTGGGAACTACAGGCCAGTCAGCCTCACCTCAGTCCCTGGAAAAATCATGGAGCAGGTCCTCAAGGAATCAATTCTGAAGCACTTAGAGGAGAGGAAAGTGATCAGGAACAGTCAGCATGGATTCACCAAGGGCAAGTCATGCCTGACTAATCTAATTGCCTTCTATGACGAGATAACTGGTTCTGTGGATGAAGGGAAAGCAGTGGACATGTTATTCCTTGTCTTTAGCAAAGCTTTTGACATGGTCTCCCACAGTATTCTTGCCAGCAAGTTAAAGAAGTATGGGCTGGATGAATGAACTATAAGGTGGATAGAAAGCTGGTTAGATTGTCGGGCTCAACGGGTAGCGATCAATGACTCTATGTCTAGTTGGCAGCCAGTATCAAGTGGAGTGCCCCAAGGGTCGGTCCTGGGGCTGGTTTTGTTCAGTATCTTCATTAATGATCTGGAGGATGGTGTGGATTGCACACTCAGAAAGTTTGCAGATGACACTAAACTGGGAGGAGTGGTAGATACGCTGGAGGGCAGGGATAGGATACAGAGGGACCTAGACAAGTTGGAGCATTGGGCCAAAAGAAATCTGATGAGGTTCAACAAGGACAAGTGCAGAGTCCTGCACTTAGGACAGAAGAATCCCATGCACCTAGTCCCCAGACTAGGGACCGAATGGCTCGGCAGCAGTTCTGCAGAAAAGGACCTAGGGGTGACAGTGGACAAGAAGCTGGATATGAGTCAACAGTGTGCCCTTGTTGCCAAGAAGGCCAATGGCATTTTGGGATTTGTAAGTAGGGGCATTGCCAGCAGAGCTAGGGACGTGTTCGTTCCCCTCTACTCGACATTGGTGAGGCCTCATCTGGAGTACTGTGTCCAGTTTTGGGCCCCACTCTACAAGAAGGATGTGAAAAAATTGGAAAACGTCCAGCAGAGGGCAACAAGAATGATGAGGGGACTGGAACACATGACTTATGAGGAGAAACTGAGGGAACAGGGATTGTTTAGTCTGTGGAAGAGAAGGAAGAGGGGGGGGATTTGATAGCTGCTTTCAACTACCTGAAAGGGGGTTCCAAAGAGGATGGATCTAGACTGTTCTCAGTGGTACCAGATGACAGAACGAGGAGTAATGGTCTCAAGTTGCAGTGGGGGAGGTTTAGGTTGGATATTAGGAAAAACTTTGTCACTAGGAGGGTGGTGAAGCCCTGGAATGGGTTACCTAGGGAGGTGGTGGAATCTCCTTCCTTAGAGGTTTTTAAGGTCAGGCTTGACAAAGCCCTGGCTGGGATGATTTAGTTGGGGATTGGTCCTGCTTTGAGCAGGGGGTTGGACTAAATGACCTCCTGAGGTCCCTTCCAACCCCGATATTCTATGATAAGTCTCTGCCTGCGCTAGAGCTTAAGTCTTTGCAGTTAATTTAACCCTTCTGAAACAGGAGGGAAGTTACTCAATGTTCCAGCTGAGGCCACGTCTATATTGGGAGCATTTTGCCAGTACAGGTAAACTAGTGTGGACATAGAAGAGCACTACTGTCCCCCACTTAATGAAGAGCCTTTACCCTTAGAAAAGAGCAAGAATACAAAGAGGACGAACCCACTGCTCAGGCTTGCTCTGCATGGCTTTTCTATCACTATAGCGATGTTGGCTAGGGGTGTGATTCCTAACCAATACAATCATACCAGGACATCATCTTAACACGTGGATGCAGTTATACCGATATAAGTGTGCTTATACCTGTACAACTAATATACACTAGCACTGGAGAGCTTAAAATAAGATACTAGACTGAGAGGACAAAAGAAAGGAGCAGATTCTCCTCTTAAATATACAGCATTCTCGCCCAGGATAGAAGACTGAGAAGAGGGACTTGCAGACAGATGTACACTGAATAGAGTTATTAGCAATATAAAAAAAAGATGGCTTAGCAGCTCTCCTGCTCTGATTGCAAAGTAAAGATTTAACTGCAACATCAGATCGCTTCTGCTTTGGCCAGCCAGAAGGCATCCGTATAACACTGGCTGCATTTGCTCCATGGCCTGTATTGGGAAGTAAATACCCTGGTCCCATGAGTGAACTGTTGGAAGAGAATAGGATCCCATCACTGAGCTAGGTATTCTGAAGAACCTGTTTCGCCTTTCTTCAGGGTAAATGCACTGATCTGAAGGGCATTACTAAATATGAACGGGATGCTTTTACGAAGTGGTAAATGGATGAGCGATATAAATATGAAATAAAGACGGCTTCTTCCAGCCTAATAGCAAGTGAATGCATCCTTCTAGCAAAAGGCAGCACAGCGTACTGAGCTCACCATGCATTAGCATTTACAAAAATATGATTTCCCAAGTGCATTAGAGACCTTAACATCCCATCCTACCTTCCTGCACTTTATAAGATGATAGGGAAACCGACAGGCCCTGATTTGATGATATTTATCATAGGGACATTGTATTAACCTCTCTGGATCCAAAGCATCAACTGGAAGAGAAGGAATAAAAAGACAAAAGAAAACATTCTGTAAAACAAGATCTAAGTTCATCATCAACACAATTAACAAGAGTGGAAACATACTAGCTACTGGAGCTGCCCTCTAACGGGGTTAAGCCATCAATTTTTAATAGCCGAGACAAAAATGCAAAACTGCTAAGTTGGCACTCACTGTGTGTACCCAACCAAATTCACTTCGGATTTTGGGTGAGTGGAATATTAAATTAAAAATTGAGGAGGGATAGCTCAGTGGTTTGAGCACTGGCCTGCTAAACCCAGGGTTGTGAGTTCAATCCTTGAGGGGGCCATTTAGGGATCTGGGGCAAAAATTGGGGATTGGTCCTGCTTTGAGCAGGGGGTTGGACTAGATGACCTCCTGAGGTCCCTTCCAACCCTGATATTCTATGAAAGCGCAATCAGTAGTGCAGAGTGGCCAGTACATATGAATGACTATACTTATGCAGAACAGTGAGCTGGAAATAAACATTACTATAAAAACCCTTGAAGCTACCAAATTAGTTAGTTGTACAGCAGTGACATGCTAAGGATTGGCAGAAGCACGGCATTCTGAAGTAAATCCTTTTGCATTTACCTTCATACTCCAAGGCCATCTCTGCTGGAAAAGGAAAAAAATCAAACTCAAACAAACATGTCTGGAGTTAAGGAATGCAATTTGCAGTACAGTGCACTTGGCCCTGTAAAGTGCAGAGGTTGGCAGGTGCTTAAGAGCCCAACACTCACTGAACATAGTGAGGGGCTAAGTCACAGGCACTTTTTGAAAGCGTTCCCTCCTAGTCCATACTATGACCCAGAGACAGGCACGAATCACCTTAATCACTTAACAGTTACACAGAAGGGACAAGGTAGGGGAGGACCAACTTCTGATAGTGAGACACACAAGCTTTCAAGCATTCATAGACCTCTTCTTCAGGATTCAGTTTGTGTCCGTGCAGCAGCTTTCTTGCCATCACAAATGTGTCTCCCCTCACACCTTCCATGCTATTTATACACGTTTGTATCAGTGTACAGAGGGCATGCACAGAAAGGAACATGGACCAACGGACAGTGGGAGGTTTTCTAGATAGCTGGAAGTAAGGAGGATGGGCCAGATTCATTACATAAATCAGTGTTTTTCAACCTTTTTGATACCAGGGACCAGCTGAGAATCATAGAATATCAGGGTTGGAAGGGACCTCAGGAGGTCATCTAGTCCAACCCCCTGCTCAAAGCAACACCAACACCAACTAAATCATCCAAGCCAAGGCTTTGTCAAGCCGGGTCTTAAAAACCTCTAAGGATGGAGTTTCCACCATCTCCCTAGGTAACCCATTCCAGTGCTTCACCACCCTCCTAGTGAAATAGTGTTTCCTAATATCCAACCTAGACCTCCCCCAACTGCAACTTGAGACCATTGCTTCTTGTTCTGTCATCTGCCACCACTGAAACAGCCTTGCTCTATCCTCTTTGGAACCCCCCTTCAGGTAGTTAAAGGCTGCTATCAAATTCCCCCTCACTCTTCACTTCTGCAGACTAAATAACCCCAGTTCCCCCAGCCTCTCCTTGTAAGTCATGTGCCCCAGCTCCTTAATAATTTTCGTTGCCCTCCGCTGGACTCCCTCCAATTTGTCCACATCCCTTCTGTAGTGGGGGACCAAAACTGGACGCAACACTCCAGGTGTGGCCTCACCAGTGCCAAATGGAGGGGAATAACCACTTCTCTAGATCTGCTGGCAATGCTCCTACTAATACAGCCCAATATACCATTGGCCTTCTTGGCAACAAGGGCACACTGCTGACTCCTATCCAGCTTCTCATCCACTGTAATCCTCAGGTCCTTCCCATGCACTGTAGCAGTGCATGGGATTTCCTTCCTTCCTTCCTTCCTAAGTGCAGAACTCTGCACTTGTCCTTGTTGAACCTTATCAGATTTCTTTTGGCCCAATCCTCCAATTTGTCTAGGTCACTCTGGACCCTTCCCTACCTTCCAGCGTATCTACTTCTCCTCCCAGTTTAGTGTCATCTGCAAACTTGCTGAGGGTGCAATTAATCCCATCATCCAGACCATTAATAAAGATGTTGAACAAAACCAGCCCCAGGACTGACCCCTGGGGCACTCCGCTTGATACCAGCTGCCAACTAGACATGGAGCCATTGATCACTACCCGTTGAGCCCGACAATCTAGCCAGCTTTCTATCCACCTTATAGTCCATTCATCCAATCCACACTACTTTAACTTGCTGGCAACAATACTGTGGGAGACCGTATCAAAAGTTTTGCTAAAGTCAAGATATATCACATGCACTGCTTTCCCCATATCTACAGAACCAGTTATCTCATCATGGAAGGCAATCAGGTTGGTCAGGTATCACTTGCCCTTGGTGAATCCAAAGCTTGCAGCCTTTCTAAACAGTGTCAGGGAGATCTGAGAGACAGGCCATTGAGAAAGACTGACACAGGTACTTAGGACAAATGGCTACTTGTGACGAAGTGGAAAATGTCCTAGTGTTTGCATGAATACTGTGCGCGCCTCAGTTTCCCCTATGTGTTGCACAAGTATCTAGGTGGTGGGATAAGGGTGTGTGACCTTTGCAGATACCCTGAGAGGGAAGGTACAAGTGCCGTCTAGCTCCCTGGGCCCAGACAATAGTTGTATCCTGGCAACTGATTGCCGGGCCCCATCCTCTGCAAGAGCCAGTTGGAGGAATTGGAGAACAAAGGGAGGTGGAGGCCAGGTGACCGGTTTGCCTGAGGAACAGCATACAAGATGGAGGAGGGGCAACTGGGTGTGACTGCAGGTGGACTGCTGGAGGCTGGTCAGACTCCTGGTTTGGGACTCAGGAGGAGAGACCCATGGCTCTGGGTCTGCTCAAGTTGAACTTTACTGTAACTTCCTGCTTTCTGTGCTAACAAGATTCTGCTCTATGCTGTGTTCCAAACGACTAATAAACCCTTCTGTTTTACACCGCTGGCTGAGAGTCACTCCTGACTGCTGAAGTCGGGGGTGCATGGCCCCTTTGGAGGGCATGTAAGGTTTCCCCAGGTGTCCTATTCAGGTGGCTCACTGCAGGGAGCTTATGGCGTACGACAGGGATGCTGAATGCTCTGAGCTGAAGCCCAGGAGGCTTGTCCTAGTGCGAGTGTGTCCCAAGGGGTAGTCACACTGCAAGAGGGGCCCCACTGGTCTGGGGGCTAGTCTTCACCAGACTCACTGCAGCTGCGCTAAGGTAGGGCAGTAGTGTAAATGCACTATGAAGACCAGAGAGCGCTTTCCTGTCAGCATAATTACTCTACCTCAGGGAAAGGTGGAAGCTATGACAGAATGAGAGTGTTTCCCACTGACTTAGTGCTGGTGTGGACAGCTCAGGGGGGTGGCTTTTTCATATCCGTGACAGACATAAGTGACAACAACTTAAGCGGAAGCGGAGACAAGCCCTGAACTTCATTCAATGGTTCCAGAGCACCAAGCCCGTGCATCCATGAACTACTATAGGGTGGAAAAAAGTCCTCAATGCATCAAACCAACACCATGGAGAGGGCAGCACCCTTACCTGACCATGGTACTAATTAGGGCTGTCGATTAATTACAGTTAACTCACGCGATTAACTCAAAAAAAATTATTAAAAAAATGAATCACACAGTTACATTTCAATTGGTATTCTATTGTGTGTGTGTATTAAACATTTTCAGATGTTTTCTACATTTTCAAATATATTGATTTCAATTACAACACAGAATACAAAATGTACAGTGCTCACTCTATTCTATTACAAATATTTGCACTGTAAAAATGATAAACAAAAGAAATCCCATTTTTCAATTCACTTCATACAAGTACTGAAGTGCAATCTCTTTATCGTGAAAGTGCAACTTACAAATATAGATTTTTTTGTTACATAACTGCACCCAAAAACAAACCAATGTAAAACTTTAGACCTTACAAGTCTACTCACTCCTACTTCTTGTTCAGTCAATCACGGAGAGAAACAAGTCTGTTGACATTTATGGGAGATATGCTGCCCACTACTTATTCACAATGTCACTTGAAAGTGAGAACAGGCGTTTGTATGGCACTTTTGTAGCCGGCATTGCAAGGTATTTACATGCCAGAGATGCTGAACATTCGTATGCCCCTTCCTGCCTCGGCCACTGTTCCAGAGGACGTGCTTCCATGCGGATGACACTTGTTAAAAAAAATAATGGGTTAAATAATGTGTGACTGAACTCCTTGGGGGAGAGCGGTGCGCCCCCTGCACTGTTTCACCGCACGCTGCCACAGATTTCCTGTTATAGCAGTCGCGGATGATGACCCAGCACAGGTTGTTCATTTTAAGAACACTTTCACTGCAGATCTGACCAAACACAAAGAAGGTACCAATCTGAGATTTCTAAAGATAGCTCCAGTACTCGACCCAAGGTTTAAGAATCTGAAGTACCTTCCAAAATCTGAGAGGGACGAGGTGTGGAGCATGCTTTCAGAAGTCTTAAAAGAGCAATACTCCAATGTTGAAACTACAGATCTAAACCACCAAAAGAGAAAAGCAAACTTCTGCTGGTGGCATCTAACTCAGATGATGAAAGTGAACATGTGCTGGGCCACACTGCTTTGGATCGTTATTGAGCAGAACTCATCAGCATGGACACATTATCTCCTGCAAATGTAAACAAACTTGTTTGTCTTAGCAATTGGCTGAACAAGAAGTAAGACTGAGTGTACTTGTAGGCTCTAAAGTTTTACATTGTTTTGTTTGAGAATGCAATTTTTTTTGTACATAATTCTATATTTGCGAGTTCAACTTTCATGGTAAAGAGATTGCACTATATTACTTGTATTAGGTCAAGTGAAAAACACTATTTCTTTGGTTTTTTTGTAGAGCATAAATATTTGTCATAAAAAAGAAATATAAGTGAGCACTGTACACTTTGTATTCTGTGTTGTAATTGAAATAAATATATTTGAAAATGTAGAAAACATCCACAAATGTTTAAATGGTATTTTATTATTTTTAAGTGCGCGATTACATTTTTTAATTGCTTGACAGCCCTAGTACTAACAGGATATTAATCATGTTGCGTCTGTAGCAAAACGCATTTTGGAGCCAGCCACTGGTAATAAAGTCAATTATGAATTATGGCAAGGACAGGGCCTTAATAAGAACAGTCACTTCACTGGGATGATCCCCAGGAAATTGATTTAGGCCCTGGCTGCACAAGACATGACTGTAGCTTTATAACCAGTTTGTACCCCACAAAGCAAATTTGATCTGCTAGTTGGATCCTCCATTTCTCCAGACCACAGACATGCTGCAGCTGGGGGACATAGTCCACTAGGTCAATGTGGGAACCCACAAACCATGATGCACACTGTGGAGGACTGCAAAATGGCAACTTCCTGGTGGTCTTCATGCCTTGAACATCAGTGATAAGAACGCTGCGACTTGTCCGGATTGCATACACTAAATAAATAAAACAAATCACACATAGCTGCATTTATGCCCCCACTCCAGCCTTCCTGGTTCACAAAGGTTGGGTCATGATGTAGAGTATCTGCACCCAATACACTGCCTAGAAGCATTTGTCTCAGAACACCCAGTCCCGGACCCAACAACTACATATTACCCAGCCAGTCTCACACCCACCTTGAAAAACCTAGGTATTGTTTCTTGCTGTGATATTGACCCACATTATCCTTTATTGCCTCTAAACTTTGTGTGGTTTTGAATTGCAAGACCACCACTGCACCTGGTTTTGGGTCCCAGAATGAAAGAAGTTGTGAACTGCTGCTCTAATACACAGAAGCATATATTCACCAAACTTAATGCCTATAGCGGAAAGTTACTCTACTTCCTCCTTTCACCAAGTTTAAGATATTTTCATACTTGCAAAGATCTAAGCTGTCTCTCACTGTATCTTTGCAGGATACATGAATAGAAATATAGAATTGTAGGACTGGAAGGGACCTCGAGAGGTCATCTAGTCCAGTTCCCTGCATGAATATTAGAAGCCAGCAAAGAAACACTTACCAGAGTTGCCTTCTAAATCCATTTTACTGCTGCTGAAAGAACTGAAGCTTTGTTGGAGGACTCTTTGAGCCAGTCTCTGAGTGTCACTCTCCTCCTAAAAATATCAACCCTACAGACGAAAAATGAGGAGCTTCACAGATTTCTAAGGCCAGAAGAGACAATTATGATAATCTAGGAGTGGTTTTTAACCTGTCACCTGCAGACCCCTGGGGGTCCACAGATTATGTCAAGGATTTCCAAAGGGGTCCTGCACCTCCATTCAAAATTTTTTAGGAGTCCTCAAATGAAAAAAAGTTGAAAACTACTGATCTAGGCTGACCTTCTGTAGAACACAAGGCATAGGACTGCCATGAATTAATTCCCATTTGACCTAGAGCAGATCTTTTTGAAATCAAAATTGGATGTCTTTCTAAAATTTGATGGAGAATCTACAACAGTTAGTAATTTTTCCAATGGTTAATTATCCTCACTGTTAAAAATAAACCTTATTTCCATTCTGCGTTTTTCTAGCTTCAACTTCCAGGCACTGGAAATAACTTTAAAGTCATTTCAATTTATTCATCACAGCTATTAAGTGTCAAAGATCAACTGCACTACAGCAAGTGGTAGACTTTATATCTACGCTGTACATGCATAGGATACAAGCTTATTCTTGGGGGCCCACGTATAATGTAGGGTACCGGGAACCACGTATTCTTGTGCTCCACAGAGAAAAGGTTTCCTCCAAGATGCTAAAATCCACAGATTTTTGTCTGAAACATCCTCTTTTCCCAATACATTTAAGAGGATTCAAAGAACCAGTTCCCAAGAAAAATTAAGCCATGTATTTGGGGAGCTCAGCTATCTTTTCTTATACACACTTAAAGTAATACTCCATCCTGAGCCCCTACACCTGCCTGAGAGGTCAACACTTTTACACCTACCTTGTGGCTCATGATCTGTACGAAGAACTTTGTTCCTGATGTTTTCGTTAAAACAAACAAACAAACAAAAAACGCAAAGAGTTAGATTCTCTCCTGTCTTCACTGCAATTCATACAATTTGAATGCATCGGTCATCTAAAAAAAATCCTTCCCCCCAAGATTATAAGTCTAAATAAGACAGAATTTAAAGGACTGCACAGTCTAGAGACAACCTGAATCTCAGATTTGGTTGCCCATCAGAAAATATGTTTGCTACCCCGCCGGCCCAGCCGGGGAAAGGGAGAGGGGGAGGGATGGGGAAGGGCTACCCGGCCGGGGGGAGGGGGAGGGAGAAGGAGGGGAGGGGGAAGGGCTACCTGGCCGGGGGGAGGGAAGAGGTTACCGGCCCCCGGGGAGGGGAGGCGAACCTGGCGGGAGGCATTACCCAGCAGACTTTGCGCCGAACCGGCGCATGGTCTCAGTGTGAAGGCGGCTCCTGGAGCTCCGGAGCAGGCACCGCGAAGCTCCCGCGTCCCGCGCCGTGAGACCACAGCGAGGCGCTCACCACCCCCGCCTTGGGCACCCCAGCGAGGCTCCGACCCCCCTCCCCTCCGGCACCCCAGCGAGGCTCCGACCCCCCTCCCCTCGGGCACCCCAGCGAGGCTCCAACCCCCCTCCCCTCCGGCACCCCAGCGAGGCTCCGACCCCCCTCCCCTCCGGCACCCCAGCGAGGCTCCGACCCCCCTCCCCTCGGGCACCCCAGCGAGGCTCCGACCCCCCTCCCCTCCGGCACCCCAGCGAGGCTCCGACCCCCCTCCCCTCCGGCACCCCAGCGAGGCTGCTCAAGTCAGCCCGCCCGCGGAAGGGGCGGAGTGGGAGGGGCCTGAGCACTCGGCACTCGGCGCAGGGGTTAGCTGGCGCCCCCCAGGGTCGGGCTTGGATTGGAGCAGGCCGTGTTGGGAGGGCGGGGCGAATAGGGGGAGTGCGGCTAAGGGGCCATGGTGCAGGCTGGGACAGCAGTGGTGGCAGGGGATGGAGCGCAGCCTGGATGGTAGAGCAGTGCATGCTGGGACCGTGGGTCAGAGGTGGAGCGGTGCAGGCTGGGACAGCAGCTGAGGGGCAGGAGCAGTGCATGCTGGGAACGTGGGTCAGAGGTGGAGCGGTGCAGGCTGGGACAGCAGCTGAGGGGCAGGAGCAGTGCATGCTGGGACCGTGGGTCAGAGGTGGAGCGGTGCAGGCTGGGACAGCAGCTGAGGGGCAGGAGCAGTGCATGCTGGGACCGTGGGTCAGAGGTGGAGCGGTGCAGGCTGGGACAGCAGCTGAGGGGCAGGAGCAGTGCATGCTGGGAACGTGGGTCAGAGATGGAGCGGTGCAGGCTGGGACAGCAGCTGAGGGGCAGGAGCAGTGTATTCTGGGAGTGCAACTTGAGGGTCTGGGAGCTGTGTATGCTTAGGGTTACCTCCTTTCTGATTGCACAAAACCAATAACCCTGGCCCTGGCCCTTCCCCTTCCCCCCCCCCCACTACATTTCCCCTCCCTCGGTGGCTCGCTCTCCCTCAGCCTCCATCACTTTGGCTGGGCTGGGGCAGGGGATTCGGGTATGAGAGGGGGTGAGGGCTCTAACTGGGGGTGCAGACTCTGGGGTGGGGCCAGAAATGAGGGGTTCAGGCAGGAGGGGGCTCTGGGCTGGGGTAGGGAGTTGGAGTGCGGGAGGAGGTGAGGGTTCCAGCTGGAATGCGGGCTCTGGGGTGGGGCTAGGGATGAGGGGTTTGGGGTGTAGGAGGGGGCTCCAGGCTAGGGGGTGGGGGCCGAGGGATTCAGAGTGTGGGAGGAGGCTGTGGGTTCAGGCAAGGGGTTGGGGTGTGGGAGAGAGTGAGGGCTGGGGCTGAAGTCTCTGGGGTGTGGCCGGGGATGAGGGGTTTGTGGTGCAGGAGGGGTTTGTGGTACAGAATCCGAAAAGGGCTACAACTTCCTGAGGGCAACCCTTGCCGGTAATTAGAAGGAAGGGAGAGAAACCAAGAGAATTCCAGGAGAGTTGTGTGACGCTCCCCAGGAGTTCCCAGGGTTACGAGGCACCTTACCGTCACGTGCCCTTCGAGTGAGGAAGTCTTGTGTGTGCCTGCTGTGGGTCAGTTCCCTGAAACTACCAGGCTCTGGCAAAACAAACCCTGCCACCCAGGCCTCCTCAGACCTCAGTCTCTTCGTACAGGTTAATGACAGGCACAAACCCACCACCGAGTCTTCTGACCATTCCGTATAGTGTCCAGCCCTTTATCCACTGAACTCCCACAGAATTGTCAGGCCTGCTGTTCCCAGTGGAACAGTACACACCAGTTTATTACTTCTACTTTAGACTCTATACTTGATACTTTATTCCTTATACTCTATACTGCAAAACACACAGCACTTAGATATATTTCTAGTGAAAACAAGAAGCGAGATTATCAAAGAGCAGAGAGTCCAGTGATCGTCAGTAAGAATGCAAGCCAAAAATGGTTACATGTAAAATGAAATCATAACCTGCTCCTAGAAACTAAACTTAACCAACAGGTTAACCTCCTGTCTAAAGATGTTTCTCACCCAAAGTTCTCAACCAAGCCTGAGCGCGACCCCTCTTTCATCAAGCAAACTCGCGGTCCATCTACTTCCTAAGCGAAAGATGTCCCCCAATTATACTAGAGCAAACCTTTGATGTGTACCCCAAAATTGGGTCCCCACCCCCTGTCTACTTCTTGCTACTTTTCTTTCTTTGAAGTTCTCACAGTCCTTCTCAACTGAATGTGAACCCTACATGCTTAATGCACATGTAAACAAACAGATGGATAAACATTTCTTGCCTGAAAGAAAACCATTTTGTCACCTTTCCTGGTGACTAGTCCCAAGACACAGATCCTAAGAATGTAATTTTCAATGCATATACATGACTCTTGACGCAGCATCTGTACATGCGTTTCACAATGATATTGATAACACGGGCTTTTATTTGAGACTCATGGGGCAACCTTTTAGTGAACTAGAATGTACATACCAGGCCCAGACTCTGATGCCTGGCAGGGCAGAGGTCTGGAACGGGCCTGGAACTGGGCCATGGAGTATTTCTAGCATGTTGAGGGTGGGGGGAGGCTCAGAAACAGAAAGGTTGAGAACCCCTGTTCTACACTTCTCTTTGCTGCTTCATCACCTGTTTCAGTGTTCCCTCCATCGCCCGGACTAGCAAACCTCTACACCAGCTTTTCCAAAAGGCTCTCCATTTGCATAGATATCAAGGAAATCCCTGATGAGCCCCCAGCTGTGACAGAGAGGGCTGTTGCACCCCCACATCCTCCACAAACACAGACCGCGTTGAGACTTTTTTGTGTCTAAGCACCAACATATAGTCTATTTAATCCCACTAGCAATACATAGCACCTTTATATTGTATCTCAACTTTCTAAACTCTTCTCCAAAAGTCGGGTGTGGGGGGGGTAAGGTGTTTCCACTCAGAGACCTCACTTTGTCAGGCTCTCCTAGCTTTTTGTCTTTCTGTTTCTCTTAGGGTGACCAGACAGCAAGCGTGAAAAATCAGGACGGGGGTGGGGGTGCGGGAATAGGCACCTGTATAAGATAAAGCCCCAAATATCAGGACATCTGGTCACCCAAGTTTCTTTCTCTGTCTGTTCCCCTCAAAGGGCTCCTGCCCATGTCCTTTTATACAGATTCCCTGTTAATGGAATGATTGGTTCCTTGACTCACTAGCCCCAATCTGACCTCGTAATCAGGTACACCTCTATCCAATTAGTCCTTCTGTGAGGAACCGAATTAGTAGGAATAGTGACCAGAGTGCTGACTCAGGTGCAAACCCTCAGCACTCTGTCACCTCATATCTGGAGATATGACCCCAAAATGTCCATTAGTGATCACCACACTCAATGCCCCCTGTTTTTGGGTCCTGATCATGTATCTTTTCCATATCACTGTACTCTCTTAGTGCCCATACTGCTTGCAGAAAGAGAAAAAGGACTGCAAATTTTTGTCCCTAGCAAATCTAGTCCTAGGAGATGTATGAGACTGAAACTTACCTCCCAGCATCAAGTCCTTCCAGGGACACTGGTGTCCAGGATATTGCCAATGGATGAACTGTCAATTGAACAGCAGACCTGAGAAGTAACCGCGGCTTCCTGACTTTCTGTTCAAGCTGTACCTTCCTCCTGATTGCTGCAGGTCTGTGCCTCTCTTTCCCCAGGCTTTTTATCAAAGCATTCGAGTCTGTGCTTTTCAAGGGTGGGAATGAGAGACTGGTGAGAGCGCTCAGGAAGCAGAGAACATGGATTCTTCTGGAAAACCCCAAGACTCACCAGGAGGAAGTGTGTCTGCTGGTGAGGTAAGAGATCTAGGAGGCATCATTTTATCCTTGGGAATCAGTAGCCAATGGAGTGGCTGAGAGGGAACCTCCCGTTTATAGCTTTGTGGGCGGGGGTGTCCTGGGTGGAAACACACAGCTCCCACTCCTAGATATCAGAGCTGTATGCTCAGAGCAGCTGAGCTTTTTTGAAGTGTGCAATCTAGCCCATGAGAGGTTTCTTTTGTCTTCCAGTCTTCTGCTTAGATCTGGACTCATAACACCTAAGATCATACAGCGCCTCCTCCCCTGGGTGAATTCCCCCACAGAAAACCACCGAGTCACCAGCACAGCTTTCCTTGCCCAGGTAAGACACAGGGCTCTGAAGAGCAGTTTCACCATTAGATTGTTGTCTGCCTTTCTTTTGGGAGTTGTACAGTTCAGTGCATAGGAGTAATTGTCATTTTAGACAGTAGAATAGGTCCTCCTTTATATGGAAACCTCACCAGGAACTTCACGACACCTTTCTGAGTCCTTCTCTCTCTGTTGTTTTTATTGCCATAATTGCCTATACTAGCTACACAACCAGGTGCTGGCTGAGAGAGATACAGACAGAGTTTGGATGACTGGATCTCTTCTGCCAAGTCCTAGTGCTGATCCTAACCAACAGCTCCTGATTTTGGTTTCGCTCAGCAGATCTTCTGAATGAACCTAGTGTCCTAATACTACCAACCAAGCAACCCACAACTACATTCACGTCTATCTTAGGTTCCCATTACTCTAGTATCTGAGTACCTCCAAACTCTTTAATGTCTGTATCCCCACAACACCCCTGCGAGGTAGGGAAGCACTATTCTTCCTATTTTACAGGCAGGGAACTGATGCACAGAAGGGCTAAGTGACTTGCCCAAGGTCACACAGGAAGGCTTTGAGGGAGCAGGAAATGGAACCTGGGTCTCCTAAGTCCTAGGCTAGTGTGATACCTGCTGGAGCATCTTCCCTTTCCACAGCCTTCCTCCAACATCTGCATCATATTTCCCACTTACGGTAAGCAACTATCTTTGGGGCTCATCCGATTCTAAGAAAAACAACCTCTCTGTGCCTGTGATGGGCTGTACCTGGGCTTTGAGGCTCCTTACAAGAGGCCCCATGGTCCTACTACACCCTGCCCCAGGAAAAGAGCCCCCAATCTGGGTCTGTCTAGAGAGGCCTCATGAAAGCAGCCAATCCGAGCCCATCAGGCTCGGCTAAAAGGAGCTGAACTGCCTTAACAGGTCAGTTCCTGGCAGGAACTGGAGGGGCAAGAAAGGGTGCTGCTCTCTGGCCACAGAAATTCAGGGGACAGCCAGAGTTTGATTCTGGCAGCCTTTACTTAAGATGGGTTTACAGGAAGAGAGTCCCGAAGAACTTTAACCCTGAGGTGAGAGTGAAGCTAAAAGTGGCCGGTAGGAAGAAGCGACAATGAACTGAAATCAAGCAGTGCCTAGCTCCTGTTTAGCTCCAATGCTAAGGGAGAACTTAAACAAAGGGCAGAATGTAAAGGACCCAGAGTTGGGGCTGGAGACCCTAGTGAGGGCAATGGGACTGTTCTGGACTATCCAAGAAGGGGTTCATTTGGACTTTGGGACTTAGCCAGAGGCCTGAGCCACAGAAGACTCACTGAGGACGGCTGGCAGTGTGCACCAGGGGTGAGAAAAGGACTGTGATACCATACCCAGCCACTAAGAGGCTCTCAAGAGGTGAGTGGATCCCTATTCTAGTGCCCAAAAGGAAAGCTCCATGTTTTGTAGACCTTTCTCATTTGTGTGGAATACTAAAGTTACAGTGTATTATGTGCCAAGTATCAGAGGGGTAGCCATATTTGTCTGTATCCTCAAGACTGGGGCTGTAGGAGGACTCCTTGTTGTTTTTAGTGTATGACATGTCTGCTCAAATTCTATTCCCAATCTTACTGATCCTATTGGGGCTAATGGACAGGTTGATTTTCTTTCAGCTAATGAGTGATCCCATGCTCAGGGAGAAGAAGTTCCTTAAGCCAGTCTTACACATCTTGGAAGAAAGGTCACATGATAAGAACAGCATTGTCCGTCAGATGGCTGAAAGAGGCCTGGGAAATTTAGTCTATGGGGCACCTGAGAAGGTAAGAGAGAATACTGACTAGAATGCAGCATAACTAGAGAAACCAAGGGAAATAGTTCTTCGGAGTTTACAGAGGCTGCACACAATGCACTAGGCCAAATTCTGCTCTCTCACATACCCGAGTAACCTCTTTGCAGTCAATACAGAGCAAGCTGGATCCTTTGCTAAGCTGGGCATAAGCAAACAATCTGTGCACTTTAATATGACCATGTGTAAATGTCTATATCTAGGAACAAAAAATGCAGGCCATACTTACAGGATGAGAGACTTTATCCCAAGAAGCAATGATGCTGAAAACCACTTGAGTCATGGCAGATAATTGAACATAAGCTCCCAATGCAAAGTTGTGGCCAAAAGGGCTGAAATGATCCTTGGAGGCATAAAGAGAGGAATCTTGAATAAGAGTAAAGAAGTTCTTTTCCCTCTGAATATGACGCTCATGTGAGCACTGCTGGAACGCTGTGTCCAGATAAGATGTCCACAATTCAAGAAGGATGCTGATAAATTAGAGAGGATTCAGAGAAGAGTCACAAGAATTCTCAAAGGATTGGAAAAGATACCTCTAGTGATAGACTCAAGGAGCTCAATCTATTTAGCCTTACAAAGAGAAGGTTAAGGAGTGACTTGAGGACAGTCTATAACTACTCACATGGGGAACACATTTTGAGAATGGGTTCTTCCCATTAGCAAACAAAGGTATAAGAAGATTCAATGGGGGAAAATGAAGCTAGACTAATTCAGACTGGTAATAAGGCATTGATTTTTAATGATAATTTTAATTAACCATTGGAACAATTTACCAAGGGTTGTAGTGGATTTTCTGTCACTAGCAATTTTAAAATCAAGATTGGATGTTTTTCTAAAAGATACACTCTAGTCCCAACAGAGACTATTTTAGGGAAGTTCTATGTTATGCAGGAGGTCAGATCGGATAATCACAATGGTTCCTTTTGGCCTTGGAATCTAAGTAACTAGGAATCTAATAATAGGATGACACAGGTGTATTATGGCACCAGGTTTGGCTCATTGTAGCTCGAACCTGGTCTGAAATATAGCTATAGGTCTCCAGGGGGTGGGAGGGGGAGATGAAATTCCCACAGCTTCATAACTGCTAAAGAAAACTTATTAGAAGTGTGATCAGTGATGAGTGTTCTTTAATGTTGTATGTTTGTACAGGTGAAAAAGCACAAGAAGTTTCTTATGGTCATACTGATCAGGGCCTTAAATGACCCTTTCAGTTCTGAAGTCATTGGCGAGAGCATGAAAGCAGTGGCCAAAGTCCTGAAGGAGCTGAAAGAGAAGGACATAGGTTCTTCCTTCAGAGACCTCACCCAACAGATCCGGACCTACTTTGACAACATATGTGACCAGAACTCTCCAGCCCCACTTCAACCGATCTTGATTAGACTCCGTTTACTCCCTGGGCATTGCTCATGTCAGAGTGAAGAGATGTTTCGGCCCCAAGAAAGAGAGGTGTTTTACGGAGGAGAAGAACATTAGGAGGATGGGGATGACATCCCTGCTCCCACAGTCTCCCCCTTCTGTTCTTCTTTCTTGCCACTGAGAACCTCAAAGAAAGTCTGAATACTAGATTGGGTAGCTAGATAACCATGAAAAGGGGGTTCCAAGGTACAATAGAGAGTGTTGGGCCTGCTCTATACCATTTTTATGTGAGAGGGTTGGAATGATGATTCCGTTTTGCAGAGAATTTTGAGATTTCAAATTTTGGTTTTGTTCCTAGTTGTGGGACTCCCTCTCCCCAAACTTCAAAACTCTTTGTGAAACAGAATTACTATTCTCAACCGAGCTCTATTGAAAGCCTTGGGTCCGGGCAGTCTGCTCTCAGACTATCCCGGGGCTGGGAACCCAGGAAACTGTGGGAGCTAGAGGTGCCAGGGAGTTGCAAATTTGAGAGCCAGAGTCCCAGAAGCTGGGGGCCTGGAAGCCCACGATCCCAGTCAGCCTGCTAGATCGGCTTCCAAGGAGCTGGATGAGTGCACTGGCAAGACAGCAGGCAGGATACTAAGGACCCCTGCCTGACTTCTGGAGGAATTTCATCAAAATGGAACTGTCGCTAAAATAGCTTGATGAATCATCAAATTCAAATAAAAAATTGGTTCATGAAAGTGTTTCCGACTAGCTGGAGTTGGAATCCCTCGACTTTAGCGTAGAAGAGATGGCTGTGCGAGGTACGTGATGTGATTGCCCCTTAGTTACTAACTTGTGGGGCTTTCCTGGCTGTAGGAGGATGATGCTCTTCGTTTATTGGCCTTTGTCCTATTTGGCATCCTGGCCTGCCTGACAAAAAGAAAATGGAAGGCCTATTTCGCCGACCAGGTTAGACAGAGCTGGGTCACACTTCTGCTGCACCTGCAAGACCCGAACCCCAGGGTTTCAGTGGTAAGACCGAGAGTGACTTATTGACTAAGCCAAAGGAATCTTCCTCCCAATGCCAGGGGAGCTCTGCTATTCCTGCCTGCTGTGGAGGCCCAAATTCTCCCCTCAGTTCATTGCCTTTCTGCTGAGTGAGTTTCCGCCAGGTTGGTCCATGGCTGCCTCACCAGAATCCAGGATAGGTCATGGGTCTGAGCCCAACAGCTCTCTATTCCTGTCTGTCTCTGCACCCCAGGCCCCTGCCTCCCCAGAACAGAAGAGAGACCTGGTGAAGCAGCTTTCATAGGTAGATCGGTTCCAAAAAGACATTGATGCTACCTCCAGGTTTCAGAGGAAGCTCTCCCCTCTATTAGTCATTCCTGCATGTTTTCTGCCAGTTACATCCAGATGAATCCCTTTTTGTCCTGAAATAGATGAGCAGTCAAGCAGATGAGTTCCCTTTGAATGACCAAAGCACTCAGTAGGGAACCATTAAATGGTGTGACACTCTTTCTGTTTTTCAGGAATGCAGAGCTACGTTTCACCTCAGGGTCCCGTTTTTGGGACTGAAGAGGCTCCAAACTGCAATTAATGAACACCTTTGATGGCACAGCCGAGCTGAAGCCTGAAGAGCTCCAGGTGGACATTTGCAGACACCTTGTGAGTGAGCTGTTGAAGTGTCTGAGATTCTTGACTGGAGTGGCATGTGGTGGTGTAGAGGTGTGGGGGGATGTGTGATGGGTAATGGAAATAACGGGCAGAGTGGGATATATGACTGAGGGTGACGGGAAATGTAAATCTGCCACAGATCCCCATTTTTCCCACGTCCACCCAGTCACCTGTTCTTTCTCTGATTTACCTATGGCTTGTAAAAACATGTGCTGGCAGTCAAAGGGCACTTCTAGCCAGAGAGAGCTCATGTGTCACTGATTTCCTCTAGGCCAAAGAGAATGCCGAGCTGCTGGAGAACTTGTACAAAATCACCATCACGTACTTCTGTAGCAGCTGGGAAGAGATCCGGGCAGTTGCAGCCAAGTTAGCTGGTGAGAGATGATGCCCAGTGTCCCTTTTGGTATTCCCATTGAGGGGGAGAGAAAAAAATCCCACTGTGCAGCACTGAGCTGCCATTAATCTCTCTGTGCCTCAGCTTCCCATACATAAATGGGGATGTTAATATCCCTACCTCTCCAGTGTGGTGGTTGGAGGAAATCATGAGTTGCTATAAAGTGCTTCGGGATTGTTGCGGGGAAAGCATGGTGCAGTCATTTAGTCGTAGAGGCTGGGACACTGTCTCGTAGGGCATGTTTACACTTGGAGCTGGGGGTAAAATTCCCAGCTTGATGACACATACCCGCACTAGCCCTGAGTGCTAAAAATAGAGAGTAGCTGCGATGGCAGGAGCAACAGGAGGTTTAACCACCCCAAGTATGGAACCGTCTAAACCCCAAAGTCAATTCTCAAGGTGGCTAGCTCCTCCCACTGCTCGTGCTGCTTTAGCTACATTCTAATTTTAGCATGCGAGCGCTGTCCGAGCTAGTGTGGGCCTGTCCCATTGAACTGGGAGTGACCCTCCTAGCTCAAAGTGCAGACTGTTAGGGGGCTTATTCCTTCACCCACTCACTTCCCTGGTCCTTCTCGCATGAACAGAGAGCAACAATACCCGAAGTCCAAAGGTGCAAACAATTCGATGTTTATTGGGGTGAACTTCCAGCAAGAATGATTCCAGTTTCCTTCCTTAGTATCCTCCTTCCCAGCTCTGACACCACAAAGCCTTACACCTGTGTCCCTGTTCCCATTCCTGCCCTTAGCCAAACATGATTCCAACTTCCTTACTCCCATTCCCTGTTTCCATTTCCCCCTTTAGCAAAACATGATTCCAATTTTCTTACCCCCATTCCCTGTTCCCATCTCCCCCTTTAGCAAAACATGATTCCAATTTTCTTACCCCCATTCCCATCTCACACACCCATATGCCCACCCCCACCCACACCCAGTCACTTCCTCATTGACTACAGATTATATAGTAAAACTTGAGTTCTGCTTAGCTATACCTTAACCAATCATTTTCCTGAAATTTAACTAACCAATCCTAACATATTGTAACATGATTATGTAACCAATTATATCCCACCACCTCAATTAGTTTACACCCAGCAAAATTAATTATACAGCAGACAGGAACAATCACAGAACCAGACAGAGATTACACAGACAAACAACAGCAAAGTGGGAACTATAATGGCAAAACAATACAGAAGTGAGGATTTCACATCCCAGCTATTGATAAGTGAGTTCTTGCCAGACAGGGTGCTATCAAACTAAGTTTCCTTTTACATTTTCTAGGCACTTCCCTTTCTCTGGAGGTGATAGGAGTACAATCCTGTCCTGATAGTGCCTAACAGCCCAATAGCACCTAATTTCAATGTGACTAGTTTGGAATGTGAGGATGTGACCGTTCGCTTCCCAGCTTATGGCTGCCTCTGCTGCTTAGCCAAAGGCCTTAGCCTAAGAACAGGGCCACAAACTGTCACAGTAAGAGAAGGCCCTTACACTGGCAGACAGTGGTTTTGATTCTTTCTTTTATACCTCTATCACTAGCCAAGTGATAAGAATACACCTAAATTCTTAGAGTATAGGCCTTTGCAGACAGGCCTGAATATCTATATCCTAACAGTAAACACATGACAGATCGTTCTCTGTTAATCGACCGTGAGGAGTTTCCACAGGGTTACACCTTGTTTGCCTTTGACCTGTCTCCTGACCAGGAATGCACCAATGACTATTCCCTGATTAAAACCGGGAACCAGAGAGCAGAAACACGTTTTGAGAAGGCTTTAACCATCACCGTCAATCTGATCGTGCATGGGGTTTTTGACAACATCATAGAGAGAAATCAGAGGAGAGACATTCTGTTTGACTATATGTAAACATGGACACCGTGCAGCTCTCGTGTCTTATCAATGTGCCTTATACGAAAAAGAATTTCTTAGATGCGTTCCCTTGCCATTGGCTCCCTGGCTACAAGCTGTCTCAGAGACCCCTAGGTTTGGTGGTCAACACGCATCCACACAACGAACCTGGTGAACACTGGCTTGCCTTGTGTCTGGCGGAGCGTAACGGTAGAGAGTTTTTAGACTCATACGGGCACCCCCCGAAGAGCATGTTGTTTCCTAAAAGCATTATGAAATTTTTAAACAAAAATGCCACAGGCATTGTGTTTCTCAATAGACAATTACAAGACCCCCGCTCTGTTACCTGCAGCTGTCACTGAGTGTTTTTCTTACATCATTGGAGTAAGGGTTTATCCTTTGACCGGATTTTAAAATTGTATTCTAACGACTTAGTGCAAAACGACCGGATGGTGATGAATTTTGTAAAAAATAAATTTTAAATTCTTGGGCATGCCTAGCTTTGCTCAAAATGTGTTTCAGCAAGCCCACACATGTGTATCTTGCAATGCTTTTTATAGCCATGTTATCCAATATTCTCAGGCATAACAGACAATGTTTTGTTTCACCTTAGAGACTAACCAATTTATTTGAGCATGAGCTTTCGTGAGCTACAGCTCACTTCATCGGATGCATACCGTGGAAACTGCAGCAGACTTTGTATACACACAGAGATCATAAAAAAATACCTCCTCCCACCCCAGTGTCCTGCTGGTAATAGCTTATCTAAAGTGATCATCAAGTCGGGCCATTTCCAGCACAAATCCAGGTTTTCTCACCCTCCACCCCCCCACACACAAACTCACTCGCCTGCTGGTAATAGCCCATCCAAAGTGACAACTCTCTACACAATGTGCATGATAATCAAGGTGGGCCATTTCCTGCACAAATCCAGGTTCTCTCACCCCCTCACCCCACTCCAAAAAACACACACACAAACTCACTATCCTGCTGGTAATAGCTCATCCAAAGTGACCACTCTCCCTACAATGTGCATGATAATCAAGGTGGGCCATTTCCAGCACAAATCCAGGTTTTCTCACCCCCCCACCCCCATACACACACAAACTCACTCTCCTGCTGGTAATAGCTCATCCAAAGTGACCACTCTCCCTACAATGTGCATGGTAATCAAAGTGGGCCATGTCCAGCACAAATCCAGGCTTTCTCACCCCACCCCCCCTTTTTCTTTTTTTTCCCCGGGGACACACACACACACACAAACTCACTCTCCTGCTCTAGCTCACGCAAGCTCATGCTCAAATAAATTGGTTAGTCTCTAAGGTGCCACAAGTACTCCTTTTCTTTTTGCGAATACAGACTAACACGGCTGTTACTCTGAAACCAATGTTTTGTTTGGCATTATCCAACACATTTTTTATAAAGTAACTTTTCCCACTGTTGCTAGGCCCCGCGAGAATTGCAGAAAAGGGGTGTTTCCACCTCGTATCCATTTTACAAGCCGTAGGGCAGGGTTTTAAACCCTTCTCCTAGGACCCTCTTGTTGTAAATGACTTTCTGTCTTTTCTTAAGGGTTTTTGTCTCCATTTACCACTGATTTTTGTTCCTTACGATAGAGGGCTGCTGCACCTCTCTCTTTTTTGAGGTGTTTTCTCGCAGGCCCGTGTAATAGTCCAGGACTAGATCTTTCAAACTGTCAAAGTTGATCTTTTGACAGTTTGCCAAGTTCAGGGTAATACCTTTGACTTTCATACAGGCCTTTCCTCCTGACAGCTTATACCTGTATGTTTTCGGGTCTGCCGACACAAACTTGGTGATGTGTTGATCTGGCAGGATCTCGCTTGTGAGGGAATTTAAAAACAGTTTAGCGATTTGGCGTTTAGCAGGGTTAAACCTGATTTCGTGTTGGCACAAACACATGCCTTCTTTCTGGTAGAAATCGTTCATGTACTTATTTTGTTTTTCTTCGTCTGTGCACCAACTGGGATACCCGGAAGCCTCTTGTTTCTGGCGGAGGTATCATTTGATATACTCTGAAAAGAGTTCATCAGATTTTTCATTAAAATGCCAGATTTCATATATTTTAGCCACTTCACTATGGCCGCGTTCAATTCCACCGTTCAGATCTCAGATTTGGCTGCCCATCAGAAAATATGTTTGCTACCCCGCCGGCAAGTTGTCACTTCAGTACCATGATGTCCTTTTGCTCTGAAACGTGACTGGCTAAAAATGGCATCTCCTTAGTTGGCCTGCTCTGTGTGTGTGTATTGGAATCAGAGCTGTGACGGTCGTGACAAAAATGAGAAGGGGGAGGATTTGTTGCATTTTGCTCATCTTAACTCTGCAGAGCCAGCCCAGCTACAGGAGGGAGAGCTCAGGTCTATTCTGCATCATCATTGTTATTATTTGTTTGTATTAGCATAGTGCCCAGGAGCCCTAGTCATGGACAAAGATCTGTTGTGCTAGGCACTGTACAGTGATTAAACAAATGCAACATTAACAGAAAGAAAAGGAGTACTTGTGGCACCTTAGAGACTAACCAATTTATTTGAGCATAAGCAGAATTAATATCATATTGCCTCTATATAAATCCACACTACATCCATATCTTGAATACTGTGTGCAGATGTGGTCTCCCCATCTCAAAAAGATATCTTGGAAATGGAAAAGATACAGAAAGGGGCATCAAAAATGATTAGGGGTATGGAACAGCTTCCTTATAAGAAGAGAGAAGACTGGGACTTTTCAGCTTGGAAAAGAGATGACTAAGGGGGTGAAAGTAACTAAGGAAGTGTTATTTCTGCTTCTCCTAACACAAGAACTAGAGGTCATCAAATGAAATTAATAGGCAACAGGTTTAAAACAAACAAAAGGAAGTATTTCTTCACACAATGCACAGTCAACCTGTGGAACTCCTTGCCAGAGGAAGTTGTGAAAGCCAAGACTATAACAGGGTTTAAAAAAGAACTAGATAAGTTCATGAATTAGTCAGGATGAGCAGGGATGCAAAACCAAGCTCTGAAGTGTACCTAGGCTCTGTTTGCCAGAAGCTGGGAATGGGCCAACACTAGTTAAGGAAGAATTCTAGGCTACCCTGAGCTGTATGGTTATGACACTATCTGACCCCCCTGCTGGATCCCAAGGCCACAGAGCCATTCAGCCAAATGGATGGTATTGAGATGGGGGACTATGACCTGTTCAAACAGGCTTTGCTGCTGAAGTTTGAACTGACCCCTGAGGCATACAGGAAACGATTCCAGGGTGTACGCAAGACCCCAGGTGTCAGTTACAAGGAGGTCACCAATCTGCTGGGGGAATATCTCCGTAGATGGGGGAAGGGCACAGGGGCCACTACCGCAGAAGAGGTGTGTAACGTGGTGAGGTTGGGGCAGCTGTATGACATCTGCCCTCCAGACCTGAAGATGTGGTTAGTGGACCGGAAGGCTAAAGATCTGCGCAGTGCAGGGGCACTAGTGGATGAGTTTGTGAACAGCAGATAGGGCGCAGGAGGGAGACCCACATCAGGGACTCAGAAGGGGAGTCACACAGAAACCTCTCCAGGGTGGGACTCCAGGAAGCCCAACTCACAGGTGCCCCTGAAGGCCGGGGCAGGCTGACCCCCCGTGGGACTTGAGGGACCTGAAATGTAATTACTGTGGCCAAAAAGGACACAAGGTGGCTCAATGCCTGAAGATGGAGGAAATGGCAGCCGAGCAGAACCCGCGGGGTGTCAACTGGGTGGAAGCCCACCGAGAGGGGGCACCGCGGGTCCAGGGGGCCGCAGTCGATAGGGCTATGCTGGGGTCGGGGGACACACCGAAGCACAGGGGTAGGGCTTGACACTGCTGGGCCAGAGCCTCTGTCCCAAGGTGGGGAAACTGAGGCACCGCCAACCAGGGCTGTCCCCTCAACCCAGCAGCCGAATTCCAGATGGAGCTGCAGGAGGATCCCTCCTTAGAGAAGCTGAGGGCCCTTGCTGGCCACAATGGTGCAGGATCCCAGGGGGAGGACTGCCGGGAGAGATTCCTGTGGGAGAAGGGATTCCTGTACCGGGAATGGGCTGGTGGTGGAATCTCCTTCCTTAGAAGTTTTTAAGGTCAGGCTTGACAAAGCCCTGGCTGGGATGATTTAATTGGGTATGGGTCCTGCTTTTGAGCAGGGGGTTGGACTAGATGACCTCCTGAGGTCCCTTCCAACCCTGATATTCTATGATTCTATGATTCAGGGCCAACTGAACCTTGGAAAGCCAAGAGGCAATTGGTGGTCTTCCCCCAGAGGTACCACCACAGACTGTTGTACTTGGCCCACAATATTCCCCTTTCAGGGCATCTGGCGCACCAGGCAGAGGCTGCTGCAGAGATTTTAGTGGCCTGGGGCCTTTGATGCCGTCCAACAGTATTGCAGGTCCTGGGACTCCTGCCAGAGGGTGGGGAAGGGACAGGATAAGTGTAAAGCAGCTCTGAGACCTCTGCCCATCATAGAGGAGCCTTTCCAGATGGTGGCCATGGACATAGTGGGGTCCCTCAGCAGGGCAACCCGGTCGGGGAAGAAATACATTCTGGTGGTGGTAGATTTCGCTATGCGCTACCCCGAGGCAGTGGCCATGTCGTCTATGGAGGCAGACACCGTGGCAGACGCGCTGCTCACCATTTTCAGCAGAGTGGGGTTCCCCCAGGAGGTCCTTACAGACCAGAGGTCCAACTTCATGTCAGTCAACCCTGCTCCAGTGCTTGTGGGAGAAGTGTGGGGTCCGACACACCTGGGCCTCGGCGTGTCACCCTCAGTCCAACAGGCTGGGGGAGAGGTTCAACGGGACCCTAAAGATGATGCTGAAAACCTTTATGGACCAGCACCCACAGGACTGGGACAAGTATTTACCCCACCTGCTGTTCACATACAGGGAAGTGCCCCAGGAATCCACAGGGTTTTCCCCTTTTGAGTTGTTGAATAGGAGGAGGGTGAGGGGACCCCTCAACTTGATGAGGGACGAGTGCGGGGGGAAGGCCTCCCCCGATGGAGTATGTTCTGACCTTTCTGGAAAAGTTCGCGGAGCTCATGGGCTTGGCCAGGGGAAACCTAGCCAGGGCACAGGAAGCAGGTCTGGTACAACTGCTCAGCACGTGCCTGCTTCTAGGCTACCGGGGACCAGGGGATGCTTCTCATCCCCATGAGGAAGCACAAGCTGCAAGCTGCCTGGAACGGCCCCTTCAAGGTCATCAGACATGTAAATGAAGTGAAATATGTAGTGGAACTGTCCATCCGGGCACACCGCCACTGGGTGCACCATGTCAACATGATGAAGCCATACTGGGACAGGGAGAAGTTGGGGCTGGCTGGGTGTGGGCAGTGGGAGGAGAAGGGAGAAGATCCCCTGGTGGGACTCCTCCCTGAGGTGGGGGCTGACCCCTCGCTGGAATCAATTCTCCTCTCAGACCAGCTAACCCCTGCCCAGCAGGCAGAGATCAGAGAGGTGCTGCCTTCACACCGGCAGCTGTTCTCCAGCCGGCCTGGGCTCACTAACCTGGCTGTTCACTGGGTGGAAACAGGAGCCAATCTTCCCATCAGGTGTCCCCATTCAGGGTCACTAGGAAAACAGCCCAGGATCTGGAGAGAGAGGTTGGAGACATGCTGGCTTTAGGGGTGATCCAGCCATCCTCCAGCCCCTGGGCCTCTCCCATGGTGCTGGTCCCCAAGAAGGACGGGTCGATCCGGTTCTGTGTGGATATCGGAAGTTCAGTGCCATCACCATGTCCGATGCCTACCACCGATAAAATCTCTAGACAAGTTGCGGGGGGGGGCGCTGATGTGACAATGTGGGACTGTTCTTAATGTTTCCTCTGAATAGTGTGGGGGTGCCTCAGTTTCCTTATGCAGTTCTTAAGGATCTAGGTGGTGGGATAAGGCTGTATGATCACTGCAGAGCCCTAGAGGGCAGGTGTGTGCAGGAATCTGGACACAGAGAATCGCCAACACCCTGTTTCCTGGCCACTGATGGCCTGGGCCCTTCCCCCCGCAAGGTGAGAGCTAAAGGATTGGAGAACAAGGGAATCAGGTGACCTCTTGGCACGGGGAAAGGAACAAAACCCAGAGGAGGAGAGGCTGGAGGGAGTTTCAGTTTGGGGCTGGCTGGGACATGGAGTGAAGGGCAGACATGGTTGTCTGGCTCACGGTCCCCCAAAATGGACCCAGCTGAGGGGTCCTGTTCTCTGCACCTGCAAGCTCTGTTTTAGACCATGTTCCTGTCGTTTCATAAACCTCTGTTTTACTGGCTGGCTGAGAGTCACATCTGACTGCGAAGTTGGGGTGCAGGACCCTCTGGCTTCCCCAGGAGCCCCGCCTGAGCGGACTCGCTGTGGGAAGCGCACGGAGGGGCAGAGGATGCTGAATGCTCTGAGGTCAGACCCAGGAAGCTGTGTCAGCCTGCAGACAGTCTGCTCACAGACAGGAGACTTCCCCAGAGTCCTGACTGGCTTCATGGGGAGCAGTTCCAGAGCATCGTCCGGGGACTCCATGACAGCTATCAAATCCCCCCTCACTCTTCTCTTCTGCAGACAAAATAACCACAGTTCCCTCAGCCTCTCCCCATAAGTCACGTGCCTCAGCTCCCTACTCATTTTCATTGCCCTCCGCTGGACTCTCTCCAATTTGTCCACATCCTTTCTGTAGTGGGGGCCCAAAACTGGACGCAATACTCCAGATGAGGCCCTCACCAGTGCTGAATAGAGGGGAATAATCACTTCACTCGATCTGTGGGCAATGCTCCTACTAATGCAGCCCAATATGCTGTTAGCCTTTTTGGCAACACGGGCACACTGCTGACTCATATCCAGCTTCTCATCTGCTGTAACCCCAGGTCCTTTTCTGCAGGTCCTTTTCACCACTTCTTTATCCACCTTTCAAATCTCATATTAAACCCCATCTTCTCCAATTGAACTAATATTTTCCCAATTGTATCAAATGCATCACTGACATCCAGGTAGATTAGATCATTGGTTCTCAAACTGGGGGTCACAACCCGGTTAAGTGGGGGGGTCACAAGCCCCGACCCCAGCGCGCGGCTGTAAGTTGCGAGCCCCGACCCCTGTGTGGAGCTGCGGGGCTACGAGCCCCATCCCAGGCACACGGCTGTGGGTCCTGACCCCTGTGCTAGGCTGTGAGCCCTGACCCTGGTGTGCGACTGTGAGTCCCGACCCCGACCCCTGCGCCGGGCTGTGAGCCATGACCCCGGTGTGCGGCTGTGAATCCCGACCCCGACAGGGAATCATGGTTGCGAGCCCCGACTCCAACCCCCACACAGGGCTGCAAGCCCAGACCCCAACCCTGGCCAGGAGCGGGACTGTGATCCCTGAGTCCGACTGCCACATGGGGTTGCAAGTCCTGACCCCAACCAGGAGTGGGGCTGTGAGCCCTGAGCTGGGGCATCCAGGATGCTGTGAGCCCCGACCACTGTAATGGGGTTTCAGGCGGAGCCCGGCCATGCTGAGGGTTATCAGCCGAGAGCACACACAGGGTTGTCAGCCCTGAGCCCCGCCACCCTCTGTGTTTTAGTCTTAATTTAAAAGCAGTGAGTAAAGGTAAATTCATTTTAAGCCATAGGGTTTAAATTTAGTATTTAACATAGTGTTAAATATCAAAAATGTGTTCTTAATTTTTAAGGGGGGGTCGCACTCAGAGGCTTGGTGTTCGAAAGGGGTCACCAATACAAAAAGTTTGAGAACCACTGGATTAGATCTACTGCATTTCCTTTGTCTAAAACCTCAGTTATCTTCGCAGAGAAACAGATCAGGTTGGCCTGGCAGGACCTACCGATTGTAAAACCAGGTGGTATTTTATCCCAGTTACTGTTCACCTCTATGTCCTTCATTACTTTCTCTCTCAAAATTTGTCCCAAGACCTGGCAGACAGTTGAGGTCAAATTAAAAGGCCTGTAGATATCTGGACCACGTTTTTTTTCCATTTCTTAAAAATAGGAACTATATTAGCAATTCTCCATTCCCCCGCCCCGAGTTTACAGAGTCATCAGAAATCCTTGCTATTGGGCTTGCAATTCCATGTGCCAGTCCCCTTACTCTGCATGGATGGAGCTTATGGGGTGCTAGGGGCTGCAGTGAGTGGGGTGGGAGGACCCAGTAGGGGGCACTTGCCCCTTCTAGTCTGTGCTGGCCCCAGCATAGTGCTCAATTTGTGCTATTTTGGGGGTTGTAAATCTAAGCTCCTGAGCGCTTGTCACTAAGGAGCCCATGTGCAGTGCAGCCTGGTCATAGAATCATAGAATATCAGGGTTGGAAGGGAGCTCAGGAGGTCATTGTCACGGAGTGTGGGGGAGTCCAGGCCCTGCACCCCTCTTCCTGGGATTCACTGAGACTCTCAGCCAGCCAGTAAAACAGAAGGTTTATTGGACAACAGGAATACAGTCCAAAACAGAGCTTGTGGGTGCATCCAGGGCCCCTCAGTCAAGTCCCCCTGGGGGAGCAGGGAGCTTAGACCCCAGCCCTGGGGTTCCCTGCCTTCCTCCACCCAGCCCCAAACTGAAACTAAACCCAGCCAACAGGTTCCCTGCTGCAGCCTCCCTCCACATTCCTGGGCAGAGGTGTTACCTCCTGCTCCTGGCTCAGGTTACAGGCTGTCAGGTCTCCCATCCCCAGGGCACATTCCCAGGTCAACACTCCCCCCTCCCTGCTGCCTCACATCATCACAGTCATCTAGTCCAACCCACTGCTCAAAGCAGGGCCAATCCCCAATTTTTGCCCCAGATTCCTAAATGGCCCCCTCAAGGATTGAACTCACAACCCTGGATTTAGCAGGCCAATGCTCAAACCACTGAGCTATCCCTCCCCCCGGCTCCCTGGCCCAGCTCCCCACGCTCTGTGCAGCGTAGTGCAACTAGATGTGGATTCTTCACTTGTCCTAATCTACTGTGCTGTGTGGCTGTTAAACAGCTGCTCTGTCCCACCCCAGAGGTGGCTGCATCTCAGTCCTGGGCAAAGGATCCCTGTATAAATAGTCCCTGCACCCCACCCCAGAGGTGGCTACATCTCAACCCCAGGGATGAACTGAGTGACTGGAATACAAGTGACTCTAGTCCTGGGAGTGACCAGGGCTGCTGGGCCTCTTGCCAGGGAGGTGGGCAAGGCCTCAGCAGAGATTGGGGCCCTGAGGTGGTGCAAGGCCGGGGCCGAGATTCTTCTGGCAGTGGGAGCCCAGTGACTCAGTCAGTGCCCCGCTCCCAGCCAGCCCTCCCCATTCACAAAGCCCTTCGTGCCAGCCATGTCGCTCTGAGTTGCACTAGGTGCCACTCGATAGGTCACCTACAATCACACGGTTTCTTTTCGCTGCCTCGACTGGGCAGCGGGTAATGAGCGGTGGATAACTGATTCTCCAGGCCAGGATTACAGACCTGCTCCCCCGCTGTGCCAGGGATGCCCCGCTGGTCCCATCTCTGCCCCAAGAGCCTCCCCCTGCAGTCCCTGGTAGGGAAGGGATTGCCCCACTGCCAGCGCCCAGCAGGCCTATGTGTGACATGAGTTTGGGAGTCTCAACCCCGTCCCTAGGGGGATGGGTCCATGGTCTGATGGGCATTAGCTGACAGCCAAGGACTGGCCAAGAGTGCCCTCCCGGCCTTCTCGGGCAGGGCAAGGGGTGGAGTCCAGAGTGATCTGCTGTGGGGCCCAGGCCCTCAGTCTCTGGGGCTGGCAGCACTGCCCCAGCGATGAACCTCCCCCAGGGGCAGGGAGCAGCTGCCGGGTCCAAAGCATCCCAGCAAACACTGGCCATTTGAAACCAGCCAGAGGAAGGTCTCGCACCCCGGCCATTCTGGATCAGAAACGTGTGTGGGGAGATGGGAGCTGAACATGGACCCCACTCCAAACTCCCAGCAGCCCCCAGGGCCTCGTCCCTGCGATCCCTCTACCGCCATGGGCACAGGGACCCTCAGCCAGCCCCCCCATAGGGCCCAACAGTGGGGAACCCAGCCCCTTACCTGGCTGGTCCCTCCCACGGCCTTGACGCTGGCCCCAGTTCAGCCCCGTTCCCCCACTCTGCAGGGCTCTGGAGAAGCCTCCACTGGCAGCTTTGCCGCTGGCGCTCTGTGGCAGCTCCTGCCGAGGCCCCAGGGCCCAGGCCGGGCAGCGCTGCCCTCCCAGGGGGCTCGTTAGCCAGGGCCATGCAGAAGCCTGGGGCCCAAAGGCCAACCATGGCTCCCCAGCCGGGAGCGGGTTTCCTTGACACCTGGGTACCCCAGGGGGCGAGATCCCAAAGAGCAGGAGGGAAAGATGCAGAAAGAGGAGAGCTGTGCCCGGGGCCGTGGAGCAGGGGGATGGGACAGAGCGACGTTTAAACCAGAGGGGCGGAGGGCGCACCCCCATCTTCCTCAGAGCCCTGGGCTGGCCTGTGCCCCCTGGCCCCAGGGGTGGGGGCTGGAAAGCGACTTGCCTTGTCCCAGAGTGCCAAGGCCACTGGCTGTACCGGAGAGACAGGGCAGCTGCAGGAAACCCCCCCTCCCCCTGAGTCAGGCTCCGTGGGGCCGGGATTCAGGCCTGGAGAGCTTTAGGCCTTGTGGAAGGGACTCCAGCACTGGGGAAAGGGCCAGCTCCACTGCCCCAGAGCCCAAGGCTTGCGTCACACCCCCATCCCCCACGCCAACGGCCCTGCCCTGAAGGGACTCATCTAGGGGCAGAGCGGAGCTCAGGCTCTGTAGCCCCAGCATGCCGGTCCCACAGCCGGCAGGCAACGCGGGTGCTGTCCCAACAGGAACTGGACTGAGCCCCTCTCCACAGCCCCCCCGCCCCACTGTCAGGCACTGCTCCCCTGGGACAGATTCGAACCCGTGCCCCAGAGAGGAGAGACGCCCCTGACCCCCGCCAGCCCAGAATATTATTATTCATCTTACACAGCACTGTCCAGCAAAACACTTCCCAAAGGAGGTCAGTGTCATCATCCCCACTGTACACATGGGGAAACTGAGGCAGAGGGCAGGGAAGGGATTTGCTCAAGGTCACCCAGTGGCAGAGCCAGACATAGACTTCCAGTCTGCTGCATCCCAGTTCAGTGCTTTACCCACTAGGCCACACTGCCTCTCTTGACTCTGTGGCCATAGCTCGGGAGCGGCTTTCCCTCCACGCACTGCCAGGGGGAGCCAGGAGATGTTTAGTATTGTCTGTCCCAAGTGTGGGGAGGCACAAGCCACCCCGGGTCCCACACAGGTGCCTCTGGCCAGACGGCACAAAGGCTGAGCAGTCCCATCAGCTTTGGTGCCCCTCTTGAGCCCCAACATTCAGAAGTCACTAGTCAGGCCTCAAAATCATGAGATTTGCTTAAAAAATCACAAGATTTTAATATTTGTTTGCATTCTGGCATGGCTGTGTTTGGGAGGTGTGAGGTCTGGGGCTTCTCCTCCATGCTGAGGGTGGGCACTTTATCTCACGAAAGCGAAGATTCTTCATTACTGACCCCATTCCAACTCACCCACCCACCCACTGCTGGGCTCACCATACAATGATGGGTGTTGGCAACGCTGGCCATTTAAGGGTTAAAGTGTGACAGGGTGTTGGTCTACCCTGGCACTAGAAGGGCAGCAGGAAGAGCAGCAGCCCCACAATTGAGCTGCCTTGGAAATTTGGGGGTGTGTGTGGAACCCTTATGTTTTCACCCCTTGCAAAAAATTTTCAAAAGCCAAAAATGTATATGTGTGTGTGTGTTTGTGTGTGGTTTTTTTCATCCCCTCCCATCCACTTTCCAGTGGCAAATGAGAAAAGGACAAAGGGCAGAGAAATGGGGGAGGGAGGGGTAATTTTTCGAAGGCTTTTTTAAAATTGCTCATCAAAAACCTGAAATGTTTAGAAAGAAGCAAATTTTTTCTACAACACTGTCAAGAAAAAGGCCAATTTACCAACAAAAAAGCTCAGGCTTTAGTTAAAAGAGGAGCGAAAGAAGCAGGGCTGAAATAGGTACAGAATATAATGAAAGGAGGGGGGTGCTCCTATTTGCCCCGCCCCTTCACCTGCCCCAGTGTTGCAAGAGCAATGGTACACTCTGTGAAAGCAAATGTCAAGGGAAGTTACATAATTAGCCAGGGGAACTCACTGCCACTAGATGTCACTGACATTGCAAGCCTGGCAGGATTCAGACAAGGATGGCAGGCGGCGGAGGGAGCAAGGGTGTCAGGACAGAATTTAGAAAACAAGGCACAAGGCCACTGCTGACTGTCAGGATGAGGGGGATATGCCCCCCTTCCTCCCCTCCCCAGAATGGTTATGTCCTCATTAGCCACTAGGAGGGGGTTCTTTTACCTTCCTCTGAAGTAGCTGGTGCTGGGGTGGCCGGCCCCATTGATCTGATTTGGGGAAGGAGGCAGCAGGGAGAGGGCAGGGTACTGGGCTAGATGGGTCCTGTGACGCTAGCAGACCAGGTGCCAGCTCATGCCCAGGCCCTTAGGCCTCACTGAACACTGACAAATGCAGAGCTTGACCCAGCCTGTGTGTTAGCCGTGTGACAACAGCTGCTGATCAGCGTGTGTGGAGTGTTTCGACTTGTGGAATTGCTTGCCGGATTGATCTCTCCCATAACCTCTGTAGCCCGTGGTATAAAGTTAAAATGAACGTTTGCATCGTAAACCTCTGTAACTGCTCTACACCACTGAGTTTGCAAGGCAGCTTACGTCCACCTAACACTGCGTCTACACTAAAATTTGGCTCCCGCTGATGTAACTCACCTGCTTTGCCGACGTAATCATGCCACTTCCCCCAGTCAGCGTAGTTAGGTCAATGCAGTGTCAGTGTACATACTGCATTGCTTACATCGACTGTCCCACAATGCCCCACACTGACAGTACAATCGATACCACACACCACAGACACAAGGAGCCAGGTGTACACACACACAAGTGCTGTAACTACTGTGGCGGCTGCACGCAGGGCGATTTGATTTTGTAGTGTAGCCATGGCCTGTGTAACTCCCCCAACAGGGGAGAAGCATGAATTAGTGTAAAGTGCTGGGCCTGCCCATTGAAACCAAATGAGCCATTGCAAAACGTCCTTACTGATTGCCTCTGTTGTTAGATATTTCACTGCATGTGTGTGTTCTCCCTGTGTGCTGCCCCAGCTCTGTGCAGACAGCCAGCACAGCAGACCTTGAGTGAACCGCCCAATGACCACAAGATCCGTTAAGGGACGAAGGCACCCAGCCAGGTTTATTGTTGACAAGGCATGCTAATAGCACCTGGCAGACTCTACGAGGATACTAAGACATGTATGCCTGTGACAATGGACACAGCTCAGTGAATGGCAGGACTTTCCATTTCCCCCTTGGCTGGACCAACACATTCTCTCAGAGATACCCTGATACAAACAAGCTGCCCCTCTGACTTAGATACTGCCCTCTGACCTGGCTAGTTATTGCCCACGTTTTTGTACATGTTGGTTTGATTAAAACATTTGTATTTATTACGTTGCTATTTGACCTTATCTTTTAGGAGGGCTCAGTGTGTTCTTGTTATCCTTGGGGAATGTTTTTGTGCCATTCTTGATGTTGTGGTTTTTGTACCACGCTTCTGGAATGTGTTTGTGTGAGTCCTTTGTGGCGACCACTGTCCAGGACTGCACGTTTCTGCACGATCAGCGCTGGGCTGGCCAGATTCTGGGAACGTGCAAGTGGGCAGGGCCTGACGTTTCCTCACAGCAGGGAGAGGGGATACTGGGCTGGATGGGCCCTGTAGGAACCAGCCAGGCTGAGTTTCCTGCAGGGCAGAGGGAGGTGAGTGGGTCTCGTTAGATGCAGCCTGGGGGGCTGGCTGTGGTGAGGGGGGTCTCGGGCTTTGGGGGGGGGGGGTTCTCCAACAGGCTGTCTCTGTGACTGATGCTTATCACACTACGCTGCCCTCTTCTTAAAGCCCAGCCCAGCCCAGCCCTGCCCAGCAGCCTGAGTCCACCCAGTAATTAGGAAATGAGATTTAATTTCAGGCAACAAAATGCCACGAAAGTGGCGGGTGAGCCGGCTTTGGGCTGCGCGGTAAGATGATAAGCAGCATCACACGGGCTGGTTGCATAATTGTGAACTTGGCTCAGGCCGGTCGCCTTCCCCACCCCCCGCCCAGCCCTGGAGGTTGGGGGACGACTCTGGGGAGGGCTGGGGGACGAGATGCTGGGTCCCTGCCCGGGAGAAGGGGTGTGCACTGGGCATCATTCTGGGATCACTCAGCCCCCAGCATGGCCAGGCCCAGGGCAGGGGGCACCAGGCTGCAGTCCACACCCACAAGGGATGGGCAGTTTGGGACAGGGCTAGCTCAGCCTGGGTTTGGTGAACTCCGATCTTTGGACAATATTTCCTCTAGGGCCCATTGGATGCACCCGTACTGCCTACAGGGGGCACTGCCACTGCATGGGGGTATCACCCACCCGCACCTCCTGCCTCCCACTGTCCCACCCCAAATCACTCCTGACCCCCCCACCCATGCAGTGTATACAGCTTGCAGTTACTGTAAACCTCTCCCCCTCCCTGCTACCCCCACTGCCTTCCCCCCGCCCTGCTGTAAGCCCCCCAAGTCACCCCGCTCTGTCCCAAACAATCTCCCCAAACAAGCAGGGTCTGCATGCAGGTCTCTGCAGGATGAGCTCTTCTGCAAGCCTGGTGCAGCTTCACCTGTCCCTGGGTCCCAGCTCCGCTCTAGTCATGATCCCCCCAATCCAGGCCCAAAGGTCTTGGAAGCCCTGGCACAGCTGGCACTGGGAGCTTATGCTCAAATAAATTGGTTAGTCTCTAAGGTGTCACAAGTACTCCTTTTCTTTTTCCTAACCCAAATGTATCCCATTGGCTACAGGGAGTTCCAAGCTGGGACAAGTTCACCTTGATGTCTTTCTCCAGCAGGCAGATGGTTGCAGAATCTCTCCTGGGTTGCAGAATCGCTCCTAGCCAGGGCTGGCTTTGATGCAGCAGCCTGGGGACGGTGCCCCATCCTAGCTGGGCAGGGCTCATGCCCTCCTTGCCTGGCCAATCCCATCGGGCTCCCCTTGAATATGTCCAGGACGCGATGGCTGCAGCCCTGCAGCCGCTGTACAGCCATGGGCACAGTAGGCCTGTGTGTGGGTGTTCGTCTGGCTCCAGGGCTGGGGAGGGAGGAGGAGACCCGGGAAAGAGCAGCAGCAAGCCGTTCGCTGAGTAGACAGGACTGGGCTGGCAGCTCCAGGCGCGTTCCCAGCTCCGCGGAGAGGGACGTCAAGGCTGGCTGGACTGGGTCTGCGCTTCCCTCCGAGCCAGGCTCAGGGCAAAGCGTTGGTGACTGGGAGACCCAGCGTGTGTGTGATTACCCCAAACCTTCCTGCAGGCGCCGGGGGACTGGGTGGCACCTGGAAAGACCGTGGAGGTGTTTCCTTTGGGCCAGCTCCAGCCTGGCCAGGCTCCAAGCTCAGTGCTCCCCTGCCAGCCTCGTGAAGGGTCCTGGAGGAGCCAGAACACAGGCCAGGGGAGGAGAACGTAACCCTGCCGTGGGGCTGGGGCTGCTTTGCAGCCGAGGGTGGTGGGGGGCTGCGTGGGGGCTCCCGCATGGGCCCTGCTGCCCGCCAGGGGACGGACGGCTGGGCCTGCACAAGGGGCCTGGGTTTATACCTGGCACAGACACAAGCACTAGAGCCGCACAGCAGCTCATGAGGATCTGACGGGCTCCATCCCCAGCCGCGCCCTGACGTGGCCCAGCTCTGTGCCTCAGTTTCCCCCTCTGTAGAACAGGAGGATAGCGACACCAACCCTCCGGCTGTCCCGCTGCAGGACTGGGCCCTTGGTGGCATGGTTCTGGAGGATAGCTTCATGCAGCCAGGGAAGGCTGGCATCAAGCTGTCTGTGTTTTCAAAGGCCCTCCAGCTCCCTCCCCTCCCGCTGCACTCTGGTGCGGATTACAGGGATCCCGGCGCGGTTGTTGATTGGGAACGCTTCCCAGCCACTGCTCCAGGCCCAGAACACGGTGTGTTCGCTTTCAAACCTCGCACTACGTCTGTCAGCCTTTTACAAAGCCAAGACAAGAGCTGGGAACCAGCCAGGGCTGGAGCTCTCCTCCATCTTCCTTTCCCGGTGTGCCAACCAGCCTGCTGCACCGTGCCACAGCCAGCAAGTTCCTTTCCCTTAACGCTCAGTGGAAACCCTTCCTGCTGCCCCTTGCCAGCCACGCCAGCGTCACTCCCACAGACCCTGGTCGTCAGCGGGTGGGGATCAAACCTGGGGCCTCTGGAGCTTAGTGCATGACTCTATCGCATGAGCTAAAAGCCCCCTGGCTGGGAGCGACGGCTGCAGAGCAGACTCATCTTATCTCTCTCTCGAATGGTCTTGGTGCCACTCGATGGGACACAACACCACACCCAGAAGGTGCGTGGGTTACATCAGCTGGCAGAGGAGTAACTTTATGTCGAGCTTCAGATCCCCGTCTTGGGCTTTGATTGATTGGGGAGGGGAGTCCCCAGGCATGCTGGGGTGGCTGGGAGGAAATCGAAAGGAGCTGTTTGTGCTGAATTGCCCCCCTCCCGTCACCCCACATTCTCCATCACAAACCCCGGGGCAGCAGCAGCTTCCAGTACACTGGGCTCCTCACAGCTCCCACCGGGGCAGACCTCAGCTGGGGCAGTTTTTCCCAGCCCTGTTCAGGGGCACAGCACATTCTCCAGCCCTGTTCAAGGAGCCGTGGTCACTGACATGAGCAGTGGATCTGCCCCAGTGACTTCAGTGCAGCTGTGGGACTCAGCACTGCAGAAGAGGAGGCCCTAGGTAACTAGCAGCTGAAGCGCCAGGATGAGAACCCTGGGCCCAAAAGCCGCCCTGTATGACGTCCCCAACCACTGTCCAGAGGAGAGCGCTTGCTCTGGCTCTGGGACTAGGGCTTTTAATCCGCTCCGGGTGGCTCCGTTCCCCAGCGGCGCAGGCTCGTTCCTACCAGAGGGGTTTATTGCAGTCTCTGTTTGCCTCCCGTTAACAGCAGGCGGGAGGGAGGGAGAAGCTAGGAATTGCACACTCGCCCCGCAAGGCAGGTCACTCTTTCCCAGGGGCTTGGGGAGAGGCTCTGCTTTCACTTTGGCCTGTTCGCTCCATCTGACCCTGTTGTGGGCCTGATTTAACCAAGCTGGCTGGGTTTCAGCCCAACGCTCATTGCAGGGCCTCTTGGCGAGGCACCGAGTCCCAGGGTTAAACAGGGCGCCCTGGGGCTCCCAGCTCCCTGCACAAACAGCAAAATCTCATACCCCCCAATGGCAGACATATCTGGGCAGAACAATGGGTTCCAGCAGATCATGACTTTTCAAATCATACCTTCCATGGCAGGCTTTGTATGAAATATCAGAACTATGCTGGCTCTGAGGGTGACAGGGTGCTCTTTGGAGGGATGGTGTCACACCTTTGTTAAGGACAGAGCTGGTTGCCAACAGCTGTTTGTGCAGGCTGTGGTTTGGAACAGGGGCCAATAACACCATGCTGTGCAATCTTATAACGGCAACAATGTTGCCACCACATTGACCAAGACAACAGTGACCAGCAGACGATGAGTTTTCAGAGGAGCCTTCCCCAGTCATCCTTGTACAAAGATTATGACAATAGTGCACAAGGGGTGAACTCAGGGGTACAGTCAGTCACAGCGACTCCTGTGCCCAGAGAGGAGCACTGACAATGAGGGCACCTCGCCTTGAACCCTCCCCCAGGCTGGAACAAAACCATCCTCACTGCGCGGGTAACAGAGGTGAAATGGCAGCAAAGCAACAGCCTGGCCTCAACAGTCCTCTGAGTGCTGCCTTCCTGTGCAGGAGAGCAACGACCAGACCCCGCACAGGCGAGAGCACTGGCTCTTACAGAGCCAATGCCCACACTGCAGAACCCAGCTCGGACCACATCCCGCGCCCGAGCCCCCGTCCCCTGCCTGCAGCCTGCGCCCGAGCCCCCATCCCCTCCCTGCAGCCTGCGCCCGAGCCCCCCTCCCCTGCCTGCAGCCCGCGCCCGAGCCCCCGTCCCCTCCCTGCAGCCCGCGCCCGAGCCCCCGTCCCCTGCCTGCAGCCTGCGCCTGAGCCCCGTCCCCTCCCTGCAGCCTGTGCCCGAGCCCCGTCCCCTGCCTGCTGCCTGCGCCCGAGCCCCCGTCCCCTCCCTGCAGCCTGTGCCCGAGCCCCCGTCCCCTCCCTGCAGCCTGCGCCCGAGCCCCCGTCCCCTGCCTGCAGCCTGCGTCTGAGCCCCCGTCCCCTGCCTGCAGCCCGAGCCCCCGTCCCCTCCCTGCAGCCCGCGCCCCGTCCCCTGCCTGCAGCCCGAGCCCCCGTCCCCTGCCTGCAGCCCGAGCCCCCGTCCCCTCCCTGCAGCCTGCGCCCGAGCCCCCGTCCCCTCCCTGCAGCCTGCGCCCGAGCCCCCGTCCCCTGCCTGCAGCCTGCGTCTGAGCCCCCATCCCCTCCCTGCAGCTTGCGCCCGAGCCCCCGTCCCCTGCCTGCAGCCTGCGTCTGAGCCCCCGTCCCCTCCCTGCAGCCCGCACCCGAGCACCGTCCCCTCCCTGCAGCCCGCGCCCGAGCCCCGTCCCCTGCCTGCAGCCCGAGCCCCCGTCCCCTGCCTGCAGCCTGCGCCTGAGCCCCGTCCCCTCCCTGCAGCCTGTGCCCGAGCCCCGTCCCCTGCCTGCTGCCTGCGCCCGAGCCCCCGTCCCCTCCCTGCAGCCTGTGCCCGAGCCCCCGTCCCCTCCCTGCAGCCTGCGCCCGAGCCCCCGTCCCCTGCCTGCAGCCTGCGTCTGAGCCCCCATCCCCTCCCTGCAGCCCGCGCCCGAGCCCCGTCCCCTGCCTGCAGCCCGAGCCCCCGTCCCCTCCCTGCAGCCTGCGCCCGAGCCCCCGTCCCCTCCCTGCAGCCTGCGTCCGAGCCCCCGTCCCCTCCCTGCAGCCTGCGCCCGAGCCCCGTCCCCTGCCTGCTGCCTGCGCCCTAGCGCCCGTCCCCTGCCTGCAGCCTGCTCCGGAGACCCCGTCCCCTCCCGGCAGCCTGCATCTGAGCCCCCGTCCTGGTCATGGAGTCCCTGGGCGATGCTCTTGAACTCCTCCCCATGAAGCCAGGCAGGACTCTGGGGAAGTCTCCTTTCTGTGAGCAGCCTGTCTTCAGGACACAAAGCTCACACAGCTTCCGCCTTTCTGGGTCTGACCTCAGATCATTCAGCATCCTCTTCCCCTCCGTGCGCTTCCCACAGCAAGTCCGCCTAGGCGGGGTCTTGGGGAAGCCAGAGGGTCCTGCACCCCAACTCCGCAGTCAGACGGGACTCCCAGCTAGCCAGTAAAACAGAGGTTTATTAGACGACAGGAACAGGGTCTAAGACAGAGCTTGCAGGTGCAGAGAACAGGACCCCTCAGCTGGGTCCATTTTGGGGGGCAGTGAGCCAGACAACCACGTCTGCCCTTCACTCCTCGTCCCCAGCCAGCCCTGTCACGGAGTCCCTGGGCGATGCTCTGCAAGTGCTCCCCATGAAGCCAGGCAGGACTCTGGGACAGTCGCCGTTCTGTGAGCAGCCTGTCTTCAGGACACACAGCTCACACAGCTTCCACCTTCCTGGGTCTGACCTCAGAGCATTCAGCATCCTCTTCCCCTCCGTGCGCTTCCCACAGCCAGTCCGCCTAGGCGGGGTCTTGGGGAAGCCAGAGGGTCCTGCACCCCAACTCCGCAGTCAGACGGGACTCTCAGCCAGCCAGTAAAACAGAGGTTTATTAGACGACAGGAACAGGGTGTAAGACAGAACTTGCAGGTGCAGAGAACGGGACCCCTCAACCTCACCATTTTGGGGGGCAGTGAGCCAGACAACCATGTCTGCCCTTCACTCCATGTCTCCAGCCAGCCCCAAACTGAAACTCCCTCCAGCCCCTCCTCCTCTGGGCTTTGTCCCTTTCCTGGGCCAGGAGGTCACCGGATTCCTTTGTTCTCAGACCCTTTAACTCTCACCTTGCAGGGGGGAAGGGCCCAGGCCATCAGTTGCCAGGAAACAGAGTGTTGGCCATTCTCTGTGTCCAGACCCCTGCACACACCTGCCCTCTAGGGCTCTGCAATGATCATACACCCTTACCCCACCACCTAGATACTTAAGAACTGCATAGGGGAAACTGAGGCACCCCCACACTATTCAGAGGAACCATTAAGAACAGTCCCATTTCGTCACACCCCCTGCATGGAGTTCTGTCCTCCACAGCAGCCTGCCGAACCCAGCTGGGGCTGGGGCAAATGAAACCCAGGAACTGACAGTGGCCCTTGGAGGTGGGGATTCCCGAAGGGGCTGTTTCAAAGGCATCGGCCGATGGAGGGAGTGCCCACTTGTCCCGGCCATTTTACTAGTGCTCTGGGTGCTGACCTTGGGCCGATCTGTGTTGGAGCCACAGCCATGAACCAGCATGGAGCCTTCACTGGGCCTGCTGCCTGCCTGCCTTTCTTTGTTCCTGTGATGCTCCATTAGTCCCAGGACACCTTCCCCTGCAGTGGTTAAATGGGGAATATCTGGATGTCTTTCCCAAGCCCCCATCCCCTTCCCCTACTAGAGGCACGTCGCCAGAAGTGGTGGAGGGCACAGACCCCTGCTGCTCCACAGCCTTGTCCAGCAGCCTTCACGGTCCCTTCCTGCTGCAGCTGGTCCAGGAATGGGGTGAATGGGTTCCACGAAACCTCTTCCTGGGCTCTGCGTCAGGCAGAAGCAGATAGAGTGAGGCCAGAAGGCTCCTTGCTGCTCCTTGCTCTGGTTCTGCATCACCAACAGGAGCTGCTGGTTCCTTGGACTCCCTCCACACAGCAGCTGGGCTTGCTTAGCATCCAGCACACTACAGGCTTCCCGCTCAGGGTGGTCCAGGTGGGACAGCTGGGGATGGGGGATCTAGCTTGGATCAAATCAAAACCAATATGAACCTATGGCCAGACCCCAGGGCTGTTCTGGAGAGCCTCTGGTAAGAGTTTTTGAGTCTGCTTCTCCTTTCTGGGTTTCCTTCCAGGGCCAAACACTGCAGGGGCCAAGGGATGCTCTTCTCAGAGATGCCAACACTAGATGGGCCATTCGGATCATCTAGTCTGGCCTCCTGCACTACACAGGCCAAAGAGCCTCCCCCAGGGATTCCTGCATCCGGCCCAGGGACTTGTGGGAAATTAGAGCAGATGTTGGAGGAAGATCCAGTCTTGGTGCCAAGACTCAAAGTGGAGAGTCTGGGGAAGTTGGTCTCCTGGTTGGTTCCCCTGGATGTGAAACACGTGGGCTTTATTCCCAGTTTGGACCTGTCAAGATTCAGCTTCCAGCCATCAGATCTTGCTCTGCCTTTGACTGCTCAATTAGAGCGCGCTCTGCTCCCAGAAATCTGCCCCCACACAGGTGCTTTTATACCAGTCACTTCTTCACCACCTCTTGGGCAAAGTGCTTCAGTCTCTGCCATCAGGCTGGTTTTCCAGGCCTCAGATCATTCTTGTAGCTCTTTTCTGAACCTTCTCCAATTTTCCAACCTCCTTCTTACAGTGTGGACCCCAGGCTTGCAAGCAGAATTCCAGACGCTTCTTCCTTGGATCCTTCTAGGAAGAAGCAGCAGTGTGACGAGAGCCGGATCTGGTGAGGCATGCAGCCCAGCTTCCAGACCAAAGGGGAAAACCCACGATAAATCCACACAGCAATTCAACACCTGCGGCTGGCCCGGCTCGGCTGACTCGGGCTTGTGCTGCGGGGCTAAAAATTCCTACGCAGACATTCAGGCTGAGCCTGGAGCCCGTGGTCTGTGACCTTGCGAGGAGGGAGGGACCCAGAGCTGGGCTCCAGCATGAGCCCGATCTTCTGCATGGCAACTTTTAGCCCTGCAGCCCTAGCCCGAGTCAGCCGAGCCGGCCGGCTGCAGCTGTGCCCAGGTCTGTTATTCCAGTGACAGACTCTGCAGGCTAGATTCACAAAGGGATTTAGGTGCCCAACTGCCACTTTATGCACCTAAACTGCAGAATCGGGCCCCACTGGGATTCACAAAGGCCCCGGTCAGCTGCGGCTGAGCACGGGAGGTGGCTAAACTCACTCAGCACCCACCTTTCTGCAATTAGAGTTCCCAAAGTGCCCATGTGCTGCCGCTGGGCACATGCCCTGCAGCCTCACGCTCTGCAGGGCCCCTCTGGCACGTGGGGCTCAGAGCTCACCTGCTGGATCGGGCTCCTGCAGAGAAGCCTAACGCCAGGCGAGGGCTCACAGCTGAGAACGCCAAGCAGAGGGAGGCACCTCCCTGCAGCCAGGATTTAGGCACCTGGCCCGGGAGAGGGGCAGGACTTAACGCACACCCCTTGGCTCAGCACCCCACATAAGGGACCTTAGTGAGGCGCTGCCCAGCCTGCTGGCTTTTGGGATTCCCATTCAGAGGCCCGTCATTGCACAGGGAGCCTAGATGCCAAATTCCAGCTTTGTGAATCCCAATGATTTGCTAGGCGCTGTGACGCTGACCATCACCCTCTGGGGATGCAGCCCTGGGGTAGCAACCCCAGCCGCGGCAAGTGCGGAGCCATGGACCTTCAGCAGCAGTGCACAGACTGTGGCCACTTCAGTTAAGCAAGTGACTCCATGGAGCCGCGGCACTAGTAGACTGGTGTCCTCTATGTGGATGAGCCACAAGGAGGAGCTGTGACATGCTGCGCTTCACGTGTGCCACTCGCTGCTCAGAGACTGGCTGCATCGTCTCTTTGGGTTTGAACCGAGGGTGAGATCCACAAAGGGACTCCAGCATTGCAGACCCTGATGCCGAGGGGCCTGGTGCCCAGTGGAACCCTCACCCCACGCTAGGCAGGCAGAGGGAGGAGAGTTAGGTGCCTAAGAAAATGACTCACAGAAGCCAGCTGTCATAAATATAAAGGGAAGGGTAAACACCTTTAAAATCCCTCCTGGCCAGAGGAAAAACCCTTTCATCTGTAAAGGGTTAAGAAGCTAGGATAACCTTGCTGGCACCTGACCAAAATGACCAATGGGGAGACAAGATACTTTCAAAGCTGGAGTGGGGGAGAAACAAAGGGTCTGGGTCTATCTGTGTGATGCTTTTGCTGGGGACAGAACAGGACTGGAATCTTAGAATTTAGTAAGTAATCTAGCTAGAGATGTGTTAGATTATGATTTCTTTAAATGGTTGAGAAAATAAGCTGTGCTGAATGGAATGGATATTTCTGTTTTTGTGACTCTTTATTACTTAAGGTTTTGCCTAGAGGGATTCTCTATGTTTTGAATCTAATTACCCTATAAGGTATTTACCATCCTGATTTTACAGAGGTGATTCTTTTTTACTTCTATTAAAAGTCTTCTTGTAAGAAAACTGAATGCTTTTTCATTGTTCTAAGATCCAAGGGTTTGGGTCTCTGGTCACCTATGCAAATTGGTGAGGATTTTTACCAAACCTTCCCCAGGAAGTGGGGTGCAAGGGTTGAGAGGATTTTGTCTTGGTGGGAGCCAGGGCTGTGACACGTCCTGATCCTTTGAGCTCCGTCGTCGTGGTCTCCCCATTTGGAGTCTCTGCTCCCAGAAGCACTCTGCAGCCATCTGTTCCCCTGGTCTCCAGCCAGGCTGCATGCCCATGCCCAGCCTGCCTCAGCTTAACTGTGAACGGCCCAGTCCTTGGGGCTCTGTTGTCTCTTTGGGCTCCTACACCACAGGGGCAGGTGTGACAAAATGGGAATTTTTTGTAATATTTTGGAATTCCACTAGCCTCAGTTTCCCCTATATTTTGCATGGCTACCCAGCGAGAGAAAAGGATTTTTTGCTCTCAGGGCAGACTGAGAGACATGAGAGGGAGGAGGGGAAGGAGTGTGTGTGTGTGTCCTTGCTGTCTGAGCAGATTGAAGTGGTCATTCGACAGGACTGGCTGAGGCCGACCCATATCAGTGGAAAACCCCGGTCACCAGGACATGGACAACTGGCAACCAGTGCCCCACCGCCTGTCAGCAGGGAAGCTGAGCAGAGACCCTGGCTCGAGACCAAAGGACTGGGTGGTGGGAGGTAGGGGGAAAAGAGTGCGCTTCTGGAAGAGGCTGGGAGCTCTCACTGCTTGGCCCAAGGAAGGGAGTCAGAGACAGCTGGCATGGCATGGCATGGCATGGCATGGCATTGCTCTGGGCTGGCGGGAACTGCCTGTGCTTTAAGGCTCATGGTGAAGCGAGCACTTCCCATGCTGGGTTCCAGCTCCCGAATCAACCCGCCTGGGTGAGTGTCTCTGGTGCATTGGTCCCTACGGAGTGGACTCTGCCAGGAATCTCTCCGTTGGACTCGCTGAGCACAGCTCAGGGGGTGAAGCCGGAGTGCTGCCGGCACCGCAGCAGTTCGGCCTCAGGGGGCGGTGCAGTTCCGTGGCCTGCCCTGGAGGAACCTTGGCAGCAGAGGTGACACATGGGGGTATCATGCCATACGCCCTGTGGGCTGCAGCACGGCCTCCCAGTCACTTGCTGTGCCTTCTTCAGTGCCATGCAGGGCCACTTCCCAGCTCAGAACCAGCTCAACAAGTTGCAGTGGGGGAGGTTTAGGTTGGATATTAGGAAAAACTTTTTTACTAGGAGGGTGGTGAAACACTGGAATGCGTTGCCTAGGGAGGTGGTGGAATCTCCTTCCTTAGAAGTTTTTAAGGTCAGGCTTGACAAAGCCCTGGCTGGGATGATTTAATCGGGGATGGGTCCTGCTTTTGAGCAGGGGGTTGGACTAGATGACCTCCTGAGGTCCCTTCCAACCCTGATATTCTATGATTCTATGACTCCTGCCCGCCCCCCGCCCACCCTCCTCTGCCAGCCCCACCTTTGGCCGCAGGCTCCCAGTCCTGCCTGGCCTTTGGCCGCGGGATGCAGCTCCCCATGCTCTATTCCTGGCTCCGGGGTGGACTCCGCGAGGTTGGACACTGGTGCTGGTGCAGCCCCGGCGCACACACGTGCCCACACAGCTGCAGGAGGTTAAATGGCCAAGGCTTCCCCCTCTCTCTATGGGGGATCCCCACTTCGCTCCCAGCAGGGCGCTGTGGCTTGTGATGTGCTTGGAGCCCCTCAGGGCCACAGTGATGGAGCCGGGCAAGCTGCTTGAGGGAGACACGCCCTGGGGGCCAGCCTCGGAGACCATCCCCGCTGCCCTGAGCCCTCCCGGATTTCTGCCGGGCAGAGGCAACGCCTTTCTGTAGCTCGGGCCGGGGCACAAATTAAAGGTCTGGTCTGAACCCTGGTAGAAATCGAGGGGTGGGCACATGACTGCACGTCCCCCCACATCTCCCCTGGGGTCTCCACATTGAAGGGGTTCCTCCAAGAGAGTGGTCCAAAGCTGGGGGCCTAGCACTGTACTGTGGCTCCCTGACAGTAGGATCGGTTCAGTTCATGTGAATTCTGGTCTCCAGGCAGGTGGCTTCTTGAGTCAGACACTTTGTGCCTTCTCTTTCCCACTCGCTGCACAGCAGGACAAAGCCCACAGGGAAACTGAGGCACATACTGCTCATATTGCCTCATATTGCCTCATAAATATTGCCTGAATTTCCACGTCCACACAACTGCTCCACAGGGCGAGGGCTACTCTCGCCTGCCCTGTTCAGGCCCCCAGAGCATGACCCACCTGCGGCCTGTCTGGAAGCCTGGTCTGGAACATGCCTCTTCCCATAGGTGCTGGGTGTCATGATTGGCATTGGTGTTTCCATGTTGTTCATCGCCACCTTGACCCTGGTGCTGGTCCCTTGGCTGCGCCACAAGAGTAAGTGCCCATCCCTGCAGGGAGCAAATCTGATCCCTTTCGCAGCCATGGCTCAGGCACGCTGCTGCCCATCAGGCCATCTTGGGCTTAGTGTCTGCATGCCTGTATAGCTAGAGCAGGGGGCTGGCAAGCAGGACTCCTGGGTTCTCTCCTACTGACTCACTGCCCTGTGCCTCAGTTTCCCAACATACAAAGGGATTGTGAGGGGTATCCAGGGACTGGTTGGAAAGGGCATAAAGCTCCTGGGGTTCTTTGCGGGCAGCCCAGCTTCCTGGGGCTGGAGTGGGGAGCGGGGGCAGGCAGGACTCTGCCATCTGTACCCCCAAGGCCTCTCCCTGGGCTGGGAGGTGGGTTGGGATGGGGAGTGCAAGCAGGGAGTCAGATTGGTGGGGAAGGGGGCAGGCTCCAACCCTTGCTGGGGTGGGGCCCTGGGTTCCCTGCCCTGGTAACCTTTCATGTCTCCCTCTCTCTCAGAGGTTCAGGCTCAGGAGATGCCCAAGTATCAATTCCGCAAGCGGGACAAAGTGCAGTTCTAAGGGCGCAAGATCATGCGCAAGGTATGGGGCTGGGGCAGAGCACAATGCGCTGGCCCAGGCTGGGGAGTCAGTGGGTGCTGGCAGTAAAAGCGTTGATGGCTCTGCCAGCTCTGGTGTAGTGCTCCAATCCCTGTCCCCTCCCTGCCCAGCTGAAGGGAGTCTCTGGGGGTAGTTCAATTTCACAATTAGACACTGGTGTTGGACAGGGTGGTGGCTCCCGGCCAGTACAGCCAGGGCCTCCAAGCTGCAGAGATTGTTCTGCCACAGGGTGTTGAGTCCTGGCCTTGGCCTGTGCCCCATGGCACCTCCCCCAACCCATGCTCCTCTCCTCCCACTGCAGTTGAGGAGTAAGAGCTCTGGCAGGTGAATCATTGCAGGTGGGCCTGGTCTCCTGGTCATCTTCCCTGTCACAGAGCCACAGGGTCTAGCCTATGCCCCCCATAACCAGTCCTTTGGGAGTGACCCCTTCAGTGTGATGGGTCCCAAGGACCACACAATTACACAGTGTAGGCCCAAAACGTGGTCCTTGGGTGCCAGCCCTGCCTGTCTCTCTGCAGCAAATTTGGCTGAGTCAATGTGACAGGATGGATCACAGAAACCCCCTTGGGGTTGCCAACTGATGTGCCAAGACTACTTCTGCCCCTGCTTTCCTGCCCTGGCAGCTTGGGACTTCGATGCCCTACCCGGTTTGAGCCAGACCCACTAGCCTGCTGCAAACCCAGACCCAGCTCTGAACCACGTCCCCTAACTGCTGTAGGCTCAATTGAAAACAGGTTAGGAAGTGTTCCTGTCTTTAACACTCAGATGCTTACCTCCCAAAGGGGTCCAAACCCCAAAATAAATCCGTTTTACCCTGTATAACACTTATACAGGGTAAACTCAGAAATCGTTCGCCCTCTATGACACTGATAGAGAGATATACACAGCTGTTTCCCCCCTCCTCCTCCCACCAGGTACTAATACATACTCCGGGTTAATTAATAAGTAAAATGTGATTTTATTAATTACAGAAAGTAGGATTTAAGTGGTTCCAAGTAGTAACAGACAGAACAAAGTGAATTACCAAGTAAAATAAAATAAAACCCGCAAATCTATCTGTAATACAGCAATACAACTGAATACAGATAAAATCTCACCCTCAGAGATGTTTCAATAAGTTTCTTTCACAGACTGGACGCCTTCCTAGTCTGGGCACAGTTCTTTCCCCTGGAACAGCCCTTGTTCCAGCTCAGGTGGTGGCTAGGGGATTTCTCATGATTGCAGCCCCCTTTGTTCTGTTCCACCCACTTATATGGCTTTGGCACAAGGTGGGAATCTTTTGTCTCTCTGGGTCCCCACCCACCCCCACCTTCTAAGTGGAAAAGCACCAAGTTTAAGATGGATTCCAGTAGCAGGTGACATGGTCACATTTCCTGTGAGACTCCAAACCTTCATTCCTCCCAGCCTGACTCACAGGAAGGCCGTCCTGCAAACAGAGCCATCCATAGTCAACTGTCCTGGCTGATGAGAGCCATCAAGATTCCAAACCACCATTAACGGCTCACTCTTCGCATAATTACTATAGGCCCTCAGAGTTAGATTTCATATTTCTAGTTTCAGATACAAGAGTGATACATTTATGCAAATAGGATGCCCACACTCGGTAGATTGTAAGCTTTGTAATGATACCTTACAAGAGACCTTTTCCATGAAGCATATTCCAGTTACATTATATTCCTACTCATTAGCATATTTTCATAAAATCATGGATAGTGCAACGTCCCAGCCAGACTCCTGAGGGAGGCCTGTGCTGTGCCCTTCGGGGCACTGTGCTCAGTGAGGCAGGAGCCTGTTCAAGCCAGGGGACAGTTTATTACTCGGCTCAAGGGCTCTGAGAGATCCTAGCTTGGCATAGAGAAGAAAACGTGGAGACCGAGTTCAGGCTGACCAGCGCCAGGCCTCCCTCAAGCCAAATTGTTGTAGGAACCATTCCTTTCCCTGTCCCTTTGTCTGCCTCAGGTCAGCGCTGTGTGTCTGGGGACACGTCTATACTGCAATGAAAAACCCACTGCTGCGAGGCTGGGCCCGGGCCAATTGACTTGGGCTCTCAGGGCTAAAAATCACAGTGCAGGCATTTGGGCCCAGGCTGGAGCCTGGGCTCTGAAACCCCACAAGGGATGGAGGGCCCCAGAGCACAGACTCCAGCCAGAAACATCTACACTGCAATTTTTAGCCCCGCAGCTTGAGTCAGCCGACCTGGGTCAGCTGGGGTTAGGCCATAGGTCTTTTCTTGCAGTGTAGACATAGGCTCTCCCCCCAGCTCAGCTCTTCCCCCAGCCACCTGGTTTTGTTCTCCGGACCCAGCCACTCTGTGCTCACCTGCCTCTGAACCAGGTGTCTGCCTCCAGGCACTGAGGGTCTGCTGCTCAGATATGTTGATTCCAGCCCAGAAAGTCCGAGCAACTCTGTCTCAGATCCCTGGCCAGCTCTCCCATGGCCTAGGGAGAGAATGAATTCTTTCCCCCTGCGGGTAGTGGTGCCAGGGTGCTAGGTGCAGACAGCTCATGAACACCTTCCAGAGCTTTGTCACACTAAGTAACAGCAGTGGGGTTAGCAGACAGGGCAGGGCATGTGGCTGTCTGCCCAGGCAGCCAGGAGCTGGGCCCTGCCTGGAGGGAGGGACAGGCTCAGCATGGGAGGGCCCCAGGCACCTGCCCCAAGGGGACAGTCTGGCTGGTGACAGGGACCTATCCAGGCCCATGCTCCAAAGGTGGGGAGAGTGTTTTCAAAGCACTAACATCCCCAGCCTCTGCCAGCCCCTCTTCTCCCTGCTCCCCCCACCCACTTGGCCCTGCCTGGGGGCAAAGGGGGGCAACGCTGGCCCAGACGTGAAAGCGGGGGGGTCTTCTGGGTCAGTTTGGGAAGCAGGGGCGGGTCTCCTGGTGCTGGTTGTCTCTGCAGGAAGCAGTGAGGGTGAGCTGGGGCAGAGCTGGGAGTGGGGAGTGAACTCCAGCTGGGAGCAGTGGCAGGAGATGGGCTCCTGCGGGGGGCATGCTGCAGCCCAGCTGGGACATGTTTCCAGGAACTGGGGCATAGCAGCAGATAGCTCTGCCAGAGCCTGGGTCTGGGTCTGGGTCTGGGTCCTGTGGGGTCACTAATCCCAGAGATGTGAGCAGGACCCTGTTCCTACCACTGGGAGTCCTGTCCAGCAGCCCCCCACACTGAGCTGCTTGCTGAGCGGGTCGGGGCGAGGCAGCAGGGCGCTAGGCTTTCCCAAGGCCTCTGCCCCAGGCCCATCATCTGACTGCCTTTGTGGCTTCAGGGGGGCAGGGAACCAGGCACCAGGAGCTGGGAGGGCTGGCACTGGGGCGGGGTTGTGAGGATGTGGCTCAGCAGGGAGGGGGGAGTGTTGACCTGGGAATGTGCCCTGGGGATGGGAGACCTGAGAGCCTGTCACCTGAGCCAGGAGGGGGAGGGGGAGGGGGAGGTGACACCTCTGCCAGGAATGTGGACGGAGACTGCAGCAGGGAACCTGCTGGGTGGGTTTAGTTTCAGTTTGGGGCTGGATGGAGGAACACAGGGAACCCCAGGGCTGGGGTCTAAGCTCCCTGCTCCCCCAGAAGGACTTGACTGAGGGGTCCTGGGTGTACCCACAAGCTCTGTTTTGGACTGCGTTCCTGTTGTCCAATAAACCTTCTGTTTTACTGGCTGGCTGAGAGTCTCAGTGAATTCCAGGAAGAGGGGTGCAGGGCCTGGACTCCCCCACACTCCGTGACAGGGGTGACCTGCAGGAGAAGGCCAGTTCCATGAGGACTCCCCTACTGTGTCTCCTGCCTGCTCGCTGGCAGCACATGGTTGGCTGAGTGCCGACTCTCCTCGCCCAGATGGCTGGCTCCAGCGGGCGCTGTCTGCAGAAGTAGCTGGTGGCTTACCTGGGCTGTCTCTATATGTCCCAGTCCACCTCCTCCCTTGTGGACACAACCATCTCCAGCACCTCCCGGCCCCGCATGAAGAAGAAGCTCAAGATGTTGAACATTGCCAAAAAGTAAGTGGGTTCATTCGCCCTCCATGGTGTGAGTCAACTGGGGCTGGCCCAGTCCTGCCATGAGGGGTAGTGGAGGCACCCATGGTCCCAGCCCTGCTGCGGGAGTGAGTCGTATGTTTCCCCCCTAAGCCATTAGCACTAACTCTGACCTCTCCTTGCCCTGCAAAGCAGCTGCACCCCATCCTGGACACCAGCCTCGAGAACCCACCCCCAGAACACTTGACCGGCACCGGACCAGCCTGCGGCTTGGTGCTGCTCAGCTCTCTGGCTGGGGCCCTTGGCATGAGTGAGTGCCATGGCTCAGGAACAAGTCCTGCCTCTTGATGCATGATGCAGATTCTTTCCTGCCCTGGGGGTGTGGGGGGGAATCTGCCCCTGCAGGCAACTCTCTGGTTGGCCCTGTCTGTCCCCTCCCCGGTCTGTCCTTGTGCCCAGGATCCTGCGCATCAAGAAGGAGCCGCCCATCCTACAGCCGAAGGAGCCCTTGGTGCTGGAAGCAGATCTGACTGAGTTTGATGTGGCCAACTCCCGCTTTCCATCCGAGGTGCTGAACATGCTGAAGAACATCCAGTGAGTGCCCCCATGCACCGGGGCCCCGAGCCCAGACTCAGCTGCAGCCACGTTTCCCCCTCCCCGCAAGCAAGCTTGACCTAGGGTGGGCACCTCTGAGGTTCAAAATCCAGGAGAGCTGGGATGATCCTGAGCCCATGACCTGGCCAGCTGGCTATGTGTAATGGAGCACTCTGTCCAACTGATTTCCCAGTGTGGTCCTGGGAAAACCTGGACAGGTGGGCTGGACACTATGTAAACCTGTCAGAACATCTAGTCCAGTGGGTCTCAACCTTTCTTCATTTGCGGATCCCTCTGGAAATTTTGGATGGAGGTGCAGACCCCTTGGGAAATCTGTCTGTACATACAGCTTAATTCTGTTCAGTCTGTTTTTAACCTGTCCTTTGTGGACCCCTTAGGCATAATGTGTGGACTCCAGGGGTCTTGCGGACCACAGATTGAGAACCACTGGCCTAAGCTGTGCAGGCTCCAGCCCAGGCAGACCATAGGTGGGAGAGTTGCCAAGAATGCTCTGGAGCAGCAGGAATGGTGGCCCTGGTTATCCAGTAGGGAGCACTCTTCCCTCTTGGCTGATACAGAGCTAGTGCTCCCCAGGGTAGGGCAGCTGGAGGCAGACTCTGTCGAGTGAGAGCAAGTGCCCTTGTGGGCTCGTGGTGGGGACCCAGCATAGCGTTAGTCCTGGCTGAGTCCCAGCAGTGTTGCTGTGGGGCTATTGCATCAGACAGACTCTTCCCCAGAAGCGGCTGTGTTTGGGGTCAGGGAGAGATCTCTGTCCCCAGGGGTGACATCTTGTGGGCACTGGGATCCTGGAGCAGGGTAGTGTCACTGGAGGCTTGACCCTCTGGGGCAGCTCCAACTCCCCCATGCATTGAGAGGGGCGGTGGGGGGATGATTGACAGAGCCTGCCTAGCCAGCTGGGCTCTGGGCGGGTGCTCTGGCCCATGTGATGCAGGAGCTTGGGTTGGGCCCCAAGGGACCCTCATGACATGAGCCCCAAGTCCCTGCCATGAGTTGCTGAAGACTTTGCTCCCCCTTCTGCCCACCATGACCCGCCCTTCCTTGCAGGGTGCTAGCCCATTTTGAGAAGCCGCTGTTCCTGGAGCTCTGTAAGCACATGATCTTCCAGCAGTTCCAACAGGGTGAGTACATCTTCTGGCCTGGCCAGCCTGACACCAGCATCTACGTGGTGCAGGCTGGCAAGCTGGAGCTCTTCCTGACCCAGCAGGTGAGGGGGGCATGTCCCAGCCCACCCTGCTGTGTCCATCTACTGGAGGCACTCGTCTGCTCAGCAGCCACCAGCAGCCCCTCCTGCCCCAAGACAGCTGGGGAGGCTGGTTTTGGCCCCAGTGCTCTGCACCGCTTGGCTAGGTAGTCCCCTGCACCTGGGGACACCTTGGGCTTATGGGACACAATGGCTGAGGCCAACTGTCAAGCATCCCTGCCCTTCGGGATCACTGTGGCTGTCGGCATGGAGGCTCCTCTGGGGCTCCCTCCCTTCCAGGGAGGGGCTCATGGAGCAGGCCTCCACAGAACCTGGTGCCAAGTGAGTTTTGGTGGCAGGGATGGCAAGGTTGGGTGATTGGGCTCCTTAAGGAGGGTGTTGCTGTGTTGCAGGATAGGAAGGAGACCCTGGTGAAGGAGGTGTTCCCTGGGGACAGCGTGCATAGCCTGCGCAGCATTCTTGATGTCATCACGGAACCAGCCCTGCCCCTCCACCTCCTGTTGGCCAGCTGGCCCCATCCCACTCCCCTGCCCCTCTAGTGAGATGCGGGTAGGAGTTTTGCACGATAGGTCCATTTTCCCGCTCTTTTAGTTCTCCTGGAAGTTGTAAACAAGTTCCAGTCAGAACCAGTTTTCCTAAGGGGTTTCCCAGAAGGGCTTCCCGCCTTTTCTAAGGGGTTTTCTGGGCATGCCTATAAAAGGCTGCCCTGGGCACAGCCTCGGGGCTGTCCATGTGAGTGGCAGCCAGGGCCAGTCACGGGTCACAGGTCTTACCTACAGCCGCATCTGTAAAGAGAAGAGAGAGAAGGAGAAGAAACAACGCTGACTGTCAGAGAGACAGATGTTTATCTTCAACTTATCGCCTCGAACCACTGGTTGAGACAAGGGTGGGGAATAACTATGTAATGGAACATGCAATTGCTTTGGAAGATATCTATGTAGCAATAGCTTTACTGATACCTGCAAGCATGCTCTATTTGTCTTGTTGAATCCAAATCTGCTGGAAATTAAGTGCTATAGAAAGAGCCTCCTCATCACTTTAATACCATACGATTTACTTTCTACTAAATTCCTGGAGCTGCCCCTTCTGAATGCCCCTTAGGTTTTTGGGCTATAAACATTACTTGTTGGGCTGGTTAGAAAATGGGAAAAAAAATTCACCAAGTGTTTAATCTTCATCAACATTTTCCAACCAGAAATGATGATCTCAGTTCCCTGGGCTTGTGGTAGATCTGTTATAACAATTATCAAAAAGTGTCATGTTTTCTCTAGTGACTTGCTAACATATTTTGCCATCAGGATAAATATGGAATAAGTCTAATGAATTACCACATGTAACCCTTCTGCCCGACAGAGTTGGCAGCAACAAGGGCGGGGTTCCATTCCAATAACACAATGCAAAACCGGCTCGAGCCCGCACCCAGTGACCTGGGACAAATATATACCACCCCCACTGGGCGCCTTCAAGAGGCAATACTTCCCCTCTCGCAAGCACATAGTCTGAGAGTAGCAAAAAACCTTTTAATAACAGAGAGAAACAATGTGGCATTATGTTGGGGGAACACCACCAACAGGATTCATAACACAACCCATGAGCAAAACCCATCCCAAGCAAATTGGGCCATGTTCTTTCCCTTTGGTTCTTGAGTCCAGCAACCGAAAAGTCACCCAAAGTCCCAAAAGTCCAAGAACCCAAAAGTCTCTGTCCCTGGTCAGGGCAGCCCCAGAGTTCGAAAGTTTATCTGCAGAGTTTTACATCCCAACCTTGGTGGAAATGGGAGGGTTAAGGGGCACCTTATGTGGTCTGAAGCCGATTGCCCCACCTCTTCGCAGGGCTCTGCTCCACTCTACCAGCTGTCCCATGAACCACTCTGCTCTGCCAGCCCCCCCATGAGCTGCTCCATCTGTCCCACAAACTGCTCCACAATATATCTTCAGGCCCCCGCACTACCTAATACAACAGTCAGTGATTTCAGCTCTTAATAATTTTAGCTCTGTCATGATTTCAACTTGTAGTAAGGGAGCCTCAGTGCTGGTACACCATTAGCCCAAATTGAATTCAGCTCAGCAGCCTACAACTAGACTCCTAATAGAATCAAAATTAGCTCTGATAATCCAGAGAGGAAAGGCAACTGACATGTAGAGCTCTCACCAACCTACCTACCAACCTACATTCACTGAATTTTGGAACCCGTGTCCCTTGCCTAGCGAGTGCTACTTAGTTGATGGCGAGTCCCTCCAGCATAACAAAAGGCCAAGTACAGTTCCACTGTCCTTGATTCATATAATCAGGACAATAACAATTTATTCTTCCTGACCAATAACAGAGACACTGAGGATCCCACAGAAGCCAAAGTGACCATTTGGGCAGCTATGGGCTCATGCTAGACAGGGTGGGGTGCCTATGTAAATGAGATCAGCCCTTGACGTTCTTTTCCACAACTTGCCACAACTCCCTACCAGATGTCAGGGTGGAGCTCATCCTGACTCTGCTTACACACAGATTTACATTGGTGTAACTGAAAGTATGCATTCAATATCCTGATTCAGGTTAGTAAAAATAAAAGAATGCTGTAGGTTTTGTGGAAGTGTACAAGATACAGATTTATAAAAACAACATGAAAACAGGGAGTTATGCTGTGGAAAGGGGAAGCCTTATTGAAGCTGGCGGGCATACTAGTTGTCCTTTATTCAGGATCAATATAAAAACAATCAAGCTCTTTTGTAGAATAGATGGCTGACTTAATAGAAGCCACCATCAAGTAAAGCTGGAATAGGAGTTGAGCCATTCAGGGGAAGGGGCTTTCACTGGGGTCTGAATGCAAATGCAGGGGGATGGGGATGAGAGAGAGAGAGCTTTTGGGTAGACTGCTGGATAGAAAGAGGCTTGGAATTGTGAGCCAAGTAACTATTCCTGCTGTTGTTAGGGAAATAGAACTTTGTGTACATTCTTTGTAAATAAGCAGGATTGCATCAAAAAAATACCTGACTCCATCATCCATTTCTCCCCCTAATGGAAACAACTCACAAGACCCAAAATATTCACTAATTGCTTAGGTCAAAAGGGATAACAATATTATGAATTCTTTTGTTTTCATGTTCTTAGATAAAGAATAGACCTGCTTTGGTAGAGAACCATACACGCTGAAAATACTATTTTGTTGGCTCAGAGCTAGCTCTCAGTAGATCTAGAAAATAAGAGTGTTTGTTGTTACACAATCCTTAGAATTCAATTATTTGCACAAATCATTTTAATTTTTCTCTGATTAGGATTTAAAAATAAGCAATTAGATATTCTGTATAGTGTTTAGGAAATGTGTATGATTAAAATCAGCATGTACTCTGTATACATGGCTTTACCATATATGCAACCTCACATCTACACTTGTAAGAGGGCCACATTTCCTGAAGCAGTTTCAAACCACTTCAAGCTAGGACAGTTTTAAGCTACTTTATGTTTCAAATGTGAATGGTGTCCAGCTGTGTCAATTAATTTTTTTAAATTATGACCATGATCTAAGATCCACATATTAAGAACGTGCTTACATCATTCATAGGCTGATGAATAGGGCTGCTTTCCTGAACTGTGGTGCAGATTTGGAGCTGTTTTTATGGTTTAGACTCAACCACCCTTCTTAAAGAAACAGTTGTAACATATCTGGGCCTCCAAGTTTGTTAACTTGAACCAGTTAATCTTTGTTAAACTTTGTAAATTTAAACTTGAAATGATTTGACATCAGATTGAAAGCCCTTTGAGGAAACATGATTCCCTATAAATATAGAAGGAGACTGGTATTAAACCGCAAAGATCAGATTCTCAGGTGGGGTAAATTAGTAAAGTTTCCTTGACTTTAATGAAATGATATGACTTACATTAGCTGAGGGGTTGGCCCTGATAACAAATATAAAATGATCATAGAGCAAGCCAAAGTCAAGGAAATGTAATACAGCTACAGCATGAACAATACTATTGATCGGTACCACCGTCTGCTGGAAGACAAGGAAATAAAAACAATTGGAAGTTGTTCGATACTCCCTTGGGACCAGATTTACTCTTCTTTACACAGATTTGGGCCCTAGTCAGGGAGCGATGTTCTCATGTAACCGAGGAGCAGAATTTGGCCCTAATATGGGTTCAGTCTCTCAGTTAAGCCTGTCTTTTTATCAGTAAAGAAGCAAAATCCCAGAAAACCAGACCAAAAAATTATTATATTGGAGAGAACAGCCATCTGTCTGTTTTAAAGGTGTCTTACAAAGGAAAAGAACATTGGTTTTGATGTAATAAAAGGCCCAACGTGTGGGTTCCTTTAAAAAAAAAATAAATCAATCTGCTGCTTTCTTTACAATGGAAATTCAGGTCTTATCTTCCCAGTTTTTCTTGGAGGAGCTATGGATGACTAGTAGGTTTTGATGTCACAGATACTAAGGAAGTGAAACATGATTCAATAAAAATCACTTCCCCTCATAATTACAGTGTTTAAAGCTTTCTTTTTGGTTTCTGTTAAGATGCATTTGATTCAAATGTCTAACAAACGATTGGAAGAATCAACTCCTAACCCCTTCAATTTATAGCTGAAAGCTCCCAATCCATAATCTGATTCCTCTAAAGGAGAGCTCCAACAAAACAGGGAAGACATTCTTGATACTTCTCAAGTGAAAAAACAAGTAGAACCCCTTCCCTTTCTTTCATTAAAAAAAACCAAACCCTGTAAACCTTCTTGTATGTTGCAAGAAAGCAGAAAAAGAAACAACTCCCCTAGATTGTTTTTTTCTTCTTCAACTTTGAATTCCACTATCCCCTCTTCCCTTCAGCAAAGAAAAATACTAATATATCTGGACACAAAATAGGGAGAGAAGATACTCATATATTCAGTACAACCAAAACCATAGCTGACAGAAGGAACAAGAACAATGGAACAAGGCACATAGATCAAGGTCCTTCTAGTGAACTATCATAGGGGCCTACAGTAGATGTCGGAGAGAGGAGAGGAGGCAGCCATAATACTCTTGGCCAGTTGTGTAGTATAGTGTCATAAATTGGGGGAGGGAGAAAATCGTTTTCCCAATCCCAGCTGAAGATCAGCACATGCCTAAGGCAGTGCTACATTTATGGCAAGACTGGTATCTGCTGCTCTTTCTTCAGTTGTGGGATTACTCTTCAATGTAAGGAAGGTCCCCTTTTTGTCTTGCACTGGTCTGGTGCTTATGATAATGTTTCCTTCAAGTGGCTGATCCCTGCAAGTATATCTGTGTAAAGAAGAGTAAATCTGGTCCCGAGGGAGTAAAGAACAATTTTCAATTGTTTTTATTTTCTGTGTCTTCCAGCAGATGGTGGTACAGGTCAATAGTATTGTTCATGCTGTAGCTGTATTACATTTCCTTGACTTTACCGATATCTGTGTGCACGCCTCTCTTGACTGACTTCTATATGCTGTAAAAAGATGCAGTGTATGTAAGAGACTACAAATGGGAAACTTACCTCCTGCATATCCAGTACAATGTTGTGCTAACTATGCAACGGAGTCTTTGCCTCTAACCTGATATCATTAGTGTAGAATACAAAAATGTAGTCTGTAGAGTAGAGAGAGAATTGTAATCCCAAATGGCGAGCTAGACAGGAGGCTAATTCACCATTTGCTGATGCAGGTATATCTTTTTTTCCATTTTTAAAAGTGCGGGAGCCAAACATCATTGCGGTCTCTCCTGTTTTTGATTTGTTCCCAGGTTGTTAGTGAGTACTTTCCCTCCGAACAGGCCACAAACTTTATTGAGGCCACATTGGGTGGTCTGCTGTCTGCTAGCCCCACCTGTGCCACGGCAGCTGGACTGTGGATGAAGATCATCCTGAAGGAGTGTGGAGATGCCATGCTGGACAAGGTAAAACTGGGAACTGGAGAGCTTTTCTGCCTAAACTCTAGGCTTTTTGATCTTTGCCCTTAAGTGTAAGGAAGAAAAATCTTGCTGTTTCTCCCCCTCAGACAAAGATTCGATTCCATCTCTGTTCCTACCCTAAGATAGGCAATGGCAGAATCAATAGCAGGAAACCGAGATAATCCAAGGGAAAAGGAAGATGGTTGGTTTTATTGGTCTAGCTTGTTGCCACAGTATTCAGCCAAGAAAGGCTTGAGAAAACAGACTCTGGGGAAAAGACAAGAAGACAGAATGACTGGCACCTGGAGGCCTCCAGTTATTAGGAGGCCTATGGCTAAGGGCTACATGGATTAAAAAGAGCACTGGGCTATTGCCACCCTCTTGCCAGGTTTCTGAGCCTGGCCTCCAGCCCGAGCAGGAACAGCTCCACTTTTAGCCCCATCGTGCAAGCCCCACAGGCCCAGGTTAACCTGAGCTCTGAAACTCACTGCTGTGGGGTTTTTTTGCTGTGTAGACGTACCCTTTAAGAAGAGGAGGAGGGAGGGAGAAAACTCTAGTGTCTTTGGGATCCACTATTTATATGCCTTATTCTGGAGCCCAGTGCATTAGTGCTAGATGAAAGGAGCACTACACAAATCTTCTAACAAGGCTGGTGAAAGGCCTCAGGACAGGAAACCCTCGCAGCAGAACTGCCATGTTTGCACAGTGTTTTGAAGATGTGAAGGGCTAGGAATGAATATGAGAGGTAGTCACCTGTTCATAGTCCCAGGCATTTGCACACTGTCTTTAAAGCACTTGCATATTTTGTGCTTGTGGTTGTTTATGAGCTCTGCATTCTTCGAGGCAAATGGTCAGATTTGGCTGCTTAAATCACACCTGTAAAATCTGGGCAAGCAAAGCCGCCTTTTGTGCATGTGAACTGGTTTACGTAATGCATAGCTGGGCACCACCACATTAAATTACCTGGTATGTCTATGTGTGTGTCAGTGTTAATTTTTACAGCCGTGTGTGGGCACTTTGTGTGGGTTCAAGTTACGCAGACGTATTTGAACATTTGCTTCTTGAAGTGAGGCATTTCTAAAAAAGCAGCAAATGGCTAAATAAAGGTTTTGATTCTGTAGAGTGAATGGAGAGAAAGAAAAAGGGACATTTCTTTCTGGTTTTGTTCCTTCCAGGTGCCAGATATCCTGGCAATACTATATCGCCACATGCCTACTATCCAGGAGGGCAGCTTGAGGCAGTTCCTGGTGGAGACAGTGTCCATTCTAGCTCACCATCACCAAGAGGCAGTGATCTCCAGCCTCCTCAGCAAACGTCTGCCGATGGACAGGTATATACCGCTACCTATTGCATTCATCTTGGTAAAACATGGATCCCACAGCTTTACTAGGAGATGTAGGGCTTCATTTAAGCTGCAGACAGTTTGGGATAATTCCTAAGGGTTAATAGCCTGGCTCTTTCTGCAGGAAGGTCCAAGAACATGTTAAGGTGGGGGTGCGGAGAGAAATTAAGTGTCATTCTGTTTCCATTCATGAATAGCTGCTTTGACATCCTAAAGATCTATCTTTACTGGTATAACTGGAGTGTATTGTTGGAAACATCTGTCTCTCTAGACACCTGAATTGACCTCACTCTGGGGTCAATGAGCAGTGGCTGTTGGTTTTCTGGTAGCATGACAGCTTCAAGTGTAAATCCCTGGCTGATTACAAAGACTAGAGCCGATATTATCATCAGACCTCCGCTTGGCATCAGTGGGGGTGTGGCTGCTACAGCAGAGTTGCCATCCTTGGTACTTAAAAGTGGACTGGAAGCAGATCCATCATTTCATTTAAAGATCTCTAACTGAGTTATCAGTGATCAGTGCTGGAATCTAAGACCATAAGAACAGCCATACTGGGTCAGACCAAAAGGCCATCTAGCCCAGTAGCCTGTCTTGCGACCGTGACCAGTGCCACATGCCCCAGAGGAAATGAACAGAACAGGTCATTGTCAAGTGATCCATCCCCTGTTGCCCAGTCCCAGCTTCTGGCAAACAGAGGGAAGGGACAGCATTTGTGAAGGGGACATAGGATGGCCATGAATATTCGTTCTCATAGTTGTATGTCCAGTTAGTAGGAATCTGGCTGTTCTTTCATCCACTTGCCTTCCAAATCCTAGCTCTTTGGGAGCCACATGCTCATGATTCCATATTGACTGGGAAGTGGGGAAAACAGGAAGTGAGGTTGGCGCTTTGTGTCCCGTCCTTCTGAAGTCTAGTATTAATGGTTAGGCTGCAGGAAGACTAGGTCACTTAACTTAGTTCTGTAACTGGAAACTCCATATTTAAACACGAGGAGCGTTAAAGGAGGACAGGACTCCTAACTCTCTCATCATAGGCAAGGAGAACATTTTCCTTTTTGAGAAATGTGATACTTAGGAGCTTAACTGACTGTGTAGAAAATAAGCTGTGTGAGCCTGATCCAAAAGACATTGGAAAGATTCAGGTGACTTCAGTGGGCTTTGGATCAGGCCGCTAATATGATATAGTGATGAAATTACAAGTTCTATTCCAAGACGAGTAACTTCATTAAAGGAACACTGTCAATTTAAAGAGTTTTGTTTATATTAAGTAATTTTAAAACATGGCCAGTTGCTAATAGAGTACCCCTTAAATATTATGTTCTGACTTTTTAAAAAACTATATTCTGTTCAATAATGTTGTGCAGGTTTTTCTGCTCCCCTGTTGATGTTGTCTATTTCAGCAAGGATGAGAATGATTCAATAATTGACACTGCACTGGAAAGTGTTAAAGTGACCGGACTCAGAATGTTGTCAAATACACAAAGTAAATGAGCCTGGCGAAAACAGAGAGAAATAGATGTAATTATAGTGGTATAAAAGTTTCAGACAAAATTGTGATTTCAAGTTTATAGTGTTTTCTTTAATCTGCTACTAAGTTATAAATATGCATCAAATATTTAAGGGAAAGACTTTATTAGAAAATTATGGTTTAAAAATAAAAAAAAATCAATTTATGAATGTGTGAAATTCCAGAGATTCAGAGTTATGGTTGCATTTAAAAACAAAAGTGGAATGCAGAGTTAAGTTATTTCAGACAAAACTCTACTCTGTGTTTGTGTCCTCATCCACCCTGCATCCAAAGATCGATAACTGAACATTGACAATACCAGCCACATACCCCTACTGTACAATGCTATGCTTGACATATGGACAAGTGCACTTGCTTGTGAGTTGCTGGTACCAAGTCCTGTGGTGGCTCCTGTGATCATGGATTCTCAAGTTGGGAGCTCAGGGCCCCAGAGTGGTCACGACCACCTTCCCTTTCTTTATCTCTAGATGGGAGTGAGAAAGAGGTGTGTCCCACCGCCCAGCCCAGCCCCGCCCCGCCCAATGTTTTTATACATAAGAGCAGCCATACTGAGTCAGACCAATGGTCCATCTAGACCAGTATCTTGTCTTCTGACAGTGACTAGTACCAGGTGCTTCAGAGGGAATGAACACAACAGGGCAATTACCTAATGATCCATCCCATTATCTACTCCCAGCTTCTGGCAAACAGAGGCTAGGGACATCCAGTGCATGGGGTTGCATCCCTGACCATCTTGACTAATAGCCATTGATGGACCTATCTTCCATGAACTTGTCTATTTCTTTTTTGAACCCTGTTATAGTGTTGGCCTTCACAACATTCTCTGGCAACAAGTTCCACAGGTTGACTGTGCGTTTTACGAAGAAGTACTTCCTTTAGTTTGTTTTAAACCTGTTGCCTATTAATTTCATTGGGTGTCCTCTGGTTCTTGTGTTAGGTGAAGGAGTGAATAACACTTCATTACTCACTTTCTCCACACCAGTCAAGATTTTATGGACTTCTATCATATCCCCTCTTAGTTGTCTTTTTTCCAAGCTGAAAAGTCCCAATCTTTTAAATCTCTTTTCATACAGAAACTGTTCCATACCCCTAATCATTTTTGTTGTCCTTCTCTGTACTTTTCCCAATTCTAATATATATTTTTTTCTGTTGTAACATGGTGTCATGGTATCAGAAGTTGATCTGGTTAGACTTTGGAGCACCAGGGTCCTTGCTTTCTGAGTTATGTTGGTAGAAGTTGAGTGACTCAGGGCTGAACCTAGCCTATCTTGTCCTTGTCTCTCCTACCACTTGCTTTAGTTTTGGTAAAGTTAGATTGGGATTCTGATGAAAGCTAACTTCATCTTCACTACCTATATGTGAGATTATATAGAGCACCAGCTCTATGCAACACTTGGATTACTCCTACAGATTCATGCCCGGATTCTGCAACTTTAACTTTAAGCACAGGAGTAGTCCTTCAGTCATCATTTCAATCGTAACTTCAATCACAAAGTGCTGGTGAGTGATCTGTAGAGGAAAGGAGTCTATTATAACCCCAACTGCAGAGCTTTAGCACACTCTCTGTTTGAGCAGCTCATGCTTGTTTGTAACTCTGGAAATCCTAGGTTCAATCCCCATGTGTCTGCCAAGATAGCGGCCGTCATAGTTTAGGATCAGGGCCCTTTTTAATGTGTAGAATAAAGCACATTGTAAATGTTGCTCCTCGTCGTTTTACACAAGTGACAGAACTGTGCGTATCTCAGACACTTTTGGCCCAGTGAAGCAATTCTGTTGCATTTTGTCTGTCTGTCTACCAGAGCGTGTGGTACAGGAGGACCTCAGAGTTGCAAACACCTCAGGAATGGAGGTTCTTTATAACTCTGAAATGTTTGTAACTGAAGAAAATGTTATGGTTGTTCTTTCAAAAGTTTACAATTGAACATTGACTTAATGCAGCTTTGAAACTTTCCTATGCAAAAGAAAAATGATGCTTTTAACGGTCTTAATTTAAATGGAACAAGCACAGAAATGGTTTCCTTACCTGTCAAATCTTTTTTTAAACTTTCCCTTTTTTTGAAAGCAGTTTATATTTAATACAGTACTGTACTCTGTGTATGTGTGCACGCTGTTGCATACTTTGGGTTCCAAATGTGGCGTGTGGTTGATTGCTTTGTCAGTTCAAAACTCTGGTGTTTGTAACTCTAAGATTCTGCTGTATAAGGGAGGGTGTTGGGGTTACAGGGAGTCCCTGAAATAGAGAGGGGGATGGCAGGTTGAGATACAGGGAGGGTGTGGCAGGGATGGAAGAATGCAAGGAGGCAGGTGTCTGCTGTGAGCTTAGCTTACAGAAGCAACAAAGTGCACAGCCCTCTAATTATGCATAGGGTTAACACACATGAAGGTTTCCACTTTCTTTATATACGCTATCACACTCAATTTCATCGATACGCTCATAGAAATAGCCCTTGGAAATGACTCTGAGATCCTTTCCACATAAAACTGGAACAGCTGACTGATTCTGTGTGTATGAAAGTTTTTGTTTCTGATCTATCCAAGTTAGCTTGTATCAGAGATTTGACACTGCAGCTGGTATAGACCACAAGTGTTTTCAGGAGATGGGAATAAATCATTGGGAGAGATGCCATCTTAGCTCCGCACAGGAAACGTTCTTTCGTTCCGACTAGGCCAGCTTGTTGCAGCTGATCCACCTTGGCAGAGCAGACCACAAACAGTCATGTTTCAAGATGTATCTACAGATGACACTAGCAAAGGGAAACAGCAGAGTGACTGATGAAATAGCTGGTAGATCAGCTAATGAATTCACTTTTACATGGTTAAAAGTAGGTCATTGTGCCCAAAGCAAAAAGCCCATGATTGAACTTGCATATAAAATGTTATCACGAGAATGTATAAATTGCGGTTATTACATGAGCTGAGACGCAAACTATTGCAGGAAATTAACTTTTAACAGAATTAAAATCTATTCTTTGGACTGCCAGGGAAACTGAAGCTTGATCCTTCTGGCCTCTCTCAGGCAAATGCTCCACCCTCTTATACGCTGAGTAAAAACTGAAGGATTGGGACCTTTCTAGGGAAAAAAAATTAACTCTGCTCCCATGCTGCTGTTAACAGTAACCAGTCTGGGAAATTTCACTTTTATTGTAAACCAGTATTCTACCCATTACATCAGTCCCATGGTAATATCTTGCTACACTGCACTCTGTATGGGTACCTTAGGTTTAAAATACAGTGGGAACTAGTTCACCTCGCTGATTTGCAAGCCTTATCATTCTGAGATCTTTACTGGGAAGTAAGAATGGTGGTTTCATTATGACTAATCCTGTATGTATTTCTAAAGCAGATGACAGGACATTGACTTATATTTAATGGTGTATTGTCATATATAATCAGAACTAAACATCCTAGTCAGAGTAATGGACAGTATGTTTTGCCATGCAGGATCACTGATCTCTTCTATTGTGCTTGTTTTCTTGCAAAGTCACAAAAATCAGTAACCACCACAAGTCTCCTACTCACTTGTGCAAATTTAGCAGCTTCTATTGTGTGCATGTCTGTTTTCTCTGACCTCTTTTCTCTTAACAGTTGTATGTAGCCCATGTGCTAGCACTAGGCTGACCCGACCGCAGACAGGAGGCTCAGAAAAGTTAAAACAAATCAATGAAAGCTGCGAAGTTAAAGTGAATTAAATCCTTGTGTGTGTGTGTGTGTGTGTGTTCTGATTCAGACCTGGTTTTAGTTCGCTGTAGCTTAATCCTCTTTAGGATTTAATTCATTCTCATTAACTTCACAGCGCTAGTTGATTTGTCTTACATTTCCCGAGTACTTGGTTTCTTAACTTTGACTAAACTAGTCATTGAACAGAACTGGTTAAATAAACTGAAATGAAGAAAATATTCTCTGTGCTTGTAGACAAGTCTATTGCTGAGAGACTGGGGCCACTGAGCTGTGACACAGCCCTTGCATGGCTGGCCTGTGTTTGGCAAATGTACCCCTCTGCTGCTGGCATGGACTTAACCCAATTGGCTCAGTTATGCGCCTCTCCTTGAGATGCAGATGCTCGAGACCTAGGCATAGATTCTTGGGAGCAGACTGCCTCTGGACCCCGGGAATGGATGATAAGTGGTCTTAAAATATTACTGCCTCCATCTTCCCTTATGAAACGGAAAATAATGGAAGAGCAGAAACCAGGAGAGGCCCCAGAAGCTTGCCTAATTGGAAAGAAAATGCTGGCAGCTCTCTCTGATTCATTACCCCAGACAGAAGAGAATGGGATTGTCACTTTCCAGTATCAGGGACACGAATTAGTACAGAGCACTTATGCAGGACTAAATTCTCAGACAAAATTGACCATGGGGACGGTGGATTTAGAACCCCCAACCTGGAGTGAACTAGTGGCAAAAATCAAACAAGCAGGAGATTTGCTGCGAGAAACTGATGTCTTAAAAACACAAGTAAGCAAAAAGACTACCTCAGAGCCCGTGCAGGCTAATCACATTTACAAATAATGGTCCTCACTCTGCCAGGCACCCTCCCAATTCTAATTCCCCTACCTCCCACAACCCTGGGCAGCGCTGACCCAAGGAGACCCTTAGGAACATGATTTGGAAGGAGTTGGTGAATTTAGGGGAGGATATGGGAAAATATGATTGCCAGCCTCTCAGCATCCTGATTAATGCTTTGTCTCAGGTCATGCAGAAAATGGAGTTAATGCAGGGAGCTCCCCCACACCCCACTGCCGCAATATGGAGTGCATCCCCGACGCCCACTCCCTGTCAAAGCCAGATCCCTGCCCCCTCTTCTAAGTGGAGGCTCTGGGAGTCTGATGATCAGTAAGGGGTGCCCAGTTCCCCACAGGCCTCCCCAGCTGATCGCAAGACGTCAGCGCAACATATGGAGGAGGAGACCCACTGTGAGGGCTACAGTAGGGAACCCAGGGATGTTAGCCCAATTGCTAGTGGACAGGATCTCCGAAGGGAGACCCACCACTAAACAGGTTCAGCTCAGCGAGGATGAGGGAGAAACTGTCTCCCACGTTTTTCTCTTGGCAGTGGTAATTTGCATGTTCAAAAAGCCATCCCAATCTCCCAGTGTTTGTCTGTGACTAGCCATGTGGTCTGTGACAAGGGGGAGGGAAGTTCAAACTGTTGGTCTCCTCAGAAAAGCAGTTTAACTGCTGCGGGAGACAATGTCTCCAGGGTTCTCTCGGTGGAGCAGCCAGAAGGTACCTCTCAGTTTATGCCGACTGAGGATTTGTCAGTTGTCTCAGAAGTTGTTCTGGACTCAACTGAAACCCCGAAAGATGCTCGGGAAGATGTTTCAGTAGAGCCACCCCTAGCTGAAAAGGGAAAGGAGAAAATTTCTGGAGAAACTGAATTGTTGCCTAGAAGTGCTCCTGAAGGAATAAAACCTCATGCTACCTTTTGCAAGCAGTTTGCTGTAACTGAAGGGTGTGGAAGTGAGTTGATTGAGTTAGTTCAGAATGAATCATTGCCTGTAGCAAGCAACAGTGTAGGTGCTGAGAAATTTGGTTCAGTTTCCAGCTGCCCAAGGTTCTTAACTGTGTATAAATCCACTGACTTTGTTTTAGAAAGATCCAGGGTGGAAGCCATCCCTACGAAAACCAACACTGCCTCTGTCACTGCTAAGCAGCTCTTTACACATCCCTGGGAGGGCCGCTGCTCTATTGTGAATCAGGCCAGCCCCAGTGTTTGTCAGATAGAATTCTTGAATGAAAAAAAAAAAAGGAAAACCCAGGCGGAAATGGTTTCATTCTTCACAGCTCAAAGAACGGAAGGATAAACCATCTGACCCTAAAGACTGTCTTCTCCATCCTGTCGGCCACCCTTCTTGGCCAGCAAGAAGGAACAGCTTTGAGCCGTTGGAAAATATGCATCGAGTGGGCTGGTCAGTGCGTACCCCGATGTTAGGGTAGGAAAAGGCCAGAAAAGTCCTTGACTTATTATGGCCACCCTCACATAGATCACCGCTTCATGTTCACCCTGTAATATTGATCCCAGAGTCTCCCAATATATAGGCGGGGAGTGTGGAAAGTTTTTCTCTCTTCTCTGCCCCCTCACAAGTCCCCTGCAGGAGCCATGACATCCCACTGGAGCACCAGCACCCTGCTCTTCATAAGTGTCTGGAGTCTGATGCTGTCCAGGCTCCCTCTGAGCCTCTGGAGGGGCTTGCCAGCTGAAGGATTGTGTAACAACAAACACTCTTATTTTCTAGATCTACTGAGAGCTAGCTCTGAGAGAACAAAACAGTATTTTCAGTGTTTATGGTTCTTTACTGAAGCAGGTCTATTCTTTATCGAAGAACAGGAAAACAAAAGAATTCACAATATTCTTATCCCTTTTGACATGAGTAATTAGTGAATATTTTGGGTCTTGTGAGTTGTTTCCATTGGGGGAGAAATGGGTGATGGAGTCAGGTATTTTTTTGACACAATCCTGCTTATTTACAAAGAATGTACACAAAGTTCTATTTCCCTAACGACAGCAGGAATAGTTTCTTGGCTCACAATTCCAAGCCTCTTTCTATCCAGCAGTCTACCCTAAAGCGCGCGTGCTCTCTCTCTCTCTCTCTCTCTCTCAACTTTTTCTGAGATCACACTACAAATACTTCTCTGGGGCTCCTTTGTGCTTCTGCGGTGTCACACTCCCTCTCTTCCTCCCCCCGCCCGAACCCCATCTCCCTGCATTTGCATTCAGACCCTAGTGAAAGCCCCTTTCACTGTATGGCTCAACTCCTAGTCCAACTTTACTTGATGGTGACTTCTATTAAGTCAGCCATCTGTTCCACAAAAGAGCTTGATTGTTTTTACATTGATCCTGAATAAAGGACAACTGGTATGCCCACCAGCTTCAATAAGGCTTCCCCTTTCCCCAGCATAACTACCTGTTTTCATGTTGTTTTTATAAATCTGTATCTTGTACATGTCCGCAAAACCCACAGCATTCTTTTATTTTTACTAACCTGAAACAGGATATTGAATGCATAATTTCAGTTACACCAATGTAAATCTGTGGTAATTCATTAGAATTAGTCCATATTTATCCTGGTGGCAAAATATGTTTGCACGTCACTAGAGAAAACATGACACTTTTTGATAATTGTTATTGTTGCCGGCACCCAGTGCCGAGAGGCTAAACAACAGCTGAGGTTGGTTCGCTACCCGCTGTGCTACACCCAATAATCACAACGGGGTGGAGAAGCAGAAAAGTTTATTTGCAGCTGCAAAAAGGTACAGGGAGAATAGAATCTCCAATCCTGCACCCAGAGCAGGAAGTTACACAGGCTTTTATACATCCTTTTTCCCAGCATACCTATCCAATAGCAAGCTGCCCTGAGTATCCATATAGCCAACCAATCCAGTTCCCAGCTAGTGCCCTTGTTCTCTGTATCATTTGTTAAACTATACATAAAGCTGCTTTAGTCAGCATTGGTCTTCCATATCTGCCCTGTTTCGCCTTGTTTAGTTTCAGGCAGTCTGAGCCCTGGTCTACACTAGGACTTTAGGTCGAATTTAGCAGCGTTAAATCGATTTAAACCTGCACCCGTCCACACAATGAAGCCCTTTATTTCGACTTAAAGGGCTCTTAAAATCAATTTCCTTACTCCACCCCTGACAAGTGGATTAGCGCTTAAATCGACGTTGCCGGCTCGAATTTGGGGTACTGTGGACACAATTCGATGGTATTGGCCTCCGGGAGCTATCCCAGAGTGCTCCATTCTGACCGCTCTGGACAGCACTCTCAACTCAGATGCACTGGCCAGGTAGACAGGAAAAGAACCGCGAACTTTTGAATCTCATTTCCTGTTTGGCCAGTGTGGCAAGCTGCAGGTGACCATGCAGAGCTCATCAGCACAGGTGACCATGATGGAGTCCCAGAATCGCAAAAGAGCTCCAGCATGGACCGAACGGGAGGTACGGGATCTGATCGCTGTTTGGGGAGAGGAATCCGTGCTATCAGAACTCCGTTCCAGTTTTCGAAATGCCAAAACCTTTGTCAAAATCTCCCAGGGCATGAAGGACAGAGGCCATAACAGGGACCCGAAGCAGTGCCGCGTGAAACTGAAGGAGCTGAGGCAAGCCTACCAGAAAACCAGAGAGGCGAACGGCTGCTCTGGGTCAGAGCCCCAAACATGCCGCTTCTATGATGAGCTGCATGCCATTTTAGGGGGTTCAGCCACCACTACCCCAGCCATGTTGTTTGACTCCTTCAATGGAGATGGAGGCAATACGGAACCAGGTTTTGGGGACGAAGAAGATGATGATGATGAGGAGGTTGTAGATAGCTCACAGCAAGCAAGCGGAGAAACCGGTTTTCCCGACAGCCAGGAACTGTTTCTCACCCTAGACCTGGCGATAGTACCCCCCAAACTCACCCAAGGCTGCCTCCTGGACCCAGCAGGTGGAGAAGGGACCTCTGGTGAGTGTACCTTTTAAAATGCTATACATGGTTTAAAAGCAAGCATGTGAAAGGATTACTTTGCCCTGGCATTTGCGGTTCTCCTAGATGTAGTCCTAAAGCCTTTGCAAAAGGTTTCTGGGGAGGGCAGCCTTATTTCGTCCTTCATGGTAGGACACTTTACCACTCCAGGCCAGTAACACGTACTCGGGAATCACTGTAGAACAAAGCATTGCAGTGTATGTTTGCTGGCATTCAACCAAAATCCGTTCTTTATCTCTCTGTGTTATCCTCAGGAGAGTGAGATATAATTCATGGTCACCTGGTTGAAATAGAGTGCTTTTCTTCAGGGACACTCAGAGGTGCCCATTCCTGCTGGGCTGTTTGCCTGTGGCTAAACGGAAATGTTCCCCGCTGTTAGCCACAGGGAGGGGGGAAGGTTGAGGGGGTAGTCACGCGGTGGGAGGAGGCAAAATGCGACCTTGTAACGAAAGCACATGTGCTATGTATGTAATGTTAACAGCAAGGTTTACCCTGAAAGAGTGTAGCGACTGTTTTATAAAATGTGTCTTTTTAAATACCGCTGTCCCTTTTTTTTTCTCCACCAGCTGCATGTGTTTCAATGATCACAGGATCTTCTCCTTCCCAGAGGCTAGTGAAGCTTAGGAAGAAAAAAAAACGCACTCGCGATGAAATGTTCTCCGAGCTCATGCTGTCCTCCCACACTGACAGAGCTCAGACGAATGCGTGGAGGCAAATAATGTCAGAGTGCAGGAAAGCACAAAATGACCGGGAGGAGAGGTGGAGGGCTGAAGAGAGTAAGTGGCGGGCTGAAGAGAGTAAGTGGCGGGCTGAAGAGAGGGCTGAAGCTCAAATGTGGTGGCAGCGTGATGAGAGGAGGCAGGATTCAATGCTGAGGCTGCTGGAGGACCAAACCAGTATGCTCCAGTGTATGGTTGAGCTGCAGCAAAGGCAGCTGGAGCACAGACTGCCACTGCTGCCCCTCTGTAACCAACCGCCCTCCTCCCCAAGTTCCATAGCCTCCACACCCAGACGCCCAAGAACGCGGTGGGGGGGCCTCTGGCCAACCAGCCACTCCACCACAGAGGATTGCCCAAAAAAAAGAAGACTGTCATTCAATAAATTTTAAAGTTGTAAACTTTTAAAGTGCTGTGCTTAAAGTGCTGTGTGGCATTTTCCTTCCCTCCTGCACCACCCCTCCTGGGATACCTTGGTAGTCATCTCCCTATTTGTGTGATGAATGAATAACGAATGCATGACTGTGAAGCAGCAATGACTTTATTGCCTCTGCAAGCAATGATTAAAGGGAGGAGGGGAGGGTGGTTAGCTTACAGGGAAGTAGAGTGAACCAAGGGGCGGGGGGTTTCATCAAGGAGAAACAAAGAGAACTTTCACACCGTAGCCTGGCCAGTCATGAAACTGGTTTTCAAAGCTTCTCTGATGCGTACCGCGCCCTCCTGTTCTCTTCTAACCGCCCTGGTGTCTGGCTGCGCGTAACCAGCAGCCAGGTGATTTGTCTCAACCTCCCATCCCACCATAAATGTCTCCCCCTTACTCTCACAGATATTGTGGAGCACACACAAGCAGTAATAACAGTGGGAATATTGGTTTTGCTGAGCTCTAAGCGAGTCAGTAAACTGCGCCAGCGCGCCTTTAAACGTCCAAATGCACATTCTACCACCATTCTGCACTTGCTCAGCCTGTAGTTGAACAGCTCCTGACTACTGTCCAGGCTGCCTGTGTACGGCTTCATGAGCCATGGCATTAAGGGGTAGGCTGGGTCCCCAAGGATAACTATAGGCATTTCAACATCCCCAACAGTTATTTTCTGGTCTGGGAATAACGTCCCTTCCTGCAGCTTTTGAAACAGACCAGAGTTCCTGAAGATGTGAGCGTCATGCACCTTTCCCGGCCATCCCACATTGATGTTGGTGAAACGTCCCTTGTGATCCACCAGAGCTTGCAGCACTATCGAAAAGTACCCCTTGCGGTTTATGTACTCGGCGGCTTGGTGCTCCGGTGCCAAGATAGGGATATGGGTTCCGTCTATGGCCCCACCACAGTTAGGGAATCCCATTGCAGCAAAGTTAGGGAATCCCATTGCAGCAAAGCCATCCACTATGACCTGCACATTTCCCAGGGTCACTACCCTTGATATCAGCAGATCTTTGATTGCGTGGGCTACTTGCATCACAGCAGCCCCCCACAGTAGATTTGCCCACTCCAAATTGATTCCCAACTGACCGGTAGCTGTCTGGCGTTGCAAGCTTCCACAGGGCTATCACCACTCGCTTCTCAACTGTGAGGGCTGCTCTCATCTTGGTATTCATGCGCTTCAGGGCAGGGGAAAGCAAGTCACAAAGTTCCATGAAAGTGCCCTTACGCATGCGAAAGTTTCGCAGCCACTGGGAATCGTCCCAGACCTGCAACACTATGCGGTCCCACCAGTCTGTGCTTGTTTCCCGAGCCCAGAATCGGCGTTCCACAGCATGAACCTGCCCCATTAGCACCATGATGCATGCATTGTCAGGGCCCATGCTTTCAGAGAAATCTGTGTCCATGTCCTGATCACTCACGTGACCGCGCTGACGTCGCCTCCTCGCCCGGTATCGCTTTGCCAGGTTCCAGATAATGCGTGTGGTGTTTAATGTGCTCCTAATTGCCAAAGTGAGCTGAGCGGCCTCCATGCTTGCCTTGGTATGGCGTCCGCACAGAAAAAAAGTGCGGAACGATTGTCTGCCGTTGCTCTGACGGAGGCAGGGGTGACTGACGACATGGCTTACAGGGCTGGCTTCAGGGAGCTAAAATCAACAAAGGGAGTGTCTTTACATCAAGGAGTATTTCAGGCAGGACTTCATGGAGGGTTCCAATAAGAAATGGTGCACCTAAGTTATCGTTGTTATTGGAACAAGGAGGTTAGCCTGCCCTCTGATTGATACATGGCTAGATTTACCTCGCTGCACCTTCTCTGTGAGTGACTGCAGTGTGATCTAGACAGGGGAGGAGGCAAATGAGTACAAAACAAATCTGGTCTATTTCTTGTTCTGACCCACTCCATCTATCTTTTACATCTTTGGGTGGCAGCAGACGGTGCAGAAGGACTGCATGCCATCCACATCTCATGGCTGCTCGGCAGAAGATGGTACAATACGACTGCTAGCAATCCTCATCTCTTGCCTGCCTGGCAGAAGATGGTACAGTACGACTGCTAGCAGTCCGTATCGCCTGCCCACTCACCATAAGATGGTTCAATAGGACTGCAGGACTAAAGAGAATGACCTGGTCAAGTCACTCCAAATTTAGTCCCTGCGCCCATGTCTGCCCAGGCGCTCCCAGCCGACGTGGCCAGGAGCACCTCGGACACGACGAGGACGACTACCAATTGTATTGCACCGTCTGCTGCCAGAAGGCAATGGGTTGCTGCTACTGTGCAGCAAAGCCGTACTGCGTCTGCCAGGACCCAGGAGACATAGGGTGACGGTTACCTGAGCTGGCTCCATGCTTGCCGTGGTATGGCGTCTGCACAGGTAACTCATGAAAAAAGGCGCGAAATGATTGTCTGCCCTTGCTTTCACGGAGGGAGGGAGGGAATGGGGGCCTGACGACACGTACCCAGAACCACCCGCGACAATGTTTTAGCCCCATCAGAGTGTTCCACTGTGAGTGCTCTGGACAGCACTCTCAGATGCCCGATTGTTTGCCATTGCTCTGACGCTGGGAGGGGCGCTTACAGGGTTGGCTGCAGGGAGCTAAAATCAACAAAGGGGGTGGCTTTACATCAAGGAGTATTTCAGGCAGGACTTCACGGAGGGTTCCAATAAGAAATGGTGCACCTAAGTTATTGTCCTTATTGGAACAAGAAGGTTAGCCTGGCCTCTGATTGATACATGGCTAGATTTACCTCGCTGCACCTTCTCTGTAAGTGACTGCAGTGTGATCTAGAAGAATGAGTCCCCTAGACAGGAAAGGGGGGGAAGCAAATGAGTACAAAAAAAATCTGGTCTATTTCTTGTTTTGATCCACTCCATCTATCTTTTACATCTTTGGCTGGCAGGAGACGGTGCAGAAGGACTGCATGCCATCCACATCTCATGGCTGCTCGGCAGAAGATGGTACAGTACGACTGCTAGCAGTCCGTATCGCCTGCCCGCTCACCATAAGACGGTTCAATAGGACTGACTGCAGGACTAAAGAGAATGACCTGATCAAGTCACTCCAAATTTAGTCCCTGCGCCCATGTCTGCCCAGGCGCTCCTGATCGACCTCACAGAGGCGACCAGGAGCACCTCAGACATGACGATGACGGCTACCAGTCGTACTGTACCGTCTGCTGCCACAAGGCAAGGGGTTGCTGCTACTGTGTAGCAATGCCGTACCGCGTCTGCCAGCACCCAGGAGACATAGGGTGACGGTTACCTGAGCGGGCTCCATGCTTGCCGTGGTATGGCGTCTGCACAGGTAACTCAGGAAAAAAGGCGCGAAATGATTGTCTGCCCTTGCTTTCACGGAGGGAGGGAGGGAACGGGGGCCTGACGATATGTACCCAGAACCACCCGCGACAATGTTTTAGCCCCATCAGGCATTGGGATCTCAACCCAGAATTCCAATGGGCAGCGGAGACTGCGGGAACTGTGGGATAGCTACCCACAGTGCAACGCTCCGGAAGTCGACGCTTGCCTCGGTACTGTGGAAGCGCTCCGCTGAGTTAATGCACTTAATGCACTTAGAGCATTTTCTGTGGGGACACACACACTCGAATATATAAAACCGATTTCTAAAAAAACGACTTCTATAAATTCGACCTTATTCCGTAGTGTAGACATACCCTGACTCTGCAACATATTGTTGCAGATCCTCAGCATAACTGCTGCGAGTGCCTCCAGGCGCGGGGGCCAAGGACACTTGGGCCTAGTATGCAGAGCTGCTGCGAGTGCTTCCAGGCAGGCGGGCGGGCGGGGGCGGGGGGGCGGGGCAAGGACACCTGGACCTAGTGCGAGGGGGCCTCATCGATACTCGTGGTCTTCCATCCCCTCGAGTTACCTAGTGGCCATGCCCCAGTGTCCCCACTGAACTCCCACATCTGAACTCCCAGCCAGAGCCCGTACGTGCTCCACCACTAGAGGCCCTGATGCAGCAAGCCACCCCCATACAGCAAAACAAAACTACTTCCCACATGGCATTAGGATGGCAAACGATAATAGAGAAAGATAAGAACTTGCTATAAGAGGGGTTCTCAAACTTCATTGCACCACGACCCCCTTCTGACAACAAAAATTACTTTGCGACCCCAGGAGGGAGAACCAAACCCTGAGCCCGCCCAAGCCCTAGCTCCCCCGGGCCAGAAGGGGCCAAAGTCAAAACCCAAGGGCTTCAGGCCCAGGCAGGGGGCGGGGGGAGCTGTAACCTGATCCCAGGGCTGAAGCCCAAGTCTGAGCCCTGCTGCCCAGGGCTCAGGCTTGGGCTTCAGCCCTGGGCCCAGGCAAGTCTAACTCCAGCCCTGGCGACCCTATTAAAAAGGGATCCCGACCCACAGTTTGAGAACCGCTGTGCAGTAACATGCACTGATTATTGGTGATACTTGGTTTCCTCACAAATACATGCACAAGGTTACATGGAACTCACAAGATGGTTAAACCACAAACCAGACTGAACACATGCCAGGAGACCGGGTTGTAGGCGGTCAGGCATAGTGGTCAGAGTGGGAGTCATACCTAGTGGTGAGTGTCCAAATGCCAAAAGCAGGGATTGAGACAGGGCCAAAACCAAGAAGCAGGTCCAAAGATTAGAACTAGAGTCAGAATCCAAATGCCAGAGCCAAGAATCAAGTAGGGTGACCAGACAGCAAATGTGAAAAATCGGGATGGGGGTGGGGGGTAATAGGAACCTATATAAGAAAAAGATCCCCAGATCAGGACTGTTCCTATCAAATTGGGATATCTGGTCACTCTAGAATCAAGAGAGAGTCGGAGTCAGGAATCAGAGCCAAGGGTCAGAACCGGATCACCGGGGCCAGGGAAGAAGGGAGCAGGGCTTGTTCTGAGGAAGGAGCAAGGCTGGGTGTAGGACAGGATCTGGGCTGAAGCTGTGGAGGCGCAGAGCAAAAGCAGGGCTTGGCAAGAGCTGAGCCCAGGGAGGCAGAGAATCACTGAGCACCCAGCGAGCGACTGCTGCTGCTGAGTTTAAGAACCAGACAGCTAACTTCTTCAGCCAATCTGGCAGGGTGGTCCAAGCAGGATAGTGTCGGAGGATGGTGCCGTGGGGAAGGCGAGCAGAGCTTCATCATCATGGGCTTGCTTCTGGACGGCGCCGTGCCTTGTGGGGCCGGAGGTCTATCTTGCCTGGTGGGAAACTGCGGTGCCATCATAGAATCATAGAATATCAGGGTTGGAAGGGACCTCAGGAGGTATCTAGTCCAACCCATTGCTCAAAGCAGGACCAATCCCCAATTTGTGCCCCAGATCCCTAAATGGCCCCCTCAGGGATTGAACTCACAACCCTGGGTTTAGCAAGCCAATGCTCAAACCACTGAGCTATCCCTCCCCCTAGCAATCAAGTCCCTGGCCACCTCAAACGTGTCCAGGATGGAAGGAAGGATGCTCCTCCACCTGGCACTCTCTAGCAGGAGGGTCCAGTGGCACCAGACTTGACGGATCCCTCTGCAGGCCCAAAGTCGACAGTGCTGATCCCTGCGCAGGACGCATACTGCTTATGCTGTCAGACTCAGTGCTCTGACCATGGGTGAGCGCCCTCTAGTCGTCTTCTTGTGCTGCTTAGGTGGCACCGGTGAGTGCGAGCCGTAGTTTCTCTAACAGAGGCCAGAGCGCTGTGCACAGAGGTGCTTAATGCCAAGTCCTGCGCGCCCAGAGCCGGCAGGGGACGGAGGGCTGCCTCCATAAGGAGTTCTTTGAGCCTGAAGTCCCTTTCTTTCTTTGTTCTCGGGTGGAGAACTTTGAAGATCTTGAAGCGACCTGTTTGATGTCAGCACTTGCATGAGAGGAAAGTGATCAGGAACAGCCAGCATGGATTCACCAAGGGAAGGTCATGCCTGACTAATCTAATTGCCTTTTATGATGAGATTACTGGTTCTGTGGATGAAGGGAAAGCAGTGGATGTATTGTTTCTTGACTTTAGCAAAGCTTTTGACACGGTCTCCCACAGTATTCTTGTCAGCAAGTTAAGGAAGTATGGGCTGGATGAATGCACTATAAGGTGGGTAGAAAGCTGGCTAGATTGTCGGGCTCAACGGGTAGTGATCAATGGCTCCATGTCTAGTTGGCAGCCGGTATCAAGTGGAGTGCCCCAAGGGTCGGTCCTGGGGCCGGTTTTGTTCAATATCTTCATAAATGATCTGGAGGATGGTGTGGATTGCACTCTCAGCAAATTTGCGGATGATACTAAACTGGGAGGAGCGGTAGATACGCTGGAGGGGAGGGATAGGATACAGAAGGACCTAGACAAATTGGAGGATTGGGCCAAAAGAAATCTGATGAGGTTCAATAAGGATAAGTGCAGGGTCCTGCACTTAGGATGGAAGAATCCAATGCACCGCTACAGACTAGGGACCGAATGGCTAGGCAGCAGTTCTGTGGAAAAGGACCTAGGGGTGACAGTGGACGAGAAGCTGGATATGAGTCAGCAGTGTGCCCTTGTTGCCAAGAAGGCCAATGGCATTTTGGGATGTATAAGTAGGGGCATAGCGAGCAGATCGAGGGACGTGATCGTTCCCCTCTATTCGACATTGGTGAGACCTCATCTGGAGTACTGTGTCCAGTTTTGGGCCCCACACTACAAGAAGGATGTGGATAAATTGGAGAGAGTCCAGCGAAGGGCAACAAAAATGATTAGGGGTCTAGAACACATGAGTTATGAGGAGAGGCTGAGGGAGCTGGGATTGTTTAGCCTGCAGAAGAGAAGAATGAGGGGGGATCTGATAGCTGCTTCCAACTACCTGAAAGGGGGTTCCAAAGAGGATGGCTCTAGACTGTTCTCAATTGTAGCAAATGACAGAACGAGGAGTAATGGTCTCAAGTTGCAGTGGGGGAGGTTTAGATTGGATATTAGGAAAAACTTTTTCACTAAGAGGGTGGTGAAACACTGGAATGCGTTACCTAGGGAGGTGGTAGAATCTCCGTCCTTAGAGGTTTTTAAGGTCAGGCTTGACAAAGCCCTGGCTGGCATGATTTAACTGGGAATTGGTCCTGCTTCGAGCAGGGGGTTGGACTAGATGACCTTCAGGGGTCCCTTCCAACCCTGATATTCTATGATTCTATGATTTTGCTCTTAAAACAATGTTGCAGCCACAGATAATGCCTTATAGTGTAAGGTTTGCTGACGCCAAGTTAAAGATAATAGGAGAGAAACAACTACAAGGCCAGACAGAACGTGCTGGTTGTTTAAGTTCCTAGGAATGCTTGTTAGAGGTTGCAGGAAATAAACATTGTTGTAACCCATATAAGGAAGGCAGAGTATGTGTGCAAAGTTTTAATTGGCTGATGTGCAGTGCAGTAGCATTAAGGAATATAAAAGTGTGTGTAATGGATTTGAGATTCTATTCTCCCTGTACCTTGTTTGCAGCTGCAAATAAACTTTTCTGCTTCTCCACCCCGTTGTGATTATTGCGTGAAACACACCGGGATAACGACCCCCTGCTGTTGTTTTGCCTCTCGGCACTGGGTGCCGGCAACAAGAGCATCCCTAGGCACGAGAGGCTAGGGCAACTGGGCTCAGTTTAAAAAACCTGCAAGCTCCCTGTCTCTTTCTTTCATCACTTCCCACTCGGGCTCCCAAAGACTCCTCACCACAAAACCAAGTTGTTTCAGATAGTCGGTCTTGAGCTGCGTCTTGTAATAAAGAAACCCAAAAGTTGTCCCCGTCATAGGGTTTTGTGCTTTTTCACAATGACAGGTGGCACAAGCATGGAAAAGAACACCCGTTCAACTCTAAGGCTGTGTGTACCCTGTCAACACTGGCATAACCGTCTAAAGAGTAGGAGCCTACCTGTAGTTCCCCACCCTGTAAAGCATGCGTATTTATATAGTTTCTTTGTGAGAGGTATACAACAGCCACTGAATAGATGGGGTCAAATATCTTTTTCTGCCTGTGATCATTGTCTGGAGGGAGAAGAGCTACTGAGTTAGGCTCCAAAAACATAAACCTGTACATAGCCATGCAGACAGATGCCAGTGTTATGTACCAGAATGGATCTATACACCGTTTTATCTCAGTGAATTTATCAGGTTCTCTCTCTACTAGATCTCCCTTCTCCATCTTTTTCATAATCTCTTTTCTGTATAGGATACAAGGCTGTCTCAAAATTTTGACATCCTGCTGACAGTAATACGCGAGCTCTTTCTGCAAGTCAAACGTCTTCTCCCTGTGGGCCTGCTACCAGTCGAGAAACTCTGCTTTTTCCCTGGGCATCATGCTTTCTACACCATAGTGCTCCACACCGGGCATAGGCCTCATGTCATTTTGATTTTCTAAAGTGTTAATGTTAGTGGCAGGGAACTGATGTACAGAAGGGCTAAGTGACTATCGCTCTCCCTGCCCCTATCCCTTTCACTTCTTTCTTCTCTAAGTCCTTGCTCCTCTTCCTGATGTTTCCCCCTTCTTGCTTCCCACCCATGTCCCTTTTCCCATCTCTCTCTGCTCACCACCTCTTGGCGTCTGTCTAGTGCCTACTCCCACCCACACACTCAAAGTGGCAGAGGAGGTTCCCCCTCCTTGGGTGGGAAGGGTTGCCTAGTGGTTAAGGCACAGGCCTCAGGCTCAGGTGTTCTGTGTTTGATTCTCTGCTTTGCCACAGACTCCCTGCTTAGCCTTGGGAAAGTCACTTCACCACTGCGTACCCTAGATCCCACCTGCCAATGGGGCTAATGCTGACCCTGCTTCCCAGGCTAAATCCACTCATGGTTGTGTGGTGATGGTGGGGGGGGAGAATGGAGATACCAAGGTGGGTAGATTTGGGCTGAATTTCTCCACATCCTGAGAGAGAGCCAGCTCCACAGGAGGGACGGGAGACCCACAGAGTGGGGTCAGGGCTTCAGCCACTAGGGTGGATGGGGCTGCCGAGCTGGGGGCTTCAGCCCCACACCTCCTGCCAGGCTCCGGGGCTTCTCCTCCCCCTGCACCCAGCGTGGCTCCTGCCGGGCTCCGGGGCTTCTCCTCCCCCTGCACCCAGCGTGGCTCCTGCCGGGCTCCGGGGCTTCTCCTCCCCTGAATCCACCACTGCACCCAAACCCAGCCCTAGCCTAACTGGGCTTCCTTGGGTCACCTGTTGCCTGTTGTAGCCAGAGTTGAGCCTGTCTGGGAGGGAGCAACCATACAGGTGGATGCCATGGCCATCAGCCCAAAAGGTGTGGGGTGGCCCTAGGTGAGCAGGGGCTGGCTGTGCTGCTGCTGATAGCCCAGCACTCCTGCCCACGCCAACCCTAAGGTTTTGGTTTTTTTTGAGACTCCCTCAGCCCCTGCTGGAGCAGGGAGACACAAAACCATTGATCTGAGCCTGCCCGCCAAACAGCAGGCTACCCATGTGAAACAGCTCATCTGCTGAGGCACCTGCAAAACAGTTGATCCCTAGCGGCCAACAGCTGGTCATCAAAGGGGGTGCTGAGCACCCCCTTTTTTTCTGTGGGTGCTCCAGCCCCGGAGCACCCACGGAGTCAGCAGCTATGTTCCTTCTCTTGCCTGGGTGGGAGTGTGGCCTGGGATGGGAGGAGGGGGCTGCCTCTCCAAAGTGACCAATGGTCTTTGTGACTGACCTCACTGCTCTCAAAGGAGTAGACTCCTGGGGTATTGCAGCCCCAGGGATGACAAGAGGGAACATTGGGAGCAGATCATGCACTGAGCTCCTGTCGGTGTGTAGCTTGCACTTCCTGCACACCTGTGGGGGAGGAGGAGCTGCTCTGGCTGGGGCAGGGATGGGGAGGGACTTGAACCCAGACTCACGCCTGCTCCCTGCTCGGTTCCAGGATAGCCAAGCTCTGCAGGTGGCCCCAGAGCCTGAGGGAAGCAGCCGCCATCTTCCCCAGGAGCAGAGCAGTCCCTCTGTCCCCGCTGGCGGGGAAGCCACCTCCTGGCCTGGCTGGGAGCTGAAGTGCCCAGCCTTCCGAGTTTCCTTTGCTACCTACTGGAGCAGGTGCCAGGCCCAAATGGAGCTGGCCCAGGATGCAGCTGGACGGGCAGGACCCAGCCCAGGAGCGGAGCCGGGCAGGACGGCTCTGTGGCCTCTTGTGTGGGATTCACGGGCTCCAGGAATCTAGCCCTGATTCCCAGCAGGAGTCCTCGCCTGAGGATGTGATTTCTTCCCTTGCAGCCCGTTCTTCTCCTGATCAACTGATAGCATTTCTGCACTCACAGCTGAAGATTTAGAATCAGGCTGTTTGTGTGGCATCTTTGAATCTGCTCAGAGCTATTGTTGGTGCTGACTGTAAGATATAGGAAGTGTCCATGGGGCCTGAATCTCTCACGCTCTTTTGTCTCCTTTGGGTCTCACACAGGAGCTCATTGAGGAGCTGCCTGATGACTCTCCACCTGGTGCCATCCTTGCCAACTCCCTGATCACTGTGGGCAACCTCAGGTAGCGAGACACTTCCCCCCCCCCGGCTCCCCTAAACCCATTGCTGCTCCAGGCCAGGGCTGGGAGTCCCTGCTCCTCTCTGTCCCCAGTCACCTCCCAAGGGTGGCTCCTCTGGCAGAGGTGGCCCGGAAAATTTACTCTCTCCTGGCTGGGCTGTTCTTTTCGCTTCAGTAATGTTACAGGAGCCTTGGTGAGAGGCTTACTCTTGGGGTCAGATAAGGAGGGGCAGCAGGGTCCAGGGAACTGGCGCTATTCCTGCCCTGCCACTATCAGTCTGTGAGGCCTTGGCCTCTTCATCCCCTGACTTGGTGCCTCAGTTTCCATTCTCTCCAACCTGTGCCTATTTCCCTGCAGTTTTATGTCGATGTTGGTGCCAATCCCACCTCCACATTGCACAGTCTAATACAGGCCCCTTTCCCTTGCCAGCACAATGAATCCTGCCCTAAAGCTGGAGACCCACCTCCTGCGAGCTGCCCTGCATGTCATCTTCACCCTGGGCACGGAGAAGGACACCACCCAACTCCAAGGAGCAGGAGTGGCGTCTCGGCCCTACTCCCTTGATTCACTAGAGCTCCAGAGATATGGGTGGGGTGGGCAGAGATGGAACAAGTTGCAGAGTTGGATCCTTTCCTCCAGGGGGATCATGTTACTTCTCCCTGGGGGATTCCTTCCTTCCTTGCACATGCTGTGTCCCGCCCAGCTTCCATCCACAGCAGCTTGGATGGAAGCTGGCACTCCTGCAAGGCCCTCCGCAGAGGCCTGCTTAGGTCATGGATCAAAGAGCCAGCTGGCATCCTGTCATGAACCCTTGCTAATTGCCTGCAGTGGGATGTGAATGAGAGCGGCCAGGATATGTGTCTGGGGGTCTCACCAGTGCTTCCCAGAGACCCCTCTTCCCATCCTGCGGCAGGGGTAGCCCTGGTTTCTAGCTACAACACCTATAGACTCTGGATTCAAACTAAAGCCGACAAAAAGGATAGGTGAGATGGAAGACTTTAGAGGGTAACATTCTGCTGCCAACAAGGAAGGGCATTGGTGCATGCCCAACAGAGACCCAGCTCTTCCTCGTGCCCGGCTTTCCTGGCCAGTTAGCCGCCACAAGCTACAAACCCAAGCCACAAACTCAAGCTACATTCAAGACTGGTAACTATCTAGCAGCTGCAGAACATTTTGTGTGTGTGCGTGGGTGTGTGTGTACATAGGTATTAGTTATTGGTCATAAACAAAATTGTGTTATAATAAACGTGACATCTTGTCTTGCCCCTGAAACAATCCTGTGTAGTTTTGTCTGCATAACACCTGTGGCAGGTGTAGCCCCAGTTTCCCTAACTCTGACCCATGGCTCTCGCTTGCTTTGCAGGCTCTGCACAAAGTATTGCCAGAGCTCATGGGTGCCATGCTGGGGTACCTGCTGGCAGGGTCCCCAGACACAGACAGGCTCCACTACATCTTGGAGTTGAGCCCCATGTGGAGAAGCAGGGGGCAATTTTAACTGAACTTTTAGGAGGAATGGTAAGGAGAGACTGGAAGATCCATTTTTCCAGTCTGTCCTCCTAGCTGGGCCCCCAGTGGGCCGTCCTGGGTCCGGGCAGTTGGTGCAATGAAGTGTCAGGCCCTTCCTCCTTGAAGTGAGATCCAGGATATGGTCCTCAGAAGAGGCACAGGCTCCTTCCTAGAGAAACAGGAAGGCTGCAGAGAATCAGTCCTTCTCTCCGACAGGGCCTGAGATTCCTGGGGGGATTGTGCTCACAGTCACTTCCTTCAGCCCGCCAAAGAGTTTAGAGCCGGTAAGGGGTCTGTCTCCTTCCTGGTGAGCTGTTCAGGAATCAAGAGTTCAAGGAGGATGGGACCAGCCCCGAAACCGAACATCTCCCAATCTAGAGAGACAATGACAATTTGTGACCTGCAGAATACAAGCATTGTCCTGGGGGCAAGAATCCCCTTCTAAAGCTCTATGATCAATGACTTAGATATTCTCAACCCCCGCCCCCCCTCCCCGCCCCGGGTGCACAATCTCTCAGCCCCCTGGGGATGGGAAGGAGCTCATTTGCACAGAACGTGCACCTGTTCATTGATCCTCACCTGCCTCCTTCCCCCACAGCATGTCAACTTCTGGCTAGTGTCCAGGGTGTCCCAGGAGAGAGCCAGAGCCATTAGGAGCAGCACAGCCCTGCTCAGATTCACCATCACCCTCCCTGAGTTTGACATAAGTGATCTCTGACCCCAGGTGTAGGCAGGCTGGCTCCAATGGGCTGTAGGCTCTGCTGTGCACGGGCTGTGGGTTAGGAGTGTTGCCCTTCGGGAGGTGAGTCAGAGCAGGGAATGAGCTAGGCTTCAGTCAAGTTTTTTTTTAAAGGAGAAGCTACTTGACAGGGAGGGATTCAGACAGCAGGATACTGGAGGTGGGGGAACGGAAATAGCTCCGTACTGAACAGTCTCGCTCTTCTCTGCAGGTGTTATGGCCAAGGCTGCTGGAGTATGTGGTGCCAGCTCAGTACACGGGTACTTTGAAGCTTCTTTGCAGATGCCTGAGGGAACTGGCTGAGAAAAAGCAGCGGGAAGGAGAAGCAGCTGCTTGCCTCGACTACAGTGGATGAGGTTTATAAGAGAAACTCTTTCATTTCTTCTCTCCAGGCACTATGAAATGAACAGGTTCAGTCTGCTCCAGTTCTCTCATCTGCAATCAGGAGGCTAAAATGAATGAGGGATGGTCTTGTGATTACAACACGGCCATGGGAGGGAGCTAGGAAATGTGGGTTCTGTTCCCAGCTCGCCATGAAAATTCTGATGTGACCTTGGGGAAATCACTTGATCTTTCTTTCTCAGCTTCCCCACTTGTGAAATGAAGGAGTAATTAATGCCAACCTCACAGAGGTGCTGTGAGGCAAAATTCATTCATGTTTGTGAAGCATTTTGAGATGCTCAGAATGAAAGCACTATGGAAAGGAGGTGTATGTAATCAAAGGGTGTCATGTAAAGCCTTTACTGGATGCCTGTGCCACACTGCTCCTCATCATCATTGTACAGTGACTGGATGGATAATATCTAAAGCATTATGGTTGTCTACTGAAATTGATGCTTTGAAGGTCTGTGAATTGGGGCTGGTCACCAGAAAGGTGATAAAGAAGTTTCTTTCAGGCAGGAGATGCCTGAATGGCTGTATGTAGACTGAGTAATTATTCACAGTGGATGCTAATCAATAGAGCAAAATTCTAATCAAGTGATTGCAAAGTCTCCAGAGGAGATTCAATACACGAAAAACAAACAAACAATAGGGGGTACCGTGTTTAGAAGTGAAGAGAATGGATGCTTGGAACTGAATCTGGAGGTCCAGAGGTATCCTGCACCAGGTATCCTTCTCCTATTGGGTGAACTGCTAGCTGGCTTGTCTTATGAATGGAGGATCACATGTAGTCTGGGTGTTTCATGCTGGGAGAGAGAGATTTGGGGGAGCCATCCTTTGTGAGACAGGGGAATGTTTGGTTATTTAAGTTGAAGCTCTAGAAGTGTGTTAGGATTTTATTTTTATGTAACCATTTGTTTACATTAATTTTTCTTGCTGCTTCTCAAATCTCTGATCTTGGTGAATTAAACTCTACTTGTTTTCACTGTCAATGTATTGAAGTGTGTGAAATGGAGCGGTGATGCTGAGGTGAAACTGGTAAGGTGGTGTGTAGCAAACCTCTGAATTCTGTGAGTGTCCAGTGGAACAGGGGCTGGACATTCTGGGGATGCACAGAGGGCTGGGCAGTTGGAGGGTACCGATTGCTTATCTGTAGAAGGACAGTGGATCCTGGATGGGGTGAGAAGGGTGTGCTTGTGTTTCCTGTGACTAGCAGAGTCAGGAGCTGACACTTGGCAGGCACAGAGAAGGCTTCCTCATGGTAAGGGCAGGTGGTGGTGAGGTCCCTCACAACCCTGGGTACCCTCGGGAGGTGTCATAAAGGGTCCATAGCACTTCAGAGAATGCCTGGTCCTTTGTAGTCCAGGGCCCTTTGTTCAAAGTTGACTAGACCCATCTTCCATCCACTCTAAAATCACTCCTCAATGGTCAGATGTCTTGGCTCCATCTCATTCTCTAACTCACTGTCCATCTGGGTTTGGGAACTGAGAGGAATCCTCAGGCAAAGGTTCAAGAAGAACAGGCAGAGGAAGTCTGGGTTGTCGATATTTATAGTTCTCAAGAGGGAAATCTTCCCAGGACACCTGAATATTGGAAAGTTTAGAACAGAGAACAAAGAAGCAAAACAAACAAACAAAAACCCAAACAAACCCCACAACAACCCCAAAATTCTTGCAATTAGCCATCTGCTTTAACTCTGGTTTTACACTCAGTTCCTAAGCACATCTCTGGAGATGATAGACGACCATGCCTGTGTTAGTTCTGTTGGTTTTTGTTTATTTCAGGACCCTATTTTCAGAAAACTGCAGGGAGCCAACAGAAGTCTCCCAAGATTCCCTCAGTGTAGCCCATCTATGAGAGCTTATATAAAAAATGATTACAGAAACCACCACTGAAACAACGGATCTCTTATTAACTAGGGGGAATTGGAATGGGATGAACCAAGGGAATGGGGGGGAACGATTAATACTGAACAGATTCAACCACACACTCTTTCACACAGGAATTACGATGGGATGAGTGATAACTGGTCTCTGTAGACCCTGTCCAGAAGCTGCTGTTGAGACCAAGAACACCGACCTCCCGGACCATGATCACCACTGGAACCGCTGCCACAGCGGAGGGTGGGGATGGACGACGATGCATCAGGTGAGAGGCCTAACTAGCTTCCCACCCTGACCCCCTTTGCGACGTCCTGTCTGCGAGTGTGAGCCCTAATCACTCCAGGTAAAACCCCGTGAAGGTAGGTATGCTTCCCTTAAAATTACAGACATACCCCAACAATAAACCAGACCTTTTCCCTTTAGAGGTGAGCCCTTGTCTAGGCGGATAACGGGGTCTGACTGCTTCCCAAGGTCTGAAGCAAGCAGCAACCTCCTCTCAGCCTCTCTCCCCATCCCCCATTGCCTAGCAACGGGCCACTAGATTTCCCGCCTCTTCGTTCCTGAAGGGAACGAGAAGGCTGTCCAACATGGCGGATGACTTGTCCTTTTACAAACACAAAATGGCGGACCATCATAAACACCATTACCAAGTATCCGCTCATAATTTGAATAGGTGGAACTCACACCTGGAGCAGCCAGAGAAGCCTTGAGTTGAGCCGGCAGATGGCCAGCTATGCCAGCCCCTCCAAAGAGATGGTTTGTTCTCTGGTAAGGCTTAGTTTCTAGTTACTTTCCCTTGAAATTCTGGCTGGAGGGCTGCATAAGGCTTCTCTCAAGGCTTCATTACTTTATATTCTATTCTGCATGTAAAATTTGTTTGTACTTATTCGCTGCTCTTTTGCCCCCCTGCCCTTCCAATATTTGCTTGGACAAGCTGCTTGTCTGTACTGCATTGTTGGTTCTCTGGCTGGGCTAGATGATAGGATGTTTCTGCAACATGGTGCTTGGACTTGGCTCAGTTGTTCCTTCCTGAGTGTTGCTGAGCTGCGTCTGTACTGAGAGGCATGTTGTGTTACTGATATCTCAGTGCTGGTCTCTTTCTTTCAGAGCTTCCTGTATAAGGCGCTAGGAATGTCCTTAGCAGCTTGTGAGGACCTGGTCCGTGTGAAATCACAAATTCATACACTTCTGAATTCATACAGACAACAGATTATATGGAAGCCCCTGAGAGACAGGTGAGGACTCTGTCCCTCCCACTCTTTACCAAGTAATTCCTGAATGCTCCCTGTGGGGCTCTGCTCTGAGTTGGCCTGGGACAGATGCCATTTTGTTTCCTATCCTCTTCATTGCTATTTCACTCAGCCCCTGCTCCCCATGTGTCTCAGGCCTGATTTTCACTTTACGCCACTTCAGGTGAAATGAGTGCACTCGTGGGATCTATCAGACACCTGGTTCGATCCTAACCCGTATTTTTCTTGGGTGACAGGGAGTCATTTCCATCCTCACAGTCTGTGCTGAGAGCCACTTGGACCTCATCTTGAATGCACTTCAGGAGTTGGGGGCTGCAGTGAGTAAGGTTAAGATTTCTGGGTTCATCGGCTGCCTGAAGGTAAAGGAGCCAGGGGGTTCTCTCAAACTTCCTCTTCCTCTAAAGCAGGGGCAGCAGCCCCATGGTAGTGTCGGCTCTGCTCAGCTAGCATTGTCCCCCAATGTACACGTTCTACGTGATGCCTGCAGTTAAGCAGAGAGGAGCACAATCTGGAGCTTAGGGGTTCCCAAATGATTATCGTCTGTCTCATGGCTTGAGCGCCCCTCCCATGCACAATGTGTGGGAGCTACATCAGTCGTTTGCATGGAAAAGCTTTGAAGGTATTTGTAGCTGTTTTTTATTCCAGGTTAGTACCCGGAAATGAGGAGGTCTTGCAAGCGGCATGTGGCTAACCAACCCGCTTTAGGTAAACCACCAGTGGTCTATGGATGACAATTAGGGAACCTCTGATTTAGAGCAGTGGTTCTCAACCTTTCCAGATTAGTGTCCCCCTTTCAGCAGTCTGATTTGTCTTGTGTCCCCCAAATTTCACCTCACTTAAAAACTACTTGCTTACAAAATCAGGCATAAAGTTGTCATAGCACATTATTCCTGAAAAAAAGGCTGCTTATTTTCCCATTTTTACCCTCGAATTAGAAAATAAATCAACTGGAATCGAAATATTGCACCTGCATTTCAGTGGGCAGTATATAGAGTAGTCTAAAGAAGCCATTGTATGAAATTTGAGTTAGTAAATTTGCAATTGCTTTCTTTGCAGTTTGCTGTAAAACTAGGCAAATATCTAGATGAGTTGATATACCCCCTGGAACACCTCTGCAGACCCTCAGGGGTACACAAGTACCCCTGGTTGAACACCACTGATCTAGAGGATAGAGCAGGAGACTAGGCCTCCTGGCTTCGATTGCTGGCTGTGCCATTTACTCTCTGTGCAGCCTTAGGCAAAACATTTAGCACCTGATCTTGTACCCACCAGTGTCAGTGACTAAGCTCCTGTGTACTTCACTGCTGTGGGTTCAGCCTTTTCGGCTCTCTGTGTCAGAGCTACCCAGTGGGAATGATGGAGATACTAATCTCCCTATCTCACACAGTTATTATATTGCTTAAATACTTTTTTGCAAGTGGTTTGAGATCTTTGGCTGAAAAGAATTTTGCAAGTGCGAGCTGATATTGCTGCTGTGAGCAATTTCTTGGTCAGCAGCGGATCAGAATTCCAAGTCCAAATGAATCTGAAGTGACATTGTCCCTAGTGACGTTTCCGATTGTCTAGGACTACCACCATGGGACAAGAGGCAAGACTCGCAGCACCCTGATGCTGACATACAGCAACGTGGCTGTCCATGCTCCAAAAGAGCAGCTTCTATCCTGAGTAGAGGCAGACATCACAGGGAATGTCCTTCACCATTACAGAACCAGTTATCAGGTAAGAGCTTTTGCGTGACAACTGTGAGGGGCATTACCCTGAAGTTATAGCATTGCCTCTGAGTTTACAGAGAGAGGGCTTGTATTTTCTAAAACTCTCCTTTGAGCAATAATTTGTCACATAACTGAAATTTAAAACTGTAATGGATGGAGCATGAGCTGTCACTTGTTGTTTCATTTTTGTTGCTCTTCTTTGTATTTTCTCTAGTTTTTCTATATTCTTCTGAAATTTTGTCGACCCACAGCTACACAGTAATTCAGATGCAGCCACACTCAGGCTATTCAGAATAACACTCTAACTCCCCTAATATGTATGTGTATCTAGCTCTATCTTTTGCTAGCCAAGAGAGAATGGTGCTAACTTGTATTTAGTTTCTTTGCTGTCACTCTGTTTCTTGGACTCACTACTTCCCTTACCTCTTCTCTGTTGTCTTGTTTGTCTGTGTGCTCATTATTTCTGTTCCCTAGGTGTCTGACTGCTGGTACTGACTCTCCTCTCCGTGCAAAATCGCCATGTCACTTTGCCATTCAATTCTGCCCTGTCTAAGTGAGTCTCTCATTTAGCCATTGTCAAAAAAGTTGAACCAAATGGATATCTTCCAGGAGTTCACAAATGCAAATATTCCGTAGGATGGCCCCTGATCTTGACCTCTGCAAAACACCCCCTCTGGATACATTTCCTGCCTTTTGGAAGATTTAACAATCATGATTTCTTTCTGCTCCATATTCGCCAGCCAGGCCATTTTGAGGATGTGTGTTATGTGGGACTATAGACATTGCTAATAGCTGTATTGCATTTTGTTTTTCAGGTGCTGAAAAACATCGCTGTTACAAACAAGGTAAATTCTAAATAATCTGCCCACAGATCTTTGCCTTTTCTATACCCAAGTTGCTTGTTTAAATTGCTCAGAGCTTGATTTCCTTGCTACATCAAGCAGGAGTCCTGGCTGCTCTGGTGTAAGTGGCCCTGGATTTCTTTCATGAACCTGGGTTTTCTCTTCTTCTGAGGTGGGTGCAGAGCTGGGGTCCTCTGCCTTCTGGGACACCTCTCTCCTCTCCTGAGGGTATGTCTACACTACGGAATAAGGTCGAATTTATAGAAGTCGTTTTTTTAGAAATCGGTTTTATATATTCGAGTGTGTGTGTCCCCACAGAAAATGCTCTAAGTGCATTAAGTGCATTAACTCAGCGGAGCGCTTCCACAGTACCGAGGCTAGAGTCAACTTCCAGAGTGTTGCACTGTGGGTAGCTATCCCACAGTTCCCGCAGTCTCCGCTGCCCATTGGAATTCTGGGTTGAGATCCCAATGCCTGATGGGGCTAAAACAGTGTCGCGGGTGGTTCTGGGTACATATCGTCAGGCCCCCGTTCCCTCCCTCCCTCCGTGATAGCAAGGGCAGACAATCATTTTGCGCCTTTTTTCATGAGTTACCTGTGCAGACGCCATACCACGGCAAGCATGGAGCCCGCTCACCCTATGTCTCCTGGGTGCTGGCAGACGCAGTACGGCTTTGCTACACAGTAGCAGCAACCCCTTCCCTTGTGGCAGCAGACGGTGCAATAGCACTGGTAACCCTCATTGTCATGTCCAAGGTGCTCCTGGCCACGTTGGCCGGGAGCGCCTGGACAGACATGGGCGCAGGGACTAAATTTGGAGTGACTTGACCAGGTCATTCTCTTTAGTCCTGCAGTCAGTCCTATTGAACCGTCTTATGGTGAGCAGGCAGGCGATACGGATTGCTAGCAGTCGTACTGTACCATCTTCTGCCAGGCAGGCAAGAGATGAGGATTGCTAGCAGTCGTATTCTACCATCTTCTGCCAGGCAGGCAAGAGATGAGGATGGCTAGCAGTTTTACTGTTCCATCTTCTGCCGAGCAGCCATGAGATGTGGATAGCATGCAGTCCTTCTGCACCATCTGCTGCCAGCCAAAGATGTAAAAGATAGATGGAGTGGATCAAAACAAGAAATAGACCAGATTTGTTTTGTACTCATTTGCTTCCCCCCCTCCCCTGTCTAGGGGACTCATTCCTCTAGGTCACACTGCAGTCACTCACAGAGAAGGTGCAGCGAGGTAAATCTAGCCATGTATCAATCAGAGGGCAGGCTAACCTCCTTGTTCCAATAACAACGATAACTTAGGTGCACCATTTCTTATTGGAACCCTCCATGAAGTCCTGCCTGAAATACTCCTTGATGTAAAGACACCCCCTTTGTTGATTTTAGCTCCCTGAAGCCAGCCCTGTAAGCCATGTCGTCAGTCACCCCTGCCTCCGTCAGAGCAACGGCAGACAATCGTTCCGCGCCTTTTTTCTGTGCGGACGCCATACCAAGGCAAGCATGGAGGCCGCTCAGCTCACTTTGGCAATTAGGAGCACATTAAACACCACACGCATTATCTGGAACCTGGCAAAGCGATACCGGGCGAGGAGGCGACGTCAGCGCGGTCACGTGAGTGATCAGGACATGGACACAGATTTCTCTGAAAGCATGGGCCCTGACAATGCATGCATCATGGTGCTAATGGGGCAGGTTCATGCTGTGGAACGCCGATTCTGGGCTCGGGAAACAAGCACAGACTGGTGGGACCGCATAGTGTTGCAGGTCTGGGACGATTCCCAGTGGCTGCGAAACTTTCGCATGCGTAAGGGCACTTTCATGGAACTTTGTGACTTGCTTTCCCCTGCCCTGAAGCGCATGAATACCAAGATGAGAGCAGCCCTCACAGTTGAGAAGCGAGTGGTGATAGCCCTGTGGAAGCTTGCAACGCCAGACAGCTACCGGTCAGTTGGGAATCAATTTGGAGTGGGCAAATCTACTGTGGGGGGCTGCTGTGATGCAAGTAGCCCACGCAATCAAAGATCTGCTGATATCAAGGGTAGTGACCCTGGGAAATGTGCAGGTCATAGTGGATGGCTTTGCTGCAATGGGATTCCCTAACTTTGCTGCAATGGGATTCCCTAACTGTGGTGGGGCCATAGACGGAACCCATATCCCTATCTTGGCACCGGAGCACCAAGCCGCCGAGTACATAAACCGCAAGGGGTACTTTTCGATAGTGCTGCAAGCTCTGGTGGATCACAAGGGACGTTTCACCAACATCAATGTGGGATGGCCGGGAAAGGTGCATGACGCTCACATCTTCAGGAACTCTGGTCTGTTTCAAAAGCTGCAGGAAGGGACGTTATTCCCAGACCAGAAAATAACTGTTGGGGATGTTGAAATGCCTATAGTTATCCTTGGGGACCCAGCCTACCCCTTAATGCCATGGCTCATGAAGCCGTACACAGGCAGCCTGGACAGTAGTCAGGAGCTGTTCAACTACAGGCTGAGCAAGTGCAGAATGGTGGTAGAATGTGCATTTGGACGTTTAAAGGCGCGCTGGCGCAGTTTACTGACTCGCTTAGAGCTCAGCAAAACCAATATTCCCACTGTTATTACTGCTTGTGTGTGCTCCACAATATCTGTGAGAGTAAGGGGGAGACGTTTATGGTGGGTGGGAGGTTGAGACAAATCACCTGGCTGCTGGTTACGCGCAGCCAGACACCAGGGCGGTTAGAAGAGAACAGGAGGGCGCGGTACGCATCAGAGAAGCTTTGAAAACCAGTTTCATGACTGGCCAGGCTACGGTGTGAAAGTTCTCTTTGTTTCTCCTTGATGAAACCCCCCACCCCTTGGTTCACTCTACTTCCCTGTAAGCTAACCACCCTCCCCTCCTCCCTTTAATCATTGCTTGCAGAGGCAATAAAGTCATTGCTGCTTCACAGTCATGCATTCGTTATTCATTCATCACACAAATAGGGAGATGACTACCAAGGTATCCCAGGAGGGGTGGTGCAGGAGGGAAGGAAAATGCCACACAGCACTTTAAGCACAGCACTTTAAAAGTTTACAACTTTAAAATTTATTGAATGACAGTCTTCTTTTTTTTGGGCAATCCTCTGTGGTGGAGTGGCTGGTTGGCCAGAGGCCCCCCCACCGCGTTCTTGGGCGTCTGGGTGTGGAGGCTATGGAACTTGGGGAGGAGGGCGGTTGGTTACAGAGGGGCAGCAGTGGCAGTCTGTGCTCCAGCTGCCTTTGCTGCAGCTCAACCATACACTGGAGCATACTGGTTTGGTCCTCCAGCAGCCTCAGCATTGAATCCTGCCTCCTCTCATCACGCTGCCACCACATTTGAGCTTCAGCCCTCTCTTCAGCCTGCCACTTACTCTCTTCAGCCCGCCACTTACTCTCTTCAGCCCTCCACCTCTCCTCCCGGTCATTTTGTGCTTTCCTGCACTCTGACATTATTTGCCTCCACGCATTCGTCTGAGCTCTGTCAGTGTGGGAGGACAGCATGAGCTCGGAGAACATTTCATCGCGAGTGCGTTTTTTTTTCTTCCTAAGCTTCACTAGCCTCTGGGAAGGAGAAGATCCTGTGATCATTGAAACACATGCAGCTGGTGGAGAAAAAAAAAGGGACAGCGGTATTTAAAAAGACACATTTTATAAAACAGTCGCTACACTCTTTCAGGGTAAACCTTGCTGTTAACATTACATACATAGCACATGTGCTTTCGTTACAAGGTCGCATTTTGCCTCCTCCCACCGCGTGACTACCCCCTCAACCTTCCCCCCTCCCTGTGGCTAACAGCGGGGAACATTTCCGTTTAGCCACAGGCAAACAGCCCAGCAGGAATGGGCACCTCTGAGTGTCCCTGAAGAAAAGCACTCTATTTCAACCAGGTGACCATGAATTATATCTCACTCTCCTGAGGATAACACAGAGAGATAAAGAACGGATTTTGGTTGAATGCCAGCAAACATACACTGCAATGCTTTGTTCTACAGTGATTCCCGAGTACGTGTTACTGGCCTGGAGTGGTAAAGTGTCCTACCATGAAGGACGAAATAAGGCTGCCCTCCCCAGAAACCTTTTGCAAAGGCTTTAGGACTACATCTAGGAGAACCGCAAATGCCAGGGCAAAGTAATCCTTTCACATGCTTGCTTTTAAACCATGTATAGCATTTTAAAAGGTACACTCACCAGAGGTCCCTTCTCCACCTGCTGGGTCCAGGAGGCAGCCTTGGGTGAGTTTGGGGGGTACTATCGCCAGGTCTAGGGTGAGAAACAGTTCCTGGCTGTCGGGAAAACCGGTTTCTCCGCTTGCTTGCTGTGAGCTATCTACAACCTCCTCATCATCATCATCTTCTTCGTCCCCAAAACCTGGTTCCGTATTGCCTCCATCTCCATTGAAGGAGTCAAACAACATGGCTGGGGTAGTGGTGGCTGAACCCCCTAAAATGGCATGCAGCTCATCATAGAAGCGGCATGTTTGGGGCTCTGACCCAGAGCAGCCGTTCGCCTCTCTGGTTTTCTGGTAGGCTTGCCTCAGCTCCTTCAGTTTCACGCGGCACTGCTTCGGGTCCCTGTTATGGCCTCTGTCCTTCATGCCCTGGGAGATTTTGACAAAGGTTTTGGCATTTCGAAAACTGGAACGGAGTTCTGATAGCACGGATTCCTCTCCCCAAACAGCGATCAGATCCCGTACCTCCCGTTCGGTCCATGCTGGAGCTCTTTTGCGATTCTGGGACTCCATCATGGTCACCTGTGCTGATGAGCTCTGCATGGTCACCTGCAGCTTGCCACACTGGCCAAACAGGAAATGAGATTCAAAAGTTCGCGGTTCTTTTCCTGTCTACCTGGCCAGTGCATCTGAGTTGAGAGTGCTGTCCAGAGCGGTCAGAATGGAGCACTCTGGGATAGCTCCCGGAGGCCAATACCATCGAATTGTGTCCACAGTACCCCAAATTCGAGCCGGCAACGTCGATTTAAGCGCTAATCCACTTGTCAGGGGTGGAGTAAGGAAATTGATTTTAAGAGCCCTTTAAGTCGAAATAAAGGGCTTCATTGTGTGGACGGGTGCAGGTTTAAATCGATTTAACGCTGCTAAATTCGACCTAAAGTCCTAGTGTAGACCAGGGCTCAGACTGCCTGAAACTAAACAAGGCGAAACAGGGCAGATATGGAAGACCAATGCTGACTAAAGCAGCTTTATGTATAGTTTAACAAATGATACAGAGAACAAGGGCACTAGCTGGGAACTGGATTGGTTGGCTATATGGATACTCAGGGCAGCTTGCTATTGGATAGGTATGCTGGGAAAAAGGATGTATAAAAGCCTGTGTAACTTCCTGCTCTGGGTGCAGGATTGGAGATTCTATTCTCCCTGTACCTTTTTGCAGCTGCAAATAAACTTTTCTGCTTCTCCACCCCGTTGTGATTATTGGGTGTAGCACAGCGGGTAGCGAACCAACCTCAGCTGTTGTTTAGCCTCTCGGCACTGGGTGCCGGCAACAATAACAATTATCAAAAAGTGTCATGTTTTCTCTAGTGACGTGCAAACATATTTTGCCACCAGGATAAATATGGACTAATTCTAATGAATTACCACAGATTTACATTGGTGTAACTGAAATTATGCATTCAATATCCTGTTTCAGGTTAGTAAAAATAAAAGAATGCTGTGGGTTTTGCGGACATGTACAAGATACAGATTTATAAAAACAACATGAAAACAGGTAGTTATGCTGGGGAAAGGGGAAGCCTTATTGAAGCTGGTGGGCATACCAGTTGTCCTTTATTCAGGATCAATGTAAAAACAATCAAGCTCTTTTGTGGAACAGATGGCTGACTTAATAGAAGTCACCATCAAGTAAAGTTGGACTAGGAGTTGAGCCATACAGTGAAAGGGGCTTTCACTAGGGTCTGAATGCAAATGCAGGGAGATGGGGTTCGGGCGGGGGGAGGAAGAGAGGGAGTGTGACACCGCAGAAGCACAAAGGAGCCCCAGAGAAGTATTTGTAGTGTGATCTCAGAAAAAGTTGAGAGAGAGAGAGAGAGAGAGAGAGCACGCGCGCTTTAGGGTAGACTGCTGGATAGAAAGAGGCTTGGAATTGTGAGCCAAGAAACTATTCCTGCTGTCGTTAGGGAAATAGAACTTTGTGTACATTCTTTGTAAATAAGCAGGATTGTGTCAAAAAAATACCTGACTCCATCACCCATTTCTCCCCCAATGGAAACAACTCACAAGACCCAAAATATTCACTAATTACTCATGTCAAAAGGGATAAGAATATTGTGAATTCTTTTGTTTTCCTGTTCTTCGATAAAGAATAGACCTGCTTCAGTAAAGAACCATAAACACTGAAAATACTGTTTTGTTCTCTCAGAGCTAGCTCTCAGTAGATCTAGAAAATAAGAGTGTTTGTTGTTACACAATCCTTAGAATTCAATTATTTGCACAAATCATTTTAATTTTCCTCTGATTAGGATTTAAAAATAAGCAATTAGATATTCTGTATAGTGTTTAGGAAATTTGTAGGATTAAGATCAGCATGTATTCTGTATACATGGCTTTACCACATATGCAACCTCACATCTACACTTGTAAGAGGACCTCATTTCCTGAAGCAGTTTCACACCACTTCAAGCTAGGACAGTTTTAAGCTACTTTATGTTTCAAATGTGAATGGTGTCCACTGTGTCAATTAATTTTTTTAAATTATGACCATGATCTAAGATCCACATTTTCAGAATTTTCTTACATCATTCATATGCTCGGATGAATAAGGCTGCTTTCCTGAACTGCAGTCCATATTTGGAACTGTCTTTATAGTTTAGACTCAACCACCCTTCTTATACAGTTTGGAAGTTGTTCGATACTCCCTTGGGACCAGATTTACTCTTCTTTACACAGATTTGGGCCCTAGTCGGGAAGCGACATACTCATGTAACCGAGGAGCAGAATTTGGCCCTCATATGGGTTCAGTCTCTCAGTTAGGCCTGTCTTTTTATCTTATCTATTGATATAGCATCCATCCCGAGAGTAGAAGAGCAGCTGTCCCATTTCAGACGAGATACATCAATACCTATATTGATTATTCACAATGTTTTTATCTTTGTTCTACTGTTCCTTTTGAGAGATAAGAAAGTAGAGTAAAAGTAAAATGTACTTTTTCTCCCAAATCTATGTGCCATTCCTGATCTTGATTGAACAGGGGAGAGCGTCTTTCCTCTGGATTAAGAATCCAGCTGAGACAACTACCCCAGCCCCACACATTCTACAAGGGAATCCAAAGTCAGAGCAGTGGCGTTCAGTGAAGGGTAGCTGCTCTCTTTGAACATCCTGATAGATGAAATAAAGGACTGGGGGTCATCATTAAAAGTACCTTAAATGGGAGCTCAATCCCCAAAGCTATGATTGCCAAATCAGGAAAAAAACAAGAAAGTATGTCGTCTCAGGGATTGGCATATTCAAGTTTACAAGAGAGACGATAAAGACTGGCCATGACGTAGAAAAATCAAAATTCAAGTTTGCCAGTAAGAAAAGAGCCTGAGTAATAGTCAGCTAAAGAATGGAAGGGACCAGTTTACCCAGGAAGTTACAAGAGCCTTTGTTAAATTGGAGAGCTACTTTTGTCCTTCTGTCTGCTTGCTTCTGGCAAAGGTTGACTCCGGAATAGAGGGGGAATCTCTTGGGGTCCAGCAGCTCTGCTGGCTTGGGAAAGTGTGCACTGCATCACCCACTCCTCCCTGTGTGAGACATTCTCTGTGCCTCTGTTTCGACAGTTCAAAACCCTTAAAAATATCTTTCTTTACAGCTCAATACAGAAATTGCCAGAACCTAGTCCTGTACTTTTTTCTTTAAAAACAAACAATGAAATGGGGATGTTTGCACGACAATGATATGAACCGATGTCTGTATTTTTATATCTTTAGACGCCCAACAAATACATAAAAATCTGCATGAAAATAACAATTAGTAAGTTTGCAAAACTGAGCAATGGAAAGTTCAGAAATGCCAGGATTCAGGGAGTCTGAGTACTGTGCACGTGCATTTTGACACAGTCTTGAATTGCACAATGGTAGTATTTTTTTCCACAGGCCCCTCATTCAGTGACCATTGAAGTGTTGTTTGTTGTTTGCCTTCCAACACTGTGTACATACTTCTGCAACGTGAACACATCAAGTCAGGTTCCAGGTCGCAGTCCTTCTCTTCCAGGGGCTCAGTGGCCAGGGCCCAGTATATCTAAAATATCAGGTAAATCCCTGGGATTAGGGGTGTGGCTGACAGGGCCTATTTCTCAGGCACCATGAAGTGTTCTACTATAAGGATGAGGCTTGTCTGTGCAGTAGATAGAGCTTTCTCAGGGGACAGTCTGTGACAGGAGAACAAACTCCCATGTCATTCCGAGGCTATTAGAGAGACAAGGTGGGTGAGGCATAGGGTGACCAGATAGTGAGTATGAAAAATCGTGATGGGGGTGGGGTGGGATTGATAGGCGCCTAAACCCCGAATATCTGGACTGTCCCTATAAACTTAGGACATCTGGTCACCCTAGCTGAGGTAATATCTTCTGTTGGACCAACTTCTGTTGGTGAAAGAAATAACCTTTCAAGGACCTGAAGGAGAACTCTGTGCACTCCTTTCACCAACAGAAGTTAGTCCAATAAAAGATATTACCATGACAGATGTGAGTCATATGATTAATGTACTAGAGGAAGCTACTCAGATACTTCATTGATGAGAACAGTAGAAAAACCTAGATAGAATAAAGTGAAGGAGAAAGAGAGAGCCTCTTTCTGAGATTATCCTTTTCCTTCTCCCTAATGATCCTATTTGCTAACAAAGATATACATTCTTAGTGCTGTTGTGGCTTTGTGCAGAAGTGTGAATTGTCTCAGTAGATTCTGATGTATTTTATCTTTTAGGCAAAGATATCGAAAACAGGGAATACAAACAACACATGTTATGCAAACCCGCACCACTAGGTGGAAGCAGATATTTTGAGTTGTCATTAATTGAGAAACCATTTCAAAAAGCAAAGTAATGTTCTTGGAATTCTGCTTTAAGCCACAAGGCACACAGCTAAGCAGAGTCATCTTTTGAGTGCGGGATCTTTAATTTTTTTTCCATACGAGAACCTGCTTAAAATCCCATTAATAAACTGTGTTCTCTTCAGTCTCCTATTTGTCTGTGCTGTGACGGAAAAATATAACTGTCTGTTAATAATGGCTTTTATTTGAAGCAGAGAGTTAGAAAACATGTGTGTAAAATGCTTTGAAGAAGAAAATCTCTCTAGAAATGCAAATTAGTATTATTGTTGTTATTGGGTCAAATTCTACAGTAGGTATTTAGGCTCCTAGCTTCCACTGATTTCAGACAGACAGACACAGACCCTTTGTTTTTTCTCCCTCCTCCCAGCTTTTGAAAGTATCTTGTCCCCTCATTGGTCATTTTGGTCAAGTGCCAACGAGGTTACCTTGAGCTTCTAAACCCTTTACAGGTGAGAGGATTTTTCCTCTGGCCAGGAGGGATTTTAAAGGGGTTTACCCTTCCCTTTATATTTATGACAAATGCATTTTCTGTATTTACCAGCTTTGTTTTCTTGCATCCTCAGTCATTTTGGGCCTTGTACATAATGTGTATAAATGGAATATTTATCATCCTCTCTGACTGTAATGTGTTTTAAGTGATGGTATATTGTCAAGCTGCATTCAGTATGGGTTAATCTGTTGATCCTCATTAGTGAGAGAAGTGTATGAATTACGAGCCCAAGCAGGATCCCGCTGCTCATTGCTGCAGCTCAACTTGCACTGCTGCAGAACACTATTTGCGTGTGTGCACAAGGCTTGTGTTGTGAAAACCTTGCCCCCTGTAAATACACTCAAAGTCAACCTCTGATCCAGCTCTTGTCAAATGCAGCCAGTTAACATCACAGTGACCACGGGTGTAAAGCTGTGGCCTCCTCCTTTTGAGGGTCTACTGTTGCCCAAGTTCTAAGTCAAGCTGTGGCAGTGTTTGGGTGATGATGTGCTAATTTATGAGCTCCTTGATGCCTGCACAGTGTTTGTCATGGTTTTGCCACACATACTCTTGTTCTGTTCTTGATCTAAATTTATTCTGTGGCATGACATAGTTCATGGTGTTACTTGTCACATGCATGAACACTCTTCCCATCTGTAACCCTTCTGCCCGTCAGAGTTGGCAGCAACAAGGGCCGGGTTCAATATCTAGGGGTTCCATTCCAATAACACAATGCAAACCGGCTCGAGCCCCCACCCAGTGACCTGGGAAAAATATATACCACCCCCGCTGGGCGCCTCCAAGAGGCAATACTTCCCCTCTCGCAAGCACATAGTCTGAGTGTAGCAAAAGTCTTTTAATAACAGAGAGAAACAATGTGGCATTATGTTGGGGAAACACCACCAACAGGATTCATAACACAACCCATGAGCAAAAACAACCCCACCCCAGGCAAATTGGGGCATGCCCTTTTCCCTTTGGTTCTTGAGTCCAGCAACCCCAAATCACCCAAAGTCCCAAAAGTCCAATGCCCCAAAAGTCTCTGTCCCTGGTCAGGGCAGCCCCAGAGTTCGAAAGTTTATCGGCGGAGCTTTACCTCCCAACCTGGGTGGAAATGGGACAGGGGTAATAGGCACCTTACGTGATCTGAAGCTGACCGCCCCATAGCTCCATAGCGGCGCTCCGCCAGCCGCCCCACGAACTCCTTCGCTCAGCTGCGCTCCGCTCCGCCAGCCGCCCCACGAACTCCTTCGCTCAGCTGCGCTCCGCCAGCCGCCCCACGAACTCCTTCGCTCAGCTGCCCCACGAACTCAGCTCCACGGCCCACAAGCAGCTCCTGCCATCCACACACTGCTCCGCGTCGAACTGCTTCACCAGCCGTCCCGCAAACTGCTCCACAATATATCTTCAGGCTCCCCCACTACTTAACACAACACTCAGTGATTTCAGCTCTTAGGTGAATTCAGCTTATAGTAGGGGAGCCCCAGTGCTGGTGCACTGTCAGCCCAAAGTGAGCTCAGCAGCCTATAACTAGACTTCTAATGAAATCAAAATTAGCTCTGATATTCCACAGTGGAGAGAGGAGGAAGTGCAATCAGCATGTAAGGCCCTCACCAAGGGGCCCATGCCACCAAGTACTACTACTTGTCCCCAGCCTCTCTCCATTCACACAGTTTTGGAACCCATGACCCTTGCCTAGCGAGTGCTACTTAGTTGATGGTGAATCCCTCCATCATAACAAAAGGCCACGTACAGTTCCAAGCACAGTTCCCATAATCAGGGTAATAACAATTTATTCTTCCTGCCCCAATAACAGAGACACTGGGGATCCCACAGCAGCCAAAGTGACCATTTGGGCAGCTATGGTCTCATTCTAGGCGTGGTGGGTGTGCCTATGCAAATGAGATCGGCCCCTGAAGTTCTTTTCCACAACTTGCCACACCTCACCACCAGATGTCAGGGTGGAGCTCATCCTGACACTGCTTACATCCTCCCCCCAGCCGAGACTTTGTCGTCCCGACAAATCACACTCCCTTTATACCAACTCATTGGTTTCCTCCAAAGGGCCTCAGGAAGCCCACTTTAGCTTCCACAAGCCTGTGTGCTAAATGTATTGGCTCCTCACTAGTCACCCCAGGTGCATCATAAGTTAACCGTTTCACTGGTCTTATCACCCTGTCTCGTCTATTGAGAATCTCTGTTGCCGAGGTAGGGGGAACATCCTCTTGAGTGACGGATGGAGAGGCTTCCCTGGAGGGTCCCTCGGCTACTGGCGTAGGCCCCTGCACTCCTAGTTCTAACGCTGGAGGGTCCAAGGTGCCCAGGACATCCTCTACCTGTCTGTCCCCATTGTCCAATAACCTGTGTGTGTCATCACAGGGGGGTCTCATCAGCAGCACCGGGGTATCAGAAATGGGCCTAAATAGTTCCGCCATTGGGTTTAGGGCGGAAGAGGGAAAACTCTCGTTTGGTTCAGCTGATCGAGACTGAAATCTTGTCTCCATCCCAGGATACACCAGGGTTGTGTCTTCCTCCTCAGACTCACTCTCAGATGTGCAGAATAGGGGTAAGTTAGCTGCAGGGGGCCCACTGTCTGTGTTGGATGGCGGCTTTGGTCTAGCACCTCTGTTCTGCCCGGCGGCCCTGCCGTGGCCCATCTCACAAGGGGTGCTTACCAATTCCCCCACAGGGAGCAAAAGGTTTCTATGCACCGTCTTTATTTGCCCTGGACCGTCTTCAGGTTTGATCTTGTAGACTGGCAGATCTCCCAGCTTTTCCATCACCAGGTAAGGTATTGCCTTCCATCTGTCAGCTATCTTGTGTTTGCCAGCAATACCCAAATTTCGCAGCAGGACTCTGTCCCCCGGCTGGAGCTCCTGCGAACGCACTCTAGCATCATATCGATGTTTGTTGCGGTCTGCGTTCTTCCGAGCCGCAGCGGTAGCTAAGCGATAAGCATCCCGCAGCTTTTCTCTTAGTCGGGATACATACTGCTGATGAGTTTCATAGCTATCTCCATCCTCTGATACACCAAAGCACAAGTCTATGGGTAATCTTGGTTCTCGCCCAAACATCAAGAGATATGGGGTGACTCCCGTAGCATCGTTCTTTGTGGCATTGTAGGCATGCACCAGAAATGCGACATGCTGGCTCCAGGTTGCCTTCTGCTCTGGTCGCAAAGTTCCCAACATATCTAATAGGGTTCGATTGAACCTCTCGGGCTGAGGATCACCTTGGGGGTGATAAGGCGTTGTCCTAGACTTTTTAATTCCTGCTATCTTCAGCACCTCCTTCAGAAGGTGACTCTCAAAATCCCGCCCCTGATCAGAGTGTATCCGAGCCGGGAATCCATAGACTGAGAAATATTTGTCCCACAATACTCGAGCAACGGTGGTGGCCCTCTGATCACGTGTGGGATATGCTTGTGCATACCGTGTAAAATGGTCAGTCACTACTAGAATGTTTCCAACATTCCTCTTGTCTACCTCCACAGACAAGAAATCAATGCATACCAACTCCAAAGGTTTGTTGCTGGTGATGTTCTTGAAATATGCAGCCCTCGTGGGCAGAGTTTTCCTTTGAACACATCGAGCGCAAGTCTCACATTTCCTGCGAACATCTTCAGCCATTCGGGGCCAATAGAACCTACTACGAATAAGTTCCAGGGTCCTCTCCATCCCTAAATGCCCAAAGTCATCATGCAGGGCCCTCATGGCCAGGGCTCTGTACTTTTTTGGCAGTACTAGTTGTGCTCGTTGTTTTTGTAAAGGGTCAGTGGTCATTCGGTGTAGCACTCCCTGAATCAGTTTTAGTTTGGTCCATTCTCTCAATAGTAGTTTACCCTCCGGGTTAGGTGGGACAACCGCAGCTGGGCTTCGCCCCTCCCTTTTGGCAAGTAGTGTATCACGAATGTCAATATCTTGCCGCTGGGCTTCTTGCCAGTCAGCCGCATTGAGCATGGGCAAAGGAGATTGGTCTAATGCAATATAGTTCACCGAAGCAGAAGGCATGCATTCAGGGGGCAGGCCCAAAGCTTCTGCAACACATCCCTGAAAGTCTTCACGGGCCTCTGGCTCTCAGCGACTCACACTGCAAATAGCTCTCACTCCATCTGTGGGTATCACAGCAACTTCTGGAGCCTGCGGACGCCTGGACAATGCATCTGCATCTACATTGCTTCTCCCTGATCGGTACTGAATGCTGAACTCATAGCTAGCCAAGGCGGCCACCCATCTCTGCCCTGTAGCATCCAGCTTAGCACTTGTTAACACATAAGTCAGTGGATTGTTGTCTGTCCACACCTGGAACTGAGCACCATACAAGTAGTCTCGAAATTTCTCAGTGATGGCCCATTTCAAGGCCAAAAACTCCAGCTTGTGGGTGGGATAGCGAGTTTCACTATCAGACAATCCTCGGCTGGCAAAGGCTACCGGTTTACATTTGCCTTCCACTTCCTGGTACAGGACTGCTCCCAGACCCTCCAAACTGGCATCAGTATGCAGGATAAATGGTTTGCTTGGGTCAGCAAAAACTAGGACTGGAGCATGAGTTAGGCAAGTAATGATTTCTCGAAAAGCCCTTTCACATCTCTCATCCCACCGTGGCCCAAATGGTGCAAAGGGGCCATTGTGTCTCTGCACAGGAGGCTTTGGGGACCTCCCCTTATTCTTGGACTTAGATTTGTTCTTGCTGGACTGATGTCCCCTGGTAAGATCATTCAGAGGCTTTACAATCGTAGCATAGTTTTTCACAAATCTGCGGTAGTAGCCACTAAATCCAAGGAAGGTCTTGAGTTCTCTGTAGTTACTTGGACGTGGCCATGTAGTGAGTGCTTCTATTTTATCAGGATCGGTACTCACACCTTCTTGGGACACAATGTGACCCACATACTTCACTGAGGTTCTGCAGAACTGGCATTTGTCAATTGAAAGCTTCAGACCATAATCCTCCAACCTATCAAGCACTTTAAGAAGTCTTTCTTCATGCTCCTCTAAGGTTCTTCCAAACACAATCAGGTCATCCAAATAAACTAACACTTGCAGTAAATTCATGTCTCCCACAACTTTCTCCATGAGACGTTGAAAGGTGGCAGGTGCTCCAGAAATCCCTTGGGGCATGCGTTCGAACTGATAAAACCCTAATGGGCAGATGAAGGCTGTCTTCTCCTTATCTTCTTCTCCCAGAGGGATCTGGTAGTATCCACTTCGAAGATCCAACACAGAGAACCACTGGCTTCCCAGCAAACAGTCTAAGGCGTCTTGCACTCGAGGCATAGTGTACTGGTCGACCACAGTACGGCTGTTTAGGGTGCGGTAGTCAATACACATCCGGATTTTCCCATTCTTTTTGCGGACTACCACAATGGGTGAGGCGTATGGGCTGCGGGACTCTGTAATGATGCCATTCGCAGCCAGCTCCTGAAGATGATGTCGCACATCTTCCATCTCAGAGAGAGCAATCTTCCTAGATCTCTCCCTGAAAGGTCGAGAGTCATGTAGTCTGATATTGTGCTCTACTCCTTTTGCACATCCCACATCCCACTCATGCAGTGAGAACACCTTGGATCTTTCACAAAGTTTCTTCCTCAGGCGATCTTTCCAGTCCTCGGACACTGGTGAATCTCCAAAGTCAAACTTTGCTGGGTCTATTGCCGAAACTGGAGTTTCATACTGGGGTTTTACAATCGACTCAGGCTCAAAGAGGTCTGCTATCTTTTGTCCTTGCTTCACAAAAATATCACGACTCGTTTCATTAGCAATCAGTATAGTCACCCTTTCCTGGGCTTCAGCAGGTAGGGTTATGACTCCACTGGGGACCAGCACTCCTTCAGGGAGCTCTCCTCCCATTGGCTGCTCTATCATTGCTAACGTCCCTTTACTGCCTTTCAGACAGGTACTCATGACAAGCACTTCTTGCTCCGTCCTTGCAGGCACTACTAAGGGGGTTGTGCCCGCGTACTTCAGTGCCCCAAGCGGTAGCTCAGATGTGTCCCTTTTAGCACTCTCAATTTTCCTATAGGCTTCAGCACAAAGCGTATGGATCATCAGGGTATTCAGGTACTGGTCCCCAGCCCGCCTTCTGCAGTAATCCGCGAGTACCTTGAAGAGACTGGAGTTGGTCCCTATCAGCACAGACACATCGGAAGTCCCTTTAGGGTCAGGGCATATTAAGGCAGCTGTGTCTACCTCTTCTCTTACCCCAGCAACCTCCTCTGAGAATTCCAGGTGCACTATGACATACCCTTGATAGGGGTATTCATCCATGCTGAGGCCACATAGGCCAAGGCCAGTCAGTGGCTGTATAGGCAGGTGCCTAAGCATCTGTTGGTAGAATGACTGAAATATAATAGTCACTTGAGATCCAGTGTCAAGCACTGCTTTACACTCCACCCCTTCGATCCTCACCATGACCTCTGCTCGAGGCCCTATCAGTCCTGCAGGGATCCCAGCTGGACAGTCTTTTCTGGGGGAATCTTCAAATCCTGCAGACCTGGGGGGTCCCCGTCCCCAGACCCTCTGGCAGCTACCGGATCTCTCCCAACTGATCCTCAGCTTTCCATACACTAAGGAGGGGTTTTCTTCATTACGGCACTTGGCAGCACTGTGTCCATCCTGACCACATCGGTAGCAGAAGAATTGACCTTTCCCCCTTCGCCTGGGGGGGATGGTGGCTCTAAGTGCGGGCTTCTCAATCGCCACAGTTTGAGGCTTCTTATTCCTAGAAGTCTTAACTCGGTCAACGGTACTTTGCAGCTCAGCTATCCGTTCCGTCAGGACCTGCATTTGTTGGGCAAGTTCCTCTCTGGTGCTCACCATCAGTACACTGGCCATTTGCAGTGGTGTTGTGCTGGCTGGCTCCGATGTTTGGGCTTCCCAAAACTCACTGGCAGCCTGCCTTTCTTCCTCCTCTCTGACCTCTTTTATCAGCTGGGAGTAACTTGGGGGATGTTCCCGTCGTTCTCTTAGCCGGAGATGAAGTAGAATCGGGTTCTGATACTGAGTTCCTCTTACAATTTGAGCCAGTCTGGTCTGATCCATCTGCTCAGCAGTCACTGCTCCCCTCATGACAGCTCTCTGAAGCAGTCTCTCCAGTCTCTGTATGTAGGCTGAAGCCTTCTCGCCCTTTTGTTGTCGGGAATTAAGGAACTTACAGTAGCTGTCTTCAGGGCCCTCTACGCTCCCAAAGTTGTGTTCAAGGGCCTCTAGGCAGTCCTTCACACTGACCCCAGGGTCAATGAGCTTCAGGGTGCGAATCACATCTAATGCTGGGCCGCCAAGGCTCTCTATAAGGCATCTTCGCTTTTCTGCATCTGGTACGGCCCACTCTTGCAGCATTTCAGTGGTATGCTCTAACCAGGGTTCAAACTCCTCCTCCCCAGCAAATAATCTTAACTTACGACAAGAGTCTGACTCAGCATGGGGCAGCACAACCTTTTCCAATATTTGCCCCAGAGCTTTTGTCCAATCATCAGCCGAGGCTGCAGCCTCCGAGCTAGAAGCTGCTGAGCCAGGGCCCAACAAACCTGACATATTAGCCATTATACAAACAGTAATTTCCTCAAAATATAAGCACAAACAAAAAAAAATATAAATTGTTTCCCAATGTAGTGGATCACTCAACAGGTGCTTGCGAGGGGTACTGACCCAGGCGATCCCGGACGAGCCCCCAAAAATGTAACCCTTCTGCCCGTCAGAGTTGGCAGCAACAAGGGCCGGGTTCAATATCTAGGGGTTCCATTCCAATAACACAATGCAAACCGGCTCGAGCCCCCACCCAGTGACCTGGGAAAAATATATACCACCCCCGCTGGGCGCCTCCAAGAGGCAATACTTCCCCTCTCGCAAGCACATAGTCTGAGTGTAGCAAAAGTCTTTTAATAACAGAGAGAAACAATGTGGCATTATGTTGGGGAAACACCACCAACAGGATTCATAACACAACCCATGAGCAAAAACAACCCCACCCCAGGCAAATTGGGGCATGCCCTTTTCCCTTTGGTTCTTGAGTCCAGCAACCCCAAATCACCCAAAGTCCCAAAAGTCCAATGCCCCAAAAGTCTCTGTCCCTGGTCAGGGCAGCCTCAGAGTTCGAAAGTTTATCGGCGGAGCTTTACCTCCCAACCTGGGTGGAAATGGGACGGGGGTAAGAGGCACCTTACGTGATCTGAAGCTGACCGCCCCATAGCTCCATAGCGGCGCTCCGCCAGCCGCCCCACGAACTCCTTCGCTCAGCTGCGCTCCGCTCCGCCAGCCGCCCCACGAACTCAGCTCCACGGCCCACAAGCAGCTCCTGCCATCCACACACTGCTCCGCGTCGAACTGCTTCACCAGCCGTCCCGCAAACTGCTCCACAATATATCTTCAGGCTCCCCCACTACTTAACACAACACTCAGTGATTTCAGCTCTTAGGTGAATTCAGCTTATAGTAGGGGAGCCCCAGTGCTGGTGCACTGTCAGCCCAAAGTGAGCTCAGCAGCCTATAACTAGACTTCTAATGAAATCAAAATTAGCTCTGATATTCCACAGTGGAGAGAGGAGGAAGTGCAATCAGCATGTAAGGCCCTCACCAAGGGGCCCATGCCACCAAGTACTACTACTTGTCCCCAGCCTCTCTCCATTCACACAGTTTTGGAACCCATGACCCTTGCCTAGCGAGTGCTACTTAGTTGATGGTGAATCCCTCCATCATAACAAAAGGCCACGTACAGTTCCAAGCACAGTTCCCATAATCAGGGTAATAACAATTTATTCTTCCTGCCCCAATAACAGAGACACTGGGGATCCCACAGCAGCCAAAGTGACCATTTGGGCAGCTATGGTCTCATTCTAGGCGTGGTGGGTGTGCCTATGCAAATGAGATCGGCCCCTGAAGTTCTTTTCCACAACTTGCCACACCTCACCACCAGATGTCAGGGTGGAGCTCATCCTGACACTGCTTACACATCACTGGTCCATCCGTCGTGGACTTATATGTGGATGCCTTGCCCGGATGTTAACAGCTGCAATGAGCAAGCATTCTTACAATTACTTGTGCTCCTACCTGATGCTGCATTTTTGAAAGTCCCGACTTTATGGAGCCAGGTGTAGACTGTGAGGGGTGCAGAACACCAGCATAAAGACAGGCAAACTCTCTGTGCTGACCATGCCCTTAGCTTCTTGCAGAGCGGCCTGCTGTTTATGTACTAAAAATGGAGTAGGCCTCAGCTGTGTGCCACTGGATACTTTCCATCTTGTGCAAATGTACGAGTCCCCAGTTTACACAATGGCATGGAACGGGGGCTGAGTCACATCAGACCCTGACTCAGGAAGAAAGTTCCCGAAATAAGTAGCACTATATTAGTTATCTGCTGGTACCTGGTCAAAGGGGGCTTTTTGCTTGCTTTATTATCCACTTGTCTGTTTGTTGTGCTGTTAAGATGTGTTAATTAATTAATGACAATTAAGGACCATCTTGTTCTCTGTTTGTACAGGTCCGAGCGCAATGGGATCCTGATCTGTGACTGGGACTGTGAGGCAGTACTGCAATACAAATAATCACATGCTGATCTCCAGAAATATTTTTATAGCGTGGCCATCCCCACTAGCTTAAGAGATTAGTCACGGTAAATGGAAGTATGTGAACCTGACATCTGCAGTTTAACTCAGTCCCCTTGTCTCCTGCGCTGAGTGTTCTTTCTGCTCAATACACAATCAATGGTAGGCATGCCCACAGAATAGGGTTATGAAGATGGGTCTCTGGGAGGCTTTGACTTCCTCTACCATGGGATGCTATTGCAGGAAGGAGGTTTGCTGGGAAGAGATGGGGTCCGTCTGACCAAGAAGGAGAAGAACATCTTCATGCACTGACTCACCAACCTTAGGAGAAGAGCTTAAAACTAAGTTCAGAGGGGGCAGGTGAAAAAAGCCACCAGGTAAAAAAAGGTGGCCTTAATAGAGAACTAGCTGTGTGCGGAGAAGTAGATGTGGAAAATTGCAGTAGAATTACAGGAGAAACAAGAGGGAAATCCATGGGGGCATCCGCTTAACATCTTAGATGTCTGTACACACAAGCAAGGAGTAATAATAATGGGGAATATGCAGTAAGAACTGGGAGTTTTAGTACATGAATCTTAACTGAGCTTAACTGCATCACAGATACTTGATGGGATAAATCTCATGACTGGACTATTGGTATAGAGGGCTATAGCTTGTTGAGGAAGGACAGGCAGGAAAAAAAAGAGAGGACATATTGCATTGTAAACCTGTTCTGAGGTCCAGAAGGAGGTGAGAAGCAGACCAGTTGAAAGTCTCTGAGTAAAGATAAAAGAGGGACTAAACAGGGGTGAGGTCCTGGTAGGGGGTCTATTACAGACCACCAAATCAGGAAGAGGAGGGAGACGAGGCATTTCTAGAATAAACAACAGCAATTTGCAAAACACAAATCCTGATCGTAATGGGGGACTTTACCTACCCAGACATCTGCTGAAAAAGGAATATGGTAAAACTCAAAATTACCCAATAAGTTCCTGGAATGTACTGGGGACAATGCTTTGTTTCAGAAAATGGAGGAAGTAAGCGGGGGGACAGCCACTGTAGACTTGATTCTGACCAGCAGGGAGGAGCTGGTTGTGAATGTGAAGGTGGAAGGTGATTTGGGTGAAAGGGATCAGGAAGGATAGATTTCATGATTCTAAGGAAAGGAAGGAGTGAGAATGACAGGAGAAGGACTGCCAAAAGCAGACTTTAACATCCTCATAGAATTGGTAGGTAGCGACCCATGGGGAAAAAGTCTAAGGCATAAAGGAGTTCAGGAAAGCTGGCAGTTTAACCTCCAGGAGACAATATTAAAGGCACAACTGCCAATGCAAAGGAAAGACAGGAAGAATAGTAAGAGGCCAATGGCTCCATCAGAAGTTTTGTAATGACCTGAAAATCAAAAAGAAATCCTACAAAATGGGGAAACATGAACGAATTACTAAGGAGGAGTACAAAAGTATAGCATGTCCGTGTAAGGGCAAAATCAGAAAGGGTAAGGCACAAAATCACTTATACATAGCAAAGGACACATGTCATTGGAATTCTTTTTCCATATGGTTTACTGCAAAGAGTGTCATCACTCTGAATGCTTTGAAGGCAACATCATCTCCAAAATCAAGTGTGGCCTCTACATATGGCCATACATATGACACCACACTGTATTAAACACAACAAAAAATAATTTAGTTGATTTGTTTGGCGGGACATGGAAATGAAGAATAAATTTCAATGCATTGTAAAACAATATAAAATCAATATTTGTAATACAGTCCAATAAGATTTCATCAAGCTTTTTAATCAACCGAATTAAAAAGCAAAGGAAACCAACCACCCACACTCAAGTGTCACTGTGCATTCCAACCAACCAACCACACTCAAGTGTCACTGTGCATTCTCCAAGGCAGTTTCTTCTCTTTCTTTGTTTGGTGCTTTTATTTTCTATCCATTCAACCAGGAGCAGATTTTCCAGTAAAACCAATATTGGAAAGTGTGGCAAACTGAGAGAGGGACGGAACCAAAATTCAAAATGATTTAGAGCAAATGAGAAATTCTACACTGGAGCAAATTTAGCCACCTATTGGACTGCGTACATGGATGGGCCCAGATATTGAAATGTATTTAGGTTCCTCACATCTATTGATTTCAGTGCGAGTTAGGAGCCTAAATCTCTTTGAGGCTCTTGTCCATGTCATCACAGCATCTACCTGGTCAGCAGCAGTTTATGTGCTATGTCACAGTCACAGCGATGTCATAATAGTGCTTGCATAATCTGAACTGTTTATCCTGGACAGGACAGGACAGTCTGAGAGGCCAGCTGCCTATCAGTACTAGAGCTCTTTGGAGAAAGGACTGGAGGAAGTGTTGAGGAAAGATTAAAACATGAATAAATTTGTGAGTGAGCAGGAGGTAACCGACAGAGGTAAGGGTCAGCACTGTATTCTCTATATCCATTCTATATTCACACACACATTTAGAAAGCATAGGCATACAGATGAGCTGTAATGTTCTCCTTTTGTATGAGCAGAACCTCAGCTGCTGGAAACCAGTGTCCCTCTGTTGACTTCCTTGTAGCTGTGTTGATTTACACCAGTTGAGGAGTTGGCCTACAGCCTCTGGACCTGGAAACTTTCCTGAGAATCTGAGTTTCTAGGGAATGTTATGGGGGAGGTCTTCCTTCTTTTCTCCCAGTTGTTTTATGTTTGTTATGAGCCCTCATTTTGTGTCTTCTGCATCCATGAAGCCAACTCCATCAGAGAGAGGGGAAATTAGAACAAAAAAGGCAGAAGGACTTCTCCTCTAGCTGTCTAAATGAAGCTCTGCTAATATCTTAAATGCAAGAGTACAAAGCATGGGGTCACATTTCTTAGCAACACTAGTGCTCCTCATCCCACATGGATGGGCAATGTAGGTTACAGATATGATTCCGTTTGCATCTGGGTGTTACAACTGAAGGATGCAATTTGCATAACGGATGGGCAGTCTTTCCTGGGAAGGGGAAATCTTGTTACTTCCTCCTTCATGCTTGGAATGCTGTTACAATGGAGACAGGTAAATACGGCATTTCAGATTTCTTGTGAAATATTAAGTCTCCTGGAGAATTTCTGCCCGGAGCGAAGAGATACATGGGAGATCAAATCCTGATTTTTTTCATACACCAGCTATTTCATTGTTTCCTAGAGTTGAAGGCCAGAAGGGACCATTAGATCATCTAGTCTGACTTCCTGTATTTCACAGGCCACTAAATTTCACCTAGCAACCCTACCCTGAACCCCAAAACTTGTCTTTAACCCCAAAACCCTGAAAACATTTCAGTCTTTAGGAGACAAAACTGTTGTGTGCCATCGGAAGAGGACAGGAGAGACTGAGGTTCCACCAATGCCTGAGGCCCTTGCAATGGTCGAGAATTGATTAGGTCAGATATACTCAGATTATCCTAGCAGGTGATCAGTGCCCCATCCTCCCACTCAAAGGTCCCTGCCAATCCGACCAGGGGCAAATTCCTTCCCACCCACAACTCTGGAGATCAGTTGGACCCTGAGCATGTGAACAGGACAGCTAAGGAAACAGATTCTCTGAACCATCTTAGAGCACTGGTCCACCCTACCAGGTGTCCCATCTCCTGCTATGGTCAATCCCTGACGCTTTAGATGAAGGTTGGAGGGACTCAGCCCACCCCACCCCACTCACAGCGTACACCTCGCCAATTGTGCATGGGGGTGGGGGGGGAATTCCTTTATGACCTCTACAGGCAACTGTACAGGGGGGAGGGATAGCTCAGTGGTTTGAACATTGGCCTGCTAAACCCAGGGTTGTGAGTTCAATCCTTGAGGGGGCCATTTAGCGATCTGGGGCAAAAGTTGGGGATTGGTCCTGCTTTGAGCAAGGGGTCGGACTAGATGACCTCCTGAGGTCCCTTCCAACCCTGATATTCTATGAACTGGATGAACTCTGTTCCATGAGTCTTCTCTGCAAGTATTTAAACTACCATAAAAGAAGATTAAAGGCTTTCTTCAAAACAAGGGGCCTAAAGTTAGGCTTCTAAATTCATACTGAGCTCTCCAACAGTGGCCTGATTTTCAAGAGATACCGAGCCCCAAAAGTTCCCAGCATAGCCAATAGGTACATCTGGGTGCTCAGGATTTTTGAAAATGGGGCCCTGACTAAGCAAAACTCTTAAGCATGTGCTTCACTTTAGCTCTATTTCTTGGCTTAGAGTTAAATTATTACTCTGTATGCTATCAAAACTCATCAATTGACAGTAAAGAGGGAAAGGAAGATTATTTTATGGGGGGATCCACTTGAAAGGAGCAAATTTGCTTCATTATGATTTCCCCCCAAGCACACTGGGTAGTTCAGCAAACAAACCTGGTCATGAGGAGGAAGGAAGAGGATTTCCACGATTCCCAGGTCTACTTCTCACAGTGTTGGGGCTCCTGCAGAATCTTGACTGGATAGTGAATTAAAGAGGCCAGCACCAATTTCTGCTATCCTTTTATTTAATTTCAGGTGCTTATAATGAGGTTGTCTCCCTCCTGGCACATATGGATGATCAAGATAAGGGCAAAATTGCCCTCAGGATTGCCTTTATAGCCGAGACCAAGCTGGCTATCGTTCTGACAGTTCTGCTCGAGAAACTGCAAAAGGATGAGGTAGGGCAGTTTCATGAAATTACATCCGCTTTCCAGGTGTCCACACCAAATTCTGCCTGACTTCATGGGGGTACAGGGGACTGCACGGGGATAATTCAGTGTAGAACTTGGCCTGGCGCACCATCAGGAGAATCAGTATTCGCCCTTCTGTCCTCAGGCGTAAACTCATCATGCAAAATGCTGTTCTTACAGATCAGGATGATATCATGCTCTATAAAGAGAGCATTGTCCTTTTACACACAGTGGAGTACATGGGCTGTAGACAGTAAAAGTACACGATCGGACTAGCAGTAATCTCTTCTAATAATACTTTGCCCTTCTTTCGCATCTTCATCCAAAAATCTCAAAGCACTTCCCTAATACTAATGAATTAAGACTCACAGCACCCTTGTGAGAATGGGAAGCATTATCCTCATGTACGGATGACTTGTGTCACAGGGAATTAAGTAACTTGCTCAACACCACTTAGCAAGTTAGTCAAAGAATGTGAATAAAACCCAAGTGAACTGACTCCCTGCTCTAAATCCTAGCCAACACTCCTTTATTATGATGACATATTATTGAGATTATAGCATTGAAGGGACCCTTATCTATATATTTTCTACTGGGGGAATTCTGCAAGAAAAAAATAAAAATGATGCGTACAATATTTTAGAAGTTCTGCAAAATTCTGCATATTTTGTTTGTCAAAATAATACAATATAATTACACCCGTTAAAATTATTTTGGGTTATTTATTTCAAAATACCTGTCAGCAAGTATGTCTGTTTGAATACAGACAACAAAAAGGATTCAGGAAATGTTTTTTGACAAACTGATTCCTTACTATGCATGTTAATACAGAACTCAAAGTAATAATTCATTTAAACTCAATACAGAACCATATTTCTTGCACCCCTTAGGCGCAGTGCAAAGGCTTGGTAGAGTCAGGGGTAATGGAGGAGCTGAGGGAGAGGGAAGTAAATTGCTGGGAAGGAGCCTGGGTGTGAACTTGGAGCGTTGCTGGGTATGGGTGGGAAAAGTATGGAAGAGTTTTTTTGGGAGGGACGGGAAGGAATTGTTAGGCAGCTCCCCCCATGCAGACCCTGTCTGACCCCTAACCTCTCCCATTCAGTAAGGCACATCTGCCCCTGTCTCCATGTGTTCCTGCACACCCGTGGGTCCTGGCACCCCCTGTCCACATGTGTCCCTCCACCCCGACTCAGAAACCCACTCCCGTGTAGATCTAACGGCTGAGCTCATTGCCCCTGGGAGCGGTTGAGGACTTACTGCAGGAGTTGGGTATTTTATATTCCACATTTACAAATTCTGCCTGGAGTGGCTAGAGCAAGGGCAAGGTGCTCATTTTTATTGTTTGTTCTGAATAAATGAAACTAGAGAAGGTGGCAGTGAAGGGCGCTTCCTCTGGCTCTTTTCTCTCCAGGAAGATTAAACGATGTCAGTTGCTCGGCTGCTTCTGAAGCGCTGCTCAATGCGGTGCTTGTGGAGGGCCGGGCACGTTTTACACCAATTAAGCCACCAATTAGGGCAGGGGCTTATTAGCCACATTGCTGTCTGGTCGGCAAGAAAGAGTTTTCCCAATTCTTCTCTTTTATGTTTTGTCCCCAGCAAAACAGAGTAGACATTTACTGTGTCCTGGAGAAAGTCTTACAGCAGGACACCCAGGGCCTGGAGAGAAGGCTTCTGAAGAAAATAATTACACTAGCCTCAAACCACATGAGAGAGACTCAGGTAAGTTAGTTCTCCCGAGATACCAGTCAAAGGATCCAAAGCTTTAACTCATTCAAACTCTCTTTTGGGGGGATAAACTATATACTGAAATGAAAATGTATTCTTCTGTTAGAGGCCCACACCTTCCTCCAGACCAAAGCCCAGGTCCTAGACAGCACTTGTGCACATGCATAAGATGGGACAACTCACATGCTGAAAGTTACACATGTGCTGAAGTGCTTTGCAGGATCAGGACCTGAGACACATGATCTCAGACCCAGAGACAGGCCTATGGTGTCTTAAGGAGCAAGTCTTTCCCGAAGTCTACTCAGGATTTCATTATTGATACTGATTTTATGGGGAAGGCGCTCTGATACTGTAGCGATAAGTGGCAGTATAAAGCCCCAAGACAGACAGAATCTGAGCTATCTCCAAAAGAAGCAGCATTGGATTTAGAATCTAGTTTGCCAGCAGGAAACCCCATGGAAAAATCCCTCTCTTGTTCCAAAGGAAGTCAGCCTTCTTTTGGGGGACAGTTTATTCCAGGAAAGCTCTCGGAATATCTTGAAGCTGCCCAGTCTGTGTCTCACTTACCGCCTCAGGGAAGGGCAGGGAAAATATCATGTGACTATGGTGACCAGTCACCCACCACAAGTAGCTAACAGTGAATAGGCTAACGAAGCAGCTTGCAAGCAACTCGAAGGCTGAAAACTGTTTAGCCAAGTGACTCAAGGAATATTTATGACGAATGACTCTACCCTCAGAAAGTTGGGTTGGTTCATTCACAACTTGTGCACAGAAATAAGGACTTGACTCATGTAACCAACTCTGGCTAGTGCAACCGGCTTCAGTCACCTCAGTCTCTCTCTTTTGGTTTTTGTTTTTAGGAAGCAAGAAATGAACTAAAAGTGGCAGCTAGCAACACCTTAGTGACTCTGGCACGCTGCTATTTCAGTGATGTCATATTAGAGCTGATATATCATCTGGAGCTGCCTGAGGAGTTTATTTTCATTACGTTGGGCAACCTGTCATCCGCCTATGGTATGGTCACTTCCCTCTTTTCTTTCAAAGTGATTGTTTTTCATTTAAGGACAGGGGATTATCTCTCTACCTAAAAATGTTACCGCTAAACAGAGCTCTGTTTGAGTGTGTGTGTAGAAACACAAGATTAACTGCTGTTGCTAGTTCTGGCCTCCAGATCATGAGCGATCCAGCCGGAGGTGCAAGCTCTAACTTATGCCCCTGAGTGAAGTACCTGAAGGATGGGAATGAGTGGAAGATCAGGTCTAGTGGAGCTCTTCTCCACCCCACTTCCCATCCCGCCCCAGTGCTCTCTCCCCTTACTCTGGGAGTGAGTTGGGCATTGGGCACAGCTGTACACTTGTGGAGGATTCCCCTCTTCAGGGTGACTCCCCCAGTGGCTTTCAATGGCTGCTTTAAAGCCATTCTGCTCTGCTTACGCAGCGCCAATGGCCTCGGAGCCCATAGCATCCTGCCCCACAGTGTTTCTAAGTGTGTTGTAAGAAGGCAGAGAGCAGCTGATTGTCTGTCTTCCTTCTCTTCTGGCCTTTCTCTGCAGCACTTAAGTGTATCCCTTTTGTGGGAATGATCCTGAACGTCATGATCTCCATGTTGGAGTTAGTCGAGGACAGCAGGATGAGACAAGCATTTTGTGGTGGTAAGTGCCAGCACTTCCTGTAGGTGCTCCAAATGGATCATAGAATAGAATATCCGGGTTGGAAGGGACCCCAGAAGGTCATCTAGTCCAACCCCCTGCTCGAAGCAGGACCAATTCCCAGTTAAATCATCCCAGCCAGGATATTTAGGGGGTCTTGGTACAGATTTAAGTGACTGAGCAAGTCTGCAAACAGGCCCTGAACTGTGCTCCCTTCCCTGGATTGCACCAGGTGCTGCGTTCCTTGGCTCCCGTGGCACTCAGTGAAGTTGAGAATGCTCCTTACTTTGCAGGATGTGCTGAGCATTTGTAAGTTCAAGCCCTTTGTGACTCACGCATATCGTTTAAAATAAACAGACACAAAGGCTGAAGCTGCCCCTCTGCCAGGAGGCTCCTGGGGGAGGAGGTGAAGGGAGCAGATTTCATTACTGTACATTTAAAAATCCCCTGTTTCCCACTCCTCCACCCATTCTCTCTCCTTAGTTTCTTCATCATCATCATCATCTCCTTTCACCCTCTTTCTCTGTCTTCTCTTCTTCTCCACTTCTCTCTTCCTTTGCTTTTCAGGTGATGCTCAGTAAGGGGTTAATCCTGTGCCCTTGAGGGAAATGGGAATTTTGCCATCCACTTCATAGAGAACAGGATTGGGCCCTAATTCCTCTTAGCAAGGACACTAGATACACCGACTTTTAGGGCAAAGTGCTCCCCACTACCTTCAAATCCCACTAAAGCCAATGGCAGTTAGGGGCACTGAACATCTTTCAGACAAACTGTAACTCAAGATGAAATCATACAGTGTTCGGGTTGAATAAACAACAACTGCAGAGGACGCGAGTCTTCAAATGATGGTAATTGAAAAAAGATGGAGAGATGTACAAAGCAAAAAGACTTTTAAGAAACAAGAAATGGAATAGGGGAAAGAGAAATAGCTCCAAATTGATATGGGATTTCAGCATCTAGTCCTGATAGGAGCTGCCATGGAATTGGAGTAAACGATAGGCCTGGGTGTCTTCTCTGAGAAAGCAACTTCTCCTCATTATTACTATGTCCTTTTCACATTGCCTGTCTTCTCTCCTTCCGTGCAGTTCTGGAAAAATGCTCAAGGGCAGTGAATGGATATTTTATGAACTGGGAAAAGTGCTCATTCCCCAGAATGGGTGAATCACGATTCTGCAATCAGATTCTTCCCTTATATTGTCATGTGACCAGCAACTGGCTGACCTGTGAGGAGCTGGAGGTGAGAATTGCTGACTTTCTAAACCTTTAGCGGAAATTGTGATGTTACATTCTGTGTGTCTGGCACTCTTTGTGATGATGGCATTTAATGGTAGGTCCTTTTGGATGGAACAGATTGTCATGTAAAACATCGAAAACCCATACGTTTATAATGTCACCACATCATGGAAATTCGGTCTGTACCTAGTGTACATGGATTCTAGTTTTGTGCACCTAATGTGCAGATGAACCCGGGATAGTGGGCTAAATTAATTCCTGGTCTAAGTCCATTCAGCCCCAGTGGAGTTATAGCAGGGATGAGTTGGCCTAGAATGCATATTAATCTGGGGAAATATTTTACCTGCTCTAGTTGTGAGGTGCATTAGAATATAATCCTGACACCAACCCTACGAGTCCTGGTTCTTTACGAGGAAATATTGGGATAGGACCGTTCCGACAGTGGAACAAGGGAAATTGCACTCATTAGAAGCAGAAAAGGTGTGCCTATTGGAAGATATTGAATGAATTCATAGGAACATAAATTCTGTGTCTCATCTATGCAGCTCAAGCAGGCCATCATCAAAGCCCTTGGTCCCATGATGGGCATCCTACTACACAAAAAGGAGCCACAAAATCCGATATTTAAGGAGATCTCATGGCTCCTTGAGCAATATAAGGAGGAAATTGATGTTTTTCACGTCACCAAGGTGAGGTACCACTCATTAAGGTAACTGTCTCTGTGTGTGCATGTGTGAACTGCAGGAGGAATTTGCTACCAGTGGGGTTTCCTGGTCTAGATAGTGACTTGTTAGATAATAAATATGCACACAAGTTCTGGCTTTATACACATGGTGACCCAGGCAACAAGATTTGTAGGTAACTGCCTCTGATGAAAAGCATCCTCTGTTTCCTGGGGAGGAGGAGAAGGAGATAAAAAAACAAAACACCTGCACAACAAGATACTCTCTCCTTGTGATTTCCCAAAACATCCTGTCAACTCTGTGTCTCTCTTTTAGATCATAAGCTCCTCAGACCAGGGGCTACCATATGTTGTCTCTGGTCGGTACCAAGTCAACTGTCAACGGTTGAAAATTAATAACAAGGAGGCTTGAGGGTCATTGCTTTGCACTGCAGAACTAGATAGATATAAACTCATTGCCTGTCTGTTTCATCTACCATTCTATGCAGTGCTGTTGTAGCCATGTTGGTCCAAGATATTGGAGCGACAAGGTGGGCGTGATAATCTAATTGAAGATATTGTCTCACTCGCCTTGTCTCTCTATTTCATCCACCCTCAGTACCACATGAGCGAGAAGTAAGGGGCCATATTCTGTCTTCAGTGGGGCTACACAGTTGTAAATGAAGTCATGAGACAGCTATAACTTCTTGGTAGTGATATTTACTCACCGTCTATGTTGGTTGAAGCTTTCTAGTACAGAGTATGTGGTCACTTTGGGGGTTGAAATACCCATGATTTGGAGGGAACCAATGTATCATGGACTTGTTTGATAGCATCAGGGCACTACACAACTGTGTAAACATAGGAAAGTATGTAGATGGCATCCGAGACATTCTGGAAACTTCAAGCAGCAACGGAGAAAAGTGTGTTAGATGCAGGAAGGAATTAGATTTTCACCTTTTTTTTAATCAATAACCTGGCAGAGGACATAAAATCATCATCGATAAAGTTGGCAGATGAGATAAAAATGGGGGAGTGGTAAATAATGGAGAGGACAGCTCACAGATTCAGAGTGATCTAGATCACTTAGCAAACGGGGCACAAAGAAACAATATGCCTTTAAATATGGCTGAATGTAAATGTATGCGTCTAGGCACAAGGGATTTAGGCCAGACATACATGATGGGGGATGCTGTCCTGGGAAGCAGTGACTCTGAAAAAGATTTTGGGCATCATGGGGCATAATCAGCTGAACATGAACTCATGCTGTGGCCAAAAAAGCTAAAGCTGGGATGCATGAAAAGGGGAATCTCAAGGAGGAGCACAGTGGTTATTTTACCTCTAAATCTGGCACTTGTCTGACGACTGTTGGAATCCTGTGTCCAGTTCTAGTGCCCACAATTCAAAAAGGGTGTTGCTAAATTGACAGAAGAGCCACAGTGACGAAAGGATTAGAAAATATGTCTTACAGAGGGAGAATCAAGGAAGTCAATCTATTTAGTTTAATACACAGAAAGTAAAAGGGTGTGTGATGGGGTTTACCTACCCCGCATTGGTTCAGCAGGGGTTAATCATGCTTTGTGGGCCGAGGAGGTCATGCCCCCTCATCTCTGCTCGGCATGCTTCAGCTGGACCCAGGATACAAAAGAGAGCCGCTCAGCTCAGGCTGGGATGGCTGCCAAAGGGAGCAGAGGCGCATTGCAGGCTCCTGCAGAGAGACTGCCAGTGCTCCAGGATTCAGAGGCCAGCCGGACTGTGGCTGCAGCTGACCCCCAGCCACCCAATGCCAGAGATGGAGGAGAGACCCCAGAATCCCTGAGACTCCCAGCTGCGGAAGAACGGGTGGGAAGCAGCCTAGGTGGACGAAGCATTGATCCACTTGAGGTAGCAGGCTTGACTCAGCATGCTTTGGAAGGATCCCCGCTGAGTTGGTGGCAGATACCCCTGCGCCCTGGGCTGGGACCCTGTGCAATAGGTAGGACCCAGTGGAGAAGGGCTCACCACTAGGCAACACTACCCTGCCACAAAAGGTGGTTCTATCGACTCTGGCCACTAGGCCGCATTGCCCTGAAGCCAAGGGTGGGTCTATTGACTTTGGCCACTAGGCCGCACTGCCATCCCGAGAAGGGCAGCCCAAGTGACTCAGGCTGTTGGGCCGCGGTCCCTCACCCAAGGGCTGCTGCACTGATCCCGACCATTAGGCGATGCTGCCCTAGGAGCCCGGACTGCTGTGGTGGCTAGGGAGACTAGGCCAGTTGGGCCGCTCCAGATCTACTTCAATTCCTCCTCAACCTGATACCACCCTGACGGGGTGGACCTATCCTGTGACAGGGTGACTTAATTACAGTCTATAATATCTTACATGAGGGACTCCTATTATCTAATGGGCTCTTTCGTCTAGCAGAGAAAGGTGTCACTTGATCCAATGGCTAGAAAGTGAAGCTAGACACTTTCAGACTGGAAATACGGCGTACATTTTTAATGGTGAGATAATTAACCATTAGAGCCATTTACCAAGGGCCGAGGCAGATTCTGACGATTTTTCAATCAGGATTGGTATGTTTTTCTAAAAGCTCTGCTCTGGGAATTATTCTGGGCAAGGTCTCTGGCCTGTGTCATACCGACCGGAGGTCAGACTAGATGATGGCAAGAATCCGGTCTGGCCTTGGAATCTAGGAATCCCCTGAATCTGCTTCAGTCACTACATATGGCTCCTTTGTGTGCCCACCATCTGACTTTCGCCCTCTGTTGCAGAGTCTGAGCCAGCTCTTGGAGGTCTCTGTTGAATATAAGATCCCTCTACCTAAAGGGAAGTTTCAAGCCATCTGCAGTGCTCTGCACAACCAGGTGAGGGGTGGTTTTGCTTGGATCCCTTGAGCTTAGGCACAGCAGATCTGAAGCATATTAACACTAAAAAATCAATGGAATGATCGTGCAGAGCCTGGGGACCTCCTCATGCCTTACTGATTTCTGCAGGCTCAAGAGTAAGCAGGGAGCGGTCTCATTTTCTTAGCTACTATCCAGCTCAGTTTGTAAAGCGATTTCACCATAAGCCGATTACCAGGGGGAGTCAGAGTTGTAAAGTAAAAACTGTGGCTGTATCTTGATTAGGTCAGCTCTGCTGCTCAAAACACTTTAGCTTCTCTTATCTAATGTATTGGTCATTGTCTTGGAGTCTTGCTGTGCATGCAGGACCATCTCCCTGGGGTTCAGACCTCTAGTTGGACAAGCACGAAGTGGAAGCTTAGAAATGAATTGAACATTTTTCTTTTCCATTGCTTCTGATTAGTTTTTCTTTCACCATTTCCCTTCTTCCCACAGATCTGTTCTCCAGCTAAGCAGCTCAGCATAGAAAACCACCAAGAGCTGTTCCATTGTGTACTTCTGCTAGGTAAGGGGAAGAGACTCTGAGTTACACAGTGGTTTCTTTGTAACTTCCTTACCTTTGTGAGGTACGGTAAGAAGAAGAGTTCTGCAGACAGTGAGGATGTGATTTCTTCCCTTGCAGCCCGTTCTTCTCCTGATGACCTGCTAGCATTTCTACACGAGCAGCTGGAGATTGAGCATGAGGCCGTTCGTGTGGCGTCTTTAGATTTCCTGAGAGCTATTGTTGGTGCTGACTGTAAGTAACACAGGAGCAACTGTGCCAGCTGCCCTCTTGGCCGACATGCTGAGGGTTGAGTTGAGGACATCCAGAGCTAAAAGCTTGAGCTACTAGAGATTGAGCTAAAGAACCAAGGCTTTGTAGGCACGGCAGGGCTGCAGCAGACTCATCACCTCTGCAACTGGGGCACAGAGGCTCTAGAACACACAGTCACCAGTGGTTTGGAGATCCCCTAAGGGACCAAATGCTGCCCTAAGTTACTCCCATATGGCCACACAGAAATCAACAGGTTCAACTAAGTGCTGAATGTACCCCAAGATATTTGTCAAGGTCTTTTTCAACTTCAAATACAGAAGTTAACTTGGGGCTAATGCATGTTAACAATAATCAGATAAAAATAGAATAATACTCCTGACTCGAGAATCCTAAGTATTATACACTCTAGACTAGATTCTGAGTCCTGTTATGCCGGTGTAAACACAGATTAACTTCAGTCACCTCAGTCTATCAAACTCCTTTATAATATGTCCATCATGGTAGTAGGATGGCACTATTTAGAGAAATGGAATTACTTTAGATTTACATGGGTGCAACTGAGACCAGAATCTGGTCCTATGTTTTCCCCACTGATTCTGTAGAGGAGAGAAGCTTGATAATCTTCTTAACTAGGGCCCTTTGAAATCCAGGATTAATTCCAATGTGGAAAGTGAGTGTGTGTGGAACAAAGAAGCACTGTACACCTCTCCTTATCTTTCAGTGCCTGAGACAAGAGTTAAAAAGCTTCTGATTGTGAAGGCAGTGAAATCCACTCTCCGTGATCAGAATGCTACGGTAAGATTGTGTGTGGAACAGTGAACTATTTCAACTTTTTCAGTGTTATGGGATGAATGGATATCTGGGTGGAACTTTCATTCCGATCCAGATGAGAGACTGCAGAATAGAGAAGGCATGTCATTCTCCTGCCGGTGTTAAATGTATCCATGTTTCTAATCCAAGGAGACAAAATCAAAAGCATAAGGACTCTCATATCATATCCTAGCTCCTATTTCAGGCAGAAGGGCTAACAAGAAGTGCTGTGTGTAATCTCTACCCTTGCAGGTGAGGAAGGCAGCTCTTCATTTCATCAGGACACTGCTCAGTTCAGGAAGTGTGGAGAATTGTGCAGCATGGGATCTGGTAGCATATGTTTTCAGCGAGTTCAGTGTGTCCACCAGCAAACTGGTAAGGAGAGTTCTTAACACTTAGGACTCGGTCCTACCATTCTTGCATGCTGATTGCTCCCCTTGACTTCAGTGGGAGTTTTGACTCCAGGACAGCTGGACTGAATGAATAGAGCCAGAATCGGATCCGTTATATTGGTGTAAAGTCAAGGTAACTCCACTGACTTGAGTGGTGTTACTCTGGATTTATACTAGTGTAACAGAGACCAGAATCTCACACTGGGTATTTCCATCTAACAGAGTTATCTATGCTGCTCCAACCTCTGATGAGTCATTGAACATTCAGAAAACACCATTTTTCAGTGAAATGTTCCTGTACAAGGAAGCACATCTTTTTGTTTTAAATCGACTCTCCAAAAAACAGAACGATGCCCCGTTCTGTGGCTGTCAAAGCAGACCTAAACTATCAGCAAAACACTCAGGTTATGCAGGTTGCATAAAAATCTCTTCAATCCGTATTTCTATCCATGGACACAGCCGCGGGCCCCAGACACTTTGTGCTCCATGACTGAATCCGTGATAGGTATGAACATAAACAGTTCAACTTGACAGTAAGTTGTGGAAGATCTTAGCTCTGCCTGGCCCCTTTTCTACAAAGTTGGAGCTTGTGGCAATACACACACACACATCTCTCTTAAAGAAGGCTGCTTTTTCTCATCAGGCCAGTTTTGGTCCCATTGATAGAATCACACTCACTACACACAGGATGACCAAGCTGGTTGGGGCATCAGAACAAAGAGATTGGATCCCCCTGGTTCTGCAAATTTATTTCCCCTGGGCAGAATCGGAATGTTTTTCCTCAGAGATCAAAAGATTAAACAGTTTTTCAAATTTTAAAAAATTGAACACTGTTGGGGGAACTCTTTTGTGTTCAGTGAATCATTCCCTTCATTTTAGGGTTTTCCTAAGCCTGGGATCTGACCCACCAGTTCGGAGTTTCTATTATTCTCTTCCCTTCAGACGTTTGTGCACTTCCAGTGCAGTATAAAAGCAGGCAGAGGTCAATGCTCAAGATGGCTTTGTAAGAGAAGGACACTGGTTCTATTGCCAGTGTCTTACTACTAGCGAATAAGTCCTATGTAGCTATCTCACAGCAGGGTACAACACTTCTCACCCAGGATGTTGAGGAAGAAAGCACGATCCAAACCCTGTGCATTGACATCCTGCAATGTCTGGACACCTCCGTCAATGGAATGACCCAAGTAAGTGACCTCTTGCTACTGCTTCTTGAAATAGGGACGTTCTTCCTTACGTTCCTTGTACCCCTCCACAAGGAAGCCTTCTGCACAGTCAACATAATGGAGGATCAGCATGTCAAATTCATGTCAGGGATGATGTGACCCCTTCATCATGGAGTAAGCGGTTCACAGTAGAGAAAAGATATAAAGCAACTTAACTGGAAGGAATCATGTTGCAGAGATCGTCTCTTAATTCTTTCCACTGTCTGAGTACAACTTCCCCTTAGATCCCCCATGAATACTTCTGAAACGTAGAGTTGGTGATCCTAGATTTGAAGAGATATTGGGGCTGGGACTGTGCCTTATATAGGTCTGTCAAGTTCTGGGTAAGCTTATGTTACGATCTAAATATCTCCATAATGCTCTAATGCTGGGAAAGAGGATTCATCTCTGGGTGCGAACCCAATTGCTCACTGTTAGGGGGCTTATTCCTTCACCCACTCACTTCCCTGGTCCTTCTCTCATGAACAGAGAGCAACAATACCCAAAGTCCAAAGGTGCAAACAATTCGATGTTTATTGGGGTGAACTTCCAGCAAGCATGATTCCAGTTTCCTTCCTTAGTATCCTCCTTCCCAGCTCTGACACCACAGAGCCTTACACCTGTGTCCCTGTTCCCATTCCTGCCCTTAGCCAAACATGATTCCAATTTCCTTACCCCCATTCCCTGTTCCCATTTCCCCCACCCCCCTACTTCCTGATTGACTGCAGACTATATAGTAAAACTTGAGTTCTGCTTTGCTCTACCTTAACCAATCATGTTCCTGAAATTTAACTAACCAATCCTAACATATTGTAAGATGATTATGTACCCAATGATATCCCACCACCTTAATTAGTTTACAGCCAGCAAAATTAATTATACAGCAGACAGGAACAAGCACAGAACCAGACAGAGATTATACAGACAAACAATAGCAAAGTGGGAACTATAATGGGGGGAGGGATAGCTCAGTGGTTTGAGCATTGGCCTGCTAAACCCAGGGTTGTGAGTTCAATCCTTGAGGGGGCCATTTAGGGATCTGGGGCAAAAATTGGGGATTGGTCCTGCTTTGAGCAGGGGGTTGGACTAGATGACCTCCTGAGGTCTCTTCCAACCCTGATATTCTATGATAATGACAAGACAATACAGAAGTGAGGATTTCACATCCCAGTATTGATAAGTGAGTTCTTGCCAGACAGGATGCTATCAAAGTAAGTTTCCTTTTACATCTTCTAGGCCCTTCCCTTTCTCTGGAGGTGATAGGCACTATCAGGACAGGATTGTATTCCTAACAGCCCAATAGCACCTGATTTCAGTGTGACTAGTTTGGAATGTGAGGATGTGACTGTTCGCTTCCTGGCTTATGGCTGCCTCTGCTGCTTAGCCAAAGGCCTTAGCCTAAGAAGAGGGCCTCAGACTGTCACAGTAAGAGAAGGCTCTTACACCAGCAGACAGTGATTTTGATTCTTTCTTTTATACCTCTATAACTAGCCAAGTGATAAGAATACACCTAAATTCTTAAAGTACAGGCCTTTGCAGACAGGCCTGAATATCTATATCCTAGCACTCACCAAACAAGATAGTGTCTTTAAAAGACAGAGTGAGGGGGCACCAGACAGGTAGAGTGAGCTAATGGGGAGAGAGAGATGAGGTGATAGGTTAGGGAAGGGTCCGTGAGGAATCAAAGGAGAAGCTACATGGCAGGGAGGGATTCAGGCAGCAGGATACTGGAGGTGGGGGAACGGAAATAGCTCCGTACTGAACAGTCTCGCTCTTCTCTGCAGGTGTTATGGCCAAGGCTGCTGGAGTATGTGGTGCCAGCTCAGTACACCGGTACTTTGAAGCCTCTTTGCAGATGCCTGAGGGAACTGGCTGAGAAAAAGCAGCGGGAAGGAGAAGCAGCTGCTTGCCTCGACTCCAGTGGACGAGGTTTATAAGAGAAACTCTTTCATTTCTTCTCTCCAGGCACTATGAAATGAACAGGTTCAGTCTGCTCCAGTTCCCTCATCTGCAATCAGGAGGCTAAAATGAATGAGGGATGGTCTTGTGATTACAACACGGCCATGGGAGGGAGCTAGGAAATGTGGGTTCTGTTCCCAGCTCGCCACCAAAATTCGGATGTGACCTTGGGGAAATCACTTGATCTTTCTCTCTCAGCTTCCCCACTTGTGAAATGAAGGAGTAATTCATGCCAACCTCACAGAGGTGCTATGAGGTGGAATTCATACATGTTTGTGGAGCATTCTGAGATGCTCAGACTGAAAGCACTATGGAAATGCAAATTATTATCAGCTGTATTCAACATTGGTGGGCATGTTGGAAATGGATAGGTGAAGAACATCAGCAGGACTCTCTGCAAAGCCTGGCATAATTAACGCTATTCTGTTTCTTTCCCTAGTGCAACTCCCTACACCCCAGGGGCTGCTGGCGCGACTCCTGGTGAGTAGACCATGAGAATAGGTTTTCTGTGGAATGGGACAGTTAACTATACAAATTGGTTTTGTAGCTAGATGCTTGACTTAGGCTGAGGAATGTGTATGACTGGGTCTCTCTCTCTCTCCGGCCTCTCCTGAGACACACTGTCCTGCATCCTCCTACTAGCTAGAATGCTTTCTTCTTCAGGAAGGCACTGCAGTAGAAGCAACAACTCTCTTGGATTGTCTCCGCAATGAGAGTCTCTGAACTATTCCCTCCCTCAGGAACAAACTGGTATTGTGCGGACAAAACTTAGCCTGTTCTTTCTCTCTCATTGACAGGTAGTAGCCTCATCCCCTTATGAAAGAGAAGGACACGGATGTGCTGCCTTGCAGTTACTAAAGGCCCTGCACCAAACTGTCCATGCAGCAGTGGGTCAGATGTGGGTAGTAAAGATCCCATCTCTGCTGCAGTACATTGAAGGTAAAGTGTTAGTTAGGAGGAGTGTGGTCCATGGAGAATAGAAGGGAAGCCAGAAAATGCAGCTTCGTATTGACGTGTGTTGTGCCATTCCTGTTGCAGTACGTGGGAACAGTGGGGAATTGAAATGGGGCTTCTAGGCCCACACTTTTCCTTCCTCTGGATAACTGTGAACCACTGAGGCCAATTCAAACAGGGCAGAATCAGGCCAGGAAGGTTTCAGCTGAATGGAAATGTCACAGCACTTTCCCCCACACCTTTGCTAGGTTATTTTTTGGGAAGGTCAATACGCATGAAGCTGGAGGTTAGTGAAAGATTTTGGGGTTACATATAGAGTCTGATTTTGCAAACGGACTTTTTCTGAAAATTAAACCCCACGTTTACTTTCAAGGGGGATTCAATTAAAAAACCCATAAGAAACCTGTGCCATAAAAGCTAGGCTGGCCAAGTGGGTGCCCTAGGGAGAATCTAGGTATTGTGGGCCTAATAATGTCTTTCACCAATTTTACAGTGGTATGACTCTATTGACCTCCATGGAAAAAAACCCTTCAGTCAGCGCAGGCTGCGTCTACACGATGGCGTTATGCCAGCAGAGCTCCAGTGACGTAGCTGCACCTGTCTAGTCTCTGTGGAGCAGGACAGACCCTAGGTGCAGCACAAGCCCGCTATGTTTCTCATGAACGTCGAACCCCCCAATGGACAAGCGGGTTTGATATTCCAAAAAAGATTTTAAAAAATGAGCTGTATCTTCCCTCCTTGCTGCGGCTGTACAGAGTCCCCAGCACTACACTGTGCCGCCATTAAAGAAGGCTAGGTTAGAGCTGGACACTCAGAAACAGGGCCAGATTCTCAGCTGATGTAAATCAGTATAATTCCATTGACTTCAGTGAAGCTACACCGATTTACATCCAGTTCGGATCAAGTCCAGAATCTCTGATTCTGCAGGAAAAGTTTGTATTCCTACTAAACCCAGTCTTCTGATGTGCTGAAGAGTTTTGTGAGGTGCTCAGCACCCTCAGCTCCCATTCAAGTCAAGAGGAATTGGGAGTGCTCAGCATCTCACTCCTGGTGGGTTGACGGACCCTGAATAAAAATGCCAGCAGGGTACGTAACATCTGACGAAGTGAGCTGTAGCTCACGAAAGCTTACGCTCCAATAAATTTCTTAGTCTCTAAGGTGCCACAAGTCCTCCTTTTCTTTTTGCGGATACAGGCTGAGACGGCTGCTACTCTGAAACAGGACATTTTCTGTTGGTCCAACAAAGAACGTTGGCGCAGGTCCCTGTGACGGCGCAACGACTCACCCCTGCAGCGCCTCCTGTTGGCCATCTGGGAATTAGCTCTTTCCAGCACAGAGCACCCTCTGCAGGCCCGTGTCCCTCTCAGACCTCAGTGCCCTTTTTACCCAGGGTGCTGTGCCCTGGCAGTACCCCCTCAGTCTCTATGGGTCTCCCTTCTCTGGGGAACGCCCAACCCTCTAATCCCCACCTTGCCTCAGTCTGGGCTACTGCGCATCATCATTATCAAGCCCCTGCACCTTGGGGCAGATTGCAGTGTAAGAGCCAGTCACCACAGGCAAGGGGGTTTGGGTCTGCTGCCTTTCCCTGCAACCCAGTACCCCTATGGGCTTTGGACCAGGCCCGATAGCCTGGGGAGTTGCCAGCCTAGAGCTTCCCTGCTCCTCTGGCCTTTCCCCAGCCCAGCCCACCCTCATTCCCAGTACCCTTTCTGCAGGCAGGCCCTACTCCCTTCAAAACTAGAGAGAAAGACCTTCTCCTACTGGCCCACGGCCCTCTTATAAGGGCCAGCTGGGCCCTGATTACCCTGGCTACAGCTATAGCTGCTTTCCCTGTCAGCCCAGCTCTTGTTAATCCCTTTCATAGATTCATAGATATCAAGGTCAGAAGGGACCATTATAATCATCTAGTCTGACCTCCTGCACAATGCAGGCCACAGAATCTCACCCACACACTCCTGCGAAAAACCTCTCACCTCTTTCCCTCCTACAGCCCTCGCCCAGGGCTGTTTTAAGCCCCTCAGGACAGGAGCAGGGTGACTCTCCCAGAACCCAATAGGTACAGTCCCATTTCGCCTTGAAAGCCCAGGTATGTTACAGCTTGGCAGACCAGGAGTTTTAGAAGCACTGATTGCAAAGAAGATACCTGGGATGACTCTTCTTGCTAATCTAGGTGACATTATTGTTTTGCCTCCTGCTTTATAGGAAACACAGAGAATTCCCTGGACCATGCACGGTGGGAGCACATGCTGCTTCAGGTAGAGGATGGCTTTCAGATGTATTGTCACAGTCCTCTCTTCCCCCTCCAAATATATCAGCTGGGGAAAAAATTAATGATAAATTATTCATTATAAGCAGAGCTGGTCAAACCATTTCATTTGCAACTTTTGTTCAATTAAAAACGGCCTTTTTATTTTCATGGGACATTTTCAAATTTTTCAGGGTTCTTTTTTTTTTTTTTTTTAAACACACACACAAAAAAACCCCAAAACAAAATAACCCCAACCCAAATAGAAAATGTTTAGTTTTTTGAAACTGAAGCTGATTTTTTTTTCCAGTTGCTTTGCTGTTTGTCTCCTTCTCACAGCCCCCCCCCCCCCCCCCCCCGCTTTTCAATCACAAAGTGGAAGAGGGGGAAAAAAGCACGGGGATAAGGGATAAAGGGAAGGAAATGGGGAAAACAAAGAATTGAATAATGGTCATTTTTGATTTTGAAAAGCAAAATATTTTTGTGTTTTCACTTTTCATTTGTATGTTGAAAAATCAAGAAAACAAAAAAATCCCACTTGTTTTGTGAAATGGCCTTACTATTGTTCAACCAGCTCTAGTTATAAATCCCTCTGTGTTACCCCTGGGAACAACACAAAACTTAACCAGAAACCCAGCATGCTAATGGTGCTAATGCATCACTGGGGGACGTCTAAAGGATTTTTTTTCTATTTGCCACTCAAAAGAAAACTTGCTCTGAGAAACCCAAAGAGGAAAAGAGACAAGACAAGGTTTGGTGTCTGTATCTCATGGAGAAGTCTTTGTGGTCAGAAAGAGCTCTTTACAGCCTCATGTAAATCCAGACAAGGAAGATTTTTATGGCGAGGGCTGAAAATGAAAGGAAAGGACCTAGTGACAAAGAAGCCCCAGAAGGTTTGGAGTTCCATTTGGGGTTGGATTACACTCTAAAATTTCCCATTCCAGATCCAGCCTCATTTGAAATTCTTTGGGCTCCAAAATCAACTAAGATTAGGTTCTCTTGTGAGGTTTCTGATATTTCCTGGCTGCTGTTCAAAAGTTGGGCCTGAAACAGCAAAGTGCTGAGAGTTACTAACCTCTGGCTGACTTCAATGGGAGTTGAGGGTGTGACCCCGGGTCCTTTGGGTACCCACTTGCAGAGGCCACAGGAGTGCATAGGGTTCCCAGGATTCCCTGGATCTGATCTCTATATCATCAAAGGGTGTCATGTAAAGCCTTTCCTAGATGCCTGTGCCACACTGCATAATCCTCATAATCATTGCACAGTGACTGGATGGATAATATCTAAGGCGTTATGGTTGTCTACTGAAATTGATGCTTTGAAGGTCTGTGCGTTGGGGCAGGTCACCAGAAGGTGATAAAGAAGTTTCTTTCAGGCAGAAGATGGTTAGCTGCTTGAATGGCTGTATGTAGACTGAGTAATTATTCACAGTGAATGCTAATCAATAGAGCAAAATTCTAATCAAGTGATTGCAAGTCTCCAGAGGAGATTCGAGACAAGAAAAACAAACAAACAATAGGGGGTACCCTGTTTACAAGCAGACAATGGATGCTTGGAACTATATCTGGAGGTCCAGAGGTATCCTGCACCAGGTATCCTTCACCTATTGGACAAATTGCCAACTGGCTTGTCTTATGAATGGAGGATCACATTTGGTCTGGGTGTTTCCTGCTGGGAGAGAGATTTGGGGGAGCTATCCCTTGTGAGACAGGGGACTGTTTGGTTCTTTAAGTTGAAGCTCTAGAAGTGTGTTAGGATTTTATTTTTATGTAACCATTTGTGTACATTAATTATTCTTGCTGCTTCTCAAATCTCTGATCTTGGTGAATTAAACTCTACTTCTTTTCACTGTCAATGTATCGAAGTGTGTGAAATGGAGCGGTGATGCTGAGGTGAAACTGGTAAGGTGGTGTGTAGCAAACCTCTGAATTCTGTGAGTGTCCAGTGGAACAGGGGCTGGACATTCTGGGGATGTCCAGAGGACGAGCGGTTGGAGTGTACTGATTGCTTATCTGTGGAAGGACAGTGGATCCTGGACGGGGTGAGAAGGGTGTGCTTGTGTTTCCTGTGACTGGCAGAGTCAGGAGCTGACACTTGGCAGGTACAGAGAAGGCTTCCTCATGCTAAGGGCAGGTGGTAGTGAGGTCCCTCACAACCCTGGGTACCTTGGGAGGTGTCATAAAGGGTCCATAGCACTTCAGAGAAGGTGCCTGGTCCTTCGTAGTCCAGGGCCCTTTGCTCAAAGTTGACTAGAGCCATCGTCCATCCACTGGAAAATCACTCCTCGATGGTCAGATGTCTTGGCTCCATCTCATTCTCCAATTCACTGTCCATCTGGGTTTGGGGACTGAGAGGAATCCTCAGGCAAAGGTTCAAGAACAAGAGGCAGAGGAAGTCTGGGTTGTCAATGTTTATAGTTCTCAATAGGGAAATAATCTTCCCAGGACACCTGAATATTGGAAAGTTTACAACAGAACAAGGAAGCAAAAACCAACCAAACAAACAAAACCCCAAACCCCACAACAGCCGCCACATTCTTGCAATTAACCATCTGCTTTAACTCTGGTTTTACACGCAGTTCCTAAGAACATCTCTGGAGATGATAGATGACAGTGCCTGGAGCAGCCAGATATCCCTTGAGTTGAGCTGGCAGATGGCCGGCTATGCCAGCCCCTCCAAAGAGAAGGTTTGTTCTCTGTTAAGGTTTAGTTTCTAGTTATTTTCCCCTGAAATTCTGATTGGAGGGCTGCATAAGGCTTCTCTCAAGGTTTCATTATTTGATATTTTATTCTGCGTATAAAATTTGTTTGTACTTATTCCCTGCTCTCTTGCCCCCCTGCCCTTCCAATATTTGCTTGGACAGGCTGCTTGTCTGTACTGTATTGTTGGTTCTCTGGCTGGGCTAGACGATGGGATGTTTCTGCAGCATGGGTGCTTGGACTTGGCTGTCTTGTTCCTTCCTGAGTGTTGCTGAGCTGGGTCTGTACTGACAGGCACGTTGTGTTTCTGATATCCCAGGGCTGGTCTCTTTCTTTCAGAGTTTCCTGTATAAGGCGCTAGGAACGTCCTTAGCAGCTTGTCAGGACCTGGTCCATGTTAAATCACAGATTCATACACTTCTGACGACAGCAGATTATATGGAAGCCCCTGAGAGACAGGTGAGGCCGCTGTCCCTCTCCCCATTTTACCAAGTAATCCCGGAATGCTCCCTGTGGGGCTCAGCTCTGAGTTGGCCTGGGACAGATGCCATTTTGCTTCCTATCCTCTTGATTGCTATTTCACTCAGCGCCCGCTCCCCATGTGTCTCAGGCCTGATTGGCACTTTACACCACTTTGGGTGAAAGGAATGGACTCGTGGGCTCTATCAGACACCTGGTTCGATCCTAACCTGTATTTCTCTTGGGTGACAGGGAGTCGTTTCCATCCTCGCAGTCTGTGCTGCGAGCCACTTGGACCTCACCTTGAAGGCACTTCAGGAGTTTGGGGCTGCAATGAGCCAGGTTAAGATTTCTGGGTTCGTCAGCCGCCTGAAGGTAAAGGAGCCAGGGGGTTCTCTCAAACTTCCTCTCCCTCTAAAGCAGGGGCAGCAGCCCCGCGGTAGTGTCTGCTCCGGTCAGCTAGCATTGTCCCCCAGTGTATGCGTTCCACGTGATGCCTGCCGTTAAGCAGACAGGAGCACGATGTGGAGCTGGGGTTCTCTCAAATGATTTTTACCGTCTGATGTCTCATGGCTTGAGCGCCCCTCCCATGCACAATGTGTGGGAACTACATCAGTTGCTTGCATGGAAAAGCATTGAAGGTATTTTTAGCTGTTTTTTATTCCAGGTTAGTAGCTGGAAATGAGGAGGTGTTGCAAGCAACATGTGGCTTACCGACCCGCTTTAGGTAGACCACCAGTGGTCTACGGATGACAATTAGGGAACCTCTGATTTAGAGCAGTGGTTCTCAACCTTTCCAGATCAGTGTCCCCCTTTCAGGAGTCTGATTTGTCTTGTGTCCCCCAAATTTCACCTCACTTAAAAACTACTTGCTTACAAAATCAGGCATAAAATTATAAAAGGGTCCTAGCACATTATTCCTGAAAAAAAGACTGCTTATTTTCCCATTTTTGCCCTAGAATTAGAAAATACATCAACTGGAATCTAAATATTGTACCTGCATTTCAGTGGGCAGTATATAGAGTAGTCTAAAGAAGCCATTGTATGAAATTTGAGTTAGTAACTTTGAAAGTGCTTTCTTTGTTGTCTGCTGTAAAACTAGGCAAATATCTAGATGAGTTGATATACCCCCTGGAAGACCCCTGCAGACCCTCAGGGGTACAGAAGTCCCCCTGGTTGAACACCACTGATCTAGAGGATAGAGCAGGAGACTAGGCCTCTGGGCTCCCATTGCTGGCTCTGCCATTTACTCACTGTGCAGCCTTAGGCAAGACATTTAGCTCCTGATCTTGTACCCACCAGTGTCAATGACTAAGCTCCCGTGTACTCCACTGCTGTCGGTTCAGCCTTTTTCGGCTCTCTGGGTCAGAGTTACCCAGTGGGAATGATGGCGATGGGGTGGCGAGTTCTATGGGCTCAAGGTGCCCGGGCTCCAGCAGTATTCAAGGCTCGGGGGCCCGGCTCCACCAATGTTTGATTCATTCCAAGGCCAAATGAATCAGAAGAACTTGTCTCTAGTGATGTTTGCTATTGTCTAGGATTACCACCATGGGACAAGAGGCAAGACTCGCCGCACCCTGATGCTGACATACAGCAACGTGGCTGTCCATGCTCCAAAAGAGCAGCTTCTCTCCCGAGTAGAGGCAGACATCACAGGGAACGTCCTTCACCATTACAGAACCAGTTGTCAGGTAAGAGCCTTTGCATGACAACTGTGAGGGGCATTACCCTGAAGTTATAGAATTGCCTCTGAGTTTATAGAGAGAGGGCTTGTATTTTCTAAAACTCTCCTTTGAGCAATAACTTGTCACATAACTGAAATTTAAAACTGTAATGGATGGAGCATGAGCTGTCACATGTTGTATCACTTTTGTTGCTCTTCTTTGTGTTTTCTCTAGTTTTTCTATAGTCTTCTGAAATTCTGTCGAGCACAGCTGCACAGTAATTCACACGGAGTCACACTCAGGCTATTCAGAATAACACTCTAACTCCCCTAATATGTATGTGTATCTAGCTCTATCTTTTTATAGGCAAGAGAGAATGGTGCTAACTTGTATTTAGTTTCTTTGCTGTCACTCTGTTTCTTGGACTCACTACTTCCCTTCCCTCTTCTCTGTCGTCTTGTTTGTCTGTGTGCTCGTTATTTCTGTTCCCTAGGTGTCTGACTGCTGGTACTGACTCTCCTCTCAGTGCAACCTCGCCACGTCACTTTGCCATTCAATTCTGCCCTGTCTAAGTGAGAATCTCATTTAGCCTTTGTCAAAAAAGTTGATCACAGTTGAACCAAACGGATATCTTCCAGAAGTTTACAAATGCAAATATTCCATAGGATGGCCCCTGATCTTGACCTCTGCAAAACACCCCCTCTGGATACATTTCCTGCCTTTTGGAAGATTTAACAATCATGATTTCTCTCTGCTCCATATTCACCAGCCAGGCCATTTTGAGGATGTGTGTTATGTGGGACTATAGACATTGCTAATAGCTGTTTTGCATTTTGTTTTTCAGGTGCTGGGCATTGCTCTTACAAACAAGGTAAATTCTAAATAATCTGCCCTCAGCTCTTGCCTTTTCTATCCACAAGTTGCTTGTTTAAATTGCACAGAGCTTGATTTACATCAAGCAGGAGTCCTGGCTACTCTGGTGTAAGTGGCCCTGGATTTCTTTCATGAACCTGGGTTTTCTCTTCTTCTGAGGTGGGTGCAGAGCCAGGGTCCTCTGCCTTCTTGGGTCTGTGGACACCTCTCTCCTCTCCTGTGGCTAGATTTAATTCCTGATCTTTATCTTCTGGACTCTGGTTCTTCTCTCCGTTTCTCATCCACATCCTCTTGTTTCTCCTTCTGGATTATGTAGGACATGCACCTAAAATTAACCCTCATCCAGAATGTCACGGAGATTAGCTGTGCCATTTTGGAGACCAGAGACTCCCAGGAGTTCGAATTCTCTTACAAACTGGAGCTCCTTGGCTACATGCTGGTGAGTGATGAGGAGCTTTGAGGACTGAAGTACAAAGGAGTTTGTTGTAATGTCATCAGACTGGGTTTCCAGGTAGATGTTGTTTTATCCATTGGCTGTGACTGTACCACTGCAGTCTCATGAGCTACCTGCACGGCACCCAGAATGCTGCTGGGTCCACTCTGAGCTTGGCAGGGATGCCGACCTATTGTGGGCTGTAAGTGGCAGGAATGGCTTGTGTCTGGGGAGTTACCTTTCTGTCCTCCGTATAGCCTGCAGATGGCCCTACGGTCCATTTCTGAGGCAGAGAGCCTGCCGAGCACGGTGTCTGTTTATTACAGACCTGGCATATGGCCCTGTTTCAGGGTGTGAGAGGAAAGCCTCTCTGCCTTTCAAATCCATTTCCCATTTTTTTTAATTTCCCTATTCGTGCATTTCAGGACTTCATTAAAAAGGAACCACTGGATTCCCTGGCATCTCCAGTTCGCTACAAGGCAATTCTTGCCATTAGACATCTGAGGTAGGCTATTTTCTGCCATATTTCCTGGCACTGTGATGTCGGCTTTGTTAGTTCATGAGTGCCAGGTTGGGAGCAGTTTGATGCCTGCCAGGTTTGGCTCACATGCTGCTCACCAGCAGAACTTTAGTTCTTGAGGGTTTGAATGTGTCCATTTGGAGGTTTGTGCTTGAAAGACACAAACTTGGAGGTTGTGGGGCATGCAGTCCAATGCAGGAGAGTTCAGATGGGGAGGGAGGTGTCTGGCTTGCTGGCAGGGGGAAGGAAGCTAGTGGGTTTCTCTAAAAAGGGGACTTGAAGCTTTAGCTTTACTTCTCAATGAGCCAATACTTAATAGAGGTGCAAAGAGGTGCTCAGCTGCAAAGTGAAGGGTTGTTTGCATTTAGGGTTTTAGATTGAGACAATCTCCAGTCATTGGACCCATTTCTTTTACTTGGAGCTGGAACTGAGTCTAATGCATGACTTTTCTCTCTCTCTCTTTCTTCTGCCAGCAAACTCAAACCATCTTTGACCTTGAAGGAAAACCGTGAGCTCCTTCATCAGTGTTTCAAAAGTTTGTTTCCCCTCCCTCCCCTGGAGAAGATGATGAAAGAGGAAGGTGAGACAGCAAAGGATGCTCTGCCTATACAGGTACGTGACAACAATTCTCCTCAGGCACCATCCACTGTATTTCTGCCCAGCAGGCACTGGGTGATGGCAGTCACACATGGCCTCCCTGGCAAGGTTATGATTAGCTTTCCCCAGCCCCCAGTCATCCCCCCTCCCCACACACACACAAATTATCTGTGCTGAGCCTCACTCCTTCTCTTCTGGTTTCAGTCACTGTACGTAGAGTCCTTGGAAGCCCTTGGCAAGCTAATGAAGACTTTGCTGGAGGAAGAACCAACCGCACACTGGTTCCAGGAAATGTTTCAAGTGAGTAGACCATTGAACCATGGTGAAGATTGTTTGTTGTTGTGTTACTGCAGGGAAGAGTCAGAGATTTAGGGGGTCAAGCTTCAGTTGTGGAGGAATTTTCCACAGTGGAGTGAATTGTCGGGGGGAAAAAGCACCAAATTCTTCCTGGGATAAGCAGGCATGTGCCCCGCTGAAATCCACAGAAGCTATGCCATTTTATGCCAAGGCTGGATTGGGACCAACTTCTTACAATGTAGTTGACACTACTTGGACCGGCAAGAAAATCACCACTGCAGTAGCCAAATCCAAGAGAACCAGTTGAAACTGATCACTTCTTCAAAGAGGAATTCATTCATATTGAGTTAAGCCCTGTGTATGGAAACTCATCCAGAGGAGACTTCCTCTTCCTCAGACATCCACGTACACAGACCCAGGTTCATCTCTCATGTAACTCCTTTGTCTTCAATCACTCAGAGGTGAATCTGGTCCCTGGCACTTCCATTAGACATGTAATTCCTTCGCTCCATGGAGGTCCGGTGCTTTGGAGAGGGATTTTAGTGACAATTAAACCTGTTTAAGAGGAACTTTTGGGAGGGATTTTCTGGTACTAACTCTGTCCATTCCCCTGCTCTACCAACAGCTACTAGAGACATGGCTCCATTCAGAGAAGGAGTGGGAGAGAGAAAGGGCCTTGCAGGCCACCATTCAGCTGCTGACTGCCTATCAAGAGACAGTTCATAGCACAGTGAGTATAGCCTTCCTCTTCCTTGAGCTGACTTCCCTGCTTATATCCGATCTGACACTCAACGCAAATGCATGAAAAAAGCTTCCAGGGCAGCAGCTGGGATCTCAAAGTGACTAAGATCCGTCTGCTTCCATAAGAGAGAGGTTTACACAACAATGCTGTGACCACACTCTGGGCAGACTGCAAGAAGTAGAGGGCAGACAATCCCCCAAACTGATGGCTTATTCTAGAATTACATGCACCAACTCAACAGTAAAAGAGCTTCCACCCTAGTTTACAAAATGCCAAACACGGTCCCTTTTGGCATTCCAGACCTAGTCTCCCATCTAAACAGCCCAGTCTAATATAGTGAGGGGTTACTGAAAACCTGATTCACCATATGTGAGGTTCACCCATCATAAAGGACCAGATGCTTATCCCCAGGTCAAGGTGAATCTCAGGTCTTTCCCAAATAGCATGCTGCCAGCCAATCCTTAATAACGAAATTGAAGATTTCTTCTTAAAAGAAAGAAGAGAGTTACAAATGGTTAAAAGATCAATATCCATACAAGTGACTGTCAATGTTCATAGCTCAGGATCACAACAGTGATGGAATAAACTGCTGGCTTGTACAAGTCTCTCTGGAATCTTCCCAACAGATCAGAATCCAAAGGCAGCTTAGATGTAAAGACTGTTAGTTTTTCCATGCATTTTCCAGGTTCTTTCAAATGGTGATTTGGAAGCTCTCTGTCCTATGGCTTACACTTTCCCTGTTCAAAGTTTCAGCAGACTAAAGATGACAGGATGAGGCCCGAGCCTTCTCTTTTCTAGCTATTCTAGCAGGCTGACAAGCCTACCTCACAAAAATGGTTACATCAGGACCTTCCCCCGAGAAAGACTAGGCAATGCAGATCGCCTCCTGTACTTTGCTTTGAAGCTAATCTTCTATTTCCTGTGCATACACAGTAAACTAGTTACTCATTCGCATAAGGTGATTAGCTGTTCTTCCATTATAACACAGAGAGTTAAGCTGAAGACAATGTAGAAATTATTAGTTTCCTGCAGTATCTTACATCTTTGATTTTAAGGTTAACTGAACACCTTGCATACATAATGAAGACCTGAAAGGGAATGAGCATCGACAAGCTAATTTGGTTACATTGTGAAACTTCTAACCGCGTATAGATCAACACAGACAAATAGACTTAGCATCTATTGTTCATTTTTGAATGAGTTGAGGATTGCTAGTCTAATCCATCTCTTTGAAATTCACATGCAAGTGAACTGTCTTGATACAGTGGAAGTGCCTCTTGTTAAGTTATTATGGGTCATACCCAGGTTGCCTGGTCTGCCAGTGTCACAAATGCATTCTTGGTTCTTATGCTCCCAGGGTGGTAAAGGAAAATTTCTATTTAACCAGCTAAGAACATAAAACATAAGAATGGCTAACCTGCCTCCCGCAAAAGAATGGTTCATCTGGCCCAGTATCCTGTCTTCTGACTGCATTGTGTGAAGATATGCTTCCTTTAGTTTGTTTTAAACCTGCTGCCTATTAATTTCATTGGGGGACCCCTCAGTCTTGTGTTAGGTGAAGGGCTAAATAACACTTCCCTTATTGACTTTCTCTACACCAGTCATGATTTTATAGACCTCTAGCATATTCCCTCTGAGTCGTCTCTTTTCCAAGCTGAAACGTCGCTCTTTTTTTAATCTCCCTTGGGTGAGAAGTTATCCCATAGGCCTAATTTTTGTTGCTCTTCTCCGTATTTCTTCCCATTCTAACACATCTTTTTTGAGATGAGATGACCAAAACTGCACGCAGTATTCAAAGTGTGGGGGTCCTGTAGATTCCTATCATGGCATAATGATATCTGCTGTCTTCTTTTCGATCCCTTTCCTAAGGGTTCCTAACATGTTGTTAGCTTTTTTGACTGCATGTTGAGCGGATGCTTTCAGGGAACTGTACACAATGACTCTGAGGTCTCTTTCTTGAGTGATAACAGCTAATTTAGACCCCATCCATTTCTATGTACAATTGGGATTATGTTTTTCAATGTGCATTACCCAATACAGTACAGGAATCAGGGGCACAATGTTACCAGATGTGCCTGTTACTTTGGGGTAGGCTCATTGATTAGGGTTACTCTTCTTGGGGAGGGTGTCTGTAATTCTATTAATGTGCTGCTTATGTCACTTGTGTGTTCATATGGAGCTCTACTCCTTCCTTCTGCAAGTGCCCTCCCAATGGAGCTACCCTGCAGGCCCTCGGTTCCCCAGGGCTGGGTTCCTCCAGCCCTAGAACTAGATAAACACGCACGCACGTACGCTCACACTAGCAGAGCAAGTCTGAGCGGACCAGGTCCATCAGCCCTCTCCAGCTGATCCTCTCATATGGCCCTGTACTCAATGGGCTGGGTTAAGCAGCACTTTCAGCTGCTCCCCTCTTATGTGCCCCAAGTTTAACACATCCCTATCCCACTTCCACATTACAATTGTACTGGTAGTAACCCACTTCATGAGCAAACCCCACAGTATTTTTGGGCGCTACCGGGACCTTTAGCTTAGGTAAAAGAAGGGTTGCTGCAGAGTAAATGGGGAAAGTGGAAAATACAGAGTAAAATTTGGAGAGCGAGAGAGAGGGAGAGAGAGAGAAGCAACCAGCTGAACCATAAAAGTTATTTATTGAATCATAGTGATAACTACACAAGGAGGGCTAAACAAACATAATGGTTACATTTGAAAGGTTAATACCTGAGGAAGAAAAGAAAACGGAGGGGCGAGGGGGGGGGGGGAATCTCATCCACTCCATGAGGCTTGAACTGGGTGGGGTTCCCAGGTAATGGTGGTAGCTCAGGGTCCTGAGTGCTGGAGACAGGCAGAGCCCCCAGCACAATCAGTCAGGAGATGGAATCCCAGTGGAACTGATGCAGAGTTTGGGTCTATACATCAGAACCCTTACTTGGGCATAGGTAGGGGGTTTTGTAGAGAAAATACAATGGTTCAAGGGAGAACACTAGATTTGTTTATGGGTAAACTAATGGGTTTTCAAGGGTTTTCTTTAGGCTAGACAATAGGAGCTGATCACTCTTGGCTATGGGTGGTGGTTTTTTCCAGGGAGCTCACAAGGCAACTAGGCTGCTTCAGTATTTTAGGATAATAAAGATTTATTACTAGAATTGGTCTGATAATTGCTGAGCTACGTGTGTGCAGGCATAGGTTCATTAGCATCTGGAGCAGGGATTCCCATGATGCAATGCGTCCCTGCTTTTCTGGTCCCAGAGTTCAGTGCGGTTCTCTGTTCCTCATTCTTCATGCTAATTCCTATCCCATCTTTCATGCAGATGAGGCTAGGGGAGTTGTCTCTGTTCTTCATTCTGTATGCAAATGGAGATGTCTTAATCTTGTCACCCTTCTCAGGAGGGGTGTAGGTGTGTCTCCCAACACCCTTCATTGTTCTCTGCAAGCCTTTTCTCTGATGGGTTTTGGTTCAAACAGAGACTGGTGGGGGCGGGGGGTGTCTTTCATGAGTCAGACAGGCTAGATACTGTGCCCTGGTTCCCCAAAAAACACAGAGCTGACTGGTCTGAACAATAAGCATGGCAAGTGAAGTCTAGTCCAACTGGAGACCATTCATTCTTCGTTCTTTGTTCTTTTTTCATTAGACTCAGGGAACTTTTGATCAGTTTGGATCTCTGATTGGACTAATAGCACCATACAGCTGTGATTCGCTGGCCACGTCCCGTCAGTGGGTGGTTGACTGTATCCGCTGCCTTCTCTGTATACAAGGTGAGGAGACCATTAGCAGGTATAAGGAATTCTTCACCTTCTTTCGCTGTTGTAATGTCCATTTGTCTGCCTATCTAGTTCTTTCTGTCCTGTCTGTTGTCGCTTAGATAACAGAATGGTGGGCATCTTGTAAATACCTCATTAGAAGAGTAGATTCTGATATGTAAAGAGCCTAGCACACTTTTGGGAACTGTACAACTAATAAATGGTCTGCATACAGGTAGATAAGGGCTAAATTCCTTAGGGCTTGTCTACACAGGGACAGTAAGGAAAGTTAATCCAAATGAACTAAAGGTGTACATTTCAAGTGCATGAGGTAAATGGCATTAAACACATGTGTGGATGCTCTGATTCTGAATTCAAATGGGCCTTATTAATTGGAGTGAATTCCATGAATGAAACTAACCTGAATGAAGGCCACTTTAATTCTAAATAAGTGTGTCCCCACAGGTGTTGAATGAAGTTTAACTAATGCATTTTGAAAATGAATGGGGATTAGCTTTCTTGAATATCGCCATGGAGACAAGCCCTTGGTACTAAACATTTTCATTCTCTTTACCCTGCCACTGGCTGGATTGGAGGGGTTTCCTGGAATAATTCCGTAAACAAAAAGTTCTTCCAGCAGCCCTCTGGCATGAGCCTTCAGAGCTACTGGAGTAAGTAGAGGCCATTTTTCCCCTTTGTGAAAGAGTAGGATATTCTTTTCACCTAATGGTTAGATGATAAGGGATAGAGCTTGGTTATCGTTTAAGGCCATTTCCAATGAGGGTGACCAGACAGCAAATGTGAAACCTCGGGACAGGGGGTGGGGGGGTAAGAGGAGTCTATCTAAGAAAAAGACCCCAAAATGGGGACTGTCCCTATAAAATCGGGACCCCTGGTCATCCTATTTCCAATGATTCTTAATCAGTCCTAAAAACAGTGTTGGTGATTCAGAAACAGAATAAGGGACTCCAACCTTTGAATGTACAACATAGTAATCCCAGCATTGTTTAGAAGTGACTGATGATGAGCCTGGGTTTCTTGCCAAAGTTTTTTGTCTATCCCCGTCTCTTTTACAAGGAGAGTTTGGTGGAGGGATTCACCTCTAAACTGGAACCTCTGATCTACCTGCATGAGTTGTACTTGAAGAGGAGCTTAGAGGTAAATAGTGAGAGCAGAGAGACTACTGAAACCAGACACACACACAAAGCTGCTCCAAGCTGAATACAGTGCTTGTTCAATCCTGGATCATTCACAATAACATACCACTACTGTTAACGTTCAGACATTTTAGGGTGTAATCCCGACTCCATTCCAGTCAACAGGAGTTTTGCCATTGACTTCAGTGGGACCAAGATTTTACACTATGCTGATGACAACATAGCACATGGATCCTCCCGTATGAAGATCCATGCAGTAGGGATTCAGTTTCCTTAATCCTTACAGTACTTTTTCTCCTTTTCTCCACTCCAGGCCAGTCCATAAACCTGGGCTCAGCAGAGGAGGAGCTGAGATGTCTCCGTGAAGCACTAAGAGCTCCAGACCCCGAGGCTCTGTTTCAGGCATCTTCCAAAATGGCCAGGGTAACTGACTCAAGAAGCTTGTGCGGATGTGCGAGTGACCGGGCACCGTTCATTTGACATTTGCTCTTTCATGATGCCTTTCCGTACTCGGAGCGAGCTGTGGGAGCGGGGCGTTGGCTGCTAGTAACCAGCAAGATGCTTTTCATAGATGTGTGCTCTGAATGCCACGTAAAAACCAGATTCCACAGAAAGTTGCACGCCCACGAAAATGCGCACACGGATGCACACGCATGTACCTATCCAGCAGGGTCGGCTCTTGTTTTTTCACTGATCCAGAGCAGTGAAGCACAAAAAATAATGAAAAAAAAGAGCCCCCATGCCGCCCTAAGATTGGCCGGAACACCGCCCCTTGCAATCTGCCGCCCCAAGCACGAGCTTCCTCGGCGGGTGCCTGGAGCCGGCCCTGCCATCCAGCCATCCAGGAGAAAAGCTGTGTTCGTGGAACATCAAGCTGAGAAACCACCCAGGATTCATTCCGTCACCTTGTGGGTTTGCCTTCGCCGATATTTGTGTGCATGCCTCTCTTGACTGACTTCTATATGCTGTAAAAAGATGCAGTGTATGTAAGAGACTACAAAGGGAAACTTACCTCCTGCCTATCCAGTACAATGTTGTGCTAACTATGCAACAGAGTCTTTGCCTCTAACCTGATATCATTAGTGTAGAATACAAAAATGTAGTCTATAGACTAGAGAGAGAATTGTAATCCCAAATGGCGAGCTAGACAGGAGGCTAATTCACCATTTGCTGATGCAGGTATATCTTTTTTTTCCATTTTTAAAAGTGCTGGAGCCAAACATCATTGCGGTCTCTCCTTTTTTTGATTTGTTCCCAGGTTGTTAGTGAGTACTTTCCCTCCGAACAGGCCACAGACTTTATTGCGGCCACATTGGGTGGTCTGCTGTCTGCTAGCCCCACCTGTGCCACGGCAGCTGGACTATGGATGAAGATCATCCTGAAGGAGTGTGGAGATGCCATGCTGGACGAGGTAAAACTGGGAACTGGAGAGCTTTTCTGCCTAAACTCTAGGCTTTTTGATCTTTGCCCTCATGTGTAAGGAAGAAAAATCTTGCTGTTTCTCCCCCTCGGACATAGAGTCGATTCCATCTCTGTTCCTACCCTAAGATAGGCAATGGCAGAATCAATAGCAGTAGACCGAGATAATCCAAGGGAAAAGGAAGATGGTTGGTTCTTTATTGGTCTAGCTTGTTGCCACAGTATTCAGCCAAGAAAGGCTTGAGAAAACAGACTCTAGGGAAAATACAAGAAGACAGAATGACTGGCACTTGGAGGCCTCCAGGTATTAGGAGGACTATGGCTAAGGGCTACATGGATTAAAAAGAGCACTGGGCTATTGCCACCCTCTTGCCAGGTTTCTGAGCCTGGCCTCCAGCCCGAGCAGGAACAGCTCCACTTTTAGCCCCATCGTGCAAGCCCCACAGGCCCAGGTTGACCTGAGCTCTGAAACTCACTGCTGTGGGATTTTTTTGCTGTGTAGACCTACCCTTTAAGAAGAGAAGGAAGGAGGGAGAAAACTCTAGTGTCTTTGGGATCCACTATTTATATGCCTTATTCTGGAGCCCAGTACATCAGGGCTAGATGAAAGGAGCACTCCACAAATCTTCTAACAAGGCTGGTGAAAGGCCTCAGGACAGGGAACCCTCGCAGCAGAACTGCCATGTTTGCACAGTGTTTTGAAGATGTGAAGGGCTAGGAATGAATATGAGAGGTAGTCACCTGTTCATAGTCCCAGGCATTTACACACTGTCTTTAAAGCACTTGCATATTTTGTGCTTGTGGTTGTTGATGAGCTCTGCATTCTTCGAGGCAAATGGTCAGATTTGGCTGCTTAAATGACACCTGCAAAATCTGGGCAAGCAAAGCCACCTTTTGTGCATGTGAACTGGTTTATGTAATGCATAGCTGGGCACCACCACATTAAATTACCTGGTATGTCTATGTGTGTGTCAGTGTTAATTTTTACAGCCGTGTGTGGGCAATTTGTGTGGGTTCAAGTTACGCAGACGTATTTGAACATTTGCTTCTTGAAGTGAGGCATTTCTAAAAAAGCAGCAAATGGCTAAATAAAGGTTTTGATTCTGTAGAGTGAATGGAGAGAAAGAAAAAGGGACATTTCTTTCTGGTTTTGTTCCTTCCAGGTGCCAGATATCCTGGCTATACTATATCGCCACATGCCTACTATCCAGGAGGGCAGCTTGAGGCAGTTCCTGGTGGAGGCAGTGTCCATTCTAGCTCACCATCACCTAGAGGCAGTGATCTCCAGCCTCCTCAGCAAACGTCTGCCGATGGACAGGTATATACCGCGACCTATTGCATTCATCTTGGTAAAACATGGATCCCACAGCTTTACTAGGAGATGTAGGGCTTCATTTAAGCCGCAAACAGTTTGGGATCATTCCTAAGGGTTAATAGCCTGGCTCTTTCTGCAGGAAGGTCCAAGAACATGTTAAGGTGGGGTGCGGAGAGAAATTAAGTGTCATTCTGTTTCCATTCATGAATAGCTCCTTTGACATCCTAAAGATCTATCTTTACGGGTATAACTGGAGTGTATTGTTGGAAACATCTACCTCTCTAGACGCCAGAATTGAGCTCACTCTGGAAATGAGCAGTGGCTGTTGGTTCTCTAGACGACTGAATTGAGCTCACTCTGGAAATGAGCAGTGACTGTTGGTTTCCTGGTAGCATGACAGCTTCAGGTGCAAATCCCTGGCTGATTGCAAAGACTAGGGCCAATATTATCATCAGACCTCTGCTTGGTATCAGTGAGGGTGTGGCTGCTAGAGCAGAGTTGCCATCCTTGGTACTTAAAAGTGGACTGGAAGCAGATCCATCATTTCATTTCAAGATCCCTAACTGAGGTATCAGTTATCAGTGCTGGAATCTAAGACCATAAGAACAGCCATACTGGGTCAGACCAAAAGGCCATCTAGCCCAGTAGTCTGTCTTGCGACCGTGACCAGTGCCACATGCCCCAGAGGAAATGAACACAACAGGTCATTGTCAAGTGATCCATCCCCTGTTGCCCAGTCCCAGCTTCTGGCAAACAGAGGGTAGGGACGCCATTTGTGAAGGGGACCTAGGATGGCCATGAACATTCGTTCTCATAGTTGTATGTCCATCTAGTAGGAATCTGGCTTTTCTTTCATCCACTTGCCTTCCAAACCCTAGCTCTTTGGGAGCCACATGCTCATGATTCCATATTGACTGGGAAGTGGAGAAAAGAGGAAGTGAGGTTGGCGCTCTGTGTCCTGTCCTTCTGAAGTCTAGTATTAATGGTTAGGCTGCAGGAGGACTAGGTCACTTAACTTAGTTCTGTAACTGGAAACTCAATATTTAAACATGAGGAGCATTAAAGGAGGACAGGACTCCTAACTCTCTCATCATAGGCAAGGAGAACATTTGGTCTTTGCTAAAATATGACACATTCAGGGTGAGCCACAAAAGTGTCCAGGGCTCACCTGTAACTTCTGTTAAACTGCAGTGACACCGCTGAGCAGTGGAGATCTCTGGGGGGAGACCCCTTGCTTGCCACTCAAGTCCTACGAGCCCTAATCGAGAAGATAAAGACTCCAACAAGATCAGAAGGCAGCATCACCTCAGAGACCGAAATTGACAGGCATTTGGCAGCTGCTGAACCTCTCTTAGTAAGTTAGATGGCAGACACGTCTTTCAGGCTTTCCTGTGCCCTGCGATAATCCTGCTGATGGAAAGCTGGAAGTGTGGTATAATATTGCTGTGTGGGCACTTCTCCTCTGATGGACTGTTTCCCTGAGTCCAGCTCTGCTGCCCGTGGAACAAATACGGCAGCTTTAGATACGTTACTGATTTACTTCATACTATCTGGCCATTAGAAAGTCTTTGGAGCAGGTTTCTTTGCAAATCTTCCTTTGGACTCACAGCATGCCTTGGGAGGTCATACACATTTGTACAGATGTGGGAAAGTGAGCCACGAGTTAAGCAAGTTGCTCGCTGTCATTCAAGTTACTGGCAGAAGGGAGAATTTCGTACAGCAGATATCAGACGGGGAGAGAGGTTGTGATGGTGTTGGGAAGAGATCTCCTTTTTTACCATGCTCTCCTTTCAGGCAACATGTGCCATCTTTGAGGTGGTGTCAGCCCTGCAGTCGAGCAAAGCTGTGCGGGAACTGCTCCCAGAGTTGTTTCCTCTTCTCCTGCAGCAGGTCAGCCAAACCCTTGGACAAAAGCTGCCTTTGCCAACGAGAAGCAGCCCGAGAGAAATCCGAAAGGGGCTACAACTTACTGAGGGCAACCCTTGCCGGTAATTAGAAGGAAGGGAGAGAAACCAAGAGAATTCCAGGAGAGTTGTGTGACGCTCCCCAGGAGTTCCCAGGGTTATGAGGCACCTTACCACCACGTGCCCTTCGAGTGAGGAAGTCTTGTGTGTGCCTGCTGTGGGTCAGTTCCCTGAAACGACCAGGCTCTGGCAAAACAAACACTGCCACCCAGGCCTCCTCAGACCTCAGTCTCTCTGTACAGGTTAATGACAGGCACACACCCACCCCCGAGTCCTCTGACCATTCCGTATGGTGTCCAGCCCTTTATCCACTGAACTCCCACAGAATTGTCAGGCCTGCTGTTCCCAATGGAACAGTACACACCCGTTTATTACTTCTTCTTTAGACTCTGTACTCGATACTTAGACTCTGTACTGCAAAACACACAGCACTTAGATATATTTCTAGTGAAAACAAGAAGGGAGATTATCAAAGAACAGAGATTCCCGTGACCGTCAGTAAGAATGCAAGCAAAAAATGGTTACATTTCAAATGAAATCATAACTTGCTCCTAGAAACTAAACTTAACCAACAGGTTAACCTCCTGTTTCAAGATGTTTCTCACCCAAAGATCTCAACCAAGCCTGATCGCGACCCCTCTTTCATGAAGCAAACTCGCGGTCCATCTACTTCCTAAGTGAAAGATGTCCCTCAAATAGACTAGAGCAAACCTTTGATGTGTACCCCCAAATTGGGTCCCCACCCCCTGTCTACTTCCTGCTACTTTTCTTTCTTTAAAGTTCTCACAGTCCTTCTCAACTGAATGTACATTAAGCATGTAGGGTTCACATGTAAACAAACAGATGGATAAACATTTCTTGCCTGAAAGAAAACCATTTTGTCACCTTTCCTGGTGACTAGTCCCGAGACACAGATCCTAAGAATGTAATTTTCAATGCATATCCATGACTCTTTACACAGCATCTGTACATGTGTTTCACAATGATATTGGTGACATGGGCTTTTATTTGAGACTCATGGGGCAATCTTTTAGTGAACTAGAATGTACGTACCAGGTCCCTCGGCACCCACTCTGTGCCCCTCGCCAGTTAACACTAAGATTCCTGAGTCCTCAGTTGACTTCAGCTCTGGTAGCACATTAATGTACATTTCCCACCAATCTCACAACATGATTAGTTTCTCTTCTTGTTGTGTTTCTTTATTCCATGCCAACAAGGTGCTCAAATTACAGACTTCATGGTTTTATAATGTCTCTGAATTTTCCTAGGAAACCAGGATCTCAGCTCTCTTCACGGATGGGCAGCAGGTATCAAATAAACATAAGGAAGTACTACTTCACACAACACACGGTCAACCTGTGGAACTCATTGCCAAGGGATGTTGTGAAGGCCAAAAGTATAACTGGGCTTTTTTAAAAAAAAGAATTAGATAAGTTCATGGAGAACAGGTCCATCAATGGCTATTAGGCAAGATGGTCAGGGATGCAACCCCAAGCTCTGGGTGTCCCTAGGCCTCTGACCGCCAGAAACTGAGACTGGACAACAGGGATTGGATCATTTCATGATTGCCCTGTTCTGTTCATTCCTGCTGAAGAAGCCAGCTGGCATTGACCACTGTTGGAAGAGAGTGTACTGGACTAGATGGACCATTGGACTGGCCCAGTAAGGCTGATCTTAGGTAGTGGCCACAGTGGGTCAGGTTTTCAAGATGGGTGCCTCAGTTTTGTCCACAAAACTTGAATTTGTTCAGATGGATGGGTACCTAGCTATGTGATTGCTGGCGCTGCAGACACGAGTATAGATTCTGCTCATGCTGTTGGCCCATGTGCAGGCCCATTTTAGGTACCTATATGTGACGGGGTGGTAGGCTGTGCCCCGGCCTCTTCCATGGACACAGACTGCTCCGAGTCCCTCCAAAGTGTTCTAGGGATGCCTGCTCCTGAGATCCTGGTGGTAAGGGCTCTGATGACTGTTTGACCCCAACGGATGATCTTAAGTCACCTTTACGCTTGACCTTTGTTTTCTTTCTCCTCCCTCTTGTCTATACTTTTGTGTCTAGGTTTCTCCAGACCCTTTACATATATTTCCTCTTTACCTGGCCCTTCAGGTTTTATTTCCACCCTCCTGGGCCTCCATACCTGCCTTGGTGTCCCTGTTAGAAAGGGATTCCAGTCCATGCCCAGTAGAAGGCAGTGGGGCAATCCATCCACTACCGCTACATGTTTCTGCCTAAACTTCCCCTTAATTTTTAGAGTCCTTAAAATTGGGCAGAATTTCTTATCCCCATGGACCTGGTATTCAGTTTTGATCCTACCTCTGGGAAGTATCCAGTGGGGTTTCACTAACTCCTGCCTGATTAGCAAACAGGATGAAGCTGTGTCCATTAGTCCCTTTGGTGGCTCCTCCCTACCCAGACCGATACGGTAGGTACTTTCTTTTTTCTTTCCTGCCTGGGAGTCTTGTCCCAACCACAAAACTGGGCAAACCCACAGTCCATTTTAGGACAGTCTCTTTTTAGATGTCCTTCACGTCCATGTCGGAAGCACACTGTAGGCCAAGCTCCCACTACAGTTCCTCGAGGCTCCTCCCTCTTCTTCTTGCTGCCCTTCCCAGCTGTAGGCACTCTGGTCCTTCTCAGATCTAGTCCCTTAAACCACTGACTCACTCTGGGAATGTCCGCCTCTGTAAATTCCTCTCACTTTAACTGTGGGGTCCAGATGAACTGGCTGGCGCCACAGAACCCATCCTCGGATATGCTCAGGGAGACTCTGAAGAAACTTCCAGAATCATGCAGTCCATGATCTCCCCCACAGTCTGAGTATCTGGCCTTAACAATGAGTGGCCCAATCTTTTAATTCCTGTCCAAATGCACAGAGGCATAATCCCTCAATCCATCTTTCAACTCTACATTTCTGGCAGTACTTTTCTGTGGACAGGCCCCACCTCGTCCAGCATGGCTGCCTTAATCATGTCATAATCTCTTGCCTGCTCATCACTAAAAGCCCTGTATGTGCTTCCCCGGTTAAATAGGGTGTCAGTTGAAGGGCCCACATTGTTCTGTCCCTAGGAGGTCTCACTGCTGCTCCTTGAAGAGTAACCAAAAACACATCGGGGTTGTTCGCAGGTCCCATTTTACAGTCTGATCTCCTGTTCCTGGTTTCCATTTCCTGTCACAGGACTCACTAAACTTTGGAGGAGTTGTTGCCAGACCTGGGCTTGCTCCCGTATAAATTCCTGACGGCTCTTTTGCTGTTAAACCTACCAGGCAAGGAAAGGCTGTTTTTCTGCCTGGTGGGATTGTTGGAAGGTCTGTCGGGTCTTCTACATCAGTGGTCTCCAAACTGGGGTGCGCGGGATGATCCCGGGTGGAGCGTGGCATTAGTAGCGCCGCCGGACAGCACTCTGCCATTTTTTTCCTTCGGCGGCAGCTCTGCACAGGGAATAGGCACCTGTATAAGATAAAGCCCCAAATATCAGGACATCTGGTCACCCAAGTTTCTTTCTCTGTCTGTTCCCCTCAAAGGGCTCCTGCCCATGTCCTTTTACACAGTTTCCCTGTTAATGGAATGATTGGTTCCTTGACTCACTAGCCCCAATCTGACCTTGTAATCAGGTACACCTCTATCCAATTAGGCCTTGGTGAGGAACGGAATTAGTAGGAATAGTGACCAGAGTGCTGACTCAAGTGCAAACCCTCAGCACTCTGTCACCTCATATCTGGAGATATGACCCCAGAATGTCCATTAGTGATCACCACACTCGATGCCCCCCGTTTATGGGTCCTGATCATGTACCTTTTCCATATCACTTTACTCTGCTAGTGCCCATAGTCCTTGCAGAAAGAGAAAAAGGACTGCAAAATTTTGTCCCTAGCAAAACTAGTCCTATGAGATGTATGAGACTGAAACTTACCTCCCAGCATCAAGTCCTTCCAGGGACACTGGTGTCCAGGACATTGCCAATGGATGAACTGCCGATTGAACAGCAGACCTGAGAAGTAGCCGGGGCTTCCTGACTCTCTGTTCAAGCTGCACCTTCCTCCTGATTGCTGCAGTTCTGTGCCTCTCTTTCCCCAGGCTTTCTATCAAAGCATTCGAGTCTGTGCTTTTCAAGGGTGGGAATGAGAGACTGGTGAGAGCGCTCAGGAAGCAGAGAACTTGGATTCTTCTGGAAAACCCCAAGACTCACCATGAGGGAGTGTGTCTGCTGGTGAGGTAAGAGATCTAGGAGGCATCATTTTATCCTTGGGAATCAGTAGCCAATAGAGTGGCTGAGAGGGAACCTCCCGTTTATAGCTTTGTGGGTGGGTGGGGTGGTGTCCTGGGTGGAAACACACAGCTCCCACTCCTAGATATCAGAGCTGTCTGCTCAGAGCAGCTGAGTTTTTTTGAAGTGTGCAATCTAGCCCATGAGTGGTTTCTTTTGTCTTCCAGGCTTCTGCTAAGATCTGGACTCATAACACCTGAGATCATACAGAGCCTCCTCCCCTGGGTGAATTCCCCCACAGAAAACCACCGAGTCACCAGCACAGCTTTCCTTGCCCAGGTAAGACACAGGGCTCTGAAGAGTAGTTTCACCATTAGACTGTTGTCTGCCTTTCTTTCGGGAGTTTTACAGTTCTGTTCATAGGAGTAATTGTCATTTTAGACAGTAGAATAGGTCCTCCGTTATATGGAAACCTCACCAGGAACTTCACGATACCTTTCTGAGTCCTTCTCTCTCTGTGTTTTTTATTGCCGTCATTGCCTATCCTAGCTACACAACCACAGGTGCTGGCTGAGAGAGATACAGACAGAGTTTGGATGACTGGACCTCTTCTGCCAAGTCCTAGTGCTGATCCTAACCAACAGCTCCTGATTTTGGTTTCGCTCAGCAGATCTTCTGAATGAACCTAGTGTCCTAATACTACCAACCAAGCAACCTACAACTACATTCACGTCTATCTTAGGTTCTCATTACTCTAGTATCTGAGTACCTCCAAACTCTTTAATGTCTGTATCCCCACCACACTCCTGCGAGGTAGGGAAGGACTATGTTTCCTATTTTACAGGCAGGGAACTGATGCACAGAAGGGCTAAGTGACTTGCCCAAGGTCACACAGGAAGTCTTTGAGGGAGCAGGAAATGGAACCTGGGTCTCCTAAGTCCTAGGCTAGTGTGATACCTGCCGCAGCATCCTCCCTTTCCACAGCCTTCCTCCAACATCTGCATCATATTTCCCACTTATGCTAAGAACTATCTTCGGGGCTCATCCGCTTCTAAGAAAAACAACCTCTCTGTGCCTGTGATGGGCTGTACCTGAGCTTTGAGGCTCCTTACAAGAGGCCCCGTGGTCCTACTACACCCTGCCCCAGGAAAAGAGCCCCCAATCTGGGTCTGTCTAGAGAGGCTTCATGAAAGCAGCCAATCCGAGCCCATGAGGCTCGGCTAAAAGGAGCTGAAGGGCCTTAGCAGGTCAGTTCCTGGCAGGAACTGGAGGGGCAAAAAAGGGCGCTGCTCTCTGGCCACAGAAATTCAGGGGACAGCCAGAGTTTGATTCTGGCAGCCTTTACTTAAGCTGGGTTTTCAGGAAGAGAGTCCCGAAGAACTTTAACCCTGAGGTGAGGGTGAAGCTAAAAGTGGCCGGTAGGAAGAAGCGACAATGAACTGAAATCAAGTAGTGCCTAGCTCCTGTTTATAGGATCCATGGTTTGGAACCCAGAGTTAGGGGCAGGCCCAGGTTCCCCTACCACCAACAGTGGCATAAGCCCCATGGAGGGGACAATGCTAATGGAGAGCTTGAACAAAGGGCAGAATGTAAAGGACCCAGAGTTGGGGCTGGAGACCCAAGTGAGGGCAATGGGACTGTTCTGGACTACCCCAGAAGGGGTTCATTTGGACTTTGGGACTCAGCCAGAGGCCTGAGCCACAGAAGGCTCACTGAGGACGGCTGGCAGGGTGCACCAGGGGTGAGAAAAGGACTGTGATACCATACCCAGCCACTAAGAGGCTCTCAAGAGGTGAGTGGATCCCTATTCTAGTGCCCAAAAGGAAAGCTCCATGTTTTGTAGACCTTTCTCATTTGTGTGGAATACTAAAGTTACAGTGTATTATGTGCCAAGTATCAGAGGGGTAGCCATATTTGTCTGTATCCTCAAGACTGGGGCTGTAGGAGGACTCCTTGTTGTTTTTAGCGTATGACATGTCTGCTCAAATTCTATTCCCAATCTTAATGATCCTATTGGGGCTAATGGACAGGTTGATTTTCTTTCAGCTAATGAGTGATCCCATGCTCAGGGAGAAGAAGTTCCTTAAGCCAGTCTTACACATCTTGGAAGAAAGGTCACAGGATAGGAACAGCATTGTCCGGCAGATGGCTGTAAGAGGCCTGGGAAATTTAGTCTATGGGGCACCTGAGAAGGTAAGAGAGAATACTGACTAGAATGCAGCATAACTAGAGAAACCAAGGGAAATAGTTCTTCGGAGTTTACAGAGGCTGCACACAATGCACTAGGCCAAATTCTGCTCTCTCACATACCCGAGTAACCTCTTTGCAGTCAATACAGAGCAAGCTAGATCCTTTGCTAAGCTGGGCATAAGCAAACAATCTGTGCACTTTAATATGACCATGTGTAAATGTCTCCATCTAGGAATAAAAAATGCAGGCCTTACTTACAGGATGAGAGACTCTATCCCAAGAAGCAATGATGCTGAAAACCACTTGAGTCATGGCAGAGAATCAGTTGAACATAAGGTGTCCCAATGCGAAGTTGTGGCCAAAAGGGCTGAAATGATCCTTAGAGGCATAAAGAGAGGAATCTTGAATAAGAGTAAAGAAGTTCTTTTCCCTCTGAATATGATGCTCATGTGAGCACTGCTGGAATGCTGTGTCCAGATCAGGTCTCCACAATTCAAGAAGGATGCTGATAAATTAGAGAGGATTCAGAGGTGTCACAAGAATTCTCAAAGGATTGGAAAAGATACCTCTAGTGATAGACTCAAGGAGCTCAATCTATTATTTAGCCTTACAAAGAGAAGGTTAAGGAGTGACTTGAGGACAGTCTATAACTGCTCACATGGGGAACACATTTTGAGAATGCGTTCTTCCCATTAGCAAACAAAGGTATAAGAAGATTCAATGGGGGAAAATGAAGCTAGACTAATTCAGACTGGTAATAAGGCATTGATTTTTAATGGTAATTTTAATTAACCATTGGAACAATTTACCAAGGGTTGTAGTGGATTCTCTGTCACTAGCAATTTTAAAATTAAGATTGAACGTTTTTCTAAAAGATACACTCTAGTTCCAACAGAGACTATTTCGGGGAAGTTCAGTGTTATGCAGGAGGTCAGGCCGGATAATCACAAGGGTTCCTTTTGGCCTTGGAATCTAAGTAACTAGGAATCTAATGATAGGATGACACAGGTGTATTATGGCACCAAGTTTGGCTCATTGTAGCTTGAACCTGGTCTGAAATATAGCTATAGGTCTCCGGGGGTGGGAGGGGGAGATGAAATTCCCACAGCTTCATAACTGCTAAAGAAAACGTATTAGAAGTGTGATCAGTGATCAGTGTTCTTTAATGTCATATTTTTGTCCAGGTGAAAAAGCACAAGAAGTTTCTTATGGTCATACTGATCAGGGCCTTAAGTGACCCTTTCAGTTCTGAAGTCATTGGCGAGAGCATGAAAGCAGTGGCCAAAGTCCTGAAGGAGCTGAAAGAGAAGGACATAGGTTCTTCCTTCAGAGACCTCACCCAACAGATCCGGACCTACTTTGACAACGTATGTGACCAGAACTCTCCAGCCCCAGTTCAAGCGATCTTGATTAGACTCCATTTACTCCCTGGGCATTGCTCATGTCAGAGAGAAGAGATGTTTCGGCCCCAGGGAAGAGAGGTGTTTTACGGAGGAGGAGAACATTAGGAGGATGGGGATGACATCCCTGCTTCCACAGTCTCCCCCTTCTGTTCTTCTTTCTTGCCACTGAGAACCTCAAAGAAAGTCTGAATACTAGATTGGGTAGCTAGATAACCATGAAAAGGGGGTTTCAAGGTACAATAGAGAGTGTTGGGCCTGCTCTATACCATTTTTATGTGAGAGGGTTGGAATGATTCCGTTTCTGCAGAGAATTTTGAGATTTCAAATTTTGGTTTTGTTCCTATTTGTGGGACACCCTCTCCCCAAACTTCAAAACTCTTTGTGAAACGGAATTACTATTCTCAACTGAGCTCTATTGAAAGCCTTGGATCCGGGCAGTGTGCTCTCGGTGCTGGGAACCCAGGTGCTGGGAACCCAGGAAACTGTGGGAGCTAGAAGTGCCAGGGAGTTGCAAATTTGAGAGCCAGGGTCCCAGACGCTGTGGGTTTGGAAGCCCACGATCCCAGTCAGCCTGCTAGATCGGCTTCCAAGGAGCTGAATGGGTGCACTGTCAAGACAGCAGGCAGGTTTCTAAGGACCCCTGCCTGGCTTCTGGAGGAATTTCATCAAAATGGAACTGTCACTAAAATAGTTTGATGAATCAGCAAATTCAAATCAAAAATTCGTTCATGAAAGTGTTTCCGACTAGCTGTAGTTGGAATCCCTGAACTTTAGCATAGAAGAGAAGGCTGTGCGAGGTACGTGATGTGATTGTCCCTTAGTTACTAACTTGTGGGGCTTTCTTGGCTGTAGGAGGACGATGCTCTTCGTTTATTGTCCTTTATCCTATTTGGCATCCTGGCCCGCCTGACCAAAAGAAAATGGAAGGGCTATTTCGCCGAGCAGGTTAGACAGAGCTGGGTCACACTTCTGCTGCACCTGCAAGACCCGAACCCCAGGGTTTCAGTGGTAAGACCGAGAGTGACTTATTTACTAAGCCAAAAGAATCTTCCTCCCAATGCCAGGGGAGCTCTGCTATTCCTGCCTGCTGTGGAGGCCCAAATTCTCCCCATAGTTCATTGCCCTCCTGCTGAGTCAGTTCCAGCCAGGTTGTTCCATGGCTGCCTCACCAGAATCCAGGATAGGTCATGGGTCTGAGCCCAACAGCTCTCTATTCCTGTCTGTCTCTGCACCCCAGGCCCCTGCCTCCCCAGAACAGAAGAGAGACCTGGTGAAGCAGCTTTCATAGGTAGATCTGTTCCAAAAAGACATTGATGCTACCTCCAGGTTGCAGTGGAAGCTCTCCCCTCTATTAGTCATTCCCGCATGTTTTCTGCCAATTACATCCAGATGAATCCCTTTTTATCCTGGAATAGATGAGCAGGCAAGCAGATAAGTTCCCTTTGAATGACCATAGCACTCAGTAGGGAACAATTAAATGGTGTGACACGCTTTCTTTTTTTCAGGAATGCAGAGCTACGTTTCACCTCTGTGTCCCGTTTTTGGGACTGAAGAGGCTCCAAACTGCAGTGAATGAACACCTTGATAGCACAGCTGAGCTGAAGCCTGAGGAGCTCCAGGTGGACATTTGCAGACACCTTGTGAGTGAGCTGTTGAAGTGTCTGAGATTCTTGACTGGAGTGGCGTGTGGTGGTGTAGAGATGTGTGATGGGTAATGGAAATAACGGTCAGAGTGGGATATATGACTGAGGGTGATGGAAAATGTAAATCTGCCACAGATCCCCATTTTTCCCACGTCCACCCAGTCACCTGTTCTTTCTCTGATTTACCTGTGGCTCATAAAAGCATGTGCTGGCAGTCAAAGGGCACTTCTAGCCAGAGAGAGCTCATGTGTCCCTGATTTCCTCTAGGCCAAAGAGAATGCCGAGCTGCTGGAGAACTTGTACAAAAGCACCATCACGTACTTCTGTAGCAGCTGGGAAGAGATGCGGGCAGTTGCAGCCAAGTTAGCTGGTGAGAGATGATGCCCAGTGTCCCTTTTGGTATTCCCATTGAGGGAGAGAGAAGAAAATCCCACTGTGCAGCACTGAGCTGCCATTAATCTCTCTGTGCCTCAGCTTCCCATACATAAATGGGGATGTTAATATCCCTACCTTTCCAGTGTGGTGGTCGGAGGAAATCATGACTTGCTATAAAGTGCTTTGGGATTGTTGCAGGGAAAGCATGGTGCAGTCATTTAGTAGTAAAGGCTGGGACACTGTCTCGTAGGGCATGTTTACACTTGGAGCTGGGGGTCTAATTCCCAGCTTGATGAGACATACCCGCACTAGCCCTGAGTGCTAAAAATAGAGAGTAGCTGCGATGGCAGGAGCAGCAGGAAGTTTAAGCACCCCAAGTATGATCCCATCCAAACCCCAAAGTCGATTCTCAAGGTGGCTAGCTCCTCCCACTGCTCGTGCTGCTTTAGCTACATTCTAATTTTAGCATGCGAGCGCTGTCCGAGCTAGAGTGGGCCTGTCCCATTGAACTGGGAGTGATCTCCCTCGCTCAAAGTGCAGACCCACCCACAGTGTTGCTCAGTGCTCTTCACTACTACTTCATCATTGGGAGGCATGCAGCCCACCTGCCCTCAGCGCCTGCTGTTTCAGGTTCCTGGCCACACCACCTTGTCAAGGAGGCAAAAGGTTCCTCCGCTTTGGCCCTGTGCCCTCTTCTCCCAAGCATACCCAGGTGAGACAGGCAGGCGTTGTGCCCTAAGTCTCACCTATCAGTCACCTTGTGGGATCCCTGCTTAGAACTCACTTATTCCTGGCCCCAGTCCTTTGCTCAGACCACTAGACCAAGACACTAGCTTAGTATGTCTCCAATAACTGACAGCAGTGGCAAGAGGAACACAGACTCTTTAAAGCAAATGGGTTTTGTGTAAACATTCTTAAAAAAAAAAGTCTTTCTCATTCTCTTCAGTGTGGACTCTAAACTGCACTAGCATCTTCTTGCCCACAGCTCACCCTTAGGCCCACAGTAGGAGAGGCCAAAGACCTGTCTAGGGGCTGCTAATATCACTTTGCACTCAACAAGGGAAGGTTTTATTGTTGTTGTTTGTTTTCCATTGTGTATTTAGGCATCATCCTGGAACACACAGACAGGCAGCGTATGAAATGGCTGGACCTGGAACATCTGCTTATGTGTAAGTAATAAATACAGCTGAAGTTCTGCTCATCCGTGAGTTCTAAAGGAATTTAGCTGACAAGCAGCTGTAACCGATAGCACTGGTGCAAAGTGCATCAGCCACACGTCAAAGGACAAATTCACTCTTGCCCAGTAGAAAGTCAGCTTTAATTTCCCCTGAAGGAGGAAGCTGTAGAGGGTGTGATGTGAGTCCGTGCATCTCCTGGTTGTCCTGGCAAGGCCCCCTCTGCAGCCAGTGCTATCCACTCTTTGGGCTTTATTGCCTCTCTGTGGACTCCCCAGGTGAGGAGAAATTGTAGCCACTTTCTGCTACCCCAAATTTCCCACCAGCAATTTTTCTTCCAGTAGGTGCCCTGCATCCTGCACAAAGCAGCTTGGACCTGGCCTCTGTTCAATTCCAGGGTTATTGGAGCTCAGACAGTGGCTCCTGAATAGAGATGGAAAATAAACTTAAAAGTGGAAGCTATTGAAACAATGGACCTTCTTCCATTTACAGCAGAATGGATGACTTTCTGGTCGAGTCAGGGTCTCCCCGCTTGTTGGGAGCATGGAAGGGAGCCAATGGAGGAAGCTAAAGCTTTCTTTGTATTGGAGAGCTTCTGTAGCGTGGTATTCAGAGGTAGTAAGTCTCCAGCTATTTCCGGCACAGGTGACAATATGAAAAGTGAGGCATATTCATCTCTCATGTATTTTCCACCCCAATAGAAGGACTGAGCCTAGTTTCACATTTTACCATGTGATCATTCTGCTCTGGTAGTTCAAGATTCTGTGATCACGCTTAGCTGTGATTTGATAGTCTGTATACTAACATGTTGTCCTGTGTCATTTCAGCTCTCCAGGTCCTCAAGAAAGACCCAAGTATCTCTGTCCAGCTGGTGGCAACGGAGGTCATAAGTGACATCTGTCCTGGCCGAGTGCTTGGGGACTGAAGCGGAACGGAGACAAACAGAAGAAGGCGCTCCAGTAGTATAAGGGCCCTACCGTCAATCAAACGTTAACCCCACCCTTGGCCCTTGTAAGCCTTGCCCACCGGTCACTGGAAGTCCCAAGCCATGAGGTATTACTTCCAGGGTCAAGGCGGACAAATGACCGGAAGCAAGGTGTGTCATGTGACCCCTCTAAGAACTCCTCCCATTGTCCTCTACCAATCGGGATGGGTTTCGCCCTGATAGGAATGCCCCAAGAGAAGATTTGACCAATCAGGGGGAGTTCCGGGGCAGGATGACCTGTCTGGAAGTGGTTCATGTGACCCCTCTGAGAATTCCTCCAACCACCCTCTACCAATCAGGAGGGGTTTCAGCCACTGGAAACCACCCCGAGAGGAGGTTTGACCAATCATGGGGAGTTCCGGGGTGGGGTGATCTGTCTGGAAGTGGTTTGTGTGACCCCTCTAAGAATTCCTCCCACCACCCTCTACCAATCAGGAGGGGTTTCAGCCACTGGAAACCACCCCGAGAGGAGGTTTGACCAATCATGGGGAGTTCCGGGGTGGGGTGATCTGTCTGGAAGTGGTTTGTGTGACCCCTCTAAGAATTCCTCCCACCGCCCTCTACCAATCAGGAGGGGTTTCAGCCACTGGGGACCACCCCGAGAGGAGATTTGACCAACTGGGGGGAGTTCCGGGGTGGGGTGACCCGTCTGGAAGTGCTTCGTGTGACCCCTCTAAGAACTCCTCCCACCACCTTCTACCAATCGCGATGGGTTTTGGCTGCAGAGGACCGCCCCGAGAAGAGATTTGACCAAAATGGGGCAGGTTCTCGGATTGGGTGAACCGTCCAGAAGAGGGTCATGTGACCCCTCTAAGAACTCCTCCCAACGCCCTCTGCCAATCAGAGTGCAGCACCATCACCCCATAAGTCCGGGCGCTGGGCAGACGAAGCCATCTCTTACCAAGAAGACATGTTTTAGAAATTGTGGAAAGGCTGAGAGGAAACATGGACTCCTTTACCACCCCCGTGAGACCTTCAGATTTTGTTTTAGCTCCGAGGACCTTTGGAGTTGTGTGGAGAAAGCACTACAGCAGTGACAGTTCCGAGGAGGGCCCTTTGACTCAACCGTTGATGGCTACGTCGGAACCTAACCCCAAAATCCAAACCTTTGTGAGGCACCCCAGTGAGTGTGACAGCCTCTCATTGTCCATGCCCTAAAGTTGGAAGGCGATTGTGGCTTGGGGGAGTCACAAGGTGAACGGGAAAGATGGCGCTCAGGTAAAGCCCTGTGGGAGTAAATCCATCGCGCATCAGCTGTTTTTGCTCCTGTCTGAGACCCAGATCTCAAGAGGAAATTCCAGAAAAGGACAAAAATGGAAGAATGAACCAGCTCAGACTCCCTCATGGTAGGGGTCATGGCGTCCTTTGTTTCAGGCGGCTGTAAAAGATTGTGTTAAACCAGGCGATTAATAAAACTTATTTAAATGTGTGAGAATGAACGTGTCCCCCTCCATACTTGTGTTCGTAAAAGACGGTCCCAGGAAGAGTCATGTCTCCACAGACGGCTCTGTTAAAGAAAATCTGTTAAACCCCCAGGAAAGTTGGGGGCTTTGACGGGGTCAATCTTCTTTTTCAAGTGGCCAAAAAGCATCATAAAACTTTAAATAGAAGACAGGTAGGAGCTTGGCTTTCACACCAGGATGCTTACACTTTACACAAACCAGCTCGAATACGTTTTAAAAGAACCAAGACCATTCTTTCAGATGTGGATGCGCAATGGCAGGCAGATTTGGTCCGTATGCACTGGTTCTCCAAACACAACAGCGGTTTTAAGTACATCTTAACAGTGATAGACGTTCTATCCAAATATGCCTGGGCCTTAGGCCTAAAAGACAAGATGAGTGGTGAGGTATCCAAGGCCTTTAAAGCTATTTTTAGCCAAGGTCGCGTGCCTCAAAAATGACAAACTAATCGGTGGAAAGAATTTTGAAACAGACCTTTTAGCAGATTGTTGAAACGGCACAGCGTTAACGCTTTTTGTTACTGATAATGAAGTCAAAGCAGGGGTTGTGGAGCGATTTAACAGAACTTGAAAAAGATGCGGAGGATGTGGCGATATTTTACAGCCCATAACGCCTTTCGCCACCTTGACCTGTTACCTGACTTTATGAAGAGATACAACCAGAGCTTTTACAGAACTCGACGTACCAGACCCACTGATGTTAACCCTTCCAATTCTCTGAAGATATGGAAACTGGTTGATCGAGATGGTTTTAAAATAAAACCAGTTGTTGCCCCTTTTAGAAAAGGCGACCGCGTGAGACTCTCTCTAAAACCAAAGGAGCTTTTGAAAAAGGTTGTGAACAGACGTTTACCAATGAGATATTTATAGTGGAAGAAGCCTTAACCAGGAGCCCGAGACCTGTATACCGATTAAAAGATTACGAGGGTGAGACAGTTACTGGATCTTTTTACCCTGAAGATTTACAAAAAGTAAACCCCAAAGGAGACAGGATTTGCCGGATCGAAAAAGTTCTAGCGGAGAAAGGAAAAGGGAGAAAAAAGCAGCTACTGGTGAAATGGTTTGCCGGGGGGACGGGGACGATAAGTTTACCAGCTGGGTGGAAGCTTCTCAATTCTGACGTTTAGACACAAACAAACAAAAAGATTCCTCCTGCAAAGACTGAGGGAGAGAAAAATGAGCGATGGCAGGTGTTACATGACTTTGCCCAGCAATGCCAGCTCTGCAGTTTTTCCTCAAAACACCAGCTCGAACTTTACAATACAGCTAATTAAGCCCTTGGGTCTCCCGGGTGCCTGGAAGGTGGGGTTAGTGGAAATACAACACCCACACAGCTGGAACACTATCCGCGAGAACACCCCTTTTGAAATCACCTTTGAAGATATGGCCTAGAGTTTTATCCTACGACGAGGTTATTACTCGTCCATACCCGAATGATTGGATCATATGAACAGTACCGTGGCTCGTCCTCCCCCACCGCCTGAGGTGGTCATGAACTATGACCCTGTGGGTAGAAAAGTTAGCCTTAAATCCGCTGATTTTCCTTTTATGTTTTCTACCAGCAGGGAGCTAGCTAACATTCTAGGTTTGGGCCCCAAGTGCAGCGTCCAAAAATTCCCCTTCTGGGCAGACATCACAGGGGGGGTTAAGTCCTTGTATCTGCACACAGTTATTGTAGAACACCAGTTTGTGAGGGACTTTTCTGTTCCCCTGTTATGCTGTGTCCCTGTCTGAGGAAGGAACAATGAGTTTGTCACCATCCCCTACGATAAACCTCATCACGTTCCTGTCAGAAAACACCACATCGATACCATTACCATTGAAATAAAGACAGATCAGAACAGATACGTCTCATTTGTTGAATGGAGTGGATGTGAAAATTAAACTGACGCGCAGTAAAGACACTTTCTGTTTAATGGGCAGTGCAGCCGAAGGCTTTAAATTGTGCATTGTATCAGCATCGCTTTTTGTGAAGAAAGTACGGATGGCCCTGAGCGTTCGTCTGGGGCTCGCGGAGTCCCTGCTTACCACAAATGCTAAATATCCCGTGGACCGCGTGGGAATGAAAGTGTTCAGCATCCCCGTGGGCAGCAGGGTCAATAACCAGGAGAACCTGTTTTTTGGGACAGTTACCCAAAATGCTTGTCCTAGGGTTTGTCCTATGCCTTGAGTGGAAGTTACACGAAAAATCCCTTTCATTTTAAACATTATGATATTAATTTTGTGGCCTTGTATGTGGCTGGTGAACAGATACCAACCAAGCCTCTGCAACCAGACTTGGAGGCAGGATGCTGCGTGAGAGAATACATGAATCTGGTACAGACGCTGGTAAACACATGACAGATTGTTCTCTGTTAATCGACCATGAGAAGTTTCCACAGAGTTACATCTTGTTTGCCTTTGACCTGTCTCCCGACCAGGAATGCGCCGATGGCTATTCCCTGATTAAAACCGGGAACCTGAGAGCAGAAATACGTTTTGGGAAGGCTTTAACCATCACCGTCAATCTGATCGTGCATGGGGTTTTTGACAACATCATAGAGAGAAATCAGAGGAGAGACGTTCTGCTTGACTATATGTGAACATGGACACCGTGCAGCTCTCGTGTGTCTTATCAAGGTGCCATACACAAAAAAGAATTTCTTAGATGTGTTCCCTTGTGATTTGGCTCCCTGGCGACAAGCTGTCTCAGAGACCCCTAGGTTTGTATTGCACATCCACACAACCAACCTGGTGAACACTGGCTTGCCTTGTGTCTGGCGGAGCGTAACGTGGAGAGCTTTTAGACTCATACGGGCACCCCCCCGAAGAGCATGTTGTTTCCTAAAAGCATTATGAAATTTTTAAACAAAAACAAAAACAAAAACAAAAATTACAAGACCCCCGCTCTGTCGCCTGCGACTATCACCGAGTGTTTTTCTTACATCATCGGAGCAAGTGTTTATCTTTTGACCGGATTTTAAAATTGTATTCTAATGACTTAGTGCAAAACGACCAGATGGCGATGAATTTTGTAAAAAATACATTTAAATTCTTGGGCATGCCTACCCTTGCTCAAAATGTGTTTCAACAAGCCCAGACATGTGTATCTTGCAATGCTTTTTATAGCCAGGTTATCCAATATTCTCAGGCATAACAGACAATGTTTTGTTTGGCATTATCCAACACATTTTTTATAAAGTAACTTTTCCCACAGTTGCTAGGCCGCGCGAGAATTGCAGAAAAGGGGTGTTTCCACCTCGTATCCATTTTAAAATCTGTAGGGCAGGGTTTTAAACCCTTCTCCTAGGACCCTCTTGTTGTAAATGATTTTCTGTGTTTTCTTAAGGGTTTTGGTCTCTATTTACCACTGATTTTTGTTCCTTATGATAGAGGGCTGCTGCACCTCTCTCTTTTTTGAGGTGTTTTCTCGCAGGCCCGTGCAATAGTCCAGGACTAGATCTTTCAAACTGTCAAAGTTGATCTATTGAGAGTTTGCCAAGTTCAGGGTAATACCTTTGACTTTCATACAGGCCTTTCCTCCCGACAGCTTATACCCGTATGTTTTCGGGCCTGCCGACACAAACTCGGTGATGTGTTGATCTGGCGGGATCTCACTCGTCAGGGAATTTAGAAAGAGTTTAGCGATTTGGCATTTAGCGGGGTTAAACCTGATCTCGTGTTGGCACAAACGCACGCCTTCTTTCTGGTAGAAATCGTTCATGTACTTATTTTGTTTTTCTTCGTCTGTGCACCAGCTGGGGTACCCTGAAGCCTCTTGTTTCCGGTGGAGGTGTCATTTGATGAAGTCTTTTCAGAGTACATCAGATTTTTCATTAAAAAGCCAGATTTCATATATTTTTGCCACCGCGTACGCCTTCGCTATGGCCGCGTTCAATTCCACCGTGCACCAAGTCCCCAGGATGGCCCTCTCCTCGTCAGTACGGATGCACATCTCCCGCTGCTCGGTTTCCGCACAGGTTCGGCATAGCGGGAACATAAGCTTGCCACCCACTCTGACAGGTAACAATGGGAAAAAGAAGCCTTGTGTGGGGTACACTTTAACTTTTGCAATTCCAAAATAATTTGCAAGGGGTCCAAATTTGTCATAAACTATATCGGAGTGTTCGAGAGGGTATTCTTTGGTTTTCTTTACAAAAGGGTAGAAGCTGGTAAAATCATAATAGTGGATTTCTTCCCTGGAGTTAAGTTTGTAATATAGGTGCATAGCGTTTGTCCTTCCCCCCAAAAGAGCATCCCTAGGCACGAGAGGCTAGGGCAACTGGGCTCAGTTTAAAAAACCTGCAAGCTCCCTGTCTGTTTCTTTCATCACTTCCCACTCTTGCTCCCAAAGAGTCCTCACTACAAAACCAAGTTGTTTCAGATAGTCGGTCTTGAGCTGCGTCTTGTAATAAAGAAACCCAAAAGTTGTCCCCGTCATAGGGTTTTGTGCTTTTTCACAATGACAGGTGGCACAAGCGTGGAAAAGAACACCCGTTAAACTCTAAGGCTGTGTATACCCTGTCAACACTGGCATAACCGTCTAAAGAGTAGGAGCCTACCTGTAGTTCCCCACCCTGTAAAGCATGCCGTATTTGTATAGTTTCTTTGTGAGAGGTATTCAACAGCTACTGAACAGATGGGGTCGAATATCTTTTTCCTGCCTGTGATCATTGTCTGGAGGGAGAAGAGCAACTGTGTTAGGCTCCAAAAACATAAATCTGTACATAGCCATGCAGACAGATGCCAGTGTTATGTACCAGAATGGATCTACACACAGTTTTATCTCGGTGAATTTACCAGGTTCTCTCTCTACTAGAGCTCCCTTCTCCATCTTTTTCATAATCTCTTTTCTGTAGAGGATACAAGGCTGTCTCAAAATTTTGACATCCTGCTGACAGTAATACACGAGCTCTTTCTGCAAGTCAAACGTCTCCTACCTGTGGGCCTGCTACCAGTCGAGAAACTCTGCTTTTTCCCTGGGCATCATGCTTCTTACACCATAGTGCTCCACATCGGGCATAGGTCCCACGTCATTTTGATTTTCTAAAGTGTTCAAACAATGTGGAAAATACCCTTTGCACCCTTCAAACCCCATCACCTGCGGGAGCTTACCAAGCTTAATGGGCAAGAAGTTTAAAGAGTCTATAAAACGAATGCCCAGGACCTTACCTTCCACACACATTACTTTACTACCCTGAGTGATCAGTTCTAGGCACATCTTTTCCTTCATTAACTGTCTAATGATGAAGTATGCATCGTAACCTTTGGAATTGTGCGCCTGGAACGTGTAGACCCGGAACTCTTTGCCAATAAAGGTCTGAACAAACACAGAAAGACACTCATCACCCTTAAATTCCCAGGACTTTTCCAGCTTGAGGGACATAGCAAATATGTAATTGGGAGTGTGCAACCCAGTCTCCTATGTGTATTCAGAATCATAACAAATACACTTTTCTGAGGATTCAGGCTTTCTAAGGCTGTCCATAAAACCGAGGTGACCGTCTACATCACCAGCGATCAAAGCCTGACCCCGCTTATAGCGCCTCCCTTTACACCTGTGCCACTTGTCCACGTAAGACTGACCCTTATCGCACAACGTTTTAGACAGGCATTCAACTTGTTCTGTCGACGCCCAGTCGATGTGTCTGTCTAAACGCTCTCTGGACTGACAATACAGTCTACAGCGAGGAGACCTCAGCTGCACGTCCACGTTGTCTGAGCATGTTATGCTCAAGCAGAGGCAGCAGCTGGACCTGCAAGAGTGGCCGTGACTGTGCACCGTGGGGCAAAACTCACCATAATTTTTTGCTCCAAACAACTTTTTCACAACCAGAACCCCCTAGTAATGCTCATCGTGCAACAGGATGAAATAAGTCTTGGGGTAAACTGCCCCCCCCGTTTTAAAAAAGCCCCTTTCGCCACATACAGCACCACCTGTATGTTGACTCCTAAATGCTGTTCAGACATTGCTACATCACTGAGCATAATCTTTTTTTGATCTGACCAGCCCAGTTTCTCATGCAACTTTCTCGCCCCCGCTAACGATTCCGCGTCCGTAGGTTTATGGTCGGACATGACAGCCAAGAGTCCACGCGCAAAACACAGATGGGTACCCGTGTAAGTCAGGTCTACTAAACATTGTCTCTTTTTTATGGATGATTTGACTACTGAGGATAGAATTTAAAACTCTATGAGCGGTCCCCACCCCTGTTTTTTTACAACTGTCACAACGAGGTGCAATATCCCATTGACATGCAACTTTATTGCTCTGTGGCAGCTTTGAGGTCTGATTGAAGAAATCCTCAGCAGACAGCTCATCCCTAGTTCTTCAGACCAAAAACAACGGCTTAGTTAAATTACAGCTCTCTAAATGTAACTGAACATAATCATCAGGGCCTACCCTACCATTAACGTCATCGAGAACTAACTGTATCCCCCTGTGTATGGCTTCAACAACCTGCTGAGCTGAATTTATTCGCTCAAGATTGACAAAATGAAATTCCTCACAGTACACCGACCCCCCAAATGTAGGTAATTCACGTTGCCAACTTCTCACTCTCTCCATACACACCTCTGCATTTTCAGGGTTACTTGGGGGTTCCTTTACGGGACCATCAGCGGCATCTTCTACATCAGATGCTATTTGAGAGTCAGACTCCGAGGCGCCTCCGTGAGGGTCATCGGGAGAAGATGGGGACCCATCATTCTAGAGAGCCCTCTGGGGAATTTTCTAAACCAGACTCTGTGTGAGAGTCTGATTCCACCTCCCCATTTTCAGACATGCCAGTTTGAGAGCCTCCAGTCGAGGGCATCTCTTTTTGTCCCCCCTCCCCATTACCTCTTTAGCTCTTTTTAAAATTTTTACAGCGATCCTGGCCTGGAACTTTTTGGCAGCCATTTGTTTGTCCACCAAGCGCTATCCCCCCTTTTGTTTACACCTGAGCTGATGTGTATCCTTGCGGGTGCCCCTTTCCACGACTAGTCACGCCTGCGCAGAGCCAAAAATTGAAATATTTTTCAAAAAGTCACCCACCAAAGCTTTTGCTTTGTTGATGTGCTTTCCAGCCCTCCGTTCTTTTAGACCCCCTGAAGATACACCATTCACCGGTATTCTGAACGAGGCATCATATTTTCCCCAAACCTTTTTTAGAATACCGTTCTTTTAGAACCCCCGAGGATACAGCGTCCCTCAGTCTTCTGAACGAAGCATCGTAGGTGGGCGTTTTCACTCACGGTTTTCTCAGGGCTTGGTGTGGAGGTGGCCGCTGAGGAACTGGCGTTGTGTTTGCGTGGTTGGTTTTCACCAGAGTTTTTTGTTTTGTCCTTGGCTTTGACGTAATTGAGGTTTGGACTGCCCTGATGCTTCATCTGCACTCTTGTGCTGTTTTGAGTTGTTAAAGGTCTCAAAGCAGATTTCTGGTTCTTTGGCTGGTCTGGTGGAGGTGTCCCTGTAGCTTTGACTACAGCATTGTCAGGAGAACTGCACATACCCGATTAGGGGGGAAGGGACATATTACAAAACTTAACTTTACCATCTTTCTCACCCACACCGATGTATTTACTTAAAATACAAAACCTCATAACCTCCCAAACACAATATATTTACTGGGCTTCATCCATCCATCTGGGGAATTTTTCTTTTCAGCTGTCGCTTTTCTTTTTCTTTTAAGCTTGTTTACGCTCTGGTCTAAGGGTCTCTCATGTTTTCACCGTACAGTGGAGCAGACAATATGATGATGATGATGATGATGATTATAAATCACATGAAACTGTCTTGTAAAGTTAAAAATAAAATATTCATTAGGGTGTTTTTCTATTTAAAAAGTCAGAGCTTTCAAACAAAATAATCCATTTCAGGCTGCACAACAAACAGGAGTTTTGAGTTTATTTCTACCACTTTAAAACAAAAAACAACAAACCTGCAAACATTTTTTTTAAATACACCTCATTTTGCAAAATAAAAACCAAACTGCTTTTAAAATCAACATTTAAAATCCAGTTTAAAACACATTTTGCACAGTAAAAAAACACCCTGTTAGTTTGAAACACACCATTACTATCAGTTTGCAGCCATATACTTTAAAAAAAACCACCTATGTTTTTTTTACACAGAGAGAGAGAGAGAGAGAGAGAGAGAGAGAGAGAGAGAGAGTTTAAAACACAAAAAGAAAAGGAGTACTAGTGGCACCTTAGTGACTAACCAATTTATTTGAGCATAAGCTTTCGTGAGCTACAGCTTACTTCATCGGATGCATACCGTGGAAAATACAGAAGATGTTTTTATACACGCAAACCATGAAAAAATGAGTGTTTATCACTACAAAGGGTTTTCTCTCCCCACACCCTACTCTCCTGCTGGTAATAGCTTATCTAAAGTGATCGCTCTCCTTACAATGTGTATGATAATCAAGGTGGGCCATTTCCAGCACAAATCCAGGTTTTCTCCCCCCCCCCCCAAAGAAAAACAAACCCACTCTCCTGTTGGTAATAGCTTATCTAAAGTGATCACTTACATTGTAAGGAAACCTGGATTTGTGCTGGAAATGGTCCACCTTGATTATTAATGTGTGTGGTGGGGCTTTTTGGTTGGTTGTTTTGGGTTTTTTTTGGTAAATATAGTATTTTAAACTTTTAATGGCTTTGAATTGCTAGAAAGAGTGACCCATAGCATTCAAAACCACTCCTGGGTCATATTTAAACTGTCCAGTAGAGTTCTGCCAGTTCCTGGGTCCTTTAAACTGTCCAGTAGTGCTCTACCAACTCCAGGGATTACATTTAAACTGCCCAATAGCATCTGCAAATTCCTGAGGTTTTATTTCATTTCATATTAATCCGAACTCACCCACCCACCTCCCTTACTATGGGTGCACACCCATCAAATTTATCCCTATAGCAACAAGGGTAAGGAATCACAGTTACCTTCACTATTCAGTGGGGGTGTGGTTAAAACCATTCAGTTCAACAGGATGAGGCAACTCTGTTGTACTCAAACACATGTCTGAACCATCCCTGTTTTGTTTTCGTGTTGTAAGCAGAGGCAGGATGAGCTCTACCCTGACATCTGGTGGTGAGTTGTGGAAAAGGACTTCAGGAGCTGATCTCGTTTGCACAGGCACACCCACCCCGCCTAGCATGAGCCCACAGGAGCCCAAACGGTCACTTTGGCTGCTGTGCGATCCCCAGTGTCTCTGTTATTGGGGCAGGAAGAATAAAGTGTCGTTATCCTGATTATGTGAACCAAGGACAGTGGAACTGTACTTGGCCTTTTATGACGGAGGGACTCACCATCAACTAAGTAGCACTCGCTAGGCAAGGGACAAGGATTGCAAAAGCCAGTGAATTGAGAGAGTTTGAGGATGGAGGTTTGTGCTTAGTGGTGTGAGCCCCCTTCTGAGGACCCCAAACACCAATTGTACCTTCTCTCCATTATGTAATATCAGAGAGAATTTTAATTCTATTAGGAGTTTGGTTACAGACTGCAGAGCTGAATTCACTTTGGGTTCATGGTGCCCCAGCTCTGAGGCCCCCTACTACTTAACACAGTATTCAGTGATTTCAACTTGTCGTAGGGGAGCTTCAGTGCCCCACTGGTGGGGGCTTGACCTGGTTTTGCATTGTGTTACTGGAATGGAACTTCTAGATACTGAACCTAGACCCCTGTTGTTGCCAACTCTGATGGGCAGAAGGGTTACACTGTAAACACATTTTTAGGATTTGTTCCCCTCCCACTTCACAGTTTGTTGCTGTAAATGGGTCTCTTTTACACAAAGACACAAGAGCTAGGTTCTCACAAACCATTTTTTTTCAATTTAAAAGTCATACAGCTTCTTGAAAACAAACCCAGATCTCCATTAAAACTTTTAGCTCACTTAAGGGCCAGAGACCTTCTAACAGAAACACAGATAATCACAAAGCCCTTTTCATTCAATTTTTTAAAATGTACAGCGACCAAGTTTGATATTGCATGTTTGTCCCCTCATCATTCTCTCAATTAATCCTTTTAGATTTCTTACAAATAGTCTTTTTCTTAAGCAGGGTTCTGTCAGTTTTTGTGTGGACCAGACGGTCAATGTAACGCTGTAAGCAGGCATCTTCCATTTTGGACATTTTCTTTAAAACACGGTCAGGGTCTCCACTGAATTGCACAGCATTTCTCAAGGTCACCGCTTGCGCTAAATGTTCTTGGGTTAGGCACAGATGTTGCATAACATAACCTATGGCAATAATAGTGTTTAATAAGCTTTCCAAACACAGCTCAGCACACAGGCCCCAGAGCTTGCAGTTTCTATCCATTGAAGTCCAAGTCACACAGGCATGGTGCCATTGGGCTGGGGCATTTATGACACAGCCCTCACCATTTTCAAAAAGCTTTTCCCTAAGACAGTGATGAAGAACAGCATAAACAGCAACGTGTACAATAGTCCGCATAACATTTTTACGCTCGTGACGTGGCACTGGCTCAGCGAGTTCTATGCCAAGCCTCTCCTAAACTCCTCATAGCCGTCCTCCTCGGAGTCATCTTCAACAATTTCTAGCGGTGTTGAGCAAAAACAAGGCGGGCCTGGTTCACCTTCGCTGTTTGATGCAACGCCGTCCAGGGCCTCCGGGTCCTCGAGAAAGGCATTGTCAAGCTGTCGAGAGATTTTCAGACAAGAAACAAGCGTAAGTTCCCACTGCTTGTTTTTAGATTTACACAACCCCTGGTTCCTAACCCCATTACACCCAATCATCGACCGTCGCTTCTTAATCATTCATTTACCTGAGCTACGTCTTTTCCATTCACCTTGTCTGCCAGTGCCTCCCCCACGCCATGATGGCCTTCCTCCTCCAGGGTGGCGGATGACGAGAGGCCACCATGCTCATGGGGGTGTCTCATGAGCAGTTGGGCTTCAGGGTCGGATTCTGGCATATCCATCAATGGCTGGGCCAAAGGAATCCCCTTGGCTTCTCTCTCATCCTCTTCAGAACTGTCGCTGCTGTAGCGCTTTCTCCACACAACTCCAAAGGTCCTCGGGGCTAAAACAAAGTCTGAAGGTCTCACAGGAGTGGTAAAGGAGTCCACGTTTCCTCTCAGCCTTTCCACAATTTCTAAAACATGTCTTCTTGGTAAGAGATGGCCTCCTCTTCCCAGCGCTGGGACTTATGAGGTGATGGTGCTGCACTCTGATTGGCAGAGGACGTTGGAAGGGGTCCTTAGAGGGGTCACACGACCCTCTTCTGGGCGGTTGACCCCGTCCCAGAACCCACCCTATTTTGGTCGAATCTCCTTTCGGGGCTGTCCTCTGTGGCCAAAACCCATCGCGATTGGTAGAGGGTGGTGGGAGGAGTTCTTAGAGGGGTCACACGAGCCACTTCCTGACGGGTCACCCCGCCCCAGAATTCCCCCCAATTGGACAAATCTCCTCTCGGGGTGGTCCCCAGCGGCTGAAACCCTTCCTGATTGGTATAGGGCAGTGGGAGGAGTTCTTAGAGGGGTCACACAAACCCCGGAACTCCCCCTGATTGGTCAAATCTTCTCTCGAGTCGTTCCTGTCAGGGCAAAATCCATCCTGATCAGCAGAGGACAGTGGGAGGAGTTCTTACAGGGGTCACATGACACACCTTGCTTCCAGACATGTGTCCGCCTTGACCCTGGAAGTAATACTCCCATGAGGTGGGACTTCCAGTGACCTGTGTGCAGGGCTTACAGGGTCAAGGGGTGGGGTTAACGTTTGATTGATGGTAGGGCCTTTATACTACTCGCTCCTGCGACCCAAAATTGGAACAAGAGAGATTATAATACTGGAGAGAAAGAAAGGAATGTTTTAAATGTTTTAAATCCTTGTACTGCGCTGTAAATTATTTTCCCCAAATTAATTCAAAACATTCATTTGTATTTTTTATTTTTCTATTTATTTTGTTGTTTTATAGCACGATACAGTAACTATAATACTGGCCAGTATTATACTTTTATAAATAGAATACAACAACCATAATACTGGCCCGTATTAGCCATTCTCCTACTGCTCAGATGCTGTAAGGGAGAGAAGGATCAGGCCCTGTAAAGTAGGCTGGGTTGATTTTTTATGATTCAAAGTGTTTTTATTACACATCAGGACATCTAGTCATTCTGATTTAACTGGGGATTGGTCCTGCTTTTGAGCAGGGGGTTGGACTAGATGACCTCCTGAGGTCCCTTCCAACCCTGATATTCTATGATTCTATGCAGCCTCTGGACAAGCTCAGTGATAAGCATGTACATTACACTGCTTGCTCAGGGGTCATTACTATAGAAACAGCCAAGTACTGGCCCAGATCCTCAAATACACCTGAGCTTTAGACTCTGGGTTGTTCTAACTTACTCTGTCTTGTAAGAGCCATTGCTGTATGGGAGATTGCTGTAGCACCGGGGTCGGTAACGTTTGGCACACAGCCCCCCAGGGTAAGCCCCCTGGTGGGCCGGGCCAGTTTCTTTACCGGCCGCGTCCGCAGGTTTGGCCGACCGCGGATCCCACTGACCGCGGTTCCCCACTGCAGGCCAACGGGGGCTGCAGGAAGCCGTGGCCAGCACATCCCTCGCCCCGCGCTGCTTCTCGCAGTAAAACAGAAGGTTTATTAGATGACAGGAACATGGTCTAATACAGAGCTTGTAGGTGCAGAGAACTGGACCCTTCAGCTGGGGGGTCCATTTTGGGGGGCAGTGAGCCAGGCAACCACGTCTGCCCTTCACTCCATGTCCCAGCCAGCCCTAGACTGAAACTCCCTCCAGCCCCTCCTCCTCTGGGCTTTGTCCCTTTACCCGGCCAGGAGGGCACCTGATTCCTTTGTTCTCCAACCCCTTTAGCTCTCACCTTGCAGGGGGGAAGGGCCCAGGCCATCAGTTGCCAGGAAACAGGGTGTCGGCCATTCTCTGTGTCCAGACCCCTGCACACACCTGCCCTCGAGGGATCTGCAACGATCATACACCCTTACCCCACCACCTAGATACATAAGAACTGTCTAGGAGAAACCGAGGAACCACGCACTATTCAGAGGAAACATTAAGAACAGTCCTCCTGGGTATGAGATTTTGCTGTTTGTGCAGGGAGCTGGGAGCCCCAGGGCGCCCTGTTTAACCCTGGGACTTGGTGCCTCTCCAAGAGGCCCTGCAATGAGTGTTGGACTGAAACCCAGCCAGCTTGGTTTACATCTGGCCCACAACAGCGTCAGATGGAGTGAACGGGCCAAAGTGAAAGCAGAGCCTCTCCCCAAGCCTCTGGGAAAGACCGACCTGCCTTGCGGGGCGGGTGTGCAATTCCTAGCTTCTCCCTCCCTCCCGGCTGCTGTTAACGGGAGGCAAAGACTTGCAAAGACGGGAGAAAGCCTGGCCTGCCCCCTGCCTGAACAGCCAAGCAGCCTGGGGGTCCTCCCCCCGCCCAAGAACTGACACCGCAGCCCAGAGTAGGGGGGAAGATGCCTTGTTGAGAAGAGGAGGTGGAGCTGGGGTCAGCGAGCTGTGGGGGGCAGAGTCTCTGGGGGGAGGGGGCTGCTTCTAGGCCTCCTCGGGGGCCAGCTGGTTCAGGGTTTGGGTGTCATCCAGGAAGCGCTTGGGGGTCAGGATGTGACTGGAACCTGGGGGAGAGAGAGGTGGTTGGCAGTGGTGGGCACAGTGAGGCAGGTATGTGGCTGGCATCACCATCACCCCCATCCTTGCAGCTGGACCCTGCTCTAGTGCAGGGGGCGAGGGACTGTCTCCTATCCCCCTTGGCCTGGCACCGCACCCCTCGTGCCGCTGTACCCTGCACAGCCAGGCAAGAATCCCCGCGCTGACAGTGTTCCTCACCCTTGGGTCTTCGAGGGGTGTGTGCAGGGGGTGAGCCATATCCCTATGGGAGTTACTGGGGGTGTCTGACTGGGCCCCCACACATGGTCCCTGGGCAATGAGAGGCTGGGGGAGACAGAGGCCAGGAGATCAGGCGGCTAGATACAGGCCATGTGGGGCAAGCACATCTGTTCCCAGGCCCCTGGGTGTGGGAGAACAGAGGGTAGCATGGGAGCCCTGTGGGTGCTGGGCAGGCAGTTCTAGGGTCTCCCCCTCCCAGGGGGTCCCAACTCTCCCTGACCTGGGCATTCCAGCCGCCCTTCCCCCCAGGACTCGCCCCACTCACCGATCACCACCTCCCACTTGCCCTTGATGGCCGGGGTCACTTCGTAGGCGCAGCGCATCTCAGACATGGACACCCCACCCAGCACGTAAATGATGAGGCTCGGGCCCGTCCGGTACTCGGCCGCTGGCTTGTTCTTGTGCCAATGCCTGAAGCGGGCGCTGGGGGGAGAGAGGGGCAGTGTGGATACCAGGGGCTCGCTGAGGGAATGCCAGATGGAAGGGCAGGGCCTGGAGGAGGCCCTGCCCAAGGGAGTGGGACAGGAGTCCCAAAGCAGGCAAGAGGGAGTAGGGGAGGGTGGCACCTGCGCTGGGCTGGGGGTCTGCCTAAAGCTCGGCCAGTCCCTTTCCTCCATCCTGGGCCCTGGGGTGTTGAGGGACTGCTGGGGTGTGGGGGACATGATAAGAGGGGTCCAGGGCTCCAGGCTCTTGGACATCCCCTCCCCCGTAGAGGGCAGGGTCCTGACCACACACTCCCAGGCACAGAGGCTCCTACACCCTGGGGTGTGTGTGTCAGGGCTCTGCCCCCCACAGCCCAGCCAGGCTCAGCCTTACCTGACAGCAGCCTGGGAGCTGGTGGTAGGGACCGGGTCTGACAAAAAGGGCCACAGATTCTTGTCCAGTTTGTCCTCAATGATGTCCTGGCAGGGGGTGGGGGGAGGACAGATCAGCAGGGGCCAAGCAGCAGGAACCTTGGATCTGGTGGCCAAGCCAGGCCCCATTGGGGTGGAGGGGCTGGGATGGCTCCTCACTGAATGATTGACAGTCCCTGGGGGGAGCAGCCTGGGGCCCCCTTTCCGGGGGGGGGCATGGGGAGCCAGCAAAGAACACACTGACTCCTCCAGTGATGCCCCCCCATCTCCCCACATCCCCCTCAGCTGCTCAGTGCCCTGGTGTGAACTCTCCACCCGTCCACCGTTATGAGGAGGGCGGAGACGTCCTGCAGCCAGATCCAGGGCCCCTCATTTGGGGGGGGGGGAGCGGCAGGGGGCTGCCCTCAGTGCCCCTTTCCTGCTCTCATCCATACTCCTTTCCTGCTCTCAGGTCAAATAGCAACGTAATAAATACAAATGTTTGAATCAAACCAACATGTACCAAAAAAAAATGGACAATAACTAGCCAGGTCAGAGGGCAGTATCTAAGTCAGAGGGGCAGCTTGTTTGTATCAGGGTATCTCTGAGAGAATGTGTTGGTCCAGCCAAGGGGGAAATGGAAAGTCCCGCCATTCACTGAGCTGTGTCCATTGTCACAGGCATACGTGTCTTAGTATCCTCGTAGAATCTGCCAGGTGCTATTAGCATGCCTTGTCAACAATAAACCTGGCCAGGTGCCTTCATCCCTTAACGGATCTTGTGGTCATTGGGCGGTTCACTCAAGGTCTGCTGTGCTGGCTGTCTGCACAGAGCTGGGGCAGCACACAGGGAGAACGCACAAACACGCAGTGAAATATCTAACAACAGAGGCAATCAGTAAGATGTTTCGCAATGGCTCGTTTGGTTTCAATGGCCAGGCCCAGCACTTTACACTAATTCATGCTTCTCCCCTGTTGGGGGAATTACACAGGCCACGGCTACACTACAAAATCAAATCGCCCTGCATGCAGCCGCCACAGTAGTTACAGCACTTGTGTGTGTGTACACCTGGCTCCTTGTGTCTGTGGTGTGTGGTATCGATTGTACTGTCAGTGTGGGGCATTGCGGGACAGTCGATGTAAGCAATGCAGTATGTACACTGACACTGCATTGACCTAACTACGCTGACTGGGAGAAGTGGCATAATTAAGTCGGCAAAGCAGGTGAGTTACATCAGCGGGAGCCAAATTTTAGTGTAGACGCAGTGTTAGGTGGACGCAAGCTGCCTTGCAAACTCAGTGGTGTAGAGCAGTTACAGAGGTTTACGATGCAAACGTTCATTCTAACTTTATACCACGGGCTACAGAGGTTATGGGGGAGATCAATCCTGCAAGCAATTCCACAAGTTGAAACACTCCACACACGCTGATCAGCAGCTGTTTTAACACGGCTAACACACAGGCTGGGTCAAGCTCTGCATTTGTCAGTGTTCAGTGAGGCCTGGGCATGAGCTGGCACCTGGTCTGCTAGCGTCACAGGACCCATCTAGCCCAGTACCCTGCCCTCTCCCTGCTGCCTCCTTCCCCAAATCAGATCAATGGGGCCAGCCACCCCAGCACCAGCGACTTCAGAGGAAGGTGCAAGAACCCCCTCTAGTGGCTAATGATGACATAACCAGTCGGGGGAGGGGGGCATATCTCCCTCATCCTGACAGTCAGCAGTGGCCTTGTGCCCTGTTTTCTAAATTCTGTCCTGACACCCTTGCTCCCCCACCCCCACCATCCTTGTCTGAATCCTGCCAGGCTCGCAATGTCAGTGACATCTAGTGGCAGTGAGTTCCCCTGGCTAATTATGTAACTTCCCTTGACATTTGCTTTCACAGAGCGTCCCATTGCTCTTGTAACACTGGGGCAGGTGAAGGGGGGGGGGCAAATAGGAGCACCCCCCTCCTTTCATTATATTCTGTACCTATTTCAGCCCTGCTTCTTTCGCTCCTCTTTTAACTAAAGCCTGAGCTTTTTTGTTGGTAAATTGGCCTTTTTCTTGACAGTGTTGAAAAAAAAAATTGCTTATTTCTAAACATTTCAGGTTTTTGATGAGCAATTTAAAAAAAGCCTTCAAAAAATTACCCCTCCCTCCCCCATTTCTCTGCCCTTTGTCCTTTTCTCATTTGCCACTGGAAAGTGGATGGGAGGGGATTAAAAAAACCACACACACACACACACACACACACACACATATACATTTTTGGCTTTTGAAAATTTTTTGCAAGGGGTGAAAACATAAGGGTTCCACACACACCCCCAAATTTCCAAGGCAGCTCAATTGTGGGGCTGCTGCTCTTCCTGCTGCCCTTCTAGTGCCAGGGTAGACCAACACCCTGTCACACTTTAACCCTTAAATGGCCAGCATTGCCAACGCCCATCATTGCATGGTGAGCTCAGCAGTGGGTGAGTTGGAATGGGATCAGTAACGAAGAATCTTCACTTTCGTTAGATAAAGTGCCCACCCTCGGCGTGGAGGAGAAGTCCCAGACCTCGCACCTCCCAAACACAGCCACGCCAGAATGCAAAAAAATATTAAAATCTTGTGATTTTTTAAGCAAATCTCATGATTTTGAGGCCTGACTAGTGACTTCTGAATGTTGGGGCGCAAGAGGGGCACCAAAGCTGATGGGCCCACTCGGCTTCGTGCCATCTGGACAGAGGCACCTGTGTGGGACCCGGGGTGGCTCGTGCCTCCCCACACTTGGGACAGACAATACTAAACATCTCATGGCTCCCCCTGGCAGTGCGTGGAGGGAAAGCCGCTCCCGAGCTATGGCCACAGAGTCTTCTTTTAGAAGATGACAGGACAAGGAGTAATGGTCTCAAGTTGCAGTGGGGGAGGTTTAGGTTGGATATTAGGAAAAACTTTTTCACTAGGAGGGTGGTGAAACACTGGAATGCGTTACCTAGGGAGGTGGTAGAATCTCCTTCCTTAGAAGTTTTTAAGGTCAGGCTTGACAAAGCCCTGGCTGGGATGATTTAATTGGGGATTGGTCCTGCTTCGAGCAGGGGGTTGGACTAAATGACCTCCTGAGGTCCCTTCCAACTCTGATATTCTATGATTCTATGATTCAAGGGAGGCAGTGTGGCCTAGTGGGTAAAGCACTGAACTGGGATGCAGCAGGCTGGAGGTCTATGTCTGGCTCTGCCACTGGGTGACCTTGAGCAAATCCCTTCCCTGCCCTCTGCCTCAGTTTCCCCATGTGTACAGTGGGGATGATGACACTGACCTCCTTTGGGAAGTGCTTTGCTGGACAGTGCTATGTAAGGTGAATAATAATATTCTGGGCTGGCGGGGGTAGGGGGCGTCTCTCCTCTCTGGGGCACGGGTTCGAATCTGTCCCAGGGGAGCAGTGCCTGACAGTGGGTGGTGGCTGTGGAGAGGGGCTCAGTCCAGTTCCTGTTGGGACAGCACCCGCGTTGCCTGCCGGCTGTGGGACTGGCACGCTGGGGCTACAGAGCCTGAGCTCTGCTCTGCCCCTAGATGGGTCCCTTCAGGGCAGGGCCGTTGGCGTGGGGGATGGGGGTGTGACGCAAGCCTTGGGCTCTGGGGCAGTCGAGCTGGCCCTTTCCCCAGTGCTGGAGTCCCCTCCACAAGGCCTAAAGCTCCCCAGGCCTGAATCCTGGCCCCATGGAGCCCGGCTCTGGGGGTGTGGGGGGGTGTGGGGGGCGGTTTCCTGCAGCTGCCCTGTCTCTCCGGTACAGCCAGTGGCCTTGGCACTCTGGGGCAAGGCAAGTCACTTTCCAGCCCCCACCCCTGGGGCCAGGGGGCACAGGCCAGCCCAGGGCTCTGAGGAAGATGGGGCGCGCCCTCCGCCCCTCTGGTTTAAACGTCGCTCTGTCCCATCCCCCCGCTCCACGGCCCTGGGCACAGCTCTCCTCTTTCTGCATCTTCCCCTCCTGCTCTTTAGGATCTGGCCCCCTGGGGTACCCAGGTGTCAAGGAAACCCGCTCCCGGCTGGGGAGCCATGGTTGGCTTTTGGGCCCCAGGCTTCTGCATGGCCCTGGCTAACGAGCCCCCTGGGAGGGCAGCGCTGCCTGGCCTGGGCCCTGGGGCCTCGGCAGGAGCTGCCACAGAGCGCCAGCAGCAAAGCTGCCAGTGGAGGCTTCTCCAGAGCCCTGCAGAGTGGGGGAACGGGGCTGAACTGGGGCCAGCCTCAAGGCCATGGGAGGGACCAGCCAGGTAAGGGGCTGGGTTCCCCACTGTTGGGCCCTATGGGGGGGCTGGCTGAGGGTCCCTGTGCCCATGGCGGTAGAGGGATCGCAGGGACGAGGCCCTGGGGCTGCTGGGAGTTTGGAGAGGGGTCCGTGTTCAGCTCCCATCTCCCCACACACGCTTCTGATCCAGAATGGCCTGGGTGCGAGACCTTCCCCTGGCTGGTGCCGAATGGCCAGTGGTTGCTGGGATGCTTTGGACCCGGCAGCTGCTCCCTGCCCCTGGGGGAGGTTCATCGCTGGGGCAGTGCTGCCAGCCCCAGAGACTGAGGGCCTGGGCCCCACAGCAGATCACTCTGTACTCCACCCCTTGCCCTGCCCGAGAAGGCGGGGAGGGCACTCTTGGCCAGTCCTTGGCTGTCAGCTAATCCCCGTCAGAGCATGGACCCATCCCCCTAGGGACGGGGTTGAGACCCCCAAACTCATGTCACACATAGGCCTGCTGGGCGCTGGCAGTGGGGCAATCCCTTCCCTACCAGGGACTGCAGGGGGAGGCTCTTGGGGCAGAGATGGGACCAGCGGGGCATCCCTGGCGTAGCGGGGGAGCAGGTCTGTAGTCCTGGCCTGGAGAATCCGTTATCCACCTCTCATTACCCGTTGCCCAGTCGAGGCACCGAAAAGAAACCGTGTGATTGTAGGTGACCTACCGAGTGGCACCTACTGCGCCTCAGAGCGACATGGCTGGCACGAAGGGCTCGGTGAATGGGGAGGGCTGGCTGGGAGCAGGGCACTGACTGAGTCACTGGGCTCCCACGGCCAGAAGAATCTCGGCCCCGGCTTTGCACCACCTCAGGGCCCCAATCTCTTGCCCACCTCCCTGGCAAGAGGCCCAGCAGCCCTGGTCACTCCCAGGACTAGAGTCACTTGTATTCCAGTCACTCAGTTCATCCCTGGGGTTGAGATGTAGCCACTTCTGGGGTGGGGCACAGGGGCTATTTATACAGGGATCCTTTGCCCAGCACTGAGATGCAGCCACCTCTGGGGTGGGACGGAGCAGCTCTTTAACAGCCACACAGCACAGTAGATTAGGACAAGTGAAGAATCCCACATCTAGTTGCACTGTGCTGCACAGAGCGTGGGGAGCTGGGCCAGGGAGCCAGGGGGGAGGGATAGCTCAGTGGTTTGAGCATTGGCCTGCTAAACCCAGGGTTGTGAGTTCAATCCTTGAGGGGGCCATTTAGGGATCTGGGGCAAAAATTGGGGATTGGCCCTGCTTTGAGCAGGGGGTTGGACTAGATGACCTCCTGAGCTCCCTTCCAACCCTGATATTCTATGATTCTATGACCAGGCTGCACTGCACATGGGCTCCTTAGTGACAAGCACTCAGGAGCTTAGATTTACAACCCCCAAAATAGCACAAATTGAGCACTATGCTGGGGCCGGCACAGACTAGAAGGGGCGAGTGCCCCCTACTGGGTCCTCCCACCCCACTCACTGCAGCCCCTAGCACCCCATAAGCTCCATCCATGCAGAGTAAGGGGACTGGCACATGGAATTGCAAGCCCAATAGCAAGGATTTCTGATGACTCTGTAAACTCGGGGTGGGGGAGTGGAGAATTGCTAATATAGTTCCTATTTTTAAGAAATGGAAAAAAACGTGGTCCAGGTATCTACAGGCCTTTTAATTTGACCTCAACTGTCTGCCAGGTCTTGGGACAAATTTTGAGAGAGAAAGTAATGAAGGACAAAGAGGTGAACGGTAACTGGGATAAAATATCACCTGGTTTTACAATCGGTGGGTCCTGCCAGGCCAACCTGATCTGTTTCTCTGCGAAGATAACTGAGGTTTTAGACAAAGGAAATGCAGTAGATCTAATCCAGTGGTTCTCAAACTTTTTGTGTTGGTGACCCCTTTCGAACACCAAGCCTCTGAGTGCGACCCCCCCCTTAAAAATTAAAAACGCATTTTTGATATTTAACACTATGTTAAATACTAAATTTAAACCCTATGGCTTAAAATGAATTTACCTTTACTCACTGCTTTTAAATTAAGACTAAAACACAGAGGGTGGCGGGGCTCGGGGCTGACAACCCTGTGTGTGCTCTCGGCTGATAACCCTCAGCATGGCCGGGCTCCGCCTGAAACCCCATTACAGGGATCAGGGCTCACAGCCTCCTGGATGCCCCAGCTCAGGGCTCATAGCCCCACTCCTGGTTGGGGTCAGGACTTGCAACCCCATGTGGCAGTCGGACTCAGGGATCACAGCCCCGCTCCTGGCCAGGGTTGGGGTCTGGGCTTGCAGCCCTGTATGGGGGTTGGAGTCGGTGCTCACAACCACGATTCCCTGTCGGGGTCGTGGCTCACAGCCTGGCGCAGGGGTCGGGGTCGGGACTCACAGCCTAGCACAGGGGTCGGGACCCACAGCCGTGTGCCCGGGTTGGGGCTCGTAGCCCCGCAGCTCCACAAAGGGGTCGGAGCTGACAGCCTGGCGCAGGGGTCGGGGCTCGCAACTTACAGCCGCGCGCTGGGGTTGGGGCTCGTGACCCCCCACTTAACCGGGTTGTGACCCCCAGTTTGGTAACCAATGATCTAATCTACCTGGATGTCAGTGAGGCATTTGATACAATTGGGAAATTATTAGTTCAATTGGAGAACATGGGGTCTACTATGAGAATTGAAAGGTGGATAAGGAACTGGTGAAAAGGACCTGCAGAAAAGGACCTGGGGTTACAGCAGATGAGAAGCTGGATATGAGTAAGCAGTGTGCCCGTGTTGCCAAGAAGGCTAACAGCATATTGGGCTGCATTAGTAGGAGCATTGCCCACAGATCGAGGGAAGGGATTATTCCCCTCTATTCAGCACTGGTGAGGGCCTCATCTGGAGTATTGCGTCCAGTTTTGGGCCCCCACTACAGAAAGGATGCGGACAAATTGGAGAGAGTCCAGTGGAGGGCAATGAAAATGAGTAGGGAACTGAGGCTCGTGACTTATGGGGAGAGGCTGAGGGAACTGTGGTTATTTTGTCTGCAGAAGAGAAGAGTGAGGGGGGATTTGATAGCTGTCATGGAGTCCCCGGACGATGCTCTGGAACTGCTCCCCATGAAGCCAGTCAGGACTCTGGGGAAGTCTCCTGTCTGTGAGCAGACTGTCTGCAGGACACACAGCTCACACAGCTTCCTGGGTCTGACCTCGGAGCATTCAGCATCCTCTGCCCCTCCGTGCGCTTCCCACAGTGAGTCCGCTCAGGCGGGGCTCCTGGGGAAGCCAGAGGGTCCTGCACCCCAACTTTGCAGTCAGATGTGACTCTCAGCCAGCCAGTAAAACAGAGGTTTATTAAACGACAGGAACATGGTCTAAAACAGAGCTTGTAGGTGCAGAGAACAGGACCCCTCAGCTGGGTCCATTTTGGGGGGCAGTGAGCCAGACAACCACGTCTGCCCTTCACTCCATGTCCCAGCCAGCCCCAAACTGAAACTCCCTCCAGCCCCTCCTCTTCTGGGCTTTGTTCCTTTCCCGGACCAGGAGGTCACCTGATTCCCTTGTTCTCCAACCCTTTAGCTCTCACCCTGCATGGGGGAAGGGCCCAGGCCATCAGTGGCCAGGAAACAGGGTGTCGGCCATTCTCTGTGTCCAGACTCCTGCACACACCTGCCCTCTAGGGCTCTGCAGTGGTCATACACCCTTATCCCACCACCTAGATACTTAAGAACTGCATAGGGAAACTGAGGCACCCCCACACTATTCAGAGGAAACATTAAGAACAGTCCCACTTCATCACATCAGCGCCCCCCCAACTTGTCTAGAGATTTTATCGGTGGTGGGCATCGGACACGGTGATGGCACTGAACTTCCCATATCCACACAGAACCGGATCGACCCGTCCTTCTTGGGGACCAGCACCATGGGAGAGGCCCAGGGGCTGGAGGACGGCTGGATCACCCCTAAAGCCAGCATGTCTCCAACCTCTCTCTCCAGGTCCTGGGCTGTTTTCCTAGTGACCCTGAATGGGGAACACCTGATGGGAAGATTGGCTCCTGTTTCCGCCCAGTGAACAGCCAGGTTAGTGAGCCCAGGCCGGCTGGAGAACAGCTGCCGGTGTGAAGGCAGCACCTCTCTGATCTCTGCCTGCTGGGCAGGGGTTAGCTGGTCTGAGAGGAGAATTGATTCCAGCGAGGGGTCAGCCCCCACCTCAGGGAGGAGTCCCACCAGGGGATCCTCTCCCTTCTCCTCCCACTGCCCACACCCAGCCAGCCCCAACTTCTCCCTGTCCCAGTATGGCTTCATCATGTTGACATGGTGCACCCGGTGGCGGTGTGCCCGGATGGACAGTTCCACTACATATTTCACTTCATTTACCTGTCTGATGACCTTGAAGGGGCCGTCCCAGGCAGCTTGCAGCTTGTGCTTCCTCATGGGGATGAGAAGTATCTCCTGGTCCCTGGTAGCCTAGAAGCAGGCACGTGCTGAGCGGTTGTACCAGACCTTCTGCTTCCTCTGTGCCCTGGCTAGGTTTCCCCTGGCCAAGCCCATGAGCTCTGCGAGCTTTTCCAGAAAGGTCAGTACATACTCCATCGGGGGAGGCCTTCCCCCCGCACTCGTCCCTCATCAAGTCGAAGGGTCTCCTCACCCTCCTCCTATACAACAACTCGAAAGGGGAAAACCCTGTGGATTCCTGGGGCACTTCCCTGTATGTGAGCAGCAGGTGGGTTAAATACTTCTCCCAGTCCTGTGGGTGCTGGTCCATAAAGGTTTTCAGCATCATCTTTAGGGTCCCGTTGAACCTCTCCCCCAGCCCGTTGGACTGAGGGTGACACGCCGAGGCCAAGGTGTGTCGGACCCCACACTTCTCCCACAAGCACTGGAGCAGGGTTGACATGAAGTTGGACCTCTGGTCTGTAAGGACCTCCTTGGGGAACCCCACTCTGCTGAAAACGGTGAGCAGCGCGTCTGCCACGGTGTCTGCCTCCATAGACGACATGGCCACTGCCTCGGGGTAGCGCATAGCGAAATCTACCACCACCAGAATGTATTTCTTCCCCGACCGGGTTGCCCTGCTGAGGGGCCCCACTATGTCCATGGCCACCCTCTGGAAAGGCTCCTCTATGATGGGCAGAGGTCTCAGAGCTGCTTTACACTTATCCTGGCCCTTCCCCACCCTCTGGCAGGAGTCCCAGGCCCTGCAATACTGTTGGACGGCGTCAAAGGCCCCGGGCCACTAAAAGTTCTGCAGCAGCCTCTGCCTGGTGCGCCAGATGCCCTGAAAGGGGAATGTTGTGGTGGTACATCTGGGGGACCACCAATTGCCTCCTGGCTTTCCAAGGTTCAGTTGGCCCTGAACCAGCCCATTCCTGGTACAGGAATCCCTTCTCCCACAGGAATCTCTCCCGGCGGTCCTCCCCCTGGGATCCTGCACCATTGTGGCCAGCAAGGGCCCTCAGCTTCTCTAAGGAGGGATCCTCCTGCAGCTCCATCCAGTCTCCCTCCTGCCCCCTATCTGCTGTTCACAAACTCATCCACTAGTGCCCCTGCACTGCACAGATCTTTAGCCTTCCGGTCCACTAACCACATCTTCAGGTCTGGAGGGCAGATGTCATACAGCTGCCCCAACCCCACCGGGTTACACACCTCCGCTGTGGTAGTGGCCCCTGTGCCCTTCCCCCACCTATGGAGATATTCCCCCAGCAGATTGGTGACCTCCTTGTAAGTGACACCTGGGGTCTTGCGTACACCCCGGAATTGTTTCCTGTACGCCTCGGGGGTCAGTTCAAACTTCAGCAGCAAAGCCTGTTTGAACAGGTCATAGTCCCCCATCTCAATACCATCCATTTGGCTGAATGGCTCTATGGCCTTGGGATCCAGCAGTGGGGTCAGATAGTGTCATAACCATACAGCTCAGGGTAGCCTAGAATTCCTCCTTACCTAGTGTTGGCCCATTCCCAGCTTCTGGCAAACAGAGCCTAGGTACACTTCAGAGCTTGGTTTTGCATCCCTGCTCATCCTGACTAATTCATGAACTTATCTAGTTCTTTTTTAAACCCTGTTATAGTCTTGGTTTTCACAACTTCCTCTGGACTCTGCAAGGAGTTCCACAGGTTGACTGTGCATTGTGTGAAGAAATACTTCCTTTTGTTTGTTTTAAACCTGTTGCCTATTAATTTCATTTGATGACCTCTAGTTCTTGTGTTATGAGAAGCAGAAATAACACTTCCTTAGTTACTTTCACCCCCTTAGTCATCTCTTTTCCAAGCTGAAAAGTCCCAGTCTTCTCTCTTCTTATAAGGAAGCTGTTCCATACCCCTAATAATATTTGTTGCCCCTTTCTGTATCTTTTCCATTTCCAAGATATCTTTTTGAGATGGGGAGACCATATCTGCACACAGTATTCAAGATAGGAATGTAGTGTGGATTTATATAGAGGCAATATGATATTAATTCTGCTTATGCTCAAATAAATTGGTTAGTCTCTAAGGTGCCACAAGTACTCCTTTTCTTTCTGTTAATGTTGCATTTGTTTAATCACTGTACAGTGCCTAGCACAACAGATCTTTGTCCATGACTAGGGCTCCTGGGCACTATGCTAATACAAATAAATAACAACAATGATGATGCAGAATACACCTGAGCTCTCCCTCCTGTAGCTGGGCTGGCTCTGCAGAGTTAAGATGAGCAAAATGCTACAAATCCTCCCCCTTCTCATTTTTGTCACGACCCTCACAGCTCTGATTCCAATACACACACACAGAGCAGGCCAGCTAAGGAGATGCCATTTTTAGCCAGTCACGTTTCAGAGCAAAAGCACATCATGGGACTGAAGGGACAACTTGCCGGCGGGGTAGCAAACATATTTTCTGATGGGCAACCAAATCTGAGATTCAGGTTGACTTTAGACTGTGCAGTTCTTTAAATTCTGTCTTATTTAAACTTATAATCTTGGGGGGAAGGATTTTTTTAGATGACTGATGCATTCAAATTGTGTGAATTGCAGTGAAGACAGGAGAGAATCTAACTCTTTGCGTTTTTTGTTTGTTCGTTTTAACTAAAACATCAGGAACAAAGTTCTTCATACAGATCATGAGCCACAAGGTAGGTGTAAAAGTGTTGACCTCTCAGGCAGGTGGAGGGGCTCAGGATGGAGTATTACTTTGAGTGTGTATAAGAAAAGATAACTGAGCTCCCCAAATACATGGCTTAATTTTTCTTGGGAACTGGTTCTTTGAATCCTCTTAAATGTATTGGGAAAAGAGGATGTTTCAGACAAAAATCTGTGGATTTTAGCATCTTGGAGGAAACCTTTTCTCTGTGGAGCACAAGAATATGTGGTTCCCGGTACCCTACATTATACGTGGGCCCCCAAGAATAACCTTGTATCCTATGTTTGCACAGCGTAGCTGTAAAGTCTACCACTTGCTGTAGTGCAGTTGATCTTTGACACTTAATAGCTGTGATGGATAAATTGAAATGACTTTAAAGTTATTTCCAGTGCCTTGAAGTTGAAGCTAGAAAAATGCAGAATGGAAATAAGGTTTATTTTTAACAGTGAGGATAACTAACCACTGGAAAAATGACTAACTGTTGTAGATTCTCCATCAAATTTTAGAAAGACATCCAATTTTGATTTCAAAAAGATCTGCTCTAGATCAAATGGGAATTAATTCATGGCAGTCCTATGCCTTGTGTGCTACAGAAGGTCAGCCTAGATCAGTAGTTTTCCATTTTTCTTCATTTGAGGACTCCTAAAAATTTTTGAATGGAGGTGCAGGACCCCTTTGGAAATCCTACACATAGTCTGTGGACCCCCAGGGGTCTGCAGGTGACAGGTTAAAAACCACTCCTAGATTATCATAATTGTCTCTTCTGGCTTTAGAAATCTGTGAATCTCCTCATTTTTCGTCTGTAGGGTTGATATTTTTAGGAGGAGAGTGACACTCAGAGACTGGCTCAAAGGGTCCTCCAACAAAGCTTCAGTTCTTTCAGCATCAGTAAAATGGATTTAGAAGGCAACTCTGGTAAGTATTTCTTTGCTGGCTTCTAATATTCATGCAGGGAACTGGACTAGATGACCTCTCGAGGTCCCTTCCAGTCCCACAATTCTCTGTTTCTATTCATGGTTCCTGCAAAGATACAGTGAGAGACCGCTTAGATCTTTGCAAGTATGAAAATATCTTAAACTTGGTTAAAGGAGGAAGTGGAGTAACTTTCCGCTATAGGCATTAAGTTTGGTGAATATATGCTTCTGTGTATTAGAGCAGCAGTTCACAACTTCTTTCATTCTGGGACCCAAAACCAGGTGCAGTGGTGGTCTTGCAATTCAAAACCACACAAACGTTAGAGGCAATAAAGGATGATGTGGGTCAATATCACAGCAAGAAACAATACCTAGGTTTTGCAAGGTGGGTGTGAGACTGGCTGGGTAATATGTTGGGTTGGGGACTGGGTGTACTGAGACAAATGCTTCGAGGCAGTGTATTGGGTGCAGATACTCTACATCATGCCCCAACCTTTGTGAGCCAGGAGGGCTGGAGTGGGGGCGTAACTCAGCTGTGTGTGGTTCGTTTTATTTATTTAGTGTTTGCAATCCGGCCAAGCCGCAGCCTTCTTATCAGTCATGTTCAAGGCATGAAGACCTCCAGGAAGTTGCCATTTTGCAGTCCTCCACAGTGTGCATCATGGTTTGTGGGTTCCCACATTGACCTAGTGGACTATGTCCCCCAGCTGCAGCATGTCTGTGGTCTGGAGAAATGGAGGATCCAACTAGTAGATCAACTTTGCTGTGTGGGATACAAACTGGTTATAAAGCTACAGTCATGTCTTGTGCAGCCAGGGCCTAAATCAGTTTCCTGGGGATCATCCCAGTGAAGTGACTGTTCTTATTAAGGCCCTGTCCTTGCCATAATTCATAATTGACTTTATTACCAGTGGCTGGCTCCAAAATGCGTTTTGCTACAGATGCAACATGGTTAATATCCTGTTAGTACTAGGGCTGTCAAGCAATTAAAAAATGTAATCACGCACTTAAAAATAATAGAATACCATTTAAACATTTGTGGATGTTTTCTACATTTTCAAACATATTTATTTCAATTACAACACAGAATACAAAGTGTACAGTGCTCACTTATATTTATTTTTTATTACAAATATTTATACTGTACAAAAAAACAAAAGAAATAGCGTTTTTCACTTGACCTAATACAAGCAATATAGTGCAATCTCTTTATCACGAAAGTAGAACTCACAAATCTAGAATTATGTACAAAAAATTGCATTCTCAGACAAAACAATGTAAAACTTTAGAGCCTACAAGTACACTCAGTCTTACTTCTTGTTCAGCCAATTGCTAAGACAAACAAGTTTGTTTACATTTGCAGGAGATAATGTATCCATGCTGATGATGAGTTCTGCTAAATAACGATCCAAAGCAGTGTGGCCCAACACATGTTCACTTTCATCATCTGGGTTGGATACCACCAGCAGAAGGTTGATTTTCTCTTTTGGTGGTTTGGATCTGTAATTTCCACATTGGAGTATTGCTCTTTTAAGACTTCTGAAAGCATGCTCCACACCTCGACCCTCTCAGATTTTGGAAGGCACTTCAGATTCTTAAACCTTGGGTTGAGTACTGGAGCTATCTTTAGAAATCTCACATTGGTACCTTCTTTGTGTTTGGTCAGATCTGCAGTGAAAGTGTTCTTCAAATGAACAACCTGTGCTGGGTCGTCATCCGCGACTGCTATAACAGGAAATCTGTGGCAGCGTGCGGTGAAACAGTGCAGGGGGCGCACCGCTCTCCCCCAAGGAGTTCAGTCACACGTTATTTAACCCATTATTTTTTTAACAAGTGCCATCCGCATGGAAGCACATCCTCTGGAACAGTGGCCGAGGCAGGAAGGGGCATACGAATGTTCAGCATCTCTGGCATGTAAATACCTTGCAATGCCGGCTACAAAAGTGCCATACAAATGCCTGTTCTCACTTTCAGGTGACATTGTGAATAAGAAGTGGGCAGCATATCTCCCATAAATGTCAACAGACTTGTTTCTCTCCGTGATTGACTGAACGAGAAGTAGGAGTGAGTAGACTTGTAAGGTCTAAAGTTTTACATTGGTTTGTTTTTGGGTGCAGTTATGCAACAAAAAAATCTACATTTGTAAGTTGCACTTTCACGATAAAGAGATTGCACTTCAGTACTTGTATGAGGTGAATTGAAAAATGGGATTTCTTTTGTTTATCATTTTTACAGTGCAAATATTTGCAATAAATAGAATAGAGTGAGCGCTGTACCTTTTGTATTCTGTGTTGTAACTGAAATCAATATATTTGAAAATGTAGAAAACATCCACAAATGTGTAATACGCAATAGAATACCAATTGAAAGGTAACTGTGCGATTCATTTTTTTAATAATTTTTTTTGAGTTAATCGCGTGAGTTAACTGTGATTAATTGACAGCCCTAATTAGTACCATGGTCAGGTAAGGGTGCTGCCCTCTCCAGAGGCATAGCCAGATATACGGTGTTGGTTTGAGGCATTGGGGACTTTTTCCCCCCATAGTAGTTCATGGATGCACGGGCTTGGTGCTCTGGAACCACTGAATGAAGTTCAGGGCTTGTCTACGCTTCCGCTTAAGTTGATGTAACTTATGTCGGTCACGGATATGAAAAAGCCACCCCCCGAGCTATCCGCACCAGCGCTAAGTCAGTGGGACACACTCTCATTCTGTCATAGCTTCCACCTTTCGCTGAGGTGCAGTAATTATGCTGACAGGAAAGCGCTCTCTGGTCTTCATAGTGCGTTTACACTACTGCCCTACATTAGCGCAGCTGCAGTGAGTCTGGTGAAGACTAGCCCCCGGACCAGGACCCTCTTGCAGTGTGACTACCCCTCGGGGCACACTCTCACTAGGACAAGCCTCCTGGGCTTTAGCTTCTCCTTGGTCTGACCTCGGAGCATTCAGCATCCCTGTCTCACGCCATAAGCTCCCTGCAGTGAGCCACCTGAATAGGACACCTGGGGAAACCTTACACGCCCTCCAAAGGGGCCATGCACCCCCGACTTCAGCAGTCAGGAGTGACTTTCAGCCAGCGGTGTAAAACAGAAGGGTTTATTAGTCGTCTGGAACACAGCATAGAGCAGAATCTTGTTAGCACAGAAAGCAGGAAGTTACAGCAAAGTTCATCTTGAGGAGACCCAGAGCCATGGGCTGTCCTCCTGAGTCCCAAACCAGGAGTCTGACCAGCCTCCAGCAGCCCACCTTCAGTCACACCCAGTTGCCCCTCCTCCATCCTGTATGCTGTTCCCCAGGCAAACCGGTCACCTGGCCTCCACCTCCCTTTGTTCTCCAATTCCTCCAGCTGGCTCTTGCAGAGGATGCGGCCCGGCAATCAGTTGCCAAGATACATCTATTGTCTGGGCCCAGGGAGCTAGAAGGCACTTGCACCTTCCCTCTCGGGGTATCTGCAAAGGTCACACACCCTTATCCCACCACCTAGATACTTGTGCAACACATAGGGAAAACTGAGGTGTGCACAGTATTCATACAAACACTAAGACACTTTCCACTTCATCACAAGTAGCCATTTGTCCTAAGTACCTGTGTCAATCTTTCTCAATGGCCTGTCCCTCAGATCTCCCTGACACTGTTTAGAAAGGCTGCAAGCTTTGGATTCACCAAGGGCAAGTGATACCTGACCAACCTGATTGCCTTCCAGGATGAGAGAACTGGCTCTGTGGATATGGGGAAAGCAGTGCATGTGATATATCTTGACTTTAGCAAAGCATTTGATATGGTCTCCCACAGTATTCTTGCCAGCAAGTTAAAGCAGTATGGATTGGATGAATGGACGATAAGGTGGATAGAAAGCTGGCTAGATTGTTGGGCTCAACGGGTAGTGATCAATGGCTCCAAGTCTAGTTGGCAGCTGGTATCAAGAAGAGTGCCCCAGGGGTCAGTCCTGGGGCCGGTTTTGTTCAAGACCTTTATTAATGATCTGGATGATTGGATTAATTGCACCCTCAGCAAGTTTGCAGATGACACTAAACTGGGAGGAGAAGTAGATACACTGGAGGGTAGGGAAAGGTCCAGAGTGACCTAGACAAATTGGAGGATTGGGCCAAGAGAAATCTGATAAGGTTCAACAAGGACAAGTGCAGAGTTCTGCACTTAGGAAGGAAGGAAGGAAGGAAATCCCATGCACTGCTACAGACAGGGGACCGACTGGCTAAGCAGCAGTTCTGCAGAAAAGGACCTGGGGATTACAGTGGATGAGAAGCTGGATAGGAGTCAGCAGTGTGCCCTTGTTGCCAAGAAGGCCAATGGTATATTGAGCTGTATTAGTAGGAGCATTGCCAGCAGATTGAGGGAAGTGGTTATTCCCCTCCATTTGGCACTGGTGAGGCCACACCTGGAGTGTTGCGTCCAGTTTCGGTCCCCCCACTAGAGAAAGGATGTGGACAAATTGGACGGAGTCCAGCGGAGGGCAACGGAAATTATTAAGGAGCTGGGGCACATGACTTATGAGGAGAGGCTGAGGGAACTGGGGTTATTTAGTCTGCAGAAGAGAAGAGTGAGGGGGAATTTGATAGCAGCCTTTAACTACCTGAAAGGGGGTTCCAAAGAGGATGGAGCTAGGCTGTTCAAAGTGGTGGCAGATGACAGAACAAGAAGCAATGGTCTCAAGTTGCAGTGGGGGAGGTCTAGGTTGGATATTAGGAAACACTATTTCACTAGGAGGGTGGTGAAACACTGGAATGGGTTCCCTAGGGAGATGGTGGAAACTCCATCCTTAGAGGTTTTTAAGGTCCGGCTTGACAAAGCCTTGGCTTGGATGATTTAGTTGGTGTTGGTCTTGTGCTGAGCAGGGGGTTGGACTAGATGACCTCCTGAGGTCCCTTGCAACCCTGATATTCTATGATTCTAAGCTGGTCCCTGGTATCAAAAAGGTTGAAAAACACTGATTTATGTAATCAATCTGGCCTGTCCTCCTTACTTCCAGCTATCTAGAAAACCTCCCACAGTCCGTTGGCCCATGTTCCTTCTGTGCATGCCCTCTGTACATTGATACAAACGTGGATAAATAGCATGGAAGGTGTAAGGGGAGACACATTTGTGATGGCAAGAAAGCTGCTGCACGGACACAAACTGAATCCTGAAGAAGCGGTCTATGTATGCTTGAAAGCTTTTGTCTCTCACTATCAGAAGTTGGTCCTCCCCTACCTTGTCCCTTCTGTGTAACTGTTAAGTGATTAAGGTGATTCGTGCCTGTCTCTGGGTCATAGTATGGACTAGGAGGGAACATTTTCAAAAAGTGCCTGTGACTTAGCCCCTCACTATGTTCAGTGAGTGTTGGGCTCTTAAGCACCTGCCAACCTCTGCACTTTACAGGGCCAAGTGCACTGTAGTGCAAATTGTATCCTTAACTCCAGACATGTTTGTTTGAGTTTGATTTTTTTCCTTTTCCAGCAGAGATGGCCTTGGAGTCTGAAGGTAAATGCAAAAGGATTTACTTCAGAATGCCGTGCTTCTGCCAATCCTTAGCATTTCACTGCTGAACAACTAGCTAATTTGGTAGCTTCAAGGGTTTTTATAGTAATGTTTATTTCTAGCTCACTGTTCTGCATAAGTATAGTCATTAATATGTACTGGCCACTCTGCCCTACTGATTGCGCTTTCCTCATTTTTAATTGAACATTTCACTCACCCAAAATCCGAAGTGAATTTGGTTGGGTACACACAGTGAGTGCCAATTTAGCAGTTTAGCATTTTTGTCTCGGCTATTAAAAATTGATGGCTTAACCCCGTTAGAGGGCAGCTCCAGTAGCTAGTATGTTTCCACTCTTGTTAATTGTGTTGATGATGAACTTAGATCTTGTTTTACAGAATGTTTTCTTTTGTGTTTTTATTCCTTCTCTTCCAGTTGATGCTTTGGATCCAGAGAGGTTAATACAATGTCCCTATGATAACTATCATCAAATCAGGGCCTGTTGGTTTCCCTATCATCTTATAAAGTGCAGGAAGGTAGGATGGGATGTTAAGGTCTCTAATGCACTTGGGAAATCATATTTTTGTAAATGCTAATGCATGGTGAGCTCAGTACGCTGTGCTGCCTTTTGCTAGAAGGATGCATTCACTTGCTATTAGGCTGGAAGAAGCCGTCTTTATTTCATATTTATATGCTCATCCATTTACCACTTCGTAAAAGCATCCAGTTCATATTTAGTAATGCCCTTCAGATCAGTGCATTTACCCTGAAGAAAGGTGAAACAGGTTCTTCAGAATACCTAGCTCAGTGATGGGATCCTAGTCTCTTCCAACAGTTCACTCATGGGACCAGGGTATTTACTTCCCAATACAGGCCATGGAGCAAATGCAGCCAGTGTTAGATGGATGCCTTCTGGCTGGCCAAAGCAGAAGTGATCTGATGTTGCAGTTAATTCTTTACTTTGCAATCAGAGCAGGAGAGCTGCTAAGCCATCTTTTTTTATATTGCTAATAACTCTATTCAGTGTACATCTGTCTGCAAGTCCCTCTTCTCAGTCTTTTATCCTGGGCGAGAATGCTGTATATTTAAGAGGAGAATCTGCTCCTTTCTTTTGTCCTCTCAGTCTAGTATCTTATTTTAAGCTCTCCAGTGCTAGTGTATATTAGTTGTACTGGTATAAGCACACTTATACCGGTATAACTGCATCCACGTGTTAAGATGATGTCCTGGTATGATTGTATTGGTTAGGAATCACACCCCTAGCCAACATCGCTATAGTGATAGAAAAGCCATGCAGAGCAAGCCTGAGCAGTGGGTTCGTCCTCTTTGTATTCTTGCTCTTTTCTAAGGGTAAAGGCTCTTCATTAAGTGGGGGACAGTAGTGCTCTTCTATATCCACACTAGTTTACCTGTACTGGCAAAATGCTCCCAATATAGACGTGGCCTTAGCTGGAACATTGAGTAACTTCCCTCCTGTTTCAGAAGGGTTAAATTAACTGCAAAGACTTAAGCTCTAGCGCAGGCAGAGATTTATCATAGAATATGGGGGTTGGAAGGGACCCCAGAAGGTCATCTAGTTCAACCCACTGCTCAAAGCAGGACCAATCCCCAACTAAATCATCCCAGCCAGGGCTTTGTCAAGCCTGACCTTAAAAACCTCTAAGGAAGGAGATTCCACCACCTCCCTAGGTAACCCATTCCAGGGCTTCACCACCCTCCTAGTGAAAAAGTTTTTCTTAATATCCAACCTAAACCTCCCCCACTGCAACTGGAGACCATTACTCCTTGTTCTGTCATCAGCTACCACTGAGAACAGTCTAGAGCCATCCTCTTTGGAACCCCCTTTCAGGTAGTTGAAAGCAGCTATCAAATCCCCCCCTCCTTCTTCTCTTCTGCAGACTAAACAATCCCAGTTCCCTTAGCCTCTCCTCATAAGTCACATGTTCCAGTTCCCTAATCATTCTTGTTGCCCTCCGCTGGACAGTTTCCAATTTTTTCACATCTTTCTTGTAGTGTGGGGCCCAAAACTGGACACAGTACTCCAGATGAGGCCTCACCAATGTCGAGTAGAGGGGAACGATCACGTCCCTCGATCTGCTGGCAATGCCCCTACTTATACATCCCAAAATGCCATTGGCCTTCTTGGCAACAAGGGCACACTGCTGACTCATATCCAGCTTCTCGTCCACTGTAACCCATAGGTCCTTTTCTGCAGAACTGCTGCCGAGCCTTTCTGTCCCTAGTCTGCAGCGGTGCATGGGATTCTTACCTCCGAAGTGCAGGGCTCTGCACTTGTCCTTGTTGAACCTCGTCAGATTTCTTTTGGCACAATCCTCCAACTTGTCTAGGTCCCTCTGTATCCTATCCCTACCCTCCAGCCTATCTACTTCTCCTCCCAGTTTAGTGTCATCTGCAAACTTGCAAACACTAATCCATGCCATCCTCCAGATCATTAATGAAGATACTGAACAAAACCGGCCCCAGGACCGACCCTTGGGGCACTCCACTTGATACTGGCTGCCAACTAGACATGGAGCCATTGATCACTACCCACTGAGCCCAACAATCTAGCCAGCTTTCTATCCACCTTATAGTCCGTTCATCCATACTTCTTTAACTTGCTGGCAAGAATACTGTGGGACACCGTGTCAAAAGCTTTGCTAAAGTCAAGGAATAACACATCCGCTGCTTTCCCCTCATCCACAGAGCCAGTTATCTCATCATAGAAGGCAATTAGTTTAGTCAGGCATGACTTGCCCTTGGTGAATCCATGCTGACTGTTCCTGATCACTTTCCTCTCGTAAGCAGAATCGGGATGAGCTCCACCCTGACATCTGGTGGTGAGGTGTGGCAAGTTGTGGAAAAGAACTTCAGGGGCCGATCTCATTTGCATAGACACACCCAGCCCGCCTAGAATGAGGCCATAGCTGCCCAAATGGTCACTTTGGCTGCTGTGGGATCCCCATTGTCTCTGTTATTGGGGCAGGAAGAATAAATTGTTATTACCCTGATTATGGGAATCAAGGACAATGGAACTGTACTTGGCCTTTTGTTATGATGGAGGGACTCTCCATCAACTAAGTTTCACTCGCTAGGCAAGGAACATGGGTTCCAAAACTCTGTGAAGGGAGAGAGGCTGGGGACAGGTATTAGTACTTGGTGGTATGCCCCCCCCCGCCGCCTTTCGTGAGGGCCTTACATGCTAATTGCACTTCTTCCTCTTTCCACTATAATTTTGATTCCATTAGGAGTCTAGTTACAGGCTGCTGAGCTGAATTCACTTTGGGCTAATGGTGCACCCACACTGAGGCTCCCCTACTAGAAGCTGAAATCATGAAAGAGCTAAACTTACTAAGAGCTGAAATCACTGAGTGTTGTGTTAAGTAGTGGGGGAGGCTGAAGATATATGGTGGAGCAGTTGCGGGATGGCGAGCGGAGCAGAGCGGCTCGGGGAGCAGAGCAGTTTGTTGGATGCCGAGAGCAACTCATGGGGTGGCTGGCAAAGCAGAGCCCCATGGAGAGGTGGGGCCATCAGCTTTGGACCATGTAAGGTGCCCCTTAACCCCAGTCTCCACCCAGGTTGGGAGGTAAAACTCTGCAGATAAACTTTTGAACTCTGGGGCTGCCCTGACCAGGGACAGAGACTTTTGGGTCGTTGGACTTTCGGGACTTTGGGTGATTTTGAGTTGCTGAACTCAAGAACCAAAGGGAAAGGACATGCCCCAATTTGCTTGGGGTGGGGTTTTTGCTCATGGGTTGTGTTATGAATCCTGTTGGTGGTGTTTCCCCAACATAATGCCACATTGTTTCTCTCTGTTATTAAAAGGCTTTTTGCTACACTCAGACTCTGTGCTTGCGAGAGGGGAAATATTGCCTCATGGAGGCGCCCAGCGGGGGTGGTATATATTTGTCCCAGGTCACTGGGTGGGGGCTCGAGCCGGTTTTCCATTGTGTTATTGGAATGGAACCCCTAGATACTGAACCCGGCCCTTGTTGCTGCCAACTCTGACAGGCAGAAAGGTTACACTTATGTTCTTAAGATACAAAGGCTGACTTTAGAGAACTGGCCTGGCGAGCAGGCCCCCGCTGCCCCAGCAGCAGAGCCCTTGCCCCACCCGCGGAGTTCATTCTCCACATCACAGCGTAGAGACCCACCTTGTGGGACTCAAACAGCTGCACCGATTTGGCTCAGACATTAGAAGAAAACCACTCGCCACCTTCAGGCGAACGCCAGGTGGTGAAGCTCCAGGCCCAAGGTGACAGCATGAAGCAGAGTTCAAATCAGAGTCCTGGTGTTACCGTAACACCGGCATGGCAGTCGGTGGCAGGTTGCCAAAGCTCAGGCTCCAGGCCCTGCCCTGCCCTCACCCTCGAGCCCCCTTATCGGCCAGGAAGAGGCTACAGATAACGAGGGTGAGGGATCAATGAACTGCAGCCGCCCTCTATCCCACACAGGCTCACAGACGAGCCCGTGATGCTGTTAACAGCCACCCAAGGGACAAAGGGTGTTGGATCAATGGGACCCAGATTCGTGCCAGGGCAGCCATCTCCTCTCACCCCAGATTCCTGCCAGGGCAGCCATCTCCTCTCACCCCAAAGCTCTGGCACAGAAGGAAAGGCTGCCTGGGAGAACCCCTTGGCAGGGAGCTTTGCTAAGGATGCAAGGGTCCCTCTGCCGGCTCTCATGCAGGATGCCCACTGAGGCATGGAGCAGAAGCAGTCAGGTTAATCCAGCTCTGGATTGCCTTTGCACTGCAGCAGCAGCCTCTGAAGACTGATCAGCAAGCGAGGCCACGCCCTGATAACGGGGCTGGACAGACAGATGCTGTGTGGAAAGGCCAAGCAAAGTGCCCGTGGCCTTCCCCACCCCACCCCACCAGCCCAGCCTTCCCTGCCAGGCATCTGCCAATCCCAGCCTAGCCTTTGCGCCTCCTAGCCCACCGCCCATGCCCCCCATGTCTCAGCCCCCCAATTTTTCCCACCCAGCACCTGCTTCCCCCAACCCAGCCTCCCGCAACCAACACCCCCTCAACTTCCCACCCAGTGCCTGCCACCCTCCTTCCAGCACCTGCTGCTGCCACCGCCCCAACCCCTTCCCCACAAGCCTTCCCTGACACCCTCAGCCAGCCTTCCCTCCGTCGCCCAATCAGTCTTCCCCACTTGCCACCTCACTCTCTCCAGCCTGCCCTGCCCCACCCAGCATCCCACCCCACAACCCACCCTTTCCCACCCAGTGGCTCAGCTAAGCCTTGCAGCTCCCCTCATTAACACTATCAGCTACTTCAGAGGACATCTCTGTGCTGGTTGTTGCTAGCGTACTTTGGAGCTAATAGGCACATAGAGCCCACCATCTATGCAGCGTCACCAGCTTCAGAGCTCAGAAGTGAGGCCCCCAAAATCATGGGATTACAAAACTGATCAGTTTGGATTCTTTATTCATCCCTCCATGGAGCTGCTGGACTGTGCTCCCCAGCCATGAGTGCTAGACACTGACTTCATTGGCTAAGCAAAAACTGGAATTCTCACAAATTCACATGACTCCAGGAGCTGGGACTTTAAGAAAGCCACCAGTTCTCCTGAGAGTCAGTGACCTTGGCTGTGCTCAGGGGAGGCTCAGCTCTGTTCCCAGGTGCCCAGCTGTGCCCTGCTTAGGAGCACTCTGTCACAAGTGTGATATTGGGGAGAAAGGAGCACACAAGGGGTAGAACAGCTTCCCGTAGGAGGGGAAATTAAAAAGACTGGGACTTTTCACAAGCTTGGAAAAATTGACAACGACGGGAGGTCTATAAAATCACGAGTGGTGTGAAAAGAATGAAGAAGGAAATGTTCGTTCTCTCTTCACGTGTCAGAAGAACCAGGGGGTCACCCAATGAAATTTATCGGCAGTGGGTTAAAACTACCATAAGGAAGTACTTCTTCACAGTGCACAGACAAGCTGTTGAACTCATTGGCAGGGGATGTTGTGAAGGCCAGAAATACAGCTGGGTTCAAAAAGAATGAGAGAAGTTCCTGGAGGACAGGTCCATCCATGACTATTAGCCAAGATGGTCAGGGATGCAACCCCGTGCTCTGGGTGTCCCTAAACCACCGAACACCAGAACCTGGGACTGGATGATGGGGACGGATCACTCGAAATTGCCTTCTTCTAGTCATTCTCTCTGAAGCGTCTGGCACTGGCCACTGCTGTAGGGGCATTGGCACCATTTTTATAGTGGAGGTGCTCAAAGCCACTGAACAAAACTAAATGCACTATATGAGGGAAACCACTTCAAGCAAGAGGGTTCTGCCACACCCCCAGCACTCCTAGTTCCAGCACCTTGGCACTGCTGGAAGACAGGATACGGGCTGGATGGACCTTTGGTCTGACCCTGTATGGCCGTTCTTAAGAGGTGTTGGGTCACGCTGTCTGAAGTTGAATGAATGGGTCATTAAGGACTGGTTGAAACTGACCCGTGTCAGTGGAGGATCTGAAAAGACAAGGGGAGGCCCAAAAGCCAGGGCAGTCACACCTAGCAACCGAGGAGGAGATTTCCCCCACCTCTCTGCAGGGAAGCAGAGCACAGGTCCCCCAGCCAGCAGTTTTATAGCCCCTCAGCCCAAGTCAGCTGACCCAGGCCAGCTGTGGGGTTCACTGCAGTGTAGACATAGCCCCCCCCCACCCACTCTCCCCGCCCACTCCCAGAGCTCAGTGCAGAGTCTAACAAGTGCAGAACACCCACTCTCCTGAACCTGCTGCTGTCTAGGCCCACAGGAACTGCCAGGTGGAATCAAAGCCAGGGTCCCTCTTGCCCAGCAGCTGGTGCGAGCCCCACGCTGATGGCATCTCTTCAATCGTGGCTTGGCCTGGAGCTGCAGGGTCCAGGTCTTTGTTCACATTAGGGGCTGTGTCCACACACAACACATTAGCTGAGAAGGGCAATGCGAAAAAGAGACTCCAAGTGGGGAGCAGCGACCTGTGAGGAGAACTGCTCAGGGAGTGACCTCACCCCTGCACAGGATGGCAATGCCCGGTGGGAGGCAGTGAGGTGTCAACTTGCTCCTGTGCACGAGGTTTGTGCCTTCGGCTGCAAGCTAGATGCAAAGGAGGATGCTCCAGAAGGCCAACAGCCTTAGTGAGAGCTGGTGCCGGGCAAAGGAGGGAACTCAACGCCCCAATAAAGCAGCCCCCACACTGGGCAGATCAGCCACAAGACAACTGTGAGATGGACGCTGACTGCACCCCCAGAGGGGCTGACAGCATTGCATGCTGCTGTTCAGACAGAAGGGGGAGTTGGCCACAGACAGGCTTCTGAAGGCAGGAGATCTGCCACCCTCCTTAGCTGGAGTTGGGGGCCCAGGCTGGCATTCCCAGAAGCACTGGTATCCGGCTTGGCATTCATTCTGCCATTTTCTCTTTTCAATTCGTTGCCAAGTACACTTTGCCCTGGTGACTGGCCCCAGCAGAACGGGCACTGCGAGATGCTCCCCATCAGGAACCAGCATCTGCCCTTCCAGCAGCAGCAGGAGCAGGCAATGCAGCTGCAGCAGGGTGTAAAGGCCGGGCTCCTGCTGAGAGCTTTGCAGGGCGTCTGGCATGGGAAGTGCCAGGCATGTCTCTCGCATAGCAAAGGAGGCAGCGTGTCCACACCAGCTGTGAGCAGCAGCCCGAATACCCAGGCTCTGCTCTCGCCTGGCCGTCAGTGCGTCCGCATTGCTGCCCATGCACTAGGACACAGGGGGCCTGGCACAGCCAAGCTGGGCTCCTCACACACAGCCGCCCCTAGGTTAGCTCCGCGGGCTGCACGAATGCCCGTTCCCGAGCACGTTTCCTGGCCCTGGACCCACAGCAGAGCTCGGCAGCAGCACTGGTGTGACGCTGGCAGTCAGGCAGCTCGCCGGTATGGTGGGCACCTGTTATTAATACTCGGCCTTTCATTGGAGACGCCACGGCCACCGCAAACCCGCTACTGGGTGCAGCTCTGCCAGACCTGGCCCAAAGCAACACGCTCAAGGGGGAGAGTTAGCAGTGGACACAGGGGAGCAGCCTCTCGACTCTCACCTCTCAGGCTCTGGCCTTCAATCCCCTTCTGCCCCACCATTACTCAGGGTAACAGATTCCCTCCCAGGCTCAGGGAATCCTGGCCTTTCATGCACATTGCCCCTACAAAGGCAGATGAACAGCCAGGACTTCTCTGGAACCATGTAGGTCTAACCAGATAAGACACGGGGGGTTGTGGAGCACCATCTCCCCTGGTGGGCAGGGGACCAGGACTCCAGGTTGTCATGCTCAGCTCTGCCACCAACTCCCTCTGTGACTTTGGGAGAGTCATTTGGCCTCTCTGTGCCTCAGTTTCACAACCTACAAAACACGCCTAATACAAATCCGGGGAAGCGTGCTTTAAGGGTCAGCTCCCAGGCAGGAGAGGGGAGAGCTGCACTGAGAAGGCCGGAGCTTGTCGTTCTCTGCAGCAGAATCACAGGGCACAGCAGGGGCTTAGCGCTCTCTAGGCCTACAGGACTCAGACCGGGGGTCATGCTGGCGTGTCTGAGAGCTGATGATGATCAGGAGCCACATGGCTCAGAGAAGCACAGAGATCTCATGGACCAGTTTCCAACTGGCCAGGCTGCGCCTTCACTCTCAGAGCCATGAGCCAGGCCCACTGTGTCACTAAGGCAGGGGTGGGCAAACTTTTTGGCCCGAGGGCCACATGGGGTTGTAAAATGGTATGGAGGGCCGGGTAGGGAAGGCTGGGCCTCCCCAAATAGCATGGCCCCCACCCTTATCCACCCCCTCCCACTTCCCGACCCCTGACTGCCCCCCTCAGAATCCCCGAACCATCCAGCCCCCTGCTCCCTGTCCCCTGACCGCCCCCTCCGGAGACCCCCGCACCCTAACTGCCCCCGGGACCCCAAACCCCCCCACTCCCTGTCCCCTATCCACACCCCGGGGGAGGGGAGGCAGCGGGGGAGGGGCCGGGGATTGGACAGGACGGTCCTGCGGGTCAGACGTCGTTTGCCCACGTCCTGTCCGGCCGCCTGAGCTCTCAGCCGGGGAGCGAACCCCGGCCCCTCCCCCGCAGCCGCTCGCCCTCTGCCCGCTGCTCCTGCCATGGAGCGTTGCAGCGGCGGGACCGGCTCCGGCGAGCGGGGGCGGGATTGGATGAGGGGCAGGGGTTTGTGGACAGAGTCAGGGAGCCGGGGGCATTGGATGGGGTGGAGATGGGGGGAGGGCGGTCAGGGGAGGGGCCGGGGCTCGCCTCCTTGGCCGGGAGCTCAGGTGGGCCGGACAGGCCGGTCCCGCGGGCCCTAATTTGCGCATGTTGGTTGCAGGACGGGACTCAGAAGTGAGGGTTCCGGGTGCAGGGGGAAAGGGACTGTGCAGGGGGTCCAGATGAAGGTGGTTGGGGGTCAGCAGGGGAGGCTGGGTGCTGAGGACTCAGCATGAGGGTCCAGGTGCTGGGGGGTTCAGTAGGATGGGGGGCTCATTTGGGATGGTCCAGGTGCAGGGGGCTAGTCAGAGCATGGATCTGGATGCAGGGAGGGGGAGCTCAGCACAGATCCAGATGCAGGGGGGACTCTGTGGGGGTAGGTCTGGATGCAGGGGGTCTCCATCCCTGCTGAAGGCAGCAGAGAAGTGAGGGTGTCAATCCTGCAATGCCCCTAGAGCAGCCTTGCAACACTCCCCCATCCCCTTTTGGGTTGGGGCCCCCACTATTACAACAGCCTGAAATTTCAGGGGAAACTTCCGAAAATGTGAAATTGTCTTATTTTCAAATCCTATGGCCATGAAATTGACCAGAATGGACTGTGAATTTTGGTAGGGCCCTAGTAATAACAGAAAGTTTATCGCTGCTGTACTCAGTCTCATAGTGTGCTCCATCGCAAACGTGACAAAACCCAGTACAAGAATACACCACCAATTATGGGTTTTGCTCACAAGAGTGAAACAAGCCTAATCGAGGAAAGCATACACTCATGCCCACACAGCAGTCTCAAATAGATAGATTACTCTGCGCTTCACCCCCCATGTAGTGAAGGTTGCCAGACATGTTCCATCCAAGGCCTGGCTGCAATTCAGCAAAGGATAAAATAATACCATGTGTAAAGCACTGAAATCCTTCTGGATAAAAGGCACCAGATGATCATAAAGTGTTATCAAGAGTCACAACCACACATCTAATAACCAGAGGACTAAACCTACTAACCAGACTTTGCTTCAAATGATTCCTTTCCTACTCAGTGGAGTCCAAGGGCTGTGCTATGGTGGGAATGCCAAATCCCACCCCTTTTACTTCACTACTGGTGGAGGAGAAGGGCTTCCTGCTCAGGTGTTGTCCCTGAATGTTATTTGAGACTCACACATTTTTCTGTTAGACTTGGCTACAAAGTGCCTCTTTAATTTGATGGTTTCCCAGTCTGCTGAGAAAAATGGAAACCATCTTCTCTCCAAGACACAAACCCATCCCTGCTGTCTAGTTAGAGGAAACCAATACCATTCTCTCCATCCGTCCATCCCCATTCTCTCCCATCCCTATCAGCTGCTTCTTACCTTCTCTCTGAGTTTTCTTTTTCAGGCTATAGATACATTACAGCTCAGTGCAGATGGGCAGAGTCCCTGCATGTTTCTGGAGAGGCTCAGCCCTGGCACTGTGTCAGGGTCGGGTGCAGCCTCACCTCTGAGTCCATGTCTCAGGGGAGGCGGGGGGCTTCAGGGTGATCTCCCACCTCCATACAGCCAGTGCGCGACTCTTGCCCCTGTTGCTGCACCCGCCCTGCAAAGGTGTGGGGATGACACAAACAGCTGTGGGGAAGCCGTGGGAGCCTTGGCCAGGACTGCCATTTAGGGAGGGTGGAGGGGCACCCCCATCTCGAGTTCCATACCAGAGGTCTGTTCGTGGCACATAGTTGGAGCTCTTACCTGCTGCGCCATGCAGGTGCCCTCCTCCAGCTCCTGCGGTCTATTTCCTCCACTGCACTAGGGTGTCTGGGGGTGGGCAGGCAAGGAAGAGGTCAGTCGAGGGGTGGGAGTGGGGAAGCACAGGGGCCCTGGGGATGGGGGAGGGAGAGAAGCAGAGAGTCCCCAGTGGTGGGACAGCTTCAGAAAAATCTAGAGAAATTCTGCTCCTAGGTTTGATATTGTTTTATCATCTATTTAGTATGAACATTTAATTGCATGGCATGGCTTGGGCTTTTTGGAAAGCAGCATATGGAATGCTTAAACCTTGATTATGTATCTTAGATTATCCTTACAATTGGATGTCTCTGAAGACCTTAGATTGAACTGCTACTGTACATAAGAGAGCCATGATAAGTGCATCTTTTGCTCCACTTTCCACATTTTAAAATGTGTCTAAAATAGGAAAAATTGTCAGGGTTAGGTAAACCTCATGTAGATGCAAGGGTGTAGTTTGTGGGGTGGGAGGGTTGCCCCTCCTCCCCAAACTGCAGGCCTTGACAGTTGTAGAATTTGCGCATCCCCCTCCCCCCATGCAGAGTCCTGTTGGCCTGACTGAAGCTGGCCCCCCAAATGTAGAAGTCAAACTATGCCTATGTGTAGACCTTTTACCTCCAGTGAGCTGGTTGCGGTTGATTGCCAGGTACTCCTAGAATTAACCCACTAAAAATTCTACCAACGTTACCAGCAAACGAAAAGGATATCATTTCAATCCCATGGTATTCTTATATTCTAGCATTGATTAAATCCTTTTGTTTCAGATCAGCCCAAATGAAATTGAAAGATTTTCAGATTTCCCATTGTCAAACAAAACACTGAAAGGTAAGTACACCAACAGTTCTTCGGAAAGTATTTGAATCAAAGACCAATTTTCCTCAGTCTTCTTCATTGGCTGTTTCAGGAGTTTTTGTTTTTAAATATCAGAGTTCCAAGATAATGTTGCCACCTGCAGTATTTTTCCTTATGGGAAAATGTATCATTATCCAAGGCAAAAAGTAAGAATCTTTTTTTTTCTCTCCCAAATACTAGGTTTGCAAGAAGCACAGTATCGCATGGTTACTGAGATACAGAGGCAGACCATAGGCTTATCATTGCAAGGTAAAGATGTACTTGGAGCTGCAAAGACTGGATCAGGCAAAACCTTGGCATTTATTATCCCAGCAAGTAATTGACCTTCTCATTGGAAGCTTAAGCTTACGTAAAGTGAAGGTATTGGACAGTAAACAGCATATTTTGGTTCACCTGGGCCAGGAGGAGACGTATAATTTGACTGTAATATTTGTTCACGTAAAGCTATGAGAGACTGACGTACGTATTGCTGTCTGAGGTTTTGTAAGATGGCCTGGGTATATTTTTGTCTGTAGAAATGTTTTGACACTTTGATATCTTGTTCTGACATTTTTATGAAGACTGATTTTTTTTCAAAAAAGTTTTTTCTTGAAAAGTCCTTTACCCATATAGTTGTCTGCTAAAATTATTTAAAACTGAATGTCTGTATGGAATAAGAGTAAAATTGATCAAGGAACCTCTTTACAATTAATCTTCACTAAATATGTAATACATTGTTCATTGTAGGTTAGGCTAGAGTTCATGAAAATGGTTTGCAAAATAGACTGAAAATTGGCTCACAACCAATATTCCTTATGGGATAAAAGTTCCTAGTGGTTCAGCTGGAAAGTTAGGCTTTGCATTTATTTTCTTTAGTATTCTAGAAAGGGATTTTTCAAGTTGGCATCTAAATTGTTTCCTCAATCAATGGTGATCAGGTTGGGAGGGCTTAATTTGGTTTTAAATTATGAGATTAAGTGATGAGCATTCAATGTAGATTATTAGTTTAGGGCCCAATCCACTTCCATTAAAGTCAATGACAAAAGAGTGGGAACAGAAATGGGTATTTAGGCAAGCTCTCAGAAACCGGAATGTGCTTTATGCTAGATCTCATTCATGCTGATTCGGAAATAAATATCTAAGTTTTGGAAGGGGGTGGGGGGAAACAATCTTCTGCATACTGTAGAAAGGAAAATGAGGTTGCTTAATTTATATCAGTAATTGAGAACTAGAGCTCTTGAAACAATTGTATGCATTTTGAGGTCCACGCATTTAAAGGGATTTGTAGAGAAGGGGCCTAGTGATAACTGGGACTTAGTGTCATATAGAAGGAAGTTAGAAAACAAGTTTTGTTCTCCTGTGTGGTTGTGGAAATCACCATGAGTAGGGGTATCACGTCAGCTCTGGTGAAATCCTTTTGTTGTACAGCTGAACACAACAATTTGACAGCGTGTGAATCTGTAATAGCAGAAGTGGACCTGCATCATGGCTGCTGTACCTTTAGTTGGAGTGCTCTGTTTCAGCCATGGTACTGCCTTGTAGGTGTGCGCCCAGTACTGCTAAGTGCACTCTACACCCAAAATTGAAAAATTCTGCGCACAATATTTTAAAATTCTGCAAATTTTATTTGTTAATTAAATGTGGAGGCTCCAGCATGGCATTGGAGAGCACAAGCCACTGGCTGCACAGAGGTGGGAGATCATTGTGCAGCCGCCTCCTCCTCCCCCGCCCCCAGGGGACACGGACTCACCGGTGAGGCTGTACCCAACCCTGACACAATGCAAGGATTGGGTCTGCCCCAGAAACACCCCACCATGCCAGGTGCAACAGGTGTGGACAGGGAGGCTCACAAGGCAGGATCCGAGTTGGAACGAATCCAACTGTGGGGTGAGGGAGTTCTGTGTGGGGCAATCTGGGAGCTGGCGGCTCAGTGGGTGATCTGGATGCCCAGGAGCTTGTTGGGGGTTCTGGCTGCAAAGGTAATGGGATTCTGCATTGGGGGTCCAGGTGAAGGTAGTTGGGGCTCAGTGGGGGGAGGGGGTTGAGTTGCGGGGAGATTGAGCTCAGCAGGGGGGTCTGACTGTGAGGGGATGTCCAGATGCTGGAGGAGTGGGGATCAGTGAGTTAGATACAATTGTTGTTATTGGGTCTCTGCATGAGAATAAAATATATGCATAGACTGTAACCCAGTTCTTCCTCTCCTTGAATTTGAGCCTGCTATGGTGTCATTATCCTGGGTTTGTGGCATCACACGATTGTCATGGAAAAGCAAATGGAGTAAATTCAGCATTATTGCGTAACGGCAGCTTCTAGCAGGACTCCAGAGAGTTTTCTCAGTATTAAGTGACTTGCCTGAAATGGGTCAGGCTGTGTGTGCCCGCCTTTTCCCCCATGAGTACGACGGGATGACTTGTCTCACACCGGTGCTCTTGGGAATGCTTCTAAAGCACTCTGGAGACTGAAGCAGCTGTACTAGTGTTCCTAAAAAGGGTAAAGGAAATGGGATTTAATTCGAATCCTGCTGAGATCACTTTCCGGTGCACAAAGGGGGCCTTGTCAGAGAGCCGCTTTTCAATGAGACGTTTTCTGCGGTCGGGTAGTGGTAGAGGTAGCGTGGACTTTTTAATAGGGTCGCCAGGGCTGGAGTTAGACTTGCCTGGGCCCAGGGCTGAAGCCCAAGCCTGAGCCCTGGGCAGCAGGGCTGAGACTTGGGCTTCAGCCCTGGGATCAGGTTACAGCTCCCCCCGCCCCCTGCCTGGGCCTGAAGCCCTTGGGTTTTGACTTTGGCCCCTTCTGGCCCGGGGGAGCTAGGGCTTGGGCGGGCTCAGGGTTTGGTTCTCCCTCCTGGGGTCGCGAAGTAATTTTTGTTGTCAGAAGGGGGTCGTGGTGCAATGAAGTTTGAGAACCCCTGTTATAGCAAGTTCTCATCTTTCTCTATTATCGTTTGCCATCCTAATGCCATGTGGGAAGTAGTTTTGTTTTGCTGTATGGGGGTGGCTTGCTGCATCAGGGCCTCTAGTGGTGGAGCACGTACGGGCTCTGGCTGGAAGTTCAGATGTGGGAGTTCAGTGGGGACACTGGGGCATGGCCACTAGGTAACTCGAGGGGATGGAAGACCACGAGTGTCGATGAGGCCCCCTCGCACTAGGTCCAGGTGTCCTTCCCCCCCTCCCCCCCGCCCGCCTGGAGGCACTCGCAGCAGCTCTGCATACTAGGCCCAAGTGTCCTTGGCCCCCGCGCCTGGAGGCACTCGCAGCAGTTATGCTGAGGATCTGCAACAATATGTTGCAGAGTCAGACTGCCTGAAACTAAACAAGGCCAAACAGGGCAGATATGGAAGACCAATGCTGACTAAAGCAGCTTTATGTATAGTTTAACAAATGATACAGAGAACAAGGGCACTAGCTGGGAACTGGATTGGCTGGCTATATGGATACTTAGGGCAGCTTGCTATTGGATAGGTATGCTGGGAAAAAGGATGTATAAAAGCCTGTGTAACTTCCTGCTCTGGGTGCAGGATTGGAGATTCTATTCTCCCTGTACCTTTTTGCAGCTGCAAATAAACTTTTCTGCTTCTCCACCCCGTTGTGATTATTGGATGTAGCACACCGGGTAACGAACCAACCTCAGCTGTTGTTTAGCCTCTCGGCACTGGGTGCCGACAACAATAACAATTATCAAAAAGTGTCATGTTTTCTCTAGTGACGTGCTAACATATTTTGCCACCAGGATAAATATGGACTAATTCTAATGAATTACCACAGATTTACATTGGTGTAACTGAAATTATGCATTCAATATCCTGTTTCAGGTTAGTAAAAATAAAAGAATGCTGTGGGTTTTGCGGACATGTACAAGATACAGATTTATAAAAACAACATGAAAACAGGTAGTTATGCTGGGGAAAGGGGAAGCCTTATTGAGGCTGGTGGGCATACCAGTTGTCCTTTATTGAGGATCAATGTAAAAACAATCAAGCTCTTTTGTGGAACAGATGGCTGACTTAATAGAAGTCACCATCAAGTAAAGTTGGACTAGGAGTTGAGCCATACAGTGGAAGGGGCTTTCACTAGGGTCTGAATGCAACTGCAGGGAGATGGGGTTCGGGCGGGGGGAGGAAGAGAGGGAGTGTGACACCGCAGAAGCACAAAGGAGCCCCAGGGAAGTATCTGTAGTGTGATCTCAGAAAAAGTTGAGAGAGAGAGAGAGAGAGAGCACATGCGCTTTAGGGTAGACTGCTGGATAGAAAGAGGCTTGGAATTGTGAGCCAAGAAACTATTCCTGCTGTCGTTAGGGAAATAGAACTTTGTGTATATTCTTTGTAAATAAGCAGGATTGTGTCAAAAAAATACCTGACTCCATCATCCATTTCTCCCCCAATGGAAACAACTCACAAGACCCAAAATATTCACTAATTACTCATGTCAAAAGGGATAACAATATTGTGAATTCTTTTGTTTTCCTGTTCTTCGATAAAGAATAGACCTGCTTCAGTAAAGAACCATAAACACTGAAAATACTGTTTTGTTCTCTCAGAGCTAGCTCTCAGTAGATCTAGAAAATAAGAGTGTTTGTTGTTACACAATCCTTAGAATTCAATTATTTGCACAAATCATTTTAATTTTCCTCTGATTAGGATTTAAAAATAAGCAATTAGATGTTCTGTATAGTGTTTAGGAAATTTGTAGGGTTAAGATCAGCATGTATTCTGTATACAAGGCTTTACCATATATGCAACCTCACATCTACACTTGTAAGAGGACCACATTTCCTGAAGCAGTTTCACACCACTTCAAGCTAGGACAGTTGTAAGCTACTTTATGTTTCAAATGTGAATGGTGTCCGCTGTGTCAATTAATTTTTTAAAATTATGACCATGATCTAAGATACACATTTTCAGAATTTTCTTAGATCATATGCTCGGATGAATAAGGCTGCTTTCCTGAACTGCGGTCCATATTTGGAACTGTCTTTATAGCTTAGACTCAACCACCCTTCTTATACAGTTTGGAAGTTGTTCGATACTCCCTCGGGACCAGATTTACTCTTCTTTACACAGATTTGGGCCCTAGTCGGGGAGCGACATACTCATGTAACGGAGGAGCAGAATTTGGCCCTCATATGGGTTCAGTCTCTCAGTTAGGCCTGTCTTTTTATCTTATCAATTGATATAGCATCCATCCCGAGAGTAGAAGAGCAGCTGTCCCATTTCAGACGAGATACATCAATACCTATATTGATTATTCACAATGGAGTTTTTATCTTTGTTGTACTGTTCCTTTTGAGAAATAAGAAAATAGAGTAAAAGTAAAATGTACTTTTTCTCCCAAATCTATGTGCCATTCCTGATCTTGATTGAACAGGGGAGAGCGTCTTTCCTCTGGATTAAGAATCCAGCTGAGACAACTACCCCAGCCCCACACATTCTACAAGGGAATCCAAAGTCAGAGCAGTGGCGTTCAGTGAAGGGTAGCTGCTCTCTTTGAACATCCTGATAGATGAAATAAAGGACTGGGGGTCATCATTAAAAGTACTTTAAATGGGAGCTCAATCCCCAGAGCAATGATTGCCGAATCAGGAAAAAACAAGAAAGTATGTCGTCTCAGGGATTGGCATATTCAAGTTTACAAGAGAGACGATAAAGACTGGCCATGACGTAGAAAAATCAAAATTCAAGTTTGCCAGTAAGAAAAGAGCCTGAGTAATAGTCAGCTAAAGAATGGAAGGGACCAGTTTACCCAGGAAGTTACAAGAGCCTTTATTAAAATGGAGAGCTACTTTTGTCCTTCTGTCTGCTTGCTTCTGGCAAAGGTTGACTCCGGAATAGAGGGGGAATCTCTTGGGGTCCAGCAGCTCTGCTGGCTTGGGAAAGTGTGCACTGCATCACCCACTCCTCCCTGTGTGAGACAATCTCTGTGCCTCTGTTTCGACAGTTCAAAACCCTTAAAAATATCTTTCTTTACAGCTCAATACAGAAATTGCCAGAACCTAGCCCTGTACTTTTTTCTTTAAAAACAAACAATGAAATGGGGATGTTTGCGTGACAATGATATGAACCGATGTCGGTATTTTTATATCTTTAGACGCCCATCAAATACATAAAAATCTGCATGAAAATAACAATTAGTAAGTTTGCAAAACTGAGCAATGGAAAGTTCGGAAATGCCAGGATTCAGGGAGTCTGAGTACTGTGCACGTGCATTTTGACACAGTCTTGAATTGCACAATGGTAGTATTTTTTTCCACAGGCCCCTCATTCAGTGACCATTGAAGTGTTGTTTGTTGTTTGCCTTCCAACACTGTGTACATACTTCTGCAACGTGAACACATCAAGTCAGGTTCCAGGTCGCAGTCCTTCTCTTCCAGGGGCTCAGTGGCCAGGGCCCAGTATATCTAAAATATCAGGTAAATCCCTGGGATTAGGGGTGTGGCTGACAGGGCCTATTTCTCAGGCACCATGAAGTGTTCTACTCTAAGGATGAGGCTTGTCTGTGCAGTAGATAGAGCTTTCTCAGGGGACAGTCTGTGACAGGAGAACAAACTCCCATGTCATTCCGAGGCTATTAGAGAGACAAGGTGGGTGAGGGATAGGGTGACCAGATAGTGAGTATGAAAAATCGTGATGGGGGTGGGGTGGGATTGATAGGCGCCTAAACCCTGAATATCTGGACTGTCCCTATAAACTTAGGACATCTGGTCACCCTAGCTGAGGTAATATCTTCTGTTGGACCAACTTCTGTTGGTGAAAGAAATAACCTTTCAAGGTCCTGAAGGAGAACTCTGTGCACTCCTTTCACCAACAGAAGTTAGTCCAATAAAAGATATTACCATGACAGATGTGAGTTATATTATTAATGTACTAGAGGAAGCTACTCAGATACTTCATTGATGAGAACAGTAGAAAAACCTAGATAGAATAAAGTGAAGGAGAAAGAGAGAGCCTCTTTCTGAGATTATCCTTTTCCTTCTCCCTAATGATCCTATTTGCTAACAAAGATATACATTCTTAGTGCTGTTGTGGCTTTGTGCAGAAGTGTGAATTGTCTCAGTAGATTCTGATGTATTTTATCTTTCAGGCAAAGATATCGAAAACAGGGAATACAAACAACACATGTTATGCAAACCCGCACCACTAGGTGGAAGCAGATATTTTGAGTTGTCATTAATTGAGAAACCATTTCAAAAAGCAAAGTAATGTTCTTGGAATTCTGCTTTAAGCCACAAGGCACACAGCTAAGCAGAGTCATCTTCTGAGTGCTGGATCTTTAATTTTTTTTTCCATACGAGAACCTGCTTAAAATCCCATTAATAAACTGTGTTCTCTTCACTCTCCTATGTGTCTGTGCTGTGACGGAAAAATATAATTGTCTGTCAATAATGGCTTTTATTTGAAGCAGAGAGTTAGAAAACATGTGTGTAAAATGCTTTGAAGAAGAAAATCTTCAAAAGATTGGAAAAAGGCTAATGTAGTGCCAATCTTTAAGAAAGGGAAGAAGGAGGATCCTGGGAACTACAGGCCAGTCAGCCTCACCTCAGTCCCTGGAAAAATCATGGAGCAGGTCCTCAAAGAATCAATCCTGAAGCACTTAGAGGAGAGGAAAGTGATCAGGAACAGCCAGCATGGATTCACCAAGGGAAGGTCATGCCTGACTAATCTATTCGCCTTTTATGATGAGATTACTGGTTCTGTGGATGAAGGGAAAGCAGTGGATGTATTGTTTCTAGACTTTAGCAAAGCTTTTGACACGGTCTCCCATAGTATTCTTGTCAGCAAGTTAAGGAAGTATGGGCTGGATGAATGCACTATAAGGTGGGTAGAAAGCTGTCTAGATTGTCGGGCTCAACGGGTAGTGATCAATGGCTCCATGTCTAGTTGGCAGCCGGTGTCAAGTGGAGTGCCCCAGGGGTCGGTCCTGGGGCCAGTTTTGTTCAATATCTTCATAAATGATCTGGAGGATGGTGTGGATTGCACTCTCAGCAAATTTGCGGATGATACTAAACTGGGAGGAGTGGTGGATACGCTGGAGGGGAGAGATAGGATACAGAAGGACCTAGACAAATTGGAGGATTGGGCCAAGAGAAATCTGATAAGGTTCAACAAGGACAAGTACAGAGTTCTGCACTAAGGAAGGAAGGAAGGAAATCCCATGCACTGCTACAGACAGGGGACCGACTGGCTAAGCAGCAGTTCTGCAGAAAAGGACCTGGGGATGACAGTGGATGAGAAGCTGGATATGAGTCAGCAGTGTGCCCTTGTTGCCAAGAAGGCCAATGGTATATTGGGCTGTATTAGTAGGAGCATTGCCAGCAGATGGAGGGAAGTGGTTATTCCCCTCCATTTGGCACTGGTGAGGCCACACCTGGAGTGTTGCGTCCAGTTTTGGTCCCCCCACTACAGAACAGATGTGGACAAATTGGAGGGAGTCCAGCGGAGGGCAACGAAAATTATTAAGGAGCTGGGGCACATGACTTATGAGGAGAGGCTGAGGGAACTGGGGTTATTTAGTCTGCAGAAGAGAAGAATGAGGGGGAATCTGATAGCAGCCTTTAACTACCTGAAAGGGGGTTCCAAAGAGGATGGAGCTAGGCTGTTCAAAGTGGTGGCAGATGACAGAACAAGAAGCAATGGTCTCAAGTTGCAGCGGGGGAGGTCTAGGTTGGATATTAGGAAACACTATTTCACTAGGAGGGTGGTGAAACACTGGAATGGGTTCCCTAGGGAGATGGTGGAAACTCCATCCTTAGAGGTTTTTAAGGCCCGGCTTGACAGAGCCTTGGCTTGGATGATTTAGTTGGTGTTGGTCTTGCTCTGAGCAGGGGGTTGGACTAGATGACCTCCTGAGGTCCCTTCCAACCCTGATATTCAATGATTCTAAGCTGGTCCCTGGTATCAAAAAGGTTGAAAAATACTGATTTATGTAATCAATCTGGCCCGTCCTCCTTACTTCCAGCTATCTAGAAAACCTCCCACAGTCCGTTGGCCCATGTTCCTTCTGTGCTTGCCCTCTGTACATTGATACAAATGCGGATAAATAGCATGGAAGGTGTGAGGGGAGACACATTTGTGATGGCAAGAAAACTGCTGCATGGACACAAACTGAATCCTGAAGAAGAGGTCTATGTATGCTTGAAATCTTGTGTGTCTCACTTTCAGAAGTTGGTCCTCCCCTACCTTGTCCCTTCTGTGTAACTGTTAAGTGATTAAGGTGACTCGTGCCTGTCTCTGGGTCATAGTATGGACTAGGAGGGAACATTTTCAAAAAGTGCCTGTGACTTAGGCCCTCACTATGTTCAGAGAGTCTTGGGCTCTTAAGCACCTGCCAACCTCTGCACTTTACAGGGCCAAGTGCACTGTAGTGCAAATTGCATCCTTAACTCCAGACATGTTTGTTTTAGTTTGATGTTTTTCTAAATCCAGCAGAGATGGCCTTGGAGTCTGAAGGTAAATGCAAAAGGATTTACTTCAGAATGCCGTGCTTCTGCCAATCCTTAGCATGTCACTGCTGTACAACTAGTTAATTTGGTAGCTTCAAGGGTTTTTATAGTAATGTTTATTTCCAGCTCACTGTTCTGCATAAGTATAGTCATTAATATGCACTACTGATTGCGCTTTCCTCATTTTTAATGGAATATTCCACTCACCCAAAATCCGAAGTGAATTTGGTTGGGTACACACAATGAGTGCCAACTTAGCAGTTTAGCATTTTTGTCTCGGCTATTAAAAATTGATAGCTTAACCCTGTTAGAGGGCAGCTCCAGTACCTAGTATGCTTCCACTCTTGTTAATTGTGTTGATGATGAACTTAGATCTTGTTTTACAGAATGTTTTCTTTTGTCTTTTTATTCCTTCTCTTCCAGTTGATGCTTTGGATCCAGAGAGGTTAATACAATGTCCCTATGATAAGTATCATCGAATAAGGGCCTGTTGGTTTCCCTATCATCTGATAAAGTGCAGGAAGGTAGGATGCATCCGATGAAGTGAGCTGTAGCTCACGGAAGCTTACGCTCAAATAAATTGGTTAGTCTCTAAGGTGCCACAAGTCCTCCTTTTCTTTTTGCAAATACAGACTAACATGGCTGTTACTCTGAAGGTAGGATGGGGTGTTAAGGTCTCTAATGCACTTGGGAAATCATATTTTTGTAAATGCTTATGCATGGTGAGCTCGGTATGCTGTGCTGCCTTTTGCTAGAAGGATGCCTTCACTTGCTATTAGGCTGGAAGAAGCTGTCTTGATTTCATATTTATATCGCTCATCCATTTACCACTTAGTAAAAGCATCCAGTTCATATTTAGTAATGCCCTTCTGATCAGTGCATTTACCCTGAAGAAAGGTGAAACAGGTTCTTCAGAATACCTAGCTCAGTGATGGGATCCTAGTCTCTTCCAACAGTTCACTCATGGGACCAGGCTATTTACTTCCCACTTCAGGCCATGGAGCAAATGCAGCCAGTGTTAGATGGATGCCTTCTGGCTGGCCAAAGCAGAAGTGATCTGATGTTGCAGTTAATTCTTTACTTTGCAATCAGAGCAGGAGAGCTGCTAAGCCATCTTTTTTCATCTTGCTAATAACTCTATTCAGTGTACATCTGTCTGCAAGTCCCTCTTCGCAGTCTTCTATCCTGGGTGAGAATGCTGTATATTTAAGAGGAGAATCTGCTCCTTTCTTTTGTCCTCTCAGTCTAGTATCTTATTTTAAGCTCTCCAGTGCTAGTGTATATTAGTTGTACTGGTATAAGCACACTTATACCGGTATAACTGCATCCACGTGTTAAGATGATGTCCTGGTATGATTGTATTGGTTAGGAATCACACCCCTAGCCAACATCGCTATAGTGATAGAAAAGCCATGCAGAGCAAGCCTGAGCAGTGGGTTCGTCCTCTTTGTATTCTTGCTCTTTTCTAAGGGTAAAGGTTCTTCATTCAGTGGGGGACAGTAGTGCTCTTCTATGTCCACACTAGTTTACCTATACTGGCAAAATGCTCCCAATATAGACGTGGCCTCAGCTGGAACATTGAGTAACTTCCCTCCTGTTTCAGAAGGGTTAAATTAACTGCAAAGACTTAAGCTCTAGCGCAGGCAGAGACTTATCATAGAATATCAGGGTTGGAAGGGACCTCAGGAGGTCATTTAGTCCAATCCCCTGCTCAAAGCAGGACCAATCCCCAATTAAATCATCCCAGCCAGGGCTTTGTCAAGCCTGACCTTAAAAACCTCTAAGGAAGGAGATTCCACCACCTCCCTAGGTAACCCATTCCAGGGATTCACCACCCTCCTAGTGAAAAGTTTTTCTTAATATCCAACCTAAACCTCCCCCACTGCAACTGGAGACCATTACTCCTTGTTCTGTCATCAGCTACCACTGAGAACAGTCTAGAGCCATCCTCTTTGGAACCCCCTTTCAGGTAGTTGAAAGCAGCTATCAAATCCCCCCCTCCTTCTTCTCTTCCGCAGACTAAACAATCCCAGTTCCCTCAGCCTCTCCTCATAAGTCCCCTAATCATTCTTGTTGCCCTCCGCTGGACATTTTCCAATTTTTTCACATCCTTCTTGTAGTGTGGGGCCCAAAAGTGGACACAGTAGTCCAGATGAGGCCTCACCAATGTCGAGTAGAGGGGAACGATCACGTCCCTCGATCTGCTGGCAATGCCCCTACTTATACATCCCAAAATGCCATTGGCCTTCTTGGCAACAAGGGCACACTGCTGACTCATATCCAGCTTCTCGTCCACTGTAACCCCTAGGTCCTTTTCTACAGAACTGCGGCCGAGCCTTTTGGTCCCTAGTCTGCAGCGGTGCATGGGATTCTTCCCTCCGAAGTGCAGGACTCTGCACTTGTCCTTGTTGAACCTCATCAGATTTCTTTTGGCACAATCCTCCAACTTGTCTAGGTCCCTCTGTATCCTATCCCTACCCTCCAACCTATCTACTTCTCCTCCCAGTTTAGTGTCATCTGCAAACTTGCTGAGGGTGCAATCCACGCCATCCTCCAGATCATTAATGAAGATACTGAACAAAACCGAACCCAAGACCGACCCTTGGGGCACTCCACTTGATACTGGCTGCCAACTAGACATGGAGCCATTGATCACCACCCATTGAGCCCGACAGTCTAGCCAGCTTTCTATCCACCTTATAGTCCGTTCATCCAGCCCATACTTCTTTTACTTGCTGGCAAGAATATTGTGGGAGACCATGTCAAAAGCTTTGCTAAAGTCAAGGAATAACACATCCACTGCTTTCCCCTCATCCACAGAGCCAGTTATCTCATCATAGAAGGCAATTAGATTAGTCAGGCATGACTTGCGCTTGGTGAATCCATGCTGACTGTTCCTGATCACTTTCCTCTTGTAAGCAGAATCGGGATGAGCTCCACCCTGACATCTGGTGGTGAGGTGTGGCAAGTTGAGGAAAAGAACTTCAGGGGCCGATCTCATTTGCATAGGCACACCCACCCCGCCTAGAATGAGGCCATAGCTGCCCAAATGGTCACTTTGGCTGCTGTGGGATCCCCATTGTCTCTGTTATTGGGGCAGGAAGAATAAATTGTTATTACCCTGATTATGGGAATCAAGGACAGGGGAACTGTACTTGGCTTTTGTTATGATGGAGGGACTCACCATCAACTAAGTAGCACTCACTAGGCAAGGGACATGGGTTCCAAAACGCTGTGAAGGGAGAGAGGCTGGGGATGGGTATTAATCTTTGGTGGCATGCCCCCCCCACCTCTTGTGAGGGCTTTACATGCTAATTGCACTTCCTCCTCTTTCCACTATAATTTTGATTCTATTAGGAGTCTAGTTACAGGCTGCTGAGCTGGCTCAACCATTTGAAGAAAACCACTCGCCCCCTTCAGGCGAACGCCAGGTGGCGAAGCTCCAGGCCCAAGGTGACAGCATGAAGCAGAGTTCAAATCAGAGTCCTGGTGTTACCGTAACACCGGCATGGCAGTCGGTGGCAGGTTGCCAAAGCTCAGGCTCCAGGCCCCGCCCTGCCCTCACCCTGTAGCCCCCTTATCGGCCAGGGAGAGCCTACAGATAACGAGGGATCAATGAAGAGCAGCCGCCCTCTATCCCACACAGGCTCACAGACGAGCCCGTGATGCTGTTAACAGCCACCCAAGGGACAAAGGGTGTTGGATCAATGGGCCCCAGATTCCTGCCAGGGCAGCCATCTCCTCTCACCCCAAAGCTCTGGCACAGAAGGAAAGGCTGCCTGGGAGAACCCCTTGGCAGGGAGCTTTGCTCAGGACGCAAGGGTCCCTCTGCCGGCTCTCGTGCAGGGTGTCCACTGAGCCATGGGGCAGAAGCAGTCAGGTTAATCCAGCTCTGGATTGCCTTTGCACTGCAGCAGCAGCCTCTGAAGACTGATCAGCAAGCAAGGCCACGCCCTGATAAGAGGGCTGGACAGACAGATGCTGTGTGGAAAGGCCAAGCAAAGTGCCCATGGCCTTCCCCACCCCACCAGCCCAGCCTTCCCTGCCCAGCATCTGCCAATCCCAGCCTAGCCTTTGCCCCTTCTAGCCCACCGCCCATGCCCCCATGTCCCAGCCCCCCAATTTTTCCCACCCAGCACCTGCTTCCCCCAACCCAGCCTCCCGCAACCAACACCCCCTCAACTTCCCACCCAGTGCCTGCCACCCTCCTTCCAGCACCTGCTGCTGCCACCGCCCCACCCCCTTCCCCACAAGCCTTCCCTGACACCCTCAGCCAGCCTTCCCTCCCCCCGCCCAGTCAGTCTTCCCCACTTTCCACCTCACTCTCTCCAGCCTGCCCTGCCCCACCCAGCATCCCACCCCACAACCCACCCTTTCCCACCCAGTGGCTCAGCTAAGCCTTGCAGCTCCCCTCATTAACAGTGGCAGCTACTTCAGAGGACATCTCTGTGCTGGTTGTTGCTGGCGTACTTTGGAGCTAATAGGCACACAGAGCCCACCATCTATGCAGCGTCACCAGCTTCAGAGCTCAGAAGTGAGGCCCCCAAAATCATGGGATTACAAAACTGATCAGTTTGGGTTCTTTATTTATCCCTCCATGGAGCTGCAGTCCTTATCTGGGGGTCTTTTTCTTATATAGGTCCCAGCCATGAGCACTAGACACTGACTTCATTGGCTAAGCAAAAACTGGAATTCTCACAAATTCACATGACTCCAGGAGCTGGGACTTTAAGAAAGCCACCAGTTCTCCTGAGAGTCAGTGACCTTGGCTGTGCTCAGGGGAGGCTCAGCTCTGTTCCCAGGTGCCCAGCTGTGACCTGCTTGGGAGCACTCTGTCACAAGTGTGATACTGGGGAGAAAGGAGCACACAAGGGGCATGGCCCATGCCTGAGAGACAGCTGGACACATTTCCATGTGCAGCATCAGGTTTAAAATGTACCAGACCTTAATAAAGTGGGAATTTTCTGTAACATTTTTAAATAATTCTATGCATGCCTCAGTTTCCCTCTGTACTTCACACTGTTACCCAATGGGTCTGGAGGGTTAAAATGCCCATGGGGCAAAGCAGGAGACATGAGGTTCCTGGACTTTCAGAAAGCCTTTGACAAAGAGCCTTTGGTGGGGGTCCTAAGCAAAGTAAGCAGTCACGGGATAAGAGGGAAAGTCCTCTCACGGATCACTAACTTAAAAGACAGGAAGTAAAGGATAGGAATAAATGGTCAATATTCAGCATGGAGAGAGGTAAACAGTGGTGTCCCCCAGGGATCTGTACGGGGACTAGTGATGTTCAACATATTCATAAATGATCTGGAAAAGGGGGTAAATGGTGATGTGGCAAAAAGTGCAAATGATAGAAACTTACTCAAGACAGATAAGTCCAAAGCAGACCGTGAAGAATTACAAAGGAACCTCAGACAACAGGGTGACTGGGCAACAAAATGGCAGATGAAATTCCATGTTGGTAAGTGCAAAGTAATGCTCATTAGAAAACATAATCCCAACAATACATATAAAATGAGGGGGGTTTATCATATCAATGATGAGCTGTTACCACTCAAGAAAGATCCTGGGGTCACTGTGGATAGTTCTCTGAAAGCATCTGCTCAGTGTGCAGCAGCAGTCAAAAAAGCGAACAGAATATTAGCAGGGATCAGCACTGTCGACTTTGGGCCTGCAGAGGGATCCGTCAAGTCTGGTGCCACTGGACCCTCCTGCTAGAGAGTGCCAGGTGGAGGAGCAGGAGCTCCCTTCCATCCTGGACACGTTTGAGGTGGCCAGGGACTTGATTGCCATGATGGCACCGCAGTTTCCCACCAGGCAAGATAGACCTCCGGCACCACAAGGCACGGCGCCGTCCAGAAGCAAGCCCATGATGATGAAGCTCTGCTCGCCTTCCCCACGGCACCATCCTCCGACACTGTCCTGCTTGGACCACCCTGCCAGATTGGCTGAAGAAGTTAGCTGTCTGGTTCTTAAACTCAGCAGCAGCAGTCGCTCGCTGGGTGCTCAGTGATTCTCTGCCTCCCTGGGCTCAGCTCTTGCCAAGCCCTGCTTCTGCTCTGTTCCTCCACAGCTTCAGCCCAGATCCTGTCCTACATCCAGCCTTGCTCCTGCCTCAGAACCAGCCCTGCTCCCTTCTTCCCTGCCCCCAGTGATCCGGTTCTGACCCTTGGCTCTGATTCCTGACTCCGACTCTCTCTTGATTCTAGAGTGACCAGATATCCTGATTTGATAGGAACAGTCCTGATCTGGGGGTCTTTTTCTTATATAGGTTCCTATTACCCCACCCCCATCCCAATTGTTCACATTTGCTGTCTGGTCACCCTACTTGATTCTTGGCTCTGCCATTTGGATTCTGACTCTAGTTCAAATCTTTGGATCTGCTTCTTGGTTTTGGCCCTGTCTCAATCCCTGCTTTTGGCTTTTGGACACTCACCACTAGGCATGACTCCCAGTCTGACCACTATGCCTGACCACCTACAACCCGATCTCCTGACATGTGCTCAGTCTGGTTTGTGGTTTAATCATCTGATGAGTTCCATGTAACCTTGTGCATGTCTTTGTGAGGAAACCAAGTATCACCAATAATCAGTGCATGTTACTGCACAGCGATTCTCAAACTGTGGGTCGGGATCCCTTTTTAATAGGGTCACCAGGGCTGGAGTTAGACTTGCCTAGGCCCAGGGCTGAAGCCCAAGCCTGAGCCCTGGAAGCAGGGCTGAGACTTGGGCTTCAGCCCTGGGATCAGGTTACAGCTCCCACAGGTTTCCCCCCACCCCCTGCCTGGGCCTGAAGCCCTTGGGTTTTGACTTTGGCCCCTTCTGGCCCGGGGGAGCTAGGGCTTGGGTGGGCTCAGGGTTTGGTTCTCCCTCCTGGGGTCGCGAAGTAATTTTTGTTGTCAGAAGGGGGTCGTGGTGCAATGAAGTTTGAGAACCCCTGTTATAGCAAGTTCTTATCTTTCTCTATTATCGTTTGCCATCCTAATGCCATGTGGGAAGTAGTTTTGTTTTGCTGTATGGGGGTGGCTTGCTGCATCAGGGCCTCTAGTGGTGGAGCACGTACGGGCTCTGGCTGGGAGTTCAGATGTGGGAGTTCAGTGGGGACACTGGGGCATGGCCACTAGGTAACTCGAGGGGATGGAAGACCACGAGTGTCGATGAGGCCCCCTCGCACTAGGTCCAGGTGTCCTTCCCCCCCTCCCCCCTGCCCGCCTGGAAGCACTCGCAGCAGCTCTGCATACTAGGCCCAAGTGTCCTTGGCCCCCGCGCCTGGAGGCACTCGCAGCAGTTATGCTGAGGATCTGCAACAATATGTTGCAGAGTCAGACTGCCTGAAACTAAACAAGGTCAAACAGGGCAGATATGGAAGACCAATGCTGACTAAAGCAGCTTTATGTATAGTTTAACAAATGATACAGAGAACAAGGGAACTAGCTGGGAACTGGATTGGCTGGCTATGTGGATACTTAGGGCAGCTTGCTATAGGATAGGTATGCTGGGAAAAAGGATGTATAAAAGCCTGTGTAACTTCCTGCTCTGGGTGCAGGATTGGAGATTTTATTCTCCCTGTACCTTTTTGCAGCTGCAAATAAACTTTTCTGCTTCTTCACCCCTTTGTGATTATTGGGTGTAGCACACCGGGTAACGAACCAACCTCAGCTGTTGTTTAGCCTCTCGGCACTGGGTGCCGGCAACAATAACAATTATCAAAAAGTGTCATGTTTTCTCTCCTGATGTGCTAACATATTTTGTCACCAGGATAAATAATTCTAATGAATTACCACAGATTTACATTGGTGTAACTGAAATTATGCATTCAATATCCTGTTTCAGGTTAGTAAAAATAAAAGAATGTTGTGGGTTTTGCGGACATGTACAAGATACAGATTTATAAAAACAACATGAAAACAGGTAGTTATGCTGGGGAAAGGGGAAGCCTTATTGAAGCTGGTGGGCATACCAGTTGTCCTTTATTCAGGATCAATGTAAAAACAATCAAGCTCTTTTGTGGAATAGATGGCTGACTTAATAGAAGTCACCATCAAGTAAAGCTGGAATAGGAGTTGAGCCATACAGTGGAAGGGGCTTTCACTGGGGTCTGAATGCAACTGCAGGGAGATGGGGTTCGGGGCGGGAGGGGGGAGGAAGAGAGGGAGTGTGACACCGCAGAAGCACAAAGGAGCCCCAGGGAAGTATCTGTAGTGTGATCTCAGAAAAAGTTGAGAGAGAGAGAGAGAGAGAGAGCACATGCGCTTTTGGGTAGACTGCTGGATAGAAAGAGGCTTGGAATTGTGAGCCAAGAAACTATTCCTGCTGTCGTTAGGGAAATAGAACTTTGTGTACATTCTTTGTAAATAAGCAGGATTGTGTCAAAAAAATACCTGACTCCATCACCCATTTCTCCCCCTCATGGAAACAACTCACAAGACCCAAAATATTCACTAATTACTCATGTCAAAAGGGATAACAATATTGTGAATTCTTTTGTTTTCCTGTTCTTAGATAAAGAATAGACCTGCTTCAGTAAAGAACCATAAACACTGAAAATACTGTTTTGTTCTCTCAGAGCTAGCTCTCAGTAGATCTAGAAAATAAGAGTGTTTGTTGTTATACAATCCTTAGAATTCAATTATTTGCACAAATCATTTTAATTTTTCTCTGATTAGGATTCAAAAATAAGCAATTAGATATTCTGTATAGTGTTTAGGACATTTGTAGGATTAAAATCAGCATGTATTCTGTATACATGGCTTTACCATATATGCAACCTCACATCTACACTTGTAAGAGGACCACATTTCCTGAAGCAGTTTCAAACCACTTCAAGCTAGGACAGTTTTAAGCTACTTTATTTTTCAAATGTGAATGGTGTCCGCTGTGTCCATTAATTTTTTTAAATTATGACCATGATCTAAGATCCACATTTTCAGAATTTTCTTACATCATTCATATGCTTAGATGAATAAGGCTGCTTTCCTGAACTGCGGTCCATATTTGGAACTGTCTTTATAGTAAAAAGAAAAGGAGGACTTGTGGCACCTTAGAGACTAACCAATTTATTTGAGCATGAGCTTTCGTGAGCTACAGCTCACTTCATCAGATGTTTACCGTGGAAACTGCAGCAGACTTTATATACACACAGAAATCATGAAACAATACCTCCTCCCACCCCACTGTCCTGCATGGCCCCACAGTATGCCAACATTTTTATGGCTGATTTAGAACAACGCTTCCTCAGCTCTCGTCCCCTAAAGCCCCTACTCTACTTGCGCTATATTGATGACATCTTCATCATCTGGACCCATGGAAAAGAAGCCCTTGAGGAATTCCATCATGATTTCAACAATTTCCATCCCACCACCAACCTCAGCCTGGTCCAGTCCACACAAGAGATCCACTTCCTGGACACTACAGTGCTAATAAACAATGGCCACATAAACACCACCCTATACCGTAAACCTACTGACCGCTATTCCTACCTGCATGCCTCCAGCTTTCACCCTGACCACACCACACGATCCATCGTCTACAGCCAAGCTCTGCGATACAACCGCATTTGCTCCAACCCCTCAGACAGAGACAAACACCTACAAGATCTCTGTCAAGCTTTCTTACAACTACAATACCCACCTGCAGAAGTAAAGAAACAGATTGATAGAGCCAGAAGAGTTCCCAGAAGTTACCTACTACAGGACAGGCCTAACAAAGAAAATAACAGAACGCCACTAGCCGTCACCTTCAGCCCCCAACTAAAACCCCTCCAACGCATTATTAAGGATCTACAACCTATCCTAAAGGATGACCCAACACTCTCACAAGTCTTGGGAGACAGGCCAGTCCTTGCCTACAGACAGCCCCGCAACCTGAAGCAAATACTCACCAACAACCACATACCACACAACAGAACCACTAACCCAGGAACTTATCCTTGCAACAAAGCCCGTTGCCAATTGTGCCCACATATCTATTCAGGGGACACCATCACAGGGCCTAATAACATCAGCCACACTATCAGAGGCTCGTTCACCTGCACATCCACCAATGTGATCTATGCCATCATGTGCCAGCAATGCCCCTCTGCCATGTACATTGGTCAAACTGGACAGTCTCTACGTAAAAGAATAAATGGACACAAATCAGATGTCAAGAATTATAACATTCATAAACCAGTCGGAGAACACTTCAATCTCTCTGGTCACGCAATCACAGACATGAAGGTCGCTATCTTAAAACAAAAAAACTTCAAATCCAGACTCCAGCGAGAAACTGCTGAATTGGAATTCATTTGCAAATTGGATACTATTAATTTAGGCTTAAATAGAGACTGGGAGTGGCTAAGTCATTATGCAAGGTAGCCTGTTTCCTCTTGTTTTTTCCTACCCCCCCCCCCAGATGTTCTGGTTTAACTTGGATTTAAACCTGGAGAATGGTCAGTTTAGATGAGCTATTACCAGCAGGAGAGTGAGTTTGTGTGTGTATGGGGGTGGGGGGGATGTGAGAAAACCTTGATCTATGCAGGAAATAGCCCGACTTGATTATGTAAAGAGTTGTCACTTTGGATGGGCTAGCACCAGCAGGAGAGTGAATTTGTGTGGGGGGGTGGAGGGTGAGAAAACCTGGATTTGTGCTGGAAATGGCCCACCTGTTGATCACTTTAGATAAGCTATTACCAGCAGGACAGTGGGGTGGGAGGAGGTATTGTTTCATGATTTCTGTGTGTATATAAAGTCTGCTGCAGTTTCCACGGTAAACATCTGATGAAGTGAGCTGTAGCTCACGAAAGCTCATGCTCAAATAAATTGGTTAGTCTCTAAGGTGCCACAAGTCCTCCTTTTCTTTTTGCGAATACAGACTAACACGGCTGTTCCTCTGAAACCTGTCTTTATAGTGTAGACTCAACCACCCTCCTTATACAGTTTGGAAGTTGTTCGATACTCCCTCGGGACCAGATTTACTCTTCTTTACACAGATTTGGGCCCTAGTCAGGGAGCGACGTACTCATGTAACCGAGGAGCAGAATTGGCCCTCCTATGTGTTCAGTCTCTCAGTTAGGCCTGTCTTTTTATCTTATCTATTGATATAGCATCCATCCCGAGAGTAGAAGAGCAGCTGTCCCATTTCAGACAAGATACATCAATACCTATATTGATTATTCACAATGGAGTTTTTATCTTTGTTGTACTGTTCCTTTTGAGAAATAAGAAAACAGAGTAAAAGTAAAATGTACTTTTTCTCCCAAATCTATGTGCCATTTCTGATCTTGATTGAACAGGGGAGAGCGTCTTTCCTCTGGATTAAGAATCCAGCTGAGACAACTACCCCAGCCCCACACATTCTACAAGGGAATCCAAAGTCAGAGCAGTGGCGTTCAGTGAAGGGTAGCTGCTCTCTTTGAACATCCTGATAGATGAAATAAAGGACTGGGGGTCATCATTAAAAGTACCTTAAATGGGAGCTCAATCCCCAGAGCTAGGATTGCTGAATCAGGAAAAAACAAGAAAGTACGTCCTCTCAGGGATTGGCATATTCAAGTTTACAAGAGAGACGATAAAAACTGGCCATGACGTAGAAAAATCAAAATTCAAGTTTGCCAGTAAGAAAAGAGCCTGAGTAATAGTCAGCTAAAGAATGGAAGGGACCAGTTTACCCAGGAAGTTACAAGAGCCTTTATTAAAATGGAGAGCTACTTTTGTCCTTCTGTCTGCTTGCTTCTGGCCAAGGTTGGCTCAGGAATAGAGGGGGAATCTCTTGGGGTCCAGCAACTCTGCTGGCTTGGGAAAGTGTGCACTGCATCACCCACTCCTCCCTGTGTGAGACAATCTCTGTGCCTGTGTTTCGACAGTTCAAAACCCTTAAAAATACCTTTCTTTACAGCTCAATACAGAAATTGCCAGAACCTAGTCCTGTACTTTTTTCTTTCAAAACAAACAATGAAATGGGGATGTTTGCACGACAATTATATGAATCCATGTCTGTATTTTTATATCTTTAGACGCCCAACAAATATACAAAAATCTGCATTAAAATAACAATTAGTAAGTTTGCAAAACTGAGCAATGGAAAGTTTGGAAATGCCAGGATTCAGGGAGTCTGAGTACTGTGCACGTGCATTTTGACACAGTCTTTAATTGCACAATTGTACTATTTTTTTCCACAGGCCCCTCATTCAGTGACCATTGAAGTGTTGTTTGTTGCTTGCCTTCAGATGCTGTGTACATACTTCTGCTACGTGAACACATCAAGTCAGGTTCCAGGTCGCAGTCCTTCTCTTCCAGGGGCTCAGTGGCCAGGGCCCAGTATATCTAAAATATCAGGTAAATCCCTGGGATTAGGGTTGTGGCTGACAGGGCCTATTTCTCAGGCACCATGACGTTTTCTACTCGAAGGATGAGGCTTGTCTGTGCAGTAGACAGAGCTTTCTCAGGGGACAGTCTGTGACAGGAGAACAAACTCCCATGTCATTCCGAGGCTATTAGAGAGACAAGGTGGGTGAGGGAGAGGGTGACCAGATAATAAGTATGAAAAATCGTGATGGGGGTGGGGTGGGATTGATAGGCGCCTAAACCCCGAATATCTGGACTGTCCGTATACACTTAGGACATCTGGTCACCCTAGCTGAGGTAATATCTTCTGTTGGACCAACTTCTGTTGGTGAAAGAAATAACCTTTCAAGGACCTGAAGGAGAACTCTGTGCAGTCCTTTCACCAACAGAAGTTAGTCCAATAAAAGATATTACCATGACAGATGTGAGTCATATTATTAATGTACTAGAGGAAGCTGCTCAGATACTTCATTGATGAGAACAGTAGAAAAACCTAGATAGAATAAAGTGAAGGAGAAAGAGAGAGCCTCTTTCTGAGATTATCCTTTTTCTTCTCCCTAATGATCCTATTTGCTAACAAAGATATACATTCTTAGTGCTGTTGTGGCTTTGTGCAGAAGTGTGAATTGTCTCAGTAAATTCGGATGTATTTTATCTTTTAGGCAAAGATATCGAAAACAGGGAATACAAACAACACATGTTATGCAAACCCGCACCACTAGGTGGAAGCAGATATTTTGAGTTGTCATTAATTGAGAAACCATTTCAAAAAGCAAAGTAATGTTCTTGGAATTCTGCTTTAAGCCACAAGGCACACAGCTAAGCAGAGTCATCTTCTGAGTGCTGGATCTTTATTTTTTTTCCATATGAGAACCTGCTTAAAATCCCATTAATGAACTGTGTTCTCTTCACTCTCCTATTTGTCTGTGCTGTGACGGAAAAATATAATTGTCTGTCAATAACGGCTTTTATTTGAAGCAGAGAGTGAGAAAACATGTGTGTAAAATGCTTTGAAGAAGAAAATCTCTCTAGAAATGCAAATTATTATTATTGTTGTTGTTATTGGGTCAAATTCTACAGTAGGTATTTAGGCTCCTAGCTTCCACTGATTTCAGTGGAAGTTAGGAGTCTAAAGACCTTTGAGGAGCTGGGCCTCATACCCTACTCAGACAAAACTTTGACTGACTTTAATTCAGCCTAGCCCTGCGTTGGGTTAAGCCCAATATCTTACTGTACATTGTACAGAAGCTTCTTGCTAGCAGGAGTCAATCTGCAGCTCTTTTTTCAGTAATGCTGTCAAGGTTCCTTCCCCACTCTGAACTCTAGGGTACAGATGTGGGGACCTGCATGAAAATCTCCTAAGCTTACTTTTACCAGTTTAGGTTAAAACTTCCCCAAGGTACAAATTAATTTGACCCTTTGCCCTTGGAATTTCCACTGCCACCACCAAACTTTAACTGGGTTTACTGGGAAACGTAGTTTGGACATGTCTTTCCCCCTAAAATCCTCCCAACTCTTGCACCCCACTTCCTGGGGAAGGTTTGGTAAAAATCCTCACCAATTTGCATAGGTGACCACAGACCCACACCCTTGGATCTTAGAACAATGAAAAAGCATTCAGTTTTCTTACAAGAAGACTTTTAATAGAAGGAAAGGAATAGCTCTGTAAAATCAGGATGGTAGATACCTCACAGGGTAATTAGATTCAAAACATAGAGAATCCCTCCAGGCAAAACCTTAAGTTACAAAAAAGACACACAGACAAGAATAGTCATTCTATTCAGCACAACTCTTCTCAGCCATTTAAAGAAATCATAATCTAACACATACCTAGCTAGATTACTTACTAAAAGTTCTCAGACTCCAGTCCTGTTCTGTTCCCAGCAAAAGCAGCACTCAGGCACGCAGGCAGGCAGACAGAGAGACCCTTTGTTTTTTCTCCCTCCCCCCAGCTTTTGAAAGGATCTTGTCTCCTCATTGGTCATTTTGGTCAGGTGCCAACGAGGTTACCTTTAGCTTCTTAACCCTTTACGGGTGAGAGGATTTTTCCTCTGGCCAGGAGGGATTTTAAAGGGGTTTACCCTTCCCTTTATATTTATGACAAATGCATTTTCTGTATTTACCAGCTTTGTTTTCTTGCACCCTCAGTCATTTTGGGCCTTGTACATAATGTGTATACATGGAATATTTATCATCCTCTCTGACTGTAATGTGTTTTAAGTGATGGTATATTGTCAAGCTGCATTCAGTATGGGTTGATCTGTTGATCCTCATTAGTGAGAGAAGTGTATGAATTACGAGCCCAAGCAGGATCCCGCTGCTCATTGCTGCAGCTCAACTTGCACTGCTGCAGAACACTATTTGTGTGCGTGCACAAAGCTTGTGTTGTGAAAACCTTGCCCCCTGTAAATACACTCAAAGTCAACCTCTGATCCAGCTCTTGTCAAATTCAGCCAGTTAACATCACAGTGACCACGGGTGTAAAGCTGTGGCCTCCTCCTTTTGAGGGTCTACTGTTGCCCAAGCTCTAAGTCAAGCTGAGGCAGTGTTGGGGTGATGATGTGCTAATTTATGAGCTCCTTGATGCCTGCACAGTGTTTGTCATGGCTTTGCCACACATACTCTTGTTCTGTTCTTGATCTTAATTTATTCTGTGGCATTACATAGTTCATGGTGTTACTTGTCACATGCATGAACACTCTTCCCATCACTGGTCCATCCGTAGTGGACTTATATGTGGATGCCTTGCCAGGATGGTAACAGCTGCAATGAGCAAGCATTCTTACAATTACCTGTGCTCCTACCTGATGCTGCATTTTTGAAAGGCCCGACTTTATGGAGCCAGGTGTAGACAGTGAGGGGTGCAGAACACCAGCACAGAGACAGGCAAACTCTCTGTGCTGACCATGCCCTTAGCTTCTTGCAGAGTGGCCTGCTGTTTATGTACTAAAACTGGAGTAGGCCTCAACGGTGTGCCACTGGATACTTTCCATCTTGTGCAAATGTACGAGTCCCCAGTTTACACAATGGCATGGAACAGGGGCTGAGTCACATCAGACCCTGAATCAGGAAGAAAGTTCCCGAAATAGGTAGCTCTATATTAGTTATCTGCTGGTACCTGGTCAAAGGGGGCTTTTTTGCTTGCTTTATTATCCTCTTGTCTGTTTGTTGTGCTGTTAAGATGTGTTAATTAATTAATGACAGTTAAGGACCATCTTGTTCTCTGTTTCTACAGGTCCGAGCGCAATGGGATCCTACTCTGTGACTGGGACTGTGAGGCAATACTGCAATACAAATAATCACATGCTGATCTCCAGAAATATTTTTATACCGTGGCCATCCTCACTAGCTTAAGAGATTAGTCACGGAAAATGGAAGTTTGTGAACCTGACATCTGCAGTTTAACTCAGTCCCCTTGTCTCCTGCACTGAGTGTTCTTTCTGCTCAATACACACTCAATGGTAGGCATGCCCACAGAATAGGGTTATGAAGATGGGTCTTTGGGAGGCTTTGACTTCCTCTACCATGGGATGCTATTGCAGGAAGGAGGTTTGCTGGGAAGAGATGGGGTCCGTCTGACCAAGAAGGAGAAGAACATCTTCATGCACTGACTCACCAACCTTAGGAGAAGAGCTTAAAACTAAGTTCAGAGGGGGCAGGTGAAAAAAGCCACCAGGTAAAAAAAGGTGGCCTTAATAGAGGACTAGCTGTGTAGGGAGAAGTAGATGTGGAAAATTGCAGTAGAATTATAGGAGAAACAAGAGGGAAATCCATGGGGGCATCTGCTTAACATCTTAGATGTCTGTACGCACAAGCAAGGAGGAATACTAATGGGGAATAAACAGTAAGAACTGGGAGTTTTAGAACATAAATCTTAACTGAGCTTAACTGCATCACAGATACTTGATGGGATAAATCTCATGACTGGACTATTGGTATAGAGGGCTATAGCTTGTTGAGGAAGGACAGGCAGGAAAAAAAAGAGAGGACATATTGCATTATAAACCTGTTCTGAGGTCCAGAAGGAGGTGAGAAGCAGACCAGTTGAAAGTCTCTGAGTAAAGATAAAAGAGGGAATAAACAGGGGTGAGGTCCTGGTAGGGGTCTATTACAGACCACCAAATCAGGAAGAGGAGGGAGAGGAGGCATTTCTAGAACAAACAACAGAAATATGCAAAACACAAATCCTGATTGTAATGGGGGACTTTACCTACCCAGACATCTGCTGAAAAAGGAAATGGTAAAACCCCAAATTACCCAATAAGTTTCTGGAATGTACTGGGGACAATGCTTTGTTTCAGAAAATGGAGGAAATAACCGGGGGGACAGCCACTGTAGAATTGATTCTGACCAGCAGGGAGAAGCTGGTTGTGAATGTGAAGGTGGAAGGTGATTTGGGTGAAAGGGATCATGAAGGATAGATTTCATGATTCTAAGGAAAGGAAGGAATGAGAATGACAGGAGAAGGACTGCCAAAAGCAGACTTTAACATCCTCAGAGAATTGGTAGGTAGCGACCCATGGGGAAAACGTCTAAGGCATAAAGGAGTTCAGGAAAGCTGGCAGTTTCTCCAGGAGACAATATTAAAGGCACAACTGCCAATGCAAAGGAAAGAGAGGAAGAATAGTAAGAGGCCAATGGCTCCATCAGAAGTTTTGTAATGACCTGAAAATCAAAAAGAAATCCTACAAAATGGGGAAACATGGACGAATTACTAAGGAGGAGTACAAAAGAATAGTGTGTCCGTGTAAGGGCAAAATCAGAAAGGGTAAGGCACAAAATCACTTATACATAGCAAAGGACACATGTCATTGGAATTCTTTTTCCACATGGTTTACTGCAAAGAGTGTCATCACTCTGAATGCTTTAAAGGCAACATCATCTCCAAAATCAACTGTGGGCTCTACATATGGCCATACATATGACACCACACTGTATTAAACACAACAAAAAATAATTTAGTTGATTTGTTTGGCAGGACATGGAAATGAAGAATAAATTTCAATTCATTTTAAAACAATATAAAAATCAAGATTTGTAATACAGTCCAATAAGATTTCATCAAGCTTTTTAATCAACCAAATTAAAAAGCAAAAGAAACCAACCACCCACACTCAAGTGTCACTGTGCATTCCAACCAACCACCCACACTCAAGTATCACTGTGCATTCTCCAAGGCAGTTTCTTCTCTTTCTTTGTTCGGTGCTTTTATTTTCTATCCATTCAAGCAGGAGCAGATTTTCCAGTAAAACCAATATTGGAAAGTGTGGCAAACTGAGAGAGGGACGGAACCAAAATTCAAAACGATTTTGAGCGAATGAGAAATTCTACACTGGAGCAAATTTAGCCACCTATTGGACTGCGTACATGGATGGGCCCAGATATTGAAATGTATTTAGGTTCCTCACATCTATTGATTTCAGTGCGAGTTAGGAGCCTAAATACCTTTGAGACTCTTGTCCATGTCATCACAGCACCTACCTGGTCAGCAGCAGTTTATGTGCTATGTCACAGTCACAGCGATGTCATAATAGTGCTTGCATAATCTTAACTGGCTATTCCGGACAGGACAGCCTGAGAGGCCAGCTGCCTATCAGTACTGGAGCTCTTTGGAGAAAGGACTGGAGGAAGTGTTGAGGAAAGATTAAAACATGAATAAATTTGTGAGTGATCAGGAGGTAACCGACAGAGGTAAGGGTCAGCATTGTATTCTCTATATCCATTCTATATTCACACACACATTTAGAAAGCATAGGCATACAGATGAGCTGTAATGTTCTCCATTTGTGTGAGCAGAACCTCAGCTGCTGTAAACCAGTGTCCCTCCTTTGACTTCCTTGTAGCTGTGTTGATTTACACCAGTTGAGGAGTTGGCCTACAGCCTCTGGACCTGGAAACTTTCCTGAGAATCTGAGTTTCTAGGGAATGTTATGGGGGAGGTCTTCCTTCTTTTCTCCCAGTTGTTTTATGTTTGTTATGGGTCCTCATTTTGTCTCTTCTGCATCCATGGAGCCAACTCCATCAGCGATAGGGGAAATTAGAACAAAAAAGGCAGAAGGACTTCTCCTCTAGCTGTCTAAATGAAGCTCTGCTACTATCTTAAATGCAAGAGAACAAAGCATGGGGTCACATTTCTTAGCAACACTAGTGCTCCTCATCCCACACAGATGGGCAGAGTAGGTTACAGTCATGATTCCGTTTGCATCTGGGTGTTACAACTGAAGGATGCAATTTGCATAACGGATGGGCAATCACCTAACCTCAAGTAGTCTTTCCTGGGAAGGGGAAATCTTGTTAGTTCCTCCTTCATGCTTGGAATGCTGTTACAATGGAGACAGATAAATACGGCATTTCAGATTTCTTGTGAAATATTAAGTCTCCTGGAGAATTTCTGCCCAGAGCGAAGAGATACATGGGAGATCAAATCCTGGTTTTTTTTCATATACCAGCTATTTCATTGTTTCCTAGAGTTTAAGGCCAGAAGGGACCATTAGATCATCTAGTCTGACTTCCTGTATTTCACAGGACACTAAATTTCACCTAGCAACCCTACACTGAACCCCAAAACTTGTCTTGGACAAAAACATTTCAGTCTGTAGGAGACAAAACTGTTGTGTGCTGTCGGCAGAGGACAGGAGAGACTGAGGTTCCACCAATGCCTGAGGCCCTTGCAATGGCCGAGAATTGATTGGGTCAGATATACTCAGATTATCCTAGCAGGTGATCAGTGCCCCATCCTGCCACTCAAAGGTCCCTGCCAATCCGACCAGGGGGAAATTCCTTCCCACCCACAACTCTGGAGATCAGTTGGACCCTGAGCATGTGAGCAGGACAGCTAAGGAAACAGATTCTCTGAACCATTTTAGAGCACTGGTCCACCCTACCAGGTGTCCCATCTCCTGCTATGGTCAATCCCTGATGCTTCAGATGAAGGTTGGAGGGACCCACCCCACCCCACCCCACCCCACTCACAGCGTACACCTCGCCAATTGTGCATGGGGGTGGGGGTGGGGGGCGGGGGAATTCCTTTATGACCTCTACAGGCAACTGTACAGGGGGGAGGGATAGCTCAGTGGTTTGAGCTGTGAGTTGAAACCTTGAGGGGGCCATTTAGGGATCTGGGGCAAAAGTTGGGGATTGGTCCTGCTTTGAGCAGGGGGTCGGACTAGATGACCTCCTGAGGTCCCTTCCAACCCTGATATTCTATGAACTGGATGAACTCCGTTCCATGAGTCTTCTCTGCAATTATTTAAACGACCATAAAAGAAGATTAAAGGCTTTCTTCAAAACAAGGGGCCTAAAGTTAAGCTTCTAAATTCATACTGAGCTCTCCAACAGTGGCCTGATTTTCAAGAGATACCGAGCCCCAAAAGTTCCGAGCATAGCTAATAGGTACATCTGGGTGCTCAAGATTTTTGAAAATGAGGCCCTGACTAAGCAAAACTCCTCAGCATGTGCTTAACTTTAGCTCTATTTCTTGGCTTAGAGTTAAATTATTATTCTGTATGCTATCAAAACTCATCAATTGACAGTAAAGAGGGAAAGGAAGATTATTTTACGTGGGGACCTACTTGAAAGGAGCAAATTTGCTTCATTATGATTTCCCCCCAAGCACACTGGGTAGTTCAGCAAACAAACCTGGTCATGAGGAGGAAGGAAGAGGATTTCCACGATTCCCAGGTCTACTTCTCACAGTGTTTGGGCTCCTGCAGAATCTTGACTGGATAGTGAATTAAAGAGGCCAGCACCAATTTCTGCTGTCAGTGGTAACCAGCCGAATCCTTTTATTTAATTTCAGGTGTTTATAATGAGGTTGTTTCCCTCCTGGCACATATGGATGACCAAGATAAGGGCAAAATTGCCCTCAGGATTGCCTTTATAGCCGAGACCAAGCTGGCTATCGTTCTGACAGTTCTGCTCGAGAAACTGCAAAAGGATGAGGTAGGGCAGTTTCATGAAATTGCATCCGCTTTCCAGGTGTCCACACCAAATTCTGCCTGACTTCATGGGGGTACAAGGGACTGCACGGGGGTAATTCAGTGTAGAACTTGGCCTGGCGCACCATCAGGAGAATCAGTCTTCGCCCTTCTGTCCTCAGGCGTAAACTCATCATGCAAAATGCTGTTCTTACAGATCAGGATGATACAATGCTCTATAAAGACAGCATTGCCCTTTTACACACAGTGGAGTACATGGGCTGTAGACAGTAAAAGTACACCATCGGACTAGCAGTAATCTCTTCTAATAATACTTTGTCCTTCTTTAGCATCTTCGTCCAAAAATCTCAAAGCACTTCCCTAATACTAATGAATTAAGATTCACAGCACCCTTGTGAGAATGGGAAGCATTATCCTCATGTACGGATGACTTGTGTCACAGGGAATTAAGTAACTTGCTCAACACCACTTAGCAAGTTAGTCAAAGAATGTGAATAAAACCCAAGTGAACTGACTCCCTGCTCTAAAGCCTAGCCAACACTCCTTTGTTATGATGACATATTATTGAGATTATAGCATTGAAGGGACCCTTATCTATATATTTTCTACTGGGGGAATTCTGCAAGAAAAAAATAAAAATGATGCGTACAATATTTTAGAGGTTCTGCAAAATTCTGCATATTTTGTTTGTCAAAATAATACAATATAATTACACCCGTTAAAATGATGTTTGGTTATTTATTTCAAAATACCTGTCAGCAAGTATGTCTGTATGAATACAGACAATAAAAAGGATTCAGGAAATGTTTTTTGACAAACCAATTCCTTACTCTGCATGTTAATACAGAACTCTGAGTAATAATTCATTTAAACTCAATACAGAACCATATTTCTTGCACCCCTTAGGCGCAGTGCAAAGGCTTGGTAGAGTCAAGGGTAATGGAGGGAAGTAAATTGCTGGGAAGGAGCCTGGGTGTGAACTTGGAGCGTTGCTGGGTATGGGTGGGAAAAGTATGGAACAGTTTTTTTGGGAGGGGCAGGGAGGAATTGTTAGGCAGCTCCCCCCATGCAGACCCTGTCTGACCCCTAACCTCTCCCATTCAGTAAGGCACATCTGCCCCTGTCTCCATGTGTTCCTGCACACCCATGGGTCCTTGCACCCCCGTCTACATGTGTCCCTCCACCCCCACTCAGAAACCCACTCCCCCCATCCCCATGTGTGTTAGGGGGCTTATTCCTTCACCCACTCACTTCCCTGGTCCTTCTCAGATGAACAGAGAGCAACAATACCCGAAGTCCAAAGGTGCAAACAATTCCATGTTTATTGGGTGAACTTCCAGCAAGCATGATTTCAGTTTCCTTCCTTAGTGTCCCCCTTCCCAGCTCTGACACCACAGAGCCTTACAGCTGTGTCCCTGTTCCCATTCCTGCCCTTAGCCAAACATGATTCCAATTTCCCCACCCCCATTCCCTGTTCCCATTTCCCCCACCCACACACCCACCCCCTCACTTCCTGATTGACTGCAGACTATATAGTAAAACTTGACTTCTGCTTAGCTGTACCTTAACCAATCCTTTTCCTGAAATTTAACTAACCAATCCTAACATATTGTAACATGATTATGTAACCAATTATATCCCACCACCTTAATTAGTTTTCAGCCAGCAAAATTAATTATACAGCAGAGAGAAACAATCACAGAACCAGACAGAGATTATACAGACAAACAATGGGGAAATGGGGACTACAGTGATAGAACAAACCCAGAAATGAGGATTTCACATCCCTGCTAGTGATAAGTGAGTTCTTGCCAGACAGGATGCTTTCAAACTAAGTTTCCTTTTACATCTTCTCGGCCCTTCCCTTTCTCTGGAGGCAATAGGCATTATCAGGACAGGATTGTGTTCCTAACAGCCCAATAGCACCTTATTTCAATGTGACTAGTTGGGAATGTGAAGAGGTGACTGGTCGCTTCCCAGCTTATGGCTGCCTCTGCTGCTTAGCCAAAGGCCTTAGCCTAAGAACAGGGCCTCAGACTGTCACAGTAAGAGAAGGACCTTACACTGGCAGACAGTGATTTTCATTCTTTCTTTTATACCTCTAGAACTAGCCAAGTGATAAGAATACACCTAAATTCTTAGATGATAGGCCTTTACAGACAGGCCTGAACATCTATATCCTAACAATGTGTCCCTGTACCCCCTCCCCCTGTCCCCATGTGTCTCTGTGCCCCCAGCCAACCGGCCCCTGTCCTTAGGTAGCTCTGCACCTCCTCCCCCATCACTATGGAGCCCTGAACCTCCCTCCTCCTCTAACTCTGTGCCTCCACTCCCATTCAGCCCCTGCCCCAGTCTGTCCTCCCCCACTAGCCCTTATGAGCCCCTGATTGACCCCACCCCAGCATCCCACACTGTCTGTCTCCCCATAGCCCCTGTCTCCTGACCTGGCCTGCTGTGAAGAAGACAGGCTCTCTCTCTTCCTTCGCTGATAGGGAGTTGCTGCTTTGTTCTATTGCCACAGCACCCTTTGGTGGGCAAGAGATGGAACGGCAGCAGCATTTCAGCAGAAGCTTTTTACTGTGCAAAAAAATAAAAATATGCGGGGCTCATTAATTATGCACATGTGCAGTAGTGCAGAATTGCCCCAGGAGGAATATTCAGACCCCTTTTTTCCATTGATTAATACTTGCATCCAACAAAGTCCATTTCCCTATTAAGGGCCAACACAGAAGGCATTTTAGTTTCCATTAAAGTACTAGGAGGCCAACTGAACCACTTGTCTTGGCCTCCGACTCCTTTAATTATTTGAATTACTTGATTAATTATAAAAAGAAAAGGAGTACTTGTGGCACCTTAGAGACTAACCAATTTATTTGAGCGTAAGCTTTCATGAGCTACAGCTCACTTCATCGGATTCATTCAGTGGAAAATACAGTGAGGAGATTTATATACACACAGAACATGAAAAAATGGGTGTTATCATACTCACTGTAAGGAGAGTGATTAATTATGTTAATTCATGTGATTAATTACTTGAATTACTTGAATTATGTAGTGCTTATGTATTGATAAGTTGTCAGTGACAATTTTCCATTAAAAAAATCCTCCTTACATTTAAAAATGAATGGAAGGGGCTTCTCCCCAGTGGAGCTGTCTGTTATGATTGCAGTTTGCAGAAGCATGCCTTTTAAAGCAGAACCACTGGAACGTATAGCCAATCAAGAGATCTGATGCAGACCCTGTCTGACCCCTAAGCTCTCCCATTCAGAGATCTGATTGGCTTTGAACCTTCCAAAGTGGGTTATGACCTTGGCATGCAGGTCACACAGATGTCTAGACTCACAGGAGACCGAGACGGAAAAGACCTATTGGATCATCCAGTCCATTTCCCTGCTAATGCAGGAGCATTCCCAGCAGCCATTTTCCACTGTTTTGGCCAAACTAATTTGAAAAGCCCCTAAGGACCGAACTTCCGCCTCTTTCCTAGGAAGACTATGTCATAACCTAATAGCCCTGTCTTACAGTTGGGGCATTTTTCCTGTTATCAAAGTCTAAATTGAATGTCCTTTTTTAGCTTAATCCCATTACTCCTACTTTTACCAAAATGTATTATCCTAAAAAATTCCTCTCCCTCCTTGGTGTTCACACCCTCCAGGTAGTTGTATGGTATTATCCTCTCTCCTTCAGAGTCATCCCTTGGCCTCATCAGACACAGACAGCTCTTTCCGTCTGTCTGCAGAAGTAGGGGTCTGCTCGGGCCCAATTTTTAAGCCCAACCTGAACTGGCCCCCGGCCCACTCACCTCACCCTGAGAGGGCTGAATCATTTTCCATCCTGGTCCCAACCTTTCCCCCCAAACCGGATCCTGCCGCTGCATCCTGCTCATGGGGCTGGTGCAGCGGCCACTGTGTGCAGCAATGGCTCCATCCTCTGACACGGTCCCTGCTGCGCTGGGTCTGTGCTGCAGAGAGAGGGAGACGCTGTGACTCCTCGGCATCCTTGCTCCACAGCGCGTGCAGCACAGGAAGGAGGTGGTGGCTGGCAGGAACACGCAGTCCCGGTTGTGCCGATCCCAGGGGCTAAAGGAGGAGAGCCGACCTGACCCGAGCTCAAGAGGGTCCAGTTGTTTTCTCACCCAACCTGACCCAGATGCCTGTGGTCAGGTCCCCTAGGATTTGGGTCAGGTTGCAGGGCTCTATCCAGAAGTCACTTCTGCCAGCCCCCTACATTCTTTTTTGCTCTCCCAGGAATGACTTCCCATTTGTTAGGTTTCAGAGGAACAGCCGTGTTAGTCTGTATTCGCAAAAAGAAAAGGAGTACTTGTGGCACCTTAGAGACTAACCAATTTATTTGAGCATGAGCTTTCGTGAGCTACAGCTCACTTCATCAGATGTTTACCGTGGAAACTGCAGCAGACTTTATATACACACAGAAATCATGAAACAATACCTCCTCCCACCCCACTGTCCTGCTGGTAATAGCTTATCTAAAGTGATCAACAGGTGGGCCTGGCTGGAAATGTGCTGGAAATGGCCCACCTGTTGATCACTTTAGATAAGCTATTACCAGCAGGACAGTGGGGTGGGAGGAGGTATTGTTTCATGATTTCTGTGTGTATATAAAGTCTGCTGCAGTTTCCACGGTAAACATCTGATGAAGTGAGCTGTAGCTCACGAAAGCTCATGCTCAAATAAATTGGTTAGTCTCTAAGGTGCCACAAGTCCTCCTTTTCTTTTTCCCATTTGTTGATCTCTCTGGGAATGTGGTGCTAGAAAAGGCACTCCTCCAGATGCAGTCACAGCTCAGCTGAACAGAGAGGAACTGTTGTCTTCCTGCTTTGTGCCATGATCCCTGTGTGTAAAAGACCCGACCCACATGGCTCTTTGTGGTAGCCATCACACCTTGCATATACCTCTTGACTTTGTTTTCCACTGTCACCCCCAGGGCACTTGTTGCTTCCCACTTTTCTCCCTCCCATTCTGTCAGTTACTTCTACCTCCTTTCCAGGGGTGCTAGTTTGCAGTTTTCTGAAATGAATCTTGGTCTCTCCTCAGGCTTTTAATTTCTCAGTGTCCCGCTTTATTTTTTCTCGGTCCCAACTGATCCTACAACTCCTCCATAGTTAGTGTCATCTGTGGAGTTCTACACTGATGGGCCACATAAAAGACACCTTCGCGCGTGCTACTGTCCGTGTAGATCTAAGGGCTGAGCTCATTGCCCCCGGGAGCGGTTGAGGACTCACTGCAGGAGTTGGGTATTTTATATTCCACATTTACAAATTCTGCCTGGAGTGGCTAGAGCAAGGGCAAGGTGCTCATTTTTATTGTTTGTTCTGAATAAATGAAACTAGAGAAGGGGGCAGTGAAGGGCGCTTCCTCTGGCTCTTTTCTCTCCAGGAAGATTAAACAATGTCAGTTGCTCGGCTGCTTCTGAAGCGCTGCTGAATGCGGTGCTTGTGGAGGGCAGGGCATGTTTTACGCCAATTAAGCCACCAATTAGGGCAGGGGCTTATTAGCTACATTACTGTCTGGTCGGCAAGACAAACTTTTCCCAATTCTTCTCCTTTATGTTTTGTCCCCAGCAAAACAGAATAGACATTTACTGTGTCCTGGAGAAAGTCTTACAGCAGGACACCCAGGGCCTAGAGAGGCGGCTTCTGAAGAAAATAATAACACTAGCCTCAAACCACATGACAGAGAAGACTCAGGTAAGTTAGTTCTCCCGAGATACCAATCAAAGGATCCAAAGCTTTAACTCATTCAAACTCTCTTTTGGGGGGATAAACTATAAACTGAAATGAAAATGTATTCTTCTGTTAGAGGTCCACACCTTCCTCCAGACCAAAGCCCAGGTCCTAGACAGCACTTGTGCACATGCATAAGATGGGACAACTCACATGCTGAAAGTTACACATGTGCTGACGAAGCAGCTTGCAAGCAACTCAAAGGCTGAAAACTGTTTAGCCAAGTGACTCAAGTGACTCAAGTGACTCAAGGAATATTTATGACGAATGACTCTACCCTCAGAAAGTTGGGTTGGTTCATTCACAACTTGTGCACAGAAATAAGGACTTGACTCATGTAAACAACTCTGGCTAGTGCAACCGGCTTCAGTCACCTCAGTCTCTCTCTTTTGGTTTTTGGTTTTAGGAAGCAAGAAATGAACTAAAAGTGGCAGCTAGCAACACCTTAGTGACTCTGGCACGCTGCTATTTCAGTGATGTCGTATTAGAGCTGGTGTATCATCTGGAGCTGCCTGAAGAGTTTATTTTCATTACATTGGGCAACCTGTCATCCGCCTATGGTATGGTCACTTCCCTCTTTTCTTTCAAAGTGATTGTTTTTCATTTAAGGAGAGGGGATTATCTCTCTACCTAAAAATGTTACCGCTAAACAGAGCTCTGTTTGAGTGTGTGTGTGTAGAAACACAAGATTAACTGCTGTTGCTAGTTCTGGCCTCCAGATCATGAGCGATCCAGCTGGAGGTGCAAGCTCTAACCTATGCCCCTGAGTGAAGTACCTTAAGGATGGGAATGAGTGGAAGATCAGGTCTAGTGGAGCTCTTCTCCACCCCACTTGCCATCCCGCCCCAGTGCTCTCTCCCCTTGCTCTGGGAGTGAGTTGGGCATTGGGCACAGCTGTACACCTGTGGAGGATTCCCCTCTTCAGGGTGAATCCCCCACTGGCTTTCAATGGCTGCTTTAAAGCCATTCTGCTCTGCTTACGCAGCGCCAATGGCCTCGGAACCCATAGCATCCTGCCCCACAGTGTTTCTACGTGTGTTGTAAGAAGGCAGAGAGCAGCTGATTGTCTGTCTTCCTTCTCTTCTGGCCTTTCTCTGCAGCACTTAAGTGTATCCCTTTTGTGGGAATGATCCTGAAGGTCATGATCTCCATGTTGGCGTTAGTCAAGGACAGCAGGATGAGACAAGCATTTTGCGGTGGTAAGTGCCAGCACTTCCTGTAGGTGCCCCAAATGGATATTTAGGGGGTCTTGGTACAGATTTAAGTGACTGACCAAGTTTGCAAACAGGCCCTGAACTGTGCTCCCTTCCCTGGATTGCACCAGGTGCTGCATTCCTTGGCTCCCGTAGCACTCAGTGAAGTTGAGAGTGCTCCTTCCTTTGCAGGAGGTGCTGAGCATTTGTAAGTTCAGGCCCTTTATGACTCACGCATATCGTTTAAAATAAACAGACACAAAGGCTGAAGCTGCCCCTCTGCCAGGAGGCTCCTGGGGGAGGAGGTGAAGGGAGCAGATTTCATTACTGTACATTTAAAAATCCCCTGTTTCCCACTCCTCCACCCATTCTCTCTCCTCAGTTTCTTCATCATCATCATCATCATCATCTCCTTTCACCCTCTTTCTCTGTCTACTCCACTTCTCTCTTCCTTTGCTTTTCAGGTGATGCTCAGTAAGGGGTTAATCCTGCGCCCTTGAGGGAAATGGGAATTTTGCCATCCACTTCATAGAGAACAGGATTGGGCCCGAATTCGTCTTAGCAAGGACACTAGATGCACCTACTTTTAGGGCAAAGTGCTCCCCACTACCTTCAAATCCCACTAAAGCCAATGGCAGTGAGGAGCACTGAACATCTTTCAGACAAACTGTAACTCAGGATGAAATCATACAGTGTTCGGGTTCAATAAACAATAACTGCAGGGGACGAGAGTCTTCAAATGATGGTAATTGAAAAAAGATGGAGAGATGTACAAAGAAAAAAACCTTTTAAGAAACAAGAAATGGAATGGGGAAAAGAGAAATAGCTCCCAATTGATATGGGATTTCAGCATCTAGTCCTGATAGTAGCTGCCATGGTACTGGAGTAAACGATAGGCCTGGGTGTCTTCTCTGAGAAAGCAACTTCTCCTCATTATTACTATGTCCTTTTCACATTGCCTGTCTTCTCTCCTTCTGTGCAGTTCTGGAAAAATGCTCAAGGGCAGTGAATGTATATTTTATGAACTGGGAAAAGTGCCCATTCCCCAGAATGGGTGAATCACAATTCTGCAAGAACATTCTTCCCTTATATAGTCATGTGACCAGCAACTGGCTGAGCTGTGAGGAGCTGGAGGTGAGAATTGCTTGCTTTCTAAACCTTTAGCGGAAATTGTGATGTTACATTCTGTGTGTCTGGCACTCTTTGGGATGATGGCATTTAATGGTAGGTCCTTTTGGATGGAACAGAGTGTCATGTAAAACATCGAAAACCCATACGTTTATAATGTCACCACATCATGGAAATTCGGTCTGTACCCAGTGTACATGGAGTCTAGTTTTGTGCACCTAATGTGCAGATGAACCCGGGATAGTGGGCTAAATTAATTCCTGGTCTAAGTCCATTCAGCCCCAGTGGAGTTACAGCAGGGATGAGTTGGCCTAGAATGCATACTAATCTGGGGAAATATTTTATCTGGTCTAGTTGTGAGGTGCATTAGAATATAATCCTGACACCAACCCTACGAGTCCTGGTTCTTTACCAGGAAATATTGGGATAGGACCGTTCCGACAGTGGAACAAGGGAAACTGCACTCATTAGAAGTAGGAAAGTTGTGCCTATTGGAAGATATTGAATGAATTCATAGGAACATAAATTCTGTGCCTCATCTATGCAGCTCAAGAAGGCCATCATCAAAGCCCTTGGTCCCATGATGGGCATCCTGCTACACAAAAAGGAGCCGCAAAATCCAATATTTAAAGAGATCTCATGGCTCCTTGAGCAATATAAGGAGGAAATTGATGTTTTTCACGTCACCAAGGTGAGGTACCACTCATTAAGGTAACTGTCTCTGTGTGTGCATGTGTGAACTGCAGGAGGAATTTGCTGCCAGTGGGGTTTCCTGGTCTAGATAGTGACTTGTTAGATAATAAATATGCACACAAGTTCTGGGTTTATACACATGGTGACCCAGGCAACAAGATTTGTAGGTAACTGCCTCTGATGAAAAGCATCCTCTGTTTCCTGGGGAGGAGGAGAAGGAGATAAAAAACAAAACACCTGCACAACAAGATACTCCCGCCTTGTGATTTCCCAAAACATCCTGTCAACTCTGTGTCTCTCTTTTAGATCATAAGCTCCTCAGAGCAGGGGCTACCATATGTTGTCTCTGGTCGATACCAAGCCAACTGTCAACGGTTGAAAATTAATAATAAGGAGGCTTGAGGGTCATTGCTTTGCATTGCATAACTCAATAGATATAAAATCATTGCCTGTCTGTTTCATCTACCATTCTATGCAGTGCTCTTGTAGCCATGTTGGTCCAAGATATTGGAGCGACAAGGTGGGTGTGATAATCTAATTGAAGATATTGTCTCACTCACCTTGTCTCTCTATTTCATCCCCCCTCAGTACCACATGAGCGAGAAGTAAGGGGCCATATTCTGTCTTCAGTGGGGCTACACAGTTGTAAGTGAAGTCATGAGACAGCTCTAACTTCTTGGTAGTGATATTTACTCACCGTCTATGTTGGTTGAAGCTTTCTAGTACGGAGTATGTGGTCACTTTGGGGGTTGAAATACCCATGATTTGGAGGGAACCAATGCATCATGGACTTCTTTGATAGCATCAGGGCACTACACAACTGTGTAAACATAGTAAAATATGTAGATGGCATCCGAGACATTCTGGAAGCTTCAAGCAGCAAAGGAGAAAAGTGTGTTAGATGCAGGAAGGAATTTGATTTTCATCTTTTTTTTAATCAATAACCTGGCAGAGGACATAAAATCATCACTGATAAAGTTGGCAGATGAGATAAAAATGGGGGAGTGGTAAATAATGGAGAGGAGAGCTCATGGATTCAGAGTGATCTAGATCACTTAGCAAACTGGGCGCAAAGAAACAATATGCCTTTAAATACGGCTGAATGTAAATGTATGCGTCTAGGCACAAGGGATTTAGGCCACACATACATGATGGGGGGATGCTGTCCTGGGAAGCAGTGACTCTGAAAAAGATTTTGGGGGTCATGGGGCATAATCAGCTGAACATGAACTCATGCTGTGGCCAAAAAAGCTGAAGCTGGGGTGCATCAAAAGGGGAATCTCAAGGAGGAGCACAGTGGTTATTTTACCTCTAAATCTGGCACTTGTCTGACGACTGTTGGAATCCTGTGTCCAGTTCTAGTGCCCACAATTCAAAAAGGGTGTTGCTAAATTGACAGAAGAGCCACAGTGACGAAAGGATTAGAAAATATGCCCTACAGAGGGAGAATCAAGGAAGTCAATCTCTTTAGTTTAATACACAGAAAGTAAAAGGCTGTGTGATGGGGTTTACCTACCCCGCATTGGTTCAGCAGGGGTTAATCCTGCTTTGTGGGCCGAGGAGGCCATGCCCCCTCATCTCTGCTCGGCATGCTTCAGCTGGACCCAGGATACAAAAGAGAGCTGCTCAGCTCAGGCTGGGATGGCTGCCGAAGGGAGCCGAGGCGCATTGCAGGCTCCTGCAGAGAGACTGCCAGTGCTCCAGGATTCAGAGGCCAGCCGGACTGTGGCTGCAGCTGACCCCCAGCCACCCAATGCCAGAGATGGAGGAGAGACCCCAGAATCCCTGAGCGTCCCAGCTGCGGAAGAACGGGTGGGAAGCAGCCTAGGTGGACGAAGCATTGATCCAGTTGAGGTAGCGGGCTTGACTCAGCATGCTTTGGAAGGATCCCCGCTGAGTTGGTGGCAGATACCCCTGCGCCCTGGGCTGGGACCCTGTGGAATAGGTAGGACCCAGTGGAGAAGGGCTCACCACTAGGCAACACTACCCTCTCGCAAAAGGTGGTTCTATCGACTCTGGCCACTAGGCCGCACTGCCCTGCAGCCAAGGGTGGGTCTACTGACTTTGGCCACTAGGCCGCACTGCCATCCCGAGAAGGGCAGCCCAAGTGACTCAGGCTGTTGGGCTGCGGACCCTCACCCAAGGGCTGCTGCACTGATCCCGACCATTAGGCGATGCTGCCCTAGGAGCCCGGACTGCTGTGGTGGCTAGGGAGACTAGGCCAGTTGGGCCACTCCAGATCTACTTCAATTCCTCCTCAACCTGATACCACCCTGACGGGGTGGACCTATCCTGTGACAGGGTGACTTAATTACAGTCTCTAATATCTTACATGAGGGACTTCTATTATCTAATGGGCTCTTCCGTCTAGCAGAGAAAGGTGTCACTTGATCCAATGGCTAGAAACTGAAGCTAGACACTTTCAGACTGGAACTACGGTGTACATTTTTAATGGTGAGATAATTAACAATTAGAGCCATTTATCAAGGGCCGAGGCGGATTCTGACGACTTTTCAATCAGGATTGGTATGTTTTTCTAAAAGCTCTGCTCTGGGAATTATTCTGGGCAAGGTCTCTGGCCTGTGTCATACCGACCGGAGGTCAGACTAGATGATGGCAAGAATCCGGTCCGGCCTTGGAATCTAGGAATCCCCTGAATCTGCTTCAGTCACTACATATGGCTCCTTTGTGTGCCCACCATCTGACTTTCGCCCTCTGTTGCAGAGTCTGAGCCAGCTCTTGGAGGTCTCTGGTGAATATAAGATCCCTCTACCTAAAGCGAAGTTTCAAGCCATCTGCAGTGCTCTGCACAACCAGGTGAGGGGTGGTTTTGCTTGGATCCCTTGAGCTTAGGCACAGCAGATCTGAAGCATATTAACACTGAAAAATTGATGGAATGATCGTGCAGAGCCTGGGGACCTCCTCATGCCTTACTGATTTCTGCAGGCTCAAGAGTAAGCAGGGAGCGCTCTCATTTTCTTAGCTACTATCCAGCTCAGTTTGTAAAGCAATTTCACCATAAGCCGATTACCAGCGGGAGTCAGAGTTGTAAAGTAAAAACTGTGGATGTGTCTTGATTAGGTCAGCTCTGCTGCTCAAAACACTTTAGCTTCTCTTATCTTATGTATTGGTCATTGTCTTTGAGTCTTGCTGTGCATGCAGGACCATCTCCCTGGGGTTCAGACCTCCAGTTGGACAAGCAGGAAGCGGAAGCTTAGAAATTAATTGAACATTTTTCTTTTCCATTGCTTCTGATTAGTTTTTCTTTGACCATTTCCCTTCTTCCCACAGATCTGTTCTCCAGCTAAGCAGCTCAGCATTGAAAACCACAAAGAGCTGTTCCATTGTGTACTTCTGCTAGGTAAGGGGAAGACACTCTGAGTGACACTGTGGTTTCTTTGTAACTTCCTTACCTTTGTGAGGTACGGTAAGAAGAAGAGTTCTGCAGGCAGTGACGATGTGATTTCTTCCCTTGCAGCCCGTTCTTCTCCTGATGACATGCTAGCATTTCTACACAAGCAGCAGAAGATTGAGCATGAGGCCGTTCGTGTGGTGTCTTTAGAGCTCCTGAGGGCTATTGTTGGGGCTGACTGTAAGTAACACAGGAGCAACTGTGCCAGCTGCCCTCTTGGCCGACATGCTGAGGGTTGAGTTGAGGACATCCAGAGCTAAAAGCTTGAGCTACTGGAGATTGAGCTAAAGAACCAAGGCTTTGTAGGCACGGCAGGGCTGCAGCAGACTCATCACCTCTGCAACTGGGGCACAGAGGCTCTAGAACACACAGTCACCAGTGGTTTGGAGATCCACTAAGGGACCAAATGCTGCCCTAAGTTACCCCTATATGGCCCCATATGGAAATCAACAGGTTCAACTAAGTGCTGAATGTAGCCCAAGATATTTGTCAAGGTCTTTTTCAACTTCAAATACAGAAGTTAACTTGGGGCTAATGCACGTTAACAAGAATCAGATAAAAATAGAATAATACTCCTGACTCGAGAATCCTAAGTATTATACACTCTAGACTAGATTCTGAGTCCTGTTATGCCGGTGTAAACACAGATTAACTTCAGGTTTCAGAGTAACAGCCGTGTTAGTCTGCATTCGCAAAAAGAAAAGGAGCATGAAAGCTCATGCTCAAATAAATTGGTTAGTCTCTCAGGTGCCACAAGTACTCCTTTTCTTTTTGCAGATTAACTTCAGTCACCTCAGTCTATCAAACTCCTTTATAATATTTCCATCATGGTAGAAGGATGGCACTATTTAGAGAAATGGAATTACTTTAGATTTACACTGGTGCAACTGAGACCAGAATCTGGTCCTATGTTTTCCCCACTGATTCTGTAGAGGAGAGAAGCTTGGTACTATTCTTAACTAGGGCCCTTTGAAATCCAGGATTAATTCCAGTGTGGAAAGCGAGTGTGTGTGGAACAAAGAAGTACTGTACACCTCTCCTTATCTTTCAGTGCCTGAGACAAGAGTTAAAAAGCTTCTGATTGTGAAATCCACTCTCAGTGATCAGAATGCTACGGTAAGATTGTGTGTGGAACAGTGAACTATTTCAATTTTTTCAGTGTTATGGGATGAATGGATATCTGGGTGGAGCTTTCATTCAGATCCAGATGAGAGACTGCAGAATAGAGAAGGCATGTCATTCTCCTGCCGGTGTTAAATGTATCCATGTTTCTAATCCAAGGAGACAAAATCAAAAGCATAATGGCCCAACTTGACTATCATACACATTGTAAGGAGAGTGATCACTTTAGATAAGCTATTACCAGCAGGAGAGTGGGATGGGAGGAGGTATTGTTTCATGGTCTTTGTGTATATAATGTCTTCTGCAGTTTCCACAGTATGCATCTGATGAAGTGAGCTGTAGCTCACGAAAGCTTATGCTCAAATAAATTGGTTAGTCTCTAAGGTGCCACAAGTACTCCTTTTTTTTTGTCTTGATACAGTGGAAGTGCCTCTCGTTAAGTTATTATGGGTCATACACAGGTTGCCTGGTCTGCCAGTGTCACAAATGCATTCTTGGTTCTTATGCTCCCAGGGTGGTAAAGGAAAATTTCTATTTAACCAGCTAAGAACATAAAACATAAGAATGGCTAACCTGCCTCCTGCAAAAGAATGGTTCATCTGGTCCAGTATCCTGTCTTCTGACTGCATTGTGTGAAGAAATGCTTCCTTTGGTTTGTTTTAAACCTGCTGCCTATTAATTTCATTGGGTCTTGTGTTAGGTGAACGGCTAAATAACACTTCCTTATTGACTTTCTCTACACCAGTCATGATTTTATAGACCTCTAGCATATTCCCTCTTCGTCGTCTCTTTTCCAAGCTGAAACGTCACTCTTTTTTTAATCTCCCTTGGGTGAGAAGTTATCCCATAGGCCTAATTTGTGTTGCACTTCTCCGTATTTCTTCCCATTCTAACACATCTTTTTTGAGATGAGATGACCAAAACTGCACGCAGTATTCAAGGTTTGGGGGTCCTGTAGATTCATATCGTGGCACAAAGAAAGTTGCTGTCTTCTTATCGATCCTTTTCCTAAGGGTTCCTAACATGTTGTTATTTTTTGACTGCATGTTGAGCGGATGCTTTCAGAGAACTGTACACAATGACTCTGAGGTCTCTTTCTTGAGTGATAACAGCTAATTTAGACCCCATCCATTTGTATGTACAATTGGGATTATGTTTTCCAAAGTGCATTACCCAGTACAGTACAGGAATCAGGGGCACAATGGTACCAGATGTGCCTGTTACTTTGGGGTAGGCTCATTGATTAGGGTTACTCTTCTTGGAGGGGGGGAGGGTCTGTAATTCTATTAATGTGCTGCTTATGTCACTTGTGTGGAGCTCTCCTCCTTCCTTCTGCAAGTCCCCTCCCAGTGGAGCTACCCTGCAGGACCTCGGTTCCCCAGGGCTGGGTCCCTCCAGCCGAGAACTAGATGAACACGCACGCACGCACTAGCAGAGCGAGTCTGAGCGGAACAGGTCCATCAGCCCTCTCCAGCTGATCCTCTCATATGGCCCTGTACTCAATGGGCTGGGTTAAGCAGCACTTTCAGCTGCTCCCCTCTTACGTGCCCCAAGTTTAACACATCCCTATCCCACTTCCACATTACAATTGTACTGGTAGTAACCCACTTCATGAGCAAACCCCACAGTATTTTTGGGCACCACCGGGATCTTTAGCTAAGGTAAAAGAAGGGTTGCTGCAGAGTAAATGGGGGAAGCGGAAAATACAGAATAAAATTGGGAGGGAGAGAGAGAGGGAGAGAGAGAGAAGCAACCAGCTGAACCACAAAAGTTATTTGTTGAATAATAGTGATAACTACACAAGGAGGGCTAAACAAACATAATGGTTACATTTGAAAGGTTAATACCTGAGGAAGAAAAGAAAATGGAGGGGCGGGGGGGAATCTCACCCACTCCATGAGGCTTGAACTGGTTGGGGTTCCCAGGTGGTGGTGGTAGCTCAGGGTCCTGAGTGCTGGAGACAGGCAGAGCCCCCCGCACGATCAGTCAGGAGATGGAATCCCAGTGGAACTGAAGCAGAGTTTGGGTCTATACATCAGAACCCTTACTTGGGCATAGGTAGGGGGTTTTGTACAGAAAATACAATGGTTCAAGGGAGAACACTAGATTTGTTTATGGGTAAACTAATGGGTTTTCAAGGGTTTTCTTTAGGCTAGACAATAGGAGCTGATCACTCTTGGCTATGGGTGGTGGTTTTTTCCAGGGAGCTCACAAGGCAACTAGGCTGCTTCAGTATTTTAGGATAATAAAGATTTATTACTAGAATTGGTCTGATAATTGCTGAGCTAGGTGTGTGCAGGCATAGGTTCATTAGCATCTGGAGCAGGGTTTCCCATGATGCAATGCGTCCCTGCTTTTCTGGTCCCAGAGTTCAGTGCGGTTCTCTGTTCCTCATTCTTCATGCTAATTCCTATCCCATCTTTCATGCAGATGAGGCTAGGGGAGTTGTCTCTGTTCTTCATTCTGTATGCAAATGGAGATGTCTTAATCTTGTCACCCTTCTCAGGAGGGGTCTAGGTGTGACTCCCAACACCCTTCATTGTTCTCTGCAAGCCTTTTCTCTGATGGGTTTGGGTTCAAACAGAGACTGGTGGGGGTGGGGGGTGTCTTTTATGAGTCAGACAGGCTAGATACTGCGCCCTGGTTCCCCAAAAACACAGAGCTGACTGGTCTCAACAATAAGGATGGCAAGTGAAGTCTAGTCCAACTGGAGACCATTCATTCTTCGTTCTTCCTTCTTTTTTCATTAGACTCAGGGAACTTTTGATCGGTTTGGATCTCTGATTGGACGCATAGCACCATACAGCTGTGATTCGCTGGCCACGTCCCGTCAGTGGGTGGTTGACTGTATCAGCTGCCTTCTCTGTATACAAGGTGAGGAGACCATTAGCAGGTATAAGGAATTCTTCACCTTCTTTCACTGTTGTAATGTCCATTTGTCTGCCTATCTAGTTCTTTCTCTCCTGTCTGTTGTCGCTTAGATAACAGAATGGTGGGCATCTTGTAAATACCTCATTAGAAGAGAAGATTCTGATGTGTAAAGAGCCTAGCACACTTTTGGGAACTGTACAACTAATAAATGGTCTGCATACAGGTAGATAAGCACTAAATTCCTTAGGGCTTGTCTACACAGGGACACTAAGGAAAGTTAATCCAAATGAACTAAAGGTGTACATTTAAAGTGCATGAGGTAAATGGCATTAAACACATGTGTGGATGCTCGGATTCTGAATTAAAATGGGCCTTATTAATTGTAGTGAATTCCATGGATGAAACTAACCTGAATGAAGGCCACTTTAATTCTAAATAAGTGTGTCCCCATAGGTGTTTAATGAAGTTTAACTCATGCATTTTGAAATGAATGGGGATTAGCTTTCTTGAATATTGCCATGGAGACAAGCCCTTGGTACTAAACATTTTCATTCTCTTTACCCTGCCACTGGCTGTACTGGAGGGGTTTCCTGGAATAATTCTCTAAACAAAAAGTTCTTCCAGCAGCCCTCTGGCATGAGCCTTCAGAGCTACTGGAGTAAGTAGAGGCCATTTTTCCCCTTTGTGAAAGAGTAGGATATTCTTTTCACCTAAGGGTTAGATGATAAGGGATAGAGCTTGGTTATCGTTTAAGGCCATTTCCAATGAGGGTGACCAGACAGCAAATGTGAAACCTCGGGACAGAGGGTGGGGGGGAATAGGAGTCTATATAAGAAAAAGACCCCAAAATGGGGACTGTCCCTATAAAATCGGGACACCTGGTCACCCTAGTTCCAATTATTATTAATCAGTCCTACAAACAGTGTTGGTGATTCAGAAACAGAATAAGGGACTCCAACCTTTGAATGTACGACATAGTAATCCTAGCATTGTTTAGAAGTGACTGATGAGCCTGGGTTTCTTGCCGAAGTTTTTTGTCTATCCCCGTCTCTTTTACAAGGAGAGTTTGGTGGAGGGATTCACCTCTAAACTGGAACCTCTGATCTACCTGCATGAGTTGTACTTGAATAGGAGCTTAGATGTAAATAGTGAGAGCAGAGAGACTGCTGAAACCAGACACACACAGAAAGCTGCTCCAAGCTGAACACAGTGCTTGTTCAATCCTGGATCATTCACAATAACATTCCACTACTGTTAACATTCAGACATTTTAGGGTGTAATCCCGACTCCATTACAGTCAACAGGAGTGTTGCCATTGACTTCAATGGGGCCAAGATTTTACACTATGCTGATGACAACATAGCACATAGAATCATCAAATCATCAGCATAGGGCATAGCGAGCAGATCGAGGGACGTGATCGTCCCCCTCTATTTGACATTGGTGAGGCCTCATCTGGAGTACTGTGTCCAGTTTTGGGCCCCACACTACAAGAAGGATGTGGATAAATTGGAGAGAGTCCAGCGAAGGGCAACAAAAATGATTAGGGGTCTGGAACACATGACTTATGAGGAGAGGCTGAGGGGACTGGGATTGTTTAGTCTGCAGAAGAGAAGAATGAGGGGGGATTTGATACCTGCTTTCAACTACCTGAGATGTGGTTCCAGAGAGGATGGTTCTAGACTATTCTCAGTGGTAGAAGAGGACAGGACAAGGAGTAATGGTCTCAAGTTGCAGTGGGAGAGGTTTAGGTTGGATATTAGGAAAAACTTTTTCACTAGGAGGGTGGTGAAACACTGGAATGCGTTACCTAGGGAGGTGGTAGAATCTCCTTCCTTAGAAGTTTTTAAGGTCAGGCTTGACAAAGCCCTGGCTGGGATGATTTAGTTGGGGATTGGTCCTGCTTTGAGCAGGGGGTTGGACTAGATGACCTCCTGAGGTCCCTTCCAACCCTGAGATTCTATGATTCTATGATAGCACATGGATCCTACCATATGAAGATCCATGCAGTAGGGGTTCAGTTTCCTTAATCGTTACAGTACTTTTTCTCCTTTTCTCCACTCCAGGCCAGTCCATAAACCTGGGCTCAGCAGAGGAGGAGCTGAGATGTCTCCGTGAAGCACTAACAGCTCCAGACCCCGAGGCTCTGTTTCAGGCATCTTCCAAAATGGCCAGGGTAACGGACTCAAAAAGCTTGTGCGGATGTGCGAGTGACCGGGCACCGTTCATTTGACATTTGCTCTTTCATGATGCCTTTCCATACTCGGAGCGAGCTGTGGGAGCGGGGCGTTGGCTGCTAGTAACCAGCAAGATGCTTTTCATAGATGTGTGCTCTGAATGCCACGTAAAAACCAGATTCCACAGAATGTTGCACACCCATGAAAATGCGCACGCGGATGCACACACATGTACCTATCCAGCAGGGCCGGCTCTTGCTTTTTCACTGATCCGGAGCGGTGAAGCACAAAAAATAATGAAATAAAAGACCCCCATGCCGCCCTAAGCTTGGCTGGAACACCGCCCCTTGCAATCTGCCGCCCCAAGCACGAGCTTCCTCGGCAGGTGCCTGGAGCCGGCCCTGCCATCCAGCCATCCAGGAGAAAAACTGTGTTAGTGGAACATCAAGCTGAGAAACCACCCAGGATTCATTCTGTCACCTTGTGGGTTTGCCTTCGCCGATATTTGTGTGCACGCCTCTCTTGACTGACTTCTGTGTGCTGTAAAAAGATGCAGTGTATGTCAGAGACTACAAACGGGAAACTTACCTCCTGCCTATCCAGTACAATGTTGTGCTAACTATGCAACAGAGACTTTGCCTCTAACCTGATATCATTAGTGTAGAAGACAAAAATGTAGTCTATAGACTAGAGAGAGAATTGTAATCCCAAATGGCGAGCTAGACAGGAGGCTAATTCACCATTTGCTGATGCAGGTATATCTTTTTTTCCATTTTTAAAAGTGCTGGAGCCAAACATCATGGCGGTCTCTCCTGTTTTTGATTTGTTCCCAGGTTGTTAGTGAGTACTTTCCTTCGGAACAGGCCACAGACTTTATTGAGGCCACATTGGGTGGTCTGCTGTCTGCTAGCCCCACCTGTGCCACGGCAGCTGGACTGTGGATGAAGATCATCCTAAAGGAGTGTGGAGGTGCCATGCTGGACGAGGTAAAACTGGGAACTGGAGAGCTTTTCTACCTGAACTCTAGGCTTTTTGATCTTTGCCCTCATGTGTAAGGAAGAAAAATCTTGCTGTTTCTCCCCCTTGGACATAGAGTCGATTCCATCTCTGTTTCTACCCTAAGATAGGCGATGGCAGAATCAATAGCAGTAGACCAAGATAATCCAAGGGAAAAGGAAGATGGTTGGTTGTTTATTGGTCTAGCTTGTTGCCACAGTATTCAGCCAAGAAAGGCTTGAGAAAACAGACTCTGGGGAAAAGACAAGAAGACAGAATGACTGGCACTTGGAGGCCTCCAGGTATTAGGAGGCCTATGGTTAAGGGCTACATGGATTAAAAAGAGCACTGGGCTATTGCCAGCCTCTTGCCAGGTTTCTGAGCCTGGGCTCCAGCCCGAGCAGGAACAGCTCCACTTTTAGCCCCATTGTGCAAGCCCCACAGGCCCAGGTTGACCTGAGCTCTGAAACTCAGTGCTGTGGGATTTTTTTGCTGTGTAAACCTACCCTTTCAGAAGAGAAGGAGGGAGGGAGAAAACTCTAGTGTCTTTGGGATCCACTATTTATATGCCTTATTCTGGCGCCCAGTGCATTAGGGCTAGATGAAAGGAGCACTCCACAAATCTTCTAACAAGGCTGGTGAAAGGCCTCAGGACAGGGAACCCTCGCAGCAGAACTGCCATGTTTGCACAGTGTTTTGAAGATGTGAAGGGCTAGGAATGAATATGAGAGGTAGTCCCCTGTTCATAGTCCCAGGCATTTGCACACTGTCTTTAAAGCACTTGCATATTTTGTGCTTGTGGTTGTTGATGAGCTCTGTATTCTCGAGGCAAATGGTCAGATTTGGCTGCTTAAATCACACCTGCAAAATCTGGGCAAGCAAAGCCGCCTTTTGTGCATGTGAACTGGTTTATGTAATGCACAGCTGGGCACCACCACATTAAATTACCTGGTGTGTCTGTGTGTGTGTCAGGGTTAATTTTTACAGCCGTGTGTGGGCAATTTGTGTGGGTTCAAGTTACGCAGACGTATTTGAACATTTGCTTCTTGAAGTGAGGCATTTCTAAAAAAGCAGCAAATGGCTAAATAAAGGTTTTGATTCTGTAGAATGAATGGAGAGAAAGAAAAAGGGACATTTCTTTCTGGTTTTTTTCCTTCCAGGTGCCAGATATCCTGGCTATACTATATCGCCACATGCCTACGATCCAGGAGGGCAGCTTGAGGCAGTTCCTGGTGGAGGCAGTGTCCATTCTAGCTCACCATCACCAAGAGGCAGTGATCTCCAGCCTCCTCAGCAAACGTCTGCCGATGGACAGGTATATACCGCTACCTATTGCATTCATCTTGGTAAAACCTGAATCCCACAGCTTTACTAGGAGATGTAGGGCTTCATTTAAGCTACAGACAGTTTGGGATCATTCCTAAGGGTTAAGAGCCTGGCTCTTTCTGCAGGAAGGTCCAAGAACACGTTAAGGTGGGGTGCGGAGAGAAATTAAGTGTCATTCTGTTTCCATTCATGAATAGCTGCTTTGACATCCTAAAGACCTATCTTTACTGGTATAACTGGAGTGTACTGTTGGAAACATCTACCTCTCTAGACGCCTGAATTGAGCTCACTCTGGAAATGAGCAGTGGCTGTTGGTTTCCTGGTAGCATGACAGCTTCAGGTGCAAATCCCTGGCTGATTGCAAAGACTAGGGCCAATATTATCATCAGACCTCTGCTTGGTATCAGTGAGGGTGGGGCTGCTAGAGCAGTGTTGCCATCCTTGGTACTTAAAAGTGGACTGGAAGCAGATCCACCATTTTGTTTAAAGATCCCTAACTGAGTTATCAGTGATCAGTGCTGGAATCTAAGACCATAAGAACAGCCATACTGGGTCAGACCAAAAGGCCATCTAGCCCCGTAGTCTGTCTTGCGACCGTGACCAGTGCCACATGCCCCAGAGGAAATGAACACAACAGGTCGCTGTCAAGTGATCCATCCCCTGTTGCCCAGTCCCAGCTTTTGGCAAACAGAGGGTAGGGACACCATTTGTGAAGGGGACATAGGATGGCCATGAATATTCGTTCTCATAGTTGTATGTCCATCGAGTAGGAATCTGGCTGTTCTTTCATCCACTTGCCTTCCAAACCCTAGCTCTTTGGGAGCCACATGCTCATGATTCCATATTGACTGGGAAGTGGAGAAAACAGGAAGTGAGGTTGGCGCTCTGTGTCCTGTCCTTCTGAAGTCTAGTATTAATGGTTAGGCTGCAGGAAGACTAGGTCACTTAACTTAGTTCTGTAACTGGAAACTCCATATTTAAACACAAGGAGAGTTAAAGGAGGACAGGACTCTTAATTCTCTCATCATAGGCAAGGAGAACATTTGGTCTTTACTAAAATATGACACATTCAGGGTGAGCCACAAAAGTGTCCAGGGCTCACCTGTAACTTCTGTTAACCTGCAGTGACACCGCTGAGCTGTGGAGATCTCTGGGGGGAGACCCCTTGCTTGCCACTCAAGTCCTACAAGCCCTAATAGAGAAGATAAAGACTCCAACAAGAACAGAAGGCAGCATCACCTCAGAGACAGAAATTGACAAGCATTTGGCAGCTGCTGAACCTCTCTCAGTAAGTTAGATGACAGACACGTCTTTCAGGCTTTCCTGTGCCCTTTGACAATCCTGCTGATGGAAAGCGGGAAGTGTGGTATAATATTGCTGTGTGGGCACTTCTCCTCTGATGGACTGTTTCCCTGAGTCCGGCTCTGCTGTCTGTGGAACAAATACGGCAGTTTTAGCTACGTTACTGATTTCCTTAATACTGTCTGGCCATTAGAAAGTCTTTGGAGCAGGTTTCTCACAGTGCTTTGCAAATCTTCCTTTGGACTCGCAGCATGCCTTGGGAGGTCATACACATTTATACAGATGTGGGAAAGTGAGCCACGAGTTAAGCAAGTTGCTCGCTGTCATTCAAGTTGCTGGCCGAAGGGAGAATTTAGGACAGCAGACATCAGAAGGGGAGAGAGGGTGTGATGGTGTTGGGAAGAGATCTCCTTTTTTACCATGCTCTCCTTTCAGGCAACATGTGCCATCTTTGAGGTGGTGTCAGCCCTGCAGTCGAGCAAAGCTGTGCGGGAACTGCTCCCAGAGTTGTTTCCTCTTCTCCTGCAGCAGGTCAGCCAAACCCTCGGACAAAAGCTGCCTTTGCCAACGAGAAGCAGCCCGAGCGAAATCCGAAAAGGGCTACAACTTCCTGAGGGCAACCCTTGCCGGTAATTAGAAGGAAGGGAGAGAAACAAAGAGAATTCCAGGAGAGTTGTTTGACGCTCCCCAGGAGTTCCCAGGGTTACGAGGCACCTTACCACCACGTGCCCTTCGAGTGAGGAAGTCTTGTCTGTGCCTGCTGTGGGTCAGTTCCCTGAAACTACCAGGCTCTGGCAAAACAAACCCTGCCACCCAGGCCTCCTCAGACCTCAGTCTCTTTGTACGGGTTAATGACAGGCACACACCCACCCCCAAGTCTTCTGACCATTCCGTATAGTGTCCAGCCCTTTATCCACTGAACTCCCACAGAATTGTCAGGCCTGCTGTTCCCAATGGAACAGTACACACCAGTTTATTACTTCTTCTTTAGACTCTGTACTCGATACTTATACTCTGTACTGCAAAACACACAGCACTTAGATATATTTCTAGTGAAAAGAAGAAGGGAGATTATCAAAGAGCAGAGATTCCAGTGACCGTGAGTAAGAATGCAAGTAAAAAATGGTTACATTTCAAATGAAATCATATCCTGCTCCTAGAAACTAAACTTAACCAACAGGTTAACCTCCTGTCTCAAGATGTTTCTCACCCAAAGTTCTCAACCAAGCCTGATCGCGACCCCTCTTTCATGAAGCAAACTCGCGGTCCATCTACTTCCTAAGTGAAAGATGTCCCCCAAATAGACTAGAGCAAACCTTTGATGTGTGCCCCAAAATTGGGTCCCCACCCCCTGTCTACTTCCTGCTACTTTTCTTTCTTTGAAGTTCTCACAGTCCTTCTCAACTGAATGTGAACCCTACATGCTTAATGTACATGTAAACAAACAGATGGATAAACATTTCTTGCCTGAAAGAAAACCATTTTGTCACCTTTCCTGGTGACTAGTCCCGAGACACAGATCCTAAGAATGTAATTTTCAATGCATATCCATGACTCTTGACACAGCATCTGTACATGCGTTTCACAATGATATTGGTGACATGGGCTTTTATTTGAGACTCATGGGGCAATCTTTTAGTGAGCTAGAATGTATGTACCAGGCCCCTCGGCACCCACTCTGTGCCCCTCGCCAAGTTAACACTAAGATTCCTGAGTCCTCAGTTGACTTCAGCTCTGGTAGCACATTAATGTACATTTCCCACCAATCTCACAACATGATTAGTTTCTCTTCTTGTTGTGTTTCTTTATTCCATGCCAACAAGGTGCTCAAATTACAGACTTCATGGTTTTATAATGTCTCTGAATTTTTCTAGGAAACCAGGATCTCAGCTCTGTTCACAGATGGGCAGCAGGTATCAAATAAACATAAGGAAGTACTACTTCACACCACACACGGTCAACCTGTGGAACTCATTGCCAAGGGGTGTTGTGAAGGCCAAAAGTATAACTGGGTTTAAAAAAAAAAAGAATTAGATAAGTTCATGGAGAACAGGTCCATCAATGGCTATTAGGCAAGATGGTCAGGGATGCAACCCCAAGCTCTGGGTGTCCCTAGGCCTCTGACCGCCAGAAACTGAAACTGGACAACAGGGATTGGATCATTTCATGATTGCCCTGTTCTGTTCATTCCTGCTGAAGAAGCTGGCGTTGACCACTGTTGGAAGACAGTGTACTGGACTAGATGGACCATTGGACTGACCCAGTAAGGCTGATCTTATGTAGTGGCCACAGTGGGTCAGGTTTTCAAGATGGGTGCCTCAGTTTTGTCCACAAAACTTGAATTTGTTCAGATGGATGGGTACCTAGCTATGTGATTGCTGGCGCTGCAGACACGAGTATAGATTCTGCTCATGCTGTTGGCCCATGTGCAGGCCCATTTTAGGTACCTATATGTGACGGGGTGGTAGGCTGTGCCCCGGCCTCTTCCATGGACACAGACTGCTCCGAGTCCCTCCAAAGTGTTCTAGGGATGCCTGCTCCTGAGATCCTGGTGGTAAGGGCTCTGATGACTGTTTGACCCCACTGGATGATCTTAAGTCACCTTTACGCTTGACCTTTGTTTTCTTTCTCCTCCCTCTTGTCTCTACTTTCGTGTCTAGGTTCCTCCAGCCCCTTTACATATATTTCCTCTTTACCTGGCCCTTCAGGTTTTATTTCCACCCTCCTGGGCCTCCATACCTGCCTTAGTGTCCCTGTTAGAAAGGGATTCCAGTCCATGCCCAGTAGAAGGCAGTGGGGCAATCCATCCACTACCCCTACATGTTTCTGCCTAAACTTCCCCTTAATTTTCAGAGTCACCTCTGCCACTGGGCAGAATTTATTGTCCCCATGGACCTGGTATTCAGTTTTGATCCTACCTCTGGGAAGTATCCAGTGGGGTTTCACTAACTCCTGCCTGATTAGCAAACAGGATGAAGCTGTGTCCATTAGTCCCTTTGGTGGCTCCTCCCTACCCAGACCGATATGGTAGGTACTTTCTTTTTTCTTCCCTGCCTGGGAGTCTTGTCCCAACCACAAAACTGGGCAAACCCACAGTCCATTTTCGGACAGTCTCTTTTTAGATGTCCTTCAGGTCCATGTCGGAAGCACGCCGTAGGCCAAGCTCCCACTACAGTTCCTTGAGGCTCCTCCCTCTTCTTCTTGCTGCCCTTCCCAGCTGTAGGCACTCTGGTCCTTCTCAAATCTAGTCCCTTAGACCACTGACTCACTCTGGGAATGTCCGCCTCTGCAAATTCCTCTCACTTTAACTGTGGGGTCCAGATGAACTGGCTGGCGCCACAGAACCCATACTCGGGTATGCTCAGGGAGACTCTGAATAATCCATGATCTCCCCCACGGTCTGAGTATCTGGCCTTACCAATGAGTGGCCCAATCTTTTAATTTCTGTCCAAATGCACAGAGGCATAATCCCTCAATCCATCTTTCAACTCTAGATTTCTGGCAGTACTTTTCTGTGGACAGGCCCCACCTCGTCCAGCATGGCTGCCTCAATCATGTCACAATCTCTTGCCTGCTCATCACTAAAAGCCCTAGATGTGCTTCCCCGGTTAAATAGGGTGTCAGTTGAAGGGCCCACATTGTTCTGTCCCTAGGAGGTCTCACTGCTCCTCCTTGAAGAGTAACCAAAAACACATCGGGGTTGTTCGCGGGTCCCATTTTACAGTCTGATCTCCTGTGCCTGGTTTCCATTTCCTGTCACGGGACTCACCAAACTTTGGAGGAGTTGTTGCCAGACCTGGGCTTGCTCCCATATAAATTCCTGCCGACTCTTTTGCTGTTAAACCTACCGGGCAAGGAAAGGCTGTTTTTCTGCCTGCTGGGATTGTTGGAAGGTCTGTCGGGTCTTCTACACCAGCGGTCTCCAAACTGGGGTGCGCGGGATGATCCCGGGGGGGGGGCATGGCAACAGTAGCGCCGCTGGACGGCACTCCGCCGTTTTTTTCATTCGGCGGCAGCTCTGCATGTCCATGGCTGGTGCTCCCCTCTGGCGGCCCGCCTGCGGCAGGTCTTCCATCGGTGGCGCGACTGCGGCAGGTCACCCTGGGGGTGCGTGAGCCAAAACGTTTGGAGACCACTGTTCTACACCAGCAGTTCTCAACCGGGCCGGTTTTAGGGGGTCTGCCAAGCAGGGTTGGCTTTAGACTAGCTGGGGCTCAGGGCAGAAAGCTGAAGCCTTGAGCCCAGCACCTGCACTAAAGCCTCAAGCCCCTGCACCCTGTGGGGTTAAAATCTGGAGCCAGGAGCCCAAAACTCTGATGCCTGGCAGGGCAGAGGCCTGAAACTGGGCCATGCAGTATTTCTAGCATGTTGAGGGTGGGGGGAGGCTCAGAAACAGAAAGGTTGAGAACCCCTGTTCTACACTTCTCTTTGCTGCTTCATCACCCATTTCAGTGTTCCCTCCATCGCCTGGACTGCCAAACCTCTACACCGGCTTCTCCAACAGGCTCTCCATTTGCATAGATAACAGGGAAATCCCTGATGAGCCCCCAGCTGTGACAGAGAGGGGTGTTGCACCCCCACATCTTCCACAAACACAGACCGCGTTGAGACTTTTTTGCTTGTAAACACCAACGTATAGTCTATTTAATCCCCCTACCAATACATAGCACCTTTATATTGTATCTCAACTTTCTAAGCTCTTCTCCAAAAGTCAGGTGGGGGGTAAGGTGTTTCCACTCAGAGACCTCACTTTGTCAGGCTCTCCTAGCTTTTTGTCTTTCTGTTTCTCTTAGGGTGACCAGATAGCAAGTGTGAAAAATCAGGACGGGCGGGGGGGGCAGGGGATAGGCACCTGTATAAGATAAAGCCCCAAATATTGGGACATCTGGTAACCCAAGTTTCTTTCTCTGTCTGTTCCCCTCAAAGGGCTCCTGCCCATGTCCTTTTATACAGTTTCCCTGTTAATGGAATGATTGGTTCCTTGACTCACTAGCTCCAATCTGACCTCGTAATCAGGTACACCTCTATCCAATTAGGCCTTCTGTGAGGAACCGAATTAGTACGAATAGTGACCAGAGTGCTGACTCAAGTGCAAACCCTCAGCACTCTGTCTATCTGGAGATATGACCCCAAAATGTCCATTAGTGATCACCACACTCTATGCCCCCTGTTTCTGGTCCTGATCATGTATCTTTTCCATATCACTGTACTCTGCTAGTGCCCATACTCCTTGCAGAAAGAGAAAAAGCCCTGGCTGGGATGATTTAATTGGGGATGGGTCCTGCTTTTGAGCAGGGGGTTGGACTAGATGACCTCCTGAACTCCCTTCCAACCCTGATATTCTATGATTCTATGATTCTATGAAAAAGGACTGCAAAATTTTGTCCCTAGCAAAACTAGTCCTATGAGATGTATGAGACTGAAACTTACCTCCCAGCATCAAGTCCTTCCAGGGACACTGGTGTCCAGGACATTGCCAATGGATGAACTGTCGATTGAACAGCAGACCTGAGAAGTAACCGGGGCTTCCTGACTCTCTGTTCAAGCTGCACCTTCCTCCTGATTGCTGCAGTTCTGTGCCTCTCTTTCCCCAGGCTTTCTATCAAAGCATTAGAATCTGTGCTTTTCAAGGGTGGGAATGAGAGACTGGTGAGAGAGCTCAGGAAGCAGAGGACTTGGACTCTTGTGGAAAACCCCAAGACACACCATGAGGGAGTGTGTCTGCTGGTGAGGTAAGAGATCTAGGAGGCATCATTTTATCCTTGGGAATGAGTAGCCAATAGAGTGGCTGAGAGGGAACCTCCCGTTTATAGCTTTGTGGGCGGGGGGTGCGAGGGTGTCCTGGGTGGAAACACACAGCTCCCACTCCTAGATATCAGAGCTGTATGCTCAGAGCAGCTGATTTTTTGAAGTGTGCAATCTAGTCCATGAGCGGTTTCTTTTGTCTTCCAGGCTTCTGCTAAGATCTGGACTCATAACACCTGAGATCATACAGAGCCTCCTCCCCTGGGTGAATTCCCCCTCAGAAAACCACCGAGTCACCAGCACAGCTTTCCTTGCCCAGGTAAGACACAGGGCTCTGAAGAGCAGTTTCACCATTAGACTCTTGTCTGCCTTTCTTTCGGGAGTTCTACAGTTCAGTTCATAGGAGTAATTGTCATTTTAGACAGTAGAATAGGTCCTCCTTTATATGGAAACCTCACCAGGAACTTCACGATACCTTTCTGAGTCCTTCTCTCTCTCTCTGTGGTTTTTATTGCCGTCATTGCCTATACTAGCTACACAACCACAGGTGCTGGCTGAGAGAGATACGGACAGAGTTTGGATGACTGGACCTCTTCTGCCAAGTCCTAGTGCTGATCCTAACCAACAGCTCCTGATTTTGGTTTAGCTCAGCACATCTTCTGAATGAACCTAGTGTCCTAATACTACCAACCAAGCAACCTACAACTACATTAATGTCTATCTTAGGTTCTCATTACTCTAGTATCGGAGTACCTCTAAACTCTTTAATGTCTGTATCCCCACCACACTCCTGCGAGGTAGGGAAGGACTATGTTTCCTATTTTACAGGCAGGGAACTGATGCACAGAAGGGCTAAGTGACTTGCCCAAGGTCACACAGGAAGTCTTTGAGGGAGCAGGAAATGGAACCTGGGTCTCCTAAGTCCTAGGCTAGTGTGGGGATACCTGCTGGAGCATCCTCCCTTTCCACAGTCCTCCTCCAAAATCTGCATCATATTTCCCACTTATGCTAAGCAACTATCTTCGGGGCTTATCTGGTTCTAAGAAAAACAACCTCTCTGTGCCCGTGATGGGCTGTACCTGGGCTTTAAGGCTCCTTACAAGAGGCCCCATGGTCCTACTACACCCTGCCCCAGGAAAAGAGCCCCCAGTCTGGGTCTGTCTAGAGAGGCCTCATGAAAGCAGCCAATCCGAGCCCATCAGGCTTGGTTAAAAGGAGCTGAAGGGCTTTAGCAGGTCAGTTCCTGGCAGGAACTGGAGGGGCAAGAAAGGGCGCTGCTCTCTGGCCACAGAAATTCAGGGGACAGCCAGAGTTTGATTCTGGCAGCCTTTACTTAAGCTGGGTTTTCAGGAAGAGAGTCCCGAAGAACTTTAACCCTGAGGTGAGGGTGAAGCTAAAAGTGGCCGGTAGGAAGAAGCGACAATGACCTGAAATCAAGCAGTGCCTAGCTCCTGTTTATAGGATCCATGGTTTGGAACCCAGAGTTAGGGGCAGGCCCAGGTTCCCCTACCACCAACAGTGGCATAAGCCCCATGGAGGGGACAATGCTAATGGAGAGCTTGAACAAAGGGCAGAATGTAAAGGACCCAGAGTTGGGGCTGGAGACCCAAGTGAGGACAATGGGACTGTTCTTGACTACCCCAGAAGGGGTTCATTTGGACTTTGGGACTCAGCCAGAGGCCTGAGCCACAGAAGACGCACTGAGGACGGCTGGCAGGGTGCACCAGGGGTGAGAAAAGGACTGTGATACCATACCCAGCCACTAAGAGGCTCTCAAGAGGTGAGTGGATCCCTATTCTAGTGCCCAAAAGGAAAGCTCCATGTTTTGTAGACCTTTCTTATTTGTGTGGAATTTCTCATTTGTGTTACAGTGTATTATGTGCCAAGTATCAGAGGGGTAGCCATATTTGTCTGTATCCTCAAGACTGGGGCTGTAGGAGGACTCCTTGTTGTTTTTAGTGTATGACATGTCTGCTCAAATTCTATTCCCAATCGTAATGATCATATTGGGGCTAATGGACAGGTTGATTTTCTTTCAGCTAATGAGTGATCCCATGCTCAGGGAGAAGAAGTTCCTTAAGCCAGTCTTACACATCTTGGAAGAAAAGTCACATGACAGGAACAGCATTGTCCGGCAGATGGCTGTAAGAGGCCTGGGAAATTTAGTCTATGGGGTGCCTGAGAAGGTAAGAGAGAATACTGACTAGAATGCAGCATAATTAGAGAAACCAAGGAAAATAGTTGTTCGGAGTTTACAGAAGCTGCACACAATGCACTAGGCCAAATTCTGCTCTCTCACATACCCGAGTAACCTCTTTGCAGTCAATACAGAGCAAGCTAAATCCTTTGCTAAGTTGGGCATAAGCAAACAATCTGTACACTTTAATATGACCATGTGTAAATGTCTCCATCTAGGAACAAAAAAAAAAAAACGCAGGCCATACTTACAGGATGAGAGACTCTATCCCAAAAAGCAATGATGCTGAAAACCACTTGAGTCATGGCAGAGAATCAGTTGAACATAAGGTGTCCCAATGCAAAGTTGTGGCCAAAAGGGCTGAAATGATCCTTAGAGGCATAAAGAGAGGAATCTTGACTAAGAGTAAAGAAGTTCTTTTCCCTCTGAATATGACACTCATGTGAGCACTGCTGGAATGCTGTGTCCAGATCAGGTGTCCACAATTCAAGAAGGATGCTGATAAATTAGAGAGGATTCAGAGAAGAGTCCCAAGAATTCTCAAAGGATTGGCAAAGATACCGCTAGTGATAGGCTCAAGGAGCTCAATCTATTTAGCTGTACAAAGAGAAGGTTAAGGAGTGACTTGAGGACAGTCTAGAACTACTCACATGGGGAACACATTTTGAGAATGGGTTCTTCCCATTAGCAAACAAAGGTATAAGAAGATTCAATGGGGGAAAAGGAAGCTAGACTAATTCAGACTGGTAATAAGGCATTGATTTTTAATGGTAATTTTAATTAACCATTGGAACAATTTACCAAGGGTTGTAGTGGATTCTCTGTCACTAGCAATTTTAAAATCAAGATTGAACGTTTTTCTAAAAGATACACTCTAGTTCCAACAGAGACTATTTCGGGGAAGTTCAATGTTATGCAGGAGGTCAGACTGGATAATCACAAGGGTTTCTTTTGGCCTTGGAATCTAAGTAACTAGGAATCTAATAATAGGATGACACAGGTGTATTATGGCACCAAGTTTGGCTCATTGTAGCTCAAACCTGGTCTGAAATATAGCTATAGGTATATTTAGGGGATGGGGGGGTGGGAGGAGGAATGCGGGGGTGGGAGGGGGAGATGAAATTCCCACAGCTTCATAACTGCTAAAGAAAATGTATTAGAAGTGTGATCAGTGATCAGTGTTCTTTAATGTCGTATGTTTGTCCAGCTGAAAAAGCACAAGAAGTTTCTTATGGTCATCCTGATCAGGGCCTTAAGTGACCCTTTCAGTTCTGAAGTCATTGGCGAGAGCATGAAAGCAGTGGCCAAAGTCCTGAAGGAGCTGAAAGAGAAGGACATAGGTTCTTCCTTCAGAGACCTCACCCAAGAGATCCGGACCTACTTTGACAACGTATGTGACCAGAACTCTCCAGCCCCAGTTCAACCGATCTTGATTAGACTCCATTTACTCCCTGGGCATTGCTCATGTCAGAGTGAAGAGATGTTTCGGCCCCAGGGAAGAGAGGTGTTTTACGGAGGAGGAGAACATTAGGAGGATGGGGATGACATCCCTGCTCCCACAGTCTCCCCCTTCTGTTCTTCTTTCTTGCCACTGAGAACCTCAAAGAAAGTCTGAATACTAGATTAGGTAGCTAGATAACCATGAAAAGGGGGTTCCAAGGTACAATAGAGAGCGTTGGGCCTGCTCTATACCATTTTTTTGTGAGAGGGTTGGAATGATTCCGTTTTTGCAGAGAATTTTGAGATGTCAAATTTTGGTTTTGTTCCTATTTGTGGCAATCCCTCTCCCCAAACTTCAAAACTCTTTGTGAAACAGAATTCCTCTTCTTAGCCGAGCTCTATTGAAAGCCTTGGGTCCGGGCAGTCTGCTCTCAGACTATCCCGGTGCTGGGAACCCAGGAAACTGTGGGAGCTAGAAGTGCCAGGGAGTTGCAAATTTGAGAGCCAGGGTCCCAGACGCTGGGGGTTTGGAAGCCCACGATCCCAGTCAGCCTGCTAGATCGGCTTCCAGGGAGCTGAATGGGTGCACTGGCAATACAGCAGGCAGGTTTCTAAGGACCCCTGCCTGGCTTCTGGAGGAATTTCATCAAAATGGAACTGTCGCTCAAATAGTTTAATGAATCAGCAAATTCGAAACAAAAATTAGTTCATGAAAGTGTTCCCGACTAGCTGTAGTTGGAATCCCTCGACTTTAGCGTAGAAGAGATGGCTGTGCGAGGTACGTGATGTGATTGTCCCTTAGTTACTAACTTGTGGGGCTTTCTTGGCTGTAGGAGGACGATGCTCTTCGTTTATGGTCCTTTGTCCTATTTGGCATCCTGGCCCGCCTGACCAAAAGAAAATGGAAGGGCTATTTCGCCGAGCAGGTTAGACAGAGCTGGGTCACACTTCTGCTGCACCTGCAAGACCCGAACCCCAGGGTTTCAGTGGTAAGACCGAGAGTGACTTATTTACGAAGGCAAAGGAATCTTCCTCCCAATGCCAGGGGAGCTCTGCTATTCCTGCCTGCTCTGGAGGTCCAAATTCCCCCCTCAGTTCATTGCCCTCCTGCTGAGTCAGTTCCCGCCAGGTTGGTCCATGGCTGCCTCACCAGAATCCAGGATAGGTCATGGGTCTGAGCCCGACAGCTCTCTCTTCCTGTCTGTCTCTGCACCCCAGGCCCCTGCCTCCCCAGAACAGAAGAGAGACCTGGTGAAGCAGCTTTCATAGGTAGATCTGTTCCAAAAAGACATTGATGCTACCTCCAGGTTGCAGTGGAAGCTCTCCCCTCTATTAGTCATTCCTGCATGTTTTCTGCCAATTACATCCAGATGAATCCCTTTTTATCCTGGAATAGATGAGCAGTCAAGCAGATGAGTTCCCTTTGAATGACCAAAGCACTCAGTAGGGAACAATTAAATGGTGTGACACGCTTCCTTTTTTCAGGAATGCAGAGCTACGTTTCACCTCTGTGTCCCGTTTTTGGGACTGAAGAGGCTCCAAACTGCCGTGAATGAACACCTTGATGGCACAGCCGAGCTGAAGCCTGAAGAGCTCCAGGTGGACATTTGCAGACACCTTGTGAGTGAGCTGTTGAAGTGTCTGAGATTCTTGACTGGAGTGGCGTGTGGTGGTGTAGAGATGTGTGATGGATAATGGAAATAACGGGCAGAGTGGGATATATGACTGAGGGTGATGGGAAATGTAAATCTGCCACAGATCCCCATTTTTCCCACGTCCACCCAGTCACCTGTTCTTTCTCTGATTTACCTGTGGCTCGTAAAAGCATGTGCTGGCAGTCAAAGGGCACTTCTAGCCAGAGAGAGCTCATGTGTCCCTGATTTCCTCTAGGCCAAAGAGAATGCCGAGCTGCTGGAGAACTTGTACAAAAACACCATCATGTACTTCTTTAGCAGATGGGAAGAGATCCGGGCAGTTGCAGCCAAGTTAGCTGGTGAGAGATGATGCCCAGTGTCCCTTTTGGTATTCCCATTGAGGGAGAGAGAAAAAATCCCACTGTGCAGCACTGAGCTGCCATTAATCTCTCTATGCCTCAGCTTCCCATACATAAATGGGGATGTTAATATCCCTACCTTTCCAGTGTGGTGGTCGGAGAAAATCATGACTTGCTATAAAGTGCTTTGGGATTGTTGCAGGGAAAGCACGGTGCAGTCATTTAGTAGTAGAGGCTGGAACACTGTCTCATAGGGCATGTTTACACTTGGAGCTGGGGGTCTAATTCCCAGCTTGATGAAACATACCCGCACTAGCCCTGAGTGCTAAAAATAGAGAGTAGCTGCGATGGCAGGAGCAGGAGGAAGTTTAACCACCCCAAGTATGATCCCATCCAAACCCCAAAGTCGATTCTCAAGGTGGCTAGCTCCTCCCACTGCTCGTGCTGCTTTAGCTGCATTCTAATTTTAGTATGCGAGCGCTGTCCGAGCTAGAGTGGGCCTGTCCCATTGAACTGGGAGTGATCCCCCCCGCTCAAAGTGCAGACCCACCCACAGTGTTGCTCAGTGCTCTTCACTACTACTTCATCATTGGGAGGCATGCAGCCCACCTGCCCTCAGCACCTGCTCTTTCAGGTTCCTGGCCACACCACCTTGTCAAGGAGGCAAAAGGTTCCTCCGCTTTGGCCCTGTGCCCTCTTCTCCCAAGCATACCCAGGTGAGACAGGCAGGCATTGTGGCCTAAGTCCCACCTGTCAGTCACCTTGTGGGATCCCTGCTTAGAACTCACTTATTCCTGGCCCCAGGCCTTTGCTCAGACCACTAGACCAAGACACTAGCATAGTATGTCTCCAATAACTGACAGCAGTGGCAAGAGGAACACAGACTCTTTAAAGCAAATGGGTTTTGTGTAAACATTCTTAAAAAAAAAGTCTTTCTCATTCTCTTCAGTGTGGACTCTAAACTGCAGTAGCATCCTCTTGCCCACAGCTCACCCTTAGGTCCACAGTAGGAGAGGCCAAAGACCTGTCTAGGGGCTGCTAATATCACTTTGCACTCAACAAGGGAAGGTTTTATTGTTGTTGTTTGTTTTCCATTGTGTATTTAGGCATCATCCTGGAACACACAGACAGGCAGCGTATGAAATGGCTGAACCTGGACCATCTGCTGATGTGTAAGTAATAAATACAGCTGAAGTTCTGCTCATCCGTGAGTTCTAAAGGAATTTAGCTGACAAGCAGCAGTAACCGATACCACTGGTTCAAAGTGCATCAGCCACACATCCAAGGACAAAGTCAGTCTTGCCCAGTAGAAAGTCAGCTTTAATTTCCCCTGAAGGAGGCAGCTGCAGGGGGTGTGATGTGAGTCCGTGCATCTCCTGGTTGTCCTGGCAAGGCCCCCTCCGCAGCCAGTGCTATCCACTCTTTGGGCTTTATTGGCTCTCTGTGGACTGCCCAGGTGAAGAGAAATTGTAGCCACTTTCTGCTCCCCCAAATTTCCCACCAGCAATTTTTCTTCCAGTAGGTGCCCTGCATCCTGCACAAACCAGCTTGGACCTGGTCTCTGTTCAATTCCAGGGTTATTGGAGCTCAGACTGTGGCTCCTGAATAGAGATGGAAAATAAACTTAAAAGTGGAAGCTATTGAAACAATGGACCTTCTTCCATTTACAGCAGAGTGGATGACTTTCTGGTCGAGTCAGGGCCTCCCCACTTGTTGGGAGCATGGAAGGGAGCCAATGGAGGAAGCTAAAGCTTTCTTTGTATTGGAGAGCTTCTGTAGCGTGGTATTCAGAGGTAGTAAGTCTCCAGCTATTTCAGGCACAGGTGACAATATGAAAAGTGAGGCAGATTCATCTCTCATGTATTTTCCATCCCAATAGAAGGACTGAGCCCAGTTTCACATTTTACAATGTGATCATTCAGCTCTGGTAGTTCAAGATTCTGTGATCACGCTTAGCTGTGATTTGACAGTCTGTACAGTAGCATGTTGTCCTCTGTCATTTCAGCTCTCCAGTTCCTCAAGAAAGACCCAAGTCCCTCTGTCCAGCTGGTGGCAACTGAGGTCCTAAATGACATCTGTCCTGGCCGAGTGCTTGGGGAATGAGGCGGGAGAGAAACAGAAGAAGGCGCTCCAGTAGTATAAGGGCCCTACTGTCAATCAAACGTTAACCCCACCCTTGGCCCTCGTAAGCCTTACCCACCGTCACTGGAAGTCCCAAGCCATGAGGTATTATTTCCAGGGTCAAGGCAGACAAATGACCAGAAGCAACGTGTGTCATGTGACCCCTCTAAGAACTCCTCCCATTGTCCTCTACCAATCGGGATGGGTTTTGCCCTGATAGGAACGCCCCAAGAGAAGATTTCACCAATCAAGGGGAGTTCCGGGGCAGGATGACCTGTCTGGAAGTGGTTCGTGTGACCCCTCTAAGAATACCCCCCACCACCGTCTACGAATCAGTAGGGGTTTGAGCCACTGGGGACCACCCCGAGAGGAGGTTTGACCAATCATGGGGAGTTCCGGGGTGGGGTGATCTGTCTGGAAGTGGTTCGTGTGACCCCTCTAAGAATACCCCCCACCACCGTCTACCAATCAGTAGGGGTTTGAGCCACTGGGGACCACCCCGAGAGGAGGTTTGACCAATCATGGGGAGTTCCGGGGTGGGGTGATCTGTCTGGAAGGTGTTTGTGTGACCCCTCTAAGAATTCCTCCCACCGCCCTCTACCAATCAGGAGGGGTTTCAGCCACTGGGGACCACCCCGAGAGGAGATTTGACCAACTGGGGGGAGTTCCAGGGTGGGGTGACCCGTCCGGAAGTGCTTCGTGTGACCCCTCTAAGAACTCCTCCCACCACCTTCTACCAATTGCGATGGGTTTCGGCTGCAGAGGACCGCCCCGAGAAGAGATTTGACCAAAATGGGGCAGGTTCTCGGATTGGGTGAACCGTCCAGAAGAGGGTCATGTGAGCCCTCTAAGAACTCCTCCCAACGCCCTCTGCCAATCAGAGTGCAGCACCATCACCCCATAAGTCCCAGCGCTGGGCAGAGGAAGCCATCTCTCACCAAGAAGACATGTTTTAGAAATTGTGGAAAGGCTGAGAGGAAACATGGACTCCTTTACCACCCCCGTGAGACCTTCAGATTTTGTTTTAGCTCCGAGGACCTTTGGAGTTGTGTGGAGAAAGCGCTACGGCAGTGACAGTTCCGAGGAGGGCCCTTTGACTCAACCGTTGATGGATACGTCGGAACCCGACCCCAAAATCCAAACCTTTGTGAGGCACCCCGATGAGTGTGACAGCCTCTCATTGTCCAGGCCCTAAAGTTGGAAGGCGATTGTGGCTTGGGGGAGTCACAAGGTGAACGGGAAAGATGGCGCTCAGGTAAATGAATGATTAAGAAGCGACAGTCGATCATGGGGGTGTGATGGGGTTAGGAATCGACCTGGCATTACATAAATCTAAAAACAGGCAGTGGGGTGCTTACACTGTTTTTTGTCTGAAAATCTCTCAACAGCTCGACGATGCCTTTCTAGAGGCCTTTGAGAAGTTACACATCGGTAGCCCTGTGGGAGTAATCCATCGCGCATCAGCTGTTTTTGCTCCTGTCTGAGACCCAGATCTCAAGAGGAAAATCCAGAAAAGGACAAAAATGGAAGAATGAACCAGCTCAGACTCCCTCATGGTAGGGATCATGGCGTCCTTTGTTTCAGGCGGCTGTAAAAGATTGTGTTAAACCAGGCGATTAATAAAACTTATTTAAATGTGCCAGAATGAACGTGTCCCCCTCCATACTTGTGTTCGTAAAAGACGGTCCCAGGAACAGCCATGTCTCCACAGACGGCTCTGTTAAAGAAAATCTGTTAAACCCCCAGGAAAGTTGGGGGCTTTGACGGGGTCAATCTTCTTTTTCAAGTGGCCAAAAAGCATCCTAAAACTTTAAATAGAAGACAGGTCAGAGCTTGGCTTTCACACCAGGATGCTTACGCTTTACACAAACCAGCTCGAATACGTTTTAAAAGAACCAGGACCGTTGTTTCAGATGTGGACGTGCAATGGCAGGCAGATTTGGTCCGTATGCACCGCTTCTCCAAACACAACAGCGGTTTTAAATACATCTTAACAGTGATAGACATTCTATCCAAATATGCCTGGGCCTTAGGCCTAAAAGACAAGATGAGCGGTGAGGAATCCAAGGCCTTGGAAGCTATTTTTAGCCAAGGTCGCGTGCCTCAAAAATGACAAACTAATCGGTGGAAAGAATTTTGAAACAAACCTTTTAGCAGATTGTTGAAACGGCACAGCGTTAACGCTGTTTGTCACTGATAATGAAGTCAAAGCAGGGGTTGTGGAGCCATTTTAACAGAACTTGAAAAAGATGTGGAGGATGTGGCGATATTTTACAGCCCATAACGCCTTTCGCCACATTGACCTGTTACCTGACTTTATGAAGAGTTACAACCAGAGCTTTTACAGAACTCTACGTACCAGACCCGCCGATGTTAACCCTTCCAATTCTCTGAAGATATGGAAACCGGTTGATAGAAACGGTTTTAAAATAAAACCGGTTGTTGCCCCTTTTAGAAAAGGCGACCACGTGAGACTATCTAAAACCAAAGGAGCTTTTGAAAAAGGTTGTGAACAGACGTTTACCAATGAGATATTTATAGTGGATGAAGCCTGAACCAGGAGCCCGAGACCTGTATACCGATTAAAAGATTACGAGAGTGAGACAGTTACTGGATATTTTTACCCTGAAGATTTACAAAAAGTAAACCCCAAACAAGACAAGATTTGCAGGATCGAAAAAGTTCGAGCGGAGAAAGGAAAAGGGAGAAAAAAGCAGCTACTGGTGAAATGGTTTGTGGGGGGCGGGGGATAAGTTTACCAGCTGGGTGGAAGCTTCTCAATTCTGACGTTTAGACACAAACAAACAAAAAGATTCCTCCTGCAAAGACTGAGGGAGCAAAAAATGAGCGACAGCGGGTGTTAAATGACTTTGCCCAGCAATGCCAGCTCTGCAGTTTTTCCTCAAAACACCAGCTCGAACTTTACAATACAGCTAATTAAGCCCTTGGATCTCCCGGGTGCCTGGAAGGTGGGGTTAGTGGAAATACAACACCCGCACAGCTGGAACACTATCCGCGAGAACACCCCTTTTGAAATCACCTTTGAAGATATGGCCTAGAGTTTTATCCTACGACGAGGTTATTACTCGTCCATACCCGAATGATTGGATCATATGAACAGTACCGTGGCTCGTCATTCCCCACCGCCTGAGGTGGTCATGAACGATGACCCTGTGGGTAGAAAAGTTAGCTTTAAATCCGCTGATTTTACTTTTATGTTTTCTACCAGCAGGGAGCTAGCCAACATTCTAGGTTTGGGCCCCAAGCGCAGCGTCCAAAAATTCCCCTTCTGGGCAGACATCACAGGGGGAGTTAATTCCCTGTATCTGTAAACAGATATTGTAGAACACCAGTTTGTGAGAGACTTTTCTGTTCCCCTGTTACACTGTGTCCCTGTCTGAGGAAGGAACAATGAGTTTGTCACCATCACCTACGATAAACCTCATCACGTTCCTGTCAGAAAACACCACATCGATACCATTACCATTGAAATAAAGACAGATCAGAACAGATACGTCTCATTTGTTGAACGGAGTGGATGTGAAAATTTAAACTGACGCGCAGATAAGACGCTTTCTGTTTAATGGGCAATGCAGCCGAAGGCTTTAAATTGGCATTGTATCAGCATCGCTTTTTGTGAAGAAAGTGCGGGTGGCCCTGAGCGTTCGTCTGGGGCACGTGGAGTCCCTGCTTACCACAAATGCTAAATATCCCGTGGACCGTGTGGGAATGAAAGTGTTTAGCATCCCCGTGGGCAGCAGGGTCAATAACCAGGAGAACCTGTTTTTTGGGACAGTTACCCAAAATGCTTGTCCTAGGGTTTGTCTTATGCCTTGAGTGGAAGTTACACTAAAAATCCCTTTCATTTTAAACATTATGATATTAATTTTGTGGCCTTGTATGTGGATGGTGAACAGATACCAACCAAGCCTCTGCAACCAGACTTGGAGGCAGGATGCTGCGTGAGAGAATACATTAATCTGGTACAGACACTGGTAAACACATGACAGATCGTTCTCTGTTAATCGACCGTGAGGCGTTTCCACAGGGTTACACCTTGTTTGCCTTTTACCTGTCTCCCGACCAGAAATGCACCGATGACTATTCCCTGATTAAAACCGGGAACCTGAGAGCAGAAATACGTTTTGGGAAGGCTTTAACCATCACCATCAATCTGATCGTGCATGGGGTTTCTGACAACATCATAGAGAGAAATCAGAGGAGAGACGTTCTGCTTGACCATATGTGAACATGGACACCGTGCAGCTCTCATGTGTCTTATCAAGGTGCCTTACACAAAAAAGAATTTCTTAGATGTGTTCCCTTGTGATTTGGCTCCCTGGCGACAAGCTGTCTCAGAGACCCCTAGGTTTGTATCGCGCATCCACACAACCAACCTGGTGAACACTGGCTTGCCTTGTGTCTGGCGGAGCGTAACCGTGAAGAGTTTTTAGACTCATATGGGCACCCCCCGAAGAGCATGTTGTTTCCTAAAAGCATTATGAAATGTTTAAACAAAAATGCCACAGGCATTGTGTTTCACAATAGACAATTACAAGACCCCCGCTCTGTCGCCTGCGGCTATCACTCAGTGTTTTTCTTACATCATCAGAGCAAGGGTTTATCTTTTGACTGGATTTTAAAATTGTAATCTAACGACTTAGTGCAAAACGACCGGATGGAGATGAATTTTGTAAAAAATACATTTAAATTCTTGGGCATGCCTAGCCTTGCTCAAAATGTGTTTCAACAAGCCCTGACATGTGTATCTTGCCATGCTTTTTATAGCCATGTTATCCAATATTCTCAGGCATAACAGACAATGTTTTGTTTGGCATTATCCAACACATTTTTTTATAAAGTAACTTTTCCCACAGTTGCTAGGGCCCGCGAGAATTGCAGAAAAGGGGTGTTTCCACCTCGTATCCATTCTAAAATCCGTAGGGCAGGGTTTTAAAGCCTTCTCCTAGGACCCTCTTGTTGTAAATGACTTTCTGTGTTTTCTTAAGGGTTTTGGTCTCTATTTACCACTGATTTTTGCTCCTTACGATAGAGGGCTGCTGAACCTCTCTCTTTTTTGAGGTGTTTTCTCGCAGGCCCGTGCAATAGTCCAGGACTAGATCTTTCAAACTCTCAAAGTTGATCTTTTGACAGTTTGCCAAGTTCAGGGTAATACCTTTGACTTTCATACAGGCCTTTCCTCCTGACAGCTTATACCCGTATGTTTTCAGGTCTGCCGACACAAACTCGGTGATGTGCTGATCTGGCGGGATCTCGCTGGTGAGGGAATTTAGAAAGAGTTTAGCGATTTGGCGTTCAGCGGGGTTAAACCTGATCTCGTGTTGGCACAAACGCATGCCTTCTTTCTGGTAGAAATCGTTCATGTACTTATTTTGTTTTTCTTCGTCTGTGCACCAGCTGGGATACCCTGAAGCCTCTTGTTTCTGGCGGAGGTGTCATTTGATGTACTCTGAAAAGAGTTCATCAGATTTTTCATTAAAAAGCCAGATTTCATATATTTTTGCCACCGCGTACCCCTTTGTTATGGCCGCGTTCAATTCCACCGTGCACCAAGTCCCCAGGATGGCCCTCTCCTTGTCAGTATGGATGCACATCTCCCGCTGCTCGGTTTCCGCACAGGTTCAGCATAGCGGGAACATAAGCTTGCCACCCACTCTGACAGGTAACAGTGGGAAAAAGAAGCCTTGTGTGGGGTACACTTTAAGTTTTGCAATTCCAAAATAATTTGCAAGGGGTCCAAATTTGTCATAAACTATATCGGTGTGTCCGATAGGGTATTCTTTGGTTTTCTTTACAAAAGGGTAGAAGCTGGTAAAATCATAATAGTGGATTTCTTCCCCGGAGTTAAGTTTGTAATATAGACAGATAGCGTTTGTCCTCCCCCCAAAAAGAGCATCCCTAGGCACGAGAGGCTAGGGCAACTGGGCTCATTTTAAATACCTGCAAGCTCCCTGTCTGTTTCTTTCATCACTTCCCACTCTTGCTCCCAAAGAGTCCTCACTACAAAACCAAGTTATTTCAGATAGTCGGTCTTGAGCTGCGTCTTGTAATAAGGAAACCCAAAAGTTGTCCCCGTCATAGGGTTTTGTGCTTTCTCACAATGACAGGTGGCACAACCGTGGAAAAGAACACCCATTAAACTCTATGGCTGTGTGTACCCTGTCAACACTGGCATAACCCTCTAAAGAGTAGGAGCCTACCTGTAGTTCCCCACCCTGTAAAGCATGCCCTATTTGTATAGTTTCTTGGTGAGAGGTATACAACAGCCACTGAATAGACGGGGTCGAATATCTTTTTCTGCCTGTGATCATTGTCTGGAGGGAGAAGAGCTACCATGTTAGGCTCCAAAAACATAAACCTGTACATAGCCATGCAGGCAGATGCTAGTGTTATGTACCAGAATGGATCTATACACAGTTTTATCTCAGTGAATTTACCAGGTTCTCTCTCTACTAGATCTCCCTTCTTCATCATTTTCATAATCTCTTTTCTGTATAGGATACAAAGCTGTCTCAAAATTTTGACATCCTGCTGACAGTAATACACGAGCTCTTTCTGCAAGTCAAACGTCTCCTACCTGTGGGCCTGCTACCAGTCGAGAAACTCTGCTTTTTCCCTGGGCATCATGCTTTCTACACCGTAGTGCTCCACACCGGGCATAGGCCCCACGTCATTTTGATTTTCTAAAGTGTTCAAAAAATGTGGAAAATACCCTTTGCACCCTTCAAACCCCATCACCTGCGGGAGCTAACCAAGCTTCATGGGCAAGAAGTTTAAAGAGTCTATAAAACGAATGCCCAGGGCCTTAACTTCCACACACATTACTTTACTACCCTGAGTGATCAGTTCTAGGCACATCTTTTCCTTCAGTAACTGTCTAATGATGATGAAGTATGCATCGTAACCTTTGGAATTGTGCGCCTGGAACGTGTAGACCCGGAACTCTTTGCCAATAAAGGTCTGAACAAACATAGAAAGACACTCATCACCCTTAAATTCCCAGGACTTTTCCGGCTTGAGGGACATAGCAAAAATGTAATTGGGAGTGTGCAACCCAGTCTCCTGTGTGATTTCGGAATCATAACAAATACACTTTTCTGAGGATTCGGGCTTTCTAAGGCTGTCCATAAAACCGAGGTGACCGTCTACATCACCAGCGATCAAACCCTGACCCTGCTTACAGCGCCTCCCTTTACGTCTGTGCCGCTTGTCCACGTAAGACTGACCCTTATCGCACAACGTTTTAGACAGGCATTCAGCTTGTTCTGTCGATGCCCAGTCGATGTGTCTGTCTAAACGCTCTCTGGACTGACAATACAGTCTACAGCGAGGACACCTCAGCTGCACGTCCACGCTGTCTGAGCAGGTTACGCTCAAGCAGAGGCAGCAGCTGTACCTGTGAGAGTGGCCGTGACTGTGCACCATGGGGCAAAACTCACCATATTTTTTTGCTCCGAACAACTTTTTCACAACCAGAACCCCCTAGTAATGCTCATCGTGCAACAGGATGAAATAAATCTTGGGGTAAACTGCCCCCCCGCCCATTTAAAAAAAGCCCCTTTCGCCGCATACAGCACCACCTGTGTGTTGACTCCTAAATGCTGTTCAGACATTGCTACGTCACTGAGCATAATCTTTTTTTGATCTGACCAGCCCAGTTTCTCATGCAACTTTCTCGCCCCCGCTAATGATTCTGCGTCCGTAGGTTTATGGTCGGACATGACGGTCAAGAGCCCATGCGCAAAACACAGATTGGTAGCCGTGTAAGTCAGGTCTACTAAACATTGTCTCTTTTTTATGGATGATTTGACTACTGAGGATAGAATTTAAAACTCTATGAGCGGCCCCCACCCCTGTTTTTTTAAAACTGTCCCAACGAGGTGCAATGTCCCATTGACATGCAACTCTATTGCTCTGTGGCAGCTTTGAGGTCTGATTGAAGAAATCCTCAGCAGACAGCTCATCCCTAGTTCTTCAGACTGAAAACAACGGGTTAGTTCAATTACGGCTCTCTAAATGTAACTGAACATAATCATCAGGGCCTACCCTACCATTAACGTCATCGAGAACTAACTGTATCCCCCTGTGTATGGCTTCAACAACCTGCTGAGCTGAATTTATTCGCTCAAGATTGACAAAATGAAATTCCTCACAATACACCAACCCCCCAAATCTAGGTAATTCACGTTGCCAACTTCTCACTCTCTCCATACACACCTCTGCATTTTCAGGGTTACTTGGGGGTTCCTCTACGGGACCATCTACATCAGATGCTATTTGAGAGTCAGACTCCGAGGCGCCTCCGTGAGGGTCATCGGGAGGAAATGGGGACCCATCATTCTAGAGAGCCCTCTGGGGAATTTTCTGAACCAGACTTTGTGTGAGAGTCTGATTCCACCTCCCCATTTTCAGACATTCCAGTTTGAGAGCCTCCAGTCGAGGGCATCTCTTTTTGTCCCCCCTCCCCATTACCTCTTTAGCCCTTTTTAAAATTTTTACAGCGACCCTGGCCTGGAACTTTTTGGCAGCCATTTGTTTGTCCACCAAGCGCTGTCCCCCCTTTTGTTTACACCTGAGCTGATGTGTATCCTTGCGGGTGCCCCTTTCCATGACTAGTCACGCCTGCGCAGAGCCAAAAATTGAAATATTTTTCAAAAAGTCACCCACCAAAGCTTTTGCTTTGTTGATGTGCTTTCCAGCCCTCCTGTCTTTTAGACCCCCTGAAGATACACCGTTCACCGGTATTCTGAACGAAGCATCATATTTTCCTCAAACCTTTTTAGAATGCCGTTCTTTTAGAACCCCCGAGGATACAGCGTCCCTCAGTCTTCTGAACGAAGCATCGTAGGTGGGCGTTTTCACTCACGGTTTTCTCAGGGCTTGGTGTGGAGGTGGCCGCTGAGGAACTGGAGTTGTGTTTGCGTGGTTGGTTTTCACCAGAGTCTTTTGTTTTGTCCTTGGTTTTGACGTATTTGAGGTTTGGACTGCCCTGATGCTTCATCTGCACTCTTGTGCTGTTTTGAGTTGTTAAAGGTCTCAAAGCAGATTTCTGGTTCTTTGGCTGGTCTGGTGGAGGTGTCCCTGTAGCTCTGACTACAGCATTGTCAGGAGAACTGCACATTCCCGATTGGGGGGGAAGGGACATATTACAAAACTTCACTTTACCATCTTTCTCACCCACACCGATGTATTTACTTAAAATACAAAACCTCATAACCTCCCAAACACAATATATTTACTGGGCTTCATCCATCCATCTGGGGAATTTTTCTTTTCAGCTGTCGCTTTTCTTTTTCTTTTAAGCTTGTTTACCCTCTGGTCTAAGGGTCTCTCATGTTTTGACCGTACGGTGGAGCAGACAATATGATTATGATTATTATAAATCACACGAAACTGTCTTGTAAACTTAAAAATAAAATATTCATTTGGGTGTTTTTCTATTTAAAAAGTCAGAGCTTTAAAATAAAATAATCCATTTCAGGCTGTACAACAAACAGGAGTTTTGAGTTTATTTCTACCACTTTAAAACAAAAAACAACAAACCCACAAACATTTTTTTTAAATGCACCTCAGTTTGCCAAATAAAAACCAAACTGCTTTTAAAATCAACTTTTAAAATCCAGTTTAAAACACATTTTGCACATTAAAAAAGCACCCTGTTAATTAGAAACACACCATTACCATCAGTTTGCAGCCATATACTTAAAAAAAAAAACACCTATATTTTTTTACACAGAGAGAGAGAGAGAGTGAGAGTTTAAAACACAGTTTGCAACAAAATACTTTTCAATAAACCCACATGCATTTAAAAGCCAATTGCAGAAAGTTACGCCCCCCCCCACCCCACCCCCATATGTGTTTGGGCCTTTGGATTAAAGAACAAGCAAAAATGTTAGTTAGTATTACCCCCAAATCCCTATCCAACCTGTGTAATACCTGAAGTTATTAAGCAAAACTACAGTTAAACTGGTTTTTACCTTGGCCCGGTGATGAAATGCAGTTTAAAGTGATTGGTTCCATGCTAAACAGATCACACTGCAAGAAACATAGGCACCATTATTTACTAAGACAGCATGGCCAACGAGTGATATAATAGAATATATATTTTCAGAGTTAAAAACAGGGAGCATGGCTCCTTTTGCAGTCCAGCAGCCATTCAAGAGAGTTTCTGTTGAAAGAGTTTTCAAAATACATGAGGTTTTTACACCATCCTAAGCCTTTGTTTTAAACAGACTTCAAAATAGGAGCTAGCAGGTTGATTTGATTGCTACAACTCTCAAATAATAGCTACTTAAGGACATTAGGAACCCCTCCCTAACATTCCCTTTTGTGATCTGGGGTGGGGGAATTTGTTATACCAATAAAATAAAAACCAGCAGGATCTTATTAAAAGGGAAAAGGCAAAATGCCACATTTATTGTGCATACAGAAAGAATCATAGTAAGCAGTTAGTTATAGCTATAACATTCCATTCAATTTCATATTTATTCACACATTCATTCATACACACACACACACACAGAGAGAGGTTCTGCAAGGTTGTTATCATAGTTACCAGCCTTAGAGTTGCTCATGCCAAGCCACTGGCCAGGTGGCCTGGACACGAGGAGGGAGCAGGGCCTTGTCAGATGCACATCTGACGCGCCTGGAAGTTGGTTTGCAGAATCAGACCCCAAAGTTTTCCATTTCTAGAGTCCATTTTTATAGGAATTTATTGCTATGCCAGCCTATGGGAATTGCTTCATCATGCTGTTGCTGAATCAATCAGCAGATGGCACATTCCTGACGGCTCCATCTTGTTCTTCGGTTCTCCCATCCTTGAGGCTGTTGGGTGGATTCCAGTCTGCCCTCCGGGGGTCCTCTGGTTGACGCCTTCTTTGGCCGACGGACACTGGATTCTTAGGCTGGCACCTCCCTGATCATTCAGTTATTATCCACACCAAGCATCCATCCACATACATCCTCTATCTCTATTTTAAAGCACAATTGTTAACAAAGCCAGATAAATACAACACAAGGGCGGGGAGTCTCTGTGTGCTCTTTCTGTTGTTACAAAGTGTTGCTTTGAGAACAGACTCTGTCTAGGATGTACTAACACAATTAGCAGCTTGCAACTTTCACACGGAGAGGGAGAGAAACAGCACCAAAACCCAAGAGACCTCTTAATTAGTAATACCCTGGAATTTAAACTATGGGGAATCACACTCATTTGTGATTTTAATACAGAACTTCTTTAGTATGATCCAACAAATTAAGCTGTCTGCACAACCGAGCTGCTTTTGGCCACATTTTTTTCCTTTTAGTTAAAATACATTTTTCTGTAGGGCCTTCTTACAGTATTAAACAGTAAATCACCAATCTGTAATGTAACTGTACCCATTTCCAAGTGGGGACCCTTTGCAGATCTCAGTAAATGTCTTTGGGGCTTGTTTTTTAAACATGTTTCTTTCATGCTTAAACTTTGGGGTTGGGGGTTGAAATAAAATGGTTGTATCACAACCATAATAAGCACCCGCAGCTTTTAAAAATTTGTCTTTCGAGCAAATGATTGTTCTAAAGCATGGGGAAGATTTGTGGACCCTTCAAACATTTCAGTTTTGGGTTAGACCCGTGTGTGTGTGTGTGTGTGGTGGGATTTTTTGGTTGGTTGTTTTGGGTTTTTTGGGTAAATAGAGTATTTTAAACTTTTAATGGCTTTGAATTGCTAGAAAGAGTGACCCATAGCATTCAAACAACTCCTGGGTCATATTTAAACTGTCCAGTAGAGTTCTGCCAGTTCCTGGGTCATTTTCACTGTCCAATAGTGCTCTACCAACTCCAGGGATTATATTTAAACTGCCCAATAGCATCTGCGAATTCCTGAGGTTTTATTTCATTTCATATTAATCCGAACTCACCCACCCACCTCCCTTACTATGGGTGCACACCCATCACATTTATCCCTCTAGCAACAAGGGTAAGTAATCACAGTTACCTTCGCTATTCAGTGGGGGTGTGAACAGGATGAGTCAACTCTGTTGTACTCAAACACATGTCTGAACCATCCCTGTTTTGTTTTCGTGTTGTAAGCAGAGGCAGGATGAGCTCTACCCTGACATCTGGTGGTGAGTTGTGGGAAAGGACTTCAGGAGCTGATCTCGTTTGCACAGGACACTCACCCCACCTAGCATGAGCCCACAGGAGCCCAAATGGTCACTTTGGCGGCTGTGGGATCCCCAGTTTCTCTGTTATTGGGGCAGGAAGAATAAAGTGTCGTTATCCTGATTATGTGAATCAAGGACAGTAGAACTGTCCTTGGCCTTTTATGACGGAGGGACTCGCCATCAACTAAGTAGCACTCGCTAGGCAAGGGACAAGGATTCCAAAACCCAGTGAATTGAGAGAGTTTGGAGGTTTGTGCCTAGTGATGTGAGCCCCCTTCTGAGGGCCCCAAACACCAATTGCACTTTCTCTCCATTGTGTAATGTCAGAGGTAATTTTGATTCTATTAGGAGTTTGGTTACAGACTGCAGAGCTGACGTCACTTTGGGTTCACGGTGCCCCAGCTCTGAGGCCCCCCTACTACTTAACACAGTATTCAGTGATTTCAACTTGTCATAGGGGAGCTTCAGTGCCCCGCTGGTGGGGGGCTTGACCCGGTTTTGCATTGTGTTACTGGGAGGGAACTCCTAGATACTGAATCCAGCCCGTGTTGTGGCCAACTCTGATGGGCAGAAGGGTTACACTGTAAACACATTTTTAGGATTTGTTCCCCTCCCACTTCACAGCTTTTTGCTGTAAATGGGTCTCTTTTACACAAAGACACAAGACCTAGGTTCTCACAAACCATTTTTTTTTCATTTAAAAGTCATACAGCTTCTTGAAAACAAACCCAGAGGCTCCATTAAAACTTTTAGCTCACTTAAGGGCCAGAGACCTTCTAACAGAAACACAGATAATCACAAAGCCCTTTTCATTCGATTTTTTAAAATCTACAGCAGCCAAGTTTTATATTGCAAGTTTGTCCCTTCATCATTCTCTCAATTAATCCTTTTAGATTTCTTACAAATAGACTGTTTCTTAAGCAGGGTTCTGTCACTTTTTGTGTGGACCAGACGGTCAATGTAACGCTGTAAGCAGGCATCTTCCAGTTTGGTCATTGTCTTTAAAACAAGGTCAGGGTCTCCACTGAATTGCACAGCATTTCTCAAGGTCACCCCTTGCGCTAAATGTTCTTGGGTTAGGCACAGACATTGCATAACATAACCTATGGCAATAATAGTGTTCAATAAGCTTTCCAAACACAGCTCAGCACACAGGCCCCAGAGCTTGCAGTTTCTATCCATTGAAGTCCAAGTCACACAGTCATGGTGCCATTGGGCTGGGGCATCTATGACACAGCCCTCACCATTTTCAAAAAGCTTTTCCCTAAGACAGTGATGAAGAACAGCATAAACAGCAACGCGTACAATAGTCCGCATAACATTTTTACGCTCGTGACGTGGCACTGGCTCAGCGAGTTCCATGCCAAGCCTCCTCCTAAACTCCTCGTAGCCGTCCTCCTCGGAGTCATCTTCAACAATTTCTAGCGGCGTTGAGCAAAAACAAGGCGGGCCTGGTTCACCTTCGCTGCTTGATGCAACGCCGTCCAGGGCCTCCGGGTCCTCTGGAAAGGCATCGTCAAGCTGTCGAGAGATTTTCAGACAAGAAACAAGAGTAAGTTCCCACTCCTTGTTTTTAGATTTACACAACCCCTGGTTCCTAACCTCATTACACCCAATCATCGACCGTCGCTTCTTAATCATTCATGTACCTGAGCTATGTCTTTTCCATTCACCTTGTCTGCCAGTGCCTCCCCCAAGCCATGATCGCCTTCCTCCTCCAGGGTGGCGGATGACGAGAGGCCACCATGCTCATGGGGGTGTCTCATGAGCAGTTGGGCTTCAGGTTCGGATTCTGGCATATCCATCAATGGCTGGGCCAAAGGAATCCCCTTGGCTTCTCTCTCATCCTCTTCAGAACTGTCGCTGCTGTAGCGCTTTCTCCACACAACTCCAAAGGTCCTCGGGGCTAAAACAAAGTCTGAAGTTCTCACAGGGGTGGTAAAGGAGTCCACGTTTCCTCTCAGCCTTTCCACAATTTCTAAAACACGTCTTCTTGGTAAGAGATGGCCTCCTCTTCCCAGCGCTGGGACTTATGAGGTGATGGTTCTGCACTCTGATTGGCAGAGGACATTGGAAGGAGTCCTTCGAGGGGTCACATGACCCTCTTCTGGGTGGTTGAGCCCGTCCCAGAACCCACCCTATTTTGGTCGAATCTCCTTTTGGGGCTGTCCTCTGTGGCCAAAACCCATCGCGATTGGTAGAGGGTGGTGGGAGGAGTTCTTAGAGGGGTCACACGAGCCACCTCCTGACGGGTCACCCTGCCCCAGAATTCCCCCCAATTGGGCAAATCTCCTCTCGGGGTGGTCCCCAGCGGCTGAAACCCCTGCTGATTGGTAGAGGGCAGTGGGAGGAGTTCTTAGAGGGGTCACACAAACCCCGGAACTCCCCCTGATTGGTCAAATCTTCTCTCGAAGCGTTCCTGTGGGGGCAGAATCCATCCTGATCAGCAGAGGACAGTGGGAGGAGTTCTTACTGGGGTCATATGACACACCTTGCTTCCGGACATGTGTCCACCTTGACTCTGGAAGTAATACTCCCATGAGGTGGGACTTCCAGTGACCTGTGTGCAGGGCTTACGGGATCAAGGGGTGGGGTTAACATTTGATTGATGGTAGGGCCTTTATACTACTCGCTCCCGCTACCCAAAATTGGAACAAAAGAGACGAAAATACTGGAGAGAAAGAAAGGAATGTTTTAAATGTTTTGAATTCTTGTATTGTCCTGTAAATTCTTTTCCCCAAATTAATTCAAAACGTTAAATTGTATTTTTTATTTTTCTATGTTTTGTTGTTGTTTTATAACAGAATACAGCAACTATAATACTGGCCAGTATTATGCTTTTATCAATAGAATACAACAACCATAACAGTGGCCCGTATGAGCCATTCTCCTACTGCTCAGATGCTGTAAGGGAGAGAAGGCTCAGGCCCTGTAAAGTAGGCTGGGTTGATTTTTTATGACTCCAAGTGTTTTTATTACACATCAGGACATCTAGTCACTCTGATGGACATGCAGCCTCTGGACAAGCTCAGAGATAAGCATGTACATTACACTGCTTGCTCAGGGGTCATTACTATAGAAACAGCCAAGTACTGGCCCAGATCCTCAAATACACCTGAGCTTTAGACTCTGGGTTGTTCTAAATTATGCTGTCTTGTAACAGCCATTGCTGTACGGGAGATTGCTGTAGCACCGGGGTCGGCAACGTTTGGCATGCAGCCCCCGAGGGTAAGCCCCCTGGCGGGCCAGGCCAGTTTGTTTACCTGTCGCGTCCACAGCTTTGGCCGATCGCGGATCCCACTGGCCGCAGTTCCCCACTGCAGGCCAACGGGGGCTGCAGGAAGCCGTGGCCAGCACATCCCTCACCCCGCGCTGCTTCCCGCAGTAAAACAGAAGGTTTATTAGATGACAGGAACATGGTCTAATACAGAGCTTGTAGGTGTCGAGAACCGGACCCTTCAGCTGGGTCCATTTTGGGGGGCAGTGAGCCAGACAACCACGTCTGCCCTTCACTCCATGTCCCAGCCAGCCCCAAACTGAAACTCCCTCCAGCCCCTCCTCCTCTGGGCTTTGTCCCTTTCCCCGGCCAGGAGGGCACCTGATTCCCTTGTTCTCCAACCCTTAGGTCTCACCTTGCAGGGGGGAAGGGCCCAGGCCATCAGTTGCCAGGAAACAGGGTGTCGGCCATTCTCTGTGTCCAGACCCCTGCACGCACCTGCCCTCTAGGGATTTAGATCTAGGGATCAGTCCAGCCAGCCTTGACGTCCCTCTCCGCGGAGCTGGGAATGCACCTGGAGCTGCCAGCCCAGTCCTGTCTACTCAGCTAACGGCTTGCTGCTGCTCTTTCCCGGGTCTCCTCCTCCCTCCCCAGCCCTGGAGCCAGACGAACACCCACACACAGGCCTACTGTGCCCATGGCTGTACAGCGGCTGCAGGGCTGCAGCCATCGCGTCCTGGACATATTCAAGGGGAGCCCGATGGGATTGGCCAGGCAAGGAGGGCATGAGCCCTGCCCAGCTAGGATGGGGCACCATCCCCAGGCTGCTGCATCAAAGCCAGCCCTGGCTAGGAGCAATTCTGCAACCCAGGAGAGATTCTGCAACCATCCGCCCGCTGGAGAAAGACATCAAGGTGAACTTGTCCTAGCTTGGAACTCCCTGAAGCCAATGGGATACATTTGGGTTAGGAAAAAGAAAAGGACTTGTGGCACCTTAGAGACTAACCAATTTATTTGCGCATAAGCTAAAGCTCACTTCATCGGATGCTAATGCTCAAATAAATTGGTTAGTCTCTAAGGTGCCATAAGTACGCCTTTTCTTTTTACGAATACAGACTAACATGGCTGCTACTCTGAAACCTGTCATGATTTGGGTTAGGGTGAATATATGTCAAGAAGACAAAACCACTCCTTGAGAGCGGCATGGCAGTGAGCTAGGCCCAGCCTGAGGGCCTCAGAGACCCCCTTGTCCCACCCTCTCTGCCTAGCTTCGGAACAGTCTAGGGGGTTCTCTGTGTGTGAAATTCCTCTCACTCTGCCTTCATTACCGGGGCTGGAAGGGGGCTGGACTATTTAGCTGCATGCAGCACATTGGCTTCTTGGGGTGAAGTCCCATCACAGAGAGGTGCACACAGGGCTAGGGAATGGGCAGCTCCCTCAGACAGTCATAGTAGTCCCTGAATCACACATGCACCACGAAGGGCCCATGAGAGTGCTGAGTCCTGAGAGCACCACGGCTCCAGCTGGACTGGATCTCCTAGCTCTCCCCCTTCCCCCAGAAGGTGGGGGTGAGCAGCTCTCAGATCACAAGGGATGCTTTGCCAGCTTATACAAGGCTATTGGAATGCATGGTTTATTGGTGGGAGAAAATGACCTAGAGAGCTGAAGTTTATGGGCCAACAGGCTTTGCAGTCTGCACTGGGTTTGCGTGCTGACGCACACCATCGGTGAGACCAGGGACAGAACACGCACAGGGCTGTGGACAGCTCTGGCCCATGGGCTGGGCTGGGCTCAGAAGCATCCAGCGGAAGGAAGGCTTCGGTATTTCACTAGAAGGGGAAATAGGTCAGAGGCGAATTGCCGATTGGAGCTGGCTCGCTCGTGTTGGCAGGCCCCGCCCTTTACAGACACGCGACTCCATCCTCGTGTCCATGCTCCCCGAGCCCTTTAAAACAAGGGTAGCCAAAGGCAATGTTTCCATGGCTGCCCCAAGGAGCTTGGCTGCTGGAGGTTACAGGACACAGGCAGCAATGCTCTACCTTGAACCAAGCGGCTAAGCCAGGAGCATGACATGCCAGAGACCCAAGGTCTCCACCAGCCACACCACCTACGAAAGATGATGCAGCTGGATTCTTTGCAAACTGAGCAAGGCCCTCAGGTCCTCTCACCCACCCTCTCCTGCTCCCTGGGCCTCCCTGCAGATGCTGCTGACTCTGCATTCCAGTGCTGGGGAATGGCAATGCTGGATGGAGACTCCCCTACTGGGGCTGTGCAGGAAGGTCTAGCAGTGTGGGAGCATTTATCGTGGATCAGTGCTCCTGCTCTGTGGCTGATTATCAGCTTCAGTGACCAATTTCTTGCTCTAACAGCACCCAGAGAGCACAGGATTTGCTGTGCTAGCTCACTGCAGCGCCCGAAAGCCAGGTATCCTGTCTCCATAGTCAGAGGCTTCGAGGAAGGTACCAGAGACCCTGCAGTGTGTAATTATGGAATAACCTTCTCTTTGGGGAATGTGCCCCCCTGTAGTCAGTGGCTGGCTCCTGCCCTGTGGAGATGGTTTTATAGTCCTGGTGTCTCCTGCCCTCTCTAGCTGGTGATATTTGGATCATCCATATATATGTCTCATCCTTTTTTGAATCCCACTAGACATTTGGCCCCCTCAATATCCTGTGGCAGTTAGTTCCGCTGGTGAATTATGTGTTGTTAAGAAAGCCTTTCATTGGTAAGTCCTGAAAGCCCAAGGTGCCAAGGCGGCTGTGACTGGCTCATGGCTGCTGTGTTCCCTGTGGGAGGGTCAGAGGGGCATCATTCAGGCTGCCTGCCCGCACCCTCGGGTAGAAGTATGGCCACAGGGGCTCCAAGAAGATGCCACTGAAGGTGTAGATGTGACAGCTGCCAGTCACGTTGTAGAAGGACACCTCTCCGGCCTCAAAGTCCAGGAGGATGCCAATCTGCCGAGGCTTCGCTCTCAGCATAAGCTCGGGCAGGGGGGAAGTGAGCGCTGCATACTCATCCCCATTGTGCAGCCACACCGTCCCGAAACCAGTCGCTGGTGAGGGCGTGAATATTCCCTGCCTGCTCACACACTCCTTATAGACCCCCAGTGTCCAACATGGTTTGTCCCCCACTTCCACCTCCCAGTAGTGCATCCCGTCTGTGAACCGCTGCTGGCCCAGGATGCAGGTGCACGTGTCAAACCGCTTGGGGTTACTGGGGACGTCCCGCCTCTTGTTGCCCACCCTCACGCTCCGCTGATCCCGGGACAAGAGCAGGTAGGCATTGGCTGTGTTCGGGTCCAGTCACATGCGCTAGGGACAGAAAGAGAATCACATGGTGCATCCCATTAGTGTCTGTTGGTTACTTATGTCCTGCCCTTTCCTAGCACCTCCCTCAGAGGTGCTGTATAGAATCATAGAATCATAGAATCATAGAATATCAGGGTTGGAAGGGACCCCAGAAGGTCATCTAGTCCAACCCCCTGCTCAAAGCAGGACCAATTCCCAGTTAAATCATCCCAGCCAGGGCTTTGTCAAGCCTGACCTTAAAAACCTTTAAGGAAGGAGATTCTACCACCTCCCTAGGTAACGCATTCCAGTGTTTCACCACCCTCTTAGTGAAAAAGTTTTTCCTAATATCCAATCTAAACCTCCCCCACTGCAACTTGAGACCATTACTCCTCGTTCTGTCATCTGCTACCATTGAGAACAGTCTAGAGCCATCCTCTTTGGAACCCCCTTTCAGGTAGTTGAAAGCAGGTATCAAATCCCCCCTCATTCTTCTCTTCTGCAGGCTAAACAATCCCAGCTCCCTCAGCCTCTCCTCATAACTCATGTGTTCCAGTCCCCTAATCATTTTTGTTGCCCTTCGCTGGACTCTCTCCAATTTATCCACATCCTTCTTGAAGTGTGGGGCCCAAAACTGGACACAGGACTCCAGATGAGGCCTCACCAATGTCGAATAGAGGGGAAGGATCACGTCCCTCGATCTGCTCGCTATGCCCCTACTTATACATCCCAAAATGCCATTGGCCTTCTTGGCAACAAGGGCACACTGCTGACTCATATCCAGCTTCTCGTCCACTGTCACCCCTAGGTCCTTTTCCGCAGAACTGCTGCCTAGCCATTCGGTCCCTAGTCTGTAGCTGTGCATTGGGTTCTTCCGTCCTAAGTGCAGGACCCTGCACTTATCCTTATTGAACCTCATCAGATTCCTTTTGGCCCAATCTTCCAATTGGTCTAGGTCCTTCTGTATCCTATCCCTCCCCTCCAGCGTATCTACCACTCCTCCCAGTTTAGTATCATCCGCAAATTTGCTGAGAGTGCAATCCACACCATCCTCCAGATCATTTATGAAGATATTGAATAAAACCGGCCCCAGGACCGACCCTTGGGGCACTCCACTTGATACCGGCTGCCAACTAGACATGGAGCCATTGATCACTACCCGTTGAGCCCGACAATTTAGCCAGCTTTCTACCCACCTTATAGTGCATTCATCCAGCCCATACTTCCTTAACTTGCTGACAAGAATACTATGGGAGACCGTGTCAAAAGCTTTGCTAAAGTCAAGAAACAATACATCCACTGCTTTCCCTTCATCCACAGAACCAGTAATCTCATCATAAAAGGCGATTAGATTAGTCAGGCATGACCTTCCCTTGGTGAATCCATGCTGGCTGTTCCTGATCACTTTCCTCTCATGCAAGTGCTTCAGGATTGATTCTTTGAGGACCTGCTCCATGATTTTTCCAGGGACTGAGGTGAGGCTGACTGGCCTGTAGTTCCCAGGATCTTCCTTCTTCCCTTTTTTAAAGATTGGCACTACATTAGCCTTTTTCCAGTCATCCGGGACTTCCCCGGTTCGCCACGAGTTTTCAAAGATAATGGCCAGTGGCTCTGCAATCACAGCCGCCAATTCCTTCAGCACTCTCGGATGCAACTCGTCCGGCCCCATGGACTTGTGCACGCCCAGCTTTTCTAAATAGTCCCTAACCGCCTCTATCTCCACAGAGGGCTGGCCATCTCTTCTGCATTTTGTGATGCCCAGCGCAGCAGTCTGGGAGCTGACCTTGTTAGTGAAAACAGAGGCAAAAAAAGCATTGAGTACATTAGCTTTTTCCACATCCTCTGTCACTAGGTTGCCTCCCTCATTCAGTAAGGGGCCCACACATTCCTTGGCTTTCTTCTTGTTGCCAACATACCTGAAGAAACCCTTCTTGTTACTCTTGACATCTCTGGCTAGCTGCAGCTCCAGGTGCGATTTGGCCCTCCTGATAACATTCCTACATGCCCGAGCAATATTTTTATACTCTTCCCTGGTCATATGTCCAACCTTCCACTTCTTGTAAGCTTCTTTTTTATGTTTAAGATCCGCTAGGATTTCACCATTAAGCCAAGCTGGTCGCCTGCCATATTTACTATTCTTTCGACTCATCGGGATGGTTTGTCCCTGTTACCTCAACAGGGATTCCTTGAAATACAGCCAGCTCTCCTGGACTCCTTTCCCCTTCAAGTTAGTCCCCCAGGGGATCCTGGCCATCCGTTCCCTGAGGGAGTCGAAGTCTGCTTTCCTGAAGTCCAGGGTCCGTATCCTGCTGCTTACCTTTCTTCCCTGCGTCAGGATCCTGAACTCAACCAACTCATGGTCACTGCCTCCCAGATTCCCATCCACTTTTGCTTCCCCCACTAATTCTACCCGATTTGTGAGCAGCAGGTCAAGAAAAGCGCCCCCCCTAGTTGGCTCCTCTAGCACTTGCGCCAGGAAATTGTCCCCTACGCTTTCCAAAAACTTCCTGGATTGTCTATGCACCGCTGTATTGCTCTCCCAGCAGATATCAGGAAAATTAAAGTCACCCATGAGAATCAGGGCATGCGATCTAGTAGCTTCCGTGAGCTGCCGGAAGAAAGCCTCATCCACCTCATCCCCCTGGTCCGGTGGTCTATAGCAGACTCCCACCACTACATCACTCTTGTTGCACACACTTCTAAACTTAATCCAGAGACACTCAGGTTTTTCTGCAGTTTCGTACCGGAGCTCTGAGCAGTCATACTGCTCCCTTACATACAGTGCTACTCCCCCACCTTTTCTGCCCTGCCTGTCCTTCCTGAACAGTTTATAACCATCCATGACAGTACTCCAGTCATGTGAGTTATCCCACCAAGTCTCTGTTATTCCGATCACGTCATAGTTCCTTGACATCACCAGGACCTCCAGTTCTCCCTGCTTGTTTCCAAGGCTTTGTGCATTTGTATATAAGCACTTGAGATAACCTGTTGATCGCCCCTCATTCCCAGTATGATGCAGGAGCCCTCCCCTCACAGACATTCCTGCCTGTGCTTCCTCCCGGTATCCCGCTTTCCCACTTACCTCAGGGCTTTGGTCTCCTTCCCCCGGTGAACCTAGTTTAAAGCCCTCCTCACTAGGTTAGCCAGCCTGCTGGCAAAGATGCTCTTCCCTCTCTTCGTAAGATGGAGCCCGTCTCTGCCCAGCACACCTCCTTCATGGAACACCATCCCATGGTCAAAGAAACCAAAGCCTTCTCTCCGACACCACCTGCGTAGCCATTCGTTGACTTCCACGATTCGACGCTCCCTACCTAGGCCTTTTCCTTCCACGGGGAGGATGGACGAGAACACCACTTGCACCTCCAACTCCTTTATCCTTCTTCCTAGAGCCACATAGTCCGCAGTGATCCGCTCAAGGTCATTCTTGGCAGTATCATTGGTGCCCACGTGGAGAAGCAGGAAGGGGTAGCGATCCGAGGGCTTGATGAGTCTCGGCAGTCTCTCCGTCACATCGCGAATCTTAGCCCCTGGCAAGCAGCAGACTTCTCGGTTTTCCCGGTCAGGGCGGCAGATAGATGACTCAGTCCCCCGGAGGAGAGAGTCCCCGACCACCACCACCCGCCTTCTCCTCTTGGGAGTGGTGGTCGTGGAACCCCCAACCTCAGGACAGCGCATCTCATGCCTTCCAACCAGCGGAGTCTCCTTCTGCTTTCTCGCCCCAGACATATCATCTGGTCCACTCTCCGCAACGATACCTGTGGAGAGAACATGAAAGCGGTTAGTTACCTGTGTCTGTGTTACTGGAACCCGGACATTCCGCTTACCTCTTCTGGAGGTCACATGTTGCCAAGCTTCTTCACTGGCCTCTTGGCTCCTCTGTGCAACCTGCTCTATATCTGTAGAGCTTTGTGCCCCTAGAAGCCTATCCTGAGTTTCGTCCAGGAAATCCTCAGTTTCCCGTATGCAACGCAGGGTTGTTATCTGTTGCTCCAGACCTTCAATCTTCTCTTCCAATATGGAGACCAGCTTGCACTTTGTACAGACAAAGTCGCTTCTGTCCTGTGGAAGAAAGACAAACATGGCACATCCAGTGCAGGTCACAACAGCTGAACCCCCCCCTTCCATATCACCTTCCTACTATGAGCTTCCTCAGAGCAGTTTGCAAGATGTAAGCCTCACTGGGCTCACTCCAGGCAAACTCCCAGGCAAACTCCTGCTGTGAGCTGCTCTGCTGTCCCCGCTGCTCAGCTGGTTCGCCGCCGCTCAGCTGGTTCGCGAAGCTCTGGCTATTTTTAAACAGCCAGGCTTCCCTGTCGCAAACAAACAGACACCCTACTGCCCGCCCCCTGCAGGCTAGCAGCCAATCAGACACTCACTCAGGCTCTCACACTGCCCCCCCAGCAAACACACGCTCCGATACTTCCTCAGCAAGCAAACAAACACAGACTCGGATACTTACCAGTCCCAGGCAAACTCCTGCTCCTGCTTGTATCTGCACACAGTTATTGTAGAACACCAGTTTGTGAGGGACTTTTCTGTTCCCCTGTTATGCTGTGTCCCTGTCTGAGGAAGGAACAATGAGTTTGTCACCATCCCCTACGATAAACCTCATCACGTTCCTGTCAGAAAACACCACATCGATACCATTAGCATTGAAATAAAGACAGATCAGAACAGATACGTCTCATTTGTTGAACGGAGTGGATGTGAAAATTAAACTGACGCGCAGTAAAGACGCTTTCTGTTTAATGGGCAGTGCAGCCGAAGGCTTTAAATTGCGCATTGTATCAGCATCGCTTTTTGTGAGGAAAGTACGGATGGCCCTGAGCGTTCGTCTGGGGCTCGCGGAGTCCCTGCTTACCACAAATGCTAAATATCCCGTGGACCGCGTGGGAATGAAAGTGTTCAGCATCCCCGTGGGCAGCAGGGTCAATAACCAGGAGAACCTGTTTTTTGGGACAGTTACTCAAAATGCTTGTCCTAGGGTTTGTCCTATGCCTTGAGTGGAAGTTACACGAAAAATCCCTTTCATTTTAAACATTATGATATTAATTTTGTGGCCTTGTATGTGGCTGGTGAACAGATACCAACCAAGCCTCTGCAACCAGACTTGGAGGCAGGATGCTGCGTGAGAGAATACATGAATCTGGTACAGACGCTGGTAAACACATGACAGATCGTTCTCTGTTAATCGACCGCGAGAAGTTTCCACAGAGTTACATCTTGTTTGCCTTTGACCTGTCTCCTGACCAGGAATGCACCGATGGCTATTCCCTGATTAAAACTGGGAACCTGAGAGCAGAAATACGTTTTGGGAAGGCTTTAACCATCACCGTCAATCTGATCGTGCATGGGGTTTTTGACAACATCATAGAGAGAAATCAGAGGAGAGACGTTCTGCTTGACTATATGTGAACATGGACACCGTGCAGCTCTCGTGTGTCTTATCAAGGTGCCTTACACAAAAAAGAATTTCTTAGATGTGTTCCCTTGTGATTTGGCTCCCTGGCGACAAGCTGTCTCCAGAGACCCCTAGGTTTGTATTGCACATCCACACAACCAACCTGGTGAACACTGGCTTGCCTTGTGTCTGGCGGAGCGTAACGTGGAGAGCTTTTAGACTCATACGGGCACCCCCCAAAGAGCATGTTGTTTCCTAAAAGCATTATGAAATTTTTAAACAAAAATGCCACAGGCATTGTGTTTCACAATAGACAATTACAAGACCCCCGCTCTGTCGCCTGCGACTATCACCAAGTGTTTTTCTTACATCATCGGAGCAAGTGTTTATCTTTTGACCGGATTTTAAAATTGTATTCTAATGACTGAGTGCAAAACGACCAGATGGCGATGAATTTTGTAAAAAATACATTTAAATTCTTGGGCATGCCTAGCCTTGCTCAAAATGTGTTTCAACAAGCCCAGACATGTGTATCTTGCAATGCTTTTTATAGCCAGGTTATCCAATATTCTCAGGCATAACAGACAATGTTTTGTTTGGCATTATCCAACACATTTTTTATAAAGTAACTTTTCCCACAGTTGCTAGGCCCCGCGAGAATTGCAGAAAAGGGGTGTTTCCACCTCGTATCCATTTTAAAATCCATAGGGCAGGGTTTTAAACCCTTCTCCTAGGACCCTCTTGTTGTAAATGATTTTCTGTGTTTTCTTAAGGGTTTTGGTCTCTATTTACCACTGATTTTTGTTCCTTATGATAGAGGGCTGCTGCACCTCTCTCTTTTTTGAGGTGTTTTCTCGCAGGCCCGTGCAATAGTCCAGGACTAGATCTTTCAAACTGTCAAAGTTGATCTATTGAGAGTTTGCCAAGTTCAGGGTAATACCTTTGACTTTCATACAGGCCTTTCCTCCTGACAGCTTATACCCGTATGTTTTCGGGCCTGCCGACACAAACTCGGTGATGTGTTGATCTGGCGGGATCTCACTCGTGAGGGAATTTAGAAAGAGTTTAGCGATTTGGCATTTAGCGGGGTTAAACCTGATCTCGTGTTGGCACAAATGCACGCCTTCTTTCTGGTAGAAATCGTTCATGTACTTATTTTGTTTTTCTTCGTCTGTGCACCAGCTGGGGTACCCTGAAGCCTCTTGTTTCCGGTGGAGGTGTCATTTGATGAAGTCTTTTCAGAGTACATCAGATTTTTCATTAAAAAGCCAGATTTCATATATTTTTGCCACCGCGTACGCCTTCGCTATGGCCGCGTTCAATTCCACCGTGCACCAAGTCCCCAGGATGGCCCTCTCCTCGTCAGTATGGATGCACATCTCCCGCTGCTCGGTTTCCGCACAGGTTCGGCATAGCGGGAACATAAGCTTGCCACCCACTCTGACAGGTAACAATGGGAAAAAGAAGCCTTGTGTGGGGTACACTTTCACTTTTGCAATTCCAAAATAATTTGCAAGGGGTCCAAATTTGTCATAAACTATATCGGAGTGTTCGAGAGGGTATTCTTTGGTTTTCTTTACAAAAGGGTAGAAGCTGGTAAAATCATAATAGTGGATTTCTTCCCTGGAGTTAAGTTTGTAATATAGGTGCATAGCGTTTGTCCTTCCCCCCAAAAGAGCATCCCTAGGCACGAGAGGCTGGGGCAACTGGGTTCAGTTTAAAAAACCTGCAAGCTCCCTGTCTGTTTCTTTCATCACTTCCCACTCTTGCTCCCAAAGAGTCCTCACTACAAAACCAAGTTGTTTCAGATAGTCGGTCTTGAGCTGCGTCTTGTAATAAAGAAACCCAAAAGTTGTCCCCGTCATAGGGTTTTGTGCTTTTTCACAATGACAGGTGGCACAAGCATGGAAAAGAACACCCGTTAAACTCTAAGGCTGTGTATACCCTGTCAACACTGGCATAACCGTCTAAAGAGTAGGAGCCTACCTGTAGTTCCCCACCCTGTAAAGCATGACGTATTTGTATAGTTTCTTTGTGAGAGGTATTCAACAGCTACTGAACAGATGGGGTCGAATATCTTTTTCCTGCCTGTGATCATTGTCTGGAGGGAGAAGAGCTACTGTGTTAGGCTCCAAAAACATAAATCTGTACATAGCCATGCAGACAGATGCCAGTGTTATGTACCAGAATGGATCTATACACAGTTTTATCTTGGTGAATTTACCAGGTTCTCTCTCTACTAGATCTCCCTTCTCCATCTTTTTCATAATCTCTTTTCTGTAGAGGATACAAGGCTGTCTCAAAATTTTGACATCCTGCTGACAGTAATACACGAGCTCTTTCTGCAAGTCAAACGTCTCCTACCTGTGGGCCTGCTACCAGTCGAGAAACTCTGCTTTTTCCCTGGGCATCATGCTTTCTACACCATAGTGCTCCACATCGGGCATAGGCCCCACGTCATTTTGATTTTCTAAAGTGTTCAAACAATGTGGAAAATACCCTTTGCACCCTTCAAACCCCATCACCTGCAGGAGCTTACCAAGCTTCATGGGCAAGAAGTTTAAAGAGTCTATAAAACGAATGCCCAGGACCTTACCTTCCACACACATTACTTTACTACCCTGAGTGATCAGTTCTAGGCACATCTTTTCCTTCATTAACTGTCTAATGATGAAGTATGCATCGTAACCTTTGGAATTGTGCGCCTGGAACGTGTAGACCCGGAACTCTTTGCCAATAAAGGTCTGAACAAACACAGAAAGACACTCATCACCCTTAAATTCCCAGGACTTTTCCAGCTTGAGGGACATAGCAAATATGTAATTGGGAGTGTGCAACCCAGTCTCCTATGTGTATTCAGAATCATAACAAATACACTTTTCTGAGGATTCAGGCTTTCTAAGGCTGTCCATAAAACCGAGGTGACCGTCTACATCACCAGCGATCAAAGCCTGACCCCGCTTATAGCGCCTCCCTTTACACCTGTGCCACTTGTCCACGTAAGACTGACCCTTATCGCACAACGTTTTAGACAGGCATTCAACTTGTTCTGTCGACGCCCAGTTGATGTGTCTGTCTAAACGCTCTCTGGACTGACAATACAGTCTACAGCGAGGAGACCTCAGCTGCACGTCCACGCTGTCTGAGCATGTTATGCTCAAGCAGAGGCAGCAGCTGGACCTGCAAGAGTGGCCGTGACTGTGCACCGTGGGGCAAAACTCACCATAATTTTTTGCTCCAAACAACTTTTTCACAACCAGAACCCCCTAGTAATGCTCATCGTGCAACAGGATGAAATAAGTCTTGGGGTAAACTGCCCCCCCCCATTTTAAAAAAGCCCCTTTCGCCGCATACAGCACCACCTGTATGTTGACTCCTAAATGCTGTTCAGACATTGCTACATCACTGAGCATAATCTTTTTTTCATCTGACCAGCCCAGTTTCTCATGCAACTTTCTCGCCCCCGCTAACGATTCCGCGTCCGTAGGTTTATGGTCGGACATGACAGCCAAGAGTCCACGCGCAAAACACAGATGGGTACCCGTGTAAGTCAGGTCTACTAAACATTGTCTCTTTTTTATGGATGATTTGACTACTGAGGATAGAATTTAAAACTCTATGAGCGGTCCCCACCCCTGTTTTTTTACAACTGTCACAACGAGGTGCAATGTCCCATTGACATGCAACTTTATTGCTCTGTGGCAGCTTTGAGGTCTGATTGAAGAAATCCTCAGCAGACAGCTCATCCCTAGTTCTTCAGACCAAAAACAACGGCTTAGTTAAATTACAGCTCTCTAAATGTAACTGAACATAATCATCAGGGCCTACCCTACCATTAACGTCATCGAGAACTAACTGTATCCCCCTGTGTATGGCTTCAACAACCTGCTGAGCTGAATTTATTCGCTCAAGATTGACAAAATGAAATTCCTCACAATACACCGACCCCCCAAATGTAGGTAATTCACGTTGCCAACTTCTCACTCTCTCCATACACACCTCTGCATTTTCAGGGTTACTTGGGGGTTCCTTTACGGGACCATCAGCGGCATCTTCTACATCAGATGCTATTTGAGAGTCAGACTCCGAGGCGCCTCCGTGAGGGTCATCGGGAGAAGATGGGGACCCATCATTCTAGAGAACCCTCTGGGGAATTTTCTAAACCAGACTCTGTGTGAGAGTCTGATTCCACCTCCCCATTTTCAGACATGCCAGTTTGAGAGCCTCCAGTCGAGGGCATCTCTTTTTGTCCCCCCTCCCCATTACCTCTTTAGCTCTTTTTAAAATTTTTACAGCGATCCTGGCCTGGAACTTTTTGGCAGCCATTTGTTTGTCCACCAAGCGCTATCCCCCCTTTTGTTTACACCTGAGCTGATGTGTATCCTTGCAGGTGCCCCTTTCCACGACTAGTCACGCCTGCACAGAGCCAAAAATTGAAATATTTTTCAAAAAGTCACCCACCAAAGCTTTTGCTTTGTTGATGTGCTTTCCAGCCCTCCGTTCTTTTAGACCCCCTGAAGATACACCATTCACCGGTATTCTGAACGAGGCATCATATTTTCCCCAAACCTTTTTTAGAATACCGTTCTTTTAGAACCCCCGAGGATACAACTTCCCTCAGTCTTCTGAACGAAGCATCGTAGGTGGGCGTTTTCACTCATGGTTTTCTCAGGGCTTGGTGTGGAGGTGGCCGCTGAGGAACTGGTGTTGTGTTTGCGTGGTTGGTTTTCACCAGAGTCTTTTGTTTTGTCCTTGGCTTTGACGTAATTGAGGTTTGGACTGCCCTGATGCTTCATCTGCACTCTTGTGCTGTTTTGAGTTGTTAAAGGTCTCAAAGCAGATTTCTGGTTCTTTGGCTGGTCTGGTGGAGGTGTCCCTGTCGCTTTGACTACAGCATTGTCAGGAGAACTGCACATTCCCGATTAGGGGGGAAGGGACATATTACAAAACTTAACTTTACCATCTTTCTCACCCACACCGATGTATTTACTTAAAATACAAAACCTCATAACCTCACAAACACAATATATTTACTGGGCTTCATCCATCCATCTGGGGAATTTTTCTTTTCAGCTGTCTCTTTACTTTTTCTTTTAAGCTTGTTTACGCTCTGGTCTAAGGGTCTCTCATGTTTTCACCGTACGGTGGAGCAGATAATATGATGATGATTATTATTATTATAAATCACATGAAACTGTCTTGTAAAGTTAAAAATAAAATATTCATTAGGGTGTTTTTCTATTTAAAAAGTCAGAGCTTTCAAACAAAATAATCCATTTCAGGCTGCACAACAAACAGGAGTTTTGAGTTTATTTCTACCACTTTAAAACAAAAAACAACAAACCCGCAAACATTTTTTTTAAATACACCTCATTTTGCAAAATAAAAACCAAACTGCTTTTAAAATCAACATTTAAAATCCAGTTTAAAACACATTTTGCACAGTAAAAAAACACCCTGTTAGTTTGAAACACACCATTACTATCAGTTTGCAGCCATATACTTTAAAAAAACCCACCTATGTTTTTTTTACACAGAGAGAGAGAGAGAGAGAGAGAGAGAGAGAGAGAGAGAGTTTAAAACACAAAAAGAAAAGGAGTACTAGTGGCACCTTAGTGACTAACCAATTTATTTGAGCATAAGCTTTCGTGAGCTACAGCTCACTTCATCGGATGCATACCGTGGAAAATACAGAAGATGTTTTTATACACACAAACCATGAAAAAATGAGTGTTTATCACTACAAAGGGTTTTCTCTCCCCACACCCTACTCTCCTGCTGGTAATAGCTTATCTAAAGTGATCGCTCTCCTTACAATGTGTATGATAATCAAGGTGGGCCATTTCCAGCACAAATCCAGGTTTTCTCCCCCCCCAAAGAAAAACAAACCCACTCTCCTGTTGGTAATAGCTTATCTAAAGTGATCACTTACATTGTAAGGAAACCTGGATTTGTGCTGGAAATGGTCCACCTTGATTATTAATGTGTGTGGTGGGGCTTTTTGGTTGGTTGTTTTGGGTTTTTTTTGGTAAATATAGTATTTTAAACTTTTAATGGCTTTGAATTGCTAGAAAGAGTGACCCATAGCATTCAAAACCACTCCTGGGTCATATTTAAACTGTCCAGTAGAGTTCTGCCAGTTCCTGGGTCCTTTAAACTGTCCAGTAGAGTTCTGCCAATTCCTGGGTCATTTTCACTGTCCAGTAGTGCTCTACCAACTCCAGGGATTATATTTAACTGCCCAATAGCATCTGCAAATTCCTGAGGTTTTATTTCATTTCATATTAATCTGAACTCACCCACCCACCTCCCTTACTATGGGTGCACACCCATCAAATTTATCCCTATAGCAGCAAGGGTAAGGAATCACAGTTACCTTCACTATTCAGTGGGGGTGTGGTTAAAACCATTCAGTTCAACAGGATGAGGCAACTCTGTTGTACTCAAACACATGTCTGAACCATCCCTGTTTTGTTTTCGTGTTGTAAGCAGAGGCAGGATGAGCTCTACCCTGACATCTGGTGGTGAATTGTGGAAAAGGACTTCAGGAGCTGATCTCGTTTGCACAGGCACACCCACCCCGCCTAGCATGAGCCCACAGGAGCCCAAACGGTCACTTTGGCTGCTGTGGGATCCCCAGTGTCTCTGTTATTGGGGCAGGAAGAATAAAGTGTCGTTATCCTGATTATGTGAACCAAGGACAGTGGAACTGTACTTGGCCTTTTATGACGGAGGGACTCACCATCAACTAAGTAGCACTCTCTAGGCAAGGGACAAGGATTGCAAAAGCCAGTGAATTGAGAGAGTTTGAGGATGGAGGTTTGTGCCTAGTGGTGTGAGCCCCCTTCTGAGGGCCCCAAACACCAATTGTACCTTCTCTCCATTATGTAATATCAGAGAAAATTTTAATTCTATTAGGAGTTTGGTTACAGACTGCAGAGCTGAATTCACTTTGGGTTCATGGTGCTCCAGCTCTGAGGCCCACTACTACTTAACACAGTATTCAGTGATTTCAACTTGTCATAGGGGAGCTTCAGTGCCCCACTGGTGGGGGCTTGACCTGGTTTTGCATTGTGTTACTGGAATGGAACTCCTAGATACTGAACCTAGACCCCTGTTGTTGCCAACTCTGATGGGCAGAAGGGTTACACTGTAAACACATTTTTAGGATTTGTTCCCCTCCCACTTCACAGCTTGTTGCTGTAAATGGGTCTCTTTTATACAAAGACACAAGAGCTAGCTTCTCACAAACCATTTTTTTTTTCAATTTAAAAGTCATACAGCTTCTTGAAAACAAACCCAGATCTCCATTAAAACTTTTAGCTCAGTTAAGGGCCAGAGACCTTCTAACAGAAACACAGATGATCACAAAGCCCTTTTCATTCAATTTTTTAAAATGTACAGTGACCAAGTTTGATATTGCATGTTTGTCCCCTCATCATTCTCTCAATTAATCCTTTTAGATTTCTTACAAATAGTCTTTTTCTTAAGCAGGGTTCTGTCAGCTTTTGTGTGGACCAGACGGTCAATGTAACGCTGTAAGCAGGCATCTTCCATTTTGGACATTTTCTTTAAAACACGGTCAGGGTCTCCACTGAATTGCACAGCATTTCTCAAGGTCACCGCTTGCGCTAAATGTTCTTGGGTTAGGCACAGATGTTGCATAACATAACCTATGGCAATAATAGTGTTCAATAAGCTTTCCAAACACAGCTCAGCACACAGGCCCCAGAGCTTGCAGTTTCTATCCATTGAAGTCCAAGTCACACAGGCATGGTGCCATTGGGCTGGGGCATGTATGACACAGCCCTCACCATTTTCAAAAAGCTTTTCCCCAAGACAGTGATGAAGAACAGCATAAACAGCAACGTGTACAATAGTCCGCATAACATTTTTACGCTCGTGACGTGGCACTGGCTCAGCGAGTTCCATGCCAAGCCTCTCCTAAACTCCTCATAGCCGTCCTCCTCGGAGTCATCTTCAACAGTTTCTAGCGGCGTTGAGCAAAAACAAGGCGGGCCTGGTTCACCTTCGCTGTTTGATGCAACGCCGTCCAGGGCCTCCGGGTCCTCGAGAAAGGCATTGTCAAGCTGTCGAGAGATTTTCAGACAAGAAACAAGCGTAAGTTCCCACTGCTTGTTTTTAGATTTACACAACCCCTGGTTCCTAACCCCATTACACCCAATCATCGACCGTCGCTTCTTAATCATTCATTTACCTGAGCTACGTCTTTTCCATTCACCTTGTCTGCCAGTGCCTCCCCCACGCCATGATGGCCTTCCTCCTCCAGGGTGGCGGATGACGAGAGGCCACCATGCTCATGGGGGTGTCTCATGAGCAGTTGGGCTTCAGGGTCGGATTCTGGCATATCCATCAATGGCTGGGCCAAAGGAATCCCCTTGGCTTCTCTCCCATCCTCTTCAGAACTGTCGCTGCTGTAGCGCTTTCTCCACACAACTCCAAAGGTCCTCGGGGCTAAAACAAAGTCTGAAGGTCTCACAGGAGTGGTAAAGGAGTCCACGTTTCCTCTCAGCCTTTCCACAGTTTCTAAAACATGTCTTCCTGGTAAGAGATGGCCTCCTCTTCCCAGTGCTGGGACTTATGAGGTGATGGTGCTGCACTCTGATTGGCAGAGGACATTGGAAGGGGTCCTTAGAGGGGTCACACGACCCTCTTCTGGGCGGTTGACCCCGTCCCAGAACCCACCCTATTTTGGTCGAATCTCCTTTCGGGGCTTTCCTCTGTGGCCAAAACCCATCGCGATTGGTAGAGGGTGGTGGGAGGAGTTCTTAGAGGGGTCACACGAGCCACTTCCTGACGGGTCACCCCGCCCCAGAATTCCCCCCAATTGGACAAATCTCCTCTCGGGGTGGTCCCCAGCAGCTGAAACCCTTCCTGATTGGTATAGGGCAGTGGGAGGAGTTCTTAGAGGGGTCACACAAACCCCAGAACTCCCCCTGATTGGTCAAATCTTCTCTCAAGTTGTTCCTGTCAGGGTAAAACCCATCCTGATCAGCAGAGGACAGTGGGAGGAGTTCTTACAGGGGTCACATGACACACCTTGCTTCCGGACATGTGTCCGCCTTGACCCTGGAAGTAATACTCCCATGAGGTGGGACTTCCAGTGACCTGTGTGCAGGGCTTACAGGGTCAAGGGGTGGGGTTAACGTTTGATTGATGGTAGGGCCTTTATACTACTCGCTCCTGCGACCCAAAATTGGAACAAGAGAGACTATAATACTGGAGAGAGAGAAAGGAATGTTTTAAATGTTTTAAATCCTTGTACTGCGCTGTAAATTCTTTTCCCCAAATTAATTCAAAACATTCATTTGTATTTTTTATTTTTCTATTGATTTTGTTGTTTTATAGCACGATACAGCAACTATAATACTGGCCAGTATTATACTTTTATAAATAGAATACAACAACCATAATACTGGCCCGTATTAGCCATTCTCCTACTGCTCAGATGCTGTAAGGGAGAGAAGGATCAGGCCCTGTAAAGGAGGCTGGGTTGATTTTTTATGACTCAAAGTGTTTTTATTACACATCAGGACATCTAGTCATTCTGATTTAACTGGGGATTGGTCCTGCTTTTGAGCAGGGGGTTGGACTAGATGACCTCCTGAGGTCCCTTCCAACCCTGATATTCTATGATTCTATGCAGCCTCTGGACAAGCTCAGTGATAAGCATGTACATTACACTGCTTGCTCAGGGGTCATTACTATAGAAACAGCCAAGTACTGGCCCAGATCCTCAAATACACCTGAGCTTTAGACTCTGGGTTGTTCTAACTTACTCTGTCTTGTAAGAGCCATTGCTGTACGGGAAATTGTTGTAGCACCGGGGTCGGTAACGTTTGGCACGCAGCCCCCCAGGGTAAGCCCCCTGGTGGGCCGGGCCAGTTTCTTTACCGGCCGCGTCCACAGGTTTGGCCGACCGCGGATCCCACTGGCCGCGGTTCCCCACTGCAAGCCAACGGGGGCTGCAGGAAGCCGTGGCCAGCACATCCCTCGCCCCGCGCTGCTTCTCGCAGTAAAACAGAAGGTTTATTAGATGACAGGAACATGGTCTAATACAGAGCTTGTAGGTGCAGAGAACTGGACCCTTCAGCTGGGGGGTCCATTTTGGGGGGCAGTGAGCCAGACAACCACGTCTGCCCTTCACTCCATGTCCCAGCCAGCCCCAGACTGAAACTCCCTCCAGCCCCTCCTCCTCTGGGCTTTGTCCCTTTACCCAGCCAGGAGGGCACCTGATTCCTTTGTTCTCCAACCCCTTTAGCTCTCACCTTGCGGGGGGAAGGGCCCAGGCCATCAGTGGCCAGGAAACAGGGTGTTGGCGATTCTCTGTGTCCAGACCCCTGCACACACCTGCCCTCTGGGGCTCTGCAATGATCATACACCCTTACCCCACCACCTAGATCCTTAAGAACTGCATAGGGGAAACTGAGGCACCCCCACACTATTCAGAGGAAACATTAAGAACAGTCCCACATCGTCACATCAGCGCCCCCCCCCAACTTGTCTAGAGATTTTATCGGTGGTAGGCATCGGACATGGTGATGGCACTGAACTTCCGATATCCACACAGAACCAGATCAACCCGTCCTTCTTTGGGACCAGCACCATGGGAGAGGCCCAGGGGCTGGAGGACGGCTGGATCACCCCTAAAGCCAGCATGTCTCCAACCTCTCTCTCCAGATCCTGGGCTGTTTTCCTAGTGACCCTGAATGGGGACACCTGATGGGAAGATTGGCTCCTGTTTCCACCCAGTGAACAGCCAGGTTAGTGAGCCCAGGCCGGCTGGAGAACAGCTGCCGGTGTGAAGGCAGCACCTCTCTGATCTCTGCCTGCTGGGCAGGGGTTAGCTGGTCTGAGAGGAGAATTGATTCCAGTGAGGGGTCAGCCCCCACCTCAGGGAGGAGTCCCACCAGGGGATCTTCTCCCTTCTCCTGCCACTGCCCACACCCAGCCAGCCCCAACTTCTCCCTGTCCCAGTATGGCTTCATCATGTTGACATGGTGCACCCAGTGGCGGTGTGCCCGGATGGACAGTTCCACTACATATTTCACTTCATTTACATGTCTGATGACCTTGAAGGGGCCGTTCCAGGCAGCTTGCAGCTTGTGCTTCCTCATGGGGATGAGAAGCATCCCCTGGTCCCCGGTAGCCTAGAAGCAGGCACGTGCTTAGCGGTTGTACCAGACCTTCTGCTTCCTGTGCCCTGGCTAGGTTTCCCCTGGCCAAGCCCATGAGCTCCGCGAGCTTTTCCAGAAAGGTCAGAACATACTCCATCGGGGGAGGCCTTCCCCCCGCACTCGTCCCTCATCAAGTCGAAGGGTCTCCTCACCCTCCTCCTATACAACAACTCGAAAGGGGAAAACCCTGTGGATTCCTGTGGCACTTCCCTGTATGTGAACAGCAGGTGGGGTAAATACTTGTCCCAGTCCTGTGGGTGCTGGTCCATAAAGGTTTTCAGCAACATCTTTAGGGTCCCGTTGAACCTCTCCTCCAGCCTGTTGGACTGAGGGTGACACGCCGAGGCCCAGGTGTGTCGGACCCCACACTTCTCCCACAAGCACTGGAGCAGGGTTGACTGACATGAAGTTGGACCTCTGGTCTGTAAGGACCTCCTGGGGGAACCCACTCTGCTGAAAATGGTGAGCAGCGCGTCTGCCACGGTGTCTGCCTCCATAGACGACATGGCCACTGCCTCGGGGTAGCGCATAGTGAAATTTACCACCACCAGAATGTATTTCTTCCCCGACCGGGTTGCCCTGCTGAGGGGCCCCACTGTGTCCATGGCCACCCTCTGGAAAGGCTCCTCTATGATGGGCAGAGGTCTCAGAGCTGCTTTACACTTATCCTGGCCCTTCCCCACCCTCTGGCAGGAGTCCCAGGCCCTGCAATACTGTTGGATGGCATCAAAGGCCCCAGGCCACTAAAATCTCTGCAGCAGCCTCTGCCTGGTGCGCCAGATGCCCTGAAAGGGGAATATTGTGGGCCAAGTATAACAGTCTGTGGTGGTACCTCTGGGGGAAGACCACCAATTGCCTCTTGGCTTTCCAAGGTTCAGTTGGCCCTGAATCATAGAATCATAGAATATCAGGGTTGGAAGGGACCTCAGGAGGTCATCTAGTCCAACCCCCTGCTCAAAAGCAGGACCCATACCCAATTAAATCATCCCAGCCAGGGCTTTGTCAAGCCTGACCTTAAAAACTTCTAAGGAAGGAGATTCCACCACCAGCCCATTCCCGGTACAGGAATCTCTTCTCCCACAGGAATCTCTCCCGGCAGTCCTCCCCCTGGGATCCTGCACCATTGTGGCCAGCAAGGGCCCTCAGCTTCTCTAAGGAGGGTTCCTCCTGCAGCTCCATCTGGAATTCGGCTGCTGGGTTGAGGGGACAGCCCTGGTTGGCTGTGCCTCAGTTTCCCCACCTTGGGACAGAGGCTCTGGCCGAGCACTGTCAAGCCCTACCCTTGTGCTTCGGTGTGTCCCCCGACCCCAGCATAGCCCTATCGACTGCGGCCCCCTGGACCCGCGGTGCCCCCTCTCGGTGGGCTTCCACCCAGTTGACACCCCACGGGTTCTGCTCGGCTGCCATTTCCTCCATCTTCAGGCATTGAGCCACCTTGTGTCCTTTTTGGCCACAGTAATTACATTTCAGGTCCCTCAAGTCCCACGGGGGGTCAGCCTGCCCCGGCCTTCAGGGGCACCTGTGAGTTGGGCTTCCTGGAGTCCCACCCTGGAGAGGTTTCTGTGTGACTCCCCTTCTGAGTCCCTGATGTGGGTCTCCCTCCTGTGCCCTATCTGCTGTTCACAAACTCATCCACTAGTGCCCCTGCACTGCGCAGATCTTTAGGCTTCTGGTCCACTAACCACATCTTAAGGTCTGGAGGGCAGATGTCATACAACTGCCCCAAAACCCACCAGGTTACACACCTCTTCTGAGGTAGTGGCCCCTGTGCCCTTCCCCCACCTACGGAGATATTCCCCCAGCAGATTGGTGACCTCCTTGTAAGTGACACCTGGGGTCTTGCGTACACCCCGGAATCGTTTCCTGTACGCCTCGGGGGTCAGTTCAAACTTCAGCAGCAAAGCCTGTTTGAACAGGTCATAGTCCCCCATCTCAATACCATCCATTTGGCTGAATGGCTCTATGGCCTTGGGATCCAGCAGGGGGGTCAGATAGTGTCATAACCATACAGATCAGGGTAGCCTAGAATTCTTCCTTAACTAGTGTTGGCCCATTCCCAGCTTCTGGCAAACAGAGCCTAGGTACACTTCAGAGCTTGGTTTTGCATCCCTGCTCATCCTGACTAATTCATGAAATTATCTAGTTCTTTTTTAAACCCTGTTATAGTCTTGGCTTTCACAACTTCCTCTGGCAAGGAGTTCCACAGGTTGACTGTGCATTGTGTGAAGAAATACTTGGTTTGTTTTAAACCTGTTGCCTATTAATTTCATTTGATGACCTCTAGTTCTTGTGTTAGGAGAAGCAGAAATAACACTTCCTTAGTTACTTTCACCCCCTTAGTCATCTCTTTTCCAAGCTGAAAAGTCCCAGTCTTCTCTCTTCTTATAAGGAAGCTGTTCCATACCCCTAATAATTTTTGATGCCCCTTTCTGTATCTTTTCCATTTCCAAGATATCTTTTTGAGATGGGGAGACCACATCTGCACACAGTATTCAAGATATGGATGTAGTGTGGATTTATATAGAGGCAATATGATATTAATTCTGCTTATGCTCAAATAAATTGGTTAGTCTCTAAGGTGCCACAAGTACTCCTTTTCTTTCTGTTAATGTTGCATTTGTTTAATCACTGTACAGTGCCTAGCACAACAGATCTTTGTCCATGACTAGGGCTCCTGGGCACTATGCTAATACAAATAAATAATAACAATGATGATGCAGAATAGACCTGAGCTCTCCCTCCTGTAGCTGGGCTGGCTCTGCAGAGTTAAGATGAGCAAAATGCAACAAATCCTCCCCCTTCTCATTTTTGTCACGACCCTCACAGCTCTGATTCCAATACACACACACAGAGCAGGCCAACTAAGGAGATGCCATTTTTAGCCAGTCACGTTTCAGAGCAAAAGGACATCATGGTACTGAAGTGACAACTTGCCGGCGGGGTAGCAAACATATTTTCTGATGGGCAGCCAAATCTGAGATCTGAACGGTGGAATTGAACGCGGCCATAGTGAAGTGGCTAAAATATATGAAATCTGGCATTTTAATGAAAAATCTGATGAACTCTTTTCAGAGTATATCAAATGATACCTCCGCCAGAAACAAGAGGCTTCCGGGTATCCCAGTTGGTGCACAGACGACGAAAAACAAAATAAGTACATGAACGATTTCTACCAGAAAGAAGGCATGTGTTTGTGCCAACACGAAATCAGGTTTAACCCTGCTAAACGCCAAATCGCTAAACTGTTTTTAAATTCCCTCACAAGCGAGATCCTGCCAGATCAACACATCACCAAGTTTGTATCGGCAGACCCGAAAACATACGGGTATAAGCTGTCAGGAGGAAAGTCAAAGGTATTACCCTGAACTTAGCAAACTGTCAATAGATCAACTTTGACAGTTTGAAAGATCTAGTCCTGGACTATTACACGGGCCTGCGAGAAAACACCTCAAAAAAGAGAGAGGTGCAGCAGCCCTCTATCGTAAGGAACAAAAATCAGTGGTAAATGGAGACAAAAACCCTTAAGAAAAGACAGAAAGTCATTTACAACAAGAGGGTCCTAGGAGAAGGGTTTAAAACCCTGCCCTACGGCTTGTAAAATGGATACGAGGTGGAAACACCCCTTTTCTGCAATTCTCGCGGGGCCTAGCAACAGTGGGAAAAGTTACTTTATAAAAAATGTGTTGGATAATGCCAAACAAAACATTGGTTTCAGAGTAACAGCCGTGTTAGTCTGTATTCGCAAAAAGAAAAGGAGTAATTGTGGCACCTTAGAGACTAACCAATTTATTTGAGCATGAGCTTGCGTGAGCTACAGCAGGAGAGTGAGTTTGTGTGTGTGTGTGTGTCCCCGGGGAAAAAAAAGAAAAAGGGGGGTGGGGTGAGAAAGCCTGGATTTGTGCTGGACATGGCCCACTTTGATTACCATGCACATTGTAGGGAGAGTGGTCACTTTGGATGAGCTATTACCAACAGGAGAGTGAGTTTGTGTGTGTATGGGGGTGGGGGGGTGAGAAAACCTGGATTTGTGCTGGAAATGGCCCACCTTGATTATCATGCACATTGTAGGGAGAGTGGTCACTTTGGATGAGCTATTACCAGCAGGAGAGTGAGTTTGTGTGTGTGTTTTTTGGAGTGGGGTGAGGGGGTGAGAGAACCTGGATTTGTGCAGGAAATGGCCCACCTTGATTATCATGCACATTGTGTAGAGAGTTGTCACTTTGGATGGGCTATTACCAGCAGGCGAGTGAGTTTGTGTGTGGGGGGGTGGAGGGTGAGAAAACCTGGATTTGTGCTGGAAATGGCCCAACTTGATGATCACTTTAGATAAGCTATTACCAGCAGGACACTGGGGTGGGAGAAGGTATTGTTTTATGATCTCTGTGTGTATACAAAGTCTGCTGCAGTTTCCACGGTATGCATCCGATGAAGTGAGCTGTAGCTCACGAAAGCTCATGCTCAAATAAATTGGTTAGTCTCTAAGGTGAAACAAAACATTGTCTGTTATGCCTGAGAATATTGGATAACATGGCTATAAAAAGCATTGCAAGATACACATGTGTGGGCTTGCTGAAACACATTTTGAGCAAAGCTAGGCATGCCCAAGAATTTAAAATTTATTTTTTACAAAATTCATCACCATCCGGTCGTTTTGCACTAAGTCGTTAGAATACAATTTTAAAATCCGGTCAAAAGATAAACCCTTACTCCCATGATGTAAGAAAAACACTCAGTGACAGCTGCAGGTGACAGAGCGGGGGTCTTGTAATTGTCTATTGTGAAACACAATGCCTGTGGCATTTTTGTTTAAAAATTTCATAATGCTTTTAGGAAACAACATGCTCTTCGGGGGGTGCCCGTAGGAGTCTAAAAACTCTCTACCGTTACGCTCCGCCAGACACAAGGCAAGCCAGTGTTCACCAGGTTGGTTGTGTGGATGCGTGTTGACCACCAAACCTAGGGGTCTCTGAGACAGCTTGTCGCCAGGGAGCCAATGGCAAGGGAACGCATCTAAGAAATTCTTTTTCGTATAAGGCACATTGATAAGACACGAGAGCTGCACGGTGTCCATGTTTACATATAGTCAAACAGAATGTCTCTCCTCTGATTTCTATGATGTTGTCAAAAACCCCATGCACGATCAGATTGACGGTGATGGTTAAAGCCTTCTCAAAACGTGTTTCTGCTCTCGGGTTCCCGGTTTTAATCAGGGAATAGTCATTGGCGCATTCCTGGTCAGGAGACAGGTCAAAGGCAAACAAGGTGTAACCCTGTGGAAACTCCTCACGGTCGATTAACAGAGAACGATCTGTCATGTGTTTACCAGCATCTGTACCAGATTCATGTATTCTCTCACGCAGCGTCCTGCCTTGAAGTCTGGTTGCAGAGGCTTGGTTGGTATCTGTTCACCAGCCACATACAAGGCCACAAAATTAATATCATAATGTTTAAAATGAAAGGGATTTTTAGTGTAACTTCCACTCAAGGCATAGGACAAACCCTAGGACAAGCATTTTGGGTAACTGTCCCAAAAAACAGGTTCTCCTGGTTATTGACCCTGCTGCCCACGGGGATGCAAAACACTTTCATTCCCACACGGTCCACGGGATATTTAGCATTAATGGTAAGCAGGGACTCTGAGTGCCCTAGGCAAACGCTCAGGGCCACCCGTACTTTCTTCACAAAAAGGAATGCTGATACAACGCGCAATTTAAAGGCTTCGGCTGCAATGCCCATTAAACAGAAAGCATCTTTACTGTGCGTCAGTTTAATTTTCACATCCACTCCGTTCAACAAATGAGACGCATCTGTTCTGATCTGTCTTTATTTTAATGGTAATGGTATCGATGTGGTGTTTTCTGGAGCGCCTTGTTCTGTTTGTCTCCATTCCACTTCATTCCCCAAGCACTTGGCCAGGACAGATGTCACTTATGATCTCAGTTGCCACCAGCTGGACAGAGGGACTTGGGTCTTTCTCGAGGATCTGGAGAGCTGAAATTACAGAGGACAACATGTTAGTGAACAGACTGTCAAATCACAGCGAAGCGTGATCACAGAATTTTGAAGTACCAGAGCAGAATGATCACATGGTAAAATGTGAAACTGGGCTTAGTCCTTCTATTGGGATGGAAAATACATGAGAGATGAATATGCCTCACATTTCATATTGTCACCTGTGCCTGAAATAGCTGGAGACTTATTACCTCTGAATACCACGCTACAGAAGCTCTCCAATACAAAGAAAGCTTTAGCTTCCTCCATTGGCTCCCTTCCATGCGCCCAAAAAGCAGGGAGACCCTGACTCAACCAGAAAGTCATCCACTCTGCTGTAAATGGAAGAAGGTCCATTGTTTCAATAGCTTCCACTTTTAAGTTTATTTCCATCTCCATTCAGGAGCCACTATCTGAGGTCCAATAACCCTGGAATTGAACAGAGGCCAGGTCCAAGCTGCTTTGTGCAGGATGCAGGGCACCTACCGGAAGAAAAATTGCTGGTGGGAAATTTGGGGTAGCAGGAAGTGGCTACAACTTCTCCTCACCTGGGGAGTCCACAGAGAGCCAATAAAGCCCAAAGAGTGGATAGCACTGGCTGCGGAGGGGGCCTTGCCAGGACAACCAGGAGATGCACGGACTCACATCACACCCTCTGCAGCTTCCTCCTTCAGGGGAAATTAAAGCTAACTTTCTACTGGGCAAGAGTGAATTTGTCCTTTGACGTGTGGCTGATGCACTTTGCACTAGTGGTATCGGTTACTGCTGCTTGTCAGCTAAATTCCTTTAGAACTCACGGATGAGCAGAACTTCAGCTGTATTTATTACTTACACATCAGCAGATGTTCCAGGTCCAGCCATTTCATACGCTGCCTGTCTGTGTGTTCCAGGATGATGCCTAAATACGCAATGGAAAACAAACAACAACAATAAAACCTTCCCTTGTTGAGTGCAAAGTGATATTAGCAGCCCCTAGACAGGTCTTTGGCCTCTCCTACTGTAGGCCTAAGGGTGAGCTGTGGGCAAGAGGATGCTAGTGCAGTTTAGAGTCCACACTGAAGAGAATGAGAAAGACTTTTTTTTTTAAGAATGTTTACACAAAACCCATTTGCTTTGAAGAGTCTGTGTTCCTCTTGCCACTGCTGTCAGTTATTGGAGACATACTAAGCTAGTGTCTTGGTCTAGTGGTCTGAGCAAAGGCCTGGGGCCAGGAATAAGTGAGTTCTAAGCAGGGATCCCAAAAGGTGACTGATAGATGAGTCTTAGGCCACAATGCCTGCCTGTCTCACATGGGTATTCTCGGGAGTAGAGGGCACAGGGCCAAAGACGAGGAACCTTTTGCTTCCTTGACAAGTGGTGTGGCCAGGAACCTGAAACAGCAGGCGCTGAGGGCAGGTGGGCTGCATGCCTCCTAATCATGAAGTAGTAGTGAAGAGCACTGAGCAACATTGTGGGTGGGTCTGCACTTTGAGCTAGGGGGATCACTCCCAGTTCAATGGGACAGGCCGACACTAGCTCGGACAGCGCTCGCATGCTAAAATTAGAAGGTAGCTAAAGCAGCACAAGCAGTGGGAGGAGCTAGCCACCTTGAGAATTGACTTTGGGGTTTGGACGGTTCCATACTTGGGGTGGTTAAACCTCCTGTTGCTCCTGCCATCACAGCTACTCTCTATTTTTAGCACTCAGGGCTAGTGCGGGTATGTGTCATCAAGCTGGGAATTAGACCCCCAGCTCCAAGTGTAAACATGCCCTACGAGACAGTGTCCCAGCCTCTACGACTAAATGACTGCACCATGCTTTCCCTGCAACAATCCCAAAGCACTTTATAGCAACTCATGATTTCCTCCGACCACCACACTGGAGAGGTAGGGATATTAACATCCCCATTTATGTATGGGAAGCTGAGGCACAGAGAGATTAATGGCAGCTCAGTGCTGCACAGTGGGATTTTTTTCTCTCCCCCTCAATGGGAATACCAAAAGGGACACTGGGCATCATCTCTCACCACCTAACTTGGCTGCAACTGCCCGCATGTCTTCCCAGCTGCTACAGAAGTACGTGACGGTGATTTTGTACAAGTTCTCCAGCAGCTCGGCATTCTCTTTGGCCTAGAGGAAATCAGTGACACATGAGCTCTCTCTGGCTAGAAGTGCCCTTTGACTGCCAGCACATGCTTTTACAAGCCACAGGTAAATCAGAGAAAGAACAGGTGACTGGGTGGACGTGGGAAAAATGGGGATCTGTGGCAGATTTACATTTCCCGTCACCCTCAGTCATATACCCCACTCTGACCATTATTTCCATTACCCATCACACATCCCCCCACACCTCTACACCACCACACGCCACTCCAGTCAAGAATCTCAGACACTTCAACAGCTCACTCACAAGGTGTCTGCAAATGTCCACCTGGAGCTCTTCAGGCTTCAGCTCGGCTGTGCCATCAAAGGTGTTCATTAATTGCAGTTTGGAGCCTCTTCAGTCCCAAAAACGGGACACTGAGGTGAAACGTAGCTCTGCATTCCTGAAAAACAGAAAGAGTGTCACACCATTTAATTGTTCCCTACTGAGTGCTTTGGTCATTCAAAGGGAACTCATCTGCTTGACTGCTCATCTATTTCAGAATAAAAACGGATTCATCTGGATGTAATTGGCAGAAAACATGCAGGAATGACTAATAGAGGGGAGAGCTTCCTCTGAAACCTGGAGGTAGCATCAATGTCTTTTTGGAACAGATCTACCTATGAAAGCTGCTTCACCAGGTCTCTCTTCTGTTCTGGGGAGGCAGGGGCCTGGGGTGCAGAGACAGACAGGAATAGAGAGCTGTCGGGCTCAGACCCATGACCTATCCTGGATTCTGGTGAGGCAGCCATGGACCAACCTGGCGGGAACTCACTCAGCAGAAGGGCAATGAACTGAGGGGAGAATTTGTGCCTCCACAGCAGGCAGGAATAGCAGAGCTCCCCTGGCATTGGGAGGAAGATTCCTTTGGTTTAGTCAATAAGTCACTCTCGGTCTTACCACTGAAACCCTGGGGTTCGGGTCTTGCAGGTGCAGCAGAAGTGTGACCCAGCTCTGTCTAACCTGGTCGGCGAAATAGGCCTTCCATTTTCTTTTTGTCAGGCAGGCCAGGATGCCAAATAGGACAAAGGCCCATAAACGAAGAGCATCATCCTCCTACAGCGAGGAAAGCCCCACAAGTTAGTAACTAAGGGGCAATCACATCACGTACCTCGCACAGCCATCTCTTCTACGCTAAAGTTGAGGGATTCCAACTCCAGCTAGTCGGAAACACTTTCATGAACCAATTTTTGATTTGAATTTGCTGATTCATCAAGCTATTTTAGCGACAGTTCCATTTTGATGAAATTCCTCCAGAAGTCAGGCAGGGGTCCTTAGAAACCTGCCTGCTGTCTTGCCAGTGCACTCATCCAGCTCCTTGGCAGCCGATCTAGTAGGCTGACTGGGATCGTGGGCTTCCAGGCCCCCAGCTTCTGGGACTCTGGCTCTCAAATTTGCAACTCCCTGGCACCTCTAGCTCCCACAGTTTCCTGGGTTCCCAGCCCCGGGATAGTCTGAGAGCAGACTGCATGGGCCCAAGGCTTTCAACAGAGCTCGGTTGAGAATAGTAATTCTGTTTCACAAAGAGTTTTGAAGTTTGGGGAAGTTTCCCACAACTAGGAACAAAACCAAAATTTGAAATCTCAAAATTCTCTGCAAAACGGAATCATCATTCCAACCCTCTCACATAAAAATGGTATAGAGCAGGCCCAACACTCTCTATTGTACCTTGGAACCCCCTTTTCATGGTTATCTAGCTACCCAATCTAGTATTCAGACTTTCTTTGAGGTTCTCAGTGGAAAGAAAGAAGAACAGAAGGGGGAGACTGTGGGAGCAGGAATGTCATCCCCATCCTCCTAATGTTCTTCTCCTCCGTAAAACACCTCTCTTTCTTGGGGCCGAAACATCTCTTCACTCTGACATGAGCAATGCCCAGGGAGTAAACGGAGTCTAATCAAGATCGGTTGAAGTGGGGCTGGAGAGTTCTGGTCACATATGTTGTCAAAGTAGGTCCGGATCTGTTGGGTGAGGTCTCTGAAGGAAGAACCTATGTCCTTCTCTTTCAGCTCCTTCAGGACTTTGGCCACTGCTTTCATGCTCTCGCCAATGACTTCAGAACTGAAAGGGTCATTTAAGGCCCTGATCAGTATGACCATAAGAAACTTCTTGTGCTTTTTCACCTGTACAAACATACGACATTAAAGAACACTTATCACTGATCACACTTCTAATAAGTTTTCTTTAGCAGTTATGAAGCTGTGGGAATTTCATCTCCCCCTCCCACCCCCTGGAGACCTATAGCTATATTTCAGACCAGGTTCGAGCTACAATGAGCCAAACTTGGTGCCATAATACACCTGTGTCATCCTATTATTAGATTCCTAGTTACTTAGATTCCAAGGCCAAAAGGAACCATTGTGATTATCCGATCTGACCTCCTGCATAACACAGAACTTCCCTAAAATAGTCTCTGTTGGAACTAGAGTGTATCTTTTAGAAAAACATCCAATCTTGATTTTAAAATTGCTAGTGACAGAGAATCCACTACAACCCTTGGTAAATTGTTCCAATGGTTAATTAAAATTACCGTTAAAAATCAATGCCTTATTACCAGTCTGAATTAGTCTAGCTTCATTTTCCCCCATTGAATCTTCTTATACCTTTGTTTGCTAATGGGAAGAACCCATTCTCAAAATGTGTTCCCCATGTGAGTAATTATAGACTGTCCTCAAGTCACTCCTTAACCTTCTCTTTGTAAAGCTAAATAGATTGAGCTCCTTGAGTCTATCACTAGAGGTATCTTTTCCAATCCTTTGAGAATTCTTGTGACTCTTCTCTGAATCCTCTCTAATTTATCAGCATCCTTCTTGAATTGTGGACATCTGATCTGGACAGAGCATTCCAGCAGTGCTCACATAAGCGTCATATTAAGAGGGAAAAGAACTTCTTTACTCTTATTCAAGATTCCTCTCTTTATGCCTCCAAGGATCATTTCAGCCCTTTTGGCCACAACTTTGCATTGGGAGCTTATGTTCAATTATCTGCCATGACTCAAGTGGTTTTCAGCATCATTGCTTCTTGGGATAAAGTCTCTCATCCTGTAAGTATGGCCTGCATTTTTTGTTCCTAGATATAGACATTTACACATGGTCATATTAAAGTGCACAGATTGTTTGCTTATGCCCAGCTTAGCAAAGGATCCAGCTTGCTCTGTATTGACTGCAAAGAGGTTACTCGGGTATGTGAGAGAGCAGAATTTGGCCTAGTGCATTGTGTGCAGCCTCTGTAAACTCCGAAGAACTATTTCCCTTGGTTTCTCTAGTTATGCTGCATTCTAATCAGTATTCTCTCTTACCTTCTCAGGCGCCCCATAGACTAAATTTCCCAGGCCTCTTTCAGCCAACTGACGGACAATGCTGTTCTTATCATGTGACCTTTCTTCCAAGATGTGTAAGACTGGCTTAAGGAACTTCTTCTCCCTGAGCATGGGATCACTCATTAGCTGAAAGAAAATCAACCTGTCCATTAGCCCCAATAGGATCATTAAGATTGGGAATAGAATTTGAGCAGACATGTCATACGCTAAAAACAACAAGGAGTCCTCCTACAGCCCCAGTCTTGAGGATACAGACAAATATGGCTACCCCTCTGATACTTGGCACATAATACACTGTAACTTTAGGATTCCACACAAATGAGAAAGGTCTACAAAACATGGAGCTTTCCTTTTGGGCACTAGAATAGGGATCCACTCACCTCTTGAGAGCCTCTTAGTGGCTGGGTATGGTATCACAGTCCTTTTCTCACCCCTGGTGCACCCTGCCAGCCGTCCTCAGTGAGTCTTCTGTGGCTCAGGCCTCTGGCTGAGTCCCAAAGTCCAAATGAACCCCTTCTTGGGTAGTCCAGAACAGTCCCATTGCCCTCACTAGGGTCTCCAGCCCCAACTCTGGGTCCTTTACATTCTGCCCTTTGTTTAAGTTCTCCATTAGCATTGTCCCCTCCAGGGGGCTTATACTACTGTTGGTGGTAGGGGAACCTGGGCCTGCCCCAAACTCTGGGTTCCAAACCATGGACCCTATAAACAGGAGCTAGGCACTGCTTGATTTCAGTTCATTGTCGCTTCTTCCTACCGGCCACTTTTAGCTTCACACTCACCTCAGGGTTAAAGTTCTTCGGGACTCTCTTCCTGCAAACCCAGCTTAAGTAAAGGCTGCCAGAATCAAACTCTGGCTGTCCCCTGAATTTCTGTGGCCAGAGAGCAGCACCCTTTCTTGCCCCTCCAGTTCCTGCCAGGAACTGACCTGTTAAGGCAGTTCAGCTCCTTTTAGCCGAGCCTGATGGGCTTGGATTGGCTGCTTTCAAGAGGCCTCTCTAGACAGACCCAGATTGGGGGCTCTTTTCCTGGGGCAGGGTGTAGTAGGACCATGGGGCCTCTTGTAAGGAGCCTCAAAATCCAGGTACAGCCCATCACAGGCACAGAGAGGTTGTTTTTCTTAGAATCGGATGAGCCCCAAAGATAGTTGCTTACCGTAAGTGGGAAATATGATGCAGATGTTGGAGGAAGGCTGTGGAAAGGGAAGATGCTCCAGCAGGTATCACACTAGCCTAGGACTTAGGAGACCCAGGTTCCATTTCCTGCTCCCTCAAAAACTTCCTGTGTGACCTTGGGCAAGTCACTTAGCCCTTCTGTGCATCAGTTCCCTGCCTGTAAAATAGGAAGAATAGTGCTTCCCTACCTCGCAGGAGTGTGGTGGGGATACAGACATTAAAGAGTTTGGAGGTACTCAGATACTAGAGTAATGAGAACCTAAGATAGACGTGAATGTAGTTGTGGGTTGCTTGGTTGGTAGTATTAGGACACTAGGTTCATTCAGAAGATCTGCTGAGCGAAACCAAAATCAGGAGCTGTTGGTTAGGATCAGCTCTAGGACTTGGCAGAAGAGGTCCAGTCATCCAAACTCTGTCTGTATCTCTCTCAGCCAGCACCTGTGGTTGTGTAGCTAGTATAGGCAATGATGGCAATAAAAACAACAGAGAGAGAAGGACTCAGAAAGGTGTCGTGAAGTTCCTGGTGAGGTTTCCATATAACGGAGGACCTATTCTACTGTCTAAAATGACAATTACTCCTATGGACTGAACTGTACAACTCCCAAAAGAAAGGCAGACAACAATCTAATGGTGAAACTGCTCTTCAGAGCCCTGTGTCTTACCTGGGCAAGGAAAGCTGTGCTGGTGACTCGGTGGTTTTCTGTGGGGGAATTCACCCAGGGGAGGAGGCGCTGTATGATCTCAGGTGTTATGAGTCCAGATCTAAGCAGAAGACTGGAAGACAAAAGAAACCGCTCATGGGCTAGATTGCACACTTCAAAAAAGCTCAGCTGCTCTGAGCATACAGCTCTGATATCTAGGAGTGGGAGCTGTGTGTTTCCACCCAAGACACCCCCGCCCACAAAGCTATAAACGGGAGGTTCCCTCTCAGCCACTCCATTGGCTACTGATTCCCAAGGATAAAATGATGCCTCCTAGATCTCTTACCTCACCAGCAGACACACTCCCTCATGGTGAGTCTTGGGGTTTTCCAGAAGAATCCAAGTTCTCTGCTTCCTGAGCGCTCTCACCAGTCTCTCATTCCCACCCTTGAAAAGCACAGACTCGAATGCTTTGATAGAAAGCCTGGGGAAAGAGAGACACAGACCTGCAGCAATCAGGAGGAAGGTACAGCTTGAACAGAAAGTCAGGAAGCCGCGGTTACTTCTCAGGTCTGCTGTTCAATTGACAGTTCATCCATTGGCAATGTCCTGGACACCAGTGTCCCTGGAAGGACTTGATGCTGGGAGGTAAGTTTCAGTCTCATACATCTCACAGGACTAGTTTTGCTAGGGACAAAAATTTGCAGTCCTTTTTCTCTTTCTGCAAGCAGTATGGGCACTAAGAGAGTGCAGTGATATGGAAAAGATACATGATCAGGACCCAAAAACAGGGGGCATCGAGTGTGGTGATCACTAATGGACATTTTGGGGTCATATCTCCAGATATGAGGTGACAGAGTGCTGAGGGTTTGCACTTGAGTCAGCACTCTGGTCACTATTCCTACTAATTCGGTTCCTCACAGAAGGCCTAATTGGATAGAGGTGTACCTGATTACGAGGTCAGATTGGGGCTAGTGAGTCAAGGAACCAATCATTCCATTAACAGGGAATCTGTATAAAAGGACATGGGGCAGGAGCCCTTTGAGGGGAACAGACAGAGAAAGAAACTTGGGTGACCAGATGTCCTGATATTTGGGGCATTATCTTATACAGGTGCCTATTCCCTCCCCCCACCCCACACCCCTACCCCTGTCCTGATTTTTCACACTTGCTATCTGGTCACCCTAAGAGAAACAGAAAGACAAAAAGCTAGGAGAGCCTGACAAAGTGAGGTCTCTGAGTGGAAACACCTTACCCCCCCCCACCCGACTTTTGGAGAAGAGTTTAGAAAGTTGAGATACAATATAAAGGTGCTATGTATTGGTAGTGGGATTAAATAGACTATATGTTGGTGCTTAGACACAAAAAAGTCTCAACGCGCTCTGTGTTTGTGGAGGATGTGGGGGTGCAACAGCCCTCTCTGTCACAGCTGGGGGCTCATCAGGGATTTCCCTGATATCTATGCAAATGGAGAGCCTGTTGGAGAAGCCGGTGTAGAGGTTTGCTAGTCCGGGCGATGGAGGGAACACTGAAACAGGTGATGAAGCAGCAAAGAGAAGTGTAGAACAGGGGTTCTCAACCTTTCTGTTTCTGAGCCTCCCCCCACCCTCAACATGCTAGAAATACTCCATGGCCCAGTTCCAGGCCAGTTCCAGACCTCTGCCTTGCCAGGCATCAGAGTCTGGGCCTGGTATGTACATTCTAGTTCACTGAAAGGTTGCCCCATGAGTCTCAAATAAAAGCCCGTGTTATCAATATCATTGTGAAACGCGTGTACAGATGCTGCGTCAAGAGTCATGTATATGCATTGAAAATTACATTCTTAGGATCTGTGTCTTGGGACTAGTCACCAGGAAAGGTGACAAAATGGTTTTCTTTCAGGCAAGAAATGTTTATCCATCTGTTTGTTTACATGTGCATTAAGCATGTAGGGTTCACATTCAGTTGAGAAGGACTGTGAGAACTTCAAAGAAAGAAAAGTAGCAAGAAGTAGACAGGGGGTGGGGACCCAATTTTGGGGTACACATCAAAGGTTTGCTCTAGTATAATTGGGGGACATCTTTCGCTTAGGAAGTAGATGGACCGCGAGTTTGCTTGATGAAAGAGGGGTCGCGCTCAGGCTTGGTTGAGAACTTTGGGTGAGAAACATCTTTAGACAGGAGGTTAACCTGTTGGTTAAGTTTAGTTTCTAGGAGCAGGTTATGATTTCATTTTACATGTAACCATTTTTGGCTTGCATTCTTACTGACGATCACTGGACTCTCTGCTCTTTGATAATCTCGCTTCTTGTTTTCACTAGAAATATATCTAAGTGCTGTGTGTTTTGCAGTATAGAGTATAAGGAATAAAGTATCAAGTATAGAGTCTAAAGTAGAAGTAATAAACTGGTGTGTACTGTTCCACTGGGAACAGCAGGCCTGACAATTCTGTGGGAGTTCAGTGGATAAAGGGCTGGACACTATACGGAATGGTCAGAAGACTCGGGGGTGGGTGTGTGCCTGTCATTAACCTGTACAAAGAGACTGAGGTCTGAGGAGGCCTGGGTGGCAGGGTTTGTTTTGCCAGAGCCTGGTAGTTTCAGGGAACTGACCCACAGCAGGCACAGACAAGACTTCCTCACTCGAAGGGCACGTGATGGTAAGGTGCCTCGTAACCCTGGGAACTCCTGGGGAGCGTCACACAACTCTCCTGGAATTCTCTTGGTTTCTCTCCCTTCCTTCTAATTACCGGCAAGGGTTGCCCTCAGGAAGTTGTAGCCCTTTTTGGATTCTGTACCACAAACCCCTCCTGCACCACAAACCCCTCATCCCCGGCCACACCCCAGAGACTTCAGCCCCAGCCCTCACTCTCTCCCACACCCCAACCCCTTGCCTGAACCCACAGCCTCCTCCCACACTCTGAATCCCTCGGCCCCCACCCCCTAGCCTGGAGCCCCCTCCTACACCCCAAACCCCTCATCCCTAGCCCCACCCCAGAGCCCGCATTCCAGCTGGAACCCTCACCTCCTCCCGCACTCCAACTCCCTACCCCAGCCCAGAGCCCCCTCCTGCCTGAACCCCTCATTTCTGGCCCCACCCCAGAGTCTGCACCCCCAGTTAGAGCCCTCACCCCCTCTCATACCCGAATTCCCTGCCCCAGCCCAGCCAAAGTGATGGAGGCTGAGGGAGAGCGAGCCACCGAGGGAGGGGAAATGTAGTGGGGGGGGGAAGGGGAAGGGCCAGGGCCAGGGTTATTGGTTTTGTGCAATCAGAAAGCAGGTAACCCTAAGCATACACAGCTCCCAGACCCTCAAGTTGCACTCCCAGAATACACTGCTCCTGCCCCTCAGCTGCTGTCCCAGCCTGCACCGCTCCACCTCTGACCCACGTTCCCAGCGTGCACTGCTCCTGCCCCTCAGCTGCTGTCCCAGCCTGCACCGCTCCACCTCTGACCCACGGTCCCAGCATGCACTGCTCCTGCCCCTCAGCTGCTGTCCCAGCCTGCACCGCTCCACCTCTGACCCACGGTCCCAGCATGCACTGCTCCTGCCCCTCAGCTGCTGTCCCAGCCTGCACCGCTCCACCTCTGACCCACGTTCCCAGCATGCACTGCTCCTGCCCCTCAGCTGCTGTCCCAGCCTGCACCGCTCCACCTCTGACCCACGGTCCCAGCATGCACTGCTCCTGCCCCTCAGCTGCTGTCCCAGCCTGCACCGCTCCACCTCTGACCCACGGTCCCAGCATGCACTGCTCTACCATCCAGGCTGCGCTCCATCCCCTGCCGCCACTGCTGTCCCAGCCTGCACCATGGCCCCTTAGCCGCACTCCCCCTATTCGCCCCGCCCTCCCAACACGGCCTGCTCCAATCCAAGCCCGACCCTGGGGGGCGCCAGCTAACCCCTGCGCCGAGTGCCGAGTGCTCAGGCCCCTCCCACTCCGCCCCTTCCGCGGGCGGGCTGACTTGAGCAGCCTCGCTGGGGTGCCGGAGGGGAGGGGGGTCGGAGCCTCGCTGGGGTGCCCGAGGGGAGGGGGGGTCGGAGCCTCGCTGGGGTGCCCGAGGGGAGGGGGGGTCGGAGCCTCGCTGGGGTGCCCGAGGGGAGGGGGGGTCGGAGCCTCGCTGGGGTGCCGGAGGGGAGGGGGGTCGGAGCCTCGCTGGGGTGCCGGAGGGGAGGGGGGTTGGAGCCTCGCTGGGGTGCCCGAGGGGAGGGGGTTGGAGCCTCGCTGTGGTGCTTGAAGGGGGGCGGGGGGTTGGAGCCTCGTTGTGGTGCCCAAGGCGGGGGTGGTGAGCGCCTCGCTGTGGTCTCACGGCGCGGGACGCGGGAGCTTCGCGGTGCCTGCTCCGGAGCTCCAGGAGCCGCCTTCACACTGAGACCATGCGCCGGTTCGGCGCAAAGTCTGCTGGGTAATGCCTCCCGCCAGGTTCGCCTCCCCTCCCCGGGGGCCGGTAACCTCTTCCCTCCCCCCGGCCAGGTAGCCCTTCCCCCTCCCCTCCTTCTCCCTCCCCCTCCCCCCGGCCGGGTAGCCCTTCCCCATCCCTCCCCCTCTCCCTTTCCCCGGCTGGGCCGGCGGGGTAGCAAACATATTTTCTGATGGGCAACCAAATCTGAGATTCAGGTTGTCTCTAGACTGTGCAGTCCTTTAAATTCTGTCTTATTTAGACTTATAATCTTGGGGGGAAGGATTTTTTTTAGATGACCGATGCATTCAAATTGTATGAATTGCAGTGAAGACAGGAGAGAATCTAACTCTTTGCGTTTTTTGTTTGTTTTAACGAAAACATCAGGAACAAAGTTCTTCATACAGATCATGAGCCACAAGGTAGGTGTAAAAGTGTTGACCTCTCAGGCAGGTGTAGGGGCTCAGGATGGAGTATTACTTTAAGTGTGTATAAGAAAAGATAGCTGAGCTCCCCAAATACATGGCTTAATTTTTCTTGGGAACTGGTTCTTTGAATCCTCTTAAATGTATTGGGAAAAGAGGATGTTTCAGACAAAAATCTGTGGATTTTAGCATCTTGGAGGAAACCTTTTCTCTGTGGAGCACAAGAATACGTGGTTCCCGGTACCCTACATTATACGTGGGCCCCCAAGAATAAGCTTGTATCCTATGCATGTACAGCATAGATATAAAGTCTACCACTTGCTGTAGTGCAGTTGATCTTTGACACTTAATAGCTGTGATGAATAAATTGAAATGACTTTAAAGTTATTTCCAGTGCCTGGAAGTTGAAGCTAGAAAAACGCAGAATGGAAATAAGGTTTATTTTTAACAGTGAGGATAATTAACCATTGGAAAAATTACTAACTGTTGTAGATTCTCCATCAAATTTTAGAAAGACATCCAATTTTGATTTCAAAAAGATCTGCTCTAGGTCAAATGGGAATTAATTCATGGCAGTCCTATGCCTTGTGTTCTACAGAAGGTCAGCCTAGATCAGTAGTTTTCAACTTTTTTTCATTTGAGGACTCCTAAAAAATTTTGAATGGAGGTGCAGGACCCCTTTGGAAATCCTTGACATAATCTGTGGACCCCCAGGGGTCTGCAGGTGACAGGTTAAAAACCACTCCTAGATTATCATAATTGTCTCTTCTGGCCTTAGAAATCTGTGAAGCTCCTCATTTTTCGTCTGTAGGGTTGATATTTTTAGGAGGAGAGTGACACTCAGAGACTGGCTCAAAGAGTCCTCCAACAAAGCTTCAGTTCTTTCAGCAGCAGTAAAATGGATTTAGAAGGCAACTCTGGTAAGTGTTTCTTTGCTGGCTTCTAATATTCATGCAGGGAACTGGACTAGATGACCTCTCGAGGTCCCTTCCAGTCCTACAATTCTATATTTCTATTCATGTATCCTGCAAAGATACAGTGAGAGACAGCTTAGATCTTTGCAAGTATGAAAATATCTTAAACTTGGTTAAAGGAGGAAGTAGAGTAACTTTCCGCTATAGGCATTAAGTTTGGTGAATATATGCTTCTGTGTATTAGAGCAGCAGTTCACAACTTCTTTCATTCTGGGACCCAAAACCAGGTGCAGTGGTGGTCTTGCAATTCAAAACCACACAAAGTTTAGAGGCAATAAAGGATAATGTGGGTCAATATCACAGCAAGAAACAATACCTAGGTTTTTCAAGGTGGGTGTGAGACTGGCTGGGTAATATGTAGTTGTTGGGTCCGGGACTGGGTGTTCTGAGACAAATGCTTCTAGGCAGTGTATTGGGTGCAGATACTCTACATCATGACCCAACCTTTGTGAACCAGGAAGGCTGGAGTGGGGGCATAAATGCAGCTATGTGTGATTTGTTTTATTTATTTAGTGTATGCAATCCGGCCAAGTCGCAGCGTTCTTATCACTGATGTTCAAGGCATGAAGACCACCAGGAAGTTGCCATTTTGCAGTCCTCCACAGTGTGCATCATGGTTTGTGGGTTCCCACATTGACCTAGTGGACTATGTCCCCCAGCTGCAGCATGTCTGTGGTCTGGAGAAATGGATGATCCAACTAGCAGATCAAATTTGCTTTGTGGGGTACAAACTGGTTATAAAGCTACAGTCATGTCTTGTGCAGCCAGGGCCTAAATCAATTTCCTGGGGATCATCCCAGTGAAGTGACTGTTCTTATTAAGGCCCTGTCCTTGCCATAATTCATAATTGACTTTATTACCAGTGGCTGGCTCCAAAATGCGTTTTGCTACAGACGCAACATGATTAATATCCTGTTAGTACTAGGGCTGTCAAGCAATTAAAAAATGTAATCGCGCACTTAAAAATAATAAAATACCATTTAAACATTTGTGGATGTTTTCTACATTTTCAAATATATTTATTTCAATTACAACACAGAATACAAAGTGTACAGTGCTCACTTATATTTCTTTTTTATGACAAATATTTATGCTCTACAAAAAAACCAAAGAAATAGTGTTTTTCACTTGACCTAATACAAGTAATATAGTGCAATCTCTTTACCATGAAAGTTGAACTCGCAAATATAGAATTATGTACAAAAAAAATTGCATTCTCAAACAAAACAATGTAAAACTTTAGAGCCTACAAGTACACTCAGTCTTACTTCTTGTTCAGCCAATTGCTAAGACAAACAAGTTTGTTTACATTTGCAGGAGATAATGTGTCCATGCTGATGAGTTCTGCTCAATAACGATCCAAAGCAGTGTGGCCCAGCACATGTTCACTTTCATCATCTGAGTTAGATGCCACCAGCAGAAGTTTGCTTTTCTCTTTTGGTGGTTTAGATCTGTAGTTTCAACATTGGAGTATTGCTCTTTTAAGACTTCTGAAAGCATGCTCCACACCTCGTCCCTCTCAGATTTTGGAAGGTACTTCAGATTCTTAAACCTTGGGTCGAGTACTGGAGCTATCTTTAGAAATCTCAGATTGGTACCTTCTTTGTGTTTGGTCAGATCTGCAGTGAAAGTGTTCTTAAAATGAACAACCTGTGCTGGGTCATCATCCGCGACTGCTATAACAGGAAATCTGTGGCAGCGTGCGGTGAAACAGTGCAGGGGGCGCACCGCTCTCCCCCAAGGAGTTCAGTCACACATTATTTAACCCATTATTTTTTTTAACAAGTGTCATCCGCATGGAAGCACGTCCTCTGGAACAGTGGCCGAGGCAGGAAGGGGCATACGAATGTTCAGCATCTCTGGCATGTAAATACCTTGCAATGCCGGCTACAAAAGTGCCATACAAACGCCTGTTCTCACTTTCAAGTGACATTGTGAATAAGTAGTGGGCAGCATATCTCCCATAAATGTCAACAGACTTGTTTCTCTCCGTGATTGACTGAACAAGAAGTAGGAGTGAGTAGACTTGTAAGGTCTAAAGTTTTACATTGGTTTGTTTTTGGGTGCAGTTATGTAACAAAAAAATCTATATTTGTAAGTTGCACTTTCACGATAAAGAGATTGCACTTCAGTACTTGTATGAAGTGAATTGAAAAATGGGATTTCTTTTGTTTATCATTTTTACAGTGCAAATATTTGTAATAGAATAGAGTGAGCACTGTACATTTTGTATTCTGTGTTGTAATTGAAATCAATATATTTGAAAATGTAGAAAACATCTGAAAATGTTTAATACACACACACAATAGAATACCAATTGAAATGTAACTGTGTGATTCATTTTTTTAATAATTTTTTTTGAGTTAATCGCGTGAGTTAACTGTAATTAATCGACAGCCCTAATTAGTACCATGGTCAGGTAAGGGTGCTGCCCTCTCCATGGTGTTGGTTTGATGCATTGAGGACTTTTTTCCACCCTATAGTAGTTCATGGATGCACGGGCTTGGTGCTCTGGAACCATTGAATGAAGTTCAGGGCTTGTCTCCGCTTCCGCTTAAGTTGTTGTCACTTATGTCTGTCACGGATATGAAAAAGCCACCCCCCTGAGCTGTCCACACCAGCACTAAGTCAGTGGGAAACACTCTCATTCTGTCATAGCTTCCACCTTTCCCTGAGGTAGAGTAATTATGCTGACAGGAAAGCGCTCTCTGGTCTTCATAGTGCATTTACACTACTGCCCTACCTTAGCGCAGCTGCAGTGAGTCTGGTGAAGACTAGCCCCCAGACCAGGGGGGCCCCTCTTGCAGTGTGACTACCCCTTGGGGCACACTCGCACTAGGACAAGCCTCCTGGGCTTCAGCTCAGAGCATTCAGCATCCCTGTCGTACGCCATAAGCTCCCTGCAGTGAGCCACCTGAATAGGACACCTGGGGAAACCTTACATGCCCTCCAAAGGGGCCATGCACCCCCGACTTCAGCAGTCAGGAGTGACTCTCAGCCAGCGGTGTAAAACAGAAGGGTTTATTAGTCGTTTGGAACACAGCATAGAGCAGAATCTTGTTAGCACAGAAAGCAGGAAGTTACAGCAAAGTTCAACTTGAGGAGACCCAGAGCCATGGGTCTCTCCTCCTGAGTCCCAAACCAGGAGTCTGACCAGCCTCCAGCAGTCCACCTGCAGTCACACCCAGTTGCCCCTCCTCCATCTTGTATGCTGTTCCTCAGGCAAACCGGTCACCTGGCCTCCACCTCCCTTTGTTCTCCAATTCCTCCAACTGGCTCTTGCAGAGGATGGGGCCCGGCAATCAGCTGCCAGGATACAACTATTGTCTGGGCCCAGGGAGCTAGACGGCACTTGTACCTTCCCTCTCAGGGTATCTGCAAAGGTCACACACCCTTATCCCACCACCTAGATACTTGTGCAACACATAGGGGAAACTGAGGCGCGCACAGTATTCATGCAAACACTAGGACATTTTCCACTTCGTCACAAGTAGCCATTTGTCCTAAGTACCTGTGTCAGTCTTTCTCAATGGCCTGTCTCTCAGATCTCCCTGACACTGTTTAGAAAGGCTGCAAGCTTTGGATTCACCAAGGGCAAGTGATACCTGACCAACCTGATTGCCTTCCATGATGAGATAACTGGTTCTGTAGATATGGGGAAAGCAGTGCATGTGATATATCTTGACTTTAGCAAAACTTTTGATACGGTCTCCCACAGTATTGTTGCCAGCAAGTTAAAGTAGTGTGGATTGGATGAATGGACTATAAGGTGGATAGAAAGCTGGCTAGATTGTCGGGCTCAACGGGTAGTGATCAATGGCTCCATGTCTAGTTGGCAGCTGGTATCAAGCGGAGTGCCCCAGGGGTCAGTCCTGGGGCTGGTTTCGTTCAACATCTTTATTAATGGTCTGGATGATGGGATTAATTGCACCCTCAGCAAGTTTGCAGATGACACTAAACTGGGAGGAGAAGTAGATATGCTGGAAGGTAGGGAAGGGTCCAGAGTGACCTAGACAAATTGGAGGATTGGGCCAAAAGAAATCTGATAAGGTTCAACAAGGACAAGTGCAGAGTTCTGCACTTAGGAAGGAAGGAAGGAAGGAAATCCCATGCACTGCTACAGTGCATGGGAAGGACCTGAGGATTACAGTGGATGAGAAGCTGGATAGGAGTCAGCAGTGTGCCCTTGTTGCCAAGAAGGCCAATGGTATATTGGGCTGTATTAGTAGGAGCATTGCCAGCAGATCTAGAGAAGTGGTTATTCCCCTCCATTTGGCACTGGTGAGGCCACACCTGGAGTGTTGCGTCCAGTTTTGGTCCCCCACTACAGAAGGGATGTGGACAAATTGGAGGGAGTCCAGCGGAGGGCAACGAAAATTATTAAGGAGCTGGGGCACATGACTTACAAGGAGAGGCTGGGGGAACTGGGGTTATTTAGTCTGCAGAAGTGAAGAGTGAGGGGGAATTTGATAGCAGCCTTTAACTACCTGAAGGGGGGTTCCAAAGAGGATAGAGCAAGGCTGTTTCGGTGGTGGCAGATGACAGAACAAGAAGCAATGGTCTCAAGTTGCAGTTGGGGGAGGTCTAGGTTGGATATTAGGAAACACTATTTCACGAGGAAGGTGGTGAAGCACTGGAATGGGTTACCTAGGGAGATGGTGGAAACTCCATCCTTAGAGGTTTTTAAGACCCGGCTTGACAAAGCCTTGGCTTGGATGATTTAGTTGGTGTTGGTGTTGCTTTGAGCAGGGGGTTGGACTAGATGACCTCCTGAGGTCCCTTCCAACCCTGATATTCTATGATTCTCAGCTGGTCCCTGGTATCAAAAAGGTTGAAAAACACTGATTTATGTAATCAATCTGGCCCATCCTCCTTACTTCCAGCTATCTAGAAAACCTCCCACTGTCCGTTGGTCCATGTTCCTTTCTGTGCATGCCCTCTGTACACTGATACAAACGTGTATAAATAGCATGGAAGGTGTGAGGGGAGACACATTTGTGATGGCAAGAAAGCTGCTGCACGGACACAAACTGAATCCTGAAGAAGAGGTCTATGAATGCTTGAAAGCTTGTGTGTCTCACTATCAGAAGTTGGTCCTCCCCTACCTTGTCCCTTCTGTGTAACTGTTAAGTGATTAAGGTGATTCGTGCCTGTCTCTGGGTCATAGTATGGACTAGGAGGGAACGCTTTCAAAAAGTGCCTGTGACTTAGCCCCTCACTATGTTCAGTGAGTGTTGGGCTCTTAAGCACCTGCCAACCTCTGCACTTTACAGGGCCAAGTGCACTGTAGTGCAAATTGCATCCTTAACTCCAGACATGTTTGTTTTAGTTTGATGTTTTTCTAAATCCAGCAGAGATGGCCTTGGAGTCTGAAGGTAAATGCAAAAGGATTTACTTCAGAATGCCGTGCTTCTGCCAATCCTTAGCATGTCACTGCTGTACAACTAGTTAATTTGGTAGCTTCAAGGGTTTTTATAGTAATGTTTATTTCCAGCTCACTGTTCTGCATAAGTATAGTCATTCATATGTACTGGCCACTCTGCACTACTGATTGCGCTTTCATAGAATATCAGGGTTGGAAGGGACCTCAGGAGGTCATCTAGTCCAACCCCCTGCTCAAAGCAGGACCAATCCCCAATTTTTGCCCCAGATCCCTAAATGGCCCCCTCAAGGATTGAACTCACAACCCTGGGTTTAGCAGGCCAGTGCTCAAACCACTGAGCTATCCCTCCTCAATTTTTAATTTAATATTCCACTCACCCAAAATCTGAAGTGAATTTGGTTGGGTACACACAGTGAGTGCCAACTTAGCAGTTTTGCATTTTTGTCTCGGCTATTAAAAATTGATGGCTTAACCCCGTTAGAGGGCAGCTCCAGTAGCTAGTATGTTTCCACTCTTGTTAATTGTGTTGATGATGAACTTAGATCTTGTTTTACAGAATGTTTTCTTTTGTCTTTTTATTCCTTCTCTTCCAGTTGATGCTTTGGATCCAGAGAGGTTAATACAATGTCCCTATGATAAATATCATCAAATCAGGGCCTGTCGGTTTCCCTATCATCTTATAAAGTGCAGGAAGGTAGGATGGGATGTTAAGGTCTCTAATGCACTTGGGAAATCATATTTTTGTAAATGCTAATGCATGGTGAGCTCAGTACGCTGTGCTGCCTTTTGCTAGAAGGATGCATTCACTTGCTATTAGGCTGGAAGAAGCCGTCTTTATTTCATATTTATATCGCTCATCCATTTACCACTTCGTAAAAGCATCCCGTTCATATTTAGTAATGCCCTTCAGATCAGTGCATTTACCCTGAAGAAAGGCGAAACAGGTTCTTCAGAATACCTAGCTCAGTGATGGGATCCTATTCTCTTCCAACAGTTCACTCATGGGACCAGGGTATTTACTTCCCAATACAGGCCATGGAGCAAATGCAGCCAGTGTTATACGGATGCCTTCTGGCTGGCCAAAGCAGAAGCGGTCTGATGTTGCAGTTAAATCTTTACTTTGCAATCAGAGCAGGAGAGCTGCTAAGCCATCTTTTTTTTATATTGCTAATAACTCTATTCAGTGTACATCTGTCTGCAAGTCCCTCTTCTCAGTCTTCTATCCTGGGCGAGAATGCTGTATATTTAAGAGGAGAATCTGCTCCTTTCTTTTGTCCTCTCAGTCTAGTATCTTATTTTAAGCTCTCCAGTGCTAGTGTATATTAGTTGTACAGGTATAAGCACACTTATATCGGTATAACTGCATCCACGTGTTAAGATGATGTCCTGGTATGATTGTATTGGTTAGGAATCACACCCCTAGCCAACATCGCTATAGTGATAGAAAAGCCATGCAGAGCAAGCCTGAGCAGTGGGTTCGTCCTCTTTGTATTCTTGCTCTTTTCTAAGGGTAAAGGCTCTTCATTAAGTGGGGGACAGTAGTGCTCTTCTATGTCCACACTAGTTTACCTGTACTGGCAAAATGCTCCCAATATAGACGTGGCCTCAGCTGGAACATTGAGTAACTTCCCTCCTGTTTCAGAAGGGTTAAATTAACTGCAAAGACTTAAGCTCTAGCGCAGGCAGAGACTTATCATAGAATATCGGGGTTGGAAGGGACCTCAGGAGGTCATTTAGTCCAACCCCCTGCTCAAAGCAGGACCAATCCCCAACTAAATCATCCCAGCCAGGGCTTTGTCAAGCCTGACCTTAAAAACCTCTAAGGAAGGAGATTCCACCACCTCCCTAGGTAACCCATTCCAGGGCTTCACCACCCTCCTAGTGACAAAGTTTTTCCTAATATCCAACCTAAACCTCCCCCACTGCAACTTGAGACCATTACTCCTCGTTCTGTCATCTGGTACCACTGAGAACAGTCTAGATCCATCCTCTTTGGAACCCCCTTTCAGGTAGTTGAAAGCAGCTATCAAATCCCCCCCCTCTTCCTTCTCTTCCACAGACTAAACAATCCCTGTTCCCTCAGTTTCTCCTCATAAGTCATGTGTTCCAGTCCCCTCATCATTCTTGTTGCCCTCGCTGGACGTTTTCCAATTTTTTCACATCCTTCTTGTAGAGTGGGGCCCAAAACTGGACACAGTACTCCAGATGAGGCCTCACCAATGTCGAGTAGAGGGGAACGAACACGTCCCTAGCTCTGCTGGCAATGCCCCTACTTACAAATCCCAAAATGCCATTGGCCTTCTTGGCAACAAGGGCACACTGTTGACTCATATCCAGCTTCTTGTCCACTGTCACCCCTAGGTCCTTTTCTGCAGAACTGCTGCCGAGCCATTCGGTCCCTAGTCTGGGGACTAGTTGCATGGGATTCTTCTGTCCTAAGTGCAGGACTCTGCACTTGTCCTTGTTGAACCTCATCAGATTTCTTTTGGCCCAATGCTCCAACTTGTCTAGGTCCCTCTGTATCCTATCCCTGCCCTCCAGCGTATCTACCACTCCTCCCAGTTTAGTGTCATCTGCAAACTTTCTGAGTGTGCAATCCACACCATCCTCCAGATCATTAATGAAGATACTGAACAAAACCAGCCCCAGGACCGACCCTTGGGGCACTCCACTTGATACTGGCTGCCAACTAGACATAGAGTCATTGATCGCTACCCGTTGAGCCCGACAATCTATCCAGCTTTCTATCCACCTTATAGTTCATTCATCCAGCCCATACTTCTTTAACTTGATGGCAAGAATACTGTGGGAGACCATGTCAAAAGCTTTGCTAAAGACAAGGAATAACACGTCCACTGCTTTCCCTTCATCCACAGAACCAGTTATCTCGTCATAGAAGGCAATTAGATTAGTCAGGCATGACTTGCCCTTGGTGAATCCATGCTGACTGTTCCTGATCACTTTCCTCTCCTCTAAGTGCTTCAGAATTGATTCCTTGAGGACCTGCTCCATGATTTTTCCAGGGACTGAGGTGAGGCTGACTGGCCTGTAGTTCCCAGGATCCTCCTTCTTCCCTTTTTTAAAGATGGGCACTACATTAGCCTTTTTCCAGTCATCTGGGGCCTCCCCCGATCGCCATGAGTTTTCAAAGAGAATGGCCAATGGCTCTGCAGTCATATCCGCCAACTCCTTCAGCATTCTCGGATGCAGCATATCCAGCCCCATGAACTTGTGCTCGCCCAGCTTTTCTAAATAGTCCCGAACCACTTCTTTCTCCACAGAGGGCTGGTCACCTCCTCCACATGCTGTGCTGCCCAGTGCAGTAGTCTGGGAGCTGACCTTGTTCGTGAAGACAGAGGCAAAAAAAGTACATTAGCTTTTTCCACATCCTCTGTCACTAGGTTGCCTCCATCATTCACACTTTCCTGGATTTTCTTCTTGTTCTCTAGTTTGTCTCTTACTTAATTTAAAAATAAAGTGGCTGAATTATTTAGGGTTTCAAAGCACTTACTCCCCATGTAGGGTTTTTAGGGCAATTTCATCTGTGCACTGAACCATGCCAGTGATGACACTGCAACAGTTTCACTGTGCTTCTTCTGGGGCTGATCTTCAATCAGATAAATGCAGGGCGTAGTTTAAATGTGAAAATAAACAAACATAGGCTGTATCATAAAGGATGCATATGCTTTGCTGTTTTTCCACTGCTTTTGTGCTCAGGACCTGAACTAAGTTTGACTTTCCTTTTTTTAATTTTTTCAACCTATTTCAGGATGCAGATTGCACAAACCCTTCACTAGTGATTAGAAAACACAAGGGTTTGGATGAATTCAGTGAGATAGCACATGCTTTTTCTGTTTCTCTAGAACCACCCTGAAATTGCAAAGCAGCTAGCCACATGCCCCTTTAATGCCCGCCATCAGGTTCCCAGAGCTGAGATCAGCCGTCATATATCAAGCTGTGATGACAAAAGCTTCATTGAGGAGCACATTGGTGAGAAAATATTAGACTCCTTCGGCTCTGTAAACTCACTTTGGGAACTCTTGGGCTAACGGAGTTCTAACGTAACTTCTGCTGTTAATGTTAGATTGTTTTAATGCTCTATTATTCCATAAGCAACCCTTTACCTGTAAAAAGAAAAGGAGTACTTGTGGCACCTTAGAGACTAACCAATTTATTTGAGCATGAGCTTTCGTGAGCTACAGCTCACTTCATCGGATGCATCCGATGAAGTGAGCTGTAGCTCACGAAAGCTCATGCTCAAATAAATTGGTTAGTCTCTATGGTGCCACAAGTACTCCTTTTCTTTTTGCGAATACAGACTAACACGGCTGTTACTCTGAAACCTTTAGCTGTAGTGCTTCATGATCCTGAAGCAGCAGGAGTCCTTGAAGGCTTGAGTTTCATTCATTCTGTGTCCATGCAAATTCTCCTAAGCATCTGAGAGGCAACTGGCTTGTATTACATGTGTTATCTGCCAGAGATTTTAGCATTAAAATGGGAACTGTGCATTATGCCATAAACTGTGTGTGTTGAATGAGATCTAGTTGGGAATCTGGATGGCTTAGAGAGGAAAGATAGTGGCCATGAGAGGGGTGGGTCTCCAGTGCAGATCTGATCTGATAGTGACCAAAAATCTTTATAGCCTGTCTAGTGGCATATGTGAAATAAATTGGTCTCAGTCCAGTTCTTAATGGACAAGTGTCTAGATCATAACAATCCTCACTTCTGTTACATCCTTCTTGACTATCTTAGCAGAAAAGCCATGACTGAGCCAGGGAGGCTAAATAACTTTCCCAACAGGAGTTGGGTTCCTCCAGTTCAGAGTGGGGCAAGTTGGGGAGGGGACTATGGAGAAGCTTCCCTACCACTGCCCATGCTGTCTGCTCTGTGATGAGGAGTTCACTATCCAGGTCTGTCAGCCCAGCACCTAAATCACTTGGTTATGTGGGTCATGTTCCAGTTCTTCCCCCCACTGATATATCTATATGGCTATCACTACACTGGAAAACGTACCTATTCTCTGGCAAATGTAGAGTTGTACTGAAGATAGCAATGATGTGCGTGTTAATGTAGACAGGGCTTAGAGCATGACAGTAGTGAAAAAACCCTGAGAAGATTTTTTTGACATGACAGTAGAAACACACCTGAACCCTCTCCCAATTCGTATGTTGGAGCAGCTGCACCATTGCTGAAAAATGTGTGCAGAATTGTTTAGCTTTAGAAAAGGCCTAAAACAGGCATTGGCAAATGGGGGCCACATCCACCCTGCCAGATCATTTGATTTGGCTTGCCAAACATTCGGTGTTGTACAAACCTTTCTGAGTTAGACAATATATAGCCTCTTAAGGTATGGCCCACCAAAGGGTTCTCATGGATTTTGTATCCCTTTGCTACCTTCAAGATGCCCATCCCTGGCCTCAAGAGTTTTGCTCCTAAGACTAGGGGAGTACCTGATCAGCTTCCAGTGTATGCTGCTCCTCTCCAAGGCCTAGAGCTATTCTACAGCCAGGTCAAAAAATGATTAATGTACCTAAAATAGGATTTTATTTTATCCAAAAAGATTTTCTCACTAAGACTCTTCTTTGCTTTAAGTGAGTCAGTCAAATAACTGCCAGGGAGAGAAGATGAACATTGTCAGCATGTGGCAGCCGCCCCCATGTGACGAAGATTGGGATAGAGGTAAGGACGTAGGTTGATGACACGGGCTGTCAGCGCCTGCTATTCCCTTCTTCTTGTCCCCAGAGAAGTCACATGGACTAGGAGAGAGAGGTCCCATAGATTCTTCTGCACAGATCATGTGTTGGGACACCCAATTATACTGTCTCTGAACAAATTAAGTTCTCCTGCTTCACAGGCTCTTCCACATGCCTTCTATTCTCTACAAAACTTCTGTTGTTTTCCATATAGTCTGTTGCACCATCTGTGCTTTGATGAAAATGGAAATTGATGATAACCTTTACACTTTATATTTCTCAGTTAAATGTCTGCTTTGCTGTCACTTATGCCAAGCCTTAAAAAATTCTCATTCCGTTTTGTAAACCTAGCAGCGTCTCTGCCATATTTCTTATTTGATGTTGCTATGACGCTTGCAGAAGTTACTCGGTACTGAGCCACAATGATGTCTATTTCCTTTTGGCAGATCTACAGGAGCAATCAAATTCTGCTTTCGTTTGGGGCACGTTCAGTAGTGGCGTAAACAGGTAGCAAAAGGTGTATTTCTTGTGACAGTGCTTTCCATAAAAGATGTGCTTTCAAACTACTTTGAACTCATGCTGCTGTGTTGTTGGGAAGATGCAATTTACTTTATGAATTCTATTTTTGGGGTGATGGTGGGGGCGTTCCCACTGGCATGACTCAACATTCCTGTGCCCCTGGGTCAATGTTTCCTGTCTCCTTTTAGTGGCAGATCCATAGGAGAGTATAAGAACATACTGTTGCTACCAGATAATGGTTACTCCTCTAGTTCTACTGTAGTACTATTAGTGCGGATGGTCCTGGGTTCAATCCCCACTGGTTCTGTATTTGTTGGGGGGGTTATTAAACACTAAACTGTTCTGCTGGGCTTGATAGAAATGCAGACTGATGTCAGCTGTTAAGCAATTTAGGCTTAAACTTCTGACAGCTAATCTAATCTCTCATGACCTGAGTCAGAAATAATCATTTTGTTGTTTGTGTAATCACAATGCAGGATTGGAAAATGAAGCATAATGTGTCTGGTCATTATCTCTGTCTCACCCCTGAACACCCAAATCATTGTACTGTGCCTTACCTCTCTAATCAGAGGTCATCAACATATGAACTTCTACAGCCTGTAACAGTGACATAGAATTGTAGGACTGAAGGGACCTCAAAGTCCTCTAGTCCAGTCCCATGCACTCATGGCAGGACTAAGTATTATCTAGACCAGTGGTTTTCAAACTGCGGGTCGTGACCCAGAACTGGGTTGCGGAATGAAAGGCACTGGGCCGCGGCGGCTCTCGTCAGCACTGCTGACCGGGCTGTTAAAAGTCCCGTCGGTGGTGCTGCCCAGCTAAGGCAGGCTAGTCCCTAGCTGTTCCGACACTGCACTGTGCCCTGGCAGCGGCCAGCAGCAGGTCCAGCTCCTAGGTGGGGGGTGAGCCCCAGGGCTCCATGCGCTGCCCCCGCCCCGAGCACCGGCTCTGCACTCCCATTGGCCAGTTCCCGGCCAGTGGGAGCTGGGTGGGGCAATGCCTGTGGGCGAGAGCCATGCGGAGCTGCTTGCACCCCTGCGCCTAGGAGCCGGACATGGTGCTGGCCGCTTCCGGGGTGCAGCGTTGTCCGCAGTGCCAGGAAAGGCAGGAAGCCTGCCTCTGCACCCCAGCTGCACCGCTGACCAGGAGCCTCCCTAAGTAACACCACACCCCTGTCCCAGCTCTGAACCCCCCAAACCCAGAGCCCGCTCCTGCAGCCCCAGCCCAGAGCCCTGACCCCCTCCCACACTCTGAGCCCCTCATTTCTGGCCGCAGCCCACACCCCAGACTCCTCATCCCCAGCTCCTTTGGATCGCGGGCATCAACAGTTTTTTTCAACTGGGTCACCAGAAAAAGAGTTTGAAAACCACTGATCTAGACCATCCCTCACAGATGTCTGTCTAACCTACTCTTAAAAATCTCCAGTGATGGAGATTCTGCAACCTCCCTAAGCAATTTATTCCAGTGCTCAACCACTTGGACAAAAGGAAAAACTTCCTGTCAAACCTAAACCGCCCTTGCTGAAATTTAAGCCCATTGTTTCTTGTCCTATTCTCAGTGGTTAAAGAGAACAGTTTTTCTCCCTTTTCCTTGTAGCAACCTTTTATCTACTTGAAAACCGTTATGTCCCTCCTCAGTCTTCTCTTCTCCAGGCTAAACAAACCCAATTTTTTTCAATCTTCCCCCATAGGTCATGTTTTTTAGACCTTTAATCAGTTTTGTTGCTCTTCTCTGAACTTCCTTCAATTTGTCCACATCTTTCCTGAAATGTGGCACCAATCATTGGACACAATACTCCAGATGACATTTAATCAGCATGGACTAGAGCAGTAGAATTACTTCTCGCGTCTTGCTTACAACACTCCTGCTAATGCATCTCAGAATGATGTTGACTCCTATTTAGCTTGTGATCCAGTATGACCCTCAGATCCTTTTCTTCAGTACTCCGTCCTAGGCAGTCATTTCCCATTTTGTATGTGTGCAACTGATAGTGGAGTACTCTGAATTTGTTCTTACTGAATTTCATCCTGTGACGGCTTCCCCAGGGGTGCCACCTGGGACTGGGGTTCCACTGAGCCCACTGACTCACCAGCCTGGGCTCCCTCTCAGCACTGTGCTGCTGTGACAGGCTATAGACTGCTCCTGGACCTACACTCCAAGCAGCATTCACACAGGCAGGGACACACCCAGCTGCAGTTTCATGCAGGCTTTGGACAGCCACTGCATGATCCAGCAATAGAGAGGCTACAGCCAAAATAACCCCCAGTCTGGGACCCCAGAGCTGTACCATCCCGCCCTGATCAAAACCCCAATCAGTATGAATTTATTACCCAGTTCGCCATTCCCTCAGTGTGGAGAGGACAATGCATACTTGTGTTAACCAGGCTGAGATTTCCCCCCAGACACTTTGGTCACAGGCATACCAGTTTAGATAAAGCAAAAAAGTTTAACTACAAAAGAGAGATTATAAGTGATAGAAAACAGACCAAAGCAGATTACCTAGTAAATAAACAGAACTGCAAACTGTAAGCCGAAAATACTAGAAAGATTGGATATGAATTAACAAATTCTCACCCTGGTTGATGATACAGTCAGGCTTGCAGATTCTTAAGGGACAAGCTGCATTTGTTTTGCAGCTTGGGATCTCCTACCCTAAGCTTCTAAGACTTTTTCTTTTAGAGCTTCTCTCTGTTGAGTTGTGGGGAAGTGAAGAACAACCAACAATGTCACTCCTTGCCTTATATAGCTTTTTCATATGGCAGGAGCTCTGTTTCAAACTTCAGAGTAACAGCCGTGTTAGTCTGTATTCGCAAAAAGAAAAGGAGTACTTGTGGCACCTTTAGAGACTAACCAATTTATTTGAGCATGAGCTTTCGTGAGCTACAGCTCACTTCATCGGATGCATACCGTGGAAACTGCAGCAGACTTTATATACACACAGAGAATATGAAACAATACCTCCTCCCACCCCACTGTCCTGCTGGTAATAGCTTATCTAAAGTGATCATCAGGTTGGGCCATTTCCTAGCATGAGCTTTTGTGAGCTACAGCTCACTTCATCGGATGTGTGGGGGGGTGGAGGGTGAGAAAACCTGGATTTGTGCTGGAAATGGCCCAACCTGATGATCACTTTAGATAAGCTATTACCAGCAGGACAGTGGGGTGGGAGGAGGTATTGTTTCATATTAGAATCATAGAATCATAGAATATCAGGGTTGGAAGGGACCCCAGAAGGTCATCTAGTCCAACCCCCTGCTCGAAGCAGGACCAATTCCCAGTTAAATCATCCCAGCCAGGGCTTTGTCAAGCCTGACCTTAAAAACCTCTAAGGAAGGAGATTCTACCACCTCCCTAGGTAACGCATTCCACTGTTTCACCACCCTCTTAGTGAAAAAGTTTTTCCTAATATCCAATCTAAACCTCCCCCACTGCAACTTGAGACCATTACTCCTCGTTCTGTCATCTGCTACCATTGAGAACAGTCTAGAGCCATTATATTCTCTGTGTGTATATAAAGTCTACTGCAGTTTCCACGGTATGCATCCGATGAAGTGAGCTGTAGCTCACGAAAGCTCATGCTCAAATAAATTGGTTAGTCTCTAAGGTGCCACAAGTACTCCTTTTCTGTTTCAAACTTGGTTCCCAGACCAGTTTGTGGAAAAATTCAGGTACCCCAAATGGAGTCCAGAAGCATGGTCTGGTCACATGCCCTTGCAGAGTCATAGCAGCCATAACTTACAGACTGGCCTTCCACAGGAAGGCTAAGCTATTCCACAGCCCATTGTCTTTGTTGATGAGCCATTAGCACTGTTTGGCTTCTTCATTGTTGAACCTGAAAGGCTGGCTGTGGGTGTTTTCCAGAGTAAGCCCCTTTGAAATACAGATACCTAGTCAATATTCATAACTTCAGATACAAAAATGATACATGCATACAAATAGGATAATCATATTCAGCAAATCATAATTTTTCCAATGACACCTTACATGACGAACTTGTACAAAACATCATAATTATGCCATAATCATCCTAATAATAATACTATGATGACTATGGAGTGTTGCACATCCTATTTACTTCAGACCATTTCTCCAGTTTGTCCAGATCATTTTGAATTTTAATCCGGTCCCCCAAAGTACTTGTAACCCTTGCAGCTTGGTATTGTCTGCAAACTTTATAAATGTGCTCTCTATGCCATTATCTAAATTGCTGATGAAGATACTGAACAGAACTGGACCCAGAACTGATCCCTGTGGGACCCCACTCAGTATGCCCTTCCAGCTTGACTGTGAGCCACCTACTCTCTGGGAACGATTTTCCAAACAGTTATTCACCCACCTTGGAGGAGCTCCATCTAGGTTGTATTTCCCTAGTTTGTTTATGAGGAGGTCATGCGAGACCATATCAAAAGCCTTATTAAACTTAAGATACACCACATCTACCATTACCCTCCCCCATCCACAAGGCTTGTTACACTGTCAAAGAAAGCTATTAGGTTGGTTTTGCCACGATTTGTTCTTGACAAATCCATGCTGACTGTTCCTTATCGCCTTATTATTTTCTAGGATTCAGCAATTTGATTGCTTAATTATTTGCTCCATTATCTTCTCGGGTACTGATGTTAAGCTGACTGGTCTGTAATTCCTCAGGTTGTCCTTATTCCCCTTTTTATAGATTCGGCGCTATATTTGCCTCTTTTCTAGTCCTCTGGAATCTCCTGTCTTCCATGTCTTTTCAAAGATAATTGCTTATGGCTCAGATATCTCCTCAGTCAGCACCTTGAATATTTTAGGATGTATTTCATCAGGCCCTGCTGACTTGAAGACATCTAACTTGTCTAAGTAATTTTTAACTTTTTCTTTCCCTATTTTAGCCTCTGATCCTATCTCATTTTCACTGGCATTCACTGTTAGACGTCTGCATGAAGTCTGCATGTATAGAGATGACTAGGGCATGTGTGCTGAGATGCCATTTACAGTTGAGGGCAGTGCAATACTGATAATCAAGCTTTAACTCTGGTTTTTCTTGCTGTCTTTGGCTTATTTCTTTCTTGTCTGGATGACTGATTCTGGGGATTTTAGTCAAAGTAGATGGCATCAACATGTTGTACACTTTTCTCTAGCCTTTGTGAGGAGAAGTAACTGTTCTGATTGCATGAAGGTTTGTTTAAATTAACATACTCTGTTGTCTTCAGTTTTAGAAGAATACTTGAATATTTATAGTAAAAGGTACTTGGCTAAAAGAAGTACACATGTGTAGGATAATTCGTATTTGATCTCTTTCAGCCCTGGGTCCAGCGTAGTAATGGAACAAAAGAGTAACCTAATGTCAGGCATGAGAGCACCCAAGTCCTTGCCGTATAGCCTATCCTGGAAAAGCAGTAAGTACAACGGCTGGAGGTCTCCTCATGCTGTAAGATGGGACCTACATGTTAGCTCAAAGTGGAACGGGATAACTTTTCTCTGTATTTTTATTCCGTGTGTCAGCATTCTCCTCCATAAACTGAAATGCTTTTATTACCACCATCAGCAAGTGGAGATGGAGAGCTCTGTAACACAATCCTCCCTAGAAGCAGCTGCATTTCTGTAGTGGATGGAGTGTCTTCTGTATCCAGGTTTTATTTTGCTGTAGGTGGTATTGTGTCAAAGGTTGTCAGGCTCCATGTATTGCCCCCATTACTGTAGCATCTGACATTTAACTTATTCACCGCTATTGGTTGAACAAAAGTCGAGGCTTACAAACAGTTCTGAGTCTGGCACAGTGGAGCTCAACACAGTTGTAGCTCTTCGGGTATAGCTGCTACTGAAGTCAGTGGAAGCTGTACACGTGTGTAGCAGCTGTAGCATTTGGTTTGGTTTTGCAAAACTTGATTGAAAACTCAGAGCTAGGGTGTGTCTATCCAGGAAAACCTACCAGTATTACTTCCAAGGGGATGTAATCTAAACTAAAAAGGCCATTGTTTGGAATAAGTGTTCATGTCGGAAGTCACCCACATAGTGGTGTAGTAATGTGTATTCCTGAGGGAATTCTGCACTAAAAATTAAACATTCTGCACACAATATTTTTAAAATTCTGTATATTTTATTTGTCAAAATAATAATATAATCACACCAGTTTCAATTATTTTGGGATCTTATTTCAAAATACCTGTCAGCCAGTATGTCTGTAACAATACAGACAGCAAAAAAGATTCCCCCAGGAGTAGAGAGTCAAAGAAACTCCTACAACAACCCAGTTCCTGTTTCTCTGTTATGCTTTTGTTGGGCACCTGTCTGAGTGTGTCACACACATCAGCTGGGCCCATCTTGGGAGAAATCTCTGTCCCTCCAGTCTTAGACATCCACACCCCCTACCCTCCCAGAGTCCAGCTGTGGGGCACCCCCTTAGTCCCCCAGACACCTGCACCCCCTACCACCCAGAACCCAGGGATCCAGAGGGAGAAACAGCCTGATGCTGGGTCCCAGGCTTGTACAGAGTTTCCTGCATGCCACTTCCTTCCTTCAGGACCTGCTGGGAACTGCACCTGCATGGAAAAGTCCAGCTCCCCCTCCCCCTGGCAGTGTCATGTATTTGCAAGCTGGAGAGCCAGGCTCTGCTAGGTCCCGCATCTGCTACTGACAGCCAGCAGCTTTGCAGCACTAATTCTGCTCTGGGGGGGGGGGGGGAATGAAATTATGTGCAAATTCTGCACTGTGTTGTGGCACAAAATTCCCCCTGGAATAAATGTTGGTAAATTTCCCCTATATACAAGCCTGGGTCTGTTCCCAATGGTGTCTATGGATGAGTCTATTGTAGTTGTTGGGGAGTGTGGGCTCAAGACTTGGCATTTTCTCAGTCATCTGAGTCCATCCCTGATGAGCTGAAATGGCTCTTATCCCTCCCAAAGTCAGATCCTGAGCTTCAGCTCCATGCCTTACTCTGAATGCCCTGTCTCAGCCCTTTGCTGCATGGCTGCCGTGATTTCCTGTCCACCACATGTCCTGCTAGTGGAGGGGACGAGGATCTCCAAACCGCAGATGTCAGGCTGTGGGGACTGGAAACGGCTCAGAAAAGGAAGCAAAAATTACCCAGGGTCTGGAATGGCTTCCATACAAGGAGAAAAGGAGTACTTGTGGCACCTTAGAGACTGACCAATTTATTTGAGCATGAGCTTTCGTGAGCTACAGCTCACTTCATCGGATGCATACCGTGGAAACTGCAGAAGACATTATATACACACAGAGACCATGAAACAATACCTCCTCCCACCCCACTGTCCTGCTGGTAATAGCTTATCTAAAGTGATCATCAAGTCGGGCCATTTCCAGCACAAATCCAGGTTTTCTCACCCTCTGCCCCCCCACATACAAACTCACTCTCCTGCTGGTAATAGCCCATCCAAAGTGACCACTCTCTTCACAATGTGTATGATAATCAAGGTGGGCCATTTCCTGCACAAATCCAGGTTCTCTCACCCCCTCACCCCCCTCCAAAAACCACACACACACAAACTCACTCTCCTGCTGGTAATAGCTTATCCAAATGACCACTCTCCCTACAATGTGCATGATAATCAAGGTGGGCCATTTCCAGCACAAATCCAGGCTTTCTCACCCCCCCCCCTCCCCCAGAAACACACACACACACAAACTCACTCTCCTGCTGGCAATAGCTCATCCAAACTGACCACTCTCTAAGTTTAAATCCAAGTTTAACCAGAACGTCTGGGGGGCGGGGGGTAGGAAAAAACAGGGGGAAATAGGCTACCTTACAAGGAGAGACTAAAGAGATGACTAAGCGGGATGTGATAGAGGCCTATAAAATCATGATTGTTGTAGAAAAAGTGAATAGAGAAGCATTATTTACCATTTCACACAATACAAAAACCAGGGGGTCACCTGATCAAATGAATAGGCAGTAGGTTTAATACAAACAAAAGGAAGTACTTTTTCGCACCGTGCGCAACTAACCTGTGGAACTCATTGACATGGGATGTTGTGGTGACCAAAAGTGTAACTGGGCTTAAGCAAGAATTGGATAAGTTCATGGAGGATAGCTCCATCAACAGCTATTAGCCAAGATGATAAGGGATGTTACCCCATGCTTTAGGTGACTCTAAATCTGTAACTGCTAGAAGCTGGGAGTGGAAGAGAGGGGTGAATCACTCCATAATTGCTCTGTTGTGTTTACTCCCCTTGAAGCTCTGGTAGGGGCCACTGTTGGAGACAGGATACTGAGCAAGATGGAATATGATCTGACCTAGTATTGCAGCTCTTATGAGCTCTTGCCACATATGACTCTTCACAAGGTTTTGTTCTTTAAAAACTGATTCAGTTGCCCAGTGTCCCAAGAGCCCGATTCCCAAAGCATTGAGTTCAGGGTATCTATTATTAAACAGCCTGGTGGTATTCCATGCCATTTGGATCTTAGGGAGGGAGTTTCATGTATTTACACTATACTTAATTGAAAATCTTTTACCCCTTAAACAGCAACAAGCATTAACTGGAAGGAGGTGTGACCCATTGAGCGCTTTTCTTGGTCCCCTTGTCAAACTGTAGCTGTGACGGACTGGCCATAAAGCTGCCCTGTTCCGGGGATGCCTGTGGCTTGAAAGAAAGCAAGATTTTGCAAGAGAATTCCTTTGAAGTAGCCATTAGTTTAAACATTAGGGAGGATTATGGTCTTTTACTTCTGAGTATATGACAGAGTTTCTGTAATCTGAGCATCTGTTCCCAGTGTGAGCCCCACTTGCTACAGAGACTGTCTCCTTGATCTTGGGCAAGTTACTTAAGCTCCCCGTGCCTCAGTTTCCCCATCTACAGAATGGAGGGATAGTAATTTTAAGGTCAGGCTTGACAAAGCCCTGGCTGGGATGATTTAATTGGGGATGGGTCCTGCTTTTGAGCAGGGGGTTGGACTAGATGACCTCCTGAGGTCCCTTCCAACCCTGATATTCTATGATAATACTTACCCTGCGAGTTAAGTATTACTAGTTATCTGAGAAGATAAACATGCAACTTATAAAGCATCCTCAGATGAAAGGTGATGGAGAAGCACAAAATAGCATTATTATGGTTTCGATGATTTAACTGGGAATTGGTCCTGCTTTGAGCAGGGGGTTGGACTAGATGACCTTCTGGGGTCCCTTCCAACCCTGATATTCTATGATTCTATGATTCTATGATTCTACACTTTGGGTAGGAATTTGCCAGTTTAAAAAAAAAAGGCCTCCACTTTTGCAGGAGATCCCCATTGAAATACACATGCTACTTGACGCCTGCTGTAAATTGCCAGGCGAAAGCGTGAATGAACTGAGAATGCAGCATCATGGACACAGTTATTTGCAGTGCAAAACACACTCCACATAAATGGGGGCTTGGTATGAAGCTTATTTCTGTAGTTTATTTTTATCACTGTATTTTGAGCTAGTAGGTCAGGATTCATGTAACTGTAACTCTGAGGTGCTGAGTGATGAATACGTTCCAAAAGCATAACGTCTAATAGTCTGGTTGTAATCTGATTTAAGAAAAATCTGAAAATTGTAACACACTATGCTAATCGACTCCTTCTTTGCACCAAGCAGGATATTTTTTTTTTACCCTTTAAGTGCAGTTCTCCTGTCAAAAGCAGCCTTACATAAAACACATGGGCGGGGGAACAAGAGAGAGGTGATTAATTCCCAAGTTTTCCTCAGGTGTTAGGCCAGAAAATTCATGACGATATTATTTATATCGTTGTTACAACCAGGATCTCATGGTGCTAAGGGCTGTACAAACAGAGAACAAAAAGACAGTCCCTTCCCCAAAGAGCTTAGAATCCAAGTAAGAATCTGAAAGTCATGCTGGCTTGTGCATTGCCAAGAATTAGAGATGCTGCAGCTGGAACTCAGTTTGACTAATCTGGCTATACACAAGCCAGCTCTCCCTCTCAGCTTTGCTGGCTTTGCAGGGCTAGCAGAAGTAGTTTGGTCAGTAAAGTAAGCAGAAAGATAACAAACAAATGCACATAAGTGGCAGGTCAGAGTAAAGGGAACTGTCTAATATCCTCGCTTTTCAAGCCAGAACTAAACTTTAAAAATGTTCCAGTACTTAGAGCAGCAGTGAAGCTTGCATTTTGCCTTCAAAACACCTCTTTTGGACTCCTTTTTAAGCAGACCTGTTAGGTACAACCAGATGCTTAATCACCTCCCATGATTAAAAAGCCAGGCAGCCCAGGATATTGTACCAATTTCACAATAAAATCTGCTGGGTGCATGTGTCTAGGGAGTACAGGGTGCGTTGTCGGCAGCCCTCTGCTTTTTTTTATGCTGAGGTGCATGGATGGGAAATTGGTACTTTGAAAAATGATTGCTCATCAGCTTTTGCTACGGTCATCACTATGGGCTGGCTGGCTGTGGTATGGAATAGTCGACCATTTCCAGATGCTGGACAGTAGGTGTCCTGATTTCAGGTGGAGAGTCCACATGAATCATTGGAGAGGTACTGGAACATTTCACAGACAAAACCTGCAATCAGTCTTGTCACTGTATGGGCAGGCCACCTTGAAATTGTGTGAACCTGTATCTGATTAGATTTTCTAGTACATTAATCTTGTGAGATGAGGTTTTCTAAGGAGGATACTTGGGTGAAAGGGGGAATGGCTTAGCTCAGTGCCTGAAGGTCACAGCATTGATAAACACACACTGGAGATGAGTTCAGATGTGTCTGTGTACATTTGGATTGGTTGAGAGTGAGCTAAAGCAGAACGACTTACTCCAAGTGTGTGGTAAGGACCCTTAGCGTGCCCAAATAGAGCAGCTGGTGATATAAAGCTTTAGCCAGCTTTCTAGCCAAGGTGTGGTGAGGATCCAGTCTAGCAGGGCTTCCTGGAGACCTACAGAACATACCTGTGCTTCATATTTGATCTTTCTTAATGAACATTGCACTATGGGCTGATGCACGGGATCAGCCTTGTTCTGCTGGGTCGGCTCCCAAAGTCACAGCAGTAAGGACGGTTGCTTGGTTTTCATTCCACTGAAGGTGTTGGAGCTCCAGCCAGACAGGCTGGGTCTATTTTTGGGAAGGAACTAATGCTGAGCTCTGGGCTCAGGTTGGGCACTAGTCCTGATCTTGCATGAGCACAGCCAAAGGGGCAGGAATAACAGCATCCCACCATACATTGGGACTCTATATAGAGCAGTGAGACACCTGCTTCCCCCAGTTAAGGAGCTTTTCCTGCATGTTGCTTGTAAACAGAGAACGGTTTGTCTAATAAACTCCCCCCCTCTCTGTGTATATGAAAGGGCCCCATAGCCCGTATCCAGGCCTCCAGTCCCATTCCCCTACTCCCTGGTATGCTGACCAAGGAGCAAAACGCTAGCTCCCCTGTGCTCGTACAGGTGTTGCTTGTGCTCTGGGGGTGGTAGCATGAGGAGTGCTGCGTCGCTGCTTTGGGGAGACCGCAAACTGCCTGGCTGTGAGCACGAGTGTGGAAGAACAGTCCAAGTGTCTGCGTTTCAACACAGTGATTGACTTTGCTGAGGGGGTAGCTTGTGGACCTAGACTGAGTCCAAAGCAGCTTGTCTGATGCTTACAACTGGGGGATGATGTTAGAGCTGCTGTTGTTGATTATCTAAAATCTCTTGCTTTTTCATCTAATTGCAGGAGCCGGTAACTGAAGACCAGAGAAGAGGCTGCTATTGAGTGCTCATCATCTGTTTCCTTTAGAAATGTGAGGTGCTGGTTAGGAGACTCAGACTTATAAATTCCCTCTGTGTTGGCTAAGCACTCGCAGCCCTAACCTTCCTGCAGAACTGTCCTTCATGTATCGACTGCTGTCCCGAAATTATCCCGACCAAGGTAATTAGACAGAATGCTGTTAACCCTTGATATCAGAGATCAGACCCTCAAAAACTAACTCCACACACGCTGATGCCAAGGAGCTAGCAGAGTTCAAACTGTCTGGATCAGCATGCTCTACAAGTTACCTCCTGCAGGGGGTTTGCGTAAATCATTGCTCAAGCCCTGCATGTCTTTGGATTTAAATGTGTTGCAGCTGTTTACCACTGCATGGTGCTGATGGTACGTCCCTCTCATAGGGATTGCTGTGCCAGGTCAGACCATTGGTCCATGTGAGCCCACACTGGGGGTAAGCTCTCGGTGGTACATCTCTCCCCGATGGGGAGTTAGGCACCTGAATGTTTGGTTCCCTCTGTTTCCCTCCAGAGACCTTGAATGTGTTTGTGTGTCCCAGGGTCAGATCAGCTGCAGCTCTAAGGCCTGCCTGTTATGCGCACCCACCTAGATGTGAAAAAGGAGCTGCCATTCAGACTGTAGATGGTGTATGGGGGAGTCAAAACAAAAAGTCTTTAAAACAAAATATTCTCATTGCTGTTTAGATTAGGCCTAAAAGTTCATCTGTAAGGGAGCTGGGATGGGGGATTCTGCTGAAAAGTGGCTGCCTTATCAATAAAACAGTTGCACTGTGCCCTCCCACCGTGGCAGCCCTAACACCACACTTCTCATATGTGATGCCCAGTGCATGCTGCTGCTTGAGCACCTCTGGCCTGGTGCCCCTCTCTAGTCTCGCTCAGACTCTCTTGGGCTGTGGGGACTTGCAAATGATTTTTGTACTCCGTCACAGGGAGTGCCATTTAGTTCTGAGCAGGGGCATGTGTGGGTGTCCTTGTGCTTCATGGAGAAGGTGAGGGAACGTTAATTGTTGTAAGGACAGGGCTGGGGTGGCAGGAACGTTACGCATCCTGGAACATCCCCCCAGTCTAACACCTGGTGTCACGTGATCTGGATAACATTAAAGCGTGAGACTATCCAGCCAGATCCTGGTCTGTAGCTCTGTCCCATCTGTGTCTGTCCAGCAGAGCAAAGGGAACAGAGGGCAGTCAGGAATTTCCCTGACATCAAGCTGGCATAACGAGTTTCATGCTACCTGCTCCCTTCTCCTGGGGCAGAGAAGTGCTGGAGTGGGCCTCCCTAAAGCATCAGACACTCCAGCCATTCTTGGCCCAAAGAGCAGTCTTGGGAGAACTGTGGTAGTCAGCATAGTTTCAAGTAGTCCTTAGCTTACATTAATTACACTAGAAGATATTTTTATCCCCGGCTGGCTCCAGCATCTGCATGTCAGCCAGACATAGGATCTGGCCATCACATTCTAGTCAAACCTGTCTTGTCCTGTTCCCCTCCACCACACAAAAGAGAAGATTTGATATTCTGAGTAAAGAGCAAAGGCCCCTCCTTGCTCTTAGCCTAGCATCACTGCTTGATCCTGTACAGGAAGAATAATCCTGCGCTTGACATCCGCTTGTCACCGTGGAAACAACTATAGGGCTGGCCCTTTGAGGGAGTGAAGTGTGTTTGGTCAGAAGGCAAGTGTAGCAAAATCCGTTTTTGCCACCCTGCCATTCTGACAAGAAATAAATATGTGCTCTGGTTAGTGAGCTCTTCATACACCCATTGTTGCATCCACGAGATACTCTCTTGGGAGGGATTTCAGTGTTCCACTCCTGGCATTGTGGTTTAGTAGGTCCCACTTGCAAACCCGATGAGAGAAATGTCTAAAAACTTGTGATAACGGGTAAGTAGCACCTTCCCCTCCATTAGCAGCAGCTCTGTTATAAAACTTGTTACGTAGTTTTTTTAAGTCTTTGCAACTTGAACATATTTCTCTTGAGGGCAGAGTTAAGTAGTCAACTTCTTAGCAGCAAAGCAAACTCTACATCTTTAGTTTGGCCATTAAAACTAGTCTGTGAAGATCCCAGTGTATGCAGAATAACTCTCCCTAACAATTGTACATAGTGGCAGCATGTCACTAAGCTCCGCACTCCAGATTGGCGCAGTCTGCAGCGCCTCCAGAGAATACATTCTGCGTGTGCTGTTAGGTCAGCATGTTCACCTCCAGAGGACAGATGTCATGGGACTTCTTTTAGGCTAGCTATTCTGATGCATTGCCTCAAAGATTTGTGGAGGCAGGAAGGTGCACAGACCTCAGACACTGAGCGTGCCCATCAGCACCAGGGCAGGAATTGAAACAGCGTTGCTTGGAGCTACCTCTGGGATTTCCCAAAGGGCTTGGTGTTGGCCTTCAAGCTTGTCTACAGTGGGAAAGTTATTGAAATAGCTGTTCCGGATTAACTCCCTGTGTGGACATTTACTGCTGAATAAGAGTATCGTTTTCTAATTTAGTTTAAAACTCAATCCACCTCCAAAGTGGATTAAGCTAAATAAGAAAAAGGCACTCGTATTCTAGAAGAGTATGTCTGCATGGGGCCTGAGACAGATGTCGCTATTCTGGGAGACTTCCGTGTGTAGAGACCCTGACTGCTCCTGGTGACACTAGTGGAAAGCGCTGGCTTCAGTGGAGCAGTTAGGCCAAAGCTGCATGTGTCTCAAACTCCCACTCTCCAGTATTAAAGGGCAAGAAAATTCTCAGCTGGGTTTAGGGCAGAGTACCCCTTCCCCCACTATGGGATCATGGAAATAATCCCCTGTTGTCAGTCAATGCTGTGTCTTGTCCCAGCCTGTCACCTGCAGCACTCATACTGACAAGCTCTGACCTTACCCTGCCTGCCCCACCTTAGTAGGGCGTTAACAACATGTACATGTGACCTTACAGCTAACTTGTTATCAGAAGCTGGGTTGAGTTTTGATCTAAAAGACCCATGCAATAAATAACCAACATACACACACACACACCCCTTTCAAAGCATATCCAAAAGGGGTCTGGCAGTTTCGGGGAGCCTAAATGAAATAGAAGCAAGCTGTTTATAACCTTTTATCTAGTAGGTTGCAGATAAGGTACTGCAACTGCAAGGGGACATCTTAGAGAAAAGGAGACCTACTCTGATGTCCCCTCTGCTCTGGCAGAGTTAGGCAAAGCGCTCCTGAACTCTGCACTCAGCTGCTCTTGTCTCTTGAGGTTACAAGCTCTCTGCTGCTCTAACACCCGCAGGTTTTTCATTTGTGGGTTTGGATTGTGAGGAATCAATCCTATTGATTCTTTTCAACCCTCTCTCCATGTTAGTTATCCTGGGTTAGTTAGGATTAGTTAGGACCCACCAAAGGCACTTGTACCTGAGCTGGAAACCAGGGCTATGCTGTCAGAGACTGCCCAGCACCATCTGCCTTGTGTAGAAATACAGCCCTTTTCCAAAATCGGAGCCAGATCTGGTGTTTGGAGAGTGCCTCCTGCAGAGAGAGACGGGGCCCAGTTCCTTGGTGCCCTTGCACTTGTGGTAGCATGTCGCAGCAGCTTCACGGTGGTGGGAGTGACTGTCTCAAGGCACAGGACAGCAGTGAGCTGGGGCAGAATGTCTGTATGCAGGATAAATCAGTGGTGGTCTTCCTTACAAGAAAGCTTCACCTGACCGCCCAGCAACTTGATGCTCCTCCAGGGTTAGAAACAAGGGGAAGTTTGAGAAGCCCGTTGTCAAAAGTTACTCTCTGGTTTCCTTTATTGAAAAAAATAAAAAAACAAAAACAAGTGCATTGAGCTATAGTTTTATTTGTGGAAGTGTTCAGGATGGGCTGAAAACCTAGAGCTTGCTAGTCTGATTATGGGTACATAGGGTGATTAGCAACAGTGGTACGAGCTAATAGCCATTGGGCCACCATTCCTGCGCTGGTTATGCACTTCTGAAAATGGGGTCCCACAACTTGGTAGCAGATTTTCAAGATTACCCAGGAGCTCCCCTGAAGAAGAATGGAGGCTATCGGGAAACCTGGCCAAACGCGCTCAAACCAGCATTGTGGAGGGAGCTGCTTTGGTTGCACTTTAAGTGCTTTTGGGGACATCACTGTGCGTTTGTTTGCGCGTTGCACAGCGCAGTAATGTTACACTGCATAAAGCTAAAACAATGAGGCATGTAGAGAAAAGAGACACAGTTAAGAGTTTAGTTGATTTCTCAGGGGTGAAAATAACCTGAGTGTGAGCTTTTGTTTTGTTTCCCATGTTTTGGAAATACTGTTCCTAAAAGCTGTCCATGGCTGTACTTTTGTTCGTATTTCAATAAAACCTGCTTTTTGGATTGCTCACACTGCCTTGTCATCTTACACCACTTTAGCAGGCCATTTTATTTCCTTTTCCTTTGTCTTCCAACAAAAATGAAGAGAAAAATAACCTGTTTATAGCATCTCTCTAATCCTATAAGCAGCCCTGTCTGCTCTCAAGAATTCCATCGTCTCAGAATGGTAGATTATATTACCTCCAGCACCGACTGGTGAATTCTAGATTGTAGTGAGATTGGTGTGATTGAGCTGTGTATGCCTTTAACAAGGCGGTGCATTGAAGAATAAATCTGATTTAAGGAGGTAATTGATCCAGTCTAGCAAGAGGAAAATGAGCCCCCAGTAGTGGCAACCTAGAACAGCACAAATAGATTTTAGGCTGTAGGTAACATTTCCAGTGCTTAAATTACTTAAGAGCCTTTGGCCTTGTTGGTGTGGGCAAATATTTTTTGGTTTAAGTGAATGGTTAAAATTCAGACTTTCTAGCTGCATGGGTCTGATGCTCGTGGACATTGAGTTCAGTATCCAAAGGGCCTTGGTTTGGTTTATATCAATTGAGGAAGGGGTTTAAGCTAAACCACCCCCAGTAACCCACTCTTCTACTGGAATAAGAGTGCCCCTGCAGGGACGTTCACCACTGGCATCACTATTCCCAAACAGCTGCATTGACCTGAGTTCCAGTCATGCCCATCACTCATTTCTCAGTTTCCAATGCAAACAATATTAGGAAATACAAAATTAAGATTTAAACATAAATTCCATTGTCTCATAAAACAGCAAGACTCCTAATTTATTCTGTCACAAAACCAACCCCACCCCCTGAGCCTTAGCTTGAACCAAATTACCAATTCTAATGAACGTGATGTTGAGTCGGAAGTGCACTAGCTACTGCATCTGTCAGTATCTTCCTCAGTTTGTATAACTTATGGTAAAGTAATAACACAGACACTGACCTTACATGTAAACAAAATACCAATCACAATGACTAACCTAATCTTCAGCCTTGGCAGTCTGCAAAGCACATCAGTCAGTTTCATGGTATTCCCTTGATAGCCAAGACCTAAATCCCATTTTCAAAAGTGAATGAGAAACTTGAGTCTAAGCTCAGTGAAAATCAAAGGAGTTCACCATCCTAAGTCAGTTATTGAAAATATGAACCTGTTACCAGTTTAGTTTAAACAGAGATTGTTCCTTGAACACTTGTCTGTAATTCTTCACACTTTTCTTTTGGAAGCTATTTCTAAAATCTTTTATGAATGAAAGAAAAAATCCCCATCATTTTGAAGCCTGTGACACACAATTTAAAACAGAAGGACATCATCAGCTAGGGGAAACTGTCAGAACTCTACATTGGAGCGATGGCAATCTATGTCAGCAGCCAGCTGTGGCCGAGAGCTAACAAAGAAGGTAACTTAAACCTGGCTGTGCAAAGGCTTATCTAAATGTGCTTCGCTGTAGTCACGTGTGGTCCCATTGAATGGGACTCTGCACATAGCATTAAATACATGTTTGCAGGACGCAGGCTTACAAGTCAGCCGTGCATGTCACACGAGTTTGGCTTTCAGAAGCAGAGAACTTTTACATTGGGATAGGTTTGTTCTGTTGCTGTTTGGTGCTGTGCCCTTAGAACTTGAGCTGAAGCGAGTTTGAATAGTCCCTAGGACAATTCCGCTTTGGGAAGGTTCTTTAAGAAAGTGTTAAGTTCCCTGGTGCTGCGGTGCATTAGCTCTGCTGTCTTTGCTTTGATCACATTTTTTAGGTATCAGTTTAAAATAGTCTCAACATTGTGTTTTGGGTATTGCAAAGGGAAACAAACACTTCAAGCACCTGCCAGAATTAATCCAGGTAAAAATGTCTGATTTGGGGAGGTGGGGGAATAAACTTTTAAATAACCCCTCCCAGGTCCCTGCAGAGCTGGGGTTCTCATAACGTGTGTGACTCCTTGTTTATCTTTGCTGCCTGTGACTACATTTTTTAAAGCACAAACGGCTCCAAGACCTGCAGCTGTGCTTGTCAGACAGGAGTTTGAAATCCCCTTTATTTATGTGCGGAGCATTTAGAGCAGCCTGGAAGCTGAGCATCCATCCCACCAGGCTGGAGAAGCATCTCAAACACTGTGGACCCCTTTATGGCACCTTAAGAAGAGGCATATTTCTGTCAATAGCTTCAGCAAATTGTCTATTTCATGTTTGGCTGTGAAATACAGACCGCCTGATGGAAACCTTATTTCAGAATGTCAACGCTGGGAGCTTTGAAGGGCAGGCAGCGTTTGCAGCCCTTGCATTCGCTCCTCTCACATGCGGCGGGCACCCCATGGGGCCGAGAGTTGCTTTTCTTTCTTTCCACGCTTTCCGAGGCGCTGTGTGGCTGGAAGGCTGCAATTGAGGCTTTGGCTGTGCAATCTCCTTCTGGGCTTTGCTTCCAGACTTGTTTAAATTGGGTTCTTTGCAGACCTGCTTTTCTCAGCCTCATGTCTGTGTTTCAGCCTGAGAGGATAAAAGCATTTAGCCACTACCCACTCCACTGTGGAGCGAATAATCCCCACGAAGCCCTGCAGGTACGGGGAGGGTGGCAGGTATACTTCTTAATTGCAAAAATAAAGTACCGACCCAACTGTTAATTTGGCATTTTATCTGTAATCAGCGAGCGCTAGGGCAGGCCTGTTCCTGAGGTAAGCTGCAGCTGATGGCAGAAGGGCAAGCTAGGGGCCTTATCCTGTTACTGCGGATACAACGAGCCGGGGGGAACAGTTTAAGCTCTGGGGTGGATGTTGCCCAGTGAGCTGAGCCAAGGTCAGATTCCAAGGCTGGGTGGCTGGCTGGAGTCACTAGGTTTGGGGATGGCAGGATGAGTTTTAGAGTGCCTGGTTTGTTTCTGGGTCCCTGGGGGACTCCCCATTCACTTTGGCTTGGGAGGGCGGCGAGGTGGCAATTACCCCTCAAGATGCTGTCCTGGTAGGCATGGCCCTGTGGCATTGTGGGAGACAGGACAGGAGTGACCTCTGGAGGGAGGGTTTGAGCCCACCCCTTGCACTAGTGACCCCTCCCCAGCCACGGCAGAGTGCAGCCCACCCTGTGGGCGTAAGGGGGAGCTGGGATCTGCGTGCCCCTGCGCAGCAGCCTCCCTCAGGGCAAAGCACCCCTGGCTCCTGACGTGGGTAGAAAGCTGGCTAGATTGTCGGGCTCAACGGGTAGTGATCAATGGCTCCATGTCTAGTTGGCAGCCGGTGTCAAGTGGAGTGCCCCAAGGGTCGGTCCTGGGGCCGGTTTTGTTCAATATCTTCATAAATGATCTGGAGGATGGTGTGGATTGCACTCTCAGCAAATTTGCGGATGATACTAAACTGGGAGGAGTGGTAGATACGCTGGAGGGGAGGGATAGGATACAGAAGGACCTAGACAAATTGGAGGATTGGGCCAAAAGAAATCTGATGAGGTTCAATAAGGATAAGTGCAGCGTCCTGCACTTAGGACGGAAGAACCCAATGCACAGCTACAGACTAGGGACCGAATGGCTAGGCAGCAGTTCTGTGGAAAAGGACCTAGGGGTGACAGTGGACGAGAAGCTGGATATGAGTCAGCAGTGTGCCCTTGTTGCCAAGAAGGCCAATGGCATTTTGGGAAGTATAAGTAGGGGCATAGCGAACAGATCGAGGGACGTGATCGTTCCCCTCTATTCGACATTGGTGAGGCCTCATCTGGAGTACTGTGTCCAGTTTTGGGCCCCACACTTCAAGAAGGATGTGGATAAATTGGAGAGAGTCCAGCGAAGGGCAACAAAAATGATTAGGGGTCTGGAACACATGAGTTATGAGGAGAGGCTGAGGGAGCTGGGATTGTTTAGCCTGCAGAAGAGAAGAATGAGGGGGGATTTGATAGCTGCTTTCAACTACCTGAAAGGGGGTTCCAAAGAGGATGGCTCTAGACTGTTCTCAATGGTAGCAGATGACAGAACGAGGAGTAATGGTCTCAAGTTGCAGTGGGGGAGGTTTAGATTGGATATTAGGAAAAACTTTTTCACTAAGAGGGTGGTGAAACAGTGGAATGCGTTACCTAGGGAGGTGGTAGAATCTCCTTCCTTAGAGGTTTTTAAGGTCAGGCTTGACAAAGCCCTGGCTGGGATGATTTAACTGGGAATTGGTCCTGCTTCGAGCAGGGGGTTGGACTAGATGACCTTCTGGGGTCCCTTCCAACCCTGATATTCTATGATTCTATGATTCTATGAAATGGCCTGGCTCCTCAGCCTCAGGCACTGTGCAGCCTGTCCCACCCCAGCCCTTTAACACCAGCCATGGTCCTTGCCCCAAGGACAGCACAGTCTGGCATGGCCAAGAGAGGGGGAAGGGGAGAAGACAAAGAGCCCCCTGCTCTTCCTCCCCCCCCAGTCTCAGGGCTAGTCTACACTGGCACTGCTGTGGCAGCGCTTTAACGTGGCTTGTGTGGTCACGGCACAGCGGTGGGGCTCCCAGCGCTCTAAAAAACCCACCTCCACGAGGGGAATAGCTCCCAGCGCTGGGGCCTTGTCTACACGGGCACTTTGCAGCGCTGAAACTTGCTGTGCTCAGGGGGGTGTTTTTTTACACCCCGGAGTGAGCAAGTTGCCGTGCTGTAAAGTGCCCGTGTAGACCAGCCCTCACCCTCTTCTGCCGAGTAGCAGGGCCCCGCGCCAGCTGAGCCTTTCTGGAAACCAGGAGGATGGTGGCGTAGTTCATCTTAACCTCGGAGGATGGGACAAGAAGCCATGGGCTTAAATTGCAGCAAGGGAGGTTTAGGTTGGACGTTAGGAAAAACTTCCTACCTGTTAGGGTGGTGAAGCACTGGAATAAATTGCCTAGGGAGGTGGTGGAATCTCCATCATTGGGGATTTTTAAGAGCAGGTTGGACAAACCCCTGTCAGGGATGGTCTAGATAATATTTAGTCCTGCCATGAGTGCAGGGGACTGGACTAGACGACCTCTCAAGGTCCCTTCCAGTCCTACGCTTCTATGATGTTCATCAAAATAAGAGACTCAAACATTTTGCCTCCAAAAAAGGCTACAATAAGTTATAATGCCATTTGTTTTGCCGAATGACTCTGTTTTAATATGACAGGTTTCAGAGTAACAGCCGTGTTAGTCTGTATTCGCAAAAAGAAAAGGAGTACTTGTGGCACCTTAGAGACTAACCAATTTATTTGAGCATGAGCTTTCGTGAGCTACAGCTCACTTCATCAGATGCATACCGTGGAAACTGCAGCAGACTTTATATACACACAGAGAATATGAAACAATACCTCCTCCCACCCCACTGTCCTGCTGGTAATAGCTTATCTAAAGTGATCATCAGGTTGGGCCATTTCCAGCACAAATCTAGGTTTTCTCACCCTCCACCCCCCACACAAATTCACTCTCCTGCTGGTGATAGCCCATCTAAAGTGACAATTGTTAGTCTGTATTCGCAAAAAAGATGGATTTGTGCTGGAAATGGCCCAACCTGATGATCACTTTAGATAAGCTATTACCAGCAGGACAGTGGGGTGGGAGGAGGTATTGTTTCATATTCTCTGTGTGTATATAAAGTCTGCTGCAGTTTCCACAGTATGCATCTGATGAAGTGAGCTGTAGCTCACGAAAGCTCATGCTCAAATAAATTGGTTAGTCTCTAAGGTGCCACAAGTACTCCTTTTCTTTCTGTTTTAATATAAACACTTGTTTTGATTTTGTTCTTGTGTTTCATCAAAAAATTTTCATCTTGAAAATAAATGCTTAAGCCAGGGCCTCTGCAAAGCAAACCGGGCTGCTGGGGCAGCAGATGGCGCTGGAGAGCTGGTATAGGGAATCCCTTTGTCAAGTCTCCCTTGCCTTCTTCAGGGGTGGGAGGGCAGGTGGTCAAGTGATTAGAGCAGAGGGACAGCGAATCAGATCTTCAGGACTCTGTTCCCAACTCTGGGGTGGAAGTGGGGTCTAGTGATTACAGCAGGAAGGGGGAGGGGCTGAGAGCCAGGACTCCTGGGTTCTATTTCCTGGCTCTGTTGCCTGGGGAGGTGAACACGGCTTCCCACATCAATAACAACATGGCTCTACAGAGTGCACTGAGCACCCCATCACCGCCACCCTGGAACGGGTGCCCGAGGGATTGTCTGCCAGGCTCAGGGGGGCTCCAAACCCCAGTGCCCCCACCACCACCACCAGAACCTGCATTTCCAGGTGCCAGGCATGCCTGGAAACCTAACTCTCCCTGGGCCAGGAGCCTCGAAACATGCCAGCAAGTGATGGCACCCAGGCCAGCTGGGAGAGGCTGGAAAAACTGGCTGACTCAGAGAGGAGATGGATGAAATGGGACCTGCACTGACCCAGCCCCTGCCTTGTTCTGCCCCCACCGCCATCCTGCTTTGGCAGGGCAGCACAGGGAATGGGGCTGGCAGTGCAAGGGGGCAGCAGTGGGTTGGGGGTAGCAGTAGCAGGGTGGAGGGGCTGCAGTGCAGCAGTGACTCCGGGACGAGCCCACGTCCTGGGCTGGCTCCCGATGGGGCTGGCTCTAAGGAGTTTTCTCCAGGCTGCAGGCCATGGGGCTGGGCATCCTGCTGGAGAGGGAGAGGGGGGTTCCCTTGGCATCGCTCAGGGTCTCTCCCAGCCCTGCAGGTCTGGGCCATTGTGAGGCAGGCAGCCCAGGGGACCCCCTCCCAGTGGCTGGGCTTTGGTGAAGCATGTGGGAGGGCAGGGCTGGGGGCTTTCTCTGGGGTAGAGCAGTCACATAAACACCTGCCCCAGGGGATGCTTGGAGGCTGCTATCTCCTGGGGGGAGTGGGAAGGGGGCTGTCCCTGTCCCAGTGCCCTGGAGCTGCCAGTCACTACAGCTATACTGATCCCCTAAAGATGAGGTGGGAGCCCATCCCCCACAAGCTGCAGACGTAACTAAAAACCGCTTAAGAAGGGCTCCTGTCTCCAGCACTCAGACACCCAGCTCCCAATGGGGTCCAAACCCCAAATAAATCTGTTTTACCCTGTATAAAGCTTATACAGGGTAAACTCATAAATTGTTCGCCCTCTATAACACTGATCGAGAGATACGCTCAGCTGTTTGCCCCCCAGGTATGAATACTTACTCTGGGTTAATAAGTAAAAAGTGATTCTATTAAATAAAAAAAGTAGGATTTAAGTGGTTCCAAGTAGTAACAGACAGAACAAAGTAAATTCCCAAGCAAAATAAAATAAAACGTAAGTCTAAGCCTAATACAGTAGAAAACTGAATATAGATAAAATCTCACCCTCAGAGATGTTTCAATAAGCTTCTTTCACAGACTGGACACCTTCCTAGTCTGGGCACAATCCTTTCCCCTGGTACAGTCCTTGTTTCAGCTCAGGTGGCAGCTAGGGGATTTCTCATGACTGCAGCCTCCTTTGTTCTGTTCCACCCCCTTATACATCTTTTGCACAAGGCGGGAATCCTTTGTCCCTCTCTGGGTTCCCACCCGTCCTAAATGGAAAAGCACCAGGTTAAAGATGGATTCCAGTTCAGGTGACATGATCACATGTCACTGTAAGATTTCATTACCCACTTGCTAGCACACGTACACAGGAAGACTTACAAGTAAACAGAGCCATTTACAACCAATTGTCCTGGTTAATGGGAGCCATCAAGATTCCAAGCCACCGTTAATGGCCCACACTTTGCGTAATTACAAATAGGACCTCAGAGTTATATTTCATATTTCTAGTTTCAGATACAAGAATGATACATTTATACACATTGGATGAACACACACAGTAGATTATAAGCTTTGTAATGATACCTTACAAGAGACCTTTTGAATGAAGCATATTCCAGTTACATCATAGTCACGCTTATTAGCATATTTTCATAACATCATATGAGTGCACCGTCACAGTTAGCAAATGGTGGAATGGGCCAGGAGAGGTAAAGTGGCCTGTTAACATAGGACAAAGAGGGGGGGCTAGTGGTTAAGGCTCAATTCCTAACGGCTAGACACTGAAAATCATGGGCTGATCAGACACTGGTTCTCCGACTTATTACAACCACCTGTAACCCACCAGCCCCCTTGTTCTCCTGCCCCTGCAGCGGTGTTAACGCACCACCACACCTCACATGGTCACTTACAACATGTGCTAACTCCTTACGCTGAACAATCTGTGCACTTGCCCATTGCTGTGAGCTGGGAGAACTTCACACCCGAAGAAGGGCTTGGTGTGGCTCTGAAGCTCTCTCTCTCCAGCAGAAGTTGGTCCAATGAAAGAGATCCCCCCTGCCCCCCCTCTGTATGCTGGGACCCACTTGGCTACAGCTACACTGCAAACACTAAGACCCCTGGGCATAGACAGCTGCCCCTTGCCCATTGGCTGTCTGTGAGGGTGCCATGGGGGGAGAGGTAGTCTCCTCCCACCCATTGGGTTCCACTGCACCATGCACCTACCTGGCCTGGACTGGGGACATCAGCTGTAAGTTCAGCCCTGTGCTTCCCTAGCCAAGCTGGTTGCAGCACCATGGAGGCAGGTAGCTTGGTACTGCCAACCCAGTCACCTCTACTGCCCACCTCATTCTTCCACACAAGCCCACAACACCAACTGGCTACAAGACAATCCTTGAGCAACACGGTGAAGACAACCTCTCTCCTCTACTACAACCCCCAGCTTTGTAGCTCTACTACAACCGAGCATCCCTCCCAGCTCAGCCCAGCCCAACCCTCTGTTGCCCCCCACCATCCCCCGCAGCACGACCCTCCATCACCCTCCCAGCTCAGCCCAACCGTCCGTCACCCCACGACTATCCCTCCCAGCTCAGCCCAGCCCGACCCTCCATCACCCTCCCAGCATCCCTCCCAGCTCAGCCCAGCCCGACCCTCCATCACCCCCCACCATCCCTCCCAGCCCGACCCTCCATCACCCTTGCAGCATCCTCCCAGCTCAGCCCAGACCTACCCTCCATCACCCACCCAGCGTCCCTCCCAGCTCAGCCCAGCCCAGCCCAACCCTCCATCACCCCCCAGCATCCCTCCCAGCTCAGCCCAGACCTACCCTCCATCACCCCCCCACCATCCCTCCCACTTCAGCCCAGCCCAATCCTCCGTCACCTCCCATCCCTCCCAGCTCAGCCCAGTCTGACCCTCCGTCGTCCCTCCACCATCCCTCCCAGCCTGACACTCCACCACCCTCCCAGCTCAGCCCAGCCAGACCCTCCGTCACCCCCCAGCATCCTCCCAGCTCAGCCCAGGCTGACCCTCTGTAGCCCCCCAGCATCCCTCCCAGGCTGACCCCTCCATGGCCTGCCTACAAGCCCCACTCACAGGGCATCTGAGTGCAGGAGGTGGCTTAAGAGCAGAGAGGTGCCTCCCCACTGGCACAGGCGCTGATCCCCCCAGGGGCTGCCCCCCCCCAGCCCAGTGCCCTGGGGCCGAGGTGTCACTCAAAGCTGAGCAGAGCGCCAGGCCCAGATTCAGATTGTGACCCAAACAGCTTCCCAGGGGGAAGGGCAGCGGCGACCCTGCCCCAGCGGAGAGTGACCCCGTTCCCCACACTCTGCTATCATGGCCACAGGCCGCGGCTCCTTCTCCCCATGGCTGTGGCTCTGCCCTTCTCGCCATGACCCCGGGGCTCCCTGCTAGCGCAGGGCCCTGGGGTGTCTGTCATAGGAAAGGGGCTCACAGGCCTTTCTGCGCCGGCAGTTTCAGGCCTCGGTAGCCCAGTGGCGCTGCTGCCCCAGCACAGACAGGCGGAGCTGCCCCAAGTTGCAGTTGGCACTGGGCCATGCCCCGCCGGCTGCAAAGGGCAGGTCCCCGCAGCACACCTAGCGCAGCTGTGCACCAGGGAGTGGGCGGGTTGTTTCGCTGCACGGTGATGCCAGGATGGTGCATTGAACTGGATAAAACCCACAGCGACAACAGTCAGCTTGTGGGCTCTGGGGAGGAAGGCAGAGGTGGCTCTTTGAGCCCTGCTGTAGGGCGCACCCAAACCCAGCACCACTCCCATCCTGCCAGCTTTGGGTAAGGTGGCCCCCATACCTCCAGTGCCTGGGCCCCTCAGGGGCTTCAGTGCCTTTATCCTCACAATCCTCCCCCAACTGCAGGGCCACTACCCTCATCATGTGAGGGAAACTGAGGCACGGGAAACTAAGGGCTGGATTTAGGCACCAAAGTCCCACTGAACCCCAGGAGTTCAGCATCTACATACCTGTGGAAGCCTGGCCTGAAGGGCAGTGCCAGGGCACGGCTCCCCAGGGACTGCACAGAGCTCAGCAGGGACAAGTTTTTCCCTGCCCCGTGGACTCACCAGCGAAGCTTTGGGGCAGGTTCTTGTATCTGCACTGGCCAGGTGAGTCCCATGGCTCCCTGAACGGGCAGGACCCCTGTGCAGCCAGCAGGAGGCAGCGCAGCACCTGGGAGCTGCACGTGGCTCTGTGGGCAGGGCCTGTGCACTGCACGGGGGAACAATCCCCTCTGCAGCCAGCCAGAGCAGCCAGTGGCCTGGGCAGGGGGGATTCTGCACCCCTGGGGGCAGAGGGGCAGCTCATGGAGGGGGGGTAATCCGGGGGAAGGGGGGGGCTCTGGAGCCATGTTTGGCCCAAACAATGCCTCAGTAAGGAGATTAACTTGAGGGTTCCCCAAGCTAAACCAAGCCCCGCCACAGCTGTACCCTGTGCCCCACCCGCCTGCAGATGGGGCTGGCTGGTGCAGAGGGACCTCTCTCTCCTGGAGGGTGACACAGCATCAGTGATCTCCAGCGGCTGCCTCTCAGGGCCCCAGCACGGTGCCTGCTGCTCCCATCCCGGCCAGCTCCTGACGGCTGTCACAGGGTGAATCACGCCCTGAGCCTGCAGCCAGTGGAAGTGACTCTGAGGAAACAGACCAGCGGCCTCCAGCTTCCAGCCCATCAGCTCCCCACTCCCCCAGGCCACGTGCCCCACGTCCAGGCTGCCACATGCCCCATGGCCACGCTGCCCATGCTGGCACCAAGGGGTCAACCTGCCCCACCTGCCGACAGGCAGGGTGCAGGGGCATGGCGCTCTTTGGCCTGAGACCCGAGCTAATTCTGTGGAGGACCAGAGCTCAGGCCTGGTGCCATTCAGCCTCCTGGGCTGGCTCTAAGCACTTTCACTAGCCCGTGCCTCAGTTTGCCCTGTTGCTAAATGGGGGTGACAATCCTGACTCCAGTCCTGTGTGAGAAGGACTGTTACGCACACAATTCTCCGTTACTCACACACTCTAGGGGCACCAACCTGTACCCAGTTCCTAGGGCTCAGGCATAACCTCGCGCTCTAGGGCACCCACCGTTACCTTTCCGTGGGCTCAGGGCATAACCTCACACTCTGCAGGTTTGTGGGGTCTTTTACCAGTGAAAGAACCTTTCCCAGGAATACCCTTAGCCTCTATTTATTGACAGTCACCAAAACAGAATGCACCTGCTCCGCATACAATGCTCACCACTCACCACTCCCAATAAGGCAGCTGACCTTTTCTTGATTGCCAGCCAGGATCAGGTCATCTGGGGGACTCCAGCTTCCGCATGATGTGATTCCAGGGACCTCAGTCCCTGGAAGAATCATGGAGCAGGTCCTCAAAGAATCAATCCTGAAGCACTTGCATGAGAGGAAAGTGATCAGGAACAGCCAGCATGGATTCACCAAGGAAAGGTCATGTCTGACTAATCTAATCGCCTTTTATGATGAGATTACTGGTTCTGTGGATGAAGGGAAAGCAGTGGATGTATTGTTTCTTGACTTTAGCAAAGCTTTTGACACGGTCTCCCATAGTATTCTTCTCAGCAAGTTAAGGAAGTATGGGCTGGATGAATGCACTATAAGGTGGGTAGAAAGCTGGCTAGATTGTCGGGCTCAACGGGTAGTGATCAATGGCTCCATGTCTAGTTGGCAGCCGGTATCAAGTGGAGTACCCCAAGGGTCGGTCCTGGGGCCGGTTTTGTTCAATATCTTCATAAATGATCTGGAGGATGGTGTGGATTGCACTCTCAGCAAATTTGCGGATGATACTAAACTGGGAGGAGTGGTAGATACGCTGGAGGGGAGGGATAGGATACAGAAGGACCTAGACAAATTGGAGGATTGAGCCAAAAGAAATCTGATGAGGTTCAATAAGGATAAGTGCAGGGTCCTGCACTTAGGACGGAAGAACCCAATGCACAGCTACAGACTAGGGACCGAATGGCTAGGCAGCAGTTCTGCGGAAAAGGACCTAGGGGTGACAGTGGACGAGAAGCTGGATATGAGTCAGCAGTGTGCCCTTGTTGCCAAGAAGGCCAATGGCATTTTGGGATGTATTAGTAGGGGCATAGCGATCAGATCGAGGGACGTGATCGTTCCCCTCTATTCGACATTGGTGAGGCCTCATCTGGAGTACTGTGTCCAGTTTTGGGCCCCACACTTCAAGAAGGATGTGGATAAATTGGAGAGAGTCCAGCGAAGGGCAACAAAAATGATTAGGGGACTGGAACACATGAGTTATGAGGAGAGGCTGAGGGAGCTGGGATTGTTTAGCCTGCAGAAGAGAAGAATGAGGGGGGATTTGATAGCTGCTTTCAACTACCTGAAAGGGGGTTCCAAAGAGGATGGCTCTAGACTGTTCTCAATGGTAGCAGATGACAGAACGAGGAGTAATGGTCTCAAGTTGCAGTGGGGGAGGTTTAGATTGGATATTAGGAAAAACTTTTTCACTAAGAGGGTGGTGAAACAGTGGAACGCGTTACCTAGGGAGGTGGTAGAATCTCCTTCCTTAGAGGTTTTTAAGGTCAGGCTTGACAAAGCCCTGGCTGGGATGATTTAACTGGGAATTGGTCCTGCTTGGAGCAGGGGGTTGGACTTGATGACCTTCTGGGGTCCCTTCCAACCCTGATATTCTATGATTCTATGATTCGCAGGTGTTGAGGTCTGGCAGCTCTGACCTTGGGGCTGTGTCCTGGAGTTGGTTCCAAAGAACTTCCTTTTGGACCCACCTTTACATAGTGAAACTTGAGTCTTGCTTAGCTCTACCTTAACCATCATTTTACTAAAATATTAGAAAACAATTTTCTAACTAATCCTAGCACATTGCAAAACAATTCTTTAACCAGTCATACCCCAGCACCTTAATTGATTGACACCATCGCTCGCTCTCCCCCACCCTCACTCACTTTCACCAGGCCGGGGCAGGGGGTTGGGGGAGTGGGGATGAGGGCTCCGGTTGGGGGTGCAGCCTTTGGGGTGGGACTGGGGATGAGGGGTTCAGGGGCTCTGGGCTGGGGCCAAGGGGTTCGGAGGACGGGACGGGGCTCAGAGCTAGGGCAGGGGGTTGGGGTGCGGGGTGTGTGTGCGCGGGCAGTGCTTACCTCAGGCAGCTCCTGGAAGTGGCCGGCATGTTCCTGCGGCTCCTAGATGGAAGTGTGGCCAGGCAGCTCTACAGACTGTCTCCGGCTTCAGGCTCTGCCCCCACCGCTCCCATTGGCCACCGTTCCCGGCCAATGGGAGCTATGGAGCTGATGCTCAGGGTGAGGGCAGTGCACAGAGACCCCTTGGCTGCCCCTGTGCCTAGGAGCTGGACATGCCGGCCGCTTCCCAGGATCCACGCAGAGCCAGGGCAGGTAGGGAGCCTGCCTTAGCCCTGCTGTGCTGCTGACCGGACTTTTAGTGTCCCAGTCAGCAGTGCTGACCGGTGCCGCCAGGGTCCCTTTTCGACCAGGAGTTCAGGTTGCAAACCGGACACCTGGCAACCCTAGTTCTGTCCCGGCTCTGGGAGGGAAGCAGGGTCTGGGGGTTAGAGCAGGGGGGCTGGGCATCAGGACTCCTGGGTTCTCTCACCAGCTCTGTCCTCCCCCAGCTGACTCACTCAGCTTCCGGGGGTGAGGGCCTCTGAGGTGTGGCCCAAAAGACGCAGAGGCGAGCTGGTCTCAGCCCAGTTCCCCGCAGCACAGGGCTGACAGCACAGACATCCCCCACCCCCAGCAGAGCCAGAGGGCACAGAAATGCAGCCAGAGCAGAGCTCCGAGCTTCTCCCTCGCCCTGGCACCTGGCGCCAGCTGGGGCACTCACTGGCTCCTCTTGCAGCTTGTTCAATGGCCTGGTCACCTGGCGGATGGGGGGTCCTCGATAGGGATGCAGTACACAGGGGCGGGGGGGAATGATTCACTGACTGACATGGAACAACTGACCCACACGCTTCCTCCCTGCACCCACCCAACTGATCCACTGCACTGACCCACACGCTTCCTCCTCCTTGACCCACATGCTTCCTCCCTGCGCCCATCCCACTGACCAACGCACCTCCTCCTCCCTGCCCCACCCTACTGACCCACATGCCTCCTTGCCCCAACCACAGCCCCACTCCCCCTTACTCTTCATGCCCCCCACCCACGACCGCAGTTCCACCCCCTTCTCACCCCTCATTTCCCCCACCCCACCTCCTTACCCCCTGCCCCCATCCCACTGCCTCACCCTGCCCCCTCACTTCTTCCAGTTTCTCAAGTCAGACTAAAATTAAAAGCACATGGTGGAAAAAGGGAGGTCGCTGACGGGTCTGACTCCCTGGAGCTGGGGGGACGGGCCTGGGGTAGGGGGCTGATGCAGGGGGCAGACAGAGAAGGCAAACAGGAGACTCTTTACTGAGCTGTTCCCAGGACCTTCTGGGGGGCGCTCCAGGCTGGACACTCCAGGAGGGAGCTGCTGGTGCTGGGAGGGGCCTTTGTTTTGGGGGTTGGGGCTGGTGAAAGGTGCTGGGGTTGCAGCCTGTTCAAACTAGGGGCTGCAGCTGTCCTGCTGCATCCCCTTTGCTAGCCCGCCCAGCGAGTGCCAAGGGGGTGGGTGTTTGTCTCAGCACAGGTCTGGGAGCCAGGAGCACCGAACACTGGCTCAGGCACCCACTGGGCCAGGCCCTCACCTGCTCTGTGCCTCAGTTTCCCCCTCTGTGAAATGGGGATGATGACATCCATCACATGGGGGAGCCATGTGCTAAGCATCATCTGGGTGGCCCAGCTACATCGGCCTAGCAGGCAGAAGCCTGGGAGTCAGGACACCTGGGTTCTATGCCTGGCTCTGACCTGCTGCTGGGGAAGAGGGCCGAGGGGTTCGTAGTGTGGGAGGGGGTCTCCAGGCTGGGGAAGGGGGTGAGGGCTCCGGCTGCGGGGGGTGTGGGCTCTGGGGTGGGGCTGGGGATGAGGGGTTTGGGGTGCAGGCAGGGGCTATGTGCTGGAGCCAAAGGGTTTGAAGTGCTGGACTGGGCTCAGGGCTGAGGCAGGGAGTGGGGTGCGGAAGGAGGGGGTGTGGTCACTCCCCTTCCCTATGCTTGTTTCCCTCCCCCTTGGTCTAGGAGCTCGCCTCTGCAGCGGCACCCGAAGAAGGATGATGAGACCCACCCAGCTCATGGCACCTATCAGCCAGTGCAGTGTCGCTGATCGCTCCTAGCCAGGGCTGGCTTTGATGCAGCAGCCTGGGGACGGTGCCCCATCCTAGCTGGGCAGGGCTCATGCCCTCCTTGCCTGGCCAATCCCATTGGGCTCCCCTTGAATATGTCCAGGACGCGATGGCTGCAGCCCTGCAGCCGCTGTACAGCCATGGGCACAGTAGGCCTGTGTGTGGGTGTTTGTCTGGCTCCAGGGCTGGGGAGGGAGGAGGAGACCCGGGAAAGAGCAGCAGCAAGCCGTTCGCTGAGTAGACAGGACTGGGCTGGAAGCTCCAGGCACGTTCCCAGCTCCGCGGAGAGGGACGTCAAGGCTGGCTGGACTGGGTCTGCGCTTTCCTCCGAGCCAGGCTCCGGGCAAAGCGTTGGTGACTGGGAGACCCAGCGTGTGCGTGATTACCCCAAACCTTCCTGCAGGCGCCGGGGAACTGGATGGCACCTGGAAAGACCGTGGAGGTGTTTCCTTTGGGCCAGCCATGGGGCTGGGGCTGCTTTGCAGCTGAGGGCGGTGGGGGGCTGTGTGGGGGCTCCTGCATGGGCCCTGCTGCCCGCCAGGGGACGGACGGCTGGGCCTGCACACGGGGCCTGGGTTTATACCTGGCACAGACACAAGGGCTAGCGCCTCACAGCAGCTCATGAGGATCTGACGGGCTCCATCCCCAGCCGCGCCCTGATGTGGCCCAGCTCTGTGCCTCAGTTTCCCCCTCTGTAGAACAGGAGGATAGCGACACCAACCCTCCAGTTATCCCGCTGCAGGACTGGGCCCTTGGTGGCATGGTTCTGGAGGATAGCTTCATGCAGCCAGGGAAGGCTGGCATCAAGCTGTCTGTGTTTTCAAAGGCCCTCCAGCTCCCTCCCCTCCCCCTGCACTCTGGTGCGGATTACAGGGATCCCGGTGCGGTTTTTTATTGGGAACGCTTCCCAGCTGCTGCTCCAGGCCCAGAACACGGTGTGTTCGCTTTCAAAGCTCGCATTACGTCTGTTAGCCTTTTACAAGGCCAAGACAATAGCTGGGGACGCAGCCAGGGCTGGAGCTCTCCTCCATCTTCCTTTCCCGGTGTGCCAACCAGCCGGCTGCACCGTGCCACAGCCAGCAAGTTCCTTTCCCTTAACGCTCAGTGGAAACCCTTCCTGCTGCCCCTTGCCAGCCACGCCAGCGTCACTCCCACAGACCCTGGTCGTCAGCGGGTGGGGATCAAACCTGGGGCCTCTGGAGCTTAGTGCATGACTCTATCGCATGAGCTAAAAGCCCCCTGGCTGGGAGCGACGGCTGCAGAGCAGACTCATCTTATCTCTCTCTCGAATGGTCTTGGTGCCTCTCGATGGGACACAACACCACACCCAGAAGGTGCGTGGGTTACATCAGCTGGCGGAGGAGTAACTTTATGTCGAGCGTCAGATCCCCGTCTTGGGCTTTGATTGATTGGGGAGGGGAGTCCCCAGGCATGCTGGGGTGGCTGGGAGGAAATCGAAAGGAGCTGTTTGTGCTGAATTGCCCCCCCCCCACCGTCACCCCACATTCTCCATCACAAACCCCGGGGCAGCAGCAGCTTCCAGTACACTGGGCTCCCCACAGCTCCCACCGGGGCAGACCTCAGCTGGGGCAGTTTGTCCCAGCCCTGTTCAGGGGCACAGCACATTCTCCAGCCCTGTTCAAGGAGCCGTGGTCACTGACACGAGCAGTGGATCTGCCCCAGTGACTTCAGTGCAGCTGTGGGACTCAGCACTGCAGAAGAGGAGGCCCTAGGTAACTAGCAGCTGAAGCGCCAGGATGAGAACCCTGGGCCCAAAAGCCGCCCTGTATGACGTCCCCAACCGCTATCCAGAGGAGAGCGCTTGCCCTGGCTCTGGGACTAGGGCTTTTAATCTGCTCCGGGTGGCTCCGTTCCCCAGCGGCGCAGGCTCGTTCCTACCAGAGGGGTTTATTGCAGTCTCTGTTTGCCTCCCGTTAACAGCAGCCGGGAGGGAGGGAGAAGCTAGGAATTGCACACTCGCCCCGCAAGGCAGGTCGGTCTTTCCCAGAGGCTTGGGGAGAGGCTCTGCTTTCACTTTGGCCCGTTCGCTCCATCTGACGCTGTTGTGGGCCGGATGTAAACCAAGCTGGCTGGGTTTCAGTCCAACACTCATTGCAGGGCCTCTTGGAGAGGCACCAAGTCCCAGGGTTAAACAGGGCGCCCTGGGGCTCCCAGCTTCCTGCACAAACAGCAAAATCTCATACCCAGTGTGACGAAGGGGGACTGTTCTTAATGTTGCCTCTAAATAGTGCGTGGTTCCTCGGTTTCCCCTAGGCAGTTCTTAAGTATCTAGGTGGTGGGGTAAGGGTGTATGATCGTTGCAGATCCCTAGAGGGCAGGTGTGTGCAGGGGTCTGGACACAGAGAATGGCCGACACCCTGTTTCCTGGCAACTGATGGCCTGGGCCCTTCCCCCCTGCAAGGTGAGAGCTAAAGGGGTTGGAGAACAAAGGAATCAGATGCCCTCCTGGCTGGGTAAAGGGACAAAGCCCAGAGGAGGAGGGGCTGGAGGGAGTTTCAGTCTGGGGCTGGCTGGGACATGGAGTGAAGGGCAGATGTGGTTGTCTGGCTCACTGCCCCCCAAAATGGACCCCCCAGCTGAAGGGTCCAGTTCTCTGCACCTACAAGCTCTGTATTAGACCATGTTCCTGTCATCTAATAAACCTTCTGTTTTACTGCGAGAACCAGCGTGGGGCGAGGGATGTGCTGGCCACGGCTTCCTGCAGCCCCCGTTGGCCTGCAGTGGGGAACCGGGGCTAGTGGGATCCGCGGTCGGCCAAACCTGCGGACGCGGCTGGTAAAGAAACTGGCCCGGCCCACCAGGGGGCTTACCCTGGGGGGCTGCGTGCCAAACGTTACCGACCCCGGTGCTACAGCAATCTCCCGTACAGCAATGGCTCTTACAAGACAGAGTAAGTTAGAACAACCCAGAGTCTAAAGCTCAGGTGTATTTGAGGATCTGGGCCAGTACTTGGCTGTTTCTATAGTAATGACCCCTGAGCAAGCAGTGTAATGTACATGCTTATCACTGAGCTTGTCCAGAGGCTGCATAGAATCATAGAATATCAGGGTTGGAAGGGACCTCAGGAGGTCATCGAGTCCAACCCCCTGCTCAAAAGCAGGACCAATCCCCAGTTAAATCAGAATGACTAGATGTCCTGATGTGTAATAAAAACACTTTGAGTCATAAAAAATCAACCCAGCCTCCTTTACAGGGCCTGATCCTTCTCTCCCTTACAGCATCTGAGCAGTAGGAGAATGGCTAATACGGGCCAGTATTATGGTTGTTGTATTCTATTTATAAAAGTATAATACTGGCCAGTATTATAGTTGCTGTATCGTGCTATAAAACAACAAAATCAATAGAAAAATAAAAAATACAAATGAATGTTTTAAATTAATTTGGGGAAAAGAATTTACAGCTCAGTACAAGGATTTAAAACATTTAAAACATTCCTTTCTTTCTCTCCAGTATTATAGTCTCTCTTGTTCTAATTTTGGGTCGCAGGAGCGAGTAGTGTAAAGGCCCTACCATCAATCAAACGTTAACCCCACCCCTTGACCCTGTAAGCCCTGCACACAGGTCACTGGAAGTCCCACCTCATGGGAGTATTACTTCCAGGGTCAAGGTGGACACATGTCCGGAAGCAAGGTGTGTCATGTGACCCCTGTAAGAACTCCTCCCACTGTCCTCTGCTGATCAGGATGGATTTTGCCCTGACAGGAACGACTCGAGAGAAGATTTGACCAATCAGGGGGAGTTCCGGGGTTTGTGTGACCCCTCTAAGAACTCCTCCCACTGCCCTATACCAATCAGGAAGGGTTTCAGCCGCTGGGAACCACCCCGAGAGGAGATTTGTCCAATTGGGGGGAATTCTGGGGCGGGGTGACCCGTCAGGAAGTGGCTCGTGTGACCCCTCTAAGAACTCCTCCCACCACCCTCTACCAATCGCGATGGGTTTTGGCCACAGAGGACAGCCCCGAAAGGAGATTCGACCAAAATAGGGTGGGTTCTGGGACGGGGTCAACCGCCCAGAAGAGGGTCGTGTGACCCCTCTAAGGACCCCTTCCAACGTCCTCTGCCAATCAGAGTGCAGCACCATCACCTCATAAGTCCCAGCGGTGGGAAGAGGAGGCCATCTCTTACCAAGAAGACATGTTTTAGAAATTGTGGAAAGGCTGAGAGGAAACGTGGACTCCTTTACCACTCCTGTGAGACCTTCAGACTTTGTTTTAGCCCCGAGGACCTTTGGAGTTGTGTGGAGAAAGCGCTACAGCAGCGACAGTTCTGAAGAGGATGAGAGAGAAGCCAAGGGGATTCCTTTGGCCCAGCCATTGATGGATATGCCAGAATCCGACCCTGAAGCCCAACGGCTCATGAGACACCCCCATGAGCATGGTGGCCTCTCGTCATCCGCCACCCTGGAGGAGGAAGGCCATCATGGCGTGGGGGAGGCACTGGCAGACAAGGTGAATGGACAAGACGTAGCTCAGGTAAATGAATGATTAAGAAGCGACGGTCGATGATTGGGTGTAATGGGGTTAGGAACCAGGGGTTGTGTAAATCTAAAAACAAGCAGTGGGAACTTACGCTTGTTTCTTGTCTGAAAATCTCTCGACAGCTTGACGATGCCTTTCTAGAGGACCCGGAGGCCCTGGACGGCGTTGCATCAAACAGCGAAGGTGAACCAGGCCCGCCTTGTTTTTGCTCAATGCCGCTAGAAATTGTTGAAGATGACTCCGAGGAGGACGGCTATGAGGAGTTTAGGAGAGGCTTGGCATGGAACTCGCTGAGCCAGTGCCACGTCACGAGCGTAAAAATGTTATGCGGACTATTGTTCACGTTGCTGTTTATGCTGTTCTTCATCACTGTCTTAGGGAAAAGCTTTTTGAAAATGGTGAGGGCTGTGTCATAAATGCCCCAGCCCAATGCCCAGCCCAATGCACCATGCCTGTGTGACTTGGACTTCAATGGATAGAAACTGCAAGCTCTGGGGCCTGTGTGCTGAGCTGTGTTTGGAAAGCTTATTGAACACTATTATTGCCATAGGTTATGTTATGCAACATCTGTGCCTAACCCAAGAACATTTAGCGCAAGCGGTGACCTTGAGAAATGCTGTGCAATTCAGTGGAGACCCTGACCGTGTTTTAAAGAAAATGTCCAAAATGGAAGATGCCTGCTTACAGCGTTACATTGACCGTCTGGTCCACACAAAAACTGACAGAACCCTGCTTAAGAAAAAGACTATTTGTAAGAAATCTAAAAGGATTAATTGAGAGAATGATGAGGGGACAAACATGCAATATCAAACTTGGTCACTGTACATTTTAAAAAATTGAATGAAAAGGGCTTTGTGATTATCTGTGTTTCTGTTAGAAGGTCTCTGGCCCTTAAGTGAGCTAAAAGTTTTAATGGAGATCTGGGTTTGTTTTCAAGAAGCTGTATGACTTTTAAATTGAAAAAAAATGGTTTGTGAGAACCTAGCTCTTGTGTCTTTGTGTAAAAGAGACCCATTTACAGCAACAAGCTGTGAAGTGGGAGGGGAACAAATCCTAAATATGTGTTTACAGTGTAACCCTTCTGCCCATCAGAGTTGGCAACAACAGGGTCTAGGTTCAGTATCTAGAAGTTCCATTCCAGTAACACAATGCAAAACCAGGTCAAGCCCCCACCAGTGGGGCACTGAAGCTCCCCTACGACAAGTTGAAATCACTGAAAACTGTGTTAAGTAGTAGGGGGCCTCAGAGCTGGGACACCATGAACCCAAGGTGAATTCAGCTCTGCAGTCTGTAACCAAACTCCTAATAGAATTAAAATTCTCTCTGATATTACATAATGGAGAGAAGGTGCAATTGGTATTTGGGGCCCTCAGAAGGGGGCTCACACCACTAGGCACAAACCTCCATCTTCAAACTCTCTCAATTCACTGGCTTTTGCAATCCTTGTCCCTTGCCTAGCGAGTGCTACTTAGTTGATGGTGAGTCCCTCCGTCATAAAAGGCCAAGTACAGTTCCACTGTCCTTGGTTCACATAATCAGGATAACGACACTTTATTCTTCCTGCCCCAATAACAGAGACACTGGGGATCCCACAGCAGCCAAAGTGACCGTTTGGGCTCCTGTGGGCTCATGCTAGGCGGGGTGGGTGTGCCTGTGCAAACGAGATCAGCTCCTGAAGTCCTTTTCCACAACTCACCACCAGATGTCAGGGTAGAGCTCATCCTGCCTCTGCTTACAACACGAAAACAAAACAGGGATGGTTCAGACATGTGTTTGAGTACAACAGAGTTGCCTCATCCTGTTGAACTGAATGGTTTTAACCACACCCCCACTGAATAGTGAAGGTAACTGTGATTCCTTACCCTTGTTGCTATAGGGATAAATTTGATGGGTGTGCACCATCAAAGGGAGGTGGGTGAGTGAGTTCGGATTAATATGAAATGAAATAAAACCTCAGGAATTCGCAGATGCTATTGGGCAGTTTAAATATAATCCCTGGAGTTGGCAGAACTCTACTGGACAGTTTAAAGGACCCAGGAACTGGCAGAACTCTACTGGACAGTTTAAAAGGACCCAGGAACTGGCAGAACTCTACTGGACAGTTTAAATATGACCCAGGAGTGGTTTTGAATGCTATGGGTCACTCTTTCTAGCAATTCAAAGCCATTAAAAGTTTAAAATACTATATTTACCAAAAAAACCCAAAACAACCAACCAAAAAACCCCACCACACACATTAATAATCAAGGTGGGCCATTTCCAGCACAAATCCAGGTTTCCTTACAATGTAAGTGATCACTTTAGATAAGCTATTACCAACAGGAGAGTGGGTTTGTTTTTCTTTGGGCAGGGGGGGGGAGAAAACCTGGATTTGTGCTGGAAATGGCCCACCTTGATTATCATACACATTGTAAGGAGAGTGATCACATTAGATAAGCTATTACCAGCAGGAGAGTAGGGTGTGGGGAGAGAAAACCCTTTGTAGTGATAAACACTCATTTTTTCATGGTTTGTGTGTATAAAAACATCTTCTGTATTTTCCACGGTATGCATCCGATGAAGTGAGCTGTAGCTCACGAAAGCTTATGCTCAAATAAATTGGTTAGTCGCTAAGGTGCCACAAGTACTCCTTTTCTTTTTGTGTTTTAAACTCTCTCTCTCTCTCTCTCTCTCTCTCTGTGTAAAAAAAACATAGGTGGTTTTTTTTTTAAAGTATATGGCTGCAAACTGATAGTAATGGTGTGTTTCAAACTAACAGGGTGTTTTTTTACTGTGCAAAATGTGTTTTAAACTGGATTTTAAAAGTTGATTTTAAAAGCAGTTTGGTTTTTATTTTGCAAAATGAGGTGTATTTAAAAAAAATGTTTGCGGGTTTGTTGTTTTTTGTTTTAAAGTGGTAGAAATAAACTCAAAACTCCTGTTTGTTGTGCAGCCTGAAATGGATTATTTTGTTTGAAAGCTCTGTCTTTTTAAATAGAAAAACACCCTAATGAATATTTTATTTTTAACTTTACAAGACAGTTTCATGTGATTTATAATCATCATCATCATCATCATCATAATATTGTCTGCTCCACCATAGGGTGAAAACATGAGAGACCCTTAGACCAGAGGGTAAAGAAGCTTAAAAGAAAAAGAAAAGAGACAGCTGAAAAGAAAAAATCCCCAGATGGATGGATGAAGCCCAGTAAATATATTGTGTTTGTGAGGTTATGAGGTTTTGTATTTTAAGTAAATACATCGGTGTGGGTGAGAAAGATGGTAAAGTTAAGTTTTGTAATATGTCCCTTCCCCCCTAATCGGGAATGTGCAGTTCTCCTGACAATGCTGTAGTCAAAGCTACAGGGACACCTCCACCAGACCAGCCAAAGAACCAGAAATCTGCTTTGAGACCTTTAACAACTCAAAACAGCACAAGAGTGCAGATGAAGCATCAGGACAGTCCAAACCTCAAATACGTCAAAGCCAAGGACAAAACAAAAAACTCTGGTGAAAACCAACCACGCAAACACAACACCAGTTCCTCAGCGGCCACCTCCACACCAAGCCCTGAGAAAACCGTGAGTGAAAACGCCCACCTACGATGCTTCGTTCAGAAGACTGAGGGACGTTGTATCCTCGGGGGTTCTAAAAGAACGGCATTCTAAAAAAGGTTTTGGGGAAATATGATGCCTCGTTCAGAATACCGGTGAACGGTGTATCTTCAGGGGGTCTAAAAGAACGGAGGGCTGGAAAGCACATCAACAAAGCAAAAGCTTTGGTGGGTGACTTTTTGAAAAATATTTCAATTTTTGGCTCTGCGCAGGCGTGACTAGTCGTGGAAAGGGGCACCTGCAAGGATACACATCAGCTCAGGTGTAAACAAAAGGGGGGATAGCGCTTGGTGGACAAACAAATGGCTGCCAAAAAGTTCCAGGCCAGGATCGCTGTAAAAATTTTAAAAAGAGCTAAAGAGGTAATGGGGAGGGGGGACAAAAAGAGATGCCCTCGACTGAAGGCTCTCAAACTGGCATGTCTGAAAATGGGGAGGTGGAATCAGACTCTCACACAGAGTCTGGTTTAGAAAATTCCCCAGAGGGCTCTCTAGAATGATGGGTCCCCATCTTCTCCCGATGACCCTCACGGAGGCGCCTCGGAGTCTGACTCTCAAATAGCATCTGATGTAGAAGATGCCGCTGATGGTCCCGTAGAGGAACCCCCAAGTAACCCTGAAAATGCAGAGGTGTGTATGGAGAGAGTGAGAAGTTGGCAACGTGAATTACCTAGATTTGGGGGGTCGGTGTATTGTGAGGAATTTCATTTTGTCAATCTTGAGCGAATAAATTCAGCTCAGCAGGTTGTTGAAGCCATACACAGGGGGATACAGTTAGTTCTCGATGACGTTAATGGTAGGGTAGGCCCTGATGATTATGTTCAGTTACATTTAGAGAGCTGTAATTTAACTAAGCCGTTGTTTTTGGTCTGAAGAACTAGGGATGAGCTGTCTGCTGAGGATTTCTTCAATCAGACCTCAAAGCTGCCACAGAGCAATAGAGTTGCATGTCAATGGGACATTGCACCTCGTTGTGACAGCTGTAAAAAAACAGGGGTGGGGACCGCTCATAGAGTTTTAAATTCTATCCTCAGTAGTCAAATCATCCATAAAAAAGAGACAATGTTTAGTAGACCTGACTTACACGGGTACCCATCTGTGTTTTGCACGTGGACTCTTGGCTGTCATGTCCGACCATAAACCTACGGACGCAGAATCGTTAGCGGGGGCGAGAAAGTTGCATGAGAAACTGGGCTGGTCAGATCAAAAAAAGATTATGCTCAGTGACGTAGCAATGTCTGAACAGCATTTAGGAGTCAACATACAGGTGGTGCTGTATGCGGCGAAAGGGGCTTTTTTAAAACGGGGGGGCAGTTTACCCCAAGACTTATTTCATCCTGTTGCACGATGAGCATTACTAGGGGGTTCTGGTTGTGAAAAAGTTGTTTGGAGCAAAAAATTACGGTGAGTTTTGCCCCACGGTGCACAGTCACGGCCACTCTTGCAGGTCCAGCTGCTGCCTCTGCTTGAGCATAACATGCTCAGACAGCGTGGATGTGCAGCTGAGGTCTCCTCGCTGTAGACTGTATTGTCAGTCCAGAGAGCGTTTAGACAGACACATCGACTGGGCGTCGACAGAACAAGTTGAATGCCTGTCTAAAACATTGTGCGATAAGGGTCAGTCTTACATGGACAAGTGGCACAGGTGTAAAGGGAGGCGCTATAAGCGGGGTCAGGCTTTGATCGCTGGTGATGTAGACGGTCACCTCGGTTTTATGGACAGCCTTAGAAAGCCCGAATCCTCAGAAAAGTGTATTTGTTATGATTCTGAATACACATAGGAGACTGGGTTGCACACTCCCAATTACATTTTTGCTATGTCCCTCAAGCCGGAAAAGTCCTGGGAATTTAAGGGTGATGAGTGTCTTTCTATGTTTGTTCAGACCTTTATTGGCAAAGAGTTCCGGGTCTACACGTTCCAGGCGCACAATTCCAAAGGTTACGATGCATACTTCATCATTAGACAGTTACTGAAGAAAAAGATGTGCCTAGAACTGATCACTCAGGGTAGTAAAGTAATGTGTGTAAGGTCCTGGGCATTCATTTTATAGACTCTTTAAACTTCTTGCCCATGAAGCTTGGTAAGCTCCCGCAGGTGATGGGGTTTGAAGGGTGCAAAGGGTATTTTCCACATTTTTTGAACACTTTAGAAAATCAAAATGACGTGGGGCCTATGCCCGGTGTGGAGCACTATGGTGTAGAAAGCATGATGCCCAGGGAAAAAGCAGAGTTTCTCGACTGGTAGCAGGTCCACAGGTAGGAGACGTTTGACTTGCAGAAAGAGCTCGTGTATTACTGTCAGCAGGATGTCAAAATTTTGAGACAGCCTTGTATCCTCTACAGAAAAGAGATTATGAAAAAGATGGAGAAGGGAGATCTAGTAGAGAGAGAACCTGGTAAATTCACCGAGATAAAACTGTGTATAGGTCCATTCTGGTACATAACACTGGCATCTGTCTGCATGGCTATGTACAGGTTTATGTTTTTGGAGCCTAACACGGTAGCTCTTCTCCCTCCAGACAATGATCACAGGCAGGAAAAAGATATTCGACCCCATCTGTTCAGTGGCTGTTGTATACCTCTCACAAAGAAACTATACAAATACGGCATGCTTTACAGGGTGGGGAACTACAGGTAGGCTCCTACTCTTTAGACGGTTATGCCAGTGTTGACAGGGTACACACAGCCTTAGAGTTTAACGGGTGTTCTTTTCCATGCTTGTGCCACCTGTCATTGTGAAAAAGCACAAAACCCTATGACGGGGACAACTTTTGGGTTTCTTTATTACAAGACGCAGCTCAAGACCGACTATCTGAAACAACTTGGTTTTGTAGTGAGGACTCTTTGGGAGCAAGAGTGGGAAGTGATGAAAGAAACAGACAGGGAGCTTGCAGGTTTTTTAAACTGAGCCCAGTTGCCCCAGCCTCTCGTGCCTAGGGATGCTCTTTTTGGGGGAAGGACAAACGCTATGCACCTATATTACAAACTTAACTCCAGGGAAGAAATCCACTATTATGATTTTACCAGCTTCTACCCTTTTGTAAAGAAAACCAAAGAATACCCTCTCGAACACTCTGATATAGTTTATGACAAATTTGGACCCCTTGCAAATTATTTTGGAATTGCAAAAGTTAAAGTGTACCCCACACAAGGCTTCTTTTTCCCATTGTTACCTGTCAGAGTGGGTGGCAAGCTTATGTTCCCGCTATGCCGAACCTGTGCGGAAACCGAGCAGCGGGAGATATGCATCCATACTGACGAGGAGAGGGCCATCCTGGGGACTTGGTGCACGGTGGAATTGAACACGGCCATAGCGAAGGGGTACGCGGTGGCAAAAATATATGAAATCTGGCTTTTTAATGAATAATCTGATGTACCCTGAAAAGACTTCATCAAATGACACCTCCACCAGAAACAAGAGGCTTCAGGGTACCCCAGCTGGTGCATAGACGAAGAAAAACAAAATAAGTACATGAACAATTTCTACCAGGAAGAAGGCGTGCGTTTGTGCCAACACGAGATCAGGTTTAACCCCGCTAAATGCCAAATCGCTAAACTCTTTCTAAATTCCCTCACGAGTGAGATCCCGCCAGATCAACACATCACCGAGTTTGTGTCGGCAGGCCCGAAAACATACGGGTATAAGCTGTCGGGAGGAAAAGCCTGTATGAAAGTCAAAGGTATTACCCTGAACTTGGCAAACTGTCAAAAGATCAACTTTGACAGTTTGAAAGATCTAGTCCTGGACTATTACACGGGCCTGCGAGAAAACCCCTCAAAAAAGAGAGAGGTGCAGCAGCCCTCTATCGTAAGGAACAAAAATCAGTGGTAAATAGAGACCAAAACCCTTAAGAAAACACAGAAAGTCATTTACAACAAGAGGGTCCTAGGAGAAGGGTTTAAAACCCTGCCCTACGGATTTTAAAATGGATACGAGGTGGAAACACCCCTTTTCTGCAATTCTCGCGGGGCCTAGCAACTGTGGGAAAAGTTACTTTATAAAAAATGTGTTGGATAATGCCAAACAAAACATTGTCTGTTATGCCTGAGAATATTGGATAACCTGGCTATAAAAAGCATTGCAAGATACAAATGTCTGGGCTTGTTGAAACATATTTTGAGCAAGGCTAGGCATGCCCAAGAATTTTAATGTATTTTTTACAAAATTCATCACCATCCGGTCGTTTTGCACTAAGTCGTTAGAATACAATTTTAAAATCCGGTCAAAAGATAAACACTTGCTCCGATGATGTAAGAAAAACACTCGGTGATAGTCGCAGGCGACAGAGCGGGGGTCTTGAAATTGTCTATTGTGAAACACAATGCCTGTGGCATTTTTGTTTAAAAATTTCATAATGCTTTTAGGAAACAACATGCTCTTTGGGGGGTGCCCGTATGAGTCTAAAAGCTCTCCACGTTACGCTCCGCCAGACACAAGGCAAGCCAGTGTTCACCAGGTTGGTTGTGTGGATGTGCAATACAAACCTAGGGGTCTCTGGAGACAGCTTGTCGCCAGGGAGCCAAATCACAAGGAAACACATCTAAGAAATTCTTTTTTGTGTAAGGCACCTTGATAAGACACACGAGAGCTGCACGGTGTCCATGTTCACATATAGTCAAACAGAACGTCTCTCCTCTGATTTCTCTCTATGATGTTGTCAAAAACCCCATGCACAATCAGATTGACGGTGATGGTTAAAGCCTTCCCAAAACGTATTTCTGCTCTCAGGTTCCCGGTTTTAATCAGGGAATAGCCATCGGCGCATTCCTGGTCGGGAGACAGGTCAAAGGCAAACAAGATGTAACCCTGTGGAAACTTCTCACGGTCGATTAACAGAGAACGATCTGTCATGTGTTTACCAGCGTCTGTACCAGATTCATGTATTCTCTCACGCAGCATCCTGCCTCCAAGTCTGGTTGCAGAGGCTTGGTTGGTATCTGTTCACCAGCCACATACAAGGCCACAAAATTAATATCATAATGTTTAAAATGAAAGGGATTTTTCGTGTAACTTCCACTCAAGGCATAGGACAAACCCTAGGACAAGCATTTTGGGTAACTGTCCCAAAAAACAGGTTCTCCTGGTTATTGACCCTGCTGCCCACGGGGATGCTGAATACTTTCATTCCCACGCGGTCCATGGGATATTTAGCATTTGTGGTAAGCAGGGACTCCGCGTGCCCCAGACGAACGCTCAGGGCCATCCGTACTTTCTTCACAAAAAGCGATGCTGATACAATACGCAATTTAAAGCCTTCGGCTGCACTGCCCATTAAACAGAAAGCGTCTTTACTGCGCGTCAGTTTAATTTTCACATCCACTCCATTCAACAAAAGAGACGTATCTGTTCTGATCTGTCTTTATTTCAATGCTAATGGTATTGATGTGGTGTTTTCTGACAGGAACGTGATGAGGTTTATCGTAGGGGATGGTGACAAACTCATTGTTCCTTCCTCAGACAGGGACACAGCATAACAGGGGAACAGAAAAGTCCCCCACAAACTGGTGTTCTAGAATAACTGTGTGCAGATACAAGGACTTAACCCCCCCTGTGATGTCTGCCCAGAAGGGGAATTTTTGGACGCTGCGCTTGGGGCCCAAACTTAGAATGTTAGCTAGCTCCCTGCTGGTAGAAAACATAAAAGTAAAATCAGCGGATTTAAGGCTAACTTTTCTACCCACAGGGTCATAGTTCATGACCACCTCAGGCGGTGGGGGAGGACGAGCCACGGTACTGTTCATATGATCCAATCATTCGGGTATGGACGAGTAATAACCTCGTCGTAGGATAAAACTCTAGGCCATATCTTCAAAGGTGATTTCAAAAGGGGTGTTCTTGCGGATAGTGTTCCAGCTGTGTGGGTGTTGTATTTCCACTAACCCCACCTTCCAGGCACCCGGGAGACCCAAGGGCTAAATTAGCTCTATTGTAAAGTTCGAGCTGGTGTTTTGAGGAAAAACTGCAGAGCTGGCATTGCTGGGCAAAGTCATGTCACATCTGCCGTCACTCATTTTTCTCTCCCTCAGTCTTTGCAGGAGGAATCTTTTTGTTTGTTTGTGTCTAAACGTCAGAATTGAGAAGCTTCCACCCAGCTGGTAAACTTATCGTCCCCGTCCCCCCGGCAAACCATTTCACCAGTAGCTGCTTTTTTCTCCCTTTTCCTTTCTCCGCTAGAACTTTTTCGATCCGGCAAATCCTGTCTCCTTTGGGGTTTACTTTTTGTAAATCTTCAGGGTAAAAAGTTCCAGTAACTGTCTCACCCTCGTAATCTTTTAATCGGTATACAGGTCTCTGGCTCCTGGTTAAGGCTTCATCCACTATAAATATCTCATTGGTAAACGTCTGTTCACAACCTTTTTCAAAAGCTCCTTTGGTTTTAGAGAGTCTCACGTGGTCGCCTTTTCTAAAGGGGGCAACAACCGGTTTTATTTTAAAACCATCTCTATCAACCAGTTTCCATATCTTCAGAGAATTGGAAGGGTTAACATCAGCGGGTCTGGTACGTCGAGTTCTGTAAAAGCTCTGGTTGTAACTCTTCATAAAGTCAGGTAACAGGTCAAGGTGGCGAAAGGCGTTATGGGCTGTAAAATATCGCCACATCCTCCGCATCTTTTTCAAGTTCTGTTAAATCGCTCCACAACCCCTGCTTTGACTTCATTATCAGTAACAAAAAGCGTTAACGCTGTGCCGTTTCAACAATCTGCTAAAAGGTCTGTTTCAAAATTCTTTCCACTGATTAGTTTGTCATTTTTGAGGCACGCGACCTTGGCTAAAAATAGCTTTAAAGGCCTTGGATACCTCACCACTCATCTTGTCTTTTAGGCCTAAGGCACAGGCATATTTGGATAGAACGTCTATCACTGTTAAGATGTACTTAAAACCGCTGTTGTGTTTGGAGAACCAGTGCATACGGACCAAATCTGCCTGCCATTGCATGTCCACATCTGAAAGAATGGTCTTGGTTCTTTTAAAATGTATTCGAGCTGGTTTGTGTAAAGTGTAAGCATCCTGGTGTGAAAGCCAAGCTCCTACCTGTCTTCTATTTAAAGTTTTATGATGCTTTTTGGCCACTTGAAAAAGAAGACTGACCCCGTCAAAGCCCCCAACTTTCCTGGGGGTTTAACAGATTTTCTTTAACAGAGCCGTCTGTGGAGACATGGCTGTTCCTGGGACCGTCTTTTACGAACACAAGTATGGAGGGGGACACGTTCATTCTGACACATTTAAATAAGTTTTATTAATCGCCTGGTTTAACACAATCTTTTACAGCCGCCTGAAACAAAGGACGCCATGACCCCTACCATGAGGGAGTCTGAGCTGGTTCATTCTTCCATTTTTGTCCTTTTCTGGGTTTTCCTCTTGAGATCTGGGTCTCAGACAGGAGCAAAAACAGCTGATGCGCGATGGATTTACTCCCACAGGGCTACCGATGTGCAACTTCTCAAAGGCCTCTAGAAAGGCATCGTCGAGCTGTTGAGAGATTTTCAGACAAAAAACAGTGTAAGCACCCCACTGCCTGTTTTTAGATTTATGCAATGCCAGGTCGATTCCGAACCCCATTACACCCCCATGATCGACAGTCGCTTCTTAATCATTCATTTACCTGAGCGCCATCTTTCCCGTTCACCTTGTGACTCCCCCAAGCCACAATCGCCTTCCAACTTCAGGGCATGGACAATGAGAGGCTCTCACACTCACTGGGGTGCCTCACAAAGGTTTGGATTTTGGGGTCAGGTTCCGACGTAGCCATCAACGGTTGAGTCAAAGGGCCCTCCTCGGAACTGTCACTGCCGTAGCGCTTTCTCCACACAACTCCAAAGGTCCTCGGAGCTAAAACAAAATCTGAAGGTCTCACGGGGGTGGTAAAGGAGTCCATGTTTCCTCTCAGCCTTTCCACAATTTCTAAAACATGTCTTCTTGGTAAGAGATGGCTTCCTCTGCCCAGCGCTGGGACTTATGGGGTGATGGTGCTGCACTCTGATTGGCAGAGGGCGTTGGGAGGAGTTCTTAGAGGGGTCACATGACCCTCTTCTGGACGGTTCACCCAATCCGAGAACCTGCCCCATTTTGGTCAAATCTCTTCTCGGGGCGGTCCTCTGCAGCCAAAACCCATCGCGATTGGTAGAAGGTGGTGGGAGGAGTTCTTAGAGGGGTCACACGAAGCACTTCCAGACGGGTCACCCCACCCCGGAACTCCCCCCAGTTGGTCAAATCTCCTCTCAGGGTGGTCCCCAGTGGCTGAAACCCCTCCTGATTGGTAGAAGGCGGTGGGAGGAATTCTTAGAGGGGTCACACAAACCACTTCCAGACAGATCACCCCACCCCGGAACTCCCCATGATTGGTCAAACCTCCTCTCGGGGTGGTTTCGAGTGGCTGAAACCCCTCCTGATTGGAAGAGGGTGGTGGGAGGAATTCTTAGAGGGGTCACACAAACCACTTCCAGACAGATCACCCCACCCCGGAACTCCCCATGATTGGTCAAACCTCCTCTCGGGGTGGTTTCCAGTGGCTGAAACCCCTCCTGATTGGTAGACAGCGGTGGGAGGAATTCTTAGAGGGGTCACACGAACCACTTCCAGACAGGTCATCCTGCCCCGGAACTCCCCCTGATTGGTCAAATCTTCTCTTGGGGCGTTCCTATCAGGGCAAAACCCATCCCGATTGGTAGAGGACAATGGGAGGAGTTCTTAGAGGGGTCACATGACACACCTTGCTTCCGGTCATTTGTCCGCCTTGACCCTGGAAGTAATACCTCATGGCTTGGGACTTCCAGTGACCGGTGGGCAAGGCTTACGAGGGCCAAGGGTGGGGTTAACGTTTGATTGACAGTAGGGCACTTATACTACTGGAGCGCCTTCTTCTGTTTGTCTCCGTTCCGCTTCAGTCCCCAAGCACTCGGCCAGGACAGATGTCACTTATGACCTCTGTTGCCACCAGCTGGACAGAGGGACTTGGGTCTTTCTTGAGGACTTGGAGAGCTGAAATGACACAGGACAACATGTTAGTATACAGACTGTCAAATCACAGCTAAGCGTGATCACAGAATCTTGAAGTACCAGAGAAGAATGATCACATCGTAAAATGTGAAACTAGGCTCAGTCCTTCTATTGGGGTGGAAGATACATGAGAGATGAATATGCCTCACTTTTCATATTGTCACCCGTGCCGGAAATAGCTGGAGACTTACTACCTCTGAATACCACGCTACAGAAGCTCTCCAATACAAAGAAAGCTTTAGCTTCCTCCATTGGCTCCCTTCCATTCTCCCAACAAGCGGGGAGACCCTGACTCGACCAGAAAGTCATCCACTCTGCTGTAAATGGAAGAAGGTCCATTGTTTCAATGGCTTCCACTTTTAAGTTTATTTTCCATCTCCATTCAGGAGCCACTGTCTGAGCTCCAATAACCCTGGAATTGAACAGAGGCCAGGTCCAAGCTGCTTTGTGCAGGATGCAGGGCACCTACTGGAAGAAAAATTGCTGGTGGGAAATTTGGGGTAGCAGAAAGTGGCTACAATTTCTCCTCACCTGGGGAGTCCACAGAGAGCCAATAAAGCCCAAAGAGTGGATAGCACTGGCTGCGGAGGGGGCCTTGCCAGGACAACCAGGAGATGCACGGACTCACATCACACCCTCTGCAGCTTCCTCCTTCAGGGGAAATTAAAGCTGACTTTCTACTGGGCAAGAGTGAATTTGTCCTTTGACGTATGGCTGATGCACTTTGCACCAGTGCTATCGGTTACAGCTGCTTGTCAGCTAAATTCCTTTAGAACTCACGGATGAGCAGAACTTCAGCTGTATTTATTACTTACACATCAGCAGATGTTCCAGATCCAGCCATTTCATACGCTGCCTGTCTGTGTGTTCCAGGATGATGCCTAAATACACAATGGAAAACAAACAACAACAATAAAACCTTCCCTTGTTGAGTGCAAAGTGATATTAGCAGCCCCTAGACAGGTCTTTGGCCTCTCCTACTGTGGGCCTAAGGGTGAGCAGTGGGAAAGAGGATGCTAGTGCAGTTTAGAGTCCACACTGAAGAGAATGAGAAAGACTTTTTTTTTAAGAATGTTTACACAAAACCCATTTGCTTTAAAGAGTCTGTGTTCCTCTTGCCACTGCTGTCAGTTATTGGAGACATACTAAGCTAGTGTCTTGGTCTAGTGGTCTGAGCAAAGGACTGGGGCCAGGAATAAGTGAGTTCTAAGCAGGGATCCCACAAGGTGACTGATAGGTGAGACTTAGGGCACAACGCCTGCCTGTCTCACCTGGGTATGCTTGGGAGAAGAGGGCACAGGGCCAAAGCGGAGGAACCTTTTGCCTCCTTGACAAGGTGGTGTGGCCAGCAACCTGAAACAGCAGGCGCTGAGGGCAGGTGGGCTGCATGCCTCCCAATGATGAAGTAGTAGTGAAGAGCACTGAGCAACACTGTGGGTGGGTCTGCACTTTGAGCGAGGGAGATCACTCCCAGTTCAATGGGACAGGCCCACTCTAGCTCGGACAGCGCTCGCATGCTAAAATTAGAATGTAGCTAAAGCAGCACGAGCAGTGGGAGGAGCTAGCCACCTTGAGAATCGACTTTGGGGTTTGGATGGGATCATACTTGGGGTGCTTAAACTTCCTGCTGCTCCTGCCATCGCAGCTACTCTCTATTTTTAGCACTCAGGGCTAGTGCGGGTATGTCTCATCAAGCTGGGAATTAGACCCCCAGCTCCAAGTGTAAACATGCCCTACGAGACAGTGTCCCAGCCTTTACTACTAAATGACTGCACCATGCTTTCCCTGCAACAATCCCAAAGCACTTTATAGCAAGTCATGATTTCCTCCGACCACCACACTGGAAAGGTAGGGATATTAACATCCCCATTTATGTATGGGAAGCTGAGGCACAGAGAGATTAATGGCAGCTCAGTGCTGCACAGTGGGATTTTCTTCTCTCTCCCTCAATGGGAATACCAAAAGGGACACTGGGCATCATCTCTCACCAGCTAACTTGGCTGCAACTGCCCGCATCTCTTCCCAGCTGCTACAGAAGTACGTGATGGTGATTTTGTACAAGTTCTCCAGCAGCTCGGCATTCTCTTTGGCCTAGAGGAAATCAGGGACACATGAGCTCTCTCTGGCTAGAAGTGCCCTTTGACTGCCAGCACATGCTTTTACGAGCCACAGGTAAATCAGAGAAAGAACAGGTGACTGGGTGGACGTGGGAAAAATGGGGATCTGTGGCAGATTTACATTTTCCATCACCCTCAGTCATATATCCCACTCTGACCGCTATTTCCATTACCCATCACACATCCCCCCACACCTCTACACCACCACATACCACTCCAGTCAAGAATCTCAGACACTTCAACAGCTCACTCACAAGGTGTCTGCAAATGTCCACCTGGAGCTCCTCAGGCTTCAGCTCGGCTGTGCTATCAAGGTGTTCATTCACTGCAGTTTGGAGCCTCTTCAGTCCCAAAAACGGGACACAGAGGTGAAACGTAGCTCTGCATTCCTGAAAAAAAGAAAGCGTGTCACACCATTTAATTGTTCCCTACTGAGTGCTATGGTCATTCAAAGGGAACTCATCTGCTTGACTGCTCATCTATTCCAGGATAAAAAGGGATTCATCTGGATGTAATTGGCAGAAAACATGCAGGAATGACTAATAGAGGGGAGAGCTTCCACTGCAACCTGGAGGTAGCATCAATGTCTTTTTGGAACAGATCTACCTATGAAAGCTGCTTCACCAGGTCTCTCTTCTGTTCTGGGGAGGCAGGGGCCTGGGGTGCAGAGACAGACAGGAATAGAGAGCTGTTGGGCTCAGACCCATGACCTATCCTGGATTCTGGTGAGGCAGCCATGGAGCAACCTGGCGGGAACTGACTCAGCAGGAGGGCAATGAACTAAGGGGAGAATTTGGGCCTCCACAGCAGGCAGGAATAGCAGAGCTCCCCTGGCATTGGGAGGAAGATTCTTTTGGCTTAGTAAATAAGTCACTCTCGGTCTTACCACTGAAACCCTGGGGTTCGGGTCTTGCAGGTGCAGCAGAAGTGTGACCCAGCTCTGTCTAACCTGCTCGGCGAAATAGCCCTTCCATTTTCTTTTGGTCAGGCGGGCCAGGATGCCAAATAGGACAAAGGACAATAAACGAAGAGCATCGTCCTCCTACAGCCAAGAAAGCCCCACAAGTTAGTAACTAAGGGACAATCACATCACGTACCTCGCACAGCCATCTCTTCTACGCTAAAGTCGAGGGATTCCAACTACAGCTAGTCGGAAACACTTTCATGAACGAATTTTTTATTTGAATTTGCTGATTCATCAAACTATTTTAGTGACAGTTCCATTTTGATGAAATTCCTCCAGAAGCCAGGCAGGGGTCCTTAGAAACCTGCCTGCTGTCTTGACAGTGCACCCATTCAGCTCCTTGGAAGCCGATCTAGCAGGCTGACTGGGATCGTGGGCTTCCAAACCCACAGCGTCTGGGACCCTGGCTCTCAAATTTGCAACTCCCTGGCACTTCTAGCTCCCACAGTTTCCTGGGTTCCCAGCACCTGGGTTCCCAGCACCGAGAGCAGACTGCCCGGACCCAAGGCTTTCAATAGAGCTCGGTTGAGAATAGTAATTCCGTTTCACAAAGAGTTTTGAAGTTTGGGGAGAGGGAGTCCCACAACTAGGAACAAAACCAAATTTGAAATCTCAAAATTCTCTGCAGAAACGGAATCATTCCAACCCTCTCACATAAAAATGGTATAGAGCAGGCCCAACACTCTCTATTGTACCTTGGAACCCCCTTTTCATGGTTATCTAGCTATCTAATCTAGTATTCAGACTTTCTTTGAGGTTCTCAGTGGCAAGAAAGAAGAACAGAAGGGGGAGACTGTGGGAGCAGGGATGTCATCCCCATCCTCCTAATGTTCTCCTCCTCCGTAAAACACCTCTCTTCCCTGGGGCCGAAACATCTCTTCACTCTGACATGAGCAATGCCCAGGGAGTAAATGGAGTCTAATCAAGATCGGTTGAACTGGGGCTGGAGAATTCTGGTCACATACGTTGTCAAAGTAGGTCCGGATCTGTTGGGTGAGGTCTCTGAAGGAAGAACCTATGTCCTTCTCTTTCAGCTCCTTCAGGACTTTGGCCACTGCTTTCATGCTCTCGCCAATGACTTCAGAACTGAAAGGGTCACTTAAGGCCCTGATCAGTATGACCATAAGAAATTTCTTGTGCTTTTTCACCTGGACAAAAACATGACATTAAAGAACACTGATCACTGATCACACTTCTAATACGTTCTCTTTAGCAGTTATGAAGCTGTGGGAATTTCATCTCCCCCTCCCACCCCCGGAGACCTATAGCTATATTTCAGACCAGGTTCGAGCTACAATGAGCCAAACTTGGTGCCATAATACACCTGTGTCATCCTATCATTAGATTCCTAGTTACTTAGATTCCAAGGCCAAAAGGAACCCTTGTGATTATCCGGCCTGACCTCCTGCATAACATAGAACTTCCCTAAAATAGTCTCTGTTGGAACTACAGTGTATCTTTTAGAAAAACATCCAATCTTGATTTTAAAATTGCTAGTGACAGAGAATCCACTACAACCCTTGGTAAATTGTTCCAATGGTTAATTAAAATTACCATTACAAATCAATGCCTTATTACCAGTCTGAATTAGTCTAGTTTCATTTTCCCCCATTGAATCTTCTTATACCTTTGTTTGCTAATGGGAAGAACCCATTCTCAAAATGTGTTCCCCATGTGAGTAATTATAGACTGTCCTCAAGTCACTCCTTAACCTTCTCTTTGTAAGGCTAAATAGATTGAGCTCCTTGAGTCTATCACTAGAGGTATCTTTTCCAATCCTTTGAGAATTCTTGTGACTCTTCTCTGAATCCTCTCTAATTTATCAGCATCCTTCTTGAATTGTGGAGACCTGATCTGGACACAGCATTCCAGCAGTGCTCACATGAGCATCATATTCAGAGGGAAAAGAACTTCTTTACTCTTATTCAAGATTCCTCTCTTTATGCCTCTAAGGATCATTTCAGCCCTTTTGGCCACAACTTCGCATTGGGACACCTTATGTTCAACTGATTCTCTGCCATGACTCAAGTGGTTTTCAGCATCATTGCTTCTTGGGATAGAGTCTCTCATCCTGTAAGTAAGGCCTGCATTTTTTATTCCTAGATGGAGACATTTACACATGGTCATATTAAAGTGCACAGATTGTTTGCTTATGCCCAGCTTAGCAAAGGATCTAGCTTGCCCTGTATTGACTGCAAAGAGGTTACTCGGGTATGTGAGAGAGCAGAATTTGGCCTAGTGCATTGTGTGCAGCCTCTGTAAACTCCGAAGAACTATTTCCCTTGGTTTCTCTAGTTATGCTGCATTCTAGTCAGTATTCTCTCTTACCTTCTCAGGTGCCCCAAAGACTAAATTTCCCAGGCCTCTTACAGCCATCTGCCGGACAATGCTGTTCCTATCCTGTGACCTTTCTTCCAAGATGTGTAAGACTGGCTTAAGGAACTTCTTCTCCCTGAGCATGGGATCACTCATTAGCTGAAAGAAAATCAACCTGTCCATTAGCCCCAATAGGATCATTAAGATTGGGAATAGAATTTGAGCAGACATGTCATACGCTAAAAACAACAAGGAGTCCTCCTACAGCCCCAGTCTTGAGGATACAGACAAATATGGCTACCCCTCTGATACTTGGCACATAATACACTGTAACTTTAGTATTCCACACAAATGAGAAAGGTCTACAAAACATGGAGCTTTCCTTTTGGGCACTAGAATAGGGATCCACTCACCTCTTGAGAGCCTCTTAGTGGCTGGGTATGGTATCACAGTCCTTTTCTCACCCCTGGTGCACCCTGCCAGCCGTCCTCAGTGAGCCTTCTGTGGCTCAGGCCTCTGGCTGAGTCCCAAAGTCCAAAGGAACCCCTTCTGGGGTAGTCCAGAACAGTCCCATTGCCCTCACTTGGGTCTCCAGCCCCAACTCTGGGTCCTTTACATTCTGCCCTTTGTTCAAGCTCTCCATTAGCATTGTCCCCTCCATGGGGCTTATGCCACTGTTGGTGGAAGGGGAACCTGGGCCTGCCCCTAACTCTGGGTTCCAAACCATGGATCCTATAAACAGGGAGCTAGGCACTGCTTGATTTCAGTTCATTGTCGCTTCTTCCTACCGGCCACTTTTAGCTTCACCCTCACCTCAGGGTTAAAGTTCTTCGGGACTCTCTTCCTGAAAACCCAGCTTAAGTAAAGGCTGCCAGAATCAAACTCTGGCTGTCCCCTGAATTTCTGTGGCCAGAGAGCAGCGCCCTTTCTTGCCCCTCCAGTTCCTGTCAGGAACTGACCTGCTAAGGCCCTTCAGCTCCTTTTAGCTGAGCCTCATGGGCTCGGATTGGCTGCTTTCATGAAGCCTCTCTAGACAGACGCAGATTGGGGGCTCTTTTCCTGGGGCAGGGTGTAGTAGGACCACGGGGCCTCTTGTAAGGAGCCTCAAAGCTCAGGTACAGCCCATCACAGGCAAAGAGAGGTTGTTTTTCTTAGAAGCGGATGAGCCCCGAAGATAGTTGCTTAGCATAAGTGGGAAATATGATGCAGATGTTGGAGGAAGGCTGTGGAAAGGGAGGATGCTGCGGCAGGTATCACACTAGCCTAGGACTTAGGAGACCCAGGTTCCATTTCCTGCTCCCTCAAAGCCTTCCTGTGTGACCTTGGGCAAGTCACTTAGCCCTTCTGTGCATCAGTTCCCTGCCTGTAAAATAGGAAACATAGTCCTTCCCTACTTCGCAGGAGTGTGGTGGGGATACAGACATTAAAGAGTTTGGAGGTACTCAGATACTAGAGTAATGAGAACCTAAGAGAGACATTAATGTAGTTGTAGGTTGCTTGGTTGGTAGTATTAGGACACTAGGTTCATTCAGAAGATCTGCTGAGCGAAACCAAAATCAGGAGCTGTTGGTTAGGATCAGCACTAGCACTTGGCAGAAGAGGTCCAGTCATCCAAACTCTGTCCGTATCTCTCTCAGCCAGCACCTGTGGTTGTGTAGCTAGTATAGGCAATGACGGCAATAAAAACCACAGAGAGAGAAGGACTCAGAAAGGTATTGTGAAGTTCCTGGTGAGGTTTCCATATAAAGAAGGACCTATTCTACAGTCTAAAATGACAATTACTCCTATGAACAGAACTGTACAACTCCCGAAAGAAAGGCAGACAACAGTCTAATGGTGAAACTACTCTTCAGAGCCCTGTGTCTTACCTGGGCAAGGAAAGCTGTGCTGGTGACTCGGTGGTTTTCTGTGGGGGAATTCACCCAGGGGAGGAGGCTCTGTATGATCTCAGGTGTTATGAGTCCAGATCTTAGCAGAAGCCTGGAAGACAAAAGAAACCGCTCATGGGCTAGATTGCACACTTCAAAAAAACTCAGCTGCTCTGAGCATACAGCTCTGATATCTAGGAGTGGGAGCTGTGTGTTTCCACCCAGGACACCCCCCCACCCACCCACAAAGCTATAAACGGGAGGTTCCCTCTCAGCCACTCTATTGGCTACTGATTCCCAAGGATAAAATGATGTCTCCTAGATCTCTTACCTCACCAGCAGACACACTCCCTCATGGTGAGTCTTGGGGTTTTCCAGAAGAATCCAAGTGCTCTGCTTCCTGAGCGCTCTCACCAGTCTCTCATTCCCACCCTTGAAAAGCACAGACTCGAATGCTTTGATAGAAAGCCTGGGGAAAGAGAGGCACAGAACTGCAGCAATCAGGAGGAAGGTGCAGCTTGAACAGAGAGTCAGGAAGCCCCGGCTACTTCTCAGGTCTGCTGTTCAATCGGCAGTTCATCCATTGGCAATGTCCTGGACACAAGTGTCCCTAGAAGGACTTGATGCTGGGAGGTAAGTTTCAGTCTCATACATCTCATAGGACTAGTTTTGCTAGGGACAAAATTTTGCAGTCCTTTTTCTCTTTCTGCAAGGACTATGGGCACTAGCAGAGTAAAGTGATATGGAAAAGGTACATGATCAGGACCCATAAACAGGGGGCATCGAGTGTGGTGATCACTAATGGACATTCTGGGGTCATATCTCCAGATATGAGGTGACAGAGTGCTGAGGGTTTGCACTTGAGTCAGCACTCTGGTCACTATTCCTACTAATTCTGTTCCTCACAGAAGGCCTAATTGGATAGAGGTGTACCTGATTACAAGGTCAGATTAGGGCTAGTGAGTCAAGGAACCAATCATTCCATTAACAGGGAAACTGTGTAAAAGGACATGGGCAGGAGCCCTTTGAGGGGAACAGACAGAGAAAGAAACTTGGGTGACCAGATGTCCTGATATTTGGGGCTTTATCTTATACAGGTGCCTATTCCCTGTGCAGAGCTGCCGCCGAAGGGAAAAAAACGGCAGAGTGCTGTCCGGCGGCGCTACTAATGCCACGCTCCCCCTGGGATCATCCCACGCACCCCAGTTTGGAGACCACTGGTGTAGAAGACCCGACAGACCTTCCAACAATCCCACCAGGCAGAAAAACAGCCTTTCCTTGCCTGGTAGGTTTAACAGCAAAAGAGCCGTCAGGAATTTATACAGGAGCAAGCCCAGGTCTGGCAACAACTCCTCCAAAGTTTGGTGAGTCCTGTGACAGGAAATGGAAACCAGGAACAGGAGATCAGACTGTAAAATGGGACCTGCGAACAACCCCGATGTGTTTTTGGTTACTCTTCAAGGAGCAGCAGTGAGACCTCCTAGGGACAGAACAATGTGGGCCCTTCAACTGACACCCTATTTAACCGGGGAAGCACATACAGGGCTTTTAGTGATGAGCAGGCAAGAGATTATGACATGATTAAGGCAGCCATGCTGGACGAGGTGGGGCCTGTCCACAGAAAAGTACTGCCAGAAATGTAGAGTTGAAAGATGGATTGAGGGATTATGCCTCTGTGCATTTGGACAGGAATTAAAAGATTGGGCCACTCATTGGTAAGGCCAGATACTCAGACTGTGGGGGAGATCATGGACTGCATGATTCTGGAAGTTTCTTCAGAGTCTCCCTGAGCATATCCGAGGATGGGTTCTGTGGCGCCAGCCAGTTCATCTGGACCCCACAGTTAAAGTGAGAGGAATTTACAGAGGCGGACATTCCCAGAGTGAGTCAGTGGTTTAAGGGACTAGATCTGAGAAGGACCAGAGTGCCTACAGCTGGGAAGGGCAGCAAGAAGAAGAGGGAGGAGCCTCAAGGAACTGTAGTGGGAGCTTGGCCTACAGTGTGCTTCCGACATGGACGTGAAGGACATCTAAAAAGAGACTGTCCTAAAATGGACTGTGGGTTTGCCCAGTTTTGTGGTTGGGACAAGACTCCCAGGCAGGAAAGAAAAAAGAAAGTACCTACCGTATCGGTCTGGGTAGGGAGGAGCCACCAAAGGGACTAATGGACACAGCTTCATCTTGTTTGCTAATCAGGCAGGAGTTAGTGAAACCCCACTGGATACTTCCGAGAGGTAGGATCAAAACTGAATACCAGGTCCATGGGGACAAGAAATTCTGCCCAGTGTCCATGGGACAAGAAATTCTGCCCAATTTTAAGGACTCTGAAAATTAAGGGGAAGTTTAGGCAGAAACATGTAGCGGTAGTGGATGGATTGCCCCACTGCCTTCTACTGGGCATGGACTGGAATCCCTTTCTAACAGGAACACCAAGGCAGGTATGGAGGCCCAGGAGGGTGGAAATAAAACCTGAAGGGCCAGGTAAAGAGGAAATATATGTAAAGGGTCTGGAGAAAACTAGACACGAAAGTATAGACAAGAGGGAGGAGAAAGAAAAGAAAGGTCAAGCGTAAAGGTGACTTAAGATCATCCGTTGGGGTCAAACAGTCATCAGAGCCCTTACCACCAGGATCTCAGGAGCAGGCATCCCTAGAACACTTTGGAGGGACTCGGAGCAGTCTGTGTCCATGGAAGAGGCCGGGGCACAGCCTACCACCCCGTCACATATAGGTACCTAAAATGGGCCTGCACATGGGCCAACAGCATGAGCAGAATCTATACTCGTGTCTGCAGCGCCAGCAATCACATAGCTAGGTACCCATCCATCTGAACAAATTCAAGTTTTGTGGACAAAACTGAGGCACCCATCTTGAAAACCTGACCCACTGTGGCCACAACCTAAGATCAGCCTTACTGGGCCAGTCCAATGGTCCATCTAGTCCAGTACACTCTCTTCCAACAGTGGTCAATGCCAGCTTCTTCAGCAGGAATGAACAGAACAGGGCAATCATGAAATGATCCAATCCCTGTTGTCCAGTCTCAGTTTCTGGCGGTCAGAGGCCTAGGGACACCCAGAGCTTGGGGTTGCATCCCTGACCATCTTGCCTAATAGCCATTGATGGACCTGTTCTCCATGAACTTATCTAATTCTTTTTTTAAAAAAAGCCCAGTTATACTTTTGGCCTTCACAACATCCCTTGGCAATGAGTTCCACAGGTTGACCGTGTGTTGTGTGAAGTAGTACTTCCTTATGTTTATTTGATACCTGCTGCCCATCCGTGAAGAGAGCTGAGATCCTGGTTTCCTAGGAAAATTCAGAGACATTATAAAACCATGAAGTCTGTAATTTGAGCACCTTGTTGGCATGGAATAAAGAAACACAACAAGAAGAGAAACTAATCATGTTGTGAGATTGGTGGGAAATGTACATTAATGTGCTACCAGAGCTGAAGTCAACTGAGGACTCAGGAATCTTAGTGTTAACTGGCGAGGGGCACAGAGTGGGTGCCGAGGGACCTGGTACGTACATTCTAGCTCACTAAAAGATTGCCCCATGAGTCTCAAATAAAAGCCCATGTCACCAATATCATTGTGAAATGCATGTACAGATGCTGTGTAAAGAGTCATGGATATGCATTGAAAATTACATTCTTAGGATCTGTGTCTCGGGACTAGTCACCAGGAAAGGTGACAAAATGGTTTTCTTTCAGGCAAGAAATGTTTATCCATCTGTTTGTTTACATGTGAACCCTACATGCTTAATGTACATTCAGTTGAGAAGGACTGTGAGAACTTTAAAGAAAGAAAAGTAGCAGGAAGTAGACAGGGGGTGGGGACCCAATTTGGGGGTACACATCAAAGGTTTGCTCTAGTCTATTTGGGGACATCTTTCACTTAGGAAGTAGATGGACCGCGAGTTTGCTTCATGAAAGAGGGGTCGCGATCAGGCTTGGTTGAGAACTTTGGGTGAGAAACATCTTTAGACAGGAGGTTAACCTGTTGGTTAAGTTTAGTTTCTAGGAGCAAGTTATGATTTCATTTGAAATGTAACCATTTTTTGCTTGCATTCTTACTGACGGTCACTGGAATCTCTGTTCTTTGATAATCTCCCTTCTTGTTTTCACTAGAAATATATCTTAGTGCTGTGTGTTTTGCAGTACAGAGTCTAAGTATCGAGTACAGAGTCTAAAGTAGAAGTAATAAACGGGTGTGTACTGTTCCATTGGGAACAGCAGGCCTGACAATTCTGTGGGAGTTCAGTGGATAAAGGGCTGGACACTATACGGAATTGTCAGAGGACTCGGGGGTGGGTGTGTGCCTGTCATTAACCTGTACAAAGAGACTGAGGTCTGAGGAGGCCTGGGTGGCAGTGTTTGTTTTGCCAGAGCCTGGTCGTTTCAGGGAACTGACCCACAGCAGGCACACACAAGACTTCCTCACTCGAAGGGCACGTGGTGGTAAGGTGCCTCATAACCCTGGGAACTCCTGGGGAGCGTCACACAACTCTCCTGGAATTCTCTTGGTTTCTCTCCCTTCCTTCTAATTACCGGCAAGGGTTGCCCTCAGTAAGTTGTAGCCCTTTTCGGATTTCTCTCGGGCTGCTTCTCGTTGGCAAAGGCAGCTTTTGTCCGAGGGTTTGGCTGACCTGCTGCAGGAGAAGAGGAAACAACTCTGGGAGCAGTTCCCGCACAGCTTTGCTCGACTGCAGGGCTGACACCACCTCAAAGATGGCACATGTTGCCTGAAAGGAGAGCATGGTAAAAAAGGAGATCTCTTCCCAACACCATCACACCCTCTCTCCCCGTCTGATATCTGCTGTACGAAATTCTCCCTTCTGCCAGTAACTTGAATGACAGCGAGCAACTTGCTTAACTCGTGGCTCACTTTCCCACATCTGTACAAATGTGTATGACCTCCCAAGGCATGCTGTGAGTCCAAAGGAAGATTTGCAAAGAAACCTGCTCCAAAGACTTTCTAATGGCCAGATAGTATGAAGTAAATCAGTAACGTATCTAAAACTGCCGTATGTGTTCCACAGGCAGCAGAGCTGGACTCAGGGAAACAGTCCATCAGAGGAGAAGTGCCCACACAGCAATATTATACCACACTTCCAGCTTTCCATCAGCAGGATTATCGCAGGGCACAGGAAAGCCTGAAAGACGTGTCTGCCATCTAACTTACTAAGAGAGGTTCAGCAGCTGCCAAATGCCTGTCAATTTCGGTCTCTGAGGTGATGCTGCCTTCTGTTCTTGTTGGAGTCTTTATCTTCTCCATTAGGGCTCGTAGGACTTGAGTGGCAAGCAAGGGGTCTCCCCCCAGAGATCTCCACTGCTCAGCGGTGTCACTGCAGTTTAACAGAAGTTACAGGTGAGCCCTGGACACTTTTGTGGCTCACCCTGAATGTGTCATATTTTAGCAAAGACCAAATGTTCTCCTTGCCTATGATGAGAGAGTTAGGAGTCCTGTCCTCCTTTAATGCTCCTCATATTTAAATATTGAGTTTCCAGTTACAGAACTAAGTTAAGTGACCTAGTCCTCCTGCAGCCTAACCATTAATACTAGACTTCAGAAGGACAGGACACAGAGCACCAACCTCACTTCCTCTTTTCTCCACTTCCCAGTCAATATGGAATCATGAGCATGTGGCTCCCAAAGAGCTAGGGTTTGGAAGGCAAGTGGATGAAAGAAAAGCCAGATTCCTACTAGATGGACATACAACTATGAGAACGAATGTTCATGGCCATCCTAGGTCCCCTTCACAAATGGCGTCCCTACCCTCTGTTTGCCAGAAGCTGGGACTGGGCAACAGGGGATGGATCACTTGACAATGACCTGTTGTGTTCATTTCCTCTGGGGCATGTGGCACTGGTCACGGTCGCAAGACAGACTACTGGGCTAGATGGCCTTTTGGTCTGACCCAGTATGGCTGTTCTTATGGTCTTAGATTCCAGCACTGATAACTGATACCTCAGTTAGGGATCTTGAAATGAAATGATGGATCTGCTTCCAGTCCACTTTTAAGTACCAAGGATGGCAACTCTGCTCTAGCAGCCACACCCTCACTGATACCAAGCAGAGGTCTGATGATAATATTGGCCCTAGTCTTTGCAATCAGCCAGGGATTTGCACCTGAAGCTGTCATGCTACCAGGAAACCAACAGCCACTGCTCATTTCCAGAGTGAGCTCAATTCTGGAGTCTAGAGAGGTAGATGTTTCCAACAATACACTCCAGTTATACCCGTAAAGATAGATCTTTAGGATGTCAAAGGAGCTATTCATGAATGGAAACAGAATGACACTTAATTTCTCTCCGCACCCCACCTTAACATGTTCTTGGACCTTCCTGCAGAAAGAGCCAGGCTATTAACCCTTAGGAATGATCCCAAACTGTTTGCGGCTTAAATGAAGCCCCACATCTCCTAGTAAAGCTGTGGGATCCAGGTTTTACCAAGATGAATGCAATAGGTAGCGGTATATACCTGTCCATCGGCAGACGTTTGCTGAGGAGGCTGGAGATCACTGCCTCTTGGTGATGGTGAGCTAGAATGGACACTGCCTCCACCAGGAACTGCCTCAAGCTGCCCTCCTGGATAGTAGGCATGTGGCGATATAGTATAGCCAGGATATCTGGCACCTGGAAGGAACAAAACCAGAAAGAAATGTCCCTTTTTCTTTCTCTCCATTCACTCTACAGAATCAAAACCTTTATTTAGCCATTTGCTGCTTTTTTAGAAATGCCTCACTTCAAGAAGCAAATGTTCAAATACGTCTGCGTAACTTGAACCCACACAAATTGCCCACACACGGCTGTAAAAATTAACACTGACACACACATAGACATACCAGGTAATTCAATGTGGTGGTGCAGCTATGCATTACATAAACCAGTTCACATGCACAAAAGGTGGCTTTGCTTGCCCAGATTTTGCAGGTGTCATTTAAGCAGCCAAATCTGACCATTTGCCTCGAAGAATGCAGAGCTCATCAACAACCACAAGCACAAAATATGCAAGTGCTTTAAAGACAGTGTGTAAATGCCTGGGACTATGAACAGGTGACTACCTCTCATATTCATTCCTAGCCCTTCACATCTTCAAAACACTGTGCAAACATGGCAGTTCTGCTGCGAGGGTTCCCTGTCCTGAGGCCTTTCACCAGCCTTGTTAGAAGATTTGTGGAGTGCTCCTTTCATCTAGCCCTGATGTACTGGGCTCCAGAATAAGGCATATAAATAGTGGATCCCAAAGACACTAGAGTTTTCTCCCTCCTTCCTTCTCTTCTTAAAGGGTAGGTCTACACAGCAAAAAAATCCCACAGCAGTGAGTTTCAGAGCTCAGGTCAACCGGGGTCTGTGGGGCTTGCACGATGGGGCTAAAAGTGGAGCTGTTCCTGCTCGGGCTGGAGGCCAGGCTCAGAAACCTGGCAAGAGGGTGGCAATAGCCCAGTGCTCTTTTTAATCCATGTAGCCCTTAGCCATAGGCCTCCTAATACCTGGAGGCCTCCAAGTGCCAGTCATTCTGTCTTCTTGTATTTTCCCTAGAGTCTGTTTTCTCAAGCCTTTCTTGGCTGAATACTGTGGCAACAAGCTAGACCAATAAAGAACCAACCATCTTCCTTTTCCCTTGGATTATCTCGATCTACTGCTATTGATTCTGCCATTGCCTATCTTAGGGTAGGAACAGAGATGGAATCGACTCTATGTCCGAGGGGGAGAAACAGCAAGATTTTTCTTCCTTACACATGAGGGCAAAGATCAAAAAGCCTAGAGTTTAGGTAGAAAAGCTCTCCAGTTCCCAGTTTTACCTTGTCCAGCATGGCATCTCCACACTCCTTCAGGATGATCTTCATCCATAGTCCAGCTGCCGTGGCACAGGTGGGGCTAGCAGACAGCAGACCACCCAATGTGGCCGCAATAAAGTCTGTGGCCTGTTCGGAGGGAAAGTATTCACTAACAACCTGGGAACAAATCAAAAACAGGAGAGACCGCAATGATGTTTGGCTCCAGCACTTTTAAAAATGGAAAAAAAGATATACCTGCATCAGCAAATGGTGAATTAGCCTCCTGTCTAGCTCGCCATTTGGGATTACAATTCTCTCTCTAGTCTATAGACTACATTTTTGTCTTCTACACTAATGATATCAGGTTAGAGGCAAAGACTCTGTTGCATAGTTAGCACAACATTGTACTGGATAGGCAGGAGGTAAGTTTCCCTTTGTAGTCTCTTACATACACTGCATCTTTTTACAGCATATAGAAGGCAGTCAAGAGAGGCATGCACACAAATATCGGCGAAGGCAAACCCACAAGGTGACGGAATGAATCCTGGGTGGTTTCTCAGCTTGATGTTCCACTAACACAGTTTTTCTCCTGGATGGCTGGATGGCAGGGCCGGCTCCAGGCACCCGCCAAGGAAGCTCATGCTTGGGGCGGCAGATTGCAAGGGGCAGTGTTCCGGCCAATCTTAGGGCGGCATGGGGGCTCTTTTATTTCATTATTTTTTGTGCTTCACTGCTCTGGATCAGTGAAAAAACAAGAGCCGACCCTGCTGGATAGGTACATGCGTGTGCATCCGCGTGCACATTTTCATGGGCGTGCAACGTTCTGTGGAATCTGGTTTTTACGTGGCATTCAGAGCACACATCTATGAAAAGCATCTTGCTGGTTACTAGCAGCCAACGCCCCGCTCCCACAGCTCGCTCCGAGTATGGAAAGGCATCATGAAAGAGCAAATGTCAAATGAACGGTGCCCGGTCACTCGCACATCCGCACAAGCTTTTTGAGTCAGTTACCCTGGCCATTTTGGAAGATGCCTGAAACAGAGCCTCGGGGTCTGGAGCTCTTAGTGCTTCACGGAGACATCTCAGCTCCTCCTCTGCTGAGCCCAGGTTTATGGACTGGCCTGGAGTGGAGAAAAGGAGAAAAAGTACTGTAAGGATTAAGGAAACTGAATCCCTACTGCATGGATCTTCATACGGGAGGATCCATGTGCTATGTTGTCATCAGCATAGTGTAAAATCTTGGTCCCACTGAAGTCAATGGCAAAACTCCTGTTGACTGGAATGGAGTCGGGATTACACCCGAAAATGTCTGAACGTTAACAGTAGTGGTATGTTATTGTGAATGATCCAGGATTGAACAAGCACTGTATTCAGCTTGGAGCAGCTTTGTGTGTGTGTCTGGTTGCAGTAGTCTCTCTGCTCTCACTATTTACATCTAAGCTCCTATTCAAGTACAACTCATGCAGGTAGATCAGAGGTTCCAGTTTAGAGGTGAATCCCTCCACCAAACTCTCCTTGTAAAAGAGACGGGGATAGACAAAAAACTTTGGCAAGAAACCCAGGCTCATCATCAGTCACTTCTAAACAATGCTGGGATTACTATGTTGTACATTCAAAGGTTGGAGTCCCTTATTCTGTTTCTGAATCACCAACACTGTTTTTAGGACTGATTAAGAATCATTGGAAATAGGATGACCAGGGGTCCCGATTTTATAGGGACAGTCCCCATTTTGGGGTCTTTTTCTTAGATAGACTCCTCTTACCCCCCACCCCCTGTCCCGAGGTTTCACATTTGCTGTCTGGTCACCCTCATTGGAAATGGCCTTAAACGATAACCAAGCTCTATCCCTTAACATCTAACCCTTAGGTGAAAAGAATATCCTACTCTGTCACAAAGGGGAAAAATGGCCTCTACTTACTCCAGTAGCTCTGAAGGCTCATGCCAGAGGGCTGCTGGAAGAACTTTTTGTTTACGGAATTATTCCAGGAAACCCCTCCAATCCAGCCAGTGGCAGGGTAAAGAGAATGAAAATGTTTAGTACCAAGGGCTTGTCTCCATGGAGATATTCAAGAAAGCTAATCCCCATTCATTTCAAAATGCATTAGTTAAACTTCATTCAACACCTGTGGGGACACACTTATTTAGAATTAAAGTGGCCTTCATTCAGGTTAGTTTCATTCATGGAATTCACTCCAATTAATAAGGCCCATTTTAATTCAGAATCAGAGCATCCACACATGTGTTTAATGCCATTTACCTCATGCACTTGAAATGTACACCTTTAGTTCATTTGGATTAACTTTCCTTACTGTCCCTGTGTAGACAAGCCCTAAGGAATTTAGCCCTTATCTACCTATATGCAGACCATTTATTAGTTGTACAGTTCCCAAAAGTGTGCTAGGCTCTTTACACATCAGAATCTACTCTTCTAATGAGGTATTTACAAGATGCCCACCATTCTGTTATCTAAGCGACAATAGACAGGACAGAAAGAACTAGATAGGCAGACAAATGGACATTACAACAGTGAAAGAAGGTGAAGAATTCCTTATACCTGCTAATGGTCTCCTCACCTTGTATACAGAGAAGGCAGCGGATACTGTCAACCACCCACTGACGGGACGTGGCCAGCGAATCACAGCTGTATGGTGCTATTAGTCCAATCAGAGATCCAAACTGATCAAAAGTTCCCTGAGTCTAATGAAAAAAGAACAAAGAACGAAGAATGAATGGTCTCCAGTTGGACTAGACTTCACTTGCCATCCTTATTGTTCAGACCAGTCAGCTCTGTGTTTTTTGGGGAACCAGGGCACAGTATCTAGCCTGTCTGACTCATGAAAGACACCCTCCGCCCCCACCAGTCTCTGTTTGAACCAAAACCCATCAGAGAAAAGGCTTGCAGAGAACAATGAAGGGTGTTGGGAGACACACCTACACCCCTCCTGAGAAGGGTGACAAGATTAAGACATCTCCATTTGAATACAGAGTGAAGAACAGAGACAACTCCCCTAGCCTCATCTGCATGAAAGATGGGATAGGAATTAGCATGAAGAATGAGGAACAGAGAACCGCACTGAACTCTGGGACCAGAAAAGCAGAGACGCATTGCATCATGGGAATCCCTGCTCCAGATGCTAATGAACCTATGCCTGCACACACCTAGCTCAGCAATTATCAGACCAATTCTAGTAATAAATCTTTATTATCCTAAAATACTGAAGCAGCCTAGTTGCCTTGTGAGCTCCCTGGAAAAATCCACCACCCATAGCCAAGAGTGATCAGCTCCTATTGTCTAGCCTAAAGAAAACCCTTGAAAACCCATTAGTTTACCTATAAACAAATCTAGTGTTCTCCCTTGAACCATTGTATTTTCTCTACAAAACCCCCTACCTATGCCTAAGTAAGGGGATTCCATCTATGCCCAAGTAAGGGGATTCCTATGCCCAAGTAAGGGATTCCATCTCCTGACTGATTGTGATGGGGGCTCTGCCTGTCTCCAGCACTCAGGACCCTGAGCTACCACCATTACCTGGGAACCCCACCCAGTTCAAGCCTCATGGAGTGGATGAGATTCCCCCCCCCTCGCCCCTCCGTTTTCTTTTCTTCCTCAGGTATTAACCTTTCAAATGTAACCATTATGTTTGTTTAGCCCTCCTTGTGTAGTTATCACTATGATTCAATAAATAACTTTTATGGTTCAGCTGGTTGCTTCTCTCTCCCTCTCTCTCGCTCTCCAAATTTTACTCTGTATTTTCTACTTTCCCCATTTACTCTGCAGCAACCCTTCTTTTACCTAAGCTAAAGGTCCCGGTAGCGCCCAAAAATACTGTGGGGTTTGCTCATGAAGTGGGTTACTACCAGTACAATTGTAATGTGGAAGTGGGATAGGGATGTGTTAAACTTGGGGCACATAAGAGGGGAGCAGCTGAAAGTGCTGCTTAACCCAGCCCATTGAGTACAGGGCCATATGAGAGGATCAGCTGGAGAGGGCTGATGGACCTGGTCCGCTCAGACTTGCTCTGCTAGTGTGAGCGTACGTGCGTGCGTGTTTATCTAGTTCTAGGGCTGGAGGAACCCAGCCCTGGGGAACCGAGGGCCTGCAGGGTAGCTCCATTGGGAGGGCACTTGCAGAAGGAAGGAGTAGAGCTCCCTATGAACACACAAGTGACATAAGCAGCACATTAATAGAATTACAGACACCCTCCCCAAGAAGAGTAACCCTAATCAATGAGCCTACCCCAAAGTAACAGGCACATCTGGTAACATTGTGCCCCTGATTCCTGTACTGTACTGGGTAATGCACATTGGAAAACATAATCCCAATTGTACATAGAAATGGATGGGGTCTAAATTAGCTGTTATCACTCAAGAAAGAGACCTCAGAGTCATTGTGTACAGTTCTCTGAAAGCATCCGCTCAACATGCAGTCAAAAAAGCTAACAACATGTTAGGAACCCTTCGGAAAGGGATCGATAAGAAGACAGCAAATATCATTATGCCACGATAGGAATCTACAGGACCCCCACACCTTGAATACTGCGTGCAGTTTAGGTCATCTCATCTCAAAAAAGATGTGTTAGAATGGGAAGAAATACGGAGAAGAGCAACAAAAATTAGGCCTATGGGATAACTTCTCATCCAAGGGAGATTAAAAAAAGAGCGACTTTTCAGCTTGGAAAAGAGACGACTCAGAGGGAATATGCTAGAGGTCTATAAAATCATGACTGGTGTAGAGAAAGTCAATAAGGAAGTGTTATTTAGCCCTTCACCTAACACAAGACTGAGGGGTCCCCCAATGAAATTAATAGGCAGCAGGTTTAAAACAAACTAAAGGAAGCATATCTTCACACAATGCAGTCAGAAGACAGGATACTGGGCCAGATGAACCATTCTTTTGCGGGAGGCAGGTTAGCCATTCTTATGTTTTATGTTCTTAGCTGGTTAAATAGAAATTTTCCTTTACCACCCTGGGAGCATAAGAACCAAGAATGCATTTGTGACACTGGCAGACCAGGCAACCTGGGTATGACCCATAATAACTTAACAAGAGGCACTTCCACTGTATCAAGACAGTTCACTTGCATGTGAATTTCAAAGAGATGGATTAGACTAGCAATCCTCAACTCATTCAAAAATGAACAATAGATGCTAAGTCTATTTGTCTGTGTTGATCTATACGCGGTTAGAAGTTTCACAATGTAACCAAATTAGCTTGTCGATGCTCATTCCCTTTCAGGTCTTCATTATGTATGCAAGGTGTTCAGTTAACCTTAAAATCAAAGATGTAAGATACTGCAGGAAACTAATAATTTCTACATTGTTTTCAGCTTAACTCTCTGTGTTATAATGGAAGAACAGCTAATCACCTTATGCGAATGAGTAACTAGTTTACTGTGTATGCACAGGAAATAGAAGATTAGCTTCAAAGCAAAGTACAGGAGGCGATCTGCATTGCCTAGTCTTTCTTGGGGGAAGGTCCTGCTGTAACCATTTTTGTGAGGTAGGCTTGTCAGCCTGCTAGAATAGCTAGAAAAGAGAAGGCTCGGGCCTCATCCTGTCATCTTTAGTCTGCTGAAACTTTGAACAGGGAAAGTGTAAGCCATAGGACAGAGAGCTTCCAAATCATCATTTGAAAGAACCTGGAAAATGCATGGAAAAACTAACAGTCTTTACATCTAAGCTACCTTTGGATTCTGATCTGTTGGGAAGATTCCAGAGAGACTTGTACAAGCCAGCAGTTTATTCCATCACTGTTGTGATCCTGAACTATGAACATTGACAGTCACTTGTATGGATATTGATCTTTTAACCATTTGTAACTCTCTTCTTTCTTTTAAGAAGAAATCTTCAATTTCGTTATTAAGGATTGGCTGGCAGCATGCTATTTGGGAAAGACCGGAGATTCACCTTGACCTGGGGATAAGCATCTGGTCCTTTATGATGGGTGAACCTCACATATGGTGAATCAGGTTTTCAGTAACCCCTCACTATATTAGACTGGGCTGTTTAGATGGGAACCTAGGTCTGGAATGGCAAAAGGGACCGTGTTTGGCATTTTGTAAACTAGGGTGGAAGCTCTTTTGCTGTTGAGTTGGTGCATGTAATTCTAGAATAAGCCATCAGTTTGGGGGATTGTCTGTCCTCTACTTCTTGCAGTCTGCCCGGAGTGTGGTCACAGCATTGTTGTGTAAACCTCTCTCTTATGGAAGCAGAGGGATCTTAGTCACTTTGAGATCCCAGCTGCTGCCCTGGAAGCTTTTTTCATGCATTTGCGTTGAGTGTCAGATCGGATATAAGCAGGGAAGTCAGCTCAAGGAAGAGGAAGGCTATACTCACTGTGCTATGAACTGTCTCTTGATAGGCAGTCAGCAGCTGAATGGTGGCCTGCAAGGCCCTTTCTCTCTCCCACTCCTTCTCTGAATGGAGCCATGTCTCTAGTAGCTGTTGGTAGAGCAGGGGAATGGACAGAGTTAGTACCAGAAAATCCCTCCCAAAAGTTCCTCTTAAACAGGTTTAATTGTCACTAAAATCCCTCTCCAAAGCACCGGACCTCCATGGAGCGAAGGAATTACATGTCTAATGGAAGTGCCAGGGACCAGATTCACCTCTGAGTGATTGAAGACAAAGGAGTTACATGAGAGATGAACCTGGGCCTGTGTACGTGATGTCTCCTGTAGACTGTCTGATGGGAGCTGTCTACCACATTGCATGCTGTTTGATGTCTGCTGCTGTGTTGTTTCCTGGGCAACTTCTCCCACGTTGAGTGGCCAAATGACAGAGAGGAGCGTTTCTTTTTATTAATTTGAAGAAGAGCAGAGAAGTCCCCCCCCCACAGCCCAGCTCCTTTTAGAACTTCATTTTTATACTGAAGGTGCATCAAACTCCCCAGCTCTTCAAGATATTCTGTTCATGTCTGAGGAACAGGAAGTCTCCTCTGGATGAGTTTCCATACACAGGGCTTAACTCAATATGAATGAATTCCTCTTTGAAGAAGTGATCAGTTTCAACTGGTTCTCTTGGATTTGGCTACTGCAGTGGTGATTTTCTTGCCGGTCCAAGTAGTGTCAACTACATTGTAAGAAGTTGGTCCCAATCCAGCCCTGGCATAAAATGGCATAGCTTCTGTGGATTTCAGCGGGGCACATGCCTGCTTATCCCAGGAAGAATTTGGTGCTTTTTCCCCCCGACAATTCACTCCACTGTGGAAAATTCCTCCACAACTGAAGCTTGACTCCCTAAATCTCTGACTCTTCCCTGCAGTAACAGAACAACAAACAAACAAACAAACAAACAAACAAACAATCTTCACCATGGTTCAATGGTCTACTCACTTGAAACATTTCCTGGAACCATTGTGCGGTTGGTTCTTCCTCCAGCAAAGTCTTCATTAGCTTGCCAAGGGCTTCCAAGGACTCTACGTACAGTGACTGAAACCAGAAGAGAAGGAGTGAGGCTCAGCACAGATAATTTGTGTGTGTGTGGGGAGGAGGGACGACTGGGGGCTGGGGAAAGCTAACCATAACCTTGCCAGGGAGGCCATGTGTGACTTCCATCACCCAGTGCCTGCTGGGCAGAAATACAGTGGATGGTGCCTGAGGAGAATTGTTGTCACGTACCTGTATAGGCAGAGCATCCTTTGCTGTCTCTTTCATCATCTTCTCCAGGGGAGGGAGGGGAAACAAACTTTTGAAACACTGGTGAAGGAGCTCACGGTTTTCCTTCAAGGTCAAAGATGGTTTGAGTTTGCTGGCAGAAGAAAGAGAGAGAGAGAAAAGTCATGCATTAGACTCAGTTCCAGCTCCAAGTAAAAGAAATGGGTCCAGTGACTGGAGATTGTCTCAATCTAAAACCCTAAATGCGAACAACCCTTCACTTTGCAGCTGAGCACCTCTTTGCACCTCTATTAAGTATTGGCTCATTGAGAAGTAAAGCTAAAGCTTCAAGTCCCCTTTTTAGAGAAACCCACTAGCTTCCTTCCCCCTGCCAGCAAGCCAGACACCTCCCTCCCCATCTGAACTCTCCTGCATTGGACTGCATGCCCCACAACCTCCAAGTTTGTGTCTTTCAAGCACAAACCTCCAAATGGACACATTCAAACCCTCAAGAACTAAAGTTCTGCTGGTGAGCAGCATGTGAGCCAAACCCGGCAGGCATCAAACTGCTCCCAACCTGGCACTCATGAACTAACAAAGACGACGTCACAGTGCCAGGAAATATGGCAGAAAATAGCCTACCTCAGATGTCTAATGGCAAGAATTGCCTTGTAGCGAACTGGAGATGCCAGGGAATCCAGTGGTTCCTTTTTAATGAAGTCCTGAAATGCACGAATAGAGAAATTAAAAAAAATGGGAAATGGATTTGAAAGGCAGAGAGGCTTTCCTCTCACACCCTGAAACAGGGCCATATGCCAGGTCTGTAATAAACAGACACCGTGCTCGGCAGGCTCTCTGCCTCAGAAATGGACCGTAGGGCCATCTGCAGGCTATACGGAGGACAGAAAGATAACTCCCCAGACACAAGCCATTCCTGCCACTTACAGCCCACAATAGGTCGGCATCCCTGCCAAGCTCAGAGTGGACCCAGCAGCATTCTGGGTGCCGTGCAGGTAGCTCATGAGACTGCAGTGGTACAGTCACAGCCAATGGATAAAACAACATCTACCTGGAAACCCAGTCTGATGACATTACAACAAACTCCTTTGTACTTCAGTCCTCAAAGCTCCTCATCACTCACCAGCATGTAGCCAAGGAGCTCCAGTTTGTAAGAGAATTCGAACTCCTGGGAGTCTCTGGTCTCCAAAATGGCACAGCTAATCTCCGTGACATTCTGGATGAGGGTTAATTTTAGGTGCATGTCCTACATAATCCAGAAGGAGAAACAAGAGGATGTGGATGAGAAACGGAGAGAAGAACCAGAGTCCAGAAGATAAAGATCAGGAATTAAATCTAGCCACAGGAGAGGAGAGAGGTGTCCACAGACCCCAGAAGGCAGAGGACCCTGGCTCTGCACCCACCTCAGAAAAAGAGAAAAGCCAGGTTCATGAAAGAAATCCAGGGCCACTTACACCAGAGCAGCCAGGACTCCTGCTTGATGTGGCAAGGAAATCAAGCTCTGTGCAATTTAAACAAGCAACTTGTGGATAGAAAAGGCAAGAGCTGAGGGCAGATTATTTAGAATTTACCTTGTTTGTAAGAGCAATGCCCAGCACCTGAAAAACAAAATGCAAAACAGCTATTAGCAATGTCTATAGTCCCACATAACACACATCCTCAAAATGGCCTGGCTGGTGAATATGGAGCAGAGAGAAATCATGATTGTTAAATCTTCCAAAAGGCAGGAAATGTATCCAGAGGGGGTGTTTTGCAGAGGTCAAGATCAGGGGCCATCCTATGGAATATTTGCATTTGTGAACTTCTGGAAGATATCCGTTTGGTTCAACTGTGATCAACTTTTTTGACAAAGGCTAAATGAGATTCTCACTTAGACAGGGCAGAATTGAATGGCAAAGTGACGTGGCGAGGTTGCACTGAGAGGAGAGTCAGTACCAGCAGTCAGACACCTAGGAAACAGAAATAACGAGCACACAGACAAACAAGACGACAGAGAAGAGGGAAGGGAAGTAGTGAGTCCAAGAAACAGAGTGACAGCAAAGAAACTAAATACAAGTTAGCACCATTCTCTCTTGGCTAGAAAAAGATAGAGCTAGATACACATACATATTAGGGGAGTTAGAGTGTTATTCTGAATAGCCTGAGTGTGACTCCATGTGAATTACTGTGCAGCTGTGCTCGACAGAATTTCAGAAGACTATAGAAAAACTAGAGAAAACACAAAGAAGAGCAACAAAAGTGATACAACATGTGACAGCTCACGCTCCATCCATTACAGTTTTAAATTTCAGTTATATGACAAATTATTGCTCAAAGGAGAGTTTTAGAAAATACAAGCCCTCTCTCTATAAACTCAGAGGCAATTCTATAACTTCAGGGTAATGCCCCTCACAGTTATCATGCAAAGGCTCTTACCTGACAACTGGTTCTGTAATGGTGAATGATGTTCCTTGTGATGTCTGCCTCTACTCGGGAGAGAAGCTGCTCTTTTGGAGCATGGACAGCCACGTTGCTGTATGTCAGCATCAGGGTGCGGCGAGTCTTGCCTCTTGTCCCATGGTGGTAATCCTAGACAATAGGAAACATCACTAGAGACAAGTTCTTCTGATTCATTTGGCCTTGGAATGAATCAAACATTGGTGGAGCTGGGCCCCCGAGCCTTGAATACTGCTGGAGCCCGGGCACCATGAGCCCATAGAACTCGCCGCCCCATCGCCATCATTCCCACTGGGTAACTCTGGCCCAGAGAGCCGAAAAAGGCTGAACCGACAGCAGTGGAGTACACGGGAGCTTAGTCATTGACACTGGTGGGTACAAGATCAGGCGCTAAATGTCTTGCCTAAGGCTGCACAGTGAGTAAATGGCAGAGCCAGCAATGGGAGCCCAGAGGCCTAGTCTCCTGCCCTATCCTCTAGATCAGTGGTGTTCAACCAGGGGGACTTCTGTACCCCTGAGGGTCTGCAGGGGTCTTCCAGGGGGTATATCAACTCATCTAGATATTTGCCTAGTTTTACAGCAGACAACAAAGAAAGCACTTGCAAAGTTACTAACTCAAATTTCATACAATGTCTTCTTTAGACTACTCTATATACTGCCCACTGAAATGCAGGTACAATATTTAGATTCCAGTTGATGTATTTTCTAATTCTAGGGCAAAAATGGGAAAATAAGCAGTCTTTTTTTCAGGAATAATGTGCTAGGACCCTTTTATAATTTTATGCCTGATTTTGTAAGCAAGTAGTTTTTAAGTGAGGTGAAATTTGGGGGACACAAGACAAATCAGACTCCTGAAAGGGGGACACTGATCTGGAAAGGTTGAGAACCACTGCTCTAAATCAGAGGTTCCCTAATTGTCATCCGTAGACCACTGGTGGTCTACCTAAAGCGGGTTGGTTAGCCACATGTTGCTTGCAACACCTCCTCATTTCCAGCTACTAACCTGGAATAAAAAACAGCTAAAAATACCTTCAATGCTTTTCCATGCAAGCAACTGATGTAGTTCCCACACATTGTGCATGGGAGGGGCGCTCAAGCCATGAGACATCAGACGGTAAAAATCATTTGAGAGAACCCCAGCTCCACATCGTGCTCCTGTCTGCTTAACGGCAGGCATCACGTGGAACGCATACACTGGGGGACAATGCTAGCTGACCGGAGCAGACACTACCGTGGGGCTGCTGCCCCTGCTTTAGAGGGAGAGGAAGTTTGAGAGAACCCCCTGGCTCCTTTACCTTCAGGCGGCTGACGAACCCAGAAATCTTAACCTGGCTCATTGCAGCCCCAAACTCCTGAAGTGCCTTCAAGGTGAGGTCCAAGTGGCTCGCAGCACAGACTGCGAGGATGGAAACGACTCCCTGTCACCCAAGAGAAATACAGGTTAGGATCGAACCAGGTGTCTGATAGAGCCCACGAGTCCATTCCTTTCACCCAAAGTGGTGTAAAGTGCCAATCAGGCCTGAGACACATGGGGAGCGGGCGCTGAGTGAAATAGCAATCAAGAGGATAGGAAGCAAAATGGCATCTGTCCCAGGCCAACTCAGAGCTGAGCCCCACAGGGAGCATTCCGGGATTACTTGGTAAAATGGGGAGAGGGACAGAGGCCTCACCTGTCTCTCAGGGGCTTCCATATAATCTGCTGTCGTCAGAAGTGTATGAATCTGTGATTTAACATGGACCAGGTCCTGACAAGCTGCTAAGGACGTTCCTAGCGCCTTATACAGGAAACTCTGAAAGAAAGAGACCAGCCCTGGGATATCAGAAACACAACGTGCCTGTCAGTACAGACCCAGCTCAGCAACACTCAGGAAGGAACAAGACAGCCAAGTCCAAGCACCCATGCTGCAGAAACATCCCATCGTCTAGCCCAGCCAGAGAACCAACAATACAGTACAGACAAGCAGCCTGTCCAAGCAAATATTGGAAGGGCAGGGGGGCAAGAGAGCAGGGAATAAGTACAAACAAATTTTATACGCAGAATAAAATATCAAATAATGAAACCTTGAGAGAAGCCTTATGCAGCCCTCCAATCAGAATTTCAGGGGAAAGTAACTAGAAACTAAACCTTAACAGAGAACAAACCTTCTCTTTGGAGGGGCTGGCATAGCTGGCCATCTGCCAGCTCAACTCAAGGGATATCTGGCTGCTCCAGGCACTGTCGTCTATCATCTCCAGAGATGTTCTTAGGAACTGCGTGTAAAACCAGAGTTAAAGCAGATGGTTAATTGCAAGAATGTGGGGGCTGCTGTGGGGTTTGGGGTTTTGTTTGTTTGGTTGGTTTTTGCTTCCTTGTTCTGTTGTAAACTTTCCAATATTCAGGTGTCCTGGGAAGATTATTTCCCTATTGAGAACTATAAACATTGACAACCCAGACTTCCTCTGCCTCTTGTTCTTGAACCTTTGCCTGAGGATTCCTCTCAGTCCCCAAACCCAGATGGACAGTGAATTGGAGAATGAGATGGAGCCAAGACATCTGACCATCGAGGAGTGATTTTCCAGTGGATGGACGATGGCTCTAGTCAACTTTGAACAAAGGGCCCTGGACTACGAAGGACCAGGCACCTTTTCTGAAGTGCTATGGACCCTTTATGACACCTCCCAAGGTACCCAGGGTTGTGAGGGACCTCACTACCACCTGCCCTTAGCATGAGGAAGCCTTCTCTGTACCTGCCAAGTGTCAGCTCCTGACTCTGCCAGTCACAGGAAACACAAGCACACCCTTCTCACCCCGTCCAGGATCCACTGTCCTTCCACAGATAAGCAATCAGTACACTCCAACCGCTCGTCCTCTGGACATCCCCAGAATGTCCAGCCCCTGTTCCACTGGACACTCACAGAATTCAAAGGTTTGCTACACACCACCTTACCAGTTTCACCTCAGCATCACTGCTCCATTTCATACACTTCGATACATTGACAGTGAAAAGAAGTAGAGTTTAATTCACCAAGATCAGAGATTTGAGAAGCAGCAAGAATAATTAATGTACACAAATGGTTACATAAAAATAAAATCCTAACACACTTCTAGAGCTTCAACTTAAAGAACCAAACAGTCCCCTGTCTCACAAGGGATAGCTCCCCCAAATCTCTCTCCCAGCAGGAAACACCCAGACCAAATGTGATCCTCCATTCATAAGACAAGCCAGTTGGCAATTTGTCCAATAGGTGAAGGATACCTGGTGCAGGATACCTCTGGACCTCCAGATATAGTTCCAAGCATCCATTGTCTGCTTGTAAACAGGGTACCCCCTATTGTTTGTTTGTTTTTCTTCTCTCGAATCTCCTCTGGAGACTTTGCAATCACTTGATTAGAATTTTGCTCTATTGATTAGCATTCACTGTGAATAATTACTCAGTCTACATACAGCCATTCAAGCAGCTAAGCATCTTCTGCCTGAAAGAAACTTCTTTATCACCTTCTGGTGACCTGCCCCAATGCACAGACCTTCAAAGCATCAATTTCAGTAGACAACCATAACGCCTTAGATATTATCCATCCAGTCACTGTGCAATGATTATGAGGATTATGCAGTGTGGCACAGGAAAGGCTTTACATGACACCCTTTGATGATATAGAGATCAGATCCAGGGAATCCTGGGAACCCTATGCACTCCTGTGGCCTCTGCCAGTGGGTACCCAAAGGACCCGGGGTCACACCCTCAACTCCCATTGAAGTCAGCCAGAGGTTAGTAACTCTCAGCACTTTGCTGTTTCAGGCCCGACTTTTGAACAGCAGCCAGGAAATATCAGAAACCTCACAAGAGAACCTAATCTTAGTTGATTTTGGAGCCCAAAGAATTTCAAATGAGGTTGGATCTGGAATGGGAAATTTTAGAGTGTAATCCAACCCCAAATGGAACTCCAAACCTTCTGGGGCTTCTTTGTCACTAGGTCCTTTCCTTTCATTTTCAGCCCTCGCCATAAAAATCTTCCTTGTCTGGATTTACATGAGGCTGTAAAGAGCTCTTTCTGACCACAAAGACTTCTCCATGAGATACAGACACCAAACCTTGTCTTGTCTCTTTTCCTCTTTGGGTTTCTCAGAGCAAGTTTTCTTTTGAGTGGCAAATAGAAAAAAAAAATCCTTTAGACGTCCCCCAGTGATGCATTAGCACCATTAGCATGCTGGGTTTCTGGTTAAGTTTTGTGTTGTTCCCAGGGGTAACACAGAGGGATTTATAACTAGAGCTGGTTGAACAATAGTAAGTCCATTTCACAAAACAAGTGGGATTTTTTTTGTTTTCTTGATTTTTCAACATACAAATGAAAAGTGAAAACACAAAAATATTTTGCTTTTCAAAATCAAAAATGACCATTATTCAATTCTTTGTTTTCCCCATTTCCTTCCCTTTATCCCTCATCCCCGTGCTTTTTTCCCCCTCTTCCACTTTGTGATTGAAAAGTGGGGTGAGGGGGAGAAGGAGACAAACAGCAAAGCAACTGGAAAAAAAATCAGCTTCAGTTTCAAAAAACTAAACATTTTCTATTTGGGTTGGGGTTATTTTGTTTTGGGTTTTTTTTGTGTGTGTGTTTAAAAAAAAAAAAAAAAAAGAACCCTGAAAAATTTGAAAATGTCCCATGAAAATAAAAAGGCCATTTTTAATTGAACAAAAGTTGCAAATGAAATGGTTTGACCAGCTCTGCTTATAATGAATAATTTATCATTATTTTTTTCCCCAGCTGATATATTTGGAGGGGGAAGAGAGGACTGTGACAATACATCTGAAAGCCATCCTCTACCTGAAGCAGCATGTGCTCCCACCGTGCATGGTCCAGGGAATTCTCTGTGTTTCCTATAAAGCAGGAGGCAAAACAATAATGTCACCTAGATTAGCAAGAAGAGTCATCCCAGGTATCTCCTTTGCAATCAGTCCTTCTAAAACTCCTGGTCTGCCAAGCTGTAACATACCTGGGCTTTCAAGGTGAAATGGGACTGTACCAATTGGGTTCTGGGAGAGTCACCCTGCTCCTGTCCTGAGGGGCTTAAAACAGCCCTGGGCGAGGGCTGTAGGAGGGAAAGAGGTGAGAGGTTTTTCGCAGGAGTGGGTGGGTGAGATTCTGTGGCCTGCATTGTGCAGGAGGTCAGACTAGATGATTATAATGGTCCCTTCTGACCTTGATATCTATGAATCTATGAAAGGGATTAACAAGAGCTGGGCTGACAGGGAAAGCAGCTATAGCTGTAGCCAGGGTAATCAGGGCCCTTATAAGAGGGCCGTGGGCCAGTAGGAGAAGGTCTTTCTCTCTAGTTTTGAAGGGAGTAGGGCCTGCCTGCAGAAAGGGTACTGGGAATGAGGGTGGGCTGGGCTGGGGAAAGGCCAGAGGAGCAGGGAAGCTCTAGGCTGGCAACTCCCCAGGCTATCGGGCCTGGTCCAAAGCCCATAGGGGTACTGGGTTGCAGGGAAAGGCAGCAGACCCAAACCCCCTTGCCTGTGGTGACTGGCTCTTACACTGCAATCTGCCCCAAGGTGCAGGGGCTTGATAATGATGATGCGCAGTAGCCCAGACTGAGGCAAGGTGGGGATTAGAGGGTTGGGCGTTCCCCAGAGAAGGGAGACCCATAGAGACTGAGGGGGTACTGCCAGGGTGCAGCACCCTGGGTAAAAAGGGCACCGGGGTCTGAGAAGGACACGGGCCTGCAGAGGGTGCTCTGTGCTGGAAAGAGCTAATTCCCAGATGGCCAGCAGGAGGCGCTGCAGGGGTGAGTCGTTGCGCCGTCACAGGGACCTGCGCCAACGTTCTTTGTTGGACCAACAGAAAATGTCCTGTTTCAGAGTAGCAGCCGTCTCAGCCTGTATCCGCAAAAAGAAAAGGAGGACTTGTGGCAACTTAGAGACTAAGAAATTTATTGGAGCGTAAGCTTTCGTGAGCTACAGCTCACTTCGTCAGATGTTACGTACCCTGCTGGCATTTTTATTCAGGGTCCGTCAACCCACCAGGAGTGAGATGCTGAGCACTCCCAATTCCTCTTGACTTGAATGGGAGCTGAGGGTGCTGAGCACCTCACAAAACTCTTCAGCACATCAGAAGACTGGGTTTAGTAGGAATACAAACTTTTCCTGCAGAATCAGAGATTCTGGACTTGATCTGAACTGGATGTAAATCGGTGTAGCTTCACTGAAGTCAATGGAATTATACTGATTTACATCAGCTGAGAATCTGGCCCTGTTTCTGAGTGTCCAGCTCTAACCTAGCCTTCTTTAATGGCGGCACAGTGTAGTGCTGGGGACTCTGTACAGCCGCAGCAAGGAGGGAAGATACAGCTCATTTTTTAAAATCTTTTTTGGAATATCAAACCCGCTTGTCCATTGGGGGGTTCAACGTTCATGAGAAACATAGCGGGCTTGTGCTGCACCTAGGGTCTGTCCTGCTCCCCAGAGACTAGACAGGTGCAGCTACGTCACTGGAGCTCTGCTGGCATAACGCCATCGTGTAGACGCAGCCTGCGCTGACTGAAGGGTTTTTTCCATGGAGGTCAATAGAGTCATACCACTGTAAAATTGGTGAAAGACATTATTAGGCCCACAATACCTAGATTCTCCCTAGGGCACCCACTTGGCCAACCTAGCTTTTATGGCACAGGTTTCTTATGGGTTTTTTAATTGAATCCCCCTTGAAAGTAAGCGTGGGGTTTAATTTTCAGAAAAAGTCCATTTGCAAAATCAGACTCTATATGTAACCCCAAAATCTTTCACTAACCTCCAGCTTCATGCGTATTGACCTTCCCAAAAAATAACCTAGCAAAGGTGTGGGGGAAAGTGCTGTGACATTTCCATTCAGCTGAAACCTTCCTGGCCTGATTCTGCCCTGTTTGAATTGGCCTCAGTGGTTCACAGTTATCCAGAGGAAGGAAAAGTGTGGGCCTAGAAGCCCCATTTCAATTCCCCACTGTTCCCACGTACTGCAACAGGAATGGCACAACACACGTCAATACGAAGCTGCATTTTCTGGCTTCCCTTCTATTCTCCATGGACCACACTCCTCCTAACTAACACTTTACCTTCAATGTACTGCAGCAGAGATGGGATCTTTACTACCCACATCTGACCCACTGCTGCATGGACAGTTTGGTGCAGGGCCTTTAGTAACTGCAAGGCAGCACATCCGTGTCCTTCTCTTTCATAAGGGGATGAGGCTACTACCTGTCAATGAGAGAGAAAGAACAGGCTAAGTTTTGTCAGCACAATACCAGTTTGTTCCTGAGGGAGGGAATAGTTCAGAGACTCATTGTGGAGACAATCCAAGAGAGTTGTTGCTTCTACTGCAGTGCCTTCCTGAAGAAGAAAGCATTCTAGCTAGTAGGAGGATGCAGGACAGTGTGTCTCAGGAGAGGCCGGAGAGAGAGAGAGACCCAGTCATACACATTCCTCAGCCTAAGTCAAGCATCTAGCTACAAAACCAATTTGTATAGTTAACTGTCCCATTCCACAGAAAACCTATTCTCATGGTCTACTCACCAGGAGTCGCGCCAGCAGCCCCTGGGGTGTAGGGAGTTGCACTAGGGAAAGAAACAGAATAGCGTTAATTATGCCAGGCTTTGCAGAGAGTCCTGCTGATGTTCTTCACCTATCCATTTCCAACATGCCCACCAATGTTGAATACAGCTGATAATAATTTGCATTTCCATAGTGCTTTCAGTCTGAGCATCTCAGAATGCTCTACAAACATGTATGAATTCCACCTCATAGCACCTCTGTGAGGTTGGCATGAATTACTCCTTCATTTCACAAGTGGGGAAGCTGAGAGAGAAAGATCAAGTGATTTCCCCAAGGTCACATCCGAATTTTGGTGGCGAGCTGGGAACAGAACCCACATTTCCTAGCTCCCTCCCATGGCCGTGTTGTAATCACAAGACCATCCCTCATTCATTTTAGCCTCCTGATTGCAGATGAGAGAACTGGAGCAGACTGAACCTGTTCATTTCATAGTGCCTGGAGAGAAGAAATGAAAGAGTTTCTCTTATAAACCTCGTCCACTGGAGTCGAGGCAAGCAGCTGCTTCTCCTTCCCGCTGCTTTTTCTCAGCCAGTTCCCTCAGGCATCTGCAAAGAGGCTTCAAAGTACCGGTGTACTGAGCTGGCACCACATACTCCAGCAGCCTTGGCCATAACACCTGCAGAGAAGAGCGAGACTGTTCAGTACGGAGCTATTTCCGTTCCCCCACCTCCAGTATCCTGCTGCCTGAATCCCTCCCTGCCATGTAGCTTCTCCTTTGATTCCTCACGGACCCTTCCCTAACCTATCACCTCATCTCTCTCTCCCCATTAGCTCACTCTACCTGTCTGGTGCCCCCTCACTCTGTCTTTTAAAGACACTATCTTGTTTGGTGAGTGCTAGGATATAGATATTCAGGCCTGTCTGCAAAGGCCTGTACTTTAAGAATTTAGGTGTATTCTTATCACTTGGCTAGTTATAGAGGTATAAAAGAAAGAATCAAAATCACTGTCTGCTGGTGTAAGAGCCTTCTCTTACTGTGACAGTCTGAGGCCCTCTTCTTAGGCTAAGGCCTTTGGCTAAGCAGCAGAGGCAGCCATAAGCCAGGAAGCGAACAGTCACATCCTCACATTCCAAACTAGTCACACTGAAATCAGGTGCTATTGGGCTGTTAGGAATACAATCCTGTCCTGATAGTGCCTATCACCTCCAGAGAAAGGGAAGGGCCTAGAAGATGTAAAAGGAAACTTAGTTTGATAGCATCCTGTCTGGCAAGAACTCACTTATCAATACTGGGATGTGAAATCCTCACTTCTGTATTGTCTTGTCATTATCATAGAATATCAGGGTTGGAAGAGACCTCAGGAGGTCATCTAGTCCAACCCCCTGCTCAAAGCAGGACCAATCCCCAATTTTTGCCCCAGATCCCTAAATGGCCCCCTCAAGGATTGAACTCACAACCCTGGGTTTAGCAGGCCAATGCTCAAACCACTGAGCTATCCCTCCCCCCATTATAGTTCCCACTTTGCTATTGTTTGTCTGTATAATCTCTGTCTGGTTCTGTGCTTGTTCCTGTCTGCTGTATAATTAATTTTGCTGGCTGTAAACTAATTAAGGTGGTGGGATATAATTGGGTACATAATCATCTTACAATATGTTAGGATTGGTTAGTTAAATTTCAGGAACATGATTGGTTAAGGTAGAGCAAAGCAGAAGTCAAGTTTTACTATATAGTCTGCAGTCAATCAGGAAGTAGGGGGGTGGGGGAAATGGGAACAGGGAATGGGGGTAAGGAAATTGGAATCATGTTTGGCTAAGGGCAGGAATGGGAACAGGGACACAGGTGTAAGGCTCTGTGGTGTCAGAGCTGGGAAGGAGGATACTAAGGAAGGAAACTGGAATCATGCTTGCTGGAAGTTCACCCCAATAAACATCGAATTGTTTGCACCTTTGGACTTCGGGTATTGTTGCTCTCTGTTCATGAGAGAAGGACCAGGGAAGTGAGTGGGTGAAGGAATAAGCCCCCTAACAGTGAGCAATTGGGTTCGCACCCAGAGATGAATCCTCTTTCCCAGCATTAGAGCATTATGGAGATATTTAGATCGTAACATAAGCTTACCCAGAACTTGACAGACCTATATAAGGCACAGTCCCAGCCCCAATATCTCTTCAAATCTAGGATCACCAACTCTACGTTTCAGAAGTATTCATGGGGGATCTAAGGGGAAGTTGTACTCAGACAGTGGAAAGAATTAAGAGACGATCTCTGCAACATGATTCCTTCCAGTTAAGTTGCTTTATATCTTTTCTCTACTGTGAACCGCTTACTCCATGATGAAGGGGTCACATCCTCCCTGACATGAATTTGACATGCTGATCCTCCATTATGCTGACTGTGCAGAAGGCTTCCTTGTGGAGGGGTACAAGGAACGTAAGGAAGAACGTCCCTATTTCAAGAAGCAGTAGCAAGAGGTCACTTACTTGGGTCATTCCATTGACTGAGGTGTCCAGACATTGCAGGATGTCAATGCACAGGGTTTGGATCGTGCTTTCTTCCTCAACATCCTGGGTGAGAAGTGTTGTACCCTGCTGTGAGATAGCTACATAGAACTTATTCGCTAGCAGTAAGACACTGGCAATAGAACCAGTGTCCTTCTCTTACAAAGCCATCTTGAGCATTGACCTCTGCCTGCTTTTATACTGCACTGGAAGTGCACAAACGTCTGAAGGGAAGAGAATAATAGAAACTCCGAACTGGTGGGTCAGATCCCAGGCTTAGGAAAACCCTAAAATGAAGGGAATGATTCACTGAACACAAAAGAGTTCCCCCAACAGTGTTCAATTTTTTTAAAATTTGAAAAACTGTTTCATCTTTTGATCTCTGAGGAAAAACATTCCGATTCTGCCCAGGGGAAATAAATTTGCAGAACCAGGGGGATCCAATCTCTTTGTTCTGATGCCCCAACCAGCTTGGTCATCCTGTGTGTAGTGAGTGTGATTCTATCAATGGGACCAAAACTGGCCTGATGAGAAAAAGCAGCCTTCTTTAAGAGAGATGTGTGTGTGTGTATTGCCACAAGCTCCAACTTTGTAGAAAAGGGGCCAGGCAGAGCTAAGATCTTCCACAACTTACTGTCAAGTTGAACTGTTTATGTTCATACCTATCACGGATTCAGTCATGGAGCACAAAGTGTCTGGGGCCCGCGGCTGTGTCCATGGATAGAAATACGGATTGAAGAGATTTTTATGCAACCTGCATAACCTGAGTGTTTTGCTGATAGTTTAGGTCTGCTTTGACAGCCACAGAACGGGGCATCGTTCTGTTTTTTGGAGAGTCGATTTAAAACAAAAAGATGTGCTTCCTTGTACAGGAACATTTCACTGAAAAATGGTGTTTTCTGAATGTTCAATGACTCATCAGAGGTTGGAGCAGCATAGATAACTCTGTTAGATGGAAATACCCAGTGTGAGATTCTGGTCTCTGTTACACTAGTATAAATCCAGAGTAACACCACTCAAGTCAGTGGAGTTACCTTGACTTTACACCAATATAACGGATCCGATTCTGGCTCTAATCATTCAGTCCAGCTGTCCTGGAGTCAAAACTCCCACTGAAGTCAAGGGGAGCAATCAGCATGCAAGAATGGTAGGACCGAGTCCTAAGTGTTAAGAACTCTCCTTACCAGTTTGCTGGCGGACACACTGAACTCGCTGAAAACATATGCTACCAGATCCCATGCTGCACAATTCTCCACACTTCCTGAACTGAGCAGCGTCCTGATGAAATGAAGAGCTGCCTTCCTCACCTGCCAGGGTAGAGATTACACACAGCACTTCTTGTTAGCCCTTCTGCCTGAAATAGGAGCTAGGATATGATATGAGAGTCCTTATGCTTTTGATTTTGTCTCCTTGGATTAGAAACATGGATACATTTAACACCGGCAGGAGAATGACATGCCTTCTCTATTCTGCAGTCTCTCATCTGGATCGGAATGAAAGCTCCACCCAGATATCCATTCATCCCATAACACTGAAAAAGTTGAAATAGTTCACTGTTCCACACACAATCTTACCGTAGCATTCTGATCACGGAGAGTGGATTTCACTGCCTTCACAATCAGAAGCTTTTTAACTCTTGTCTCAGGCACTGAAAGATAAGGAGAGGTGTACAGTACTTCTTTCTTCCACACACACTCACTTTCCACATTGGAATTAATCCTGGATTTCAAAGGGCCCTAGTTAAGAAGAGTACCAAGCTTCTCTCCTCCACAGAATCAGTGGGGAAAACATAGGACCAGATTCTGGTCTCAGTTGCACCAGTGTAAATCTAAAGTAATTCCATTTCTCTAAATAGTGCCATCCTACTACCATGATGGACATATTATAAAGGAGCTTGATAGACTGAGGTGACTGAAGTTAATCTGTGTTTACACCGGCATAACAGGACTCAGAATCTAGTCTAGAGTGTATAATACTTAGGATTCTCGAGTCAGGAGTATTATTCTACTTTTATCTGATTATTGTTAACATGCATTAGCCCCAAGTTAACTTCTGTATTTGAAGTTGAAAAAGACCTTGACAAATATCTTGGGCTACATTCAGCACTTAGTTGAACCTGTTGATTTCTGTGTGGCCATATGGGAGTAACTTAGGGCAGCATTTGGTCCCTTAGGGGATCTCCAAACCACTGGTGACTGTGTGTTCTAGAGCCTCTGTGCCCCAGTTGCAGAGGTGATGAGTCTGCTGCAGCCCTGCCGTGCCTACAAAGCCTTGGTTCTTTAGCTCAATCTCTAGTAGCTCAAGCTTTTAGCTCTGGATGTCCTCAACTCAACCCTCAGCATGTCGGCCAAGAGGGCAGCTGGCACAGTTGCTCCTGTGTTACTTACAGTCAGCACCAACAATAGCTCTCAGGAAATCTAAAGACGCCACACGAACGGCCTCATGCTCAATCTCCAGCTGCTCGTGTAGAAATGCTAGCAGATCATCAGGAGAAGAACGGGCTGCAAGGGAAGAAATCACATCCTCACTGTCTGCAGAACTCTTCTTCTTACCGTACCTCACAAAGGTAAGGAAGTTACAAAGAAACCACTGTGTAACTCAGAGTCTCTTCCCCTTACCTAGCAGAAGTACACAATGGAACAGCTCTTGGTGGTTTTCTATGCTGAGCTGCTTAGCTGGAGAACAGATCTGTGGGAAGAAGGGAAATGGTGAAAGAAAAACTAATCAGAAGCAAGGGAAAAGAAAAATGTTCAATTCATTTCTAAGCTTCCACTTCCTGCTTGTCCAACTAGAGGTCTGAACCCCAGGGAGATGGTCCTGCATGCACAGCAAGACTCAAAGACAATGACCAATACATTAGATAAGAGAAGCTAAAGTGTTTTGAGCAGCAGAGCTGACCTAATCAAGACACAGCCACAGTTTTTACTTTACAACTCTGACTCCCCCTGGTAATCGGCTTATGGTGAAATCGCTTTACAAACTGAGCTGGATAGTAGCTAAGAAAATGAGACCGCTCCCTGCTTACTCTTGAGCCTGCAGAAATCAGTAAGGCATGAGGAGGTCCCCAGGCTCTGCACGATCATTCCATTGATTTTTTAGTGTTAATATGCTTCAGATCTGCTGTGCCTAAGCTCAAGGGATCCAAGCAAAACCACCCCTCACCTGGTTGTGCAGAGCACTGCAGATGGCTTGAAACTTCCCTTTAGGTAGAGGGATCTTATATTCAACAGAGACCTCCAAGAGCTGGCTCAGACTCTGCAACAGAGGGCGAAAGTCAGATGGTGGGCACACAAAGGAGCCATATGTAGTGACTGAAGCAGATTCAGGGGATTCCTAGATTCCAAGGCCAGACCGGATTCTTGCCATCATCTAGTCTGACCTCCGGTCGGTATGACACAGGCCAGAGACCTTGCCCAGAATAATTCCCAGAGCAGAGCTTTTAGAAAAACATACCAATCCTGATTGAAAAATCGTCAGAATCTGCCTCGGCCCTTGGTAAATGGCTCTAATGGTTAATTATCTCACCATTAAAAATGTACGCCGTATTTCCAGTCTGAAAGTGTCTAGCTTCAGTTTCTAGCCATTGGATCAAGTGACACCTTTCTCTGCTAGACGGAAGAGCCCATTAGATAATAGGAGTCCCTCATGTAAGATATTATAGACTGTAATTAAGTCACCCTGTCACAGGATAGGTCCACCCCGTCAGGGTGGTATCAGGTTGAGGAGGAATTGAAGTAGATCTGGAGCGGCCCAACTGGCCTAGTCTCCCTAGCCACCACAGCAGTCCAGGCTCCTAGGGCAGCATCGCCTAATGGTCGGGATCAGTGCAGCAGCCCTTGGGTGAGGGACCGCGGCCCAACAGCCTGAGTCACTTGGGCTGCCCTTCTCGGGATGGCAGTGCGGCCTAGTGGCCAAAGTCAGTAGACCCACCCTTGGCTGCAGGGCAATGCGGCCTAGTGGCCAGAGTCGATAGAACCACCTTTTGCGGCAGGGTAGTGTTGCCTAGTGGTGAGCCCTTCTCCACTGGGTCCTACCTATTCCACAGGGTCCCAGCCCAGGGCACAGGGGTATCTGCCACCAACTCAGCGGGGATCCTTCCAAAGCATGCTGAGTCAAGCCTGCTACCTCAAGTGGATCAATGCTTCGTCCACCTAGGCTGCTTCCCACCCGTTCTTCCGCAGCTGGGACGCTCAGGGATTCTGGGGTCTCTCCTCCATCTCTGGCATTGGGTGGCTGGGGGTCAGCTGCAGCCACAGTCCGGCTGGCCTCTGAATCCTGGAGCACTGGCAGTCTCTCTGCAGGAGCCTGCAATGCGCCTCTGCTCCCTTTGGCAGCCATCCCAGCCTGAGCTGAGCGGCTCTCTTTTGTATCCTGGGTCCAGCTGAAGCATGCCGAGCAGAGATGAGGGGGCATGACCTCCTCGGCCCACAAAGCATGATTAACCCCTGCTGAACCAATGCGGGGTAGGTAAACCCCATCACACACCCTTTTACTTTCTGTGTATTAAACTAAATAGATTGACTTCCTTGATTCTCCCTCTGTAAGGCATATTTTCTAATCCTTTCGTCACTGTGGCTCTTCTGTCAATTTAGCAACACCCTTTTTGAATTGTGGGCACTAGAACTGGACACAGGATTCCAACAGTCGTCAGACAAGTGCCAGATTTAGAGGTAAAATAACCACTGTGCTCCTCCTTGAGATTCCCCTTTTGATGCATCCCAGCTTTAGCTTTTTTGGCCACAGCATGAGTTCATGTTCAGCTGATTATGCCCCATGACCCCCAAAATCTTTTTCAGAGTCACTGCTTCCCAGGACAGCATCCCCCATCATGTATGTCTGGCCTAAATCCCTTGTGCCTAGACGCATACATTTACATTCAGCCATATTTAAAGGCATATTGTTTCTTTGTGCCCCGTTTGCTAAGTGATCTAGATCACTCTGAATCTGTGAGCTGTCCTCTCCATTATTTACAACTCCCCCATTTTTATCTCATCTGCCAACTTTATCGATGATGATTTTATGTCCTCTGCCAGGTTATTGATTAAAAAAAAGGTGAAAATCTAATTCCTTCCTGCATCTAACACACTTTTCTCCGTTGCTGCTTGAAGTTTCCAGAATGTCTCGGATGCCATCTACATACTTTATTATGTTTACACAGTTGTGTAGTGCCCTGATGCTATCAAACAAGTCCATGATACATTGGTTCCCTCCAAATCATGGGTATTTCAACCCCCAAAGTGACCACATACTCTGTACTAGAAAACTTCAACCAACATAGACGGTGAGTAAATATCACTACCAAGAAGTTATAGCTGTCTCATGACTTCATTTACAACTGTGTAGCCCCACTGAAGACAGAATATGGCCCCTTACTTCTCGCTCATGTGGTACTGAGGGTGGATGAAATAGAGAGACAAGGCGAGTGAGACAATATCTTCAATTAGATTATCACACCCACCTTGTCGCTCCAATATCTTGGACCAACATGGCTACAACAGCACTGCATAGAACGGTAGATGAAACAGACAGGCAATGAGTTTATATCTATCTAGTTATGCAGTGCAAAGCAATGACCCTCAAGCCTCCTTGTTATTAATTTTCAACCGTTGACAGTTGACTTGGTACCGACCAGAGACAACATATGGTAGCCCCTGCTCTGAGGAGCTTATGATCTAAAAGAGAGACACAGAGTTGACAGGATGTTTTGGGAAATCACAAGGAGAGAGTATCTTGTTGTGCAGGTGTTTTGTTTTTTTATCTCCTTCTCCTCCTCCCCAGGAAACAGAGGATGCTTTTCATCAGAGGCAGTTACCTACAAATCTTGTTGCCTGCGTCACCATGTGTATAAAGCCAGAACTTGTGTGCATATTTATTATCTAACAAGTCACTATCTAGACCAGGAAACCCCACTGGTAGCAAATTCCTCCTGCAGTTCACACATGCACACACAGAGACAGTTACCTTAATGAGTGGTACCTCACCTTGGTGACGTGAAAAACATCAATTTCCTCCTTATATTGCTCAAGGAGCCATGAGATCTCCTTAAATATTGGATTTTGTGGCTCCTTTTTGTGTAGTAGGATGCCCATCATGGGACCAAGGGCTTTGATGATGGCCTGCTTGAGCTGCATAGATGAGACACAGAATTTATGTTCCTATGAATTCATTCAATATCTTCCAATAGGCACACCTTTTCTGCTTCTAATGAGTGCAATTTCCCTTGTTCCACTGTCGGAACGGTCCTATCCCAATATTTCCTGGTAAAGAACCAGGACTCGTAGGGTTGGTGTCAGGATTATATTCTAATGCACCTCACAACTAGAACAGGTAAAATATTTCCCCAGATTAATATGCATTCTAGGCCAACTCATCCCTGCTGTAACTCCACTGGGGCTGAATGGACTTAGACCAGGAATTAATTTAGCCCACTATCCCGGGTTCATCTGCACATTAGGTGCACAAAACTAGAATCCATGTACACTAGGTACAGACCGAATTTCCATGATGTGGTGACATTATAAACGTATGGGTTTTCGATGTTTTACATGACACTCTGTTCCATCCAAAAGGACCTACCATTAAATGCCATCATCACAAAGAGTGCCAGACACACAGAATGTAACATCACAATTTCCGCTAAAGGTTTAGAAAGTCAGCAATTCTCACCTCCAGCTCCTCACAGGTCAGCCAGTTGCTGGTCACATGACAATATAAGGGAAGAATTTGATTGCAGAATCGTGATTCACCCATTCTGGGGAATGAGCACTTTTCCCAGTTCATAAAATATCCATTCACTGCCCTTGAGCATTTTTCCAGAACTGCACGGAAGGAGAGAAGACAGGCAATGTGAAAAGGACATAGTAATAATGAGGAGAAGTTGCTTTCTCAGAGAAGACACCCAGGCCTATCGTTTACTCCAATTCCATGGCAGCTCCTATCAGGACTAGATGCTGAAATCCCATATCAATTTGGAGCTATTTCTCTTTCCCCCATTCCATTTCTTGTTTCTTAAAAGGCTTTTTGCTTTGTACATCTCTCCATCTTTTTTCAATTACCATCATTTGAAGACTCGCGTCCTCTGCAGTTGTTGTTTATTCAACCCGAACACTGTATGATTTCATCTTGAGTTACAGTTTGTCTGAAAGATGTTCAGTGCCCCTAACTGCCATTGGCTTTAGTGGGATTTGAAGGTAGTGGGGAGCACTTTGCCCTAAAAGTAGGTGTATCTAGTGTCCTTGCTAAGAGGAATTAGGGCCCAATCCTGTTCTCTATGAAGTGGATGGCAAAATTCCCATTTCCCTCAAGGGCACAGGATTAACCCCTTACTGAGCATCACCTGAAAAGCAAAGGAAGAGAGAAGTGGAGAAGAAGAGAAGACAGAGAAAGAGGGTGAAAAGAGATGATGATGATGATGATGATGATGATGATGATGATGATGATGATGATGAAGAAACTAAGGAGAGAGAATGGGTGGAGGAGTGGGAAACAGGGAATTTTTAAATGTACAGTAATGAAATCTGCTCCCTTCACCTCCTCCCCCAGGAGCCTCCTGGCAGAGGGGCAGCTTCAGCCTTTGTGTCTGTTTATTTTAAACGATATGCGTGAGTCACAAAGGGCCTGAACTTACAAATGCTCAGCACCTCCTGCAAAGTAAGGAGCATTCTCAACTTCACTGAGTGCCACGGGAGCCAAGGAACGCAGCACCTGGTGCAATCCAGGGAAGGGAGCACAGTTCAGGGCCTGTTTGCAGACTTGCTCAGTCACTTAAATCTGTACCAAGACCCCCTAAATATCCTGGCTGGGATGGTTTAACTGGGAATTGGTCCTGCTTCGAGCAGGGGGTTGGACTTGATGACCTTCTGGGGTCCCTTCCAACCCTGATATTCTATTCTATGATCCATTTGGAGCACCTACAGGAAGTGCTGGCACTTACCACCACAAAATGCTTGTCTCATCCTGCTGTCCTCGACTAACTCCAACATGGAGATCATGACGTTCAGGATCATTCCCACAAAAGGGATACACTTAAGTGCTGCAGAGAAAGGCCAGAAGGGAAGGAAGACAGACAATCAGCTGCTCTCTGCCTTCTTACAACACACTTAGAAACACTGTGGGGCAGGATGCTATGGGCTCCGAGGCCATTGGCGCTGCGTAAGCAGAGCAGAATGGCTTTAAAGCAGCCATTGAAAGCCACTGGGGGAGTCACCCTGAAGAGAGGAATCCTCCACAAGTGTACAGCTGTGCCCAATGCCCAACTCACTCCCAGAGCAAGGGGAGAGAGCACTGGGGCGGGATGGCAAGTGGGGTGGAGAAGAGCTCCACTAGACCTGATCTTCCACTCATTCCCATCCTTCAGGTACTTCACTCAGGGGCATAAGTTAGAGCTTGCACCTCCGGCTGGATCGCTCATGATCTGGAGGCCAGAACTAGCAACAGCAGTTAATCTTGTGTTTCTACACACACACTCAAACAGAGCTCTGTTTAGCGGTAACATTTTTAGGTAGAGAGATAATCCCCTGTCCTTAAATGAAAAACAATCACTTTGAAAGAAAAGAGGGAAGTGACCATACCATAGGCGGATGACAGGTTGCCCAACGTAATGAAAATAAACTCCTCAGGCAGCTCCAGATGATATATCAGCTCTAATATGACATCACTGAAATAGCAGCGTGCCAGAGTCACTAAGGTGTTGCTAGCTGCCACTTTTAGTTCATTTCTTGCTTCCTAAAAACAAAAACCAAAAGAGAGAGACTGAGGTGACTGAAGCCGGTTGCACTAGCCAGAGTTGGTTACATGAGTCAAGTCCTTATTTCTGTGCACAAGTTGTGAATGAACCAACCCAACTTTCTGAGGGTAGAGTCATTCGTCATAAATATTCCTTGACTCACTTGGCTAAACAGTTTTCAGCCTTCGAGTTGCTTGCAAGCTGCTTCGTTAGCCTATTCACTGTTAGCTACTTGTGGTGGGTGACTGGTCACCATAGTCACATGATATTTTCCCTGCCCTTCCCTGAGGCGGTAAGTGAGACACAGACTGGGCAGCTTCAAGATATTCCGAGAGCTTTCCTGGAATAAACTGTCCCCCAAAAGAAGGCGGACTTCCTTTGGAACAAGAGAGGGATTTTTCCATGGGGTTTCCTGCTGGCAAACTAGATTCTAAATCCAATGCTGCTTCTTTTGGAGATAGCTCAGATTCTGTCTGTCTTGGGGCTTTATACTGCCACTTATCGCTACAGTATCAGAGCGCCTTCCCCATAAAATCAGTATCAATAATGAAATCCTGAGTAGACTTCGGGAAAGACTCGCTCCTTAAGACACCATAGGCCTGTCTCTGGGTCTGAGATCATGTGTCTCAGGTCCTGATCCTGCAAAGCACTTCAGCACATGTGTAACTTTCAGCATATGAGTTGTCCCATCTTATGCATGTGCACAAGTGCTGTCTAGGACCTGGGCTTTGGTCTGGAGGAAGGTGTGGGCCTCTAACAGAAGAATACATTTTCATTTCAGTATATAGTTTATCCCCCCAAAAGAGAGTTTGAATGAGTTAAAGCTTTGGATCCTTTGATTGGTATCTCGGGAGAACTAACTTACCTGAGTCTCTCTCATGTGGTTTGAGGCTAGTGTAATTATTTTCTTCAGAAGCCTTCTCTCCAGGCCCTGGGTGTCCTGCTGTAAGACTTTCTCCAGGACACAGTAAATGTCTACTCTGTTTTGCTGGGGACAAAACATAAAAGAGAAGAATTGGGAAAACTCTTTCTTGCCGACCAGACAGTAATGTGGCTAAGAAGCCCCTGCCCTAATTGGTGGCTTAATTGGTGTAAAACGTGCCCGGCCCTCCACAAGCACCGCATTGAGCAGCGCTTCAGAAGCAGCCGAGCAACTGACATCGTTTAATCTTCCTGGAGAGAAAAGAGCCAGAGGAAGCGCCCTTCACTGCCCCCTTCTCTAGTTTCATTTATTCAGAACAAACAATAAAAATGAGCACCTTGCCCTTGCTCTAGCCACTCCAGGCAGAATTTGTAAATGTGGAATATAAAATACCCAACTCCTGCAGTAAGTCCTCAACCGCTCCCAGGGGCAATGAGCTCTGCCGTTAGATCTTCACGGGAGTGGGTTTCTGAGTGGGGGTGGAGGGACACATGTGGACAGGGGGTGCCAGGACCCACGGGTGTGCAGGAACACATGGAGACAGGGGCAGATTGCCTTACTGAATGGGAGAGGTTAGGGGTCAGACAGGGTCTGCATGGGGGGAGCTGCCTAACAATTCCTTCCCGCCCCTCCCAAAAAAACTCTTCCATACTTTTCCCACCCATACCCAGCAACGCTCCAAGTTCACACCCAGGCTCCTTCCCAGCAATTTACTTCCCTCTCCCTCAGCTCCTCCATTACCCCTGACTCTACCAAGCCTTTGCACTGCGCCTAAGGGGTGCAAGAAATATGGTTCTGTATTGAGTTTAAATGAATTAGTACTTTGAGTTCTGTATTAACATGCATAGTAAGGAATCAGTTTGTCAAAAAACATCTCCTGAATCTTTTTTGTTGTCTGTATTCATACAGACATACTTGCTGACAGGTATTTTGAAATAAATAACCAAAAATAATTTTAATGGGTGTAATTATATTGTATTATTTTGACAAACAAAATATGCAGAATTTTGCAGAACTTCTAAAATATTGTACGCATCATTTTTATTTTTTTCTTGCAGAATTCCCCCCGTAGAAAATATATAGATAAGGGTCCCTTCAATGCTATAATCTCAATAATATGTCATCATAATAAAGGAGTGTTGGCTAGGATTTAGAGCAGGGAGTCAGTTCACTTGGGTTTTATTCACATTCTTTGACTAACTTGCTAAGTGGTGTTGAGCAAGTTACTTAATTCCCTGTGACACAAGTCATCCGTACATGAGGATAATGCTTCCCATTCTCACAAGGGGGCTGTGAGTCTTAATTCATTAGTATTAGGGAAGTGCTTTGAGATTTTTGGATGAAGATGCGAAAGAAGGGCAAAGTATTATTAGAAGAGATTACTGCTAGTCCGATCGTGTACTTTTACTGTCTACAGCCCATGTACTCCACTGTGTGTAAAAGGACAATGCTCTCTTTATAGAGCATTATATCATCCTGATCTGTAAGAACAGCATTTTGCATGATGAGTTTACGCCTGAGGACAGAAGGGCGAATACTGATTCTCCTGATGGTGCACCAAGCCAAGTTCTACACTGAATTATCCCCGTGCAGTCCCCTGTACCCCCATGAAGTCAGGCAGAATTTGGTGTGGACACCTGGAAAGCGGATGTAATTTCATGAAACTGCCCTACCTCATCCTTTTGCAGTTTCTCGAGCAGAACTGTCAGAACGATAGCCAGCTTGGTCTCGGCTATAAAGGCAATCCTGAGGGCAATTTTGCCCTTATCTTGATCATCCATATGTGCCAGGAGGGAGACAACCTCATTATAAACACCTGAAATTAAATAAAAGGATAGCAGAAATTGGTGCTGGCCTCTTTAATTCACTATCCAGTCAAGATTCTGCAGGAGCCCCAACACTGTGAGAAGTAGACCTGGGAATCCTGGAAATCCTCTTCCTTCCTCCTCATGACCAGGTTTGTTTGCTGAACTACCCAGTGTGCTTGGGGGGAAATCATAATGAAGCAAATTTGCTCCTTTCAAGTAGATCCCCCCGTAAAATAATCTTCCTTTCCCTCTTTACTGTCAATTGATGAGTTTTGATAGCATACAGAGTAATAATTTAACTCTAAACCAAGAAATAGAGCTAAAGTTAAGCACATGCTTAAGAGTTTTGCTTAGTCAGGGCCCCATTTTCAAAAATCCTGAGCACCCAGATGTACCTATTGGCTATGCTGGGAACTTTTGGGGCTCGGTATCTCTTGAAAATCAGGCCACTGTTGGAGAGCTCAGTATGAATTTAGAAGCCTAACTTTAGGCCCCTTGTTTTGAAGAAAGCCTTTAATCTTCTTTTATGGTAGTTTAAATACTTGCAGAGAAGACTCATGGAACAGAGTTCATCCAGTTCATAGAATATCAGGGTTGGAAGGGACCTCAGGAGGTCATCTAGTCCAACCCCTTGCTCAAAGCAGGACCAATCCCCAACTTTTGCCCCAGATCCCTAAATGGCCCCCTCAAGGATTGAACTCACAACCCTGGGTTTAGCAGGCCAATGTTCAAACCACTGAGCTATCCCTCCCCCCTGTACAGTTGCCTGTAGAGGTCATAAAGGAATTCCCCCGCCCCCCCCCACCCCCATGCACAATTGGCGAGGTGTACGCTGTGAGTGGGGTGGGGTGGGCTGAGTCCCTCCAACCTTCATCTGAAGCGTCAGGGATTGACCATAGGAGGAGATGGGACACCTGGTAGGGTGGACCAGTGCTCTAAGATGGTTCAGAGAATCTGTTTCCTTAGCTGTCCTGTTCACATGCTCAGGGTCCAACTGATCTCCAGAGTTGTGGGTGGGAAGGAATTTCCCCCTGATCGGATTGGCAGGGATTTTTGAGTGGGAGGATGGGGCACTGATCACCTGCTAGGATAATCTGAGTATATCTGACCTAATCAATTCTCGACCATTGCAAGGGCCTCAGGCATTGGTGGAACCTCAGTCTCTCCTGTCCTCTGCCGATGGCACACAACAGTTTTGTCTCCTAAAGACTGAAATGTTTTTGGGGTTTTGGGGTTAAAGACAAGTTTTGGGGTTCAGGTAGTGTTGCTAGGTGAAATTTAGTGGCCTGTGAAATACAGGAAGTCAGACTAGATGATCTAATGGTCCCTTCTGGCCTTAAACTCTAGGAAACAATGAAATAGCTGGTGTATGAAAAAAACCAGGATTTGATCTCCCATGTATCTCTTCGCTCTGGGCAGAAATTCTACAGGAGACTTAATATTTCACAAGAAATCTGAAATGCCGTATTTATCTGTCTCCATTGTAACAGCATTCCAAGCATGAAGGAGGAACTAACAAGATTTCCCCTTCCCAGGAAAGACTGCCCATCCGTTATGCAAATTGAATCCTTCAGTTGTAACACCCAGATGCAAACGGAATCATAACTGTAATCTACACTGCCCATCCGTGTGGGATGAGGAGCACTAGTGTTGCTAAGAAATGTGACCCCCATGGTTTGTTCTCTTGCATTTAAGATATTAGCAGAGCTTCATTTAGACAGCCAGAGGAGAAGTCCTTCTGCCTTTTTTGTTCTAACTTCCCCTCTCTCTGATGGAGTTGGCTCCATGGATGCAGAAGACACAAAATGAGGGCCCATAACAAACATAAAACAACTGGGAGAAAAGAAGGAAGACCTCCCCCATAACATTCCCTAGAAACTCAGATTCTCAGGAAAGTTTCCAGGTCCAGAGGCTGTAGGCCAACTCCTCAACTGGTGTAAATCAACACAGCTACAAAGAAGTCAACAGAGGGACACTGGTTTCCAGCAGCTGAGGTTCTGCTCATACAAAAGGAGAACATTACAGCTAATCTGTATGCCTATGCTTTCTAAATGTGTGTGTGAATATAGAATGGATATAGAGAATACAGTGCTGACCCTTACCTCTGTCGGTTACCTCCTGCTCACTCACAAATTTATTCATGTTTTAATCTTTCCTCAACACTTCCTCCAGTCCTTTCTCCAAAGAGCTCCAGTACTGATAGGCAGCTGGCCTCTCAGGCTGTCCTGTCCTGTCCAGGATAGCCAGTTCAGATTATGCAAGCACTATTATGACATCGCTGTGACTGTGACATAGCACATAAACTGCTGCTGACCAGGTAGGTGCTGTGATGACATGGACAAGAGCCTCAAAGGGATTTAGGCTCCTAACTCGCACTGAAATCAATAGATGTGAGGAACCTAAATACATTTCAATATCTGGGCCCATCCATGTACGCAGTCCAATAGGTGGCTAAATTTGCTCCAGTGTAGAATTTCTCATTCGCTCTAAATCATTTTGAATTTTGGTTCCGTCCCTCTCTCAGTTTGCCACACTTTCCAATATTGGTTTTATTGGAAAATCTGCTCCTGGTTGAATGGATAGAAAATAAAAGCACCGAACAAAGAAAGAGAAGAAACTGCCTTGGAGAATGCACAGTGACACTTGAGTGTGATTGGTTGGTTGCAATGCACAGTGACACTTGAGTGTGGGTGGTTGGTTTCCTTTGCTTTTTAATTCGGTTGATTAAAAAGCTTGATGAAATCTTATTGGACTGTATTACAAATATTGATTTTATATTGTTTTACAATGAATTGAAATTTATTCTTCATTTCCATGTCCCGCCAAACAAATCAACTAAATTATTTTTTGTTGTGTTTAATACAGTGTGGTGTCATATGTATGGCCATATGTAGAGGCCACACTTGATTTTGGAGATGATGTTGCCTTCAAAGCATTCAGAGTGATGACACTCTTTGCAGTAAACCATATGGAAAAAGAATTCCAATGACATGTGTCCTTTGCTATGTATAAGTGATTTTGTGCCTTACCCTTTCTGATTTTGCCCTTACACGGACATGCTATTCTTTTGTACTCCTCCTTAGAAATTCGTCCATGTTTCCCCATTTTGTAGGATTTCTTTTTGATTTTCAGGTCATTACAAAACTTCTGATGGAGCCATTGGCCTCTTACTATTCTTCCTGTCTTTCCTTTGCATTGGCAGTTGTGCCTTTAATATTGTCTCCTGGAGGTTAAACTGCCAGCTTTCCTGAACTCCTTTATGCCTTAGACTTTTTCCCCATGGGTCGCTACCTACCAATTCTATGAGGATGTTAAAGTCTGCTTTTGGCAGTCCTTCTCCTGTCATTCTCACTCCTTCCTTTCCTTAGAATCATGAAATCTATCCTTCCTGATCCCTTTCACCCAAATCACCTTCCACCTTCACATTCACCACCAGCACCTCCCTGCTGGTCAGAATCAAGTCTAAAATGGCTGTACCCCCGCTTACTTCCTCCATTTTCTGAAACAAAGCATTGTCCCCAGTACATTCCAGGAACTTATTGGGTAATTTTGAGTTTTACCATATTCCTTTTTCAGCAGATGTCTGGGTAGGTAAAGTCCCCCATTACGATCAGGATTTGTGTTTTGCATATTGCTGTTGTTCGTTCTAGAAATGCCTCGTCTCCCTCCTCTTCCTGATTTGGTGGTCTGTAATAGACCCCCTACCAGGACCTCACCCCTGTTTAGTCCCTCTTTTATCTTTACTCAGAGACTTTCAACTGGTCTGCTTCTCACCTCCTTCTGGACCTCAGAACAGGTTTACAATGCAATATGTCCTCTCTTTTTTTTCCTGCCTGTCCTTCCTCAACAAGCTATAGCCCTCTATACCAATAGTCCAGTCATGAGATTTATCCCATCAAGTATCTGTGATGCAGTTAAGCTCAGTTAAGATTCATGTACTAAAACTCCCAGTTCTTATTGCTTATTCCCCATTATTATTACTCCTTGCTTGTGTGTACAGACATCTAAGATGTTAAGCGGATGCCCCCATGGATTTCCCTCTTGTTTCTCCTGTAATTCTACTGCAATTTTCCACATCTACTTCTCCCCACACAGCTATTAAGGCCACCTTTTTTTACCTGGTGGCTTTTTTCACCTGCCCCCTCTGAACTTAGTTTTAAGCTCTTCTCCTGAGGTTGGTGAGTCAGTGCATGAAGATGTTCTTCTCCTTCTTGGTCAGACGGACCCCATCTCTTCCCAGCAAACCTCCTTCCTGCAATAGCATCCCATGGTAGAGGAAGTCAAAGCCTCCCAGAGACCCATCTTCATAACCCTATTCTGTGGGCATGCCTACCATTGAGTGTGTATTGAGCAGAAAGAACACTCAGTGCAGGAGACAAGGGGACTGAGTTAAACTGCAGATGTCAGGTTCACATACTTCCATTTACCGTGACTAATCTCTTAAGCTAGTGGGGATGGCCACGCTATAAAAATATTTCTGGAGATCAGCATGTGATTATTTGTATTGCACTACTGCCTCACAGTCCCAGTCACAGAGCAGGATCCCATTGCGCTAGGACCTGTACAAACAGAGAACAAGATGGTCCTTAACTGTCATTAATTAATTAACACATCTTAACAGCACAACAAACAGACAAGAGGATAATAAAGCAAGCAAAAAGCCCCCTTTGACCAGGTACCAGCAGATAACTAATATAGTGCTACCTATTTCGGGAACTTTCTTCCTGAGTTAGGGTCTGATGTGACTCAGCCCCTGTTCCATGCCATTGTGTAAACTGGGGACTCGTACATTTGCACAAGATGGAAAGTATCCAGTGGCACACAGTTGAGGCCTACTCCATTTTTAGTACATAAACAGCAGGCCGCTCTGCAAGAAGCTAAGGGCATGGTCAGCACAGAGAGTTTGCCTGTCTCTGTGCTGGTGTTCTGCACCCCTCACAGTCTACACCTGGCTCCATAAAGTCGGACCTTTCAAAAATGCAGCATCAGGTAGGAGCACAAGTAATTGTAAGAATGCTTGCTCATTGCAGCTGTTAACATCCGGGCAAGGCATCCACATATAAGTCCACTACGGATGGACCAGTGATGGGAAGAGTGTTCAGCATGTGACAAGTAACACCATGAACTATGTCATGCCACAGAACAAATTAAGATCAAGAACAGAACAAGAGTATGTGTGGCAAAACCATGACAAACACTGTGCAGGCATCAAGGAGCTCATAAATTAGCACATCATCACCCAAACACTGCCACAGCTTGACTTAGAACTTGGGCAACAGTAGACCCTCAAAAGGAGGAGGCCACAGCTTTACACCCGTGGTCACTGTGATGTTAACTGGCTGCATTAGACAAGAGCTGGATCAGAGGTTGACTTTGAGTGTATTTACAGGGGGCAAGGTTTTCACAACACAAGCCTTGTGCACACACGCAAATAGTGTTCTGTAGCAGTGCAAGTTGAGCTGCAGCAATGAGCAGCGGGATCCTGCTTGGGCTCGTAATTCATACACTTCTCTCACTAATGAGGATCAACAGATTAACCCATACTGAATGCAGCTTGACAATATACCATCACTTAAAACACATTACAGTCAGAGAGGATGATAAATATTCCATTTATACACATTATGTACAAGGCCCAAAATGACTGAGGATGCAAGAAAACAAAGCTGGTAAATACAGAAAATGCATTTGTCATAAATATAAAGGGAAGGGTAAACCCCTTTAAAATCCCTCCTGGCCAGAGGAAAAATCCTCTCACCTGTAATGGGTTTAGAAGCTCAAGGTAACCTCATTGGCACTTGACCAAAATGACCAATGAGGGGACAAGATACTTTCAAAAGCTGGGAGGAGGCAGAAAAAACAAAGGGTCTGTGTCTGTCTGTCTGAAATCAGTGGAAGCTAGGAGCCTAAATACCTACTGTAGAATTTGACCCAATAACAACAATAATAATGATTTGCATTTCTAGAGAGATAGAATCATAGAATATCAGGGTTGGAAGGGACCCCAGAAGGTCATCTAGTCCAACCCCCTGCTCCAAGCAGGACCAATTCCCAGTTAAATCATCCCAGCCAGGGCTTTGTCAAGCCTGACCTTAAAAACCTCTAAGGAAGGAGATTCTACCACCTCCCTAGGTAACGCATTCCACTGTTTCACCACCCTCTTAGTGAAAAAGTTTTTCCTAATATCCAATCTAAACCCCCCCCACTGCAACTTGAGACCATTACTCCTCGTTCTGTCATCTGCTACCATTGAGAACAGTCTAGAGCCATCCTCTTTGGAACCCCCTTTCAGGTAGTTGAAAGCAGCTATCAAATCCCCCCTCATTCTTCTCTTCTGCAGGCTAAACAATCCCAGCTCCCTCAGCCTCTCCTCATAACTCATGTGTTCCAGTCCCCTAATCATTTTTGTTGCCCTTCGCTGGACTCTCTCCAATTTATCCACATCCTTCTTGAAGTGTGGGGCCCAAAACTGGACACAGTACTCCAGATGAGGCTCACCAATGTCGAATAGAGGGGAACGATCACGTCCCTCGATCTGCTCGCTATGCCCCTACTTATACATCCCAAAATGCCATTGGCCTTCTTGGCAACAAGGGCACACTGCTGACTCATATCCAGCTTCTCGTCCACTGTCACCCCTAGGTCCTTTTCCACAGAACTGCTGCCTAGCCATTTGGTCCCTAGTCTGTAGCTGTGCATTGGGTTCTTTCGTCCTAAGTGCAGGACCCTACACTTATCCTTATTGAACCTCATCAGATTTCTTTTGGCCCAATCCTCCAATTTGTCTAGGTCCTTCTGTATCCTATCCCTCCCATCCAGCGTATCCACCACTCCTCCCAGTTTAGTATCATCCGCAAATTTGCTGAGAGTGCAATCCACACCATCCTCCAGATCATTTATGAAGATATTGAACAAAACCGGCCCCAGGACCGACCCCTGGGGCACTCCACTTGACACCGGCTGCCAACTAGACATGGAGCCATTGATCACTACCCGTTGAGCCCGACAATCTAGCCAGCTTTCTACCCACCTTATAGTGCATTCATCCAGCCCATACTTCCTTAACTTGCTGACAAGAATACTGTGGGAGACCGTGTCAAAAGCTTTGCTAAAGTCTAGAAACAATACATCCACTGCTTTCCCTTCATCCACAGAACCAGTAAGCTCATCATAAAAGGCGATTAGATTAGTCAGGCATGACCTTCCCTTGGTGAATCCATGCTGGCTGTTCCTGATCACTTTCCTCTCCTCTAAGTGCTTCAGGATTGATTCTTTGAGGACCTGCTCCATGATTTTTCCAGGGACTGAGGTGAGGCTGACTGGCCTGTAGTTCCCAGGATCCTCCTTCTTCCCTTTTTTAAAGATTGGCACTACATTAGCCTTTTTCCAATCTTTTGAAGATTTTCTTCTTCAAAGCATTTTACACACATGTTTGCTAACTCTCTGCTTCAAATAAAAGCCATTATTGACAGACAATTATATTTTTCCGTCACAGCACAGACAAATAGGAGAGTGAAGAGAACACAGTTTATTAATGGGATTTTAAGCAGGTTCTCGTATGGAAAAAAAATTAAAGATCCAGCACTCAAAAGATGACTCTGCTTAGCTGTGTGCCTTGTGGCTTAAAGCAGAATTCCAAGAACATTACTTTGCTTTTTGAAATGGTTTCTCAATTAATGACAACTCAAAATATCTGCTTCCACCTAGTGGTGCGGGTTTGCATAACATGTGTTGTTTGTATTCCCTGTTTTCGATATCTTTGCCTGAAAGATAAAATACATCAGAATCTACTGAGACAATTCACACTTCTGCACAAAGCCACAACAGCCCTAAGAATGTATATCTTTGTTAGCAAATAGGATCATTAGGGAGAAGGAAAAGGATAATCTCAGAAAGAGGCTCTCTCTTTCTCCTTCACTTTATTCTATCTAGGTTTTTCTACTGTTCTCATCAATGAAGTATCTGAGTAGCTTCCTCTAGTACATTAATAATATGACTCACATCTGTCATGGTAATATCTTTTATTGGACTAACTTCTGTTGGTGAAAGGACTGCACAGAGTTCTCCTTCAGGTCCTTGAAAGGTTATTTCTTTCACCAACAGAAGTTGGTCCAACAGAAGATATTACCTCAGCTAGGGTGACCAGATGTCCTAAGTTTATAGGGACAGTCCAGATATTCGTGGTTTAGGCGCCTATCAATCCCACCCCACCCCCATCACGATTTTTCATACTCACTATCTGGTCACCCTATCCCTCACCCACCTTGTCTCTCTAATAGCCTCGGAATGACATGGGAGTTTGTTCTCCTGTCACAGACTGTCCCCTGAGAAAGCTCTATCTACTGCACAGACAAGCCTCATCCTTCGAGTAGAACACTTCATGGTGCCTGAGAAATAGGCCCTGTCAGCCACACCCCTAATCCCAGGGATTTACCTGATATTTTAGATATACTGGGCCCTGGCCACTGAGCCCCTGGAAGAGAAGGACTGCGACCTGGAACCTGACTTGATGTGTTCACGTTGCAGAAGTATGTACACAGTGTCGGAAGGCAAACAACAAACAACACTTCAATGGTCACTGAATGAGGGGCCTGTGGAAAAAAATACTACCATTGTGCAATTCAAGACTGTGTCAAAATGCACGTGCACAGTACTCAGACTCCCTGAATCCTGGCATTTCCGAACTTTCCATTGCTCAGTTTTGCAAACTTACTAATTGTTATTTTCATGCAGATTTTTATGTATTTGATGGGCGTCTAAAGATAATAATAATAATAAACAATAATCACAACGGGGTGGAGAAGCAGAAAAGTTTATTTGCAGCTGCAAAAAGGTACAGGGAGAATAGAATCTCCAATCCTGCACCCAGAGCAGGAAGTTACACAGGCTTTTATACATCCTTTTTCCCAGCATACCTATCCAATAGCAAGCTGCCCTAAGTATCCATATAGCCAGCCAATCCAGTTCCCAGCTAGTGCCCTTGTTCTCTGTATCATTTGTTAAACTATACATAAAGCTGCTTTAGTCAGCATTGTTCTTCCATATCTGCCCTGTTTGGCCTTGTTTAGTTTCAGGCAGTCTGACTCTGCAACATATGGTTGCAGATCCTCAGCATAACTGCTGCGAGTGCCTCCAGGCGGGGGGCCAAGGACACTTGGGCCTAGTATGCAGAGCTGCTGCGAGTGCCTCCAGGCGGGCGGGGGGGAAGGGGGGAAGGACACCTGGACCTAGTGCGAGGGGGCCTCATCGACACTCGTGGTCTTCCATCCCCTCGAGTTACCTAGTGGCCATGCCCCAGTGTCCCCACTGAACTCCCACATCTGAACTCCCAGCCAGAGCCCGTACGTGCTCCACCACTAGAGGCCCTGATGCAGCAAGCCACCCCCATACAGCAAAACAAAACCACTTCCCACATGGCATTAGGATGGCAAACGATAATAGAGAAAGATAAGAACTTGCTATAACAGGGGTTCTCAAACTTCATTGCACCACGACCCCCTTCTGACAACAAAAATTACTTCGCGACCCCAGGAGGGAGAACCAAACCCTGAGCCCACCCAAGCCCTAGCTCCCCCGGGCCAGAAGGGGCCAAAGTCAAAACCCAAGGGCTTCAGGCCCAGGCAGGGGGCGGGGGGAGCTGTAACCTGATCCCAGGGCTGAAGCCCAAGTCTCAGCCCTGCTGCCCAGGGCTCAGGCTTGGGCTTCAGCCCTGGGCCCAGGCAAGTCTAACTCCAGCCCTGGCGACCCTATTAAAAAGTCCACGCTACCTCTACCACTACCCGACCGCAGAAAACGTCTCATTGAAAAGCGGCTCTCTGACAAGGCCCCCTTTGTGCACCGGAAAGTGATCTCAGCAGGATTCGAATTAAATCCCATTTCCTTTACCCTTTTTAGGAACACTAGTACAGCTGCTTCAGTCTCCAGAGTGCTTTAGAAGCATTCCCAAGAGCACCGGAGTGAGACAAGTCATCCCGTCGTACTCGTGGGGGGAAAGGCGGGCACACACAGCCTGACCCATTTCAGGCAAGTCACTTAATACTGAGAAAACTCTCTGGAGTCCTGCTAGAAGCTGCCGTTACGCAATAATGCTGAATTTACTCCATTTGCTTTTCCATGACAATCGTGTGATGCCACAAACCCAGGATAATGACACCATAGCAGGCTCAAATTCAAGGAGAGGAAGAACTGGGTTACAGTCTATGCATATATTTTATTCTCATGCAGAGACCCAATAACAACAATTGTATCTAACTCACTGATCCCCACTCCTCCAGCATCTGGACATCCCCTCACAGTCAGACCCCCCTGCTGAGCTCAATCTCCCCGCAACTCAACCCCCTCCCCCCACTGAGCCCCAACTACCTTCACCTGGACCCCCAATGCAGAATCCCATTACCTTTGCAGCCAGAACCCCCAACAAGCTCCTGGGCATCCAGATCACCCACTGAGCCGCCAGCTCCCAGATTGCCCCACACAGAACTCCCTCACCCCACAGTTGGATTCGTTCCAACTCGGATCCTGCCTTGTGAGCCTCCCTGTCCACACCTGTTGCACCTGGCATGGTGGGGTGTTTCTGGGGCAGACCCAATCCTTGCATTGTGTCAGGGTTGGGTACAGCCTCACCGGTGAGTCCGTGTCCCCTGGGGGCAGGGGAGGAGGAGGCGGCTGCACAATGATCTCCCACCTCTGTGCAGCCAGTGGCTTGTGCTCTCCAATGCCATGCTGGAGCCTCCACATTTAATTAACAAATAAAATTTGCAGAATTTTAAAATATTGTGCGCAGAATTTTTCAATTTTGGGTGTAGAATGCCCTTAGCAGTACTGGGCGCACACCTACAAGGCAGTACCATGGCTGAAACAGAGCACTCCAACTAAAGGTACAGCAGCCATGATGCAGGTCCACTTCTGCTATTACAGATTCACACGCTGTCAAATTGTTGTGTTCAGCTGTACAACAAAAGGATTTCACCAGAGCTGACGTGATACCCCTACTCATGGTGATTTCCACAACCACACAGGAGAACAAAACTTGTTTTCTAACCTCCTTCTATATGACACTAAGTCCCAGTTATCACTAGGCCCCTTCTCTACAAATCCCTTTAAATGCGTGGACCTCAAAATGCATACAATTGTTTCAAGAGCTCTAGTTCTCAATTACTGATATAAATTAAGCAACCTCATTTTCCTTTCTACAGTATGCAGAAGATTGTTTCCCCCCACCCCCTTCCAAAACTTAGATATTTATTTCCGAATCAGCATGAATGAGATCTAGCATAAAGCACATTCCGGTTTCTGAGAGCTTGCCTAAATACCCATTTCTGTTCCCACTCTTTTGTCATTGACTTTAATGGAAGTGGATTGGGCCCTAAACTAATAATCTACATTGAATGCTCATCACTTAATCTCATAATTTAAAACCAAATTAAGCCCTCCCAACCTGATCACCATTGATTGAGGAAACAATTTAGATGCCAACTTGAAAAATCCCTTTCTAGAATACTAAAGAAAATAAATGCAAAGCCTAACTTTCCAGCTGAACCACTAGGAACTTTTATCCCATAAGGAATATTGGTTGTGAGCCAATTTTCAGTCTATTTTGCAAACCATTTTCATGAACTCTAGCCTAACCTACAATGAACAATGTATTACATATTCAGTGAAGATTAATTGTAAAGAGGTTCCTTGATCAATTTTACTCTTATTCCATACAGACATTCAGTTTTAAATAATTTTAGCAGACAACTATATGGGTAAAGGACTTTTCAAGAAAAAACTTTTTTGAAAAAAAATCAGTCTTCATAAAAATGTCAGAACAAGATATCAAAGTGTCAAAACATTTCTACAGACACAAATATACCCAGGCCATCTTACAAAACCTCAGACAGCAATACGTACGTCAGTCTCTCATAGCTTTACGTGAACAAATATTACAGTCAAATTATACGTCTCCTCCTGGCCCAGGTGAACCAAAATATGCTGTTTACTGTCCAATACCTTCACTTTACGTAAGCTTAAGCTTCCAATGAGAAGGTCAATTACTTGCTGGGATAATAAATGCCAAGGTTTTGCCTGATCCAGTCTTTGCAGCTCCAAGTACATCTTTACCTTGCAATGATAAGCCTATGGTCTGCCTCTGTATCTCAGTAACCATGCGATACTGTGCTTCTTGCAAACCTAGTATTTGGGAGAGAAAAAAAAAGATTCTTACTTTTTGCCTTGGATAATGATACATTTTCCCATAAGGAAAAATACTGCAGGTGGCAACATTATCTTGGAACTCTGATATTTAAAAACAAAAACTCCTGAAACAGCCAATGAAGAAGACTGAGGAAAATTGGTCTTTTATTCAAATACTTTCTGAAGAACTGTTGGTGTACTTACCTTTCAGTGTTTTGTTTGACAATGGGAAATCTGAAAATCTTTCAGTTTCATTTGGGCTGATCTGAAACAAAAGGATTTAATCAATGCTAGAATATAAGAATACCATGGGATTGAAATGATATCCTTTTCGTTTGCTGGTAACGTTGGTAGAATTTTTAGTGGGTTAATTCTAGGAGTACCTGGCAATCAACCGCAACCAGCTCACTGGAGGTAAAAGGTCTACACATAGGCATAGTTTGACTTCTACATTTGGGGGGCCAGCTTCAGTCAGGCCAACAGGACTCTGCATGGGGGGAGGGGGATGCGCAAATTCTACAACTGTCAAGGCCTGCAGTTTGGGGAGGAGGGGCAACCCTCCCACCCCACAAACTACACCCTTGCATCTACATGAGGTTTACCTAACCCTGACAATTTTTCCTAATCTAGACACATTTTAAAATGTGGAAAGTGGAGCAAAAGATGCACTTATCATGGCTCTCTTATGTACAGTAGCAGTTCAATCTAAGGTCTTCAGAGACATCCAATTGTAAGGATAATCTAAGATACATAATCAAGGTTTAAGCATTCCATATGCTGCTTGCCAAAAAGCCCAAGCCATGACATGCAATTAAATGTTCATACTAAATAGATGATAAAACGATATCAAACCTAGAAGCAGAATTTCTCTAGATTTTTCTGAAGCTGTCCCACCACTGGGGACTCTCTGCTTCTCTCCCTCCCCCATCCCCAGGGCCCCTGTGCTTCCCCACTCCCACCCCTCGACTGACCTCTTCCTTGCCTGCCCACCCCCAGACACCCTAGTGCAGTGGAGGAAATAGACCGCAGGAGCTGGAGGAGGGCACCTGCATGGCGCAGCAGGTAAGAGCTCCAACTATGTGCCACGAACAGACCTCTGGTATGGAACTCGAGATGGGGGTGCCCCTCCACCCTCCCTAAATGGCAGTCCTGGCCAAGGCTCCCACGGCTTCCCCACAGCTGTTTGTGTCATCCCCACACCTTTGCAGGGAGGGTGCAGCAACAGGGGCAAGAGTCGCGCACTGGCTGTATGGAGGTGGGAGATCACCCTGAAGCCCCCCGCCTCCCATGAGACATGGACTCAGAGGTGAGGCTGCACCCGACCCTGACACAGTGCCAGGGCTGAGCCTCTCCAGAAACATGCAGGGACTCTGCCCATCTGCACTGAGCTGTAATGTATCTATAGCCTGAAAAAGAAAACTCAGAGAGAAGGGAAGAAGCAGCTGATAGGGATGGGAGAGAATGGGGATGGACGGATGGAGAGAATGGTATTGGTTCCCTCTAACTAGACAGCAGGGATGGGTTTGTGTCTTGGAGAGAAGATGGTTTCCATTTTTCTCAGCAGACTGGGAAACCATCAAATTAAAGAGGCACTTTGTAGCCAAGTCTAACAGAAAAATGTGTGAGTCTCAAATAACATTCAGGGACAACACCTGAGCAGGAAGCCCTTCTCCTCCACCAGTAGTGAAGTAAAAGGGGTGGGATTTGGCGTTCCCACCATAGCACAGCCCTTGGACTCCACTGAGTAGGAAAGGAATCATTTGAAGCAAAGTCTGGTTAGTAGGTTTAGTCCTCTGGTTATTAGATGTGTGGTTGTGACTCTTGATAACACTTTATGATCATCTGGTGCCTTTTATCCAGAAGGATTTCAGTGCTTTACACATGGTATTATTTTATCCTTTGCTGAATTGCAGCCAGGCCTTGGATGGAACATGTCTGGCAACCTTCACTACATGTGGGGTGAAGCGCAGAGTAATCTATCTATTTGAGACTGCTGTGTGGGCATGAGTGTATGCTTTCCTCGATTAGGCTTGTTTCACTCTTGTGAGCAAAACCCATAATTGGTGGTGTATTCTTGTATTGGGTTTTGTCACGTTTGCGATGGAGCACACTATGAGACTGAGTACAGCAGCGATAAACTTTCTGTTATTACTAGGGCCCTACCAAAATTCACAGTCCATTCTGGTCAATTTCATGGCCATAGGATTTGAAAATAAGACAATTTCACATTTTCGGAAGTTTCCCCTGAAATTTCAGGCTGTTGTAATAGTGGGGGCCCCAACCCAAAAGGGGATGGGGGAGTGTTGCAAGGCTGCTCTAGGGGCATTGCAGGATTGACACCCTCACTTCTCTGCTGCCTTCAGCAGGGATGGAGACCCCCTGCATCCAGACCTACCCCCACAGAGTCCCCCCTGCATCTGGATCTGTGCTGAGCTCCCCCTCCCTGCATCCAGACCCATGCTCTGACTAGCCCCCTGCACCTGGACCATCCCAAATGAGCCCCCCATCCCACTGAACCCCCCAGCACCTGGACCCTCATGCTGAGTCCTCAGCACCCAGCCTCCCCTGCTGACCCCCAACCACCTTCATCTGGACCCCCTGCACAGTCCCATTCCCCCTGCACCCGGAACCCTCACTTCTGAGTCCCGGCCTGCGACCAACACGCGCAAATTAGGGCCCGCGGGACCGGCCTGTCCGGCCCGCCTGAGCTCCCGGCCAAGGAGGCGAGCCCCGGCCCCTCCCCCGACCGCCCTCCCCCCATCTCCACCCCATCCAATGCCCCCGGCTCCCTGACTCTGTCCACAAACCCCTGCCCCTCATCCAATCCCGCCCCCGCTCGCCGGAGCCGGTCCCGCCGCTGCAACGCTCCATGGCAGGAGCAGCGGGCAGAGGGCGAGCGGCTGCGGGGGAGGGGCCGGGGTTCGCTCCCCGGCTGGGAGCTCAGGCGGCCGGACAGGACGTGGGCAAACGACATCTGGCCCGCAGGACCGTCCTGTCCAATCCCCGGCCCCTCCCCCGCTGCCTCCCCTCCCCCGGGGTGTGGATAGGGGACAGGGAGTGGGGGGTGTTGGGGTTCCGGGGGCAGTTAGGGTGCGGGGGTCTCTGGAGGGGGCGGTCAGGGGACAGGGAGCAGGGGGTTGGATGGTTTGGGGATTCTGAGGGGGGCAGTCAGGGGGCGGGAAGTGGGAGGGGGTGGATAAGGGTGGGGGCCATGCTATTTGGGGAGGCCCAGCCTTCCCTACCCGGCCCTCCATACCATTTTACAAGCCCATGTGGCCCTCGGGCCAAAAAGTTTTCCCACTCCTGCCTTAGTGACACGGTGGGCCTGGCTCATGGCTCTGAGAGTGAAGGCGCAGCCTGGCCAGTTGGAAACTGGTCCATGAGATCTCTGTGCTTCTCTGAGCCATGTGGCTCCTGATCATCGTCAGCTCTCAGACACGCCAGCATGACCCCCGGTCTGAGTCCTGTAAGCCTAGAGAGCGCTAAGCCCCTGCTGTGCCCTGTGATTCTGCTGCAGAGAACGACAACCTCCGGCCTTCTCAGTGCAGCTCTCCCCTCTCCTGCCTGGGAGCTGACCCTTAAAGCACGCTTCCCCGGATTTGTATTAGGCGTGTTTTGTAGGTTGTGAAACTGAGGCACAGAGAGGCCAAATGACTCTCCCAAAGTCACAGAGGGAGTTGGTGGCAGAGCTGAGCATGACAACCTGGAGTCCTGGTCCCCTGCCCACCAGGGGAGATGGTGCTCCACAACCCCCCGTGTCTTATCTGGTTTGACCTACATGGTTCCAGAGAAGTCCTGGCTGTTCATCTGCCTTTGTCGGGGCAATGTGCATGAAAGGCCAGGATTCCCTGAGCCTGGGAGGGAATCTGTTACCCTGAGTAATGGTGGGGCAGAAGGGGATTGAAGGCCAGAGCCTGAGAGGTGAGAGTCGAGAGGCTGCTCCCCTGTGTCCACTGCTAACTCTCCCCCTTGAGCGTGTTGCTTTGGGCCAGGTCTGGCAGAGCTGCACCCAGTAGCGGGTTTGCGGTGGCCGTGGCGTCTCCGATGAAAGGCCAAGTATTAATAACAGGTGCCCACCATACCGGCGAGCTGCCTGACTGCCAGCGTCACACCAGTGCTGCTGCCGAGCTCTGCTGTGGGTCCAGGGCCAGGACACGTGCTCGGGAACGGGCATTCGTGCAGCCCGCGGAGCTAACCTAGGGGCGGCTGTGTGTGAGGAGCCCAGCTTGGCTGTGCCAGGCCCCCTGTGTCCTAGTGCATGGGCAGCAATGCGGACGCACTGACGGCCAGGTAAGAGCAGAGCCTGGGTATTCGGGCTGCTGCTCACAGCTGGTGTGGACACGCTGCCTCCTTTGCTATGCGAGAGACATGCCTGGCTCTTCCCATGCCAGACGCCCTGCGCAGCTCTCAGCAGGAGCCCGGCCTTTACACCCTGCTGCAGCTGCATTGCCTGCTCCTGCTGCTGCTGGAAGGGCAGATGCTGGTTCCTGATGGGGAGCATCTGGCAGTGCCCGTTCTGCTGGGGCCAGTCACCAGGGCAAAGTGTACTTGGCAACGAATTGAAAAGAGAAAATGGCAGAATGAATGCCAAGCCGGATACCAGTGCTTCTGGGAATGCCAGCCTGGGCCCCCAACTCCAGCTAAGGAGGGTGGCAGATCTCCTGCCTTCAGAAGCCTGTCTGTGGCCAACTCCCCCTTCTGTCTGAACAGCGGCATGCAATGCTATCAGCCCCTCTGGGGGTGCAGTCAGCGTCCATCTCACAGTTGTCTTGTGGCTCATCTGCCCAGTGTGGGGGCTGCTTTATTGGGGCATTGAGTTCCCTCCTTTGCCCGGCACCAGCTCTCACTAAGGCTGTTGGCCTTCTGGAGCATCCTCCTTTGCATCTAGCTTGCAGCCGAAGGCACAAACCTCGTGCACAGGAGCAAGTTGACACCTCACTGCCTCCCACCGGGCATTGCCATCCTGTGCAGGGGTGAGGTCACTCCCTGAGCAGTTCTCTTCACAGGTCGCTGCTCCCCACTTGGAGTCTCTTTTTCGCATTGCCCTTCTCAGCTAATGTGTTGTGTGTGGACACAGCCGCTAATGTGAACAAAGACCTGGACCCTGCAGCTCCAGGCCAGGCCACGATTGAAGAGATGCCATCAGCGTGGGGCTCGCACCAGCTGCTGGGCAAGAGGGACCCTGGCTTTCATTCCACCTGGCAGTTCCTGTGGTCCTAGACAGCAGCAGGTTCAGGAGAGTGGGTGTTCTGCACTTGTTAGACTCTGCACTGAGCTCTGGGAGCGGGCGGGGAGAGTGGGTGGGGGGGGGGCTATGTCTACACTGCAGTGAACCCCACAGCTGGCCTGGGTCAGCTGACTTGGGCTGAGGGGCTATAAAACTGCTGGCTGGGGGACCTGTGCTCTGCTTCCCTGCAGAGAGGTGGGGGAAATCTCCTCCTCGGTTGCTAGGTGTGACTGCCCTGGCTTTTGGGCCTCCCCTTGTCTTTTCAGATCCTCCACTGACACGGGTCAGTTTCAACCAGTCCTTAATGACCCATTCATTCAACTTCAGACAGCGTGACCCAACACCTCTTAAGAACGGCCATACAGGGTCAGACCAAAGGTCCATCCAGCCCGTATCCTGTCTTCCAGCAGTGCCAAGGTGCTGGAACTAGGAGTGCTGGGGGTGTGGCAGAACCCTCTTGCGTGAAGTGGTTTCCCTCATATAGTGCATTTAGTTTTGTTCAGTGGCTTTGAGCACCTCCACTATAAAAATGGTGCCAATGCCCCTACAGCAGTGGCCAGTGCCAGACGCTTCAGAGAGAATGACCAGAAGAAGGCAATTTCGAGTGATCCGTCCCCATCATCCAGTCCCAGGTTCTGGTGTTCGGTGGTTTAGGGACACCCAGAGCACGGGGTTGCATCCCTGACCATCTTGGCTAATAGTCATGGATGGACCTGTCCTCCAGGAACTTCTCTCATTCTTTTTGAACCCAGCTGTATTTCTGGCCTTCACAACATCCCCTGCCAATGAGTTCAACAGCTTGTCTGTGCACTGTGAAGAAGTACTTCCTTATGGTAGTTTTAACCCACTGCCGATAAATTTCATTGGGTGACCCCCTGGTTCTTCTGACACGTGAAGAGAGAACGAACATTTCCTTCTTCATTCTTTTCACACCACTCGTGATTTTATAGACCTCCCGTCATTGTCAATTTTTCCAAGCTTGTGAAAAGTCCCAGTCTTTTTAATTTCCCCTCCTACGGGAAGCTGTTCTACCCCTTGTGTGCTCCTTTCTCCCCAATATCACACTTGTGACAGAGTGCTCCTAAGCAGGGCACAGCTGGGCACCTGGGAACAGAGCTGAGCCTCCCCTGAGCACAGCCAAGGTCACTGACTCTCAGGAGAACTGGTGGCTTTCTTAAAGTCCCAGCTCCTGGAGTCATGTGAATTTGTGAGAATTCCAGTTTTTGCTTAGCCAATGAAGTCAGTGTCTAGCACTCATGGCTGGGGAGCACAGTCCAGCAGCTCCATGGAGGGATGAATAAAGAATCCAAACTGATCAGTTTTGTAATCCCATGATTTTGGGGGCCTCACTTCTGAGCTCTGAAGCTGGTGACGCTGCATAGATGGTGGGCTCTATGTGCCTATTAGCTCCAAAGTACGCTAGCAACAACCAGCACAGAGATGTCCTCTGAAGTAGCTGACAGTGTTAATGAGGGGAGCTGCAAGGCTTAGCTGAGCCACTGGGTGGGAAAGGGTGGGTTGTGGGGTGGGATGCTGGGTGGGGCAGGGCAGGCTGGAGAGAGTGAGGTGGCAAGTGGGGAAGACTGATTGGACGGCGGAGGGAAGGCTGGCTGAGGGTGTCAGGGAAGGCTTGTGGGGAAGGGGGTGGGGCGGTGGCAGCAGCAGGTGCTGGAAGGAGGGTGGCAGGCACTGGGTGGGAAGTTGAGGGGGTGTTGGTTGCGGGAGGCTGGGTTGGGGGAAGCAGGTGCTGGGTGGGAAAAATTGGGGGGCTGAGACATGGGGGGCATGGGCGGTGGGCTAGGAGGCGCAAAGGCTAGGCTGGGATTGGCAGATGCCTGGCAGGGAAGGCTGGGCTGGTGGGGTGGGGAAGGCCACGGGCATTTTGCTTGGCCTTTCCACACAGCATCTGTCTGTCCAGCCCCGTTATCAGGGCGTGGCCTCGCTTGCTGATCAGTCTTCAGAGGCTGTTGCTGCAGTGCAAAGGCAATCAAGAGCTGGATTAACCTGACTGCTTCTGCTCCATGCCTCAGTGGGCATCCTGCATGAGAGCCGGCATAGGGACCCTTGCATCCTTAGCAAAGCTCCCTGCCAAGGGGTTCTCCCAGGCAGCCTTTCCTTCTGTGCCAGAGCTTTGGGGTGAGAGGAGATGGCTGCCCTGGCAGGAATCTGGGGTGAGAGGAGATGGCTGCCCTGGCACGAATCTGCGTCCCATTGATCCAACACCCTTTGTCCCTTGGGTGGCTGTTAACATCATCACGGGCTCGTCTGTGAGCCTGTGTGGGATAGAGGGCGGCTGCAGTTCATTGATCCCTCGTTATCTGTAGCCTCTTCCTGGCCGATAAGGGGGCTCGAGGGTTAGGGCAGGGCGGGGCCTGGAGCCTGAGCTTTGGCAACCTGCCACCGACTGCCATGCCGGTGTTACGGTAACACCAGGACTCTGATTTGAACTCTGCTTCATGCTGTCACCTTGGGCCTGGAGCTTCGCCACCTGGCGTTCGCCTGAAGGTGGCGAGTGGTTTTCTTCTAATGTCTGAGCCAAATCGGTGCAGCTGTTTGAGTCCCACAAGGTGGGTCTCTACGCTGTGATGTGGAGAATGAACTCTGCGGGTGGGGCAAGGGCTCTGCTGCTGGGGCAGCGGGGGCCTGCTCGCCAGGCCAGTTCTCTAAAGTCAGCCATTGTATCTTAAGAACATAAGTGTAACCTTTCTGCCTGTCAGAGTTGGCAGCAACAAGGGCCGGGTTCAGTATCTAGGGGTTCCATTCCAATAACACAATGGAAAACCGGCTCGAGCCCCCACCCAGTGACCTGGGACAAATATATACCACCCCCACTGGGCGCCTCCATGAGGCAATATTTCCCCTCTCGCAAGCACAGAGTCTGAGTGTAGCAAAAAGCCTTTTAATAACAGAGAGAAACAATGTGGCATTATGTTGGGGAAACACCACCAACAGGATTCATAACACAACCCATGAGCAAAAACCCACCCCAAGCAAATTGGGGCATGTCCTTTCCCTTTGGTTCTTGAGTTCAGCAACTCAAAATCACCCAAAGTCCCGAAAGTCCAACGACCCAAAAGTCTCTGTCCCTGGTCAGGGCAGCCCCAGAGTTCAAAAGTTTATCTGCAGAGTTTTACCTCCCAACCTGGGTGGAGACTGGGGTTAAGGGGCACCTTACATGGTCCAAAGCTGATGGCCCCACCTCTCCATGGGGCTCTGCTTTGCCAGCCACCCCATGAGTTGCTCTCGGCATCCAACAAACTGCTCTGCTCCCCGAGCCGCTCTGCTCCGCTCGCCATCCCGCAACTGCTCCACCATATATCTTCAGCCTCCCCCACTACTTAACACAACACTCAGTGATTTCAGCTCTTAGTAAGTTTAGCTCTTTCATGATTTCAGCTTCTAGTAGGGGAGCCTCAGTGTGGGTGCACCATTAGCCCAAAGTGAATTCAGCTCAGCAGCCTGTAACTAGACTCCTAATGGAATCAAAATTATAGTGGAAAGAGGAAGAAGTGCAATTAGCATGTAAGGCCCTCACGAAAGGCGGGGGGGGGCATACCACCAAGTATTAATACCTGTCCCCAGCCTCTCTCCCTTCACAGAGTTTTGGAACCCATGTTCCTTGCCTAGCGAGTGAAACTTAGTTGATGGAGAGTCCCTCCATCATAACAAAAGGCCAAGTACAGTTCCATTGTCCTTGATTCCCATAATCAGGGTAATAACAATTTATTCTTCCTGCCCCAATAACAGAGACAATGGGGATCCCACAGCAGCCAAAGTGACCATTTGGGCAGCTATGGCCTCATTCTAGGCGGGCTGGGTGTGCCTATGCAAATGAGATCGGCCCCTGAAGTTCTTTTCCACAACTTGCCACACCTCACCACCAGATGTCAGGGTGGAGCTCATCCCGATTCTGCTTACGAGAGGAAAGTGATCAGGAACAGTCAGCATGGATTCACCAAGGGCAAGTCATGCCTGACTAAACTAATTGCCTTCTATGATGAGATAACTGGCTCTGTGGATGAGGGGAAAGCAGCGGATGTGTTATTCCTTGACTTTAGCAAAGCTTTTGACACGGTGTCCCACAGTATTCTTGCCAGCAAGTTAAAGAAGTATGGGCTGGATGAACGGACTATAAGGTGGATAGAAAGCTGGCTAGATTGTTGGGCTCAGTGGGTAGTGATCAATGGCTCCATGTCTAGTTGGCAGCCAGTATCAAGTGGAGTGCCCCAAGGGTCGGTCCTGGGGCCGGTTTTGTTCAGTATCTTCATTAATGATCTGGAGGATGGCATGGATTCGTGTTTGCAAGTTTGCAGATGACACTAAACTGGGAGGAGAAGTAGATAGGCTGGAGGGTAGGGATAGGATACAGAGGGACCTAGACAAGTTGGAGGATTGTGCCAAAAGAAATCTGACGAGGTTCAACAAGGACAAGTGCAGAGTCCTGCACTTCGGAGGGAAGAATCCCATGCACCGCTGCAGACTAGGGACAGAAAGGCTCGGCAGCAGTTCTGCAGAAAAGGACCTATGGGTTACAGTGGACGAGAAGCTGGATATGAGTCAGCAGTGTGCCCTTGTTGCCAAGAAGGCCAATGGCATTTTGGGATGTATAAGTAGGGGCATTGCCAGCAGATCGAGGGACGTGATCGTTCCCCTCTACTCGACATTGGTGAGGCCTCATCTGGAGTACTGTGTCCAGTTTTGGGCCCCACACTACAAGAAAGATGTGAAAAAATTGGAAAATGTCCAGCGGAGGGCAACAAGAATGATTAGGGAACTGGAACATGTGACTTATGAGGAGAGGCTAAGGGAACTGGGATTGTTTAGTCTGCAGAAGAGAAGAAGGAGGGGGGGATTTGATAGCTGCTTTCAACTACCTGAAAGGGGGTTCCAAAGAGGATGGCTCTAGACTGTTCTCAGTGGTAGCTGATGACAGAACAAGGAGTAATGGTCTCCAGTTGCAGTGGGGGAGGTTTAGGTTGGATATTAAGAAAAACTTTTTCACTAGGAGGGTGGTGAAGCACTGGAATGGGTTACCTAGGGAGGTGGTGGAATCTCCTTCCTTAGAGGTTTTTAAGGTCAGGCTTGACAAAGCCCTGGCTGGGATGATTTAGTTGGGGATTGGTCCTGCTTTGAGCAGGGGGTTGGACTAAATGACCTCCTGAGGTCCCTTCCAACCCCGATATTCTATGATAAGTCTCTGCCTGCGCTAGAGCTTAAGTCTTTGCAGTTAATTTAACCCTTCTGAAACAGGAGGGAAGTTACTCAATGTTCCAGCTGAGGCCACGTCTATATTGGGAGCATTTTGCCAGTACAGGTAAACTAGTGTGGACATAGAAGAGCACTACTGTCCCCCACTTAATGAAGAGCCTTTACCCTTAGAAAAGAGCAAGAATACAAAGAGGACGAACCCACTGCTCAGGCTTGCTCTGCATGGCTTTTCTATCACTATAGCGATGTTGGCTAGGGGTGTGATTCCTAACCAATACAATCATACCAGGACATCATCTTAACACGTGGATGTGCTTATACCAGTACAACTAATATACACTAGCACTGGAGAGCTTAAAATAAGATACTAGACTGAGAGGACAAAAGAAAGGAGCAGATTCTCCTCTTAAATAGACAGCATTCTCGCCCAGGATAGAAGACTGAGAAGAGGGACTTGCAGACAGATGTACACTGAATAGAGTTATTAGCAATATAAAAAAAGATGGCTTAGCAGCTCTCCTGCTCTGATTGCAAAGTAAAGAATTAACTGCAACATCAGATCACTTCTGCTTTGGCCAGCCAGAAGGCATCCATCTAACACTGGCTGCATTTGCTCCATGGCCTGTATTGGGAAGTAAATACCCTGGTCCCATGAGTGAACTGTTGGAAGAGAATAGGATCCCATCACTGAGCTAGGTATTCTGAAGAACCTGTTTCGCCTTTCTTCAGGGTAAATGCACTGATCTGAAGGGCATTACTAAATATGAACTGGATGCTTTTATGAAGTGGTAAATGGATGAGCGATATAAATATGAAATAAAGACGGCTTCTTCCAGCCTAATAGCAAGTGAATGCATCCTTCTAGCAAAAGGCAGCACAGCGTACTGAGCTCACCATGCATTAGCATTTACAAAAATATGATTTCCCAAGTGCATTAGAGACCTTAACATCCCATCCTACCTTCCTGCACTTTATAAGATGATAGGGAAACCAACAGGCCCTGATTTGATGATAGTTATCATAGGGACATTGTATTAACCTCTCCGGATCCAAAGCATCAACTGGAAGAGAAGGAATAAAAAGACAAAAGAAAACATTCTGTAAAACAAGATCTAAGTTCATCATCAACACAATTAACAAGAGTGGAAACATACTAGCTACTGGAGCTGCCCTCTAACGGGGTGAAGCCATCAATTTTTAATAGCCGAGACAAAAATGCTAAACTGCTAAGTTGGCACTCACTGTGTGTACCCAACCAAATTCACTTCGGATTTTGGGTGAGTGGAATGTTCAATTAAAAATGAGGAAAGCGCAATCAGTAGGGCAGAGTGGCCAGTACATATTAATGACTATACTTATGCAGAACAGTGAGCTGGAAATAAACATTACTATAAAAACCCTTGAAGCTACCAAATTAGCTAGTTGTTCAGCAGTGAAATGCTAAGGATTGGCAGAAGAACGGCATTCTGAAGTAAATCCTTTTGCATTTACCTTCAGACTCCAAGGCCATCTCTGCTGGATTAAGAAAAAAATCAAACTCAAACAAACATGTCTGGAGTTAAGGATGCAATTTGCACTATAGTGCACTTGGCCCTGTAAAGTGCAGAGGTTGGCAGGTGCTTAAGAGCCCAACACTCACTGAACATAGTGAGGGGCTAAGTCACAGGCACTTTTTGAAAGCGTTCCCTCCTAGTCCATACTATGACCCAGAGACAGGCACGAATCACCTTAATCACTTAACAGTTACACAGAAGGGACAAGGTAGGGGAGGACCAACTTCTGATAGTGAGAGACACAAGCTTTCAAGCATACATAGACCGCTTCTTCAGGATTCAGTTTGTGTCCGTGCAGCAGCTTTCTTGCCATCACAAATGTGTCTCCCCTCACACCTTCCATGCTATTTATCCACGTTTGTATCAATGTACAGAGGGCATGCACAGAAGGAACATGGGCCAATGGACTGTGGGAGGTTTTCTAGATAGCTGGAAGTAAGGAGGATGGGCCAGATTGATTACATAAATCAGTATTTTTCAAACTTTTTGATACCAGGGACCAGCTTAGAATCATTGAATATCAGGGTTGGAAGGGACCTCAGGAGGTCATCTAGTCCAACCCCCTGCTCAGCACAAGACCAACACCAACTAAATCATCCAAGCCAAGACTTTGTCAAGCCGGGCCTTAAAAACCTCTAAGGATGGAGTTTCCACCATCTCCCTAGGTAACCCATTCCAGTGCTTCACCACCCTCCTAGTGAAATAGTGTTTCCTAATATCCAACCTAGACCTCCCCCACTGCAACTTGAGACCATTGCTTCTTGTTCTGTCATCTGCCACCACTTTGAACAGCCTAGCTCCATCCTCTTTGGAACCCCCTTTCAGGTAGTTAAAGGCTGCTATCAAATTCCCCCTCACTCTTCTCTTCTGCAGACTAAATAACCCCAGTTCCCTCAGCCTCTCCTCATAAGGCATGTGCCCCAGCTCCTTAATAATTTCCGTTGCCCTCCGCTGGACTCCCTCCAATTTGTCCACATCCTTTCTCTAGTGGGGGGACCGAAACTGGACGCAACACTCCAGGTGTGGCCTCACCAGTGCCAAATGGAGGGGAATAACCACTTCCCCCAATCTGCTGGCAATGCTCCTACTAATACAGCTCAATATACCATTGGCCTTCTTGGCAACAAGGGCACACTGCTGACTCCTATCCAGCTCCTCATCCACTGTAATCCCCAGGTCCTTTTCTGCAGAACTGCTGCTTAGCCAGTCGGTCCCCTGTCTGTAGCAGTGCATGGGATTTCCTTCCTTCCTTCCTTCCTTCCTTCCTTCCTTCCTTCCTTCCTCCTAAGTGCAGAACTCTGCACTTGTCCTTGTTGAACCTTATCAGATTTCTCTTGGCCCAATCCTCCAATTTGTCTAGGTCACTCTGGACCTTTCCCTACCCTCCAGTGTATCTACTTCTCCTCCCAGTTTAGTGTCATCTGCAAACTTGCTGAGGGTGCAATTAATCCAATCATCCAGATCATTAATAAAGGTATTGAACAAAACCGGCCTCAGGACTGACCCCTGGGGCACTCTTCTTGATACCAGCTGCCAACTAGACTTGGAGCCATTGATCACTACCCGTTGAGCCCAACAATCTAGCCAGCTTTCTATCCACCTTATCGTCCATTCATCCAATCCATACTGCTTTAACTTGCTGGCAAGAATACTGTGGGAGACCATATCAAATGCTTTGCTAAAGTCAAGATATATCACATGCACTGCTTTCCCCATATCCACAGAGCCAGTTCTCTCATCCTGGAAGGCAATCAGGTTGGTCAGGCATGACTTGCCCTTGGTGAATCCAAAGCTTGCAGCCTTTCTAAACAGTGTCAGGGAGATCTGAGGGACAGGCCATTGAGAAAGATTGACACAGGTACTTAGGACAAATGGCTACTTGTGATGAAGTGGAAAGTGTCTTAGTGTTTGTATGAATACTGTGCACACCTCAGTTTTCCCTATGTGTTGCACAAGTATCTAGGTGGTGGGATAAGGGTGTGTGACCTTTGCAGATACCCCGAGAGGGAAGGTGCAAGTGCCTTCTAGCTCCCTGGGCCCAGACAATAGATGTATCTTGGCAACTGATTGCCGGGCCGCATCCTCTGCAAGAGCCAGCTGGAGGAATTGGAGAACAAAGGGAGGTGGAGGCCAGGTGACCGGTTTGCCTGGGGAACAGCATACAGGATGGAGGAGGGGCAACTGGGTGTGACTGAAGGTGGGCTGCTGGAGGCTGGTCAGACTCCTGGTTTGGGACTCAGGAGGACAGCCCATGGCTCTGGGTCTCCTCAAGATGAACTTTGCTGTAACTTCCTGCTTTCTGTGCTAACAAGATTCTGCTCTATGCTGTGTTCCAGACGACTAATAAACCCTTCTGTTTTACACCGCTGGCTGAAAGTCACTCCTGACTGCTGAAGTCGGGGGTGCATGGCCCCTTTGGAGGGCGTGTAAGGTTTCCCCAGGTATCCTATTCAGGTGGCTCACTGCAGGGAGCTTATGGCGTGAGACAGGGATGCTGAATGCTCCGAGGTCAGACCAAGGAGAAGCTGAAGCCCAGGAGGCTTGTCCTAGTGAGAGTGTGCCCCGAGTGGTAGTCACACTTCAAGAGGGTCCTGGTCCGGGGGCTAGTCTTCACCAGACTCACTGCAGCTGCGCTAATGTAGGGCAGTAGTGTAAACGCACTATGAAGACCAGAGAGCGCTTTCCTGTCAGCATAATTACTCCACCTCAGCGAAAGGTGGAAGCTATGACAGAATGAGAGTGTGTCCCACTGACTTAGCGCCGGTGCGGACAGCTCGGGGGGTGGCTTTTTCATAACCGTGACCGACATAAGTTACATCAACTTAAGCGGAAGCGTAGACAAGCCCTGAACTTCATTCAGTGGTTCCAGAGCACCAAGCCCGTGCATCCATGAACTACTATGGGGGGAAAAAGTCCCCAATGCCTCAAACCAACACCGTATATCTGGCTATGCCTCTGGAGAGGGCAGCACCCTTACCTGACCATGGTACTAATTAGGGCTGTCAATTAATCACAGTTAACTCACGCGATTAACTCAAAAAAAATTATTAAAAAAATGAATCGCACAGTTACATTTCAATTGGTATTCTATTGCGTATTACACATTTGTGGATGTTTTCTACATTTTCAAATATATTGATTTCAGTTACAACACAGAATACAAAAGGTACAGCGCTCACTCTATTCTATTTATTGCAAATATTTGCACTGTAAAAATGATAAACAAAAGAAATCCCATTTTTCAATTCACCTCATACAAGTACTGAAGTGCAATCTCTTTACCGTGAAAGTGCAACTTACAAATGTAGATTTTTTTTGTTACATAACTGCACCCAAAAACAAAACAATGTAAAACTTTAGACCTTACAAGTCTACTCACTCCTACTTCTCGTTCAGTCAATCACGGAGAGAAACAAGTCTGTTGACATTTATGGGAGATATGCTGCCCACTTCTTATTCACAATGTCACCTGAAAGTGAGAACAGGCGTTTGTATGGCACTTTTGTAGCCGGCATTGCAAGGTATTTACATGCCAGAGATGCTGAACATTCGTACGCCCCTTCCTGCCTCGGCCACTGTTCCAGGGGATGTGCTTCCATGCGGATGGCACTTGTTAAAAAAATAATGGGTTAAATAATGTGTGACTGAACTCCTTGGGGGAGAGCGGTGCGCCCCCTGCACTGTTTCACCGCACGCTGCCACAGATTTCCTGTTATAGCAGTCGCGGATGACGACCCAGCACAGGTTGTTCATTTGAAGAACACTTTCACTGCAGATCTGACCAAACACAAAGAAGGTACCAATGTGAGATTTCTAAAGATAGCTCCAGTACTCGACCCAAGGTTTAAGAATCTGAAGTGCCTTCCAAAATCTGAGAGGGTCGAGGTGTGGAGCATGCTTTCAGAAGTCTTAAAAGAGCAATACTCCAATGTGGAAATTACAGATCCAAACCACCAAAAGAGAAAATCAACCTTCTGCTGGTGGTATCCAACTCAGATGATGAAAGTGAACATGTGTTGGGCCACACTGCTTTGGATCGTTATTGAGCAGAACTCATCATCAGCATGGATACATTATCTCCTGCAAATGTAAACAAACTTGTTTGTCTTAGCAATTGGCTGAACAAGAAGTAAGACTGAGTGTACTTGTAGGCTCTAAAGTTTTACATTGTTTTGTCTGAGAATGCAATTTTTTTGTACATAATTCTACATTTGTGAGTTCTACTTTCATGATAAAGAGATTGCACTATATTGCTTGTATTAGGTCAAGTGAAAAACACTATTTCTTTTGTTTTTTTGTACTGTAAAAATATTTGTAATAAAAAATAAATATAAGTGAGCACTGTACACTTTGTATTCTGTGTTGTAATTGAAATAAATATGTTTGAAAATGTAGAAAACATCCACAAATATTTAAATGGTATTCTATTATTTTTAAGTGCGTGATTACATTTTTTAATTGCTTGACAGCCCTAGTACTAACAGGATATTAACCATGTTGCGTCTGTAGCAAAACGCATTTTGGAGCCAGCCACTGGTAATAAAGTCAATTATGAATTATGGCAAGGACAGGGCCTTAATAAGAACAGTCACTTCACTGGGATGATCCCCAGGAAACTGATTTAGGCCCTGGATGCACAAGACATGACTGTAGCTTTATAACCAGTTTGTACCCCACACAGCAAATTTGATCTGCTAGTTGGATCCTCCATTTCTCCAGACCACAGACATGCTGCAGCTGGGGGACATAGTCCACTAGGTCAATGTGGGAACCCACAAACCATGATGCACACTGTGGAGGACTGCAAAATGGCAACTTCCTGGAGGTCTTCATGCCTTGAACATGACTGATAAGAAGGCTGCGGCACCTTAGAGACTAACCAATTTATTTGAGCATAAGCAGAATTAATATCATATTGCCTCTATATAAATCCACACTACATTCCTATCTTGAATACTGTGTGCAGATGTGGTCGCCCCATCTCAAAAAGATATCTTGGAAATGGAAAAGATACAGAAAGGGGCAACAAATATTATTAGGGGTATGGAACAGCTTCCTTAGAAGAAGAGAGAAGACTGGGACTTTTCAGCTTGGAAAAGAGATGACTAAGGGGGTGAAAGTAACTAAGGAAGTGTTATTTCTGCTTCTCCTAACACAAGAACTAGAGGTCATCAAATGAAATTAATAGGCAACAGGTTTAAAACAAACAAAAGGAAGTATTTCTTCACACAATGCACAGTCAACCTGTGGAACTCCTTGCCAGAGGAAGTTGTGAAAACCAAGACTATAACAGGGTTTAAAAAAGAACTAGATAAGTTCATGAATTAGTCAGGATGAGCAGGGATGCAAAACCAAGCTCTGAAGTGTACCTAGGCTCTATTTGCCAGAAGCTGGGAATGGGCCAACACTAGGTAAGGAGGAATTCTAGGCTACCCTGAGCTGTATGGTTATGACACTATCTGACCCCCCTGCTGGATCCCAAGGCCATAGCGCCATTCAGCCAAATGGATGGTATTGAGATGGGGGACTATGACCTGTTCAAACAGGCTTTGCTGCTGAAGTTTGAACTGACCCCCGAGGCGTACAGGAAACAATTCCGGGGTGTACGCAAGACCCCAGGTGTCACTTACAAGGAGGTCACCAATCTGCTGGGGGAATATCTCCATAGGTGGGGGAAGGGCACAGGGGCCACTACCACAGCGGAGGTGTGTAACCCGGTGGGGTTGGGGCAGCTGTATGACATCTGCCCTCCAGACCTGAAGATGTGGTTAGTGGACCGGAAGGCTAAAGATCTGCGCAGTGCAGGGGCACTAGTGGATGAGTTTGTGAACAGCAGATAGGGGGCAGGAGGGAGACTGGATGGAGCTGCAGGAGGATCCCTCCTTAGAGAAGCTGAGGGCCCTTGCTGGCCACAATGGTGCAGGATCCCAGGGGGAGGACCGCCGGGAGAGATTCCTGTGGGAGAAGGGATTCCTGTACCAGGAATGGGCTGGTTCAGGGCCAACTGAACCTTGGAAAGCCAGGAGGCAATTGGTGGTCCCCCAGAGGTACCAGCACACCATTCCCCTTTCAGGGCATCTGACGCACCAGGCAGAGGCTGCTGCAGAACTTTTAGTGGCCCGGGGCCTTTGACGCCGTCCAACAGTATTGCAGGGCCTGGGACTCCTGCCAGAGGGTGGGGAAGGGCCAGGATAAGTGTAAAGCAGCTCTGAGACCTCTGCCCATCATAGAGGAGCCTTTCCAGAGGGTGGCCATGGACATAGTGGGGCCCCTCAGCAGGGCAACCCGGTCGGGGAAGAAATACATTCTGGTGGTGGTAGATTTCGCTATGCGCTACCCCGAGGCAGTGGCCATGTCGTCTATGGAGGCAGACACCGTGGCAGATGCGCTGCTCACCATTTTCAGCAGAGTGGGGTTCCCCCAGGAGGTCCTTACAGACCAGAGGTCCAACTTCATGTCAGTCAACCCTGCTCCAGTGCTTGTGGGAGAAGTGTGGGGTCCGACACACCTGGGCCTCGACGTGTCACCCTCAGTCCAACGGGCTGGGGGAGAGGTTCAACGGGACCCTAAAGATGATGCTGAAAACCTTTATGGACCAGCACCCACAGGACTGGGAGAAGTATTTAACCCACCTGCTGCTCACATACAGGGAAGTGCCCCAGGAATCCACAGGGTTTTCCCCTTTCAAGTTGTTGAGGAGGGTGAGGAGACCCTTCGACTTGATGAGGGACGAGTGCGGGGGGAAGGCCTCCCCCGATGGAGTATGTACTGACCTTTCTGGAAAAGCTCGCGGAGCTCATGGGCTTGGCCAGGGGAAACCTAGCCAGGGCACAGGAAGCAGGTCTGGTACAACCGCTCAGCACGTGCCTGCTTCTAGGCTACCAGGGACCAGGAGATACTTCTCATCCCCATGAGGAAGCACAAGCTGCAAGCTGCCTGGGACGGCCCCTTCAAGGTCATCAGACAGGTAAATGAAGTGAAATATGTAGTGGAACTGTCCATCCGGGCACACCGCCACCGGGTGCACCATGTCAACATGATGAAGCCATACTGGGACAGGGAGAAGTTGGGGCTGGCTGGGTGTGGGCAGTGGGAGGAGAAGGGAGAGGATCCCCTGGTGGGACTCCTCCCTGAGGTGGGGGCTGACCCCTCGCTGGAATCAATTCTCCTCTCAGACCAGCTAACCCCTGCCCCACAGGCAGAGATCAGAGACGTGCTGCCTTCACACCGGCAGCTGTTCTCCAGCCGGCCTGGGCTCACTAACCTGGCTGTTCACTGGGCGGAAACAGGAGCCAATCTTCCCATCAGGTGTTCCCCATTCAGGGTCACTAGGAAAACAGCCCAGGACCTGGAGAGAGAGGTTGGAGACATGCTGGCTTTAGGGGTGATCCAGCCGTCCTCCAGCCCCTGGGCCTCTCCCATGGTGCTGGTCCCCAAGAAGGACGGATCGATCCGGTTCTGTGTGGATATGGGAAGTTCAGTGCCATCACCGTGTCCGATGCCTACCACCGATAAAATCTCTAGACAAGTTGGGGGGGCGCTGATGTGATGAGGTGGGACTGTTCTTAATGGTTCCTCTGAATAGTGTGGGGGTGCCTCAGTTTCCCTATGCAGTTCTTAAGTATCTAGGTGGTGGGACAAGGGTGTATGATCACTGCAGAGCCCTAGAGGGCAGGTGTGTGCAGGAGTCTGGACACAGAGAATGGCCGACACCCTGTTTCCTGGCCACTGATGGCCTGGGCCCTTCCCCCCTGCAGGGTGAGAGCTAAAGGGTTGGAGAACAAGGGAATCAGGTGACCTCCTGGCCCGGGAAAGGAACAAAGCCCAGAAGAGGAGGGGCTGGAGGGAGTTTCAGTTTGGGGCTGGCTGGGACATGGAGTGAAGGGCAGACGTGGTTGTCTGGCTCACTGCCCCCCAAAATGGACCCAGCTGAGGGGTCCTGTTCTCTGCACCTACAAGCTCTGTTTTAGACCATGTTCCTGTCGTTTAATAAACCTCTGTTTTACTGGCTGGCTGAGAGTCACATCTGACTGCAAAGTTGGGGTGGAGGACCCTCTGGCTTCCCCAGGAGCCCCGCCTGAGCGAACTCACTGTGGGAAGCGCACGGAGGGGCAGAGGATGCTGAATGCTCCGAGGTCAGACCCAGGAAGCTGTGTGAGCTGTGTGTCCTGCAGACAGTCTGCTCACAGACAGGAGACTTCCCCAGAGTCCTGACTGGCTTCATGGGAAGCAGTTCCAGAGCATCGTCCGGGGACTCCATGACAGCTATCAAATCCCCCCTCACTCTTCTCTTCTGCAGACAAAATAACCACAGTTCCCTCAGCCTCTCCCCATAAGTCACATGCCCCAGCTCCCTTCTCATTTTCATTGCCCTCCACTGGACTCTCTCCAATTTGTCCGCATCCTTTCTGTAGTGGGGGCCCAAAACTGGACGCAATACTCCAGATGAGGCCCTCACCAGTGCTGAATAGAGGGGAATAATCACTTCCCTCGATCTGTGGGCAATGCTCCTACTAATGCAGCCCAATATGCTGTTAGCCTTCTTGGCAACACGGGCACACTGCTGACTCATATCCAGCTTCTCATCTGCTGTAACCCCAGGTCCTTTTCTGCAGGTCCTTTTCACCAGTTCCTTATCCACCTTTCAATTCTCATAGTAGACCCCATCTTCTCCAATTGAACTAATAATTTCCCAATTGTATCAAATGCCTCACTGACATCCAGGTAGATTAGATCATTGGTTCTCAAACTGGGGGTCACAACCCGGTTAAGTGGGAGGGTCACGAGCCCCGACCCCAGCACGCGGCTGTAAGTTGCGAGCCCCGACCCCTGCGCCAGGCTGTCAGCTCCGACCCCTGTGTGGAGCTGCGGGGCTACGAGCCCCAACCCGGGCACACGGCTGTGGGTCCCGACCCCTGTGCTAGGCTGTGAGCCCTGACCCCGGTGTGCGGCTGTGAGTCCCGACCCCGACCCCTGCGCCGGGCTGTGAGCCACGACCCTGGTGTGCAGCTGTGAGTCCTGACCCCAACCCCTGGGCCGGGTTGTGAGCCCCGACCCCGACAAGGAATCGTGGTTGTGAGCACCGACTCCAACCCCCATACAGGGCTGCAAGCCCAGACCCCAACCCTGGCCAGGAGCAGGGCTGTGATCCCTGAGTCCAACTGCCACATGGGGTTGCAAGTCCTGACCCCAACCAGGAGTGGGGCTATGAGCCCTGAGCTGGGGCATCCAGGAGGCTGTGAGCCCCGATCCCTGTAATGGGGTTTCAGGCGGAGCCCGGCCATGCTGAGGGTTATCAGCCGGGAGCACACACAGGGTTGTCAGCCCCGAGCCCCGCCACCCTCTGTGTTTTAGTCTTAATTTAAAAGCAGTGAGTAAAGGTAAATTCATTTTAAGCCATAGGGTTTAAATTTAGTATTTAACATAGTGTTAAATATCAAAAATGCGTTTTTAATTTTTAAGGGGGGGGTCGCACTCAGAGGCTTGGTGTTCGAAAGGGGTCACCAACACAAAAAGTTTGAGAACCACTGGATTAGATCTACTGCATTTCCTTTGTCTAAAACCTCAGTTATCTTCGCAGAGAAACAGATCAGGTTGGCCTGGCAGGACCCACCGATTGTAAAACCAGGTGATATTTTATCCCAGTTACCGTTCACCTCTTTGTCCTTCATTACTTTCTCTCTCAAAATTTGTCCCAAGACCTGGCAGACAGTTGAGGTCAAATTAAAAGGCCTGTAGATACCTGAACCACGTTTTTTTCCATTTCTTAAAAATAGGAACTATATTAGCAATTCTCCACTCCCCCGCCCCGAGTTTACAGAGTCATCAGAAATCCTTGCTATTGGGCTTGCAATTCCATGTGCCAGTCCCCTTACTCTGCATGGATGGAGCTTATGGGGTGCTAGGGGCTGCAGTGAGTGGGGTGGGAGGACCCTGTAGGGGGCACTCGCCCCTTCTAGTCTGTGCCGGCCCCAGCATAGTGCTCAATTTGTGCTATTTTGGGGGTTGTAAATCTAAGCTCCTGAGCACTTGTCACTAAGGAGCCCATGTGCAGTGCAGCCTGGTCATAGAATCATAGAATATCAGGGTTGGAAGGGAGCTCAGGAGGTCATCTAGTCCAACCCCCTGCTCAAAGCAGGGCCAATCCCCAATTTTTGCCCCAGATCCCTAAATGGCCCCCTCCAGGACTGAACTCACAACCCTGGGTTTAACAAGCCAATGCTCAAACCACTGAGCTATCCCTTCCCCCTGGCTCCCTGGCCGAGATCCCCACGCTCTGTGCAGCACAGTGCAACTAGATGTGGGATTCTTCACTTGTTCTAATCTACTGTGCTGTGTGGCTGTTAAACAGCTGCTCCGTCCCACCCCAGAGGTGCCTGCATCTCAGTGCTGGGCAAAGGATCCCTGTATAAATAGCCCCTGTGCCCCACCCCAGAAGTGGCTACATCTCAACCCCAGGGATGAACTGAGTGACTGGAATACAAGTGACTCTAGTCCTGGGAGTGACCAGGGCTGCTGGGCCTCTTGCCAGGGAGGTGGGCAAGAGATTGGGGCCCTGAGGTGGTGCAAAGCCGGGGCCGAGATTCTTCTGGCCATGGGAGCCCAGTGACTCAATCAGTGCCCTGCTCCCAGCCAGCCCTCCCCATTCACCGAGCCCTTCGTGCCAGCCATGTCGCTCTGAGGCGCAGTAGGTGCCTCTCGATAGGTCACCTACAATCACACGGTTTCTTTTCGCTGTCTCAACTGGGCAGCGGGTAATGAGAGGTGGATAACGGATTCTCCAGGCCAGGACTACAGACCTGCTCCCCCGCTGCGCCAGGGATGCCCCACTGGTCCCATCTCTGCCCCAAGAGCCTCCCCCTGCAGTCCCTGGCAGGGAAGGGATTGCCCCACTGCCAGCGCCCAGCAGGCCTATGTGTGACATGAGTTTGGGGGTCTCAACCCCGTCCCTAGGGGGATGGGTCCATGCTCTGACGGGGATTAGCTGACAGCCAAGGACTGGCCAAGAGTGCCCTCCCCGCCTTCTCGGGCAGGGCAAGGGGTGGAGTCCAGAGTGATCTGCTGTGGGGCCCAGGCCCTCAGTCTCTGGGGCTGGCAGCACTGCCCCAGCAATGAACTTCCCCCAGGGTCAGGGAGCAGCTGCCGGGTCCAAAGCATCCCAGCAACCACTGGCCATTCGGCACCAGCCAGGGGAAGGTCTCGCACCCAGGCCATTCTGGATCAGAAGCGTGTGTGGGGAGATGGGAGCTGAACACGGACCCCTCTCCAAACTCCCAGCAGCCCCCAGGGCCTCGTCCCTGCGATCCCTCTACCGCCATGGGCACAGGGACCCTCAGCCAGCCCCCCCATAGGGCCCAACAGTGGGGAACCCAGCCCCTTACCTGGCTGGTCCCTCCCACGGCCTTGACGCTGGCCCCAGTTCAGCCCCGTTCCCCCACTCTGCAGGGCTCTGGAGAAGCCTCCACTGGCAGCTTTGCCGCTGGCGCTCTGTGGCAGCTCCTGCCGAGGCCCCAGGGCCCAGGTCGGGCAGCGCTGCCCTCCCAGGGGGCTCGTTAGCCAGGGCCATGCAGAAGCCTGGGGCCCAAAGGCCAACCATGGCTCCCCAGCCGGGAGCGGGTTTCCTTGACACCTGGGTACCCCAGGGGGCGAGATCCTAAAGAGCAGGAGGGGAAGATGCAGAAAGAGGAGAGCTGTGCCCGGGGCCGTGGAGCGGGGGGATGGGACAGAGCGACGTTTAAACCAGAGGGGCGGAGGGCGCGCCCCATCTTCCTCAGAGCCCTGGGCTGGCCTGTGCCCCCTGGCCCCAGGGGTGGGGGCTGGAAAGTGACTTGCCTTGCCCCAGAGTGCCAAGGCCACTGGCTGTACCGGAGAGACAGGGCAGCTGCAGGAAACCGCCCCCCTCCCCCCCCCCCCCCCGAGCTGGGCTCCGTGGGGCCAGGATTCAGGCCTGGGGAGCTTTGGGCCTTGTGGAAGGGACTCCAGCACTGGGGAAAGGGCCAGCTTGACTGCCCCAGAGCCCAAGGCTTGCGTCACACCCCCATCCCCCACGCCAACGGCCCTGCCCTGAAGGGACCCATCTAGGGGCAGAGCGGAGCTCAGGCTCTAGCCCCAGCGTGCCAGTCCCACAGCCGGCAGGCAACGCGGGTGCTGTCCCAACAGGAACTGGACTGAGCCCCTCTCCACAGCCACCACCCACTGTCAGACACTGCTCCCCTGGGACAGATTCGAACCCGTGCCCCAGAGAGGAGAGACGCCCCCTACCCCCGCCAGCCCAGAATATTATTATTCATCTTACACAGCACTGTCCAGCAAAGCACTTCCCAAAGGAGGTCAGTGTCATCATCCCCACTGTACACATGGGGAAACTGAGGCAGAGGGTAGGGAAGGGATTTGCTCAAGGTCACCCAGTGGCAGAGCCAGACATAGACCTCCAGTCTGCTGCATCCCAGTTCAGTGCTTTACCCACTAGGCCACACTGCCTCCCTTGAATCATAGAATCATAGAATATCAGGGTTGGAAGGGACCTCAGGAGGTCATTTAGTCCAACCCCCTGCTCAAAGCAGGACCAATCCCCAATTAAATCATCCCAGCCAGGGCTTTGTCAAGCCTGACCTTAAAAACTTCTAAGGAAGGAGATTCTACCACCTCCCTAGGTAACGCATTCCAGTGTTTCACCACCCTCCTAGTGAAAAAGTTTTTCCTAATATCCAACCTAAACCTCCCCCACTGCAACTTGAGACCATTACTCCTTGTCCTGTCATCTTCTAAAAGAAGACTCTGTGGCCATAGCTCGGGAGCGGCTTTCCCTCCACGCACTGCCAGGGGAAGCCATGAGATGTTTAGTATTGTCTGTCCCAAGTGTGAGGAGGCACGAGCCACCCCGGGTCCCACACAGGTGCCTCTGTCCAGATGGCACGAAGGCCGAGTGGGCCCATCAGCTTTGGTGCCCCTCTTGCGCCCCAACATTCAGAAGTCACTAGTCAGGCCTCAAAATCATGAGATTTGCTTAAAAAATCACAAGATTTTAATATTTGTTTGCATTCTGGCGTGGCTGTGTTTGGGAGGTGCGAGGTCTGGGGCTTCTCCTCCACGCCGAGGGTGGGCACTTTATCTAACGAAAACGAAGATTCTTCGTTACTGATCCCATTCCAACTCACCCACTGCTGAGCTCACCATGCAATGATGGGCGTTGGCAACGCTGGCCATTTAAGGGTTAAAGTGTGACAGGGTGTTGGTCTACCCTGGCACTAGAAGGGCAGCAGGAAGAGCAGCAGCCCCACAATTGAGTTGCCTTGGAAATTTGGGGGTGTGTGTGGAACCCTTATGTTTTCACCCCTTGCAAAAAATTTTCAAAAGCCAAAAATGTCTATGTGTGTGTGTGTGTGGTTTTTTTCATCCCCTCCCATCCACTTTCCAGTGGCAAATGAGAAAAGGACAAAGGGCAGAGAAATGGGGGAGGGAGGGGTAATTTTTCAAAGGCTTTCTTTAAATTGCTCATCAAAAACCTGAAATGTTTAGAAAGAAGCAAATTTTTTCTTCAACACTGTCAAGAAAAAGGCCAATTTACCAACAAAAAAGCTCAGGCTTTAGTTAAAAAAGGAGCGAAAGAAGCAGGGCTGAAATAGGTACAGAATATAATGAAAGGAGGGGGGTGCTCCTATTTGCCCCCCCTTCACCTGCCCCAGTGTTACAAGAACAATGGGACGCTCTGTGAAAGCAAATGTCAAGGGAAGTTACATAGTTAGCCAGGGGAACTCACTGCCACTAGATGTCACTGACATTGCGAGCCTGGCAGGATTTAGACAAGGATGGTGGGGGTGGGGGAGCAAGGGTGTCAGGACAGAATTTAGAAAACAGGGCACAAGGCCACTGCTGACTGTCAGGATGAGGGAGATATGCCCCCGTCCCCCGAATGGCTAGGCAGCAGTTCTGCGGAAAAGGACCTAGGGGTGACAGTGGACGAGAAGCTGGATATGAGTCAGCAGTGTGCCCTTGTTGCCAAGGAGGCCAATGGCATTTTGGGATGTATAAGTAGGGGCATAGCGAGCAGATCGAGGGACGTGATCCTTCCCCTCTATTCGACATTGGTGAGGCCTCATCTGGAGTACTGTGTCCAGTTTTGGGCCCCACACTTCAAGAAGGATGTGGATAAATTGGAGAGAGTCCAGCGAAGGGCAACAAAAATGATTAGGGGACTGGAACACATGAGTTATGAGGAGAGGCTGAGGGAGCTGGGATTGTTTAGCCTGCAGAAGAGAAGAATGAGGGGGGATTTGATAGCTGCTTTCAACTACCTGAAAGGGGGTTCCAAAGAGGATGGCTCTACACTGTTCTCAATGGTAGCAGATGACAGAACGAGGAGTAATGGTCTAAAGTTGCAGTGGGGGAGGTTTAGATTGGATATTAGGAAAAACTTTTTCACTAAGAGGGTGGTGAAACACTGGAATGCGTTACCTAGGGAGGTGGTAGAATCTCCTTCCTAAGAGGTTTTTAAGGTCAGGCTTGACAAAGCCCTGGCTGGGATGATTTAACTGGGAATTGGTCCTGCTTTGAGCAGGGGGTTGGACTAGATGACCTTCTGGGGTCCCTTCCAACCCTGATATTCTATGATTCTATGATTCTATGACTGGTTATGTCATCATTAGCCACTAGAGGGGGTTCTTGCACTTTCCTCTGAAGTCGCTGGTGCTGGGGTGGCTGGCCCCATTGATCTGATTTGGGGAAGGAGGCAGCAGGGAGAGGGCAGGGTACTGGGCTAGATGGGTCCTGTGACGCTAGCAGACCAGGTGCCAGCTCATGCCCAGGCCTCACTGAACACTGACAAATGCAGAGCTTGACCCAGCCTGTGTGTTAGCCGTGTTAAAACAGCTGCTGATCAGCGTGTGTGGAGTGTTTCAACTTGTGGAATTGCTTGCAGGATTGATCTCTCCCATAACCTCTGTAGCCCGTGGTATAAAGTCAGAATGAATGTTTGCATCATAAACCTCTGTAACTGCTCTACACCACTGAGTTTGCAAGGCAGCTTACGTCCACCTAACACTGCGTCTACACTAAAATTTGACTCCCGCTGATGTAACTCACCTGCTTTGCCGACTTAATCATGCCACTTCCCCCAGTCAGCGTAGTTAGGTCAATGCAGTGTCAGTGTACATACTGCGTTGCTTACATCGACTGTCCCGCAATGCCCCACACTGACAGTACAATCGATACCACACACCACAGACACAAAGAGCCAGGTGTACACACACACAAGTGCTGTAACTACTGTGGCAGCTGCATGCAGGGCGATTTGATTTTGTAGTGTAGCCGTGGCCTGTGTAACTCCCCCAACAGGGGAGAAGCATGAATTAGTGTAAAGTGCTGGGCCTGCCCATTGAAACCAAACGAGCCATTGCGAAACATCTTACTGATTGCCTCTGTTGTTAGATATTTCACTGCATGTGTGTGTGTTCTCCCTGTGTGCTGCCCCAGCTCTGTGCAGACAGCCAGCACAGCAGACCTTGAGTGAACCGCCCAATGACCACAAGATCCGTTAAGGGACGAAGGCACCCGGCCAGGTTTATTGTTGACAAGGCATGCTAATAGCACCTGGCAGATTCTACGAGGATACTAAGACACGTATGCCTGTGACAATGGACACAGCTCAGTGAATGGCGGGACTTTCCATTGCCCCCTTGGCTGGACCAACACATTCTCTCAGAGATACCCTGATACAAACAAGCTGCCCCTCTGACTTAGATACTGCCCTCTGACCTGGCTAGTTATTGTCCATTTTTTTTTGTACATGTTGGTTTGATTAAAACATTTGTATTTATTACGTTGCTATTTGACCTTATCTTTTAGGAGGGCTCAGTGTGTTCCTGTTATCCTTGGGGAATGTTTTTGTGCCATTCTTGATATCGTGGTTTTTGTACCACGCTTCTGGAATGTGTTTCTGTGAGTCCTTTGTGGCGAGCACTGTCCAGGACTGCGCGTTTCTGCACGATCAGCGCTGGGCTGGCCAGATTCTGGGAACGTGCAAGTGGGCAGGGCCTGATGTTTGCTCACAGCAGGGAGAGGGGATACTGGGCTGGATGGGCCCTGTAGGAACCAGCCAGGCTGAGTTTCCTGCAGGGCAGAGGGAGGTGAGTGGGCCTCGTTAGATGCAGCCTGGGGGGCTGGCTGTGGTGAGGGGGTCTTGGGCTTTTGGGGGGTTCTCTGCAACAAGCTGTCTCTGTGACTGATGCTGATCACACTACGCTGCCCCCTTCTTAAAGCCCAGCCCAGCCCAGCCCAGCAGCTGGAGCCCACCCAGTAATTAGGAAATGAGATTTAATTTCAGGCAACAAAATGCCACAAAAGTGGCGGGTGAGCCGGCTTTGGGCTGTGAGGTAAGATGATAAGCAGCATCACACGGGCTGGTTGGTTGCATAATTGTGAACTTGGCTCAGGCTGGTCGCCTTCCCCACCCCCGCCCAGCCCAGGAGGTTGGGGGCCGACTCTGGGGAGGGCTGGGGAACGAGATGCTGGGTCCCTGCCCGGGAGAAGGGGTTTGCGCTGGGCATCATTCTGGGATTGCTCAGCCCCCAGCATGGCCTGGCCCAGGGCAGGGACCCAGCAGTCCATACCCACAAGGGATGGGCAGTTTGGGGACAGGGCTAGCTCAGCCTGGGTTTGGTGAACTCTGATCTTTAGACAATATTTCCCCTAGGGCCCATTGGATGCACCCGTACTGCCTACAGGGGGCACTGCTGCTGCATGGGGGTATCACCCACCCGCACCTCCTGCCTCCCACTGCCCCACCCCAAATCACCCCCTGGCACCTCCACCCATGCACTGTATACAGCTTGCAGTTACTGTAAACCTCTCCCCCTCCCTGCTACCCCCACTGCCTCCCCCCAGCCCTGCTGTAAGCCCCCCAAGTCACCCCGCTCTGCCCCAAACAATCTCCCTCCAGCAGGGTCTGCATGCAGGTCTCTGCAGGATGAGCTCTTCTGCAAGCCTGGTGCAGCTTCACCTGTCCCTGGGTCCCAGCTCCGCTCTAGTCATGATCCCCCCAATCCAGGCCCAAAGGTCTTGGGGGCCCTGGCACAGCTGGCACTGGGAGACAGGGGCATCTTGGCACCCCATTCCCACCAGCCCCCAGGGCTGGGACCAGCACAGTGATCAGCTCCCCCAGGCCCACTGCATGGGCTGATGCGTGCAGCCCTCTCCAGCTGCCCTCACCAGGGCCTGGGGCAGAGCATGGCAGAGCCAGGGCAGAGGGGCTGGGCCTGTCTGCTGGACCCACCCTCCCTCCTGGCACCGACCAGGCCCATGGCCAGCTGTCTCAGGCCTGCACCCCCCTCCTGCTTCTGGGGGCAGGCTGAGGGGTACAGTGTGTGTGGCTGGGGTGCCCCTTGCTCAAGGTGCAGGCCCGGGGTGCACACGGAGCCCCAGTGGCAGCCCAGCTGTAAGGGCAGCCATGGGGGGAGCTGGCGAGCCCACAGTCGGGCAGGTGTCTCCACCGGAGCTTTTTAATTCCGCGCCCCCAATTCGCCGCCCACCTGCCTGGCAGCCGCGCAGCAATTATCCAAATGGCTGTTAATTGCGGCTGATAATTCCCCACGGGGATCAGGGATGAAAAGCTCCGCAGCTGAGCAGATTGGGGCTGGGCCCAAGCAGCAGATCCCAGGTGCCAGGGTCTCTCACCCCGTCCACAGCAGGCACGCAGTGCTGGCCGTGCTGGTGTGCCCAGCAGGGAGACAGGAGCTGGCCCAGGGGGAGGGGAAACGGGGCCTGCTGGGCTCTACGGGACTGACCTGTGCCGGGGCACGTTCCCCAGCAGGCTGCATGTGCAATTATTAGCAGGAGAATGGGGGGAGAGAAGGATGGGCAGAGCCAGGGGGGCTGGGAGGCAGGACTCCTGGGTTCTGTGCTGAGCTCTGGGAGGGGAGTAGGGTCATAATCATAGAGTCATAGAATCATAGAATATCAGGGTTGGAAGGGACCCCAGAAGGTCATCTAGTCCAACCCCCTGCTTGAAGCAGGACCAATTCCCAGTTAAATCATCCCAGCCAGGGCTTTGTCAAGCCTGACCTTAAAAACCTCTAAGAAAGGAGATTCTACCACCTCCCTAGGTAACGCATTCCAGTGTTTCACCACCCTCCTAGTGAAAAAGTTTTTCCTAATATCCAATCTAAACCTCCCCCACTGCAACTTGGGTCTAGGGGTTAGATCAGGGGCTGGGAGGCAGGACTCCTGGGTTCCATGCCCAGCTCTGCCCCCAAATCCATGTGAGTCACTCCCGCTCTGGGTGCCTGTTATTGAGGTTTCGTGTCACATGGGTGCTGCTGGGCATTTTCCAAGCCCCCTGGGGGGCTGGGATCGTCTTTTGCCAAGCCTGGGGCACTCTGAGGCTGGCAGGTGCTGGGGAGCCATGGCAGGGTGAGATGGGTAGGGGCACAGGAGGGGTGCAATGCAGAGTCTGGGCTGCAGGGGGGCGCATAGGCTGAGAGTGTCTGACCTGGCTGGTCCCCTCCTGCTGCGGAGAGGAACTGCATTTTCTCCCTCTGCCTGTCTCCCACCCAGGGCAGCCCCCAGCTGGGCTGGGAAGCAGCTGCCTGCCCTCCCGTGAACCAGCCAGGGGCACTGGGCTTGAAGGGGTGCTAGCCTAACGTGGCCTAGGCCAGGCCCAGATGATCACAAACAGGGCGCGCCCAGCCAGGCCATCCCTGCGCCGAACCTGGCTCAGCCCAGGCCCCAACCCATGGCTACATGGCCAAGTCAGTGCCCTCCAGCCCCCGGCCCTCCCCAGCTGCCTGCAATAGCTGTGCTGCTCCCCCCCCTCCACCCCTCCCGCCCCAACTGGCCTGGCTGGGACACCGCAGGTCAGGGCGGGAGGGGTCACAGGCAACCAGAGCAGTGACTCTGTGCATCCCGAAAATCTCCCAGGACCAGGGTAAGCTGGGTTTGGTCCTTGGCACAGCACAGCTCACAGGCCTGAAGCCTCCTTCCCACCTCATGGGGTGCGTGACCATGTGTGGCTGGCTGAGTGCCCCCTGGGCACCAAGGGAGCAGGGGATGGGCTGGGAGAGGGCAGGAGGGGTCACAGCCTGCGAGCAGATTGAGAGGAGAAGTTAGACAACCCCAACCCTCATGAGTGATGGGTCTGATCCCCCACCACGGTCACCCCTGCTCTGGGCCCTGATCCCCCATAATACTCCTCCGGGACCTGGGGCAGGTCCTTGACCTGGCACTGGTCTCTCACTGTCTCCAGCTGGTGGGGGTGGGGTTGCTGAGGGCGCTAACCCCCATGCCCAGTGACTACAGAGGCAGGACGAGTCTCCGAGCTGAGCCGGGGGAGCAGGGTGCGGGAAGGGTAGGAGAATGGGGCTCTCTCACAGCCCCTCCTTGGCTCCTTTCACCCTCCAACAAGGAGGGGGGTGGGGACACTGCCACTGCACCCCCAGCTGTTGGCACAGGCTAGAGGGTGCCAGAGGGGAGCCCTGGCCTGGCTGGTGGGACGAGCCTACACAGCTGCTCACACAATGCAGGTGCCAGCCAGGGCCCCAAGGGCTGGGGGCCAGCAGCAGCCGGGGTGGCGGGACCCTGGGGCAGCTCTAGGCACAGGAGGATGGAGGAGGTGGGGGTTGGGGCAAAGGCCAAGCCCTAGAGGGGGACCAAGGAGGCAGGTGTTCTGTCCCACATCTGAGAGGGAAGCAGGGGCTAGTGGTTAGAGCAGGGGCTGGGACGCAGAGGGCTGGGTTCCAGCGCTGATTCTGGGAGGGGCAGGGGCTGGGTGGGTATGGTTCCCTGTGGGGCCAGCCTGGGGGCTGGGCCCTGGTGCTCGCTCAGTGCCTGTCCCAACCCCACACTTGATGGGGATCCCATAGCTAGCTTGGGGGAACTCCTGAGGCTCCCTCCTGGTCCCCCTGGCACACGGACCAGAGGCAGAACAAGGCACTAGGAGCAGGGGGACACAGGGAACTGTGGAGGTTCTGGGGCATGGCTGGGTGAGCCAGCACTGCACCAGCAGGGGGCGACCACAGGCCAGAGCAGAGCTGCCCCCAGGCCCTGGTCCAACAGTGAAAGGAGCAGCCACTGCCCCACCCTGCTCCTGGGTGCGGGGAGGCAGCGCTGGCCTGGTGACTTGGAGCCAGGACGCCTGGGACCTGCAGCAGGGCTGGAGGGGGAGTTGGGGAGATCCCGCTCCCTGGGCCCTCAGCCACCTGCCCCGCCCTGTGCCCTCCCTTCCCCCGCCTGTGAACAGCAGCAGAGACCTCGGCCAGCCTTTGGCAATGCACTTCATTGGCCCAGGCACATGCCCAGCAGGGCAGTAGCCGGGGGCAGGGCCAACACTGACTTTGTGATAATGGGTGGGGGAGGGGCAGGGGCTCAGAGCTGCGAACAAACAAACTCTCCCCCTGCGCCCCCCACCCCCTGGAGGTCACTCCCAGTAAAGGAGGTCACTGCCTTTACCTGGGATCACTCCTGCCAGCGCTTGCCCCAGCACAGCCCGCCTGGCAGGCAAGAAGGAGAGGATCTCTAGGGCCCGTGGGATTCAGGGGGTGAGGCTTGGCTCAGGGCTTGATCAGACCCAAGGGGGCTGGAGCTGGCTGCCTCAGATGGAGCTGGGGCTCCAGGTGCCCAGGGCGTGGCTCTGATACCCAGGGAAAGGCAGTGGGGAGGTGTCTGCACTGGGCAGGGGCATTTGATCCAGGCCCATCAGGTGGCGAGCCCGCTCTGCCCTGCTGCTAGGGTGACCAGACAGCAAGTGTGAAAAATAGGGACAAGGGGTGGGGGGTAATAAGAGCCTAGATAAGAAAAAGCTCCGAATATCAGGACTCTCCCTATAAAATCGGGACATCTGGTCACTCTACCTGCTCCTGACCAACCCTGGACACGCCTCCTACGCAGTCCTGGCTCCACCCCCACTTACTTGGGCACTCTGACTGCAACTCCTGCTAGGACCCCTCCCACCTTCGGGAGCCGAGGTCCCCACTGGGGGACAGGGCCAAGAGGCCAGGGTGCCAGGCTGTGATGGGAGGGGTGCAGGGACCAGGGCTGGGCCAGCACCCCAAGGCGGTGAATGGGGATGATATGGGGGCAGAAGGGGGGTTCTCTTTAATCCTTTGCAGACTGGACAGACACAGCTTGGGGCTCAGTGGCTGGGTCACAACCGCCCCAAAGCCAGATGGTGGTAGCAGCCTCTGCGTGCCCCGCATCACTAGCGGAGGGCTGACAGGAGGGGGAGGGGGAGGTGCTGTGCTTTGGGTCCCAGGCAGGGGAGGTAGGAATGGCTGAAGCTGGTAGATAATGGAGCCAGACTCTGCCCCTACCCCATCAGGGGCAGGGTGGCCACAGGGCACAAAGGGTGACAGCCCTAGAGGCTGTGCCAGAGGGAGGGAGCCTGGCCTGCCCTCTGCCCTAACAGCCAAGGAGTCATTCCCCCCCCCCCCCAAGAACTGACACCGCAGCCAGGAGTAGGGGGGAAGGTGCCTTGTTGAGAAGAGGAGGTGGAGCTGGGGACAGCGAGCTGGAGCTGTGGGGGGCAGAGTCTCTGGGGGGAGGGGGCTGCCTCTAGGCCTCCTCGGGGTCTAGCTGGTTGAGGGTTTGGATGTCATCCAGGAAGCGCTTGGGGGTCAGGATGTGACTGGAACCTGGGGGAGAGAGAGGTGGTTGGCAGCGGTCGGCACAGTGGCGCGGGTATGAGGCTGGCATCACCATCACCCCCATTTTTGCAGCTGGACCCTGCTCTAGTGCAGGAGGGGAGGGACTCTCTCCTACCCCCTGTTGTTGTACCAATAAAATAAAAACCAGCAGGATCTTATTAAAGGGAAAAGGCAAAATGCCACATTTATTGTAAATATAATAAAGAAATATAAAACTCACACTGTCCTATCGTTACTTATTCCTTACTTAATTATATATATATCTATATATTCATTCATTCATTCATTCATTCATTCATACCAGTTCTGCATAGGGGTTTATAGTTACCAGCCTAGAGGTTGCTCGTGACAGGGTACTGGCCAGGTAACCTGTACACGAGAGTGGAGCCGAGTCCATGTCAGATGCGCATCCGATGCTCCTGAAGGGTAGTGGCAGAACTGGAGACTCAAAGTTCTCAGTCCTTAGTGTCCATTTTTATAGGAATTTCTTCCTATGCCAGTCCGTGGAATTTGCTTTGTCATATTGTTAGTCATGACTGCTCCAGGACGGCTGTCAGGTGCTCATCAGCTTTCTTCATCCTTTGAATTGGTCGGGTGGATCCCAGTTTGCCCTCCGGTGGGGTTCTCTGGTTGTCTCCACCTGGCGTCTTCTTCGGCCAATCGATGTTAAATTCCTAGGCTGGCACTTCCCTGTTTATTCAAAACCCACCATTCATTCACATACATTCCTTACTTTAATAAAAAAAACACATTTCTCATTTCACCGAGTATTGTTATTTTATTTGAGACTCCCTGTCTCTTGACATTCCTTCGGTATTGCCTTTCTTTTATTATACAAAGGTGTTATTTATTTGAGACTCCCCGTTTTTTTAACATTCCTGATCCAAACTATAGAAGGTGGGAGTCTCTATGTGACATTTCTATGAGCGCCGCTCCAATTCGCGGTTCTTCATGGGTGTTACAAACAAGCATGTCAATCTCCATTACAAAGTATCCGTTTGCAAAGTAGAGCCAATTGAACATAAAGTGAAGTTAGTTAAAAAGCATGTCAATCTCCATTACAATCAATGGAAAGCGCCAATACAGAGAAAGCAGAGTCAATTAAGCCGTTTAGTTTTACAAGCGTCCATCTTAATAACAAGTGAGAAAGTATCAATTCAGAGTCAATATGAGCGGTTTGGTTTTCCAAGCGTCCATCTTAATAACAAGTGAGAGAAAGTATCAATTTAGAGAAAGCAAAGCCAATTGAGCGGTTTGCAAGGTACGGTTTGCAAGCTTTAATACAGAATTGTAAATCAATATTGCAGATTTACAATTATGTCAAAAAGAAGAATTATAAATGCAGATTTAATAAATATTATAAATCAATATTGCAGGTTTACAATTTCTTATGAACAGAATCACAAATATTGGAATATGCCTACACTGTGGCCTGGCACCGCACCCCTCGTGCTGCTGTACCCTGCACAGCCAGGCAAGAATCCACGCGCTGACAGTGTTCCTCACCCTTGGGTCTTCGAGGGGTGTGTGCAGGGGGTGAGCCATATCCCTATGGGAGTTACTGGGGGTGTCTGACTGGGCCCCCACACATGGTCCCTGGGCAATGAGAGGCCTGGGGAGCCAGCGGCCAGGAGATCAGGTGGCTAGATACAGGCCTTGTGGGACAAGCACATCTGTTCCCAGACCCCTGGGTGCGGGAGGACAGAGGGTAGCATGGGCCCCCTGTGGGTGCTGGGCAGGCAGTTTTAGGGTCTCCCCCACCCAGGGGTCCCAACTGTCCCTGACCTGGGCATTCCAGCCACCCTTCCCCCCAGGACTCGCCCTACTCACCGATCACCACCTCCCACTTGCCCCTGGTGGCCGGGGTCAATTCGTAGGCGCAGCGCATCTCAGACATGGACACCCCACCCAGCACGTAGATGATGAGGCGCGGGCCCATCTGGTACTCAGTCGCTGGCTTGTTCTTGTGCCAATGCCTGAAGCAGGAGCTGGGGGAGAGAGGGGCAGTGTGGATACCAGGGGCTCGCTGAGGGAATGCCAGGTGTAGGGGTGGGCACTGCCCAAAGCGGGGGCTGGGGGGAGAGAGGGGCAGTGTGGATACTAGGGGCTCGCTGAGGGAATGCCGCATGGAAGGGCAGGGCCTGGAGGAGGTTGGGAGGCAGAAGGGAGTAGGGGAGGGTGGCACCTGCCCTGGGCTGGGGGTGCTGTCTAAAGCTCGTCCAGTCCCTTTCCTCTATCCTGGACCCTGGTGTGTTGAGGGACTGCTGGGGCATGGGGGACACGGTAAGAGGGGTCCAGGGCTCCAGGCTCTTGGGCACCCCCTCCCCTGCAGAGGACAGGGCCCTGGCCATGCACTCCCAGGCACAGAGGCTCCCACACCCTGGGGTGTGTGTGTCAGGGCTCTGCTGTCCACAGCCCAGCCAGGCTCAGCCTTACCTGACAGCAGCCTGGGAGCTGGTGGTAGGGACCGGGTCTGACACGAAGGGCCACAGACTCTTGTCCAGTTTGTCCTCAAGGATGTCCTGGCAGGGGAGGACAGATCAGCAGGGGCCAAGCAGCAGGAACCTCTGACCTGGTGGCCAAGCCAGGCCCCATTGGGGCGGAGGGGCTGAGATGGCTCCTCACTCAATGATTGACAGTCCCTGGGGGGGAGCAGCCTGGGGCCCACTTTCCAGGGTGGGGCATGGGGAGCCAGCAAAGAGCACGCTGACTCCTCCAGTGATGCCCCCAACTCTCCACATCCCCCTCAGCTGCTCAGTGCCCTGCTGTGACCTGCCTACCCATCCACCGTTATGGGGAGGGCAGAGACCTCCTGCAGCCGGATCCAGGGCCCCTCACTTGGGGTGGGGGAGGCAGGGGGCTGCCCTCAGTGCCCCTTCCCTGCTGCGGGCAGATCCAGGCCCTGCCTCTTGCTCCATGAGGTGTGTCCCAGCCACGCAGGGGGCCCAGGCTATGATACATCCTAATGCCACATAATAGGGGCTTTTACATTAGTCCGCTGCTTTGACTTGTACAGGGAAGCTTAAGGCCTGCCAAGCTGTGGCTGGCGCAGAAGGGGGCGCCCCTGATTGGATTATGCATGGGACTGAGGTTACTGCAACTACCTGCCCCAAAATCCCACAGGAGGAACCATCACAATGCTGGAACAGGGGCCTGGGAGCCTCCCACCTCTGATCTGCCAGGGACAGGAGCTCTGGTCGGGGGGTTAATTCTTGGCCTGGAGGAGCCCCAAGCCAGTAGGTTGAAGGCAACTAAGTGTGCCCCCCACCCCCTTGAGGAGTGCCCCACAGGACTGGGTGATGAGGGGCTCAGCCCCCAGTAAGGGTGGGGGGAAGGAGTGACCATGTCACCTTTCACAAGCTAAGCAGGTTTGGGCCCAGGCAGTGCTTGGATAGGAGACCTCTAAGGAAAAGCCACTGGGTGCTGGGAGGTGCGAGTGAGTCAGCAGAGGGTGCTCTATGACCCCAGGGAGTGGGCGGGGGGCTCTGCAGGGGGTGCTCTCCCCGGTCAGTCAGTGACCAGTACTGTGCTGCAGGAGTTCATCCTTTAGATGAACGTCACACAGCTGCTCCTCACTGGAGGTTAGACCAAGGACCCTGCCAGCCATTCAGATTCCAATGCCAGTCACGACAGTGTGCTGCCTGGATCCTCTGCACTTCCAGCCCCACACACTGATCACCTCCTGCCCTAGACTCTTGGGCAGCGCTGCTGGGCGGCTGTTAACAGCTGCCTGCCACTCCTTAGGAAGAATTCAGCCCTGGTGAGGAACCCCTGTATATACTGCCCATACCCCACCCCAGAGCTGGCAGCATCTCAGCACCGGGTAAGACAACTCCCCTGCACTCGTGTCTATGATTTAAGACCCCTAAGGATGGCAGCAGGAGAGGACTCGCTGATGAGCCCCTCACATGGCTAGAGCCCTGCGCAGATACAAAAATGTGGATGTGCAACAGCCTGCGATCCACAAGCCGCCTTTTACCTGTATCCGCATCCACACCGACAGCAGCTAGCGAGGGTGGGGAAGGGGTCTTGCAGGGAAGAGGCAGTGTGGAGGGGGCAGGGTCTCTAGGAGAAGGGGCAGCTTGGAGGGGGCGGGGTCTCGAGAAGGGGCAGTGTGGGGGCGGGGTCTTGAGGAGAAGGGGCAGTGTGGAGGGGGTGGGGGCTGGGGGGGGGAAGGGGTTTCTCATCACGTGCCGCTCCTGGGGGGTCACGAGTGTACACGGCAGCAGCAGAGCATGTTGCATCACAGTGGGGTGGAGGGGTGGGGTGCCGGGGCCTCACCCTCTCCAATCCCAAATCCTGCTGCTCAGGAGCTGGTGGGGACACTGGTGCTGCTCGAGCTGCTGGACAGGAAGCCGCGCGGTGGGGCGAGTGGGTGCCGGACAGCCCCAACTCCGACGTGTTGCCTAGCCACTGGCTGTGGGCCGGCGGCCCCGAGTGCCCTGCGTCCCCCGGGCTGCCTGAGCCAGATGCCGCGGGCCAGGCGCTGCTGGGGAGTACAGCCCTGCACGGTTGTATCTGCAGCCAATCCACTATCCGCAGAAATGGGGCACGGATATGCAGGGCTCTACACATGGCTGCCCCCAAACCACCCCCTTGGGCCCAGCCTGCCAGGTGTGACCCCAGTCCCCAAGGCCAGGAAGCAGATGGCCCGGTACCTCCATGATGTCCTTGAGCATGGGGATCCAGTGGGAGAGCTGGTAGCTGGACTCCAGCCGCGCTTTCCTCTTCGGTCGCAGCTGCCTGCTCTGGGGGAGGAAGGGAGAGGGGGTGAGAGGCAGCAGGGAGGAGGTGCGGGCTGGGAACGGGGGCAGACAGGGAGAGCGTGGCCTACCTGAGTCGCGCCAGCCAGGCTGGCAGGGGAGAGGCAGAGAAAACAGAATGGATCACTGAGTGAGAGAGAGAGAGAGAGAGAGACTGATGGGAGAACAGAGCTGCTTCCCCTCATTCGCCGCATGGCCACCCCAAGCAGTGGTCACCAGCTCCAGCTCGCTGGCGATCTGAGGTCCTGACTCCCAGTATCCTCTGCCAGGGCAGAAGAAGTCACCCCAGATGGGGAGTAACTCGGGGTCACCCTCCTATGGGGAGGGCGTCACCCCACTGTACAGGGACAGAGGCCACCTCTGTGCTGGGAGTAGGTCACTGCCATAGGGCGGCACCTCCAGGATGGCCTGGGCTCCCCTGTGCAGCACAGATCTGCCCCCTGGCATGAGTACAGCTGCTGGCCCCTGGCTCCAGTCCCTTACCCCAGGCGTGAGAGAGATGCCCAGGAACAGCATGTTGTGGATGATGTCTCTCTGCTGCTGGATGTTGGCATGCTGGATCAGCTTGGTGAGGTTCTCCTTGTCCACACCTGCACGGGGACAGACAGGTCAGCCCTAGCACCCCTGGGACGCACCCACAGCCCAGGCACACGAGTCCGTGGCCCCAGGAGTCCTAGTTCCCCGATCAAATCCTGAGATCCTGCTCTTCCCACCCCTCTCAGAGCTGGGGGTAAACCCAGGAGTCCTGGCTCCCAGGCCCCCTCTATCCCACTAGACCCCACTGCCCTCCCAGAGCTGAGCATAAAACCCAGGAGTCCTGGCTCCCAGAACCATCCGCTCTAACCCACTGAACCCCACACAGTTAATGATCGAATTTAGGTTCTTGCTGCTCCTCCCTCAACAGGTTCTCTCGGGCGCTGGGGTCAGGGGTCTCTCTAGTTCCCCCTGGCAGTGCAATGGGAGCCCCCGTCCCCCTGATCTGGGCTATTCCTATTCCTGCCTCTGCCACCTACTCCTGGCATGCTGCTCCATGCCTCAGTTTCCCCCGTGTAACATGGGGATAGTGCTTTCACCTGTGACAGGGAGGCTTGGCAAGAGCCTCAGGAATATCCCTGGGGGGACTCAACGGGAGTCACAGCAGCAGGGTGTGCACAGAGCAGGATTTTCCCTCCCCAGCGCCGCTATCAGCTCCTGAGAATAGCCCAGATCAGACTGGGGCTGCAGGCTGGAGCCAGCTCTGCTGCAGCAAGTAGCTCCGGTGGTTAACAAGCATGCTGTCAGTCTCTTCCCTGGGTAGATGGTTTGGGCAGCCAGGTGTGTGCCAGGCTCCCCTCTGGAGGCAGGCCTGTACTGCCAGCTGTGAGTTACAGAGCATCTGTGCCATGGGAGCCAGCTATCCCAGAGGGGGCCCTCCTGCCCGAGATTGGTAGCATTATCTCCCTTTTACAGATGTGGAAACTGAGGGGTAAATAGGGGAGGTGACTTGCCCAGAAGGGCTGTGGCCATTAATCCAGCCACACAGGGAATGCTATTGTTCTGCCAACCCCTCAGGATCTCCAAGGGTGTCTAGACCCCACCCCTCCCCCCGCCAGGATCTCCGAGCAGGTTCTAAATCACTCCTCCCTCCTTCTACTTCTCATGTGCTCCCCCGCGGCTCTGTCCCATGGCAAGGGCGTGGCCAGCACAGCTCGCTCACCTCTCCCATGCTGGGCTCGTATGCCTTGAACGCCTTGAGTTTGGCCAGCACAGCGTGCACCAAGTGGAAGTTATCTTCATGGTCCCTGCAGCAAAGACAAACCCTGTGGGTCAGAAACAGCTCCTCCCCCAGGGGCACATGCACTTCCTGTAGGAGGTAACCAGGTACCCTCGCCCTTTGGGCACACTCACTTCCTGTAGAGGATGGCTGGGTACTTCTCCATGGCACACTCACTTCCTATAGGGGATACCTGGGTACCCTTTCCCCTGGGCACACTCACTTCCTGTAGTGGATGGCTGGATACTCCTCCAGGGTTTCACACAATGTGGCAATCTGCTCTGCCAGATTCTCCATCTGCTTGTTCTTTTCGAAAAAGCGGTAGGGGCTGAACCAGTTGTGGAAGCTCTATGGCCTGTCCAGGGAGTACACCTTGGGGACAGGGGAGAGCAGAGATCAGACCCCAGTGCCAACTGCTTGCAGCCAGGCCAGCTGTGCCCCATAGACGCGCTGTTGGATCAGGCCAGCCTGGTGGAGCTGTAGCGAGCCCCTAGTGAGGAAGAGATCCCTTTGCCAGTGCCACTCCTGTTGTGGTAGAGGGATAGCGAGCCAGAGATTCATGTACCAGCCTGGGATAAAGATGCCCCAGGTTCAGGTCCTTACTTGGCTGCAGACTCCCAGGTGTCCTCAATGTTGGGGGAAGGGGCTTGGCGACGCTTCTCGTCTGGCGAAAGCCCCAGCATAGCCACGGGCAAACCCGGCATCAAGGCGCGTCTGCCGCTGTCGCTTATTTCACTGGCCGAACAGAACGAGCCATGGGGACAAAAGTGCTTGGACACCAATAAATAGTATCGGCCCATGAAGGGTTTGCTGGCGCAACGGGACGGGTGAGCCAGCATAGCCTCCTGACGGACACTCAGCTTCTACCAGCCAAAGCTTCTCTTGGCACAGCTGGCACCGGTACCCCAGATGAAATCAGCTAGAGTGGCGAAAGGACTGCTTTGCCAGCGTAACGGCACCTACCCAGGGGCTCTGCCACCACAGCTGCATCAGTTACAGGGGGATTTTTTCTCTCATGTCCCCGTAACAAACCCATACCAACAAAGCTTTTGTATGTAGACCAGGCTCATGTCTCTCTGTGCCTCAGTTTCCCCATCAATGCAATGGGGCTGACACCCCAGTCCTGCCCCTCAGGGGCAGGAGGGGGGAAATCCACTGATGACACAAGGAGGGGATGGGGTGGTTGGGTAAAGGGCAGGCGTGTAGAGTATCGGGCTGTCTTGCAGGCCTAGTATAAACCACCAGTAAGAGCTGGTAAAGCCAGGGAGGCAGGGCCCTCCTCCCCCATACATCTACCATCCCCACCAGGTGCAAGCCAGCGATTCCAGGTCTCACAGGGTGTGAGCAGCCAGCTAGTCCCTGCTGCCCTGTGCTGGCGTCAAACCCGGGGCCCTAGAAGGGAAAGGTTCCCCCGCCAAGCCACATGAACCACTAAGGGTGGGGTGTCGTACGTCACCATCCGCCGCGCGGACCTGCTCCTCCAAAGCCCGGCCACCCCTCACCCGGCTCTCGTAAGGCAGGAAGGCCATGTTGATCTCCTTGAGGGTTTTGATGACCTTGGTGATCCGTGACTTCCTCAGCTCCTTGAACAGAGGCTCAGGACAGGCTGCAAGGCAGAGGCAGTGGGTGGGAGTGACAGGCACAGGGCTCAGGACCCCCAGCACAGCACCAGCCCCCACGGACGGGGCCAGACCGGGCACAGCAGGGGCAGTAGTGCTGCACGCCTGTGGGGAACCTGGGCGAGCCAGCAGGGCCACACAGGAGTCAACGATGAGTCCAGCCCCCCCGAACCAGAGTCATGCCGGGTTCTTGCCTTCTGCAGCATCAGCAGCGAGGGGGAGCCACAATCTCTCCTACGCAGCCCCTGTCTCACACCCTGCCCTCAGCCCCCCGGCAGGGCTGAGTGACCAGAGTGTACAACATAGGATGATGCACAAGGAGGAACAGGGACTTGGGCTCCCCCTGCCGCTGTAATGGGGAGAAGCAGATCTGACCCTGACACACTGGGTATTCTGGTGCTGTCCCATCCCCCCACCGAGTTGGGACTGATGGAGCAATGCATGCTGGGAATGGTAGCCAGAGGCCTCCTTTCTGGGCACATGCTGCAGGTGTCTGTGAGCCGTGCTGGCTGGAGGCAGGCCCGTGGGGGAGAAGGGGGGGAAGGGATAGGTGGCGTCATAGAATCATAGAATATCAGGGTTGGAAGGGACCCCAGAAGGTCATCTAGTCCAACCCCCTGCTCGAAGCAGGACCAATTCCCAGTTAAATCATCTCAGCCAGGGCTTTGTCAAGCCTGACCTCATTCGGTCTGGCCTGCTGGGGCTGCATCCCCTGCAGGAGGGCAGAGCATAATCAGGGTGCTGCGCACTGGCCTGCCGGCAGAGAGAGTCTCCCCCACCCCCAGGCTCCAGTGTGCCGCTGTCCAGGCTCCCAGCTGGGGGATCCCCCGACCCCCGATACTCACGGCTGAGGAAGAAGACGTGAACTGCCTTGTAGTTGAAGGTGGGGGTGCCCTGGAAGTCATTGATCAAAGCCTGCACCGACTGCAAAGGGGGAAGAAAGGGTGTGTCAGCACCTGCCGAGGCCCCTCCCTGCTGCTCAAATGGCCCAGCCCATGCCCAGCCCCTGGGGACTCAGGGCCTAGCATGATGCCATCAGGAGGTGGGCTGGTTTTTACCCCCCTGGCTCTGGGCTCCCTCCCCACCTGGAGCAGGGCTTGTCCCCATGTGCCCGGGACATCCTTAGGGCCCAGTCATGTCTCTCGCTGCCACAGAAGTGTCCATGCCCGGCCACAGATGGGGCCTGGCATTGCCTTGCTGCTGAACTAAGTGGGCTCTGAGCAGTGCCCAGGGAACAGCCGGCCGAGCAGCAATCCCAGGCAACTACCATCAGGGCCCCCTCCCTCCCCGGGCGCCATGCTGGGCACCTGCAGCTTCGCCACGCCAGCTAGCCTGGCAGGGTGTTTGGAACCTGTTCAGACCCCTCGACCAGCCATTGTGACAGGTGAGAACCTGGCTGCCCTGTCCCAAGCCCCAGGCCCCAGCTTGCAGTCCTCTCCTACAGCGCTCCCTCCGCGGGCAGCCCCTGCGGGTTCTGGGCTTCACCCTGCTCTGCCAGCGCCCCCTGCCCCTGGTCTCCCTCCACTCACCTTGCTGCTGCAGATGCAGGAGCCTCCTCCCCAACAGCCCCTGCTCCCTGAGCCTCTGCCTCATCGAGTCTCCTTCGCTTTGAGTCTCAGCTGAGGTCGCCTCTCTCCGCCTGCTGCACCTGCCCATCCAATCCCCACAGGATTGCACTGCGGAGAGGTCTGGGGGACAGTCTGTGCCTCACGTGGCAAAGAACATGAAGCCCAGCTCCGGGGAAGCAGCCTCCTAGGGAGCCCCTACTGGCCCCATTCCCATCCTGACGTTGTGCTGCGCACAGAGAAATGGAACAAGGGGAGTCTCCGTGTTCCCCTAGGAAAGCCCTGTAGGCCATTGGCCCAACATCTCCACCACCTTCCTGCCGTGCCGAATGCTCCCTCTGCCGCACCGGCCTAACCCGCTGCTCCACATCCCCCGGCCCAGTCCATGCCGGGGGCTCAATAACCTGCCTGGCCAATGGTGCATACTGCCCCATGCTTGGCACTCTCCTGCTCCTCCTCCCACCCAGGCTGATTCACTGGTCCCAGTGGTCTGATCCGGTGTGTGTGTGTGGGGGAGATATGGGGCTAGCTGGACAAGCTGGGTCTGATCCAGCGCGGTGGGAAGGCAGACATACCCAAGCCTAGCTGGGGACGGATGATGGGCTAGACAGAGCAGGGATCTGATCCAGCCTGGAAAAGCTCAGGTTCCTAATGAATCTCAAGAGGCTGGAGGGGGAGGAGCATGATATATGGATACAGCATATCCCCAGGGGGACACCAGGGCAACAGGTTCGGCCTCCTTACCTTCCATTCTCTTTCCTTCTTCACGAGGACAACGCTGAGGATCTCTGCGAGGGAAAGAGACGGGGATTAGTGGTGGGGCTCAGACGGGACGGCTGTGCCCTGAGCCAGGACCCACTGGCTGGTGGAAGGACGCCTCGGGGAAGTGGCTCAGAGGCTGCTTTCAGGCCAGATAGTGTTGTGCTCCTAGCAGAGCCCCCAGTCAGCGATCATGGTGGGGTGACAGGCTAGATAGGCCATGGGTCTGATCCCCCTTCCTTTCTGCCAGGCTGGATACGAGCGCAGCTGAACTAAGGATCTGGCCCCGTGCAGGAAGAAAACAGATCCTGTCCAGCACCTCTTGACTGGAGGGGATCCAGGGACCCTCACTGTGTATGGGGGACAGCAACACAACAAAGACTTCAAATTCTGAGTCCTGCACATAGAACCCCTCCAAGGCATGCCCCACTCAGGGAACTGCTGGCCTGTCTCCTGGGCACCTTCCACAGCCCAGCTAAGCAATTAGATAGTCAGCTCTTCGGGCCAAGCACCATCTTTTTGTTGGTGATGACTGGCGCTCCTGGGCACCACTGTAATACACCTAATGAATAATGTACAACGCCTTGCAAAATGGGGCCTTGGTCCATGACTGGGACTCCTGGGTGCTACCATAATACATCTGTTTGTTTTACCCCTACGAAGCACCTGATTCTGGCTGGCCCCGTAGGGCAATAGCCCCGAGACCCTGACCTGTGCTCTCACTCTCACTCCCACTCCCGGTAGCTGGTGTGCGTGAGTGCACTGCCCAACACACTATGTTTCCCCCATAACTCAAGCAATGCCTCTCCCTACCCCACCTCTAGCCCATCAGGACTTGGCTGCTTGGTCCTAATGAGGCTCCAGGGGCTATTCTGCACCAGGACGCGCTGGCCTCCCTGCTGCTTTCCTGCAGTCCTTTACACCTGCGGCATGCGGACGCCCCGTTCACTGGGGCACGTGGGGCTCGAGTGCACGGTAAGGGGCTGGCAGCACAGACTGGATCTAGACATGGCGAAGGCAGACACAAACCTGCTTTCTCCACGCATTTCGACCCTGAACTGCAGCTACACCCCCCCCTCCCCACGCCAGCCCTGGACTGCCCCCACCAGCTGTGCCAGTGCCCCTCACTACTGACTGGAGCCCTTGCTATCCCAGCCCTGGCTCCCACCCACTCCCAGCTCCGCCAGTGCCCCTCACTCCTGTCCACAGCCCCCTGCTATGCCAGCCCTGGTCTGTCCCCCACCAGCTCTGCCTCACTCCTGACCTGCAGCTATTCCAGTCCTGGGATCCCTGCCTCACGGCTCTGCAGATGCCCCTCACTCCTGACTGCAGCCCCCTGCTATCCCAGCCCTTTGCTTACCCCCCCCATTCCCAGCTCCACCAGTGCCCCTCACTCCTGACCCGCAGCTATTCCAGTCCTGGGTTCCCCCCCTCACAGCTCTCAGATGCCCTTCACTCCTGACCCGCAGCCCCCTGCTATTCCTGTTCAGAGACCCCTCTTGAACCAGGGCAGTATGGCCCACCCCAAGTATTCAGAAGTCACATGTCAGGCCCTCCTAATTGTGCGATTTAGTGAGGAAAAGCTAAGAGAAGAGCTAAGGGTTATTAGCACCACCGGCCGTCCTGAGCTGTGGGCCACTTTTGCTCTGTCCCAGTTCTGGGGGCAACCATGGAACATCAGAACTGAATCCACTTTGCAAGGGTCTTTTAAACCCCAGGTCTGTGGTCTGGATTTAGCCACAGGCCCCGTCCACTGCAGCCTGGGCTGGAGATTCAGCAGTGGGTTGGGCTTCTGAAGTAACAGAAGTGGGTTGGGCTTCTGAAGTGTAAGGCTTTACCTTGATCTCTCCTACATTACAGCTATAGCCTACGCCAGCTCTGTGTTGGGGCCGGGCAGAAGTGTACTGCTTTACTATGTTACGAAGTGGCTATGACGTCATTTTTCTCCTTCCGCACAGCCGTTACCCGTTCTGACAGGCTGTTTATAATGCTAACTTTACTAGTTTTCAGAGGTTGTCGGGGGTGGGGGGGGGAATGTGCAAGGTGGAAGTTTCGCCTAGTGCACAAAATATCCTTGCACTGGCCCTGGTGGGAGTCATCCTGATGGAAAGAGATGAGGACGATGACGCCCCCACAAAATGCAGCTCCTATGGGAGGGGGCAGCCCTTGGGGGTGGGGCAGACAGCCTCCTCCCCTTCCTGGTGTGTGACAGGCAGGCGGGGGGGAGCTCTCTGCTCCGACTGACTCCTAATCCTCCCCGAGGGTGAGACACACCCAGGAGCACCCCTCCCAGGGCTCCCCAACTGGGCCCTGCCCCCCCAGACCCACACCCAACCAGACCCTGCCCCCGACCGGCTCCACACTCAGACCCCCCGGCTCCGCACTCACTCTTGCGCACCACCGCCTTCAGTCCGGACGGGGCCATCTCCGCCTCTTGCCACGTCCCCTCGAGCCCTGTGGGTAGAAGTAGGACTCAGCTGTGTGCGGGGTGGGGCTGGAGTCAGGACTCCTGGGTCCTGCCCCGGCTCTGCTCCTGTCCTTGGGCACGCCCTGGCCTCTCCCTGCCATGCTCTGGGGAGTGTCTGTGACGCTGGACGACGGCCCCTAGTGACGCTGAAATCAGTCACTGGTGGATGGGCCCGGCCCCCCCTTGTGTCACTGATGGACGGGCCCAGCCCCCCCAGTGACTGATTTCAGTATAAAGCAACTGGGGTGCTGGCGGGTCGATGTCTGCAAGGCTGAAGACGGCCGAACGCCGCAGCCCCCCACTTCTGGCGCTGCGAGGGCTGGGCCTGGGCACCAAGGGGCGGGCGCCCAGTGACAGGGCCACGCAGGTCCCCACTGAACCCCCACCTGGTCATGTGGGGCGCAGAGGGAGGCGGGGGCCTCGGGCAGGGTTAAAGCGAGGACTGGGTTGGGGTAGTGGGGCCTCAGCCCACTCCAGTCAGGGCCCCCCAGTGAGCTGCAAGTCCCCCCTCCAACCAGTGTCCCCCCCTCAGCAGTGCCCCTCGCCCCCCCCCTCCACGCACCTCCCCCCTCGGTCAGGCCCCTCGCCCACCTGCACCCAGCCCCCCTCAGCCAGGCCCCGTGTTGTACCCAGGAACAGGAGCAGGTCGAATGGACCTGGCTTTGCTAAAACTTTTTGTGTAGCCTGTTGGTGTACCCCCGGAAGACCTCTGCGTACCCCCAGGGGCACCCGTAACCCTGGTTGAGAACCACTGGGTTAGAGAAACGTGTGTGTGTGTGTGTGTGTCTAGGAATCAGGACTCCTGGGGTCTATCCTGACTGCGAGCGGAGTGGGGTCTAATGGTTAGAGCAGAGAGCTGGCAGGTAGGATTCCTGGGTTCTAGTCCAGGCGATGCAACTGATTCATTCTGTGACATGGTTTGTTCTGCCTTGTCCTCCTGTGACATGTGGAGCGCAAAGACCTGCCCCAGCCCTTCCCTTCCGGCTGGGTGGTGCAGGAATTAATGTCCATAGAGCCTGGGCTCTAAGATCCTGGAGCAAAGCATCCTGGAGAAGGAATTAGTTCCCCAAGCTTGACTGGCTCCCTGCCCCATCCCTCCCTCCATTAATCAGAACGAATCCCTCATGGCAGAGCTGTTGTCTGGTTACCCGCAGTGCAGACCCAATTTATTGTGTCCTGGCTGCTGTTCAGCTCAGGTTAACAGCATGGTCTGTTTCTGTGAACTCCCCCAGAGCTTTCGAATGGAAGTGAGAGTCTTCTTCACATCCTGCTCTAAACTGTGAGTAGTGTCGCTCTGTGGCTGTTGAACAGCTGCTGCATTCCTACCCCAGAGGTGGCATCATTTCAGTGCTGGGTGGGTGATCCCTGTGTAGTGTTGTTGAGTGCTGTTGCACATCAGCTATGCTCCATCCAGAGCTGTCTGCATTTCAATGCCAGGTGAGTGATCCCTGTATTGTGATGTGGGGGGGGAGGGATAGCTCAGTGGTTTGAGCATTGACCTGCTAAACCTAGGGTTGTGAGTTCAATCCTTGAGGGGGAGCCATTTAGGGATCTGGGGCAAAAACTGGGGATTGTCCCTGCTTTGAGCAGGGGGTTGGACTAGATGATCTCCTGAGGTCCCTTCCAACCCTCATGTTCTATGATACGCTGCTGCGCTCCACCCCAGAGGTATTTGTATTTCAGTGCTGGGCGAGCAATCCATGTGTTGTTATGCAGCTACTACACTCCACTCCAGAAGTGGATGCAATTCAGTGCAGGGTGAATGAAAGTCCATGTCTCATTTTGCAAAGCATGGGTTCTCCAAGCAAGGGTGCTGTCTGTCCCATGTTCCTGCTCAATAGACTCTGGATTCTTAGCATCAGCGGAGCTACATTTTGAGCCGTGGTGGAACCAGGAGGCAGCTGGGTCATTGGTGGTTCCACCTTCAGTTATACCTATTGGCTTGAAAAGGCGCCACACGTATACCTAATGGCTGGTGAGGGGGGCAGTTGCCCCCCAGCCCACTATTAGCTCTGCCACTGATTCTTTTTAAATGTTCATTGCGCTGCTTCCACCAGCCACTTTGATTTCATTTCGTTTTACAGACCCAAGCAAAATGCAAGCGGCAACCTGGCCAGAAGCAGATCCATGTAATTGAACAGACTCATCCAATTACTGAGCCTTCCCAGAGCCAGGTGCTGCCCTCACGATACATCAAACCTAGAGGACCTGCTAGGCTCCCAGTAGATGTAGCCTAGAGCCAAACGCAGGCCAGGCAATGTGGCTTCGCCCATGGAGTTCAGGTCCAGGGATTCAGTAGGGAGTAAATGGCCAGCACTGGATGCTTCAGGTTTTGGTGCCCACCCAGAGACGGCTGGGGGCTGATTTTCAATTACACACCTGTGGCTGGCCCAGGCCAGCTGACTCCAGCTCCCGGGGCTCGGGCTAAGGGGCTGTTTAGCTGCGGTGTAGCCTTTGGGGCTCAGGCTGGAGCTTCGACTCTAGGACGATGCGAGGTGGGAGGTTCCCAGAGCTCGGGCTCCAGCCCAAGCCAGAACGTCTGCACCACAAATAAACAGCTGCTCAGCTCGAGCCCTGTGAGCCGGAGTCAGGTGGCCCGGGCCAGCCGTGGGCATGTAACTGCAGTGTAGACACACCCTAAGTGCCCACAAGCCCCCTGGGAGCTGCGGGTATTTAGCACCTCTGAAATCTAGGCCCCCGGTGTCTCAAAGTTAGGGGCCATTCAAAATCTTCTTGCCAGTGTCTTCCTCCACCCCCCACTGCTCCTCGGACGTTCCTGTTAACTGCTGGAAATGGCCCACCTTGATTATCACTACAAAAGGTTTTCTCCCCCCCCGCTCTCCTGCTGGTAATAGCTCATCTTAAGTGATCCCTCTCCTTACAGTGTATATGATATCACCCATTTTTTCATGTTCTGGGTGTATATAAATCTCCTCACTGTATTTTCCACTGAATGCATCCGATAAAGTGAGCTGTAGCTCACGAAAGCTTATGCTCAGATAAATTGGTTAGTCTCTAAGGGTATGTCTACACTACGAAATTAGGTCGAATTTATAGAAGTCGGTTTTGTGGAAAGCGTTTTTATATAGTTGATTGTGTGTGTCCCCACACAAATGCTCTAAGTGCATGTAGTCGGTGGAATGTGTCCACAGTACCGAGGCAACCGTCGACTTCCGGAGCATTGCACTGTGGGTGGCTATCCCACAGTTCCCGCAGTCTCTGCCGCCCATTTGAATTCTGGGTAGAAATCCCAGTGCCTGATGGGGCTAAAACATTGTCACGGGTGGTTCTGGGTACATATCGTCAGGCCCCCGTTCCCTCCCTCCCTCCAGGAAAGCAAGGGCAGACAATCGTTTTGCGCCTTTTTTCTTGAGTTACCTGTGCAGACGCCATACCACGGCAAGCATGGAGCCCGCTCAGATCACTTTGGCAATTAGGAGCACATTAAACACCACACGCCTTATCCAGCAGTATATGCAGCACCAGAACCTGGCAAAGCGATACTGGACAAGTAGGCAACGTCAGCGTGGTGACATGAGTGATGAGGACATGGACACAGACTTCTCTCAAAGCACGGGCCCCGGCAATGTGGGCATCATGGTGCTAATGGGGCAGGTTCATGCGGTAGAATGCCGATTCTGGGCCTGAGAAACAAGCACAGACTCGTGGGACTGCATAGTGTTGCAGGTCTGGGATGATTCCCAGGGGTTGCGAAACTTTCGCATGCGTAAGGGCACTTTCATGGAACTTTGTGACTTGCTTTCCCCTGCTCTGAGGCACAAGAATACCAAGATGAGAGCAGCCCACACAGTTGAGAAGCAAGTGGCAATAGCCCTGTGGAAGCTTGCAACGCCAGACAGCTACCGGTCAGTCGGGAATCAATTTGGAGTGGGCAAATCTACCGTGGGGGCTGCTGGGATGCAAGTAGCCAACACAATCAAAGATCTGCTGATATCAAGGGTAGTGACCCTGGGAAATGTGCAGGTCATAGTGGATGGTTTTGCTGCAATGGGATTCCCTAACTGTGGTGGGGCCGTAGACGGAACCCATATCCCTATCTTGGCACCAGAGCACGAAGCCGGCGAGTACATAAACCACAAGGGGTACTTTTCAATAGTGCTACAAGCACTGGTGGATCACAAGGGACGTTTCACCAACACCAACGTGGGATGGCCGGGAAAGGTACACGACACTCACATCTTCAGGAACTCTGGTCTGTTTCAAAAGCTGCAGGAAGGGACTTTATTCCCAGACCAGAAAATAACTGTTGGGGCTTCATCGTGTGGACGGGTGCAGGGTTAAATCGATTTAACGCTGCTAAATTTGACCTCAACTCCTAGTGTGGACCAGGGCCTAGTGTGGTTGCAGTTCTACATCTTTATACCCGTGGAGCTTATTCCGCTTCTCCTATAGGAATAGCGATCCCAGGACTAGCACTCCTATACCAGCATAACTGCCTCAACACGAGGGTGCCTCACTTTAACTGTACTGGTCTAGCCAGTGGCTCAACCCTTCTATTTGATGCCTGGGCTTCTGACTCTGAAAACATGGTCGTCATCTTCTGTAACCTTGACATAACTCAAGCATAGCATGTGACATTACAGCAGGAGCTGCTGTTTATAAATGTAGTACCTTCCCCGCCAGTATTGTTGTCATTCCTGACTCACTCTCTCTCTCTCTCTCTCTCTCTCTCTCTCTTTTCAGGCTCTCTGTGAGGCTCTTGCTATGGGAAGGAGCAGCCTGGAGAAGAGCTGAAGCTTTCAAACTTCGTCAATATTTTTAAACTTGTAGATTCCCTACCATTGGGGTGTTGGGGTGTCCAGGTGGAAGGGGTGTCAGGGTGGAAGGACTGTCTAGCCTGTGTTATACAGGAAGTCAGACTTGATGGTCCAATGTCCCATTAAATTCTGCGAAATTATGTAACTGGAAAATGGCCCTTCCTGAGACCCTGCACTGGCCTCACCCGGCATCTCGCCAAGCCCAGACCGGCTGTATGTTCGCAGGCACGTTTCTTCCAAACCAGAAGTGGGAAACGTGATAGGCTGTGAGGCCAAGGCCAAGGGAACCATCGAGAGCTCAGCAGGGCTGGACGACCCTCAGGGCTTCGGGAAGAGAGGAAGGAGCAAACCCCTCCCTTATTAGGGAAAATGAGGGCCAGTGAAACATGCCCAGGGCTAGGGAATATAAACGCCAACTCAGGAAAGGTAAGGACACCATGAGGCAGGGTCTGATCCTGTGCAAGGAAGAGCTCTGCTCCAAGAACACAGCCTGTCTCGGTGAGTAGAGCAGTGCCATCAGCCTGTCTCGCAGTCAGGCAGTGCCCAGCCTCCAGATATGAGCTACAGACAACTCAGAGTCCTGGCAGCAAAGCTGAGAGAGAGCATCTCTCTCAACCCCTGTCCTGCGCTGCTCTCCAGATCCCCTCAGACACTGACGTTCCTCCTCTCCCATCTCAGCCAAATCCCAGGGGAATCTGTGCTCGGGGCCAGGCTGGGACAGAATCTGTCCTGCAGCTTTTGAGTCATGGGCACAAATCCACTTTCTGCTTAAAAAAGAATTCCAACTTTTCAGTGGCTGGGGCTGAGTCCCAAAGAGCTGAGCAGAAGGGCTGTGAGTTGCAGGCAGGTGGAGATGCTGAAGGGCTGCGAGCCCCAGACCCGGCGCAGATGCTGAAGGGCTGCGAGCCCTGGGCCCAGCCTAGAGGCTGAAGTGTTGCGAGCCCTAGGCCCAGCCTAGAGGGTGAAGGGCTGCGTGTCCCGGGCCCAGCCTAGAGGCTGAAGGGCTGCGAGCCCCGGGCCTGGTGCAGCTGTTGAAGGGCTGTGATCCTTGGGCCTGTTGCAGCCAGACATCCTGGGCCCTTTCCAGTGTATCAGCTGGGGGAGAGAAGAGGGGGTGCCACCTCAGTTTGGAAGGGAATTTGTTATTCAAAAGTATCTGCTCAAGATGAAGCAGTCATTGGATTAGGGTTGTTGGCTTGAGCTGCACAGCCTCAATTCTCCCTTCCTTTCTCCATCATCCCCAGGGCTACTGGCTCCGGCGTTGTCTCAAAATTAGGCAAATCATAGATTCATAGATTCCAGTGACAGAAGGGATCATCTAGTCTGGTCTTCTGGATAGCACAGGCCAGAGAGCTTCCCAAAAATAATCCCTAGAGCAGATCTTGTCGGAAAACACCCAATCTGGATTTTAAAATGGTCAGTGATAGAGAATCCATCACAATCCTTGGTAAATTATTCCAATGGTTAATTACCCTCACTGTCAATCATTTACACCTTTTTTCCAGTCTGAATTTGTTTAGCTTCAACTTCCATGTTATACCAATCGCCGGTAGATTGAAGAGCCCATTATTAAATATTTGTTCCCCATGTAGGTACTTGGAGACTGTAATCAAATCAACCCTTAACCTTCTCTTTGTTAAGATAAATAGATTGAGCTTCTTGCCTGCATCGCTATAAGTCATGTTTTCCAGTCCTTTAATCATGCTTGTGGCTCTTTTCTGAACCCTCCAATTTATAAACATCCTTTTTGAATTGTGGATACCACAACTGGACACAGTAGGGATCACACTGGTGCCACTATTGAGGTACAGTAACCTCTTTACTCCTACTCGAGATTCCCCTATTTAGGCATCCCAGGATCACTCTAGCTATTTTGGTCACTGTATCACACTGGGAGCTCATGTTCAACTACTTATTCACTTCTACCCCCAAATCTTTTTCAGAGTCACTGCTTCCCAGGATAGAGTCCCCCATCCTCTAACTAAGGCCTACAGGTTTTGTTCCTGGATGTATATGTTTACATTAGCCATATTAAAATTAGGGCTGTCAAGCAATTAAAAAAAATAATTGCGATTAACTGCGCGATTCAAAAAATAAACCGTGCGATTCAAAAAAGAATTACGCGATTAATTGTGCTGTTAAACAACAATAGAATACCATTTCTTTTAAATATTTTTGGATGTTTACTACATTTTCAAATCTATTAATTTCAATTACAACACAGAATAAAGAGTGTACAGTGCTCACTGTATATTTATTTTTGATTATAAATAATTGAACTGTAAAAAACAAAAAAAAACTATTTTTCAATTCACCTCATACAAGTACTGTAGTGCAGTCTCTTTACCATGAAAGTTGAGCTTACAAATGTAGAATTATATATATATATATAAAAATTGCGTTCAAAAATAAAACAATGTAAAACTTTAGAGCTTATAAATCCACTCAGTCCTACTTCTTGGTCAGCCAATCGCTCAGACAAACAAGGTTGGTTACAATTTGCAGAAAATAATGCTGCCTGCTTCTTGTTTACAATGACACCCGAAAGTGAGAACAGGTGTTCCCATGGCACTGTTGTCGCTGGCGTTGAAAGATATTTTTGTGCCAGATATGCTAAAGATTCATATGTCCCTTCATGTTGCAATCACCATTCCAGAGGACATGCTTCCATGCTGATGAGGGGCTCTGCTTTTGATAACAATCCAAAGCAGCGTGGACTGACACATGTTCATTTTCATCATCTGAGTCAGATGCCACCAGGAGGTTGATTTTCTTTTTTGGTGGTTTGGGTTCTGTAGTTTCTGTATCAGAGTGTTGCTCTTTTAAGGCTTCTAAAAGCATGCTCCATACCTTGTCCCTCTCAGATTTTGGAAGGCACTTCAGAATTTTAAACCTTGGGTCGAGTGCTGTAGCTATTTTTAGAAATCTCACATCGGTACCTTCTTTGCGTTTTGTCAAATCTGCAGTGAAATCTTAAAAAGAACATGTGCTGGGTCATCATCCGAGACTGCTAATACATGAAATATGTGCAGAATGTGGGTAAAACAGAGTAGGAAACATACAATTCTCCCCCCAAGGAGTCCAGTCACAAATGTAATTGATGCATTATTTTTTTAATGAGCATCATCAGCATGGAAGCATGTCCTCTGGAATGGTGGCTGAAGCATGAAGGGGAATATGAATGTTTAGCATATTTAGCATGTAAATACCTTGCAACGCTGGCTACAAAAGTTCCATGCCTTCTCACTTTCAGGTGACATTGTAAATAAGAAGCAGGCAGCAGTATCTCCCCTCAATGTAAACAAACTTGTTTGTCTGAGCGATTGGCAGAATAAGAAGTAGGTTAGGTAACCAAAAAAAATTTGCATTTGTAAGTTACACTTCGAGGTCTAGTGGGTATGAGTGGGGGCGCTGGGGGTGGGAGTCAGCACTCCTGGGTTCTATTCCTGGATCTGTGAGGGAGGGTTGTCTACTGTTTAGATCAGGAGATGGAGAGTCAGGACTCCTCCTGGCTTTGCAGCTGACTCCCTGTGTGACTGAGGGCAATTCCCCGCACCCCCCCCCCCGTGCCTCAGTCATACGGGGATAATGACACCGACCCAGCTCCTGGGGGTTGGGGCTGGATTCATTCCAGGGTTTCTTCAGGTATGTTGGCAACAAGAAGAAAGCCAAGGAATGTGTGGGCCCCTTACTGAATGAGGGAGGCAACCTAGTGACAGAGGATGTGGAAAAAGCTAATGTACTCAATGCTTTTTTTGCCTCTGTTTTCACTAACAAGGTCAGCTCCCAGACTGCTGCGCTGGGCATCACAAAATGCGGAAGAGATGGCCAGCCCTCTGTGGAGATAGAGGCGGTTAGGGACTATTTAGAAAAGCTGGACGTGCACAAGTCCATGGGGCCGGACGAGTTGCATCCGAGAGTGCTGAAGGAATTGGCGGCTGTGATTGCAGAGCCACTGGCCATTATCTTTGAAAACTCGTGGCGAACCGGGGAAGTCCCGGATGACTGGAAAAAGGCTAATGTAGTGCCAATCTTTAAAAAAGGGAAGAAGGAAGATCCTGGGAACTACAGGCCAGTCAGCCTCACCTCAGTCCCTGGAAAAATCATGGAGCAGGTCCTCAAAGAATCAATCCTGAAGCACTTGCATGAGAGGAAAGTGATCAGGAACAGCCAGCATGGATTCACCAAGGGAAGGTCATGCCTGACTAATCTAATCGCCTTTTATTATGAGATTACTGGTTCTGTGGATGAAGGGAAAGCAGTGGATGTATTGTTTCTTGACTTTAGCAAAGCTTTTGACACGGTCTCCCATAGTATTCTTGTCAGCAAGTTAAGGAAGTATGGGCTGGATGAATGCACTATAAGGTGGGTAGAAAGCTGGCTAAATTGTCGGGCTCAACGGGTAGTGATCAATGGCTCCATGTCTAGTTGGCAGCCGGTATCAAGTGGAGTGCCCCAAGGGTCGGTCCTGGGGCCGGTTTTATTCAATATCTTCATAAATGATCTGGAGGATGGTGTGGATTGCACTCTCAGCAAATTTGCGGATGATACTAAACTGGGAGGAGTGGTAGATACGCTGGAGGGGAGGGATAGGATACAGAAGGACCTAGACCAATTGGAAGATTGGGCCAAAAGGAATCTGATGAGGTTCAATAAGGATAAGTGCAGGGTCCTGCACTTAGGACGGAAGAACCCAATGCACAGCTACAGACTAGGGACCGAATGGCTAGGCAGCAGTTCTGCAGAAAAGGACCTAGGGGTGACAGTGGACGAGAAGCTGGATATGAGTCAGCAGTGTGCCCTTGTTGCCAAGAAGGCCAATGGCATTTTGGGATGTATAAGTAGGGGCATAGCGAGCAGATCGAGGGACGTGATCCTTCCCCTCTATTCGACATTGGTGAGGCCTCATCTGGAGTACTGTGTCCAGTTTTGGGCCCCACACTTCAAGAAGGATGTGGATAAATTGGAGAGAGTCCAGCGAAGGGCAACAAAAATGATTAGGGGACTGGAACACATGAGTTATGAGGAGAGGCTGAGGGAGCTGGGATTGTTTAGCCTGCAGAAGAGAAGAATGAGGGGGGATTTGATAGCTGCTTTCAACTACCTGAAAGGGGGTTCCAAAGAGGATGGCTCTAGACTGTTCTCAATGGTAGCAGATGACAGAACGAGGAGTAATGGTCTCAAGTTGCAGTGGGGGAGGTTTAGATTGGATATTAGGAAAAACTTTTTCACTAAGAGGGTGGTGAAACACTGGAATGCGTTACCTAGGGAGGTGGTAGAATCTCCTTCCTTAAAGGTTTTTAAGGTCAGGCTTGACAAAGCCCTGGCTGGGATGATTTAACTGGGAATTGGTCCTGCTTTGAGCAGGGGGTTGGACTAGATGACCTTCTGGGGTCCCTTCCAACCCTGATATTCTATGATTCTATGATTCTATACAGCACCTCTGAGGGAGGTGCTAGGAAAGGGCAGGACATAAGTAACCAACAGACACTAATGGGATGCACCATGTGATTCTCTTTCTGTCCCTAGCGCATGTGACTGGACCCCAACACAGCCAATGCCTACCTGCTCTTGTCCCGGGATCAGCGGAGCGTGAGGGTGGGCAACAAGAGGCGGGACGTCCCCAGTAACCCCAAGCGGTTTGACACGTGCACCTGCATCCTGGGCCGGCAGCGGTTCACAGACGGGATGCACTACTGGGAGGTGGAAGTGGGGGACAAACCATGTTGGACACTGGGGGTCTATGAGGAGTGTGTGAGCAGGCAGGGAATTTTCACGCCCTCACCAGCGACTGGTTTCGGGACGGTGTGGCTGCACAATGGGGATGAGTATGCAGCGCTCACTTCCCCCCTGCCCGAGCTTATGCTGAGAGCGAAGCCTCGGCAGATTGGCATCCTCCTGGACTTTGAGGCCGGAGAGGTGTCCTTCTACAACGTGACTGGCAGCTGTCACATCTACACCTTCAGTGGCATCTTCTTGGAGCCCCTGTGGCCATACTTCTACCCGAGGGTGCGGGCAGGCAGCCTGAATGATGCCCCTCTGACCCTCCCACAGGGAACACAGCAGCCATGAGCCAGTCACAGCCGCCTTGGCACCTTGGGCTTTCAGGACTTACCAATGAAAGGCTTTCTTAACAACACATAATTCACCAGCGGAACTAACTGCCACAGGATATTGAGGGGGCCAAATGTCTAGTGGGATTCAAAAAAGGATGAGACATATATATGGATGATCCAAATATCACCAGCTAGAGAGGGCAGGAGACACCAGGACTATAAAACCATCTCCACAGGGCAGGAGCCAGCCACTGACTACAGGGGGGCACATTCCCCAAAGAGAAGGTTATTCCATAATTACACACTGCAGGGTCTCTGGTACCTTCCTCGAAGCCTCTGACTATGGAGACAGGATACCTGGCTTTCGGGCGCTGCAGTGAGCTAGCACAGCAAATCCTGTGCTCTCTGGGTGCTGTTAGAGCAAGAAATTGGTCACTGAAGCTGATAATCAGCCACAGAGCAGGAGCACTGATCCACGATAAATGCTCCCACACTGCTAGACCTTCCTGCACAGCCCCAGTAGGGGAGTCTCCATCCAGCATTGCCATTCCCCAGCACTGGAATGCAGAGTCAGCAGCATCTGCAGGGAGGCCCAGGGAGCAGGAGAGGGTGGGTGAGAGGACCTGAGGGCCTTGCTCAGTTTGCAAAGAATCCAGCTGCATCATCTTTCGTAGGTGGTGTGGCTGGTGGAGACCTTGGGTCTCTGGCATGTCATGCTCCTGGCTTAGCCGCTTGGTTCAAGGTAGAGCATTGCTGCCTGTGTCCTGTAACCTCCAGCAGCCAAGCTCCTTGGGGCAGCCATGGAAACATTGCCTTTGGCTACCCTTGTTTTAAAGGGCTCGGGGAGCATGGACACGAGGATGGAGTTGCGTGTCTGTAAAGGGCGGGGCCTGCCAACACGAGCAAGCCAGCTCCAATCGGCAATTCGCCTCTGACCTATTTCCCCTTCTAGTGAAATACCGAAGCCTTCCTTCCGCTGGATGCTTCTGAGCCCAGCCCAGCCCATGGGCCAGAGCTGTCCACAGCCCTGTGCGTGTTCTGTCCCTGGTCTCACCGACGGTGTGCGTCAGCACGCAAACCCAGTGCAGACTGCAAAGCCTGTTGGCCCATAAACTTCAGCTCTCTAGGTCATTTTCTCCCACCAATAAACCATGCATTCCAATAGCCTTGTATAAGCTGGCAAAGCATCCCTTGTGATCTGAGAGCTGCTCACCCCCACCTTCTGGGGGAAGGGGGAGAGCTAGGAGATCCAGTCCAGCTGGAGCCGTGGTGCTCTCAGGACTCAGCACTCTCATGGGCCCTTCGTGGTGCATGTGTGATTCAGGGACTACTATGACTGTCTGAGGGAGCTGCCCATTCCCTAGCCCTGTGTGCACCTCTCTGTGATGGGACTTCACCCCAAGAAGCCAATGTGCTGCATGCAGCTAAATAGTCCAGCCCCCCTCCAGCCCCGGTAATGAAGGCAGAGTGAGAGGAATTTCACACACAGAGAACCCCCTAGACTGTTCCGAAGCTAGGCAGAGAGGGTGGGACAAGGGTGTCTCTGAGGCCCTCAGGCTGGGCCTAGCTCACTGCCATGCCCCTCTCAAGGAGTGGTTTTGTCTTCTTGACATATATTCACCCTAACCCAAATCATGACAGGTTTCAGAGTAGCAGCCATGTTAGTCTGTATTCGTAAAAAGAAAAGGCGTACTTATGGCACCTTAGAGACTAACCAATTTATTTGAGCATAAGCATCCGATGAAGTGAGCTTTAGCTTATGCGCAAATAAATTGGTTAGTCTCTAAGGTGCCACAAGTCCTTTTCTTTTTCCTAACCCAAATGTATCCCATTGGCTTCAGGGAGTTCCAAGCTAGGACAAGTTCACCTTGATGTCTTTCTCCAGCAGGCGGATGGTTGCAGAATCTCTCCTGGGTTGCAGAATTGCTCCTAGCCAGGGCTGGCTTTGATGCAGCAGCCTGGGGATGGTGCCCCATCCTAGCTGGGCAGGGCTCATGCCCTCCTTGCCTGGCCAATCCCATCGGGCTCCCCTTGAATATGTCCAGGACGCGATGGCTGCAGCCCTGCAGCCGCTGTACAGCCATGGGCACAGTAGGCCTGTGTGTGGGTGTTCGTCTGGCTCCAGGGCTGGGGAGGGAGGAGGAGACCCGGGAAAGAGCAGCAGCAAGCCGTTCGCTGAGTAGACAGGACTGGGCTGGCAGCTCCAGGTGCATTCCCAGCTCCGCGGAGAGGGACGTCAAGGCTGGCTGGACTGATCCCTAGATCTAGATCCCTAGAGGGCAGGTGCGTGCAGGGGTCTGGACACAGAGAATGGCCGACACCCTGTTTCCTGGCAACTGATGGCCTGGGCCCTTCCCCCCTGCAAGGTGAGACCTAAGGGTTGGAGAAAAAGGGAATCAGGTGCCCTCCTGGCCGGGGAAAGGGACAAAGCCCAGAGGAGGAGGGGCTGGAGGGAGTTTCAGTTTGGGGCTGGCTGGGACATGGAGTGAAGGGCAGACGTGGTTGTCTGGCTCACTGCCCCCCAAAATGGACCCAGCTGAAAGGTCCGGTTCTCGACACCTACAAGCTCTGTATTAGACCATGTTCCTGTCATCTAATAAACCTTCTGTTTTACTGCGGGAAGCAGCGCGGGGCGAGGGATGTGCTGGCCACGGCTTCCTGCAGCCCCCGTTGGCCTGCAGTGGGGAACTGCGGCCAGTGGGATCCGCGATCGGCCAAAGCTGTGGACGCGACAGGTAAACAAACTGGCCTGGCCCGCCAGGGGGCTTACCCTCGGGGGTTGCATGCCAAACGTTGCCGACCCCGGTGCTACAGCAATCTCCCGTACAGCAATGGCTGTTACAAGACAGCATAATTTAGAACAACCCAGAGTCTAAAGCTCAGGTGTATTTGAGGATCTGGGCCAGTACTTGGCTGTTTCTATAGTAATGACCCCTGAGCAAGCAGTGTAATGTACATGCTTATCTCTGAGCTTGTCCAGAGGCTGCATGTCCATCAGAGTGACTAGATGTCCTGATGTGTAATAAAAACACTTGGAGTCATAAAAAATCAACCCAGCCTACTTTACAGGGCCTGAGCCTTCTCTCCCTTACAGCATCTGAGCAGTAGGAGAATGGCTCATACGGGCCACTGTTATGGTTGTTGTATTCTATTGATAAAAGCATAATACTGGCCAGTATTATAGTTGCTGTATTCTGTTATAAAACAACAACAAAACATAGAAAAATAAAAAATACAATTTAACGTTTTGAATTAATTTGGGGAAAGAATTTACAGGACAATACAAGAATTCAAAACATTTAAAACATTCCTTTCTTTCTCTCCAGTATTTTCGTCTCTTTTGTTCCAATTTTGGGTAGCGGGAGCGAGTAGTATAAGAGCCCTACCATCAATCAAACGTTAACCCCACCCCTTGACCCCGTAAGCCCTGCACACAGGTCACTGGAAGTCCCACCTCATGGGAGTATTACTTCCAGAGTCAAGGTGGACACATGTCCGGAAGCAAGGTGTGTCATGTGACCCCAGTAAGAACTCCTCCCACTGTCCTCTGCTGATCAGGATGGATTCTGCCCCCACAGGAACGCTTCGAGAGAAGATTTGACCAATCAGGGGGAGTTCTGGGGTTTGTGTGACCCCTCTAAGAACTCCTCCCACTGCCCTCTACCAATCAGCAGGGGTTTCAGCCGCTGGGGACCACCCCGAGAGGAGATTTGCCCAATTGGGGGGAATTCTGGGGCAGGGTGACCCGTCAGGAGGTGGCTCGTGTGACCCCTCTAAGAACTCCTCCCACCACCCTCTACCAATCGCGATGGGTTTTGGCCACAGAGGACAGCCCCAAAAGGAGATTCGACCAAAATAGGGTGGGTTCTGGGACGGGCTCAACCACCCAGAAGAGGGTCATGTGACCCCTCGAAGGACTCCTTCCAATGTCCTCTGCCAATCAGAGTGCAGAACCATCACCTCATAAGTCCCAGCGCTGGGAAGAGGAGGCCATCTCTTACCAAGAAGACGTGTTTTAGAAATTGTGGAAAGGCTGAGAGGAAACGTGGACTCCTTTACCACCCCTGTGAGATCTTCAGATTTTGTTTTAGCCCCGAGGACCTTTGGAGTTGTGTGGAGAAAGCGCTACAGCAGCGACAGTTCTGAAGAGGATGAGAGAGAAGCCAAGGGGATTCCTTTGGCCCAGCCATTGATGGATATGCCAGAATCCGAACCTGAAGCCCAACTGCTCATGAGACACCCCGATGAGCATGGTGGCCTCTCGTCATCCGCCACCCTGGAGGAGGAAGGCGATCATGGCTTGGGGGAGGCACTGGCAGACAAGGTGAATGGAAAAGACATAGCTCAGGTAAATGAATGATTAAGAAGCGACGGTCGATGATTGGGTGTAATGAGGTTAGGAACCAGGGGTTGTGTAAATCTAAAAACAAGGAGTGGGAACTTACTCTTGTTTCTTGTCTGAAAATCTCTCGACAGCTTGACGATGCCTTTCCAGAGGACCCGGAGGCCCTGGACGGCGTTGCATCAAGCAGCGAAGGTGAACCAGGCCCGCCTTGTTTTTGCTCAACGCCGCTAGAAATTGTTGAAGATGACTCCGAGGAGGACGGCTACGAGGAGTTTAGGAGGAGGCTTGGCATGGAACTCGCTGAGCCAGTGCCACGTCACGAGCGTAAAAATGTTATGCGGACTATTGTACGCGTTGCTGTTTATGCTGTTCTTCATCACTGTCTTAGGGAAAAGCTTTTTGAAAATGGTGAGGGCTGTGTCATAGATGCCCCAGCCCAATGGCACCATGACTGTGTGACTTGGACTTCAATGGATAGAAACTGCAAGCTCTGGGGCCTGTGTGCTGAGCTATATTTGGAAAGCTTATTGAACACTATTATTGCCATAGGTTATGTTATGCAACATCTGTGCCTAACCCAAGAACATTTAGCGCAAGGGGTGACCTTGAGAAATGCTGTGCAATTCAGTGGAGACCCTGACCTTGTTTTAAAGACAATGACCAAACTGGAAGATGCCTGCTTACAGCGTTACATTGACCGTCTGGTCCACACAAAAAGTGACAGAACCCTGCTTAAGAAACAGTCTATTTGTAAGAAATCTAAAAGGATTAATTGAGAGAATGATGACGGGACAAACTTGCAATATAAAACTTGGCTGCTGTAGATTTTAAAAAATCAAATGAAAAGGGCTTTGTGATTATCTGTGTTTCTGTTAGAAGGTCTCTGGCCCTTAAGTGAGCTAAAAGTTTTAATGGAGCCTCTGGGTTTGTTTTCAAGAAGCTGTATGACTTTTAAATGAAAAAAAAATGGTTTGTGAGAACCTAGGTCTTGTGTCTTTGTGTAAAAGAGACCCATTTACAGCAAAAAGCTGTGAAGTGGGAGGGGAACAAATCCTAAAAATGTGTTTACAGTGTAACCCTTCTGCCCATCAGAGTTGGCCACAACAGGGGCTGGATTCAGTATCTAGGAGTTCCCTCCCAGTAACACAATGCAAAACCGGGTCAAGCCCCCCACCAGCGGGGCACTGAAGCTCCCCTATGACAAGTTGAAATCACTGAATACTGTGTTAAGTAGTAGGGGGGCCTCAGAGCTGGGGCACCGTGAACCCAAAGTGACGTCAGCTCTGCAGTCTGTAACCAAACTCCTAATAGAATCAAAATTACCTCTGACATTACACAATGGAGAGAAAGTGCAATTGGTGTTTGGGGCCCTCAGAAGGGGGCTCACATCACTAGGCACAAACCTCCAAACTCTCTCAATTCACTGGGTTTTGGAATCCTTGTCCCTTGCCTAGCGAGTGCTACTTAGTTGATGGCGAGTCCCTCCGTCATAAAAGGCCAAGGACAGTTCTACTGTCCTTGATTCACATAATCAGGATAACGACACTTTATTCTTCCTGCCCCAATAACAGAGAAACTGGGGATCCCACAGCCGCCAAAGTGACCATTTGGGCTCCTGTGGGCTCATGCTAGGTGGGGTGAGTGTCCTGTGCAAACGAGATCAGCTCCTGAAGTCCTTTCCCACAACTCACCACCAGATGTCAGGGTAGAGCTCATCCTGCCTCTGCTTACAACACGAAAACAAAACAGGGATGGTTCAGACATGTGTTTGAGTACAATAGAGTTGACTCATCCTGTTCACACCCCCACTGAATAGCGAAGGTAACTGTGATTACTTACCCTTGTTGCTAGAGGGATAAATGTGATGGGTGTGCACCCATAGTAAGGGAAGCGGGTGGGTGAGTTCGGATTAATATGAAATGAAATAAAACCTCAGGAATTCGCAGATGCTATTGGGCAGTTTAAATATAATCCCTGGAGTTGGTAGAGCACTACTGGACAGTGAAAATGACCCAGGAACTGGCAGAACTCTACTGGACAGTTTAAATATGACCCAGGAGTTGTTTGAATGCTATGGGTCACTCTTTCTAGCAATTCAAAGCCATTAAAAGTTTAAAATACTCTATTTACCCAAAAAACCCAAAACAACCAACCAAAAAATCCCACCACACACACACACACACACACACACACACACACACGGGTCTAACCCAAAACTGAAATGTTTGAAGGGTTCACAAATCTTCCCCATGCTTTAGAACAATCATTTGCTCGAAAGACAAATTTTTAAAAGCTGTGGGTGCTTATTATGGTTGTGATACAACCATTTTATTTCAACCCCCAACCCCAAAGTTTAAGCATGAAAGAAACATGTTTAAAAAACAAGCCCCAAAGACATTTACTGAGATCTGCAAAGGGTCCCCACTTGGAAATGGGTACAGTTACATTACAGATTGGTGATTTACTGTTTAATACTGTAAGAAGGCCCTACAGAAAAATGTATTTTAACTAAAAGGAAAAAAATGTGGCCAAAAGCAGCTCGGTTGTGCAGACAGCTTAATTTGTTGGATCATACTAAAGAAGTTCTGTATTAAAATCACAAATGAGTGTGATTCCCCATAGTTTAAATTCCAGGGTCTTGCTAATTAAGAGGTCTCTTGGGTTTTGGTGCTGTTTCTCTCCCTCTCCGTGTGAAAGTTGCAAGCTGCTAATTGTGTTAGTACATCCTTGACAGAGTCTGTTCTCAAAGCAACACTTTGTAACAACAGAAACAGCACACAGAGACTCCCCGCCCTTGTGTTGTATTTATCTGGCTTTGTTAACAATTGTGCTTTAAAATAGAGATAGAGGATGTATGTGGATGGATGCTTGGTGTGGATAATAACTGAATGATCAGGGAGGTGCCAGCCTAAGAATCCAGTGTCCGTCGGCCAAAGAAGGCGTCAACCAGAGGACCCCCGGAGGGCAGACTGGAATCCACCCAACAGCCTCAAGGATGGGAGAACCGAAGAACAAGACGGAGCCGTCAGGAATGTGCCATCTGCTGATTGATTCAGCAACAGCATGATGAAGCAATTCCCATAGGCTGGCATAGCAATAAATTCCTATAAAAATGGACTCTAGAAATGGAAAACTTTGGGGTCTGATTCTGCAAACCAACTTCCAGGCGCGTCAGATGTGCATCTGACAAGGCCCTGCTCCCTCCTCGTGTCCAGGCCACCTGGCCAGTGGCTTGGCATGAGCAACTCTAAGGCTGGTAACTATGATAACAACCTTGCAGAACCTCTCTCTCTGTGTGTGTGTGTATGAATGAATGTGTGAATAAATATGAAATTGAATGGAATGTTATAGCTATAACTAACTGCTTACTATGATTCTTTCTGTATGCACAATAAATGTGGCATTTTGCCTTTTCCCTTTTAATAAGATCCTGCTGGTTTTTATTTTATTGGTATAACAAATTCCCCCACCCCAGATCACAAAAGGGAATGTTAGGGAGGGGTTCCTAATGTCCTTAAGTAGCTATTATTTGAGAGTTGTAGCAATCAAATCAACCTGCTAGCTCCTATTTTGAAGTCTGTTTAAAACAAAGGCTTAGGATGGTGTAAAAACCTCATGTATTTTGGAGACTCTTTCAACAGAAACTCTCTTGAATGGCTGCTGGACTGCAAAAGGAGCCATGCTCCCTGTTTTTAACTCTGAAAATATATATTCTATTATATCACTCGTTGGCCATGCTGTCTTAGTAAATAATGGTGCCTATGTTTCTTGCAGTGTGATCTGTTTAGCATGGAACCAATCACTTTAAACTGCATTTCATCACCGGGCCAAGGTAAAAACCAGTTTAACTGTAGTTTTGCTTAATAACTTCAGGTATTACACAGGTTGGATAGGGATTTGGGGGTAATACTAACTAACATTTTTGCTTGTTCTTTAATCCAAAGGCCCAAACACATGTGGAGGTGGGGTGGGGGGGGGCGTAACTTTCTGCAATTGGCTTTTAAATGCATGTGGGTTTATTGAAAAGTATTTTGTTGCAAACTGTGTTTTAAACTCTCACTCTCTCTCTCTCTCTGTGTAAAAAAATATAGGTGTTTTTTTTTTTTAAGTATATGGCTGCAAACTGATGGTAATGGTGTGTTTCTAATTAACAGGGTGCTTTTTTAATGTGCAAAATGTGTTTTAAACTGGATTTTAAAAGTTGATTTTAAAAGCAGTTTGGTTTTTATTTTGCAAACTGAGGTGCATTTAAAAAAAATGTTTGTGGGTTTGTTGTTTTTTGTTTTAAAGTGGTAGAAATAAACTCAAAACTCCTGTTTGTTGTACAGCCTGAAATGGATTATTTTATTTTAAAGCTCTGACTTTTTAAATAGAAAAACACCCTAATGAATATTTTATTTTTAAGTTTACAAGACAGTTTCGTGTGATTTATAATAATCATAATCATATTGTCTGCTCCACAGTACGGTCAAAACATGAGAGACCCTTAGACCAGAGGGTAAACAAGCTTAAAAGAAAAAGAAAAGCGACAGCTGAAAAGAAAAATTCACCAGATGGATGGATGAAGCCCAGTAAATATATTGTGTTTGGGAGGTTATGAGGTTTTGTATTTTAAGTAAATACATCGGTGTGGGTGAGAAAGATGGTAAAGTTAAGTTTTGTAATATGTCCCTTCCCCCCCAATCGGGAATGTGCAGTTCTCCTGACAATGCTGTAGTCAGAGCTACAGGGACACCTCCACCAGACCAGCCAAAGAACCAGAAATCTGCTTTGAGACCTTTAACAACTCAAAACAGCACAAGAGTGCAGATGAAGCATCAGGACAGTCCAAACCTCAAATACGTCAAAGCCAAGGACAAAACAAAAGACTCTGGTGAAAACCAACCACGCAAACACAACGCCAGTTCCTCAGCGGCCACCTCCACACCAAGCCCTGAGAAAACCGTGAGTGAAAACGCCCACCTACGATGCTTCGTTCAGAAGACTGAGGGACGCTGTATCCTCGGGGGTTCTAAAAGAACGGTATTCTAAAAAAGGTTTGGGGAAAATATGATGCCTCGTTCAGAATACCGGTGAATGGTGTATCTTCAGGGGGTCTAAAAGAACGGAGGGCTGGAAAGCACATCAACAAAGCAAAAGCTTTGGTGGGTGACTTTTTGAAAAATACTTCAATTTTTGGCTCTGCGCAGGCGTGACTAGTCGTGGAAAGGGACCTGGGTAAAAGGGGTACCCTCAAGGATACACATCAGCTCAGGTGTAAACAAAAGGGGGGACAGCGCTTGGTGGACAAACAAATGGCTGCCAAAAAGTTCCAGGCCAGGGTCGCTGTAAAAATTTTAAAAAGGGCTAAAGAGGTAATGGGGAGGGGGGACAAAAAGAGATGCCCTCGACTGGAGGCTCTCAAACTGGAATGTCTGAAAATGGGGAGGTGGAATCAGACTCTCACACAGAGTCTGGTTTAGAAAATTCCCCAGAGGGCTCTCTAGAATGATGGGTCCCCATTTCCTCCCGATGACCCTCACGGAGGCGCCTCGGAGTCTGACTCTCAAATAGCATCTGATGTAGATGGTCCCGTAGAGGAACCCCCAAGTAACCCTGAAAATGCAGAGGTGTGTATGGAGAGAGTGAGAAGTTGGCAACGTGAATTACCTAGATTTGGGGGGTTGGTGTATTGTGAGGAATTTCATTTTGTCAATCTTGAGCGAATAAATTCAGCTCAGCAGGTTGTTGAAGCCATACACAGGGGGATACAGTTAGTTCTCGATGACGTTAATGGTAGGGTAGGCCCTGATGATTATGTTCAGTTACATTTAGAGAGCCGTAATTGAACTAACCCGTTGTTTTCAGTCTGAAGAACTAGGGATGAGCTGTCTGCTGAGGATTTCTTCAATCAGACCTCAAAGCTGCCACAGAGCAATAGAGTTGCATGTCAATGGGACATTGCACCTCGTTGGGACAGTTTTAAAAAAACAGGGGTGGGGGCCGCTCGTAGAGTTTTAAATTCTATCCTCAGTAGTCAAATCATCCATAAAAAAGAGACAATGTTTAGTAGACCTGACTTACACGGCTACCAATCTGTGTTTTGCGCATGGGCTCTTGACCGTCATGTCCGACCATAAACCTACGGACGCAGAATCATTAGCGGGGGCGAGAAAGTTGCATGAGAAACTGGGCTGGTCAGATCAAAAAAAGATTATGCTCAGTGACGTAGCAATGTCTGAACAGCATTTAGGAGTCAACACACAGGTGGTGCTGTATGCGGCGAAAGGGGCTTTTTTTAAATGGGCGGGGGGGCAGTTTACCCCAAGATTTATTTCATCCTGTTGCACGATGAGCATTACTATGGGGTTCTGGTTGTGAAAAAGTTGTTCGGAGCAAAAAAATATGGTGAGTTTTGCCCCATGGTGCACAGTCACGGCCACTCTCACAGGTACAGCTGCTGCCTCTGCTTGAGCGTAACCTGCTCAGACAGCGTGGACGTGCAGCTGAGGTGTCCTCGCTGTAGACTGTATTGTCAGTCCAGAGAGCGTTTAGACAGACACATCGACTGGGCATCGACAGAACAAGCTGAATGCCTGTCTAAAACGTTGTGCGATAAGGGTCAGTCTTACGTGGACAAGCGGCACAGACGTAAAGGGAGGCGCTGTAAGCAGGGTCAGGGTTTGATCGCTGGTGATGTAGACGGTCACCTCGGTTTTATGGACAGCCTTAGAAAGCCCGAATCCTCAGAAAAGTGTATTTGTTATGATTCCGAAATCACACAGGAGACTGGGTTGCACACTCCCAATTACATTTTTGCTATGTCCCTCAAGCCGGAAAAGTCCTGGGAATTTAAGGGTGATGAGTGTCTTTCTATGTTTGTTCAGACCTTTATTGGCAAAGAGTTCCGGGTCTACACGTTCCAGGCGCACAATTCCAAAGGTTACGATGCATACTTCATCATCATTAGACAGTTACTGAAGGAAAAGATGTGCCTAGAACTGATCACTCAGGGTAGTAAAGTAATGTGTGTGGAAGTTAAGGCCCTGGGCATTCGTTTTATAGACTCTTTAAACTTCTTGCCCATGAAGCTTGGTTAGCTCCCGCAGGTGATGGGGTTTGAAGGGTGCAAAGGGTATTTTCCACATTTTTTGAACACTTTAGAAAATCAAAATGACGTGGGGCCTATGCCCGATGTGGAGCACTACGGTGTAGAAAGCATGATGCCCAGGGAAAAAGCAGAGTTTCTCGACTGGTAGCAGGCCCACAGGTAGGAGACGTTTGACTTGCAGAAAGAGCTCGTGTATTACTGTCAGCAGGATGTCAAAATTTTGAGACAGCTTTGTATCCTATACAGAAAAGAGATTATGAAAATGATGGAGAAGGGAGATCTAGTAGAGAGAGAACCTGGTAAATTCACTGAGATAAAACTGTGTATAGATCCATTCTGGTACATAACACTAGCATCTGCCTGCATGGCTATGTACAGGTTTATGTTTTTGGAGCCTAACATGGTAGCTCTTCTCCCTCCAGACAATGATCACAGGCAGAAAAAGATATTCGACCCCGTCTATTCAGTGGCTGTTGTATACCTCTCACCAAGAAACTATACAAATAGGGCATGCTTTACAGGGTGGGGAACTACAGGTAGGCTCCTACTCTTTAGAGGGTTATGCCAGTGTTGACAGGGTACACACAGCCATAGAGTTTAATGGGTGTTCTTTTCCACGGTTGTGCCACCTGTCATTGTGAGAAAGCACAAAACCCTATGACGGGGACAACTTTTGGGTTTCCTTATTACAAGACGCAGCTCAAGACCGACTATCTGAAATAACTTGGTTTTGTAGTGAGGACTCTTTGGGAGCAAGAGTGGGAAGTGATGAAAGAAACAGACAGGGAGCTTGCAGGTATTTAAAATGAGCCCAGTTGCCCTAGCCTCTCGTGCCTAGGGATGCTCTTTTTGGGGGGAGGACAAACGCTATCTGTCTATATTACAAACTTAACTCCGGGGAAGAAATCCACTATTATGATTTTACCAGCTTCTACCCTTTTGTAAAGAAAACCAAAGAATACCCTATCGGACACACCGATATAGTTTATGACAAATTTGGACCCCTTGCAAATTATTTTGGAATTGCAAAACTTAAAGTGTACCCCACACAAGGCTTCTTTTTCCCACTGTTACCTGTCAGAGTGGGTGGCAAGCTTATGTTCCCGCTATGCTGAACCTGTGCGGAAACCGAGCAGCGGGAGATGTGCATCCATACTGACAAGGAGAGGGCCATCCTGGGGACTTGGTGCACGGTGGAATTGAACACGGCCATAACGAAGGGGTACGCGGTGGCAAAAATATATGAAATCTGGCTTTTTAATGAAAAATCTGATGAACTCTTTTCAGAGTACATCAAATGACACCTCCACCAGAAACAAGAGGCTTCAGGGTATCCCAGCTGGTGCACAGACGAAGAAAAACAAAATAAGTACATGAACGATTTCTACCAGAAAGAAGGCGTGCATTTGTGCCAACACGAGATCAGGTTTAACCCCGCTGAACGCCAAATCGCTAAACTCTTTCTAAATTCCCTCACGAGCGAGATCCCGCCAGATCAGCACATCACCGAGTTTGTGTCGGCAGACCCGAAAACATACGGGTATAAGCTGTCAGGAGGAAAGGCCTGTATGAAAGTCAAAGGTATTACCCTGAACTTGGCAAACTGTCAAAAGATCAACTTTGAGAGTTTGAAAGATCTAGTCCTGGACTATTGCACGGGCCTGCGAGAAAACACCTCAAAAAAGAGAGAGGTTCAGCAGCCCTCTATCGTAAGGAGCAAAAATCAGTGGTAAATAGAGACCAAAACCCTTAAGAAAACACAGAAAGTCATTTACAACAAGAGGGTCCTAGGAGAAGGCTTTAAAACCCTGCCCTACGGATTTTAGAATGGATACGAGGTGGAAACACCCCTTTTCTGCAATTCTCGCGGGCCCTAGCAACTGTGGGAAAAGTTACTTTATAAAAAAATGTGTTGGATAATGCCAAACAAAACATTGTCTGTTATGCCTGAGAATATTGGATAACATGGCTATAAAAAGCATGGCAAGATACACATGTCAGGGCTTGTTGAAACACATTTTGAGCAAGGCTAGGCATGCCCAAGAATTTAAATGTATTTTTTACAAAATTCATCTCCATCCGGTCGTTTTGCACTAAGTCGTTAGATTACAATTTTAAAATCCAGTCAAAAGATAAACCCTTGCTCTGATGATGTAAGAAAAACACTGAGTGATAGCCGCAGGCGACAGAGCGGGGGTCTTGTAATTGTCTATTGTGAAACACAATGCCTGTGGCATTTTTGTTTAAACATTTCATAATGCTTTTAGGAAACAACATGCTCTTCGGGGGGTGCCCGTATGAGTCTAAAAACTCTTCACGGTTACGCTCCGCCAGACACAAGGCAAGCCAGTGTTCACCAGGTTGGTTGTGTGGATGCGCGATACAAACCTAGGGGTCTCTGAGACAGCTTGTCGCCAGGGAGCCAAATCACAAGGGAACACATCTAAGAAATTCTTTTTTGTGTAAGGCACCTTGATAAGACACATGAGAGCTGCACGGTGTCCATGTTCACATATGGTCAAGCAGAACGTCTCTCCTCTGATTTCTCTCTATGATGTTGTCAGAAACCCCATGCACGATTAGATTGATGGTGATGGTTAAAGCCTTCCCAAAACGTATTTCTGCTCTCAGGTTCCCGGTTTTAATCAGGGAATAGTCATCGGTGCATTTCTGGTCGGGAGACAGGTAAAAGGCAAACAAGGTGTAACCCTGTGGAAACGCCTCACGGTCGATTAACAGAGAACGATCTGTCATGTGTTTACCAGTGTCTGTACCAGATTAATGTATTCTCTCACGCAGCATCCTGCCTCCAAGTCTGGTTGCAGAGGCTTGGTTGGTATCTGTTCACCATCCACATACAAGGCCACAAAATTAATATCATAATGTTTAAAATGAAAGGGATTTTTAGTGTAACTTCCACTCAAGGCATAAGACAAACCCTAGGACAAGCATTTTGGGTAACTGTCCCAAAAAACAGGTTCTCCTGGTTATTGACCCTGCTGCCCACGGGGATGCTAAACACTTTCATTCCCACACGGTCCATGGGATATTTAGCATTTGTGGTAAGCAGGGACTCCACGTGCCCCAGACGAACGCTCAGGGCCACCCGCACTTTCTTCACAAAAAGCGATGCTGATACAATGCCAATTTAAAGCCTTCGGCTGCATTGCCCATTAAACAGAAAGCGTCTTATCTGCGCGTCAGTTTAAATTTTCACATCCACTCCGTTCAACAAATGAGACGTATCTGTTCTGATCTGTCTTTATTTCAATGGTAATGGTATCGATGTGGTGTTTTCTGACAGGAACGTGATGAGGTTTATCGTAGGTGATGGTGACAAACTCATTGTTCCTTCCTCAGACAGGGACACAGTGTAACAGGGGAACAGAAAAGTCTCTCACAAACTGGTGTTCTACAATATCTGTTTACAGATACAGGGAATTAACTCCCCCTGTGATGTCTGCCCAGAAGGGGAATTTTTGGACGCTGCGCTTGGGGCCCAAACCTGGAATGTTGGCTAGCTCCCTGCTGGTAGAAAACATAAAAGTAAAATCAGCGGATTTAAAGCTAACTTTTCTACCCACAGGGTCATCGTTCATGACCACCTCAGGCGGTGGGGAATGACGAGCCACGGTACTGTTCATATGATCCAATCATTCGGGTATGGACGAGTAATAACCTCGTCGTAGGATAAAACTCTAGGCCATATCTTCAAAGGTGATTTCAAAAGGGGTGTTCTCGCGGATAGTGTTCCAGCTGTGCGGGTGTTGTATTTCCACTAACCCCACCTTCCAGGCACCCGGGAGATCCAAGGGCTTAATTAGCTGTATTGTAAAGTTCGAGCTGGTGTTTTGAGGAAAAACTGCAGAGCTGGCATTGCTGGGCAAAGTCATTTAAAACCCGCTGTCACTCATTTTTTGCTCCCTCAGTCTTTGCAGGAGGAATCTTTTTGTTTGTTTGTGTCTAAACGTCAGAATTGAGAAGCTTCCACCCAGCTGAGAAACTTATCCCCCGCCCCCCACAAACCATTTCACCAGTAGCTGCTTTTTTCTCCCTTTTCCTTTCTCCGCTAGAACTTTTTCGATCCTGCAAATCTTGTCTTGTTTGGGGTTTACTTTTTGTAAATCTTCAGGGTAAAAATATCCAGTAACTGTCTCACTCTCGTAATCTTTTAATCGGTATACAGGTCTCGGGCTCCTGGTTCAGGCTTCATCCACTATAAATATCTCATTGGTAAACGTCTGTTCACAACCTTTTTCAAAAGCTCCTTTGGTTTTAGATAGTCTCACGTGGTCGCCTTTTCTAAAAGGGGCAACAACCGGTTTTATTTTAAAACCGTTTCTATCAACCGGTTTCCATATCTTCAGAGAATTGGAAGGGTTAACATCGGCGGGTCTGGTACGTAGAGTTCTGTAAAAGCTCTCGTTGTAACTCTTCGTAAAGTCAGGTAACAGGTCAATGTGGCGAAAGGCGTTATGGGCTGTAAAATATCGCCACATCCTCCACATCTTTTTCAAGTTCTGTTAAAATGGCTCCACAACCCCTGCTTTGACTTCATTATCAGTGACAAAAAGCGTTAACGCTGTGCCGTTTCAACAATCTGCTAAAAGGTTTGTTTCAAAATTCTTTCCACCGATTAGTTTGTCATTTTTGAGGCACGCGACCTTGGCTAAAAATAGCTTCCAAGGCCTTGGATTCCTCACCGCTCATCTTGTCTTTTAGGCCTAAGGCCCAGGCATATTTGGATAGAACGTCTGTCACTGTGAAGATGTATTTAAAACCGCTGTTGTGTTTGGAGAAGCGGTGCATACGGACCAAATCTGCCTGCCATTGCACGTCCACATCTGAAACAACGGTCCTGGTTCTTTTAAAACGTATTCGAGCTGGTTTGTGTAAAGCGTAAGCATCCTGGTGTGAAAGCCAAGCTCTGACCTGTCTTCTATTTAAAGTTTTAGGATGCTTTTTGGCCACTTGAAAAAGAAGATTGACCCCGTCAAAGCCCCCAGCTTTCCTGGGGGTTTAACAGATTTTCTTTAACAGAGCCGTCTGTGGAGACATGGCTGTTCCTGGGACCGTCTTTTACGAACACAAGTATGGAGGGGGACACGTTCATTCTGGCACATTTAAATAAGTTTTATTAATCGCCTGGTTTAACACAATCTTTTACAGCCACCTGAAACAAAGGACGCCATGATCCCTACCATGAGGGAGTCTGAGATGGTTCATTCTTCCATTTTTGTCCTTTTCTGGATTTTCCTCTTGAGATCTGGGTCTCAGACAGGAGCAAAAACAGCTGATGCGCGATGGATTTACTCCCACAGGGCTACCGATGTGTAACTTCTCAAAGGCCTCTAGAAAGGCATCGTCGAGCTGTTGAGAGATTTTCAGACAAAAAACAGTGTAAGCACCCCACTGCCTGTTTTTAGATTTATGTAATGCCAGGTCGATTCCTAACCCCATCACACCCCCATGATCGACTGTCGCTTCTTAATCATTCATTTACCTGAGCGCCATCTTTCCCGTTCACCTTGTGACTCCCCCAAGCCACAATCGCCTTCCAACTTTAGGGCCTGGACAATGAGAGGCTGTCACACTCATCGGGGTGCCTCACAAAGGTTTGGATTTTGGGGTCGGGTTCCGACGTATCCATCAACGGTTGAGTCAAAGGGCCCTCCTCGGAACTGTCACTGCCGTAGCGCTTTCTCCACACAACTCCAAAGGTCCTCGGAGCTAAAACAAAATCTGAAGGTCTCACGGGGGTGGTAAAGGAGTCCATGTTTCCTCTCAGCCTTTCCACAATTTCTAAAACATGTCTTCTTGGTGAGAGATGGCTTCCTCTGCCCAGCGCTGGGACTTATGGGGTGATGGTGCTGCACTCTGATTGGCAGAGGGCGTTGGGAGGAGTTCTTAGAGGGCTCACATGACCCTCTTCTGGACGGTTCACCCAATCCGAGAACCTGCCCCATTTTGGTCAAATCTCTTCTCGGGGCGGTCCTCTGCAGCCGAAACCCATCGCAATTGGTAGAAGGTGGTGGGAGGAGTTCTTAGAGGGGTCACACGAAGCACTTCCGGACGGGTCACCCCACCCTGGAACTCCCCCCAGTTGGTCAAATCTCCTCTCGGGGTGGTCCCCAGTGGCTGAAACCCCTCCTGATTGGTAGAGGGCGGTGGGAGGAATTCTTAGAGGGGTCACACAAACATCTTCCAGACAGATCACCCCACCCCGGAACTCCCCATGATTGGTCAAACCTCCTCTCGGGGTGGTCCCCAGTGGCTCAAACCCCTACTGATTGGTAGACGGTGGTGGGGGGTATTCTTAGAGGGGTCACACGAACCACTTCCAGACAGATCACCCCACCCCGGAACTCCCCATGATTGGTCAAACCTCCTCTCGGGGTGGTCCCCAGTGGCTCAAACCCCTACTGATTCGTAGATGGTGGTGGGGGGTATTCTTAGAGGGGTCACACGAACCACTTCCAGACAGGTCATCCTGCCCCGGAACTCCCCTTGATTGGTCAAATCTTCTCTTGGGGCGTTCCTATCAGGGTGAAACCCATCCCGATTGGTAGAGGACAATGGGAGGAGTTCTTAGAGGGGTCACATGACACACGTTGCTTCTGGTCATTTGTCTGCCTTGACCCTGGAAATAATACCTCATGGCTTGGGACTTCCAGTGACGGTGGGTAAGGCTTACGAGGGCCAAGGGTGGGGTTAACGTTTGATTGACGGTAGGGCCCTTATACTACTGGAGCGCCTTCTTCTGTTTCTCTCCCGCTTCATTCCCCAAGCACTCGGCCAGGACAGATATCATTTAGGACCTCAGTTGCCACCAGCTGGACAGAGGGACTTGGGTCTTTCTTGAGGAACTGGAGAGCTGAAATGACAGAGGACAACATGCTACTGTACAGACTGTCAAATCACAGCTAAGCGTGATCACAGAATCTTGAACTACCAGAGCTGAATGATCACATTGTAAAATGTGAAACTGGGCTCAGTCCTTCTATTGGGATGGAAAATACATGAGAGATGAATCTGCCTCACTTTTCATATTGTCACCTGTGCCTGAAAATAGCTGGAGACTTACTATCTCTGAATACCACGCTACAGAAGCTCTCCAATACAAAGAAAGCTTTAGGTTCCTCCATTGGCTCCCTTCCATGCTCCCAACAAGTGGGGAGGCCCTGACTCGACCAGAAAGTCATCCACTCTGCTGTAAATGGAAGAAGGTCCATTGTTTCAATAGCTTCCACTTTTAAGTTTATTTTCCATCTCTATTCAGGAGCCACAGTCTGAGCTCCAATAACCCTGGAATTGAACATAGGCCAGGTCCAAGCTGGTTTGTGCAGGATGCAGGGCACCTACTGGAAGAAAAATTGCTGGTGGGAAATTTGGGGTAGCAGAAAGTGGCTACAATTTCTCCTCACCTGGGCAGTCCACAGAGAGCCAATAAAGCCCAAAGAGTGGATAGCACTGGCTGCGGAGGGGGCCTTGCCAGGACAACCAGGAGATGCACGGACTCACATCACACCCCCTGCAGCTGCCTCCTTCAGGGGAAATTAAAGCTGACTTTCTACTGGGCAAGACTGAATTTGTCCTTGGATGTGTGGCTGATGCACTTTGAACCAGTGGTATCGGTTACTGCTGCTTGTCAGCTAAATTCCTTTAGAACTCACGGATGAGCAGAACTTCAGCTGTATTTATTACTTACACATCAGCAGATGGTCCAGGTTCAGCCATTTCATACGCTGCCTGTCTGTGTGTTCCAGGATGATGCCTAAATACACAATGGAAAACAAACAACAACAATAAAACCTTCCCTTGTTGAGTGCAAAGTGATATTAGCAGCCCCTAGACAGGTCTTTGGCCTCTCCTACTGTGGACCTAAGGGTGAGCTGTGGGCAAGAGGATGCTACTGCAGTTTAGAGTCCACACTGAAGAGAATGAGAAAGACTTTTTTTTTAAGAATGTTTACACAAAACCCATTTGCTTTAAAGAGTCTGTGTTCCTCTTGCCACTGCTGTCAGTTATTGGAGACATACTATGGTAGTGTCTTGGTCTAGTGGTCTGATCAAAGGCCTGGGGCCAGGAATAAGTGAGTTCTAAGCAGGGATCCCACAAGGTGACTGACAGGTGGGACTTAGGCCACAATGCCTGCCTGTCTCACCTGGGTATGCTTGGGAGAAGAGGGCACACGGCCAAAGCGGAGGAACCTTTTGCCTCCTTGACAAGGTGGTGTGGCCAGGAACCTGAAAGAGCAGGTGCTGAGGGCAGGTGGGCTGCATGCCTCCCAATGATGAAGTAGTAGTGAAGAGCACTGAGCAACACTGTGGGTGGGTCTGCACTTTGAGCGGGGGGGATCACTCCCAGTTCAATGGAACAGGCCCACTCTAGCTCGGACAGCGCTCGCATACTAAAATTAGAATGTAGCTAAAGCAGCACGAGCAGTGGGAGGAGCTAGCCACCTTGAGAATCGACTTTGGGGTTTGGATGGGATCATACTTGGGGTGGTTAAACTTCCTCCTGCTCCTGCCATCGCAGCTACTCTCTATTTTTAGCACTCAGGGCTAGTGCGGGTATGTTTCATCAAGCTGGGAATTAGACCCCCAGCTCCAAGTGTAAACATGCCCTATGAGACAGTGTCCCAGCCTCTACTACTAAATGACTGCACCGTGCTTTCCCTGCAACAATCCCAAAGCACTTTATAGCAAGTCATGATTTTCTCCGACCACCACACTGGAAAGGTAGGGATATTAACATCCCCATTTATGTATGGGAAGCTGAGGCATAGAGAGATTAATGGCAGCTCAGTGCTGCACAGTGGGATTTTTTCTCTCTCCCTCAATGGGAATACCAAAAGGGACACTGGGCATCATCTCTCACCAGCTAACTTGGCTGCAACTGCCCGGATCTCTTCCCATCTGCTAAAGAAGTACATGATGGTGTTTTTGTACAAGTTCTCCAGCAGCTCGGCATTCTCTTTGGCCTAGAGGAAATCAGGGACACATGAGCTCTCTCTGGCTAGAAGTGCCCTTTGACTGCCAGCACATGCTTTTACGAGCCACAGGTAAATCAGAGAAAGAACAGGTGACTGGGTGGACGTGGGAAAAATGGGGATCTGTGGCAGATTTACATTTCCCATCACCCTCAGTCATATATCCCACTCTGACCGCTATTTCCATTACCGTCACACATTCCCCCCACACCTCTACACCACCACATACCACTCCAGTCAAGAATCTCAGACACTTCAACAGCTCACTCACAAGGTGTCTGCAAATGTCCACCTGGAGCTCTTCAGGCTTCAGCTCGGCTGTGCCATCAAGGTGTTCATTCACGGCAGTTTGGAGCCTCTTCAGTCCCAAAAAAGGGACACAGAGGTGAAACGTAGCTCTGCATTCCTGAAAAAAGGAAGCGTGTCACACCATTTAATTGTTCCCTACTGAGTGCTTTGGTCATTCAAAGGGAACTCATCTGCTTGACTGCTCATCTATTCCAGGATAAAAAGGGATTCATCTGGATGTAATTGGCAGAAAACATGCAGGAATGACTAATAGAGGGGAGAGCTTCCACTGCAACCTGGAGGTAGCATCAATGTCTTTTTGGAACAGATCTACCTACGAAAGCTGCTTCACCAGGTCTCTCTTCTGTTCTGGGGAGGCAGGGGCCTGGGGTGCAGAGACAGACAGGAAGAGAGAGCTGTCGGGCTCAGACCCATGACCTATCCTGGATTCTGGTGAGGCAGCCATGGACCAACCTGGCGGGAACTGACTCAGCAGGAGGGCAATGAACTGAGGGGGGAATTTGGACCTCCAGAGCAGGCAGGAATAGCAGAGCTCCCCTGTCATTGGGAGGAAGATTCCTTTGGCTTAGTAAATAAGTCACTCTCGGTCTTACCACTGAAACCCTGGGGTTCGGGTCTTGCAGGTGCAGCAGAAGTGTGACCCAGCTCTGTCGAACCTGCTCGGCGAAATAGCCCTTCCATTTTCTTTTGGTCAGGCGGGCCAGGATGCCAAATAGGACAAAGGACCATAAACGAAGAGCATCGTCCTCCTACAGCCAAGAAAGCCCCACAAGTTAGTAACTAAGGGACAATCACATCACGTACCTCGCACAGCCATCTCTTCTACGCTAAAGTTGAGGGATTCCAACTACAGCTAGTCGGGAACACTTTCATGAACTAATTTTTGTTTCGAATTTGCTGATTCATTAAACTATTTGAGCGACAGTTCCATTTTGATGAAATTCCTCCAGAAGCCAGGCAGGGGTCCTTAGAAACCTGCCTGCTGTATTGCCAGTGCACCCATTCAGCTCCCTGGAAGCCGATCTAGCAGGCTGACTGGGATCGTGGGCTTCCAAACCCCCAGCGTCTGGGACCCTGGCTCTCAAATTTGCAACTCCCTGGCACTTCTAGCTCCCACAGTTTCCTGGGTTCCCAGCACCGGGATAGTCTGAGAGCAGACTGCCCGGACCCAAGGCTTTCAATAGAGCTCGGCTAAGAAGAGGAATTCTGTTTCACAAAGAGTTTTGAAGTTTGGGGAGAGGGATTGCCACAAATAGGAACAAAACCAAAATTTGACATCTCAAAATTCTCTGCAAAATGGAATCATTCCAACCCTCTCACAAAAAAATGGTATAGAGCAGGCCCAACGCTCTCTATTGTACCTTGGAACCCCCTTTTCATGGTTATCTAGCTACCTAATCTAGTATTCAGACTTTCTTTGAGGTTCTCAGTGGCAAGAAAGAAGAACAGAAGGGGGAGACTGTGGGAGCAGGGATGTCATCCCCATCCTCCTAATGTTCTCCTCCTCCGTAAAACACCTCTCTTCCCTGGGGCCGAAACATCTCTTCACTCTGACATGAGCAATGCCCAGGGAGTAAATGGAGTCTAATCAAGATCGGTTGAACTGGGGCTGGAGAGTTCTGGTCACATACGTTGTCAAAGTAGGTCCGGATCTCTTGGGTGAGGTCTCTGAAGGAAGAACCTATGTCCTTCTCTTTCAGCTCCTTCAGGACTTTGGCCACTGCTTTCATGCTCTCGCCAATGACTTCAGAACTGAAAGGGTCACTTAAGGCCCTGATCAGGATGACCATAAGAAACTTCTTGTGCTTTTTCAGCTGGACAAACATACGACATTAAAGAACACTGATCACTGATCACACTTCTAATAAATTTTCTTTAGCAGTTATGAAGCTGTGGGAATTTCATCTCCCCCTCCCACCCCCCCATTCCTCCTCCCACCCCCCCATCCCCTAAATATACCTATAGCTATATTTCAGACCAGGTTTGAGCTACAATGAGCCAAACTTGGTGCCATAATACACCTGTGTCATCCTATTATTAGATTCCTAGTTACTTAGATTCCAAGGCCAAAAGAAACCCTTGTGATTATCCAGTCTGACCTCCTGCATAACATTGAACTTCCCCGAAATAGTCTCTGTTGGAACTAGAGTGTATCTTTTAGAAAAACGTTCAATCTTGATTTTAAAATTGCTAGTGACAGAGAATCCACTACAACCCTTGGTAAATTGTTCCAATGGTTAATTAAAATTACCATTAAAAATCAATGCCTTATTACCAGTCTGAATTAGTCTAGCTTCCTTTTCCCCCATTGAATCTTCTTATACCTTTGTTTGCTAATGGGAAGAACCCATTCTCAAAATGTGTTCCCCATGTGAGTAGTTCTAGACTGTCCTCAAGTCACTCCTTAACCTTCTCTTTGTACAGCTAAATAGATTGAGCTCCTTGAGTCTATCACTAGCGGTATCTTTGCCAATCCTTTGAGAATTCTTGGGACTCTTCTCTGAATCCTCTCTAATTTATCAGCATCCTTCTTGAATTGTGGACACCTGATCTGGACACAGCATTCCAGCAGTGCTCACATGAGTGTCATATTCAGAGGGAAAAGAACTTCTTTACTCTTAGTCAAGATTCCTCTCTTTATGCCTCTAAGAATCATTTCAGCCCTTTTGGCCACAACTTTGCATTGGGACACCTTATGTTCAACTGATTCTCTGCCATGACTCAAGTGGTTTTCAGCATCATTGCTTTTTGGGATAGAGTCTCTCATCCTGTAAGTATGGCCTGCGTTTTTTTTTTTTTTGTTCCTAGATGGAGACATTTACACATGGTCATATTAAAGTGTACAGATTGTTTGCTTATGCCCAACTTAGCAAAGGATTTAGCTTGTTCTGTATTGACTGCAAAGAGGTTACTCGGGTATGTGAGAGAGCAGAATTTGGCCTAGTGCATTGTGTGCAGCTTCTGTAAACTCCGAACAACTATTTTCCTTGGTTTCTCTAATTATGCTGCATTCTAGTCAGTATTCTCTCTTACCTTCTCAGGCACCCCATAGACTAAATTTCCCAGGCCTCTTACAGCCATCTGCCGGACAATGCTGTTCCTGTCATGTGACTTTTCTTCCAAGATGTGTAAGACTGGCTTAAGGAACTTCTTCTCCCTGAGCATGGGATCACTCATTAGCTGAAAGAAAATCAACCTGTCCATTAGCCCCAATAGGATCATTAAGATTGGGAATAGAATTTGAGCAGACATGTCATACACTAAAAACAACAAGGAGTCCTCCTACAGCCCCAGTCTTGAGGATACAGACAAATATGGCTACCCCTCTGATACTTGGCACATAATACACTGTAACACAAATGAGAAATTCCACAAAAATAAGAAAGGTCTACAAAACATGGAGCTTTCCTTTTGGGCACTAGAATAGGGATCCACTCACCTCTTGAGAGCCTCTTAGTGGCTGGGTATGGTATCACAGTCCTTTTCTCACCCCTGGTGCACCCTGCCAGCCGTCCTCAGTGCGTCTTCTGTGGCTCAGGCCTCTGGCTGAATCCCAAAGTCCAAAGGAACCCCTTCTTGGATAGTCCAGAACAGTCCCATTGCCCTCACTAGGGTCTCCAGCCCCAACTCTGGGTCCTTTACATTCTGCCCTTTGTTCAAGCTCTCCATTAGCATTGTCCCCTCCATGGGGCTTATGCCACTGTTGGTGGTAGGGGAACCTGGGCCTGCCCCTAACTCTGGGTTCCAAACCATGGATCCTATAAACAGGAGCTAGGCACTGCTTGATTTCAGGTCATTGTCGCTTCTTCCTACCGGCCACTTTTAGCTTCACCCTCACCTCAGGGTTAAAGTTCTTCGGGACTCTCTTCCTGAAAACCCAGCTTCAGTAAAGGCTGCCAGAATCAAACTCTGGCTGTCCCCTGAATTTCTGTGGCCAGAGAGCAGCGCCCTTTCTTGCCCCTCCAGTTCCTGCGAGGAACTGACCTGCTAAAGCCCTTCAGCTCCTTTTAACCAAGCCTGATGGGCTCGGATTGGCTGCTTTCATGAGGCCTCTCTAGACAGACCCAGACTGGGGGCTCTTTTCCTGGGGCAGGGTGTAGTAGGACCATGGGGCCTCTTGTAAGGAGCCTTAAAGCCCAGGTACAGCCCATCACGGGCACAGAGAGGTTGTTTTTCTTAGAACCAGATAAGCCCCGAAGATAGTTGCTTAGCATAAGTGGGAAATATGATGCAGATTTTGGAGGAGGACTGTGGAAAGGGAGGATGCTCCAGCAGGTATCCCCACACTAGCCTAGGACTTAGAAGACCCAGGTTCCATTTCCTGCTCCCTCAAAGACTTCCTGTGTGACCTTGGGCAAGTCACTTAGCCCTTCTGTGCATCAGTTCCCTGCCTGTAAAATAGGAAACATAGTCCTTCCCTACCTCGCAGGAGTGTGGTGGGGATACAGACATTAAAGAGTTTAGAGGTACTCCGATACTAGAGTAATGAGAACCTAAGATAGACATTAATGTAGTTGTAGGTTGCTTGGTTGGTAGTATTAGGACACTAGGTTCATTCAGAAGATGTGCTGAGCTAAACCAAAATCAGGAGCTGTTGGTTAGGATCAGCACTAGGACTTGGCAGAAGAGGTCCAGTCATCCAAACTCTGTCCGTATCTCTCTCAGCCAGCACCTGTGGTTGTGTAGCTAGTATAGGCAATGACGGCAATAAAAACCACAGAGAGAGAGAGAAGGACTCAGAAAGGTATCGTGAAGTTCCTGGTGAGGTTTCCATATAAAGGAGGACCTATTCTACTGTCTAAAATGACAATTACTCCTATGAACTGAACTGTAGAACTCCCGAAAGAAAGGCAGACAAGAGTCTAATGGTGAAACTGCTCTTCAGAGCCCTGTGTCTTACCTGGGCAAGGAAAGCTGTGCTGGTGACTCGGTGGTTTTCTGAGGGGGAATTCACCCAGGGGAGGAGGCTCTGTATGATCTCAGGTGTTATGAGTCCAGATCTTAGCAGAAGCCTGGAAGACAAAAGAAACCGCTCATGGGCTAGATTGCACACTTCAAAAAATCAGCTGCTCTGAGCATACAGCTCTGATATCTAGGAGTGGGAGCTGTGTGTTTCCACCCAGGACACCCTCGCACCCCCCGCCCACAAAGCTATAAATGGGAGGTTCCCTCTCAGCCACTCTATTGGCTACTCATTCCCAAGGATAAAATGATGCCTCCTAGATCTCTTACCTCACCAGCAGACACACTCCCTCATGGTGTGTCTTGGGGTTTTCCACAAGAGTCCAAGTCCTCTGCTTCCTGAGCTCTCTCACCAGTCTCTCATTCCCACCCTTGAAAAGCACAGATTCTAATGCTTTGATAGAAAGCCTGGGGAAAGAGAGGCACAGAACTGCAGCAATCAGGAGGAAGGTGCAGCTTGAACAGAGAGTCAGGAAGCCCCGGTTACTTCTCAGGTCTGCTGTTCAATCGACAGTTCATCCATTGGCAATGTCCTGGACACCAGTGTCCCTGGAAGGACTTGATGCTGGGAGGTAAGTTTCAGTCTCATACATCTCATAGGACTAGTTTTGCTAGGGACAAAATTTTGCAGTCCTTTTTCATAGAATCATAGAATCATAGAATATCAGGGTTGGAAGGGAGTTCAGGAGGTCATCTAGTCCAACCCCCTGCTCAAAAGCAGGACCCATCCCCAATTAAATCATCCCAGCCAGGGCTTTTTCTCTTTCTGCAAGGAGTATGGGCACTAGCAGAGTACAGTGATATGGAAAAGATACATGATCAGGACCAGAAACAGGGGGCATAGAGTGTGGTGATCACTAATGGACATTTTGGGGTCATATCTCCAGATAGACAGAGTGCTGAGGGTTTGCACTTGAGTCAGCACTCTGGTCACTATTCGTACTAATTCGGTTCCTCACAGAAGGCCTAATTGGATAGAGGTGTACCTGATTACGAGGTCAGATTGGAGCTAGTGAGTCAAGGAACCAATCATTCCATTAACAGGGAAACTGTATAAAAGGACATGGGCAGGAGCCCTTTGAGGGGAACAGACAGAGAAAGAAACTTGGGTTACCAGATGTCCCAATATTTGGGGCTTTATCTTATACAGGTGCCTATCCCCCCCCCCCCCCCCGCCCGCCCTGATTTTTCACACTTGCTGTCTGGTCACCCTAAGAGAAACAGAAAGACAAAAAGCTAGGAGAGCCTGACAAAGTGAGGTCTCTGAGTGGAAACACCTTACCCCCCACCTGACTTTTGGAGAAGAGCTTAGAAAGTTGAGATACAATATAAAGGTGCTATGTATTGGTAGGGGGATTAAATAGACTATACGTTGGTGTTTACAAGCAAAAAAGTCTCAACGCGGTCTGTGTTTGTGGAAGATGTGGGGGTGCAACACCCCTCTCTGTCACAGCTGGGGGCTCATCAGGGATTTCCCTGTTATCTATGCAAATGGAGAGCCTGTTGGAGAAGCCGGTGTAGAGGTTTGGCAGTCCAGGCGATGGAGGGAACACTGAAATGGGTGATGAAGCAGCAAAGAGAAGTGTAGAACAGGGGTTCTCAACCTTTCTGTTTCTGAGCCTCCCCCCACCCTCAACATGCTAGAAATACTCCATGGCCCAGTTTCAGGCCTCTGCCCTGCCAGGCATCAGAGTTTGGGGCTCCTGGCTCCAGATTTTAACCCCACAGGGTGCAGGGGCTTGAGGCTTTAGTGCAGGTGCTGGGCTCAAGGCTTCAGCTTTCTGCCCTGAGCCCCAGCTAGTCTAAAGCCAACCCTGCTTGGCAGACCCCCTAAAACCGGCCCGGTTGAGAACTGCTGGTGTAGAACAGTGGTCTCCAAATGTTTTGGCTCACGCACCCCCAGGGTGACCTGCCGCAGTCGCGCCACCGATGGAAGACCTGCCGCAGGCGGGCCGCCAGAGGGGAGCACCAGCCATGGACATGCAGAGCTGCCGCCGAATGAAAAAAACGGCGGAGTGCCATCCAGCGGCGCTACTGTTGCCATGCCCCCCCCCCGGGATCATCCCGCGCACCCCAGTTTGGAGACCGCTGGTGTAGAAGACCCGACAGACCTTCCAACAATCCCAGCAGGCAGAAAAACAGCCTTTCCTTGCCCGGTAGGTTTAACAGCAAAAGAGTCGGCAGGAATTTATATGGGAGCAAGCCCAGGTCTGGCAACAACTCCTCCAAAGTTTGGTGAGTCCCGTGACAGGAAATGGAAACCAGGCACAGGAGATCAGACTGTAAAATGGGACCCGCGAACAACCCCGATGTGTTTTTGGTTACTCTTCAAGGAGGAGCAGTGAGACCTCCTAGGGACAGAACAATGTGGGCCCTTCAACTGACACCCTATTTAACCGGGGAAGCACATCTAGGGCTTTTAGTGATGAGCAGGCAAGAGATTGTGACATGATTAAGGCAGCCATGCTGGACGAGGTGGGGCCTGTCCACAGAAAAGTACTGCCAGAAATCTAGAGTTGAAAGATGGATTGAGGGATTATGCCTCTGTGCATTTGGACAGAAATTAAAAGATTGGGCCACTCATTGGTAAGGCCAGATACTCAGACCGTGGGGGAGATCATGGATTATTCAGAGTCTCCCTGAGCATACCCGAGTATGGGTTCTGTGGCGCCAGCCAGTTCATCTGGACCCCACAGTTAAAGTGAGAGGAATTTGCAGAGGCGGACATTCCCAGAGTGAGTCAGTGGTCTAAGGGACTAGATTTGAGAAGGACCAGAGTGCCTACAGCTGGGAAGGGCAGCAAGAAGAAGAGGGAGGAGCCTCAAGGAACTGTAGTGGGAGCTTGGCCTACGGCGTGCTTCCGACATGGACCTGAAGGACATCTAAAAAGAGACTGTCCGAAAATGGACTGTGGGTTTGCCCAGTTTTGTGGTTGGGACAAGACTCCCAGGCAGGGAAGAAAAAAGAAAGTACCTACCATATCGGTCTGGGTAGGGAGGAGCCACCAAAGGGACTAATGGACACAGCTTCATCTTGTTTGCTAATCAGGCAGGAGTTAGTGAAACCCCACTGGATACTTCCCAGAGGTAGGATCAAAACTGAATACCAGGTCCATGGGGACAAGAAATTCTGCCCAGTGGCAGAGGTGACTCTGAAAATTAAGGGGAAGTTTAGGCAGAAACATGTAGGGGTAGTGGATGGATTGCCCCACTGTCTTCTACTGGGCATGGACTGGAATCCCTTTCTAACAGGGACACCAAGGCAGGTATGGAGGCCCAGGAGGGTGGAAATAAAACCTGAAGGGCCAGGTAAAGAGGAAATATATGTAAAGGGGCTGGAGGAACCTAGACACGAAAGTAGAGACAAGAGGGAGGAGAAAGAAAACAAAGGTCAAGCGTAAAGGTGACTTAAGATCATCCAGTGGGGTCAAACAGTCATCAGAGCCCTTACCACCAGGATCTCAGGAGCAGGCATCCCTAGAACACTTTGGAGGGACTCGGAGCAGTCTGTGTCCATGGAAGAGGCCAGGGCACAGCCTACCACCCCGTCACATATAGGTACCTAAAATGGGCCTGCACATGGGCCAACAGCATGAGCAGAATCTATACTCGTGTCTGCAGCGCCAGCAATCACATAGCTAGGTACCCATCCATCTGAACAAATTCAAGTTTTGTGGACAAAACTGAGGCACCCATCTTGAAAACCTGACCCACTGTGGCCACTACATAAGATCAGCCTTACTGGGTCGGTCCAATGGTCCCTCTAGTCCAGTACACTGTCTTCCAACAGTGGTCAACGCCAGCTTCTTCAGCAGGAATGAACAGAACAGGGCAATCATGAAATGATCCAATCCCTGTTGTCCAGTCTCAGTTTCTGGCGGTCAGAGGCCTAGGGACACCCAGAGCTTGGGGTTGCATCCCTGACCATCTTGCCTAATAGCCATTGATGGACCTGTTCTCCATGAACTTATCTAATTCTTTTTTTTTTTAAACCCAGTTATACTTTTGGCCTTCACAACACCCCTTGGCAATGAGTTCCACAGGTTGACCGTGTGTGGTGTGAAGTAGTACTTCCTTATGTTTATTTGATACCTGCTGCCCATCTGTGAACAGAGCTGAGATCCTGGTTTCCTAGGAAAATTCAGAGACATTATAAAACCATGAAGTCTGTAATTTGAGCACCTTGTTGGCATGGAATAAAGAAACACAACAAGAAGAGAAACTAATAATGTTGTGAGATTGGTGGGAAATGTACATTAATGTGCTACCAGAGCTGAAGTCAACTGAGGACTCAGGAATCTTAGTGTTAACTTGGCGAGGGGCACAGAGTGGGTGCCGAGGGGCCTGGTACATACATTCTAGCTCACTAAAAGATTGCCCCATGAGTCTCAAATAAAAGCCCATGTCACCAATATCATTGTGAAACGCATGTACAGATGCTGTGTCAAGAGTCATGGATATGCATTGAAAATTACATTCTTAGGATCTGTGTCTCGGGACTAGTCACCAGGAAAGGTGACAAAATGGTTTTCTTTCAGGCAAGAAATGTGTATCCATCTGTTTGTTTACATGTACATTAAGCATGTAGGGTTCACATTCAGTTGAGAAGGACTGTGAGAACTTCAAAGAAAGAAAAGTAGCAGGAAGTAGACAGGGGGTGGGGACCCAATTTTGGGGCACACATCAAAGGTTTGCTCTAGTCTATTTGGGGGACATCTTTCACTTAGGAAGTAGATGGACCGCGAGTTTGCTTCATGAAAGAGGGGTCGCGATCAGGCTTGGTTGAGAACTTTGGGTGAGAAACATCTTGAGACAGGAGGTTAACCTGTTGGTTAAGTTTAGTTTCTAGGAGCAGGATATGATTTCATTTGAAATGTAACCATTTTTTACTTGCATTCTTACTCACGGTCACTGGAATCTCTGCTCTTTGATAATCTCCCTTCTTCTTTTCACTAGAAATATATCTAAGTGCTGTGTGTTTTGCAGTACAGAGTATAAGTATCGAGTACAGAGTCTAAAGAAGAAGTAATAAACTGGTGTGTACTGTTCCATTGGGAACAGCAGGCCTGACAATTCTGTGGGAGTTCAGTGGATAAAGGGCTGGACACTATACGGAATGGTCAGAAGACTCGGGGGTGGGTGTGTGCCTGTCATTAACCCGTACAAAGAGACTGAGGTCTGAGGAGGCCTGGGTGGCAGGGTTTGTTTTGCCAGAGCCTGGTAGTTTCAGGGAACTGACCCACAGCAGGCACAGACAAGACTTCCTCACTCAAAGGGCACGTGATGCTAAGGTGCCTCGTAACCCTGGGAACTCCTGGGGAGCGTCAAACAACTCTCCTGGAATTCTCTTTGTTTCTCTCCCTTCCTTCTAATTACCGGCAAGGGTTGCCCTCAGGAAGTTGTAGCCCTTTTCGGATTTCGCTCGGGCTGCTTCTCGTTGGCAAAGGCAGCTTTTGTCCGAGGGTTTGGCTGACCTGCTGCAGGAGAACAGGAAACAACTCTGGGAGCAGTTCCCGCACAGCTTTGCTCGACTGCAGGGCTGACACCACCTCAAAGATGGCACATGTTGCCTGAAAGGAGAGCATGGTAAAAAAGGAGATCTCTTCCCAACACCATCACACCCTCTCTCCCCTTCTGATGTCTGCTGTACTAAATTCTCCCTTCGGCCAGCAACTTGAATGACAGCGAGCAACTTGCTTAACTCGTGGCTCACTTTCCCACATCTGTATAAATGTGTATGACCTCCCAAGGCATGCTGCGAGTCCAAAGGAAGATTTGCAAAGCACTGTGAGAAACCTGCTCCAAAGACTTTCTAATGGCCAGACAGTATTAAGGAAATCAGTAACGTAGCTAAAACTGCCGTATTTGTTCCACAGACAGCAGAGCCGGACTCAGGGAAACAGTCCATCAGAGGAGAAGTGCCCACACAGCAATATTATACCACACTTCCCGCTTTCCATCAGCAGGATTGTCACAGGGCACAGGAAAGCCTGAAAGACGTGTCTGTCATCTAACTTACTGAGAGAGGTTCAGCAGCTGCCAAATGCTTGTCAATTTCTGTCTCTGAGGTGATGCTGCCTTCTGTTCTTGTTGGAGTCTTTATCTTCTCTATTAGGGCTTGTAGGACTTGAGTGGCAAGCAAGGGGTCTCCCCCCAGAGATCTCCACAGCTCAGCGGTGTCACTGCAGGTTAACAGAAGTTACAGGTGAGCCCTGGACACTTTTGTGGCTCACCCTGAATGTGTCATATTTTAGTAAAGACCAAATGTTCTCCTTGCCTATGATGAGAGAATTAAGAGTCCTGTCCTCCTTTAACTCTCCTTGTGTTTAAATATGGAGTTTCCAGTTACAGAACTAAGTTAAGTGACCTAGTCTTCCTGCAGCCTAACCATTAATACTAGACTTCAGAAGGACAGGACACAGAGCGCCAACCTCACTTCCTGTTTTCTCCACTTCCCAGTCAATATGGAATCATGAGCATGTGGCTCCCAAAGAGCTAGGGTTTGGAAGGCAAGTGGATGAAAGAACAGCCAGATTCCTACTCGATGGACATACAACTATGAGAACGAATATTCATGGCCATCCTATGTCCCCTTCACAAATGGTGTCCCTACCCTCTGTTTGCCAAAAGCTGGGACTGGGCAACAGGGGATGGATCACTTGACAGCGACCTGTTGTGTTCATTTCCTCTGGGGCATGTGGCACTGGTCACGGTCGCAAGACAGACTACGGGGCTAGATGGCCTTTTGGTCTGACCCAGTATGGCTGTTCTTATGGTCTTAGATTCCAGCACTGATCACTGATAACTCAGTTAGGGATCTTTAAACAAAATGGTGGATCTGCTTCCAGTCCACTTTTAAGTACCAAGGATGGCAACACTGCTCTAGCAGCCCCACCCTCACTGATACCAAGCAGAGGTCTGATGATAATATTGGCCCTAGTCTTTGCAATCAGCCAGGGATTTGCACCTGAAGCTGTCATGCTACCAGGAAACCAACAGCCACTGCTCATTTCCAGAGTGAGCTCAATTCAGGCGTCTAGAGAGGTAGATGTTTCCAACAGTACACTCCAGTTATACCAGTAAAGATAGGTCTTTAGGATGTCAAAGCAGCTATTCATGAATGGAAACAGAATGACACTTAATTTCTCTCCGCACCCCACCTTAACGTTTTCTTGGACCTTCCTGCAGAAAGAGCCAGGCTCTTAACCCTTAGGAATGATCCCAAACTGTCTGTGGCTTAAATGAAGCCCTACATCTCCTAGTAAAGCTGTGGGATCCAGGTTTTACCTAGATGAATGCAATAGGTAGCGGTATATACCTGTCCATCGGCAGACGTTTGCTGAGGAGGCTGGAGATCACTGCCTCTTGGTGATGGTGAGCTAGAATGGACACTGCCTCCACCAGGAACTGCCTCAAGCTGCCCTCCTGGATCGTAGGCATGTGGCGATATAGTATAGCCAGGATATCTGGCACCTGGAAGGAACAAAACCAGAAAGAAATGTCCCTTTTTCTTTCTCTCCATTCATTCTACAGAATCAAAACCTTTATTTAGCCATTTGCTGCTTTTTTAGAAATGCCTCACTTCAAGAAGCAAATGTTCAAATACGTCTGCGTAACTTGAACCCACACAAATTGCCCACACACGGCTGTAAAAATTAACCCTGACACACACACAGACACACCAGGTAATTTAATGTGGTGGTGCCCAGCTGTGCATTACATAAACCAGTTCACATGCACAAAAGGCGGCTTTGCTTGCCCAGATTTTACAGGTGTGATTTAAGCAGCCAAATCTGACCATTTGCCTCGAAGAATGCAGAGCTCATCAACAACCACAAGCACAAAATATGCAAGTGCTTTAAAGACAGTGTGCAAATGCCTGGGACTATGAACAGGGGACTACCTCTCATATTCATTCCTAGCCCTTCACATCTTCAAAACACTGTGCAAACATGGCACTTCTGCTGCGAGGGTTCCCTGTCCTGAGGCCTTTCACCAGCCTTGTTAGAAGATTTGTGGAGTGCTCCTTTCATCTAGCCCTAATGCACTGGGCGCCAGAATAAGGCATATAAATAGTGGATCCCAAAGACACTAGAGTTTTCTCCCTCCCTCCTTCTCTTCTGAAAGGGTAGGTTTACACAGCAAAAAAATCCCACAGCAGTGAGTTTCAGAGCTCAGGTCAACCTGGGCCTGTGGGGCTTGCACGATGGGGCTAAAAGTGGAGCTGTTCCTGCTCGGGCTGGAGCCCAGGCTCAGAAACCTGGCAAGAAGCTGGCAATAGCCCAGTGCTCTTTTTAATCCATGTAGCCCTTAACCATAGGCCTCCTAATACCTGGAGGCCTCCAAGTGCCAGTCATTCTGTCTTCTTGTCTTTTCCCCAGAGTCTGTTTTCTCAAGCCTTTCTTGGCTGAATACTGTGGCAACAAGCTAGACCAATAAACAACCAACCATCTTCCTTTTCCCTTGGATTATCTTGGTCTACTGCTATTGATTCTGCCATTGCCTATCTTAGGGTAGAAACAGAGATGGAATCGACTCTATGTCCAAGGGGGAGAAACAGCAAGATTTTTCTTCCTTACACATGAGGGCAAAGATCAAAAAGCCTAGAGTTCAGGTAGAAAAGCTCTCCAGTTCCCAGTTTTACCTCGTCCAGCATGGCACCTCCACACTCCTTTAGGATGATCTTCATCCACAGTCCAGCTGCCGTGGCACAGGTGGGGCTAGCAGACAGCAGACCACCCAATGTGGCCTCAATAAAGTCTGTGGCCTGTTCCGAAGGAAAGTACTCACTAACAACCTGGGAACAAATCAAAAACAGGAAAGACCGCCATGATGTTTGGCTCCAGCACTTTTAAAAATGGAAAAAAAGATACCTGCATCAGCAAATGGTGAATTAGCCTCCTGTCTAGCTCGCCATTTGGGATTACAATTCTCTCTCTAGTCTATAGACTACATTTTTGTCTTCTACACTAATGATATCAGGTTAGAGGCAAAGTCTCTGTTGCATAGTTAGCACAACATTGTACTGGTTAGGCAGGAGGTAAGTTTCCCGTTTGTAGTCTCTGACATACACTGCATCTTTTTACAGCACACAGAAGTCAGTCAAGAGAGGCGTGCACACAAATATCGGCGAAGGCAAACCCACAAGGTGACAGAATGAATCCTGGGTGGTTTCTCAGCTTGATGTTCCACTAACACAGTTTTTCTCCTGGATGGCTGGATGGCAGGGCCGGCTCCAGGCACCCGCCGAGGAAGCTCGTGCTTGGGGCGGCAGATTGCAAGGGGCGGTGTTCCAGCCAAGCTTAGGGCGGCATGGGGGTCTTTTATTTCATTATTTTTTGTGCTTCACCGCTCCGGATCAGTGAAAAAGCAAGAGCCGGCCCTGCTGGATAGGTACATGTGTGTGCATCCGCGTTCGCATTTTCATGGGTGTGCAACATTCTGTGGAATCTGGTTTTTACGTGGCATTCAGAGCACACATCTATGAAAAGCATCTTGCTGGTTACTAGCAGCCAACGCCCCGCTCCCACAGCTCGCTCCGAGTACGGAAAGGCATCATGAAAGAGCAAATGTCAAATGAACGGTGCCCGGTCACTCGCACATCCGCACAAGCTTTTTGAGTCCGTTACCCTGGCCATTTTGGAAGATGCCTGAAACAGAGCCTCGGGGTCTGGAGCTCTTAGTGCTTCACGGAGACATCTCAGCTCCTCCTCTGCTGAGCCCAGGTTTATGGACTGGCCTGGAGTGGAGAAAAGGAGAAAAAGTACTGTAAGGATTAAGGAAACTGAACCCCTACTGCATGGATCTTCATATGGTAGGATCCATGTGCTATCATAGAATCATAGAATCTCAGGGTTGGAAGGGACCTCAGGAGGTCATCTAGTCCAACCCCCTGCTCAAAGCAGGACCAATCCCCAACTAAATCATCCCAGCCAGGGCTTTGTCAAGCCTGACCTTAAAAACTTCTAAGGAAGGAGATTCTACCACCTCCCTAGGTAACGCATTCCAGTGTTTCACCACCCTCCTAGTGAAAAAGTTTTTCCTAATATCCAACCTAAACCTCTCCCACTGCAACTTGAGACCATTACTCCTTGTCCTGTCCTCTTCTACCACTGAGAATAGTCTAGAACCATCCTCTCTGGAACCACATCTCAGGTAGTTGAAAGCAGCTATCAAATCCCCCCTCATTCTTCTCTTCTGCAGACTAAACAATCCCAGTTCCCTCAGCCTCTCCTCATAAGTCATGTGTTCCAGACCCCTAATCATTTTTGTTGCCCTTCGCTGGACTCTCTCCAATTTATCCACATCCTTCTTGTAGTGTGGGGCCCAAAACTGGACACAGTACTCCAGATGAGGCCTCACCAATGTCAAATAGAGGGGGACGATCACGTCCCTCGATCTGCTCGCTATGCCCTATGCTGATGATTTGATGATTCTATGTGCTATGTTGTCATCAGCATAGTGTAAAATCTTGGCCCCATTGAAGTCAACGACAAAACTCCTGTTGACTGTAATGGAGTCGGGATTACACCCTAAAATGTCTGAATGTTAACAGTAGTGGAATGTTATTGTGAATGATCCAGGATTGAACAAGCACTGTGTTCAGCTTGGAGCAGCTTTCTGTGTGTGTCTGGTTTCAGCAGTCTCTCTGCTCTCACTATTTACATCTAAGCTCCTCTTCAAGTACAACTCATGCAGGTAGATCAGAGGTTCCAGTTTAGAGGTGAATCCCTCCACCAAACTCTCGTTGTAAAAGAGACGGGGATAGACAAAAAACTTCGGCAAGAAACCCAGGCTCATCAGTCACTTCTAAACAATGCTAGGATTACTATGTCGTACATTCAAAGGTTGGAGTCCCTTATTCTGTTTCTGAATCACCAACACTGTTTGTAGGACTGATTAATAATAATTGGAACTAGGGTGACCAGGTGTCCCGATTTTATAGGGACAGTCCCCATTTTGGGGTCTTTTTCTTATATAGACTCCTATTCCCCCCCACCCTCTGTCCCGAGGTTTCACATTTGCTGTCTGGTCACCCTCATTGGAAATGGCCTTAAACGATAACCAAGCTCTATCCCTTATCATCTAACCCTTAGGTGAAAAGAATATCCTACTCTTTCACAAAGGGGAAAAATGGCCTCTACTTACTCCAGTAGCTCTGAAGGCTCATGCCAGAGGGCTGCTGGAAGAACTTTTTGTTTACAGAATTATTCCAGGAAACCCCTCCAATCCAGCCAGTGGCAGGGTAAAGAGAATGAAAATGTTTAGTACCAAGGGCTTGTCTCCATGGCGATATTCAAGAAAGCTAATCCCCATTCATTTCAAAATGCATGAGTTAAACTTCATTAAACACCTATGGGGACACACTTATTTAGAATTAAAGTGGCCTTCATTCAGGTTAGTTTCATCCATGGAATTCACTACAATTAATAAGGCCCATTTTAATTCAGAATCCGAGCATCCACACATGTGTTTAATGCCATTTACCTCATGCACTTTAAATGTACACCTTTAGTTCATTTGGATTAACTTTCCTTAGTGTCCCTGTGTAGACAAGCCCTAAGGAATTTAGTGCTTATCTACCTGTATGCAGACCATTTATTAGTTGTACAGTTCCCAAAAGTGTGCTAGGCTCTTTACACATCAGAATCTTCTCTTCTAATGAGGTATTTACAAGATGCCCACCATTCTGTTATCTAAGCGACAACAGACAGGAGAGAAAGAACTAGATAGGCAGACAAATGGACATTACAACAGTGAAAGAAGGTGAAGAATTCCTTATACCTGCTAATGGTCTCCTCACCTTGTATACAGAGAAGGCAGCTGATACAGTCAACCACCCACTGACGGGACGTGGCCAGCGAATCACAGCTGTATGGTGCTATGCGTCCAATCAGAGATCCAAACCGATCAAAAGTTCCCTGAGTCTAATGAAAAAAGAAGGAAGAACAAAGAATGAATGGTCTCCAGTTGGACTAGACTTCACTTGCCATCCTTATTGTTGAGACCAGTCAGCTCTGTGTTTTTGGGGAACCAGGGCGCAGTATCTAGCCTGTCTGACTCATGAAAGACACCCCCCGCCCCCACCAGTCTCTGTTTGAACCCAAACCCATCAGAGAAAAGGCTTGCAGAGAACAATGAAGGGTGTTGGGAGTCACACCTAGACCCCTCCTGAGAAGGGTGACAAGATTAAGACATCTCCATTTGCATACAGAATGAAGAACAGAGACAACTCCCCTAGCCTCATCTGCATGAAAGATGGGATAGGAATTAGCATGAAGAATGAGGAACAGAGAACCGCACTGAACTCTGGGACCAGAAAAGCAGGGACGCACTGCATCATGGGAATCCCTGCTCCAGATGCTAATGAACCTACGCCTGCACACACCTAGCTCAGCAATTATCAGACCAATTCTAGTAATAAATCTTTGTTATCCTAAAATACTGAAGCAGCCTAGTTGCCTTGTGAGCTCCCTGGAAAAAACCACCACCCATAGCCAAGAGTGATCAGCTCCTATTGTCTAGCCTAAAGAAAACCCTTGAAAACCCATCAGTTTACCCATAAACAAATCTAGTGTTCTCCCTTGAACCATTGTATTTTCTCTACAAAACCCCCTACCTATGCCCAAGTAAGGGTTCTGATGTATCGACCCAAACTCTGCTTCAGTTCCACTGGGATTCCATCTCCTGACTGATCGTGCGGGGGGCTCTGCCTGTCTCCAGCACTCAGGACCCTGAGCTACCACCACCACCTGGGAACCCCAACCAGTTCAAGCCTCATGGAGTGGGTGAGATTTCCCCCCCCCCCGCCCCTACATTTTCTTTTCTTCCTCAGGTATTAACCTTTCAAATGTAACCATTATGTTTGTTTAGCCCTCCTTGTGTAGTTATCACTATTATTCAACAAATAACTTTTGTGGTTCAGCTGGTTGCTTCTCTCTCTCTCCCTCTCTCTCTCCCTCCCAATTTTACTCTGTATTTTCCGCTTCCCCCATTTACTCTGCAGCAACCCTTCTTTTACCTTAGCTAAAGATCCCGGTAGTGCCCAAAAATACTGTGGGGTTTGCTCATGAAGTGGGTTACTACCAGTACAATTGTAACGTGAAAGTGGGATAGGGATGTGTTAAACTTGGGGCACGTAAGAGGGGAGCAGCTGAAAGTGCTGCTTAACCCAGCCCATTGAGTACAGGGCCATATGAGAGGATCAGCTGGAGAGGGCTGATGGACCTGGTCCGCTCAGACTCGCTCTGCTAGTGCGTGCGTGCATGTTCATCTAGTTCTCGGCTGGAGGGACCCAGCCCTGGGGAACCGAGGTCCTGCAGGGTAGCTCCACTGGGAGGGGACTTGCAGAAGGAAAGAGGAGAGCTCCACACAAGTGACATAAGCAGCACATTAATAGAATTACAGACCCTCCCCCCCTCCAAGAAGAGTAACCCTAATCAATGAGCCTACCCCAAAGTAACAGGCACATCTGGTACCATTGTGCCCCTGATTCCTGTACTGTACTGGGTAATGCACTTTGGAAAACATAATCCCAATTGTACATACAAATGGATGGGGTCTAAATTAGCTGTTATCACTCAAGAAAGAGACCTCAGAGTCATTGTGTACAGTTCTCTGAAAGCATCCGCTCAACATGCAGTCAAAAAATAACAACATGTTAGGAACCCTTAGGAAAAGGATCGATAAGAAGACAGCAACTTTCTTTGTGCCACAATATGAATCTACAGGACCCCCAAACCTTGAATACTGCGTGCAGTTTTGGTCATCTCATCTCAAAAAAGATGTGTTAGAATGGGAAGAAATACGGAGAAGTGCAACACAAATTAGGCCTATGGGATAACTTCTCACCCAAGGGAGATTAAAAAAAGAGCGACGTTTGAGCTTGGAAAAGAGACGACGAAGAGGGAATATGCTAGAGGTCTATAAAATCATGACTGGTGTAGAGAAAGTCAATAAGGAAGTGTTATTTAGCCCTTCACCTAACACAAGACCCAATGAAATTAATAGGCAGCAGGTTTAAAACAAACCAAAGGAAGCATTTCTTCACACAATGCAGTCAGAAGACAGGATACTGGACCAGATGAACCATTCTTTTGCAGGAGGCAGGTTAGCCATTCTTATGTTTTATGTTCTTAGCTGGTTAAATAGAAATTTTCCTTTACCACCCTGGGAGCATAAGAACCAAGAATGCATTTGTGACACTGGCAGACCAGGCAACCTGTGTATGACCCATAATAACTTAACGAGAGGCACTTCCACTGTATCAAGACAAAAAGAAAAGGAGTACTTGTGGCACCTTAGAGACTAACCAATTTATTTGAGCATAAGCTTTCGTGAGCTACAGCTCACTTCATCAGATGCATACTGTGGAAACTGCAGAAGACATTATATACACAGAGACCATGAAACAATACCTCCTCCCATCCCACTCTCCTGCTGGTAATAGCTTATCTAAAGGGATCACTCTCCTTACAATGTGTATGATAGTCAAGTTGGGCCATTATGCTTTTGATTTTGTCTCCTTGGATTAGAAACATGGATACATTTAACACCGGCAGGAGAATGACATGCCTTCTCTATTCTGCAGTCTCTCATCTGGATCGGAATGAAAGCTCCACCCAGATATCCATTCATCCCATAACACTGAAAAAATTGAAATAGTTCACTGTTCCACACACAATCTTACCGTAGCATTCTGATCACTGAGAGTGGATTTCACAATCAGAAGCTTTTTAACTCTTGTCTCAGGCACTGAAAGATAAGGAGAGGTGTACAGTACTTCTTTGTTCCACACACACTCACTTTCCACACTGGAATTAATCCTGGATTTCAAAGGGCCCTAGTTAAGAATAGTACCAAGCTTCTCTCCTCTACAGAATCAGTGGGGAAAACATAGGACCAGATTCTGGTCTCAGTTGCACCAGTGTAAATCTAAAGTAATTCCATTTCTCTAAATAGTGCCATCCTACTACCATGATGGAAATATTATAAAGGAGTTTGATAGACTGAGGTGACTGAAGTTAATCTGCAAAAAGAAAAGGAGTACTTGTGGCACCTGAGAGACTAACCAATTTATTTGAGCATGAGCTTTCATGCTCCTTTTCTTTTTGCGAATGCAGACTAACACGGCTGTTACTCTGAAACCTGAAGTTAATCTGTGTTTACACCAGCATAACAGGACTCAGAATCTAGTCTAGAGTGTATAATACTTAGGATTCTCGAGTCAGGAGTATTATTCTATTTTTATCTGATTCTTGTTAACGTGCATTAGCCCCAAGTTAACTTCTGTATTTGAAGTTGAAAAAGACCTTGACAAATATCTTGGGCTACATTCAGCACTTAGTTGAACCTGTTGATTTCCATATGGGGCCATATAGGGGTAACTTAGGGCAGCATTTGGTCCCTTAGTGGATCTCCAAACCACTGGTGACTGTGTGTTCTAGAGCCTCTGTGCCCCAGTTGCAGAGGTGATGAGTCTGCTGCAGCCCTGCCGTGCCTACAAAGCCTTGGTTCTTTAGCTCAATCTCCAGTAGCTCAAGCTTTTAGCTCTGGATGTCCTCAACTCAACCCTCAGCATGTCGGCCAAGAGGGCAGCTGGCACAGTTGCTCCTGTGTTACTTACAGTCAGCCCCAACAATAGCCCTCAGGAGCTCTAAAGACACCACACGAACGGCCTCATGCTCAATCTTCTGCTGCTTGTGTAGAAATGCTAGCATGTCATCAGGAGAAGAACGGGCTGCAAGGGAAGAAATCACATCCTCACTGCCTGCAGAACTCTTCTTCTTACCGTACCTCACAAAGGTAAGGAAGTTACAAAGAAACCACAGTGTCACTCAGAGTGTCTTCCCCTTACCTAGCAGAAGTACACAATGGAACAGCTCTTTGTGGTTTTCAATGCTGAGCTGCTTAGCTGGAGAACAGATCTGTGGGAAGAAGGGAAATGGTCAAAGAAAAACTAATCAGAAGCAATGGAAAAGAAAAATGTTCAATTAATTTCTAAGCTTCCGCTTCCTGCTTGTCCAACTGGAGGTCTGAACCCCAGGGAGATGGTCCTGCATGCACAGCAAGACTCAAAGACAATGACCAATACATAAGATAAGAGAAGCTAAAGTGTTTTGAGCAGCAGAGCTGACCTAATCAAGACACAGCCACAGTTTTTACTTTACAACTCTGACTCCCGCTGGTAATCACCTTATGGTGAAATTGCTTTACAAACTGAGCTGGATAGTAGCTAAGAAAATGAGAGCGCTCCCTGCTTACTCTTGAGCCTGCAGAAATCAGTAAGGCATGAGGAGGTCCCCAGGCTCTGCACGATCATTCCATCAATTTTTCAGTGTTAATATGCTTCAGATCTGCTGTGCCTAAGCTCAAGGGATCCAAGCAAAACCACCCCTCACCTGGTTGTGCAGAGCACTGCAGATGGCTTGAAACTTCGCTTTAGGTAGAGGGATCTTATATTCACCAGAGACCTCCAAGAGCTGGCTCAGACTCTGCAACAGAGGGCGAAAGTCAGATGGTGGGCACACAAAGGAGCCATATGTAGTGACTGAAGCAGATTCAGGGGATTCCTAGATTCCAAGGCCGGACCGGATTCTTGCCATCATCTAGTCTGACCTCCGGTCAGTATGACACAGGCCAGAGACCTTGCCCAGAATAATTCCCAGAGCAGAGCTTTTAGAAAAACATACCAATCCTGATTGAAAAGTCGTCAGAATCCGCCTCGGCCCTTGATAAATGGCTCTAATTGTTAATTATCTCACCATTAAAAATGTACACCGTAGTTCCAGTCTGAAAGTGTCTAGCTTCAGTTTCTAGCCATTGGATCAAGTGACACCTTTCTCTGCTAGACGGAAGAGCCCATTAGATAATAGAAGTCCCTCATGTAAGATATTAGAGACTGTAATTAAGTCACCCTGTCACAGGATAGGTCCACCCCGTCAGGGTGGTATCAGGTTGAGGAGGAATTGAAGTAGATCTGGAGTGGCCCAACTGGCCTAGTCTCCCTAGCCACCACAGCAGTCCGGGCTCCTAGGGCAGCATCGCCTAATGGTCGGGATCAGTGCAGCAGCCCTTGGGTGAGGGACCGCAGCCCAACAGCCTGAGTCACTTGGGCTGCCCTTCTCGGGATGGCAGTGCGGCCTAGTGGCCAAAGTCAGTAGACCCACCCTTGGCTGCAGGGCAGTGCGGCCTAGTGGCCAGAGTCGATAGAACCCCCTTTTGTGGCAGGGAAGTGTTACCTAGTGGTGAGCCCTTCTCCACTGGGTCCTACCTATTCCACAGGGTCCCAGCCCAGGGCGCAGGGGTATCTGCCACCAACTCAGCGGGGATCCTTCCAAAGCATGCTGAGTCAAGCCCGCTACCTCAACTGGATCAATGCTTCGTCCACCTAGGCTGCTTCCCACCCGTTCTTCCGCAGCTGGGACGCTCAGGGATTCTGGGGTCTCTCCTCCATCTCTGGCATTGGGTGGCTGGGGGTCAGCTGCAGCCACAGTCCGGCTGGCCTCTGAATCCTGGAGCACTGGCAGTCTCTCTGCAGGAGCCTGCAATGCGCCTCGGCTCCCTTCGGCAGCCATCCCAGCCTGAGCTGAGCGGCTCTCTTTTGTATCCTGGGTCCAGCTGAAGCATGCAGAGCAGAGATGAGGGGGCATGGCCTCCTCGGCCCACAAAGCAGGATTAACCCCTGCTGAACCAATGCGGGGTAGGTAAACCCCATCACACAGCCTTTTACTTTCTGTGTATTAAACTAAAGAGATTGACTTCCTTGATTCTCCCTCTGTAAGGCACATTTTCTAATCCTTTCGTCACTGTGGCTCTTCTGTCAATTTATCAACACCCTTTTTGAATTGTGGGCACTAGAACTGGACACAGGATTCCAACAGTCGTCAGACAAGTGCCAGATTTAGAGGTAAAATAACCACTGTGCTCCTCCTTGAGATTCCCCTTTTGATGCACCCCAGCTTCAGCTTTTTTGGCCACAGCATGAGTTCATGTTCAGCTGATTATGCCCCATGACCCCCAAAATCTTTTTCAGAGTCACTGCTTCCCAGGACAGCATCCCCCCATCATGTATGTGTGGCCTAAATCCCTTGTGCCTAGACGCATACATTTACATTCAGCCGTATTTAAAGGCATATTGTTTCTTTGCGCCCAGTTTGCTAAGTGATCTAGATCACTCTGAATCCATGAGCTCTCCTCTCCATTATTTACCACTCCCCCATTTTTATCTCATCTGCCAACTTTATCAGTGATGATTTTATGTCCTCTGCCAGGTTATTGATTAAAAAAAAGATGAAAATCAAATTCCTTCCTGCATCTAACACACTTTTCTCCTTTGCTGCTTGAAGCTTCCAGAATGTCTCGGATGCCATCTACATATTTTACTATGTTTACACAGTTGTGTAGTGCCCTGATGCTATCAAAGAAGTCCATGATGCATTGGTTCCCTCCAAATCATGGGTATTTCAACCCCCAAAGTGACCACATACTCCGTACTAGAAAGCTTCAACCAACATAGACGGTGAGTAAATATCACTACCAAGAAGTTAGAGCTGTCTCATGATTTCATTTACAACTGTGTAGCCCCACTGAAGACAGAATATGGCCCCTTACTTCTCGCTCATGTGGTACTGAGGGGGGATGAAATAGAGAGACAAGGTGAGTGAGACAATATCTTCAATTAGATTATCACGCCCACCTTGTTGCTCCAATATCTTGGACCAACATGGCTACAAGAGCACTGCATAGAATGGTAGATGAAACAGACAGGCAATGATTTTATATCTATTGAGTTATGCAATGCAAAGCAATGACCCTCAAGCCTCCTTATTATTAATTTTCAACCGTTGACAGTTGGCTTGGTATCGACCAGAGACAACATATGGTAGCCCCTGCTCTGAGGAGCTTATGATCTAAAAGAGAGACACAGAGTTGACAGGATGTTTTGGGAAATCACAAGGCGGGAGTATCTTGTTGTGCAGGTGTTTTGTTTTTTATCTCCTTCTCCTCCTCCCCAGGAAACAGAGGATGCTTTTCATCAGAGGCAGTTACCTACAAATCTTGTTGCCTGGGTCACCATGTGTATAAACCCAGAACTTGTGTGCATATTTATTATCTAACAAGTCACTATCTAGACCAGGAAACCCCACTGGCAGCAAATTCCTCCTGCAGGTCATACAGGCACACACAGAGACAGTTACCTTAATGAGTGGTACCTCACCTTGGTGATGTGAAAAACATCAATTTCCTCCTTATATTGCTCAAGGAGCCATGAGATCTCTTTAAATATTGGATTTTGCGGCTCCTTTTTGTGTAGCAGGATGCCCATCATGGGACCAAGGGCTTTGATGATGGCCTTCTTGAGCTGCATAGATGAGACACAGAATTTATGTTCCTATGAATGCATTCAATATCTTCCAATAGGCACAACTTTCCTACTTCTAATGAGTGCAGTTTCCCTTGTTCCACTGTCGGAACGGTCCTATCCCAATATTTCCTGGTAAAGAACCAGGACTCGTAGGGTTGGTGTCAGGATTATATTCTAATGCACCTCACAACTAGAGCAGGTAAAATATTTCCCCAGATTAATATGCATTCTAGGCCAACTCATCCCTGCTGTAACTCCACTGGGGCTGAATGGACTTAGACCAGGAATTAATTTAGCCCACTATCCCGGGTTCATCTGCACATTAGGTGCACAAAACTAGACTCCATGTACACTGGGTACAGACCGAATTTCCATGATGTGGTGACATTATAAACGTATGGGTTTTCGATGTTTTACATGACAACCTGTTCCATCCAAAAGGACCTACCATTAAATGCCATCATCCCAAAGAGTGCCAGACACACAGAATGTAACATCACAATTTCCGCTAAAGGTTTAGAAAGCAAGCAATTCTCACCTCCAGCTCCTCACAGCTCAGCCAGTTGCTGGTCACATGACTATATAAGGGAAGAATGTTCTTGCAGAATTGTGATTCACCCATTCTGGGGAATGGGCACTTTTCCCAGTTCATAAAATATACATTCACTGCCCTTGAGCATTTTTCCAGAACTGCACAGAAGGAGAGAAGACAGGCAATGTGAAAAGGACATAGTAATAATGAGGAGAAGTTGCTTTCTCAGAGAAGACACCCAGGCCTATCGTTTACTCCAGTACCATGGCAGCTACTATCAGGACTAGATGCTGAAATCCCATATCAATTGGGAGCTATTTCTCTTTTCCCCATTCCATTTCTTGTTTCTTAAAAGGTTTTTTTCTTTGTACATCTCTCCATCTTTTTTCAATTACCATCATTTGAAGACTCTCGTCCCCTGCAGTTATTGTTTATTGAACCCGAACACTGTATGATTTCATCCTGAGTTACAGTTTGTCTGAAAGATGTTCAGTGCTCCTCACTGCCATTGGCTTTAGTGGGATTTGAAGGTAGTGGGGAGCACTTTGCCCTAAAAGTAGGTGCATCTAGTGTCCTTGCTAAGACGAATTAGGGCCCAATCCTGTTCTCTATGAAGTGGATGGCAAAATTCCCATTTCCCTCAAGGGCGCAGGATTAACCCCTTACTGAGCATCACCTGAAAAGCAAAGGAAGAGAGAAGTGGAGTAGACAGAGAAAGAGGGTGAAAGGAGATGATGATGATGATGATGAAGAAACTGAGGAGAGAGAATGGGTGGAGGAGTGGGAAACAGGGGATTTTTAAATGTACAGTAATGAAATCTGCTCCCTTCACCTCCTCCCCCAGGAGCCTCCTGGCAGAGGGGCAGCTTCAGCCTTTGTGTCTGTTTATTTTAAACGATATGCGTGAGTCATAAAGGGCCTGAACTTACAAATGCTCAGCACCTCCTGCAAAGGAAGGAGCACTCTCAACTTCACTGAGTGCTACGGGAGCCAAGGAATGCAGCACCTCGTGCAATCCAGGGAAGGGAGCACAGTTCAGGGCCTGTTTGCAAACTTGGTCAGTCACTTAAATCTGTACCAAGACCCCCTAAATATCCATTTGGGGCACCTACAGGAAGTGCTGGCACTTACCACCGCAAAATGCTTGTCTCATCCTGCTGTCCTTGACTAACGTCAACATGGAGATCATGACCTTCAGGATCATTCCCACAAAAGGGATACACTTAAGTGCTGCAGAGAAAGGCCAGAAGAGAAGGAAGACAGACAATCAGCTGCTCTCTGCCTTCTTACAACACACGTAGAAACACTGTGGGGCAGGATGCTATGGGTTCCGAGGCCATTGGCGCTGCGTAAGCAGAGCAGAATGGCTTTAAAGCAGCCATTGAAAGCCAGTGGGGGATTCACCCTGAAGAGGGGAATCCTCCACAGGTGTACAGCTGTGCCCAATGCCCAACTCACTCCCAGAGCAAGGGGAGAGAGCACTGGGGCGGGATGGCAAGTGGGGTGGAGAAGAGCTCCACTAGACCTGATCTTCCACTCATTCCCATCCTTAAGGTACTTCACTCAGGGGCATAGGTTAGAGCTTGCACCTCCAGCTGGATCGCTCATGATCTGGAGGCCAGAACTAGCAACAGCAGTTAATCTTGTGTTTCTACACACACACACTCAAACAGAGCTCTGTTTAGCGGTAACATTTTTAGGTAGAGAGATAATCCCCTCTCCTTAAATGAAAAACAATCACTTTGAAAGAAAAGAGGGAAGTGACCATACCATAGGCGGATGACAGGTTGCCCAATGTAATGAAAATAAACTCTTCAGGCAGCTCCAGATGATACACCAGCTCTAATACGACATCACTGAAATAGCAGCGTGCCAGAGTCACTAAGGTGTTGCTAGCTGCCACTTTTAGTTCATTTCTTGCTTCCTAAAACCAAAAACCAAAAGAGAGAGACTGAGGTGACTGAAGCCGGTTGCACTAGCCAGAGTTGTTTACATGAGTCAAGTCCTTATTTCTGTGCACAAGTTGTGAATGAACCAACCCAACTTTCTGAGGGTAGAGTCATTCGTCATAAATATTCCTTGAGTCACTTGAGTCACTTGAGTCACTTGGCTAAACAGTTTTCAGCCTTTGAGTTGCTTGCAAGCTGCTTCGTCAGCACATGTGTAACTTTCAGCATGTGAGTTGTCCCATCTTATGCATGTGCACAAGTGCTGTCTAGGACCTGGGCTTTGGTCTGGAGGAAGGTGTGGACCTCTAACAGAAGAATACATTTTCATTTCAGTTTATAGTTTATCCCCCCAAAAGAGAGTTTGAATGAGTTAAAGCTTTGGATCCTTTGATTGGTATCTCGGGAGAACTAACTTACCTGAGTCTTCTCTGTCATGTGGTTTGAGGCTAGTGTTATTATTTTCTTCAGAAGCCGCCTCTCTAGGCCCTGGGTGTCCTGCTGTAAGACTTTCTCCAGGACACAGTAAATGTCTATTCTGTTTTGCTGGGGACAAAACATAAAGGAGAAGAATTGGGAAAAGTTTGTCTTGCCGACCAGACAGTAATGTAGCTAATAAGCCCCTGCCCTAATTGGTGGCTTAATTGGTGTAAAACATGCCCTGCCCTCCACAAGCACCGCATTCAGCAGCGCTTCAGAAGCAGCCGAGCAACTGACATTGTTTAATCTTCCTGGAGAGAAAAGAGCCAGAGGAAGCGCCCTTCACTGCCCCCTTCTCTAGTTTCATTTATTCAGAACAAACAATAAAAATGAGCACCTTGCCCTTGCTCTAGCCACTCCAGGAAGAATTTGTAAATGTGGAATATAAAATGCCCAACTCCTGCAGTGAGTCCTCAACCGCTCCCGGGGGCAATGAGCTCAGCCCTTAGATCTACACGGACAGTAGCACGCGCGAAGGTGTCTTTTATGTGGCCCATCAGTGTAGAACTTCACAGATGACACTAACTATGGAGGAGTTGTAGGATCAGTTGGGACCGAGAAAAAATAAAGCGGGACACTGAGAAATTAAAAGCCTGAGGAGAGACCAAGATTCATTTCAGAAAACTGCAAACTAGCACCCCTGGAAAGGAGGTAGAAGTAACTGACAGAATGGGAGGGAGAAAAGTGGGAAGCAACAAGTGCCCTGGGGGTGACAGTGGAAAACAAAGTCAAGAGGTATATGCAAGGTGTGATGGCTACCACAAAGAGCCATGTGGGTCGGGTCTTTTACACACAGGGATCATGGCACAAAGCAGGAAGACAACAGTTCCTCTCTGTTCAGCTGAGCTGTGACTGCATCTGGAGGAGTGCCTTTTCTAGCACCACATTCCCAGAGAGATCAACAAATGGGAAGTCATTCCTGGGAGAGCAAAAAAGAATGTAGGGGGCTGGCAGAAGTGACTTCTGGATAGAGCCCTGCAACCTGACCCAAATCCTAGGGGACCTGACCACAGGCATCTGGGTCAGGTTGGGTGAGAAAACAACTGGACCCTCTTGAGCTCGGGTCAGGTCGGCTCTCCTCCTTTAGCCCCTGGGATCGGCACAACCGGGACTGCGTGTTCCTGCCAGCCACCACCTCCTTCCTGTGCTGCACGCGCTGTGGAGCAAGGATGCCGAGGAGTCACAGCGTCTCCCTCTCTCTGCAGCACAGACCCAGCGCAGCAGGGACCGTGTCAGAGGATGGAGCCATTGCTGCACACAGTGGCCGCTGCACCAGCCCCATGAGCAGGATGCAGCGGCAGGATCCGGTTTGGGGGGAAAGGTTGGGACCAGGATGGAAAATGATTCAGCCCTCTCAGGGTGAGGTGAGTGGGCCGGGGGCCAGTTCAGGTTGGGCTTAAAAATTGGGCCCGAGCAGACCCCTACTTCTGCAGACAGACGGAAAGAGCTGTCTGTGTCTGATGAGGCCAAGGGATGACTCTGAAGGAGAGAGGATAATACCATACAACTACCTGGAGGGTGTGAACACCAAGGAGGGAGAGGAATTTTTTAGGATAATACATTTTGGTAAAAGTAGGAGTAATGGGATTAAGCTAAAAAAGGACATTCAATTTAGACTTTGATAACAGGAAAAATGCCCCAACTGTAAGACAGGGCTATTAGGTTATGACATAGTCTTCCTAGGAAAGAGGCGGAAGTTCGGTCCTTAGGGGCTTTTCAAATTAGTTTGGCCAAAACAGTGGAAAATGGCTGCTGGGAATGCTCCTGCATTAGCAGGGAAATGGACTGGATGATCCAATAGGTCTTTTCCGTCTCGGTCTCCTGTGAGTCTAGACATCTGTGTGACCTGCATGCCAAGGTCATAACCCACTTTGGAAGGTTCAAAGCCAATCAGATCTCTGAATGGGAGAGCTTAGGGGTCAGACAGGGTCTGCATCAGATCTCTTGATTGGCTATACGTTCCAGTGGTTCTGCTTTAAAAGGCATGCTTCTGCAAACTGCAATCATAACAGACAGCTCCACTGGGGAGAAGCCCCTTCCATTCATTTTTAAATGTAAGGAGGATTTTTTTAATGGAAAATTGTCACTGACAACTTATCAATACATAAGCACTACATAATTCAAGTAATTCAAGTAATTAATCACATGAATTAACATAATTAATCACTCTCCTTACAGTGAGTATGATAACACCCATTTTTTCATGTTCTGTGTGTATATAAATCTCCTCACTGTATTTTCCACTGAATGAATCCGATGAAGTGAGCTGTAGCTCATGAAAGCTTACGCTCAAATAAATTGGTTAGTCTCTAAGGTGCCACAAGTACTCCTTTTCTTTTTATAATTAATCAAGTAATTCAAATAATTAAAGGAGTCGGAGGCCAAGACAAGCGGTTCAGTTGGCCTCCTAGTACTTTAATGGAAACTAAAATGCCTTCTGTGTTGGCCCTTAATAGGGAAATGGACTTTGTTGGATGCAAGTATTAATCAATGGAAAAAAGGGGTCTGAATATTCCTCCTGGGGCAATTCTGCACTACTGCACATGTGCATAATTAATGAGCCCCGCATATTTTTATTTTTTTGCACAGTAAAAAGCTTCTGCTGAAATGCTGCTGCCGTTCCATCTCTTGCCCACCAAAGGGTGCTGTGGCAATAGAACAAAGCAGCAACTCCCTATCAGCGAAGGAAGAGAGAGAGCCTGTCTTCTTCACAGCAGGCCAGGTCAGGAGACAGGGGCTATGGGGAGACAGACAGTGTGGGATGCTGGGGTGGGGTCAATCAGGGGCTCATAAGGGCTAGTGGGGGAGGACAGACTGGGGCAGGGGCTGAATGGGAGTGGAGGCACAGAGTTAGAGGAGGAGGGAGGTTCAGGGCTCCATAGTGATGGGGGAGGAGGTGCAGAGCTACCTAAGGACAGGGGCCGGTTGGCTGGGGGCACAGAGACACATGGGGACAGGGGGAGGGGGTACAGGGACACATTGTTAGGATATAGATGTTCAGGCCTGTCTGTAAAGGCCTATCATCTAAGAATTTAGGTGTATTCTTATCACTTGGCTAGTTCTAGAGGTATAAAAGAAAGAATGAAAATCACTGTCTGCCAGTGTAAGGTCCTTCTCTTACTGTGACAGGCTGAGGCCCTGTTCTTAGGCTAAGGCCTTTGGCTAAGCAGCAGAGGCAGCCATAAGCTGGGAAGCGACCAGTCACCTCTTCACATTCCCAACTAGTCACATTGAAATAAGGTGCTATTGGGCTGTTAGGAACACAATCCTGTCCTGATAATGCCTATTGCCTCCAGAGAAAGGGAAGGGCCTAGAAGATGTAAAAGGAAACTTAGTTTGAAAGCATCCTGTCTGGCAAGAACTCACTTATCACTAGCAGGGATGTGAAATCCTCATTTCTGGGTTTGTTCTATCACTGTAGTCCCCATTTCCCCATTGTTTGTCTGTATAATCTCTGTCTGGTTCTGTGATTGTTTCTCTCTGCTGTATAATTAATTTTGCTGGCTGAAAACTAATTAAGGTGGTGGGATATAATTGGTTACATAATCATGTTACAATATGTTAGGATTGGTTAGTTAAATTTCAGGAAAAGGATTGGTTAAGGTACAGCTAAGCAGAAGTCAAGTTTTACTATATAGTCTGCAGTCAATCAGGAAGTGAGGGGGTGGGTGTGTGGGGGAAATGGGAACAGGGAATGGGGGTGGGGAAATTGGAATCATGTTTGGCTAAGGGCAGGAATGGGAACAGGGACACAGCTGTAAGGCTCTGTGGTGTCAGAGCTGGGAAGGGGGACACTAAGGAAGGAAACTGAAATCATGCTTGCTGGAAGTTCACCCAATAAACATGGAATTGTTTGCACCTTTGGACTTCGGGTATTGTTGCTCTCTGTTCATCTGAGAAGGACCAGGGAAGTGAGTGGGTGAAGGAATAAGCCCCCTAACACACATGGGGATGGGGGGAGTGGGTTTCTGAGTGGGGGTGGAGGGACACATGTAGACGGGGGTGCAAGGACCCATGGGTGTGCAGGAACACATGGAGACAGGGGCAGATGTGCCTTACTGAATGGGAGAGGTTAGGGGTCAGACAGGGTCTGCATGGGGGGAGCTGCCTAACAATTCCTCCCTGCCCCTCCCAAAAAAACTGTTCCATACTTTTCCCACCCATACCCAGCAACGCTCCAAGTTCACACCCAGGCTCCTTCCCAGCAATTTACTTCCCTCCATTACCCTTGACTCTACCAAGCCTTTGCACTGCGCCTAAGGGGTGCAAGAAATATGGTTCTGTATTGAGTTTAAATGAATTATTACTCAGAGTTCTGTATTAACATGCAGAGTAAGGAATTGGTTTGTCAAAAAACATTTCCTGAATCCTTTTTGTTGTCTGTATTCATACAGACATACTTGCTGACAGGTATTTTGAAATAAATAACCAAACATCATTTTAACGGGTGTAATTATATTGTATTATTTTGATAAACAAAATATGTAGAATTTTGCAGAACCTCTAAAATATTGTACGCATCATTTTTATTTTTTTCTTGCAGAATTCCCCCAGTAGAAAATATATAGATAAGGGTCCCTTCAATGCTATAATCTCAATAATATGTCATCATAACAAAGGAGTGTTGGCTAGGCTTTAGAGCAGGGAGTCAGTTCACTTGGGTTTTATTCACATTCTTTCACTAACTTGCTAAGTGGTGTTGAGCAAGTTACTTAATTCCCTGTGACACAAGTCATCCGTAAATGGGGATAATGCTTCCCATTCTCACAAGGGTGCTGTGAGTCTTAATTCATTAGTATTAGGGAAGTGCTTTGAGATTTTTGGACGAAGATGCTAAAGAAGGACAAAGTATTATTAGAAGAGATTACTGCTAGTCCGATGGTGTACTTTTACTGTCTACAGCCCATGTACTCCACTGTGTGTAAAAGGGCAATGCTGTCTTTATAGAGCATTGTATCATCCTGATCTGTAAGAACAGCATTTTGCATGATGAGTTTACGCCTGAGGCCAGAAGGGCGAATACTGATTCTCCTGATGGTGCGCCAGGCCAAGTTCTACACTGAATTACCCCCGTGCAGTCCCTTGTACCCCCATGAAGTCAGGCAGAATTTGGTGTGGACACCTGGAAAGCGGATGCAATTTCATGAAACTGCCCTACCTCATCCTTTTGCAGTTTCTCGAGCAGAACTGTCAGAACGATAGCCAGCTTGGTCTCGGCTATAAAGGCAATCCTGAGGGCAATTTTGCCCTTATCTTGGTCATCCATATGTGCCAGGAGGGAAACAACCTCATTATAAACACCTGAAATTAAATAAAAGGATTCGGCTGGTTACCACTGACAGCAGAAATTGGTGCTGGCCTCTTTAATTCACTATCCAGTCAAGATTCTGCAGGAGCCCAAACACTGTGAGAAGTAGACCTGGGAATCGTGGAAATCCTCTTCCTTCCTCCTCATGACCAGGTTTGTTTGCTGAACTACCCAATGTGCCTGGGGGGAAATCATAATGAAGCAAATTTGCTCCTTTCAAGTAGGTCCCCATATAAAATAATCTTCCTTTCCCTCTTTACTGTCAATTGATGAGTTTTGATAGCATACAGAATAATAATTTAACTCTAAGCCAAGAAATAGAGCTAAAGTTAAGCACATGCTGAGGAGTTTTGCTTAGTCAGGGCCTCATTTTCAAAAATCTTGAGCACCCAGATGTACCTATTAGCTATGCTCGGAACTTTTGGGGCTCTGTATCTCTTGAAAATCAGGCCACTGTTGGAGAGCTCAGTATGAATTTAGAAGCTTAACTTTAGGCCCCTTGTTTTGAAGAAAGCCTTTAATCTTCTTTTATGGTCGTTTAAATAATTGCAGAGAAGACTCATGGAACGGAGTTCATCCAGTTCATAGAATATCAGGGTTGGAAGGGACCTCAGGAGGTCATCTAGTCCGACCCCCTGCTCAAAGCAGGACCAATCCCCAACTTTTGCCCCAGATCCCTAAATGGCCCCCTCAAGGTTTGAACTCACAGCTCAAACCACTGAGCTATCCCTCCCCCCTGTACAGTTGCCTGTAGAGGTCATAAAGGAATTCCCCCGCCCCCCACCCCCACCCCCATGCACAATTGGCGAGGTGTACGCTGTGAGTGGGGTGGGGTGGGGTGGGGTGGGTCCCTCCAACCTTCATCTGAAGCATCAGGGATTGACCATAGCAGGAGATGGGAAACCTGGTAGGGTGGACCAGTGCTCTAAAATGGTTCAGAGAATCTGTTTCCTTAGCTGTCCTGCTCACATGCTCAGGGTCCAACTGATCTCCAGAGTTGTGGGTGGGAAGGAATTTCCCCCTGGTCGGATTGGCAGGGACCTTTGAGTGGCAGGATGGGGCACTGATCACCTGCTAGGATAATCTGAGTATATCTGACCCAATCAATTCTCGGCCATTGCAAGGGCCTCAGGCATTGGTGGAACCTCAGTCTCTCCTGTCCTCTGCCGACGGCACACAACAGTTTTGTCTCCTACAGACTGAAATGTTTTTGTCCAAGACAAGTTTTGGGGTTCAGTGTAGGGTTGCTAGGTGAAATTTAGTGGCCTGTGAAATACAGGAAGTCAGACTAGATGATCTAATGGTCCCTTCTGGCCTTAAACTCTAGGAAACAATGAAATAGCTGGTATATGAAAAAAAACAGGATTTGATCTCCCATGTATCTCTTCGCTCTGGGCAGAAATTCTCCAGGAGACTTAATATTTCACAAGAAATCTGAAATGCCGTATTTATCTGTCTCCATTGTAACAGCATTCCAAGCATGAAGGAGGAACTAACAAGATTTCCCCTTCCCAGGAAAGACTACTTGAGGTTAGGTGATTGCCCATCCGTTATGCAAATTGCATCCTTCAGTTGTAACACCCAGATGCAAACGGAATCATGACTGTAACCTACTCTGCCCATCTGTGTGGGATGAGGAGCACTAGTGTTGCTAAGAAATGTGACCCCATGCTTTGTTCTCTTGCATTTAAGATAGTAGCAGAGCTTCATTTAGACAGCTAGAGGAGAAGTCCTTCTGCCTTTTTTGTTCTAATTTCCCCTATCGCTGATGGAGTTGGCTCCATGGATGCAGAAGAGACAAAATGAGGACCCATAACAAACATAAAACAACTGGGAGAAAAGAAGGAAGACCTCCCCCATAACATTCCCTAGAAACTCAGATTCTCAGGAAAGTTTCCAGGTCCAGAGGCTGTAGACCAACTCCTCAACTGGTGTAAATCAACACAGCTACAAGGAAGTCAAAGGAGGGACACTGGTTTCCAGCAGCTGAGGTTCTGCTCACACAAATGGAGAACATTACAGCTCATCTGTATGCCTATGCTTTCTAAATGTGTGTGTGAATATAGAATGGATATAGAGAATACAATGCTGACCCTTACCTCTGTCGGTTACCTCCTGCTCACTCACAAATTTATTCATGTTTTAATCTTTCCTCAACACTTCCTCCAGTCCTTTCTCCAAAGAGCTCCAGTACTGATAGGCAGCTGGCCTCTCAGGCTGTCCTGTCCGGAATAGCCAGTTAAGATTATGCAAGCACTATTATGACATCGCTGTGACTGTGACATAGCACATAAACTGCTGCTGACCAGGTAGGTGCTGTGATGACATGGACAAGAGTCTCAAAGGTATTTAGGCTCCTAACTCGCACTGAAATCAATAGATGTGAGGAACCTAAATACATTTCAATATCTGGGCCCATCCATGTACGCAGTCCAATAGGTGGCTAAATTTGCTCCAGTGTAGAATTTCTCATTCGCTCGAAATCGTTTTGAATTTTGGTTCCGTCCCTCTCTCAGTTTGCCACACTTTCCAATATTGGTTTTACTGGAAAATCTGCTCCTGCTTGAATGGATAGAAAATAAAAGCACCGAACAAAGAAAGAGAAGAAACTGCCTTGGAGAATGCACAGTGATACTTGAGTGTGGGTGGTTGGTTGGAATGCACAGTGACACTTGAGTGTGGGTGGTTGGTTTCTTTTGCTTTTTAATTTGGTTGATTAAAAAGCTTGATGAAATCTTATTGGACTGTATTACAAATCTTGATTTTTATATTGTTTTACAATGAATTGAAATTTATTCTTCATTTCCATGTCCTGCCAAACAAATCAACTAAATTATTTTTTGTTGTGTTTAATACAGTGTGGTGTCATATGTATGGCCATATGTAGAGGCCACACTTGATTTTGGAGATGATGTTGCCTTTAAAGCATTCAGAGTGATGACACTCTTTGCAGTAAACCATGTGGAAAAAGAATTCCAATGACATGTGTCCTTTGCTATGTATAAGTGATTTTGTGCCTTACCCTTTCTGATTTTGCCCTTACACGGACACACTATTCTTTTGTACTCCTCCTTAGTAATTCGTCCATGTTTCCCCATTTTGTAGGATTTCTTTTTGATTTTCAGGTCATTACAAAACTTCTGATGGAGCCATTGGCCTCTTACTATTCTTCCTCTCTTTCCTTTGCATTGGCAGTTGTGCCTTTAATATTGTCTCCTGGAGAAACTGCCAGCTTTCCTGAACTCCTTTATGCCTTAGACGTTTTCCCCATGGGTCGCTACCTACCAATTCTCTGAGGATGTTAAAGTCTGCTTTTGGCAGTCCTTCTCCTGTCATTCTCATTCCTTCCTTTCCTTAGAATCATGAAATCTATCCTTCATGATCCCTTTCACCCAAATCACCTTCCACCTTCACATTCACCACCAGCACCTCCCTGCTGGTCAGAATCAAGTCTACAGTGGCTGTCCCCCCGGTTATTTCCTCCATTTTCTGAAACAAAGCATTGTCCCCAGTACATTCCAGAAACTTATTGGGTAATTTGGGGTTTTACCATTTCCTTTTTCAGCAGATGTCTGGGTAGGTAAAGTCCCCCATTACAATCAGGATTTGTGTTTTGCATATTTCTGTTGTTTGTTCTAGAAATGCCTCCTCTCCCTCCTCTTCCTGATTTGGTGGTCTGTAATAGACCCCTACCAGGACCTCACCCCTGTTTAGTCCCTCTTTTATCTTTACTCAGAGACTTTCAACTGGTCTGCTTCTCACCTCCTTCTGGACCTCAGAACAGGTTTACAATGCAATATGTCCTCTCTTTTTTTTCCTGCCTGTCCTTCCTCAACAAGCTATAGCCCTCTATACCAATAGTCCAGTCATGAGATTTATCCCAACAAGTATCTGTGATGCAGTTAAGCTCAGTTAAGATTTATGTTCTAAAACTCCCAGTTCTTACTGTTTATTCCCCATTAGTATTCCTCCTTGCTTGTGTGTACAGACATCTAAGATGTTAAGCAGATGCCCCCATGGATTTCCCTCTTGTTTCTCCTATAATTCTACTGCAATTTTCCACATCTACTTCTCCCCACACAGCTAGTCCTCTATTAAGGCCACCTTTTTTTACCTGGTGGCTTTTTTCACCTGCCCCCTCTGAACTTAGTTTTAAGCTCTTCTCCTAAGGTTGGTGAGTCAGTGCATGAAGATGTTCTTCTCCTTCTTGGTCAGACGGACCCCATCTCTTCCCAGCAAACCTCCTTCCTGCAATAGCATCCCATGGTAGAGGAAGTCAAAGCCTCCCAGAGACCCATCTTCATAACCCTATTCTGTGGGCATGCCTACCATTGAGTGTGTATTGAGCAGAAAGAACACTCAGTGCAGGAGACAAGGGGACTGAGTTAAACTGCAGATGTCAGGTTCACAAACTTCCATTTTCCGTGACTAATCTCTTAAGCTAGTGAGGATGGCCACGGTATAAAAATATTTCTGGAGATCAGCATGTGATTATTTGTATTGCAGTATTGCCTCACAGTCCCAGTCACAGAGTAGGATCCCATAGCGCTCGGACCTGTAGAAACAGAGAACAAGATGGTCCTTAACTGTCATTAATTAATTAACACATCTTAACAGCACAACAAACAGACAAGAGGATAATAAAGCAAGCAAAAAAGCCCCCTTTGACCAGGTACCAGCAGATAACTAATATAGAGCTACCTATTTCGGGAACTTTCTTCCTGATTCAGGGTCTGATGTGACTCAGCCCCTGTTCCATGCCATTGTGTAAACTGGGGACTCGTACATTTGCACAAGATGGAAAGTATCCAGTGGCACACCGTTGAGGCCTACTCCAGTTTTAGTACATAAACAGCAGGCCACTCTGCAAGAAGCTAAGGGCATGGTCAGCACAGAGAGTTTGCCTGTCTCTGTGCTGGTGTTCTGCACCCCTCACTGTCTACACCTGGCTCCATAAAGTCGGGCCTTTCAAAAATGCAGCATCAGGTAGGAGCACAGGTAATTGTAAGAATGCTTGCTCATTGCAGCTGTTACCATCCTGGCAAGGCATCCACATATAAGTCCACTACGGATGGACCAGTGATGGGAAGAGTGTTCATGCATGTGACAAGTAACACCATGAACTATGTAATGCCACAGAATAAATTAAGATCAAGAACAGAACAAGAGTATGTGTGGCAAAGCCATGACAAACACTGTGCAGGCATCAAGGAGCTCATAAATTAGCACATCATCACCCCAACACTGCCTCAGCTTGACTTAGAGCTTGGGCAACAGTAGACCCTCAAAAGGAGGAGGCCACAGCTTTACACCCGTGGTCACTGTGATGTTAACTGGCTGCATTTGACAAGAGCTGGATCAGAGGTTGACTTTGAGTGTATTTACAGGGGGCAAGGTTTTCACAACACAAGCTTTGTGCACGCACACAAATAGTGTTCTGCAGCAGTGCAAGTTGAGCTGCAGCAATGAGCAGCGGGATCCTGCTTGGGCTCGTAATTCATACACTTCTCTCACTAATGAGGATCAACAGATCAACCCATACTGAATGCAGCTTGACAATATACCATCACTTAAAACACATTACAGTCAGAGAGGATGATAAATATTCCATGTATACACATTATGTACAAGGCCCAAAATGACTGAGGGTGCAAGAAAACAAAGCTGGTAAATACAGAAAATGCATTTGTCATAAATATAAAGGGAAGGGTAAACCCCTTTAAAATCCCTCCTGGCCAGAGGAAAAATCCTCTCACCCGTAAAGGGTTAAGAAGCTAAAGGTAACCTCGTTGGCACCTGACCAAAATGACCAATGAGGAGACAAGATCCTTTCAAAAGCTGGGGGGAGGGAGAAAAAACAAAGGGTCTCTCTGTCTGCCTGCCTGCGTGCCTGAGTGCTGCTTTTGCTGGGAACAGAACAGGACTGGAGTCTGAGAACTTTTAGTAAGTAATCTAGCTAGGTATGTGTTAGATTATGATTTCTTTAAATGGCTGAGAAGAGTTGTGCTGAATAGAATGACTATTCTTGTCTGTGTGTCTTTTTTGTAACTTAAGGTTTTGCCTGGAGGGATTCTCTATGTTTTGAATCTAATTACCCTGTGAGGTATCTACCATCCTGATTTTACAGAGCTATTCCTTTCCTTCTATTAAAAGTCTTCTTGTAAGAAAACTGAATGCTTTTTCATTGTTCTAAGATCCAAGGGTGTGGGTCTGTGGTCACCTATGCAAATTGGTGAGGATTTTTACCAAACCTTCCCCAGGAAGTGGGGTGCAAGAGTTGGGAGGATTTTAGGGGGAAAGACGTGTCCAAACTACGTTTCCCAGTAAACCCAGTTAAAGTTTGGTGGTGGCAGTGGAAATTCCAAGGGCAAAGGGTCAAATTAATTTGTACCTTGGGGAAGTTTTAACCTAAGCTGGTAAAAGTAAGCTTAGGAGATTTTCATGCAGGTCCCCACATCTGTACCCTAGAGTTCAGAGTGGGGAAGGAACCTTGACAGCATTACTGAAAAAAGAGCTGCAGATTGACTCCTGCTAGCAAGAAGCTTCTGTACAATGTACAGTAAGATATTGGGCTTAACCCAACGCAGGGCTAGGCTGAATTAAAGTCAGTCAAAGTTTTGTCTGAGTAGGGTATGAGGCCCAGCTCCTCAAAGGTCTTTAGACTCCTAACTTCCACTGAAATCAGTGGAAGCTAGGAGCCTAAATACCTACTGTAGAATTTGACCCAATAACAAAAACAATAATAATAATTTGCATTTCTAGAGAGATTTTCTTCTTCAAAGCATTTTACACACATGTTTTCTCACTCTCTGCTTCAAATAAAAGCCGTTATTGACAGACAATTATATTTTTCCGTCACAGCACAGACAAATAGGAGAGTGAAGAGAACACAGTTCATTAATGGGATTTTAAGCAGGTTCTCATATGGAAAAAAAAATAAAGATCCAGCACTCAGAAGATGACTCTGCTTAGCTGTGTGCCTTGTGGCTTAAAGCAGAATTCCAAGAACATTACTTTGCTTTTTGAAATGGTTTCTCAATTAATGACAACTCAAAATATCTGCTTCCACCTAGTGGTGCGGGTTTGCATAACATGTGTTGTTTGTATTCCCTGTTTTCGATATCTTTGCCTAAAAGATAAAATACATCCGAATTTACTGAGACAATTCACATTTCTGCACAAAGCCACAACAGCACTAAGAATGTATATCTTTGTTAGCAAATAGGATCATTAGGGAGAAGAAAAAGGATAATCTCAGAAAGAGGCTCTCTCTTTCTCCTTCACTTTATTCTATCTAGGTTTTTCTACTGTTCTCATCAATCAAGTATCTGAGCAGCTTCCTCTAGTACATTAATAATATGACTCACATCTGTCATGGTAATATCTTTTATTGGACTAACTTCTGTTGGTGAAAGGACTGCACAGAGTTCTCCTTCAGGTCCTTGAAAGGTTATTTCTTTCACCAACAGAAGTTGGTCCAACAGAAGATATTACCTCAGCTAGGGTGACCAGATGTCCTAAGTGTATAGGGACAGTCCAGATATTCGGGGTTTAGGCGCCTATCAATCCCACCCCACCCCCATCACGATTTTTCATACTTATTATCTGGTCACCCTCTCCCTCACCCACCTTGTCTCTCTAATAGCCTCAGAATGACATGGGAGTTTGTTCTCCTGTCACAGACTGTCCCCTGAGAAAGCTCTGTCTACTGCACAGACAAGCCTCATCCTTCGAGTAGAAAACGTCATGGTGCCTGAGAAATAGGCCCTGTCAGCCACAACCCTAATCCCAGGGATTTACCTGATATTTTAGATATACTGGGCCCTGGCCACTGAGCCCCTGGAAGAGAAGGACTGCGACCTGGAACCTGACTTGATGTGTTCACGTAGCAGAAGTATGTACACAGCATCTGAAGGCAAGCAACAAACAACACTTCAATGGTCACTGAATGAGGGGCCTGTGGAAAAAAATAGTACAATTGTGCAATTAAAGACTGTGTCAAAATGCACGTGCACAGTACTCAGACTCCCTGAATCCTGGCATTTCCAAACTTTCCATTGCTCAGTTTTGCAAACTTACTAATTGTTATTTTAATGCAGATTTTTGTATATTTGTTGGGCGTCTAAAGATATAAAAATACAGACATGGATTCATATCATTGTCGTGCAAACATCCCCATTTCATTGTTTGTTTTGAAAGAAAAAAGTACAGGACTAGGTTCTGGCAATTTCTGTATTGAGCTGTAAAGAAAGGTATTTTTAAGGGTTTTGAACTGTCGAAACAGAGGCACAGAGATTGTCTCACACAGGGAGGAGTGGGTGATGCAGTGCACACTTTCCCAAGCCAGCAGAGTTGCTGGACCCCAAGAGATTCCCCCTCTATTCCTGAGCCAACCTTGGCCAGAAGCAAGCAGACAGAAGGACAAAAGTAGCTCTCCATTTTAATAAAGGCTCTTGTAACTTCCTGGGTCAACTGGTCCCTTCCATTCTTTAGCTGACTATTACTCAGGCTCTTTTCTTACTGGCAAACTTGAATTTTGATTTTTCTACGTCATGGCCAGTTTTTATCGTCTCTCTTGTAAACTTGAATATGCCAATCCCTGAGAGGACATGCTTTCTTGTTTTTTCCTGATTCAGCAATCCTAGCTCTGGGGATTGAGCTCCCATTTAAGGTACTTTTAATGATGACCCCCAGTCCTTTATTTCATCTATCAGGATGTTCAAAGAGAGCAGCTACCCTTCACTGAATGCCACTGCTCTGACTTTGGATTCCCTTGTAGAATGTGTGGGGCTGGGGTAGTTGTCTCAGCTGGATTCTTAATCCAGAGGAAAGACGCTCTCCCCTGTTCAATCAAGATCAGAAATGGCACATAGATTTGGGAGAAAAAGTACATTTTACTTTTACTCTGTTTTCTTATTTCTCAAAAGGAACAGTACAACAAAGATAAAAACTCCATTGTGAATAATCAATATAGGTATTGATGTATCTTGTCTGAAATGGGACAGCTGCTCTTCTACTCTCGGGATGGATGCTATATCAATAGATAAGATAAAAAGACAGGCCTAACTGAGAGACTGAACCCATAGGAGGGCCAAATTCTGCTCCTCGGTTACATGAGTACGTCGCTCCCTGACTAGGGCCCAAATCTGTGTAAAGAAGAGTAAATCTGGTCCCGAGGGAGTATCGAACAACTTCCAAACTGTATAAGGAGGGTGGTTGAGTCTACACTATAAAGACAGTTCCAAATATGGACCGCAGTTCAGGAAAGCAGCCTTATTCATCTAAGCATATGAATGATGTAAGAAAATTCTGAAAATGTGGATCTTAGATCATGGTCATAATTTAAAAAAATTAATGGACACAGCGGACACCATTCACATTTGAAACATAAAGTAGCTTAAAACTGTCCTAGCTTGAAGTGGTTTGAAACTGCTTCAGGAAATGTGGTCCTCTTACAAGTGTAGATGTGAGGTTGCATATATGGTAAAGCCATGTATACAGAATACATGCTGATCTTAATCCTACAAATTTCCTAAACACTATACAGAATATCTAATTGCTTATTTTTAAATCCTAATCAGAGGAAAATTAAAATGATTTGTGCAAATAATTGAATTCTAAGGATTGTGTAACAACAAACACTCTTATTTTCTAGATCTACTGAGAGCTAGCTCTGAGAGAACAAAACAGTATTTTCAGTGTTTATGGTTCTTTACTGAAGCAGGTCTATTCTTTATCGAAGAACAGGAAAACAAAAGAATTCACAATATTGTTATCCCTTTTGACCTGAGCAATTAGTGAATATTTTGGGTCTTGTGAGTTGTTTCCATTAGGGGGAGAAATGGATGATGGAGTCAGGCATTTTTTTGACACAATCCTGCTTATTTACAAAGAATGTACACAAAGTTCTATTTCCCTAACGACAGCAGGAATAGTTTCTTGGCTCACAATTCCAAGCCTCTTTCTATCCAGCAGTCTACCCTAAAGCGCGCGTGCTCTCTCTCTCTCTCTCTCTCTCTCTCTCTCTCTCTCTCTCTCTCTCTCTCTCTCTCAACTTTTTCTGAGATCACACTACAAATACTTCTCTGGGGCTCCTTTGTGCTTCTGCGGTGTCACACTCCCTCTCTTCCTCCCCCCTCCCGCCCCGAACCCCATCCCCCTGCATTTGCATTCAGACCCCAGTGAAAGCCCCTTCCACTGTATGGCTCAACTCCTATTCCAGCTTTACTTGATGGTGACTTCTATTAAGTCAGCCATCTATTCCACAAAAGAGCTTGATTGTTTTTACATTGATCCTGAATAAAGGACAACTGGTATGCCCACCAGCTTCAATAAGGCTTCCCCTTTCCCCAGCATAACTACCTGTTTTCATGTTGTTTTTATAAATCTGTATCTTGTACATGTCCGCAAAACCCACAACATTCTTTTATTTTTACTAACCTGAAACAGGATATTGAATGCATAATTTCAGTTACACCAATGTAAATCTGTGGTAATTCATTAGAATTATTTATCCTGGTGACAAAATATGTTAGCACATCAGGAGAGAAAACATGACACTTTTTGATAATTGTTATTGTTGCCGGCACCCAGTGCCGAGAGGCTAAACAACAGCTGAGGTTGGTTCGTTACCCGGTGTGCTACACCCAATAATCACAAAGGGGTGAAGAAGCAGAAAAGTTTATTTGCAGCTGCAAAAAGGTACAGGGAGAATAAAATCTCCAATCCTGCACCCAGAGCAGGAAGTTACACAGGCTTTTATACATCCTTTTTCCCAGCATACCTATCCAATAGCAAGCTGCCCTAAGTATCCACATAGCTAGCCAATCCAGTTCCCAGCTAGTTCCCTTGTTCTCTGTATCATTTGTTAAACTATACATAAAGCTGCTTTAGTCAGCATTGTTCTTCCATATCTGCCCTGTTTGGCCTTGTTTAGTTTCAGGCAGTCTGACTCTGCAACATATTGTTGCAGATCCTCAGCATAACTGCTGCGAGTGCCTCCAGGCGCGGGGGCCAAGGACACTTGGGCCTAGTATGCAGAGCTGCTGCGAGTGCTTCCAGGCGGGCGGGGGGGAGGGGGGGAAGGACACCTGGACCTAGTGCGAGGGGGCCTCATCGACACTCGTGGTCTTCCATCCCCTCGAGTTACCTAGTGGCCATGCCCCAGTGTCCCCACTGAACTCCCACATCTGAACTCCCAGCCAGAGCCCGTACGTGCTCCACCACTAGAGGCCCTGATGCAGCAAGCCACCCCATACAGCAAAACAAAACGACTTCCCACATGGCATTAGGATGGCAAACGATAATAGAGAAAGATGAGAACTTGCTATAACAGGGGTTCTCAAACTTCATTGCACCACGACCCCCTTCTGACAACAAAAATTACTTCGCGACCCCAGGAGGGAGAACCAAACCCTGAGCCCACCCAAGCCCTAGCTCCCCCGGGCCAGAAGGGGCCAAAGTCAAAACCCAAGGGCTTCAGGCCCAGGCAGGGGGTGGGGGGAGCTGTAACCTGATCCCAGGGCTGAAGCCCAAGTCTCAGCCCTGCTTCCAGGGCTCAGGCTTGGGCTTCAGCCCTGGGCCTAGGCAAGTCTAACTCCAGCCCTGGTGACCCTATTAAAAAGGGATCCCGACCCACAGTTTGAGAATCGCTGTGCAGTAACATGCACTGATTATTGGTGATACTTGGTTTCCTCACAAAGACATGCACAAGGTTACATGGAACTCATCAGATGGTTAAACCACAAACCAGACTGAGCACATGTCAGGAGATCGGGTTGTAGGTGGTCAGGCATAGTGGTCAGACTGGGAGTCATGCCTAGTGGTGAGTGTCCAAAAGCCAAAAGCAGGGATTGAGACGGGGCCAAAACCAAGAAGCAGATCCAAAGATTTGAACTAGAGTCAGAATCCAAATGGCAGAGCCAAGAATCAAGTAGGGTGACCAGACAGCAAATGTGAACAATTGGGATGGGGGTGGGGTAATAGGAACCTATATAAGAAAAAGACCCCCAGATCAGGACTGTTCCTATCAAATCAGGATATCTGGTCACTCTAGAATCAAGAGAGAGTCGGAGTCAGGAATCAGAGCCAAGGGTCAGAACCGGATCACCGGGGGCAGGGAAGAAGGGAGCAGGGCTGGTTCTGAGGCAGGAGCAAGGCTGGATGTAGGACAGGATCTGGGCTGAAGCTGTGGAGGAACAGAGCAGAAGCAGGGCTTGGCAAGAGCTGAGCCCAGGGAGGCAGAGAATCACTGAGCACCCAGCGAGCGACTGCTGCTGCTGAGTTTAAGAACCAGACAGCTAACTTCTTCAGCCAATCTGGCAGGGTGGTCCAAGCAGGACAGTGTCGGAGGATGGTGCCGTGGGGAAGGCGAGCAGAGCTTCATCATCATGGGCTTGCTTCTGGACGGCGCCATGCCTTGTGGTGCCGGAGGTCTATCTTGCCTGGTGGGAAACTGCGGTGCCATCATGGCAATCAAGTCCCTGGCCACCTCAAACGTGTCCAGGATGGAAGGGAGCTCCTGCTCCTCCACCTGGCACTCTCTAGCAGGAGGGTCCAGTGGCACCAGACTTGACGGATCCCTCTGCAGGCCCAAAGTCGACAGTGCTGATCCCTGCTAATATTCTGTTCGCTTTTTTGACTGCTGCTGCACACTGAGCAGATGCTTTCAGAGAACTATCCACAGTGACCCCAGGATCTTTCTTGAGTGGTAACAGCTCATCATTGATATGATAAACCCCCCTCATTTTATATGTATTGTTGGGATTATGTTTTCTAATGAGCATTACTTTGCACTTACCAACATGGAATTTCATCTGCCATTTTGTTGCCCAGTCACCCTGTTGTCTGAGGTTCCTTTGTAATTCTTCACGGTCTGCTTTGGACTTATCTGTCTTGAGTAAGTTTCTATCATTTGCACTTTTTGCCACATCACCATTTACCCCCTTTTCCAGATCATTTATGAATATGTTGAACATCACTAGTCCCCGTACAGATCCCTGGGGGACACCACTGTTTACCTCTCTCCATGCTGAATATTGACCATTTATTCCTATCCTTTACTTCCTGTCTTTTAAGTTAGTGATCCGTGAGAGGACTTTCCCTCTTATCCCGTGACTGCTTACTTTGCTTAGGACCCCCACCAAAGGCTCTTTGTCAAAGGCTTTCTGAAAGTCCAGGAACCTCATGTCTCCTGCTTTGCCCCATGGGCATTTTAACCCTCCAGACCCATTGGGTAACAGTGTGAAGTACAGAGGGAAACTGAGGCATGCATAGAATTATTTAAAAATGTTACAGAAAATTCCCACTTTATTAAGGTCTGGTACATTTTAAACCTGATGCTGCACATGGAAATGTGTCCAGCTGTCTCTCAGGCATGGGCCATGCCCCTTGTGTGCTCCTTTCTCCCCAGTATCACACTTGTGACAGAGTGCTCCCAAGCAGGTCACAGCTGGGCACCTGGGAACAGAGCTGAGCCTCCCCTGAGCACAGCCAAGGTCACTGACTCTCAGGAGAACTGGTGGCTTTCTTAAAGTCCCAGCTCCTGGAGTCATGTGAATTTGTGAGAATTCCAGTTTTTGCTTAGCCAATGAAGTCAGTGTCTAGTGCTCATGGCTGGGACCTATATAAGAAAAAGACCCCCAGATAAGGACTGCAGCTCCATGGAGGGATAAATAAAGAACCCAAACTGATCAGTTTTGTAATCCCATGATTTTGGGGGCCTCACTTCTGAGCTCTGAAGCTGGTGACGCTGCATAGATGGTGGGCTCTGTGTGCCTATTAGCTCCAAAGTACGCCAGCAACAACCAGCACAGAGATGTCCTCTGAAGTAGCTGCCACTGTTAATGAGGGGAGCTGCAAGGCTTAGCTGAGCCACTGGGTGGGAAAGGGTGGGTTGTGGGGTGGGATGCTGGGTGGGGCAGGGCAGGCTGGAGAGAGTGAGGTGGAAAGTGGGGAAGACTGACTGGGCGGGGGGAGGGAAGGCTGGCTGAGGGTGTCAGGGAAGGCTTGTGGGGAAGGGGGTGGGGCGGTGGCAGCAGCAGGTGCTGGAAGGAGGGTGGCAGGCACTGGGTGGGAAGTTGAGGGGGTGTTGGTTGCGGGAGGCTGGGTTGGGGGAAGCAGGTGCTGGGTGGGAAAAATTGGGGGGCTGGGACATGGGGGGCATGGGCGGTGGGCTAGAAGGGGCAAAGGCTAGGCTGGGATTGGCAGATGCTGGGCAGGGAAGGCTGGGCTGGTGGGGTGGGGAAGGCCATGGGCACTTTGCTTGGCCTTTCCACACAGCATCTGTCTGTCCAGCCCTGTTATCAGGGCGTGGCCTTGCTTGCTGATCAGTCTTCAGAGGCTGCTGCTGCAGTGCAAAGGCAATCCAGAGCTGGATTAACCTGACTGCTTCTGCCCCATGGCTCAGTGGACACCCTGCACGAGAGCCGGCAGAGGGACCCTTGCGTCCTGAGCAAAGCTCCCTGCCAAGGGGTTCTCCCAGGCAGCCTTTCCTTCTGTGCCAGAGCTTTGGGGTGAGAGGAGATGGCTGCCCTGGCAGGAATCTGGGGCCCATTGATCCAACACCCTTTGTCCCTTGGGTGGCTGTTAACAGCATCACGGGCTCGTCTGTGAGCCTGTGTGGGATAGAGGGCGGCTGCTCTTCATTGATCCCTCGTTATCTGTAGGCTCTCCCTGGCCGATAAGGGGGCTACAGGGTGAGGGCAGGGCGGGGCCTGGAGCCTGAGCTTTGGCAACCTTCCACCGACTGCCATGCCGGTGTTACGGTAACACCAGGACTCTGATTTGAACTCTGCTTCATGCTGTCACCTTGGGCCTGGAGCTTCGCCACCTGGCGTTCGCCTGAAGGGGGCGAGTGGTTTTCTTCAAATGTTTGAGCCAGCTCAGCAGCCTGTAACTAGACTCCTAATAGAATCAAAATTATAGTGGAAAGAGGAGGAAGTGCAATTAGCATGTAAAGCCCTCACAAGAGGTGGGGGGGGGCATGCCACCAAAGATTAATACCCATCCCCAGCCTCTCTCCCTTCACAGCGTTTTGGAACCCATGTCCCTTGCCTAGTGAGTGCTACTTAGTTGATGGCGAGTCCCTCCATCATAACAAAAGGCCAAGTACAGTTCCCCTGTCCTTGATTCCCATAATCAGGGTAATAACAATTTATTCTTCCTGCCCCAATAACAGAGACAATGGGGATCCCACAGCAGCCAAAGTGACCATTTGGGCAGCTATGGCCTCATTCTAGGCGGGCTGGGTGTGCCTATGCAAATGAGATCGGCCCCTGAAGTTCTTTTCCTCAACTTGCCACACCTCACCACCAGATGTCAGGGTGGAGCTCATCCCGATTCTGCTTACAAGAGGAAAGTGATCAGGAACAGTCAGCATGGATTCACCAAGCGCAAGTCATGCCTGACTAATCTAATTGCCTTCTATGATGAGATAACTGGCTCTGTGGATGAGGGGAAAGCAGTGGATGTGTTATTCCTTGACTTTAGCAAAGCTTTTGACATGGTCTCCCACAATATTCTTGCCAGCAAGTAAAAGAAGTATGGGCTGGATGAACGGACTATAAGGTGGATAGAAAGCTGGCTAGACTGTCGGGCTCAATGGGTGGTGATCAATGGCTCCATGTCTAGTTGGCAGCCAGTATCAAGTGGAGTGCCCCAAGGGTCGGTCTTGGGTTCGGTTTTGTTCAGTATCTTCATTAATGATCTGGAGGATGGCGTGGATTGCACCCTCAGCAAGTTTGCAGATGACACTAAACTGGGAGGAGAAGTAGATAGGTTGGAGGGTAGGGATAGGATACAGAGGGACCTAGACAAGTTGGAGGATTGTGCCAAAAGAAATCTGATGAGGTTCAACAAGGACAAGTGCAGAGTCCTGCACTTCGGAGGGAAGAATCCCATGCACCGCTGCAGACTAGGGACCAAAAGGCTCGGCCGCAGTTCTGCAGAAAAGGACCTAGGGGTTACAGTGGGCGAGAAGCTGGATATGAGTCAGCAGTGTGCCCTTGTTGCCAAGAAGGCCAATGGCATTTTGGGATGTATAAGTAGGGGCATTGCCAGCAGATCGAGGGACGTGATCGTTCCCCTCTACTCGACATTGGTGAGGCCTCATCTGGACTACTGTGTCCACTTTTGGGCCCCACACTACAAGAAGGATGTGAAAAAATTGGAAAATGTCCAGCGGAGGGCAACAGGAATGATTAGGGGACTTATGAGGAGAGGCTGAGGGAACTGGGATTGTTTAGTCTGTGGAAGAGAAGAAGGAGGGGGGGATTTGATAGCTGCTTTCAACTACCTGAAAGGGGGTTCCAAAGAGGATGGCTCTAGACTGTTCTCAGTGGTAGCTGATGACAGAACAAGGAGTAATGGTCTCCAGTTGCAGTGGGGGAGGTTTAGGTTGGATATTAAGAAAAACTTTTCACTAGGAGGGTGGTGAATCCCTGGAATGGGTTACCTAGGGAGGTGGTGGAATCTCCTTCCTTAGAGGTTTTTAAGGTCAGGCTTGACAAAGCCCTGGCTGGGATGATTTAATTGGGGATTGGTCCTGCTTTGAGCAGGGGGTTGGACTAAATGACCTCCTGAGGTCCCTTCCAACCCCGATATTCTATGATAAGTCTCTGCCTGCGCTAGAGCTTAAGTCTTTGCAGTTAATGTAACCCTTCTGAAACAGGAGGGAAGTTACTCAATGTTCCAGCTGAGGCCACGTCTATATTGGGAGCATTTTGCCAGTATAGGTAAACTAGTGTGGACATAGAAGAGCACTACTGTCCCCCACTGAATGAAGAACCTTTACCCTTAGAAAAGAGCAAGAATACAAAGAGGACGAACCCACTGCTCAGGCTTGCTCTGCATGGCTTTTCTATCACTATAGCGATGTTGGCTAGGGGTGTGATTCCTAACCAATACCATCATACCAGGACATCATCTTAACTCATGGAGGCAGTTATACCAGTATAAGTGTGCTTATACCTGTACAACTAATATACACTAGCACTGGAGAGCTTAAAATAAGATACTAGACTGAGAGGACAAAAGAAAGGAGCAGATTCTCCTCTTAAATATACAGCATTCTCACCCAGGATAGAAGACTGCGAAGAGGGACTTGCAGACAGATGTACACTGAATAGAGTTATTAGCAAGATGAAAAAAGATGGCTAAGCAGCTCTCCTGCTCTGATTGCAAAGTAAAGAATTAACTGCAACATCAGATCACTTCTGCTTTGGCCAGCCAGAAGGCATCCATATAACACTGGCTGCATTTGCTCCATGGCCTGAAGTGGGAAGTAAATAGCCTGGTCCCATGAGTGAACTGTTGGAAGAGAATAGGATCCCATCACTGAGCTAGGTATTCTGAAGAACCTGTTTCACCTTTCTTCAGGGTAAATGCACTGATCAGAAGGGCATTACTAAATATGAACTGGATGCTTTTACTAAGTGGTAAATGGATGAGCGATATAAATATGAAATCAAGACAGCTTCTTCCAGCCTAATAGCAAGTGAAGGCATCCTTCTAGCAAAAGGCAGCACAGCATACCGAGCTCACCATGCATAAGCATTTACAAAAATATGATTTCCCAAGTGCATTAGAGACCTTAACATCCCATCCTACCTTCAGAGTAACAGCCATGTTAGTCTGTATTTGCAAAAAGAAAAGGAGGACTTGTGGCACCTTAGAGACTAACCAATTTATTTGAGCGTAAGCTTCCGTGAGCTACAGCTCACTTCATCGGATGCATCCTACCTTCCTGCACTTTATCAGATGATAGGGAAACCAACAGGCCCTGATTCGATGATACTTATCATAGGGACATTGTATTAACCTCCCTGGATCCAAAGCATCAACTGGAAGAGAAGGAATAAAAAGACAAAAGAAAACATTCTGTAAAACAAGATCTAAGTTCATCATCAACACAATTAACAAGAGTGGAAGCATACTAGGTACTGGAGCTGCCCTCTAACGGGGTTAAGCTATCAATTTTTAATAGCCGAGACAAAAATGCTAAACTGCTAAGTTGGCACTCATTGTGTGTACCCAACCAAATTTACTTCGGATTTTGGGTGAGTGGAATATTCCATTAAAAATGAGGAAAGCGCAATCAGTAGTGCATATTAATGACTATACTTATGCAGAACAGTGAGCTGGAAATAAACATTACTATAAAAACCCTTGAAGCTACCAAATTAACTAGTTGTACAGCAGTGACATGCTAAGGATTGGCAGAAGCACGGCATTCTGAAGTAAATCCTTTTGCATTTACCTTCAGACTCCAAGGCCATCTCTGCTGGATTTAGAAAAACATCAAACTAAAACAAACATGTCTGGAGTTAAGGATGCAATTTGCACTACAGTGCACTTGGCCCTGTAAAGTGCAGAGGTTGGCAGGTGCTTAAGAGCCCAAGACTCTCTGAACATAGTGAGGGCCTAAGTCACAGGCACTTTTTGAAAATGTTCCCTCCTAGTCCATACTATGACCCAGAGACAGGCACGAGTCACCTTAATCACTTAACAGTTACACAGAAGGGACAAGGTAGGGGAGGACCAACTTCTGAAAGTGAGAGACACAAGATTTCAAGCATACATAGACCTCTTCTTCAGGATTCAGTTTGTGTCCATGCAGCAGTTTTCTTGCCATCACAAATGTGTCTCCCCTCACACCTTCCATGCTATTTATCCGCATTTGTATCAATGTACAGAGGGCAAGCACAGAAGGAACATGGGCCAACGGACTGTGGGAGGTTTTCTAGATAGCTGGAAGTAAGGAGGACGGGCCAGATTGATTACATAAATCAGTATTTTTCAACCTTTTTGATACCAGGGACCAGCTTAGAATCATTGAATATCAGGGTTGGAAGGGACCTCAGGAGGTCATCTAGTCCAACCCCCTGCTCAGAGCAAGACCAACACCAACTAAATCATCCAAGCCAAGGCTCTGTCAAGCCGGGCCTTAAAAACCTCTAAGGATGGAGTTTCCACCATCTCCCTAGGGAACCCATTCCAGTGTTTCACCACCCTCCTAGTGAAATAGTGTTTCCTAATATCCAACCTAGACCTCCCCCGCTGCAACTTGAGACCATTGCTTCTTGTTCTGTCATCTGCCACCACTTTGAACAGCCTAGCTCCATCCTCTTTGGAACCCCCTTTCAGGTAGTTAAAGGCTGCTATCAGATTCCCCCTCATTCTTCTCTTCTGCAGACTAAATAACCCCAGTTCCCTCAGCCTCTCCTCATAAGTCATGTGCCCCAGCTCCTTAATAATTTTCGTTGCCCTCCGCTGGACTCCCTCCAATTTGTCCACATCTGTTCTGTAGTGGGGGGACCAAAACTGGACGCAACACTCCAGGTGTGGCCTCACCAGTGCCAAATGGAGGGGAATAACCACTTCCCTCCATCTGCTGGCAATGCTCCTACTAATACAGCCCAATATACCATTGGCCTTCTTGGCAACAAGGGCACACTGCTGACTCATATCCAGCTTCTCATCCACTGTCATCCCCAGGTCCTTTTCTGCAGAACTGCTGCTTAGCCAGTCGGTCCCCTGTCTGTAGCAGTGCATGGGATTTCCTTCCTTCCTTCCTTAGTGCAGAACTCCGTACTTGTCCTTGTTGAACCTTATCAGATTTCTCTTGGCCCAATCCTCCAATTTGTCTAGGTCCTTCTGTATCCTATCTCTATCCTCCAGCGTATCCACCACTCCTCCCAGTTTAGTATCATCCGCAAATTTGCTGAGAGTGCAATCCACACCATCCTCCAGATCATTTATGAAGATATTGAACAAAACTGGCCCCATGACCGACCCCTGGGGCACTCCACTTGACACCGGCTGCCAACTAGACATGGAGCCATTGATCACTACCCGTTGAGCCCGACAATCTAGACAGCTTTCTACCCACCTTATCGTGCATTCATCCAGCCCATACTTCCTTAACTTGCTGACAAGAATACTATGGGAGACCGTGTCAAAAGCTTTGCTAAAGTCTAGAAACAATACATCCACTGCTTTCCCTTCATCCACAGAACCAGTAATCTCATCATAAAAGGCGAATAGATTAGTCAGGCATGACCTTCCCTTGGTGAATCCATGCTGGCTGTTCCTGATCACTTTCCTCTCCTCTAAGTGCTTCAGGATTGATTCTTTGAGGACCTGCTCCATGATTTTTCCAGGGACTGAGGTGAGGCTGACTGGCCTGTAGTTCCCAGGATCCTCCTTCTTCCCTTTCTTAAAGATTGGCACTACATTAGCCTTTTTCCAATCTTTTGAAGATTTTCTTCTTCAAAGCATTTTACACACATGTTTTCTAACTCTCTGCTTCAAATAAAAGCCATTATTGACAGACAATTATATTTTTCCGTCACAGCACAGACACATAGGAGAGTGAAGAGAACACAGTTTATTAATGGGATTTTAAGCAGGTTCTCGTATGGAAAAAAAAATTAAAGATCCAGCACTCAAAAGATGACTCTGCTTAGCTGTGTGCCTTGTGGCTTAAAGCAGAATTCCAAGAACATTACTTTGCTTTTTGAAATGGTTTCTCAATTAATGACAACTCAAAATATCTGCTTCCACCTAGTGGTGCGGGTTTGCATAACATGTGTTGTTTGTATTCCCTGTTTTCGATATCTTTGCCTGAAAGATAAAATACATCAGAATCTACTGAGACAATTCACACTTCTGCACAAAGCCACAACAGCACTAAGAATGTATATCTTTGTTAGCAAATAGGATCATTAGGGAGAAGGAAAAGGATAATCTCAGAAAGAGGCTCTCTCTTTCTCCTTCACTTTATTCTATCTAGGTTTTTCTACTGTTCTCATCAATGAAGTATCTGAGTAGCTTCCTCTAGTACATTAATAATATAACTCACATCTGTCATGGTAATATCTTTTATTGGACTAACTTCTGTTGGTGAAAGGAGTGCACAGAGTTCTCCTTCAGGTCCTTGAAAGGTTATTTCAAGGTTATTACCTCAGCTAGGGTGACCAGATGTCCTAAGTTTATAGGGACAGTCCAGATATTCAGGGTTTAGGCGCCTATCAATCCCACCCCACCCCCATCACGATTTTTCATACTCACTATCTGGTCACCCTATCCCTCACCCACCTTGTCTCTCTAATAGCCTCGGAATGACATGGGAGTTTGTTCTCCTGTCACAGACTGTCCCCTGAGAAAGCTCTATCTACTGCACAGACAAGCCTCATCCTTAGAGTAGAACACTTCATGGTGCCTGAGAAATAGGCCCTGTCAGCCACACCCCTAATCCCAGGGATTTACCTGATATTTTAGATATACTGGGCCCTGGCCACTGAGCCCCTGGAAGAGAAGGACTGCGACCTGGAACCTGACTTGATGTGTTCACGTTGCAGAAGTATGTACACAGTGTTGGAAGGCAAACAACAAACAACACTTCAATGGTCACTGAATGAGGGGCCTGTGGAAAAAAATACTACCATTGTGCAATTCAAGACTGTGTCAAAATGCACGTGCACAGTACTCAGACTCCCTGAATCCTGGCATTTCCGAACTTTCCATTGCTCAGTTTTGCAAACTTACTAATTGTTATTTTCATGCAGATTTTTATGTATTTGATGGGCGTCTAAAGATATAAAAATACCGACATCGGTTCATATCATTGTCACGCAAACATCCCCATTTCATTGTTTGTTTTTAAAGAAAAAAGTACAGGGCTAGGTTCTGGCAATTTCTGTATTGAGCTGTAAAGAAAGATATTTTTAAGGGTTTTGAACTGTCGAAACAGAGGCACAGAGATTGTCTCACACAGGGAGGAGTGGGTGATGCAGTGCACACTTTCCCAAGCCAGCAGAGCTGCTGGACCCCAAGAGATTCCCCCTCTATTCCGGAGTCAACCTTTGCCAGAAGCAAGCAGACAGAAGGACAAAAGTAGCTCTCCATTTTAATAAAGGCTCTTGTAACTTCCTGGGTCAACTGGTCCCTTCCATTCTTTAGCTGACTATTACTCAGGCTCTTTTCTTACTGGCAAACTTGAATTTTGATTTTTCTACGTCATGGCCAGTCTTTATCGTCTCTCTTGTAAACTTGAATATGCCAATCCCTGAGACGACATACTTTCTTGTTTTTTCCTGATTCGGCAATCATTGCTCTGGGGATTGAGCTCCCATTTAAGGTACTTTTAATGATGACCCCCAGTCCTTTATTTCATCTATCAGGATGTTCAAAGAGAGCAGCTACCCTTCACTGAACGCCACTGCTCTGACTTTGGATTCCCTTGTAGAATGTGTGGGGCTGGGGTAGTTGTCTCAGCTGGATTCTTAATCCAGAGGAAAGACGCTCTCCCCTGTTCAATCAAGATCAGGAATGGCACATAGATTTGGGAGAAAAAGTACATTTTACTTTTACTCTATTTTCTTATTTCTCAAAAGGAACAGTACAACAAAGATAAAAACATTGTGAATAATCAATATAGGTATTGATGTATCTCGTCTGAAATGGGACAGCTGCTCTTCTACTCTCGGGATGGATGCTATATCAATAGATAAGATAAAAAGACAGGCCTAACTGAGAGACTGAACCCATATGAGGGCCAAATTCTGCTCCTCCGTTACATGAGTATGTCGCTCCCCGACTAGGGCCCAAATCTGTGTAAAGAAGAGTAAATCTGGTCCCGAGGGAGTATCGAACAACTTCCAAACTGTATAAGAAGGGTGGTTGAGTCTAAACTATAAAGACAGTTCCAAATATGGACCGCAGTTCAGGAAAGCAGCCTTATTCATCCGAGCATATGATCTAAGAAAATTCTGAAAATGTGTATCTTAGATCATGGTCATAATTTTAAAAAATTAATTGACACAGCGGACACCATTCACATTTGAAACATAAAGTAGCTTACAACTGTCCTAGCTTGAAGTGGTGTGAAACTGCTTCAGGAAATGTGGTCCTCTTACAAGTGTAGATGTGAGGTTGCATATATGGTAAAGCCTTGTATACAGAATACATGCTGATCTTAATCCTACAAATTTCCTAAACACTATACAGAACATCTAATTGCTTATTTTTAAATCCTAATCAGAGGAAAATTAAAATGATTTGTGCAAATAATTGAATTCTAAGGATTGTGTAACAACAAACACTCTTATTTTCTAGATCTACTGAGAGCTAGCTCTGAGAGAACAAAACAGTATTTTCAGTGTTTATGGTTCTTTACTGAAGCAGGTCTATTCTTTATCGAAGAACAGGAAAACAAAAGAATTCACAATATTGTTATCCCTTTTGACATGAGTAATTAGTGAATATTTTGGGTCTTGTGAGTTGTTTCCATTGGGGGAGAAATGGATGATGGAGTCAGGTATTTTTTTGACACAATCCTGCTTATTTACAAAGAATATACACAAAGTTCTATTTCCCTAACGACAGCAGGAATAGTTTCTTGGCTCACAATTCCAAGCCTCTTTCTATCCAGCAGTCTACCCTAAAGCGCATGTGCTCTCTCTCTCTCTCTCTCTCAACTTTTTCTGAGATCACACTACAGATACTTCCCTGGGGCTCCTTTGTGCTTCTGCGGTGTCACACTCCCTCTCTTCCTCCCCCCGCCCGAACCCCATCTCCCTGCAGTTGCATTCAGACCCTAGTGAAAGCCCCTTCCACTGTATGGCTCAACTCCTAGTCCAACTTTACTTGATGGTGACTTCTATTAAGTCAGCCATCTGTTCCACAAAAGAGCTTGATTGTTTTTACATTGATCCTCAATAAAGGACAACTGGTATGCCCACCAGCCTCAATAAGGCTTCCCCTTTCCCCAGCATAACTACCTGTTTTCATGTTGTTTTTATAAATCTGTATCTTGTACATGTCCGCAAAACCCACAGCATTCTTTTATTTTTACTAACCTGAAACAGGATATTGAATGCATAATTTCAGTTACACCAATGTAAATCTGTGGTAATTCATTAGAATTAGTCCATATTTATCCTGGTGGCAAAATATGTTAGCACGTCACTAGAGAAAACATGACACTTTTTGATAATTGTTATTGTTGCCGGCACCCAGTGCCGAGAGGCTAAACAACAGCTGAGGTTGGTTCGTTACCCGGTGTGCTACATCCAATAATCACAACGGGGTGGAGAAGCAGAAAAGTTTATTTGCAGCTGCAAAAAGGTACAGGGAGAATAGAATCTCCAATCCTGCACCCAGAGCAGGAAGTTACACAGGCTTTTATACATCCTTTTTCCCAGCATACCTATCCAATAGCAAGCTGCCCTAAGTATCCATATAGCCAGCCAATCCAGTTCCCAGCTAGTGCCCTTGTTCTCTGTATCATTTGTTAAACTATACATAAAGCTGCTTTAGTCAGCATTGGTCTTCCATATCTGCCCTGTTTGGCCTTGTTTAGTTTCAGGCAGTCTGACTCTGCAACATATTGTTGCAGATCCTCAGCATAACTGCTGCGAGTGCCTCCAGGCGCGGGGGCCAAGGACACTTGGGCCTAGTATGCAGAGCTGCTGCGAGTGCCTCCAGGCGGGCGGGGGGGAGGGGGGGAAGGACACCTGGACCTAGTGCGAGGGGGCCTCATCGACACTCGTGGTCTTCCATCCCCTCGAGTTACCTAGTGGCCATGCCCCAGTGTCCCCACTGAACTCCCACATCTGAACTCCCAGCCAGAGCCCATACGTGCTCCACCACTAGAGGCCCTGATGCAGCAAGCCACCCCCATACAGCAAAACAAAACTACTTCCCACATGGCATTAGGATGGCAAACGATAATAGAGAAAGATGAGAACTTGCTATAACAGGGGTTCTCAAACTTCATTGCACCACGACCCCCTTCTGACAACAAAAATTACTTCGCGACCCCAGGAGGGAGAACCAAACCCTGAGCCCGCCCAAGCCCCAGCTCCCCCGGGCCAGAAGGGGCCAAAGTCAAAACCCAAGGGCTTCAGGCCCAGGCAGGGGGCGGGGGGAGCTGTAACCTGATCCCAGGGCTGAAGCCCAAGTCTCAGCCCTGCTGCCCAGGGCTCAGGCTTGGGCTTCAGCCCTGGGCCCAGGCAAGTCTAACTCCAGCCCTGGCGACCCTATTAAAAAGTCCACGCTACCTCTACCACTACCCGACCGCAGAAAACGTCTCATTGAAAAGCGGCTCTCTGACAAGGCCCCCTTTGTGCACCGGAAAGTGATCTCAGCAGGATTCGAATTAAATCCCATTTCCTTTACCCTTTTTAGGAACACTAGTACAGCTGCTTCAGTCTCCAGAGTGCTTTAGAAGCATTCCCAAGAGCACCGGTGTGAGACAAGTCATCCCGTCGTACTCATGGGGGAAAAGGCGGGCACACACAGCCTGACCCATTTCAGGCAAGTCACTTAATACTGAGAAAACTCTCTGGAGTCCTGCTAGAAGCTGCCGTTACGCAATAATGCTGAATTTACTCCATTTGCTTTTCCATGACAATCGTGTGATGCCACAAACCCAGGATAATGACACCATAGCAGGCTCAAATTCAAGGAGAGGAAGAACTGGGTTACAGTCTATGCATATATTTTATTCTCATGCAGAGACCCAATAACAACAATTGTATCTAACTCACTGATCCCCACTCCTCCAGCATCTGGACATCCCCTCACAGTCAGACCCCCCTGCTGAGCTCAATCTCCCCGCAACTCAACCCCCTCCCCCCACTGAGCCCCAACTACCTTCACCTGGACCCCCAATGCAGAATCCCATTACCTTTGCAGCCAGAACCCCCAACAAACTCCTGGGCATCCAGATCACCCACTGAGCCACCAGCTCCCAGATTGCCCCACACAGAACTCCCTCACCCCACAGTTGGATTCGTTCCAACTCGGATCCTGCCTTGTGAGCCTCCCTGTCCACACCTGTTGCACCTGGCATGGTGGGGTGTTTCTGGGGCAGACCCAATCCTTGCATTGTGTCAGGGTTGGGTACAGCCTCACCGGTGAGTCCGTGTCCCCTGGGGGCGGGGGCGGGGGAGGAGGAGGCGGCTGCACAATGATCTCCCACCTCTGTGCAGCCAGTGGCTTGTGCTCTCCAATGCCATGCTGGAGCCTCCACATTTAATTAACAAATAAAATTTGCAGAATTTTAAAATATTGTGCGCAGAATTTTTCAATTTTGGGTGTAGAATGCCCTTAGCAGTACTGGGCGCACACCTACAAGGCAGTACCATGGCTGAAACAGAGCACTCCAACTAAAGGTACAGCAGCCATGATGCAGGTCCACTTCTGCTATTACAGATTCACACGCTGTCAAATTGTTGTGTTCAGCTGTACAACAAAAGGATTTCACCAGAGCTGACGTGATACCCCTACTCATGGTGATTTCCACAGCCACACAGGAGAACAAAACTTGTTTTCTAACTTCCTTCTATATGACACTAAGTCCCAGTTATCACTAGGCCCCTTCTCTACAAATCCCTTTAAATGCGTGGACCTCAAAATGCATACAATTGTTTCAAGAGCTCTAGTTCTCAATTACTGATATAAATTAAGCAACCTCATTTTCCTTTCTACAGTATGCAGAAGATTGTTTCCCCCCACCCCCTTCCAAAACTTAGATATTTATTTCCGAATCAGCATGAATGAGATCTAGCATAAAGCACATTCCGGTTTCTGAGAGCTTGCCTAAATACCCATTTCTGTTCCCACTCTTTTGTCATTGACTTTAATGGAAGTGGATTGGGCCCTAAACTAATAATCTACATTGAATGCTCATCACTTAATCTCATAATTTAAAACCAAATTAAGCCCTCCCAACCTGATCACCATTGATTGAGGAAACAATTTAGATGCCAACTTGAAAAATCCCTTTCTAGAATACTAAAGAAAATAAATGCAAAGACTAACTTTCCAGCTGAACCACTAGGAACTTTTATCCCATAAGGAACATTGGTTGTGAGCCAATTTTCAGTCTATTTTGCAAACCATTTTCATGAACTCTAGCCTAACCTACAATGAACAATGTATTACATATTTAGTGAAGATTAATTGTAAAGAGGTTCCTTGATCAATTTTACTCTTATTCCATACAGACATTCAGTTTTAAATAATTTTAGCAGACAACTATATGGGTAAAGGACTTTTCAAGAAAAAACTTTTTTGAAAAAAAATCAGTCTTCATAAAAATGTCAGAACAAGATATCAAAGTGTCAAAACATTTCTACAGACAAAAATATACCCAGGCCATCTTACAAAACCTCAGACAGCAATACGTACGTCAGTCTCTCATAGCTTTACGTGAACAAATATTACAGTCAAATTATACGTCTCCTCCTGGCCCAGGTGAACCAAAATATGCTGTTTACTGTCCAATACCTTCACTTTACGTAAGCTTAAGCTTCCAATGAGAAGGTCAATTACTTGCTGGGATAATAAATGCCAAGGTTTTGCCTGATCCAGTCTTTGCAGCTCCAAGTACATCTTTACCTTGCAATGATAAGCCTATGGTCTGCCTCTGTATCTCAGTAACCATGCGATACTGTGCTTCTTGCAAACCTAGTATTTGGGAGAGAAAAAAAAAGATTCTTACTTTTTGCCTTGGATAATGATACATTTTCCCATAAGGAAAAATACTGCAGGTGGCAACATTATCTTGGAACTCTGATATTTAAAAACAAAAACTCCTGAAACAGCCAATGAAGAAGACTGAGGAAAATTGGTCTTTTATTCAAATACTTTCCGAAGAACTGTTGGTGTACTTACCTTTCAGTGTTTTGTTTGACAATGGGAAATCTGAAAATCTTTCAATTTCATTTGGGCTGATCTGAAACAAAAGGATTTAATCAATGCTAGAATATAAGAATACCATGGGATTGAAATGATATCCTTTTCGTTTGCTGGTAACGTTGGTAGAATTTTTAGTGGGTTAATTCTAGGAGTACCTGGCAATCAACCGCAACCAGCTCACTGGAGGTAAAAGGTCTACACATAGGCATAGTTTGACTTCTACATTTGGGGGGCCAGCTTCAGTCAGGCCAACAGGACTCTGCATGGGGGGAGGGGGATGCGCAAATTCTACAACTGTCAAGGCCTGCAGTTTGGGGAGGAGGGGCAACCCTCCCACCCCACAAACTACACCCTTGCATCTACATGAGGTTTACCTAACCCTGACAATTTTTCCTAATCTAGACACATTTTAAAATGTGGAAAGTGGAGCAAAAGATGCACTTATCATGGCTCTCTTATGTACAGTAGCAGTTCAATCTAAGGTCTTCAGAGACATCCAATTGTAAGGATAATCTAAGATACATAATCAAGGTTTAAGCATTCCATATGCTGCTTTCCAAAAAGCCCAAGCCATGCCATGCAATTAAATGTTCATACTAAATAGATGATAAAACAATATCAAACCTAGGAGCAGAATTTCTCTAGATTTTTCTGAAGCTGTCCCACCACTGGGGACTCTCTGCTTCTCTCCCTCCCCCATCCCCAGGGCCCCTGTGCTTCCCCACTCCCACCCCTCGACTGACCTCTTCCTTGCCTGCCCACCCCCAGACACCCTAGTGCAGTGGAGGAAATAGACCGCAGGAGCTGGAGGAGGGCACCTGCATGGCGCAGCAGGTAAGAGCTCCAACTATGTGCCACGAACAGACCTCTGGTATGGAACTCGAGATGGGGGTGCCCCTCCACCCTCCCTAAATGGCAGTCCTGGACAAGGCTCCCACAGCTTCCCCACAGCTGTTTGTGTCATCCCCACACCTTTGCAGGGCGGGTGCAGCAACAGGGGCAAGAGTCGCGCACTGGCTGTATGGAGGTGGGAGATCACCCTGAAGCCCCCCGCCTCCCCTGAGACATGGACTCAGAGGTGAGGCTGCACCCGACCCTGACACAGTGCCAGGGCTGAGCCTCTCCAGAAACATGCAGGGACTCTGCCCATCTGCACTGAGCTGTAATGTATCTATAGCCTGAAAAAGAAAACTCAGAGAGAAGGGAAGAAGCAGCTGATAGGGATGGGAGAGAATGGGGATGGACGGATGGAGAGAATGGTATTGGTTCCCTCTAACTAGACAGCAGGGATGGGTTTGTGTCTTGGAGAGAAGATGGTTTCCATTTTTCTCAGCAGACTGGGAAACCATCAAATTAAAGAGGCACTTTGTAGCCAAGTCTAACAGAAAAATGTGTGAGTCTCAAATAACATTCAGGGACAACACCTGAGCAGGAAGCCCTTCTCCTCCACCAGTAGTGAAGTAAAAGGGGTGGGATTTGGCGTTCCCACCATAGCACAGCCCTTGGACTCCACTGAGTAGGAAAGGAATCATTTGAAGCAAAGTCTGGTTAGTAGGTTTAGTCCTCTGGTTATTAGATGTGTGGTTGTGACTCTTGATAACACTTTATGATCATCTGGTGCCTTTTATCCAGAAGGATTTCAGTGCTTTACACATGGTATTATTTTATCCTTTGCTGAATTGCAGCCAGGCCTTGGATGGAACATGTCTGGCAACCTTCACTACATGGGGGGTGAAGCGCAGAGTAATCTATCTATTTGAGACTGCTGTGTGGGCATGAGTGTATGCTTTCCTCGATTAGGCTTGTTTCACTCTTGTGAGCAAAACCCATAATTGGTGGTGTATTCTTGTATTGGGTTTTGTCACGTTTGCGATGGAGCACACTATGAGACTGAGTACAGCAGCGATAAACTTTCTGTTATTACTAGGGCCCTACCAAAATTCACAGTCCATTCTGGTCAATTTCATGGCCATAGGATTTGAAAATAAGACAATTTCACATTTTCGGAAGTTTCCCCTGAAATTTCAGGCTGTTGTAATAGTGGGGGCCCCAACCCAAAAGGGGATGGGGGAGTGTTGCAAGGCTGCTCTAGGGGCATTGCAGGATTGACACCCTCACTTCTCTGCTGCCTTCAGCAGGGATGGAGACCCCCTGCATCCAGACCTACCCCCACAGAGTCCCCCCTGCATCTGGATCTGTGCTGAGCTCCCCCTCCCTGCATCCAGACCCATGCTCTGACTAGCCCCCTGCACCTGGACCATCCCAAATGAGCCCCCCATCCCACTGAACCCCCCAGCACCTGGACCCTCATGCTGAGTCCTCAGCACCCAGCCTCCCCTGCTGACCCCCAACCACCTTCATCTGGACCCCCTGCACAGTCCCATTCCCCCTGCACCCGGAACCCTCACTTCTGAGTCCCGGCCTGCGACCAACACGCGCAAATTAGGGCCCGCGGGACCGGCCTGTCCGGCCCGCCTGAGCTCCCGGCCAAGGAGGCGAGCCCCGGCCCCTCCCCCGACCGCCCTCCCCCCATCTCCGCCCCATCCAATGCCCCCGGCTCCCTGACTCTGTCCACAAACCCCTGCCCCTCATCCAATCCCGCCCCCGCTCGCCGGAGCCGGTCCCGCCGCTGCAACGCTCCATGGCAGGAGCAGCGGGCAGAGGGCGAGCGGCTGCGGGGGAGGGGCCGGGGTTCGCTCCCCGGCTGGGAGCTCAGGCGGCCGGACAGGACGTGGGCAAACGACGTCTGGCCCGCAGGACCGTCCTGTCCAATCCCCGGCCCCTCCCCCGCTGCCTCCCCTCCCCCGGGGTGTGGATAGGGGACAGGGAGTGGGGGGTGTTGGGGTCCCGGGGGCAGTTAGGGTGCGGGGGTCTCCGGAGGGGGCGGTCAGGGGACAGGGAGCAGGGGGTTGGATGGTTCGGGGATTCTGAGGGGGGCAGTCAGGGGGCGGGAAGTGGGAGGGGGTGGATAAGGGTGGGGGCCATGCTATTTGGGGAGGCCCAGCCTTCCCTACCCGGCCCTCCATACCATTTTACAAGCCCATGTGGCCCTCGGGCCAAAAAGTTTTCCCACTCCTGCCTTAGTGACACGGTGGGCCTGGCTCATGGCTCTGAGAGTGAAGGCGCAGCCTGGCCAGTTGGAAACTGGTCCATGAGATCTCTGTGCTTCTCTGAGCCATGTGGCTCCTGATCATCGTCAGCTCTCAGACACGCCAGCATGACCCCCGGTCTGAGTCCTGTAGGCCTAGAGAGCGCTAAGCCCCTGCTGTGCCCTGTGATTCTGCTGCAGAGAACGACAACCTCCGGCCTTCTCAGTGCAGCTCTCCCCTCTCCTGCCTGGGAGCTGACCCTTAAAGCACGCTTCCCCGGATTTGTATTAGGCGTGTTTTGTAGGTTGTGAAACTGAGGCACAGAGAGGCCAAATGACTCTCCCAAAGTCACAGAGGGAGTTGGTGGCAGAGCTGAGCATGACAACCTGGAGTCCTGGTCCCCTGCCCACCAGGGGAGATGGTGCTCCACAACCCCCCGTGTCTTATCTGGTTTGACCTACATGGTTCCAGAGAAGGCCTGGCTGTTCATCTGCCTTTGTCGGGGCAATGTGCATGAAAGGCCAGGATTCCCTGAGCCTGGGAGGGAATCTGTTACCCTGAGTAATGGTGGGGCAGAAGGGGATTGAAGGCCAGAGCCTGAGAGGTGAGAGTCGAGAAGCTGCTCCCCTGTGTCCACTGCTAACTCTCCCCCTTGAGCGTGTTGCTTTGGGCCAGGTCTGGCAGAGCTGCACCCAGTAGCGGGTTTGCGGTGGCCGTGGCGTCTCCGATGAAAGGCCGAGTATTAATAACAGGTGCCCACCATACCGGCGAGCTGCCTGACTGCCAGCGTCACACCAGTGCTGCTGCCGAGCTCTGCTGTGGGTCCAGGGCCAGGAAACGTGCTCGGGAACGGGCATTCGTGCAGCCCGCGGAGCTAACCTAGGGGCGGCTGTGTGTGAGGAGCCCAGCTTGGCTGTGCCAGGCCCCCTGTGTCCTAGTGCATGGGCAGCAATGCGGACGCACTGACGGCCAGGCGAGAGCAGAGCCTGGGTATTCGGGCTGCTGCTCACAGCTGGTGTGGACACGCTGCCTCCTTTGCTATGCGAGAGACATGCCTGGCACTTCCCATGCCAGACGCCCTGCGCAGCTCTCAGCAGGAGCCCGGCCTTTACACCCTGCTGCAGCTGCATTGCCTGCTCCTGCTGCTGCTGGAAGGGCAGATGCTGGTTCCTGATGGGGAGCATCTGGCAGTGCCCGTTCTACTGGGGCCAGTCACCAGGGCAAAGTGTACTTGGCAACGAATTGAAAAGAGAAAATGGCAGAATGAATGCCAAGCCGGATACCAGTGCTTCTGGGAATGCCAGCCTGGGCCCCCAACTCCAGCTAAGGAGGGTGGCAGATCTCCTGCCTTCAGAAGCCTGTCTGTGGCCAACTCCCCCTTCTGTCTGAACAGCGGCATGCAAGCTGTCAGCCCCTCTGGGGGTGCAGTCAGCGTCCATCTCACAGTTGTCTTGTGGCTCATCTGCCCAGTGTGGGGGCTGCTTTATTGGGGCATTGAGTTCCCTCCTTTGCCCGGCACCAGCTCTCACTAAGGCTGTTGGCTTTCTGGAGCATCCTCCTTTGCATCTAGCTTGCAGCCGAAGGCACAAACCTCGTGCACAGGAGCAAGTTGACACCTCACTGCCTCCCACCGGGCATTGCCATCCTGTGCAGGGGTGAGGTCACTCCCTGAGCAGTTCTCTTCACAGGTCGCTGCTCCCCACTTGGAGTCTCTTTTTCGCATTGCCCTTCTCAGCTAATGTGTTGTGTGTGGACACAGCCGCTAATGTGAACAAAGACCTGGACCCTGCAGCTCCAGGCCAGGCCACGATTGTAGAGATGCCATCAGCGTGGGGCTCGCACCAGCTGCTGGGCAAGAGGGACCCTGGCTTTGATTCCACCTTGCAGTTCCTGTGGGCCTAGACAGCAGCAGGTTCAGGAGAGTGGGTGTTCTGCACTTGTTAGACTCTGCACTGAGCTCTGGGAGTGGGCGGGGAGAGTGGGTGGGGGGGGGGGGGCTATGTCTACACTGCAGTGAACCCCACAGCTGGCCTGGGTCAGCTGACTTGGGCTGAGGGGCTATAAAACTGCTGGCTGGGGGACCTGTGCTCTGCTTCCCTGCAGAGAGGTGGGGGAAATCTCCTCCTCGGTTGCTAGGTGTGACTGCCCTGGCTTTTGGGCCTCCCCTTGTCTTTTCAGATCCTCCACTGACACGGGTCAGTTTCAACCAGTCCTTAATGACCCATTCATTCAACTTCAGACAGCGTGACCCAACACCTCTTAAGAACGGCCATACAGGGTCAGACCAAAGGTCCATCCAGCCCGTATCCTGTCTTCCAGCAGTGCCAAGGTGCTGGAACTAGGAGTGCTGGGGGTGTGGCAGAACCCTCTTGCTTGAAGTGGTTTCCCTCATATAGTGCATTTAGTTTTGTTCAGTGGCTTTGAGCACCTCCACTATAAAAATGGTGCCAATGCCCCTACAGCAGTGGCCAGTGCCAGACGCTTCAGAGAGAATGACTAGAAGAAGGCAATTTCGAGTGATCCGTCCCCATCATCCAGTCCCAGGTTCTGGTGTTTGGTGGTTTAGGGACACCCAGAGCACGGGGTTGCATCCCTGACCATCTTGGCTAATAGTCATGGATGGACCTGTCCTCCAGGAACTTCTCTCATTCTTTTTGAACCCAGCTGTATTTCTGGCCTTCACAACATCCCCTGCCAATGAGTTCAACAGCTTGTCTGTGCACTGTGAAGAAGTACTTCCTTATGGTAGTTTTAACCCACTGCCGATAAATTTCATTGGGTGACCCCCTGGTTCTTCTGACACGTGAAGAGAGAACGAACATTTCCTTCTTCGTTCTTTTCACACCACTCGTGATTTTATAGACCTCCCGTCGTTGTCAATTTTTCCAAGCTTGTGAAAAGTCCCAGTCTTTTTAATTTCCCCTCCTACGAGAAGCTGTTCTACCCCTTGTGTGCTCCTTTCTCCCCAATATCACACTTGTGACAGAGTGCTCCTAAGCAGGGCACAGCTGGGCACCTGGGAACAGAGCTGAGCCTCCCCTGAGCACAGCCAAGGTCACTGACTCTCAGGAGAACTGGTGGCTTTCTTAAAGTCCCAGCTCCTGGAGTCATGTGAATTTGTGAGAATTCCAGTTTTTGCTTAGCCAATGAAGTCAGTGTCTAGCGCTCATGGCTGGGGAGCACAGTCCAGCAGCTCCATGGAGGGATGAATAAAGAATCCAAACTGATCAGTTTTGTAATCCCATGATTTTGGGGGCCTCACTTCTGAGCTCTGAAGCTGGTGACGCTGCATAGATGGTGGGCTCTATGTGCCTATTAGCTCCAAAGTACGCTAGCAACAACCAGCACAGAGATGTCCTCTGAAGTAGCTGACAGTGTTAACGAGGGGAGCTGCAAGGCTTAGCTGAGCCAGTGGGTGGGAAAGGGTGGGTTGTGGGGTGGGATGCTGGGTGGGGCAGGGCAGGCTGGAGAGAGTGAGGTGGCAAGTGGGGAAGACTGATTGGGCGACGGAGGGAAGGCTGGCTGAGGGTGTCAGGGAAGGCTTGTGGGGAAGGGGTTGGGGCGGTGGCAGCAGCAGGTGCTGGAAGGAGGGTGGCAGGCACTGGGTGGGAAGTTGAGGGGGTGTTGGTTGCGGGAGGCTGGGTTGGGGGAAGCAGGTGCTGGGTGGGAAAAATTGGGGGGCTGAGACATGGGGGGCATGGGCGGTGGGCTAGGAGGCGCAAAGGCTAGGCTGGGATTGGCAGATGCCTGGCAGGGAAGGCTGGGCTGGTGGGGTGGGGAAGGCCACGGGCACTTTGCTTGGCCTTTCCACACAGCATCTGTCTGTCCAGCCCCGTTATCAGGGCGTGGCCTCGCTTGCTGATCAGTCTTCAGAGGCTGCTGCTGCAGTGCAAAGGCAATCAAGAGCTGGATTAACCTGACTGCTTCTGCTCCATGCCTCAGTGGGCATCCTGCATGAGAGCCGGCAGAGGGACCCTTGCATCCTTAGCAAAGCTCCCTGCCAAGGGGTTCTCCCAGGCAGCCTTTCCTTCTGTGCCAGAGCTTTGGGGTGAGAGGAGATGGCTGCCCTGGCAGGAATCTGGGGTGAGAGGAGATGGCTGCCCTGGCACGAATCTGGGTCCCATTGATCCAACACCCTTTGTCCCTTGGGTGGCTGTTAACAGCATCACGGGCTCGTCTGTGAGCCTGTGTGGGATAGAGGGCGGCTGCAGTTCATTGATCCCTCACCCTCGTTATCTGTAGCCTCTTCCTGGCCGATAAGGGGGCTCGAGGGTGAGGGCAGGGCAGGGCCTGGAGCCTGAGCTTTGGCAACCTGCCACCGACTGCCATGCCGGTGTTACGGTAACACCAGGACTCTGATTTGAACTCTGCTTCATGCTGTCACCTTGGGCCTGGAGCTTCACCACCTGGCGTTCGCCTGAAGGTGGCGAGTGGTTTTCTTCTAATGTCTGAGCCAAATCGGTGCAGCTGTTTGAGTCCCACAAGGTGGGTCTCTACGCTGTGATGTGGAGAATGAACTCCGCGGGTGGGGCAAGGGCTCTGCTGCTGGGGCAGCGGGGGCCTGCTCGCCAGGCCAGTTCTCTAAAGTCAGCCTTTGTATCTTAAGAACATAAGTGTAACCTTTCTGCCTGTCAGAGTTGGCAGCAACAAGGGCCGGGTTCAGTATCTAGGGGTTCCATTCCAATAACACAATGGAAAACCGGCTTGAGCCCCCACCCAGTGACCTGGGACAAATATATACCACCCCCGCTGGGCGCCTCCATGAGGCAATATTTCCCCTCTCGCAAGCACAGAGTCTGAGTGTAGCAAAAAGCCTTTTAATAACAGAGAGAAACAATGTGGCATTATGTTGGGGAAACACCACCAACAGGATTCATAACACAACCCATGAGCAAAAACCCCACCCCAAGCAAATTGGGGCATGTCCTTTCCCTTTGGTTCTTGAGTTCAGCAACTCAAAATCACCCAAAGTCCCGAAAGTCCAACGACCCAAAAGTCTCTGTCCCTGGTCAGGGCAGCCCCAGAGTTCAAAAGTTTATCTGCAGAGTTTTACCTCCCAACCTGGGTGGAGACTGGGGTTAAGGGGCACCTTACATGGTCCAAAGCTGATGGCCCCACCTCTCCATGGGGCTCTGCTTTGCCAGCCACCCCATGAGTTGCTCTCGGCATCCAACAAACTGCTCTGCTCCCCGAGCCGCTCTGCTCCGCTCGCCATCCCGCAACTGCTCCACCATATATCTTCAGCCTCCCCCACTACTTAACACAACACTCAGTGATTTCAGCTCTTAGTAAGTTTAGCTCTTTCATGATTTCAGCTTCTAGTAGGGGAGCCTCAGTGTGGGTGCACCATTAGCCCAAAGTGAATTCAGCTCAGCAGCCTGTAACTAGACTCCTAATGGAATCAAAATTATAGTGGAAAGAGGAAGAAGTGCAATTAGCATGTAAGGCCCTCACGAAAGGCGGGGGGGGGGCATACCACCAAGTATTAATACCTGTCCCCAGCCTCTCTCCCTTCACAGAGTTTTGGAACCCATGTTCCTTGCCTAGCGAGTGAAACTTAGTTGATGGAGAGTCCCTCCATCATAACAAAAGGCCAAGTACAGTTCCATTGTCCTTGATTCCCATAATCAGGGTAATAACAATTTATTCTTCCTGCCCCAATAACAGAGACAATGGGGATCCCACAGCAGCCAAAGTGACCATTTGGGCAGCTATGGCCTCATTCTAGGCGGGCTGGGTGTGTCTATGCAAATGAGATCGGCCCCTGAAGTTCTTTTCCACAACTTGCCACACCTCACCACCAGATGTCAGGGTGGAGCTCATCCCGATTCTGCTTACGAGAGGAAAGTGATCAGGAACAGTCAGCATGGATTCACCAAGGGCAAGTCATGCCTGACTAAACTAATTGCCTTCTATGATGAGATAACTGGCTCTGTGGATGAGGGGAAAGCAGCGGATGTGTTATTCCTTGACTTTAGCAAAGCTTTTGACACGGTGTCCCACAGTATTCTTGCCAGCAAGTTAAAGAAGTATGGATGAACGGACTATAAGGTGGATAGAAAGCTGGCTAGATTGTTGGGCTCAGTGGGTAGTGATCAATGGCTCCATGTCTAGTTGGCAGCCAGTATCAAGTGGAGTGCCCCAAGGGTCGGTCCTGGGGCCGGTTTTGTTCAGTATCTTCATTAATGATCTGGAGGATGGCATGGATTAGTGTTTGCAAGTTTGCAGATGACACTAAACTGGGAGGAGAAGTAGATAGGCTGGAGGGTAGGGATAGGATACAGAGGGACCTAGACAAGTTGGAGGATTGTGCCAAAAGAAATCTGACGAGGTTCAACAAGGACAAGTGCAGAGCCCTGCACTTCGGAGGTAAGAATCCCATGCACCGCTGCAGACTAGGGACAGAAAGGCTCGGCAGCAGTTCTGCAGAAAAGGACCTATGGGTTACAGTGGACGAGAAGCTGGATATGAGTCAGCAGTGTGCCCTTGTTGCCAAGAAGGCCAATGGCATTTTGGGATGTATAAGTAGGGGCATTGCCAGCAGATCGAGGGACGTGATCGTTCCCCTCTACTCGACATTGGTGAGGCCTCATCTGGAGTACTGTGTCCAGTTTTGGGCCCCACACTACAAGAAAGATGTGAAAAAATTGGAAACTGTCCAGCGGAGGGCAACAAGAATGATTAGGGAACTGGAACATGTGACTTATGAGGAGAGGCTAAGGGAACTGGGATTGTTTAGTCTGCAGAAGAGAAGAAGGAGGGGGGGATTTGATAGCTGCTTTCAACTACCTGAAAGGGGGTTCCAAAGAGGATGGCTCTAGACTGTTCTCAGTGGTAGCTGATGACAGAACAAGGAGTAATGGTCTCCAGTTGCAGTGGGGGAGGTTTAGGTTGGATATTAAGAAAAACTTTTTCACTAGGAGGGTGGTGAAGCACTGGAATGGGTTACCTAGGGAGGTGGTGGAATCTCCTTCCTTAGAGGTTTTTAAGGTCAGGCTTGACAAAGCCCTGGCTGGGATGATTTAGTTGGGGATTGGTCCTGCTTTGAGCAGGGGGTTGGACTAAATGACCTCCTGAGGTCCCTTCCAACCCCGATATTCTATGATAAGTCTCTGCCTGCGCTAGAGCTTAAGTCTTTGCAGTTAATGTAACCCTTCTGAAACAGGAGGGAAGTTACTCAATGTTCCAGCTGAGGCCACGTCTATATTGGGAGCATTTTGCCAGTACAGGTAAACTAGTGTGGATATAGAAGAGCACTACTGTCCCCCACTGAATGAAGAGCCTTTACCCTTAGAAAAGAGCAAGAATACAAAGAGGACGAACCCACTGCTCAGGCTTGCTCTGCATGGCTTTTCTATCACTATAGCGATGTTGGCTAGGGGTGTGATTCCTAACCAATACAATCATACCAGGACATCATCTTAACACGTGGATGTGCTTATACCAGTACAACTAATATACACTAGCACTGGAGAGCTTAAAATAAGATACTAGACTGAGAGGACAAAAGAAAGGAGCAGATTCTCCTCTTAAATAGACAGCATTCTCGCCCAGGATAAAAGACTGAGAAGAGGGACTTGCAGACAGATGTACACTGAATAGAGTTATTAGCAATATAAAAAAAGATGGCTTAGCAGCTCTCCTGCTCTGATTGCAAAGTAAAGAATTAACTGCAACATCAGATCACTTCTGCTTTGGCCAGCCAGAAGGCATCCATCTAACACTGGCTGCATTTGCTCCATGGCCTGTATTGGGAAGTAAATACCCTGGTCCCATGAGTGAACTGTTGGAAGAGACTAGGATCCCATCACTGAGCTAGGTATTCTGAAGAACCTGTTTCACCTTTCTTCAGGGTAAATGCACTGATCTGAAGGGCATTACTAAATATGAACTGGATGCTTTTACGAAGTGGTAAATGGATGAGCATATAAATATGAAATAAAGACGGCTTCTTCCAGCCTAATAGCAAGTGAATGCATCCTTCTAGCAAAAGGCAGCACAGCGTACTGAGCTCACCATGCATTAGCATTTACAAAAATATGATTTCCCAAGTGCATTAGAGACCTTAACATCCCATCCTACCTTCCTGCACTTTATAAGATGATAGGGAAACCAACAGGCCCTGATTTGATGATAGTTATCATAGGGACATTGTATTAACCTCTCTGGATCCAAAGCATCAACTGGAAGAGAAGGAATAAAAACACAAAAGAAAACATTCTGTAAAACAAGATCTAAGTTCATCATCAACACAATTAACAAGAGTGGAAACATACTAGCTACTGGAGCTGCCCTCTAACGGGGTTAAGCCATCAATTTTTAATAGCCGAGACAAAAATGCTAAACTGCTAAATTGGCACTCACTGTGTGTACCCAACCAAATTCACTTCGGATTTTGGGTGAGTGAAATGTTCAATTAAAAATGAGGAAAGCGCAATCAGTAGGGCAGAGTGGCCAGTACATATTAATGACTATACTTATGCAGAACAGTGAGCTAGAAATAAACATTACTATAAAAACCCTTGAAGCTACCAAATTAGCTAGTTGTTCAGCAGTGAAATGCTAAGGATTGGCAGAAGCACGGCATTCTGAAGTAAATCCTTTTGCATTTACCTTCAGACTCCAAGGCCATCTCTGCTGGAAAAGGAAAAAAATCAAACTCAAACAAACATGTCTGGAGTTAAGGATACAATTTGCACTACAGTGCACTTGGCCCTGTAAAGTGCAGAGGTTGGCAGGTGCTTAAGAGCCCAACACTCACTGAACATAGTGAGGGGCTAAGTCACAGGCACTTTTTGAAAATGTTCCCTCCTAGTCCATACTATGACCCAGAGACAGGCACGAATCACCTTAATCACTTAACAGTTACACAGAAGGGACAAGGTAGGGGAGGACCAACTTCTGATAGTGAGAGACAAAAGCTTTCAAGCATACATAGACCGCTTCTTCAGGATTCAGTTTGTGTCCATGCAGCAGCTTTCTTGCCATCACAAATGTGTCTCCCCTTACACCTTCCATGCTATTTATCCACGTTTGTATCAATGTACAGAGGGCATGCACAGAAGGAACATGGGCCAACGGACTGTGGGAGGTTTTCTAGATAGCTGGAAGTAAGGAGGACAGGCCAGATTGATTACATAAATCAGTGTTTTTCAACCTTTTTGATACCAGGGACCAGCTTAGAATCATAGAATATCAGGGTTGCAAGGGACCTCAGGAGGTCATCTAGTCCAACCCCCTGCTCAGCACAAGACCAACACCAACTAAATCATCCAAGCCAAGGCTTTGTCAAGCCGGGCCTTAAAAACCTCTAAGGATGGAGTTTCCACCATCTCCCTAGGTAACCCATTCCAGTGTTTCACCACCCTCCTAGTGAAATAGTGTTTCCTAATATCCAACCTAGACCTCCCCCACTGCAACTTGAGACCATTGCTTCTTGTTCTGTCATCTGCCACCACTTTGAACAGCCTAGCTCCATCCTCTTTGGAACCCCCTTTCAGCTAGTTAAAGGCTGCTATCAAATTCCCCCTCACTCTTCTCTTCTGCAGACTAAATAACCCCAGTTCCCTCAGCCTCTCCTCATAAGTCATGTGCCCCAGCTCCTTAATAATTTCCGTTGCCCTCCGCTGGACTCCCTCCAATTTGTCCACATCCTTTCTCTAGTGGGGGGACCGAAACTGGACGCAACACTCCAGGTGTGGCCTCACCAGTGCCAAATGGAGGGGAATAACCACATCCCTCAATCTGCTGGCAATGCTCCTACTAATACAGCTCAATATACCATTGGCCTTCTTGGCAACAAGGGCACACTGCTGACTCCTATCCAGCTTCTCATCCACTGTAATCCCCAGGTCCTTTTCTGCAGAACTGCTGCTTAGCCAGTCGGTCCCCTGTCTGTAGCAGTGCATGGGATTTCCTTCCTTCCTTCCTTCCTTCCTTCCTTCCTAAGTGCAGAACTCTGCACTTGTCCTTGTTGAACCTTATCAGATTTCTCTTGGCCCAATCCTCCAATTTGTCTAGGTCACTCTGGACCTTTCCCTACCCTCCAGTGTATCTACTTCTCCTCCCAGTTTAGTGTCATCTGCAAACTTGCTGAGGGTGCAATTAATCCAATCATCCAGATCATTAATAAAGGTATTGAACAAAACCGGCCCCAGGACTGACCCCTGGGGCACTCTTCTTGATACCAGCTGCCAACTAGACTTGGAGCCATTGATCACTACCCGTTGAGCCCAACAATCTAGCCAGCTTTCTATCCACCTTATCGTCCATTCATCCAATCCATACTGCTTTAACTTGCTGGCAAGAATACTGTGGGAGACCATATCAAATGCTTTGCTAAAGTCAAGATATATCACATGCACTGCTTTCCCCATATCCACAGAGCCAGTTCTCTCATCCTGGAAGGCAATCAGGTTGGTCAGGTATCACTTGCCCTTGGTGAATCCAAAGCTTGCAGCCTTTCTAAACAGTGTCAGGGAGATCTGAGGGACAGGCCATTGAGAAAGATTGACACAGGTACTTAGGACAAATGGCTACTTGTGATGAAGTGGAAAGTGTCTTAGTGTTTGTATGAATACTGTGCACACCTCAGTTTTCCCTATGTGTTGCACAAGTATCTAGGTCGTGGGATAAGGGTGTGTGACCTTTGCAGATACCCCGAGAGGGAAGGTGCAAGTGCCTTCTAGCTCCCTGGGCCCAGACAATAGATGTATCTTGGCAACTGATTGCCGGGCCGCATCCTCTGCAAGAGCCAGCTGGAGGAATTGGAGAACAAAGGGAGGTGGAGGCCAGGTGACCGGTTTGCCTGGGGAACAGCATACAGGATGGAGGAGGGGCAACTGGGTGTGACTGAAGGTGGGCTGCTGGAGGCTGGTCAGACTCCTGGTTTGGGACTCAGGAGGACAGCCCATGGCTCTGGGTCTCCTCAAGATGAACTTTGCTGTAACTTCCTGCTTTCTGTGCTAACAAGATTCTGCTCTATGCTGTGTTCCAGACGACTAATAAACCCTTCTGTTTTACACCGCTGGCTGAAAGTCACTCCTGACTGCTGAAGTCGGGGGTGCATGGCCCCTTTGGAGGGCGTGTAAGGTTTCCCCAGGTGTCCTATTCAGGTGGCTCACTGCAGGGAGCTTATGGCGTGAGACAGGGATGCTGAATGCTCCGAGGTCAGACCAAGGAGAAGCTAAAGCCCAGGAGGCTTGTCCTAGTGAGAGTGTGCCCCGAGGGGTAGTCACACTGCAAGAGGGTCCTGGTCCGGGGGCTAGTCTTCACCAGACTCACTGCAGCTGCGCTAATGTAGGGCAGTAGTGTAAACGCACTATGAAGACCAGAGAGCGCTTTCCTGTCAGCATAATTACTCCACCTCAGCGAAAGGTGGAAGCTATGACAGAATGAGAGTGTGTCCCACTGACTTAGCGCTGGTGCGGATAGCTCGGGGGGTGGCTTTTTCATATCCGTGACCGACATAAGTTACATCAACTTAAGCGGAAGCGTAGACAAGCCCTGAACTTCATTCAGTGGTTCCAGAGCACCAAGCCCGTGCATCCATGAACTACTATGGGGGGAAAAAGTCCCCAATGCCTCAAACCAACACCGTATATCTGGCTATGCCTCTGGAGAGGGCAGCACCCTTACCTGACCATGGTACTAATTAGGGCTGTCAATTAATCACAGTTAACTCACGCGATTAACTCAAAAAAAATTATTAAAAAAATGAATCGCACAGTTACATTTCAATTGGTATTCTATTGAGTATTACACATTTGTGGATGTTTTCTACATTTTCAAATATATTGATTTCAGTTACAACACAGAATACAAAAGGTACAGCGCTCACTCTATTCTATTTATTGCAAATATTTGCACTGTAAAAATGATAAACAAAAGAAATCCCATTTTTCAATTCACCTCATACAAGTACTGAAGTGCAATCTCTTTTTCGTGAAAGTGCAACTTACAAATGTAGATTTTTTTGTTGCATAACTGCACCCAAAAACAAACCAATGTAAAACTTTAGACCTTACAAGTCTACTCACTCCTACTTCTCGTTCAGTCAATCACGGAGAGAAACAAGTCTGTTGACATTTATGGGAGATATGCTGCCCACTTCTTATTCACAATGTCACCTGAAAGTGAGAATAGGCGTTTGTATGGCACTTTTGTAGCTGGCATTGCAAGGTATTTACATGCCAGAGATGCTGAACATTCGTACGCCCCTTCCTGCCTCGGCCACTGTTCCAGAGGACGTGCTTCCATGCGGATGGCACTTGTTAAAAAAATAATGGGTTAAATAACGTGTGACTGAACTCCTTGGGGGAGAGCGGTGCGCCCCCTGCACTGTTTCACCGCACGCTGCCACAGATTTCCTGTTATAGCAGTCGCGGATGACGACCCAGCACAGGTTGTTCATTTGAAGAACACTTTCACTGCAGATCTGACCAAACACAAAGAAGGTACCAATGTGAGATTTCTAAAGATAGCTCCAGTACTCAACCCAAGGTTTAAGAATCTGAAGTGCCTTCCAAAATCTGAGAGGGTCGAGGTGTGGAGCATGCTTTCAGAAGTCTTAAAAGAGCAATACTCCAATGTGGAAATTACAGATCCAAACGACCAAAAGAGAAAATCAACCTTCTGCTGGTGGTATCCAACCCAGATGATGAAAGTGAACATGTGTTGGGCCACACTGCTTTGGATCGTTATTGAGCAGAACTCATCATCAGCATGGATACATTATCTCCTGCAAATGTAAACAAACTTGTTTGTCTTAGCAATTGGCTGAACAAGAAGTAAGACTGAGTGTACTTGTAGGCTCTAAAGTTTTACATTGTTTTGTCTGAGAATGCAATTTTTTGTACATAATTCTAGATTTGTGAGTTCTACTTTCGTGATAAAGAGATTGCACTATATTGCTTGTATTAGGTCAAGTGAAAAACGCTATTTCTTTTGTTTTTTTGTACAGTATAAATATTTGTAATAAAAAATAAATATAAGTGAGCACTGTACACTTTGTATTCTGTGTTGTAATTGAAATAAATATGTTTGAAAATGTAGAAAACATCCACAAATGTTTAAATGGTATTCTATTATTTTTAAGTGCGTGATTACATTTTTTAATTGCTTGACAGCCCTAGTACTAACAGGATATTAACCATGTTGCATCTGTAGCAAAACGCATTTTGGAGCCAGCCACTGGTAATAAAGTCAATTATGAATTATGGCAAGGACAGGGCCTTAATAAGAACAGTCACTTCACTGGGATGATCCCCAGGAAACTGATTTAGGCCCTGGCTGCACAAGACATGACTGTAGCTTTATAACCAGTTTGTATCCCACACAGCAAAGTTGATCTACTAGTTGGATCCTCCATTTCTCCAGACCACAGACATGCTGCAGCTGGGGGACATAGTCCACTAGGTCAATGTGGGAACCCACAAACCATGATGCACACTGTGGAGGACTGCAAAATGGCAACTTCCTGGAGGTCTTCATGCCTTGAACATGACTGATAAGAAGGCTGCGGCTTGGCCGGATTGCAAACACTAAATAAATAAAACGAACCACACACAGCTGAGTTACGCCCCCACTCCAGCCCTCCTGGCTCACAAAGGTTGGGGCATGATGTAGAGTATCTGCACCCAATACACTGCCTAGAAGCATTTGTCTCAGTACACCCAGTCCCCAACCCAACATATTACCCAGCCAGTCTCACACCCACCTTGCAAAACCTAGGTATTGTTTCTTGCTGTGATATTGACCCACATCATCCTTTATTGCCTCTAACGTTTGTGTGGTTTTGAATTGCAAGACCACCACTGCACCTGGTTTTGGGTCCCAGAATGAAAGAAGTTGTGAACTGCTGCTCTAATACACAGAAGCATATATTCACCAAACTTAATGCCTATAGCGGAAAGTTACTCCACTTCCTCCTTTAACCAAGTTTAAGATATTTTCATACTTGCAAAGATCTAAGCGGTCTCTCACTGTATCTTTGCAGGAACCATGAATAGAAACAGAGAATTGTGGGACTGGAAGGGACCTCGAGAGGTCATCTAGTCCAGTTCCCTGCATGAATATTAGAAGCCAGCAAAGAAATACTTACCAGAGTTGCCTTCTAAATCCATTTTACTGATGCTGAAAGAACTGAAGCTTTGTTGGAGGACCCTTTGAGCCAGTCTCTGAGTGTCACTCTCCTCCTAAAAATATCAACCCTACAGACGAAAAATGAGGAGATTCACAGATTTCTAAAGCCAGAAGAGACAATTATGATAATCTAGGAGTGGTTTTTAACCTGTCACCTGCAGACCCCTGGGGGTCCACAGACTATGTGTAGGATTTCCAAAGGGGTCCTGCACCTCCATTCAAAAATTTTTAGGAGTCCTCAAATGAAGAAAAATGGAAAACTACTGATCTAGGCTGACCTTCTGTAGCACACAAGGCATAGGACTGCCATGAATTAATTCCCATTTGATCTAGAGCAGATCTTTTTGAAATCAAAATTGGATGTCTTTCTAAAATTTGATGGAGAATCTACAACAGTTAGTCATTTTTCCAGTGGTTAGTTATCCTCACTGTTAAAAATAAACCTTATTTCCATTCTGCATTTTTCTAGCTTCAACTTCAAGGCACTGGAAATAACTTTAAAGTCATTTCAATTTATCCATCACAGCTATTAAGTGTCAAAGATCAACTGCACTACAGCAAGTGGTAGACTTTACAGCTACGCTGTGCAAACATAGGATACAAGGTTATTCTTGGGGGCCCACGTATAATGTAGGGTACCGGGAACCACATATTCTTGTGCTCCACAGAGAAAAGGTTTCCTCCAAGATGCTAAAATCCACAGATTTTTGTCTGAAACATCCTCTTTTCCCAATACATTTAAGAGGATTCAAAGAACCAGTTCCCAAGAAAAATTAAGCCATGTATTTGGGGAGCTCAGTTATCTTTTCTTATACACACTCAAAGTAATACTCCATCCTGAGCCCCTCCACCTGCCTGAGAGGTCAACACTTTTACACCTACCTTGTGGCTCATGATCTGTATGAAGAACTTTGTTCCTGATGTTTTAGTTAAAACGAACAAACAAAAAACGCAAAGAGTTAGATTCTCTCCTGTCTTCACTGCAATTCACACAATTTGAATGCATCAGTCATCTAAAAAAATCCTTCCCCCCAAGATTATAAGTTTAAATAAGACAGAATTTAAAGAACTGCACAGTCTAAAGTCAACCTGAATCTCAGATTTGGTTGCCCATCAGAAAATATGTTTGCTACCCCGCCGGCAAGTTGTCCCTTCAGTCCCATGATGTGCTTTTGCTCTGAAACGTGACTGGCTAAAAATGGCATCTCCTTAGCTGGCCTGCTCTGTGTGTGTGTATTGGAATCAGAGCTGTGAGGGTCGTGACAAAAATGAGAAGGGGGAGGATTTGTAGCATTTTGCTCATCTTAACTCTGCAGAGCCAGCCCAGCTACAGGAGGGAGAGCTCAGGTGTATTCTGCATCATCATTGTTGTTATTTATTTGTATTAGCATAGTGCCCAGGAGCCCTAGTCATGGACAAAGATCTGTTGTGCTAGGCACTGTACAGTGATTAAACAAATGCAACATTAACAGAAAGAAAAGGAGTACTTGTGGCACCTTAGAGACTAACCAATTTATTTGAGCATAAGCAGAATTAATATCATATTGCCTCTATATAAATCCACACTACATTCCTATCTTGAATACTGTGTGCAGATATGGTCTCCCCATCTCAAAAAGATATCTTGGAAATGGAAAAGATACAGAAAGGGGCAACAAATATTATTAGGGGTATGGAACAGCTTCCTTATAAGAAGAGAGAAGACTGGGACTTTTCAGCTTGGAAAAGAGATGACTAAGGGGGTGAAAGTAACTAAGGAAGTGTTATTTCTGCTTCTCATAACACAAGAACTAGAGGTCATCAAATGAAATTAATAGGCAACAGGTTTAAAACAAACAAAAGGAAGTATTTCTTCACACAATGCACAGTCAACCTGTGGAACTCCTTGCAGAGTCCAGAGGAAGTTGTGAAAACCAAGACTATAACAGGGTTTAAAAAAGAACTAGATAAGTTCATGAATTAGTCAGGATGAGCAGGGATGCAAAACCAAGCTCTGAAGTGTACCTAGGCTCTGTTTGCCAGAAGCTGGGAATGGGCCAACACTAGGTAAGGAGGAATTCTAGGCTACCCTGAGCTGTATGGTTATGACACTATCTGACCCCCCTGCTGGATCCCAAGGCCATAGAGCCATTCAGCCAAATGGATGGTATTGAGATGGGGGACTATGACCTGTTCAAACAGGCTTTGCTGCTGAAGTTTGAACTGACCCCCGAGGCGTACAGGAAACAATTCCGGGGTGTACGCAAGACCCCAGGTGTCACTTACAAGGAGGTCACCAATCTGCTGGGGGAATATCTCCATAGGTGGGGGAAGGGCACAGGGGCCACTACCACAGCGGAGGTGTGTAACCCGGTGGGGTTGGGGCAGCTGTATGACATCTGCCCTCCAGACCTGAAGATGTGGTTAGTGGACCGGAAGGCTAAAGATCTGCACAGTGCAGGGGCACTAGTGGATGAGTTTGTGAACAGCAGATAGGGGGCAGGAGGGAGACTGGATGGAGCTGCAGGAGGATCCCTCCTTAGAGAAGCTGAGGGCCCTTGCTGGCCACAATGGTGCAGGATCCCAGGGGGAGGACCGCCGGGAGAGATTCCTGTGGGAGAAGGGATTCCTGTACCAGGAATGGGCTGGTTCAGGGCCAATTGAACCTTGGAAAGCCAGGAGGCAATTGGTGGTCCCCCAGATGTACCACCACAACATTCCCCTTTCAGGGCATCTGGCGCACCAGGCAGAGGCTGCTGCAGAACTTTTAGTGGCCCGGGGCCTTTGACGCCGTCCAACAGTATTGCAGGGCCTGGGACTCCTGCCAGAGGGTGGGGAAGGGCCAGGATAAGTGTAAAGCAGCTCTGAGACCTCTGCCCATCATAGAGGAGCCTTTCCAGAGGGTGGCCATGGACATAGTGGGGCCCCTCAGCAGGGCAACCCGGTCGGGGAAGAAATACATTCTGGTGGTGGTAGATTTCGCTATGCGCTACCCCGAGGCAGTGGCCATGTCGTCTATGGAGGCAGACACCGTGGCAGACGCGCTGCTCACCGTTTTCAGCAGAGTGGGGTTCCCCAAGGAGGTCCTTACAGACCAGAGGTCCAACTTCATGTCAACCCTGCTCCAGTGCTTGTGGGAGAAGTGTGGGGTCCGACACACCTGGGCCTCGGCGTGTCACCCTCAGTCCAACGGGCTGGGGGAGAGGTTCAACGGGACCCTAAAGATGATGCTGAAAACCTTTATGGACCAGCACCCACAGGACTGGGAGAAGTATTTAACCCACCTGCTGCTCACATACAGGGAAGTGCCCCAGGAATCCACAGGGTTTTCCCCTTTCGAGTTGTTGTATAGGACGAGTGCGGGGGGAAGGCCTCCCCCGATGAAGTATGTACTGACCTTTCTGGAAAAGCTCGCAGAGCTCATGGGCTTGGCCAGGGGAAACCTAGCCAGGGCACAGAGGAAGCAGAAGGTCTGGTACGACCGCTGAGCACGTGCCTGCTTCTAGGCTACCAGGGACCAGGAGATACTTCTCATCCCCATGAGGAAGCACAAGCTGCAAGCTGCCTGGGACGGCCCCTTCAAGGTCATCAGACAGGTAAATGAAGTGAAATATGTAGTGGAACTGTCCATCCGGGCACACCGCCACCGGGTGCACCATGTCAACATGATGAAGCCATACTGGGACAGGGAGAAGTTGGGGCTGGCTGGGTGTGGGCAGTGGGAGGAGAAGGGAGAGGATCCCCTGGTGGGACTCCTCCCTGAGGTGGGGGCTGACCCCTCGCTGGAATCAATTCTCCTCTCAGACCAGCTAACCCCTGCCCAGCAGGCAGAGATCAGAGAGGTGCTGCCTTCACACCGGCAGCTGTTCTCCAGCCGGCCTGGGCTCACTAACCTGGCTGTTCACTGGGCGGAAACAGGAGCCAATCTTCCCATCAGGTGTTCCCCATTCAGGGTCACTAGGAAAACAGCCCAGGACCTGGAGAGAGAGGTTGGAGACATGCTGGCTTTAGGGGTGATCCAGCCGTCCTCCAGCCCCTGGGCCTCTCCCATGGTGCTGGTCCCCAAGAAGGACGGGTCGATCCGGTTCTGTGTGGATATGGGAAGTTCAGTGCCATCACCGTGTCCGATGCCCACCACCGATAAAATCTCTAGACAAGTTGGGGGGGCGCTGATGTGATGAAGTGGGACTGTTCTTAATGTTTCCTCTGAATAGTGTGGGGGTGCCTCAGTTTCCCTATGCAGTTCTTAAGTATCTAGGTGGTGGGATAAGGGTGTATGATCACTGCAGAGCCCTAGAGGGCAGGTGTGTGCAGGAGTCTGGACACAGAGAATGGCCGACACCCTGTTTCCTGGCCACTGATGGCCTGGGCCCTTCCCCCATGCAGGGTGAGAGCTAAAGGGTTGGAGAACAAGAGAATCAGGTGACCTCCTGGTCCGGGAAAGGAACAAAGCCCAGAAGAGGAGGGGCTGGAGGGAGTTTCAGTTTGGGGCTGGCTGGGACATGGAGTGAAGGGCAGACGTGGTTGTCTGGCTCACTGCCCCCCAAAATGGACCCAGCTGAGGGGTCCTGTTCTCTGCACCTACAAGCTCTGTTTTAGACCATGTTCCTGTCGTTTAATAAACCTCTGTTTTACTGGCTGGCTGAGAGTCACATCTGACTGCAAAGTTGGGGTGCAGGACCCTCTGGCTTCCCCAGGAGCCCCGCCTGAGCGGACTCACTGTGGGAAGCGCACGGAGGGGCAGAGGATGCTGAATGCTCCGAGGTCAGACCCAGGAAGCTGTGTGAGCTGTGTGTCCTGCAGACAGTCTGCTCACAGACAGGAGACTTCCCCAGAGTCCTGACTGGCTTCATGGGGAGCAGTTCCAGAGCATCGTCCGGGGACTCCATGACAGCTATCAAATCCCCCCTCACTCTTCTCTTCTGCAGACAAAATAACCACAGTTCCCTCAGCCTCTCCCCATAAGTCACGAGCCTCAGTTCCCTACTCATTTTCATAGCCCTCCACTGGACTCTCTCCAATTTGTCCGCATCCTTTCTGTAGTGGGGGCCCAAAACTGGACGCAATACTCCAGATGAGGCCCTCACCAGTGCTGAATAGAGGGGAATAACCCCTTCCCTCGATCTGTGGGCAATGCTCCTACTAATGCAGCCCAATATGCTGTTAGCCTTCTTGGCAACACGGGCACACTGCTGACTCATATCCAGCTTCTCATCTGCTGTAACCCCAGGTCCTTTTCTGCAGGTCCTTTTCACCAGTTCCTTATCCACCTTTCAATTCTCATAGTAGACCCCATCTTCTCCAATTGAACTAATAATTTCCCAATTGTATCAAATGCCTCACTGACATCCAGGTAGATTAGATCATTGGTTACCAAACTGGGGGTCACAACCCGGTTAAGTGGGGGGTCACGAGCCCCAACCCCAGCGCGCGGCTGTAAGTTGCGAGCCCCGACCCCTGCGCCAGGCTGTCAGCTCCGACCCCTGTGTGGAGCTGCGGGGCTACGAGCCCCAACCCGGGCACACGGCTGTGGGTCCCGACCCCTGTGCTAGGCTGTGAGTCCCGACCCCGACCCCTGCGCCAGGCTGTGAGCCACGACCCCGACAGGGAATCGTGGTTGTGAGCACCGACTCCAACCCCCATACAGGGCTGCAAGCCCAGACCCCAACCCTGGCCAGGAGCGGGGCTGTGATCCCTGAGTCCGACTGACACATGGGGTTGCAAGTCCTGACCCCAACCAGGAGTGGGGCTATGAGCCCTGAGCTGGGGCATCCAGGAGGCTGTGAGCCCTGATCCCTGTAATGGGGTTTCAGGCGGAGCCCGGCCATGCTGAGGGTTATCAGCCGAGAGCACACACAGGGTTGTCAGCCCCGAGCCCTGCCACCCTCTGTGTTTTAGTCTTAATTTAAAAGCAGTGAGTAAAGGTAAATTCATTTTAAGCCATAGGGTTTAAATTTAGTATTTAACATAGTGTTAAATATCAAAAATGCGTTTTTAATTTTTAAGGGGGGGGTCGCACTCAGAGGCTTGGTGTTCGAAAGGGGTCACCAACACAAAAAGTTTGAGAACCACTGGATTAGATCTACTGCATTTCCTTTGTCTAAAACCTCAGTTATCTTCGCAGAGAAACAGATCAGGTTGGCCTGGCAGGACCCACCGATTGTAAAACCAGGTGATATTTTATCCCAGTTACCGTTCACCTCTTTGTCCTTCATTACTTTCTCTCTCAAAATTTGTCCCAAGACCTGGCAGACAGTTGAGGTCAAATTAAAAGGCCTGTAGATACCTGGACCACGTTTTTTTCCATTTCTTAAAAATAGGAACTATATTAGCAATTCTCCACTCCCCCACCCCGAGTTTACAGAGTCATCAGAAATCCTTGCTATTGGGCTTGCAATTCCATGTGCCAGTCCCCTTACTCTGCATGGATGGAGCTTATGGGGTGCTAGGGGCTGCAGTGAGTGGGGTGGGAGGACCCAGTAGGGGGCACTCGCCCCTTCTAGTCTGTGCCGGCCCCAGCATAGTGCTCAATTTGTGCTATTTTGGGGGTTGTAAATCTAAGCTCCTGAGTGCTTGTCACTAAGGAGCCCATGTGCAGTGCAGCCTGGTCATAGAATCATAGAATATCAGGGTTGGAAGGGAGCTCAGGAGGTCATCTAGTCCAACCCCCTGCTCAAAGCAGGGCCAATCCCCAATTTTTGCCCCAGATCCCTAAATGGTCCCCTCAAGGATTGAACTCACAACCCTGGGTTTAGCAGGCCAATGCTCAAACCACTGAGCTATCCCTCCCCCCTGGCTCCCTGGCCCAGCTCCCCACGCTCTGTGCAGCACAGTGCAACTAGATGTGGGATTCTTCACTTGTCCTAATCTACTGTGCTGTGTGGCTGTTAAAGAGCTGCTCCGTCCCACCCCAGAGGTGGCTGCATCTCAGTGCTGGGCAAAGGATCCCTGTATAAATAGCCCCTGTGCCCCACCCCAGAAGTGGCTACATCTCAACCCCAGGGATGAACTGAGTGACTGGAATACAAGTGACTCTAGTCCTGGGAGTGACCAGGGCTGCTGGGCCTCTTGCCAGGGAGGTGGGCAAGAGATTGGGGCCCTGAGGTGGTGCAAAGCCGGGGCCGAGATTCTTCTGGCCGTGGGAGCCCAGTGACTCAGTCAGTGCCCTGCTCCCAGCCAGCCCTCCCCATTCACCGAGCCCTTCGTGCCAGCCATGTCGCTCTGAGGCGCAGTAGGTGCCACTCGGTAGGTCACCTACAATCACACAGTTTCTTTTCGGTGCCTCGACTGGGCAACGGGTAATGAGAGGTGGATAACGGATTCTCCAGGCCAGGACTACAGACCTGCTCCCCCGCTACGCCAGGGATGCCCCGCTGGTCCCATCTCTGCCCCAAGAGCCTCCCCCTGCAGTCCCTGGTAGGGAAGGGATTGCCCCACTGCCAGCGCCCAGCAGGCCTATGTGTGACATGAGTTTGGGGGTCTCAACCCCGTCCCTAGGGGGATGGGTCCATGCTCTGACGGGGATTAGCTGACAGCCAAGGACTGGCCAAGAGTGCCCTCCCCGCCTTCTCGGGCAGGGCAAGGGGTGGAGTACAGAGTGATCTGCTGTGGGGCCCAGGCCCTCAGTCTCTGGGGCTGGCAGCACTGCCCCAGCGATGAACCTCCCCCAGGGGCAGGGAGCAGCTGCCGGGTCCAAAGCATCCCAGCAACCACTGGCCATTCGGCACCAGCCAGGGGAAGGTCTCGCACCCAGGCCATTCTGGATCAGAAGCGTGTGTGGGGAGATGGGAGCTGAACACGGACCCCTCTCCAAACTCCCAGCAGCCCCCAGGGCCTCGTCCCTGCGATCCCTCTACCGCCATGGGCACAGGGACCCTCAGCCAGCCCCCCCATAGGGCCCAACAGTGGGGAACCCAGCCCCTTACCTGGCTGGTCCCTCCCATGGCCTTGACGCTGGCCCCAGTTCAGCCCCGTTCCCCCACTCTGCAGGGCTCTGGAGAAGCCTCCACTGGCAGCTTTGCCGCTGGCGCTCTGTGGCAGCTCCTGCCGAGGCCCCAGGGCCCAGGCCGGGCAGCGCTGCCCTCCCAGGGGGCTCGTTAGCCAGGGCCATGCAGAAGCCTGGGGCCCAAAGGCCAACCATGGCTCCCCAGCCGGGAGCGGGTTTCCTTGACACCTGGGTACCCCAGGGGGCCAGATCCTAAAGAGCAGGAGGGGAAGATGCAGAAAGAGGAGAGCTGTGCCCAGGGCCGTGGAGCGGGGGGATGGGACAGAGCGACGTTTAAACCAGAGGGGCGGAGGGCGCACCCCATCTTCCTCAGAGCCCTGGGCTGGCCTGTGCCCCCTGGCCCCAGGGGTGGGGGCTGGAAAGTGACTTGCCTTGCCCCAGAGTGCCAAGGCCACTGGCTGTACCGGAGAGACAGGGCAGCTGCAGGAAACCGCCCCCCACACCCCCCCACACCCCCAGAGCCGGGCTCCATGGGGCCAGGATTCAGGCCTGGGGAGCTTTAGGCCTTGTGGAGGGGACTCCAGCACTGGGGAAAGGGCCAGCTCGACTGCCCCAGAGCCCAAGGCTTGCGTCACACCCCCATCCCCCACGCCAACGGCCCTGCCCTGAAGGGACCCATCTAGGGGCAGAGCAGAGCTCAGGCTCTGTAGCCCCAGCGTGCCAGTCCCACAGCCGGCAGGCAACGCGGGTGCTGTCCCAACAGGAACTGGACTGAGCCCCTCTCCACAGCCACCACCCACTGTCAGGCACTGCTCCCCTGGGACAGATTCGAACCCGTGCCCCAGAGAGGAGAGACGCCCCCTACCCCCGCCAGCCCAGAATATTATTATTCACCTTACATAGCACTGTCCAGCAAAGCACTTCCCAAAGGAGGTCAGTGTCATCATCCCCACTGTACACATGGGGAAACTGAGGCAGAGGGCAGGGAAGGGATTTGCTCAAGGTCACCCAGTGGCAGAGCCAGACATAGACCTCCAGCCTGCTGCATCCCAGTTCAGTGCTTTACCCACTAGGCCACACTGCCTCCCTTGAATCATAGAATCATAGAATATCAGAGTTGGAAGGGACCTCAGGAGGTCATTTAGTCCAACCCCCTGCTCGAAGCAGGACCAATCCCCAATTAAATCATCCCAGCCAGGGCTTTGTCAAGCCTGACCTTAAAAACTTCTAAGGAAGGAGATTCTACCACCTCCCTAGGTAACGCATTCCAGTGTTTCACCACCCTCCTAGTGAAATAGTTTTTCCTAATATCCAACCTAAACCTCCCCCACTGCAACTTGAGACCATTACTCCTTGTCCTGTCATCTTCTAAAAGAAGACTCTGTGGCCATAGCTCGGGAGCGGCTTTCCCTCCACGCACTGCCAGGGGGAGCCAGGAGATGTTTAGTATTGTCTGTCCCAAGTGTGGGGAGGCACGAGCCACCCCGGGTCCCACACAGGTGCCTCTGTCCAGATGGCACGAAGCCGAGTGGGCCCATCAGCTTTGGTGCCCCTCTTGCGCCCCAACATTCAGAAGTCACTAGTCAGGCCTCAAAATCATGAGATTTGCTTAAAAAATCACAAGATTTTAATATTTGTTTGCATTCTGGCGTGGCTGTGTTTGGGAGGTGCGAGGTCTGGGACTTCTCCTCCACGCCGAGGGTGGGCACTTTATCTAACGAAAGTGAAGATTCTTCGTTACTGATCCCATTCCAACTCACCCACTGCTGAGCTCACCATGCAATGATGGGCGTTGGCAATGCTGGCCATTTAAGGGTTAAAGTGTGACAGGGTGTTGGTCTACCCTGGCACTAGAAGGGCAGCAGGAAGAGCAGCAGCCCCACAATTGAGCTGCCTTGGAAATTTGGGGGTGTGTGTGGAACCCTTATGTTTTCACCCCTTGCAAAAAATTTTCAAAAGCCAAAAATGTATATGTGTGTGTGTGTGTGTGTGTGTGTGGTTTTTTTAATCCCCTCCCATCCACTTTCCAGTGGCAAATGAGAAAAGGACAAAGGGCAGAGAAATGGGGGAGGGAGGGGTAATTTTTTGAAGGCTTTTTTTAAATTGCTCATCAAAAACCTGAAATGTTTAGAAAGAAGCAATTTTTTTCTTCAACACTGTCAAGAAAAAGGCCAATTTACCAACAAAAAAGCTCAGGCTTTAGTTAAAAGAGGAGCGAAAGAAGCAGGGCTGAAATAGGTACAGAATATAATGAAAGGAGGGGGGTGCTCCTATTTGCCCCCCCCTTCACCTGCCCCAGTGTTACAAGAGCAATGGGACGCTCTGTGAAAGCAAATGTCAAGGGAAGTTACATAATTAGCCAGGGGAACTCACTGCCACTAGATGTCACTGACATTGCGAGCCTGGCAGGATTCAGACAAGGATGGTGGGGGTGGGGGAGCAAGGGTGTCAGGACAGAATTTAGAAAACAGGGCACAAGGCCACTGCTGACTGTCAGGATGAGGGAGATATGCCCCCCTCCCCCGACTGGTTATGTCATCATTAGCCACTAGAGGGGGTTCTTGCACCTTCCTCTGAAGTCGCTGGTGCTGGGGTGGCTGGCCCCATTGATCTGATTTGGGGAAGGAGGCAGCAGGGAGAGGGCAGGGTACTGGGCTAGATGGGTCCTGTGACGCTAGCAGACCAGGTGCCAGCTCATGCCCAGGCCTCACTGAACACTGACAAATGCAGAGCTTGACCCAGCCTGTGTGTTAGCCGTGTTAAAACAGCTGCTGATCAGCGTGTGTGGAGTGTTTCAACTTGTGGAATTGCTTGCAGGATTGATCTCTCCCATAACCTCTGTAGCCCGTGGTATAAAGTTAGAATGAACGTTTGCATCGTAAACCTCTGTAACTGCTCTACACCACTGAGTTTGCAAGGCAGCTTGCGTCCACCTAACACTGCGTCTACACTAAAATTTGGCTCCCGCTGATGTAACTCACCTGCTTTGCCGACTTAATCATGCCACTTCCCCCAGTCAGCGTAGTTAGGTCAATGCAGTGTCAGTGTACATACTGCGTTGCTTACATCGACTGTCCCGCAATGCCCCACACTGACAGTACAATCGATACCACACACCACAGACACAAAGAGCCAGGTGTACACACACACAAGTGCTGTAACTACTGTGGCGGCTGCATGCAGGGCGATTTGATTTTGTAGTGTAGCCGTGGCCTGTGTAATTCCCCCAAAAGGGGAGAAGCATGAATTAGTGTAAAGTGCTGGGCCTGGCCATTGAAACCAAACGAGCCATTGCGAAACATCTTACTGATTGCCTCTGTTGTTAGATATTTCACTGCGTGTTTGTGCGTTCTCCCTGTGTGCTGCCCCAGCTCTGTGCAGACAGCCAGCACAGCAGACCTTGAGTGAACCGCCCAATGACCACAAGATCCGTTAAGGGATGAAGGCACCTGGCCAGGTTTATTGTTGACAAGGCATGCTAATAGCACCTGGCAGATTCTACGAGGATACTAAGACACGTATGCCTGTGACAATGGACACAGCTCAGTGAATGGCGGGACTTTCCATTGCCCCCTTGGCTGGACCAACACATTCTCTCAGAGATACCCTGATACAAACAAGCTGCCCCTCTGACTTAGATACTGCCCTCTGACCTGGCTAGTTATTGTCCATTTTTTTTTGGTACATGTTGGTTTGATTCAAACATTTGTATTTATTACGTTGCTATTTGACCTGAGAGCAGGAAAGGAGTATGGATGAGAGCAGGAAAGGGGCACTGAGGGCAGCCCCCTGCCGCTCCCCCCCCCCAAATGAGGGGCCCTGGATCTGGCTGCAGGACGTCTCCGCCCTCCTCATAACGGTGGACGGGTGGAGAGTTCACACCAGGGCACTGAGCAGCTGAGGGGGATGTGGGGAGATGGGGGGGCATCACTGGAGGAGTCAGCGTGTTCTTTGCTGGCTCCCCATGCCCCCCCCCCCTGGAAAGGGGGCCCCAGGCTGCTCCCCCCAGGGACTGTCAATCATTCAGTGAGGAGCCGTCCCAGCCCCTCCACCCCAATGGGGCCTGGCTTGGCCACCAGATCCGAGGTTCCTGCTGCTTGGCCCCTGCTGATCTGTCCTCCCCCCACCCCCCCCACCCCCTGCCAGGACATCATTGAGGACAAACTGGACAAGAATCTGTGGCCCTTTTTGTCAGACCCGGTCCCTACCACCAGCTCCCAGGCTGCTGTCAGGTAAGGCTGAGCCTGGCTGGGTTGTGGGGGGCAGAGCCCTGACACACACACCCCAGGGTGTAGGAGCCTCTGTGCCTGGGAGTGTGTGGTCAGGACCCTGCCCTCTACGGGGGAGGGGATGTCCAAGAGCCTGGAGCCCTGGACCCCTCTTACCATGTCCCCCGCACCCCAGCAGTCCCTCAACACCCCAGGGCCCAGGATGGAGGAAAGGGACTGGCCGAGCTTTAGACAGACCCCCAGCCCAGCGCAGGTGCCACCCTCCCCTACTCCCTCTTGCCTGCTTTGGGACTCCTGTCCCACTCCCTTGGGCAGGGCCTGCCCCGCAGCCTCCTCCAGGCCCTGCCCTTCCATCTGGCATTCCCTCAGCGAGCCCCTGGTATCCACACTGCCCCTCTCTCCCCCCAGCGCCCGCTTTCGGCATTGGCACAAGAACAAGCCAGCGGCCGAGTACCGGACGGGCCCGCGCCTCATCATTTACGTGCTGGGTGGGGTGTCCATGTCTGAGATGCGCTGCGCCTACGAAGTGACCCCGGCCATCAAGGGCAAGTGGGAGGTGGTGATCGGTGAGTGGGGCGAGTCCTGGGGGGAAGGGCGGCTGGAATGCCCAGGTCAGGGAGAGTTGGGACCCCCTGGGAGGGGGAGACCCTAGAACTGCCTGCCCAGCACCCACAGGGCTCCCATGCTACCCTCTGTCCTCCCACACCCAGGGGCCTGGGAACAGATGTGCTTGCCCCACATGGCCTGTATCTAGCCGCCTGATCTCCTGGCCTCTGTCTCCCCCGGCCTCTCATTGCCCAGGGACCATGTGTGGGGGCCCAGTCAGACACCCCCAGTAACTCCCATAGGGATATGGCTCACCCCCTGCACACACCCCTCGAAGACCCAAGGGTGAGGAACACTGTCAGCGCGGGGATTCTTGCCTGGCTGTGCAGGGTACAGCGGCACGAGGGGTGCGGTGCCAGGCCAAGGGGGATAGGAGACAGTCCCTCGCCCCCTGCACTAGAGCAGGGTCCAGCTGCAAGGATGGGGGTGATGGTGATGCCAGCCACATACCTGCCTCACTGTGCCCACCACTGCCAACCACCTCTCTCTCCCCCAGGTTCCAGTCACATCCTGACCCCCAAGCGCTTCCTGGATGACACCCAAACCCTGAACCAGCTGGCCCCCGAGGAGGCCTAGAAGCAGCCCCCTCCCCCCAGAGACTCTGCCCCCCACAGCTCGCTGACCCCAGCTCCACCTCCTCTTCTCAACAAGGCATCTTCCCCCCTACTCTGGGCTGCGGTGTCAGTTCTTGGGCGGGGGGAGGACCCCCAGGCTGCTTGGCTGTTCAGGCAGGGGGCAGGCCAGGCTTTCTCCCGTCTTTGCAAGTCTTTGCCTCCCGTTAACAGCAGCCGGGAGGGAGGGAGAAGCTAGGAATTGCACACCCGCCCCGCAAGGCAGGTCGGTCTTTCCCAGAGGCTTGGGGAGAGGCTCTGCTTTCACTTTGGCCCGTTCACTCCATCTGACGCTGTTGTGGGCCAGATGTAAACCAAGCTGGCTGGGTTTCAGTCCAACACTCATTGCAGGGCCTCTTGGAGAGGCACCAAGTCCCAGGGTTAAACAGGGCGCCCTGGGGCTCCCAGCTCCCTGCACAAACAGCAAAATCTCATACCCAGGGGGACTGTTCTTAATGTTTCCTCTGAATAGTGCGTGGTTCCTCGGTTTCTCCTAGACAGTTCTTATGTATCTAGGTGGTGGGGTAAGGGTGTATGATCGTTGCAGATCCCTAGAGGGCAGGTGTGTGCAGGGGTCTGGACACAGAGAATGGCCGACACCCTGTTTCCTGGCAACTGATGGCCTGGGCCCTTCCCCCCTGCAAGGTGAGAGCTAAAGGGGTTGGAGAACAAAGGAATCAGGTGCCCTCCTGGCCGGGTAAAGGGACAAAGCCCAGAGGAGGAGGGGCTGGAGGGAGTTTCAGTCTAGGGCTGGCTGGGACATGGAGTGAAGGGCAGACGTGGTTGCCTGGCTCACTGCCCCCCAAAATGGACCCCCCAGCTGAAGGGTCCAGTTCTCTGCACCTACAAGCTCTGTATTAGACCATGTTCCTGTCATCTAATAAACCTTCTGTTTTACTGCGAGAAGCAGCGCGGGGCGAGGGATGTGCTGGCCACGGCTTCCTGCAGCCCCCGTTGGCCTGCAGTGGGGAACCGCGGTCAGTGGGATCCGCGGTCGGCCAAACCTGCGGACGCGGCCGGTAAAGAAACTGGCCCGGCCCACCAGGGGGCTTACCCTGGGGGGCTGTGTGCCAAACGTTACCGACCCCGGTGCTACAGCAATCTCCCATACAGCAATGGCTCTTACAAGACAGAGTAAGTTAGAACAACCCAGAGTCTAAAGCTCAGGTGTATTTGAGGATCTGGGCCAGTACTTGGCTGTTTCTATAGTAATGACCCCTGAGCAAGCAGTGTAATGTACATGCTTATCACTGAGCTTGTCCAGAGGCTGCATAGAATCATAGAATATCAGGGTTAGAAGGGACCTCAGGAGGTCATCTAGTCCAACCCCCTGCTCAAAAGCAGGACCAATCCCCAGTTAAATCAGAATGACTAGATGTCCTGATGTGTAATAAAAACACTTTGAATCATAAAAAATCAACCCAGCCTACTTTACAGGGCCTGATCCTTCTCTCCCTTACAGCATCTGAGCAGTAGGAGAATGGCTAATACGGGCCAGTATTATGGTTGTTGTATTCTATTTATAAAAGTATAATACTGGCCAGTATTATAGTTACTGTATCGTGCTATAAAACAACAAAATAAATAGAAAAATAAAAAATACAAATGAATGTTTTGAATTAATTTGGGGAAAAGAATTTATAGCTCAGTACAAGGATTTAAAACATTTAAAACATTCCTTTCTTTCTCTCCAGTATTATAATCTCTCTTGTTCCAATTTTGGGTCGCAGGAGCGAGTAGTATAAAGGCCCTACCATCAATCAAACGTTAACCCCACCCCTTGACCCTGTAAGCCCTGCACACAGGTCACTGGAAGTCCCACCTCATGGGAGTATTACTTCCAGGGTCAAGGCGGACACATGTCTGGAAGCAAGGTGTGTCATGTGACCCCTGTAAGAACTCCTCCCACTGTCCTCTGCTGATCAGGATGGATTTTGCCCTGACAGGAACGACTCGAGAGAAGATTTGACCAATCAGGGGGAGTTCCGGGGTTTGTGTGACCCCTCTAAGAACTCCTCCCACTGCCCTATACCAATCAGGAAGGGCTTCAGCCGCTGGGGACCACCCCGAGAGGAGATTTGTCCAATTGGGGGGAATTCTGGGGCGGGGTGACCCGTCAGGAAGTGGCTCGTGTGACCCCTCTAAGAACTCCTCCCACCACCCTCTACCAATCGCGATGGGTTTTGGCCACAGAGGACAGCCCCGAAAGGAGATTCGACCAAAATAGGGTGGGTTCTGGGACGGGGTCAACCGCCCAGAAGAGGGTCGTGTGACCCCTCTAAGGACCCCTTCCAACGTCCTCTGCCAATCAGAGTGCAGCACCATCACCTCATAAGTCCCAGCGCTGGGAAGAGGAGGCCATCTCTTACCAAGAAGACATGTTTTAGAAATTGTGGAAAGGCTGAGAGGAAACGTGGACTCCTTTACCACTCCTGTGAGACCTTCAGACTTTGTTTTAGCCCCGAGGACCTTTGGAGTTGTGTGGAGAAAGCGCTACAGCAGCGACAGTTCTGAAGAGGATGAGAGAGAAGCCAAGGGGATTCCTTTGGCCCAGCCATTGATGGATATGCCATTATCCGACCCTGAAGCCCAACTGCTCATGAGACACCCCCATGAGCATGGTGGCCTCTCGTCATCCGCCACCCTGGAGGAGGAAGGCCATCATGGCGTGGGGGAGGCACTGGCAGACAAGGTGAATGGAAAAGACGTAGCTCAGGTAAATGAATGATTAAGAAGCGACGGTCCATGATTGGGTGTAATGGGGTTAGGAACCAGGGGTTGTGTAAATCTAAAAACAAGCAGTGGGAACTTACGCTTGTTTCTTGTCTGAAAATCTCTCGACAGCTTGACGATGCCTTTCTCGAGGACCCGGAGGCCCTGGACGGCGTTGCATCAAACAGCGAAGGTGAACCAGGCCCGCCTTGTTTTTGCTCAACACCGCTAGAAATTGTTGAAGATGACTCCGAGGAGGACGGCTATGAGGAGTTTAGGAGAGGCTTGGCATGGAACTCGCTGAGCCAGTGCCACGTCACGAGCGTAAAAATGTTATGCGGACTATTGTACACGTTGCTGTTTATGCTGTTCTTCATCACTGTCTTAGGGAAAAGCTTTTTGAAAATGGTGAGGGCTGTGTCATAAATGCCCCAGCCCAATGGCACCATGCCTGTGTGACTTGGACTTCAATGGATAGAAACTGCAAGCTCTGGGGCCTGTGTGCTGAGCTGTGTTTGGAAAGCTTATTAAACACTATTATTGCCATAGGTTATGTTATGCAACATCTGTGCCTAACCCAAGAACATTTAGCGCAAGCGGTGACCTTGAGAAATGCTGTGCAATTCAGTGGAGACCCTGACCGTGTTTTAAAGAAAATGTCCAAAATGGAAGATGCCTGCTTACAGCGTTACATTGACCGTCTGGTCCACACAAAAACTGACAGAACCCTGCTTAAGAAAAAGACTATTTGTAAGAAATCTAAAAGGATTAATTGAGAGAATGATGAGGGGACAAACATGCAATATCAAACTTGGTCACTGTACATTTTAAAAAATTGAATGAAAAGGGCTTTGTGATTATCTGTGTTTCTGTTAGAAGGTCTCTGGCCCTTAAGTGAGCTAAAAGTTTTAATGGAGATCTGGGTTTGTTTTCAAGAAGCTGTATGACTTTTAAATTGAAAAAAATGGTTTGTGAGAACCTAGCTCTTGTGTCTTTGTGTAAAAGAGACCCATTTACAGCAACAAACTGTGAAGTGGGAGGGGAACAAATCCTAAATATGTGTTTACAGTGTAACCCTTCTGCCCATCAGAGTTGGCAACAACAGGGGTCTAGGTTCAGTATCTAGAAGTTCCATTCCAGTAACACAATGCAAAACCAGGTCAAGCCCCCACCAGTGGGGCACTGAAGCTCCCCTACGACAAGTTGAAATCACTGAATACTGTGTTAAGTAGTAGGGGGCCTCAGAGCTGGGGCACCATGAACCCAAAGTGAATTCAGCTCTGCAGTCTGTAACCAAACTCCTAATAGAATTAAAATTCTCTCTGATATTACATAATGGAGAGAAGGTACAATTGGTGTTTGGGGTCCTCAGAAGGGGGCTCACACCACTAAGCACAAACCTCCATCCTCAAACTCTCTCAATTCACTGGCTTTTGCAATCCTTGTCCCTTGCCTAGCGAGTGCTACTTAGTTGATGGTGAGTCCCTCCGTCATAAAAGGCCAAGTACAGTTCCACTGTCCTTGGTTCACATAATCAGGATAACGACACTTTATTCTTCCTGCCCCAATAACAGAGACACTGGGGATCGCACAGCAGCCAAAGTGACCGTTTGGGCTCCTGTGGGCTCATGCTAGGCGGGGTGGGTGTGCCTGTGCAAACGAGATCAGCTCCTGAAGTCCTTTTCCACAACTCACCACCAGATGTCAGGGTAGAGCTCATCCTGCCTCTGCTTACAACACGAAAACAAAACAGGGATGGTTCAGACATGTGTTTGAGTACAACAGAGTTGCCTCATCCTGTTGAACTGAATGGTTTTAACCACACCCCCACTGAATAGTGAAGGTAACTGTGATTCCTTACCCTTGTTGCTATAGGGATAAATGTGATGGGTGTGCACCCATAGTAAGGGAGGTGGGTGGGTGACTTCGGATTAATATGAAATGAAATAAAACCTCAGGAATTTGCAGATGCTATTGGGCAGTTTAAATATAATCCCTGGAGTTGGTAGAGCACTACTGGACAGTTTAAAGGACCCAGGAACTGGCAGAACTCTACTGGACAGTTTAAATATGACCCAGGAGTGGTTTTGAATGCTATGGGTCACTCTTTCTAGCAATTCAAAGCCATTAAAAGTTTAAAATACTATATTTACCAAAAAAACCCAAAACAACCAACCAAAAAGCCCCACCACACACATTAATAATCAAGGTGGGCCATTTCCAGCACAAATCCAGGTTTCCTTACAATGTGAGTGATCACTTTAGATAAGCTGTTACCAACAAGAGAGTGGGTTTGTTTTTCTTTGGGGGGGGGGGGAGAAAACCTGGATTTGTGCTGGAAATGGCCCACCTTGATTATCATACACATTGTAAGGAGAGCGATCACTTTAGATAAGCTATTACCAGCAGGAGAGTAGGGTGTGGGGAGAGAAAACCCTTTGTAGTGATAAACACTCATTTTTTCATGGTTTGTGTGTATAAAAACATCTTCTGTATTTTCCACGGTATGCATCCGATGAAGTGAGCTGTAGCTCACGAAAGCTTATGCTCAAATAAATTGGTTAGTCACTAAGGTGCCACTAGTACTCCTTTTCTTTTTGTGTTTTAAACTCTCTCTCTCTCTCTCTCTCTCTCTCTCTCTCTCTCTCTCTCTCTCTGTGTAAAAAAAACATAGGTGGTTTTTTTTAAAGTATATGGCTGCAAACTGATAGTAATGGTGTGTTTCAAACTAACAGGGTGTTTTTTTACTGTGCAAAATGTGTTTTAAACTGGATTTTAAATGTTGATTTTAAAAGCAGTTTGGTTTTTATTTTGCAAAATGAGGTGTATTTAAAAAAAATGTTTGCGGGTTTGTTGTTTTTTGTTTTAAAGTGGTAGAAATAAACTCAAAACTCCTGTTTGTTGTGCAGCCTGAAATGGATTATTTTGTTTGAAAGCTCTGACTTTTTAAATAGAAAAACACCCTAATGAATATTTTATTTTTAACTTTACAAGACAGTTTCATGTGATTTATAACAATAATCATCATCATCATATTGTCTGCTCCACCGTACGGTGAAAACATGAGAGACCCTTAGACCAGAGCGTAAACAAGCTTAAAAGAAAAAGAAAAGCGACAGCTGAAAAGAAAAATTCCCCAGATGGATGGATGAAGCCCAGTAAATATATTGTGTTTGGGAGGTTATGAGGTTTTGTATTTTAAGTAAATACATCGGTGTGGGTGAGAAAGATGGTAAAGTTAAGTTTTGTAATATGTCCCTTCCCCCCTAATCGGGTATGTGCAGTTCTCCTGACAATGCTGTAGTCAAAGCTACAGGGACACCTCCACCAGACCAGCCAAAGAACCAGAAATCTGCTTTGAGACCTTTAACAACTCAAAACAGCACAAGAGTGCAGATGAAGCATCAGGGCAGTCCAAACCTCAATTACGTCAAAGCCAAGGACAAAACAAAAAACTCTGGTGAAAACCAACCACGCAAACACAACGCCAGTTCCTCAGCGGCCACCTCCACACCAAGCCCTGAGAAAACCGTGAGTGAAAACGCCCACCTACGATGCTTCGTTCAGAAGACTGAGGGACGTTGTATCCTCGGGGGTTCTAAAAGAACGGTATTCTAAAAAAGGTTTGGGGAAAATATGATGCCTCGTTCAGAATACCGGTGAATGGTGTATCTTCAGGGGGTCTAAAAGAACGGAGGGCTGGAAAGCACATCAACAAAGCAAAAGCTTTGGTGGGTGACTTTTTGAAAAATATTTCAATTTTTGGCTCTGCGCAGGCGTGACTAGTCATGGAAAGGGGCACCCGCAAGGATACACATCAGCTCAGGTGTAAACAAAAGGGGGGATAGCGCTTGGTGGACAAACAAATGGCTGCCAAAAAGTTCCAGGCCAGGATCGCTGTAAAAATTTTAAAAAGAGCTAAAGAGGTAATGGGGAGGGGGGACAAAAAGAGATGCCCTCGACTGGAGGCTCTCAAACTGGCATGTCTGAAAATGGGGAGGTGGAATCAGACTCTCACACAGAGTCTGGTTTAGAAAATTCCCCAGAGGGCTCTCTAGAATGATGGGTCCCCATCTTCTCCCGATGACCCTCACGGAGGCGCCTCGGAGTCTGACTCTCAAATAGCATCTGATGTAGAAGATGCCGCTGATGGTCCCGTAAAGGAACCCCCAAGTAACCCTGAAAATGCAGAGGTGTGTATGGAGAGAGTGAGAAGTTGGCAACGTGAATTACCTACATTTGGGGGGTCGGTGTATTGTGAGGAATTTCATTTTGTCAATCTTGAGCGAATAAATTCAGCTCAGCAGGTTGTTGAAGCCATACACAGGGGGATACAGTTAGTTCTCGATGACGTTAATGGTAGGGTAGGCCCTGATGATTATGTTCAGTTACATTTAGAGAGCTGTAATTTAACTAAGCCGTTGTTTTTGGTCTGAAGAACTAGGGATGAGCTGTCTGCTGAGGATTTCTTCAATCAGACCTCAAAGCTGCCACAGAGCAATAAAGTTGCATGTCAATGGGATATTGCACCTCGTTGTGACAGTTGTAAAAAAACAGGGGTGGGGACCGCTCATAGAGTTTTAAATTCTATCCTCAGTAGTCAAATCATCCATAAAAAAGAGACAATGTTTAGTAGACCTGACTTACACGGGTACCCATCTGTGTTTTGCGCGTGGACTCTTGGCTGTCATGTCCGACCATAAACCTACGGACGCGGAATCGTTAGCGGGGGCGAGAAAGTTGCATGAGAAACTGGGCTGGTCAGATCAAAAAAAGATTATGCTCAGTGATGTAGCAATGTCTGAACAGCATTTAGGAGTCAACATACAGGTGGTGCTGTATGTGGCGAAAGGGGCTTTTTTAAAACGGGGGGGGGGCAGTTTACCCCAAGACTTATTTCATCCTGTTGCACGATGAGCATTACTAGGGGGTTCTGGTTGTGAAAAAGTTGTTTGGAGCAAAAAATTATGGTGAGTTTTGCCCCACGGTGCACAGTCACGGCCACTCTTGCAGGTCCAGCTGCTGCCTCTGCTTGAGCATAACATGCTCAGACAGCGTGGACGTGCAGCTGAGGTCTCCTCGCTGTAGACTGTATTGTCAGTCCAGAGAGCGTTTAGACAGACACATCGACTGGGCGTCGACAGAACAAGTTGAATGCCTGTCTAAAACGTTGTGCGATAAGGGTCAGTCTTACGTGGACAAGTGGCACAGGTGTAAAGGGAGGCGCTATAAGCGGGGTCAGGCTTTGATCGCTGGTGATGTAGACGGTCACCTCGGTTTTATGGACAGCCTTAGAAAGCCTGAATCCTCAGAAAAGTGTATTTGTTATGATTCTGAATACACATAGGAGACTGGGTTGCACACTCCCAATTACATATTTGCTATGTCCCTCAAGCTGGAAAAGTCCTGGGAATTTAAGGGTGATGAGTGTCTTTCTGTGTTTGTTCAGACCTTTATTGGCAAAGAGTTCCGGGTCTACACGTTCCAGGCGCACAATTCCAAAGGTTACGATGCATACTTCATCATTAGACAGTTAATGAAGGAAAAGATGTGCCTAGAACTGATCACTCAGGGTAGTAAAGTAATGTGTGTGGAAGGTAAGGTCCTGGGCATTCGTTTTATAGACTCTTTAAACTTCTTGCCCATGAAGCTTGGTAAGCTCCCGCAGGTGATGGGGTTTGAAGGGTGCAAAGGGTATTTTCCACATTGTTTGAACACTTTAGAAAATCAAAATGACGTGGGACCTATGCCCGATGTGGAGCACTATGGTGTAAGAAGCATGATGCCCAGGGAAAAAGCAGAGTTTCTCGACTGGTAGCAGGCCCACAGGTAGGAGACGTTTGACTTGCAGAAAGAGCTTGTGTATTACTGTCAGCAGGATGTCAAAATTTTGAGACAGCCTTGTATCCTCTACAGAAAAGAGATTATGAAAAAGATGGAGAAGGGAGCTCTAGTAGAGAGAGAACCTGGTAAATTCACCGAGATAAAACTGTGTATAGATCCATTCTGGTACATAACACTGGCATCTGTCTGCATGGCTATGTACAGATTTATGTTTTTGGAGCCTAACACAGTAGCTCTTCTCCCTCCAGACAATGATCACAGGCAGGAAAAAGATATTCGACCCCATCTGTTCAGTAGCTGTTGAATACCTCTCACAAAGAAACTATACAAATACGGCATGCTTTACAGGGTGGGGAACTACAGGTAGGCTCCTACTCTTTAGACGGTTATGCCAGTGTTGACAGGGTATACACAGCCTTAGAGTTTAACGGGTGTTCTTTTCCACGCTTGTGCCACCTGTCATTGTGAAAAAGCACAAAACCCTATGACGGGGACAACTTTTGGGTTTCTTTATTACAAGACGCAGCTCAAGACCGACTATCTGAAACAACTTGGTTTTGTAGTGAGGACTCTTTGGGAGCAAGAGTGGGAAGTGATGAAAGAAACAGACAGGGAGCTTGCAGGTTTTTTAAACTGAGCCCAGTTGCCCTAGCCTCTCGTGCCTAGGGATGCTCTTTTGGGGGGAAGGACAAACGCTATGCACCTATATTACAAACTTAACTCCAGGGAAGAAATCCACTATTATGATTTTACCAGCTTCTACCCTTTTGTAAAGAAAACCAAAGAATACCCTCTCGAACACTCCGATATAGTTTATGACAAATTTGGACCCCTTGCAAATTATTTTGGAATTGCAAAAGTTAAAGTGTACCCCACACAAGGCTTCTTTTTCCCATTGTTACCTGTCAGAGTGGGTGGCAAGCTTATGTTCCCGCTATGCCGAACCTGTGCGGAAACCGAGCAGCGGGAGATGTGCATCCATACTGACGAGGAGAGGGCCATCCTGGGGACTTGGTGCACGGTGGAATTGAACGCGGCCATAGCGAAGGCGTACGCGGTGGCAAAAATATATGAAATCTGGCTTTTTAATGAAAAATCTGATGTACTCTGAAAAGACTTCATCAAATGACACCTCCACCGGAAACAAGAGGCTTCAGGGTACCCCAGCTGGTGCACAGACAAAGAAAAACAAAATAAGTACATGAACGATTTCTACCAGAAAGAAGGCGTGCGTTTGTGCCAACACGAGATCAGGTTTAACCCCGCTAAATGCCAAATCGCTAAACTCTTTCTAAATTCCCTGACGAGTGAGATCCCGCCAGATCAACACATCACCGAGTTTGTGTCGGCAGGCCCGAAAACATACGGGTATAAGCTGTCGGGAGGAAAGGCCTGTATGAAAGTCAAAGGTATTACCCTGAACTTGGCAAACTCTCAATAGATCAACTTTGACAGTTTGAAAGATCTAGTCCTGGACTATTGCACGGGCCTGCGAGAAAACACCTCAAAAAAGAGAGAGGTGCAGCAGCCCTCTATCATAAGGAACAAAAATCAGTGGTAAATAGAGACCAAAACCCTTAAGAAAACACAGAAAATCATTTACAACAAGAGGGTCCTAGGAGAAGGGTTTAAAACCCTGCCCTACAGATTTTAAAATGGATACGAGGTGGAAACACCCCTTTTCTGCAATTCTCGCGGGGCCTAGCAACTGTGGGAAAAGTTACTTTATAAAAAATGTGTTGGATAATGCCAAACAAAACATTGTCTGTTATGCCTGAGAATATTGGATAACCTGGCTATAAAAAGCATTGCAAGATACACATGTCTGGGCTTGTTGAAACACATTTTGAGCAAGGGTAGGCATGCCCAAGAATTTAAATGTATTTTTTACAAAATTCATCACCATCTGGTCGTTTTGCACTAAGTCCTTAGAATACAATTTTAAAATCCGGTCAAAAGATAAACACTTGCTCCGATGATGTAAGAAAAACACTCGGTGATAGTCGCAGGCGACAGAGCGGGGGTCTTGTAATTGTCTATTGTGAAACACAATGCCTGTGGCATTTTTGTTTAAAAATTTCATAATGCTTTTAGGAAACAACATGCTCTTTGGGGGGGTGCCCGTATGAGTCTAAAAGCTCTCCACGTTACGCTCCGCCAGACACAAGGCAAGCCAGTGTTCACCAGGTTGGTTGTGTGGATGTGCAATACAAACCTAGGGGTCTCTGAGACAGCTTGTCGCCAGGGAGCCAAATCACAAGGGAACACATCTAAGAAATTCTTTTTTGTGTATGGCACCTTGATAAGACACACGAGAGCTGCACGGTGTCCATGTTCACATATAGTCAAGCAGAACGTCTCTCCTCTGATTTCTCTCTATGATGTTGTCAAAAACCCCATGCACGATCAGATTGACGGTGATGGTTAAAGCCTTCCCAAAACGTATTTCTGCTCTCAGGTTCCCGGTTTTAATCAGGGAATAGCCATCGGCGCATTCCTGGTCGGGAGACAGGTCAAAGGCAAACAAGATGTAACTCTGTGGAAACTTCTCATGGTCGATTAACAGAGAACAATCTGTCATGTGTTTACCAGCGTCTGTACCAGATTCATGTATTCTCTCACGCAGCATCCTGCCTCCAAGTCTGGTTGCAGAGGCTTGGTTGGTATCTGTTCACCAGCCACATACAAGGCCACAAAATTAATATCATAATGTTTAAAATGAAAGGGATTTTTCGTGTAACTTCCACTCAAGGCATAGGACAAACCCTAGGACAAGCATTTTGGGTAACTGTCCCAAAAAACAGGTTCTCCTGGTTATTGACCCTGCTGCCCACGGGGATGCTGAACACTTTCATTCCCACGCGGTCCACGGGATATTTAGCATTTGTGGTAAGCAGGGACTCCGCAAGCCCCAGACGAACGCTCAGGGCCATCCGTACTTTCTTCACAAAAAGCGATGCTGATACAATGCACAATTTAAAGCCTTCGGCTGCACTGCCCATTAAACAGAAAGTGTCTTTACTGCGCGTCAGTTTAATTTTCACATCCACTCCATTCAACAAATGAGACGTATCTGTTCTGATCTGTCTTTATTTCAATGGTAATGGTATCGATGTGGTGTTTTCTGACAGGAACGTGATGAGGTTTATCGTAGGGGATGGTGACAAACTCATTGTTCCTTCCTCAGACAGGGACACAGCATAACAGGGGAACAGAAAAGTCCCTCACAAACTGGTGTTCTACAATAACTGTGTGCAGATACAAGGACTTAACCCCCCCTGTGATGTCTGCCCAGAAGGGGAATTTTTGGACGCTGCGCTTGGGGCCCAAACCTAGAATGTTAGCTAGCTCCCTGCTGGTAGAAAACATAAAAGGAAAATCAGCGGATTTAAGGCTAACTTTTCTACCCACAGGGTCATAGTTCATGACCACCTCAGGCGGTGGGGGAGGACGAGCCACGGTACTGTTCATATGATCCAATCATTCGGGTATGGACGAGTAATAACCTCGTCGTAGGATAAAACTCTAGGCCATATCTTCAAAGGTGATTTCAAAAGGGGTGTTCTCGCGGATAGTGTTCCAGCTGTGTGGGTGTTGTATTTCCACTAACCCCACCATCCAGGCACCCGGGAGACCCAAGGGCTTAATTAGCTGTATTGTAAAGTTCGAGCTGGTGTTTTGAGGAAAAACTGCAGAGCTGGCATTGCTGGGCAAAGTCATGTAACACCTGCCATCGCTCATTTTTCTCTCCCTCAGTCTTTGCAGGAGGAATCTTTTTGTTTGTTTGTGTCTAAACGTCAGAATTGAGAAGCTTCCACCCAGCTGGTAAACTTATCGTCCCCGTCCCCCCGGCAAACCATTTCACCAGTAGCTGCTTTTTTCTCCCTTTTCCTTTCTCCGCTCGAACTTTTTTGATCCGGCAAATCCTGTCTCCTTTGGGGTTTACTTTTTGTAAATCTTCAGGGTAAAAAGATCCAGTAACTGTCTCACCCTCGTAATCTTTTAATCGGTATACAGGTCTCTGGCTCCTGGTTAAGGCTTCATCCACTATAAATATCTCATTGGTAAACGTCTGTTCACAACCTTTTCCAAAAGCTCCTTTGGTTTTAGAGAGAGTCTCACGCGGTCGCCTTTTCTAAAAGGGGCAACAACTGGTTTTATTTTAAAACCATCTTGATCAACCAGTTTCCATATCTTCAGAGAATTGGAAGGGTTAACATCAGTGGGTCTGGTACGTCGAGTTCTGTAAAAGCTCTGGTTGTAACTCTTCATAAAGTCAGGTAACAGGTCAAGGTGGCGAAAGGCGTTATGGGCTGTAAAATATCGCCACATCCTCCGCATCTTTTTCAAGTTCTGTTAAATCGCTCCACAACCCCTGCTTTGACTTCATTATCAGTAACAAAAAGCGTTAACGCTGTGCCGTTTCAACAATCTGCTAAAAGGTCTGTTTCAAAATTCTTTCCACCGATTAGTTTGTCATTTTTGAGGCACGCGACCTTGGCTAAAAATAGCTTTAAAGGCCTTGGATACCTCACCACTCATCTTGTCTTTTAGGCCTAAGGCCCAGGCATATTTGGATAGAACGTCTATCACTGTTAAGATGTACTTAAAACCGCTGTTGTGTTTGGAGAACCAGTGCATACGGACCAAATCTGCCTGCCATTGCGCATCCACATCTGAAAGAATGGTCTTGGTTCTTTTAAAACGTATTCGAGCTGGTTTGTGTAAAGTGTAAGCATCCTGGTGTGAAAGCCAAGCTCCTACCTGTCTTCTATTTAAAGTTTTATGATGCTTTTTGGCCACTTGAAAAAGAAGATTGACCCCGTCAAAGCCCCCAACTTGCCTGGGGGTTTAACAGATTTTCTTTAACAGAGCCGTCTGTGGAGACATGACTCTTCCTGGGACCGTCTTTTACGAACACAAGTATGGAGGGGGACACGTTCATTCTGACACATTTAAATAAGTTTTATTAATCGCCTGGTTTAACACAATCTTTTACAGCCGCCTGAAACAAAGGACGCCATGACCCCTACCATGAGGGAGTCTGAGCTGGTTCATTCTTCCATTTTTGTCCTTTTCTGGGTTTTCCTCTTGAGATCTGGGTCTCAGACAGGAGCAAAAACAGCTGATGCGCGATGGATTTACTCCCACAGGGCTACCGATGTGCAACTTCTCAAAGGCCTCTAGAAAGGCATCGTCGAGCTGTTGAGAGATTTTCAGACAAAAAACAGTGTAAGCACCCCACTGCCTGTTTTTAGATTTATGCAATGCCAGGTCGATTCCGAACCCCATTACACCCCCATGATCGACAGTCGCTTCTTAATCATTCATTTACCTGAGCGCCATCTTTCCCGTTCACCTTGTGACTCCCCCAAGCCACAATCGCCTTCCAACTTTAGGGTATGGACAATGAGAGGCTGTCACACTCACTGGGGTGCCTCACAAAGGTTTGGATTTTGGGGTTAGGTTCCGACGTAGCCATCAACGGTTGAGTCAAAGGGCCCTCCTCGGAACTGTCACTGCTGTAGTGCTTTCTCCACACAACTCCAAAGGTCCTCGGAGCTAAAACAAAATCTGAAGGTCTCACGGGGGTGGTAAAGGAGTCCATGTTTCCTCTCAGCCTTTCCACAATTTCTAAAACATGTCTTCTTGGTAAGAGATGGCTTCGTCTGCCCAGCGCCCGGACTTATGGGGTGATGGTGCTGCACTCTGATTGGCAGAGGGCGTTGGGAGGAGTTCTTAGAGGGGTCACATGACCCTCTTCTGGACGGTTCACCCAATCCGAGAACCTGCCCCATTTTGGTCAAATCTCTTCTCGGGGCGGTCCTCTGCAGCCAAAACCCATCGCGATTGGTAGAAGGTGGTGGGAGGAGTTCTTAGAGGGGTCACACGAAGCACTTCCAGACGGGTCACCCCACCCCGGAACTCCCCCCAGTTGGTCAAATCTCCTCTCGGGGTGGTCCCCAGTGGCTGAAACCCCTCCTGATTGGTAGAGGGCGGTGGGAGGAATTCTTAGAGGGGTCACACAAACCACTTCCAGACAGATCACCCCACCCCGGAACTCCCCATGATTGGTCAAACCTCCTCTCGGGGTGGTTTCCAGTGGCTGAAACCCCTCCTGATTGGTAGAGGGTGGTGGGAGGAATTCTTAGAGGGGTCACACAAACCACTTCCAGACAGATCACCCCACCCCGGAACTCCCCATGATTGGTCAAACCTCCTCTCGGGGTGGTTTCCAGTGGCTGAAACCCCTCCTGATTGGTAGAGGGTGGTTGGAGGAATTCTCAGAGGGGTCACACGAACCACTTCCAGACAGGTCATCCTGCCCCGGAACTCCCCCTGATTGGTCAAATCTTCTCTTGGGGCATTCCTATCAGGGCGAAACCCATCCCGATTGGTAGAGGACAATGGGAGGAGTTCTTAGAGGGGTCACATGACACACCTTGCTTCCGGTCATTTGTCCGCCTTGACCCTGGAAGTAATACCTCATGGCTTGGGACTTCCAGTGACCGGTGGGCAAGGCTTACAAGGGCCAAGGGTGGGGTTAACGTTTGATTGACGGTAGGGCCCTTATACTACTGGAGCGCCTTCTTCTGTTTGTCTCCGTTCCGCTTCAGTCCCCAAGCACTCGGCCAGGACAGATGTCACTTATGACCTCCGTTGCCACCAGCTGGACAGAGGGACTTGGGTCTTTCTTGAGGACCTGGAGAGCTGAAATGACACAGGACAACATGTTAGTATACAGACTATCAAATCACAGCTAAGCGTGATCACAGAATCTTGAACTACCAGAGCAGAATGATCACATGGTAAAATGTGAAACTAGGCTCAGTCCTTCTATTGGGGTGGAAAATACATGAGAGATGAATATGCCTCACTTTTCATATTGTCACCTGTGCCGGAAATAGCTGGAGACTTACTACCTCTGAATACCACGCTACAGAAGCTCTCCAATACAAAGAAAGCTTTAGCTTCCTCCATTGGCTCCCTTCCATGCTCCCAACAAGCGGGGAGACCCTGACTCGACCAGAAAGTCATCCATTCTGCTGTAAATGGAAGAAGGTCCATTGTTTCAATAGCTTCCACTTTTAAGTTTATTTTCCATCTCTATTCAGGAGCCACTGTCTGAGCTCCAATAACCCTGGAATTGAACAGAGGCCAGGTCCAAGCTGCTTTGTGCAGGATGCAGGGCACCTACTGGAAGAAAAATTGCTGGTGGGAAATTTGGGGTAGCAGAAAGTGGCTACAATTTCTCCTCACCTGGGGAGTCCACAGAGAGCCAATAAAGCCCAAAGAGTGGATAGCACTGGCTGCAGAGGGGGCCTTGCCAGGACAACCAGGAGATGCACGGACTCACATCACACCCTCTGCAGCTTCCTCCTTCAGGGGAAATTAAAGCTGACTTTCTACTGGGCAAGAGTGAATTTGTCCTTTGACGTGTGGCTGATGCACTTTGCACCAGTGCTATCGGTTACAGCTGCTTGTCAGCTAAATTCCTTTAGAACTCACGGATGAGCAGAACTTCAGCTGTATTTATTACTTACACATAAGCAGATGTTCCAGGTCCAGCCATTTCATACGCTGCCTGTCTGTGTGTTCCAGGATGATGCCTAAATACACAATGGAAAACAAACAACAACAATAAAACCTTCCCTTGTTGAGTGCAAAGTGATATTAGCAGCCCCTAGACAGGTCTTTGGCCTCTCCTACTGTGGGCCTAAGGGTGAGCTGTGGGCAAGAAGATGCTAGTGCAGTTTAGAGTCCACACTGAAGAGAATGCGAAAGACTTTTTTTTTTAAAAATGTTTACACAAAACCCATTTGCTTTAAAGAGTCTGTGTTCCTCTTGCCACTGCTGTCAGTTATTGGAGACATACTAAGCTAGTGTCTTGGTCTAGTGGTCTGAGCAAAGGACTGGGGCCAGGAATAAGTGAGTTCTAAGCAGGGATCCCACAAGGTGACTGATAGGTGAGACTTAGGGCACAACGCCTGCCTGTCTCACCTGGGTATGCTTGGGAGAAGAGGGCACAGGGCCAAAGCGGAGGAACCTTTTGCCTCCTTGACAAGGTGGTGTGGCCAGGAACCTGAAACAGCAGGCGCTGAGGGCAGGTGGGCTGCATGCCTCCCAATGATGAAGTAGTAGTGAAGAGCACTGAGCAACACTGTGGGTGGGTCTGCACTTTGAGCGAGGGAGATCACTCCCAGTTCAATGGGACAGGCCTACTCTAGCTCGGACAGCGCTCGCATGCTAAAATTAGAATGTAGCTAAAGCAGCACGAGCAGTGGGAGGAGCTAGCCACCTTGAGAATCGACTTTGGGGTTTGGATGGGATCATACTTGGGGTGCTTAAACTTCCTGCTGCTCCTGCCATCGCAGCTACTCTCTATTTTTAGCACTCAGGGCTAGTGCGGGTATGTCTCATCAAGCTGGGAATTAGACCCCCAGCTCCAAGTGTAAACATGCCCTACGAGACAGTGTCCCAGCCTTTACTACTAAATGACTGCACCATGCTTTCCCTGCAACAATCCCAAAGCACTTTATAGCAAGTCATGATTTCCTCCGACCACCACACTGGAGAGGTAGGGATATTAACATCCCCGTTTATGTATGGGAAGCTGAGGCACAGAGAGATTAATGGCAGCTCAGTGCTGCACAGTGGGATTTTCTTCTCTCTCCCTCAATGGGAATACCAAAAGGGACACTGGGCATCATCTCTCACCAGCTAACTTGGCTGCAACTGCCCGCATCTCTTCCCAGCTGCTACAGAAGTACGTGATGGTGCTTTTGTACAAGTTCTCCAGCAGCTCGGCATTCTCTTTGGCCTAGAGGAAATCAGGGACACATGAGCTCTCTCTGGCTAGAAGTGCCCTTTGACTGCCAGCACATGCTTTTACGAGCCACAGGTAAATCAGAGAAAGAACAGGTGACTGGGTGGACGTGGGAAAAATGGGGATCTGTGGCAGATTTACATTTTCCATCACCCTCAGTCATATATCCCACTCTGACCGTTATTTCCATTACCCATCACACATCTCTACACCACCACACGCCACTCCAGTCAAGAATCTCAGACACTTCAACAGCTCACTCACAAGGTGTCTGCAAATGTCCACCTGGAGCTCCTCAGGCTTCAGCTCAGCTGTGCTATCAAGGTGTTCATTCACTGCAGTTTGGAGCCTCTTCAGTCCCAAAAACGGGACACAGAGGTGAAACGTAGCTCTGCATTCCTGAAAAAAAGAAAGCGTGTCACACCATTTAATTATTCCCTACTGAGTGCTATGGTCATTCAAAGGGAACTTATCTGCTTGCCTGCTCATCTATTCCAGGATAAAAAGGGATTCATCTGGATGTAATTGGCAGAAAACATGCGGGAATGACTAATAGAGGGGAGAGCTTCCACTGCAACCTGGAGGTAGCATCAATGTCTTTTTGGAACAGATCTACCTATGAAAGCTGCTTCACCAGGTCTCTCTTCTGTTCTGGGGAGGCAGGGGCCTGGGGTGCAGAGACAGACAGGAATAGAGAGCTGTTGGGCTCAGACCCATGACCTATCCTGGATTCTGGTGAGGCAGCCATGGAGCAACCTGGCGGGAACTGACTCAGCAGGAGGGCAATGAACTAAGGGGAGAATTTGGGCCTCCACAGCAGGCAGGAATAGCAGAGCTCCCCTGGCATTGGGAGGAAGATTCTTTTGGCTTAGTAAATAAGTCACTCTCGGTCTTACCACTGAAACCCTGGGGTTCGGGTCTTGCAGGTGCAGCAGAAGTGTGACCCAGCTCTGTCTAACCTGCTCGGCGAAATAGCCCTTCCATTTTCTTTTGGTCAGGCGGGCCAGGATGCCAAATAGGACAAAGGATAATAAACGAAGAGCATCGTCCTCCTACAGCCAAGAAAGCCCCACAAGTTAGTAACTAAGGGACAATCACATCACGTACCTCGCACAGCCATCTCTTCTATGCTAAAGTTGAGGGATTCCAACTACAGCTAGTCGGAAACACTTTCATGAACGAATTTTTGATTTGAATTTGCTGATTCATCAAACTATTTTAGTGACAGTTCCATTTTGATGAAATTCCTCCAGAATCTAGGCAGGGGTCCTTAGAAACCTGCCTGCTGTCTTGACAGTGCACCCATTCAGCTCCTTGGAAGCCGATCTAGCAGGCTGACTGGGATCGTGGGCTTCCAAACCCACAGCGTCTGGGACCCTGGCTCTCAAATTTGCAACTCCCTGGCACTTCTAGCTCCCACAGTTTCCTGGGTTCCCAGCACCTGGGTTCCCAGCACCGAGAGCACACTGCCCGGATCCAAGGCTTTCAATAGAGCTCAGTTGAGAATAGTAATTCCGTTTCACAAAGAGTTTTGAAGTTTGGGGAGAGGGTGTCCCACAAATAGGAACAAAACCAAAATTTGAAATCTCAAAATTCTCTGCAGAAACGGAATCATTCCAACCCTCTCACATAAAAATGGTATAGAGCAGGCCCAACACTCTCTATTGTACCTTGAAACCCCCTTTTCATGGTTATCTAGCTACCCAATCTAGTATTCAGACTTTCTTTGAGGTTCTCAGTGGCAAGAAAGAAGAACAGAAGGGGGAGACTGTGGAAGCAGGGATGTCATCCCCATCCTCCTAATGTTCTCCTCCTCCGTAAAACACCTCTCTTCCCTGGGGCCGAAACATCTCTTCTCTCTGACATGAGCAATGCCCAGGGAGTAAATGGAGTCTAATCAAGATCGCTTGAACTGGGGCTGGAGAGTTCTGGTCACATACGTTGTCAAAGTAGGTCCGGATCTGTTGGGTGAGGTCTCTGAAGGAAGAACCTATGTCCTTCTCTTTCAGCTCCTTCAGGACTTTGGCCACTGCTTTCATGCTCTCGCCAATGACTTCAGAACTGAAAGGGTCACTTAAGGCCCTGATCAGTATGACCATAAGAAACTTCTTGTGCTTTTTCACCTGGACAAAAATATGACATTAAAGAACACTGATCACTGATCACACTTCTAATACGTTTTCTTTAGCAGTTATGAAGCTGTGGGAATTTCATCTCCCCCTCCCACCCCCGGAGACCTATAGCTATATTTCAGACCAGGTTCGAGCTACAATGAGCCAAACTTGGTGCCATAATACACCTGTGTCATCCTATCATTAGATTCCTAGTTACTTAGATTCCAAGGCCAAAAGGAACCCTTGTGATTATCCGGCCTGACCTCCTGCATAACACTGAACTTCCCCAAAATAGTCTCTGTTGGAACTAGAGTGTATCTTTTAGAAAAATGTTCAATCTTGATTTTAAAATTGCTAGTGACAGAGAATCCACTACAACCCTTGGTAAATTGTTCCAATGATTAATTAAAATTACCATTAAAAATCAATGCCTTATTACCAGTCTGAATTAGTCTAGCTTCATTTTCCCCCATTGAATCTTCTTATACCTTTGTTTGCTAATGGGAAGAACCCATTCTCAAAATGTGTTCCCCATGTGAGCAGTTATAGACTGTCCTCAAGTCACTCCTTAACCTTCTCTTTGTAAGGCTAAATAATAGATTGAGCTCCTTGAGTCTATCACTAGAGGTATCTTTTCCAATCCTTTGAGAATTCTTGTGACACCTCTGAATCCTCTCTAATTTATCAGCATCCTTCTTGAATTGTGGACACCTGATCTGGACACAGCATTCCAGCAGTGCTCACATGAGCATCATATTCAGAGGGAAAAGAACTTCTTTACTCTTATTCAAGATTCCTCTCTTTATGCCTCTAAGGATCATTTCAGCCCTTTTGGCCACAACTTCGCATTGGGACACCTTATGTTCAACTGATTCTCTGCCATGACTCAAGTGGTTTTCAGCATCATTGCTTCTTGGGATAGAGTCTCTCATCCTGTAAGTAAGGCCTGCATTTTTTATTCCTAGATGGAGACATTTACACATGGTCATATTAAAGTGCACAGATTGTTTGCTTATGCCCAGCTTAGCAAAGGATCTAGCTTGCTCTGTATTGACTGCAAAGAGGTTACTCGGGTATGTGAGAGAGCAGAATTTGGCCTAGTGCATTGTGTGCAGCCTCTGTAAACTCCGAAGAACTATTTCCCTTGGTTTCTCTAGTTATGCTGCATTCTAGTCAGTATTCTCTCTTACCTTCTCAGGTGCCCCATAGACTAAATTTCCCAGGCCTCTTACAGCCATCTGCCGGACAATGCTGTTCCTATCCTGTGACCTTTCTTCCAAGATGTGTAAGACTGGCTTAAGGAACTTCTTCTCCCTGAGCATGGGATCACTCATTAGCTGAAAGAAAATCAACCTGTCCATTAGCCCCAATAGGATCATTAAGATTGGGAATAGAATTTGAGCAGACATGTCATACGCTAAAAACAACAAGGAGTCCTCCTACAGCCCCAGTCTTGAGGATACAGACAAATATGGCTACCCCTCTGATACTTGGCACATAATACACTGTAACTTTAGTATTCCACACAAATGAGAAAGGTCTACAAAACATGGAGCTTTCCTTTTGGGCACTAGAATAGGGATCCACTCACCTCTTGAGAGCCTCTTAGTGGCTGGGTATGGTATCACAGTCCTTTTCTCACCCCTGGTGCACCCTGCCAGCCGTCCTCAGTGAGCCTTCTGTGGCTCAGGCCTCTGGCTGAGTCCCAAAGTCCAAAGGAACCCCTTCTGGGGTAGTCCAGAACAGTCCCATTGCCCTCACTTGGGTCTCCAGCCCCAACTCTGGGTCCTTTACATTCTGCCCTTTGTTCAAGCTCTCCATTAGCATTGTCCCCTCCATGGGGCTTATGCCACTGTTGGTGGTAGGGGAACCTGGGCCTGCCCCTAACTCTGGGTTCCAAACCATGGATCCTATAAACAGGAGCTAGGCACTACTTGATTTCAGTTCATTGTCGCTTCTTCCTACCGGCCACTTTTAGCTTCACCCTCACCTCAGGGTTAAAGTTCTTCGGGACTCTCTTCCTGAAAACCCAGCTTAAGTAAAGGCTGCCAGAATCAAACTCTGGCTGTCCCCTGAATTTCTGTGGCCAGAGAGCAGCGCCCTTTCTTGCCCCTCCAGTTCCTGCCAGGAACTGACCTGCTAAGGCCCTTCAGCTCCTTTTAGCCGAGCCTCATGGGCTCGGATTGGCTGCTTTCATGAAGCCTCTCTAGACAGACCCAGATTGGGGGCTCTTTTCCTGGGGCAGGGTGTAGTAGGACCACGGGGCCTCTTGTAAGGAGCCTCAAAGCTCAGGTACAGCCCATCATAGGCACAGAGAGGTTGTTTTTCTTAGAAGCGGATGAGCCCCGAAGATAGTTCTTAGCATAAGTGGGAAATATGATGCAGATGTTGGAGGAAGGCTGTGGAAAGGGAGGATGCTGCGGCAGGTATCACACTAGCCTAGGACTTAGGAGACCCAGGTTCCATTTCCTGCTCCCTCAAAGACTTCCTGTGTGACCTTGGGCAAGTCACTTAGCCCTTCTGTGCATCAGTTCCCTGCCTGTAAAATAGGAAACATAGTCCTTCCCTACCTCGCAGGAGTGTGGTGGGGATACAGACATTAAAGAGTTTGGAGGTACTCAGATACTAGAGTAATGAGAACCTAAGATAGACATTAATGTAGTTGTAGGTTGCTTGGTTGGTAGTATTAGGACACTAGGTTCATTCAGAAGATCTGCTGAGCGAAACCAAAATCAGGAGCTGTTGGTTAGGATCAGCACTAGGACTTGGCAGAAGAGGTCCAGTCATCCAAACTCTGTCTGTATCTCTCTCAGCCAGCACCTGTGGTTGTGTAGCTAGTATAGGCAATGACGGCAATAAAAAACACAGAGAGAGAAGGACTCAGAAAGGTATCGTGAAGTTCCTGGTGAGGTTTCCATATAACGGAGGACCTATTCTACTGTCTAAAATGACAATTACTCCTATGAACAGAACTGTACAACTCCCGAAAGAAAGGCAGACAACAGTCTAATGGTGAAACTACTCTTCAGAGCCCTGTGTCTTACCTGGGCAAGGAAAGCTGTGCTGGTGACTCGGTGGTTTTCTGTGGGGGAATTCACCCAGGGGAGGAGGCTCTGTATGATCTCAGGTGTTATGAGTCCAGATCTTAGCAGAAGCCTGGAAGACAAAAGAAACCGCTCATGGGCTAGATTGCACACTTCAAAAAAACTCAGCTGCTCTGAGCAGACAGCTCTGATATCTAGGAGTGGGAGCTGTGTGTTTCCACCCAGGACACCCCCCCACCCACCCACAAAGCTATAAACGGGAGGTTCCCTCTCAGCCACTCTATTGGCTACTGATTCCCAAGGATAAAATGATGCCTCCTAGATCTCTTACCTCACCAGCAGACACACTGCCTCATGGTGAGTCTTGGGGTTTTCCAGAAGAATCCAAGTTCTCTGCTTCCTGAGCGCTCTCACCAGTCTCTCATTCCCACCCTTGAAAAGCACAGACTCGAATGCTTTGATAGAAAGCCTGGGGAAAGAGAGGCACAGAACTGCAGCAATCAGGAGGAAGGTGCAGCTTGAACAGAGAGTCAGGAAGCCCCGGCTACTTCTCAGGTCTGCTGTTCAATCGGCAGTTCATCCATTGGCAATGTCCTGGACACCAGTGTCCCTGGAAGGACTTGATGCTGGGAGGTAAGTTTCAGTCTCATACATCTCATAGGACTAGTTTTGCTAGGGACAAAATTTTGCAGTCCTTTTTCTCTTTCTGCAAGGACTATGGGCACTAGCAGAGTAAAGTGATATGGAAAAGGTACATGATCAGGACCCATAAACGGGGGGCATCGAGTGTGGTGATCACTAATGGACATTCTGGGGTCATATCTCCAGATATGAGGTGACAGAGTGCTGAGGGTTTGCACTTGAGTCAGCACTCTGGTCACTATTCCTACTAATTCCGTTCCTCAAAGAAGGCCTAATTGGATAGAGGTGTACCTGATTACAAGGTCAGATTGGGGCTAGTGAGTCAAGGAACCAATCATTCCATTAACAGGGAAACTGTGTAAAAGGATATGGGCAGGAGCCCTTTGAGGGGAACAGACAGAGAAAGAAACTTGGGTGACCAGATGTCCTGATATTTGGGGCTTTATCTTATACAGGTGCCTATTCCCTGTGCAGAGCTGCCGCCGAAGGAAAAAAACGGCAGAGTGCTGTCCGGCGGCGCTACTAATGCCACGCTCCCCCCGGGATCATCCCGCGCACCCCAGTTTGGAGACCACTGATGTAGAAGACCCGACAGACCTTCCAACAATCCCACCAGGCAGAAAAACAGCCTTTCCTTGCCTGGTAGGTTTAACAGCAAAAGAGCCGTCAGGAATTTATACGGGAGCAAGCCCAGGTCTGGCAACAACTCCTCCAAAGTTTGGTGAGTCCTGTGACAGGAAATGGAAACCAGGAACAGGAGATCAGACTGTAAAATGGGACCTGCGAACAACCCCGATGTGTTTTTGGTTACTCTTCAAGGAGCAGCAGTGAGACCTCCTAGGGACAGAACAATGTGGGCCCTTCAACTGACACCCTATTTAACCGGGGAAGCACATACAGGGCTTTTAGTGATGAGCAGGCAAGAGATTATGACATGATTAAGGCAGCCATGCTGGACGAGGTGGGGCCTGTCCACAGAAAAGTACTGCCAGAAATGTAGAGTTGAAAGATGGATTGAGGGATTATGCCTCTGTGCATTTGGACAGGAATTAAAAGATTGGGCCACTCATTGGTAAGGCCAGATACTCAGACTGTGGGGGAGATCATGGACTGCATGATTCTGGAAGTTTCTTCAGAGTCTCCCTGAGCATATCCGAGGATGGGTTCTGTGGCGCCAGCCAGTTCATCTGGACCCCACAGTTAAAGTGAGAGGAATTTACAGAGGCGGACATTCCCAGAGTGAGTCAGTGGTTTAAGGGACTAGATCTGAGAAGGACCAGAGTGCCTACAGCTGGGAAGGGCAGCAAGAAGAAGAGGGAGGAGCCTCGAGGAACTGTAGTGGGAGCTTGGCCTACAGTGTGCTTCCGACATGGACGTGAAGGACATCTAAAAAGAGACTGTCCTAAAATGGACTGTGGGTTTGCCCAGTTTTGTGGTTGGGACAAGACTCCCAGGCAGGAAAGAAAAAAGAAAGTACCTACCGTATCGGTCTGGGTAGGGAGGAGCCACCAAAGGGACTAATGGACACAGCTTCATCCTGTTTGCTAATCAGGCAGGAGTTAGTGAAACCCCACTGGATACTTCCCAGAGGTAGGATCAAAACTGAATACCAGGTCCATGGGGATAAGAAATTCTGCCCAATTTTAAGGACTCTAAAAATTAAGGGGAAGTTTAGGCAGAAACATGTAGCGGTAGTGGATGGATTGCCCCACTGCCTTCTACTGGGCATGGACTGGAATCCCTTTCTAACAGGGACACCAAGGCAGGTATGGAGGCCCAGGAGGGTGGAAATAAAACCTGAAGGGCCAGGTAAAGAGGAAATATATGTAAAGGGTCTGGAGAAACCTAGACACAAAAGTATAGACAAGAGGGAGGAGAAAGAAAACAAAGGTCAAGCGTAAAGGTGACTTAAGATCATCCGTTGGGGTCAAACAGTCATCAGAGCCCTTACCACCAGGATCTCAGGAGCAGGCATCCCTAGAACACTTTGGAGGGACTCGGAGCAGTCTGTGTCCATGGAAGAGGCCGGGGCACAGCCTACCACCCCGTCACATATAGGTACCTAAAATGGGCCTGCACATGGGCCAACAGCATGAGCAGAATCTATACTCGTGTCTGCAGCGCCAGCAAGCACATAGCTAGGTACCCATCCATCTGAACAAATTCAAGTTTTGTGGACAAAACTGAGGCACCCATCTTGAAAACCTGACCCACTGTGGCCACTACCTAAGATCAGCCTTACTGGGCCAGTCCAATGGTCCATCTAGTCCAGTACACTCTCTTCCAACAGTGGTCAATGCCAGCTGGCTTCTTCAGCAGGAATGAACAGAACAGGGCAATCATGAAATGATCCAATCCCTGTTGTCCAGTCTCAGTTTCTGGCGGTCAGAGGCCTAGGGACACCCAGAGCTTGGGGTTGCATCCCTGACCATCTTGCCTAATCGCCATTGATGGACCTGTTCTCCATGAACTTATCTAATTCTTTTTTTTAAAAAAGCCCAGTTATACTTTTGGCCTTCACAACATCCCTTGGCAATGAGTTCCACAGGTTGACCGTGTGTTGTGTGAAGTAGTACTTCCTTATGTTTATTTGATACCTGCTGCCCATCCGTGAAGAGAGCTGAGATCCTGGTTTCCTAGGAAAATTCAGAGACATTATAAAACCATGAAGTCTGTAATTTGAGCACCTTGTTGGCATGGAATAAAGAAACACAACAAGAAGAGAAACTAATCATGTTGTGAGATTGGTGGGAAATGTACATTAATGTGCTACCAGAGCTGAAGTCAACTGAGGACTCAGGAATCTTAGTGTTAACTGGCGAGGGGCACAGAGTGGGTGCCGAGGGACCTGGTACGTACATTCTAGTTCACTAAAAGATTGCCCCATGAGTCTCAAATAAAAGCCCATGTCACCAATATCATTGTGAAACACATGTACAGATGCTGTGTAAAGAGTCATGGATATGCATTGAAAATTACATTCTTAGGATCTGTGTCTCGGGACTAGTCACCAGGAAAGGTGACAAAATGGTTTTCTTTCAGGCAAGAAATGTTTATCCATCTGTTTGTTTACATGTGAACCCTACATGCTTAATGTACATTCAGTTGAGAAGGACTGTGAGAACTTTAAAGAAAGAAAAGTAGCAGGAAGTAGACAGGGGGTGGGGACCCAATTTGGGGGTACACATCAAAGGTTTGCTCTAGTCTATTTGAGGGACATCTTTCACTTAGGAAGTAGATGGACCGCGAGTTTGCTTCATGAAAGAGGGGTCGCGATCAGGCTTGGTTGAGATCTTTGGGTGAGAAACATCTTGAAACAGGAGGTTAACCTGTTGGTTAAGTTTAGTTTCTAGGAGCAAGTTATGATTTCATTTGAAATGTAACCATTTTTTGCTTGCATTCTTACTGACGGTCACTGGAATCTCTGTTCTTTGATAATCTCCCTTCTTGTTTTCACTAGAAATATATCTAAGTGCTGTGTGTTTTGCAGTACAGAGTCTAAGTATCGAGTACAGAGTCTAAAGAAGAAGTAATAAACGGGTGTGTACTGTTCCATTGGGAACAGCAGGCCTGACAATTCTGTGGGAGTTCAGTGGATAAAGGGCTGGACACCATACGGAATGGTCAGAGGACTCGGGGGTGGGTGTGTGCCTGTCATTAACCTGTACAAAGAGACTGAGGTCTGAGGAGGCCTGGGTGGCAGTGTTTGTTTTGCCAGAGCCTGGTCGTTTCAGGGAACTGACCCACAGCAGGCACACACAAGACTTCCTCACTCGAAGGGCACGTGGTGGTAAGGTGCCTCATAACCCTGGGAACTCCTGGGGAGCGTCACACAACTCTCCTGGAATTCTCTTGGTTTCTCTCCCTTCCTTCTAATTACCGGCAAGGGTTGCCCTCAGTAAGTTGTAGCCCCTTTCGGATTTCTCTCGGGCTGCTTCTCGTTGGCAAAGGCAGCTTTTGTCCGAGGGTTTGGCTGACCTGCTGCAGGAGAAGAGGAAACAACTCTGGGAGCAGTTCCCGCACAGCTTTGCTCGACTGCAGGGCTGACACCACCTCAAAGATGGCACATGTTGCCTGAAAGGAGAGCATGGTAAAAAAGGAGATCTCTTCCCAACACCATCACAACCTCTCTCCCCGTCTGATATCTGCTGTACGAAATTCTCCCTTCTGCCAGTAACTTGAATGACAGCGAGCAACTTGCTTAACTCGTGGCTCACTTTCCCACATCTGTACAAATGTGTATGACCTCCCAAGGCATGCTGCGAGTCCAAAGGAAGATTTGCAAAGAAACCTGCTCCAAAGACTTTCTAATGGCCAGATAGTATGAAGTAAATCAGTAACGTATCTAAAGCTGCCGTATTTGTTCCACAGGCAGCAGAGCTGGACTCAGGGAAACAGTCCATCAGAGGAGAAGTGCCCACACAGCAATATTATACCACACTTCCAGCTTTCCATCAGCAGGATTATCGCAGGGCACAGGAAAGCCTGAAAGACGTGTCTGCCATCTAACTTACTAAGAGAGGTTCAGCAGCTGCCAAATGCCTGTCAATTTCGGTCTCTGAGGTGATGCTGCCTTCTGATCTTGTTGGAGTCTTTATCTTCTCGATTAGGGCTCGTAGGACTTGAGTGGCAAGCAAGGGGTCTCCCCCCAGAGATCTCCACTGCTCAGCGGTGTCACTGCAGTTTAACAGAAGTTACAGGTGAGCCCTGGACACTTTTGTGGCTCACCCTGAATGTGTCATATTTTAGCAAAGACCAAATGTTCTCCTTGCCTATGATGAGAGAGTTAGGAGTCCTGTCCTCCTTTAATGCTCCTCATGTTTAAATATTGAGTTTCCAGTTACAGAACTAAGTTAAGTGACCTAGTCCTCCTGCAGCCTAACCATTAATACTAGACTTCAGAAGGACAGGACACAGAGCGCCAACCTCACTTCCTCTTTTCTCCACTTCCCAGTCAATATGGAATCATGAGCATGTGGCTCCCAAAGAGCTAGGGTTTGGAAGGCAAGTGGATGAAAGAAAAGCCAGATTCCTACTAGATGGACATACAACTATGAGAACGAATGTTCATGGCCATCCTAGGTCCCCTTCACAAATGGCGTCCCTACCCTCTGTTTGCCAGAAGCTGGGACTGGGCAACAGGGGATGGATCACTTGACAATGACCTGTTGTGTTCATTTCCTCTGGGGCATGTGGCACTGGTCACGGTCGCAAGACAGACTACTGGGCTAGATGGCCTTTTGGTCTGACCCAGTATGGCTGTTCTTATGGTCTTAGATTCCAGCACTGATAACTGATACCTCAGTTAGGGATCTTGAAATGAAATGATGGATCTGCTTCCAGTCCACTTTTAAGTACCAAGGATGGCAACTCTGCTCTAGCAGCCACACCCTCACTGATACCAAGCAGAGGTCTGATGATAATATTGGCCCTAGTCTTTGCAATCAGCCAGGGATTTGCACCTGAAGCTGTCATGCTACCAGGAAACCAACAGTCACTGCTCATTTCCAGAGTGAGCTCAATTCAGTCGTCTAGAGAACCAACAGCCACTGCTCATTTCCAGAGTGAGCTCAATTCTGGCGTCTAGAGAGGTAGATGTTTCCAACAATACACTCCAGTTATACCCGTAAAGATAGATCTTTAGGATGTCAAAGGAGCTATTCATGAATGGAAACAGAATGACACTTAATTTCTCTCCGCACCCCACCTTAACATGTTTTTGGACCTTCCTGCAGAAAGAGCCAGGCTATTAACCCTTAGGAATGATCCCAAACTGTTTGCGGCTTAAATGAAGCCCTACATCTCCTAGTAAAGCTGTGGGATCCATGTTTTACCAAGATGAATGCAATAGGTAGCGGTATATACCTGTCCATCGGCAGACGTTTGCTGAGGAGGCTGGAGATCACTGCCTCTAGGTGATGGTGAGCTAGAATGGACACTGCCTCCACCAGGAACTGCCTCAAGCTGCCCTCCTGGATAGTAGGCATGTGGCGATATAGTATAGCCAGGATATCTGGCACCTGGAAGGAAAAAAACCAGAAAGAAATGTCCCTTTTTCTTTCTCTCCATTCACTCTACAGAATCAAAACCTTTATTTAGCCATTTGCTGCTTTTTTAGAAATGCCTCACTTCAAGAAGCAAATGTTCAAATACGTCTGCGTAACTTGAACCCACACAAATTGCCCACACACGGCTGTAAAAATTAACACTGACACACACATAGACATACCAGGTAATTTAATGTGGTGGTGCCCAGCTATGCATTACATAAACCAGTTCACATGCACAAAAGGTGGCTTTGCTTGCCCAGATTTTGCAGGTGTCATTTAAGCAGCCAAATCTGACCATTTGCCTCGAAGAATGCAGAGCTCATCAACAACCACAAGCACAAAATATGCAAGTGCTTTAAAGACAGTGTGTAAATGCCTGGGACTATGAACAGGTGACTACCTCTCATATTCATTCCTAGCCCTTCACATCTTCAAAACACTGTGCAAACATGGCAGTTCTGCTGCGAGGGTTCCCTGTCCTGAGGCCTTTCACCAGCCTTGTCAGAAGATTTGTGGAGTGCTCCTTTCATCTAGCCCTGATGTACTGGGCTCCAGAATAAGGCATATAAATAGTGGATCCCAAAGACACTAGAGTTTTCTCCCTCCTTCCTTCTCTTCTTAAAGGGTAGGTCTACACAGCAAAAAAATCCCACAGCAGTGAGTTTCAGAGCTCAGGTCAACCTGGGCCTGTGGGGCTTGCACGATGGGGCTAAAAGTGGAGCTGTTCCTGCTCGGGCTGGAGGCCAGGCTCAGAAACCTGGCAAGAGGGTGGCAATAGCCCAGTGCTCTTTTTAATCCATGTAGCCCTTAGCCATAGTCCTCCTAATACCTGGAGGCCTCCAAGTGCCAGTCATTCTGTCTTCTTGTATTTTCCCTAGAGTCTGTTTTCTCAAGCCTTTCTTGGCTGAATACTGTGGCAACAAGCTAGACCAATAAAGAACCAACCATCTTCCTTTTCCCTTGGATTATCTCGGTCTACTGCTATTGATTCTGCCATTGCCTATCTTAGGGTAGGAACAGAGATGGAATCGACTCTATGTCCGAGGGGGAGAAACAGCAAGATTTTTCTTCCTTACACATGAGGGCAAAGATCAAAAAGCCTAGAGTTTAGGCAGAAAAGCTCTCCAGTTCCCAGTTTTACCTCGTCCAGCATGGCATCTCCACACTCCTTCAGGATGATCTTCATCCATAGTCCAGCTGCCGTGGCACAGGTGGGGCTAGCAGACAGCAGACCACCCAATGTGGCCGCAATAAAGTCTGTGGCCTGTTCGGAGGGAAAGTACTCACTAACAACCTGGGAACAAATCAAAAAAAGGAGAGACCGCAATGATGTTTGGCTCCAGCACTTTTAAAAATGGAAAAAAAGATATACCTGCATCAGCAAATGGTGAATTAGCCTCCTGTCTAGCTCGCCATTTGGGATTACAATTCTCTCTCTAGTCTATAGACTACATTTTTGTATTCTACACTAATGATATCAGGTTAGAGGCAAAGACTCTGTTGCATAGTTAGCACAACATTGTACTGGATAGGCAGGAGGTAAGTTTCCCTTTGTAGTCTCTTACATACACTGCATCTTTTTACAGCATATAGAAGTCAGTCAAGAGAGGCATGCACACAAATATCGGCGAAGGCAAACCCACAAGGTGACGGAATGAATCCTGGGTGGTTTCTCAGCTTGATGTTCCACTAACACAGTTTTTCTCCTGGATGGCTGGATGGCAGGGCCGGCTCCAGGCACCCGCCGAGGAAGCTCGTGCTTGGGGCGGCAGATTGCAAGGGGCGGTGTTCCGGCCAATCTTAGGGCGGCATGGGGGCTCTTTTTTTTCATTATTTTTTGTGCTTCACTGCTCTGGATCAGTGAAAAAACAAGAGCCGACCCTGCTGGATAGGTACATGCGTGTGCATCCGTGTGCGCATTTTCGTGGGCGTGCAACGTTCTGTGGAATCTGGTTTTTACGTGGCATTCAGAGCACACATCTATGAAAAGCATCTTGCTGGTTACTAGCAGCCAACGCCCCGCTCCCACAGCTCGCTCCGAGTACGGAAAGGCATCATGAAAGAGCAAATGTCAAATGAACGGTGCCCGGTCACTCGCACATCCGCACAAGCTTTTTGAGTCCGTTACCCTGGCCATTTTGGAAGATGCCTGAAACAGAGCCTCGGGGTCTGGAGCTCTTAGTGCTTCACGGAGACATCTCAGCTCCTCCTCTGCTGAGCCCAGGTTTATGGACTGGCCTGGAGTGGAGAAAAGGAGAAAAAGTACTGTAAGGATTAAGGAAACTGAATCCCTACTGCATGGATCTTCATACGGGAGGATCCATGTGCTATGTTGTCATCAGCATAGTGTAAAATCTTGGTCCCACTGAAGTCAATGGCAAAACTCCTGTTGACTGGAATGGAGTCGGGATTACACCCTAAAATGTCTGAACGTTAACAGTAGTGGTATGTTATTGTGAATGATCCAGGATTGAACAAGCACTGTATTCAGCTTGGAGCAGCTTTGTGTGTGTGTCTGGTTTCAGTAGTCTCTCTGCTCTCACTATTTACCTCTAAGCTCCTCTTCAAGTACAACTCATGCAGGTAGATCAGAGGTTCCAGTTTAGAGGTGAATCCCTCCACCAAACTCTCCTTGTAAAAGAGACGGGGATAGACAAAAAACTTTGGCAAGAAACCCAGGCTCATCATCAGTCACTTCTAAACAATGCTGGGATTACTATGTTGTACATTCAAAGGTTGGAGTCCCTTATTCTGTTTCTGAATCACCAACACTGTTTTTAGGACTGATTAAGAATCATTGGAAATAGGATGACCAGGGGTCCCGATTTTATAGGGACAGTCCCCATTTTGGGGTCTTTTTCTTAGATAGACTCCTCTTACCCCCCACCCCCTGTCCCGAGGTTTCACATTTGCTGTCTGGTCACCCTCATTGGAAATGGCCTTAAACGATAACCAAGCTCTATCCCTTAACATCTAAGCATTAGGTGAAAAGAATATCCTACTCTTTCACAAAGGGGAAAAATGGCCTCTACTTACTCCAGTAGCTCTGAAGGCTCATGACAGAGGGCTGCTGGAAGAACTTTTTGTTTACGGAATTATTCCAGGAAACCCCTCCAATCCAGCCAGTGGCAGGGTAAAGAGAATGAAAATGTTTAGTACCAAGGGCTTGTCTCCATGGCGATATTCAAGAAAGCTAATCCCCATTCATTTTCAAAATGCATTAGTTAAACTTCATTCAACACCTGTGGGGACACACTTATTTAGAATTAAAGTGGCCTTCATTCAGGTTAGTTTCATTCATGGAATTCACTCCAATTAATAAGGCCCATTTTAATTCAGAATCAGAGCATCCACACATGTGTTTAATGCCATTTACCTCATGCACTTGAAATGTACACCTTTAGTTCATTTGGATTAACTTTCCTTACTGTCCCTGTGTAGACAAGCCCTAAGGAATTTAGCCCTTATCTACCTGTATGCAGACCATTTATTAGTTGTACAGTTCCCAAAAGTGTGCTAGGCTCTTTACATATCAGAATCTACTCTTCTAATGAGGTATTTACAAGATGCCCACCATTCTGTTATCTAAGCGACAACAGACAGGACAGAAAGAACTAGATAGGCAGACAAATGGACATTACAACAGCGAAAGAAGGTGAAGAATTCCTTATACCTGCTAATGGTCTCCTCACCTTGTATACAGAGAAGGCAGCGGATACAGTCAACCACCCACTGACGGGACGTGGCCAGCGAATCACAGCTGTGTGGTGCTATTAGTCCAATCAGAGATCCAAACTGATCAAAAGTTCCCTGAGTCTAATGAAAAAAGAACAAAGAACGAAGAATGAATGGTCTCCAGTTGGACTAGACTTCACTTGCCATGCTTATTGTTCAGACCAGTCAGCTCTGTGTTTTTTGGGGAACCAGGGCACAGTATCTAGCCTGTCTGACTCATGAAAGACACCCCCCGCCCCCACCACTCTCTGTTTGAACCAAAACCCATCAGAGAAAAGGCTTGCAGAGAACAATGAAGGGTGTTGGGAGACACACCTACACCCCTCCTGAGAAGGGTGACAAGATTAAGACATCTCCATTTGCATACAGAATGAAGAACAGAGACAACTCCCCTAGCCTCATCTGCATGAAAGATGGGATAGGAATTAGCATGAAGAATGAGGAACAGAGAACCGCACTGAACTCTGGGACCAGAAAAGCAGGGACGCATTGCATCATGGGAATCCCTGCTCCAGATGCTAATGAACCTATGCCTGCACACACCTAGCTCAGCAATTATCAGACCAATTCTAGTAATAAATCTTTATTATCCTAAAATACTGAAGCAGCCTAGTTGCCTTGTGAGCTCCCTGGAAAAAACCACCACCCATAGCCAAGAGTGATCAGCTCCTATTGTCTAGCCTAAAGAAAACCCTTGAAAACCCATTAGTTTACCCATAAACAAATCTAGTGTTCTCCCTTGAACCATTGTATTTTCTCTACAAAACCCCCTACCTATGCCCAAGTAAGGGTTCTGATGTATAGACCCAAACTCTGCATCAGTTCCACTGGGATTCCATCTCCTGACTGATTGTGCTGGGGGCTCTGCCTGTCTCCAGCACTCAGGACCCTGAGCTACCACCATTACCTGGGAACCCCACCCAGTTCAAGCCTCATGGAGTGGATGAGATTCCCCCCCCCCCTCGCCCCTCCGTTTTCTTTTCTTCCTCAGGTATTAACCTTTCAAATGTAACCATTATGTTTGTTTAGCCCTCCTTGTGTAGTTATCACTATGATTCAATAAATAACTTTTATGGTTCAGCTGGTTGCTTCTCTCTCTCTCCCTCTCTCTCGCTCTCCAAATTTTACTCTGTATTTTCCACTTTCCCCATTTACTCTGCAGCAACCCTTCTTTTACCTAAGCTAAAGGTCCCGGTAGCGCCCAAAAATACTGTGGGGTTTGCTCATGAAGTGGGTTACTACCAGTACAATTGTAATGTGGAAGTGGGATAGGGATGTGTTAAACTTGGGGCACATAAGAGGGGAGCAGCTGAAAGTGCTGCTTAACCCAGCCCATTGAGTACAGGGCCATATGAGAGGATCAGCTGGAGAGTGCTGATGGACCTGGTCCGCTCAGACTTGCTCTGCTAGTGTGAGCGTACGTGCGTGCGTGTTTATCTAGTTCTAGGGCTGGAGGAACCCAGCCCTGGGGAACCGAGGGCCTGCAGGGTAGCTCCATTGGGAGGGCACTTGCAGAAGGAAGGAGTAGAGCTCCATATGAACACACAAGTGACATAAGCAGCACATTAATAGAATTACAGACACCCTCCCCAAGAAGAGTAACCCTAATCAATGAGCCTACCCCAAAGTAACAGGCACATCTGGTAACATTGTGCCCCTGATTCCTGTACTGTATTGGGTAATGCACATTGAAAAACATAATCCCAATTGTACATAGAAATGGATGGGGTCTAAATTAGCTGTTATCACTCAAGAAAGAGACCTCAGAGTCATTGTGTACAGTTCCCTGAAAGCATCCGCTCAACATGCAGTCAAAAAAGCTAACAACATGTTAGGAACCCTTAGGAAAGGGATCGAAAAGAAGACAGCAGATATCATTATGCCATGATAGGAATCTACAGGACCCCCACACTTTGAATACTGCGTGCAGTTTTGGTCATCTCATCTCAAAAAAGATGTGTTAGAATGGGAAGAAATACGGAGAAGAGCAACAAAAATTAGGCCTATGGGATAACTTCTCACCCAAGGGAGATTAAAAAAAGAGCGACGTTTCAGCTTGGAAAAGAGACGACTCAGGGAATATGCTAGAGGTCTATAAAATCATGACTGGTGTAGAGAAAGTCAATAAGGAAGTGTTATTTAGCCCTTCACCTAACACAAGACTGAGGGGTCCCCCAATGAAATTAATAGGCAGCAGGTTTAAAACAAACTAAAGGAAGCATATCTTCACACAATGCAGTCAGAAGACAGGATACTGGGCCAGATGAACCATTCTTTTGCGGGAGGCAGGTTAGCCATTCTTATGTTTTATGTTCTTAGCTGGTTAAATAGAAATTTTCCTTTACCACCCTGGGAGCATAAGAACCAAGAATGCATTTGTGACACTGGCAGACCAGGCAACCTGGGTATGACCCATAATAACTTAACAAGAGGCACTTCCACTGTATCAAGACAGTTCACTTGCATGTGAATTTCAAAGAGATGGATTAGACTAGCAATCCTCAACTCATTCAAAAATGAACAATAGATGCTAAGTCTATTTGTCTGTGTTGATCTATACGCGGTTAGAAGTTTCACAATGTAACCAAATTAGCTTGTCGATGCTCATTCCCTTTCAGGTCTTCATTATGTATGCAAGGTGTTCAGTTAACCTTAAAATCAAAGATGTAAGATACTGCAGGAAACTAATAATTTCTACATTGTCTTCAGCTTAACTCTCTGTGTTATAATGGAAGAACAGCTAATCACCTTATGCGAATGAGTAACTAGTTTACTGTGTATGCACAGGAAATAGAAGATTAGCTTCAAAGCAAAGTACAGGAGGCGATCTGCATTGCCTAGTCTTTCTCGGGGGAAGGTCCTGATGTAACCATTTTTGTGAGGTAGGCTTGTCAGCCTGCTAGAATAGCTAGAAAAGAGAAGGCTCGGGCCTCATCCTGTCATCTTTAGTCTGCTGAAACTTTGAACAGGGAAAGTGTAAGCCATAGGACAGAGAGCTTCCAAATCACCATTTGAAAGAACCTGGAAAATGCATGGAAAAACTAACAGTCTTTACATCTAAGCTGCCTTTGGATTCTGATCTGTTGGGAAGATTCCAGAGAGACTTGTACAAGCCAGCAGTTTATTCCATCACTGTTGTGATCCTGAGCTATGAACATTGACAGTCACTTGTATGGATATTGATCTTTTAACCATTTGTAACTCTCTTCTTTCTTTTAAGAAGAAATCTTCAATTTCGTTATTAAGGATTGGCTGGCAGCATGCTATTTGGGAAAGACCTGAGATTCACCTTGACCTGGGGATAAGCATCTGGTCCTTTATGATGGGTGAACCTCACATATGGTGAATCAGGTTTTCAGTAACCCCTCACTATATTAGACTGGGCTGTTTAGATGGGAGACTAGGTCTGGAATGCCAAAAGGGACCGTGTTTGGCATTTTGTAAACTAGGGTGGAAGCTCTTTTACTGTTGAGTTGGTGCATGTAATTCTAGAATAAGCCATCAGTTTGGGGGATTGTCTGCCCTCTACTTCTTGCAGTCTGCCCAGAGTGTGGTCACAGCATTGTTGTGTAAACCTCTCTCTTATGGAAGCAGACGGATCTTAGTCACTTTGAGATCCCAGCTGCTGCCCTGGAAGCTTTTTTCATGCATTTGCGTTGAGTGTCAGATCGGATATAAGCAGGGAAGTCAGCTCAAGGAAGAGGAAGGCTATACTCACTGTGCTATGAACTGTCTCTTGATAGGCAGTCAGCAGCTGAATGGTGGCCTGCAAGGCCCTTTCTCTCTCCCACTCCTTCTCTGAATGGAGCCATGTCTCTAGTAGCTGTTGGTAGAGCAGGGGAATGGACAGAGTTAGTACCAGAAAATCCCTCCCAAAAGTTCCTCTTAAACAGGTTTAATTGTCACTAAAATCCCTCTCCAAAGCACCGGACCTCCATGGAGCGAAGGAATTACATGTCTAATGGAAGTGCCAGGGACCAGATTCACCTCTGAGTGATTGAAGACAAAGGGGTTACATGAGAGATGAACCTGGGTCTGTGTACGTGGATGTCTGAGGAAGAGGAAGTCTCCTCTGGATGAGTTTCCATACACAGGGCTTAACTCAATATGAATGAATTCCTCTTTGAAGAAGTGATCAGTTTCAACTGGTTCTCTTGGATTTGGCTACTGCAGTGGTGATTTTCTTGCCGGTCCAAGTAGTGTCAACTACATTGTAAGAAGTTGGTCCCAATCCAGCCCTGGCATAAAATGGCATAGCTTCTGTGGATTTCAGCGGGGCACATGCCTGCTTATCCCAGGAAGAATTTGGTGCTTTTTCCCCCCGACAATTCACTCCACTGTGGAAAATTCCTCCACAACTGAAGCTTGACCCCCTAAATCTCTGACTCTTCCCTGCAGTAACACAACAACAAACAATCTTCACCATGGTTCAATGGTCTACTCACTTGAAACATTTCCTGGAACCAGTGTGCGGTTGGTTCTTCCTCCAGCAAAGTCTTCATTAGCTTGCCAAGGGCTTCCAAGGACTCTACGTACAGTGACTGAAACCAGAAGAGAAGGAGTGAGGCTCAGCACAGATAATTTGTGTGTGTGTGGGGAGGGGGGACGACTGGGGGCTGGGGAAAGCTAACCATAACCTTGCCAGGGAGGCCATGTGTGACTGCCATCACCCAGTGCCTGCTGGGCAGAAATACAGTGGATGGTGCCTGAGGAGAATTGTTGTCACGTACCTGTATAGGCAGAGCATCCTTTGCTGTCTCTTTCATCATCTTCTCCAGGGGAGGGAGGGGAAACAAACTTTTGAAACACTGGTGAAGGAGCTCACGGTTTTCCTTCAAGGTCAAAGATGGTTTGAGTTTGCTGGCAGAAGAAAGAGAGAGAGAGAAAAGTCATGCATTAGACTCAGTTCCAGCTCCAAGTAAAAGAAATGGGTCCAATGACTGGAGATTGTCTCAATCTAAAACCCTAAATGCGAACAACCCTTCACTTTGCAGCTGAGCACCTCTTTGCACCTCTATTAAGTATTGGCTCATTGAGAAGTAAAGCTAAAGCTTCAAGTCCCCTTTTTAGAGAAACCCACTAGCTTCCTTCCCCCTGCCAGCAAGCCAGACACCTCCCTCCCCATCTGAACTCTCCTGCATTGGACTGCATGCCCCACAACCTCCAAGTTTGTGTCTTTCAAGCACAAACCTCCAAATGGACACATTCAAACCCTCAAGAACTAAAGTTCTGCTGGTGAGCAGCATGTGAGCCAAACCCGGCAGGCATCAAACTGCTCCCAACCTGGCACTCATGAACTAACAAAGACGACGTCACAGTGCCAGGAAATATGGCAGAAAATAGCCTACCTCAGATGTCTAATGGCAAGAATTGCCTTGTAGCGAACTGGAGATGCCAGGGAATCCAGTGGTTCCTTTTTAATGAAGTCCTGAAATGCACGAATAGAGAAATTAAAAAAAATGGGAAATGGATTTGAAAGGCAGAGAGGCTTTCCTCTCACACCCTGAAACAGGGCCATATGCCAGGTCTGTAATAAACAGACACCGTGCTCGGCAGGCTCTCTGCCTCAGAAATGGACCGTAGGGCCATCTGCAGGCTATACGGAGGACAGAAAGATAACTCCCCAGACACAAGCCATTCCTGCCACTTACAGCCCACAATAGGTCGGCATCCCTGCCAAGCTCAGAGTGGACCCAGCAGCATTCTGGGTGCCGTGCAGGTAGCTCATGAGACTGCAGTGGTACAGTCACAGCCAATGGATAAAACAACATCTACCTGGAAACCCAGTCTGATGACATTACAACAAACTCCTTTGTACTTCAGTCCTCAAAGCTCCTCATCACTCACCAGCATGTAGCCAAGGAGCTCCAGTTTGTAAGAGAATTCGAACTCCTGGGAGTCTCTGGTCTCCAAAATGGCACAGCTAATCTCCGTGACATTCTGGATGAGGGTTAATTTTAGGTGCATGTCCTACATAATCCAGAAGGAGAAACAAGAGGATGTGGATGAGAAACGGAGAGAAGAACCAGAGTCCAGAAGATAAAGATCAGGAATTAAATCTAGCCACAGGAGAGGAGAGAGGTGTCCACAGACCCCAGAAGGCAGAGGACCCTGGCTCTGCACCCACCTCAGAAAAAGAGAAAAGCCAGGTTCATGAAAGAAATCCAGGGCCACTTACACCAGAGCAGCCAGGACTCCTGCTTGATGTGGCAAGGAAATCAAGCTCTGTGCAATTTAAACAAGCAACTTGTGGATAGAAAAGGCAAGAGCTGAGGGCAGATTATTTAGAATTTACCTTGTTTGTAAGAGCAATGCCCAGCACCTGAAAAACAAAATGCAAAACAGCTATTAGCAATGTCTATAGTCCCACATAACACACATCCTCAAAATGGCCTGGCTGGTGAATATGGAGCAGAGAGAAATCATGATTTTTAAATCTTCCAAAAGGCAGGAAATGTATCCAGAGGGGGTGTTTTGCAGAGGTCAAGATCAGGGGCCATCCTATGGAATATTTGCATTTGTGAACTTCTGGAAGATATCCGTTTGGTTCAACTGTGATCAACTTTTTTGACAAAGGCTAAATGAGATTCTCACTTAGACAGGGCAGAATTGAATGGCAAAGTGACGTGGCGAGGTTGCACTGAGAGGAGAGTCAGTACCAGCAGTCAGACACCTAGGAAACAGAAATAACGAGCACACAGACAAACAAGACGACAGAGAAGAGGGAAGGGAAGTAGTGAGTCCAAGAAACAGAGTGACAGCAAAGAAACTAAATACAAGTTAGCACCATTCTCTCTTGGCTAGAAAAAGATAGAGCTAGATACACATACATATTAGGGGAGTTAGAGTGTTATTCTGAATAGCCTGAGTGTGACTCCATGTGAATTACTGTGCAGCTGTGCTCGACAGAATTTCAGAAGACTATAGAAAAACTAGAGAAAACACAAAGAAGAGCAACAAAAGTGATACAACATGTGACAGCTCACGCTCCATCCATTACAGTTTTAAATTTCAGTTATATGACAAATTATTGCTCAAAGGAGAGTTTTAGAAAATACAAGCCCTCTCTCTATAAACTCAGAGGCAATTCTATAACTTCAGGGTAATGCCCCTCACAGTTATCATGCAAAGGCTCTTACCTGACAACTGGTTCTGTAATGGTGAATGATGTTCCTTGTGATGTCTGCCTCTACTCGGGAGAGAAGCTGCTCTTTTGGAGCATGGACAGCCACGTTGCTGTATGTCAGCATCAGGGTGCGGCGAGTCTTGCCTCTTGTCCCATGGTGGTAATCCTAGACAATAGGAAACATCACTAGAGACAAGTTCTTCTGATTCATTTGGCCTTGGAATGAATCAAACATTGGTGGAGCTGGGCCCCCGAGCCTTGAATACTGCTGGAGCCCGGGCACCATGAGCCCATAGAACTCGCCGCCCCATCGCCATCATTCCCACTGGGTAACTCTGGCCCAGAGAGCCGAAAAAGGCTGAACCGACAGCAGTGGAGTACACGGGAGCTTAGTCATTGACACTGGTGGGTACAAGATCAGGCGCTAAATGTCTTGCCTAAGGCTGCACAGTGAGTAAATGGCAGAGCCAGCAATGGGAGCCCAGAGGCCTAGTCTCCTGCCCTATCCTCTAGATCAGTGGTGTTCAACCAGGGGGACTTCTGTACCCCTGAGGGTCTGCAGGGGTCTTCCAGGGGGTATATCAACTCATCTAGATATTTGCCTAGTTTTACAGCAGACAACAAAGAAAGCACTTGCAAAGTTACTAACTCAAATTTCATACAATGTCTTCTTTAGACTACTCTATATACTGCCCACTGAAATGCAGGTACAATATTTAGATTCCAGTTGATGTATTTTCTAATTCTAGGGCAAAAATGGGAAAATAAGCAGTCTTTTTTTCAGGAATAATGTGCTAGGACCCTTTTATAATTTTATGCCTGATTTTGTAAGCAAGTAGTTTTTAAGTGAGGTGAAATTTGGGGGACACAAGACAAATCAGACTCCTGAAAGGGGGACACTGATCTGGAAAGGTTGAGAACCACTGCTCTAAATCAGAGGTTCCCTAATTGTCATCCGTAGACCACTGGTGGTCTACCTAAAGCGGGTTGGTTAGCCACATGTTGCTTGCAACACCTCCTCATTTCCAAATACTAACCTGGAATAAAAAACAGCTAAAAATACCTTCAATGCTTTTCCATGCAAGCAACTGATGTAGTTCCCACACATTGTGCATGGGAGGGGCGCTCAAGCCATGAGACATCAGACGGTAAAAATCATTTGAGAGAACCCCAGCTCCACATCGTGCTCCTGTCTGCTTAACGGCAGGCATCACGTGGAACGCATACACTGGGGGACAATGCTAGCTGACCGGAGCAGACACTACCGTGGGGCTGCTGCCCCTGCTTTAGAGGGAGAGGAAGTTTGAGAGAACCCCCTGGCTCCTTTACCTTCAGGCGGCTGACGAACCCAGAAATCTTAACCTGGCTCATTGCAGCCCCAAACTCCTGAAGTGCCTTCAAGGTGAGGTCCAAGTGGCTCGCAGCACAGACTGCGAGGATGGAAACGACTCCCTGTCACCCAAGAGAAATACAGGTTAGGATCGAACCAGGTGTCTGATAGAGCCCACGAGTCCATTCCTTTCACCCAAAGTGGTGTAAAGTGCCAATCAGGCCTGAGACACATGGGGAGCGGGCGCTGAGTGAAATAGCAATCAAGAGGATAGGAAGCAAAATGGCATCTGTCCCAGGCCAACTCAGAGCTGAGCCCCACAGGGAGCATTCCGGGATTACTTGGTAAAATGGGGAGAGGGACAGAGGCCTCACCTGTCTCTCAGGGGCTTCCATATAATCTGCTGTCGTCAGAAGTGTATGAATCTGTGATTTAACATGGACCAGGTCCTGACAAGCTGCTAAGGACGTTCCTAGCGCCTTATACAGGAAACTCTGAAAGAAAGAGACCAGCCCTGGGATATCAGAAACACAACGTGCCTGTCAGTACAGACCCAGCTCAGCAACACTCAGGAAGGAACAAGACAGCCAAGTCCAAGCACCCATGCTGCAGAAACATCCCATCGTCTAGCCCAGCCAGAGAACCAACAATACAGTACAGACAAGCAGCCTGTCCAAGCAAATATTGGAAGGGCAGGGGGGCAAGAGAGCAGGGAATAAGTACAAACAAATTTTATACGCAGAATAAAATATCAAATAATGAAACCTTGAGAGAAGCCTTATGCAGCCCTCCAATCAGAATTTCAGGGGAAAGTAACTAGAAACTAAACCTTAACAGAGAACAAACCTTCTCTTTGGAGGGGCTGGCATAGCCGGCCATCTGCCAGCTCAACTCAAGGGATATCTGGCTGCTCCAGGCACTGTCATCTATCATCTCCAGAGATGTTCTTAGGAACTGCGTGTAAAACCAGAGTTAAAGCAGATGGTTAATTGCAAGAATGTGGGGGCTGTTGTGGGGTTTGGGGTTTTGTTTGGTTGGTTGGTTTTTGCTTCCTTGTTCTGTTGTAAACTTTCCAATATTCAGGTGTCCTGGGAAGATTATTTCCCTATTGAGAACTATAAACATTGACAACCCAGACTTCCTCTGCCTCTTGTTCTTGAACCTTTGCCTGAGGATTCCTCTCAGTCCCCAAACCCAGATGGACAGTAAATTGGAGAATGAGATGGAGCCAAGACATCTGACCATCGAGGAGTGATTTTCCAGTGGATGGACGATGGCTCTAGTCAACTTTGAGCAAAGGGCCCTGGACTACGAAGGACCAGGCACCTTCTCTGAAGTGCTATGGACCCTTTATGACACCTCCCAAGGTACCCAGGGTTGTGAGGGACCTCACTACCACCTGCCCTTAGCATGAGGAAGCCTTCTCTGTACCTGCCAAGTGTCAGCTCCTGACTCTGCCAGTCACAGGAAACACAAGCACACCCTTCTCACCCCGTCCAGGATCCACTGTCCTTCCACAGATAAGCAATCAGTACACTCCAACCGCTCGTCCTCTGGACATCCCCAGAATGTCCAGCCCCTGTTCCACTGGACACTCACAGAATTCAGAGGTTTGCTACACACCACCTTACCAGTTTCACCTCAGCATCACTGCTCCATTTCACACACTTCGATACATTGACAGTGAAAAGAAGTAGAGTTTAATTCACCAAGATCAGAGATTTGAGAAGCAGCAAGAATAATTAATGTACACAAATGGTTACATAAAAATAAAATCCTAACACACTTCTAGAGCTTCAACTTAAAGAACCAAACAGTCCCCTGTCTCACAAGGGATAGCTCCCCCAAATCTCTCTCCCAGCAGGAAACACCCAGACCAAATGTGATCCTCCATTCATAAGACAAGCCAGTTGGCAATTTGTCCAATAGGTGAAGGATACCTGGTGCAGGATACCTCTGGACCTCCAGATATAGTTCCAAGCATCCATTGTCTGCTTGTAAACAGGGTACCCCCTATTGTTTGTTTGTTTTTCTTGTCTCGAATCTCCTCTGGAGACTTGCAATCACTTGATTAGAATTTTGCTCTATTGATTAGCATTCACTGTGAATAATTACTCAGTCTACATACAGCCATTCAAGCAGCTAAGCATCTTCTGCCTGAAAGAAACTTCTTTATCACCTTCTGGTGACCTGCCCCAACGCACAGACCTTCAAAGCATCAATTTCAGTAGACAACCATAATGCCTTAGATATTATCCATCCAGTCACTGTGCAATGATTATGAGGATTATGCAGTGTGGCACAGGCATCTAGGAAAGGCTTTACATGACACCCTTTGATGATATAGAGATCAGATCCAGGGAATCCTGGGAACCCTATGCACTCCTGTGGCCTCTGCCAGTGGGTACCCAAAGGACCCGGGGTCACACCCTCAACTCCCATTGAAGTCAGCCAGAGGTTAGTAACTCTCAGCACTTTGCTGTTTCAGGCCCGACTTTTGAACAGCAGCCAGGAAATATCAGAAACCTCACAAGAGAACCTAATCTTAGTTGATTTTGGAGCCCAAAGAATTTCAAATGAGGCTGGATCTGGAATGGGAAATTTTAGAGTGTAATCCAACCCCAAATGGAACTCCAAACCTTCTGGGGCTTCTTTGTCACTAGGTCCTTTCCTTTCATTTTCAGCCCTCGCCATAAAAATCTTCCTTGTCTGGATTTACATGAGGCTGTAAAGAGCTCTTTCTGACCACAAAGACTTCTCCATGAGATACAGACACCAAACCTTGTCTTGTCTCTTTTCCTCTTTGGGTTTCTCAGAGCAAGTTTTCTTTTGAGTGGCAAATAGAAAAAAAATCCTTTAGACGTCCCCCAGTGATGCATTAGCACCATTAGCATGCTGGGTTTCTGGTTAAGTTTTGTGTTGTTCCCAGGGGTAACACAGAGGGATTTATAACTAGAGCTGGTTGAACAATAGTAAGGCCATTTCACAAAACAAGTGGGATTTTTTTGTTTTCTTGATTTTTCAACATACAAATGAAAAGTGAAAACACAAAAATATTTTGCTTTTCAAAATCAAAAATGACCATTATTCAATTCTTTGTTTTCCCCATTTCCTTCCCTTTATCCCTTATCCCCGTGCTTTTTTCCCCCTCTTCCACTTTGTGATTGAAAAGCGGTGGGGGGGGGGCGCTGTGAGAAGGAGACAAACAGCAAAGCAACTGGAAAAAAAAATCAGCTTCAGTTTCAAAAAACTAAACATTTTCTATTTGGGTTGGGGTTATTTTGTTTTGGGGTTTTTTTGTGTGTGTGTTTAAAAAAAAAAAAAAAAAGAACCCTGAAAAATTTGAAAATGTCCCATGAAAATAAAAAGGCCGTTTTTAATTGAACAAAAGTTGCAAATGAAATGGTTTGACCAGCTCTGCTTATAATGAATAATTTATCATTAATTTTTTCCCCAGCTGATATATTTGGAGGGGGAAGAGAGGACTGTGACAATACATCTGAAAGCCATCCTCTACCTGAAGCAGCATGTGCTCCCACCGTGCATGGTCCAGGGAATTCTCTGTGTTTCCTATAAAGCAGGAGGCAAAACAATAATGTCACCTAGATTAGCAAGAAGAGTCATCCCAGGTATCTCCTTTGCAATCAGTCCTTCTAAAACTCCTGGTCTGCCAAGCTGTAACATACCTGGGCTTTCAAGGCGAAATGGGACTGTACCTATTGGGTTCTGGGAGAGTCACCCTGCTCCTGTCCTGAGGGGCTTAAAACAGCCCTGGGCGAGGGCTGTAGGAGGGAAAGAGGTGAGAGGTTTTTCGCAGGAGTGGGTGGGTGAGATTCTGTGGCCTGCATTGTGCAGGAGGTCAGACTAGATGATTATAATGGTCCCTTCTGACCTTGATATCTATGAATCTATGAAAGGGATTAACAAGAGCTGGGCTGACAGGGAAAGCAGCTATAGCTGTAGCCAGGGTAATCAGGGCCCAGCTGGCCCTTATAAGAGGGCCATGGGCCAGTAGGACAAGGTCTTTCTCTCTAGTTTTGAAGGGAGTAGGGCCTGCCTGCAGAAAGGGTACTGGGAATGAGGGTGGGCTGGGCTGGGGAAAGGCCAGAGGAGCAGGGAAGCTCTAGGCTGGCAACTCCCCAGGCTATCGGGCCTGGTCCAAAGCCCATAGGGGTACTGGGTTGCAGGGAAAGGCAGCAGACCCAAACCCCCTTGCCTGTGGTGACTGGCTCTTACACTGCAATCTGCCCCAAGGTGCAGGGGCTTGATAATGATGATGCGCAGTAGCCCAGACTGAGGCAAGGTGGGGATTAGAGGGTTGGGCGTTCCCCAGAGAAGGGAGACCCATAGAGACTGAGGGGGTACTGCCAGGGCACAGCACCCTGGGTAAAAAGGGCACTGAGGTCTGAGAGGGACACGGGCCTGCAGAGGGTGCTCTGTGCTGGAAAGAGCTAATTCCCAGATGGCCAACAGGAGGCGCTGCAGGGGTGAGTCGTTGCGCCGTCACAGGGACCTGCGCCAACGTTCTTTGTTGGACCAACAGAAAATGTCCTGTTTCAGAGTAGCAGCCGTCTCAGCCTGTATCCACAAAAAGAAAAGGAGGACTTGTGGCACCTTAGAGACTAAGAAATTTATTGGAGCGTAAGCTTTCGTGAGCTACAGCTCACTTCGTCAGATGTTACGTACCCTGCTGGCATTTTTATTCAGGGTCCGTCAACCCACCAGGAGTGAGATGCTGAGCACTCCCAATTCCGCTTGACTTGAATGGGAGCTGAGGGTGCTGAGCACCTCACAAAACTCTTCAGCACATCAGAAGACTGGGTTTAGTAGGAATACAAACTTTTCCTGCAGAATCAGAGATTCTGGACTTGATCCGAACTGGATGTAAATCGGTGTAGCTTCACTGAAGTCAATGGAATTATACTGATTTACATCAGCTGAGAATCTGGCCCTGTTTCTGAGTGTCCAGCTCTAACCTAGCCTTCTTTAATGGCGGCACAGTGTAGTGCTGGGGACTCTGTACAGCCGCAGCAAGGAGGGAAGATCATAGAATCATAGAATCATAGAATCATAGAATATCAGGGTTGGAAGGGACCCCAGAAGGTCATCTAGTCCAACCCCCTGCTCAAAGCAGGACCAATTCCCAGTTAAATCATCCCAGCCAGGGCTTTGTCAAGCCTGACCTTAAAAACCTCTAAGGAAGGAGATTCTACCACCTCCCTAGGTTACGCATTCCAGTGTTTCACCACCCTCTTAGTGAAAAAGTTTTTCCTAATATCCAATCTAAACCTCCCCCACTGCAACTTGAGACCATTACTCCTCGTTCTGTCATCTGCTACCATTGAGAACAGTCTAGAGCCATCCTCTTTGGAACCCCCTTTCAGGTAGTTGAAAGCAGCTATCAAATCCCCCCTCATTCTTCTCTTCTGCAGGCTAAACAATCCCAGCTCCCTCAGCCTCTCCTCATAACTCATGTGTTCCAGTCCCCTAATCATTTTTGTTGCCCTTCGCTGGACTCTCTCCAATTTATCCACATCCTTCTTGAAGTGTGGGGCCCAAAACTGGACACAGTACTCCAGATGAGGCCTCACCAATGTCGAATAGAGGGGAACGATCACGTCCCTCGATCTGCTCGCTATGCCCCTACTTATACATCCCAAAATGCCATTGGCCTTCTTGGCAACAAGGGCACACTGCTGACTCATATCCAGCTTCTCGTCCACTGTCACCCCTAGGTCCTTTTCTGCAGAACTGCTGCCTAGCCATTCGGTCCCTAGTCTGTAGCTGTGCATTGGGTTCTTCCGTCCTAAGTGCAGGACCCTGCACTTATCCTTATTGAACCTCATCAGATTCCTTTTGGCCCAATCCTCCAATTTGTCTAGGTCCTTCTGTATCCTATCCCTCCCCTCCAGCGTATCTACCACTCCTCCCAGTTTAGTATCATCCGCAAATTTGCTGAGAGTGCAAAGATACAGCTCATTTTTTAAAATCTTTTTTGGAATATCAAACCCGCTTGTCCATTGGGGGGTTCGACGTTCATGAGAAACATAGCGGGCTTGTGCTGCACCTAGGGTCTGTCCTGCTCCACAGAGACTAGACAGGTGCAGCTACGTCACTGGAGCTCTGCTGGCATAACGCCATCGTGTAGACGCAGCCTGCGCTGACTGAAGGGTTTTTTTCCATGGAGGTCAATAGAGTCATACCACTGTAAAATTGGTGAAAGACATTATTAGGCCCACAATACCTAGATTCTCCCTAGGGCACCCACTTGGCCAGCCTAGCTTTTATGGCACAGGTTTCTTATGGGTTTTTTAATTGAATCCCCCTTGAAAGTAAACGTGGGGTTTAATTTTCAGAAAAAGTCCGTTTGCAAAATCAGACTCTATATGTAACCCCAAAATCTTTCACTAACCTCCAGCTTCATGCGTATTGACCTTCCCAAAAAATAACCTAGCAAAGGTGTGGGGGAAAGTGCTGTGACATTTCCATTCAGCTGAAACCTTCCTGGCCTGATTCTGCCCTGTTTGAATTGGCCTCAGTGGTTCACAGTTATCCAGAGGAAGGAAAAGTGTGGGCCTAGAAGCCCCATTTCAATTCCCCACTGTTCCCACGTACTGCAACAGGAATGGCACAACACACGTCAATACGAAGCTGCATTTTCTGGCTTCCCTTCTATTCTCCATGGACCACACTCCTCCTAACTAACACTTTACCTTCAATGTACTGCAGCAGAGATGGGATCTTTACTACCCACATCTGACCCACTGCTGCATGGACAGTTTGGTGCAGGGCCTTTAGTAACTGCAAGGCAGCACATCCGTGTCCTTCTCTTTCATAAGGGGATGAGGCTACTACCTGTCAATGAGAGAGAAAGAACAGGCTAAGTTTTGTCAGCACAATACCAGTTTGTTCCTGAGGGAGGGAATAGTTCAGAGACTCTCATTGCGGAGACAATCCAAGAGAGTTGTTGCTTCTACTGCAGTGCCTTCCTGAAGAAGAAAGCATTCTAGCTAGTAGGAGGATGCAGGACAGTGTGTCTCAGGAGAGGCCGGAGAGAGAGAGAGACCCAGTCATACACATTCCTCAGCCTAAGTCAAGCATCTAGCTACAAAACCAATTTGTATAGTTAACTGTCCCATTCCACAGAAAACCTATTCTCATGGTCTACTCACCAGGAGTCGCGCCAGCAGCCCCTGGGGTGTAGGGAGTTGCACTAGGGAAAGAAACAGAATAGCGTTAATTATGCCAGGCTTTGCAGAGAGTCCTGCTGATGTTCTTCACCTATCCATTTCCAACATGCCCACCAATGTTGAATACAGCTGATAATAATTTGCATTTCCATAGTGCTTTCAGTCTGAGCATCTCAGAATGCTCTACAAACATGTATGAATTCCACCTCATAGCACCTCTGTGAGGTTGGCATGAATTACTCCTTCATTTCACAAGTGGGGAAGCTGAGAGAGAAAGATCAAGTGATTTCCCCAAGGTCACATCCGAATTTTGGTGGCGAGCTGGGAACAGAACCCACATTTCCTAGCTCCCTCCCATGGCCGTGTTGTAATCACAAGACCATCCCTCATTCATTTTAGCCTCCTGATTGCAGATGAGGGAACTGGAGCAGACTGAACCTGTTCATTTCATAGTGCCTGGAGAGAAGAAATGAAAGAGTTTCTCTTATAAACCTCGTCCACTGGAGTCGAGGCAAGCAGCTGCTTCTCCTTCCCGCTGCTTTTTCTCAGCCAGTTCCCTCAGGCATCTGCAAAGAGGCTTCAAAGTACCGGTGTACTCAGCTGGCACCACATACTCCAGCAGCCTTGGCCATAACACCTGCAGAGAAGAGCGAGACTGTTCAGTACGGAGCTATTTCCGTTCCCCCACCTCCAGTATCCTGCTGCCTGAATCCCTCCCTGCCATGTAGCTTCTCCTTTGATTCCTCACGGACCCTTCCCTAACCTATCACCTCATCTCTCTCTCCCCATTAGCTCACTCTACCTGTCTGGTGCCCCCTCACTCTGTCTTTTAAAGACACTATCTTGTTTGGTGAGTGCTAGGATATAGATATTCAGGCCTGTCTGCAAAGGCCTGTACTTTAAGAATTTAGGTGTATTCTTATCACTTGGCTAGTTATAGAGGTATAAAAGAAAGAATCAAAATCACTGTCTGCTGGTGTAAGAGCCTTCTCTTACTGTGACAGTCTGAGGCCCTCTTCTTAGGCTAAGGCCTTTGGCTAAGCAGCAGAGGCAGCCATAAGCCAGGAAGCGAACAGTCACATCCTCACATTCCAAACTAGTCACACTGAAATCAGGTGCTATTGGGCTGTTAGGAATACAATCCTGTCCTGATAGTGCCTATCACCTCCAGAGAAAGGGAAGGGCCTAGAAGATGTAAAAGGAAACTTAGTTTGATAGCATCCTGTCTGGCAAGAACTCACTTATCAATACTGGGATGTGAAATCCTCACTTCTGTATTGTCTTGTCATTATCATAGAATATCAGGGTTGGAAGAGACCTCAGGAGGTCATCTAGTCCAACCCCCTGCTCAAAGCAGGACCAATCCCCAATTTTTGCCCCAGATCCCTAAATGGCCCCCTCAAGGATTGAACTCACAACCCTGGGTTTAGCAGGCCAATGCTCAAACCACTGAGCTATCCCTCCCCCCATTATAGTTCCCACTTTGCTATTGTTTGTCTGTATAATCTCTGTCTGGTTCTGTGCTTATTCCTGTCTGCTGTATAATTAATTTTGCTGGCTGTAAACTAATTAAGGTGGTGGGATATCATTGGGTACATAATCATCTTACAATATGTTAGGATTGGTTAGTTAAATTTCAGGAACATGATTGGTTAAGGTAGAGCAAAGCAGAACTCAAGTTTTACTATATAGTCTGCAGTCAATCAGGAAGTAGGGGGGTGGGGGAAATGGGAACAGGGAATGGGGGTAAGGAAATTGGAATCATGTTTGGCTAAGGGCAGGAATGGGAACAGGGACACAGGTGTAAGGCTCTGTGGTGTCAGAGCTGGGAAGGAGGATACTAAGGAAGGAAACTGGAATCATGCTTGCTGGAAGTTCACCCCAATAAACATCGAATTGTTTGCACCTTTGGACTTTGGGTATTGTTGCTCTCTGTTCATGAGAGAAGGACCAGGGAAGTGAGTGGGTGAAGGAATAAGCCCCCTAACAGTGAGCAATTGGGTTCGCACCCAGAGATGAATCCTCTTTCCCAGCATTAGAGCATTATGGAGATATTTAGATCGTAACATAAGCTTACCCAGAACTTGACAGACCTATATAAGGCACAGTCCCAGCCCCAATATCTCTTCAAATCTAGGATCACCAACTCTACGTTTCAGAAGTATTCATGGGGGATCTAAGGGGAAGTTGTACTCAGACAGTGGAAAGAATTAAGAGACGATCTCTGCAACATGATTCCTTCCAGTTAAGTTGCTTTATATCTTTTCTCTACTGTGAACCGCTTACTCCATGATGAAGGGTCACATCATCCCTGACATGAATTTGACATGCTGATCCTCCATTATGCTGACTGTGCAGAAGGCTTCCTTGTGGAGGGGTACAAGGAACGTAAGGAAGAACGTCCCTATTTCAAGAAGCAGTAGCAAGAGGTCACTTACTTGGGTCATTCCATTGACGGAGGTGTCCAGACATTGCAGGATGTCAATGCACAGGGTTTGGATCGTGCTTTCTTCCTCAACATCCTGGGTGAGAAGTGTTGTACCCTGCTGTGAGATAGCTACATTGGACTTATTCGCTAGTAGTAAGACACTGGCAATAGAACCAGTGTCCTTCTCTTACAAAGCCATCTTGAGCATTGACCTCTGCCTGCTTTTATACTGCACTGGAAGTGCACAAACGTCTGAAGGGAAGAGAATAATAGAAACTCCGAACTGGTGGGTCAGATCCCAGGCTTAGGAAAACCCTAAAATGAAGGGAATGATTCACTGAACACAAAAGAGTTCCCCCAACAGTGTTCAATTTTTTAAAATTTGAAAAACTGTTTCATCTTTTGATCTCTGAGGAAAAACATTCCGATTCTGCCCAGGGGAAATAAATTTGCAGAACCAGGGGGATCCAATCTCTTTGTTCTGATGCCCCAACCAGCTTGGTCATCCTGTGTGTAGTGAGTGTGATTCTATCAATGGGACCAAAACTGGCCTGATGAGAAAAAGCAGCCTTCTTTAAGAGAGATGTGTGTGTGTGTATTGCCACAAGCTCCAACTTTGTAGAAAAGGGGCCAGGCAGAGCTAAGATCTTCCACAACTTACTGTCAAGTTGAACTGTTTATGTTCATACCTATCACGGATTCAGTCATGGAGCACAAAGTGTCTGGGGCCCGCGGCTGTGTCCATGGATAGAAATACGGATTGAAGAGATTTTTATGCAACCTGCATAACCTGAGTGTTTTGCTGATAGTTTAGGTCTGCTTTGACAGCCACAGAACGGGGCATCGTTCTGTTTTTTGGAGAGTCGATTTAAAACAAAAAGATGTGCTTCCTTGTACAGGAACATTTCACTGAAAAATGGTGTTTTCTGAATGTTCAATGACTCATCAGAGGTTGGAGCAGCATAGATAACTCTGTTAGATGGAAATACCCAGTGTGAGATTCTGGTCTCTGTTACACTAGTATAAATCCAGAGTAACACCACTCAAGTCAGTGGAGTTACCTTGACTTTACACCAATATAACGGATCCGATTCTGGCTCTATTCATTCAGTCCAGCTGTCCTGGAGTCAAAACTCCCACTGAAGTCAAGGGGAGCAATCAGCATGCAAGAATGGTAGGACCGAGTCCTAAGTGTTAAGAACTCTCCTTACCAGTTTGCTGGCGGACACACTGAACTCGCTGAAAACATATGCAACCAGATCCCATGCTGCACAATTCTCCACACTTCCTGAACTGAGCAGCGTCCTGATGAAATGAAGAGCTGCCTTCCTCACCTGCAAGGGTAGAGATTACACACAGCACTTCTTGTTAGCCCTTCTGCCTGAAATAGGAGCTAGGATATGATATGAGAGTCCTTATGCTTTTGATTTTGTCTCCTTGGATTAGAAACATGGATACATTTAACACCGGCAGGAGAATGACATGCCTTCTCTATTCTGCAGTCTCTCATCTGGATCGGAATGAAAGCTCCACCCAGATATCCATTCATCCCATAACACTGAAAAAGTTGAAATAGTTCACTGTTCCACACACAATCTTACCGTAGCATTCTGATCACGGAGAGTGGATTTCACTGCCTTCACAATCAGAAGCTTTTTAACTCTTGTCTCAGGCACTGAAAGATAAGGAGAGGTGTACAGTGCTTCTTTGTTCCACACACACTCACTTTCCACATTGGAATTAATCCTGGATTTCAAAGGGCCCTAGTTAAGAAGATTATCAAGCTTCTCTCCTCTACAGAATCAGTGGGGAAGACATAGGACCAGATTCTGGTCTCAGTTGCACCAGTGTAAATCTAAAGTAATTCCATTTCTCTAAATAGTGCCATCCTACTACCATGATGGAAATATTATAAAGGAGTTTGATAGACTGAGGTGACTGAAGTTAATCTGTGTTTACACCGGCATAACAGGACTCAGAATCTAGTCTAGAGTGTATAATACTTAGGATTCTCGAGTCAGGAGTATTATTCTACTTTTATCTGATTATTGTTAACATGCATTAGCCCCAAGTTAACTTCTGTATTTGAAGTTGAAAAAGACCTTGACAAATATCTTGGGCTACATTCAGCACTTAGTTGAACCTGTTGATTTCTGTGTGGCCATATGGGAGTAACTTAGGGCAGCATTTGGTCCCTTAGGGGATCTCCAAACCACTGGTGACTGTGTGTTCTAGAGCCTCTGTGCCCCAGTTGCAGAGGTGATGAGTCTGCTGCAGCCCTGCCGTGCCTACAAAGCCTTGGTTCTTTAGCTCAATCTCTAGTAGCTCAAGCTTTTAGCTCTGGATGTCCTCAACTCAACCCTCAGCATGTCGGCCAAGAGGGCAGCTGGCACAGTTGCTCCTGTGTTACTTACAGTCAGCACCAACAATAGCTCTCAGGAAATCTAAAGACGCCACACGAACGGCCTCATGCTCAATCTCCAGCTGCTCGTGTAGAAATGCTAGCAGATCATCAGGAGAAGAACGGGCTGCAAGGGAAGAAATCACATCCTCACTGTCTGCAGAACTCTTCTTCTTACCGTACCTCACAAAGGTAAGGAAGTTACAAAGAAACCACTGTGTCACTCAGAGTCTCTTCCCCTTACCTAGCAGAAGTACACAATGGAACAGCTCTTGGTGGTTTTCTATGCTGAGCTGCTTAGCTGGAGAACAGATCTGTGGGAAGAAGGGAAATGGTGAAAGAAAAACTAATCAGAAGCAAGGGAAAAGAAAAATGTTCAATTCATTTCTAAGCTTCCACTTCCTGCTTGTCCAGCTAGAGGTCTGAACCCCAGGGAGATGGTCCTGCATGCACAGCAAGACTCAAAGACAATGACCAATACATTAGATAAGAGAAGCTAAAGTGTTTTGAGCAGCAGAGCTGACCTAATCAAGACACAGCCACAGTTTTTACTTTACAACTCTGACTCCCCCTGGTAATCGGCTTATGGTGAAATCGCTTTACAAACTGAGCTGGATAGTAGCTAAGAAAATGAGACCGCTCCCTGCTTACTCTTGAGCCTGCAGAAATCAGTAAGGCATGAGGAGGTCCCCAGGCTCTGCACGATCATTCCATTGATTTTTTAGTGTTAATATGCTTCAGATCTGCTGTGCCTAAGCTCAAGGGATCCAAGCAAAACCACCCCTCACCTGGTTGTGCAGAGCACTGCAGATGGCTTGAAACTTCCCTTTAGGTAGAGGGATCTTATATTCAACAGAGACCTCCAAGAGCTGGCTCAGACTCTGCAACAGAGGGCGAAAGTCAGATGGTGGGCACACAAAGGAGCCATATGTAGTGACTGAAGCAGATTCAGGGGATTCCTAGATTCCAAGGCCAGACCGGATTCTTGCCATCATCTAGTCTGACCTCCGGTCGGTATGACACAGGCCAGAGACCTTGCCCAGAATAATTCCCAGAGCAGAGCTTTTAGAAAAACATACCAATCCTGATTGAAAAATCTTCAGAATCTGCCTCGGCCCTTGGTAAATGGCTCTAATGGTTAATTATCTCACCATTAAAAATGTACGCCGTATTTCCAGTCTGAAAGTGTCTAGCTTCACTTTCTAGCCATTGGATCAAGTGACACCTTTCTCTGCTAGACGGAAGAGCCCATTAGATAATAGGAGTCCCTCATGTAAGATATTATAGACTGTAATTAAGTCACCCTGTCACAGGATAGGTCCACCCCGTCAGGGTGGTATCAGGTTGAGGAGGAATTGAAGTAGATCTGGAGCGGCCCAACTGGCCTAGTCTCCCTAGCCACCACAGCAGTCCGGGCTCCTAGGGCAGCATGGCCTAATGGTCGGGATCAGTGCAGCAGCCCTTGGGTGAGGGACCGCGGCCCAACAGCCTGAGTCACTTGGGCTGCCCTTCTCGGGATGGCAGTGCGGCCTAGTGGCCAAAGTCAGTAGACCCACCCTTGGCTGCAGGGCAATGCGGCCTAGTGGCCAGAGTCGATAGAACCACCTTTTGCGGCAGGGTAGTGTTGCCTAGTGGTGAGCCCTTCTCCACTGGTCCTACCTATTCCACAGGGTCCCAGCCCAGGGCACAGGGGTATCTGCCACCAACTCAGCGGGGATCCTTCCAAAGCATGCTGAGTCAAGCCTGCTACCTCAAGTGGATCAATGCTTCGTCCACCTAGGCTGCTTCCCACCCGTTCTTCCGCAGCTGGGAGTCTCAGGGATTCTGGGGTCTCTCCTCCATCTCTGGCATTGGGTGGCTGGGGGTCAGCTGCAGCCACAGTCCGGCTGGCCTCTGAATCCTGGAGCACTGGCAGTCTCTCTGCAGGAGCCTGCAATGCGCCTCTGCTCCCTTTGGCAGCCATCCCAGCCTGAGCTGAGCGGCTCTCTTTTGTATCCTGGGTCCAGCTGAAGCATGCCGAGCAGAGATGAGGGGGCATGACCTCCTCGGCCCACAAAGCATGATTAACCCCTGCTGAACCAATGCGGGGTAGGTAAACCCCATCACACACCCTTTTACTTTCTGTGTATTAAACTAAAGAGATTGACTTCCTTGATTCTCCCTCTGTAAGGCATATTTTCTAATCCTTTCGTCACTGTGGCTCTTCTGTCAATTTAGCAACACCCTTTTTGAATTGTGGGCACTAGAACTGGACACAGGATTCCAACAGTCGTCAGACAAGTGCCAGATTTAGAGGTAAAATAACCACTGTGCTCCTCCTTGAGATTCCCCTTTTCATGCATCCCAGCTTTAGCTTTTTTGGCCACAGCATGAGTTCATGTTCAGTTGATTATGCCCCATGACCCCCAAAATCTTTTTCAGAGTCACTGCTTCCCAGGACAGCATCCCCCATCATGTATGTCTGGCCTAAATCCCTTGTGCCTAGACGCATACATTTACATTCAGCCATATTTAAAGGCATATTGTTTCTTTGTGCCCCGTTTGCTAAGTGATCTAGATCACTCTGAATCTGTGAGCTGTCCTCTCCATTATTTACCACTCCCCCATTTTTATCTCATCTGCCAACTTTATCGATGATGATTTTATGTCCTCTGCCAGGTTATTGATTAAAAAAAAGGTGAAAATCTAATTCCTTCCTGCATCTAACACACTTTTCTCCGTTGCTGCTTGAAGTTTCCAGAATGTCTCGGATGCCATCTACATACTTTATTATGTTTACACAGTTGTGTAGTGCCCTGATGCTATCAAACAAGTCCATGATACATTGGTTCCCTCCAAATCATGGGTATTTCAACCCCCAAAGTGACCACATACTCTGTACTAGAAAGCTTCAACCAACATAGACGGTGAGTAAATATCACTACCAAGAAGTTATAGCTGTCTCATGACTTCATTTACAACTGTGTAGCCCCACTCAAGACAGAATATGGCCCCTTACTTCTCGCTCATGTGGTACTGAGGGTGAATGAAATAGAGAGACAAGACGAGTGAGACAATATCTTCAATTAGATTATCACACCCACCTTGTCGCTCCAATATCTTGGACCAACATGGCTACAACAGCACTGCATAGAACAGTAGATGAAACAGACAGGCAATGAGTTTATATCTATCTAGTTATGCAGTGCAAAGCAATGACCCTCAAGCCTCCTTGTTATTAATTTTCAACCGTTGACAGTTGACCTGGTACCGACCAGAGACAACATATGGTAGCCCCTGCTCTGAGGAGCTTATGATCTAAAAGAGAGACAGAGTTGACAGGATGTTTTGGGAAATCACAAGGAGAGAGTATCTTGTTGTGCAGGTGTTTTGTTTTTTTATCTCCTTCTCCTCCTCCCCAGGAAACAGAGGATGCTTTTCATCAGAGGCAGTTACCTACAAATCTTGTTGCCTGGGTCACCATGTGTATAAAGCCAGAACTTGTGTGCATATTTATTATCTAACAAGTCACTATCTAGACCAGGAAACCCCACTGGTAGCAAATTCCTCCTGCAGTTCACACATGCACACACAGAGACAGTTACCTTAATGAGTGGTACCTCACCTTGGTGACGTGAAAAACATCAATTTCCTCCTTATATTGCTCAAGGAGCCATGAGATCTCCTTAAATATTGGATTTTGTGGCTCCTTTTTGTGTAGTAGGATGCCCATCATGGGACCAAGGGCTTTGATGATGGCCTGCTTGAGCTGCATAGATGAGACACAGAATGTATGTTCCTATGAATTCATTCAATATCTTCCAATAGGCACACCTTTTCTGCTTCTAATGAGTGCAATTTCCCTTGTTCCACTGTCGGAACGGTCCTATCCCAATATTTCCTGGTAAAGAACCAGGACTCGTAGGGTTGGTGTCAGGATTATATTCTAATGCACCTCACAACTAGAACAGGTAAAATATTTCCCCAGATTAATATGCATTCTAGGCCAACTCATCCCTGCTGTAACTCCACTGGGGCTGAATGGACTTAGACCAGGAATTAATTTAGCCCACTATCCTGGGTTCATCTGCACATTAGGTGCACAAAACTAGAATCCATGTACACTAGGTACAGACCGAATTTCCATGATGTGGTGACATTATAAACGTATGGGTTTTCGATGTTTTACATGACACTCTGTTCCATCCAAAAGGACCTACCATTAAATGCCATCATCACAAAGAGTGCTAGACACACAGAATGTAACATCACAATTTCCGCTAAAGGTTTAGAAAGTCAGCAATTCTCACCTCCAGCTCCTCACAGGTCAGCCAGTTGCTGGTCACATGACAATATAAGGGAAGAATTTGATTGCAGAATCGTGATTCACCCATTCTGGGGAATGAGCACTTTTCCCAGTTCATAAATTATCCATTCACTGCCCTTGAGCATTTTTCCAGAACTGCACGGAAGGAGAGAAGACAGGCAATGTGAAAAGGACATAGTAATAATGAGGAGAAGTTGCTTTCTCAGAGAAGACACCCAGGCCTATCGTTTACTCCAATTCCATGGCAGCTCCTATCAGGACTAGATGCTGAAATCCCATATCAATTTGGAGCTATTTCTCTTTCCCCCATTCCATTTCTTGTTTCTTAAAAGTCTTTTTGCTTTGTACATCTCTCCATCTTTTTTCAATTACCATCATTTGAAGACTCGCGTCCTCTGCAGTTGTTGTTTATTCAACCCGAACACTGTATGATTTCATCTTGAGTTACAGTTTGTCTGAAAGATGTTCAGTGCCCCTAACTGCCATTGGCTTTAGTGGGATTTGAAGGTAGTGGGGAGCACTTTGCCCTAAAAGTAGGTGTATCTAGTGTCCTTGCTAAGAGGAATTAGGGCCCAATCCTGTTCTCTATGAAGTGGATGGCAAAATTCGCATTTCCCTCAAGGGCACAGGATTAACCCCTTACTGAGCATCACCTGAAAAGCAAAGGAAGAGAGAAGTGGAGAAGAAGAGAAGACAGAGAAAGAGGGTGAAAGGAGATGATGATGATGATGATGAAGAAACTAAGGAGAGAGAATGGGTGGAGAAGTGGGAAACAGGGGATTTTTAAATGTACAGTAATGAAATCTGCTCCCTTCACCTCCTCCCCCAGGAGCCTCCTGGCAGAGGGGCAGCTTCAGCCTTTGTGTCTGTTTATTTTAAACGATATGCGTGAGTCACAAAGGGCCTGAACTTACAAATGCTCAGCACCTCCTGCAAAGTAAGGAGCATTCTCAACTTCACTGAGTGCCACGGGAGCCAAGGAACGCAGCACCTGGTGCAATCCAGGGAAGGGAGCACAGTTCAGGGCCTGTTTGCAGACTTGCTCAGTCACTTAAATCTGTACCAAGACCCCCTAAATATCCTGGCTGGGATGATTTAACTGGGAATTGGTCCTGCTTCGAGCAGGGGGTTGGACTAGATGACCTTCTGGGGTCCCTTCCAACCCTGATATTCTATTCTATGATCCATTTGGAGCACCTACAGGAAGTGCTGGCACTTACCACCACAAAATGCTTGTCTCATCCTGCTGTCCTCGACTAACTCCAACATGGAGATCATGACGTTCAGGATCATTCCCACAAAAGGGATACACTTAAGTGCTGCAGAGAAAGGCCAGAAGAGAAGGAAGACAGACAATCAGCTGCTCTCTACCTTCTTACAACACACTTAGAAACACTGTGGGGCAGGATGCTATGGGCTCCGAGGCCATTGGCGCTGCGTAAGCAGAGCAGAATGGCTTTAAAGCAGCCATTGAAAGCCACTGGGGGAGTCACCCTGAAGAGGGGAATCCTCCACAAGTGTACAGCTGTGCCCAATGCCCAACTCACTCCCAGAGTAAGGGGAGAGAGCACTGGGGCGGGATGGGAAGTGGGGTGGAGAAGAGCTCCACTAGACCTGATCTTCCACTCATTCCCATCCTTCAGGTACTTCACTCAGGGGCATAAGTTAGAGCTTGCACCTCCGGCTGGATCGCTCATGATCTGGAGGCCAGAACTAGCAACAGCAGTTAATCTTGTGTTTCTACACACACACTCAAACAGAGCTCTGTTTAGCGGTAACATTTTTAGGTAGAGAGATAATCCCCTCTCCTTAAATGAAAAACAATCACTTTGAAAGAAAAGAGGGAAGTGACCATACCATAGGCGGATGACAGGTTGCCCAACGTAATGAAAATAAACTCCTCAGGCAGCTCCAGATGATATATCAGCTCTAATATGACATCACTGAAATAGCAGCGTGCCAGAGTCACTAAGGTGTTGCTAGCTGCCACTTTTAGTTCATTTCTTGCTTCCTAAAAACAAAAACCAAAAGAGAGAGACTGAGGTGACTGAAGCCGGTTGCACTAGCCAGAGTTGGTTACATGAGTCAAGTCCTTATTTCTGTGCACAAGTTGTGAATGAACCAACCCAACTTTCTGAGGGTAGAGTCATTCGTCATAAATATTCCTTGAGTCACTTGGCTAAACAGTTTTCAGCCTTCGAGTTGCTTGCAAGCTGCTTCGTTAGTCTATTCACTGTTAGCTACTTGTGGTGGGTGACTGGTCACCATAGTCACATGATATTTTCCCTGCCCTTCCCTGAGGCGGTAAGTGAGACACAGACTGGGCAGCTTCAAGATATTCCGAGAGCTTTCCTGGAATAAACTGTCCCCCAAAAGAAGGCGGACTTCCTTTGGAACAAGAGAGGGATTTTTCCATGGGGTTTCCTGCTGGCAAACTAGATTCTAAATCCAATGCTGCTTCTTTTGGAGATAGCTCAGATTCTGTCTGTCTTGGGGCTTTATACTGCCACTTATCGCTACAGTATCAGAGCGCCTTCCCCATAAAATCAGTATCAATAATGAAATCCTGAGTAGACTTCGGGAAAGACTTGCTCCTTAAGACACCATAGGCCTGTCTCTGGGTCTGAGATCATGTGTCTCAGGTCCTGATCCTGCAAAGCACTTCAGCACATGTGTAACTTTCAGCATATGAGTTGTCCCATCTTATGCATGTGCACAAGTGCTGTCTAGGACCTGGGCTTTGGTCTGGAGGAAGGTGTGGGCCTCTAACAGAAGAATACATTTTCATTTCAGTATATAGTTTATCCCCCCAAAAGAGAGTTTGAATGAGTTAAAGCTTTGGATCCTTTGATTGGTATCTCGGGAGAACTAACTTACCTGAGTCTCTCTCATGTGGTTTGAGGCTAGTGTAATTATTTTCTTCAGAAGCCTTCTCTCCAGGCCCTGGGTGTCCTGCTGTAAGACTTTCTCCAGGACACAGTAAATGTCTACTCTGTTTTGCTGGGGACAAAACATAAAAGAGAAGAATTGGGAAAACTCTTTCTTGCCGACCAGACAGTAATGTGGCTAAGAAGCCCCTGCCCTAATTGGTGGCTTAATTGGTGTAAAACGTGCCCGGCCCTCCACAAGCACCGCATTGAGCAGCGCTTCAGAAGCAGCCGAGCAACTGACATCGTTTAATCTTCCTGGAGAGAAAAGAGCCAGAGGAAGCGCCCTTCACTGCCCCCTTCTCTAGTTTCATTTATTCAGAACAAACAATAAAAATGAGCACCTTGCCCTTGCTCTAGCCACTCCAGGCAGAATTTGTAAATGTGGAATATAAAATACCCAACTCCTGCAGTAAGTCCTCAACCGCTCCCAGGGGCAATGAGCTCTGCCGTTAGATCTTCACGGGAGTGGGTTTCTGAGTGGGGGTGGAGGGACACATGTGGACAGGGGGTGCCAGGACCCACGGGTGTGCAGGAACACATGGAGACAGGGGCAGATTGCCTTACTGAATGGGAGAGGTTAGGGGTCAGACAGGGTCTGCATGGGGGGAGCTGCCTAACAATTCCTTCCCGCCCCTCCCAAAAAAACTCTTCCATACTTTTCCCACCCATACCCAGCAACGCTCCAAGTTCACACCCAGGCTCCTTCCCAGCAATTTACTTCCCTTTCCCTCAGCTCCTCCATTACCCCTGACTCTACCAAGCCTTTGCACTGCGCCTAAGGGGTGCAAGAAATATGGTTCTGTATTGAGTTTAAATTAATTAGTACTTTGAGTTCTGTATTAACATGCATAGTAAGGAATCAGTTTGTCAAAAAACATCTCCTGAATCCTTTTTGTTGTCTGTATTCATACAGACATACTTGCTGACAGGTATTTTGAAATAAATAACCAAAAATAATTTTAACGGGTGTAATTATATTGTATTATTTTGACAAACAAAATATGCAGAATTTTGCAGAACTTCTAAAATATTGTACGCATCATTTTTATTTTTTTCTTGCAGAATTCCCCCCGTAGAAAATATATAGATAAGGGTCCCTTCAATGCTATAATCTCAATAATATGTCATCATAATAAAGGAGTGTTGGCTAGGATTTAGAGCAGGGAGTCAGTTCACTTGGGTTTTATTCACATTCTTTGACTAACTTGCTAAGTGGTGTTGAGCAAGTTACTTAATTCCCTGTGACACAAGTCATCTGTACATGAGGATAATGCTTCCCATTCTCACAAGGGTGCTGTGAGTCTTAATTCATTAGTATTAGGGAAGTGCTTTGAGATTTTTGGATGAAGATGCGAAAGAAGGGCAAAGTATTATTAGAAGAGATTACTGCTAGTCCGATCGTGTACTTTTACTGTCTACAGCCCATGTACTCCACTGTGTGTAAAAGGACAATGCTCTCTTTATAGAGCATTATATCATCCTGATCTGTAAGAACAGCATTTTGCATGATGAGTTTACGCCTGAGGACAGAAGGGCAAATACTGATTCTCCTGATGGTGCGCCAAGCCAAGTTCTACACTGAATTATCCCCGTGCAGTCCCCTGTACCCCCATGAAGTCAGGCAGAATTTGGTGTGGACACCTGGAAAGCGGATGTAATTTCATGAAACTGCCCTACCTCATCCTTTTGCAGTTTCTCGAGCAGAACTGTCAGAACGATAGCCAGCTTGGTCTCGGCTATAAAGGCAATCCTGAGGGCAATTTTGCCCTTATCTTGATCATCCATATGTGCCAGGAGGGAGACAACCTCATTATAAACACCTGAAATTAAATAAAAGGATAGCAGAAATTGGTGCTGGCCTCTTTAATTCACTATCCAGTCAAGATTCTGCAGGAGCCCCAACACTGTGAGAAGTAGACCTGGGAATCGTGGAAATCCTCTTCCTTCCTCCTCATGACCAGGTTTGTTTGCTGAACTACCCAGTGTGCTTGGGGGGAAATCATAATGAAGCAAATTTGCTCCTTTCAAGTAGATCCCCCCGTAAAATAATCTTCCTTTCCCTCTTTACTGTCAATTGATGAGTTTTGATAGCATACAGAGTAATAATTTAACTCTAAACCAAGAAATAGAGCTAAAGTTAAGCACATGCTTAAGAGTTTTGCTTAGTCAGGGCCCCATTTTCAAAAATCCTGAGCACCCAGATGTACCTATTGGCTATGCTGGGAACTTTTGGGGCTCGGTATCTCTTGAAAATCAGGCCACTGTTGGAGAGCTCAGTATGAATTTAGAAGCCTAACTTTAGGCCCCTTGTTTTGAAGAAAGCCTTTAATCTTCTTTTATGGTAGTTTAAATACTTGCAGAGAAGACTCATGGAACAGAGTTCATCCAGTTCATAGAATATCAGGGTTGGAAGGGACCTCAGGAGGTCATCTAGTCCAACCCCTTGCTCAAAGCAGGACCAATCGCCAACTTTTGCCCCAGATCCCTAAATGGCCCCCTCAGGGATTGAACTCACAACCCTGGGTTTAGCAGGCCAATGTTGAAACCACTGAGCTATCCCTCCCCCCTGTACAGTTGCCTGTAGAGGTCATAAAGGAATTCCCCCGCCCCCCCCCCCACCCCCACCCCCATGCACAATTGGCGAGGTGTACGCTGTGAGTGGGGTGGGGTGGGCTGAGTCCCTCCAACCTTCATCTGAAGCGTCAGGGATTGACCATAGCAGGAGATGGGACACCTGGTAGGGTGGACCAGTGCTCTAAGATGGTTCAGAGAATCTGTTTCCTTAGCTGTCCTGTTCACATGCTCAGGGTCCAACTGATCTCCAGAGTTGTGGGTGGGAAGGAATTTCCCCCTGGTCGGATTGGCAGGAACCTTTGAGTGGGAGGATGGGGCACTGATCACCTGCTAGGATAATCTGAGTATATCTGACCTAATCAATTCTCGACCATTGCAAGGGCCTCAGGCATTGGTGGAACCTCAGTCTCTCCTGTCCTCTGCCGATGGCACACAACAGTTTTGTCTCCTACAGACTGAAATGTTTTTGGGGTTTTGGGGTTAAAGACAAGTTTTGGGGTTCAGGTAGTGTTGCTAGGTGAAATTTAGTGGCCTGTGAAATACAGGAAGTCAGACTAGATGATCTAATGGTCCCTTCTGGCCTTAAACTCTAGGAAACAATGAAATAGCTGGTGTATGAAAAAAACCAGGATTTGATCTCCCATGTATCTCTTCGCTCTGGGCAGAAATTCTACAGGAGACTTAATATTTCACAAGAAATCTGAAATGCCGTATTTATCTGTCTCCATTGTAACAGCATTCCAAGCATGAAGGAGGAACTAACAAGATTTCCCCTTCCCAGGAAAGACTGCCCATCCGTTATGCAAATTGAATCCTTCAGTTGTAACACCCAGATGCAAACGGAATCATAACTGTAACCTACACTGCCCATCCGTGTGGGATGAGGAGCACTAGTGTTGCTAAGAAATGTGACCCCCATGGTTTGTTCTCTTGCATTTAAGATATTAGCAGAGCTTCATTTAGACAGCCAGAGGAGAAGTCCTTCTGCCTTTTTTGTTCTAACTTCCCCTCTCTCTGATGGAGTTGGCTCCATGGATGCAGAAGACACAAAATGAGGGCCCATAACAAACATAAAACAACTGGGAGAAAAGAAGGAAGACCTCCCCCATAACATTCCCTAGAAACTCAGATTCTCAGGAAAGTTTCCAGGTCCAGAGGCTGTAGGCCAACTCCTCAACTGGTGTAAATCAACACAGCTACAAAGAAGTCAACAGAGGGACACTGGTTTCCAGCAGCTGAGGTTCTGCTCATACAAAAGGAGAACATTACAGCTAATCTGTATGCCTATGCTTTCTAAATGTGTGTGTGAATATAGAATGGATATAGAGAATACAGTGCTGACCCTTACCTCTGTCGGTTACCTCCTGCTCACTCACAAATTTATTCATGTTTTAATCTTTCCTCAACACTTCCTCCAGTCCTTTCTCCAAAGAGCTCCAGTACTGATAGGCAGCTGGCCTCTCAGGCTGTCCTGTCCTGTCCAGGATAGCCAGTTCAGATTATGCAAGCACTATTATGACATCGCTGTGACTGTGACATAGCACATAAACTGCTGCTGACCAGGTAGGTGCTGTGATGACATGGACAAGAGCCTCAAAGGGATTTAGGCTCCTAAGTCGCACTGAAATCAATAGATGTGAGGAACCTAAATACATTTCAATATCTGGGCCCATCCATGTACGCAGTCCAATAGGTGGCTAAATTTGCTCCAGTGTAGAATTTCTCATTCGCTCTAAATCATTTTGAATTTTGGTTCCGTCCCTCTCTCAGTTTGCCACACTTTCCAATATTGGTTTTATTGGAAAATCTGCTCCTGGTTGAATGGATAGAAAATAAAAGCACCGAACAAAGAAAGAGAAGAAACTGCCTTGGAGAATGCACAGTGACACTTGAGTGTGATTGGTTGGTTGCAATGCACAGTGACACTTGAGTGTGGGTGGTTGGTTTCCTTTGCTTTTTAATTCGGTTGATTAAAAAGCTTGATGAAATCTTATTGGACTGTATTACAAATATTGATTTTATATTGTTTTACAATGAATTGAAATTTATTCTTCATTTCCATGTCCCGCCAAACAAATCAACTAAATTATTTTTTGTTGTGTTTAATACAGTGTGGTGTCATATGTATGGCCATAGGTAGAGGCCACACTTGATTTTGGAGATGATGTTGCCTTCAAAGCATTCAGAGTGATGACACTCTTTGCAGTAAACCATATGGAAAAAGAATTCCAATGACATGTGTCCTTTGCTATGTATAAGTGATTTTGTGCCTTACCCTTTCTGATTTTGCCCTTACACGGACATGCTATTCTTTTGTACTCCTCCTTAGTAATTCGTCCATGTTTCCCCATTTTGTAGGATTTCTTTTTGATTTTCAGGTCATTACAAAACTTCTGATGGAGCCATTGGCCTCTTACTATTCTTCCTCTCTTTCCTTTGCATTGGCAGTTGTGCCTTTAATATTGTCTCCTGGAGGTTAAACTGCCAGCTTTCCTGAACTCCTTTATGCCTTAGACTTTTTCCCCATGGGTCGCTACCTACCAATTCTATGAGGATGTTAAAGTCTGCTTTTGGCAGTCCTTCTCCTGTCATTCTCACTCCTTCCTTTCCTTAGAATCATGAAATCTATCCTTCATGATCCCTTTCACCCAAATCACCTTCCACCTTCACATTCACCACCAGCACCTCCCTGCTGGTCAGAATCAAGTCTAAAATGGCTGTCCCCCCGCTTACTTCCTCCATTTTCTGAAACAAAGCATTGTCCCCAGTACATTCCAGGAACTTATTGGGTAATTTTGAGTTTTACCATATTCCTTTTTCAGCAGATGTCTGGGTAGGTAAAGTCCCCCATTACGATCAGGATTTGTGTTTTGCATATTGCTGTTGTTCATTCTAGAAATGCCTCGCCTCCCTCCTCTTCCTGATTTGGTGGTCTGTAATAGACCCCCTACCAGGACCTCACCCCTGTTTAGTCCCTCTTTTATCTTTACTCAGAGACTTTCAACTGGTCTGCTTCTCACCTCCTTCTGGACCTCAGAACAGGTTTACAATGCAATATGTCCTCTCTTTTTTTTCCTGCCTGTCCTTCCTCAACAAGCTATAGCCCTCTATACCAATAGTCCAGTCATGAGATTTATCCCATCAAGTATCTGTGATGCAGTTAAGCTCAGTTAAGATTCATGTACTAAAACTCCCAGTTCTTATTGCTTATTCCCCATTATTATTACTCCTTGCTTGTGTGTACAGACATCTAAGATGTTAAGCGGATGCCCCCATGGATTTCCCTCTTGTTTCTCCTGTAATTCTACTGCAATTTTCCACATCTACTTCTCCCCACACAGCTAGTTCTCTATTAAGGCCACCTTTTTTTACCTGGTGGCTTTTTTCACCTGCCCCCTCTGAACTTAGTTTTAAGCTCTTCTCCTGAGGTTGGTGAGTCAGTGCATGAAGATGTTCTTCTCCTTCTTGGTCAGACGGACCCCATCTCTTCCCAGCAAACCTCCTTCCTGCAATAGCATCCCATGGTAGAGGAAGTCAAAGCCTCCCAGAGATCCATCTTCATAACCCTATTCTGTGGGCATGCCTACCATTGAGTGTGTATTGAGCAGAAAGAACACTCAGTGCAGGAGACAAGGGGACTGAGTTAAACTGCAGATGTCAGGTTCACATACTTCCATTTACCGTGACTAATCTCTTAAGCTAGTGGGGATGGCCACGCTATAAAAATATTTCTGGAGATCAGCATGTGATTATTTGTATTGCAGTACTGCCTCACAGTCCCAGTCACAGAGCAGGATCCCATTGCGCTAGGACCTGTACAAACAGAGAACAAGATGGTCCTTAACTGTCATTAATTAATTAACACATCTTAACAGCACAACAAACAGACAAGAGGATAATAAAGCAAGCAAAAAGCCCCCTTTGACCAGGTACCAGCAGATAACTAATATAGTGCTACCTATTTCGGGAACTTTCTTCCTGAGTTAGGGTCTGATGTGACTCAGCCCCTGTTCCATGCCATTGTGTAAACTGGGGACTCGTACATTTGCACAAGATGGAAAGTATCCAGTGGCACACAGCTGAGGCCTACTCCATTTTTAGTACATAAACAGCAGGCCGCTCTGCAAGAAGCTAAGGGCATGTTCAGCACAGAGAGTTTGCCTGTCTCTGTGCTGGTGTTCTGCACCCCTCACAGTCTACACCTGGCTCCATAAAGTCGGGCCTTTCAAAAATGCAGCATCAGGTAGGAGCATAAATAATTGTAAGAATGCTTGCTCATTGCAGCTGTTAACATCCGGGCAAGGCATCCACATATAAGTCCACTACGGATGGACCAGTGATGGGAAGAGTGTTCATGCATGTGACAAGTAACACCATGAACTATGTCATGCCACAGAACAAATTAAGATCAAGAACAGAACAAGAGTATGTGTGGCAAAACCATGACAAACACTGTGCAGGCATCAAGGAGCTCATAAATTAGCACATCATCACCCCAACACTGCCTCAGCTTGACTTAGAGCTTGGGCAACAGTAGACCCTCAAAAGGAGGAGGCCACAGCTTTACACCCGTGGTCACTGTGATGTTAACTGGCTGCATTTGACAAGAGCTGGATCAGAGGTTGACTTTGAGTGTATTTACAGGGGGCAAGGTTTTCACAACACAAGCCTTGTGCACACACGCAAATAGTGTTCTGCAGCAGTGCAAGTTGAGCTGCAGCAATGAGCAGCGGGATCCTGCTTGGGCTCGTAATTCATACACTTCTCTCACTAATGAGGATCAACAGATTAACCCATACTGAATGCAGCTTGACAATATACCATCACTTAAAACACATTACAGTCAGAGAGGATGATAAATATTCCATTTATACACATTATGTACAAGGCCCAAAATGACTGAGGATGCAAGAAAACAAAGCTGGTAAATACAGAAAATGCATTTGTCATAAATATAAAGGGAAGGGTAAACCCCTTTAAAATCCCTCCTGGCCAGAGGAAAAATCCTCTCACCTGTAAAGGGTTTAGAAGCTCAAGGTAACCTCGTTGGCACTTGACCAAAATGACCAATGAGGGGACAAGATACGTTCAAAAGCTGGGAGGAGGGAGAAAAAACAAAGGGTCTGTGTCTGTGTCTGTCTGTCTGAAATCAGTGGAAGCTAGGAGCCTAAATACCTACTGTAGAATTTGACCCAATAACAACAATAATAATAATTTGCATTTCTAGAGAGATTTTCTTCTTCAAAGCATTTTACACACATGTTTTCTAACTCTCTGCTTCAAATAGAAGCCATTATTGACAGACAATTATATTTTTCCGTCACAGCACAGACAAATAGGAGAGTGAAGAGAATACAGTTTATTAATGGGATTTTAAGCAGGTTCTTGTATGGAAAAAAAATTAAAGATCCAGCACTCAAAAGATGACTCTGCTTAGCTGTGTGCCTTGTGGCTTAAAGCAGAATTCCAAGAACATTACTTTGCTTTTTGAAATGGTTTCTCAATTAATGACAACTCAAAATATCTGCTTCCACCTAGTGGTGCGGGTTTGCATAACGTGTGTTGTTTGTATTCCCTGTTTTCGATATCTTTGCCTAAAAGATAAAATACATCAGAATCTACTGAGACAATTCACACTTCTGCACAAAGCCACAACAGCACTAAGAATGTATATCTTTGTTAGCAAATAGGATCATTAGGGAGAAGGAAAAGGATAATCTCAGAAAGAGGCTCTCTTTCTCCTTCACTTTATTCTATCTAGGTTTTTCTACTGTTCTCATCAATGAAGTATCTGAGTAGCTTCCTCTAGTACATTAATAATATGACTCACATCTGTCATGGTAATATCTTTTATTGGACTAACTTCTGTTGGTGAAAGGAGTGCACAGAGTTCTCCTTCAGGTCCTTGAAAGGTTATTTCTTTCACCAACAGAAGTTGGTCCAACAGAAGATATTACCTCAGCTAGGGTGACCAGATGTCCTAAGTTTATAGGGACAGTCCAGATATTCGCGGTTTAGGCGCCTATCAATCCCACCCCACCCCCATCACGATTTTTCATACTCACTATCTGGTCACCCTATCCCTCACCCACCTTGTCTCTCTAATAGCCTCGGAATGACATGGGAGTTTGTTCTCCTGTCACAGACTGTCCCCTGAGAAAGCTCTATCTACTGCACAGACAAGCCTCATCCTTAGAGTAGAACACTTCATGGTGCCTGAGAAATAGGCCCTGTCAGCCACACCCCTAATCCCAGGGATTTACCTGATATTTTAGATATACTGGGCCCTGGCCACTGAGCCCCTGGAAGAGAAGGACTGCGACCTGGAACCTGACTTGATGTGTTCACGTTGCAGAAGTATGTACACAGTGTCGGAAGGCAAACAACAAACAACACTTCAATGGTCACTGAATGAGGGGCCTGTGGAAAAAAATACTACCATTGTGCAATTCAAGACTGTGTCAAAATGCACGTGCACAGTACTCAGACTCCCTGAATCCTGGCATTTCCGAACTTTCCATTGCTCAGTTTTGCAAACTTACTAATTGTTATTTTCATGCAGATTTTTATGTATTTGTTGGGCGTCTAAAGATATAAAAATACAGACATCGGTTCATATCATTGTCGTGCAAACATCCCCATTTCATTGTTTGTTTTTAAAGAAAAAAGTACAGGACTAGGTTCTGGCAATTTCTGTATTGAGCTGTAAAGAAAGATATTTTTAAGGGTTTTGAACTGTCGAAACAGAGGCACAGAGAATGTCTCACACAGGGAGGAGTGGGTGATGCAGTGCACACTTTCCCAAGCCAGCAGAGCTGCTGGACCCCAAGAGATTCCCCTTCTATTCCTGAGTCAACCTTTGCCAGAAGCAAGCAGACAGAAGGACAAAAGTAGTTCTCCATTTTAATAAAGGCTCTTGTAACTTCCTGGGTAAACTGGTCCCTTCCATTCTTTAGCTGACTATTACTCAGGCTCTTTTCTTACTGGCAAACTTGAATTTTGATTTTTCTACGTCATGGCCAGTCTTTATCGTCTCTCTTGTAAACTTGAATATGCCAATCTCTGAGACGACATACTTTCTTGTTTTTTCCTGATTCGGCAATCATAGCTTTGGGGATTGAGCTCCCATTTAAGGTACTTTTAATGATGACCCCCAGTCCTTTATTTCATCTATCAGGATGTTCAAAGAGAGCAGCTACTCTTCACTGAACGCCACTGCTCTGACTTTGGATTCCCTTGTAGAATGTGTGGGGCTGGGGTAGTTGTCTCAGCTGGATTCTTAATCCAGAGGAAAGACGCTCTCCCCTGTTCAATCAAGATCAGGAATGGCACATAGATTTGGGAGAAAAAGTACATTTTACTTTTACTCTATTTTCTTATTTCTCAAAAGGAACAGTACAACAAAGATAAAAACATTGTGAATAATCAATATAGGTATTGATGTATCTCGTCTGAAATGGGACAGCTGCTCTTCTACTCTCGGGATGGATGCTATATCAATAGATAAGATAAAAAGACAGGCCTAACTGAGAGACTGAACCCATATGAGGGCCAAATTCTGCTCCTCCGTTACATGAGTATGTCGCTCCCCGACTAGGGCCCAAATCTGTGTAAAGAAGAGTAAATCTGGTTCCAAGGGAGTATCGAACAACTACCAAACTGTATAAGAAGGGTGGATGAGTCTAAACTATAAAGACAGTTCCAAATATGGACTGCAGTTCAGGAAAGCAGCCTTATTCATCCGAGCATATGAATGATGTAAGAAAATTCTGAAAATGTGGATCTTAGATCATGGTCATAATTTAAAAAAATTAATTGACACAGTGGACACCATTCACATTTGAAACATAAAGTAGCTTAAAACTGTCCTAGCTTGAAGTGGTGTGAAACTGCTTCAGGAAATGAGGTCCTCTTACAAGTGTAGATGTGAGGTTGCATATGTGGTAAAGCCATGTATACAGAATACATGCTGATCTTAATCCTACAAATTTCCTAAACACTATACAGAATATCTAATTGCTTATTTTTAAATCCTAATCAGAGGAAAATTAAAATGATTTGTGCAAATAATTGAATTCTAAGGATTGTGTAACAACAAACACTCTTATTTTCTAGATCTACTGAGAGCTAGCTCTGAGAGAACAAAACAGTATTTTCAGTGTTTATGGTTCTTTACTGAAGCAGGTCTATTCTTTATCGAAGAACAGGAAAACAAAAGAATTCACAATATTGTTATCCCTTTTGACATGAGTAATTAGTGAATATTTTGGGTCTTGTGAGTTGTTTCCATTGGGGGAGAAATGGGTGATGGAGTCAGGTATTTTTTTGACACAATCCTGCTTATTTACAAAGAATGTACACAAAGTTCTATTTCCCTAACGACAGCAGGAATAGTTTCTTGGCTCACAATTCCAAGCCTCTTTCTATCCAGCAGTCTACCCTAAAGCGCGCGTGCTCTCTCTCTCTCTCTCTCTCTCTCTCTCTCTCTCAACTTTTTCTGAGATCACACTACAAATACTTCTCTGGGGCTCCTTTGTGCTTCTGCGGTGTCACACTCCCTCTCTTCCTCTCCCCGCCCGAACCCCATCTCCCTGCATTTGCATTCAGACCCTAGTGAAAGCCACTTCCACTGTATGGCTCAACTCCTAGTCCAACTTTACTTGATGGTGACTTCTATTAAGTCAGCCATCTGTTCCACAAAAGAGCTTGATTGTTTTTACATTGATCCTGAATAAAGGACAACTGGTATGCCCACCAGCTTCAATAAGGCTTCCCCTTTCCCCAGCATAACTACCTGTTTTCATGTTGTTTTTATAAATCTGTATCTTGTACATGTCCGCAAAACCCACAGCATTCTTTTATTTTTACTAACCTGAAACAGGATATTGAATGCATAATTTCAGTTACACCAATGTAAATCTGTGGTAATTCATTGGAATTAGTCCATATTTATCCTGGTGGCAAAATATGTTAGCACGTCACTAGAGAAAACATGACACTTTTTGATAATTGTTATTGTTGCCGGCACCCAGTGCCGAGAGGCTAAACAACAGCTGAGGTTGGTTCGCTACCCGCTGTGCTACACCCAATAATCACAACGGGGTGGAGAAGCAGAAAAGTTTATTTGCAGCTGCAAAAAGGTACAGGGAGAATAGAATCTCCAATCCTGCACCCAGAGCAGGAAGTTACACAGGCTTTTATACATCCTTTTTCCCAGCATACCTATCCAATAGCAAGCTGCCCTAAGTATCCATATAGCCAGCCAATCCAGTTCCCAGCTAGTTCCCTTGTTCTCTGTATCATTTGTTAAACTATACATAAAGCTGCTTTAGTCAGCATTGTTCTTCCATATCTGCCCTGTTTGGCCTTGTTTAGTTTCAGGCAGTCTGACTCTGCAACATATTGTTGCAGATCCTCAGCATAACTGCTGCGAGTGCTTCCAGGCGGGCGGGGGGGAGGGGGGGAAGGACACCTGGACCTAGTGCGAGGGGGCCTCATCGACACTCGTGGTCTTCCATCCCCTCGAGTTACCTAGTGGCCATGCCCCAGTGTCCCCACTGAACTCCCACATCTGAACTCCCAGCCAGAGCCCGTACGTGCTCCACCACTAGAGGCCCTGATGCAGCAAGCCACCCCATACAGCAAAACAAAACCACTTCCCACATGGCATTAGGATGGCAAACGATAATAGAGAAAGATAAGAACTTGCTATAACAGGGGTTCTCAAACTTCATTGCACCACGACCCCCTTCTGACAACAAAAATTACTTCGCGACCCCAGGAGGGAGAACCAAACCCTGAGCCCGCCCAAGCCCCAGCTCCCCCGGGCCAGAAGGGGCCAAAGACAAAACCCAAGGGCTTCAGGCCCAGGCAGGGGGCGGGGGGAGCTGTAACCTGATCCCAGGGCTGAAGCCCAAATCTCAGCCCTGCTGCCCAGGGCTCAGGCTTGGGCTTCAGCCCTGGGCCCAGGCAAGTCTAACTCCAGCCCTGGTGACCCTATTAAAAAGGGATCCCGACCCACAGTTTGAGAACCGCTGTGCAGTAACATGCACTGATTATTGGTGATACTTGGTTTCCTCACAAAGACATGCACAAGGTTACATGGAACTCACCAGATGGTTAAACCACAAACCAGACTGAACACATGCCAGGAGACCGGGTTGTAGGCGGTCAGGCATAGTGGTCAGAGTGGGAGTCATACCTAGTGGTGAGTGTCCAAATGCCAAAAGCAGGGATTGAGACAGGGCCAAAACCAAGAAGCAGGTCCAAAGATTAGAACTAGAGTCAGAATCCAAATGCCAGAGCCAAGAATCAAGTAGGGTGACCAGACAGCAAATGTGAAAAATCGGGATGGGGGTGGGGGGTAATAGGAACCTATATAAGAAAAAGACCCCCAGATCAGGACTGTTCCTATCAAATTGGGATATCTGGTCACTCTAGAATCAAGAGAGAGTCGGAGTCAGGAATCAGAGCCAAGGGTCAGAACCGGATCACCGGGGCCAGGGAAGAAGGGAGCAGGGCTTGTTCTGAGGAAGGAGCAAGGCTGGGTGTAGGACAGGATCTGGGCTGAAGCTGTGGAGGAGCAGAGCAAAAGCAGGGCTTGGCAAGAGCTGAGCCCAGGGAGGCAGAGAATCACTGAGCACCCAGTGAGCGACTGCTGCTGCTGAGTTTAAGAACCAGGCAGCTAACTTCTTCAGCCAATCTGGCAGGGTGGTCCAAGCAGGATAGTGTCGGAGGATGGTGCCGTGGGGAAGGCGAGCAGAGCTTCATCATCATGGGCTTGCTTCTGGACGGCGCCGTGCCTTGTGGGGCCGGAGGTCTATCTTGCCTCAAAGGAGGTCTCAAATAACATTCAGGGACAACACCTGAGCAGGAAGCCCTTCTCCTCCACCAGTAGTGAAGTAAAAGGGGTGGGATTTGGCGTTCCTTGGATGGAACATGTCTGGCAACCTTCACTACATGTGGGGTGAAGCGCAGAGTAATCTATCTATTTGAGACTGCTGTGTGGGCATGAGTGTATGCTTTCCTCGATTAGGCTTGTTTCACTCTTGTGAGCAAAACCCATAATTGGTGGTGTATTCTTGTATTGGGTTTTATCACGTTTGCGATGGAGCACACTATGAGACTGAGTACAGCAGCGATAAACTTTCTGTTATTACTAGGGCCCTACCAAATTCACAGTCCATTCTGGTCAATTTCATGGCCATAGGATTTGAAAATAAGACAATTTCACATTTTCAGAAGTTTACCCCTGAAATTTCAGGCTGTTGTAATAGTGGGGGCCCCAACCCAAAAGGGGATGGGGGAGTGTTGCAAGGCTGCTCTTGGGGCATTGCAGGATTGACACCCTCACTTCTGTGCTGCCTTCAGCAGGGATGGAGACCCCCTGCATCCAGACCTACCCCCACAGAGTCCCCCCTGCATCTGGATCTATGCTGAGCTCCCCCTCCCTGCATCCAGACCCATGCTCTGACTAGCCCCCTGCACCTGGACCATCCCAAATGAGCCCCCCATCCCACTGAACCCCCCAGCACCTGGACCCTCATGCTGAGTCCTCAGCACCCAGCCTCCCCTGCTGACCCCCAACCACCTTCATCTGGACCCCCTGCACAGTCCCATTCCCCCTGCACCCGGAACCCTCACTTCTGAGTCCCGGCCTGCAACCAACATGCGCAAATTAGGGCCCGCGGGACCGGCCTGTCCGGCCCACCTGAGCTCCCGGCCAAGGAGGCGAGCCCCGGCCCCTCCCCCGACCGCCCTCCCCCCATCCAACGCCCCCGGCTCCCTGACTCTCTCCGCAAACCCCTGCCCCTCATCCAATCCTGCCCCCGCTCGCCGGAGCCGGTCCCGCCGCTGCAACGCTCCATGGCAGGAGCAGCGGGCAGAGGGCGAGCGGCTGCGGGGGAGGGGCCGGGGTTCGCTCCCCGGCTGGGAGCTCAGGCGGCCGGACAGGACGTGGGCAAACGACGTCTGGCCCGCAGGACCGTCCTGTCCAATCCCCGGCCCCTCCCCCGCTGCCTCCCCTCCCCCGGGGTGTGGATAGGGGACAGGGAGTGGGGGGGTTTGGGGTCCCGGGGGCAGTTAGGGTGCGGGGGTCTCTGGAGGGGGCGGTCAGGGGACAGGGAGCAGGGGGTTGGATGGTTCGGGGATTCTGAGGGGGGCAGTCAGGGGGCGGGAAGTGGGAGGGGGTGGATAAGGGTGGGGGCCATGCTATTTGGGGAGGCCTAGCCTTCCCTACCCGGCCCTCCATACCATTTTACAAGCCCATGTGGCCCTCGGGCCAAAAAGTTTTCCCACTCCTGCCTTAGTGACACAGTGGGCCTGGCTCATGGCTCTGAGAGTGAAGGCGCAGCCTGGCCAGTTGGAAACTGGTCCATGAGATCTCTGTGCTTCTCTGAGCCATGTGGCTCCTGATCATCGTCAGCTCTCAGACACGCCAGCATGACCCCCGGTCTGAGTCCTGTAGGCCTAGAGAGCGCTAAGCCCCTGCTGTGCCCTGTGATTCTGCTGCAGAGAACGACAACCTCCGGCCTTCTCAGTGCAGCTCTCCCCTCTCCTGCCTGGGAGCTGACCCTTAAAGCACGCTTCCCCGGATTTGTATTAGGCGTGTTTTGTAGATTGTCAAACTGAGGCACAGAGAGGCCAAATGACTCTCCCAAAGTCACAGAGGGAGTTGGTGGCAGAGCTGAGCATGACAACCTGGAGTCCTGGTCCCCTGCCCACCAGGGGAGATGGTGCTCCACAACCCCCCGTGTCTTATCTGGTTTGACCTACATGGTTCCAGAGAAGGCCTGGCTGTTCATCTGCCTTTGTCAGGGCAATGTGCATGAAAGGCCAGGATTCCCTGAGCCTGGGAGGGAATCTGTTACCCTGAGTAATGGTGGGGCAGAAGGGGATTGAAGGCCAGAGCCTGAGAGGTGAGAGTCGAGAGGCTGCTCCCCTGTGTCCACTGCTAACTCTCCCCCTTGAGCGTGTTGCTTTGGGCCAGGTCTGGCAGAGCTGCACCCAGTAGTGGGTTTGCGGTGGCCGTGGCATCTCCGATGAAAGGCCGAGTACTAATAACAGGTGCCCACCATACCGGCAAGCTGCCTGACTGCCAGCGTCACACCAGTGCTGCTGCCGAGCTCTGCTGTGGGTCCAGGGCCAGGAAACGTGCTCGGGAACGGGCACTCGTGCAGCCCGCGGAGCTAACCTAGGGGCGGCTGTGTGTGAGGAGCCCAGCTTGGCTGTTCCAGGCCCCCTGTGTCCTAGTGCATGGGCAGCAATGCGGACGCACTGACGGCCAGGCGAGAGCAGAGCCTGGGTATTCGGGCTGCTGCTCACAGCTGGTGTGGACACGCTGCCTCCTTTGCTATGCGAGAGACATGCCTGGCACTTCCCATGCCAGACGCCCTGCGCAGCTCTCAGCAGGAGCCCGGCCTTTACACCCTGCTGCAGCTGCATTGCCTGCTCCTGCTGCTGCTGGAAGGGCAGATGCTGGTTCCTGATGGGGAGCATCTGGCAGTGCCCGTTCTGCTGGGGCCAGTCACCAGGGCAAAGTGTACTTGGCAACGAATTGAAAAGAGAAAATGGCAGAATGAATGCCAAGCCGGATACCAATGCTTCTGGGAATGCCAGCCTGGGCCCCAACTCCAGCTAAGGAGGGTGGCAGATCTCCTGCCTTCAGAAGCCTGTCTGTGGCCAACTCCCCCTTCTGTCTGAACAGCGGCATGCAATGCTGTCAGCCCCTCTGGGGGTGCAGTCAGCGTCCATCTCACAGTTGTCTTGTGGCTGATCTGCCCAGTGTGGGGGCTGCTTTATTGGGGCGTTGAGTTCCCTCCTTTGCCCGGCACCAGCTCTCACTAAGGCTGTTGGCCTTCTGGAGCATCCTCCTTTGCATCTAGCTTGCAGCCGAAGGCACAAACCTCGTGCACAAGAGCAAGTTGACACCTCGCTGCCTCCCACCGGGCATTGCCATCCTGTGCAGGGGTGAGGTCACTCCCTGAGTAGTTCTCCTCACAGGTCGCTGCTCCCCACTTGGAGTCTCTTTTTCGCATTGCCCTTCTCAGCTAATGTGTTGTGTGTGGACACAGCCCCTAATGTGAACAAAGACCTGGACCCTGCAGCTCCAGGCCAGGCCACGATTGAAGAGATGCCGTCAGCGTGGGGCTCGCACCAGCTGCTGGGCAAGAGGGACCCTGGCTTTGATTCCACCTGGCAGTTCCTGTGGGCCTAGACAGCAGCAGGTTCAGGAGAGTGGGTGTTCTGCACTTGTTAGACTCTGCACTGAGCTCTGGGAGCGGGCGGGGAGAGTGAGTGGGTGGGTGGGTGGGGGGGCTATGTCTACACTGCAGTGAACCCCACAGCTGGCCTGGGTCAGCTGACTTGGGCTGAGGGGCTATAAAACTGCTGGCTGGGGGACCTGTGCTCTGCTTCCCTGCAGAGAGGTGGGGGAAATCTCCTCCTCGGTTGCTAGGTGTGACTGCCCTGGCTTTTGGGCCTCCCCTTGTCTTTTCTGATCCTCCACTGACACGGGTCAGTTTCAACCAGTCCTTAATGACCCATTCATTCAACTTCAGACAGCGTGACCCAACACCTCTTAAGAACGGCCATACAGGGTCAGACCAAAGGTCCATCCAGCCCGTATCCTGTCTTCCAGCAGTGCCAAGGTGCTGGAACTAGGAGTGCTGGGGGTGTGGCAGAACCCTCTTGCTTGAAGTGGTTTCCCTCATATAGTGCATTTAGTTTTGTTCAGTGGCTTTGAGCACCTCCACTATAAAAATGGTGCCAATGCCCCTACAGCAGTGGCCAGTGCCAGACGCTTCAGAGAGAATGACCAGAAGAAGGCAATTTCGAGTGATCCGTCCCCATCATCCAGTCCCAGGTTCTGGTGTTCGGTGGTTTAGGGACACCCAGAGCACGGGGTTGCATCCCTGACCATCTTGGCTAATAGTCATGGATGGACCTGTCCTCCAGGAACTTCTCTCATTCTTTTTGAACCCAGCTGTATTTCTGGCCTTCACAACATCCCCTGCCAATGAGTTCAACAGCTTGTCTGTGCACTGTGAAGAAGTACTTCCTTATGGTAGTTTTAACCCACTGCCGATAAATTTCATTGGGTGACCCCCTGGTTCTTCTGACACGTGAAGAGAGAACGAACATTTCCTTCTTCATTCTTTTCACACCACTCGTGATTTTATAGACCTCCCGTCGTTGTCAATTTTTCCAAGCTTGTGAAAAGTCCCAGTCTTTTTAATTTCCCCTCCTACGGGAAGCTGTTCTACCCCCTTCATCATTTTTCTTGCCCTTCTCGGTACCCTTTCCAACTCTAAGATACCTTTTTTGAGATGGGTCAATCATCTGTGCATAGTATACAACTTGTGGGCATACCATGGATTTATATAGAGACATTATGGCATCTTCTGTCTCATTATCTATCCCTTTCCTAATGGTTGCTAACATTCTGTTCGCTTTTTTGACTGCTGCTGCACACTGAGCAGATGCTTTCAGAGAACTATCCACAGTGAGCCCAGGATCTTTCTTGAGTGGTAACAGCTCATCATTGATATGATAAACCCCTCTCATTTTATATGTATTGTGGGGATTATGTTTTCCAATGAGCATTACTTTGCACTTACCAACATGGAATTTCATCTGCCATTTTGTTGCCCAGTCACCCAGTTGTCTGAGATGCCTTTGTAATTCTTCACGGTCTGCTTTGGACTTATCTGTCTTGAGTAAGTTTCTATCATTTGCACTTTTTGCCACATCACCATTTACCCCCTTTTCTAGATCATTTATGAATATGTTGAACATCACTAGTCCCCGTACAGATCCCTGGGGGACACCACTGTTTACCTCTCTCCATTCTGAATATTGACCATTTATTCCTATCCTTTGCTTCCTGTCTTTCAAGTTACTGATCCATGAGAGGACTTTCCCTCTTATCCCGTGAGTGCTTACTTTGCTTAGGACTCCCACCAAAGCCTCTTTGTCAAAGGCTTTCTGAAAGTCCAGAAACCTCATGTCTCCTGCTTTGCCCCATGGGCATTTTAACCCTCTGGACCCATTGGGTAACAGTGTGAAGTGCAGAGGGAAACTGAGGCATGCATAGAATTAATTAAAAATATTACAGAAAATTCCCACTTTATTATGCTCTAGTAGGTTTTAAACCTGATGCTGCACATGGAAATGTGTCCAACTGTCTCTCAGGCATGGGCCATGCCCCTTGTGTGCTCCTTTCTCCCCAATATCACACTTGTGACAGAGTGCTCCTAAGCAGGGCACAGCTGGGCACCTGGGAACAGAGCTGAGCCTCCCCTGAGCACAGCCAAGGTCACTGACTCTCAGGAGAACTGGTGGCTTTCTTAAAGTCCCAGCTCCTGGAGTCATGTGAATTTGTGAGAATTCCAGTTTTTGCTTAGCCAATGAAGTCAGTGTCTAGCGCTCATGGCTGGGGAGCACAGTCCAGCAGCTCCATGGAGAGATGAATAAAGAATCCAAACTGATCAGTTTTGTAATCCCATGATTTTGGGGGCCTCACTTCTGAGCTCTGAAGCTGGTGATGCTGCATAGATGGTGGGCTCTATGTGCCTATTAGCTCCAAAGTACGCTAGCAACAACCAGCACAGAGATGTCCTCTGAAGTAGCTGACAGTGTTAATGAGGGGAGCTGCAAGGCTTAGCTGAGCCACTGGGTGGGAAAGGGTGGGTTGTGGGTTGGGATGCTGGGTGGGGCAGGGCAGGCTGGAGAGAGTGAGGTGGCAAGTGGGGAAGACTGATTGGGCGACAGAGGGAAGGCTGGCTGAGGGTGTCAGGGAAGGCTTGTGGGGAAGGGGGTGGGGCGGTGGCAGCAGCAGGTGCTGGAAGGAGGGTGGCAGGCACTGGGTGGGAAGTTGAGGGGGTGTTGGTTGCGGGAGGCTGGGTTGGGGGAAGCAGGTGCTGGGTGGGAAAAATTGGGGGGCTGAGACATGGGGGGCATGGGCGGTGGGCTAGGAGGCGCAAAGGCTAGGCTGGGATTGGCAGATGCCTGGCAGGGAAGGCTGGGCTGGTGGGGTGGGGAAGGCCACGGGCACTTTGCTTGGCCTTTCCACACAGCATCTGTCTGTCCAGCCCCGTTATCAGGGCGTGGCCTCGCTTGCTGATCAGTCTTCAGAGGCTGTTGCTGCAGTGCAAAGGCAATAAAGAGCTGGATTAACCTGACTGCTTCTGCTCCATGCCTCAGTGGGCATCCTGCATGAGAGCCGGCATAGGGACCCTTGCATCCTTAGCAAAGCTCCCTGCCAAGGGGTTCTCCCAGGCAGCCTTTCCTTCTGTGCCAGAGCTTTGGGGTGAGAGGAGATGGCTGCCCTGGCAGGAATCTGGGGTGAGAGGAGATGGCTGCCCTGGCACGAATCTGCGTCCCATTGATCCAACACCCTTTGTCCCTTTGGTGGCTGTTAACATCATCACGGGCTCGTCTGTGAGCCTGTGTGGGATAGAGGGCGGCTGCAGTTCATTGATCCCTCACCCTCGTTATCTGTAGCCTCTTCCTGGCCGATAAGGGGGCTCGAGGGTGAGGGCAGGGCGGGGCCTGGAGCCTGAGCTTTGGCAACCTGCCACCGACTGCCATGCCGGTGTTACGGTAACACCAGGACTCTGATTTGAACTCTGCTTCATGCTGTCACCTTGGGCCTGGAGCTTCGCCACCTGGCGTTCGCCTGAAGGTGGCGAGTGGTTTTCTTCTAATGTCTGAGCCAAATCGGTGCAGCTGTTTGAGTCCCACAAGGTGGGTCTCTACGCTGTGATGTGGAGAATGAACTCTGCGGGTGGGGCAAGGGCTCTGCTGCTGGGGCAGCGGGGGCCTACTCGCCAGGCCAGTTCTCTAAAGTCAGCCCTTGTATCTTAAGAACATAAGTGTAACCTTTCTGCCTGTCAGAGTTGGCAGCAACAAGGGCCGGGTTCAGTATCTAGGGGTTCCATTCCAATAACACAATGGAAAACCGGCTCGAGCCCCCACCCAGTGACCTGGGACAAATATATACCACCCCCGCTGGGCGCCTCCATGAGGCAATATTTCCCCTCTCGCAAGCACAGAGTCTGAGTGTAGCAAAAAGCCTTTTAATAACAGAGAGAAACAATGTGGCATTATGTTGGGGAAACACCACCAACAGGATTCATAACACAACCCATGAGCCAAAACCCCACCCCAAGCAAATTGGGGCATGTCCTTTCCCTTTGGTTCTTGAGTTCAGCAACTCAAAATCACCCAAAGTCCCGAAAGTCCAACGACCCAAAAGTCTCTGTCCCTGGTCAGGGCAGCCCCAGAGTTCAAAAGTTTATCTGCAGAGTTTTACCTCCCAACCTGGGTGGAGACTGGGGTTAAGGGGCACCTTAAATGGTCCAAAGCTGATGGCCCCACCTCTCCATGGGGCTCTGCTTTGCCAGCCACCCCATGAGTTGCTCTCGGCATCCAACAAACTGCTCTGCTCCCCGAGCCGCTCTGCTCCGCTCGCCATCCCGCAACTGCTCCACCATATGTCTTCAGCCTCCCCCACTACTTAACACAACACTCAGTGATTTCAGCTCTTAGTAAGTTTAGCTCTTTCATGATTTCAGCTTCTAGTAGGGGAGCCTCAGTGTGGGTGCACCATTAGCCCAAAGTGAATTCAGCTCAGCAGCCTGTAACTAGACTCCTAATGGAATCAAAATTATAGTGGAAAGAGGAAGAAGTGCAATTAGCATGTAAGGCCCTCACGAAAGGCGGGGGGGGGCGCATACCACCAAGTATTAATACCTGTCCCCAGCCTCTCTCCCTTCACAGAGTTTTGGAACCCATGTTCCTTGCCTAGCGAGTGAAACTTAGTTGATGGAGAGTCCCTCCATCATAACAAAAGACCAAGTACAGTTCCATTGTCCTTGATTCCCATAATCAGGGTAATAACAATTTATTCTTCCTGCCCCAATAACAGAGACAATGGGGATCCCACAGCAGCCAAAGTGACCATTTGGGCAGCTATGGCCTCATTCTAGGCGGGCTGGGTGTGCCTATGCAAATGAGATCGGCCCCTGAAGTTCTTTTCCACAACTTGCCACACCTCACCACCAGATGTCAGGGTGGAGCTCATCCCGATTCTGCTTCCGAGAGGAAAGTGATCAGGAACAGTCAGCATGGATTCACCAAGGGCAAGTCATGCCTGACTAAACTAATTGCCTTCTATGATGAGATAACTGGCTCTGTGGATGAGGGGAAAGCAGCGGATGTGTTATTCCTTGACTTTAGCAAAGCTTTTGACACGGTGTCCCACAGTATTCTTGCCAGCAAGTTAAAGAAGTATGGGCTGGATGAACGGACTATAAGGTGGATAGAAAGCTGGCTAGATTGTTGGGCTCAGTGGGTAGTGATCAATGGCTCCATGTCTAGTTGGCAGCCAGTATCAAGTGGAGTGCCCCAAGGGTCGGTCCTGGGGCCGGTTTTGTTCAGTATCTTCATTAATGATCTGGAGGATGGCATGGATTCGTGTTTGCAAGTTTGCAGATGACACTAAACTGGGAGGAGAAGTAGATAGGCTGGAGGGTAGGGATAGGATACAGAGGGACCTAGACAAGTTGGAGGATTGTGCCAAAAGAAATCTGACGAGGTTCAACAAGGACAAGTGCAGAGTCCTGCACTTCGGAGGGAAGAATCCCATGCACCGCTGCAGACTAGGGACAGAAAGGCTCGGCAGCAGTTCTGCAGAAAAGGACCTATGGGTTACAGTGGACGAGAAGCTGGATATGAGTCAGCAGTGTGCCCTTGTTGCCAAGAAGGCCAATGGCATTTTGGGATGTATAAGTAGGGGCATTGCCAGCAGATCGAGGGACGTGATCGTTCCCCTCTACTCGACATTGGTGAGGCCTCATCTGGAGTACTGTGTCCAGTTTTGGGCCCCACACTACAAGAAAGATGTGAAAAAATTGGAAAATGTCCAGCGGAGGGCAACAAGAATGATTAGGGAACTGGAACATGTGACTTATGAGGAGAGGCTAAGGGAACTGGGATTGTTTAGTCTGCGGAAGAGAAGAAGGAGGGGGGGATTTGATAGCTGCTTTCAACTACCTGAAAGGGGGTTCCAAAGAGGATGGCTCTAGACTGTTCTCTGTGGTAGCTGATGACAGAACAAGGAGTAATGGTCTCCAGTTGCAGTGGGGGAGGTTTAGGTTGGATATTAAGAAAAACTTTTTCACTAGGAGGGTGGTGAAGCACTGGAATGGGTTACCTAGGGAGGTGGTGGAATCTCCTTCCTTAGAGGTTTTTAAGGTCAGGCTTGACAAAGCCCTGGCTGGGATGATTTAGTTGGGGATTGGTCCTGCTTTGAGCAGGGGGTTGGACTAAATGACCTCCTGAGGTCCCTTCCAACCCCGATATTCTATGATAAGTCTCTGCCTGCGCTAGAGCTTAAGTCTTTGCAGTTAATGTAACCCTTCTGAAACAGGAGGGAAGTTACTCAATGTTCCAGCTGAGGCCACGTCTATATTGGGAGCATTTTGCCAGTACAGGTAAACTAGTGTGGACATAGAAGAGCACTACTGTCCCCCACTGAATGAAGAGCCTTTACCCTTAGAAAAGAGCAAGAATACAAAGAGGACGAACCCACTGCTCAGGCTTGCTCTGCATGGCTTTTCTATCACTATAGCGATGTTGGCTAGGGGTGTGATTCCTAACCAATACCATCATACCAGGACATCATCTTAACACGTGGATGTGCTTATACCAGTACAACTAATATACACTAGCACTGGAGAGCTTAAAATAAGATACTAGACTGAGAGGACAAAAGAAAGGAGCAGATTCTCCTCTTAAATATACAGCATTCTCGCCCAGGATAGAAGACTGAGAAGAGGGACTTGCAGACAGATGTACACTGAATAGAGTTATTAGCAATATAAAAAAAGATGGCTTAGCAGCTCTCCTGCTCTGATTGCAAAGTAAAGAATTAACTGCAACATCAGATCACTTCTGCTTTGGCCAGCCAGAAGGCATCCATCTAACACTGGCTGCATTTGCTCCATGGCCTGTATTGGGAAGTAAATACCCTGGTCCCATGAGTGAACTGTTGGAAGAGAATAGGATCCCATCACTGAGCTAGGTATTCTGAAGAACCTGTTTCGCCTTTCTTCAGGGTAAATGCACTGATCTGAAGGGCATGACTAAATATGAACGGGATGCTTTTATGAAGTGGTAAATGGATGAGCGATATAAATATGAAATAAAGACGGCTTCTTCCAGCCTAATAGCAAGTGAATGCATCCTTCTAGCAAAAGGCAGCACAGCGTACTGAGCTCACCATGCATTAGCATTTACAAAAATATGATTTCCCAAGTGCATTAGAGACCTTAACATCCCATCCTACCTTCCTGCACTTTATAAGATGATAGGGAAACCAACAGGCCCTGATTTGATGATAGTTATCATAGGGACATTGTATTAACCTCTCCGGATCCAAAGCATCAACTGGAAGAGAAGGAATAAAAAGACAAAAGAAAACATTCTGTAAAACAAGATCTAAGTTCATCATCAACACAATTAACAAGAGTGGAAACATACTAGCTACTGGAGCTGCCCTCTAACGGGGTTAAGCCATCAATTTTTAATAGCCGAGACAAAAATGCTAAACTGCTAAGTCGGCACTCACTGTGTGTACCCAACCAAATTCACTTCGGATTTTGGGTGAGTGGAATGTTCAATTAAAAATGAGGAAAGCGCAATCAGTAGGGCAGAGTGGCCAGTACATATTAATGACTATACTTATGCAGAACAGTGAGCTGGAAATAAACATTACTATAAAACCCCTTGAAGCTACCAAATTAGCTAGTTGTTCAGCAGTGAAATGCTAAGGATTGGCAGAAGCACGGCATTCTGAAGTAAATCCTTTTGCATTTACCTTCAGACTCCAAGGCCATCTCTGCTGGATTAAGAAAAAAATCAAACTCAAACAAACATGTCTGGAGTTAAGGATGCAATTTGCACTATAGTGCACTTGGCCCTGTAAAGTGCAGAGGTTGGCAGGTGCTTAAGAGCCCAACACTCACTGAACATAGTGAGGGGCTAAGTCACAGGCACTTTTTGAAAATGTTCCCTCCTAGTCCATACTATGACTCAGAGACAGGCACGAATCACCTTAATCACTTAACAGTTACACAGAAGGGACAAGGTAGGGGAGGACCAACTTCTGATAGTGAGAGACACAAGCTTTCAAGCATACATAGACCGCTTCTTCAGGATTCAGTTTGTGTCCGTGCAGCAGCTTTCTTGCCATCACAAATGTGTCTCCCCTCACACCTTCCATGCTATTTATCCATGTTTGTATCAATGTACAGAGGGCATGCACAGAAGGAACATGGGCCAATGGACTGTGGGAGGTTTTCTAGATAGCTGGAAGTAAGGAGGATGGGCCAGATTGATTACATAAATCAGTATTTTTCAACCTTTTTGATACCAGGGACCAGCTTAGAATCATTGAATATCAGGGTTGGAAGGGACCTCAGGAGGTCATCTAGTCCAACCCCCTGCTCAGCACAAGACCAACACCAACTAAATCATCCAAGCCAAGACTTTGTCAAGCCGGGCCTTAAAAACCTCTAAGGATGGAGTTTCCACCATCTCCCTAGGTAACCCATTCCAGTGTTTCACCACCCTCCTAGTGAAATAGTGTTTCCTAATATCCAACCTAGACCTCCCCCACTGCAACTTGAGACCATTGCTTCTTGTTCTGTCATCTGCCACCACTTTGAACAGCCTAGCTCCATCCTCTTTGGAACCCCCTTTCAGGTAGTTAAAGGCTGCTATCAAATTCCCCCTCACTCTTCTCTTCTGCAGACTAAATAACCCCAGTTCCCTCAGCCTCTCCTCATAAGGCATGTGCCCCAGCTCCTTAATAATTTCCGTTGCCCTCCGCTGGACTCCCTCCAATTTGTCCACATCCTTTCTCTAGTGGGGGGACCGAAACTGGACGCAACACTCCAGGTGTGGCCTCACCAGTGCCAAATGGAGGGGAATAACCACTTCCCTCAATCTGCTGGCAATGCTCCTACTAATACAGCTCAATATACCATTGGCCTTCTTGGCAACAAGGGCACACTGCTGACTCCTATCCAGCTCCTCATCCACTGTAATCCCCAGGTCCTTTTCTGCAGAACTGCTGCTTAGCCAGTTGGTCCCCTGTCTGTAGCAGTGCATGGGATTTCCTTCCTTCCTTCCTTCCTTCCTTCCTTCCTTCCTTCCTTCCTTCCTTCCTTCCTTCCTAAGTGCAGAACTCTGCACTTGTCCTTGTTGAACCTTATCAGATTTCTCTTGGCCCAATCCTCCAATTTGTCTAGGTCACTCTGGACCTTTCCCTACCCTCCAGTGTATCTACTTCTCCTCCCAGTTTAGTGTCACAAATGGCTACTTGTGATGAAGTGGAAAGTGTCTTAGTGTTTGTATGAATACTGTGCACACCTCAGTTTTCCCTATGTGTTGCACAAGTATCTAGGTGGTGGGATAAGGGTGTGTGACCTTTGCAGATACCCCGAGAGGGAAGGTGCAAGTGCCTTCTAGCTCCCTGGGCCCAGACAATAGATGTATCTTGGCAACTGATTGCCGGGCCGCATCCTCTGCAAGAGCCAGCTGGAGGAATTGGAGAACAAAGGGAGGTGGAGGCCAGGTGACCGGTTTGCCTGGGGAACAGCATACAGGATGGAGGAGGGGCAACTGGGTGTGACTGAAGGTGGGCTGCTGGAGGCTGGTCAGACTCCTGGTTTGGGACTCAGGAGGACAGCCCATGGCTCTGGGTCTCCTCAAGATGAACTTTGCTGTAACTTCCTGCTTTCTGTGCTAACAAGATTCTGCTCTATGCTGTGTTCCAGACGACTAATAAACCCTTCTGTTTTACACCGCTGGCTGAAAGTCACTCCTGACTGCTGAAGTCGGGGGTGCATGGCCCCTTTGGAGGGCGTGTAAGGTTTCCCCAGGTATCCTATTCAGGTGGCTCACTGCAGGGAGCTTATGGCGTGAGACAGGGATGCTGAATGCTCCGAGGTCAGACCAAGGAGAAGCTGAAGCCCAGGAGGCTTGTCCTAGTGAGAGTGTGCCCCGAGGGATAGTCACACTGCAAGAGGGTCCTGGTCCGGGGGCTAGTCTTCACCAGACTCACTGCAGCTGCGCTAATGTAGGGCAGTAGTGTAAACGCACTATGAAGACCAGAGAGCGCTTTCCTGTCAGCATAATTACTCCACCTCAGCGAAAGGTGGAAGCTATGACAGAATGAGAGTGTGTCCCACTGACTTAGCGCCGGTGCGGACAGCTCGGGGGGTGGCTTTTTCATATCCGTGACCGACATAAGTTACATCAACTTAAGCGGAAGCATAGACAAGCCCTGAACTTCATTCAGTGGTTCCAGAGCACCAAGCCCGTGCATCCATGAACTACTATGGGGGGAAAAAGTCCCCAATGCCTCAAACCAACACCGTATATCTGGCTATGCCTCTGGAGAGGGCAGCACCCTTACCTGACCATGGTACTAATTAGGGCTGTCAATTAATCACAGTTAACTCACGCGATTAACTCAAAAAAAATTATTAAAAAAATGAATCGCACAGTTACATTTCAATTGGTATTCTATTGCGTATTACACATTTGTGGATGTTTTCTACATTTTCAAATATATTGATTTCAGTTACAACACAGAATACAAAAGGTACAGTGCTCACTCCATTCTATTTATTGCAAATATTTGCACTGTAAAAATGATAAACAAAAGAAATCCCATTTTTCAATTCACCTCATACAAGTACTGAAGTGCAATCTCTTTATCGTGAAAGTGCAACTTACAAATGTAGATTTTTTTGTTACATAACTGCACCCAAAAACAAACCAATGTAAAACTTTAGACCTTACAAGTCTACTCACTCCTACTTCTCGTTCAGTCAATCACAGAGAGAAACAAGTCTGTTGACATTTATGGGAGATATGCTGCCCACTTCTTATTCACAATGTCACCTGAAAGTGAGAACAGGCGTTTGTATGGCACTTTTGTAGCTGGCATTGCAAGGTATTTACATGCCAGAGATGCTGAACATTCGTATGCCCCTTTCTGCCTCGGCCACTGTTCCAGAGGACGTGCTTCCATGCGGATGGCACTTGTTAAAAAAATTATGGGTTAAATAACGTGTGACTGAACTCCTTGGGGGAGAGCGTTGCCCCCCCTGCACTGTTTCACCGCACGCTGCCACAGATTTCCTGTTATAGCAGTCGCGGATGATGACCCAGCAAATGATGTTCATTTGAAGAACACTTTCACTGCAGATCTGACCAAACACAAAGAAGGTACCAATGTGAGATTTCTAAAGATAGCTCCAGTACTCGACCCAAGGTTTAAGAATCTGAAGTGCCTTCCAAAATCTGAGAGGGTCGAGGTGTGGAGCATGCTTTCAGAAGTCTTAAAAGAGCAATACTCCAATGTGGAAATTACAGATCCAAACCACCAAAAGAGAAAATCAACCTTCTGCTGGTGGTATCCAACTCAGATGATGAAAGTGAACATGTGTTGGGCCACACTGCTTTGGATCGTTATTGAGCAGAACTCATCATCAGCATGGATACATTATCTCCTGCAAATGTAAACAAACTTGTTTGTCTTAGCAATTGGCTGAACAAGAAGTAAGACTGAGTGTACTTGTAGGCTCTAAAGTTTTACATTGTTTTGTCTGAGAATGCAATTTTTTTGTACATAATTCTACATTTGTGAGTTCTACTTTCATGATAAAGAGATTGCACTATATTGCTTGTATTAGGTCAAGTGAAAAACACTATTTCTTTGGTTTTTTTGTACTGTAAAAATATTTGTAATAAAAAATAAATATAAGTGAGCACTGTACACTTTGTATTCTGTGTTGTAATTGAAATAAATATGTTTGAAAATGTAGAAAACATCCACAAATATTTAAATGGTATTCTATTATTTTTAAGTGCGTGATTACATTTTTTAATTGCTTGACAGCCCTAGTACTAACAGGATAAACCATGTTGCGTCTGTAGCAAAACGCATTTTGGAGCCAGCCACTGGTAATAAAGTCAATTATGAATTATGGCAAGGACAGGGCCTTAATAAGAACAGTCACTTCACTGGGATGATCCCCAGGAAACTGATTTAGGCCCTGGATGCACAAGACATGACTGTAGCTTTATAACCAGTTTGTACCCCACACAGCAAATTTGATCTGCTAGTTGGATCCTCCATTTCTCCAGACCACAGACATGCTGCAGCTGGGGGACATAGTCCACTAGGTCAATGTGGGAACCCACAAACCATGATGCACACTGTGGAGGACTGCAAAATGGCAACTTCCTGGAGGTCTTCATGCCTTGAACATGACTGATAAGAAGGCTGCGGCACCTTAGAGACTAACCAATTTATTTGAGCATAAGCAGAATTAATATCATATTGCCTCTATATAAATCCACACTACATTCCTATCTTGAATACTGTGTGCAGATGTGGTCGCCCCATCTCAAAAAGATATCTTGGAAATGGAAAAGATACAGAAAGGGGCAACAAATATTATTAGGGGTATGGAACAGCTTCCTTATAAGAAGAGAGAAGACTGGAACTTTTCAGCTTGGAAAAGAGATGACTAAGGGGGTGAAAGTAACTAAGGAAGTGTTATTTCTGCTTCTCCTAACACAAGAACTAGAGGTCATCAAATGAAATTAATAGGCAACAGGTTTAAAACAAACAAAAGGAAGTATTTCTTCACACAATGCACAGTCAACCTGTGGAACTCCTTGCCAGAGGAAGTTGTGAAAACCAAGACTATAACAGGGTTTAAAAAAGAACTAGATAAGTTCATGAATTAGTCAGGATGAGCAGGGATGCAAAACCAAGCTCTGAAGTGTACCTAGGCTCTATTTGCCAGAAGCTGGGAATGGGCCAACACTAGGTAAGGAGGAATTCTAGGCTACCCTGAGCTGTATGGTTATGACACTATCTGACCCCCCTGCTGGATCCCAAGGCCATAGAGCCATTCAGCCAAATGGATGGTATTGAGATGGGGGACTATGACCTGTTCAAACAGGCTTTGCTGCTGAAGTTTGAACTGACCCCCGAGGCATACAGGAAACAATTCCGGGGTGTACGCAAGACCCCAGGTGTCACTTACAAGGAGGTCACCAATCTGCTGGGGGAATATCTCCATAGGTAGGGGAAGGGCACAGGGGCCACTACCACAGCGGAGGTGTGTAACCCGGTGGGGTTGGGGCAGCTGTATGACATCTGCCCTCCAGACCTGAAGATGTGGTTAGTGGACCGGAAGGCTAAAGATCTGTGCAGTGCAGGGGCACTAGTGGATGAGTTTGTGAACAGCAGATAGGGGGCAGGAGGGAGACTGGATGGAGCTGCAGGAGGATCCCTCCTTAGAGAAGCTGAGGGCCCTTGCTGGCCACAATGGTGCAGGATCCCAGGGGGAGGACCGCCGGGAGAGATTCCTGTGGGAGAAGGGATTCCTGTACCAGGAATGGGCTGGTTCAGGGCCAACTGAACCTTGGAAAGCCAGGAGGCAATTGGTGGTCCCCCAGAGGTACCAGCACACCATTCCCCTTTCAGGGCATCTGACGCACCAGGCAGAGGCTGCTGCAGAACTTTTAGTGGCCCGGGGCCTTTGACGCCGTCCAACAGTATTGCAGGGCCTGGGACTCCTGCCAGAGGGTGGGGAAGGGCCAGGATAAGTGTAAAGCAGCTCTGAGACCTCTGCCCATCATAGAGGAGCCTTTCCAGAGGGTGGCCATGGACATAGTGGGGCCCCTCAGCAGGGCAACCCGGTCGGGGAAGAAATACATTCTGGTGGTGGTAGATTTCGCTATGCGCTACCCCGAGGCAGTGGCCATGTCGTCTATGGAGGCAGACACCGTGGCAGATGCGCTGCTCACCATTTTCAGCAGAGTGGGGTTCCCCCAGGAGGTCCTTACAGACCAGAGGTCCAACTTCATGTCAGTCAACCCTGCTCCAGTGCTTGTGGGAGAAGTGTGGGGTCCGACACACCTGGGCCTCGACGTGTCACCCTCAGTCCAACGGGCTGGGGGAGAGGTTCAACGGGACCCTAAAGATGATGCTGAAAACCTTTATGGACCAGCACCCACAGGACTGGGAGAAGTATTTAACCCACCTGCTGCTCACATACAGGGAAGTGCCCCAGGAATCCACAGGGTTTTCCCCTTTCAAGTTGTTGAGGAGGGTGAGGAGACCCTTCGACTTGATGAGGGACGAGTGCGGGGGGAAGGCCTCCCCCGATGGAGTATGTACTGACCTTTCTGGAAAAGCTCGCGGAGCTCATGGGCTTGGCCAGGGGAAACCTAGCCAGGGCACAGAGGAAGCAGAAGGTCTGGTACAACCGCTCAGCACGTGCCTGCTTCTAGGCTACCAGGGACCAGGAGATACTTCTCATCCCCATGAGGAAGCACAAGCTGCAAGCTGCCTGGGACGGCCCCTTCAAGGTCATCAGACAGGTAAATGAAGTGAAATATGTAGTGGAACTGTCCATCCGGGCACACCGCCACCGGGTGCACCATGTCAACATGATGAAGCCATACTGGGACAGGGAGAAGTTGGGGCTGGCTGGGTGTGGGCAGTGGGAGGAGAAGGGAGAGGATCCCCTGGTGGGACTCCTCCCTGAGGTGGGGGCTGACCCCTCGCTGGAATCAATTCTCCTCTCAGACCAGCTAACCCCTGCCCCACAGGCAGAGATCAGAGACGTGCTGCCTTCACTCCGGCAGCTGTTCTCCAGCCGGCCTGGGCTCACTAACCTGGCTGTTCACTGGGCGGAAACAGGAGCCAATCTTCCCATCAGGTGTTCCCCATTCAGGGTCACTAGGAAAACAGCCCAGGACCTGGAGAGAGAGGTTGGAGACATGCTGGCTTTAGGGGTGATCCAGCCGTCCTCCAGCCCCTGGGCCTCTCCCATGGTGCTGGTCCCCAAGAAGGACGGATCGATCCGGTTCTGTGTGGATATGGGAAGTTCAGTGCCATCACCGTGTCCGATGCCTACCACCGATAAAATCTCTAGACAAGTTGGGGGGGCGCTGATGTGATGAGGTGGGACTGTTCTTAATGGTTCCTCTGAATAGTGTGGGGGTGCCTCAGTTTCCCTATGCAGTTCTTAAGTATCTAGGTGGTGGGATAAGGGTGTATGATCACTGCAGAGCCCTAGAGGGCAGGTGTGTGCAGGAGTCTGGACACAGAGAATGGCTGACACCCTGTTTCCTGGCCACTGATGGCCTGGGCCCTTCCCCCCTGCAGGGTGAGAGCTAAAGGGTTGGAGAACAAGGGAATCAGGTGACCTCCTGGCCCGGGAAAGGAACAAAGCCCAGAAGAGGAGGGGCTGGAGGGAGTTTCAGTTTGGGGCTGGCTGGGACATGGAGTGAAGGGCAGACGTGGTTGTCTGGCTCACTGCCCCCCAAAATGGACCCAGCTGAGGGGTCCTGTTCTCTGCACCTACAAGCTCTGTTTTAGACCATGTTCCTGTCGTTTAATAAACCTCTGTTTTACTGGCTGGCTGAGAGTCACATCTGACTGCAAAGTTGGGGTGGAGGACCCTCTGGCTTCCCCAGGAGCCCCGCCTGAGCGAACTCACTGTGGGAAGCGCACGGAGGGGCAGAGGATGCTGAATGCTCCGAGGTCAGACCCAGGAAGCTGTGTGAGCTGTGTGTCCTGCAGACAGTCTGCTCACAGACAGGAGACTTCCCCAGAGTCCTGACTGGCTTCATGGGAAGCAGTTCCAGAGCATCGTCCGGGGACTCCATGACAGCTATCAAATCCCCCCTCACTCTTCTCTTCTGCAGACAAAATAACCACAGTTCCCTCAGCCTCTCCCCATAAGTCACATGCCCCAGCTCCCTTCTCATTTTCATTGCCCTCCACTGGACTCTCTCCAATTTGTCCGCATCCTTTCTGTAGTGGGGGCCCAAAACTGGACGCAATACTCCAGATGAGGCCCTCACCAGTGCTGAATAGAGGGGAATAATCACTTCCCTCGATCTGTGGGCAATGCTCCTACTAATGCAGCCCAATATGCTGTTAGCCTTCTTGGCAACACGGGCACACTGCTGACTCATCTCCAACTTCTCATCTGCTGTAACCCCAGGTCCTTTTCTGCAGGTCCTTTTCACCAGTTCCTTATCCACCTTTCAATTCTCATAGTAGACCCCATCTTCTCCAATTGAACTAATAATTTCCCAATTGTATCAAATGCCTCACTGACATCCAGGTAGATTAGATCATTGGTTCTCAAACTGGGGGTCACAACCCGGTTAAGTGGGAGGGTCACGAGCCCCGACCCCAGCACGCGGCTGTAAGTTGCGAGCCCCGACCCCTGCGCCAGGCTGTCAGCTCCGACCCCTGTGTGGAGCTGCGGGGCTACGAGCCCCAACCCGGGCACACGGCTGTGGGTCCCGACCCCTGTGCTAGGCTGTGAGCCCTGACCCCGGTGTGCGGCTGTGAGTCCCGACCCCGACCCCTGCGCCGGGCTGTGAGCCACGACCCTGGTGTGCAGCTGTGAGTCCTGACCCCAACCCCTGGGCCGGGTTGTGAGACCCGACCCCTACAAGGAATCGTGGTTGTGAGCACCGACTCCAACCCCCATACAGGGCTGCAAGCCCAGACCCCAACCCTGGCCAGGAGCAGGGCTGTGATCCCTGAGTCCAACTGCCACATGGGGTTGCAAGTCCTGACCCCAACCAGGAGTGGGGCTATGAGCCCTGAGCTGGGGCATCCAGGAGGCTGTGAGCCCCGATCCCTGTAATGGGGTTTCAGGCGGAGCCCGGCCATGCTGAGGGTTATCAGCCGGGAGCACACACAGGGTTGTCAGCCCCGAGCCCCGCCACCCTCTGTGTTTTAGTCTTAATTTAAAAGCAGTGAGTAAAGGTAAATTCATTTTAAGCCATAGGGTTTAAATTTAGTATTTAACATAGTGTTAAATATCAAAAATGCGTTTTTAATTTTTAAGGGGGGGGTCGCACTCAGAGGCTTGGTGTTCGAAAGGGGTCACCAACACAAAAAGTTTGAGAACCACTGGATTAGATCTACTGCATTTCCTTTGTCTAAAACCTCAGTTATCTTCGCAGAGAAACAGATCAGGTTGGCCTGGCAGGACCCACCGATTGTAAAACCAGGTGATATTTTATCCCAGTTACCGTTCACCTCTTTGTCCTTCATTACTTTCTCTCTCAAAATTTGTCCCAAGACCTGGCAGACAGTTGAGGTCAAATTAAAAGGCCTGTAGATACCTGAACCACGTTTTTTTCCATTTCTTAAAAATAGGAACTATATTAGCAATTCTCCACTCCCCCGCCCCGAGTTTACAGAGTCATCAGAAATCCTTGCTATTGGGCTTGCAATTCCATGTGCCAGTCCCCTTACTCTGCATGGATGGAGCTTATGGGGTGCTAGGGGCTGCAGTGAGTGGGGTGGGAGGACCCTGTAGGGGGCACTCGCCCCTTCTAGTCTGTGCCGGCCCCAGCATAGTGCTCAATTTGTGCTATTTTGGGGGTTGTAAATCTAAGCTCCTGAGCACTTGTCACTAAGGAGCCCATGTGCAGTGCAGCCTGGTCATAGAATCATAGAATATCAGGGTTGGAAGGGAGCTCAGGAGGTCATCTAGTCCAACCCCCTGCTCAAAGCAGGGCCAATCCCCAATTTTTGCCCCAGATCCCTAAATGGCCCCCTCAAGGACTGAACTCACAACCCTGGGTTTAGCAAGCCAATGCTCAAACCACTGAGCTATCCCTTCCCCCTGGCTCCCTGGCCGAGATCCCCACGCTCTGTGCAGCACAGTGCAACTAGATGTGGGATTCTTCACTTGTTCTAATCTACTGTGCTGTGTGGCTGTTAAACAGCTGCTCCGTCCCACCCCAGAGGTGCCTGCATCTCAGTGCTGGGCAAAGGATCCCTGTATAAATAGCCCCTGTGCCCCACCCCAGAAGTGGCTACATCTCAACCCCAGGGATGAACTGAGTGACTGGAATACAAGTGACTCTAGTCCTGGGAGTGACCAGGGCTGCTGGGCCTCTTGCCAGGGAGGTGGGCAAGAGATTGGGGCCCTGAGGTGGTGCAAAGCCGGGGCCGAGATTCTTCTGGCCGTGGGAGCCCAGTGACTCAATCAGTGCCCTGCTCCCAGCCAGCCCTCCCCATTCACCGAGCCCTTCGTGCCAGCCATGTCGCTCTGAGGCGCAGTAGGTGCCTCTCGATAGGTCACCTACAATCACACGGTTTCTTTTCGCTGTCTCAACTGGGCAGCGGGTAATGAGAGGTGGATAACGGATTCTCCAGGCCAGGACTACAGACCTGCTCCCCCGCTGCGCCAGGGATGCCCCGCTGGTCCCATCTCTGCCCCAAGAGCCTCCCCCTGCAGTCCCTGGCAGGGAAGGGATTGCCCCACTGCCAGCGCCCAGCAGGCCTATGTGTGACATGAGTTTGGGGGTCTCAACCCCGTCCCTAGGGGGATGGGTCCATGCTCTGACGGGGATTAGCTGACAGCCAAGGACTGGCCAAGAGTGCCCTCCCCGCCTTCTCGGGCAGGGCAAGGGGTGGAGTCCAGAGTGATCTGCTGTGGGGCCCAGGCCCTCAGTCTCTGGGGCTGGCAGCACTGCCCCAGCAATGAACTTCCCCCAGGGTCAGGGAGCAGCTGCCGGGTCCAAAGCATCCCAGCAACCACTGGCCATTCGGCACCAGCCAGGGGAAGGTCTCGCACCCAGGCCATTCTGGATCAGAAGCGTGTGTGGGGAGATGGGAGCTGAACACGGACCCCTCTCCAAACTCCCAGCAGCCCCCAGGGCCTCGTCCCTGCGATCCCTCTACCGCCATGGGCACAGGGACCCTCAGCCAGCCCCCCCATAGGGCCCAACAGTGGGGAACCCAGCCCCTTACCTGGCTGGTCCCTCCCACGGCCTTGACGCTGGCCCCAGTTCAGCCCCGTTCCCCCACTCTGCAGGGCTCTGGAGAAGCCTCCACTGGCAGCTTTGCCGCTGGCGCTCTGTGGCAGCTCCTGCCGAGGCCCCAGGGCCCAGGCCAGGCAGCGCTGCCCTCCCAGGGGGCTCGTTAGCCAGGGCCATGCAGAAGCCTGGGGCCCAAAGGCCAACCATGGCTCCCCAGCCGGGAGCGGGTTTCCTTGACACCTGGGTACCCCAGGGGGCGAGATCCTAAAGAGCAGGAGGGGAAGATGCAGAAAGAGGAGAGCTGTGCCCGGGGCCGTGGAGCGGGGGGATGGGACAGAGCGACGTTTAAACCAGAGGGGCGGAGGGCGCGCCCCATCTTCCTCAGAGCCCTGGGCTGGCCTGTGCCCCCTGGCCCCAGGGGTGGGGGCTGGAAAGTGACTTGCCTTGCCCCAGAGTGCCAAGGCCACTGGCTGTACCGGAGAGACAGGGCAGCTGCAGGAAACCGCCCCCCCTCCCCCCCCCCCCCCGAGCTGGGCTCCGTGGGGCCAGGATTCAGGCCTGGGGAGCTTTGGGCCTTGTGGAAGGGACTCCAGCACTGGGGAAAGGGCCAGCTTGACTGCCCCAGAGCCCAAGGCTTGCGTCACACCCCCATCCCCCACGCCAACGGCCCTGCCCTGAAGGGACCCATCTAGGGGCAGAGCGGAGCTCAGGCTCTAGCCCCAGCGTGCCAGTCCCACAGCCGGCAGGCAACGCGGGTGCTGTCCCAACAGGAACTGGACTGAGCCCCTCTCCACAGCCACCACCCACTGTCAGACACTGCTCCCCTGGGACAGATTCGAACCCGTGCCCCAGAGAGGAGAGACGCCCCCTACCCCCGCCAGCCCAGAATATTATTATTCATCTTACATAGCACTGTCCAGCAAAGCACTTCCCAAAGGAGGTCAGTGTCATCATCCCCACTGTACACATGGGGAAACTGAGGCAGAGGGTAGGGAAGGGATTTGCTCAAGGTCACCCAGTGGCAGAGCCAGACATAGACCTCCAGTCTGCTGCATCCCAGTTCAGTGCTTTACCCACTAGGCCACACTGCCTCCCTTGAATCATAGAATCATAGAATATCAGGGTTGGAAGGGACCTCAGGAGGTCATTTAGTCCAACCCCCTGCTCAAAGCAGGACCAATCCCCAATTAAATCATCCCAGCCAGGGCTTTGTCAAGCCTGACCTTAAAAACTTCTAAGGAAGGAGATTCTACCACCTCCCTAGGTAACGCATTCCAGTGTTTCACCACCCTCCTAGTGAAAAAGTTTTTCCTAATATCCAACCTAAACCTCCCCCACTGCAACTTGAGACCATTACTCCTTGTCCTGTCATCTTCTAAAAGAAGACTCTGTGGCCATAGCTCGGGAGCGGCTTTCCCTCCACGCACTGCCAGGGGAAGCCATGAGATGTTTAGTATTGTCTGTCCCAAGTGTGAGGAGGCACGAGCCACCCCAGGTCCCACACAGGTGCCTCTGTCCAGATGGCACGAAGGCCGAGTGGGCCCATCAGCTTTGGTGCCCCTCTTGCGCCCCAACATTCAGAAGTCACTAGTCAGGCCTCAAAATCATGAGATTTGCTTAAAAAATCACAAGATTTTAATATTTGTTTGCATTCTGGCGTGGCTGTGTTTGGGAGGTGCGAGGTCTGGGGCTTCTCCTCCACGCCGAGGGTGGGCACTTTATCTAACGAAAACGAAGATTCTTCGTTACTGATCCCATTCCAACTCACCCACTGCTGAGCTCACCATGCAATGATGGGCGTTGGCAACGCTGGCCATTTAAGGGTTAAAGTGTGACAGGGTGTTGGTCTACCCTGGCACTAGAAGGGCAGCAGGAAGAGCAGCAGCCCCACAATTGAGTTGCCTTGGAAATTTGGGGGTGTGTGTGGAACCCTTATGTTTTCACCCCTTGCAAAAAATTTTCAAAAGCCAAAAATGTCTATGTGTGTGTGTGTGTGGTTTTTTTCATCCCCTCCCATCCACTTTCCAGTGGCAAATGAGAAAAGGACAAAGGGCAGAGAAATGGGGGAGGGAGGGGTAATTTTTCAAAGGCTTTTTTTAAATTGCTCATCAAAAACCTGAAATGTTTAGAAAGAAGCAAATTTTTTCTTCAACACTGTCAAGAAAAAGGCCAATTTACCAACAAAAAAGCTCAGGCTTTAGTTAAAAAAGGAGCGAAAGAAGCAGGGCTGAAATAGGTACAGAATATAATGAAAGGAGGGGGGTGCTCCTATTTGCCCCCCCTTCACCTGCCCCAGTGTTACAAGAACAATGGGACGCTCTGTGAAAGCAAATGTCAAGGGAAGTTACATAGTTAGCCAGGGGAACTCACTGCCACTAGATGTCACTGACATTGCGAGCCTGGCAGGATTTAGACAAGGATGGTGGGGGTGTGGGAGCAAGGGTGTCAGGACAGAATTTAGAAAACAGGGCACAAGGCCACTGCTGACTGTCAGGATGAGGGAGATATGCCCCCGTCCCCCGAATGGCTAGGCAGCAGTTCTGCGGAAAAGGACCTAGGGGTGACAGTGGACGAGAAGCTGGATATGAGTCAGCAGTGTGCCCTTGTTGCCAAGGAGGCCAATGGCATTTTGGGATGTATAAGTAGGGGCATAGCGAGCAGATCGAGGGACGTGATCCTTCCCCTCTATTCGACATTGGTGAGGCCTCATCTGGAGTACTGTGTCCAGTTTTGGGCCCCACACTTCAAGAAGGATTTGGATAAATTGGAGAGAGTCCAGCGAAGGGCAACAAAAATGATTAGGGGACTGGAACACATGAGTTATGAGGAGAGGCTGAGGGAGCTGGGATTGTTTAGCCTGCAGAAGAGAAGAATGAGGGGGGATTTGATAGCTGCTTTCAACTACCTGAAAGGGGGTTCCAAAGAGGATGGCTCTAGACTGTTCTCAATGGTAGCAGATGACAGAACGAGGAGTAATGGTCTAAAGTTGCAGTGGGGGAGGTTTAGATTGGATATTAGGAAAAACTTTTTCACTAAGAGGGTGGTGAAACAGTGGAATGCGTTACCTAGGGAGGTGGTAGAATCTCCTTCCTTAGAGGTTTTTAAGGTCAGGCTTGACAAAGCCCTGGCTGGGATGATTTAACTGGGAATTGGTCCTGCTTTGAGCAGGGGGTTGGACTAGATGACCTTCTGGGGTCCCTTCCAACCCTGATATTCTATGATTCTATGATTCTATGACTGGTTATGTCATCATTAGCCACTAGAGGGGGTTCTTGCACCTTCCTCTGAAGTCGCTGGTGCTGGGGTGGCTGGCCCCATTGATCTGATTTGGGGAAGGAGGCAGCAGGGAGAGGGCAGGGTACTGGGCTAGATGGGTCCTGTGACGCTAGCAGACCAGGTGCCAGCTCATGCCCAGGCCTCACTGAACACTGACAAATGCAGAGCTTGACCCAGCCTGTGTGTTAGCCGTGTGACAAGAGCTGCTGATCAGCGTGTGTGGAGTGTTTCAACTTGTGGAATTGCTTGCAGGATTGATCTCTCCCATAACCTCTGTAGCCCGTGGTATAAAGTCAGAATGAATGTTTGCATCATAAACCTCTGTAACTGCTCTACACCACTGAGTTTGCAAGGCAGCTTACGTCCACCTAACACTGCGTCTACACTAAAATTTGGCTCCCGCTGATGTAACTCACCTGCTTTGCCGACTTAATCATGCCACTTCCCCCAGTCAGCGTAGTTAGGTCAGTGTACATACTGCGTTGCTTACATCGACTGTCCCGCAATGCCCCACACCGACAGTACAATCGATACCACACACCACAGACACAAAGAGCCAGGTGTACACACACACAAGTGCTGTAACTACTGTGGCGGCTGCATGCAGGGCGATTTGATTTTGTAGTGTAGCCGTGGCCTGTGTAACTCCCCCAACAGGGGAGAAGCATGAATTAGTGTAAAGTGCTGGGCCTGCCCATTGAAACCAAACGAGCCATTGCGAAACATCTTACTGATTGCCTCTGTTGTTAGATATTTCACTGCATGTGTGTGTGTTCTCCCTGTGTGCTGCCCCAGCTCTGTGCAGACAGCCAGCACAGCAGACCTTGAGTGAACCGCCCAATGACCACAAGATCCGTTAAGGGACGAAGGCACCCGGCCAGGTTTATTGTTGACAAGGCATGCTAATAGCACCTGGCAGATTCTACGAGGATACTAAGACACGTATGCCTGTGACAATGGACACAGCTCAGTGAATGGCGGGACTTTCCATTGCCCCCTTGGCTGGACCAACACATTCTCTCAGAGATACCCTGATACAAACAAGCTGCCCCTCTGACTTAGATACTGCCCTCTGACCTGGCTAGTTATTGTCCATTTTTTTTTGTACATGTTGGTTTGATTAAAACATTTGTATTTATTACGTTGCTATTTGACCTTATCTTTTAGGAGGGCTCAGTGTGTTCCTGTTATCCTTGGGGAATGTTTTTGTGCCATTCTTGATATCGTGGTTTTTGTACCACGCTTCTGGAATGTGTTTCTGTGAGTCCTTTGTGGCGAGCACTGTCCAGGACTGCGCGTTTCTGCACGATCAGCGCTGGGCTGGCCAGATTCTGGGAACGTGCAAGTGGGCAGGGCCTGATGTTTGCTCACAGCAGGGAGAGGGGATACTGGGCTGGATGGGCCCTGTAGGAACCAGCCAGGCTGAGTTTCCTGCAGGGCAGAGGGAGGTGAGTGGGCCTCGTTAGATGCAGCCTGGGGGGCTGGCTGTGGTGAGGGGGTCTTGGGCTTTTGGGGGGTTCTCTGCAACAAGCTGTCTCTGTGACTGATGCTGATCACACTACGCTGCCCCCTTCTTAAAGCCCAGCCCAGCCCAGCCCAGCAGCTGGAGCCCACCCAGTAATTAGGAAATGAGATTTAATTTCAGGCAACAAAATGCCACGAAAGTGGCGGGTGAGCCGGCTTTGGGCTGTGAGGTAAGATGATAAGCAGCATCACACGGGCTGGTTGGTTGCATAATTGTGAACTTGGCTCAGGCTGGTCGCCTTCCCCACCCCCGCCCAGCCCTGGAGGTTGGGGGCCGACTCTGGGGAGGGCTGGGGAACGAGATGCTGGGTCCCTGCCCGGGAGAAGGGGTTTGCGCTGGGCATCATTCTGGGATTGCTCAGCCCCCAGCATGGCCTGGCCCAGGGCAGGGACCCAGCAGTCCATACCCACAAGGGATGGGCAGGTTGGGGACAGGGCTAGCTCAGCCTGGGTTTGGTGAACTCTGATCTTTAGACAATATTTCCCCTAGGGCCCATTGGATGCACCCGTACTGCCTACAGGGGGCACTGCTGCTGCATGGGGGTATCACCCACCCGCATCTCCTGCCTCCCACTGCCCCACCCCAAATCACCCCCTGGCACCTCCACCCATGCACTGTATACAGCTTGCAGTTACTGTAAACCTCTCCCCCTCCCTGCTACCCCCACTGCCTCCCCCCAGCCCTGCTGTAAGCCCCCCAAGTCACCCCGCTCTGCCCCAAACAATCTCCCTCCAGCAGGGTCTGCATGCAGGTCTCTGCAGGATGAGCTCTTCTGCAAGCCTGGTGCAGCTTCACCTGTCCCTGGGTCCCAGCTCCGCTCTAGTCATGATCCCCCCAATCCAGGCCCAAAGGTCTTGGGGGCCCTGGCACAGCTGGCACTGGGAGACAGGGGCATCTTGGCACCCCATTCCCACCAGCCCCCAGGGCTGGGACCAGCACAGTGATCAGCTCCCCCAGGCCCACTGCATGGGCTGATGCGTGCAGCCCTCTCCAGCTGCCCTCACCAGGGCCTGGGGCAGAGCATGGCAGAGCCAGGGCAGAGGGGCTGGGCCTGTCTGCTGGACCCACCCTCCCTCCTGGCACCGACCAGGCCCATGGCCAGCTGTCTCAGGCCTGCACCCCCCTCCTGCTTCTGGGGGCAGGCTGAGGGGTACAGTGTGTGTGGCTGGGGTGCCCCTTGCTCAAGGTGCAGGCCCGGGGTGCACACGGAGCCCCAGTGGCAGCCCAGCTGTAAGGGCAGCCATGGGGGGAGCTGGCGAGCCCACAGTCGGGCAGGTGTCTCCACCGGAGCTTTTTAATTCCGCGCCCCCAATTCGCCGCCCACCTGCCTGGCAGCCGCGCAGCAATTATCCAAATGGCTCTTAATTGCGGCTGATAATTCCCCACGGGGATCAGGGATGGAAAGCTCCGCAGCTGAGCAGATTGGGGCTGGGCCCAAGCAGCAGATCCCAGGTGCCAGGGTCTCTCACCCCGTCCACAGCAGGCACGCAGTGCTGGCCGTGCTGGTGTGCCCAGCAGGGAGACAGGAGCTGGCCCAGGGGGAGGGGAAACGGGGCCTGCTGGGCTCTACGGGACTGACCTGTGCCGGGGCACGTTCCCCAGCAGGCTGCGTGTGCAATTATTAGCAGGAGTATGGGGGGAGAGAAGGATGGGCAGAGCCAGGGGGGCTGGGAGGCAGGACTCCTGGGTTCTGTGCTGAGCTCTGGGAGGGGAGTAGGGTCATAATCATAGAGTCATAGAATCATAGAATATCAGGGTTGGAAGGGACCCCAGAAGGTCATCTAGTCCAACCCCCTGCTTGAAGCAGGACCAATTCCCAGTTAAATCATCCCAGCCAGGGCTTTGTCAAGCCTGACCTTAAAAACCTCTAAGGAAGGAGATTCTACCACCTCCCTAGGTAACGCATTCCAGTGTTTCACCACCCTCCTAGTGAAAAAGTTTTTCCTAATATCCAATCTAAACCTCCCCCACTGCAACTTGGGTCTAGGGGTTAGATCAGGGGCTGGGAGGCAGGACTCCTGGGTTCCATGCCCAGCTCTGCCCCCAAATCCATGTGAGTCACTCCCGCTCTGGGTGCCTGTTATTGAGGTTTCGTGTCACATGGGTGCTGCTGGGCATTTTCCAAGCCCCCTGGGGGGCTGGGATCGTCTTTTGCCAAGCCTGGGGCACTCTGAGGCTGGCAGGTGCTGGGGAGCCATGGCAGGGTGAGATGGGTAGGGGCACAGGAGGGGTGCAATGCAGAGTCTGGGCTGCAGGGGGGCGCATAGGCTGAGAGTGTCTGACCTGGCTGGTCCCCTCCTGCTGCGGAGAGGAACTGCATTTTCTCCCTCTGCCTGTCTCCCACCCAGGGCAGCCCCCAGCTGGGCTGGGAAGCAGCTGCCTGCCCTCCCGTGAACCAGCCAGGGGCACTGGGCTTGAAGGGGTGCTAGCCTAACGTGGCCTAGGCCAGGCCCAGATGATCACAAACAGGGCGCGCCCAGCCAGGCCATCCCTGCGCTGAACCTGGCTCAGCCCAGGCCCCAACCCATGGCTACATGGCCAAGTCAGTGCCCTCCAGCCCCCGGCCCTCCCCAGCTGCCTGCAATAGCTGTGCTGCTCCCCCCCTCCACCCCTCCCGCCCCAACTGGCCTGGCTGGGACACCGCAGGTCAGGGCGGGAGGGGTCACAGGCAACCAGAGCAGTGACTCTGTGCATCCCGAAAATCTCCCAGGACCAGGGTAAGCTGGGTTTGGTCCTTGGCACAGCACAGCTCACAGGCCTGAAGCCTCCTTCCCACCTCATGGGGTGCGTGACCATGTGTGGCTGGCTGAGTGCCCCCTGGGCACCAAGGGAGCAGGGGATGGGCTGGGAGAGGGCAGGAGGGGTCACAGCCTGCGAGCAGATTGAGAGGAGAAGTTAGACAACCCCAACCCTCATGAGTGATGGGTCTGATCCCCCACCACGGTCACCCCTGCTCTGGGCCCTGATCCCCCATAATACTCCTCCGGGACCTGGGGCAGGTCCTTGACCTGGCACTGGTCTCTCACTGTCTCCAGCTGGTGGGGGTGGGGTTGCTGAGGGCGCTAACCCCCATGCCCAGTGACTACAGAGGCAGGACGAGTCTCCGAGCTGAGCCGGGGGAGCAGGGTGCGGGAAGGGTAGGAGAATGGGGCTCTCTCACAGCCCCTCCTTGGCTCCTTTCACCCTCCAACAAGGAGGGGGGTGGGGACACTGCCACTGCACCCCCAGCTGTTGGCACAGGCTAGAGGGTGCCAGAGGGGAGCCCTGGCCTGGCTGGTGGGACGAGCCTACACAGCTGCTCACACAATGCAGGTGCCAGCCAGGGCCCCAAGGGCTGGGGGCCAGCAGCAGCCGGGGTGGCGGGACCCTGGGGCAGCTCTAGGCACAGGAGGATGGAGGAGGTGGGGGTTGGGGCAAAGGCCAAGCCCTAGAGGGGGACCAAGGAGGCAGGTGTTCTGTCCCACATCTGAGCGGGAAGCAGGGGCTAGTGGTTAGAGCAGGGGCTGGGACGCAGAGGGCTGGGTTCCAGCGCTGATTCTGGGAGGGGCAGGGGCTGGGTGGGTATGGTTCCCTGTGGGGCCAGCCTGGGGGCTGGGCCCTGGTGCTCGCTCAGTGCCTGTCCCAACCCCACACTTGATGGGGATCCCATAGCTAGCTTGGGGGAACTCCTGAGGCTCCCTCCTGGTCCCCCTGGCACACGGACCAGAGGCAGAACAAGGCACTAGGAGCAGGGGGACACAGGGAACTGTGGAGGTTCTGGGGCACGGCTGGGTGAGCCAGCACTGCACCAGCAGGGGGCGACCACAGGCCAGAGCAGAGCAGCCCCCAGGCCCTGGTCCAACAGTGAAAGGAGCAGCCACTGCCCCACCCTGCTCCCGGGTGCGGGGAGGCAGCGCTGGCCTGGTGACTCGGAGCCAGGACGCCTGGGACCTGCAGCAGGGCTGGAGGGGGAGTTGGGGAGATCCCGCTCCCTGGGCCCTCAGCCACCTGCCCCGCCCTGTGCCCTCCCTTCCCCTGCCTGTGAACAGCAGCAGAGACCTCGGCCAGCCTTTGGCAATGCACTTCATTGGCCCAGGCACATGCCCAGCAGGGCAGTAGCCGGGGGCAGGGCCAGCACTGACTTTGTGATAATGGGTGGGGGAGGGGCAGGGGCTCAGAGCTGCGAACAAACAAACTCTCCCCCTGCGCCCCCCACCCCCTGGAGGTCACTCCCAGTAAAGGAGGTCACTGCCTTTACCTGGGATCACTCCTGCCAGCGCTTGCCCCAGCACAGCCCGCCTGGCAGGCAAGAGGGAGAGGATCTCTAGGGCCCATGGGATTCAGGGGGTGAGGCTTGGCTCAGGGCTTGATCAGACCCAAGGGGGCTGGAGCTGGCTGCCTCAGATGGAGCTGGGGCTCCAGGTGCCCAGGGCGTGGCTCTGATACCCAGGGAAAGGCAGTGGGGAGGTGTCTGCACTGGGCAGGGGCATTTGATCCAGGCCCATCAGGTGGCGAGCCCGCTCTGCCCTGCTGCTAGGGTGACCAGACAGCAAGTGTGAAAAATAGGGACAAGGGGTGGGGGGTAATAAGAGCCTAGATAAGAAAAAGCTCCGAATATCAGGACTCTCCCTATAAAATCGGGACATCTGGTCACTCTACCTGCTCCTGACCAACCCTGGACGCGCCTCCTACGCAGTCCTGGCTCCACCCCCACTTACTTGGGCACTCTGACTGCAACTCCTGCTAGGACCCCTCCCCCCTTCGGGAGCCGAGGTCCCCACTGGGGGACAGGGCCAAGAGGCCAGGGTGCCAGGCTGTGATGGGAGGGGTGCAGGGACCAGGGCTGGGCCAGCACCCCAAGGCGGTGAATGGGGATGATATGGGGGCAGAAGGGGGGTTCTCTTTAATCCTTTGCAGACTGGACAGACACAGCTTGGGGCTCAGTGGCTGGGTCACAACCGCCCCAAAGCCAGATGGTGGTAGCAGCCTCTGCGTGCCCCGCATCACTAGCGGAGGGCTGACAGGAGGGGGAGGGGGAGGTGCTGTGCTTTGGGTCCCAGGCAGGGGAGGTAGGAATGGCTGAAGCTGGTAGATAATGGAGCCAGACTCTGCCCCTACCCCATCGGGAGCAGGGTGGCCACAGGGCACAAAGGGTGACAGCCCTAGAGGCTGTGCCAGAGGGAGGGAGCCTGGCCTGCCCTCTGCCCTAACAGCCAAGGAGTCATTCCCCCCCCCCCCCCAAGAACTGACACCGCAGCCAGGAGTAGGGGGGAAGGTGCCTTGTTGAGAAGAGGAGGTGGAGCTGGGGACAGCGAGCTGGAGCTGTGGGGGGCAGAGTCTCTGGGGGGAGGGGGCTGCCTCTAGGCCTCCTCGGGGTCTAGCTGGTTGAGGGTTTGGATGTCATCCAGGAAGCGCTTGGGGGTCAGGATGTGACTGGAACCTGGGGGAGAGAGAGGTGGTTGGCAGCGGTCGGCACAGTGGCGCGGGTATGAGGCTGGCATCACCATCACCCCCATTTTTGCAGCTGGACCCTGCTCTAGTGCAGGAGGGGAGGGACTCTCTCCTACCCCCTGTTGTTGTACCAATAAAATAAAAACCAGCAGGATCTTATTAAAGGGAAAAGGCAAAATGCCACATTTATTGTAAATATAATAAAGAAATATAAAACTCACACTGTCCTATCGTTACTTATTCCTTACTTAATTATATATATATCTATATATTCATTCATTCATTCATTCATTCATACCAGTTCTGCATAGGGGTTTATAGTTACCAGCCTAGAGGTTGCTCGTGACAGGGTACTGGCCAGGTAACCTGTACACGAGAGTGGAGCCGAGTCCATGTCAGATGCGCATCCGATGCTCCTGAAGGGTAGTGGCAGAACTGGAGACTCAAAGTTCTCAGTCCTTAGTGTCCATTTTTATAGGAATTTCTTCCTATGCCAGTCCGTGGAATTTGCTTTGTCATATTGTTAGTCATGACTGCTCCAGGACGGCTGTCAGGTGCTCATCAGCTTTCTTCATCCTTTGAATTGGTCGGGTGGATCCCAGTTTGCCCTCCGGTGGGGTTCTCTGGTTGTCTCCACCTGGCGTCTTCTTCGGCCAATCGATGTTAAATTCCTAGGCTGGCACTTCCCTGTTTATTCAAAACCCACCATTCATTCACATACATTCCTTACTTTAATAAAAAAAAACACATTTCTCATTTCACCGAGTATTGTTATTTTATTTGAGACTCCCTGTCTCTTGACATTCCTTCGGTATTGCCTTTCTTTTATTATACAAAGGTGTTATTTATTTGAGACTCCCCGTTTTTTTAACATTCCTGATCCAAACTATAGAAGGTGGGAGTCTCTATGTGACATTTCTATGAGCGCCGCTCCAATTCGCGGTTCTTCATGGGTGTTACAAACAAGCATGTCAATCTCCATTACAAAGTATCCGTTTGCAAAGTAGAGCCAATTGAACATAAAGTGAAGTTAGTTAAAAAGCATGTCAATCTCCATTACAATCAATGGAAAGCGCCAATACAGAGAAAGCAGAGTCAATTAAGCCGTTTAGTTTTACAAGCGTCCAACTTAATAACAAGTGAGAAAGTATCAATTCAGAGTCAATATGAGCGGTTTGGTTTTCCAAGCGTCCATCTTAATAACAAGTGAGAGAAAGTATCAATTTAGAGAAAGCAAAGCCAATTGAGCGGTTTGCAAGGTACGGTTTGCAAGCTTTAATACAGAATTGTAAATCAATATTGCAGATTTACAATTATGTCAAAAAGAAGAATTATAAATGCAGATTTAATAAATATTATAAATCAATATTGCAGGTTTACAATTTCTTATGAACAGAATCACAAATATTGGAATATGCCTACACTGTGGCCTGGCACCGCACCCCTCGTGCCGCTGTACCCTGCACAGCCAGGCAAGAATCCACGCGCTGACAGTGTTCCTCACCCTTGGGTCTTCGAGGGGTGTGTGCAGGGGGTGAGCCATATCCCTATGGGAGTTACTGGGGGTGTCTGACTGGGCCCCCACACATGGTCCCTGGGCAATGAGAGGCCTGGGGAGCCAGCGGCCAGGAGATCAGGTGGCTAGATACAGGCCTTGTGGGACAAGCACATCTGTTCCCAGACCCCTGGGTGCGGGAGGACAGAGGGTAGCATGGGCCCCCTGTGGGTGCTGGGCAGGCAGTTTTAGGGTCTCCCCCACCCAGGGGTCCCAACTGTCCCTGACCTGGGCATTCCAGCCACCCTTCCCCCCAGGTCTCGCCCTACTCACCGATCACCACCTCCCACTTGCCCCTGGTGGCCGGGGTCAATTCGTAGGCGCAGCGCATCTCAGACATGGACACCCCACCCAGCACGTAGATGATGAGGCGCGGGCCCATCTGGTACTCAGTCGCTGGCTTGTTCTTGTGCCAATGCCTGAAGCAGGAGCTGGGGGAGAGAGGGGCAGTGTGGATACCAGGGGCTCGCTGAGGGAATGCCAGGTGTAGGGGTGGGCACTGCCCAAAGCGGGGGCTGGGGGGAGAGAGGGGCAGTGTGAATACTAGGGGCTCGCTGAGGGAATGCCGCATGGAAGGGCAGGGCCTGGAGGAGGTTGGGAGGCAGAAGGGAGTAGGGGAGGGTGGCACCTGCCCTGGGCTGGGGGTGCTGTCTAAAGCTCGTCCAGTCCCTTTCCTCTATCCTGGACCCTGGTGTGTTGAGGGACTGCTGGGGCGTGGGGGACACGGTAAGAGGGGTCCAGGGCTCCAGGCTCTTGGGCACCCCCTCCCCTGCAGAGGACAGGGCCCTGGCCATGCACTCCCAGGCACAGAGGCTCCCACACCCTGGGGTGTGTGTGTCAGGGCTCTGCTGTCCACAGCCCAGCCAGGCTCAGCCTTACCTGACAGCAGCCTGGGAGCTGGTGGTAGGGACCGGGTCTGACACGAAGGGCCACAGACTCTTGTCCAGTTTGTCCTCAAGGATGTCCTGGCAGGGGAGGACAGATCAGCAGGGGCCAAGCAGCAGGAACCTCTGACCTGGTGGCCAAGCCAGGCCCCATTGGGGCGGAGGGGCTGAGATGGCTCCTCACTCAATGATTGACAGTCCCTGGGGGGGAGCAGCCTGGGGCCCACTTTCCAGGGTGGGGCATGGGGAGCCAGCAAAGAGCACGCTGACTCCTCCAGTGATGCCCCCAACTCTCCACATCCCCCTCAGCTGCTCAGTGCCCTGCTGTGACCTGCCTACCCATCCACCGTTATGGGGAGGGCAGAGACCTCCTGCAGCCAGATCCAGGGCCCCTCACTTGGGGTGGGGGAGGCAGGGGGCTGCCCTCAGTGCCCCTTCCCTGCTGCGGGCAGATCCAGGCCCTGCCTCTTGCTCCATGAGGTGTGTCCCAGCCACGCAGGGGGCCCAGGCTATGATACATCCTAATGCCACATAATAGGGGCTTTTACATTAGTCCGCTGCTTTGACTTGTACAGGGAAGCTTAAGGCCTGCCAAGCTGTGGCTGGCGCAGAAGGGGGCGCCCCTGATTGGATTATGCATGGGACTGAGGTTACTGCAACTACCTGCCCCAAAATCCCACAGGAGGAACCATCACAATGCTGGAACAGAGGCCTGGGAGCCTCCCACCTCTGATCTGCCAGGGACAGGAGCTCTGGTCGGGGGGTTAATTCTTGGCCTGGAGGAGCCCCAAGCCAGTAGGTTGAAGGCAACTAAGTGTGCCCCCCACCCCCTTGAGGAGTGCCCCACAGGACTGGGTGATGAGGGGCTCAGCCCCCAGTAAGGGTGGGGGGAAGGGGTGACCATGTCACCTTTCACAAGCTAAGCAGGTTTGGGCCCAGGCAGTGCTTGGATAGGAGACCTCTAAGGAAAAGCCACTGGGTGCTGGGAGGTGCGAGTGAGTCAGCAGAGGGTGCTCTATGACCCCAGGGAGTGGGCAGGGGGCTCTGCAGGGGGTGCTCTCCCCGGTCAGTCAGTGACCAGTACTGTGCTGCAGGAGTTCATCCTTTAGATGAACGTCACACAGCTGCTCCTCACTGGAGGTTAGACCAAGGACCCTGCCAGCCATTCAGATTCCAATGCCAGTCACGACAGTGTGCTGCCTGGATCCTCTGCACTTCCAGCCCCACACACTGATCACCTCCTGCCCTAGACTCTTGGGCAGCGCTGCTGGGCGGCTGTTAACAGCTGCCTGCCACTCCTTAGGAAGAATTCAGCCCTGGTGAGGAACCCCTGTATATACTGCCCATACCCCACCCCAGAGCTGGCAGCATCTCAGCACCGGGTAAGACAACTCCCCTGCACTCGTGTCTATGATTTAAGACCCCTAAGGATGGCAGCAGGAGAGGACTCGCTGATGAGCCCCTCACATGGCTAGAGCCCTGCGCAGATACAAAAATGTGGATGTGCATCAGCCTGCGATCCACAAGCCGCCTTTTACCTGTATCCGCATCCACACCGACAGCAGCTAGCGAGGGTGGGGAAGGGGTCTTGCAGGGAAGAGGCAGTGTGGAGGGGGCAGGGTCTCTAGGAGAAGGGGCAGCTTGGAGGGGGCGGGGTCTCGAGAAGGGGCAGTGTGGGGGCGGGGTCTTGAGGAGAAGGGGCAGTGTGGAGGGGGTGGGGGCTGGGGGGGGAAGGGGTTTCTCATCACGTGCCGCTCCTGGGGGGTCACGAGTGTACACGGCAGCAGCAGAGCATGTTGCATCACAGTGGGGTGGAGGGGTGGGGTGCCGGGGCCTCACCCTCTCCAATCCCAAATCCTGCTGCTCAGGAGCTGGTGGGGACACTGGTGCTGCTCGAGCTGCTGGACAGGAAGCCGCGCGGTGGGGCGAGTGGGTGCCGGACAGCCCCAACTCCGACGTGTTGCCTAGCCACTGGCTGTGGGCCGGCGGCCCCGAGTGCCCTGCGTCCCCCGGGCTGCCTGAGCCAGATGCCGCGGGCCAGGCGCTGCTGGGGAGTACAGCCCTGCACGGTTGTATCTGCAGCCAATCCACTATCCGCAGAAATGGGGCACGGATATGCAGGGCTCTACACATGGCTGCCCCCAAACCACCCCCTTGGGCCCAGCCTGCCAGGTGTGACCCCAGTCCCCAAGGCCAGGAAGCAGATGGCCCGGTACCTCCATGATGTCCTTGAGCATGGGGATCCAGTGGGAGAGCTGGTAGCTGGACTCCAGCCGCGCTTTCCTCTTCGGTCGCAGCTGCCTGCTCTGGGGGAGGAAGGGAGAGGGGGTGAGAGGCAGCAGGGAGGAGGTGCGGGCTGGGAACGGGGGCAGACAGGGAGAGCGTGGCCTACCTGAGTCGCGCCAGCCAGGCTGGCAGGGGAGAGGCAGAGAAAACAGAATGGATCACTGAGTGAGAGAGAGAGAGAGAGAGAGAGAGAGACTGATGGGAGAACAGAGCTGCTTCCCCTCATTCGCCGCATGGCCACCCCAAGCAGTGGTCACCAGCTCCAGCTCGCTGGCGATCTGAGGTCCTGACTCCCAGTATCCTCTGCCAGGGCAGAAGAAGTCACCCCAGATGGGGAGTAACTCGGGGTCACCCTCCTATGGGGAGGGCGTCACCCCACTGTACAGGGACAGAGGCCACCTCTGTGCTGGGAGTAGTTCACTGCCATAGGGCGGCACCTCCAGGATGGCCTGGGCTCCCCTGTGCAGCACAGATCTGCCCCCTGGCATGAGTACAGCTGCTGGCCCCTGGCTCCAGTCCCTTACCCCAGGCGTGAGAGAGATGCCCAGGAACAGCATGTTGTGGATGATGTCTCTCTGCTGCTGGATGTTGGCATGCTGGATCAGCTTGGTGAGGTTCTCCTTGTCCACACCTGCACGGGGACAGACAGGTCAGCCCTAGCACCCCTGGGACGCACCCACAGCCCAGGCACACGAGTCCGTGGCCCCAGGAGTCCTAGTTCCCCGATCAAATCCTGAGATCCTGCTCTTCCCACCCCTCTCAGAGCTGGGGGTAAACCCAGGAGTCCTGGCTCCCAGGCCCCCTCTATCCCACTAGACCCCACTGCCCTCCCAGAGCTGAGCATAAAACCCAGGAGTCCTGGCTCCCAGAACCATCCGCTCTAACCCACTGAACCCCACCCAGTTAATGATCGAATTTAGGTTCTTGCTGCTCCTCCCTCAACAGGTTCTCTCGGGCGCTGGGGTCAGGGGTCTCTCTAGTTCCCCCTGGCAGTGCAATGGGAGCCCCCGTCCCCCTGATCTGGGCTATTCCTATTCCTGCCTCTGCCACCTACTCCTGGCATGCTGCTCCATGCCTCAGTTTCCCCCGTGTAACATGGGGATAGTGCTTTCACCTGTGACAGGGAGGCTTGGCAAGAGCCTCAGGAATATCCCTGGGGGGACTCAACGGGAGTCACAGCAGCAGGGTGTGCACAGAGCAGGATTTTCCCTCCCCAGTGCCGCTATCAGCTCCTGAGAATAGCCCAGATCAGACTGGGGCTGCAGGCTGGAGCCAGCTCTGCTGCAGCAAGTAGCTCCGGTGGTTAACAAGCATGCTGTCAGTCTCTTCCCTGGGTAGATGGTTTGGGCAGCCAGGTGTGTGCCAGGCTCCCCTCTGGAGGCAGGCCTGTACTGCCAGCTGTGAGTTACAGAGCATCTGTGCCATGGGAGCCAGCTATCCCAGAGGGGGCCCCCCTGCCCGAGATTGGTAGCATTATCTCCCTTTTACAGATGTGGAAACTGAGGGGTAAATAGGGGAGGTGACTTGCCCAGAAGGGCTGTGGCCATTAATCCAGCCACACAGGGAATGCTATTGTTCTGCCAACCCCTCAGGATCTCCAAGGGTGTCTAGACCCCACCCCTCCCCCCGCCAGGATCTCCGAGCAGGTTCTAAATCACTCCTCCCTCCTTCTACTTCTCATGTGCTCCCCCGCGGCTCTGTCCCATGGCAAGGGCGTGGCCAGCACAGCTCGCTCACCTCTCCCATGCTGGGCTCGTATGCCTTGAACGCCTTGAGTTTGGCCAGCACAGCGTGCACCAAGTGGAAGTTATCTTCATGGTCCCTGCAGCAAAGACAAACCCTGTGGGTCAGAAACAGCTCCTCCCCCAGGGGCACATGCACTTCCTGTAGGAGGTAACCAGGTACCCTCGCCCTTTGGGCACACTCACTTCCTGTAGAGGATGGCTGGGTACTTCTCCATGGCACACTCACTTCCTATAGGGGATACCTGGGTACCCTTTCCCCTGGGCACACTCACTTCCTGTAGAGGATGGCTGGATACTCCTCCAGGGTTTCACACAATGTGGCAATCTGCTCTGCCAGATTCTCCATCTGCTTGTTCTTTTCGAAAAAGCGGTAGGGGCTGAACCAGTTGTGGAAGCTCTATGGCCTGTCCAGGGAGTACACCTTGGGGACAGGGGAGAGCAGAGATCAGACCCCAGTGCCAACTGCTTGCAGCCAGGCCAGCTGTGCCCCATAGACGCGCTGTTGGATCAGGCCAGCCTGGTGGAGCTGTAGCGAGCCCCTAGTGAGGAAGAGATCCCTTTGCCAGTGCCACTCCTGTTGTGGTAGAGGGATAGCGAGCCAGAGATTCATGTACCAGCCTGGGATAAAGATGCCCCAGGTTCAGGTCCTTACTTGGCTGCAGACTCCCAGGTGTCCTCAATGTTGGGGGAAGGGGCTTGGCGACGCTTCTCGTCTGGCGAAAGCCCCAGCATAGCCACGGGCAAACCCGGCATCAAGGCGCGTCTGCCGCTGTCGCTTATTTCACTGGCCGAACAGAACGAGCCATGGGGACAAACGTGCTTGGACACCAATAAATAGTATCGGCCCATGAAGGGTTTGCTGGCGCAACGGGACGGGTGAGCCAGCATAGCCTCCTGACGGACACTCAGCTTCTACCAGCCAAAGCTTCTCTTGGCACAGCTGGCACCGGTACCCCAGATGAAATCAGCTAGAGTGGCGAAAGGACTGCTTTGCCAGCGTAACGGCACCTACCCAGGGGCTCTGCCACCACAGCTGCATCAGTTACAGGGGGATTTTTTCTCTCATGTCCCCGTAACAAACCCATACCAACAAAGCTTTTGTATGTAGACCAGGCTCATGTCTCTCTGTGCCTCAGTTTCCCCATCAATGCAATGGGGCTGACACCCCAGTCCTGCCCCTCAGGGGCAGGAGGGGGGAAATCCACTGATGACACAAGGAGGGGATGGGGTGGTTGGGTAAAGGGCAGGCGTGTAGAGTATCGGGCTGTCTTGCAGGCCTAGTATAAACCACCAGTAAGAGCTGGTAAAGCCAGGGAGGCAGGGCCCTCCTCCCCCATACATCTACCATCCCCACCAGGTGCAAGCCAGCGATTCCAGGTCTCACAGGGTGTGAGCAGCCAGCTAGTCCCTGCTGCCCTGTGCTGGCGTCAAACCCGGGGCCCTAGAAGGGAAAGGTTCCCCCGCCAAGCCACATGAACCACTAAGGGTGGGGTGTCGTACGTCACCATCCGCCGCGCGGACCTGCTCCTCCAAAGCCCGGCCACCCCTCACCCGGCTCTCGTAAGGCAGGAAGGCCATGTTGATCTCCTTGAGGGTTTTGATGACCTTGGTGATCCGTGACTTCCTCAGCTCCTTGAACAGAGGCTCAGGACAGGCTGCAAGGCAGAGGCAGTGGGTGGGAGTGACAGGCACAGGGCTCAGGACCCCCAGCACAGCACCAGCCCCCACGGACGGGGCCAGACCGGGCACAGCAGGGGCAGTAGTGCTGCACGCCTGTGGGGAACCTGGGCGAGCCAGCAGGGCCACACAGGAGTCAACGATGAGTCCAGCCCCCCCGAACCAGAGTCATGCCGGGTTCTTGCCTTCTGCAGCATCAGCAGCGAGGGGGAGCCACAATCTCTCCTACGCAGCCCCTGTCTCACACCCTGCCCTCAGCCCCCCGGCAGGGCTGAGTGACCAGAGTGTACAACATAGGATGATGCACAAGGAGGAACAGGGACTTGGGCTCCCCCTGCCGCTGTAATGGGGAGAAGCAGATCTGACCCTGACACACTGGGTATTCTGGTGCTGTCCCATCCCCCCACCGAGTTGGGACTGATGGAGCAATGCATGCTGGGAATGGTAGCCAGAGGCCTCCTTTCTGGGCACATGCTGCAGGTGTCTGTGAGCCGTGCTGGCTGGAGGCAGGCCCGTGGGGGAGAAGGGGGGGAAGGGATAGGTGGCGTCATAGAATCATAGAATATCAGGGTTGGAAGGGACCCCAGAAGGTCATCTAGTCCAACCCCCTGCTCGAAGCAGGACCAATTCCCAGTTAAATCATCTCAGCCAGGGCTTTGTCAAGCCTGACCTCATTCGGTCTGGCCTGCTGGGGCTGCATCCCCTGCAGGAGGGCAGAGCATAATCAGGGTGCTGCGCACTGGCCTGCCGGCAGAGAGAGTCTCCCCCACCCCCAGGCTCCAGTGTGCCGCTGTCCAGGCTCCCAGCTGGGGGATCCCCCGACCCCCGATACTCACGGCTGAGGAAGAAGACGTGAACTGCCTTGTAGTTGAAGGTGGGGGTGCCCTGGAAGTCATTGATCAAAGCCTGCACCGACTGCAAAGGGGGAAGAAAGGGTGTGTCAGCACCTGCCGAGGCCCCTCCCTGCTGCTCAAATGGCCCAGCCCATGCCCAGCCCCTGGGGACTCAGGGCCTAGCATGATGCCATCAGGAGGTGGGCTGGTTTTTACCCCCCTGGCTCTGGGCTCCCTCCCCACCTGGAGCAGGGCTTGTCCCCATGTGCCCGGGACATCCTTAGGGCCCAGTCATGTCTCTCGCTGCCACAGAAGTGTCCATGCCCGGCCACAGATGGGGCCTGGCATTGCCTTGCTGCTGAACTAAGTGGGCTCTGAGCAGTGCCCAGGGAACAGCCGGCCGAGCAGCAATCCCAGGCAACTACCATCAGGGCCCCCTCCCTCCCCGGGCGCCATGCTGGGCACCTGCAGCTTCGCCACGCCAGCTAGCCTGGCAGGGTGTTTGGAACCTGTTCAGACCCCTCGACCAGCCATTGTGACAGGTGAGAACCTGGCTGCCCTGTCCCAAGCCCCAGGCCCCAGCTTGCAGTCCTCTCCTACAGCGCTCCCTCCGCGGGCAGCCCCTGCGGGTTCTGGGCTTCACCCTGCTCTGCCAGCGCCCCCTGCCCCTGGTCTCCCTCCACTCACCTTGCTGCTGCAGATGCAGGAGCCTCCTCCCCAACAGCCCCTGCTCCCTGAGCCTCTGCCTCATCGAGTCTCCTTCGCTTTGAGTCTCAGCTGAGGTCGCCTCTCTCCGCCTGCTGCACCTGCCCATCCAATCCCCACAGGATTGCACTGCGGAGAGGTCTGGGGGACAGTCTGTGCCTCACGTGGCAAAGAACATGAAGCCCAGCTCCGGGGAAGCAGCCTCCTAGGGAGCCCCTACTGGCCCCATTCCCATCCTGACGTTGTGCTGCGCACAGAGAAATGGAACAAGGGGAGTCTCCGTGTTCCCCTAGGAAAGCCCTGTAGGCCATTGGCCCAACATCTCCACCACCTTCCTGCCGTGCCGAATGCTCCCTCTGCCGCACCGGCCTAACCCGCTGCTCCACATCCCCCGGCCCAGTCCATGCCGGGGGCTCAATAACCTGCCTGGCCAATGGTGCATACTGCCCCATGCTTGGCACTCTCCTGCTCCTCCTCCCACCCAGGCTGATTCACTGGTCCCAGTGGTCTGATCCGGTGTGTGTGTGTGGGGGAGATATGGGGCTAGCTGGACAAGCTGGGTCTGATCCAGCGCGGTGGGAAGGCAGACATACCCAAGCCTAGCTGGGGACGGATGATGGGCTAGACAGAGCAGGGATCTGATCCAGCCTGGAAAAGCTCAGGTTCCTAATGAATCTCAAGAGGCTGGAGGGGGAGGAGCATGATATATGGATACAGCATATCCCCAGGGGGACACCAGGGCAACAGGTTCGGCCTCCTTACCTTCCATTCTCTTTCCTTCTTCACGAGGACAACGCTGAGGATCTCTGCGAGGGAAAGAGACGGGGATTAGTGGTGGGGCTCAGACGGGACGGCTGTGCCCTGAGCCAGGACCCACTGGCTGGTGGAAGGACGCCTCGGGGAAGTGGCTCAGAGGCTGCTTTCAGGCCAGATAGTGTTGTGCTCCTAGCAGAGCCCCCAGTCAGCGATCGTGGTGGGGTGACAGGCTAGATGGGCCATGGGTCTGATCCCCCTTCCTTTCTGCCAGGCTGGATACGAGCGCAGCTGAACTAAGGATCTGGCCCCGTGCAGGAAGAAAACAGATCCTGTCCAGCACCTCTTGACTGGAGGGGATCCAGGGACCCTCACTGTGTATGGGGGACAGCAACACAACAAAGACTTCAAATTCTGAGTCCTGCACATAGAACCCCTCCAAGGCATGCCCCACTCAGGGAACTGCTGGCCTGTCTCCTGGGCACCTTCCACAGCCCAGCTAAGCAATTAGATAGTCAGCTCTTCGGGCCAAGCACCATCTTTTTGTTGGTGATGACTGGCGCTCCTGGGCACCACTGTAATACACCTAATGAATAATGTACAACGCCTTGCAAAATGGGGCCTTGGTCCATGACTGGGACTCCTGGGTGCTACCATAATACATCTGTTTGTTTTACCCCTACGAAGCACCTGATTCTGGCTGGCCCCGTAGGGCAATAGCCCCGAGACCCTGACCTGTGCTCTCACTCTCACTCCCACTCCCGGTAGCTGGTGTGCGTGAGTGCACTGCCCAACACACTATGTTTCCCCCATAACTCAAGCAATGCCTCTCCCTACCCCACCTCTAGCCCATCAGGACTTGGCTGCTTGGTCCTAATGAGGCTCCAGGGGCTATTCTGCACCAGGACGCGCTGGCCTCCCTGCTGCTTTCCTGCAGTCCTTTACACCTGCGGCATGCGGACGCCCCGTTCACTGGGGCACGTGGGGCTCGAGTGCACGGTAAGGGGCTGGCAGCACAGACTGGATCTAGACATGGCGAAGGCAGACACAAACCTGCTTTCTCCACGCATTTCGACCCTGAACTGCAGCTACACCCCCCCCTCCCCACGCCAGCCCTGGACTGCCCCCACCAGCTGTGCCAGTGCCCCTCACTACTGACTGGAGCCCTTGCTATCCCAGCCCTGGCTCCCACCCACTCCCAGCTCCGCCAGTGCCCCTCACTCCTGTCCACAGCCCCCTGCTATGCCAGCCCTGGTCTGTCCCCCACCAGCTCTGCCTCACTCCTGACCTGCAGCTATTCCAGTCCTGGGATCCCTGCCTCACGGCTCTGCAGATGCCCCTCACTCCTGACTGCAGCCCCCTGCTATCCCAGCCCTTTGCTTACCCCCCCCATTCCCAGCTCCACCAGTGCCCCTCACTCCTGACCCGCAGCTATTCCAGTCCTGGGTTCCCCCCCTCACAGCTCTCAGATGCCCTTCACTCCTGACCCGCAGCCCCCTGCTATTCCTGTTCAGAGACCCCTCTTGAACCAGGGCAGTATGGCCCACCCCAAGTATTCAGAAGTCACATGTCAGGCCCTCCTAATTGTGCGATTTAGTGAGGAAAAGCTAAGAGAAGAGCTAAGGGTTATTAGCACCACCGGCCGTCCTGAGCTGTGGGCCACTTTTGCTCTGTCCCAGTTCTGGGGGCAACCATGGAACATCAGAATTGAATCCACTTTGCAAGGGTCTTTTAAACCCCAGGTCTGTGGTCTGGATTTAGCCACAGGCCCCGTCCACTGCAGCCTGGGCTGGAGATTCAGCAGTGGGTTGGGCTTCTGAAGTAACAGAAGTGGGTTGGGCTTCTGAAGTGTAAGGCTTTACCTTGATCTCTCCTACATTACAGCTATAGCCTACGCCAGCTCTGTGTTGGGGCTGGGCAGAAGTGTACTGCTTTACTATGTTACGAAGTGGCTATGACGTCATTTTTCTCCTTGCGCGCAGCCGTTACCCGTTCTGACAGGCTGTTTATAATGCTAACTTTACTAGTTTTCAGAGGTTGTCGGGGGTGGGGGGGGGAATGTGCAAGGTGGAAGTTTCGCCTAGTGCACAAAATATCCTTGCACTGGCCCTGGTGGGAGTCATCCTGATGGAAAGAGATGACGACGATGACGCCCCCACAAAATGCAGCTCCTATGGGAGGGGGCAGCCCTTGGGGGTGGGGCAGACAGCCTCCTCCCCTTCCTGGTGTGTGACAGGCAGGCGGGGGGGAGCTCTCTGCTCCGACTGACTCCTAATCCTCCCCGAGGGTGAGACACACCCAGGAGCACCCCTCCCAGGGCTCCCCAACTGGGCCCTGCCCCCCCAGACCCACACCCAACCAGACCCTGCCCCCGACCGGCTCCACACTCAGACCCCCCGGCTCCGCACTCACTCTTGCGCACCACCGCCTTCAGTCCGGACGGGGCCATCTCCGCCTCTTGCCACGTCCCCTCGAGCCCTGTGGGTAGAAGTAGGACTCAGCTGTGTGCGGGGTGGGGCTGGAGTCAGGACTCCTGGGTCCTGCCCCGGCTCTGCTCCTGTCCTTGGGCACGCCCTGGCCTCTCCCTGCCATGCTCTGGGGAGTGTCTGTGACGCTGGACGACGGCCCCTAGTGACGCTGAAATCAGTCACTGGTGGATGGGCCCGGCCCCCCCTTGTGTCACTGATGGACGGGCCCAGCCCCCCCAGTGACTGATTTCAGTATAAAGCAACTGGGGTGCTGGCGGGTCGATGTCTGCAAGGCTGAAGACGGCCGAACGCCGCAGCCCCCCACTTCTGGCGCTGCGAGGGCTGGGCCTGGGCACCAAGGGGCGGGCGCCCAGTGACAGGGCCACGCAGGTCCCCACTGAACCCCCACCTGGTCATGTGGGGCGCAGAGGGAGGCGGGGGCCTCGGGCAGGGTTAAAGCGAGGACTGGGTTGGGGTAGTGGGGCCTCAGCCCACTCCAGTCAGGGCCCCCCAGTGAGCTGCAAGTCCCCCCTCCAACCAGTGTCCCCCCCTCAGCAGTGCCCCTCGCCCCCCCCCTCCACGCACCTCCCCCCTCGGTCAGGCCCCTCGCCCACCTGCACCCAGCCCCCCTCAGCCAGGCCCCGTGTTGTACCCAGGAACAGGAGCAGGTCGAATGGACCTGGCTTTGCTAAAACTTTTTGTGTAGCCTGTTGGTGTACCCCCGGAAGACCTCTGCGTACCCCCAGGGGCACCCGTAACCCTGGTTGAGAACCACTGGGTTAGAGAAACGTGTGTGTGTGTGTGTGTGTGTGTGTGTCTAGGAATCAGGACTCCTGGGGTCTATCCTGACTGCGAGCGGAGTGGGGTCTAATGGTTAGAGCAGAGAGCTGGCAGGTAGGATTCCTGGGTTCTAGTCCAGGCGATGCAACTGATTCATTCTGTGACATGGTTTGTTCTGCCTTGTCCTCCTGTGACATGTGGAGCGCAAAGACCTGCCCCAGCCCTTCCCTTCCGGCTGGGTGGTGCAGGAATTAATGTCCATAGAGCCTGGGCTCTAAGATCCTGGAGCAAAGCATCCTGGAGAAGGAATTAGTTCCCCAAGCTTGACTGGCTCCCTGCCCCATCCCTCCCTCCATTAATCAGAACGAATCCCTCATGGCAGAGCTGTTGTCTGGTTACCCGCAGTGCAGACCCAATTTATTGTGTCCTGGCTGCTGTTCAGCTCAGGTTAACAGCATGGTCTGTTTCTGTGAACTCCCCCAGAGCTTTCGAATGGAAGTGAGAGTCTTCTTCACATCCTGCTCTAAACTGTGAGTAGTGTCGCTCTGTGGCTGTTGAACAGCTGCTGCATTCCTACCCCAGAGGTGGCATCATTTCAGTGCTGGGTGGGTGATCCCTGTGTAGTGTTGCTGAGTGCTGTTGCACATCAGCTATGCTCCATCCAGAGCTGTCTGCATTTCAATGCCAGGTGAGTGATCCCTGTATTGTGATGTGGGGGGGGAGGGATAGCTCAGTGGTTTGAGCATTGACCTGCTAAACCTAGGGTTGTGAGTTCAATCCTTGAGGGGGAGCCATTTAGGGATCTGGGGCAAAAACTGGGGATTTTCGCTGCTTTGAGCAGGGGGTTGGACTAGATGATCTCCTGAGGTCCCTTCCAACCCTCATGTTCTATGATACGCTGCTGCGCTCCACCCCAGAGGTATTTGTATTTCAGTGCTGGGCGAGCAATCCATGTGTTGTTATGCAGCTACTACACTCCACTCCAGAAGTGGATGCAATTCAGTGCAGGGTGAATGAAAGTCCATGTCTCATTTTGCAAAGCATGGGTTCTCCAAGCAAGGGTGCTGTCTGTCCCATGTTCCTGCTCAATAGACTCTGGATTCTTAGCATCAGCGGAGCTACATTTTGAGCCGTGGTGGAACCAGGAGGCAGCTGGGTCATTGGTGGTTCCACCTTCAGTTATACCTATTGGCTTGAAAAGGCGCCACACGTATACCTAATGGCTGGTGAGGGGGGCAGTTGCCCCCCAGCCCACTATTAGCTCTGCCACTGATTCTTTTTAAATGTTCATTGCGCTGCTTCCACCAGCCACTTTGATTTCATTTCGTTTTACAGACCCAAGCAAAATGCAAGCGGCAACCTGGCCAGAAGCAGATCCATGTAATTGAACAGACTCATCCAATTACTGAGCCTTCCCAGAGCCAGGTGCTGCCCTCACGATACATCAAACCTAGAGGACCTGCTAGGCTCCCAGTAGATGTAGCCTAGAGCCAAACGCAGGCCAGGCAATGTGGCTTCGCCCATGGAGTTCAGGTCCAGGGATTCAGTAGGGAGTAAATGGCCAGCACTGGATGCTTCAGGTTTTGGTGCCCACCCAGAGACGGCTGGGGGCTGATTTTCAATTACACACCTGTGGCTGGCCCAGGCCAGCTGACTCCAGCTCCCGGGGCTCGGGCTAAGGGGCTGTTTAGCTGCGGTGTAGCCTTTGGGGCTCAGGCTGGAGCTTCGACTCTAGGACGATGCGAGGTGGGAGGTTCCCAGAGCTCGGGCTCCAGCCCAAGCCAGAACGTCTGCACCACAAATAAACAGCTGCTCAGCTCGAGCCCTGTGAGCCGGAGTCAGGTGGCCCGGGCCAGCCGTGGGCATGTAACTGCAGTGTAGACACACCCTAAGTGCCCACAAGCCCCCTGGGAGCTGCGGGTATTTAGCACCTCTGAAATCTAGGCCCCCGGTGTCTCAAAGTTAGGGGCCATTCAAAATCTTCTTGCCAGTGTCTTCCTCCACCCCCCACTGCTCCTCGGACGTTCCTGTTAACTGCTGGAAATGGCCCACCTTGATTATCACTACAAAAGGTTTTCTCCCCCCCCCCGCTCTCCTGCTGGTAATAGCTCATCTTAAGTGATCCCTCTCCTTACAGTGTATATGATATCACCCATTTTTTCATGTTCTGGGTGTATATAAATCTCCTCACTGTATTTTCCACTGAATGCATCCGATAAAGTGAGCTGTAGCTCACGAAAGCTTATGCTCAGATAAATTGGTTAGTCTCTAAGGGTATGTCTACACTACGAAATTAGGTCGAATTTATAGAAGTCGGTTTTGTGGAAAGCGTTTTTATATAGTTGATTGTGTGTGTCCCCACACAAATGCTCTAAGTGCATGTAGTCGGTGGAATGTGTCCACAGTACCGAGGCAACCGTCGACTTCCGGAGCATTGCACTGTGGGTGGCTATCCCACAGTTCCCGCAGTCTCTGCCGCCCATTTGAATTCTGGGTAGAAATCCCAGTGCCTGATGGGGCTAAAACATTGTCACGGGTGGTTCTGGGTACATATCGTCAGGCCCCCGTTCCCTCCCTCCCTCCAGGAAAGCAAGGGCAGACAATCGTTTTGCGCCTTTTTTCTTGAGTTACCTGTGCAGACGCCATACCACGGCAAGCATGGAGCCCGCTCAGATCACTTTGGCAATTAGGAGCACATTAAACACCACACGCCTTATCCAGCAGTATATGCAGCACCAGAACCTGGCAAAGCGATACTGGACAAGTAGGCAACGTCAGCGTGGTGACATGAGTGATGAGGACATGGACACAGACTTCTCTCAAAGCACGGGCCCCGGCAATGTGGGCATCATGGTGCTAATGGGGCAGGTTCATGCGGTAGAATGCCGATTCTGGGCCTGAGAAACAAGCACAGACTGGTGGGACTGCATAGTGTTGCAGGTCTGGGATGATTCCCAGGGGTTGCGAAACTTTCGCATGCGTAAGGGCACTTTCATGGAACTTTGTGACTTGCTTTCCCCTGCTCTGAGGCACAAGAATACCAAGATGAGAGCAGCCCACACAGTTGAGAAGCAAGTGGCAATAGCCCTGTGGAAGCTTGCAACGCCAGACAGCTACCGGTCAGTCGGGAATCAATTTGGAGTGGGCAAATCTACTGTGGGGGCTGCTGGGATGCAAGTAGCCAACACAATCAAAGATCTGCTGATATCAAGGGTAGTGACCCTGGGAAATGTGCAGGTCATAGTGGATGGTTTTGCTGCAATGGGATTCCCTAACTGTGGTGGGGCCGTAGACGGAACCCATATCCCTATCTTGGCACCAGAGCACGAAGCCGGCGAGTACATAAACCACAAGGGGTACTTTTCAATAGTGCTGCAAGCACTGGTGGATCACAAGGGACGTTTCACCAACACCAACGTGGGATGGCCGGGAAAGGTACACGACACTCGCATCTTCAGGAACTCTGGTCTGTTTCAAAAGCTGCAGGAAGGGACTTTATTCCCACACCAGAAAATAACTGTTGGGGCTTCATCGTGTGGACGGGTGCAGGGTTAAATCGATTTAACGCTGCTAAATTTGACCTCAACTCCTAGTGTGGACCAGGGCCTAGTGTGGTTGCAGTTCTACATCTTTATACCCGTGGAGCTTATTCCGCTTCTCCTATAGGAATAGCGATCCCAGGACTAGCACTCCTATACCAGCATAACTGCCTCAACACGAGGGTGCCTCACTTTAACTGTACTGGTCTAGCCAGTGGCTCAACCCTTCTATTTGATGCCTGGGCTTCTGACTCTGAAAACATGGTCGTCATCTTCTGTAACCTTGACATAACGCAAGCATAGCATGTGACATTACAGCAGGAGCTGCTGTTTATAAATGTAGTACCTTCCCCGCCAGTATTGTTGTCATTCCTGACTCACACTCTCTCTCTCTCTCTCTCTCTCTCTCTTTTCAGGCTCTCTGTGAGGCTCTTGCTATGGGAAGGAGCAGCCTGGAGAAGAGCTGAAGCTTTCAAACTTCGTCAATATTTTTAAACTTGTAGATTCCCTACCATTGGGGTGTTGGGGTGTCCAGGTGGAAGGGGTGTCAGGGTGGAAGGACTGTCTAGCCTGTGTTATACAGGAAGTCAGACTTGATGGTCCAATGTCCCATTAAATTCTGCGAAATTATGTAACTGGAAAATGGCCCTTCCTGAGACCCTGCACTGGCCTCACCCGGCATCTCGCCAAGCCCAGACCGGCTGTATGTTCGCAGGCACGTTTCTTCCAAACCAGAAGTGGGAAACGTGATAGGCTGTGAGGCCAAGGCCAAGGGAACCATCGAGAGCTCAGCAGGGCTGGACGACCCTCAGGGCTTCGGGAAGAGAGGAAGGAGCAAACCCCTCCCTTATTAGGGAAAATGAGGGCCAGTGAAACATGCCCAGGGCTAGGGAATATAAACGCCAACTCAGGAAAGGTAAGGACACCATGAGGCAGGGTCTGATCCTGTGCAAGGAAGAGCTCTGCTCCAAGAACACAGCCTGTCTCGGTGAGTAGAGCAGTGCCATCAGCCTGTCTCGCAGTCAGGCAGTGCCCAGCCTCCAGATATGAGCTACAGACAACTCAGAGTCCTGGCAGCAAAGCTGAGAGAGAGCATCTCTCTCAACCCCTGTCCTGCGCTGCTCTCCAGATCCCCTCAGACACTGACGTTCCTCCTCTCCCATCTCAGCCAAATCCCAGGGGAATCTGTGCTCGGGGCCAGGCTGGGACAGAATCTGTCCTGCAGCTTTTGAGTCATGGGCACAAATCCACTTTCTGCTTAAAAAAGAATTCCAACTTTTCAGTGGCTGGGGCTGAGTCCCAAAGAGCTGAGCAGAAGGGCTGTGAGTTGCAGGCAGGTGGAGATGCTGAAGGGCTGCGAGCCCCAGACCCGGCGCAGACGCTGAAGGGCTGCGAGCCCTGGGCCCAGCCTAGAGGCTGAAGTGTTGCGAGCCCTAGGCCCAGCCTAGAGGGTGAAGGGCTGCGTGTCCCGGGCCCAGCCTAGAGGCTGAAGGGCTGCGAGCCCCGGGCCTGGTGCAGCTGTTGAAGGGCTGTGATCCTTGGGCCTGTTGCAGCCAGACATCCTGGGCCCTTTCCAGTGTATCAGCTGGGGGAGAGAAGAGGGGGTGCCACCTCAGTTTGGAAGGGAATTTGTTATTCAAAAGTATCTGCTCAAGATGAAGCAGTCATTGGATTAGGGTTGTTGGCTTGAGCTGCACAGCCTCAATTCTCCCTTCCTTTCTCCATCATCCCCAGGGCTACTGGCTCCGGCGTTGTCTCAAAATTAGGCAAATCATAGATTCATAGATTCCAGTGACAGAAGGGATCATCTAGTCTGGTCTTCTGGATAGCACAGGCCAGAGAGCTTCCCAAAAATAATCCCTAGAGCAGATCTTGTCGGAAAACACCCAATCTGGATTTTAAAATGGTCAGTGATAGAGAATCCATCACAATCCTTGGTAAATTATTCCAATGGTTAATTACCCTCACTGTCAATCATTTACACCTTTTTTCCAGTCTGAATTTGTTTAGCTTCAACTTCCATGTTATACCAATCGCCGGTAGATTGAAGAGCCCATTATTAAATATTTGTTCCCCATGTAGGTACTTGGAGACTGTAATCAAATCAACCCTTAACCTTCTCTTTGTTAAGATAAATAGATTGAGCTTCTTGCCTGCATCGCTATAAGTCATGTTTTCCAGTCCTTTAATCATGCTTGTGGCTCTTTTCTGAACCCTCCAATTTATAAACATCCTTTTTGAATTGTGGATACCACAACTGGACACAGTAGGGATCACACTGGTGCCACTATTGAGGTACAGTAACCTCTTTACTCCTACTCGAGATTCCCCTATTTAGGCATCCCAGGATCACTCTAGCTATTTTGGTCACTGTATCACACTGGGAGCTCATGTTCAACTACTTATTCACTTCTACCCCCAAATCTTTTTCAGAGTCACTGCTTCCCAGGATAGAGTCCCCCATCCTCTAACTAAGGCCTACAGGTTTTGTTCCTGGATGTATATGTTTACATTAGCCATATTAAAATTAGGGCTGTCAAGCAATTAAAAAAAATAATTGCGATTAACTGCGCGATTCAAAAAATAAACTGTGCGATTCAAAAAAGAATTACGCGATTAATTGTGCTGTTAAACAACAATAGAATATCATTTCTTTTAAATATTTTTGGATGTTTACTACATTTTCAAATCTATTAATTTCAATTACAACACAGAATAAAGAGTGTACAGTGCTCACTGTATATTTATTTTTGATTATAAATAATTGAACTGTAAAAAACAAAAAAAAACTATTTTTCAATTCACCTCATACAAGTACTGTAGTGCAGTCTCTTTACCATGAAAGTTGAGCTTACAAATGTAGAATTATATATATATATATATATATAAAAATTGCGTTCAAAAATAAAACAATGTAAAACTTTAGAGCTTATAAATCCACTCAGTCCTACTTCTTGGTCAGCCAATCGCTCAGACAAACAAGGTTGGTTACAATTTGCAGAAAATAATGCTGCCTGCTTCTTGTTTACAATGACACCCGAAAGTGAGAACAGGTGTTCCCATGGCACTGTTGTCGCTGGCGTTGAAAGATATTTTTGTGCCAGATATGCTAAAGATTCATATGTCCCTTCATGTTGCAATCACCATTCCAGAGGACATGCTTCCATGCTGATGAGGGGCTCTGCTTTTGATAACAATCCAAAGCAGCGTGGACTGACACATGTTCATTTTCATCATCTGAGTCAGATGCCACCAGGAGGTTGATTTTCTTTTTTGGTGGTTTGGGTTCTGTAGTTTCTGTATCAGAGTGTTGCTCTTTTAAGGCTTCTAAAAGCATGCTCCATACCTTGTCCCTCTCAGATTTTGGAAGGCACTTCAGAATTTTAAACCTTGGGTCGAGTGCTGTAGCTATTTTTAGAAATCTCACATCGGTACCTTCTTTGCGTTTTGTCAAATCTGCAGTGAAATCTTAAAAAGAACATGTGCTGGGTCATCATCCGAGACTGCTAATACATGAAATATGTGCAGAATGTGGGTAAAACAGAGTAGGAAACATACAATTCTCCCCCCAAGGAGTCCAGTCACAAATGTAATTGATGCATTATTTTTTTAATGAGCATCATCAGCATGGAAGCATGTCCTCTGGAATGGTGGCTGAAGCATGAAGGGGAATATGAATGTTTAGCATATTTAGCATGTAAATACCTTGCAACGCTGGCTACAAAAGTTCCATGCCTTCTCACTTTCAGGTGACATTGTAAATAAGAAGCAGGCAGCAGTATCTCCCCTCAATGTAAACAAACTTGTTTGTCTGAGCGATTGGCAGAATAAGAAGTAGGTTAGGTAACCAAAAAAAATTTGCATTTGTAAGTTACACTTCGAGGTCTAGTGGGTATGAGTGGGGGCGCTGGGGGTGGGAGTCAGCACTCCTGGGTTCTATTCCTGGATCTGTGAGGGAGGGTTGTCTACTGTTTAGATCAGGAGATGGAGAGTCAGGACTCCTCCTGGCTTTGCAGCTGACTCCCTGTGTGACTGAGGGCAATTCCCCGCACCCCCCCCCCCGTGCCTCAGTCATACGGGGATAATGACACCGACCCAGCTCCTGGGGGTTGGGGCTGGATTCATTCCAGGGTTTCTTCAGGTATGTTGGCAACAAGAAGAAAGCCAAGGAATGTGTGGGCCCCTTACTGAATGAGGGAGGCAACCTAGTGACAGAGGATGTGGAAAAAGCTAATGTACTCAATGCTTTTTTTGCCTCTGTTTTCACTAACAAGGTCAGCTCCCAGACTGCTGCGCTGGGCATCACAAAATGCGGAAGAGATGGCCAGCCCTCTGTGGAGATAGAGGCGGTTAGGGACTATTTAGAAAAGCTGGACGTGCACAAGTCCATGGGGCCGGACGAGTTGCATCCGAGAGTGCTGAAGGAATTGGCGGCTGTGATTGCAGAGCCACTGGCCATTATCTTTGAAAACTCGTGGCGAACCGGGGAAGTCCCGGATGACTGGAAAAAGGCTAATGTAGTGCCAATCTTTAAAAAAGGGAAGAAGGAAGATCCTGGGAACTACAGGCCAGTCAGCCTCACCTCAGTCCCTGGAAAAATCATGGAGCAGGTCCTCAAAGAATCAATCCTGAAGCACTTGCATGAGAGGAAAGTGATCAGGAACAGCCAGCATGGATTCACCAAGGGAAGGTCATGCCTGACTAATCTAATCGCCTTTTATGATGAGATTACTGGTTCTGTGGATGAAGGGAAAGCAGTGGATGTATTGTTTCTTGACTTTAGCAAAGCTTTTGACACGGTCTCCCATAGTATTCTTGTCAGCAAGTTAAGGAAGTATGGGCTGGATGAATGCACTATAAGGTGGGTAGAAAGCTGGCTAAATTGTCGGGCTCAACGGGTAGTGATCAATGGCTCCATGTCTAGTTGGCAGCCGGTATCAAGTGGAGTGCCCCAAGGGTCGGTCCTGGGGCCGGTTTTATTCAATATCTTCATAAATGATCTGGAGGATGGTGTGGATTGCACTCTCAGCAAATTTGCGGATGATACTAAACTGGGAGGAGTGGTAGATACGCTGGAGGGGAGGGATAGGATACAGAAGGACCTAGACCAATTGGAAGATTGGGCCAAAAGGAATCTGATGAGGTTCAATAAGGATAAGTGCAGGGTCCTGCACTTAGGACGGAAGAACCCAATGCACAGCTACAGACTAGGGACCGAATGGCTAGGCAGCAGTTCTGCAGAAAAGGACCTAGGGGTGACAGTGGACGAGAAGCTGGATATGAGTCAGCAGTGTGCCCTTGTTGCCAAGAAGGCCAATGGCATTTTGGGATGTATAAGTAGGGGCATAGCGAGCAGATCGAGGGACGTGATCCTTCCCCTCTATTCGACATTGGTGAGGCCTCATCTGGAGTACTGTGTCCAGTTTTGGGCCCCACACTTCAAGAAGGATGTGGATAAATTGGAGAGAGTCCAGCGAAGGGCAACAAAAATGATTAGGGGACTGGAACACATGACTTATGAGGAGAGGCTGAGGGAGCTGGGATTGTTTAGCCTGCAGAAGAGAAGAATGAGGGGGGATTTGATAGCTGCTTTCAACTACCTGAAAGGGGGTTCCAAAGAGGATGGCTCTACACTGTTCTCAATGGTAGCAGATGACAGAACGAGGAGTAATGGTCTCAAGTTGCAGTGGGGGAGGTTTAGATTGGATATTAGGAAAAACTTTTTCACTAAGAGGGTGGTGAAACACTGGAATGCGCTACCTAGGGAGGTGGTAGAATCTCCTTCCTTAAAGGTTTTTAAGGTCAGGCTTGACAAAGCCCTGGCTGGGATGATTTAACTGGGAATTGGTCCTGCTTTGAGCAGGGGGTTGGACTAGATGACCTTCTGGGGTCCCTTCCAACCCTGATATTCTATGATTCTATGATTCTATGATTCTATACAGCACCTCTGAGGGAGGTGCTAGGAAAGGGCAGGACATAAGTAACCAACAGACACTAATGGGATGCACCATGTGATTCTCTTTCTGTCCCTAGCGCATGTGACTGGACCCCAACACAGCCAATGCCTACCTGCTCTTGTCCCGGGATCAGCGGAGCGTGAGGGTGGGCAAGAAGAGGCGGGACGTCCCCAGTAACCCCAAGCGGTTTGACACGTGCACCTGCATCCTGGGCCGGCAGCGGTTCACAGACGGGATGCACTACTGGGAGGTGGAAGTGGGGGACAAACCATGTTGGACACTGGGGGTCTATGAGGAGTGTGTGAACAGGCAGGGAATTTTCACGCCCTCACCAGCGACTGGTTTCGGGACGATGTGGCTGCACAATGGGGATGAGTATGCAGCGCTCACTTCCCCCCTGCCCGAGCTTATGCTGAGAGCGAAGCCTCGGCAGATTGGCATCCTCCTGGACTTTGAGGCCGGAGAGGTGTCCTTCTACAACGTGACTGGCAGCTGTCACATCTACACCTTCAGTGGCATCTTCTTGGAGCCCCTGTGGCCATACTTCTACCCGAGGGTGCGGGCAGGCAGCCTGAATGATGCCCCTCTGACCCTCCCACAGGGAACACAGCAGCCATGAGCCAGTCACAGCCGCCTTGGCACCTTGGGCTTTCAGGACTTACCAATGAAAGGCTTTCTTAACAACACATAATTCACCAGCGGAACTAACTGCCACAGGATATTGAGGGGGCCAAATGTCTAGTGGGATTCAAAAAAGGATGAGACATATATATGGATGATCCAAATATCACCAGCTAGAGAGGGCAGGAGACACCAGGACTATAAAACCATCTCCACAGGGCAGGAGCCAGCCACTGACTACAGGGGGGCACATTCCCCAAAGAGAAGGTTATTCCATAATTACACACTGCAGGGTCTCTGGTACCTTCCTCGAAGCCTCTATGGAGACAGGATACCTGGCTTTCGGGCGCTGCAGTGAGCTAGCACAGCAAATCCTGTGCTCTCTGGGTGCTGTTAGAGCAAGAAATTGGTCACTGAAGCTGATAATCAGCCACAGAGCAGGAGCACTGATCCACGATAAATGCTCCCACACTGCTAGACCTTCCTGCACAGCCCCAGTAGGGGAGTCTCCATCCAGCATTGCCATTCCCCAGCACTGGAATGCAGAGTCAGCAGCATCTGCAGGGAGGCCCAGGGAGCAGGAGAGGGTGGGTGAGAGGACCTGAGGGCCTTGCTCAGTTTGCAAAGAATCCAGCTGCATCATCTTTCGTAGGTGGTGTGGCTGGTGGAGACCTTGGGTCTCTGGCATGTCATGCTCCTGGCTTAGCCGCTTGGTTCAAGGTAGAGCATTGCTGCCTGTGTCCTGTAACCTCCAGCAGCCAAGCTCCTTGGGGCAGCCATGGAAACATTGCCTTTGGCTACCCTTGTTTTAAAGGGCTCGGGGAGCATGGACACGAGGATGGAGTCGCGTGTCTGTAAAGGGCGGGGCCTGCCAACACGAGCGAGCCAGCTCCAATCGGCAATTCGCCTCTGACCTATTTCCCCTTCTAGTGAAATACCGAAGCCTTCCTTCCGCTGGATGCTTCTGAGCCCAGCCCAGCCCATGGGCCAGAGCTGTCCACAGCCCTGTGCGTGTTCTGTCCCTGGTCTCACCGACGGTGTGCGTCAGCACGCAAACCCAGTGCAGACTGCAAAGCCTGTTGGCCCATAAACTTCAGCTCTCTAGGTCATTTTCTCCCACCAATAAACCATGCATTCCAATAGCCTTGTATAAGCTGGCAAAGCATCCCTTGTGATCTGAGAGCTGCTCACCCCCACCTTCTGGGGGAAGGGGGAGAGCTAGGAGATCCAGTCCAGCTGGAGCCGTGGTGCTCTCAGGACTCAGCACTCTCATGGGCCCTTCGTGGTGCATGTGTGATTCAGGGACTACTATGACTGTCTGAGGGAGCTGCCCATTCCCTAGCCCTGTGTGCACCTCTCTGTGATGGGACTTCACCCCAAGAAGCCAATGTGCTGCATGCAGCTAAATAGTCCAGCCCCCCTCCAGCCCCGGTAATGAAGGCAGAGTGAGAGGAATTTCACACACAGAGAACCCCCTAGACTGTTCCGAAGCTAGGCAGAGAGGGTGGGACAAGGGTGTCTCTGAGGCCCTCAGGCTGGGCCTAGCTCACTGCCATGCCCCTCTCAAGGAGTGGTTTTGTCTTCTTGACATATATTCACCCTAACCCAAATCATGACAGGTTTCAGAGTAGCAGCCATGTTAGTCTGTATTCGTAAAAAGAAAAGGCGTACTTCTGGCACCTTAGAGACTAACCAATTTATTTGAGCATAAGCATCCGATGAAGTGAGCTTTAGCTTATGCGCAAATAAATTGGTTAGTCTCTAAGGTGCCACAAGTCCTTTTCTTTTTCCTAACCCAAATGTATCCCATTGGCTTTAGGGAGTTCCAAGCTAGGACAAGTTCACCTTGATGTCTTTCTCCAGCAGGCGGATGGTTGCAGAATCTCTCCTGGGTTGCAGAATTGCTCCTAGCCAGGGCTGGCTTTGATGCAGCAGCCTGGGGATGGTGCCCCATCCTAGCTGGGCAGGGCTCATGCCCTCCTTGCCTGGCCAATCCCATCGGGCTCCCCTTGAATATGTCCAGGACGCGATGGCTGCAGCCCTGCAGCCGCTGTACAGCCATGGGCACAGTAGGCCTGTGTGTGGGTGTTCGTCTGGCTCCAGGGCTGGGGAGGGAGGAGGAGACCCGGGAAAGAGCAGCAGCAAGCCGTTCGCTGAGTAGACAGGACTGGGCTGGCAGCTCCAGGTGCATTCCCAGCTCCGCGGAGAGGGACGTCAAGGCTGGCTGGACTGATCCCTAGATCTAAATCCCTAGAGGGCAGGTGCGTGCAGGGGTCTGGACACAGAGAATGGCCGACACCCTGTTTCCTGGCAACTGATGGCCTGGGCCCTTCCCCCCTGCAAGGTGAGACCTAAGGGTTGGAGAAAAAGGGAATCAGGTGCCCTCCTGGCCGGGGAAAGGGACAAAGCCCAGAGGAGGAGGGGCTGGAGGGAGTTTCAGTTTGGGGCTGGCTGGGACATGGAGTGAAGGGCAGACGTGGTTGTCTGGCTCACTGCCCCCCAAAATGGACCCAGCTGAAGGGTCCGGTTCTCGACACCTACAAGCTCTGTATTAGACCATGTTCCTGTCATCTAATAAACCTTCTGTTTTACTGCGGGAAGCAGCGCGGGGCGAGGGATGTGCTGGCCACGGCTTCCTGCAGCCCCCGTTGGCCTGCAGTGGGGAACTGCGGCCAGTGGGATCCGCGATCGGCCAAAGCTGTGGACGCGACAGGTAAACAAACTGGCCTGGCCCGCCAGGGGGCTTACCCTCGGGGGTTGCATGCCAAACGTTGCCGACCCCGGTGCTACAGCAATCTCCCGTACAGCAATGGCTGTTACAAGACAGCATAATTTAGAACAACCCAGAGTCTAAAGCTCAGGTGTATTTGAGGATCTGGGCCAGTACTTGGCTGTTTCTATAGTAATGACCCCTGAGCAAGCAGTGTAATGTACATGCTTATCTCTGAGCTTGTCCAGAGGCTGCATGTCCATCAGAGTGACTAGATGTCCTGATGTGTAATAAAAACACTTGGAGTCATAAAAAATCAACCCAGCCTACTTTACAGGGCCTGAGCCTTCTCTCCCTTACAGCATCTGAGCAGTAGGAGAATGGCTAATACGGGCCACTGTTATGGTTGTTGTATTCTATTGATAAAAGCATAATACTGGCCAGTATTATAGTTGCTGTATTCTGTTATAAAACAACAACAAAACATAGAAAAATAAAAAATACAATTTAACGTTTTGAATTAATTTGGGGAAAAGAATTTACAGGACAATACAAGAATTCAAAACATTTAAAACATTCCTTTCTTTCTCTCCAGTATTTTCGTCTCTTTTGTTCCAATTTTGGGTAGCGGGAGCGAGTAGTATAAGAGCCCTACCATCAATCAAACGTTAACCCCACCCCTTGACCCCGTAAGCCCTGCACACAGGTCACTGGAAGTCCCACCTCATGGGAGTATTACTTCCAGAGTCAAGGTGGACACATGTCCGGAAGCAAGGTGTGTCATGTGACCCCAGTAAGAACTCCTCCCACTGTCCTCTGCTGATCAGGATGGATTCTGCCCCCACAGGAACGCTTCGAGAGAAGATTTGACCAATCAGGGGGAGTTCCGGGGTTTGTGTGACCCCTCTAAGAACTCCTCCCACTGCCCTCTACCAATCAGCAGGGGTTTCAACCGCTGGGGACCACCCTGAGAGGAGATTTGCCCAATTGGGGGGAATTCTGGGGCAGGGTGACCCGTCAGGAGGTGGCTCGTGTGACCCCTCTAAGAACTCCTCCCACCACCCTCTACCAATCGCGATGGGTTTTGGCCACAGAGGACAGCCCCAAAAGGAGATTCGACCAAAATAGGGTGGGTTCTGGGACGGGCTCAACCACCCAGAAGAGGGTCATGTGACCCCTCGAAGGACTCCTTCCAATGTCCTCTGCCAATCAGAGTGCAGAACCATCACCTCATAAGTCCCAGCGCTGGGAAGAGGAGGCCATCTCTTACCAAGAAGACGTGTTTTAGAAATTGTGGAAAGGCTGAGAGGAAACGTGGACTCCTTTACCACCCCTGTGAGAACTTCAGACTTTGTTTTAGCCCCGAGGACCTTTGGAGTTGTGTGGAGAAAGCGCTACAGCAGCGACAGTTCTGAAGAGGATGAGAGAGAAGCCAAGGGGATTCCTTTGGCCCAGCCATTGATGGATATGCCAGAATCCGAACCTGAAGCCCAACTGCTCATGAGACACCCCCATGAGCATGGTGGCCTCTCGTCATCCGCCACCCTGGAGGAGGAAGGCGATCATGGCTTGGGGGAGGCACTGGCAGACAAGGTGAATGGAAAAGACATAGCTCAGGTAAATGAATGATTAAGAAGCGACGGTCGATGATTGGGTGTAATGAGGTTAGGAACCAGGGGTTGTGTAAATCTAAAAACAAGGAGTGGGAACTTACTCTTGTTTCTTGTCTGAAAATCTCTCGACAGCTTGACGATGCCTTTCCAGAGGACCCGGAGGCCCTGGACGGCGTTGCATCAAGCAGCGAAGGTGAACCAGGCCCGCCTTGTTTTTGCTCAACGCCACTAGAAATTGTTGAAGATGACTCCGAGGAGGACGGCTACGAGGAGTTTAGGAGGAGGCTTGGCATGGAACTCGCTGAGCCAGTGCCACGTCACGAGCGTAAAAATGTTATGCGGACTATTGTACGCGTTGCTGTTTATGCTGTTCTTCATCACTGTCTTAGGGAAAAGCTTTTTGAAAATGGTGAGGGTTGTGTCATAGATGCCCCAGCCCAATGGCACCATGACTGTGTGACTTGGACTTCAATGGATAGAAACTGCAAGCTCTGGGGCCTGTGTGCTGAGCTGTGTTTGGAAAGCTTATTGAACACTATTATTGCCATAGGTTATGTTATGCAACGTCTGTGCCTAACCCAAGAACATTTAGCGCAAGGGGTGACCTTGAGAAATGCTGTGCAATTCAGTGGAGACCCTGACCTTGTTTTAAAGACAATGACCAAACTGGAAGATGCCTGCTTACAGCGTTACATTGACCGTCTGGTCCACACAAAAAGTGACAGAACCCTGCTTAAGAAACAGTCTATTTGTAAGAAATCTAAAAGGATTAATTGAGAGAATGATGACGGGACAAACTTGCAATATAAAACTTGGCTGCTGTAGATTTTAAAAAATCAAATGAAAAGGGCTTTGTGATTATCTGTGTTTCTGTTAGAAGGTCTCTGGCCCTTAAGTGAGCTAAAAGTTTTAATGGAGCCTCTGGGTTTGTTTTCAAGAAGCTGTATGACTTTTAAATGAAAAAAAAATGGTTTGTGAGAACCTAGGTCTTGTGTCTTTGTGTAAAAGAGACCCATTTACAGCAAAAAGCTGTGAAGTGGGAGGGGAACAAATCCTAAAAATGTGTTTACAGTGTAACCCTTCTGCCCATCAGAGTTGGCCACAACAGGGGCTGGATTCAGTATCTAGGAGTTCCCTCCCAGTAACACAATGCAAAACCGGGTCAAGCCCCCCACCAGCGGGGCACTGAAGCTCCCCTATGACAAGTTGAAATCACTGAATACTGTGTTAAGTAGTAGGGGGGCCTCAGAGCTGGGGCACCGTGAACCCAAAGTGACGTCAGCTCTGCAGTCTGTAACCAAACTCCTAATAGAATCAAAATTACCTCTGACATTACACAATGGAGAGAAAGTGCAATTGGTGTTTGGGGCCCTCAGAAGGGGGCTCACATCACTAGGCACAAACCTCCAAACTCTCTCAATTCACTGGGTTTTGGAATCCTTGTCCCTTGCCTAGCGAGTGCTACTTAGTTGATGGCGAGTCCCTCCGTCATAAAAGGCCAAGGACAGTTCTACTGTCCTTGATTCACATAATCAGGATAACGACACTTTATTCTTCCTGCCCCAATAACAGAGAAACTGGGGATCCCACAGCCGCCAAAGTGACCATTTGGGCTCCTGTGGGCTCATGCTAGGTGGGGTGAGTGTCCTGTGCAAACGAGATCAGCTCCTGAAGTCCTTTCCCACAACTCACCACCAGATGTCAGGGTAGAGCTCATCCTGCCTCTGCTTACAACACGAAAACAAAACAGGGATGGTTCAGACATGTGTTTGAGTACAATAGAGTTGACTCATCCTGTTCACACCCCCACTGAATAGCGAAGGTAACTGTGATTACTTACCCTTGTTGCTAGAGGGATAAATGTGATGGGTGTGCACCCATAGTAAGGGAGGTGGGTGGGTGAGTTCGGATTAATATGAAATGAAATAAAACCTCAGGAATTCGCAGATGCTATTGGGCAGTTTAAATATAATCCCTGGAGTTGGTAGAGCACTACTGGACAGTGAAAATGACCCAGGAACTGGCAGAACTCTACTGGACAGTTTAAATATGACCCAGGAGTTGTTTGAATGCTATGGGTCACTCTTTCTAGCAATTCAAAGCCATTAAAAGTTTAAAATACTCTATTTACCAAAAAAAACCCAAAACAACCAACCAAAAAATCCCACCACACACACACACACACACGGGTCTAACCCAAAACTGAAATGTTTGAAGGGTTCACAAATCTTCCCCATGCTTTAGAACAATCATTTGCTCGAAAGACAAATTTTTAAAAGCTGCGGGTGCTTATTATGGTTGTGATACAACCATTTTATTTCAACCCCCAACCCCAAAGTTTAAGCATGAAAGAAACATGTTTAAAAAACAAGCCCCAAAGACATTTACTGAGATCTGCAAAGGGTCCCCACTTGGAAATGGGTACAGTTACATTACAGATTGGTGATTTACTGTTTAATGCTGTAAGAAGGCCCTACAGAAAAATGTATTTTAACTAAAAGGAAAAAAATGTGGCCAAAAGCAGCTCGGTTGTGCAGACAGCTTAATTTGTTGGATCATACTAAAGAAGTTCTGTATTAAAATCACAAATGAGTGTGATTCCCCATAGTTTAAATTCCAGCGTATTACTAATTAAGAGGTCTCTTGGGTTTTGGTCCTGTTTCTCTCCCTCTCCCTGTGAAAGTTGCAAGCTGCTAATTGTGTTAGTACATCCTAGACAGAGTCTGTTCTCAAAGCAACACTTTGTAACAACAGAAAGAGCACACAGAGACTCCCCGCCCTTGTGTTGTATTTATCTGGCTTTGTTAACAATTGTGCTTTAAAATAGAGATAGAGGATGTATGTGGATGGATGCTTGGTGTGGATAATAACTGAATGATCAGGGAGGTGCCAGCCTAAGAATCCAGTGTCCGTCGGCCAAAGAAGGCGTCAACCAGAGGACCCCCGGAGGGCAGACTGGAATCCACCCAACAGCCTCAAGGATGGGAGAACCGAAGAACAAGACGGAGCCGTCAGGAATGTGCCATCTGCTGATTGATTCAGCAACAGCATGATGAAGCAATTCCCATAGGCTGGCATAGCAATAAATTCCTATAAAAATGGACTCTAGAAATGGAAAACTTTGGGGTCTGATTCTGCAAACCAACTTCCAGGCGCGTCAGATGTGCATCTGACAAGGCCCTGCTCCCTCCTCGTGTCCAGGCCACCTGGCCAGTGGCTTGGCATGAGCAACTCTAAGGCTGGTAACTATGATAACAACCTTGCAGAACCTCTCTGTGTGTGTGTGTGTGTATGAATGAATGTGTGAATAAATATGAAATTGAATGGAATGTTATAGCTATAACTAACTGCTTACTATGATTCTTTCTGTATGCACAATAAATGTGGCATTTTGCCTTTTCCCTTTTAATAAGATCCTGCTGGTTTTTATTTTATTGGTATAACAAATTCCCCCACCCCAGATCACAAAAGGGAATGTTAGGGAGGGGTTCCTAATGTCCTTAAGTAGCTATTATTTGAGAGTTGTAGCAATCAAATCAACCTGCTAGCTCCTATTTTGAAGTCTGTTTAAAACAAAGGCTTAGGATGGTGTAAAAACCTCATGTATTTTGGAGACTCTTTCAACAGAAACTCTCTTGAATGGCTGCTGGACTGCAAAAGGAGCCATGCTCCCTGTTTTTAACTCTGAAAATATATATTCTATTATATCACTCGTTGGCCATGCTGTCTTAGTAAATAATGGTGCCTATGTTTCTTGCAGTGTGATCTGTTTAGCATGGAACCAATCACTTTAAACTGCATTTCATCACCGGGCCAAGGTAAAAACCAGTTTAACTGTAGTTTTGCTTAATAACTTCAGGTATTACACAGGTTGGATAGGGATTTGGGGGTAATACTAACTAACATTTTTGCTTGTTCTTTAATCCAAAGGCCCAAACACATATGGGGGTGGGGGTGGGGGTGGGGGGGCGTAACTTTCTGCAATTGGCTTTTAAATGCATGTGGGTTTATTGAAAAGTATTTTGTTGCAAACTGTGTTTTAAACTCTCACTCTCTCTCTCTCTCTGTGTAAAAAAATATAGGTGTTTTTTTTTTTAAGTATATGGCTGCAAACTGATGGTAATGGTGTGTTTCTAATTAACAGGGTGCTTTTTTAATGTGCAAAATGTGTTTTAAACTGGATTTTAAAAGTTGATTTTAAAAGCAGTTTGGTTTTTATTTTGCAAACTGAGGTGCATTTAAAAAAATGTTTGTGGGTTTGTTGTTTTTTGTTTTAAAGTGGTAGAAATAAACTCAAAACTCCTGTTTGTTGTACAGCCTGAAATGGATTATTTTATTTTAAAGCTCTGACTTTTTAAATAGAAAAACACCCTAATGAATATTTTATTTTTAAGTTTACAAGACAGTTTCGTGTGATTTATAATAATCATAATCATATTGTCTGCTCCACAGTACGGTCAAAACATGAGAGACCCTTAGACCAGAGGGTAAACAAGCTTAAAAGAAAAAGAAAAGCGACAGCTGAAAAGAAAAATTCCCCAGATGGATGGATGAAGCCCAGTAAATATACTGTGTTTGTGAGGTTATGAGGTTTTGTATTTTAAGTAAATACATCGGTGTGGGTGAGAAAGATGGTAAAGTGAAGTTTTGTAATATGTCCCTTCCCCCCTAATCGGGAATGTGCAGTTGTCCTGACAATGCTGTAGTCAAAGCTACAGGGACACCTCCACCAGACCAGCCAAAGAACCAGAAATCTGCTTTGAGACCTTTAACAACTCAAAACAGCACAAGAGTGCAGATGAAGCATCAGGGCAGTCCAAACCTCAAATACGTCAAAGCCAAGGACAAAACAAAAGACTCTGGTGAAAACCAACCACGCAAACACAACTCCAGTTCCTCAGCGGCCACCTCCACACCAAGCCCTGAGAAAACCATGAGTGAAAACGCCCACCTACGATGCTTCGTTCAGAAGACTGAGGGACGCTGTATCCTCGGGGGTTCTAAAAGAACGGTATTCTAAAAAGTTTTGAGGAAAATATGATGCTTCGTTCAGAATACCGGTGAACGGTGTATCTTCAGGGGGTCTAAAAGACAGGAGGGCTGGAAAGCACATCAACAAAGCAAAAGCTTTGGTGGGTGACTTTTTGAAAAATATTTCAATTTTTGGCTCTGCGCAGGCGTGACTAGTCGTGGAAAGGGACCTGGGTAAAAGGGGTACCCTCAAGGATACACATCAGCTCAGGTGTAAACAAAAGGGGGGACAGCGCTTGGTGGACAAACAAATGGCTGCCAAAAAGTTCCAGGCCAGGGTCGCTGTAAAAATTTTAAAAAGGGCTAAAGAGGTAATGGGGAGGGGGGACAAAAAGAGATGCCCTCGACTGGAGGCTCTCAAACTGGAATGTCTGAAAATGGGGAGGTGGAATCAGACTCTCACACAGAGTCTGGTTTAGAAAATTCCCCAGAGGGCTCTCTAGAATGATGGGTCCCCATTTCCTCCCGATGACCCTCACGGAGGCGCCTCGGAGTCTGACTCTCAAATAGCATCTGATGTAGATGGTCCCGTAGAGGAACCCCCAAGTAACCCTGAAAATGCAGAGGTGTGTATGGAGAGAGTGAGAAGTTGGCAACGTGAATTACCTAGATTTGGGGGGTTGGTGTATTGTGAGGAATTTCATTTTGTCAATCTTGAGCGAATAAATTCAGCTCAGCAGGTTGTTGAAGCCATACACAGGGGGATACAGTTAGTTCTCGATGACGTTAATGGTAGGGTAGGCCCTGATGATTATGTTCAGTTACATTTAGAGAGCCGTAATTGAACTAACCCGTTGTTTTCAGTCTGAAGAACTAGGGATGAGCTGTCTGCTGAGGATTTCTTCAATCAGACCTCAAAGCTGCCACAGAGCAATAGAGTTGCATGTCAATGGGACATTGCACCTCGTTGGGACAGTTTTAAAAAAACAGGGGTGGGGGCCGCTCGTAGAGTTTTAAATTCTATCCTCAGTAGTCAAATCATCCATAAAAAAGAGACAATGTTTAGTAGACCTGACTTACACGGCTACCAATCTGTGTTTTGCGCATGGGCTCTTGACCGTCATGTCCGACCATAAACCTACGGACGCAGAATCATTAGCGGGGGCGAGAAAGTTGCATGAGAAACTGGGCTGGTCAGATCAAAAAAAGATTATGCTCAGTGACGTAGCAATGTCTGAACAGCATTTAGGAGTCAACACACAGGTGGTGCTGTATGCGGCGAAAGGGGCTTTTTTTAAATGGGCGGGGGGGCAGTTTACCCCAAGATTTATTTCATCCTGTTGCACGATGAGCATTACTATGGGGTTCTGGTTGTGAAAAAGTTGTTCGGAGCAAAAAAATATGGTGAGTTTTGCCCCATGGTGCACAGTCACGGCCACTCTCACAGGTACAGCTGCTGCCTCTGCTTGAGCGTAACCTGCTCAGACAGCGTGGACGTGCAGCTGAGGTGTCCTCGCTGTAGACTGTATTGTCAGTCCAGAGAGCGTTTAGACAGACACATCGACTGGGCATCGACAGAACAAGCTGAATGCCTGTCTAAAACGTTGTGCGATAAGGGTCAGTCTTACGTGGACAAGCGGCACAGACGTAAAGGGAGGCGCTGTAAGCAGGGTCAGGGTTTGATCGCTGGTGATGTAGACGGTCACCTCGGTTTTATGGACAGCCTTAGAAAGCCCGAATCCTCAGAAAAGTGTATTTGTTATGATTCCGAAATCACACAGGAGACTGGGTTGCACACTCCCAATTACATTTTTGCTATGTCCCTCAAGCCGGAAAAGTCCTGGGAATTTAAGGGTGATGAGTGTCTTTCTATGTTTGTTCAGAAACTTTATTGGCAAAGAGTTCCGGGTCTACACGTTCCAGGCGCACAATTCCAAAGGTTACAATGCAAACTTCATCATCATTAGACAGTTACTGAAGGAAAAGATGTGCCTAGAACTGATCACTCAGGGTAGTAAACTAATGTGTGTGGAAGTTAAGGCCCTGGGCATTCGTTTTATAGACTCTTTAAACTTCTTGCCCATGAAGCTTGGTTAGCTCCCGCAGGTGATGGGGTTTGAAGGGTGCAAAGGGTATTTTCCACATTTTTTGAACACTTTAGAAAATCAAAATGACGTGGGGCCTATGCCCGATGTGGAGCACTATGGTGTAGAAAGCATGATGCCCAGGGAAAAAGCAGAGTTTCTCGACTGGTAGCAGGCCCACAGGTAGGAGACGTTTGACTTGCAGAAAGAGCTCGTGTATTACTGTCAGCAGGATGTCAAAATTTTGAGACAGCTTTGTATCCTATACAGAAAAGAGATTATGAAAATGATGGAGAAGGGAGATCTAGTAGAGAGAGAACCTGGTAAATTCACTGAGATAAAACTGGTTTCAGAGGAACAGCCGTGTTAGTCTGTATTCGCAAAAAGAAAAGGAGTACTTGTGGCACCTTAGAGACTAACCAATTTATTTGAGCATGAGCTTTCGTGAGCTACAGCTCACTGATGAAGTGAGCTGTAGCTCACGAAAGCTCATGCTCAAATAAATTGGTTAGTCTCTAAGGTGCCACAAGTACTCCTTTTCTTTTTGAGATAAAACTGTGTATAGATCCATTCTGGTACATAACACTAGCATCTGCCTGCATGGCTATGTACAGGTTTATGTTTTTGGAGCCTAACATGGTAGCTCTTCTCCCTCCAGACAATGATCACAGGCAGAAAAAGATATTCGACCCCGTCTATTCAGTGGCTGTTGTATACCTCTCACCAAGAAACTATACAAATAGGGCATGCTTTACAGGGTGGGGAACTACAGGTAGGCTCCTACTCTTTAGAGGGTTATGCCAGTGTTGACAGGGTACACACAGCCATAGAGTTTAATGGGTGTTCTTTTCCACGGTTGTGCCACCTGTCATTGTGAGAAAGCACAAAACCCTATGACGGGGACAACTTTTGGGTTTCCTTATTACAAGACGCAGCTCAAGACCGACTATCTGAAATAACTTGGTTTTGTAGTGAGGACTCTTTGGGAGCAAGAGTGGGAAGTGATGAAAGAAACAGACAGGGAGCTTGCAGGTATTTAAAATGAGCCCAGTTGCCCTAGCCTCTCGTGCCTAGGGATGCTCTTTTTGGGGGGAGGACAAACGCTATCTGTCTATATTACAAACTTAACTCCGGGGAAGAAATCCACTATTATGATTTTACCAGCTTCTACCCTTTTGTAAAGAAAACCAAAGAATACCCTATCGGACACACCGATATAGTTTATGATAAATTTGGACCCCTTGCAAATTATTTTGGAATTGCAAAACTTAAAGTGTACCCCACACAAGGCTTCTTTTTCCCACTGTTACCTGTCAGAGTGGGTGGCAAGCTTATGTTCCCGCTATGCTGAACCTGTGCGGAAACCGAGCAGCGGGAGATGTGCATCCATACTGACAAGGAGAGGGCCATCCTGGGGACTTGGTGCACGGTGGAATTGAACGCGGCCATAACGAAGGGGTACGCGGTGGCAAAAATATATGAAATCTGGCTTTTTAATGAAAAATCTGATGAACTCTTTTCAGAGTACATCAAATGACACCTCCGCCAGAAACAAGAGGCTTCAGGGTATCCCAGCTGGTGCACAGACGAAGAAAAACAAAATAAGTACATGAACGATTTCTACCAGAAAGAAGGCGTGCATTTGTGCCAACACGAGATCAGGTTTAACCCCGCTGAACGCCAAATCGCTAAACTCTTTCTAAATTCCCTCACGAGCGAGATCCCGCCAGATCAGCACATCACCGAGTTTGTGTCGGCAGACCCGAAAACATACGGGTATAAGCTGTCAGGAGGAAAGGCCTGTATGAAAGTCAAAGGTATTACCCTGAACTTGGCAAACTGTCAAAAGATCAACTTTGAGAGTTTGAAAGATCTAGTCCTGGACTATTGCACGGGCCTGCGAGAAAACACCTCAAAAAAGAGAGAGGTTCAGCAGCCCTCTATCGTAAGGAGCAAAAATCAGTGGTAAATAGAGACCAAAACCCTTAAGAAAACACAGAAAGTCATTTACAACAAGAGGGTCCTAGGAGAAGGCTTTAAAACCCTGCCCTACGGATTTTAGAATGGATACGAGGTGGAAACACCCCTTTTCTGCAATTCTCGCGGGCCCTAGCAACTGTGGGAAAAGTTACTTTATAAAAAAATGTGTTGGATAATGCCAAACAAAACATTGTCTGTTATGCCTGAGAATATTGGATAACATGGCTATAAAAAGCATGGCAAGATACACATGTCAGGGCTTGTTGAAACACATTTTGAGCAAGGCTAGGCATGCCCAAGAATTTAAATGTATTTTTTACAAAATTCATCTCCATCCGGTCGTTTTGCACTAAGTCGTTAGATTACAATTTTAAAATCCAGTCAAAAGATAATCCCTTGCTCTGATGATGTAAGAAAAACACTGAGTGATAGCCGCAGGCGACAGAGCGGGGGTCTTGTAATTGTCTATTGTGAAACACAATGCCTGTGGCATTTTTGTTTAAACATTTCATAATGCTTTTAGGAAACAACATGCTCTTCGGGGGGTGCCCGTATGAGTCTAAAAACTCTTCACGGTTACGCTCCGCCAGACACAAGGCAAGCCAGTGTTCACCAGGTTGGTTGTGTGGATGCGCGATACAAACCTAGGGGTCTCTGAGACAGCTTGTCGCCAGGGAGCCAAATCACAAGGGAACACATCTAAGAAATTATTTTTTGTGTAAGGCACCTTGATAAGACACATGAGAGCTGCACGGTGTCCATGTTCACATATGGTCAAGCAGAACGTCTCTCCTCTGATTTCTCTCTATGATGTTGTCAGAAACCCCATGCACGATCAGATTGATGGTGATGGTTAAAGCCTTCCCAAAACGTATTTCTGCTCTCAGGTTCCCGGTTTTAATCAGGGAATAGTCATCGGTGCATTTCTGGTCGGGAGACAGGTAAAAGGCAAACAAGGTGTAACCCTGTGGAAACGCCTCACGGTCGATTAACAGAGAACGATCTGTCATGTGTTTACCAGTGTCTGTACCAGATTAATGTATTCTCTCACGCAGCATCCTGCCTCCAAGTCTGGTTGCAGAGGCTTGGTTGGTATCTGTTCACCATCCACATACAAGGCCACAAAATTAATATCATAATGTTTAAAATGAAAGGGATTTTTAGTGTAACTTCCACTCAAGGCATAAGACAAACCCTAGGACAAGCATTTTGGGTAACTGTCCCAAAAAACAGGTTCTCCTGGTTATTGACCCTGCTGCCCATGGGGATGCTAAACACTTTCATTCCCACACGGTCCACGGGATATTTAGCATTTGTGGTAAGCAGGGACTCCACGTGCCCCAGACGAACGCTCAGGGCCACCCGCACTTTCTTCACAAAAAGCGATGCTGATACAATGCCAATTTAAAGCCTTCGGCTGCATTGCCCATTAAACAGAAAGCGTCTTATCTGCGCGTCAGTTTAAATTTTCACATCCACTCCGTTCAACAAATGAGACGTATCTGTTCTGATCTGTCTTTATTTCAATGGTAATGGTATCGATGTGGTGTTTTCTGACAGGAACGTGATGAGGTTTATCGTAGGTGATGGTGACAAACTCATTGTTCCTTCCTCAGACAGGGACACAGTGTAACAGGGGAACAGAAAAGTCTCTCACAAACTGGTGTTCTACAATATCTGTTTACAGATACAGGGAATTAACTCCCCCTGTGATGTCTGCCCAGAAGGGGAATTTTTGGACGCTGCGCTTGGGGCCCAAACCTAGAATGTTGGCTAGCTCCCTGCTGGTAGAAAACATAAAAGGAAAATCAGCGGATTTAAAGCTAACTTTTCTACCCACAGGGTCATCGTTCATGACCACCTCAGGCGGTGGGGAATGACGAGCCACGGTACTGTTCATATGATCCAATCATTCGGGTATGGACGAGTAATAACCTCGTCGTAGGATAAAACTCTAGGCCATATCTTCAAAGGTGATTTCAAAAGGGGTGTTCTCGCGGATAGTGTTCCAGCTGTGCGGGTGTTGTATTTCCACTAACCCCACCTTCCAGGCACCCGGGAGATCCAAGGGCTTAATTAGCTGTATTGTAAAGTTCGAGCTGGTGTTTTGAGGAAAAACTGCAGAGCTGGCATTGCTGGGCAAAGTCATTTAAAACCCGCTGTCGCTCATTTTTTGCTCCCTTAGTCTTTGCAGGAGGAATCTTTTTGTTTGTTTGTGTCTAAACGTCAGAATTGAGAAGCTTCCACCCAGCTGAGAAACTTATCCCCCGCCCCCCACAAACCATTTCACCAGTAGCTGCTTTTTTCTCCCTTTTCCTTTCTCCGCTAGAACTTTTTCGATCCTGCAAATCTTGTCTTGTTTGGGGTTTACTTTTTGTAAATCTTCAGGGTAAAAATATCCAGTAACTGTCTCACTCTCGTAATCTTTTAATCGGTATACAGGTCTCGGGCTCCTGGTTCAGGCTTCATCCACTATAAATATCTCATTGGTAAACGTCTGTTCACAACCTTTTTCAAAAGCTCCTTTGGTTTTAGATAGTCTCACGTGGTCGCCTTTTCTAAAAGGGGCAACAACCGGTTTTATTTTAAAACCGTTTCTATCAACCGGTTTCCATATCTTCAGAGAATTGGAAGGGTTAACATCGGCGGGTCTGGTACGTCGAGTTCTGTAAAAGCTCTGGTTGTAACTCTTCATAAAGTCAGGTAACAGGTCAATGTGGCGAAAGGCGTTATGGGCTGTAAAATATCGCCACATCCTCCGCATCTTTTTCAAGTTCTGTTAAATCGCTCCACAACCCCTGCTTTGACTTCATTATCAGTGACAAAAAGCGTTAACGCTGTGCCGTTTCAACAATCTGCTAAAAGGTTTGTTTCAAAATTCTTTCCACCGATTAGTTTGTCATTTTTGAGGCACGCGACCTTGGCTAAAAATAGCTTCCAAGGCCTTGGATTCCTCACCGCTCATCTTGTCTTTTAGGCCTAAGGCCCAGGCATATTTGGATAGAACGTCTGTCACTGTGAAGATGTATTTAAAACCGCTGTTGTGTTTGGAGAAGCGGTGCATACGGACCAAATCTGCCTGCCATTGCACATCCACATCTGAAACAACGGTCCTGGTTCTTTTAAAACGTATTCGAGCTGGTTTGTGTAAAGCGTAAGCATCCTGGTGTGAAAGCCAAGCTCTGACCTGTCTTCTATTTAAAGTTTTAGGATGCTTTTTGGCCACTTGAAAAAGAAGATTGACCCCGTCAAAGCCCCCAGCTTTCCTGGGGGTTTAACAGATTTTCTTTAACAGAGCCGTCTGTGGAGACATGGCTGTTCCTGGGACCGTCTTTTACGAACACAAGTATGGAGGGGGACACGTTCATTCTGGCACATTTAAATTAGTTTTATTAATCGCCTGGTTTAACACAATCTTTTACAGCCGCCTGAAACAAAGGACGCCATGATCCCTACCATGAGGGAGTCTGAGCTGGTTCATTCTTCCATTTTTGTCCTTTTCTGGATTTTCCTCTTGAGATCTGGGTCTCAGACAGGAGCAAAAACAGCTGATGCGCGATGGATTTACTCCCACAGGGCTACCGATGTGTAACTTCTCAAAGGCCTCTAGAAAGGCATCGTCGAGCTGTTGAGAGATTTTCAGACAAAAAACAGTGTAAGCACCCCACTGCCTGTTTTTAGATTTATGTAATGCCAGGTCAATTCCTAACCCCATCACACCCCCATGATCGACTGTCGCTTCTTAATCATTCATTTACCTGAGCGCCATCTTTCCCGTTCACCTTGTGACTCCCCCAAGCCACAATCGCCTTCCAACTTTAGGGCCTGGACAATGAGAGGCTGTCACACTCATCGGGGTGCCTCACAAAGGTTTGGATTTTGGGGTCGGGTTCCAACGTATCCATCAACGGTTGAGTCAAAGGGCCCTCCTCGGAACTGTCACTGCCGTAGCGCTTTCTCCACACAACTCCAAAGGTCCTCGGAGCTAAAACAAAATCTGAAGGTCTCACGGGGGTGGTAAAGGAGTCCATGTTTCCTCTCAGCCTTTCCACAATTTCTAAAACATGTCTTCTTGGTGAGAGATGGCTTCCTCTGCCCAGCGCTGGGACTTATGGGGTGATGGTGCTGCACTCTGATTGGCAGAGGGCGTTGGGAGGAGTTCTTAGAGGGCTCACATGACCCTCTTCTGGACGGTTCACCCAATCCGAGAACCTGCCCCATTTTGGTCAAATCTCTTCTCGGGACGGTCCTCTGCAGCCGAAACCCATCGCAATTGGTAGAAGGTGGTGGGAGGAGTTCTTAGAGGGGTCACACGAAGCACTTCCGGACGGGTCACCCCACCCTGGAACTCCCCCCAGTTGGTCAAATCTCCTCTCGGGGTGGTCCCCAGTGGCTGAAACCCCTCCTGATTGGTAGAGGGCAGTGGGAGGAATTCATAGAGGGGTCACACAAACATCTTCCAGACAGATCACCCCACCCCGGAACTCCCCATGATTGGTCAAACCTCCTCTCGGGGTGGTCCCCAGTGGCTCAAACCCCTACTGATTGGTAGACGGTGGTGGGGGGTATTCTTAGAGGGGTCACACGAACCACTTCCAGACAGATCACCCCACCCCGGAACTCCCCATGATTGGTCAAACCTCCTCTCGGGGTGGTCCCCAGTGGCTCAAACCCCTACTGATTCGTAGACGGTGGTGGGGGGTATTCTTAGAGGGGTCACATGAACCACTTCCAGACAGGTCATCCTGCCCCGGAACTCCCCTTGATTGGTCAAATCTTCTCTTGGGGCGTTCCTATCAGGGCGAAACCCATCCCGATTGGTAGAGGACAATGGGAGGAGTTCTTAGAGGGGTCACATGACACACGTTGCTTCTGGTCATTTGTCTGCCTTGACCCTGGAAATAATACCTCATGGCTTGGGACTTCCAGTGACGGTGGGTAAGGCTTACGAGGGCCAAGGGTGGGGTTAACGTTTGATTGACGGTAGGGCCCTTATACTACTGGAGCGCCTTCTTCTGTTTCTCTCCTGCTTCATTCCCCAAGCACTTGGCCAGGACAGATGTCATTTAGGACCTCAGTTGCCACCAGCTGGACAGAGGGACTTGGGTCTTTCTTGAGGAACTGGAGAGCTGAAATGACAGAGGACAACATGCTACTGTACAGACTGTCAAATCACAGCTAAGCGTGATCACAGAATCTTGAACTACCAGAGCTGAATGATCACATTGTAAAATGTGAAACTGGGCTCAGTCCTTCTATTGGGATGGAAAATACATGAGAGATGAATCTGCCTCACTTTTCATATTGTCACCTGTGCCGGAAATAGCTGGAGACTTACTATCTCTGAATACCACGCTACAGAAGCTCTCCAATACAAAGAAAGCTTTAGGTTCCTCCATTGGCTCCCTTCCATGCTCCCAACAAGTGGGGAGGCCCTGACTCGACCACAAAGTCATCCACTCTGCTGTAAATGGAAGAAGGTCCATTGTTTCAATAGCTTCCACTTTTAAGTTTATTTTCCATCTCTATTCAGGAGCCACAGTCTGAGCTCCAATAACCCTGGAATTGAATAGAGACCAGGTCCAAGCTGGTTTGTGCAGGATGCAGGGCACCTACTGGAAGAAAAATTGCTGGTGGGAAATTTGGGGTAGCAGAAAGTGGCTACAATTTCTCCTCACCTGGGCAGTCCACAGAGAGCCAATAAAGCCCAAAGAGTGGATAGCACTGGCTGCGGAGGGGGCCTTGCCAGGACAACCAGGAGATGCACGGACTCACATCACACCCCCTGCAGCTGCCTCCTTCAGGGGAAATTAAAGCTGACTTTCTACTGGGCAAGACTGACTTTGTCCTTGGATGTGTGGCTGATGCACTTTGAACCAGTGGTATCGGTTACTGCTGCTTGTCAGCTAAATTCCTTTAGAACTCACGGATGAGCAGAACTTCAGCTGTATTTATTACTTACACATCAGCAGATGGTCCAGGTTCAGCCATTTCATACGCTGCCTGTCTGTGTGTTCCAGGATGATGCCTAAATACACAATGGAAAACAAACAACAACAATAAAACCTTCCCTTGTTGAGTGCAAAGTGATATTAGCAGCCCCTAGACAGGTCTTTGGCCTCTCCTACTGTGGACCTAAGGGTGAGCTGTGGGCAAGAGGATGCTACTGCAGTTTAGAGTCCACACTGAAGAGAATGAGAAAGACTTTTTTTTTAAGAATGTTTACACAAAACCCATTTGCTTTAAAGAGTCTGTGTTCCTCTTGCCACTGCTGTCAGTTATTGGAGACATACTATGCTAGTGTCTTGGTCTAGTGGTCTGAGCAAAGGCCTGGGGCCAGGAATAAGTGAGTTCTAAGCAGGGATCCCACAAGGTGACTGACAGGTGGGACTTAGGCCACAATGCCTGCCTGTCTCACCTGGGTATGCTTGGGAGAAGAGGGCACAGGGCCAAAGCGGAGGAACCTTTTGCCTCCTTGACAAGGTGGTGTGGCCAGGAACCTGAAAGAGCAGGTGCTGAGGGCAGGTGGGCTGCATGCCTCCCAATGATGAAGTAGTAGTGAAGAGCACTGAGCAACACTGTGGGTGGGTCTGCACTTTGAGCGGGGGGGATCACTCCCAGTTCAATGGAACAGGCCCACTCTAGCTCGGACAGCGCTCGCATACTAAAATTAGAATGTAGCTAAAGCAGCACGAGCAGTGGGAGGAGCTAGCCACCTTGAGAATCGACTTTGGGGTTTGGATGGGATCATACTTGGGGTGGTTAAACTTCCTCCTGCTCCTGCCATCGCAGCTACTCTCTATTTTTAGCACTCAGGGCTAGTGCGGGTATGTTTCATCAAGCTGGGAATTAGACCCCCAGCTCCAAGTGTAAACATGCCCTATGAGACAGTGTCCCAGCCTCTACTACTAAATGACTGCACCGTGCTTTCCCTGCAACAATCCCAAAGCACTTTATAGCAAGTCATGATTTTCTCCGACCACCACACTGGAAAGGTAGGGATATTAACATCCCCATTTATGTATGGGAAGCTGAGGCATAGAGAGATTAATGGCAGCTCAGTGCTGCACAGTGGGATTTTTTCTCTCTCCCTCAATGGGAATACCAAAAGGGACACTGGGCATCATCTCTCACCAGCTAACTTGGCTGCAACTGCCCGGATCTCTTCCCATCTGCTAAAGAAGTACATGATGGTGCTTTTGTACAAGTTCTCCAGCAGCTCGGCATTCTCTTTGGCCTAGAGGAAATCAGGGACACATGAGCTCTCTCTGGCTAGAAGTGCCCTTTGACTGCCAGCACATGCTTTTAAGAGCCACAGGTAAATCAGAGAAAGAACAGGTGACTGGGTGGACGTGGGAAAAATGGGGATCTGTGGCAGATTTACATTTCCCATCACCCTCAGTCATATATCCCACTCTGACCGCTATTTCCATTACCCATCACACATTCCCCCCACACCTCTACACCACCACATACCACTCCAGTCAAGAATCTCAGACACTTCAACAGCTCACTCACAAGGTGTCTGCAAATGTCCACCTGGAGCTCTTCAGGCTTCAGCTCGGCTGTGCCATCAAGGTGTTCATTCACGGCAGTTTGGAGCCTCTTCAGTCCCAAAAACGGGACACAGAGGTGAAACGTAGCTCTGCATTCCTGAAAAAAGGAAGCGTGTCACACCATTTAATTGTTCCCTACTGAGTGCTTTGGTCATTCAAAGGGAACTCATCTGCTTGACTGCTCATCTATTCCAGGATAAAAAGGGATTCATCTGGATGTAATTGGCAGAAAACATGCAGGAATGACTAATAGAGGGGAGAGCTTCCACTGCAACCTGGAGGTAGCATCAATGTCTTTTTGGAACAGATCTACCTACGAAAGCTGCTTCACCAGGTCTCTCTTCTGTTCTGGGGAGGCAGGGGCCTGGGGTGCAGAGACAGACAGGAAGAGAGAGCTGTCGGGCTCAGACCCATGACCTATCCTGGATTCTGGTGAGGCAGCCATGGACCAACCTGGCGGGAACTGACTCAGCAGGAGGGCAATGAACTGAGGGGGGAATTTGGACCTCCACAGCAGGCAGGAATAGCAGAGCTCCCCTGGCATTGGGAGGAAGATTCCTTTGGCTTAGTAAATAAGTCACTCTCGGTCTTACCACTGAAACCCTGGGGTTCGGGTCTTGCAGGTGCAGCAGAAGTGTGACCCAGCTCTGTCGAACCTGCTCGGCGAAATAGCCCTTCCATTTTCTTTTGGTCAGGCGGGCCAGGATGCCAAATAGGACAAAGGACCATAAACGAAGAGCATCGTCCTCCTACAGCCAAGAAAGCCCCACAAGTTAGTAACTAAGGGAAAATCACATCACGTACCTCGCACAGCCATCTCTTCTACGCTAAAGTCGAGGGATTCCAACTACAGCTAGTCGGGAACACTTTCATGAACTAATTTTTGTTTCGAATTTGCTGATTCATTAAACTATTTGAGCGACAGTTCCATTTTGATGAAATTCCTCCAGAAGCCAGGCAGGGGTCCTTAGAAACCTGCCTGCTGTATTGCCAGTGCACCCATTCAGCTCCTTGGAAGCCGATCTAGCAGGCTGACTGGGATCGTGGGCTTCCAAACCCACAGCGTCTGGGACCCTGGCTCTCAAATTTGCAACTCCCTGGCACTTCTAGCTCCCACAGTTTCCTGGGTTCCCAGCACCGGGATAGTCTGAGAGCAGACTGCCCGGACCCAAGGCTTTCAATAGAGCTCGGCTAAGAAGAGGAATTCTGTTTCACAAAGAGTTTTGAAGTTTGGGGAGAGGGATTGCCACAAATAGGAACAAAACCAAAATTTGACATCTCAAAATTCTCTGCAAAATGGAATCATTCCAACCCTCTCACAAAAAAATGGTATAGAGCAGGCCCAACGCTCTCTATTGTACCTTGGAACCCCCTTTTCATGGTTATCTAGCTACCTAATCTAGTATTCAGACTTTCTTTGAGGTTCTCAGTGGCAAGAAAGAAGAACAGAAGGGGGAGACTGTGGGAGCAGGGATGTCATCCCCATCCTCCTAATGTTCTCCTCCTCCGTAAAACACCTCTCTTCCCTGGGGCCGAAACATCTCTTCACTCTGACATGAGCAATGCCCAGGGAGTAAATGGAGTCTAATCAAGATCGGTTGAACTGGGGCTGGAGAGTTCTGGTCACATACGTTGTCAAAGTAGGTCCGGATCTCTTGGGTGAGGTCTCTGAAGGAAGAACCTATGTCCTTCTCTTTCAGCTCCTTCAGGACTTTGGCCACTGCTTTCATGCTCTCGCCAATGACTTCAGAACTGAAAGGGTCACTTAAGGCCCTGATCAGGATGACCATAAGAAACTTCTTGTGCTTTTTCAGCTGGACAAACATACGACATTAAAGAACACTGATCACTGATCACACTTCTAATACATTTTCTTTAGCAGTTATGAAGCTGTGGGAATTTCATCTCCCCCTCCCACCCCCCCATTCCTCCTCCCACCCCCCCATCCCCTAAATATACCTATAGCTATATTTCAGACCAGGTTTGAGCTACAATGAGCCAAACTTGGTGCCATAATACACCTGTGTCATCCTATTATTAGATTCCTAGTTACTTAGATTCCAAGGCCAAAAGAAACCCTTGTGATTATCCAGTCTGACCTCCTGCATAACATTGAACTTCCCCGAAATAGTCTCTGTTGGAACTAGAGTGTATCTTTTAGAAAAACGTTCAATCTTGATTTAAAAATTGCTAGTGACAGAGAATCCACTACAACCCTTGGTAAATTGTTCCAATGGTTAATTAAAATTACCATTAAAAATCAATGCCTTATTACCAGTCTGAATTAGTCTAGCTTCCTTTTCCCCCATTGAATCTTCTTATACCTTTGTTTGCTAATGGGAAGAACCCATTCTCAAAATGTGTTCCCCATGTGAGTAGTTCTAGACTGTCCTCAAGTCACTCCTTAACCTTCTCTTTGTACAGCTAAATAGATTGAGCTCCTTGAGTCTATCACTAGCGGTATCTTTGCCAATCCTTTGAGAATTCTTGGGACTCTTCTCTGAATCCTCTCTAATTTATCAGCATCCTTCTTGAATTGTGGACACCTGATCTGGACACAGCATTCCAGCAGTGCTCACATGAGTGTCATATTCAGAGGGAAAAGAACTTCTTTACTCTTAGTCAAGATTCCTCTCTTTATGCCTCTAAGGATCATTTCAGCCCTTTTGGCCACAACTTTGCATTGGGACACCTTATGTTCAACTGATTCTCTGCCATGACTCAAGTGGTTTTCAGCATCATTGCTTTTTGGGATAGAGTCTCTCATCCTGTAAGTATGGCCTGCGTTTTGTTTTTTTTGTTCCTAGATGGAGACATTTACACATGGTCATATTAAAGTGTACAGATTGTTTGCTTATGCCCAACTTAGCAAAGGATTTAGCTTGCTCTGTATTGACTGCAAAGAGGTTACTCGGGTATGTGAGAGAGCAGAATTTGGCCTAGTGCATTGTGTGCAGCTTCTGTAAACTCCGAACAACTATTTTCCTTGGTTTCTCTAATTATCCTGCATTCTAGTCAGTATTCTCTCTTACCTTCTCAGGCACCCCATAGACTAAATTTCCCAGGCCTCTTACAGCCATCTGCCGGACAATGCTGTTCCTGTCATGTGACTTTTCTTCCAAGATGTGTAAGACTGGCTTAAGGAACTTCTTCTCCCTGAGCATGGGATCACTCATTAGCTGAAAGAAAATCAACCTGTCCATTAGCCCCAATATGATCATTAAGATTGGGAATAGAATTTGAGCAGACATGTCATACACTAAAAACAACAAGGAGTCCTCCTACAGCCCCAGTCTTGAGGATACAGACAAATATGGCTACCCCTCTGATACTTGGCACATAATACACTGTAACACAAATGAGAAATTCCACAAAAATAAGAAAGGTCTACAAAACATGGAGCTTTCCTTTTGGGCACTAGAATAGGGATCCACTCACCTCTTGAGAGCCTCTTAGTGGCTGGGTATGGTATCACAGTCCTTTTCTCACCCCTGGTGCACCCTGCCAGCCGTCCTCAGTGCGTCTTCTGTGGCTCAGGCCTCTGGCTGAATCCCAAAGTCCAAAGGAACCCCTTCTGGGGTAGTCAAGAACAGTCCCATTGTCCTCACTAGGGTCTCCAGCCCCAACTCTGGGTCCTTTACATTCTGCCCTTTGTTCAAGCTCTCCATTAGCATTGTCCCCTCCATGGGGCTTATGCCACTGTTGGTGGTAGGGGAACCTGGGCCTGCCCCTAACTCTGGGTTCCAAACCATGGATCCTATAAACAGGAGCTAGGCACTGCTTGATTTCAGGTCATTGTCGCTTCTTCCTACCGGCCACTTTTAGCTTCACCCTCACCTCAGGGTTAAAGTTCTTCGGGACTCTCTTCCTGAAAACCCAGCTTCAGTAAAGGCTGCCAGAATCAAACTCTGGCTGTCCCCTGAATTTCTGTGGCCAGAGAGCAGCGCCCTTTCTTGCCCCTCCAGTTCCTGCCAGGAACTGACCTGCTAAAGCCCTTCAGCTCCTTTTAACCAAGCCTGATGGGCTCGGATTGGCTGCTTTCATGAGGCCTCTCTAGACAGACCCAGACTGGGGGCTCTTTTCCTGGGGCAGGGTGTAGTAGGACCATGGGGCCTCTTGTAAGGAGCCTTAAAGCCCAGGTACAGCCCATCACGGGCACAGAGAGGTTGTTTTTCTTAGAACCAGATAAGCCCCGAAGATAGTTGCTTAGCAGAAGTGGGAAATATGATGCAGATTTTGGAGGAGGACTGTGGAAAGGGAGGATGCTCCAGCAGGTATCCCCACACTAGCCTAGGACTTAGAAGACCCAGGTTCCATTTCCTGCTCCCTCAAAGACTTCCTGTGTGACCTTGGGCAAGTCACTTAGCCCTTCTGTGCATCAGTTCCCTGCCTGTAAAATAGGAAACATAGTCCTTCCCTACCTCGCAGGAGTGTGGTGGGGATACAGACATTAAAGAGTTTAGAGGTACTCCGATACTAGAGTAATGAGAACCTAAGATAGACATTAATGTAGTTGTAGGTTGCTTGGTTGGTAGTATTAGGACACTAGGTTCATTCAGAAGATGTGCTGAGCTAAACCAAAATCAGGAGCTGTTGGTTAGGATCAGCACTAGGACTTGGCAGAAGAGGTCCAGTCATCCAAACTCTGTCCGTATCTCTCTCAGCCAGCACCTGTGGTTGTGTAGCTAGTATAGGCAATGACGGCAATAAAAACCACAGAGAGAGAGAGAAGGACTCAGAAAGGTATCGTGAAGTTCCTGGTGAGGTTTCCATATAAAGGAGGACCTATTCTACTGTCTAAAATGACAATTACTCCTATGAACTGAACTGTAGAACTCCCGAAAGAAAGGCAGACAACAGTCTAATGGTGAAACTGCTCTTCAGAGCCCTGTGTCTTACCTGGGCAAGGAAAGCTGTGCTGGTGACTCGGTGGTTTTCTGAGGGGGAATTCACCCAGGGGAGGAGGCTCTGTATGATCTCAGGTGTTATGAGTCCAGATCTTAGCAGAAGCCTGGAAGACAAAAGAAACCGCTCATGGGCTAGATTGCACACTTCAAAAAATCAGCTGCTCTGAGCATACAGCTCTGATATCTAGGAGTGGGAGCTGTGTGTTTCCACCCAGGACACCCTCGCACCCCCCGCCCACAAAGCTATAAACGGGAGGTTCCCTCTCAGCCACTCTATTGGCTACTCATTCCCAAGGATAAAATGATGCCTCCTAGATCTCTTACCTCACCAGCAGACACACTCCCTCATGGTGTGTCTTGGGGTTTTCCACAAGAGTCCAAGTCCTCTGCTTCCTGAGCTCTCTCACCAGTCTCTCATTCCCACCCTTGAAAAGCACAGATTCTAATGCTTTGATAGAAAGCCTGGGGAAAGAGAGGCACAGAACTGCAGTAATCAGGAGGAAGGTGCAGCTTGAACAGAGAGTCAGGAAGCCCCGGTTACTTCTCAGGTCTGCTGTTCAATCGACAGTTCATCCATTGGCAATGTCCTGGACACCAGTGTCCCTGGAAGGACTTGATGCTGGGAGGTAAGTTTCAGTCTCATACATCTCATAGGACTAGTTTTGCTAGGGACAAAATTTTGCAGTCCTTTTTCATAGAATCATAGAATATCAGGGTTGGAAGGGAGTTCAGGAGGTCATCTAGTCCAACCCCCTGCTCAAAAGCAGGACCCATCCCCAATTAAATCATCCCAGCCAGGGCTTTTTCTCTTTCTGCAAGGAGTATGGGCACTAGCAGAGTACAGTGATATGGAAAAGATACATGATCAGGACCAGAAACAGGGGGCATAGAGTGTGGTGATCACTAATGGACATTTTGGGGTCATATCTCCAGATAGACAGAGTGCTGAGGGTTTGCACTTGAGTCAGCACTCTGGTCACTATTCGTACTAATTCGGTTCCTCACAGAAGGCCTAATTGGATAGAGGTGTACCTGATTACGAGGTCAGATTGGAGCTAGTGAGTCAAGGAACCAATCATTCCATTAACAGGGAAACTGTATAAAAGGACATGGGCAGGAGCCCTTTGAGGGGAACAGACAGAGAAAGAAACTTGGGTTACCAGATGTCCCAATATTTGGGGCTTTATCTTATACAGGTGCCTATCCCCCCCCCGCCCGTCCTGATTTTTCACACTTGCTGTCTGGTCACCCTAAGAGAAACAGAAAGACAAAAAGCTAGGAGAGCCTGACAAAGTGAGGTCTCTGAGTGGAAACACCTTACCCCCCACCTGACTTTTGGAGAAGAGCTTAGAAAGTTGAGATACAATATAAAGGTGCTATGTATTGGTAGGGGGATTAAATAGACTATACGTTGGTGTTTACAAGCAAAAAAGTCTCAACGCGGTCTGTGTTTGTGGAAGATGTGGGGGTGCAACACCCCTCCCTGTCACAGCTGGGGGCTCATCAGGGATTTCCCTGTTATCTATGCAAATGGAGAGCCTGTTGGAGAAGCCGGTGTAGAGGTTTGGCAGTCCAGGCAATGGAGGGAACACTGAAATGGGTGATGAAGCAGCAAAGAGAAGTGTAGAACAGGGGTTCTCAACCTTTCTGTTTCTGAGCCTCCCCCCACCCTCAACATGCTAGAAATACTCCATGGCCCAGTTTCAGGCCTCTGCCCTGCCAGGCATCAGAGTTTTGGGCTCCTGGCTCCAGATTTTAACCCCACAGGGTGCAGGGGCTTGAGGCTTTAGTGCAGGTGCTGGGCTCAAGGCTTCAGCTTTCTGCCCTGAGCCCCAGCTAGTCTAAAGCCAACCCTGCTTGGCAGACCCCCTAAAACCGGCCCGGTTGAGAACTGCTGGTGTAGAACAGTGGTCTCCAAACGTTTTGGCTCACGCACCCCCAGGGTGACCTGCCGCAGTCGCGCCACCGATGGAAGACCTGCCGCAGGCGGGCCGCCAGAGGGGAGCACCAGCCATGGACATGCAGAGCTGCCGCCGAATGAAAAAAACGGCGGAGTGCCGTCCAGCGGCGCTACTGTTGCCATGCCCCCCCCCCGGGATCATCCCGCGCACCCCAGTTTGGAGACCGCTGGTGTAGAAAACCCGACAGACCTTCCAATAATCCCAGCAGGCAGAAAAACAGCCTTTCCTTGCCCGGTAGGTTTAACAGCAAAAGAGTCGGCAGGAATTTATACGGGAGCAAGCCCAGGTCTGGCAACAACTCCTCCAAAGTTTGGTGAGTCCCGTGACAGGAAATGGAAACCAGGCACAGGAGATCAGACTGTAAAATGGGACCCGCGAACAACCCCGATGTGTTTTTGGTTACTCTTCAAGGAGGAGCAGTGAGACCTCCTAGGGACAGAACAATGTGGGCCCTTCAACTGACACCCTATTTAACCGGGGAAGCACATCTAGGGCTTTTAGTGATGAGCAGGCAAGAGATTGTGACATGATTAAGGCAGCCATGCTGGACGAGGTGGGGCCTGTCCACAGAAAAGTACTGCCAGAAATCTAGAGTTGAAAGATGGATTGAGGGATTATGCCTCTGTGCATTTGGACAGAAATTAAAAGATTGGGCCACTCATTGGTAAGGCCAGATACTCAGACCGTGGGGGAGATCATGGATTATTCAGAGTCTCCCTGAGCATACCCGAGTATGGGTTCTGTGGCGCCAGCCAGTTCATCTGGACCCCACAGTTAAAGTGAGAGGAATTTGCAGAGGCGGACATTCCCAGAGTGAGTCAGTGGTCTAAGGGACTAGATTTGAGAAGGACCAGAGTGCCTACAGCTGGGAAGGGCAGCAAGAAGAAGAGGGAGGAGCCTCAAGGAACTGTAGTGGGAGCTTGGCCTACGGCGTGCTTCCGACATGGACCTGAAGGACATCTAAAAAGAGACTGTCCGAAAATGGACTGTGGGTTTGCCCAGTTTTGTGGTTGGGACAAGACTCCCAGGCAGGGAAGAAAAAAGAAAGTACCTACCATATCGGTCTGGGTAGGGAGGAGCCACCAAAGGGACTAATGGACACAGCTTCATCCTGTTTGCTAATCAGGCAGGAGTTAGTGAAACCCCACTGGATACTTCCCAGAGGTAGGATCAAAACTGAATACCAGGTCCATGTGGACAATAAATTCTGCCCAGTGGCAGAGGTGACTCTGAAAATTAAGGGGAAGTTTAGGCAGAAACATGTAGGGGTAGTGGATGGATTGCCCCACTGCCTTCTACTGGGCATGGACTGGAATCCCTTTCTAACAGGGACACCAAGGCAGGTATGGAGGCCCAGGAGGGTGGAAATAAAACCTGAAGGGCCAGGTAAAGAGGAAATATATGTAAAGGGGCTGGAGGAACCTAGACACGAAAGTAGAGACAAGAGGGAGGAGAAAGAAAACAAAGGTCAAGCGTAAAGGTGACTTAAGATCATCCAGTGGGGTCAAACAGTCATCAGAGCCCTTACCACCAGGATCTCAGGAGCAGGCATCCCTAGAACACTTTGGAGGGACTCGGAGCAGTCTGTGTCCATGGAAGAGGCCGGGGCACAGCCTACCACCCCGTCACATATAGGTACCTAAAATGGGCCTGCACATGGGCCAACAGCATGAGCAGAATCTATACTCGTGTCTGCAGCGCCAGCAATCACATAGCTAGGTACCCATCCATCTGAACAAATTCAAGTTTTGTGGACAAAACTGAGGCACCCATCTTGAAAACCTGACCCACTGTGGCCACTACATAAGATCAGCCTTACTGGGTCGGTCCAATGGTCCATCTAGTCCAGTACACTGTCTTCCAACAGTGGTCAACGCCAGCTTCTTCAGCAGGAATGAACAGAACAGGGCAATCATGAAATGATCCAATCCCTGTTGTCCAGTCTCAGTTTCTGGCGGTCAGAGGCCTAGGGACACCCAGAGCTTGGGGTTGCATCCCTGACCATCTTGCCTAATAGCCATTGATGGACCTGTTCTCCATGAACTTATCTAATTCTTTTTTTTTTTAAACCCAGTTATACTTTTGGCCTTCACAACACCCCTTGGCAATGAGTTCCACAGGTTGACCGTGTGTGGTGTGAAGTAGTACTTCCTTATGTTTATTTGATACCTGCTGCCCATCTGTGAACAGAGCTGAGATCCTGGTTTCCTAGGAAAATTCAGAGACATTATAAAACCATGAAGTCTGTAATTTGAGCACCTTGTTGGCATGGAATAAAGAAACACAACAAGAAGAGAAACTAATAATGTTGTGAGATTGGTGGGAAATGTACATTAATGTGCTACCAGAGCTGAAGTCAACTGAGGACTCAGGAATCTTAGTGTTAACTTGGCGAGGGGCACAGAGTGGGTGCCGAGGGGCCTGGTACATACATTCTAGCTCACTAAAAGATTGCCCCATGAGTCTCAAATAAAAGCCCATGTCACCAATATCATTGTGAAACGCATGTACAGATGCTGTGTCAAGAGTCATGGATATGCATTGAAAATTACATTCTTAGGATCTTTGTCTCGGGACTAGTCACCAGGAAAGGTGACAAAATGGTTTTCTTTCAGGCAAGAAATGTTTATCCATCTGTTTGTTTACATGTACATTAAGCATGTAGGGTTCACATTCAGTTGAGAAGGACTGTGAGAACTTCAAAGAAAGAAAAGTAGCAGGAAGTAGACAGGGGGTGGGGACCCAATTTTGGGGCACACATCAAAGGTTTGCTCTAGTCTATTTGGGGGACATCTTTCACTTAGGAAGTAGATGGACCGCGAGTTTGCTTCATGAAAGAGGGGTCGCGATCAGGCTTGGTTGAGAACTTTGGGTGAGAAACATCTTGAGACAGGAGGTTAACCTGTTGGTTAAGTTTAGTTTCTAGGAGCAGGATATGATTTCATTTGAAATGTAACCATTTTTTGCTTGCATTCTTACTCACGGTCACTGGAATCTCTGCTCTTTGATAATCTCCCTTCTTCTTTTCACTAGAAATATATCTAAGTGCTGTGTGTTTTGCAGTACAGAGTATAAGTATCGAGTACAGAGTCTAAAGAAGAAGTAATAAACTGGTGTGTACTGTTCCATTGGGAACAGCAGGCCTGACAATTCTGTGGGAGTTCAGTGGATAAAGGGCTGGACACTATACGGAATGGTCAGAAGACTCGGGGGTGGGGGTGTGCCTGTCATTAACCCGTACAAAGAGACTGAGGTCTGAGGAGGCCTGGGTGGCAGGGTTTGTTTTGCCAGAGCCTGGTAGTTTCAGGGAACTGACCCACAGCAGGCACAGACAAGACTTCCTCACTCGAAGGGCACGTGGTGGTAAGGTGCCTCGTAACCCTGGGAACTCCTGGGGAGCGTCAAACAACTCTCCTGGAATTCTCTTTGTTTCTCTCCCTTCCTTCTAATTACCGGCAAGGGTTGCCCTCAGGAAGTTGTAGCCCTTTTCGGATTTCGCTCGGGCTGCTTCTCGTTGGCAAAGGCAGCTTTTGTCCGAGGGTTTGGCTGACCTGCTGCAGGAGAAGAGGAAACAACTCTGGGAGCAGTTCCCGCACAGCTTTGCTCGACTGCAGGGCTGACACCACCTCAAAGATGGCACATGTTGCCTGAAAGGAGAGCATGGTAAAAAAGGAGATCTCTTCCCAACACCATCACACCCTCTCTCCCCTTCTGATGTCTGCTGTACTAAATTCTCCCTTCGGCCAGCAACTTGAATGACAGCGAGCAACTTGCTTAACTCGTGGCTCACTTTCCCACATCTGTATAAATGTGTATGACCTCCCAAGGCATGCTGCGAGTCCAAAGGAAGATTTGCAAAGCACTGTGAGAAACCTGCTCCAAAGACTTTCTAATGGCCAGACAGTATTAAGGAAATCAGTAACGTAGCTAAAACTGCCGTATTTGTTCCACAGACAGCAGAGCCGGACTCAGGGAAACAGTCCATCAGAGGAGAAGTGCCCACACAGCAATATTATACCACACTTCCCGCTTTCCATCAGCAGGATTGTCACAGGGCACAGGAAAGCCTGAAAGACGTGTCTGTCATCTAACTTACTGAGAGAGGTTCAGCAGCTGCCAAATGCTTGTCAATTTCTGTCTCTGAGGTGATGCTGCCTTCTGTTCTTGTTGGAGTCTTTATCTTCTCTATTAGGGCTTGTAGGACTTGAGTGGCAAGCAAGGGGTCTCCCCCCAGAGATCTCCACAGCTCAGCGGTGTCACTGCAGGTTAACAGAAGTTACAGGTGAGCCCTGGACACTTTTGTGGCTCACCCTGAATGTGTCATATTTTAGTAAAGACCAAATGTTCTCCTTGCCTATGATGAGAGAATTAAGAGTCCTGTCCTCCTTTAACTCTCCTTGTGTTTAAATATGGAGTTTCCAGTTACAGAACTAAGTTAAGTGACCTAGTCTTCCTGCAGCCTAACCATTAATACTAGACTTCAGAAGGACAGGACACAGAGCGCCAACCTCACTTCCTGTTTTCTCCACTTCCCAGTCAATATGGAATCATGAGCATGTGGCTCCCAAAGATCTAGGGTTTGGAAGGCAAGTGGATGAAAGAACAGCCAGATTCCTACTCGATGGACATACAACTATGAGAACGAATATTCATGGCCATCCTATGTCCCCTTCACAAATGGTGTCCCTACCCTCTGTTTGCCAAAAGCTGGGACTGGGCAACAGGGGATGGATCACTTGACAGCGACCTGTTGTGTTCATTTCCTCTGGGGCATGTGGCACTGGTCACGGTCGCAAGACAGACTACGGGGCTAGATGGCCTTTTGGTCTGACCCAGTATGGCTGTTCTTATGGTCTTAGATTCCAGCACTGATCACTGATAACTCAGTTAGGGATCTTTAAACAAAATGGTGGATCTGCTTCCAGTCCACTTTTAAGTACCAAGGATGGCAACACTGCTCTAGCAGCCCCACCCTCACTGATACCAAGCAGAGGTCTGATGATAATATTGGCCCTAGTCTTTGCAATCAGCCAGGGATTTGCACCTGAAGCTGTCATGCTACCAGGAAACCAACAGCCACTGCTCATTTCCAGAGTGAGCTCAATTCAGGCGTCTAGAGAGGTAGATGTTTCCAACAGTACACTCCAGTTATACCAGTAAAGATAGGTCTTTAGGATGTCAAAGCAGCTATTCATGAATGGAAACAGAATGACACTTAATTTCTCTCCGCACCCCACCTTAACGTGTTCTTGGACCTTCCTGCAGAAAGAGCCAGGCTCTTAACCCTTAGGAATGATCCCAAACTGTCTGTGGCTTAAATGAAGCCCTACATCTCCTAGTAAAGCTGTGGGATCCAGGTTTTACCAAGATGAATGCAATAGGTAGCGGTATATACCTGTCCATCGGCAGACGTTTGCTGAGGAGGCTGGAGATCACTGCCTCTTGGTGATGGTGAGCTAGAATGGACACTGCCTCCATCAGGAACTGCCTCAAGCTGCCCTCCTGGATCGTAGGCATGTGGCGATATAGTATAGCCAGGATATCTGGCACCTGGAAGGAACAAAACCAGAAAGAAATGTCCCTTTTTCTTTCTCTCCATTCATTCTACAGAATCAAAACCTTTATTTAGCCATTTGCTGCTTTTTTAGAAATGCCTCACTTCAAGAAGCAAATGTTCAAATACGTCTGCGTAACTTGAACCCACACAAATTGCCCACACACGACTGTAAAAATTAACCCTGACACACACACAGACACACCAGGTAATTTAATGTGGTGGTGCCCAGCTGTGCATTACATAAACCAGTTCACATGCACAAAAGGCGGCTTTGCTTGCCCAGATTTTGCAGGTGTGATTTAAGCAGCCAAATCTGACCATTTGCCTCGAGAATGCAGAGCTCATCAACAACCACAAGCATAAAATATGCAAGTGCTTTAAAGACAGTGTGCAAATGCCTGGGACTATGAACAGGGGACTACCTCTCATATTCATTCCTAGCCCTTCACATCTTCAAAACACTGTGCAAACATGGCAGTTCTGCTGCGAGGGTTCCCTGTCCTGAGGCCTTTCACCAGCCTTGTTAGAAGATTTGTGGAGTGCTCCATTCATCTAGCCCTAATGCACTGGGCGCCAGAATAAGGCATATAAATAGTGGATCCCAAAGACACTAGAGTTTTCTCCCTCCCTCCTTCTCTTCTGAAAGGGTAGGTTTACACAGCAAAAAAATCCCACAGCAGTGAGTTTCAGAGCTCAGGTCAACCTGGGCCTGTGGGGCTTGCACGATGGGGCTAAAAGTGGAGCTGTTCCTGCTCGGGCTGGAGCCCAGGCTCAGAAACCTGGCAAGAGGCTGGCAATAGCCCAGTGCTCTTTTTAATCCATGTAGCCCTTAACCATAGGCCTCCTAATACCTGGAGGCCTCCAAGTGCCAGTCATTCTGTCTTCTTGTCTTTTCCCCAGAGTCTGTTTTCTCAAGCCTTTCTTGGCTGAATACTGTGGCAACAAGCTAGACCAATAAACAACCAACCATCTTCCTTTTCCCTTGGATTATCTTGGTCTACTGCTATTGATTCTGCCATTGCCTATCTTAGTGTAGAAACAGAGATGGAATCGATTCTATGTCCAAGGGGGAGAAACAGCAAGATTTTTCTTCCTTACACATGAGGGCAAAGATCAAAAAGCCTAGAGTTCAGGTAGAAAAGCTCTCCAGTTCCCAGTTTTACCTCGTCCAGCATGGCACCTCCACACTCCTTTAGGATGATCTTCATCCACAGTCCAGCTGCCGTGGCACAGGTGGGGTTAGCAGACAGCAGACCACCCAATGTGGCCTCAATAAAGTCTGTGGCCTGTTCCGAAGGAAAGTACTCACTAACAACCTGGGAACAAATCAAAAACAGGAGAGACCGCCATGATGTTTGGCTCCAGCACTTTTAAAAATGGAAAAAAAGATATACCTGCATCAGCAAATGGTGAATTAGCCTCCTGTCTAGCTCGCCATTTGGGATTACAATTCTCTCTCTAGTCTATAGACTACATTTTTGTCTTCTACACTAATGATATCAGGTTAGAGGCAAAGTCTCTGTTGCATAGTTAGCACAACATTGTACTGGATAGGCAGGAGGTAAGTTTCCCGTTTGTAGTCTCTGACATACACTGCATCTTTTTACAGCACACAGAAGTCAGTCAAGAGAGGCGTGCACACAAATATCGGCGAAGGCAAACCCACAAGGTGACGGAATGAATCCTGGGTGGTTTCTCAGCTTGATGTTCCACTAACACAGTTTTTGTCCTGGATGGCTGGATGGCAGGGCCGGCTCCAGGCACCCGCCGAGGAAGCTCGTGCTTGGGGCGGCAGATTGCAAGGGGCGGTGTTCCGGCCAATCTTAGGGCGGCATGGGGGTCTTTTATTTCATTATTTTTTGTGCTTCACCGCTCCGGATCAGTGAAAAAGCAAGAGCCGGCCCTGCTGGATAGGTACATGTGTGTGCATCCGCGTGCGCATTTTCATGGGTGTGCAACATTCTGTGGAATCTGGTTTTTACGTGGCATTCAGAGCACACATCTATGAAAAGCATCTTGCTGGTTACTAGCAACCAATGCCCCGCTCCCACAGCTCGCTCCGAGTACGGAAAGGCATCATGAAAGAGCAAATGTCAAATGAACGGTGCCCGGTGACTCGCACATCCGCACAAGCTTTTTGAGTCAGTTACCCTGGCCATTTTGGAAGATGCCTGAAACAGAGCCTCGGGGTCTGGAGCTGTTAGTGCTTCACGGAGACATCTCAGCTCCTCCTCTGCTGAGCCCAGGGTTATGGACTGGCCTGGAGTGGAGAAAAGGAGAAAAAGTACTGTAAGGATTAAGGAAACTGAACCCCTACTGCATGGATCTTCATACGGGAGGATCCATGTGCTATCATAGAATCATTGAATCTCAGGGTTGGAAGGGACCTCAGGAGGTCATCTAGTCCAACCCCCTGCTCAAAGCAGGACCAATCCCCAGTTAAATCATCCCAGCCAGGGCTTTGTCAAGCCTGACCTTAAAAACTTCTAAGGAAGGAGATTCTACCACCTCCCTAGGTAACGCATTCCAGTGTTTCACCACCCTCCTAGTGAAAAAGTTTTTCCTAATATCCAACCTAAACCTCTCCCACTGCAACTTGAGACCATTACTCCTTGTCCTGTCCTCTTCTACCACTGAGAATAGTCTAGAACCATCCTCTCTGGAACCACATCTCAGGTAGTTGAAAGCAGCTATCAAATCCCCCCTCATTCTTCTCTTCTGCAGACTAAACAATCCCAGTTCCCTCAGCCTCTCCTCATAAGTCATGTGTTCCAGACCCCTAATCATTTTTGTTGCCCTTCGCTGGACTCTCTCCAATTTATCCACATCCTTCTTGTAGTGTGGGGCCCAAAACTGGACACAGTACTCCAGATGAGGCCTCACCAATGTCAAATAGAGGGGGATGATCACGTCCCTCGATCTGCTCGCTATGCCCTATGCTGATGATTTGATGATTCTATGTGCTATGTTGTCATCAGCATAGTGTAAAATCTTGGCCCCATTGAAGTCAATGGCAAAACTCCTGTTGACTGTAATGGAGTCGGGATTACACCCTAAAATGTCTGAATGTTAACAGTAGTGGAATGTTATTGTGAATGATCCAGGATTGAACAAGCACTGTGTTCAGCTTGGAGCAGCTTTCTGTGTGTGTCTGGTTTCAGCAGTCTCTCTGCTCTCACTATTTACATCTAAGCTCCTCTTCAAGTACAACTCATGCAGGTAGATCAGAGGTTCCAGTTTAGAGGTGAATCCCTCCACCAAACTCTCCTTGTAAAAGAGACGGGGATAGACAAAAAACTTCGGCAAGAAACCCAGGCTCATCAGTCACTTCTAAACAATGCTAGGATTACTATGTCGTACATTCAAAGGTTGGAGTCCCTTATTCTGTTTCTGAATCACCAACACTGTTTGTAGGACTGATTAATAATAATTGGAACTAGGGTGACCAGGTGTCCCGATTTTATAGGGACAGTCCCCATTTTGGGGTCTTTTTTTTATATAGACTCCTATTCCCCCCCACCCTCTGTCCCGAGGTTTCACATTTGCTGTCTGGTCACCCTCATTGGAAATGGCCTTAAACGATAACCAAGCTCTATCCCTTATCATCTAACCCTTAGGTGAAAAGAATATCCTACTCTTTCACAAAGGGGAAAAATGGCCTCTACTTACTCCAGTAGCTCTGAAGGCTCATGCCAGAGGGCTGCTGGAAGAACTTTTTGTTTACGGAATTATTCCAGGAAACCCCTCCAATCCAGCCAGTGGCAGGGTAAAGAGAATGAAAATGTTTAGTACCAAGGGCTTGTCTCCATGGCGATATTCAAGAAAGCTAATCCCCATTCATTTCAAAATGCATGAGTTAAACTTCATTCAACACCTATGGGGACACACTTATTTAGAATTAAAGTGGCCTTCATTCAGGTTAGTTTCATCCATGGAATTCACTACAATTAATAAGGCCCATTTTAATTCAGAATCCGAGCATCCACACATGTGTTTAATGCCATTTACCTCATGCACTTTAAATGTACACCTTTAGTTCATTTGGATTAACTTTCCTTAGTGTCCCTGTGTAGACAAGCCCTAAGGAATTTAGTGCTTATCTACCTGTATGCAGACCATTTATTAGTTGTACAGTTCCCAAAAGTGTGCTAGGCTCTTTACACATCAGAATCTTCTCTTCTAATGAGGTATTTACAAGATGCCCACCATTCTGTTATCTAAGCGACAACAGACAGGACAGAAAGAACTAGATAGGCAGACAAATGGACATTACAACAGTGAAAGAAGGTGAAGAATTCCTTATACCTGCTAATGGTCTCCTCACCTTGTATACAGAGAAGGCAGCTGATACAGTCAACCACCCACTGACGGGACGTGGCCAGCGAATCACAGCTGTATGGTGCTATGCGTCCAATCAGAGATCCAAACCGATCAAAAGTTCCCTGAGTCTAATGAAAAAAGAAGGAAGAACGAAGAATGAATGGTCTCCAGTTGGACTAGACTTCACTTGCCATCCCTATTGTTGAGACCAGTCAGCTCTGTGTTTTTGGGGAACCAGGGCGCAGTATCTAGCCTGTCTGACTCATGAAAGACACCCCCCGCCCCCACCAGTCTCTGTTTGAACCCAAACCCATCAGAGAAAAGGCTTGCAGAGAACAATGAAGGGTGTTGGGAGTCACACCTAGACCCCTCCTGAGAAGGGTGACAAGATTAAGACATCTCCATTTGCATACAGAATGAAGAACAGAGACAACTCCCCTAGCCTCATCTGCATGAAAGATGGGATAGGAATTAGCATGAAGAATGAGGAACAGAGAACCGCACTGAACTCTGGGACCAGAAAAGCAGGGACGCACTGCATCATGGGAATCCCTGCTCCAGATGCTAATGAACCTACGCCTGCACACACCTAGCTCAGCAATTATCAGACCAATTCTAGTAATAAATCTTTGTTATCCTAAAATACTGAAGCAGCCTAGTTGCCTTGTGAGCTCCCTGGAAAAAACCACCACCCATAGCCAAGAGTGATCAGCTCCTATTGTCTAGTCTAAAGAAAACCCTTGAAAACCCATCAGTTTACCCATAAACAAATCTAGTGTTCTCCCTTGAACCATTGTATTTTCTCTACAAAACCCCCTACCTATGCCCAAGTAAGGGTTCTGATGTATAGACCCAAACTCTGCTTCAGTTCCACTGGGATTCCATCTCCTGACTGATCGTGCGGGGGGCTCTGCCTGTCTCCAGCACTCAGGACCCTGAGCTACCACCACCACCTGGGAACCCCAACCAGTTCAAGCCTCATGGAGTGGGTGAGATTCCCCCCCCCCCGCCCCTCCATTTTCTTTTCTTCCTCAGGTATTAACCTTTCAAATGTAACCATTATGTTTGTTTAGCCCTCCTTGTGTAGTTATCACTATTATTCAACAAATAACTTTTGTGGTTCAGCTGGTTGCTTCTCTCTCTCTCCCTCTCTCTCTCCCTCCCAATTTTACTCTGTATTTTCCTCTTCCCCCATTTACTCTGCAGCAACCCTTCTTTTACCTTAGCTAAAGATCCCGGTAGTGCCCAAAAATACTGTGGGGTTTGCTCATGAAGTGGGTTACTACCAGTACAATTGTAACGTGAAAGTGGGATAGGGATGTGTTAAACTTGGGGCACGTAAGAGGGGAGCAGCTAAAAGTGCTGCTTAACCCAGCCCATTGAGTACAGGGCCATATGAGAGGATCAGCTGGAGAGGGCTGATGGACCTGGTCCGCTCAGACTCGCTCTGCTAGTGTGTGCGTGCGTGTTCATCTAGTTCTCGGCTGGAGGGACCCAGCCCTGGGGAACCGAGGTCCTGCAGGGTAGCTCCACTGGGAGGGGACTTGCAGAAGGAAAGAGGAGAGCTCCACACAAGTGACATAAGCAGCACATTAATAGAATTACAGACCCTCCCCCCCTCCAAGAAGAGTAACCCTAATCAATGAGCCTACCCCAAAGTAACAGGCACATCTGGTACCATTGTGCCCCTGATTCCTGTACTGTACTGGGTAATGCACTTTGGAAAACATAATCCCAATTGTACATACAAATGGATGGGGTCTAAATTAGCTGTTATCACTCAAGAAAGAGACCTCAGAGTCATTGTGTACAGTTCTCTGAAAGCATCCGCTCAACATGCAGTCAAAAAATAACAACATGTTAGGAACCCTTAGGAAAAGGATCGATAAGAAGACAGCAACTTTCTTTGTGCCACGATATGAATCTACAGGACCCCCAAACCTTGAATACTGCGTGCAGTTTTGGTCATCTCATCTCAAAAAAGATGTGTTAGAATGGGAAGAAATACGGAGAAGTGCAACACAAATTAGGCCTATGGGATAACTTCTCACCCAAGGGAGATTAAAAAAAGAGCGACGTTTCAGCTTGGAAAAGAGACGACGAAGAGGGAATATGCTAGAGGTCTATAAAATCATGACTGGTGTAGAGAAAGTCAATAAGGAAGTGTTATTTAGCCCTTCACCTAACACAAGACCCAATGAAATTAATAGGCAGCAGGTTTAAAACAAACCAAAGGAAGCATTTCTTCACACAATGCAGTCAGAAGACAGGATACTGGACCAGATGAACCATTCTTTTGCAGGAGGCAGGTTAGCCATTCTTATGTTTTATGTTCTTAGCTGGTTAAATAGAAATTTTCCTTTACCACCCTGGGAGCATAAGAACCAAGAATGCATTTGTGACACTGGCAGACCAGGCAACCTGTGTACGACCCATAATAACTTAACGAGAGGCACTTCCACTGTATCAAGACAAAAAGAAAAGGAGTACTTGTGGCACCTTAGAGACTAACCAATTTATTTGAGCATAAGCTTTCGTGAGCTACAGCTCACTTCATCAGATGCATACTGTGGAAACTGCAGAAGACATTATATACACAGAGACCATGAAACAATACCTCCTCCCATCCCACTCTCCTGCTGGTAATAGCTTATCTAAAGTGATCACTCTCCTTACAATGTGTATGATAGTCAAGTTGGGCCATTATGCTTTTGATTTTGTCTCCTTGGATTAGAAACATGGATACATTTAACACCGGCAGGAGAATGACATGCCTTCTCTATTCTGCAGTCTCTCATCTGGATCTGAATGAAAGCTCCACCCAGATATCCATTCATCCCATAACACTGAAAAAATTGAAATAGTTCACTGTTCCACACACAATCTTACCGTAGCATTCTGATCACTGAGAGTGGATTTCACAATCAGAAGCTTTTTAACTCTTATCTCAGGCACTGAAAGATAAGGAGAGGTGTACAGTACTTCTTTGTTCCACACACACTCACTTTCCACACTGGAATTAATCATGGATTTCAAAGGGCCCTAGTTAAGAATAGTACCAAGCTTCTCTCCTCTACAGAATCAGTGGGGAAAACATAGGACCAGATTCTGGTCTCAGTTGCACCAGTGTAAATCTAAAGTAATTCCATTTCTCTAAATAGTGCCATCCTACTACCATGATGGAAATATTATAAAGGAGTTTGATAGACTGAGGTGACTGAAGTTAATCTGCAAAAAGAAAAGGAGTACTTGTGGCACCTGAGAGACTAACCAATTTATTTGAGCATGAGCTTTCATGCTCCTTTTCTTTTTGCGAATGCAGACTAACACGGCTGTTACTCTGAAACCTGAAGTTAATCTGTGTTTACACCAGCATAACAGGACTCAGAATCTAGTCTAGAGTGTATAATACTTAGGATTCTCGAGTCAGGAGTATTATTCTATTTTTATCTGATTCTTGTTAACGTGCATTAGCCCCAAGTTAACTTCTGTATTTGAAGTTGAAAAAGACCTTGACAAATATCTTGGGCTACATTCAGCACTTAGTTGAACCTGTTGATTTCCATATGGGGCCATATAGGGGTAACTTAGGGCAGCATTTGGTCCCTTAGTGGATCTCCAAACCACTGGTGACTGTGTGTTCTAGAGCCTCTGTGCCCCAGTTGCAGAGGTGATGAGTCTGCTGCAGCCCTGCCGTGCCTACAAAGCCTTGGTTCTTTAGCTCAATCTCCAGTAGCTCAAGCTTTTAGCTCTGGATGTCCTCAACTCAACCCTCAGCATGTCGGCCAAGAGGGCAGCTGGCACAGTTGCTCCTGTGTTACTTACAGTCAGCCCCAACAATAGCCCTCAGGAGCTCTAAAGACACCACACGAACGGCCTCATGCTCAATCTTCTGCTGCTTGTGTAGAAATGCTAGCATGTCATCAGGAGAAGAACGGGCTGCAAGGGAAGAAATCACATCCTCACTGCCTGCAGAACTCTTCTTCTTACCGTACCTCACAAAGGTAAGGAAGTTACAAAGAAACCACAGTGTCACTCAGAGTGTCTTCCCCTTACCTAGCAGAAGTACACAATGGAACAGCTCTTTGTGGTTTTCAATGCTGAGCTGCTTAGCTGGAGAACAGATCTGTGGGAAGAAGGGAAATGGTCAAAGAAAAACTAATCAGAAGCAATGGAAAAGAAAAATGTTCAATTAATTTCTAAGCTTCCGCTTCCTGCTTGTCCAACTGGAGGTCTGAACCCCAGGGAGATGGTCCTGCATGCACAGCAAGACTCAAAGACAATGACCAATACATAAGATAAGAGAAGCAAAAGTGTTTTGAGCAGCAGAGCTGACCTAATCAAGACACAGCCACAGTTTTTACTTTACAACTCTGACTCCCGCTGGTAATCGCCTTATGGTGAAATTGCTTTACAAACTGAGCTGGATAGTAGCTAAGAAAATGAGAGCGCTCCCTGCTTACTCTTGAGCCTGCAGAAATCAGTAAGGCATGAGGAGGTCCCCAGGCTCTGCACGATCATTCCATCAATTTTTCAGTGTTAATATGCTTCAGATCTGCTGTGCCTAAGCTCAAGGGATCCAAGCAAAACCACCCCTCACCTGGTTGTGCAGAGCACTGCAGATGGCTTGAAACTTCGCTTTAGGTAGAGGGATCTTATATTCACCAGAGACCTCCAAGAGCTGGCTCAGACTCTGCAACAGAGGGCGAAAGTCAGATGGTGGGCACACAAAGGAGCCATATGTAGTGACTGAAGCAGATTCAGGGGATTCCTAGATTCCAAGGCCGGACCGGATTCTTGCCATCATCTAGTCTGACCTCCGGTCGGTATGACACAGGCCAGAGACCTTGCCCAGAATAATTCCCAGAGCAGAGCTTTTAGAAAAACATACCAATCCTGATTGAAAAGTCGTCAGAATCCGCCTCGGCCCTTGGTAAATGGCTCTAATTGTTAATTATCTCACCATTAAAAATGTACACCGTAGTTCCAGTCTGAAAGTGTCTAGCTTCAGTTTCTAGCCATTGGATCAAGTGACACCTTTCTCTGCTAGACGGAAGAGCCCATTAGATAATAGAAGTCCCTCATGTAAGATATTAGAGACTGTAATTAAGTCACCCTGTCACAGGATAGGTCCACCCCGTCAGGGTGGTATCAGGTTGAGGAGGAATTGAAGTAGATCTGGAGTGGCCCAACTGGCCTAGTCTCCCTAGCCACCACAGCAGTCCGGGTTCCTAGGGCAGCATCGCCTAATGGTCGGGATCAGTGCAGCAGCCCTTGGGTGAGGGTCCGCAGCCCAACAGCCTGAGTCACTTGGGCTGCCCTTCTCGGGATGGCAGTGCGGCCTAGTGGCCAAAGTCAGTAGACCCACCCTTGGCTGCAGGGCAGTGCGGCCTAGTGGCCAGAGTCGATAGAACCCCCTTTTGTGGCAGGGAAGTGTTACCTAGTGGTGAGCCCTTCTCCACTGGGTCCTACCTATTCCACAGGGTCCCAGCCCAGGGCGCAGGGGTATCTGCCACCAACTCAGCGGGGATCCTTCCAAAGCATGCTGAGTCAAGCCCGCTACCTCAACTGGATCAATGCTTCGTCCACCTAGGCTGCTTCCCACCCGTTCTTCCGCAGCTGGGACGCTCAGGGATTCTGGGGTCTCTCCTCCATCTCTGGCATTGGGTGGCTGGGGGTCAGCTGCAGCCACAGTCCGGCTGGCCTCTGAATCCTGGAGCACTGGCAGTCTCTCTGCAGTAGCCTGCAATGCGCCTCGGCTCCCTTCGGCAGCCATCCCAGCCTGAGCTGAGCGGCTCTCTTTTGTATCCTGGGTCCAGCTGAAGCATGCGGAGCAGAGATGAGGGGGCATGGCCTCCTCGGCCCACAAAGCAGGATTAACCCCTGCTGAACCACTGCGGGGTAGGTAAACCCCATCACACAGCCTTTTACTTTCTGTGTATTAAACTAAAGAGATTGACTTCCTTGATTCTCCCTCTGTAAGGCACATTTTCTAATCCTTTCGTCACTGTGGCTCTTCTGTCAATTTATCAACACCCTTTTTGAATTGTGGGCACTAGAACTGGACACAGGATTCCAACAGTCGTCAGACAAGTGCCAGATTTAGAGGTAAAATAACCACTGTGCTCCTCCTTGAGATTCCCCTTTTGATGCACCCCAGCTTCAGCTTTTTTGGCCACAGCATGAGTTCATGTTCAGCTGATTATGCCCCATGACCCCCAAAATCTTTTTCAGAGTCACTGCTTCCCAGGACAGCATCCCCGCATCATGTATGTGTGGCCTAAATCCCTTGTGCCTAGACGCATACATTTACATTCAGCCGTATTTAAAGGCATATTGTTTCTTTGCGCCCAGTTTGCTAAGTGATCTAGATCACTCTGAATCCATGAGCTCTCCTCTCCATTATTTACCACTCCCCCATTTTTATCTCATCTGCCAACTTTATCAGTGATGATTTTATGTCCTCTGCCAGGTTATTGATTAAAAAAAAGATGAAAATCGAATTCCTTCCTGCATCTAACACACTTTTCTCCTTTGCTGCTTGAAGCTTCCAGAATGTCTCGGATGCCATCTACATATTTTACTATGTTTACACAGTTGTGTAGTGCCCTGATGCTATCAAAGAAGTCCATGATGCATTGGTTCCCTCCAAATCATGGGTATTTCAACCCCCAAAGTGACCACATACTCCGTACTAGAAAGCTTCAACCAACATAGACGGTGAGTAAATATCACTACCAAGAAGTTAGAGCTGTCTCATGATTCCATTTACAACTGTGTAGCCCCACTCAAGACAGAATATGGCCCCTTACTTCTCGCTCATGTGGTACTGAGGGGGGATGAAATAGAGAGACAAGGTGAGTGAGACAATATCTTCAATTAGATTATCACACCCACCTTGTCGCTCCAATATCTTGGACCAACATGGCTACAAGAGCACTGCATAGAATGGTAGATGAAACAGACAGGCAATGATTTTATATCTATTGAGTTATGCAATGCAAAGCAATGACCCTCAAGCCTCCTTATTATTAATTTTCAACCGTTGACAGTTGGCTTGGTATCGACCAGAGACAACATATGGTAGCCCCTGCTCTGAGGAGCTTATGATCTAAAAGAGAGACACAGAGTTGACAGGATGTTTTGGGAAATCACAAGGCGGGAGTATCTTGTTGTGCAGGTGTTTTGTTTTTTATCTCCTTCTCCTCCTCCCCAGGAAACAGAGGATGCTTTTCATCAGAGGCAGTTACCTACAAATCTTGTTGCCTGGGTCACCATGTGTATAAACCCAGAACTTGTGTGCATATTTATTATCTAACAAGTCACTATCTAGACCAGGAAACCCCACTGGCAGCAAATTCCTCCTGCAGGTCATACAGGCACACACAGAGACAGTTACCTTAATGAGTGGTACCTCACCTTGGTGACGTGAAAAACATCAATTTCCTCCTTATATTGCTCAAGGAGCCATGAGATCTCTTTAAATATTGGATTTTGCGGCTCCTTTTTGTGTAGCAGGATGCCCATCATGGGACCAAGGGCTTTGATGATGGCCTTCTTGAGCTGCATAGATGAGACACAGAATTTATGTTCCTATGAATTCATTCAATATCTTCCAATAGGCACAACTTTCCTACTTCTAATGAGTGCAGTTTCCCTTGTTCCACTGTCGGAACGGTCCTATCCCAATATTTCCTGGTAAAGAACCAGGACTCGTAGGGTTGGTGTCAGGATTATATTCTAATGCACCTCACAATTAGACCAGATAAAATATTTCCCCAGATTAGTATGCATTCTAGGCCAACTCATCCCTGCTGTAACTCCACTGGGGCTGAATGGACTTAGACCAGGAATTAATTTAGCCCACTATCCCGGGTTCATCTGCACATTAGGTGCACAAAACTAGACTCCATGTACACTGGGTACAGACCGAATTTCCATGATGTGGTGACATTATAAACGTATGGGTTTTCGATGTTTTACATGACAATCTGTTCCATCCAAAAGGACCTACCATTAAATGCCATCATCCCAAAGAGTGCCAGACACACAGAATGTAACATCACAATTTCCGCTAAAGGTTTAGAAAGCAAGCAATTCTCACCTCCAGCTCCTCACAGCTCAGCCAGTTGCTGGTCACATGACTATATAAGGGAAGAATGTTCTTGCAGAATTGTGATTCACCCATTCTGGGGAATGGGCACTTTTCCCAGTTCATAAAATATACATTCACTGCCCTTGAGCATTTTTCCAGAACTGCACAGAAGGAGAGAAGACAGGCAATGTGAAAAGGACATAGTAATAATGAGGAGAAGTTGCTTTCTCAGAGAAGACACCCAGGCCTATCGTTTACTCCAGTACCATGGCAGCTACTATCAGGACTAGATGCTGAAATCCCATATCAATTGGGAGCTATTTCTCTTTTCCCCATTCCATTTCTTGTTTCTTAAAAGGTTTTTTTCTTTGTACATCTCTCCATCTTTTTTCAATTACCATCATTTGAAGACTCTCGTCCCCTGCAGTTATTGTTTATTGAACCCGAACACTGTATGATTTCATCCTGAGTTACAGTTTGTCTGAAAGATGTTCAGTGCTCCTCACTGCCATTGGCTTTAGTGGGATTTGAAGGTAGTGGGGAGCACTTTGCCCTAAAAGTAGGTGCATCTAGTGTCCTTGCTAAGACGAATTAGGGCCCAATCCTGTTCTCTATGAAGTGGATGGCAAAATTCCCATTTCCCTCAAGGGCGCAGGATTAACCCCTTACTGAGCATCACCTGAAAAGCAAAGGAAGAGAGAAGTGGAGTAGACAGAGAAAGAGGGTGAAAGGAGATGATGATGATGATGATGAAGAAACTGAGGAGAGAGAATGGGTGGAGGAGTGGGAAACAGGGGATTTTTAAATGTACAGTAATGAAATCTGCTCCCTTCACCTCCTCCCCCAGGAGCCTCCTGGCAGAGGGGCAGCTTCAGCCTTTGTGTCTGTTTATTTTAAACGATATGCGTGAGTCATAAAGGGCCTGAACTTACAAATGCTCAGCACCTCCTGCAAAGGAAGGAGCACTCTCAACTTCACTGAGTGCTACGGGAGCCAAGGAATGCAGCACCTGGTGCAATCCAGGGAAGGGAGCACAGTTCAGGGCCTGTTTGCAAACTTGGTCAGTCACTTAAATCTGTACCAAGACCCCCTAAATATCCATTTGGGGCACCTACAGGAAGTGCTGGCACTTACCACCGCAAAATGCTTGTCTCATCCTGCTGTCCTTGACTAACGCCAACATGGAGATCATGACCTTCAGGATCATTCCCACAAAAGGGATACACTTAAGTGCTGCAGAGAAAGGCCAGAAGAGAAGGAAGACAGACAATCAGCTGCTCTCTGCCTTCTTACAACACACGTAGAAACACTGTGGGGCAGGATGCTATGGGTTCCGAGGCCATTGGCGCTGCGTAAGCAGAGCAGAATGGCTTTAAAGTAGCCATTGAAAGCCAGTGGGGGATTCACCCTGAAGAGGGGAATCCTCCACAGGTGTACAGCTGTGCCCAATGCCCAACTCACTCCCAGAGCAAGGGGAGAGAGCACTGGGGCGGGATGGCAAGTGGGGTGGAGAAGAGCTCCACTAGACCTGATCTTCCACTCATTCCCATCCTTAAGGTACTTCACTCAGGGGCATAGGTTAGAGCTTGCACCTCCAGCTGGATCGCTCATGATCTGGAGGCCAGAACTAGCAACAGCAGTTAATCTTGTGTTTCTACACACACACACTCAAACAGAGCTCTGTTTAGCGGTAACATTTTTAGGTAGAGAGATAATCCCCTGTCCTTAAATGAAAAACAATCACTTTGAAAGAAAAGAGGGAAGTGACCATACCATAGGCGGATGACAGGTTGCCCAATGTAATGAAAATAAACTCTTCAGGCAGCTCCAGATGATACACCAGCTCTAATATGACATCACTGAAATAGCAGCGTGCCAGAGTCACTAAGGTGTTGCTAGCTGCCACTTTTAGTTCATTTCTTGCTTCCTAAAAACAAAAACCAAAAGAGAGAGACTGAGGTGACTGAAGCCAGTTGCACTAGCCAGAGTTGTTTACATGAGTCAAGTCCGTATTTCTGTGCACAAGTTGTGAATGAACCAACCCAACTTTCTGAGGGTAGAGTCATTCGTCATAAATATTCCTTGAGTCACTTGAGTCACTTGGCTAAACAGTTTTCAGCCTTTGAGTTGCTTGCAAGCTGCTTCGTCAGCACATGTGTAACTTTCAGCATGTGAGTTGTCCCATCTTATGCATGTGCACAAGTGCTGTCTAGGACCTGGGCTTTGGTCTGGAGGAAGGTGTGGACCTCTAACAGAAGAATACATTTTCATTTCAGTTTATAGTTTATCCCCCCAAAAGAGAGTTTGAATGAGTTAAAGCTTTGGATCCTTTGATTGGTATCTCGGGAGAACTAACTTACCTGAGTCTTCTCTGTCATGTGGTTTGAGGCTAGTGTTATTATTTTCTTCAGAAGCCGCCTCTCTAGGCCCTGGGTGTCCTGCTGTAAGACTTTCTCCAGGACACAGTAAATGTCTATTCTGTTTTGCTGGGGACAAAACATAAAGGAGAAGAATTGGGAAAAGTTTGTCTTGCCGACCAGACAGTAATGTAGCTAATAAGCCCCTGCCCTAATTGGTGGCTTAATTGGCGTAAAACATGCCCTGCCCTCCACAAGCACCGCATTCAGCAGCGCTTCAGAAGCAGCCGAGCAACTGACATTGTTTAATCTTCCTGGAGAGAAAAGAGCCAGAGGAAGCGCCCTTCACTGCCCCCTTCTCTAGTTTCATTTATTCAGAACAAACAATAAAAATGAGCACCTTGCCCTTGATCTTGCCACTCCAGGAAGAATTTGTAAATGTGGAATATAAAATACCCAACTCCTGCAGTGAGTCCTCAACCGCTCCCGGGGGCAATGAGCTCAGCCCTTAGATCTACACGGACAGTAGCACGCGCGAAGGTGTCTTTTATGTGGCCCATCAGTGTAGAACTTCACAGATGACACTAACTATGGAGGAGTTGTAGGATCAGTTGGGACCGAGAAAAAATAAAGCGGGACACTGAGAAATTAAAAGCCTGAGGAGAGACCAAGATTCATTTCAGAAAACTGCAAACTAGCACCCCTGGAAAGGAGGTAGAAGTAACTGACAGAATGGGAGGGAGAAAAGTGGGAAGCAACAAGTGCCCTGGGGGTGACAGTGGAAAACAAAGTCAAGAGGTATATGCAAGGTGTGATGGCTACCACAAAGAGCCATGTGGGTCGGGTCTTTTACACACAGGGATCATGGCACAAAGCAGGAAGACAACAGTTCCTCTCTGTTCAGCTGAGCTGTGACTGCATCTGGAGGAGTGCCTTTTCTAGCACCACATTCCCAGAGAGATCAACAAATGGGAAGTCATTCCTGGGAGAGCAAAAAAGAATGTAGGGGGCTGGCAGAAGTGACTTCTGGATAGAGCCCTGCAACCTGACCCAAATCCTAGGGGACCTGACCACAGGCATCTGGGTCAGGTTGGGTGAGAAAACAACTGGACCCTCTTGAGCTCGGGTCAGGTCGGCTCTCCTCCTTTAGCCCCTGGGATCGGCACAACCGGGACTGCGTGTTCCTGCCAGCCACCACCTCCTTCCTGTGCTGCACGCGCTGTGGAGCAAGGATGCCGAGGAGTCACAGCGTCTCCCTCTCTCTGCAGCACAGACCCAGCGCAGCAGGGACCGTGTCAGAGGATGGAGCCATTGCTGCACACAGTGGCCGCTGCACCAGCCCCATGAGCAGGATGCAGCGGCAGGATCCGGTTTGGGGGGAAAGGTTGGGACCAGGATGGAAAATGATTCAGCCCTCTCAGGGTGAGGTGAGTGGGCCGGGGGCCAGTTCAGGTTGGGCTTAAAAATTGGGCCCGAGCAGACCCCTACTTCTGCAGACAGACGGAAAGAGCTGTCTGTGTCTGATGAGGCCAAGGGATGACTCTGAAGGAGAGAGGATAATACCATACAACTACCTGGAGGGTGTGAACACCAAGGAGGGAGAGGAATTTTTTAGGATAATACATTTTGGTAAAAGTAGGAGTAATGGGATTAAGCTAAAAAAGGACATTCAATTTAGACTTTGATAACAGGAAAAATGCCCCAACTGTAAGACAGGGCTATTAGGTTATGACATAGTCTTCCTAGGAAAGAGGCGGAAGTTCGGTCCTTAGGGGCTTTTCAAATTAGTTTGGCCAAAACAGTGGAAAATGGCTGCTGGGAATGCTCCTGCATTAGCAGGGAAATGGACTGGATGATCCAATAGGTCTTTTCCGTCTCGGTCTCCTGTGAGTCTAGACATCTGTGTGACCTGCATGCCAAGGTCATAACCCACTTTGGAAGGTTCAAAGCCAATCAGATCTCTGAATGGGAGAGCTTAGGGGTCAGACAGGGTCTGCATCAGATCTCTTGATTGGCTATACGTTCCAGTGGTTCTGCTTTAAAAGGCATGCTTCTGCAAACTGCAATCATAACAGACAGCTCCACTGGGGAGAAGCCCCTTCTATTCATTTTTAAATGTAAGGAGGATTTTTTTAATGGAAAATTGTCACTGACAACTTATCAATACATAAGCACTACATAATTCAAGTAATTCAAGTAATTAATCACATGAATTAACATAATTAATCACTCTCCTTACAGTGAGTATGATAACACCCATTTTTTCATGTTCTGTGTGTATATAAATCTCCTCACTGTATTTTCCACTGAATGAATCCGATGAAGTGAGCTGTAGCTCATGAAAGCTTACGCTCAAATAAATTGGTTAGTCTCTAAGGTGCCACAAGTACTCCTTTTCTTTTTATAATTAATCAAGTAATTCAAATAATTAAAGGAGTCGGAGGCCAAGACAAGTGGTTCAGTTGGCCTCCTAGTACTTTAATGGAAACTAAAATGCCTTCTGTGTTGGCCCTTAATAGGGAAATGGACTTTGTTGGATGCAAGTATTAATCAATGGAAAAAAGGGGTCTGAATATTCCTCCTGGGGCAATTCTGCACTACTGCACATGTGCATAATTAATGAGCCCCGCATATTTTTATTTTTTTGCACAGTAAAAAGCTTCTGCTGAAATGCTGCTGCCGTTCCATCTCTTGCCCACCAAAGGGTGCTGTGGCAATAGAACAAAGCAGCAACTCCCTATCAGCGAAGGAAGAGAGAGAGCCTGTCTTCTTCACAGCAGGCCAGGTCAGGAGACAGGGGCTATGGGGAGACAGACAGTGTGGGATGCTGGGGTGGGGTCAATCAGGGGCTCATAAGGGCTAGTGGGGGAGGACAGACTGGGGCAGGGGCTGAATGGGAGTGGAGGCACAGAGTTAGAGGAGGAGGGAGGTTCAGGGCTCCATAGTGATGGGGGAGGAGGTGCAGAGCTACCTAAGGACAGGGGCCGGTTGGCTGGGGGCACAGAGACACATGGGGACAGGGGGAGGGGGTACAGGGACACATTGTTAGGATATAGATGTTCAGGCCTGTCTGTAAAGGCCTATCATCTAAGAATTTAGGTGTATTCTTATCACTTGGCTAGTTCTAGAGGTATAAAAGAAAGAATGAAAATCACTGTCTGCCAGTGTAAGGTCCTTCTCTTACTGTGACAGTCTGAGGCCCTGTTCTTAGGCTAAGGCCTTTGGCTAAACAGCAGAGGCAGCCATAAGCTGGGAAGCGACCAGTCACCTCTTCACATTCCCAACTAGTCACATTGAAATAAGGTGCTATTGGGCTGTTAGGAACACAATCCTGTCCTGATAATGCCTATTGCCTCCAGAGAAAGGGAAGGGCCTAGAAGATGTAAAAGGAAACTTAGTTTGAAAGCATCCTGTCTGGCAAGAACTCACTTATCACTAGCAGGGATGTGAAATCCTCATTTCTGGGTTTGTTCTATCACTGTAGTCCCCATTTCCCCATTGTTTGTCTGTATAATCTCTGTCTGGTTCTGTGATTGTTTCTCTCTGCTGTATAATTAATTTTGCTGGCTGAAAACTAATTAAGGTGGTGGGATATAATTGGTTACATAATCATGTTACAATATGTTAGGATTGGTTAGTTAAATTTCAGGAAAAGGATTGGTTAAGGTACAGCTAAGCAGAAGTCAAGTTTTACTATATAGTCTGCAGTCAATCAGGAAGTGAGGGGGTGGGTGTGTGGGTGGGGGAAATGGGAACAGGGAATGGGGGTGGGGAAATTGGAATCATGTTTGGCTAAGGGCAGGAATGGGAACAGGGACACAGCTGTAAGGCTCTGTGGTGCCAGAGCTGGGAAGGGGGACACTAAGGAAGGAAACTGAAATCATGCTTGCTGGAAGTTCACCCAATAAACATGGAATTGTTTGCACCTTTGGACTTCGGGTATTGTTGCTCTCTGTTCATCTGAGAAGGACCAGGGAAGTGAGTGGGTGAAGGAATAAGCCCCCTAACACACATGGGGATGGGGGGAGTGGGTTTCTGAGTGGGGGTGGAGGGACACATGTAGACGGGGGTCCAAGGACCCATGGGTGTGCAGGAACACATGGAGACAGGGGCAGATGTGCCTTACTGAATGGGAGAGGTTAGGGGTCAGACAGGGTCTGCATGGGGGGAGCTGCCTAACAATTCCTCCCTGCCCCTCCCAAAAAAACTGTTCCATACTTTTCCCACCCATACCCAGCAACGCTCCAAGTTCACACCCAGGCTCCTTCCCAGCAATTTACTTCCCTCCATTACCCTTGACTCTACCAAGCCTTTGCACTGCGCCTAAGGGGTGCAAGAAATATGGTTCTGTATTGAGTTTAAATGCATTATTACTCAGAGTTCTGTATTAACATGCAGAGTAAGGAATTGGTTTGTCAAAAAACATTTCCTGAATCCTTTTTGTTGTCTGTATTCATACAGACATACTTGCTGACAGGTATTTTGAAATAAATAACCAAACATCATTTTAACGGGTGTAATTATATTGTATTATTTTGACAAACAAAATATGCAGAATTTTGCAGAACCTCTAAAATATTGTACGCATCATTTTTATTTTTTTCTTGCAGAATTCCCCCAGTAGAAAATATATAGATAAGGGTCCCTTCAATGCTATAATCTCAATAATATGTCATCATAACAAAGGAGTGTTGGCTAGGCTTTAGAGCAGGGAGTCAGTTCACTTGGGTTTTATTCACATTCTTTGACTAACTTGCTAAGTGGTGTTGAGCAAGTTACTTAATTCCCTGTGACACAAGTCATCCGTAAATGGGGATAATGCTTCCCATTCTCACAAGGGTGCTGTGAGTCTTAATTCATTAGTATTAGGGAAGTGCTTTGAGATTTTTGGACGAAGATGCTAAAGAAGGACAAAGTATTATTAGAAGAGATTACTGCTAGTCCGATGGTGTACTTTTACTGTCTACAGCCCATGTACTCCACTGTGTGTAAAAGGGCAATGCTGTCTTTATAGAGCATTGTATCATCCTGATCTGTAAGAACAGCATTTTGCATGATGAGTTTACGCCTGAGGACAGAAGGGCGAATACTGATTCTCCTGATGGTGCGCCAGGCCAAGTTCTACACTGAATTACCCCCGTGCAGTCCCTTGTACCCCCATGAAGTCAGGCAGAATTTGGTGTGGACACCTGGAAAGCGGATGCAATTTCATGAAACTGCCCTACCTCATCCTTTTGCAGTTTCTCGAGCAGAACTGTCAGAACGATAGCCAGCTTGGTCTTGGCTATAAAGGCAATCCTGAGGGCAATTTTGCCCTTATCTTGGTCATCCATATGTGCCAGGAGGGAAACAACCTCATTATAAACACCTGAAATTAAATAAAAGGATTCGGCTGGTTACCACTGACAGCAGAAATTGGTGCTGGCCTCTTTAATTCACTATCCAGTCAAGATTCTGCAGGAGCCCAAACACTGTGAGAAGTAGACCTGGGAATCGTGGAAATCCTCTTCCTTCCTCCTCATGACCAGGTTTGTTTGCTGAACTACCCAGTGTGCTTGGGGGGAAATCATAATGAAGCAAATTTGCTCCTTTCAAGTAGGTCCCCACGTAAAATAATCTTCCTTTCCCTCTTTACTGTCAATTGATGAGTTTTGATAGCATACAGAATAATAATTTAACTCTAAGCCAAGAAATAGAGCTAAAGTTAAGCACATGCTGAGGAGTTTTGCTTAGTCAGGGCCTCATTTTCAAAAATCTTGAGCACCCAGATGTACCTATTAGCTATGCTCGGAACTTTTGGGGCTCGGTATCTCTTGAAAATCAGGCCACTGTTGGAGAGCTCAGTATGAATTTAGAAGCTTAACTTTAGGCCCCTTGTTTTGAAGAAAGCCTTTAATCTTCTTTTATGGTCGTTTAAATAATTGCAGAGAAGACTCATGGAACGGAGTTCATCCAGTTCATAGAATATCAGGGTTGGAAGGGACCTCAGGAGGTCATCTAGTCCGACCCCCTGCTCAAAGCAGGACCAATCCCCAACTTTTGCCCCAGATCCCTAAATGGCCCCCTCAAGGTTTGAACTCACAGCTCAAACCACTGAGCTATCCCTCCCCCCTGTACAGTTGCCTGTAGAGGTCATAAAGGAATTCCCCCGCCCCCCACCCCCACCCCCATGCACAATTGGCGAGGTGTACGCTGTGAGTGGGGTGGGGTGGGGTGGGGTGGGGTGGGTCCCTCCAACCTTCATCTGAAGCATCAGGGATTGACCATAGCAGGAGATGGGACACCTGGTAGGGTGGACCAGTGCTCTAAAATGGTTCAGAGAATCTGTTTCCTTAGCTGTCCTGCTCACATGCTCAGGGTCCAACTGATCTCCAGAGTTGTGGGTGGGAAGGAATTTCCCCCTGGTCGGATTGGCAGGGACCTTTGAGTGGCAGGATGGGGCACTGATCACCTGCTAGGATAATCTGAGTATATCTGACCCAATCAATTCTCGGCCATTGCAAGGGCCTCAGGCATTGGTGGAACCTCAGTCTCTCCTGTCCTCTGCCGACGGCACACAACAGTTTTGTCTCCTACAGACTGAAATGTTTTTGTCCAAGACAAGTTTTGGGGTTCAGTGTAGGGTTGCTAGGTGAAATTTAGTGGCCTGTGAAATACAGGAAGTCAGACTAGATGATCTAATGGTCCCTTCTGGCCTTAAACTCTAGGAAACAATGAAATAGCTGGTATATGAAAAAAAACAGGATTTGATCTCCCATGTATCTCTTCGCTCTGGGCAGAAATTCTCCAGGAGACTTAATATTTCACAAGAAATCTGAAATGCCGTATTTATCTGTCTCCATTGTAACAGCATTCCAAGCATGAAGGAGGAACTAACAAGATTTCCCCTTCCCAGGAAAGACTACTTGAGGTTAGGTGATTGCCCATCCGTTATGCAAATTGCATCCTTCAGTTGTAACACCCAGATGCAAACGGAATCATGACTGTAACCTACTCTGCCCATCTGTGTGGGATGAGGAGCACTAGTGTTGCTAAGAAATGTGACCCCATGCTTTGTTCTCTTGCATTTAAGATAGTAGCAGAGCTTCATTTAGACAGCTAGAGGAGAAGTCCTTCTACCTTTTTTGTTCTAATTTCCCCTATCGCTGATGGAGTTGGCTCCATGGATGCAGAAGAGACAAAATGAGGACCCATAACAAACATAAAACAACTGGGAGAAAAGAAGGAAGACCTCCCCCATAACATTCCCTAGAAACTCAGATTCTCAGGAAAGTTTCCAGGTCCAGAGGCTGTAGGCCAACTCCTCAACTGGTGTAAATCAACACAGCTACAAGGAAGTCAAAGGAGGGACACTGGTTTACAGCAGCTGAGGTTCTGCTCACACAAATGGAGAACATTACAGCTCATCTGTATGCCTATGCTTTCTAAATGTGTGTGTGAATATAGAATGGATATAGAGAATACAATGCTGACCCTTACCTCTGTCGTTTACCTCCTGATCACTCACAAATTTATTCATGTTTTAATCTTTCCTCAACACTTCCTCCAGTCCTTTCTCCAAAGAGCTCCAGTACTGATAGGCAGCTGGCCTCTCAGGCTGTCCTGTCCGGAATAGCCAGTTAAGATTATGCAAGCACTATTATGACATCGCTGTGACTGTGACATAGCACATAAACTGCTGCTGACCAGGTAGGTGCTGTGATGACATGGACAAGAGTCTCAAAGGTATTTAGGCTCCTAACTCGCACTGAAATCAATAGATGTGAGGAACCTAAATACATTTCAATATCTGGGCCCATCCATGTACGCAGTCCAATAGGTGGCTAAATTTGCTCCAGTGTAGAATTTCTCATTCGCTCGAAATCATTTTGAATTTTGGTTCCGTCCCTCTCTCAGTTTGCCACACTTTCCAATATTGGTTTTACTGGAAAATCTGCTCCTGCTTGAATGGAAAGAAAATAAAAGCACCGAACAAAGAAAGAGAAGAAACTGCCTTGGAGAATGCACAGTGATACTTGAGTGTGGGTGGTTGGTTGGAATGCACAGTGACACTTGAGTGTGGGTGGTTGGTTTCTTTTGCTTTTTAATTTGGTTGATTAAAAAGCTTGATGAAATCTTATTGGACTGTATTACAAATATTGATTTTATATTGTTTTACAATGAATTGAAATTTATTCTTCATTTCCATGTCCTGCCAAACAAATCAACTAAATTATTTTTTGTTGTGTTTAATACAGTGTGGTGTCATATGTATGGGCATATGTAGAGCCCACAGTTGATTTTGGAGATGATGTTGCCTTTAAAGCATTCAGAGTGATGACACTCTTTGCAGTAAACCATGTGGAAAAAGAATTCCAATGACATGTGTCCTTTGCTATGTATAAGTGATTTTGTGCCTTACCCTTTCTGATTTTGCCCTTACACGGACACACTATTCTTTTGTACTCCTCCTTAGTAATTCGTCCATGTTTCCCCATTTTGTAGGATTTCTTTTTGATTTTCAGGTCATTACAAAACTTCTGATGGAGCCATTGGCCTCTTACTATTCTTCCTCTCTTTCCTTTGCATTGGCAGTTGTGCCTTTAATATTGTCTCCTGGAGAAACTGCCAGCTTTCCTGAACTCCTTTATGCCTTAGACGTTTTCCCCATGGGTCGCTACCTACCAATTCTCTGAGGATGTTAAAGTCTGCTTTTGGCAGTCCTTCTCCTGTCATTCTCACTCCTTCCTTTCCTTAGAATCATGAAATCTATCCTTCCTGATCCCTTTCACCCAAATCACCTTCCACCTTCACATTCACAACCAGCTCCTCCCTGCTGGTCAGAATCAAGTCTACAGTGGCTGTCCCCCCGGTTATTTCCTCCATTTTCTGAAACAAAGCATTGTCCCCAGTACATTCCAGAAACATATTGGGTAATTTGGGGTTTTACCATTTCCTTTTTCAGCAGATGTCTGGGTAGGTAAAGTCCCCCATTACGATCAGGATTTGTGTTTTGCATATTTCTGTTGTTTGTTCTAGAAATGCCTCCTCTCCCTCCTCTTCCTGATTTGGTGGTCTGTAATAGACCCCTACCAGGACCTCACCCCTGTTTAGTCCCTCTTTTATCTTTACTCAGAGACTTTCAACTGGTCTGCTTCTCACCTCCTTCTGGACCTCAGAACAGGTTTACAATGCAATATGTCCTCTCTTTTTTTTCCTGCCTGTCCTTCCTCAACAAGCTATAGCCCTCTATACCAATAGTCCAGTCATGAGATTTATCCCAACAAGTATCTGTGATGCAGTTAAGCTCAGTTAAGATTTATGTTCTAAAACTCCCAGTTCTTACTGTTTATTCCCCATTAGTATTCCTCCTTGCTTGTGTGTACAGACATCTAAGATGTTAAGCAGATGCCCCCATGGATTTCCCTCTTGTTTCTCCTATAATTCTACTGCAATTTTCCACATCTACTTCTCCCCACACAGCTAGTCCTCTGTTAAGGCCACCTTTTTTTACCTGGTGGCTTTTTTCACCTGCCCCCTCTGAACTTAGTTTTAAGCTCTTCTCCTAAGGTTGGTGAGTCAGTGCATGAAGATGTTCTTCTCCTTCTTGGTCAGACGGACCCCATCTCTTCCCAGCAAATCTCCTTCCTGCAATAGCATCCCATGGTAGAGGAAGTCAAAGCCTCCCAGAGACCCATCTTCATAACCCTATTCTGTGGGCATGCCTACCATTGAGTGTGTATTGAGCAGAAAGAACACTCAGTGCAGGAGACAAGGGGACTGAGTTAAACTGCAGATGTCAGGTTCACAAACTTCCATTTTCCGTGACTAATCTCTTAAGCTAGTGAGGATGGCCACGGTATAAAAATATTTCTGGAGATCAGCATGTGATTATTTGTATTGCAGTATTGCCTCACAGTCCCAGTCACAGAGTAGGATCCCATAGCGCTCGGACCTGTAGAAACAGAGAACAAGATGGTCCTTAACTGTCATTAATTAATTAACACATCTTAACAGCACAACAAACAGACAAGAGGATAATAAAGCAAGCAAAAAAGCCCCCTTTGACCAGGTACCAGCAGATAACTAATATAGAGCTACCTATTTCGGGAACTTTCTTCCTGATTCAGGGTCTGATGTGACTCAGCCCCTGTTCCATGCCATTGTGTAAACTGGGGACTCGTACATTTGCACAAGATGGAAAGTATCCAGTGGCACACCGTTGAGGCCTACTCCAGTTTTAGTACATAAATAGCAGGCCACTCTGCAAGAAGCTAAGGGTATGGTCAGCACAGAGAGTTTGCCTGTCTCTGTGCTGGTGTTCTGCACCCCTCACTGTCTACACCTGGCTCCATAAAGTCGGGCCTTTCAAAAATGCAGCATCAGGTAGGAGCACAGGTAATTGTAAGAATGCTTGCTCATTGCAGCTGTTACCATCCTGGCAAGGCATCCACATATAAGTCCACTACGGATGGACCAGTGATGGGAAGAGTGTTCATGCATGTGACAAGTAACACCATGAACTATGTAATGCCACAGAATAAATTAAGATCAAGAACAGAACAAGAGTATGTGTGGCAAAGCCATGACAAACACTGTGCAGGCATCAAGGAGCTCATAAATTAGCACATCATCACCCCAACACTGCCTCAGCTTGACTTAGAGCTTGGGCAACAGTAGACCCTCAAAAGGAGGAGGCCACAGCTTTACACCCGTGGTCACTGTGATGTTAACTGGCTGAATTTGACAAGAGCTGGATCAGAGGTTGACTTTGAGTGTATTTACAGGGGGCAAGGTTTTCACAACACAAGCTTTGTGCACGCACACAAATAGTGTTCTGCAGCAGTGCAAGTTGAGCTGCAGCAATGAGCAGCGGGATCCTGCTTGGGCTCGTAATTCATACACTTCTCTCACTAATGAGGATCAACAGATCAACCCATACTGAATGCAGCTTGACAATATACCATCACTTAAAACACATTACAGTCAGAGAGGATGATAAATATTCCATGTATACACATTATGTACAAGGCCCAAAATGACTGAGGGTGCAAGAAAACAAAGCTGGTAAATACAGAAAATGCATTTGTCATAAATATAAAGGGAAGGGTAAACCCCTTTAAAATCCCTCCTGGCCAGAGGAAAAATCCTCTTACCCGTAAAGGGTTAAGAAGCTAAAGGTAACCTCGTTGGCACCTGACCAAAATGACCAATGAGGAGACAAGATCCTTTCAAAAGCTGGGGGGAGGGAGAAAAAACAAAGGGTCTCTCTGTCTGCCTGCCTGCGTGCCTGAGTGCTGCTTTTGCTGGGAACAGAACAGGACTGGAGTCTGAGAACTTTTAGTAAGTAATCTAGCTAGGTATGTGTTAGATTATGATTTCTTTAAATGGCTGAGAAGAGTTGTGCTGAATAGAATGACTATTCTTGTCTGTGTGTCTTTTTTGTAACTTAAGGTTTTGCCTGGAGGGATTCTCTATGTTTTGAATCTAATTACCCTGTGAGGTATCTACCATCCTGATTTTACAGAGCTATTCCTTTCCTTCTATTAAAAGTCTTCTTGTAAGAAAACTGAATGCTTTTTCATTGTTCTAAGATCCAAGGGTGTGGGTCTGTGGTCACCTATGCAAATTGGTGAGGATTTTTACCAAACCTTCCCCAGGAAGTGGGGTGCAAGAGTTGGGAGGATTTTAGGGGGAAAGATGTGTCCAAACTACGTTTCCCAGTAAACCCAGTTAAAGTTTGGTGGTGGCAGTGGAAATTCCAAGGGCAAAGGGTCAAATTAATTTGTACCTTGGGGAAGTTTTAACCTAAGCTGGTAAAAGTAAGCTTAGGAGATTTTCATGCAGGTCCCCACATCTGTACCCTAGAGTTCAGAGTGGGGAAGGAACCTTGACAGCATTACTGAAAAAAGAGCTGCAGATTGACTCCTGCTAGCAAGAAGCTTCTGTACAATGTACAGTAAGATATTGGGCTTAACCCAACGCAGGGCTAGGCTGAATTAAAGTCAGTCAAAGTTTTGTCTGAGTAGGGTATGAGGCCCAGCTCCTCAAAGGTCTTTAGACTCCTAACTTCCACTGAAATCAGTGGAAGCTAGGAGCCTAAATACCTACTGTAGAATTTGACCCAATAACAACAACAATAATAATAATTTGCATTTCTAGAGAGATTTTCTTCTTCAAAGCATTTTACACACATGTTTTCTCACTCTCTGCTTCAAATAAAAGCCGTTATTGACAGACAATTATATTTTTCCGTCACAGCACAGACAAATAGGAGAGTGAAGAGAACACAGTTCATTAATGGGATTTTAAGCAGGTTCTCATATGGAAAAAAAATAAAGATCCAGCACTCAGAAGATGACTCTGCTTAGCTGTGTGCCTTGTGGCTTAAAGCAGAATTCCAAGAACATTACTTTGCTTTTTGAAATGGTTTCTCAATTAATGACAACTCAAAATATCTGCTTCCACCTAGTGGTGCGGGTTTGCATAACATGTGTTGTTTGTATTCCCTGTTTTCGATATCTTTGCCTAAAAGATAAAATACATCCGAATTTACTGAGACAATTCACACTTCTGCACAAAGCCACAACAGCACTAAGAATGTATATCTTTGTTAGCAAATAGGATCATTAGGGAGAAGAAAAAGGATAATCTCAGAAAGAGGCTCTCTCTTTCTCCTTCGCTTTATTCTATCTAGGTTTTTCTACTGTTCTCATCAATGAAGTATCTGAGCAGCTTCCTCTAGTACATTAATAATATGACTCACATCTGTCATGGTAATATCTTTTATTGGACTAACTTCTGTTGGTGAAAGGACTGCACAGAGTTCTCCTTCAGGTCCTTGAAAGGTTATTTCTTTCACCAACAGAAGTTGGTCCAACAGAAGATATTACCTCAGCTAGGGTGACCAGATGTCCTAAGTGTATAGGGACAGTCCAGATATTCGGGGTTTAGGCGCCTATCAATCCCACCCCACCCCCATCACTATTTTTCATACTTATTATCTGGTCACCCTCTCCCTCACCCACCTTGTCTCTCTAATAGCCTCGGAATGACATGGGAGTTTGTTCTCCTGTCACAGACTATCCCCTGAGAAAGCTCTGTCTACTGCACAGACAAGCCTCATCCTTCGAGTAGAAAACTTCATGGTGCCTGAGAAATAGGCCCTGTCAGCCACAACCCTAATCCCAGGGATTTACCTGATATTTTAGATATACTGGGCCCTGGCCACTGAGCCCCTGGAAGAGAAGGACTGCGACCTGGAACCTGACTTGATGTGTTCACGTTGCAGAAGTATGTACACAGTGTTGGAAGGCAAACAACAAACAACACTTCAATGGTCACTGAATGAGGGGCCTGTGGAAAAAAATAGTACAATTGTGCAATTAAAGACTGTGTCAAAATGCACTTGCACAGTACTCAGACTCCCTGAATCCTGGCATTTCCAAACTTTCCATTGCTCAGTTTTGCAAACTTACTAATTGTTATTTTAATGCAGATTTTTGTATATTTGTTGGGCGTCTAAAGATATAAAAATACAGACATGGATTCATATCATTGTCGTGCAAACATCCCCATTTCATTGTTTGTTTTGAAAGAAAAAAGTACAGGACTAGGTTCTGGCAATTTCTGTATTGAGCTGTAAAGAAAGGTATTTTTAAGGGTTTTGAACTGTCGAAACAGAGGCACAGAGATTGTCTCACACAGGGAGGAGTGGGTGATGCAGTGCACACTTTCCCAAGCCAGCAGAGTTGCTGGACCCCAAGAGATTCCCCCTCTATTCCTGAGCCAACCTTGGCCAGAAGCAAGCAGACAGAAGGACAAAAGTAGCTCTCCATTTTAATAAAGGCTCTTGTAACTTCCTGGGTCAACTGGTCCCTTCCATTCTTTAGCTGATTATTACTCAGGCTCTTTTCTTACTGGCAAACTTGAATTTTGATTTTTCTACATCATGGCCAGTTTTTATCGTCTCTCTTGTAAACTTGAATATGCCAATCCCTGAGAGGACGTACTTTCTTGTTTTTTCCTGATTCGGCAATCCTAGCTCTGGGGATTGAGCTCCCATTTAAGGTACTTTTAATGATGACCCCCAGTCCTTTATTTCATCTATCAGGATGTTCAAAGAGAGCAGCTACCCTTCACTGAATGCCACTGCTCTGACTTTGGATTCCCTTGTAGAATGTGTGGGGCTGGGGTAGTTGTCTCAGCTGGATTCTTAATCCAGAGGAAAGACGCTCTCCCCTGTTCAATCAAGATCAGAAATGGCACATAGATTTGGGAGAAAAAGTACATTTTACTTTTACTCTGTTTTCTTATTTCTCAAAAGGAACAGTACAACAAAGATAAAAACTCCATTGTGAATAATCAATATAGGTATTGATGTATCTTGTCTGAAATGGGACAGCTGCTCTTCTACTCTCGGGATGGATGCTATATCAATAGATAAGATAAAAAGATAGGCCTAACTGAGAGACTGAACCCATAGGAGGGCCAAATTCTGCTCCTCGGTTACATGAGTACGTCGCTCCCTGACTAGGGCCCAAATCTGTGTAAAGAAGAGTAAATCTGGTCCCGAGGGAGTATTGAACAACTTCCAAACTGTATAAGGAGGGTGGTTGAGTCTACACTATAAAGACAGTTCCAAATATGGACCGCAGTTCAGGAAAGCAGCCTTATTCATCTAAGCATATGAATGATGTAAGAAAATTCTGAAAATGTGGATCTTAGATCATGGTCATAATTTAAAAAAATTAATGGACACAGCGGACACCATTCACATTTGAAACATAAAGTAGCTTAAAACTGTCCTAGCTTGAAGTGGTTTGAAACTGCTTCAGGAAATGTGGTCCTCTTACAAGTGTAGATGTGAGGTTGCATATATGGTAAAGCCATGTATACAGAATACATGCTGATTTTAATCCTACAAATGTCCTAAACACTATACAGAATATCTAATTGCTTATTTTTGAATCCTAATCAGAGAAAAATTAAAATGATTTGTGCAAATAATTGAATTCTAAGGATTGTGTAACAACAAACACTCTTATTTTCTAGATCTACTGAGAGCTAGCTCTGAGAACAAAACAGTATTTTCAGTGTTTATGGTTCTTTACTGAAGCAGGTCTATTCTTTATCTAAGAACAGGAAAACAAAAGAATTCACAATATTGTTATCCCTTTTGACCTGAGCAATTAGTGAATATTTTGGGTCTTGTGAGTTGTTTCCATTGGGGGAGAAATGGGTGATGGAGTCAGGTATTTTTTTGACACAATCCTGCTTATTTACAAAGAATGTACACGAAGTTCTATTTCCCTAACGACAGCAGGAATAGTTTCTTGGCTCACAATTCCAAGCCTCTTTCTATCCAGCAGTCTACCCTAAAGCGCGCGTGCTCTCTCTCTCTCTCTCTCTCTCTCTCTCTCTCAACTTTTTCTGAGATCACACTACAAATACTTCTCTGGGGCTCCTTTGTGCTTCTGCGGTGTCACACTCCCTCTCTTCCTCCCCCCTCCCGCCCCGAACCCCATCCCCCTGCATTTGCATTCAGACCCCAGTGAAAGCCCCTTCCACTGTATGGCTCAACTCCTATTCCAGCTTTACTTGATGGTGACTTCTATTAAGTCAGCCATCTATTCCACAAAAGAGCTTGATTGTTTTTACATTGATCCTGAATAAAGGACAACTGGTATGCCCACCAGCTTCAATAAGGCTTCCCCTTTCCCCAGCATAACTTCCTGTTTTCATGTTGTTTTTATAAATCTGTATCTTGTACATGTCCGCAAAACCCACAACATTCTTTTATTTTTACTAACCTGAAACAGGATATTGAATGCATAATTTCAGTTACACCAATGTAAATCTGTGGTAATTCATTAGAATTATTTATCCTGGTGACAAAATATGTTAGCACATCAGGAGAGAAAACATGACACTTTTTGATAATTGTTATTGTTGCCGGCACCCAGTGCCGAGAGGCTAAACAACAGCTGAGGTTGGTTCGTTACCCGGTGTGCTACACCCAATAATCACAAAGGGGTGAAGAAGCAGAAAAGTTTATTTGCAGCTGCAAAAAGGTACAGGGAGAATAAAATCTCCAATCCTGCACCCAGAGCAGGAAGTTACACAGGCTTTTATACATCCTTTTTCCCAGCATACCTATCCAAAAGCAAGCTGCCCTAAGTATCCACATAGCTAGCCAATCCAGTTCCCAGCTAGTTCCCTTGTTCTCTGTATCATTTGTTAAACTATACATAAAGCTGCTTTAGTCAGCATTGTTCTTCCATATCTGCCCTGTTTGGCCTTGTTTAGTTTCAGGCAGTCTGACTCTGCAATATATTGTTGCAGATCCTCAGCATAACTGCTGCGAGTGCCTCCAGGCGCGGGGGCCAAGGACACTTGGGCCTAGTATGCAGAGCTGCTGCGAGTGCTTCCAGGCGGGCGGGGGGGAGGGGGGGAAGGACACCTGGACCTAGTGCGAGGGGGCCTCATCGACACTCGTGGTCTTCCATCCCCTCGAGTTACCTAGTGGCCATGCCCCAGTGTCCCCACTGAACTCCCACATCTGAACTCCCAGCCAGAGCCCGTACGTGCTCCACCACTAGAGGCCCTGATGCAGCAAGCCACCCCCATACAGCAAAACAAAACTACTTCCCACATGGCATTAGGATGGCAAACGATAATAGAGAAAGATGAGAACTTGCTATAACAGGGGTTCTCAAACTTCATTGCACCACGACCCCCTTCTGACAACAAAAATTACTTCGCGACCCCAGGAGGGAGAACCAAACCCTGAGCCCACCCAAGCCCTAGCTCCCCCGGGCCAGAAGGGGCCAAAGTCAAAACCCAAGGGCTTCAGGCCCAGGCAGGGGGTGGGGGGAGCTGTAACCTGATCCCAGGGCTGAAGCCCAAGTCTCAGCCCTGCTTCCAGGGCTCAGGCTTGGGCTTCAGCCCTGGGCCTAGGCAAGTCTAACTCCAGCCCTGGTGACCCTATTAAAAAGGGATCCCGACCCACAGTTTGAGAATCGCTGTGCAGTAACATGCACTGGTTATTGGTGATACTTGGTTTCCTCACAAAGACATGCACAAGGTTACATGGAACTCATCAGATGGTTAAACCACAAACCAGACTGAGCACATGTCAGGAGATCGGGTTGTAGGTGGTCAGGCATAGTGGTCAGACTGGGAGTCATGCCTAGTGGTGAGTGTCCAAAAGCCAAAAGCAGGGATTGAGACGGGGCCAAAACCAAGAAGCAGATCCAAAGATTTGAACTAGAGTCAGAATCCAAATGGCAGAGCCAAGAATCAAGTAGGGTGACCAGACAGCAAATGTGAACAATTGGGATGGGGGTGGGGTAATAGGAACCTATATAAGAAAAAGACCCCCAGATCAGGACTGTTCCTATCAAATCAGGATATCTGGTCACTCTAGAATCAAGAGAGAGTTGGAGTCAGGAATCAGAGCCAAGGGTCAGAACCGGATCACCGGGGGCAGGGAAGAAGGGAGCAGGGCTGGTTCTGAGGCAGGAGCAAGGCGGGATGTAGGACAGGATCTGGGCTGAAGCTGTGGAGGAACAGAGCAGAAGCAGGGCTTGGCAAGAGCTGAGCCCAGGGAGGCAGAGAATCACTGAGCACCCAGCGAGCGACTGCTGCTGCTGAGTTTAAGAACCAGACAGCTAACTTCTTCAGCCAATCTGGCAGGGTGGTCCAAGCAGGACAGTGTCGGAGGATGGTGCCGTGGGGAAGGCGAGCAGAGCTTCATCATCATGGGCTTGCTTCTGGACGGCGCCGTGCCTTGTGGTGCCGGAGGTCTATCTTGCCTGGTGGGAAACTGCGGTGCCATCATGGCAATCAAGTCCCTGGCCACCTCAAACGTGTCCAGGATGGAAGGGAGCTCCTGCTCCTCCACCTGGCACTCTCTAGCAGGAGGGTCCAGTGGCACCAGACTTGACGGATCCCTCTGCAGGCCCAGAGTCGACAGTGCTGATCCCTGCTAATATTCTGTTCGCTTTTTTGACTGCTGCTGCACACTGAGCAGATGCTTTCAGAGAACTATCCACAGTGACCCCAGGATCTTTCTTGAGTGGTAACAGCTCATCATTGATATGATAAACCCCCCTCATTTTATATGTATTGTTGGGATTATGTTTTCTAATGAGCATTACTTTGCACTTACCAACATGGAATTTCATCTGCCATTTTGTTGCCCAGTCACCCTGTTGTCTGAGGTTCCTTTGTAATTCTTCACGGTCTGCTTTGGACTTATCTGTCTTGAGTAAGTTTCTATCATTTGCACTTTTTGCCACATCACCATTTACCCCCTTTTCCAGATCATTTATGAATATGTTGAACATCACTAGTCCCCGTACAGATCCCTGGGGGACACCACTGTTTACCTCTCTCCATGCTGAATATTGACCATTTATTCCTATCCTTTACTTCCTGTCTTTTAAGTTAGTGATCCGTGAGAGGACTTTCCCTCTTATCCCGTGACTGCTTACTTTGCTTAGGACCCCCACCAAAGGCTCTTTGTCAAAGGCTTTCTGAAAGTCCAGGAACCTCATGTCTCCTGCTTTGCCCCATGGGCATTTTAACCCTCCAGACCCATTGGGTAACAGTGTGAAGTACAGAGGGAAACTGAGGCATGCATAGAATTATTTAAAAATGTTACAGAAAATTCCCACTTTATTAAGGTCTGGTACATTTTAAACCTGATGCTGCACATGGAAATGTGTCCAGCTGTCTCTCAGGCATGGGCCATGCCCCTTGTGTGCTCCTTTCTCCCCAGTATCACACTTGTGACAGAGTGCTCCCAAGCAGGTCACAGCTGGGCACCTGGGAACAGAGCTGAGCCTCCCCTGAGCACAGCCAAGGTCACTGACTCTCAGGAGAACTGGTGGCTTTCTTAAAGTCCCAGCTCCTGGAGTCATGTGAATTTGTGAGAATTCCAGTTTTTGCTTAGCCAATGAAGTCAGTGTCTAGTGCTCATGGCTGGGACCTATATAAGAAAAAGACCCCCAGATCAGGACTGCAGCTCCATGGAGGGATAAATAAAGAACCCAAACTGATCAGTTTTGTAATCCCATGATTTTGGGGGCCTCACTTCTGAGCTCTGAAGCTGGTGACGCTGCATAGATGGTGGGCTCTGTGTGCCTATTAGCTCCAAAGTACGCCAGCAACAAGCAGCACAGAGATGTCCTCTGAAGTAGCTGCCACTGTTAATGAGGGGAGCTGCAAGGCTTAGCTGAGCCACTGGGTGGGAAAGGGTGGGTTGTGGGGTGGGATGCTGGGTGGGGCAGGGCAGGCTGGAGAGAGTGAGGTGGAAAGTGGGGAAGACTGACTGGGCGGGGGGAGGGAAGGCTGGCTGAGGGTGTCAGGGAAGGCTTGTGGGGAAGGGGGTGGGGCGGTGGCAGCAGCAGGTGCTGGAAGGAGGGTGGCAGGCACTGGGTGGGAAGTTGAGGGGGTGTTGGTTGCGGGAGGCTGGGTTGGGGGAAGCAGGTGCTGGGTGGGAAAAATTGGGGGGCTGGGACATGGGGGGCATGGGCGGTGGGCTAGAAGGGGCAAAGGCTAGGCTGGGATTGGCAGATGCTGGGCAGGGAAGGCTGGGCTGGTGGGGTGGGGAAGGCCACGGGCACTTTGCTTGGCCTTTCCACACAGCATCTGTCTGTCCAGCCCTCTTATCAGGGCGTGGCCTTGCTTGCTGATCAGTCTTCAGAGGCTGCTGCTGCAGTGCAAAGGCAATCCAGAGCTGGATTAACCTGACTGCTTCTGCCCCATGGCTCAGTGGACACCCTGCACGAGAGCCGGCAGAGGGACCCTTGCGTCCTGAGCAAAGCTCCCTGCCAAGGGGTTCTCCCAGGCAGCCTTTCCTTCTGTGCCAGAGCTTTGGGGTGAGAGGAGATGGCTGCCCTGGCAGGAATCTGGGGCCCATTGATCCAACACCCTTTGTCCCTTGGGTGGCTGTTAACAGCATCACGGGCTCGTCTGTGAGCCTGTGTGGGATAGAGGGCGGCTGCTCTTCATTGATCCCTCGTTATCTGTAGGCTCTCCCTGGCCGATAAGGGGGCTACAGGGTGAGGGCAGGGCGGGGCCTGGAGCCTGAGCTTTGGCAACCTGCCACCGACTGCCATGCCGGTGTTACGGTAACACCAGGACTCTGATTCGAACTCTGCTTCATGCTGTCACCTTGGGCCTGGAGCTTCGCCACCTGGCGTTCGCCTGAAGGGGGCGAGTGGTTTTCTTCAAATGGTTGAGCCAGCTCAGCAGCCTGTAACTAGACTCCTAATAGAATCAAAATTATAGTGGAAAGAGGAGGAAGTGCAATTAGCATGTAAAGCCCTCACAAGAGGTGGGGGGGGGCATGCCACCAAAGATTAATACCCATCCCCAGCCTCTCTCCCTTCACAGCGTTTTGGAACCCATGTCCCTTGCCTAGTGAGTGCTACTTAATTGATGGCGAGTCCCTCCATCATAACAAAAGGCCAAGTACAGTTCCCCTGTCCTTGATTCCCATAAATAGGGTAATAACAATTTATTCTTCCTGCCCCAATAACAGAGACAATGGGGATCCCACAGCAGCCAAAGTGACCATTTGGGCAGCTATGGCCTCATTCTAGGCGGGCTGGGTGTGCCTATGCAAATGAGATCGGCCCCTGAAGTTCTTTTCCTCAACTTGCCACACCTCACCACCAGATGTCAGGGTGGAGCTCATCCCGATTCTGCTTACAAGAGGAAAGTGATCAGGAACAGTCAGCATGGATTCACCAAGCGCAAGTCATGCCTGACTAATCTAATTGCCTTCTATGATGAGATAACTGGCTCTGTGGATGAGGGGAAAGCAGTGGATGTGTTATTCCTTGACTTTAGCAAAGCTTTTGACATGGTCTCCCACAATATTCTTGCCAGCAAGTAAAAGAAGTATGGGCTGGATGAACGGACTATAAGGTGGATAGAAAGCTGGCTAGACTGTCGGGCTCAATGGGTGGTGATCAATGGCTCCATGTCTAGTTGGCAGCCAGTATCAAGTGGAGTGCCCCAAGGGTCGGTCTTGGGTTCGGTTTTGTTCAGTATCTTCATTAATGATCTGGAGGATGGCGTGGATTGCACCCTCAGCAAGTTTGCAGATGACACTAAACTGGGAGGAGAAGTAGATAGGTTGGAGGGTAGGGATAGGATACAGAGGGACCTAGACAAGTTGGAGGATTGTGCCAAAAGAAATCTGATGAGGTTCAACAAGGACAAGTGCAGAGTCCTGCACTTCGGAGGGAAGAATCCCATGCACCGCTGCAGACTAGGGACCAAAAGGCTCGGCCGCAGTTCTGCAGAAAAGGACCTAGGGGTTACAGTGGACGAGAAGCTGGATATGAGTCAGCAGTGTGCCCTTGTTGCCAAGAAGGCCAATGGCATTTTGGGATGTATAAGTAGGGGCATTGCCAGCAGATCGAGGGACGTGATCGTTCCCCTCTACTCGACATTGGTGAGGCCTCATCTGGACTACTGTGTCCACTTTTGGGCCCCACACTGCAAGAAGGATGTGAAAAAATCGGAAAACGTCCAGCGGAGGGCAACAAGAATGATTAGGGGACTTATGAGGAGAGGCTGAGGGAACTGGGATTGTTTAGTCTGCGGAAGAGAAGAAGGAGGGGGGGATTTGATAGCTGCTTTCAACTACCTGAAATGGGGTTCCAAAGAGGATGGCTCTAGACTGTTCTCAGTGGTAGCTGATGACAGAACAAGGAGTAATGGTCTCCAGTTGCAGTGGGGGAGGTTTAGGTTGGATATTAAGAAAAACTTTTTCACTAGGAGGGTGGTGAAGCCCTGGAATGGGTTACCTAGGGAGGTGGTGGAATCTCCTTCCTTAGAGGTTTTTAAGGTCAGGCTTGACAAAGCCCTGGCTGGGATGATTTAGTTGGGGATTGGTCCTGCTTTGAGCAGGGGGTTGGACTAAATGACCTCCTGAGGTCCCTTCCAACCCCGATATTCTATGATAAGTCTCTGCCTGCGCTAGAGCTTAAGTCTTTGCAGTTAATGTAACCCTTCTGAAACAGGAGGGAAGTTACTCAATGTTCCAGCTGAGGCCACGTCTATATTGGGAGCATTTTGCCAGTATAGGTAAACTAGTGTGGACATAGAAGAGCACTACTGTCCCCCACTGAATGAAGAACCTTTACCCTTAGAAAAGAGCAAGAATACAAAGAGGACGAACCCACTGCTCAGGCTTGCTCTGCATGGCTTTTCTATCACTATAGCGATGTTGGCTAGGGGTGTGATTCCTAACCAATACCATCATACCAGGACATCATCTTAACTCATGGAGGCAGTTATACCAGTATAAGTGTGCTTATACCTGTACAACTAATATACACTAGCACTGGAGAGCTTAAAATAAGATACTAGACTGAGAGGACAAAAGAAAGGAGCAGATTCTCCTCTTAAATATACAGCATTCTCGCCCAGGATAGAAGACTGCGAAGAGGGACTTGCAGACAGATGTACACTGAATAGAGTTATTAGCAAGATGAAAAAAGATGGCTTAGCAGCTCTCCTGCTCTGATTGCAAAGTAAAGAATTAACTGCAACATCAGATCACTTCTGCTTTGGCCAGCCAGAAGGCATCCATATAACACTGGCTGCATTTGCTCCATGGCCTGAAGTGGGAAGTAAATAGCCTGGTCCCATGAGTGAACTGTTGGAAGAGAATAGGATCCCATCACTGAGCTAGGTATTCTGAAGAACCTGTTTCACCTTTCTTCAGGGTAAATGCACTGATCAGAAGGGCATTACTAAATATGAACTGGATGCTTTTACTAAGTGGTAAATGGATGAGCGATATAAATATGAAATCAAGACGGCTTCTTCCAGCCTAATAGCAAGTGAAGGCATCCTTCTAGCAAAAGGCAGCACAGCATACCGAGCTCACCATGCATAAGCATTTACAAAAATATGATTTCCCAAGTGCATTAGAGACCTTAACATCCCATCCTACCTTCAGAGTAACAGCCATGTTAGTCTGTATTGGGAAAAAGAAAAGGAGGACTTGTGGCACCTTAGAGACTAACCAATTTATTTGAGCATAAGCTTCCGTGAGCTACAGCTCACTTCATCGGATGCATCCTACCTTCCTGCACTTTATCAGATGATAGGGAAACCAACAGGCCCTGATTCGATGATACTTATCATAGGGACATTGTATTAACCTCTCTGGATCCAAAGCATCAACTGGAAGAGAAGGAATAAAAAGACAAAAGAAAACATTCTGTAAAACAAGATCTAAGTTTATCATCAACACAATTAACAAGAGTGGAAGCATACTAGGTACTGGAGCTGCCCTCTAACGGGGTTAAGCTATCAATTTTTAATAGCCGAGACAAAAATGCTAAACTGCTAAGTTGGCACTCATTGTGTGTACCCAACCAAATTCACTTCGGATTTTGGGTGAGTGGAATATTCCATTAAAAATGAGGAAAGCGCAATCAGTAGTGCATATTAATGACTATACTTATGCAGAACAGTGAGCTGGAAATAAACATTACTATAAAAACCCTTGAAGCTACCAAATTAACTAGTTGTACAGCAGTGACATGCTAAGGATTGGCAGAAGCACGGCATTCTGAAGTAAATCCTTTTGCATTTACCTTCAGACTCCAAGGCCATCTCTGCTGGATTTAGAAAAACATCAAACTCAAACAAACATGTCTGGAGTTAAGGATGCAATTTGCACTACAGTGCACTTGGCCCTGTAAAGTGCAGAGGTTGGCAGGTGCTTAAGAGCCCAAGACTCTCTGAACATAGTGAGGGCCTAAGTCACAGGCACTTTTTTAAAATGTTCCCTCCTAGTCCATACTATGACCCAGAGACAGGCACGAGTCACCTTAATCACTTAACAGTTACACAGAAGGGACAAGGTAGGGGAGGACCAACTTCTGAAAGTGAGACACACAAGATTTCAAGCATACATAGACCTCTTCTTCAGGATTCAGTTTGTGTCCATGCAGCAGTTTTCTTGCCATCACAAATGTGTCTCCCCTCACACCTTCCATGCTATTTATCCGCATTTGTATCAATGTACAGAGGGCAAGCACAGAAGGAACATGGGCCAACGGACTGTGGGAGGTTTTCTAGATAGCTGGAAGTAAGGAGGACGGGCCAGATTGATTACATAAATCAGTATTTTTCAACCTTTTTGATACCAGGGACCAGCTTAGAATCATTGAATATCAGGGTTGGAAGGGACCTCAGGAGGTCATCTAGTCCAACCCCCTGCTCAGAGCAAGACCAACACCAACTAAATCATCCAAGCCAAGGCTCTGTCAAGCCGGGCCTTAAAAACCTCTAAGGATGGAGTTTCCACCATCTCCCTAGGGAACCCATTCCAGTGTTTCACCACCCTCCTAGTGAAATAGTGTTTCCTAATATCCAACCTAGACCTCCCCCGCTGCAACTTGAGACCATTGCTTCTTGTTCTGTCATCTGCCACCACTTTGAACAGCCTAGCTCCATCCTCTTTGGAACCCCCTTTCAGGTAGTTAAAGGCTGCTATCAGATTCCCCCTCACTCTTCTCTTCTGCAGACTAAATAACCCCAGTTCCCTCAGCCTCTCCTCATAAGTCATGTGCCCCAGCTCCTTAATAATTTTCGTTGCCCTCCGCTGGACTCCCTCCAATTTGTGCACATCTGTTCTGTAGTGGGGGGACCAAAACTGGACGCAACACTCCAGGTGTGGCCTCACCAGTGCCAAATGGAGGGGAATAACCACTTCCCTCCATCTGCTGGCAATGCTCCTACTAATACAGCCCAATATACCATTGGCCTTCTTGGCAACAAGGGCACACTGCTGACTCATATCCAGCTTCTCATCCACTGTCATCCCCAGGTCCTTTTCTGCAGAACTGCTGCTTAGCCAGTCGGTCCCCTGTCTGTAGCAGTGCATGGGATTTCCTTCCTTCCTTCCTTAGTGCAGAACTCTGTACTTGTCCTTGTTGAACCTTATCAGATTTCTCTTGGCCCAATCCTCCAATTTGTCTAGGTCCTTCTGTATCCTATCTCTCCCCTCCAGCGTATCCACCACTCCTCCCAGTTTAGTATCATCCGCAAATTTGCTGAGAGTGCAATCCACACCATCCTCCAGATCATTTATGAAGATATTGAACAAAACTGGCCCCAGGACCGACCCCTGGGGCACTCCACTTGACACCGGCTGCCAACTAGACATGGAGCCATTGATCACTACCCGTTGAGCCCGACAATCTAGACAGCTTTCTACCCACCTTATAGTGCATTCATCCAGCCCATACTTCCTTAACTTGCTGACAAGAATACTATGGGAGACCGTGTCAAAAGCTTTGCTAAAGTCTAGAAACAATACATCCACTGCTTTCCCTTCATCCACAGAACCAGTAATCTCATCATAAAAGGCGAATAGATTAGTCAGGCATGACCTTCCCTTGGTGAATCCATGCTGGCTGTTCCTGATCACTTTCCTCTCCTCTAAGTGCTTCAGGATTGATTCTTTGAGGACCTGCTCCATGATTTTTCCAGGGACTGAGGTGAGGCTGACTGGCCTGTAGTTCCCAGGATCCTCCTTCTTCCCTTTCTTAAAGATTGGCACTACATTAGCCTTTTTCCAATCTTTTGAAGATTTTCTTCTTCAAAGCATTTTACACACATGTTTTCTAACTCTCTGCTTCAAATAAAAGCCATTATTGACAGACAATTATATTTTTCCGTCACAGCACAGACAAATAGGAGAGTGAAGAGAACACAGTTTATTAATGGGATTTTAAGCAGGTTCTCGTATGGAAAAAAAAATTAAAGATCCAGCACTCAAAAGATGACTCTGCTTAGCTGTGTGCCTTGTGGCTTAAAGCAGAATTCCAAGAACATTACTTTGCTTTTTGAAATGGTTTCTCAATTAATGACAACTCAAAATATCTGCTTCCACCTAGTGGTGCGGGTTTGCATAACATGTGTTGTTTGTATTCCCTGTTTTCGATATCTTTGCCTGAAAGATAAAATACATCAGAATCTACTGAGACAATTCACACTTCTGCACAAAGCCACAACAGCACTAAGAATGTATATCTTTGTTAGCAAATAGGATCGTTAGGGAGAAGGAAAAGGATAATCTCAGAAAGAGGCTCTCTCTTTCTCCTTCACTTTATTCTATCTAGGTTTTTCTACTGTTCTCATCAATGAAGTATCTGAGTAGCTTCCTCTAGTACATTAATAATATAACTCACATCTGTCATGGTAATATCTTTTATTGGACTAACTTCTGTTGGTGAAAGGAGTGCACAGAGTTCTCCTTCAGGTCCTTGAAAGGTTATTTATTTCACCAACAGAAGCTGGTCCAACAGAAGATATTACCTCAGCTAGGGTGACCAGATGTCCTAAGTTTATAGGGACAGTCCAGATATTCAGGGTTTAGGCGCCTATCAATCCCACCCCACCCCCATCACGATTTTTCATACTCACTATCTGGTCACCCTATCCCTCACCCACCTTGTCTCTCTAATAGCCTCGGAATGACATGGGAGTTTGTTCTCCTGTCACAGACTGTCCCCTGAGAAAGCTCTATCTACTGCACAGACAAGCCTCATCCTTCGAGTAGAACACTTCATGGTGCCTGAGAAATAGGCCCTGTCAGCCACACCCCTAATCCCAGGGATTTACCTGATACTTTAGATATACTGGGCCCTGGCCACTGAGCCCCTGGAAGAGAAGGACTGCGACCTGGAACCTGACTTGATGTGTTCACGTTGCAGAAGTATGTACACAGTGTCGGAAGGCAAACAACAAACAACACTTCAATGGTCACTGAATGAGGGGCCTGTGGAAAAAAATACTACCATTGTGCAATTAAAGACTGTGTCAAAATGCACGTGCACAGTACTCAGACTCCCTGAATCCTGGCATTTCCGAACTTTCCATTGCTCAGTTTTGCAAACTTACTAATTGTTATTTTCATGCAGATTTTTATGTATTTGTTGGGCGTCTAAAGATATAAAAATACCGACATCGGTTCATATCATTGTCACGCAAACATCCCCATTTCATTGTTTGTTTTTAAAGAAAAAAGTACAGGGCTAGGTTCTGGCAATTTCTGTATTGAGCTGTAAAGAAAGATATTTTTAAGGGTTTTGAACTGTCGAAACAGAGGCACAGAGATTGTCTCACACAGGGAGGAGTGGGTGATGCAGTGCACACTTTCCCAAGCCAGCAGAGCTGCTGGACCCCAAGAGATTCCCCCTCTATTCCGGAGTCAACCTTTGCCAGAAGCAAGCAGACAGAAGGACAAAAGTAGCTCTCCATTTTAATAAAGGCTCTTGTAACTTCCTGGGTAAACTGGTCCCTTCCATTCTTTAGCTGACTATTACTCAGGCTCTTTTCTTACTGGCAAACTTGAATTTAGATTTTTCTACATCATGGCCAGTCTTTATCGTCTCTCTTGTAAACTTGAATATGCCAATCCCTGAGACAACATACTTTCTTGTTTTTTCCTGATTCGGCAATCATTGCTCTGGGGATTGAGCTCCCATTTAAGGTACTTTTAATGATGACCCCCAGTCCTTTATTTCATCTATCAGGATGTTCAAAGAGAGCAGCTACCCTTCACTGAACGCCACTGCTCTGACTTTGGATTCCCTTGTAGAATGTGTGGGGCTGGGGTAGTTGTCTCAGCTGGATTCTTAATCCAGAGGAAAGACGCTCTCCCCTGTTCAATCAAGATCAGGAATGGCACATAGATTTGGGAGAAAAAGTACATTTTACTTTTACTCTATTTTCTTATTTCTCAAAAGGAACAGTACAACAAAGATAAAAACATTGTGAATAATCAATATAGGTATTGATGTATCTCGTCTGAAATGGGACAGCTGCTCTTCTACTCTCGGGATGGATGCTATATCAATAGATAAGATAAAAAGACAGGCCTAACTGAGAGACTGAACCCATATGAGGGCCAAATTCTGCTCCTCCGTTACATGAGTATGTCGCTCCCCGACTAGGGCCCAAATCTGTGTAAAGAAGAGTAAATCTGGTCCCGAGGGAGTATCGAACAACTTCCAAACTGTATAAGAAGGGTGGTTGAGTCTAAACTATAAAGACAGTTCCAAATATGGACCGCAGTTCAGGAAAGCAGCCTTATTCATCCGAGCATATGATCTAAGAAAATTCTGAAAATGTGTATCTTAGATCATGGTCATAATTTTAAAAAATTAATTGACACAGCGGACACCATTCACATTTGAAACATAAAGTAGCTTAAAACTGTCCTAGCTTGAAGTGGTGTGAAACTGCTTCAGGAAATGTGGTCCTCTTACAAGTGTAGATGTGAGGTTGCATATATGGTAAAGCCTTGTATACAGAATACATGCTGATCTTAATCCTACAAATTTCCTAAACACTATACAGAATATCTAATTGCTTATGTTTAAATCCTAATCAGAGGAAAATTAAAATGATTTGTGCAAATAATTGAATTCTAAGGATTGTGTAACAACAAACACTCTTATTTTCTAGATCTACTGAGAGCTAGCTCTGAGAGAACAAAACAGTATTTTCAGTGTTTATGGTTCTTTACTGAAGCAGGTCTATTCTTTATCGAAGAACAGGAAAACAAAAGAATTCACAATATTGTTATCCCTTTTGACATGAGTAATTAGTGAATATTTTGGGTCTTGTGAGTTGTTTCCATTGGGGAGAAATGGATGATGGAGTCAGGTATTTTTTTGACACAATCCTGCTTATTTACAAAGAATATACACAAAGTTCTATTTCCCTAACGACAGCAGGAATAGTTTCTTGGCTCACAATTCCAAGCCTCTTTCTATCCAGCAGTCTACCCTAAAGCGCGTGTGCTCTCTCTCTCTCTCTCTCTCTCTCTCTCTCTCTCTCTCTCTCTCTCTCTCAACTTTTTCTGAGATCACACTACAGATACTTCCCTGGGGCTCCTTTGTGCTTCTGCGGTGTCACACTCCCTCTCTTCCTCCCCCCGCCCGAACCCCATCTCCCTGCAGTTGCATTCAGACCCTAGTGAAAGCCCCTTCCACTGTATGGCTCAACTCCTAGTCCAACTTTACTTGATGGTGACTTCTATTAAGTCAGCCATCTGTTCCACAAAAGAGCTTGATTGTTTTTACATTGATCCTCAATAAAGGACAACTGGTATGCCCACCAGCCTCAATAAGGCTTCCCCTTTCCCCAGCATAACTACCTGTTTTCATGTTGTTTTTATAAATCTGTATCTTGTACATGTCCGCAAAACCCACAGCATTCTTTTATTTTTACTAACCTGAAACAGGATATTGAATGCATAATTTCAGTTACACCAATGTAAATCTGTGGTAATTCATTAGAATTAGTCCATATTTATCCTGGTGACAAAATATGTTAGCACGTCACTAGAGAAAACATGACACTTTTTGATAATTGTTATTGTTGCCGGCACCCAGTGCCGAGAGGCTAAACAACAGCTGAGGTTGGTTCGTTACCCGGTGTGCTACATCCAATAATCACAACGGGGTGGAGAAGCAGAAAAGTTTATTTGCAGCTGCAAAAAGGTACAGGGAGAATAGAATCTCCAATCCTGCACCCAGAGCAGGAAGTTACACAGGCTTTTATACATCCTTTTTCCCAGCATACCTATCCAATAGCAAGCTGCCCTAAGTATCCATATAGCCAGCCAATCCAGTTCCCAGCTAGTGCCCTTGTTCTCTGTATCATTTGTTAAACTATACATAAAGCTGCTTTAGTCAGCATTGTTCTTCCATATCTGCCCTGTTTGGCCTTGTTTAGTTTCAGGCAGTCTGACTCTGCAACATATTGTTGCAGATCCTCAGCATAACTGCTGCGAGTGCCTCCAGGCGCGGGGGCCAAGGACACTTGGGCCTAGTATGCAGAGCTGCTGCGAGTGCTTCCAGGCGGGCGGGGGGGAGGGGGGGAAGGACACCTGGACCTAGTGCGAGGGGGCCTCATCGACACTCGTGGTCTTCCATCCCCTCGAGTTACCTAGTGGCCATGCCCCAGTGTCCCCACTGAACTCCCACATCTGAACTCCCAGCCAGAGCCCGTACGTGCTCCACCACTAGAGGCCCTGATGCAGCAAGCCACCCCCATACAGCAAAACAAAACTACTTCCCACATGGCATTAGGATGGCAAACGATAATAGAGAAAGATGAGAACTTGCTATAACAGGGGTTCTCAAACTTCATTGCACCACGACCCCCTTCTGACAACAAAAATTACTTCGCGACCCCAGGAGGGAGAACCAAACCCTGAGCCCGCCCAAGCCCTAGCTCCCCCGGGCCAGAAGGGGCCAAAGTCAAAACCCAAGGGCTTCAGGCCCAGGCAGGGGGTGGGGGGAGCTGTAACCTGATCCCAGGGCTGAAGCCCAAGTCTCAGCCCTGCTGCCCAGGGCTCAGGCTTGGGCTTCAGCCCTGGGCCCAGGCAAGTCTAACTCCAGCCCTGGCGACCCTATTAAAAAGTCCACGCTACCTCTACCACTACCCGACCGCAGAAAACGTCTCATTGAAAAGCGGCTCTCTGACAAGGCCCCCTTTGTGCACCGGAAAGTGATCTCAGCAGGATTCGAATTAAATCCCATTTCCTTTACCCTTTTTAGGAACACTAGTACAGCTGCTTCAGTCTCCAGAGTGCTTTAGAAGCATTCCCAAGAGCACCGGTGTGAGACAAGTCATCCCGTCGTACTCGTGGGGGAAAAGGCGGGCACACACAGCCTGACCCATTTCAGGCAAGTCACTTAATACTGAGAAAACTCTCTGGAGTCCTGCTAGAAGCTGCCGTTACGCAATAATGCTGAATTTACTCCATTTGCTTTTCCATGACAATCGTGTGATGCCACAAACCCAGGATAATGACACCATAGCAGGCTCAAATTCAAGGAGAGGAAGAACTGGGTTACAGTCTATGCATATATTTTATTCTCATGCAGAGACCCAATAACAACAATTGTATCTAACTCACTGATCCCCACTCCTCCAGCATCTGGACATCCCCTCACAGTCAGACCCCCCTGCTGAGCTCAATCTCCCCGCAACTCAACCCCCTCCCCCCACTGAGCCCCAACTACCTTCACCTGGACCCCCAATGCAGAATCCCATTACCTTTGCAGCCAGAACCCCCAACAAGCTCCTGGGCATCCAGATCACCCACTGAGCCGCCAGCTCCCAGATTGCCCCACACAGAACTCCCTCACCCCACAGTTGGATTCGTTCCAACTCGGATCCTGCCTTGTGAGCCTCCCTGTCCACACCTGTTGCACCTGGCATGGTGGGGTGTTTCTGGGGCAGACCCAATCCTTGCATTGTGTCAGGGTTGGGTACAGCCTCACCGGTGAGTCCGTGTCCCCTGGGGGCGGGGGCGGGGGAGGAGGAGGCGGCTGCACAATGATCTCCCACCTCTGTGCAGCCAGTGGCTTGTGCTCTCCAATGCCATGCTGGAGCCTCCACATTTAATTAACAAATAAAATTTGCAGAATTTTAAAATATTGTGCGCAGAATTTTTCAATTTTGGGTGTAGAATGCCCTTAGCAGTACTGGGCGCACACCTACAAGGCAGTACCATGGCTGAAACAGAGCACTCCAACTAAAGGTACAGCAGCCATGATGCAGGTCCACTTCTGCTATTACAGATTCACACGCTGTCAAATTGTTGTGTTCAGCTGTACAACAAAAGGATTTCACCAGAGCTGACGTGATACCCCTACTCATGGTGATTTCCACAACCACACAGGAGAACAAAACTCGTTTTCTAACCTCCTTCTATATGACACTAAGTCCCAGTTATCACTAGGCCCCTTCTCTACAAATCCCTTTAAATGCGTGGACCTCAAAATGCATACAATTGTTTCAAGAGCTCTAGTTCTCAATTACTGATATAAATTAAGCAACCTCATTTTCCTTTCTACAGTATGCAGAAGATTGTTTCCCCCCACCCCCTTCCAAAACTTAGATATTTATTTCCGAATCAGCATGAATGAGATCTAGCATAAAGCACATTCCGGTTTCTGAGAGCTTGCCTAAATACCCATTTCTGTTCCCACTCTTTTGTCATTGACTTTAATGGAAGTGGATTGGGCCCTAAACTAATAATCTACATTGAATGCTCATCACTTAATCTCATAATTTAAAACCAAATTAAGCCCTCCCAACCTGATCACCATTGATTGAGGAAACAATTTAGATGCCAACTTGAAAAATCCCTTTCTAGAATACTAAAGAAAATAAATGCAAAGCCTAACTTTCCAGCTGAACCACTAGGAACTTTTATCCCATAAGGAATATTGGTTGTGAGCCAATTTTCAGTCTATTTTGCAAACCATTTTCATGAACTCTAGCCTAACCTACAATGAACAATGTATTACATATTTAGTGAAGATTAATTGTAAAGAGGTTCCTTGATCAATTTTACTCTTATTCCATACAGACATTCAGTTTTAAATAATTTTAGCAGACAACTATATGGGTAAAGGACTTTTCAAGAAAAAACTTTTTTGAAAAAAAATCAGTCTTCATAAAAATGTCAGAACAAGATATCAAAGTGTCAAAACATTTCTAGAGACAAAAATATACCCAGGCCATCTTACAAAACCTCAGACAGCAATACGTACGTCAGTCTCTCATAGCTTTACGTGAACAAATATTACAGTCAAATTATACGTCTCCTCCTGGCCCAGGTGAACCAAAATATGCTGTTTACTGTCCAATACCTTCACTTTACGTAAGCTTAAGCTTCCAATGAGAAGGTCAATTACTTGCTGGGATAATAAATGCCAAGGTTTTGCCTGATCCAGTCTTTGCAGCTCCAAGTACATCTTTACCTTGCAATGATAAGCCTATGGTCTGCCTCTGTATCTCAGTAACCATGCGATACTGTGCTTCTTGCAAACCTAGTATTTGGGAGAGAAAAAAAAAGATTCTTACTTTTTGCCTTGGATAATGATACATTTTCCCATAAGGAAAAATACTGCAGGTGGCAACATTATCTTGGAACTCTGATATTTAAAAACAAAAACTCCTGAAACAGCCAATGAAGAAGACTGAGGAAAATTGGTCTTTGATTCAAATACTTTCCGAAGAACTGTTGGTGTACTTACCTTTCAGTGTTTTGTTTGACAATGGGAAATCTGAAAATCTTTCAATTTCATTTGGGCTGATCTGAAACAAAAGGATTTAATCAATGCTAGAATATAAGAATACCATGGGATTGAAATGATATCCTTTTCGTTTGCTGGTAACGTTGGTAGAATTTTTAGTGGGTTAATTCTAGGAGTACCTGGCAATCAACCGCAACCAGCTCACTGGAGGTAAAAGGTCTACACATAGGCATAGTTTGACTTCTACATTTGGGGGGCCAGCTTCAGTCAGGCCAACAGGACTCTGCATGGGGGGAGGGGGATGCGCAAATTCTACAACTGTCAAGGCCTGCAGTTTGGGGAGGAGGGGCAACCCTCCCACCCCACAAACTACACCCTTGCATCTACATGAGGTTTACCTAACCCTGACAATTTTTCCTAATCTAGACACATTTTAAAATGTGGAAAGTGGAGCAAAAGATGCACTTATCATGGCTCTCTTATGTACAGTAGCAGTTCAATCTAAGGTCTTCAGAGACATCCAATTGTAAGGATAATCTAAGATACATAATCAAGGTTTAAGCATTCCATATGCTGCTTTCCAAAAAGCCCAAGCCATGACATGCAATTAAATGTTCATACTAAATAGATGATAAAACAATATCAAACCTAGGAGCAGAATTTCTCTAGATTTTTCTGAAGCTGTCCCACCACTGGGGACTCTCTGCTTCTCTCCCTCCCCCATCCCCAGGGCCCCTGTGCTTCCCCACTCCCACCCCTCGACTGACCTCTTCCTTGCCTGCCCACCCCCAGACACCCTAGTGCAGTGGAGGAAATAGACCGCAGGAGCTGGAGGAGGGCACCTGCATGGCGCAGCAGGTAAGAGCTCCAACTATGTGCCACGAACAGACCTCTGGTATGGAACTCGAGATGGGGGTGCCCCTCCACCCTCCCTAAATGGCAGTCCTGGCCAAGGCTCCCACGGCTTCCCCACAGCTGTTTGTGTCATCCCCACACCTTTGCAGGGCGGGTGCAGCAACAGGGGCAAGAGTCGCGCACTGGCTGTATGGAGGTGGGAGATCACCCTGAAGCCCCCCGCCTCCCCTGAGACATGGACTCAGAGGTGAGGCTGCACCCGACCCTGACACAGTGCCAGGGCTGAGCCTCTCCAGAAACATGCAGGGACTCTGCCCATCTGCACTGAGCTGTAATGTATCTATAGCCTGAAAAAGAAAACTCAGAGAGAAGGGAAGAAGCAGCTGATAGGGATGGGAGAGAATGGGGATGGACGGATGGAGAGAATGGTATTGGTTTCCTCTAACTAGACAGCAGGGATGGGTTTGTGTCTTGGAGAGAAGATGGTTTCCATTTTTCTCAGCAGACTGGGAAACCATCAAATTAAAGAGGCACTTTGTAGCCAAGTCTAACAGAAAAATGTGTGAGTCTCAAATAACATTCAGGGACAACACCTGAGCAGGAAGCCCTTCTCCTCCACCGGTAGTGAAGTAAAAGGGGTGGGATTTGGCGTTCCCACCATAGCACAGCCCTTGGACTCCACTGAGTAGGAAAGGAATCATTTGAAGCAAAGTCTGGTTAGTAGGTTTAGTCCTCTGGTTATTAGATGTGTGGTTGTGACTCTTGATAACACTTTATGATCATCTGGTGCCTTTTATCCAGAAGGATTTCAGTGCTTTACACATGGTATTATTTTATCCTTTGCTGAATTGCAGCCAGGCCTTGGATGGAACATGTCTGGCAACCTTCACTACATGTGGGGTGAAGCGCAGAGTAATCTATCTATTTGAGACTGCTGTGTGGGCATGAGTGTATGCTTTCCTCGATTAAGCTTGTTTCACTCTTGTGAGCAAAACCCATAATTGGTGGTGTATTCTTGTATTGGGTTTTGTCACGTTTGCGATGGAGCACACTATGAGACTGAGTACAGCAGCGATAAACTTTCTGTTATTACTAGGGCCCTACCAAAATTCACAGTCCATTCTGGTCAATTTCATGGCCATAGGATTTGAAAATAAGACAATTTCACATTTTCGGAAGTTTCCCCTGAAATTTCAGGCTGTTGTAATAGTGGGGGCCCCAACCCAAAAGGGGATGGGGGAGTGTTGCAAGGCTGCTCTAGGGGCATTGCAGGATTGACACCCTCACTTCTGTGCTGCCTTCAGCAGGGATGGAGACCCCCTGCATCCAGACCTACCCCCACAGAGTCCCCCCTGCATCTGGATCTGTGCTGAGCTCCCCCTCCCTGCATCCAGATCCATGCTCTGACTAGCCCCCTGCACCTGGACCATCCCAAATGAGCCCCCCATCCTACTGAAACCCCCAGCACCTGGACCCTCATGCTGAGTCCTCAGCACCCAACCTCCCCTGCTGACCCCCAACCACCTTCATCTGGACCCCCTGCACAGTCCCTTTCCCCCTGCACCCGGAACCCTCACTTCTGAGTCCCGGCCTGCAACCAACATGCGCAAATTAGGGCCCGCGGGACCGGCCTGTCCGGCCCGCCTGAGCTCCCGGCCAAGGAGGCGAGCCCCGGCCCCTCCCCCGACCGCCCTCCCCCCATCTCCACCCCATCCAATGCCCCCGGCTCCCTGACTCTGTCCACAAACCCCTGCCCCTCATCCAATCCCGCCCCCCGCTCGCCGGAGCCGGTCCCGCCGCTGCAACGCTCCATGGCAGGAGCAGCGGGCAGAGGGCGAGCGGCTGCGGGGGAGGGGCCGGGGTTCGCTCCCCGGCTGGGAGCTCAGGCGGCCGGACAGGACGTGGGCAAACGACGTCTGGCCCGCAGGACCGTCCTGTCCAATCCCCGGCCCCTCCCCCGCTGCCTCCCCTCCCCCGGGGTGTGGATAGGGGACAGGGAGTGGGGGGGTTTGGGGTCCCGGGGGCAGTTAGGGTGCGGGGATCTCCGGAGGGGGCGGTCAGGGGACAGGGAGCAGGGGGCTGGATGGTTCGGGGATTCTGAGGGGGGCAGTCAGGGGGCGGGAAGTGGGAGGGGGTGGATAAGGGTGGGGGCCATGCTATTTGGGGAGGCCCAGCCTTCCCTACCCGGCCCTCCATACCATTTTACAACCCCATGTGGCCCTCGGGCCAAAAAGTTTGCCCACCCCTGCCTTAGTGACACAGTGGGCCTGGCTCATGGCTCTGAGAGTGAAGGCGCAGCCTGGCCAGTTGGAAACTGGTCCATGAGATCTCTGTGCTTCTCTGAGCCATGTGGCTCCTGATCATCGTCAGCTCTCAGACACGCCAGCATGACCCCCGGTCTGAGTCCTGTAGGCCTAGAGAGCGCTAAGCCCCTGCTGTGCCCTGTGATTCTGCTGCAGAGAACGACAACCTCCGGCCTTCTCAGTGCAGCTCTCCCCTCTCCTGCCTGGGAGCTGACCCTTAAAGCACGCTTCCCCGGATTTGTATTAGGCGTGTTTTGTAGGTTGTGAAACTGAGGCACAGAGAGGCCAAATGACTCTCCCAAAGTCACAGAGGGAGTTGGTGGCAGAGCTGAGCATGACAACCTGGAGTCCTGGTCCCCTGCCCACCAGGGGAGATGGTGCTCCACAACCCCCCGTGTCTTATCTGGTTTGACCTACATGGTTCCAGAGAAGTCCTGGCTGTTCATCTGCCTTTGTAGGGGCAATGTGCATGAAAGGCCAGGATTCCCTGAGCCTGGGAGGGAATCTGTTACCCTGAGTAATGGTGGGGCAGAAGGGGATTGAAGGCCAGAGCCTGAGAGGTGAGAGTCGAGAGGCTGCTCCCCTGTGTCCACTGCTAACTCTCCCCCTTGAGCGTGTTGCTTTGGGCCAGGTCTGGCAGAGCTGCACCCAGTAGCGGGTTTGCGGTGGCCGTGGCGTCTCCAATGAAAGGCCGAGTATTAATAACAGGTGCCCACCATACCGACGAGCTGCCTGACTGCCAGCGTCACACCAGTGCTGCTGCCGAGCTCTGCTGTGGGTCCAGGGCCAGGAAACGTGCTCGGGAATGGGCATTCGTGCAGCCCGCGGAGCTAACCTAGGGGCGGCTGTGTGTGAGGAGCCCAGCTTGGCTGTGCCAGGCCCCCTGTGTCCTAGTGCATGGGCAGCAATGCGGACGCACTGACGGCCAGGCGAGAGCAGAGCCTGGGTATTCGGGCTGCTGCTCACAGCTGGTGTGGACACGCTGCCTCCTTTGCTATGCGAGAGACATGCCTGGCACTTCCCATGCCAGACGCCCTGCACAGCTCTCAGCAGGAGCCCGGCCTTGACACCCTGCTGCAGCTGCATTGCCTGCTCCTGCTGCTGCTGGAAGGGCAGATGCTGGTTCCTGATGGGGAGCATCTGGCAGTGCCCGTTCTCCTGGGGCCAGTCACCAGGGCAAAGTGTACTTGGCAACGAATTGAAAAGAGAAAATGGCAGAATGAATGCCAAGCCGGATACCAATGCTTCTGGGAATGCCAGCCTGGGCCCCCAACTCCAGCTAAGGAGGGTGGCAGATCTCCTGCCTTCAGAAGCCTGTCTGTGGCCAACTCCCCCTTCTGTCTGAACAGCGGCATGCAATGCTGTCAGCCCCTCTGGGGGTGCAGTCAGCGTCCATCTCACAGTTGTCTTGTGGCTGATCTGCCCAGTGTGGGGGCTGCTTTATTGGGGCATTGAGTTCCCTCCTTTGCCCGGCACCAGCTCTCACTAAGGCTGTTGGCCTTCTGGAGCATCCTCCTTTGCATCTAGCTTGCAGCTGAAGGCACAAACCTCGTGCACAGGAGCAAGTTGACACCTCGCTGCCTCCCACCGGGCATTGCATCCTGTGCAGGGGTGAGGTCACTCCCTGAGCAGTTCTCCTCACAGGTCGCTGCTCCCCACTTGGAGTCTCTTTTTCGCATTGCCCTTCTCAGCTAATGTGTTGTGTGTGGACACAGCCCCTAATGTGAACAAAGACCTGGACCCTGCAGCTCCAGGCCAAGCCACGATTGAAGAGATGCCATCAGCGTGGGGCTCGCACCAGCTGCTGGGCAAGAGGGACCCTGGCTTTGATTCCACCTGGCAGTTCCTGTGGTCCTAGACAGCAGCAGGTTCAGGAGAGTGGGTGTTCTGCACTTGTTAGACTCTGCACTGAGCTATGGGAGTGGGCGGGGAGAGTGGGTGGGGGGGGGCTATGTCTACACTGCAGTGAACCCCACAGCTGGCCTGGGTCAGCTGACTTGGGCTGAGCGGCTATAAAACTGCTGGCTGGGGGACCTGTGCTCTGCTTCCCTGCAGAGAGGTGGGGGAAATCTCCTCCTCGGTTGCTAGGTGTGACTGCTCTGGCTTTTGGGCCTCCCCTTGTCTTTTCAGATCCTCCACTGACACGGGTCAGTTTCAACCAGTCCTTAATGACCCATTCATTCAACTTCAGACAGCGTGACCCAACACCTCTTAAGAACGGCCATACAGGGTCAGACCAAAGGTCCATCCAGCCCGTATCCTGTCTTCCAGCAGTGCCAAGGTGCTGGAACTAGGAGTGCTGGGGGTGTGGCAGATCCCTCTTGCTTGAAGTGGTTTCCCTCATATAGTGCATTTAGTTCTGTTCAGTGGCTTTGAGCACCTCCACTATAAAAATGGTGCCAATGCCCCTACAGCAGTGGCCAGTGCCAGACGCTTCAGAGAGAATGACCAGAAGAAGGCAATTTCGAGTGATCCGTCCCCATCATCCAGTCCCAGGTTCTGGTGTTCGGTGGTTTAGGGACACCCAGAGCACGGGGTTGCATCCCTGACCATCTTGGCTAATAGTCATGGATGGACCTGTCCTCCAGGAACTTCTCTCATTCTTTTTGAACCCAGCTGTATTTCTGGCCTTCACAACATCCCCTGCCAATGAGTTCAACAGCTTGTCTGTGCACTGTGAAGAAGTACTTCCTTATGGTAGTTTTAACCCACTGCCGATAAATTTCATTGGGTGACCCCCTGGTTCTTCTGACACGTGAAGAGAGAACGAACATTTTCTTCTTCATTCTTTTCACACCACTCGTGATTTTATAGACCTCCCGTCGTTGTCAATTTTTCCAAGCTTGTGAAAAGTCCCAGTCTTTTTAATTTCCCCTCCTACGGGAAGCTGTTGTACCCCTTGTGTGCTCCTTTCTCCCCAATATCACACTTGTGACAGAGTGCTCCTAAGCAGGGCACAGCTGGGCACCTGGGAACAGAGCTGAGCCTCCCCTGAGCACAGCCAAGGTCACTGACTCTCAGGAGAACTGGTGGCTTTCTTAAAGTCCCAGCTCCTGGAGTCATGTGAATTTGTGAGAATTCCAGTTTTTGCTTAGCCAATGAAGTCAGTGTCTAGCGCTCATGGCTGGGGAGCACAGTCCAGCAGCTCCATGGAGAGATGAATAAAGAATCCAAACTGATCAGTTTTGTAATCCCACGATTTTGGGGGCCTCACTTCTGAGCTCTGAAGCTGGTGACGCTGCATAGATGGTGGGCTCTGTGTGCCTATTAGCTCCAAAGTACGCTAGCAACAACCAGCACAGAGATGTCCTCTGAAGTAGCTGACAGTGTTAATGAGGGGAGCTGCAAGGCTTAGCTGAGCCACTGGGTGGGAAAGGGTGGGTTGTGGGTTGGGATGCTGGGTGGGGCAGGGCAGGCTGGAGAGAGTGAGGTGGCAAGTGGGGAAGACTGACTGGGCGGGGGGAGGGAAGGCTGGCTGAGGGTGTCAGGGAAGGCTTGTGGGGAAGGGGTTGGGGCGGTGGCAGCAGCAGGTGCTGGAAGGAGGGTGGCAGGCACTGGGTGGGAAGTTGAGGGGGTGTTGGTTGCGGGAGGCTGGGTTGGGGGAAGCAGGTGCTGGGTGGGAAAAATTGGGGGGCTGAGACATGGGGGGCATGGGCGGTGGGCTAGGAGGCGCAAAGGCTAGGCTGGGATTGGCAGATGCCTGGCAGGGAAGGCTGGGCTGGTGGGGTGGGGAAGGCCACGGGCACTTTGCTTGGCCTTTCCACACAGCATCTGTCTGTCCAGCCCCGTTATCAGGGCGTGGCCTCGCTTGCTGATCAGTCTTCAGAGGCTGTTGCTGCAGTGCAAAGGCAATAAAGAGCTGGATTAACCTGACTGCTTCTGCTCCATGCCTCAGTGGGCATCCTGCATGAGAGCCGGCAGAGGGACCCTTGCATCCTTAGCAAAGCTCCCTGCCAAGGGGTTCTCCCAGGCAGCCTTTCCTTCTGTGCCAGAGCTTTGGGGTGAGAGGAGATGGCTGCCCTGGCAGGAATCTGGGGTGAGAGGAGATGGCTGCCCTGGCACGAATCTGGGTCCCATTGATCCAACACACTTTGTCCCTTGGGTGGCTGTTAACAGCATCACGGGCTCGTCTGTGAGCCTGTGTGGGATAGAGGGCGGCTGCAGTTCATTGATCCCTCACCCTCGTTATCTGTAGCCTCTTCCTGGCCGATAAGGGGGCTCGAGGGTGAGGGCAGGGCAGGGCCTGGAGCCTGAGCTTTGGCAACCTGCCACCGACTGCCATGCCGGTGTTACGGTAACACCAGGACTCTGATTTGAACTCTGCTTCATGCTGTCACCTTGGGCCTGGAGCTTCACCACCTGGTGTTCGCCTGAAGGTGGCGAGTGGTTTTCTTCTAATGTCTGAGCCAAATCGGTGCAGCTGTTTGAGTCCCACAAGGTGGGTCTCTACGCTGTGATGTGGAGAATGAACTCTGCGGGTGGGGCAAGGGCTCTGCTGCTGGGGCAGCGGGGGCCTGCTCGCCAGGCCAGTTCTCTAAAGTCAGCCCTTGTATCTTAAGAACATAAGTGTAACCTTTCTGCCTGTCAGAGTTGGCAGCAACAAGGGCCGGGTTCAGTATCTAGGGGTTCCATTCCAATAACACAATGGAAAACCGGCTCGAGCCCCCACCCAGTGACCTGGGACAAATATATACCACCCCTGCTGGGCGCCTCCATGAGGCAATATTTCCCCTCTCGCAAGCACAGAGTCTGAGTGTAGCAAAAAGCCTTTTAATAACAGAGAGAAACAATGTGGCATTATGTTGGGGAAACACCACCAACAGGATTCATAACACAACCCATGAGCAAAAACCCCACCCCAAGCAAATTGGGGCATGTCCTTTCCCTTTGGTTCTTGAGTTCAGCAACTCAAAATCACCCAAAGTCCCGAAAGTCCAACGACCCAAAAGTCTCTGTCCCTGGTCAGGGCAGCCCCAGAGTTCAAAAGTTTATCTGCAGAGTTTTACCTCCCAACCTGGGTGGAGACTGGGGTTAAGGGGCACCTTACATGGTCCAAAGCTGATGGCCCCACCTCTCCATGGGGCTCTGCTTTGCCAGCCACCCCATGAGTTGCTCTCGGCATCCCACAAACTGCTCTGCTCCCCGAGCCGCTCTGCTCCGCTCGCCATCCCGCAACTGCTCCACCATATATCTTCAGCCACCCCCACTACTTAACACAACACTCAGTGATTTCAGCTCTTAGTAAGTTTAGCTCTTTCATGATTTCAGCTTCTAGTAGGGGAGCCTCAGTGTGGGTGCACCATTAGCCCAAAGTGAATTCAGCTCAGCAGCCTGTAACTAGACTCCTAATGGAATCAAAATTATAGTGGAAAGAGGAAGAAGTGCAATTAGCATGTAAGGCCCTCACGAAAGGCGGGGGGGGGCATACCACCAAGTATTAATACCTGTCCCCAGCCTCTCTCCCTTCACAGAGTTTTGGAACCCATGTTCCTTGCCTAGCGAGTGAAACTTAGTTGATGGAGAGTCCCTCCATCATAACAAAAGGCCAAGTACAGTTCCATTGTCCTTGATTCCCATAATCAGGGTAATAACAATTTATTCTTCCTGCCCCAATAACAGAGACACTGGGGATCCCACAGCAGCCAAAGTGACCATTTGGGCAGCTATGGCCTCATTCTAGGCGGGCTGGGTGTGCCTATGCAAATGAGATCGGCCCCTGAAGTTCTTTTCCACAACTTGCCACACCTCACCACCAGATGTCAGGGTGGAGCTCATCCCGATTCTGCTTACGAGAGGAAAGTGATCAGGAACAGTCAGCATGGATTCACCAAGGGCAAGTCATGCCTGACTAAACTAATTGCCTTCTATGATGAGATAACTGGCTCTGTGGATGAGGGGAAAGCAGCGGATGTGTTATTCCTTGACTTTAGCAAAGCTTTTGACACGGTGTCCCACAGTATTCTTGCCAGCAAGTTAAAGAAGTATGGGCTGGATGAACGGACTATAAGGTGGATAGAAAGCTGGCTAGATTGTTGGGCTCAGTGGGTAGTGATCAATGGCTCCATGTCTAGTTGGCAGCCAGTATCAAGTGGAGTGCCCCAAGGGTCGGTCCTGGGGCCGGTTTTGTTCAGTATCTTCATTAATGATCTGGAGGAAAGCATGGATTCGTGTTTGCAAGTTTGCAGATGACACTAAACTGGGAGGAGAAGTAGATAGGCTGGAGGGTAGGGATAGGATACAGAGGGACCTAGACAAGTTGGAGGATTGTGCCAAAAGAAATCTGACGAGGTTCAACAAGGACAAGTGCAGAGTCCTGCACTTCGGAGGGAAGAATCCCATGCACCGCTGCAGACTAGGGACAGAAAGGCTCGGCAGCAGTTCTGCAGAAAAGGACCTATGGGTTACAGTGGACGAGAAGCTGGATATGAGTCAGCAGTGTGCCCTTGTTGCCAAGAAGGCCAATGGCATTTTGGGATGTATAAGTAGGGGCATTGCCAGCAGATCGAGGGACGTGATCGTTCCCCTCTACTCGACATTGGTGAGGCCTCATCTGGAGTACTGTGTCCAGTTTTGGGCCCCACTCTACAAGAAGGATGTGAAAAAATTGGAAAACGTCCAGCGGAGGGCAACAAGAATGATGAGGGGACTGGAACACATGACTTATGAGGAGAAACTGAGGGAACAGGGATTGTTTAGTCTGTGGAAGAGAAGGAAGAGGCGGGGGATTTGATAGCTGCTTTCAACTACCTGAAAGGGGGTTCCAAAGAGGATGGCTCTAGACTGTTCTCTGTGGTAGCTGATGACAGAACAAGGAGTAATGGTCTCCAGTTGCAGTGGGGGAGGTTTAGGTTGGATATTAAGAAAAACTTTTTCACTAGGAGGGTGGTGAAGCACTGGAATGGGTTACCTAGGGAGGTGGTGGAATCTCCTTCCTTAGAGGTTTTTAAGGTCAGGCTTGACAAAGCCCTGGCTGGGATGATTTAGTTGGGGATTGGTCCTGCTTTGAGCAGGGGGTTGGACTAAATGACCTCCTGAGGTCCCTTCCAACCCCGATATTCTATGATAAGTCTCTGCCTGCGCTAGAGCTTAAGTCTTTGCAGTTAATGTAACCCTTCTGAAACAGGAGGGAAGTTACTCAATGTTCCAGCTGAGGCCACGTCTATATTGGGAGCATTTTGCCAGTACAGGTAAACTAGTGTGGACATAGAAGAGCACTACTGTCCCCCACTGAATGAAGAGCCTTTACCCTTAGAAAAGAGCAAGAATACAAAGAGGACGAACCCACTGCTCAGGCTTGCTCTGCATGGCTTTTCTATCACTATAGCGATGTTGGCTAGGGGTGTGATTCCTAACCAATACAATCATACCAGGACATCATCTTAACACGTGGATGTGCTTATACCAGTACAACTAATATACACTAGCACTGGAGAGCTTAAAATAAGATACTAGACTGAGAGGACAAAAGAAAGGAGCAGATTCTCCTCTTAAATATACAGCATTCTCGCCCAGGATAGAAGACTGAGAAGAGGGACTTGCAGACAGATGTACACTGAATTGAGTTATTAGCAATATAAAAAAAGATGGCTTAGCAGCTCTCCTGCTCTGATTGCAAAGTAAAGAATTAACTGCAACATCAGATCACTTCTGCTTTGGCCAGCCAGAAGGCATCCATCTAACACTGGCTGCATTTGCTCCATGGCCTGTATTGGGAAGTAAATACCCTGGTCCCATGAGTGAACTGTTGGAAGAGAATAGGATCCCATCACTGAGCTAGGTATTCTGAAGAACCTGTTTCGCCTTTCTTCAGGGTAAATGCACTGATCTGAAGGGCATGACTAAATATGAACGGGATGCTTTTATGAAGTGGTAAATGGATGAGCGATATAAATATGAAATAAAGACGGCTTCTTCCAGCCTAATAGCAAGTGAATGCATCCTTCTAGCAAAAGGCAGCACAGCGTACTGAGCTCACCATGCATTAGCATTTACAAAAATATGATTTCCCAAGTGCATTAGAGACCTTAACATCCCATCCTACCTTCCTGCACTTTATAAGATGATAGGGAAACCAACAGGCCCTGATTTGATGATAGTTATCATAGGGACATTGTATTAACCTCTCTGGATCCAAAGCATCAACTGGAAGAGAAGGAATAAAAAGACAAAAGAAAACATTCTGTAAAACAAGATCTAAGTTCATCATCAACACAATTAACAAGAGTGGAAACATACTAGCTACTGGAGCTGCCCTCTAACGGGGTTAAGCCATCAATTTTTAATAGCCGAGACAAAAATGCTAAACTGCTAAGTTGGCACTCACTGTGTGTACCCAACCAAATTCACTTCGGATTTTGGGTGAGTGGAATGTTCAATTAAAAATGAGGAAAGCGCAATCAGTAGGGCAGAGTGGCCAGTACATATTAATGACTATACTTATGCAGAACAGTGAGCTGGAAATAAACATTACTATAAAAACCCTTGAAGCTACCAAATTAGCTAGTTGTTCAGCAGTGAAATGCTAAGGATTGGCAGAAGCACGGCATTCTGAAGTAAATCCTTTTGCATTTACCTTCAGACTCCAAGGCCATCTCTGCTGGATTAAGAAAAAAATCAAACTCAAACAAACATGTCTGGAGTTAAGGATGCAATTTGCACTACAGTGCACTTGGCCCTGTAAAGTGCAGAGGTTGGCAGGTGCTTAAGAGCCCAACACTCACTGAACATAGTGAGGGGCTAAGTCACAGGCACTTTTTGAAAATGTTCCCTCCTAGTCCATACTATGACCCAGAGACAGGCACGAATCACTTTAATCACTTAACAGTTACACAGAAGGGACAAGGTAGGGGAGGACCAACTTCTGATAGTGAGAGACACAAACTTTCAAGCATACATAGACCGCTTCTTCAGGATTCAGTTTGTGTCCGTGCAGCAGCTTTCTTGCCATCACAAATGTGTCTCCCCTCACACCTTCCATGCTATTTATCCACGTTTGTATCAATGTACAGAGGGCATGCACAGAAGGAACATGGGCCAACGGACTGTGGGAGGTTTTCTAGATAGCTGGAAGTAAGGAGGACGGGCCAGATTGATTATATAAATCAGTGTTTTTCAACCTTTTTGATACCAGGGACCAGCTTAGAATCATAGAATATCAGGGTTGGAAGGGACCTCAGGAGGTCATCTAGTCCAACCCCCTGCTCAGCACAAGACCAACACCAACTAAATCATCCAAGCCAAGGCTTTGTCAAGCCGGGCCTTAAAAACCTCTAAGGATGGAGTTTCCACCATCTCCCTAGGTAACCCATTCCAGTGTTTCACCACCCTCCTAGTGAAATAGTGTTTCCTAATATCCAACCTAGACCTCCCCCACTGCAACTTGAGACCATTGCTTCTTGTTCTGTCATCTGCCACCACTTTGAACAGCCTAGCTCCATCCTCTTTGGAACCCCCTTTCAGGTAGTTAAAGGCTGCTATCAAATTCCCCCTCACTCTTCTCTTCTGCAGACTAAATAACCCCAGTTCCCTCAGCCTCTCCTCATAAGTCATGTGCCCCAGCTCCTTAATAATTTCCGTTGCCCTCCGCTGGACTCCCTCCAATTTGTCCACATCCTTTCTCTAGTGGGGGGACCGAAACTGGACGCAACACTCCAGGTGTGGCCTCACCAGTGCCAAATGGAGGGGAATAACCACTTCCCTCAATCTGCTGGCAATGCTCCTACTAATACAGCTCAATATACCATTGGCCTTCTTGGCAACAAGGGCACACTGCTGACTCCTATCCAGCTTCTTATCCACTGTAATCCCCAGGTCCTTTTCTGCAGAACTGCTGCTTAGCCAGTCGGTCCCCTGTCTGTAGCAGTGCATGGGATTTCCTTCCTTCCTTCCTTCCTTCCTTCCTAAGTGCAGAACTCTACACTTGTCCTTGTTGAACCTTATCAGATTTCTCTTGGCCCAATCCTCCAATTTGTCTAGGTCACTCTGGACCTTTCCCTACCCTCCAGTGTATCTACTTCTCCTCCCAGTTTAGTGTCATCTGCAAACTTGCTGAGGGTGCAATTAATCCAATCATCCAGATCATTAATAAAGGTATTGAACAAAACCGGCCCCAGGACTGACCCCTGGGGCACTCTTCTTGATACCAGCTGCCAACTAGACTTGGAGCCATTGATCACTACCCGTTGAGCCCAACAATCTAGCCAGCTTTCTATCCACCTTATCGTCCATTCATCCAATCCATACTGCTTTAACTTGCTGGCAAGAATACTGTGGGAGACCATATCAAATGCTTTGCTAAAGTCAAGATATATCACATGCACTGCTTTCCCCATATCCACAGAGCCAGTTCTCTTATCCTGGAAGGCAATCAGGTTGGTCAGGCATGACTTGCCCGTGGTGAATCCAAAGCTTGCAGCCTTTCTAAACAGTGTCAGGGAGATCTGAGGGACAGGCCATTGAGAAAGATTGACACAGGTACTTAGGACAAATGGCTACTTGTGATGAAGTGGAAAGTGTCTTAGTGTTTGTATGAATACTGTGCACACCTCAGTTTTCCCTATGTGTTGCACAAGTATCTAGGTGGTGGGATAAGGGTGTGTGACCTTTGCAGATACCCCGAGAGGGAAGGTGCAAGTGCCTTCTAGCTCCCTGGGCCCAGACAATAGATGTATCTTGGCAACTGATTGCTGGGCCACATCCTCTGCAAGAGCCAGCTGGAGGAATTGGAGAACAAAGGGAGGTGGAGGCCAGGTGACCGGTTTGCCTGGGGAACAGCATACAGGATGGAGGAGGGGCAACTGGGTGTGACTGAAGGTGGGCTGCTGGAGGCTGCTCAGACTCCTGGTTTGGGACTCAGGAGGACAGCCCATGGCTCTGGGTCTCCTCAAGATGAACTTTGCTGTAACTTCCTGCTTTCTGTGCTAACAAGATTCTGCTCTATGCTGTGTTCCAGACGACTAATAAACCCTTCTGTTTTACACCGCTGGCTGAAAGTCACTCCTGACTACTGAAGTCGGGGGTGCATGGCCCCTTTGGAGGGCGTGTAAGGTTTCCCCAGGTGTCCTATTCAGGTGGCTCACTGCAGGGAGCTTATGGCGTGAGACAGGGATGCTGAATGCTCCGAGGTCAGACCAAGGAGAAGCTAAAGCCCAGGAGGCTTGTCCTAGTGAGAGTGTGCCCCGAGGGGTAGTCACACTGCAAGAGGGTCCTGGTCCGGGGGCTAGTCTTCACCAGACTCACTGCAGCTGCGCTAATGTAGGGCAGTAGTGTAAACGCACTATGAAGACCAGAGAGCGCTTTCCTATCAGCATAATTACTCCACCTCAGCGAAAGGTGGAAGCTATGACAGAATGAGAGTGTGTCCCACTGACTTAGCGCTGGTGCGGATAGCTCGGGGGGTGGCTTTTTCATATCCGTGACCGACATAAGTTACATCAACTTAAGCAGAAGCGTAGACAAGCCCTGAACTTCATTCAATGGTTCCAGAGCACCAAGCCCGTGCATCCATGAACTACTATGGGGGGAAAAAGTCCCCAATACCTCAAACCAACACCGTATATCTGGCTATGCCTCTGGAGAGGGCAGCACCCTTACCTGACCATGGTACTAATTAGGGCTGTCAATTAATCACAGTTAACTCACGCGATTAACTCAAAAAAAATTATTAAAAAAATGAATCGCACAGTTACATTTCAATTGGTATTCTATTGCGTATTACACATTTGTGGATGTTTTCTACATTTTCAAATATATTGATTTCAGTTACAACACAGAATACAAAAGGTACAGCGCTCACTCTATTCTATTTATTGCAAATATTTGCACTGTAAAAATGATAAACAAAAGAAATCCCATTTTTCAATTCACCTCATACAAGTACTGAAGTGCAATCTCTTTTTCGTGAAAGTGCAACTTACAAATGTAGATTTTTTTGTTGCATAACTGCACCCAAAAACAAACCAATGTAAAACTTTAGACCTTACAAGTCTACTCACTCCTACTTCTCGTTCAGTCAATCACGGAGAGAAACAAGTCTGTTGACATTTATGGGAGATATGCTGCCCACTTCTTATTCACAATGTCACCTGAAAGTGAGAACAGGCGTTTGTATGGCACTTTTGTAGCTGGCATTGCAAGGTATTTACATGCCAGAGATGCTGAACATTCGTACGCCCCTTCCTGCCTTGGCCACTGTTCCAGAGGACGTGCTTCCATGCGGATGGCACTTGTTAAAAAAATAATGGGTTAAATAACGTGTGACTGAACTCCTTGGGGGAGAGCGGTGCGCCCCCTGCACTGTTTCACCGCACGCTGCCACAGATTTCCTGTTATAGCAGTCGCGGATGACGACCCAGCACAGGTTGTTCATTTGAAGAACACTTTCACTGCAGATCTGACCAAACACAAAGAAGGTACCAATGTGAGATTTCTAAAGATAGCTCCAGTACTCAACCCAAGGTTTAAGAATCTGAAGTGCCTTCCAAAATCTGAGAGGGTCGAGGTGTGGAGCATGCTTTCAGAAGTCTTAAAAGAGCAATACTCCAATGTGGAAATTACAGATCCAAACCACCAAAAGAGAAAATCAACCTTCTGCTGGTGGTATCCAACCCAGATGATGAAAGTGAACATGTGTTGGGCCACACTGCTTTGGATCGTTATTGAGCAGAACTCATCATCAGCATGGATACATTATCTCCTGCAAATGTAAACAAACTTGTTTGTCTTAGCAATTGGCTGAACAAGAAGTAAGACTGAGTGTACTTGTAGGCTCTAAAGTTTTACATTGTTTTGTCTGAGAATGCAATTTTTTGTACATAATTCTACATTTGTGAGTTCTACTTTCGTGATAAAGAGATTGCACTATATTGCTTGTATTAGGTCAAGTGAAAAATGCTATTTCTTTTGTTTTTTTGTACAGTATAAATATTTGTAATAAAAAATAAATATAAGTGAGCACTGTACACTTTGTATTCTGTGTTGTAATTGAAATAAATATGTTTGAAAATGTAGAAAACATCCACAAATGTTTAAATGGTATTCTATTATTTTTAAGTGCGTGATTACATTTTTTAATTGCTTGACAGCCCTAGTACTAACAGGATATTAACCATGTTGCGTCTGTAGCAAAATGCATTTTGGAGCCAGCCACTGGTAATAAAGTCAATTATGAATTATGGCAAGGACAGGGCCTTAATAAGAACAGTCACTTCACTGGGATGATCCCCAGGAAACTGATTTAGGCCCTGGCTGCACAAGACATGACTGTAGCTTTATAACCAGTTTGTATCCCACACAGCAAAGTTGATCTGCTAGTTGGATCCTCCATTTCTCCAGACCACAGACATGCTGCAGCTGGGGGACATAGTCCACTAGGTCAATGTGGGAACCCACAAACCATGATGCACACTGTGGAGGACTGCAAAATGGCAACTTCCTGGAGGTCTTCATGCCTTGAACATGACTGATAAGAAGGCTGCGGCTTGGCCGGATTGCAAACACTAAATAAATAAAACGAACCACACACAGCTGAGTTACGCCCCCACTCCAGCCCTCCTGGCTCACAAAGGTTGGGGCATGATGTAGAGTATCTGCACCCAATACACTGCCTAGAAGCATTTGTCTCAGTACACCCAGTCCCCAACCCAACATATTACCCAGCCAGTCTCACACCCACCTTGCAAAACCTAGGTATTGTTTCTTGCTGTGATATTGACCCACATCATCCTTTATTGCCTCTAACGTTTGTGTGGTTTTGAATTGCAAGACCACCACTGCACCTGGTTTTGGGTCCCAGAATGAAAGAAGTTGTGAACTGCTGCTCTAATACACAGAAGCATATATTCACCAAACTTAATGCCTATAGCGGAAAGTTACTCCACTTCCTCCTTTAACCAAGTTTAAGATATTTTCATACTTACAAAGATCTAAGCGGTCTCTCACTGTATCTTTGCAGGAACCATGAATAGAAACAGAGAATTGTGGGACTGGAAGGGACCTCGAGAGGTCATCTAGTCCAGTTCCCTGCATGAATATTAGAAGCCAGCAAAGAAATACTTACCAGAGTTGCCTTCTAAATCCATTTTACTGATGCTGAAAGAACTGAAGCTTTGTTGGAGGACCCTTTGAGCCAGTCTCTGAGTGTCACTCTCCTCCTAAAAATATCAACCCTACAGACGAAAAATGAGGAGATTCACAGATTTCTAAAGCCAGAAGAGACAATTATGATAATCTAGGAGTGGTTTTTAACCTGTCACCTGCAGACCCCTGGGGGTCCACAGACTATGTGTAGGATTTCCAAAGGGGTCCTGCACCTCCATTCAAAAATTTTTAGGAGTCCTCAAATGAAGAAAAATGGAAAACTACTGATCTAGGCTGACCTTCTGTAGCACACAAGGCATAGGACTGCCATGAATTAATTCCCATTTGATCTAGAGCAGATCTTTTTGAAATCAAAATTGGATGTCTTTCTAAAATTTGATGGAGAATCTACAACAGTTAGTCATTTTTCCAGTGGTTAGTTATCCTCACTGTTAAAAATAAACCTTATTTCCATTCTGCATTTTTCTAGCTTCAACTTCAAGGCACTGGAAATAACTTTAAAGTCATTTCAATTTATCCATCACAGCTATTAAGTGTCAAAGATCAACTGCACTACAGCAAGTGGTAGACTTTACAGCTACGCTGTGCAAACATAGGATACAAGGTTATTCTTGGGGGCCCACGTATAATGTAGGGTACCGGGAACCACATATTCTTGTGCTCCACAGAGAAAAGGTTTCCTCCAAGATGCTAAAATCCACAGATTTTTGTCTGAAACATCCTCTTTTCCCAATACATTTAAGAGGATTCAAAGAACCAGTTCCCAAGAAAAATTAAGCCATGTATTTGGGGAGCTCAGTTATCTTTTCTTATACACACTCAAAGTAATACTCCATCCTGAGCCCCTCCACCTGCCTGAGAGGTCAACACTTTTACACCTACCTTGTGGCTCATGATCTGTATGAAGAACTTTGTTCCTGATGTTTTAGTTAAAACGAACAAACAAAAAACGCAAAGAGTTAGATTCTCTCCTGTCTTCACTGCAATTCACACAATTTGAATGCATCAGTCATCTAAAAAAATCCTTCCCCCCAAGATTATAAGTTTAAATAAGACAGAATTTAAAGAACTGCACGGTCTAAAGTCAACCTGAATCTCAGATTTGGTTGCCCATCAGAAAATATGTTTGCTACCCCGCCGGCAAGTTGTCCCTTCAGTCCCATGATGTCCTTTTGCTCTGAAACGTGACTGGCTAAAAATGGCATCTCCTTAGCTGGCCTGCTCTGTGTGTGTGTATTGGAATCAGAGCTGTGAGGGTCGTGACAGAAATGAGAAGGGGGAGGATTTGTAGCATTTTGCTCATTTTAACTCTGCAGAGCCAGCCCAGCTACAGGAGGGAGAGCTCAGGTGTATTCTGCATCATCATTGTTGTTATTTATTTGTATTAGCATAGTGCCCAGGAGCCCTAGTCATGGACAAAGATCTGTTGTGCTAGGCACTGTACAGTGATTAAACAAATGCAACATTAACAGAAAGAAAAGGAGTACTTGTGGCACCTTAGAGACTAACCAATTTATTTGAGCATAAGCAGAATTAATATCATATTGCCTCTATATAAATCCACACTACATTCCTATCTTGAATACTGTGTGCAGATATGGTCTCCCCATCTCAAAAAGATATCTTGGAAATGGAAAAGATACAGAAAGGGGCAACAAATATTATTAGGGGTATGGAACAGCTTCCTTATAAGAAGAGAGAAGACTGGGACTTTTCAGCTTGGAAAAGAGATGACTAAGGGGGTGAAAGTAACTAAGGAAGTGTTATTTCTGCTTCTCATAACACAAGAACTAGAGGTCATCAAATGAAATTAATAGGCAACAGGTTTAAAACAAACAAAAGGAAGTATTTCTTCACACAATGCACAGTCAACCTGTGGAACTCCTTGCAGAGTCCAGAGGAAGTTGTGAAAACCAAGACTATAACAGGGTTTAAAAAAGAACTAGATAAGTTCATGAATTAGTCAGGATGAGCAGGGATGCAAAACCAAGCTCTGAAGTGTACCTAGGCTCTATTTGCCAGAAGCTGGGAATGGGCCAACACTAGGTAAGGAGGAATTCTAGGCTACCCTGAGCTGTATGGTTATGACACTATCTGACCCCCCTGCTGGATCCCAAGGCCATAGAGCCATTCAGCCAAATGGATGGTATTGAGATGGGGGACTATGACCTGTTCAAACAGGCTTTGCTGCTGAAGTTTGAACTGACCCCCGAGGCGTACAGGAAACAATTCCGGGGTGTACGCAAGACCCCAGGTGTCACTTACAAGGAGGTCACCAATCTGCTGGGGGAATACCTCCATAGGTGGGGGAAGGGCACAGGGGCCACTACCACAGCGGAGGTGTGTAACCCGGTGGGGTTGGGGCAGCTGTATGACATCTGCCCTCCAGACCTGAAGATGTGGTTAGTGGACCGGAAGGCTAAAGATCTGCGCAGTGCAGGGGCACTAGTGGATGAGTTTGTGAACAGCAGATAGGGGGCAGGAGGGAGACTGGATGGAGCTGCAGGAGGATCCCTCCTTAGAGAAGCTGAGGGCCCTTGCTGGCCACAATGGTGCAGGATCCCAGGGGGAGGACCGCCGGGAGAGATTCCTGTGGGAGAAGGGATTCCTGTACCAGGAATGGGCTGGTTCAGGGCCAACTGAACCTTGGAAAGCCAGGAGGCAATTGGTGGTCCCCCAGATGTACCACCACAACATTCCCCTTTCAGGGCATCTGGCGCACCAGGCAGAGGCTGCTGCAGAACTTTTAGTGGCCCGGGGCCTTTGATGCCGTCCAACAGTATTGCAGGGCCTGGGACTCCTGCCAGAGGGTGGGGAAGGGCCAGGATAAGTGTAAAGCAGCTCTGAGACCTCTGCCCATCATAGAGGAGCCTTTCCAGAGGGTGGCCATGGACATAGTGGGGCCCCTCAGAGTGGGGTTCCCCAAGGAGGTCCTTACAGACCAGAGGTCCAACTTCATGTCAACCCTGCTCCAGTGCTTGTGGGAGAAGTGTGGGGTCCGACACACCTGGGCCTCGGAGTGTCACCCTCAGTCCAACGGGCTCGGGGAGAGGTTCAACGGGACCCTAAAGATGATGCTGAAAACCTTTATGGACCAGCACCCACAGGACTGGGAGAAGTATTTAACCCACCTGCTGCTCACATACAGGGAAGTGCCCCAGGAATCCACAGGGTTTTCCCCTTTCGAGTTGTTGTATAGGAGGAGGGTGAGGAGACCCTTCGACTTGATGAGGGACGAGTGCGGGGGGAAGGCCTCCCCCGATGGAGTATGTACTGACCTTTCTGGAAAAGCTCGCGGAGCTCATGGGCTTGGCCAGGGGAAACCTAGCCAGGGCACAGAGGAAGCAGAAGGTCTGGTACGACCGCTCAGCACGTGCCTGCTTCTAGGCTACCAGGGACCAGGAGATACTTCTCATCCCCATGAGGAAGCACAAGCTGCAAGCTGCCTGGGACGGCCCCTTCGAGGTCATCAGACAGGTAAATGAAGTGAAATATGTAGTGGAACTGTCCATCCGGGCACACCGCCACTGGGTGCACCATGTCAACATGATGAAGCCATACTGGGACAGGGAGAAGTTGGGGCTGGCTGGGTGTGGGCAGTGGGAGGAAAAGGGAGAGGATCCCCTGGTGGGACTCCTCCCTGAGGTGGGGGCTGACCCCTCGCTGGAATCAATTCTCCTCTCAGACCAGCTAACCCCTGCCCAGCAGGCAGAGATCAGAGAGGTGCTGCCTTCACACCGGCAGCTGTTCTCCAGCCTGCCTGGGCTCACTAACCTGGCTGTTCACTGGGCGGAAACAGGAGCCAATCTTCCCATCAGGTGTTCCCCATTCAGGGTCACTAGGAAAACAGCCCAGGACCTGGAGAGAGAGGTTGGAGACATGCTGGCTTTAGGGGTGATCCAGCCGTCCTCCAGCCCCTGGGCCTCTCCCATGGTGCTGGTCCCCAAGAAGGACGGGTCGATCCGGTTCTGTGTGGATATGGGAAGTTCAGTGCCATCACCGTGTCCGATGCCTACCACCGATAAAATCTCTAGACAAGTTGGGGGGGCGCTGATGTGATGAAGTGGGACTGTTCTTAATGTTTCCTCTGAATAGTGTGGGGGTGCCTCAGTTTCCCTATGCAGTTCTTAAGTATCTAGGTGGTGGGATAAGGGTGTATGATCACTGCAGAGCCCTAGAGGGCAGGTGTGTGCAGGAGTCTGGACACAGAGAATGGCCGACACCCTGTTTCCTGGCCACTGATGGCCTGGGCCCTTCCCCCCTGCAGGGTGAGAGCTAAAGGGTTGGAGAACAAGGGAATCAGGTGACCTCCTGGCCCGGGAAAGGAACAAAGCCCAGAAGAGGAGGGGCTGGAGGGAGTTTCAGTTTGGGGCTGGCTGGGACATGGAGTGAAGGGCAGACGTGGTTGTCTGGCTCACTGCCCCCCAAAATGGACCCAGCTGAGGGGTCCTGTTCTCTGCACCTACAAGCTCTGTTTTAGACCATGTTCCTGTCGTTTAATAAACCTCTGTTTTACTGGCTGGCTGAGAGTCACATCTGACTGCAAAGTTGGGGTGCAGGACCCTCTGGCTTCCCCAGGAGCCCCGCCTGAGCGGACTCACTGTGGGAAGCGCACGGAGGGGCAGAGGATGCTGAATGCTCCGAGGTCAGACCCAGGAAGCTGTGTGAGCTGTGTGTCCTGCAGACAGTCTGCTCACAGACAGGAGACTTCCCCAGAGTCCTGACTGGCTTCATGGGGAGCAGTTCCAGAGCATCGTCCGGGGACTCCATGACAGCTATCAAATCCCCCCTCACTCTTCTCTTCTGCAGACAAAATAACCACAGTTCCCTCAGCCTCTCCCCATAAGTCACGTGCCTCAGCTCCCTACTCATTTTCATTGCCCTCCACTGGACTCTCTCCAATTTGTCCACATCCTTTCTGTAGTGGGGGCCCAAAACTGGACGCAATACTCCAGATGAGGCCCTCACCAGTGCTGAATAGAGGGGAATAATCCCTTCCCTCGATCTGTGGGCAATGCTCCTACTAATGCAGCCCAATATGCTGTTAGCCTTCTTGGCAACACGGGCACACTGCTGACTCATATCCAGCTTCTCATCTGCTGTAACCCCAGGTCCTTTTCTGCAGGTCCTTTTCACCAGTTCCTTATCCACCTTTCAATTCTCATAGTAGACCCCATCTTCTCCAATTGAACTAATAATTTCCCAATTGTATCAAATGCCTCACTGACATCCAGGTAGATTAGATCATTGGTTCTCAAACTGGGGGTCACAACCCGGTAAGTGGGGGGTCACGAGCCCCAACCCCAGCGCGCGGCTGTAAGTTGCGAGCCCCGACCCCTGCGCCAGGCTGTCAGCTCCGACCCCTGTGTGGAGCTGCGGGGCTACGAGCCCCAACCCGGGCACACGGCTGTGGGTCCCGACCCCTGTGCTAGGCTGTGAGCCCTGACCCCGGTGTGCGGCTGTGAGTCCCGACCCCGACCCCTGCGCCGGGCTGTGAGCCACGACCCCGACAGGGAATCGTGGTTGTGAGCACCGACTCCAACCCCCATACAGGGCTGCAAGCCCAGACCCCAACCCTGGCCAGGAGCGGGGCTGTGATCCCTGAGTCCGACTGCCACATGGGGTTGCAAGTCCTGACCCCAACCAGGAGTGGGGCTATGAGCCCTGAGCTGGGGCATCCAGGAGGCTGTGAGCCCCGATCCCTGTAATGGGGTTTCAGGCGGAGCCCGGCCATGCTGAGGGTTATCAGCCGAGAGCACACACAGGGTTGTCAGCCCCGAGCCCCGCCACCCTCTGTGTTTTAGTCTTAATTTAAAAGCAGTGAGTAAAGGTAAATTCATTTTAAGCCATAGGGTTTAAATTTAGTATTTAACATAGTGTTAAATATCAAAAATGTGTTTTTAATTTTTAAGGGGGGGGTCGCACTCAGAGGCTTGGTGTTCGAAAGGGGTCACCAACACAAAAAGTTTGAGAACCACTGGATTAGATCTACTGCATTTCCTTTGTCTAAAACCTCAGTTATCTTCGCAGAGAAACAGATCAGGTTGGCCTGGCAGGACCCACCGATTGTAAAACCAGGTGATATTTTATCCCAGTTACCGTTCACCTCTTTGTCCTTCATTACTTTCTCTCTCAAAATTTGTCCCAAGACCTGGCAGACAGTTGAGGTCAAATTAAAAGGCCTGTAGATACCTGGACCACGTTTTTTTCCATTTCTTAAAAATAGGAACTATATTAGCAATTCTCCACTCCCCCACCCCGAGTTTACAGAGTCATCAGAAATCCTTGCTATTGGGCTTGCAATTCCATGTGCCAGTCCCCTTACTCTGCATGGATGGAGCTTATGGGGTGCTAGGGGCTGCAGTGAGTGGGGTGGGAGGACCCAGTAGGGGGCACTCGCCCCTTCTAGTCTGTGCCAGCCCCAGCATAGTGCTCAATTTGTGCTATTTTGGGGGTTGTAAATCTAAGCTCCTGAGCGCTTGTCACTAAGGAGCCCATGTGCAGTGCAGCCTGGTCATAGAATCATAGAATATCAGGGTTGGAAGGGAGCTCAGGAGGTCATCTAGTCCAACCCCCTGCTCAAAGCAGGGCCAATCCCCAATTTTTGCCCCAGATCCCGAAATGGCCCCCTCAAGGATTGAACTCACAACCCTGGGTTTAGCAGGCCAATGCTCAAACCACTGAGCTATCCCTCCCCCCTGGCTCCCTGGCCCAGCTCCCCACGCTCTGTGCAGCACAGTGCAACTAGATGTGGGATTCTTCACTTGTCCTAATCTACTGTGCTGTGTGGCTGTTAAACAGCTGCTCCGTCCCACCCCAGAGGTGGCTGCATCTCAGTGCTGGGCAAAGGATCCCTGTATAAATAGCCCCTGCGCCCCACCCCAGAAGTGGCTACATCTCAACCCCAGGGATGAACTGAGTGACTGGAATACAAGTGACTCTAGTCCTGGGAGTGACCAGGGCTGCTGGGCCTCTTGCCAGGGAGGTGGGCAAGAGATTGGGGCCCTGAGGTGGTGCAAAGCCGGGGCCGAGATTCTTCTGGCCATGGGAGCCCAGTGACTCAGTCAGTGCCCTGCTCCCAGCCAGCCCTCCCCATTCACCGAGCCCTTCGTGCCAGCCATGTCGCTCTGAGGCGCAGTAGGTGCCACTCGGTAGGTCACCTACAATCACACGGTTTCTTTTCGCTACCTCGACTGGGCAACGGGTAATGAGAGGTGGATAACGGATTCTCCAGGCCAGGACTACAGACCTGCTCCCCCGCTACGCCAGGGATGCCCCGCTGGTCCCATCTCTGCCCCAAGAGCCTCCCCCTGCAGTCCCTGGTAGGGAAGGGATTGCCCCACTGCCAGCGCCCAGCAGGCCTATGTGTGACATGAGTTTGGGGGTCTCAACCCCGTCCCTAGGGGGATGGGTCCATGCTCTGACGGGGATTAGCTGACAGCCAAGGACTGGCCAAGAGTGCCCTCCCCGCCTTCTCGGGCAGGGCAAGGGGTGGAGTACAGAGTGATCTGCTGTGGGGCCCAGGCCCTCAGTCTCTGGGGCTGGCAGCACTGCCCCAGCGATGAACCTCCCCCAGGGGCAGGGAGCAGCTGCCGGGTCCAAAGCATCCCAGCAACCACTGGCCATTCGGCACCAGCCAGGGGAAGGTCTCGCACCCAGGCCATTCTGGATCAGAAGCGTGTGTGGGGAGATGGGAGCTGAACACGGACCCCTCTCCAAACTCCCAGCAGCCCCCAGGGCCTCGTCCCTGCGATCCCTCTACCGCCATGGGCACAGGGACCCTCAGCCAGCCCCCCCATAGGGCCCAACAGTGGGGAACCCAGCCCCTTACCTGGCTGGTCCCTCCCATGGCCTTGACGCTGGCCCCAGTTCAGCCCCGTTCCCCCACTCTGCAGGGCTCTGGAGAAGCCTCCACTGGCAGCTTTGACACTGGCGCTCTGTGGCAGCTCCTGCCGAGGCCCCAGGGCCCAGGCCGGGCAGCGCTGCCCTCCCAGGGGGCTCGTTAGCCAGGGCCATGCAGAAGCCTGGGGCCCAAAAGCCAACCATGGCTCCCCAGCCGGGAGCGGGTTTCCTTGACACCTGGGTACCCCAGGGGGCCAGATCCTAAAGAGCAGGAGGGGAAGATGCAGAAAGAGGAGAGCTGTGCCCGGGGCCGTGGAGCAGGGGGATGGGACAGAGCGACGTTTAAACCAGAGGGGCGGAGGGCGCGCCCCATCTTCCTCAGAGCCCTGGGCTGGCCTGTGCCCCCTGGCCCCAGGGGTGGGGGCTGGAAAGTGACTTGCCTTGCCCCAGAGTGCCAAGGCCACTGGCTGTACCGGAGAGACAGGGCAGCTGCAGGAAACCGCCCCCCTCACCCACCCCCCACCCCGAGCCGGGCTCCGTGGGGCCAGGATTCAGGCCTGGGGAGCTTTAGGCCTTGTGGAGGGGACTCCAGCACTGGGGAAAGGGCCAGCTCGACTGCCCCAGAGCCCAAGGCTTGCGTCACACCCCCATCCCCCACGCCAACGGCCCTGCCCTGAAGGGACCCATCTAGGGGCAGAGCAGAGCTCAGGCTCTGTAGCCCCAGCGTGCCAGTCCCACAGCCGGCAGGCAACGCGGGTGCTGTCCCAACAGGAACTGGACTGAGCCCCTCTCCACAGCCACCACCCACTGTCAGGCACTGCTCCCCTGGGACAGATTCGAACCCGTGCCCCAGAGAGGAGAGACGCCCCCTACCCCCGCCAGCCCAGAATATTATTATTCACCTTACATAGCACTGTCCAGCAAAGCACTTCCCAAAGGAGGTCAGTGTCATCATCCCCACTGTACACATGGGGAAACTGAGGCAGAGGGCAGGGAAGGGATTTGCTCAAGGTCACCCAGTGGCAGAGCCAGACATAGACCTCCAGCCTGCTGCATCCCAGTTCAGTGCTTTACCCACTAGGCCACACTGCCTCCCTTGAATCATAGAATCATAGAATATCAGAGTTGGAAGGGACCTCAGGAGGTCATTTAGTCCAACCCCCTGCTCGAAGCAGGACCAATCCCCAATTAAATCATCCCAGCCAGGGCTTTGTCAAGCCTGACCTTAAAAACTTCTAAGGAAGGAGATTCTACTACCTCCCTAGGTAACGCATTCCAGTGTTTCACCACCCTCCTAGTGAAAAAGTTTTTCCTAATATCCAACCTAAACCTCCCCCACTGCAACTTGAGACCATTACTCCTTGTCCTGTCATCTTCTAAAAGAAGACTCTGTGGCCATAGCTCGGGAGCGGCTTTCCCTCCACGCACTGCCAGGGGGAGCCATGAGATGTTTAGTATTGTCTGTCCCAAGTGTGGGGAGGCACGAGCCACCCCGGGTCCCACACAGGTGCCTCTGTCCAGATGGCACGAAGCCGAGTGGGCCCATCAGCTTTGGTGCCCCTCTTGCCCCCCAACATTCAGAAGTCACTAGTCAGGCCTCAAAATCATGAGATTTGCTTAAAAAATCACAAGATTTTAATATTTTTTTGCATTCTGGCGTGGCTGTGTTTGGGAGGTGCGAGGTCTGGGACTTCTCCTCCACGCCGAGGGTGGGCACTTTATCTAACGAAAGCGAAGATTCTTCGTTACTGATCCCATTCCAACTCACCCACTGCTGGGCTCACCATGCAATGATGGGCGTTGGCAACGCTGGCCATTTAAGGGTTAAAGTGTGACAGGGTGTTGGTCTACCCTGGCACTAGAAGGGCAGCAGGAAGAGCAGCAGCCCCACAATTGAGCTGCCTTGGAAATTTGGGGGTGTGTGTGGAACCCTTATGTTTTCACCCCTTGCAAAAAATTTTCAAAAGCCAAAAATGTATATGTGTGTGTGTGTGTGTGTGTGTGTGGTTTTTTTAATCCCCTCCCATCCACTTTCCAGTGGCAAATGAGAAAAGGACAAAGGGCAGAGAAATGGGGGAGGGAGGGGTAATTTTTTGAAGGCTTTTTTTAAATTGCTCATCAAAAACCTGAAATGTTTAGAAAGAAGCAATTTTTTTCTTCAACACTGTCAAGAAAAAGGCCAATTTACCAACAAAAAAGCTCAGGCTTTAGTTAAAAGAGGAGCGAAAGAAGCAGGGCTGAAATAGGTACAGAATATAATGAAAGGAGGGGGGTGCTCCTATTTGCCCCCCCCCTTCACCTGCCCCAGTGTTACAAGAGCAATGGGACGCTCTGTGAAAGCAAATGTCAAGGGAAGTTACATAATTAGCCAGGGGAACTCACTGCCACTAGATGTCACTGACATTGCAAGCCTGGCAGGATTCAGACAAGGATGGTGGGGGGTGGGGGAGCAAGGGTGTCAGGACAGAATTTAGAAAACAGGGCACAAGGCCACTGCTGACTGTCAGGATGAGGGAGATATGCCCCCCTCCCCCGACTGGTTATGTCATCATTAGCCACTAGAGGGGGTTCTTGCACCTTCCTCTGAAGTCGCTGGTGCTGGGGTGGCTGGCCCCATTGATCTGATTTGGGGAAGGAGGCAGCAGGGAGAGGGCAGGGTACTGGGCTAGATGGGTCCTGTGACGCTAGCAGACCAGGTGCCAGCTCATGCCCAGGCCTCACTGAACACTGACAAATGCAGAGCTTGACCCAGCCTGTGTGTTAGCCGTGTGACAACAGCTGCTGATCAGCGTGTGTGGAGTGTTTCGACTTGTGGAATTGCTTGCAGGATTGATCTCTCCCATAACCTCTGTAGCCCATGGTATAAAGTTAGAATGAACGTTTGCATCGTAAACCTATGTAACTGCTCTACACCACTGAGTTTGCAAGGCAGCTTGCGTCCACCTAACACTGCGTCTACACTAAAATTTGGCTCCCGCTGATGTAACTCACCTGCTTTGCTGACTTAATCATGCCACTTCCCCCAGTCAGCGTAGTTAGGTCAATGCAGTGTCAGTGTACATACTGCGTTGCTTACATCGACTGTCCCGCAATGCCCCACACTGACAGTACAATCGATACCACACACCACAGACACAAAGAGCCAGGTGTACACACACACAAGTGCTGTAACTACTGTGGCGGCTGCATGCAGGGCGATTTGATTTTGTAGTGTAGCCGTGGCCTGTGTAATTCCCCCAACAGGGGAGAAGCATGAATTAGTGTAAAGTGCTGGGCCTGCCCATTGAAACCAAACGAGCCATTGCGAAACATCTTACTGATTGCCTCTGTTGTTAGATATTTCACTGCGTGTTTGTGTGTTCTCCCTGTGTGCTGCCCCAGCTCTGTGCAGACAGCCAGCACAGCAGACCTTGAGTGAACCGCCCAATGACCACAAGATCTGTTAAGGGATGAAGGCACCTGCCCAGGTTTATTGTTGACAAGGCATGCTAATAGCACCTGGCAGATTCTACGAGGATACTAAGACACGTATGCCTGTGACAATGGACACAGCTCAGTGAATGGCGGGACTTTCCATTTCCCCCTTGGCTGGACCAACACATTCTCTCAGAGATACCCTGATACAAACAAGCTGCCCCTCTGACTTAGATACTGCCCTCTGACCTGGCTAGTTATTGTCCATTTTTTTTTGTACATGTTGGTTTGATTAAAACATTTGTATTTATTACGTTGCTATTTGACCTGAGAGCAGGAAAGGAGTATGGATGAGAGCAGGAAAGGGGCACTGAGGGCAGCCCCCTGCCGTCCCCCCCCCCCAAATGAGGGGCCCTGGATCTGGCTGCAGGAGGTCTCCGCCCTCCTCATAATGGTGGACGGGTGGAGAGTTCACACCAGGGCACTGAGCAGCTGAGGGGGATGTGGGGAGATGGGGGGGCATCACTGGAGGAGTCAGTGTGTTCTTTGCTGGCTCCCCATGCCCCCCCCCCGGAAAGGGGGCCCCAGGCTGCTCCCCCCAGGGACTGTCAATCATTCAGTGAGGAGCCGTCCCAGCCCCTCCACCCCAATGGGGCCTGGCTTGGCCACCAGATCCAAGGTTCCTGCTGCTTGGCCCCTGCTGATCTGTCCTCCCCCCACCCCCTGCCAGGACATCATTGAGGACAAACTGGACAAGAATCTGTGGCCCTTTTTGTCAGACCCGGTCCCTACCACCAGCTCCCAGGCTGCTGTCAGGTAAGGCTGAGCCTGGCTGGGCTGTGGGTGGCATAGCCCTGACACACACACCCCAGGGTGTAGGAGCCTGTGTGCCTGGGAGTGTGTGGTCAGGACCCTGCCCTCTACGGGGGAGGGGATGTCCAAGAGCCTGGAGCCCTGGACCCCTCTTACCATGTCCCCCGCACCCCAGCAGTCCCTCAACACCCCAGGGCCCAGGATGGAGGAAAGGGACTGGCCGAGCTTTAGACAGACCCCCAGCCCAGCGCAGGTGCCACCCTCCCCTACTCCCTCTGGCCTGCTTTGGGACTCCTGTCCCACTCCCTTGGGCAGGACCTGCCCCGCAGCCTCCTCCAGGCCCTGCCCTTCCATCTGGCATTCCCTCAGCGAGCCCCTGGTATCCACACTGCCCCTCTCTCCCCCCAGCGCCCGCTTTCGGCATTGGCACAAGAACAAGCCAGCGGCCGAGTACCGGACGGGCCCGCGCCTCATCATTTACGTGCTGGGTGGGGTGTCCATGTCTGAGATGCGCTGCGCCTACGAAGTGACCCCGGCCATCAAGGGCAAGTGGGAGGTGGTGATCGGTGAGTGGGGCGAGTCCTGGGGGGAAGGGCGGCTGGAATGCCCAGGTCAGGGAGAGTTGGGACCCCCTGGGAGGGGGAGACCCTAGAACTGCCTGCCCAGCACCCACAGGGCTCCCATGCTACCCTCTGTTCTCCCACACCCAGGGGCCTGGGAACAGATGTGCTTGCCCCACATGGCCTGTATCTAGCCGCCTGATCTCCTGGCCTCTGTCTCCCCCGGCCTCTCATTGCCCAGGGACCATGTGTGGGGGCCCAGTCAGACACCCCCAGTAACTCCCATAGGGATATGGCTCACCCCCTGCACACACCCCTCGAAGACCCAAGGGTGAGGAACACTGTCAGCGCGGGGATTCTTGCCTGGCTGTGCAGGGTACAGCGGCACGAGGGGTGCGGTGCCAGGCCAAGGGGGATAGGAGACAGTCCCTCGCCCCCTGCACTAGAGCAGGGTCCAGCTGCAAGGATGGGGGTGATGGTGATGCCAGCCACATACCTGCCTCACTGTGCCCACCACTGCCAACCACCTCTCTCTCCCCCAGGTTCCAGTCACATCCTGACCCCCAAGCGCTTCCTGGATGACACCCAAACCCTGAACCAGCTGGCCCCCGAGGAGGCCTAGAAGCAGCCCCCTCCCCCCAGAGACTCTGCCCCCCACAGCTCGCTGACCCCAGCTCCACCTCCTCTTCTCAACAAGGCATCTTCCCCCCTACTCTGGGCTGCGGTGTCAGTTCTTGGGCGGGGGGAGGACCCCCAGGTTGCTTGGCTGTTCAGGCAGGGGGCAGGCCAGGCTTCCTCCCGTCTTTGCAAGTCTTTGCCTCCCGTTAACAGCAGCCGGGAGGGAGGGAGAAGCTAGGAATTGCACACCCGCCCCGCAAGGCAGGTCGGTCTTTCCCAGAGGCTTGGGGAGAGGCTCTGCTTTCACTTTGGCCCGTTCGCTCCATCTGACGCTGTTGTGGGCCAGATGTAAACCAAGCTGGCTGGGTTTCAGTCCAACACTCATTGCAGGGCCTCTTGGAGAGGCACCAAGTCCCAGGGTTAAACAGGGCGCCTTGGGGCTCCCAGCTCCCTGCACAAACAGCAAAATCTCATACCCAGGGGGACTGTTCTTAATGTTTCCTCTGAATAGTGCGTGGTTCCTCAGTTTCCCCTAGGCAGTTCTTAAGTATCTAGGTGGTGGGGTAAGGGTGTATGATCGTTGCAGATCCCTAGAGGGCAGGTGTGTGCAGGGGTCTGGACACAGAGAATGGCCGACACCCTGTTTCCTGGCAACTGATGGTCTGGGCCCTTCCCCCCTGCAAGGTGAGAGCTAAAGGGGTTGGAGAACAAAGGAATCAGGTGCCCTCCTGGCTGGGTAAAGGGACAAAGCCCAGAGGAGGAGGGGCTGGAGGGAGTTTCAGTCTAGGGCTGGCTGGGACATGGAGTGAAGGGCAGACGTGGTTGTCTGGCTCACTGCCCCCCAAAATGGACCCCCCAGCTGAAGGGTCCAGTTCTCTGCACCTACAAGCTCTGTATTAGACCATGTTCCTGTCATCTAATAAACCTTCTGTTTTACTGCGAGAAGCAGCGCGGGGCGAGGGATGTGCTGGCCACGGCTTCCTGCAGCCCCCGTTGGCCTGCAGTGGGGAACCGCGGTCAGTGGGATCCGCGGTCGGCCAAACCTGCGGACGCGGCCGGTAAAGAAACTGGCCCGGCCCACCAGGGGGCTTACCCTGGGGGGCTGTGTGCCAAACGTTACCGACCCCGGTGCTACAGCAATCTCCCATACAGCAATGGCTCTTACAAGACAGAGTAAGTTAGAACAACCCAGAGTCTAAAGCTCAGGTGTATTTGAGGATCTGGGCCAGTACTTGGCTGTTTCTATAGTAATGACCCCTGAGCAAGCAGTGTAATGTACATGCTTATCACTGAGCTTGTCCAGAGGCTGCATAGAATCATAGAATATCAGGGTTGGAAGGGACCTCAGGAGGTCATCTAGTCCAACCCCCTGCTCAAAAGCAGGACCAATCCCCAGTTAAATCAGAATGACTAGATGTCCTGATGTGTAATAAAAACACTTTGAATCATAAAAAATCAACCCAGCCTACTTTACAGGGCCTGATCCTTCTCTCCCTTACAGCATGTGAGCAGTAGGAGAATGGCTAATACGGGCCAGTATTATGGTTGTTGTATTCTATTTATAAAAGTATAATACTGGCCAGTATTATAGTTACTGTATCGTGCTATAAAACAACAAAATAAATAGAAAAATAAAAAATACAAATGAATGTTTTGAATTAATTTGGGGAAAAGAATTTACAGCGCAGTACAAGGATTTAAAACATTTAAAACATTCCTTTCTTTCTCTCCAGTATTATAATCTCTCTTGTTCCAATTTTGGGTCGCAGGAGCGAGTAGTATAAAGGCCCTACCATCAATCAAACGTTAACCCCACCCCTTGACCCTGTAAGCCCTGCACACAGGTCACTGGAAGTCCCACCTCATGGGAGTATTACTTCCAGGGTCAAGGCGGACACATGTCTGGAAGCAAGGTGTGTCATGTGACCCCTGTAAGAACTCCTCCCACTGTACTCTGCTGATCAGGATGGATTTTGCCCTGACAGGAACGACTCGAGAGAAGATTTGACCAATCAGGGGGAGTTCCGGGGTTTGTGTGACCCCTCTAAGAACTCCTCCCACTGCCCTATACCAATCAGGAAGGGTTTCAGCCGCTGGGGACCACCCCGAGAGGAGATTTGTCCAATTGGGGGGAATTCTGGGGCGGGGTGACCCGTCAGGAAGTGGCTCGTGTGACCCCTCTAAGAACTCCTCCCACCACCCTCTACCAATCGCGATGGGTTTTGGCCACAGAGGACAGCCCCGAAAGGAGATTCGACCAAAATGGGGTGGGTTCTGGGACGGGGTCAACCGCCCAGAAGAGGGTTGTGTGACCCGTCGAAGGACCCCTTCCAACGTCCTCTGCCAATCAGAGTGCAGCACCATCACCTCATAAGTCCCAGCGCTGGGAAGAGGAGGCCATCTCTTACCAAGAAGACATGTTTTAGAAATTGTGGAAAGGCTGAGAGGAAACGTGGACTCCTTTACCACTCCTGTGAGACCTTCAGACTTTGTTTTAGCGCCGAGGACCTTTGGAGTTGTGTGGAGAAAGCGCTACAGCAGCGACAGTTCTGAAGAGGATGAGAGAGAAGCCAAGGGGATTCCTTTGGCCCAGCCATTGATGGATATGCCAGAATCCGACCCTGAAGCCCAACTGCTCATGAGACACCCCCATGAGCATGGTGGCCTCTCGTCATCCGCCACCCTGGAGGAGGAAGGCCATCATGGCGTGGGGGAGGCACTGGCAGACAAGGTGAATGGAAAAGACGTAGCTCAGGTAAATGAATGATTAAGAAGTGACGGTCGATGATTGGGTGTAATGGGGTTAGGAACCAGGGGTTGTGTAAATCTAAAAACAAGCAGTGGGAACTTACGCTTGTTTCTTGTCTGAAAATCTCTCGACAGCTTGACGATGCCTTTCTCGAGGACCCGGAGGCCCTGGACGGCGTTGCATCAAACAGCGAAGGTGAACCAGGCCCGCCTTGTTTTTGCTCAACGCCGCTAGAAATTGTTGAAGATGACTCCGAGGAGGACGGCTATGAGGAGTTTAGGAGAGGCTTGGCATGGAACTCGCTGAGCCAGTGCCACGTCACGAGCGTAAAAATGTTATGCGGACTATTGTACACGTTGCTGTTTATGCTGTTCTTCATCACTGTCTTAGGGAAAAGCTTTTTGAAAATGGTGAGGGCTGTGTCATAAATGCCCCAGCCCAATGGCACCATGCCTGTGTGACTTGGACTTCAATGGATAGAAACTGCAAGCTCTGGGGCCTGTGTGCTGAGCTGTGTTTGGAAAGCTTATTGAACACTATTATTGCCATAGGTTATGTTATGCAACATCTGTGCCTAACCCAAGAACATTTAGCGCAAGCGGTGACCTTGAGAAATGCTGTGCAATTCAGTGGAGACCCTGACCGTGTTTTAAAGAAAATGTCCAAACTGGAAGATGCCTGCTTACAGCGTTACATTGACCGTCTGGTCCACACAAAAACTGACAGAACCCTGCTTAAGAAAAAGACTATTTGTAAGAAATCTAAAAGGATTAATTGAGAGAATGATGAGGGGACAAACATGCAATATCAAACTTGGTCACTGTACATTTTAAAAAATTGAATGAAAAGGGCTTTGTGATTATCTGTGTTTCTGTTAGAAGGTCTCTGGCCCTTAAGTGAGCTAAAAGTTTTAATGGAGATCTGGGTTTGTTTTCAAGAAGCTGTATGACTTTTAAATTGAAAAAAATGGTTTGTGAGAACCTAGCTCTTGTGTCTTTGTGTAAAAGAGACCCATTTACAGCAACAAACTGTGAAGTGGGAGGGGAACAAATCCTAAAAATGTGTTTACAGTGTAACCCTTCTGCCCATCAGAGTTGGCAACAACAGGGGTCTAGGTTCAGTATCTAGGAGTTCCATTCCAGTAACACAATGCAAAACCAGGTCAAGCCCCCACCAGTGGGGCACTGAAGCTCCCCTACGACAAGTTGAAATCACTGAAAACTGTGTTAAGTAGTACGGGGGCCTCAGAGCTTGGACACCATGAACCCAAGGTGAATTCAGCTCTGCAGTCTGTAACCAAACTCCTAATAGAATTAAAATTCTCTCTGATATTACATAATAGAGAGAAGGTACAATTGGTGTTTGGGGTCCTCAGAAGGGGGCTCACACCACTAGGCACAAACCTCCATCCTCAAACTCTCTCAATTCACTAGCTTTTGCAATCCTTGTCCCTTGCCTAGCGAGTGCTACTTAGTTGATGGTGAGTCCCTCCGTCATAAAAGGCCAAGTACAGTTCCACTGTCCTTGGTTCACATAATCAGGATAACGACACTTTATTCTTCCTGCCCCAATAACAGAGACACTGGGGATCCCACAGCAGCCAAAGTGACCGTTTGGGCTCCTGTGGGCTCATGCTAGGCGGGGTGGGTGTGCCTGTGCAAACGAGATCAGCTCCTGAAGTCCTTTTCCACAATTCACCACCAGATGTCAGGGTAGAGCTCATCCTGCCTCTGCTTACAACACGAAAACAAAACAGGGATGGTTCAGACATGTGTTTGAGTACAACAGAGTTGCCTCATCCTGTTGAACTGAATGGTTTTAACCACACCCCCACTGAATAGTGAAGGTAACTGTGATTCCTTACCCTTGCTGCTATAGGGATAAATTTGATGGGTGTGCACCCATAGTAAGGGAGGTGGGTGGGTGAGTTCAGATTAATATGAAATGAAATAAAACCTCAGGAATTTGCAGATGCTATTGGGCAGTTAAATATAATCCCTGGAGTTGGTAGAGCACTACTGGACAGTGAAAATGACCCAGGAATTGGCAGAACTCTACTGGACAGTTTAAAGGACCCAGGAACTGGCAGAACTCTACTGGACAGTTTAAATATGACCCAGGAGTGGTTTTGAATGCTATGGGTCACTCTTTCTAGCAATTCAAAGCCATTAAAAGTTTAAAATACTATATTTACCAAAAAAAACCCAAAACAACCAACCAAAAAGCCCCACCACACACATTAATAATCAAGGTGGACCATTTCCAGCACAAATCCAGGTTTCCTTACAATGTAAGTGATCACTTTAGATAAGCTATTACCAACAGGAGAGTGGGTTTGTTTTTCTTTGGGGGGGGAGAAAACCTGGATTTGTGCTGGAAATGGCCCACCTTGATTATCATACACATTGTAAGGAGAGCGATCACTTTAGATAAGCTATTACCAGCAGGAGAGTAGGGTGTGGGGAGAGAAAACCCTTTGTAGTGATAAACACTCATTTTTTCATGGTTTGTGTGTATAAAAACATCTTCTGTATTTTCCACGGTATGCATCCGATGAAGTGAGCTGTAGCTCACGAAAGCTTATGCTCAAATAAATTGGTTAGTCACTAAGGTGCCACTAGTACTCCTTTTCTTTTTGTGTTTTAAACTCTCTCTCTCTCTCTCTCTCTCTCTCTCTCTCTCTCTCTGTGTAAAAAAAACATAGGTGGGTTTTTTTAAAGTATATGGCTGCAAACTGATAGTAATGGTGTGTTTCAAACTAACAGGGTGTTTTTTTACTGTGCAAAATGTGTTTTAAACTGGATTTTAAATGTTGATTTTAAAAGCAGTTTGGTTTTTATTTTGCAAAATGAGGTGTATTTAAAAAAAATGTTTGCGGGTTTGTTGTTTTTTGTTTTAAAGTGGTAGAAATAAACTCAAAACTCCTGTTTGTTGTGCAGCCTGAAATGGATTATTTTGTTTGAAAGCTCTGACTTTTTAAATAGAAAAACACCCTAATGAATATTTTATTTTTAACTTTACAAGACAGTTTCATGTGATTTATAATAATAATAATCATCATCATATTATCTGCTCCACCGTACGGTGAAAACATGAGAGACCCTTAGACCAGAGCGTAAACAAGCTTAAAAGAAAAAGAAAAGAGACAGCTGAAAAGAAAAATTCACCAGATGGATGGATGAAACCCAGTAAATATATTGTGTTTGTGAGGTTATGAGGTTTTGTATTTTAAGTAAATACATCGGTGTGGGTGAGAAAGATGGTAAAGTTAAGTTTTGTAATATGTCCCTTCCCCCCTAATCGGGTATGTGCAGTTCTCCTGACAATGCTGTAGTCAAAGCTACAGGGACACCTCCACCAGACCAGCCAAAGAACCAGAAATCTGCTTTGAGACCTTTAACAACTCAAAACAGCACAAGAGTGCAGATGAAGCATCAGGGCAGTCCAAACCTCAAATACGTCAAAGCCAAGGACAAAACAAAAGACTCTGGTGAAAACCAACCACGCAAACACAACGCCAGTTCCTCAGCGGCCACCTCCACACCAAGCCCTGAGAAAACCGTGAGTGAAAACGCCCACCTACGATGCTTCGTTCAGAAGACTGAGGGACGTTGTATCCTCGGGGGTTCTAAAAGAACGGTATTCTAAAAAAGGTTTGGGGAAAATATGATGCCTCGTTCAGAATACCGGTGAATGGTGTATCTTCAGGGGGTCTAAAAGAACGGAGGGCTGGAAAGCACATCAACAAAGCAAAAGCTTTGGTGGGTGACTTTTTGAAAAATATTTCAATTTTTGGCTCTGCGCAGGCGTGACTAGTCGTGGAAAGGGGCCTGGGTAAAAGGGGTACCCGCAAGGATACACATCAGCTCAGGTGTAAACAAAAGGGGGGATAGCGCTTGGTGGACAAACAAATGGCTGCCAAAAAGTTCCAGGCCAGGATCGCTGTAAAAATTTTAAAAAGAGCTAAAGAGGTAATGGGGAGGGGGGACAAAAAGAGATGCCCTCGACTGGAGGCTCTCAAACTGGCATGTCTGAAAATGGGGAGGTGGAATCAGACTCTCACACAGAGTCTGGTTTAGAAAATTCCCCAGAGGGCTCTCTAGAATGATGGGTCCCCATCTTCTCCCGATGACCCTCACGGAGGCGCCTCGGAGTCTGACTCTCAAATAGCATCTGATGTAGAAGATGCCGCTGATGGTCCCGTAAAGGAACCCCCAAGTAACCCTGAAAATACAGAGGTGTGTATGGAGAGAGTGAGAAGTTGGCAACGTGAATTACCTACATTTGGGGGGTCGGTGTATTGTGAGGAATTTCATTTTGTCAATCTTGAGCGAATAAATTCAGCTCAGCAGGTTGTTGAAGCCATACACAGGGGGATACAGTTAGTTCTCGATGATGTTAATGGTAGGGTAGGCCCTGATGATTATGTTCAGTTACATTTAGAGAGCTGTAATTTAACTAAGCCATTGTTTTTGGTCTGAAGAACTAGGGATGAGCTGTCTGCTGAGGATTTCTTCAATCAGACCTCAAAGCTGCCACAGAGCAATAAAGTTGCATGTCAATGGGACATTGCACCTTGTTGTGACAGTTGTAAAAAAATAGGGGTGGGGACCGCTCATAGAGTTTTAAATTCTATCCTCAGTAGTCAAATCATCCATAAAAAAGAGACAATGTTTAGTAGACCTGACTTACACGGGTACCCATCTGTGTTTTGCACGTGGACTCTTGGCTGTCATGTCCGACCATAAACCTACGGACGCGGAATCGTTAGCAAGGGCGAGAAAGTTGCATGAGAAACTGGGCTGGTCAGATCAAAAAAAGATTATGCTCTGTGATGTAGCAATGTCTGAACAGCATTTAGGAGTCAACATACAGGTGGTGCTGTATGCGGCGAAAGGGGCTTTTTTAAAACGGGGGGGGGGCAGTTTACCCCAAGACTTATTTCATCCTGTTGCACGATGAGCATTACTAGGGGGTTCTGGTTGTGAAAAAGTTGTTTGGAGCAAAAAATTATGGTGAGTTTTGCCCCACGGTGCACAGTCACGGCCACTCTTGCAGGTCCAGCTGCTGCCTCTGCTTGAGCATAACATGCTCAGACAGCGTGGACGTGCAGCTGAGGTGTCCTCGCTGTAGACTGTATTGTCAGTCCAGAGAGCGTTTAGACAGACACATCGACTGGGCGTCGACAGAACAAGTTGAATGCCTGTCTAAAACGTTGTGCGATAAGGGTCAGTCTTACGTGGACAAGTGGCACAGGTGTAAAGGGAGGCGCTATAAGCGGGGTCAGGCTTTGATCGCTGGTGATGTAGACGGTCACCTCGGTTTTATGGACAGCCTTAGAAAGCCTGAATCCTCAGAAAAGTGTATTTGTTATGATTCTGAATACACATAGGAGACTGGGTTGCACACTCCCAATTACATATTTGCTATGTCCCTCAAGCTGGAAAAGTCCTGGGAATTTAAGGGTGATGAGTGTCTTTCTGTGTTTGTTCAGACCTTTATTGGCAAAGAGTTCCGGGTCTACACGTTCCAGGCACACAATTCCAAAGGTTACGATGCATACTTCATCATTAGACAGTTAATGAAGGAAAAGATGTGCCTAGAACTGATCACTCAGGGTAGTAAAGTAATGTGTGTGGAAGGTAAGGTCCTGGGCATTCGTTTTATAGACTCTTTAAACTTCTTGCCCATGAAGCTTGGTAAGCTCCCGCAGGTGATGGGGTTTGAAGGGTGCAAAGGGTATTTTCCACATTGTTTGAACACTTTAGAAAATCAAAATGACGTGGGGCCTATGCCCGATGTGGAGCACTATGGTGTAGAAAGCATGATGCCCAGGGAAAAAGCAGAGTTTCTCGACTGGTAGCAGGCCCACAGGTAGGAGACGTTTGACTTGCAGAAAGAGCTCGTGTATTACTGTCAGCAGGATGTCAAAATTTTGAGACAGCCTTGTATCCTCTACAGAAAAGAGATTATGAAAAAGATGGAGAAGGGAGATCTAGTAGAGAGAGAACCTGGTAAATTCACCAAGATAAAACTGTGTATAGATCCATTCTGGTACATAACACTGGCATCTGTCTGCATGGCTATGTACAGATTTATGTTTTTGGAGCCTAACACAGTAGCTCTTCTCCCTCCAGACAATGATCACAGGCAGGAAAAAGATATTCGACCCCATCTGTTCAGTAGCTGTTGAATACCTCTCACAAAGAAACTATACAAATACGTCATGCTTTACAGGGTGGGGAACTACAGGTAGGCTCCTACTCTTTAGACGGTTATGCCAGTGTTGACAGGGTACACACAGCCTTAGAGTTTAACGGGTGTTCTTTTCCATGCTTGTGCCACCTGTCATTGTGAAAAAGCACAAAACCCTATGACGGGGACAACTTTTGGGTTTCTTTATTACAAGACGCAGCTCAAGACCGACTATCTGAAACAACTTGGTTTTGTAGTGAGGACTCTTTGGGAGCAAGAGTGGGAAGTGATGAAAGAAACAGACAGGGAGGCCAGTTGCCCTAGCCTCTCGTGCCTAGGGATGCTCTTTTTGGGGGAAGGACAAACGCTATGCACCTATATTACAAACTTAACTCCAGGGAAGAAATCCACTATTATGATTTTACCAGCTTCTACCCTTTTGTAAAGAAAAGCAAAGAATACCCTCTCGAACACTCCGATATAGTTTATGACAAATTTGGACCCCTTGCAAATTATTTTGGAATTGCAAAAGTTAAAGTGTACCCCACACAAGGCTTCTTTTTCCCATTGTTACCTGTCAGAGTGGGTGGCAAGCTTATGTTCCCGCTATGCCGAACCTGTGCGGAAACCGAGCAGCGGGAGATGTGCATCCATACTGACGAGGAGAGGGCCATCCTGGGGACTTGGTGCACGGTGGAATTGAACGCGGCCATAGCGAAGGCGTACGCGGTGGCAAAAATATATGAAATCTGGCTTTTTAATGAAAAATCTGATGTACTCTGAAAAGACTTCATCAAATGACACCTCCACCGGAAACAAGAGGCTTCAGGGTACCCCAGCTGGTGCACAGACGAAGAAAAACAAAATAAGTACATGAACGATTTCTACCAGAAAGAAGGCGTGCGTTTGTGCCAACACGAGATCAGGTTTAACCCCGCTAAATGCCAAATCGCTAAACTCTTTCTAAATTCCCTGACGAGTGAGATCCCGCCAGATCAACACATCACCGAGTTTGTGTCGGCAGGCCCGAAAACATACGGGTATAAGCTGTCGGGAGGAAAGGCCTGTATGAAAGTCAAAGGTATTACCCTGAACTTGGCAAACTCTCAATAGATCAACTTTGACAGTTTGAAAGATCTAGTCCTGGACTATTGCACGGGCCTGCGAGAAAACACCTCAAAAAAGAGAGAGGTGCAGCAGCCCTCTATCATAAGGAACAAAAATCAGTGGTAAATAGAGACCAAAACCCTTAAGAAAACACAGAAAATCATTTACAACAAGAGGGTCCTAGGAGAAGGGTTTAAAACCCTGCCCTACAGATTTTAAAATGGATACGAGGTGGAAACACCCCTTTTCTGCAATTCTCGCGGGGCCTAGCAACTGTGGGAAAAGTTACTTTATAAAAAATGTGTTGGATAATGCCAAACAAAACATTGTCTGTTATGCCTGAGAATATTGGATAACCTGGCTATAAAAAGCATTGCAAGATACACATGTCTGGGCTTGTTGAAACACATTTTGAGCAAGGCTAGGCATGCCCAAGAATTTAAATGTATTTTTTACAAAATTCATCGCCATCTGGTCGTTTTGCACTAAGTCATTAGAATACAATTTTAAAATCCGGTCAAAAGATAAACACTTGCTCCGATGATGTAAGAAAAACACTCGGTGATAGTCGCAGGCGACAGAGCGGGGGTCTTGTAATTGTCTATTGTGAAACACAATGCCTGTGGCATTTTTGTTTAAAAATTTCATAATGCTTTTAGGAAACAACATGCTCTTTGGGGGGGTGCCCGTATGAGTCTAAAAGCTCTCCACGTTACGCTCCGCCAGACACAAGGCAAGCCAGTGTTCAGCAGGTTGGTTGTGTGGATGTGCAATACAAACCTAGGGGTCTCTGAGACAGCTTTTCGCCAGGGAGCCAAATCACAAGGGAACACATCTAAGAAATTCTTTTTTGTGTATGGCACCTTGATAAGACACACGAGAGCTGCACGGTGTCCATGTTCACATATAGTCAAGCAGAACGTCTCTCCTCTGATTTCTCTCTATGATGTTGTCAAAAACCCCATGCACGATCAGATTGACGGTGATGGTTAAAGCCTTCCCAAAACGTATTTCTGCTCTCAGGTTCCCAGTTTTAATCAGGGAATAGCCACCGGCGCATTCCTGGTCGGGAGACAGGTCAAAGGCAAACAAGATGTAACTCTGTGGAAACTTCTCATGGTCGATTAACAGAGAACAATCTGTCATGTCTTTACCAGCGTCTGTACCAGATTCATGTATTCTCTCACGCAGCATCCTGCCTCCAAGTCTGGTTGCAGAGGCTTGGTTGGTATCTGTTCACCAGCCACATACAAGGCCACAAAATTAATATCATAATGTTTAAAATGAAAGGGATTTTTCGTGTAACTTCCACTCAAGGCATAGGACAAACCCTAGGACAAGCATTTTGGGTAACTGTCCCAAAAAACAGGTTCTCCTGGTTATTGACCCTGCTGCCCACGGGGATGCTGAACACTTTCATTCCCACGTGGTCCACGGGATATTTAGCATTTGTGGTAAGCAGGGACTCCGCGAGCCCCAGACGAACGCTCAGGGCCATCCGTACTTTCTTCACAAAAAGCGATGCTGATACAATGCGCAATTTAAAGCCTTCGGCTGCACTGCCCATTAAACAGAAAGTGTCTTTACTGCGCGTCAGTTTAATTTTCACATCCACTCCGTTCAACAAATGAGACGTATCTGTTCTGATCTGTCTTTATTTCAATGGTAATGGTATCGATGTGGTGTTTTCTGACAGGAACGTGATGAGGTTTATCGTAGGTGATGGTGACAAACTCATTGTTCCTTCCTCAGACAGGGACACAGCATAACAGGGGAACAGAAAAGTCCCTCACAAACTGGTGTTCTACAATAACTGTGTGCAGATACAAGGACTTAACCCCCCCTGTGATGTCTGCCCAGAAGGGGAATTTTTGGATGCTGCGCTTGGGGCCCAAACCTAGAATGTTAGCTAGCTCCCTGCTGGTAGAAAACATAAAAGGAAAATCAGCGGATTTAAGGCTAACTTTTCTACCCACAGGGTCATAGTTCATGACCACCTCAGGCGGTGGGGGAGGACGAGCCACGGTACTGTTCATATGATCCAATCATTCGGGTATGGACGAGTAATAACCTCGTCGTAGGATAAAACTCTAGGCCATATCTTCAAAGGTGATTTCAAAAGGGGTGTTCTCGCGGATAGTGTTCCAGCTGTGTGTGTGTTGTATTTCCACTAAGCCCACCTTCCAGGCACCCGGGAGACCCAAGGGCTTAATTAGCTGTATTGTAAAGTTCGAGCTGGTGTTTTGAGGAAAAACTGCAGAGCTGGCATTGCTGGGCAAAGTCATGTAACACCTGCCGTCACTCATTTTTCTCTCCCTCAGTCTTTGCAGGAGGAATCTTTTTGTTTGTTTGTGTCTAAACGTCAGAATTGAGAAGCTTCCACCCAGCTGGTAAACTTATCGTCCCCGTCCCCCCGGCAAACCATTTCACCAGTAGCTGCTTTTTTCTCCCTTTTCCTTTCTCCGCTAGAACTTTTTCGATCCGGCAAATCCTGTCTCCTTTGGGGTTTACTTTTTGTAAATCTTCAGGGTAAAAAGATCCAGTAACTGTCTCACCCTCGTAATCTTTTAATCGGTATACAGGTCTCTGGCTCCTGGTTAAGGCTTCATCCACTATAAATATCTCATTGGTAAACGTCTGTTCACAACCTTTTTCAAAAGCTCCTTTGGTTTTAGAGAGAGTCTCACGTGGTCGCCTTTTCTAAAAGGGGCAACAACCGGTTTTATTTTAAAACCATCTCGATCAACCAGTTTCCATATCTTCAGAGAATTGGAAGGGTTAACATCAGTGGGTCTGGTACGTCGAGTTCTGTAAAAGCTCTGGTTGTAACTCTTCATAAAGTCAGGTAACAGGTCAAGGTGGCGAAAGACGTTATGGGCTGTAAAATATTGCCACATCCTCCGCATCTTTTTCAAGTTCTGTTAAATCGCTCCACAACCCCTGCTTTGACTTCATTGTCAGTAACAAAAAGCGTTAACGCTGTGCCGTTTCAACAATCTGCTAAAAGGTCTGTTTCAAAATTCTTTCCACCGATTAGTTTGTCATTTTTGAGGCACGCGACCTTGGCTAAAAATAGCTTTAAAGGCCTTGGATACCTCACCACTCATCTTGTCTTTTAGGCCTAAGGCACAGGCATATTTGGATAGAACGTCTATCACTGTTAAGATGTACTTAAAACCGCTGTTGTGTTTGGAGAACCAGTGCATACGGACCAAATCTGCCTGCCATTGCGCATCCACATCTGAAAGAATGGTCTTGGTTCTTTTAAAACGTATTCGAGCTGGTTTGTGTAAAGTGTAAGCATCCTGGTGTGAAAGCCAAGCTCCTACCTGTCTTCTATTTGAAGTTTTATGATGCTTTTTGGCCACTTGAAAAAGAAGATTGACCCCGTCAAAGCCCCCAACTTTCCTGGGGGTTTAACAGATTTTCTTTAACAGAGCCGTCTGTGGAGACATGACTCTTCCTGGGACTGTCTTTTACGAACACAAGTATCGAGGGGGACACGTTCATTCTGACACATTTAAATAAGTTTTATTAATCGCCTGGTTTAACACAATCTTTTACAGCCGCCTGAAACAAAGGACGCCATGACCCCTACCATGAGGGAGTCTGAGCTGGTTCATTCTTCCATTTTTGTCCTTTTCTGGATTTTCCTCTTGAGATCTGGGTCTCAGACAGGAGCAAAAACAGCTGATGCGCGATGGATTTACTCCCACAGGGCTACCGATGTGCAACTTCTCAAAGGCCTCTAGAAAGGCATCGTCGAGCTGTTGAGAGATTTTCAGACAAAAAACAGTGTAAGCACCCCACTGCCTGTTTTTAGATTTATGCAATGCCAGGTCGATTCCGAACCCCATTACACCCCCATGATCGACAGTCGCTTCTTAATCATTTATTTACCTGAGCGCCATCTTTCCCGTTCACCTTGTGACTCCCCCAAGCCACAATCGCCTTCCAACTTTAGGGCATGGACAATGAGAGGCTGTCACACTCACTGGGGTGCCTCACAAAGGTTTGGATTTTGGGGTCAGGTTCCGACGTAGCCATCAACGGTTGAGTCAAAGGGCCCTCCTCGGAACTGTCACTGCTGTAGCGCTTTCTCCACGCAACTCCAAAGGTCCTCGGAGCTAAAACAAAATCTGAAGGTCTCACGGGGGTGGTAAAGGAGTCCATGTTTCCTCTCAGCCTTTCCACAATTTCTAAAACATGTCTTCTTGGTAAGAGATGGCTTCCTCTGCCCAGCGCTGGGACTTATGGGGTGATGGTGCTGCACTCTGATTGGCAGAGGGCGTTGGGAGGAGTTCTTAGAGGGGTCACATGACCCTCTTCTGGACGGTTCACCCAATCCGAGAACCTGCCCCATTTTGGTCAAATCTCTTCTCGGGGCGGTCCTCTGCAGCCAAAACCCATCGCGATTGGTAGAAGGTGGTGGGAGGAGTTCTTAGAGGGGTCACACGAAGCACTTCCAGACGGGTCACCCCACCCCGGAACTCCCCCCAGTTGGTCAAATCTCCTCTCGGGGTGGTCCCCAGTGGCTGAAACCCCTCCTGATTGGTAGAAGGCGGTGGGAGGAATTCTTAGAGGGGTCACACAAACCACTTCCAGACAGATCACCCCACCCCGGAACTCCCCATGATTGGTCAAACCTCCTCTCGGGGTGGTTTCCAGTGGCTGAAACCCCTCCTGATTGGTAGAGGGTGGTGGGAGGAATTCTTAGAGGGGTCACACAAACCACTTCCAGACAGATCACCCCACCCCGGAACTCCCCATAATTGGTCAAACCTCCTCTCGGGGTGGTTTCCAGTGGCTGAAACCCCTCCTGATTGGTAGAGGGTGGTGGGAGGAATTCTCAGAGGGGTCACACGAACGACTTCCAGACAGGTCATCCTGCCCCGGAACTCCCCCTGATTGGTCAAATCTTCTCTTGGGGCGTTCCTATCAGGGCAAAACCCATCCCGATTGGTAGAGGACAATGGGAGGAGTTCTTAGAGGGGTCACATGACACACCTTGCTTCCGGTCATTTGTCCGCCTTGACCCTGGAAGTAATACCTCATGGCTTGGGACTTCCAGTGACCGGTGGGCAAGGCTTACAAGGGCCAAGGGTGGGGTTAATGTTTGATTGACGGTAGGGCCCTTATACTACTGGAGCGCTTTCTTCTGTTTGTCTCCGTTCCGCTTCAGTCCCCAAGCACTCGGCCAGGACAGATGTCACTTATGACCTCCGTTGCCACCAGCTGGACAGAGGGACTTGGGTCTTTCTTGAGGACCTGGAGAGCTGAAATGACACAGGACAACATGTTAGTATACAGACTGTCAAATCACAGCTAAGCGTGATCACAGAATCTTGAAGTACCAGAGCAGAATGATCACATGGTAAAATGTGAAACTAGGCTCAGTCCTTCTATTGGGGTGGAAAATACATGAGAGATGAATATGCCTCACTTTTCATATTGTCACCTGTGCCGGAAATAGCTGGAGACTTACTACCTCTGAATACCACGCTACAGAAGCTCTCCAATACAAAGAAAGCTTTAGGTTCCTCCATTGGCTTCCTTCCATGCTCCCAACAAGCGGGGAGACCCTGACTCGACCAGAAAGTCATCCATTCTGCTGTAAATGGAAGAAGGTCCATTGTTTCAATAGCTTCCACTTTTAAGTTTATTTTCCATCTCTATTCAGGAGCCACTGTCTGAGCTCCAATAACCCTGGCATTGAACAGAGGCCAGGTCCAAGCTGCTTTGTGCAGGATGCAGGGCACCTACTGGAAGAAAAATTGCTGGTGGGAAATTTGGGGTAGCAGAAAGTGGCTACAACTTCTCCTCACCTGGGGAGTCCACAGAGAGCCAATAAAGCCCAAAGAGTGGATAGCACTGGCTGCGGAGGGGGCCTTGCCAGGACAACCAGGAGATGCACGGACTCACATCACACCCTCTGCAGCTTCCTCCTTCAGGGGAAATTAAAGCTGACTTTCTACTGGGCAAGAGTGAATTTGTCCTTTGACGTGTGGCTGATGCACTTTGCACCAGTGCCATCGGTTACAGCTGCTTGTCAGCTAAATTCCTTTAGAACTCACGGATGAGCAGAACTTCAGCTGTATTTATTACTTACACATAAGCAGATGTTCCAGGTCCAGCCATTTCATACGCTGCCTGTCTGTGTGTTCCAGGATGATGCCTAAATACACAATGGAAAACAAACAACAACAATAAAACCTTCCCTTGTTGAGTGCAAAGTGATATTAGCAGCCCCTAGACAGGTCTTTGGCCTCTCCTACTGTGGGCCTAAGGGTGAGCAGTGGGCAAGAGGATGCTAGTGCAGTTTAGAGTCCACACTGAAGAGAAGGAGAAAGACTTTTTTTTTTAAGAATGTTTACACAAAACCCATTTTCTTTAAAGAGTCTGTGTTCCTCTTGCCACTGCTGTCAGTTATTGGAGACATACTAAGCTAGTGTCTTGGTCTAGTGGTCTGAGCAAAGGACTGGGGCCAGGAATAAGTGAGTTCTAAGCAGGGATCCCACAAGGTGACTGATAGGTGAGACTTAGGGCACAACGCCTGCCTGTCTCACCTGGGTATGCTTGGGAGAAGAGGGCACAGGGCCAAAGCGGAGGAACCTTTTGCCTCCTTGACAAGGTGGTGTGGCCAGCAACCTGAAACAGCAGGCGCTGAGGGCAGGTGGGCTGCATGCCTCCCAATGATGAAGTAGTAGTGAAGAGCACTGAGCAACACTGTGGGTGGGTCTGCACTTTGAGCGAGGGAGATCACTCCCAGTTCAATGGGACAGGCCCACTCTAGCTCGGACAGCGCTCGCATGCTAAAATTAGAATGTAGCTAAAGCAGCACGAGCAGTGGGAGGAGCTAGCCACCTTGAGAATCGACTTTGGGGTTTGGATGGGATCATACTTGGGGTGCTTAAACTTCCTGCTGCTCCTGCCATCGCAGCTACTCTCTATTTTTAGCACTCAGGGCTAGTGCGGGTATGTCTCATCAAGCTGGGAATTAGACCCCCAGCTCCAAGTGTAAACATGCCCTACGAGACAGTGTCCCAGCCTTTACTACTAAATGACTGCACCATGCTTTCCCTGCAACAATCCCAAAGCACTTTATAGCAAGTCATGATTTCCTCCGACCACCACACTGGAGAGGTAGGGATATTAACATCCCCGTTTATGTATGGGAAGCTGAGGCACAGAGAGATTAATGGCAGCTCAGTGCTGCAAAGTGGGATTTTCTTCTCTCTCCCTCAATGGGAATACCAAAAGGGACACTGGGCATCATCTCTCACCAGCTAACTTGGCTGCAACTGCCCGCATCTCTTCCCAGCTGCTACAGAAGTACGTGATGGTGCTTTTGTACAAGTTCTCCAGCAGCTCGGCATTCTCTTTGGCCTAGAGGAAATCAGGGACACATGAGCTCTCTCTGGCTAGAAGTGCCCTTTGACTGCCAGCACATGCTTTTACGAGCCACAGGTAAATCAGAGAAAGAACAGGTGACTGGGTGGACGTGGGAAAAATGGGGATCTGTGGCAGATTTACATTTTCCATCACCCTCAGTCATATATCCCACTCTGACCGTTATTTCCATTACCCATCACACATCTCTACACCACCACACGCCACTCCAGTCAAGAATCTCAGACACTTCAACAGCTCACTCACAAGGTGTCTGCAAATGTCCACCTGGAGCTCCTCAGGCTTCAGCTCAGCTGTGCTATCAAGGTGTTCATTCACTGCAGTTTGGAGTCTCTTCAGTCCCAAAAATGGGACACAGAGGTGAAACGTAGCTCTGCATTCCTGAAAAAAAGAAAGCGTGTCACACCATTTAATTGTTCCCTACTGAGTGCTATGGTCATTCAAAGGGAACTTATCTGCTTGCCTGCTCATCTATTCCAGGATAAAAAGGGATTCATCTGGATGTAATTGGCAGAAAACATGCGGGAATGACTAATAGAGGGGAGAGCTTCCACTGCAACCTGGAGGTAGCATCAATGTCTTTTTGGAACAGATCTACCTATGAAAGCTGCTTCACCAGGTCTCTCTTCTGTTCTGGGGAGGCAGGGGCCTGGGGTACAGAGACAGACAGGAATAGAGAGCTGTTGGGCTCAGACCCATGACCTATCCTGGATTCTGGTGAGGCAGCCATGGAGCAACCTGGCGGGAACTGACTCAGCAGGAGGGCAATGAACTAAGGGGAGAATTTGGGCCTCCACAGCAGGCAGGAATAGCAGAGCTCCCCTGGCATTGGGAGGAAGATTCTTTTGGCTTAGTAAATAAGTCACTCTCGGTCTTACCACTGAAACCCTGGGGTTCGGGTCTTGCAGGTGCAGCAGAAGTGTGACCCAGCTCTGTCTAACCTGCTCGGCGAAATAGCCCTTCCATTTTCTTTTGGTCAGGCGGGCCAGGATGCCAAATAGGACAAAGGACAATAAACGAAGAGCATCGTCCTCCTACAGCCAAGAAAGCCCCACAAGTTAGTAACTAAGGGACAATCACATCACGTACCTCGCACAGCCATCTCTTCTATGCTAAAGTTGAGGGATTCCAACTACAGCTAGTCGGAAACACTTTCATGAACGAATTTTTGATTTGAATTTGCTGATTCATCAAACTATTTTAGTGACAGTTCCATTTTGATGAAATTCCTCCAGAATCTAGGCAGGGGTCCTTAGAAACCTGCCTGCTGTCTTGACAGCGCACCCATTCAGCTCCTTGGAAGCCGATCTAGCAGGCTGACTGGGATCGTGGGCTTCCAAACCCACAGCGTCTGGGACCCTGGCTCTCAAATTTGCAACTCCCTGGCACTTCTAGCTCCCACAGTTTCCTGGGTTCCCAGCACCTGGGTTCCCAGCACCGAGAGCACACTGCCCGGATCCAAGGCTTTCAATAGATCTCAGTTGAGAATAGTAATTCCGTTTCACAAAGAGTTTTGAAGTTTGGGGAGAGGGTGTCCCACAAATAGGAACAAAACCAAAATTTGAAATCTCAAAATTCTCTGCAGAAACGGAATCATTCCAACCCTCTCACATAAAAATGGTATAGAGCAGGCCCAACACTCTCTATTGTACCTTGAAACCCCCTTTTCATGGTTATCTAGCTACCCAATCTAGTATTCAGACTTTCTTTGAGGTTCTCAGTGGCAAGAAAGAAGAACAGAAGGGGGAGACTCTGGAAGCAGGGATGTCATCCCCATCCTCCTAATGTTCTCCTCCTCCGTAAAACACCTCTCTTCCCTGGGGCCGAAACATCTCTTCTCTCTGACATGAGCAATGCCCAGGGAGTAAATGGAGTCTAATCAAGATCGCTTGAACTGGGGCTGGAGAGTTCTGGTCACATACGTTGTCAAAGTAGGTCCGGATCTGTTGGGTGAGGTCTCTGAAGGAAGAACCTATGTCCTTCTCTTTCAGCTCCTTCAGGACTTTGGCCACTGCTTTCATGCTCTCGCCAATGACTTCAGAACTGAAAGGGTCACTTAAGGCCCTGATCAGTATGACCATAAGAAACTTCTTGTGCTTTTTCACCTGGACAAAAATATGACATTAAAGAACACTGATCACTGATCACACTTCTAATACGTTTTCTTTAGCAGTTATGAAGCTGTGGGAATTTCATCTCCCCCTCCCACCCCCGGAGACCTATAGCTATATTTCAGACCAGGTTCGAGCTACAATGAGCCAAACTTGGTGCCATAATACACCTGTGTCATCCTATCATTAGATTCCTAGTTACTTAGATTCCAAGGCCAAAAGGAACCCTTGTGATTATCCGCCCTGACCTCCTGCATAACACTGAACTTCCCCGAAATAGTCTCTGTTGGAACTAGAGTGTATCTTTTAGAAAAACGTTCAATCTTGATTTTAAAATTGCTAGTGACAGAGAATCTACTACAACCCTTGGTAAATTGTTCCAATGGTTAATTAAAATTACCATTAAAAATCAATGCCTTATTACCAGTCTGAATTAGTCTAGCTTCATTTTCCCCCATTGAATCTTCTTATACCTTTGTTTGCTAATGGGAAGAACCCATTCTCAAAATGTGTTCCCCATGTGAGCAGTTATAGACTGTCCTCAAGTCACTCCTTAACCTTCTCTTTGTAAGGCTAAATAATAGATTGAGCTCCTTGAGTCTATCACTAGAGGTATCTTTTCCAATCCTTTGAGAATTCTTGTGACTCCTCTGAATCCTCTCTAATTTATCAGCATCTTTCTTGAATTGTGGAGACCTGATCTGGACACAGCATTCCAGCAGTGCTCACATGAGCATCATATTCAGAGGGAAAAGAACTTCTTTACTCTTATTCAAGATTCCTCTCTTTATGCCTCTAAGGATCATTTCAGCCCTTTTGGCCACAACTTCGCATTGGGACACCTTATGTTCAACTGATTCTCTGCCATGACTCAAGTGGTTTTCAGCATCATTGCTTCTTGGGATAGAGTCTCTCATCCTGTAAGTAAGGCCTGCATTTTTTATTCCTAGATGGAGACATTTACACATGGTCATATTAAAGTGCACAGATTGTTTGCTTATGCCCAGCTTAGCAAAGGATCTAGCTTGCTCTGTATTGACTGCAAAGAGATTACTCGGGTATGTGAGAGAGCAGAATTTGGCCTAGTGCATTGTGTGCAGCCTCTGTAAACTCCGAAGAACTATTTCCCTTGGTTTCTCTAGTTATGCTGCATTCTAGTCAGTATTCTCTCTTACCTTCTCAGGTGCCCCATAGACTAAATTTCCCAAGCCTCTTACAGCCATCTGCCGGACAATGCTGTTCCTATCCTGTGACCTTTCTTCCAAGATGTGTAAGACTGGCTTAAGGAACTTCTTCTCCCTGAGCATGGGATCACTCATTAGCTGAAAGAAAATCAACCTGTCCATTAGCCCCAATAGGATCATTAAGATTGGGAATAGAATTTGAGCAGACATGTCATACGCTAAAAACAACAAGGAGTCCTCCTACAGCCCCAGTCTTGAGGATACAGACAAATATGGCTACCCCTCTGATACTTGGCACATAATACACTGTAACTTTAGTATTCCACACAAATGAGAAAGGTCTACAAAACACGGAGCTTTCCTTTTGGGCACTAGAATAGGGATCCACTCACCTCTTGAGAGCCTCTTAGTGGCTGGGTATGGTATCACAGTCCTTTTCTCACCCCTGGTGCACCCTGCCAGCCGTCCTCAGTGAGCCTTCTGTGGCTCAGGCCTCTGGCTGAGTCCCAAAGTCCAAATGAACCCCTTCTGGGGTAGTCCAGAACAGTCCCATTGCCCTCACTTGGGTCTCCAGCCCCAACTCTGGGTCCTTTACATTCTGCCCTTTGTTCAAGCTCTCCATTAGCATTGTCCCCTCCATGGGGCTTATGCCACTGTTGGTGGTAGGGGAACCTGGGCCTGCCCCTAACTCTGGGTTCCAAACCATGGATCCTATAAACAGGAGCTAGGCACTTCTTGATTTCAGTTCATTGTCGCTTCTTCCTACCGGCCACTTTTAGCTTCACCCTCACCTCAGGGTTAAAGTTCTTCGGGACTCTCTTCCTGAAAACCCAGCTTAAGTAAAGGCTGCCAGAATCAAACTCTGGCTGTCCCCTGAATTTCTGTGGCCAGAGAGCAGCGCCCTTTCTTGCCCCTCCAGTTCCTGCCAGGAACTGACCTGCTAAGGCCCTTCAGCTCCTTTTAGCCGAGCCTCATGGGCTCGGATTGGCTGCTTTCATGAAGCCTCTCTAGACAGACCCAGATTGGGGGCTCTTTTCCTGGGGCAGGGTGTAGTAGGACCACGGGGCCTCTTGTAAGGAGCCTCAAAGCTCAGGTACAGCCCATCACAGGCACAGAGAGGTTGTTTTTCTTAGAAGCGGATGAGCCCCGAAGATAGTTCTTAGCATAAGTGGGAAATATGATGCAGATGTTGGAGGAAGGCTGTGGAAAGGGAGGATGCTGCGGCAGGTATCACACTAGCCTAGGACTTAGGAGACCCAGGTTCCATTTCCTGCTCCCTCAAAGACTTCCTGTGTGACCTTGGGCAAGTCACTTAGCCCTTCTGTGCATCAGTTCCCTGCCTGTAAAATAGGAAACATAGTCCTTCCCTACCTCGCAGGAGTGTGGTGGGGATACAGACATTAAAGAGTTTGGAGGTACTCAGATACTAGAGTAATGAGAACCTAAGATAGACATTAATGTAGTTGTAGGTTGCTTGGTTGGTAGTATTAGGACACTAGGTTCATTCAGAAGATCTGCTGAGCGAAACCAAAATCAGGAGCTGTTGGTTAGGATCAGCACTAGGACTTGGCAGAAGAGTCCAGTCATCCAAACTCTGTCTGTATCTCTCTCAGCCAGCACCTGTGGTTGTGTAGCTAGTATAGGCAATGACGGCAATAAAACCACAGAGAGAGAAGGACTCAGAAAGGTATCGTGAAGTTCCTGGTGAGGTTTCCATATAAAGGAGGACCTATTCTACTGTCTAAAATGACAATTACTCCTATGAACAGAACTGTACAACTCCCGAAAGAAAGGCAGACAACAGTCTAATGGTGAAACTACTCTTCAGGGCCCTGTGTCTTACCTGGGCAAGGAAAGCTGTGCTGGTGACTCGGTGGTTTTCTGTGGGGGAATTCACCCAGGGGAGGAGGCTCTGTATGATCTCAGGTGTTATGAGTCCAGATCTTAGCAGAAGCCTGGAAGACAAAAGAAACCGCTCATGGGCTAGATTGCACACTTCAAAAAAACTCAGCTGCTCTGAGCATACAGCTCTGATATCTAGGAGTAGGAGCTGTGTGTTTCCACCCAGGACACCCCCCCACCCACCCACAAAGCTATAAACGGGAGGTTCCCTCTCAGCCACTCTATTGGCTACTGATTCCCAAGGATAAAATGATGCCTCCTAGATCTCTTACCTCACCAGCAGACACACTCCCTCATGGTGAGTCTTGGGGTTTTCCAGAAGAATCCAAGTTCTCTGCTTCCTGAGCGCTCTCACCAGTCTCTCATTCCCACCCTTGAAAAGCACAGACTCGAATGCTTTGATAGAAAGCCTGGGGAAAGAGAGGCACAGAACTGCAGCAATCAGGAGGAAGGTGCAGCTTGAACAGAGAGTCAGGAAGCCCCGGCTACTTCTCAGGTCTGCTGTTCAATCGGCAGTTCATCCATTGGCAATGTCCTGGACACCAGTGTCCCTGGAAGGACTTGATGCTGGGAGGTAAGTTTCAGTCTCATACATCTCATAGGACTAGTTTTGCTAGGGACAAAATTTTGCAGTCCTTTTTCTCTTTCTGCAAGGACTATGGGCACTAGCAGAGTAAAGTGATATGGAAAAGGTACATGATCAGGACCCATAAACGGGGGGCATCGAGTGTGGTGATCACTAATGGACATTCTGGGGTCATATCTCCAGATATGAGGTGACAGAGTGCTGAGGGTTTGCACTTGAGTCAGCACTCTGGTCACTATTCCTACTAATTCCGTTCCTCACAGAAGGACTAATTGGATAGAGGTGTACCTGATTACAAGGTCAGATTGGGGCTAGTGAGTCAAGGAACCAATCATTCCATTAACAGGGAAACTGTGTAAAAGGACATGGGCAGGAGCCCTTTGAGGGGAACAGGCAGAGAAAGAAACTTGGGTGACCAGATGTCCTGATATTTGGGGCTTTATCTTATACAGATGCCTATTCCCTCCCCCCCACCCCACAGCCCTACCCCCATCCTGATTTTTCACACTTGCTGTCTGGTCACCCTAAGAGAAACAGAAAGACAAAAAGCTAGGAGAGCCTGACAAAGTGAGGTCTCTGAGTGGAAACACCTTACCCCCCACCTGACTTTTGGAGAAGAGTTTAGAAAGTTGAGATACAATATAAAGGTGCTATGTATTGGTAGGGGGATTAAATAGACTATATGTTGGTGCTTAGAAGGAAAAAAGTCTCAACACGGTCTGTGTTTGTGGAAGATGTGGGGGTGCAACTCCCCTCTCTGTCACAGCTGGGGGCTCATCAGGGATTTCCCTGTTATCTGTGCAAATGGAGAGCCTGTTGGAGAAGCCGGTGTAGAGGTTTGGCAGTCTGGTGATGGAGGGAACACTGAAACAAGTGATGAAGCAGCAAAGAGAAGTGTGGAACAGGGGTTCTCAACCTTTCTGTTTCTGAGCCTCCCCCCACCCTCAATATGCTAGAAATACTCCATGGCCCAGTTCCAGGCCTCTGCCCTGCCAGGCATCAGAGTTTGGGGCTCCTGGCTCTGGATTAACCCCACAGGGTGCAGGGGCTCAGGGCTTTAGTGCAGGTGCTGGGCCTCAGGGCTCCAGCCCGGCTGGGCTCAAAGCTTCAGCTTTCTGCCCTGAGCCCCAGCTAGTCTAAAGCCAACCTTGCTTGGCAGACCCGCTAAAACCGGCCCGGTTGAGAACTGCTGGTGTAGAACAGTGGTCTCCAAACGTTTTGGCTCACGCACCCCCAGGGTGACCTGCCGCAGACGCGACACCGATGGTAGACCTACCGCAGGCGGGCCGCCAAAGGGGAGCACCAGCTTTGGACGTGCAGAGCTGCCGCCGAAGGAAAAAAACGGCAGAGTGCTGTCCGGCGGCGCTACTAATGCCACGCTCCCCCCGGGATCATCCCGTGCACCCCAGTTTGGAGACCACTGGTGTAGAAGACCCGACAGACCTTCCAACAATCCCACCAGGCAGAAAAACAGCCTTTCCTTGCCTGGTAGGTTTAACAGCAAAAGAGCCATCAGGAATTTATACGGGAGCAAGCCCAGGTCTGGCAACAACTCCTCCAAAGTTTGGTGAGTCCTGTGACAGGAAATGGAAACCAGGAACAGGAGATCAGACTGTAAAATGGGACCTGTGGACAACCCCGATGTGTTTTTGGTTACTCTTCAAGGAGCAGCAGTGAGACCTCCTAGGGACAGAACAATGTGGGCCCTTCAACTGACACCCTATTTAACCGGGGAAGCACATACAGGGCTTTTAGTGATGAGCAGGCAAGAGATTATGACATGATTAAGGCAGCCATGCTGGACGAGGTGGGGCCTGTCCACAGAAAAGTACTGCCAGAAATGTAGAGTTGAAAGATGGATTGAGGGATTATGCCTCTGTGCATTTGGACAGGAATTAAAAGATTGGGCCACTCAGTGGTAAGGCCAGATACTCAGACTGTGGGGGAGATCATGGACTGCATGATTCTGGAAGTTTCTTCAGAGTCTCCCTGAGCATATCCGAGGATGGGTTCTGTGGCGCCAGCCAGTTCATCTGGACCCCACAGTTAAAGTGAGAGGAATTTACAGAGGCGGACATTCCCAGAGTGAGTCAGTGGTTTAAGGGACTAGATCTGAGAAGGACCAGAGTGCCTACAGCTGGGAAGGGCAGCAAGAAGAAGAGGGAGGAGCCTCAAGGAACTGTAGTGGGAGCTTGGCCTACAGTGTGCTTCCGACATGGACGTAAAGGACATCTAAAAAGAGACTGTCCTAAAATGGACTGTGGGTTTGCCCAGTTTTGTGGTTGGGACAAGACTCCCAGGTAGGAAAGAAAAAAGAAAGTACCTACCGTATCGGTCTGGGTAGGGAGGAGCCACCAAAGGGACTAATGGACACAGCTTCATCCTGTTTGCTAATCAGGCAGGAGTTAGTGAAACCCCACTGGATACTTCCCAGAGGTAGGATCAAAACTGAATACCAGGTCCATGGGGACAAGAAATTCTGCCCAGTGTCCATGGGACAAGAAATTCTGCCCAATTTTAAGGACTCTGAAAATTAAGGGGAAGTTTAGGCAGAAACATGTAGCGGTAGTGGATGGATTGCCCCACTGCCTTCTACTGGGCATGGACTGGAATCCCTTTCTAACAGGAACACCAAGGCAGGTATGGAGGCCCAGGAGGGTGGAAATAAAACCTGAAGGGCCAGGTAAAGAGGAAATATATGTAAAGGGTCTGGAGAAACCTAGACACAAAAGTATAGACAAGAGGGAGGAGAAAGAAAAGAAAGGTCAAGCGTAAAGGTGACTTAAGATCATCCGTTGGGGTCAAACAGTCATCAGAGCCCTTACCACCAGGATCTCAGGAGCAGGCATCCCTAGAACACTTTGGAGGGACTCGGAGCAGTCTGTGTCCATGGAAGAGGCCGGGGCACAGCCTACCACTCCGTCACATATAGGTACCTAAAATGGGCCTGCACATGGGCCAACAGCATGAGCAGAATCTATACTCGTGTCTGCAGCGCCAGCAATCACATAGCTAGGTACCCATCCATCTGAACAAATTCAAGTTTTGTGGACAAAACTGAGGCACCCATCTTGAAAACCTGACCCACTGTGGCCACAACCTAAGATCAGCCTTACTGGGCCAGTCCAATGGTCCATCTAGTCCAGTACACTCTCTTCCAACAGTGGTCAATGCCAGCTTCTTCAGCAGGAATGAACAGAACAGGGCAATCATGAAATGATCCAATCCCTGTTGTCCAGTCTCAGTTTCTGGCGGTCAGAGGCCTAGGGACACCCAGAGCTTGGGGTTGCATCCCTGACCATCTTGCCTAATAGCCATTGATGGACCTGTTCTCCATGAACTTATCTAAGTCTTTTTTTAAAAAAAGCCCAGTTATACTTTTGGCCTTCACAACATCCCTTGGCAATGAGTTTCACAGGTTGACCGTGTGTTGTGTGAAATAGTACTTCCTTATGTTTATTTGATACGTGCTGCCCATCCGTGAAGAGAGCTGAGATCCTGGTTTCCTAGGAAAATTCAGAGACATTATAAAACCATGAAGTCTGTAATTTGAGCACCTTGTTGGCATGGAATAAAGAAACACAACAAGAAGAGAAACTAATCATGTTGTGAGATTGGTGGGAAATGTACATTAATGTGCTACCAGAGCTGAAGTCAACTGAGGACTCAGGAATCTTAGTGTTAACTGGCGAGGGGCACAGAGTGGGTGCCGAGGGACCTGGTACGTACATTCTAGTTCACTAAAAGATTGCCCCATGAGTCTCAAATAAAAGCCCATGTCACCAATATCATTGTGAAATGCATGTACAGATGCTGTGTAAAGAGTCATGGATATGCATTGAAAATTACATTCTTAGGATCTGTGTCTCGGGACTAATCACCAGGAAAGGTGACAAAATGGTTTTCTTTCAGGCAAGAAATGTTTATCCATCTGTTTGTTTACATGTGAACCCTACATGCTTAATGTACATTCAGTTGAGAAGGACTGTGAGAACTTTAAAGAAAGAAAAATAGCAGGAAGTAGACAGGGGGTGGGGACCCAATTTGGGGGTACACATCAAAGGTTTGCTCTAGTCTATTTGGGGGACATCTTTCACTTCGGAAGTAGATGGACTGCGAGTTTGCTTCATGAAAGAGGGGTCGCAATCAGGCTTGGTTGAGAACTTTGGGTGAGAAACATCTTTAGACAGGAGGTTAACCTCTTGGTTAAGTTTAGTTTCTAGGAGCAAGTTATGATTTCATTTGAAATGTAACCATTTTTTGCTTGCATTCTTACTGACGGTCACTGGAATCTCTGTTCTTTGATAATCTCCCTTCTTGTTTTCACTAGAAATATATCTAAGTGCTGTGTGTTTTGCAGTACAGAGTCTAAGTATCGAGTACAGAGTCTAAAGAAGAAGTAATAAACGGGTGTGTAGTGTTCCATTGGGAACAGCAGGCCTGACAATTCTGTGGGAGTTCAGTGGATAAAGGGCTGGACACTATACGGAATGGTCAGAGGACTCGGGGGTGGGTGTGTGCCTGTCATTAACCTGTACAAAGAGACTGAGGTCTGAGGAGGCCTGGGTGGCAGTGTTTGTTTTGCCAGAGCCTGGTCGTTTTAGGGAACTGACCCACAGCAGGCACAGACAAGACTTCCTCACTTCAAGGGCACGTGGTGGTAAGGTGCCTCATAACCCTGGGAACTCCTGGGGAGCGTCACACAACTCTCCTGGAATTCTCTTGGTTTCTCTCCCTTCCTTCTAATTACCGGCAAGGGTTGCCCTCAGTAAGTTGTAGCCCTTTTCGGATTTCTCTCGGGCTGCTTCTCGTTGGCAAAGGCAGCTTTTGTCCGAGGGTTTGGCTGACCTGCTGCAGGAGAAGAGGAAACAACTCTGGGAGCAGTTCCCGCACAGCTTTGCTCGACTGCAGGGCTGACACCACCTCAAAGATGGCACATGTTGCCTGAAAGGAGAGCATGGTAAAAAAGGAGATCTCTTCCCAACACCATCACACCCTCTCTCCCCGTCTGATATCTGTTGTACGAAATTCTCCCTTCTGCCAGTAACTTGAATGACAGCGAGCAACTTGCTTAACTCGTGGCTCACTTTCCCACATCTGTACAAATGTGTATGACCTCCCAAGGCATGCTGTGAGTCCAAAGGAAGATTTGCAAAGAAACCTGCTCCAAAGACTTTCTAATGGCCAGATAGTATGAAGTAAATCAGTAACGTATCTAAAGCTGCCGTATTTGTTCCACAGGCAGCAGAGCTGGACTCAGGGAAACAGTCCATCAGAGGAGAAGTGCCCACACAGCAATATTATACCACACTTCCAGCTTTCCATCAGCAGGATTATCGCAGGGCACAGGAAAGCCTGAAAGACGTGTCTGCCATCTAACTTACTAAGAGAGGTTCAGCAGCTGCCAAATGCCTGTCAATTTCGGTCTCTGAGGTGATGCTGCCTTCTGTTCTTGTTGGAGTCTTTATCTTCTCCATTAGGGCTCGTAGGACTTGAGTGGCAAGCAAGGGGTCTCCCCCCAGAGATCTCCACTGCTCAGCGGTGTCACTGCAGTTTAACAGAAGTTACAGGTGAGCCCTGGACACTTTTGTGGCTCACCCTGAATGTGTCATATTTTAGCAAAGACCAAATGTTCTCCTTGCCTATGATGAGAGAGTTAGGAGTCCTGTCCTCCTTTAATGCTCCTCATGTTTAAATATTGAGTTTCCAGTTACAGAACTAAGTTAAGTGACCTAGTCCTCCTGCAGCCTAACCATTAATACTAGACTTCAGAAGGACAGGACACAGAGCGCCAACCTCACTTCCTCTTTTCTCCACTTCCCAGTCAATATGGAATCATGAGCATGTGGCTCCCAAAGAGCTAGGGTTTGGAAGGCAAGTGGATGAAAGAAAAGCCAGATTCCTACTAGATGGACATACAACTTTGAGAACGAATGTTCATGGCCATCCTAGGTCCCCTTCACAAATGGCGTCCCTACCCTCTGTTTGCCAGAAGCTGGGACTGGGCAACAGGGGATAGATCACTTGACAATGACCTGTTGTGTTCATTTCCTTTGGGGCATGTGGCACTGGTCACGGTCGCAAGACAGACTACTGGGCTAGATGGCCTTTTGGTCTGACCCAGTATGGCTGTTCTTATGGTCTTAGATTCCAGCACTGATAACTGATACCTCAGTTAGGGATCTTGAAATGAAATGATGGATCTGCTTCCAGTCCACTTTTAAGTACCAAGGATGGCAACTCTGCTCTAGCAGCCACACCCTCACTGATACCAAGCAGAGGTCTGATGATAATATTGGCCCTAGTCTTTGCAATCAGCCAGGGATTTGCACCTGAAGCTGTCATGCTACCAGGAAACCAACAGCCACTGCTCATTTCCAGAGTGAGCTCAATTCAGGCGTCTAGAGAGGTAGATGTTTCCAACAATACACTCCAGTTATACCAGTAAAGATAGATCTTTAGGATGTCAAAGGAGCTATTCATGAATGGAAACAGAATGACACTTAATTTCTCTCCGCACCCCACCTTAACATGTTCTTGGACCTTCCTGCAGAAAGAGCCAGGCTATTAACCCTTAGGAATGATCCCAAACTGTTTGCGGCTTAAATGAAGCCCTACATCTCCTAGTAAAGCTGTGGGATCCATGTTTTACCAAGATGAATGCAATAGGTAGCGGTTTATACCTGTCCATCGGCAGACGTTTGCTGAGGAGGCTGGAGATCACTGCCTCTTGGTGATGGTGAGCTAGAATGGACACTGCCTCCACCAGGAACTGCCTCAAGCTGCCCTCCTGGATAGTAGGCATGTGGCGATATAGTATAGCCAGGATATCTGGCACCTGGAAGGAACAAAACCAGAAAGAAATGTCCCTTTTTCTTTCTCTCCATTCACTCTACAGAATCAAAACCTTTATTTAGCCATTTGCTGCTTTTTTAGAAATGCCTCACTTCAAGAAGCAAATGTTCAAATACGTCTGCGTAACTTGAACCCACACAAATTGCCCACACACGGCTGTAAAAATTAACACTGACACACACATAGACATACCAGGTAATTTAATGTGGTGGTGCCCAGCTATGCATTACATAAACCAGTTCACATGCACAAAAGGTGGCTTTGCTTGCCCAGATTTTACAGGTGTGATTTAAGCAGCCAAATCTGACCATTTCCCTCGAAGAATGCAGAGCTCATCAACAACCACAAGCACAAAATATGCAAGTGCTTTAAAGACAGTGTGTAAATGCCTGGGACTGTCAACAGGTGACTACCTCTCATATTCATTCCTAGCCCTTCACATCTTCAAAACACTGTGCAAACATGGCAGTTCTGCTGCGAGGGTTCCCTGTCCTGAGGCCTTTCACCAGCCTTGTTAGAAGATTTGTGGAGTGCTCCTTTCATCTAGCCCTGATGTACTGGGCTCCAGAATAAGGCATATAAATAGTGGATCCCAAAGACACTAGAGTTTTCTCCCTCCTTCCTTCTCTTCTTAAAGGGTAGGTCTACACAGCAAAAAAATCCCACAGCACTGAGTTTCAGAGCTCAGATCAACCTGGGCCTGTGGGGCTTGCACGATGGGGCTAAAAGTGGAGCTGTTCCTGCTCGGGCTGGAGGCCAGGCTCAGAAACCTGGCAAGAGGGTGGCAATAGCCCAGTGCTCTTTTTAATCCATGTAGCCCTTAGCCATAGGCCTCCTAATACCTGGAGGTCTCCAAGTGCCAGTCATTCTGTCTTCTTGTATTTTCCCTAGAGTCTGTTTTCTCAAGCCTTTCTTGGCTGAATACTGTGGCAACAAGCTAGACCAATAAAGAACCAACCATCTTCCTTTTCCCTTGGATTATCTCGGTCTACTGCTATTGATTCTGCCATTGCCTATCTTAGGGTAGGAACAGAGATGGAATCGACTCTATGTCCGAGGGGGAGAAACAGCAAGATTTTTCTTCCTTACACATGAGGGCAAAGATCAAAAAGCCTAGAGTTTAGGCAGAAAAGCTCTCCAGTTCCCAGTTTTACCTTGTCCAGCATGGCATCTCCACACTCCTTCAGGATGATCTTCATCCATAGTCCAGCTGCCGTGGCACAGGTGGGGCTAGCAGACAGCAGACCACCCAATGTGGCTGCAATAAAGTCTGTGGCCTGTTCGGAGGGAAAGTACTCACTAACAACCTGGGAACAAATCAAAAACAGGAGAGACCGCAATGATGTTTGGCTCCAGCACTTTTAAAAATGGAAAAAAAGATATACCTGCATCAGCAAATGGTGAATTAGCCTCCTGTCTAGCTCGCCATTTGGGATTACAATTCTCTCTCTAGTCTATAGACTACATTTTTGTATTCTACACTAATGATATCAGGTTAGAGGCAAAGACTCTGTTGCATAGTTAGCACAACATTGTACTGGATAGGCAGGAGGTAAGTTTCCCTTTGTAGTCTCTTACATACACTGCATCTTTTTACAGCATATAGAAGTCAGTCAAGAGAGGCATGCACACAAATATCGGCGAAGGCAAACCCACAAGGTGACGGAATGAATCCTGGGTGGTTTCTCAGCTTGATGTTCCACTAACACAGTTTTTCTCCTGGATGGCTGGATGGCAGGGCCGGCTCCAGGCACCTGCCGAGGAAGCTCGTGCTTGGGGCGGCAGATTGCAAGGGGCCGTGTTCCGGCCAATCTTAGGGCGGCATGGGGGCTCTTTTATTTCATTATTTTTTGTGCTTCACCGCTCCGGATCAGTGAAAAAGCAAGAGCTGGCCCTGCTGGATAGGTACATGCATGTGCATCCGCGTGCGCATTTTCATGGGCGTGCAACGTTCTGTGGAATCTGGTTTTTACGTGGCATTCAGAGCACACATCTATGAAAAGCATCTTGCTGGTTACTAGCAGCCAACGCCCCGCTCCCACAGCTCGCTCCGAGTACGGAAAGGCATCATGAAAGAGCAAATGTCAAATGAACGGTGCCCGGTCACTCGCACATCCGCACAAGCTTTTTGAGTCCGTTACCCTGGCCATTTTGGAAGATGCCTGAAACAGAGCCTCGGGGTCTGGAGCTCTTAGTGCTTCACGGAGACATCTCAGCTCCTCCTCTGCTGAGCCCAGGTTTATGGACTGGCCTGGAGTGGAGAAAAGGAGAAAAAGTACTGTAAGGATTAAGGAAACTGAATCCCTACTGCATGGATCTTCATACGGGAGGATCCATGTGCTATGTTGTCATCAGCATAGTGTAAAATCTTGGTCCCACTGAAGTCAATGGCAAAACTCCTGTTGACTGGAATGGAGTCGGGATTACACCCGAAAATGTCTGAACGTTAACAGTAGTGGTATGTTATTGTGAATGATCCAGGATTGAACAAGCACTGTATTCAGCTTGGAGCAGCTTTTTGTGTGTGTCTGGTTGCAGCAGTCTCTCTGCTCTCACTATTTACATCTAAGCTCCTCTTCAAGTACAACTCATGCAGGTAGATCAGAGGTTCCAGTTTAGAGGTGAATCCCTCCACCAAACTCTCCTTGTAAAAGAGACGGGGATAGACAAAAAACTTTGGCAAGAAACCCAGGCTCATCATCAGTCACTTCTAAACAATGCTGGGATTACTATGTTGTACATTCAAAGGTTGGAGTCCCTTATTCTGTTTCTGAATCACCAACACTGTTTTTAGGACTGATTAAGAATCATTGGAAATAGGATGACCAGGGGTCCCGATTTTATAGGGACAGTCCCCATTTTGGGGTCTTTTTCTTAGATAGACTCCTCTTACCCCCCCACCCCCTGTCCCGATGTTTCACATTTGCTGTCTGGTCACCCTCATTGGAAATGGCCTTAAACGATAACCAAGCTCTATCCCTTAACATCTAAGCATTAGGTGAAAAGAATATCCTACTCTTTCACAAAGGGGAAAAATGGCCTCTACTTACTCCAGTAGCTCGGAAGGCTCATGCCAGAGGGCTGCTGGAAGAACTTTTTGTTTACGGAATTATTCCAGGAAACCCCTCCAATCCAGCCAGTGGCAGGGTAAAGAGAATGAAAATGTTTAGTACCAAGGGCTTGTCTCCATGGCGATATTCAAGAAAGCTAATCCCCATTCATTTTCAAAATGCATTAGTTAAACTTCATTCAACACCTGTGGGGACACACTTATTTAGAATTAAAGTGGCCTTCATTCAGGTTAGTTTCATTCATGGAATTCACTCCAATTAATAAGGCCCATTTTAATTCAGAATCAGAGCATCCACACATGTGTTTAATGCCATTTACCTCATGCACTTGAAATGTACACCTTTAGTTCATTTGGATTAACTTTCCTTACTGTCCCTGTGTAGACAAGCCCTAAGGAATTTAGCCCTTATCTACCTGTATGCAGACCATTTATTAGTTGTACAGTTCCCAAAAGTGTGCTAGGCTCTTTACATATCAGAATCTACTCTTCTAATGAGGTATTAACAAGATGCCCACCATTCTGTTATCTAAGCGACAACAGACAGGACAGAAAGAACTAGATAGGCAGACAAATGGACATTACAACAGCGAAAGAAGGTGAAGAATTCCTTATACCTGCTAATGGTCTCCTCACCTTGTATACAGAGAAGGCAGCGGATACAGTCAACCACCCACTGACGGGACGTGGCCAGCGAATCACAGCTGTATGGTGCTATTAGTCCAATCAGAGATCCAAACTGATGAAAAGTTCCCTGAGTCTAATGAAAAAAGAACAAAGAACGAAGAATGAATGGTCTCCAGTTGGACTAGACTTCACTTGCCATGCTTATTGTTCAGACCAGTCAGCTCTGTGTTTTTTGGGGAACCAGGGCACAGTATCTAGCCTGTCTGACTCATGAAAGACACCCCCCGCCCCCACCAGTCTCTGAACCAAAACCCATCAGAGAAAAGGCTTGCAGAGAACAATGAAGGGTGTTGGGAGACACACCTACACCCCTCCTGAGAAGGGTGACAAGATTAAGACATCTCCATTTGCATACAGAATGAAGAACAGAGACAACTCCCCTAGCCTCATCTGCATGAAAGATGGGATAGGAATTAGCATGAAGAATGAGGAACAGAGAACCGCACTGAACTCTGGGACCAGAAAAGCAGGGACGCATTGCATCATGGGAATCCCTGCTCCAGATGCTAATGAACCTATGCCTGCACACACCTAGCTCAGCAATTATCAGACCAATTCTAGTAATAAATCTTTATTATCCTAAAATACTGAAGCAGCCTAGTTGCCTTGTGAGCTCCCTGGAAAAAACCACCACCCATAGCCAAGAGTGATCAGCTCCTATTGTCTAGCCTAAAGAAAACCCTTGAAAACCCATTAGTTTACCCATAAACAAATCTAGTGTTCTCCCTTGAACCATTGTATTTTCTCTACAAAACCCCCTACCTATGCCCAAGTAAGGGTTCTGATGTATAGACCCAAACTCTGCATCAGTTCCACTGGGATTCCATCTCCTGACTGGTTTCAGAGTAACAGCCGTGTTAGTCTGTTTTCGCAAAAAGAAAAGGAGGACTTGTGGCACCTTAGAGACTAACCAATTTATTAGAGCATAAGCTTTCGTGAGCTACAGCTCACTTCCTCAGATGCATATCGTGGAAACTGCAGCAGGCTTTATATATACACAGAGAATATGAAACAATACCTATTCCCACCCCACTGTCCTGCTGGTAATAGCTTATCTAAAGTGATTTCCAGCACAAATCCAGGTTTTCTCACCCTCCACCCCCCCACACAAATTCACTCTCCTGCTGGTGATAGCCCATCCAAAGTGACAACTTTTACACAATGTGCATGACAATCAAGCTGGGCTATTTCCTGCATAAATCCAGGTTCTCACATCCTCCCCACCCCCATACACACACAAACTCACTCTCCTGCTGGTAATAGCTCATCCAAACTGACCGCTCTTCAAGTTAAAATCCAAGTTAAACCAGAACATCGGGGGGGGGAGGGGTAGGAAAAAACAAGAGGAAACAGGCTACCTGACTGATTGTGCTGGGGGCTCTGCCTGTCTCCAGCACTCAGGACCCTGAGCTACCACCATTACCTGGGAACCCCACCCAGTTCAAGCCTCATGGAGTGGATGAGATTCCCGCCCCCCCTCGCCCCTCCGTTTTCTTTTCTTCCTCAGGTATTAACCTTTCAAATGTAACCATTATATTTGTTTAGCCCTCCTTGTGTAGTTATCACTATGATTCAATAAATAACTTTTATGGTTCAGCTGGTTGCTTCTCTCTCCCTCTCTCTCGCTCTCCAAATTTTACTCTGTATTTTCCACTTTCCCCATTTACTCTGCAGCAACCCTTCTTTTACCTAAGCTAAAGGTCCCGGTAGCGCCCAAAAATACTGTGGGGTTTGCTCATGAAGTGGGTTACTACCAGTACAATTGTAATGTGGAAGTGGGATAGGGATGTGTTAAACTTGGGGCACATAAGAGGGGAGCAGCTGAAAGTGCTGCTTAACCCAGCCCATTGAGTACAGGGACATATGAGAGGATCAGCTGGAGAGGGCTGATTGACCTGGTCCGCTCAGACTTGCTCTGCTAGTGTGAGCGTACGTGCGTGCGTGTTTATCTAGATCTAGGGCTGGAGGAACCCAGCCCTGGGGAACCTAGGGCCTGCAGGGTAGCTCCATTGGGAGGGCACTTGCAGAAGGAAGGAGTAGAGCTCCATATGAACACACAAGTGACATAAGCAGCACATCAATATAATTACAGACACCCTCCCCAAGAAGAGTAACCCTAATCAATGAGCCTACCCCAAAGTAACAGGCACATCTGGTAACATTGTGCCCCTGATTCCTGTACTGTACTGGGTAATGCACATTGAAAAACATAATCCCAATTGTACATAGAAATGGATGGGGTCTAAATTAGCTGTTATCACTCAAGAAAGAGACCTCAGAGTAATTGTGTACAGTTCCCTGAAAGCATCCGCTCAACATGCAGTCAAAAAAGCTAACAACATGTTAGGAACCCTTAGGAAAGGGATCGATAAGAAGACAGCAAATATCATTATGCCACGATAGGAATCTACAGGACCCCCACACCTTGAATACTGCGTGCAGTTTTGGTCATCTCATCTCAAAAAAGATGTGTTAGAATGGGAAGAAATACGGAGAAGAGCAACAAAAATTAGGCCTATGGGATAACTTCTCACCCAAGGGAGATTAAAAAAAGAGCGACGTTTCAGCTTGGAAAAGAGACGACTCAGAGGGAATATGCTAGAGGTCTATAAAATCATGACTGGTGTAGAGAAAGTCAATAAGGAAGTGTTATTTAGCCCTTCACCTAACACAAGATTGAGGGGTCCCCCAATGAAATTAATAGGCAGCAGGTTTAAAACAAACTAAAGGAAGCATATCTTCACACAATGCAGTCAGAAGACAGGATACTGGGCCAGATGAACCATTCTTTTGCGGGAGGCAGGTTAGCCATTCTTATGTTTTATGTTCTTAGCTGGTTAAATAGAAATTTTCCTTTACCACCCTGGGAGCATAAGAACCAAGAATGCATTTGTGACACTGGCAGACCAGGCAACCTGGGTATGACCCATAATAACTTAACAAGAGGCACTTCCACTGTATCAAGACAGTTCACTTGCATGTGAATTTCAAAGAGATGGATTAGACTAGCAATCCTCAACTCATTCAAAAATGAACAATAGATGCTAAGTCTATTTGTCTGTGTTGATCTATACGCGGTTAGAAGTTTCACAATGTAACCAAATTAGCTTGTCGATGCTCATTCCCTTTCAGGTCTTCATTATGTATGCAAGGTGTTCAGTTAACCTTAAAATCAAAGATGTAAGATACTGCAGGAAACTAATAATTTCTACATTGTCTTCAGCTTAACTCTCTGTGTTATAATGGAAGAACAGCTAATCACCTGATGCGAATGAGTAACTAGTTTACTGTGTATGCACAGGAAATAGAAGATTAGCTTCAAAGCAAAGTACAGGAGGCGATCTGCATTGCCTAGTCTTTCTCGGGGGAAGGTCCTGATGTAACCATTTTTGTGAGGTAGGCTTGTCAGCCTGCTAGAATAGCTAGAAAAGAGAAGGCTCGGGCCTCATCCTGTCATCTTTAGTCTGCTGAAACTTTGAACAGGGAAAGTGTAAGCCATAGGACAGAGAGCTTCCAAATCACCATTTGAAAGAACCTGGAAAATGCATGGAAAAACTAACAGTCTTTACATCTAAGCTGCCTTTGGATTCTGATCTGTTGGGAAGATTCCAGAGAGACTTGTACAAGCCAGCAGTTTATTCCATCACTGTTGTGATCCTGAGCTATGAACATTGACAGTCACTTGTATGGATATTGATCTTTTAACCATTTGTAACTCTCTTCTTTCTTTTAAGAAGAAATCTTCAATTTCGTTATTAAGGATTGGCTGGCAGCATGCTATTTGGGAAAGACCTGAGATTCACCTTGACCTGGGGATAAGCATCTGGTCCTTTATGATGGGTGAACCTCACATATGGTGAATCAGGTTTTCAGTAACCCCTCACTATATTAGACTGGGCTGTTTAGATGGGAGACTAGGTCTGGAATGCCAAAAGGGACCGTGTTTGGCATTTTGTAAACTAGGGTGGAAGCTCTTTTACTGTTGAGTTGGTGCATGTAATTCTAGAATAAGCCATCAGTTTGGGGGATTGTCTGCCCTCTACTTCTTGCAGTCTGCCCAGAGTGTGGTCACAGCATTGTTGTGTAAACCTCTCTCTTATGGAAGCAGACGGATCTTAGTCACTTTGAGATCCCAGCTGCTGCCCTGGAAGCTTTTTTCATGCATTTGCGTTGAGTGTCAGATCGGATATAAGCAGGGAAGTCAGCTCAAGGAAGAGGAAGGCTATACTCACTGTGCTATGAACTGTCTCTTGATAGGCAGTCAGAAGCTGAATGGTGGCCTGCAAGGCCCTTTCTCTCTCCCACTCCTTCTCTGAATGGAGCCATGTTTCTAGTAGCTGTTGGTAGAGCAGGGGAATGGACAGAGTTAGTACCAGAAAATCCCTCCCAAAAGTTCCTCTTAAACAGGTTTAATTGTCACTAAAATCCCTCTCCAAAGCACCGGACCTCCATGGAGCGAAGGAATTACATGTCTAATGGAAGTGCCAGGGACCAGATTCACCTCTGAGTGATTGAAGACAAAGGAGTTACATGAGAGATGAACCTGGGTCTGTGTACGTGGATGTCTGAGGAAGAGGAAGTCTCCTCTGGATGAGTTTCCATACACAGGGCTTAACTCAATATGAATGAATTCCTCTTTGAAGAAGTGATCAGTTTCAACTGGTTCTCTTGGATTTGGCTACTGCAGTGGTGATTTTCTTGCCGGTCCAAGTAGTGTCAACTACATTGTAAGAAGTTGGTCCCAATCCAGCCCTGGCATAAAATGGCATAGCTTCTGTGGATTTCAGCGGGGCACATGCCTGCTTATCCCAGGAAGAATTTGGTGCTTTTTCCCCCCGACAATTCACTCCACTGTGGAAAATTCCTCCACAACTGAAGCTTGACTCCCTAAATCTCTGACTCTTCCCTGCAGTAACACAACAACAAACAATCTTCACCATGGTTCAATGGTCTACTCACTTGAAACATTTCCTGGAACCAGTGTGCGGTTGGTTCTTCCTCCAGCAAAGTCTTCATTAGCTTGCCAAGGGCTTCCAAGGACTCTACGTACAGTGACTGAAACCAGAAGAGAAGGAGTGAGGCTCAGCACAGATAATTTGTGTGTGTGTGGGGAGGGGGGACGACTGGGGGCTGGGGAAAGCTAACCATAACCTTGCCAGGGAGGCCATGTGTGACTTCCATCACCCAGTGCCTGCTGGGCAGAAATACAGTGGATGGTGCCTGAGGAGAATTGTTGTCACGTACCTGTATAGGCAGAGCATCCTTTGCTGTCTCACCTTCCTCTTTCATCATCTTCTCCAGGGGAGGGAGGGGAAACAAACTTTTGAAACACTGGTGAAGGAGCTCACGGTTTTCCTTCAAGGTCAAAGATGGTTTGAGTTTGCTGGCAGAAGAAAGAGAGAGAGAGAAAAGTCATGCATTAGACTCAGTACCAGCTCCAAGTAAAAGAAATGGGTCCAATGACTGGAGATTGTCTCAATCTAAAACCCTAAATGCAAACAACCCTTCACTTTGCAGCTGAGCACCTCTTTGCACCTCTATTAAGTATTGGCTCATTGAGAAGTAAAGCTAAAGCTTCAAGTCCCCTTTTTAGAGAAACCCACTAGCTTCCTTCCCCCTGCCAGCAAGCCAGACACCTCCCTCCCCATCTGAACTCTCCTGCATTGGACTGCATGCCCCACAACCTCCAAGTTTGTGTCTTTCAAGCACAAACCTCCAAATGGACACATTCAAACCCTCAAGAACTAAAGTTCTGCTGGTGAGCAGCATGTGAGCCAAACCCGGCAGGCATCAAACTGCTCCCAACCTGGCACTCATGAACTAACAAAGCCGACATCACAGTGCCAGGAAATATGGCAGAAAATAGCCTACCTCAGATGTCTAATGGCAAGAATTGCCTTGTAGCGAACTGGAGATGCCAGGGAATCCAGTGGTTCCTTTTTAATGAAGTCCTGAAATGCACGAATAGGGAAATTAAAAAAAATGGGAAATGGATTTGAAAGGCAGAGAGGCTTTCCTCTCACACCCTGAAACAGGGCCATATGCCAGGTCTGTAATAAACAGACACCGTGCTCGGCAGGCTCTCTGCCTCAGAAATGGACCGTAGGGCCATCTGCAGGCTATACGGAGGACAGAAAGGTAACTCCCCAGACACAAGCCATTCCTGCCACTTACAGCCCACAATAGGTCGGCATCCCTGCCAAGCTCAGAGTGGACCCAGCAGCATTCTGGGTGCCGTGCAGGTAGCTCATGAGACTGCAGTGGTAGAGTCACAGCCAATGGATAAAACAACATCTACCTGGAAACCCAGTCTGATGACATTACAACAAACTCCTTTGTACTTCAGTCCTCAAAGCTCCTCATCACTCACCAGCATGTAGCCAAGGAGCTCCAGTTTGTAAGAGAATTCGAACTCCTGGGAGTCTCTGGTCTCCAAAATGGCACAGCTAATCTCCGTGACATTCTGGATGAGGGTTAATTTTAGGTGCATGTCCTACATAATCCAGAAGGAGAAACAAGAGGATGTGGATGAGAAACGGAGAGAAGAACCAGAGTCCAGAAGATAAAGATCAGGAATTAAATCTAGCCCCAGGAGAGGAGAGAGGTGTCCACAGACCCAAGAAGGCAGAGGACCCTGGCTCTGCACCCACCTCAGAAGAAGAGAAAACCCAGGTTCATGAAAGAAATCCAGGGCCACTTACACCAGAGCAGCCAGGACTCCTGCTTGATGTAAATCAAGCTCTGTGCAATTTAAACAAGCAACTTGTGGATAGAAAAGGCAAGAGCTGAGGGCAGATTATTTAGAATTTACCTTGTTTGTAAGAGCAATGCCCAGCACCTGAAAAACAAAATGCAAAACAGCTATTAGCAATGTCTATAGTCCCACATAACACACATCCTCAAAATGGCCTGGCTGGTGAATATGGAGCAGAGAGAAATCATGATTGTTAAATCTTCCAAAAGGCAGGAAATGTATCCAGAGGGGGTGTTTTGCAGAGGTCAAGATCAGGGGCCATCCTATGGAATATTTGCATTTGTGAACTTCTGGAAGATATCTGTTTGGTTCAACTGTGATCAACTTTTTTGACAAAGGCTAAATGAGATTCTCACTTAGACAGGGCAGAATTGAATGGCAAAGTGACGTGGCGAGGTTGCACTGAGAGGAGAGTCAGTACCAGCAGTCAGACACCTAGGGAACAGAAATAACGAGCACACAGACAAACAAGACGACAGAGAAGAGGGAAGGGAAGTAGTGAGTCCAAGAAACAGAGTGACAGCAAAGAAACTAAATACAAGTTAGCACCATTCTCTCTTGGCTAGAAAAAGATAGAGCTAGATACACATACATATTAGGGGAGTTAGAGTGTTATTCTGAATAGCCTGAGTGTGACTCCGTGTGAATTACTGTGCAGCTGTGCTCGACAGAATTTCAGAAGAATATAGAAAAACTAGAGAAAACACAAAGAAGAGCAACAAAAGTGATACAACATGTGACAGCTCACGCTCCATCCATTACAGTTTTAAATTTCAGTTATGTGACAAATTATTGCTCAAAGGAGAGTTTTAGAAAATACAAGCCCTCTCTCTATAAACTCAGAGGCAATTCTATAACTTCAGGGTAATGCCCCTCACAGTTGTCATGCAAAGGCTCTTACCTGACAACTGGTTCTGTAATGGTGAAGGACGTTCCCTGTGATGTCTGCCTCTACTCGGGAGAGAAGCTGCTCTTTTGGAGCATGGACAGCCACGTTGCTGTATGTCAGCATCAGGGTGCGGCGAGTCTTGCCTCTTGTCCCATGGTGGTAATCCTAGACAATAGGAAACATCACTAGAGACAAGTTCTTCTGATTCATTTGGCCTTGGAATGAATCAAACATTGGTGGAGCCGGGCCCCCAAGCCTTGAATACTGCTGGAGCCCGGGCACCTTGAGCCCATAGAACTCGCCACCCCATCGCCATCATTCCCACTGGGTAACTCTGACCCAGAGAGCCAAAAAAGGCTGAACCGACAGCAGTGGAGTACACGGGAGCTTAGTCATTGACACTGGTGGGTACAAGATCAGGCGCTAAATGTCTTGCCTAAGGCTGCACAGTGAGTAAATGGCAGAGCCAGCAATGGGAGCCCAGAGGCCTAGTCTCCTGCTCTATCCTCTAGATCAGTGGTGTTCAACCAGGGGGACTTCTGTACCCCTGAGGGTCTGCAGGGGTCTTCCAGGGGGTATATCAACTCATCTAGATATTTGCCTAGTTTTACAGCAGACAACAAAGAAAGCACTTGCAAAGTTACTAACTCAAATTTCATACAATGGCTTCTTTAGACTACTCTATATACTGCCCGCTGAAATGCAGGTACAATATTTAGATTCCAGTTGATGTATTTTCTAATTCTAGGGCAAAAATGGGAAAATAAGCAGTCTTTTTTTCAGGAATAATGTGCTAGGACCCTTTTATAATTTTATGCCTGATTTTGTAAGCAAGTAGTTTTTAAGTGAGGTGAAATTTGGGGGACACAAGACAAATCAGACTCCTGAAAGGGGGACACTAATCTGGAAAGGTTGAGAACCACTGCTCTAAATCAGAGGTTCCCTAATTGTCATCCGTAGACCACTGGTGGTCTACCTAAAGCGGGTTGGTTAGCCACATGTTGCTTGCAACACCTCCTCATTTCCAGCTACTAACCTGGAATAAAAAACAGCTAAAAATACCTTCAATGCTTTTCCATGCAAGCAACTGATGTAGTTCCCACACATTGTGCATGGGAGGGGCGCTCAAGCCATGAGACATCAGACGGTAAAAATCATTTGAGAGAACCCCAGCTCCACATCATGCTCCTGTCTGCTTAACGGCAGGCATCACGTGGAACGCATACACTGGGGGACAATGCTAGCTGACCGGAGCAGACACTACCGCGGGGCTGCTGCCCCTGCTTTAGAGGGAGAGGAAGTTTGAGAGAACCCCCTGGCTCCTTTACCTTCAGGCGGCTGACGAACCCAGAAATCTTAACCTGGCTCATTGCAGCCCCAAACTCCTGAAGTGCCTTCAAGGTGAGGTCCAAGTGGCTCGCAGCACAGACTGCGAGGATGGAAACGACTCCCTGTCACCCAAGAGAAATACAGGTTAGGATCGAACCAGGTGTCTGATAGAGCCCACGAGTCCATTCCTTTCACCCAAAGTGGTGTAAAGTGCCAATCAGGCCTGAGACACATGGGGAGTGGGCGCTGAGTGAAATAGCAATCAAGAGGATAGGAAGCAAAATGGCATCTGTCCCAGGCCAACTCAGAGCTGAGCCCCACAGGGAGCATTCAGGGATTACTTGGTAAAATGGGGAGAGGGACAGAGGCCTCACCTGTCTCTCAGGGGCTTCCATATAATCTGCTGTCGTCAGAAGTGTATGAATCTGTGATTTAACATGGACCAGGTCCTGACAAGCTGCTAAGGACGTTCCTAGCGCCTTATACAGGAAACTCTGAAAGAAAGAGACCAGCCCTGGGATATCAGAAACACAACGTGCCTGTCAGTACAGACCCAGCTCAGCAACACTCAGGAAGGAACAAGAAGCCAAGTCCAAGCACCCATGCTGCAGAAACATCCCATCGTCTAGCCCAGCCAGAGAACCAACAATGCAGTACAGACAAGCAGCCTGTCCAAGCAAATATTGGAAGGGCAGGGGGGCAAGAGAGCAGGGAATAAGTACAAACAAATTTTATACGCAGAATAAAATATCAAATAATGAAACCTTGAGAGAAGCCTTATGCAGCCCTCCAATCAGAATTTCAGGGGAAAGTAACTAGAAACTAAACCTTAACAGAGAACAAACCTTCTCTTTGGAGGGGCTGGCATAGCCGGCCATCTGCCAGCTCAACTCAAGGGATATCTGGCTGCTCCAGGCACTGTCATCTATCATCTCCAGAGATGTTCTTAGGAACTGCGTGTAAAACCAGAGTTAAAGCAGATGGTTAATTGCAAGAATGTGGCGGCTGTTGTGGGGTTTGGGGTTTTGTTTGTTTGGTTGGTTTTTGCTTCCTTGTTCTGTTGTAAACTTTCCAATATTCAGGTGTCCTGGGAAGATTATTTCCCTATTGAGAACTATAAACATTGACAACCCAGACTTCCTCTGCCTCTTGTTCTTGAACCTTTGCCTGAGGATTCCTCTCAGTCCCCAAACCCAGATGGACAGTGAATTGGAGAATGAGATGGAGCCAAGACATCTGACCATCGAGGAGTGATTTTCCAGTGGATGGACGATGGCTCTAGTCAACTTTGAGCAAAGGGCCCTGGACTACGAAGGACCAGGCACCTTCTCTGAAGTGCTATGGACCCTTTATGACACCTCCCAAGGTACCCAGGGTTGTGAGGGACCTCACTACCACCTGCCCTTAGCATGAGGAAGCCTTCTCTGTACCTGCCAAGTGTCAGCTCCTGACTCTGCCAGTCACAGGAAACACAAGCACACCCTTCTCACCCCGTCCAGGATCCACTGTCCTTCCACAGATAAGCAATCAGTACACTCCAACCGCTCGTCCTCTGGACATCCCCAGAATGTCCAGCCCCTGTTCCACTGGACACTCACAGAATTCAGAGGTTTGCTACACACCACCTTACCAGTTTCACCTCAGCATCACCGCTCCATTTCACACACTTCGATACATTGACAGTGAAAAGAAGTAGAGTTTAATTCACCAAGATCAGAGATTTGAGAAGCAGCAAGAATAATTAATGTACACAAATGGTTACATAAAAATAAAATCCTAACACACTTCTAGAGCTTCAACTTAAAGAACCAAACAGTCCCCTGTCTCACAAGGGATAGCTCCCCCAAATCTCTCTCCCAGCAGGAAACACCCAGACCAAATGTGATCCTCCATTCATAAGACAAGCCAGTTGGCAATTTGTCCAATAGGTGAAGGATACCTGGTGCAGGATACCTCTGGACCTCCAGATATAGTTCCAAGCATCCATTGTCTGCTTGTAAACAGGGTACCCCCTATTGTTTGTTTGTTTTTCTTCTCTCGAATCTCCTCTGGAGACTTGCAATCACTTGATTAGAATTTTGCTCTATTGATTAGCATTCACTGTGAATAATTACTCAGTCTACATACAGCCATTCAAGCAGCTAAGCATCTTCTGCCTGAAAGAAACTTCTTTATCACCTTCTGGTGACCTGCCCCAACGCACAGACCTTCAAAGCATCAATTTCAGTAGACAACCATAATGCCTTAGATATTATCCATCCAGTCACTGAGCAATGATTATGAGGATTATGCAGTGTGGCACAGGCATCTAGGAAAGGCTTTACATGACACCCTTTGATGATATAGAGATCAGATCCAGGGAATCCTGGGAACCCTATGCACTCCTGTGGCCTCTGCCAGTGGGTACCCAAAGGACCCGGGGTCACACCCTCAACTCCCATTGAAGTCAGCCAGAGGTTAGTAACTCTCAGCACTTTGCTGTTTCAGGCCCGACTTTTGAACAGCAGCCAGGAAATATCAGAAACCTCACAAGAGAACCTAATCTTAGTTGATTTTGGAGCCCAAAGAATTTCAAATGAGGCTGGATCTGGAATGGGAAATTTTAGAGTGTAATCCAACCCCAAATGGAACTCCAAACCTTCTGGGGCTTCTTTGTCACTAGGTCCTTTCCTTTCATTTTCAGCCCTCGCCATAAAAATCTTCCTTGTCTGGATTTACATGAGGCTGTAAAGAGCTCTTTCTGACCACAAAGACTTCTCCATGAGATACAGACACCAAACCTTGTCTTGTCTCTTTTCCTCTTTGGGTTTCTCAGAGCAAGTTTTCTTTTGAGTGGCAAATAGAAAAAAAATCCTTTAGACGTCCCCCAGTGATGCATTAGCACCATTAGCATGCTGGGTTTCTGGTTAAGTTTTGTGTTGTTCCCAGGGGTAACACAGAGGGATTTATAACTAGAGCTGGTTGAACAATAGTAAGGCCATTTCACAAAACAAGTGGGATTTTTTTGTTTTCTTGATTTTTCAACATACAAATGAAAAGTGAAAACACAAAAATATTTTGCTTTTCAAAATCAAAAATGACCATTATTCAATTCTTTGTTTTCCCCATTTCCTTCCCTTTATCCCTTATCCCCGTGCTTTTTTCCCCCTCTTCCACTTTGTGATTGAAAAGCGGGGGGGGGGGGGGGCTGTGAGAAGGAGACAAACAGCAAAGCAACTGGAAAAAAAAATCAGCTTCAGTTTCAAAAAACTAAACATTTTCTATTTGGGTTGGGGTTATTTTGTTTTGGGGTTTTTTTGTGTGTGTGTTTAAAAAAAAAAAAAAAAAGAACCCTGAAAAATTTGAAAATGTCCCATGAAAATAAAAAGGCCGTTTTTAATTGAACAAAAGTTGCAAATGAAATGGTTTGACCAGCTCTGCTTATAATGAATAATTTATCATTATTTTTTTCCCCAGCTGATATATTTGGAGGGGGAAGAGAGGACTGTGACAATACATCTGAAAGCCATCCTCTACCTGAAGCAGCATGTGCTCCCACCGTGCATGGTCCAGGGAATTCTCTGTGTTTCCTATAAAGCAGGAGGCAAAACAATAATGTCACCTAGATTAGCAAGAAGAGTCATCCCAGGTATCTCCTTTGCAATCAGTCCTTCTAAAACTCCTGGTCTGCCAAGCTGTAACATACCTGGGCTTTCAAGGCGAAATGGGACTGTACCTATTGGGTTCTGGGAGAGTCACCCTGCTCCTGTCCTGAGGGGCTTAAAACAGCCCTGGGCGAGGGCTGTAGGAGGGAAAGAGGTGAGAGGTTTTTCGCAGGAGTGGGTGGGTGAGATTCTGTGGCCTGCATTGTGCAGGAGGTCAGACTAGATGATTATAATGGTCCCTTCTGACCTTGATATCTATGAATCTATGAAAGGGATTAACAAGAGCTGGGCTGACAGCTATAGCTGTAGCCAGGGTAATCAGGGCCCAGCTGGCCCTTATAAGAGGGCCGTGGGCCAGTAGGAGAAGGTCTTTCTCTCTAGTTTTGAAGGGAGTAGGGCCTGCCTGCAGAAAGGGTACTGGGAATGAGGGTGGGCTGGGCTGGGGAAAGGCCAGAGGAGCAGGGAAGCTCTAGGCTGGCAACTCCCCAGGCTATCGGGCCTGGTCCAAAGCCCATAGGGGTACTGGGTTGCAGGGAAAGGCAGCAGACCCAAACCCCCTTGCCTGTGGTGACTGGCTCTTACACTGCAATCTGCCCCAAGGTGCAGGGGCTTGATAATGATGATGCGCAGTAGCCCAGACTGAGGCAAGGTGGGGATTAGAGGGTTGGGCGTTCCCCAGAGAAGGGAGACCCATAGAGACTGAGGGGGTACTGCCAGGGTGCAGCACCCTGGGTAAAAAGGGCACCGGGGTCTGAGAGGGACACGGGCCTGCAGAGGGTGCTCTGTGCTGGAAAGAGCTAATTCCCAGATGGCCAGCAGGAGGCGCTGCAGGGGTGAGTCGTTGCGCCGTCACAGGGACCTGCGCCAACGTTCTTTGTTGGACCAACAGAAAATGTCCTGTTTCAGAGTAGCAGCCGTCTCAGCCTGTATCCACAAAGAGAAAAGGAGGACTTGTGGCACCTTAGAGACTAAGAAATTTATTGGAGCGTAAGCTTTCGTGAGCTACAGCTCACTTCGTCAGATGTTACGTACCCTGCTGGCATTTTTATTCAGGGTCCGTCAACCCACCAGGAGTGAGATGCTGAGCACTCCCAATTCCTCTTGACTTGAATGGGAGCTGAGGGTGCTGAGCACCTCACAAAACTCTTCAGCACATCAGAAGACTGGGTTTAGTAGGAATACAAACTTTTCCTGCAGAATCAGAGATTCTGGACTTGATCTGAACTGGATGTAAATCGGTGTAGCTTCACTGAAGTCAATGGAATTATACTGATTTACATCAGCTGAGAATCTGGCCCTGTTTCTGAGTGTCCAGCTCTAACCTAGCCTTCTTTAATGGCGGCACAGTGTAGTGCTGGGGACTCTGTACAGCCGCAGCAAGGAGGGAAGATACAGCTCATTTTTTAAAATCTTTTTTGGAATATCAAACCCGCTTGTCCATTGGGGGGTTCAACGTTCATGAGAAACATAGCGGGCTTGTGCTGCACCTAGGGTCTGTCCTGCTCCCCAGAGACTAGACAGGTGCAGCTACGTCACTGGAGCTCTGCTGGCATAACGCCATCGTGTAGACGCAGCCTGCGCTGACTGAAGGGTTTTTTCCATGGAGGTCAATAGAGTCATACCACTGTAAAATTGGTGAAAGACATTATTAGGCCCACAATACCTAGATTCTCCCTAGGGCACCCACTTGGCCAACCTAGCTTTTATGGCACAGGTTTCTTATGGGTTTTTTAATTGAATCCCCCTTGAAAGTAAGCGTGGGGTTTAATTTTCAGAAAAAGTCCATTTGCAAAATCAGACTCTATATGTAACCCCAAAATCTTTCACTAACCTCCAGCTTCATGCGTATTGACCTTCCCAAAAAATAACCTAGCAAAGGTGTGGGGGAAAGTGCTGTGACATTTCCATTCAGCTGAAACCTTCCTGGCCTGATTCTGCCCTGTTTGAATTGGCCTCAGTGGTTCACAGTTATCCAGAGGAAGGAAAAGTGTGGGCCTAGAAGCCCCATTTCAATTCCCCACTGTTCCCACGTACTGCAACAGGAATGGCACAACACACGTCAATACGAAGCTGCATTTTCTGGCTTCCCTTCTATTCTCCATGGACCACACTCCTCCTAACTAACACTTTACCTTCAATGTACTGCAGCAGAGATGGGATCTTTACTACCCACATCTGACCCACTGCTGCATGGACAGTTTGGTGCAGGGCCTTTAGTAACTGCAAGGCAGCACATCCGTGTCCTTCTCTTTCATAAGGGGATGAGGCTACTACCTGTCAATGAGAGAGAAAGAACAGGCTAAGTTTTGTCAGCACAATACCAGTTTGTTCCTGAGAGAGGGAATAGTTCAGAGACTCATTGTGGAGACAATCCAAGAGAGTTGTTGCTTCTACTGCAGTGCCTTCCTGAAGAAGAAAGCATTCTAGCTAGTAGGAGGATGCAGGACAGTGTGTCTCAGGAGAGGCCGGAGAGAGAGAGAGACCCAGTCATACACATTCCTCAGCCTAAGTCAAGCATCTAGCTACAAAACCAATTTGTAGAGTTAACTGTCCCATTCCACAGAAAACCTATTCTCATGGTCTACTCACCAGGAGTCGCGCCAGCAGCCCCTGGGGTGTAGGGAGTTGCACTAGGGAAAGAAACAGAATAGCGTTAATTATGCCAGGCTTTGCAGAGAGTCCTGCTGATGTTCTTCACCTATCCATTTCCAACATGCCCACCAATGTTGAATACAGCTGATAATAATATGCATTTCCATAGTGCTTTCAGTCTGAGCATCTCAGAATGCTCTACAAACATGTATGAATTCCACCTCATAGCACCTCTGTGAGGTTGGCATGAATTACTCCTTCATTTCACAAGTGGGGAAGCTGAGAGAGAAAGATCAAGTGATTTCCCCAAGGTCACATCCGAATTTTGGTGGCGAGCTGGGAACAGAACCCACATTTCCTAGCTCCCTCCCATGGCCGTGTTGTAATCACAAGACCATCCCTCATTCATTTTAGCCTCCTGATTGCAGATGAGAGAACTGGAGCAGACTGAACCTGTTCATTTCATAGTGCCTGGAGAGAAGAAATGAAAGAGTTTCTCTTATAAACCTCGTCCACTGGAGTCGAGGCAAGCAGCTGCTTCTCCTTCCCGCTGCTTTTTCTCAGCCAGTTCCCTCAGGCATCTGCAAAGAGGCTTCAAAGTACCGGTGTACTGAGCTGGCACCACATACTCCAGCAGCCTTGGCCATAACACCTGCAGAGAAGAGCGAGACTGTTCAGTACGGAGCTATTTCCGTTCCCCCACCTCCAGTATCCTGCTGCCTGAATCCCTCCCTGCCATGTAGCTTCTCCTTTGATTCCTCACGGACCCTTCCCTAACCTATCACCTCATCTCTCTCTCCCCATTAGCTCACTCTACCTGTCTGGTGCCCCCTCACTCTGTCTTTTAAAGACACTATCTTGTTTGGTGAGTGCTAGGATATAGATATTCAGGCCTGTCTGCAAAGGCCTGTACTTTAAGAATTTAGGTGTATTCTTATCACTTGGCTAGTTATAGAGGTATAAAAGAAAGAATCAAAATCACTGTCTGCTGGTGTAAGAGCCTTCTCTTACTGTGACAGTCTGAGGCCCTCTTCTTAGGCTAAGGCCTTTGGCTAAGCAGCAGAGGCAGCCATAAGCCAGGAAGCGAACAGTCACATCCTCACATTCCAAACTAGTCACACTGAAATCAGGTGCTATTGGGCTGTTAGGAATACAATCCTGTCCTGATAGTGCCTATCACCTCCAGAGAAAGGGAAGGGCCTAGAAGATGTAAAAGGAAACTTACTTTGATAGCATCCTGTCTGGCAAGAACTCACTTATCAATACTGGGATGTGAAATCCTCACTTCTGTATTGTCTTGTCATTATCATAGAATATCAGGGTTGGAAGAGACCTCAGGAGGTCATCTAGTCCAACCCCCTGCTCAAAGCAGGACCAATCCCCAATTTTTGCCCCAGATCCCTAAATGGCCCCCTCAAGGATTGAACTCACAACCCTGGGTTTAGCAGGCCAATGCTCAAACCACTGAGCTATCCCTCCCCCCATTATAGTTCCCACTTTGCTATTGTTTGTCTGTATAATCTCTGTCTGGTTCTGTGCTTGTTCCTGTCTGCTGTATAATTAATTTTGCTGGCTGTAAACTAATTAAGGTGGTGGGATATCATTGGGTACATAATCATCTTACAATATGTTAGGATTGGTTAGTTAAATTTCAGGAACATGATTGGTTAAGGTAGAGCAAAGCAGAACTCAAGTTTTACTATATAGTCTGCAGTCAATCAGGAAGTAGGGGGGTGGGGGAAATGGGAACAGGGAATGGGGGTAAGGAAATTGGAATCATGTTTGGCTAAGGGCAGGAATGGGAACAGGGACACAGGTGTAAGGCTCTGTGGTGTCAGAGCTGGGAAGGAGGATACTAAGGAAGGAAACTGGAATCATGCTTGCTGGAAGTTCACCCCAATAAACATCGAATTGTTTGCACCTTTGGACTTTGGGTATTGTTGCTCTCTGTTCATGAGAGAAGGACCAGGGAAGTGAGTGGGTGAAGGAATAAGCCCCCTAACAGTGAGCAATTGGGTTCGCACCCAGAGATGAATCCTCTTTCCCAGCATTAGAGCATTATGGAGATATTTAGATCGTAACATAAGCTTACCCAGAACTTGACAGACCTATATAAGGCACAGTCCCAGCCCCAATATCTCTTCAAATCTAGGATCACCAACTCTACGTTTCAGAAGTATTCATGGGGGATCTAAGGGGAAGTTGTACTCAGACAGTGGAAAGAATTAAGAGACGATCTCTGCAACATGATTCCTTCCAGTTAAGTTGCTTTATATCTTTTCTCTACTGTGAACCGCTTACTCCATGATGAAGGGGTCACATCATCCCTGACATGAATTTGACATGCTGATCCTCCATTATGCTGACTGTGCAGAAGGCTTCCTTGTGGAGGGGTACAAGGAACGTAAGGAAGAACGTCCCTATTTCAAGAAGCAGTAGCAAGAGGTCACTTACTTGGGTCATTCCATTGACTGAGGTGTCCAGACATTGCAGGATGTCAATGCACAGGGTTTGGATCGTGCTTTCTTCCTCAACATCCTGGGTGAGAAGTGTTGTACCCTGCTGTGAGATAGCTACATAGGACTTATTCGCTAGTAGTAAGACACTGGCAATAGAACCAGTGTCCTTCTCTTACAAAGCCATCTTGAGCATTGACCTCTGCCTGCTTTTATACTGCACTGGAAGTGCACAAACGTCTGAAGGGAAGAGAATAATAGAAACTCCGAACTGGTGGGTCAGATCCCAGGCTTAGGAAAACCCTAAAATGAAGGGAATGATTCACTGAACACAAAAGAGTTCCCCCAACAGTGTTCAATTTTTTAAAATTTGAAAAACTCTTTCATCTTTTGATCTCTGAGGAAAAACATTCCGATTCTGCCCAGGGGAAATAAATTTGCAGAACCAGGGGGATCCAATCTCTTTGTTCTGATGCCCCAACCAGCTTGGTCATCCTGTGTGTAGTGAGTGTGATTCTATCAATGGGACCAAAACTGGCCTGATGAGAAAAAGCAGCCTTCTTTAAGAGAGATGTGTGTGTGTGTATTGCCACAAGCTCCAACTTTGTAGAAAAGGGGCCAGGCAGAGCTAAGATCTTCCACAACTTACTGTCAAGTTGAACTGTTTATGTTCATACCTATCCCGGATTCAGTCATGGAGCACAAAGTGTCTGGGGCCCGCGGCTGTGTCCATGGATAGAAATACGGATTGAAGAGATTTTTATGCAACCTGCATAACCTGAGTGTTTTGCTGATAGTTTAGGTCTGCTTTGACAGCCACAGAACGGGGCATCGTTCTGTTTTTTGGAGAGTCGATTTAAAACAAAAAGATGTGCTTCCTTGTACAGGAACATTTCACTGAAAAATGGTGTTTTCTGAATGTTCAATGACTCATCAGAGGTTGGAGCAGCATAGATAACTCTGTTAGATGGAAATACCCAGTGTGAGATTCTGGTCTCTGTTACACTAGTATAAATCCAGAGTAACACCACTCAAGTCAGTGGAGTTACCTTGACTTTACACCAATATAACGGATCCGATTCTGGCTCTAATCATTCAGTCCAGCTGTCCTGGAGTCAAAACTCCCACTGAAGTCAAGGGGAGCAATCAGCATGCAAGAATGGTAGGACCGAGTCCTAAGTGTTAAGAACTCTCCTTACCAGTTTGCTGGCGGACACACTGAACTCGCTGAAAACATATGCTACCAGATCCCATGCTGCACAATTCTCCACACTTCCTGAACTGAGCAGTGTCCTGATGAAATGAAGAGCTGCCTTCCTCACCTGCAAGGGTAGAGATTACACACAGCACTTCTTGTTAGCCCTTCTGCCTGAAATAGGAGCTAGGATATGATATGAGAGTCCTTATGCTTTTGATTTTGTCTCCTTGGATTAGAAACATGGATACATTTAACACCGGCAGGAGAATGACATGCCTTCTCTATTCTGCAGTCTCTCATCTGGATCGGAATGAAAGCTCCACCCAGATATCCATTCATCCCATAACACTGAAAAAGTTGAAATAGTTCACTGTTCCACACACAATCTTACCATAGCATTCTGATCACGGAGAGTGGATTTCACTGCCTTCACAATCAGAAGCTTTTTAACTCTTGTCTCAGGCACTGAAAGATAAGGAGAGGTGTACAGTGCTTCTTTGTTCCACACACACTCACTTTCCACATTGGAATTAATCCTGGATTTCAAAGGGCCCTAGTTAAGAAGATTATCAAGCTTCTCTCCTCTACAGAATCAGTGGGGAAAACATAGGACCAGATTCTGGTCTCAGTTGCACCCATGTAAATCTAAAGTAATTCCATTTCTCTAAATAGTGCCATCCTACTACCATGATGGACATATTATAAAGGAGTTTGATAGACTGAGGTGACTGAAGTTAATCTGTGTTTACACCGGCATAACAGGACTCAGAATCTAGTCTAGAGTGTATAATACTGAGGATTCTCGAGTCAGGAGTATTATTCTATTTTTATCTGATTATTGTTAACATGCATTAGCCCCAAGTTAACTTCTGTATTTGAAGTTGAAAAAGACCTTGACAAATATCTTGGGCTACATTCAGCACTTAGTTGAACCTGTTGATTTCTGTGTGGCCATATGGGAGTAACTTAGGGCAGCATTTGGTCCCTTAGGGGATCTCCAAACCACTGGTGACTGTGTGTTCTAGAGCCTCTGTGCCCCAGTTGCAGAGGTGATGAGTCTGCTGCAGCCCTGCCGTGCCTACAAAGCCTTGGTTCTTTAGCTCAATCTCTAGTAGCTCAAGCTTTTAGCTCTGGATGTCCTCAACTCAACCCTCAGCATGTCGGCCAAGAGGGCAGCTGGCACAGTTGCTCCTGTGTTACTTACAGTCAGCACCAACAATAGCTCTCAGGAAATCTAAAGACGCCACACGAACGGCCTCATGCTCAATCTCCAGCTGCTCGTGTAGAAATGCTAGCAGGTCATCAGGAGAAGAACGGGCTGCAAGGGAAGAAATCACATCCTCACTGTCTGCAGAACTCTTCTTCTTACCGTACCTCACAAAGGTAAGGAAGTTACAAAGAAACCACTGTGTAACTCAGAGTCTCTTCCCCTTACCTAGCAGAAGTACACAATGGAACAGCTCTTGGTGGTTTTCTATGCTGAGCTGCTTAGCTGGAGAACAGATCTGTGGGAAGAAGGGAAATGGTGAAAGAAAAACTAATCAGAAGCAATGGAAAAGAAAAATGTTCAATTCATTTCTAAGCTTCCACTTCCTGCTTGTCCAACTAGAGGTCTGAACCCCAGGGAGATGGTCCTGCATGCACAGCAAGACTCCAAGACAATGACCAATACATTAGATAAGAGAAGCTAAAGTGTTTTGAGCAGCAGAGCTGACCTAATCAAGATACAGCCACAGTTTTTACTTTACAACTCTGACTCCCCCTGGTAATCGGCTTATGGTGAAATCGCTTTACAAACTGAGCTGGATAGTAGCTAAGAAAATGAGACCGCTCCCTGCTTACTCTTGAGCCTGCAGAAATCAGTAAGGCATGAGGAGGTCCCCAGGCTCTGCACGATCATTCCATTGATTTTTTAGTGTTAATATGTTTCAGATCTGCTGTGCCTAAGCTCAAGGGATCCAAGCAAAACCACCCCTCACCTGGTTGTGCAGAGCACTGCAGATGGCTTGAAACTTCCCTTTAGGTAGAGGGATCTTATATTCAACAGAGACCTCCAAGAGCTGGCTCAGACTCTGCAACAGAGGGCGAAAGTCAGATGGTGGGCACACAAAGGAGCCATATGTAGTGACTGAAGCAGATTCAGGGGATTCCTAGATTCCAAGGCCAGACCGGATTCTTGCCATCATCTAGTCTGACCTCCGGTCGGTATGACACAGGCCAGAGACCTTGCCCAGAATAATTCCCAGAGCAGAGCTTTTAGAAAAACATACCAATCCTGATTGAAAAATCTTCAGAATCTGCCTCGGCCCTTGGTAAATGGCTCTAATGGTTAATTATCTCACCATTAAAAATGTACGCCGTATTTCCAGTCTGAAAGTGTCTAGCTTCAGTTTCTAGCCATTGGATCAAGTGACACCTTTCTCTGCTAGACAGAAGAGCCCATTAGATAATAGGAGTCCCTCATGTAAGATATTATAGACTGTAATTAAGTCACCCTGTCACAGGATAGGTCCACCCCGTCAGGGTGGTATCAGGTTGAGGAGGAATTGAAGTAGATCTGGAGCGGCCCAACTGGCCTAGTCTCCCTAGCCACCACAGCAGTCCGGGCTCCTAGGGCAGCATCGCCTAATGGTCGGGATCAGTGCAGCAGCCCTTGGGTGAGGGACCGCGGCCCAACAGCCTGAGTCACTTGGGCTGCCCTTCTCGGGATGGCAGTGCGGCCTAGTGGCCAAAGTCAGTAGACCCACCCTTGGCTGCAGGGCAATGCGGCCTAGTGGCCAGAGTCGATAGAACCACCTTTTGCGGCAGGGTAGTGTTGCCTAGTGGTGAGCCCTTCTCCACTGGGTTCTACCTATTGCACAGGGTCCCAGCCCAGGGCGCAGGGGTATCTGCCACCAACTCAGCGGGGATCCTTCCAAAGCATGCTGAGTCAAGCCTGCTACCTCAACTGAATCAATGCTTCATCCACCTAGGCTGCTTCCCACCCGTTCTTCCGCAGCTGGGAGTCTCAGGGATTCTGGGGTCTCTCCTCCATCTCTGGCATTGGGTGGCTGGGGGTCAGCTGCAGCCACAGTCCGGCTGGCCTCTGAATCCTGGAGCACTGGCAGTCTCTCTGCAGGAGCCTGCAATGCGCCTCTGCTCCCTTTGGCAGCCATCCCAGCCTGAGCTGAGCGGCTCTCTTTTGTATCCTGGGTCCAGCTGAAGCATGCCGAGCAGAGATGAGGGGGCATGACCTCCTCGGCCCACAAAGCATGATTAACCCCTGCTGAACCAATGAGGGGTAGGTAAACCCCATCACACACCCTTTTACTTTCTGTGTATTAAACTAAATAGATTGACTTCCTTGATTCTCCCTCTGTAGGGCATATTTTCTAATCCTTTCGTCACTGTGGCTCTTCTGTCAATTTAGCAACACCCTTTTTGAATTGTGGGCACTAGAACTGGACACAGGATTCCAACAGTTGTCAGACAAGTGCCAGATTTAGAGGTAAAATAACCACTGTGCTCCTCCTTGAGATTCCCCTTTTGATGCATCCCAGCTTTAGCTTTTTTGGCCACAGCATGAGTTCATGTTCAGCTGATTATGCCCCATGACCCCCAAAATCTTTTTCAGAGTCACTGCTTCCCAGGACAGCATCCCCCATCATGTATGTGTGGCCTAAATCCCTTGTGCCTAGACGCATACATTTACATTCAGCCGTATTTAAAGGCATATTGTTTCTTTGTGCCCCGTTTGCTAAGTGATCTAGATCACTCCGAATCTGTGAGCTCTCCTCTCCATTATTTACCACTCCCCCATTTTTATCTCATCTGCCAACTTTATCGATGATGATTTTATGTCCTCTGCCAGGTTATTGATTAAAAAAAAGGTGAAAATCTAATTCCTTCCTGCATCTAACACACTTTTCTCCGTTGCTGCTTGAAGTTTCCAGAATGTCTCGGATGCCATCTACATACTTTACTATGTTTACACAGTTGTGTAGTGCCCTGATGCTATCAAACAAGTCCATGATACATTGGTTCCTTCCAAATCATGGGTATTTCAACCCCCAAAGTGACCACATACTCTGTACTAGAAAGCTTCAACCAACATAGATGGTGAGTAAATATCACTACCAAGAAGTTATAGCTGTCTCATGACTTCATTTACAACTGTGTAGCCCCACTGAAGACAGAATATGGCCCCTTACTTCTCGCTCATGTGGTACTGAGGGTGGATGAAATAGAGAGACAAGGCGAGTGAGACAATATCTTCAATTAGATTATCACGCCCACCTTGTCGCTCCAATATCTTGGACCAACATGGCTACAACAGCACTGCATAGAACGGTAGATGAAACAGACAGGCAATGAGTTTATATCTATCTAGTTCTGCAGTGCAAAGCAATGACCCTCAAGCCTCCTTGTTATTAATTTTCAACCGTTGACAGTTGACTTGGTACCGACCAGAGACAACATATGGCAGCCCCTGCTCTGAGGAGCTTATGATCTAAAAGAGAGACACAGAGTTGACAGGATGTTTTGGGAAATCACAAGGAGAGAGTATCTTGTTGTGCAGGTGTTTTGTTTTTTTATCTCCTTCTCCTCCTCCCCAGGAAACAGAGGATGCTTTTCATCAGAGGCAGTTACCTACAAATCTTGTTGCCTGGGTCACCATGTGTATAAAGCCAGAACTTGTGTGCATATTTATTATCTAACAAGTCACTATCTAGACCAGGAAACCCCACTGGTAGCAAATTCCTCCTGCAGTTCACACATGCACACACAGAGACAGTTACCTTAATGAGTGGTACCTCACCTTGGTGACGTGAAAAACATCAATTTCCTCCTTATATTGCTCAAGGAGCCATGAGATCTCCTTAAATATTGGATTTTGTGGCTCCTTTTTGTGTAGTAGGATGCCCATCATGGGACCAAGGGCTTTGATGATGGCCTGCTTGAGCTGCATAGATGAGACACAGAATTTATGTTCCTATGAATTCATTCAATATCTTCCAATAGGCACACCTTTTCTGCTTCTAATGAGTGCAATTTCCCTTGTTCCACTGTCGGAACGGTCCTATCCCAATATTTCCTGGTAAAGAACCAGGACTCGTAGGGTTGGTGTCAGGATTATATTCTAATGCACCTCACAACTAGAGCAGGTAAAATATTTCCCCAGATTAATATGCATTCTAGGCCAACTCATCCCTGCTGTAACTCCACTGGGGCTGAATGGACTTAGACCAGGAATTAATTTAGCCCACTATCCCGGGTTCATCTGCACATTAGGTGCACAAAACTAGAATCCATGTACACTAGGTACAGACCGAATTTCCATGATGTGGTGACATTATAAACGTATGGGTTTTCGATGTTTTACATGACAATCTGTTCCATCCAAAAGGACCTACCATTAAATGCCATCATCACAAAGAGTGCCAGACACACAGAATGTAACATCACAATTTCCGCTAAAGGTTTAGAAAGTCAGCAATTCTCACCTCCAGCTCCTCACAGGTCAGCCAGTTGCTGGTCACATGACAATATAAGGGAAGAATTTGATTGCAGAATCGTGATTCACCCATTCTGGGGAATGAGCACTTTTCCCAGTTCATAAAATATCCATTCACTGCCCTTGAGCATTTTTCCAGAACTGCACGGAAGGAGAGAAGACAGGCAATGTGAAAAGGACATAGTAATAATGAGGAGAAGTTGCTTTCTCAGAGAAGACACCCAGGCCTATCGTTTACTCCAATTCCATGGCAGCTCCTATCAGGACTAGATGCTGAAATCCCATATCAATTTGGAGCTATTTCTCTTTCCCCTATTCCATTTCTTGTTTCTTAAAAGTCTTTTTGCTTTGTACATCTCTCCATCTTTTTTCAATTACCATCATTTGAAGACTCGCGTCCTCTGCAGTTGTTGTTTATTCAACCCGAACACTGTATGATTTCATCTTGAGTTACAGTTTGTCTGAAAGATGTTCAGTGCCCCTAACTGCCATTGGCTTTAGTGGGATTTGAAGGTAGTGGGGAGCACTTTGCCCTAAAAGTCGGTGTATCTAGTGTCCTTGCTAAGAGGAATTAGGGCCCAATCCTGTTCTCCATGAAGTGGATGGCAAAATTCCCATTTCCCTCAAGGGCACAGGATTAACCCCTTACTGAGCATCACCTGAAAAGCAAAGGAAGAGAGAAGTGGAGAAGAAGAGAAGACAGAGAAAGAGGGTGAAAGGAGATGATGATGATGATGAAGAAACTAAGGAGAGAGAATGGGTGGAGGAGTGGGAAACAGGGGATTTTTAAATGTACAGTAATGAAATCTGCTCCCTTCACCTCCTCCCCCAGGAGCCTCCTGGCAGAGGGGCAGCTTCAGCCTTTGTGTCTGTTTATTTTAAACGATATGCGTGAGTCACAAAGGGCTTGAACTTACAAATGCTCAGCACATCCTGCAAAGTAAGGAGCATTCTCAACTTCAATGAGTGCCACGGGAGCCAAGGAACGCAGCACCTGGTGCAATCCAGGGAAGGGAGCACAGTTCAGGGCCTGTTTGCAGACTTGCTCAGTCACTTAAATCTGTACCAAGACCCCCTAAATATCCTGGCTGGGATGATTTAACTGGGAATTGGTCCTGCTTCGAGCAGGGGGTTGGACTAGATGACCTTCTGGGGTCCCTTCCAACCCGGATATTCTATTCTATGATCCATTTGGAGCACCTACAGGAAGTGCTGGCACTTACCACCACAAAATGCTTGTCTCATCCTGCTGTCCTCGACTAACTCCAACATGGAGATCATGACGTTCAGGATCATTCCCACAAAAGGGATACACTTAAGTGCTGCAGAGAAAGGCCAGAAGAGAAGGAAGACAGACAATCAGCTGCTCTCTGCCTTCTTACAACACACTTAGAAACACTGTGGGGCAGGATGCTATGGGCTCCGAGGCCATTGGTGCTGCGTAAGCAGAGCAGAATGGCTTTAAAGCAGCCATTGAAAGCCACTGGGGGAGTCACCCTGAAGAGGGGAATCCTCCACAAGTGTACAGCTGTGCCCAATGCCCAACTCACTCCCAGAGTAAGGGGAGAGAGCACTGGGGCGGGATGGGAAGTGGGGTGGAGAAGAGCTCCACTAGACCTGATCTTCCACTCATTCCCATCCTTCAGGTACTTCACTCAGGGGCATAAGTTAGAGCTTGCACCTCCGGCTGGATCGCTCATGATCTGGAGGCCAGAACTAGCAACAGCAGTTAATCTTGTGTTTTTACACACACACTCAAACAGAGCTCTGTTTAGCGGTAACATTTTTAGGTAGAGAGATAATCCCCTGTCCTTAAATGAAAAACAATCACTTTGAAAGAAAAGAGGGAAGTGACCATACCATAGGCGGATGACAGATTGCCCAACGTAATGAAAATAAACTCCTCAGGCAGCTCCAGATGATATATCAGCTCTAATATGACATCACTGAAATAGCAGCGTGCCAGAGTCACTAAGGTGTTGCTAGCTGCCACTTTTAGTTCATTTCTTGCTTCCTAAAAACAAAAACCAAAAGAGAGAGACTGAGGTGACTGAAGCCGGTTGCACTAGCCAGAGTTGGTTACATGAGTCAAGTCCTTATTTCTGTGCACAAGTTGTGAATGAACCAACCCAACTTTCTGAGGGTAGAGTCATTCGTCATAAATATTCCTTGACTCACTTGGCTAAACAGTTTTCAGCCTTCGAGTTGCTTGCAAGCTGCTTCGTTAGCCTATTCACTGTTAGCTACTTGTGGTGGGTGACTGGTCACCATAGTCACATGATATTTTCCCTGCCCTTCCCTGAGGCGGTAAGTGAGACACAGACTGGGCAGCTTCAAGATATTCCGAGAGCTTTCCTGGAATAAACTGTCCCCCAAAAGAAGGCGGACTTCCTTTGGAACAAGAGAGGGATTTTTCCATGGGGTTTCCTGCTGGCAAACTAGATTCTAAATCCAATGCTGCTTCTTTTGGAGATAACTCAGATTCTGTCTGTCTTGGGGCTTTATACTGCCACTTATCGCTACAGTATCAGAGCGCCTTCCCCATAAAATCAGTATCAATAATGAAATCCTGAGTAGACTTCGGGAAAGACTTGCTCCTTAAGACACCATAGGCCTGTCTCTGGGTCTGAGATCATGTGTCTCAGGTCCTGATCCTGCAAAGCACTTCAGCACATGTGTAACTTTCAGCATATGAGTTGTCCCATCTTATGCATGTGCACAAGTGCTGTCTAGGACCTGGGCTTTGGTCTGGAGGAAGGTGTGGGCCTCTAACAGAAGAATACATTTTCATTTCAGTATATAGTTTATCCCCCCAAAAGAGAGTTTGAATGAGTTAAAGCTTTGGATCCTTTGATTGGTATCTCGGGAGAACTAACTTACCTGAGTCTCTCTCATGTGGTTTGAGGCTAGTGTAATTATTTTCTTCAGAAGCCTTCTCTCCAGGCCCTGGGTGTCCTGCTGTAAGACTTTCTCCAGGACACAGTAAATGTCTACTCTGTTTTGCTGGGGACAAAACATAAAAGAGAAGAATTGGGAAAACTCTTTCTTGCCGACCAGACAGTAATGTGGCTAATAAGCCCCTGCCCTAATTGGTGGTTTAATTGGTGTAAAACGTGCCCGACCCTCCACAAGCACCGCATTGAGCAGCGCTTCAGAAGCAGCCGAGCAACTGACATCGTTTAATCTTCCTGGAGAGAAAAGAGCCAGAGGAAGCACCCTTCACTGCCCCCTTCTCTAGTTTCATTTATTCAGAACAAACAATAAAAATGAGCACCTTGCCCTTGCTCTAGCCACTCCAGGCAGAATTTGTAAATGTGGAATATAAAATACCCAACTCCTGCAGTAAGTCCTCAACCGCTCCCAGGGGCAATGAGCTCTGCCGTTAGATCTTCACGGGAGTGGGTTTCTGAGTGGGGGTGGAGGGACACATGTGGACAGGGGGTGCCAGGACCCACGGGTGTGCAGGAACACATGGAGACAGGGGCAGATTGCCTTACTGAATGGGAGAGGTTAGGGGTCAGACAGGGTCTGCATGGGGGGAGCTGCCTAACAATTCCTTTCCGCCCCTCCCAAAAAAACTCTTCCATACTTTTCCCACCCATACCCAGCAACGCTCCAAGTTCACACCCAGGCTCCTTCCCAGCAATTTACTTCCCTCTCCCTCAGCTCCTCCATTACCCCTGACTCTACCAAGCCTTTGCACTGCGCCTAAGGGGTGCAAGAAATATGGTTCTGTATTGAGTTTAAATGAATTAGTACTTTGAGTTCTGTATTAACATGCATAGTAAGGAATCAGTTTGTCAAAAAACATCTCCTGAATCCTTTTTGTTGTCTGTATTCATACAGACATACTTGCTGACAGGTATTTTGAAATAAATAACCCAAAATAATTTTAACGGGTGTAATTATATTGTATTATTTTGACAAACAAAATATGCAGAATTTTGCAGAACTTCTAAAATATTGTACGCATCATTTTTATTTTTTTCTTGCAGAATTCCCCCCGTAGAAAATATATAGATAAGGGTCCCTTCAATGCTATAATCTCAATAATATGTCATCATAATAAAGGAGTGTTGGCTAGGATTTAGAGCAGGGAGTCAGTTCACTTGGGTTTTATTCACATTCTTTGACTAACTTGCTAAGTGGTGTTGAGCAAGTTACTTAATTCCCTGTGACACAAGTCATCCGTACATGAGGATAATGCTTCCCATTCTCACAAGGGGGCTGTGAGTCTTAATTCATTAGTATTAGGGAAGTGCTTTGAGATTTTTGGATGAAGATGCGAAAGAAGGGCAAAGTATTATTAGAAGAGATTACTGCTAGTCCGATCGTGTACTTTTACTGTCTACAGCCCATGTACTCCACTGTGTGTAAAAGGACAATGCTCTCTTTATAGAGCATGATATCATCCTGATCTGTAAGAACAGCATTTTGCATGATGAGTTTACGCCTGAGGACAGAAGGGTGAATACTGATTCTCCTGATGGTGCGCCAAGCCAAGTTCTACACTGAATTATCCCCGTGCAGTCCCCTGTACCCCCATGAAGTCAGGCAGAATTTGGTGTGGACACCTGGAAAGCGGATGTAATTTCATGAAACTGCCCTACCTCATCCTTTTGCAGTTTCTCGAGCAGAACTGTCAGAACGATAGCCAGCTTGGTCTCGGCTATAAAGGCAATCCTGAGGGCAATTTTGCCCTTATCTTGATCATCCATATGTGCCAGGAGGGAGACAACCTCATTATAAACACCTGAAATTAAATAAAAGGATAGCAGAAATTGGTGCTGGCCTCTTTAATTCACTATCCAGTCAAGATTCTGCAGGAGCCCCAACACTGTGAGAAGTAGACCTGGGAATCCTGGAAATCCTCTTCCTTCCTCCTCATGACCAGGTTTGTTTGCTGAACTACCCAGTGTGCTTGGGGGGAAATCATAATGAAGCAAATTTGCTCCTTTCAAGTAGATCCCCCCATAAAATAATCTTCCTTTCCCTCTTTACTGTCAATTGATGAGTTTTGATAGCATACAGAGTAATAATTTAACTCTAAACCAAGAAATAGAGCTAAAGTTAAGCACATGCTTAAGAGTTTTGCTTAGTCAGGGCCCCATTTTCAAAAATCCTGAGCACCCAGATGTACCTATTGGCTATGCTGGGAACTTTTGGGGCTCGGTATCTCTTGAAAATCAGGCCACTGTTGGAGAGCTCAGTATGAATTTAGAAGCCTAACTTTAGGCCCCTTGTTTTGAAGAAAGCCTTTAATCTTCTTTTATGGTAGTTTAAATACTTGCAGAGAAGACTCATGGAACAGAGTTCATCCAGTTCATAGAATATCAGGGTTGGAAGGGACCTCAGGAGGTCATCTAGTCCAACCCCTTGCTCAAAGCAGGACCAATCCCCAACTTTTGCCCCAGATCCCTAAATGGCCCCCTCAAGGATTGAACTCACAACCCTGGGTTTAGCAGGCCAATGTTCAAACCACTGAGCTATCCCTCCCCCCTGTACAGTTGCCTGTAGAGGTCATAAAGGAATTCCCCCGCCCCGCCCCCACCCGCATGCACAATTGGCGAGGTGTACGCTGTGAGTGGGGTGGGGTGGGCTGAGTCCCTCCAACCTTCATCTGAAGCGTCAGGGATTGACCATAGCAGGAGATGGGACACCTGGTAGGGTGGACCAGTGCTCTAAGATGGTTCAGAGAATCTGTTTCCTTAGCTGTCCTGTTCACATGCTCAGGGTCCAACTGATCTCCAGAGTTGTGGGTGGGAAGGAATTTCCCCCTGGTCGGATTGGCAGGAACCTTTGAGTGGGAGGATGGGGCACTGATCACCTGCTAGGATAATCTGAGTATATCTGACCTAATCAATTCTTGACCATTGCAAGGGCCTCAGGCATTGGTGGAACCTCAGTCTCTCCTGTCCTCTGCCGATGGCACACAACAGTTTTGTCTCCTAAAGACTGAAATGTTTTTGGGGTTTTGGGGTTAAAGACAAGTTTTGGGGTTCAGGTAGTGTTGCTAGGTGAAATTTAGTGGCCTGTGAAATACAGGAAGTCAGACTAGATGATCTAATGGTCCCTTCTGGCCTTCAACTCTAGGAAACAATGAAATAGCTGGTGTATGAAAAAAACCAGGATTTGATCTCCCATGTATCTCTTCGCTCTGGGCAGAAATTCTACAGGAGACTTAATATTTCACAAGAAATCTGAAATGCCGTATTTATCTGTCTCCATTGTAACAGCATTCCAAGCATGAAGGAGGAACTAACAAGATTTCCCCTTCCCAGGAAAGACTGCCCATCCGTTATGCAAATTGCATCCTTCAGTTGTAACACCCAGATGCAAACGGAATCATAACTGTAACCTACACTGCCCATCCGTGTGGGATGAGGAGCACTAGTGTTGCTAAGAAATGTGACCCCCATGGTTTGTTCTCTTGCATTTAAGATATTAGCAGAGCTTCATTTAGACAGCCAGAGGAGAAGTCCTTCTGCCTTTTTTGTTCTAACTTCCCCTCTCTCTGATGGAGTTGGCTCCATGGATGCAGAAGACACAAAATGAGGGCCCATAACAAACATAAAACAACTGGGAGAAAAGAAGGAAGACCTCCCCCATAACATTCCCTAGAAACTCAGATTCTCAGGAAAGTTTCCAGGTCCAGAGGCTGTAGGCCAACTCCTCAACTGGTGTAAATCAACACAGCTACAAAGAAGTCAACAGAGGGACACTGGTTTCCAGCAGCTGAGGTTCTGCTCATACAAAAGGAGAACATTACAGCTAATCTGTATGCCTATGCTTTCTAAATGTGTGTGTGAATATAGAATGGATATAGAGAATACAGTGCTGACCCTTACCTCTGTCGGTTACCTCCTGCTCACTCACAAATTTATTCATGTTTTAATCTTTCCTCAACACTTCCTCCAGTCCTTTCTCCAAAGAGCTCCAGTACTGATAGGCAGCTGGCCTCTCAGGCTGTCCTGTCCTGTCCAGGATAGCCAGTTCAGATTATGCAAGCACTATTATGACATCGCTGTGACTGTGACATAGCACATAAACTGCTGCTGACCAGGTAGGTGCTGTGATGACATGGACAAGAGCCTCAAAGGGATTTAGGCTCCTAACTCGCACTGAAATCAATAGATGTGAGGAACCTAAATACATTTCAATATCTGGGCCCATCCATGTACGCAGTCCAATAGGTGGCTAAATTTGCTCCAGTGTAGAATTTCTCATTCGCTCTAAATCATTTTGAATTTTGGTTCCGTCCCTCTCTCAGTTTGCCACACTTTCCAATATTGGTTTTATTGGAAAATCTGCTCCTGGTTGAATGGATAGAAAATAAAAGCACCGAACAAAGAAAGAGAAGAAACTGCCTTGGAGAATGCACAGTGACACTTGAGTGTGATTGGTTGGTTGCAATGCACAGTGACACTTGAGTGTGGGTGGTTGGTTTCCTTTGCTTTTTAATTCGGTTGATTAAAAAGCTTGATGAAATCTTATTGGACTGTATTACAAATATTGATTTTATATTGTTTTACAATGAATTGAAATTTATTCTTCATTTCCATGTCCCGCCAAACAAATCAACTAAATTATTTTTTGTTGTGTTTAATACAGTGTGGTGTCATATGTATGGCCATATGTAGAGGCCACACTTGATTTTGGAGATGATGTTGCCTTCAAAGCATTCAGAGTGATGACACTCTTTGCAGTAAACCATGTGGAAAAAGAATTCCAATGACATGTGTCCTTTGCTATGTATAAGTGATTTTGTGCCTTACCCTTTCTGATTTTGCCCTTACACGGACACACTATTCTTTTGTACTCCTCCTTAGTAATTCGTCCATGTTTCCCCATTTTGTAGGATTTCTTTTTGATTTTCAGGTCATTACAAAACTTCTGATGGAGCCATTGGCCTCTTACTATTCTTCCTGTCTTTCCTTTGCATTGGCAGTTGTGCCTTTAATATTGTCTCCTGGAGGTTAAACTGCCAGCTTTCCTGAACTCCTTTATGCCTTAGACTTTTTCCCCATGGGTCGCTACCTACCAATTCTATGAGGATGTTAAAGTCTGCTTTTGGCAGTCCTTCTCCTGCCATTCTCACTCCTTCCTTTCCTTAGAATCATGAAATCTATCCTTCATGATCCCTTTCACCCAAATCACCTTCCACCTTCACATTCACCACCAGCACCTCCCTGCTGGTCAGAATCAAGTCTAAAATGGCTGTCCCCCCGCTTACTTCCTCCATTTTCTGAAACAAAGCATTGTCCCCAGTACATTCCAGGAACTTATTGGGTAATTTTGAGTTTTACCATATTCCTTTTTCAGCAGATGTCTGGGTAGGTAAAGTCCCCCATTACGATCAGGATTTGTGTTTTGCATATTGCTGTTGTTCATTCTAGAAATGCCTCGCCTCCCTCCTCTTCCTGATTTGGTGGTCTGTAATAGACCCCCTACCAGGACCTCACCCCTGTTTAGTCCCTCTTTTATCTTTACTCAGAGACTTTCAACTGGTCTGCTTCTCACCTCCTTCTGGACCTCAGAACAGGTTTACAATGCAATATGTCCTCTCTTTTTTTTCCTGCCTGTCCTTCCTCAACAAGCTATAGCCCTCTATACCAATAGTCCAGTCATGAGATTTATCCCATCAAGTATCTGTGATGCAGTTAAGCTCAGTTAAGATTCATGTACTAAAACTCCCAGTTCTTACTGCTTATTCCCCATTATTATTACTCCTTGCTTGTGTGTACAGACATCTAAGATGTTAAGCGGATGCCCCCATGGATTTCCCTCTTGTTTCTCCTGTAATTCTACTGCAATTTTCCACATCTACTTCTCCCCACACAGCTATTAAGGCCACCTTTTTTTACCTGGTGGCTTTTTTCACCTGCCCCCTCTGAACTTAGTTTTAAGCTCTTCTCCTGAGGTTGGTGAGTCAGTGCATGAAGATGTTCTTCTCCTTCTTGGTCAGACGGACCCCATCTCTTCCCAGCAAACCTCCTTCCTGCAATAGCATCCCATGGTAGAGGAAGTCAAAGCCTCCCAGAGACCCATCTTCATAACCCTATTCTGTGGGCATGCCTACCATTGAGTGTGTATTGAGCAGAAAGAACACTCAGTGCAGGAGACAAGGGGACTGAGTTAAACTGCAGATGTCAGGTTCACATACTTCCATTTACCGTGACTAATCTCTTAAGCTAGTGGGGATGGCCACACTATAAAAATATTTCTGGAGATCAGCATGTGATTATTTGTATTGCAGTACTGCCTCACAGTCCCAGTCACACAGCAGGATCCCATTGCGCTAGGACCTGTACAAACAGAGAACAAGATGGTCCTTAACTGTCATTAATTAATTAACACATCTTAACAGCACAACAAACAGACAAGAGGATAATAAAGCAAGCAAAAAGCCCCCTTTGACCAGGTACCAGCAGATAACTAATATAGTGCTACCTATTTTGGGAACTTTCTTCCTGAGTTAGGGTCTGATGTGACTCAGCCCCTGTTCCATGCCATTGTGTAAACTGGGGACTCGTACATTTGCACAAGATGGAAAGTATCCAGTGGCACACAGTTGAGGCCTACTCCATTTTTAGTACATAAACAGCAGGCCGCTCTGCAAGAAGCTAAGGGCATGGTCAGCACAGAGAGTTTGCCTGTCTCTGTGCTGGTGTTCTGCACCCCTCACAGTCTACACCTGGCTCCATAAAGTCGGGACTTTCAAAAATGCAGCATCAGGTAGGAGCACAAGTAATTGTAAGAATGCTTGCTCATTGCAGCTGTTAACATCCGGGCAAGGCATCCACATATAAGTCCACTACGGATGGACCAGTGATGGGAAGAGTGTTCAGCATGTGACAAGTAACACCATGAACTATGTCATGCCACAGAACAAATTAAGATCAAGAACAGAACAAGAGTATGTGTGGCAAAACCATGACAAACACTGTGCAGGCATCAAGGAGCTCATAAATTAGCACATCATCACCCAAACACTGCCACAGCTTGACTTAGAACTTGGGCAACAGTAGACCCTCAAAAGGAGGAGGCCACAGCTTTACACCCGTGGTCACTGTGATGTTAACTGGCTGCATTTGACAAGAGCTGGATCAGAGGTTGACTTTGAGTGTATTTACAGGGGGCAAGGTTTTCAAAACACAAGCCTTGTGCACACACGCAAATAGTGTTCTGTAGCAGTGCAAGTTGAGCTGCAGCAATGAGCAGCGGGATCCTGCTTGGGCTCGTAATTCATACACTTCTCTCACTAATGAGGATCAACAGATTAACCCATACTGAATGCAGCTTGACAATATACCATCACTTAAAACACATTACAGTCAGAGAGGATGATAAATATTCCATTTATACACATTATGTACAAGGCCCAAAATGACTGAGGATGCAAGAAAACAAAGCTGGTAAATACAGAAAATGCATTTGTCATAAATATAAAGGGAAGGGTAAACCCCTTTAAAATCCCTCCTGGCCAGAGGAAAAATCCTCTCACCTGTAATGGGTTTAGAAGCTCAAGGTAACCTCATTGGCACTTGACCAAAATGACCAATGAGGGGACAAGATACTTTCAAAAGCTGGGAGGAGGGAGAAAAAACAAAGGGTCTGTGTCTGTGTCTGTCTGTCTGAAATCAGTGGAAGCTAGGAGCCTAAATACCTACTGTAGAATTTGACCCAATAACAACAATAATAATGATTTGCATTTCTAGAGAGATAGAATCATAGAATATCAGGGTTGGAAGGGACCCCAGAAGGTCATCTAGTCCAACCCCCTGCTCAAAGCAGGACCAATTCCCAGTTAAATCATCCCAGCCAGGGCTTTGTCAAGCCTGACCTTAAAAACCTTTAAGGAAGGAGATTCTACCACCTCCCTAGGTAACGCATTCCAGTGTTTCACCACCCTCTTAGTGAAAAAGTTTTTCCTAATATCCAATCTAAACCTCCCCCACTGCAACTTGAGACCATTACTCCTCGTTCTGTCATCTGCTACCATTGAGAACAGTCTAGAGCCATCCTCTTTGGAACCCCCTTTCAGGTAGTTGAAAGCAGCTATCAAATCCCCCCTCATTCTTCTCTTCTGCAGGCTAAACAATCCCAGCTCCCTCAGCCTCTCCTCATAACTCATGTGTTCCAGTCCCCTAATCATTTTTGTTGCCCTTCGCTGGACTCTCTCCAATTTATCCACATCCTTCTTGAAGTGTGGGGCCCAAAACTGGACACAGTACTCCAGATGAGGCCTCACCAATGTCGAATAGAGGGGAACGATCACGTCCCTCGATCTGCTCGCTATGCCCCTACTTATACATCCCAAAATGCCATTGGCCTTCTTGGCAACAAGGGCACACTGCTGACTCATATCCAGCTTCTCGTCCACTGTCACCCCTAGGTCCTTTTCCGCAGAACTGCTGCCTAGCCATTCGGTCCCTAGTCTGTAGCTGTGCATTGGGTTCTTTCGTCCTAAGTGCAGGACCCTGCACTTATCCTTATTGAACCTCATCAGATTTCTTTTGGCCCAATCCTCCAATTTGTCTAGGTCCTTCTGTATCCTATCCCTCCCCTCCAGCGTATCCACCACTCCTCCCAATTTAGTATCATCCGCAAATTTGCTGAGAGTGCAATCCACACCATCCTCCAGATCATTTATGAAGATATTGAACAAAACCGGCCCCAGGACCGACCCCTGGGGCACTCCACTTGACACCGGCTGCCAACTAGACATGGAGCCATTGATCACTACCCGTTGAGCCCGACAATCTAGCCAGCTTTCTACCCACCTTATAGTGCATTCATCTAGCCCATACTTCCTTAACTTGCTGACAAGAATACTGTGGGAGACCGTGTCAAAAGCTTTGCTAAAGTCTAGAAACAATACATCCACTGCTTTCCCTTCATCCACAGAACCAGTAATCTCATCATAAAAGGCAATTAGATTAGTCAGGCATGACCTTCCCTTGGTGAATCCATGCTGGCTGTTCCTGATCACTTTCCTCTCATGCAAGTGCTTCAGGATTGATTCTTTGAGGACCTGCTCCATTATTTTTCCAGGGACTGAGGTGAGGCTGACTGGCCTGTAGTTCCCAGGATCCTCCTTCTTCCCTTTTTTAAAGATTGGCACTACATTAGCCTTTTTCCAATCTTTTGAAGATTTTCTTCTTCAAAGCATTTTACACACATGTTTGCTAACTCTCTGCTTCAAATAAAAGCCATTATTGACAGACAATTATATTTTTCCGTCACAGCACAGACAAATAGGAGAGTGAAGAGAACACAGTTTATTAATGGGATTTTAAGCAGGTTCTCGTATGGAAAAAAAATTAAAGATCCAGCACTCAAAAGATGACTCTGCTTAGCTGTGTGCCTTGTGGCTTAAAGCAGAATTCCAAGAACATTACTTTGCTTTTTGAAATGGTTTCTCAATTAATGACAACTCAAAATATCTGCTTCCACCTAGTGGTGCGGGTTTGCATAACATGTGTTGTTTGTATTCCCTGTTTTCGATATCTTTGCCTGAAAGATAAAATACATCAGAATCTACTGAGACAATTCACACTTCTGCACAAAGCCACAACAGCACTAAGAATGTATATCTTTGTTAGCAAATAGGATCATTAGGGAGAAGGAAAAGGATAATCTCAGAAAGAGGCTCTCTCTTTCTCCTTCACTTTATTCTATCTAGGTTTTTCTACTGTTCTCATCAATGAAGTATCTGAGTAGCTTCCTCTAGTACATTAATAATATGACTCACATCTGTCATGGTAATATCTTTTATTGGACTAACTTCTGTTGGTGAAAGGAGTGCACAGAGTTCTCCTTCAGGTCCTTGAAAGGTTATTTCTTTCACCAACAGAAGTTGGTCCAACAGAAGATATTACCTCAGCTAGGGTGACCAGATGTCCTAAGTTTATAGGGACAGTCCAGATATTCGGAGTTTAGGCGCCTATCAATCCCACCCCACCCCCATCACGATTTTTCATACTCACTATCTGGTCACCCTATCCCTCACCCACCTTGTCTCTCTAATAGCCTCGGAATGACATGGGAGTTTGTTCTCCTGTCACAGACTGTCCCCTGAGAAAGCTCTATCTACTGCACGGACAAGCCTCATCCTTAGAGTAGAACACTTCATGGTGCCTGAGAAATAGGCCCTGTCAGCCACACCCCTAATCCCAGGGATTTACCTGATATTTTAGATATACTGGGCCCTGGCCACTGAGCCCCTGGAAGAGAAGGACTGCGACCTGGAACCTGACTTGATGTGTTCACGTTGCAGAAGTATGTACACAGTGTCGGAAGGCAAACAACAAACAACACTTCAATGGTCACTGAATGAGGGGCCTGTGGAAAAAAATACTACCATTGTGCAATTCAAGACTGTGTCAAAATGCACGTGCACAGTACTCAGACTCCCTGAATCCTGGCATTTCCGAACTTTCCATTGCTCAGTTTTGCAAACTTACTAATTGTTATTTTCATGCAGATTTTTATGTATTTGATGGGCGTCTAAAGATAATAATAATAATAATAAACAATAATCACAACGGGGTGGAGAAGCAGAAAAGTTTATTTGCAGCTGCAAAAAGGTACAGGGAGAATAGAATCTCCAATCCTGCACCCAGAGCAGGAAGTTACACAGGCTTTTATACATCCTTTTTCCCAGCAAACCTATCCAATAGCAAGCTGCCCTTAGTATCCATATAGCCAGCCAATCCAGTTCCCAGCTAGTGCCCTTGTTCTCTGTATCATTTGTTAAACTATACATAAAGCTGCTTTAGTCAGCATTGTTCTTCCATATCTGCCCTGTTTGGCCTTGTTTAGTTTCAGGCAGTCTGACTCTGCAACATATTGTTGCAGATCCTCAGCATAACTGCTGCGAGTGCCTCCAGGCGCGGGGGCCAAGGACACTTGGGCCTAGTATGCAGAGCTGCTGCGAGTGCTTCCAGGCGGGCGGGGGGGAGGGGGGGAAGGACACCTGGACCTAGTGCGAGGGGGCCTCATCGACACTCGTGGTCTTCCATCCCCTCGAGTTACCTAGTGGCCATGCCCCAGTGTCCCCACTGAACTCCCACATCTGAACTCCCAGCCAGAGCCCGTACGTGCTCCACCACTAGAGGCCCTGATGCAGCAAGCCACCCCATACAGCAAAACAAAACCACTTCCCACATGGCATTAGGATGGCAAACGCTAATAGAGAAAGATAAGAACTTGCTATAACAGGGGTTCTCAAACTTCATTGCACCACGACCCCCTTCTGACAACAAAAATTACTTCGCGACCCCAGGAGGGAGAACCAAACCCTGAGCCCGCCCAAGCCCTAGCTCCCCCGGGCCAGAAGGGGCCAAAGTCAAAACCCAAGGGCTTCAGGCCCAGGCAGGGGGCGGGGGGAGCTGTAACCTGATCCCAGGGCTGAAGCCCAAGTCTCAGCCCTGCTGCCCAGGGCTCAGGCTTGGGCTTCAGCCCTGGGCCCAGGCAAGTCTAACTCCAGCCCTGGCGACCCTATTAAAAAGTCCACGCTACCTCTACCACTACCCGACCGCAGAAAACGTCTCATTGAAAAGCGGCTCTCTGACAAGGCCCCCTTTGTGCACCGGAAAGTGTTCTCAGCAGGATTCGAATTAAATCCCATTTCCTTTACCCTTTTTAGGAACACTAGTACAGCTGCTTCAGTCTCCAGAGTGCTTTAGAAGCATTCCCAAGAGCACCGGTGTGAGACAAGTCATCCCGTCGTACTCGTGGGGGAAAAGGCGGGCACACACAGCCTGACCCATTTCAGGCAAGTCACTTAATACTGAGAAAACTCTCTGGAGTCCTGCTAGAAGCTGCCGTTACGCAATAATGCTGAATTTACTCCATTTGCTTTTCCATGACAATCGTGTGATGCCACAAACCCAGGATAATGACACCATAGCAGGCTCAAATTCAAGGAGAGGAAGAACTGGGTTACAGTCTATGCATATATTTTATTCTCATGCAGAGACCCAATAACAACAATTGTATCTAACTCACTGATCCCCACTCCTCCAGCATCTGGACATCCCCTCACAGTCAGACCCCCCTGCTGAGCTCAATCTCCCCGCAACTCAACCCCCTCCCCCCACTGAGCCCCAACTACCTTCACCTGGACCCCCAATGCAGAATCCCATTACCTTTGCAGCCAGAACCCCCAACAAGCTCCTGGGCATCCAGATCACCCACTGAGCCGCCAGCTCCCAGATTGCCCCACACAGAACTCCCTCACCCCACAGTTGGATTCGTTCCAACTCGGATCCCGCCTTGTGAGCCTCCCTGTCCACACCTGGTGCACCTGGCATGGTGGGGTGTTTCTGGGGCAGACCCAATCCTTGCATTGTGTCAGGGTTGGGTACAGCCTCACCAGTGAGTCCGCGTCCCCTGGGGGCGGGGGGGGGAGGAGGCGGCGGCTGCACAATGATCTCCCACCTCTGTGCAGCCAGTGGCTTGTGCTCTCCAATGCCATGCTGGAGCCTCCACATTTAATTAACAAATAAAATTTGCAGAATTTTAAAATATTGTGCGCAGAATTTTTCATTTTTGGGTGTAGAATGCCCTTAGCAGTACTGGGCGCACACCTACAAGGCAGTACCATGGCTGAAACAGAGCACTCCAACTAAAGGTACAGCAGCCATGATGCAGGTCCACTTCTGCTATTACAGATTCACACGCTGTCAAATTGCTGTGTTCAGCTGTACAACAAAAGGATTTCACCAGAGCTGACGTGATACCCCTACTCATGGTGATTTCCACAGCCACACAGGAGAACAAAACTTGTTTTCTAACCTCCTTCTATATGACACTAAGTCCCAGTTATCACTAGGCCCCTTCTCTACAAATCCCTTTAAATGCGTGGACCTCAAAATGCATACAATTGTTTCAAGAGCTCTAGTTCTCAATTACTGATATAAATTAAGCAACCTCATTTTCCTTTCTACAGTATGCAGAAGATTGTTTCCCCCCACCCCTTCCAAAACTTAGACATTTATTTCCGAATCAGCATGAATGAGATCTAGCATAAAGCACATTCCGGTTTCTGAGAGCTTGCCTAAATACCCATTTCTGTTCCCACTCTTTTGTCATTGACTTTAATGGAAGTGGATTGGGCCCTAAACTAATAATCTACATTGAATGCTCATCACTTAATCTCATAATTTAAAACCAAATTAAGCCCTCCCAACCTGATCACCATTGATTGAGGAAACAATTTAGATGCCAACTTGAAAAATCCCTTTCTAGAATACTAAAGAAAATAAATGCAAAGCCTAACTTTCCAGCTGAACCACTAGGAACTTTTATCCCATAAGGAATATTGGTTGTGAGCCAATTTTCAGTCTATTTTGCAAACCATTTTCATGAACTCTAGCCTAACCTACAATGAACAATGTATTACATATTTAGTGAAGATTAATTGTAAAGATGTTCCTTGATCAATTTTACACTTATTCCATACAGACATTCAGTTTTAAATAATTTTAGCAGACAACTATATGGGTAAAGGACTTTTCAAGAAAAAAACTTTTTTGAAAAAAAATCAGTCTTCATAAAAATGTCAGAACAAGATATCAAAGTGTCAAAACATTTCTAGAGACAAAAATATACCCAGGCCATCTTACAAAACCTCAGACAGCAATACGTTCGTCAGTCTCTCATAGCTTTACGTGAACAAATATTACAGTCAAATTATACGTCTCCTCCTGGCCCAGGTGAACCAAAATATGCTGATAACTGTCCAATACCTTCACTTTACGTAAGCTTAAGCTTCCAATGAGAAGGTCAATTACTTGCTGGGATAATAAATGCCAAGGTTTTGCCTGATCCAGTCTTTGCAGCTCCAAGTACATCTTTACCTTGCAATGATAAGCCTATGGTCTGCCTCTGTATCTCAGTAACCATGCAATACTGTGCTTCTTGCAAACCTAGTATTTGGGAGAGAAAAAAAAAAGATTCTTACTTTTTGCCTTGGATAATGATACATTTTCCCATAAGGAAAAATACTGCAGGTGGCAACATTATCTTGGAACTCTGATATTTAAAAACAAAAACTCCTGAAACAGCCAATGAAGAAGACTGAGGAAAATTGGTCTTTGATTCAAATACTTTCCGAAGAACTGTTGGTGTACTTACCTTTCAGTGTTTTGTTTGACAATGGGAAATCTGAAAATCTTTCAATTTCATTTGGGCTGATCTGAAACAAAAGGATTTAATCAATGCTAGAATATAAGAATACCATGGGATTGAAATGATATCCTTTTCGTTTGCTGGTAACGTTGGTAGAATTTTTAGTGGGTTAATTCTAGGAGTACCTGGCAATCAACCGCAACCAGCTCACTGGAGGTAAAAGGTCTACACATGGGCATAGTTTGACTTCTACATTTGGGGGGCCAGCTTCAGTCAGGCCAACAGGACTCTGCATGGGGGGAGGGGGATGCGCAAATTCTACAACTGTCAAGGCCTGCAGTTTGGGGAGGAGGGGCAACCCTCCCACCCCACAAACTACACCCTTGCATCTACATGAGGTTTACCTAACCCTGACAATTTTTCCTAATCTAGACACATTTTAAAATGTGGAAAGTGGAGCAAAAGATGCACTTATCATGGCTCTCTTATGTACAGTAGCAGTTCAATCTAAGGTCTTCAGAGACATCCAATTGTAAGGATAATCTAAGATACATAATCAAGGTTTAAGCATTCCATATGCTGCTTGCCAAAAAGCCCAAGCCATGCCATGCAATTAAATGTTCATACTAAATAGATGATAAAACGATATCAAACCTAGGAGCAGAATTTCTCTAGATTTTTCTGAAGCTGTCCCACCACTGGGGACTCTCTGCTTCTCTCCCTCCCCCATCCCCAGGGCCCCTGTGCTTCCCCACTCCCACCCCTCGACTGACCTCTTCCTTGCCTGCCCACCCCCAGACACCCTAGTGCAGTGGAGGAAATAGACCGCAGGAGTTGGAGGAGGGCACCTGCATGGCGCAGCAGGTAAGAGCTCCAACTATGTGCCACGAACAGACCTCTGGTATGGAACTCGAGATGGGGGTGCCCCTCCACCCTCCCTAAATGGCAGTCCTGGCCAAGGCTCCCACGGCTTCCCCACAGCTGTTTGTGTCATCCCCACACCTTTGCAGGGCGGGTGCAGCAACAGGGGCAAGAGTCGCGCACTGGCTGTATGGAGGTGGGAGATCACCCTGAAGCCCCCCGCCTCCCCTGAGACATGGACTCAGAGGTGAGGCTGCACCCGACCCTGACACAGTGCCAGGGCTGAGCCTCTCCAGAAACATGCAGGGACTCTGCCCATCTGCACTGAGCTGTAATGTATCTATAGCCTGAAAAAGAAAACTCAGAGAGAAGGGAAGAAGCAGCTGATAGGGATGGGAGAGAATGGGGATGGACGGATGGAGAGAATGGTATTGGTTCCCTCTAACTAGACAGCAGGGATGGGTTTGTGTCTTGGAGAGAAGATGGTTTCCATTTTTCTCAGCAGACTGGGAAACCATCAAATTAAAGAGGCACTTTGTAGCCAAGTCTAACAGAAAAATGTGTGAGTCTCAAATAACATTCAGGGACAACACCTGAGCAGGAAGCCCTTCTCCTCCACCAGTAGTGAAGTAAAAGGGGTGGGATTTGGCGTTCCCACCATAGCACAGCCCTTGGACTCCACTGAGTAGGAAAGGAATCATTTGAAGCAAAGTCTGGTTAGTAGGTTTAGTCCTCTGGTTATTAGATGTGTGGTTGTGACTCTTGATAACACTTTATGATCATCTGGTGCCTTTTATCCAGAAGGATTTCAGTGCTTTACACATGGTATTATTTTATCCTTTGCTGAATTGCAGCCAGGCCTTGGATGGAACATGTCTGGCAACCTTCACTACATGTGGGGTGAAGCGCAGAGTAATCTATCTATTTGAGACTGCTGTGTGGGCATGAGTGTATGCTTTCCTCGATTAGGCTTGTTTCACTCTTGTGAGCAAAACCCATAATTGGTGGTGTATTCTTGTATTGGGTTTTGTCACGTTTGCGATGGAGCACGCTATGAGACTGAGTACAGCAGCGATAAACTTTCTGTTATTACTAGGGCCCTACCAAAATTCACAGTCCATTCTGGTCAATTTCATGGCCATAGGATTTGAAAATAAGACAATTTCACATTTTCGGAAGTTTCCCCTGAAATTTCAGGCTGTTGTAATAGTGGGGGCCCCAACCCAAAAGGGGATGGGGGAGTGTTGCAAGGCTGCATTGCAGGATTGACACCCTCACTTCTCTGCTGCCTTCAGCAGGGATGGAGACCCCCTGCATCCAGACCTACCCCCACAGAGTCCCCCCTGCATCTGGATCTGTGCTGAGCTCCCCCTCCCTGCATCCAGACCCATGCTCTGACTAGCCCCCTGCACCTGGACCATCCCAAATGAGCCCCCCATCCCACTGAACCCCCGAGCACCTGGACCCTCATGCTGAGTCCTCAGCACCCAGCCTCCCCTGCTGACCCCCAACCACCTTCATCTGGACCCCCTGCACAGTCCCATTCCCCCTGCACCCGGAACCCTCACTTCTGAGTCCCGGCCTGCGACCAACACGCGCAAATTAGGGCCCGCGGGACCGGCCTGTCCGGCCCGCCTGAGCTCCCGGCCAAGGAGGCGAGCCCCGGCCCCTCCCCCGACCGCCCTCCCCCCATCTCCGCCCCATCCAATGCCCCCGGCTCCCTGACTCTGTCCACAAACCCCTGCCCCTCATCCAATCCTGCCCCCGCTCGCCGGAGCCGGTCCCGCCGCTGCAACGCTCCATGGCAGGAGCAGCGGGCAGAGGGCGAGCGGCTGCGGGGGCGGGGCCGGGGTTCGCTCCCCGGCTGGGAGCTCAGGCGGCCGGACAGGACGTGGGCAAACGACGTCTGGCCCGCAGGACCGTCCTGTCCAATCCCCGGCCCCTCCCCCGCTGCCTCCCCTCCCCCGGGGTGTGGATAGGGGACAGGGAGTGGGGGGGTTTGGGGTCCCGGGGGCAGTTAGGGTGCGGGGGTCTCTGGAGGGGGCGGTCAGGGGACAGGGAGCAGGGGGTTGGATGGTTTGGGGATTCTGAGGGGGGCAGTCAGGGGGCGGGAAGTGGGAGGGGGTGGATAAGGGTGGGGGCCATGCTATTTGGGGAGGCCCAGCCTTCCCTACCCGGCCCTCCATACCATTTTATAACCCCATGTGGCCCTCGGGCCAAAAAGTTTTCCCACTCCTGCCTTAGTGACACGGTGGGCCTGGCTCATGGCTCTGAGAGTGAAGGCGCAGCCTGGCCAGTTGGAAACTGGTCCATGAGATCTCTGTGCTTCTCTGAGCCATGTGGCTCCTGATCATCGTCAGCTCTCAGACACGCCAGCATGACCCCCGGTCTGAGTCCTGTAGGCCTAGAGAGCGCTAAGCCCCTGCTGTGCCCTGTGATTCTGCTGCAGAGAACGACAACCTCCGGCCTTCTCAGTGCAGCTCTCCCCTCTCCTGCCTGGGAGCTGACCCTTAAAGCACGCTTCCCCGGATTTGTATTAGGCGTGTTTTGTAGGTTGTGAAACTGAGGCACAGAGAGGCCAAATGACTCTCCCAAAGTCACAGAGGGAGTTGGTGGCAGAGCTGAGCATGACAACCTGGAGTCCTGGTCCCCTGCCCACCAGGGGAGATGGTGCTCCACAACCCCCCGTGTCTTATCTGGTTTGACCTACATGGTTCCAGAGAAGGCCTGGCTGTTCATCTGCCTTTGTCGGGGCAATGTGCATGAAAGTCCAGGATTCCCTGAGCCTGGGAGGGAATCTGTTACCCTGAGTAATGGTGGGGCAGAAGGGGATTGAAGGCCAGAGCCTGAGAGGTGAGAGTCGAGAGGCTGCTCCCCTGTGTCCACTGCTAACTCTCCCCCTTGAGCGTGTTGCTTTGGGCCAGGTCTGGCAGAGCTGCACCCAGTAGCGGGTTTGCGGTGGCCGTGGCGTCTCCGATGAAAGGCCGAGTATTAATAACAGGTGCCCACCATACCGACGAGCTGCCTGACTGCCAGCGTCACACCAGTGCTGCTGCCGAGCTCTGCTGTGGGTCCAGGGCCAGGAAACGTGCTCGGGAACGGGCATTCGTGCAGCCCGCGGAGCTAACCTAGGGGCGGCTGTGTGTGAGGAGCCCAGCTTGGCTGTGCCAGGCCCCCTGTGTCCTAGTGCATGGGCAGCAATGCGGACGCACTGACGGCCAGGCGAGAGCAGAGCCTGGGTATTCGGGCTGCTGCTCACAGCTGGTGTGGACACGCTGCCTCCTTTGCTATGCGAGAGACATGCCTGGCACTTCCCATGCCAGACGCCCTGCGCAGCTCTCAGCAGGAGCCCGGTCTTTACACCCTGCTGCAGCTGCATTGCCTGCTCCTGCTGCTGCTGGAAGGGCAGATGCTGGTTCCTGATGGGGAGCATCTGGCAGTGCCCGTTCTACTGGGGCCAGTCACCAGGGCAAAGTGTACTTGGCAACGAATTGAAAAGAGAAAATGGCAGAATGAATGCCAAGCCGGATACCAGTGCTTCTGGGAATGCCAGCCTGGGCCCCCAACTCCAGCTAAGGAGGGTGGCAGATCTCCTGCCTTCAGAAGCCTGTCTGTGGCCAACTCCCCCTTCTGTCTGAACAGCGGCATGCAAGCTGTCAGCCCCTCTGGGGGTGCAGTCAGCGTCCATCTCACAGTTGTCTTGTGGCTGATCTGCCCAGTGTGGGGGCTGCTTTATTGGGGCATTGAGTTCCCTCCTTTGCCCGGCACCAGCTCTCACTAAGGCTGTTGGCTTTCTGGAGCATCCTCCTTTGCATCTAGCTTGCAGCCGAAGGCACAAACCTCGTGCACAGGAGCAAGTTGACACCTCACTGCCTCCCACCGGGCATTGCCATCCTGTGCAGGGGTGAGGTCACTCCCTGAGCAGTTCTCTTCACAGGTCGCTGCTCCCCACTTGGAGTCTCTTTTTCGCATTGCCCTTCTCAGCTAATGTGTTGTGTGTGGACACAGCCGCTAATGTGAACAAAGACCTGGACCCTGCAGCTCCAGGCCAGGCCACGATTGTAGAGATGCCATCAGCGTGGGGCTCGCACCAGCTGCTGGGCAAGAGGGACCCTGGCTTTGATTCCACCTGGCAGTTCCTGTGGTCCTAGACAGCAGCAGGTTCAGGAGAGTGGGTGTTCTGCACTTGTTAGACTCTGCACTGAGCTCTGGGAGTGGGCGGGGAGAGTGGGTGGAGGGGGGGGCTATGTCTACACTGCAGTGAACCCCACAGCTGGCCTGGGTCAGCTGACTTGGGCTGAGGGGCTATAAAACTGCTGGCTGGGGGACCTGTGCTCTGCTTCCCTGCAGAGAGGTGGGGGAAATCTCCTCCTCGGTTGCTAGGTGTGACTGCCCTGGCTTTTGGGCCTCCCCTTGTCTTTTCAGATCCTCCACTGACACGGGTCAGTTTCAACCAGTCCTTAATGACCCATTCATTCAACTTCAGACAGCGTGACCCAACACCTCTTAAGAACGGACATACAGGGTCAGACCAAAGGTCCATCCAGCCCGTATCCTGTCTTCCAGCAGTGCCAAGGTGCTGGCACTAGGAGTGCTGGGGGTGTGGCAGAACCCTCTTGCTTGAAGTGGTTTCCCTCATATAGTGCATTTAGTTTTGTTCAGTGGCTTTGAGCACCTCCACTATAAAAATGGTGCCAATGCCCCTACAGCAGTGGCCAGTGCCAGACGCTTCAGAGAGAATGACCAGAAGAAGGCAATTTCGAGTGATCCATCCCCATCATCCAGTCCCAGGTTCTGGTGTTCGGTGGTTTAGGGACACCCAGAGCACGGGGTTGCATCCCTGACCATCTTGGCTAATAGTCATGGATGGACCTGTCCTCCAGGAACTTCTCTCATTCTTTTTGAACCCAGCTGTATTTCTGGCCTTCACAACATCCCCTGCCAATGAGTTCAACAGCTTGTCTGTGCACTGTGAAGAAGTACTTCCTTATGGTAGTTTTAACCCACTGCCGATAAATTTCATTGGGTGACCCCCTGGTTCTTCTGACACGTGAAGAGAGAACGAACATTTCCTTCTTCATTCTTTTCACACCACTTGTGATTTTATTGACCTCCCGTCATTGTCAATTTTTCCAAGCTTGTGAAAAGTCCCAGTCTTTTTAATTTCCCCTCCTACGGGAAGCTGTTCTACCCCTTGTGTGCTCCTTTCTCCCCAATATCACACTTGTGACAGAGTGCTCCTAAGCAGGGCACAGCTGGGCACCTGGGAACAGAGCTGAGCCTCCCCTGAGCACAGCCAAGGTCACTGACTCTCAGGAGAACTGGTGGCTTTCTTAAAGTCCCAGCTCCTGGAGTCATGTGAATTTGTGAGAATTCCAGTTTTTGCTTAGCCAATGAAGTCAGTGTCTAGCGCTCATGGCTGGGGAGCACAGTCCAGCAGCTCCATGGAGGGATGAATAAAGAATCCAAACTGATCAGTTTTGTAATCCCACGATTTTGGGGGCCTCACTTCTGAGCTCTGAAGCTGGTGACGCTGCATAGATGGTGGGCTCTATGTGCCTATTAGCTCCAAAGTACGCTAGCAACAACCAGCACAGAGATGTCCTCTGAAGTAGCTGACAGTGTTAATGAGGGGAGCTGCAAGGCTTAGCTGAGCCACTGGGTGGGAAAGGGTGGGTTGTGGGGTGGGATGCTGGGTGGGGCAGGGCAGGCTGGAGAGAGTGAGGTGGCAAGTGGGGAAGACTGATTGGGCGACGGAGGGAAGGCTGGCTGAGGGTGTCAGGGAAGGCTTGTGGGGAAGGGGGTGGGGTGGTGGCAGCAGCAGGTGCTGGAAGGAGGGTGGCAGGCACTGGGTGGGAAGTTGAGGGGGTGTTGGTAGCGGGAGGCTGGGTTGGGGGAAGCAGGTGCTGGGTGGGAAAAATTGGGGGGCTGGGACATGGGGGGCATGGGCGGTGGGCTAGGAGGCGCAAAGGCTAGGCTGGGATTGGCAGATGCCTGGCAGGGAAGGCTGGGCTGGTGGGGTGGGGAAGGCCACGGGCACTTTGCTTGGCCTTTCCACACAGCATCTGTCTGTCCAGCCCCGTTATCAGGGCGTGGCCTCGCTTGCTGATCAGTCTTCAGAGGCTGCTGCTGCAGTGCAAAGGCAATCAAGAGCTGGATTAACCTGACTGCTTCTGCTCCATGCCTCAGTGGGCATCCTGCATGAGAGCCGGCAGAGGGACCCTTGCATCCTTAGCAAAGCTCCCTGCCAAGGGGTTCTCCCAGGCAGCCTTTCCTTCTGTGCCAGAGCTTTGGGGTGAGAGGAGATGGCTGCCCTGGCAGGAATCTGGGGTGAGAGGAGATGGCTGCCCTGGCACGAATCTGGGTCCCATTGATCCAACACACTTTGTCCCTTGGGTGGCTGTTAACAGCATCACGGGCTCGTCTGTGAGCCTGTGTGGGATAGAGGGCGGCTGCAGTTCATTGATCCCTCACCCTCGTTATCTGTAGCCTCTTCCTGGCCGATAAGGGGGCTCGAGGGTGAGGGCAGGGCAGGGCCTGGAGCCTGAACTTTGGCAACCTGCCACCGACTGCCATGCCGGTGTTACGGTAACACCAGGACTCTGATTTGAACTCTGCTTCATGCTGTCACCTTGGGCCTGGAGCTTCACCACCTGGCGTTCGCCTGAAGGTGGCGAGTGGTTTTCTTCTAATGTCTGAGCCAAATCGGTGCAGCTGTTTGAGTCCCACAAGGTGGGTCTCTACGCTGTGATGTGGAGAATGAACTCCGCGGGTGGGGCAAGGGCTCTGCTGCTGGGGCAGCGGGGGCCTGCTCGCCAGGCCAGTTCTCTAAAGTCAGCCTTTGTATCTTAAGAACATAAGTGTAACCTTTCTGCCTGTCAGAGCTGGCAGCAACAAGGGCCGGGGTCAGTATCTAGGGGTTCCATTCCAATAACACAATGGAAAACCGGCTCGAGCCCCCACCCAGTGACCTGGGACAAATATATACCACCCCCGCTGGGCGCCTCCATGAGGCAATATTTCCCCTCTTGCAAGCACAGAGTCTGAGTGTAGCAAAAAGCCTTTTAATAACAGAGAGAAACAATGTGGCATTATGTTGGGGAAACACCACCAACAGGATTCATAACACAACCCATGAGCAAAAACCCCACCCCAAGCAAATTGGGGCATGTCCTTTCCCTTTGGTTCTTGAGTTCAGCAACTCAAAATCACCCAAAGTCCCGAAAGTCCAACGACCCAAAAGTCTCTGTCCCTGGTCAGGGCAGCCCCAGAGTTCAAAAGTTTATCTGCAGAGTTTTACCTCCCAACCTGGGTGGAGACTGGGGTTAAGGGGCACCTTACATGGTCCAAAGCTGATGGCCCCACCTCTCCATGGGGCTCTGCTTTGCCAGCCACCCCATGAGTTGCTCTCGGCATCCAACAAACTGCTCTGCTCCCCGAGCCGCTCTGCTCCGCTCGCCATCCCGCAACTGCTCCACCATATGTCTTCAGCCTCCCCCACTACTTAACACAACACTCAGTGATTTCAGCTCTTAGTAAGTTTAGCTCTTTCATGATTTCAGCTTCTAGTAGGGGAGCCTCAGTGTGGGTGCACCATTAGCCCAAAGTGAATTCAGCTAAGCAGCCTGTAACTAGACTCCTAATGGAATCAAAATTATAGTGGAAAGAGGAAGAAGTGCAATTAGCATGTAAGGCCCTCACGAAAGGCGGGGGGGGGGCGCATACCACCAAGTATTAATACCTGTCCCCAGCCTCTCTCCCTTCACAGAGTTTTGGAACCCATGTTCCTTGCCTAGCGAGTGAAACTTAGTTGATGGAGAGTCCCTCCATCATAACAAAAGGCCAAGTACAGTTCCATTGTCCTTGATTCCCATAATCAGGGTAATAACAATTTATTCTTCCTGCCCCAATAACAGAGACAATGGGGATCCCACAGCAGCCAAAGTGACCATTTGGGCAGCTATGGCCTCATTCTAGGCGGGCTGGGTGTGCCTATGCAAATGAGATCGGCCCCTGAAGTTCTTTTCCACAACTTGCCACACCTCACCACCAGATGTCAGGGTGGAGCTCATCCCGATTCTGCTTCCGAGAGGAAAGTGATCAGGAACAGTCAGCATGGATTCACCAAGGGCAAGTCATGCCTGACTAAACTAATTGCCTTCTATGATGAGATAACTGGCTCTGTGGATGAGGGGAAAGCAGCGGATGTGTTATTCCTTGACTTTAGCAAAGCTTTTGACACGGTGTCCCACAGTATTCTTGCCAGCAAGTTAAAGAAGTATGGGCTGGATGAACGGACTATAAGGTGGATAGAAAACTGGCTAGATTGTTGGGCTCAGTGGGTAGTGATCAATGGCTCCATGTCTAGTTGGCAGCCAGTATCAAGTGGAGTGCCCCAAGGGTCGGTCCTGGGGCCGGTTTTTTTCAGTATCTTCATTAATGATCTGGAGGATGGCATGGATTTGTGTTTGCAAGTTTGCAGATGACACTAAACTGGGAGGAGAAGTAGATAGGCTGGAGGGTAGGGATAGGATACAGAGGGACCTAGACAAGTTGGAGGATTGTGCCAAAAGAAATCTGACGAGGTTCAACAAGGACAAGTGCAGAGTCCTGCACTTCGGAGGGAAGAATCCCATGCACCGCTGCAGACTAGGGACAGAAAGGCTCGGCAGCAGTTCTGCAGAAAAGGACCTATGGGTTACAGTGGACGAGAAGCTGGATATGAGTCAGCAGTGTGCCCTTGTTGCCAAGAAGGCCAATGGCATTTTTGGATGTATAAGTAGGGGCATTGCCAGCAGATCGAGGGACGTGATCGTTCCCCTCTACTCGACATTGGTGAGGCCTCATCTGGAGTACTGTGTCCAGTTTTGGGCCCCACACTACAAGAAGGATGTGAAAAAATTGGAACATGTCCAGCGGAGGGCAACAAGAATGATTAGGGGACTGGAACATGTGACTTATGAGGAGAGGCTAAGGGAACTGGGATTGTTTAGTCTGCGGAAGAGAAGAAGGAGGGGGGGATTTGATAGCTGCTTTCAACTACCTGAAAGGGGGTTCCAAAGAGGATGGCTCTAGACTGTTCTCAGTGGTAGCTGATGACAGAACAAGGAGTAATGGTCTCCAGTTGCAGTGGGGGAGGTTTAGGTTGGATATTAAGAAAAACTTTTTCACTAGGAGGGTGGTGAAGCACTGGAATGGGTTACCTAGGGAGGTGGTGGAATCTCCTTCCTTAGAGGTTTTTAAGGTCAGGCTTGACAAAGCCCTGGCTGGGATGATTTAGTTGGGGATTGGTCCTGCTTTGAGCAGGGGGTTGGACTAAATGACCTCCTGAGGTCCCTTCCAACCCCGATATTCTATGATAAGTCTCTGCCTGCGCTAGAGCTTAAGTCTTTGCAGTTAATTTAACCCTTCTGAAACAGGAGGGAAGTTACTCAATGTTCCAGCTGAGGCCACGTCTATATTGGGAGCATTTTGCCAGTACAGGTAAACTAGTGTGGACATAGAAGAGCACTACTGTCCCCCACTTAATGAAGAGCCTTTACCCTTAGAAAAGAGCAAGAATACAAAGAGGACGAACCCACTGCTCAGGCTTGCTCTGCATGGCTTTTCTATCACTATAGCGATGTTGGCTAGGGGTGTGATTCCTAACCAATACAATCATACCAGGACATCATCTTAACACGTGGATGTGCTTATACCAGTACAACTAATATACACTAGCACTGGAGAGCTTAAAATAAGATACTAGACTGAGAGGACAAAAGAAAGGAGCAGATTCTCCTCTTAAATATACAGCATTCTCGCCCAGGATAGAAGACTGAGAAGAGGGACTTGCAGACAGATGTACACTGAATTGAGTTATTAGCAATATAAAAAAAAGATGGCTTAGCAGCTCTCCTGCTCTGATTGCAAAGTAAAGAATTAACTGCAACATCAGATCACTTCTGCTTTGGCCAGCCAGAAGGCATCCATCTAACACTGGCTGCATTTGCTCCATGGCCTGTATTGGGAAGTAAATACCCTGGTCCCATGAGTGAACTGTTGGAAGAGAATAGGATCCCATCACTGAGCTAGGTATTCTGAAGAACCTGTTTCGCCTTTCTTCAGGGTAAATGCACTGATCTGAAGGGCATGACTAAATATGAACGGGATGCTTTTATGAAGTGGTAAATGGATGAGCGATATAAATATGAAATAAAGACGGCTTCTTCCAGCCTAATAGCAAGTGAATGCATCCTTCTAGCAAAAGGCAGCACAGCGTACTGAGCTCACCATGCATTAGCATTTACAAAAATATGATTTCCCAAGTGCATTAGAGACCTTAACATCCCATCCTACCTTCCTGCACTTTATAAGATGATAGGGAAACCAACAGGCCCTGATTTGATGATAGTTATCATAGGGACATTGTATTAACCTCTCCGGATCCAAAGCATCAACTGGAAGAGAAGGAATAAAAAGACAAAAGAAAACATTCTGTAAAACAAGATCTAAGTTCATCATCAACACATTTAACAAGAGTGGAAACATATTAGCTACTGGAGCTGCCCTCTAACGGGGTTAAGCCATCAATTTTTAATAGCCGAGACAAAAATGCTAAACTGCTAAGTTGGCACTCACTGTGTGTACCCAACCAAATTCACTTCAGATTTTGGGTGAGTGGAATGTTCAATTAAAAATGAGGAAAGCGCAATCAGTAGGGCAGAGTGGCCAGTACATATTAATGACTATACTTATGCAGAACAGTGAGCTGGAAATAAACATTACTATAAAAACCCTTGAAGCTACCAAATTAGCTAGTTGTTCAGCAGTGAAATGCTAAGGATTGGTAGAAGCACGGCATTCTGAAGTAAATCCTTTTGCATTTACCTTCAGACTCCAAGGCCATCTCTGCTGGATTAAGAAAAAAATCAAACTCAAACAAACATGTCTGGAGTTAAGGATGCAATTTGCACTACAGTGCACTTGGCCCTGTAAAGTGCAGAGGTTGGCAGGTGCTTAAGAGCCCAACACTCACTGAACATAGTGAGGGGCTAAGTCACAGGCACTTTTTGAAAATGTTCCCTCCTAGTCCATACTATGACTCAGAGACAGGCACGAGTCACCTTAATCACTTAACAGTTACACAGAAGGGACAAGGTAGGGGAGGACCAACTTCTGATAGTGAGAGACACAAGCTTTCAAGCATACATAGACCGCTTCTTCAGGATTCAGTTTGTGTCCGTGCAGCAGCTTTCTTGCCATCACAAATGTGTCTCCCCTCACACCTTCCATGCTATTTATCCACGTTTGTATCAATGTACAGAGGGCATGCACAGAAGGAACATGGGCCAACGGACTGTGGGAGGTTTTCTAGATAGCTGGAAGTAAGGAGGACGGGCCAGATTGATTACATAAATCAGTATTTTTCAACCTTTTTGATACCAGGGACCAGCTTAGAATCATTGAATATCAGGGTTGGAAGGGACCTCAGGAGGTCATCTAGTCCAACCCCCTGCTCAGCACAAGACCAACACCAACTAAATCATCCAAGCCAAGGCTTTGTCAAGCCGGGCCTTAAAAACCTCTAAGGATGGAGTTTCCACCATCTCCCTAGGTAACCCATTCCAGTGTTTCACCACCCTCCTAGTGAAATAGTGTTTCCTAATATCCAACCTAGACCTCCCCCACTGCAACTTGAGACCATTGCTTCTTGTTCTGTCATCTGCCACCACTTTGAACAGCCTAGCTCCATCCTCTTTGGAACCCCCTTTCAGGTAGTTAAAGGCTGCTATCAAATTCCCCCTCACTCTTCTTTTCTGCAGACTAAATAACCCCAGTTCCCTCAGCCTCTCCTCATAAGGCATGTGCCCCAGCTCCTTAATAATTTCCGTTGCCCTCCGCTGGACTCCCTCCAATTTGTCCACATCCTTTCTCTAGTGGGGGGACCGAAACTGGACGCAACACTCCAGGTGTGGCCTCACCAGTGCCAAATGGAGGGGAATAACCACTTCCCTCAATCTGCTGGCAATGCTCCTACTAATACAGCTCAATATACCATTGGCCTTCTTGGCAACAAGGGCACACTGCTGACTCCTATCCAGCTTCTCATCCACTGTAATCCCCAGGTCCTTTTCTGCAGAACTGCTGCTTAGCCAGTCGGTCCCCTGTCTGTAGCAGTGCATGGGATTTCCTTCCTTCCTTCCTTCCTTCCTAAGTGCAGAACTCAGCACTTGTCCTTGTTGAACCTTATCAGATTTCTCTTGGCCCAATCCTCCAATTTGTCTAGGTCACTCTGGACCTTTCCCTACCCTCCAGTGTATCTACTTCTCCTCCCAGTTTAGTGTCATCTGCAAACTTGCTGAGGGTGCAATTAATCCAATCATCCAGATCATTAATAAAGGTATTGAACAAAACCGGCCCCAGGACTGACTCCTGGGGCACTCTTCTTGATACCAGCTGCCAACTAGACTTGGAGCCATTGATCACTACCCGTTGAGCCCAACAATCTAGCCAGCTTTCTATCCACCTTATCGTCCATTCATCCAATCCATACTGCTTTAACTTGCTGGCAAGAATACTGTGGGAGACCATATCAAATGCTTTGCTAAAGTCAAGATATATCACATGCACTGCTTTCCCCATATCCACAGAGCCAGTTCTCTCATCCTGGAAGGCAATCAGGTTGGTCAGGCATGACTTGCCCTTGGTGAATCCAAAGCTTGCAGCCTTTCTAAACAGTGTCAGGGAGATCTGAGGGACAGGCCATTGAGAAAGATTGACACAGGTACTCAGGACAAATGGCTACTTGTGATGAAGTGGAAAGTGTCTTAGTGTTTGTATGAATACTGTGCACACCTCAGTTTTCCCTATGTGTTGCACAAGTATCTAGGTGGTGGGATAAGGGTGTGTGACCTTTGCAGATACCCCGAGAGGGAAGGTGCAAGTGTCTTCTAGCTCCCTGGGCCCAGACTATAGATGTATCTTGGCAACTGATTGCCGGGCCGCATCCTCTGCAAGAGCCAGCTGGAGGAATTGGAGAACAAAGGGAGGTGGAGGCCAGGTGACCGGTTTGCCTGGGGAACAGCATACAGGATGGAGGAGGGGCAACTAGGTGTGACTGAAGGTGGGCTGCTGAAGGCTGGTCAGACTCCTGGTTTGGGACTCAGGAGGACAGCCCATGGCTCTGGGTCTCCTCAAGATGAACTTTGCTGTAACTTCCTGCTTTCTGTGCTAACAAGATTCTGCTCTATGCTGTGTTCCAGACGACTAATAAACCCTTCTGTTTTACACCGCTGGCTGAGAGTCACTCCTGACTGCTGAAGTCGAGGGTGCCTGGCCCCTTTGGAGGGCGTGTAAGGTTTCCCCAGGTATCCTATTCAGGTGGCTCACTGCAGGGAGCTTATGGCGTGAGACAGGGATGCTGAATGCTCCGAGGTCAGACCAAGGAGAAGCTGAAGCCCAGGAGGCTTGTCCTAGTGAGAGTGTGCCCCGAGGGGTAGTCACACTGCAAGAGGGTCCTGGTCCGGGGGCTAGTCTTCACCAGACTCACTGCAGCTGCGCTAATGTAGGGCAGTAGTGTAAACGCACTATGAAGACCAGAGAGCGCTTTCCTGTCAGCATAATTACTCCACCTCAGCGAAAGGTGGAAGCTATGACAGAATGAGAGTGTGTCCCACTGACTTAGCGCCGGTGCGGACAGCTCGGGGGGTGGCTTTTTCATATCCGTGACCGACATAGGTTACATCAACTTAAGCGGAAGCGTAGACAAGCCCTTTACTTCATTCAGTGGTTCCAGAGCACCAAGCCCGTGCATCCATGAACTACTGTAGGGAGAAAAAGTCCCCAATGCCTCAAACCAACACCGTATATCTGGCTATGCCTCTGGAGAGGGCAGCACCCTTACCTGACCATGGTACTAATTAGGGCTGTCAATTAATCACAGTTAACTCACGCGATTAACTAAAAAAAAATTATTAAAAAAATGAATCGCACAGTTACATTTCAATTGGTATTCTATTGCGTATTACACATTTGTGGATGTTTTCTACATTTTCAAATATATTGATTTCAGTTACAACACAGAATACAAAAGGTACAGTGCTCACTCTATTCTATTTATTGCAAATATTTGCACTGTAAAAATGATAAACAAAAGAAATCCCATTTTTCAATTCACCTCATACAAGTACTGAAGTGCAATCTCTTTATCGTGAAAGTGCAACTTACAAATGTAGATTTTTTTGTTACATAACTGCACTCAAAAACAAACCAATGTAAAACTTTAGACCTTACAAGTCTACTCACTCCTACTTCTCATTCAGTCAATCACGGAGAGAAACAAGTCTGTTGACATTTATGGGAGATATGCTGCCCACTTCTTATTCACAATGTCACCTGAAAGTGAGAACAGGCATTTGTATGGCACTTTTGTAGCCGGCATTGCAAGGTATTTACATGCCAGAGATGCTGAACATTCGTATGCTCCTTCCTGCCTCGGCCACTGTTCCAGAGGATGTGCTTCCATGCGGATGGCACTTGTTAAAAAAATAATGGGTTAAATAACGTGTGACTGAACTCCTTGGGGGAGAGCGGTGCGCCCCCTGCACTGTTTCACCGCACGCTGCCACAGATTTCCTGTTATAGCAGTCACGGATGATGACCCAGCAAATGATGTTCATTTTAAGAACACTTTCCCTGCAGATCTGACCAAACACAAAGAAGGTACCAATCTGAGATTTCTAAAGATAGCTCCAGTACTCGACCCAAAGTTTAAGAATCTGAAGTGCCTTCCAAAATCTGAGAGGGTCGAGGTGTGGAGCATGCTTTCAGAAGTCTTAAAAGAGCAATACTCCAATGTGGAAATTACAGATCCAAACCACCAAAAGAGAAAATCAACCTTCTGCTGGTGGTATCCAACTCAGATGATGAAAGTGAACACGTGTTGGGCCACACTGCTTTGGATCGTTATTGAGCAGAACTCATCATCAGCATGGACACATTCTCTCCTGCAAATGTAAACAAACTTGTTTGTCTTAGCAATTGGCTGAACAAGAAGTAAGACTGAGTGTACTTGTAGGCTCTAAAGTTTTACATTGTTTTGTCTGAGAATGCAATTTTTTGTACATAATTCTACATTTGTGAGTTCTACTTTTGTGATAAAGAGATTGCACTATATTGCTTGTATTAGGTCAAGTGAAAAACACTATTTCTTTTGTTTTTTTTGTACAGTATAAATATTTGTAATAAAAAATAAATATAAGTGAGCACTGTACACTTTGTATTCTGTGTTGTAATTGAAATAAATATGTTTGAAAATGTAGAAAACATCCACAAATGTTTAAATGGTATTCTATTATTTTTAAGTGCGTGATTACATTTTTTAATTGCTTGACAGCCCTAGTACTAACAGGATATTAACCATTTTGCGTCTGTAGCAAAACGCATTTTGGAGCCAGCCACTGGTAATAAAGTCAATTATGAATTATGGCAAGGACAGGGCCTTAATAAGAACAGTCACTTCACTGGGATGATCCCCAGGAAACTGATTAAGGCCCTGGCTGCACAAGACATGACTGTAGCTTTATAACCAGTTTGTAACCCACACAGCAAATTTGATCTGCTAGTTGGATCCTCCATTTCTCCAGACCACAGACATGCTGCAGCTGGGGGACATAGTCCACTAGGTCAATGTGGGAACCCACAAACCATGATGCACACTGTGGAGGACTGCAAAATGGCAACTTCCTGGAGGTCTTCATGCCTTGAACATGACTGATAAGAAGGCTGCGGCTTGGCCGGATTGCAAACACTAAATAAATAAAACGAACCACACACAGCTGAGTTACGCCCCCACTCCAGCCCTCCTGGCTCACAAAGGTTGGGGCATGATGTAGAGTATCTGCACCCAATACACTGCCTAGAAGCATTTGTCTCAGTACACCCAGTCCCCAACCCAACATATTACCCAGCCAGTCTCACACCCACCTTGCAAAACCTAGGTATTGTTTCTTGCTGTGATATTGACCCACATCATCCTTTATTGCCTCTAACGTTTGTGTGGTTTTGAATTGCAAGACCACCACTGCACCTGGTTTTGGGTCCCAGAATGAAAGAAGTTGTGAACTGCTGCTCTAATACACAGAAGCATATATTCACCAAACTTAATGCCTATAGCGGAAAGTTACTCCACTTCCTCCTTTAACCAAGTTTAAGATATTTTCATACTTGCAAAGATCTAAGTGGTCTCTCACTGTATCTTTGCAGGAACCATGAATAGAAACAGAGAATTGTGGGACTGGAAGGGACCTCGAGAGGTCATCTAGTCCAGTTCCCTGCATGAATATTAGAAGCCAGCAAAGAAATACTTACCAGAGTTGCCTTCTAAATCCATTTTACTGATGCTGAAAGAACTGAAGCTTTGTTGGAGGACCCTTTGAGCCAGTCTCTGAGTGTCACTCTCCTCCTAAAAATATCAACCCTACAGACGAAAAACGAGGAGATTCACAGATTTCTAAAGCCAGAAGAGACAATTATGATAATCTAGGAGTGGTTTTTAACCTGTCACCTGCAGACCCCTGGGGGTCCACAGACTATGTGTAGGATTTCCAAAGGGGTCCTGCACCTCCATTCAAAAATTTTTAGGAGTCCTCAAATGAAGAAAAATGGAAAACTACTGATCTAGGCTGACCTTCTGTAGCACACAAGGCATAGGACTGCCATGAATTAATTCCCATTTGATCTAGAACAGATCTTTTTGAAATCAAAATTGGATGTCTTTCTAAAATTTGATGGAGAATCTACAACAGTTAGTAATTTTTCCAGTGGTTAGTTATCCTCACTGTTAAAAATAAACCTTATTTCCATTCTGCATTTTTCTAGCTTCAACTTCCAGGCACTGGAAATAACTTTAAAGTTATTTCAATTTATCCATCACAGCTATTAAGTGTCAAAGATCAACTGCACTACAGCAAGTGGTAGACTTTACAGCTACGCTGTGCAAACATAGGATACAAGGTTATTCTTGGGGGCCCACGTATAATGTAGGGTACCGGGAACCACGTATTCTTGTGCTCCACAGAGAAAAGGTTTCCTCCAAGATGCTAAAATCCACAGATTTTTGTCTGAAACATCCTCTTTTCCCAATACATTTAAGAGGATTCAAAGAACCAGTTCCCAAGAAAAATTAAGCCATGTATTTGGGGAGCTCAGTTATCTTTTCTTATACACATTCCAAGTAATACTCCATCCTGAGCCCCTCCACCTGCCTGAGAGGTCAACACTTTTACACCTACCTTGTGGCTCATGATCTGTATGAAGAACTTTGTTCCTGATGTTTTAGTTAAAACGAACAAACAAAAAACGCAAAGAGTTAGATTCTCTCCTGTCTTCACTGCAATTCACACAATTTGAATGCATCAGTCATCTAAAAAAATCCTTCCCCCCAAGATTATAAGTTTAAATAAGACAGAATTTAAAGAACTGCACAGTCTAGAGTCAACCTGAATCTCAGATTTGGTTGCCCATCAGAAAATATGTTTGCTACCCCGCCGGCAAGTTGTCCCTTCAGTCCCATGATGTGCTTTTGCTCTGAAACGTGACTGGCTAAAAATGGCATCTCCTTAGCTGGCCTGCTCTGTGTGTGTGTATTGGGATCAGAGCTGTGAGGGTCGTGACAAAAATGAGAAGGGGGAGGATTTGTAGCATTTTGCTCATCTTAACTCTGCAGAGCCAGCCCAGCTACAGGAGGGAGAGCTCAGGTGTATTCTGCATCATCATTGTTATTATTTATTTGTATTAGCATAGTGCCCAGGAGCCCTAGTCATGGACAAAGATCTGTTGTGCTAGGCACTGTACAGTGATTAAACAAATGCAACATTAACAGAAAGAAAAGGAGTACTTGTGGCACCTTAGAGACTAACCAATTTATTTGGGCATAAGCAGAATTAATATCATATTGCCTCTATATAAATCCACACTACATTCCTATCTTGAATACTGTGTGCAGATGTGGTCTCCCCATCTCAAAAAGATATCTTGGAAATGGAAAAGATACAGAAAGGGGCAACAAATATTATTAGGGGTATGGAACAGCTTCCTTATAAGAAGAGACAAGACTGTGACTTTTCAGCTTGGAAAAGAGATGACTAAGGGGGTGAAAGTAACTAAGGAAGTGTTATTTCTGCTTCTCATAACACAAGAACTAGAGGTCATCAAATGAAATTAATAGGCAACAGGTTTAAAACAAACAAAAGGAAGTATTTCTTCACACAATGCACAGTCAACCTGTGGAACTCCTTGCCAGAGGAAGTTGTGAAAACCAAGACTATAACAGGGTTTAAAAAAGAAGTAGATAAGTTCATGAATTAGTCAGGATGAGCAGGGATGCAAAACCAAGCTCTGAAGTGTACCTAGGCTCTGTTTGCCAGAAGCTGGGAATGGGCCAACACTAGGTAAGGAGGAATTCTAGGCTACCCTGAGCTGTATGGTTATGACACTATCTGACCCCCCTGCTGGATCCCAAGGCCATAGAGCCATTCAGCCAAATGGATGGTATTGAGATGGGGGACTATGACCTGTTCAAACAGGCTTTGCTGCTGAAGTTTGAACTGACCCCCGAGGCGTACAGGAAACAATTCCGGGGTGTACGCAAGACCCCAGGTGTCACTTACAAGGAGGTCACCAATCTGCTGGGGGAATATCTCCATAGGTGGGGGAAGGGCACAGGGGCCACTACCACAGCGGAGGTGTGTAACCCGGTGGGGTTGGGGCAGCTGTATGACATCTGCCCTCCAGACCTGAAGATGTGGTTAGTGGACCGGAAGGCTAAAGATCTGCGCAGTGCAGGGGCACTAGTGGATGAGTTTGTGAACAGCAGATAGGGGGCAGGAGGGAGACTGGATGGAGTGCAGGAGGATCCCTCCTTAGAGAAGCTGAGGGCCCTTGCTGGCCACAATGGTGCAGGATCCCAGGGGGAGGACCGCCGGGAGAGATTCCTGTGGGAGAAGGGATTCCTGTACCAGGAATGGGCTGGTTCAGGGCCAACTGAACCTTGGAAAGCCAGGAGGCAATTGGTGGTCCCCCAGATGTACCAGCACAACATTCCCCTTTCAGGGCATCTGGCGCACCAGGCAGAGGTGCTGCAGAACTTTTAGTGGCCCGGGGACTTTGACGCCGTCCAACAGTATTGCAGGGCCTGGGACTCCTGCCAGAGGGTGGGGAAGGGCCAGGATAAGTGTAAAGCAGCTCTGAGACCTCTGCCCATCATAGAGGAGCCTTTCCAGAGGGTGGCCATGGACATAGTGGGGCCCCTCAGCAGGGCAACCCGGTCGGGGAAGAAATACATTCTGGTGGTGGTAGATTTCGCTATGCGCTACCCCGAGGCAGTGGCCATGTCGTCTATGGAAGCAGACACCGTGGCAGACGCGCTGCTCACCGTTTTCAGCAGAGTGGGGTTCCCCAAGGAGGTCCTTACAGACCAGAGGTCCAACTTCATGTCAACCCTGCTCCAGTGCTTGTGGGAGAAGTGTGGGGTCCGACACACCTGGGCCTCGGCGTGTCACCCTCAGTCCAACGGGCTGGGGGAGAGGTTCAACGGGACCCTAAAGATGATGCTGAAAACCTTTATGGACCAGCACCCACAGGACTGGGAGAAGTATTTAACCCACCTGCTGCTCACATACAGGGAAGTGCCCCAGGAATCCACAGGGTTTTCCCCTTTCGAGTTGTTGTATAGGAGGAGGGTGAGGAGACCCTTCGACTTGATGAGGGACGAGTGCGGGGGGAAGGCCTCCCCCGATGGAGTATGTACTGACCTTTCTGGAAAAGCTCGTGGAGCTCATGGGCTTGGCCAGGGGAAACCTAGCCAGGGCACAGAGGAAGCAGAAGGTCTGGTACGACCGCTCAGCACGTGCCTGCTTCTAGGCTACCAGGGACCAGGAGATACTTCTCATCCCCATGAGGAAGCACAAGCTGCAAGCTGCCTGGAACGGCCCCTTCAAGGTCATCAGACAGGTAAATGAAGTGAAATATGTAGTGGAACTGTCCATCCGGGCACACCGCCACCGGGTGCACCATGTCAACATGATGAAGCCATACTGGGACAGGGAGAAGTTGGGGCTGGCTGGGTGTGGGCAGTGGGAGGAGAAGGGAGAGGATCCCCTGGTGGGACTCCTCCCTGAGGTGGGGGCTGACCCCTCGCTGGAATCAATTCTCCTCTCAGACCAGCTAACCCCTGCCCAGCAGGCAGAGATCAGAGAGGTGCTGCCTTCACACCGGCAGCTGTTCTCCAGCCGGCCTGGGCTCACTAACCTGGCTGTTCACCGGGTGGAAACAGGAGCCAATCTTCCCATCAGGTGTTCCCCATTCAGGGTCACTAGGAAAACAGCCCAGGACCTGGAGAGAGAGGTTGGAGACATGCTGGCTTTAGGGGTGATCCAGCCGTCCTCCAGCCCCTGGGCCTCTCCCATGGTGCTGGTCCCCAAGAAGGACGGGTCGATCCGGTTCTGTGTGGATATGGGAAGTTCAGTGCCATCACCGTGTCCGATGCCTACCACCGATAAAATCTCTAGACAAGTTGGGGGGGCGCTGATGTGATGAAGTGGGACTGTTCTTAATGTTTCCTCTGAATAGTGTGGGGGTGCCTCAGTTTCCCTATGCAGTTCTTAAGTATCTAGGTGGTGGGATAAGGGTGTATGATCACTGCAGAGCCCTAGAGGGCAGGTGTGTGCAGGAGTCTGGACACAGAGAATGGCCGACACCCTGTTTCCTGGCCACTGATGGCCTGGGCCCTTCCCCCATGCAGGGTGAGAGCTAAAGGGTTGGAGAACAAGGGAATCAGGTGACCTCCTGGTCCGGGAAAGGAACAAAGCCCAGAAGAGGAGGGGCTGGAGGGAGTTTCAGTTTGGGGCTGGCTGGGACATGGAGTGAAGGGCAGACGTGGTTGTCTGGCTCACTGCCCCCCAAAATGGACCCAGCTGAGGGGTCCTGTTCTCTGCACCTACAAGCTCTGTTTTAGACCATGTTCCTGTCGTTTAATAAACCTCTGTTTTACTGGCTGGCTGAGAGTCACATCTGACTGCAAAGTTGGGGTGCAGGACCCTCTGGCTTCCCCAGGAGCCCCGCCTGAGCGGACTCACTGTGGGAAGCGCACGGAGGGGCAGAGGATGCTGAATGCTCCGAGGTCAGACCCAGGAAGCTGTGTGAGCTGTGTGTCCTGCAGACAGTCTGCTCACAGACAGGAGACTTCCCCAGAGTCCTGACTGGCTTCATGGGGAGCAGTTCCAGAGCATCGTCCGGGGACTCCATGACAGCTATCAAATCCCCCCTCACTCTTCTCTTCTGCAGACAAAATAACCACAGTTCCCTCAGCCTCTCCCCATAAGTCACGTGCCTCAGCTCCCTACTCATTTTCATTGCCCTCCACTGGACTCTCTCCAATTTGTCCGCATCCTTTCTGTAGTGGGGGCCCAAAACTGGACGCAATACTCCAGATGAGGCCCTCACCAGTGCTGAATAGAGGGGAAAAATCCCTTCCCTCGATCTGTGGGCAATGCTCCTACTAATGCAGCCCAATATGCTGTTAGCCTTCTTGGCAACACGGGCACACTGCTGACTCACCTCCAGCTTCTCATCTGCTGTAACCCCAGGTCCTTTTCTGCAGGTCCTTTTCACCAGTTCCTTATCCACCTTTCAATTCTCATAGTAGACCCCATCTTCTCCAATTGAACTAATAATTTCCCAATTGTATAAAATGCCTCACTGACATCCAGGTAGATTAGATCATTGGTTCCCAAACTGGGGGTCACAACCCGGTTAAGTGGGGGGTCACGAGCCCCAACCCCAGCGCGCGGCTGTAAGTTGCGAGCCCCGACCCCTGCGCCAGGCTGTCAGCTCCGACCCCTGTGTGGAGCTGCGGGGCTACGAGCCCCAACCCGGGCACACGGCTGTGGGTCCCAACCCCTGTGCTAGGCTGTGAGCCCTGACCCCGGTGTGCGGCTGTGAGTCCCGACCCCGACCCCTGCGCCGGGCTGTGAGCCACGACCCCGGTGTGCAGCTGTGAGTCCTGACCCCAACCCCTGGGCCGGGCTGTGAGCCCCGACCCCGACAGGGAATCGTGGTTGTGAGCACCGACTCCAACCCCCATACAGGGCTGCAAGCCCAGACCCCAACCCTGGCCAGGAGCGGGGCTGTGATCCCTGAGTCCGACTGCCACATGGGGTTGTAAGTCCTGACCCCTACCAGGAGTGGGGCTATGAGCCCTGAGCTGGGGCATCCAGGAGGCTGTGAGCCCCGATCCCTGTAATGGGGTTTCAGGCGGAGCCCGGCCATGCTGAGCTGGTCCGTCCCACCCCAGGGGTGGCTGCATCTCAGTGCTGGGCAAAGGATCCCTGTATAAATAGCCCCTGTGCCCCACCCCAGAAGTGGCTACATCTCAACCCCAGGGATGAACTGAGTGACTGGAATACAAGTGACTCTAGTCCTGGGAGTGACCAGGGCTGCTGGGCCTCTTGCCAGGGAGGTGGGCAAGAGATTGGGGCCCTGAGGTGGTGCAAAGCCGGGGCCGAGATTCTTCTGGCCGTGGGAGCCCAGTGACTCAGTCAGTGCCCTGCTCCCAGCCAGCCCTCCCCATTCACCGAGCCCTTCGTGCCAGCCATGTCGCTCTGAGGCGCAGTAGGTGCCACTCGGTAGGTCACCTACAATCACACGGTTTCTTTTCGGTGCCTCGACTGGGCAACGGGTAATGAGAGGTGGATAACGGATTCTCCAGGCCAGGACTACAGACCTGCTCCCCCGCTACGCCAGGGATGCCCCGCTGGTCCCATCTCTGCCCCAAGAGCCTCCCCCTGCAGTCCCTGGTAGGGAAGGGATTGCCCCACTGCCAGCGCCCAGCAGGCCTATGTGTGACATGAGTTTGGGGGTCTCAACCCCGTCCCTAGGGGGATGGGTCCATGCTCTGACGGGGATTAGCTGACAGCCAAGGACTGGCCAAGAGTGCCCTCCCCGCCTTCTCGGGCAGGGCAAGGGGTGGAGTACAGAGTGATCTGCTGTGGGGCCCAGGCCCTCAGTCTCTGGGGCTGGCAGCACTGCCCCAGCGATGAACCTCCCCCAGGGGCAGGGAGCAGCTGCCGGGTCCAAAGCATCCCAGCAACCACTGGCCATTCGGCACCAGCCAGGGGAAGGTCTCGCACCCAGGCCATTCGGGATCAGAAGCGTGTGTGGGGAGATGGGAGCTGAACACGGACCCCTCTCCAAACTCCCAGCAGCCCCCAGGGCCTCGTCCCTGCGATCCCTCTACCGCCATGGGCACAGGGACCCTCAGCCAGCCCCCCCATAGGGCCCAACAGTGGGGACCCCAGCCCCTTACCTGGCTGGTCCCTCCCATGGCCTTGACGCTGGCCCCAGTTCAGCCCCGTTCCCCCACTCTGCAGGGCTCTGGAGAAGCCTCCACTGGCAGCTTTGCCGCTGGCGCTCTGTGGCAGCTCCTGGGGGAGGGAGGGGTAATTTTTTGAAGGCTTTTTTTAAATTGCTCATCAAAAACCTGAAATGTTTAGAAAGAAGCAATTTTTTTCTTCAACACTGTCAAGAAAAAGGCCAATTTACCAACAAAAAAGCTCAGGCTTTAGTTAAAAGAGGAGCGAAAGAAGCAGGACTGAAATAGGTACAGAATATAATGAAAGGAGGGGGGTGCTCCTATTTGCCCCCCCTTCACCTGCCCCAGTGTTACAAGAGCAATGGGACGCTCTGTGAAAGCAAATGTCAAGGGAAGTTACATAATTAGCCAGGGGAACTCACTGCCACTAGATGTCACTGACATTGCGAGCCTGGCAGGATTCAGAGAAGGATGGTGGGGGTGGGGGAGCAAGGGTGTCAGGACAGAATTTAGAAAACAGGGCACAAGGCCACTGCTGACTGTCAGGATGAGGGAGATATGCCCCCCTCCCCCAACTGGTTATGTCATCATTAGCCACTAGGAGGGGGTTCTTGCACCTTCCTCTGAAGTAGCTGGTGCTGGGGTGGCTGGCCCCATTGATCTGATTTGGGGAAGGAGGCAGCAGGGAGAGGGCAGGGTACTGGGCTAGATGGGTCCTGTGACGCTAGCAGACCAGGTGCCAGCTCATGCCCAGGCCTCACTGAACACTGACAAATGCAGAGCTTGACCCAGCCTGTGTGTTAGCCGTGTGACAACAGCTGCTGATCAGCGTGTGTGGAGTGTTTCGACTTGTGGAATTGCTTGCAGGATTGATCTCTCCCATAACCTCTGTAGCCCGTGGTATAAAGTTAGAATGAACGTTTGCATCGTAAACCTCTGTAACTGCTCTACACCACTGAGTTTGCAAGGCAGCTTACGTCCACCTAACACTGCGTCTACACTAAAATTTGGCTCCCGCTGATGTAACTCACCTGCTTTGCTGACTTAATCATGCCACTTCCCCCAGTCAGCATAGTTAGGTCAAAGCAGTGTCAGTGTACATACTGCGTTGCTTACATCGACTGTCCCGCAATGCCCCACACTGACAGTACAATCGATACCACACACCACAGACACAAAGAGCCAGGTGTACACACACACAAGTGCTGTAACTACTGTGGCGGCTGCATGCAGGGCGATTTGATTTTGTAGTGTAGCCGTGGCCTGTGTAATTCCCCCAACAGGGGAGAAGCATGAATTAGTGTAAAGTGCTGGGTCTGCCCATTGAAACCAAACGAGCCATTGCGAAACATCTTACTGATTGCCTCTGTTGTTCGATATTTCACTGCGTGTTTGTGTGTTCTCCCTGTGTGCTGCCCCAGCTCTGTGCAGACAGCCAGCACAGCAGACCTTGAGTGAACCGCCCAATGACCACAAGATCCGTTAAGGGATGAAGGCACCTGGCCAGGTTTATTGTTGACAAGGCATGCTAATAGCACCTGGCAGATTCTACGAGGATACTAAGACACGTATGCCTGTGACAATGGACACAGCTCAGTGAATGGCGGGACTTTCCATTGACCCCTTGGCTGGACCAACACATTCTCTCAGAGATACCCTGATACAAACAAGCTGCCCCTCTGACTTAGATACTGCCCTCTGACCTGGCTAGTTATTGTCCATTTTTTTTTGGTACATGTTGGTTTGATTAAAACATTTGTATTTATTACGTTGCTATTTGACCTGAGAGCAGGAAAGGAGTATGGATGAGAGCAGGAAAGGGGCACTGAGGGCAGCCCCCTGCCGCTTCCCCCCCCCACCCCCCAAATGAGGGGCCCTGGATCTGGCTGCAGGAGGTCTCCGCCCTCCTCATAACGGTGGACGGGTGGAGAGTTCACACCAGGGCACTGAGCAGCTGAGGGGGATGTGGGGAGATGGAGGGGCATCACTGGAGGAGTCAGCGTGTTCTTTGCTGGCTCCCCATGCCCCCCCCCGGAAAGAGGGCCCCAGGCTGCTCCCCCCAGGGACTGTCAATCATTCAGTGAGGAGCCGTCCCAGCCCCTCCACCCCAATGGGGCCTGGCTTGGCCACCAGATCCAAGGTTCCTGCTGCTTGGCCCCTGCTGATCTGTCCTCCCCCCACCCCCTGCCAGGACATCATTGAGGACAAACTGGACAAGAATCTGTGGCCCTTTTTGTCAGACCCGGTCCCTACCACCAGCTCCCAGGCTGCTGTCAGGTAAGGCTGAGCCTGGCTGGGCTGTGGGGGGCAGAGCCCTGACACACACACCCCAGGGTGTAGGAGCCTCTGTGCCTGGGAGTGTGTGGTCAGGACCCTGCCCTCTACGGGGGAGGGGATGTCCAAGAGCCTGGAGCCCTGGACCCCTCTTACCATGTCCCCCGCACCCCAGCAGTCCCTCAACACCCCAGGGCCCAGGATGGAGGAAAGGGACTGGCCGAGCTTTAGACAGACCCCCAGCCCAGCGCAGGTGCCACCCTCCCCTACTCCCTCTGGCCTGCTTTGGGACTCCTGTCCCACTCCCTTGGGCAGGGCCTGCCCCGCAGCCTCCTCCAGGCCCTGCCCTTCCATCTGGCATTCCCTCAGCGAGCCCCTGGTATCCACACTGCCCCTCTCTCCCCCCAGCGCCCGCTTTCGGCATTGGCACAAGAACAAGCCAGGGGCCGAGTACCGGACGGGCCCGCGCCTCATCATTTACGTGCTGGGTGGGGTGTCCATGTCTGAGATGCGCTGCGCCTACGAAGTGACCCCGGCCATCAAGGGCAAGTGGGAGGTGGTGATCGGTGAGTGGGGCGAGTCCTGGGGGGAAGGGCGGCTGGAATGCCCAGGTCAGGGAGAGTTGGGACCCCCTGGGAGGGGGAGACCCTAGAACTGCCTGCCCAGCACCCACAGGGCTCCCATGCTACCCTCTGTTCTCCCACACCCAGGGGCCTGGGAACAGATGTGCTTGCCCCACATGGCCTGTATCTAGCCGCCTGATCTCCTGGCCTCTGTCTCCCCCGGCCTCTCATTGCCCAGGGACCATGTGTGGGGGCCCAGTCAGACACCCCCAGTAACTCCCATAGGGATATGGCTCACCCCCTGCACACACCCCTCGAAGACCCAAGGGTGAGGAACACTGTCAGCGCGGGGATTCTTGCCTGGCTGTGCAGGGTACAGCAGCACGAGGGGTGCGGTGCTAGGCCAAGGGGGATAGGAGACAGTCCCTCGCCCCCTGCACTAGAGCAGGGTCCAGCTGCAAGGATGGGGGTGATGGTGATGCCAGCCACATACCTGCCTCACTGTGCCCACCACTGCCAACCACCTCTCTCTCCCCCAGGTTCCAGTCACATCCTGACCCCCAAGCGCTTCCTGGATGACACCCAAACCCTCAACCAGCTGGCCCCCGAGGAGGCCTAGAAGCAGCCCCCTCCCCCCAGAGACTCTGCCCCCCACAGCTCGCTGACCCCAGCTCCACCTCCTCTTCTCAACAAGGCATCTTCCCCCCTACTCTGGGCTGCGGTGTCAGTTCTTGGGCGGGGGGAGGACCCCCAGGCTGCTTGGCTGTTCGGGCAGGGGGCAGGCCAGGCTTCCTCCCGTCTTTGCAAGTCTTTGCCTCCCGTTAACAGCAGCCGGGAGGGAGGGAGAAGCTAGGAATTGCACACCCGCCCCGCAAGGCAGGTCGGTCTTTCCCAGAGGCTTGGGGAGAGGCTCTGCTTTCACTTTGGCCCGTTCGCTCCATCTGACGCTGTTGTGGGCCAGATGTAAACCAAGCTGGCTGGGTTTCAGTCCAACACTCATTGCAGGGCCTCTTGGAGAGGCACCAAGTCCCAGGGTTAAACAGGGCGCCCTGGGGCTCCCAGCTCCCTGCACAAACAGCAAAATCTCATACCCAGGGGGACTGTTCTTAATGTTTCCTCTGAATAGTGCGTGGTTCCTCGGTTTCCCCTAGGCAGTTCTTACGTTTCTAGGTGGTGGGGTAAGGGTGTATGATCGTTGCAGATCCCTAGAGGGCAGGTGTGTGCAGGGGTCTGGACACAGAGAATGGCCGACACCCTGTTTCCTGGCAACTGATGGCCTGGGCCCTTCCCCCCTGCAAGGTGAGAGCTAAAGGGGTTGGAGAACAAAGGAATCAGGTGCCCTCCTGGCTGGGTAAAGGGACAAAGCCCAGAGGAGGAGGGGCTGGAGGGAGTTTCAGTCTAGGGCTGGCTGGGACATGGAGTGAAGGGCAGACGTGGTTGTCTGGCTCACTGCCCCCCAAAATGGACCCCCCCAGCTGAAGGGTCCAGTTCTCTGCACCTACAAGCTCTGTATTAGACCATGTTCCTGTCATCTAATAAACCTTCTGTTTTACTGCGAGAAGCAGCGCGGGGCGAGGGATGTGCTGGCCACGGCTTCCTGCAGCCCCCGTTGGCCTGCAGTGGGGAACCGCGGTCAGTGGGATCCGCGGTCGGCCAAACCTGCGGACGCGGCCGGTAAAGAAACTGGCCCGGCCCACCCGGGGGGCTTACCCTGGGGGGCTGTGTGCCAAACGTTACCGACCCCGGTGCTACAGCAATCTCCCATACAGCAATGGCTCTTACAAGACAGAGTAAGTTAGAACAACCCAGAGTCTAAAGCTCAGGTGTATTTGAGGATCTGGGCCAGTACTTGGCTGTTTCTATAGTAATGACCCCTGAGCAAGCAGTGTAATGTACATGCTTATCACTGAGCTTGTCCAGAGGCTGCATAGAATCATAGAATATCAGGGTTGGAAGGGACCTCAGGAGGTCATCTAGTCCAACCCCCTGCTCAAAAGCAGGACCAATCCCCAGTTAAATCAGAATGACTAGATGTCCTGATGTGTAATAAAAACACTTTGAATCATAAAAAATCAACCCAGCCTCCTTTACAGGGCCTGATCCTTCTCTCCCTTACAGCATGTGAGCAGTAGGAGAATGGCTAATACGGGCCAGTATTATGGTTGTTGTATTCTATTTATAAAAGTATAATACTGGCCAGTATTATAGTTACTGTATCTTGCTATAAAACAACAAAATAAATAGAAAAATAAAAAATACAAATGAATGTTTTGAATTAATTTGGGGAAAAGAATTTACAGCGCAGTACAAGGATTTAAAACATTTAAAACATTCCTTTCTTTCTCTCCAGTATTATAATCTCTCTCGTTCCAATTTTGGGTCGCAGGAGCGAGTAGTATAAAGGCCCTACCATCAATCAAACGTTAACCCCACCCCTTGACCCTGTAAGCCCTGCACACAGGTCACTGGAAGTCCCACCTCATGGGAGTATTACTTCCAGGGTCAAGGCGAACACATGTCTGGAAGCAAGGTGTGTCATGTGACCCCTGTAAGAACTCCTCCCACTGTCCTCTGCTGATCAGGATGGATTTTGCCCTGACAGGAACGACTCGAGAGAAGATTTGACCAATCAGGGGGAGTTCCGGGGTTTGTGTGACCCCTCTAAGAACTCCTCCCACTGCCCTATACCAATCAGGAAGGGTTTCAGCCGCTGGGGACCACCCCGAGAGGAGATTTGTCCAATTGGGGGGAATTCTGGGGCGGGGTGACCCGTCAGGAAGTGGCTCGTGTGACCCCTCTAAGAACTCCTCCCACCACCCTCTACCAATCGCGATGGGTTTTGGCCACAGAGGACAGCCCCGAAAGGAGATTCGACCAAAATAGGGTGGGTTCTGGGACGGGGTCAACCGCCCAGAAGAGGGTCGTGTGACCCCTCTAAGGACCCCTTCCAACGTCCTCTGCCAATCAGAGTGCAGCACCATCACCTCATAAGTCCCAGCGGTGGGAAGAGGAGGCCATCTCTTACCAAGAAGACATGTTTTAGAAATTGTGGAAAGGCTGAGAGGAAACGTGGACTCCTTTACCACTCCTGTGAGACCTTCAGACTTTGTTTTAGCCCCGAGGACCTTTGGAGTTGTGTGGAGAAAGCGCTACAGCAGCGACAGTTCTGAAGAGGATGAGAGAGAAGCCAAGGGGATTCCTTTGGCCCAGCCATTGATGGATATGCCAGAATCCGACCCTGAAGCCCAACTGCTCATGAGACACCCCCATGAGCATGGTGGCCTCTCGTCATCCGCCACCCTGGAGGAGGAAGGCCATCATGGCGTGGGGGAGGCACTGGCAGACAAGGTGAATGGAAAAGACATAGCTCAGGTAAATGAATGATTAAGAAGCGACGGTCGATGATTGGGTGTAATGGGGTTAGGAACCAGGGGTTGTGTAAATCTAAAAACAAGCAGTGGGAACTTACGCTTGTTTCTTGTCTGAAAATCTCTCGACAGCTTGACGATGCCTTTCTAGAGGACCCGGAGGCCCTGGACGGCGTTGCATCAAACAGCGAAGGTGAACCAGGCCCGCCTTGTTTTTGCTCAACGCCGCTAGAAACTGTTGAAGATGACTCCGAGGAGGACGGCTATGAGGAGTTTAGGAGAAGCTTGGCATGGAACTCGCTGAGCCAGTGCCACGTCACGAGCGTAAAAATGTTATGCGGACTATTGTACACGTTGCTGTTTATGCTGTTCTTCATCACTGTCTTAGGGAAAAGCTTTTTGAAAATGGTGAGGGCTGTGTCATAAATGCCCCAGCCCAATGCACCATGCCTGTGTGACTTGGACTTCAATGGATAGAAACTGCAAGCTCTGGGGCCTGTGTGCTGAGCTGTGTTTGGAAAGCTTATTGAACACTATTATTGCCATAGGTTATGTTATGCAACATCTGTGCCTAACCCAAGAACATATAGCGCAAGCGGTGACCTTGAGAAATGCTGTGCAATTCAGTGGAGACCCTGACCATGTTTTAAAGAAAATGTCCAAAATGGAAGATGCCTGCTTACAGCGTTACATTGACCGTCTGGTCCACACAAAAACTGACAGAACCCTGCTTAAGAAAAAGACTATTTGTAAGAAATCTAAAAGGATTAATTGAGAGAATGATGAGGGGACAAACATGCAATATCAAACTTGGTCACTGTACATTTTAAAAAATTGAATGAAAAGGGCTTTGTGATTATCTGTGTTTCTGTTAGAAGGTCTCTGGCCCTTAAGTGAGCTAAAAGTTTTAATGGAGATCTGGATTTGTTTTCAAGAAGCTGTATGACTTTTAAATTGAAAAAAATGGTTTGTGAGAACCTAGCTCTTGTGTCTTTGTGTAAAAGAGACCCATTTACAGCAACAAACTGTGAAGTGGGAGGGGAACAAATCCTAAAAATGTGTTTACAGTGTAACCCTTCTGCCCATTAGAGTTGGCAACAACAGGGGTCTAGGTTCAGTATCTAGAAGTTCCATTCCAGTAACACAATGCAAAACCAGGTCAAGCCCCCACCAGTGGGGCACTGAAGCTCCCCTACGACAAGTTGAAATCACTGAATACTGTGTTAAGTAGTAGGGGGCCTCAGAGCTGGGGCACCATGAACCCAAGGTGAATTCAGCTCTGCAGTCTGTAACCAAACTCCTAATAGAATTAAAATTCTCTCTGATATTACATAATGGAGAGAAGGTACAATTGGTGTTTGGGGTCCTCAGAAGGGGGCTCACACCACTAGGCACAAACCTCCATCCTCAAACTCTCTCAATTCACTGGCTTTTGCAATCCTTGTCCCTTGCCTAGCGAGTGCTACTTAGTTGATGGTGAGTCCCTCCGTCATAAAAGGCCAAGTACAGTTCCACTGTCCTTGGTCCACATAATCAGGATAACGACACTTTATTCTTCCTGCCCCAATAACAGAGACACTGGGGATCCCACAGCAGCCAAAGTGACCGTTTGGGCTCCTGTGGGCTCATGCTAGGCGGGGTGGGTGTGCCTGTGCAAACGAGATCAGCTCCTGAAGTCCTTTTCCACAACTCACCACCAGATGTCAGGGTAGAGCTCATCCTGCCTCTGCTTACAACAAGAAAACAAAACAGGGATGGTTCAGACATGTGTTTGAGTACAACAGAGTTGCCTCATCCTGTTGAACTGAATGGTTTTAACCACACCCCCACTGAATAGTGAAGGTAACTGTGATTCCTTACCCTTGTTGCTATAGGGATAAATTTGATGGGTGTGCACCCATAGTAAGGGAGGTGGGTGGGTGAGTTCGGATTAATATGAAATGAAATAAAACCTCAGGAATTTGCAGATGCTATTGGGCAGTTTAAATATAATCCCTGGAGTTGGTAGAGCACTACTGGACAGTTTAAAGGACCCAGGAACTGGCAGAACTCTACTGGACAGTTTAAATATGACCCAGGAGTGGTTTTGAATGCTATGGGTCACTCTTTCTAGCAATTCAAAGCCATTAAAAGTTTAAAATACTATATTTACCAAAAAAAACCCAAAACAACCAACCAAAAAGCCCCACCACACACATTAATAATCAAGGTGGACCATTTCCAGCACAAATCCAGGTTTCCTTACAATGTAAGTGATCACTTTAGATAAGCTATTACCAACAGGAGAGTGGGTTTGTTTTTCTTTGGGCAGGGGGGGGAGAAAACCTGGATTTGTGCTGGAAATGGCCCACCTTGATTATCATACACATTGTAAGGAGAGCAATCACTTTAGATAAGCTATTACCAGCAGGAGAGTAGGGTGTGGGGAGAAAAAACCCTTTGTAGTGATAAACACTCATTTTTTCATGGTTTGTGTGTATAAAAACATCTTCTGTATTTTCCACGGTATGCATCCGATGAAGTGAGCTGTAGCTCACGAAAGCTTATGCTCAAATAAATTGGTTAGTCACTAAGGTGCCACTAGTACTCCTTTTCTTTTTGTGTTTTAAACTCTCTCTCTCTCTCTCTCTGTGTAAAAAAAACATAGGTGGTTTTTTTTAAAGTATATGGCTGCAAACTGATAGTAATGGTGTGTTTCAAACTAACAGGGTGTTTTTTTACTGTGCAAAATGTGTTTTAAACTGGATTTTAAATGTTGATTTTAAAAGCAGTTTGGTTTTTATTTTGCAAAATGAGGTGTATTTAAAAAAAATGTTTGCGGGTTTGTTGTTTTTTGTTTTAAAGTGGTAGAAATAAACTCAAAACTCCTGTTTGTTGTGCAGCCTGAAATGGATTATTTTGTTTGAAAGCTCTGACTTTTTAAATAGAAAAACACCCTAATGAATATTTTATTTTTAACTTTACAAGACAGTTTCATGTGATTTATAATCATCATCATCATCATCATATTGTCTGCTCCACCGTACGGTGAAAACATGAGAGACCCTTAGACCAGAGCGTAAACAAGCTAAAAAGAAAAAGAAAAGAGACAGCTGAAAAGAAAAATTCCCCAGATGGATGGATGAAGCCCAGTAAATATACTGTGTTTGGGAGGTTATGAGGTTTTGTATTTTAAGTAAATACATCGGTGTGGGTGAGAAAGATGGTAAAGTTAAGTTTTGTAATATGTCCCTTCCCCCCTAATCGGGAATGTGCAGTTCTCCTGACAATGCTGTAGTCAAAGCTACAGGGACACCTCCACCAGACCAGCCAAAGAACCAGAAATCTGCTTTGAGACCTTTAACAACTCAAAACAGCACAAGAGTGCAGATGAAGCATCAGGGCAGTCCAAACCTCAATTACGTCAAAGCCAAGGACAAAACAAAAGACTCTGGTGAAAACCAACCACGCAAACACAACTCCAGTCCCTCAGCGGCCACCTCCACACCAAGCCCTGAGAAAACCGTGAGTGAAAACGCCCACCTACGATGCTTCGTTCAGAAGACTGAGGGACGTTGTATCCTCGGGGGTTCTAAAAGAACGGTATTCTAAAAAAGGTTTTGGGAAAATATGATGCCTCGTTCAGAATACCGGTGAATGGTGTATCTTCAGGGGGTCTAAAAGAACGGAGGGCTGGAAAGCACATCAACAAAGCAAAAGCTTTGGTGGGTGACTTTTTGAAAAATATTTCAATTTTTGGCTCTGCGCAGGCGTGACTAGTCGTGGAAAGGGGCACCCGCAAGGATACACATCAGCTCAGGTGTAAACAAAAGGGGGGATAGCGCTTGGTGGACAAACAAATGGCTGCCAAAAAGTTCCAGGCCAGGATCGCTGTAAAAATTTTAAAAAGAGCTAAAGAGGTAATGGGGAGGGGGGACAAAAAGAGATGCCCTCGACTGGAGGCTCTCAAACTGGCATGTCTGAAAATGGGGAGGTGGAATCAGACTCTCACACAGAGTCTGGTTTAGAAAATTCCCCAGAGGGCTCTCTAGAATGATGGGTCCCCATCTTCTCCCGATGACCCTCACGGAGGCGCCTCGGAGTCTGACTCTCAAATAGCATCTGATGTAGAAGATGCCGCTGATGGTCCCGTAAAGGAACCCCCAAGTAACCCTGAAAATGCAGAGGTGTGTATGGAGAGAGTGAGAAGTTGGCAACGTGAATTACCTACATTTGGGGGGTCGGTGTATTGTGAGGAATTTCATTTTGTCAATCTTGAGCGAATAAATTCAGCTCAGCAGGTTGTTGAAGCCATACACAGGGGGATACAGTTAGTTCTCGATGACGTTAATGGTAGGGTAGGCCCTGATGATTATGTTCAGTTACATTTAGAGAGCTGTAATTTAACTAAGCCGTTGTTTTTGGTCTGAAGAACTAGGGATGAGCTGTCTGCTGAGGATTTCTTCAATCAGACCTCAAAGCTGCCACAGAGCAATAAAGTTGCATGTCAATGGGACATTGCACCTCGTTGTGACAGTTGTAAAAAAACAGGGGTGGGGACCGCTCATAGAGTTTTAAATTCTATCCTCAGTAGTCAAATCATCCATAAAAAAGAGACAATGTTTAGTAGACCTGACTTACACGGGTACCCATCTGTGTTTTGCGCGTGGACTCTTGGCTGTCATGTCCGACCATAAACCTATGGACGCGGAATCGTTAGCGGGGGCGAGAAAGTTGCATGAGAAACTGGGCTGGTCAGATGAAAAAAAGATTATGCTCAGTGATGTAGCAATGTCTGAACAGCATTTAGGAGTCAACATACAGGTGGTGCTGTATGTAGCGAAAGGGGCTTTTTTAAAACGGGGGGGGGCAGTTTACCCCAAGACTTATTTCATCCTGTTGCACGATGAGCATTACTAGGGGGTTCTGGTTGTGAAAAAGTTGTTTGGAGCAAAAAATTATGGTGAGTTTTGCCCCACGGTGCACAGTCACGGCCACTCTTGCAGGTCCAGCTGCTGCCTCTGCTTGAGCATAACATGCTCAGACAGCGTGGACGTGCAGCTGAGGTCTCCTCGCTGTAGACTGTATTGTCAGTCCAGAGAGCGTTTAGACAGACACATCGACTGGGCATCGACAGAACAAGTTGAATGCCTGTCTAAAACGTTGTGCGATAAGGGTCAGTCTTACGTGGACAAGTGGCACAGGTGTAAAGGGAGGCGCTATAAGCGGGGTCAGGCTTTGATCGCTGGTGATGTAGACGGTCACCTCGGTTTTATGGACAGCCTTAGAAAGCCTGAATCCTCAGAAAAGTGTATTTGTTATGATTCTGAATACACATAGGAGACTGGGTTGCACACTCCCAATTACATATTTGCTATGTCCCTCAAGCTGGAAAAGTCCTGGGAATTTAAGGGTGATGAGTGTCTTTCTGTGTTTGTTCAGACCTTTATTGGCAAAGAGTTCCGGGTCTACACGTTCCAGGCGCACAATTCCAAAGGTTACGATGCATACTTCATCATTAGACAGTTAATGAAGGAAAAGATGTGCCTAGAACTGATCACTCAGGGTAGTAAAGTAATGTGTGTGGAAGGTAAGGTCCTGGGCATTCGTTTTATAGACTCTTTAAACTTCTTGCCCATGAAGCTTGGTAAGCTCCCGCAGGTGATGGGGTTTGAAGGGTGCAAAGGGTATTTTCCACATTGTTTGAACACTTTAGAAAATCAAAATGACGTGGGACCTATGCCCGATGTGGAGCACTATGGTGTAGGAAGCATGATGCCCAGGGAAAAAGCAGAGTTTCTCGACTGGTAGCAGGCCCACAGGTAGGAGACGTTTGACTTGCAGAAAGAGCTCGTGTATTACTGTCAGCAGGATGTCAAAATTTTGAGACAGCCTTGTATCCTCTACAGAAAAGAGATTATGAAAAAGATGGAGAAGGGAGCTCTAGTAGAGAGAGAACCTGGTAAATTCACCGAGATAAAACTGTGTATAGATCCATTCTGGTACATAACACTGGCATCTGTCTGCATGGCTATGTACAGATTTATGTTTTTGGAGCCTAACACAGTAGCTCTTCTCCCTCCAGACAATGATCACAGGCAGGAAAAAGATATTCGACCCCATCTGTTCAGTAGCTGTTGAATACCTCTCACAAAGAAACTATACAAATACGGCATGCTTTACAGGGTGGGGAACTACAGGTAGGCTCCTACTCTTTAGACGGTTATGCCAGTGTTGACAGGGTATACACAGCCTTAGAGTTTAATGGGTGTTCTTTTCCACGCTTGTGCCACCTGTCATTGTGAAAAAGCACAAAACCCTATGACGGGGACAACTTTTGGGTTTCTTTATTACAAGACGCAGCTCAAGACCGACTATCTGAAACAACTTGGTTTTGTAGTGAGGACTCTTTGGGAGCAAGAGTGGGAAGTGATGAAAGAAACAGACAGGGAGCTTGCAGGTTTTTTAAACTGAGCCCAGTTGCCCTAGCCTCTCGTGCCTAGGGATGCTCTTTTGGGGGGAAGGACAAACGCTATGCACCTATATTACAAACTTCACTCCAGGGAAGAAATCCACTATTATGATTTTACCAGCTTCTACCCTTTTGTAAAGAAAACCAAAGAATACCCTCTCGAACACTCCGATATAGTTTATGACAAATTTGGACCCCTTGCAAATTATTTTGGAATTGCAAAAGTTAAAGTGTACCCCACACAAGGCTTCTTTTTCCCATTGTTACCTGTCAGAGTGGGTGGCAAGCTTATGTTCCCGCTATGCCGAACCTGTGCGGAAACCGAGCAGCGGGAGATGTGCATCCGTACTGACGAGGAGAGGGCCATCCTGGGGACTTGGTGCACGGTGGAATTGAACGCGGCCATAGCGAAGGCGTACGCGGTGGCAAAAATATATGAAATCTGGCTTTTTAATGAAAAATCTGATGTACTCTGAAAAGACTTCATCAAATGACACCTCCACCGGAAACAAGAGGCTTCAGGGTACCCCAGCTGGTGCACAGACAAAGAAAAACAAAATAAGTACATGAACGATTTCTACCAGAAAGAAGGCGTGCGTTTGTGCCAACACGAGATCAGGTTTAACCCCGCTAAATGCCAAATCGCTAAACTCTTTCTAAATTCCCTGACGAGTGAGATCCCGCCAGATCAACACATCACCGAGTTTGTGTCGGCAGGCCCGAAAACATACGGGTATAAGCTGTCGGGAGGAAAGGCCTGTATGAAAGTCAAAGGTATTACCCTGAACTTGGCAAACTCTCAATAGATCAACTTTGACAGTTTGAAAGATCTAGTCCTGGACTATTGCACGGGCCTGCGAGAAAACACCTCAAAAAAGAGAGAGGTGCAGCAGCCCTCTATCATAAGGAACAAAAATCAGTGGTAAATAGAGACCAAAACCCTTAAGAAAACACAGAAAATAATTTACAACAAGAGGGTCCTAGGAGAAGGGTTTAAAACCCTGCCCTACAGATTTTAAAATGGATACGAGGTGGAAACACCCCTTTTCTGCAATTTTCGCGGGGCCTAGCAACTGTGGGAAAAGTTACTTTATAAAAAATGTGTTGGATAATGCCAAACAAAACATTGTCTGTTATGCCTGAGAATATTGGATAACCTGGCTATAAAAAGCATTGCAAGATACACATGTCTGGGCTTGTTGAAACACATTTTGAGCAAGGCTAGGCATGCCCAAGAATTTAAATGTATTTTTTACAAAATTCATCGCCATCTGGTCGTTTTGCACTAAGTCATTAGAATACAATTTTAAAATCCGGTCAAAAGATAAACACTTGCTCCGATGATGTAAGAAAAACACTCGGTGATAGTTGCAGGCGACAGAGCGGGGGTCTTGTAATTGTCTATTGTGAAACACAATGCCTGTGGCATTTTTGTTTAAAAATTTCATAATGCTTTTAGGAAACAACATGCTCTTTGGGGGGGGTGCCCGTATGAGTCTAAAAGCTCTCCACGTTACGCTCCGCCAGACACAAGGCAAGCCAGTGTTCACCAGGTTGGTTGTGTGGATGTGCAATACAAACCTAGGGGTCTCTGAGACAGCTTGTCGCCAGGGAGCCAAATCACAAGGGAACACATCTAAGAAATTCTTTTTTGTGTATGGCACCTTGATAAGACACACGAGAGCTGCACGGTGTCCATGTTCACATATAGTCAAGCAGAACGTCTCTCCTCTGATTTCTCTCTATGATGTTGTCAAAAACCCCATGTACGATCAGATTGACGGTGATGGTTAAAGCCTTCCCAAAACGTATTTCTGCTCTCAGGTTCCTGGTTTTAATCAGGGAATAGCCATCGGTGCATTCCTGGTCGGGAGACAGGTCAAAGGCAAACAAGATGTAACTCTGTGGAATGTTCTCATGGTCGATTAACAGAGAACAATCTGTCATGTGTTTACCAGCGTCTGTACCAGATTCATGTATTCTCTCACGCAGCATCCTGCCTCCAAGTCTGGTTGCAGAGGCTTGGTTGGTATCTGTTCACCAGCCACATACAAGGCCACAAAATTAATATCATAATGTTTAAAATGAAAGGGATTTTTCGTGTAACTTCCACTCAAGGCATAGGACAAACCCTAGGACAAGCATTTTGGGTAACTGTCCCAAAAAACAGGTTCTCCTGGTTATTGACCCTGCTGCCCACGGGGATGCTGAACACTTTCATTCCCACGCGGTCCACGGGATATTTAGCATTTGTGGTAAGCAGGGACTCCGCGAGCCCCAGACGAACGCTCAGGGCCACCCGCACTTTCTTCACAAAAAGCGATGCTGATACAATGCGCAATTTAAAGCCTTCGGCTGCACTGCCCATTAAACAGAAAGCGTCTTTACTGCGCGTCAGTTTAATTTTCACATCCACTCCGTTCAACAAATGAGACGTATCTGTTCTGATCTGTCTTTATTTCAATGGTAATGGTATCGATGTGGTGTTTTCTGACAGGAACGTGATGAGGTTTATCGTAGGGGATGGTGACAAACTCATTGTTCCTTCCTCAGACAGGGACACAGCATAACAGGGGAACAGAAAAGTCCCTCACAAACTGGTGTTCTACAATAACTGTGTGCAGATACAAGGACTTAACCCCCCCTGTGATGTCTGCCCAGAAGGGGAATTTTTGGACGCTGCGCTTGGGGCCCAAACCTAGAATGTTAGCTAGCTCCCTGCTGGTAGAAAACATAAAAGGAAAATCAGCGGATTTAAGGCTAACTTTTCTACCCACAGGGTCATAGTTCATGACCACCTCAGGCGGTGGGGGAGGACGAGCCACGGTACTGTTCATATGATCCAATCATTCGGGTATGGACGAGTAATAACCTCGTCGTAGGATAAAACTCTAGGCCATATCTTCAAAGGTGATTTCAAAAGGGGTGTTCTCGCGGATAGTGTTCCAGCTGTGTGGGTGTTGTATTTCCACTAACCCCACCTTCCAGGCACCCGGGAGACCCAAGGGCTTAATTAGCTGTATTGTAAAGTTCGAGCTGGTGTTTTGAGGAAAAACTGCAGAGCTGGCATTGCTGGGCAAAGTCATGTAACACCTGCCATCGCTCATTTTTCTCTCCCTCAGTCTTTGCAGGAGGAATCTTTTTGTTTGTTTGTGTCTAAACGTCAGAATTGAGAAGCTTCCACCCAGCTGGTAAACTTATCGTCCCCGTCCCCCCGGCAAACCATTTCACCAGTAGCTGCTTTTTTCTCCCTTTTCCTTTCTCCGCTAGAACTTTTTCGATCCGGCAAATCCTGTCTCCTTTGGGGTTTACTTTTTGTAAATCTTCAGGGTAAAAAGATCCAGTAACTGTCTCACCCTCGTAATCTTTTAATCGGTATACAGGTCTCTGGCTCCTGGTTAAGGCTTCATCCACTATAAATATCTCATTGGTAAACGTCTGTTCACAACCTTTTTCAAAAGCTCCTTTGGTTTTAGAGAGAGTCTCACGTGGTCGCCTTTTCTAAAAGGGGCAACAACTGGTTTTATTTTAAAACCATCTCGATCAACCAGTTTCCATATCTTCAGAGAATTGGAAGGGTTAACATCAGTGGGTCTGGTACGTCGAGTTCTGTAAAAGCTCTGGTTGTAACTCTTCATAAAGTCAGGTAACAGGTCAAGGTGGCGAAAGGCGTTATGGGCTGTAAAATATCGCCACATCCTCCGCATCTTTTTCAAGTTCTGTTAAATCGCTCCACAACCCCTGCTTTGACTTCATTATCAGTAACAAAAAGCGTTAACGCTGTGCCGTTTCAACAATCTGCTAAAAGGTCTGTTTCAAAATTCTTTCCACCGATTAGTTTGTCATTTTTGAGGCACGCGACCTTGGCTAAAAATAGCTTTAAAGGCCTTGGATACCTCACCACTCATCTTGTCTTTTAGGCCTAAGGCACAGGCATATTTGGATAGAACGTCTATCACTGTTAAGATGTACTTAAAACCGCTGTTGTGTTTGGAGAACCAGTGCATACCGACCAAATCTGCCTGCCATTGCGCATCCACATCTGAAAGAATGGTCTTGGTTCTTTTAAAACGTATTCGAGCTGGTTTGTGTAAAGTGTAAGCATCCTGGTGTGAAAGCCAAGCTCCTACCTGTCTTCTATTTAAAGTTTTATGATGCTTTTTGGCCACTTGAAAAAGAAGATTGACCCCGTCAAAGCCCCCAACTTTCCTGGGGGTTTAACAGATTTTCTTTAACAGAGCCGTCTGTGGAGACATGACTCTTCCTGGGACCGTCTTTTACGAACACAAGTATGGAGGGGGACACGTTCATTCTGACACATTTAAATAAGTTTTATTAATCGCCTGGTTTAACACAATCTTTTACAGCCGCCTGAAACAAAGGACGTCATGACCCCTACCATGAGGGAGTCTGAGCTGGTTCATTCTTCCATTTTTGTCCTTTTCTGGAATTTCCTCTTGAGATCTGGGTCTCAGACAGGAGCAAAAACAGCTGATGCGCGATGGATTTACTCCCACAGGGCTACCGATGTGCAACTTCTCAAAGGCCTCTAGAAAGGCATCGTCGAGCTGTTGAGAGATTTTCAGACAAAAAACAGTGTAAGCACCCCACTGCCTGTTTTTAGATTTATGCAATGCCAGGTCGATTCCGAACCCCATAACACCCCCATGATCGACAGTCGCTTCTTAATCATTCATTTACCTGAGCGCCATCTTTCCCGTTCACCTTGTGACTCCCCCAAGCCACAATCGCCTTCCAACTTTAGGGCATGGACAATGAGAGGCTCTCACACTCACTGGGGTGCCTCACAAAGGTTTGGATTTTGGGGTTAGATTCCGACGTAGCCATCAACGGTTGAGTCAAAGGGCCCTCCTCGGAACTGTCACTGCTGTAGTGCTTTCTCCACACAACTCCAAAGGTCCTCGGAGCTAAAACAAAATCTGAAGGTCTCACGGGGGTGGTAAAGGACTCCATGTTTCCTCTCAGCCTTTCCACAATTTCTAAAACATGTCTTCTTGGTAAGAGATGGCTTCGTCTGCCCAGCGCCCGGACTTATGGGGTGATGGTGCTGCACTCTGATTGGCAGAGGGCGTTGGGAGGAGTTCTTAGAGGGGTCACATGACCCTCTTCTGGACGGTTCACCCAATCCGAGAACCTGCCCCATTTTGGTCAAATCTCTTCTCGGGGCGGTCCTCTGCAGCCAAAACCCATCGCGATTGGTAGAAGGTGGTGGGAGGAGTTCTTAGAGGGGTCACACGAAGCACTTCCAGACGGGTCACCCCACCCCGGAACTCCCCCCAGTTGGTCAAATCTCCTCTCGGGGTGGTCCCCAGTGGCTGAAACCCCTCCTGATTGGTAGAAGGCGGTGGGAGGAATTCTTAGAGGGGTCACACAAACCACATCCAGACAGATCACCCCACCCCGGAACTCCCCATGATTGGTCAAACCTCCTCTCGGGGTGATTTCCGGTGGCTGAAACCCCTCCTGATTGGAAGAGGGTGGTGGGAGGAATTCTTAGAGGGGTCACACAAACCACTTCCAGACAGATCACCCCACCCCAGAACTCCCCATGATTGGTCAAACCTCCTCTCGGGGTGGTTTCCAGTGCTGAAACCCCTCCTGATTGGTAGAGGGTGGTGGGAGGAATTCTTAGAGGGGTCACACAAACCACTTCCAGACAGATCACCCTACCCCGGAACTCCCCATGATTGGTCAAACCTCCTCTCGGGGTGGTTTCCAGTGGCTGAAACCCCTCCTGATTGGTAGAGGGTGGTTGGAGGAATTCTCAGAGGGGTCACACGAACCACTTCCAGACAGGTCATCCTGCCCCGGAACTCCCACTGATTGGTCAAATCTTCTCTTGGGGCGTTCCTATCAGGGCGAAACCCATCCCGATTGGTAGAGGACAATGGGAGGAGTTCTTAGAGGGGTCACATGACACACCTTGCTTCCGGTCATTTGTCCGCCTTGACCCTGGAAGTAATACCTCATGGCTTGGGACTTCCAGTGACCGGTGGGCAAGGCTTACAAGGGCCAAGGGTGGGGTTAACGTTTGATTGACGGTAGGGCCCTTATACTACTGGAGCGCCTTCTTCTGTTTGTCTCCGTTCCGCTTCAGTCCCCAAGCACTCGGCCAGGACAGATGTCACTTATGACCTCCGTTGCCACCAGCTGGACAGAGGGACTTGGGTCTTTCTTGAGGACCTGGAGAGCTGAAATGACACAGGACAACATGTTAGTATACAGACTATCAAATCACAGCTAAGCGTGATCACAGAATCTTGAACTACCAGAGCAGAATGATCACATGGTAAAATGTGAAACTAGGCTCAGTCCTTCTATTGGGGTGGAAAATACATGAGAGATGAATATGCCTCACTTTTCATATTGTCACCTGTGCCTGAAATAGCTGGAGACTTACTACCTCTGAATACCACGCTACAGAAGCTCTCCAATACAAAGAAAGCTTTAGCTTCCTCCATTGGCTCCCTTCCATGCTCCCAACAAGCGGGGAGACCCTGACTCGACCAGAAAGTCATCCATTCTGCTGTAAATGGAAGAAGGTCCATTGTTTCAATAGCTTCCACTTTTAAGTTTATTTTCCATCTCTATTCAGGAGCCACTGTCTGAGCTCCAATAACCCTGGAATTGAACAGAGGCCAGGTCCAAGCTGCTTTGTGCAGGATGCAGGGCACCTACTGGAAGAAAAATTGCTGGTGGGAAATTTGGGGTAGCAGAAAGTGGCTACAATTTCTCCTCACCTGGGGAGTCCACAGAGAGCCAATAAAGCCCAAAGAGTGGATAGCACTGGCTGCGGAGGGGGCCTTGCCAGGACAACCAGGAGATGCACGGACTCACATCACACCCTCTGCAGCTTCCTCCTTCAGGGGAAATTAAAGCTGACTTTCTACTGGGCAAGAGTGAATTTGTCCTTTGACGTGTGGCTGATGCACTTTGCACCAGTGCTATCGGTTACAGCTGCTTGTCAGCTAAATTCCTTTAGAACTCACGGATGAGCAGAACTTCAGCTGTATTTATTACTTACACATAAGCAGATGTTCCAGGTCCAGCCATTTCATACGCTGCCTGTCTGTGTGTTCCAGGATGATGCCTAAATACACAATGGAAAACAAACAACAACAATAAAACCTTCCCTTGTTGAGTGCAAAGTGATATTAGCAGCCCCTAGACAGGTCTTTGGCCTCTCCTACTGTGGGCCTAAGGGTGAGCTGTGGGCAAGAAGATGCTAGTGCAGTTTAGAGTCCACACTGAAGAGAATGAGAAAGACTTTTTTTTTTTAAGAATGTTTACACAAAACCCATTTGCTTTAAAGAGTCTGTGTTCCTCTTGCCACTGCTGTCAGTTATTGGAGACATACTAAGCTAGTGTCTTGGTCTAGTGGTCTGAGCAAAGGACTGGGGCCAGGAATAAGTGAGTTCTAAGCAGGGATCCCACAAGGTGACTGATAGGTGAGACTTAGGGCACAACGCCTGCCTGTCTCACCTGGGTATGCTTGGGAGAAGAGGGCACAGGGCCAAAGCGGAGGAACCTTTTGCCTCCTTGACAAGGTGGTGTGGCCAGGAACCTGAAACAGCAGGCGCTGAGGGCAGGTGGGCTGCATGCCTCCCAATGATGAAGTAGTAGTGAAGAGCACTGAGCAACACTGTGGGTGGGTCTGCACTTTGAGCGAGGGAGATCACTCCCAGTTCAATGGGACAGGCCCACTCTAGCTCGGACAGCGCTCGCATGCTAAAATTAGAATGTAGCTAAAGCAGCACGAGCAGTGGGAGGAGCTAGCCACCTTGAGAATCGACTTTGGGGTTTGGATGGGATCATACTTGGGGTGCTTAAATTTCCTGCTGCTCCTGCCATCGCAGCTACTCTCTATTTTTAGCACTCAGGGCTAGTGCGGGTATGTCTCATCAAGCTGGGAATTAGACCCCCAGCTCCAAGTGTAAACATGCCCTACGAGACAGTGTCCCAGCCTTTACTACTAAATGACTGCACCATGCTTTCCCTGCAACAATCCCAAAGCACTTTATAGCAAGTCATGATTTCCTCCGACCACCACACTGGAAAGGTAGGGATATTAACATCCCCGTTTATGTATGGGAAGCTGAGGCACAGAGAGATTAATGGCAGCTCAGTGCTGCACAGTGGGATTTTCTTCTCTCTCCCTCAATGGGAATACCAAAAGGGACACTGGGCATCATCTCTCACCAGCTAACTTGGCTGCAACTGCCCGCATCTCTTCCCAGCTGCTACAGAAGTACGTGATGGTGCTTTTGTACAAGTTCTCCAGCAGCTCGGCATTCTCTTTGGCCTAGAGGAAATCAGGGACACATGAGCTCTCTCTGGCTAGAAGTGCCCTTTGACTGCCAGCACATGCTTTTACGAGCCACAGGTAAATCAGAGAAAGAACAGGTGACTGGGTGGACGTGGGAAAAATGGGGATCTGTGGCAGATTTACATTTTCCATCACCCTCAGTCATATATCCCACTCTGACCGTTATTTCCATTACCCATCACACATCTCTACACCACCACACGCCACTCCAGTCAAGAATCTCAGACACTTCAACAGCTCACTCACAAGGTGTCTGCAAATGTCCACCTGGAGCTCCTCAGGCTTCAGCTCAGCTGTGCTATCAAGGTGTTCATTCACTGCAGTTTGGAGCCTCTTCAGTCCCAAAAACGGGACACAGAGGTGAAACGTAGCTCTGCATTCCTGAAAAAAAGAAAGCGTGTCACACCATTTAATTGTTCCCTACTGAGTGCTATGGTCATTCAAAGGGAACTTATCTGCTTGCCTGCTCATCTATTCCAGGATAAAAAGGGATTCATCTGGATGTAATTGGCAGAAAACATGCGGGAATGACTAATAGAGGGGAGAGCTTCCACTGCAACCTGGAGGTAGCATCAATGTCTTTTTGGAACAGATCTACCTATGAAAGCTGCTTCACCAGGTCTCTCTTCTGTTCTGGGGAGGCAGGGGCCTGGGGTGCAGAGACAGACAGGAATAGAGAGCTGTTGGGCTCAGACCCATGACCTATCCTGGATTCTGGTGAGGCAGCCATGGAACAACCTGGCTGGAACTGACTCAGCAGGAGGGCAATGAACTATGGGGAGAATTTGGGCCTCCACAGCAGGCAGGAATAGCAGAGCTCCCCTGGCATTGGGAGGAAGATTCTTTTGGCTTAGTAAATAAGTCACTCTCGGTCTTACCACTGAAACCCTGGGGTTCGGGTCTTGCAGGTGCAGCAGAAGTGTGACCCAGCTCTGTCTAACCTGCTCGGTGAAATAGCCCTTCCATTTTCTTTTGGTCAGGCGGGCCAGGATGCCAAATAGGATAAAGGACAATAAACGAAGAGCATCGTCCTCCTACAGCCAAGAAAGCCCCACAAGTTAGTAACTAAGGGACAATCACATCACGTACCTCGCACAGCCATCTCTTCTATGCTAAAGTTGAGGGATTCCAACTACAGCTAGTCGGAAACACTTTCATGAACGAATTTTTGATTTGAATTTGCTGATTCATCAAACTATTTTAGTGACAGTTCCATTTTGATGAAATTCCTCCAGAAGCCAGGCAGGGGTCCTTAGAAACCTGCCTGCTGTCTTGACAGTGCACCCATTCAGCTCCTTGGAAGCCGATCTAGCAGGCTGACTGGGATCGTGGGCTTCCAAACCCACAGCGTCTGGGACCCTGGCTCTCAAATTTGCAACTCCCTGGCACTTCTAGCTCCCACAGTTTCCTGGGTTCCCAGCACCTGGGTTCCCAGCACCGAGAGCACACTGCCCGGATCCAAGGCTTTCAATAGAGCTCAGTTGAGAATAGTAATTCCGTTTCACAAAGAGTTTTGAAGTTTGGGGAGAGGGTGTCCCACAAATAGGAACAAAACCAAAATTTGAAATCTCAAAATTCTCTGCAGAAACGGAATCATTCCAACCCTCTCACATAAAAATGGTATAGAGCAGGCCCAACACTCTCTATTGTACCTTGAAACCCCCTTTTCATGGTTATCTAGCTACCCAATCTAGTATTCAGACTTTCTTTGAGGTTCTCAGTGGCAAGAAAGAAGAACAGAAGGGGGAGACTGTGGAAGCAGGGATGTCATCCCCATCCTCCTAATGTTCTCCTCCTCCGTAAAACACCTCTCTTCCCTGGGGCCGAAACATCTCTTCTCTCTGACATGAGCAATGCCCAGGGAGTAAATGGAGTCTAATCAAGATCGCTTGAACTGGGGCTGGAGAGTTCTGGTCACATACGTTGTCAAAGTAGGTCCGGATCTGTTGGGTGAGGTCTCTGAAGGAAGAACCTATGTCCTTCTCTTTCAGCTCCTTCAGGACTTTGGCCACTGCTTTCATGCTCTCGCCAATGACTTCAGAACTGAAAGGGTCACTTAAGGCCCTGATCAGTATGACCATAAGAAACTTCTTGTGCTTTTTCACCTGGACAAAAATATGACATTAAAGAACACTGATCACTGATCACACTTCTAATACGTTTTCTTTAGCAGTTATGAAGCTGTGGGAATTTCATCTCCCCCTCCCACCCCCGGAGACCTATAGCTATATTTCAGACCAGGTTCAAGCTACAATGAGCCAAACTTGGTGCCATAATACACCTGTGTCATCCTATCATTAGATTCCTAGTTACTTAGATTCCAAGGCCAAAAGGAACCCTTGTGATTATCCGGCCTGACCTCCTGCATAACACTGAACTTCCCCGAAATAGTCTCTGTTGGAACTAGAGTGTATCTTTTAGAAAAACGTTCAATCTTAATTTTAAAATTGCTAGTGACAGAGAATCCACTACAACCCTTGGTAAATTGTTCCAATGGTTAATTAAAATTACCATTAAAAATCAATGCCTTATTACCAGTCTGAATTAGTCTAGCTTCATTTTCCCCCATTGAATCTTCTTATACCTTTGTTTGCTAATGGGAAGAACCCATTCTCAAAATGTGTTCCCCATGTGAGCAGTTATAGACTGTCCTCAAGTCACTCCTTAACCTTCTCTTTGTAAGGCTAAATAATAGATTGAGCTCCTTGAGTCTATCACTAGAGGTATCTTTTCCAATCCTTTGAGAATTCTTGTGACACCTCTGAATCCTCTCTAATTTATCAGCATCCTTCTTGAATTGTGGAGACCTGATCTGGACACAGCATTCCAGCAGTGCTCACATGAGCATCATATTCAGAGGGAAAAGAACTTCTTTACTCTTATTCAAGATTCCTCTCTTTATGCCTCTAAGGATCATTTCAGCCCTTTTGGCCACAACTTCGCATTGGGACACCTTATGTTCAACTGATTCTCTGCCATGACTCAAGTGGTTTTCAGCATCATTGCTTCTTGGGATAGAGTCTCTCATCCTGTAAGTAAGGCCTGCATTTTTTATTCCTAGATGGAGACATTTACACATGGTCATATTAAAGTGCACAGATTGTTTGCTTATGCCCAGCTTTGCAAAGGATCTAGCTTGCCCTGTATTGACTGCAAAGAGGTTACTCGGGTATGTGAGAGAGCAGAATTTGGCCTAGTGCATTGTGTGCAGCCTCTGTAAACTCCGAAGAACTATTTCCCTTGGTTTCTCTAGTTATGCTGCATTCTAGTCAGTATTCTCTCTTACCTTCTCAGGTGCCCCATAGACTAAATTTCCCAGGCCTCTTACAGCCATCTGCCGGACAATGCTGTTCCTATCCTGTGACCTTTCTTCCAAGATGTGTAAGACTGGCTTAAGGAACTTCTTCTCCCTGAGCATGGGATCACTCATTAGCTGAAAGAAAATCAACCTGTCCATTAGCCCCAATAGGATCATTAAGATTGGGAATAGAATTTGAGCAGACATGTCATACGCTAAAAACAACAAGGAGTCCTCCTACAGCCCCAGTCTTGAGGATACAGACAAATATGGCTACCCCTCTGATACTTGGCACATAATACACTGTAACTTTAGTATTCCACACAAATGAGAAAGGTCTACAAAACATGGAGCTTTCCTTTTGGGCACTAGAATAGGGATCCACTCACCTCTTGAGAGCCTCTTAGTGGCTGGGTATGGTATCACAGTCCTTTTCTCACCCCTGGTGCACCCTGCCAGCCGTCCTCAGTGAGCCTTCTGTGGCTCAGGCCTCTGGCTGAGTCCCAAAGTCCAAATGAACCCCTTCTGGGGTAGTCCAGAACAGTCCCATTGCCCTCACTTGGGTCTCCAGCCCCAACTCTGGGTCCTTTACATTCTGCCCTTTGTTCAAGCTCTCCATTAGCATTGTCCCCTCCATGGGGCTTATGCCACTGTTGGTGGTAGGGGAACCTGGGCCTGCCCCTAACTCTGGGTTCCAAACCATGGATCCTATAAACAGGAGCTAGGCACTACTTGATTTCAGTTCATTGTCGCTTCTTCCTACCGGCCACTTTTAGCTTCACCCTCACCTCAGGGTTAAAGTTCTTCGGGACTCTCTTCCTGAAAACCCAGCTTAAGTAAAGGCTGCCAGAATCAAACTCTGGCTGTCCCCTGAATTTCTGTGGCCAGAGAGCAGCGCCCTTTCTTGCCCCTCCAGTTCCTGCCAGGAACTGACCTGCTAAGGCCCTTCAGCTCCTTTTAGCCGAGCCTCATGGGCTCGGATTGGCTGCTTTCATGAAGCCTCTCTAGACAGACCCAGATTGGGGGCTCTTTTCCTGGGGCAGGGTGTAGTAGGACCACGGGGCCTCTTGTAAGGAGCCTCAAAGCTCAGGTACAGCCCATCACAGGCACAGAGAGGTTGTTTTTCTTAGAAGCGGATGAGCCCCGAAGATAGTTCTTAGCATAAGTGGGAAATATGATGCAGATGTTGGAGGAAGGCTGTGGAAAGGGAGGATGCTGCGGCAGGTATCACACTAGCCTAGGACTTAGGAGACCCAGGTTCCATTTCCTGCTCCCTCAAAGACTTCCTGTGTGACCTTGGGCAAGTCACTTAGCCCTTCTGTGCATCAGTTCCCTGCCTGTAAAATAGGAAACATAGTCCTTCCCTACCTCGCAGGAGTGTGGTGGGGATACAGACATTAAAGAGTTTGGAGGTACTCAGATACTAGAGTAATGAGAACCTAAGATAGACGTGAATGTAGTTGTGGGTTGCTTGGTTGGTAGTATTAGGACACTAGGTTCATTCAGAAGATCTGCTGAGTGAAATCAAAATCAGGAGCTGTTGGTTAGGATCAGAACTAGCACTTGGCAGAAGAGGTCCAGTCATCCAAACTCTGTCCGTATCTCTCTCAGCCAGCACCTGTGGTTGTGTAGCTAGTATAGGCAATGACGGCAATAAAAACCACAGAGAGAGAAGGACTCAGAAAGGTATCGTGAAGTTCCTGGTGAGGTTTCCATATAAAGGAGGACCTATTCTACTCTCTAAAATGACAATTACTCCTATGAACAGAACTGTACAACTCCCGAAAGAAAGGCAGACAACAGTCTAATGGTGAAACTACTCTTCAGAGCCCTGTGTCTTACCTGGGCAAGGAAAGCTGTGCTGGTGACTCGGTGGTTTTCTGTGGGGGAATTCACCCAGGGGAGGAGGCTCTGTATGATCTCAGGTGTTATGAGTCCAGATCTTAGCAGAAGACTGGAAGACAAAAGAAACCGCTCATGGGCTAGATTGCACACTTCAAAAAAACTCAGCTGCTCTGAGCAGACAGCTCTGATATCTAGGAGTGGGAGCTGTGTGTTTCCACCCAGGACACCCCCCAACCCACAAAGCTATAAACGGGAGGTTCCCTCTCAGCCACTCCATTGGCTACTGATTCCCAAGGATAAAATGATGCCTCCTAGATCTCTTACCTCACCAGCAGACACACTCCCTCATGGTGAGTCTTGGGGTTTTCCAGAAGAATCCAAGTTCTCTGCTTCCTGAGCGCTCTCACCAGTCTCTCATTCCCACCCTTGAAAAGCACAGACTCGAATGCTTTGATAGAAAGCCTGGGGAAAGAGAGGCACAGAACTGCAGCAATCAGGAGGAAGGTGCAGCTTGAACAGAGAGTCAGGAAGCCCCGGCTACTTCTCAGGTCTGCTGTTCAGTCGGCAGTTCATCCGTTGGCAATGTCCTGGACACCAGTGTCCCTGGAAGGACTTGATGCTGGGAGGTAAGTTTCAGTCTCATACATCTCATAGGACTAGTTTTGCTAGGGACAAAATTTTGCAGTCCTTTTTCTCTTTCTGCAAGGACTATGGGCACTAGCAGAGTAAAGTGATATGGAAAAGGTACATGATCAGGACCCAGAAACAGGGGGCATCGAGTGTGGTGATCACGAATGGACATTCTGGGGTCATATCTCCAGATATGAGGTGACAGAGTGCTGAGGGTTTGCACTTGAGTCAGCACTCTGGTCACTATTCCTACTAATTCCGTTCCTCACAGAAGGCCTAATTGGATAGAGGTGTACCTGATTACAAGGTCAGATTGGGGCTAGTGAGTCAAGGAACCAATCATTCCATTAACAGGGAAACTGTGTAAAAGGACATGGGCAGGAGCCCTTTGAGGGGAACAGACAGAGAAAGAAACTTGGGTGACCAGATGTCCTGATATTTGGGGCTTTATCTTATACAGGTGCCTATTCCCTGTGCAGAGCTGCCGCCGAAGGAAAAAAACGGCAGAGTGCTGTCCGGCGGCGCTACTAATGCCACGCTCCCCCCGGGATCATCCCGTGCACCCCAGTTTGGAGACCACTGGTGTAGAAGACCCGACAGACCTTCCAACAATCCCACCAGGCAGAAAAACAGCCTTTCCTTGCCTGGTAGGTTTAACAGCAAAAGAGCCGTCAGGAATTTATACGGGAGCAAGCCCAGGTCTGGCAACAACTCCTCCAAAGTTTGGTGAGTCCTGTGACAGGAAATGGAAACCAGGAACAGGAGATCAGACTGTAAAATGGGACCTGTGAACAACCCCGATGTGTTTTTGGTTACTCTTCAAGGAGCAGCAGTGAGACCTCCTAGGGACAGAACAATGTGGGCCCTTCAACTGACACCCTATTTAACCGGGGAAGCACATACAGGGCTTTTAGTGATGAGCAGGCAAGAGATTATGACATGATTAAGGCAGCCATGCTGGACGAGGTGGGGCCTGTCCACAGAAAAGTACTGCCAGAAATGTAGAGTTGAAAGATGGATTGAGGGATTATGCCTCTGTGCATTTGGACAGGAATTAAAAGATTGGGCCACTCATTGGTAAGGCCAGATACTCAGACTGTGGGGGAGATCATGGACTGCATGATTCTGGAAGTTTCTTCAGAGTCTCCCTGAGCATATCCGAGGATGGGTTCTGTGGCGCCAGCCAGTTCATCTGGACCCCACAGTTAAAGTGAGAGGAATTTACAGAGGCGGACATTCCCAGAGTGAGTCAGTGGTTTAAGGGACTAGATCTGAGAAGGACCAGAGTGCCTACAGCTGGGAAGGGCAGCAAGAAGAAGAGGGAGGAGCCTCGAGGAACTGTAGTGGGAGCTTGGCCTACAGTGTGCTTCCGACATGGACGTGAAGGACATCTAAAAAGAGACTGTCCTAAAATGGACTGTGGGTTTGCCCAGTTTTGTGGTTGGGACAAGACTCCCAGGCAAGAAAGAAAAAAGAAAGTACCTACCGTATCGGTCTGGATAGGGAGGAGCCACCAAAGGGACTAATGGACACAGCTTCATCCTGTTTGCTAATCAGGCAGGAGTTAGTGAAACCCCACTGGATACTTCCCAGAGGTAGGATCAAAACTGAATACCAGGTCCATGGGGACAAGAAATTCTGCCCAATGTCCATGGGACAAGAAATTCTGCCCAATTTTAAGGACTCTGAAAATTAAGGGGAAGTTTAGGCAGAAACATGTAGGGGTAGTGGATGGATTGCCCCACTGCCTTCTACTGGGCATGGACTGGAATCCCTTTCTAACAGGAACACCAAGGCAGGTATGGAGGCCCAGGAGGGTGGAAATAAAACCTGAAGGGCCAGGTAAAGAGGAAATATATGTAAAGGGTCTGGAGAAACCTAGACACGAAAGTATAGACAAGAGGGAGGAGAAAGAAAAGAAAGGTCAAGCGTAAAGGTGACTTAAGATCATCCGTTGGGGTCAAACAGTCATCAGAGCCCTTACCACCAGGATCTCAGGAGCAGGCATCCCTAGAACACTTTGGAGGGACTCGGAGCAGTCTGTGTCCATGGAAGAGGCCGGGGCACAGCCTACCACCCCGTCACATATAGGTACCTAAAATGGGCCTGCACATGGGCCAACAGCATGAGCAGAATATATACTCGTGTCTGCAGTGCCAGCAATCACATAGCTAGGTACCCATCCATCTGAACAAATTCAAGTTTTGTGGACAAAACTGAGGCACCCATCTTGAAAACCTGACCCACTGTGGCCACAACCTAAGATCAGCCTTACTGGGCCAGTCCAATGGTCCATCTAGTCCAGTACACTCTCTTCCAACAGTGGTCAATGCCAGCTTCTTCAGCAGGAATGAACAGAACAGGGCAATCATGAAATGATCCAATCCCTGTTGTCCAGTCTCAGTTTCTGTCGGTCAGAGGCCTAGGGACACCCAGAGCTTGGGGTTGCATCCCTGACCATCTTGCCTAATAGCCATTGATGGACCTGTTCTCCATGAACTTATCTAATTCTTTTTTTAAAAAAAGCCCAGTTATACTTTTGGCCTTCACAACATCCCTTGGCAATGAGTTCCACAGGTTGACCGTGTGTTGTGTGAAGTAGTACTTCCTTATGTTTATTTGATACGTGCTGCCCATCCGTGAAGAGAGCTGAGATCCTGGTTTCCTAGGAAAATTCAGAGACATTATAAAACCATGAAGTCTGTAATTTGAGCACCTTGTTGGCATGGAATAAAGAAACACAACAAGAAGAGAAACTAATCATGTTGTGAGATTGGTGGGAAATGTACATTAATGTGCTACCAGAGCTGAAGTCAACTGAGAACTCAGGAATCTTAGTGTTAACTGGCGAGGGGCACAGAGTGGGAGCCGAGGGACCTGGTACGTACATTCTAGTTCACTAAAAGATTGCCCCATGAGTCTCAAATAAAAGCCCATGTCACCAATATCATTGTGAAATGCATGTACAGATGCTGTGTAAAGAGTCATGGATATGCATTGAAAATTACATTCTTAGGATCTGTGTCTCGGGACTAATCACCAGGAAAGGTGACAAAATGGTTTTCTTTCAGGCAAGAAATGTTTATCCATCTGTTTTTTTACATGTGAACCCTACATGCTTAATGTACATTCAGTTGAGAAGGACTGTGAGAACTTTAAAGAAAGAAAAATAGCAGGAAGTAGACAGGGGGTGGGGACCCAATTTGGGGGTACACATCAAAGGTTTGCTCTAGTCTATTTGGGGGACATCTTTCACTTCGGAAGTAGATGGACCGCGAGTTTGCTTCATGAAAGAGGGGTCGCAATCAGGCTTGGTTGAGAACTTTGGGTGAGAAACATCTTTAGACAGGAGGTTAACCTGTTGGTTAAGTTTAGTTTCTAGGAGCAAGTTATGATTTCATTTGAAATGTAACCATTTTTTGCTTGCATTCTTACTGACGGTCACTGGAATCTCTGTTCTTTGATAATCTCCCTTCTTGTTTTCACTAGAAATATATCTAAGTGCTGTGTGTTTTGCAGTACAGAGTCTAAGTATCGAGTACAGAGTCTAAAGAAGAAGTAATAAACGGGTGTGTAGTGTTCCATTGGGAACAGCAGGCCTGACAATTCTGTGGGAGTTCAGTGGATAAAGGGCTGGACACCATACGGAATGGTCAGAGGACTCGGGGGTGGGTGTGTGCCTGTCATTAACCTGTACAAAGAGACTGAGGTCTGAGGAGGCCTGGGTGGCAGTGTTTGTTTTGCCAGAGCCTGGTCGTTTTAGGGAACTGACCCACAGCAGGCACAGACAAGACTTCCTCACTTGAAGGGCACGTGGTGGTAAGGTGCCTCATAACCCTGGGAACTCCTGGGGAGCGTCACACAACTCTCCTGGAATTCTCTTGGTTTCTCTGCCTTCCTTCTAATTACCGGCAAGGGTTGCCCTCAGTAAGTTGTAGCCCTTTTCGGATTTCTCTCGGGCTGCTTCTCGTTGGCAAAGGCAGCTTTTGTCCGAGGGTTTGGCTGACCTGCTGCAGGAGAAGAGGAAACAACTCTGGGAGCAGTTCCCGCACAGCTTTGCTCGACTGCAGGGCTGACACCACCTCAAAGATGGCACATGTTGCCTGAAAGGAGAGCATGGTAAAAAAGGAGATCTCTTCCCAACACCATCACACCCTCTCTACCCGTCTGATATCTGCTGTACGAAATTCTCCCTTCTGCCAGTAACTTGAATGACAGCGAGCAACTTGCTTAACTCGTGGCTCACTTTCCCACATCTGTACAAATGTGTATGACCTCCCAAGGCATGCTGTGAGTCCAAAGGAAGATTTGCAAAGAAACCTGCTCCAAAGACTTTCTAATGGCCAGATAGTATGAAGTAAATCAGTAACGTATCTAAAACTGCCATATGTGTTCCACAGGCAGCAGAGCTGGACTCAGGGAAACAGTCCATCAGAGGAGAAGTGCCCACACAGCAATATTATACCACACTTCCAGCTTTCCATCAGCAGGATTATCGCAGGGCACAGGAAAGCCTGAAAGACGTGTCTGCCATCTAACTTACTAAGAGAGGTTCAGCAGCTGCCAAATGCCTGTCAATTTCGGTCTCTGAGGTGATGCTGCCTTCTGTTCTTGTTGGAGTCTTTATCTTCTCCATTAGGGCTCGTAGGACTTGAGTGGCAAGCAAGGGGTCTCCCCCCAGAGATCTCCACTGCTCAGCGGTGTCACTGCAGTTTAACAGAAGTTACAGGTGAGCCCTGGACACTTTTGTGGCTCACCCTGAATGTGTCATATTTTAGCAAAGACCAAATGTTCTCCTTGCCTATGATGAGAGAGTTAGGAGTCCTGTCCTCCTTTAATGCTCGTCATGTTTAAATATTGAGTTTCCAGTTACAGAACTAAGTTAAGTGACCTAGTCCTCCTGCAGCCTAACCATTAATACTAGACTTCAGAAGGACAGGACACAGAGCGCCAACCTCACTTCCTGTTTTCTCCACTTCCCAGTCAATATGGAATCATGAGCATGTGGCTCCCAAAGAGCTAGGGTTTGGAAGGCAAGTGGATGAAAGAAAAGCCAGATTCCTACTAGATGGACATACAACTTTGAGAACGAATGTTCATGGCCATCCTAGGTCCCCTTCACAAATGGTGTCCCTACCCTCTGTTTGCCAGAAGCTGGGACTGGGCAACAGGGGATAGATCACTTGACAATGACCTGTTGTGTTCATTTCCTTTGGGGCATGTGGCACTGGTCACGGTCGCAAGACAGACTACTGGGCTAGATGGCCTTTTGGTCTGACCCAGTATGGCTGTTCTTATGGTCTTAGATTCCAGCACTGATAACTGATACCTCAGTTAGGGATCTTGAAATGAAATGATGGATCTGCTTCCAGTCCACTTTTAAGTACCAAGGATGGCAACTCTGCTCTAGCAGCCACACCCTCACTGATACCAAGCAGAGGTCTGATGATAATATTGGCCCTAGTCTTTGCAATCAGCCAGGGATTTGCACCTGAAGCTGTCATGCTACCAGGAAACCAACAGCCACTGCTCATTTCCAGAGTGAGCTCAATTCTGGAGTCTAGAGAGGTAGATGTTTCCAACAATACACTCCAGTTATACCCATAAAGATAGATCTTTAGGATGTCAAAGCAGCTATTCATGAATGGAAACAGAATGACACTTAATTTCTCTCCGCACCCCACCTTAACATGTTCTTGGACCTTCCTGCAGAAAGAGCCAGGCTATTAACCCTTAGGAATGATCCCAAACTGTTTGCGGCTTAAATGAAGCCCTACATCTCCTAGTAAAGCTGTGGGATCCATGTTTTACCAAGATGAATGCAATAGGTAGCGGTATATACCTGTCCATCGGCAGACGTTTGCTGAGGAGGCTGGAGATCACTGCCTCTTGGTGATGGTGAGCTAGAATGGACACTGCCTCCACCAGGAACTGCCTCAAGCTGCCCTCCTGGATAGTAGGCATGTGGCGATATAGTATTGCCAGGATATCTGGCACCTGGAAGGAACAAAACCAGAAAGAAATGTCCCTTTTTCTTTCTCTCCATTCACTCTACAGAATCAAAACCTTTATTTAGCCATTTGCTGCTTTTTTAGAAATGCCTCACTTCAAGAAGCAAATGTTCAAATACGTCTGCGTAACTTGAACCCACACAAATTGCCCACACACGGCTGTAAAAATTAACACTGACACACACATAGACATACCAGGTAATTTAATGTGGTGGTGCCCAGCTATGCATTACATAAACCAGTTCACATGCACAAAAGGTGGCTTTGCTTGCCCAGATTTTGCAGGTGTCATTTAAGCAGCCAAATCTGACCATTTGCCTCGAAGAATGCAGAGCTCATCAACAACCACAAGCACAAAATATGCAAGTGCTTTAAAGACAGTGTGTAAATGCCTGGGACTATGAACAGGTGACTACCTCTCATATTCATTCCTAGCCCTTCACATCTTCAAAACACTGTGCAAACATGGCAGTTCTGCTGCGAGGGTTCCCTGTCCTGAGGCCTTTCACCAGCCTTGTTAGAAGATTTGTGGAGTGCTCCTTTCATCTAGCCCTGATGTACTGGGCTCCAGAATAAGGCATATAAATAGTGGATCCCAAAGACACTAGAGTTTTCTCCCTCCTTCCTTCTCTTCTTAAAGGGTAGGTCTACACAGCAAAAAAATCCCACAGCAGTGAGTTTCAGAGCTCAGGTCAACCGGGGTCTGTGGGGCTTGCACGATGGGGCTAAAAGTGGAGCTGTTCCTGCTCGGGCTGGAGGCCAGGCTCAGAAACCTGGCAAGAGGGTGGCAATAGCCCAGTGCTCTTTTTAATCCATGTAGCCCTTAGCCATAGGCCTCCTAATACCTGGAGGCCTCCAAGTGCCAGTCATTCTGTCTTCTTGTATTTTCCCTAGAGTCTGTTTTCTCAAGCCTTTCTTGGCTGAATACTGTGGCAACAAGCTAGACCAATAAAGAACCAACCATCTTCCTTTTCCCTTGGATTATCTCGGTCTACTGCTATTGATTCTGCCATTGCCTATCTTAGGGTAGGAACAGAGATGGAATCGACTCTATGTCCGAGGGGGAGAAACAGCAAGATTTTTCTTCCTTACACATGAGGGCAAAGATCAAAAAGCCTAGAGTTTAGGTAGAAAAGCTCTCCAGTTCCCAGTTTTACCTTGTCCAGCATGGCATCTCCACACTCCTTCAGGATGATCTTCATCCATAGTCCAGCTGCCGTGGCACAGGTGGGGCTAGCAGACAGCAGACCACCCAATGTGGCCGCAATAAAGTCTGTGGCCTGTTCGGAGGGAAAGTATTCACTAACAACCTGGGAACAAATCAAAAACAGGAGAGACCGCAATGATGTTTGGCTCCAGCACTTTTAAAAATGGAAAAAAAGATATACCTGCATCAGCAAATGGTGAATTAGCCTCCTGTCTAGCTCGCCATGTGGGATTACAATTCTCTCTCTAGTCTATAGACTACATTTTTGTCTTCTACACTAATGATATCAGGTTAGAGGCAAAGACTCTGTTGCATAGTTAGCACAACATTGTACTGGATAGGCAGGAGGTAAGTTTCCCTTTGTAGTCTCTTACATACACTGCATCTTTTTACAGCATATAGAAGTCAGTCAAGAGAGGCATGCACACAAATATCGGCGAAGGCAAACCCACAAGGTGACGGAATGAATCCTGGGTGGTTTCTCAGCTTGATGTTCCACTAACACAGTTTTTCTCCTGGATGGCTGGATGGCAGGGCCGGCTCCAGGCACCCGCCGAGGAAGCTCGTGCTTGGGGCGGCAGATTGCAAGGGGCGGTGTTCCGGCCAATCTTAGGGCGGCATGGGGGCTCTTTTATTTCATTATTTTTTGTGCTTCACTGCTCTGGATCAGTGAAAAAACAAGAGCCGACCCTGCTGGATAGGTACATGCGTGTGCATCCGCGTGCGCATTTTCGTGGGCGTGCAACATTCTGTGGAATCTGGTTTTTACGTGGCATTCAGAGCACACATCTATGAAAAGCATCTTGCTGGTTACTAGCAGCCAACGCCCCGCTCCCACAGCTCGCTCCGAGTACGGAAAGGCATCATGAAAGAGCAAATGTCAAATGAACGGTGCCCGGTCACTCGCACATCCGCACAAGCTTTTTGAGTCAGTTACCCTGGCCATTTTGGAAGATGCCTGAAACAGAGCCTCGGGGTCTGGAGCTCTTAGTGCTTCACGGAGACATCTCAGCTCCTCCTCTGCTGAGCCCAGGTTTATGGACTGGCCTGGAATGGAGAAAAGGAGAAAAAGTACTGTAACGATTAAGGAAACTGAATCCCTACTGCATGGATCTTCATACGGGAGGATCCATGTGCTATGTTGTCATCAGCATAGTGTAAAATCTTGGTCCCACTGAAGTCAATGGCAAAACTCCTGTTGACTGGAATGGAGTCGGGATTACACCCTAAAATGTCTGAACGTTAACAGTAGTGGTATGTTATTGTGAATGATCCAGGATTGAACAAGCACTGTGTTCAGCTTGGAGCAGCTTTGTGTGTGTGTCTGGTTTCAGTAGTCTCTCTGCTCTCACTATTTACATCTAAGCTCCTATTCAAGTACAACTCATGCAGGTAGATCAGAGGTTCCAGTTTAGAGGTGAATCCCTCCACCAAACTCTCCTTGTAAAAGAGACGGGGATAGACAAAAAACTTTGGCAAGAAACCCAGGCTCATCATCAGTCACTTCTAAACAATGCTGGGATTACTATGTTGTACATTCAAAGGTTGGAGTCCCTTATTCTGTTTCTGAATCACCAACACTGTTTTTAGGACTGATTAAGAATCATTGGAAATAGGATGACCAGGGGTCCCGATTTTATAGGGACAGTCCCCATTTTGGGGTCTTTTTCTTAGATAGACTCCTCTTACCCCCCACCCCCTGTCCCGAGGTTTCACATTTGCTGTCTGGTCACCCTCATTGGAAATGGCCTTAAACGATAACCAAGCTCTATCCCTTAACATCTAGCCATTAGGTGAAAAGAATATCCTACTCTTTCACAAAGGGGAAAAATGGCCTCTACTTACTCCAGTAGCTCGGAATGCTCATGCCAGAGGGCTGCTGGAAGAACTTTTTGTTTACGGAATTATTCCAGGAAACCCCTCCAATCCACCCAGTGGCAGGGTAAAGAGAATGAAAATGTTTAGTACCAAGGGCTTGTCTCCATGGCGATATTCAAAAAAGCTAATCCCCATTCATTTTCAAAATGCCTTAGTTAAACTTCATTCAACACCTGTGGGGACACACTTATTTAGAATTAAAGTGGCCTTCATTCAGGTTAGTTTCATTCATGGAATTCACTCCAATTAATAAGGCCCATTTTAATTCAGAATCAGAGCATCCACACATGTGTTTAATGCCATTTACCTCATGCACTTGAAATGTACACCTTTAGTTCATTTGGATTAACTTTCCTTACTGTCCCTGTGTAGACAAGCCCTAAGGAATTTAGCCCTTATCTACCTATATGCAGACCATTTATTAGTTGTACAGTTCCCAAAAGTGTGCTAGGCTCTTTACACATCAGAATCTACTCTTCTAATGAGGTATTTACAAGATGCCCACCATTCTGTTATCTAAGCGACAATAGACAGGACAGAAAGAACTAGATAGGCAGACAAATGGACATTACAACAGTGAAAGAAGGTGAAGAATTCCTTATACCTGCTAATGGTCTCCTCACCTTGTATACAGAGAAGGCAGCGGATACTGTCAACCACCCACTGACGGGACGTGGCCAGCGAATCACAGCTGTATGGTGCTATTAGTCCAATCAGAGATCCAAACTGATCAAAAGTTCCCTGAGTCTAATGAAAAAAGAACAAAGAACGAAGAATGAATGGTCTCCAGTTGGACTAGACTTCACTTGCCATCCTTATTGTTCAGACCAGTCAGCTCTGTGTTTTTTGGGGAACCAGGGCACAGTATCTAGCCTGTCTGACTCATGAAAGACACCCTCCGCCCCCACCAGTCTCTGTTTGAACCAAAACCCATCAGAGAAAAGGCTTGCAGAGAACAATGAAGGGTGTTGGGAGACACACCTACACCCCTCCTGAGAAGGGTGACAAGATTAAGACATCTCCATTTGAATACAGAGTGAAGAACAGAGACAACTCCCCTAGCCTCATCTGCATGAAAGATGGGATAGGAATTAGCATGAAGAATGAGGAACAGAGAACCGCACTGAACTCTGGGACCAGAAAAGCAGGGACGCATTGCATCATGGGAATCCCTGCTCCAGATGCTAATGAACCTATGCCTGCACACACCTAGCTCAGCAATTATCAGACCAATTCTAGTAATAAATCTTTATTATCCTAAAATACTGAAGCAGCCTAGTTGCCTTGTGAGCTCCCTGGAAAAAACCACCACCCATAGCCAAGAGTGATCAGCTCCTATTGTCTAGCCTAAAGAAAACCCTTGAAAACCCATTAGTTTACCCATAAACAAATCTAGTGTTCTCCCTTGAACCATTGTATTTTCTCTACAAAACCCCCTACCTATGCCCAAGTAAGGGGATTCCATCTATGCCCAAGTAAGGGGATTCCTATGCCCAAGTAAGGGATTCCATCTCCTGACTGATTGTGATGGGGGCTCTGCCTGTCTCCAGCACTCAGGACCCTGAGCTACCACCATTACCTGGGAACCCCACCCAGTTCAAGCCTCATGGAGTGGATGAGATTCCCCCCCCCCTCGCCCCTCCGTTTTCTTTTCTTCCTCAGGTATTAACCTTTCAAATGTAACCATTATGTTTGTTTAGCCCTCCTTGTGTAGTTATCACTATGATTCAATAAATAACTTTTATGGTTCAGCTGGTTGCTTCTCTCTCCCTCTCTCTCGCTCTCCAAATTTTACTCTGTATTTTCCACTTTCCCCATTTACTCTGCAGCAACCCTTCTTTTACCTAAGCTAAAGGTCCCGGTAGCGCCCAAAAATACTGTGGGGTTTGCTCATGAAGTGGGTTACTACCAGTACAATTGTAATGTGGAAGTGGGATAGGGATGTGTTAAACTTGGGGCACATAAGAGGGGAGCAGCTGAAAGTGCTGCTTAACCCAGCCCATTGAGTACAGGGCCATATGAGAGGATCAGCTGGAGAGGGCTGATGGACCTGGTCCGCTCAGACTTGCTCTGCTAGTGTGAGCGTACGTGCGTGCGTGTTTATCTAGTTCTAGGCCTGGAGGAACCCAGCCCTGGGGAACCGAGGGCCTGCAGGGTAGCTCCATTGGGAGGGCACTTGCAGAAGGAAGGAGTAGAGCTCCCTATGAACACACAAGTGACATAAGCAGCACATTAACAGAATTACAGACACCCTCCCCAAGAAGAGTAACCCTAATCAATGAGCCTACCCCAAAGTAACAGGCACATCTGGTAACATTGTGCCCCTGATTCCTGTACTGTACTGGGTAATGCACATTGGAAAACATAATCCCAATTGTACATAGAAATGGATGGGGTCTAAATTAGCTGTTATCACTCAAGAAAGAGACCTCAGAGTCATTGTGTACAGTTCTCTGAAAGCATCCGCTCAACATGCAGTCAAAAAAGCTAACAACATGTTAGGAACCCTTCGGAAAGGGATCGATAAGAAGACAGCAAATATCATTATGCCACGATAGGAATCTACAGGACCCCCACACCTTGAATACTGCGTGCAGTTTTGGTCATCTCATCTCAAAAAAGATGTGTTAGAATGGGAAGAAATACGGAGAAGAGCAACAAAAATTAGGCCTATGGGATAACTTCTCATCCAAGGGAGATTAAAAAAAGAGCGACTTTTCAGCTTGGAAAAGAGACGACTCAGAGGGAATATGCTAGAGGTCTATAAAATCATGACTGGTGTAGAGAAAGTCAATAAGGAAGTGTTATTTAGCCCTTCACCTAACACAAGACTGAGGGGTCCCCCAATGAAATTAATATGCAGCAGGTTTAAAACAAACTAAAGGAAGCATATCTTCACACAATGCAGTCAGAAGACAGGATACTGGGCCAGATGAACCATTCTTTTGCGGGAGGCAGGTTAGCCATTCTTATGTTTTATGTTCTTAGCTGGTTAAATAGAAATTTTCCTTTACCACCCTGGGAGCATAAGAACCAAGAATGCATTTGTGACACTGGCAGACCAGGCAACCTGTGTATGACCCATAATAACTTAACAAGAGGCACTTCCACTGTATCAAGACAGTTCACTTGCATGTGAATTTCAAAGAGATGGATTAGACTAGCAATCCTCAACTCATTCAAAAATGAACAATAGATGCTAAGTCTATTTGTCTGTGTTGATCTATACGCGGTTAGAAGTTTCACAATGTAACCAAATTAGCTTGTCGATGCTCATTCCCTTTCAGGTCTTCATTATGTATGCAAGGTGTTCAGTTAACCTTAAAATCAAAGATGTAAGATACTGCAGGAAACTAATAATTTCTACATTGTTTTCAGCTTAACTCTCTGTGTTATAATGGAAGAACGGCTAATCACCTGATGCGAATGAGTAACTAGTTTACTGTGTATGCACAGGAAATAGAAGATTAGCTTCAAAGCAAAGTACAGGAGGCGATCTGCATTGCCTAGTCTTTCTCGGGGGAAGGTCCTGCTGTAACCATTTTTGTGAGGTAGGCTTGTCAGCCTGCTAGAATAGCTAGAAAAGAGAAGGCTCGGGCCTCATCCTGTCATCTTTAGTCTGCTGAAACTTTGAACAGGGAAAGTGTAAGCCATAGGACAGAGAGCTTCCAAATCATCATTTGAAAGAACCTGGAAAATGCATGGAAAAACTAACAGTCTTTACATCTAAGCTACCTTTGGATTCTGATCTGTTGGGAAGATTCCAGAGAGACTTGTACAAGCCAGCAGTTTATTCCATCACTGCTGTGATCCTGAGCTATGAACATTGACAGTCACTTGTATGGATATTGATCTTTTAACCATTTGTAACTCTCTTCTTTCTTTTAAGAAGAAATCTTCAATTTCGTTATTAAGGATTGGCTGGCAGCATGCTATTTGGGAAAGACCGGAGATTCACCTTGACCTGGGGATAAGCATCTGGTCCTTTATGATGGGTGAACCTCACATATGGTGAATCAGGTTTTCAGTAACCCCTCACTATATTAGACTGGGCTGTTTAGATGGGAGCCTAGGTCTGGAATGGCAAAAGGGACCGTGTTTGGCATTTTGTAAACTAGGGTGGAAGCTCTTTTGCTGTTGAGTTGGTGCATGTAATTCTAGAATAAGCCATCAGTTTGGGGGATTGTCTGTCCTCTACTTCTTGCAGTCTGCCCGGAGTGTGGTCACAGCATTGTTGTGTAAACCTCTCTCTTATGGAAGCAGAGGGATCTTAGTCACTTTGAGATCCCAGCTGCTGCCCTGGAAGCTTTTTTCATGCATTTGCGTTGAGTGTCAGATCGGATATAAGCAGGGAAGTCAGCTCAAGGAAGAGGAAGGCTATACTCACTGTGCTATGAACTGTCTCTTGATAGGCAGTCAGCAGCTGAATGGTGGCCTGCAAGGCCCTTTCTCTCTCCCACTCCTTCTCTGAATGGAGCCATGTCTCTAGTAGCTGTTGGTAGAGCAGGGGAATGGACAGAGTTAGTACCAGAAAATCCCTCCCAAAAGTTCCTCTTAAACAGGTTTAATTGTCACTAAAATCCCTCTCCAAAGCACCGGACCTCCATGGAGCGAAGGAATTACATGTCTAATGGAAGTGCCAGGGACCAGATTCACCTCTGAGTGATTGAAGACAAAGGAGTTACATGAGAGATGAACCTGGGCCTGTGTACGTGATGTCTCCTGTAGACTGTCTGATGGGAGCTGTCTACCACATTGCATGCTGTTTGATGTCTGCTGCTGTGTTGTTTCCTGGGCAACTTCTCCCACGTTGAGTGGCCAAATGACAGAGAGGAGCGTTTCTTTTTATTAATTTGAAGAAGAGCAGAGAAGTCCCCCCCCCAGCCCAGCTCCTTTTAGAACTTCATTTTTATACTGAAGGTGCATCAAACTCCCCAGCTCTTCAAGATATTCTGTTCATGTCTGAGGAACAGGAAGTCTCCTCTGGATGAGTTTCCATACACAGGGCTTAACTCAATATGAATGAATTCCTCTTTGAAGAAGTGATCAGTTTCAACTGGTTCTCTTGGATTTGGCTACTGCAGTGGTGATTTTCTTGCCGGTCCAAGTAGTGTCAACTACATTGTAAGAAGTTGGTCCCAATCCAGCCCTGGCATAAAATGGCATAGCTTCTGTGGATTTCAGCGGGGCACATGCCTGCTTATCCCAGGAAGAATTTGGTGCTTTTTCCCCCCGACAATTCACTCCACTGTGGAAAATTCCTCCACAACTGAAGCTTGACTCCCTAAATCTCTGACTCTTCCCTGCAGTAACAGAACAACAAACAAACAAACAAACAAACAAACAAACAATCTTCACCATGGTTCAATGGTCTACTCACTTGAAACATTTCCTGGAACCATTGTGCGGTTGGTTCTTCCTCCAGCAAAGTCTTCATTAGCTTGCCAAGGGCTTCCAAGGACTCTACGTACAGTGACTGAAACCAGAAGAGAAGGAGTGAGGCTCAGCACAGATAATTTGTGTGTGTGTGGGGGGGGACGACGACTGGGGGCTGGGGAAAGCTAACCATAACCTTGCCAGGGAGGCCATGTGTGACTTCCATCACCCAGTGCCTGCTGGGCAGAAATACAGTGGATGGTGCCTGAGGAGAATTGTTGTCACGTACCTGTATAGGCAGAGCATCCTTTGCTGTCTCTTTCATCATCTTCTCCAGGGGAGGGAGGGGAAACAAACTTTTGAAACACTGATGAAGGAGCTCACGGTTTTCCTTCAAGGTCAAAGATGGTTTGAGTTTGCTGGCAGAAGAAAGAGAGAGAGAGAAAAGTCATGCATTAGACTCAGTACCAGCTCCAAGTAAAAGAAATGGGTCCAATGACTGGAGATTGTCTCAATCTAAAACCCTAAATGCAAACAACCCTTCACTTTGCAGCTGAGCACCTCTTTGCACCTCTATTAAGTATTGGCTCATTGAGAAGTAAAGCTAAAGCTTCAAGTCCCCTTTTTAGAGAAACCCACTAGCTTCCTTCCCCCTACCAGCAAGCCAGACACCTCCCTCCCCATCTGAACTCTCCTGCATTGGACTGCATGCCCCACAACCTCCAAGTTTGTGTCTTTCAAGCACAAACCTCCAAATGGACACATTCAAATCCTCAAGAACTAAAGTTCTGCTGGTGAGCAGCATGTGAGCCAAACCCGGCAGGCATCAAACTGCTCCCAACCTGGCACTCATGAACTAACAAAGACGATGTCACAGTGCCAGGAAATATGGCAGAAAATAGCCTACCTCAGATGTCTAATGGCAAGAATTGCCTTGTAGCGAACTGGAGATGCCAGGGAATCCAGTGGTTCCTTTTTAATGAAGTCCTGAAATGCACGAATAGAGAAATTAAAAAAAATGGGAAATGGATTTGAAAGGCAGAGAGGCTTTCTTCTCACACCCTGAAACAGGGCCATATGCCAGGTCTGTAATAAACAGACACCGTGCTCGGCAGGCTCTCTGCCTCAGAAATGGACCGTAGGGCCATCTGCAGGCTATACGGAGGACAGAAAGATAACTCCCCAGACACAAGCCATTCCTGCCACTTACAGCCCACAATAGGTCGGCATCCCTGCCAAGCTCAGAGTGGACCCAGCAGCATTCTGGGTGCCGTGCAGGTAGCTCATGAGACTGCAGTGGTACAGTCACAGCCAATGGATAAAACAACATCTACCTGGAAACCCAGTCTGATGACATTACAACAAACTCCTTTGTACTTCAGTCCTCAAAGCTCCTCATCACTCACCAGCATGTAGCCAAGGAGCTCCAGTTTGTAAGAGAATTCGAACTCCTGGGAGTCTCTGGTCTCCAAAATGGCACAGCTAATCTCCGTGACATTCTGGATGAGGGTTAATTTTAGGTGCATGTCCTACATAATCCAGAAGGAGAAACAAGAGGATGTGGATGAGAAACGGAGAGAAGAACCAGAGTCCAGAAGATAAAGATCAGGAATTAAATCTAGCCACAGGAGAGGAGAGAGGTGTCCACAGACCCCAGAAGGCAGAGGACCCTGGCTCTGCACCCACCTCAGAAGAAGAGAAAAGCCAGGTTCATGAAAGAAATCCAGGGCCACTTACACCAGAGCAGCCAGGACTCCTGCTTGATGTGGCAAGGAAATCAAGCTCTGTGCAATTTAAACAAGCAACTTGTGGATAGAAAAGGGAAGAGCTGAGGGCAGATTATTTAGAATTTACCTTGTTTGTAAGAGCAATGCCCAGCACCTGAAAAACAAAATGCAAAACAGCTATTAGCAATGTCTATAGTCCCACATAACACACATCCTCAAAATGGCCTGGCTGGTGAATATGGAGCAGAGAGAAATCATGATTGTTAAATCTTCCAAAAGGCAGGAAATGTATCCAGAGGGGGTGTTTTGCAGAGGTCAAGATCAGGGGCCATCCTATAGAATATTTGCATTTGTGAACTTCTGGAAGATATCCGTTTGGTTCAACTGTGATCAACTTTTTTGACAAAGGCTAAATGAGATTCTCACTTAGACAGGGCAGAATTGAATGGCAAAGTGACGTGGAGAGGTTGCACTGAGAGGAGAGTCAGTACCAGCAGTCAGACACCTAGGGAACAGAAATAACGAGCACACAGACAAACAAGATGACAGAGAAGAGGGAAGGGAAGTAGTGAGTCCAAGAAACAGAGTGACAGCAAAGAAACTAAATACAAGTTAGCACCATTCTCTCTTGGCTAGCAAAAGATAGAGCTAGATACACATACATATTAGGGGAGTTAGAGTGTTATTCTGAATAGCCTGAGTGTGACTCCGTGTGAATTACTGTGCAGCTGTGCTCGACAGAATTTCAGAAGAATATAGAAAAACTAGAGAAAACACAAAGAAGAGCAACAAAAGTGATACAACATGTGACAGCTCACGCTCCATCCATTACAGTTTTAAATTTCAGTTATGTGACAAATTATTGCTCAAAGGAGAGTTTTAGAAAATACAAGCCCTCTCTCTATAAACTCAGAGGCAATTCTATAACTTCAGGGTAATGCCCCTCACAGTTGTCATGCAAAGGCTCTTACCTGACAACTGGTTCTGTAATGGTGAAGGACGTTCCCTGTGATGTCTGCCTCTACTCGGGAGAGAAGCTGCTCTTTTGGAGCATGGACAGCCACGTTGCTGTATGTCAGCATCAGGGTGCGGCGAGTCTTGCCTCTTGTCCCATGGTGGTAATCCTAGACAATAGCAAACATCACTAGAGACAAGTTCTTCTGATTCATTTGGCCTTGGAATGAATCAAACATTGGTGGAGCCGGGCCCCCGAGCCTTGAATACTGCTGGAGCCCGGGCACCTTGAGCCCATAGAACTCGCCACCCCATCGCCATCATTCCCACTGGGTAACTCTGACCCAGAGAGCCGAAAAAGGCTGAACCGACAGCAGTGGAGTACACGGGAGCTTAGTCATTGACACTGGTGGGTACAAGATCAGGCGCTAAATGTCTTGCCTAAGGCTGCACAGTGAGTAAATGGCAGAGCCAGCAATGGGAGCCCAGAGGCCTAGTCTCCTGCTCTATCCTCTAGATCAGTGGTGTTCAACCAGGGGGACTTCTGTACCCCTGAGGGTCTGCAGGGGTCTTCCAGGGGGTATATCAACTCATCTAGATATTTGCCTAGTTTTACAGCAGACAACAAAGAAAGCACTTGCAAAGTTACTAACTCAAATTTCATACAATGGCTTCTTTAGACTACTCTATATACTGCCCGCTGAAATGCAGGTACAATATTTAGATTCCAGTTGATGTATTTTCTAATTCTAGGGCAAAAATGGGAAAATAAGCAGTCTTTTTTTCAGGAATAATGTGCTAGGACCCTTTTATAATTTTATGCCTGATTTTGTAAGCAAGTAGTTTTTAAGTGAGGTGAAATTTGGGGGACACAAGACAAATCAGACTCCTGAAAGGGGGACACTAATCTGGAAAGGTTGAGAACCACTGCTCTAAATCAGAGGTTCCCTAATTGTCATCCGTAGACCACTGGTGGTCTACCTAAAGCGGGTCGGTAAGCCACATGTTGCTTGCAACACCTCCTCATTTCCAAATACTAACCTGGAATAAAAAACAGCTAAAAATACCTTCAATGCTTTTCCATGCAAGCAACTAATGTAGTTCCCACACATTGTGCATGGGAGGGGCGCTCAAGCCATGAGACATCAGACGGTAAAAATCATTTGAGAGAACCCCAGCTCCACATCGTGCTCCTGTCTGCTTAACGGCAGGCATCACGTGGAACGCATACACTGGGGGACAATGCTAGCTGACCGGAGCAGACACTACCGCGGGGCTGCTGCCCCTGCTTTAGAGGGAGAGGAAGTTTGAGAGAACCCCCTGGCTCCTTTACCTTCAGGCGGCTGACGAACCCAGAAATCTTAACCTGACTCATTGCAGCCCCAAACTCCTGAAGTGCCTTCAAGGTGAGGTCCAAGTGGCTCGCAGCACAGACTGCGAGGATGGAAACGACTCCCTGTCACCCAAGAGAAATACAGGTTAGGATCGAACCAGGTGTCTGATAGAGCCCACGAGTCCATTCCTTTCACCCAAAGTGGTGTAAAGTGCCAATCAGGCCTGAGACACATGGGGAGCGGGCGCTGAGTGAAATAGCAATCAAGAGGATAGGAAGCAAAATGGCATCTGTCCCAGGCCAACTCAGAGCTGAGCCCCACAGGGAGCATTCAGGGATTACTTGGTAAAATGGGGAGAGGGACAGAGGCCTCACCTGTCTCTCAGGGGCTTCCATATAATCTGCTGTCGTCAGAAGTGTATGAATCTGTGATTTAACATGGACCAGGTCCTGACAAGCTGCTAAGGACGTTCCTAGTGCCTTATACAGGAAACTCTGAAAGAAAGAGACCAGCCCTGGGATATCAGGAACACAACGTGCCTGTCAGTACAGACCCAGCTCAGCAACACTCAGGAAGGAACAAGACAGCCAAGTCCAAGCACCCATGCTGCAGAAACATCCCATCGTCTAGCCCAGCCAGAGAACCAACAATGCAGTACAGACAAGCAGCCTGTCCAAGCAAATATTTGAAGGGCAGGGGGGCAAGAGAGCAGGGAATAAGTACAAACAAATTTTATACGCAGAATAAAATATCAAATAATGAAACCTTGAGAGAAGCCTTATGCAGCCCTCCAATCAGAATTTCAGGGGAAAGTAACTAGAAACTAAACCTTAACAGAGAACAAACCTTCTCTTTGGAGGGGCTGGCATAGCCGGCCATCTGCCAGCTCAACTCAAGGGATATCTGGCTGCTCCAGGCACTGTCATCTATCATCTCCAGAGATGTTCTTAGGAACTGCATGTAAAACCAGAGTTAAAGCAGATGGTTAATTGCAAGAATGTGGCGGCTGTTGTGGGGTTTGGGGTTTTGTTTGGTTGGTTGGTTTTTGCTTCCTTGTTCTGTTGTAAACTTTCCAATATTCAGGTGTCCTGGGAAGATTATTTCCCTATTGAGAACTATAAACATTGACAACCCAGACTTCCTCTGCCTCTTGTTCTTGAACCTTTGCCTGAGGATTCCTCTCAGTCCCCAAACCCAGATGGACAGTGAATTGGAGAATGAGATGGAGCCAAGACATCTGACCATCGAGGAGTGATTTTCCAGTGGATGGACGATGGCTCTAGTCAACTTTGAGCAAAGGGCCCTGGACTACGAAGGACCAGGCACCTTTTCTGAAGTGCTATGGACCCTTTATGACACCTCCCAAGGTACCCAGGGTTGTGAGGGACCTCACTACCACCTACCCTTAGCATGAGGAAGCCTTCTCTGTACCTGCCAAGTGTCAGCTCCTGACTCTGCCAGTCACAGGAAACACAAGCACACCCTTCTCACCCCGTCCAGGATCCACTGTCCTTCCACAGATAAGCAATCAGTACACTCCAACCGCTCGTCCTCTGGACATCCCCAGAATGTCCAGCCCCTGTTCCACTGGACACTCACAGAATTCAGAGGTTTGCTACACACCACCTTACCAGTTTCACCTCAGCATCACCGCTCCATTTCACACACTTCGATACATTGACAGTGAAAAGAAGTAGAGTTTAATTGACCAAGATCAGAGATTTGAGAAGCAGCAAGAATAATTAATGTACACAAATGGTTACATAAAAATAAAATCCTAACACACTTCTAGAGCTTCAACTTAAAGAACCAAACAGTCCCCTGTCTCACAAGGGATAGCTCCCCCAAATCTCTCTCCCAGCAGGAAACACCCAGACCAAATGTGATCCTCCATTCATAAGACAAGCCAGTTGGCAATTTGTCCAATAGGTGAAGGATACCTGGTGCAGGATACCTCTGGACCTCCAGATATAGTTCCAAGCATCCATTGTCTGCTTGTAAACAGGGTACCCCCTATTGTTTGTTTGTTTTTCTTGTCTCGAATCTCCTCTGGAGACTTTGCAATCACTTGATTAGAATTTTGCTCTATTGATTAGCATTCACTGTGAATAATTACTCAGTCTACATACAGCCATTCAAGCAGCTAAGCATCTTCTGCCTGAAAGAAACTTCTTTATCACCTTCTGGTGACCTGCCCCAACACACAGACCTTCAAAGCATCAATTTCAGTAGACAACCATAACGCCTTAGATATTATCCATCCAGTCACTGTGCAATGATTATGAGGATTATGCAGTGTGGCACAGGCATCTAGGAAAGGCTTTACATGACACCCTTTGATGATATAGAGATCAGATCCAGGGAATCCTGGGAACCCTATGCACTCCTGTGGCCTCTGCCAGTGGGTACCCAAAGGACCCGGGGTCACACCCTCAACTCCCATTGAAGTCAGCCAGAGGTTAGTAACTCTCAGCACTTTGCTGTTTCAGGCCCAACTTTTGAACAGCAGCCAGGAAATATCAGAAACCTCACAAGAGAACCTAATCTTAGTTGATTTTGGAGCCCAAAGAATTTCAAATGAGGCTGGATCTGGAATGGGAAATTCTAGAGTGTAATCCAACCCCAAATGGAACTCCAAACCTTCTGGGGCTTCTTTGTCACTAGGTCCTTTCCTTTCATTTTCAGCCCTCGCCATAAAAATCTTCCTTGTCTGGATTTACATGAGGCTGTAAAGAGCTCTTTCTGACCACAAAGACTTCTCCATGAGATACAGACACCAAACCTTGTCTTGTCTCTTTTCCTCTTTGGGTTTCTCAGAGCAAGTTTTCTTTTGAGTGGCAAATAGAAAAAAAATCCTTTAGACGTCCCCCAGTGATGCATTAGCACCATTAGCATGCTGGGTTTCTGGTTAAGTTTTGTGTTGTTCCCAGGGGTAATACAGAGGGATTTATAACTAGAGCTGGTTGAACAATAGTAAGGCCATTTCACAAAACAAGTGGGATTTTTTTGTTTTCTTGATTTTTCAACATACAAATGAAAAGTGAAAACACAAAAATATTTTCCTTTTCAAAATCAAAAATGACCATTATTCAATTCTTTGTTTTCCCCATTTCCTTCCCTTTATCCCTTATCCCCGTGCTTTTTTCCCCCTCTTCGACTTTGTGATTGAAAAGGGGGGGGGGGGTGAGAAGGAGACAAACAGCAAAGCAACTGGAAAAAAAATCAGCTTCAGTTTCAAAAAACTAAACATTTTCTATTTGGGTTGGGGTTATTTTGTTTTGGGTTTTTTTTGTGTGTGTTTAAAAAAAAAAAAAAAAAGAACCCTGAAAAATTTGAAAATGTCCCATGAAAATAAAAAGGCCATTTTTAATTGAACAAAAGTTGCAAATGAAATGGTTTGACCAGCTCTGCTTATAATGAATAATTTATCATTATTTTTTTCCCCAGCTGATATATTTGGAGGGGGAAGAGAGGACTGTGACAATACATCTGAAAGCCATCCTCTACCTGAAGCAGCATGTGCTCCCACCGTGCATGGTCCAGGGAATTCTCTGTGTTTCCTATAAAGCAGGAGGCAAAACAATAATGTCACCTAGATTAGCAAGAAGAGTCATCCCAGGTATCTCCTTTGCAATCAGTCCTTCTAAAACTCCTGGTCTGCCAAGCTGTAACATACCTGGGCTTTCAAGGCGAAATGGGACTGTACCTATTGGGTTCTGGGAGAGTCACCCTGCTCCTGTCCTGAGGGGCTTAAAACAGCCCTGGGCGAGGGCTGTAGGAGGGAAAGAGGTGAGAGGTTTTTCGCAGGAGTGGGTGGGTGAGATTCTGTGGCCTGCATTGTGCAGGAGGTCAGACTAGATGATTATAATGGTCCCTTCTGACCTTGATATCTATGAATCTATGAAAGGGATTAACAAGAGCTGGGCTGACAGGGAAAGCAGCTATAGCTGTAGCCAGGGTAATCAGGGCCCAGCTGGCCCTTATAAGAGGGCCGTGGGCCAGTAGGAGAAGGTCTTTCTCTCTAGTTTTGAAGGGAGTAGGGCCTGCCTGCAGAAAGGGTACTGGGAATGAGGGTGGGCTGGGCTGGGGAAAGGCCAGAGGAGCAGGGAAGCTCTAGGCTGGCAACTCCCCAGGCTATCGGGCCTGGTCCAAAGCCCATAGGGGTACTGGGTTGCAGGGAAAGGCAGCAGACCCAAACCCCCTTGCCTGTGGTGACTGGCTCTTACACTGAAATCTGCCCCAAGGTGCAGGGGCTTGATAATGATGATGCGCAGTAGCCCAGACTGAGGCAAGGTGGGGATTAGAGGGTTGGGCGTTCCCCAGAGAAGGGAGACCCATAGAGACTGAGGGGGTACTGCCAGGGCACAGCACCCTGGGTAAAAAGGGCACTGAGGTCTGAGAGGGACACGGGCCTGCAGAGGGTGCTCTGTGCTGGAAAGAGCTAATTCCCAGATGGCCAACAGGAGGCGCTGCAGGGGTGAGTCGTTGCGCCGTCACAGGGACCTGCGCCAACGTTCTTTGTTGGACCAACAGAAAATGTCCTGTTTCAGAGTAGCAGCCGTTTCAGCCTGTATCCGCAAAAGGAAAAGGAGGACTTGTGGCACCTTAGAGACTAAGAAATTTATTGGAGCATAAGCTTTCGTGAGCTACAGCTCACTTCGTCAGATGTTACGTACCCTGCTGGCATTTTTATTCAGGGTCCGTCAACCCACCAGGAGTGAGATGCTGAGCACTCCCAATTCCGCTTGACTTGAATGGGAGCTGAGGGTGCTGAGCACCTCACAAAACTCTTCAGCACATCAGAAGACTGGGTTTAGTAGGAATACAAACTTTTCCTGCAGAATCAGAGATTCTGGACTTGATCCGAACTGGATGTAAATCGGTGTAGCTTCACTGAAGTCAATGGAATTATACTGATTTACATCAGCTGAGAATCTGGCCCTGTTTCTGAGTGTCCAGCTCTAACCTAGCCTTCTTTAATGGCGGCACAGTGTAGTGCTGGGGACTCTGTACAGCCGCAGCAAGGAGGGAAGATACAGCTCATTTTTTAAAATCTTTTTTGGAATATCAAACCCGCTTGTCCATTGGGGGGTTCGACGTTCATGAGAAACATAGCGGGCTTGTGCTGCACCTAGGGTCTGTCCTGCTCCACAGAGACTAGACAGGTGCAGCTACATCACTGGAGCTCTGCTGGCATAACGCCATCGTGTAGACGCAGCCTGCGCTGACTGAAGGGTTTTTTTCCATGGAGGTCAATAGAGTCATACCACTGTAAAATTGGTGAAAGACATTATTAGGCCCACAATACCTAGATTCTCCCTAGGGCACCCACTTGGCCAACCTAGCTTTTATGGCACAGGTTTCTTATGGGTTTTTTAATTGAATCCCCCTTGAAAGTAAACGTGGGGTTTAATTTTCAGAAAAAGTCCGTTTGCAAAATCAGACTCTATATGTAACCCCAAAATCTTTCACTAACCTCCAGCTTCATGCGTATTGACCTTCCCAAAAAATAACCTAGCAAAGGTGTGGGGGAAAGTGCTGTGACATTTCCATTCAGCTGAAACCTTCCTGGCCTGATTCTGCCCTGTTTGAATTGGCCTAAGTGGTTCACAGTTATCCAGAGGAAGGAAAAGTGTGGGCCTAGAAGCCCCATTTCAATTCCCCACTGTTCCCACGTACTGCAACAGGAATGGCACAACACACGTCAATACGAAGCTGCATTTTCTGGCTTCCCTTCTATTATCCATGGACCACACTCCTCCTAACTAACTCTTTACCTTCAATGTACTGCAGCAGAGATGGGATCTTTACTACCCACATCTCACCCACTGCTGCATGGACAGTTTGGTGCAGGGCCTTTAGTAACTGCAAGGCAGCACATCCGTGTCCTTCTCTTTCATAAGGGGATGAGGCTACTACCTGTCAATGAGAGAGAAAGAACAGGCTAAGTTTTGTCAGCACAATACCAGTTTGTTCCTGAGGGAGGGAATAGTTCAGAGACTCATTGTGGAGACAATCCAAGAGAGTTGTTGCTTCTACTGCAGTGCCTTCCTGAAGAAGAAAGCATTCTAGCTAGTAGGAGGATGCAGGACAGTGTGTCTCAGGAGAGGCCGGAGAGAGAGAGAGACCCAGTCATACACATTCCTCAGCCTAAGTCAAGCATCTAGCTACAAAACCAATTTGTAGAGTTAACTGTCCCATTCCACAGAAAACCTATTCTCATGGTCTACTCACCAGGAGTCGCACCAGCAGCCCCTGGGGTGTAGGGAGTTGCACTAGGGAAAGAAACAGAATAGCGTTAATTATGCCAGGCTTTGCAGAGAGTCCTGCTGATGTTCTTCACCTATCCATTTCCAACATGCCCACCAATGTTGAATACAGCTGATAATAATTTGCATTTCCATAGTGCTTTCAGTCTGAGCATCTCAGAATGCTCTACAAACATGTATGAATTCCACCTCATAGCACCTCTGTGAGGTTGGCATGAATTACTCCTTCATTTCACAAGTGGGGAAGCTGAGAGAGAAAGATCAAGTGATTTCCCCAAGGTCACATCCGAATTTTGGTGGCGAGCTGGGAACAGAACCCACATTTCCTAGCTCCCTCCCATGGCCGTGTTGTAATCACAAGACCATCCCTCATTCATTTTAGCCTCCTGATTGCAGATGAGGGAACTGGAGCAGACTGAACCTGTTCATTTCATAGTGCCTGGAGAGAAGAAATGAAAGAGTTTCTCTTATAAACCTCGTCCACTGGAGTCGAGGCAAGCAGCTGCTTCTCCTTCCCGCTGCTTTTTCTCAGCCAGTTCCCTCAGGCATCTGCAAAGAGGCTTCAAAGTACCGGTGTACTGAGCTGGCACCACATACTCCAGCAGCCTTGGCCATAACACCTGCAGAGAAGAGCGAGACTGTTCAGTACGGAGCTATTTCCGTTCCCCCACCTCCAGTATCCTGCTGCCTGAATCCCTCCCTGCCATGTAGCTTCTCCTTTGATTCCTCACGGACCCTTCCCTAACCTATCACCTCATCTCTCTCTCCCCATTAGCTCACTCTACCTGTCTGGTGCCCCCTCACTCTGTCTTTTAAAGACACTATCTTGTTTGGTGAGTGCTAGGATATAGATATTCAGGCCTGTCTGCAAAGGCCTGTACTTTAAGAATTTAGGTGTATTCTTATCACTTGGCTAGTTATAGAGGTATAAAAGAAAGAATCAAAATCACTGTCTGCTGGTGTAAGAGCCTTCTCTTACTGTGACAGTCTGAGGCCCTCTTCTTAGGCTAAGGCCTTTGGCTAAGCAGCAGAGGCAGCCATAAGCCAGGAAGCGAACAGTCACATCCTCACATTCCAAACTAGTCACACTGAAATCAGGTGCTATTGGGCTGTTAGGAATACAATCCTGTCCTGATAGTGCCTATCACCTCCAGAGAAAGGGAAGGGCCTAGAAGATGTAAAAGGAAACTTAGTTTGATAGCATCCTGTCTGGCAAGAACTCACTTATCAATACTGGGATGTGAAATCCTCACTTCTGTATTGTCTTGTCATTATCATAGAATATCAGGGTTGGAAGAGACCTCAGGAGGTCATCTAGTCCAACCCCCTGCTCAAAGCAGGACCAATCCCCAATTTTTGCCCCAGATCCCTAAATGGCCCCCTCAAGGATTGAACTCACAACCGTGGGTTTAGCAGGCCAATGCTCAAACCACTGAGCTATCCCTCCCCCCATTATAGTTCCCACTTTGCTATTGTTTGTCTGTATAATCTCTGTCTGGTTCTGTGCTTGTTCCTGTCTGCTGTATAATTAATTTTGCTGGCTGTAAACTAATTAAGGTGGTGGGATATCATTGGGTACATAATCATCTTACAATATGTTAGGATTGGTTAGTTAAATTTCAGGAACATGATTGGTTAAGGTAGAGCAAAGCAGAACTCAAGTTTTACTATATAGTCTGCAGTCAATCAGGAAGTAGGGGGGTGGGGGAAATGGGAACAGGGAATGGGGGTAAGGAAATTGGAATCATGTTTGGCTAAGGGCAGGAATGGGAACAGGGACACAGGTGTAAGGCTCTGTGGTGTCAGAGCTGGGAAGGAGGATACTAAGGAAGGAAACTGGAATCATGCTTGCTGGAAGTTCACCCCAATAAACATCGAATTGTTTGCACCTTTGGACTTCGGGTATTGTTGCTCTCTGTTCATGAGAGAAGGACCAGGGAAGTGAGTGGGTGAAGGAATAAGCCCCCTAACAGTGAGCAATTGGGTTCGCACCCAGAGATGAATCCTCTTTCCCAGCATTAGAGCATTATGGAGATATTTAGATCGTAACATAAGCTTACCCAGAACTTGACAGACCTATATAAGGCACAGTCCCAGCCCCAATATCTCTTCAAATCTAGGATCACCAACTCTACATTTCAGAAGTATTCATGGGGGATCTAAGGGGAAGTTGCACTCAGACAGTGGAAAGAATTAAGAGACGATCTCTGCAACATGATTCCTTCCAGTTAAGTTGCTTTATATCTTTTCTCTACTGTGAACCGCTTACTCCATGATGAAGGGGTCACATCATCCCTGACATGAATTTGACATGCTGATCCTCCATTATGCTGACTGTGCAGAAGGCTTCCTTGTGGAGGGGTACAAGGAACGTAAGGAAGAACGTCTCTATTTCAAGAAGCAGTAGCAAGAGGTCACTTACTTGGGTCATTCCATTGACGGAGGTGTCCAGACATTGCAGGATGTCAATGCACAGGGTTTGGATCGTGCTTTCTTCCTCAACATCCTGGGTGAGAAGTGTTGTACCCTGCTGTGAGATAGCTACATAGAACTTATTCGCTAGCAGTAAGACACTGGCAATAGAACCAGTGTCCTTCTCTTACAAAGCCATCTTGAGCATTGACCTCTGCCTGCTTTTATACTGCACTGGAAGTGCACAAACGTCTGAAGGGAAGAGAATAATAGAAACTCCGAACTGGTGGGTCAGATCCCAGGCTTAGGAAAACCCTAAAATGAAGGGAATGATTCACTGAACACAAAAGAGTTCCCCCAACAGTGTTCAATTTTTTAAAATTTGAAAAACTGTTTCATCTTTTGATCTCTGAGGAAAAACATTCCGATTCTGCCCAGGGGAAATAAATTTGCAGAACCAGGGGGATCCAATCTCTTTGTTCTGATGCCCCAACCAGCTTGGTCATCCTGTGTGTAGTGAGTGTGATTCTATCAATGGGACCAAAACTGGCCTGATGAGAAAAAGCAGCCTTCTTTAAGAGAGATGTGTGTGTGTGTATTGCCACAAGCTCCAACTTTGTAGAAAAGGGGCCAGGCAGAGCTAAGATCTTCCACAACTTACTGTCAAGTTGAACTGTTTATGTTCATACCTATCACGGATTCAGTCATGGAGCACAAAGTGTCTGGGGCCCGCGGCTGTGTCCATGGATAGAAATACGGATTGAAGAGATTTTTTATGCAACCTGCATAACCTGAGTGTTTTGCTGATAGTTTAGGTCTGCTTTGACAGCCACAGAACGGGGCATCGTTCTGTTTTTTGGAGAGTCGATTTAAAACAAAAAGATGTGCTTCCTTGTACAGGAACATTTCACTGAAAAATGGTGTTTTCTGAATGTTCAATGACTCATCAGAGGTTGGAGCAGCATAGATAACTCTGTTAGATGGAAATACCCAGTGTGAGATTCTGGTCTCTGTTACACTAGTATAAATCCAGAGTAACACCACTCAAGTCAGTGGAGTTACCTTGACTTTACACCAATATAACGGATCCGATTCTGGCTCTAATCATTCAGTCCAGCTGTCCTGGAGTCAAAACTCCCACTGAAGTCAAGGGGAGCAATCAGCATGCAAGAATGGTAGGACCGAGTCCTAAGTGTTAAGAACTCTCCTTACCAGTTTGCTGGTGGACACACTGAACTCGCTGAAAACATATGCTACCAGATCCCATGCTGCACAATTTTCCACACTTCCTGAACTGAGCAGCGTCCTGATGAAATGAAGAGCTGCCTTCCTCACCTGCAAGGGTAGAGATTACACACAGCACTTCTTGTTAGCCCTTCTGCCTGAAATAGGAGCTAGGATATGATATGAGAGTCCTTATGCTTTTGATTTTGTCTCCTTGGATTAGAAACATGGATACATTTAACACCGGCAGGAGAATGACATGCCTTCTCTATTCTGCAGTCTCTCATCTGGATCGGAATGAAAGCTCCACCCAGATATCCATTCATCCCATAACACTGAAAAAGTTGAAATAGTTCACTGTTCCACACACAATCTTACCGTAGCATTCTGATCACGGAGAGTGGATTTCACTGCCTTCACAATCAGAAGCTTTTTAACTCTTGTCTCAGGCACTGAAAGATAAGGAGAGGTGTACAGTGCTTCTTTGTTCCACACACACTCACTTTCCACATTGGAATTAATCCTGGATTTCAAAGGGCCCTAGTTAAGAAGAGTATCAAGCTTCTCTCCTCTACAGAATCAGTGGGGAAGACATAGGACCAGATTCTGGTCTCAGTTGCACCAGTGTAAATCTAAAGTAATTCCATTTCTCTAAATAGTGCCATCCTACTACCATGATGGAAATATTATAAAGGAGTTTGATAGACTGAGGTGACTGAAGTTAATCTGTGTTTACACCGGCATAACAGAACTCAGAATCTAGTCTAAAGTGTATAATACTTAGGATTCTCGAGTCAGGAGTATTATTCTATTTTTATCTGATTATTGTTAACATGCATTAGCCCCAAGTTAACTTCTGTATTTGAAGTTGAAAAAGACCTTGACAAATATCTTGGGCTACATTCAGCACTTAGTTGAACCTGTTGATTTCTGTGTGGCCATATGGGAGTAACTTAGGGCAGCATTTGGTCCCTTAGGGGATCTCCAAACCACTGGTGACTGTGTGTTCTAGAGCCTCTGTGCCCCAGTTGCAGAGGTGATGAGTCTGCTGCAGCCCTGCCGTGCCTACAAAGCCTTGGTTCTTTAGCTCAATCTCTAGTAGCTCAAGCTTTTAGCTCTGGATGTCCTCAACTCAACCCTCAGCATGTCGGCCAAGAGGGCAGCTGGCACAGTTGCTCCTGTGTTACTTACAGTCAGCACCAACAATAGCTCTCAGGAAATCTAAAGACGCCACACGAACGGCCTCATGCTCAATCTCCAGCTGCTCGTGTAGAAATGCTAGCAGATCATCAGGAGAAGAACGGGCTGCAAGGGAAGAAATCACATCCTCACTGTCTGCAGAACTCTTCTTCTTACCGTACCTCACAAAGGTAAGGAAGTTACAAAGAAACCACTGTGTAACTCAGAGTCTCTTCCCCTTACCTAGCAGAAGTACACAATGGAACAGCTCTTGGTGGTTTTCTATGCTGAGCTGCTTAGCTGGAGAATAGATCTGTGGGAAGAAGGGAAATGGTGAAAGAAAAACTAATCAGAAGCAATGGAAAAGAAAAATGTTCAATTCATTTCTAAGCTTCCACTTCCTGCTTGTCCAACTAGAGGTCTGAACCCCAGGGAGATGGTCCTGCATGCACAGCAAGACTCAAAGACAATGACCAATACATTAGATAAGAGAAGCTAAAGTGTTTTGAGCAGCAGAGCTGACCTAATCAAGACACAGCCACAGTTTTTACTTTACAACTCTGACTCCCCCTGGTAATCGGCTTATGGTGAAATCGCTTTACAAACTGAGCTGGATAGTAGCTAAGAAAATGAGACCGCTCCCTGCTTACTCTTGAGCCTGCAGAAATCAGTAAGGCATGAGGAGGTCCCCAGGCTCTGCACGATCATTCCATTGATTTTTTAGTGTTAATATGCTTCAGATCTGCTGTGCCTAAGCTCAAGGGATCCAAGCAAAACCACCCCTCACCTGGTTGTGCAGAGCACTGCAGATGGCTTGAAACTTCCCTTTAGGTAGAGGGATCTTATATTCAACAGAGACCTCCAAGAGCTGGCTCAGACTCTGCAACAGAGGGCGAAAGTCAGATGGTGGGCACACAAAGGAGCCATATGTAGTGACTGAAGCAGATTCAGGGGATTCCTAGATTCCAAGGCCAGACCAGATTCTTGCCATCATCTAGTCTGACCTCCGGTCGGTATGACACAGGCCAGAGACCTTGCCCAGAATAATTCCCAGAGCAGAGCTTTTAGAAAAACATACCAATCCTGATTGAAAAATCGTCAGAATCTGCCTCGGCCCTTGGTAAATGGCTCTAATGGTTAATTATCTCACCATTAAAAATGTACGCCGTATTTCCAGTCTGAAAGTGTCTAGCTTCACTTTCTAGCCATTGGATCAAGTGACACCTTTCTCTGCTAGACGAAAGAGCCCATTAGATAATAGGAGTCCCTCATGTAAGATATTATAGACTGTAATTAAGTCACCCTGTCACAGGATAGGTCCACCCCGTCAGGGTGGTATCAGGTTGAGGAGGAATTGAAGTAGATCTGGAGCGGCCCAACTGGCCTAGTCTCCCTAGCCACCACAGCAGTCCGGGCTCCTAGGGCAGCATCGCCTAATGGTCGGGATCAGTGCAGCAGCCCTTGGGTCAGGGACCGCGGCCCAACAGCCTGAGTCACTTGGGCTGCCCTTCTCGGGATGGCAGTGCGGCCTAGTGGCCAAAGTCAATAGACCCACCCTTGGCTTCAGGGCAATGCGGCCTAGTGGCCAGAGTCGATAGAACCACCTTTTTTGGCAGGGTAGTGTTGCCTAGTGGTGAGCCCTTCTCCACTGGGTCCTACCTATTGCACAGGGTCCCAGCCCAGGGCGCAGGGGTATCTGCCACCAACTCAGCGGGGATCCTTCCAAAGCATGCTGAGTCAAGCCTGCTACCTCAAGTGGATCAATGCTTCGTCCACCTAGGCTGCTTCCCACCCGTTCTTCCGCAGCTGGGAGTCTCAGGGATTCTGGGGTCTCTCCTCCATCTCTGGCATTGGGTGGCTGGGGGTCAGCTGCAGCCACAGTCCGGCTGGCCTCTGAATCCTGGAGCACTGGCAGTCTCTCTGCAGGAGCCTGCAATGCGCCTCTGCTCCCTTTGGCAGCCATCCCAGCCTGAGCTGAGCGGCTCTCTTTTGTATCCTGGGTCCAGCTGAAGCATGCCGAGCAGAGATGAGGGGGCATGACCTCCTCGGCCCACAAAGCAGGATTAACCCCTGCTGAACCAATGCGGGGTAGGTAAACCCCATCACACACCCTTTTACTTTCTGTGTATTAAACTAAATAGATTGACTTCCTTGATTCTCCCTCTGTAAGGCATATTTTCTAATCCTTTCGTCACTGTGGCTCTTCTGTCAATTTAGCAACACCCTTTTTGAATTGTGGGCACTAGAACTGGACACAGGATTCCAACAGTCGTCAGACAAGTGCCAGATTTAGAGGTAAAATAACCACTGTGCTCCTCCTTGAGATTCCCCTTTTCATGCATCCCAGCTTTAGCTTTTTTGGCCACAGCATGAGTTCATGTTCAGCTGATTATGCCCCATGACCCCCAAAATCTTTTTCAGAGTCACTGCTTCCCAGGACAGCATCCCCCATCATGTATGTCTGGCCTTTATCCCTTGTGCCTAGATGCATACATTTACATTCAGCCATATTTAAAGGCATATTGTTTCTTTGTGCCCCGTTTGCTAAGTGATCTAGATCACTCTGAATCTGTGAGCTGTCCTCTCCATTATTTACCACTCCCCCATTTTTATCTCATCTGCCAACTTTATCGATGATGATTTTATGTCCTCTGCCAGGTTATTGATTAAAAAAAAGGTGAAAATCTAATTCCTTCCTGCATCTAACACACTTTTCTCCGTTGCTGCTTGAAGCTTCCAGAATGTCTCGGATGCCATCTACATACTTTACTATGTTTACACAGTTGTGTAGTGCCCTGATGCTATCAAACAGGTCCATGATGCATTGGTTCCCTCCAAATCATGGGTATTTCAACCCCCAAAGTGACCACATACTCTGTACTAGAAAGCTTCAACCAACATAGACGGTGAGTAAATATCACTACCAAGAAGTTAGAGCTGTCTCATGACTTCATTTACAACTGTGTAGCCCCACTGAAGACAGAATATGGCCCCTTACTTCTCGCTCATGTGGTACTGAGGGTGGATGAAATAGAGAGACAAGGCGAGTGAGACAATATCTTCAATTAGATTATCACACCCACCTTGTCGCTCCAATATCTTGGACCAACATGGCTACAACAGCACTGCATAGAACGGTAGATGAAACAGACAGGCAATGAGTTTATATCTATCTAGTTCTGCAATACAAAGCAATGACCCTCAAGCCTCCTTGTTATTAATTTTCAACCGTTGACAGTTGACTTGGTACCGACCAGAGACAACATATGGTAGCCCCTGCTCTGAGGAGCTTATGATCTAAAAGAGAGACACAGAGTTGACAGGATGTTTTGGGAAATCACAAGGAGAGAGTATCTTGTTGTGCAGGTGTTTTGTTTTTTTATCTCCTTCTCCTCCTCCCCAGGAAACAGAGGATGCTTTTCATCAGAGGCAGTTACCTACAAATCTTGTTGCCTGGGTCACCATGTGTATAAAGCCAGAACTTGTGTGCATATTTATTATCTAACAAGTCACTATCTAGACCAGGAAACCCCACTGGTAGCAAATTCCTCCTGCAGTTCACACATGCACACACAGAGACAGTTACCTTAATGAGTGGTACCTCACCTTGGTGACGTGAAAAACATCAATTTCCTCCTTATATTGCTCAAGGAGCCATGAGATCTCCTTAAATATCGGATTTTGTGGCTCCTTTTTGTGTAGTAGGATGCCCATCATGGGACCAAGGGCTTTGATGATGGCCTGCTTGAGCTGCATAGATGAGACACAGAATTTATGTTCCTATGAATTCATTCAATATCTTCCAATAGGCACACCTTTTCTGCTTCTAATGAGTGCAATTTCCCTTGTTCCACTGTCGGAACGGTCCTATCCCAATATTTCCTGGTAAAGAACCAGGACTCGTAGGGTTGGTGTCAGGATTATATTCTAATGCACCTCACAACTAGAGCAGGTAAAATATTTCCCCAGATTAATATGCATTCTAGGCCAACTCATCCCTGCTATAACTCCACTGGGGCTGAATGGACTTAGACCAGGAATTAATTTAGCCCACTATCCCGGGTTCATCTGCACATTAGGTGCACAAAACTAGAATCCATGTACACTAGGTACAGACCGAATTTCCATGATGTGGTGACATTATAAACGTATGGGTTTTCGATGTTTTACATGACAATCTGTTCCATCCAAAAGGACCTACCATTAAATGCCATCATCACAAAGAGTGCCAGACACACAGAATGTAACATCACAATTTCCGCTAAAGGTTTAGAAAGTCAGCAATTCTCACCTCCAGCTCCTCACAGGTCAGCCAGTTGCTGGTCACATGACAATATAAGGGAAGAATCTGATTGCAGAATCGTGATTCACCCATTCTGGGGAATGAGCACTTTTCCCAGTTCATAAAATATCCATTCACTGCCCTTGAGCATTTTTCCAGAACTGCACGGAAGGAGAGAAGACAGGCAATGTGAAAAGGACATAGTAATAATGAGGAGAAGTTGCTTTCTCAGAGAAGACACCCAGGCCTATCGTTTACTCCAATTCCATGGCAGCTCCTATCAGGACTAGATGCTGAAATCCCATATCAATTTGGAGCTATTTCTCTTTCCCCTATTCCATTTCTTGTTTCTTAAAAGTCTTTTTGCTTTGTACATCTCTCCATCTTTTTTCAATTACCATCATTTGAAGACTCGCGTCCTCTGCAGTTGTTGTTTATTCAACCCGAACACTGTATGATTTCATCTTGAGTTACAGTTTGTCTGAAAGATGTTCAGTGCCCCTAACTGCCATTGGCTTTAGTGGGATTTGAAGGTAGTGGGGAGCACTTTGCCCTAAAAGTCGGTGTATCTAGTGTCCTTGCTAAGAGGAATTAGGGCCCAATCCTGTTCTCTATGAAGTGGATGGCAAAATTCCCATTTCCCTCAAGGGCACAGGATTAACCCCTTACTGAGCATCACCTGAAAAGCAAAGGAAGAGAGAAGTGGAGAAGAAGAGAAGACAGAGAAAGAGGGTGAAAGGAGATGATGATGATGATGAAGAAACTAAGGAGAGAGAATGGGTGGAGGAGTGGGAAACAGGGGATTTTTAAATGTACAGTAATGAAATCTGCTCCCTTCACCTCCTCCCCCAGGAGCCTCCTGGCAGAGGGGCAGCTTCAGCCTTTGTGTCTGTTTATTTTAAACGATATGCGTGAGTCACAAAGGGCTTGAACTTACAAATGCTCAGCACATCCTGCAAAGTAAGGAGCATTCTCAACTTCACTAAGTGCCACAGGAGCCAAGGAACGCAGCACCTGGTGCAATCCAGGGAAGGGAGCACAGTTCAGGGCCTGTTTGCAGACTTGCTCAGTCACTTAAATCTGTACCAAGACCCCCTAAATATCCTGGCTGGGATGATTTAACTGGGAATTGGTCCTGCTTCGAGCAGGGGGTTGGACTAGATGACCTTCTGGGGTCCCTTCCAACCCGGATATTCTATTCTATGATCCATTTGGAGCACCTACAGGAAGTGCTGGCACTTACCACCACAAAATGCTTGTCTCATCCTGCTGTCCTCGACTAACTCCAACATGGAGATCATGACGTTCAGGATCATTCCCACAAAAGGGATACACTTAAGTGCTGCAGAGAAAGACCAGAAGAGAAGGAAGACAGACAATCAGCTGCTCTCTGCCTTCTTACAACACACTTAGAAACACTGTGGGGCAGGATGCTATGGGCTCCGAGGCCATTGGTGCTGCGTAAGCAGAGCAGAATGGCTTTAAAGCAGCCATTGAAAGCCACTGGGGGAGTCACCCTGAAGAGGGGAATCCTCCACAAGTGTACAGCTGTGCCCAATGCCCAACTCACTCCCAGAGTAAGGGGAGAGAGCACTGGGGCGGGATGGGAAGTGGGGTGGAGAAGAGCTCCACTAGACCTGATCTTCCACTCATTCCCATCCTTCAGGTACTTCACTCAGGGGCATAAGTTAGAGCTTGCACCTCCGGCTGGATCGCTCATGATCTGGAGGCCAGAACTAGCAACAGCAGTTAATCTTGTGTTTCTACACACACACTCAAACAGAGCTCTGTTTAGCGGTAACATTTTTAGGTAGAGAGATAATCCCCTGTCCTTAAATGAAAAACAATCACTTTGAAAGAAAAGAGGGAAGTGACCATACCATAGGCGGATGACAGGTTGCCCAACGTAATGAAAATAAACTCCTCAGGCAGCTCCAGATGATATATCAGCTCTAATATGACATCACTGAAATAGCAGCGTGCCAGAGTCACTAAGGTGTTGCTAGCTGCCACTTTTAGTTCATTTCTTGCTTCCTAAAAACAAAAACCAAAAGAGAGAGACTGAGGTGACTGAAGCCGGTTGCACTAGCCAGAGTTGGTTACATGAGTCAAGTCCTTATTTCTGTGCACAAGTTGTGAATGAACCAACCCAACTTTCTGAGGGTAGAGTCATTCGTCATAAATATTCCTTGAGTCACTTGGCTAAACAGTTTTCAGCCTTCGAGTTGCTTGCAAGCTGCTTCGTTAGCCTATTCACTGTTAGCTACTTGTGGTGGGTGACTGGTCACCATAGTCACATGATATTTTCCCTGCCCTTCCCTGAGGCGGTAAGTGAGACACAGACTGGGCAGCTTCAAGATATTCCGAGAGCTTTCCTGGAATAAACTGTCCCCCAAAAGAAGGCTGACTTCCTTTGGAACAAGAGAGGGATTTTTCCATGGGGTTTCCTGCTGGCAAACTAGATTCTAAATCCAATGCTGCTTCTTTTGGAGATAGCTCAGATTCTGTCTGTCTTGGGGCTTTATACTGCCACTTATCGCTACAGTATCAGAGCACCTTCCCCATAAAATCAGTATCAATAATGAAATCCTGAGTAGACTTCGGGAAAGACTTGCTCCTTAAGACACCATAGGCCTGTCTCTGGGTCTGAGATCATGTGTCTCAGGTCCTGATCCTGCAAAGCACTTCAGCACATGTGTAACTTTCAGCATATGAGTTGTCCCATCTTATGCATGTGCACAAGTGCTGTCTAGGACCTGGGCTTTGGTCTGGAGGAAGGTGTGGGCCTCTAACAGAAGAATACATTTTCATTTCAGTATATAGTTTATCCCCCCAAAAGAGAGTTTGAATGAGTTAAAGCTTTGGATCCTTTGACTGGTATCTCGGGAGAACTAACTTACCTGAGTCTCTCTCATGTGGTTTGAGGCTAGTGTAATTATTTTCTTCAGAAGCCTTCTCTCCAGGCCCTGGGTGTCCTGCTGTAAGACTTTCTCCAGGACACAGTAAATGTCTACTCTGTTTTGCTGGGGACAAAACATAAAAGAGAAGAATTGGGAAAACTCTTTCTTGCCGACCAGACAGCAATGTGGCTAATAAGCCCCTGCCCTAATTGGTGGCTTAATTGGTGTAAAACGTGCCCGGCCCTCCACAAGCACCGCATTGAGCAGCGCTTCAGAAGCAGCCGAGCAACTGACATCGTTTAATCTTCCTGGAGAGAAAAGAGCCAGAGGAAGCGCCCTTCACTGCCCCCTTCTCTAGTTTCATTTATTCAGAACAAACAATAAAAATGAGCACCTTGCCCTTGCTCTAGCCACTCCAGGCAGAATTTGTAAATGTGGAATATAAAATACCCAACTCCTGCAGTAAGTCCTCAACCGCTCCCAGGGGCAATGAGCTCAGCCGTTAGATCTACACGGGAGTGGGTTTCTGAGTCGGGGTGGAGGGACACATGTGGACAGGGGGTGCCAGGACCCACGGGTGTGCAGGAACACATGGAGACAGGGGCAGATGTGCCTTACTGAATGGGAGAGGTTAGGGGTCAGACAGGGTCTGCATGGGGGGAGCTGCCTAACAATTCCTTCCCGTCCCTCCCAAAAAAACTCTTCCATACTTTTCCCACCCATACCCAGCAACGCTCCAAGTTCACACCCAGGCTCCTTCCCAGCAATTTACTTCCCTCTCCCTCAGCTCCTCCATTACCCCTGACTCTACCAAGCCTTTGCACTGCGCCTAAGGGGTGCAAGAAATATGGTTCTGTATTGAGTTTAAATGAATTAGTACTTTGAGTTCTGTATTAACATGCATAGTAAGGAATCAGTTTGTCAAAAAACATTTCCTGAATCCTTTTTGTTGTCTGTATTCAAACAGACATACTTGCTGACAGGTATTTTGAAATAAATAACCCAAAATAATTTTAACGGGTGTAATTATATTGTATTATTTTGACAAACAAAATATGCAGAATTTTGCAGAACTTCTAAAATATTGTACGCATCATTTTTATTTTTTCTTGCAGAATTCCCCCAGTAGAAAATATATAGATAAGGGTCCCTTCAATGCTATAATCTCAATAATATGTCATCATAATAAAGGAGTGTTGGCTAGGATTTAGAGCAGGGAGTCAGTTCACTTGGGTTTTATTCACATTCTTTGACTAACTTGCTAAGTGGTGTTGAGCAAGTTACTTAATTCCCTGTGACACAAGTCATCCGTACATGAGGATAATGCTTCCCATTCTCACAAGGGTGCTGTGAGTCTTAATTCATTAGTATTAGGGAAGTGCTTTGAGATTTTTGGATGAAGATGCGAAAGAAGGGCAAAGTATTATTAGAAGAGATTACTGCTAGTCCGATCGTGTACTTTTACTGTCTACAGCCCATGTACTCCACTGTGTGTAAAAGGACAATGCTCTCTTTATAGAGCATGATATCATCCTGATCTGTAAGAACAGCATTTTGCATGATGAGTTTACGCCTGAGGACAGAAGGGCGAATACTGATTCTCCTGATGGTGCGCCAGGCCAAGTTCTACACTGAATTATCCCCGTGCAGTCCCCTGTACCCCCATGAAGTCAGGCAGAATTTGGTGTGGACACCTGGAAAGCGGATGTAATTTCATGAAACTGCCCTACCTCATCCTTTTGCAGTTTCTCGAGCAGAACTGTCAGAACGATAGCCAGCTTGGTCTCGGCTATAAGGGCAATCCTGAGGGCAATTTTGCCCTTATCTTGATCATCCATATGTGCCAGGAGGGAGACAACCTCATTATAAGCACCTGAAATTAAATAAAAGGATAGCAGAAATTGGTGCTGGCCTCTTTAATTCACTATCCAGTCAAGATTCTGCAGGAGCCCCAACACTGTGAGAAGTAGACCTGGGAATCGTGGAAATCCTCTTCCTTCCTCCTCATGACCAGGTTTGTTTGCTGAACTACCCAGTGTGCTTGGGGGGAAATCATAATGAAGCAAATTTGCTCCTTTCAAGTAGATCCCCCCATAAAATAATCTTCCTTTCCCTCTTTACTGTCAATTGATGAGTTTTGATAGCATACAGAGTAATAATTTAACTCTAAGCCAAGAAATAGAGCTAAAGTGAAGCACATGCTTAAGAGTTTTGCTTAGTCAGGGCCCCATTTTCAAAAATCCTGAGCACCCAGATGTACCTATTGGCTATGCTGGGAACTTTTGGGGCTTGGTATCTCTTGAAAATCAGGCCACTGTTGGAGAGCTCAGTATGAATTTAGAAGCCTAACTTTAGGCCCCTTGTTTTGAAGAAAGCCTTTAATCTTCTTTTATGGTAGTTTAAATACTTGCAGAGAAGACTCATGGAACAGAGTTCATCCAGTTCATAGAATATCAGGGTTGGAAGGGACCTCAGGAGGTCATCTAGTCCGACCCCTTGCTCAAAGCAGGACCAATCCCCAACTTTTGCCCCAGATCGCTAAATGGCCCCCTCAAGGATTGAACTCACAACCCTGGGTTTAGCAGGCCAATGTTCAAACCACTGAGCTATCCCTCCCCCCTGTACAGTTGCCTGTAGAGGTCATAAAGGAATTCCCCCCCCACCCCCATGCACAATTGGCGAGGTGTACGCTGTGAGTGGGGTGGGGTGGGCTGAGTCCCTCCAACCTTCATCTAAAGCGTCAGGGATTGACCATAGCAGGAGATGGGACACCTGGTAGGGTGGACCAGTGCTCTAAGATGGTTCAGAGAATCTGTTTCCTTAGCTGTCCTGTTCACATGCTCAGGGTCCAACTGATCTCCAGAGTTGTGGGTGGGAAGGAATTTGCCCCTGGTCGGATTGGCAGGGACCTTTGAGTGGGAGGATGGGGCACTGATCACCTGCTAGGATAATCTGAGTATATCTGACCTAATCAATTCTCGACCATTGCAAGGGCCTCAGGCATTGGTGGAACCTCAGTCTCTCCTGTCCTCTGCCGATGGCACACAACAGTTTTGTCTCCTAAAGACTGAAATGTTTTCAGGGTTTTGGGGTTAAAGACAAGTTTTGGGGTTCAGGGTAGGGTTGCCAGGTGAAATTTAGTGGCCTGTGAAATACAGGAAGTCAGACTAGATGATCTAATGGTCCCTTCTGGCCTTCAACTCTAGGAAACAATGAAATAGCTGGTGTATGAAAAAAATCAGGATTTGATCTCCCATGTATCTCTTCGCTCCGGGCAGAAATTCTCCAGGAGACTTAATATTTCACAAGAAATCTGAAATGCCGTATTTACCTGTCTCCATTGTAACAGCATTCCAAGCATGAAGGAGGAAGTAACAAGATTTCCCCTTCCCAGGAAAGACTGCCCATCCGTTATGCAAATTGCATCCTTCAGTTGTAACACCCAGATGCAAACGGAATCATAACTGTAACCTACATTGCCCATCCATGTGGGATGAGGAGCACTAGTGTTGCTAAGAAATGTGACCCCATGCTTTGTACTCTTGCATTTAAGATATTAGCAGAGCTTCATTTAGACAGCTAGAGGAGAAGTCCTTCTGCCTTTTTTGTTCTAATTTCCCCTCTCTCTGATGGAGTTGGCTTCATAGATGCAGAAGACACAAAATGAGGGCTCATAACAAACATAAAACAACTGGGAGAAAAGAAGGAAGACCTCCCCCATAACATTCCCTAGAAACTCAGATTCTCAGGAAAGTTTCCAGGTCCAGAGGCTGTAGGCCAACTCCTCAACTGGTGTAAATCAACACAGCTACAAGGAAGTCAACAGAGGGACACTGGTTTCCAGCAGCTGAGGTTCTGCTCATACAAAAGGAGAACATTACAGCTCATCTGTATGCCTATGCTTTCTAAATGTGTGTGTGAATATAGAATGGATATAGAGGATACAGTGCTGACCCTTACCTCTGTCGGTTACCTCCTGCTCACTCACAAATTTATTCATGTTTTAATCTTTCCTCAACACTTCCTCCAGTCCTTTCTCCAAAGAGCTCTAGTACTGATAGGCAGCTGGCCTCTCAGACTGTCCTGTCCTGTCCAGGATAAACAGTTCAGATTATGCAAGCACTATTATGACATCGCTGTGACTGTGACATAGCACATAAACTGCTGCTGACCAGGTAGATGCTGTGATGACATGGACAAGAGCCTCAAAGAGATTTAGGCTCCTAACTCGCACTGAAATCAATAGATGTGAGGAACCTAAATACATTTCAATATCTGGGCCCATCCATGTACGCAGTCCAATAGGTGGCTAAATTTGCTCCAGTGTAGAATTTCTCATTTGCTCTAAATCATTTTGAATTTTGGTTCCGTCCCTCTCTCAGTTTGCCACACTTTCCAAAATTGGTTTTACTGGAAAATCTGCTCCTGGTTGAATGGATAGAAAATAAAAGCACCGAACAAAGAAAGAGAAGAAACTCCCTTGGAGAATGCACAGTGACACTTGAGTGTGGTTGGTTGGTTGGAATGCACAGTGACACTTGAGTGTGGGTGGTTGGTTTCCTTTGCTTTTTAATTCGGTTGATTAAAAAGCTTGATGAAATCTTATTGGACTGTATTACAAATATTGATTTTATATTGTTTTACAATGCATTGAAATTTATTCTTCATTTCCATGTCCCGCCAAACAAATCAACTAAATTATTTTTTGTTGTGTTTAATACAGTGTGGTGTCATATGTATGGCCATAGGTAGAGGCCACACTTGATTTTGGAGATGATGTTGCCTTCAAAGCATTCAGAGTGATGACACTCTTTGCAGTAAACCATATGGAAAAAGAATTCCAATGACATGTGTCCTTTGCTATGTATAAGTGATTTTGTGCCTTACCCTTTCTGATTTTGCCCTTACACGGACATGCTATACTTTTGTACTCCTCCTTAGTAATGTTCATGTTCATGTTTCCCCATTTTGTAGGATTTCTTTTTGATTTTCAGGTCATTACAAAACTTCTGATGGAGCCATTGGCCTCTTACTATTCTTCCTCTCTTTCCTTTGCATTGGCAGTTGTGCCTTTAATATTGTCTCCTGGAGGTTAAACTGCCAGCTTTCCTGAACTCCTTTATGCCTTAGACTTTTTCCCCATGGGTCGCTACCTACCAATTCTATGAGGATGTTAAAGTCTGCTTTTGGCAGTCCTTCTCCTGTCATTCTCACTCCTTCCTTTCCTTAGAATCATGAAATCTATCCTTCCTGATCCCTTTCACCCAAATCACCTTCCACCTTCACATTCACAACCAGCTCCTCCCTGCTGGTCAGAATCAAGTCTACAGTGGCTGTCCCCCCGCTTACTTCCTCCATTTTCTGAAACAAAGCATTGTCCCCAGTACATTCCAGGAACTTATTGGGTAATTTTGAGTTTTACCATATTCCTTTTTCAGCAGATGTCTGGGTAGGTAAAGTCCCCCATTACGATCAGGATTTGTGTTTTGCAAATTGCTGTTGTTTATTCTAGAAATGCCTCGTCTCCCTCCTCTTCCTGATTTGGTGGTCTGTAATAGACCCCCTACCAGGACCTCACCCCTATTTATTCCCTCTTTTATCTTTACTCAGAGACTTTCAACTGGTCTGCTTCTCACCTCCTTCTGGACCTCAGAACAGGTTTACAATGCAATATGTCCTCTCTTTTTTTTCCTGCCTGTCCTTCCTCAACAAGCTATAGCCCTCTATACCAATAGTCCAGTCATAAGATTTATCCCATCAAGTATCTGTGATGCAGTTAAGCTCAGTTAAGATTCATGTACTAAAACTCCCAGTTCTTACTGCTTATTCCCCATTATTATTACTCCTTGCTTGTGTGTACAGACATCTAAGATGTTAAGCGGATGCCCCCATGGATTTCCCTCTTGTTTCTCCTGTAATTCTACTGCAATTTTCCACATCTACTTCTCCGCACACAGCTAGTTCTCTATTAAGGCCACCTTTTTTTACCTGGTGGCTTTTTTCACCTGCCCCCTCTGAACTTAGTTTTAAGCTCTTCTCCTAAGGTTGGTGAGTCAGTGCATGAAGATGTTCTTCTCCTTCTTGGTCAGACGGACCCCATCTCTTCCCAGCAAACCTCCTTCCTGCAATAGCATCCCATGGTAGAGGAAGTCAAAGCCTCCCAGAGACCCATCTTCATAACCCTATTCTGTGGGCATGCCTACCATTGAGTGTGTATTGAGCAGAAAGAACACTCAGCGCAGGAGACAAGGGGACTGAGTTAAACTGCAGATGTCAGGTTCACATACTTCCATTTACCGTGACTAATCTCTTAAGCTAGTGGGGATGGCCACGCTATAAAAATATTTCTGGAGATCAGCATGTGATTATTTGTATTGCAGTACTGCCTCACAGTCCCAGTCACAGAGCAGGATCCCATTGCGCTCGGACCTGTACAAACAGAGAACAAGATGGTCCTTAATTGTCATTAATTAATTAACACATCTTAACAGCACAACAAACAGACAAGTGGATAATAAAGCAAGCAAAAAGCCCCCTTTGACCAGGTACCAGCAGATAACTAATATAGTGCTACTAATTTCGGGAACTTTCTTCCTGAGTCAGGGTCTGATGTGACTCAGCCCCCGTTCCATGCCATTGTGTAAACTGGGGACTCGTACATTTGCACAAGATGGAAAGTATCCAGTGGCACACAGCTGAGGCCTACTCCATTTTTAGTACATAAACAGCAGGCCGCTCTGCAAGAAGCTAAGGGCATGGTCAGCACAGAGAGTTTGCCTGTCTTTATGCTGGTGTTCTGCAGCCCTCACAGTCTACACCTGGCTCCATAAAGTCGGGACTTTCAAAAATGCAGCATCAGGTAGGAGCACAAGTAATTGTAAGAATGCTTGCTCATTGCAGCTGTTAACATCCGGGCAAGGCATCCACATATAAGTCCACGACGGATGGACCAGTGATGGGAAGAGTGTTCATGCATTTGACAAGTAACACCATGAACTATGTCATGCCACAGAATAAATTTAGATCAAGAACAGAACAAGAGTATGTGTGGCAAAACCATGACAAACACTGTGCAGGCATCAAGGAGCTCATAAATTAGCACATCATCACCCAAACACTGCCACAGCTTGACTTAGAACTTGGGCAACAGTAGACCCTCAAAAGGAGGAGGCCACAGCTTTACACCCGTGGTCACTGTGATGTTAACTGGCTGCATTTGACAAGAGCTGGATCAGAGGTTGACTTTGAGTGTATTTACAGGGGGCAAGGTTTTCACAACACAAGCCTTGTGCACACACGCAAATAGTGTTCTGCAGCAGTGCAAGTTGAGCTGCAGCAATGAGCAGCGGGATCCTGCTTGGGCTCGTAATTCATACACTTCTCTCACTAATGAGGATCAACAGATTAACCCATACTGAATGCAGCTTGACAATATACCATCACTTAAAACACATTACAGTCAGAGAGGATGATAAATATTCCATTTATACACATTATGTACAAGGCCCAAAATGACTGAGGATGCAAGAAAACAAAGCTGGTAAATACAGAAAATGCATTTGTCATAAATATAAAAGGAAGGGTAAACCCCTTTAAAATCCCTCCTGGCCAGAGGAAAAATCCTCTCACCTGTAAAGGGTTTAGAAGCTCAAGGTAACCTCGTTGGCACTTGACCAAAATGACCAATGAGGGGACAAGATACTTTCAAAAGCTGGGAGGAGGGAGAAAAAACAAAGGGTCTGTGTCTGTGTCTGTCTGTCTGAAATCAGTGGAAGCTAGGAGCCTAAATACCTACTGTAGAATTTGACCCAATAACAACAATAATACTAATTTGCATTTCTAGAGAGATTTTCTTCTTCAAAGCATTTTACACACATGTTTTCTAACTCTCTGCTTCAAATAAAAGCCATTATTGACAGACAATTATATTTTTCCGTCACAGCACAGACAAATAGGAGACTGAAGAGAACACAGTTTATTAATGGGATTTTAAGCAGGTTCTCGTATGGAAAAAAAATTAAAGATCCCGCACTCAAAAGATGACTCTGCTTAGCTGTGTGCCTTGTGGCTTAAAGCAGAATTCCAAGAACATTACTTTGCTTTTTGAAATGGTTTCTCAATTAATGACAACTCAAAATATCTGCTTCCACCTAGTGGTGCGGGTTTGCATAACATGTGTTGTTTGTATTCCCTGTTTTCGATATCTTTGCCTAAAAGATAAAATACATCAGAATCTACTGAGACAATTCACACTTCTGCACAAAGCCACAACAGCACTAAGAATGTATATCTTTGTTAGCAAATAGGATCGTTAGGGAGAAGGAAAAGGATAATCTCAGAAAGAGGCTCTCTCTTTCTCCTTCACTTTATTCTATCTAGGTTTTTCTACTGTTCTCATCAATGAAGTATCTGAGTAGCTTCCTCTAGTACATTAATCATATGACTCACATCTGTCATGGTAATATCTTTTATTGGACTAACTTCTGTTGGTGAAAGGAGTGCACAGAGTTCTCCTTCAGGTCCTTGAAAGGTTATTTCTTTCACCAACAGAAGTTGGTCCAACAGAAGATATTACCTCAGCTAGGGTGACCAGATGTCCTAAGTTTATAGGGACAGTCCAGATATTCGGGGTTTAGGCGCCTATCAATCCCACCCCACCCCCATCACGATTTTTCATACTCACTATCTGGTCACCCTATGCCTCACCCACCTTGTCTCTCTAATAGCCTCGGAATGACATGGGAGTTTGTTCTCCTGTCACAGACTGTCCCCTGAGAAAGCTCTATCTACTGCACAGACAAGCCTCATCCTTATAGTAGAACACTTCATGGTGCCTGAGAAATAGGCCCTGTCAGCCACACCCCTAATCCCAGGGATTTACCTGATATTTTAGATATACTGGGCCCTGGCCACTGAGCCCCTGGAAGAGAAGGACTGCGACCTGGAACCTGACTTGATGTGTTCACGTTGCAGAAGTATGTACACAGTGTTGGAAGGCAAACAACAAACAACACTTCAATGGTCACTGAATGAGGGGCCTGTGGAAAAAAATACTACCATTGTGCAATTCAAGACTGTGTCAAAATGCACGTGCACAGTACTCAGACTCCCTGAATCCTGGCATTTCTGAACTTTCCATTGCTCAGTTTTGCAAACTTACTAATTGTTATTTTCATGCAGATTTTTATGTATTTGTTGGGCGTCTAAAGATATAAAAATACAGACATCGGTTCATATCATTGTCGTGCAAACATCCCCATTTCATTGTTTGTTTTTAAAGAAAAAAGTACAGGACTAGGTTCTGGCAATTTCTGTATTGAGCTGTAAAGAAAGATATTTTTAAGGGTTTTGAACTGTCGAAACAGAGGCACAGAGAATGTCTCACACAGGGAGGAGTGGGTGATGCAGTGCACACTTTCCCAAGCCAGCAGAGCTGCTGGACCCCAAGAGATTCCCCCTCTATTCCGGAGTCAACCTTTGCCAGAAGCAAGCAGACAGAAGGACAAAAGTAGCTCTCCATTTTAACAAAGGCTCTTGTAACTTCCTGGGTAAACTGGTCCCTTCCATTCTTTAGCTGACTATTACTCAGGCTCTTTTCTTACTGGCAAACTTGAATTTTGATTTTTCTACATCATGGCCAGTCTTTATCGTCTCTCTTGTAAACTTGAATATGCCAATCCCTGAGACGACATACTTTCTTGTTTTTTTCCTGATTTGGCAATCATAGCTTTGGGGATTGAGCTCCCATTTAAGGTACTTTTAATGATGACCCCCAGTCCTTTATTTCATCTATCAGGATGTTCAAAGAGAGCAGCTACCCTTCACTGAACGCCACTGCTCTGACTTTGGATTCCCTTGTAGAATGTGTGGGGCTGGGGTAGTTGTCTCAGCTGGATTCTTAATCCAGAGGAAAGACGCTCTCCCCTGTTCAATCAAGATCAGAAATGGCACATAGATTTGGGAGAAAAAGTACATTTTACTTTTACTCTATTTTCTTATCTCTCAAAAGGAACAGTACAACAAAGATAAAAACATTGTGAATAATCAATATAGGTATTGATGTATCTCGTCTGAAATGGGACAGCTGCTCTTCTACTCTCGGGATGGATGCTATATCAATAGATAAGATAAAAAGACAGGCCTAACTGAGAGACTGAACCCATATGAGGGCCAAATTCTGCTCCTCGGTTACATGAGTATGTCGCTTCCCGACTAGGGCCCAAATCTGTGTAAAGAAGAGTAAATCTGGTCCCAAGGGAGTATCGAACAACTTCCAAACTGTATAAGAAGGGTGGTTGAGTCTAAACTATAAAGACAGTTCCAAATATGGACTGCAGTTCAGGAAAGCAGCCTTATTCATCCGAGCATATGAATGATGTAAGAAAATTCTGAAAATGTGGATCTTAGATCATGGTCATAATTTAAAAAAATTAATTGACACAGTGGACACCATTCACATTTGAAACATAAAGTAGCTTAAAACTGTCCTAGCTTGAAGTGGTGTGAAACTGCTTCAGGAAATGAGGTCCTCTTACAAGTGTAGATGTGAGGTTGCATATGTGGTAAAGCCATGTATACAGAATACATGCTGATCTTAATCCTACAAATTTCCTAAACACTATACAGAATATCTAATTGCTTATTTTTAAATCCTAATCAGAGGAAAATTAAAATGATTTGTGCAAATAATTGAATTCTAAGGATTGTGTAACAACAAACACTCTTATTTTCTAGATCTACTGAGAGCTAGCTCTGAGAGAACAAAACAGTATTTTCAGTGTTTATGGTTCTTTACTGAAGCAGGTCTATTCTTTATCGAAGAACAGGAAAACAAAAGAATTCACAATATTGTTATCCCTTTTGACATGAGTAATTAGTGAATATTTTGGGTCTTGTGAGTTGTTTCCATTGGGGGAGAAATGGGTGATGGAGTCAGGTATTTTTTTGACACAATCCTGCTTATTTACAAAGAATGTACACAAAGTTCTATTTCCCTAACGACAGCAGGAATAGTTTCTTGGCTCACAATTCCAAGCCTCTTTCTATCCAGCAGTCTACCCTAAAGCGCGCGTGCTCTCTCTCTCTCTCTCTCTCTCTCTCAACTTTTTCTGAGATCACACTACAAATACTTCTCTGGGGCTCCTTTGTGCTTCTGCGGTGTCACACTCCCTCTCTTCCTCTCCCCGCCCGAACCCCATCTCCCTGCATTTGCATTCAGACCCTAGTGAAAGCCCCTTTCACTGTATGGCTCAACTCCTAGTCCAACTTTACTTGATGGTGACTTCTATTAAGTCAGCCATCTGTTCCACAAAAGAGCTTGATTGTTTTTACATTGATCCTGAATAAAGGACAACTGGTATGCCCACCAGCTTCAATAAGGCTTCCCCTTTCCCCAGCATAACTACCTGTTTTCATGTTGTTTTTATAAATCTGTATCTTGTACATGTCCGCAAAACCCACAGCATTCTTTTATTTTTACTAACCTGAAACAGGATATTGAATGCATAATTTCAGTTACACCAATGTCAATCTGTGGTAATTCATTAGAATTAGTCCATATTTATCCTGGTGGCAAAATATGTTTGCACGTCACTAGAGAAAACATGACACTTTTTGATAATTGTTATTGTTGCCGGCACCCAGTGCCGAGAGGCTAAACAACAGCTGAGGTTGGTTCGCTACCCGCTGTGCTACACCCAATAATCACAACGGGGTGGAGAAGCAGAAAAGTTTATTTGCAGCTGCAAAAAGGTACAGGGAGAATAGAATCTCCAATCCTGCACCCAGAGCAGGAAGTTACACAGGCTTTTATACATCCTTTTTCCCAGCATACCTATCCAATAGCAAGCTGCCCTGAGTATCCATATAGCCAACCAATCCAGTTCCCAGCTAGTGCCCTTGTTCTCTGTATCATTTGTTAAACTATACATAAAGCTGCTTTAGTCAGCATTGGTCTTCCATATCTGCCCTGTTTGGCCTTGTTTAGTTTCAGGCAGTCTGAGCCCTGGTCTACACTAGGACTTTAGGTCGAATTTAGCAGCGTTAAATCGATTTAAACCTGCACCCGTCCACACAATGAAGCCCTTTATTTCGACTTAAAGGGCTCTTAAAATCGATTTCCTTACTCCACCCCTGACAAGTGGATTAGCGCTTAAATCGACGTTGCCGGCTCGAATTTGGGGTACTGTGGACACAATTCGATGGTATTGGCCTCCGGGAGCTATCCCAGAGTGCTCCATTCTGACCGCTCTGGACAGCACTCTCAACTCAGATGCACTGGCCAGGTAGACAGGAAAAGAACCGCGAACTTTTGAATCTCATTTCCTGTTTGGCCAGTGTGGCAAGCTGCAGGTGACCATGCAGAGCTCATCAGCACAGGTGACCATGATGGAGTCCCAGAATCGCAAAAGAGCTCCAGCATGGACCGAACGGGAGGTACGGGATCTGATCGCTGTTTGGGGAGAGGAATCCGTGCTATCAGAACTCCGTTCCAGTTTTCGAAATGCCAAAACCTTTGTCAAAATCTCCCAGGGCATGAAGGACAGAGGCCATAACAGGGACCCGAAGCAGTGCCGCGTGAAACTGAAGGAGCTGAGGCAAGCCTACCAGAAAACCAGAGAGGCGAACGGCTGCTCTGGGTCAGAGCCCCAAACATGCCGCTTCTATGATGAGCTGCATGCCATTTTAGGGGGTTCAGCCACCACTACCCCAGCCATGTTGTTTGACTCCTTCAATGGAGATGGAGGCAATACGGAAGTAGGTTTTGGGGACGAAGAAGATGATGATGAGGAAGAGGTTGTAGATAGCTCACAGCAAGCAAGCGGAGAAACCGGTTTTCCCGACAGCCAGGAACTGTTTCTCACCCTAGACCTGGAGCCAGTACCCCCCGAACTCACCCAAGGCTGCCTCCTGGACCCAGCAGGTGGAGAAGGGACCTCTGGTGAGTGTACCTTTTAAAATGCTATACATGGTTTAAAAGCAAGCATGTGAAAGGATTACTTTGCCCTGGCATTTGCGGTTCTCCTAGATGTAGTCCTAAAGCCTTTGCAAAAGGTTTCTGGGGAGGGCAGCCTTATTTCGTCCTTCATGGTAGGACACTTTACCACTCCAGGCCAGTAACACGTACTCGGGAATCACTGTAGAACAAAGCATTGCAGTGTATGTTTGCTGGCATTCAACCAAAATCCGTTCTTTATCTCTCTGTGTTATCCTCAGGAGAGTGAGATATAATTCATGGTCACCTGGTTGAAATAGACTGCTTTTCTTCAGGGACACTCAGAGGTGCCCATTCCTGCTGGGCTGTTTGCCTGTGGCTAAACGGAAATGTTCCCCGCTGTTAGCCACAGGGAGGGGGGAAGGTTGAGGGGGTAGTCACGCGGTGGGAGGAGGCAAAATGCGACCTTGTAACGAAAGCACATATGCTATGTATGTAATGTTAACAGCAAGGTTTACCCTGAAAGAGTGTAGCGACTGTTTTATAAAATGTGTCTTTTTAAATACCGCTGTCCCTTTTTTTTTCTCCACCAGCTGCATGTGTTTCAATGATCACAGGATCTTCTCCTTCCCAGAGGCTAGTGAAGCTTAGGAAGAAAAAAAAACGCACTCGCGATGAAATGTTCTCCGAGCTCATGCTGTCCTCCCACACTGACAGAGCTCAGACGAATGCGTGGAGGCAAATAATGTCAGAGTGCAGGAAAGCACAAAATGACCGGGAGGAGAGGTGGAGGGCTGAAGAGAGTAAGTGGCGGGCTGAAGAGAGTAAGTGGCGGGCTGAAGAGAGGGCTGAAGCTCAAATGTGGTGGCAGCGTGATGAGAGGAGGCAGGATTCAATGCTGAGGCTGCTGCAGGACCAAACCAGTATGCTCCAGTGTATGGTTGAGCTGCAGCAAAGGCAGCTGGAGCACAGACTGCCACTGCTGCCCCTCTGTAACCAACCGCCCTCCTCCCCAAGTTCCATAGCCTCCGCACCCAGACGCCCAAGAACGCGGTGGGGGGGCCTCTGTCCAACCAGCCACTCCACCACAGAGGATTGCCCAAAAAAAAGAAGACTGTCATTCAATAAATTTTAAAGTTGTAAACTTTTAAAGTGCTGTGCTTAAAGTGCTGTGTGGCATTTTACTTCCCTCCTGCACCACCCCTCCTGGGATACCTTGGTAGTCATCTCCCTATTTGTGTGATGAATGAATAACGAATGCATGACTGTGAAGCAGCAATGACTTTATTGCCTCTGCAAGCAATGATTAAAGGGAGGAGGGGAGGGTGGTTAGCTTACAGGGAAGTAGAGTGAACCAAGGGGCGGGGGCTTTCATCAAGGAGAAACAAAGAGAACTTTCACACCGTAGCCTGGCCAGTCATGAAACTGGTTTTCAAAGCTTCTCTGATGCGTACCGCGCCCTCCTGTTCTCTTCTAACCGCCCTGGTGTCTGGCTGCGCGTAACCAGCAGCCAGGTGATTTGTCTCAACCTCCCATCCCACCATAAACGTCTCCCCCTTACTCTCACAGATATTGTGGAGCACACACAAGCAGTAATAACAGTGGGAATATTGGTTTTGCTGAGCTCTAAGCGAGTCAGTAAACTGCGCCAGCGCGCCTTTAAACGTCCAAATGCACATTCTACCACCATTCTGCACTTGCTCAGCCTGTAGTTGAACAGCTCCTGACTACTGTCCAGGCTGCCTGTGTACGGCTTCATGAGCCATGGCATTAAGGGGTAGGCTGGGTCCCCAAGGATAACTATAGGCATTTCAACATCCCCAACAGTTATTTTCTGGTCTGGGAATAACGTCCCTTCCTGCAGCTTTTGAAACAGACCAGAGTTCCTGAAGATGTGAGCGTCATGCACCTTTCCCGGCCATCCCACATTGATGTTGGTGAAACGTCCCTTGTGATCCACCAGAGCTTGCAGCACTATCGAAAAGTACCCCTTGCGGTTTATGTACTCGGCGGCTTGGTGCTCCGGTGCCAAGATAGGGATATGGGTTCCGTCTATGCCCCCACCACAGTTAGGGAATCCCATTGCAGCAAAGTTAGGGAATCCCATTGCAGCAAAGCCATCCACTATGACCTGCACATTTCCCAGGGTCACTACCCTTGATATCAGCAGATCTTTGATTGCGTGGGCTACTTGCATCACAGCAGCCCCCCACAGTAGATTTGCCCACTCCAAATTGATTCCCAACTGACCGGTAGCTGTCTGGCGTTGCAAGCTTCCACAGGGCTATCACCACTCGCTTCTCAACTGTGAGGGCTGCTCTCATCTTGGTATTCATGCGCTTCAGGGCAGGGGAAAGCAAGTCACAAAGTTCCATGAAAGTGCCCTTACGCATGCGAAAGTTTCGCAGCCACTGGGAATCGTCCCAGACCTGCAACACTATGCGGTCCCACCAGTCTGTGCTTGTTTCCCGAGCCCAGAATCGGCGTTCCACAGCATGAACCTGCCCCATTAGCACCATGATGCATGCATTGTCAGGGCCCATGCTTTCAGAGAAATCTGTGTCCATGTCCTGATCACTCACGTGACCGCGCTGACGTCGCCTCCTCGCCCGGTATCGCTTTGCCAGGTTCCAGATAATGCGTGTGGTGTTTAATGTGCTCCTAATTGCCAAAGTGAGCTGAGCGGCCTCCATGCTTCCCTTGGTATGGCGTCCGCACAGAAAAAAGGCACGGAACGATTGTCTGCCGTTGCTCTGACGGAGGCAGGGGTGACTGACGACATGGCTTACAGGGCTGGCTTCAGGGAGCTAAAATCAACAAAGGGGGTGTCTTTACATCAAGGAGTATTTCAGGCAGGACTTCATGGAGGGTTCCAATAAGAAATGGTGCACCTAAGTTATCGTTGTTATTGGAACAAGGAGGTTAGCCTGGCCTCTGATTGATACATGGCTAGATTTACCTCGCTGCACCTTCTCTGTGAGTGACTGCAGTGTGATCTAGACAGGGGAGGAGGCAAATGAGTACAAAACAAATCTGGTCTATTTCTTGTTCTGACCCACTCCATCTATCTTTTACATCTTTGGGTGGCAGCAGACGGTGCAGAAGGACTGCATGCCATCCACATCTCATGGCTGCTCGGCAGAAGATGGTACAATACGACTGCTAGCAATCCTCATCTCTTGCCTGCCTGGCAGAAGATGGTACAGTACGACTGCTAGCAGTCCGTATCGCCTGCCCACTCACCATAAGACGGTTCAATAGGACTGCAGGACTAAAGAGAATGACCTGGTCAAGTCACTCCAAATTTAGTCCCTGCGCCCATGTCTGCCCAGGCGCTCCCAGCCGACGTGGCCAGGAGCACCTCGGACACGACGAGGACGACTACCAATTGTATTGCACCGTCTGCTGCCAGAAGGCAATGGGTTGCTGCTACTGTGCAGCAAAGCCGTACTGCATCTGCCAGCACCCAGGAGACATAGGGTGACGGTTACCTGAGCTGGCTCCATGCTTGCCGTGGTATGGCGTCTGCACAGGTAACTCATGAAAAAAGGCGCAAAATGATTGTCTGCCCTTGCTTTCACGGAGGGAGGGAGGGAATGGGGGCCTGACGACACGTACCCAGAACCACCCGCGACAATGTTTTAGCCCCATCAGAGTGTTCCACTGTGAGTGCTCTGGACAGCACTCTCAGATGCCTGATTGTTTGCCATTGCTCTGACGCTGGGAGGGGCGCTTACAGGGTTGGCTTCAGGGAGCTAAAATCAACAAAGGGGGTGGCTTTACATCAAGGAGTATTTCAGGCAGGACTTCACGGAGGGTTCCAATAAGAAATGGTGCACCTAAGTTATTGTCCTTATTGGAACAAGAAGGTTAGCCTGGCCTCTGATTGATACATGGCTAGATTTACCTCGCTGCACATTCTCTGTAAGTGACTGCAGTGTGATCTAGAAGAATGAGTCCCCTAGACAGGGGAGGGGGGGAAGCAAATGAGTACAAAACAAATCTGGTCTATTTCTTGTTTTGATCCACTCCATCTATCTTTTACATCTTTGACTGGCAGGAGACGGTGCAGAAGGACTGCATGCCATCCACATCTCATGGCTGCTCGGCAGAAGATGGTACAGTACGACTGCTAGCAGTCCGTATCGCCTGCCCGCTCACCATAAGACGGTTCAATAGGACTGACTGCAGGACTAAAGAGAATGACCTGATCAAGTCACTCCAAATTTAGTCCCTGCGCCCATGTCTGCCCAGGCGCTCCTGATCGACCTCACAGAGGCGACCAGGAGCACCTCAGACATGACGATGACGGCTACCAGTCGTACTGTACCGTCTGCTGCCACAAGGCAAGGGGTTGCTGCTACTGTGTAGCAATGCCGTACCGCGTCTGCCAGCACCCAGGAGACATAGGGTGACGGTTACCTGAGCGGGCTCCATGCTTGCCGTGGTATGGCGTCTGCACAGGTAACTCAGGAAAAAAGGCGCGAAATGATTGTCTGCCCTTGCTTTCACGGAGGGAGGGAGGGAACGGGGGCCTGACGATATGTACCCATAACCACCCGCGACAATGTTTTAGCCCCATCAGGCATTGGGATCTCAACCCAGAATTCCAATGGGCAGCGGAGACTGCGGGAACTGTGGGATAGCTACCCACAGTGCAACGCTCCGGAAGTCGACGCTTGCCTCGGTACTGTGGAAGCGCTCCGCCGAGTTAATGCACTTAATGCACTTAGAGCATTTTCTGTGGGGACACACACACTCGAATATATAAAACCGATTTCTAAAAAAACGACTTCTATAAATTCGACCTTATTCCGTAGTGTAGACATACCCTGACTCTGCAACATATTGTTGCAGATCCTCAGCATAACTGCTGCGAGTGCCTCCAGGCGCGGGGGCCAAGGACACTTGGGCCTAGTATGCAGAGCTGCTGCGAGTGCTTCCAGGCAGGCGGGCGGGCGGGGGCGGGGGGGGGGGGGGGGGGCAAGGACACCTGGACCTAGTGCGAGGGGGCCTCATCGATACTCGTGGTCTTCCATCCCCTCGAGTTACCTAGTGGCCATGCCCCAGTGTCCCCACTGAACTCCCACATCTGAACTCCCAGCCAGAGCCCGTACGTGCTCCACCACTAGAGGCCCTGATGAAGCAAGCCACCCCCATACAGCAAAACAAAACTACTTCCCACATGGCATTAGGATGGCAAACGATAATAGAGAAAGATAAGAACTTGCTATAAGAGGGGTTCTCAAACTTCATTGCACCACGACCCCCTTCTGACAACAAAAATTACTTCGCGACCCCAGGAGGGAGAACCAAACCCTGAGCCCGCCCAAGCCCTAGCTCCCCCGGGCCAGAAGGGGCCAAAGTCAAAACCCAAGGGCTTCAGGCCCAGGCAGGGGGCGGGGGAAGCTGTAACCTGATCCCAGGGCTGAAGCCCAAGTCTCAGCCCTGCTGCCCAGGGCTCAGGCTTGGGCTTCAGCCCTGGGCCCAGGCAAGTCTAACTCCAGCCCTGGCGACCCTATTAAAAAGGGATCCCGACCCACAGTTTGAGAACCGCTGTGCAGTAACATGCACTGATTATTGGTGATACTTGGTTTCCTCACAAAGACATGCACAAGGTTACATGGAACTCACAAGATGGTTAAACCACAAACCAGACTGAACACATGCCAGGAGACCGGGTTGTAGGTGGTCAGGCATAGTGGTCAGAGTGGGAGTCATACCTAGTGGTGAGTGTCCAAATGCCAAAAGCAGGGATTGAGACAGGGGCAAAACCAAGAAGCAGGTCCAAAGATTAGAACTAGAGTCAGAATCCAAATGCCAGAGCCAAGAATCAAGTAGGGTGACCAGACAGCAAATGTGAAAAATCGGGATGGGGGTGGGGGGTAATAGGAACCTATATAAGAAAAAGATCCCCAGATCAGGACTGTTCCTATCAAATTGGGATATCTGGTCACTCTAGAATCAAGAGAGAGTCGGAGTCAGGAATCAGAGCCAAGGGTCAGAACCGGATCACTGGGGCCAGGGAAGAAGGGAGCAGGGCTTGTTCTGAGGAAGGAGCAAGGCTGGGTGTAGGACAGGATCTGGGCTGAAGCTGTGGAGGCGCAGAGCAAAAGCAGGGCTTGGCAAGAGCTGAGCCCAGGGAGGCAGAGAATCACTGAGCACCCAGCGAGCGACTGCTGCTGCTGAGTTTAAGAACCAGGCAGCTAACTTCTTCAGCCAATCTGGCAGGGTGGTCCAAGCAGGATAGTGTCGGAGGATGGTGCCGTGGGGAAGGCGAGCAGAGCTTCATCATCATGGGCTTGCTTCTGGACGGCGCCGTGCCTTGTGGGGCCGGAGGTCTATCTTGCCTGGTGGGAAACTGCGGTGCCATCATAGAATCATAGAATATCAGGGTTGGAAGGGACCTCAGGAGGTATCTAGTCCAACCCATTGCTCAAAGCAGGACCAATCCCCAATTTGTGCCCCAGATCCCTAAATGGCCCCCTCAGGGATTGAACTCACAACCCTGGGTTTAGCAAGCCAATGCTCAAACCACTGAGCTATCCCTCCCCCTAGCAATCAAGTCCCTGGCCACCTCAAACGTGTCCAGGATGGAAGGAAGGATGCTCCTCCACCTGGCACTCTCTAGCAGGAGGGTCCAGTGGCACCAGACTTGACGGATCCCTCTGCAGGCCCAAAGTCGACAGTGCTGATCCCTGCGCAGGACGCATACTGCTTATGCTGTCAGACTCAGTGCTCTGACCATGGGTGAGCGCCCTCTAGTCGTCTTCTTGTGCTGCTTAGGTGGCACCGGTGAGTGCGAGCCGTAGTTTCTCTAACAGAGGCCAGAGCGCTGTGCACAGAGGTGCTTAATGCCAAGTCCTGCGCGCCCAGAGCCGGCAGGGGACGGAGGGCTGCCTCCATAAGGAGTTCTTTGAGCCTGAAGTCCCTTTCTTTCTTTGTTCTCGGGTGGAGAACTTTGAAGATCTTGAAGCGACCTGTTTGATGTCAGCACTTGCATGAGAGGAAAGTGATCAGGAACAGCCAGCATGGATTCACCAAGGGAAGGTCATGCCTGACTAATCTAATTGCCTTTTATGATGAGATTACTGGTTCTGTGGATGAAGGGAAAGCAGTGGATGTATTGTTTCTTGACTTTAGCAAAGCTTTTGACACGGTCTCCCACAGTATTCTTGTCAGCAAGTTAAGGAAGTATGGGCTGGATGAATGCACTATAAGGTGGGTAGAAAGCTGGCTAGATTGTCGGGCTCAACGGGTAGTGATCAATGGCTCCATGTCTAGTTGGCAGCCGGTATCAAGTGGAGTGCCCCAAGGGTCGGTCCTGGGGCCGGTTTTGTTCAATATCTTCATAAATGATCTGGAGGATGGTGTGGATTGCACTCTCAGCAAATTTGCGGATGATACTAAACTGGGAGGAGCGGTAGATACGCTGGAGGGGAGGGATAGGATACAGAAGGACCTAGACAAATTGGAGGATTGGGCCAAAAGAAATCTGATGAGGTTCAATAAGGATAAGTGCAGGGTCCTGCACTTAGGATGGAAGAATCCAATGCACCGCTACAGACTAGGGACCGAATGGCTAGGCAGCAGTTCTGTGGAAAAGGACCTAGGGGTGACAGTGGATGAGAAGCTGGATATGAGTCAGCAGTGTGCCCTTGTTGCCAAGAAGGCCAATGGCATTTTGGGATGTATAAGTAGGGGCATAGCGAGCAGATCGAGGGACGTGATCGTTCCCCTCTATTCGACATTGGTGAGGCCTCATCTGGAGTACTGTGTCCAGTTTTGGGCCCCACACTACAAGAAGGATGTGGATAAATTGGAGAGAGTCCAGCGAAGGGCAACAAAAATGATTAGGGGTCTAGAACACATGAGTTATGAGGAGAGGCTGAGGGAGCTGGGATTGTTTAGCCTGCAGAAGAGAAGAATGAGGGGGGATTTGATAGCTGCTTCCAACTACCTGAAAGGGGGTTCCAAAGAGGATGGCTCTAGACTGTTCTCAATGGTAGCAAATGACAGAACGAGGAGTAATGGTCTCAAGTTGCAGTGGGGGAGGTTTAGATTGGATATTAGGAAAAACTTTTTCACGAAGAGGGTGGTGAAACACTGGAATGCGTTACCTAGGGATGTGGTAGAATCTCCGTCCTTAGAGGTTTTTAAGGTCAGGCTTGACAAAGCCCTGGCTGGGATGATTTAACTGGGAATTGGTCCTGCTTCGAGCAGGGGGTTGGACTAGATGACCTTCAGGGGTCCCTTCCAACCCTGATATTCTATGATTCTATGATTTTGCTCTTAAAACAATGTTGCAGCCACAGATAATGCCTTATAGTGTAAGGTTTGCTGACGCCAAGTTAAAGATAATAGGAGAGAAACAACTACAAGGCCAGACAGAACGTGCTGGTTGTTTAAGTTCCTAGGAATGCTTGTTAGAGGTTGCAGGAAATAAACATTGTTGTAACCCATATAAGGAAGGCAGAGTATGTGTGCAAAGTTTTAATTGGCTGATGTGCAGTGCAGTAGCATTAAGGAATATAAAAGTGTGTGTAATGGATTTGAGATTCTATTCTCCCTGTACCTTGTTTGCAGCTGCAAATAAACTTTTCTGCTTCTCCACCCCGTTGTGATTATTGCGTGAAACACACCGGGATAACGACCCCCTGCTGTTGTTTTGCCTCTCGGCACTGGGTGCCGGCAACAAGAGCATCCCTAGGCACGAGAGGCTAGGGCAACTGGGCTCAGTTTAAAAAACCTGCAAGCTCCCTGTCTCTTTCTTTCATCACTTCCCACTCGGGCTCCCAAAGACTCCTCACCACAAAACCAAGTTGTTTCAGATAGTCGGTCTTGAGCTGCGTCTTGTAATAAAGAAACCCAAAAGTTGTCCCCGTCATAGGGTTTTGTGCTTTTTCACAATGACAGGTGGCACAAGCATGGAAAAGAACACCCGTTAAACTCTAAGGCTGTGTGTACCCTGTCAACACTGGCATAACCGTCTAAAGAGTAGGGGCCTACCTGTAGTTCCCCACCCTGTAAAGCATGCCGTATTTATATAGTTTCTTTGTGAGAGGTATACAACAGCCACTGAATAGATGGGGTCAAATATCTTTTTCTGCCTGTGATCATTGTCTGGAGGGAGAAGAGCTACTGAGTTAGGCTCCAAAAACATAAACCTGTACATAGCCATGCAGACAGATGCCAGTGTTATGTACCAGAATGGATCTATACACCGTTTTATCTCAGTGAATTTATCAGGTTCTCTCTCTACTAGATCTCCCTTCTCCATCATTTTCATAATCTCTTTTCTGTATAGGATACAAGGCTGTCTCAAAATTTTGACATCCTGCTGACAGTAATACGCGAGCTCTTTCTGCAAGTCAAACGTCTTCTCCCTGTGGACCTGCTACCAGTCGAGAAACTCTGCTTTTTCCCTGGGCATCATGCTTTCTACACCATAGTGCTCCACACCGGGCATAGGCCTCATGTCATTTTGATTTTCTAAAGTGTTGTTAGTGGCAGGGAACTGATGTACAGAAGGGCTAAGTGACTATCGCTCTCCCTGCCCCTATCCCTTTCACTTCTTTCTTCTCTAAGTCCTTGCTCCTCTTCCTGATGTTTCCCCCTTCTTGCTTCCCACCCATGTCCCTTTTCCCATCTCTCTCTGCTCACCACCTCTTGGCGTCTGTCTAGTGCCTACTCCCACCCACACACTCAAAGTGGCAGAGGAGGTTCCCCCTCCTTGGGTGGGAAGGGTTGCCTAGTGGTTAAGGCACAGGCCTCAGGCTCAGGTGTTCTGTGTTTGATTCTCTGCTTTGCCACAGACTCCCTGCTTAGCCTTGGGAAAGTCACTTCACCACTGCGTACCCTAGATCCCACCTGCCAATGGGGCTAATGCTGACCCTGCTTCCCAGGCTAAATCCACTCATGGTTGTGTGGTGATGGTGGGGGGGGGGAGAATGGAGATACCAAGGTGGGTAGATTTGGGCTGAATTTCTCCACATCCTGAGAGAGAGCCAGCTCCACAGGGGGGACGGGAGACCCACAGAGTGGGGTCAGGGCTTCAGCCACTAGGGTGGCTGGGGCTGCCGAGCTGGGGGCTTCAGCCCCACACCTCCTGCCAGGCTCCGGGGCTTCTCCTCCCCCTGCACCCAGCGTGGCTCCTGTCGGGCTCCAGGGCTTCTCCTCCCCCTGCACCCAGCGTGGCTCCTGCCGGGCTCCGGGGCTTCTCCTCCCCCTGCACCCAGCGTGGCTCCTGCCGGGCTCTGGGGCTTCTCCTCCCCCTGCACCCAGCGTGGCTCCTGCCGGGCTCTGGGGCTTCTCCTCCCCTGAATCCACCACTGCACCCAAACCCAGCCCTAGCCTAACTGGGCTTCCTTGGGTCACCTGTTGCCTGTTGTAGCCAGAGTTGAGCCTGTCTGGGAGGGAGCAACCATACAGGTGGATGCCATGGCCATCAGCCCAAAAGGTGTGGGGTGGCCCTAGGTGAGCAGGGGCTGGCTGTGCTGCTGCTGATAGCCCAGCACTCCTGCCCACGCCAACCCTAAGGTTTTGTTTTTTTTTGAGACTCCCTCAGCCCCTGCTGGAGCAGGGAGACACAAAACCATTGATCTGAGCCTGCCCGCCAAACAGCAGGCTACCCATGTGAAACAGCTCATCTGCTGAGGCACCTGCAAAACAGTTGATCCCTAGCGGCCAACAGCTGGTCATCAAAGGGGGTGCTGAGCACCCCCTTTTTTTCTGTGGGTGCTCCAGCCCCGGAGCACCCACGGAGTCAGCGGCTATGTTCCTTCTCTTGCCTGGGTGGGAGTGTGGCCTGGGATGGGAGGAGGGGGCTGCCTCTCCAAAGTGACCAATGGTCTTTGTGACTGACCTCACTGCTCTCAAAGGAGTAGACTCCTGGGGTATTGCAGCCCCAGGGATGACAAGAGGGAACATTGGGAGCAGATCATGCACTGAGCTCCTGTCGGTGTGTAGCTTGCACTTCCTGCACACCTGTAGGGGAGGAGGAGCTGCTCTGGCTGGGGCAGGGATGGGGAGGGACTTGAACCCAGACTCACGCCTGCTCCCTGCTCGGTTCCAGGATAGCCAAGCTCTGCAGGTGGCCCCAGAGCCTGAGGGAAGCAGCCGCCATCTTCCCCAGGAGCAGAGCAGTCCCTCTGTCCCCGCTGGCGGGGAAGCCACCTCCTGGCCTGGCTGGGAGCTGAAGTGCCCAGCCTTCCGAGTTTCCTTTGCTACCTACTGGAGCAGGTGCCAGGCCCAAATGGAGCTGGCCCAGGATGCAGCTGGACGGGCGGGACCCAGCCCAGGAGCGGAGCCGGGCAGGACGGCTCTGTGGCCTCTTGTGTGGGATTCACGGGCTCCAGGAATCTAGCCCTGATTCCCAGCAGGAGTCCTCGCCTGAGGATGTGATTTCTTCCCTTGCAGCCCGTTCTTCTCCTGATCAACTGATAGCATTTCTGCACTCACAGCTGAAGATTTAGAATCAGGCTGTTTGTGTGGCATCTTTGAATCTGCTCAGAGCTATTGTTGGTGCTGACTGTAAGATATAGGAAGTGTCCATGGGGCCTGAATCTCTCACGCTCTTTTGTCTCCTTTGGGTCTCACACAGGAGCTCATTGAGGAGCTGCCTGATGACTCTCCACCTGGTGCCATCCTTGCCAACTCCCTGATCACTGTGGGCAACCTCAGGTAGCGAGACACTTCCCCCCCCCCCCGGCTCCCCTAAACCCATTGCTGCTCCAGGCCAGGGCTGGGAGTCCCTGCTCCTCTCTGTCCCCAGTCACCTCCCAAGGGTGGCTCCTCTGGCAGAGGTGGCCCGGAAAATTTACTCTCTCCTGGCTGGGCTGTTCTTTTCGCTTCAGTAATGTTACAGGAACCTTGGTGAGAGGCTTACTCTTGGGGTCAGATAAGGAGGGGCAGCAGGGTCCAGGGAACTAGCGCTATTCCTGCCCTGCCACTATCAGTCTGTGAGGCCTTGGCCTCTTCATCCCCTGACTTGGTGCCTCAGTTTCCATTCTCTCCAACCTGTGCCTATTTCCCTGCAGTTTTATGTCGATGTTGGTGCCAATCCCACCTCCACATTGCACAGTCTAATACAGGCCCCTTTCCCTTGCCAGCACAATGAATCCTGCCCTAAAGCTGGAGACCCACCTCCTGCGAGCTGCCCTGCATGCCATCTTCACCCTGGGCAGGGAGAAGGACACCACCCAACTCCAAGGAGCAGGAGTGGCGTCTCGGCCCTACTCCCTTGATTCACTAGAGCTCCAGAGATATGGGTGGGGTGGGCAGAGATGGAACAAGTTGCAGAGTTGGATCCTTTCCTCCAGGGGGATCATGTTACTCCTCCCTGGGGGATTCCTTCCTTCCTTGCACATGCTGTGTCCCGCCCAGCTTCCATCCACAGCAGCTTGGATGGAAGCTGGCACTCCTGCAAGGCCCTCCGCAGAGGCCTGCTTAGGTCATGGATCAAAGAGCCAGCTGGCATCCTGTCATGAACCCTTGCTAATTGCCTGCAGTGGGATGTGAATGAGAGCGGCCAGGATATGTGTCTGGGGGTCTCACCAGTGCTTCCCAGAGACCCCTCTTCCCATCCTGCGGCAGGGGTAGCCCTGGTTTCTAGCTACAACACCTATAGACTCTGGATTCAAACTAAAGCCGACAAAAAGGATAGGTGAGATGGAAGACTTTAGAGGGTAACATTCTGCTGCCAACAAGGAAGGGCATTGGTGCATGCCCAACAGAGACCCAGCTCTTCCTCGTGCCCGGCTTTCCTGGCCAGTTAGCCGCCACAAGCTACAAACCCAAGCCACAAACTCAAGCTACATTCAAGACTGGTAACTATCTAGCAGCTGCAGAACATTTTGTGTGTGTGCGTGGGTGTGTGTGTACATAGGTATTAGTTATTGGTCATAAACAAAATTGTGTTATAATAAACGTGACATCTTGTCTTGCCCCTGAAACAATCCTGTGTAGTTTTGTCTGCATAACACCTGTGGCAGGTGTAGCCCCAGTTTCCCTAACTCTGACCCATGGCTCTCGCTTGCTTTTCAGGCTCTGCACAAAGTATTGCCAGAGCTCATGGGTGCCATGCTGGGGTACCTGCTGGCAGGGTCCCCAGACACAGACAGGCTCCACTACATCTTGGAGTTGAGCCCCATGTGGAGAAGCAGGGGGCAATTTTAACTGAACTTTTAGGATGAATGGTAAGGAGAGACTGGAAGATCCATTTTTCCAGTCTGTCCTCCTAGCTGGGCCCCCAGTGGGCCGTCCTGGGTCCGGGCAGTTGGTGCAATGAAGTGTCAGGCCCTTCCTCCTTGAAGTGAGATCCAGGATATGGTCCTCAGAAGAGGCACAGGCTCCTTCCTAGAGAAACAGGAAGGCTGCAGAGAATCAGTCCTTCTCTCCGACAGGGCCTGAGATTCCTGGGGGGATTGTGCTCACAGTCACTTCCTTCAGCCCACCAAAGAGTTTAGAGCCGGTAAGGGGTCTGTCTCCTTCCTGGTGAGCTGTTCAGGAATCAAGAGTTCAAGGAGGATGGGACCAGCCCCGAAACCGAACATCTCCCAATCTAGAGAGACAATGACAATTTGTGACCTGCAGAATACAAGCATTGTCCTGGGGGCAAGAATCCCCTTCTAAAGCTCTATGATCAATGACTTAGATATTCTCAACCCCCGCCCCCCCTCCCCGCCCCGGGTGCACAATCTCTCAGCCCCCTGGGGATGGGAAGGAGCTCATTTGCACAGAACGTGCACCTGTTCATTGATCCTCACCTGCCTCCTTCCCCCACAGCATGTCAACTTCTGGCTAGTGTCCAGGGTGTCCCAGGAGAGAGCCAGAGCCATTAGGAGCAGCACAGCCCTGCTCAGATTCACCATCACCCTCCCTGAGTTTGACATAAGTGATCTCTGACCCCAGGTGTAGGCAGGCTGGCTCCAATGGGCTGTAGGCTCTGCTGTGCACGGGCTGTGGGTTAGGAGTGTTGCCCTTCGGGAGGTGAGTCAGAGCAGGGAATGAGCTAGGCTTCAGTCAAGTTTTTTTTTAAAGGAGAAGCTACTTGACAGGGAGGGATTCAGACAGCAGGATACTGGAGGTGGGGGAATGGAAATAGCTCCGTACTGAGCAGTCTCGCTCTTCTCTGCAGGTGTTATGGCCAAGGCTGCTGGAGTATGTGGTGCCAGCTCAGTACACCGGTACTTTGAAGCTTCTTTGCAGATGCCTGAGGGAACTGGCTGAGAAAAAGCAGCGGGAAGGAGAAGCAGCTGCTTGCCTCGACTACAGTGGATGAGGTTTATAAGAGAAACTCTTTCATTTCTTCTCTCCAGGCACTATGAAATGAACAGGTTCAGTCTGCTCCAGTTCTCTCATCTGCAATCAGGAGGCTAAAATGAATGAGGGATGGTCTTGTGATTACAACACGGCCATGGGAGGGAGCTAGGAAATGTGGGTTCTGTTCCCAGCTCGCCATGAAAATTCTGATGTGACCTTGGGGAAATCACTTGATCTTTCTTTCTCAGCTTCCCCACTTGTGAAATGAAGGAGTAATTAATGCCAACCTCACAGAGGTGCTGTGAGGCAAAATTCATTCATGTTTGTGAAGCATTTTGAGATGCTCAGAATGAAAGCACTATGGAAAGGAGGTGTATGTAATCAAAGGGTGTCATGTAAAGCCTTTACTGGATGCCTGTGCCACACTGCTCCTCATCATCATTGTACAGTGACTGGATGGATAATATCTAAAGCATTATGGTTGTCTACTGAAATTGATGCTTTGAAGGTCTGTGAATTGGGGCTGGTCACCAGAAAGGTGATAAAGAAGTTTCTTTCAGGCAGGAGATGCCTGAATGGCTGTATGTAGACTGAATAATTATTCACAGTGGATGCTAATCAATAGAGCAAAATTCTAATCAAGTGATTGCAAAGTCTCCAGAGGAGATTCAATACACGAAAAACAAACAAACAATAGGGGGTACCGTGTTTAGAAGTGAAGAGAATGGATGCTTGGAACTGAATCTGGAGGTCCAGAGGTATCCTGCACCAGGTATCCTTCTCCTATTGGGTGAACTGCTAGCTGGCTTGTCTTATGAATGGAGGATCACATGTAGTCTGGGTGTTTCATGCTGGGAGAGAGAGATTTGGGGGAGCCATCCTTTGTGAGACAGGGGAATGTTTGGTTATTTAAGTTGAAGCTCTAGAAGTGTGTTAGGATTTTATTTTTATGTAACCATTTGTTTACATTAATTTTTCTTGCTGCTTCTCAAATCTCTGATCTTGGTGAATTAAACTCTACTTGTTTTCACTGTCAATGTATCGAAGTGTGTGAAATGGAGCGGTGATGCTGAGGTGAAACTGGTAAGGTGGTGTGTAGCAAACCTCTGAATTCTGTGAGTGTCCAGTGGAACAGGGGCTGGACATTCTGGGGATGCACAGAGGGCTGGGCAGTTGGAGGGTACCGATTGCTTATCTGTAGAAGGACAGTGGATCCTGGATGGGGTGAGAAGGGTGTGCTTGTGTTTCCTGTGACTAGCAGAGTCAGGAGCTGACACTTGGCAGGCACAGAGAAGGCTTCCTCATGGTAAGGGCAGGTGGTGGTGAGGTCCCTCACAACCCTGGGTACCCTCGGGAGGTGTCATAAAGGGTCCATAGCACTTCAGAGAATGCCTGGTCCTTTGTAGTCCAGGGCCCTTTGTTCAAAGTTGACTAGACCCATCTTCCATCCACTCTAAAATCACTCCTCAATGGTCAGATGTCTTGGCTCCATCTCATTCTCTAACTCACTGTCCATCTGGGTTTGGGGACTGAGAGGAATCCTCAGGCAAAGGTTCAAGAAGAACAGGCAGAGGAAGTCTGGGTTGTTGATATTTATAGTTCTCAAGAGGGAAATCTTCCCAGGACACCTGAATATTGGAAAGTTTAGAACAGAGAACAAAGAAGCAAAACAAACAAACAAAAACCCAAACAAACCCCACAACATCCCCAAAATTCTTGCAATTAGCCATCTGCTTTAACTCTGGTTTTACACTCAGTTCCTAAGCACATCTCTGGAGATGATAGACGACCATGCCTGTGTTAGTTCTGTTGGTTTTTGTTTATTTCAGGACCCTATTTTCAGAAAACTGCAGGGAGCCAACAGAAGTCTCCCAAGATTCCCTCAGTGTAGCCCATCTATCAGAGCTTATATAAAAAATGATTACAGAAACCACCACTGAAACAACGGATCTCTTATTAACTAGGGGGAATTGGAATGGGATGAACCAAGGGAATGGGGGGGAACGATTAATACTGAACAGATTCAACCACACACTCTTTCACACAGGAATTACGATGGGATGAGTGATAACTGGTCTCTGTAGACCCTGTCCAGAAGCTGCTGTTGAGACCAAGAACACCGACCTCCCGGACCATGATCACCACTGGAACCGCTGCCACAGCGGAGGGTGGGGATGGACGACGATGCATCAGGTGAGAGGCCTAACTAGCTTCCCACCCTGACCCCCTTTGCGACGTCCTGTCTGCGAGTGTGAGCCCTAATCACTCCAGGTAAAACCCCGTGAAGGTAGGTATGCTTCCCTTAAAATTACAGACATACCCCAACAATAAACCAGACCTTTTCCCTTTAGAGGTGAGCCCTTGTCTAGGCGGATAACGGGGTCTGACTGCTTCCCAAGGTCTGAAGCAAGCAGCAACCTCCTCTCAGCCTCTCTCCCCATCCCCCATTGCCTAGCAACGGGCCACTAGATTTCCCGCCTCTTCGTTCCTGAAGGGAACGAGAAGGCTGTCCAACATGGCGGATGACTTGTCCTTTTACAAACACAAAATGGCGGACCATCATAAACACCATTACCAAGTATCCGCTCATAATTTGAATAGGTGGAACTCACACCTGGAGCAGCCAGAGAAGCCTTGAGTTGAGCCGGCAGATGGCCAGCTATGCCAGCCCCTCCAAAGAGATGGTTTGTTCTCTGGTAAGGCTTAGTTTCTAGTTACTTTCCCTTGAAATTCTGGCTGGAGGGCTGCATAAGGCTTCTCTCAAGGCTTCATTACTTTATATTCTATTCTGCATGTAAAATTTGTTTGTACTTATTCGCTGCTCTTTTGCCCCCCGCCCTTCCAATATTTGCTTGGACAAGCTGCTTGTCTGTACTGCATTGTTGGTTCTCTGGCTGGGCTAGATGATAGGATGTTTCTGCAACATGGTGCTTGGACTTGGCTCAGTTGTTCCTTCCTGAGTGTTGCTGAGCTGCGTCTGTACTGAGAGGCACGTTGTGTTCCTGATATCTCAGTGCTGGTCTCTTTCTTTCAGAGCTTCCTGTATAAGGCGCTAGGAATGTCCTTAGCAGCTTGTGAGGACCTGGTCTGTGTGAAATCACAAATTCATACACTTCTGAATTCATACAGACAACAGATTATATGGAAGCCCCTGAGAGACAGGTGAGGACTCTGTCCCTCCCACTCTTTACCAAGTAATTCCTGAATGCTCCCTGTGGGGCTCTGCTCTGAGTTGGCCTGGGACAGATGCCATTTTGTTTCCTATCCTCTTCATTGCTATTTCACTCAGCCCCCGCTCCCCATGTGTTTCAGGCCTGATTTTCACTTTACGCCACTTCAGGTGAAATGAGTGCACTCGTGGGATCTATCAGACACCTGGTTCGATCCTAACCCGTATTTTTCTTGGGTGACAGGGAGTCATTTCCATCCTCACAGTCTGTGCTGAGAGCCACTTGGACCTCACCTTGAATGCACTTCAGGAGTTGGGGGCTGCAGTGAGTAAGGTTAAGATTTCTGGGTTCATCGGCCGCCTGAAGGTAAAGGAGCCAGGGGGTTCTCTCAAACTTCCTCTTCCTCTAAAGCAGGGGCAGCAGCCCCATGGTAGTGTCGGCTCTGCTCAGCTAGCATTGTCCCCCAATGTACACGTTCTACGTGATGCCTGCAGTTAAGCAGAGAGGAGCACAATCTGGAGCTTAGGGGTTCCCAAATGATTATCGTCTGTCTCATGGCTTGAGCGCCCCTCCCATGCACAATGTGTGGGAGCTACATCAGTCGCTTGCATGGAAAAGCTTTGAAGGTATTTGTAGCTGTTTTTTATTCCAGGTTAGTACCCGGAAATGAGGAGGTCTTGCAAGCGGCATGTGGCTAACCAACCCGCTTTAGGTAAACCACCAGTGGTCTACGGATGACAATTAGGGAACCTCTGATTTAGAGCAGTGGTTCTCAACCTTTCCAGATTAGTGTCCCCCTTTCAGCAGTCTGATTTGTCTTGTGTCCCCCAAATTTCACCTCACTTAAAAACTACTTGCTTACAAAATCAGGCATAAAGTTGTCATAGCACATTATTCCTGAAAAAAAGGCTGCTTATTTTCCCATTTTTACCCTCGAATTAGAAAATAAATCAACTGGAATCGAAATATTGCACCTGCATTTCAGTGGGCAGTATATAGAGTAGTCTAAAGAAGCCATTGTATGAAATTTGAGTTAGTAAATTTGCAATTGCTTTCTTTGCAGTTTGCTGTAAAACTAGGCAAATATCTAGATGAGTTGATATACCCCCTGGAACACCTCTGCAGACCCTCAGGGGTACACAAGTACCCCTGGTTGAACACCACTGATCTAGAGGATAGAGCAGGAGACTAGGCCTCCTGGCTTCGATTGCTGGCTGTGACATTTACTCTCTGTGCAGCCTTAGGCAAAACATTTAGCACCTGATCTTGTACCCACCAGTGTCAGTGACTAAGCTCCTGTGTACTTCACTGCTGTGGGTTCAGCCTTTTCGGCTCTCTGTGTCAGAGCTACCCAGTGGGAATGATGGAGATACTAATCTCCCTATCTCACACAGTTATTATATTGCTTACATACTTTTTTGCAAGTGGTTTGAGATCTTTGGCTGAAAAGAATTTTGCAAGTGCGAGCTGATATTGCTGCTGTGAGCAATTTCTTGGTCAGCAGCGGATCAGAATTCCAAGTCCAAATGAATCTGAAGTGACATTGTCCCTAGTGACGTTTCCGATTGTCTAGGACTACCACCATGGGACAAGAGGCAAGACTCGCAGCACCCTGATGCTGACATACAGCAACGTGGCTGTCCATGCTCCAAAAGAGCAGCTTCTATCCTGAGTAGAGGCAGACATCACAGGGAATGTCCTTCACCATTACAGAACCAGTTATCAGGTAAGAGCTTTTGCGTGACAACTGTGAGGGGCATTACCCTGAAGTTATAGCATTGCCTCTGAGTTTACAGAGAGAGGGCTTGTATTTTCTAAAACTCTCCTTTGAGCAATAATTTGTCACATAACTGAAATTTAAAACTGTAATGGATGGAGCATGAGCTGTCACTTGTTGTTTCATTTTTGTTGCTCTTCTTTGTATTTTCTCTAGTTTTTCTATATTCTTCTGAAATTTTGTCGACCCACAGCTACACAGTAATTCAGATGCAGCCACACTCAGGCTATTCAGAATAACACTCTAACTCCCCTAATATGTATGTGTATCTAGCTCTATCTTTTGCTAGCCAAGAGAGAATGGTGCTAACTTGTATTTAGTTTATTTGCTGTCACTCTGTTTCTTGGACTCACTACTTCCCTTACCTCTTCTCTGTTGTCTTGTTTGTCTGTGTGCTCATTATTTCTGTTCCCTAGGTGTCTGACTGCTGGTACTGACTCTCCTCTCCGTGCAAAATCGCCATGTCACTTTGCCATTCAATTCTGCCCTGTCTAAGTGAGTCTCTCATTTAGCCATTGTCAAAAAAGTTGAACCAAACGGATATCTTCCAGGAGTTCACAAATGCAAATATTCCGTAGGATGGCCCCTGATCTTGACCTCTGCAAAACACCCCCTCTGGATACATTTCCTGCCTTTTGGAAGATTTAACAATCATGATTTCTTTCTGCTCCATATTCGCCAGCCAGGCCATTTTGAGGATGTGTGTTATGTGGGACTATAGACATTGCTAATAGCTGTATTGCATTTTGTTTTTCAGGTGCTGGGCATCGCTGTTACAAACAAGGTAAATTCGAAATAATCTGCCCACAGATCTTTGCCTTTTCTATACCCAAGTTGCTTGTTTAAATTGCTCAGAGCTTGATTTCCTTGCTACATCAAGCAGGAGTCCTGGCTGCTCTGGTGTAAGTGGCCCTGGATTTCTTTCATGAACCTGGGTTTTCTCTTCTTCTGAGGTGGGTGCAGACCTGGGGTCCTCTGCCTTCTGGGACACCTCTCTCCTCTCCTGAGGGTATGTCTACACTACGGAATAAGGTCGAATTTATAGAAGTCGGTTTTTTAGAAATCGGTTTTATATATTCGAGTGTGTGTGTCCCCACAGAAAATGCTCTAAGTGCATTATGTGCATTAACTCAGCGGAGCGCTTCCACAGTACCGAGGCTAGAGTCAACTTCCAGAGTGTTGCACTGTGGGTAGCTATCCCACAGTTCCCGCAGTCTCCGCTGCCCATTGGAATTCTGGGTTGAGATCCCAATGCCTGATGGGGCTAAAACAGTGTCGCGGGTGGTTCTGGGTACATATCGTCAGGCCCCCGTTCCCTCCCTCCCTCCGTGATAGCAAGGGCAGACAATCATTTCGCGCCTTTTTTCATGAGTTACCTGTGCAGACGCCATACCACGGCAAGCATGGAGCCCGCTCACCCTATGTCTCCTGGGTGCTGGCAGACGCAGTACGGCTTTGCTACACAGTAGCAGCAACCCCTTCCCTTGTGGCAGCAGACGGTGCAATAGCACTGGTAACCCTCATTGTCATGTCCAAGGTGCTCCTGGCCACGTTGGCCGGGAGCGCCTGGACAGACATGGGCGCAGGGACTAAATTTGGAGTGACTTGACCAGGTCATTCTCTTTAGTCCTGCAGTCAGTCCTATTGAACCGTCTTATGGTGAGCAGGCAGGCGATACGGATTGCTAGCAGTCGTACTGTACCATCTTCTGCCAGGCAGGCAAGAGATGAGGATTGCTAGCAGTCGTATTCTACCATCTTCTGCCAGGCAGGCAAGAGATGAGGATGGCTAGCAGTTTTACTGTTCCATCTTCTGCCGAGCAGCCATGAGATGTGGATAGCATGCAGTCCTTCTGCACCATCTGCTGCCAGCCAAAGATGTAAAAGATAGATGGAATGGATCAAAACAAGAAATAGACCAGATTTGTTTTGTACTCATTTGCTTCCCCCCCTCCCCTGTCTAGGGGACTCATTCCTCTAGGTCACACTGCAGTCACTCACAGAGAAGGTGCAGCGAGGTAAATCTAGCCATGTATCAATCAGAGGCCAGGCTAACCTCCTTGTTCCAATAACAACGATAACTTAGGTGCACCATTTCTTATTGGAACCCTCCATGAAGTCCTGCCTGAAATACTCCTTGATGTAAAGACACCCCCTTTGTTGATTTTAGCTCCCTGAAGCCAGCCCTGTAAGCCATGTCGTCAGTCACCCCTGCCTCCGTCAGAGCAACGGCAGACAATCGTTCCGCGCCTTTTTTCTGTGCGGACGCCATACCAAGGCAAGCATGGAGGCCGCTCAGCTCACTTTGGCAATTAGGAGCACATTAAACACCACACGCATTATCTGGAACCTGGCAAAGCGATACCGGGCGAGGAGGCGACGTCAGCGCGGTCACGTGAGTGATCAGGACATGGACACAGATTTCTCTGAAAGCATGGGCCCTGACAATGCATGCATCATGGTGCTAATGGGGCAGGTTCATGCTGTGGAACGCCGATTCTGGGCTCGGGAAACAAGCACAGACTGGTGGGACCGCATAGTGTTGCAGGTCTGGGACGATTCCCAGTGGCTGCGAAACTTTCGCATGCGTAAGGGCACTTTCATGGAACTTTGTGACTTGCTTTCCCCTGCCCTGAAGCGCATGAATACCAAGATGAGAGCAGCCCTCACAGTTGAGAAGCGAGTGGTGATAGCCCTGTGGAAGCTTGCAACGCCAGACAGCTACCGGTCAGTTGGGAATCAATTTGGAGTGGGCAAATCTACTGTGGGGGGCTGCTGTGATGCAAGTAGCCCACGCAATCAAAGATCTGCTGATATCAAGGGTAGTGACCCTGGGAAATGTGCAGGTCATAGTGGATGGCTTTGCTGCAATGGGATTCCCTAACTTTGCTGCAATGGGATTCCCTAACTGTGGTGGGGCCATAGACGGAACCCATATCCCTATCTTGGCACCGGAGCACCAAGCCGCCGAGTACATAAACCGCAAGGGGTACTTTTCGATAGTGCTGCAAGCTCTGGTGGATCACAAGGGACGTTTCACCAACATCAATGTGGGATGGCCGGGAAAGGTGCATGACGCTCACATCTTCAGGAACTCTGGTCTGTTTCAAAAGCTGCAGGAAGGGACGTTATTCCCAGACCAGAAAATAACTGTTGGGGATGTTGAAATGCCTATAGTTATCCTTGGGGACCCAGCCTACCCCTTAATGCCATGGCTCATGAAGCCGTACACAGGCAGCCTGGACAGTAGTCAGGAGCTGTTCAACTACAGGCTGAGCAAGTGCAGAATGGTGGTAGAATGTGCATTTGGACGTTTAAAGGCGCGCTGGCGCAGTTTACTGACTCGCTTAGAGCTCAGCAAAACCAATATTCCCACTGTTATTACTGCTTGTGTGTGCTCCACAATATCTGTGAGAGTAAGGGGGAGACGTTTATGGTGGGGTGGGATTTTGAGACAAATCACCTGGCTGCTGGTTACACTCAGCCAGACACCAGGGCGGTTAGAAGAGCACAGGAGGGCGCGGTACGCATCAGAGAAGCTTTGAAAACCAGTTTCATGACTGGCCAGGCTACGGTGTGAAAGTTCTCTTTGTTTCTCCTTGATGAAAGCCCCCGCCCCTTGGTTCACTCTACTTCCCTGTAAGCTAACCACCCGCCCCTCCTCCCTTCAATCACCGCTTGCAGAGGCAATAAAGTCATTGTTGCTTCACATTCATGCATTCTTTATTCATTCATCACACAAATAGGGGGATGACTACCAAGGTAGCCCAGGAGGGGTGATGGAGGAGGAAAGGAAAATGCCACACAGCACTTTAAGCACAGCACTTTAAAAGTTTACAACTTTAAAATTTATTGAATGACAGCCTTCTTTTTTTTGGGCAATCCTCTGTGGTGGAGTGGCTGGTTGGCCGGAGGCCCCCCCACCGCGTTCTTGGGCGTCTGGGTGTGGAGGCTATGGAACTTGGGGAGGAGGGCGGTTGGTTACACAGGGGCTGTAGTGGCAGTCTGTGCTCCAGCTGCCTTTGCTGCAGCTCAACCATACACTGGAGCATACTGGTTTGGTCCTGCAGCAGCCTCAGCATTGAATCCTGCCTCCTCTCATCACGCTGCCGCCACATTTGAGCTTCAGCCCTCTCTTCAGCCCGCCACTTACTCTCTTCAGCCCACCACCTCTCCTCCCGGTCATTTTGTGCTTTTCTGCACTCTGACATTATTTGCCTCCACGCATTCGTCTGTGCTCTGTCAGTGTGGGAGGACAGCATGAGCTCGGAGAACATTTCATAGCGAGTGCGTTTTTTTTTCTTCCTAAGCTTCACTAGCCTCTGGGAAGGAGAAGATCCTGTGATCATTGAAACACATGCAGCTGGTGGAGAAAAAAAAAAGGGACAGCGGTATTTAAAAAGACACATTTTATAAAACAGTCGCTACACTCTTTCAGGGTAATCCTTGCTGTTAACATTACATACAAAACACATGTGCTTTCGTTACAAGGTCGCATTTTGCCTCCCCCCACCGCGTGGCTACCTCCTCAACCTTCCCCCCTCCCTGTGGCTAACAGCGGGGAACATTTCTGTTTAGCCACAGGCAAACAGCCCAGCAGGAATGGGCTCCTCTGAGTGTCCCCTGAAGAAAAACACTCTATTTGAACCAGGTGACCATGAATTATATCTACTCTCCTGAGGATAACACAGAGAGATAAAGAACGGATGTTGTTTGAATGCCAGCAAACATAAACTGCAATGCTTTGTTCTACAATGATTCCCAAGTACGTGTTACTGGCCTGGAGTGGTAAAGTGTCCTACCATGAAGGACGCAATAAGGCTGCCCTCCCCAGAAACCTTTTGCAAAGGCTTTAGGAGTACATCTAGGAGAACCGCGAATGCCAGGGCAAAGTAATCCTTTCACATGCTTGCTTTTAAACCATGTATAGTATTTTAAAAGGTACACTAACCAGAGGTCCCTTCTCCGCCTGCTGGGTCCAGGAGGCAGCCTTGGGTGAGTTCGGGGGGTACTGGCTCCAGGTCCAGGGTGAGAAACAGTTCCTGGCTGTTGGGAAAACAGGTTTCTCCGCTTGCTTGCTGTGAGCTATCTACAACCTCCTCCTCCTCATCATCATCATCTTCGTCCCCAAAACCTGGTTCCGTATTGCCTCCATCTCCATTGAAGGAGTCAAACAACACGGCTGGGGTAGTGGTGGCTGAACCCCCTAAAATGGCATGCAGCTCATCATAGAAGCGGCATGTTTGGGGCTCTGACCTGGAGAGGCCGTTCGCCTCTCTGGTTTTCTGGTAGGCTTGCCTCAGCTCCTTCAGTTTCACACGGCACTGCTTCGGGTCCCTGTTATGGCCTCTGTCCTTCATGCCCTGGGAGATTTTGACAAAGGTTTTGGCATTTCGAAAACTGGAACGGAGTTCTGATAGCACGGATTCCTCTCCCCAAACAGCGATCAGATCCCGTACCTCCCGTTCGGTCCATGCTGGAGCTCTTTTGCGATTCTGGGACTCCATCATGGTCACCTGTGTTGATGAGCTCTGCATGGTCACCTGCAGCTTGCCACGCTGGCCAAACAGGAAATGAGATTCAAAAGTTCGCGGTTCTTTTCCTGTCTACCTGGCCAGTGCATCTGAGTTGAGAGTGCTGTCCAGAGCAGTCACAATGGGCACTCTGGGATAGCTCCCGGAGGCCAATACCATCGAATTGTATCCACAGTACCCCAAATTCGAGCCAGCAAGGTCGATTTAAGCGCTAATCCACTTGTCAGGGGTGGAGTAAGGATATCAATTTTAAGAGCCCTTTAAGTCGAAATAAAGGGCTTCATTGTGTGGACGGGTGCAGGTTTACATCGATTTAACGCTGCTAAATTCGACCTAAAGTCCTAGTGTAGACCAGGGCTGAGGCTAGATTTAATTCCTGATCTTTATCTTCTGGACTCTGGTTCTTCTCTCCGTTTCTCATCCACATCCTCTTGTTTCTCCTTCTGGATTATGTAGGACATGTACCTAAAATTAACCTTCATCCAGAATGTCATGGAGATTAGCTGTGCCATTTTGGAGACCAGAGACTCCCAGAAGTTCGAATTCTCTTACAAACTGCAGCTCCTTGGCTACATGCTGGTCAGTGATGAGGAGCTTTGAGGACTGAAGTACAAAGGAGTTTGTTGTAATGTCATAAGACTGGGTTTCCAGGTAGATGTTGTTTTATCCATTGGCTGTGACTGTACCACTGCAGTCTCATAAGCTACCTGCATGGAACCCAGAATGCTGCTGGGTCCACTCTGAGCTTGGCAGGGATGCCGACCTATTGTGGGCTGTAAGTGGCAGGAATGGCTTGTGTCTGGGGAGTTATCTTTCTGTATAGCCTGCAGATGGCCCTATGGTCCATTTCTGAGGGAGAGAGCCTGCCGAGCACAGTGTCTGTTTATTACAGGTCTGGCATATGGCCCTGTTTCAGGGTGTGAGTGGAAGGCCTCTCTGCCTTTCAAGTCCAGTTTGCTACAAGGCAATTCTTGCCATTGGACATCTGAGGTAGGCTATTTTCTGCCATATTTCCTGGCACTGTGACATCATCCTCTTTGCTAATTCATGAGTGTCAGGTTGGGAGCAGTCTGATGCCTGCCGGGTTTGGCTCACATGCTGCTCACCAGCAGAACTTTAGTTCTTGAGGGTTTGAATGTGTCCATTTGGAGGTTTGTGCTTGAAAGACACAAACTTGGAGGTTGTGGGGCATGCAGTCCAATGCAGGAGAGTTCAGATGGGGAGGGAGTTGTCTGGCTAGCTGGCAGGGGGAAGGAAGCTTGTGGGTTTCTCTAAAAAGGGGACTTGAAGCTTTAGCTTTACTTCTCGATGAGCCAATACTTAATAGAGGTGCAAAGAGGTGCTCAGCTGCAAAGTGAAGTGTTGTTTGCATGTGGGGTATTAGATTGGGACAATCTCCAGTCATTGGACCCATTTCTTTTACTTGGAAGTGGTACTGAGTCTAATGCATGACTTTTCTCTCTCTCTCTTTCTTCTGCCAGCAAACTCAAACCATCTTTGATCTTGGAAGAAAACTGTGAGCTCCTTGATCAGTGTTTGAAAAGTTTGTTTCCCCTCCCTCCCTTGGAGAAGATGATGAAAGAGGAAGGCGAGACAGTAAAGGATGCTCTGCCTATACAGGTACGTGACAACAATTCTCCGCAGGCACCATCCACTGTATTTCTGCCCAGCAGGCACTGGGTGATGGCAGTCACACATGGCCTCCCTGGCAAGGTTATGGTTAGCTTTCCCCAGCCCCAACACACATTATCTGTGCTGAGCCTCACTCCTTCTCTTCTGGTTTCAGTCACTGTACGTAGAGTCCTTGAAAGCCCTTGGCAAGCTAATGAAGACTTTGCTGGAGGAAGAACCAACCACACACTGGTTCCAGGAAATGTTTCAAGTGAGTAGACCATTGAACCGTGGTGGAGATTGTTTCTTGTGTTACAGCAGGGAAGAGTCAGAGATTTAGGGGGTCAAGCTTCAGTTGTGGAGGGATTTTCCACAATGGAGTGAATTTTAGGGAGAAAGCACCAAATTCTTCCTGGGATAAGCGGGCATATGCCCCATTGAAATCCACGAAGCTATGCCATTTTATGCCAGGGCTGGATTGGGACCAACTTCTTACAATGTAGTTGACACTACTTGGACTGGCAAGAAAATCACCACTGCAGTAGACAAATCCAAGAGAACCAATTGAAACTGATCACTTCTTCTTAGAGAAATTTATTCATACTGAGTCACGCCCTGTGTATGGAAACTCATTCAGAGGAGACTTCCTGTTCCTCAGACATGAACAGAATATCTTGAAGAGCTGAGGGGTGGGGAGTTTGATGCACCTTCAGTACAAAAATGAAGTCATAAAAGGAGCTGGGCTGGGGGGACTTCTCTGCTCTTCTTCAAATTAATAAAAAGAAATGCTCCTCTCTGTCATTTGGCCACTCCACGTGGGAGAAGTTGCCCAGGAAACAGAACACAGCAGCAGACATCGAACAGCATGCAATGTGGTAGACCACTCCCGTCAGACAGTCAACAGAAGACATCACCTACACAGGCCTAGATTCATCTCTCATGTAACTCCTTTGGCTTCAATCACCAGAGGTGAATCTGGTCCCTGGGACTTGAATATCTAAGGTGCTCTTCCATTAAACATGTAATTCCTTTGCTCCATGGAGGTCAGATGCTTTGGAGAGGGATTTTAGTGACAATTAAACCTGTTTAAGAGGAACGTTTGGGAGGGATTTTCTGGTACTAACTCTGTCCAATCCCGTGCTCTACCAACAGCTACTAGAGGCATCCTTCAGTTCAGCGAAGGAGTGGGAGAGAGAAAGGGCCTTGCAGGCCACCATCCAGCTGCTGACTGCCTATCAAGAGACAGTTCATAGCACAGTGACTGTAGCTTTCCTCTTCCTTGAGCTGACTTCCCTGCTTATATCCGATCTGACACTCAATGCAAATGCATGAAAAATACTTCCAGGGCAACAGCTGGGATCTCAAGGTGACTAAGATCCCTCTGCTTCCATAAGAGAGATTTACACAACAATGCTGTGACCACACTCCAGGCAGACTGCAAGAAGTAGAGGGCAGACAATCCCCCAAACTGATGGCTTGTTCTAGAATTAGATTCACCAAGTCAACAGCAGAGGAGCTTGCACCCTAGTTAACAAGATGCCAAAAATGGTCCCTTTCTGGCATTCCAGATCTTGGCTCCCATGTAAACAGCCCAGTCTAATATGGTGAATCAGGTATTCAGTAACCCCGCACTATATGTGAGGTTCACCGATCATAAAGGACCAGATGCTTATGCCCAGGTCAATGTGAATCTCAGGTCTTTCCTAAATATCATGCTGTCAGCCAATCCTTAATAACTAAATCTAAGACTTATTGTTAAAAGAGAATTGCAAATGGTTAAAAGATCAATATCCCTACAAGTGACTTTCAGTGTTCAGAGTTCAGGATCACAACCGTGATGGAATAAACTACTGGCTTGTACAAGTCTCTCTGGAATCATCCCAACAGATCAGAATCCAAAGGCAGCTGAGATGTAAAGTCTCTTAGATTTTTCCATGCATTTTCCCAGGTTCTTCCAAATGATGATTTGGAAGCTCTCTGTCCTATGGCTTACACTTTCCCTGTTCAAAGTTTAAGGAGACTAGAGATGACAGGATCAGGCCCAAGCCTTCTCTTTTCTAGCTATTCTAGCAGGCTGACAAGCCTACCTCACAGAAATTGTCACAGCAGGATCTTCCCCCGAGAGAGAATAGGCAATGCAGATCGCCTGTTGTACATTGCTTTGAAGCTAATCTTCTATTTCCTGTGCATAAACACTAAATTAGTTATACTCATTCACATAAGGTGATTAGTTGTTCTTCCATTGTAACACAGATAGTTAAGATGAAGACAATGTAGAAATTATTAGTTTCCTGCAGTATCTTACTACTTTGATGTTAAGGTTAACTGAACACCCTGCACACACAATTAAGACATGAAAGGGAATTAGCATCTATAAGCTAATTTGGTTACATTGTGAATCTTCTAACCGCATATAGATCAACACCACAAATACACGTAGCATCTATTGTTCGTTTTTGAATGACTTGATTGCTAGTCTAATACATCTCTTTGAAATTCACATGCAAATGAACTGTCTTGATACAGTAGAAGTGCCTCTTAAGTTCTTATGGGTCATACACAGATTGCCTGGTCTGCCAGTGTCACAAATTCATTCTTGGTTCTTATGTTCCCATGGTGCGAAAGGTGAATTTCTATTTAATCGGCTAAGAACATAAAACATAAGAATGGCTAACCTGCCTCTCACAAAAGAATGGTTCATCTAGCCCAGTATCCTGTCTTCTGACAGTGGTGGGTGCCAGATGCTTCAGAGGGAATGAACAGAACAAGGCAATTGTGGAGTAAACCATCCCCTGTTGGACAGTCCCAGCCCCAGCTTCTGGCAGACCCGAGGTTTAGAGATGCCCAGATCATGGGGTTGCATCCCAGACCATGTTAGCTAATAGCCATTGGTAGACCTATCCTCCGTGAACTCATCTAATTCTTTTTTGAACCCAGTGATACTTTTGGCCTTCACAACATCTCCCTGGCAATGAATCCCACAGGTTGACTGCATTGTGTGAAGAAATGCTGCCTTTTGTTTGTTTTTTAAACCTGCTGCCTATGAATTTCATTGGGTGACCCCTTATTTAGCCCTTCACCAAACACAAGAACAACACTTCCTTATTGACTTTCTCTACACCAGTCATGATTTTATAGCCCTCTGTTATATTCACTTTTAGTTGTCTCTTTTCCAAGCTGAAACGTCCCTCTTTTCAATGTCTCCTCATATGAGAAGTTGTCCCAGATACCTAATAATTTGTTCCTCTTCTCTGTATTTCTTCCAATTCTAACACATCTTTTTTGAGATGAGATGACCAAAACTGCACACAGTATTCAAGGTGTGGGGGTACTGTAGATTTATGTAGGGTGGGTTTTTTTTTTTTTTTTTTTTGACTGCATGTTGAGCAGATGCTTTCAGAGAACTGTACACAATGATTCTGAGGACTTTTTCTTGAGTGATAACAGCTAATTTAGACCCCATCTGTTTGTATGTACAATTGGGATTGTTTTCTGATGTGCATTACCCAGTACAGTACAGGAATTGGAGGCACAATGTTACCAGATGTGCCCATTACTTTGGGGTAGGTTCATTGATTAGGGTTACTCTTCTGGGGGCGGGCACGTTCTGTACTTCTATTAATGTGCTGCTTATGTCACTTGTGTGTTCACGTGGCACTCTACTTCTCCCTTCTGCAAGTGCCCTCCCAATGGAGCTACCCTGCAGGACCTCGGTTCCCCAGGGCCGGGTTCCTTCAGCCCTGGAACTAGATGAACATGCGTGTGCACACGCACGCTAGCAGAGCAAGTCTGAGTGGACCAGGTCAATCAGCACTCTCCAGCTGATCCCCCTCATATGTCCCTGTACTCAACGGGCTGGGTTAAGGAGCACTTTCAAGCTAGTACTCTTATGCGCCCCTGGTCTCAAGAGGCTGGGTTGAGCAGCAATTTCAGCTGCTCCCCTCTTATGTGCCCCAAGGTTAGCATGTCCTATAACAGTTTCACGTTACACCTGTACTGGTAGTAACACACTTGATGAGCAAACCCCACAGTATTTTTGGGCACTACCGGGATCTTTAGCTTAGGTAAAAGAAGCATTGCTGCAGAATAAATAAGGGAAGCTAAAAACACAAAAGAGTATAAAATTCAGAGAGGGAGGGCAACCAGCTGAACCATAAATGTTATTTATTGAATAATAGTGAAAACTACAGAAGGGGGGCTAAACAAACAACAGTTACATTGTAAAGGTTAATACCTGGGGTAGAAAAGAAAACAGAGCGGGAGGGATCTCACCCACTCCACGACCCTTGAACTGGTCGGGGTTCCCAGGTGATGGTGGTAGCTCAGGGTCCTGAGTGCTGGAGACAGGCAGAGCCCCCCGCACAATCAGTCAGGAAATGGAATCCCAGTGGAACTGATGCAGAGCTTGGGTCTATACATCAGAACCCTTACTTGGGCATAGGTAGGGGGTTTTGTAGAGAAAATACAAGGGTTCCAGGGAGAATACTAGATTTGTTTATGGGTAAACTGATGACTCAAGGGTTTTCTTTAGGCTAGACAATAGGAGCTGATTGCTCTTGGCTATGGATGGTGTTTTCTTCCAGGGAGCTCACACAGCAACTAGGCTGCTTCAGTATTTGGGAATATTAATTCAAGATTTATTACTACAATTGGTCTGATAATTGCTGAGCTGGGTGTGTGCAGGAGTAGGTTCATTAGCATCTGGAGCAGGGATTCCTATGATGCAGTGCATTCCTGCTTTTCTGGTCCCAGAGTTCAGTGCGGTTCTCTGTTCCTCATTCTTTATGCCAATCCCTGTCCCATCTTTCATGCAGATGAGGCTCGGGGAGTTGTCTCTGTTCTTCATTCTGTATGCAAATGGAGATGGCTTAATCTTGTCACCCTTGTCAGGAGGGGTCTAGGTGTGTCTCCCAATGCCCTTCATTGTTCTCTGCAAGCCTTTTCCCTGATCGGTTTTGGTTCCAACAGACTGGGGTGGGGTGTGTCCTTCATGAGTCAGACAGGCTAGATACTGTGCCCTGGTTTCCCAAAAACACAGAGATGAGTGGTATCAAGTCCCGTCCCCCCCGTCCATCCCCACCCCCCCGCCGTTGATGGGGTGCTTGTGCTGAGCAAGTATCCCGATCACATCCTTACTCCATGATACTGGGTCTGATCTTCCATGCATTGCAGCTGCCGCATCAGTCATGGTATCCAACAAACCAGCAGAATCAGACCAATTGTTAGTATAATTTGGAAACCAATGATCACCTCAATGGGGTGAAGCATGATATTTAAAAGACCTGTTGCACTGGGGCTCCGCTTAACCAAAGTCTCCCACCGAGAGTGATGGCCTGTATTTTTACCTTAATGGCAATGAGACCCATTCCCAGTGAAATGGGGGAAACCTCCTTGTAGAGCTCAGGAGAGGCATTTAAATGTTGTACGGTCCATATAGGCACAGTAAACTTTATATCTCAAGTAACAATGGTGGTTACATAATCAAAACAGCGATTAACATAAGGCACCATGGGTGTCCATTAATCAATACAATATTACATCTTGTCCGTCCACACACACACACACACACATATGATTTACTAACATAGACAATAACAGACCCCTCTTCCTTCATAACATTAAAGGAACAGTGAGACTTATTCCCAGATTACTCATTCATCCCAATCCTTATGGCTATTTCCAAGCAAGGGAGCAGATGCAGGTGCAATGTGAGAGATATTCATGCCCTCTAAGTGGGTTTGAACCTCCTTCAGAGAAGTCTGAGGTTGAAGAACCAAATGTTCTTGTTGATCCAATTTCAATACATGGGGTCCTGAAACTGGGGCTCTTAAATGTCAGAGGGGAGCAAGGTGTGTGATCAGAGGGTTGAAATTTAAAACTGTTTTTTGTTGTTGGCCTAATTCCCCTCTGTACAAACTGGTCTCATGAAATCCCTCCAAAATGGCCATATGCCTGTAGAATTTAAACCAAATTGCTGGCATGAGCTTGTGACAATGTGTGTCCTTTAATGAAACTACCCAGTCTGGGGGACCTTGCTGAATCAAGTAATGTCCAGCTAAAGTCCAGTTCAGTGGTTCCCAGTTTACAAGGAATCGTGTGATATTCTTGCCTGCTGGCGTGATCAGAGACAGCTGCAGTTCCTCTCTGGGTAATGGAGGCGTCTGAGTTCCAATAACAATGATGACACATAAGGGCATGGTTGTTCCGCAAACAGCAGAGGAAACCAGGGCTACCCTGCACCTTTCACCAGCCCGGAGGCTGTCACTGGGGGTGTTTGTCCCGTTCGAACTGGTAGTGATGCTGCAGGGCCAGGGGGTTGCTCCCATTCCCATAGAATCCATGCATGTGGCACAGCAATTTTGCTTCCTGGGCTTCAGCTGGCAAGCCCCTCCAGAGGCTCAGAGGGAGCCTGGACAGCATCAGACTCCAGACACTTATGAAGAGCAGGGTGCTGGTGCTCCAGTGGGATGTCATGGCTCCTGCAGGGGACTTGTGAGGGGGCAGAGAAGAGAGAAAAACTTCCCACACTCCCCGCCTATATATTGGGAGACTCTGGGATCAATATTACAGGGTGAACATGAAGCGGTGATCTATGTGAGGGTGGCCATAATAAGTCAAGGACTTTTCTGGCCTTTTCCTACCCTAACATCGGGGTACGCACTGACCAGCCCACTCGATGCATATTTTCCAACGGCTCAAAGCTGTTCCTTCTTGCTGGCCAAGAAGGGTGGCCGACAGGATGGAGAAGACAGTCTTTAGGGTCAGATGGTTTATCCTTCCGTTCTTTGAGCTGTGAAGAATGAAACCATTTCCGCCTGGGTTTTCCTTTTTTTTTTCATTCAGGAATTCTATCTGACAAACACTGGGGCTGGCCTGATTCACAATAGAGCAGCGGCCCTCCCAGGGATGTGTAAAGAGCTGCTTAGCAGTGACAGAGGCAGTGTTGGTTTTCGTAGGGATGGCTTCCACCCTGGATCTTTCTAAAACAAAGTCAGTGGATTTATACACAGTTAAGAACCTTGGGCAGCTGGAAACTAAACCAAATTTCTCAGCACCTACACTGTTGCTTGCTACAGGCAATGATTCATTCTGAACTAACTCAATCAACTCACTTCCACACCCTTCAGTTACAGCAAACTGCTTGCAAAAGGTAGCATGAGGTTTTATTCCTTCAGGAGCACTTCTAGGCAACAATTCAGTTTCTCCAGAAATTTTCTCCTTTCCCTTTTCAGCTAGGGGTGGCTCTACTGAAACATCTTCCCGAGCATCTTTCGGGGTTTCAGTTGAGTCCAGAACAACTTCTGAGACAACTGACAAATCCTCAGTCGGCATAAACTGAGAGGTACCTTCTGGCTGCTCCACCGAGAGAACCCTGGAGACATTGTCTCCCGCAGCAGTTAAACTGCTTTTCTGAGGAGACCAACAGTTTGAACTTCCCTCCCCCTTGTCACAGACCACATGGCTAGTCACAGACAAACACTGGGAGATTGGGATGGCTTTTTGAACATGCAAATTACCACTGCCAAGAGAAAAACGTGGGAGACAGTTTCTCCCTCATCCTCGCTGAGCTGAACCTGTTTAGTGGTGGGTCTCCCTTCGGAGATCCTGTCCACTAGCAATTGGGCTAACATCCCTGGGTTCCCTACTGTAGCCCTCACAGTGGGTCTCCTCCTCCATATGTTGAGCTGACGTCTTGCGATCAGCTGGGGAGGCCTGTGGGGAACTGGGCACCCCTTACTGATCATCAGACTCCCAGAGCCTCCACTTAGAAGAGGGGGCAGGGATCTGGCTTTGACAGGGAGTGGGCGTCGGGGATGCACTCCATATTGCGGCAGTGGGGTGTGGGGGAGCTCCCTGCATTAACTCCATTTTCTGCATGACCTGAGACAAAGCATTAATCAGGATGCTGAGAGGCTGGCAATCATATTTTCCCATATCCTCCCCTAAATTCACCAACTCCTTCCAAATCATGTTCCTAAGGGTCTCCTTGGGTCAGCGCTGCCCAGGGTTGTGGGAGGTAGGGGAATTAGAATTGGGAGGGTGCCTGGCAGAGTGAGGACCATTATTTGTAAATGTGATTAGCCTGCACGGGCTCTGAGGTAGTCTTTTTGCTTACTTGTGTTTTTAAGACATCAGTTTCTCGCAGCAAATCTCCTGCTTGTTTGATTTTTGCCACTAGTTCACTCCAGGTTGGGGGTTCTAAATCCACCGTCCCCATGGTCAATTTTGTCTGAGAATTTAGTCCTGCATAAGTGCTCTGTACTAATTCGTGTCCCTGATACTGGAAAGTGACAATCCCATTCTCTTCTGTCTGGGGTAATGAATCAGAGAGAGCTGCCAGCATTTTCTTTCCAATTAGGCAAGCTTCTGGGGCCTCTCCTGGTTTCTGCTCTTCCATTATTTTCCGTTTCATAAGGGAAGATGGAGGCAGTAATATTTTAAGACCACTTATCATCCATTCCCGGGGTTCAGAGGCAGTCTGCTCCCAAGAATCTATGCCTAGGTCTCGAGCATCTGCATCTCAAGGAGAGGCGCATAACTGAGCCAATTGGGTTAAGTCCATGCCAGCAGCAGAGGGGTACATTTGCCAAACACAGGCCAGCCATGCAAGGGCTGTGTCACAGCTCAGTGGCCCCAGTCTCTCAGCAATAGACTTGTCTACAAGCACAGAGAATATTTTCTTCATTTCAGTTTATTTAACCAGTTCTGTTCAATGACTAGTTTAGTCAAAGTTAAGAAACCAAGTACTCGGGAAATGTAAGACAAATCAACTAGCGCTGTGAAGTTAATGAGAATGAATTAAATCCTAAAGAGGATTAAGCTACAGCGAACTAAAACCAGGTCTGAATCAGAACACACACACACACACACACACAAGGATTTAATTCACTTTAACTTCGCAGCTTTCATTGATTTGTTTTAACTTTTCTGAGCCTCCTGTCTGCGGTCGGGTCAGCCTAGTGCTAGCACATGGGCTACATACAACTGTTAAGAGAAAAGAGGTCAGAGAAAACAGACATGCACACAATAGAAGCTGCTAAATTTGCACAAGTGAGTAGGAGACTTGTGGTGGTTACTGATTTTTGTGACTTTGCAAGAAAACAAGCACAATAGAAGAGATCAGTGATCCTGCATGGCAAAACATACTGTCCATTACTCTGACTAGGATGTTTAGTTCTGATTATATATGACAATACACCATTAAATATAAGTCAATGTCCTGTCATCTGCTTTAGAAATACATACAGGATTAGTCATAATGAAACCACCATTCTTACTTCCCAGTAAAGATCTCAGAATGATAAGGCTTGCAAATCAGCGAGGTGAACTAGTTCCCACTGTATTTTAAACCTAAGGTACCCATACAGAGTGCAGTGTAGCAAGATATTACCATGGGACTGATGTAATGGGTAGAATACTGGTTTACAATAAAAGTGAAATTTCCCAGACTGGTTACTGTTAACAGCAGCATGGGAGCAGAGTTAATTTTTTTTCCCTAGAAAGGTCCCAATCCTTCAGTTTTTACTCAGCGTATAAGAGGGTGGAGCATTTGCCTGAGAGAGGCCAGAAGGATCAAGCTTCAGTTTCCCTGGCAGTCCAAAGAATAGATTTTAATTCTGTTAAAAGTTAATTTCCTGCAATAGTTTGCGTCTCAGCTCATGTAATAACCGCAATTTATACATTCTCGTGATAACATTTTATATGCAAGTTCAATCATGGGCTTTTTGCTTTGGGCACAATGACCTACTTTTAACCATGTAAAAGTGAATTCATTAGCTGATCTACCAGCTATTTCATCAGTCACTCTGCTGTTTCCCTTTGCTAGTGTCATCTGTAGATACATCTTGAAACATGACTGTTTGTGGTCTGCTCTGCCAAGGTGGATCAGCTGCAACAAGCTGGCCTAGTCGGAACGAAAGAACGTTTCCTGTGCGGAGCTAAGATGGCATCTCTCCCAATGATTTATTCCCATCTCCTGAAAACACTTGTGGTCTATACCAGCTGCAGTGTCAAATCTCTGATACAAGCTAACTTGGATAGATCAGAAACAAAAACTTTCATACACACAGAATCAGTCAGCTGTTCCAGTTTTATGTGGAAAGGATCTCAGAGTCATTTCCAAGGGCTATTTCTATGAGCGTATCGATGAAATTGAGTGTGATAGCGTATATAAAGAAAGTGGAAACCTTCATGTGTGTTAACCCTATGCATAATTAGAGGGCTGTGCACTTTGTTGCTTCTGTAAGCTAAGCTCACAGCAGACACCTGCCTCCTTGCATTCTTCCATCCCTGCCACACCCTCCCTGTATCTCAACCTGCCATCCCCCTCTCTATTTCAGGGACTCCCTGTAACCCCAACACCCTCCCTTATACAGCAGAATCTTAGAGTTACAAACACCAGAGTTTTGAACTGACAAAGCAATCAACCACACGCCACATTTGGAACCCAAAGTATGCAACAGCGTGCACACATACACAGAGTACAGTACTGTATTAAATATAAACTGCTTTCAAAAAAAGGGAAAGTTTAAAAAAAGATTTGACAGGTAAGGAAACCATTTCTGTGCTTGTTCCATTTAAATTAAGACCGTTAAAAGCACCATTTTTCTTTTGCATAGGAAAGTTTCAAAGCTGCATTAAGTCAATGTTCAATTGTAAACTTTTGAAAGAACAACCATAACATTTTCTTCAGTTACAAACATTTCAGAGTTATAAAGAACCTCCATTCCTGAGGTGTTTGCAACTCTGAGGTCCTCCTGTACCACACGCTCTGGTAGACAGACAGACAAAATGCAACAGAATTGCTTCACTGGGCCAAAAGTGTCTGAGATACGCACAGTTCTGTCACTTGTGTAAAACGACGAGGAGCAACATTTACAATGTGCTTTATTCTACACATTAAAAAGGGCCCTGATCCTAAACTATGACGGCCGCTATCTTGGCAGACACATGGGGATTGAACCTAGGATTTCCAGAGTTACAAACAAGCATGAGCTGCTCAAACAGAGAGTGTGCTAAAGCTCTGCAGTTGGGGTTATAATAGACTCCTTTCCTCTACAGATCACTCACCAGCACTTTGTGATTGAAGTTACGATTGAAATGATGACTGAAGGACTACTCCTGTGCTTAAAGTTAAAGTTGCAGAATCCGGGCATGAATCTGTAGGAGTAATCCAAGTGTTGCATAGAGCTGGTGCTCTATATAACCTCACATATAGGTAGTGAAGATGAAGTTAGCTTTCATCAGAATCCCAATCTAACTTTACCAAAACTAAAGCAAGTGGTAGGAGAGACAAGGACAAGATAGGCTAGGTTCAGCCCTGAGTCACTCAACTTCTACCAACATAACTCAGAAAGCAAGGACCCTGGTGCTCCAAAGTCTAACCAGATCAACTTCTGATACCATGACACCATGTTACAACAGAAAAAAATATATATTAGAATTGGGAAAAGTACAGAGAAGGACAACAAAAATGATTAGGGGTATGGAACAGTTTCTGTATGAAAAGAGATTTAAAAGATTGGGACTTTTCAGCTTGGAAAAAAGACAACTAAGAGGGGATATGATAGAAGTCCATAAAATCTTGACTGGTGTGGAGAAAGTGAGTAATGAAGTGTTATTCACTCCTTCACCTAACACAAGAACCAGAGGACACCCAATGAAATTAATAGGCAACAGGTTTAAAACAAACTAAAGGAAGTACTTCTTCGTAAAACGCACAGTCAACCTGTGGAACTTGTTGCCAGAGAATGTTGTGAAGGCCAACACTATAACAGGGTTCAAAAAAGAAATAGACGAGTTCATGGAAGATAGGTCCATCAATGGCTATTAGTCAAGATGGTCAGGGATGCAACCCCATGCACTGGATGTCCCTAGCCTCTGTTTGCCAGAAGCTGGGAGTAGATAATGGGATGGATCATTAGGTAATTGCCCTGTTGTGTTCATTCCCTCTGAAGCACCTGGTACTAGTCACTGTCAGAAGACAAGATACTGGTCTAGATGGACCATTGGTCTGACTCAGTATGGCTGCTCTTATGTATAAAAACATTGGGCGGGGCGGGGCTGGGCTGGGCGGTGGGACACACCTCTTTCTCACTCCCATCTAGAGATAAAGAAAGGGAAGGTGGTCGTGACCACTCTGGGGCCCTGAGCTCCCAACTTGAGAATCCATGATCACAGGAGCCACCACAGGACTTGGTACCAGCAACTCACAAGCAAGTGCACTTGTCCATATGTCAAGCATAGCATTGTACAGTAGGGGTATGTGGCTGGTATTGTCAATGTTCAGTTATCGATCTTTGGATGCAGGGTGGATGAGGACACAAACACAGAGTAGAGTTTTGTCTGAAATAACTTAACTCTGCATTCCACTTTTGTTTTTAAATGCAACCATAACTCTGAATCTCTGGAATTTCACACATTCATAAATTGATTTTTTTTATTTTTAAACCATAATTTTCTAATAAAGTCTTTCCCTTAAATATTTGATGCATATTTATAACTTAGTAGCAGATTAAAGAAAACACTATAAACTTGAAATCACAATTTTGTCTGAAACTTTTATACCACTATAATTACATCTATTTCTCTCTGTTTTCGCCAGGCTCATTTACTTTGTGTATTTGACAACATTCTGAGTCCGGTCACTTTAACACTTTCCAGTGCAGTGTCAATTATTGAATCATTCTCATCCTTGCTGAAATAGACAACATCAACAGGGGAGCAGAAAAACCTGCACAACATTATTGAACAGAATATAGTTTTTTAAAAAGTCAGAACATAATATTTAAGGGGTACTCTATTAGCAACTGGCCATGTTTTAAAATTACTTAATATAAACAAAACTCTTTAAATTGACAGTGTCCCTTTAATGAAGTTACTCGTCTTGGAATAGAACTTGTAATTTCATCACTATATCATATTAGCGGCCTGATCCAAAGCCCACTGAAGTCACCTGAATCTTTCCAATGTCTTTTGGATCAGGCTCACACAGCTTATTTTCTACACAGTCAGTTAAGCTCCTAAGTATCACATTTCTCAAAAAGGAAAATGTTCTCCTTGCCTATGATGAGAGAGTTAGGAGTCCTGTCCTCCTTTAACGCTCCTCGTGTTTAAATATGGAGTTTCCAGTTACAGAACTAAGTTAAGTGACCTAGTCTTCCTGCAGCCTAACCATTAATACTAGACTTCAGAAGGACAGGACACAAAGCGCCAACCTCACTTCCTGTTTTCCCCACTTCCCAGTCAATATGGAATCATGAGCATGTGGCTCCCAAAGAGCTAGGATTTGGAAGGCAAGTGGATGAAAGAACAGCCAGATTCCTACTAACTGGACATACAACTATGAGAACGAATATTCATGGCCATCCTATGTCCCCTTCACAAATGCTGTCCCTTCCCTCTGTTTGCCAGAAGCTGGGACTGGGCAACAGGGGATGGATCACTTGACAATGACCTGTTCTGTTCATTTCCTCTGGGGCATGTGGCACTGGTCACGGTCGCAAGACAGGCTACTGGGCTAGATGGCCTTTTGGTCTGACCCAGTATGGCCGTTCTTATGGTCTTAGATTCCAGCACTGATCACTGATAACTCAGTTAGAGATCTTTAAATGAAATGATGGATCTGCTTCCAGTCCACTTTTAAGTACCAAGGATGGCAACTCTGCTGTAGCAGCCACACCCCCACTGATGCCAAGCGGAGCTCTGATGATAATATCGGCTCTAGTCTTTGTAATCAGCCAGGGATTTACACTTGAAGCTGTCATGCTACCAGAAAACCAACAGCCACTGCTCATTGACCCCAGAGTGAGGTCAATTCAGGTGTCTAGAGAGACAGATGTTTCCAACAATACACTCCAGTTATACCAGTAAAGATAGATCTTTAGGATGTCAAAGGAGCTATTCATGAATGGAAACAGAATGACACTTAATTTCTCTCCGCACCCCCACCTTAACATGTTCTTGGACCTTCCTGCAGAAAGAGCCAGGCTATTAACCCTTAGGAATTATCCCAAACTGTCTGCTGCTTAAATGAAGCCCTACATCTCCTAGTAAAGCTGTGGGATCCATGTTTTACCAAGATGAATGCAATAGGTAGCGGTATATACCTGTCCATCGGCAGACGTTTGCTGAGGAGGCTGGAGATCACTGCCTCTTGGTGATGGTGAGCTAGAATGGACACTGTCTCCACCAGGAACTGCCTCAAGCTGCCCTCCTGGATAGTAGGCATGTGGCGATATAGTATTGCCAGGATATCTGGCACCTGGAAGGAACAAAACCAGAAAGAAATGTCCCTTTTTCTTTCTCTCCATTCACTCTACAGAATCAAAACCTTTATTTAGCCATTTGCTGCTTTTTTAGAAATGCCTCACTTCAAGAAGCAAATGTTCAAATACGTCTGCGTAACTTGAACCCACACAAAGTGCCCACACACGGCTGTAAAAATTAACACTGACACACACATAGACATACCAGGTAATTTAATGTGGTGGTGCCCAGCTATGCATTACGTAAACCAGTTCACATGCACAAAAGGCGGCTTTGCTTGCCCAGATTTTACAGGTGTGATTTAAGTAGCCAAATCTGACCATTTGCCTCGAAGAATGCAGAGCTCATAAACAACCACAAGCACAAAATATGCAAGTGCTTTAAAGACAGTGTGCAAATGCCTGGGACTATGAACAGGTGACTACCTCTCATATTCATTCCTAGCCCTTCACATCTTCAAAACACTGTGCAAACATGGCAGTTCTGCTGCGAGGGTTCCCTGTCCTGAGGCCTTTCACCAGCCTTGTTAGAAGATTTGTGTAGTGCTCCTTTCATCTAGCACTAATGCACTGGGCTCCAGAATAAGGCATATAAATAGTGGATCCCAAAGACACTAGAGTTTTCTCCCTCCCTCCTCCTCTTCTTAAAGGGTACGTCTACACAGCAAAAAAACCCCACAGCAGTGAGTTTCAGAGCTCAGGTTAACCTGGGCCTGTGGGGCTTGCACGATGGGGCTAAAAGTGGAGCTGTTCCTGCTCGGGCTGGAGGCCAGGCTCAGAAACCTGGCAAGAGGGTGGCAATAGCCCAGTGCTCTTTTTAATCCATGTAGCCCTTAGCCATAGGCCTCCTAATAACTGGAGGCCTCCAGGTGCCAGTCATTCTGTCTTCTTGTCTTTTCCCCAGAGTCTGTTTTCTCAAGCCTTTCTTGGCTGAATACTGTGGCAACAAGCTAGACCAATAAAACCAACCATCTTCCTTTTCCCTTGGATTATCTCGGTTTCCTGCTATTGATTCTGCCATTGCCTATCTTAGGGTAGGAACAGAGATGGAATCGAATCTTTGTCTGAGGGGGAGAAACAGCAAGATTTTTCTTCCTTACACTTAAGGGCAAAGATCAAAAAGCCTAGAGTTTAGGCAGAAAAGCTCTCCAGTTCCCAGTTTTACCTTGTCCAGCATGGCATCTCCACACTCCTTCAGGATGATCTTCATCCACAGTCCAGCTGCCGTGGCACAGGTGGGGCTAGCAGACAGCAGACCACCCAATGTGGCCTCAATAAAGTTTGTGGCCTGTTCGGAGGGAAAGTACTCACTAACAACCTGGGAACAAATCAAAAACAGGAGAGACCGCAATGATGTTTGGCTCCCGCACTTTTAAAAATGGAAAAAAAGATATACCTGCATCAGCAAATGGTGAATTAGCCTCCTGTCTAGCTCGCCATTTGGGATTACAATTCTCTCTCTACTCTACAGACTACATTTTTGTATTCTACACTAATGATATCAGGTTAGAGGCAAAGACTCCGTTGCATAGTTAGCACAACATTGTACTGGATATGCAGGAGGTAAGTTTCCCATTTGTAGTCTCTTACATACACTGCATCTTTTTACAGCATATAGAAGTCAGTCAAGAGAGGCGTGCACACAGATATCGGTAAAGTCAAGGAAATGTAATACAGCTACAGCATGAACAATACTATTGACCTGTACCACCATCTGCTGGAAGACACAGAAAATAAAAACAATTGAAAATTGTTCTTTACTCCCTCGGGACCAGATTTACTCTTCTTTACACAGATATACTTGCAGGGATCAGCCACTTGAAGGAAACATTATCATAAGCACCAGACCAGTGCAAGACAAAAAGGGGACCTTCCTTACATTGAAGAGTAATCCCACAACTGAAGAAAGAGCAGCAGATACCAGTCTTGCCATAAATGTAGCACTGCCTTAGGCATGTGCTGATCTTCAGCTGGGATTGGGAAAACGATTTTCTCCCTCCCCCAATTTATGACACTATACTACACAACTGGCCAAGAGTATTATGGCTGCCTCCTCTCCTCTCTCCGACATCTACTGTAGGCCCCTATGATAGTTCACTAGAAGGACCTTGATCTATGTGCCTTGTTCCATTGTTCTCGTTCCTTCTGTCAGCTATGGTTTTGGTTGTACTGAATATATGAGTATCTTCTCTCCCTATTTTGTGTCCAGATATATTAGTATTTTTCTTTGCTGAAGGGAAGAGGGGATAGTGGAATTCAAAGTTGAAGAAGAAAAAAACAATCTAGGGGAGTTGTTTCTTTTTCTGCTTTCTTGCAACATACAAGAAGGTTTACAGGGTTTGGTTTTTTTTAATGAAAGAAAGGGAAGGGGTTCTACTTGTTTTTTCACTTGAGAAGTATCAAGAATGTCTTCCCTCTTTTGTTGGAGCTCTCCTTTAGAGGAATCAGATTATGGATTGGGAGCTTTCAGCTATAAATTGAAGGGGTTAGGAGTTGATTCTTCCAATCGTTTGTTAGACATTTGAATCAAATGCATCTTAACAGAAACCAAAAAGAAAGCTTTAAACACTGTAATTATGAGGGGAAGTGATTTTTATTGAATCATGTTTCACTTCCTTAGTATCTGTGACATCAAAACCTACTAGTCATCCATAGCTCCTCCAAGAAAAACTGGGAAGATAAGACCTGAATTTCCATTGTAAAGAAAGCAGCAGATTGATTTATTTTTTTTTAAAGGAACCCACACGTTGGGCCTTTTATTACATCAAAACCAATTTTCTTTTCCTTTGTAAGACACCTTTAAAACAGACAGATGGCTGTTCTCTCCAATATAATAATTTTTTGGACTGGTTTTCTGGGATTTTGCTTCTTTACTGATAAAAAGACAGGCTTAACTGAGAGACTGAACCCATATTAGGGCCAAATTCTGCTCCTCGGTTACATGAGAACATCGCTCCCTGACTAGGGCCCAAATCTGTGTAAAGAAGAGTAAATCTGGTCCCAAGGGAGTATCGAACAACTTCCAATTGTTTTTATTTCCTTGTCTTCCAGCAGACGGTGGTACCGATCAATAGTATTGTTCATGCTGTAGCTGTATTACATTTCCTTGACTTTGGCTTGCTCTATGATCATTTTATATTTGTTATCAGGGCCAACCCCTCAGCTAATGTAAGTCATATCATTTCATTAAAGTCAAGGAAACTTTACTAATTTACCCCACCTGAGAATCTGATCTTTGCGGTTTAATACCAGTCTCCTTCTATATTTATAGGGAATCATGTTTCCTCAAAGGGCTTTCAATCTGATGTCAAATCATTTCAAGTTTAAATTTACAAAGTTTAACAAAGATTAACTGGTTCAAGTTAACAAACTTGGAGGCCCAGATATGTTACAACTGTTTCTTTAAGAAGGGTGGTTGAGTCTAAACCATAAAAACAGCTCCAAATCTGCACCACAGTTCAGGAAAGCAGCCCTATTCATCAGCCTATGAATGATGTAAGCACGTTCTTAATATGTGGATCTTAGATCATGGTCATAATTTAAAAAAATTAATTGACACAGCTGGACACCATTCACATTTGAAACATAAAGTAGCTTAAAACTGTCCTAGCTTGAAGTGGTTTGAAACTGCTTCAGGAAATGTGGCCCTCTTACAAGTGTAGATGTGAGGTTGCATATATGGTAAAGCCATGTATACAGAGTACATGCTGATTTTAATCATACACATTTCCTAAACACTATACAGAATATCTAATTGCTTATTTTTAAATCCTAATCAGAGAAAAATTAAAATGATTTGTGCAAATAATTGAATTCTAAGGATTGTGTAACAACAAACACTCTTATTTTCTAGATCTACTGAGAGCTAGCTCTGAGCCAACAAAATAGTATTTTCAGCGTGTATGGTTCTCTACCAAAGCAGGTCTATTCTTTATCTAAGAACATGAAAACAAAAGAATTCATAATATTGTTATCCCTTTTGACCTAAGCAATTAGTGAATATTTTGGGTCTTGTGAGTTGTTTCCATTAGGGGGAGAAATGGATGATGGAGTCAGGTATTTTTTTGATGCAATCCTGCTTATTTACAAAGAATGTACACAAAGTTCTATTTCCCTAACAACAGCAGGAATAGTTACTTGGCTCACAATTCCAAGCCTCTTTCTATCCAGCAGTCTACCCAAAAGCTCTCTCTCTCTCTCATCCCCATCCCCCTGCATTTGCATTCAGACCCCAGTGAAAGCCCCTTCCCCTGAATGGCTCAACTCCTATTCCAGCTTTACTTGATGGTGGCTTCTATTAAGTCAGCCATCTATTCTACAAAAGAGCTTGATTGTTTTTATATTGATCCTGAATAAAGGACAACTAGTATGCCCGCCAGCTTCAATAAGGCTTCCCCTTTCCACAGCATAACTCCCTGTTTTCATGTTGTTTTTATAAATCTGTATCTTGTACACTTCCACAAAACCTACAGCATTCTTTTATTTTTACTAACCTGAATCAGGATATTGAATGCATACTTTCAGTTACACCAATGTAAATCTGTGTGTAAGCAGAGTCAGGATGAGCTCCACCCTGACATCTGGTAGGGAGTTGTGGCAAGTTGTGGAAAAGAACGTCAAGGGCTGATCTCATTTACATAGGCACCCCACCCTGTCTAGCATGAGCCCATAGCTGCCCAAATGGTCACTTTGGCTTCTGTGGGATCCTCAGTGTCTCTGTTATTGGTCAGGAAGAATAAATTGTTATTGTCCTGATTATATGAATCAAGGACAGTGGAACTGTACTTGGCCTTTTGTTATGCTGGAGGGACTCGCCATCAACTAAGTAGCACTCGCTAGGCAAGGGACACGGGTTCCAAAATTCAGTGAATGTAGGTTGGTAGGTAGGTTGGTGAGAGCTCTACATGTCAGTTGCCTTTACTCTCTGGATTATCAGAGCTAATTTTGATTCTATTAGGAGTCTAGTTGTAGGCTGCTGAGCTGAATTCAATTTGGGCTAATGGTGTACCAGCACTGAGGCTCCCTTACTACAAGTTGAAATCATGACAGAGCTAAAATTATTAAGAGCTGAAATCACTGACTGTTGTATTAGGTAGTGCGGGGGCCTGAAGATATATTGTGGAGCAGTTTGTGGGACAGATGGAGCAGCTCATGGGGGGGCTGGCAGAGCAGAGTGGTTCATGGGACAGCTGGTAGAGTGGAGCAGAGCCCTGCAAAGAGGTGGGGCAATCGGCTTCAGACCACATAAGGTGCCCCTTAACCCTCCCATTTCCACCAAGGTTGGGACGTAAAACTCTGCAGATAAACTTTCGAACTCTGGGGCTGCCCTGACCAGGGACAGAGACTTTTGGGTTCTTGGACTTTTGGGACTTTGGGTGACTTTTCGGTTGCTGGACTCAAGAACCAAAGGGAAAGAACATGGCCCAATTTGCTTGGGATGGGTTTTGCTCATGGGTTGTGTTATGAATCCTGTTGGTGGTGTTCCCCCAACATAATGCCACATTGTTTCTCTCTGTTATTAAAAGGTTTTTTGCTACTCTCAGACTATGTGCTTGCGAGAGGGGAAGTATTGCCTCTTGAAGGCGCCCAGTGGGGGTGGTATATATTTGTCCCAGGTCACTGGGTGGGGGCTCGAGCCAGTTTTGCATTGTGTTATTGGAATGGAACCCCGCCCTTGTTGCTGCCAACTCTGTCGGGCAGAAGGGTTACATGTGGTAATTCATTAGACTTATTCCATATTTATCCTGATGGCAAAATATGTTAGAAAGTCACTAGAGAAAACATGACACTTTTTGATAATTGTTATAACAGATCTACCACAAGCCCAGAGAACTGAGATCATCATTTCTGGTTGGAAAATGTTGATGAAGATTAAACACTTTGTGAAATTTTTTTTCCCATTTTCTAACCAGCCCAACAAGTAATGTTTATAGCCCAAAAACCTAAGGGGCATTCAGAAGGGGCAGCTCCAGGAATTTAGTAGAAAGTAAATCGTATGGTATTAAAGTGATGAGGAGGCTCTTTCTATAGCACTTAATTTCCAGCAGATTTGGATTCAACAAGACAAATAGAGCATGCTTGCAGGTATCAGTAAAGCTATTGCTACATAGATATCTTCCAAAGCAATTGCATGTTCCATTACATAGTTATTCCCCACCCTTGCCTCAACCAGTGGTTCGAGGCGATAAGTTGAAGATAAACATCTGTCTCTCTGACAGTCAGCGTTGTTTCTTCTCCTTCTCTCTCTTCTCTTTACAGATGCGGCTGTAGGTAAGACCTGTGACCCGTGACTGGCCCTGGCTGCCACTCACATGGACAGCCCCGAGGCTGTGCCCAGGGCAGCCTTTTATAGGCATGCCCAGAAAACCCCTTAGAAAAGGCGGGAAGCCCTTCTGGGAAACCCCTTAGGAAAACTGGTTCTGACTGGAACTTGTTTACAACTTCCAGGAGAACTAAAAGAGCGGGAAAATGGACCTATCGTGCAAAACTCCTACCCGCATCTCACTAGAGGGGCAGGGGAGTGGGATGGGGCCAGCTGGCCAACAGGAGGTGGAGGGGCAGGGCTGGTTCCGTGATGACATCAAGAATGCTGCGCAGGCTATGCACGCTGTCCCCAGGGAACACCTCCTTCACCAGGGTCTCCTTCCTATCCTGCAACACAGCAACACCCTCCTTAAGGAGCCCAATCACCCAACCTTGCCATCCCTGCCACCAAAACTCACTTGGCACCAGGTTCTGTGGAGGCCTGCTCCATGAGCCCCTCCCTGGAAGGGAGGGAGCCCCAGAGGAGCCTCCATGCCAACAGCCACAGTGATCCCGAAGGGCAGGGATGCTTGACAGTTGGCCTCAGCCATTGTGTCCCATAAGCCCAAGGTGTCCCCAGGTGCAGGGGACTACCTAGCCAAGCGGTGCAGAGCACTGGGGCCAAAACCAGCCTCCCCAGCTGTCTTGGGGCAGGAGGGGCTGCTGGTGGCTGCTGAGCAGACGAGTGCCTCCAGTAGATGGACACAGCAGGGTGGGCTGGGACATGCCCCCCTCACCTGCTGGGTCAGGAAGAGCTCCAGCTTGCCAGCCTGCACCACGTAGATGCTGGTGTCAGGCTGGCCAGGCCAGAAGATGTACTCGCCCTGTTGGAACTGCTGGAAGATCATGTGCTTACAGAGCTCCAGGAACAGCGGCTTCTCAAAATGGGCTAGCACCCTGCAAGGAAGGGCGGGTCATGGTGGGCAGAAGGGGGAGCAAAGCCTTCAGCAACTCATGGCAGGGACTTGGGGCTCATGTCATGAGGATCCCTTGGGGCCCAACCCAAGCTCCTGCATCACATGGGCCAGAGCACCCGCCCAGAGCCCAGCTGGCTAGGCAGGCTCTGTCAATCATCCCCCCACTGCCCCTCTCAATGCATGGGGGAGTTGGAGCTGCCCCAGAGGGTCAAGCCTCCAGTGACACTACCCTGCTCCAGGATCCCAGTGCCCACAAGATGTCACCCCTGGGGACAGAGATCTCTCCCTGACCCCAAACACAGCCACTTCTGGGGAAGAGTCTGTCTGACGCAATAGCCCCACAGCAACACTGCTGGGACTCAGCCAGGACTAACGCTATGCTGGGTCCCCACCACGAGCCCACAAGGGCACTTGCTCTCACTCGACAGAGTCTGCCTCCAGCTGCCCTACCCTGGGGAGCACTAGCTCTGTATCAGCCAAGAGGGAAGAGTGCTCCCTACTGGATAACCAGGGCCACCATTCCTGCTGCTCCAGAGCATTCTTGGCAACTCTCCCACCTATGGTCTGCCTGGGCTGGAGCCTGCACAGCTTAGACCAGTGGTTCTCAATCTGTGGTCCGCAAGACCCCTGGAGTCCACACATTATGCCTAAGGGGTCCACAAAGGACAGGTTAAAAACAGACTGAACAGAATTAAGCTGTATGTACAGACAGATTTCCCAAGGGGTCCGCACCTCCATCCAAAATTTCCAGAGGGATCCGCAAATGAAGAAAGGTTGAGACCCACTGGACTAGATGTTCTGACAGGTTCACATAGTGTCCAGCCCACCTGTCCAGGTTTTCCCAGGACCACACTGGGAAATCAGTTGGACAGAGTGCTCCATTACACACAGCCAGCTGGCCAGGTCATGGGCTCAGGATCATCCCAGCTCTCCTGGATTTTGAACCTCAGAGGTGCCCACCCTAGGTCAAGCTTGCTTGCGTGGAGGGGGAAACGTGGCTGCAGCTGAGTCTGGGCTCGGGGCCCCGGTGCATGGGGGCACTCACTGGATGTTCTTCAGCATGTTCAGCACCTCAGATGGAAAGCGGGAGTTGGCCACGTCAAACTCAGTCAGATCCGCTTCCAGCACCAAGGGCTCCTTCGGCTGTAGGATGGGCGGCTCCTTCTTGATGCGCAGGATCCTGGGCACAGGGACAGACCGGGGAGGGGACAGACGGGGCCAACCAGAGAATTGCCTGCAGGGGCAGATTCCCCCACACACACCCAGGGCAGGAAAGAATCTGCATCATGCATCAAGAGGCAGGACTTGTTCCTGAGCCATGGCACTCACTCATGCCAAGGGCCCCAGCCAGAGAGCTGAGCAGCACCAAGCCGCAGGCTGGTCCGGTGCCGGTCAAGTGCTCTGGGGGTGGGTTCTCGAGGCTGGTGTCCAGGATGGGGTGCAGCTGCTTTGCAGGGCAAGGAGAGGTCAGAGTTAGTGCTAATGGCTTAGGGGGGAAACATACGACTCACTCCCGCAGCAGGGCTGGGACCATGGGCGCCTCCACTACCCCTCATGGCAGGGCTGGGCCAGCCCCAGTTGTCTCACACCATGGAGGGCAAATGAACCCACTTACTTTTTGGCAATGTTCAACATCTTGAGCTTCTTCTTCATGCGGGGCCGGGAGGTGCTGGAGATGGTTGTGTCCACAAGGGAGGAGGTGGACTGGGACATATAGAGACAGCCCAGGTAAGCCACCAGCTACTTCTGCAGACAGCACCCGCTGGAGCCAGCCATCTGGGCGAGGAGAGTCGGCACTCAGCCAACCATGTGCTGCCAGCGAGCAGGCAGGAGACACAGTAGGGGAGTCCTCATGGAACTGGCCTTCTCCTGCAGGTCACCCCTGTCACGGAGTGTGGGGGAGTCCAGGCCCTGCACCCCTCTTCCTGGAATTCACTGAGACTCTCAGCCAGCCAGTAAAACAGAAGGTTTATTGGACAACAGGAACGCAGTCCAAAACAGAGCTTGTGGGTACACCCAGGAGCCCTCAGTCAAGTCCCCCTGGGGGAGCAGGGAGCTTAGACCCCAGCCCTGGGGTTCCCTGTGTTCCTCCATCCAGCCCCAAACTGAAACTAAACCCACCCAGCAGGTTCCCTGCTGCAGTCTCCGTCCACATTCCTGGCAGAGGTGTCACCTCCCCCTCCCCCTCCCGGCTCAGGTGACAGGCTCTCAGGTCTCCCATCCCCAGGGCACATTCCCAGGTCAACACTTCCCCCTCCCTGCTGAGCCACATCCTCACAACCCCGCCCCAGTGCCAGCCCTCCCAGCTCCTGGTGCCTGGTTCCCTGCCCCCCTGAAGCCACAAAGGCAGTCAGATGATGGGCCTGGGGCAGAGGCCTTGGGAAAGCCTAGCGCCCTGCTGCCTCGCCCCGACCCGCTCAGCAAGCAGCTCAGTGTGGGGGGCTGCTGGACAGGACTCCCAGTGGTAGGAACAGGGTCCTGCTCACATCTCTGGGATTAGTGACCCCACAGGACCCAGACCCAGACCCAGACCCAGGCTCTGGCAGAGCTATCTGCTGCTATGCCCCAGTTCCTGGAAACATGTCCCAGCTGGGCTGCAGCATGCCCCCCGCAGGAGCCCATCTCCTGCCACTGCTCCCAGCTGGAGTTCACTCCCCACTCCCAGCTCTGCCCCAGCTCACCCTCACTGCTTCCTGCAGAGACAACCAGCACCAGGAGACCCGCCCCTGCTTCCCAAACTGACCCAGAAGACCCCCCCGCTTTCACGTCTGGGCCAGCGTTGCCCCCCTTTGCCCCCAGGCAGGGCCAAGTGGGTGGGGGGAGCAGGGAGAAGAGGGGCTGCCGGAGGCTGGGGATGTTAGTGCTTTGAAAACACTCTCCCCACCTTTGGAGCATGGGCCTGGATAGGTCCCTGTCACCAGCCAGACTGTCCCCTTGGGGCAGGTGCCTGGGGCCCTCCCATGCTGAGCCTGTCCCTCCCTCCAGGCAGGGCCCAGCTCCTGGCTGCCTGGGCAGACAGCCACATGCCCTGTCCTGTCTGCTAACCCCACTGCTGTTACTTAGTGTGACAAAGCTCTGGAAGGTGTTCATGAGCTGTCTGCACCTAGCACCCTGGCACCACTACCCGCAGGGGGAAAGAATTCATTCTCTCCCTAGGCCATGGGAGAGCTGGCCAGGGATCTGAGACAGAGTTGCTCGGACTTTCTGGGCTGGAATCAACATATCTGAGCAGCAGACCCTCAGTGCCTGGAGGCAGACACCTGGTTCAGAGGCAGGTGAGCACAGCGTGGCTGGGTCCGGAGAACAAAACCAGGTGGCTGGGGGAAGAGCTGAGCTGGGGGGAGAGCCTATGTCTACACTGCAAGAAAAGACCTATGGCCTAACCCCAGCTGACCCAGGTCGGCTGACTCAAGCTGCGGGGCTAAAAATTGCAGTGTAGATGTTTCTGGCTGGAGTCTGTGCTCTGGGGCCCTCATCCCTTGTGGGGTTTCAGAGCCCAGGCTCCAGCCTGGGCCCAAATGCCTGCACTGTGATTTTTAGCCCTGAGAGCCCAAGTCAATTGGCCCGGGCCCAGCCTCGCAGCAGTGGGTTTTTCATTGCAGTATAGACGTGTCCCCAGACACACAGCGCTGACCTGAGGCAGACAAAGGGACAGGGAAAGGAATGGTTCCTACAACAATTTGGCTTGAGGGAGGCCTGGCGCTGGTCAGCCTGAACTCGGTCTCCACGTTTTCTTCTCTATGCCAAGCTAGGATCTCTCAGAGCCCTTGAGCCGAGTAATAAACTGTCCCCTGGCTTGAACAGGCTCCTGCCTCACTGAGCACAGTGCCCCGAAGGGCACAGCACAGGCCTCCCTCAGGAGTCTGGCTGGGACGTTGCACTATCCATGATTTTATGAAAATATGCTAATGAGTAGGAATATAATGTAACTGGAATATGCTTCATGGAAAAGGTCTCTTGTAAGGTATCATTACAAAGCTTACAATCTACCGAGTGTGGGCATCCTATTTGCATAAATGTATCACTCTTGTATCTGAAACTAGAAATATGAAATCTAACTCTGAGGGCCTATAGTAATTATGCGAAGAGTGAGCCGTTAATGGTGGTTTGGAATCTTGATGGCTCTCATCAGCCAGGACAGTTGACTATGGATGGCTCTGTTTGCAGGACGGCCTTCCTGTGAGTCAGGCTGGGAGGAATGAAGGTTTGGAGTCTCACAGGAAATGTGACCATGTCACCTGCTACTGGAATCCATCTTAAACTTGGTGCTTTTCCACTTAGAAGGTGGGGGTGGGTGGGGACCCAGAGAGACAAAAGATTCCCACCTTGTGCCAAAGCCATATAAGTGGGTGGAACAGAACAAAGGGGGCTGCAATCATGAGAAATCCCCTAGCCACCACCTGAGCTGGAACAAGGGCTGTTCCAGGGGAAAGAACTGTGCCCAGACTAGGAAGGCGTCCAGTCTGTGAAAGAAACGTATTGAAACATCTCTGAGGGTGAGATTTTATCTGTATTCAGTTGTATTGCTGTATTACAGATAGATTTGCGGGTTTTATTTTATTTTACTTGGTAATTCACTTTGTTCTGTCTGTTACTACTTGGAACCACTTAAATCCTACTTTCTGTAATTAATAAAATCACATTTTACTTATTAATTAACCCGGAGTATGTATTAGTACCTGGTGGGAGGAGGAGGGGGGAAACAGCTGTGTATATCTCTCTATCAGTGTCATAGAGGGCGAACGATTTCTGAGTTTACCCTGTATAAGTGTTATACAGGGTAAAACGGATTTATTTTGGGGTTTGGACCCCTTTGGGAGGTAAGCATCTGAGTGTTAAAGACAGGAACACTTCCTAACCTGTTTTCAATTGAGCCTACAGCAGTTAGGGGACGTGGTTCAGAGCTGGGTCTGGGTTTGCAGCAGGCTAGTGGGTCTGGCTCAAACCGGGTAGGGCATCGAAGTCCCAAGCTGCCAGGGCAGGAAAGCAGGGGCAGAAGTAGTCTTGGCACATCAGTTGGCAACCCCAAGGGGGTTTCTGTGATCCATCCCGTCACATTGACTCAGCCAAATTTGCTGCAGAGAGACAGGCAGGGCTGGCACCCAAGGACCACGTTTTGGGCCTACACTGTGTAATTGTGTGGTCCTTGGGACCCATCACACTGAAGGGGTCACTCCCAAAGGACTGGTTATGGGGGGCATAGGCTAGACCCTGTGGCTCTGTGACAGGGAAGATGACCGGGAGACCAGGCCCACCTGCAATGATTCACCTGCCAGAGCTCTTACTCCTCAGCTGCAGTGGGAGGAGAGGAGCATGGGTTGGGGGAGGTGCCATGGGGCACAGGCCAAGGCCAGGACTCAACACCCTGTGGCAGAACAATCTCTGCAGCTTGGAGGCCCTGGCTGTACTGGCCGGGAGCCACCACCCTGTCCAACACCAGTGTCTAATTGTGAAATTGAACTACCCCCAGAGACGCCCTTCAGCTGGGCAGGGAGGGGACAGGGATTGGAGCACTACACCAGAGCTGGCAGAGCCATCAACGCTTTTACTGCCAGCACCCACTGACTCCCCAGCCTGGGTCAGCGCATTGTGCTCTGCCCCAGCCCCATACCTTACGCATGATCTTGCGCCCTTAGAACTGCACTTTGTCCCGCTTGCGGAATTGATACTTGGGCATCTCCTGAGCCTGAACCTCTGAGAGAGAGGGAGACATGAAAGGTTACCAGGGCAGGGAACCCAGGGCCCCACCCCAGCAAGGGTTGGAGCCTGCCCCCTTCCCCACCAATCTGACTCCCTGCTTGCACTCCCCATCCCAACCCACCTCCCAGCCCAGGGAGAGGCCTTGGGGGTACAGATGGCAGAGTCCTGCCTGCCCCCGCTCCCCACTCCAGCCCCAGGAAGCTGGGCTGCCCGCAAAGAACCCCAGGAGCTTTATGCCCTTTCCAACCAGTCCCTGGATACCCCTCACAATCCCTTTGTATGTTGGGAAACTGAGGCACAGGGCAGTGAGTCAGTAGGAGAGAACCCAGGAGTCCTGCTTGCCAGCCCCCTGCTCTAGCTATACAGGCATGCAGACACTAAGCCCAAGATGGCCTGATGGGCAGCAGCGTGCCTGAGCCATGGCTGCGAAAGGGATCAGATTTGCTCCCTGCAGGGATGGGCACTTACTCTTGTGGCGCAGCCAAGGGACCAGCACCAGGGTCAAGGTGGCGATGAACAACATGGAAACACCAATGCCAATCATGACACCCAGCACCTATGGGAAGAGGCATGTTCCAGACCAGGCTTCCAGACAGGCCGCAGGTGGGTCATGCTCTGGGGGCCTGAACAGGGCAGGCGAGAGTAGCCCTCGCCCTGTGGAGCAGTTGTGTGGACGTGGAAATTCAGGCAATATTTATGAGGCAATATGAGGCAATATGAGCAGTATGTGCCTCAGTTTCCCTGTGGGCTTTGTCCTGCTGTGCAGCGAGTGGGAAAGAGAAGGCACAAAGTGTCTGACTCAAGAAGCCACCTGCCTGGAGACCAGAATTCACATGAACTGAACCGATCCTACTGTCAGGGAGCCACAGTACAGTGCTAGGCCCCCAGCTTTGGACCACTCTCTTGGAGGAACCCCTTCAATGTGGAGACCCCAGGGGAGATGTGGGGGGACGTGCAGTCATGTGCCCACCCCCCGATTTCTACCAGGGTTCAGACCAGACCTTTAATTTTGTGCCCCGGCCCGAGCTACAGAAAGGCGTTGCCTCTGCCCGGCAGAAATCCGGGAGGGCTCAGGGCAGCGGGGATGGTCTCCGAGGCTGGCCCCCAGGGCGTGTCTCCCTCAAGCAGCTTGCCCGGCTCCATCACTGTGGCCCTGAGGGGCTCCAAGCACATCACAAGCCACAGCGCCCTGCTGGGAGCGAAGTGGGGATCCCCCATAGAGAGAGGGGGAAGCCTTGGCCATTTAACCTCCTGCAGCTGTGTGGGCACGTGTGTGCGCCGGGGCTGCACCAGCACCAGTGTCCAACCTCGCGGAGTCCACCCCGGAGCCAGGAATAGAGCATGGGGAGCTGCATCCCGCGGCCAAAGGCCAGGCAGGACCGGGAGCCTGCGGCCAAAGGTGGGGCTGGCAGAGGAGGGTGGGCGGGGGGCGGGCAGGAGTCATAGAATCATAGAATATCAGGGTTGGAAGGGACCTCAGGAGGTCATCTAGTCCAACCCCCTGCTCAAAAGCAGGACCCATCCCCTTTTAAATCATCCCAGCCAGGGCTTTGTCAAGCCTGACCTTAAAAACTTCTAAGGAAGGAGATTCCACCACCTCCCTAGGCAACGCATTCCAGTGTTTCACCACCCTCCTAGTAAAAAAGTTTTTCCTAATATCCAACCTAAACCTCCCCCACTGCAACTTGTTGAGCTGGTTCTGAGCTGGGAAGTGGCCCTGCATGGCACTGAAGAAGGCACAGCGAGTGACTGGGAGGCCGTGCTGCAGCCCACAGGGCGTATGGCATGATACCCCCATGTGTCACCTCTGCTGCCAAGGTTCCTCCAGGGCAGGCCACGGAACTGCACCGCCCCCTGAGGCCAAACTGCTGCGGTGCCGGCAGCACTCCGGCTTCACCCCCTGAGCTCTGCTCAGCGAGTCCAACGGAGAGATTCCTGGCAGAGTCCACTCCGTAGGGACCAATGCACCAGAGACACTCACCCAGGCGGGTTGATTCGGGAGCTGGAACCCAGCATGGGAAGTGCTCGCTTCACCATGAGCCTTAAAGCACAGGCAGTTCCCGCCAGCCCAGAGCAATGCCATGCCATGCCATGCCATGCCAGCTGTCTCTGACTCCCTTCCTTGGGCCAAGCAGTGAGAGCTCCCAGCCTCTTCCAGAAGCGCACTCTTTTCCCCCTACCTCCCACCACCCAGTCCTTTGGTCTCGAGCCAGGGTCTCTGCTCAGCTTCCCTGCTGACAGGCGGTGGGGCACTGGTTGCCAGTTGTCCATGTCCTGGTGACCGGGGTTTTCCACTGATATGGGTCGGCCTCAGCCAGTCCTGTCGAATGACCACTTCAATCTGCTCAGACAGCAAGGACACACACACACACTCCTTCCCCTCCTCCCTCTCATGTCTCTCAGTCTGCCCGGAGAGCAAAAAATCCTTTTCTCTCGCTGGGTAGCCATGCAAAATATAGGGGAAACTGAGGCTAGTGGAATTCCAAAATATTACAAAAAATTCCCATTTTGTCACACCTGCCCCTGTGGTGTAGGAGCCCAAAGAGACAACAGAGCCCCAAGGACTGGGCCGTTCACAGTTAAGCTGAGGCAGGCTGGGCATGGGCATGCAGCCTGGCTGGAGACCAGGGGAACAGATGGCTGCAGAGTGCTTCTGGGAGCAGAGACTCCAAATGGGGAGACCACGACGACGGAGCTCAAAGGATCAGGACGTGTCACAGCCCTGGCTCCCACCAAGACAAAATCCTCTCAACCCTTGCACCCCACTTCCTGGGGAAGGTTTGGTAAAAATCCTCACCAATTTGCATAGGTGACCAGAGACCCAAACCCTTGGATCTTAGAACAATGAAAAAGCATTCAGTTTTCTTACAAGAAGACTTTTAATAGAAGTAAAAAAGAATCACCTCTGTAAAATCAGGATGGTAAATACCTTATAGGGTAATTAGATTCAAAACATAGAGAATCCCTCTAGGCAAAACCTTAAGTAATAAAGAGTCACAAAAACAGAAATATCCATTCCATTCAGCACAGCTTATTTTCTCAACCATTTAAAGAAATCATAATCTAACACATCTCTAGCTAGATTACTTACTAAATTCTAAGATTCCAGTCCTGTTCTGTCCCCAGCAAAAGCATCACACAGATAGACCCAGACCCTTTGTTTCTCCCCCACTCCAGCTTTGAAAGTATCTTGTCTCCCCATTGGTCATTTTGGTCAGGTGCCAGCAAGGTTATCCTAGCTTCTTAACCCTTTACAGATGAAAGGGTTTTTCCTCTGGCCAGGAGGGATTTTAAAGGTGTTTACCCTTCCCTTTATATTTATGACAGCTGGCTTCTGTGAGTCATTTTCTTAGGCACCTAACTCTCCTCCCTCTGCCTGCCTAGCGTGGGGTGAGGGTTCCACTGGGCACCAGGCCCCTCGGCATCAGGGTCTGCAATGCTGGAGTCCCTTTGTGGATCTCACCCTCGGTTCAAACCCAAAGAGACGATGCAGCCAGTCTCTGAGCAGCGAGTGGCACACGTGAAGCGCAGCATGTCACAGCTCCTCCTTGTGGCTCATCCACATAGAGGACACCAGTCTACTAGTGCCGCGGCTCCATGGAGTCACTTGCTTAACTGAAGTGGCCACAGTCTGTGCACTGCTGCTGAAGGTCCATGGCTCCGCACTTGCCGCGGCTGGGGTTGCTACCCCAGGGCTGCATCCCCAGAGGGTGATGGTCAGCGTCACAGCGCCTAGCAAATCATTGGGATTCACAAAGCTGGAATTTGGCATCTAGGCTCCCTGTGCAATGACGGGCCTCTGAATGGGAATCCCAAAAGCCAGCAGGCTGGGCAGCGCCTCACTAAGGTCCCTTATGTGGGGTGCTGAGCCAAGGGGTGTGCGTTAAGTCCTGCCCCTCTCCCGGGCCAGGTGCCTAAATCCTGGCTGCAGGGAGGTGCCTCCCTCTGCTTGGCGTTCTCAGCTGTGAGCCCTCGCCTGGCGTTAGGCTTCTCTGCAGGAGCCCGATCCAGCAGGTGAGCTCTGAGCCCCACGTGCCAGAGGGGCCCTGCAGAGCGTGAGGCTGCAGGGCATGTGCCCAGCGGCAGCACATGGGCACTTTGGGAACTCTAATTGCAGAAAGGTGGGTGCTGAGTGAGTTTAGCCACCTCCCGTGCTCAGCCGCAGCTGACCGGGGCCTTTGTGAATCCCAGTGGGGCCCGATTCTGCAGTTTAGGTGCATAAAGTGGCAGTTGGGCACCTAAATCCCTTTGTGAATCTAGCCTGCAGAGTCTGTCACTGGAATAACAGACCTGGGCACAGCTGCAGCCGGCCGGCTCGGCTGACTCGGGCTAGGGCTGCAGGGCTAAAAGTTGCCATGCAGAAGATCGGGCTCATGCTGGAGCCCAGCTCTGGGTCCCTCCCTCCTCGCAAGGTCACAGACCACGGGCTCCAGGCTCAGCCTGAATGTCTGCGTAGGAATTTTTAGCCCCGCAGCACAAGCCCGAGTCAGCCGAGCCGGGCCAGCCGCAGGTGTTGAATTGCTGTGTGGATTTATCATGGGTTTTCCCCTTTGGTCTGGAAGCTGGGCTGCATGCCTCACCAGATCCGGCTCTCGTCACACTGCTGCTTCTTCCTAGAAGGATCCAAGGAAGAAGCGTCTGGAATTCTGCTTGCAAGCCTGGGGTCCACACTGTAAGAAGGAGGTTGGAAAATTGGAGAAGGTTCAGAAAAGAGCTACAAGAATGATCTGAGGCCTGGAAAACCAGCCTGATGGCAGAGACTGAAGCACTTTGCCCAAGAGGTGGTGAAGAAGTGACTGGTATAAAAGCACCTGTGTGGGGGCAGATTTCTGGGAGCAGAGCGCGCTCTAATTGAGCAGTCAAAGGCAGAGCAAGATCTGATGGCTGGAAGCTGAATCTTGACAGGTCCAAACTGGGAATAAAGCCCACGTGTTTCACATCCAGGGGAACCAACCAGGAGACCAACTTCCCCAGACTCTCCACTTTGAGTCTTGGCACCAAGACTGGATCTTCCTCCAACATCTGCTCTAATTTCCCACAAGTCCCTGGGCCGGATGCAGGAATCCCTGGGGGAGGCTCTTTGGCCTGTGTAGTGCAGGAGGCCAGACTAGATGATCCGAATGGCCCATCTAGTGTTGGCATCTCTGAGAAGAGCATCCCTTGGCCCCTGCAGTGTTTGGCCCTGGAAGGAAACCCAGAAAGGAGAAGCAGACTCAAAAACTCTTACCAGAGGCTCTCCAGAACAGCCCTGGGGTCTGGCCATAGGTTCATATTGGTTTTGATTTGATCCAAGCTAGATCCCCCATCCCCAGCTGTCCCACCTGGACCACCCTGAGCGGGAAGCCTGTAGTGTGCTGGATGCTAAGCAAGCCCAGCTGCTGTGTGGAGGGAGTCCAAGGAACCAGCAGCTCCTGTTGGTGATGCAGAACCAGAGCAAGGAGCAGCAAGGAGCCTTCTGGCCTCACTCTATCTGCTTCTGCCTGACGCAGAGCCCAGGAAGAGGTTTCGTGGAACCCATTCACCCCATTCCTGGACCAGCTGCAGCAGGAAGGGACCGTGAAGGCTGCTGGACAAGGCTGTGGAGCAGCAGGGGTCTGTGCCCTCCACCACTTCTGGCGACGTGCCTCTAGTAGGGGAAGGGGATGGGGGCTTGGGAAAGACATCCAGATATTCCCCATTTAACCACTGCAGGGGAAGGTGTCCTGGGACTAATGGAGCATCACAGGAACAAAGAAAGGCAGGCAGGCAGCAGGCCCAGTGAAGGCTCCATGCTGGTTCATGGCTGTGGCTCCAACACAGATCGGCCCAAGGTCAGCACCCAGAGCACTAGTAAAATGGCCGGGACAAGTGGGCACTCCCTCCATCGGCCGATGCCTTTGAAACAGCCCCTTCGGGAATCCCCACCTCCAAGGGCCACTGTCAGTTCCTGGGTTTCATTTGCCCCAGCCCCAGCTGGGTTCGGCAGGCTGCTGTGGAGGACAGAACTCCATGCAGGGGGTGTGACGAAATGGGACTGTTCTTAATGGTTCCTCTGAATAGTGTGGGGGTGCCTCAGTTTCCCCTATGCAGTTCTTAAGTATCTAGGTGGTGGGGTAAGGGTGTATGATCATTGCAGAGCCCTAGAGGGCAGGTGTGTGCAGGGGTCTGGACACAGAGAATGGCCAACACTCTGTTTCCTGGCAACTGATGGCCTGGGCCCTTCCCCCCTGCAAGGTGAGAGTTAAAGGGTCTGAGAACAAAGGAATCTGGTGACCTCCTGGCCCAGGAAAGGGACAAAGCCCAGAGGAGGAGGGGCTGGAGGGAGTTTCAGTTTGGGGCTGGCTGGAGACATGGAGTGAAGGGCAGACATGGTTGTCTGGCTCACTGCCCCCCAAAATGGTGAGGTTGAGGGGTCCCGTTCTCTGCACCTGCAAGTTCTGTCTTACACCCTGTTCCTGTCGTCTAATAAACCTCTGTTTTACTGGCTGGCTGAGAGTCCCATCTGACTGCGGAGTTGGGGTGCAGGACCCTCTGGCTTCCCCAAGACCCCGCCTAGGCGGACTGGCTGTGGGAAGCGCACGGAGGGGAAGAGGATGCTGAATGCTCTGAGGTCAGACCCAGGAAGGTGGAAGCTGTGTGAGCTGTGTGTCCTGAAGACAGGCTGCTCACAGAACGGCGACTGTCCCAGAGTCCTGCCTGGCTTCATGGGGAGCACTTGCAGAGCATCGCCCAGGGACTCCGTGACAGGGCTGGCTGGGGACGAGGAGTGAAGGGCAGACGTGGTTGTCTGGCTCACTGCCCCCCAAAATGGACCCAGCTGAGGGGTCCTGTTCTCTGCACCTGCAAGCTCTGTCTTAGACCCTGTTCCTGTCGTCTAATAAACCTCTGTTTTACTGGCTAGCTGGGAGTCCCGTCTGACTGCGGAGTTGGGGTGCAGGACCCTCTGGCTTCCCCAAGACCCCGCCTAGGCGGACTTGCTGTGGGAAGCGCACGGAGGGGAAGAGGATGCTGAATGATCTGAGGTCAGACCCAGAAAGGCGGAAGCTGTGTGAGCTTTGTGTCCTGAAGACAGGCTGCTCACAGAAAGGAGACTTCCCCAGAGTCCTGCCTGGCTTCATGGGGAGGAGTTCAAGAGCATCGCCCAGGGACTCCATGACCAGGACGGGGGCTCAGATGCAGGCTGCCGGGAGGGGACGGGGTCTCCGGAGCAGGCTGCAGGCAGGGGACGGGCGCTAGGGCGCAGGCAGCAGGCAGGGGACGGGGCTCGGGCGCAGGCTGCAGGGAGGGGACGGGGGCTCGGACGCAGGCTGCAGGGAGGGGACGGGGGCTCGGGCGCAGGCTGCAGGGAGGGGACGGGGGCTCGGACGCAGGCTGCAGGGAGGGGACGGGGGCTCGGGCGCAGGCTGCAGGGAGGGGACGGGGGCTCGGGCTGCAGGCAGGGGACGGGGCTCGGGCGCGGGCTGCAGGGAGGGGATGGGGGCTCAGACGCAGGCTGCAGGCAGGGGACGGGGGCTCGGGCGCAGGCTGCAGGGAGGGGACGGGGGCTCGGGCACAGGCTGCAGGGAGGGGACGGGGTCTCGGGCGCAGGCAGCAGGCAGGGGACGGGGCTCGGGCACAGGCTGCAGGGAGGGGACGGGGCTCAGGCGCAGGCTGCAGGCAGGGGACGGGGGCTCGGGCTGCAGGCAGGGGACGGGGCTCGGGCGCGGGCTGCAGGGAGGGGACGGGGGCTCAGACGCAGGCTGCAGGCAGGGGACGGGGGCTCGGGCGCAGGCTGCAGGGAGGGGATGGGGGCTCAGACGCAGGCTGCAGGCAGGGGACGGGGGCTCGGGCGCAGGCTGCAGGGAGGGGACGGGGGCTCGGGCGCAGGCTGCAGGGAGGGGACAGGGGCTCGGGCTGCAGGCAGGGGACGGGGCGCGGGCTGCAGGGAGGGGACGGGGGCTCGGGCTGCAGGCAGGGGACGGGGGCTCAGACGCAGGCTGCAGGCAGGGGACGGGGGCTCGGGCGCAGGCTGCAGGGAGGGGACGGGGGCTCGGGCACAGGCTGCAGGGAGGGGACGGGGGCTCGGGCGCAGGCAGCAGGCAGGGGACGGGGCTCGGGCACAGGCTGCAGGGAGGGGACGGGGCTCAGGCGCAGGCTGCAGGCAGGGGACGGGGGCTCGGACGCAGGCTGCAGGGAGGGGACGGGGGCTCGGGCGCGGGCTGCAGGGAGGGGACGGGGGCTCGGGCGCGGGCTGCAGGCAGGGGAGGGGGGCTCGGGCGCAGGCTGCAGGCAGGGGACGGGGGCTCGGGCGCAGGCTGCAGGGAGGGGATGGGGGCTCGGGCGCAGGCTGCAGGCAGGGGACAGGGGCTCGGGCGCGGGATGTGGTCCGAGCTGGGTTCTGCAGTGTGGGCATTGGCTCTGTAAGAGCCAGTGCTCTCGCCTGTGCGGGGTCTGGTCGTTGCTCTCCTGCACAGGAAGGCAGCACTCAGAGGACTGTTGAGGCCAGGCTGTTGCTTTGCTGCCATTTCACCTCTGTTGCCCGCGCAGTGAGGATGGTTTTGTTCCAGCCTGGGGGAGGGTTCAAGGCGAGGTGCCCTCATTGTCAGTGCTCCTCTCTGGGCACAGGAGTCGCTGTGACTGACTGTACCCCTGAGTTCACCCCTTGTGCACTATTGTCATAATCTTTGTACAAGGATGACTGGGGAAGGCTCCTCTGAAAACTCGTCTGCTGGTCACTGTTGTCTTGGTCAATGTGGTGGCAACATTGTTGCCGTTATAAGATTGCACAGCATGGTGTTATTGGCCCCTGTTCCAAACCACAGCCTGCACAAACAGCTGTTGGCAACCAGCTCTGTCCTTAACAAAGGTGTGACACCATCCCTCCAAAGAGCACCCTGTCACCCTCAGAGCCAGCATAGTTCTGATATTTCATACAAAGCCTGCCATGGAAGGTATGATTTGAAAAGTCATGATCTGCTGGAACCCATTGTTCTGCCCAGATATGTCTGCCATTGGGGGGTATGAGATTTTGCTGTTTGTGCAGGGAGCTGGGAGCCCCAGGGCGCCCTGTTTAACCCTGGGACTCGGTGCCTCGCCAAGAGGCCCTGCAATGAGCGTTGGGCTGAAACCCAGCCAGCTTGGTTAAATCAGGCCCACAACAGGGTCAGATGGAGCGAACAGGCCAAAGTGAAAGCAGAGCCTCTCCCCAAGCCCCTGGGAAAGAGTGACCTGCCTTGCGGGGCGAGTGTGCAATTCCTAGCTTCTCCCTCCCTCCCGCCTGCTGTTAACGGGAGGCAAACAGAGACTGCAATAAACCCCTCTGGTAGGAACGAGCCTGCGCCGCTGGGGAACGGAGCCACCCGGAGCGGATTAAAAGCCCTAGTCCCAGAGCCAGGGCAAGCGCTCTCCTCTGGACAGTGGTTGGGGACGTCATACAGGGCGGCTTTTGGGCCCAGGGTTCTCATCCTGGCGCTTCAGCTGCTAGTTACCTAGGGCCTCCTCTTCTGCAGTGCTGAGTCCCACAGCTGCACTGAAGTCACTGGGGCAGATCCACTGCTCATGTCAGTGACCACGGCTCCTTGAACAGGGCTGGAGAATGTGCTGTGCCCCTGAACAGGGCTGGGAAAAACTGCCCCAGCTGAGGTCTGCCCCGGTGGGAGCTGTGAGGAGCCCAGTGTACTGGAAGCTGCTGCTGCCCCGGGGTTTGTGATGGAGAATGTGGGGTGACGGGAGGGGGGCAATTCAGCACAAACAGCTCCTTTCGATTTCCTCCCAGCCACCCCAGCATGCCTGGGGACTCCCCTCCCCAATCAATCAAAGCCCAAGACGGGGATCTGAAGCTCGACATAAAGTTACTCCTCTGCCAGCTGATGTAACCCACGCACCTTCTGGGTGTGGTGTTGTGTCCCATCGAGTGGCACCAAGACCATTCGAGAGAGAGATAAGATGAGTCTGCTCTGCAGCCGTCGCTCCCAGCCAGGGGGCTTTTAGCTCATGCGATAGAGTCATGCACTAAGCTCCAGAGGCCCCAGGTTTGATCCCCACCCGCTGACGACCAGGGTCTGTGGGAGTGACGCTGGCGTGGCTGGCAAGGGGCAGCAGGAAGGGTTTCCACTGAGCGTTAAGGGAAAGGAACTTGCTGGCTGTGGCACGGTGCAGCAGGCTGGTTGGCACACCGGGAAAGGAAGATGGAGGAGAGCTCCAGCCCTGGCTGGTTCCCAGCTCTTGTCTTGGCTTTGTAAAAGGCTGACAGACGTAGTGCGAGGTTTGAAAGCGAACACACCGTGTTCTGGGCCTGGAGCAGCGGCTGGGAAGCGTTCCCAATCAACAACCGCGCGGGGATCCCTGTAATCCGCACCAGAGTGCAGCGGGAGGGGAGGGAGCTGGAGGGCCTTTGAAAACACAGACAGCTTGATGCCAGCCTTCCCTGGCTGCATGAAGCTATCCTCCAGAACCATGCCACCAAGGGCCCAGTCCTGCAGCGGGACAGCCGGAGGGTTGGTGTCGCTATCCTCCTGTTCTACAGAGGGGGAAACTGAGGCACAGAGCTGGGCCACGTCAGGGCGCGGCTGGGGATGGAGCCCGTCAGATCCTCATGAGCTGCTGTGCGGCTCTAGTGCTTGTGTCTGTGCCAGGTATAAACCCAGGCCCCTTGTGCAGGCCCAGCCGTCCGTCCCCTGGCGGGCAGCAGGGCCCATGCGGGAGCCCCCACGCAGCCCCCCACCACCCTCGGCTGCAAAGCAGCCCCAGCCCCACGGCAGGGTTACGTTCTCCTCCCCTGGCCTGTGTTCTGGCTCCTCCAGGATCCTTCACGAGGCTGGCAGGGGAGCACTGAGCTTGGAGCCTGGCCAGGCTGGAGCTGGCCCAAAGGAAACACCTCCACGGTCTTTCCAGGTGCCACCCAGTCCCCCGGCGCCTGCAGGAAGGTTTGGGGTAATCACACACACGCTGGGTCTCCCAGTCACCAACGCTTTGCCCGGAGCCTGGCTCGGAGGGAAGCGCAGACCCAGTCCAGCCAGCCTTGACGTCCCTCTCCGCGGAGCTGGGAACGCGCCTGGAGCTGCCAGCCCAGTCCTGTCTACTCAGCGAACGGCTTGCTGCTGCTCTTTCCCGGGTCTCCTCCTCCCTCCCCAGCCCTGGAGCCAGACGAACACCCACACACAGACCTACTGTGCCCATGGCTGTACAGCGGCTGCAGGGCTGCAGCCATCGCGTCCTGGACATATTCAAGGGGAGCCCGATGGGATTGGCCAGGCAAGGAGGGCATGAGCCCTGCCCAGCTAGGATGGGGCACCGTCCCCAGGCTGCTGCATCAAAGCCAGCCCTGGCTAGGAGCGATTCTGCAACCCAGGAGAGATTCTGCAACCATCTGCCTGCTGGAGAAAGACATCAAGGTGAACTTGTCCCAGCTTGGAACTCCCTGTAGCCAATGGGATACATTTGGGTTAGGAAAAAGAAAAGGAGTACTTGTGACACCTTAGAGACTAACCAATTTATTTGAGCATAAGCTCCCAGTGCCAGCTGTGCCAGGGCTTCCAAGACCTTTGGGCCTGGATTGGGGGGATCATGACTAGAGCGGAGCTGGGACCCAGGGACAGGTGAAGCTGCACCAGGCTTGCAGAAGAGCTCATCCTGCAGAGACCTGCATGCAGACCCTGCTTGTTTGGGGAGATTGTTTGGGACAGAGCGGGGTGACTTGGGGGGCTTACAGCAGGGCGGGGGGAAGGCAGTGGGGGTAGCAGGGAGGGGGAGAGGTTTACAGTAACTGCAAGCTGTATACACTGCATGGGTGGGGGGGTCAGGAGTGATTTGGGGTGGGACAGTGGGAGGCAGGAGGTGCGGGTGGGTGATACCCCCATGCAGTGGCAGTGCCCCCTGTAGGCAGTACGGGTGCATCCAATGGGCCCTAGAGGAAATATTGTCCAAAGATCGGAGTTCACCAAACCCAGGCTGAGCTAGCCCTGTCCCAAACTGCCCATCCCTTGTGGGTGTGGACTGCAGCCTGGTGCCCCCTGCCCTGGGCCTGGCCATGCTGGGGGCTGAGTGATCCCAGAATGATGCCCAGTGCACACCCCTTCTCCCGGGCAGGGACCCAGCATCTCGTCCCCCAGCCCTCCCCAGAGTCGTCCCCCAACCTCCAGGGCTGGGCGGGGGGTGGGGAAGGCGACCGGCCTGAGCCAAGTTCACAATTATGCAACCAGCCCGTGTGATGCTGCTTATCATCTTACCGCGCAGCCCAAAGCCGGCTCACCCGCCACTTTCGTGGCATTTTGTTGCCTGAAATTAAATCTCATTTCCTAATTACTGGGTGGACTCAGGCTGCTGGGCAGGGCTGGGCTGGGCTGGGCTTTAAGAAGAGGGCAGCGTAGTGTGATCAGCATCAGTCACAGAGACAGCCTGTTGGAGAACCCCCCCCCCCAAAGCCCGAGACCCCCCTCACCACAGCCAGCCCCCCAGGCTGCATCTAACGAGACCCACTCACCTCCCTCTGCCCTGCAGGAAACTCAGCCTGGCTGGTTCCTACAGGGCCCATCCAGCCCAGTATCCCCTCTCCCTGCTGTGAGGAAACGTCAGGCCCTGCCCACTTGCACGTTCCCAGAATCTGGCCAGCCCAGCGCTGATCGTGCAGAAACGTGCAGTCCTGGACAGTGGTCGCCACAAAGGACTCACACAAACACATTCCAGAAGCGTGGTACAAAAACCACAACATCAAGAATGGCACAAAAACATTCCCCAAGGATAACAAGAACACACTGAGCCCTCCTAAAAGATAAGGTCAAATAGCAACGTAATAAATACAAATGTTTTAATCAAACCAACATGTACAAAAACGTGGGCAATAACTAGCCAGGTCAGAGGGCAGTATCTAAGTCAGAGGGGCAGCTTGTTTGTATCAGGGTATCTCTGAGAGAATGTGTTGGTCCAGCCAAGGGGGAAATGGAAAGTCCTGCCATTCACTGAGCTGTGTCCATTGTCACAGGCATACATGTCTTAGTATCCTCGTAGAGTCTGCCAGGTGCTATTAGCATGCCTTGTCAACAATAAACCTGGCTGGGTGCCTTCATCCCTTAACGGATCTTGTGGTCATTGGGCGGTTCACTCAAGGTCTGCTGTGCTGGCTGTCTGCACAGAGCTGGGGCAGCACACAGGGAGAACACACACATGCAGTGAAATATCTAACAACAGAGGCAATCAGTAAGGACGTTTTGCAATGGCTCATTTGGTTTCAATGGGCAGGCCCAGCACTTTACACTAATTCATGCTTCTCCCCTGTTGGGGGAGTTACACAGGCCATGGCTACACTACAAAATCAAATCGCCCTGCGTGCAGCCGCCACAGTAGTTACAGCACTTGTGTGTGTGTACACCTGGCTCCTTGTGTCTGTGGTGTGTGGTATCGATTGTACTGTCAGTGTGGGGCATTGTGGGACAGTCGATGTAAGCAATGCAGTATGTACACTGACACTGCATTGACCTAACTACGCTGACTGGGGGAAGTGGCATGATTACGTCGGCAAAGCAGGTGAGTTACATCAGCGGGAGCCAAATTTTAGTGTAGACGCAGTGTTAGGTGGACGTAAGCTGCCTTGCAGACTCAGTGGTGTAGAGCAGTTACAGAGGTTTACGATGCAAACCTTCATTTTAACTTTATACCACGGGCTACAGAGGTTATGGGAGAGATCAATCCGGCAAGCAATTCCACAAGTCGAAACACTCCACACACGCTGATCAGCAGCTGTTGTCACACGGCTAACACACAGGCTGGGTCAAGCTCTGCATTTGTCAGTGTTCAGTGAGGCCTAAGGGCCTGGGCATGAGCTGGCACCTGGTCTGCTAGCGTCACAGGACCCATCTAGCCCAGTACCCTGCCCTCTCCCTGCTGCCTCCTTCCCCAAATCAGATCAATGGGGCCGGCCACCCCAGCACCAGCTACTTCAGAGGAAGGTAAAAGAACCCCCTCCTAGTGGCTAATGAGGACATAACCATTCTGGGGAGGGGAGGAAGGGGGGCATATCCCCCTCATCCTGACAGTCAGCAGTGGCCTTGTGCCTTGTTTTCTAAATTCTGTCCTGACACCCTTGCTCCCTCCGCCGCCTGCCATCCTTGTCTGAATCCTGCCAGGCTTGCAATGTCAGTGACATCTAGTGGCAGTGAGTTCCCCTGGCTAATTATGTAACTTCCCTTGACATTTGCTTTCACAGAGTGTACCATTGCTCTTGCAACACTGGGGCAGGTGAAGGGGCGGGGCAAATAGGAGCACCCCCCTCCTTTCATTATATTCTGTACCTATTTCAGCCCTGCTTCTTTCGCTCCTCTTTTAACTAAAGCCTGAGCTTTTTTGTTGGTAAATTGGCCTTTTTCTTGACAGTGTTGTAGAAAAAATTTGCTTCTTTCTAAACATTTCAGGTTTTTGATGAGCAATTTAAAAAAAGCCTTCGAAAAATTACCCCTCCCTCCCCCATTTCTCTGCCCTTTGTCCTTTTCTCATTTGCCACTGGAAAGTGGATGGGAGGGGATGAAAAAAACCACACACAAACACACACACACATATACATTTTTGGCTTTTGAAAATTTTTTGCAAGGGGTGAAAACATAAGGGTTCCACACACACCCCCAAATTTCCAAGGCAGCTCAATTGTGGGGCTGCTGCTCTTCCTGCTGCCCTTCTAGTGCCAGGGTAGACCAACACCCTGTCACACTTTAACCCTTAAATGGCCAGCGTTGCCAACACCCATCATTGTATGGTGAGCCCAGCAGTGGGTGGGTGGGTGAGTTGGAATGGGGTCAGTAATGAAGAATCTTCGCTTTCGTGAGATAAAGTGCCCACCCTCAGCATGGAGGAGAAGCCCCAGACCTCACACCTCCCAAACACAGCCATGCCAGAATGCAAACAAATATTAAAATCTTGTGATTTTTAAAGCAAATCTCATGATTTTGAGGCCTGACTAGTGACTTCTGAATGTTGGGGCTCAAGAGGGGCACCAAAGCTGATGGGACTGCTCAGCCTTTGTGCCGTCTGGCCAGAGGCACCTGTGTGGGACCCGGGGTGGCTTGTGCCTCCCCACACTTGGGACAGACAATACTAAACATCTCCTGGCTCCCCCTGGCAGTGCGTGGAGGGAAAGCCGCTCCCGAGCTATGGCCACAGAGTCAAGAGAGGCAGTGTGGCCTAGTGGGTAAAGCACTGAACTGGGATGCAGCAGACTGGAAGTCTATGTCTGGCTCTGCCACTGGGTGACCTTGAGCAAATCCCTTCCCTGCCCTCTGCCTCAGTTTCCCCATGTGTACAGTGGGGATGATGACACTGACCTCCTTTGGGAAGTGTTTTGCTGGACAGTGCTGTGTAAGATGAATAATAATATTCTGGGCTGGCGGGGGTCAGGGGCGTCTCTCCTCTCTGGGGCACGGGTTCGAATCTGTCCCAGGGGAGCAGTGCCTGACAGTGGGGCGGGGGGGCTGTGGAGAGGGGCTCAGTCCAGTTCCTGTTGGGACAGCACCCGCGTTGCCTGCCGGCTGTGGGACCGGCATGCTGGGGCTACAGAGCCTGAGCTCCGCTCTGCCCCTAGATGGGTCCCTTCAGGGCAGGGCCGTTGGCGTGGGGGATGGGGGTGTGACGCAAGCCTTGGGCTCTGGGGCAGTGGAGCTGGCCCTTTCCCCAGTGCTGGAGTCCCTTCCACAAGGCCTAAAGCTCTCCAGGCCTGAATCCCGGCCCCACGGAGCCTGACTCAGGGGGAGGGGGGGTTTCCTGCAGCTGCCCTGTCTCTCCGGTACAGCCAGTGGCCTTGGCACTCTGGGGCAAGGCAAGTCGCTTTCCAGCCCCCACCCCTGGGGCCAGGGGGCACAGGCCAGCCCAGGACTCTGAGGAAGATGGGGCGCACCCTCCGCCCCTCTGGTTTAAACGTCGCTCTGTCCCATCCCCCCGCTCCACGGCCCCGGGCACAGCTCTCCTCTTTCTGCATCTTTCCCTCCTGCTCTTTGGGATCTCGCCCCCTGGGGTACCCAGGTGTCAAGGAAACCCGCTCCCGGCTGGGGAGCCATGGTTGGCCTTTGGGCCCCAGGCTTCTGCATGGCCCTGGCTAACGAGCCCCCTGGGAGGGCAGCGCTGCCCGGCCTGGGCCCTGGGGCCTCGGCAGGAGCTGCCACAGAGCGCCAGCGGCAAAGCTGCCAGTGGAGGCTTCTCCAGAGCCCTGCAGAGTGGGGGAACGGGGCTGAACTGGGGCCAGCGTCAAGGCCATGGGAGGGACCAGCCAGGTAAGGGGCTGGGTTCCCCACTGTTGGGCCCTATGGGGGGCTGGCTGAGGGTCCCTGTGCCCATGGCGGTAGAGGGATCGCAGGGACGAGGCCCTGGGGGCTGCTGGGAGTTTGGAGTGGGGTCCATGTTCAGCTCCCATCTCCCCACACACGCTTCTGATCCAGAATGGCCGGGGTGCGAGACCTTCCTCTGGCTGGTTTCAAATGGCCAGTGTTTGCTGGGATGCTTTGGACCCGGCAGCTGCTCCCTGCCCCTGGGGGAGGTTCATCGCTGGGGCAGTGCTGCCAGCCCCAGAGACTGAGGGCCTGGGCCCCACAGCAGATCACTCTGGACTCCACCCCTTGCCCTGCCCGAGAAGGCCGGGAGGGCACTCTTGGCCAGTCCTTGGCTGTCAGCTAATGCCCATCAGACCATGGACCCATCCCCCTAGGGACGGGGTTGAGACCCCCAAACTCATGTCACACATAGGCCTGCTGGGCACTGGCAGTGGGGCAATCCGTTCTCTGCCAGGGACTGCGGGGGGAGGCTCTTGGGGCAGAGATGGGACCAGCGGGGCATCCCTGGCACAGCGGGGGAGCAGGTCTGTAGTCCTGGCCTGGAGAATCAGTTATCCACCGCTCATTACCCGCTGCCCAGTCGAGGCAGCGAAAAGAAACCGTGTGATTGTAGGTGACCTATCGAGTGGCACCTAGTGCAACTCAGAGCGACATGGCTGGCACGAAGGGCTTTGTGAATGGGGAGGGCTGGCTGGGAGCGGGGCACTGACTGAGTCACTGGGCTCCCACTGCCAGAAGAATCTCGGCCCCGGCCTTGCACCACCTCAGGGCCCCAATCTCTGCTGAGGCCTTGCCCACCTCCCTGGCAAGAGGCCCAGCAGCCCTGGTCACTCCCAGGACTAGAGTCACTTGTATTCCAGTCACTCAGTTCATCCCTGGGGTTGAGATGTAGCCACCTCTGGGGTGGGGTGCAGGGACTATTTATACAGGGATCCTTTGCCCAGGACTGAGATGCAGCCACCTCTGGGGTGGGACAGAGCAGCTGTTTAACAGCCACACAGCACAGTAGATTAGGACAAGTGAAGAATCCACATCTAGTTGCACTACGCTGCACAGAGCGTGGGGAGCTGGGCCAGGGAGCCGGGGGGAGGGATAGCTCAGTGGTTTGAGCATTGGCCTGCTAAATCCAGGGTTGTGAGTTCAATCCTTGAGGGGGCCATTTAGGAATCTGGGGCAAAAATTGGGGATTGGCCCTGCTTTGAGCAGTGGGTTGGACTAGATGACTGTGATGATGTGAGGCAGCAGGGAGGGGGGAGTGTTGACCTGGGAATGTGCCCTGGGGATGGGAGACCTGACAGCCTGTAACCTGAGCCAGGAGCAGGAGGTAACACCTCTGCCCAGGAATGTGGAGGGAGGCTGCAGCAGGGAACCTGTTGGCTGGGTTTAGTTTCAGTTTGGGGCTGGGTGGAGGAAGGCAGGGAACCCCAGGGCTGGGGTCTAAGCTCCCTGCTCCCCCAGGGGGACTTGACTGAGGGGCCCTGGATGCACCCACAAGCTCTGTTTTGGACTGTGTTCCTGTTGTCCAATAAACCTTCTGTTTTACTGGCTGGCTGAGAGTCTCAGTGAATCCCAGGAAGAGGGGTGCAGGGCCTGGACTCCCCCACACTCCGTGACAATGACCTCCTGAGCTCCCTTCCAACCCTGATATTCTATGATTCTATGACCAGGCTGCACTGCACATGGGCTCCTTAGTGACAAGCGCTCAGGAGCTTAGATTTACAACCCCCAAAATAGCACAAATTGAGCACTATGCTGGGGCCAGCACAGACTAGAAGGGGCAAGTGCCCCCTACTGGGTCCTCCCACCCCACTCACTGCAGCCCCTAGCACCCCATAAGCTCCATCCATGCAGAGTAAGGGGACTGGCACATGGAATTGCAAGCCCAATAGCAAGGATTTCTGATGACTCTGTAAACTCGGGGCGGGGGAATGGAGAATTGCTAATATAGTTCCTATTTTTAAGAAATGGAAAAAAAACGTGGTCCAGGTATCTACAGGCCTTTTAATTTGACCTCAACTGTCTGCCAGGTCTTGGGACAAATTTTGAGAGAGAAAGTAATGAAGGACATAGAGGTGAACAGTAACTGGGATAAAATACCACCTGGTTTTACAATCGGTAGGTCCTGCCAGGCCAACCTGATCTGTTTCTCTGCGAAGATAACTGAGGTTTTAGACAAAGGAAATGCAGTAGATCTAATCCAGTGGTTCTCAAACTTTTTGTATTGGTGACCCCTTTCGAACACCAAGCCTCTGAGTGCGACCCCCCCTTAAAAATTAAAAACACATTTTTGATATTTAACACTATGTTAAATACTAAATTTAAACCCTATGGCTTAAAATGAATTTACCTTTACTCACTGCTTTTAAATTAAGACTAAAACACAGAGGGTGGCGGGGCTCGGGGCTGACAACCCTGTGTGTGCTCTCGGCTGATAACCCTCAGCATGGCCGGGCTCCGCCTGAAACCCCATTACAGTGGTCGGGGCTCACAGCATCCTGGATGCCCCAGCTCAGGGCTCACAGCCCCACTCCTGGTTGGGGTCAGGACTTGCAACCCCATGTGGCAGTCGGACTCAGGGATCACAGTCCCGCTCCTGGCCAGGGTTGGGGTCTGGGCTTGCAGCCCTGTGTGGGGGTTGGAGTCGGGGCTCGCAACCATGATTCCCTGTCGGGGTCGGGATTCACAGCCGCACACCGGGGTCATGGCTCACAGCCCGGCGCAGGGGTCGGGGTCGGGACTCACAGTCGCACACCAGGGTCAGGGCTCACAGCCTAGCACAGGGGTCAGGACCCACAGCCGTGTGCCTGGGATGGGGCTTGTAGCCCCGCAGCTCCACACAGGGGTCGGGGCTCGCAACTTACAGCCGCGCGCTGGGGTCGGGGCTTGTGACCCCCCCACTTAACCGGGTTGTGACCCCCAGTTTGAGAACCAATGATCTAATCTACCTGGATGTCAGTGATGCATTTGATACAATTGGGAAAATATTAGTTCAATTGGAGAAGATGGGGTTTAATATGAGATTTGAAAGGTGGATAAAGAACTGGTGAAAAGGACCTGCAGAAAAGGACCTGGGGTTACAGCAGATGAGAAGCTGGATATGAGTCAGCAGTGTGCCCGTGTTGCCAAAAAGGCTAACAGCATATTGGGCTGCATTAGTAGGAGCATTGCCCACAGATCGAGTGAAGTGATTATTCCCCTCTATTCAGCACTGGTGAGGGCCTCATCTGGAGTATTGCGTCCAGTTTTGGGCCCCCACTACAGAAAGGATGTGGACAAATTGGAGAGAGTCCAGCGGAGGGCAATGAAAATGAGTAGGGAGCTGAGGCACGTGACTTATGGGGAGAGGCTGAGGGAACTGTGGTTATTTTGTCTGCAGAAGAGAAGAGTGAGGGGGGATTTGATAGCTGTCATGGAGTCCCCGGACGATGCTCTGGAACTGCTCCCCATGAAGCCAGTCAGGACTCTGGGGAAGTCTCCTGTCTGTGAGCAGACTGTCTGCAGGCTGACACAGCTTCCTGGGTCTGACCTCAGAGCATTCAGCATCCTCTGCCCCTCCGTGCGCTTCCCACAGCGAGTCCGCTCAGGCGGGGCTCCTGGGGAAGCCAGAGGGTCCTGCACCCCAACTTCGCAGTCAGATGTGACTCTCAGCCAGCCAGTAAAACAGAGGTTTATGAAACGACAGGAACATGGTCTAAAACAGAGCTTGCAGGTGCAGAGAACAGGACCCCTCAGCTGGGTCCATTTTGGGGGACCGTGAGCCAGACAACCATGTCTGCCCTTCACTCCATGTCCCAGCCAGCCCCAAACTGAAACTCCCTCCAGCCTCTCCTCCTCTGGGTTTTGTTCCTTTCCCCGTGCCAAGAGGTCACCTGATTCCCTTGTTCTCCAATCCTTTAGCTCTCACCTTGCGGGGGGAAGGGCCCAGGCCATCAGTGGCCAGGAAACAGGGTGTTGGCGATTCTCTGTGTCCAGATTCCTGCACACACCTGCCCTCTAGGGCTCTGCAGTGATCATACAGCCTTATCCCACCACCTAGATCCTTAAGAACTGCATAGGGAAACTGAGGCACCCCCACACTATTCAGAGGAAACATTAAGAACAGTCCCACATTGTCACATCAGCGCCCCCCCCCCCGCAACTTGTCTAGAGATTTTATCGGTGGTAGGCATCGGACATGGTGATGGCACTGAACTTCCGATATCCACACAGAACCGGATCGACCCGTCCTTCTTGGGGACCAGCACCATGGGAGAGGCCCAGGGGCTGGAGGATGGCTGGATCACCCCTAAAGCCAGCATGTCTCCAACCTCTCTCTCCAGATCCTGGGCTGTTTTCCTAGTGACCCTGAATGGGGACACCTGATGGGAAGATTGGCTCCTGTTTCCACCCAGTGAACAGCCAGGTTAGTGAGCCCAGGCCGGCTGGAGAACAGCTGCCGGTGTGAAGGCAGCACCTCTCTGATCTCTGCCTGCTGGGCAGGGGTTAGCTGGTCTGAGAGGAGAATTGATTCCAGCGAGGGGTCAGCCCCCACCTCAGGGAGGAGTCCCACCAGGGGATCCTCTCCCTTCTCCTCCCACTGCCCACACCCAGCCAGCCCCAACTTCTCCCTGTCCCAGTATGGCTTCATCATGTTGACATGGTGCACCCGGTGGCGGTGTGCCCGGATGGACAGTTCCACTACATATTTCACTTCATTTACATGTCTGATGACCTTGAAGGGGCCGTTCCAGGCAGCTTGCAGCTTGTGCTTCCTCATGGGGATGAGAAGCATCCCCTGGTCCCCGGTAGCCTAGAAGCAGGCACGTGCTGAGCGGTTGTACCAGACCTGCTTCCTGTGCCCTGGCTAGGTTTCCCCTGGCCAAGCCCATGAGCTCCGCGAACTTTTCCAGAAAGGTCAGAACATACTCCATCGGGGGAGGCCTTCCCCCCGCACTCGTCCCTCATCAAGTTGAGGGGTCCCCTCACCCTCCTCAACAACTCAAAAGGGGAAAACCCTGTGGATTCCTGGGGCACTTCCCTGTATGTGAACAGCAGGTGGGGTAAATACTTGTCCCAGTCCTGTGGGTGCTGGTCCATAAAGGTTTTCAGCATCATCTTTAGGGTCCCGTTGAACCTCTCCCCCAGCCTGTTGGACTGAGGGTGACACGCCGAGGCCCAGGTGTGTCGGACCCCACACTTCTCCCACAAGCACTGGAGCAGGGTTGACTGACATGAAGTTGGACCTCTGGTCTGTAAGGACCTCCTGGGGGAACCCCACTCTGCTGAAAATGGTGAGCAGCGCGTCTGCCACGGTGTCTGCCTCCATAGACGACATGGCCACTGCCTCGGGGTAGCGCATAGCGAAATCTACCACCACCAGAATGTATTTCTTCCCCGACCGGGTTGCCCTGCTGAGGGACCCCACTATGTCCATGGCCACCCTCTGGAAAGGCTCCTCTATGATGGGCAGAGGTCTCAGAGCTGCTTTACACTTATCCTGGCCCTTCCCCACCCTCTGGCAGGAGTCCCAGGACCTGCAATACTGTTGGACGGCGTCAAAGGCCCCGGGCCACTAAAATCTCTGCAGCAGCCTCTGCCTGGTGCGCCAGATGCCCTGAAAGGGGAATATTGTGGGCCAAGTACAACAGTCTGTGGTGGTACCTCTGGGGGAAGACCACCAATTGCCTCTTGGCTTTCCAAGGTTCAGTTGGCCCTGAATCATAGAATCATAGAATATCAGGGTTGGAAGGGACCTCAGGAGGTCATCTAGTCCAACCCCCTGCTCAAAAGCAGGACCCATACCCAATTAAATCATCCCAGCCAGGGCTTTGTCAAGCCTGACCTTAAAAACTTCTAAGGAAGGAGATTCCACCACCAGCCCATTCCCGGTACAGGAATCCCTTCTCCCACAGGAATCTCTCCCGGCAGTCCTCCCCCTGGGATCCTGCACCATTGTGGCCAGCAAGGGCCCTCAGCTTCTCTAAGGAGGGATCCTCCTGCAGCTCCATCTGGAATTCGGCTGCTGGGTTGAGGGGACAGCCCTGGTTGGCTGTGCCTCAGTTTCCCCACCTTGGGACAGAGGCTCTGGCCCAGCAGTGTCAAGCCCTACCCCTGTGCTTCGGTGTGTCCCCCGACCCCAGCATAGCCCTATCGACTGCGGCCCCCTGGACCCGCGGTGCCCCCTCTCGGTGGGCTTCCACCCAGTTGACACCCCGCGGGTTCTGCTCGGCTGCCATTTCCTCCATCTTCAGGCATTGAGCCACCTTGTGTCCTTTTTGGCCACAGTAATTACATTTCAGGTCCCTCAAGTCCCACGGGGGGTCAGCCTGCCCCGGCCTTCAGGGGCACCTGTGAGTTGGGCTTCCTGGAGTCCCACCCTGGAGAGGTTTCTGTGTGACTCCCCTTCTGAGTCCCTGATGTGGGTCTCCCTCCTGCGCCCTATCTGCTGTTCACAAACTCATCCACTAGTGCCCCTGCACTGCGCAGATCTTTAGCCTTCCGGTCCACTAACCACATCTTCAGGTCTGGAGGGCAGATGTCATACAGCTGCCCCAACCTCACCAGGTTACACACCTCTTCTGCGGTAGTGGCCCCTGTGCCCTTCCCCCATCTACGGAGATATTCCCCCAGCAGATTGGTGACCTCCTTGTAACTGACACCTGGGGTCTTGCGTACACCCTGGAATCGTTTCCTGTATGCCTCAGGGGTCAGTTCAAACTTCAGCAGCAAAGCCTGTTTGAACAGGTCATAGTCCCCCATCTCAATACCATCCATTTGGCTGAATGGCTCTGTGGCCTTGGGATCCAGCAGGGGGGTCAGATAGTGTCATAACCATACAGCTCAGGGTAGCCTAGAATTCTTCCTTAACTAGTGTTGGCCCATTCCCAGCTTCTGGCAAACAGAGCCTAGGTACACTTCAGAGCTTGGTTTTGCATCCCTGCTCATCCTGACTAATTCATGAACTTATCTAGTTCTTTTTTAAACCCTGTTATAGTCTTGGCTTTCACAACTTCCTCTGGCAAGGAGTTCCACAGGTTGACTGTGCATTGTGTGAAGAAATACTTCCTTTTGTTTGTTTTAAACCTGTTGCCTATTAATTTCATTTGATGACCTCTAGTTCTTGTGTTAGGAGAAGCAGAAATAACACTTCCTTAGTTACTTTCACCCCCTTAGTCATCTCTTTTCCAAGCTGAAAAGTCCCAGTCTTCTCTCTTCTTATAAGGAAGCTGTTCCATACCCCTAATCATTTTTGATGCCCCTTTCTGTATCTTTTCCATTTCCAAGATATCTTTTTGAGATGGGGAGACCACATCTGCACACAGTATTCAAGATATGGATGTAGTGTGGATTTATATAGAGGCAATATGATATTAATTCTGCTTATGCTCAAATAAATTGGTTAGTCTCTAAGGTGCCACAAGTACTCCTTTTCTTTCTGTTAATGTTGCATTTGTTTAATCACTGTACAGTGCCTAGCACAACAGATCTTTGTCCATGACTAGGGCTCCTGGGCACTATGCTAATACAAACAAATAATAACAATGATGATGCAGAATAGACCTGAGCTCTCCCTCCTGTAGCTGGGCTGGCTCTGCAGAGTTAAGATGAGCAAAATGCAACAAATCCTCCCCCTTCTCATTTTTGTCACGACCGTCACAGCTCTGATTCCAATACACACACACAGAGCAGGCCAACTAAGGAGATGCCATTTTTAGCCAGTCACGTTTCAGAGCAAAAGGACATCATGGTACTGAAGTGACAACTTGCCGGCGGGGTAGCAAACATATTTTCTGATGGGCAGCCAAATCTGAGATCTGAACGGTGGAATTGAACGCGGCCATAGTGAAGTGGCTAAAATATATGAAATCTGGCATTTTAATGAAAAATCTGATGAACTCTTTTCAGAGTATATCAAATGATACCTCCGCCAGAAACAAGAGGCTTCCGGGTATCCCAGTTGGTGCACAGACGAAGAAAAACAAAATAAGTACATGAACGATTTCTACCAGAAAGAAGGCATGTGTTTGTGCCAACACGAAATCAGGTTTAACCCTGCTAAACGCCAAATCGCTAAACTGTTTTTAAATTCCCTCACAAGCGAGATCCTGCCAGATCAACACATCACCAAGTTTGTGTCGGCAGACCCGAAAACATACAGGTATAAGCTGTCAGGAGGAAAGGCCTGTATGAAAGTCAAAGGTATTACCCTGAACTTGGCAAACTGTCAAAAGATCAACTTTGACAGTTTGAAAGATCTAGTCCTGGACTATTACACGGGCCTGCGAGAAAACACCTCAAAAAAGAGAGAGGTGCAGCAGCCCTCTATCGTAAGGAACAAAAATCAGTGGTAAATGGAGACAAAAACCCTTAAGAAAAGACAGAAAGTCATTTACAACAAGAGGGTCCTAGGAGAAGGGTTTAAAACCCTGCCCTACGGCTTGTAAAATGGATACGAGGTGGAAACACCCCTTTTCTGCAATTCTCGCGGGGCCTAGCAACAGTGGGAAAAGTTACTTTATAAAAAATGTGTTGGATAATGCCAAACAAAACATTGGTTTCAGAGTAACAGCCGTGTTAGTCTGTATTCGCAAAAAGAAAAGGAGTACTTGTGGCACCTTAGAGACTAACCAATTTATTTGAGCATGAGCTTGCGTGAGCTAGAGCAGGAGAGTGAGTTTGTGTGTGTGTGTGTGTCCCCGGGGAAAAAAAAGAAAAAGGGGGGGTGGGGTGAGAAAGCCTGGATTTGTGCTGGACATGGCCCACTTTGATTACCATGCACATTGTAGGGAGAGTGGTCACTTTGGATGAGCTATTACCAGCAGGAGAGTGAGTTTGTGTGTGTATGGGGGTGGGGGGGTGAGAAAACCTGGATTTGTGCTGGAAATGGCCCACCTTGATTATCATGCACATTGTAGGGAGAGTGGTCACTTTGGATGAGCTATTACCAGCAGGATAGTGAGTTTGTGTGTGTGTTTTTTGGAGTGGGGTGAGGGGGTGAGAGAACCTGGATTTGTGCAGGAAATGGCCCACCTTGATTATCATGCACATTGTGTAGAGAGTTGTCACTTTGGATGGGCTATTACTAGCAGGCGAGTGAGTTTGTGTGTGGGGGGGTGGAGGGTGAGAAAACCTGGATTTGTGCTGGAAATGGCCCGACTTGATGATCACTTTAGATAAGCTATTACCAGCAGGACACTGGGGTGGGAGGAGGTATTTTTTTATGATCTCTGTGTGTATACAAAGTCTGCTGCAGTTTCCACGGTATGCATCCGATGAAGTGAGCTGTAGCTCACGAAAGCTCATGCTCAAATAAATTGGTTAGTCTCTAAGGTGAAACAAAACATTGTCTGTTATGCCTGAGAATATTGGATAACATGGCTATAAAAAGCATTGCAAGATACACATGTGTGGGCTTGCTGAAACACATTTTGAGCAAAGCTAGGCATGCCCAAGAATTTAAAATTTATTTTTTACAAAATTCATCACCATCCGGTCGTTTTGCACTAAGTCGTTAGAATACAATTTTAAAATCCGGTCAAAGGATAAACCCTTACTCCAATGATGTAAGAAAAACACTCAGTGACAGCTGCAGGTAACAGAGCGGGGGTCTTGTAATTGTCTATTGAGAAACACAATGCCTGTGGCATTTTTGTTTAAAAATTTCATAATGCTTTTAGGAAACAACATGCTCTTCGGGGGGTGCCCGTATGAGTCTAAAAACTCTCTACCGTTACGCTCCGCCAGACACAAGGCAAGCCAGTGTTCACCAGGTTCGTTGTGTGGATGCGTGTTGACCACCAAACCTAGGGGTCTCTGAGACAGCTTGTAGCCAGGGAGCCAATGGCAAGGGAACGCATCTAAGAAATTCTTTTTCGTATAAGGCACATTGATAAGACACGAGAGCTGCACGGTGTCCATGTTTACATATAGTCAAACAGAATGTCTCTCCTCTGATTTCTCTCTATGATGTTGTCAAAAACCCCATGCACGATCAGATTGACGGTGATGGTTAAAGCCTTCTCAAAACGTGTTTCTGCTCTCTGGTTCCCGGTTTTAATCAGGGAATAGTCATTGGTGCATTCCTGGTCAGGAGACAGGTCAAAGGCAAACAAGGTGTAACCCTGTGGAAACTCCTCACGGTCGATTAACAGAGAACGATCTGTCATGTGTTTACTGTTAGGATATAGATATTCAGGCCTGTCTGCAAAGGCCTATACTCTAAGAATTTAGGTGTATTCTTATCACTTGGCTAGTGATAGAGGTATAAAAGAAAGAATCAAAACCACTGTCTGCCAGTGTAAGGGCCTTCTCTTACTGTGACAGTTTGTGGCCCTGTTCTTAGGCTAAGGCCTTTGGCTAAGCAGCAGAGGCAGCCATAAGCTGGGAAGCGAACGGTCACATCCTCACATTCCAAACTAGTCACATTGAAATTAGGTGCTATTGGGCTGTTAGGCACTATCAGGACAGGATTGTACTCCTATCACCTCCAGAGAAAGGGAAGTGCCTAGAAAATGTAAAAGGAAACTTAGTTTGATAGCACCCTGTCTGGCAAGAACTCACTTATCAATAGCTGGGATGTGAAATCCTCACTTCTGTATTGTTTTGCCATTATAGTTCCCACTTTGCTGTTGTTTGTCTGTGTAATCTCTGTCTGGTTCTGTGATTGTTCCTGTCTGCTGTATAATTAATTTTGCTGGGTGTAAACTAATTGAGGTGGTGGGATATAATTGGTTACATAATCATGTTACAATATGTTAGGATTGGTTAGTTAAATTTCAGGAAAATGATTGGTTAAGGTATAGCTAAGCAGAACTCAAGTTTTACTATATAATCTGTAGTCAATGAGGAAGTGACTGGGTGTGGGTGGGGGTGGGCATATGGGTGTGTGAGATGGGAATGGGGGTAAGAAAATTGGAATCATGTTTTGCTAAAGGGGGAGATGGGAACAGGGAATGGGGGTAAGAAAATTGGAATCATGTTTTGCTAAAGGGGGAAATGGGAACAGGGAATGGGAGTAAGGAAGTTGGAATCATGTTTGGCTAAGGGCAGGAATGGGAACAGGGACACAGGTGTAAGGCTTTGTGGTGTCAGAGCTGGGAAGGAGGATACTAAGGAAGGAAACTGGAATCATTCTTGCTGGAAGTTCACCCCAATAAACATCGAATTGTTTGCACCTTTGGATTTCGGGTATTGTTGCTCTCTGTTCATGCGAGAAGGACCAGGGAAGTGAGTGGGTGAAGGAATAAGCCCCCTAACAGTCTGCACTTTGAGCTAGGAGGGTCACTCCCAGTTCAATGGGACAGGCCCACACTAGCTCGGACAGCGCTCGCATGCTAAAATTAGAATGTAGCTAAAGCAGCACGAGCAGTGGGAGGAGCTAGCCACCTTGAGAATTGACTTTGGGGTTTAGACGGTTCCATACTTGGGGTGGTTAAACCTCCTGTTGCTCCTGCCATCGCAGCTACTCTCTATTTTTAGCACTCAGGGCTAGTGCGGGTATGTGTCATCAAGCTGGGAATTTTACCCCCAGCTCCAAGTGTAAACATGCCCTACGAGACAGTGTCCCAGCCTCTACGACTAAATGACTGCACCATGCTTTCCCCGCAACAATCCCGAAGCACTTTATAGCAACTCATGATTTCCTCCAACCACCACACTGGAGAGGTAGGGATATTAACATCCCCATTTATGTATGGGAAGCTGAGGCACAGAGAGATTAATGGCAGCTCAGTGCTGCACAGTGGGATTTTTTTCTCTCCCCCTCAATGGGAATACCAAAAGGGACACTGGGCATCATCTCTCACCAGCTAACTTGGCTGCAACTGCCCGGATCTCTTCCCAGCTGCTACAGAAGTACGTGATGGTGATTTTGTACAAGTTCTCCAGCAGCTCGGCATTCTCTTTGGCCTAGAGGAAATCAGTGACACATGAGCTCTCTCTGGCTAGAAGTGCCCTTTGACTGCCAGCACATGTTTTTACAAGCCATAGGTAAATCAGAGAAAGAACAGGTGACTGGGTGGACGTGGGAAAAATGGGGATCTGTGGCAGATTTACATTTCCCGTCACCCTCAGTCATATATCCCACTCTGCCCGTTATTTCCATTACCCATCACACATCCCCCCACACCTCTACACCACCACATGCCACACCAGTCAAGAATCTCAGACACTTCAACAGCTCACTCACAAGGTGTCTGCAAATGTCCACCTGGAGCTCTTCAGGCTTCAGCTCGGCTGTGCCATCAAAGGTGTTCATTAATTGCAGTTTGGAGCCTCTTCAGTCCCAAAAACGGGACCCTGAGGTGAAACGTAGCTCTGCATTCCTGAAAAACAGAAAGAGTGTCACACCATTTAATGGTTCCCTACTGAGTGCTTTGGTCATTCAAAGGGAACTCATCTGCTTGACTGCTCATCTATTTCAGGACAAAAAGGGATTCATCTGGATGTAACTGGCAGAAAACATGCAGGAATGACTAATAGAGGGGAGAGCTTCCTCTGAAACCTGGAGGTAGCATCAATGTCTTTTTGGAACAGATCTACCTATGAAAGCTGCTTCACCAGGTCTCTCTTCTGTTCTGGGGAGGCAGGGGCCTGGGGTGCAGAGACAGACAGGAAGAGAGAGCTGTTGGGCTCAGACCCATGACCTATCCTGGATTCTGGTGAGGCAGCCATGGACCAACCTGGCGGAAACTCACTCAGCAGAAAGGCAATGAACTGAGGGGAGAATTTGGGCCTCCACAGCAGGCAGGAATAGCAGAGCTCCCCTGGCATTGGGAGGAAGATTCCTTTGGCTTAGTCAATAAGTCACTCTCGGTCTTACCACTGAAACCCTGGGGTTCGGGTCTTGCAGGTGCAGCAGAAGTGTGACCCAGCTCTGTCTAACCTGGTCGGCGAAATAGGCCTTCCATTTTCTTTTTGTCAGGCAGGCCAGGATGCCAAATAGGACAAAGGCCAATAAACGAAGAGCATCATCCTCCTACAGCCAGGAAAGCCCCACAAGTTAGTAACTAAGGGGCAATCACATCACGTACCTCGCACAGCCATCTCTTCTACGCTAAAGTCGAGGGATTCCAACTCCAGCTAGTCGGAAACACTTTCATGAACCAATTTTTGATTTGAATTTGCTGATTCATCAAGCTATTTTAGCGACAGTTCCATTTTGATGAAATTCCTCCAGAAGTCAGGCAGGGGTCCTTAGTATCCTGCCTGCTGTCTTGCCAGTGCACTCATCCAGCTCCTTGGAAGCCGATCTAGCAGGCTGACTGGGATCGTGGGCTTCCAGGCCCCCAGCTTCTGGGACTCTGGCTCTCAAATTTGCAACTCCCTGGCACCTCTAGCTCCCACAGTTTCCTGGGTTCCCAGCCCCGGGATAGTCTGAGAGCAGACTGCCCGGACCCAAGGCTTTCAATAGAGCTCGGTTGAGAATAGTAATTCTGTTTCACAAAGAGTTTTGAAGTTTGGGGAGAGGGAGTCCCACAACTAGGAACAAAACCAAAATTTGAAATCTCAAAATTCTCTGCAAAACGGAATCATCATTCCAACCCTCTCACATAAAAATGGTATAGAGCAGGCCCAACACTCTCTATTGTACCTTGGAACCCCCTTTTCATGGTTATCTAGCTACCCAATCTAGTATTCAGACTTTCTTTGAGGTTCTCAGTGGCAAGAAAGAAGAACAGAAGGGGGAGACTGTGGGAGCAGGGATGTCATCCCCATCCTCCTAATGTTCTTCTCCTCCGTAAAACACCTCTCTTTCTTGGGGCCGAAACATCTCTTCACTCTGACATGAGCAATGCCCAGGGAGTAAACGGAATCTAATCAAGATCGGTTGAAGTGGGGCTGGAGAGTTCTGGTCACATATGTTGTCAAAGTAGGTCCGGATCTGTTGGGTGAGGTCTCTGAAGGAAGAACCTATGTCCTTCTCTTTCAGCTCCTTCAGGACTTTGGCCACTGCTTTCATGCTCTCGCCAATGACTTCAGAACTGAAAGGGTCATTTAAGGCCCTGATCAGTATGACCATAAGAAACTTCTTGTGCTTTTTCACCTGTACAAACATACAACATTAAAGAACACTCATCACTGATCACACTTCTAATAAGTTTTCTTTAGCAGTTATGAAGCTGTGGGAATTTCATCTCCCCCTCCCACCCCCTGGAGACCTATAGCTATATTTCAGACCAGGTTCGAGCTACAATGAGCCAAACCTGGTGCCATAATACACCTGTGTCATCCTATTATTAGATTCCTAGTTACTTAGATTCCAAGGCCAAAAGGAACCATTGTGATTATCCGATCTGACCTCCTGCATAACATAGAACTTCCCTAAAATAGTCTCTGTTGGGACTAGAGTGTATCTTTTAGAAAAACATCCAATCTTGATTTTAAAATTGCTAGTGACAGAAAATCCACTACAACCCTTGGTAAATTGTTCCAATGGTTAATTAAAATTATCATTAAAAATCAATGCCTTATTACCAGTCTGAATTAGTCTAGCTTCATTTTCCCCCATTGAATCTTCTTATACCTTTGTTTGCTAATGGGAAGAACCCATTCTCAAAATGTGTTCCCCATGTGAGTAGTTATAGACTGTCCTCAAGTCACTCCTTAACCTTCTCTTTGTAAGGCTAAATAGATTGAGCTCCTTGAGTCTATCACTAGAGGTATCTTTTCCAATCCTTTGAGAATTCTTGTGACTCTTCTCTGAATCCTCTCTAATTTATCAGCATCCTTCTTGAATTGTGGAGACCTGATCTGGACACAGCATTCCAGCAGTGCTCACATGAGCATCATATTCAGAGGGAAAAGAACTTCTTTACTCTTATTCAAGATTCCTCTCTTTATGCCTCCAAGGATCATTTCAGCCCTTTTGGCCACAACTTTGCATTGGGAGCTTATGTTCAATTATCTGCCATGACTCAAGTGGTTTTCAGCATCATTGCTTCTTGGGATAAAGTCTCTCATCCTGTAAGTATGGCCTGCATTTTTTGTTCCTAGATATAGACATTTACACATGGTCATATTAAAGTGCACAGATTGTTTGCTTATGCCCAGCTTAGCAAAGGATCCAGCTTGCTCTGTATTGACTGCAAAGAGGTTACTCGGGTATGTGAGAGAGCAGAATTTGGCCTAGTGCATTGTGTGCAGCCTCTGTAAACTCCGAAGAACTATTTCCCTTGGTTTCTCTAGTTATGCTGCATTCTAGTCAGTATTCTCTCTTACCTTCTCAGGTGCCCCATAGACTAAATTTCCCAGGCCTCTTTCAGCCATCTGACGGACAATGCTGTTCTTATCATGTGACCTTTCTTCCAAGATGTGTAAGACTGGCTTAAGGAACTTCTTCTCCCTGAGCATGGGATCACTCATTAGCTGAAAGAAAATCAACCTGTCCATTAGCCCCAATAGGATCAGTAAGATTGGGAATAGAATTTGAGCAGACATGTCATACACTAAAAACAACAAGGAGTCCTCCTACAGCCCCAGTCTTGAGGATACAGACAAATATGGCTACCCCTCTGATACTTGGCACATAATACACTGTAACTTTAGTATTCCACACAAATGAGAAAGGTCTACAAAACATGGAGCTTTCCTTTTGGGCACTAGAATAGGGATCCACTCACCTCTTGAGAGCCTCTTAGTGGCTGGGTATGGTATCACAGTCCTTTTCTCACCCCTGGTGCACACTGCCAGCCGTCCTCAGTGAGTCTTCTGTGGCTCAGGCCTCTGGCTAAGTCCCAAAGTCCAAATGAACCCCTTCTTGGATAGTCCAGAACAGTCCCATTGCCCTCACTAGGGTCTCCAGCCCCAACTCTGGGTCCTTTACATTCTGCCCTTTGTTTAAGTTCTCCCTTAGCATTGGAGCTAAACAGGAGCTAGGCACTGCTTGATTTCAGTTCATTGTCGCTTCTTCCTACCGGCCACTTTTAGCTTCACTCTCACCTCAGGGTTAAAGTTCTTCGGGACTCTCTTCCTGTAAACCCATCTTAAGTAAAGGCTGCCAGAATCAAACTCTGGCTGTCCCCTGAATTTCTGTGGCCAGAGAGCAGCACCCTTTCTTGCCCCTCCAGTTCCTGCCAGGAACTGACCTGTTAAGGCAGTTCAGCTCCTTTTAGCCGAGCCTGATGGGCTCGGATTGGCTGCTTTCATGAGGCCTCTCTAGACAGACCCAGATTGGGGGCTCTTTTCCTGGGGCAGGGTGTAGTAGGACCATGGGGCCTCTTGTAAGGAGCCTCAAAGCCCAGGTACAGCCCATCACAGGCACAGAGAGGTTGTTTTTCTTAGAATCGGATGAGCCCCAAAGATAGTTGCTTACCGTAAGTGGGAAATATGATGCAGATGTTGGAGGAAGGCTGTGGAAAGGGAAGATGCTCCAGCAGGTATCACACTAGCCTAGGACTTAGGAGACCCAGGTTCCATTTCCTGCTCCCTCAAAGCCTTCCTGTGTGACCTTGGGCAAGTCACTTAGCCCTTCTGTGCATCAGTTCCCTGCCTGTAAAATAGGAAGAATAGTGCTTCCCTACCTCGCAGGGGTGTTGTGGGGATACAGACATTAAAGAGTTTGGAGGTACTCAGATACTAGAGTAATGGGAACCTAAGATAGACGTGAATGTAGTTGTGGGTTGCTTGGTTGGTAGTATTAGGACACTAGGTTCATTCAGAAGATCTGCTGAGCGAAACCAAAATCAGGAGCTGTTGGTTAGGATCAGCACTAGGACTTGGCAGAAGAGATCCAGTCATCCAAACTCTGTCTGTATCTCTCTCAGCCAGCACCTGGTTGTGTAGCTAGTATAGGCAATTATGGCAATAAAAACAACAGAGAGAGAAGGACTCAGAAAGGTGTCGTGAAGTTCCTGGTGAGGTTTCCATATAAAGGAGGACCTATTCTACTGTCTAAAATGACAATTACTCCTATGCACTGAACTGTACAACTCCCAAAAGAAAGGCAGACAACAATCTAATGGTGAAACTGCTCTTCAGAGCCCTGTGTCTTACCTGGGCAAGGAAAGCTGTGCTGGTGACTCGGTGGTTTTCTGTGGGGGAATTCACCCAGGGGAGGAGGCGCTGTATGATCTTAGGTGTTATGAGTCCAGATCTAAGTAGAAGACTGGAAGACAAAAGAAACCTCTCATGGGCTAGATTGCACACTTCAAAAAAGCTCAGCTGCTCTGAGCATACAGCTCTGATATCTAGGAGTGGGAGCTGTGTGTTTCCACCCAGGACACCCCCGCCCACAAAGCTATAAACGGGAGGTTCCCTCTCAGCCACTCCATTGGCTACTGATTCCCAAGGATAAAATGATGCCTCCTAGATCTCTTACCTCACCAGCAGACACACTTCCTCCTGGTGAGTCTTGGGGTTTTCCAGAAGAATCCATGTTCTCTGCTTCCTGAGCGCTCTCACCAGTCTCTCATTCCCACCCTTGAAAAGCACAGACTCGAATGCTTTGATAAAAAGCCTGGGGAAAGAGAGGCACAGACCTGCAGCAATCAGGAGGAAGGTACAGCTTGAACAGAAAGTCAGGAAGCCGCGGTTACTTCTCAGGTCTGCTGTTCAATTGACAGTTCATCCATTGGCAATATCCTGGACACCAGTGTCCCTGGAAGGACTTGATGCTGGGAGGTAAGTTTCAGTCTCATACATCTCCTAGGACTAGATTTGCTAGGGACAAAAATTTGCAGTCCTTTTTCTCTTTCTGCAAGCAGTATGGGCACTAAGAGAGTACAGTGATATGGAAAAGATACATGATCAGGACCCAAAAACAGGGGGCATTGAGTGTGGTGATCACTAATGGACATTTTGGGGTCATATCTCCAGATATGAGGTGACAGAGTGCTGAGGGTTTGCACCTGAGTCAGCACTCTGGTCACTATTCCTACTAATTCGGTTCCTCACAGAAGGACTAATTGGATAGAGGTGTACCTGATTACGAGGTCAGATTGGGGCTAGTGAGTCAAGGAACCAATCATTCCATTAACAGGGAATCTGTATAAAAGGACATGGGCAGGAGCCCTTTGAGGGGAACAGACAGAGAAAGAAACTTGGGTGACCAGATGTCCTGATATTTGGGGCTTTATCTTATACAGGTGCCTATTCCCGCACCCCCACCCCCGTCCTGATTTTTCACGCTTGCTGTCTGGTCACCCTAAGAGAAACAGAAAGACAAAAAGCTAGGAGAGCCTGACAAAGTGAGGTCTCTGAGTGGAAACACCTTACCCCCCCCACACCCGACTTTTGGAGAAGAGTTTAGAAAGTTGAGATACAATATAAAGGTGCTATGTATTGCTAGTGGGATTAAATAGACTATATGTTGGTGCTTAGACACAAAAAAGTCTCAACGCGGTCTGTGTTTGTGGAGGATGTGGGGGTGCAACAGCCCTCTCTGTCACAGCTGGGGGCTCATCAGGGATTTCCTTGATATCTATGCAAATGGAGAGCCTTTTGGAAAAGCTGGTGTAGAGGTTTGCTAGTCCGGGCGATGGAGGGAACACTGAAACAGGTGATGAAGCAGCAAAGAGAAGTGTAGAACAGGGGTTCTCAACCTTTCTGTTTCTGAGCCTCCCCCCACCCTCAACATGCTAGAAATACTCCATGGCCCAGTTCCAGGCCCGTTCCAGACCTCTGCCCTGCCAGGCATCAGAGTCTGGGCCTGGTATGTACATTCTAGTTCACTAAAAGGTTGCCCCATGAGTCTCAAATAAAAGCCCGTGTTATCAATATCATTGTGAAACGCATGTACAGATGCTGCGTCAAGAGTCATGTATATGCATTGAAAATTACATTCTTAGGATCTGTGTCTTGGGACTAGTCACCAGGAAAGGTGACAAAATGGTTTTCTTTCAGGCAAGAAATGTTTATCCATCTGTTTGTTTACATGTGCATTAAGCATGTAGGGTTCACATTCAGTTGAGAAGGACTGTGAGAACTTCAAAGAAAGAAAAGTAGCAAGAAGTAGACAGGGGGTGGGGACCCAATTTTGGGGTACACATCAAAGGTTTGCTCTAGTATAATTGGGGGACATCTTTCGCTTAGGAAGTAGATGGACCGCGAGTTTGCTTGATGAAAGAGGGGTCGCGCTCAGGCTTGGTTGAGAACTTTGGGTGAGAAACATCTTTAGACAGGAGGTTAACCTGTTGGTTAAGTTTAGTTTCTAGGAGCAGGTTATGATTTCATTTTACATGTAACCATTTTTGGCTTGCATTCTTACTGACGATCACTGGACTCTCTGCTCTTTGATAATCTCGCTTCTTGTTTTCACTAGAAATATATCTAAGTGCTGTGTGTTTTGCAGTATAGAGTATAAGGAATAAAGTATCAAGTATAGAGTCTAAAGTAGAAGTAATAAACTGGTGTGTACTGTTCCACTGGGAACAGCAGGCCTGACAATTCTGTGGGAGTTCAGTGGATAAAGGGCTGGACACCATACGGAATGGTCAGAAGACTCGGTGGTGGGTTTGTGCCTGTCATTAACCTGTACGAAGAGACTGAGGTCTGAGGAGGCCTGGGTGGCAGGGTTTGTTTTGCCAGAGCCTGGTAGTTTCAGGGAACTGACCCACAGCAGGCACAGACAAGACTTCCTCACTCGAAGGGCACGTGACGGTAAGGTGCCTCGTAACCCTGGGAACTCCTGGGGAGCGTCACACAACTCTCCTGGAATTCTCTTGGTTTCTCTCCCTTCCTTCTAATTACCGGCAAGGGTTGCCCTCAGGAAGTTGTAGCCCTTTTCGGATTCTGTACCACAAACCCCTCCTGCACCACAAACCCCTCATCCCCGGCCACACCCCAGAGACTTCAGCCCCAGCCCTCACTCTCTCCCACACCCCAACCCCTTGCCTGAACCCACAGCCTCCTCCCACACTCTGAATCCCTCGGCCCCCACCCCCTAGCCTGGAGCCCCCTCCTACACCCCAAACCCCTCATCCCTAGCCCCACCCCAGAGCCCGCATTCCAGCTGGAACCCTCACCTCCTCCCGCACTCCAACTCCCTACCCCAGCCCAGAGCCCCCTCCTGCCTGAATCCCTCATTTCTGGCCCCACCCCAGAGTCTGCACCCCCAGTTAGAGCCCTCACCCCCTCTCATACCCGAATCCCCTGCCCCAGCCCAGCCAAAGTGATGGAGGCTGAGGGAGAGCGAGCCACCGAGGGAGGGGAAATGTAGTGGGGGGGGGGGAAGGGGAAGGGCCAGGGCCAGGGTTATTGGTTTTGTGCAATCAGAAAGGAGGTAACCCTAAGCATACACAGCTCCCAGACCCTCAAGTTGCACTCCCAGAATACACTGCTCCTGCCCCTCAGCTGCTGTCCCAGCCTGCACCGCTCCATCTCTGACCCACGGTCCCAGCATGCACTGCTCCTGCCCCTCAGCTGCTGTCCCAGCCTGCACCGCTCCACCTCTGACCCACGGTCCCAGCATGCACTGCTCCTGCCCCTCAGCTGCTGTCCCAGCCTGCACCGCTCCACCTCTGACCCACGGTCCCAGCATGCACTGCTCTACCATCCAGGCTGCGCTCCATCCCCTGCCACCACTGCTGTCCCAGCCTGCACCATGGCCCCTTAGCCGCACTCCCCCTATTCGCCCCGCCCTCCCAACACGGCCTGCTCCAATCCAAGCCCGACCCTGGGGGGCGCCAGCTAACCCCTGCGCCGAGTGCCGAGTGCTCAGGCCCCTCCCACTCCGCCCCTTCCGCGGGCGGGCTGACTTGAGCAGCCTCGCTGGGGTGCCGGAGGGGAGGGGGGTTGGAGCCTCGCTGGGGTGCCCGAGGGGAGGGGGTTGGAGCCTCGCTGTGGTGCTTGAAGGGGGGCGGGGGGTTGGAGCCTCGTTGTGGTGCCCAAGGCGGGGGTGGTGAGCGCCTCGCTGTGGTCTCACGGCGCGGGACGCGGGAGTTTCGCGGTGCCTGCTCCGGAGCTCCAGGAGCCGCCTTCACACTGAGACCATGCGCCGGTTCGGCGCAAAGTCTGCTGGGTAATGCCTCCCGCCAGGTTCGCCTCCCCTCCCCGGGGGCCGGTAACCTCTTCCCTCCCCCCGGCCAGGTAGCCCTTCCCCCTCCCCTCCTTCTCCCTCCCCCTCCCCCCGGCCGGGTAGCCCTTCCCCATCCCTCCCCCTCTCCCTTTCCCCGGCTGGGCCGGCGGGGTAGCAAACATATTTTCTGATGGGCAACCAAATCTGAGATTCAGGTTGTCTCTAGACTGTGCAGTCCTTTAAATTCTGTCTTATTTAGACTTATAATCTTGGGGGGAAGGATTTTTTTTAGATGACCGATGCATTCAAATTGTATGAATTGCAGTGAAGACAGGAGAGAATCTAACTCTTTGCGTTTTTTGTTTGTTTGTTTGTTTTAACGAAAACATCAGGAACAAAGTTCTTCATACAGATCATGAGCCACAAGGTAGGTGTAAAAGTGTTGACCTCTCAGGCAGGTGTAGGGGCTCAGGATGGAGTATTACTTTAAGTGTGTATAAGAAAAGATAGCTGAGCTCCCCAAATACATGGCTTAATTTTTCTTGGGAACTGGTTCTTTGAATCCTCTTAAATGTATTGGGAAAAGAGGATGTTTCAGACAAAAATCTGTGGATTTTAGCATCTTGGAGGAAACCTTTTCTCTGTGGAGCACAAGAATACGTGGTTCCCGGTACCCTACATTATACGTGGGCCCCCAAGAATAAGCTTGTATCCTATGCATGTACAGCGTAGATATAAAGTCTACCACTTGCTGTAGTGCAGTTGATCTTTGACACTTAATAGCTGTGATGAATAAATTGAAATGACTTTAAAGTTATTTCCAGTGCCTGGAAGTTGAAGCTAGAAAAACGCAGAATGGAAATAAGGTTTATTTTTAACAGTGAGGATAATTAACCATTGGAAAAATTACTAACTGTTGTAGATTCTCCATCAAATTTTAGAAAGACATCCAATTTTGATTTCAAAAAGATCTGCTCTAGGTCAAATGGGAATTAATTCATGGCAGTCCTATGCCTTGTGTTCTACAGAAGGTCAGCCTAGATCAGTAGTTTTCAACTTTTTTTCATTTGAGGACTCCTAAAAAATTTTGAATGGAGGTGCAGGACCCCTTTGGAAATCCTTGACATAATCTGTGGACCCCCAGGGGTCTGCAGGTGACAGGTTAAAAACCACTCCTAGATTATCATAATTGTCTCTTCTGGCCTTAGAAATCTGTGAATCTCCTCATTTTTCGTCTGTAGGGTTGATATTTTTAGGAGGAGAGTGACACTCAGAGACTGGCTCAAAGAGTCCTCCAACAAAGCTTCAGTTCTTTCAGCAGCAGTAAAATGGATTTAGAAGGCAACTCTGGTAAGTGTTTCTTTGCTGGCTTCTAATATTCATGCAGGGAACTGGACTAGATGACCTCTCGAGGTCCCCTCCAGTCCTACAATTCTATATTTCTATTCATGTATCCTGCAAAGATACAGTGAGAGACAGCTTAGATCTTTGCAAGTATGAAAATATCTTAAACTTGGTGAAAGGAGGAAGTAGAGTAACTTTCCGCTATAGGCATTAAGTTTGGTGAATATATGCTTCTGTGTATTAGAGCAGCAGTTCACAACTTCTTTCATTCTGGGACCCAAAACCAGGTGCAGTGGTGGTCTTGCAATTCAAAACCACACAAAGTTTAGAGGCAATAAAGGATAATGTGGGTCAATATCACAGCAAGAAACAATACCTAGGTTTTTCAAGGTGGGTGTGAGACTGGCTGGGTAATATGTAGTTGTTGGGTCCGGGACTGGGTGTTCTGAGACAAATGCTTCTAGGCAGTGTATTGGGTGCAGATACTCTACATCATGACCCAACCTTTGTGAACCAGGAAGGCTGGAGTGGGGGCATAAATGCAGCTATGTGTGATTTGTTTTATTTATTTAGTGTATGCAATCCGGCCAAGTCGCAGCGTTCTTATCACTGATGTTCAAGGCATGAAGACCACCAGGAAGTTGCCATTTTGCAGTCCTCCACAGTGTGCATCATGGTTTGTGGGTTCCCACATTGACCTAGTGGACTATGTCCCCCAGCTGCAGCATGTCTGTGGTCTGGAGAAATGGAGGATCCAACTAGCAGATCAAATTTGCTTTGTGGGGTACAAACTGGTTATAAAGCTACAGTCATGTCTTGTGCAGCCAGGGCCTAAATCAATTTCCTGGGGATCATCCCAGTGAAGTGACTGTTCTTATTAAGGCCCTGTCCTTGCCATAATTCATAATTGACTTTATTACCAGTGGCTGGCTCCAAAATGCGTTTTGCTACAGACGCAACATGATTAATATCCTGTTAGTACTAGGGCTGTCAAGCAATTAAAAAATGTAATCGCGCACTTAAAAATAATAAAATACCATTTAAACATTTGTGGATGTTTTCTACATTTTCAAATATATTTATTTCAATTACAACACAGAATACAAAGTGTGCAGTGCTCACTTACATTTCTTTTTTATGACAAATATTTATGCTCTACAAAAAAACCAAAGAAATAGTGTTTTTCACTTGACCTAATACAAGTAATATAGTGCAATCTCTTTATCATGAAAGTTGAACTCGCAAATATAGAATTATGTACAAAAAAATTGCATTCTCAAACAAAACAATGTAAAACTTTAGAGCCTACAAGTACACTCAGTCTTACTTCTTGTTCAGCCAATTGCTAAGACAAACAAGTTTGTTTACATTTGCAGGAGATAATGTGTCCATGCTGATGAGTTCTGCTCAATAACGATCCAAAGCAGTGTGGCCCAACACATGTTCACTTTCATCATCTGAGTTAGATGCCACCAGCAGAAGTTTGCTTTTCTCTTTTGGTGGTTTAGATCTGTAGTTTCAACATTGGAGTATTGCTCTTTTAAGACTTCTGAAAGCATGCTCCACACCTCGTCCCTCTCAGATTTTGGAAGGTACTTCAGATTCTTAAACCTTGGGTCGAGTACTGGAGCTATCTTTAGAAATCTCAGATTGGTACCTTCTTTGTGTTTGGTCAGATCTGCAGTGAAAGTGTTCTTAAAATGAACAACCTGTGCTGGGTCATCATCCGCGACTGCTATAACAGGAAATCTGTGGCAGCGTGCGGTGAAACAGTGCAGGGGGCGCACCGCTCTCCCCCAAGGAGTTCAGTCACACATTATTTAACCCATTATTTTTTTTAACAAGTGTCATCCGCATGGAAGCACGTCCTCTGGAACAGTGGCCGAGGCAGGAAGGGGCATACGAATGTTCAGCATCTCTGGCATGTAAATACCTTGCAATGCCGGCTACAAAAGTGCCATACAAACGCCTGTTCTCACTTTCAAGTGACATTGTGAATAAGTAGTGGGCAGCATATCTCCCATAAATGTCAACAGACTTGTTTCTCTCCGTGATTGACTGAACAAGAAGTAGGAGTGAGTAGACTTGTAAGGTCTAAAGTTTTACATTGGTTTGTTTTTGGGTGCAGTTATGTAACAAAAAAATCTATATTTGTAAGTTGCACTTTCACGATAAAGAGATTGCACTTCAGTACTTGTATGAAGTGAATTGAAAAATGGGATTTCTTTTGTTTATCATTTTTACAGTGCAAATATTTGTAATAGAATAGAGTGAGCACTGTACATTTTGTATTCTGTGTTGTAATTGAAATCAATATATTTGAAAATGTAGAAAACATCTGAAAATGTTTAATACACACACACAATAGAATACCAATTGAAATGTAACTGTGTGATTCATTTTTTTAATAATTTTTTTTGAGTTAATCGCGTGAGTTAACTGTAATTAATCGACAGCCCTAATTAGTACCATGGTCAGGTAAGGGTGCTGCCCTCTCCATGGTGTTGGTTTGATGCATTGAGGACTTTTTTCCACCCTATAGTAGTTCATGGATGCACGGGCTTGGTGCTCTGGAACCATTGAATGAAGTTCAGGGCTTGTCTCCGCTTCCGCTTAAGTTGTTGTCACTTATGTCTGTCACGGATATGAAAAAGCCACCCCCCTGAGCTGTCCACACCAGCACTAAGTCAGTGGAAAACACTCTCATTCTGTCATAGCTTCCACCTTTCCCTGAGGTAGAGTAATTATGCTGACAGGAAAGCGCTCTCTGGTCTTCATAGTGCATTTACACTACTGCCCTACCTTAGCGCAGCTGCAGTGAGTCTGGTGAAGACTAGCCCCCAGACCAGTGGGGCCCCTCTTGCAGTGTGACTACCCCTTGGGACACACTCGCACTAGGACAAGCCTCCTGGGCTTCAGCTCAGAGCATTCAGCATCCCTGTCGTACGCCATAAGCTCCCTGCAGTGAGCCACCTGAATAGGACACCTGGGGAAACCTTACATGCCCTCCAAAGGGGCCATGCACCCCCGACTTCAGCAGTCAGGAGTGACTCTCAGCCAGCGGTGTAAAACAGAAGGGTTTATTAGTCGTTTGGAACACAGCATAGAGCAGAATCTTGTTAGCACAGAAAGCAGGAAGTTACAGTAAAGTTCAACTTGAGCAGACCCAGAGCCATGGGTCTCTCCTCCTGAGTCCCAAACCAGGAGTCTGACCAGCCTCCAGCAGTCCACCTGCAGTCACACCCAGTTGCCCCTCCTCCATCTTGTATGCTGTTCCTCAGGCAAACCGGTCACCTGGCCTCCACCTCCCTTTGTTCTCCAATTCCTCCAACTGGCTCTTGCAGAGGATGGGGCCCGGCAATCAGTTGCCAGGATACAACTATTGTCTGGGCCCAGGGAGCTAGACGGCACTTGTACCTTCCCTCTCAGGGTATCTGCAAAGGTCACACACCCTTATCCCACCACCTAGATACTTGTGCAACACATAGGGGAAACTGAGGCGCGCACAGTATTCATGCAAACACTAGGACATTTTCCACTTCGTCACAAGTAGCCATTTGTCCTAAGTACCTGTGTCAGTCTTTCTCAATGGCCTGTCTCTCAGATCTCCCTGACACTGTTTAGAAAGGCTGCAAGCTTTGGATTCACCAAGGGCAAGTGATACCTGACCAACCTGATTGCCTTCCATGATGAGATAACTGGTTCTGTAGATATGGGGAAAGCAGTGCATGTGATATATCTTGACTTTAGCAAAACTTTTGATACGGTCTCCCACAGTATTGTTGCCAGCAAGTTAAAGTAGTGTGGATTGGATGAATGGACTATAAGGTGGATAGAAAGCTGGCTAGATTGTCGGGCTCAACGGGTAGTGATCAATGGCTCCATGTCTAGTTGGCAGCTGGTATCAAGCGGAGTGCCCCAGGGGTCAGTCCTGGGGCTGGTTTTGTTCAACATCTTTATTAATGGTCTGGATGATGGGATTAATTGCACCCTCAGCAAGTTTGCAGATGACACTAAACTGGGAGGAGAAGTAGATACGCTGGAAGGTAGGGAAGGGTCCAGAGTGACCTAGACAAATTGGAGGATTGGGCCAAAAGAAATCTGATAAGGTTCAACAAGGACAAGTGCAGAGTTCTGCACTTAGGAAGGAAGGAAGGAAGGAAATCCCATGCACTGCTACAGTGCATGGGAAGGACCTGAGGATTACAGTGGATGAGAAGCTGGATAGGAGTCAGCAGTGTGCCCTTGTTGCCAAGAAGGCCAATGGTATATTGGGCTGTATTAGTAGGAGCATTGCCAGCAGATCTAGAGAAGTGGTTATTCCCCTCCATTTGGCACTGGTGAGGCCACACCTGGAGTGTTGCGTCCAGTTTTGGTCCCCCACTACAGAAGGGATGTGGACAAATTGGAGGGAGTCCAGCGGAGGGCAACGAAAATTATTAAGGAGCTGGGGCACATGACTTACAAGGAGAGGCTGGGGGAACTGGGGTTATTTAGTCTGCAGAAGTGAAGAGTGAGGGGGAATTTGATAGCAGCCTTTAACTACCTGAAGGGGGGTTCCAAAGAGGATAGAGCAAGGCTGTTTCAGTGGTGGCAGATGACAGAACAAGAAGCAATGGTCTCAAGTTGCAGTTGGGGGAGGTCTAGGTTGGATATTAGGAAACACTATTTCACTAGGAGGGTGGTGAAGCACTGGAATGGGTTACCTAGGGAGATGGTGGAAACTCCATCCTTAGAGGTTTTTAAGACCCGGCTTGACAAAGCCTTGGCTTGGATGATTTAGTTGGTGTTGGTGTTGCTTTGAGCAGGGGGTTGGACTAGATGACCTCCTGAGGTCCCTTCCAACCCTGATATTCTATGATTCTCAGCTGGTCCCTGGTATCAAAAAGGTTGAAAAACACTGATTTATGTAATGAATCTGGCCCATCCTCCTTACTTCCAGCTATCTAGAAAACCTCCCACTGTCCGTTGGTCCATGTTCCTTTCTGTGCATGCCCTCTGTACACTGATACAAACGTGTATAAATAGCATGGAAGGTGTGAGGGGAGACACATTTGTGATGGCAAGAAAGCTGCTGCACGGACACAAACTGAATCCTGAAGAAGAGGTCTATGAATGCTTGAAAGCTTGTGTGTCTCACTATCAGAAGTTGGTCCTCCCCTACCTTGTCCCTTCTGTGTAACTGTTAAGTGATTAAGGTGATTCGTGCCTGTCTCTGGGTCATAGTATGGACTAGGAGGGAACGCTTTCAAAAAGTGCCTGTGACTTAGCCCCTCACTATGTTCAGTGAGTGTTGGGCTCTTAAGCACCTGCCAACCTCTGCACTTTACAGGGCCAAGTGCACTGTACTGCAAATTGCATTCCTTAACTCCAGACATGTTTGTTTGAGTTTGATTTTTTTCTTAATCCAGCAGAGATGGCCTTGGAGTATGAAGGTAAATGCAAAAGGATTTACTTCAGAATGCCGTGCTTCTGCCAATCCTTAGCATGTCACTGCTGTACAACTAACTAATTTGGTAGCTTCAAGGGTTTTTATAGTAATGTTTATTTCCAGCTCACTGTTCTGCATAAGTATAGTCATTCATATGTACTGGCCACTCTGCACTACTGATTGCGCTTTCATAGAATATCAGGGTTGGAAGGGACCTCAGGAGGTCATCTAGTCCAACCCCCTGCTCAAAGCAGGACCAATCCCCAATTTTTGCCCCAGATCCCTAAATGGCCCCCTCAAGGATTGAACTCACAACCCTGGGTTTAGCAGGCCAGTGCTCAAACCACTGAGCTATCCCTCCTCAATTTTTAATTTAATATTCCACTCACCCAAAATCCGAAGTGAATTTGGTTGGGTACACACAGTGAGTGCCAACTTAGCAGTTTTGCATTTTTGTCTCGGCTATTAAAAATTGATGGCTTAACCCCGTTAGAGGGCAGCTCCAGTAGCTAGTATGTTTCCACTCTTGTTAATTGTGTTGATGATGAACTTAGATCTTGTTTTACAGAATGTTTTCTTTTGTCTTTTTATTCCTTCTCTTCCAGTTGATGCTTTGGATCCAGAGAGGTTAATACAATGTCCCTATGATAAATATCATCAAATCAGGGCCTGTCGGTTTCCCTATCATCTTATAAAGTGCAGGAAGGTAGGATGGGATGTTAAGGTCTCTAATGCACTTGGGAAATCATATTTTTGTAAATGCTAATGCATGGTGAGCTCAGTACGCTGTGCTGCCTTTTGCTAGAAGGATGCATTCACTTGCTATTAGGCTGGAAGAAGCCGTCTTTATTTCATATTTATATCGCTCATCCATTTACCACTTCGTAAAAGCATCCTGTTCATATTTAGTAATGCCCTTCAGATCAGTGCATTTACCCTGAAGAAAGGCGAAACAGGTTCTTCAGAATACCTAGCTCAGTGATGGGATCCTATTCTCTTCCAACAGTTCACTCATGGGACCAGGGTATTTACTTCCCAATACAGGCCATGGAGCAAATGCAGCCAGTGTTATACGGATGCCTTCTGGCTGGCCAAAGCAGAAGCGATCTGATGTTGCAGTTAAATCTTTACTTTGCAATCAGAGCAGGAGAGCTGCTAAGCCATCTTTTTTTTATATTGCTAATAACTCTATTCAGTGTACATCTGTCTGCAAGTCCCTCTTCTCAGTCTTCTATCCTGGGCGAGAATGCTGTATATTTAAGAGGAGAATCTGCTCCTTTCTTTTGTCCTCTCAGTCTAGTATCTTATTTTAAGCTCTCCAGTGCTAGTGTATATTAGTTGTACAGGTATAAGCACACTTATATCGGTATAACTGCATCCACGTGTTAAGATGATGTCCTGGTATGATTGTATTGGTTAGGAATCACACCCCTAGCCAACATCGCTATAGTGATAGAAAAGCCATGCAGAGCAAGCCTGAGCAGTGGGTTCGTCCTCTTTGTATTCTTGCTCTTTTCTAAGGGTAAAGGCTCTTCATTAAGTGGGGGACAGTAGTGCTCTTCTATGTCCACACTAGTTTACCTGTACTGGCAAAATGCTCCCAATATAGACGTGGCCTCAGCTGGAACATTGAGTAACTTCCCTCCTGTTTCAGAAGGGTTAAATTAACTGCAAAGACTTAAGCTCTAGCGCAGGCAGAGACTTATCATAGAATATCGGGGTTGGAAGGGACCTCAGGAGGTCATTTAGTCCAACCCCCTGCTCAAAGCAGGACCAATCCCCAACTAAATCATCCCAGCCAGGGCTTTGTCAAGCCTGACCTTAAAAACCTCTAAGGAAGGAGATTCCACCACCTCCCTAGGTAACCCATTCCAGGGCTTCACCACCCTCCTAGTGACAAAGTTTTTCCTAATATCCAACCTAAACCTCCCCCACTGCAACTTGAGACCATTACTCCTCGTTCTGTCATCTGGTACCACTGAGAACAGTCTAGATCCATCCTCTTTGGAACCCCCTTTCAGGTAGTTGAAAGCAGCTATCAAATCCCCCCCCTCTTCCTTCTCTTCCACAGACTAAACAATCCCTGTTCCCTCAGTTTCTCCTCATAAGTCATGTGTTCCAGTCCCCTCATCATTCTTGTTGCCCTCTGCTGGACGTTTTCCAATTTTTTCACATCCTTCTTGTAGAGTGGGGCCCAAAACTGGACACAGTACTCCAGATGAGGCCTCACCAATGTCGAGTAGAGGGGAACGAACACGTCCCTAGCTCTGCTGGCAATGCCCCTACTTACAAATCCAAAAATGCCATTGGCCTTCTTGGCAACAAGGGCACACTGTTGACTCATATCCAGCTTCTTGTCCACTGTCACCCCTAGGTCCTTTTCTGCAGAACTGCTGCCGAGCCATTCGGTCCCTAGTCTGGGGACTAGGTGCATGGGATTCTTCTGTCCTAAGTGCAGGACTCTGCACTTGTCCTTGTTGAACCTCATCAGATTTCTTTTGGCCCAATGCTCCAACTTGTCTAGGTCCCTCTGTATCCTATCCCTGCCCTCCAGCGTATCTACCACTCCTCCCAGTTTAGTGTCATCTGCAAACTTTCTGAGTGTGCAATCCACACCATCCTCCAGATCATTAATGAAGATACTGAACAAAACCAGCCCCAGGACCGACCCTTGGGGCACTCCACTTGATACTGGCTGCCAACTAGACATAGAGTCATTGATCGCTACCCGTTGAGCCCGACAATCTAACCAGCTTTCTATCCACCTTATAGTTCATTCATCCAGCCCATACTTCTTTAACTTGCTGGCAAGAATACTGTGGGAGACCATGTCAAAAGCTTTGCTAAAGACAAGGAATAACACGTCCACTGCTTTCCCTTCATCCACAGAACCAGTTATCTCGTCATAGAAGGCAATTAGATTAGTCAGGCATGACTTGCCCTTGGTGAATCCATGCTGACTGTTCCTGATCACTTTCCTCTCCTCTAAGTGCTTCAGAATTGATTCCTTGAGGACCTGCTCCATGATTTTTCCAGGGACTGAGGTGAGGCTGACTGGCCTGTAGTTCCCAGGATCCTCCTTCTTCCCTTTTTTAAAGATGGGCACTACATTAGCCTTTTTCCAGTCGTCTGGGGCCTCCCCCGATCGCCATGAGTTTTCAAAGAGAATGGCCAATGGCTCTGCAGTCATATCCGCCAACTCCTTCAGCATTCTCGGATGCAGCATATCCAGCCCCATGGACTTGTGCTCGCCCAGCTTTTCTAAATAGTCCCGAACCACTTCTTTCTCCACAGAGGGCTGGTCACCTCCTCCACATGCTGTGCTGCCCAGTGCAGTAGTCTGGGAGCTGACCTTGTTCGTGAAGACAGAGGCAAAAAAAGTACATTAGCTTTTTCCACATCCTCTGTCACTAGGTTGCCTCCATCATTCACACTTTCCTGGATTTTCTTCTTGTTCTCTAGTTTGTCTCTTACTTAATTTAAAAATAAAGTGGCTGAATTATTTAGGGTTTCAAAGCACTTACTCCCCATGTAGGGTTTTTAGGGCAATTTCATCTGTGCACTGAACCATGCCAGTGATGACACTGCAACAGTTTCACTGTGCTTCTTCTGGGGCTGATCTTCAATCAGATAAATGCAGGGCGTAGTTTAAATGTGAAAATAAACAAACATAGGCTGTATCATAAAGGATGCATATGCTTTGCTGTTTTTCCACTGCTTTTGTGCTCAGGACCTGAACTAAGTTTGACTTTCCTTGTTTTAATTTTTTCAACCTATTTCAGGATGCAGATTGCACAAACCCTTCACTAGTGATTAGAAAACACAAGGGTTTGGATGAATTCAGTGAGATAGCACATGCTTTTTCTGTTTCTCTAGAACCACCCTGAAATTGCAAAGCAGCTAGCCACATGCCCCTTTAATGCCCGCCATCAGGTTCCCAGAGCTGAGATCAGCCGTCATATATCAAGCTGTGATGACAAAAGCTTCATTGAGGAGCACATTGGTGAGAAAATATTAGACTCCTTCGGCTCTGTAAACTCACTTTGGGAACTCTTGGGCTAATGGAGTTCTAACGTAACTTCTGCTGTTAATGTTAGATTGTTTTAATGCTCTATTATTCCATAAGCAACCCTTTACCTGTAAAAAGAAAAGGAGTACTTGTGGCACCTTAGAGACTAACCAATTTATTTGAGCATGAGCTTTCGTGAGCTACAGCTCACTTCATCGGATGCATCCGATGAAGTGAGCTGTAGCTCACGAAAGCTCATGCTCAAATAAATTGGTTAGTCTCTATGGTGCCACAAGTACTCCTTTTCTTTTTGCGAATACAGACTAACACGGCTGTTACTCTGAAACCTTTAGCTGTAGTGCTTCATGATCCTGAAGCAGCAGGAGTCCTTGAAGGCTTGAGTTTCATTCATTCTGTGTCCATGCAAATTCTCCTAAGCATCTGAGAGGCAACTGGCTTGTATTACATGTGTTATCTGCCAGAGATTTTAGCATTAAAATGGGAACTGTGCATTATGCCATAAACTGTGTGTGTTGAATGAGATCTAGTTGGGAATCTGGATGGCTTAGAGAGGAAAGATAGTGGCCATGAGAGGGGTGGGTCTCCAGTGCAGATCTGATCTGATAGTGACCAAAAATCTTTATAGCCTGTCTAGTGGCATATGTGAAATAAATTGGTCTCAGTCCAGTTCTTAATGGACAAGTGTCTAGATCATAACAATCCTCACTTCTGTTACATCCTTCTTGACTATCTTAGCAGAAAAGCCATGACTGAGCCAGGGAGGCTAAATAACTTTCCCAACAGGAGTTGGGTTCCTCCAGTTCAGAGTGGGGCAAGTTGGGGAGGGGACTATGGAGAAGCTTCCCTACCACTGCCCATGCTGTCTGCTCTGTGATGAGGAGTTCACTATCCAGGTCTGTCAGCCCAGCACCTAAATCACTTGGTTATGTGGGTCATGTTCCAGTTCTTCCCCCCACTGATATATCTATATGGCTATCACTACACTGGAAAACGTACCTATTCTCTGGCAAATGTAGAGTTGTACTGAAGATAGCAATGATGTGCGTGTTAATGTAGACAGGGCTTAGAGCATGACAGTAGTGAAAAAACCCTGAGAAGATTTTTGTGACATGACAGTAGAAACACACCTGAACCCTCTCCCAATTCGTATGTTGGAGCAGCTGCACCATTGCTGAAAAATGTGTGCAGAATTGTTTAGCTTTAGAAAAGGCCTAAAACAGGCATTGGCAAATGGGGGCCACATCCACCCTGCCAGATCATTTGATTTGGCTTGCCAAACATTCGGTGTTGTACAAACCTTTCTGAGTTAGACAATATATAGCCTCTTAAGGTATGGCCCACCAAAGGGTTCTCATGGATTTTGTATCCCTTTGCTACCTTCAAGATGCCCATCCCTGGCCTCAAGAGTTTTGCTCCTAAGACTAGGGGAGTACCTGATCAGCTTCCAGTGTATGCTGCTCCTCTCCAAGGCCTAGAGCTATTCTACAGCCAGGTCAAAAAATGATTAATGTACCTAAAATAGGATTTTATTTTATCCAAAAAGATTTTCTCACTAAGACTCTTCTTTGCTTTAAGTGAGTCAGTCAAATAACTGCCAGGGAGAGAAGATGAACATTGTCAGCATGTGGCAGCCACCCCCATGTGACGAAGATTGGGATAGAGGTAAGGACGTAGGTTGATGACACGGGCTGTCAGCGCCTGCTATTCCCTTCTTCTTGTCCCCAAAGAAGTCACATGGACTAGGAGAGAGAGGTCCCATAGATTCTTCTGCACAGATCATGTGTTGGGACACCCAATTATACTGTCTCTGAACAAATGAAGTTCTCCTGCTTCACAGGCTCTTCCACATGCCTTCTATTCTCTACAAAACTTCTGTTGTTTTCCATATAGTCTGTTGCACCATCTGTGCTTTGATGAAAATGGAAATTGATGATAACCTTTACACTTTATATTTCTCAGTTAAATGTCTGCTTTGCTGTCACTTATGCCAAGCCTTAAAAAATTCTCATTCCGTTTTGTAAACCTAGCAGCGTCTCTGCCATATTTCTTATTTGATGTTGCTATGACGCTTGCAGAAGTTACTCGGTACTGAGCCACAATGATGTCTATTTCCTTTTGGCAGATCTACAGGAGCAATCAAATTCTGCTTTCGTTTGGGGCACGTTCAGTAGTGGCGTAAACAGGTAGCAAAAGGTGTATTTCTTGTGACAGTGCTTTCCATAAAAGATGTGCTTTCAAACTACTTTGAACTCATGCTGCTGTGTTGTTGGGAAGATGCAATTTACTTTATGAATTCTATTTTTGGGGTGATGGTGGGGGCGTTCCCACTGGCATGACTCAACATTCCTGTGCCCCTGGGTCAATGTTTCCTGTCTCCTTTTAGTGGCAGATCCATAGGAGAGTATAAGAACATACTGTTGCTACCAGATAATGGTTACTCCTCTAGTTCTACTGTAGTACTATTAGTGCGGATGGTCCTGGGTTCAATCCCCACTGGTTCTGTATTTGTTGCGGGGGTTATTAAACACTAAACTGTTCTGCTGGGCTTGATAGAAATGCAGACTGATGTCAGCTGTTAAGCAATTTAGGCTTAAACTTCTGACAGCTAATCTAATCTCTCATGACCTGAGTCAGAAATAATCATTTTGTTGTTTGTGTAATCACAATGCAGGATTGGAAAATGAAGCATAATGTGTCTGGTCATTATCTCTGTCTCACCCCTGAACACCCAAATCATTGTACTGTGCCTTACCTCTCTAATCAGAGGTCATCAACATATGAACTTCTACAGCCTGTAACAGTGACATAGAATTGTAGGACTGAAGGGACCTCGAAGTCCTCTAGTCCAGTCCCATGCACTCATGGCAGGACTAAGTATTATCTAGACCAGTGGTTTTCAAACTGCGGGTCGTGACCCAGAACTGGGTTGTGGAATGAAAGGCACTGGGCCGCGGCGGCTCTCATCAGCACTGCTGACCGGGCTGTTAAAAGTCCCGTCGGTGGTGCTGCCCAGCTAAGGCAGGCTAGTCCCTAGCTGTTCCGACACTGCACTGTGCCCTGGCAGCGGCCAGCAGCAGGTCCAGCTCCTAGGTGGGGGGTGAGCCCCAGGGCTCCATGCGCTGCCCCCGCCCCGAGCACCGGCTCTGCACTCCCATTGGCCAGTTCCCGGCCAGTGGGAGCTGGGTGGGGCAATGCCTGTGGGCGAGAGCCATGCGGAGCTGCTTGCACCCCTGCGCCTAGGAGCCGGACATGCTGCTGGCCGCTTCCGGGGTGCAGCGTTGTCCGCAGTGCCAGGAAAGGCAGGAAGCCTGCCTCTGCACCCCAGCTGCACCGCTGACCAGGAGCCTCCCTAAGTAACACCACACCCCTGTCCCAGCTCTGAACCCCCCAAACCCAGAGCCCGCTCCTGCAGCCCCAGCCCAGAGCCCTGACCCCCTCCCACACTCTGAGCCCCTCATTTCTGGCCGCAGCCCACACCCCAGACTCCTCATCCCCAGCTCCTTTGGATCGCGGGCATCAACAGTTTTTTTCAACTGGGTCACCAGAAAAAGAGTTTGAAAACCACTGATCTAGACCATCCCTCACAGATGTCTGTCTAACCTACTCTTAAAAATCTCCAGTGATGGAGATTCTGCAACCTCCCTAAGCAATTTATTCCAGTGCTCAACCACTTGGACAAAAGGAAAAACTTCCTGTCAAACCTAAACCGCCCTTGCTGAAATTTAAGCCCATTGTTTCTTGTCCTATTCTCAGTGGTTAAAGAGAACAGTTTTTCTCCCTTTTCCTTGTAGCAACCTTTTATCTACTTGAAAACCATTATGTCCCTCCTCAGTCTTCTCTTCTCCAGGCTAAACAAACCCATTTTTTTTCAATCTTCCCCCATAGGTCATGTTTTTTAGATCTTTAATCAGTTTTGTTGCTCTTCTCTGAACTTCCTTCAATTTGTCCACATCTTTCCTGAAATGTGGCACCAATCATTGGACACAATACTCCAGATGACATTTAATCAGCATGGACTAGAGCAGTAGAATTACTTCTCGCGTCTTGCTTACAACACTCCTGCTAATGCATCTCAGAATGATGTTGACTCCTATTTAGCTTGTGATCCAGTATGACCCTCAGATCCTTTTCTTCAGTACTCCGTCCTAGGCAGTCATTTCCCATTTTGTATGTGTGCAACTGATAGTGGAGTACTCTGAATTTGTTCTTATTGAATTTCATCCTGTGATGGCTTCCCCCAGGGGTGCCACCTGGGACTGGGGTTCCACTGAGCCCACTGACTCACCAGCCTGGGCTCCCTCTCAGCACTGTGCTGCTGTGACAGGCTATAGACTGCTCCTGGACCTACACTCCCAGCAGCATTCACACAGGCAGGGACACACCCAGCTGCAGTTTCATGCAGGCTTTGGACAGCCACTGCATGATCCAGCAATAGAGAGGCTACAGCCAAAATAACCCCCAGTCTGGGACCCCAGAGCTGTACCATCCCGCCCTGATCAAAACCCCAATCAGTATGAATTTATTACCCAGTTCGCCATTCCCTCAGTGTGGAGAGGACAATGCATACTTGTGTTAACCAGGCTGAGATTTCCCCCCAGACACTTTGGTCACAGGCATACCAGTTTAGATAAAGCAAAAAAGTTTAACTACAAAAGAGAGATTATAAGTGATAGAAAACAGACCAAAGCAGATTACCTAGTAAATAAACAGAACTGCAAACTGTAAGCCGAAAATACTAGAAAGATTGGATATGAATTAACAAATTCTCACCCTGGTTGATGATACAGTCAGGCTTGCAGATTCTTAAGGGACAAGCTGCATTTGTTTTGCAGCTTGGGATCTCCTACCCTAAGCTTCTAAGACTTTTTCTTTTAGAGCTTCTCTCTGTTGAGTTGTGGGGAAGTGAAGAACAACCAACAATGTCACTCCTTGCCTTATATAGCTTTTTCATATGGCAGGAGCTCTGTTTCAAACTTCAGAGTAACAGCCGTGTTAGTCTGTATTCACAAAAAGAAAAGGAGTACTTGTGGCACCTTTAGAGACTAACCAATTTATTTGAGCATGAGCTTTCGTGAGCTACAGCTCACTTCATCGGATGCATACCGTGGAAACTGCAGCAGACTTTATATACACACAGAGAATATGAAACAATACCTCCTCCCACCCCACTGTCCTGCTGGTAATAGCTTATCTAAAGTGATCATCAGGTTGGGCCATTTCCTAGCATGAGCTTTTGTGAGCTACAGCTCACTTCATCGGATGTGTGGGGGGGTGGAGGGTGAGAAAACCTGGATTTGTGCTGGAAATGGCCCAACCTGATGATCACTTTAGATAAGCTATTACCAGCAGGACAGTGGGGTGGGAGGAGGTATTGTTTCATATTAGAATCATAGAATCATAGAATATCAGGGTTGGAAGGGACCCCAGAAGGTCATCTAGTCCAACCCCCTGCTCGAAGCAGGACCAATTCCCAGTTAAATCATCCCAGCCAGGGCTTTGTCAAGCCTGACCTTAAAAACCTCTAAGGAAGGAGATTCTACCACCTCCCTAGGTAACGCATTCCACTGTTTCACCACCCTCTTAGTGAAAAAGTTTTTCCTAATATCCAATCTAAACCTCCCCCACTGCAACTTGAGACCATTACTCCTCGTTCTGTCATCTGCTACCATTGAGAACAGTCTAGAGCCATTATATTCTCTGTGTGTATATAAAGTCTACTGCAGTTTCCACGGTATGCATCCGATGAAGTGAGCTGTAGCTCACGAAAGCTCATGCTCAGATAAATTGGTTAGTCTCTAAGGTGCCACAAGTACTCCTTTTCTGTTTCAAACTTGGTTCCCAGACCAGTTTGTGGAAAAATTCAGGTACCCCAAATGGAGTCCAGAAGCATGGTCTGGTCACATGCCCTTGCAGAGTCATAGCAGCCATAACTTACAGACTGGCCTTCCACAGGAAGGCTAAGCTATTCCACAGCCCATTGTCTTTGTTGATGAGCCATTAGCACTGTTTGGCTTCTTCATTGTTGAACCTGAAAGGCTGGCTGTGGGTGTTTTCCAGAGTAAGCCCCTTTGAAATACAGATACCTAGTCAATATTCATAACTTCAGATACAAAAATGATACATGCATACAAATAGGATAATCATATTCAGCAAATCATAATTTTTCCAATGACACCTTACATGATGAACTTGTACAAAACATCATAATTATGCCATAATCATCCTAATAATAATACTATGATGACTATGGAGTGTTGCACATCCTATTTACTTCAGACCATTTCTCCAGTTTGTCCAGATCATTTTGAATTTTAATCCGGTCCCCCAAAGTACTTGTAACCCTTGCAGCTTGGTATTGTCTGCAAACTTTATAAATGTGCTCTCTATGCCATTATCTAAATTGCTGATGAAGATACTGAACAGAACTGGACCCAGAACTGATCCCTGTGGGACCCCACTCAGTATGCCCTTCCAGCTTGACTGTGAGCCACCTACTCTCTGGGAACGATTTTCCAAACAGTTATTCACCCACCTTGGAGGAGCTCCATCTAGGTTGTATTTCCCTAGTTTGTTTATGAGGAGGTCATGCGAGACCATATCAAAAGCCTTATTAAACTTAAGATACACCACATCTACCATTACCCTCCCCCATCCACAAGGCTTGTTACACTGTCAAAGAAAGCTATTAGGTTGGTTTTGCCACGATTTGTTCTTGACAAATCCATGCTGACTGTTCCTTATCGCCTTATTATTTTCTAGGATTCAGCAATTTGATTGCTTAATTATTTGCTCCATTATCTTCTCGGGTACTGATGTTAAGCTGACTGGTCTGTAATTCCTCAGGTTGTCCTTATTCCCCTTTTTATAGATTCGGCGCTATATTTGCCTCTTTTCTAGTCCTCTGGAATCTCCTGTCTTCCATGTCTTTTCAAAGATAATTGCTTATGGCTCAGATATCTCCTCAGTCAGCACCTTGAATATTTTAGGATGTATTTCATCAGGCCCTGCTGACTTGAAGACATCTAACTTGTCTAAGTAATTTTTAACTTTTTCTTTCCCTATTTTAGCCTCTGATCCTATCTCATTTTCACTGGCATTCACTGTTAGACGTCTGCATGAAGTCTGCATGTATAGAGATGACTAGGGCATGTGTGCTGAGATGCCATTTACAGTTGAGGGCAGTGCAATACTGATAATCAAGCTTTAACTCTGGTTTTTCTTGCTGTCTTTGGCTTATTTCTTTCTTGTCTGGATGACTGATTCTGGGGATTTTAGTCAAAGTAGATGGCATCAACATGTTGTACACTTTTCTCTAGCCTTTGTGAGGAGAAGTAACTGTTCTGATTGCATGAAGGTTTGTTTAAATTAACATACTCTGTTGTCTTCAGTTTTAGAAGAATACTTGAATATTTATAGTAAAAGGTACTTGGCTAAAAGAAGTACACATGTGTAGGATAATTCGTATTTGATCTCTTTCAGCCCTGGGTCCAGCGTAGTAATGGAACAAAAGAGTAACCTAATGTCAGGCATGAGAGCACCCAAGTCCTTGCCGTATAGCCTATCCTGGAAAAGCAGTAAGTACAACGGCTGGAGGTCTCCTCATGCTGTAAGATGGGACCTACATGTTAGCTCAAAGTGGAACGGGATAACTTTTCTCTGTATTTTTATTCCGTGTGTCAGCATTCTCCTCCATAAACTGAAATGCTTTTATTACCACCATCAGCAAGTGGAGATGGAGAGCTCTGTAACACAATCCTCCCTAGAAGCAGCTGCATTTCTGTAGTGGATGGAGTGTCTTCTGTATCCAGGTTTTATTTTGCTGTAGGTGGTATTGTGTCAAAGGTTGTCAGGCTCCATGTATTGCCCCCATTACTGTAGCATCTGACATTTAACTTATTCACCGCTATTGGTTGAACAAAAGTCGAGGCTTACAAACAGTTCTGAGTCTGGCACAGTGGAGCTCAGCACAGTTGTAGCTCTTCGGGTATAGCTGCTACTGAAGTCAGTGGAAGCTGTACACGTGTGTAGCAGCTGTAGCATTTGGTTTGGTTTTGCAAAACTTGATTGAAAACTCAGAGCTAGGGTGTGTCTATCCAGGAAAACCTACCAGTATTACTTCCAAGGGGATGTAATCTAAACTAAAAAGGCCATTGTTTGGAATAAGTGTTCATGTCGGAAGTCACCCACATAGTGGTGTAGTAATGTGTATTCCTGAGGGAATTCTGCACTAAAAATTAAACATTCTGCACACAATATTTTTAAAATTCTGTATATTTTATTTGTCAAAATAATAATATAATCACACCAGTTTCAATTATTTTGGGATCTTATTTCAAAATACCTGTCAGCCAGTATGTCTGTAACAATACAGACCGCAAAAAAGATTCCCCCAGGAGTAGAGAGTCAAAGAAACTCCTACAACAACCCAGTTCCTGTTTCTCTGTTATGCTTTTGTTGGGCACCTGTCTGAGTGTGTCACACACATCAGCTGGGCCCATCTTGGGAGAAATCTCTGTCCCTCCAGTCTTAGACATCCACACCCCCTACCCTCCCAGAGTCCAGCTGTGGGGCACCCCCTTAGTCCCCCAGACACCTGCACCCCCTACCACCCAGAACCCAGGGATCCAGAGGGAGAAACAGCCTGATGCTGGGTCCCAGGCTTGTACAGAGTTTCCTGCATGCCACTTCCTTCCTTCAGGACCTGCTGGGAACTGCACCTGCATGGAAAAGTCCAGCTCCCCCTCCCCCTGGCAGTGTCATGTATTTGCAAGCTGGAGAGCCAGGCTCTGCTAGGTCCCGCATCTGCTACTGACAGCCAGCAGCTTTGCAGCACTAATTCTGCTCGGGGGCGGGGGGGGGGAATGAAATTATGTGCAAATTCTGCACTGTGTTGTGGCACAAAATTCCCCCTGGAATAAATGTTGGTAAATTTCCCCTATATACAAGCCTGGGTCTGTTCCCAATGGTGTCTATGGATGAGTCTATTGTAGTTGTTGGGGAGTGTGGGCTCAAGACTTGGCATTTTCTCAGTCATCTGAGTCCATCCCTGATGAGCTGAAATGGCTCTTATCCCTCCCAAAGTCAGATCCTGAGCTTCAGCTCCATGCCTTACTCTGAATGCCCTGTCTCAGCCCTTTGCTGCATGGCTGCCGTGATTTCCTGTCCACCACATGTCCTGCTAGTGGAGGGGACGAGGATCTCCAAACCGCAGATGTCAGGCTGTGGGGACTGGAAACGGCTCAGAAAAGGAAGCAAAAATTACCCAGGGTCTGGAATGGCTTCCATACAAGGAGAAAAGGAGTACTTGTGGCACCTTAGAGACTAACCAATTTATTTGAGCATGAGCTTTCGTGAGCTACAGCTCACTTCATCGGATGCATACCGTGGAAACTGCAGAAGACATTATATACACACAGAGACCATGAAACAATACCTCCTCCCACCCCACTGTCCTGCTGGTAATAGCTTATCTAAAGTGATCATCAAGTCGGGCCATTTCCAGCACAAATCCAGGTTTTCTCACCCTCTGCCCCCCCACATACAAACTCACTCTCCTGCTGGTAATAGCCCATCCAAAGTGACCACTCTCTTCACAATGTGTATGATAATCATGGTGGGCCATTTCCTGCACAAATCCAGGTTCTCTCACCCCCTCACCCCCCTCCAAAAACCACACACACACAAACTCACTCTCCTGCTGGTAATAGCTTATCCAAAGTGACCACTCTCCCTACAATGTGCATGATAATCAAGGTGGGCCATTTCCAGCACAAATCCAGGCTTTCTCATCCCCCCCTCCCCCGGAAACACACACACACACAAACTCACTCTCCTGCTGGCAATAGCTCATCCAAACTGACCACTCTCTAAGTTTAAATCCAAGTTTAACCAGAACGTCTGGGGGGCGGGGGGTAGGAAAAAACAGGGGGAAATAGGCTACCTTACAAGGAGAGACTAAAGAGATGACTAAGCGGGATGTGATAGAGGCCTATAAAATCATGATTGTTGTAGAAAAAGTGAATAGAGAAGCATTATTTACCATTTCACACAATACAAAAACCAGGCGGTCACCTGATCAAATGAATAGGCAGTAGGTTTAATACAAACAAAAGGAAGTACTTTTTCGCACCGTGCGCAACTAACCTGTGGAACTCATTGACATGGGATGTTGTGGTGACCAAAAGTGTAACTGGGCTTAAGCAAGAATTGGATAAGTTCATGGAGGATAGCTCCATCAACAGCTATTAGCCAAGATGATAAGGGATGTTACCCCATGCTTTAGGTGACTCTAAATCTGTAACTGCTAGAAGCTGGGAGTGGAAGAGAGGGGTGAATCACTCCATAATTGCTCTGTTGTGTTTACTCCCCTTGAAGCTCTGGTAGGGGCCACTGTTGGAGACAGGATACTGAGCAAGATGGAATATGATCTGACCTAGTATTGCAGCTCTTATGAGCTCTTGCCACATATGACTCTTCACAAGGTTTTGTTCTTTAAAAACTGATTCAGTTGCCCAGTGTCCCAAGAGCCCGATTCCCAAAGCATTGAGTTCAGGGTATCTATTATTAAACAGCCTGGTGGTATTCCATGCCATTTGGATCTTAGGGAGGGAGTTTCATGTATTTACACTATACTTAATTGAAAATCTTTTACCCCTTAAACAGCAACAAGCATTAACTGGAAGGAGGTGTGACCCATTGAGCACTTTTCTTGGTCCCCTTGTCAAACTGTAGCTGTGACGGACTGGCCATAAAGCTGCCCTGTTCCGGGGATGCCTGTGGCTTGAAAGAAAGCAAGATTTTGCAAGAGAATTCCTTTGAAGTAGCCATTAGTTTAAACATTAGGGAGGATTATGGTCTTTTACTTCTGAGTATATGACAGAGTTTCTGTAATCTGAGCATCTGTTCCCAGTGTGAGCCCCACTTGCTACAGAGACTGTCTCCTTGATCTTGGGCAAGTTACTTAAGCTCCCCGTGCCTCAGTTTCCCCATCTACAGAATGGAGGGATAGTAATTTTAAGGTCAGGCTTGACAAAGCCCTGGCTGGGATGATTTAATTGGGGATGGGTCCTGCTTTTGAGCAGGGGGTTGGACTAGATGACCTCCTGAGGTCCCTTCCAACCCTGAGATTCTATGATAATACTTACCCTGCAAGTTAAGTATTACTAGTTATCTGAGAAGATAAACATGCAACTTATAAAGCATCCTCAGATGAAAGGTGATGGAGAAGCACAAAATAGCATTATTACGGTTTACACTTTGGGTAGGAATTTGCCAGTTTAAAAAAAAAAGGCCTCCACTTTTGCAGGAGATCCCCATTGAAATACACATGCTACTTGACGCCTGCTGTAAATTGCCAGGCGAAAGCGTGAATGAACTGAGAATGCAGCATCATGGACACAGTTATTTGCAGTGCAAAACACACTCCACATAAATGGGGGCTTGGTATGAAGCTTATTTCTGTAGTTTATTTTTATCACTGTATTTTGAGCTAGTAGGTCAGGATTCATGTAACTGTAACTCTGAGGTGCTGAGTGATGAATACGTTCCAAAAGCATAACGTCTAATAGTCTGGTTGTAATCTGATTTAAGAAAAATCTGAAAATTGTAACACACTATGCTAATCGACTCCTTCTTTGCACCAAGCAGGATATTTTTTTTTTTTACCCTTTAAGTGCAGTTCTCCTGTCAAAAGCAGCCTTACATAAAACACATGGGCGGGGGAACAAGAGAGAGGTGATTAATTCCCAAGTTTTCCTCAGGTGTTAGGCCAGAAAATTCATGACGATATTATTTATATCGTTGTTACAACCAGGATCTCATGGTGCTAAGGGCTGTACAAACAGAGAACAAAAAGACAGTCCCTTCCCCAAAGAGCTTAGAATCCAAGTAAGAATCTGAAAGTCATGCTGGCTTGTGCATTGCCAAGAATTAGAGATGCTGCAGCTGGAACTCAGTTTGACTAATCTGGCTATACACAAGCCAGCTCTCCCTCTCAGCTTTGCTGGCTTTGCAGGGCTAGCAGAAGTAGTTTGGTCAGTAAAGTAAGCAGAAAGATAACAAACAAATGCACATAAGTGGCAGGTCAGAGTAAAGGGAACTGTCTAATATCCTCGCTTTTCAAGCCAGAACTAAACTTTAAAAATGTTCCAGTACTTAGAGCAGCAGTGAAGCTTGCATTTTGCCTTCAAAACACCTCTTTTGGACTCCTTTTTAAGCAGACCTGTTAGGTACAACCAGATGCTTAATCACCTCCCATGATTAAAAAGCCAGGCAGCCCAGGATATTGTACCAATTTCACAATAAAATCTGCTGGGTGCATGTGTCTAGGGAGTACAGGGTGCGTTGTCGGCAGCCCTCTGCTTTTTTTTATGCTGAGGTGCATGGATGGGAAATTGGTACTTTGAAAAATGATTGCTCATCAGCTTTTGCTACGGTCATCACTATGGGCTGGCTCGCTGTGGTATGGAATAGTCGACCATTTCCAGATGCTGGACAGTAGGTGTCCTGATTTCAGGTGGAGAGTCCACATGAATCATTGGAGAGGTACTGGAACATTTCACAGACAAAACCTGCAATCAGTCTTGTCACTGTATGGGCAGGCCACCTTGAAATTGTGTGCACCTGTATCTGATTAGATTTTCTAGTACATTAATCTTGTGAGATGAGGTTTTCTAAGGAGGATACTTGGGTGAAAGGGGGAATGGCTTAGCTCAGTGCCTGAAGGTCACAGCATTGATAAACACACACTGGAGATGAGTTCAGATGTGTCTGTGTACATTTGGATTGGTTGAGAGTGAGCTAAAGCAGAACGACTTACTCCAAGTGTGTGGTAAGGACCCTTAGCGTGCCCAAATAGAGCAGCTGGTGATATAAAGCTTTAGCCAGCTTTCTAGCCAAGGTGTGGTGAGGATCCAGTCTAGCAGGGCTTCCTGGAGACCTACAGAACATACCTGTGCTTCATATTTGATCTTTCTTAATGAACATTGCACTATGGGCTGATGCACGGGATCAGCCTTGTTCTGCTGGGTTGGCTCCCAAAGTCACAGCAGTAAGGACGGTTGCTTGGTTTTCATTCCACTGAAGGTGTTGGAGCTCCAGCCAGACAGGCTGGGTCTATTTTTGGGAAGGAACTAATGCTGAGCTCTGGGCTCAGGTTGGGCACTAGTCCTGATCTTGCATGAGCACAGCCAAAGGGGCAGGAATAACAGCATCCCACCATACATTGGGACTCTATATAGAGCAGTGAGACACCTGCTTCCCCCAGTTAAGGAGCTTTTCCTGCATGTTGCTTGTAAACAGAGAACGGTTTGTCTAATAAACTCCCCCCCTCTCTGTGTATATGAAAGGGCCCCATAGCCCGTATCCAGGCCTCCAGTCCCATTCCCCTACTCCCTGGTATGCTGACCAAGGAGCAAAACGCTAGCTCCCCTGTGCTCGTACAGGTGTTGCTTGTGCTCTGGGGGTGGTAGCATGAGGAGTGCTGCGTCGCTGCTTTGGGGAGACCGCAAACTGCCTGGCTGTGAGCACGAGTGTGGAAGAACAGTCCAAGTGTCTGCGTTTCAACACAGTGATTGACTTTGCTGAGGGGGTAGCTTGTGGACCTAGACTGAGTCCAAAGCAGCTTGTCTGATGCTTACAACTGGGGGATGATGTTAGAGCTGCTGTTGTTGATTATCTAAAATCTCTTGCTTTTTCATCTAATTGCAGGAGCCGGTAACTGAAGACCAGAGAAGAGGCTGCTATTGAGTGCTCATCATCTGTTTCCTTTAGAAATGTGAGGTGCTGGTTAGGAGACTCAGACTTATAAATTCCCTCTGTGTTGGCTAAGCACTCGCAGCCCTAACCTTCCTGCAGAACTGTCCTTCATGTATCGACTGCTGTCCCGAAATTATCCCGACCAAGGTAATTAGACAGAATGCTGTTAACCCTTGATATCAGAGATCAGACCCTCAAAAACTAACTCCACACACGCTGATGCCAAGGAGCTAGCAGAGTTCAAACTGTCTGGATCAGCATGCTCTACAAGTTACCTCCTGCAGGGGGTTTGCGTAAATCATTGCTCAAGCCCTGCATGTCTTTGGATTTAAATGTGTTGCAGCTGTTTACCACTGCATGGTGCTGATGGTACGTCCCTCTCATAGGGATTGCTGTGCCAGGTCAGACCATTGGTCCATGTGAGCCCACACTGGGGGTAAGCTCTCGGTGGTACATCTCTCCCCGATGGGGAGTTAGGCACCTGAATGTTTGGTTCCCTCTGTTTCCCTCCAGAGACCTTGAATGTGTTTGTGTGTCCCAGGGTCAGATCAGCTGCAGCTCTAAGGCCTGCCTGTTATGCGCACCCACCTAGATGTGAAAAAGGAGCTGCCATTCAGACTGTAGATGGTGCATGGGGGAGTCAAAACAAAAAGCCTTTAAAACAAAATATTCTCATTGCTGTTTAGATTAGGCCTAAAAGTTCATCTGTAAGGGAGCTGGGATGGGGGATTCTGCTGAAAAGTGGCTGCCTTATCAATAAAACAGTTGCACTGTGCCCTCCCACCGTGGCAGCCCTAACACCACACTTCTCATATGTGATGCCCAGTGCATGCTGCTGCTTGAGCACCTCTGGCCTGGTGCCCCTCTCTAGTCTCGCTCAGACTCTCTTGGGCTGTGGGGACTTGCAAATGATTTTTGTACTCCGTCACAGGGAGTGCCATTTAGTTCTGAGCAGGGGCATGTGTGGGTGTCCTTGTGCTTCATGGAGAAGGTGAGGGAACGTTAATTGTTGTAAGGACAGGGCTGGGGTGGCAGGAACGTTACGCATCCTGGAACATCCCCCCAGTCTAACACCTGGTGTCACGTGATCTGGATAACATTAAAGCGTGAGACTATCCAGCCAGATCCTGGTCTGTAGCTCTGTCCCATCTGTGTCTGTCCAGCAGAGCAAAGGGAACAGAGGGCAGTCAGGAATTTCCCTGACATCAAGCTGGCATAACGAGTTTCATGCTACCTGCTCCCTTCTCCTGGGGCAGAGAAGTGCTGGAGTGGGCCTCCCTAAAGCATCAGACACTCCAGCCATTCTTGGCCCAAAGAGCAGTCTTGGGAGAACTGTGGTAGTCAGCATAGTTTCAAGTAGTCCTTAGCTTACATTAATTACACTGGAAGATATTTTTATCCCCGGCTGGCTCCAGCATCTGCATGTCAGCCAGACATAGGATCTGGCCATCACATTCTAGTCAAACCTGTCTTGTCCTGTTCCCCTCCACCACACAAAAGAGAAGATTTGATATTCTGAGTAAAGAGCAAAGGCCCCTCCTTGCTCTTAGCCTAGCATCACTGCTTGATCCTGTACAGGAAGAATAATCCTGCGCTTGACATCCGCTTGTCACCGTGGAAACAACTATAGGGCTGGCCCTTTGAGGGAGTGAAGTGTGTTTGGTCAGAAGGCAAGTGTAGCAAAATCCGTTTTTGCCACCTTGCCATTCTGACAAGAAATAAATATGTGCTCTGGTTAGTGAGCTCTTCATACACCCATTGTTACATCCACGAGATACTCTCTTGGGAGGGATTTCAGTGTTCCACTCCTGGCATTGTGGTTTAGTAGGTCCCACTTGGAAACCCGATGAGAGAAATGTCTAAAAACTTGTGATAACGGGTAAGTAGCACCTTCCCCTCCATTTGCAGCAGCTCTGTTATAAAACTTGTTACGTAGTTTTTTTAAGTCTTTGCAACTTGAACATATTTCTCTTGAGGGCAGAGTTAAGTAGTCAACTTCTTAGCAGCAAAACAAACTCTACATCTTTAGTTTGGCCATTAAAACTAGTCTGTGAAGATCCCAGTGTATGCAGAATAACTCTCCCTAACAATTGTACATAGTGGCAGCATGTCACTAACCTCCGCACTCCAGATTGGCGCAGTCTGCAGCGCCTCCAGAGAATACATTCTGCGTGTGCTGTTAGGTCAGCATGTTCACCTCCAGAGGACAGATGTCATGGGACTTCTTTGAGGCTAGCTATTCTGATGCATTGCCTCAAAGATTTGTTGGGGCAGGAAGGTGCACAGACCTCAGACACTGAGCGTGCCCATCAGCACCAGGGCAGGAATTGAAACAGCGTTGCGTGGAGCTACCTCTCGGATTTCCCAAAGGGCTTGGTGTTGGTCTTCAAGCTTGTCTACAGTGGGAAAGTTATTGAAATAGCTGTTCCGGATTAACTCCCTGTGTGGACATTTACTGCTGAATAAGAGTATCGTTTTCTAATTTAGTTTAAAACTCAATCCACCTCCAAAGTGGATTAAGCTAAATAAGAAAAAGGCACTCGTATTCTAGAAGAGTATGTCTGCATGGGGCCTGAGACAGATGTCGCTATTCTGGGAGACTTCCGTGTGTAGAGACCCTGACTGCTCCTGGTGACATTAGTGGAAAGCGCTGGCTTCAGTGGAGCAGTTAGGCCAAAGCTGCATGTGTCTCAAACTCCCACTCTCCAGTATTAAAGGGCAAGAAAATTCTCAGCTGGGTTTAGGGCAGAGTACCCCTTCCCCCACTATGGGATCATGGAAATAATCCCCTGTTGTCAGTCAATGCTGTGTCTTGTCCCAGCCTGTCACCTGCAGCACTCATACTGACAAGCTCTGACCTTACCCTGCCTGCCCCACCTTAGTAGGGCGTTAACAACATGTACATGTGACCTTACAGCTAACTTGTTATCAGAAGCTGGGTTGAGTTTTGATCTAAAAGACCCATGCAATAAATAACCAACATACACACACACACACCCCTTTCAAAGCATATCCAAAAGGGGTCTGGCAGTTTCGGGGAGCCTAAATGAAATAGAAGCAAGCTGTTTATAACCTTTTATCTAGTAGGTTTGCAGATAAGGTACTGCAACTGCAAGGGGACATCTTAGAGAAAAGGAGACCTACTCTGATGTCCCCTCTGCTCTGGCAGAGTTAGGCAAAGCGCTCCTGAACTCTGCACTCAGCTGCTCTTGTCTCTTGAGGTTACAAGCTCTCTGCTGCTCTAACACCCGCAGGTTTTTCATTTGTGGGTTTGGATTGTGAGGAATCAATCCTATTGATTCTTTTCAACCCTCTCTCCATGTTAGTTATCCTGGGTTAGTTAGGATTAGTTAGGACCCACCAAAGGCACTTGTACCTGAGCTGGAAACCAGGGCTATGCTGTCAGAGACTGCCCAGCACCATCTGCCTTGTGTAGAAATACAGCCCTTTTCCAAAATCGGAGCCAGATCTGGTGTTTGGAGAGTGCCTCCTGCAGAGAGAGACGGGGCCCAGTTCCTTGGTGCCCTTGCACTTGTGGTAGCATGTCGCAGCAGCTTCACGGTGGTGGGAGTGACTGTCTCAAGGCACAGGACAGCAGTGAGCTGGGGCAGAATGTCTGTATGCAGGATAAATCAGTGGTGGTCTTCCTTACAAGAAAGCTTCACCTGACCGCCCAGCAACTTGATGCTCCTCCAGGGTTAGAAACAAGGGGAAGTTTGAGAAGCCCGTTGTCAAAAGTTACTCTCTGGTTTCCTTTATTGAAAAAAATAAAAAAACAAAAACAAGTGCATTGAGCTATAGTTTTATTTGTGGAAGTGTTCAGGATGGGCTGAAAACCTAGAGCTTGCTAGTCTGATTATGGGTACATAGGGTGATTAGCAACAGTGGTACGAGCTAATAGCCATTGGGCCACCATTCCTGCGCTGGTTATGCACTTCTGAAAATGGGGTCCCACAACTTGGTAGCAGATTTTCAAGATTACCCAGGAGCTCCCCTGAAGAAGAATGGAGGCTATCGGGAAACCTGGCCAAACGCGCTCAAACCAGCATTGTGGAGGGAGCTGCTTTGGTTGCACTTTAAGTGCTTTTGGGGACATCACTGTGCGTTTGTTTGCGCGTTGCACAGCGCAGTAATGTTACACTGCATAAAGCTAAAACAATGAGGCATGTAGAGAAAAGAGACACAGTTAAGAGTTTAGTTGATTTCTCAGGGGTGAAAATAACCTGAGTGTGAGCTTTTGTTTTGTTTCCCATGTTTTGGAAATACTGTTCCTAAAAGCTGTCCATGGCTGTACTTTTGTTCGTATTTCAATAAAACCTGCTTTTTGGATTGCTCACACTGCCTTGTCATCTTACACCACTTTAGCAGGCCATTTTATTTCCTTTTCCTTTGTCTTCCAACAAAAATGAAGAGAAAAATAACCTGTTTATAGCATCTCTCTAATCCTATAAGCAGCCCTGTCTGCTCTCAAGAATTCCATCGTCTCAGAATGGTAGATTATATTACCTCCAGCACTGACTGGTGAATTCTAGATTGTAGTGAGATTGGTGTGATTGAGCTGTGTATGCCTTTAACAAGGCGGTGCATTGAAGAATAAATCTGATTTAAGGAGGTAATTGATCCAGTCTAGCAAGAGGAAAATGAGCCCCCAGTAGTGGCAACCTAGAACAGCACAAATAGATTTTAGGCTGTAGGTAACATTTCCAGTGCTTAAATTACTTAAGAGCCTTTGGCCTTGTTGGTGTGGGCAAATATTTTTTGGTTTAAGTGAATGGTTAAAATTCAGACTTTCTAGCTGCATGGGTCTGATGCTCGTGGACATTGAGTTCAGTATCCAAAGGGCCTTGGTTTGGTTTATATCAATTGAGGAAGGGGTTTAAGCTAAACCACCCCCAGTAACCCACTCTTCTACTGGAATAAGAGTGCCCCTGCAGGGGCGTTCACCACTGGCATCACTATTCCCAAACAGCTGCATTGACCTGAGTTCCAGTCATGCCCATCACTCATTTCTCAGTTTCCAATGCAAACAATATTAGGAAATACAAAATTAAGATTTAAACATAAATTCCATTGTCTCATAAAACAGCAAGACTCCTAATTTATTCTGTCACAAAACCAACCCCACCCCCTGAGCCTTAGCTTGAACCAAATTACCAATTCTAATGAACGTGATGTTGAGTCGGAAGTGCACTAGCTACTGCATCTGTCAGTATCTTCCTCAGTTTGTATAACTTATGGTAAAGTAATAACACAGACACTGACCTTACATGTAAACAAAATACCAATCACAATGACTAACCTAATCTTCAGCCTTGGCAGTCTGCAAAGCACATCAGTCAGTTTCATGGTATTCCCTTGATAGCCAAGACCTAAATCCCATTTTCAAAAGTGAATGAGAAACTTGAGTCTAAGCTCAGTGAAAATCAAAGGAGTTCACCATCCTAAGTCAGTTATTGAAAATATGAACCTGTTACCAGTTTAGTTTAAACAGAGATTGTTCCTTGAACACTTGTCTGTAATTCTTCACACTTTTCTTTTGGAAGCTATTTCTAAAATCTTTTATGAATGAAAGAAAAAATCCCCATCATTTTGAAGCCTGTGACACACAATTTAAAACAGAAGGACATCATCAGCTAGGGGAAACTGTCAGAACTCTACATTGGAGCGATGGCAATCTATGTCAGCAGCCAGCTGTGGCCGAGAGCTAACAAAGAAGGTAACTTAAACCTGGCTGTGCAAAGGCTTATCTAAATGTGCTTCGCTGTAGTCACGTGTGGTCCCATTGAATGGGACTCTGCACATAGCATTAAATACATGTTTGCAGGACGCAGGCTTACAAGTCAGCCGTGCATGTCACACGAGTTTGGCTTTCAGAAGCAGAGAACTTTTACATTGGGATAGGTTTGTTCTGTTGCTGTTTGGTGCTGTGCCCTTAGAACTTGAGCTGAAGCGAGTTTGAATAGTCCCTAGGACAATTCCGCTTTGGGAAGGTTCTTTAAGAAAGTGTTAAGTTCCCTGGTGCTGCGGTGCATTAGCTCTGCTGTCTTTGCTTTGATCACATTTTTTAGCTATCAGTTTAAAATAGTCTCAACATTGTGTTTTGGGTATTGCAAAGGGAAACAAACACTTCAAGCACCTGCCAGAATTAATCCAGGTAAAAATGTCTGATTTGGGGAGGTGGGGGAATAAACTTTTAAATAACCCCTCCCAGGTCCCTGCAGAGCTGGGGTTCTCATAACGTGTGTGACTCCTTGTTTATCTTTGCTGCCTGTGACTACATTTTTTAAAGCACAAACGGCTCCAAGACCTGCAGCTGTGCTTGTCAGACAGGAGTTTGAAATCCCCTTTATTTATGTGCGGAGCATTTAGAGCAGCCTGGAAGCTGAGCATCCATCCCACCAGGCTGGAGAAGCATCTCAAACACTGTGGACCCCTTTATGGCACCTTAAGAAGAGGCATATTTCTGTCAATAGCTTCAGCAAATTGTCTATTTCATGTTTGGCTGTGAAATACAGACCGCCTGATGGAAACCTTATTTCAGAATGTCAACGCTGGGAGCTTTGAAGGGCAGGCAGCGTTTGCAGCCCTTGCATTCGCTCCTCTCACATGCGGCGGGCACCCCATGGGGCCGAGAGTTGCTTTTCTTTCTTTCCACGCTTTCCGAGGCGCTGTGTGGCTGGAAGGCTGCAATTGAGGCTTTGGCTGTGCAATCTCCTTCTGGGCTTTGCTTCCAGACTTGTTTAAATTGGGTTCTTTGCAGACCTGCTTTTCTCAGCCTCATGTCTGTGTTTCAGCCTGAGAGGATAAAAGCATTTAGCCACTACCCACTCCACTGTGGAGCGAATAATCCCCACGAAGCCCTGCAGGTACGGGGAGGGTGGCAGGTATACTTCTTAATTGCAAAAATAAAGTACCGACCCAACTGTTAATTTGGCATTTTATCTGTAATCAGCGAGCGCTAGGGCAGGCCTGTTCCTGAGGTAAGCTGCAGCTGATGGCAGAAGGGCAAGCTAGGGGCCTTATCCTGTTACTGCGGATACAACGAGCCGGGGGGAACAGTTTAAGCTCTGGGGTGGATGTTGCCCAGTGAGCTGAGCCAAGGTCAGATTCCAAGGCTGGGTGGCTGGCTGGAGTCACTAGGTTTGGGGATGGCAGGATGAGTTTTAGAGTGCCTGGTTTGTTTCTGGGTCCCTGGGGGACTCCCCATTCACTTTGGCTTGGGAGGGCGGCGAGGTGGCAATTACCCCTCAAGATGCTGTCCTGGTAGGCATGGCCCTGTGGCATTGTGGGAGACAGGACAGGAGTGACCTCTGGAGGGAGGGTTTGAGCCCACCCCTTGCACTAGTGACCCCTCCCCAGCCACGGCAGAGTGCAGCCCACCCTGTGGGCGTAAGGGGGAGCTGGGATCTGCGTGCCCCTGCGCAGCAGCCTCCCTCAGGGCAAAGCACCCCTGGCTCCTGACGTGGGTAGAAAGCTGGCTAGATTGTCGGGCTCAACGGGTAGTGATCAATGGCTCCATGTCTAGTTGGCAGCCGGTGTCAAGTGGAGTGCCCCAAGGGTCGGTCCTGGGGCCGGTTTTGTTCAATATCTTCATAAATGATCTGGAGGATGGTGTGGATTGCACTCTCAGCAAATTTGCGGATGATACTAAACTGGGAGGAGTGGTAGATACGCTGGAGGGGAGGGATAGGATACAGAAGGACCTAGACAAATTGGAGGATTGGGCCAAAAGAAATCTGATGAGGTTCAATAAGGATAAGTGCAGCGTCCTGCACTTAGGACGGAAGAACCCAATGCACAGCTACAGACTAGGGACCGAATGGCTAGGCAGCAGTTCTGTGGAAAAGGACCTAGGGGTGACAGTGGACGAGAAGCTGGATATGAGTCAGCAGTGTGCCCTTGTTGCCAAGAAGGCCAATGGCATTTTGGGAAGTATAAGTAGGGGCATAGCGAACAGATCGAGGGACGTGATCGTTCCCCTCTATTCGACATTGGTGAGGCCTCATCTGGAGTACTGTGTCCAGTTTTGGGCCCCACACTTCAAGAAGGATGTGGATAAATTGGAGAGAGTCCAGCGAAGGGCAACAAAAATGATTAGGGGTCTGGAACACATGAGTTATGAGGAGAGGCTGAGGGAGCTGGGATTGTTTAGCCTGCAGAAGAGAAGAATGAGGGGGGATTTGATAGCTGCTTTCAACTACCTGAAAGGGGGTTCCAAAGAGGATGGCTCTAGACTGTTCTCAATGGTAGCAGATGACAGAACGAGGAGTAATGGTCTCAAGTTGCAGTGGGGGAGGTTTAGATTGGATATTAGGAAAAACTTTTTCACTAAGAGGGTGGTGAAACAGTGGAATGCGTTACCTAGGGAGGTGGTAGAATCTCCTTCCTTAGAGGTTTTTAAGGTCAGGCTTGACAAAGCCCTGGCTGGGATGATTTAACTGGGAATTGGTCCTGCTTCGAGCAGGGGGTTGGACTAGATGACCTTCTGGGGTCCCTTCCAACCCTGATATTCTATGATTCTATGATTCTATGAAATGGCCTGGCTCCTCAGCCTCAGGCACTGTGCAGCCTGTCCCACCCCAGCCCTTTAACACCAGCCATGGTCCTTGCCCCAAGGACAGCACAGTCTGGCATGGCCAAGAGAGGGGGAAGGGGAGAAGACAAAGAGCCCCCTGCTCTTCCTCCCCCCCCAGTCTCAGGGCTAGTCTACACTGGCACTGCTGTGGCAGCGCTTTAACGTGGCTTGTGTGGTCACGGCACAGCGGTGGGGCTCCCAGCGCTCTAAAAAACCCACCTCCACGAGGGGAATAGCTCCCAGCGCTGGGGCCTTGTCTACACGGGCACTTTGCAGCGCTGAAACTTGCTGTGCTCAGGGGGGTGTTTTTTTACACCCCGGAGTGAGCAAGTTGCCGTGCTGTAAAGTGCCCGTGTAGACCAGCCCTCACCCTCTTCTGCCGAGTAGCAGGGCCCCGCGCCAGCTGAGCCTTTCTGGAAACCAGGAGGATGGTGGCGTAGTTCATCTTAACCTCGGAGGATGGGACAAGAAGCCATGGGCTTAAATTGCAGCAAGGGAGGTTTAGGTTGGACGTTAGGAAAAACTTCCTACCTGTTAGGGTGGTGAAGCACTGGAATAAATTGCCTAGGGAGGTGGTGGAATCTCCATCATTGGGGATTTTTAAGAGCAGGTTGGACAAACCCCTGTCAGGGATGGTCTAGATAATATTTAGTCCTGCCATGAGTGCAGGGGACTGGACTAGACGACCTCTCAAGGTCCCTTCCAGTCCTACGCTTCTATGATGTTCATCAAAATAAGAGACTCAAACATTTTGCCTCCAAAAAAGGCTACAATAAGTTATAATGCCATTTGTTTTGCCGAATGACTCTGTTTTAATATGACAGGTTTCAGAGTAACAGCCGTGTTAGTCTGTATTCGCAAAAAGAAAAGGAGTACTTGTGGCACCTTAGAGACTAACCAATTTATTTGAGCATGAGCTTTCGTGAGCTACAGCTCACTTCATCAGATGCATACCGTGGAAACTGCAGCAGACTTTATATACACACAGAGAATATGAAACAATACCTCCTCCCACCCCACTGTCCTGCTGGTAATAGCTTATCTAAAGTGATCATCAGGTTGGGCCATTTCCAGCACAAATCTAGGTTTTCTCACCCTCCACCCCCCACACAAATTCACTCTCCTGCTGGTGATAGCCCATCTAAAGTGACAATTGTTAGTCTGTATTCGCAAAAAAGATGGATTTGTGCTGGAAATGGCCCAACCTGATGATCACTTTAGATAAGCTATTACCAGCAGGACAGTGGGGTGGGAGGAGGTATTGTTTCATATTCTCTGTGTGTATATAAAGTCTGCTGCAGTTTCCACAGTATGCATCTGATGAAGTGAGCTGTAGCTCACGAAAGCTCATGCTCAAATAAATTGGTTAGTCTCTAAGGTGCCACAAGTACTCCTTTTCTTTCTGTTTTAATATAAACACTTGTTTTGATTTTGTTCTTGTGTTTCATCAAAAAATTTTCATCTTGAAAATAAATGCTTAAGCCAGGGCCTCTGCAAAGCAAACCGGGCTGCTGGGGCAGCAGATGGCGCTGGAGAGCTGGTATAGGGAATCCCTTTGTCAAGTCTCCCTTGCCTTCTTCAGGGGTGGGAGGGCAGGTGGTCAAGTGATTAGAGCAGAGGGACAGCGAATCAGATCTTCAGGACTCTGTTCCCAACTCTGGGGTGGAAGTGGGGTCTAGTGATTACAGCAGGAAGGGGGAGGGGCTGAGAGCCAGGACTCCTGGGTTCTATTTCCTGGCTCTGTTGCCTGGGGAGGTGAACACGGCTTCCCACATCAATAACAACATGGCTCTACAGAGTGCACTGAGCACCCCATCACCGCCACCCTGGAACGGGTGCCCGAGGGATTGTCTGCCAGGCTCAGGGGGGCTCCAAACCCCAGTGCCCCCACCACCACCACCAGAACCTGCATTTCCAGGTGCCAGGCATGCCTGGAAACCTAACTCTCCCTGGGCCAGGAGCCTCGAAACATGCCAGCAAGTGATGGCACCCAGGCCAGCTGGGAGAGGCTGGAAAAACTGGCTGACTCAGAGAGGAGATGGATGAAATGGGACCTGCACTGACCCAGCCCCTGCCTTGTTCTGCCCCCACCGCCATCCTGCTTTGGCAGGGCAGCACAGGGAATGGGGCTGGCAGTGCAAGGGGGCAGCAGTGGGTTGGGGGTAGCAGTAGCAGGGTGGAGGGGCTGCAGTGCAGCAGTGACTCCGGGACGAGCCCACGTCCTGGGCTGGCTCCCGATGGGGCTGGCTCTAAGGAGTTTTCTCCAGGCTGCAGGCCATGGGGCTGGGCATCCTGCTGGAGAGGGAGAGGGGGGTTCCCTTGGCATCGCTCAGGGTCTCTCCCAGCCCTGCAGGTCTGGGCCATTGTGAGGCAGGCAGCCCAGGGGACCCCCTCCCAGTGGCTGGGCTTTGGTGAAGCATGTGGGAGGGCAGGGCTGGGGGCTTTCTCTGGGGTAGAGCAGTCACATAAACACCTGCCCCAGGGGATGCTTGGAGGCTGCTATCTCCTGGGGGGAGTGGGAAGGGGGCTGTCCCTGTCCCAGTGCCCTGGAGCTGCCAGTCACTACAGCTATACTGATCCCCTAAAGATGAGGTGGGAGCCCATCCCCCACAAGCTGCAGACGTAACTAAAAACCGCTTAAGAAGGGCTCCTGTCTCCAGCACTCAGACACCCAGCTCCCAATGGGGTCCAAACCCCAAATAAATCTGTTTTACCCTGTATAAAGCTTATACAGGGTAAACTCATAAATTGTTCGCCCTCTATAACACTGATCGAGAGATACGCTCAGCTGTTTGCCCCCCAGGTATGAATACTTACTCTGGGTTAATAAGTAAAAAGTGATTCTATTAAATAAAAAAAGTAGGATTTAAGTGGTTCCAAGTAGTAACAGACAGAACAAAGTAAATTCCCAAGCAAAATAAAATAAAACGTAAGTCTAAGCCTAATACAGTAGAAAACTGAATATAGATAAAATCTCACCCTCAGAGATGTTTCAATAAGCTTCTTTCACAGACTGGACACCTTCCTAGTCTGGGCACAATCCTTTCCCCTGGTACAGTCCTTGTTTCAGCTCAGGTGGCAGCTAGGGGATTTCTCATGACTGCAGCCTCCTTTGTTCTGTTCCACCCCCTTATACATCTTTTGCACAAGGCGGGAATCCTTTGTCCCTCTCTGGGTTCCCACCCGTCCTAAATGGAAAAGCACCAGGTTAAAGATGGATTCCAGTTCAGGTGACATGATCACATGTCACTGTAAGATTTCATTACCCACTTGCTAGCACACGTACACAGGAAGACTTACAAGTAAACAGAGCCATTTACAACCAATTGTCCTGGTTAATGGGAGCCATCAAGATTCCAAGCCACCGTTAATGGCCCACACTTTGCGTAATTACAAATAGGACCTCAGAGTTATATTTCATATTTCTAGTTTCAGATACAAGAATGATACATTTATACACATTGGATGAACACACACAGTAGATTATAAGCTTTGTAATGATACCTTACAAGAGACCTTTTGAATGAAGCATATTCCAGTTACATCATAGTCACGCTTATTAGCATATTTTCATAACATCATATGAGTGCACCGTCACAGTTAGCAAATGGTGGAATGGGCCAGGAGAGGTAAAGTGGCCTGTTAACATAGGACAAAGAGGGGGGGCTAGTGGTTAAGGCTCAATTCCTAACGGCTAGACACTGAAAATCATGGGCTGATCAGACACTGGTTCTCCGACTTATTACAACCACCTGTAACCCACCAGCCCCCTTGTTCTCCTGCCCCTGCAGCGGTGTTAACGCACCACCACACCTCACATGGTCACTTACAACATGTGCTAACTCCTTACGCTGAACAATCTGTGCACTTGCCCATTGCTGTGAGCTGGGAGAACTTCACACCTGAAGAAGGGCTTGGTGTGGCTCTGAAGCTCTCTCTCTCCAGCAGAAGTTGGTCCAATGAAAGAGATCCCCCCTGCCCCCCCTCTGTATGCTGGGACCCACTTGGCTACAGCTACACTGCAAACACTAAGACCCCTGGGCATAGACAGCTGCCCCTTGCCCATTGGCTGTCTGTGAGGGTGCCATGGGGGGAGAGGTAGTCTCCTCCCACCCATTGGGTTCCACTGCACCATGCACCTACCTGGCCTGGACTGGGGACATCAGCTGTAAGTTCAGCCCTGTGCTTCCCTAGCCAAGCTGGTTGCAGCACCATGGAGGCAGGTAGCTTGGTACTGCCAACCCAGTCACCTCTACTGCCCACCTCATTCTTCCACACAAGCCCACAACACCAACTGGCTACAAGACAATCCTTGAGCAACACGGTGAAGACAACCTCTCTCCTCTACTACAACCCCCAGCTTTGTAGCTCTACTACAACCGAGCATCCCTCCCAGCTCAGCCCAGCCCAACCCTCTGTTGCCCCCCACCATCCCCCGCAGCACGACCCTCCATCACCCTCCCAGCTCAGCCCAACCGTCCGTCACCCCACGACTATCCCTCCCAGCTCAGCCCAGCCCGACCCTCCATCACCCTCCCAGCATCCCTCCCAGCTCAGCCCAGCCCGACCCTCCATCACCCCCCACCATCCCTCCCAGCCCGACCCTCCATCACCCTTGCAGCATCCTCCCAGCTCAGCCCAGACCTACCCTCCATCACCCACCCAGCGTCCCTCCCAGCTCAGCCCAGCCCAGCCCAACCCTCCATCACCCCCCAGCATCCCTCCCAGCTCAGCCCAGACCTACCCTCCATCACCCCCCCACCATCCCTCCCACTTCAGCCCAGCCCAATCCTCCGTCACCTCCCATCCCTCCCAGCTCAGCCCAGTCTGACCCTCCGTCGTCCCTCCACCATCCGTCCCAGCCTGACACTCCACCACCCTCCCAGCTCAGCCCAGCCAGACCCTCCGTCACCCCCCAGCATCCTCCCAGCTCAGCCCAGGCTGACCCTCTGTAGCCCCCCAGCATCCCTCCCAGGCTGACCCCTCCATGGCCTGCCTACAAGCCCCACTCACAGGGCATCTGAGTGCAGGAGGTGGCTTAAGAGCAGAGAGGTGCCTCCCCACTGGCACAGGCGCTGATCCCCCCAGGGGCTGCCCCCCCCCAGCCCAGTGCCCTGGGGCCGAGGTGTCACTCAAAGCTGAGCAGAGCGCCAGGCCCAGATTCAGATTGTGACCCAAACAGCTTCCCCGGGGGAAGGGCAGCGGCGACCCTGCCCCAGCGGAGAGTGACCCCGTTCCCCACACTCTGCTATCATGGCCACAGGCCGCGGCTCCTTCTCCCCATGGCTGTGGCTCTGCCCTTCTCGCCATGACCCCGGGGCTCCCTGCTAGCGCAGGGTCCTGGGGTGTCTGTCGTAGGAAAGGGGCTCACAGGCCTTTCTGCGCTGGCAGTTTCAGGCCTCGGTAGCCCAGTGGCGCTGCTGCCCCAGCACAGACAGGCGGAGCTGCCCCAAGTTGCAGTTGGCACTGGGCCATGCCCCGCCGGCTGCAAAGGGCAGGTCCCCGCAGCACACCTAGCGCAGCTGTGCACCAGGGAGTGGGCGGGTTGTTTCGCTGCACGGTGATGCCAGGATGGTGCATTGAACTGGATAAAACCCACAGCGACAACAGTCAGCTTGTGGGCTCTGGGGAGGAAGGCAGAGGTGGCTCTTTGAGCCCTGCTGTAGGGCGCACCCAAACCCAGCACCACTCCCATCCTGCCAGCTTTGGGTAAGGTGGCCCCCATACCTCCAGTGCCTGGGCCCCTCAGGGGCTTCAGTGCCTTTATCCTCACAATCCTCCCCCAACTGCAGGGCCACTACCCTCATCATGTGAGGGAAACTGAGGCACGGGAAACTAAGGGCTGGATTTAGGCACCAAAGTCCCACTGAACCCCAGGAGTTCAGCACCTACATACCTGTGGAAGCCTGGCCTGAAGGGCAGTGCCAGGGCACGGCTCCCCAGGGACTGCACAGAGCTCAGCAGGGACAAGTTTTTCCCTGCCCCGTGGACTCACCAGCGAAGCTTTGGGGCAGGTTCTTGTATCTGCACTGGCCAGGTGAGTCCCATGGCTCCCTGAACGGGCAGGACCCCTGTGCAGCCAGCAGGAGGCAGCGCAGCACCTGGGAGCTGCACGTGGCTCTGTGGGCAGGGCCTGTGCACTGCACGGGGGAACAATCCCCTCTGCAGCCAGCCAGAGCAGCCAGTGGCCTGGGCAGGGGGGATTCTGCACCCCTGGGGGCGGAGGGGCAGCTCATGGAGGGGGGGTAATCCGGGGGAAGGGGGGGGCTCTGGAGCCATGTTTGGCCCAAACAATGCCTCAGTAAGGAGATTAACTTGAGGGTTCCCCAAGCTAAACCAAGCCCCGCCACAGCTGTACCCTGTGCCCCACCCGCCTGCAGATGGGGCTGGCTGGTGCAGAGGGACCTCTCTCTCCTGGAGGGTGACACAGCATCAGTGATCTCCAGCGGCTGCCTCTCAGGGCCCCAGCACGGTGCCTGCTGCTCCCATCCCGGCCAGCTCCTGACGGCTGTCACAGGGTGAATCACGCCCTGAGCCTGCAGCCAGTGGAAGTGACTCTGAGGAAACAGACCAGCGGCCTCCAGCTTCCAGCCCATCAGCTCCCCACTCCCCCAGGCCACGTGCCCCACGTCCAGGCTGCCACATGCCCCATGGCCACGCTGCCCATGCTGGCACCAAGGGGTCAACCTGCCCCACCTGCCGACAGGCAGGGTGCAGGGGCATGGCGCTCTTTGGCCTGAGACCCGAGCTAATTCTGTGGAGGACCAGAGCTCAGGCCTGGTGCCATTCAGCCTCCTGGGCTGGCTCTAAGCACTTTCACTAGCCCGTGCCTCAGTTTGCCCTGTTGCTAAATGGGGGTGACAATCCTGACTCCAGTCCTGTGTGAGAAGGACTGTTACGCACACAATTCTCCGTTACTCACACACTCTAGGGGCACCAACCTGTACCCAGTTCCTAGGGCTCAGGCATAACCTCGCGCTCTAGGGCACCCACCGTTACCTTTCCGTGGGCTCAGGGCATAACCTCACACTCTGCAGGTTTGTGGGGTCTTTTACCAGTGAAAGAACCTTTCCCAGGAATACCCTTAGCCTCTATTTATTGACAGTCACCAAAACAGAATGCACCTGCTCCGCATACAATGCTCACCACTCACCACTCCCAATAAGGCAGCTGACCTTTTCTTGATTGCCAGCCAGGATCAGGTCATCTGGGGGACTCCAGCTTCCGCATGATGTGATTCCAGGGACCTCAGTCCCTGGAAGAATCATGGAGCAGGTCCTCAAAGAATCAATCCTGAAGCACTTGCATGAGAGGAAAGTGATCAGGAACAGCCAGCATGGATTCACCAAGGAAAGGTCATGTCTGACTAATCTAATCGCCTTTTATGATGAGATTACTGGTTCTGTGGATGAAGGGAAAGCAGTGGATGTATTGTTTCTTGACTTTAGCAAAGCTTTTGACACGGTCTCCCATAGTATTCTTGTCAGCAAGTTAAGGAAGTATGGGCTGGATGAATGCACTATAAGGTGGGTAGAAAGCTGGCTAGATTGTCGGGCTCAACGGGTAGTGATCAATGGCTCCATGTCTAGTTGGCAGCCGGTATCAAGTGGTGTACCCCAAGGGTCGGTCCTGGGGCCGGTTTTGTTCAATATCTTCATAAATGATCTGGAGGATGGTGTGGATTGCACTCTCAGCAAATTTGCGGATGATACTAAACTGGGAGGAGTGGTAGATACGCTGGAGGGGAGGGATAGGATACAGAAGGACCTAGACAAATTGGAGGATTGAGCCAAAAGAAATCTGATGAGGTTCAATAAGGATAAGTGCAGGGTCCTGCACTTAGGACGGAAGAACCCAATGCACAGCTACAGACTAGGGACCGAATGGCTAGGCAGCAGTTCTGCGGAAAAGGACCTAGGGGTGACAGTGGACGAGAAGCTGGATATGAGTCAGCAGTGTGCCCTTGTTGCCAAGAAGGCCAATGGCATTTTGGGATGTATTAGTAGGGGCATAGCGATCAGATCGAGGGACGTGATCGTTCCCCTCTATTCGACATTGGTGAGGCCTCATCTGGAGTACTGTGTCCAGTTTTGGGCCCCACACTTCAAGAAGGATGTGGATAAATTGGAGAGAGTCCAGCGAAGGGCAACAAAAATGATTAGGGGACTGGAACACATGAGTTATGAGGAGAGGCTGAGGGAGCTGGGATTGTTTAGCCTGCAGAAGAGAAGAATGAGGGGGGATTTGATAGCTGCTTTCAACTACCTGAAAGGGGGTTCCAAAGAGGATGGCTCTAGACTGTTCTCAATGGTAGCAGATGACAGAACGAGGAGTAATGGTCTCAAGTTGCAGTGGGGGAGGTTTAGATTGGATATTAGGAAAAACTTTTTCACTAAGAGGGTGGTGAAACAGTGGAACGCGTTACCTAGGGAGGTGGTAGAATCTCCTTCCTTAGAGGTTTTTAAGGTCAGGCTTGACAAAGCCCTGGCTGGGATGATTTAACTGGGAATTGGTCCTGCTTGGAGCAGGGGGTTGGACTAGATGACCTTCTGGGGTCCCTTCCAACCCTGATATTCTATGATTCTATGATTCTATGATTCGCAGGTGTTGAGGTCTGGCAGCTCTGACCTTGGGGCTGTGTCCTGGAGTTGGTTCCAAAGAACTTCCTTTTGGACCCACCTTTACATAGTGAAACTTGAGTCTTGCTTAGCTCTACCTTAACCATCATTTTACTAAAATATTAGAAAACAATTTTCTAACTAATCCTAGCACATTGCAAAACAATTCTTTAACCAGTCATACCCCAGCACCTTAATTGATTGACACCATCGCTCGCTCTCCCCCACCCTCACTCACTTTCACCAGGCCGGGGCAGGGGGTTGGGGGAGTGGGGATGAGGGCTCCGGTTGGGGGTGCAGCCTTTGGGGTGGGACTGGGGATGAGGGGTTCAGGGGCTCTGGGCTGGGGCCAAGGGGTTCGGAGGACGGGACGGGGCTCAGAGCTAGGGCAGGGGGTTGGGGTGCGGGGTGTGTGTGCGCGGGCAGTGCTTACCTCAGGCAGCTCCTGGAAGTGGCCGGCATGTTCCTGCGGCTCCTAGATGGAAGTGTGGCCAGGCAGCTCTACAGACTGTCTCCGGCTTCAGGCTCTGCCCCCACCGCTCCCATTGGCCACCGTTCCCGGCCAATGGGAGCTATGGAGCTGATGCTCAGGGTGAGGGCAGTGCACAGAGACCCCTTGGCTGCCCCTGTGCCTAGGAGCTGGACATGCCGGCCGCTTCCCAGGATCCACGCAGAGCCAGGGCAGGTAGGGAGCCTGCCTTAGCCCTGCTGTGCTGCTGACCGGACTTTTAGTGTCCCAGTCAGCAGTGCTGACCGGTGCCGCCAGGGTCCCTTTTCGACCGGGAGTTCAGGTTGCAAACCGGACACCTGGCAACCCTAGTTCTGTCCCGGCTCTGGGAGGGAAGCAGGGTCTGGGGGTTAGAGCAGGGGGGCTGGGCATCAGGACTCCTGGGTTCTCTCACCAGCTCTGTCCTCCCCCAGCTGACTCACTCAGCTTCCGGGGGTGAGGGCCTCTGAGGTGTGGCCCAAAAGACGCAGAGGCGAGCTGGTCTCAGCCCAGTTCCCCGCAGCACAGGGCTGACAGCACAGACATCCCCCACCCCCAGCAGAGCCAGAGGGCACAGAAATGCAGCCAGAGCAGAGCTCCGAGCTTCTCCCTCGCCCTGGCACCTGGCGCCAGCTGGGGCACTCACTGGCTCCTCTTGCAGCTTGTTCAATGGCCTGGTCACCTGGCGGATGGGGGGTCCTCGATAGGGATGCAGTACACAGGGGCGGGGGGGAATGATTCACTGACTGACATGGAACAACTGACCCACACGCTTCCTCCCTGCACCCACCCAACTGATCCACTGCACTGACCCACACGCTTCCTCCCTGCACCCACCCAACTGATCCACTGCACTGACCCACACGCTTCCTCCTCCTTGACCCACATGCTTCCTCCCTGCGCCCATCCCACTGACCAACGCACCTCCTCCTCCCTGCCCCACCCTACTGACCCACATGCCTCCTTGCCCCAACCACAGCCCCACTCCCCCTTACTCTTCATGCCCCCCACCCACGACCGCAGTTCCACCCCCTCCTCACCCCTCATTTCCCCCACCCCACCTCCTTACCCCCTGCCCCCATCCCACTGCCTCACCCTGCCCCCTCACTTCTTCCAGTTTCTCAAGTCAGACTAAAATTAAAAGCACATGGTGGAAAAAGGGAGGTCGCTGACGGGTCTGACTCCCTGGAGCTGGGGGGACGGGCCTGGGGTAGGGGGCTGATGCAGGGGGCAGACAGAGAAGGCAAACAGGAGACTCTTTACTGAGCTGTTCCCAGGACCTTCTGGGGGGCGCTCCAGGCTGGACACTCCAGGAGGGAGCTGCTGGTGCTGGGAGGGGCCTTTGTTTTGGGGGTTGGGGCTGGTGAAAGGTGCTGGGGTTGCAGCCTGTTCAAACTAGGGGCTGCAGCTGTCCTGCTGCATCCCCTTTGCTAGCCCGCCCAGCGAGTGCCAAGGGGGTGGGTGTTTGTCTCAGCACAGGTCTGGGAGCCAGGAGCACCGAACACTGGCTCAGGCACCCACTGGGCCAGGCCCTCACCTGCTCTGTGCCTCAGTTTCCCCCTCTGTGAAATGGGGATGATGACATCCATCACATGGGGGAGCCATGTGCTAAGCATCATCTGGGTGGCCCAGCTACATCGGCCTAGCAGGCAGAAGCCTGGGAGTCAGGACACCTGGGTTCTATGCCTGGCTCTGACCTGCTGCTGGGGAAGAGGGCCGAGGGGTTCGTAGTGTGGGAGGGGGTCTCCAGGCTGGGGAAGGGGGTGAGGGCTCCGGCTGCGGGGGGTGTGGGCTCTGGGGTGGGGCTGGGGATGAGGGGTTTGGGGTGCAGGCAGGGGCTATGTGCTGGAGCCAAAGGGTTTGAAGTGCTGGACTGGGCTCAGGGCTGAGGCAGGGAGTGGGGTGCGGAAGGAGGGGGTGTGGTCACTCCCCTTCCCTATGCTTGTTTCCCTCCCCCTTGGTCTAGGAGCTCGCCTCTGCAGCGGCACCCGAAGAAGGATGATGAGACCCACCCAGCTCATGGCACCTATCAGCCAGTGCAGTGTCGCTGATCGCTCCTAGCCAGGGCTGGCTTTGATGCAGCAGCCTGGGGACGGTGCCCCATCCTAGCTGGGCAGGGCTCATGCCCTCCTTGCCTGGCCAATCCCATTGGGCTCCCCTTGAATATGTCCAGGACGCGATGGCTGCAGCCCTGCAGCCGCTGTACAGCCATGGGCACAGTAGGCCTGTGTGTGGGTGTTTGTCTGGCTCCAGGGCTGGGGAGGGAGGAGGAGACCCGGGAAAGAGCAGCAGCAAGCCGTTCGCTGAGTAGACAGGACTGGGCTGGAAGCTCCAGGCACGTTCCCAGCTCCGCGGAGAGGGACGTCAAGGCTGGCTGGACTGGGTCTGCGCTTTCCTCCGAGCCAGGCTCCGGGCAAAGCGTTGGTGACTGGGAGACCCAGCGTGTGCGTGATTACCCCAAACCTTCCTGCAGGCGCCGGGGAACTGGATGGCACCTGGAAAGACCGTGGAGGTGTTTCCTTTGGGCCAGCCATGGGGCTGGGGCTGCTTTGCAGCCGAGGGCGGTGGGGGGCTGTGTGGGGGCTCCTGCATGGGCCCTGCTGCCCGCCAGGGGACGGACGGCTGGGCCTGCACACGGGGCCTGGGTTTATACCTGGCACAGACACAAGGGCTAGCGCCTCACAGCAGCTCATGAGGATCTGACGGGCTCCATCCCCAGCCGCGCCCTGATGTGGCCCAGCTCTGTGCCTCAGTTTCCCCCTCTGTAGAACAGGAGGATAGCGACACCAACCCTCCAGCTATCCCGCTGCAGGACTGGGCCCTTGGTGGCATGGTTCTGGAGGATAGCTTCATGCAGCCAGGGAAGGCTGGCATCAAGCTGTCTGTGTTTTCAAAGGCCCTCCAGCTCCCTCCCCTCCCCCTGCACTCTGGTGCGGATTACAGGGATCCCGGTGCGGTTTTTTATTGGGAACGCTTCCCAGCTGCTGCTCCAGGCCCAGAACACGGTGTGTTCGCTTTCAAAGCTCGCATTACGTCTGTTAGCCTTTTACAAGGCCAAGACAATAGCTGGGGACGCAGCCAGGGCTGGAGCTCTCCTCCATCTTCCTTTCCCGGTGTGCCAACCAGCCGGCTGCACCGTGCCACAGCCAGCAAGTTCCTTTCCCTTAACGCTCAGTGGAAACCCTTCCTGCTGCCCCTTGCCAGCCACGCCAGCGTCACTCCCACAGACCCTGGTCGTCAGCGGGTGGGGATCAAACCTGGGGCCTCTGGAGCTTAGTGCATGACTCTATCGCATGAGCTAAAAGCCCCCTGGCTGGGAGCGACGGCTGCAGAGCAGACTCATCTTATCTCTCTCTCGAATGGTCTTGGTGCCACTCGATGGGACACAACACCACACCCAGAAGGTGCGTGGGTTACATCAGCTGGCGGAGGAGTAACTTTATGTCGAGCGTCAGATCCCCGTCTTGGGCTTTGATTGATTGGGGAGGGGAGTCCCCAGGCATGCTGGGGTGGCTGGGAGGAAATCGAAAGGAGCTGTTTGTGCTGAATTGCCCCCCCCCCCACCGTCACCCCACATTCTCCATCACAAACCCCGGGGCAGCAGCAGCTTCCAGTACACTGGGCTCCCCACAGCTCCCACCGGGGCAGACCTCAGTTGGGGCAGTTTGTCCCAGCCCTGTTCAGGGGCACAGCACATTCTCCAGCCCTGTTCAAGGAGCCGTGGTCACTGACACGAGCAGTGGATCTGCCCCAGTGACTTCAGTGCAGCTGTGGGACTCAGCACTGCAGAAGAGGAGGCCCTAGGTAACTAGCAGCTGAAGCGCCAGGATGAGAACCCTGGGCCCAAAAGCCGCCCTGTATGACGTCCCCAACCGCTATCCAGAGGAGAGCGCTTGCCCTGGCTCTGGGACTAGGGCTTTTAATCTGCTCCGGGTGGCTCCGTTCCCCAGCGGCGCAGGCTCGTTCCTACCAGAGGGGTTTATTGCAGTCTCTGTTTGCCTCCCGTTAACAGCAGCCGGGAGGGAGGGAGAAGCTAGGAATTGCACACCCGCCCCGCAAGGCAGGTCGGTCTTTCCCAGAGGCTTGGGGAGAGGCTCTGCTTTCACTTTGGCCCGTTCGCTCCATCTGACGCTGTTGTGGGCCGGATGTAAACCAAGCTGGCTGGGTTTCAGTCCAACACTCATTGCAGGGCCTCTTGGAGAGGCACCATGTCCCAGGGTTAAACAGGGCGCCCTGGGGCTCCCAGCTTCCTGCACAAACAGCAAAATCTCATACCCAGTGTGACGAAGGGGGACTGTTCTTAATGTTTCCTCTAAATAGTGCGTGGTTCCTCGGTTTCCCCTAGGCAGTTCTTAAGTATCTAGGTGGTGGGGTAAGGGTGTATGATCGTTGCAGATCCCTAGAGGGCAGGTGTGTGCAGGGGTCTGGACACAGAGAATGGCCGACACCCTGTTTCCTGGCAACTGATGGCCTGGGCCCTTCCCCCCTGCAAGGTGAGAGCTAAAGGGGTTGGAGAACAAAGGAATCAGATGCCCTCCTGGCTGGGTAAAGGGACAAAGGCCAGAGGAGGACGGGCTGGAGGGAGTTTCAGTCTGGGGCTGGCTGGGACATGGAGTGAAGGGCAGATGTGGTTGTCTGGCTCACTGCCCCCCAAAATGGACCCCCCAGCTGAAGGGTCCAGTTCTCTGCACCTACAAGCTCTGTATTAGACCATGTTCCTGTCATCTAATAAACCTTCTGTTTTACTGCGAGAAGCAGCGCGGGGCGAGGGATGTGCTGGCCACGGCTTCCTGCAGCCCCCGTTGGCCTGCAGTGGGGAACCGGGGCTAGTGGGATCCGCGGTCGGCCAAACCTGCGGACGCGGCTGGTAAAGAAACTGGCCCGGCCCACCAGGGGGCTTACCCTGGGGGGCTGCGTGCCAAACGTTACCGACCCCGGTGCTACAGCAATCTCCCGTACAGCAATGGCTCTTACAAGACAGAGTAAGTTAGAACAACCCAGAGTCTAAAGCTCAGGTGTATTTGAGGATCTGGGCCAGTACTTGGCTGTTTCTATAGTAATGACCCCTGAGCAAGCAGTGTAATGTACATGCTTATCACTGAGCTTGTCCAGAGGCTGCATAGAATCATAGAATATCAGGGTTGGAAGGGACCTCAGGAGGTCATCGAGTCCAACCCCCTGCTCAAAAGCAGGACCAATCCCCAATTAAATCAGAATGACTAGATGTCCTGATGTGTAATAAAAACACTTTGAATCATAAAAAATCAACCCAGCCTCCTTTACAGGGCCTGATCCTTCTCTCCCTTACAGCATCTGAGCAGTAGGAGAATGGCTAATACGGGCCAGTATTAGGGTTGTTGTATTCTATTTATAAAAGTATAATACTGGCCAGTATTATAGTTGCTGTATCGTGCTATAAAACAACAAAATCAATAGAAAAATAAAAAATACAAATGAATGTTTTGAATTAATTTGGGGAAAAGAATTTACAGCTCAGTACAAGGATTTAAAACATTTAAAACATTCCTTTCTTTCTCTCCAGTATTATAGTCTCTCTTGTTCTAATTTTGGGTCGCAGGAGCGAGTAGTGTAAAGGCCCTACCATCAATCAAACGTTAACCCCAGCCCTTGACCCTGTAAGCCCTGCACACAGGTCACTGGAAGTCCCACCTCATGGGAGTATTACTTCCAGGGTCAAGGTGGACACATGTCCGGAAGCAAGGTGTGTCATGTGACCCCTGTAAGAACTCCTCCCACTGTCCTCTGCTGATCAGGATGGATTTTGCCCTGACAGGAACGACTCGAGAGAAGATTTGACCAATCAGGGGGAGTTCCGGGGTTTGTGTGACCCCTCTAAGAACTCCTCCCACTGCCCTATACCAATCAGGAAGGGTTTCAGCCGCTGGGAACCACCCCGAGAGGAGATTTGTCCAATTGGGGGGAATTCTGGGGCGGGGTGACCCGTCAGGAAGTGGCTCGTGTGACCCCTCTAAGAACTCCTCCCACCACCCTCTACCAATCGCGATGGGTTTTGGCCACAGAGGACAGCCCCGAAAGGAGATTCGACCAAAATAGGGTGGGTTCTGGGACGGGGTCAACCGCCCAGAAGAGGGTCGTGTGACCCCTCTAAGGACCCCTTCCAACGTCCTCTGCCAATCAGAGTGCAGCACCATCACCTCATAAGTCCCAGCGGTGGGAAGAGGAGGCCATCTCTTACCAAGAAGACATGTTTTAGAAATTGTGGAAAGGCTGAGAGGAAACGTGGACTCCTTTACCACTCCTGTGAGACCTTCAGACTTTGTTTTAGCCCCGAGGACCTTTGGAGTTGTGTGGAGAAAGCGCTACAGCAGCGACAGTTCTGAAGAGGATGAGAGAGAAGCCAAGGGGATTCCTTTGGCCCAGCCATTGATGGATATGCCAGAATCCGACCCTGAAGCCCAACGGCTCATGAGACACCCCCATGAGCATGGTGGCCTCTCGTCATCCGCCACCCTGGAGGAGGAAGGCCATCATGGCGTGGGGGAGGCACTGGCAGACAAGGTGAATGGAAAAGACGTAGCTCAGGTAAATGAATGATTAAGAAGCGACGGTCGATGATTGGGTGTAATGGGGTTAGGAACCAGGGGTTGTGTAAATCTAAAAACAAGCAGTGGGAACTTACGCTTGTTTCTTGTCTGAAAATCTCTCGACAGCTTGACGATGCCTTTCTAGAGGACCCGGAGGCCCTGGACGGCGTTGCATCAAACAGCGAAGGTGAACCAGGCCCGCCTTGTTTTTGCTCAACGCCGCTAGAAATTGTTGAAGATGACTCCGAGGAGGACGGCTATGAGGAGTTTAGGAGAGGCTTGGCATGGAACTCGCTGAGCCAGTGCCACGTCACGAGCGTAAAAATGTTATGCGGACTATTGTTCACGTTGCTGTTTATGCTGTTCTTCATCACTGTCTTAGGGAAAAGCTTTTTGAAAATGGTGAGGGCTGTGTCATAAATGCCCCAGCCCAATGCCCAGCCCAATGCACCATGCCTGTGTGACTTGGACTTCAATGGATAGAAACTGCAAGCTCTGGGGCCTGTGTGCTGAGCTGTGTTTGGAAAGCTTATTGAACACTATTATTGCCATAGGTTATGTTATGCAACATCTGTGCCTAACCCAAGAACATTTAGCGCAAGCGGTGACCTTGAGAAATGCTGTGCAATTCAGTGGAGACCCTGACCGTGTTTTAAAGAAAATGTCCAAACTGGAAGATGCCTGCTTACAGCGTTACATTGACCGTCTGGTCCACACAAAAACTGACAGAACCCTGCTTAAGAAAAAGACTATTTGTAAGAAATCTAAAAGGATTAATTGAGAGAATGATGAGGGGACAAACATGCAATATCAAACTTGGTCGCTGTACATTTTAAAAAATTGAATGAAAAGGGCTTTGTGATTATCTGTGTTTCTGTTAGAAGGTCTCTGGCCCTTAAGTGAGCTAAAAGTTTTAATGGAGATCTGGGTTTGTTTTCAAGAAGCTGTATGACTTTTAAATTGAAAAAAAATGGTTTGTGAGAACCTAGCTCTTGTGTCTTTGTGTAAAAGAGACCCATTTACAGCAACAAGCTGTGAAGTGGGAGGGGAACAAATCCTAAATATGTGTTTACAGTGTAACCCTTCTGCCCATCAGAGTTGGCAACAACAGGGTCTAGGTTCAGTATCTAGAAGTTCCATTCCAGTAACACAATGCAAAACCAGGTCAAGCCCCCACCAGTGGGGCACTGAAGCTCCCCTACGACAAGTTGAAATCACTGAAAACTGTGTTAAGTAGTACGGGGGCCTCAGAGCTAGGACACCATGAACCCAAGGTGAATTCAGCTCTGCAGTCTGTAACCAAACTCCTAATAGAATTAAAATTCTCTCTGATATTACATAATGGAGAGAAGGTGCAATTGGTATTTGGGGCCCTCAGAAGGGGGCTCACACCACTAGGCACAAACCTCCATCCTCAAACTCTCTCAATTCACTGGCTTTTGCAATCCTTGTCCCTTGCCTAGCAAGTGCTACTTAGTTGATGGTGAGTCCCTCCGTCATAAAAGGCCAAGTACAGTTCCACTGTCCTTGGTTCACATAATCAGGATAACGACACTTTATTCTTCCTGCCCCAATAACAGAGACACTGGGGATCCCACAGCAGCCAAAGTGACCGTTTGGGCTCCTGTGGGCTCATGCTAGGCGGGGTGGGTGTGCCTGTGCAAACGAGATCAGCTCCTGAAGTCCTTTTCCACAACTCACCACCAGATGTCAGGGTAGAGCTCATCCTGCCTCTGCTTACAACACGAAAACAAAACAGGGATGGTTCAGACATGTGTTTGAGTACAACAGAGTTGGCTCATTCTGTTGAACTGAATGGTTTTAACCACACCCCCACTGAATAGTGAAGGTAACTGTGATTCCTTACCCTTGTTGCTATAGGGATAAATTTGATGGGTGTCCACCATCAAAGGGAGGTGGGTGAGTGAGTTCGGATTAATATGAAATGAAATAAAACCTCAGGAATTCGCAGATGCTATTGGGCAGTTTAAATATAATCCCTGGAGTTGGCAGAACTCTACTGGACAGTTTAAAGGACCCAGGAACTGGCAGAACTCTACTGGACAGTTTAAATATGACCCAGGAGTGGTTTTGAATGCTATGGGTCACTCTTTCTAGCAATTCAAAGCCATTAAAAGTTTAAAATACTATATTTACCAAAAAAACCCAAAACAACCAACCAAAAAACCCCACCACACACATTAATAATCAAGGTGGGCCATTTCCAGCACAAATCCAGGTTTCCTTACAATGTAAGTGATCACTTTAGATAAGCTATTACCAACAGGAGAGTGGGTTTGTTTTTCTTTGGGCAGGGGGGGGAGAAAACATGGATTTGTGCTGGAAATGGCCCACCTTGATTATCATACACATTGTAAGGAGAGTGATCACATTAGATAAGCTATTACCAGCAGGAGAGTAGGGTGTGGGGCGAGAAAACCCTTTGTAGTGATAAACACTCATTTTTTCATGGTTTGTGTGTATAAAAACATCTTCTATATTTTCCACGGTATGCATCCGATGAAGTGAGCTGTAGCTCACGAAAGCTTATGCTCAAATAAATTGGTTAGTCGCTAAGGTGCCACAAGTACTCCTTTTCTTTTTGTGTTTTAAACTCTCTCTCTCTCTCTCTCTCTCTGTGTAAAAAAAACATAGGTGGTTTTTTTTTTAAAGTATATGGCTGCAAACTGATAGTAATGGTGTGTTTCAAACTAACAGGGTGTTTTTTTACTGTGCAAAATGTGTTTTAAACTGGATTTTAAAAGTTGATTTTAAAAGCAGTTTGGTTTTTATTTTGCAAAATGAGGTGTATTTAAAAAAAATGTTTGCGGGTTTGTTGTTTTTTGTTTTAAAGTGGTAGAAATAAACTCAAAACTCCTGTTTGTTGTGCAGCCTGAAATGGATTATTTTGTTTGAAAGCTCTGTCTTTTTAAATAGAAAAACACCCTAATGAATATTTTATTTTTAACTTTACAAGACAGTTTCATGTGATTTATAATCATCATCATCATCATCATAATATTGTCTGCTCCACCATAGGGTGAAAACATGAGAGACCCTTAGACCAGAGGGTAAAGAAGCTTAAAAGAAAAAGAAAAGAGACAGCTGAAAAGAAAAAATCCCCAGATGGATGGATGAAGCCCAGTAAATATATTGTGTTTGTGAGGTTATGAGGTTTTGTATTTTAAGTAAATACATCGGTGTGGGTGAGAAAGATGGTAAAGTTAAGTTTTGTAATATGTCCCTTCCCCCCTAATCGGGTATGTGCAGTTCTCCTGACAATGCTGTAGTCAAAGCTACAGGGACACCTCCACCAGACCAGCCAAAGAACCAGAAATCTGCTTTGAGACCTTTAACAACTCAAAACAACACAAGAGTGCAGATGAAGCATCAGGGCAGTCCAAACCTCAATTACGTCAAAGCCAAGGACAAAACAAAAGACTCTGGTGAAAACCAACCACGCAAACACAACACCAGTTCCTCAGCGGCCACCTCCACACCAAGCCCTGAGAAAACCGTGAGTGAAAACGCCCACCTACGATGCTTCGTTCAGAAGACTGAGGGACGCTGTATCCTCGGGGGTTCTAAAAGAACGGTATTCTAAAAAAGGTTTGGGGGAAATATGATGCCTCGTTCAGAATACCGGTGAACGGTGTATCTTCAGGGGGTCTAAAAGAACGGAGGGCTGGAAAGCACATCAACAAAGCAAAAGCTTTGGTGGGTGACTTTTTGAAAAATATTTCAATTTTTGGCTCTGCGCAGGCGTGACTAGTCGTGGAAAGGGGCACCCGCAAGGATACACATCAGCTCAGGTGTAAACAAAAGGGGGGATAGCGCTTGGTGGACAAACAAATGGCTGCCAAAAAGTTCCAGGCCAGGATCGCTGTAAAAATTTTAAAAAGAGCTAAAGAGGTAATGGGGAGGGGGGACAAAAAGAGATGCCCTCGACTGGAGGCTCTCAAACTGGCATGTCTGAAAATGGGGAGGTGGAATCAGACTCTCACACAGAGTCTGGTTTAGAAAATTCCCCAGAGGGCTCTCTAGAATGATGGGTCCCCATCTTCTCCCGATGACCCTCACGGAGGCGCCTCGGAGTCTGACTCTCAAATAGCATCTGATGTAGAAGATGCCGCTGATGGTCCCGTAGAGGAACCCCCAAGTAACCCTGAAAATGCAGAGGTGTGTATGGAGAGAGTGAGAAGTTGGCAACGTGAATTACCTAGATTTGGGGGGTCGGTGTATTGTGAGGAATTTCATTTTGTCAATCTTGAGCGAATAAATTCAGCTCAGCAGGTTGTTGAAGCCATACACAGGGGGATACAGTTAGTTCTCGATGACGTTAATGGTAGGGTAGGCCCTGATGATTATGTTCAGTTACATTTAGAGAGCTGTAATTTAACTAAGCCGTTGTTTTTGGTCTGAAGAACTAGGGATGAGCTGTCTGCTGAGGATTTCTTCAATCAGACCTCAAAGCTGCCACAGAGCAATAGAGTTGCATGTCAATGGGACATTGCACCTCGTTGTGACAGTTGTAAAAAAACAGGGGTGGGGACCGCTCATAGAGTTTTAAATTCTATCCTCAGTAGTCAAATCATCCATAAAAAAGAGACAATGTTTAGTAGACCTGACTTACACGGGTACCCATCTGTGTTTTGCACGTGGACTCTTGGCTGTCATGTCCGACCATAAACCTACGGACGCAGAATCGTTAGCGGGGGTGAGAAAGTTGCATGAGAAACTGGGCTGGTCAGATCAAAAAAAGATTATGCTCAGTGACGTAGCAATGTCTGAACAGCATTTAGGAGTCAACATACAGGTGGTGCTGTATGCGGCGAAAGGGGCTTTTTTAAAACGGGGGGGCAGTTTACCCCAAGACTTATTTCATCCTGTTGCACGATGAGCATTACTAGGGGGTTCTGGTTGTGAAAAAGTTGTTTGGAGCAAAAAATTACGGTGAGTTTTGCCCCACGGTGCACAGTCACGGCCACTCTTGCAGGTCCAGCTGCTGCCTCTGCTTGAGCATAACATGCTCAGACAGCGTGGATGTGCAGCTGAGGTCTCCTCGCTGTAGACTGTATTGTCAGTCCAGAGAGCGTTTAGACAGACACATCGACTGGGCGTCGACAGAACAAGTTGAATGCCTGTCTAAAACATTGTGCGATAAGGGTCAGTCTTACATGGACAAGTGGCACAGGTGTAAAGGGAGGCGCTATAAGCGGGGTCAGGCTTTGATCGCTGGTGATGTAGACGGTCACCTCGGTTTTATGGACAGCCTTAGAAAGCCCGAATCCTCAGAAAAGTGTATTTGTTATGATTCTGAATACACATAGGAGACTGGGTTGCACACTCCCAATTACATTTTTGCTATGTCCCTCAAGCCGGAAAAGTCCTGGGAATTTAAGGGTGATGAGTGTCTTTCTATGTTTGTTCAGACCTTTATTGGCAAAGAGTTCCGGGTCTACACGTTCCAGGCGCACAATTCCAAAGGTTACGATGCATACTTCATCATTAGACAGTTACTGAAGAAAAAGATGTGCCTAGAACTGATCACTCAGGGTAGTAAAGTAATGTGTGTAAGGTCCTGGGCATTCATTTTATAGACTCTTTAAACTTCTTGCCCATGAAGCTTGGTAAGCTCCCGCAGGTGATGGGGTTTGAAGGGTGCAAAGGGTATTTTCCACATTTTTTGAACACTTTAGAAAATCAAAATGACGTGGGGCCTATGCCCGGTGTGGAGCACTATGGTGTAGAAAGCATGATGCCCAGGGAAAAAGCAGAGTTTCTCGACTGGTAGCAGGTCCACAGGTAGGAGACGTTTGACTTGCAGAAAGAGCTCGTGTATTACTGTCAGCAGGATGTCAAAATTTTGAGACAGCCTTGTATCCTCTACAGAAAAGAGATTATGAAAAAGATGGAGAAGGGAGATCTAGTAGAGAGAGAACCTGGTAAATTCACCGAGATAAAACTGTGTATAGGTCCATTCTGGTACATAACACTGGCATCTGTCTGCATGGCTATGTACAGGTTTATGTTTTTGGAGCCTAACACGGTAGCTCTTCTCCCTCCAGACAACGATCACAGGCAGGAAAAAGATATTCGACCCCATCTGTTCAGTGGCTGTTGTATACCTCTCACAAAGAAACTATACAAATACGGCATGCTTTACAGGGTGGGGAACTACAGGTAGGCTCCTACTCTTTAGACGGTTATGCCAGTGTTGACAGGGTACACACAGCCTTAGAGTTTAACGGGTGTTCTTTTCCATGCTTGTGCCACCTGTCATTGTGAAAAAGCACAAAACCCTATGACGGGGACAACTTTTGGGTTTCTTTATTACAAGACGCAGCTCAAGACCGACTATCTGAAACAACTTGGTTTTGTAGTGAGGACTCTTTGGGAGCAAGAGTGGGAAGTGATGAAAGAAACAGACAGGGAGCTTGCAGGTTTTTTAAACTGAGCCCAGTTGCCCCAGCCTCTCGTGCCTAGGGATGCTCTTTTTGGGGGAAGGACAAACGCTATGCACCTATATTACAAACTTAACTCCAGGGAAGAAATCCACTATTATGATTTTACCAGCTTCTACCCTTTTGTAAAGAAAACCAAAGAATACCCTCTCGAACACTCTGATATAGTTTATGACAAATTTGGACCCCTTGCAAATTATTTTGGAATTGCAAAAGTTAAAGTGTACCCCACACAAGGCTTCTTTTTCCCATTGTTACCTGTCAGAGTGGGTGGCAAGCTTATGTTTCCGCTATGCCGAACCTGTGCGGAAACCGAGCAGCGGGAGATATGCATCCATACTGACGAGGAGAGGGCCATCCTGGGGACTTGGTGCACGGTGGAATTGAACACGGCCATAGCGAAGGGGTACGCGGTGGCAAAAATATATGAAATCTGGCTTTTTAATGAAAAATCTGATGTACCCTGGAAAGACTTCATCAAATGACACCTCCACCAGAAACAAGAGGCTTCAGGGTACCCCAGCTGGTGCATAGACGAAGAAAAACAAAATAAGTACATGAACAATTTCTACCAGGAAGAAGGCGTGCGTTTGTGCCAACACGAGATCAGGTTTAACCCCGCTAAATGCCAAATCGCTAAACTCTTTCTAAATTCCCTCACGAGTGAGATCCCGCCAGATCAACACATCACCGAGTTTGTGTCGGCAGGCCCGAAAACATACGGGTATAAGCTGTCGGGAGGAAAAGCCTGTATGAAAGTCAAAGGTATTACCCTGAACTTGGCAAATTGTCAAAAGATCAACTTTGACAGTTTGAAAGATCTAGTCCTGGACTATTACACGGGCCTGCGAGAAAACCCCTCAAAAAAGAGAGAGGTGCAGCAGCCCTCTATCGTAAGGAACAAAAATCAGTGGTAAATAGAGACCAAAACCCTTAAGAAAACACAGAAAGTCATTTACAACAAGAGGGTCCTAGGAGAAGGGTTTAAAACCCTGCCCTACGGATTTTAAAATGGATACGAGGTGGAAACACCCCTTTTCTGCAATTCTCGCGGGGCCTAGCAACTGTGGGAAAAGTTACTTTATAAAAAATGTGTTGGATAATGCCAAACAAAACATTGTCTGTTATGCCTGAGAATATTGGATAACCTGGCTATAAAAAGCATTGCAAGATACAAATGTCTGGGCTTGTTGAAACATATTTTGAGCAAGGCTAGGCATGCCCAAGAATTTTAATGTATTTTTTACAAAATTCATTGCCATCCGGTCGTTTTGCACTAAGTCGTTAGAATACAATTTTAAAATCCGGTCAAAAGATAAACACTTGCTCCGATGATGTAAGAAAAACACTCGGTGATAGTCGCAGGCGACAGAGCGGGGTCTTGAAATTGTCTATTGTGAAACACAATGCCTGTGGCATTTTTGTTTAAAAATTTCATAATGCTTTTAGGAAACAACATGCTCTTTGGGGGGTGCACGTATGAGTCTAAAAGCTCTCCACGTTACACTCCGCCAGACACAAGGCAAGCCAGTGTTCACCAGGTTGGTTGTGTGGATGTGCAATACAAACCTAGGGGTCTCTGGAGACAGCTTGTCGCCAGGGAGCCAAATCACAAGGGAACACATCTAAGAAATTCTTTTTTGTGTAAGGCACCTTGATAAGACACACGAGAGCTGCACGGTGTCCATGTTCACATATAGTCAAACAGAACGTCTCTCCTCTGATTTCTCTCTATGATGTTGTCAAAAACCCCATGCACGATCAGATTGACGGTGATGGTTAAAGCCTTCCCAAAACGTATTTCTGCTCTCAGGTTCCCGGTTTTAATCAGGGAATAGCCATCGGCGCATTCCTGGTCGGGAGACAGGTCAAAGGCAAACAAGATGTAACTCTGTGGAAACTTCTCACGGTCGATTAACAGAGAACGATCTGTCATGTGTTTACCAGCGTCTGTACCAGATTCATGTATTCTCTCACGCAGCATCCTGCCTCCAAGTCTGGTTGCAGAGGCTTGGTTGGTATCTGTTCACCAGCCACATACAAGGCCACAAAATTAATATCATAATGTTTAAAATGAAAGGGATTTTTCGTGTAACTTCCACTCAAGGCATAGGACAAACCCTAGGACAAGCATTTTGGGTAACTGTCCCAAAAAACAGGTTCTCCTGGTTATTGACCCTGCTGCCCACGGGGATGCTGAATACTTTCATTCCCACGCGGTCCACGGGATATTTAGCATTTGTGGTAAGCAGGGACTCCGCGTGCCCCAGACGAACGCTCAGGGCCATCCGTACTTTCTTCACAAAAAGCGATGCTGATACAATACGCAATTTAAAGCCTTCGGCTGCACTGCCCATTAAACAGAAAGCATCTTTACTGCGCGTCAGTTTAATTTTCACATCCACTCCATTCAACAAAAGAGACGTATCTGTTCTGATCTGTCTTTATTTCAATGCTAAAGGTATTGATGTGGTGTTTTCTGACAGGAACGTGATGAGGTTTATCGTAGGGGATGGTGACAAACTCATTGTTCCTTCCTCAGACAGGGACACAGCATAACAGGGGAACAGAAAAGTCCCCCACAAACTGGTGTTCTAGAATAACTGTGTGCAGATACAAGGACTTAACCCCCCCTGTGATGTCTGCCCAGAAGGGGAATTTTTGGACGCTGCGCTTGGGGCCCAAACTTAGAATGTTAGCTAGCTCCCTGCTGGTAGAAAACATAAAAGTAAAATCAGCGGATTTAAGGCTAACTTTTCTACCCACAGGGTCATAGTTCATGACCACCTCAGGCGGTGGGGGAGGACGAGCCACGGTACTGTTCATATGATCCAATCATTCGGGTATGGACGAGTAATAACCTCGTCGTAGGATAAAACTCTAGGCCATATCTTCAAAGGTGATTTCAAAAGGGGTGTTCTTGCGGATAGTGTTCCAGCTGTGTGGGTGTTGTATTTCCACTAACCCCACCTTCCAGGCACCCGGGAGACCCAAGGGCTAAATTAGCTCTATTGTAAAGTTTGAGCTGGTGTTTTGAGGAAAAACTGCAGAGCTGGCATTGCTGGGCAAAGTCATGTCACACCTGCCGTCACTCATTTTTCTCTCCCTCAGTCTTTGCAGGAGGAATCTTTTTGTTTGTTTGTGTCTAAACGTCAGAATTGAGAAGCTTCCACCCAGCTGGTAAACTTATCGTCCCCGTCCCCCCGGCAAACCATTTCACCAGTAGCTGCTTTTTTCTCCCTTTTCCTTTCTCCGCTAGAACTTTTTCGATCCGGCAAATCCTGTCTCCTTTGGGGTTTACTTTTTGTAAATCTTCAGGGTAAAAAGTTCCAGTAACTGTCTCACCCTCGTAATCTTTTAATCGGTATACAGGTCTCTGGCTCCTGGTTAAGGCTTCATCCACTATAAATATCTCATTGGTAAACGTCTGTTCACAACCTTTTTCAAAAGCTCCTTTGGTTTTAGAGAGTCTCACGTGGTCGCCTTTTCTAAAGGGGGCAACAACCGGTTTTATTTTAAAACCATCTCTATCAACCAGTTTCCATATCTTCAGAGAATTGGAAGGGTTAACATCAGCGGGTCTGGTACGTAGAATTCTGTAAAAGCTCTGGTTGTAACTCTTCATAAAGTCAGGTAACAGGTCAAGGTGGCGAAAGGCGTTATGGGCTGTAAAATATCGCCACATCCTCCGCATCTTTTTCAAGTTCTGTTAAATCGCTCCACAACCCCTGCTTTGACTTCATTATCAGTAACAAAAAGCGTTAATGCTGTGCCGTTTCAACAATCTGCTAAAAGGTCTGTTTCAAAATTCTTTCCACTGATTAGTTTGTCATTTTGAGGCACGCGACCTTGGCTAAAAATAGCTTTAAAGGCCTTGGATACCTCACCACTCATCTTGTCTTTTAGGCCTAAGGCACAGGCATATTTGGATAGAACGTCTATCACTGTTAAGATGTACTTAAAACCGCTGTTGTGTTTGGAGAACCAGTGCATACGGACCAAATCTGCCTGCCATTGCACGTCCACATCTGAAAGAATGGTCTTGGTTCTTTTAAAATGTATTCGAGCTGGTTTGTGTAAAGTGTAAGCATCCTGGTGTGAAAGCCAAGCTCCTACCTGTCTTCTATTTAAAGTTTTATGATGCTTTTTGGCCACTTGAAAAAGAAGACTGACCCCGTCAAAGCCCCCAACTTTCCTGGGGGTTTAACAGATTTTCTTTAACAGAGCCGTCTGTGGAGACATGACTCTTCCTGGGACCGTCTTTTACGAACACAAGTATGGAGGGGGACACGTTCATTCTGACACATTTAAATAAGTTTTATTAATCGCCTGGTTTAACACAATCTTTTACAGCCGCCTGAAACAAAGGACGCCATGACCCCTACCATGAGGGAGTCTGAGATGGTTCATTCTTCCATTTTTGTCCTTTTCTGGGTTTTCCTCTTGAGATCTGGGTCTCAGACAGGAGCAAAAACAGCTGATGCGCGATGGATTTACTCCCACAGGGCTACCGATGTGCAACTTCTCAAAGGCCTCTAGAAAGGCATCGTCGAGCTGTTGAGAGATTTTCAGACAAAAAACAGTGTAAGCACCCCACTGCCTGTTTTTAGATTTATGCAATGCCAGGTCGATTCCGAACCCCATTACACCCCCATGATCGACAGTCGCTTCTTAATCATTCATTTACCTGAGCGCCATCTTTCCCGTTCACCTTGTGACTCCCCCAAGCCACAATCGCCTTCCAACTTTAGGGCATGGACAATGAGAGGCTCTCACACTCACTGGGGTGCCTCACAAAGGTTTGGATTTTGGGGTCAGGTTCCGACGTAGCCATCAACGGTTGAGTCAAAGGGCCCTCCTCGGAACTGTCACTGCCGTAGCGCTTTCTCCACACAACTCCAAAGGTCCTCGGAGCTAAAACAAAATCTGAAGGTCTCACGGGGTTGGTAAAGGAGTCCATGTTTCCTCTCAGCCTTTCCACAATTTCTAAAACATGTCTTCTTGGTAAGAGATGGCTTCCTCTGCCCAGCGCTGGGACTTATGGGGTGATGGTGCTGCACTCTGATTGGCAGAGGGCGTTGGGAGGAGTTCTTAGAGGGGTCACATGGCCCTCTTCTGGACGGTTCACCCAATCCGAGAACCTGCCCCATTTTGGTCAAATCTCTTCTCGGGGCGGTCCTCTGCAGCCAAAACCCATCGCGATTGGTAGAAGGTGGTGGGAGGAGTTCTTAGAGGGGTCACACGAAGCACTTCCAGATGGGTCACCCCACCCCGGAACTCCCCCCAGTTGGTCAAATCTCCTCTCACGGTGGTCCCCAGTGGCTGAAACCCCTCCTGATTGGTAGAAGGCGGTGGGAGGAATTCTTAGAGGGGTCACACAAACCACTTCCAGACAGATCACCCCACCCCGGAACTCCCCATGATTGGTCAAACCTCCTCTCGGGGTGGTTTCCAGTGGCTGAAACCCCTCCTGATTGGAAGAGGGTGGTGGGAGGAATTCTTAGAGGGGTCACACAAACCACTTCCAGACAGATCACCCCACCCCGGAACTCCCCATTATTGGTCAAACCTCCTCTCGGGGTGGTTTCCAGTGGCTGAAACCCCTCCTGATTGGTAGACAGCGGTGGGAGGAATTCTTAGAGGGGTCACACGAACCACTTCCAGACAGGTCATCCTGCCCCGGAACTCCCCCTGATTGGTCAAATCTTCTCTTGGGGCGTTCCTATCAGGGCAAAACCCATCCCGATTGGTAGAGGACAATGGGAGGAGTTCTTAGAGGGGTCACATGACACACCTTGCTTCCGGTAATTTGTCCGCCTTGACCCTGGAAGTAATACCTCATGGCTTGGGACTTCCAGTGACCGGTGGGCAAGGCTTACGAGGGCCAAGGGTGGGGTTAACGTTTGATTGACAGTAGGGCACTTATACTACTGGAGCGCCTTCTTCTGTTTGTCTCCGTTCCGCTTCAGTCCCCAAGCACTCGGCCAGGACAGATGTCACTTATGACCTCTGTTGCCACCAGCTGGACAGAGGGACTTGGGTCTTTCTTGAGGACTTGGAGAGCTGAAATGACACAGGACAACATGTTAGTATACAGACTGTCAAATCACAGCTAAGCGTGATCACAGAATCTTGAAGTACCAGAGAAGAATGATCACATGGTAAAATGTGAAACTAGGCTCAGTCCTTCTATTGGGGTGGAAGACACATGAGAGATGAATATGCCTCACTTTTCATATTGTCACCCGTGCCGGAAATAGCTGTAGACTTACTACCTCTGAATACCACGCTACAGAAGCTCTCCAATACAAAGAAAGCTTTAGCTTCCTCCATTGGCTCCCTTCCATGCTCCCAACAAGCGGGGAGACCCTGACTCGACCAGAAAGTCATCCACTCTGCTGTAAATGGAAGAAGGTCCATTGTTTCAATGGCTTCCACTTTTAAGTTTATTTTCCATCTCCATTCAGGAGCCACTGTCTGAGCTCCAATAACCCTGGAATTGAACAGAGGCCAGGTCCAAGCTGCTTTGTGCAGGATGCAGGGCACCTACTGGAAGAAAAATTGCTGGTGGGAAATTTGGGGTAGCAGAAAGTGGCTACAATTTCTCCTCACCTGGGGAGTCCACAGAGAGCCAATAAAGCCCAAAGAGTGGATAGCACTGGCTGTGGAGGGGGCCTTGCCAGGACAACCAGGAGATGCACGGACTCACATCACACCCTCTGCAGCTTCCTCCTTCAGGGGAAATTAAAGCTGACTTTCTACTGGGCAAGAGTGAATTTGTCCTTTGACGTATGGCTGATGCACTTTGCACCAGTGCCATCGGTTACAGCTGCTTGTCAGCTAAATTCCTTTAGAACTCACGGATGAGCAGAACTTCAGCTGTATTTATTACTTACACATCAGCAGATGTTCCAGATCCAGCCATTTCATACGCTGCCTGTCTGTGTGTTCCAGGATGATGCCTAAATACACAATGGAAAACAAACAACAACAATAAAACCTTCCCTTGTTGAGTGCAAAGTGATATTAGCAGCCCCTAGACAGGTCTTTGGCCTCTCCTACTGTGGGCCTAAGGGTGAGCAGTGGGCAAGAGGATGCTAGTGCAGTTTAGAGTCCACACTGAAGAGAATGAGAAAGACTTTTTTTTAAGAATGTTTACACAAAACCCATTTGCTTTAAAGAGTCTGTGTTCCTCTTGCCACTGCTGTCAGTTATTGGAGACATACTAAGCTAGTGTCTTGGTCTAGTGGTCTGAGCAAAGGACTGGGGCCAGGAATAAGTGAGTTCTAAGCAGGGATCCCACAAGGTGACTGATAGGTGAGACTTAGGGCACAACGCCTGCCTGTCTCACCTGGGTATGCTTGGGAGAAGAGGGCACAGGGCCAAAGCGGAGGAACCTTTTGCCTCCTTGACAAGGTGGTGTGGCCAGCAACCTGAAACAGCAGGCGCTGAGGGCAGGTGGGCTGCATGCCTCCCAGTGATGAAGTAGTAGTGAAGAGCACTGAGCAACACTGTGGGTGGGTCTGCACTTTGAGCGAGGGAGATCACTCCCAGTTCAATGGGACAGGCCCACTCTAGCTCGGACAGCGCTCGCATGCTAAAATTAGAATGTAGCTAAAGCAGCACGAGCAGTGGGAGGAGCTAGCCACCTTGAGAATCGACTTTGGGGTTTGGATGGGATCATACTTGGGGTGCTTAAACTTCCTGCTGCTCCTGCCATCGCAGCTACTCTCTATTTTTAGCACTCAGGGCTAGTGCGGGTATGTCTCATCAAGCTGGGAATTAGACCCGCAGCTCCAAGTGTAAACATGCCCTACGAGACAGTGTCCCAGCCTTTACTACTAAATGACTGCACCATGCTTTCCCTGCAACAATCCCAAAGCACTTTATAGCAAGTCATGATTTCCTCCGACCACCACACTGGAGAGGTAGGGATATTAACATCCCCGTTTATGTATGGGAAGCTGAGGCACAGAGAGATTAATGGCAGCTCAGTGCTGCACAGTGGGATTTTCTTCTCTCTCCCTCAATGGGAATACCAAAAGGGACACTGGGCATCATCTCTCACCAGCTAACTTGGCTGCAACTGCCCGCATCTCTTCCCAGCTGCTACAGAAGTACGTGATGGTGCTTTTGTACAAGTTCTCCAGCAGCTCGGCATTCTCTTTGGCCTAGAGGAAATCAGGGACACATGAGCTCTCTCTGGCTAGAAGTGCAGGCTTTGACTGCCAGCACATGCTTTTACGAGCCACAGGTAAATCAGAAAAAGAACAGGTGACTGGGTGGACGTGGGAAAAATGGGGATCTGTGGCAGATTTACATTTTCCATCACCCTCAGTCATATATCCCACTCTGACCGTTATTTCCATTACCCATCACACATCTCTACACCACCACACGCCACTCCAGTCAAGAATCTCAGACACTTCAACAGCTCACTCACAAGGTGTCTGCAAATGTCCACCTGGAGCTCCTCAGGCTTCAGCTCAGCTGTGCTATCAAGGTGTTCATTCACTGCAGTTTGGAGCCTCTTCAGTCCCAAAAACGGGACACAGAGGTGAAACGTAGCTCTGCATTCCTGAAAAAAAGAAAGCGTGTCACACCATTTAATTGTTCCCTACTGAGTGCTATGGTCATTCAAAGGGAACTCATCTGCTTGCCTGCTCATCTATTCCAGGATAAAAAGGGATTCATCTGGATGTAATTGGCAGAAAACATGCAGGAATGACTAATAGAGGGGAGAGCTTCCACTGCAACCTGGAGGTAGCATCAATGTCTTTTTGGAACAGATCTACCTATGAAAGCTGCTTCACCAGGTCTCTCTTCTGTTCTGGGGAGGCAGGGGCCTGGGGTGCAGAGACAGACAGGAATAGAGAGCTGTTGGGCTCAGACCCATGACCTATCCTGGATTCTGGTGAGGCAGCCATGGAGCAACCTGGCGGGAACTGACTCAGCAGGAGGGCAATGAACTAAGGGGAGAATTTGGGCCTCCACAGCAGGCAGGAATAGCAGAGCTCCCCTGGCATTGGGAGGAAGATTCTTTTGGCTTAGTAAATAAGTCACTCTCGGTCTTACCACTGAAACCCTGGGGTTCGGGTCTTGCAGGTGCAGCAGAAGTGTGACCCAGCTCTGTCTAACCTGCTCGGCGAAATAGCCCTTCCATTTTCTTTTGGTCAGGCGGGCCAGGATGCCAAATAGGACAAAGGACAATAAACGAAGAGCATCGTCCTCCTACAGCCAAGAAAGCCCCACAAGTTAGTAACTAAGGGACAATCACATCACGTACCTCGCACAGCCATCTCTTCTATGCTAAAGTTGAGGGATTCCAACTACAGCTAGTCGGAAACACTTTCATGAACGAATTTTTGATTTGAATTTGCTGATTCATCAAACTATTTTAGTGACAGTTCCATTTTGATGAAATTCCTCCAGAAGCCAGGCAGGGGTCCTTAGAAACCTGCCTGCTGTCTTGACAGTGCACCCATTCAGCTCCTTGGAAGCCGATCTAGCAGGCTGACTGGGATCGTGGGCTTCCAAACCCACAGCGTCTGGGACCCTGGCTCTCAAATTTGCAACTCCCTGGCACTTCTAGCTCCCACAGTTTCCTGGGTTCCCAGCACCTGGGTTCCCAGCACCGAGAGCAGACTGCCCGGACCCAAGGCTTTCAATAGAGCTCGGTTGAGAATAGTAATTCCGTTTCACAAAGAGTTTTGAAGTTTGGGGAGAGGGAGTCCCACAACTAGGAACAAAACCAAATTTGAAATCTCAAAATTCTCTGCAGAAACGGAATCATTCCAACCCTCTCACATAAAAATGGTATAGAGCAGGCCCAACACTCTCTATTGTACCTTGGAACCCCCTTTTCATGGTTATCTAGCTATCTAATCTAGTATTCAGACTTTCTTTGAGGTTCTCAGTGGCAAGAAAGAAGAACAGAAGGGGGAGACTGTGGGAGCAGGGATGTCATCCCCATCCTCCTAATGTTCTCCTCCTCCGTAAAACACCTCTCTTCCCTGGGGCCGAAACATCTCTTCACTCTGACATGAGCAATGCCCAGGGAGTAAATGGAGTCTAATCAAGATCGGTTGAACTGGGGCTGGAGAGTTCTGGTCACATACGTTGTCAAAGTAGGTCCGGATCTGTTGGGTGAGGTCTCTGAAGGAAGAACCTATGTCCTTCTCTTTCAGCTCCTTCAGGACTTTGGCCACTGCTTTCATGCTCTCGCCAATGACTTCAGAACTGAAAGGGTCACTTAAGGCCCTGATCAGTATGACCATAAGAAATTTCTTGTGCTTTTTCACCTGGACAAAAACATGACATTAAAGAACACTGATCACTGATCACACTTCTAATACGTTCTCTTTAGCAGTTATGAAGCTGTGGGAATTTCATCTCCCCCTCCCACCCCCGGAGACCTATAGCTATATTTCAGACCAGGTTCGAGCTACAATGAGCCAAACTTGGTGCCATAATACACCTGTGTCATCCTATCATTAGATTCCTAGTTACTTAGATTCCAAGGCCAAAAGGAACCCTTGTGATTATCCGGCCTGACCTCCTGCATAACATAGAACTTCCCTAAAATAGTCTCTGTTGGAACTAGAGTGTATCTTTTAGAAAAACGTCCAATCTTGATTTTAAAATTGCTAGTGACAGAGAATCCACTACAACCCTTGGTAAATTGTTCCAATGGTTAATTAAAATTACCATTACAAATCAATGCCTTATTACCAGTCTGAATTAGTCTAGTTTCATTTTCCCCCATTGAATCTTCTTATACCTTTGTTTGCTAATGGGAAGAACCCATTCTCAAAATGTGTTCCCCATGTGAGTAATTATAGACTGTCCTCAAGTCACTCCTTAACCTTCTCTTTGTAAGGCTAAATAGATTGAGCTCCTTGAGTCTATCACTAGAGGTATCTTTTCCAATCCTTTGAAAATTCTTGTGACTCTTCTCTGAATCCTCTCTAATTTATCAGCATCCTTCTTGAATTGTGGAGACCTGATCTGGACACAGCATTCCAGCAGTGCTCACATGAGCATCATATTCAGAGGGAAAAGAACTTCTTTACTCTTATTCAAGATTCCTCTCTTTATGCCTCTAAGGATCATTTCAGCCCTTTTGGCCACAACTTCGCATTGGGACACCTTATGTTCAACTGATTCTCTGCCATGACTCAAGTGGTTTTCAGCATCATTGCTTCTTGGGATAGAGTCTCTCATCCTGTAAGTAAGGCCTGCATTTTTTATTCCTAGATGGAGACATTTACACATGGTCATATTAAAGTGCACAGATTGTTTGCTTATGCCCAGCTTAGCAAAGGATCTAGCTTGCCCTGTATTGACTGCAAAGAGGTTACTCGGGTATGTGAGAGAGCAGAATTTGGCCTAGTGCATTGTGTGCAGCCTCTGTAAACTCCGAAGAACTATTTCCCTTGGTTTCTCTAGTTATGCTGCATTCTAGTCTGTATTCTCTCTTACCTTCTCAGGTGCCCCAAAGACTAAATTTCCCAGGCCTCTTACAGCCATCTGCCGGACAATGCTGTTCCTAATCTGTGACCTTTCTTCCAAGATGTGTAAGACTGGCTTAAGGAACTTCTTCTCCCTGAGCATGGGATCACTCATTAGCTGAAAGAAAATCAACCTGTCCATTACCCCCAATAGGATCATTAAGATTGGGAATAGAATTTGAGCAGACATGTCATACGCTAAAAACAACAAGGAGTCCTCCTACAGCCCCAGTCTTGAGGATACAGACAAATATGGCTACCCCTCTGATACTTGGCACATAATACACTGTAACTTTAGTATTCCACACAAATGAGAAAGGTCTACAAAACATGGAGCTTTCCTTTTGGGCACTAGAATAGGGATCCACTCACCTCTTGAGAGCCTCTTAGTGGCTGGGTATGGTATCACAGTCCTTTTCTCACCCCTGGTGCACCCTGCCAGCCGTCCTCAGTGAGCCTTCTGTGGCTCAGGCCTCTGGCTGAGTCCCAAAGTCCAAATGAACCCCTTCTGGGGTAGTCCAGAACAGTCCCATTGCCCTCACTTGGGTCTCCAGCCCCAACTCTGGGTCCTTTATATTCTGCCCTTTGTTCAAGCTCTCCATTAGCATTGTCCCCTCCATGGGGCTTATGCCACTGTTGGTGGAAGGGGAACCTGGGCCTGCCCCTAACTCTGGGTTCCAAACCATGGATCCTATAAACAGGAGCTAGGCACTGCTTGATTTCAGTTCATTGTCGCTTCTTCCTACCGGCCACTTTTAGCTTCACCCTCACCTCAGGGTTAAAGTTCTTTGGGACTCTCTTCCTGAAAACCCAGCTTAAGTAAAGGCTGCCAGAATCAAACTCTGGCTGTCCCCTGAATTTCTGTGGCCAGAGAGCAGCGCCCTTTCTTGCCCCTCCAGTTCCTGTCAGGAACTGACCTGCTAAGGCCCTTCAGCTCCTTTTAGCTGAGCCTCATGGGCTTGGATTGGCTGCTTTCATGAAGCCTCTCTAGACAGACGCAGATTGGGGGCTCTTTTCCTGGGGCAGGGTGTAGTAGGACCACGGGGCCTCTTGTAAGGAGCCTCAAAGCTCAGGTACAGCCCATCACAGGCAAAGAGAGGTTGTTTTTCTTAGAAGCGGATGAGCCCCGAAGATAGTTGCTTAGCATAAGTGGGAAATATGATGCAGATGTTGGAGGAAGGCTGTGGAAAGGGAGGATGCTGCGGCAGGTATCACACTAGCCTAGGACTTAGGAGACCCAGGTTCCATTTCCTGCTCCCTCAAAGCCTTCCTGTGTGACCTTGGGCAAGTCACTTAGCCCTTCTGTGCATCAGTTCCCTGCCTGTAAAATAGGAAACATAGTCCTTCCCTACTTCGCAGGAGTGTGGTGGGGATACAGACATTAAAGAGTTTGGAGGTACTCAGATACTAGAGTAATGAGAACCTAAGAGAGACATTAATGTAGTTGTAGGTTGCTTGGTTGGTAGTATTAGGACACTAGGTTCATTCAGAAGATCTGCTGAGTGAAACCAAAATCAGGAGCTGTTGGTTAGGATCAGCACTAGCACTTGGCAGAAGAGGTCCAGTCATCCAAACTCTGTCCGTATCTCTCTCAGCCAGCACCTGTGGTTGTGTAGCTAGTATAGGCAATGACGGCAATAAAAACCACAGAGAGAGAAGGACTCAGAAAGGTATTGTGAAGTTCCTGGTGAGGTTTCCATATAAAGAAGGACCTATTCTACAGTCTAAAATGACAATTACTCCTATGAACAGAACTGTACAACTCCCGAAAGAAAGGCAGACAACAGTCTAATGGTGAAACTACTCTTCAGAGCCCTGTGTCTTACCTGGGCAAGGAAAGCTGTGCTGGTGACTCGGTGGTTTTCTGTGGGGGAATTCACCCAGGGGAGGAGGCTCTGTATGATCTCAGGTGTTATGAGTCCAGATCTTAGCAGAAGCCTGGAAGACAAAAGAAACCGCTCATGGGCTAGATTGCACACTTCAAAAAAACTCAGCTGCTCTGAGCATACAGCTCTGATATCTAGGAGTGGGAGCTGTGTGTTTCCACCCAGGACACCCCCCCACCCACCCACAAAGCTATAAACGGGAGGTTCCCTCTCAGCCACTCTATTGGCTACTGATTCCCAAGGATAAAATGATGCCTCCTAGATCTCTTACCTCACCAGCAGACACACTCCCTCATGGTGAGTCTTGGGGTTTTCCAGAAGAATCCAAGTGCTCTGCTTCCTGAGCGCTCTCACCAGTCTCTCATTCCCACCCTTGAAAAGCACAGACTCGAATGCTTTGATAGAAAGCCTGGGGAAAGAGAGGCACAGAACTGCAGCAATCAGGAGGAAGGTGCAGCTTGAACAGAGAGTCAGGAAGCCCCGGCTACTTCTCAGGTCTGCTGTTCAATCGGCAGTTCATCCATTGGCAATGTCCTGGACACAAGTGTCCCTAGAAGGACTTGATGCTGGGAGGTAAGTTTCAGTCTCATACATCTCATAGGACTAGTTTTGCTAGGGACAAAATTTTGCAGTCCTTTTTCTCTTTCTGCAAGGACTATGGGCACTAGCAGAGTAAAGTGATATGGAAAAGGTACATGATCAGGACCCATAAACAGGGGGCATCGAGTGTGGTGATCACTAATGGACATTCTGGGGTCATATCTCCAGATATGAGGTGACAGAGTGCTGAGGGTTTGCACTTGAGTCAGCACTCTGGTCACTATTCCTACTAATTCTGTTCCTCACAGAAGGCCTAATTGGATAGAGGTGTACCTGATTACAAGGTCAGATTAGGGCTAGTGAGTCAAGGAACCAATCATTCCATTAACAGGGAAACTGTGTAAAAGGACATGGGCAGGAGCCCTTTGAGGGGAACAGACAGAGAAAGAAACTTGGGTGACCAGATGTCCTGATATTTGGGGCTTTATCTTATACAGGTGCCTATTCCCTGTGCAGAGCTGCCGCCGAAGGGAAAAAAACGGCAGAGTGCTGTCCGGCGGCGCTACTAATGCCACGCTCCCCCTGGGATCATCCCACGCACCCCAGTTTGGAGACCACTGGTGTAGAAGACCCGACAGACCTTCCAACAATCCCACCAGGCAGAAAAACAGCCTTTCCTTGCCTGGTAGGTTTAACAGCAAAAGAGCCGTCAGGAATTTATACGGGAGCAAGCCCAGGTCTGGCAACAACTCCTCCAAAGTTTGGTGAGTCCTGTGACAGGAAATGGAAACCAGGAACAGGAGATCAGACTGTAAAATGGGACCTGCGAACAACCCCGATGTGTTTTTGGTTACTCTTCAAGGAGCAGCAGTGAGACCTCCTAGGGACAGAACAATGTGGGCCCTTCAACTGACACCCTATTTAACCGGGGAAGCACATACAGGGCTTTTAGTGATGAGCAGGCAAGAGATTATGACATGATTAAGGCAGCCATGCTGGACGAGGTGGGGCCTGTCCACAGAAAAGTACTGCCAGAAATGTAGAGTTGAAAGATGGATTGAGGGATTATGCCTCTGTGCATTTGGACAGGAATTAAAAGATTGGGCCACTCATTGGTAAGGCCAGATACTCAGACTGTGGGGGAGATCATGGACTGCATGATTCTGGAAGTTTCTTCAGAGTCTCCCTGAGCATATCCGAGGATGGGTTCTGTGGCGCCAGCCAGTTCATCTGGACCCCACAGTTAAAGTGAGAGGAATTTACAGAGGCGGACATTCCCAGAGTGAGTCAGTGGTTTAAGGGACTAGATCTGAGAAGGACCAGAGTGCCTACAGCTGGGAAGGGCAGCAAGAAGAAGAGGGAGGAGCCTCAAGGAACTGTAGTGGGAGCTTGGCCTACAGTGTGCTTCCGACATGGACGTGAAGGACATCTAAAAAGAGACTGTCCTAAAATGGACTGTGGGTTTGCCCAGTTTTGTGGTTGGGACAAGACTCCCAGGCAGGAAAGAAAAAAGAAAGTACCTACCGTATCGGTCTGGGTAGGGAGGAGCCACCAAAGGGACTAATGGACACAGCTTCATCCTGTTTGCTAATCAGGCAGGAGTTAGTGAAACCCCACTGGATACTTCCGAGAGGTAGGATCAAAACTGAATACCAGGTCCATGGGGACAAGAAATTCTGCCCAGTGTCCATGGGACAAGAAATTCTGCCCAATTTTAAGGACTCTGAAAATTAAGGGGAAGTTTAGGCAGAAACATGTAGCGGTAGTGGATGGATTGCCCCACTGCCTTCTACTGGGCATGGACTGGAATCCCTTTCTAACAGGAACACCAAGGCAGGTATGGAGGCCCAGGAGGGTGGAAATAAAACCTGAAGGGCCAGGTAAAGAGGAAATATATGTAAAGGGTCTGGAGAAAACTAGACACGAAAGTATAGACAAGAGGGAGGAGAAAGAAAAGAAAGGTCAAGCGTAAAGGTGACTTAAGATCATCCGTTGGGGTCAAACAGTCATCAGAGCCCTTACCACCAGGATCTCAGGAGCAGGCATCCCTAGAACACTTTGGAGGGACTCGGAGCAGTCTGTGTCCATGGAAGAGGCCGGGGCACAGCCTACCACCCCGTCACATATAGGTACCTAAAATGGGCCTGCACATGGGCCAACAGCATGAGCAGAATCTATACTCGTGTCTGCAGCGCCAGCAATCACATAGCTAGGTACCCATCCATCTGAACAAATTCAAGTTTTGTGGACAAAACTGAGGCACCCATCTTGAAAACCTGACCCACTGTGGCCACAACCTAAGATCAGCCTTACTGGGCCAGTCCAATGGTCCATCTAGTCCAGTACACTCTCTTCCAACAGTGGTCAATGCCAGCTTCTTCAGCAGGAATGAACAGAACAGGGCAATCATGAAATGATCCAATCCCTGTTGTCCAGTCTCAGTTTCTGGCGGTCAGAGGCCTAGGGACACCCAGAGCTTGGGGTTGCATCCCTGACCATCTTGCCTAATAGCCATTGATGGACCTGTTCTCCATGAACTTATCTAATTCTTTTTTTTAAAAAAGCCCAGTTATACTTTTGGCCTTCACAACATCCCTTGGCAATGAGTTCCACAGGTTGACCGTGTGTTGTGTGAAGTAGTACTTCCTTATGTTTATTTGATACCTGCTGCCCATCCGTGAAGAGAGCTGAGATCCTGGTTTCCTAGGAAAATTCAGAGACATTATAAAACCATGAAGTCTGTAATTTGAGCACCTTGTTGGCATGGAATAAAGAAACACAACAAGAAGAGAAACTAATCATGTTGTGAGATTGGTGGGAAATGTACATTAATTTGCTACCAGAGCTGAAGTCAACTGAGGACTCAGGAATCTTAGTGTTAACTGGCGAGGGGCACAGAGTGGGTGCCGAGGGACCTGGTACGTACATTCTAGTTCACTAAAAGATTGCCCCATGAGTCTCAAATAAAAGCCCATGTCACCAATATCATTGTGAAACGCATGTACAGATGCTGTGTAAAGAGTCATGGATATGCATTGAAAATTACATTCTTAGGATCTGTGTCTCGGGACTAGTCACCAGGAAAGGTGACAAAATGGTTTTCTTTCAGGCAAGAAATGTTTATCCATCTGTTTGTTTACATGTGAACCCTACATGCTTAATGTACATTCAGTTGAGAAGGACTGTGAGAACTTTAAAGAAAGAAAAGTAGCAGGAAGTAGACAGGGGGTGGGGACCCAATTTGGGGGTACACATCAAAGGTTTGCTCTAGTCTATTTGGGGACATCTTTCACTTAGGAAGTAGATGGACCGCGAGTTTGCTTCATGAAAGAGGGGTCGCGATCAGGCTTGGTTGAGAACTTTGGGTGAGAAACATCTTTAGACAGGAGGTTAACCTGTTGGTTAAGTTTAGTTTCTAGGAGCAAGTTATGATTTCATTTGAAATGTAACCATTTTTTGCTTGCATTCTTACTGACGGTCACTGGAATCTCTGTTCTTTGATAATCTCCCTTCTTGTTTTCACTAGAAATATATCTTAGTGCTGTGTGTTTTGCAGTACAGAGTCTAAGTATCGAGTACAGAGTCTAAAGTAGAAGTAATAAACGGGTGTGTACTGTTCCATTGGGAACAGCAGGCCTGACAATTCTGTGGGAGTTCAGTGGATAAAGGGCTGGACACTATACGGAATTGTCAGAGGACTCGGGGGTGGGTGTGTGCCTGTCATTAACCTGTACAAAGAGACTGAGGTCTGAGGAGGCCTGGGTGGCAGTGTTTGTTTTGCCAGAGCCTGGTCGTTTCAGGGAACTGACCCACAGCAGGCACACACAAGACTTCCTCACTCGAAGGGCACGTGGTGGTAAGGTGCCTCATAACCCTGGGAACTCCTGGGGAGCGTCACACAACTCTCCTGGAATTCTCTTGGTTTCTCTCCCTTCCTTCTAATTACCGGCAAGGGTTGCCCTCAGTAAGTTGTAGCCCTTTTCGGATTTCTCTCGGGCTGCTTCTCGTTGGCAAAGGCAGCTTTTGTCCGAGGGTTTGGCTGACCTGCTGCAGGAGAAGAGGAAACAACTCTGGGAGCAGTTCCCGCACAGCTTTGCTCGACTGCAGGGCTGACACCACCTCAAAGATGGCACATGTTGCCTGAAAGGAGAGCATGGTAAAAAAGGAGATCTCTTCCCAACACCATCACACCCTCTCTCCCCGTCTGATATCTGCTGTACGAAATTCTCCCTTCTGCCAGTAACTTGAATGACAGCGAGCAACTTGCTTAACTCGTGGCTCACTTTCCCACATCTGTACAAATGTGTATGACCTCCCAAGGCATGCTGTGAGTCCAAAGGAAGATTTGCAAAGAAACCTGCTCCAAAGACTTTCTAATGGCCAGATAGTATGAAGTAAATCAGTAACGTATCTAAAACTGCCGTATGTGTTCCACAGGCAGCAGAGCTGGACTCAGGGAAACAGTCCATCAGAGGAGAAGTGCCCACACAGCAATATTATACCACACTTCCAGCTTTCCATCAGCAGGATTATCGCAGGGCACAGGAAAGCCTGAAAGACGTGTCTGCCATCTAACTTACTAAGAGAGGTTCAGCAGCTGCCAAATGCCTGTCAATTTCGGTCTCTGAGGTGATGCTGCCTTCTGTTCTTGTTGGAGTCTTTATCTTCTCGATTAGGGCTCGTAGGACTTGAGTGGCAAGCAAGGGGTCTCCCCCCAGAGATCTCCACTGCTCAGCGGTGTCACTGCAGTTTAACAGAAGTTACAGGTGAGCCCTGGACACTTTTGTGGCTCACCCTGAATGTGTCATATTTTAGCAAAGACCAAATGTTCTCCTTGCCTATGATGAGAGAGTTAGGAGTCCTGTCCTCCTTTAATGCTCCTCATGTTTAAATATTGAGTTTCCAGTTACAGAACTAAGTTAAGTGACCTAGTCCTCCTGCAGCCTAACCATTAATACTAGACTTCAGAAGGACAGGACACAGAGCACCAACCTCACTTCCTCTTTTCTCCACTTCCCAGTCAATATGGAATCATGAGCATGTGGCTCCCAAAGAGCTAGGGTTTGGAAGGCAAGTGGATGAAAGAAAAGCCAGATTCCTACTAGATGGACATACAACTATGAGAACGAATGTTCATGGCCATCCTAGGTCCCCTTCACAAATGGCGTCCCTACCCTCTGTTTGCCAGAAGCTGGGACTGGGCAACAGGGGATGGATCACTTGACAATGACCTGTTGTGTTCATTTCCTCTGGGGCATGTGGCACTGGTCACGGTCGCAAGACAGACTACTGGGCTAGATGGCCTTTTGGTCTGACCCAGTATGGCTGTTCTTATGGTCTTAGATTCCAGCACTGATAACTGATACCTCAGTTAGGGATCTTGAAATGAAATGATGGATCTGCTTCCAGTCCACTTTTAAGTACCAAGGATGGCAACTCTGCTCTAGCAGCCACACCCTCACTGATACCAAGCAGAGGTCTGATGATAATATTGGCCCTAGTCTTTGCAATCAGCCAGGGATTTGCACCTGAAGCTGTCATGCTACCAGGAAACCAACAGCCACTGCTCATTTCCAGAGTGAGCTCAATTCTGGAGTCTAGAGAGGTAGATGTTTCCAACAATACACTCCAGTTATACCCGTAAAGATAGATCTTTAGGATGTCAAAGGAGCTATTCATGAATGGAAACAGAATGACACTTAATTTCTCTCCGCACCCCACCTTAACATGTTCTTGGACCTTCCTGCAGAAAGAGTCAGGCTATTAACCCTTAGGAATGATCCCAAACTGTTTGCGGCTTAAATGAAGCCCCACATCTCCTAGTAAAGCTGTGGGATCCAGGTTTTACCAAGATGAATGCAATAGGTAGCGGTATATACCTGTCCATCGGCAGACGTTTGCTGAGGAGGCTGGAGATCACTGCCTCTTGGTGATGGTGAGCTAGAATGGACACTGCCTCCACCAGGAACTGCCTCAAGCTGCCCTCCTGGATAGTAGGCATGTGGCGATATAGTATAGCCAGGATATCTGGCACCTGGAAGGAACAAAACCAGAAAGAAATGTCCCTTTTTCTTTCTCTCCATTCACTCTACAGAATCAAAACCTTTATTTAGCCATTTGCTGCTTTTTTAGAAATGCCTCACTTCAAGAAGCAAATGTTCAAATACGTCTGCGTAACTTGAACCCACACAAATTGCCCACACACGGCTGTAAAAATTAACACTGACACACACATAGACATACCAGGTAATTCAATGTGGTGGTGCAGCTATGCATTACATAAACCAGTTCACATGCACAAAAGGTGGCTTTGCTTGCCCAGATTTTGCAGGTGTCATTTAAGCAGCCAAATCTGACCATTTGCCTCGAAGAATGCAGAGCTCATCAACAACCACAAGCACAAAATATGCAAGTGCTTTAAAGACAGTGTGTAAATGCCTGGGACTATGAACAGGTGACTACCTCTCATATTCATTCCTAGCCCTTCACATCTTCAAAACACTGTGCAAACATGGCAGTTCTGCTGCGAGGGTTCCCTGTCCTGAGGCCTTTCACCAGCCTTCTTAGAAGATTTGTGGAGTGCTCCTTTCATCTAGCCCTGATGTACTGGGCTCCAGAATAAGGCATATAAATAGTGGATCCCAAAGACACTAGAGTTTTCTCCCTCCTTCCTTCTCTTCTTAAAGGGTAGGTCTACACAGCAAAAAAATCCCACAGCAGTGAGTTTCAGAGCTCAGGTCAACCGGGGTCTGTGGGGCTTGCACGATGGGGCTAAAAGTGGAGCTGTTCCTGCTCGGGCTGGAGGCCAGGCTCAGAAACCTGGCAAGAGGGTGGCAATAGCCCAGTGCTCTTTTTAATCCATGTAGCCCTTAGCCATAGGCCTCCTAATACCTGGAGGCCTCCAAGTGCCAGTCATTCTGTCTTCTTGTATTTTCCCTAGAGTCTGTTTTCTCAAGCCTTTCTTGGCTGAATACTGTGGCAACAAGCTAGACCAATAAAGAACCAACCATCTTCCTTTTCCCTTGGATTATCTCGGTCTACTGCTATTGATTCTGCCATTGCCTATCTTAGGGTAGGAACAGAGATGGAATCGACTCTATGTCCGAGGGGGAGAAACAGCAAGATTTTTCTTCCTTACACATGAGGGCAAAGATCAAAAAGCCTAGAGTTTAGGTAGAAAAGCTCTCCAGTTCCCAGTTTTACCTTGTCCAGCATGGCATCTCCACACTCCTTCAGGATGATCTTCATCCATAGTCCAGCTGCCGTGGCACAGGTGGGGCTAGCAGACAGCAGACCACCCAATGTGGCCGCAATAAAGTCTGTGGCCTGTTCGGAGGGAAAGTATTCACTAACAACCTGGGAACAAATCAAAAACAGGAGAGACCGCAATGATGTTTGGCTCCAGCACTTTTAAAAATGGAAAAAAAGATATACCTGCATCAGCAAATGGTGAATTAGCCTCCTGTCTAGCTCGCCATTTGGGATTACAATTCTCTCTCTAGTCTATAGACTACATTTTTGTCTTCTACACTAATGATATCAGGTTAGAGGCAAAGACTCTGTTGCATAGTTAGCACAACATTGTACTGGATAGGCAGGAGGTAAGTTTCCCTTTGTAGTCTCTTACATACACTGCATCTTTTTACAGCATATAGAAGGCAGTCAAGAGAGGCATGCACACAAATATCGGCGAAGGCAAACCCACAAGGTGACGGAATGAATCCTGGGTGGTTTCTCAGCTTGATGTTTCACTAACACAGTTTTTCTCCTGGATGGCTGGATGGCAGGGCCGGCTCCAGGCACCCGCCGAGGAAGCTCATGCTTGGGGCGGCAGATTGCAAGGGGCGGTGTTCCGGCCAATCTTAGGGCGGCATGGGGGCTCTTTTATTTCATTATTTTTTGTGCTTCACTGCTCTGGATCAGTGAAAAAACAAGAGCCGACCCTGCTGGATAGGTACATGCGTGTGCATCCGCGTGCACATTTTCATGGGCGTGCAACGTTCTGTGGAATCTGGTTTTTACGTGGCATTCAGAGCACACATCTATGAAAAGCATCTTGCTGGTTACTAGCAGCCAACGCCCCGCTCCCACAGCTCGCTCCGAGTATGGAAAGGCATCATGAAAGAGCAAATGTCAAATGAACGGTGCCCGGTCACTCGCACATCCGCACAAGCTTTTTGAGTCAGTTACCCTGGCCATTTTGGAAGATGCCTGAAACAGAGCCTCGGGGTCTGGAGCTCTTAGTGCTTCACGGAGACATCTCAGCTCCTCCTCTGCTGAGCCCAGGTTTATGGACTGGCCTGGAGTGGAGAAAAGGAGAAAAAGTACTGTAACGATTAAGGAAACTGAATCCCTACTGCATGGATCTTCATACGGGAGGATCCATGTGCTATGTTGTCATCAGCATAGTGTAAAATCTTGGTCCCACTGAAGTCAATGGCAAAACTCCTGTTGACTGGAATGGAGTCGGGATTACACCCGAAAATGTCTGAACGTTAACAGTAGTGGTATGTTATTGTGAATGATCCAGGATTGAACAAGCACTGTATTCAGCTTGGAGCAGCTTTGTGTGTGTGTCTGGTTTCAGTAGTCTCTCTGCTCTCACTATTTACATCTAAGCTCCTATTCAAGTACAACTCATGCAGGTAGATCAGAGGTTCCAGTTTAGAGGTGAATCCCTCCACCAAACTCTCCTTGTAAAAGAGACGGGGATAGACAAAAAACTTTGGCAAGAAACCCAGGCTCATCATCAGTCACTTCTAAACAATGCTGGGATTACTATGTTGTACATTCAAAGGTTGGAGTCCCTTATTCTGTTTCTGAATCACCAACACTGTTTGTAGGACTGATTAATAATAATTGGAACTAGGGTGACCAGGTGTCCCGATTTTATAGGGACAGTCCCCATTTTGGGGTCTTTTTCTTATATAGACTCCTCTTACCCCCCACCCCCTGTCCCGAGGTTTCACATTTGCTGTCTGGTCACCCTCATTGGAAATGGCCTTAAACGATAACCAAGCTCTATCCCTTATCATCTAACCCTTAGGTGAAAAGAATATCCTCCTCTTTCACAAAGGGGAAAAATGGCCTCTACTTACTCCAGTAGCTCGGAAGGCTCATGACAGAGGGCTGCTGGAAGAACTTTTTGTTTACGGAATTATTCCAGGAAACCCCTCCAATCCAGCCAGTGGCAGGGTAAAGAGAATGAAAATGTTTAGTACCAAGGGCTTGTCTCCATGGAGATATTCAAGAAAGCTAATCCCCATTCATTTTCAAAATGCATTAGTTAAACTTCATTCAACACCTGTGGGGACACACTTATTTAGAATTAAAGTGGCCTTCATTCAGGTTAGTTTCATTCATGGAATTCACTCCAATTAATAAGGCCCATTTTAATTCAGAATCAGAGCATCCACACATGTGTTTAATGCCATTTACCTCATGCACTTGAAATGTACACCTTTAGTTCATTTGGATTAACTTTCCTTACTGTCCCTGTGTAGACAAGCCCTAAGGAATTTAGCCCTTATCTACCTATATGCAGACCATTTATTAGTTGTACAGTTCCCAAAAGTGTGCTAGGCTCTTTACACATCAGAATCTACTCTTCTAATGAGGTATTTACAAGATGCCCACCATTCTGTTATCTAAGCGACAATAGACAGGACAGAAAGAACTAGATAGGCAGACAAATGGACATTACAACAGTGAAAGAAGGTGAAGAATTCCTTATACCTGCTAATGGTCTCCTCACCTTGTATACAGAGAAGGCAGCGGATACTGTCAACCACCCACTGACGGGACGTGGCCAGCGAATCACAGCTGTATGGTGCTATTAGTCCAATCAGAGATCCAAACTGATCAAAAGTTCCCTGAGTCTAATGAAAAAAGAACAAAGAACGAAGAATGAATGGTCTCCAGTTGGACTAGACTTCACTTGCCATCCTTATTGTTCAGACCAGTCAGCTCTGTGTTTTTTGGGGAACCGGGGCACAGTATCTAGCCTGTCTGACTCATGAAAGACACCCTCCGCCCCCACCAGTCTCTGTTTGAACCAAAACCCATCAGAGAAAAGGCTTGCAGAGAACAATGAAGGGTGTTGGGAGACACACCTACACCCCTCCTGAGAAGGGTGACAAGATTAAGACATCTCCATTTGAATACAGAGTGAAGAACAGAGACAACTCCCCTAGCCTCATCTGCATGAAAGATGGGATAGGAATTAGCATGAAGAATGAGGAACAGAGAACCGCACTGAACTCTGGGACCAGAAAAGCAGAGACGCATTGCATCATGGGAATCCCTGCTCCAGATGCTAATGAACCTATGCCTGCACACACCTAGCTCAGCAATTATCAGACCAATTCTAGTAATAAATCTTTATTATCCTAAAATACTGAAGCAGCCTAGTTGCCTTGTGAGCTCCCTGGAAAAATCCACCACCCATAGCCAAGAGTGATCAGCTCCTATTGTCTAGCCTAAAGAAAACCCTTGAAAACCCATTAGTTTACCCATAAACAAATCTAGTGTTCTCCCTTGAACCATTGTATTTTCTCTACAAAACCCCCTACCTATGCCCAAGTAAGGGGATTCCATCTATGCCCAAGTAAGGGGATTCCTATGCCCAAGTAAGGGATTCCATCTCCTGACTGATTGTGATGGGGGCTCTGCCTGTCTCCAGCACTCAGGACCCTGAGCTACCACCATTACCTGGGAACCCCACCCAGTTCAAGCCTCATGGAGTGGATGAGATCCCCCCCCCCCTCGCCCCTCCGTTTTCTTTTCTTCCTCAGGTATTAACCTTTCAAATGTAACCATTATGTTTGTTTAGCCCTCCTTGTGTAGTTATCACTATGATTCAATAAATAACTTTTATGGTTCAGCTGGTTGCTTCTCTCTCCCTCTCTCTCGCTCTCCAAATTTTACTCTGTATTTTCTACTTTCCCCATTTACTCTGCAGCAACCCTTCTTTTACCTAAGCTAAAGGTCCCGGTAGCGCCCAAAAATACTGTGGGGTTTGCTCATGAAGTGGGTTACTACCAGTACAATTGTAATGTGGAAGTGGGATAGGGATGTGTTAAACTTGGGGCACATAAGAGGGGAGCAGCTGAAAGTGCTGCTTAACCCAGCCCATTGAGTACAGGGCCATATGAGAGGATCAGCTGGAGAGGGCTGATGGACCTGGTCCGCTCAGACTTGCTCTGCTAGTGTGAGCGTACGTGCGTGCGTGTTTATCTAGTTCTAGGGCTGGAGGAACCCAGCCCTGGGGAACCGAGGGCCTGCAGGGTAGCTCCATTGGGAGGGCACTTGCAGAAGGAAGGAGTAGAGCTCCCTATGAACACACAAGTGACATAAGCAGCACATTAATAGAATTACAGACACCCTCCCCAAGAAGAGTAACCCTAATCAATGAGCCTACCCCAAAGTAACAGGCACATCTGGTAACATTGTGCCCCTGATTCCTGTACTGTACTGGGTAATGCACATTGGAAAACATAATCCCAATTGTACATAGAAATGGATGGGGTCTAAATTAGCTGTTATCACTCAAGAAAGAGACCTCAGAGTCATTGTGTACAGTTCTCTGAAAGCATCCGCTCAACATGCAGTCAAAAAAGCTAACAACATGTTAGGAACCCTTCGGAAAGGGATCGATAAGAAGACAGCAAATATCATTATGCCACGATAGGAATCTACAGGACCCCCACACCTTGAATACTGCGTGCAGTTTAGGTCATCTCATCTCAAAAAAGATGTGTTAGAATGGGAAGAAATACGGAGAAGAGCAACAAAAATTAGGCCTATGGGATAACTTCTCATCCAAGGGAGATTAAAAAAAGAGCGACTTTTCAGCTTGGAAAAGAGACGACTCAGAGGGAATATGCTAGAGGTCTATAAAATCATGACTGGTGTAGAGAAAGTCAATAAGGAAGTGTTATTTAGCCCTTCACCTAACACAAGACTGAGGGGTCCCCCAATGAAATTAATAGGCAGCAGGTTTAAAACAAACTAAAGGAAGCATATCTTCACACAATGCAGTCAGAAGACAGGATACTGGGCCAGATGAACCATTCTTTTGCGGGAGGCAGGTTAGCCATTCTTATGTTTTATGTTCTTAGCTGGTTAAATAGAAATTTTCCTTTACCACCCTGGGAGCATAAGAACCAAGAATGCATTTGTGACACTGGCAGACCAGGCAACCTGGGTATGACCCATAATAACTTAACAAGAGGCACTTCCACTGTATCAAGACAGTTCACTTGCATGTGAATTTCAAAGAGATGGATTAGACTAGCAATCCTCAACTCATTAAAAAATGAACAATAGATGCTAAGTCTATTTGTCTGTGTTGATCTATACGCGGTTAGAAGTTTCACAATGTAACCAAATTAGCTTGTCGATGCTCATTCCCTTTCAGGTCTTCATTATGTATGCAAGGTGTTCAGTTAACCTTAAAATCAAAGATGTAAGATACTGCAGGAAACTAATAATTTCTACATTGTTTTCAGCTTAACTCTCTGTGTTATAATGGAAGAACGGCTAATCACCTTATGCGAATGAGTAACTAGTTTACTGTGTATGCACAGGAAATAGAAGATTAGCTTCAAAGCAAAGTACAGGAGGCGATCTGCATTGCCTAGTCTTTCTCGGGGGAAGGTCCTGCTGTAACCATTTTTGTGAGGTAGGCTTGTCAGCCTGCTAGAATAGCTAGAAAAGAGAAGGCTCGGGCCTCATCCTGTCATCTTTAGTCTGCTGAAACTTTGAACAGGGAAAGTGTAAGCCATAGGACAGAGAGCTTCCAAATCATCATTTGAAAGAACCTGGAAAATGCATGGAAAAACTAACAGTCTTTACATCTAAGCTACCTTTGGATTCTGATCTGTTGGGAAGATTCCAGAGAGACTTGTACAAGCCAGCAGTTTATTCCATCACTGTTGTGATCCTGAACTATGAACATTGACAGTCACTTGTATGGATATTGATCTTTTAACCATTTGTAAAAAGAAAAGGAGTACTTGTGGCACCTTAGAGACTAACCAATTTATTTGAGCATGAGCTTTCGTGAGCTACAGCTCACTTCATCAGATGTTTACCGTGGAAACTGCAGCAGACTTTATATACACACAGAAATCATGAAACAATACCTCCTCCCACCCCACTGTCCTGCTGGTAATAGCTTATCTAAAGTGATCAACAGGTGGGCCATTTCCAGCACAAATCCAGGTTTTCTCACCCTCCACCCCCCCACACAAATTCACTCTCCTGCTGGTGCTAGCCCATCCAAAGTGACAACTCTTTACATAATCAAGTCGGGCTATTTCCTGCATAGATCAAGGTTTTCTCACATCCCCCCCACCCCCATACACACACAAACTCACTCTCCTGCTGGTAATAGCTCATCTAAACTGACCATTCTCCAGGTTTAAATCCAAGTTAAACCAGAACATCTGGGGGGGGGGGGGGGTAGGAAAAAACAAGAGGAAACAGGCTACCTTGCATAATGACTTAGCCACTCCCAGTCTCTATTTAAGCCTAAATTAATAGTATCCAATTTGCAAATGAATTCCAATTCAGCAGTTTCTCGCTGGAGTCTGGATTTGAAGTTTTTTTGTTTTAAGATAGCGACCTTCATGTCTGTGATTGCGTGACCAGAGAGATTGAAGTGTTCTCCGACTGGTTTATGAATGTTATAATTCTTGACATCTGATTTGTGTCCATTTATTCTTTTACGTAGAGACTGTCCAGTTTGACCAATGTACATGGCAGAGGGGCATTGCTGGCACATCTATGGCACATGATGGCATAGATCACATTGGTGGATGTGCAGGTGAACGAGCCTCTGATAGTGTGGCTGATGTTATTAGGCCCTGTGATGGTGTCCCCTGAATAGATATGTGGGCACAATTGGCAACGGGCTTTGTTGCAAGGATAAGTTCCTGGGTTAGTGGTTCTGTTGTGTGGTATGTGGTTGTTGGTGAGTATTTGCTTCAGGTTGCGGGGCTGTCTGTAGGCAAGGACTGGCCTGTCTCCCAAGACTTGTGAGAGTGTTGGGTCATCCTTTAGGATAGGTTGTAGATCCTTAATAATGCGTTGGAGGGGTTTTAGTTGGGGGCTGAAGGTGACGGCTAGTGGCGTTCTGTTATTTTCTTTGTTAGGCCTGTCCTGTAGTAGGTAACTTCTGGGAACTCTTCTGGCTCTATCAATCTGTTTCTTTACTTCTGCAGGTGGGTATTGTAGTTGTAAGAAAGCTTGACAGAGATCTTGTAGGTGTTTGTCTCTGTCTGAGGGGTTGGAGCAAATGCGGTTGTATCGCAGAGCTTGGCTGTAGACGATGGATCGTGTGGTGTGGTCAGGGTGAAAGCTGGAGGCATGCAGGTAGGAATAGCGGTCAGTAGGTTTACGGTATAGGGTGGTGTTTATGTGGCCATTGTTTATTAGCACTGTAGTGTCCAGGAAGTGGATCTCTTGTGTGGACTGGACCAGGCTGAGGTTGGTGGTGGGATGGAAATTGTTGAAATCATGGTGGAATTCCTCAAGGGCTTCTTTTCCATGGGTCCAGATGATGAAGATGTCATCAATATAGCGCAAGTAGAGTAGGGGCTTTAGGGGACGAGAGTTGAGGAAGCGTTGTTCTAAATCAGCCATAAAAATGTTGGCATACTGTGGGGCCATTTGTAACTCTCTTCTTACAACCATTTGTAACTCTCTTCTTACAACCATTTGTAACTCTCTTCTTTCTTTTAAGAAGAAATCTTCAATTTCGTTATTAAGGATTGGCTGGCAGCATGCTATTTGGGAAAGACCGGAGATTCACCTTGACCTGGGGATAAGCATCTGGTCCTTTATGATGGGTGAACCTCACATATGGTGAATCAGGTTTTCAGTAACCCCTCACTATATTAGACTGGGCTGTTTAGATGGGAGCCTAGGTCTGGAATGGCAAAAGGGACCGTGTTTGGCATTTTGTAAACTAGGGTGGAAGCTCTTTTGCTGTTGAGTTGGTGCATGTAATTCTAGAATAAGCCATCAGTTTGGGGGATTGTCTGTCCTCTACTTCTTGCAGTCTGCCCGGAGTGTGGTCACAGCATTGTTGTGTAAACCTCTCTCTTATGGAAGCAGAGGGATCTTAGTCACTTTGAGATCCCAGCTGCTGCCCTGGAAGCTTTTTTCATGCATTTGCGTTGAGTGTCAGATCGGATATAAGCAGGGAAGTCAGCTCAAGGAAGAGGAAGGCTATACTCACTGTGCTATGAACTGTCTCTTGATAGGCAGTCAGCAGCTGAATGGTGGCCTGCAAGGCCCTTTCTCTCTCCCACTCCTTCTCTGAATGGAGCCATGTCTCTAGTAGCTGTTGGTAGAGCAGGGGAATGGACAGAGTTAGTACCAGAAAATCCCTCCCAAAAGTTCCTCTTAAACAGGTTTAATTGTCACTAAAATCCCTCTCCAAAGCACCGGACCTCCATGGAGCGAAGGAATTACATGTCTAATGGAAGTGCCAGGGACCAGATTCACCTCTGAGTGATTGAAGACAAAGGAGTTACATGAGAGATGAACCTGGGCCTGTGTATGTGATGTCTCCTGTAGACTGTCTGATGGGAGCTGTCTACCACATTGCATGCTGTTTGATGTCTGCTGCTGTGTTGTTTCCTGGGCAACTTCTCCCACGTTGAGTGGCCAAATGACAGAGAGGAGCGTTTCTTTTTATTAATTTGAAGAAGAGCAGAGAAGTCCCCCCCCCCAGCCCAGCTCCTTTTAGAACTTCATTTTTATACTGAAGGTGCATCAAACTCCCCAGCTCTTCAAGATATTCTGTTCATGTCTGAGGAACAGGAAGTCTCCTCTGGATGAGTTTCCATACACAGGGCTTAACTCAATATGAATGAATTCCTCTTTGAAGAAGTGATCAGTTTCAACTGGTTCTCTTGGATTTGGCTACTGCAGTGGTGATTTTCTTGCCGGTCCAAGTAGTGTCAACTACATTGTAAGAAGTTGGTCCCAATCCAGCCCTGGCATAAAATGGCATAGCTTCTGTGGATTTCAGCGGGGCACATGCCTGCTTATCCCAGGAAGAATTTGGTGCTTTTTCCCCCCGACAATTCACTCCACTGTGGAAAATTCCTCCACAACTGAAGCTTGACTCCCTAAATCTCTGACTCTTCCCTGCAGTAACAGAAAAACAAACAAACAAACAAACAAACAAACAAACAAACAAACAATCTTCACCATGGTTCAATGGTCTACTCACTTGAAACATTTCCTGGAACCATTGTGCGGTTGGTTCTTCCTCCAGCAAAGTCTTCATTAGCTTGCCAAGGGCTTCCAAGGACTCTACGTACAGTGACTGAAACCAGAAGAGAAGGAGTGAGGCTCAGCACAGATAATTTGTGTGTGTGTGGGGGGACGACGACTGGGGGCTGGGGAAAGCTAACCATAACCTTGCCAGGGAGGCCATGTGTGACTTCCATCACCCAGTGCCTGCTGGGCAGAAATACAGTGGATGGTGCCTGAGGAGAATTGTTGTCACGTACCTGTATAGGCAGAGCATCCTTTGCTGTCTCTTTCATCATCTTCTCCAGGGGAGGGAGGGGAAACAAACTTTTGAAACACTGGTGAAGGAGCTCACGGTTTTCCTTCAAGGTCAAAGATGGTTTGAGTTTGCTGGCAGAAGAAAGAGAGAGAGAGAAAAGTCATGCATTAGACTCAGTACCAGCTCCAAGTAAAAGAAATGGGTCCAATGACTGGAGATTGTCTCAATCTAAAACCCTAAATGCAAACAACCCTTCACTTTGCAGCTGAGCACCTCTTTGCACCTCTATTAAGTATTGGCTCATTGAGAAGTAAAGCTAAAGCTTCAAGTCCCCTTTTTAGAGAAACCCACTAGCTTCCTTCCCCATACCAGCAAGCCAGACACCTCCCTCCCCATCTGAACTCTCCTGCATTGGACTGCATGCCCCACAACCTCCAAGTTTGTGTCTTTCAAGCACAAACCTCCAAATGGACACATTCAAACCCTCAAGAACTAAAGTTCTGCTGGTGAGCAGCATGTGAGCCAAACCCGGCAGGCATCAAACTGCTCCCAACCTGGCACTCATGAACTAACAAAGACGACGTCACAGTGCCAGGAAATATGGCAGAAAATAGCCTACCTCAGATGTCTAATGGCAAGAATTGCCTTGTAGCGAACTGGAGATGCCAGGGAATCCAGTGGTTCCTTTTTAATGAAGTCCTGAAATGCACGAATAGAGAAATTAAAAAAAATGGGAAATGGATTTGAAAGGCAGAGAGGCTTTCCTCTCACACCCTGAAACAGGGCCATATGCCAGGTCTGTAATAAACAGACACCGTGCTCGGCAGGCTCTCTGCCTCAGAAATGGACCGTAGGGCCATCTGCAGGCTATACGGAGGACAGAAAGATAACTCCCCAGACACAAGCCATTCCTGCCACTTACAGCCCACAATAGGTCGGCATCCCTGCCAAGCTCAGAGTGGACCCAGCAGCATTCTGGGTGCCGTGCAGGTAGCTCATGAGACTGCAGTGGTACAGTCACAGCCAATGGATAAAACAACATCTACCTGGAAACCCAGTCTGATGACATTACAACAAACTCCTTTGTACTTCAGTCCTCAAAGCTCCTCATCACTCACCAGCATGTAGCCAAGGAGCTCCAGTTTGTAAGAGAATTCGAACTCCTGGGAGTCTCTGGTCTCCAAAATGGCACAGCTAATCTCCGTGACATTCTGGATGAGGGTTAATTTTAGGTGCATGTCCTACATAATCCAGAAGGAGAAACAAGAGGATGTGGATGAGAAACGGAGAGAAGAACCAGAGTCCAGAAGATAAAGATCAGGAATTAAATCTAGCCACAGGAGAGGAGAGAGGTGTCCACAGACCCCAGAAGGCAGAGGACCCTGGCTCTGCACCCACCTCAGAAAAAGAGAAAAGCCAGGTTCATGAAAGAAATCCAGGGCCACTTACACCAGAGCAGCCAGGACTCCTGCTTGATGTGGCAAGGAAATCAAGCTCTGTGCAATTTAAACAAGCAACTTGTGGATAGAAAAGGCAAGAGCTGAGGGCAGATTATTTAGAATTTACCTTGTTTGTAAGAGCAATGCCCAGCACCTGAAAAACAAAATGCAAAACAGCTATTAGCAATGTCTATAGTCCCACATAACACACATCCTCAAAATGGCCTGGCTGGTGAATATGGAGCAGAGAGAAATCATGATTGTTAAATCTTCCAAAAGGCAGGAAATGTATCCAGAGGGGGTGTTTTGCAGAGGTCAAGATCAGGGGCCATCCTATGGAATATTTGCATTTGTGAACTTCTGGAAGATATCCGTTTGGTTCAACTGTGATCAACTTTTTTGACAAAGGCTAAATGAGATTCTCACTTAGACAGGGCAGAATTGAATGGCAAAGTGACGTGGCGAGGTTGCACTGAGAGGAGAGTCAGTACCAGCAGTCAGACACCTAGGGAACAGAAATAACGAGCACACAGACAAACAAGACGACAGAGAAGAGGGAAGGGAAGTAGTGAGTCCAAGAAACAGAGTGACAGCAAAGAAACTAAATACAAGTTAGCACCATTCTCTCTTGGCTAGAAAAAGATAGAGCTAGATACACATACATATTAGGGGAGTTAGAGTGTTATTCTGAATAGCCTGAGTGTGACTCCATGTGAATTGCTGTGCTCGACAGAATTTCAGAAGACTATAGAAAAACTAGAGAAAACACAAAGAAGAGCAACAAAAGTGATACAACATGTGACAGCTCACGCTCCATCCATTACAGTTTTAAATTTCAGTTATATGACAAATTATTGCTCAAAGGAGAGTTTTAGAAAATACAAGCCCTCTCTCTATAAACTCAGAGGCAATTCTATAACTTCAGGGTAATGCCCCTCACAGTTATCATGCAAAGGCTCTTACCTGACAACTGGTTCTGTAATGGTGAATGATGTTCCTTGTGATGTCTGCCTCTACTCGGGAGAGAAGCTGCTCTTTTGGAGCATGGACAGCCACGTTGCTGTATGTCAGCATCAGGGTGCGGCGAGTCTTGCCTCTTGTCCCATGGTGGTAATCCTAGACAATAGGAAACATCACTAGAGACAAGTTCTTCTGATTCATTTGGCCTTGGAATGAATCAAACATTGGTGGAGCTGGGCCCCCGAGCCTTGAATACTGCTGGAGCCCGGGCACCATGAGCCCATAGAACTCGCCGCCCCATCGCCATCATTCCCACTGGGTAACTCTGGCCCAGAGAGCCGAAAAAGGCTGAACCGACAGCAGTGGAGTACACGGGAGCTTAGTCATTGACACTGGTGGGTACAAGATCAGGCGCTAAATGTCTTGCCTAAGGCTGCACAGTGAGTAAATGGCAGAGCCAGCAATGGGAGCCCAGAGGCCTAGTCTCCTGCCCTATCCTCTAGATCAGTGGTGTTCAACCAGGGGGACTTCTGTACCCCTGAGGGTCTGCAGGGGTCTTCCAGGGGGTATATCAACTCATCTAGATATTTGCCTAGTTTTACAGCAGACAACAAAGAAAGCACTTGCAAAGTTACTAACTCAAATTTCATACAATGGCTTCTTTAGACTACTCTATATACTGCCCACTGAAATGCAGGTACAATATTTAGATTCCAGTTGATGTATTTTCTAATTCTAGGGCAAAAATGGGAAAATAAGCAGTCTTTTTTTCAGGAATAATGTGCTAGGACCCTTTTATAATTTTATGCCTGATTTTGTAAGCAAGTAGTTTTTAAGTGAGGTGAAATTTGGGGGACACAAGACAAATCAGACTCCTGAAAGGGGGACACTGATCTGGAAAGGTTGAGAACCACTGCTCTAAATCAGAGGTTCCCTAATTGTCATCCGTAGACCACTGGTGGTCTACCTAAAGCGGGTTGGTTAGCCACATGTTGCTTGCAACACCTCCTCATTTCCAGCTACTAACCTGGAATAAAAAACAGCTAAAAATACCTTCAATGCTTTTCCATGCAAGCAACTGATGTAGTTCCCACACATTGTGCATGGGAGGGGCGCTCAAGCCATGAGACATCAGACGGTAAAAATCATTTGAGAGAACCCCAGCTCCACATCGTGCTCCTGTCTGCTTAACGGCAGGCATCACGTGGAACGCATACACTGGGGGACAATGCTAGCTGACCGGAGCAGACACTACCGTGGGGCTGCTGCCCCTGCTTTAGAGGGAGAGGAAGTTTGAGAGAACCCCCTGGCTCCTTTACCTTCAGGCGGCTGACGAACCCAGAAATCTTAACCTGGCTCATTGCAGCCCCAAACTCCTGAAGTGCCTTCAAGGTGAGGTCCAAGTGGCTCGCAGCACAGACTGCGAGGATGGAAACGACTCCCTGTCACCCAAGAGAAATACAGGTTAGGATCGAACCAGGTGTCTGATAGAGCCCACGAGTCCATTCCTTTCACCCAAAGTGGTGTAAAGTGCCAATCAGGCCTGAGACACATGGGGAGCGGGCGCTGAGTGAAATAGCAATCAAGAGGATAGGAAGCAAAATGGCATCTGTCCCAGGCCAACTCAGAGCTGAGCCCCACAGGGAGCATTCCGGGATTACTTGGTAAAATGGGGAGAGGGACAGAGGCCTCACCTGTCTCTCAGGGGCTTCCATATAATCTGCTGTCGTCAGAAGTGTATGAATCTGTGATTTAACATGGACCAGGTCCTGACAAGCTGCTAAGGACGTTCCTAGCGCCTTATACAGGAAACTCTGAAAGAAAGAGACCAGCCCTGGGATATCAGAAACACAACGTGCCTGTCAGTACAGACCCAGCTCAGCAACACTCAGGAAGGAACAAGACAGCCAAGTCCAAGCACCCATGCTGCAGAAACATCCCATCGTCTAGCCCAGCCAGAGAACCAACAATACAGTACAGACAAGCAGCCTGTCCAAGCAAATATTGGAAGGGCAGGGGGGCAAGAGAGCAGGGAATAAGTACAAACAAATTTTATACGCAGAATAAAATATCAAATAATGAAACCTTGAGAGAAGCCTTATGCAGCCCTCCAATCAGAATTTCAGGGGAAAGTAACTAGAAACTAAACCTTAACAGAGAACAAACCTTCTCTTTGGAGGGGCTGGCATAGCTGGCCATCTGCCAGCTCAACTCAAGGGATATCTGGCTGCTCCAGGCACTGTCGTCTATCATCTCCAGAGATGTTCTTAGGAACTGCGTGTAAAACCAGAGTTAAAGCAGATGGTTAATTGCAAGAATGTGGGGGCTGCTGTGGGGTTTGGGGTTTTGTTTGGTTGGTTGGTTTTTGCTTCCTTGTTCTGTTGTAAACTTTCCAATATTCAGGTGTCCTGGGAAGATTATTTCCCTATTGAGAACTATAAACATTGACAACCCAGACTTCCTCTGCCTCTTGTTCTTGAACCTTTGCCTGAGGATTCCTCTCAGTCCCCAAACCCAGATGGACAGTGAATTGGAGAATGAGATGGAGCCAAGACATCTGACCATCGAGGAGTGATTTTCCGGGACGATGGCTCTAGTCAACTTTGAACAAAGGGCCCTGGACTACGAAGGACCAGGCACCTTTTCTGAAGTGCTATGGACCCTTTATGACACCTCCCAAGGTACCCAGGGTTGTGAGGGACCTCACTGCCACCTGCCCTTAGCATGAGGAAGCCTTCTCTGTACCTGCCAAGTGTCAGCTCCTGACTCTGCCAGTCACAGGAAACACAAGCACACCCTTCTCACCCCGTCCAGGATCCACTGTCCTTCCACAGATAAGCAATCAGTACACTCCAACCGCTAGTCCTCTGGACATCCCCAGAATGTCCAGCCCCTGTTCCACTGGACACTCACAGAATTCAGAGGTTTGCTACACACCACCTTACCAGTTTCACCTCAGCATCACCGCTCCATTTCACACACTTCGATACATTGACAGTGAAAAGAAGTAGAGTTTAATTCACCAAGGTCAGAGATTTGAGAAGCAGCAAGAATAATTAATGTACACAAATGGTTACATAAAAATAAAATCCTAACACACTTCTAGAGCTTCAACTTAAAGAACCAAACAGTCCCCTGTCTCACAAGGGATAGCTGCCCCAAATCTCTCTCCCAGCAGGAAACACCCAGACCAAATGTGATCCTCCATTCATAAGACAAGCCAGTTGGCAATTTGTCCAATAGGTGAAGGATACCTGGTGCAGGATACCTCTGGACCTCCAGATATAGTTCCAAGCATCCATTGTCTGCTTGTAAACAGGGTACCCCCTATTGTTTGTTTGTTTTTCTTGTCTCGAATCTCCTCTGGAGACTTTGCAATCACTTGATTAGAATTTTGCTCTATTGATTAGCATTCACTGTGAATAATTACTCAGTCTACATACAGCCATTCAAGCAGCTAAGCATCTTCTGCCTGAAAGAAACTTCTTTATCACCTTCTGGTGACCTGCCCCAACGCACAGACCTTCAAAGCATCAATTTCAGTAGACAACCATAACGCCTTAGATATTATCCATCCAGTCACTGTGCAATGATTATGAGGATTATGCAGTGTGGCACAGGCATCCAGGAAAGGCTTTACATGACACCCTTTGATGATATAGAGATCAGATCCAGGGAATCCTGGGAACCCTATGCACTCCTGTGGCCTCTGCCAGTGGGTACCCAAAGGACCCGGGGTCACACCCTCAACTCCCATTGAAGTCAGCCAGAGGTTAGTAACTCTCAGCACTTTGCTGTTTCAGGCCCGACTTTTGAACAGCAGCCAGGAAATATCAGAAACCTCACAAGAGAACCTAATCTTAGTTGATTTTGGAGCCCAAAGAATTTCAAATGAGGCTGGATCTGGAATGGGAAATTTTAGAGTGTAATCCAACCCCAAATGGAACTCCAAACCTTCTGGGGCTTCTTTGTCACTAGGTCCTTTCCTTTCATTTTCAGCCCTCGCCATAAAAATCTTCCTTGTCTGGATTTACATGAGGCTGTAAAGAGCTCTTTCTGACCACAAAGACTTCTCCATGAGATACAGACACCAAACCTTGTCTTGTCTCTTTTCCTCTTTGGGTTTCTCAGAGCAAGTTTTCTTTTGAGTGGCAAATAGAAAAAAAAAATCCTTTAGACGTCCCCCAGTGATGCATTAGCACCATTAGCATGCTGGGTTTCTGGTTAAGTTTTGTGTTGTTCCCAGGGGTAACACAGAGGGATTTATAACTAGAGCTGGTTGAACAATAGTAAGGCCATTTCACAAAACAAGTGGGATTTTTTTTGTTTTCTTGATTTTTCAACATACAAATGAAAAGTGAAAACACAAAAATATTTTGCTTTTCAAAATCAAAAATGACCATTATTCAATTCTTTGTTTTCCCCATTTCCTTCCCTTTATCCCTCATCCCCGTGCTTTTTCCCCCCTCTTCCACTTTGTGATTGAAAAGCGGGGGGGGGGGGGTGAGGGGGAGAAGGAGACAAACAGCAAAGCAACTGGAAAAAAAATCAGCTTCAGTTTCAAAAAACTAAACATTTTCTATTTGGGTTGGGGTTATTTTGTTTTGGGTTTTTTTTGTGTGTGTGTTTAAAAAAAAAAAAAAAAGAACCCTGAAAAATTTGAAAATGTCCCATGAAAATAAAAAGGCCATTTTTAATTGAACAAAAGTTGCAAATGAAATGGTTTGACCAGCTCTGCTTATAATGAATAATTTATCATTATTTTTTCCCCAGCTGATATATTTGGAGGGGGAAGAGAGGACTGTGACAATACATCTGAAAGCCATCCTCTACCTGAAGCAGCATGTGCTCCCACCGTGCATGGTCCAGGGAATTCTCTGTGTTTCCTATAAAGCAGGAGGCAAAACAATAATGTCACCTAGATTAGCAAGAAGAGTCATCCCAGGTATCTCCTTTGCAATCAGTCCTTCTAAAACTCCTGGTCTGCCAAGCTGTAACATACCTGGGCTTTCAAGGCGAAATGGGACTGTACCTATTGGGTTCTGGGAGAGTCACCCTGCTCCTGTCCTGAGGGGCTTAAAACAGCCCTGGGCGAGGGCTGTAGGAGGGAAAGAGGTGAGAGGTTTTTCGCAGGAGTGGGTGGGTGAGATTCTGTGGCCTGCATTGTGCAGGAGGTCAGACTAGATGATTATAACGGTCCCTTCTGACCTTGATATCTATGAATCTATGAAAGGGATTAACAAGAGCTGGGCTGACAGGGAAAGCAGCTATAGCTGTAGCCAGGGTAATCAGGGCCCAGCTGGCCCTTATAAGAGGGCCGTGGGCCAGTAGGAGAAGGTCTTTCTCTCTAGTTTTGAAGGGAGTAGGGCCTGCCTGCAGAAAGGGTACTGGGAATGAGGGTGGGCTGGGCTGGGGAAAGGCCAGAGGAGCAGGGAAGCTCTAGGCTGGCAACTCCCCAGGCTATCGGGCCTGGTCCAAAGCCCATAGGGGTACTGGGTTGCAGGGAAAGGCAGCAGACCCAAACCCCCTTGCCTGTGGTGACTGGCTCTTACACTGCAATCTGCCCCAAGGTGCAGGGGCTTGATAATGATGATGCGCAGTAGCCCAGACTGAGGCAAGGTGGGGATTAGAGGGTTGGGCGTTCCCCAGAGAAGGGAGACCCATAGAGACTGAGGGGGTACTGCCAGGGTGCAGCACCCTGGGTAAAAAGGGCACCGGGGTCTGAGAGGGACACGGGCCTGCAGAGGGTGCTCTGTGCTGGAAAGAGTTAATTCCCAGATGGCCAGCAGGAGGCGCTGCAGGGGTGAGTCGTTGTGCCGTCACAGGGACCTGCGCCAACGTTCTTTGTTGGACCAACAGAAAATGTCCTGTTTCAGAGTAGCAGCCGTCTCAGCCTGTATCCACAAAAAGAAAAGGAGGACTTGTGGCACCTTAGAGACTAAGAAATTTATTGGAGCGTAAGCTTTCGTGAGCTACAGCTCACTTCGTCAGATGTTACGTACCCTGCTGGCATTTTTATTCAGGGTCCGTCAACCCACCAGGAGTGAAATGCTGAGCACTCCCAATTCCTCTTGACTTGAATGGGAGCTGAGGGTGCTGAGCACCTCACAAAACTCTTCAGCACATCAGAAGACTGGGTTTAGTAGGAATACAAACTTTTCCTGCAGAATCAGAGATTCTGGACTTGATCTGAACTGGATGTAAATCGGTGTAGCTTCACTGAAGTCAATGGAATTATACTGATTTACATCAGCTGAGAATCTGGCCCTGTTTCTGAGTGTCCAGCTCTAACCTAGCCTTCTTTAATGGCGGCACAGTGTAGTGCTGGGGACTCTGTACAGCCGCAGCAAGGAGGGAAGATACAGCTCATTTTTTAAAATCTTTTTTGGAATATCAAACCCGCTTGTCCATTGGGGGGTTCAACGTTCATGAGAAACATAGCGGGCTTGTGCTGCACCTAGGGTCTGTCCTGCTCCCCAGAGACTAGACAGGTGCAGCTACGTCACTGGAGCTCTGCTGGCATAACGCCATTGTGTAGACGCAGCCTGCGCTGACTGAAGGGTTTTTTCCATGGAGGTCAATAGAGTCATACCACTGTAAAATTGGTGAAAGACATTATTAGGCCCACAATACCTAGATTCTCCCTAGGGCACCCACTTGGCCAACCTAGCTTTTATGGCACAGGTTTCTTATGGGTTTTTTAATTGAATCCCCCTTGAAAGTAAACGTGGGGTTTAATTTTCAGAAAAAGTCCATTTGCAAAATCAGACTCTATATGTAACCCCAAAATCTTTCACTAACCTCCAGCTTCATGCGTATTGACCTTCCCAAAAAATAACCTAGCAAAGGTGTGGGGGAAAGTGCTGTGACATTTCCATTCAGCTGAAACCTTCCTGGCCTGATTCTGCCCTGTTTGAATTGGCCTCAGTGGTTCACAGTTATCCAGAGGAAGGAAAAGTGTGGGCCTAGAAGCCCCATTTCAATTCCCCACTGTTCCCACGTACTGCAACAGGAATTGCACAACACACGTCAATACGAAGCTGCATTTTCTGGCTTCCCTTCTATTCTCCATGGACCACACTCCTCCTAACTAACACTTTACCTTCAATGTACTGCAGCAGAGATGGGATCTTTACTACCCACATCTGACCCACTGCTGCATGGACAGTTTGGTGCAGGGCCTTTAGTAACTGCAAGGCAGCACATCCGTGTCCTTCTCTTTCATAAGGGGATGAGGCTACTACCTGTCAATGAGAGAGAAAGAACAGGCTAAGTTTTGTCAGCACAATACCAGTTTGTTCCTGAGGGAGGGAATAGTTCAGAGACTCATTGTGGAGACAATCCAAGAGAGTTGTTGCTTCTACTGCAGTGCCTTCCTGAAGAAGAAAGCATTCTAGCTAGTAGGAGGATGCAGGACAGTGTGTCTCAGGAGAGGCCGGAGAGAGAGAGAGACCCAGTCATACACATTCCTCAGCCTAAGTCAAGCATCTAGCTACAAAACCAATTTGTAGAGTTAACTGTCCCATTCCACAGAAAACCTATTCTCATGGTCTACTCACCAGGAGTCGCGCCAGCAGCCCCTGGGGTGTAGGGAGTTGCACTAGGGAAAGAAACAGAATAGCGTTAATTATGCCAGGCTTTGCAGAGAGTCCTGCTGATGTTCTTCACCTATCCATTTCCAACATGCCCACCAATGTTGAATACAGCTGATAATAATTTGCATTTCCATAGTGCTTTCAGTCTGAGCATCTCAGAATGCTCTACAAACATGTATGAATTCCACCTCATAGCACCTCTGTGAGGTTGGCATGAATTACTCCTTCATTTCACAAGTGGGGAAGCTGAGAGAGAAAGATCAAGTGATTTCCCCAAGGTCACATCCGAATTTTGGTGGCGAGCTGGGAACAGAACCCACATTTCCTAGCTCCCTCCCATGGCCGTGTTGTAATCACAAGACCATCCCTCATTCATTTTAGCCTCCTGATTGCAGATGAGAGAACTGGAGCAGACTGAACCTGTTCATTTCATAGTGCCTGGAGAGAAGAAATGAAAGAGTTTCTCTTATAAACCTCGTCCACTGGAGTCGAGGCAAGCAGCTGCTTCTCCTTCCCGCTGCTTTTTCTCAGCCAGTTCCCTCAGGCATCTGCAAAGAGGCTTCAAAGTACCGGTGTACTCAGCTGGCACCACATACTCCAGCAGCCTTGGCCATAACACCTGCAGAGAAGAGCGAGACTGTTCAGTACGGAGCTATTTCCGTTCCCCCACCTCCAGTATCCTGCTGCCTGAATCCCTCCCTGCCATGTAGCTTCTCCTTTGATTCCTCACGGACCCTTCCCTAACCTATCACCTCATCTCTCTCTCCCCATTAGCTCACTCTACCTGTCTGGTGCCCCCTCACTCTGTCTTTTAAAGACACTATCTTGTTTGGTGAGTGCTAGGATATAGATATTCAGGCCTGTCTGCAAAGGCCTGTACTTTAAGAATTTAGGTGTATTCTTATCACTTGGCTAGTTATAGAGGTATAAAAGAAAGAATCAAAATCACTGTCTGCTGGTGTAAGAGCCTTCTCTTACTGTGACAGTCTGAGGCCCTCTTCTTAGGCTAAGGCCTTTGGCTAAGCAGCAGAGGCAGCCATAAGCCAGGAAGCGAACAGTCACATCCTCACATTCCAAACTAGTCACACTGAAATCAGGTGCTATTGGGCTGTTAGGAATACAATCCTGTCCTGATAGTGCCTATCACCTCCAGAGAAAGGGAAGGGCCTAGAAGATGTAAAAGGAAACTTACTTTGATAGCATCCTGTCTGGCAAGAACTCACTTATCAATACTGGGATGTGAAATCCTCACTTCTGTATTGTCTTGTCATTATCATAGAATATCAGGGTTGGAAGAGACCTCAGGAGGTCATCTAGTCCAACCCCCTGCTCAAAGCAGGACCAATCCCCAATTTTTGCCCCAGATCCCTAAATGGCCCCCTCAAGGATTGAACTCACAACCCTGGGTTTAGCAGGCCAATGCTCAAACCACTGAGCTATCCCTCCCCCCATTATAGTTCCCACTTTGCTATTGTTTGTCTGTATAATCTCTGTCTGGTTCTGTGCTTGTTCCTGTCTGCTGTATAATTAATTTTGCTGGCTGTAAACTAATTAAGGTGGTGGGATATCATTGGGTACATAATCATCTTACAATATGTTAGGATTGGTTAGTTAAATTTCAGGAACATGATTGGTTAAGGTAGAGCAAAGCAGAACTCAAGTTTTACTATATAGTCTGCAGTCAATCAGGAAGTAGGGGGGTGGGGGAAATGGGAACAGGGAATGGGGGTAAGGAAATTGGAATCATGTTTGGCTAAGGGCAGGAATGGGAACAGGGACACAGGTGTAAGGCTCTGTGGTGTCAGAGCTGGGAAGGAGGATACTAAGGAAGGAAACTGGAATCATGCTTGCTGGAAGTTCACCCCAATAAACATCGAATTGTTTGCACCTTTGGACTTTGGGTATTGTTGCTCTCTGTTCATGAGAGAAGGACCAGGGAAGTGAGTGGGTGAAGGAATAAGCCCCCTAACAGTGAGCAATTGGGTTCGCACCCAGAGATGAATCCTCTTTCCCAGCATTAGAGCATTATGGAGATATTTAGATCGTAACATAAGCTTACCCAGAACTTGACAGACCTATATAAGGCACAGTCCCAGCCCCAATATCTCTTCAAATCTAGGATCACCAACTCTACGTTTCAGAAGTATTCATGGGGGATCTAAGGGGAAGTTGTACTCAGACAGTGGAAAGAATTAAGAGACGATCTCTGCAACATGATTCCTTCCAGTTAAGTTGCTTTATATCTTTTCTCTACTGTGAACCGCTTACTCCATGATGAAGGGGTCACATCATCCCTGACATGAATGTGACATGCTGATCCTCCATTATGCTGACTGTGCAGAAGGCTTCCTTGTGGAGGGGTACAAGGAACGTAAGGAAGAACGTCCCTATTTCAAGAAGCAGTAGCAAGAGGTCACTTACTTGGGTCATTCCATTGACTGAGGTGTCCAGACATTGCAGGATGTCAATGCACAGGGTTTGGATCGTGCTTTCTTCCTCAACATCCTGGGTGAGAAGTGTTGTACCCTGCTGTGAGATAGCTACATAGAACTTATTCGCTAGCAGTAAGACACTGGCAATAGAACCAGTGTCCTTCTCTTACAAAGCCATCTTGAGCATTGACCTCTGCCTGCTTTTATACTGCACTGGAAGTGCACAAACGTCTGAAGGGAAGAGAATAATAGAAACTCCGAACTGGTGGCTCAGATCCCAGGCTTAGGAAAACCCTAAAATGAAGGGAATGATTCACTGAACACAAAAGAGTTCCCCCAACAGTGTTCAATTTTTTAAAATTTGAAAAACTGTTTCATCTTTTGATCTCTGAGGAAAAACATTCCGATTCTGCCCAGGGGAAATAAATTTGCAGAACCAGGGGGACCCAATCTCTTTGTTCTGATGCCCCAACCAGCTTGGTCATCCTGTGTGTAGTGAGTGTGATTCTATCAATGGGACCAAAACTGGCCTGATGAGAAAAAGCAGCCTTCTTTAAGAGAGATGTGTGTGTGTGTATTGCCACAAGCTCCAACTTTGTAGAAAAGGGGCCAGGCAGAGCTAAGATCTTCCACAACTTACTGTCAAGTTGAACTGTTTATGTTCATACCTATCCCGGATTCAGTCATGGAGCACAAAGTGTCTGGGGCCCACGGCTGTGTCCATGGATAGAAATACGGATTGAAGAGATTTTTTATGCAACCTGCATAACCTGAGTGTTTTGCTGATAGTCTAGGTCTGCTTTCGCAAAAAGCAGACCTAAACTTTTTTTTCTTTTTGCGAATACAGACTAACACGGCTGTTACTCTGAAACTAGGTCTGCTTTGACAGCCACAGAACGGGGCATCGTTCTGTTTTTTGGAGAGTCTATTTAAAACAAAAAGATGTGCTTCCTTGTACAGGAACATTTCACTGAAAAATGGTGTTTTCTGAATGTTCAATGACTCATCAGAGGTTGGAGCAGCATAGATAACTCTGTTAGATGGAAATACCCAGTGTGAGATTCTGGTCTCTGTTACACTAGTATAAATCCAGAGTAACACCACTCAAGTCAGTGGAGTTACCTTGACTTTACACCAATATAACGGATCCGATTCTGGCTCTATTCATTCAGTCCAGCTGTCCTGGAGTCAAAACTCCCACTGAAGTCAAGGGGAGCAATCAGCATGCAAGAATGGTAGGACCGAGTCCTAAGTGTTAAGAACTCTCCTTACCAGTTTGCTGGCGGACACACTGAACTCGCTGAAAACATATGCTACCAGATCCCATGCTGCACAATTCTCCACACTTCCTGAACTGAGCAGCGTCCTGATGAAATGAAGAGCTGCCTTCCTCACCTGCAAGGGTAGAGATTACACACAGCACTTCTTGTTAGCCCTTCTGCCTGAAATAGGAGCTAGGGTATGATATGAGAGTCCTTATGCTTTTGATTTTGTCTCCTTGGATTAGAAACATGGATACATTTAACACCGGCAGGAGAATGACATGCCTTCTCTATTCTGCAGTCTCTCATCTGGATCGGAATGAAAGCTCCACCCAGATATCCATTCATCCCATAACACTGAAAAAGTTGAAATAGTTCACTGTTCCACACACAATCTTACCGTAGCATTCTGATCACGGAGAGTGGATTTCACTGCCTTCACAATCAGAAGCTTTTTAACTCTTGTCTCAGGCACTGAAAGATAAGGAGAGGTGTACAGTGCTTCTTTGTTCCACACACACTCACTTTCCACATTGGAATTAATCCTGGATTTCAAAGGGCCCTAGTTAAGAAGATTATCAAGCTTCTCTCCTCTACAGAATCAGTGGGGAAGACATAGGACCAGATTCTGGTCTCAGTTGCACCAGTGTAAATCTAAAGTAATTCCATTTCTCTAAATAGTGCCATCCTACTACCATGATGGAAATATTATAAAGGAGTTTGATAGACTGAGGTGACTGAAGTTAATCTGTGTTTACACCGGCATAACAGGACTCAGAATCTAGTCTAGAGTGTATAATACTTAGGATTCTCGAGTCAGGAGTATTATTCTATTTTTATCTGATTATTGTTAACATGCATTAGCCCCAAGTTAACTTCTGTATTTGAAGTTGAAAAAGACCTTGACAAATATCTTGGGCTACATTCAGCACTTAGTTGAACCTGTTGATTTCTGTGTGGCCATATGGGAGTAACTTAGGGCAGCATTTGGTCCCTTAGGGGATCTCCAAACCACTGGTGACTGTGTGTTCTAGAGCCTCTGTGCCCCAGTTGCAGAGGTGATGAGTCTGCTGCAGCCCTGCCGTGCCTACAAAGCCTTGGTTCTTTAGCTCAATCTCTAGTAGCTCAAGCTTTTAGCTCTGGATGTCCTCAACTCAACCCTCAGCATGTCGGCCAAGAGGGCAGCTGGCACAGTTGCTCCTGTGTTACTTACAGTCAGCACCAACAATAGCTCTCAGGAAATCTAAAGACGCCACACGAACGGCCTCATGCTCAATCTCCAGCTGCTCGTGTAGAAATGCTAGCAGATCATCAGGAGAAGAACGGGCTGCAAGGGAAGAAATCACATCCTCACTGTCTGCAGAACTCTTCTTCTTACCGTACCTCACAAAGGTAAGGAAGTTACAAAGAAACCACTGTGTCACTCAGAGTCTCTTCCCCTTACCTAGCAGAAGTACACAATGGAACAGCTCTTGGTGGTTTTCTATGCTGAGCTGCTTAGCTGGAGAACAGATCTGTGGGAAGAAGGGAAATGGTGAAAGAAAAACTAATCAGAAGCAAGGGAAAAGAAAAATGTTCAATTCATTTCTAAGCTTCCACTTCCTGCTTGTCCAACTAGAGGTCTGAACCCCAGGGAGATGGTCCTGCATGCACAGCAAGACTCAAAGACAATGACCAATACATTAGATAAGAGAAGCTAAAGTGTTTTGAGCAGCAGAGCTGACCTAATCAAGATACAGCCACAGTTTTTACTTTACAACTCTGACTCCCCCTGGTAATCGGCTTATGGTGAAATGGCTTTACAAACTGAGCTGGATAGTAGCTAAGAAAATGAGACCGCTCCCTGCTTACTCTTGAGCCTGCAGAAATCAGTAAGGCATGAGGAGGTCCCCAGGCTCTGCACGATCATTCCATTGATTTTTTAGTGTTAATATGCTTCAGATCTGCTGTGCCTAAGCTCAAGGGATCCAAGCAAAACCACCCCTCACCTGGTTGTGCAGAGCACTGCAGATGGCTTGAAACTTCCCTTTAGGTAGAGGGATCTTATATTCAACAGAGACCTCCAAGAGCTGGCTCAGACTCTGCAACAGAGGGCGAAAGTCAGATGGTGGGCACACAAAGGAGCCATATGTAGTGACTGAAGCAGATTCAGGGGATTCCTAGATTCCAAGGCCAGACCGGATTCTTGCCATCATCTAGTCTGACCTCCGGTCGGTATGACACAGGCCAGAGACCTTGCCCAGAATAATTCCCAGAGCAGAGCTTTTAGAAAAACATACCAATCCTGATTGAAAAATCGTCAGAATCTGCCTCGGCCCTTGGTAAATGGCTCTAATGGTTAATTATCTCACCATTAAAAATGTACGCCGTATTTCCAGTCTGAAAGTGTCTAGCTTCACTTTCTAGCCATTGGATCAAGTGACACCTTTCTCTGCTAGACAGAAGAGCCCATTAGATAATAGGAGTCCCTCATGTAAGATATTATAGACTGTAATTAAGTCACCCTGTCACAGGATAGGTCCACCCCGTCAGGGTGGTATCAGGTTGAGGAGGAATTGAAGTAGATCTGGAGTGGCCCAACTGGCCTAGTCTCCCTAGCCACCACAGCAGTCCGGGCTCCTAGGGCAGCATCGCCTAATGGTCGGGATCAGTGCAGCAGCCCTTGGGTGAGGGACCGCGGCCCAACAGCCTGAGTCACTTGGGCTGCCCTTCTCGGGATGGCAGTGCGGCCTAGTGGCCAAAGTCAGTAGACCCACCCTTGGCTGCAGGGCAATGCGGCCTAGTGGCCAGAGTCGATAGAATCACCTTTTGCGGCAGGGTAGTGTTGCCTAGTGGTGAGCCCTTCTCCACTGGGTCCTACCTATTCCACAGGGTCCCAGCCCAGGGCACAGGGGTATCTGCCACCAACTCAGCGGGGATCCTTCCAAAGCATGCTGAGTCAAGCCTGCTACCTCAAGTGGATCAATGCTTCGTCCACCTAGGCTGCTTCCCACCCGTTCTTCCGCAGCTGGGAGTCTCAGGGATTCTGGGGTCTCTCCTCCATCTCTGGCATTGGGTGGCTGGGGGTCAGCTGCAGCCACAGTCCGGCTGGCCTCTGAATCCTGGAGCACTGGCAGTCTCTCTGCAGGAGCCTGCAATGCGCCTCTGCTCCCTTTGGCAGCCATCCCAGCCTGAGCTGAGCGGCTCTCTTTTGTATCCTGGGTCCAGCTGAAGCATGCCGAGCAGAGATGAGGGGGCATGACCTCCTCGGCCCACAAAGCATGATTAACCCCTGCTGAACCAATGCGGGGTAGGTAAACCCCATCACACACCCTTTTACTTTCTGTGTATTAAACTAAAGAGATTGACTTCCTTGATTCTCCCTCTGTAAGGCATATTTTCTAATCCTTTCGTCACTGTGGCTCTTCTGTCAATTTAGCAACACCCTTTTTGAATTGTGGGCACTAGAACTGGACACAGGATTCCAACAGTCGTCAGACAAGTGCCAGATTTAGAGGTAAAATAACCACTGTGCTCCTCCTTGAGATTCCCCTTTTCATGCATCCCAGCTTTAGCTTTTTTGGCCACAGCATGAGTTCATGTTCAGCTGATTATGCCCCATGACCCCCAAAATCTTTTTCAGAGTCACTGCTTCCCAGGACAGCATCCCCCATCATGTATGTCTGGCCTAAATCCCTTGTGCCTAGACGCATACATTTACATTCAGCCATATTTAAAGGCATATTGTTTCTTTGTGCCCCGTTTGCTAAGTGATCTAGATCACTCTGAATCTGTGAGCTGTCCTCTCCATTATTTACCACTCCCCCATTTTTATCTCATCTGCCAACTTTATCGATGATGATTTTATGTCCTCTGCCAGGTTATTGATTAAAAAAAAGGTGAAAATCTAATTCCTTCCTGCATCTAACACACTTTTCTCCGTTGCTGCTTGAAGTTTCCAGAATGTCTCGGATGCCATCTACATACTTTCCTATGTTTACACAGTTGTGTAGTGCCCTGATGCTATCAAACAAGTCCATGATACATTGGTTCCCTCCAAATCATGGGTATTTCAACCCCCAAAGTGACCACATACTCTGTACTAGAAAGCTTCAACCAACATAGACGGGGAGTAAATATCACTACCAAGAAGTTATAGCTGTCTCATGACTTCATTTACAACTGTGTAGCCCCACTGAAGACAGAATATGGCCCCTTACTTCTCGCTCATGTGGTACTGAGGGTGGATGAAATAGAGAGACAAGGCGAGTGAGACAATATCTTCAATTAGATTATCACACCCACCTTGTCGCTCCAATATCTTGGACCAACATGGCTACAACAGCACTGCATAGAACGGTAGATGAAACAGACAGGCAATGAGTTTATATCTATCTAGTTATGCAGTGCAAAGCAATGACCCTCAAGCCTCCTTGTTATTAATTTTCAACCATTGACAGTTGACTTGGTACCGACCAGAGACAACATATGGTAGCCCCTGCTCTGAGGAGCTTATGATCTAAAAGAGAGACACAGAGTTGACAAGATGTTTTGGGAAATCACAAGGAGAGAGTATCTTGTTGTGCAGGTGTTTTGTTTTTTTATCTCCTTCTCCTCCTCCCCAGGAAACAGAGGATGCTTTTCATCAGAGGCAGTTACCTACAAATCTTGTTGCCTGGGTCACCATGTGTATAAAGCCAGAACTTGTGTGCATATTTATTATCTAACAAGTCACTATCTAGACCAGGAAACCCCACTGGTAGCAAATTCCTCCTGCAGTTCACACATGCACACACAGAGACAGTTACCTTAATGAGTGGTACCTCACCTTGGTGACGTGAAAAACATCAATTTCCTCCTTATATTGCTCAAGGAGCCATGAGATCTCCTTAAATATTGGATTTTGTGGCTCCTTTTTGTGTAGTAGGATGCCCATCATGGGACCAAGGGCTTTGATGATGGCCTGCTTGAGCTGCATAGATGAGACACAGAATTTATGTTCCTATGAATTCATTCAATATCTTCCAATAGGCACACCTTTTCTGCTTCTAATGAGTGCAATTTCCCTTGTTCCACTGTCGGAACGGTCCTATCCCAATATTTCCTGGTAAAGAACCAGGACTCGTAGGGTTGGTGTCAGGATTATATTCTAATGCACCTCACAACTAGAGCAGGTAAAATATTTCCCCAGATTAATATGCATTCTAGGCCAACTCATCCCTGCTGTAACTCCACTGGGGCTGAATGGACTTAGACCAGGAATTAATTTAGCCCACTATCCCGGGTTCATCTGCACATTAGGTGCACAAAACTAGAATCCATGTACACTAGGTACAGACCGAATTTCCATGATGTGGTGACATTATAAACGTATGGGTTTTCGATGTTTTACATGACACTCTGTTCCATCCAAAAGGACCTACCATTAAATGCCATCATCACAAAGAGTGCCAGACACACAGAATGTAACATCACAATTTCCGCTAAAGGTTTAGAAAGTCAGCAATTCTCACCTCCAGCTCCTCACAGGTCAGCCAGTTGCTGGTCACATGACAATATAAGGGAAGAATTTGATTGCAGAATCGTGATTCACCCATTCTGGGGAATGAGCACTTTTCCCAGTTCATAAAATATCCATTCACTGCCCTTGAGCATTTTTCCAGAACTGCACGGAAGGAGAGAAGACAGGCAATGTGAAAAGGACATAGTAATAATGAGGAGAAGTTGCTTTCTCAGAGAAGACACCCAGGCCTATCGTTTACTCCAATTCCATGGCAGCTCCTATCAGGACTAGATGCTGAAATCCCATATCAATTTGGAGCTATTTCTCTTTCCCCCATTCCATTTCTTGTTTCTTAAAAGGCTTTTTGCTTTGTACATCTCTCCATCTTTTTTCAATTACCATCATTTGAAGACTCGCGTGCTCTGCAGTTGTTGTTTATTCAACCCGAACACTGTATGATTTCATCTTGAGTTACAGTTTGTCTGAAAGATGTTCAGTGCCCCTAACTGCCATTGGCTTTAGTGGGATTTGAAGGTAGTGGGGAGCACTTTGCCCTAAAAGTAGGTGTATCTAGTGTCCTTGCTAAGAGGAATTAGGGCCCAATCCTGTTCTCTATGAAGTGCATGGCAAAATTCCCATTTCCCTCAAGGGCACAGGATTAACCCCTTACTGAGCATCACCTGAAAAGCAAAGGAAGAGAGAAGTGGAGAAGAAGAGAAGACAGAGAAAGAGGGTGAAAGGCGATGATGATGATGATGATGATGATGAAGAAACTAAGGAGAGAGAATGGGTGGAGGAGTGGGAAACAGGGGATTTTTAAATGTACAGTAATGAAATCTGCTCCCTTCACCTCCTCCCCCAGGAGCCTCCTGGCAGAGGGGCAGCTTCAGCCTTTGTGTCTGTTTATTTTAAACGATATGTGTGAGTCACAAAGGGCCTGAATTTACAAATGCTCAGCACCTCCTGCAAAGTAAGGAGCATTCTCAACTTCACTGAGTGCCACGGGAGCCAAGGAACGCAGCACCTGGTGCAATCCAGGGAAGGGAGCACAGTTCAGGGCCTGTTTGCAGACTTGCTCAGTCACTTAAATCTGTACCAAGACCCCCTAAATATCCTGGCTGGGATGATTTAACTGGGAATTGGTCCTGCTTCGAGCAGGGGGTTGGACTAGATGACCTTCTGGGGTCCCTTCCAACCCTGATATTCTATTCTATGATCCATTTGGAGCACCTACAGGAAGTGCTGGCACTTACCACCACAAAATGCTTGTCTCATCCTGCTGTCCTCGACTAACTCCAACATGGAGATCATGACGTTCAGGATCATTCCCACAAAAGGGATACACTTAAGTGCTGCAGAGAAAGACCAGAAGAGAAGGAAGACAGACAATCAGCTGCTCTCTGCCTTCTTACAACACACTTAGAAACACTGTGGGGCAGGATGCTATGGGCTCCGAGGCCATTGGCGCTGCGTAAGCAGAGCAGAATGGCTTTAAAGCAGCCATTGAAAGCCACTGGGGGAGTCACCCTGAAGAGGGGAATCCTCCACAAGTGTACAGCTGTGCCCAATGCCCAACTCACTCCCAGAGTAAGGGGAGAGAGCACTGGGGCGGGATGGGAAGTGGGGTGGAGAAGAGCTCCACTAGACCTGATCTTCCACTCATTCCCATCCTTCAGGTACTTCACTCAGGGGCATAAGTTAGAGCTTGCACCTCCGGCTGGATCGCTCATGATCTGGAGGCCAGAACTAGCAACAGCAGTTAATCTTGTGTTTCTACACACACACTCAAACAGAGCTCTGTTTAGCGGTAACATTTTTAGGTAGAGAGATAATCCCCTCTCCTTAAATGAAAAACAATCACTTTGAAAGAAAAGAGGGAAGTGACCATACCATAGGCGGATGACAGGTTGCCCAACGTAATGAAAATAAACTCCTCAGGCAGCTCCAGATGATATATCAGCTCTAATATGACATCACTGAAATAGCAGCGTGCCAGAGTCACTAAGGTGTTGCTAGCTGCCACTTTTAGTTCATTTCTTGCTTCCTAAAAACAAAAACCAAAAGAGAGAGACTGAGGTGACTGAAGCCGGTTGCACTAGCCAGAGTTGGTTACATGAGTCAAGTCCTTATTTCTGTGCACAAGTTGTGAATGAACCAACCCAACTTTCTGAGGGTAGAGTCATCCGTCATAAATATTCCTTGACTCACTTGGCTAAACAGTTTTCAGCCTTCGAGTTGCTTGCAAGCTGCTTCGTTAGCCTATTCACTGTTAGCTACTTGTGGTGGGTGACTGGTCACCATAGTCACATGATATTTTCCCTTTCCTTCCCTGAGGCGGTGAGACACAGACTGGGCAGCTTCAAGATATTCCGAGAGCTTTCCTGGAATAAACTGTCCCCCAAAAGAAGGCGGACTTCCTTTGGAACAAGAGAGGGATTTTTCCATGGGGTTTCCTGCTGGCAAACTAGATGCTAAATCCAATGCTGCTTCTTTTGGAGATAGCTCAGATTCTGTCTGTCTTGGGGCTTTATACTGCCACTTATCGCTACAGTATCAGAGCGCCTTCCCCATAAAATCAGTATCAATAATGAAATCCTGAGTAGACTTCGGGAAAGACTTGCTCCTTAAGACACCATAGGCCTGTCTCTGGGTCTGAGATCATGTGTCTCAGGTCCTGATCCTGCAAAGCACTTCAGCACATGTGTAACTTTCAGCATATGAGTTGTCCCATCTTATGCATGTGCACAAGTGCTGTCTAGGACCTGGGCTTTGGTCTGGAGGAAGGTGTGGGCCTCTAACAGAAGAATACATTTTCATTTCAGTATATAGTTTATCCCCCCAAAAGAGAGTTTGAATGAGTTAAAGCTTTGGATCCTTTGATTGGTATCTCGGGAGAACTAACTTACCTGAGTCTCTCTCATGTGGTTTGAGGCTAGTGTAATTATTTTCTTCAGAAGCCTTCTCTCCAGGCCCTGGGTGTCCTGCTGTAAGACTTTCTCCAGGACACAGTAAATGTCTACTCTGTTTTGCTGGGGACAAAACATAAAAGAGAAGAATTGGGAAAACTCTTTCTTGCCGACCAGACAGTAATGTGGCTAATAAGCCCCTGCCCTAATTGGTGGTTTAATTGGTGTAAAACGTGCCCGGCCCTCCACAAGCACCGCATTGAGCAGCGCTTCAGAAGCAGCCGAGCAACTGACATCGTTTAATCTTCCTGGAGAGAAAAGAGCCAGAGGAAGCGCCCTTCACTGCCGCCTTCTCTAGTTTCATTTATTCAGAACAAACAATAAAAATGAGCACCTTGCCCTTGCTCTAGCCACTCCAGGCAGAATTTGTAAATGTGGAATATAAAATACCCAACTCCTGCAGTAAGTCCTCAACCGCTCCCAGGGGCAATGAGCTCTGCCGTTAGATCTTCACGGGAGTGGGTTTCTGAGTGGGGGTGGAGGGACACATGTGGACAGGGGGTGCCAGGACCCACGGGTGTGCAGGAACACATGGAGACAGGGGCAGATTGCCTTACTGAATGGGAGAGGTTAGGGGTCAGACAGGGTCTGCATGGGGGGAGCTGCCTAACAATTCCTTCCCGCCCCTCCCAAAAAAACTCTTCCATACTTTTCCCACCCATACCCAGCAACGCTCCAAGTTCACACCCAGGCTCCTTCCCAGCAATTTACTTCCCTCTCCCTCAGCTCCTCCACTACCCCTGATTCTACCAAGCCTTTGCACTGCGCCTAAGGGGTGCAAGAAATATGGTTCTGTATTGAGTTTAAATGAATTATTACTTTGAGTTCTGTATTAACATGCATAGTAAGGAATCAGTTTGTCAAAAAACATCTCCTGAATCCTTTTTGTTGTCTGTATTCATACAGACATACTTGCTGACAGGTATTTTGAAATAAATAACCAAAAATAATTTTAACGGGTGTAATTATATTGTATTATTTTGACAAACAAAATATGCAGAATTTTGCAGAACTTCTAAAATATTGTACGCATCATTTTTATTTTTTTCTTGCAGAATTCCCCCCGTAGAAAATATATAGATAAGGGTCCCTTCAATGCTATAATCTCAATAATATGTCATCATAATAAAGGAGTGTTGGCTAGGATTTAGAGCAGGGAGTCAGTTCACTTGGGTTTTATTCACATTCTTTGACTAACTTGTTAAGTGGTGTTGAGCAAGTTACTTAATTCCCTGTGACACAAGTCATCCGTACATGAGGATAATGCTTCCCATTCTCACAAGGGGGCTGTGAGTCTTAATTCATTAGTATTAGGGAAGTGCTTTGAGATTTTTGGATGAAGATGCGAAAGAAGGGCAAAGTATTATTAGAAGAGATTACTGCTAGTCCGATCGTGTACTTTTACTGTCTACAGCCCATGTACTCCACTGTGTGTAAAAGGACAATGCTCTCTTTATAGAGCATTATATCATCCTGATCTGTAAGAACAGCATTTTGCATGATGAGTTTACGCCTGAGGACAGAAGGGCGAATACTGATTCTCCTGATGGTGCGCCAAGCCAAGTTCTACACTGAATTATCCCCGTGCAGTCCCCTGTACCCCCATGAAGTCAGGCAGAATTTGGTGTGGACACCTGGAAAGCGGATGTAATTTCATGAAACTGCCCTACCTCATCCTTTTGCAGTTTCTCGAGCAGAACTGTCAGAACGATAGCCAGCTTGGTCTCGGCTATAAAGGCAATCCTGAGGGCAATTTTGCCCTTATCTTGATCATCCATATGTGCCAGGAGGGAGACAACCTCATTATAAACACCTGAAATTAAATAAAAGGATAGCAGAAATTGGTGCTGGCCTCTTTAATTCACTATCCAGTCAAGATTCTGCAGGAGCCCCAACACTGTGAGAAGTAGACCTGGGAATCGTGGAAATCCTCTTCCTTCCTCCTCATGACCAGGTTTGTTTGCTGAACTACCCAGTGTGCTTGGGGGGAAATCATAATGAAGCAAATTTGCTCCTTTCAAGTAGATCCCCCCATAAAATAATCTTCCTTTCCCTCTTTACTGTCAATTGATGAGTTTTGATAGCATACAGAGTAATAATTTAACTCTAAACCAAGAAATAGAGCTAAAGTTAAGCACATGCTTAAGAGTTTTGCTTAGTCAGGGCCCCATTTTCAAAAATCCTGAGCACCCAGATGTACCTATTGGCTATGCTGGGAACTTTTGGGGCTCGGTATCTCTTGAAAATCAGGCCACTGTTGGAGAGCTCAGTATGAATTTAGAAGCCTAACTTTAGGCCCCTTGTTTTGAAGAAAGCCTTTAATCTTCTTTTATGGTAGTTTAAATACTTGCAGAGAAGACTCATGGAACAGAGTTCATCCAGTTCATAGAATATCAGGGTTGGAAGGGACCTCAGGAGGTCATCTAGTCCAACCCCTTGCTCAAAGCAGGACCAATCCCCAACTTTTGCCCCAGATCCCTAAATGGCCCCCTCAAGGATTGAACTCACAACCCTGGGTTTAGCAGGCCAATGTTCAAACCACTGAGCTATCCCTCCCCCCTGTACAGTTGCCTGTAGAGGTCATAAAGGAATTCCCCCCCCCCCCCACCCCCACCCCCATGCACAATTGGCGAGGTGTACGCTGTGAGTGGGGTGGGGTGGGCTGAGTCCCTCCAACCTTCATCTGAAGCGTCAGGGATTGACCATAGCAGGAGATGGGACACCTGGTAGGGTGGACCAGTGCTCTAAGATGGTTCAGAGAATCTGTTTCCTTAGCTGTCCTGTTCACATGCTCAGGGTCCAACTGATCTCCAGAGTTGTGGGTGGGAAGGAATTTCCCCCTGATCGGATTGGCAGGGATTTTTGAGTGGGAGGATGGGGCACTGATCACCTGCTAGGATAATCTGAGTATATCTGACCTAATCAATTCTCGACCATTGCAAGGGCCTCAGGCATTGGTGGAACCTCAGTCTCTCCTGTCCTCTGCCGATGGCACACAACAGTTTTGTCTCCTAAAGACTGAAATGTTTTTGGGGTTTTGGGGTTAAAGACAAGTTTTGGGGTTCAGGTAGTGTTGCTAGGTGAAATTTAGTGGCCTGTGAAATACAGGAAGTCAGACTAGATGATCTAATGGTCCCTTCTGGCCTTAAACTCTAGGAAACAATGAAATAGCTGGTGTATGAAAAAAACCAGGATTTGATCTCCCATGTATCTCTTCGCTCTGGGCAGAAATTCTACAGGAGACTTAATATTTCACAAGAAATCTGAAATGCCGTATTTATCTGTCTCCATTGTAACAGCATTCCAAGCATGAAGGAGGAACTAACAAGATTTCCCCTTCCCAGGAAAGACTGCCCATCCGTTATGCAAATTGAATCCTTCAGTTGTAACACCCAGATGCAAACGGAATCATAACTGTAACCTACACTGCCCATCCGTATGGGATGAGGAGCACTAGTGTTGCTAAGAAATGTGACCCCCATGGTTTGTTCTCTTGCATTTAAGATATTAGCAGAGCTTCATTTAGACAGCCAGAGGAGAAGTCCTTCTGCCTTTTTTGTTCTAACTTCCCCTCTCTCTGATGGAGTTGGCTCCATGGATGCAGAAGACACAAAATGAGGGCCCATAACAAACATAAAACAACTGGGAGAAAAGAAGGAAGACCTCCCCCATAACATTCCCTAGAAACTCAGATTCTCAGGAAAGTTTCCAGGTCCAGAGGCTGTAGGCCAACTCCTCAACTGGTGTAAATCAACACAGCTACAAAGAAGTCAACAGAGGGACACTGGTTTCCAGCAGCTGAGGTTCTGCTCATACAAAAGGAGAACATTACAGCTAATCTGTATGCCTATGCTTTCTAAATGTGTGTGTGAATATAGAATGGATATAGAGAATACAGTGCTGACCCTTACCTCTGTCGGTTACCTCCTGCTCACTCACAAATTTATTCATGTTTTAATCTTTCCTCAACACTTCCTCCAGTCCTTTCTCCAAAGAGCTCCAGTACTGATAGGCAGCTGGCCTCTCAGGCTGTCCTGTCCTGTCCAGGATAGCCAGTTCAGATTATGCAAGCACTATTATGACATCGCTGTGACTGTGACATAGCACATAAACTGCTGCTGACCAGGTAGGTGCTGTGATGACATGGACAAGAGCCTCAAAGGGATTTAGGCTCCTAACTCGCACTGAAATCAATAGATGTGAGGAACCTAAATACATTTCAATATCTGGGCCCATCCATGTACGCAGTCCAATAGGTGGCTAAATTTGCTCCAGTGTAGAATTTCTCATTCGCTCTAAATCATTTTGAATTTTGGTTCCGTCCCTCTCTCAGTTTGCCACACTTTCCAATATTGGTTTTATTGGAAAATCTGCTCCCGGTTGAATGGATAGAAAATAAAAGCACCGAACAAAGAAAGAGAAGAAACTGCCTTGGAGAATGCACAGTGACACTTGAGTGTGATTGGTTGGTTGCAATGCACAGTGACACTTGAGTGTGGGTGGTTGGTTTCCTTTGCTTTTTAATTCGGTTGATTAAAAAGCTTGATGAAATCTTATTGGACTGTATTACAAATATTGATTTTATATTGTTTTACAATGAATTGAAATTTATTCTTCATTTCCATGTCCCGCCAAACAAATCAACTAAATTATTTTTTGTTGTGTTTAATACAGTGTGGTGTCATATGTATGGCCATATGTAGAGGCCACACTTGATTTTGGAGATGATGTTGCCTTCAAAGCATTCAGAGTGATGACACTCTTTGCAGTAAACCATATGGAAAAAGAATTCCAATGACATGTGTCCTTTGCTATGTATAAGTGATTTTGTGCCTTACCCTTTCTGATTTTGCCCTTACACGGACATGCTATTCTTTTGTACTCCTCCTTAGTAATTCGTCCATGTTTCCCCATTTTGTAGGATTTCTTTTTGATTTTCAGGTCATTACAAAACTTCTGATGGAGCCATTGGCCTCTTACTATTCTTCCTGTCTTTCCTTTGCATTGGCAGTTGTGCCTTTAATATTGTCTCCTGGAGGTTAAACTGCCAGCTTTCCTGAACTCCTTTATGCCTTAGACTTTTTCCCCATGGGTCGCTACCTACCAATTCTATGAGGATGTTAAAGTCTGCTTTTGGCAGTCCTTCTCCTGTCATTCTCACTCCTTCCTTTCCTTAGAATCATGAAACCTATCCTTCATGATCCCTTTCACCCAAATCACCTTCCACCTTCACATTCACCACCAGCACCTCCCTGCTGGTCAGAATCAAGTCTACAGTGGCTGTCCCCCCGCTTACTTCCTCCATTTTCTGAAACAAAGCATTGTCCCCAGTACATTCCAGGAACTTATTGGGTAATTTTGAGTTTTACCATATTCCTTTTTCAGCAGATGTCTGGGTAGGTAAAGTCCCCCATTACGATCAGGATTTGTGTTTTGCATATTGCTGTTGTTCATTCTAGAAATGCCTCGCCTCCCTCCTCTTCCTGATTTGGTGGTCTGTAATAGACCCCCTACCAGGACCTCACCCCTGTTTAGTCCCTCTTTTATCTTTACTCAGAGACTTTCAACTGGTCTGCTTCTCACCTCCTTCTGGACCTCAGAACAGGTTTACAATGCAATATGTCCTCTCTTTTTTTTCCTGCCTGTCCTTCCTCAACAAGCTATAGCCCTCTATACCAATAGTCCAGTCATGAGATTTATCCCATCAAGTATCTGTGATGCAGTTAAGCTCAGTTAAGATTCATGTACTAAAACTCCCAGTTCTTACTGCTTATTCCCCATTATTATTACTCCTTGCTTGTGTGTACAGACATCTAAGATGTTAAGCGGATGCCCCCATGGATTTCCCTCTTGTTTCTCCTGTAATTCTACTGCAATTTTCCACATCTACTTCTCCCCACACAGCTATTAAGGCCACCTTTTTTTACCTGGTGGCTTTTTTCACCTGCCCCCTCTGAACTTAGTTTTAAGCTCTTCTCCTGAGGTTGGTGAGTCAGTGCATGAAGATGTTCTTCTCCTTCTTGGTCAGACGGACCCCATCTCTTCCCAGCAAACCTCCTTCCTGCAATAGCATCCCATGGTAGAGGAAGTCAAAGCCTCCCAGAGACCCATCTTCATAACCCTATTCTGTGGGCATGCCTACCATTGAGTGTGTATTGAGCAGAAAGAACACTCAGTGCAGGAGACAAGGGGACTGAGTTAAACTGCAGATGTCAGGTTCACATACTTCCATTTACCGTGACTAATCTCTTAAGATAGTGGGGATGGCCACACTATAAAAATATTTCTGGAGATCAGCATGTGATTATTTGTATTGCAGTACTGCCTCACAGTCCCAGTCACACAGCAGGATCCCATTGCGCTAGGACCTGTACAAACAGAGAACAAGATGGTCCTTAACTGTCATTAATTAATTAACACATCTTAACAGCACAACAAACAGACAAGAGGATAATAAAGCAAGCAAAAAGCCCCCTTTGACCAGGTACCAGCAGATAACTAATATAGTGCTACCTATTTCGGGAACTTTCTTCCTGAGTTAGGGTCTGATGTGACTCAGCCCCTGTTCCATGCCATTGTGTAAACTGGGGACTCGTACATTTGCACAAGATGGGAAGTATCCAGTGGCACACAGTTGAGGCCTACTCCATTTTTAGTACATAAACAGCAGGCCGCTCTGCAAGAAGCTAAGGGCATGGTCAGCACAGAGAGTTTGCCTGTCTCTGTGCTGGTGTTCTGCACCCCTCACAGTCTACACCTGGCTCCATAAAGTCGGGACTTTCAAAAATGCAGCATCAGGTAGGAGCACAAGTAATTGTAAGAATGCTTGCTCATTGCAGCTGTTAACATCCGGGCAAGGCATCCACATATAAGTCCACTACGGATGGACCAGTGATGGGAAGAGTGTTCAGCATGTGACAAGTAACACCATGAACTATGTCATGCCACAGAACAAATTAAGATCAAGAACAGAACAAGAGTATGTGTGGCAAAACCATGACAAACACTGTGCAGGCATCAAGGAGCTCATAAATTAGCACATCATCACCCAAACACTGCCACAGCTTGACTTAGAACTTGGGCAACAGTAGACCCTCAAAAGGAGGAGGCCACAGCTTTACACCCGTGGTCACTGTGATGTTAACTGGCTGCATTTGACAAGAGCTGGATCAGAGGTTGACTTTGAGTGTATTTACAGGGGGCAAGGTTTTCAAAACACAAGCCTTGTGCACACACGCAAATAGTGTTCTGTAGCAGTGCAAGTTGAGCTGCAGCAATGAGCAGCGGGATCCTGCTTGGGCTCGTAATTCATACACTTCTCTCACTAATGAGGATCAACAGATTAACCCATACTGAATGCAGCTTGACAATATACCATCACTTAAAACACATTACAGTCAGAGAGGATGATAAATATTCCATTTATACACATTATGTACAAGGCCCAAAATGACTGAGGATGCAAGAAAACAAAGCTGGTAAATACAGAAAATGCATTTGTCATAAATATAAAGGGAAGGGTAAACCCCTTTAAAATCCCTCCTGGCCAGAGGAAAAATCCTCTCACCTGTAATGGGTTTAGAAGCTCAAGGTAACCTCATTGGCACTTGACCAAAATGACCAATGAGGGGACAAGATACTTTCAAAAGCTGGGAGGAGGGAGAAAAAACAAAGGGTCTGTGTCTGTGTCTGTCTGTCTGAAATCAGTGGAAGCTAGGAGCCTAAATACCTACTGTAGAATTTGACCCAATAACAACAATAATAATGATTTGCATTTCTAGAGAGATAGAATCATAGAATATCAGGGTTGGAAGGGACCCCAGAAGGTCATCTAGTCCAACCCCCTGCTCAAAGCAGGACCAATTCCCAGTTAAATCATCCCAGCCAGGGCTTTGTCAAGCCTGACCTTAAAAACCTCTAAGGAAGGAGATTCTACCACCTCCCTAGGTAACGCATTCCACTGTTTCACCACCCTCTTAGTGAAAAAGTTTTTCCTAATATCCAATCTAAACCTCCCCCACTGCAACTTGAGACCATTACTCCTCGTTCTGTCATCTGCTACCATTGAGAACAGTCTAGAGCCATCCTCTTTGGAACCCCCTTTCAGGTAGTTGAAAGCAGCTATCAAATCCCCCCTCATTCTTCTCTTCTGCAGGCTAAACAATCCCAGCTCCCTCAGCCTCTCCTCATAACTCATGTGTTCCAGTCCCCTAATCATTTTTGTTGCCCTTCGCTGGACTCTCTCCAATTTATCCACATCCTTCTTGAAGTGTGGGGCCCAAAACTGGACACAGTACTCCAGATGAGGCCTCACCAATGTCGAATAGAGGGGAACGATCACGTCCCTCGATCTGCTCGCTATGCCCCTACTTATACATCCCAAAATGCCATTGGCCTTCTTGGCAACAAGGGCACACTGCTGACTCATATCCAGCTTCTCGTCCACTGTCACCCCTAGGTCCTTTTCCGCAGAACTGCTGCCTAGCCATTCGGTCCCTAGTCTGTAGCTGTGCATTGGGTTCTTTCGTCCTAAGTGCAGGACCCTGCACTTATCCTTATTGAACCTCATCAGATTTCTTTTGGCCCAATCCTCCAATTTGTCTAGGTCCTTCTGTATCCTATCCCTCCCCTCCAGCGTATCCACCACTCCTCCCAATTTAGTATCATCCGCAAATTTGCTGAGAGTGCAATCCACACCATCCTCCAGATCATTTATGAAGATATTGAACAAAACCGGCCCCAGGACCGACCCCTGGAGCACTCCACTTGACACCGGCTGCCAACTAGACATGGAGCCATTGATCACTACCCGTTGAGCCCGACAATCTAGCCAGCTTTCTACCCACCTTATAGTGCATTCATCCAGCCCATACTTCCTTAACTTGCTGACAAGAATACTGTGGGAGACCGTGTCAAAAGCTTTGCTAAAGTCTAGAAACAATACATCCACTGCTTTCCCTTCATCCACAGAACCAGTAATCTCATCATAAAAGGCAATTAGATTAGTCAGGCATGACCTTCCCTTGGTGAATCCATGCTGGCTGTTCCTGATCACTTTCCTCTCATGCAAGTGCTTCAGGATTGATTCTTTGAGGACCTGCTCCATTATTTTTCCAGGGACTGAGGTGAGGCTGACTGGCCTGTAGTTCCCAGGATCCTCCTTCTTCCCTTTTTTAAAGATTGGCACTACATTAGCCTTTTTCCAATCTTTTGAAGATTTTCTTCTTCAAAGCATTTTACACACATGTTTGCTAACTCTCTGCTTCAAATAAAAGCCATTATTGACAGACAATTATATTTTTCCGTCACAGCACAGACAAATAGGAGAGTGAAGAGAACACAGTTTATTAATGGGATTTTAAGCAGGTTCTCGTATGGAAAAAAAATTTAAGATCCAGCACTCAAAAGATGACTCTGCTTAGCTGTGTGCCTTGTGGCTTAAAGCAGAATTCCAAGAACATTACTTTGCTTTTTGAAATGGTTTCTCAATTAATGACAACTCAAAATATCTGCTTCCACCTAGTGGTGCGGGTTTGCATAACGTGTGTTGTTTGTATTCCCTGTTTTCGATATCTTTGCCTGAAAGATAAAATACATCAGAATCTACTGAGACAATTCACACTTCTGCACAAAGCCACAACAGCACTAAGAATGTATATCTTTGTTAGCAAATAGGATCATTAGGGAGAAGGAAAAGGATAATCTCAGAAAGAGGCTCTCTCTTTCTCCTTCACTTTATTCTATCTAGGTTTTTCTACTGTTCTCATCAATGAAGTATCTGAGTAGCTTCCTCTAGTACATTAATAATATGACTCACATCTGTCATGGTAATATCTTTTATTGGACTAACTTCTGTTGGTGAAAGGAGTGCACAGAGTTCTCCTTCAGGTCCTTGAAAGGTTATTTCTTTCACCAACAGAAGTTGGTCCAACAGAAGATATTACCTCAGCTAGGGTGACCAGATGTCCTAAGTTTATAGGGACAGTCCAGATATTCGGGGTTTAGGCGCCTATCAATCCCACCCCACCCCCATCACGATTTTTCATACTCACTATCTGGTCACCCTATCCCTCACCCACCTTGTCTCTCTAATAGCCTCGGAATGACATGGGAGTTTGTTCTCCTGTCACAGACTGTCCCCTGAGAAAGCTCTATCTACTGCACAGACAAGCCTCATCCTTAGAGTAGAACACTTCATGGTGCCTGAGAAATAGGCCCTGTCAGCCACACCCCTAATCCCAGGGATTTACCTGATATTTTAGATATACTGGGCCCTGGCCACTGAGCCCCTGGAAGAGAAGGACTGCGACCTGGAACCTGACTTGATGTGTTCACGTTGCAGAAGTATGTACACAGTGTCGGAAGGCAAACAACAAACAACACTTCAATGGTCACTGAATGAGGGGCCTGTGGAAAAAAATACTACCATTGTGCAATTCAAGACTGTGTCAAAATGCACGTGCACAGTACTCAGACTCCCTGAATCCTGGCATTTCCAAACTTTCCATTGCTCAGTTTTGCAAACTTACTAATTGTTATTTTCATGCAGATTTTTATGTATTTGATGGGCGTCTAAAGATAATAATAATAATAATAAACAATAATCACAACGGGGTGGAGAAGCAGAAAAGTTTATTTGCAGCTGCAAAAAGGTACAGGGAGAATAGAATCTCCAATCCTGCACCCAGAGCAGGAAGTTACACAGGCTTTTATACATCCTTTTTCCCAGCATACCTATCCAATAGCAAGCTGCCCTTAGTATCCATATAGCCAGCCAATCCAGTTCCCAGCTAGTGCCATTGTTCTCTGTATCATTTGTTAAACTATACATAAAGCTGCTTTAGTCAGCATTGTTCTTCCATATCTGCCCTGTTTGGCCTTGTTTAGTTTCAGGCAGTCTGACTCTGCAACATATTGTTGCAGATCCTCAGCATAACTGCTGCGAGTGCCTCCAGGCGCGGGGGCCAAGGACACTTGGGCCTAGTATGCAGAGCTGCTGCGAGTGCTTCCAGGCGGGCGGGGGGGAGGGGGGGAAGGACACCTGGACCTAGTGCGAGGGGGCCTCATCGACACTTGTGGTCTTCCATCCCCTCAAGTTACCTAGTGGCCATGCCCCAGTGTCCCCACTGAACTCCCACATCTGAACTCCCAGCCAGAGCCCGTACGTGCTCCACCACTAGAGGCCCTGATGCAGCAAGCCACCCCATACAGCAAAACAAAACCACTTCCCACATGGCATTAGGATGGCAAACGCTAATAGAGAAAGATAAGAACTTGCTATAACAGGGGTTCTCAAACTTCATTGCACCACGACCCCCTTCTGACAACAAAAATTACTTCGCGACCCCAGGAGGGAGAACCAAACCCTGAGCCCGCCCAAGCCCTAGCTCCCCCGGGCCAGAAGGGGCCAAAGTCAAAACCCAAGGGCTTCAGGCCCAGGCAGGGGGCGGGGGGAGCTGTAACCTGATCCCAGGGCTGAAGCCCAAGTCTCAGCCCTGCTGCCCAGGGCTCAGGCTTGGGCTTCAGCCCTGGGCCCAGGCAAGTCTAACTCCAGCCCTGGCGACCCTATTAAAAAGTCCACGCTACCTCTACCACTACCCGACCGCAGAAAACGTCTCATTGAAAAGCGGCTCTCTGACAAGGCCCCCTTTGTGCACCGGAAAGTGTTCTCAGCAGGATTCGAATTAAATCCCATTTCCTTTACCCTTTTTAGGAACACTAGTACAGCTGCTTCAGTCTCCAGAGTGCTTTAGAAGCATTCCCAAGAGCACCGGTGTGAGACAAGTCATCCCGTCGTACTCGTGGGGGAAAAGGCGGGCACACACAGCCTGACCCATTTCAGGCAAGTCACTTAATACTGAGAAAACTCTCTGGAGTCCTGCTAGAAGCTGCCGTTACGCAATAATGCTGAATTTACTCCATTTGCTTTTCCATGACAATCGTGTGATGCCACAAACCCAGGATAATGACACCATAGCAGGCTCAAATTCAAGGAGAGGAAGAACTGGGTTACAGTCTATGCATATATTTTATTCTCATGCAGAGACCCAATAACAACAATTGTATCTAACTCACTGATCCCCACTCCTCCAGCATCTGGACATCCCCTCACAGTCAGACCCCCCTGCTGAGCTCAATCTCCCCGCAACTCAACCCCCTCCCCCCACTGAGCCCCAACTACCTTCACCTGGACCCCCAATGCAGAATCCCATTACCTTTGCAGCCAGAACCCCCAACAAGCTCCTGGGCATCCAGATCACCCACTGAGCCGCCAGCTCCCAGATTGCCCCACACAGAACTCCCTCACCCCACAGTTGGATTCGTTCCAACTCGGATCCCGCCTTGTGAGCCTCCCTGTCCACACCTGGTGCACCTGGCATGGTGGGGTGTTTCTGGGGCAGACCCAATCCTTGCATTGTGTCAGGGTTGGGTACAGCCTCACCAGTGAGTCCGCGTCCCCTGGGGGCGGGGGGGGGGGGAGGAGGCGGCGGCTGCACAATGATCTCCCACCTCTGTGCAGCCAGTGGCTTGTGCTCTCCAATGCCATGCTGGAGCCTCCACATTTAATTAACAAATAAAATTTGCAGAATTTTAAAATATTGTGCGCAGAATTTTTCATTTTTGGGTGTAGAATGCCCTTAGCAGTACTGGGCGCACACCTACAAGGCAGTACCATGGCTGAAACAGAGCACTCCAACTAAAGGTACAGCAGCCATGATGCAGGTCCACTTCTGCTATTACAGATTCACACGCTGTCAAATTGCTGTGTTCAGCTGTACAACAAAAGGATTTCACCAGAGCTGACGTGATACCCCTACTCATGGTGATTTCCACAGCCACACAGGAGAACAAAACTTGTTTTCTAACCTCCTTCTATATGACACTAAGTCCCAGTTATCACTAGGCCCCTTCTCTACAAATCCCTTTAAATGCGTGGACCTCAAAATGCATACAATTGTTTCAAGAGCTCTAGTTCTCAATTACTGATATAAATTAAGCAACCTCATTTTCCTTTCTACAGTATGCAGAAGATTGTTTCCCCCCACCCCTTCCAAAACTTAGACATTTATTTCCGAATCAGCATGAATGAGATCTAGCATAAAGCACATTCCGGTTTCTGAGAGCTTGCCTAAATACCCATTTCTGTTCCCACTCTTTTGTCATTGACTTTAATGGAAGTGGATTGGGCCCTAAACTAATAATCTACATTGAATGCTCATCACTTAATCTCATAATTTAAAACCAAATTAAGCCCTCCCAACCTGATCACCATTGATTGAGGAAACAATTTAGATGCCAACTTGAAAAATCCCTTTCTAGAATACTAAAGAAAATAAATGCAAAGCCTAACTTTCCAGCTGAACCACTAGGAACTTTTATCCCATAAGGAATATTGGTTGTGAGCCAATTTTCAGTCTATTTTGCAAACCATTTTCATGAACTCTAGCCTAACCTACAATGAACAATGTATTACATATTTAGTGAAGATTAATTGTAAAGAGGTTCCTTGATCAATTTTACACTTATTCCATACAGACATTCAGTTTTAAATAATTTTAGCAGACAACTATATGGGTAAAGGACTTTTCAAGAAAAAACTTTTTTGAAAAAAAATCAGTCTTCATAAAAATGTCAGAACAAGATATCAAAGTGTCAAAACATTTCTAGAGACAAAAATATACCCAGGCCATCTTACAAAACCTCAGACAGCAATACGTTCGTCAGTCTCTCATAGCTTTACGTGAACAAATATTACAGTCAAATTATACGTCTCCTCCTGGCCCAGGTGAACCAAAATATGCTGATAACTGTCCAATACCTTCACTTTACGTAAGCTTAAGCTTCCAATGAGAAGGTCAATTACTTGCTGGGATAATAAATGCCAAGGTTTTGCCTGATCCAGTCTTTGCAGCTCCAAGTACATCTTTACCTTGCAATGATAAGCCTATGGTCTGCCTCTGTATCTCAGTAACCATGCGATACTGTGCTTCTTGCAAACCTAGTATTTGGGAGAGAAAAAAAAAAGATTCTTACTTTTTGCCTTGGATAATGATACATTTTCCCATAAGGAAAAATACTGCAGGTGGCAACATTATCTTGGAACTCTGATATTTAAAAACAAAAACTCCTGAAACAGCCAATGAAGAAGACTGAGGAAAATTGGTCTTTGATTCAAATACTTTCCGAAGAACTGTTGGTGTACTTACCTTTCAGTGTTTTGTTTGACAATGGGAAATCTGAAAATCTTTCAATTTCATTTGGGCTGATCTGAAACAAAAGGATTTAATCAATGCTAGAATATAAGAATACCATGGGATTGAAATGATATCCTTTTCGTTTGCTGGTAACGTTGGTAGAATTTTTAGTGGGTTAATTCTAGGAGTACCTGGCAATCAACCGCAACCAGCTCACTGGAGGTAAAAGGTCTACACATAGGCATAGTTTGACTTCTACATTTGGGGGGCCAGCTTCAGTCAGGCCAACAGGACTCTGCATGGGGGGAGGGGGATGCGCAAATTCTACAACTGTCAAGGCCTGCAGTTTGGGGAGGAGGGGCAACCCTCCCACCCCACAAACTACACCCTTGCATCTACATGAGGTTTACCTAACCCTGACAATTTTTCCTAATCTAGACACATTTTAAAATGTGGAAAGTGGAGCAAAAGATGCACTTATCATGGCTCTCTTATGTACAGTAGCAGTTCAATCTAAGGTCTTCAGAGACATCCAATTGTAAGGATAATCTAAGATACATAATCAAGGTTTAAGCATTCCATATGCTGCTTGCCAAAAAGCCCAAGCCATGCCATGCAATTAAATGTTCATACTAAATAGATGATAAAACAATATCAAACCTAGGAGCAGAATTTCTCTAGATTTTTCTGAAGCTGTCCCACCACTGGGGACTCTCTGCTTCTCTCCCTCCCCCATCCCCAGGGCCCCTGTGCTTCCCCACTCCCACCCCTCGACTGACCTCTTCCTTGCCTGCCCACCCCCAGACACCCTAGTGCAGTGGAGGAAATAGACCGCAGGAGTTGGAGGAGGGCACCTGCATGGCGCAGCAGGTAAGAGCTCCAACTATGTGCCACGAACAGACCTCTGGTATGGAACTCGAGATGGGGGTGCCCCTCCACCCTCCCTAAATGGCAGTCCTGGCCAAGGCTCCCACGGCTTCCCCACAGCTGTTTGTGTCATCCCCACACCTTTGCAGGGCGGGTGCAGCAACAGGGGCAAGAGTCGCGCACTGGCTGTATGGAGGTGGGAGATCACCCTGAAGCCCCCCGCCTCCCCTGAGACATGGACTCAGAGGTGAGGCTGCACCCGACCCTGACACAGTGCCAGGGCTGAGCCTCTCCAGAAACATGCAGGGACTCTGCCCATCTGCACTGAGCTGTAATGTATCTATAGCCTGAAAAAGAAAACTCAGAGAGAAGGGAAGAAGCAGCTGATAGGGATGGGAGAGAATGGGGATGGACGGATGGAGAGAATGGTATTGGTTCCCTCTAACTAGACAGCAGGGATGGGTTTGTGTCTTGGAGAGAAGATGGTTTCCATTTTTCTCAGCAGACTGGGAAACCATCAAATTAAAGAGGCACTTTGTAGCCAAGTCTAACAGAAAAATGTGTGAGTCTCAAATAACATTCAGGGACAACACCTGAGCAGGAAGCCCTTCTCCTCCACCAGTAGTGAAGTAAAAGGGGTGGGATTTGGCGTTCCCACCATAGCACAGCCCTTGGACTCCACTGAGTAGGAAAGGAATCATTTGAAGCAAAGTCTGGTTAGTAGGTTTAGTCCTCTGGTTATTAGATGTGTGGTTGTGACTCTTGATAACACTTTATGATCATCTGGTGCCTTTTATCCAGAAGGATTTCAGTGCTTTACACATGGTATTATTTTATCCTTTGCTGAATTGCAGCCAGGCCTTGGATGGAACATGTCTGGCAACCTTCACTACATGTGGGGTGAAGCGCAGAGTAATCTATCTATTTGAGACTGCTGTGTGGGCATGAGTGTATGCTTTCCTCGATTAGGCTTGTTTCACTCTTGTGAGCAAAACCCATAATTGGTGGTGTATTCTTGTATTGGGTTTTGTCACGTTTGCGATGGAGCACACTATGAGACTGAGTACAGCAGCGATAAACTTTCTGTTATTACTAGGGCCCTACCAAAATTCACAGTCCATTCTGGTCAATTTCATGGCCATAGGATTTGAAAATAAGACAATTTCACATTTTCGGAAGTTTCCCCTGAAATTTCAGGCTGTTGTAATAGTGGGGGCCCCAACCCAAAAGGGGATGGGGGAGTGTTGCAAGGCTGCATTGCAGGATTGACACCCTCACTTCTGTGCTGCCTTCAGCAGGGATGGAGACCCCCTGCATCCAGACCTACCCCCACAGAGTCCCCCCTGCATCTGGATCTGTGCTGAGCTCCCCCTCCCTGCATCCAGACCCATGCTCTGACTAGCCCCCTGCACCTGGACCATCCCAAATGAGCCCCCCATCCCACTGAACCCCCGAGCACCTGGACCCTCATGCTGAGTCCTCAGCACCCAGCCTCCCCTGCTGACCCCCAACCACCTTCATCTGGACCCCCTGCACAGTCCCATTCCCCCTGCACCCGGAACCCTCACTTCTGAGTCCCGGCCTGCGACCAACACGCGCAAATTAGGGCCCGCGCGACCGGCCTGTCCGGCCCGCCTGAGCTCCCGGCCAAGGAGGCGAGCCCCGGCCCCTCCCCCGACCGCCCTCCCCCCATCTCCACCCCATCCAATGCCCCCGGCTCCCTGACTCTGTCCACAAACCCCTGCCCCTCATCCAATCCCGCCCCCGCTCGCCGGAGCCGGTCCCGCCGCTGCAACGCTCCATGGCAGGAGCAGCGGGCAGAGGGCGAGCGGCTGCGGGGGAGGGGCCGGGGTTCGCTCCCCGGCTGGGAGCTCAGGCGGCCGGACAGGACGTGGGCAAACGACGTCTGGCCCGCAGGACCGTCCTGTCCAATCCCCGGCCCCTCCCCCGCTGCCTCCCCTCCCCCGGGGTGTGGATAGGGGACAGGGAGTGGGGGGGTTTGGGGTCCCGGGGGCAGTTAGGGTGCGGGGGTCTCTGGAGGGGGCGGTCAGGGGACAGGGAGCAGGGGGTTGGATGGTTTGGGGATTCTGAGGGGGGCAGTCAGGGGGCGGGAAGTGGGAGGGGGTGGATAAGGGTGGGGGCCATGCTATTTGGGGAGGCCCAGCCTTCCCTACCCGGCCCTCCATACCATTTTACAAGCCCATGTGGCCCTCGGGCCAAAAAGTTTTCCCACTCCTGCCTTAGTGACACGGTGGGCCTGGCTCATGGCTCTGAGAGTGAAGGCGCAGCCTGGCCAGTTGGAAACTGGTCCATGAGATCTCTGTGCTTCTCTGAGCCATGTGGCTCCTGATCATCGTCAGCTCTCAGACACGCCAGCATGACCCCCGGTCTGAGTCCTGTAGGCCTAGAGAGCGCTAAGCCCCTGCTGTGCCCTGTGATTCTGCTGCAGAGAACGACAACCTCCGGCCTTCTCAGTGCAGCTCTCCCCTCTCCTGCCTGGGAGCTGACCCTTAAAGCACGCTTCCCCGGATTTGTATTAGGCGTGTTTTGTAGGTTGTGAAACTGAGGCACAGAGAGGCCAAATGACTCTCCCAAAGTCACAGAGGGAGTTGGTGGCAGAGCTGAGCATGACAACCTGGAGTCCTGGTCCCCTGCCCACCAGGGGAGATGGTGCTCCACAACCCCCTGTGTCTTATCTGGTTTGACCTACATGGTTCCAGAGAAGGCCTGGCTGTTCATCTGCCTTTGTCGGGGCAATGTGCATGAAAGGCCAGGATTCCCTGAGCCTGGGAGGGAATCTGTTACCCTGAGTAATGGTGGGGCAGAAGGGGATTGAAGGCCAGAGCCTGAGAGGTGAGAGTCGAGAGGCTGCTCCCCTGTGTCCACTGCTAACTCTCCCCCTTGAGCGTGTTGCTTTGGGCCAGGTCTGGCAGAGCTGCACCCAGTAGCGGGTTTGCGGTGGCCGTGGCGTCTCCGATGAAAGGCCGAGTATTAATAACAGGTGCCCACCATACCGGCGAGCTGCCTGACTGCCAGCGTCACACCAGTGCTGCTGCCGAGCTCTGCTGTGGGTCCAGGGCCAGGAAACGTGCTCGGGAACGGGCATTCGTGCAGCCCGCGGAGCTAACCTAGGGGCGGCTGTGTGTGAGGAGCCCAGCTTGGCTGTGCCAGGCCCCCTGTGTCCTAGTGCATGGGCAGCAATGCGGACGCACTGACGGCCAGGCGAGAGCAGAGCCTGGGTATTCGGGCTGCTGCTCACAGCTGGTGTGGACACGCTGCCTCCTTTGCTATGCGAGAGACATGCCTGGCACTTCCCATGCCAGACGCCCTGCGCAGCTCTCAGCAGGAGCCCGGCCTTTACACCCTGCTGCAGCTGCATTGCCTGCTCCTGCTGCTGCTGGAAGGGCAGATGCTGGTTCCTGATGGGGAGCATCTGGCAGTGCCCGTTCTCCTGGGGCCAGTCACCAGGGCAAAGTGTACTTGGCAACGAATTGAAAAGAGAAAATGGCAGAATGAATGCCAAGCCGGATACCAGTGCTTCTGGGAATGCCAGCCTGGGCCCCCAACTCCAGCTAAGGAGGGTGGCAGATCTCCTGCCTTCAGAAGCCTGTCTGTGGCCAACTCCCCCTTCTGTCTGAACAGCGGCATGCAAGCTGTCAGCCCCTCTGGGGGTGCAGTCAGCGTCCATCTCACAGTTGTCTTGTGGCTGATCTGCCCAGTGTGGGGGCTGCTTTATTGGGGCATTGAGTTCTCTCCTTTGCCCGGCACCAGCTCTCACTAAGGCTGTTGGCTTTCTGGAGCATCCTCCTTTGCATCTAGCTTGCAGCCGAAGGCACAAACCTCGTGCACAGGAGCAAGTTGACACCTCACTGCCTCCCACCGGGCATTGCCATCCTGTGCAGGGGTGAGGTCACTCCCTGAGCAGTTCTCTTCACAGGTCGCTGCTCCCCACTTGGAGTCTCTTTTTCGCATTGCCCTTCTCAGCTAATGTGTTGTGTGTGGACACAGCCGCTAATGTGAACAAAGACCTGGACCCTGCAGCTCCAGGCCAGGCCACGATTGTAGAGATGCCATCAGCGTGGGGCTCGCACCAGCTGCTGGGCAAGAGGGACCCTGGCTTTGATTCCACCTGGCAGTTCCTGTGGTCCTAGACAGCAGCAGGTTCAGGAGAGTGGGTGTTCTGCACTTGTTAGACTCTGCACTGAGCTCTGGGAGTGGACGGGGAGAGTGGGTGGAGGGGGGGGCTATGTCTACACTGCAGTGAACCCCACAGCTGGCCTGGGTCAGCTGACTTGGGCTGAGGGGCTATAAAACTGCTGGCTGGGGGACCTGTGCTCTGCTTCCCTGCAGAGAGGTGGGGGAAATCTCCTCCTCGGTTGCTAGGTGTGACTGCCCTGGCTTTTGGGCCTCCCCTTGTCTTTTCAGATCCTCCACTGACACGGGTCAGTTTCAACCAGTCCTTAATGACCCATTCATTCAACTTCAGACAGCGTGACCCTACACCTCTTAAGAACGGCCATACAGGGTCAGACCAAAGGTCCATCCAGCCCGTATCCTGTCTTCCAGCAGTGCCAAGGTGCTGGAACTAGGAGTGCTGGGGGTGTGGCAGAACCCTCTTGCTTGAAGTGGTTTCCCTCATATAGTGCATTTAGTTTTGTTCAGTGGCTTTGAGCACCTCCACTATAAAAATGGTGCCAATGCCCCTACAGCAGTGGCCAGTGCCAGACGCTTCAGAGAGAATGACCAGAAGAAGGCAATTTCGAGTGATCCGTCCCCATCATCCAGTCCCAGGTTCTGGTGTTCGGTGGTTTAGGGACACCCAGAGCACGGGGTTGCATCCCTGACCATCTTGGCTAATAGTCATGGATGGACCTGTCCTCCAGGAACTTCTCTCATTCTTTTTGAACCCAGCTGTATTTCTGGCCTTCACAACATCCCCTGCCAATGAGTTCAACAGCTTGTCTGTGCACTGTGAAGAAGTACTTCCTTATGGTAGTTTTAACCCACTGCCGATAAATTTCATTGGGTGACCCCCTGGTTCTTCTGACACGTGAAGAGAGAACGAACATTTCCTTCTTCATTCTTTTCACACCACTTGTGATTTTATAGACCTCCCGTCATTGTCAATTTTTCCAAGCTTGTGAAAAGTCCCAGTCTTTTTAATTTCCCCTCCTACGGGAAGCTGTTCTACCCCTTGTGTGCTCCTTTCTCCCCAATATCACACTTGTGACAGAGTGCTCCTAAGCAGGGCACAGCTGGGCACCTGGGAACAGAGCTGAGCCTCCCCTGAGCACAGCCAAGGTCACTGACTCTCAGGAGAACTGGTGGCTTTCTTAAAGTCCCAGCTCCTGGAGTCATGTGAATTTGTGAGAATTCCAGTTTTTGCTTAGCCAATGAAGTCAGTGTCTAGCGCTCATGGCTGGGGAGCACAGTCCAGCAGCTCCATGGAGGGATGAATAAAGAATCCAAACTGATCAGTTTTGTAATCCCATGATTTTGGGGGCCTCACTTCTGAGCTCTGAAGCTGGTGACGCTGCATAGATGGTGGGCTCTATGTGCCTATTAGCTCCAAAGTACGCTAGCAACAACCAGCACAGAGATGTCCTCTGAAGTAGCTGACAGTGTTAATGAGGGGAGCTGCAAGGCTTAGCTGAGCCACTGGGTGGGAAAGGGTGGGTTGTGGGGTGGGATGCTGGGTGGGGCAGGGCAGGCTGGAGAGAGTGAGGTGGCAAGTGGGGAAGACTGATTAGGCGACGGAGGGAAGGCTGGCTGAGGGTGTCAGGGAAGGCTTGTGGGGAAGGGGGTGGGGCGGTGGCAGCAGCAGGTGCTGGAAGGAGGGTGGCAGGCACTGGGTGGGAAGTTGAGGGGGTGTTGGTTGCGGGAGGCTGGGTTGGGGGAAGCAGGTGCTGGGTGGGAAAAATTGGGGGGCTGAGACATGGGGGGCATGGGCGGTGGGCTAGGAGGCGCAAAGGCTAGGCTGGGATTGGCAGATGCCTGGCAGGGAAGGCTGGGCTGGTGGGGTGGGGAAGGCCACGGGCACTTTGCTTGGCCTTTCCACACAGCATCTGTCTGTCCAGCCCCGTTATCAGGGCGTGGCCTCGCTTGCTGATCAGTCTTCAGAGGCTGTTGCTGCAGTGCAAAGGCAATCAAGAGCTGGATTAACATGACTGCTTCTGCTCCATGCCTCAGTGGGCATCCTGCATGAGAGCCGGCAGAGGGACCCTTGCATCCTTAGCAAAGCTCCCTGCCAAGGGGTTCTCCCAGGCAGCCTTTCCTTCTGTGCCAGAGCTTTGGGGTGAGAGGAGATGGCTGCCCTGGCAGGAATCTGGGGTGAGAGGAGATGGCTGCCCTGGCACGAATCTGCGTCCCATTGATCCAACACCCTTTGTCCCTTGGGTGGCTGTTAACATCATCACGGGCTCGTCTGTGAGCCTGTGTGGGATAGAGGGCGGCTGCAGTTCATTGATCCCTCACCCTCGTTATCTGTAGCCTCTTCCTGGCCGATAAGGGGGCTTGAGGGTGAGGGCAGGGTGGGGCCTGGAGCCTGAGCTTTGGCAGCCTGCCACCGACTGCCATGCCGGTGTTACGGTAACACCAGGACTCTGATTTGAACGCTGCTTCATGCTGTCACCTTGGGCCTGGAGCTTCGCCACCTGGCGTTCGCCTGAAGGTGGCAAGTGGTTTTCTTCTAATGTCTGAGCCAAATTGGTGCAGCTGTTTGAGTCCCACAAGGTGGGTCTCTACGCTGTGATGTGGAGAATGAACTCTGCGGGTGGGGCAAGGGCTCTGCTGCTGGGGCGGCGGGGGCCTGCTCGCCAGGCCAGTTCTCTAAAGTCAGCCTTTGTATCTTAAGAACATAAGTGTAACCTTTCTGCCTGTCAGAGTTGGCAGCAACAAGGGCCGGGTTCAGTATCTAGGGGTTCCATTCCAATAACACAATGGAAAACCGGCTCGAGCCCCCACCCAGTGACCTGGGACAAATATATACCACCCCCGCTGGGCGCCTCCATGAGGCAATATTTCCCCTCTCGCAAGCACAGAGTCTGAGTGTAGCAAAAAGCCTTTTAATAACAGAGAGAAACAATGTGGCATTATGTTGGGGAAACACCACCAACAGGATTCATAACACAACCCATGAGCAAAAACCCCACCCCAAGCAAATTGGGGCATGTCCTTTCCCTTTGGTTCTTGAGTTCAGCAACTCAAAATCACCCAAAGTCCCGAAAGTCCAACGACCCAAAAGTCTCTGTCCCTGGTCAGGGCAGCCCCAGAGTTCAAAAGTTTATCTGCAGAGTTTTACCTCCCAACCTGGGTGGAGACTGGGGTTAAGGGGCACCTTACATGGTCCAAAGCTGATGGCCCCACCTCTCCATGGGGCTCTGCTTTGCCAGCCACCCCATGAGTTGCTCTCGGCATCCAACAAACTGCTCTGCTCCCCGAGCCGCTCTGCTCCGCTCGCCATCCCGCAACTGCTCCACCATATATCTTCAGCCTCCCCCACTACTTAACACAACACTCAGTGATTTCAGCTCTTAGTAAGTTTAGCTCTTTCATGATTTCAGCTTCTAGTAGGGGAGCCTCAGTGTGGGTGCACCATTAGCCCAAAGTGAATTCAGCTCAGCAGCCTGTAACTAGACTCCTAATGGAATCAAAATTATAGTGGAAAGAGGAAGAAGTGCAATTAGCATGTAAGGCCCTCACGAAAGGCGGGGGGGGGGCATACCACCAAGTATTAATACCTGTCCCCAGCCTCTCTCCCTTCACAGAGTTTTGGAACCCATGTTCCTTGCCTAGCAAGTGAAACTTAGTTGATGGAGAGTCCCTCCATCATAACAAAAGGCCAAGTACAGTTCCATTGTCCTTGATTCCCATAATCGGGGTAATAACAATTTATTCTTCCTGCCCCAATAACAGAGGCAATGGGGATCCCACAGCAGCCAAAGTGACCATTTGGGCAGCTATGGCCTCATTCTAGGCGGGCTGGGTGTGCCTATGCAAATGAGATCGGCCCCTGAAGTTCTTTTCCACAACTTGCCACACCTCACCACCAGATGTCAGGGTGGAGCTCATCCCGATTCTGCTTCCGAGAGGAAAGTGATCAGGAACAGTCAGCATGGATTCACCAAGGGCAAGTCATGCCTGACTAAACTAATTGCCTTCTATAATGAGATAACTGGCTCTGTGGATGAGGGGAAAGCAGCGGATGTGTTATTCCTTGACTTTAGCAAAGCTTTTGACACGGTGTCCCACAGTATTCTTGCCAGCAAGTTAAAGAAGTATGGGCTGGATGAACGGACTATAAGGTGGATAGAAAGCTGGCTAGATTGTTGGGCTCAGTGGGTAGTGATCAATGGCTCCATGTCTAGTTGGCAGCCAGTATCAAGTGGAGTGCCCCAAGGGTCGGTCCTGGGGCCGGTTTTGTTCAGTATCTTCATTAATGATCTGGAGGATGGCATGGATTCGTGTTTGCAAGTTTGCAGATGACACTAAACTGGGAGGAGAAGTAGATAGGCTGGAGGGTAGGGATAGGATACAGAGGGACCTAGACAAGTTGGAGGATTGTGCCAAAAGAAATCTGACAAGGTTCAACAAGGACAAGTGCAGAGTCCTGCACTTCGGAGGGAAGAATCCCATGCACCGCTGCAGACTAGGGACAGAAAGGCTCGGCAGCAGTTCTGCAGAAAAGGACCTATGGGTTACAGTGGACGAGAAGCTGGATATGAGTCAGCAGTGTGCCCTTGTTGCCAAGAAGGCCAATGGCATTTTGGGATGTATAAGTAGGGGCATTGCCAGCAGATCGAGGGACGTGATCGTTCCCCTCTACTCGACATTGGTGAGGCCTCATCTGGAGTACTGTGTCCAGTTTTGGGCCCCACACTACAAGAAGGATGTGAAAAAATTGGAAAATGTCCAGCGGAGGGCAACAAGAATGATTAGGGGACTGGAACATGTGACTTATGAGGAGAGGCTAAGGGAACTGGGATTGTTTAGTCTGCGGAAGAGAAGAAGGAGGGGGGGATTTGATAGCTGCTTTCAACTACCTGAAAGGGGGTTCCAAAGAGGATGGCTCTAGACTGTTCTCTGTGGTAGCTGATGACAGAACAAGGAGTAATGGTCTCCAGTTGCAGTGGGGGAGGTTTAGGTTGGATATTAAGAAAAAACTTTTTCACTAGGAGGGTGGTGAAGCACTGGAATGGGTTACCTAGGGAGGTGGTGGAATCTCCTTCCTTAGAGGTTTTTAAGGTCAGGCTTGACAAAGCCCTGGCTGGGATGATTTAGTTGGGGATTGGTCCTGCTTTGAGCAGGGGGTTGGACTAAATGACCTCCTGAGGTCCCTTCCAACCCCGATATTCTATGATAAGTCTCTGCCTGCGCTAGAGCTTAAGTCTTTGCAGTTAATGTAACCCTTCTGAAACAGGAGGGAAGTTACTCAATGTTCCAGCTGAGGCCACGTCTATATTGGGAGCATTTTGCCAGTACAGGTAAACTAGTGTGGACATAGAAGAGCACTACTGTCCCCCACTGAATGAAGAGCCTTTACCCTTAGAAAAGAGCAAGAATACAAAGAGGACGAACCCACTGCTCAGGCTTGCTCTGCATGGCTTTTCTATCACTATAGCGATGTTGGCTAGGGGTGTGATTCCTAACCAATACAATCATAACAGGACATCATCTTAACACGTGGATGTGCTTATACCAGTACAACTAATATACACTAGCACTGGAGAGCTTAAAATAAGATACTAGACTGAGAGGACAAAAGAAAGGAGCAGATTCTCCTCTTAAATATACAGCATTCTCGCCCAGGATAGAAGACTGAGAAGAGGGACTTGCAGACAGATGTACACTGAATAGAGTTATTAGCAATATAAAAAAAGATGGCTTAGCAGCTCTCCTGCTCTGATTGCAAAGTAAAGAATTAACTGCAACATCAGATCACTTCTGCTTTGGCCAGCCAGAAGGCATCCATCTAACACTGGCTGCATTTGCTCCATGGCCTGTATTGGGAAGTAAATACCCTGGTCCCATGAGTGAACTGTTGGAAGAGAATAGGATCCCATCACTGAGCTAGGTATTCTGAAGAACCTGTTTCGCCTTTCTTCAGGGTAAATGCACTGATCTGAAGGGCATGACTAAATATGAACGGGATGCTTTTATGAAGTGGTAAATGGATGAGCGATATAAATATGAAATAAAGACGGCTTCTTCCAGCCTAATAGCAAGTGAATGCATCCTTCTAGCAAAAGGCAGCACAGCGTACTGAGCTCACCATGCATTAGCATTTACAAAAATATGATTTCCCAAGTGCATTAGAGACCTTAACATCCCATCCTACCTTCCTGCACTTTATAAGATGATAGGGAAACCAACAGGCCCTGATTTGATGATAGTTATCATAGGGACATTGTATTAACCTCTCCGGATCCAAAGCATCAACTGGAAGAGAAGGAATAAAAAGACAAAAGAAAACATTCTGTAAAACAAGATCTAAGTTCATCATCAACACAATTAACAAGAGTGGAAACATATCAGCTACTGGAGCTGCCCTCTAACGGGGTTAAGCCATCAATTTTTAATAGCCGAGACAAAAATGCTAAACTGCTAAGTTGGCACTCACTGTGTGTACCCAACCAAATTCACTTCAGATTTTGGGTGAGTGGAATGTTCAATTAAAAATGAGGAAAGAGCAATCAGTAGGGCAGAGTGGCCAGTACATATTAATGACTATACTTATGCAGAACAGTGAGCTGGAAATAAACATTACTATAAAAACCCTTGAAGCTACCAAATTAGCTAGTTGTTCAGCAGTGAAATGCTAAGGATTGGCAGAAGCACGGCATTCTGAAGTAAATCCTTTTGCATTTACCTTCAGACTCCAAGGCCATCTCTGCTGGATTAAGAAAAAAATCAAACTCAAACAAACATGTCTGGAGTTAAGGATGCAATTTGCACTACAGTGCACTTGGCCCTGTAAAGTGCAGAGGTTGGCAGGTGCTTAAGAGCCCAACACTCACTGAACATAGTGAGGGGCTAAGTCACAGGCACTTTTTGAAAATGTTCCCTCCTAGTCCATACTATGACTCAGAGACAGGCACGAATCACCTTAATCACTTAACAGTTACACAGAAGGGACAAGGTAGGGGAGGACCAACTTCTGATAGTGAGAGACACAAGCTTTCAAGCATACATAGACCGCTTCTTCAGGATTCAGTTTGTGTCCGTGCAGCAGCTTTCTTGCCATCACAAATGTGTCTCCCCTCACACCTTCCATGCTATTTATCCACGTTTGTATCAATGTACAGAGGGCATGCACAGAAGGAACATGGGCCAACGGACTGTGGGAGGTTTTCTAGATAGCTGGAAGTAAGGAGGACGGGCCAGATTGATTAGATAAATCAGTATTTTTCAACCTTTTTGATACCAGGGACCAGCTTAGAATCATTGAATATCAGGGTTGGAAGGGACCTCAGGAGGTCATCTAGTCCAACCCCCTGCTCAGCACAAGACCAACACCAACTAAATCATCCAAGCCAAGGCTTTGTCAAGCCGGGCCTTAAAAACCTCTAAGGATGGAGTTTCCACCATCTCCCTAGGTAACCCATTCCAGTGTTTCACCACCCTCCTAGTGAAATAGTGTTTCCTAATATCCAACCTAGACCTCCCCCACTGCAACTTGAGACCATTGCTTCTTGTTCTGTCATCTGCCACCACTTTGAACAGCCTAGCTCCATCCTCTTTGGAACCCCCTTTCAGGTAGTTAAAGGCTGCTATCAAATTCCCCCTCACTCTTCTTTTCTGCAGACTAAATAACCCCAGTTCCCTCAGCCTCTCCTCATAAGGCATGTGCCCCAGCTCCTTAATAATTTCCGTTGCCCTCCGCTGGACTCCCTCCAATTTGTCCACATCCTTTCTCTAGTGGGGGGACCGAAACTGGACGCAACACTCCAGGTGTGGCCTCACCAGTGCCAAATGGAGGGGAATAACCACTTCCCTCAATCTGCTGGCAATGCTCCTACTAATACAGCTCAATATACCATTGGCCTTCTTCGCAACAAGGGCACACTGCTGACTCCTATCCAGCTTCTCATCCACTGTAATCCCCAGGTCCTTTTCTGCAGAACTGCTGCTTAGCCAGTCGGTCCCCTGTCTGTAGCAGTGCATGGGATTTCCTTCCTTCCTTCCTAAGTGCAGAACTCTGCACTTGTCCTTGTTGAACCTTATCAGATTTCTCTTGGCCCAATCCTCCAATTTGTCTAGGTCACTCTGGACCTTTCCCTACCCTCCAGTGTATCTACTTCTCCTCCCAGTTTAGTGTCATCTGCAAACTTGCTGAGGGTGCAATTAATCCAATCATCCAGATCATTAATAAAGGTATTGAACAAAACCGGCCCCAGGACTGACTCCTGGGGCACTCTTCTTGATACCAGCTGCCAACTAGACTTGGAGCCATTGATCACTACCCGTTGAGCCCAACAATCTAGCCAGCTTTCTATCCACCTTATCGTCCATTCATCCAATCCATACTGCTTTAACTTGCTGGCAAGAATACTGTGGGAGACCATATCAAATGCTTTGCTAAAGTCAAGATATATCACATGCACTGCTTTCCCCATATCCACAGAGCCAGTTCTCTCATCCTGGAAGGCAATCAGGTTGGTCAGGCATGACTTGCCCTTGGTGAATCCAAAGCTTGCAGCCTTTCTAAACAGTGTCAGGGAGATCTGAGGGACAGGCCATTGAGAAAGATTGACACAGGTACTCAGGACAAATGGCTACTTGTGATGAAGTGGAAAGTGTCTTAGTGTTTGTATGAATACTGTGCACACCTCAGTTTTCCCTATGTGTTGCACAAGTATCTAGGTGGTGGGATAAGGGTGTGTGACCTTTGCAGATACCCCGAGAGGGAAGGTGCAAGTGTCTTCTAGCTCCCTGGGCCCAGACTATAGATGTATCTTGGCAACTGATTGCCGGGCCGCATCCTCTGCAAGAGCCAGCTGGAGGAATTGGAGAACAAAGGGAGGTGGAGGCCAGGTGACCGGTTTGCCTGGGGAACAGCATACAGGATGGAGGAGGGGCAACTAGGTGTGACTGAAGGTGGGCTGCTGAAGGCTGGTCAGACTCCTGGTTTGGGACTCAGGAGGACAGCCCATGGCTCTGGGTCTCCTCAAGATGAACTTTGCTGTAACTTCCTGCTTTCTGTGCTAACAAGATTCTGCTCTATTCTGTGTTCCAGACGACTAATAAACCCTTCTGTTTTACACCGCTGGCTGAGAGTCACTCCTGACTGCTGAAGTCGGGGGTGCCTGGCCCCTTTGGAGGGCGTGTAAGGTTTCCCCAGGTATCCTATTCAGGTGGCTCACTGCAGGGAGCTTATGGCGTGAGACAGGGATGCTGAATGCTCCGAGGTCAGACCAAGGAGAAGCTGAAGCCCAGGAGGCTTGTCCTAGTGAGAGTGTGCCCCGAGGGGTAGTCACACTGCAAGAGGGTCCTGGTCCGGGGGCTAGTCTTCACCAGACTCACTGCAGCTGCGCTAATGTAGGGCAGTAGTGTAAACGCACTATGAAGACCAGAGAGCGCTTTCCTGTCAGCATAATTACTCCACCTCAGCGAAAGGTGGAAGCTATGACAGAATGAGAGTGTGTCCCACTGACTTAGCGCCGGTGCGGACAGCTCGGGGGGTGGCTTTTTCATATCCGTGACCGACATAAGTTACATCAACTTAAGCGGAAGCGTAGACAAGCCCTGAACTTCATTCAGTGGTTCCAGAGCACCAAGCCCGTGCATCCATGAACTACTATGGGGAGAAAAAGTCCCCAATGCCTCAAACCAACACCGTATATCTGGCTATGCCTCTGGAGAGGGCAGCACCCTTACCTGACCATGGTACTAATTAGGGCTGTCAATTAATCACAGTTAACTCACGCGATTAACTCAAAAAAAATTATTAAAAAAATGAATCGCACAGTTACATTTCAATTGGTATTCTATTGCGTATTACACATTTGTGGATGTTTTCTACATTTTCAAATATATTGATTTCAGTTACAACACAGAATACAAAAGGTACAGTGCTCACTCTATTCTATTTATTGCAAATATTTGCACTGTAAAAATGATAAACAAAAGAAATCCCATTTTTCAATTCACCTCATACAAGTACTGAAGTGCAATCTCTTTATCATGAAAGTGCAACTTACAAATGTAGATTTTTTTGTTACATAACTGCACTCGAAAACAAACCAATGTAAAACTTTAGACCTTACAAGTCTACTCACTCCTACTTCTCATTCAGTCAATCACGGAGAGAAACAAGTCTGTTGACATTTATGGGAGATATGCTGCCCACTTCTTATTCACAATGTCACCTGAAAGTGAGAACAGGCGTTTGTATGGCACTTTTGTAGCCGGCATTGCAAGGTATTTACATGCCAGAGATGCTGAACATTCGTATGCCCCTTCCTGCCTCGGCCACTGTTCCAGAGGATGTGCTTCCATGCGGATGGCACTTGTTAAAAAAATAATGGGTTAAATAACGTGTGACTGAACTCCTTGGGGGAGAGCGGTGCGCCCCCTGCACTGTTTCACCGCACGCTGCCACAGATTTCCTGTTATAGCAGTCACGGATGATGACCCAGCAAATGATGTTCATTTTAAGAACACTTTCCCTGCAGATCTGACCAAACACAAAGAAGGTACCAATCTGAGATTTCTAAAGATAGCTCCAGTACTCGACCCAAGGTTTAAGAATCTGAAGTGCCTTCCAAAATCTGAGAGGGTCGAGGTGTGGAGCATGCTTTCAGAAGTCTTAAAAGAGCAATACTCCAATGTGGAAATTACAGATCCAAACCACCAAAAGAGAAAATCAACCTTCTGCTGGTGGTATCCAACTCAGATGATGAAAGTGAACACGTGTTGGGCCACACTGCTTTGGATCGTTATTGAGCAGAACTCATCATCAGCATGGACACATTCTCTCCTGCAAATGTAAACAAACTTGTTTGTCTTAGCAATTGGCTGAACAAGAAGTAAGACTGAGTGTACTTGTAGGCTCTAAAGTTTTACATTGTTTTGTCTGAGAATGCAATTTTTTGTACATAATTCTACATTTGTGAGTTCTACTTTCGTGATAAAGAGATTGCACTATATTGCTTGTATTAGGTCAAGTGAAAAACACTATTTCTTTTGTTTTTTTTGTACAGTATAAATATTTGTAATAAAAAATAAATATAAGTGAGCACTGTACACTTTGTATTCTGTGTTGTAATTGAAATAAATATGTTTGAAAATGTAGAAAACATCCACAAATGTTTAAATGGTATTCTATTATTTTTAAGTGCGTGATTACATTTTTTAATTGTTTGACAGCCCTAGTACTAACAGGATATTAACCATGTTGCGTCTGTAGCAAAACGCATTTTGGAGCCAGCCACTGGTAATAAAGTCAATTATGAATTATGGCAAGGACAGGGCCTTAATAAGAACAGTCACTTCACTGGGATGATCCCCAGGAAACTGATTTAGGCCCTGGCTGCACAAGACATGACTGTAGCTTTATAACCAGTTTGTAACCCACACAGCAAATTTGATCTGCTAGTTGGATCCTCCATTTCTCCAGACCACAGACATGCTGCAGCTGGGGGACATAGTCCACTAGGTCAATGTGGGAACCCACAAACCATGATGCACACTGTGGAGGACTGCAAAATGGCAACTTCCTGGAGGTCTTCATGCCTTGAACATGACTGATAAGAAGGCTGCGGCTTGGCCGGATTGCAAACACTAAATAAATAAAACGAACCACACACAGCTGAGTTACGCCCCCACTCCAGCCTTCCTGGCTCACAAAGGTTGGGGCATGATGTAGAGTATCTGCACCCAATACACTGCCTAGAAGCATTTGTCCCAGTACACCCAGTCCCCAACCCAACATATTACCCAGCCAGTCTCACACCCACCTTGCAAAACCTAGGTATTGTTTCTTGCTGTGATATTGACCCACATCATCCTTTATTGCCTCTAACGTTTGTGTGGTTTTGAATTGCAAGACCACCACTGCACCTGGTTTTGGGTCCCAGAATGAAAGAAGTTGTGAACTGCTGCTCTAATACACAGAAGCATATATTCACCAAACTTAATGCCTATAGCGGAAAGTTACTCCACTTCCTCCTTTAACCAAGTTTAAGATATTTTCATACTTGCAAAGATCTAAGCGGTCTCTCACTGTATCTTTGCAGGAACCATGAATAGAAACAGAGAATTGTGGGACTGGAAGGGACCTCGAGAGGTCATCTAGTCCAGTTCCCTGCATGAATATTAGAAGCCAGCAAAGAAATACTTACCAGAGTTGCCTTCTAAATCCATTTTACTGATGCTGAAAGAACTGAAGCTTTGTTGGAGGACCCTTTGAGCCAGTCTCTGAGTGTCACTCTCCTCCTAAAAATATCAACCCTACAGACGAAAAATGAGGAGATTCACAGATTTCTAAAGCCAGAAGAGACAATTATGATAATCTAGGAGTGGTTTTTAACCTGTCACCTGCAGACCCCTGGGGGTCCACAGACTATGTGTAGGATTTCCAAAGGGATCCTGCACCTCCATTCAAAAATTTTTAGGAGTCCTCAAATGAAGAAAAATGGAAAACTACTGATCTAGGCTGACCTTCTGTAGCACACAAGGCATAGGACTGCCATGAATTAATTCCCATTTGGTCTAGAGCAGATCTTTTTGAAATCAAAATTGGATGTCTTTCTAAAATTTGATGGAGAATCTACAACAGTTAGTCATTTTTCCAGTGGTTAGTTATCCTCACTGTTAAAAATAAACCTTATTTCCATTCTGCATTTTTCAAGCTTCAACTTCAAGGCACTGGAAATAACTTTAAAGTTATTTCAATTTATCCATCACAGCTATTAAGTGTCAAAGATCAACTGCACTACAGCAAGTGGTAGACTTTACAGCTACGCTGTGCAAACATAGGATACAAGGTTATTCTTGGGGGCCCACGTATAATGTAGGGTACCGGGAACCACGTATTCTTGTGCTCCACAGAGAAAAGGTTTCCTCCAAGATGCTAAAATCCACAGATTTTTGTCTGAAACATCCTCTTTTCCCAATACATTTAAGAGGATTCAAAGAACCAGTTCCCAAGAAAAATTAAGCCATGTATTTGGGGAGCTCAGTTATCTTTTCTTATACACATTCCAAGTAATACTCCATCCTGAGCCCCTCCACCTGCCTGAGAGGTCAACACTTTTACACCTACCTTGTGGCTCATGATCTGTATGAAGAACTTTGTTCCTGATGTTTTAGTTAAAACGAACAAACAAAAAACGCAAAGAGTTAGATTCTCTCCTGTCTTCACTGCAATTCACACAATTTGAATGCATCAGTCATCTAAAAAAATCCTTCCCCCCAAGATTATAAGTTTAAATGAGACAGAATTTAAAGAACTGCACAGTCTAGAGTCAACCTGAATCTCAGATTTGGTTGCCCATCAGAAAATATGTTTGCTACCCCGCCGGCAAGTTGTCCCTTCAGTCCCATGATGTGCTTTTGCTCTGAAACGTGACTGGCTAAAAATGGCATCTCCTTAGCTGGCCTGCTCTGTGTGTGTGTATTGGGATCAGAGCTGTGAGGGTCGTGACAAAAATGAGAAGGGGGAGGATTTGTAGCATTTTGCTCATCTTAACTCTGCAGAGCCAGCCCAGCTACAGGAGGGAGAGCTCAGGTGTATTCTGCATCATCATTGTTATTATTTATTTGTATTAGCATAGTGCCCAGGAGCCCTAGTCATGGACAAAGATCTGTTGTGCTAGGCACTGTACAGTGATTAAACAAATGCAACATTAACAGAAAGAAAAGGAGTACTTGTGGCACCTTAGAGACTAACCAATTTATTTGGGCATAAGCAGAATTAATATCATATTGCCTCTATATAAATCCACACTACATTCCTATCTTGAATACTGTGTGCAGATGTGGTCTCCCCATCTCAAAAAGATATCTTGGAAATGGAAAAGATACAGAAAGGGGCAACAAATATTATTAGGGGTATGGAACAGCTTCCTTATAAGAAGAGAGAAGACTGGGACTTTTCAGCTTGGAAAAGAGATGACTAAGAGGGTGAAAGTAACTAAGGAAGTGTTATTTCTGCTTCTCATAACACAAGAACTAGAGGTCATCAAATGAAATTAATAGGCAACAGGTTTAAAACAAACAAAAGGAAGTATTTCTTCACACAATGCACAGTCAACCTGTGGAACTCCTTGCCAGAGGAAGTTGTGAAAACCAAGACTATAACAGGGTTTAAAAAAGAACTAGATAAGTTCTTGAATTAGTCAGGATGAGCAGGGATGCAAAACCAAGCTCTGAAGTGTACCTAGGCTCTGTTTGCCAGAAGCTGGGAATGGGCCAACACTAGGTAAGGAGGAATTCTAGGCTACCCTGAGCTGTATGGTTATGACACTATCTGACCCCCCTGCTGGATCCCAAGGCCATAGAGCCATTCAGCCAAATGGATGGTATTGAGATGGGGGACTATGACCTGTTCAAACAGGCTTTGCTGCTGAAGTTTGAACTGACCCCCGAGGCGTACAGGAAACAATTCCGGGGTGTACGCAAGACCCCAGGTGTCACTTACAAGGAGGTCACCAATCTGCTGGGGGAATATCTCCATAGGTGGGGGAAGGGCACAGGGGCCACTACCACAGCGGAGGTGTGTAACCCGGTGGGGTTGGGGCAGCTGTATGACATCTGCCCTCCAGACCTGAAGATGTGGTTAGTGGACCGGAAGGCTAAAGATCTGCGCAGTGCAGGGGCACTAGTGGATGAGTTTGTGAACAGCAGATAGGGGGCAGGAGGGAGACTGGATGGAGTGCAGGAGGATCCCTCCTTAGAGAAGCTGAGGGCCCTTGCTGGCCACAATGGTGCAGGATCCCAGGGGGAGGACCGCCGGGAGAGATTCCTGTGGGAGAAGGGATTCCTGTACCAGGAATGGGCTGGTTCAGGGCCAACTGAACCTTGGAAAGCCAGGAGGCAATTGGTGGTCCCCCAGATGTACCACCACAACATTCCCCTTTCAGGGCATCTGGCGCACCAGGCAGAGGCTGCTGCAGAACTTTTAGTGGCCCGGGGCCTTTGACGCCGTCCAACAGTATTGCAGGGCCTGGGACTCCTGCCAGAGGGTGGGGAAGGGCCAGGATAAGTGTAAAGCAGCTCTGAGACCTCTGCCCATCATAGAGGAGCCTTTCCAGAGGGTGGCCATGGACATAGTGGGGCCCCTCAGCAGGGCAACCCGGTTGGGGAAGAAATACATTCTGGTGGTGGTAGATTTCGCTATGCGCTACCCCGAGGCAGTGGCCATGTCGTCTATGGAGGCAGACACCGTGGCAGACGCGCTGCTCACCGTTTTCAGCAGAGTGGGGTTCCCCAAGGAGGTCCTTACAGACCAGAGGTCCAACTTCATGTCAACCCTGCTCCAGTGCTTGTGGGAGAAGTGTGGGGTCCGACACACCTGGGCCTCGGCGTGTCACCCTCAGTCCAACGGGCTGGGGGAGAGGTTCAACGGGACCCTAAAGATGATGCTGAAAACCTTTATGGACCAGCACCCACAGGACTGGGAGAAGTATTTAACCCACCTGCTGCTCACATACAGGGAAGTGCCCCAGGAATCCACAGGGTTTTCCCCTTTCGAGTTGTTGTATAGGAGGAGGGTGAGGAGACCCTTCGACTTGATGAGGGACGAGTGCGGGGGGAAGGCCTCCCCCGATGGAGTATGTACTGACCTTTCTGGAAAAGCTCGTGGAGCTCATGGGCTTGGCCAGGGGAAACCTAGCCAGGGCACAGAGGAAGCAGAAGGTCTGGTACGACCGCTCAGCACGTGCCTGCTTCTAGGCTACCAGGGACCAGGAGATACTTCTCATCCCCATGAGGAAGCACAAGCTGCAAGCTGCCTGGGACGGCCCCTTCAAGGTCATCAGACAGGTAAATGAAGTGAAATATGTAGTGGAACTGTCCATCCGGGCACACCGCCACCGGGTGCACCATGTCAACATGATGAAGCCATACTGGGACAGGGAGAAGTTGGGGCTGGCTGGGTGTGGGCAGTGGGAGGAGAAGGGAGAGGATCCCCTGGTGGGACTCCTCCCTGAGGTGGGGGCTGACCCCTCGCTGGAATCAATTCTCCTCTCAGACCAGCTAACCCCTGCGCCACAGGCAGAGATCAGAGAGGTGCTGCCTTCACACCGGCAGCTGTTCTCCAGCCGGCCTGGGCTCACTAACCTGGCTGTTCACCGGGTGGAAACAGGAGCCAATCTTCCCATCAGGTGTTCCCCATTCAGGGTCACTAGGAAAACAGCCCAGGACCTGGAGAGAGAGGTTGGAGACATGCTGGCTTTAGGGGTGATCCAGCCGTCCTCCAGCCCCTGGGCCTCTCCCATGGTGCTGGTCCCCAAGAAGGACGGGTCGATCCGGTTCTGTGTGGATATGGGAAGTTCAGTGCCATCACCGTGTCCGATGCCTACCACCGATAAAATCTCTAGACAAGTTGGGGGGGCGCTGATGTGATGAAGTGGGACTGTTCTTAATGTTTCCTCTGAATAGTGTGGGGGTGCCTCAGTTTCCCTATGCAGTTCTTAAGTATCTAGGTGGTGGGATAAGGGTGTATGATCACTGCAGAGCCCTAGAGGGCAGGTGTGTGCAGGAGTCTGGACACAGAGAATGGCCGACACCCTGTTTCCTGGCCACTGATGGCCTGGGCCCTTCCCCCATGCAGGGTGAGAGCTAAAGGGTTGGAGAACAAGGGAATCAGGTGACCTCCTGGTCCGGGAAAGGAACAAAGCCCAGAAGAGGAGGGGCTGGAGGGAGTTTCAGTTTGGGGCTGGCTGGGACATGGAGTGAAGGGCAGACGTGGTTGTCTGGCTCACTGCCCCCCAAAATGGACCCAGCTGAGGGGTCCTGTTCTCTGCACCTACAAGCTCTGTTTTAGACCATGTTCCTGTCGTTTAATAAACCTCTGTTTTACTGGCTGGCTGAGAGTCACATCTGACTGCAAAGTTGGGGTGCAGGACCCTCTGGCTTCCCCAGGAGCCCCGCCTGAGCGGACTCACTGTGGGAAGCGCACGGAGGGGCAGAGAATGCTGAATGCTCCGAGGTCAGACCCAGGAAGCTGTGTGAGCTGTGTGTCCTGCAGACAGTCTGCTCACAGACAGGAGACTTCCCCAGAGTCCTGACTGGCTTCATGGGGAGCAGTTCCAGAGCATCGTCCGGGGACTCCATGACAGCTATCAAATCCCCCCTCACTCTTCTCTTCTGCAGACAAAATAACCACAGTTCCCTCAGCCTCTCCCCATAAGTCACATGCCTCAGCTCCCTACTCATTTTCATTGCCCTCCACTGGACTCTCTCCAATTTGTCCGCATCCTTTCTGTAGTGGGGGCCCAAAACTGGACGCAATACTCCAGATGAGGCCCTCACCAGTGCTGAATAGAGGGGAAAAATCCCTTCCCTCGATCTGTGGGCAATGCTCCTACTAATGCAGCCCAATATGCTGTTAGCCTTCTTGGCAACACGGGCACACTGCTGACTCACCTCCAGCTTCTCATCTGCTGTAACCCCAGGTCCTTTTCTGCAGGTCCTTTTCACCAGTTCCTTATCCACCTTTCAATTCTCATAGTAGACCCCATCTTCTCCAATTGAACTAATAATTTCCCAATTGTATAAAATGCCTCACTGACATCCAGGTAGATTAGATCATTGGTTCCCAAACTGGGGGTCACAACCCGGTTAAGTGGGGGGTCACGAGCCCCAACCCCAGCGCGCGGCTGTAAGTTGCGAGCCCCGACCCCTGCGCCAGGCTGTCAGCTCCGACCCCTGTGTGGAGCTGCGGGGCTACGAGCCCCAACCCGGGCACACGGCTGTGGGTCCCAACCCCTGTGCTAGGCTGTGAGCCCTGACCCCGGTGTGCGGCTGTGAGTCCCGACCCCGACCCCTGCGCCGGGCTGTGAGCCACGACCCCGGTGTGCAGCTGTGAGTCCTGACCCCAACCCCTGGGCCGGGCTGTGAGCCCCGACCCCGACAGGGAATCGTGGTTGTGAGCACCGACTCCAACCCCCATACAGGGCTGCAAGCCCAGACCCCAACCCTGGCCAGGAGCGGGGCTGTGATCCCTGAGTCCGACTGCCACATGGGGTTGTAAGTCCTGACCCCTACCAGGAGTGGGGCTATGAGCCCTGAGCTGGGGCATCCAGGAGGCTGTGAGCCCCGATCCCTGTAATGGGGTTTCAGGCGGAGCCCGGCCATGCTGAGGGTTATCAGCCGAGAGCACACACAGGGTTGTCAGCCCCGAGCCCCGCCACCCTCTGTGTTTTAGTCTTAATTTAAAAGCAGTGAGTAAAGGTAAATTCATTTTAAGCCATAGGGTTTAAATTTAGTATTTAACATAGTGTTAAATATCAAAAATGTGTTCTTAATTTTTAATGGGGGGGTCGCACTCAGAGGCTTGGTGTTCGAAAGGGGTCACCAACACAAAAAGTTTGAGAACCACTGGATTAGATCTACTGCATTTCCTTTGTCTAAAACCTCAGTTATCTTCGCAGAGAAACAGATCAGGTTGGCCTGGCAGGACCCACCGATTGTAAAACCAGGTGATATTTTATCCCAGTTACCGTTCACCTCTTTGTCCTTCATTACTTTCTCTCTCAAAATTTGTCCCAAGACCTGGCAGACAGTTGAGGTCAAATTAAAAGGCCTGTAGATACCTGGACCACGTTTTTTTTCCATTTCTTAAAAATAGGAACTATATTAGCAATTCTCCACTCCCCCACCCCGAGTTTACAGAGTCATCAGAAATCCTTGCTATTGGGCTTGCAATTCCATGTGCCAGTCCCCTTACTCTGCATGGATAGAGCTTATGGGGTGCTAGGGGCTGCAGTGAGTGGGGTGGGAGGACCCTGTAGGGGGCACTCGCCCCTTCTAGTCTGTGCCGGCCCCAGCATAGTGCTCAATTTGTGCTATTTTGGGGGTTGTAAATCTAAGCTCCTGAGCGCTTGTCACTAAGGAGCCCATGTGCAGTGCAGCCTGGTCATAGAATCATAGAATATCAGGGTTGGAAGGGAGCTCAGGAGGTCATCTAGTCCAACCCCCTGCTCAAAGCAGGGCCAATCCCCAATTTTTGCCCCAGATCCCTAAATGGCCCCCTCAAGGATTGAACTCACAACCCTGGGTTTAGCAGGCCAATGCTCAAACCACTGAGCTATCCCTCCCCCCTGGCTCCCTGGCCCAGCTCCCCACGCTCTGTGCAGCACAGTGCAACTAGATGTGGGATTCTTCACTTGTCCTAATCTACTGTGCTGTGTGGCTGTTAAACAGCTGCTCCGTCCCACCCCAGAGGTGGCTGCATCTCAGTGCTGGGCAAAGGATCCCTGTATAAATAGCCCCTGTGCCCCACCCCAGAAGTGGCTACATCTCAACCCCAGGGATGAACTGAGTGACTGGAATACAAGTGACTCTAGTCCTGGGAGTGACCAGGGCTGCTGGGCCTCTTGCCAGGGAGGTGGGCAAGAGATTGGGGCCCTGAGGTGGTGCAAAGCCGGGGCCGAGATTCTTCTGGCCGTGGGAGCCCAGTGACTCAGTCAGTGCCCTGCTCCCAGCCAGCCCTCCCCATTCACCGAGCCCTTCGTGCCAGCCATGTCGCTCTGAGGCGCAGTAGGTGCCACTCGGTAGGTCACCTACAATCACACGGTTTCTTTTCGGTGCCTCGACTGGGCAACGGGTAATGAGAGGTGGATAACGGATTCTCCAGGCCAGGACTACAGACCTGCTCCCCCGCTACGCCAGGGATGCCCCGCTGGTCCCATCTCTGCCCCAAGAGCCTCCCCCTGCAGTCCCTGGTAGGGAAGGGATTGCCCCACTGCCAGCGCCCAGCAGGCCTATGTGTGACATGAGTTTGGGGGTCTCAACCCCGTCCCTAGGGGGATGGGTCCATGCTCTGACGGGGATTAGCTGACAGCCAAGGACTGGCCAAGAGTGCCCTCCCCGCCTTCTCGGGCAGGGCAAGGGGTGGAGTACAGAGTGATCTGCTGTGGGGCCCAGGCCCTCAGTCTCTGGGGCTGGCAGCACTATCCCAGCGATGAACCTCCCCCAGGGGCAGGGAGCAGCTGCCGGGTCCAAAGCATCCCAGCAACCACTGGCCATTCGGCACCAGCCAGGGGAAGGTCTCGCACCCAGGCCATTCGGGATCAGAAGCGTGTGTGGGGAGATGGGAGCTGAACATGGACCCCTCTCCAAACTCCCAGCAGCCCCCAGGGCCTCGTCCCTGCGATCCCTCTACCGCCATGGGCACAGGGACCCTCAGCCAGCCCCCCCATAGGGCCCAACAGTGGGGAACCAAGCCCCTTACCTGGCTGGTCCCTCCCATGGCCTTGACGCTGGCCCCAGTTCAGCCCCGTTCCCCCACTCTGCAGGGCTCTGGAGAAGCCTCCACTGGCAGCTTTGCCGCTGGCGCTCTGTGGCAGCTCCTGGGGGAGGGAGGGGTAATTTTTTGAAGGCTTTTTTTAAATTGCTCATCAAAAACCTGAAATGTTTAGAAAGAAGCAATTTTTTTCTTCAACACTGTCAAGAAAAAGTCCAATTTACCAACAAAAAAGCTCAGGCTTTAGTTAAAAGAGGAGCGAAAGAAGCAGGACTGAAATCGGTACAGAATATAATGAAAGGAGGGGGGTGCTCCTATTTGCCCCCCCCCCTTCACCTGCCCCAGTGTTACAAGAGCAATGGGACGCTCTGTGAAAGCAAATGTCAAGGGAAGTTACATAATTAGCCAGGGGAACTCACTGCCACTAGATGTCACTGACATTGCGAGCCTGGCAGGATTCAGAGAAGGATGGTGGGGGTGGGGGAGCAAGGGTGTCAGGACAGAATTTAGAAAACAGGGCACAAGGCCACTGCTGACTGTCAGGATGAGGGAGATATGCCCCCCTCCCCCAACTGGTTATGTTATCATTAGCCACTAGGAGGGGGTTCTTGCACCTTCCTCTGAAGTAGCTGGTGCTGGGGTGTCTGGCCCCATTGATCTGATTTGGGGAAGGAGGCAGCAGGGAGAGGGCAGGGTACTGGGCTAGATGGGTCCTGTGACGCTAGCAGACCAGGTGCCAGCTCATGCCCAGGCCCTTAGGCCTCACTGAACACTGACAAATGCAGAGCTTGACCCAGCCTGTGTGTTAGCCGTGTGACAACAGCTGCTGATCAGCGTGTGTGGAGTGTTTCGACTTGTGGAATTGCTTGCAGGATTGATCTCTCCCATAACCTCTGTAGCCCGTGGTATAAAGTTAGAATGAACGTTTGCATCGTAAACCTCTGTAACTGCTCTACACCACTGAGTTTGCAAGGCAGCTTGCGTCCACCTAACACTGCGTCTACACTAAAATTTGGCTCCCGCTGATGTAACTCACCTGCTTTGCTGACTTAATCATGCCACTTCCCCCAGTCAGCATAGTTAGGTCAATGCAGTGTCAGTGTACATACTGCGTTGCTTACATCGACTGTCCCGCAATGCCCCACACTGACAGTACAATCGATACCACACACCACAGACACAAAGAGCCAGGTGTACACACACACAAGTGCTGTAACTACTGTGGCGGCTGCATGCAGGGCGATTTGATTTTGTAGTGTAGCCGTGGCCTGTGTAATTCCCCCAACAGGGGAGAAGCATGAATTAGTGTAAAGTGCTGGGTCTGCCCATTGAAACCAAACGAGCCATTGCGAAACATCTTACTGATTGCCTCTGTTGTTAGATATTTCACTGCGTGTTTGTGTGTTCTCCCTGTGTGCTGCCCCAGCTCTGTGCAGACAGCCAGCACAGCAGACCTTGAGTGAACCGCCCAATGACCACAAGATCCGTTAAGGGATGAAGGCACCTGGCCAGGTTTATTGTTGACAAGGCATGCTAATAGCACCTGGCAGATTGTACGAGGATACTAAGACACGTATGCCTGTGACAATGGACACAGCTCAGTGAATGGCGGGACTTTCCATTTCCCCCTTGGCTGGACCAACACATTCTCTCAGAGATACCCTGATACAAACAAGCTGCCCCTCTGACTTAGATACTGCCCTCTGACCTGGCTAGTTATTGTCCATTTTTTTTTTGGTACATGTTGGTTTGATTAAAACATTTGTATTTATTACGTTGCTATTTGACCTGAGAGCAGGAAAGGAGTATGGATGAGAGCAGGAAAGGGGCACTGAGGGCAGCCCCCTGCCGCTTCCCCCCGACCCCGCAAATGAGGGGCCCTGGATCTGGCTGCAGGAGGTCTCCGCCCCCCTCATAACGGTGGACGGGTGGAGAGTTCACACCAGGGCACTGAGCAGCTGAGGGGGATGTGGGGAGATGGGGGGGCATCACTGGAGGAGTCAGCGTGTTCTTTGCTGGCTCCCCATGCCCCCCCCCGGAAAGAGGGCCCCAGGCTGCTCCCCCCAGGGACTGTCAATCATTCAGTGAGGAGCCGTCCCAGCCCCTCCACCCCAATGGGGCCTGGCTTGGCCACCAGATCCAAGGTTCCTGCTGCTTGGCCCCTGCTGATCTGTCCTCCCCCCACCCCCTGCCAGGACATCATTGAGGACAAACTGGACAAGAATCTGTGGCCCTTTTTGTCAGACCCGGTCCCTACCACCAGCTCCCAGGCTGCTGTCAGGTAAGGCTGAGCCTGGCTGGGCTGTGGGGGGCAGAGCCCTGACACACACACCCCAGGGTGTAGGAGCCTCTGTACCTGGGAGTGTGTGGTCAGGACCCTGCCCTCTACGGGGGAGGGGATGTCCAAGAGCCTGGAGCCCTGGACCCCTCTTACCATGTCCCCCGCACCCCAGCAGTCCCTCAACACCCCAGGGCCCAGGATGGAGGAAAGGGACTGGCCGAGCTTTAGGCAGACCCCCAGCCCAGCGCAGGTGCCACCCTCCCCTACTCCCTCTTGCCTGCTTTGGGACTCCTGTCCCACTCCCTTGGGCAGGACCTGCCCCGCAGCCTCCTCCAGGCCCTGCCCTTCCATCTGGCATTCCCTCAGCGAGCCCCTGGTATCCACACTGCCCCTCTCTCCCCCCAGCGCCCGCTTCAGGCATTGGCACAAGAACAAGCCAGCGGCCGAGTACCGGACGGGCCCGCGCCTCATCATTTACGTGCTGGGTGGGGTGTCCATGTCTGAGATGCGCTGCGCCTACGAAGTGACCCCGGCCATCAAGGGCAAGTGGGAGGTGGTGATCGGTGAGTGGGGCGAGTCCTGGGGGGAAGGGCGGCTGGAATGCCCAGGTCAGGGAGAGTTGGGACCCCCTGGGAGGGGGAGACCCTAGAACTGCCTGCCCAGCACCCACAGGGCTCCCATGCTACCCTCTGTTCTCCCACACCCAGGGGCCTGGGAACAGATGTGCTTGCCCCACATGGCCTGTATCTAGCCGCCTGATCTCCTGGCCTCTGTCTCCCCAGGCCTCTCATTGCCCAGGGACCATGTGTGGGGGCCCAGTCAGACACCCCCAGTAACTCCCATAGGGATATGGCTCACCCCCTGCACACACCCCTCGAAGACCCAAGGGTGAGGAACACTGTCAGCGCGGGGATTCTTGCCTGGCTGTGCAGGGTACAGCGGCACGAGGGGTGCGGTGCTAGGCCAAGGGGGATAGGAGACAGTCCCTCGCCCCCTGCACTAGAGCAGGGTCCAGCTGCAAGGATGGGGGTGATGGTGATGCCAGCCACATACCTGCCTCACTGTGCCCACCACTGCCAACCACCTCTCTCTCCCCCAGGTTCCAGTCACATCCTGACCCCCAAGCGCTTCCTGAATGACACCCAAACCCTCAACCAGCTGGCCCCCGAGGAGGCCTAGAAGCAGCCCCCTCCCCCCAGAGACTCTGCCCCCCACAGCTCGCTGACCCCAGCTCCACCTCCTCTTCTCAACAAGGCATCTTCCCCCCTACTCTGGGCTGCGGTGTCAGTTCTTGGGCGGGGGGAGGACCCCCAGGTTGCTTGGCTGTTCAGGCAGGGGGCAGGCCAGGCTTCCTCCCGTCTTTGCAAGTCTTTGCCTCCCGTTAACAGCAGCCGGGAGGGAGGGAGAAGCTAGGAATTGCACACCCGCCCCGCAAGGCAGGTCGGTCTTTCCCAGAGGCTTGGGGAGAGGCTCTGCTTTCACTTTGGCCCGTTCGCTCCATCTGACGCTGTTGTGGGCCAGATGTAAACCAAGCTGGCTGGGTTTCAGTCCAACACTCATTGCAGGGCCTCTTGGAGAGGCACCAAGTCCCAGGGTTAAACAGGGCGCCCTGGGGCTCCCAGCTCCCTGCACAAACAGCAAAATCTCATACCCAGGGGGACTGTTCTTAATGTTTCCTCTGAATAGTGCGTGGTTCCTCGGTTTCCCCTAGGCAGTTCTTACGTTTCTAGGTGGTGGGGTAAGGGTGTATGATCGTTGCAGATCCCTCGAGGGCAGGTGTGTGCAGGGGTCTGGACACAGAGAATGGCCGACACCCTGTTTCCTGGCAACTGATGGTCTGGGCCCTTCCCCCCTGCAAGGTGAGAGCTAAAGGGGTTGGAGAACAAAGGAATCAGGTGCCCTCCTGGCCGGGTAAAGGGACAAAGCCCAGAGGAGGAGGGGCTGGAGGGAGTTTCAGTCTAGGGCTGGCTGGGACATGGAGTGAAGGGCAGACGTGGTTGTCTGGCTCACTGCCCCCCAAAATGGACCCCCCAGCTGAAGGGTCCAGTTCTCTGCACCTACAAGCTCTGTATTAGACCATGTTCCTGTCATCTAATAAACCTTCTGTTTTACTGCGAGAAGCAGCGCGGGGTGAGGGATGCGCTGGCCACGGCTTCCTGCAGCCCCCGTTGGCCTGCAGTGGGGAACCGCGGTCAGTGGGATCCGCGGTCGGCCAAACCTGCGGACGCGGCCGGTAAAGAAACTGGCCCGGCCCACCCGGGGGGCTTACCCTGGGGGGCTGTGTGCCAAACGTTACCGACCCCGGTGCTACAGCAATCTCCCATACAGCAATGGCTCTTACAAGACAGAGTAAGTTAGAACAACCCAGAGTCTAAAGCTCAGGTGTATTTGAGGATCTGGGCCAGTACTTGGCTGTTTCTATAGTAATGACCCCTGAGCAAGCAGTGTAATGTACATGCTTATCACTGAGCTTGTCCAGAGGCTGCATAGAATCATAGAATATCAGGGTTGGAAGGGACCTCAGGAGGTCATCTAGTCCAACCCCCTGCTCAAAAGCAGGACCAATCCCCAGTTAAATCAGAATGACTAGATGTCCTGATGTGTAATAAAAACACTTTGAATCATAAAAAATCAACCCAGCCTACTTTACAGGGCCTGATCCTTCTCTCCCTTACAGCATCTGAGCAGTAGGAGAATGGCTAATGCGGGCCAGTATTATGGTTGTTGTATTCTATTTATAAAAGTATAATACTGGCCAGTATTATAGTTACTGTATCTTGCTATAAAACAACAAAATCAATAGAAAAATAAAAAATACAAATGAATGTTTTGAATTAATTTGGGGAAAAGAATTTACAGCGCAGTACAAGGATTTAAAACATTTAAAACATTCCTTTCTTTCTCTCCAGTATTATAATCTCTCTTGTTCCAATTTTGGGTCGCAGGAGCGAGTAGTATAAAGGCCCTACCATCAATCAAACGTTAACCCCACCCCTTGACCCTGTAAGCCCTGCACACAGGTCACTGGAAGTCCCACCTCATGGGAGTATTACTTCCAGGGTCAAGGCGAACACATGTCTGGAAGCAAGGTGTGTCATGTGACCCCTGTAAGAACTCCTCCCACTGTCCTCTGCTGATCAGGATGGATTTTGCCCTGACAGGAACGACTCGAGAGAAGATTTGACCAATCAGGGGGAGTTCCGGGGTTTGTGTGACCCCTCTAAGAACTCCTCCCACTGCCCTATACCAATCAGGAAGGGTTTCAGCCGTTGGGGACCACCCCGAGAGGAGATTTGTCCAATTGGGGGGAATTCTGGGGCGGGGTGACCCGTCAGGAAGTGGCTCGTGTGACCCCTCTAAGAACTCCTCCCACCACCCTCTACCAATCGCGATGGGTTTTGGCCACAGAGGACAGCCCCGAAAGGAGATTCGACCAAAATAGGGTGGGTTCTGGGACGGGGTCAACCGCCCAGAAGAGGGTCGTGTGACCCCTCTAAGGACCCCTTCCAACGTCCTCTGCCAATCAGAGTGCAGCACCATCACCTCATAAGTCCCAGCGGTGGGAAGAGGAGGCCATCTCTTACCAAGAAGACATGTTTTAGAAATTGTGGAAAGGCTGAGAGGAAACGTGGACTCCTTTACCACTCCTGTGAGACCTTCAGACTTTGTTTTAGCCCCGAGGACCTTTGGAGTTGTGTGGAGAAAGCGCTACAGCAGCGACAGTTCTGAAGAGGATGAGAGAGAAGCCAAGGGGATTCCTTTGGCCCAGCCATTGATGGATATGCCAGAATCCGACCCTGAAGCCCAACTGCTCATGAGACACCCCCATGAGCATGGTGGCCTCTCGTCATCCGCCACCCTGGAGGAGGAAGGCCATCATGGCGTGGGGGAGGCACTGGCAGACAAGGTGAATGGAAAAGACGTAGCTCAGGTAAATGAATGATTAAGAAGCGACGGTCGATGATTGGGTGTAATGGGGTTAGGAACCAGGGGTTGTGTAAATCTAAAAACAAGCAGTGGGAACTTACGCTTGTTTCTTGTCTGAAAATCTCTCGACAGCTTGACGATGCCTTTCTAGAGGACCCGGAGGCCCTGGACGGCGTTGCATCAAACAGCGAAGGTGAACCAGGCCCGCCTTGTTTTTGCTCAACGCCGCTAGAAACTGTTGAAGATGACTCCGAGGAGGACGGCTATGAGGAGTTTAGGAGAAGCTTGGCATGGAACTCGCTGAGCCAGTGCCACGTCACGAGCGTAAAAATGTTATGCGGACTATTGTACACGTTGCTGTTTATGCTGTTCTTCATCACTGTCTTAGGGAAAAGCTTTTTGAAAATGGTGAGGGCTGTGTCATAAATGCCCCAGCCCAATGCACCATGCCTGTGTGACTTGGACTTCAATGGATAGAAACTGCAAGCTCTGGGGCCTGTGTGCTGAGCTGTGTTTGGAAAGCTTATTGAACACTATTATTGCCATAGGTTATGTTATGCAACATCTGTGCCTAACCCAAGAACATATAGCGCAAGCGGTGACCTTGAGAAATGCTGTGCAATTCAGTGGAGACCCTGACCGTGTTTTAAAGAAAATGTCCAAAATGGAAGATGCCTGCTTACAGCGTTACATTGACCGTCTGGTCCACACAAAAACTGACAGAACCCTGCTTAAGAAAAAGACTATTTGTAAGAAATCTAAAAGGATTAATTGAGAGAATGATGAGGGGACAAACATGCAATATCAAACTTGGTCACTGTACATTTTAAAAAATTGAATGAAAAGGGCTTTGTGATTATCTGTGTTTCTGTTAGAAGGTCTCTGGCCCTTAAGTGAGCTAAAAGTTTTAATGGAGATCTGGATTTGTTTTCAAGAAGCTGTATGACTTTTAAATTGAAAAAAATGGTTTGTGAGAACCTAGCTCTTGTGTCTTTGTGTAAAAGAGACCCATTTACAGCAACAAACTGTGAAGTGGGAGGGGAACAAATCCTAAAAATGTGTTTACAGTGTAACCCTTCTGCCCATTAGAGTTGGCAACAACAGGGGTCTAGGTTCAGTATCTAGAAGTTCCATTCCAGTAACACAATGCAAAACCAGGTCAAGCCCCCACCAGTGGGGCACTGAAGCTCCCCTACGACAAGTTGAAATCACTGAATACTGTGTTAAGTAGTAGGGGGCCTCAGAGCTGGGGCACCATGAACCCAAGGTGAATTCAGCTCTGCAGTCTGTAACCAAACTCCTAATAGAATTAAAATTCTCTCTGATATTACATAATGGAGAGAAGGTACAATTGGTGTTTGGGGTCCTCAGAAGGGGGCTCACACCACTAGGCACAAACCTCCATCCTCAAACTCTCTCAATTCACTGGCTTTTGCAATCCTTGTCCCTTGCCTAGCGAGTGCTACTTAGTTGATGGTGAGTCCCTCCGTCATAAAAGGCCAAGTACAGTTCCACTGTCCTTGGTTCACATAATCAGGATAACGACACTTTATTCTTCCTGCCCCAATAACAGAGACACTGGGGATCCCACAGCAGCCAAAGTGACCGTTTGGGCTCCTGTGGGCTCATGCTAGGCGGGGTGGGTGTGCCTGTGCAAACGAGATCAGCTCCTGAAGTCCTTTTCCACAATTCACCACCAGATGTCAGGGTAGAGCTCATCCTGCCTCTGCTTACAACACGAAAACAAAACAGGGATGGTTCAGACATGTGTTTGAGTACAACAGAGTTGCCTCATCCTGTTGAACTGAATGGTTTTAACCACACCCCCACTGAATAGTGAAGGTAACTGTGATTCCTTACCCTTGTTGCTATAGGGATAAATTTGATGGGTGTGCACCCATAGTAAGGGAGGTGGGTGGGTGAGTTCGGATTAATATGAAATGAAATAAAACCTCAGGAATTTGCAGATGCTATTGGGCAGTTTAAATATAATCCCTGGAGTTGGTAGAGCACTACTGGACAGTTTAAAGGACCCAGGAACTGGCAGAACTCTACTGGACAGTTTAAATATGACCCAGGAGTGGTTTTGAATGCTATGGGTCACTCTTTCTAGCAATTCAAAGCCATTAAAAGTTTAAAATACTATATTTACCAAAAAAAACCCAAAACAACCAACCAAAAAGCCCCACCACACACATTAATAATCAAGGTGGACCATTTCCAGCACAAATCCAGGTTTCCTTACAATGTAAGTGATCACTTTAGATAAGCTATTACCAACAGGAGAGTGGGTTTGTTTTTCTTTGTGGGGGGGGAGAAAACCTGGATTTGTGCTGGAAATGGCCCACCTTGATTATCATACACATTGTAAGGAGAGCAATCACTTTAGATAAGCTATTACCAGCAGGAGAGTAGGGTGTGGGGCGAGAAAACCCTTTGTAGTGATAAACACTCATTTTTTCATGGTTTGTGTGTATAAAAACATCTTCTGTATTTTCCACGGTATGCATCCGATGAAGTGAGCTGTAGCTCACGAAAGCTTATGCTCAAATAAATTGGTTAGTCACTAAGGTGCCACTAGTACTCCTTTTCTTTTTGTGTTTTAAACTCTCTCTCTCTCTCTCTCTGTGTAAAAAAAACATAGGTGGTTTTTTTTAAAGTATATGGCTGCAAACTGATAGTAATGGTGTGTTTCAAACTAACAGGGTGTTTTTTTACTGTGCAAAATGTGTTTTAAACTGGATTTTAAATGTTGATTTTAAAAGCAGTTTGGTTTTTATTTTGCAAAATGAGGTGTATTTAAAAAAAATGTTTGCGGGTTTGTTGTTTTTTGTTTTAAAGTGGTAGAAATAAACTCAAAGCTCCTGTTTGTTGTGCAGCCTGAAATGGATTATTTTGTTTGAAAGCTCTGACTTTTTAAATAGAAAAACACCCTAATGAATATTTTATTTTTAACTTTACAAGACAGTTTCATGTGATTTATAATCATCATCATCATCATCATATTGTCTGCTCCACCGTACGGTGAAAACATGAGAGACCCTTAGACCAGAGCGTAAACAAGCTAAAAAGAAAAAGAAAAGAGACAGCTGAAAAGAAAAATTCCCCAGATGGATGGATGAAGCCCAGTAAATATACTGTGTTTGGGAGGTTATGAGGTTTTGTATTTTAAGTAAATACATCGGTGTGTGTGAGAAAGATGGTAAAGTTAAGTTTTCTAATATGTCCCTTCCCCCCTAATCGGGAATGTGCAGTTCTCCTGACAATGCTGTAGTCAAAGCTACAGGGACACCTCCACCAGACCAGCCAAAGAACCAGAAATCTGCTTTGAGACCTTTAACAACTCAAAACAGCACAAGAGTGCAGATGAAGCATCAGGGCAGTCCAAACCTCAATTACGTCAAAGCCAAGGACAAAACAAAAGACTCTGGTGAAAACCAACCACGCAAACACAACTCCAGTCCCTCAGCGGCCACCTCCACACCAAGCCCTGAGAAAACCGTGAGTGAAAACGCCCACCTACGATGCTTCGTTCAGAAGACTGAGGGACGTTGTATCCTCGGGGGTTCTAAAAGAACGGTATTCTAAAAAAGTTTTTGGGAAAATATGATGCCTCGTTCAGAATACCGGTGAACGGTGTATCTTCAGGGGGTCTAAAAGAACGGAGGGCTGGAAAGCACATCAACAAAGCAAAAGCTTTGGTGGGTGACTTTTTGAAAAATATTTCAATTTTTGGCTCTGCGCAGGCGTGACTAGTCGTGGAAAGGGGCACCCGCAAGGATACACATCAGCTCAGGTGTAAACAAAAGGGGGGATAGCGCTTGGTGGACAAACAAATGGCTGCCAAAAAGTTCCAGGCCAGGATCGCTGTAAAAATTTTAAAAAGAGCTAAAGAGGTAATGGGGAGGGGGGACAAAAAGAGATGCCCTCGACTGGAGGCTCTCAAACTGGCATGTCTGAAAATGGGGAGGTGGAATCAGACTCTCACACAGAGTCTGGTTTAGAAAATTCCCCAGAGGGCTCTCTAGAATGATGGGTCCCCATCTTCTCCCGATGACCCTCACGGAGGCGCCTCGGAGTCTGACTCTCAAATAGCATCTGATGTAGAAGATGCCGCTGATGGTCCCGTAAAGGAACCCCCAAGTAACCCTGAAAATGCAGAGGTGTGTATGGAGAGAGTGAGAAGTTGGCAACGTGAATTACCTACATTTGGGGGGTCGGTGTATTGTGAGGAATTTCATTTTGACAATCTTGAGCGAATAAATTCAGCTCAGCAGGTTGTTGAAGCCATACACAGGGGGATACAGTTAGTTCTCGATGACGTTAATGGTAGGGTAGGCCCTGATGATTATGTTCAGTTACATTTAGAGAGCTGTAATTTAACTAAGCCGTTGTTTTTGGTCTGAAGAACTAGGGATGAGCTGTCTGCTGAGGATTTCTTCAATCAGACCTCAAAGCTGCCACAGAGCAATAAAGTTGCATGTCAATGGGACATTGCACCTCGTTGTGACAGTTGTAAAAAAACAGGGGTGGGGACCGCTCATAGAGTTTTAAATTCTATCCTCAGTAGTCAAATCATCCATAAAAAAGAGACAATGTTTAGTAGACCTGACTTACACGGGTACCCATCTGTGTTTTGCGCGTGGACTCTTGGCTGTCATGTCCGACCATAAACCTATGGACGCGGAATCGTTAGCGGGGGCGAGAAAGTTGCATGAGAAACTGGGCTGGTCAGATGAAAAAAAGATTATGCTCAGTGATGTAGCAATGTCTGAACAGCATTTAGGAGTCAACATACAGGTGGTGCTGTATGTAGCGAAAGGGGCTTTTTTAAAACGGGGGGGGCAGTTTACCCCAAGACTTATTTCATCCTGTTGCACGATGAGCATTACTAGGGGGTTCTGGTTGTGAAAAAGTTGTTTGGAGCAAAAAATTATGGTGAGTTTTGCCCCACGGTGCACAGTCACGGCCACTCTTGCAGGTCCAGCTGCTGCCTCTGCTTGAGCATAACATGCTCAGACAGCGTGGACGTGCAGCTGAGGTCTCCTCGCTGTAGACTGTATTGTCAGTCCAGAGAGCGTTTAGACAGACACATCGACTGGGCATCGACAGAACAAGTTGAATGCCTGTCTAAAACGTTGTGCGATAAGGGTCAGTCTTATGTGGACAAGTGGCACAGGTGTAAAGGGAGGCGCTATAAGCGGGGTCAGGCTTTGATCGCTGGTGATGTAGACGGTCACCTCGGTTTTATGGACAGCCTTAGAAAGCCTGAATCCTCAGAAAAGTGTATTTGTTATGATTCTGAATACACATAGGAGACTGGGTTGCACACTCCCAATTACATATTTGCTATGTCCCTCAAGCTGGAAAAGTCCTGGGAATTTAAGGGTGATGAGTGTCTTTCTGTGTTTGTTCAGACCTTTATTGGCAAAGAGTTCCGGGTCTACACGTTCCAGGCGCACAATTCCAAAGGTTACGATGCATACTTCATCATTAGACAGTTAATGAAGGAAAAGATGTGCCTAGAACTGATCACTCAGGGTAGTAAAGTAATGTGTGTGGAAGGTAAGGTCCTGGGCATTCGTTTTATAGACTCTTTAAACTTCTTGCCCATGAAGCTTGGTAAGCTCCCGCAGGTGATGGGGTTTGAAGGGTGCAAAGGGTATTTTCCACATTGTTTGAACACTTTAGAAAATCAAAATGACGTGGGACCTATGCCCGATGTGGAGCACTATGGTGTAGGAAGCATGATGCCCAGGGAAAAAGCAGAGTTTCTCGACTGGTAGCAGGCCCACAGGTAGGAGACGTTTGACTTGCAGAAAGAGCTCGTGTATTACTGTCAGCAGGATGTCAAAATTTTGAGACAGCCTTGTATCCTCTACAGAAAAGAGATTATGAAAAAGATGGAGAAGGGAGCTCTAGTAGAGAGAGAACCTGGTAAATTCACCGAGATAAAACTGTGTATAGATCCATTCTGGTACATAACACTGGCATCTGTCTGCATGGCTATGTACAGATTTATGTTTTTGGAGCCTAACACAGTAGCTCTTCTCCCTCCAGACAATGATCACAGGCAGGAAAAAGATATTCGACCCCATCTGTTCAGTAGCTGTTGAATACCTCTCACAAAGAAACTATACAAATACGGCATGCTTTACAGGGTGGGGAACTACAGGTAGGCTCCTACTCTTTAGACGGTTATGCCAGTGTTGACAGGGTATACACAGCCTTAGAGTTTAATGGGTGTTCTTTTCCACGCTTGTGCCACCTGTCATTGTGAAAAAGCACAAAACCCTATGACGGGGACAACTTTTGGGTTTCTTTATTACAAGACGCAGCTCAAGACCGACTATCTGAAACAACTTGGTTTTGTAGTGAGGACTCTTTGGGAGCAAGAGTGGGAAGTGATGAAAGAAACAGACAGGGAGCTTGCAGGTTTTTTAAACTGAGCCCAGTTGCCCTAGCCTCTCGTGCCTAGGGATGCTCTTTTGGGGGGAAGGACAAACGCTATGCACCTATATTACAAACTTCACTCCAGGGAAGAAATCCACTATTATGATTTTACCAGCTTCTACCCTTTTGTAAAGAAAACCAAAGAATACCCTCTCGAACACTCCGATATAGTTTATGACAAATTTGGACCCCTTGCAAATTATTTTGGAATTGCAAAAGTTAAAGTGTACCCCACACAAGGCTTCTTTTTCCCATTGTTACCTGTCAGAGTGGGTGGCAAGCTTATGTTCCCGCTATGCCGAACCTGTGCGGAAACCGAGCAGCGGGAGATGTGCATCCGTACTGACGAGGAGAGGGCCATCCTGGGGACTTGGTGCACGGTGGAATTGAACGCGGCCATAGCGAAGGCGTACGCGGTGGCAAAAATATATGAAATCTGGCTTTTTAATGAAAAATCTGATGTACTCTGAAAAGACTTCATCAAATGACACCTCCACCGGAAACAAGAGGCTTCAGGGTACCCCAGCTGGTGCACAGACAAAGAAAAACAAAATAAGTACATGAACGATTTCTACCAGAAAGAAGGCATGCGTTTGTGCCAACACGAGATCAGGTTTAACCCCGCTAAATGCCAAATCGCTAAACTCTTTCTAAATTCCCTCACGAGTGAGATCCCGCCAGATCAACACATCACCGAGTTTGTGTCGGCAGGCCCGAAAACATACGGGTATAAGCTGTCGGGAGGAAAGGCCTGTATGAAAGTCAAAGGTATTACCCTGAACTTGGCAAACTCTCAATAGATCAACTTTGACAGTTTGAAAGATCTAGTCCTGGACTATTGCACGGGCCTGCGAGAAAACACCTCAAAAAAGAGAGAGGTGCAGCAGCCCTCTATCATAAGGAACAAAAATCAGTGGTAAATAGAGACCAAAACCCTTAAGAAAACACAGAAAATAATTTACAACAAGAGGGTCCTAGGAGAAGGGTTTAAAACCCTGCCCTACAGATTTTAAAATGGATACGAGGTGGAAACACCCCTTTTCTGCAATTTTCGCGGGGCCTAGCAACTGTGGGAAAAGTTACTTTATAAAAAATGTGTTGGATAATGCCAAACAAAACATTGTCTGTTATGCCTGAGAATATTGGATAACCTGGCTATAAAAAGCATTGCAAGATACACATGTCTGGGCTTGTTGAAACACATTTTGAGCAAGGCTAGGCATGCCCAAGAATTTAAATGTATTTTTTACAAAATTCATCGCCATCTGGTCGTTTTGCACTAAGTCATTAGAATACAATTTTAAAATCCGGTCAAAAGATAAACACTTGCTCCGATGATGTAAGAAAAACACTCGGTGATAGTTGCAGGCGACAGAGCGGGGGTCTTGTAATTGTCTATTGTGAAACACAATGCCTGTGGCATTTTTGTTTAAAAATTTCATAATGCTTTTAGGAAACAACATGCTCTTTGGGGGGGTGCCCGTATGAGTCTAAAAGCTCTCCACGTTACGCTCCGCCAGACACAAGGCAAGCCAGTGTTCACCAGGTTGGTTGTGTGGATGTGCAATACAAACCTAGGGGTCTCTGAGACAGCTTGTCGCCAGGGAGCCAAATCACAAGGGAACACATCTAAGAAATTCTTTTTTGTGTATGGCACCTTGATAAGACACACGAGAGCTGCACGGTGTCCATGTTCACATATAGTCAAGCAGAACGTCTCTCCTCTGATTTCTCTCTATGATGTTGTCAAAAACCCCATGCACGATCAGATTGACGGTGATGGTTAAAGCCTTCCCAAAACGTATTTCTGCTCTCAGGTTCCTGGTTTTAATCAGGGAATAGCCATCGGTGCATTCCTGGTCGGGAGACAGGTCAAAGGCAAACAAGATGTAACTCTGTGGAATGTTCTCATGGTCGATTAACAGAGAACAATCTGTCATGTGTTTACCAGCGTCTGTACCAGATTCATGTATTCTCTCACGCAGCATCCTGCCTCCAAGTCTGGTTGCAGAGGCTTGGTTGGTATCTGTTCACCAGCCACATACAAGGCCACAAAATTAATATCATAATGTTTAAAATGAAAGGGATTTTTCGTGTAACTTCCACTCAAGGCATAGGACAAACCCTAGGACAAGCATTTTGGGTAACTGTCCCAAAAAACAGGTTCTCCTGGTTATTGACCCTGCTGCCCACGGGGATGCTGAACACTTTCATTCCCACGCGGTCCACGGGATATTTAGCATTTGTGGTAAGCAGGGACTCCGCGAGCCCCAGACGAACGCTCAGGGCCACCCGCACTTTCTTCACAAAAAGCGATGCTGATACAATGCGCAATTTAAAGCCTTCGGCTGCACTGCCCATTAAACAGAAAGCGTCTTTACTGCGCGTCAGTTTAATTTTCACATCCACTCCGTTCAACAAATGAGACGTATCTGTTCTGATCTGTCTTTATTTCAATGGTAATGGTATCGATGTGGTGTTTTCTGACAGGAACGTGATGAGGTTTATCGTAGGGGATGGTGACAAACTCATTGTTCCTTCCTCAGACAGGGACACAGCATAACAGGGGAACAGAAAAGTCCCTCACAAACTGGTGTTCTACAATAACTGTGTGCAGATACAAGGACTTAACCCCCCCTGTGATGTCTGCCCAGAAGGGGAATTTTTGGACGCTGCGCTTGGGGCCCAAACCTAGAATGTTAGCTAGCTCCCTGCTGGTAGAAAACATAAAAGGAAAATCAGCGGATTTAAGGCTAACTTTTCTACCCACAGGGTCATAGTTCATGACCACCTCAGGCGGTGGGGGAGGACGAGCCACGGTACTGTTCATATGATCCAATCATTCGGGTATGGACGAGTAATAACCTCGTCGTAGGATAAAACTCTAGGCCATATCTTCAAAGGTGATTTCAAAAGGGGTGTTCTCGCGGATAGTGTTCCAGCTGTGTGGGTGTTGTATTTCCACTAACCCCACCTTCCAGGCACCCGGGAGACCCAAGGGCTTAATTAGCTGTATTGTAAAGTTCGAGCTGGTGTTTTGAGGAAAAACTGCAGAGCTGGCATTGCTGGGCAAAGTCATGTAACACCTGCCATCGCTCATTTTTCTCTCCCTCAGTCTTTGCAGGAGGAATCTTTTTGTTTGTTTGTGTCTAAACGTCAGAATTGAGAAGCTTCCACCCAGCTGGTAAACTTATCGTCCCCGTCCCCCCGGCAAACCATTTCACCAGTAGCTGCTTTTTTCTCCCTTTTCCTTTCTCCGCTAGAACTTTTTCGATCCGGCAAATCCTGTCTCCTTTGGGGTTTACTTTTTGTAAATCTTCAGGGTAAAAGGATCCAGTAACTGTCTCACCCTCGTAATCTTTTAATCGGTATACAGGTCTCTGGCTCCTGGTTAAGGCTTCATCCACTATAAATATCTCATTGGTAAACGTCTGTTCACAACCTTTTTCAAAAGCTCCTTTGGTTTTAGAGAGAGTCTCACGTGGTCGCCTTTTCTAAAAGGGGCAACAACTGGTTTTATTTTAAAACCATCTCGATCAACCAGTTTCCATATCTTCAGAGAATTGGAAGGGTTAACATCAGTGGGTCTGGTACGTCGAGTTCTGTAAAAGCTCTGGTTGTAACTCTTCATAAAGTCAGGTAACAGGTCAAGGTGGCGAAAGGCGTTATGGGCTGTAAAATATCGCCACATCCTCCGCATCTTTTTCAAGTTCTGTTAAATCGCTCCACAACCCCTGCTTTGACTTCATTATCAGTAACAAAAAGCGTTAACGCTGTGCCGTTTCAACAATCTGCTAAAAGGTCTGTTTCAAAATTCTTTCCACCGATTAGTTTGTCATTTTTGAGGCACGCGACCTTGGCTAAAAATAGCTTTAAAGGCCTTGGATACCTCACCACTCATCTTGTCTTTTAGGCCTAAGGCACAGGCATATTTGGATAGAACGTCTATCACTGTTAAGATGTACTTAAAACCGCTGTTGTGTTTGGAGAACCAGTGCATACCGACCAAATCTGCCTGCCATTGCGCATCCACATCTGAAAGAATGGTCTTGGTTCTTTTAAAACGTATTCGAGCTGGTTTGTGTAAAGTGTAAGCATCCTGGTGTGAAAGCCAAGCTCCTGTCTTCTATTTAAAGTTTTATGATGCTTTTTGGCCACTTGAAAAAGAAGATTGACCCCGTCAAAGCCCCCAACTTTCCTGGGGGTTTAACAGATTTTCTTTAACAGAGCCGTCTGTGGAGACATGACTCTTCCTGGGACCGTCTTTTACGAACACAAGTATGGAGGGGGACACGTTCATTCTGACACATTTAAATAAGTTTTATTAATCGCCTGGTTTAACACAATCTTTTACAGCCGCCTGAAACAAAGGACGTCATGACCCCTACCATGAGGGAGTCTGAGCTGGTTCATTCTTCCATTTTTGTCCTTTTCTGGAATTTCCTCTTGAGATCTGGGTCTCAGACAGGAGCAAAAACAGCTGATGCGCGATGGATTTACTCCCACAGGGCTACCGATGTGCAACTTCTCAAAGGCCTCTAGAAAGGCATCGTCGAGCTGTTGAGAGATTTTCAGACAAAAAACAGTGTAAGCACCCCACTGCCTGTTTTTAGATTTATGCAATGCCAGGTCGATTCCGAACCCCATTACACCCCCATGATCGACAGTCGCTTCTTAATCATTCATTTACCTGAGCGCCATCTTTCCCGTTCACCTTGTGACTCCCCCAAGCCACAATCGCCTTCCAACTTTAGGGCATGGACAATGAGAGGCTCTCACACTCACTGGGGTGCCTCACAAAGGTTTAGATTTTGGGGTTAGGTTCCGACGTAGCCATCAACGGTTGAGTCAAAGGGCCCTCCTCGGAACTGTCACTGCTGTAGTGCTTTCTCCACACAACTCCAAAGGTCCTCGGAGCTAAAACAAAATCTGAAGGTCTCACGGGGGTGGTAAAGGACTCCATGTTTCCTCTCAGCCTTTCCACAATTTCTAAAACATGTCTTCTTGGTAAGAGATGGCTTCGTCTGCCCAGCGCCCGGACTTATGGGGTGATGGTGCTGCACTCTGATTGGCAGAGGGCGTTGGGAGGAGTTCTTAGAGGGGTCACATGACCCTCTTCTGGACGGTTCACCCAATCCGAGAACCTGCCCCATTTTGGTCAAATCTCTTCTCGGGGCGGTCCTCTGCAGCCAAAACCCATCGCGATTGGTAGAAGGTGGTGGGAGGAGTTCTTAGAGGGGTCACACGAAGCACTTCCAGACGGGTCACCCCACCCCGGAACTCCCCCCAGTTGGTCAAATCTCCTCTCGGGGTGGTCCCCAGTGGCTGAAACCCCTCCTGATTGGTAGAAGGCGGTGGGAGGAATTCTTAGAGGGGTCACACAAACCACTTCCAGACAGATCACCCCACCCCGGAACTCCCCATGATTGGTCAAACCTCCTCTCGGGGTGATTTCCGGTGGCTGAAACCCCTCCTGATTGGAAGAGGGTGGTGGGAGGAATTCTTAGAGGGGTCACACAAACCACTTCCAGACAGATCACCCCACCCCAGAACTCCCCATGATTGGTCAAACCTCCTCTCGGGGTGGTTTCCAGTGCTGAAACCCCTCCTGATTGGTAGAGGGTGGTGGGAGGAATTCTTAGAGGGGTCACACAAACCACTTCCAGACAGATCACCCTACCCCGGAACTCCCCATGATTGGTCAAACCTCCTCTCGGGGTGGTTTCCAGTGGCTGAAACCCCTCCTGATTGGTAGAGGGTGGTTGGAGGAATTCTCAGAGGGGTCACACGAACCACTTCCAGACAGGTCATCCTGCCCCGGAACTCCCACTGATTGGTCAAATCTTCTCTTGGGGCGTTCCTATCAGGGCGAAACCCATCCCGATTGGTAGAGGACAATGGGAGGAGTTCTTAGAGGGGTCACATGACACACCTTGCTTCCGGTCATTTGTCCGCCTTGACCCTGGAAGTAATACCTCATGGCTTGGGACTTCCAGTGACCGGTGGGCAAGGCTTACAAGGGCCAAGGGTGGGGTTAACGTTTGATTGACGGTAGGGCCCTTATACTACTGGAGCGCCTTCTTCTGTTTGTCTCCGTTCCGCTTCAGTCCCCAAGCACTCGGCCAGGACAGATGTCACTTATGACCTCCGTTGCCACCAGCTGGACAGAGGGACTTGGGTCTTTCTTGAGGACCTGGAGAGCTGAAATGACACAGGACAACATGTTAGTATACAGACTATCAAATCACAGCTAAGCGTGATCACAGAATCTTGAACTACCAGAGCAGAATGATCACATGGTAAAATGTGAAACTAGGCTCAGTCCTTCTATTGGGGTGGAAAATACATGAGAGATGAATATGCCTCACTTTTCATATTGTCACCTGTGCCTGAAATAGCTGGAGACTTACTACCTCTGAATACCACGCTACAGAAGCTCTCCAATACAAAGAAAGCTTTAGCTTCCTCCATTGGCTCCCTTCCATGCTCCCAACAAGCGGGGAGACCCTGACTCGACCAGAAAGTCATCCATTCTGCTGTAAATGGAAGAAGGTCCATTGTTTCAATAGCTTCCACTTTTAAGTTTATTTTCCATCTCTATTCAGGAGCCACTGTCTGAGCTCCAATAACCCTGGAATTGAACAGAGGCCAGGTCCAAGCTGCTTTGTGCAGGATGCAGGGCACCTACTGGAAGAAAAATTGCTGGTGGGAAATTTGGGGTAGCAGAAAGTGGCTACAATTTCTCCTCACCTGGGGAGTCCACAGAGAGCCAATAAAGCCCAAAGAGTGGATAGCACTGGCTGCGGAGGGGGCCTTGCCAGGACAACCAGGAGATGCACGGACTCACATCACACCCTCTGCAGCTTCCTCCTTCAGGGGAAATTAAAGCTGACTTTCTACTGGGCAAGAGTGAATTTGTCCTTTGACGTGTGGCTGATGCACTTTGCACCAGTGCCATCGGTTACAGCTGCTTGTCAGCTAAATTCCTTTAGAACTCACGGATGAGCAGAACTTCAGCTGTATTTATTACTTACACATAAGCAGATGTTCCAGGTCCAGCCATTTCATACGCTGCCTGTCTGTGTGTTCCAGGATGATGCCTAAATACACAATGGAAAACAAACAACAACAATAAAACCTTCCCTTGTTGAGTGCAAAGTGATATTAGCAGCCCCTAGACAGGTCTTTGGCCTCTCCTACTGTGGGCCTAAGGGTGAGCTGTGGGCAAGAAGATGCTAGTGCAGTTTAGAGTCCACACTGAAGAGAATGAGAAAGACTTTTTTTTTTAAGAATGTTTACACAAAACCCATTTGCTTTAAAGAGTCTGTGTTCCTCTTGCCACTGCTGTCAGTTATTGGAGACATACTAAGCTAGTGTCTTGGTCTAGTGGTCTGAGCAAAGGACTGGGGCCAGGAATAAGTGAGTTCTAAGCAGGGATCCCACAAGGTGACTGATAGGTGAGACTTAGGGCACAACGCCTGCCTGTCTCACCTGGGTATGCTTGGGAGAAGAGGGCACAGGGCCAAAGCGGAGGAACCTTTTGCCTCCTTGACAAGGTGGTGTGGCCAGGAACCTGAAACAGCAGGCGCTGAGGGCAGGTGGGCTGCATGCCTCCCAATGATGAAGTAGTAGTGAAGAGCACTGAGCAACACTGTGGGTGGGTCTGCACTTTGAGCGAGGGAGATCACTCCCAGTTCAATGGGACAGGCCCACTCTAGCTCGGACAGCGCTCGCATGCTAAAATTAGAATGTAGCTAAAGCAGCACGAGCAGTGGGAGGAGCTAGCCACCTTGAGAATCGACTTTGGGGTTTGGATGGGATCATACTTGGGGTGCTTAAACTTCCTGCTGCTCCTGCCATCGCAGCTACTCTCTATTTTTAGCACTCAGGGCTAGTGCGGGTATGTCTCATCAAGCTGGGAATTAGACCCCCAGCTCCAAGTGTAAACATGCCCTACGAGACAGTGTCCCAGCCTTTACTACTAAATGACTGCACCATGCTTTCCCTGCAACAATCCCAAAGCACTTTATAGCAAGTCATGATTTCCTCCGACCACCACACTGGAGAGGTAGGGATATTAACATCCCCGTTTATGTATGGGAAGCTGAGGCACAGAGAGATTAATGGCAGCTCAGTGCTGCACAGTGGGATTTTCTTCTCTCTCCCTCAATGGGAATACCAAAAGGGACACTGGGCATCATCTCTCACCAGCTAACTTGGCTGCAACTGCCCGGATCTCTTCCCAGCTGCTACAGAAGTATGTGATGGTGTTTTTGTACAGGTTCTCCAGCAGCTCGGCATTCTCTTTGGCCTAGAGGAAATCAGGGACACATGAGCTCTCTCTGGCTAGAAGTGCCCTTTGACTGCCAGCACATGCTTTTACGAGCCACAGGTAAATCAGAGAAAGAACAGGTGACTGGGTGGACGTGGGAAAAATGGGGATCTGTGGCAGATTTACATTTTCCATCACCCTCAGTCATATATCCCACTCTGACCGTTATTTCCATTACCCATCACACATCCCCCCACATCTCTACACCACCACACGCCACTCCAGTCAAGAATCTCAGACACTTCAACAGCTCACTCACAAGGTGTCTGCAAATGTCCACCTGGAGCTCCTCAGGCTTCAGCTCAGCTGTGCTATCAAGGTGTTCATTCACTGCAGTTTGGAGCCTCTTCAGTCCCAAAAACGGGACACAGAGGTGAAACGTAGCTCTGCATTCCTGAAAAAAAGAAAGCGTGTCACACCATTTAATTGTTCCCTACTGAGTGCTATGGTCATTCAAAGGGAACTTATCTGCTTGCCTGCTCATCTATTCCAGGATAAAAAGGGATTCATCTGGATGTAATTGGCAGAAAACATGCGGGAATGACTAATAGAGGGGAGAGCTTCCACTGCAACCTGGAGGTAGCATCAATGTCTTTTTGGAACAGATCTACCTATGAAAGCTGCTTCACCAGGTCTCTCTTCTGTTCTGGGGAGGCAGGGGCCTGGGGTGCAGAGACAGACAGGAATAGAGAGCTGTTGGGCTCAGACCCATGACCTATCCTGGATTCTGGTGAGGCAGCCATGGAACAACCTGGCTGGAACTGACTCAGCAGGAGGGCAATGAACTATGGGGAGAATTTGGGCCTCCACAGCAGGCAGGAATAGCAGAGCTCCCCTGGCATTGGGAGGAAGATTCTTTTGGCTTAGTAAATAAGTCACTCTCGGTCTTACCACTGAAACCCTGGGGTTCGGGTCTTGCAGGTGCAGCAGAAGTGTGACCCAGCTCTGTCTAACCTGCTCGGTGAAATAGCCCTTCCATTTTCTTTTGGTCAGGCGGGCCAGGATGCCAAATAGGATAAAGGACAATAAACGAAGAGCATCGTCCTCCTACAGCCAAGAAAGCCCCACAAGTTAGTAACTAAGGGACAATCACATCACGTACCTCGCACAGCCATCTCTTCTATGCTAAAGTTGAGGGATTCCAACTACAGCTAGTCGGAAACACTTTCATGAACGAATTTTTGATTTGAATTTGCTGATTCATCAAACTATTTTAGTGACAGTTCCATTTTGATGAAATTCCTCCAGAAGCCAGGCAGGGGTCCTTAGAAACCTGCCTGCTGTCTTGACAGTGCACCCATTCAGCTCCTTGGAAGCCGATCTAGCAGGCTGACTGGGATCGTGGGCTTCCAAACCCACAGCGTCTGGGACCCTGGCTCTCAAATTTGCAACTCCCTGGCACTTCTAGCTCCCACAGTTTCCTGGGTTCCCAGCACCTGGGTTCCCAGCACCGAGAGCACACTGCCCGGATCCAAGGCTTTCAATAGAGCTCAGTTGAGAATAGTAATTCCGTTTCACAAAGAGTTTTGAAGTTTGGGGAGAGGGTGTCCCACAAATAGGAACAAAACCAAAATTTGAAATCTCAAAATTCTCTGCAGAAACGGAATCATTCCAACCCTCTCACATAAAAATGGTATAGAGCAGGCCCAACACTCTCTATTGTACCTTGAAACCCCCTTTTCATGGTTATCTAGCTACCCAATCTAGTATTCAGACTTTCTTTGAGGTTCTCAGTGGCAAGAAAGAAGAACAGAAGGGGGAGACTGTGGAAGCAGGGATGTCATCCCCATCCTCCTAATGTTCTCCTCCTCCGTAAAACACCTCTCTTCCCTGGGGCCGAAACATCTCTTCTCTCTGACATGAGCAATGCCCAGGGAGTAAATGGAGTCTAATTCGCTTGAACTGGGGCTGGAGAGTTCTGGTCACATACGTTGTCAAAGTAGGTCCGGATCTGTTGGGTGAGGTCTCTGAAGGAAGAACCTATGTCCTTCTCTTTCAGCTCCTTCAGGACTTTGGCCACTGCTTTCATGCTCTCGCCAATGACTTCAGAACTGAAAGGGTCACTTAAGGCCCTGATCAGTATGACCATAAGAAACTTCTTGTGCTTTTTCACCTGGACAAAAATATGACATTAAAGAACACTGATCACTGATCACACTTCTAATACGTTTTCTTTAGCAGTTATGAAGCTGTGGGAATTTCATCTCCCCCTCCCACCCCCGGAGACCTATAGCTATATTTCAGACCAGGTTCAAGCTACAATGAGCCAAACTTGGTGCCATAATACACCTGTGTCATCCTATCATTAGATTCCTAGTTACTTAGATTCCAAGGCCAAAAGGAACCCTTGTGATTATCCGGCCTGACCTCCTGCATAACACTGAACTTCCCCGAAATAGTCTCTGTTGGAACTAGAGTGTATCTTTTAGAAAAACGTTCAATCTTAATTTTAAAATTGCTAGTGACAGAGAATCCACTACAACCCTTGGTAAATTGTTCCAATGGTTAATTAAAATTACCATTAAAAATCAATGCCTTATTACCAGTCTGAATTAGTCTAGCTTCATTTTCCCCCATTGAATCTTCTTATACCTTTGTTTGCTAATGGGAAGAACCCATTCTCAAAATGTGTTCCCCATGTGAGCAGTTATAGACTGTCCTCAAGTCACTCCTTAACCTTCTCTTTGTAAGGCTAAATAATAGATTGAGCTCCTTGAGTCTATCACTAGAGGTATCTTTTCCAATCCTTTGAGAATTCTTGTGACACCTCTGAATCCTCTCTAATTTATCAGCATCCTTCTTGAATTGTGGAGACCTGATCTGGACACAGCATTCCAGCAGTGCTCACATGAGCATCATATTCAGAGGGAAAAGAACTTCTTTACTCTTATTCAAGATTCCTCTCTTTATGCCTCTAAGGATCATTTCAGCCCTTTTGGCCACAACTTCGCATTGGGACACCTTATGTTCAACTGATTCTCTGCCATGACTCAAGTGGTTTTCAGCATCATTGCTTCTTGGGATAGAGTCTCTCATCCTGTAAGTAAGGCCTGCATTTTTTATTCCTAGATGGAGACATTTACACATGGTCATATTAAAGTGCACAGATTGTTTGCTTATGCCCAGCTTAGCAAAGGATCCAGCTTGCCCTGTATTGACTGCAAAGAGGTTACTCGGGTATGTGAGAGAGCAGAATTTGGCCTAGTGCATTGTGTGCAGCCTCTGTAAACTCCGAAGAACTATTTCCCTTGGTTTCTCTAGTTATGCTGCATTCTAGTCAGTATTCTCTCTTACCTTCTCAGGTGCCCCATAGACTAAATTTCCCAGGCCTCTTACAGCCATCTGCCGGACAATGCTGTTCCTATCCTGTGACCTTTCTTCCAAGATGTGTAAGACTGGCTTAAGGAACTTCTTCTCCCTGAGCATGGGATCACTCATTAGCTGAAAGAAAATCAACCTGTCCATTAGCCCCAATAGGATCATTAAGATTGGGAATAGAATTTGAGCAGACATGTCATACGCTAAAAACAACAAGGAGTCCTCCTACAGCCCCAGTCTTGAGGATACAGACAAATATGGCTACCCCTCTGATACTTGGCACATAATACACTGTAACTTTAGTATTCCACACAAATGAGAAAGGTCTACAAAACATGGAGCTTTCCTTTTGGGCACTAGAATAGGGATCCACTCACCTCTTGAGAGCCTCTTAGTGGCTGGGTATGGTATCACAGTCCTTTTCTCACCCCTGGTGCACCCTGCCAGCCGTCCTCAGTGAGCCTTCTGTGGCTCAGGCCTCTGGCTGAGTCCCAAAGTCCAAATGAACCCCTTCTGGGGTAGTCCAGAACAGTCCCATTGCCCTCACTTGGGTCTCCAGCCCCAACTCTGGGTCCTTTACATTCTGCCCTTTGTTCAAGCTCTCCATTAGCATTGTCCCCTCCATGGGGCTTATGCCACTGTTGGTGGTAGGGGAACCTGGGCCTGCCCCTAACTCTGGGTTCCAAACCATGGATCCTATAAACAGGAGCTAGGCACTACTTGATTTCAGTTCATTGTCGCTTCTTCCTACCGGCCACTTTTAGCTTCACCCTCACCTCAGGGTTAAAGTTCTTCGGGACTCTCTTCCTGAAAACCCAGCTTAAGTAAAGGCTGCCAGAATCAAACTCTGGCTGTCCCCTGAATTTCTGTGGCCAGAGAGCAGCGCCCTTTCTTGCCCCTCCAGTTCCTGCCAGGAACTGACCTGCTAAGGCCCTTCAGCTCCTTTTAGCCGAGCCTCATGGGCTCGGATTGGCTGCTTTCATGAAGCCTCTCTAGACAGACCCAGATTGGGGGCTCTTTTCCTGGGGCAGGGTGTAGTAGGACCACGGGGCCTCTTGTAAGGAGCCTCAAAGCTCAGGTACAGCCCATCACAGGCACAGAGAGGTTGTTTTTCTTAGAAGCGGATGAGCCCCGAAGATAGTTCTTAGCATAAGTGGGAAATATGATGCAGATGTTGGAGGAAGGCTGTGGAAAGGGAGGATGCTGCGGCAGGTATCACACTAGCCTAGGACTTAGGAGACCCAGGTTCCATTTCCTGCTCCCTCAAAGACTTCCTGTGTGACCTTGGGCAAGTCACTTAGCCCTTCTGTGCATCAGTTCCCTGCCTGTAAAATAGGAAACATAGTCCTTCCCTACCTCGCAGGAGTGTGGTGGGGATACAGACATTAAAGAGTTTGGAGGTACTCAGATACTAGAGTAATGAGAACCTAAGATAGACGTGAATGTAGTTGTAGGTTGCTTGGTTGGTAGTATTAGGACACTAGGTTCATTCAGAAGATCTGCTGAGCGAAACCAAAATCAGGAGCTGTTGGTTAGGATCAGCACTAGGACTTGGCAGAAGAGGTCCAGTCATCCAAACTCTGTCTGTATCTCTCTCAGCCAGCACCTGTGGTTGTGTAGCTAGTATAGGCAATGACGGCAATAAAAAACACAGAGAGAGAAGGACTCAGAAAGGTATCGTGAAGTTCCTGGTGAGGTTTCCATATAACGGAGGACCTATTCTACTGTCTAAAATGACAATTACTCCTATGAACAGAACTGTAAAACTCCCGAAAGAAAGGCAGACAACAGTCTAATGGTGAAACTACTCTTCAGAGCCCTGTGTCTTACCTGGGCAAGGAAAGCTGTGCTGGTGACTCGGTGGTTTTCTGTGGGGGAATTCACCCAGGGGAGGAGGCTCTGTATGATCTCAGGTGTTATGAGTCCAGATCTTAGCAGAAGCCTGGAAGACAAAAGAAACCACTCATGGGCTAGATTGCACACTTCAAAAAAACTCAGCTGCTCTGAGCAGACAGCTCTGATATCTAGGAGTGGGAGCTGTGTGTTTCCACCCAGGACACCACCCCACCCACCCACAAAGCTATAAACGGGAGGTTCCCTCTCAGCCACTCTATTGGCTACTGATTCCCAAGGATAAAATGATGCCTCCTAGATCTCTTACCTCACCAGCAGACACACTCCCTCATGGTGAGTCTTGGGGTTTTCCAGAAGAATCCAAGTTCTCTGCTTCCTGAGCGCTCTCACCAGTCTCTCATTCCCACCCTTGAAAAGCACAGACTCGAATGCTTTGATAGAAAGCCTGGGGAAAGAGAGGCACAGAACTGCAGCAATCAGGAGGAAGGTGCAGCTTGAACAGAGAGTCAGGAAGCCCCGGCTACTTCTCAGGTCTGCTGTTCAATCGGCAGTTCATCCATTGGCAATGTCCTGGACACCAGTGTCCCTGGAAGGACTTGATGCTGGGAGGTAAGTTTCAGTCTCATACATCTCATAGGACTAGTTTTGCTAGGGACAAAATTTTGCAGTCCTTTTTCTCTTTCTGCAAGGACTATGGGCACTAGCAGAGTAAAGTGATATGGAAAAGGTACATGATCAGGACCCATAAACGGGGGGCATCGAGTGTGGTGATCACTAATGGACATTCTGGGGTCATATCTCCAGATATGAGGTGACAGAGTGCTGAGGGTTTGCACTTGAGTCAGCACTCTGGTCACTATTCCTACTAATTCCGTTCCTCACAGAAGGCCTAATTGGATAGAGGTGTACCTGATTACAAGGTCAGATTGGGGCTAGTGAGTCAAGGAACCAATCATTCCATTAACAGGGAAACTGTGTAAAAGGACATGGGCAGGAGCCCTTTGAGGGGAACAGACAGAGAAAGAAACTTGGGTGACCAGATGTCCTGATATTTGGGGCTTTATCTTATACAGGTGCCTATTCCCTGTGCAGAGCTGCCGCCGAAGGAAAAAAATGGCAGAGTGCTGTCCGGCGGCGCTACTAATGCCACGCTCCCCCCGGGATCATCCCGCGCACCCCAGTTTGGAGACCACTGATGTAGAAGACCCGACAGACCTTCCAACAATCCCACCAGGCAGAAAAACAGCCTTTCCTTGCCTGGTAGGTTTAACAGCAAAAGAGCCGTCAGGAATTTATACGGGAGCAAGCCCAGGTCTGGCAACAACTCCTCCAAAGTTTGGTGAGTCCTGTGACAGGAAATGGAAACCAGGAACAGGAGATCAGACTGTAAAATGGGACCTGCGAACAACCCCGATGTGTTTTTGGTTACTCTTCAAGGAGCAGCAGTGAGACCTCCTAGGGACAGAACAATGTGGGCCCTTCAACTGACACCCTATTTAACCGGGGAAGCACATACAGGGCTTTTAGTGATGAGCAGGCAAGAGATTATGACATGATTAAGGCAGCCATGCTGGACGAGGTGGGGCCTGTCCACAGAAAAGTACTGCCAGAAATGTAGAGTTGAAAGATGGATTGAGGGATTATGCCTCTGTGCATTTGGACAGGAATTAAAAGATTGGGCCACTCATTGGTAAGGCCAGATACTCAGACTGTGGGGGAGATCATGGACTGCATGATTCTGGAAGTTTCTTCAGAGTCTCCCTGAGCATATCCGAGGATGGGTTCTGTGGCGCCAGCCAGTTCATCTGGACCCCACAGTTAAAGTGAGAGGAATTTACAGAGGCGGACATTCCCAGAGTGAGTCAGTGGTTTAAGGGACTAGATCTGAGAAGGACCAGAGTGCCTACAGCTGGGAAGGGCAGCAAGAAGAAGAGGGAGGAGCCTCAAGGAACTGTAGTGGGAGCTTGGCCTACAGTGTGCTTCCGACATGGACGTGAAGGACATCTAAAAAGAGACTGTCCTAAAATGGACTGTGGGTTTGCCCAGTTTTGTGGTTGGGACAAGACTCCCAGGCAGGAAAGAAAAAAGAAAGTACCTACCGTATCGGTCTGGGTAGGGAGGAGCCACCAAAGGGACTAATGGACACAGCTTCATCCTGTTTGCTAATCAGGCAGGAGTTAGTGAAACCCCACTGGATACTTCCCAGAGGTAGGATCAAAACTGAATACCAGGTCCATGGGGATAAGAAATTCTGCCCAATTTTAAGGACTCTAAAAATTAAGGGGAAGTTTAGGCAGAAACATGTAGCGGTAGTGGATGGATTGCCCCACTGCCTTCTACTGGGCATGGACTGGAATCCCTTTCTAACAGGGACACCAAGGCAGGTATGGAGGCCCAGGAGGGTGGAAATAAAACCTGAAGGAACAGGTAAAGAGGAAATATATGTAAAGGGTCTGGAGAAACCTAGACACAAAAGTATAGACAAGAGGGAGGAGAAAGAAAACAAAGGTCAAGCGTAAAGGTGACTTAAGATCATCCGTTGGGGTCAAACAGTCATCAGAGCCCTTACCACCAGGATCTCAGGAGCAGGCATCCCTAGAACACTTTGGAGGGACTCGGAGCAGTCTGTGTCCATGGAAGAGGCCGGGGCACAGCCTACCACCCCGTCACATATAGGTACCTAAAATGGGCCTGCACATGGGCCAACAGCATGAGCAGAATCTATACTCGTGTCTGCAGCGCCAGCAATCACATAGCTAGGTACCCATCCATCTGAACAAATTCAAGTTTTGTGGACAAAACTGAGGCACCCATCTTGAAAACCTGACCCACTGTGGCCACTACCTAAGATCAGCCTTACTGGGCCAGTCCAATGGTCCATCTAGTCCAGTACACTCTCTTCCAACAGTGGTCAATGCCAGCTGGCTTCTTCAGCAGGAATGAACAGAACAGGGCAATCATGAAATGATCCAATCCCTGTTGTCCAGTCTCAGTTTCTGGTGGTCAGAGGCCTAGGGACACCCAGAGCTTGGGGTTGCATCCCTGACCATCTTGCCTAATAGCCATTGATGGACCTGTTCTCCATGAACTTATCTAATTCTTTTTTTTAAAAAAGCCCAATTATACTTTTGGCCTTCACAACATCCCTTGGCAATGAGTTCCACAGGTTGACCGTGTGTTGTGTGAAGTAGTACTTCCTTATGTTTATTTGATACCTGCTGCCCATCCGTGAAGAGAGCTGAGATCCTGGTTTCCTAGGAAAATTCAGAGACATTATAAAACCATGAAGTCTGTAATTTGAGCACCTTGTTGGCATGGAATAAAGAAACACAACAAGAAGAGAAACTAATCATGTTGTGAGATTGGTGGGAAATGTACATTAATGTGCTACCAGAGCTGAAGTCAACTGAGGACTCAGGAATCTTAGTGTTAACTGGCGAGGGGCACAGAGTGGGTGCCGAGGGACCTGGTACGTACATTCTAGTTCACTAAAAGATTGCCCCATGAGTCTCAAATAAAAGCCCATGTCACCAATATCATTGTGAAACACATGTACAGATGCTGTGTAAAGAGTCATGGATATGCATTGAAAATTACATTCTTAGGATCTGTGTCTCGGGACTAGTCACCAGGAAAGGTGACAAAATGGTTTTCTTTCAGGCAAGAAATGTTTATCCATCTGTTTGTTTACATGTGAACCCTACATGCTTAATGTACATTCAGTTGAGAAGGACTGTGAGAACTTTAAAGAAAGAAAAGTAGCAGGAAGTAGACAGGGGGTGGGGACCCAATTTGGGGGTACACATCAAAGGTTTGCTCTAGTCTATTTGGGGGACATCTTTCACTTAGGAAGTAGATGGACCGCGAGTTTGCTTCATGAAAGAGGGGTCGCGATCAGGCTTGGTTGAGAACTTTGGGTGAGAAACATCTTGAGACAGGAGGTTAACCTGTTGGTTAAGTTTAGTTTCTAGGAGCAAGTTATGATTTCATTTGAAATGTAACCATTTTTTGCTTGCATTCTTACTGATGGTCACTGGAATCTCTGTTCTTTGATAATCTCCCTTCTTGTTTTCACTAGAAATATATCTAAGTGCTGTGTGTTTTGCAGTACAGAGTCTAAGTATCGAGTACAGAGTCTAAAGAAGAAGTAATAAACGGGTGTGTACTGTTCCATTGGGAACAGCAGGCCTGACAATTCTGTGGGAGTTCAGTGGATAAAGGGCTGGACACCATACGGAATGGTCAGAGGACTCGGGGGTGGGTGTGTGCCTGTCATTAACCTGTACAAAGAGACTGAGGTCTGAGGAGGCCTGGGTGGCAGGGTTTGTTTTGCCAGAGCCTGGTCGTTTCAGGGAACTGACCCACAGCAGGCACACACAAGACTTCCTCACTCGAAGGGCACGTGGTGGTAAGGTGCCTCATAACCCTGGGAACTCCTGGGGAGCGTCACACAACTCTCCTGGAATTCTCTTGGTTTCTCTCCCTTCCTTCTAATTACCGGCAAGGGTTGCCCTCAGTAAGTTGTAGCCCCTTTCGGATTTCTCTCGGGCTGCTTCTCGTTGGCAAAGGCAGCTTTTGTCCGAGGGTTTGGCTGACCTGCTGCAGGAGAAGAGGAAACAACTCTGGTAGCAGTTCCCGCACAGCTTTGCTCGACTGCAGGGCTGACACCACCTCAAAGATGGCACATGTTGCCTGAAAGGAGAGCATGGTAAAAAAGGAGATCTCTTCCCAACACCATCACACCCTCTCTCCCCGTCTGATATCTGCTGTACGAAATTCTCCCTTCTGCCAGTAACTTGAATGACAGCGAGCAACTTGCTTAACTCGTGGCTCACTTTCCCACATCTGTACAAATGTGTATGACCTCCCAAGGCATGCTGTGAGTCCAAAGGAAGATTTGCAAAGAAACCTGCTCCAAAGACTTTCTAATGGCCAGATAGTATGAAGTAAATCAGTAACGTATCTAAAGCTGTCGTATTTGTTCCACAGGCAGCAGAGCTGGACTCAGGGAAACAGTCCATCAGAGGAGAAGTGCCCACACAGCAATATTATACCACACTTCCAGCTTTCCATCAGCAGGATTATCGCAGGGCACAGGAAAGCCTGAAAGACGTGTCTGCCATCTAACTTACTAAGAGAGGTTCAGCAGCTGCCAAATGCCTGTCAATTTCGGTCTCTGAGGTGATGCTGCCTTCTGATCTTGTTGGAGTCTTTATCTTCTCGATTAGGGCTCGTAGGACTTGAGTGGCAAGCAAGGGGTCTCCCCCCAGAGATCTCCACTGCTCAGCGGTGTCACTGCAGTTTAACAGAAGTTACAGGTGAGCCCTGGACACTTTTGTGGCTCACCCTGAATGTGTCATATTTTAGCAAAGACCAAATGTTCTCCTTGCCTATGATGAGAGAGTTAGGAGTCCTGTCCTCCTTTAATGCTCGTCATGTTTAAATATTGAGTTTCCAGTTACAGAACTAAGTTAAGTGACCTAGTCCTCCTGCAGCCTAACCATTAATACTAGACTTCAGAAGGACAGGACACAGAGCGCCAACCTCACTTCCTCTTTTCTCCACTTCCCAGTCAATATGGAATCATGAGCATGTGGCTCCCAAAGAGCTAGGGTTTGGAAGGCAAGTGGATGAAAGAAAAGCCAGATTCCTACTCGATGGACATACAACTATGAGAACGAATGTTCATGGCCATCCTAGGTCCCCTTCACAAATGGCGTCCCTACCCTCTGTTTGCCAGAAGCTGGGACTGGGCAACAGGGGATGGATCACTTGACAATGACCTGTTGTGTTCATTTCCTCTGGGGCATGTGGCACTGGTCACGGTCGCAAGACAGACTACGGGGCTAGATGGCCTTTTGGTCTGACCCAGTATGGCTGTTCTTATGGTCTTAGATTCCAGCACTGATAACTGATACCTCAGTTAGGGATCTTGAAATGAAATGATGGATCTGCTTCCAGTCCACTTTTAAGTACCAAGGATGGCAACTCTGCTCTAGCAGCCACACCCTCACTGATACCAAGCAGAGGTCTGATGATAATATTGGCCCTAGTCTTTGCAATCAGCCAGGGATTTGCACCTGAAGCTGTCATGCTACCAGGAAACCAACAGTCACTGCTCATTTCCAGAGTGAGCTCAATTCAGGCGTCTAGAGAACCAACAGCCACTGCTCATTTCCAGAGTGAACTCAATTCTGGCGTCTAGAGAGGTAGATGTTTCCAACAATACACTCCAGTTATACCCGTAAAGATAGATCTTTAGGATGTCAAAGGAGCTATTCATGAATGGAAACAGAATGACACTTAATTTCTCTCCGCACCCCACCTTAACATGTTCTTGGACCTTCCTGCAGAAAGAGCCAGGCTATTAACCCTTAGGAATGATCCCAAACTGTTTGCGGCTTAAATGAAGCCCTACATCTCCTAGTAAAGCTGTGGGATCCATGTTTTACCAAGATGAATGCAATAGGTATCGGTATATACCTGTCCATCGGCAGACGTTTGCTGAGGAGGCTGGAGATCACTGCCTCTAGGTGATGGTGAGCTAGAATGGACACTGCCTCCACCAGGAACTGCCTCAAGCTGCCCTCCTGGATAGTAGGCATGTGGCGATATAGTATAGCCAGGATATCTGGCACCTGGAAGGAAAAAAACCAGAAAGAAATGTCCCTTTTTCTTTCTCTCCATTCACTCTACAGAATCAAAACCTTTATTTAGCCATTTGCTGCTTTTTTAGAAATGCCTCACTTCAAGAAGCAAATGTTCAAATACGTCTGCGTAACTTGAACCCACACAAATTGCCCACACACGGCTGTAAAAATTAACACTGACACACACATAGACATACCAGGTAATTTAATGTGGTGGTGCCCAGCTATGCATTACATAAACCAGTTCACATGCACAAAAGGTGGCTTTGCTTGCCCAGATTTTGCAGGTGTCATTTAAGCAGCCAAATCTGACCATTTGCCTCGAAGAATGCAGAGCTCATCAACAACCACAAGCACAAAATATGCAAGTGCTTTAAAAACAGTGTGTAAATGCCTGGGACTATGAACAGGTGACTACCTCTCATATTCATTCCTAGCCCTTCACATCTTCAAAACACTGTGCAAACATGGCAGTTCTGCTGCGAGGGTTCCCTGTCCTGAGGCCTTTCACCAGCCTTGTTAGAAGATTTGTGGAGTGCTCCTTTCATCTAGCCCTGATGTACTGGGCTCCAGAATAAGGCATATAAATAGTGGATCCCAAAGACACTAGAGTTTTCTCCCTCCTTCCTTCTCTTCTTAAAGGGTAAGTCTACACAGCAAAAAAATCCCACAGCAGTGAGTTTCAGAGCTCAGGTCAACCTGGGCCTGTGGGGCTTGCACGATGGGGCTAAAAGTGGAGCTGTTCCTGCTCGGGCTGGAGGCCAGGCTCAGAAACCTGGCAAGAGGGTGGCAATAGCCCAGTGCTCTTTTTAATCCATGTAGCCCTTAGCCATAGGCCTCCTAATACCTGGAGGCCTCCAAGTGCCAGTCATTCTATCTTCTTGTATTTTCCCTAGAGTCTGTTTTCTCAAGCCTTTCTTGGCTGAATACTGTGGCAACAAGCTAGACCAATAAAGAACCAACCATCTTCCTTTTCCCTTGGATTATCTCGGTCTACTGCTATTGATTCTGCCATTGCCTATCTTAGGGTAGGAACAGAGATGGAATCGACTCTATGTCCGAGGGGGAGAAACAGCAAGATTTTTCTTCCTTACACATGAGGGCAAAGATCAAAAAGCCTAGAGTTTAGGCAGAAAAGCTCTCCAGTTCCCAGTTTTACCTTGTCCAGCATGGCATCTCCACACTCCTTCAGGATGATCTTCATCCATAGTCCAGCTGCCGTGGCACAGGTGGGGCTAGCAGACAGCAGACCACCCAATGTGGCCGCAATAAAGTCTGTGGCCTGTTCGGAGGGAAAGTACTCACTAACAACCTGGGAACAAATCAAAAACAGGAGAGACCGCAATGATGTTTGGCTCCAGCACTTTTAAAAATGGAAAAAAAGATATACCTGCATCAGCAAATGGTGAATTAGCCTCCTGTCTAGCTCGCCATTTGGGATTACAATTCTCTCTCTAGTCTATAGACTACATTTTTGTATTCTACACTAATGATATCAGGTTAGAGGCAAAGACTCTGTTGCATAGTTAGCACAACATTGTACTGGATAGGCAGGAGGTAAGTTTCCCTTTGTAGTCTCTTACATACACTGCATCTTTTTACAGCATATAGAAGGCAGTCAAGAGAGGCATGCACACAAATATCGGCGAAGGCAAACCCACAAGGTGACGGAATGAATCCTGGGTGGTTTCTCAGCTTGATGTTCCACTAACACAGTTTTTCTCCTCGATGGCTGGATGGCAGGGCCGGCTCCAGGCACCCGCCGAGGAAGCTCGTGCTTGGGGCGGCAGATTGCAAGGGGCGGTGTTCCGGCCAATCTTAGGGCGGCATGGGGGCTCTTTTTTTTCATTATTTTTTGTGCTTCACCGCTCCGGATCAGTGAAAAAACAAGAGCCGACCCTGCTGGATAGGTACATGCGTGTGCATCCGCGTGCACATTTTCATGGGCGTGCAACGTTCTGTGGAATCTGGTTTTTACGTGGCATTCAGAGCACACATCTATGAAAAGCATCTTGCTGGTTTCTAGCAGCCAACGCCCCGCTCCCACAGCTCGCTCCGAGTACGGAAAGAGCAAATGTCAAATGAACGGTGCCCGGTCACTCGCACATCCGCACAAGCTTTTTGAGTCAGTTACCCTGGCCATTTTGGAAGATGCCTGAAACAGAGCCTCGGGGTCTGGAGCTCTTAGTGCTTCACGGAGACATCTCAGCTCCTCCTCTGCTGAGCCCAGGTTTATGGACTGGCCTGGAGTGGAGAAAAGGAGAAAAAGTACTGTAAGGATTAAGGAAACTGAACCCCTACTGCATGGATCTTCATACGGGAGGATCCATGTGCTATGTTGTCATCAGCATAGTGTAAAATCTTGGTCCCACTGAAGTCAATGGCAAAACTCCTGTTGACTGGAATGGAGTCGGGATTACACCCTAAAATGTCTGAACGTTAAGAGTAGTGGTATGTTATTGTGAATGATCCAGGATTGAACAAGCACTGTATTCAGCTTGGAGCAGCTTTTTGTGTGTGTCTGGTTGCAGCAGTCTCTCTGCTCTCACTATTTACATCTAAGCTCCTCTTCAAGTACAACTCATGCAGGTAGATCAGAGGTTCCAGTTTAGAGGTGAATCCCTCCACCAAACTCTCCTTGTAAAAGAGACGGGGATAGACAAAAAACTTTGGCAAGAAACCCAGGCTCATCATCAGTCACTTCTAAACAATGCTGGGATTACTATGTTGTACATTCAAAGGTTGGAGTCCCTTATTCTGTTTCTGAATCACCAACACTGTTTTTAGGACTGATTAAGAATCATTGGAAATAGGATGACCAGGGGTCCCGATTTTATAGGGACAGTCCCCATTTTGGGGTCTTTTTCTTAGATAGACTCCTCTTACCCCCCACCCCCTGTCCCGAGGTTTCACATTTGCTGTCTGGTCACCCTCATTGGAAATGGCCTTAAGCGATAACCAAGCTCTATCCTTTAACATCTAGCCATTAGGTGAAAAGAATATCCTACTCTTTCACAAAGGGGAAAAATGGCCTCTACTTACTCCAGTAGCTCGGAAGGCTCATGCCAGAGGGCTGCTGGAAGAACTTTTTGTTTACGGAATTATTCCAGGAAACCCCTCCAATCCAGCCAGTGGCAGGGTAAAGAGAATGAAAATGTTTAGTACCAAGGGCTTGTCTCCATGGAGATATTCAAGAAAGCTAATCCCCATTCATTTTCAAAATGCATTAGTTAAACTTCATTCAACACCTGTGGGGACACACTTATTTAGAATTAAAGTGGCCTTCATTCAGGTTAGTTTCATTCATGGAATTCACTACAATTAATAAGGCCCATTTTAATTCAGAATCAGAGCATCCACACATGTGTTTAATGCCATTTACCTCATGCACTTGAAATGTACACCTTTAGTTCATTTGGATTAACTTTCCTTACTGTCCCTGTGTAGACAAGCCCTAAGGAATTTAGCCCTTATCTACCTATATGCAGACCATTTATTAGTTGTACAGTTCCCAAAAGTGTGCTAGGCTCTTTACACATCAGAATCTACTCTTCTAATGAGGTATTTACAAGATGCCCACCATTCTGTTATCTAAGCGACAATAGACAGGACAGAAAGAACTAGATAGGCAGACAAATGGACATTACAACAGTGAAAGAAGGTGAAGAATTCCTTATACCTGCTAATGGTCTCCTCACCTTGTATACAGAGAAGGCAGCGGATACTGTCAACCACCCACTGACGGGACGTGGCCAGCGAATCACAGCTGTATGGTGCTATTAGTCCAATCAGAGATCCAAACTGATCAAAAGTTCCCTGAGTCTAATGAAAAAAGAACAAAGAACGAAGAATGAATGGTCTCCAGTTGGACTAGACTTCACTTGCCATCCTTATTGTTCAGACCAGTCAGCTCTGTGTTTTTTGGGGAACCAGGGCACAGTATCTAGCCTGTCTGACTCATGAAAGACACCCTCCGCCCCCACCAGTCTCTGTTTGAACCAAAACCCATCAGAGAAAAGGCTTGCAGAGAACAATGAAGGGTGTTGGGAGACACACCTACACCCCTCCTGAGAAGGGTGACAAGATTAAGACATCTCCATTTGAATACAGAGTGAAGAACAGAGACAACTCCCCTAGCCTCATCTGCATGAAAGATGGGATAGGAATTAGCATGAAGAATGAGGAACAGAGAACCGCACTGAACTCTGGGACCAGAAAAGCAGGGACGCATTGCATCATGGGAATCCCTGCTCCAGATGCTAATGAACCTATGCCTGCACACACCTAGCTCAGCAATTATCAGACCAATTCTAGTAATAAATCTTTATTATCCTAAAATACTGAAGCAGCCTAGTTGCCTTGTGAGCTCCCTGGAAAAAACCACCACCCATAGCCAAGAGTGATCAGCTCCTATTGTCTAGCCTAAAGAAAACCCTTGAAAACCCATTAGTTTACCCATAAACAAATCTAGTGTTCTCCCTTGAACCATTGTATTTTCTCTACAAAACCCCCTACCTATGCCCAAGTAAGGGGATTCCATCTATGCCCAAGTAAGGGGATTCCTATGCCCAAGTAAGGGATTCCATCTCCTGACTGATTGTGATGGGGGCTCTGCCTGTCTCCAGCACTCAGGACCCTGAGCTACCACCATTACCTGGGAACCCCACCCAGTTCAAGCCTCATGGAGTGGATGAGATTTCCCCCCCCTCGCCCCTCCGTTTTCTTTTCTTCCTCAGGTATTAACCTTTCAAATGTAACCATTATGTTTGTTTAGCCCTCCTTGTGTAGTTATCACTATTATTCAATAAATAACTTTTATGGTTCAGCTGGTTGCTTCTCTCTCCCTCTCTCTCGCTCTCCAAATTTTACTCTGTATTTTCCACTTTCCCCATTTACTCTGCAGCAACCCTTCTTTTACCTAAGCTAAAGGTCCCGGTAGCGCCCAAAAATACTGTGGGGTTTGCTCATGAAGTGGGTTACTACCAGTACAATTGTAATGTGGAAGTGGGATAGGGATGTGTTAAACTTGGGGCACATAAGAGGGGAGCAGCTGAAAGTGCTGCTTAACCCAGCCCATTGAGTACAGGGCCATATGAGAGGATCAGCTGGAGAGGGCTGATGGACCTGGTCCGCTCAGACTTGCTCTGCTAGTGTGAGCGTACGTGCGTGCGTGTTTATCTAGTTCTAGGGCTGGAGGAACCCAGCCCTGGGGAACCGAGGGCCTGCAGGGTAGCTCCATTGGGAGGGCACTTGCAGAAGGAAGGAGTAGAGCTCCCTATGAACACACAAGTGACATAAGCAGCACATTAATAGAATTACAGACACCCTCCCCAAGAAGAGTAACCCTAATCAATGAGCCTACCCCAAAGTAACAGGCACATCTGGTAACATTGTGCCCCTGATTCCTGTACTGTACTGGGTAATGCACATTGGAAAACATAATCCCAATTGTACATAGAAATGGATGGGGTCTAAATTAGCTGTTATCACCCAAGAAAGAGACCTCAGAGTCATTGTGTACAGTTCTCTGAAAGCATCCGCTCAACATGCAGTCAAAAAAGCTAACAACATGTTAGGAACCCTTCGGAAAGGGATCGATAAGAAGACAGCAAATATCATTATGCCACGATAGGAATCTACAGGACCCCCACACCTTGAATACTGCGTGCAGTTTTGGTCATCTCATCTCAAAAAAGATGTGTTAGAATGGGAAGAAATACGGAGAAGAGCAACAAAAATTAGGCCTATGGGATAACTTCTCATCCAAGGGAGATTAAAAAAAGAGCGACTTTTCAGCTTGGAAAAGAGACGACTCAGAGGGAATATGCTAGAGGTCTATAAAATCATGACTGGTGTAGAGAAAGTCAATAAGGAAGTGTTATTTAGCCCTTCACCTAACACAAGACTGAGGGGTCCCCCAATGAAATTAATAGGCAGCAGGTTTAAAACAAACTAAAGGAAGCATATCTTCACACAATGCAGTCAGAAGACAGGATACTGGGCCAGATGAACCATTCTTTTGCGGGAGGCAGGTTAGCCATTCTTATGTTTTATGTTCTTAGCTGGTTAAATAGAAATTTTCCTTTACCACCCTGGGAGCATAAGAACCAAGAATGCATTTGTGACACTGGCAGACCAGGCAACCTGGGTATGACCCATAATAACTTAACAAGAGGCACTTCCACTGTATCAAGACAGTTCACTTGCATGTGAATTTCAAAGAGATGGATTAGACTAGCAATCCTCAACTCATTAAAAAATGAACAATAGATGCTAAGTCTATTTGTCTGTGTTGATCTATACGCGGTTAGAAGTTTCACAATGTAACCAAATTAGCTTGTCGATGCTCATTCCCTTTCAGGTCTTCATTATGTATGCAAGGTGTTCAGTTAACCTTAAAATCAAAGATGTAAGATACTGCAGGAAACTAATAATTTCTACATTGTTTTCAGCTTAACTCTCTGTGTTATAATGGAAGAACGGCTAATCACCTTATGCGAATGAGTAACTAGTTTACTGTGTATGCACAGGAAATAGAAGATTAGCTTCAAAGCAAAGTACAGGAGGCGATCTGCATTGCCTAGTCTTTCTCGGGGGAAGGTCCTGCTGTAACCATTTTTGTGAGGTAGGCTTGTCAGCCTGCTAGAATAGCTAGAAAAGAGAAGGCTCGGGCCTCATCCTGTCATCTTTAGTCTGCTGAAACTTTGAACAGGGAAAGTGTAAGCCATAGGACAGAGAGCTTCCAAATCATCATTTGAAAGAACCTGGAAAATGCATGGAAAAACTAACAGTCTTTACATCTAAGCTACCTTTGGATTCTGATCTGTTGGGAAGATTCCAGAGAGACTTGTACAAGCCAGCAGTTTATTCCATCACTGTTGTGATCCTGAACTATGAACATTGACAGTCACTTGTATGGATATTGATCTTTTAACCATTTGTAACTCTCTTCTTTCTTTTAAGAAGAAATCTTCAATTTCGTTATTAAGGATTGGCTGGCAGCATGCTATTTGGGAAAGACCGGAGATTCACCTTGACCTGGGGATAAGCATCTGGTCCTTTATGATGGGTGAACCTCACATATGGTGAATCAGGTTTTCAGTAACCCCTCACTATATTAGACTGGGCTGTTTAGATGGGAGCCTAGGTCTGGAATGGCAAAAGGGACCGTGTTTGGCATTTTGTAAACTAGGGTGGAAGCTCTTTTGCTGTTGAGTTGGTGCATGTAATTCTAGAATAAGCCATCAGTTTGGGGGATTGTCTGTCCTCTACTTCTTGCAGTCTGCCCGGAGTGTGGTCACAGCATTGTTGTGTAAACCTCTCTCTTATGGAAGCAGAGGGATCTTAGTCACTTTGAGATCCCAGCTGCTGCCCTGGAAGCTTTTTTCATGCATTTGCGTTGAGTGTCAGATCGGATATAAGCAGGGAAGTCAGCTCAAGGAAGAGGAAGGCTATACTCACTGTGCTATGAACTGTCTCTTGATAGGCAGTCAGCAGCTGAATGGTGGCCTGCAAGGCCCTTTCTCTCTCCCACTCCTTCTCTGAATGGAGCCATGTCTCTAGTAGCTGTTGGTAGAGCAGGGGAATGGACAGAGTTAGTACCAGAAAATCCCTCCCAAAAGTTCCTCTTAAACAGGTTTAATTGTCACTAAAATCCCTCTCCAAAGCACCGGACCTCCATGGAGCGAAGGAATTACATGTCTAATGGAAGTGCCAGGGACCAGATTCACCTCTGAGTGATTGAAGACAAAGGAGTTACATGAGAGATGAACCTGGGCCTGTGTACGTGATGTCTCCTGTAGACTGTCTGATGGGAGCTGTCTACCACATTGCATGCTGTTTGATGTCTGCTGCTGTGTTGTTTCCTGGGCAACTTCTCCCACGTTGAGTGGCCAAATGACAGAGAGGAGCGTTTCTTTTTATTAATTTGAAGAAGAGCAGAGAAGTCCCCCCCCCCAGCCCAGCTCCTTTTAGAACTTCATTTTATACTGAAGGTGCATCAAACTCCCCAGCTCTTCAAGATATTCTGTTCATGTCTGAGGAACAGGAAGTCTCCTCTGGATGAGTTTCCATACACAGGGCTTAACTCAATATGAATGAATTCCTCTTTGAAGAAGTGATCAGTTTCAACTGGTTCTCTTGGATTTGGCTACTGCAGTGGTGATTTTCTTGCTGGTCCAAGTAGTGTCAACTACATTGTAAGAAGTTGGTCCCAATCCAGCCCTGGCATAAAATGGCATAGCTTCTGTGGATTTCAGCGGGGCACATGCCTGCTTATCCCAGGAAGAATTTGGTGCTTTTTCCCCCCGACAATTCACTCCACTGTGGAAAATTCCTCCACAACTGAAGCTTGACTCCCTAAATCTCTGACTCTTCCCTGCAGTAACAGAACAACAAACAAACAAACAAACAAACAAACAAACAAACAATCTTCACCATGGTTCAATGGTCTACTCACTTGAAACATTTCCTGGAACCATTGTGCGGTTGGTTCTTCCTCCAGCAAAGTCTTCATTAGCTTGCCAAGGGCTTCCAAGGACTCTACGTACAGTGACTGAAACCAGAAGAGAAGGAGTGAGGCTCAGCACAGATAATTTGTGTGTGTGTGGGGGGGCGACGACTGGGGGCTGGGGAAAGCTAACCATAACCTTGCCAGGGAGGCCATGTGTGACTTCCATCACCCAGTGCCTGCTGGGCAGAAATACAGTGGATGGTGCCTGAGGAGAATTGTTGTCACGTACCTGTATAGGCAGAGCATCCTTTGCTGTCTCTTTCATCATCTTCTCCAGGGGAGGGAGGGGAAACAAACTTTTGAAACACTGATGAAGGAGCTCACGGTTTTCCTTCAAGGTCAAAGATGGTTTGAGTTTGCTGGCAGAAGAAAGAGAGAGAGAGAAAAGTCATGCATTAGACTCAGTACCAGCTCCAAGTAAAAGAAATGGGTCCAATGACTGGAGATTGTCTCAATCTAAAACCCTAAATGCAAACAACCCTTCACTTTGCAGCTGAGCACCTCTTTGCACCTCTATTAAGTATTGGCTCATTGAGAAGTAAAGCTAAAGCTTCAAGTCCCCTTTTTAGAGAAACCCACTAGCTTCCTTCCCCCTACCAGCAAGCCAGACACCTCCCTCCCCATCTGAACTCTCCTGCATTGGACTGCATGCCCCACAACCTCCAAGTTTGTGTCTTTCAAGCACAAACCTCCAAATGGACACATTCAAACCCTCAAGAACTAAAGTTCTGCTGGTGAGCAGCATGTGAGCCAAACCCGGCAGGCATCAAACTGCTCCCAACCTGGCACTCATGAACTAACAAAGACGACGTCACAGTGCCAGGAAATATGGCAGAAAATAGCCTACCTCAGATGTCTAATGGCAAGAATTGCCTTGTAGCGAACTGGAGATGCCAGGGAATCCAGTGGTTCCTTTTTAATGAAGTCCTGAAATGCACGAATAGAGAAATTAAAAAAAATGGGAAATGGATTTGAAAGGCAGAGAGGCTTTCCTCTCACACCCTGAAACAGGGCCATATGCCAGGTCTGTAATAAACAGACACCGTGCTCGGCAGGCTCTCTGCCTCAGAAATGGACCGTAGGGCCATCTGCAGGCTATACGGAGGACAGAAAGATAACTCCCCAGACACAAGCCATTCCTGCCACTTACAGCCCACAATAGGTCGGCATCCCTGCCAAGCTCAGAGTGGACCCAGCAGCATTCTGGGTGCCGTGCAGGTAGCTCATGAGACTGCAGTGGTACAGTCACAGCCAATGGATAAAACAACATCTACCTGGAAACCCAGTCTGATGACATTACAACAAACTCCTTTGTACTTCAGTCCTCAAAGCTCCTCATCACTCACCAGCATGTAGCCAAGGAGCTCCAGTTTGTAAGAGAATTCGAACTCCTGGGAGTCTCTGGTCTCCAAAATGGCACAGCTAATCTCCGTGACATTCTGGATGAGGGTTAATTTTAGGTGCATGTCCTACATAATCCAGAAGGAGAAACAAGAGGATGTGGATGAGAAACGGAGAGAAGAACCAGAGTCCAGAAGATAAAGATCAGGAATTAAATCTAGCCACAGGAGAGGAGAGAGCTGTCCACAGACCCCAGAAGGCAGAGGACCCTGGCTCTGCACCCACCTCAGAAGAAGAGAAAAGCCAGGTTCATGAAAGAAATCCAGGGCCACTTACACCAGAGCAGCCAGGACTCCTGCTTGATGTGGCAAGGAAATCAAGCTCTGTGCAATTTAAACAAGCAACTTGTGGATAGAAAAGGGAAGAGCTGAGGGCAGATTATTTAGAATTTACCTTGTTTGTAAGAGCAATGCCCAGCACCTGAAAAACAAAATGCAAAACAGCTATTAGCAATGTCTATAGTCCCACATAACACACATCCTCAAAATGGCCTGGCTGGTGAATATGGAGCAGAGAGAAATCATGATTGTTAAATCTTCCAAAAGGCAGGAAATGTATCCAGAGGGGGTGTTTTGCAGAGGTCAAGATCAGGGGCCATCCTATGGAATATTTGCATTTGTGAACTTCTGGAAGATATCCGTTTGGTTCAACTGTGATCAACTTTTTTGACAAAGGCTAAATGAGATTCTCACTTAGACAGGGCAGAATTGAATGGCAAAGTGACGTGGCGAGGTTGCACTGAGAGGAGAGTCAGTACCAGCAGTCAGACACCTAGGGAACAGAAATAACGAGCACACAGACAAACAAGACGACAGAGAAGAGGGAAGGGAAGTAGTGAGTCCAAGAAACAGAGTGACAGCAAAGAAACTAAATACAAGTTAGCACCATTCTCTCTTGGCTAGAAAAAGATAGAGCTAGATACACATACATATTAGGGGAGTTAGAGTGTTATTCTGAATAGCCTGAGTGTGACTCCATGTGAATTACTGTGCAGCTGTGCTCGACAGAATTTCAGAAGACTATAGAAAAACTAGAGAAAACACAAAGAAGAGCAACAAAAGTGATACAACATGTGACAGCTCACGCTCCATCCATTACAGTTTTAAATTTCAGTTATATGACAAATTATTGCTCAAAGGAGAGTTTTAGAAAATACAAGCCCTCTCTCTATAAACTCAGAGGCAATTCTATAACTTCAGGGTAATGCCCCTCACAGTTGTCATGCAAAGGCTCTTACCTGACAACTGGTTCTGTAATGGTGAATGATGTTCCTTGTGATGTCTGCCTCTACTCGGGAGAGAAGCTGCTCTTTTGGAGCATGGACAGCCACGTTGCTGTATGTCAGCATCAGGGTGCGGCGAGTCTTGCCTCTTGTCCCATGGTGGTAATCCTAGACAATAGCAAACATCACTAGAGACAAGTTCTTCTGATTCATTTGGCCTTGGAATGAATCAAACATTGGTGGAGCCGGGCCCCCGAGCCTTGAATACTGCTGGAGCCCGGGCACCATGAGCCCATAGAACTCGCCGCCCCATCGCCATCATTCCCACTGGGTAACTCTGGCCCAGAGAGCCGAAAAAGGCTGAACCGACAGCAGTGGAGTACACGGGAGCTTAGTCATTGACACTGGTGGGTACAAGATCAGGCGCTAAATGTCTTGCCTAAGGCTGCACAGTGAGTAAATGGCAGAGCCAGCAATGGGAGCCCAGAGGCCTAGTCTCCTGCCCTATCCTCTAGATCAGTGGTGTTCAACCAGGGGGACTTCTGTACCCCTGAGGGTCTGCAGGGGTCTTCCAGGGGGTATATCAACTCATCTAGATATTTGCCTAGTTTTACAGCAGACAACAAAGAAAGCACTTGCAAAGTTACTAACTCAAATTTCATACAATGGCTTCTTTAGACTACTCTATATACTGCCCACTGAAATGCAGGTACAATATTTAGATTCCAGTTGATGTATTTTCTAATTCTAGGGCAAAAATGGGAAAATAAGCAGTCTTTTTTTCAGGAATAATGTGCTAGGACCCTTTTATAATTTTATGCCTGATTTTGTAAGCAAGTAGTTTTTAAGTGAGGTGAAATTTGGGGGACACAAGACAAATCAGACTCCTGAAAGGGGGACACTGATCTGGAAAGGTTGAGAACCACTGCTCTAAATCAGAGGTTCCCTAATTGTCATCCGTAGACCACTGGTGGTCTACCTAAAGCGGGTTGGTTAGCCACATGTTGCTTGCAACACCTCCTCATTTCCAGCTACTAACCTGGAATAAAAAACAGCTAAAAATACCTTCAATGCTTTTCCATGCAAGCAACTGATGTAGTTCCCACACATTGTGCATGGGAGGGGCGCTCAAGCCATGAGACATCAGACGGTAAAAATCATTTGAGAGAACCCCAGCTCCACATCGTGCTCCTGTCTGCTTAACGGCAGGCATCACGTGGAACGCATACACTGGGGGACAATGCTAGCTGACCGGAGCAGACACTACCGTGGGGCTGCTGCCCCTGCTTTAGAGGGAGAGGAACTTTGAGATAACCCCTGGCTCCTTTACCTTCAGGCGGCTGACGAACCCAGAAATCTTAACCTGGCTCATTGCAGCCCCAAACTCCTGAAGTGCCTTCAAGGTGAGGTCCAAGTGGCTCGCAGCACAGACTGCGAGGATGGAAACGACTCCCTGTCACCCAAGAGAAATACAGGTTAGGATCGAACCAGGTGTCTGATAGAGCCCACGAGTCCATTCCTTTCACCCAAAGTGGTGTAAAGTGCCAATCAGGCCTGAGACACATGGGGAGCGGGCGCTGAGTGAAATAGCAATCAAGAGGATAGGAAGCAAAATGGCATCTGTCCCAGGCCAACTCAGAGCTGAGCCCCACAGGGAGCATTCCGGGATTACTTGGTAAAATGGGGAGAGGGACAGCGGCCTCACCTGTCTCTCAGGGGCTTCCATATAATCTGCTGTCGTCAGAAGTGTATGAATCTGTGATTTAACATGGACCAGGTCCTGACAAGCTGCTAAGGACGTTCCTAGCGCCTTATACAGGAAACTCTGAAAGAAAGAGACCAGCCCTGGGATATCAGAAACACAACGTGCCTGTCAGTACAGACCCAGCTCAGCAACACTCAGGAAGGAACAAGACAGCCAAGTCCAAGCACCCATGCTGCAGAAACATCCCATCGTCTAGCCCAGCCAGAGAACCAACAATACAGTACAGACAAGCAGCCTGTCCAAGCAAATATTGGAAGGGCAGGGGGGCAAGAGAGCAGGGAATAAGTACAAACAAATTTTATACGCAGAATAAAATATCAAATAATGAAACCTTGAGAGAAGTCTTATGCAGCCCTCCAATCAGAATTTCAGGGGAAAATAACTAGAAACTAAACCTTAACAGAGAACAAACCTTCTCTTTGGAGGGGCTGGCATAGCCGGCCATCTGCCAGCTCAACTCAAGGGATATCTGGCTGCTCCAGGCACTGTCATCTATCATCTCCAGAGATGTTCTTAGGAACTGCGTGTAAAACCAGAGTTAAAGCAGATGGTTAATTGCAAGAATGTGGGGGCTGTTGTGGGGTTTGGGGTTTTGTTTGGTTGGTTGGTTTTTGCTTCCTTGTTCTGTTGTAAACTTTCCAATATTCAGGTGTCCTGGGAAGATTATTTCCCTATTGAGAACTATATACATTGACAACCCAGACTTCCTCTGCCTCTTGTTCTTGAACCTTTGCCTGAGGATTCCTCTCAGTCCCCAAACCCAGATGGACAGTGAATTGGAGAATGAGATGGAGCCAAGACATCTGACCATCGAGGAGTGATTTTCCAGTGGATGGACGATGGCTCTAGTCAACTTTGAGCAAAGGGCCCTGGACTACGAAGGACCAGGCACCTTCTCTGAAGTGCTATGGACCCTTTATGACACCTCCCAAGGTACCCAGGGTTGTGAGGGACCTCACTACCACCTGCCCTTAGCATGAGGAAGCCTTCTCTGTACCTGCCAAGTGTCAGCTCCTGACTCTGCCAGTCACAGGAAACACAAGCACACCCTTCTCACCCCGTCCAGGATCCACTGTCCTTCCACAGATAAGCAATCAGTACACTCCAACCGCTCGTCCTCTGGACATCCCCAGAATGTCCAGCCCCTGTTCCACTGGACACTCACAGAATTCAGAGGTTTGCTACACACCACCTTACCAGTTTCACCTCAGCATCACCGCTCCATTTCACACACTTCGATACATTGACAGTGAAAAGAAGTAGAGTTTAATTCACCAAGATCAGAGATTTGAGAAGCAGCAAGAATAATTAATGTACACAAATGGTTACATAAAAATAAAATCCTAACACACTTCTAGAGCTTCAACTTAAAGAACCAAACAGTCCCCTGTCTCACAAGGGATAGCTCCCCCAAATCTCTCTCCCAGCAGGAAACACCCAGACCAAATGTGATCCTCCATTCATAAGACAAGCCAGTTGGCAATTTGTCCAATAGGTGAAGGATACCTGGTGCAGGATACCTCTGGACCTCCAGATATAGTTCCAAGCATCCATTGTCTGCTTGTAAACAGGGTACCCCCTATTGTTTGTTTGTTTTTCTTGTCTCGAATCTCCTCTGGAGACTTGCAATCACTTGATTAGAATTTTGCTCTATTGATTAGCATTCACTGTGAATAATTACTCAGTCTACATACAGCCATTCAAGCAGCTAAGCATCTTCTGCCTGAAAGAAACTTCTTTATCACCTTCTGGTGACCTGCCCCAACGCACAGACCTTCAAAGCATCAATTTCAGTAGACAACCATAACGCCTTAGATATTATCCATCCAGTCACTGTGCAATGATTATGAGGATTATGCAGTGTGGCACAGGCATCTAGGAAAGGCTTTACATGACACCCTTTGATGATATAGAGATCAGATCCAGGGAATCCTGGGAACCCTATGCACTCCTGTGGCCTCTGCAAGTGGGTACCCAAAGGACCCGGGGTCACACCCTCAACTCCCATTGAAGTCAGCCAGAGGTTAGTAACTCTCAGCACTTTGCTGTTTCAGGCCCAACTTTTGAACAGCAGCCAGGAAATATCAGAAACCTCACAAGAGAACCTAATCTTAGTTGATTTTGGAGCCCAAAGAATTTCAAATGAGGCTGGATCTGGAATGGGAAATTTTAGAGTGTAATCCAACCCCAAATGGAATTCCAAACCTTCTGGGGCTTCTTTGTCACTAGGTCCTTTCCTTTCATTTTCAGCCCTCGCCATAAAAATCTTCCTTGTCTGGATTTACATGAGGCTGTAAAGAGCTCTTTCTGACCACAAAGACTTCTCCATGAGATACAGACACCAAACCTTGTCTTGTCTCTTTTCCTCTTTGGGTTTCTCAGAGCAAGTTTTCTTTTGAGTGGCAAATAGAAAAAAAATCCTTTAGACGTCCCCCAGTGATGCATTAGCACCATTAGCATGCTGGGTTTCTGGTTAAGTTTTGTGTTGTTCCCAGGGGTAACACAGAGGGATTTATAACTAGAGCTGGTTGAACAATAGTAAGGCCATTTCACAAAACAAGTGGGATTTTTTTGTTTTCTTGATTTTTCAACATACAAATGAAAAGTGAAAACACAAAAATATTTTGCTTTTCAAAATCAAAAATGACCATTATTCAATTCTTTGTTTTCCCCATTTCCTTCCCTTTAGCCCTCATCCCCGTGCTTTTTTCCCCCTCTTCCACTTTGTGATTGAAAAGCGGGGGGGGGGGGGGCTGTGAGAAGGAGACAAACAGCAAAGCAACTGGAAAAAAAAATCAGCTTCAGTTTCAAAAAACTAAACATTTTCTATTTGGGTTGGGGTTATTTTGTTTTGGGGTTTTTTTGTGTGTGTGTTTAAAAAAAAAAAAAAAAAGAACCCTGAAAAATTTGAAAATGTCCCATGAAAATAAAAAGGCCGTTTTTAATTGAACAAAAGTTGCAAATGAAATGGTTTGACCAGCTCTGCTTATAATGAATAATTTATCATTATTTTTTTCCCCAGCTGATATATTTGGAGGGGGAAGAGAGGACTGTGACAATACATCTGAAAGCCATCCTCTACCTGAAGCAGCATGTGCTCCCACCGTGCATGGTCCAGGGAATTCTCTGTGTTTCCTATAAAGCAGGAGGCAAAACAATAATGTCACCTAGATTAGCAAGAAGAGTCATCCCAGGTATCTCCTTTGCAATCAGTCCTTCTAAAACTCCTGGTCTGCCAAGCTGTAACATACCTGGGCTTTCAAGGCGAAATGGGACTGTACCTATTGGGTTCTGGGAGAGTCACCCTGCTCCTGTCCTGAGGGGCTTAAAACAGCCCTGGGAGAGGGCTGTAGGAGGGAAAGAGGTGAGAGGTTTTTCGCAGGAGTGGGTGGGTGAGATTCTGTGGCCTGCATTGTGCAGGAGGTCAGACTAGATGATTATAATGGTCCCTTCTGACCTTGATATCTATGAATCTATGAAAGGGATTAACAAGAGCTGGGCTGACAGGGAAAGCAGCTATAGCTGTAGCCAGGGTAATCAGGGCCCAGCTGGCCCTTATAAGAGGGCCGTGGGCCAGTAGGAGAAGGTCTTTCTCTCTAGTTTTGAAGGAAGTAGGGCCTGCCTGCAGAAAGGGTACTGGGAATGAGGGTGGGCTGGGCTGGGGAAAGGCCAGAGGAGCAGGGAAGCTCTAGGCTGGCAACTCCCCAGGCTATCGGGCCTGGTCCAAAGCCCATAGGGGTACTGGGTTGCAGGGAAAGGCAGCAGACCCAAACCCCCTTGCCTGTGGTGACTGGCTCTTACACTGCAATCTGCCCCAAGGTGCAGGGGCTTGATAATGATGATGCGCAGTAGCCCAGACTGAGGCAAGGTGGGGATTAGAGGGTTGGGCGTTCCCCAGAGAAGGGAGACCCATAGAGACTGAGGGGGTACTGCCAGGGTGCAGCACCCTGGGTAAAAAGGGCACCGGGGTCTGAGAGGGACACGGGCCTGCAGAGGGTGCTCTGTGCTGGAAAGAGCTAATTCCCAGATGGCCAACACGAGGCGCTGCAGGGGTGAGTCGTTGCGCCGTCACAGGGACCTGCGCCAACGTTCTTTGTTGGACCAACAGAAAATGTCCTGTTTCAGAGTAGCAGCCGTCTCAGCCTGTATCCACAAAGAGAAAAGGAGGACTTGTGGCACCTTAGAGACTAAGAAATTTATTGGAGCGTAAGCTTTCGTGAGCTACAGCTCACTTCGTCAGATGTTACGTACCCTGCTGGCATTTTTATTCAGGGTCCGTCAACCCACCAGGAGTGAGATGCTGAGCACTCCCAATTCCTCTTGACTTTAATGGGAGCTGAGGGTGCTGAGCACCTCACAAAACTCTTCAGCACATCAGAAGACTGGGTTTAGTAGGAATACAAACTTTTCCTGCAGAATCAGAGATTCTGGACTTGATCTGAACTGGATGTAAATCGGTGTAGCTTCACTGAAGTCAATGGAATTATACTGATTTACATCAGCTGAGAATCTGGCCCTGTTTCTGAGTGTCCAGCTCTAACCTAGCCTTCTTTAATGGCGGCACAGTGTAGTGCTGGGGACTCTGTACAGCCGCAGCAAGGAGGGAAGATACAGCTCATTTTTTAAAATCTTTTTTGGAATATCAAACCCGCTTGTCCATTGGGGGGTTCAACGTTCATGAGAAACATAGCGGGCTTGTGCTGCACCTAGGGTCTGTCCTGCTCCCCAGAGACTAGACAGGTGCAGCTACGTCACTGGAGCTCTGCTGGCATAACGCCATCGTGTAGACGCAGCCTGCGCTGACTGAAGGGTTTTTTCCATGGAGGTCAATAGAGTCATACCACTGTAAAATTGGTGAAAGACATTATTAGGCCCACAATACCTAGATTCTCCCTAGGGCACCCACTTGGCCAACCTAGCTTTTATGGCACAGGTTTCTTATGGGTTTTTTAATTGAATCCCCCTTGAAAGTAAGCGTGGGGTTTAATTTTCAGAAAAAGTCCATTTGCAAAATCAGACTCTATATGTAACCCCAAAATCTTTCACTAACCTCCAGCTTCATGCGTATTGACCTTCCCAAAAAATAACCTAGCAAAGGTGTGGGGGAAAGTGCTGTGACATTTCCATTCAGCTGAAACCTTCCTGGCCTGATTCTGCCCTGTTTGAATTGGCCTCAGTGGTTCACAGTTATCCAGAGGAAGGAAAAGTGTGGGCCTAGAAGCCCCATTTCAATTCCCCACTGTTCCCACGTACTGCAACAGGAATGGCACAACACACGTCAATACGAAGCTGCATTTTCTGGCTTCCCTTCTATTCTCCATGGACCACACTCCTCCTAACTAACACTTTACCTTCAATGTACTGCAGCAGAGATGGGATCTTTACTACCCACATCTGACCCACTGCTGCATGGACAGTTTGGTGCAGGGCCTTTAGTAACTGCAAGGCAGCACATCCGTGTCCTTCTCTTTCATAAGGGGATGAGGCTACTACCTGTCAATGAGAGAGAAAGAACAGGCTAAGTTTTGTCAGCACAATACCAGTTTGTTCCTGAGGGAGGGAATAGTTCAGAGACTCATTGTGGAGACAATCCAAGAGAGTTGTTGCTTCTACTGCAGTGCCTTCCTGAAGAAGAAAGCATTCTAGCTAGTAGGAGGATGCAGGACAGTGTGTCTCAGGAGAGGCCGGAGAGAGAGAGAGACCCAGTCATACACATTCCTCAGCCTAAGTCAAGCATCTAGCTACAAAACCAATTTGTAGAGTTAACTGTCCCATTCCACAGAAAACCTATTCTCATGGTCTACTCACCAGGAGTCGCGCCAGCAGCCCCTGGGGTGTAGGGAGTTGCACTAGGGAAAGAAACAGAATAGCGTTAATTATGCCAGGCTTTGCAGAGAGTCCTGCTGATGTTCTTCACCTATCCATTTCCAACATGCCCACCAATGTTGAATACAGCTGATAATAATTTGCATTTCCATAGTGCTTTCAGTCTGAGCATCTCAGAATGCTCTACAAACATGTATGAATTCCACCTCATAGCACCTCTGTGAGGTTGGCATGAATTACTCCTTCATTTCACAAGTGGGGAAGCTGAGAGAGAAAGATCAAGTGATTTCCCCAAGGTCACATCCGAATTTTGGTGGCGAGCTGGGAACAGAACCCACATTTCCTAGCTCCCTCCCATGGCCGTGTTGTAATCACAAGACCATCCCTCATGCATTTTAGCCTCCTGATTGCAGATGAGAGAACTGGAGCAGACTGAACCTGTTCATTTCATAGTGCCTGGAGAGAAGAAATGAAAGAGTTTCTCTTATAAACCTCGTCCACTGGAGTCGAGGCAAGCAGCTGCTTCTCCTTCCCGCTGCTTTTTCTCAGCCAGTTCCCTCAGGCATCTGCAAAGAGGCTTCAAAGTACCGGTGTACTGAGCTGGCACCACATACTCCAGCAGCCTTGGCCATAACACCTGCAGAGAAGAGCGAGACTGTTCAGTACGGAGCTATTTCCGTTCCCCCACCTCCAGTATCCTGCTGCCTGAATCCCTCCCTGCCATGTAGCTTCTCCTTTGATTCCTCACGGACCCTTCCCTAACCTATCACCTCATCTCTCTCTCCCCATTAGCTCACTCTACCTGTCTGGTGCCCCCTCACTCTGTCTTTTAAAGACACTATCTTGTTTGGTGAGTGCTAGGATATAGATATTCAGGCCTGTCTGCAAAGGCCTGTACTTTAAGAATTTAGGTGTATTCTTATCACTTGGCTAGTTATAGAGGTATAAAAGAAAGAATCAAAATCACTGTCTGCTGGTGTAAGAGCCTTCTCTTACTGTGACAGTCTGAGGCCCTCTTCTTAGGCTAAGGCCTTTGGCTAAGCAGCAGAGGCAGCCATAAGCCAGGAAGCGAACAGTCACATCCTCACATTCCAAACTAGTCACACTGAAATCAGGTGCTATTGGGCTGTTAGGAATACAATCCTGTCCTGATAGTGCCTATCACCTCCAGAGAAAGGGAAGGGCCTAGAAGATGTAAAAGGAAACTTACTTTGATAGCATCCTGTCTGGCAAGAACTCACTTATCAATACTGGGATGTGAAATCCTCACTTCTGTATTGTCTTGTCATTATCATAGAATATCAGGGTTGGAAGAGACCTCAGGAGGTCATCTAGTCCAACCCCCTGCTCAAAGCAGGACCAATCCCCAATTTTTGCCCCAGATCCCTAAATGGCCCCCTCAAGGATTGAACTCACAACCCTGGGTTTAGCAGGCCAATGCTCAAACCACTGAGCTATCCCTCCCCCCATTATAGTTCCCACTTTGCTATTGTTTGTCTGTATAATCTCTGTCTGGTTCTGTGCTTGGTCCTGTCTGCTGTATAATTAATTTTGCTGGCTGTAAACTAATTAAGGTGGTGGGATATCATTGGGTACATAATCATCTTACAATATGTTAGGATTGGTTAGTTAAATTTCAGGAACATGATTGGTTAAGGTAGAGCAAAGCAGAACTCAAGTTTTACTATATAGTCTGCAGTCAATCAGGAAGTAGGGGGGTGGGGGAAATGGGAACAGGGAATGGGGGTAAGGAAATTGGAATCATGTTTGGCTAAGGGCAGGAATGGGAACAGGGACACAGGTGTAAGGCTCTGTGGTGTCAGAGCTGGGAAGGAGGATACTAAGGAAGGAAACTGGAATCATGCTTGCTGGAAGTTCACCCCAATAAACATCGAATTGTTTGCACCTTTGGACTTTGGGTATTGTTGCTCTCTGTTCATGAGAGAAGGACCAGGGAAGTGAGTGGGTGAAGGAATAAGCCCCCTAACAGTGAGCAATTGGGTTCGCACCCAGAGATGAATCCTCTTTCCCAGCATTAGAGCATTATGGAGATATTTAGATCGTAACATAAGCTTACCCAGAACTTGACAGACCTATATAAGGCACAGTCCCAGCCCCAATATCTCTTCAAATCTAGGATCACCAACTCTACGTTTCAGAAGTATTCATGGGGGATCTAAGGGGAAGTTGTACTCAGACAGTGGAAAGAATTAAGAGACGATCTCTGCAACATGATTCCTTCCAGTTAAGTTGCTTTATATCTTTTCTCTACTGTGAACCGCTTACTCCATGATGAAGGGGTCACATCATCCCTGACATGAATTTGACATGCTGATCCTCCATTATGCTGACTGTGCAGAAGGCTTCCTTGTGGAGGGGTACAAGGAACGTAAGGAAGAACGTCCCTATTTCAAGAAGCAGTAGCAAGAGGTCACTTACTTGGGTCATTCCATTGACTGAGGTGTCCAGACATTGCAGGATGTCAATGCACAGGGTTTGGATCGTGCTTTCTTCCTCAACATCCTGGGTGAGAAGTGTTGTACCCTGCTGTGAGATAGCTACATAGGACTTATTCGCTAGTAGTAAGACACTGGCAATAGAACCAGTGTCCTTCTCTTACAAAGCCATCTTGAGCATTGACCTCTGCCTGCTTTTATACTGCACTGGAAGTGCACAAACGTCTGAAGGGAAGAGAATAATAGAAACTCCGAACTGGTGGGTCAGATCCCAGGCTTAGGAAAACACTAAAATGAAGGGAATGATTCACTGAACACAAAAGAGTTCCCCCAACAGTGTTCAATTTTTTAAAATTTGAAAAACTCTTTCATCTTTTGATCTCTGAGGAAAAACATTCCGATTCTGCCCAGGGGAAATAAATTTGCAGAACCAGGGGGATCCAATCTCTTTGTTCTGATGCCCCAACCAGCTTGGTCATCCTGTGTGTAGTGAGTGTGATTCTATCAATGGGACCAAAACTGGCCTGATGAGAAAAAGCAGCCTTCTTTAAGAGAGATGTGTGTGTGTGTATTGCCACAAGCTCCAACTTTGTAGAAAAGGGGCCAGGCAGAGCTAAGATCTTCCACAACTTACTGTCAAGTTGAACTGTTTATGTTCATACCTATCCCGGATTCAGTCATGGAGCACAAAGTGTCTGGGGCCCGCGGCTGTGTCCATGGATAGAAATACGGATTGAAGAGATTTTTATGCAACCTGCATAACCTGAGTGTTTTGCTGATAGTTTAGGTCTGCTTTGACAGCCACAGAACGGGGCATCGTTCTGTTTTTTGGAGAGTCGATTTAAAACAAAAAGATGTGCTTCCTTGTACAGGAACATTTCACTGAAAAATGGTGTTTTCTGAATGTTCAATGACTCATCAGAGGTTGGAGCAGCATAGATAACTCTGTTAGATGGAAATACCCAGTGTGAGATTCTGGTCTCTGTTACACTAGTATAAATCCAGAGTAACACCACTCAAGTCAGTGGAGTTACCTTGACTTTACACCAATATAACGGATCCGATTCTGGCTCTATTCATTCAGTCCAGCTGTCCTGGAGTCAAAACTCCCACTGAAGTCAAGGGGAGCAATCAGCATGCAAGAATGGTAGGACCGAGTCCTAAGTGTTAAGAACTCTCCTTACCAGTTTGCTGGCGGACACACTGAACTCGCTGAAAACATATGCTACCAGATCCCATGCTGCACAATTCTCCACACTTCCTGAACTGAGCAGTGTCCTGATGAAATGAAGAGCTGCCTTCCTCACCTGCAAGGGTAGAGATTACACACAGCACTTCTTGTTAGCCCTTCTGCCTGAAATAGGAGCTAGGATATGATATGAGAGTCCTTATGCTTTTGATTTTGTCTCCTTGGATTAGAAACATGGATACATTTAACACCGGCAGGAGAATGACATGCCTTCTCTATTCTGCAGTCTCTCATCTGGATCGGAATGAAAGCTCCACCCAGATATCCATTCATCCCATAACACTGAAAAAGTTGAAATAGTTCACTGTTCCACACACAATCTTACCGTAGCATTCTGATCACGGAGAGTGGATTTCACTGCCTTCACAATCAGAAGCTTTTTAACTCTTGTCTCAGGCACTGAAAGATAAGGAGAGGTGTACAGTGCTTCTTTGTTCCACACACACTCACTTTCCACATTGGAATTAATCCTGGATTTCAAAGGGCCCTAGTTAAGAAGATTATCAAGCTTCTCTCCTCTACAGAATCAGTGGGGAAAACATAGGACCAGATTCTGGTCTCAGTTGCACCCATGTAAATCTAAAGTAATTCCATTTCTCTAAATAGTGCCATCCTACTACCATGATGGACATATTATAAAGGAGTTTGATAGACTGAGGTGACTGAAGTTAATCTGTGTTTACACCGGCATAACAGGACTCAGAATCTAGTCTAGAGTGTATAATACTGAGGATTATCGAGTCAGGAGTATTATTCTATTTTTATCTGATTATTGTTAACATGCATTAGCCCCAAGTTAACTTCTGTATTTGAAGTTGAAAAAGACCTTGACAAATATCTTGGGCTACATTCAGCACTTAGTTGAACCTGTTGATTTCTGTGTGGCCATATGGGAGTAACTTAGGCCAGCATTTGGTCCCTTAGGGGATCTCCAAACCACTGGTGACTGTGTGTTCTAGAGCCTCTGTGCCCCAGTTGCAGAGGTGATGAGTCTGCTGCAGCCCTGCCGTGCCTACAAAGCCTTGGTTCTTTAGCTCAATCTCTAGTAGCTCAAGCTTTTAGCTCTGGATGTCCTCAACTCAACCCTCAGCATGTCGGCCAAGAGGGCAGCTGGCACAGTTGCTCCTGTGTTACTTACAGTCAGCACCAACAATAGCTCTCAGGAAATCTAAAGACGCCACACGAACGGCCTCATGCTCAATCTCCAGCTGCTCGTGTAGAAATGCTAGCAGGTCATCAGGAGAAGAACGGGCTGCAAGGGAAGAAATCACATCCTCACTGTCTGCAGAACTCTTCTTCTTACCGTACCTCACAAAGGTAAGGAAGTTACAAAGAAACCACTGTGTAACTCAGAGTCTCTTCCCCTTACCTAGCAGAAGTACACAATGGAACAGCTCTTGGTGGTTTTCTATGCTGAGCTGCTTAGCTGGAGAACAGATCTGTGGGAAGAAGGGAAATGGTGAAAGAAAAACTAATCAGAAGCAATGGAAAAGAAAAATGTTCAATTCATTTCTAAGCTTCCACTTCCTGCTTGTCCAACTAGAGGTCTGAACCCCAGGGAGATGGTCCTGCATGCACAGCAAGACTCCAAGACAATGACCAATACATTAGATAAGAGAAGCTAAAGTGTTTTGAGCAGCAGAGCTGACCTAATCAAGATACAGCCACAGTTTTTACTTTACAACTCTGACTCCCCCTGGTAATCGGCTTATGGTGAAATCGCTTTACAAACTGAGCTGGATAGTAGCTAAGAAAATGAGACCGCTCCCTGCTTACTCTTGAGCCTGCAGAAATCAGTAAGGCATGAGGAGGTCCCCAGGCTCTGCACGATCATTCCATTGATTTTTTAGTGTTAATATGTTTCAGATCTGCTGTGCCTAAGCTCAAGGGATCCAAGCAAAACCACCCCTCACCTGGTTGTGCAGAGCACTGCAGATGGCTTGAAACTTCCCTTTAGGTAGAGGGATCTTATATTCAACAGAGACCTCCAAGAGCTGGCTCAGACTCTGCAACAGAGGGCGAAAGTCAGATGGTGGGCACACAAAGGAGCCATATGTAGTGACTGAAGCAGATTCAGGGGATTCCTAGATTCCAAGGCCAGACCGGATTCTTGCCATCATCTAGTCTGACCTCCGGTCGGTATGACACAGGCCAGAGACCTTGCCCAGAATAATTCCCAGAGCAGAGCTTTTAGAAAAACATACCAATCCTGATTGAAAAATCTTCAGAATCTGCCTCGGCCCTTGGTAAATGGCTCTAATGGTTAATTATCTCACCATTAAAAATGTACGCCGTATTTCCAGTCTGAAAGTGTCTAGCTTCAGTTTCTAGCCATTGGATCAAGTGACACCTTTCTCTGCTAGACAGAAGAGCCCATTAGATAATAGGAGTCTCTCATGTAAGATATTATAGACTGTAATTAAGTCACCCTGTCACAGGATAGGTCCACCCCGTCAGGGTGGTATCAGGTTGAGGAGGAATTGAAGTAGATCTGGAGCGGCCCAACTGGCCTAGTCTCCCTAGCCACCACAGCAGTCTGGGCTCCTAGGGCAGCATCGCCTAATGGTCGGGATCAGTGCAGCAGCCCTTGGGTGAGGGACCGCGGCCCAACAGCCTGAGTCACTTGGGCTGCCCTTCTCGGGATGGCAGTGCGGCCTAGTGGCCAAAGTCAGTAGACCCACCCTTGGCTGCAGGGCAGTGCGGCCTAGTGGCCAGAGTCGATAGAACCACCTTTTGCGGCAGGGTAGTGTTGCCTAGTGGTGAGCCCTTCTCCACTGGGTCCTACCTATTGCACAGGGTCCCAGCCCAGGGCGCAGGGGTATCTGCCACCAACTCAGCGGGGATCCTTCCAAAGCATGCTGAGTCAAGCCTGCTACCTCAACTGAATCAATGCTTCATCCACCTAGGCTGCTTCCCACCCGTTCTTCCGCAGCTGGGAGTCTCAGGGATTCTGGGGTCTCTCCTCCATCTCTGGCATTGGGTGGCTGGGGGTCAGCTGCAGCCACAGTCCGGCTGGCCTCTGAATCCTGGAGCACTGGCAGTCTCTCTGCAGGAGCCTGCAATGCGCCTCTGCTCCCTTTGGCAGCCATCCCAGCCTGAGCTGAGCGGCTCTCTTTTGTATCCTGGGTCCAGCTGAAGCATGCCGAGCAGAGATGAGGGGGCATGACCTCCTCGGCCCACAAAGCATGATTAACCCCTGCTGAACCAATGCGGGGTAGGTAAACCCCATCACACACCCTTTTACTTTCTGTGTATTAAACTAAATAGATTGACTTCCTTGATTCTCCCTCTGTAGGGCATATTTTCTAATCCTTTCGTCACTGTGGCTCTTCTGTCAATTTAGCAACACCCTTTTTGAATTGTGGGCACTAGAACTGGACACAGGATTCCAACAGTTGTCAGACAAGTGCCAGATTTAGAGGTAAAATAACCACTGTGCTCCTCCTTGAGATTCCCCTTTTGATGCATCCCAGCTTTAGCTTTTTTGGCCACAGCATGAGTTCATGTTCAGCTGATTATGCCCCATGACCCCCAAAATCTTTTTCAGAGTCACTGCTTCCCAGGACAGCATCCCCCATCATGTATGTGTGGCCTAAATCCCTTGTGCCTAGACGCATACATTTACATTCAGCCGTATTTAAAGGCATATTGTTTCTTTGTGCCCCGTTTGCTAAGTGATCTAGATCACTCCGAATCTGTGAGCTGTCCTCTCCATTATTTACCACTCCCCCATTTTTATCTCATCTGCCAACTTTATCGATGATGATTTTATGTCCTCTGCCAGGTTATTGATTAAAAAAAAGGTGAAAATCTAATTCCTTCCTGCATCTAACACACTTTTCTCTGTTGCTGCTTGAAGTTTCCAGAATGTCTCGGATGCCATCTACATACTTTACTATGTTTACACAGTTGTGTAGTGCCCTGATGCTATCAAACAAGTCCATGATACATTGGTTCCTTCCAAATCATGGGTATTTCAACCCCCAAAGTGACCACATACTCTGTACTAGAAAGCTTCAACCAACATAGACGGTGAGTAAATATCACTACCAAGAAGTTATAGCTGTCTCATGACTTCATTTACAACTGTGTAGCCCCACTGAAGACAGAATATGGCCCCTTACTTCTCGCTCATGTGGTACTGAGGGTGGATGAAATAGAGAGACAAGGCGAGTGAGACAATATCTTCAATTAGATTATCACACCCACCTTGTCGCTCCAATATCTTGGACCAACATGGCTACAACAGCACTGCATAGAACGGTAGATGAAACAGACAGGCAATGAGTTTATATCTATCTAGTTCTGCAGTGCAAAGCAATGACCCTCAAGCCTCCTTGTTATTAATTTTCAACCGTTGACAGTTGACTTGGTACCGACCAGAGACAACATATGGCAGCCCCTGCTCTGAGGAGCTTATGATCTAAAAGAGAGACACAGAGTTGACAGGATGTTTTGGGAAATCACAAGGAGAGAGTATCTTGTTGTGCAGGTGTTTTGTTTTTTTATCTCCTTCTCCTCCTCCCCAGGAAACAGAGGATGCTTTTCATCAGAGGCAGTTACCTACAAATCTTGTTGCCTGGGTCACCATGTGTATAAAGCCAGAACTTGTGTGCATATTTATTATCTAACAAGTCACTATCTAGACCAGGAAACCCCACTGGTAGCAAATTCCTCCTGCAGTTCACACATGCACACACAGAGACAGTTACCTTAATGAGTGGTACCTCACCTTGGTGACGTGAAAAACATCAATTTCCTCCTTATATTGCTCAAGGAGCCATGAGATCTCCTTAAATATTGGATTTTGTGGCTCCTTTTTGTGTAGTAGGATGCCCATCATGGGACCAAGGGCTTTGATGATGGCCTGCTTGAGCTGCATAGATGAGACACAGAATTTATGTTCCTATGAATTCATTCAATATCTTCCAATAGGCACACCTTTTCTGCTTCTAATGAGTGCAATTTCCCTTGTTCCACTGTCGGAACGGTCCTATCCCAATATTTCCTGGTAAAGAACCAGGACTCGTAGGGTTGGTGTCAGGATTATATTCTAATGCACCTCACAACTAGAGCAGGTAAAATATTTCCCCAGATTAATATGCATTCTAGGCCAACTCATCCCTGCTGTAACTCCACTGGGGCTGAATGGACTTAGACCAGGAATTAATTTAGCCCACTATCCCGGGTTCATCTGCACATTAGGTGCACAAAACTAGAATCCATGTACACTAGGTACAGACCGAATTTCCATGATGTGGTGACATTATAAACGTATGGGTTTTCGATGTTTTACATGACACTCTGTTCCATCCAAAAGGACCTACCATTAAATGCCATCATCACAAAGAGTGCCAGACACACAGAATGTAACATCAGAACAGAATGTAAGCTTTAGAAAGTCAGCAATTCTCACCTCCAGCTCCTCACAGGTCAGCCAGTTGCTGGTCACATGACAATATAAAGGAAGAATTTGACTGCAGAATCGTGATTCACCCATTCTGGGGAATGAGCACTTTTCCCAGTTCATAAAATATCCATTCACTGCCCTTGAGCATTTTTCCAGAACTGCACGGAAGGAGAGAAGACAGGCAATGTGAAAAGGACATAGTAATAATGAGGAGAAGTTGCTTTCTCAGAGAAGACACCCAGGCCTATCGTTTACTCCAATTCCATGGCAGCTCCTATCAGGACTAGATGCTGAAATCCCATATCAATTTGGAGCTATTTCTCTTTCCCCCATTCCATTTCTTGTTTCTTAAAAGGCTTTTTGCTTTGTACATCTCTCCATCTTTTTTCAGTTACCATCATTTGAAGACTCGCGTCCTCTGCAGTTGTTGTTTATTCAACCCGAACACTGTATGATTTCATCTTGAGTTACAGTTTGTCTGAAAGATGTTCAGTGCCCCTAACTGCCATTGGCTTTAGTGGGATTTGAAGGTAGTGGGGAGCACTTTGCCCTAAAAGTAGGTGTATCTAGTGTCCTTGCTAAGAGGAATTAGGGCCCAATCCTGTTCTCTATGAAGTGCATGGCAAAATTCCCATTTCCCTCAAGGGCACAGGATTAACCCCTTACTGAGCATCACCTGAAAAGCAAAGGAAGAGAGAAGTGGAGAAGAAGAGAAGACAGAGAAAGAGGGTGAAAAGAGATGATGATGATGATTGATGATGAAGAAACTAAGGAGAGAGAATGGGTGGAGGAGTGGGAAACAGGGGATTTTTAAATGTACAGTAATGAAATCTGCTCCCTTCACCTCCTCCCCCAGGAGCCTCCTGGCAGAGGGGCAGCTTCAGCCTTTGTGTCTGTTTATTTTAAACGATATGCGTGAGTCACAAAGGGCCTGAACTTACAAATGCTCAGCACCTCCTGCAAAGTAAGGAGCATTCTCAACTTCACTGAGTGCCACGGGAGCCAAGTAACGCAGCACCTGGTGCAATCCAGGGAAGGGAGCACAGTTCAGGGCCTGTTTGCAGACTTGCTCAGTCACTTAAATCTGTACCAAGACCCCCTAAATATCCTGGCTGGGATGATTTAACTGGGAATTGGTCCTGCTTCGAGCAGGGGGTTGGACTAGATGACCTTCTGGGGTCCCTTCCAACCCTGATATTCTATTCTATGATCCATTTGGAGCACCTACAGGAAGTGCTGGCACTTACCACCACAAAATGCTTGTCTCATCCTGCTGTCCTCGACTAACTCCAACATGGAGATCATGACGTTCAGGATCATTCCCACAAAAGGGATACACTTAAGTGCTGCAGAGAAAGACCAGAAGAGAAGGAAGACAGACAATCAGCTGCTCTCTGCCTTCTTACAACACACTTAGAAACACTGTGGGGCAGGATGCTATGGGCTCCGAGGCCATTGGCGCTGCGTAAGCAGAGCAGAATGGCTTTAAAGCAGCCATTGAAAGCCAGTGGGGGAGTCACCCTGAAGAGGGGAATCCTCCACAAGTGTACAGCTGTGCCCAATGCCCAACTCACTCCCAGAGTAAGGGGAGAGAGCACTGGGGCGGGATGGGAAGTGGGGTGGAGAAGAGCTCCACTAGACCTGATCTTCCACTCATTCCCATCCTTCAGGTACTTCACTCAGGGGCATAAGTTAGAGCTTGCACCTCCGGCTGGATCGCTCATGATCTGGAGGCCAGAACTAGCAACAGCAGTTAATCTTGTGTTTCTACACACACACTCAAACAGAGCTCTGTTTAGCGGTAACATTTTTAGGTAGAGAGATAATCCCCTGTCCTTAAATGAAAAACAATCACTTTGAAAGAAAAGAGGGAAGTGACCATACCATAGGCGGATGACAGGTTGCCCAACGTAATGAAAATAAACTCCTCAGGCAGCTCCAGATGATATATCAGCTCTAATATGACATCACTGAAATAGCAGCGTGCCAGAGTCACTAAGGTGTTGCTAGCTGCCACTTTTAGTTCATTTCTTGCTTCCTAAAAACAAAAACCAAAAGAGAGAGACTGAGGTGACTGAAGCCGGTTGCACTAGCCAGAGTTGTTTACATGAGTCAAGTCCTTATTTCTGTGCACAAGTTGTGAATGAACCAACCCAACTTTCTGAGGGTAGAGTCATTCGTCATAAATATTCCTTGACTCACTTGGCTAAACAGTTTTCAGCCTTCGAGTTGCTTGCAAGCTGCTTCGTTAGTCTATTCACTGTTAGCTACTTGTGGTGGGTGACTGGTCACCATAGTCACATGATATTTTCCCTGCCCTTCCCTGAGGCGGTAAGTGAGACACAGACTGGGCAGCTTCAAGATATTCCGAGAGCTTTCCTGGAATAAACTGTCCCCCAAAAGAAGGCGGACTTCCTTTGGAACAAGAGAGGGATTTTTCCATGGGGTTTCCTGCTGGCAAACTAGATTCTAAATCCAATGCTGCTTCTTTTGGAGATAGCTCAGATTCTGTCTGTCTTGGGGCTTTATACTGCCACTTATCGCTACAGTATCAGAGCGCCTTCCCCATAAAATCAGTATCAATAATGAAATCCTGAGTAGACTTCGGGAAAGACTTGCTCCTTAAGACACCATAGGCCTGTCTCTGGGTCTGAGATCATGTGTCTCAGGTCCTGATCCTGCAAAGCACTTCAGCACATGTGTAACTTTCAGCATATGAGTTGTCCCATCTTATGCATGTGCACAAGTGCTGTCTAGGACCTGGGCTTTGGTCTGGAGGAAGGTGTGGGCCTCTAACAGAAGAATACATTTTCATTTCAGTATATAGTTTATCCCCCCAAAAGAGAGTTTGAATGAGTTAAAGCTTTGGATCCTTTGATTGGTATCTCGGGAGAACTAACTTACCTGAGTCTCTCTCATGTGGTTTGAGGCTAGTGTAATTATTTTCTTCAGAAGCCTTCTCTCCAGGCGCTGGGTGTCCTGCTGTAAGACTTTCTCCAGGACACAGTAAATGTCTACTCTGTTTTGCTGGGGACAAAACATAAAAGAGAAGAATTGGGAAAACTCTTTCTTGCCGACCAGACAGTAATGTGGCTAATAAGCCCCTGCCCTAATTGGTGGCTTAATTGGTGTAAAACGTGCCCGGCCCTCCACAAGCACCGCATTGAGCAGCGCTTCAGAAGCAGCCGAGCAACTGACATCGTTTAATCTTCCTGGAGAGAAAAGAGCCAGAGGAAGCGCCCTTCACTGCCCCCTTCTCTAGTTTCATTTATTCAGAACAAACAATAAAAATGAGCACCTTGCCCTTGCTCTAGCCACTCCAGGCAGAATTTGTAAATGTGGAATATAAAATACCCAACTCCTGCAGTAAGTCCTCAACCGCTCCCAGGGGCAATGAGCTCTGCCGTTAGATCTTCACGGGAGTGGGTTTCTGAGTGGGGGTGGAGGGACACATGTGGACAGGGGGTGCCAGGACCCACGGGTGTGCAGGAACACATGGAGACAGGGGCAGATTGCCTTACTGAATGGGAGAGGTTAGGGGTCAGACAGGGTCTGCATGGGGGGAGCTGCCTAACAATTCCTTCCCGCCCCTCCCAAAAAAACTCTTCCATACTTTTCCCACCCATACCCAGCAACGCTCCAAGTTCACACCCAGGCTCCTTCCCAGCAATTTACTTCCCTCTCCCTCAGCTCCTCCATTACCCCTGACTCTACCAAGCCTTTGCACTGCGCCTAAGGGGTGCAAGAAATATGGTTCTGTATTGAGTTTAAATGAATTATTACTTTGAGTTCTGTATTAACATGCATAGTAAGGAATCAGTTTGTCAAAAAAACATTTCCTGAATCCTTTTTGTTGTCTGTATTCAAACAGACATACTTGCTGACAGGTATTTTGAAATAAATAACCAAAAATAATTTTAACGGGTGTAATTATATTGTATTATTTTGACAAACAAAATATGCAGAATTTTGCAGAACTTCTAAAATATTGTACGCATCATTTTTATTTTTTTCTTGCAGAATTCCCCCCGTAGAAAATATATAGATAAGGGTCCCTTCAATGCTATAATCTCAATAATATGTCATCATAATAAAGGAGTGTTGGCTAGGATTTAGAGCAGGGAGTCAGTTCACTTGGATTTTATTCACATTCTTTGACTAACTTGCTAAGTGGTGTTGAGCAAGTTACTTAATTCCCTGTGACAAGTCATCCGTACATGAGGATAATGCTTCCCATTCTCACAAGGGGGCTGTGAGTCTTAATTCATTAGTATTAGGGAAGTGCTTTGAGATTTTTGGATGAAGATGCGAAAGAAGGGCAAAGTATTATTAGAAGAGATTACTGCTAGTCCGATCGTGTACTTTTACTGTCTACAGCCCATGTACTCCACTGTGTGTAAAAGGACAATGCTCTCTTTATAGAGCATTATATCATCCTGATCTGTAAGAACAGCATTTTGCATGATGAGTTTACGCCTGAGGACAGAAGGGCGAATACTGATTCTCCTGATGGTGCGCCAAGCCAAGTTCTACACTGAATTATCCCCGTGCAGTCCCCTGTACCCCCATGAAGTCAGGCAGAATTTGGTGTGGACACCTGGAAAGCGGATGTAATTTCATGAAACTGCCCTACCTCATCCTTTTGCAGTTTCTCGAGCAGAACTGTCAGAACAATAGCCAGCTTGGTCTCGGCTATAAAGGCAATCCTGAGGGCAATTTTGCCCTTATCTTGATCATCCATATGTGCCAGGAGGGAGACAACCTCATTATAAACACCTGAAATTAAATAAAAGGATAGCAGAAATTGGTGCTGGCCTCTTTAATTCACTATCCAGTCAAGATTCTGCAGGAGCCCCAACACTGTGAGAAGTAGACCTGGGAATCGTGGAAATCCTCTTCCTTCCTCCTCATGACCAGGTTTGTTTGCTGAACTACCCAGTGTGCTTGGGGGGAAATCATAATGCAGCAAATTTGCTCCTTTAAAGTAGATCCCCCCGTAAAATAATCTTCCTTTCCCTCTTTACTGTCAATTGATGAGTTTTGATAGCATACAGAGTAATAATTTAACTCTAAACCAAGAAATAGAGCTAAAGTTAAGCACATGCTTAAGAGTTTTGCTTAGTCAGGGCCCCATTTTCAAAAATCCTGAGCACCCAGATGTACCTATTGGCTATGCTGGGAACTTTTGGGGCTCGGTATCTCTTGAAAATCAGGCCACTGTTGGAGAGCTCAGTATGAATTTAGAAGCCTAACTTTAGGCCCCTTGTTTTGAAGAAAGCCTTTAATCTTCTTTTATGGTAGTTTAAATACTTGCAGAGAAGACTCATGGAACAGAGTTCATCCAGTTCATAGAATATCAGGGTTGGAAGGGACCTCAGGAGGTCATCTAGTCCAACCCCTTGCTCAAAGCAGGACCAATCGCCAACTTTTGCCCCAGATCCCTAAATGGCCCCCTCAAGGATTGAACTCACAACCCTGGGTTTAGCAGGCCAATGTTGAAACCACTGAGCTATCCCTCCCCCCTGTACAGTTGCCTGTAGAGGTCATAAAGGAATTCCCCCGCTCCCCCCCCACCCGCATGCACAATTGGCGAGGTGTACGCTGTGAGTGGGGTGGGGTGGGCTGAGTCCCTCCAACCTTCATCTGAAGCGTCAGGGATTGACCATAGCAGGAGATGGGACACCTGGTAGGGTGGACCAGTGCTCTAAGATGGTTCAGAGAATCTGTTTCCTTAGCTGTCCTGTTCACATGCTCAGGGTCCAACTGATCTCCAGAGTTGTGGGTGGGAAGGAATTTCCCCCTGGTCGGATTGGCAGGAACCTTTGAGTGGGAGGATGGGGCACTGATCACCTGCTAGGATAATCTGAGTATATCTGACCTAATCAATTCTCGACCATTGCAAGGGCCTCAGGCATTGGTGGAACCTCAGTCTCTCCTGTCCTCTGCCGATGGCACACAACAGTTTTGTCTCCTACAGACTGAAATGTTTTTGGGGTTTTGGGGTTAAAGACAAGTTTTGGGGTTCAGGTAGTGTTGCTAGGTGAAATTTAGTGGCCTGTGAAATACAGGAAGTCAGACTAGATGATCTAATGGTCCCTTCTGGCCTTAAACTCTAGGAAACAATGAAATAGCTAGTGTATGAAAAAAACCAGGATTTGATCTCCCATGTATCTCTTCGCTCTGGGCAGAAATTCTACAGGAGACTTAATATTTCACAAGAAATCTGAAATGCCGTATTTATCTGTCTCCATTGTAACAGCATTCCAAGCATGAAGGAGGAACTAACAAGATTTCCCCTTCCCAGGAAAGACTGCCCATCCGTTATGCAAATTGCATCCTTCAGTTGTAACACCCAGATGCAAACGGAATCATAACTGTAACCTACACTGCCCATCCGTGTGGGATGAGGAGCACTAGTGTTGCTAAGAAATGTGACCCCCATGGTTTGTTCTCTTGCATTTAAGATATTAGCAGAGCTTCATTTAGACAGCCAGAGGAGAAGTCCTTCTGCCTTTTTTGTTCTAACTTCCCCTCTCTCTGATGGAGTTGGCTCCATGGATGCAGAAGACACAAAATGAGGGCCCATAACAAACATAAAACAACTGGGAGAAAAGAAGGAAGACCTCCCCCATAACATTCCCTAGAAACTCAGATTCTCAGGAAAGTTTCCAGGTCCAGAGGCTGTAGGCCAACTCCTCAACTGGTGTAAATCAACACAGCTACAAAGAAGTCAACAGAGGGACACTGGTTTCCAGCAGCTGAGGTTCTGCTCATACAAAAGGAGAACATTACAGCTAATCTGTATGCCTTATGCTTTCTAAATGTGTGTGTGAATATAGAATGGATATAGAGAATACAATGCTGACCCTTACCTCTGTCGGTTACCTCCTGATCACTCACAAATTTATTCATGTTTTAATCTTTCCTCAACACTTCCTCCAGTCCTTTCTCCAAAGAGCTCCAGTACTGATAGGCAGCTGGCCTCTCAGGCTGTCCTGTCCTGTCCAGGATAGCCAGTTCAGATTATGCAAGCACTATTATGACATCGCTGTGACTGTGACATAGCACATAAACTGCTGCTGACCAGGTAGGTGCTGTGATGACATGGACAAGAGCCTCAAAGGGATTTAGGCTCCTAACTCGCACTGAAATCAATAGATGTGAGGAACCTAAATACATTTCAATATCTGGGCCCATCCATGTACGCAGTCCAATAGGTGGCTAAATTTGCTCCAGTGTAGAATTTCTCATTCGCTCTAAATCATTTTGAATTTTGGTTCCGTCCCTCTCTCAGTTTGCCACACTTTCCAATATTGGTTTTATTGGAAAATCTGCTCCTGGTTGAATGGATAGAAAATAAAAGCACCGAACAAAGAAAGAGAAGAAACTGCCTTGGAGAATGCACAGTGACACTTGAGTGTGATTGGTTGGTTGCAATGCACAGTGACACTTGAGTGTGGGTGGTTGGTTTCCTTTGCTTTTTAATTCGGTTGATTAAAAAGCTTGATGAAATCTTATTGGACTGTATTACAAATATTGATTTTATATTGTTTTACAATGAATTGAAATTTATTCTTCATTTCCATGTCCCGCCAAACAAATCAACTAAATTATTTTTTGTTGTGTTTAATACAGTGTGGTGTCATATGTATGGCCATATGTAGAGGCCACACTTGATTTTGGAGATGATGTTGCCTTCAAAGCATTCAGAGTGATGACACTCTTTGCAGTAAACCATATGGAAAAAGAATTCCAATGACATGTGTCCTTTGCTATGTATAAGTGATTTGGTGCCTTACCCTTTCTGATTTTGCCCTTACACGGACATGCTATTCTTTTGTACTCCTCCTTAGTAATTCGTCCATGTTTCCCCATTTTGTAGGATTTCTTTTTGATTTTCAGGTCATTACAAAACTTCTGATGGAGCCATTGGCCTCTTACTATTCTTCCTCTCTTTCCTTTGCATTGGCAGTTGTGCCTTTAATATTGTCTCCTGGAGGTTAAACTGCCAGCTTTCCTGAACTCCTTTATGCCTTAGACTTTTTCCCCATGGGTCGCTACCTACCAATTCTATGAGGATGTTAAAGTCTGCTTTTGGCAGTCCTTCTCCTGTCATTCTCACTCCTTCCTTTCCTTAGAATCATGAAACCTATCCTTCATGATCCCTTTCACCCAAATCACCTTCCACCTTCACATTCACCACCAGCACCTCCCTGCTGGTCAGAATCAAGTCTAAAATGGCTGTCCCCCCGCTTACTTCCTCCATTTTCTGAAACAAAGCATTGTCCCCAGTACATTCCAGGAACTTATTGGGTAATTTTGAGTTTTACCATATTCCTTTTTCAGCAGATGTCTGGGTAGGTAAAGTCCCCCATTACGATCAGGATTTGTGTTTTGCATATTGCTGTTGTTCATTCTAGAAATGCCTCGCCTCCCTCCTCTTCCTGATTTGGTGGTCTGTAATAGACCCCCTACCAGGACCTCACCCCTGTTTAGTCCCTCTTTTATCTTTACTCAGAGACTTTCAACTGGTCTGCTTCTCACCTCCTTCTGGACCTCAGAACAGGTTTACAATGCAATATGTCCTCTCTTTTTTTTCCTGCCTGTCCTTCCTCAACAAGCTATAGCCCTCTATACCAATAGTCCAGTCATGAGATTTATCCCATCAAGTATCTGTGATGCAGTTAAGCTCAGTTAAGATTCATGTACTAAAACTCCCAGTTCTTACTGCTTATTCCCCATTATTATTACTCCTTGCTTGTGTGTACAGACATCTAAGATGTTAAGCGGATGCCCCCATGGATTTCCCTCTTGTTTCTCCTGTAATTCTACTGCAATTTTCCACATCTACTTCTCCCCACACAGCTAGTTCTCTATTAAGGCCACCTTTTTTTACCTGGTGGCTTTTTTCACCTGCCCCCTCTGAACTTAGTTTTAAGCTCTTCTCCTGAGGTTGGTGAGTCAGTGCATGAAGATGTTCTTCTCCTTCTTGGTCAGACGGACCCCATCTCTTCCCAGCAAACCTCCTTCCTGCAATAGCATCCCATGGTAGAGGAAGTCAAAGCCTCCCAGAGACCCATCTTCATAACCCTATTCTGTGGGCATGCCTACCATTGAGTGTGTATTGAGCAGAAAGAACACTCAGTGCAGGAGACAAGGGGACTGAGTTAAACTGCAGATGTCAGGTTCACATACTTCCATTTACCGTGACTAATCTCTTAAGCTAGTGGGGATGGCCACGCTATAAAAATATTTCTGGAGATCAGCATGTGATTATTTGTATTGCACTACTGCCTCACAGTCCCAGTCACAGAGCAGGATCCCATTGCGCTAGGACCTGTACAAACAGAGAACAAGATGGTCCTTAACTGTCATTAATTAATTAACACATCTTAACAGCACAACAAACAGACAAGAGGATAATAAAGCAAGCAAAAAGCCCCCTTTGACCAGGTACCAGCAGATAACTAATATAGTGCTACCTATTTCGGGAACTTTCTTCCTGAGTTAGGGTCTGATGTGACTCAGCCCCTGTTCCATGCCATTGTGTAAACTGGGGACTCGTACATTTGCACAAGATGGAAAGTATCCAGTGGCACACAGCTGAGGCCTACTCCATTTTTAGTACATAAACAGCAGGCCGCTCTGCAAGAAGCTAAGGGCATGTTCAGCACAGAGAGTTTGCCTGTCTCTGTGCTGGTGTTCTGCACCCCTCACAGTCTACACCTGGCTCCATAAAGTCGGGCCTTTCAAAAATGCAGCATCAGGTAGGAGCATAAATAATTGTAAGAATGCTTGCTCATTGCAGCTGTTAACATCCGGGCAAGGCATCCACATATAAGTCCACTACGGATGGACCAGTGATGGGAAGAGTGTTCATGCATGTGACAAGTAACACCATGAACTATGTCATGCCACAGAACAAATTAAGATCAAGAACAGAACAAGAGTATGTGTGGCAAAACCATGACAAACACTGTGCAGGCATCAAGGAGCTCATAAATTAGCACATCATCACCCCAACACTGCCTCAGCTTGACTTAGAGCTTGGGCAACAGTAGACCCTCAAAAGGAGGAGGCCACAGCTTTACACCCGTGGTCACTGTGATGTTAACTGGCTGCATTTGACAAGAGCTGGATCAGAGGTTGACTTTGAGTGTATTTACAGGGGGCAAGGTTTTCACAACACAAGCCTTGTGCACACACGCAAATAGTGTTCTGCAGCAGTGCAAGTTGAGCTGCAGCAATGAGCAGCGGAATCCTGCTTGGGCTCGTAATTCATACACTTCTCTCACTAATGAGGATCAACAGATTAACCCATACTGAATGCAGCTTGACAATATACCATCACTTAAAACACATTACAGTCAGAGAGGATGATAAATATTCCATTTATACACATTATGTACAAGGCCCAAAATGACTGAGGATGCAAGAAAACAAAGCTGGTAAATACAGAAAATGCATTTGTCATAAATATAAAGGGAAGGGTAAACCCCTTTAAAATCCCTCCTGGCCAGAGGAAAAATCCTCTCACCTGTAAAGGGTTTAGAAGCTCAAGGTAACCTCGTTGGCACTTGACCAAAATGACCAATGAGGGGACAAGATACTTTCAAAAGCTGGGAGGAGGGAGAAAAAACAAAGGGTCTGTGTCTGTGTCTGTCTGTCTGAAATCAGTGGAAGCTAGGAGCCTAAATACCTACTGTAGAATTTGACCCAATAACAACAATAATAATAATTTGCATTTCTAGAGAGATTTTCTTCTTCAAAGCATTTTACACACATGTTTTCTAACTCTCTGCTTCAAATAGAAGCCATTATTGACAGACAATTATATTTTTCCGTCACAGCACAGACAAATAGGAGAGTGAAGAGAATACAGTTTATTAATGGGATTTTAAGCAGGTTCTTGTATGGAAAAAAAATTAAAGATCCAGCACTCAAAAGATGACTCTGCTTAGCTGTGTGCCTTGTGGCTTAAAGCAGAATTCCAAGAACATTACTTTGCTTTTTGAAATGGTTTCTCAATTAATGACAACTCAAAATATCTGCTTCCACCTAGTGGTGCGGGTTTGCATAACGTGTGTTGTTTGTATTCCCTGTTTTCGATATCTTTGCCTAAAAGATAAAATACATCAGAATCTACTGAGACAATTCACACTTCTGCACAAAGCCACAACAGCACTAAGAATGTATATCTTTGTTAGCAAATAGGATCATTAGGGAGAAGGAAAAGGATAATCTCAGAAAGAGGCTCTCTTTCTCCTTCACTTTATTCTATCTAGGTTTTTCTACTGTTCTCATCAATGAAGTATCTGAGTAGCTTCCTCTAGTACATTAATAATATGACTCACATCTGTCATGGTAATATCTTTTATTGGACTAACTTCTGTTGGTGAAAGGAGTGCACAGAGTTCTCCTTCAGGTCCTTGAAAGGTTATTTCTTTCACCAACAGAAGTTGGTCCAACAGAAGATATTACCTCAGCTAGGGTGACCAGATGTCCTAAGTTTATAGGGACAGTCCAGATATTCGGGGTTTAGGCGCCTATCAATCCCACCCCACCCCCATCACGATTTTTCATACTCACTATCTGGTCACCCTATCCCTCACCCACCTTGTCTCTCTAATAGCCTCGGAATGACATGGGAGTTTGTTCTCCTGTCACAGACTGTCCCCTGAGAAAGCTCTATCTACTGCACAGACAAGCCTCATCCTTAGAGTAGAACACTTCATGGTGCCTGAGAAATAGGCCCTGTCAGCCACACCCCTAATCCCAGGGATTTACCTGATATTTTAGATATACTGGGCCCTGGCCACTGAGCCCCTGGAAGAGAAGGACTGCGACCTGGAACCTGACTTGATGTGTTCACGTTGCAGAAGTATGTACACAGTGTCGGAAGGCAAACAACAAACAACACTTCAATGGTCACTGAATGAGGGGCCTGTGAAAAAAAATACTACCATTGTGCAATTCAAGACTGTGTCAAAATGCACGTGCACAGTACTCAGACTCCCTGAATCCTGGCATTTCCGAACTTTCCATTGCTCAGTTTTGCAAACTTACTAATTGTTATTTTCATGCAGATTTTTATGTATTTGTTGGGCGTCTAAAGATATAAAAATACAGACATCGGTTCATATCATTGTCGTGCAAACATCCCCATTTCATTGTTTGTTTTTAAAGAAAAAAGTACAGGACTAGGTTCTGGCAATTTCTGTATTGAGCTGTAAAGAAAGATATTTTTAAGGGTTTTGAACTGTCGAAACAGAGGCACAGAGATTGTCTCACACAGGGAGGAGTGGGTGATGCAGTGCACACTTTCCCAAGCCAGCAGAGCTGCTGGACCCCAAGAGATTCCCCCTCTATTCCTGAGTCAACCTTTGCCAGAAGCAAGCAGACAGAAGGACAAAAGTAGTTCTCCATTTTAATAAAGGCTCTTGTAACTTCCTGGGTAAACTGGTCCCTTCCATTCTTTAGCTGACTATTACTCAGGCTCTTTTCTTACTGGCAAACTTGAATTTTGATTTTTCTACGTCATGGCCAGTCTTTATCGTCTCTCTTGTAAACTTGAATATGCCAATCTCTGAGACGACATACTTTCTTGTTTTTTCCTGATTCGGCAATCATAGCTTTGGGGATTGAGCTCCCATTTAAGGTACTTTTAATGATGACCCCCAGTCCTTTATTTCATCTATCAGGATGTTCAAAGAGAGCAGCTACTCTTCACTGAACGCCACTGCTCTGACTTTGGATTCCCTTGTAGAATGTGTGGGGCTGGGGTAGTTGTCTCAGCTGGATTCTTAATCCAGAGGAAAGACGCTCTCCCCTGTTCAATCAAGATCAGGAATGGCACATAGATTTGGGAGAAAAAGTACATTTTACTTTTACTCTATTTTCTTATTTCTCAAAAGGAACAGTACAACAAAGATAAAAACATTGTGAATAATCAATATAGGTATTGATGTATCTCGTCTGAAATGGGACAGCTGCTCTTCTACTCTCGGGATGGATGCTATATCAATAGATAAGATAAAAAGACAGGCCTAACTGAGAGACTGAACCCATATGAGGGCCAAATTCTGCTCCTCCGTTACATGAGTATGTCGCTCCCCGACTAGGACCCAAATCTGTGTAAAGAAGAGTAAATCTGGTCCCAAGGGAGTATCGAACAACTTCCAAACTGTATAAGAAGGGTGGATGAGTCTAAACTATAAAGACAGTTCCAAATATGGACTGCAGTTCAGGAAAGCAGCCTTATTCATCCGAGCATATGAATGATGTAAGAAAATTCTGAAAATGTGGATCTTAGATCATGGTCATAATTTAAAAAAATTAATTGACACAGCGGACACCATTCACATTTGAAACATAAAGTAGCTTAAAACTGTCCTAGCTTGAAGTGGTGTGAAACTGCTTCAGGAAATGAGGTCCTCTTACAAGTGTAGATGTGAGGTTGCATATGTGGTAAAGCCATGTATACAGAATACATGCTGATCTTAATCCTACAAATTTCCTAAACACTATACAGAATATCTAATTGCTTATTTTTAAATCCTAATCAGAGGAAAATTAAAATGATTTGTGCAAATAATTGAATTCTAAGGATTGTGTAACAACAAACACTCTTATTTTCTAGATCTACTGAGAGCTAGCTCTGAGAGAACAAAACAGTATTTTCAGTGTTTATGGTTCTTTACTGAAGCAGGTCTATTCTTTATCGAAGAACAGGAAAACAAAAGAATTCACAATATTCTTATCCCTTTTGACATGAGTAATTAGTGAATATTTTGGGTCTTGTGAGTTGTTTCCATTGGGGGAGAAATGGGTGATGGAGTCAGGTATTTTTTTGACACAATCCTGCTTATTTACAAAGAATGTACACAAAGTTCTATTTCCCTAACGACAGCAGGAATAGTTTCTTGGCTCACAATTCCAAGCCTCTTTCTATCCAGCAGTCTACCCTAAAGCGCGCGTGCTCTCTCTCTCTCTCTCTCTCTCTCTCTCTCTCTCTCTCTCTCTCTCTCTCTCTCTCTCAACTTTTTCTGAGATCACACTACAAATACTTCTCTGGGGCTCCTTTGTGCTTCTGCGGTGTCACACTCCCTCTCTTCCTCTCCCCGCCCGAACCCCATCTCCCTGCATTTGCATTCAGACCCTAGTGAAAGCCACTTCCACTGTATGGCTCAACTCCTAGTCCAACTTTACTTGATGGTGACTTCTATTAAGTCAGCCATCTGTTCCACAAAAGAGCTTGATTGTTTTTACATTGATCCTGAATAAAGGACAACTGGTATGCCCACCAGCTTCAATAAGGCTTCCCCTTTCCCCAGCATAACTACCTGTTTTCATGTTGTTTTTATAAATCTGTATCTTGTACATGTCCGCAAAACCCACAGCATTCTTTTATTTTTACTAACCTGAAACAGGATATTGAATGCATAATTTCAGTTACACCAATGTAAATCTGTGGTAATTCATTGGAATTAGTCCATATTTATCCTGGTGGCAAAATATGTTAGCACGTCACTAGAGAAAACATGACACTTTTTGATAATTGTTATTGTTGCCGGCACCCAGTGCCGAGAGGCTAAACAACAGCTGAGGTTGGTTCGCTACCCGCTGTGCTACACCCAATAATCACAACGGGGTGGAGAAGCAGAAAAGTTTATTTGCAGCTGCAAAAAGGTACAGGGAGAATAGAATCTCCAATCCTGCACCCAGAGCAGGAAGTTACACAGGCTTTTATACATCCTTTTTCCCAGCATACCTATCCAATAGCAAGCTGCCCTAAGTATCCATATAGCCAGCCAATCCAGTTCCCAGCTAGTTCCCTTGTTCTCTGTATCATTTGTTAAACTATACATAAAGCTGCTTTAGTCAGCATTGTTCTTCCATATCTGCCCTGTTTGGCCTTGTTTAGTTTCAGGCAGTCTGACTCTGCAACATATTGTTGCAGATCCTCAGCATAACTGCTGCGAGTGCTTCCAGGCGGGCGGGGGGGAGGGGGGAAAGGACACCTGGACCTAGTGCGAGGGGGCCTCATCGACACTCGTGGTCTTCCATCCCCTCGAGTTACCTAGTGGCCATGCCCCAGTGTCCCCACTGAACTCCCACATCTGAACTCCCAGCCAGAGCCCGTACGTGCTCCACCACTAGAGGCCCTGATGCAGCAAGCCACCCCATACAGCAAAACAAAACCACTTCCCACATGGCATTAGGATGGCAAACGATAATAGAGAAAGATAAGAACTTGCTATAACAGGGGTTCTCAAACTTCATTGCACCACGACCCCCTTCTGACAACAAAAATTACTTCGCGACCCCAGGAGGGAGAACCAAACCCTGAGCCCGCCCAAGCCCCAGCTCCCCCGGGCCAGAAGGGGCCAAAGTCAAAACCCAAGGGCTTCAGGCCCAGGCAGGGGGCGGGGGGAGCTGTAACCTGATCCCAGGGCTGAAGCCCAAATCTCAGCCCTGCTGCCCAGGGCTCAGGCTTGGGCTTCAGCCCTGGGCCCAGGCAAGTCTAACTCCAGCCCTGGTGACCCTATTAAAAAGGGATCCCGACCCACAGTTTGAGAACCGCTGTGCAGTAACATGCACTGATTATTGGTGATACTTGGTTTCCTCACAAAGACATGCACAAGGTTACATGGAACTCACCAGATGGTTAAACCACAAACCAGACTGAACACATGCCAGGAGACCGGGTTGTAGGCGGTCAGGCATAGTGGTCAGAGTGGGAGTCATACCTAGTGGTGAGTGTCCAAATGCCAAAAGCAGGGATTGAGACAGGGCCAAAACCAAGAAGCAGGTCCAAAGATTAGAACTAGAGTCAGAATCCAAATGCCAGAGCCAAGAATCAAGTAGGGTGACCAGACAGCAAATGTGAAAAATCGGGATGGGGGTGGGGGGTAATAGGAACCTATATAAGAAAAAGACCCCCAGATCAGGACTGTTCCTATCAAATTGGGATATCTGGTCACTCTAGAATCAAGAGAGAGTCGGAGTCAGGAATCAGAGCCAAGGGTCAGAACCGGATCACCGGGGCCAGGGAAGAAGGGAGCAGGGCTTGTTCTGAGGAAGGAGCAAGGCTGGGTGTAGGACAGGATCTGGGCTGAAGCTGTGGAGGAGCAGAGCAAAAGCAGGGCTTGGCAAGAGCTGAGCCCAGGGAGGCAGAGAATCACTGAGCACCCAGCGAGCGACTGCTGCTGCTGAGTTTAAGAACCAGGCAGCTAACTTCTTCAGCCAATCTGGCAGGGTGGTCCAAGCAGGATAGTGTCGGAGGATGGTGCCGTGGGGAAGGCGAGCAGAGCTTCATCATCATGGGCTTCCTTCTGGACGGCGCCGTGCCTTGTGGGGCCGGAGGTCTATCTTGCCTCAAAGGAGGTCTCAAATAACATTCAGGGACAACACCTGAGCAGGAAGCCCTTCTCCTCCACCAGTAGTGAAGTAAAAGGGGTGGGATTTGGCGTTCCTTGGATGGAACATGTCTGGCAACCTTCACTACATGTGGGGTGAAGCGCAGAGTAATCTATCTATTTGAGACTGCTGTGTGGGCATGAGTGTATGCTTTCCTCGATTAGGCTTGTTTCACTCTTGTGAGCAAAACCCATAATTGGTGGTGTATTCTTGTATTGGGTTTTGTCACGTTTGCGATGGAGCACACTATGAGACTGAGTACAGCAGCGATAAACTTTCTGTTATTACTAGGGCCCTACCAAAATTCACAGTCCATTCTGGTCAATTTCATGGCCATAGGATTTGAAAATAAGACAATTTCACATTTTCAGAAGTTTACCCCTGAAATTTCAGGCTGTTGTAATAGTGGGGGCCCCAACCCAAAAGGGGATGGGGGAGTGTTGCAAGGCTGCTCTTGGGGCATTGCAGGATTGACACCCTCACTTCTGTGCTGCCTTCAGCAGGGATGGAGACCCCCTGCATCCAGACCTACCCCCACAGAGTCCCCCCTGCATCTGGATCGATGCTGAGCTCCCCCTCCCTGCATCCAGACCCATGCTCTGACTAGCCCCCTGCACCTGGACCATCCCAAATGAGCCCCCCATCCCACTGAACCCCCCAGCACCTGGACCCTCATGCTGAGTCCTCAGCACCCAGCCTCCCCTGCTGACCCCCAACCACCTTCATCTGGACCCCCTGCACAGTCCCATTCCCCCTGCACCCGGAACCCTCACTTCTGAGTCCCGGCCTGCAACCAACATGCGCAAATTAGGGCCCGCGGGACCGGCCTGTCCGGCCCACCTGAGCTCCCGGCCAAGGAGGCGAGCCCCGGCCCCTCCCCCGACCGCCCTCCCCCCATCCAACGCCCCCGGCTCCCTGACTCTCTCCGCAAACCCCTGCCCCTCATCCAATCCCGCCCCCGCTCGCCGGAGCCGGTCCCGCCGCTGCAACGCTCCATGGCAGGAGCAGCGGGCAGAGGGCGAGCGGCTGCGGGGGAGGGGCCGGGGTTCGCTCCCCGGCCGGGAGCTCAGGCGGCCGGACAGGACGTGGGCAAACGACGTCTGACCTGCAGGACCGTCCTGTCCAATCCCCGGCCCCTCCCCCGCTGCCTCCCCTCCCCCGGGGTGTGGATAGGGGACAGGGAGTGGGGGGGGTTGGGGTCCCGGGGGCAGTTAGGGTGCGGGGGTCTCCGGAGGGGGCGGTCAGGGGACAGGGAGCAGGGGGTTGGATGGTTCGGGGATTCTGAGGGGGGCAGTCAGGGGGCGGGAAGTGGGAGGGGGTGGATAAGGGTGGGGGCCATGCTATTTGGGGAGGCCCAGCCTTCCCTACCCGGCCCTCCATACCATTTTATAACCCCATGTGGCCCTCGGGCCAAAAAGTTTTCCCACTCCTGCCTTAGTGACACAGTGGGCCTGGCTCATGGCTCTGAGAGTGAAGGCGCAGCCTGGCCAGTTGGAAACTGGTCCATGAGATCTCTGTGCTTCTCTGAGCCATGTGGCTCCTGATCATCGTCAGCTCTCAGACACGCCAGCATGACCCCTGGTCTGAGTCCTGTAGGCCTAGAGAGCGCTAAGCCCCTGCTGTGCCCTGTGATTCTGCTGCAGAGAACGACAACCTCCGGTCTTCTCAATGCGGCTCTCCCCTCTCCTGCCTGGGAGCTGACCCTTAAAGCACGCTTCCCCGGATTTGTATTAGGCGTGTTTTGTAGATTGTCAAACTGAGGCACAGAGAGGCCAAATGACTCTCCCAAAGTCACAGAGGGAGTTGGTGGCAGAGCTGAGCATGACAACCTGGAGTCCTGGTCCCCTGCCCACCAGGGGAGATGGTGCTCCACAACCCCCCGTGTCTTATCTGGTTTGACCTACATGGTTCCAGAGAAGGCCTGGCTGTTCATCTGCCTTTGTCAGGGCAATGTGCATGAAAGGCCAGGATTCCCTGAGCCTGGGAGGGAATCTGTTACCCTGAGTAATGGTGGGGCAGAAGGGGATTGAAGGCCAGAGCCTGAGAGGTGAGAGTCGAGAGGCTGCTCCCCTGTGTCCACTGCTAACTCTCCCCCTTGAGCGTGTTGCTTTGGGCCAGGTCTGGCAGAGCTGCACCCAGTAGTGGGTTTGCGGTGGCCGTGGCATCTCCGATGAAAGGCCGAGTACTAATAACAGGTGCCCACCATACCGGCAAGCTGCCTGACTGCCAGCGTCACACCAGTGCTGCTGCCGAGCTCTGCTGTGGGTCCAGGGCCAGGAAACGTGCTCGGGAACGGGCACTCGTGCAGCCCGCGGAGCTAACCTAGGGGCGGCTGTGTGTGAGGAGCCCAGCTTGGCTGTGCCAGGCCCCCTGTGTCCTAGTGCATGGGCAGCAATGCGGACGCACTGACGGCCAGGCGAGAGCAGAGCCTGGGTATTCGGGCTGCTGCTCACAGCTGGTGTGGACACGCTGCCTCCTTTGCTATGCGAGAGACATGCCTGGCACTTCCCATGCCAGACGCCCTGCGCAGCTCTCAGCAGGAGCCCGGCCTTTACACCCTGCTGCAGCTGCATTGCCTGCTCCTGCTGCTGCTGGAAGGGCAGATGCTGGTTCCTGATGGGGAGCATCTGGCAGTGCCCGTTCTGCTGGGGCCAGTCACCAGGGCAAAGTGTACTTGGCAACGAATTGAAAAGAGAAAATGGCAGAATGAATGCCAAGCCAGATACCAATGCTTCTGGGAATGCCAGCCTGGGCCCCAACTCCAGCTAAGGAGGGTGGCAGATCTCCTGCCTTCAGAAGCCTGTCTGTGGCCAACTCCCCCTTCTGTCTGAACAGCGGCATGCAATGCTGTCAGCCCCTCTGGGGGTGCAGTCAGCGTCCATCTCACAGTTGTCTTGTGGCTGATCTGCCCAGTGTGGGGGCTGCTTTATTGGGGCGTTGAGTTCCCTCCTTTGCCCGGCACCAGCTCTCACTAAGGCTGTTGGCCTTCTGGAGCATCCTCCTTTGCATCTAGCTTGCAGCCGAAGGCACAAACCTCGTGCACAAGAGCAAGTTGACACCTCGCTGCCTCCCACCGGGCATTGCCATCCTGTGCAGGGGTGAGGTCACTCCCTGAGTAGTTCTCCTCACAGGTCGCTGCTCCCCACTTGGAGTCTCTTTTTCGCATTGCCCTTCTCAGCTAATGTGTTGTGTGTGGACACAGCCCCTAATGTGAACAAAGACCTGGACCCTGCAGCTCCAGGCCAGGCCACGATTGAAGAGATGCCATCAGCGTGGGGCTCGCACCAGCTGCTGGGCAAGAGGGACCCTGGCTTTGATTCCACCTGGCAGTTCCTGTGGGCCTAGACAGCAGCAGGTTCAGGAGAGTGGGTGTTCTGCACTTGTTAGACTCTGCACTGAGCTCTGGGAGCGGGCGGGGAGAGTGAGTGGGTGGGTGGGTGGGGGGGCTATGTCTACACTGCAGTGAACCCCACAGCTGGCCTGGGTCAGCTGACTTGGGCTGAGGGGCTATAAAACTGCTGGCTGGGGGACCTGTGCTCTGCTTCCCTGCAGAGAGGTGGGGGAAATCTCCTCCTCGGTTGCTAGGTGTGACTGCCCTGGCTTTTGGGCCTCCCCTTGTCTTTTCAGATCCTCCACTGACACGGGTCAGTTTCAACCAGTCCTTAATGACCCATTCATTCAACTTCAGACAGCGTGACCCAACACCTCTTAAGAACGGCCATACAGGGTCAGACCAAAGGTCCATCCAGCCCGTATCCTGTCTTCCAGCAGTGCCAAGGTGCTGGAACTAGGAGTGCTGGGGGTGTGGCAGAACCCTCTTGCTTGAAGTGGTTTCCCTCATATAGTGCATTTAGTTTTGTTCAGTGGCTTTGAGCACCTCCACTATAAAAATGGTGCCAATGCCCCTACAGCAGTGGCCAGTGCCAGACGCTTCAGAGAGAATGACCAGAAGAAGGCAATTTCGAGTGATCCGTCCCCATCATCCAGTCCCAGGTTCTGGTGTTCGGTGGTTTAGGGACACCCAGAGCACGGGGTTGCATCCCTGACCATCTTGGCTAATAGTCATGGATGGACCTGTCCTCCAGGAACTTCTCTCATTCTTTTTGAACCCAGCTGTATTTCTGGCCTTCACAACATCCCCTGCCAATGAGTTCAACAGCTTGTCTGTGCACTGTGAAGAAGTACTTCCTTATGGTAGTTTTAACCCACTGCCGATAAATTTCATTGGGTGACCCCCTGGTTCTTCTGACACGTGAAGAGAGAACGAACATTTCCTTCTTCATTCTTTTCACACCACTCGTGATTTTATAGACCTCCCGTCGTTGTCAATTTTTCCAAGCTTGTGAAAAGTCCCAGTCTTTTTAATTTCCCCTCCTACGGGAAGCTGTTCTACCCCCTTCATCATTTTTCTTGCCCTTCTCGGTACCCTTTCCAACTCTAAGATACCTTTTTTGAGATGGGTCAATCATCTGTGCATAGTATACAACTTGTGGGCATACCATGGATTTATATAGAGACATTATGGCATCTTCTGTCTCATTATCTATCCCTTTCCTAATGGTTGCTAACATTCTGTTCGCTTTTTTGACTGCTGCTGCACACTGAGCAGATGCTTTCAGAGAACTATCCACAGTGAGCCCAGGATCTTTCTTGAGTGGTAACAGCTCATCATTGATATGATAAACCCCTCTCATTTTATATGTATTGTGGGGATTATGTTTTCCAATGAGCATTACTTTGCACTTACCAACATGGAATTTCATCTGCCATTTTGTTGCCCAGTCACCCAGTTGTCTGAGATGCCTTTGTAATTCTTCACGGTCTGCTTTGGACTTATCTGTCTTGAGTAAGTTTCTATCATTTGCACTTTTTGCCACATCACCATTTACCCCCTTTTCTAGATCATTTATGAATATGTTGAACATCACTAGTCCCCGTACAGATCCCTGGGGGACACCACTGTTTACCTCTCTCCATTCTGAATATTGACCATTTATTCCTATCCTTTGCTTCCTGTCTTTTAAGTTACTGATCCATGAGAGGACTTTCCCTCTTATCCCGTGAGTGCTTACTTTGCTTAGGACCCCCACCAAAGCCTCTTTGTCAAAGGCTTTCTGAAAGTCCAGAAACCTCATGTCTCCTGCTTTGCCCCATGGGCATTTTAACCCTCTGGACCCATTGGGTAACAGTGTGAAGTGCAGAGGGAAACTGAGGCATGCATAGAATTAATTAAAAATATTACAGAAAATTCCCACTTTATTATGCTCTGGTAGGTTTTAAACCTGATGCTGCACATGGAAATGTGTCCAACTGTCTCTCAGGCATGGGCCATGCCCCTTGTGTGCTCCTTTCTCCCCAATATCACACTTGTGACAGAGTGCTCCTAAGCAGGGCACAGCTGGGCACCTGGGAACAGAGCTGAGCCTCCCCTGAGCACAGCCAAGGTCACTGACTCTCAGGAGAACTGGTGGCTTTCTTAAAGTCCCAGCTCCTGGAGTCATGTGAATTTGTGAGAATTCCAGTTTTTGCTTAGCCAATGAAGTCAGTGTCTAGCGCTCATGGCTGGGGAGCACAGTCCAGCAGCTCCATGGAGAGATGAATAAAGAATCCAAACTGATCAGTTTTGTAATCCCATGATTTTGGGGGCCTCACTTCTGAGCTCTGAAGCTGGTGACGCTGCATAGATGGTGGGCTCTATGTGCCTATTAGCTCCAAAGTACGCTAGCAACAACCAGCACAGAGATGTCCTCTGAAGTAGCTGACAGTGTTAATGAGGGGAGCTGCAAGGCTTAGCTGAGCCACTGGGTGGGAAAGGGTGGGTTGTGGGTTGGGATGCTGGGTGGGGCAGGGCAGGCTGGAGAGAGTGAGGTGGCAAGTGGGGAAGACTGATTGGGCGACGGAGGGAAGGCTGGCTGAGGGTGTCAGGGAAGGCTTGTGGGGAAGGGGGTGGGGCGGTGGCAGCAGCAGGTGCTGGAAGGAGGGTGGCAGGCACTGGGTGGGAAGTTGAGGGGGTGTTGGTTGCGGGAGGCTGGGTTGGGGGAAGCAGGTGCTGGGTGGGAAAAATTGGGGGGCTGAGACATGGGGGGCATGGGCGGTGGGCTAGGAGGCGCAAAGGCTAGGCTGGGATTGGCAGATGCCTGGCAGGGAAGGCTGGGCTGGTGGGGTGGGGAAGGCCACGGGCACTTTGCTTGGCCTTTCCACACAGCATCTGTCTGTCCAGCCCTGTTATCAGGGCGTGGCCTCGCTTGCTGATCAGTCTTCAGAGGCTGTTGCTGCAGTGCAAAGGCAATCAAGAGCTGGATTAACCTGACTGCTTCTGCTCCATGCCTCAGTGGGCATCCTGCATGAGAGCCGGCAGAGGGACCCTTGCATCCTTAGCAAAGCTCCCTGCCAAGGGGTTCTCCCAGGCAGCCTTTCCTTCTGTGCCAGAGCTTTGGGGTGAGAGGAGATGGCTGCCCTGGCAGGAATCTGGGGTGAGAGGAGATGGCTGCCCTGGCACGAATCTGCGTCCCATTGATCCAACACCCTTTGTCCCTTGGGTGGCTGTTAACATCATCACGGGCTCGTCTGTGAGCCTGTGTGGGATAGAGGGCGGCTGCAGTTCATTGATCCCTCACCCTCGTTATCTGTAGCCTCTTCCTGGCCGATAAGGGGGCTCGAGGGTGAGGGCAGGGCGGGGCCTGGAGCCTGAGCTTTGGCAACCTGCCACCGACTGCCATGCCGGTGTTACGGTAACACCAGGACTCTGATTTGAACTCTGCTTCATGCTGTCACCTTGGGCCTGGAGCTTCGCCACCTGGCGTTCGCCTGAAGGTGGCGAGTGGTTTTCTTCTAATGTCTGAGCCAAATCGGTGCAGCTGTTTGAGTCCCACAAGGTGGGTCTCTACGCTGTGATGTGGAGAATGAACTCTGCGGGTGGGGCAAGGGCTCTGCTGCTGGGGCAGCGGGGGCCTACTCGCCAGGCCAGTTCTCTAAAGTCAGCCCTTGTATCTTAAGAACATAAGTGTAACCTTTCTGCCTGTCAGAGTTGGCAGCAACAAGGGCCGGGTTCAGTATCTAGGGGTTCCATTCCAATAACACAATGGAAAACCGGCTCGAGCCCCCACCCAGTGACCTGGGACAAATATATACCACCCCCGCTGGGCGCCTCCATGAGGCAATATTTCCCCTCTCGCAAGCACAGAGTCTGAGTGTAGCAAAAAGCCTTTTAATAACAGAGAGAAACAATGTGGCATTATGTTGGGGAAACACCACCAACAGGATTCATAACACAACCCATGAGCCAAAACCCCACCCCAAGCAAATTGGGGCATGTCCTTTCCCTTTGGTTCTTGAGTTCAGCAACTCAAAATCACCCAAAGTCCCGAAAGTCCAACGACCCAAAAGTCTCTGTCCCTGGTCAGGGCAGCCCCAGAGTTCAAAAGTTTATCTGCAGAGTTTTACCTCCCAACCTGGGTGGAGACTGGGGTTAAGGGGCACCTTAAATGGTCCAAAGCTGATGGCCCCACCTCTCCATGGGGCTCTGCTTTGCCAGCCACCCCATGAGTTGCTCTCGGCATCCAACAAACTGCTCTGCTCCCCGAGCCGCTCTGCTCCGCTCGCCATCCCGCAACTGCTCCACCATATGTCTTCAGCCTCCCCCACTACTTAACACAACACTCAGTGATTTCAGCTCTTAGTAAGTTTAGCTCTTTCATGATTTCAGCTTCTAGTAGGGGAGCCTCAGTGTGGGTGCACCATTAGCCCAAAGTGAATTCAGCTCAGCAGCCTGTAACTAGACTCCTAATGGAATCAAAATTATAGTGGAAAGAGGAAGAAGTGCAATTAGCATGTAAGGCCCTCACGAAAGGCGGGGGGGGGGCATACCACCAAGTATTAATACCTGTCCCCAGCCTCTCTCCCTTCACAGAGTTTTGGAACCCATGTTCCTTGCCTAGCGAGTGAAACTTAGTTGATGGAGAGTCCCTCCATCATAACAAAAGGCCAAGTACAGTTCCATTGTCCTTGATTCCCATAATCAGGGTAATAACAATTTATTCTTCCTGCCCCAATAACAGAGACAATGGGGATCCCACAGCAGCCAAAGTGACCATTTGGGCAGCTATGGCCTCATTCTAGGCGGGCTGGGTGTGCCTATGCAAATGAGATCGGCCCCTGAAGTTCTTTTCCACAACTTGCCACACCTCACCACCAGATGTCAGGGTGGAGCTCATCCCGATTCTGCTTACGAGAGGAAAGTGATCAGGAACAGTCAGCATGGATTCACCAAGGGCAAGTCATGCCTGACTAAACTAATTGCCTTCTATGATGAGATAACTGGCTCTGTGGATGAGGGGAAAGCAGCGGATGTGTTATTCCTTGACTTTAGCAAAGCTTTTGACACGGTGTCCCACAGTATTCTTGCCAGCAAGTTAAAGAAGTATGGGCTGGATGAACGGACTATAAGGTGGATAGAAAGCTGGCTAGATTGTTGGGCTCAGTGGGTAGTGATCAATGGCTCCATGTCTAGTTGGCAGCCAGTATCAAGTGGAGTGCCCCAAGGGTCGGTCCTGGGGCCGGTTTTGTTCAGTATCTTCATTAATGATCTGGAGGATGGCATGGATTCGTGTTTGCAAGTTTGCAGATGACACTAAACTGGGAGGAGAAGTAGATAGGCTGGAGGGTAGGGATAGGATACAGAGGGACCTAGACAAGTTGGAGGATTGTGCCAAAAGAAATCTGACGAGGTTCAACAAGGACAAGTGCAGAGTCCTGCACTTCGGAGGGAAGAATCCCATGCACCGCTGCAGACTAGGGACAGAAAGGCTCGGCAGCAGTTCTGCAGAAAAGGACCTATGGGTTACAGTGGACGAGAAGCTGGATATGAGTCAGCAGTGTGCCCTTGTTGCCAAGAAGGCCAATGGCATTTTGGGATGTATAAGTAGGGGCATTGCCAGCAGATCGAGGGACGTGATCATTCCCCTCTACTCGACATTGGTGAGGCCTCATCTGGAGTACTGTGTCCAGTTTTGGGCCCCACACTACAAGAAAGATGTGAAAAAATTGGAAAATGTCCAGCGGAGGGCAACAAGAATGATTAGGGAACTGGAACATGTGACTTATGAGGAGAGGCTAAGGGAACTGGGATTGTTTAGTCTGTGGAAGAGAAGGAAGAGGCGGGGGATTTGATAGCTGCTTTCAACTACCTGAAAGGGGGTTCCAAAGAGGATGGCTCTAGACTGTTCTCTGTGGTAGCTGATGACAGAACAAGGAGTAATGGTCTCCAGTTGCAGTGGGGGAGGTTTAGGTTGGATATTAAGAAAAACTTTTTCACTAGGAGGGTGGTGAAGCACTGGAATGGGTTACCTAGGGAGGTGGTGGAATCTCCTTCCTTAGAGGTTTTTAAGGTCAGGCTTGACAAAGCCCTGGCTGGGATGATTTAGTTGGGGATTGGTCCTGCTTTGAGCAGGGGGTTGGACTAAATGACCTCCTGAGGTCCCTTCCAACCCCGATATTCTATGATAAGTCTCTGCCTGCGCTAGAGCTTAAGTCTTTGCAGTTAATGTAACCCTTCTGAAACAGGAGGGAAGTTACTCAATGTTCCAGCTGAGGCCACGTCTATATTGGGAGCATTTTGCCAGTACAGGTAAACTAGTGTGGACATAGAAGAGCACTACTGTCCCCCACTGAATGAAGAGCCTTTACCCTTAGAAAAGAGCAAGAATACAAAGAAGACGAACCCACTGCTCAGGCTTGCTCTGCATGGCTTTTCTATCACTATAGCGATGTTGGCTAGGGGTGTGATTCCTAACCAATACAATCATACCAGGACATCATCTTAACACGTGGATGTGCTTATACCAGTACAACTAATATACACTAGCACTGGAGAGCTTAAAATAAGATACTAGACTGAGAGGACAAAAGAAAGGAGCAGATTCTCCTCTTAAATATACAGCATTCTCGCCCAGGATAGAAGACTGAGAAGAGGGACTTGCAGACAGATGTACACTGAATAGAGTTATTAGCAATATAAAAAAAGATGGCTTAGCAGCTCTCCTGCTCTGATTGCAAAGTAAAGAATTAACTGCAACATCAGATCACTTCTGCTTTGGCCAGCCAGAAGGCATCCATCTAACACTGGCTGCATTTGCTCCATGGCCTGTATTGGGAAGTAAATACCCTGGTCCCATGAGTGAACTGTTGGAAGAGAATAGGATCCCATCACTGAGCTAGGTATTCTGAAGAACCTGTTTCGCCTTTCTTCAGGGTAAATGCACTGATCTGAAGGGCATGACTAAATATGAACAGGATGCTTTTATGAAGTGGTAAATGGATGAGCGATATAAATATGAAATAAAGACGGCTTCTTCCAGCCTAATAGCAAGTGAATGCATCCTTCTAGCAAAAGGCAGCACAGCGTACTGAGCTCACCATGCATTAGCATTTACAAAAATATGATTTCCCAAGTGCATTAGAGACCTTAACATCCCATCCTACCTTCCTGCACTTTATAAGATGATAGGGAAACCAACAGGCCCTGATTTGATGATAGTTATCATAGGGACATTGTATTAACCTCTCCGGATCCAAAGCATCAACTGGAAGAGAAGGAATAAAAAGACAAAAGAAAACATTCTGTAAAACAAGATCTAAGTTCATCATCAACACAATTAACAAGAGTGGAAACATACTAGCTACTGGAGCTGCCCTCTAACGGGGTTAAGCCATCAATTTTTAATAGCCGGGACAAAAATGCTAAACTGCTAAGTCGGCACTCACTGTGTGTACCCAACCAAATTCACTTCGGATTTTGGGTGAGTGGAATGTTCAATTAAAAATGAGGAAAGCGCAATCAGTAGGGCAGAGTGGCCAGTACATATTAATGACTATACTTATGCAGAACAGTGAGCTGGAAATAAACATTACTATAAAACCCCTTGAAGCTACCAAATTAGCTAGTTGTTCAGCAGTGAAATGCTAAGGATTGGCAGAAGCACGGCATTCTGAAGTAAATCCTTTTGCATTTACCTTCAGACTCCAAGGCCATCTCTGCTGGATTAAGAAAAAAATCAAACTCAAACAAACATGTCTGGAGTTAAGGATGCAATTTGCACTATAGTGCACTTGGCCCTGTAAAGTGCAGAGGTTGGCAGGTGCTTAAGAGCCCAACACTCACTGAACATAGTGAGGGGCTAAGTCACAGGCACTTTTTGAAAATGTTCCCTCCTAGTCCATACTATGACTCAGAGACAGGCACGAATCACCTTAATCACTTAACAGTTACACAGAAGGGACAAGGTAGGGGAGGACCAACTTCTGATAGTGAGAGACACAAGCTTTCAAGCATACATAGACCGCTTCTTCAGGATTCAGTTTGTGTCCGTGCAGCAGCTTTCTTGCCATCACAAATGTGTCTCCCCTCACACCTTCCATGCTATTTATCCACGTTTGTATCAATGTACAGAGGGCATGCACAGAAGGAACATGGGCCAATGGACTGTGGGAGGTTTTCTAGATAGCTGGAAGTAAGGAGGATGGGCCAGATTGATTACATAAATCAGTATTTTTAAAACTTTTTGATACCAGGGACCAGCTTAGAATCATTGAATATCAGGGTTGGAAGGGACCTCAGGAGGTCATCTAGTCCAACCCCCTGCTCAGCACAAGACCAACACCAACTAAATCATCCAAGCCAAGACTTTGTCAAGCCGGGCCTTAAAAACCTCTAAAGATGGAGTTTCCACCATCTCCCTAGGTAACCCATTCCAGTGTTTCACCACCCTCCTAGTGAAATAGTGTTTCCTAATATCCAACCTAGACCTCCCCCACTGCAACTTGAGACCATTGCTTCTTGTTCTGTCATCTGCCACCACTTTGAACAGCCTAGCTCCATCCTCTTTGGAACCCCCTTTCAGGTAGTTAAAGGCTGCTATCAAATTCCCCCTCACTCTTCTCTTCTGCAGACTAAATAACCCCAGTTCCCTCAGCCTCTCCTCATAAGGCATGTGCCCCAGCTCCTTAATAATTTCCGTTGCCCTCCGCTGGACTCCCTCCAATTTGTCCACATCCTTTCTCTAGTGGGGGGACCGAAACTGGACGCAACACTCCAGGTGTGGCCTCACCAGTGCCAAATGGAGGGGAATAACCACTTCCCTCAATCTGCTGGCAATGCTCCTACTAATACAGCTCAATATACCATTGGCCTTCTTGGCAACAAGGGCACACTGCTGACTCCTATCCAGCTCCTCATCCACTGTAATCCCCAGGTCCTTTTCTGCAGAACTGCTGCTTAGCCAGTTGGTCCCCTGTCTGTAGCAGTGCATGGGATTTCCTTCCTTCCTTCCTTCCTTCCTTCCTTCCTTCCTTCCTTCCTTCCTTCCTTCCTTCCTTCCTAAGTGCAGAACTCTGCACTTGTCCTTGTTGAACCTTATCAGATTTCTCTTGGCCCAATCCTCCAATTTGTCTAGGTCACTCTGGACCTTTCCCTACCCTCCAGTGTATCTACTTCTCCTCCCAGTTTAGTGTCACAAATGGCTACTTGTGATGAAGTGGAAAGTGTCTTAGTGTTTGTATGAATACTGTGCACACCTCAGTTTTCCCTATGTGTTGCACAAGTATCTAGGTGGTGGGATAAGGGTGTGTGACCTTTGCAGATACCCCGAGAGGGAAGGTGCAAGTGCCTTCTAGCTCCCTGGGCCCAGACAATAGATGTATCTTGGCAACTGATTGCCGGGCCGCATCCTCTGCAAGAGCCAGCTGGAGGAATTGGAGAACAAAGGGAGGTGGAGGCCAGGTGACCGGTTTGCCTGGGGAACAGCATACAGGATGGAGGAGGGGCAACTGGGTGTGACTGAAGGTGGGCTGCTGGAGGCTGGTCAGACTCCTGGTTTGGGACTCAGGAGGACAGCCCATGGCTCTGGGTCTCCTCAAGATGAACTTTGCTGTAACTTCCTGCTTTCTGTGCTAACAAGATTCTGCTCTATGCTGTGTTCCAGACGACTAATAAACCCTTCTGTTTTACACCGCTGGCTGAAAGTCACTCCTGACTGCTGAAGTCGGGGGTGCATGGCCCCTTTGGAGGGCGTGTAAGGTTTCCCCAGGTATCCTATTCAGGTGGCTCACTGCAGGGAGCTTATGGCGTGAGACAGGGATGCTGAATGCTCCGAGGTCAGACCAAGGAGAAGCTGAAGCCCAGGAGGCTTGTCCTAGTGAGAGTGTGCCCCGAGGGATAGTCACACTGCAAGAGGGTCCTGGTCCGGGGGCTAGTCTTCACCAGACTCACTGCAGCTGCGCTAATGTAGGGCAGTAGTGTAAACGCACTATGAAGACCAGAGAGCGCTTTCCTGTCAGCATAATTACTCCACCTCAGCGAAAGGTGGAAGCTATGACAGAATGAGAGTGTGTCCCACTGACTTAGCGCCGGTGCGGACAGCTCGGGGGGTGGCTTTTTCATATCCGTGACCGACATAAGTTACATCAACTTAAGCGGAAGCATAGACAAGCCCTGAACTTCATTCAGTGGTTCCAGAGCACCAAGCCCGTGCATCCATGAACTACTATGGGGGGAAAAAGTCCCCAATGCCTCAAACCAACACCGTATATCTGGCTATGCCTCTGGAGAGGGCAGCACCCTTACCTGACCATGGTACTAATTAGGGCTGTCAATTAATCACAGTTAACTCACGCGATTAACTCAAAAAAATTATTAAAAAAATGAATCGCACAGTTACATTTCAATTGGTATTCTATTGCGTATTACACATTTGTGGATGTTTTCTACATTTTCAAATATATTGATTTCAGTTACAACACAGAATACAAAAGGTACAGTGCTCACTCCATTCTATTTATTGCAAATATTTGCACTGTAAAAATGATAAACAAAAGAAATCCCATTTTTCAATTCACCTCATACAAGTACTGAAGTGCAATCTCTTTATCGTGAAAGTGCAACTTACAAATGTAGATTTTTTTGTTACATAACTGCACCCAAAAACAAACCAATGTAAAACTTTAGACCTTACAAGTCTACTCACTCCTACTTCTCGTTCAGTCAATCACAGAGAGAAACAAGTCTGTTGACATTTATGGGAGATATGCTGCCCACTTCTTATTCACAATGTCACCTGAAAGTGAGAACAGGCGTTTGTATGGCACTTTTGTAGCTGGCATTGCAAGGTATTTACATGCCAGAGATGCTGAACATTCGTATGCCCCTTCCTGCCTCGGCCACTGTTCCAGAGGACGTGCTTCCATGCGGATGGCACTTGTTAAAAAAATTATGGGTTAAATAACGTGTGACTGAACTCCTTGGGGGAGAGCGGTGCCCCCCCTGCACTGTTTCACCGCACGCTGCCACAGATTTCCTGTTATAGCAGTCGCGGATGATGACCCAGCAAATGATGTTCATTTGAAGAACACTTTCACTGCAGATCTGACCAAACACAAAGAAGGTACCAATCTGAGATTTCTAAAGATAGCTCCAGTACTCGACCCAAGGTTTAAGAATCTGAAGTGCCTTCCAAAATCTGAGAGGGTCGAGGTGTGGAGCATGCTTTCAGAAGTCTTAAAAGAGCAATACTCCAAAGTGGAAATTACAGATCCAAACCACCAAAAGAGAAAATCAACCTTCTGCTGGTGGTATCCAACTCAGATGATGAAAGTGAACATGTGTTGGGCCACACTGCTTTGGATCGTTATTGAGCAGAACTCATCATCAGCATGGATACATTATCTCCTGCAAATGTAAACAAACTTGTTTGTCTTAGCAATTGGCTGAACAAGAAGTAAGACTGAGTGTACTTGTAGGCTCTAAAGTTTTACATTGTTTTGTCTGAGAATGCAATTTTTTTGTACATAATTCTACATTTGTGAGTTCTACTTTCATGATAAAGAGATTGCACTATATTGCTTGTATTAGGTCAAGTGAAAAACACTATTTCTTTGGTTTTTTTGTACTGTAAAAATATTTGTAATAAAAAATAAATATAAGTGAGCACTGTACACTTTGTATTCTGTGTTGTAATTGAAATAAATATGTTTGAAAATGTAGAAAACATCCACAAATATTTAAATGGTATTCTATTATTTTTAAGTGCGTGATTACATTTTTTAATTGCTTGACAGCCCTAGTACTAACAGGATATTAACCATGTTGCGTCTGTAGCAAAACGCATTTTGGAGCCAGCCACTGGTAATAAAGTCAATTATGAATTATGGCAAGGACAGGGCCTTAATAAGAACAGTCACTTCACTGGGATGATCCCCAGGAAACTGATTTAGGCCCTGGCTGCACAAGACATGACTGTAGCTTTATAACCAGTTTGTACCCCACACAGCAAATTTGATCTGCTAGTTGGATCCTCCATTTCTCCAGACCACAGACATGCTGCAGCTGGGGGACATAGTCCACTAGGTCAATGTGGGAACCCACAAACCATGATGCACACTGTGGAGGACTGCAAAATGGCAACTTCCTGGAGGTCTTCATGCCTTGAACATGACTGATAAGAAGGCTGCGGCACCTTAGAGACTAACCAATTTATTTGAGCATAAGCAGAATTAATATCATATTGCCTCTATATAAATCCACACTACATTCCTATCTTGAATACTGTGTGCAGATGTGGTCGCCCCATCTCAAAAAGATATCTTGGAAATGGAAAAGATACAGAAAGGGGCAACAAATATTATTAGGGGTATGGAACAGCTTCCTTAGAAGAAGAGAGAAGACTGGAACTTTTCAGCTTGGAAAAGAGATGACTAAGGGGGTGAAAGTAACTAAGGAAGTGTTATTTCTGCTTCTCATAACACAAGAACTAGAGGTCATCAAATGAAATTAATAGGCAACAGGTTTAAAACAAACAAAAGGAAGTATTTCTTCACACAATGCACAGTCAACCTGTGGAACTCCTTGCCAGAGGAAGTTGTGAAAACCAAGACTATAACAGGGTTTAAAAAAGAACTAGATAAGTTCATGAATTAGTCAGGATGAGCAGGGATGCAAAACCAAGCTCTGAAGTGTACCTAGGCTCTATTTGCCAGAAGCTGGGAATGGGCCAACACTAGGTAAGGAGGAATTCTAGGCTACCCTGAGCTGTATGGTTATGACACTATCTGACCCCCCTGCTGGATCCCAAGGCCATAGAGCCATTCAGCCAAATGGATGGTATTGAGATGGGGGACTATGACCTGTTCAAACAGGCTTTGCTGCTGAAGTTTGAACTGACCCCCGAGGCGTACAGGAAACAATTCCGGGGTGTACGCAAGACCCCAGGTGTCACTTACAAGGAGGTCACCAATCTGCTGGGGGAATATCTCCATAGGTAGGGGAAGGGCACAGGGGCCACTACCACAGCGGAGGTGTGTAACCCGGTGGGGTTGGGGCAGCTGTATGACATCTGCCCTCCAGACCTGAAGATGTGGTTAGTGGACCGGAAGGCTAAAGATCTGTGCAGTGCAGGGGCACTAGTGGATGAGTTTGTGAACAGCAGATAGGGGGCAGGAGGGAGACTGGATGGAGCTGCAGGAGGATCCCTCCTTAGAGAAGCTGAGGGCCCTTGCTGGCCACAATGGTGCAGGATCCCAGGGGGAGGACCGCCGGGAGAGATTCCTGTGGGAGAAGGGATTCCTGTACCAGGAATGGGCTGGTTCAGGGCCAACTGAACCTTGGAAAGCCAGGAGGCAATTGGTGGTCCCCCAGATGTACCACCACAACAGTCCCCTTTCAGGGCATCTGACGCACCAGGCAGAGGCTGCTGCAGAACTTTTAGTGGCCCGGGGCCTTTGACGCCGTCCAACAGTATTGCAGGGCCTGGGACTCCTGCCAGAGGGTGGGGAAGGGCCAGGATAAGTGTAAAGCAGCTCTGAGACCTCTGCCCATCATAGAGGAGCCTTTCCAGAGGGTGGCCATGGACATAGTGGGGCCCCTCAGCAGGGCAACCCGGTCGGGGAAGAAATACATTCTGGTGGTGGTAGATTTCGCTATGCGCTACCCCGAGGCAGTGGCCATGTCGTCTATGGAGGCAGACACCGTGGCAGATGCGCTGCTCACCATTTTCAGCAGAGTGGGGTTCCCCCAGGAGGTCCTTACAGACCAGAGGTCCAACTTCATGTCAGTCAACCCTGCTCCAGTGCTTGTGGGAGAAGTGTGGGGTCCGACACACCTGGGCCTCGACGTGTCACCCTCAGTCCAACGGGCTGGGGGAGAGGTTCAACGGGACCCTAAAGATGATGCTGAAAACCTTTATGGACCAGCACCCACAGGACTGGGAGAAGTATTTAACCCACCTGCTGCTCACATACAGGGAAGTGCCCCAGGAATCCACAGGGTTTTCCCCTTTCAAGTTGTTGAGGAGGGTGAGGAGACCCTTCGACTTGATGAGGGACGAGTGCAGGGGGAAGGCCTCCCCCGATGGAGTATGTACTGACCTTTCTGGAAAAGCTCGCGGAGCTCATGGGCTTGGCCAGGGGAAACCTAGCCAGGGCACAGGAAGCAGGTCTGGTACAACCGCTCAGCACGTGCCTGCTTCTAGGCTACCAGGGACCAGGAGATACTTCTCATCCCCATGAGGAAGCACAAGCTGCAAGCTGCCTGGGACGGCCCCTTCAAGGTCATCAGACAGGTAAATGAAGTGAAATATGTAGTGGAACTGTCCATCCGGGCACACCGCCACCGGGTGCACCATGTCAACATGATGAAGCCATACTGGGACAGGGAGAAGTTGGGGCTGGCTGGGTGTGGGCAGTGGGAGGAGAAGGGAGAGGATCCCCTGGTGGGACTCCTCCCTGAGGTGGGGGCTGACCCCTCGCTGGAATCAATTCTCCTCTCAGACCAGCTAACCCCTGCCCCACAGGCAGAGATCAGAGAGGTGCTGCCTTCACACCGGCAGCTGTTCTCCAGCCGGCCTGGGCTCACTAACCTGGCTGTTCACTGGGCGGAAACAGGAGCCAATCTTCCCATCAGGTGTTCCCCATTCAGGGTCACTAGGAAAACAGCCCAGGACCTGGAGAGAGAGGTTGGAGACATGCTGGCTTTAGGGGTGATCCAGCCGTCCTCCAGCCCCTGGGCCTCTCCCATGGTGCTGGTCCCCAAGAAGGACGGATCGATCCGGTTCTGTGTGGATATGGGAAGTTCAGTGCCATCACCGTGTCCGATGCCTACCACCGATAAAATCTCTAGACAAGTTGGGGGGGCGCTGATGTGATGAGGTGGGACTGTTCTTAATGGTTCCTCTGAATAGTGTGGGGGTGCCTCAGTTTCCCTATGCAGTTCTTAAGTATCTAGGTGGTGGGATAAGGGTGTATGATCACTGCAGAGCCCTAGAGGGCAGGTGTGTGCAGGAGTCTGGACACAGAGAATGGCCGACACCCTGTTTCCTGGCCACTGATGGCCTGGGCCCTTCCCCCCTGCAGGGTGAGAGCTAAAGGGTTGGAGAACAAGGGAATCAGGTGACCTCCTGGCCCGGGAAAGGAACAAAGCCCAGAAGAGGAGGGGCTGGAGGGAGTTTCAGTTTGGGGCTGGCTGGGACATGGAGTGAAGGGCAGACGTGGTTGTCTGGCTCACTGCCCCCCAAAATGGACCCAGCTGAGGGGTCCTGTTCTCTGCACCTACAAGCTCTGTTTTAGACCATGTTCCTGTCGTTTAATAAACCTCTGTTTTACTGGCTGGCTGAGAGTCACATCTGACTGCAAAGTTGGGGTGGAGGACCCTCTGGCTTCCCCAGGAGCCCCGCCTGAGCGAACTCACTGTGGGAAGCGCACGGAGGGGCAGAGGATGCTGAATGCTCCGAGGTCAGACCCAGGAAGCTGTGTGAGCTGTGTGTCCTGCAGACAGTCTGCTCACAGACAGGAGACTTCCCCAGAGTCCTGACTGGCTTCATGGGAAGCAGTTCCAGAGCATCGTCCGGGGACTCCATGACAGCTATCAAATCCCCCCTCACTCTTCTCTTCTGCAGACAAAATAACCACAGTTCCCTCAGCCTCTCCCCATAAGTCACATGCCCCAGCTCCCTTCTCATTTTCATTGCCCTCCACTGGACTCTCTCCAATTTGTCCGCATCCTTTCTGTAGTGGGGGCCCAAAACTGGACGCAATACTCCAGATGAGGCCCTCACCAGTGCTGAATAGAGGGGAATAATCACTTCCCTCGATCTGTGGGCAATGCTCCTACTAATGCAGCCCAATATGCTGTTAGCCTTCTTGGCAACACGGGCACACTGCTGACTCATATCCAGCTTCTCATCTGCTGTAACCCCAGGTCCTTTTCTGCAGGTCCTTTTCACCAGTTCCTTATCCACCTTTCAATTCTCATAGTAGACCCCATCTTCTCCAATTGAACTAATAATTTCCCAATTGTATCAAATGCCTCACTGACATCCAGGTAGATTAGATCATTGGTTCTCAAACTGGGGGTCACAACCCGGTTAAGTGGGAGGGTCACGAGCCCCGACCCCAGCACGCGGCTGTAAGTTGCGAGCCCCGACCCCTGCGCCAGGCTGTCAGCTCCGACCCCTGTGTGGAGCTGCGGGGCTACGAGCCCCAACCCGGGCACACGGCTGTGGGTCCCGACCCCTGTGCTAGGCTGTGAGCCCTGACCCCGGTGTGCGGCTGTGAGTCCCGACCCCGACCCCTGCGCCGGGCTGTGAGCCACGACCCTGGTGTGCAGCTGTGAGTCCTGACCCCAACCCCTGGGCCGGGTTGTGAGCCCCGACCCCGACAAGGAATCGTGGTTGTGAGCACCGACTCCAACCCCCATACAGGGCTGCAAGCCCAGACCCCAACCCTGGCCAGGAGCAGGGCTGTGATCCCTGAGTCCAACTGCCACATGGGGTTGCAAGTCCTGACCCCAACCAGGAGTGGGGCTATGAGCCCTGAGCTGGGGCATCCAGGAGGCTGTGAGCCCCGATCCCTGTAATGGGGTTTCAGGCGGAGCCCGGCCATGCTGAGGGTTATCAGCCGGGAGCACACACAGGGTTGTCAGCCCCGAGCCCCGCCACCCTCTGTGTTTTAGTCTTAATTTAAAAGCAGTGAGTAAAGGTAAATTCATTTTAAGCCATAGGGTTTAAATTTAGTATTTAACATAGTGTTAAATATCAAAAATGCGTTTTTAATTTTTAAGGGGGGGGTCGCACTCAGAGGCTTGGTGTTCGAAAGGGGTCACCAACACAAAAAGTTTGAGAACCACTGGATTAGATCTACTGCATTTCCTTTGTCTAAAACCTCAGTTATCTTCGCAGAGAAACAGATCAGGTTGGCCTGGCAGGACCCACCGATTGTAAAACCAGGTGATATTTTATCCCAGTTACCGTTCACCTCTTTGTCCTTCATTACTTTCTCTCTCAAAATTTGTCCCAAGACCTGGCAGACAGTTGAGGTCAAATTAAAAGGCCTGTAGATACCTGAACCACGTTTTTTTCCATTTCTTAAAAATAGGAACTATATTAGCAATTCTCCACTCCCCCGCCCCGAGTTTACAGAGTCATCAGAAATCCTTGCTATTGGGCTTGCAATTCCATGTGCCAGTCCCCTTACTCTGCATGGATGGAGCTTATGGGGTGCTAGGGGCTGCAGTGAGTGGGGTGGGAGGACCCTGTAGGGGGCACTCGCCCCTTCTAGTCTGTGCCGGCCCCAGCATAGTGCTCAATTTGTGCTATTTTGGGGGTTGTAAATCTAAGCTCCTGAGCACTTGTCACTAAGGAGCCCATGTGCAGTGCAGCCTGGTCATAGAATCATAGAATATCAGGGTTGGAAGGGAGCTCAGGAGGTCATCTAGTCCAACCCCCTGCTCAAAGCAGGGCCAATCCCCAATTTTTGCCCCAGATCCCTAAATGGCCCCCTCAAGGACTGAACTCACAACCCTGGGTTTAGCAAGCCAATGCTCAAACCACTGAGCTATCCCTTCCCCCTGGCTCCCTGGCCGAGATCCCCACGCTCTGTGCAGCACAGTGCAACTAGATGTGGGATTCTTCACTTGTTCTAATCTACTGTGCTGTGTGGCTGTTAAACAGCTGCTCCGTCCCACCCCAGAGGTGCCTGCATCTCAGTGCTGGGCAAAGGATCCCTGTATAAATAGCCCCTGTGCCCCACCCCAGAAGTGGCTACATCTCAACCCCAGGGATGAACTGAGTGACTGGAATACAAGTGACTCTAGTCCTGGGAGTGACCAGGGCTGCTGGGCCTCTTGCCAGGGAGGTGGGCAAGAGATTGGGGCCCTGAGGTGGTGCAAAGCCGGGGCCGAGATTCTTCTGGCCATGGGAGCCCAGTGACTCAATCAGTGCCCTGCTCCCAGCCAGCCCTCCCCATTCACCGAGCCCTTCGTGCCAGCCATGTCGCTCTGAGGCGCAGTAGGTGCCTCTCGATAGGTCACCTACAATCACACGGTTTCTTTTCGCTGTCTCAACTGGGCAGCGGGTAATGAGAGGTGGATAACGGATTCTCCAGGCCAGGACTACAGACCTGCTCCCCCGCTGCGCCAGGGATGCCCCACTGGTCCCATCTCTGCCCCAAGAGCCTCCCCCTGCAGTCCCTGGCAGGGAAGGGATTGCCCCACTGCCAGCGCCCAGCAGGCCTATGTGTGACATGAGTTTGGGGGTCTCAACCCCGTCCCTAGGGGGATGGGTCCATGCTCTGACGGGGATTAGCTGACAGCCAAGGACTGGCCAAGAGTGCCCTCCCCGCCTTCTCGGGCAGGGCAAGGGGTGGAGTCCAGAGTGATCTGCTGTGGGGCCCAGGCCCTCAGTCTCTGGGGCTGGCAGCACTGCCCCAGCAATGAACTTCCCCCAGGGTCAGGGAGCAGCTGCCGGGTCCAAAGCATCCCAGCAAACACTGGCCATTCGGCACCAGCCAGGGGAAGGTCTCGCACCCAGGCCATTCTGGATCAGAAGCGTGTGTGGGGAGATGGGAGCTGAACACGGACCCCTCTCCAAACTCCCAGCAGCCCCCAGGGCCTCGTCCCTGCGATCCCTCTACCGCCATGGGCACAGGGACCCTCAGCCACCCCCCCATAGGGCCCAACAGTGGGGAACCCAGCCCCTTACCTGGCTGGTCCCTCCCATGGCCTTGACGCTGGCCCCAGTTCAGCCCCGTTCCCCCACTCTGCAGGGCTCTGGAGAAGCCTCCACTGGCAGCTTTGCCGCTGGCGCTCTGTGGCAGCTCCTGCCGAGGCCCCAGGGCCCAGGTCGGGCAGCGCTGCCCTCCCAGGGGGCTCGTTAGCCAGGGCCATGCAGAAGCCTGGGGCCCAAAGGCCAACCATGGCTCCCCAGCCGGGAGCGGGTTTCCTTGACACCTGGGTACCCCAGGGGGCCAGATCCTAAAGAGCAGGAGGGGAAGATGCAGAAAGAGGAGAGCTGTGCCCGGGGCCGTGGAGCGGGGGGATGGGACAGAGCGACGTTTAAACCAGAGGGGCGGAGGGCGCGCCCCATCTTCCTCAGAGTCCTGGGCTGGCCTGTGCCCCCTGGCCCCAGGGGTGGGGGCTGGAAAGTGACTTGCCTTGCCCCAGAGTGCCAAGGCCACTGGCTGTACCGGAGAGACAGGGCAGCTGCAGGAAACCGCCCCCCTCCCCCCCCCCCCCCCCGAGCTGGGCTCCGTGGGGCCAGGATTCAGGCCTGGGGAGCTTTGGGCCTTGTGGAAGGGACTCCAGCACTGGGGAAAGGGCCAGCTTGACTGCCCCAGAGCCCAAGGCTTGCGTCACACCCCCATCCCCCACGCCAACGGCCCTGCCCTGAAGGGACCCATCTAGGGGCAGAGCGGAGCTCAGGCTCTAGCCCCAGCGTGCCAGTCCCACAGCCGGCAGGCAACGCGGGTGCTGTCCCAACAGGAACTGGACTGAGCCCCTCTCCACAGCCACCACCCACTGTCAGACACTGCTCCCCTGGGACAGATTCGAACCCGTGCCCCAGAGAGGAGAGACGCCCCCTACCCCCGCCAGCCCAGAATATTATTATTCATCTTACATAGCACTGTCCAGCAAAGCACTTCCCAAAGGAGGTCAGTGTCATCATCCCCACTGTACACATGGGGAAACTGAGGCAGAGGGTAGGGAAGGGATTTGCTCAAGGTCACCCAGTGGCAGAGCCAGACATAGACCTCCAGTCTGCTGCATCCCAGTTCAGTGCTTTACCCACTAGGCCACACTGCCTCCCTTGAATCATAGAATCATAGAATATCAGGGTTGGAAGGGACCTCAGGAGGTCATTTAGTCCAACCCCCTGCTCAAAGCAGGACCAATCCCCAATTAAATCATCCCAGCCAGGGCTTTGTCAAGCCTGACCTTAAAAACTTCTAAGGAAGGAGGTTCTACCACCTCCCTAGGTAACGCATTCCAGTGTTTCACCACCCTCCTAGTGAAAAAGTTTTTCCTAATATTCAACCTAAACCTCCCCCACTGCAACTTGAGACCATTACTCCTTGTCCTGTCATCTTCTAAAAGAAGACTCTGTGGCCATAGCTCGGGAGCGGCTTTCCCTCCACGCACTGCCAGGGGAAGCCATGAGATGTTTAGTATTGTCTGTCCCAAGTGTGAGGAGGCACGAGCCACCCCGGGTCCCACACAGGTGCCTCTGTCCAGATGGCACGAAGGCCGAGTGGGCCCATCAGCTTTGGTGCCCCTCTTGCGCCCCAACATTCAGAAGTCACTAGTCAGGCCTCAAAATCATGAGATTTGCTTAAAAAATCACAAGATTTTAATATTTGTTTGCATTCTGGCGTGGCTGTGTTTGGGAGGTGCGAGGTCTGGGGCTTCTCCTCCACGCCGAGGGTGGGCACTTTGTCTAACGAAAGTGAAGATTCTTCGTTACTGATCCCATTCCAACTCACCCACTGCTGAGCTCACCATGCAATGATGGGCGTTGGCAACGCTGGCCATTTAAGGGTTAAAGTGTGACAGGGTGTTGGTCTACCCTGGCACTAGAAGGGCAGCAGGAAGAGCAGCAGCCCCACAATTGAGTTGCCTTGGAAATTTGGGGGTGTGTGTGGAACCCTTATGTTTTCACCCCTTGCAAAAAATTTTCAAAAGCCAAAAATGTCTATGTGTGTGTGTGTGTGGTTTTTTTCATCCCCTCCCATCCACTTTCCAGTGGCAAATGAGAAAAGGACAAAGGGCAGAGAAATGGGGGAGGGAGGGGTAATTTTTCAAAGGCTTTTTTTAAATTGCTCATCAAAAACCTGAAATGTTTAGAAAGAAGCAAATTTTTTCTTCAACACTGTCAAGAAAAAGGCCAATTTACCAACAAAAAAGCTCAGGCTTTAGTTAAAAAAGGAGCGAAAGAAGCAGGGCTGAAATAGGTACAGAATATAATGAAAGGAGGGGGGTGCTCCTATTTGCCCCCCCTTCACCTGCCCCAGTGTTACAAGAACAATGGGACGCTCTGTGAAAGCAAATGTCAAGGGAAGTTACATAGTTAGCCAGGGGAACTCACTGCCACTAGATGTCACTGACATTGCGAGCCTGGCAGGATTTAGACAAGGATGGTGGGGGTGGGGGAGCAAGGGTGTCAGGACAGAATTTAGAAAACAGGGCACAAGGCCACTGCTGACTGTCAGGATGAGGGAGATATGCCCCCGTCCCCCGAATGGCTAGGCAGCAGTTCTGCGGAAAAGGACCTAGGGGTGACAGTGGACGAGAAGCTGGATATGAGTCAGCAGTGTGCCCTTGTTGCCAAGGAGGCCAATGGCATTTTGGGATGTATAAGTAGGGGCATAGCGAGCAGATCGAGGGACGTGATCCTTCCCCTCTATTCGACATTGGTGAGGCCTCATCTGGAGTACTGTGTCCAGTTTTGGGCCCCACACTTCAAGAAGGATGTGGATAAATTGGAGAGAGTCCAGCGAAGGGCAACAAAAATGATTAGGGGACTGGAACACATGAGTTATGAGGAGAGGCTGAGGGAGCTGGGATTGTTTAGCCTGCAGAAGAGAAGAATGAGGGGGGATTTGATAGCTGCTTTCAACTACCTGAAAGGGGGTTCCAAAGAGGATGGCTCTACACTGTTCTCAATGGTAGCAGATGACAGAACGAGGAGTAATGGTCTAAAGTTGCAGTGGGGGAGGTTTAGATTGGATATTAGGAAAAACTTTTTCACTAAGAGGGTGGTGAAACACTGGAATGCGTTACCTAGGGAGGTGGTAGAATCTCCTTCCTAAGAGGTTTTTAAGGTCAGGCTTGACAAAGCCCTGGCTGGGATGATTTAACTGGGAATTGGTCCTGCTTTGAGCAGGGGGTTGGACTAGATGACCTTCTGGGGTCCCTTCCAACCCTGATATTCTATGATTCTATGATTCTATGATTCTATGACTGGTTATGTCATCATTAGCCACTAGAGGGGGTTCTTGCACTTTCCTCTGAAGTCGCTGGTGCTGGGGTGGCTGGCCCCATTGATCTGATTTGGGGAAGGAGGCAGCAGGGAGAGGGCAGGGTACTGGGCTAGATGGGTCCTGTGACGCTAGCAGACCAGGTGCCAGCTCATGCCCAGGCCTCACTGAACACTGACAAATGCAGAGCTTGACCCAGCCTGTGTGTTAGCCGTGTTAAAACAGCTGCTGATCAGCGTGTGTGGAGTGTTTCAACTTGTGGAATTGCTTGCAGGATTGATCTCTCCCATAACCTCTGTAGCCCGTGGTATAAAGTCAGAATGAATGTTTGCATCATAAACCTCTGTAACTGCTCTACACCACTGAGTTTGCAAGGCAGCTTACGTCCACCTAACACTGCGTCTACACTAAAATTTGACTCCCGCTGATGTAACTCACCTGCTTTGCCGACTTAATCATGCCACTTCCCCCAGTCAGCGTAGTTAGGTCAATGCAGTGTCAGTGTACATACTGCGTTGCTTACATCGACTGTCCCGCAATGCCCCACACTGACAGTACAATCGATACCACACACCATAGACACAAAGAGCCAGGTGTACACACACACAAGTGCTGTAACTACTGTGGCAGCTGCATGCAGGGCGATTTGATTTTGTAGTGTAGCCGTGGCCTGTGTAACTCCCCCAACAGGGGAGAAGCATGAATTAGTGTAAAGTGCTGGGCCTGCCCATTGAAACCAAACGAGCCATTGCGAAACATCTTACTGATTGCCTCTGTTGTTAGATATTTCACTGCATGTGTGTGTGTTCTCCCTGTGTGCTGCCCCAGCTCTGTGCAGACAGCCAGCACAGCAGACCTTGAGTGAACCGCCCAATGACCACAAGATCCGTTAAGGGACGAAGGCACCCGGCCAGGTTTATTGTTGACAAGGCATGCTAATAGCACCTGGCAGATTCTACGAGGATACTAAGACACGTATGCCTGTGACAATGGACACAGCTCAGTGAATGGCGGGACTTTCCATTGCCCCCTTGGCTGGACCAACACATTCTCTCAGAGATACCCTGATACAAACAAGCTGCCCCTCTGACTTAGATACTGCCCTCTGACCTGGCTAGTTATTGTCCATTTTTTTTTGTACATGTTGGTTTGATTAAAACATTTGTATTTATTACGTTGCTATTTGACCTTATCTTTTAGGAGGGCTCAGTGTGTTCCTGTTATCCTTGGGGAATGTTTTTGTGCCATTCTTGATATCGTGGTTTTTGTACCACGCTTCTGGAATGTGTTTCTGTGAGTCCTTTGTGGCGAGCACTGTCCAGGACTGCGCGTTTCTGCACGATCAGCGCTGGGCTGGCCAGATTCTGGGAACGTGCAAGTGGGCAGGGCCTGATGTTTGCTCACAGCAGGGAGAGGGGATACTGGGCTGGATGGGCCCTGTAGGAACCAGCCAGGCTGAGTTTCCTGCAGGGCAGAGGGAGGTGAGTGGGCCTCGTTAGATGCAGCCTGGGGGGCTGGCTGTGGTGAGGGGGTCTTGGGCTTTTGGGGGGTTCTCTGCAACAAGCTGTCTCTGTGACTGATGCTGATCACACTACGCTGCCCCCTTCTTAAAGCCCAGCCCAGCCCAGCCCAGCAGCTGGAGCCCACCCAGTAATTAGGAAATGAGATTTAATTTCAGGCAACAAAATGCCACGAAAGTGGCGGGTGAGCCGGCTTTGGGCTGTGAGGTAAGATGATAAGCAGCATCACACGGGCTGGTTGGTTGCATAATTGTGAACTTGGCTCAGGCTGGTCGCCTTCCCCACCCCCGCCCAGCCCAGGAGGTTGGGGGCCGACTCTGGGGAGGGCTGGGGAACGAGATGCTGGGTCCCTGCCCGGGAGAAGGGGTTTGCGCTGGGCATCATTCTGGGATTGCTCAGCCCCCAGCATGGCCTGGCCCAGGGCAGGGACCCAGCAGTCCATACCCACAAGGGATGGGCAGGTTGGGGACAGGGCTAGCTCAGCCTGGGTTTGGTGAACTCTGATCTTTAGACAATATTTCCCCTAGGGCCCATTGGATGCACCCGTACCGCCTACAGGGGGCACTGCTGCTGCATGGGGGTATCACCCACCCGCACCTCCTGCCTCCCACTGCCCCACCCCAAATCACCCCCTGGCACCTCCACCCATGCACTGTATACAGCTTGCAGTTACTGTAAACCTCTCCCCCTCCCTGCTACCCCCACTGCCTCCCCCCAGCCCTGCTGTAAGCCCCCCAAGTCACCCCGCTCTGCCCCAAACAATCTCCCTCCAGCAGGGTCTGCATGCAGGTCTCTGCAGGATGAGCTCTTCTGCAAGCCTGGTGCAGCTTCACCTGTCCCTGGGTCCCAGCTCCGCTCTAGTCATGATCCCCCCAATCCAGGCCCAAAGGTCTTGGGGGCCCTGGCACAGCTGGCACTGGGAGACAGGGGCATCTTGGCACCCCATTCCCACCAGCCCCCAGGGCTGGGACCAGCACAGTGATCAGCTCCCCCAGGCCCACTGCATGGGCTGATGCGTGCAGCCCTCTCCAGCTGCCCTCACCAGGGCCTGGGGCAGAGCATGGCAGAGCCAGGGCAGAGGGGCTGGGCCTGTCTGCTGGACCCACCCTCCCTCCTGGCACCGACCAGGCCCATGGCCAGCTGTCTCAGGCCTGCACCCCCCTCCTGCTTCTGGGGGCAGGCTGAGGGGTACAGTGTGTGTGGCTGGGGTGCCCCTTGCTCAAGGTGCAGGCCCGGGGTGCACACGGAGCCCCAGTGGCAGCCCAGCTGTAAGGGCAGCCATGGGGGGAGCTGGCGAGCCCACAGTCGGGCAGGTGTCTCCACCGGAGCTTTTTAATTCCGCGCCCCCAATTCGCCGCCCACCTGCCTGGCAGCCGCGCAGCAATTATCCAAATGGCTGTTAATTGCGGCTGATAATTCCCCACGGGGATCAGGGATGGAAAGCTCCGCAGCTGAGCAGATTGGGGCTGGGCCCAAGCAGCAGATCCCAGGTGCCAGGGTCTCTCACCCCGTCCACAGCAGGCACGCAGTGCTGGCCGTGCTGGTGTGCCCAGCAGGGAGACAGGAGCTGGCCCAGGGGGAGGGGAAACGGGGCCTGCTGGGCTCTACGGGACTGACCTGTGCCGGGGCACGTTCCCCAGCAGGCTGCGTGTGCAATTATTAGCAGGAGAATGGGGGGAGAGAAGGATGGGCAGAGCCAGGGGGGCTGGGAGGCAGGACTCCTGGGTTCTGTGCTGAGCTCTGGGAGGGGAGTAGGGTCATAATCATAGAGTCATAGAATCATAGAATATCAGGGTTGGAAGGGACCCCAGAAGGTCATCTAGTCCAACCCCCTGCTTGAAGCAGGACCAATTCCCAGTTAAATCATCCCAGCCAGGGCTTTGTCAAGCCTGACCTTAAAAACCTCTAAGAAAGGAGATTCTACCACCTCCCTAGGTAACGCATTCCAGTGTTTCACCACCCTCCTAGTGAAAAAGTTTTTCCTAATATCCAATCTAAACCTCCCCCACTGCAACTTGGGTCTAGGGGTTAGATCAGGGGCTGGGAGGCAGGACTCCTGGGTTCCATGCCCAGCTCTGCCCCCAAATCCATGTGAGTCACTCCCGCTCTGGGTGCCTGTTATTGAGGTTTCGTGTCACATGGGTGCTGCTGGGCATTTTCCAAGCCCCCTGGGGGGCTGGGATCGTCTTTTGCCAAGCCTGGGGCACTCTGAGGCTGGCAGGTGCGGGGGAGCCATGGCAGGGTGAGATGGGTAGGGGCACAGGAGGGGTGCAATGCAGAGTCTGGGCTGCAGGGGGGCGCATAGGCTGAGAGTGTCTGACCTGGCTGGTCCCCTCCTGCTGCGGAGAGGAACTGCATTTTCTCCCTCTGCCTGTCTCCCACCCAGGGCAGCCCCCAGCTGGGCTGGGAAGCAGCTGCCTGCCCTCCCGTGAACCAGCCAGGGGCACTGGGCTTGAAGGGGTGCTAGCCTAACGTGGCCTAGGCCAGGCCCAGATGATCACAAACAGGGCGCGCCCAGCCAGGCCATCCCTGCGCCGAACCTGGCTCAGCCCAGGCCCCAACCCATGGCTACATGGCCAAGTCAGTGCCCTCCAGCCCCCGGCCCTCCCCAGCTGCCTGCAATAGCTGTGCTGCTCCCCCCCCTCCACCCCTCCCGCCCCAACTGGCCTGGCTGGGACACCGCAGGTCAGGGCGGGAGGGGTCACAGGCAACCAGAGCAGTGACTCTGTGCATCCCGAAAATCTCCCAGGACCAGGGTAAGCTGGGTTTGGTCCTTGGCACAGCACAGCTCACAGGCCTGAAGCCTCCTTCCCACCTCATGGGGTGCGTGACCATGTGTGGCTGGCTGAGTGCCCCCTGGGCACCAAGGGAGCAGGGGATGGGCTGGGAGAGGGCAGGAGGGGTCACAGCCTGTGAGCAGATTGAGAGGAGAAGTTAGACAACCCCCAACCCTCATGAGTGATGGGTCTGATCCCCCACCACGGTCACCCCTGCTCTGGGCCCTGATCCCCCATAATACTCCTCCGGGACCTGGGGCAGGTCCTTGACCTGGCACTGGTCTCTCACTGTCTCCAGCTGGTGGGGGTGGGGTTGCTGAGGGCGCTAACCCCCATGCCCAGTGACTACAGAGGCAGGACGAGTCTCCGAGCTGAGCCGGGGGAGCAGGGTGCGGGAAGGGTAGGAGAATGGGGCTCTCTCACAGCCCCTCCTTGGCTCCTTTCACCCTCCAACAAGGAGGGGGGTGGGAACACTGCCACTGCACCCCCAGCTGTTGGCACAGGCTAGAGGGTGCCAGAGGGGAGCCCTGGCCTGGCTGGTGGGACGAGCCTACACAGCTGCTCACACAATGCAGGTGCCAGCCAGGGCCGCAAGGGCTGGGGGCCAGCAGCAGCCGGGGTGGGGGGACCCTGGGGCAGCTCTAGGCACAGGAGGATGGAGGAGGTGGGGGTTGGGGCAAAGGCCAAGCCCTAGAGGGGGACCAAGGAGGCAGGTGTTCTGTCCCACATCTGAGCGGGAAGCAGGGGCTAGTGGTTAGAGCAGGGGCTGGGACGCAGAGGGCTGGGTTCCAGCGCTGATTCTGGGAGGGGCAGGGGCTGGGTGGGTATGGTTCCCTGTGGGGCCAGCCTGGGGGCTGGGCCCTGGTGCTCGCTCAGTGCCTGTCCCAACCCCACACTTGATGGGGATCCCATAGCTAGCTTGGGGGAACTCCTGAGGCTCCCTCCTGGTCCCCCTGGCACACGGACCAGAGGCAGAACAAGGCACTAGGAGCAGGGGGACACAGGGAACTGTGGAGGTTCTGGGGCACGGCTGGGTGAGCCAGCACTGCACCAGCAGGGGGCGACCACAGGCCAGAGCAGAGCTGCCCCCAGGCCCTGGTCCAACAGTGAAAGGAGCAGCCACTGCCCCACCCTGCTCCCGGGTGCGGGGAGGCAGCGCTGGCCTGGTGACTCGGAGCCAGGACGCCTGGGACCTGCAGCAGGGCTGGAGGGGGAGTTGGGGAGATCCCGCTCCCTGGGCCCTCAGCCACCTGCCCCGCCCTGTGCCCTCCCTTCCCCTGCCTGTGAACAGCAGCAGAGACCTCGGCCAGCCTCTGGCAATGCACTTCATTGGCCCAGGCACATGCCCAGCAGGGCAGTAGCCGGGGGCAGGGCCAGCACTGACTTTGTGATAATGGGTGGGGGAGGGGCAGGGGCTCAGAGCTGCGAACAAACAAACTCTCCCCCTGCGGCCCCCACCCCCTGGAGGTCACTCCCAGTAAAGGAGGTCACTGCCTTTACCTGGGATCACTCCTGCCAGCGCTTGCCCCAGCACAGCCCGCCTGGCAGGCAAGAGGGAGAGGATCTCTAGGGCCCGTGGGATTCAGGGGGTGAGGCTTGGCTCAGGGCTTGATCAGACCCAAGGGGGCTGGAGCTGGCTGCCTCAGATGGAGCTGGGGCTCCAGGTGCCCAGGGCGTGGCTCTGATACCCAGGGAAAGGCAGTGGGGAGGTGTCTGCACTGGGCAGGGGCATTTGATCCAGGCCCATCAGGTGGCGAGCCCGCTCTGCCCTGCTGCTAGGGTGACCAGACAGCAAGTGTGAAAAATAGGGACAAGGGGTGGGGGGTAATAAGAGCCTAGATAAGAAAAAGCTCCGAATATCAGGACTCTCCCTATAAAATCGGGACATCTGGTCACTCTACCTGCTCCTGACCAACCCTGGATGCGCCTCCTACGCAGTCCTGGCTCCACCCCCACTTACTTGGGCACTCTGACTGCAACTCCTGCTAGGACCCCTCCCCCCTTCGGGAGCCGAGGTCCCCACTGGGGGACAGGGCCAAGAGGCCAGGGTGCCAGGCTGTGATGAGAGGGGTGCAGGGACCAGGGCTGGGCCAGCACCCCAAGGCGGTGAATGGGGATGATATGGGGGCAGAAGGGGGGTTCTCTTTAATCCTTTGCAGACTGGACAGACACAGCTTGGGGCTCAGTGGCTGGGTCACAACCGCCCCAAAGCCAGATGGTGGTAGCAGCCTCTGCGTGCCCCGCATCACTAGCGGAGGGCTGACAGGAGGGGGAGGGGGAGGTGCTGTGCTTTGGGTCCCAGGCAGGGGAGGTAGGAATGGCTGAAGCTGGTAGATAATGGAGCCAGACTCTGCCCCTACCCCATCGGGAGCAGGGTGGCCACAGGGCACAAAGGGTGACAGCCCTAGAGGCTGTGCCAGAGGGAGGGAGCCTGGCCTGCCCTCTGCCCTAACAGCCAAGGAGTCATTCCCCCCCCCCCCCCCAAGAACTGACACCGCAGCCAGGAGTAGGGGGGAAGGTGCCTTGTTGAGAAGAGGAGGTGGAGCTGGGGACAGCGAGCTGGAGCTGTGGGGGGCAGAGTCTCTGGGGGGAGGGGGCTGCCTCTAGGCCTCCTCGGGGTCCAGCTGGTTGAGGGTTTGGATGTCATCCAGGAAGCGCTTGGGGGTCAGGATGTGACTGGAACCTGGGGGAGAGAGAGGTGGTTGGCAGCGGTCGGCACAGTGGCGCGGGTATGAGGCTGGCATCACCATCACCCCCATTTTTGCAGCTGGACCCTGCTCTAGTGCAGGAGGGGAGGGACTCTCTCCTACCCCCTGTTGTTGTACCAATAAAATAAAAACCAGCAGGATCTTATTAAAGGGAAAAGGCAAAATGCCACATTTATTGTAAATATAATAAAGAAATATAAAACTCACACTGTCCTATCGTTACTTATTCCTTACTTAATTATATATATATCTATATATTCATTCATTCATTCATTCATACCAGTTCTGCATAGGGGTTTATAGTTACCAGCCTAGAGGTTGCTCGTGACAGGGTACTGGCCAGGTAACCTGTACACGAGAGTGGAGCCGAGTCCATGTCAGATGCGCATCCGATGCTCCTGAAGGGTAGTGGCAGAACTGGAGACTCAAAGTTCTCAGTCCTTAGTGTCCATTTTTATAGGAATTTCTTCCTATGCCAGTCCGTGGAATTTGCTTTGTCATATTGTTAGTCATGACTGCTCCAGGACGGCTGTCAGGTGCTCATCAGCTTTCTTCATCCTTTGAATTGGTCGGGTGGATCCCAGTTTGCCCTCCGGTGGGGTTCTCTGGTTGTCTCCACCTGGCGTCTTCTTCGGCCAATCGATGTTAAATTCCTAGGCTGGCACTTCCCTGTTTATTCAAAACCCACCATTCATTCACATACATTCCTTACTTTAATAAAAAAAACACATTTCTCATTTCACCGAGTATTGTTATTTTATTTGAGACTCCTTGTCTCTTGACATTCCTTCGGTATTGCCTTTCTTTTATTATACAAAGGTGTTATTTATTTGAGACTCCCCGTTTTTTTAACATTCCTGATCCAAACTATAGAAGGTGGGAGTCTCTATGTGACATTTCTATGAGCGCCGCTCCAATTCGCGGTTCTTCATGGGTGTTACAAACAAGCATGTCAATCTCCATTACAAAGTATCCGTTTGCAAAGTAGAGCCAATTGAACATAAAGTGAAGGTAGTTAAAAAGCATGTCAATCTCCATTACAATCAATGGAAAGCGCCAATACAGAGAAAGCAGAGTCAATTAAGCCGTTTAGTTTTACAAGCGTCCATCTTAATAACAAGTGAGAAAGTATCAATTCAGAGTCAATATGAGCGGTTTGGTTTTCCAAGCGTCCATCTTAATAACAAGTGAGAGAAAGTATCAATTTAGAGAAAGCAAAGCCAATTGAGCGGTTTGCAAGGTACGGTTTGCAAGCTTTAATACAGAATTGTAAATCAATATTGCAGATTTACAATTATGTCAAAAAGAAGAATTATAAATGCAGATTTAATAAATATTATAAATCAATATTGCAGGTTTACAATTTCTTATGAACAGAATCACAAATATTGGAATATGCCTACACTGTGGCCTGGCACCGCACCCCTCGTGCCGCTGTACCCTGCACAGCCAGGCAAGAATCCACGTGCTGACAGTGTTCCTCACCCTTGGGTCTTCGAGGGGTGTGTGCAGGGGGTGAGCCATATCCCTATGGGAGTTACTGGGGGTGTCTGACTGGGCCCCCACACATGGTCCCTGGGCAATGAGAGGCCTGGGGAGCCAGCGGCCAGGAGATCAGGTGGCTAGATACAGGCCTTGTGGGACAAGCACATCTGTTCCCAGACCCCTGGGTGCGGGAGGACAGAGGGTAGCATGGGCCCCCTGTGGGTGCTGGGCAGGCAGTTTTAGGGTCTCCCCCACCCTGGGGGTCCCAACTGTCCCTGACCTGGGCATTCCAGCCACCCTTCCCCCCAGGACTCGCCCTACTCACCGATCACCACCTCCCACTTGCCCCTGGTGGCCGGGGTCAATTCGTAGGCGCAGCGCATCTCAGACATGGACACCCCACCCAGCACGTAGATGATGAGGCGCGGGCCCATCTGGTACTCAGTCGCTGGCTTGTTCTTGTGCCAATGCCTGAAGCGGGAGCTGGGGGAGAGAGGGGCAGTGTGGATACCAGGGGCTCGCTGAGGGAATGCCAGGTGTAGGGGTGGGCACTGCCCAAAGCGGGGGCTGGGGGGAGAGAGGGGCAGTGTGGATACTAGGGGCTCGCTGAGGGAATGCCGCATGGAAGGGCAGGGCCTGGAGGAGGATGGGAGGCAGAAGGGAGTAGGGGAGGGTGGCACCTGCCCTGGGCTGGGGGTGCTGTCTAAAGCTCGTCCAGTCCCTTTCCTCTATCCTGGACCCTGGTGTGTTGAGGGACTGCTGGGGCGTGGGGGACACGGTAAGAGGGGTCCAGGGCTCCAGGCTCTTGGGCACCCCCTCCCCTGCAGAGGACAGGGCCCTGGCCATGCACTCCCAGGCACAGAGGCTCCCACACCCTGGGGTGTGTGTGTCAGGGCTCTGCTGTCCACAGCCCAGCCAGGCTCAGCCTTACCTGACAGCAGCCTGGGAGCTGGTGGTAGGGACCGGGTCTGACACGAAGGGCCACAGACTCTTGTCCAGTTTGTCCTCAAGGATGTCCTGGCAGGGGAGGACAGATCAGCAGGGGCCAAGCAGCAGGAACCTCTGACCTGGTGGCCAAGCCAGGCCCCATTGGGGCGGAGGGGCTGAGATGGCTCCTCACTCAATGATTGACAGTCCCTGGGGGGGAGCAGCCTGGGGCCCACTTTCCAGGGTGGGGCATGGGGAGCCAGCAAAGAGCACGCTGACTCCTCCAGTGATGCCCCCAACTCTCCACATCCCCCTCAGCTGCTCAGTGCCCTGCTGTGACCTGCCTACCCATCCACCGTTATGGGGAGGGCAGAGACCTCCTGCAGCCGGATCCAGGGCCCCTCACTTGGGGTGGGGGAGGCAGGGGGCTGCCCTCAGTGCCCCTTCCCTGCTGCGGGCAGATCCAGGCCCTGCCTCTTGCTCCATGAGGTGTGTCCCAGCCACGCAGGGGGCCCAGGCTATGATACATCCTAATGCCACATAATAGGGGCTTTTACATTAGTCCGCTGCTTTGACTTGTACAGGGAAGCTTAAGGCCTGCCAAGCTGTGGCTGGCGCAGAAGGGGGCGCCCCTGATTGGATTATGCATGGGACTGAGGTTACTGCAACTACCTGCCCCAAAATCCCACAGGAGGAACCATCACAATGCTGGAACAGGGGCCTGGGAGCCTCCCACCTCTGATCTGCCAGGGACAGGAGCTCTGGTCGGGGGGTTAATTCTTGGCCTGGAGGAGCCCCAAGCCAGTAGGTTGAAGGCAACTAAGTGTGCCCCCCACCCCCTTGAGGAGTGCCCCACAGGACTGGGTGATGAGGGGCTCAGCCCCCAGTAAGGGTGGGGGGAAGGAGTGACCATGTCACCTTTCACAAGCTAAGCAGGTTTGGGCCCAGGCAGTGCTTGGATAGGAGACCTCTAAGGAAAAGCCACTGGGTGCTGGGAGGTGCGAGTGAGTCAGCAGAGGGTGCTCTATGACCCCAGGGAGTGGGCGGGGGGCTCTGCAGGGGGTGCTCTCCCCGGTCAGTCAGTGACCAGTACTGTGCTGCAGGAGTTCATCCTTTAGATGAACGTCACACAGCTGCTCCTCACTGGAGGTTAGACCAAGGACCCTGCCAGCCATTCAGATTCCAGTGCCAGTCACGACAGTGTGCTGCCTGGATCCTCTGCACTTCCAGCCCCACACACTGATCACCTCCTGCCCTAGACTCTTGGGCAGCGCTGCTGGGCGGCTGTTAACAGCTGCCTGCCACTCCTTAGGAAGAATTCAGCCCTGGTGAGGAACCCCTGTATATACTGCCCATACCCCACCCCAGAGCTGGCAGCATCTCAGCACCGGGTAAGACAACTCCCCTGCACTCGTGTCTATGATTTAAGACCCCTAAGGATGGCAGCAGGAGAGGACTCGCTGATGAGCCCCTCACATGGCTAGAGCCCTGCGCAGATACAAAAATGTGGATGTGCATCAGCCTGCGATCCACAAGCCGCCTTTTACCTGTATCCGCATCCACACCGGCAGCAGCTAGCGAGGGTGGGGAAGGGGTCTTGCAGGGAAGAGGCAGCGTGGAGGGGGCAGGGTCTCTAGGAGAAGGGGCAGCTTGGAGGGGGCGGGGTCTCGAGAAGGGGCAGTGTGGGGGCGGGGTCTTGAGGAGAAGGGGCAGTGTGGAGGGGGTGGGGGCTGGGGGGGGAAGGGGTTTCTCATCACGTGCCGCTCCTGGGGGGTCACGAGTGTACAGGGCAGCAGCAGAGCATGTTGCATCACAGTGGGGTGGAGGGGTGGGGTGCCGGGGCCTCACCCTCTCCAATCCCAAATCCTGCTGCTCAGGAGCTGGTGGGGACACTGGTGCTGCTCGAGCTGCTGGACAGGAAGCCACGCGGTGGGGCGAGTGGGTGCCGGACAGCCCCAACTCCGACGTGTTGCCTAGCCACTGGCTGTGGGCCGGCGGCCCCGAGTGCCCTGCGTCCCCCGGGCTGCCTGAGCCAGATGCCGCGGGCCAGGCGCTGCTGGGGAGTACAGCCCTGCACGGTTGTATCTGCAGCCAATCCACTATCCGCAGAAATGGGGCACGGATATGCAGGGCTCTACACATGGCTGCCCCCAAACCACCCCCTTGGGCCCAGCCTGCCAGTTGTGACCCCAGTCCCCAAGGCCAGGAAGCAGATGGCCCGGTACCTCCATGATGTCCTTGAGCATGGGGATCCAGTGGGAGAGCTGGTAGCTGGACTCCAGCCGCGCTTTCCTCTTCGGTCGCAGCTGCCTGCTCTGGGGGAGGAAGGGAGAGGGGGTGAGAGGCAGCAGGGAGGAGGTGCGGGCTGGGAACGGGGGCAGACAGGGAGAGCGTGGCCTACCTGAGTCGCGCCAGCCAGGCTGGCAGGGGAGAGGCAGAGAAAACAGAATGGATCACTGAGTGAGAGAGAGAGAGAGAGAGAGACTGATGGGAGAACAGAGCTGCTTCCCCTCATTCGCCGCATGGCCACCCCAAGCAGTGGTCACCAGCTCCAGCTCGCTGGCGATCTGAGGTCCTGACTCCCAGTATCCTCTGCCAGGGCAGAAGAAGTCACCCCAGATGGGGAGTAACTCAGGGTCACCCTCATATGGGGAGGGCGTCACCCCACTGTACAGGGACAGAGGCCACCTCTGTGCTGGGAGTAGGTCACTGCCATAGGGCGGCACCTCCAGGATGGCCTGGGCTCCCCTGTGCAGCACAGATCTGCCCCCTGGCATGAGTACAGCTGCTGGCCCCTGGCTCCAGTCCCTTACCCCAGGCGTGAGAGAGATGCCCAGGAACAGCATGTTGTGGATGATGTCTCTCTGCTGCTGGATGTTGGCATGCTGGATCAGCTTGGTGAGGTTCTCCTTGTCCACACCTGCACGGGGACAGACAGGTCAGCCCTAGCACCCCTGGGACGCACCCACAGCCCAGGCACACGAGTCCGTGGCCCCAGGAGTCCTAGTTCCCCGATCAAATCCTGAGATCCTGCTCTTCCCACCCCTCTCAGAGCTGGGGGTAAACCCAGGAGTCCTGGCTCCCAGGCCCCCTCTATCCCACTAGACCCCACTGCCCTCCCAGAGCTGAGCATAAAACCCAGGAGTCCTGGCTCCCAGAACCATCCGCTCTAACCCACTGAACCCCACACAGTTAATGATCGAATTTAGGTTCTTGCTGCTCCTCCCTCAACAGGTTCTCTCGGGCGCTGGGGTCAGGGGTCTCTCTAGTTCCCCCTGGCAGTGCAATGGGAGCCCCCGTCCCCCTGATCTGGGCTATTCCTATTCCTGCCTCTGCCACCTACTCCTGGCATGCTGCTCCATGCCTCAGTTTCCCCCGTGTAACATGGGGATAGTGCTTTCACCTGTGACAGGGAGGCTTGGCAAGAGCCTCAGGAATATCCCTGGGGGGACTCAACGGGAGTCACAGCAGCAGGGTGTGCACAGAGCAGGATTTTCCCTCCCCAGCGCCGCTATCAGCTCCTGAGAATAGCCCAGATCAGACTGGGGCTGCAGGCTGGAGCCAGCTCTGCTGCAGCAAGTAGCTCCGGTGGTTAACAAGCATGCTGTCAGTCTCTTCCCTGGGTAGATGGTTTGGGCAGCCAGGTGTGTGCCAGGCTCCCCTCTGGAGGCAGGCCTGTACTGCCAGCTGTGAGTTACAGAGCATCTGTGCCATGGGAGCCAGCTATCCCAGAGGGGGCCCCCCTGCCCGAGATTGGTAGCATTATCTCCCTTTTACAGATGTGGAAACTGAGGGGTAAATAGGGGAGGTGACTTGCCCAGAAGGGCTGTGGCCATTAATCCAGCCACACAGGGAATGCTATTGTTCTGCCAACCCCTCAGGATCTCCAAGGGTGTCTAGACCCCACCCCTCCCCCCGCCAGGATCTCCGAGCAGGTTCTAAATCACTCCTCCCTCCTTCTACTTCTCATGTGCTCCCCCGCGGCTCTGTCCCATGGCAAGGGCGTGGCCAGCACAGCTCGCTCACCTCTCCCATGCTGGGCTCGTATGCCTTGAACGCCTTGAGTTTGGCCAGCACAGCGTGCACCAAGTGGAAGTTATCTTCATGGTCCCTGCAGCAAAGACAAACCCTGTGGGTCAGAAACAGCTCCTCCCGCAGGGGCACATGCACTTCCTGTAGGAGGTAACCAGGTACCCTCGCCCTTTGGGCACACTCACTTCCTGTAGAGGATGGCTGGGTACTTCTCCATGGCTCACTCACTTCCTATAGGGGATACCTGGGTACCCTTTCCCCTGGGCACACTCACTTCCTGTAGTGGATGGCTGGATACTCCTCCAGGGTTTCACACAATGTGGCAATCTGCTCTGCCAGATTCTCCATCTGCTTGTTCTTTTCGAAAAAGCGGTAGGGGCTGAACCAGTTGTGGAAGCTCTATGGCCTGTCCAGGGAGTACACCTTGGGGACAGGGGAGAGCAGAGATCAGACCCCAGTGCCAACTGCTTGCAGCCAGGCCAGCTGTGCCCCATAGACGCGCTGTTGGATCAGGCCAGCCTGGTGGAGCTGTAGCGAGCCCCTAGTGAGGAAGAGATCCCTTTGCCAGTGCCACTCCTGTTGTGGTAGAGGGATAGCGAGCCAGAGATTCATGTACCAGCCTGGGATGAAGATGCCCCAGGTTCAGGTCCTTACTTGGCTGCAGACTCCCAGGTGTCCTCAATGTTGGGGGAAGGGGCTTGGCGACGCTTCTCGTCTGGCGAAAGCCCCAGCATAGCCACGGGCAAACCCGGCATCAAGGCGCGTCTGCCGCTGTCGCTTATTTCACTGGCCGAACAGAACGAGCCATGGGGACAAACGTGCTTGGACACCAATAAATAGTATCGGCCCATGAAGGGTTTGCTGGCGCAATGGGACGGGTGAGCCAGCATAGCCTCCTGACGGACACTCAGCTTCTACCAGCCAAAGCTTCTCTTGGCACAGCTGGCACCGGTACCCCAGATGAAATCAGCTAGAGTGGCGAAAGGACTGCTTTGCCAGCGTAACGGCACCTACCCAGGGGCTCTGCCACCACAGCTGCATCAGTTACAGGGGGATTTTTTCTCTCATGTCCCCGTAACAAACCCATACCAACAAAGCTTTTGTATGTAGACCAGGCTCATGTCTCTCTGTGCCTCAGTTTCCCCATCAATGCAATGGGGCTGACACCCCAGTCCTGCCCCTCAGGGGCAGGAGGGGGGAAATCCACTGATGACACAAGGAGGGGATGGGGTGGTTGGGTAAAGGTCAGGCGTGTAGAGTATCGGGCTGTCTTGCAGGCCTAGTATAAACCACCAGTAAGAGCTGGTAAAGCCAGGGAGGCAGGGCCCTCCTCCCCCATACATCTACCATCCCCACCAGGTGCAAGCCAGCGATTCCAGGTCTCACAGGGTGTGAGCAGCCAGCTAGTCCCTGCTGCCCTGTGCTGGCGTCAAACCCGGGGCCCTAGAAGGGAAAGGTTCCCCCGCCAAGCCACATGAACCACTAAGGGTGGGGTGTCGTACGTCACCATCCGCCGCGCGGACCTGCTCCTCCAAAGCCCGGCCACCCCTCACCCGGCTCTCGTAAGGCAGGAAGGCCATGTTGATCTCCTTGAGGGTTTTGATGACCTTGGTGATCCGTGACTTCCTCAGCTCCTTGAACAGAGGCTCAGGACAGGCTGCAAGGCAGAGGCAGTGGGTGGGAGTGACAGGCACAGGGCTCAGGACCCCCAGCACAGCACCAGCCCCCACGGACGGGGCCAGACCGGGCACAGCAGGGGCAGTAGTGCTGCACGCCTGTGGGGAACCTGGGCGAGCCAGCAGGGCCACACAGGAGTCAACGATGAGTCCAGCCCCCCCGAACCAGAGTCATGCCGGGTTCTTGCCTTCTGCAGCATCAGCAGCGAGGGGGAGCCACAATCTCTCCTACGCAGCCCCTGTCTCACACCCTGCCCTCAGCCCCCCGGCAGGGCTGAGTGACCAGAGTGTACAACATAGGATGATGCACAAGGAGGAACAGGGACTTGGGCTCCCCCTGCCGCTGTAATGGGGAGAAGCAGATCTGACCCTGACACACTGGGTATTCTGGTGCTGTCCCATCCCCCCACCGAGTTGGGACTGATGGAGCAATGCATGCTGGGAATGGTAGCCAGAGGCCTCCTTTCTGGGCACATGCTGCAGGTGTCTGTGAGCCGTGCTGGCTGGAGGCAGGCCCGTGGGGGAGAAGGGGGGGAAGGGATAGGTGGCGTCATAGAATCATAGAATATCAGGGTTGGAAGGGACCCCAGAAGGTCATCTAGTCCAACCCCCTGCTCGAAGCAGGACCAATTCCCAGTTAAATCATCTCAGCCAGGGCTTTGTCAAGCCTGACCTCATTCGGTCTGGCCTGCTGGGGCTGCATCCCCTGCAGGAGGGCAGAGCATAATCAGGGTGCTGCGCACTGGCCTGCCGGCAGAGAGAGTCTCCCCCACCCCCAGGCTCCAGTGTGCCGCTGTCCAGGCTCCCAGCTGGGGGATCCCCCGACCCCCGATACTCACGGCTGAGGAAGAAGACGTGAACTGCCTTGTAGTTGAAGGTGGGGGTGCCCTGGAAGTCATTGATCAAAGCCTGCACCGACTGCAAAGGGGGAAGAAAGGGTGTGTCAGCACCTGCCGAGGCCCCTCCCTGCTGCTCAAATGGCCCAGCCCATGCCCAGCCCCTGGGGACTCAGGGCCTAGCATGATGCCATCAGGAGGTGGGCTGGTTTTTACCCCCCTGGCTCTGGGCTCCCTCCCCACCTGGAGCAGGGCTTGTCCCCATGTGCCCGGGACATCCTTAGGGCCCAGTCATGTCTCTCGCTGCCACAGAAGTGTCCATGCCCGGCCACAGATGGGGCCTGGCATTGCCTTGCTGCTGAACTAAGTGGGCTCTGAGCAGTGCCCAGGGAACAGCCGGCCGAGCAGCAATCCCAGGCAACTACCATCAGGGCCCCCTCCCTCCCCGGGCGCCATGCTGGGCACCTGCAGCTTCGCCACGCCAGCTAGCCTGGCAGGGTGTTTGGAACCTGTTCAGACCCCTCGACCAGCCATTGTGACAGGTGAGAACCTGGCTGCCCTGTCCCAAGCCCCAGGCCCCAGCTTGCAGTCCTCTCCTACAGCGCTCCCTCCGCGGGCAGCCCCTGCGGGTTCTGGGCTTCACCCTGCTCTGCCAGCGCCCCCTGCCCCTGGTCTCCCTCCACTCACCTTGCTGCTGCAGATGCAGGAGCCTCCTCCCCAACAGCCCCTGCTCCCTGAGCCTCTGCCTCATCGAGTCTCCTTCACTTTGAGTCTCAGCTGAGGTCGCCTCTCTCCGCCTGCTGCACCTGCCCATCCAATCCCCACAGGATTGCACTGCGGAGAGGTCTGGGGGACAGTCTGTGCCTCACGTGGCAAAGAACATGAAGCCCAGCTCCGGGGAAGCAGCCTCCTAGGGAGCCCCTACTGGCCCCATTCCCATCCTGACGTTGTGCTGCGCACAGAGAAATGGAACAAGGGGAGTCTCCGTGTTCCCCTAGGAAAGCCCTGTAGGCCATTGGCCCAACATCTCCACCACCTTCCTGCCGTGCCGAATGCTCCCTCTGCCGCACCGGCCTAACCCGCTGCTCCACATCCCCCGGCCCAGTCCATGCCGGGGGCTCAATAACCTGCCTGGCCAATGGTGCATACTGCCCCATGCTTGGCACTCTCCTGCTCCTCCTCCCACCCAGGCTGATTCACTGGTCCCAGTGGTCTGATCCGGTGTGTGTGTGGGGGGGAGATATGGGGCTAGCTGGACAAGCTGGGTCTGATCCAGCGCGGTGGGAAGGCAGACATACCCAAGCCTAGCTGGGGACGGATGATGGGCTAGACAGAGCAGGGATCTGATCCAGCCTGGAAAAGCTCAGGTTCCTAATGAATCTCAAGAGGCTGGAGGGGGAGGAGCATGATATATGGATACAGCATATCCCCAGGGGGACACCAGGGCAACAGGTTCGGCCTCCTTACCTTCCATTCTCTTTCCTTCTTCACGAGGACAACGCTGAGGATCTCTGCGAGGGAAAGAGACGGGGATTAGTGGTGGGGCTCAGACGGGACGGCTGTGCCCTGAGCCAGGACCCACTGGCTGGTGGAAGGATGCCTCGGGGAAGTGGCTCAGAGGCTGCTTTCAGGCCAGATAGTGTTGTGCTCCTAGCAGAGCCCCCAGTCAGCGATCGTGGTGGGGTGACAGGCTAGATGGGCCATGGGTCTGATCCCCCTTCCTTTCTGCCAGGCTGGATACGAGCGCAGCTGAACTAAGGATCTGGCCCCGTGCAGGAAGAAAACAGATCCTGTCCAGCACCTCTTGACTGGAGGGGATCCAGGGACCCTCACTGTGTATGGGGGACAGCAACACAACAAAGACTTCAAATTCTGAGTCCTGCACATAGAACCCCTCCAAGGCATGCCCCACTCAGGGAACTGCTGGCCTGTCTCCTGGGCACCTTCCACAGCCCAGCTAAGCAATTAGATAGTCAGCTCTTCGGGCCAAGCACCATCTTTTTGTTGGTGATGACTGGCGCTCCTGGGCACCACTGTAATACACCTAATGAATAATGTACAACGCCTTGCAAAATGGGGCCTTGGTCCATGACTGGGACTCCTGGGTGCTACCATAATACATCTGTTTGTTTTACCCCTACGAAGCACCTGATTCTGGCTGGCCCCGTAGGGCAATAGCCCCGAGACCCTGACCTGTGCTCTCACTCTCACTCCCACTCCCGGTAGCTGGTGTGCGTGAGTGCACTGCCCAACACACTATGTTTCCCCCATAACTCAAGCAATGCCTCTCCCTACCCCACCTCTAGCCCATCAGGACTTGGCTGCTTGGTCCTAATGAGGCTCCAGGGGCTATTCTGCACCAGGACGCGCTGGCCTCCCTGCTGCTTTCCTGCAGTCCTTTACACCTGCGGCATGCGGACGCCCCGTTCACTGGGGCACGTGGGGCTCGAGTGCACGGTAAGGGGCTGGCAGCACAGACTGGATCTAGACATGGCGAAGGCAGACACAAACCTGCTTTCTCCACGCATTTCGACCCTGAACTGCAGCTACACCCCCCCCTCCCCACGCCAGCCCTGGACTGCCCCCACCAGCTGTGCCAGTGCCCCTCACTACTGACTGGAGCCCTTGCTATCCCAGCCCTGGCTCCCACCCACTCCCAGCTCCGCCAGTGCCCCTCACTCCTGTCCACAGCCCCCTGCTATGCCAGCCCTGGTCTGTCCCCCACCAGCTCTGCCTCACTCCTGACCTGCAGCTATTCCAGTCCTGGGATCCCTGCCTCACGGCTCTGCAGATGCCCCTCACTCCTGACTGCAGCCCCCTGCTATCCCAGCCCTTTGCTTACCCCCCCCATTCCCAGCTCCACCAGTGCCCCTCACTCCTGACCCGCAGCTATTCCAGTCCTGGGTTCCCCCCCTCACAGCTCTCAGATGCCCTTCACTCCTGACCCGCAGCCCCCTGCTATTCCTGTTCAGAGACCCCTCTTGAACCAGGGCAGTATGGCCCACCCCAAGTATTCAGAAGTCACATGTCAGGCCCTCCTAATTGTGCGATTTAGTGAGGAAAAGCTAAGAGAAGAGCTAAGGGTTATTAGCACCACCGGCCGTCCTGAGCTGTGGGCCACTTTTACTCTGTCCCAGTTCTGGGGGCAACCATGGAACATCAGAATTGAATCCACTTTGCAAGGGTCTTTTAAACCCCAGGTCTGTGGTCTGGATTTAGCCACAGGCCCCGTCCACTGCAGCCTGGGCTGGAGATTCAGCAGTGGGTTGGGCTTCTGAAGTAACAGAAGTGGGTTGGGCTTCTGAAGTGTAAGGCTTTACCTTGATCTCTCCTACATTACAGCTATAGCCTACGCCAGCTCTGTGTTGGGGCCGGGCAGAAGTGTACTGCTTTACTATGTTACGAAGTGGCTATGACGTCATTTTTCTCCTTCCGCACAGCCGTTACCCGTTCTGACAGGCTGTTTATAATGCTAACTTTACTAGTTTTCAGAGGTTGTCGGGGGTGGGGGGGGGGAATGTGCAAGGTGGAAGTTTCGCCTAGTGCACAAAATATCCTTGCACTGGCCCTGGTGGGAGTCATCCTGATGGAAAGAGATGACGACGATGACGCCCCCACAAAATGCAGCTCCTATGGGAGGGGGCAGCCCTTGGGGGTGGGGCAGACAGCCTCCTCCCCTTCCTGGTGTGTGACAGGCAGGCGGGGGGGAGCTCTCTGCTCCGACTGACTCCTAATCCTCCCCGAGGGTGAGACACACCCAGGAGCACCCCTCCCAGGGCTCCCCAACTGGGCCCTGCCCCCCCAGACCCACACCCAACCAGACCCTGCCCCCGACCGGCTCCACACTCAGACCCCCCGGCTCCGCACTCACTCTTGCGCACCACCGCCTTCAGTCCGGACGGGGCCATCTCCGCCTCTTGCCACGTCCCCTGAGCCCTGTGGGTAGAAGTAGGACTCAGCTGTGTGCGGGGTGGGGCTGGAGTCAGGACTCCTGGGTCCTGCCCCGGCTCTGCTCCTGTCCTTGGGCACGCCCTGGCCTCTCCCTGCCATGCTCTGGGGAGTGTCTGTGACGCTGGACGACGGCCCCTAGTGACGCTGAAATCAGTCACTGGTGGATGGGCCCGGCCCCCCCTTGTGTCACTGATGGACGGGCCCAGCCCCCCCAGTGACTGATTTCAGTATAAAGCAACTGGGGTGCTGGCGGGTCGATGTCTGCAAGGCTGAAGACGGCCGAACGCCGCAGCCCCCCACTTCTGGCGCTGCGAGGGCTGGGCCTGGGCACCAAGGGGCGGGCGCCCAGTGACAGGGCCACGCAGGTCCCCACTGAACCCCCACCTGGTCATGTGGGGCGCAGAGGGAGGCGGGGGCCTCGGGCAGGGTTAAAGCGAGGACTGGGTTGGGGTAGTGGGGCCTCAGCCCACTCCAGTCAGGGCCCCCCCAGTGAGCTGCAAGTCCCCCCTCCAACCAGTGTCCCCCCCTCAGCAGTGCCCCTCGCCCCCCCCCACGCACCTCCCCCCTCGGTCAGGCCCCTCGCCCACCTGCACCCAGCCCCCCTCAGCCAGGCCCCGTGTTGTACCCAGGAACAGGAGCAGGTCGAATGGACCTGGCTTTGCTAAAACTTTTTGTGTAGCCTGTTGGTGTACCCCCGGAAGACCTCTGCGTACCCCCAGGGGCACCCGTAACCCTGGTTGAGAACCACTGGGTTAGAGAAACGTGTGTGTGTGTGTGTGTGTCTAGGAATCAGGACTCCTGGGGTCTATCCTGACTGCGAGCGGAGTGGGGTCTAATGGTTAGAGCAGAGAGCTGGCAGGTAGGATTCCTGGGTTCTAGTCCAGGCGATGCAACTGATTCATTCTGTGACATGGTTTGTTCTGCCTTGTCCTCCTGTGACATGTGGAGCGCAAAGACCTGCCCCAGCCCTTCCCTTCCGGCTGGGTGGTGCAGGAATTAATGTCCATAGAGCCTGGGCTCTAAGATCCTGGAGCAAAGCATCCTGGAGAAGGAATTAGTTCCCCAAGCTTGACTGGCTCCCTGCCCCATCCCTCCCTCCATTAATCAGAACGAATCCCTCATGGCAGAGCTGTTGTCTGGTTACCCGCAGTGCAGACCCAATTTATTGTGTCCTGGCTGCTGTTCAGCTCAGGTTAACAGCATGGTCTGTTTCTGTGAACTCCCCCAGAGCTTTCGAATGGAAGTGAGAGTCTTCTTCACATCCTGCTCTAAACTGTGAGTAGTGTCGCTCTGTGGCTGTTGAACAGCTGCTGCATTCCTACCCCAGAGGTGGCATCATTTCAGTGCTGGGTGGGTGATCCCTGTGTAGTGTTGTTGAGTGCTGTTGCACATCAGCTATGCTCCATCCAGAGCTGTCTGCATTTCAATGCCAGGTGAGTGATCCCTGTATTGTGATGTGGGGGGGGAGGGATAGCTCAGTGGTTTGAGCATTGACCTGCTAAACCTAGGGTTGTGAGTTCAATCCTTGAGGGGGAGCCATTTAGGGATCTGGGGCAAAAACTGGGGATTGTCGCTGCTTTGAGCAGGGGGTTGGACTAGATGATCTCCTGAGGTCCCTTCCAACCCTCATGTTCTATGATATGCTGCTGCGCTCCACCCCAGAGGTATTTGTATTTCAGTGCTGGGCGAGCAATCCATGTGTTGTTATGCAGCTACTACACTCCACTCCAGAAGTGGATGCAATTCAGTGCAGGGTGAATGAAAGTCCATGTCTCATTTTGCAAAGCATGGGTTCTCCAAGCAAGGGTGCTGTCTGTCCCATGTTCCTGCTCAATAGACTCTGGATTCTTAGCATCAGCGGAGCTACATTTTGAGCCGTGGTGGAACCAGGAGGCAGCTGGGTCATTGGTGGTTCCACCTTCAGTTATACCTATTGGCTTGAAAAGGCGCCACACGTATACCTAATGGCTGGCGAGGGGGGCAGTTGCCCCACAGCCCACTATTAGCTCTGCCACTGATTCTTTTTAAATGTTCATTGCGCTGCTTCCACCAGCCACTTTGATTTCATTTCGTTTTACAGACCCAAGCAAAATGCAAGCGGCAACCTGGCCAGAAGCAGATCCATGTAATTGAACAGACTCATCCAATTACTGAGCCTTCCCAGAGCCAGGTGCTGCCCTCACGATACATCAAACCTAGAGGACCTGCTAGGCTCCCAGTAGATGTAGCCTAGAGCCAAACGCAGGCCAGGCAATGTGGCTTCGCCCATGGAGTTCAGGTCCAGGGATTCAGTAGGGAGTAAATGGCCAGCACTGGATGCTTCAGGTTTTGGTGCCCACCCAGAGACGGCTGGGGGCTGATTTTCAATTACACACCTGTGGCTGGCCCAGGCCAGCTGACTCCAGCTCCCGGGGCTCGGGCTAAGGGGCTGTTTAGCTGCGGTGTAGCCTTTGGGGCTCAGGCTGGAGCTTCGACTCTAGGACGATGCGAGGTGGGAGGTTCCCAGAGCTCGGGCTCCAGCCCAAGCCAGAACGTCTGCACCACAAATAAACAGCTGCTCAGCTCGAGCCCTGTGAGCCGGAGTCAGGTGGCCCGGGCCAGCCGTGGGCATGTAACTGCAGTGTAGACACACCCTAAGTGCCCACAAGCCCCCTGGGAGCTGCGGGTATTTAGCACCTCTGAAATCTAGGCCCCCGGTGTCTCAAAGTTAGGGGCCATTCAAAATCTTCTTGCCAGTGTCTTCCTCCACCCCCCACTGCTCCTCGGACGTTCCTGTTAACTGCTGGAAATGGCCCACCTTGATTATCACTACAAAAGGTTTTCTCCCCCCCCCCCGCTCTCCTGCTGGTAATAGCTCATCTTAAGTGATCCCTCTCCTTACAGTGTATATGATATCACCCATTTTTTCATGTTCTGGGTGTATATAAATCTCCTCACTGTATTTTCCACTGAATGCATCCGATAAAGTGAGCTGTAGCTCACGAAAGCTTATGCTCAGATAAATTGGTTAGTCTCTAAGGGTATGTCTACACTACGAAATTAGGTCGAATTTATAGAAGTCGGTTTTGTGGAAAGCGTTTTTATATAGTTGATTGTGTGTGTCCCCACACAAATGCTCTAAGTGCATGTAGTCGGTGGAATGTGTCCACAGTACCGAGGCAACCGTCGACTTCCGGAGCATTGCACTGTGGGTGGCTATCCCACAGTTCCCGCAGTCTCTGCCGCCCATTTGAATTCTGGGTAGAAATCCCAGTGCCTGATGGGGCTAAAACATTGTCACGGGTGGTTCTGGGTACATATCGTCAGGCCCCCGTTCCCTCCCTCCCTCCAGGAAAGCAAGGGCAGACAATCGTTTTGCGCCTTTTTTCTTGAGTTACCTGTGCAGACGCCATACCACGGCAAGCATGGAGCCCGCTCAGATCACTTTGGCAATTAGGAGCACATTAAACACCACACGCCTTATCCAGCAGTATATGCAGCACCAGAACCTGGCAAAGCGATACTGGACAAGTAGGCAACGTCAGCGTGGTGACATGAGTGATGAGGACATGGACACAGACTTCTCTCAAAGCACGGGCCCCGGCAATGTGGGCATCATGGTGCTAATGGGGCAGGTTCATGCGGTAGAATGCCGATTCTGGGCCTGAGAAACAAGCACAGACTCGTGGGACTGCATAGTGTTGCAGGTCTGGGATGATTCCCAGGGGTTGCGAAACTTTCGCATGCGTAAGGGCACTTTCATGGAACTTTGTGACTTGCTTTCCCCTGCTCTGAGGCACAAGAATACCAAGATGAGAGCAGCCCACACAGTTGAGAAGCAAGTGGCAATAGCCCTGTGGAAGCTTGCAACGCCAGACAGCTACCGGTCAGTCGGGAATCAATTTGGAGTGGGCAAATCTACCGTGGGGGCTGCTGGGATGCAAGTAGCCAACACAATCAAAGATCTGCTGATATCAAGGGTAGTGACCCTGGGAAATGTGCAGGTCATAGTGGATGGTTTTGCTGCAATGGGATTCCCTAACTGTGGTGGGGCCGTAGACGGAACCCATATCCCTATCTTGGCACCAGAGCACGAAGCCGGCGAGTACATAAACCACAAGGGGTACTTTTCAATAGTGCTACAAGCACTGGTGGATCACAAGGGACGTTTCACCAACACCAACGTGGGATGGCCGGGAAAGGTACACGACACTCACATCTTCAGGAACTCTGGTCTGTTTCAAAAGCTGCAGGAAGGGACTTTATTCCCAGACCAGAAAATAACTGTTGGGGCTTCATCGTGTGGACGGGTGCAGGGTTAAATCGATTTAACGCTGCTAAATTTGACCTCAACTCCTAGTGTGGACCAGGGCCTAGTGTGGTTGCAGTTCTACATCTTTATACCCGTGGAGCTTATTCCGCTTCTCCTATAGGAATAGCGATCCCAGGACTAGCACTCCTATACCAGCATAACTGCCTCAACACGAGGGTGCCTCACTTTAACTGTACTGGTCTAGCCAGTGGCTCAACCCTTCTATTTGATGCCTGGGCTTCTGACTCTGAAAACATGGTCGTCATCTTCTGTAACCTTGACATAACTCAAGCATAGCATGTGACATTACAGCAGGAGCTGCTGTTTATAAATGTAGTACCTTCCCCGCCAGTATTGTTGTCATTCCTGACTCACACTCTCTCTCTCTCTCTCTCTCTCTCTCTTTTCAGGCTCTCTGTGAGGCTCTTGCTATGGGAAGGAGCAGCCTGGAGAAGAGCTGAAGCTTTCAAACTTCGTCAATATTTTTAAACTTGTAGATTCCCTACCATTGGGGTGTTGGGGTGTCCAGGTGGAAGGGGTGTCAGGGTGGAAGGACTGTCTAGCCTGTGTTATACAGGAAGTCAGACTTGATGGTCCAATGTCCCATTAAATTCTGCGAAATTATGTAACTGGAAAATGGCCCTTCCTGAGACCCTGCACTGGCCTCACCCGGCATCTCGCCAAGCCCAGACCGGCTGTATGTTCGCAGGCACGTTTCTTCCAAACCAGAAGTGGGAAACGTGATAGGCTGTGAGGCCAAGGCCAAGGGAACCATCGAGAGCTCAGCAGGGCCTGGACGACCTCAGGGCCTCGGGAAACCAGACCCCCCCTGCCCTAGGCCCCCCCCCCCCCTGCCGGCCCCCCCCAGAGCCCCCCCCCCCCCCCTGCCAGTGAAACATGCCCAGGGCTAGGAATATAAACGCAACTCAGAAAGGTAAGGACACCAAGAGGCAGGGTCTGATCCTGTGCAAGAAGAGCTCTGCTCCAAGAACACAGCCTGTCTCGGTGAGTAGAGCAGTGCCATCAGCCTGTCTCGCAGTCAGGCAGTGCCCAGCCTCCAGATATGAGCTACAGACAACTCAGAGTGCTGGCAGCAAAGCTGAGAGAGAGCATCTCTCTCAACCCCTGTCCTGCGCTGCTCTCCAGATCCCCTCAGACACTGACGTTCCTCCTCTCCCATCTCAGCCAAATCCCAGGGGAATCTGTGCTCGGGGCCAGGCTGGGACAGAATCTGTCCTGCAGCTTTTGAGTCATGGGCACAAATCCACTTTCTGCTTAAAAAAGAATTCCAACTTTTCAGTGGCTGGGGCTGAGTCCCAAAGAGCTGAGCAGAAGGGCTGTGAGTTGCAGGCAGGTGGAGATGCTGAAGGGCTGCGAGCCCCAGACCCGGCGCAGACGCTGAAGGGCTGCGAGCCCTGGGCCCAGCCTAGAGGCTGAAGTGTTGCGAGCCCTAGGCCCAGCCTAGAGGGTGAAGGGCTGCGTGTCCCGGGCCCAGCCTAGAGGCTGAAGGGCTGCGAGCCCCGGGCCTGGTGCAGCTGTTGAAGGGCTGTGATCCTTGGGCCTGTTGCAGCCAGACATCCTGGGCCCTTTCCAGTGTATCAGCTGGGGGAGAGAAGAGGGGGTGCCACCTCAGTTTGGAAGGGAATTTGTTATTCAAAAGTATCTGCTCAAGATGAAGCAGTCATTGGATTAGGGTTGTTGGCTTGAGCTGCACAGCCTCAATTCTCCCTTCCTTTCTCCATCATCCCCAGGGCTACTGGCTCCGGCGTTGTCTCAAAATTAGGCAAATCATAGATTCATAGATTCCAGTGACAGAAGGGATCATCTAGTCTGGTCTTCTGGATAGCACAGGCCAGAGAGCTTCCCAAAAATAATCCCTAGAGCAGATCTTGTCGGAAAACACCCAATCTGGATTTTAAAATGGTCAGTGATAGAGAATCCATCACAATCCTTGGTAAATTATTCCAATGGTTAATTACCCTCACTGTCAATCATTTACACCTTTTTTCCAGTCTGAATTTGTTTAGCTTCAACTTCCATGTTATACCAATCGCCGGTAGATTGAAGAGCCCATTATTAAATATTTGTTCCCCATGTAGGTACTTGGAGACTGTAATCAAATCAACCCTTAACCTTCTCTTTGTTAAGATAAATAGATTGAGCTTCTTGCCTGCATCGCTATAAGTCATGTTTTCCAGTCCTTTAATCATGCTTGTGGCTCTTTTCTGAACCCTCCAATTTATAAACATCCTTTTTGAATTGTGGATACCACAACTGGACACAGTAGGGATCACACTGGTGCCACTATTGAGGTACAGTAACCTCTTTACTCCTACTCGAGATTCCCCTATTTAGGCATCCCAGGATCACTCTAGCTATTTTGGTCACTGTATCACACTGGGAGCTCATGTTCAACTACTTATTCACTTCTACCCCCAAATCTTTTTCAGAGTCACTGCTTCCCAGGATAGAGTCCCCCATCCTCTAACTAAGGCCTACAGGTTTTGTTCCTGGATGTATATGTTTACATTAGCCATATTAAAATTAGGGCTGTCAAGCAATTAAAAAAAATAATTGCGATTAACTGCGCGATTCAAAAAATAAACCGTGCGATTCAAAAAAGAATTACGCGATTAATTGTGCTGTTAAACAACAATAGAATACCATTTCTTTTAAATATTTTTGGATGTTTACTACATTTTCAAATCTATTAATTTCAATTACAACACAGAATAAAGAGTGTACAGTGCTCACTGTATATTTATTTTTGATTATAAATAATTGAACTGTAAAAAACAAAAAAAAACTATTTTTCAATTCACCTCATACAAGTACTGTAGTGCAGTCTCTTTACCATGAAAGTTGAGCTTACAAATGTAGAATTATATATATATATATATATAAAAATTGCGTTCAAAAATAAAACAATGTAAAACTTTAGAGCTTATAAATCCACTCAGTCCTACTTCTTGGTCAGCCAATCGCTCAGACAAACAAGGTTGGTTACAATTTGCAGAAAATAATGCTGCCTGCTTCTTGTTTACAATGACACCCGAAAGTGAGAACCGGTGTTCCCATGGCACTGTTGTCGCTGGCGTTGAAAGATATTTTTGTGCCAGATATGCTAAAGATTCATATGTCCCTTCATGTTGCAATCACCATTCCAGAGGACATGCTTCCATGCTGATGAGGGGCTCTGCTTTTGATAACAATCCAAAGCAGCGTGGACTGACACATGTTCATTTTCATCATCTGAGTCAGATGCCACCAGGAGGTTGATTTTCTTTTTTGGTGGTTTGGGTTCTGTAGTTTCTGTATCAGAGTGTTGCTCTTTTAAGGCTTCTAAAAGCATGCTCCATACCTTGTCCCTCTCAGATTTTGGAAGGCACTTCAGAATTTTAAACCTTGGGTCGAGTGCTGTAGCTATTTTTAGAAATCTCACATCGGTACCTTCTTTGCGTTTTGTCAAATCTGCAGTGAAATCTTAAAAAGAACATGTGCTGGGTCATCATCCGAGACTGCTAATACATGAAATATGTGCAGAATGTGGGTAAAACAGAGTAGGAAACATACAATTCTCCCCCCAAGGAGTCCAGTCACAAATGTAATTGATGCATTATTTTTTTAATGAGCATCATCAGCATGGAAGCATGTCCTCTGGAATGGTGGCTGAAGCATGAAGGGGAATATGAATGTTTAGCATATTTAGCATGTAAATACCTTGCAACGCTGGCTACAAAAGTTCCATGCCTTCTCACTTTCAGGTGACATTGTAAATAAGAAGCAGGCAGCAGTATCTCCCCTCAATGTAAACAAACTTGTTTGTCTGAGCGATTGGCAGAATAAGAAGTAGGTTAGGTAACCAAAAAAAATTTGCATTTGTAAGTTACACTTCGAGGTCTAGTGGGTATGAGTGGGGGCGCTGGGGGTGGGAGTCAGCACTCCTGGGTTCTATTCCTGGATCTGTGAGGGAGGGTTGTCTACTGTTTAGATCAGGAGATGGAGAGTCAGGACTCCTCCTGGCTTTGCAGCTGACTCCCTGTGTGACTGAGGGCAATTCCCCGCACCCCCCCCCCCGTGCCTCAGTCATACGGGGATAATGACACCGACCCAGCTCCTGGGGGTTGGGGCTGGATTCATTCCAGGGTTTCTTCAGGTATGTTGGCAACAAGAAGAAAGCCAAGGAATGTGTGGGCCCCTTACTGAATGAGGGAGGCAACCTAGTGACAGAGGATGTGGAAAAAGCTAATGTACTCAATGCTTTTTTTGCCTCTGTTTTCACTAACAAGGTCAGCTCCCAGACTGCTGCGCTGGGCATCACAAAATGCGGAAGAGATGGCCAGCCCTCTGTGGAGATAGAGGCGGTTAGGGACTATTTAGAAAAGCTGGACGTGCACAAGTCCATGGGGCCGGACGAGTTGCATCCGAGAGTGCTGAAGGAATTGGCGGCTGTGATTGCAGAGCCACTGGCCATTATCTTTGAAAACTCGTGGCGAACCGGGGAAGTCCCGGATGACTGGAAAAAGGCTAATGTAGTGCCAATCTTTAAAAAAGGGAAGAAGGAAGATCCTGGGAACTACAGGCCAGTCAGCCTCACCTCAGTCCCTGGAAAAATCATGGAGCAGGTCCTCAAAGAATCAATCCTGAAGCACTTGCATGAGAGGAAAGTGATCAGGAACAGCCAGCATGGATTCACCAAGGGAAGGTCATGCCTGACTAATCTAATCGCCTTTTATGATGAGATTACTGGTTCTGTGGATGAAGGGAAAGCAGTGGATGTATTGTTTCTTGACTTTAGCAAAGCTTTTGACACGGTCTCCCATAGTATTCTTGTCAGCAAGTTAAGGAAGTATGGGCTGGATGAATGCACTATAAGGTGGGTAGAAAGCTGGCTAAATTGTCGGGCTCAACGGGTAGTGATCAATGGCTCCATGTCTAGTTGGCAGCCGGTATCAAGTGGAGTGCCCCAAGGGTCGGTCCTGGGGCCGGTTTTATTCAATATCTTCATAAATGATCTGGAGGATGGTGTGGATTGCACTCTCAGCAAATTTGCGGATGATACTAAACTGGGAGGAGTGGTAGATACGCTGGAGGGGAGGGATAGGATACAGAAGGACCTAGACCAATTGGAAGATTGGGCCAAAAGGAATCTGATGAGGTTCAATAAGGATAAGTGCAGGGTCCTGCACTTAGGACGGAAGAACCCAATGCACAGCTACAGACTAGGGACCGAATGGCTAGGCAGCAGTTCTGCAGAAAAGGACCTAGGGGTGACAGTGGACGAGAAGCTGGATATGAGTCAGCAGTGTGCCCTTGTTGCCAAGAAGGCCAATGGCATTTTGGGATGTATAAGTAGGGGCATAGCGAGCAGATCGAGGGACGTGATCCTTCCCCTCTATTCGACATTGGTGAGGCCTCATCTGGAGTACTGTGTCCAGTTTTGGGCCCCACACTTCAAGAAGGATGTGGATAAATTGGAGAGAGTCCAGCGAAGGGCAACAAAAATGATTAGGGGACTGGAACACATGAGTTATGAGGAGAGGCTGAGGGAGCTGGGATTGTTTAGCCTGCAGAAGAGAAGAATGAGGGGGGATTTGATAGCTGCTTTCAACTACCTGAAAGGGGGTTCCAAAGAGGATGGCTCTAGACTGTTCTCAATGGTAGCAGATGACAGAACGAGGAGTAATGGTCTCAAGTTGCAGTGGGGGAGGTTTAGATTGGATATTAGGAAAAACTTTTTCACTAAGAGGGTGGTGAAACACTGGAATGCGTTACCTAGGGAGGTGGTAGAATCTCCTTCCTTAAAGGTTTTTAAGGTCAGGCTTGACAAAGCCCTGGCTGGGATGATTTAACTGGGAATTGGTCCTGCTTTGAGCAGGGGGTTGGACTAGATGACCTTCTGGGGTCCCTTCCAACCCTGATATTCTATGATTCTATGATTCTATGATTCTATACAGCACCTCTGAGGGAGGTGCTAGGAAAGGGCAGGACATAAGTAACCAACAGACACTAATGGGATGCACCATGTGATTCTCTTTCTGTCCCTAGCGCATGTGACTGGACCCCAACACAGCCAATGCCTACCTGCTCTTGTCCCGGGATCAGCGGAGCGTGAGGGTGGGCAACAAGAGGCGGGACGTCCCCAGTAACCCCAAGCGGTTTGACACGTGCACCTGCATCCTGGGCCGGCAGCGGTTCACAGACGGGATGCACTACTGGGAGGTGGAAGTGGGGGACAAACCATGTTGGACACTGGGGGTCTATGAGGAGTGTGTGAGCAGGCAGGGAATTTTCACGCCCTCACCAGCGACTGGTTTCGGGACGGTGTGGCTGCACAATGGGGATGAGTATGCAGCGCTCACTTCCCCCCTGCCCGAGCTTATGCTGAGAGCGAAGCCTCGGCAGATTGGCATCCTCCTGGACTTTGAGGCCGGAGAGGTGTCCTTCTACAACGTGACTGGCAGCTGTCACATCTACACCTTCAGTGGCATCTTCTTGGAGCCCCTGTGGCCATACTTCTACCCGAGGGTGCGGGCAGGCAGCCTGAATGATGCCCCTCTGACCCTCCCACAGGGAACACAGCAGCCATGAGCCAGTCACAGCCGCCTTGGCACCTTGGGCTTTCAGGACTTACCAATGAAAGGCTTTCTTAACAACACATAATTCACCAGCGGAACTAACTGCCACAGGATATTGAGGGGGCCAAATGTCTAGTGGGATTCAAAAAAGGATGAGACATATATATGGATGATCCAAATATCACCAGCTAGAGAGGGCAGGAGACACCAGGACTATAAAACCATCTCCACAGGGCAGGAGCCAGCCACTGACTACAGGGGGGCACATTCCCCAAAGAGAAGGTTATTCCATAATTACACACTGCAGGGTCTCTGGTACCTTCCTCGAAGCCTCTATGGAGACAGGATACCTGGCTTTCGGGCGCTGCAGTGAGCTAGCACAGCAAATCCTGTGCTCTCTGGGTGCTGTTAGAGCAAGAAATTGGTCACTGAAGCTGATAATCAGCCACAGAGCAGGAGCACTGATCCACGATAAATGCTCCCACACTGCTAGACCTTCCTGCACAGCCCCAGTAGGGGAGTCTCCATCCAGCATTGCCATTCCCCAGCACTGGAATGCAGAGTCAGCAGCATCTGCAGGGAGGCCCAGGGAGCAGGAGAGGGTGGGTGAGAGGACCTGAGGGCCTTGCTCAGTTTGCAAAGAATCCAGCTGCATCATCTTTCGTAGGTGGTGTGGCTGGTGGAGACCTTGGGTCTCTGGCATGTCATGCTCCTGGCTTAGCCGCTTGGTTCAAGGTAGAGCATTGCTGCCTGTGTCCTGTAACCTCCAGCAGCCAAGCTCCTTGGGGCAGCCATGGAAACATTGCCTTTGGCTACCCTTGTTTTAAAGGGCTCGGGGAGCATGGACACGAGGATGGAGTCGCGTGTCTGTAAAGGGCGGGGCCTGCCAACACGAGCAAGCCAGCTCCAATCGGCAATTCGCCTCTGCCTATTTCCCCTTCTAGTGAAATACCGAAGCCTTCCTTCCGCTGGATGCTTCTGAGCCCAGCCCAGCCCATGGGCCAGAGCTGTCCACAGCCCTGTGCGTGTTCTGTCCCTGGTCTCACCGACGGTGTGCGTCAGCACGCAAACCCAGTGCAGACTGCAAAGCCTGTTGGCCCATAAACTTCAGCTCTCTAGGTCATTTTCTCCCACCAATAAACCATGCATTCCAATAGCCTTGTATAAGCTGGCAAAGCATCCCTTGTGATCTGAGAGCTGCTCACCCCCACCTTCTGGGGGAAGGGGGAGAGCTAGGAGATCCAGTCCAGCTGGAGCCGTGGTGCTCTCAGGACTCAGCACTCTCATGGGCCCTTCGTGGTGCATGTGTGATTCAGGGACTACTATGACTGTCTGAGGGAGCTGCCCATTCCCTAGCCCTGTGTGCACCTCTCTGTGATGGGACTTCACCCCAAGAAGCCAATGTGCTGCATGCAGCTAAATAGTCCAGCCCCCCTCCAGCCCCGGTAATGAAGGCAGAGTGAGAGGAATTTCACACACAGAGAACCCCCTAGACTGTTCCGAAGCTAGGCAGAGAGGGTGGGACAAGGGTGTCTCTGAGGCCCTCAGGCTGGGCCTAGCTCACTGCCATGCCCCTCTCAAGGAGTGGTTTTGTCTTCTTGACATATATTCACCCTAACCCAAATCATGACAGGTTTCAGAGTAGCAGCCATGTTAGTCTGTATTCGTAAAAAGAAAAGGCGTACTTATGGCACCTTAGAGACTAACCAATTTATTTGAGCATAAGCATCCGATGAAGTGAGCTTTAGCTTATGCGCAAATAAATTGGTTAGTCTCTAAGGTGCCACAAGTCCTTTTCTTTTTCCTAACCCAAATGTATCCCATTGGCTTCAGGGAGTTCCAAGCTAGGACAAGTTCACCTTGATGTCTTTCTCCAGCAGGCGGATGGTTGCAGAATCTCTCCTGGGTTGCAGAATTGCTCCTAGCCAGGGCTGGCTTTGATGCAGCAGCCTGGGGATGGTGCCCCATCCTAGCTGGGCAGGGCTCATGCCCTCCTTGCCTGGCCAATCCCATCGGGCTCCCCTTGAATATGTCCAGGACGCGATGGCTGCAGCCCTGCAGCCGCTGTACAGCCATGGGCACAGTAGGCCTGTGTGTGGGTGTTCGTCTGGCTCCAGGGCTGGGGAGGGAGGAGGAGACCCGGGAAAGAGCAGCAGCAAGCCGTTCGCTGAGTAGACAGGACTGGGCTGGCAGCTCCAGGTGCATTCCCAGCTCCGCGGAGAGGGACGTCAAGGCTGGCTGGACTGATCCCTAGATCTAGATCCCTAGAGGGCAGGTGCGTGCAGGGGTCTGGACACAGAGAATGGCCGACACCCTGTTTCCTGGCAACTGATGGCCTGGGCCCTTCCCCCCTGCAAGGTGAGACCTAAGGGTTGGAGAAAAAGGGAATCAGGTGCCCTCCTGGCCGGGGAAAGGGACAAAGCCCAGAGGAGGAGGGGCTGGAGGGAGTTTCAGTTTGGGGCTGGCTGGGACATGGACTGAAGGGCAGACGTGGTTGTCTGGCTCACTGCCCCCCAAAATGGACCCAGCTGAAAGGTCCGGTTCTCGACACCTACAAGCTCTGTATTAGACCATGTTCCTGTCATCTAATAAACCTTCTGTTTTACTGCGGGAAGCAGCGCGGGGCGAGGGATGTGCTGGCCACGGCTTCCTGCAGCCCCCGTTGGCCTGCAGTGGGGAACTGCGGCCAGTGGGATCCGCGATCGGCCAAAGCTGTGGACGCAACAGGTAAACAAACTGGCCTGGCCCGCCAGGGGGCTTACCCTCGGGGGTTGCATGCCAAACGTTGCCGACCCCGGTGCTACAGCAATCTCCCGTACAGCAATGGCTGTTACAAGACAGCATAATTTAGAACAACCCAGAGTCTAAAGCTCAGGTGTATTTGAGGATCTGGGCCAGTACTTGGCTGTTTCTATAGTAATGACCCCTGAGCAAGCAGTGTAATGTACATGCTTATCTCTGAGCTTGTCCAGAGGCTGCATGTCCATCAGAGTGACTAGATGTCCTGATGTGTAATAAAAACACTTGGAGTCATAAAAAATCAACCCAGCCTACTTTACAGGGCCTGAGCCTTCTCTCCCTTACAGCATCTGAGCAGTAGGAGAATGGCTCATACGGGCCACTGTTATGGTTGTTGTATTCTATTGATAAAAGCATAATACTGGCCAGTATTATAGTTGCTGTATTCTGTTATAAAACAACAACAAAACATAGAAAAATAAAAAATACAATTTAACGTTTTGAATTAATTTGGGGAAAAGAATTTACAGGACAATACAAGAATTCAAAACATTTAAAACATTCCTTTCTTTCTCTCCAGTATTTTCGTCTCTTTTGTTCCAATTTTGGGTAGCGGGAGCGAGTAGTATAAGAGCCCTACCATCAATCAAACGTTAACCCCACCCCTTGACCCCGTAAGCCCTGCACACAGGTCACTGGAAGTCCCACCTCATGGGAGTATTACTTCCAGAGTCAAGGTGGACACATGTCCGGAAGCAAGGTGTGTCATGTGACCCCAGTAAGAACTCCTCCCACTGTCCTCTGCTGATCAGGATGGATTCTGCCCCCACAGGAACGCTTCGAGAGAAGATTTGACCAATCAGGGGGAGTTCCGGGGTTTGTGTGACCCCTCTAAGAACTCCTCCCACTGCCCTCTACCAATCAGCAGGGGTTTCAGCCGCTGGGGACCACCCCGAGAGGAGATTTGCCCAATTGGGGGGAATTCTGGGGCAGGGTGACCCGTCAGGAGGTGGCTCGTGTGACCCCTCTAAGAACTCCTCCCACCACCCTCTACCAATCGCGATGGGTTTTGGCCACAGAGGACAGCCCCAAAAGGAGATTCGACCAAAATAGGGTGGGTTCTGGGACGGGCTCAACCACCCAGAAGAGGGTCATGTGACCCCTCGAAGGACTCCTTCCAATGTCCTCTGCCAATCAGAGTGCAGAACCATCACCTCATAAGTCCCAGCGCTGGGAAGAGGAGGCCATCTCTTACCAAGAAGACGTGTTTTAGAAATTGTGGAAAGGCTGAGAGGAAACGTGGACTCCTTTACCACCCCTGTTAGATCTTCAGATTTTGTTTTAGCCCCGAGGACCTTTGGAGTTGTGTGGAGAAAGCGCTACAGCAGCGACAGTTCTGAAGAGGATGAGAGAGAAGCCAAGGGGATTCCTTTGGCCCAGCCATTGATGGATATGCCAGAATCCGAACCTGAAGCCCAACTGCTCATGAGACACCCCGATGAGCATGGTGGCCTCTCGTCATCCGCCACCCTGGAGGAGGAAGGCGATCATGGCTTGGGGGAGGCACTGGCAGACAAGGTGAATGGAAAAGACATAGCTCAGGTAAATGAATGATTAAGAAGCGACGGTCGATGATTGGGTGTAATGAGGTTAGGAACCAGGGGTTGTGTAAATCTAAAAACAAGGAGTGGGAACTTACTCTTGTTTCTTGTCTGAAAATCTCTCGACAGCTTGACGATGCCTTTCCAGAGGACCCGGAGGCCCTGGACGGCGTTGCATCAAGCAGCGAAGGTGAACCAGGCCCGCCTTGTTTTTGCTCAACGCCGCTAGAAATTGTTGAAGATGACTCCGAGGAGGACGGCTACGAGGAGTTTAGGAGGAGGCTTGGCATGGAACTCGCTGAGCCAGTGCCACGTCACGAGCGTAAAAATGTTATGCGGACTATTGTACGCGTTGCTGTTTATGCTGTTCTTCATCACTGTCTTAGGGAAAAGCTTTTTGAAAATGGTGAGGGCTGTGTCATAGATGCCCCAGCCCAATGGCACCATGACTGTGTGACTTGGACTTCAATGGATAGAAACTGCAAGCTCTGGGGCCTGTGTGCTGAGCTATATTTGGAAAGCTTATTGAACACTATTATTGCCATAGGTTATGTTATGCAACATCTGTGCCTAACCCAAGAACATTTAGCGCAAGGGGTGACCTTGAGAAATGCTGTGCAATTCAGTGGAGACCCTGACCTTGTTTTAAAGACAATGACCAAACTGGAAGATGCCTGCTTACAGCGTTACATTGACCGTCTGGTCCACACAAAAAGTGACAGAACCCTGCTTAAGAAACAGTCTATTTGTAAGAAATCTAAAAGGATTAATTGAGAGAATGATGATGGGACAAACTTGCAATATAAAACTTGGCTGCTGTAGATTTTAAAAAATCAAATGAAAAGGGCTTTGTGATTATCTGTGTTTCTGTTAGAAGGTCTCTGGCCCTTAAGTGAGCTAAAAGTTTTAATGGAGCCTCTGGGTTTGTTTTCAAGAAGCTGTATGACTTTTAAATGAAAAAAAAATGGTTTGTGAGAACCTAGGTCTTGTGTCTTTGTGTAAAAGAGACCCATTTACAGCAAAAAGCTGTGAAGTGGGAGGGGAACAAATCCTAAAAATGTGTTTACAGTGTAACCCTTCTGCCCATCAGAGTTGGCCACAACAGGTCCCTCCCAGTAACACAATGCAAAACCGGGTCAAGCCCCCCACCAGCGGGGCACTGAAGCTCCCCTATGACAAGTTGAAATCACTGAATACTGTGTTAAGTAGTAGGGGGGCCTCAGAGCTGGGGCACCGTGAACCCAAAGTGACGTCAGCTCTGCAGTCTGTAACCAAACTCCTAATAGAATCAAAATTACCTCTGACATTACACAATGGAGAAAAAGTGCAATTGGTGTTTGGGGCCCTCAGAAGGGGGCTCACATCACTAGGCACAAACCTCCAAACTCTCTCAATTCACTGGGTTTTGGAATCCTTGTCCCTTGCCTAGCGAGTGCTACTTAGTTGATGGCGAGTCCCTCCGTCATAAAAGGCCAAGGACAGTTCTACTGTCCTTGATTCACATAATCAGGATAACGACACTTTATTCTTCCTGCCCCAATAACAGAGAAACTGGGGATCCCACAGCCGCCAAAGTGACCATTTGGGCTCCTGTGGGCTCATGCTAGGTGGGGTGAGTGTCCTGTGCAAACGAGATCAGCTCCTGAAGTCCTTTCCCACAACTCACCACCAGATGTCAGGGTAGAGCTCATCCTGCCTCTGCTTACAACACGAAAACAAAACAGGGATGGTTCAGACATGTGTTTGAGTACAATAGAGTTGACTCATCCTGTTCACACCCCCACTGAATAGCGAAGGTAACTGTGATTACTTACCCTTGTTGCTAGAGGGATAAATGTGATGGGTGTGCACCCATAGTAAGGGAGGCGGGTGGGTGAGTTCGGATTAATATGAAATGAAATAAAACCTCAGGAATTCGCAGATGCTATTGGGCAGTTTAAATATAATCCCTGGAGTTGGTAGAGCACTACTGGACAGTGAAAATGACCCAGGAACTGGCAGAACTCTACTGGACAGTTTAAATATGACCCAGGAGTTGTTTGAATGCTATGGGTCACTCTTTCTAGCAATTCAAAGCCATTAAAAGTTTAAAATACTCTATTTACCCAAAAAACCCAAAACAACCAACCAAAAAATCCCACCACACACACACACACACACACACGGGTCTAACCCAAAACTGAAATGTTTGAAGGGTTCACAAATCTTCCCCATGCTTTAGAACAATCATTTGCTCGAAAGACAAATTTTTAAAAGCTGTGGGTGCTTATTATGGTTGTGATACAACCATTTTATTTCAACCCCCAACCCCAAAGTTTAAGCATGAAAGAAACATGTTTAAAAAACAAGCCCCAAAGACATTTACTGAGATCTGCAAAGGGTCCCCACTTGGAAATGGGTACAGTTACATTACAGATTGGTGATTTACTGTTTAATACTGTAAGAAGGCCCTACAGAAAAATGTATTTTAACTAAAAGGAAAAAAATGTGGCCAAAAGCAGCTCGGTTGTGCAGACAGCTTAATTTGTTGGATCATACTAAAGAAGTTCTGTATTAAAATCACAAATGAGTGTGATTCCCCATAGTTTAAATTCCAGGGTCTTGCTAATTAAGAGGTCTCTTGGGTTTTGGTGCTGTTTCTCTCCCTCTCCGTGTGAAAGTTGCAAGCTGCTAATTGTGTTAGTACATCCTTGACAGAGTCTGTTCTCAAAGCAACACTTTGTAACAACAGAAACAGCACACAGAGACTCCCCGCCCTTGTGTTGTATTTATCTGGCTTTGTTAACAATTGTGCTTTAAAATAGAGATAGAGGATGTATGTGGATGGATGCTTGGTGTGGATAATAACTGAATGATCAGGGAGGTGCCAGCCTAAGAATCCAGTGTCCGTCGGCCAAAGAAGGCGTCAACCAGAGGACCCCCGGAGGGCAGACTGGAATCCACCCAACAGCCTCAAGGATGGGAGAACCGAAGAACAAGACGGAGCCGTCAGGAATGTGCCATCTGCTGATTGATTCAGCAACAGCATGATGAAGCAATTCCCATAGGCTGGCATAGCAATAAATTCCTATAAAAATGGACTCTAGAAATGGAAAACTTTGGGGTCTGATTCTGCAAACCAACTTCCAGGCGCGTCAGATGTGCATCTGACAAGGCCCTGCTCCCTCCTCGTGTCCAGGCCACCTGGCCAGTGGCTTGGCATGAGCAACTCTAAGGCTGGTAACTATGATAACAACCTTGCAGAACCTCTCTCTCTGTGTGTGTGTGTATGAATGAATGTGTGAATAAATATGAAATTGAATGGAATGTTATAGCTATAACTAACTGCTTACTATGATTCTTTCTGTATGCACAATAAATGTGGCATTTTGCCTTTTCCCTTTTAATAAGATCCTGCTGGTTTTTATTTTATTGGTATAACAAATTCCCCCACCCCAGATCACAAAAGGGAATGTTAGGGAGGGGTTCCTAATGTCCTTAAGTAGCTATTATTTGAGAGTTGTAGCAATCAAATCAACCTGCTAGCTCCTATTTTGAAGTCTGTTTAAAACAAAGGCTTAGGATGGTGTAAAAACCTCATGTATTTTGGAGACTCTTTCAACAGAAACTCTCTTGAATGGCTGCTGGACTGCAAAAGGAGCCATGCTCCCTGTTTTTAATTCTGAAAATATATATTCTATTATATCACTCGTTGGCCATGCTGTCTTAGTAAATAATGGTGCCTATGTTTCTTGCAGTGTGATCTGTTTAGCATGGAACCAATCACTTTAAACTGCATTTCATCACCGGGCCAAGGTAAAAACCAGTTTAACTGTAGTTTTGCTTAATAACTTCAGGTATTACACAGGTTGGATAGGGATTTGGGGGTAATACTAACTAACATTTTTGCTTGTTCTTTAATCCAAAGGCCCAAACACATGTGGGGGTGGGGTGGGGGGGGCGTAACTTTCTGCAATTGGCTTTTAAATGCATGTGGGTTTATTGAAAAGTATTTTGTTGCAAACTGTGTTTTAAACTCTCACTCTCTCTCTCTCTCTGTGTAAAAAAATATAGGTGTTTTTTTTTTTTAAGTATATGGCTGCAAACTGATGGTAATGGTGTGTTTCTAATTAACAGGGTGCTTTTTTAATGTGCAAAATGTGTTTTAAACTGGATTTTAAAAGTTGATTTTAAAAGCAGTTTGGTTTTTATTTTGCAAACTGAGGTGCATTTAAAAAAAATGTTTGTGGGTTTGTTGTTTTTTGTTTTAAAGTGGTAGAAATAAACTCAAAACTCCTGTTTGTTGTACAGCCTGAAATGGATTATTTTATTTTAAAGCTCTGACTTTTTAAATAGAAAAACACCCTAATGAATATTTTATTTTTAAGTTTACAAGACAGTTTCGTGTGATTTATAATAATCATAATCATATTGTCTGCTCCACAGTACGGTCAAAACATGAGAGACCCTTAGACCAGAGGGTAAACAAGCTTAAAAGAAAAAGAAAAGCGACAGCTGAAAAGAAAAATTCACCAGATGGATGGATGAAGCCCAGTAAATATATTGTGTTTGGGAGGTTATGAGGTTTTGTATTTTAAGTAAATACATCGGTGTGGGTGAGAAAGATGGTAAAGTTAAGTTTTGTAATATGTCCCTTCCCCCCCAATCGGGAATGTGCAGTTCTCCTGACAATGCTGTAGTCAGAGCTACAGGGACACCTCCACCAGACCAGCCAAAGAACCAGAAATCTGCTTTGAGACCTTTAACAACTCAAAACAGCACAAGAGTGCAGATGAAGCATCAGGACAGTCCAAACCTCAAATACGTCAAAGCCAAGGACAAAACAAAAGACTCTGGTGAAAACCAACCACGCAAACACAACGCCAGTTCCTCAGCGGCCACCTCCACACCAAGCCCTGAGAAAACCGTGAGTGAAAACGCCCACCTACGATGCTTCGTTCAGAAGACTGAGGGACGCTGTATCCTCGGGGGTTCTAAAAGAACGGTATTCTAAAAAAGGTTTGGGGAAAATATGATGCCTCGTTCAGAATACCGGTGAATGGTGTATCTTCAGGGGGTCTAAAAGAACGGAGGGCTGGAAAGCACATCAACAAAGCAAAAGCTTTGGTGGGTGACTTTTTGAAAAATACTTCAATTTTTGGCTCTGCGCAGGCGTGACTAGTCGTGGAAAGGGACCTGGGTAAAAGGGGTACCCTCAAGGATACACATCAGCTCAGGTGTAAACAAAAGGGGGGACAGCGCTTGGTGGACAAACAAATGGCTGCCAAAAAGTTCCAGGCCAGGGTCGCTGTAAAAATTTTAAAAAGGGCTAAAGAGGTAATGGGGAGGGGGGACAAAAAGAGATGCCCTCGACTGGAGGCTCTCAAACTGGAATGTCTGAAAATGGGGAGGTGGAATCAGACTCTCACACAGAGTCTGGTTTAGAAAATTCCCCAGAGGGCTCTCTAGAATGATGGGTCCCCATTTCCTCCCGATGACCCTCACGGAGGCGCCTCGGAGTCTGACTCTCAAATAGCATCTGATGTAGATGGTCCCGTAGAGGAACCCCCAAGTAACCCTGAAAATGCAGAGGTGTGTATGGAGAGAGTGAGAAGTTGGCAACGTGAATTACCTAGATTTGGGGGGTTGGTGTATTGTGAGGAATTTCATTTTGTCAATCTTGAGCGAATAAATTCAGCTCAGCAGGTTGTTGAAGCCATACACAGGGGGATACAGTTAGTTCTCGATGACGTTAATGGTAGGGTAGGCCCTGATGATTATGTTCAGTTACATTTAGAGAGCCGTAATTGAACTAACCCGTTGTTTTCAGTCTGAAGAACTAGGGATGAGCTGTCTGCTGAGGATTTCTTCAATCAGACCTCAAAGCTGCCACAGAGCAATAGAGTTGCATGTCAATGGGACATTGCACCTCGTTGGGACAGTTTTAAAAAAACAGGGGTGGGGACCGCTCATAGAGTTTTAAATTCTATCCTCAGTAGTCAAATCATCCATAAAAAAGAGACAATGTTTAGTAGACCTGACTTACACGGCTACCAATCTGTGTTTTGCGCATGGGCTCTTGACCGTCATGTCCGACCATAAACCTACGGACGCAGAATCATTAGCGGGGGCGAGAAAGTTGCATGAGAAACTGGGCTGGTCAGATCAAAAAAAGATTATGCTCAGTGACGTAGCAATGTCTGAACAGCATTTAGGAGTCAACACACAGGTGGTGCTGTATGCGGCGAAAGGGGCTTTTTTTAAATGGGCGGGGGGGCAGTTTACCCCAAGATTTATTTCATCCTGTTGCACGATGAGCATTACTATGGGGTTCTGGTTGTGAAAAAGTTGTTCGGAGCAAAAAAATATGGTGAGTTTTGCCCCATGGTGCACAGTCACGGCCACTCTCACAGGTACAGCTGCTGCCTCTGCTTGAGCGTAACCTGCTCAGACAGCGTGGACGTGCAGCTGAGGTGTCCTCGCTGTAGACTGTATTGTCAGTCCAGAGAGCGTTTAGACAGACACATCGACTGGGCATCGACAGAACAAGCTGAATGCCTGTCTAAAACGTTGTGCGATAAGGGTCAGTCTTACGTGGACAAGCGGCACAGACGTAAAGGGAGGCGCTGTAAGCAGGGTCAGGGTTTGATCGCTGGTGATGTAGACGGTCACCTCGGTTTTATGGACAGCCTTAGAAAGCCCGAATCCTCAGAAAAGTGTATTTGTTATGATTCCGAAATCACACAGGAGACTGGGTTGCACACTCCCAATTACATTTTTGCTATGTCCCTCAAGCCGGAAAAGTCCTGGGAATTTAAGGGTGATGAGTGTCTTTCTATGTTTGTTCAGACCTTTATTGGCAAAGAGTTCCGGGTCTACACGTTCCAGGCGCACAATTCCAAAGGTTACGATGCATACTTCATCATCATTAGACAGTTACTGAAGGAAAAGATGTGCCTAGAACTGATCACTCAGGGTAGTAAACTAATGTGTGTGGAAGTTAAGGCCCTGGGCATTCGTTTTATAGACTCTTTAAACTTCTTGCCCATGAAGCTTGGTTAGCTCCCGCAGGTGATGGGGTTTGAAGGGTGCAAAGGGTATTTTCCACATTTTTTGAACACTTTAGAAAATCAAAATGACGTGGGGCCTATGCCCGATGTGGAGCACTATGGTGTAGAAAGCATGATGCCCAGGGAAAAAGCAGAGTTTCTCGACTGGTAGCAGGCCCACAGGTAGGAGACGTTTGACTTGCAGAAAGAGCTCGTGTATTACTGTCAGCAGGATGTCAAAATTTTGAGACAGCTTTGTATCCTATACAGAAAAGAGATTATGAAAATGATGGAGAAGGGAGATCTAGTAGAGAGAGAACCTGGTAAATTCACTGAGATAAAACTGTGTATAGATCCATTCTGGTACATAACACTAGCATCTGCCTGCATGGCTATGTACAGGTTTATGTTTTTGGAGCCTAACATGGTAGCTCTTCTCCCTCCAGACAATGATCACAGGCAGAAAAAGATATTCGACCCCGTCTATTCAGTGGCTGTTGTATACCTCTCACCAAGAAACTATACAAATAGGGCATGCTTTACAGGGTGGGGAACTACAGGTAGGCTCCTACTCTTTAGAGGGTTATGCCAGTGTTGACAGGGTACACACAGCCATAGAGTTTAATGGGTGTTCTTTTCCACGGTTGTGCCACCTGTCATTGTGAGAAAGCACAAAACCCTATGACGGGGACAACTTTTGGGTTTCCTTATTACAAGACGCAGCTCAAGACCGACTATCTGAAATAACTTGGTTTTGTAGTGAGGACTCTTTGGGAGCAAGAGTGGGAAGTGATGAAAGAAACAGACAGGGAGCTTGCAGGTATTTAAAATGAGCCCAGTTGCCCTAGCCTCTCGTGCCTAGGGATGCTCTTTTTGGGGGGAGGACAAACGCTATCTGTCTATATTACAAACTTAACTCCGGGGAAGAAATCCACTATTATGATTTTACCAGCTTCTACCCTTTTGTAAAGAAAACCAAAGAATACCCTATCGGACACACCGATATAGTTTATGACAAATTTGGACCCCTTGCAAATTATTTTGGAATTGCAAAACTTAAAGTGTACCCCACACAAGGCTTCTTTTTCCCACTGTTACCTGTCAGAGTGGGTGGCAAGCTTATGTTCCCGCTATGCTGAACCTGTGCGGAAACCGAGCAGCGGGAGATGTGCATCCATACTGACAAGGAGAGGGCCATCCTGGGGACTTGGTGCACGGTGGAATTGAACACGGCCATAACGAAGGGGTACGCGGTGGCAAAAATATATGAAATCTGGCTTTTTAATGAAAAATCTGATGAACTCTTTTCAGAGTACATCAAATGACACCTCCGCCAGAAACAAGAGGCTTCAGGGTATCCCAGCTGGTGCACAGACGAAGAAAAACAAAATAAGTACATGAACGATTTCTACCAGAAAGAAGGCGTGCATTTGTGCCAACACGAGATCAGGTTTAACCCCGCTGAACGCCAAATCGCTAAACTCTTTCTAAATTCCCTCACGAGCGAGATCCCGCCAGATCAGCACATCACCGAGTTTGTGTCGGCAGACCCGAAAACATACGGGTATAAGCTGTCAGGAGGAAAGGCCTGTATGAAAGTCAAAGGTATTACCCTGAACTTGGCAAACTGTCAAAAGATCAACTTTGAGAGTTTGAAAGATCTAGTCCTGGACTATTGCACGGGCCTGCGAGAAAACACCTCAAAAAAGAGAGAGGTTCAGCAGCCCTCTATCGTAAGGAGCAAAAATCAGTGGTAAATAGAGACCAAAACCCTTAAGAAAACACAGAAAGTCATTTACAACAAGAGGGTCCTAGGAGAAGGCTTTAAAACCCTGCCCTACGGATTTTAGAATGGATACGAGGTGGAAACACCCCTTTTCTGCAATTCTCGCGGGCCCTAGCAACTGTGGGAAAAGTTACTTTATAAAAAAATGTGTTGGATAATGCCAAACAAAACATTGTCTGTTATGCCTGAGAATATTGGATAACATGGCTATAAAAAGCATGGCAAGATACACATGTCAGGGCTTGTTGAAACACATTTTGAGCAAGGCAAGGCATGCCCAAGAATTTAAATGTATTTTTTACAAAATTCATCTCCATCCGGTCGTTTTGCACTAAGTCGTTAGATTACAATTTTAAAATCCAGTCAAAAGATAAACCCTTGCTCTGATGATGTAAGAAAAACACTGAGTGATAGCCGCAGGCGACAGAGCGGGGGTCTTGTAATTGTCTATTGTGAAACACAATGCCTCTGGCATTTTTGTTTAAACATTTCATAATGCTTTTAGGAAACAACATGCTCTTCGGGGGGTGCCCGTATGAGTCTAAAAACTCTTCACGGTTACGCTCCGCCAGACACAAGGCAAGCCAGTGTTCACCAGGTTGGTTGTGTGGATGCGCGATACAAACCTAGGGGTCTCTGAGACAGCTTGTCGCCAGGGAGCCAAATCACAAGGGAACACATCTAAGAAATTCTTTTTTGTGTAAGGCACCTTGATAAGACACATGAGAGCTGCACGGTGTCCATGTTCACATATGGTCAAGCAGAACGTCTCTCCTCTGATTTCTCTCTATGATGTTGTCAGAAACCCCATGCACGATCAGATTGATGGTGGTGGTTAAAGCCTTCCCAAAACGTATTTCTGCTCTCAGGTTCCCGGTTTTAATCAGGGAATAGTCATCGGTGCATTTCTGGTCGGGAGACAGGTAAAAGGCAAACAAGGTGTAACCCTGTGGAAACGCCTCACGGTCGATTAACAGAGAACGATCTGTCATGTGTTTACCAGTGTCTGTACCAGATTAATGTATTCTCTCACGCAGCATCCTGCCTCCAAGTCTGGTTGCAGAGGCTTGGTTGGTATCTGTTCACCATCCACATACAAGGCCACAAAATTAATATCATAATGTTTAAAATGAAAGGGATTTTTAGTGTAACTTCCACTCAAGGCATAAGACAAACCCTAGGACAAGCATTTTGGGTAACTGTCCCAAAAAACAGGTTCTCCTGGTTATTGACCCTGCTGCCCACGGGGATGCTAAACACTTTCATTCCCACACGGTCCACGGGATATTTAGCATTTGTGGTAAGCAGGGACTCCACGTGCCCCAGACGAACGCTCAGGGCCACCCGCACTTTCTTCACAAAAAGCGATGCTGATACAATGCCAATTTAAAGCCTTCGGCTGCATTGCCCATTAAACAGAAAGCGTCTTATCTGCGCGTCAGTTTAAATTTTCACATCCACTCCGTTCAACAAATGAGACGTATCTGTTCTGATCTGTCTTTATTTCAATGGTAATGGTATCGATGTGGTGTTTTCTGACAGGAACGTGATGAGGTTTATCGTAGGTGATGGTGACAAACTCATTGTTCCTTCCTCAGACAGGGACACAGTGTAACAGGGGAACAGAAAAGTCTCTCACAAACTGGTGTTCTACAATATCTGTTTACAGATACAGGGAATTAACTCCCCCTGTGATGTCTGCCCAGAAGGGGAATTTTTGGACGCTGCGCTTGGGGCCCAAACCTAGAATGTTGGCTAGCTCCCTGCTGGTAGAAAACATAAAAGTAAAATCAGCGGATTTAAAGCTAACTTTTCTACCCACAGGGTCATCGTTCATGACCACCTCAGGCGGTGGGGGAGGACGAGCCACGGTACTGTTCATATGATCCAATCATTCGGGTATGGACGAGTAATAACCTCGTCGTAGGATAAAACTCTAGGCCATATCTTCAAAGGTGATTTCAAAAGGGGTGTTCTCGCGGATAGTGTTCCAGCTGTGCGGGTGTTGTATTTCCACTAACCCCACCTTCCAGGCACCCGGGAGATCCAAGGGCTTAATTAGCTGTATTGTAAAGTTCGAGCTGGTGTTTTGAGGAAAAACTGCAGAGCTGGCATTGCTGGGCAAAGTCATTTAAAACCCGCTGTCACTCATTTTTTGCTCCCTCAGTCTTTGCAGGAGGAATCTTTTTGTTTGTTTGTGTCTAAACGTCAGAATTGAGAAGCTTCCACCCAGCTGATAAACTTATCCCCCGCCCCCCACAAACCATTTCACCAGTAGCTGCTTTTTTCTCCCTTTTCCTTTCTCCGCTAGAACTTTTTCGATCCTGCAAATCTTGTCTTGTTTGGGGTTTACTTTTTGTAAATCTTCAGGGTAAAAATATCCAGTAACTGTCTCACTCTCGTAATCTTTTAATCGGTATACAGGTCTCGGGCTCCTGGTTCAGGCTTCATCCACTATAAATATCTCATTGGTAAACGTCTGTTCACAACCTTTTTCAAAAGCTCCTTTGGTTTTAGATAGTCTCACGTGGTCGCCTTTTCTAAAAGGGGCAACAACCGGTTTTATTTTAAAACCGTTTCTATCAACCGGTTTCCATATCTTCAGAGAATTGGAAGGGTTAACATCGGCGGGTCTGGTACGTAGAGTTCTGTAAAAGCTCTGGTTGTAACTCTTCATAAAGTCAGGTAACAGGTCAAGGTGGCGAAAGGCGTTATGGGCTGTAAAATATCGCCACATCCTCCACATCTTTTTCAAGTTCTGTTAAAATGGCTCCACAACCCCTGCTTTGACTTCATTATCAGTGACAAAAAGCGTTAACGCTGTGCCGTTTCAACAATCTGCTAAAAGGTTTGTTTCAAAATTCTTTCCACCGATTAGTTTGTCATTTTTGAGGCACACGACCTTGGCTAAAAATAGCTTCCAAGGCCTTGGATTCCTCACCGCTCATCTTGTCTTTTAGGCCTAAGGCCCAGGCATATTTGGATAGAACGTCTGTCACTGTGAAGATGTATTTAAAACCGCTGTTGTGTTTGGAGAAGCGGTGCATACGGACCAAATCTGCCTGCCATTGCACGTCCACATCTGAAACAACGGTCCTGGTTCTTTTAAAACGTATTCGAGCTGGTTTGTGTAAAGCGTAAGCATCCTGGTGTGAAAGCCAAGCTCTGACCTGTCTTCTATTTAAAGTTTTAGGATGCTTTTTGGCCACTTGAAAAAGAAGATTGACCCCGTCAAAGCTTTCCTGGGGGTTTAACAGATTTTCTTTAACAGAGCCGTCTGTGGAGACATGGCTGTTCCTGGGACCGTCTTTTACGAACACAAGTATGGAGGGGGACACGTTCATTCTGGCACATTTAAATAAGTTTTATTAATCGCCTGGTTTAACACAATCTTTTACAGCCACCTGAAACAAAGGACGCCATGATCCCTACCATGAGGGAGTCTGAGCTGGTTCATTCTTCCATTTTTGTCCTTTTCTGGATTTTCCTCTTGAGATCTGGGTCTCAGACAGGAGCAAAAACAGCTGATGCGCGATGGATTTACTCCCACAGGGCTACCGATGTGTAACTTCTCAAAGGCCTCTAGAAAGGCATCGTCGAGCTGTTGAGAGATTTTCAGACAAAAAACAGTGTAAGCACCCCACTGCCTGTTTTTAGATTTATGTAATGCCAGGTCGATTCCTAACCCCATCACACCCCCATGATCGACTGTCGCTTCTTAATCATTCATTTACCTGAGCGCCATCTTTCCCGTTCACCTTGTGACTCCCCCAAGCCACAATCGCCTTCCAACTTTAGGGCATGGACAATGAGAGGCTGTCACACTCATCGGGGTGCCTCACAAAGGTTTGGATTTTGGGGTCGGGTTCCGACGTATCCATCAACGGTTGAGTCAAAGGGCCCTCCTCGGAACTGTCACTGCCGTAGCGCTTTCTCCACACAACTCCAAAGGTCCTCGGAGCTAAAACAAAATCTGAAGGTCTCACGGGGGTGGTAAAGGAGTCCATGTTTCCTCTCAGCCTTTCCACAATTTCTAAAACATGTCTTCTTGGTGAGAGATGGCTTCCTCTGCCCAGCGCTGGGACTTATGGGGTGATGGTGCTGCACTCTGATTGGCAGAGGGCGTTGGGAGGAGTTCTTAGAGGGCTCACATGACCCTCTTCTGGACGGTTCACCCAATCCGAGAACCTGCCCCATTTTGGTCAAATCTCTTCTCGGGGCGGTCCTCTGCAGCCGAAACCCATCGCAATTGGTAGAAGGTGGTGGGAGGAGCTCTTAGAGGGGTCACACGAAGCACTTCCGGACGGGTCACCCCACCCTGGAACTCCCCCCAGTTGGTCAAATCTCCTCTCGGGGTGGTCCCCAGTGGCTGAAACCCCTCCTGATTGGTAGAGGGCGGTGGGAGGAATTCTTAGAGGGGTCACACAAACATCTTCCAGACAGATCACCCCACCCCGGAACTCCCCATGATTGGTCAAACCTCCTCTCGGGGTGGTCCCCAGTGGCTCAAACCCCTACTGATTGGTAGACGGTGGTGGGGGGTATTCTTAGAGGGGTCACACGAACCACTTCCAGACAGATCACCCCACCCCGGAACTCCCCATGATTGGTCAAACCTCCTCTCGGGGTGGTCCCCAGTGGCTCAAACCCCTACTGATTCGTAGACGGTGGTGGGGGGTATTCTTAGAGGGGTCACACGAACCACTTCCAGACAGGTCATCCTGCCCCGGAACTCCCCTTGATTGGTCAAATCTTCTCTTGGGGCGTTCCTATCAGGGCGAAACCCATCCCGATTGGTAGAGGACAATGGGAGGAGTTCTTAGAGGGGTCACATGACACACGTTGCTTCTGGTCATTTGTCTGCCTTGACCCTGGAAATAATACCTCATGGCTTGGGACTTCCAGTGACGGTGGGTAAGGCTTACGAGGGCCAAGGGTGGGGTTAACGTTTGATTGACGGTAGGGCCCTTATACTACTGGAGCGCCTTCTTCTGTTTCTCTCCCGCTTCATTCCCCAAGCACTCGGCCAGGACAGATATCATTTAGGACCTCAGTTGCCACCAGCTGGACAGAGGGACTTGGGTCTTTCTTGAGGAACTGGAGAGCTGAAATGACAGAGGACAACATGCTACTGTACAGACTGTCAAATCACAGCTAAGCGTGATCACAGAATCTTGAACTACCAGAGCTGAATGATCACATTGTAAAATGTGAAACTGGGCTCAGTCCTTCTATTGGGATGGAAAATACATGAGAGATGAATCTGCCTCACTTTTCATATTGTCACCTGTGCCTGAAATAGCTGGAGACTTACTATCTCTGAATACCACGCTACAGAAGCTCTCCAATACAAAGAAAGCTTTAGGTTCCTCCATTGGCTCCCTTCCATGCTCCCAACAAGTGGGGAGGCCCTGACTCGACCAGAAAGTCATCCACTCTGCTGTAAATGGAAGAAGGTCCATTGTTTCAATAGCTTCCACTTTTAAGTTTATTTTCCATCTCTATTCAGGAGCCACAGTCTGAGCTCCAATAACCCTGGAATTGAACATAGGCCAGGTCCAAGCTGGTTTGTGCAGGATGCAGGGCACCTACTGGAAGAAAAATTGCTGGTGGGAAATTTGGGGTAGCAGAAAGTGGCTACAATTTCTCCTCACCTGGGCAGTCCACAGAGAGCCAATAAAGCCCAAAGAGTGGATAGCACTGGCTGCGCAGGGGGCCTTGCCAGGACAACCAGGAGATGCACGGACTCACATCACACCCCCTGCAGCTGCCTCCTTCAGGGGAAATTAAAGCTGACTTTCTACTGGGCAAGACTGAATTTGTCCTTGGATGTGTGGCTGATGCACTTTGAACCAGTGGTATCGGTTACTGCTGCTTGTCAGCTAAATTCCTTTAGAACTCACGGATGAGCAGAACTTCAGCTGTATTTATTACTTACACATCAGCAGATGGTCCAGGTTCAGCCATTTCATACGCTGCCTGTCTGTGTGTTCCAGGATGATGCCTAAATACACAATGGAAAACAAACAACAACAATAAAACCTTCCCTTGTTGAGTGCAAAGTGATATTAGCAGCCCCTAGACAGGTCTTTGGCCTCTCCTACTGTGGACCTAAGGGTGAGCTGTGGGCAAGAGGATGCTACTGCAGTTTAGAGTCCACACTGAAGAGAATGAGAAAGACTTTTTTTTTAAGAATGTTTACACAAAACCCATTTGCTTTAAAGAGTCTGTGTTCCTCTTGCCACTGCTGTCAGTTATTGGAGACATACTATGGTAGTGTCTTGGTCTAGTGGTCTGATCAAAGGCCTGGGGCCAGGAATAAGTGAGTTCTAAGCAGGGATCCCACAAGGTGACTGACAGGTGGGACTTAGGCCACAATGCCTGCCTGTCTCACCTGGGTATGCTTGGGAGAAGAGGGCACACGGCCAAAGCGGAGGAACCTTTTGCCTCCTTGACAAGGTGGTGTGGCCAGGAACCTGAAAGAGCAGGTGCTGAGGGCAGGTGGGCTGCATGCCTCCCAATGATGAAGTAGTAGTGAAGAGCACTGAGGAACACTGTGGGTGGGTCTGCACTTTGAGCGGGGGGGATCACTCCCAGTTCAATGGAACAGGCCCACTCTAGCTCGGACAGCGCTCGCATACTAAAATTAGAATGTAGCTAAAGCAGCACGAGCAGTGGGAGGAGCTAGCCACCTTGAGAATCGACTTTGGGGTTTGGATGGGATCATACTTGGGGTGGTTAAACTTCCTCCTGCTCCTGCCATCGCAGCTACTCTCTATTTTTAGCACTCAGGGCTAGTGCGGGTATGTTTCATCAAGCTGGGAATTAGACCCCCAGCTCCAAGTGTAAACATGCCCTATGAGACAGTGTCCCAGCCTCTACTACTAAATGACTGCACCGTGCTTTCCCTGCAACAATCCCAAAGCACTTTATAGCAAGTCATGATTTTCTCCGACCACCACACTGGAAAGGTAGGGATATTAACATCCCCATTTATGTATGGGAAGCTGAGGCATAGAGAGATTAATGGCAGCTCAGTGCTGCACAGTGGGATTTTTTCTCTCTCCCTCAATGGGAATACCAAAAGGGACACTGGGCATCATCTCTCACCAGCTAACTTGGCTGCAACTGCCCGGATCTCTTCCCATCTGCTAAAGAAGTACATGATGGTGTTTTTGTACAAGTTCTCCAGCAGCTCGGCATTCTCTTTGGCCTAGAGGAAATCAGGGACACATGAGCTCTCTCTGGCTAGAAGTGCCCTTTGACTGCCAGCACATGCTTTTACGAGCCACAGGTAAATCAGAGAAAGAACAGGTGACTGGGTGGACGTGGGAAAAATGGGGATCTGTGGCAGATTTACATTTCCCATCACCCTCAGTCATATATCCCACTCTGACCGCTATTTCCATTACCCATCACACATTCCCCCCACACCTCTACACCACCACATACCACTCCAGTCAAGAATCTCAGACACTTCAACAGCTCACTCACAAGGTGTCTGCAAATGTCCACCTGGAGCTCTTCAGGCTTCAGCTCGGCTGTGCCATCAAGGTGTTCATTCACGGCAGTTTGGAGCCTCTTCAGTCCCAAAAAAGGGACACAGAGGTGAAACGTAGCTCTGCATTCCTGAAAAAAGGAAGCGTGTCACACCATTTAATTGTTCCCTACTGAGTGCTTTGGTCATTCAAAGGGAACTCATCTGCTTGACTGCTCATCTATTCCAGGATAAAAAGGGATTCATCTGGATGTAATTGGCAGAAAACATGCAGGAATGACTAATAGAGGGGAGAGCTTCCACTGCAACCTGGAGGTAGCATCAATGTCTTTTTGGAACAGATCTACCTACGAAAGCTGCTTCACCAGGTCTCTCTTCTGTTCTGGGGAGGCAGGGGCCTGGGGTGCAGAGACAGACAGGAAGAGAGAGCTGTCGGGCTCAGACCCATGACCTATCCTGGATTCTGGTGAGGCAGCCATGGACCAACCTGGCGGGAACTGACTCAGCAGGAGGGCAATGAACTGAGGGGGGAATTTGGACCTCCACAGCAGGCAGGAATAGCAGAGCTCCCCTGGCATTGGGAGGAAGATTCCTTTGGCTTAGTAAATAAGTCACTCTCGGTCTTACCACTGAAACCCTGGGGTTCGGGTCTTGCAGGTGCAGCAGAAGTGTGACCCAGCTCTGTCGAACCTGCTCGGCGAAATAGCCCTTCCATTTTCTTTTGGTCAGGCGGGCCAGGATGCCAAATAGGACAAAGGACCATAAACGAAGAGCATCGTCCTCCTACAGCCAAGAAAGCCCCACAAGTTAGTAACTAAGGGACAATCACATCACGTACCTCGCACAGCCATCTCTTCTACGCTAAAGTTGAGGGATTCCAACTACAGCTAGTCGGGAACACTTTCATGAACTAATTTTTGTTTCGAATTTGCTGATTCATTAAACTATTTGAGCGACAGTTCCATTTTGATGAAATTCCTCCAGAAGCCAGGCAGGGGTCCTTAGAAACCTGCCTGCTGTATTGCCAGTGCACCCATTCAGCTCCCTGGAAGCCGATCTAGCAGGCTGACTGGGATCGTGGGCTTCCAAACCCCCAGCGTCTGGGACCCTGGCTCTCAAATTTGCAACTCCCTGGCACTTCTAGCTCCCACAGTTTCCTGGGTTCCCAGCACCGGGATAGTCTGAGAGCAGACTGCCCGGACCCAAGGCTTTCAATAGAGCTCGGCTAAGAAGAGGAATTCTGTTTCACAAAGAGTTTTGAAGTTTGGGGAGAGGGATTGCCACAAATAGGAACAAAACCAAAATTTGACATCTCAAAATTCTCTGCAAAATGGAATCATTCCAACCCTCTCACAAAAAAATGGTATAGAGCAGGCCCAACGCTCTCTATTGTACCTTGGAACCCCCTTTTCATGGTTATCTAGCTACCTAATCTAGTATTCAGACTTTCTTTGAGGTTCTCAGTGGCAAGAAAGAAGAACAGAAGGGGGAGACTGTGGGAGCAGGGATGTCATCCCCATCCTCCTAATGTTCTCCTCCTCCGTAAAACACCTCTCTTCCCTGGGGCCGAAACATCTCTTCACTCTGACATGAGCAATGCCCAGGGAGTAAATGGAGTCTAATCAAGATCGGTTGAACTGGGGCTGGAGAGTTCTGGTCACATACGTTGTCAAAGTAGGTCCGGATCTCTTGGGTGAGGTCTCTGAAGGAAGAACCTATGTCCTTCTCTTTCAGCTCCTTCAGGACTTTGGCCACTGCTTTCATGCTCTCGCCAATGACTTCAGAACTGAAAGGGTCACTTAAGGCCCTGATCAGGATGACCATAAGAAACTTCTTGTGCTTTTTCAGCTGGACAAACATACGACATTAAAGAACACTGATCACTGATCACACTTCTAATACATTTTCTTTAGCAGTTATGAAGCTGTGGGAATTTCATCTCCCCCTCCCACCCCCCCATTCCTCCTCCCACCCCCCCATCCCCTAAATATACCTATAGCTATATTTCAGACCAGGTTTGAGCTACAATGAGCCAAACTTGGTGCCATAATACACCTGTGTCATCCTATTATTAGATTCCTAGTTACTTAGATTCCAAGGCCAAAAGAAACCCTTGTGATTATCCAGTCTGACCTCCTGCATAACATTGAACTTCCCCGAAATAGTCTCTGTTGGAACTAGAGTGTATCTTTTAGAAAAACGTTCAATCTTGATTTTAAAATTGCTAGTGACAGAGAATCCACTACAACCCTTGGTAAATTGTTCCAATGGTTAATTAAAATTACCATTAAAAATCAATGCCTTATTACCAGTCTGAATTAGTCTAGCTTCCTTTTCCCCCATTGAATCTTCTTATACCTTTGTTTGCTAATGGGAAGAACCCATTCTCAAAATGTGTTCCCCATGTGAGTAGTTCTAGACTGTCCTCAAGTCACTCCTTAACCTTCTCTTTGTACAGCTAAATAGATTGAGCTCCTTGAGTCTATCACTAGCGGTATCCTTGCCAATCCTTTGAGAATTCTTGGGACTCTTCTCTGAATCCTCTCTAATTTATCAGCATCCTTCTTGAATTGTGGACACCTGATCTGGACACAGCATTCCAGCAGTGCTCACATGAGTGTCATATTCAGAGGGAAAAGAACTTCTTTACTCTTAGTCAAGATTCCTCTCTTTATGCCTCTAAGGATCATTTCAGCCCTTTTGGCCACAACTTTGCATTGGGACACCTTATGTTCAACTGATTCTCTGCCATGACTCAAGTGGTTTTCAGCATCATTGCTTTTTGGGATAGAGTCTCTCATCCTGTAAGTATGGCCTGCGTTTGTTTTTTTTTGTTCCTAGATGGAGACATTTACACATGGTCATATTAAAGTGTACAGATTGTTTGCTTATGCCCAACTTAGCAAAGGATTTAGCTTGCTCTGTATTGACTGCAAAGAGGTTACTCGGGTATGTGAGAGAGCAGAATTTGGCCTAGTGCATTGTGTGCAGCTTCTGTAAACTCCGAACAACTATTTTCCTTGGTTTCTCTAATTATGCTGCATTCTAGTCAGTATTCTCTCTTACCTTCTCAGGCACCCCATAGACTAAATTTCCCAGGCCTCTTACAGCCATCTGCCGGACAATGCTGTTCCTGTCATGTGACTTTTCTTCCAAGATGTGTAAGACTGGCTTAAGGAACTTCTTCTCCCTGAGCATGGGATCACTCATTAGCTGAAAGAAAATCAACCTGTCCATTAGCCCCAATATGATCATTAAGATTGGGAATAGAATTTGAGCAGACATGTCATACACTAAAAACAACAAGGAGTCCTCCTACAGCCCCAGTCTTGAGGATACAGACAAATATGGCTACCCCTCTGATACTTGGCACATAATACACTGTAACACAAATGAGAAATTCCACACAAATAAGAAAGGTCTACAAAACATGGAGCTTTCCTTTTGGGCACTAGAATAGGGATCCACTCACCTCTTGAGAGCCTCTTAGTGGCTGGGTATGGTATCACAGTCCTTTTCTCACCCCTGGTGCACCCTGCCAGCCGTCCTCAGTGCGTCTTCTGTGGCTCAGGCCTCTGGCTGAGTCCCAAAGTCCAAAGGAACCCCTTCTGGGGTAGTCAAGAACAGTCCCATTGTCCTCACTAGGGTCTCCAGCCCCAACTCTGGGTCCTTTACATTCTGCCCTTTGTTCAAGCTCTCCATTAGCATTGTCCCCTCCATGGGGCTTATGCCACTGTTGGTGGTAGGGGAACCTGGGCCTGCCCCTAACTCTGGGTTCCAAACCATGGATCCTATAAACAGGAGCTAGGCACTGCTTGATTTCAGGTCATTGTCGCTTCTTCCTACCGGCCACTTTTAGCTTCACCCTCACCTCAGGGTTAAAGTTCTTCGGGACTCTCTTCCTGAAAACCCAGCTTCAGTAAAGGCTGCCAGAATCAAACTCTGGCTGTCCCCTGAATTTTTGTGGCCAGAGAGCAGCGCCCTTTCTTGCCCCTCCAGTTCCTGCCAGGAACTGACCTGCTAAAGCCCTTCAGCTCCTTTTAACCAAGCCTGATGGGCTCGGATTGGCTGCTTTCATGAGGCCTCTCTAGACAGACCCAGACTGGGGGCTCTTTTCCTGGGGCAGGGTGTAGTAGGACCATGGGGCCTCTTGTAAGGAGCCTTAAAGCCCAGGTACAGCCCATCACGGGCACAGAGAGGTTGTTTTTCTTAGAACCAGATAAGCCCCGAAGATAGTTGCTTAGCATAAGTGGGAAATATGATGCAGATTTTGGAGGAGGACTGTGGAAAGGGAGGATGCTCCAGCAGGTATCCCCACACTAGCCTAGGACTTAGGAGACCCAGGTTCCATTTCCTGCTCCCTCAAAGACTTCCTGTGTGACCTTGGGCAAGTCACTTAGCCCTTCTGTGCATCAGTTCCCTGTCTGTAAAATAGGAAACATAGTCCTTCCCTACCTCGCAGGAGTGTGGTGGGGATACAGACATTAAAGAGTTTAGAGGTACTCCGATACTAGAGTAATGAGAACCTAAGATAGATATTAATGTAGTTGTAGGTTGCTTGGTTGGTAGTATTAGGACACTAGGTTCATTCAGAAGATGTGCTGAGCTAAACCAAAATCAGGAGCTGTTGGTTAGGATCAGCACTAGGACTTGGCAGAAGAGGTCCAGTCATCCAAACTCTGTCCGTATCTCTCTCAGCCAGCACCTGTGGTTGTGTAGCTAGTATAGGCAATGACGGCAATAAAAACCACAGAGAGAGAGAGAAGGACTCAGAAAGGTATCGTGAAGTTCCTGGTGAGGTTTCCATATAAAGGAGGACCTATTCTACTGTCTAAAATGACAATTACTCCTATGAACTGAACTGTAGAACTCCCGAAAGAAAGGCAGACAACAGTCTAATGGTGAAACTGCTCTTCAGAGCCCTGTGTCTTACCTGGGCAAGGAAAGCTGTGCTGGTGACTCGGTGGTTTTCTGAGGGGGAATTCACCCAGGGGAGGAGGCTCTGTATGATCTCAGGTGTTATGAGTCCAGATCTTAGCAGAAGCCTGGAAGACAAAAGAAACCGCTCATGGGCTAGATTGCACACTTCAAAAAATCAGCTGCTCTGAGCATACAGCTCTGATATCTAGGAGTGGGAGCTGTGTGTTTCCACCCAGGACACCCTCGCACCCCCCGCCCACAAAGCTATAAATGGGAGGTTCCCTCTCAGCCACTCTATTGGCTACTCATTCCCAAGGATAAAATGATGCCTCCTAGATCTCTTACCTCACCAGCAGACACACTCCCTCATGGTGTGTCTTGGGGTTTTCCACAAGAGTCCAAGTCCTCTGCTTCCTGAGCTCTCTCACCAGTCTCTCATTCCCACCCTTGAAAAGCACAGATTCTAATGCTTTGATAGAAAGCCTGGGGAAAGAGAGGCACAGAACTGCAGCAATCAGGAGGAAGGTGCAGCTTGAACAGAGAGTCAGGAAGCCCCGGTTACTTCTCAGGTCTGCTGTTCAATCGACAGTTCATCCATTGGCAATGTCCTGGACACCAGTGTCCCTGGAAGGACTTGATGCTGGGAGGTAAGTTTCAGTCTCATACATCTCATAGGACTAGTTTTGCTAGGGACAAAATTTTGCAGTCCTTTTTCATAGAATCATAGAATCATAGAATATCAGGGTTGGAAGGGAGTTCAGGAGGTCATCTAGTCCAACCCCCTGCTCAAAAGCAGGACCCATCCCCAATTAAATCATCCCAGCCAGGGCTTTTTCTCTTTCTGCAAGGAGTATGGGCACTAGCAGAGTACAGTGATATGGAAAAGATACATGATCAGGACCAGAAACAGGGGGCATAGAGTGTGGTGATCACTAATGGACATTTTGGGGTCATATCTCCAGATAGACAGAGTGCTGAGGGTTTGCACTTGAGTCAGCACTCTGGTCACTATTCGTACTAATTCGGTTCCTCACAGAAGGCCTAATTGGATAGAGGTGTACCTGATTACGAGGTCAGATTGGAGCTAGTGAGTCAAGGAACCAATCATTCCATTAACAGGGAAACTGTATAAAAGGACATGGGCAGGAGCCCTTTGAGGGGAACAGACAGAGAAAGAAACTTGGGTTACCAGATGTCCCAATATTTGGGGCTTTATCTTATACAGGTGTCTATCCCCCCCCCCCCCCCCCGCCCGTCCTGATTTTTCACACTTGCTGTCTGGTCACCCTAAGAGAAACAGAAAGACAAAAAGCTAGGAGAGCCTGACAAAGTGAGGTCTCTGAGTGGAAACACCTTACCCCCCACCTGACTTTTGGAGAAGAGCTTAGAAAGTTGAGATACAATATAAAGGTGCTATGTATTGGTAGGGGGATTAAATAGACTATACGTTGGTGTTTACAAGCAAAAAAGTCTCAACGCGGTCTGTGTTTGTGGAAGATGTGGGGGTGCAACACCCCTCTCTGTCACAGCTGGGGGCTCATCAGGGATTTCCCTGTTATCTATGCAAATGGAGAGCCTGTTGGAGAAGCCGGTGTAGAGGTTTGGCAGTCCAGGCAATGGAGGGAACACTGAAATGGGTGATGAAGCAGCAAAGAGAAGTGTAGAACAGGGGTTCTCAACCTTTCTGTTTCTGAGCCTCCCCCCACCCTCAACATGCTAGAAATACTCCATGGCCCAGTTTCAGGCCTCTGCCCTGCCAGGCATCAGAGTTTGGGGCTCCTGGCTCCAGATTTTAACCCCACAGGGTGCAGGGGCTTGAGGCTTTAGTGCAGGTGCTGGGCTCAAGGCTTCAGCTTTCTGCCCTGAGCCCCAGCTAGTCTAAAGCCAACCCTGCTTGGCAGACCCCCTAAAACCGTCCCGGTTGAGAACTGCTGGTGTAGAACAGTGGTCTCCAAATGTTTTGGCTCACGCACCCCCAGGGTGACCTGCCGCAGTCGCGCCACTGATGGAAGACCTGCCGCAGGCGGGCCGCCAGAGGGGAGCACCAGCCATGGACATGCAGAGCTGCCGCCGAATGAAAAAAACGGCGGAGTGCCGTCCAGCGGCGCTACTGTTGCCATGCCCCCCCCCCCCCGGGATCATCCCGCGCACCCCAGTTTGGAGACCGCTGGTGTAGAAGACCCGACAGACCTTCCAACAATCCCAGCAGGCAGAAAAACAGCCTTTCCTTGCCCGGTAGGTTTAACAGCAAAAGAGTCGGCAGGAATTTATATGGGAGCAAGCCCAGGTCTGGCAACAACTCCTCCAAAGTTTGGTGAGTCCCGTGACAGGAAATGGAAACCAGGCACAGGAGATCAGACTGTAAAATGGGACCCGCGAACAACCCCGATGTGTTTTTGGTTACTCTTCAAGGAGGAGCAGTGAGACCTCCTAGGGACAGAACAATGTGGGCCCTTCAACTGACACCCTATTTAACCGGTGAAGCACATCTAGGGCTTTTAGTGATGAGCAGGCAAGAGATTGTGACATGATTAAGGCAGCCATGCTGGACGAGGTGGGGCCTGTCCACAGAAAAGTACTGCCAGAAATCTAGAGTTGAAAGATGGATTGAGGGATTATGCCTCTGTGCATTTGGACAGAAATTAAAAGATTGGGCCACTCATTGGTAAGGCCAGATACTCAGACCGTGGGGGAGATCATGGATTATTCAGAGTCTCCCTGAGCATACCCGAGTATGGGTTCTGTGGCGCCAGCCAGTTCATCTGGACCCCACAGTTAAAGTGAGAGGAATTTGCAGAGGCGGACATTCCCAGAGTGAGTCAGTGGTCTAAGGGACTAGATTTGAGAAGGACCAGAGTGCCTACAGCTGGGAAGGGCAGCAAGAAGAAGAGGGAGGAGCCTCAAGGAACTGTAGTGGGAGCTTGGCCTACGGCGTGCTTCCGACATGGACCTGAAGGACATCTAAAAAGAGACTGTCCGAAAATGGACTGTGGGTTTGCCCAGTTTTGTGGTTGGGACAAGACTCCCAGGCAGGGAAGAAAAAAGAAAGTACCTACCATATCGGTCTGGGTAGGGAGGAGCCACCAAAGGGACTAATGGACACAGCTTCATCTTGTTTGCTAATCAGGCAGGAGTTAGTGAAACCCCACTGGATACTTCCCAGAGGTAGGATCAAAACTGAATACCAGGTCCATGGGGACAAGAAATTCTGCCCAGTGGCAGAGGTGACTCTGAAAATTAAGGGGAAGTTTAGGCAGAAACATGTAGGGGTAGTGGATGGATTGCCCCACTGTCTTCTACTGGGCATGGACTGGAATCCCTTTCTAACAGGGACACCAAGGCAGGTATGGAGGCCCAGGAGGGTGGAAATAAAACCTGAAGGGCCAGGTAAAGAGGAAATATATGTAAAGGGGCTGGAGGAACCTAGACACGAAAGTAGAGACAAGAGGGAGGAGAAAGAAAACAAAGGTCAAGCGTAAAGGTGACTTAAGATCATCCAGTGGGGTCAAACAGTCATCAGAGCCCTTACCACCAGGATCTCAGGAGCAGGCATCCCTAGAACACTTTGGAGGGACTCGGAGCAGTCTGTGTCCATGGAAGAGGCCGGGGCACAGCCTACCACCCCGTCACATATAGGTACCTAAAATGGGCCTGCACATGGGCCAACAGCATGAGCAGAATCTATACTCGTGTCTGCAGCGCCAGCAATCACATAGCTAGGTACCCATCCATCTGAACAAATTCAAGTTTTGTGGACAAAACTGAGGCACCCATCTTGAAAACCTGACCCACTGTGGCCACTACATAAGATCAGCCTTACTGGGTTGGTCCAATGGTCCATCTAGTCCAGTACACTGTCTTCCAACAGTGGTCAACGCCAGCTTCTTCAGCAGGAATGAACAGAACAGGGCAATCATGAAATGATCCAATCCCTGTTGTCCAGTCTCAGTTTCTGGCGGTCAGAGGCCTAGGGACACCCAGAGCTTGGGGTTGCATCCCTGACCATCTTGCCTAATAGCCATTGATGGACCTGTTCTCCATGAACTTATCTAATTCTTTTTTTTTTTAAACCCAGTTATACTTTTGGCCTTCACAACACCCCTTGGCAATGAGTTCCACAGGTTGACCGTGTGTGGTGTGAAGTAGTACTTCCTTATGTTTATTTGATACCTGCTGCCCATCTGTGAACAGAGCTGAGATCCTGGTTTCCTAGGAAAATTCAGAGACATTATAAAACCATGAAGTCTGTAATTTGAGCACCTTGTTGGCATGGAATAAAGAAACACAACAAGAAGAGAAACTAATAATGTTGTGAGATTGGTGGGAAATGTACATTAATGTGCTACCAGAGCTGAAGTCAACTGAGGACTCAGGAATCTTAGTGTTAACTTGGCGAGGGGCACAGAGTGGGTGCCGAGGGGCCTGGTACATACATTCTAGCTCACTAAAAGATTGCCCCATGAGTCTCAAATAAAAGCCCATGTCACCAATATCATTGTGAAACGCATGTACAGATGCTGTGTCAAGAGTCATGGATATGCATTGAAAATTACATTCTTAGGATCTGTGTCTCGGGACTAGTCACCAGGAAAGGTGACAAAATGGTTTTCTTTCAGGCAAGAAATGTTTATCCATCTGTTTGTTTACATGTACATTAAGCATGTAGGGTTCACATTCAGTTGAGAAGGACTGTGAGAACTTCAAAGAAAGAAAAGTAGCAGGAAGTAGACAGGGGGTGGGGACCCAATTTTGGGGCACACATCAAAGGTTTGCTCTAGTCTATTTGGGGGACATCTTTCACTTAGGAAGTAGATGGACCGCGAGTTTGCTTCATGAAAGAGGGGTCGCGATCAGGCTTGGTTGAGAACTTTGGGTGAGAAACATCTTGAGACAGGAGGTTAACCTGTTGGTTAAGTTTAGTTTCTAGGAGCAGGATATGATTTCATTTGAAATGTAACCATTTTTTACTTGCATTCTTACTCACGGTCACTGGAATCTCTGCTCTTTGATAATCTCCCTTCTTCTTTTCACTAGAAATATATCTAAGTGCTGTGTGTTTTGCAGTACAGAGTATAAGTATCGAGTACAGAGTCTAAAGAAGAAGTAATAAACTGGTGTGTACTGTTCCATTGGGAACAGCAGGCCTGACAATTCTGTGGGAGTTCAGTGGATAAAGGGCTGGACACTATACGGAATGGTCAGAAGACTCGGGGGTGGGTGTGTGCCTGTCATTAACCCGTACAAAGAGACTGAGGTCTGAGGAGGCCTGGGTGGCAGGGTTTGTTTTGCCAGAGCCTGGTAGTTTCAGGGAACTGACCCACAGCAGGCACAGACAAGACTTCCTCACTCAAAGGGCACGTGATGCTAAGGTGCCTCGTAACCCTGGGAACTCCTGGGGAGCGTCAAACAACTCTCCTGGAATTCTCTTTGTTTCTCTCCCTTCCTTCTAATTACCGGCAAGGGTTGCCCTCAGGAAGTTGTAGCCCTTTTCGGATTTCGCTCGGGCTGCTTCTCGTTGGCAAAGGCAGCTTTTGTCCGAGGGTTTGGCTGACCTGCTGCAGGAGAACAGGAAACAACTCTGGGAGCAGTTCCCGCACAGCTTTGCTCGACTGCAGGGCTGACACCACCTCAAAGATGGCACATGTTGCCTGAAAGGAGAGCATGGTAAAAAAGGAGATCTCTTCCCAACACCATCACACCCTCTCTCCCCTTCTGATGTCTGCTGTACTAAATTCTCCCTTCGGCCAGCAACTTGAATGACAGCGAGCAACTTGCTTAACTCGTGGCTCACTTTCCCACATCTGTATAAATGTGTATGACCTCCCAAGGCATGCTGCGAGTCCAAAGGAAGATTTGCAAAGCACTGTGAGAAACCTGCTCCAAAGACTTTCTAATGGCCAGACAGTATTAAGGAAATCAGTAACGTAGCTAAAACTGCCGTATTTGTTCCACAGACAGCAGAGCCGGACTCAGGGAAACAGTCCATCAGAGGAGAAGTGCCCACACAGCAATATTATACCACACTTCCCGCTTTCCATCAGCAGGATTGTCACAGGGCACAGGAAAGCCTGAAAGACGTGTCTGTCATCTAACTTACTGAGAGAGGTTCAGCAGCTGCCAAATGCTTGTCAATTTCTGTCTCTGAGGTGATGCTGCCTTCTGTTCTTGTTGGAGTCTTTATCTTCTCTATTAGGGCTTGTAGGACTTGAGTGGCAAGCAAGGGGTCTCCCCCCAGAGATCTCCACAGCTCAGCGGTGTCACTGCAGGTTAACAGAAGTTACAGGTGAGCACTGGACACTTTTGTGGCTCACCCTGAATGTGTCATATTTTAGTAAAGACCAAATGTTCTCCTTGCCTATGATGAGAGAATTAAGAGTCCTGTCCTCCTTTAACTCTCCTTGTGTTTAAATATGGAGTTTCCAGTTACAGAACTAAGTTAAGTGACCTAGTCTTCCTGCAGCCTAACCATTAATACTAGACTTCAGAAGGACAGGACACAGAGCGCCAACCTCACTTCCTGTTTTCTCCACTTCCCAGTCAATATGGAATCATGAGCATGTGGCTCCCAAAGAGCTAGGGTTTGGAAGGCAAGTGGATGAAAGAACAGCCAGATTCCTACTCGATGGACATACAACTATGAGAACGAATATTCATGGCCATCCTATGTCCCCTTCACAAATGGTGTCCCTACCCTCTGTTTGCCAAAAGCTGGGACTGGGCAACAGGGGATGGATCACTTGACAGCGACCTGTTCTGTTCATTTCCTCTGGGGCATGTGGCACTGGTCACGGTCGCAAGACAGACTACGGGGCTAGATGGCCTTTTGGTCTGACCCAGTATGGCTGTTCTTATGGTCTTAGATTCCAGCACTGATCACTGATAACTCAGTTAGGGATCTTTAAACAAAATGGTGGATCTGCTTCCAGTCCACTTTTAAGTACCAAGGATGGCAACACTGCTCTAGCAGCCCCACCCTCACTGATACCAAGCAGAGGTCTGATGATAATATTGGCCCTAGTCTTTGCAATCAGCCAGGGATTTGCACCTGAAGCTGTCATGCTACCAGGAAACCAACAGCCACTGCTCATTTCCAGAGTGAGCTCAATTCAGGCGTCTAGAGAGGTAGATGTTTCCAACAGTACACTCCAGTTATACCAGTAAAGATAGGTCTTTAGGATGTCAAAGCAGCTATTCATGAATGGAAACAGAATGACACTTAATTTCTCTCCGCACCCCACCTTAACGTTTTCTTGGACCTTCCTGCAGAAAGAGCCAGGCTCTTAACCCTTAGGAATGATCACAAACTGTCTGTGGCTTAAATGAAGCCCTACATCTCCTAGTAAAGCTGTGGGATCCAGGTTTTACCTAGATGAATGCAATAGGTAGCGGTATATACCTGTCCATCGGCAGACGTTTGCTGAGGAGGCTGGAGATCACTGCCTCTTGGTGATGGTGAGCTAGAATGGACACTGCCTCCACCAGGAACTGCCTCAAGCTGCCCTCCTGGATCGTAGGCATGTGGCGATATAGTATAGCCAGGATATCTGGCACCTGGAAGGAACAAAACCAGAAAGAAATGTCCCTTTTTCTTTCTCTCCATTCATTCTACAGAATCAAAACCTTTATTTAGCCATTTGCTGCTTTTTTAGAAATGCCTCACTTCAAGAAGCAAATGTTCAAATACGTCTGCGTAACTTGAACCCACACAAATTGCCCACACACGGCTGTAAAAATTAACCCTGACACACACACAGACACACCAGGTAATTTAATGTGGTGGTGCCCAGCTGTGCATTACATAAACCAGTTCACATGCACAAAAGGCGGCTTTGCTTGCCCAGATTTTACAGGTGTGATTTAAGCAGCCAAATCTGACCATTTGCCTCGAGAATGCAGAGCTCATCAACAACCACAAGCACAAAATATGCAAGTGCTTTAAAGACAGTGTGCAAATGCCTGGGACTATGAACAGGGGACTACCTCTCATATTCATTCCTAGCCCTTCACATCTTCAAAACACTGTGCAAACATGGCACTTCTGCTGCGAGGGTTCCCTGTCCTGAGGCCTTTCACCAGCCTTGTTAGAAGATTTGTGGAGTGCTCCTTTCATCTAGCCCTAATGCACTGGGCGCCAGAATAAGGCATATAAATAGTGGATCCCAAAGACACTAGAGTTTTCTCCCTCCCTCCTTCTCTTCTGAAAGGGTAGGTTTACACAGCAAAAAAATCCCACAGCAGTGAGTTTCAGAGCTCAGGTCAACCTGGGCCTGTGGGGCTTGCACGATGGGGCTAAAAGTGGAGCTGTTCCTGCTCGGGCTGGAGCCCAGGCTCAGAAACCTGGCAAGAAGCTGGCAATAGCCCAGTGCTCTTTTTAATCCATGTAGCCCTTAACCATAGGCCTCCTAATACCTGGAGGCCTCCAAGTGCCAGTCATTCTGTCTTCTTGTCTTTTCCCCAGAGTCTGTTTTCTCAAGCCTTTCTTGGCTGAATACTGTGGCAACAAGCTAGACCAATAAACAACCAACCATCTTCCTTTTCCCTTGGATTATCTTGGTCTACTGCTATTGATTCTGCCATTGCCTATCTTAGGGTAGAAACAGAGATGGAATCGACTCTATGTCCAAGGGGGAGAAACAGCAAGATTTTTCTTCCTTACACATGAGGGCAAAGATCAAAAAGCCTAGAGTTCAGGTAGAAAAGCTCTCCAGTTCCCAGTTTTACCTCGTCCAGCATGGCACCTCCACACTCCTTTAGGATGATCTTCATCCACAGTCCAGCTGCCGTGGCACAGGTGGGGCTAGCAGACAGCAGACCACCCAATGTGGCCTCAATAAAGTCTGTGGCCTGTTCCGAAGGAAAGTACTCACTAACAACCTGGGAACAAATCAAAAACAGGAAAGACCGCCATGATGTTTGGCTCCAGCACTTTTAAAAATGGAAAAAAAGATACCTGCATCAGCAAATGGTGAATTAGCCTCCTGTCTAGCTCGCCATTTGGGATTACAATTCTCTCTCTAGTCTATAGACTACATTTTTGTCTTCTACACTAATGATATCAGGTTAGAGGCAAAGTCTCTGTTGCATAGTTAGCACAACATTGTACTGGTTAGGCAGGAGGTAAGTTTCCCGTTTGTAGTCTCTGACATACACTGCATCTTTTTACAGCACACAGAAGTCAGTCAAGAGAGGCGTGCACACAAATATCGGCGAAGGCAAACCCACAAGGTGACAGAATGAATCCTGGGTGGTTTCTCAGCTTGATGTTCCACTAACACAGTTTTTCTCCTGGATGGCTGGATGGCAGGGCCGGCTCCAGGCACCCGCCGAGGAAGCTCGTGCTTGGGGCGGCAGATTGCAAGGGGCGGTGTTCCAGCCAAGCTTAGGGCGGCATGGGGGTCTTTTATTTCATTATTTTTTGTGCTTCACCGCTCCGGATCAGTGAAAAAGCAAGAGCCGGCCCTGCTGGATAGGTACATGTGTGTGCATCCGCGTGCGCATTTTCATGGGTGTGCAACATTCTGTGGAATCTGGTTTTTACGTGGCATTCAGAGCACACATCTATGAAAAGCATCTTGCTGGTTACTAGCAGCCAACGCCCCGCTCCCACAGCTCGCTCCGAGTACGGAAAGGCATCATGAAAGAGCAAATGTCAAATGAACGGTGCCCGGTCACTCGCACATCCGCACAAGCTTTTTGAGTCCGTTACCCTGGCCATTTTGGAAGATGCCTGAAACAGAGCCTCGGGGTCTGGAGCTCTTAGTGCTTCACGGAGACATCTCAGCTCCTCCTCTGCTGAGCCCAGGTTTATGGACTGGCCTGGAGTGGAGAAAAGGAGAAAAAGTACTGTAAGGATTAAGGAAACTGAACCCCTACTGCATGGATCTTCATATGGTAGGATCCATGTGCTATCATAGAATCATAGAATCTCAGGGTTGGAAGGGACCTCAGGAGGTCATCTAGTCCAACCCCCTGCTCAAAGCAGGACCAATCCCCAACTAAATCATCCCAGCCAGGGCTTTGTCAAGCCTGACCTTAAAAACTTCTAAGGAAGGAGATTCTACCACCTCCCTAGGTAACGCATTCCAGTGTTTCACCACCCTCCTAGTGAAAAAGTTTTTCCTAATATCCAACCTAAACCTCTCCCACTGCAACTTGAGACCATTACTCCTTGTCCTGTCCTCTTCTACCACTGAGAATAGTCTAGAACCATCCTCTCTGGAACCACATCTCAGGTAGTTGAAAGCAGCTATCAAATCCCCCCTCATTCTTCTCTTCTGCAGACTAAACAATCCCAGTTCCCTCAGCCTCTCCTCATAAGTCATGTGTTCCAGACCCCTAATCATTTTTGTTGCCCTTCGCTGGACTCTCTCCAATTTATCCACATCCTTCTTGTAGTGTGGGGCCCAAAACTGGACACAGTACTCCAGATGAGGCCTCACCAATGTCAAATAGAGGGGGACGATCACGTCCCTCGATCTGCTCGCTATGCCCTATGCTGATGATTTGATGATTCTATGTGCTATGTTGTCATCAGCATAGTGTAAAATCTTGGCCCCATTGAAGTCAACGACAAAACTCCTGTTGACTGTAATGGAGTCGGGATTACACCCTAAAATGTCTGAATGTTAACAGTAGTGGAATGTTATTGTGAATGATCCAGGATTGAACAAGCACTGTGTTCAGCTTGGAGCAGCTTTCTGTGTGTGTCTGGTTTCAGCAGTCTCTCTGCTCTCACTATTTACATCTAAGCTCCTCTTCAAGTACAACTCATGCAGGTAGATCAGAGGTTCCAGTTTAGAGGTGAATCCCCCCACCAAACTCTCGTTGTAAAAGAGACGGGGATAGACAAAAAACTTCGGCAAGAAACCCAGGCTCATCAGTCACTTCTAAACAATGCTAGGATTACTATGTCGTACATTCAAAGGTTGGAGTCCCTTATTCTGTTTCTGAATCACCAACACTGTTTGTAGGACTGATTAATAATAATTGGAACTAGGGTGACCAGGTGTCCCGATTTTATAGGGACAGTCCCCATTTTGGGGTCTTTTTCTTATATAGAGTCCTATTCCCCCCCACCCTCTGTCCCGAGGTTTCACATTTGCTGTCTGGTCACCCTCATTGGAAATGGCCTTAAACGATAACCAAGCTCTATCCCTTATCATCTAACCCTTAGGTGAAAAGAATATCCTACTCTTTCACAAAGGGGAAAAATGGCCTCTACTTACTCCAGTAGCTCTGAAGGCTCATGCCAGAGGGCTGCTGGAAGAACTTTTTGTTTACAGAATTATTCCAGGAAACCCCTCCAATCCAGCCAGTGGCAGGGTAAAGAGAATGAAAATGTTTAGTACCAAGGGCTTGTCTCCATGGCAATATTCAAGAAAGCTAATCCCCATTCATTTCAAAATGCATGAGTTAAACTTCATTAAACACCTATGGGGACACACTTATTTAGAATTAAAGTGGCCTTCATTCAGGTTAGTTTCATCCATGGAATTCACTACAATTAATAAGGCCCATTTTAATTCAGAATCCGAGCATCCACACATGTGTTTAATGCCATTTACCTCATGCACTTTAAATGTACACCTTTAGTTCATTTGGATTAACTTTCCTTAGTGTCCCTGTGTAGACAAGCCCTAAGGAATTTAGTGCTTATCTACCTGTATGCAGACCATTTATTAGTTGTACAGTTCCCAAAAGTGTGCTAGGCTCTTTACACATCAGAATCTTCTCTTCTAATGAGGTATTTACAAGATGCCCACCATTCTGTTATCTAAGCGACAACAGACAGGACAGAAAGAACTAGATAGGCAGACAAATGGACATTACAACAGTGAAAGAAGGTGAAGAATTCCTTATACCTGCTAATGGTCTCCTCACCTTGTATACAGAGAAGGCAGCTGATACAGTCAACCACCCACTGACGGGACGTGGCCAGCGAATCACAGCTGTATGGTGCTATGCGTCCAATCAGAGATCCAAACCGATCAAAAGTTCCCTGAGTCTAATGAAAAAAGAAGGAAGAACGAAGAATGAATGGTCTCCAGTTGGACTAGACTTCACTTGCCATCCTTATTGTTGAGACCAGTCAGCTCTGTGTTTTTGGGGAACCAGGGCGCAGTATCTAGCCTGTCTGACTCATGAAAGACACCCCCCGCCCCCACCAGTCTCTGTTTGAACCCAAACCAATCAGAGAAAAGGCTTGCAGAGAACAATGAAGGGTGTTGGGAGTCACACCTAGACCCCTCCTGAGAAGGGTGACAAGATTAAGACATCTCCATTTGCATACAGAATGAAGAACAGAGACAACTCCCCTAGCCTCATCTGCATGAAAGATGGGATAGGAATTAGCATGAAGAATGAGGAACAGAGAACCGCACTGAACTCTGGGACCAGAAAAGCAGGGACGCACTGCATCATGGGAATCCCTGCTCCAGATGCTAATGAACCTACGCCTGCACACACCTAGCTCAGCAATTATCAGACCAATTCTAGTAATAAATCTTTTTTATCCTAAAATACTGAAGCAGCCTAGTTGCCTTGTGAGCTCCCTGGAAAAAACCACCACCCATAGCCAAGAGTGATCAGCTCCTATTGTCTAGCCTAAAGAAAACCCTTGAAAACCCATCAGTTTACCCATAAACAAATCTAGTGTTCTCCCTTGAACCATTGTATTTTCTCTACAAAACCCCCTACCTATGCCCAAGTAAGGGTTCTGATGTATCGACCCAAACTCTGCTTCAGTTCCACTGGGATTCCATCTCCTGACTGATCGTGCGGGGGGCTCTGCCTGTCTCCAGCACTCAGGACCCTGAGCTACCACCACCACCTGGGAACCCCAACCAGTTCAAGCCTCATGGAGTGGGTGAGATTTCCCCCCCCCCCCGCCCCTCCATTTTCTTTTCTTCCTCAGGTATTAACCTTTCAAATGTAACCATTATGTTTGTTTAGCCCTCCTTGTGTAGTTATCACTATTATTCAACAAATAACTTTTGTGGTTCAGCTGGTTGCTTCTCTCTCTCTCCCTCTCTCTCTCCCTCCCAATTTTACTCTGTATTTTCCGCTTCCCCCATTTACTCTGCAGCAACCCTTCTTTTACCTTAGCTAAAGATCCCGGTAGTGCCCAAAAATACTGTGGGGTTTGCTCATGAAGTGGGTTACTACCAGTACAATTGTAACGTGAAAGTGGGATAGGGATGTGTTAAACTTGGGGCACGTAAGAGGGGAGCAGCTGAAAGTGCTGCTTAACCCAGCCCATTGAGTACAGGGCCATATGAGAGGATCAGCTGGAGAGGGCTGATGGACCTGGTCCGCTCAGACTCGCTCTGCTAGTGCGTGCGTGCATGTTCATCTAGTTCTCGGCTGGAGGGACCCAGCCCTGGGGAACCGAGGTCCTGCAGGGTAGCTCCACTGGGAGGGGACTTGCAGAAGGAAGGAGGAGAGCTCCACACAAGTGACATAAGCAGCACATTAATAGAATTACAGACCCTCCCCCCCTCCAAGAAGAGTAACCCTAATCAATGAGCCTACCCCAAAGTAACAGGCACATCTGGTACCATTGTGCCCCTGATTCCTGTACTGTACTGGGTAATGCACTTTGGAAAACATAATCCCAATTGTACATACAAATGGATGGGGTCTAAATTAGCTGTTATCACTCAAGAAAGAGACCTCAGAGTCATTGTGTACAGTTCTCTGAAAGCATCCGCTCAACATGCAGTCAAAAAATAACAACATGTTAGGAACCCTTAGGAAAAGGATCGATAAGAAGACAGCAACTTTCTTTGTGCCACGATATGAATCTACAGGACCCCCAAACCTTGAATACTGCGTGCAGTTTTGGTCATCTCATCTCAAAAAAGATGTGTTAGAATGGGAAGAAATACGGAGAAGTGCAACACAAATTAGGCCTATGGGATAACTTCTCACCCAAGGGAGATTAAAAAAAGAGCGACGTTTCAGCTTGGAAAAGAGACGACGAAGAGGGAATATGCTAGAGGTCTATAAAATCATGACTGGTGTAGAGAAAGTCAATAAGGAAGTGTTATTTAGCCCTTCACCTAACACAAGACCCAATGAAATTAATAGGCAGCAGGTTTAAAACAAACCAAAGGAAGCATTTCTTCACACAATGCAGTCAGAAGACAGGATACTGGACCAGATGAACCATTCTTTTGCAGGAGGCAGGTTAGCCATTCTTATGTTTTATGTTCTTAGCTGGTTAAATAGAAATTTTCCTTTACCACCCTGGGAGCATAAGAACCAAGAATGCATTTGTGACACTGGCAGACCAGGCAACCTGTGTATGACCCATAATAACTTAACGAGAGGCACTTCCACTGTATCAAGACAAAAAGAAAAGGAGTACTTGTGGCACCTTAGAGACTAACCAATTTATTTGAGCATAAGCTTTCGTGAGCTACAGCTCACTTCATCAGATGCATACTGTGGAAACTGCAGAAGACATTATATACACAGAGACCATGAAACAATACCTCCTCCCATCCCACTCTCCTGCTGGTAATAGCTTATCTAAAGGGATCACTCTCCTTACAATGTGTATGATAGTCAAGTTGGGCCATTATGCTTTTGATTTTGTCTCCTTGGATTAGAAACATGGATACATTTAACACCGGCAGGAGAATGACATGCCTTCTCTATTCTGCAGTCTCTCATCTGGATCGGAATGAAAGCTCCACCCAGATATCCATTCATCCCATAACACTGAAAAAATTGAAATAGTTCACTGTTCCACACACAATCTTACCGTAGCATTCTGATCACTGAGAGTGGATTTCACAATCAGAAGCTTTTTAACTCTTGTCTCAGGCACTGAAAGATAAGGAGAGGTGTACAGTACTTCTTTGTTCCACACACACTCACTTTCCACACTGGAATTAATCCTGGATTTCAAAGGGCCCTAGTTAAGAATAGTACCAAGCTTCTCTCCTCTACAGAATCAGTGGGGAAAACATAGGACCAGATTCTGGTCTCAGTTGCACCAGTGTAAATCTAAAGTAATTCCATTTCTCTAAATAGTGCCATCCTACTACCATGATGGAAATATTATAAAGGAGTTTGATAGACTGAGGTGACTGAAGTTAATCTGCAAAAAGAAAAGGAGTACTTGTGGCACCTGAGAGACTAACCAATTTATTTGAGCATGAGCTTTCATGCTCCTTTTCTTTTTGCGAATGCAGACTAACACGGCTGTTACTCTGAAACCTGAAGTTAATCTGTGTTTACACCAGCATAACAGGACTCAGAATCTAGTCTAGAGTGTATAATACTTAGGATTCTCGAGTCAGGAGTATTATTCTATTTTTATCTGATTCTTGTTAACGTGCATTAGCCCCAAGTTAACTTCTGTATTTGAAGTTGAAAAAGACCTTGACAAATATCTTGGGCTACATTCAGCACTTAGTTGAACCTGTTGATTTCCATATGGGGCCATATAGGGGTAACTTAGGGCAGCATTTGGTCCCTTAGTGGATCTCCAAACCACTGGTGACTGTGTGTTCTAGAGCCTCTGTGCCCCAGTTGCAGAGGTGATGAGTCTGCTGCAGCCCTGCCGTGCCTACAAAGCCTTGGTTCTTTAGCTCAATCTCCAGTAGCTCAAGCTTTTAGCTCTGGATGTCCTCAACTCAACCCTCAGCATGTCGGCCAAGAGGGCAGCTGGCACAGTTGCTCCTGTGTTACTTACAGTCAGCCCCAACAATAGCCCTCAGGAGCTCTAAAGACACCACACGAACGGCCTCATGCTCAATCTTCTGCTGCTTGTGTAGAAATGCTAGCATGTCATCAGGAGAAGAACGGGCTGCAAGGGAAGAAATCACATCCTCACTGCCTGCAGAACTCTTCTTCTTACCGTACCTCACAAAGGTAAGGAAGTTACAAAGAAACCACAGTGTCACTCAGAGTGTCTTCCCCTTACCTAGCAGAAGTACACAATGGAACAGCTCTTTGTGGTTTTCAATGCTGAGCTGCTTAGCTGGAGAACAGATCTGTGGGAAGAAGGGAAATGGTCAAAGAAAAACTAATCAGAAGCAATGGAAAAGAAAAATGTTCAATTAATTTCTAAGCTTCCGCTTCCTGCTTGTCCAACTGGAGGTCTGAACCCCAGGGAGATGGTCCTGCATGCACAGCAAGACTCAAAGACAATGACCAATACATAAGATAAGAGAAGCTAAAGTGTTTTGAGCAGCAGAGCTGACCTAATCAAGACACAGCCACAGTTTTTACTTTACAACTCTGACTCCCGCTGGTAATCACCTTATGGTGAAATTGCTTTACAAACTGAGCTGGATAGTAGCTAAGAAAATGAGAGCGCTCCCTGCTTACTCTTGAGCCTGCAGAAATCAGTAAGGCATGAGGAGGTCCCCAGGCTCTGCACGATCATTCCATCAATTTTTCAGTGTTAATATGCTTCAGATCTGCTGTGCCTAAGCTCAAGGGATCCAAGCAAAACCACCCCTCACCTGGTTGTGCAGAGCACTGCAGATGGCTTGAAACTTCGCTTTAGGTAGAGGGATCTTATATTCACCAGAGACCTCCAAGAGCTGGCTCAGACTCTGCAACAGAGGGCGAAAGTCAGATGGTGGGCACACAAAGGAGCCATATGTAGTGACTGAAGCAGATTCAGGGGATTCCTAGATTCCAAGGCCGGACCGGATTCTTGCCATCATCTAGTCTGACCTCCGGTCGGTATGACACAGGCCAGAGACCTTGCCCAGAATAATTCCCAGAGCAGAGCTTTTAGAAAAACATACCAATCCTGATTGAAAAGTCGTCAGAATCCGCCTCGGCCCTTGATAAATGGCTCTAATTGTTAATTATCTCACCATTAAAAATGTACACCGTAGTTCCAGTCTGAAAGTGTCTAGCTTCAGTTTCTAGCCATTGGATCAAGTGACACCTTTCTCTGCTAGACGGAAGAGCCCATTAGATAATAGAAGTCCCTCATGTAAGATATTAGAGACTGTAATTAAGTCACCCTGTCACAGGATAGGTCCACCCCGTCAGGGTGGTATCAGGTTGAGGAGGAATTGAAGTAGATCTGGAGTGGCCCAACTGGCCTAGTCTCCCTAGCCACCACAGCAGTCCGGGCTCCTAGGGCAGCATCGCCTAATGGTCGGGATCAGTGCAGCAGCCCTTGGGTGAGGGACCGCAGCCCAACAGCCTGAGTCACTTGGGCTGCCCTTCTCGGGATGGCAGTGCGGCCTAGTGGCCAAAGTCAGTAGACCCACCCTTGGCTGCAGGGCAGTGCGGCCTAGTGGCCAGAGTCGATAGAACCCCCTTTTGTGGCAGGGAAGTGTTACCTAGTGGTGAGCCCTTCTCCACTGGGTCCTACCTATTCCACAGGGTCCCAGCCCAGGGCGCAGGGGTATCTGCCACCAACTCAGCGGGGATCCTTCCAAAGCATGCTGAGTCAAGCCCGCTACCTCAACTGGATCAATGCTTCGTCCACCTAGGCTGCTTCCCACCCGTTCTTCCGCAGCTGGGACGCTCAGGGATTCTGGGGTCTCTCCTCCATCTCTGGCATTGGGTGGCTGGGGGTCAGCTGCAGCCACAGTCCGGCTGGCCTCTGAATCCTGGAGCACTGGCAGTCTCTCTGCAGGAGCCTGCAATGCGCCTCGGCTCCCTTCGGCAGCCATCCCAGCCTGAGCTGAGCGGCTCTCTTTTGTATCCTGGGTCCAGCTGAAGCATGCAGAGCAGAGATGAGGGGGCATGGCCTCCTCGGCCCACAAAGCAGGATTAACCCCTGCTGAACCAATGCGGGGTAGGTAAACCCCATCACACAGCCTTTTACTTTCTGTGTATTAAACTAAAGAGATTGACTTCCTTGATTCTCCCTCTGTAAGGCACATTTTCTAATCCTTTCGTCACTGTGGCTCTTCTGTCAATTTATCAACACCCTTTTTGAATTGTGGGCACTAGAACTGGACACAGGATTCCAACAGTCGTCAGACAAGTGCCAGATTTAGAAGTAAAATAACCACTGTGCTCCTCCTTGAGATTCCCCTTTTGATGCACCCCAGCTTCAGCTTTTTTGGCCACAGCATGAGTTCATGTTCAGCTGATTATGCCCCATGACCCCCAAAATCTTTTTCAGAGTCACTGCTTCCCAGGACAGCATCCCCCATCATGTATGTGTGGCCTAAATCCCTTGTGCCTAGACGCATACATTTACATTCAGCCGTATTTAAAGGCATATTGTTTCTTTGCGCCCAGTTTGCTAAGTGATCTAGATCACTCTGAATCCATGAGCTCTCCTCTCCATTATTTACCACTCCCCCATTTTTATCTCATCTGCCAACTTTATCAGTGATGATTTTATGTCCTCTGCCAGGTTATTGATTAAAAAAAAGATGAAAATCAAATTCCTTCCTGCATCTAACACACTTTTCTCCTTTGCTGCTTGAAGCTTCCAGAATGTCTCGGATGCCATCTACATATTTTACTATGTTTACACAGTTGTGTAGTGCCCTGATGCTATCAAACAAGTCCATGATGCATTGGTTCCCTCCAAATCATGGGTATTTCAACCCCCAAAGTGACCACATACTCCGTACTAGAAAGCTTCAACCAACATAGACGGTGAGTAAATATCACTACCAAGAAGTTAGAGCTGTCTCATGATTTCATTTACAACTGTGTAGCCCCACTGAAGACAGAATATGGCCCCTTACTTCTCGCTCATGTGGTACTGAGGGGGGATGAAATAGAGAGACAAGGTGAGTGAGACAATATCTTCAATTAGATTATCACGCCCACCTTGTTGCTCCAATATCTTGGACCAACATGGCTACAAGAGCACTGCATAGAATGGTAGATGAAACAGACAGGCAATGATTTTATATCTATTGAGTTATGCAATGCAAAGCAATGACCCTCAAGCCTCCTTATTATTAATTTTCAACCGTTGACAGTTGGCTTGGTATCGACCAGAGACAACATATGGTAGCCCCTGCTCTGAGGAGCTTATGATCTAAAAGAGAGACACAGAGTTGACAGGATGTTTTGGGAAATCACAAGGCGGGAGTATCTTGTTGTGCAGGTGTTTTGTTTTTTATCTCCTTCTCCTCCTCCCCAGGAAACAGAGGATGCTTTTCATCAGAGGCAGTTACCTACAAATCTTGTTGCCTGGGTCACCATGTGTATAAACCCAGAACTTGTGTGCATATTTATTATCTAACAAGTCACTATCTAGACCAGGAAACCCCACTGGCAGCAAATTCCTCCTGCAGGTCATACAGGCACACACAGAGACAGTTACCTTAATGAGTGGTACCTCACCTTGGTGATGTGAAAAACATCAATTTCCTCCTTATATTGCTCAAGGAGCCATGAGATCTCTTTAAATATTGGATTTTGCGGCTCCTTTTTGTGTAGCAGGATGCCCATCATGGGACCAAGGGCTTTGATGATGGCCTTCTTGAGCTGCATAGATGAGACACAGAATTTATGTTCCTATGAATTCATTCAATATCTTCCAATAGGCACAACTTTCCTACTTCTAATGAGTGCAGTTTCCCTTGTTCCACTGTCGGAACGGTCCTATCCCAATATTTCCTGGTAAAGAACCAGGACTCGTAGGGTTGGTGTCAGGATTATATTCTAATGCACCTCACAACTAGACCAGGTAAAATATTTCCCCAGATTAATATGCATTCTAGGCCAACTCATCCCTGCTGTAACTCCACTGGGGCTGAATGGACTTAGACCAGGAATTAATTTAGCCCACTATCCCGGGTTCATCTGCACATTAGGTGCACAAAACTAGACTCCATGTACACTGGGTACAGACCGAATTTCCATGATGTGGTGACATTATAAACGTATGGGTTTTCGATGTTTTACATGACAACCTGTTCCATCCAAAAGGACCTACCATTAAATGCCATCATCCCAAAGAGTGCCAGACACACAGAATGTAACATCACAATTTCCGCTAAAGGTTTAGAAAGCAAGCAATTCTCACCTCCAGCTCCTCACAGCTCAGCCAGTTGCTGGTCACATGACTATATAAGGGAAGAATGTTCTTGCAGAATTGTGATTCACCCATTCTGGGGAATGGGCACTTTTCCCAGTTCATAAAATATACATTCACTGCCCTTGAGCATTTTTCCAGAACTGCACAGAAGGAGAGAAGACAGGCAATGTGAAAAGGACATAGTAATAATGAGGAGAAGTTGCTTTCTCAGAGAAGACACCCAGGCCTATCGTTTACTCCAGTACCATGGCAGCTACTATCAGGACTAGATGCTGAAATCCCATATCAATTGGGAGCTATTTCTCTTTTCCCCATTCCATTTCTTGTTTCTTAAAAGGTTTTTTTCTTTGTACATCTCTCCATCTTTTTTCAATTACCATCATTTGAAGACTCTCGTCCCCTGCAGTTATTGTTTATTGAACCCGAACACTGTATGATTTCATCCTGAGTTACAGTTTGTCTGAAAGATGTTCAGTGCTCCTCACTGCCATTGGCTTTAGTGGGATTTGAAGGTAGTGGGGAGCACTTTGCCCTAAAAGTAGGTGCATCTAGTGTCCTTGCTAAGACGAATTAGGGCCCAATCCTGTTCTCTATGAAGTGGATGGCAAAATTCCCATTTCCCTCAAGGGCGCAGGATTAACCCCTTACTGAGCATCACCTGAAAAGCAAAGGAAGAGAGAAGTGGAGTAGACAGAGAAAGAGGGTGAAAGGAGATGATGATGATGATGATGAAGAAACTGAGGAGAGAGAATGGGTGGAGGAGTGGGAAACAGGGGATTTTTAAATGTACAGTAATGAAATCTGCTCCCTTCACCTCCTCCCCCAGGAGCCTCCTGGCAGAGGGGCAGCTTCAGCCTTTGTGTCTGTTTATTTTAAACGATATGCGTGAGTCATAAAGGGCCTGAACTTACAAATGCTCAGCACCTCCTGCAAAGGAAGGAGCACTCTCAACTTCACTGAGTGCTACGGGAGCCAAGGAATGCAGCACCTGGTGCAATCCAGGGAAGGGAGCACAGTTCAGGGCCTGTTTGCAAACTTGGTCAGTCACTTAAATCTGTACCAAGACCCCCTAAATATCCATTTGGGGCACCTACAGGAAGTGCTGGCACTTACCACCGCAAAATGCTTGTCTCATCCTGCTGTCCTTGACTAACGCCAACATGGAGATCATGACCTTCAGGATCATTCCCACAAAAGGGATACACTTAAGTGCTGCAGAGAAAGGCCAGAAGAGAAGGAAGACAGACAATCAGCTGCTCTCTGCCTTCTTACAACACACGTAGAAACACTGTGGGGCAGGATGCTATGGGTTCCGAGGCCATTGGCGCTGCGTAAGCAGAGCAGAATGGCTTTAAAGCAGCCATTGAAAGCCAGTGGGGGATTCACCCTGAAGAGGGGAATCCTCCACAGGTGTACAGCTGTGCCCAATGCCCAACTCACTCCCAGAGCAAGGGGAGAGAGCACTGGGGCGGGATGGCAAGTGGGGTGGAGAAGAGCTCCACTAGACCTGATCTTCCACTCATTCCCATCCTTAAGGTACTTCACTCAGGGGCATAGGTTAGAGCTTGCACCTCCAGCTGGATCGCTCATGATCTGGAGGCCAGAACTAGCAACAGCAGTTAATCTTGTGTTTCTACACACACACACTCAAACAGAGCTCTGTTTAGCGGTAACATTTTTAGGTAGAGAGATAATCCCCTCTCCTTAAATGAAAAACAATCACTTTGAAAGAAAAGAGGGAAGTGACCATACCATAGGCGGATGACAGGTTGCCCAATGTAATGAAAATAAACTCTTCAGGCAGCTCCAGATGATACACCAGCTCTAATACGACATCACTGAAATAGCAGCGTGCCAGAGTCACTAAGGTGTTGCTAGCTGCCACTTTTAGTTCATTTCTTGCTTCCTAAAACCAAAAACCAAAAGAGAGAGACTGAGGTGACTGAAGCCGGTTGCACTAGCCAGAGTTGTTTACATGAGTCAAGTCCTTATTTCTGTGCACAAGTTGTGAATGAACCAACCCAACTTTCTGAGGGTAGAGTCATTCGTCATAAATATTCCTTGAGTCACTTGAGTCACTTGAGTCACTTGGCTAAACAGTTTTCAGCCTTTGAGTTGCTTGCAAGCTGCTTCGTCAGCACATGTGTAACTTTCAGCATGTGAGTTGTCCCATCTTATGCATGTGCACAAGTGCTGTCTAGGACCTGGGCTTTGGTCTGGAGGAAGGTGTGGACCTCTAACAGAAGAATACATTTTCATTTCAGTTTATAGTTTATCCCCCCAAAAGAGAGTTTGAATGAGTTAAAGCTTTGGATCCTTTGATTGGTATCTCGGGAGAACTAACTTACCTGAGTCTTCTCTGTCATGTGGTTTGAGGCTAGTGTTATTATTTTCTTCAGAAGCCGCCTCTCTAGGCCCTGGGTGTCCTGCTGTAAGACTTTCTCCAGGACACAGTAAATGTCTATTCTGTTTTGCTGGGGACAAAACATAAAGGAGAAGAATTGGGAAAAGTTTGTCTTGCCGACCAGACAGTAATGTAGCTAATAAGCCCCTGCCCTAATTGGTGGCTTAATTGGTGTAAAACATGCCCTGCCCTCCACAAGCACCGCATTCAGCAGCGCTTCAGAAGCAGCCGAGCAACTGACATTGTTTAATCTTCCTGGAGAGAAAAGAGCCAGAGGAAGCGCCCTTCACTGCCCCCTTCTCTAGTTTCATTTATTCAGAACAAACAATAAAAATGAGCACCTTGCCCTTGCTCTAGCCACTCCAGGAAGAATTTGTAAATGTGGAATATAAAATACCCAACTCCTGCAGTGAGTCCTCAACCGCTCCCGGGGGCAATGAGCTCAGCCCTTAGATCTACACGGACAGTAGCACGCGCGAAGGTGTCTTTTATGTGGCCCATCAGTGTAGAACTTCACAGATGACACTAACTATGGAGGAGTTGTAGGATCAGTTGGGACCGAGAAAAAATAAAGCGGGACACTGAGAAATTAAAAGCCTGAGGAGAGACCAAGATTCATTTCAGAAAACTGCAAACTAGCACCCCTGGAAAGGAGGTAGAAGTAACTGACAGAATGGGAGGGAGAAAAGTGGGAAGCAACAAGTGCCCTGGGGGTGACAGTGGAAAACAAAGTCAAGAGGTATATGCAAGGTGTGATGGCTACCACAAAGAGCCATGTGGGTCGGGTCTTTTACACACAGGGATCATGGCACAAAGCAGGAAGACAACAGTTCCTCTCTGTTCAGCTGAGCTGTGACTGCATCTGGAGGAGTGCCTTTTCTAGCACCACATTCCCAGAGAGATCAACAAATGGGAAGTCATTCCTGGGAGAGCAAAAAAGAATGTAGGGGGCTGGCAGAAGTGACTTCTGGATAGAGCCCTGCAACCTGACCCAAATCCTAGGGGACCTGACCACAGGCATCTGGGTCAGGTTGGGTGAGAAAACAACTGGACCCTCTTGAGCTCGGGTCAGGTCGGCTCTCCTCCTTTAGCCCCTGGGATCGGCACAACCGGGACTGCGTGTTCCTGCCAGCCACCACCTCCTTCCTGTGCTGCACGCGCTGTGGAGCAAGGATGCCGAGGAGTCACAGCGTCTCCCTCTCTCTGCAGCACAGACCCAGCGCAGCAGGGACCGTGTCAGAGGATGGAGCCATTGCTGCACACAGTGGCCGCTGCACCAGCCCCATGAGCAGGATGCAGCGGCAGGATCCGGTTTGGGGGGAAAGGTTGGGACCAGGATGGAAAATGATTCAGCCCTCTCAGGGTGAGGTGAGTGGGCCGGGGGCCAGTTCAGGTTGGGCTTAAAAATTGGGCCCGAGCAGACCCCTACTTCTGCAGACAGACGGAAAGAGCTGTCTGTGTCTGATGAGGCCAAGGGATGACTCTGAAGGAGAGAGGATAATACCATACAACTACCTGGAGGGTGTGAACACCAAGGAGGGAGAGGAATTTTTTAGGATAATACATTTTGGTAAAAGTAGGAGTAATGGGATTAAGCTAAAAAAGGACATTCAATTTAGACTTTGATAACAGGAAAAATGCCCCAACTGTAAGACAGGGCTATTAGGTTATGACATAGTCTTCCTAGGAAAGAGGCGGAAGTTCGGTCCTTAGGGGCTTTTCAAATTAGTTTGGCCAAAACAGTGGAAAATGGCTGCTGGGAATGCTCCTGCATTAGCAGGGAAATGGACTGGATGATCCAATAGGTCTTTTCCGTCTCGGTCTCCTGTGAGTCTAGACATCTGTGTGACCTGCATGCCAAGGTCATAACCCACTTTGGAAGGTTCAAAGCCAATCAGATCTCTGAATGGGAGAGCTTAGGGGTCAGACAGGGTCTGCATCAGATCTCTTGATTGGCTATACGTTCCAGTGGTTCTGCTTTAAAAGGCATGCTTCTGCAAACTGCAATCATAACAGACAGCTCCACTGGGGAGAAGCCCCTTCCATTCATTTTTAAATGTAAGGAGGATTTTTTTAATGGAAAATTGTCACTGACAACTTATCAATACATAAGCACTACATAATTCAAGTAATTCAAGTAATTAATCACATGAATTAACATAATTAATCACTCTCCTTACAGTGAGTATGATAACACCCATTTTTTCATGTTCTGTGTGTATATAAATCTCCTCACTGTATTTTCCACTGAATGAATCCGATGAAGTGAGCTGTAGCTCATGAAAGCTTACGCTCAAATAAATTGGTTAGTCTCTAAGGTGCCACAAGTACTCCTTTTCTTTTTATAATTAATCAAGTAATTCAAATAATTAAAGGAGTCGGAGGCCAAGACAAGCGGTTCAGTTGGCCTCCTAGTACTTTAATGGAAACTAAAATGCCTTCTGTGTTGGCCCTTAATAGGGAAATGGACTTTGTTGGATGCAAGTATTAATCAATGGAAAAAAGGGGTCTGAATATTCCTCCTGGGGCAATTCTGCACTACTGCACATGTGCATAATTAATGAGCCCCGCATATTTTTATTTTTTTGCACAGTAAAAAGCTTCTGCTGAAATGCTGCTGCCGTTCCATCTCTTGCCCACCAAAGGGTGCTGTGGCAATAGAACAAAGCAGCAACTCCCTATCAGCGAAGGAAGAGAGAGAGCCTGTCTTCTTCACAGCAGGCCAGGTCAGGAGACAGGGGCTATGGGGAGACAGACAGTGTGGGATGCTGGGGTGGGGTCAATCAGGGGCTCATAAGGGCTAGTGGGGGAGGACAGACTGGGGCAGGGGCTGAATGGGAGTGGAGGCACAGAGTTAGAGGAGGAGGGAGGTTCAGGGCTCCATAGTGATGGGGGAGGAGGTGCAGAGCTACCTAAGGACAGGGGCCGGTTGGCTGGGGGCACAGAGACACATGGGGACAGGGGGAGGGGGTACAGGGACACATTGTTAGGATATAGATGTTCAGGCCTGTCTGTAAAGGCCTATCATCTAAGAATTTAGGTGTATTCTTATCACTTGGCTAGTTCTAGAGGTATAAAAGAAAGAATGAAAATCACTGTCTGCCAGTGTAAGGTCCTTCTCTTACTGTGACAGGCTGAGGCCCTGTTCTTAGGCTAAGGCCTTTGGCTAAGCAGCAGAGGCAGCCATAAGCTGGGAAGCGACCAGTCACCTCTTCACATTCCCAACTAGTCACATTGAAATAAGGTGCTATTGGGCTGTTAGGAACACAATCCTGTCCTGATAATGCCTATTGCCTCCAGAGAAAGGGAAGGGCCTAGAAGATGTAAAAGGAAACTTAGTTTGAAAGCATCCTGTCTGGCAAGAACTCACTTATCACTAGCAGGGATGTGAAATCCTCATTTCTGGGTTTGTTCTATCACTGTAGTCCCCATTTCCCCATTGTTTGTCTGTATAATCTCTGTCTGGTTCTGTGATTGTTTCTCTCTGCTGTATAATTAATTTTGCTGGCTGAAAACTAATTAAGGTGGTGGGATATAATTGGTTACATAATCATGTTACAATATGTTAGGATTGGTTAGTTAAATTTCAGGAAAAGGATTGGTTAAGGTACAGCTAAGCAGAAGTCAAGTTTTACTATATAGTCTGCAGTCAATCAGGAAGTGAGGGGGTGGGTGTGTGGGTGGGGGAAATGGGAACAGGGAATGGGGGTGGGGAAATTGGAATCATGTTTGGCTAAGGGCAGGAATGGGAACAGGGACACAGCTGTAAGGCTCTGTGGTGTCAGAGCTGGGAAGGGGGACACTAAGGAAGGAAACTGAAATCATGCTTGCTGGAAGTTCACCCAATAAACATGGAATTGTTTGCACCTTTGGACTTCGGGTATTGTTGCTCTCTGTTCATCTGAGAAGGACCAGGGAAGTGAGTGGGTGAAGGAATAAGCCCCCTAACACACATGGGGATGGGGGGAGTGGGTTTCTGAGTGGGGGTGGAGGGACACATGTAGACGGGGGTGCAAGGACCCATGGGTGTGCAGGAACACATGGAGACAGGGGCAGATGTGCCTTACTGAATGGGAGAGGTTAGGGGTCAGACAGGGTCTGCATGGGGGGAGCTGCCTAACAATTCCTCCCTGCCCCTCCCAAAAAAACTGTTCCATACTTTTCCCACCCATACCCAGCAACGCTCCAAGTTCACACCCAGGCTCCTTCCCAGCAATTTACTTCCCTCCATTACCCTTGACTCTACCAAGCCTTTGCACTGCGCCTAAGGGGTGCAAGAAATATGGTTCTGTATTGAGTTTAAATGAATTATTACTCAGAGTTCTGTATTAACATGCAGAGTAAGGAATTGGTTTGTCAAAAAACATTTCCTGAATCCTTTTTGTTGTCTGTATTCATACAGACATACTTGCTGACAGGTATTTTGAAATAAATAACCAAACATCATTTTAACGGGTGTAATTATATTGTATTATTTTGATAAACAAAATATGTAGAATTTTGCAGAACCTCTAAAATATTGTACGCATCATTTTTATTTTTTTCTTGCAGAATTCCCCCAGTAGAAAATATATAGATAAGGGTCCCTTCAATGCTATAATCTCAATAATATGTCATCATAACAAAGGAGTGTTGGCTAGGCTTTAGAGCAGGGAGTCAGTTCACTTGGGTTTTATTCACATTCTTTCACTAACTTGCTAAGTGGTGTTGAGCAAGTTACTTAATTCCCTGTGACACAAGTCACCCGTAAATGGGGATAATGCTTCCCATTCTCACAAGGGTGCTGTGAGTCTTAATTCATTAGTATTAGGGAAGTGCTTTGAGATTTTTGGACGAAGATGCTAAAGAAGGACAAAGTATTATTAGAAGAGATTACTGCTAGTCCGATGGTGTACTTTTACTGTCTACAGCCCATGTACTCCACTGTGTGTAAAAGGGCAATGCTGTCTTTATAGAGCATTGTATCATCCTGATCTGTAAGAACAGCATTTTGCATGATGAGTTTACGCCTGAGGACAGAAGGGCGAATACTGATTCTCCTGATGGTGCGCCAGGCCAAGTTCTACACTGAATTACCCCCGTGCAGTCCCTTGTACCCCCATGAAGTCAGGCAGAATTTGGTGTGGACACCTGGAAAGCGGATGCAATTTCATGAAACTGCCCTACCTCATCCTTTTGCAGTTTCTCGAGCAGAACTGTCAGAACGATAGCCAGCTTGGTCTCGGCTATAAAGGCAATCCTGAGGGCAATTTTGCCCTTATCTTGGTCATCCATATGTGCCAGGAGGGAAACAACCTCATTATAAACACCTGAAATTAAATAAAAGGATTCGGCTGGTTACCACTGACAGCAGAAATTGGTGCTGGCCTCTTTAATTCACTATCCAGTCAAGATTCTGCAGGAGCCCAAACACTGTGAGAAGTAGACCTGGGAATCCTGGAAATCCTCTTCCTTCCTCCTCATGACCAGGTTTGTTTGCTGAACTACCCAATGTGCTTGGGGGGAAATCATAATGAAGCAAATTTGCTCCTTTCAAGTAGGTCCCCACATAAAATAATCTTCCTTTCCCTCTTTACTGTCAATTGATGAGTTTTGATAGCATACAGAATAATAATTTAACTCTAAGCCAAGAAATAGAGCTAAAGTTAAGCACATGCTGAGGAGTTTTGCTTAGTCAGGGCCTCATTTTCAAAAATCTTGAGCACCCAGATGTACCTATTAGCTATGCTCGGAACTTTTGGGGCTCGGTATCTCTTGAAAATCAGGCCACTGTTGGAGAGCTCAGTATGAATTTAGAAGCTTAACTTTAGGCCCCTTGTTTTGAAGAAAGCCTTTAATCTTCTTTTATGGTCGTTTAAATAATTGCAGAGAAGACTCATGGAACGGAGTTCATCCAGTTCATAGAATATCAGGGTTGGAAGGGACCTCAGGAGGTCATCTAGTCCGACCCCCTGCTCAAAGCAGGACCAATCCCCAACTTTTGCCCCAGATCCCTAAATGGCCCCCTCAAGGTTTGAACTCACAGCTCAAACCACTGAGCTATCCCTCCCCCCTGTACAGTTGCCTGTAGAGGTCATAAAGGAATTCCCCCGCCCCCCACCCCCACCCCCATGCACAATTGGCGAGGTGTACGCTGTGAGTGGGGTGGGGTGGGGTGGGGTGGGTCCCTCCAACCTTCATCTGAAGCATCAGGGATTGACCATAGCAGGAGATGGGAAACCTGGTAGGGTGGACCAGTGCTCTAAAATGGTTCAGAGAATCTGTTTCCTTAGCTGTCCTGCTCACATGCTCAGGGTCCAACTGATCTCCAGAGTTGTGGGTGGGAAGGAATTTCCCCCTGGTCGGATTGGCAGGGACCTTTGAGTGGCAGGATGGGGCACTGATCACCTGCTAGGATAATCTGAGTATATCTGACCCAATCAATTCTCGGCCATTGCAAGGGCCTCAGGCATTGGTGGAACCTCAGTCTCTCCTGTCCTCTGCCGACGGCACACAACAGTTTTGTCTCCTACAGACTGAAATGTTTTTGTCCAAGACAAGTTTTGGGGTTCAGTGTAGGGTTGCTAGGTGAAATTTAGTGGCCTGTGAAATACAGGAAGTCAGACTAGATGATCTAATGGTCCCTTCTGGCCTTAAACTCTAGGAAACAATGAAATAGCTGGTATATGAAAAAAAACAGGATTTGATCTCCCATGTATCTCTTCGCTCTGGGCAGAAATTCTACAGGAGACTTAATATTTCACAAGAAATCTGAAATGCCGTATTTATCTGTCTCCATTGTAACAGCATTCCAAGCATGAAGGAGGAACTAACAAGATTTCCCCTTCCCAGGAAAGACTACTTGAGGTTAGGTGATTGCCCATCCGTTATGCAAATTGCATCCTTCAGTTGTAACACCCAGATGCAAACGGAATCATGACTGTAACCTACTCTGCCCATCTGTGTGGGATGAGGAGCACTAGTGTTGCTAAGAAATGTGACCCCATGCTTTGTTCTCTTGCATTTAAGATAGTAGCAGAGCTTCATTTAGACAGCTAGAGGAGAAGTCCTTCTGCCTTTTTTGTTCTAATTTCCCCTATCGCTGATGGAGTTGGCTCCATGGATGCAGAAGAGACAAAATGAGGACCCATAACAAACATAAAACAACTGGGAGAAAAGAAGGAAGACCTCCCCCATAACATTCCCTAGAAACTCAGATTCTCAGGAAAGTTTCCAGGTCCAGAGGCTGTAGGCCAACTCCTCAACTGGTGTAAATCAACACAGCTACAAGGAAGTCAAAGGAGGGACACTGGTTTACAGCAGCTGAGGTTCTGCTCACACAAATGGAGAACATTACAGCTCATCTGTATGCCTATGCTTTCTAAATGTGTGTGTGAATATAGAATGGATATAGAGAATACAATGCTGACCCTTACCTCTGTCGGTTACCTCCTGCTCACTCACAAATTTATTCATGTTTTAATCTTTCCTCAACACTTCCTCCAGTCCTTTCTCCAAAGAGCTCCAGTACTGATAGGCAGCTGGCCTCTCAGGCTGTCCTGTCCGGAATAGCCAGTTAAGATTATGCAAGCACTATTATGACATCGCTGTGACTGTGACATAGCACATAAACTGCTGCTGACCAGGTAGGTGCTGTGATGACATGGACAAGAGTCTCAAAGGTATTTAGGCTCCTAACTCGCACTGAAATCAATAGATGTGAGGAACCTAAATACATTTCAATATCTGGGCCCATCCATGTACGCAGTCCAATAGGTGGCTAAATTTGCTCCAGTGTAGAATTTCTCATTCGCTCGAAATCGTTTTGAATTTTGGTTCCGTCCCTCTCTCAGTTTGCCACACTTTCCAATATTGGTTTTACTGGAAAATCTGCTCCTGCTTGAATGGATAGAAAATAAAAGCACCGAACAAAGAAAGAGAAGAAACTGCCTTGGAGAATGCACAGTGACACTTGAGTGTGGGTGGTTGGTTGGAATGCACAGTGACACTTGAGTGTGGGTGGTTGGTTTCTTTTGCTTTTTAATTTGGTTGATTAAAAAGCTTGATGAAATCTTATTGGACTGTATTACAAATCTTGATTTTTATATTGTTTTACAATGAATTGAAATTTATTCTTCATTTCCATGTCCTGCCAAACAAATCAACTAAATTATTTTTTGTTGTGTTTAATACAGTGTGGTGTCATATGTATGGCCATATGTAGAGGCCACACTTGATTTTGGAGATGATGTTGCCTTTAAAGCATTCAGAGTGATGACACTCTTTGCAGTAAACCATGTGGAAAAAGAATTCCAATGACATGTGTCCTTTGCTATGTATAAGTGATTTTGTGCCTTACCCTTTCTGATTTTGCCCTTACACGGACATGCTATTCTTTTGTACTCCTCCTTAGTAATTCGTTCATGTTTCCCCATTTTGTAGGATTTCTTTTTGATTTTCAGGTCATTACAAAACTTCTGATGGAGCCATTGGCCTCTTACTATTCTTCCTCTCTTTCCTTTGCATTGGCAGTTGTGCCTTTAATATTGTCTCCTGGAGAAACTGCCAGCTTTCCTGAACTCCTTTATGCCTTAGACGTTTTCCCCATGGGTCGCTACCTACCAATTCTCTGAGGATGTTAAAGTCTGCTTTTGGCAGTCCTTCTCCTGTCATTCTCACTCCTTCCTTTCCTTAGAATCATGAAATCTATCCTTCATGATCCCTTTCACCCAAATCACCTTCCACCTTCACATTCACAACCAGCTCCTCCCTGCTGGTCAGAATCAAGTCTACAGTGGCTGTCCCCCCGGTTATTTCCTCCATTTTCTGAAACAAAGCATTGTCCCCAGTACATTCCAGAAACTTATTGGGTAATTTGGGGTTTTACCATTTCCTTTTTCAGCAGATGTCTGGGTAGGTAAAGTCCCCCATTACAATCAGGATTTGTGTTTTGCATATTTCTGTTGTTTGTTCTAGAAATGCCTCCTCTCCCTCCTCTTCCTGATTTGGTGGTCTGTAATAGACCCCTACCAGGACCTCACCCCTGTTTAGTCCCTCTTTTATCTTTACTCAGAGACTTTCAACTGGTCTGCTTCTCACCTCCTTCTGGACCTCAGAACAGGTTTACAATGCAATATGTCCTCTCTTTTTTTTCCTGCCTGTCCTTCCTCAACAAGCTATAGCCCTCTATACCAATAGTCCAGTCATGAGATTTATCCCAACAAGTATCTGTGATGCAGTTAAGCTCAGTTAAGATTCATGTTCTAAAACTCCCAGTTCTTACTGTTTATTCCCCATTAGTATTCCTCCTTGCTTGTGTGTACAGACATCTAAGATGTTAAGCAGATGCCCCCATGGATTTCCCTCTTGTTTCTCCTATAATTCTACTGCAATTTTCCACATCTACTTCTCCCCACACAGCTAGTCCTCTATTAAGGCCACCTTTTTTTACCTGGTGGCTTTTTTCACCTGCCCCCTCTGAACTTAGTTTTAAGCTCTTCTCCTAAGGTTGGTGAGTCAGTGCATGAAGATGTTCTTCTCCTTCTTGGTCAGACGGACCCCATCTCTTCCCAGCAAACCTCCTTCCTGCAATAGCATCCCATGGTAGAGGAAGTCAAAGCCTCCCAGAGACCCATCTTCATAACCCTATTCTGTGGGCATGCCTACCATTGAGTGTGTATTGAGCAGAAAGAACACTCAGTGCAGGAGACAAGGGGACTGAGTTAAACTGCAGATGTCAGGTTCACAAACTTCCATTTTCCGTGACTAATCTCTTAAGCTAGTGAGGATGGCCACGGTATAAAAATATTTCTGGAGATCAGCATGTGATTATTTGTATTGCAGTATTGCCTCACAGTCCCAGTCACAGAGTAGGATCCCATAGCGCTCGGACCTGTAGAAACAGAGAACAAGATGGTCCTTAACTGTCATTAATTAATTAACACATCTTAACAGCACAACAAACAGACAAGAGGATAATAAAGCAAGCAAAAAAGCCCCCTTTGACCAGGTACCAGCAGATAACTAATATAGAGCTACCTATTTCGGGAACTTTCTTCCTGATTCAGGGTCTGATGTGACTCAGCCCCTGTTCCATGCCATTGTGTAAACTGGGGACTCGTACATTTGCACAAGATGGAAAGTATCCAGTGGCACACCGTTGAGGCCTACTCCAGTTTTAGTACATAAACAGCAGGCCACTCTGCAAGAAGCTAAGGGCATGGTCAGCACAGAGAGTTTGCCTGTCTCTGTGCTGGTGTTCTGCACCCCTCACTGTCTACACCTGGCTCCATAAAGTCGGGCCTTTCAAAAATGCAGCATCAGGTAGGAGCACAGGTAATTGTAAGAATGCTTGCTCATTGCAGCTGTTACCATCCTGGCAAGGCATCCACATATAAGTCCACTACGGATGGACCAGTGATGGGAAGAGTGTTCATGCATGTGACAAGTAACACCATGAACTATGTAATGCCACAGAATAAATTAAGATCAAGAACAGAACAAGAGTATGTGTGGCAAAGCCATGACAAACACTGTGCAGGCATCAAGGAGCTCATAAATTAGCACATCATCACCCCAACACTGCCTCAGCTTGACTTAGAGCTTGGGCAACAGTAGACCCTCAAAAGGAGGAGGCCACAGCTTTACACCCGTGGTCACTGTGATGTTAACTGGCTGCATTTGACAAGAGCTGGATCAGAGGTTGACTTTGAGTGTATTTACAGGGGGCAAGGTTTTCACAACACAAGCTTTGTGCACGCACACAAATAGTGTTCTGCAGCAGTGCAAGTTGAGCTGCAGCAATGAGCAGCGGGATCCTGCTTGGGCTCGTAATTCATACACTTCTCTCACTAATGAGGATCAACAGATCAACCCATACTGAATGCAGCTTGACAATATACCATCACTTAAAACACATTACAGTCAGAGAGGATGATAAATATTCCATGTATACACATTATGTACAAGGCCCAAAATGACTGAGGGTGCAAGAAAACAAAGCTGGTAAATACAGAAAATGCATTTGTCATAAATATAAAGGGAAGGGTAAACCCCTTTAAAATCCCTCCTGGCCAGAGGAAAAATCCTCTCACCCGTAAAGGGTTAAGAAGCTAAAGGTAACCTCGTTGGCACCTGACCAAAATGACCAATGAGGAGACAAGATCCTTTCAAAAGCTGGGGGGAGGGAGAAAAAACAAAGGGTCTCTCTGTCTGCCTGCCTGCGTGCCTGAGTGCTGCTTTTGCTGGGAACAGAACAGGACTGGAGTCTGAGAACTTTTAGTAAGTAATCTAGCTAGGTATGTGTTAGATTATGATTTCTTTAAATGGCTGAGAAGAGTTGTGCTGAATAGAATGACTATTCTTGTCTGTGTGTCTTTTTTGTAACTTAAGGTTTTGCCTGGAGGGATTCTCTATGTTTTGAATCTAATTACCCTGTGAGGTATCTACCATCCTGATTTTACAGAGCTATTCCTTTCCTTCTATTAAAAGTCTTCTTGTAAGAAAACTGAATGCTTTTTCATTGTTCTAAGATCCAAGGGTGTGGGTCTGTGGTCACCTATGCAAATTGGTGAGGATTTTTACCAAACCTTCCCCAGGAAGTGGGGTGCAAGAGTTGGGAGGATTTTAGGGGGAAAGACGTGTCCAAACTACGTTTCCCAGTAAACCCAGTTAAAGTTTGGTGGTGGCAGTGGAAATTCCAAGGGCAAAGGGTCAAATTAATTTGTACCTTGGGGAAGTTTTAACCTAAGCTGGTAAAAGTAAGCTTAGGAGATTTTCATGCAGGTCCCCACATCTGTACCCTAGAGTTCAGAGTGGGGAAGGAACCTTGACAGCATTACTGAAAAAAGAGCTGCAGATTGACTCCTGCTAGCAAGAAGCTTCTGTACAATGTACAGTAAGATATTGGGCTTAACCCAACGCAGGGCTAGGCTGAATTAAAGTCAGTCAAAGTTTTGTCTGAGTAGGGTATGAGGCCCAGCTCCTCAAAGGTCTTTAGACTCCTAACTTCCACTGAAATCAGTGGAAGCTAGGAGCCTAAATACCTACTGTAGAATTTGACCCAATAACAACAACAATAATAATAATTTGCATTTCTAGAGAGATTTTCTTCTTCAAAGCATTTTACACACATGTTTTCTCACTCTCTGCTTCAAATAAAAGCCGTTATTGACAGACAATTATATTTTTCCGTCACAGCACAGACAAATAGGAGAGTGAAGAGAACACAGTTCATTAATGGGATTTTAAGCAGGTTCTCATATGGAAAAAAAAATAAAGATCCAGCACTCAGAAGATGACTCTGCTTAGCTGTGTGCCTTGTGGCTTAAAGCAGAATTCCAAGAACATTACTTTGCTTTTTGAAATGGTTTCTCAATTAATGACAACTCAAAATATCTGCTTCCACCTAGTGGTGCGGGTTTGCATAACATGTGTTGTTTGTATTCCCTGTTTTCGATATCTTTGCCTAAAAGATAAAATACATCCGAATTTACTGAGACAATTCACATTTCTGCACAAAGCCACAACAGCACTAAGAATGTATATCTTTGTTAGCAAATAGGATCATTAGGGAGAAGAAAAAGGATAATCTCAGAAAGAGGCTCTCTCTTTCTCCTTCACTTTATTCTATCTAGGTTTTTCTACTGTTCTCATCAATGAAGTATCTGAGCAGCTTCCTCTAGTACATTAATAATATGACTCACATCTGTCATGGTAATATCTTTTATTGGACTAACTTCTGTTGGTGAAAGGACTGCACAGAGTTCTCCTTCAGGTCCTTGAAAGGTTATTTCTTTCACCAACAGAAGTTGGTCCAACAGAAGATATTACCTCAGCTAGGGTGACCAGATGTCCTAAGTGTATAGGGACAGTCCAGATATTCGGGGTTTAGGCGCCTATCAATCCCACCCCACCCCCATCACGATTTTTCATACTTATTATCTGGTCACCCTCTCCCTCACCCACCTTGTCTCTCTAATAGCCTCAGAATGACATGGGAGTTTGTTCTCCTGTCACAGACTGTCCCCTGAGAAAGCTCTGTCTACTGCACAGACAAGCCTCATCCTTCGAGTAGAAAACGTCATGGTGCCTGAGAAATAGGCCCTGTCAGCCACAACCCTAATCCCAGGGATTTACCTGATATTTTAGATATACTGGGCCCTGGCCACTGAGCCCCTGGAAGAGAAGGACTGCGACCTGGAACCTGACTTGATGTGTTCACGTAGCAGAAGTATGTACACAGCATCTGAAGGCAAGCAACAAACAACACTTCAATGGTCACTGAATGAGGGGCCTGTGGAAAAAAATAGTACAATTGTGCAATTAAAGACTGTGTCAAAATGCACGTGCACAGTACTCGGACTCCCTGAATCCTGGCATTTCCAAACTTTCCATTGCTCAGTTTTGCAAACTTACTAATTGTTATTTTAATGCAGATTTTTGTATATTTGTTGGGCGTCTAAAGATATAAAAATACAGACATGGATTCATATCATTGTCGTGCAAACATCCCCATTTCATTGTTTGTTTTGAAAGAAAAAAGTACAGGACTAGGTTCTGGCAATTTCTGTATTGAGCTGTAAAGAAAGGTATTTTTAAGGGTTTTGAACTGTCGAAACAGAGGCACAGAGATTGTCTCACACAGGGAGGAGTGGGTGATGCAGTGCACACTTTCCCAAGCCAGCAGAGTTGCTGGACCCCAAGAGATTCCCCCTCTATTCCTGAGCCAACCTTGGCCAGAAGCAAGCAGACAGAAGGACAAAAGTAGCTCTCCATTTTAATAAAGGCTCTTGTAACTTCCTGGGTAAACTGGTCCCTTCCATTCTTTAGCTGACTATTACTCAGGCTCTTTTCTTACTGGCAAACTTGAATTTTGATTTTTCTACGTCATGGCCAGTTTTTATCGTCTCTCTTGTAAACTTGAATATGCCAATCCCTGAGAGGACATGCTTTCTTGTTTTTTCCTGATTCAGCAATCCTAGCTCTGGGGATTGAGCTCCCATTTAAGGTACTTTTAATGATGACCCCCAGTCCTTTATTTCATCTATCAGGATGTTCAAAGAGAGCAGCTACCCTTCACTGAATGCCACTGCTCTGACTTTGGATTCCCTTGTAGAATGTGTGGGGCTGGGGTAGTTGTCTCAGCTGGATTCTTAATCCAGAGGAAAGACGCTCTCCCCTGTTCAATCAAGATCAGAAATGGCACATAGATTTGGGAGAAAAAGTACATTTTACTTTTACTCTGTTTTCTTATTTCTCAAAAGGAACAGTACAACAAAGATAAAAACTCCATTGTGAATAATCAATATAGGTATTGATGTATCTTGTCTGAAATGGGACAGCTGCTCTTCTACTCTCGGGATGGATGCTATATCAATAGATAAGATAAAAAGACAGGCCTAACTGAGAGACTGAACCCATAGGAGGGCCAAATTCTGCTCCTCGGTTACATGAGTACGTCGCTCCCTGACTAGGGCCCAAATCTGTGTAAAGAAGAGTAAATCTGGTCCCGAGGGAGTATCGAACAACTTCCAAACTGTATAAGGAGGGTGGTTGAGTCTACACTATAAAGACAGTTCCAAATATGGACCGCAGTTCAGGAAAGCAGCCTTATTCATCTAAGCATATGAATGATGTAAGAAAATTCTGAAAATGTGGATCTTAGATCATGGTCATAATTTAAAAAAATTAATGGACACAGCGGACACCATTCACATTTGAAACATAAAGTAGCTTAAAACTGTCCTAGCTTGAAGTGGTTTGAAACTGCTTCAGGAAATGTGGTCCTCTTACAAGTGTAGATGTGAGGTTGCATATATGGTAAAGCCATGTATACAGAATACATGCTGATCTTAATCCTACAAATTTCCTAAACACTATACAGAATATCTAATTGCTTATTTTTAAATCCTAATCAGAGGAAAATTAAAATGATTTGTGCAAATAATTGAATTCTAAGGATTGTGTAACAACAAACACTCTTATTTTCTAGATCTACTGAGAGCTAGCTCTGAGAGAACAAAACAGTATTTTCAGTGTTTATGGTTCTTTACTGAAGCAGGTCTATTCTTTATCGAAGAACAGGAAAACAAAAGAATTCACAATATTGTTATCCCTTTTGACCTGAGCAATTAGTGAATATTTTGGGTCTTGTGAGTTGTTTCCATTAGGGGGAGAAATGGATGATGGAGTCAGGCATTTTTTTGACACAATCCTGCTTATTTACAAAGAATGTACACAAAGTTCTATTTCCCTAACGACAGCAGGAATAGTTTCTTGGCTCACAATTCCAAGCCTCTTTCTATCCAGCAGTCTACCCTAAAGCGCGCGTGCTCTCTCTCTCTCTCTCAACTTTTTCTGAGATCACACTACAAATACTTCTCTGGGGCTCCTTTGTGCTTCTGCGGTGTCACACTCCCTCTCTTCCTCCCCCCTCCCGCCCCAAACCCCATCCCCCTGCATTTGCATTCAGACCCCAGTGAAAGCCCCTTCCACTGTATGGCTCAACTCCTATTCCAGCTTTACTTGATGGTGACTTCTATTAAGTCAGCCATCTATTCCACAAAAGAGCTTGATTGTTTTTACATTGATCCTGAATAAAGGACAACTGGTATGCCCACCAGCTTCAATAAGGCTTCCCCTTTCCCCAGCATAACTACCTGTTTTCATGTTGTTTTTATAAATCTGTATCTTGTACATGTCCGCAAAACCCACAACATTCTTTTATTTTTACTAACCTGAAACAGGATATTGAATGCATAATTTCAGTTACACCAATGTAAATCTGTGGTAATTCATTAGAATTATTTATCCTGGTGACAAAATATGTTAGCACATCAGGAGAGAAAACATGACACTTTTTGATAATTGTTATTGTTGCCGGCACCCAGTGCCGAGAGGCTAAACAACAGCTGAGGTTGGTTCGTTACCCGGTGTGCTACACCCAATAATCACAAAGGGGTGAAGAAGCAGAAAAGTTTATTTGCAGCTGCAAAAAGATACAGGGAGAATAAAATCTCCAATCCTGCACCCAGAGCAGGAAGTTACACAGGCTTTTATACATCCTTTTTCCCAGCATACCTATCCAATAGCAAGCTGCCCTAAGTATCCACATAGCTAGCCAATCCAGTTCCCAGCTAGTTCCCTTGTTCTCTGTATCATTTGTTAAACTATACATAAAGCTGCTTTAGTCAGCATTGTTCTTCCATATCTGCCCTGTTTGGCCTTTTTTAGTTTCAGGCAGTCTGACTCTGCAACATATTGTTGCAGATCCTCAGCATAACTGCTGCGAGTGCCTCCAGGCGCGGGGGCCAAGGACACTTGGGCCTAGTATGCAGAGCTGCTGCGAGTGCTTCCAGGCGGGCGGGGGGGAGGGGGGGAAGGACACCTGGACCTAGTGCGAGGGGGCCTCATCGACACTCGTGGTCTTCCATCCCCTCGAGTTACCTAGTGGCCATGCCCCAGTGTCCCCACTGAACTCCCACATCTGAACTCCCAGCCAGAGCCCGTACGTGCTCCACCACTAGAGGCCCTGATGCAGCAAGCCACCCCCATACAGCAAAACAAAACGACTTCCCACATGGCATTAGGATGGCAAACGATAATAGAGAAAGATGAGAACTTGCTATAACAGGGGTTCTCAAACTTCATTGCACCACGACCCCCTTCTGACAACAAAAATTACTTCGCGACCCCAGGAGGGAGAACCAAACCCTGAGCCCACCCAAGCCCTAGCTCCCCCGGGCCAGAAGGGGCCAAAGTCAAAACCCAAGGGCTTCAGGCCCAGGCAGGGGGTGGGGGGAGCTGTAACCTGATCCCAGGGCTGAAGCCCAAGTCTCAGCCCTGCTTCCAGGGCTCAGGCTTGGGCTTCAGCCCTGGGCCTAGGCAAGTCTAACTCCAGCCCTGGTGACCCTATTAAAAAGGGATCCCGACCCACAGTTTGAGAATCGCTGTGCAGTAACATGCACTGATTATTGGTGATACTTGGTTTCCTCACAAAGACATGCACAAGGTTACATGGAACTCATCAGATGGTTAAACCACAAACCAGACTGAGCACATGTCAGGAGATCGGGTTGTAGGTGGTCAGGCATAGTGGTCAGACTGGGAGTCATGCCTAGTGGTGAGTGTCCAAAAGCCAAAAGCAGGGATTGAGATGGGGCCAAAACCAAGAAGCAGATCCAAAGATTTGAACTAGAGTCAGAATCCAAATGGCAGAGCCAAGAATCAAGTAGGGTGACCAGACAGCAAATGTGAACAATTGGGATGGGGGTGGGGTAATAGGAACCTATATAAGAAAAAGACCCCCAGATCAGGACTGTTCCTATCAAATCAGGATATCTGGTCACTCTAGAATCAAGAGAGAGTTGGAGTCAGGAATCAGAGCCAAGGGTCAGAACCGGATCACCGGGGGCAGGGAAGAAGGGAGCAGGGCTGGTTCTGAGGCAGGAGCAAGGCTGGATGTAGGACAGGATCTGGGCTGAAGCTGTGGAGGAACAGAGCAGAAGCAGGGCTTGGCAAGAGCTGAGCCCAGGGAGGCAGAGAATCACTGAGCACCCAGCGAGCGACTGCTGCTGCTGAGTTTAAGAACCAGACAGCTAACTTCTTCAGCCAATCTGGCAGGGTGGTCCAAGCAGGACAGTGTCGGAGGATGGTGCCGTGGGGAAGGCGAGCAGAGCTTCATCATCATGGGCTTGCTTCTGGACGGCGCCGTGCCTTGTGGTGCCGGAGGTCTATCTTGCCTGGTGGGAAACTGCGGTGCCATCATGGCAATCAAGTCCCTGGCCACCTCAAACGTGTCCAGGATGGAAGGGAGCTCCTGCTCCTCCACCTGGCACTCTCTAGCAGGAGGGTCCAGTGGCACCAGACTTGACGGATCCCTCTGCAGGCCCAGAGTCGACAGTGCTGATCCCTGCTAATATTCTGTTCGCTTTTTTGACTGCTGCTGCACACTGAGCAGATGCTTTCAGAGAACTATCCACAGTGACCCCAGGATCTTTCTTGAGTGGTAAAAGCTCATCATTGATATGATAAACCCCCCTCATTTTATATGTATTGTTGGGATTATGTTTTCTAATGAGCATTACTTTGCACTTACCAACATGGAATTTCATCTGCCATTTTGTTGCCCAGTCACCCTGTTGTCTGAGGTTCCTTTGTAATTCTTCACGGTCTGCTTTGGACTTATCTGTCTTGAGTAAGTTTCTATCATTTGCACTTTTTGCCACATCACCATTTACCCCCTTTTCCAGATCATTTATGAATATGTTGAACATCACTAGTCCCCGTACAGATCCCTGGGGGACACCACTGTTTACCTCTCTCCATGCTGAATATTGACCATTTATTCCTATCCTTTACTTCCTGTCTTTTAAGTTAGTGATCCGTGAGAGGACTTTCCCTCTTATCCCGTGACTGCTTACTTTGCTTAGGACCCCCACCAAAGGCTCTTTGTCAAAGGCTTTCTGAAAGTCCAGGAACCTCATGTCTCCTGCTTTGCCCCATGGGCATTTTAACCCTCCAGACCCATTGGGTAACAGTGTGAAGTACAGAGGGAAACTGAGGCATGCATAGAATTATTTAAAAATGTTACAGAAAATTCCCACTTTATTAAGGTCTGGTACATTTTAAACCTGATGCTGCACATGGAAATGTGTCCAGCTGTCTCTCAGGCATGGGCCATGCCCCTTGTGTGCTCCTTTCTCCCCAGTATCACACTTGTGACAGAGTGCTCCCAAGCAGGTCACAGCTGGGCACCTGGGAACAGAGCTGAGCCTCCCCTGAGCACAGCCAAGGTCACTGACTCTCAGGAGAACTGGTGGCTTTCTTAAAGTCCCAGCTCCTGGAGTCATGTGAATTTGTGAGAATTCCAGTTTTTGCTTAGCCAATGAAGTCAGTGTCTAGTGCTCATGGCTGGGACCTATATAAGAAAAAGACCCCCAGATCAGGACTGCAGCTCCATGGAGGGATAAATAAAGAACCCAAACTGATCAGTTTTGTAATCCCATGATTTTGGGGGCCTCACTTCTGAGCTCTGAAGCTGGTGACGCTGCATAGATGGTGGGCTCTGTGTGCCTATTAGCTCCAAAGTACGCCAGCAACAAGCAGCACAGAGATGTCCTCTGAAGTAGCTGCCACTGTTAATGAGGGGAGCTGCAAGGCTTAGCTGAGCCACTGGGTGGGAAAGGGTGGGTTGTGGGGTGGGATGCTGGGTGGGGCAGGGCAGGCTGGAGAGAGTGAGGTGGAAAGTGGGGAAGACTGACTGGGCGGGGGGAGGGAAGGCTGGCTGAGGGTGTCAGGGAAGGCTTGTGGGGAAGGGGGTGGGGCGGTGGCAGCAGCAGGTGCTGGAAGGAGGGTGGCAGGCACTGGGTGGGAAGTTGAGGGGGTGTTGGTTGCGGGAGGCTGGGTTGGGGGAAGCAGGTGCTGGGTGGGAAAAATTGGGGGGCTGAGACATGGGGGGCATGGGCGGTGGGCTAGGAGGCGCAAAGGCTAGGCTGGGATTGGCAGATGCCTGGCAGGGAAGGCTGGGCTGGTGGGGTGGGGAAGGCCACGGGCACTTTGCTTGGCCTTTCCACACAGCATCTGTCTGTCCAGCCCTCTTATCAGGGCGTGGCCTTGCTTGCTGATCAGTCTTCAGAGGCTGCTGCTGCAGTGCAAAGGCAATCCAGAGCTGGATTAACCTGACTGCTTCTGCCCCATGGCTCAGTGGACACCCTGCACGAGAGCCGGCAGAGGGACCCTTGCGTCCTGAGCAAAGCTCCCTGCCAAGGGGTTCTCCCAGGCAGCCTTTCCTTCTGTGCCAGAGCTTTGGGGTGAGAGGAGATGGCTGCCCTGGCAGGAATCTGGGGCCCATTGATCCAACACCCTTTGTCCCTTGGGTGGCTGTTAACAGCATCACGGGCTCGTCTGTGAGCCTGTGTGGGATAGAGGGCGGCTGCTCTTCATTGATCCCTCGTTATCTGTAGGCTCTCCCTGGCCGATAAGGGGGCTACAGGGTGAGGGCAGGGCGGGGCCTGGAGCCTGAGCTTTGGCAACCTGCCACCGACTGCCATGCCGGTGTTACGGTAACACCAGGACTCTGATTTGAACTCTGCTTCATGCTGTCACCTTGGGCCTGGAGCTTCGCCACCTGGCGTTCGCCTGAAGGGGGCGAGTGGTTTTCTTCAAATGGTTGAGCCAGCTCAGCAGCCTGTAACTAGACTCCTAATAGAATCAAAATTATAGTGGAAAGAGGAGGAAGTGCAATTAGCATGTAAAGCCCTCACAAGAGGTGGGGGGGGGCATGCCACCAAAGATTAATACCCATCCCCAGCCTCTCTCCCTTCACAGCGTTTTGGAACCCATGTCCCTTGCCTAGTGAGTGCTACTTAATTGATGGCGAGTCCCTCCATCATAACAAAAGGCCAAGTACAGTTCCCCTGTCCTTGATTCCCATAATCAGGGTAATAACAATTTATTCTTCCTGCCCCAATAACAGAGACAATGGGGATCCCACAGCAGCCAAAGTGACCATTTGGGCAGCTATGGCCTCATTCTAGGCGGGCTGGGTGTGCCTATGCAAATGAGATCGGCCCCTGAAGTTCTTTTCCTCAACTTGCTACACCTCACCACCAGATGTCAGGGTGGAGCTCATCCCGATTCTGCTTACAAGAGGAAAGTGATCAGGAACAGTCAGCATGGATTCACCAAGCGCAAGTCATGCCTGACTAATCTAATTGCCTTCTATGATGAGATAACTGGCTCTGTGGATGAGGGGAAAGCAGTGGATGTGTTATTCCTTGACTTTAGCAAAGCTTTTGACATGGTCTCCCACAATATTCTTGCCAGCAAGTAAAAGAAGTATGGGCTGGATGAACGGACTATAAGGTGGATAGAAAGCTGGCTAGACTGTCGGGCTCAATGGGTGGTGATCAATGGCTCCATGTCTAGTTGGCAGCCAGTATCAAGTGGAGTGCCCCAAGGGTCGGTCTTGGGTTCGGTTTTGTTCAGTATCTTCATTAATGATCTGGAGGATGGCGTGGATTGCACCCTCAGCAAGTTTGCAGATGACACTAAACTGGGAGGAGAAGTAGATAGGTTGGAGGGTAGGGATAGGATACAGAGGGACCTAGACAAGTTGGAGGATTGTGCCAAAAGAAATCTGATGAGGTTCAACAAGGACAAGTGCAGAGTCCTGCACTTCGGAGGGAAGAATCCCATGCACCGCTGCAGACTAGGGACCAAAAGGCTCGGCCGCAGTTCTGCAGAAAAGGACCTATGGGTTACAGTGGACGAGAAGCTGGATATGAGTCAGCAGTGTGCCCTTGTTGCCAAGAAGGCCAATGGCATTTTGGGATGTATAAGTAGGGGCATTGCCAGCAGATCGAGGGACGTGATCGTTCCCCTCTACTCGACATTGGTGAGGCCTCATCTGGACTACTGTGTCCACTTTTGGGCCCCACACTACAAGAAGGATGTGAAAAAATCGGAAAACGTCCAGCGGAGGGCAACAAGAATGATTAGGGGACTTATGAGGAGAGGCTGAGGGAACTGGGATTGTTTAGTCTGCGGAAGAGAAGAAGGAGGGGGGGATTTGATAGCTGCTTTCAACTACCTGAAAGGGGGTTCCAAAGAGGATGGCTCTAGACTGTTCTCAGTGGTAGCTGATGACAGAACAAGGAGTAATGGTCTCCAGTTGCAGTGGGGGAGGTTTAGGTTGGATATTAAGAAAAACTTTTTCACTAGGAGGGTGGTGAAGCCCTGGAATGGGTTACCTAGGGAGGTGGTGGAATCTCCTTCCTTAGAGGTTTTTAAGGTCAGGCTTGACAAAGCCCTGGCTGGGATGATTTAGTTGGGGATTGGTCCTGCTTTGAGCAGGGGGTTGGACTAAATGACCTCCTGAGGTCCCTTCCAACCCCGATATTCTATGATAAGTCTCTGCCTGCGCTAGAGCTTAAGTCTTTGCAGTTAATGTAACCCTTCTGAAACAGGAGGGAAGTTACTCAATGTTCCAGCTGAGGCCACGTCTATATTGGGAGCATTTTGCCAGTACAGGTAAACTAGTGTGGACATAGAAGAGCACTACTGTCCCCCACTGAATGAAGAACCTTTACCCTTAGAAAAGAGCAAGAATACAAAGAGGACGAACCCACTGCTCAGGCTTGCTCTGCATGGCTTTTCTATCACTATAGCGATGTTGGCTAGGGGTGTGATTCCTAACCAATACCATCATACCAGTACATCATCTTAACTCATGGAGGCAGTCATACCAGTATAAGTGTGCTTATACCTGTACAACTAATATACACTAGCACTGGAGAGCTTAAAATAAGATACTAGACTGAGAGGACAAAAGAAAGGAGCAGATTCTCCTCTTAAATATACAGCATTCTCGCCCAGGATAGAAGACTGCGAAGAGGGACTTGCAGACAGATGTACACTGAATAGAGTTATTAGCAAGATGAAAAAAGATGGCTTAGCAGCTCTCCTGCTCTGATTGCAAAGTAAAGAATTAACTGCAACATCAGATCACTTCTGCTTTGGCCAGCCAGAAGGCATCCATCTAACACTGGCTGCATTTGCTCCATGGCCTGAAGTGGGAAGTAAATAGCCTGGTCCCATGAGTGAACTGTTGGAAGAGAATAGGATCCCATCACTGAGCTAGGTATTCTGAAGAACCTGTTTCACCTTTCTTCAGGGTAAATGCACTGATCAGAAGGGCATTACTAAATATGAACTGGATGCTTTTACTAAGTGGTAAATGGATGAGCGATATAAATATGAAATCAAGACGGCTTCTTCCAGCCTAATAGCAAGTGAAGGCATCCTTCTAGCAAAAGGCAGCACAGCATACCGAGCTCACCATGCATAAGCATTTACAAAAATATGATTTCCCAAGTGCATTAGAGACCTTAACATCCCATCCTACCTTCAGAGTAACAGCCATGTTAGTCTGTATTTGCAAAAAGAAAAGGAGGACTTGTGGCACCTTAGAGACTAACCAATTTATTTGAGCATAAGCTTCCGTGAGCTACAGCTCACTTCATCGGATGCATCCTACCTTCCTGCACTTTATCAGATGATAGGGAAACCAACAGGCCCTGATTCGATGATACTTATCATAGGGACATTGTATTAACCTCTCTGGATCCAAAGCATCAACTGGAAGAGAAGGAATAAAAAGACAAAAGAAAACATTCTGTAAAACAAGATCTAAGTTTATCATCAACACAATTAACAAGAGTGGAAGCATACTAGGTACTGGAGCTGCCCTCTAACGGGGTTAAGCTATCAATTTTTAATAGCCGAGACAAAAATGCTAAACTGCTAAGTTGGCACTCATTGTGTGTACCCAACCAAATTCACTTCGGATTTTGGGTGAGTGGAATATTCCATTAAAAATGAGGAAAGCGCAATCAGTAGTGCATATTAATGACTATACTTATGCAGAACAGTGAGCTGGAAATAAACATTACTATAAAAACCCTTGAAGCTACCAAATTAACTAGTTGTACAGCAGTGACATGCTAAGGATTGGCAGAAGCACGGCATTCTGAAGTAAATCCTTTTGCATTTACCTTCAGACTCCAAGGCCATCTCTGCTGGATTTAGAAAAACATCAAACTCAAACAAACATGTCTGGAGTTAAGGATGCAATTTGCACTACAGTGCACTTGGCCCTGTAAAGTGCAGAGGTTGGCAGGTGCTTAAGAGCCCAAGACTCTCTGAACATAGTGAGGGCCTAAGTCACAGGCACTTTTTGAAAATGTTCCCTCCTAGTCCATACTATGACCCAGAGACAGGCACGAGTCACCTTAATCACTTAACAGTTACACAGAAGGGACAAGGTAGGGGAGGACCAACTTCTGAAAGTGAGACACACAAGATTTCAAGCATACATAGACCTCTTCTTCAGGATTCAGTTTGTGTCCATGCAGCAGTTTTCTTGCCATCACAAATGTGTCTCCCCTCACACCTTCCATGCTATTTATCCGCATTTGTATCAATGTACAGAGGGCAAGCACAGAAGGAACATGGGCCAACGGACTGTGGGAGGTTTTCTAGATAGCTGGAAGTAAGGAGGACGGGCCAGATTGATTACATAAATCAGTATTTTTCAACCTTTTTGATACCAGGGACCAGCTTAGAATCATTGAATATCAGGGTTGGAAGGGACCTCAGGAGGTCATCTAGTCCAACCCCCTGCTCAGAGCAAGACCAACACCAACTAAATCATCCAAGCCAAGGCTCTGTCAAGCCGGGCCTTAAAAACCTCTAAGGATGGAGTTTCCACCATCTCCCTAGGGAACCCATTCCAGTGTTTCACCACCCTCCTAGTGAAATAGTGTTTCCTAATATCCAACCTAGACCTCCCCCGCTGCAACTTGAGACCATTGCTTCTTGTTCTGTCATCTGCCACCACTTTGAACAGCCTAGCTCCATCCTCTTTGGAACCCCCTTTCAGGTAGTTAAAGGCTGCTATCAGATTCCCCCTCACTCTTCTCTTCTGCAGACTAAATAACCCCAGTTCCCTCAGCCTCTCCTCATAAGTCATGTGCCCCAGCTCCTTAATAATTTTCGTTGCCCTCCGCTGGACTCCCTCCAATTTGTGCACATCTGTTCTGTAGTGGGGGGACCAAAACTGGACGCAACACTCCAGGTGTGGCCTCACCAGTGCCAAATGGAGGGGAATAACCACTTCCCTCCATCTGCTGGCAATGCTCCTACTAATACAGCCCAATATACCATTGGCCTTCTTGGCAACAAGGGCACACTGCTGACTCATATCCAGCTTCTCATCCACTGTCATCCCCAGGTCCTTTTCTGCAGAACTGCTGCTTAGCCAGTCGGTCCCCTGTCTGTAGCAGTGCATGGGATTTCCTTCCTTCCTTCCTTAGTGCAGAACTCTGTACTTGTCCTTGTTGAACCTTATCAGATTTCTCTTGGCCCAATCCTCCAATTTGTCTAGGTCCTTCTGTATCCTATCTCTCCCCTCCAGCGTATCCACCACTCCTCCCAGTTTAGTATCATCCGCAAATTTGCTGAGAGTGCAATCCACACCATCCTCCAGATCATTTATGAAGATATTGAACAAAACTGGCCCCAGGACCGACCCCTGGGGCACTCCACTTGACACCGGCTGCCAACTAGACATGGAGCCATTGATCACTACCCGTTGAGCCCGACAATCTAGACAGCTTTCTACCCACCTTATAGTGCATTCATCCAGCCCATACTTCCTTAACTTGCTGACAAGAATACTATGGGAGACCGTGTCAAAAGCTTTGCTAAAGTCTAGAAACAATACATCCACTGCTTTCCCTTCATCCACAGAACCAGTAATCTCATCATAAAAGGCGAATAGATTAGTCAGGCATGACCTTCCCTTGGTGAATCCATGCTGGCTGTTCCTGATCACTTTCCTCTCCTCTAAGTGCTTCAGGATTGATTCTTTGAGGACCTGCTCCATGATTTTTCCAGGGACTGAGGTGAGGCTGACTGGCCTGTAGTTCCCAGGATCCTCCTTCTTCCCTTTCTTAAAGATTGGCACTACATTAGCCTTTTTCCAATCTTTTGAAGATTTTCTTCTTCAAAGCATTTTACACACATGTTTTCTAACTCTCTGCTTCAAATAAAAGCCATTATTGACAGACAATTATATTTTTCCGTCACAGCACAGACAAATAGGAGAGTGAAGAGAACACAGTTTATTAATGGGATTTTAAGCAGGTTCTCGTATGGAAAAAAAAATTAAAGATCCAGCACTCAAAAGATGACTCTGCTTAGCTGTGTGCCTTGTGGCTTAAAGCAGAATTCCAAGAACATTACTTTGCTTTTTGAAATGGTTTCTCAATTAATGACAACTCAAAATATCTGCTTCCACCTAGTGGTGCGGGTTTGCATAACATGTGTTGTTTGTATTCCCTGTTTTCGATATCTTTGCCTGAAAGATAAAATACATCAGAATCTACTGAGACAATTCACACTTCTGCACAAAGCCACAACAGCACTAAGAATGTATATCTTTGTTAGCAAATAGGATCGTTAGGGAGAAGGAAAAGGATAATCTCAGAAAGAGGCTCTCTCTTTCTCCTTCACTTTATTCTATCTAGGTTTTTCTACTGTTCTCATCAATGAAGTATCTGAGTAGCTTCCTCTAGTACATTAATAATATAACTCACATCTGTCATGGTAATATCTTTTATTGGACTAACTTCTGTTGGTGAAAGGAGTGCACAGAGTTCTCCTTCAGGTCCTTGAAAGGTTATTTATTTCACCAACAGAAGCTGGTCCAACAGAAGATATTACCTCAGCTAGGGTGACCAGATGTCCTAAGTTTATAGGGACAGTCCAGATATTCAGGGTTTAGGCGCCTATCAATCCCACCCCACCCCCATCACGATTTTTCATACTCACTATCTGGTCACCCTATCCCTCACCCACCTTGTCTCTCTAATAGCCTCGGAATGACATGGGAGTTTGTTCTCCTGTCACAGACTGTCCCCTGAGAAAGCTCTATCTACTGCACAGACAAGCCTCATCCTTAGAGTAGAACACTTCATGGTGCCTGAGAAATAGGCCCTGTCAGCCACACCCCTAATCCCAGGGATTTACCTGATATTTTAGATATACTGGGCCCTGGCCACTGAGCCCCTGGAAGAGAAGGACTGCGACCTGGAACCTGACTTGATGTGTTCACGTTGCAGAAGTATGTACACAGTGTTGGAAGGCAAACAACAAACAACACTTCAATGGTCACTGAATGAGGGGCCTGTGGAAAAAAATACTACCATTGTGCAATTAAAGACTGTGTCAAAATGCACGTGCACAGTACTCAGACTCCCTGAATCCTGGCATTTCCGAACTTTCCATTGCTCAGTTTTGCAAACTTACTAATTGTTATTTTCATGCAGATTTTTATGTATTTGTTGGGCGTCTAAAGATATAAAAATACCGACATCGGTTCATATCATTGTCACGCAAACATCCCCATTTCATTGTTTGTTTTTAAAGAAAAAAGTACAGGGCTAGGTTCTGGCAATTTCTGTACTGAGCTGTAAAGAAAGATATTTTTAAGGGTTTTGAACTGTCGAAACAGAGGCACAGAGATTGTCTCACACAGGGAGGAGTGGGTGATGCAGTGCACACTTTCCCAAGCCAGCAGAGCTGCTGGACCCCAAGAGATTCCCCCTCTATTCCGGAGTCAACCTTTGCCAGAAGCAAGCAGACAGAAGGACAAAAGTAGCTCTCCATTTTAATAAAGGCTCTTGTAACTTCCTGGGTAAACTGGTCCCTTCCATTCTTTAGCTGACTATTACTCAGGCTCTTTTCTTACTGGCAAACTTGAATTTAGATTTTTCTACATTATGGCCAGTCTTTATCGTCTCTCTTGTAAACTTGAATATGCCAATCCCTGAGACAACATACTTTCTTGTTTTTTCCTGATTCGGCAATCATTGCTCTGGGGATTGAGCTCCCATTTAAGGTACTTTTAATGATGACCCCCAGTCCTTTATTTCATCTATCAGGATGTTCAAAGAGAGCAGCTACCCTTCACTGAACGCCACTGCTCTGACTTTGGATTCCCTTGTAGAATGTGTGGGGCTGGGGTAGTTGTCTCAGCTGGATTCTTAATCCAGAGGAAAGACGCTCTCCCCTGTTCAATCAAGATCAGGAATGGCACATAGATTTGGGAGAAAAAGTACATTTTACTTTTACTCTATTTTCTTATTTCTCAAAAGGAACAGTACAACAAAGATAAAAACATTGTGAATAATCAATATAGGTATTGATGTATCTCGTCTGAAATGGGACAGCTGCTCTTCTACTCTCGGGATGGATGCTATATCAATAGATAAGATAAAAAGACAGGCCTAACTGAGAGACTGAACCCATATGAGGGCCAAATTCTGCTCCTCCGTTACATGAGTATGTCGCTCCCCGACTAGGGCCCAAATCTGTGTAAAGAAGAGTAAATCTGGTCCCGAGGGAGTATCGAACAACTTCCAAACTGTATAAGAAGGGTGGTTGAGTCTAAACTATAAAGACAGTTCCAAATATGGACCGCAGTTCAGGAAAGCAGCCTTATTCATCCGAGCATATGATCTAAGAAAATTCTGAAAATGTGTATCTTAGATCATGGTCATAATTTTAAAAAATTAATTGACACAGCGGACACCATTCACATTTGAAACATAAAGTAGCTTAAAACTGTCCTAGCTTGAAGTGGTGTGAAACTGCTTCAGGAAATGTGGTCCTCTTACAAGTGTAGATGTGAGGTTGCATATATGGTAAAGCCTTGTATACAGAATACATGCTGATCTTAATCCTACAAATTTCCTAAACACTATACAGAATATCTAATTGCTTATGTTTAAATCCTAATCAGAGGAAAATTAAAATGATTTGTGCAAATAATTGAATTCTAAGGATTGTGTAACAACAAACACTCTTATTTTCTAGATCTACTGAGAGCTAGCTCTGAGAGAACAAAACAGTATTTTCAGTGTTTATGGTTCTTTACTGAAGCAGGTCTATTCTTTATCGAAGAACAGGAAAACAAAAGAATTCACAATATTGTTATCCCTTTTGACATGAGTAATTAGTGAATATTTTGGGTCTTGTGAGTTGTTTCCATTGGGGGAGAAATGGATGATGGAGTCAGGTATTTTTTTGACACAATCCTGCTTATTTACAAAGAATATACACAAAGTTCTATTTCCCTAACGACAGCAGGAATAGTTTCTTGGCTCACAATTCCAAGCCTCTTTCTATCCAGCAGTCTACCCTAAAGCGCGTGTGCGCTCTCTCTCTCTCTCTCTCTCTCTCTCAACTTTTTCTGAGATCACACTACAGATACTTCCCTGGGGCTCCTTTGTGCTTCTGCGGTGTCACACTCCCTCTCTTCCTCCCCCCGCCCGAACCCCATCTCCCTGCAGTTGCATTCAGACCCTAGTGAAAGCCCCTTCCACTGTATGGCTCAACTCCTAGTCCAACTTTACTTGATGGTGACTTCTATTAAGTCAGCCATCTGTTCCACAAAAGAGCTTGATTGTTTTTACATTGATCCTGAATAAAGGACAACTGGTATGCCCACCAGCCTCAATAAGGCTTCCCCTTTCCCCAGCATAACTACCTGTTTTCATGTTGTTTTTATAAATCTGTATCTTGTACATGTCCGCAAAACCCACAGCATTCTTTTATTTTTACTAACCTGAAACAGGATATTGAATGCATAATTTCAGTTACACCAATGTAAATCTGTGGTAATTCATTAGAATTAGTCCATATTTATCCTGGTGGCAAAATATGTTAGCACGTCACTAGAGAAAACATGACACTTTTTGATAATTGTTACTGTTGCCGGCACCCAGTGCCGAGAGGCTAAACAACAGCTGAGGTTGGTTCGTTACCCGGTGTGCTACATCCAATAATCACAACGGGGTGGAGAAGCAGAAAAGTTTATTTGCAGCTGCAAAAAGGTACAGGGAGAATAGAATCTCCAATCCTGCACCCAGAGCAGGAAGTTACACAGGCTTTTATACATCCTTTTTCCCAGCATACCTATCCAATAGCAAGCTGCCCTAAGTATCCATATAGCCAGCCAATCCAGTTCCCAGCTAGTGCCCTTGTTCTCTGTATCATTTGTTAAACTATACATAAAGCTGCTTTAGTCAGCATTGTTCTTCCATATCTGCCCTGTTTGGCCTTGTTTAGTTTCAGGCAGTCTGACTCTGCAACATATTGTTGCAGATCCTCAGCATAACTGCTGCGAGTGCCTCCAGGCGCGGGGGCCAAGGACACTTGGGCCTAGTATGCAGAGCTGCTGCGAGTGCTTCCAGGCGGGCGGGGGGGTGGGGGGGGGGAAGGACACCTGGACCTAGTGCGAGGGGGCCTCATCGACACTCGTGGTCTTCCATCCCCTCGAGTTACCTAGTGGCCATGCCCCAGTGTCCCCACTGAACTCCCACATCTGAACTCCCAGCCAGAGCCCGTACGTGCTCCACCACTAGAGGCCCTGATGCAGCAAGCCACCCCCATACAGCAAAACAAAACTACTTCCCACATGGCATTAGGATGGCAAACGATAATAGAGAAAGATGAGAACTTGCTATAACAGGGGTTCTCAAACTTCATTGCACCACGACCCCCTTCTGACAACAAAAATTACTTCGCGACCCCAGGAGGGAGAACCAAACCCTGAGCCCGCCCAAGCCCTAGCTCCCCCGGGCCAGAAGGGGCCAAAGTCAAAACCCAAGGGCTTCAGGCCCAGGCAGGGGGCGGGGGGAGCTGTAACCTGATCCCAGGGCTGAAGCCCAAGTCTCAGCCCTGCTGCCCAGGGCTCAGGCTTGGGCTTCAGCCCTGGGCCCAGGCAAGTCTAACTCCAGCCCTGGCGACCCTATTAAAAAGTCCACGCTACCTCTACCACTACCCGACCGCAGAAAACGTCTCATTGAAAAGCGGCTCTCTGACAAGGCCCCCTTTGTGCACCGGAAAGTGATCTCAGCAGGATTCGAATTAAATCCCATTTCCTTTACCCTTTTTAGGAACACTAGTACAGCTGCTTCAGTCTCCAGAGTGCTTTAGAAGCATTCCCAAGAGCACCGGTGTGAGACAAGTCATCCCGTCGTACTCGTGGGGGAAAAGGCGGGCACACACAGCCTGACCCATTTCAGGCAAGTCACTTAATACTGAGAAAACTCTCTGGAGTCCTGCTAGAAGCTGCCGTTACGCAATAATGCTGAATTTACTCCATTTGCTTTTCCATGACAATCGTGTGATGCCACAAACCCAGGATAATGACACCATAGCAGGCTCAAATTCAAGGAGAGGAAGAACTGGGTTACAGTCTATGCATATATTTTATTCTCATGCAGAGACCCAATAACAACAATTGTATCTAACTCACTGATCCCCACTCCTCCAGCATCTGGACATCCCCTCACAGTCAGACCCCCCTGCTGAGCTCAATCTCCCCGCAACTCAACCCCCTCCCCCCACTGAGCCCCAACTACCTTCACCTGGACCCCCAATGCAGAATCCCATTACCTTTGCAGCCAGAACCCCCAACAAGCTCCTGGGCATCCAGATCACCCACTGAGCCGCCAGCTCCCAGATTGCCCCACACAGAACTCCCTCACCCCACAGTTGGATTCGTTCCAACTCGGATCCTGCCTTGTGAGCCTCCCTGTCCACACCTGTTGCACCTGGCATGGTGGGGTGTTTCTGGGGCAGACCCAATCCTTGCATTGTGTCAGGGTTGGGTACAGCCTCACCGGTGAGTCCGTGTCCCCTGGGGGCGGGGGCGGGGGAGGAGGAGGCGGCTGCACAATGATCTCCCACCTCTGTGCAGCCAGTGGCTTGTGCTCTCCAATGCCATGCTGGAGCCTCCACATTTAATTAACAAATAAAATTTGCAGAATTTTAAAATATTGTGCGCAGAATTTTTCAATTTTGGGTGTAGAATGCCCTTAGCAGTACTGGGCGCACACCTACAAGGCAGTACCATGGCTGAAACAGAGCACTCCAACTAAAGGTACAGCAGCCATGATGCAGGTCCACTTCTGCTATTACAGATTCACACGTTGTCAAATTGTTGTGTTCAGCTGTACAACAAAAGGATTTCACCAGAGCTGACGTGATACCCCTACTCATGGTGATTTCCACAACCACACAGGAGAACAAAACTCGTTTTCTAACCTCCTTCTATATGACACTAAGTCCCAGTTATCACTAGGCCCCTTCTCTACAAATCCCTTTAAATGCGTGGACCTCAAAATGCATACAATTGTTTCAAGAGCTCTAGTTCTCAATTACTGATATAAATTAAGCAACCTCATTTTCCTTTCTACAGTATGCAGAAGATTGTTTCCCCCCACCCCCTTCCAAAACTTAGATATTTATTTCCGAATCAGCATGAATGAGATCTAGCATAAAGCACATTCCGGTTTCTGAGAGCTTGCCTAAATACCCATTTCTGTTCCCACTCTTTTGTCATTGACTTTAATGGAAGTGGATTGGGCTCTAAACTAATAATCTACATTGAATGCTCATCACTTAATCTCATAATTTAAAACCAAATTAAGCCCTCCCAACCTGATCACCATTGATTGAGGAAACAATTTAGATGCCAACTTGAAAAATCCCTTTCTAGAATACTAAAGAAAATAAATGCAAAGCCTAACTTTCCAGCTGAACCACTAGGAACTTTTATCCCATAAGGAATATTGGTTGTGAGCCAATTTTCAGTCTATTTTGCAAACCATTTTCATGAACTCTAGCCTAACCTACAATGAACAATGTATTACATATTTAGTGAAGATTAATTGTAAAGAGGTTCCTTGATCAATTTTACTCTTATTCCATACAGACATTCAGTTTTAAATAATTTTAGCAGACAACTATATGGGTAAAGGACTTTTCAAGAAAAAACTTTTTTGAAAAAAAATCAGTCTTCATAAAAATGTCAGAACAAGATATCAAAGTGTCAAAACATTTCTAGAGACAAAAATATACCCAGGCCATCTTACAAAACCTCAGACAGCAATACGTACGTCAGTCTCTCATAGCTTTACGTGAACAAATATTACAGTCAAATTATACGTCTCCTCCTGGCCCAGGTGAACCAAAATATGCTGTTTACTGTCCAATACCTTCACTTTACGTAAGCTTAAGCTTCCAATGAGAAGGTCAATTACTTGCTGGGATAATAAATGCCAAGGTTTTGCCTGATCCAGTCTTTGCAGCTCCAAGTACATCTTTACCTTGCAATGATAAGCCTATGGTCTGCCTCTGTATCTCAGTAACCATGCGATACTGTGCTTCTTGCAAACCTAGTATTTGGGAGAGAAAAAAAAAGATTCTTACTTTTTGCCTTGGATAATGATACATTTTCCCATAAGGAAAAATACTGCAGGTGGCAACATTATCTTGGAACTCTGATATTTAAAAACAAAAACTCCTGAAACAGCCAATGAAGAAGACTGAGGAAAATTGGTCTTTTATTCAAATACTTTCTGAAGAACTGTTGGTGTACTTACCTTTCAGTGTTTTGTTTGACAATGGGAAATCTGAAAATCTTTCAATTTCATTTGGGCTGATCTGAAACAAAAGGATTTAATCAATGCTAGAATATAAGAATACCATGGGATTGAAATGATATCCTTTTCGTTTGCTGGTAACGTTGGTAGAATTTTTAGTGGGTTAATTCTAGGAGTACCTGGCAATCAACCGCAACCAGCTCACTGGAGGTAAAAGGTCTACACATAGGCATAGTTTGACTTCTACATTTGGGGGGCCAGCTTCAGTCAGGCCAACAGGACTCTGCATGGGGGGAGGGGGATGCGCAAATTCTACAACTGTCAAGGCCTGCAGTTTGGGGAGGAGGGGCAACCCTCCCACCCCACAAACTACACCCTTGCATCTACATGAGGTTTACCTAACCCTGACAATTTTTCCTAATCTAGACACATTTTAAAATGTGGAAAGTGGAGCAAAAGATGCACTTATCATGGCTCTCTTATGTACAGTAGCAGTTCAATCTAAGGTCTTCAGAGACATCCAATTGTAAGGATAATCTAAGATACATAATCAAGGTTTAAGCATTCCATATGCTGCTTTCCAAAAAGCCCAAGCCATGACATGCAATTAAATGTTCATACTAAATAGATGATAAAACAATATCAAACCTAGGAGCAGAATTTCTCTAGATTTTTCTGAAGCTGTCCCACCACTGGGGACTCTCTGCTTCTCTCCCTCCCACATCCCCAGGGCCCCTGTGCTTCCCCACTTCCACCCCTCGACTGACCTCTTCCTTGCCTGCCCACCCCCAGACACCCTAGTGCAGTGGAGGAAATAGACCGCAGGAGCTGGAGGAGGGCACCTGCATGGCGCAGCAGGTAAGAGCTCCAACTATGTGCCACGAACAGACCTCTGGTATGGAACTCGAGATGGGGGTGCCCCTCCACCCTCCCTAAATGGCAGTCCTGCCCAAGGCTCCCACGGCTTCCCCACAGCTGTTTGTGTCATCCCCACACCTTTGCAGGGCGGGTGCAGCAACAGGGGCAAGAGTCGCGCACTGGCTGTATGGAGGTGGGAGATCACCCTGAAGCCCCCCGCCTCCCCTGAGACATGGACTCAGAGGTGAGGCTGCACCCGACCCTGACACAGTGCCAGGGCTGAGCCTCTCCAGAAACATGCAGGGACTCTGCCCATCTGCACTGAGCTGTAATGTATCTATAGCCTGAAAAAGAAAACTCAGAGAGAAGGGAAGAAGCAGCTGATAGGGATGGGAGAGAATGGGGATGGACGGATGGAGAGAATGGTATTGGTTTCCTCTAACTAGACAGCAGGGATGGGTTTGTGTCTTGGAGAGAAGATGGTTTCCATTTTTCTCAGCAGACTGGGAAACCATCAAATTAAAGAGGCACTTTGTAGCCAAGTCTAACAGAAAAATGTGTGAGTCTCAAATAACATTCAGGGACAACACCTGAGCAGGAAGCCCTTCTCCTCCACCGGTAGTGAAGTAAAAGGGGTGGGATTTGGCGTTCCCACCATAGCACAGCCCTTGGACTCCACTGAGTAGGAAAGGAATCATTTGAAGCAAAGTCTGGTTAGTAGGTTTAGTCCTCTGGTTATTAGATGTGTGGTTGTGACTCTTGATAACACTTTATGATCATCTGGTGCCTTTTATCCAGAAGGATTTCAGTGCTTTACACATGGTATTATTTTATCCTTTGCTGAATTGCAGCCAGGCCTTGGATGGAACATGTCTGGCAACCTTCACTACATGTGGGGTGAAGCGCAGAGTAATCTATCTATTTGAGACTGCTGTGTGGGCATGAGTGTATGCTTTCCTCGATTAAGCTTGTTTCACTCTTGTGAGCAAAACCCATAATTGGTGGTGTATTCTTGTATTGGGTTTTGTCACGTTTGCGATGGAGCACACTATGAGACTGAGTACAGCAGCGATAAACTTTCTGTTATTACTAGGGCCCTACCAAAATTCACAGTCCATTCTGGTCAATTTCATGGCCATAGGATTTGAAAATAAGACAATTTCACATTTTCGGAAGTTTCCCCTGAAATTTCAGGCTGTTGTAATAGTGGGGGCCCCAACCCAAAAGGGGATGGGGGAGTGTTGCAAGGCTGCTCTAGGGGCATTGCAGGATTGACACCCTCACTTCTGTGCTGCCTTCAGCAGGGATGGAGACCCCCTGCATCCAGACCTACCCCCACAGAGTCCCCCCTGCATCTGGATCTGTGCTGAGCTCCCCCTCCCTGCATCCAGATCCATGCTCTGACTAGCCCCCTGCACCTGGACCATCCCAAATGAGCCCCCCATCCTACTGAAACCCCCAGCACCTGGACCCTCATGCTGAGTCCTCAGCACCCAACCTCCCCTGCTGACCCCCAACCACCTTCATCTGGACCCCCTGCACAGTCCCTTTCCCCCTGCACCCGGAACCCTCACTTCTGAGTCCCGGCCTGCAACCAACATGCGCAAATTAGGGCCCGCGGGACCGGCCTGTCCGGCCCGCCTGAGCTCCCGGCCAAGGAGGCGAGCCCCGGCCCCTCCCCCGACCGCCCTCCCCCCATCTCCACCCCATCCAATGCCCCCGGCTCCCTGACTCTGTCCACAAACCCCTGCCCCTCATCCAATCCCGCCCCCCGCTCGCCGGAGCCGGTCCCGCCGCTGCAACGCTCCATGGCAGGAGCAGCGGGCAGAGGGCGAGCGGCTGCGGGGGAGGGGCCGGGGTTCGCTCCCCGGCCGGGAGCTCAGGCGGCCGGACAGGACGTGGGCAAACGACGTCTGGCCCGCAGGACCGTCCTGTCCAATCCCCGGCCCCTCCCCCGCTGCCTCCCCTCCCCCGGGGTGTGGATAGGGGACAGGGAGTGGGGGGGTTTGGGGTCCCGGGGGCAGTTAGGGTGCGGGGATCTCCGGAGGGGGCGGTCAGGGGACAGGGAGCAGGGGGCTGGATGGTTCGGGGATTCTGAGGGGGGCAGTCAGGGGGCGGGAAGTGGGAGGGGGTGGATAAGGGTGGGGGCCATGCTATTTGGGGAGGCCCAGCCTTCCCTACCCGGCCCTCCATACTATTTTACAACCCCATGTGGCCCTCGGGCCAAAAAGTTTGCCCACCCCTGCCTTAGTGACACAGTGGGCCTGGCTCATGGCTCTGAGAGTGAAGGCGCAGCCTGGCCAGTTGGAAACTGGTCCATGAGATCTCTGTGCTTCTCTGAGCCATGTGGCTCCTGATCATCGTCAGCTCTCAGACACGCCAGCATGACCCCCGGTCTGAGTCCTGTAGGCCTAGAGAGCGCTAAGCCCCTGCTGTGCCCTGTGATTCTGCTGCAGAGAACGACAACCTCCGGCCTTCTCAGTGCAGCTCTCCCCTCTCCTGCCTGGGAGCTGACCCTTAAAGCACGCTTCCCCGGATTTGTATTAGGCGTGTTTTGTAGGTTGTGAAACTGAGGCACAGAGAGGCCAAATGACTCTCCCAAAGTCACAGAGGGAGTTGGTGGCAGAGCTGAGCATGACAACCTGGAGTCCTGGTCCCCTGCCCACCAGGGGAGATGGTGCTCCACAACCCCCCGTGTCTTATCTGGTTTGACCTACATGGTTCCAGAGAAGGCCTGGCTGTTCATCTGCCTTTGTCAGGGCAATGTGCATGAAAGGCCAGGATTCCCTGAGCCTGGGAGGGAATCTGTTACCCTGAGTAATGGTGGGGCAGAAGGGGATTGAAGGCCAGAGCCTGAGAGGTGAGAGTCGAGAGGCTGCTCCCCTGTGTCCACTGCTAACTCTCCCCCTTGAGCGTGTTGCTTTGGGCCAGGTCTGGCAGAGCTGCACCCAGTAGCGGGTTTGCGGTGGCCGTGGCGTCTCCAATGAAAGGCCGAGTATTAATAACAGGTGCCCACCATACCGGCGAGCTGCCTGACTGCCAGCGTCACACCAGTGCTGCTGCCGAGCTCTGCTGTGGGTCCAGGGCCAGGAAACGTGCTCGGGAATGGGCATTCGTGCAGCCCGCGGAGCTAACCTAGGGGCGGCTGTGTGTGAGGAGCCCAGCTTGGCTGTGCCAGGCCCCCTGTGTCCTAGTGCATGGGCAGCAATGCGGACGCACTGACGGCCAGGCGAGAGCAGAGCCTGGGTATTCGGGCTGCTGCTCACAGCTGGTGTGGACACGCTGCCTCCTTTGCTATGCGAGAGACATGCCTGGCACTTCCCATGCCAGACGCCCTGCGCAGCTCTCAGCAGGAGCCCGGCCTTGACACCCTGCTGCAGCTGCATTGCCTGCTCCTGCTGCTGCTGGAAGGGCAGATGCTGGTTCCTGATGGGGAGCATCTGGCAGTGCCCGTTCTCCTGGGGCCAGTCACCAGGGCAAAGTGTACTTGGCAACGAATTGAAAAGAGAAAATGGCAGAATGAATGCCAAGCCGGATACCAGTGCTTCTGGGAATGCCAGCCTGGGCCCCCAACTCCAGCTAAGGAGGGTGGCAGATCTCCTGCCTTCAGAAGCCTGTCTGTGGCCAACTCCCCCTTCTGTCTGAACAGCGGCATGCAATGCTGTCAGCCCCTCTGGGGGTGCAGTCAGCGTCCATCTCACAGTTGTCTTGTGGCTGATCTGCCCAGTGTGGGGGCTGCTTTATTGGGGCATTGAGTTCCCTCCTTTGCCCGGCACCAGCTCTCACTAAGGCTGTTGGCCTTCTGGAGCATCCTCCTTTGCATCTAGCTTGCAGCTGAAGGCACAAACCTCGTGCACAGGAGCAAGTTGACACCTCGCTGCCTCCCACCGGGCATTGCATCCTGTGCAGGGGTGAGGTCACTCCCTGAGCAGTTCTCCTCACAGGTCGCTGCTCCCCACTTGGAGTCTCTTTTTCGCATTGCCCTTCTCAGCTAATGTGTTGTGTGTGGACACAGCCCCTAATGTGAACAAAGACCTGGACCCTGCAGCTCCAGGCCAAGCCACGATTGAAGAGATGCCATCAGCGTGGGGCTCGCACCAGCTGCTGGGCAAGAGGGACCCTGGCTTTGATTCCACCTGGCAGTTTCTGTGGTCCTAGACAGCAGCAGGTTCAGGAGAGTGGGTGTTCTGCACTTGTTAGACTCTGCACTGAGCTATGGGAGTGGGCGGGGAGAGTGGGTGGGGCGGGGGGCTATGTCTACACTGCAGTGAACCCCACAGCTGGCCTGGGTCAGCTGACTTGGGCTGAGCGGCTATAAAACTGCTGGCTGGGGGACCTGTGCTCTGCTTCCCTGCAGAGAGGTGGGGGAAATCTCCTCCTCGGTTGCTAGGTGTGACTGCTCTGGCTTTTGGGCCTCCCCTTGTCTTTTCAGATCATCCACTGACACGGGTCAGTTTCAACCAGTCCTTAATGACCCATTCATTCAACTTCAGACAGCGTGACCCAACACCTCTTAAGAACGGCCATACAGGGTCAGACCAAAGGTCCATCCAGCCCGTATCCTGTCTTCCAGCAGTGCCAAGGTGCTGGAACTAGGAGTGCTGGGGGTGTGGCAGAACCCTCTTGCTTGAAGTGGTTTCCCTCATATAGTGCATTTAGTTCTGTTCAGTGGCTTTGAGCACCTCCACTATAAAAATGGTGCCAATGCCCCTACAGCAGTGGCCAGTGCCAGACGCTTCAGAGAGAATGACCAGAAGAAGGCAATTTCGAGTGATCCGTCCCCATCATCCAGTCCCAGGTTCTGGTGTTCGGTGGTTTAGGGACACCCAGAGCACGGGGTTGCATCCCTGACCATCTTGGCTAATAGTCATGGATGGACCTGTCCTCCAGGAACTTCTCTCATTCTTTTTGAACCCAGCTGTATTTCTGGCCTTCACAACATCCCCTGCCAATGAGTTCAACAGCTTGTCTGTGCACTGTGAAGAAGTACTTCCTTATGGTAGTTTTAACCCACTGCCGATAAATTTCATTGGGTGACCCCCTGGTTCTTCTGACACGTGAAGAGAGAACGAACATTTTCTTCTTCATTCTTTTCACACCACTCGTGATTTTATAGACCTCCCGTCGTTGTCAATTTTTCCAAGCTTGTGAAAAGTCCCAGTCTTTTTAATTTCCCCTCCTACGGGAAGCTGTTGTACCCCTTGTGTGCTCCTTTCTCCCCAATATCACACTTGTGACAGAGTGCTCCTAAGCAGGGCACAGCTGGGCACCTGGGAACAGAGCTGAGCCTCCCCTGAGCACAGCCAAGGTCACTGACTCTCAGGAGAACTGGTGGCTTTCTTAAAGTCCCAGCTCCTGGAGTCATGTGAATTTGTGAGAATTCCAGTTTTTGCTTAGCCAATGAAGTCAGTGTCTAGCGCTCATGGCTGGGGAGCACAGTCCAGCAGCTCCATGGAGAGATGAATAAAGAATCCAAACTGATCAGTTTTGTAATCCCACGATTTTGGGGGCCTCACTTCTGAGCTCTGAAGCTGGTGACGCTGCATAGATGGTGGGCTCTGTGTGCCTATTAGCTCCAAAGTACGCTAGCAACAACCAGCACAGAGATGTCCTCTGAAGTAGCTGACAGTGTTAATGAGGGGAGCTGCAAGGCTTAGCTGAGCCACTGGGTGGGAAAGGGTGGGTTGTGGGGTGGGATGCTGGGTGGGGCAGGGCAGGCTGGAGAGAGTGAGGTGGCAAGTGGGGAAGACTGATTGGGCGGCGGAGGGAAGGCTGGCTGAGGGTGTCAGGGAAGGCTTGTGGGGAAGGGGTTGGGGCGGTGGCAGCAGCAGGTGCTGGAAGGAGGGTGGCAGGCACTGGGTGGGAAGTTGAGGGGGTGTTGGTTGCGGGAGGCTGGGTTGGGGGAAGCAGGTGCTGGGTGGGAAAAATTGGGGGGCTGAGACATGGGGGGCATGGGCGGTGGGCTAGGAGGCACAAAGGCTAGGCTGGGATTGGCAGATGCCTGGCAGGGAAGGCTGGGCTGGTGGGGTGGGGAAGGCCACGGGCACTTTGCTTGGCCTTTCCACACAGCATCTGTCTGTCCAGCCCCGTTATCAGGGCGTGGCCTCGCTTGCTGATCAGTCTTCAGAGGCTGTTGCTGCAGTGCAAAGGCAATAAAGAGCTGGATTAACCTGACTGCTTCTGCTCCATGCCTCAGTGGGCATCCTGCATGAGAGCCGGCAGAGGGACCCTTGCATCCTTAGCAAAGCTCCCTGCCAAGGGGTTCTCCCAGGCAGCCTTTCCTTCTGTGCCAGAGCTTTGGGGTGAGAGGAGATGGCTGCCCTGGCAGGAATCTGGGGTGAGAGGAGATGGCTGCCCTGGCACGAATCTGGGTCCCATTGATCCAACACACTTTGTCCCTTGGGTGGCTGTTAACAGCATCACGGGCTCGTCTGTGAGCCTGTGTGGGATAGAGGGCGGCTGCAGTTCATTGATCCCTCACCCTCGTTATCTGTAGCCTCTTCCTGGCCGATAAGGGGGCTCGAGGGTGAGGGCAGGGCAGGGCCTGGAGCCTGAGCTTTGGCAACCTGCCACCGACTGCCATGCCGGTGTTACGGTAACACCAGGACTCTGATTTGAACTCTGCTTCATGCTGTCACCTTGGGCCTGGAGCTTCGCCACCTGGTGTTCGCCTGAAGGTGGCGAGTGGTTTTCTTCTAATGTCTGAGCCAAATCGGTGCAGCTGTTTGAGTCCCACAAGGTGGGTCTCTACGCTGTGATGTGGAGAATGAACTCCGCGGGTGGGGCAAGGGCTCTGCTGCTGGGGCAGCGGGGGCCTGCTCGCCAGGCCAGTTCTCTAAAGTCAGCCTTTGTATCTTAAGAACATAAGTGTAACCTTTCTGCCTGTCAGAGTTGGCAGCAAGAAGGGCCGGGTTCAGTATCTAGGGGTTCCATTCCAATAACACAATGGAAAACCGGCTCGAGCCCCCACCCAGTGACCTGGGACAAATATATACCACCCCCGCTGGGCGCCTCCATGAGGCAATATTTCCCCTCTCGCAAGCACAGAGTCTGAGTGTAGCAAAAAGCCTTTTAATAACAGAGAGAAACAATGTGGCATTATGTTGGGGAAACACCACCAACAGGATTCATAACACAACCCATGAGCCAAAACCCCACCCCAAGCAAATTGGGGCATGTCCTTTCCCTTTGGTTCTTGAGTTCAGCAACTCAAAATCACCCAAAGTCCCGAAAGTCCAACGACCCAAAAGTCTCTGTCCCTGGTCAGGGCAGCCCCAGAGTTCAAAAGTTTATCTGCAGAGTTTTACCTCCCAACCTGGGTGGAGACTGGGGTTAAGGGGCACCTTACATGGTCCAAAGCTGATGGCCCCACCTCTCCATGGGGCTCTGCTTTGCCAGCCACCCCATGAGTTGCTCTCGGCATCCCACAAACTGCTCTGCTCCCCGAGCCGCTCTGCTCCGCTCGCCATCCCGCAACTGCTCCACCATATATCTTCAGCCTCCCCCACTACTTAACACAACACTCAGTGATTTCAGCTCTTAGTAAGTTTAGCTCTTTCATGATTTCAGCTTCTAGTAGGGGAGCCTCAGTGTGGGTGCACCATTAGCCCAAAGTGAATTCAGCTCAGCAGCCTGTAACTAGACTCCTAATGGAATCAAAATTATAGTGGAAAGAGGAAGAAGTGCAATTAGCATGTAAGGCCCTCACGAAAGGCGGGGGGGGGCGCATACCACCAAGTATTAATACCTGTACCCAGCCTCTCTCCCTTCACAGAGTTTTGGAACCCATGTTCCTTGCCTAGCGAGTGAAACTTAGTTGATGGAGAGTCCCTCCATCATAACAAAAGGCCAAGTACAGTTCCATTGTCCTTGATTCCCATAATCAGGGTAATAACAATTTATTCTTCCTGCCCCAATAACAGAGACACTGGGGATCCCACAGCAGCCAAAGTGACCATTTGGGCAGCTATGGCCTCATTCTAGGCGGGCTGGGTGTGCCTATGCAAATGAGATCGGCCCCTGAAGTTCTTTTCCACAACTTGCCACACCTCACCACCAGATGTCAGGGTGGAGCTCATCCCGATTCTGCTTACGAGAGGAAAGTGATCAGGAACAGTCAGCATGGATTCACCAAGGGCAAGTCATGCCTGACTAAACTAATTGCCTTCTATGATGAGATAACTGGCTCTGTGGATGAGGGGAAAGCAGCGGATGTGTTATTCCTTGACTTTAGCAAAGCTTTTGACACGGTGTCCCACAGTATTCTTGCCAGCAAGTTAAAGAAGTATGGGCTGGATGAACGGACTATAAGGTGGATAGAAAGCTGGCTAGATTGTTGGGCTCAGTGGGTAGTGATCAATGGCTCCATGTCTAGTTGGCAGCCAGTATCAAGTGGAGTGCCCCAAGGGTCGGTCCTGGGGCCGGTTTTGTTCAGTATCTTCATTAATGATCTGGAGGAAAGCATGGATTCGTGTTTGCAAGTTTGCAGATGACACTAAACTGGGAGGAGAAGTAGATAGGCTGGAGGGTAGGGATAGGATACAGAGGGACCTAGACAAGTTGGAGGATTGTGCCAAAAGAAATCTGACGAGGTTCAACAAGGACAAGTGCAGAGTCCTGCACTTCGGAGGGAAGAATCCCATGCACCGCTGCAGACTAGGGACAGAAAGGCTCGGCAGCAGTTCTGCAGAAAAGGACCTAGGGGTTACAGTGGACGAGAAGCTGGATATGAGTCAGCAGTGTGCCCTTGTTGCCAAGAAGGCCAATGGCATTTTGGGATGTATAAGTAGGGGCATTGCCAGCAGATCGAGGGACGTGATCGTTCCCCTCTACTCGACATTGGTGAGGCCTCATCTGGAGTACTGTGTCCAGTTTTGGGCCCCACTCTACAAGAAGGATGTGAAAAAATTGGAAAACGTCCAGCGGAGGGCAACAAGAATGATGAGGGGACTGGAACACATGACTTATGAGGAGAAACTGAGGGAACAGGGATTGTTTAGTCTGTGGAAGAGAAGGAAGAGGCGGGGGATTTGATAGCTGCTTTCAACTACCTGAAAGGGGGTTCCAAAGAGGATGGCTCTAGACTGTTCTCAGTGGTAGCTGATGACAGAACAAGGAGTAATGGTCTCCAGTTGCAGTGGGGGAGGTTTAGGTTGGATATTAAGAAAAACTTTTTCACTAGGAGGGTGGTGAAGCACTGGAATGGGTTACCTAGGGAGGTGGTGGAATCTCTTTCCTTAGAGGTTTTTAAGGTCAGGCTTGACAAAGCCCTGGCTGGGATGATTTAGTTGGGGATTGGTCCTGCTTTGAGCAGGGGGTTGGACTAAATGACCTCCTGAGGTCCCTTCCAACCCCGATATTCTATGATAAGTCTCTGCCTGCGCTAGAGCTTAAGTCTTTGCAGTTAATTTAACCCTTCTGAAACAGGAGGGAAGTTACTCAATGTTCCAGCTGAGGCCACGTCTATATTGGGAGCATTTTGCCAGTACAGGTAAACTAGTGTGGACATAGAAGAGCACTACTGTCCCCCACTGAATGAAGAGCCTTTACCCTTAGAAAAGAGCAAGAATACAAAGAGGACGAACCCACTGCTCAGGCTTGCTCTGCATGGCTTTTCTATCACTATAGCGATGTTGGCTAGGGGTGTGATTCCTAACCAATACAATCATACCAGGACATCATCTTAACACGTGGATGTGCTTATACCAGTACAACTAATATACACTAGCACTGGAGAGCTTAAAATAAGATACTAGACTGAGAGGACAAAAGAAAGGAGCAGATTCTCCTCTTAAATATACAGCATTCTCGCCCAGGATAGAAGACTGAGAAGAGGGACTTGCAGACAGATGTACACTGAATAGAGTTATTAGCAATATAAAAAAAGATGGCTTAGCAGCTCTCCTGCTCTGATTGCAAAGTAAAGAATTAACTGCAACATCAGATCACTTCTGCTTTGGCCAGCCAGAAGGCATCCATCTAACACTGGCTGCATTTGCTCCATGGCCTGTATTGGGAAGTAAATACCCTGGTCCCATGAGTGAACTGTTGGAAGAGAATAGGATCCCATCACTGAGCTAGGTATTCTGAAGAACCTGTTTCGCCTTTCTTCAGGGTAAATGCACTGATCTGAAGGGCATGACTAAATATGAACGGGATGCTTTTATGAAGTGGTAAATGGATGAGCGATATAAATATGAAATAAAGACGGCTTCTTCCAGCCTAATAGCAAGTGAATGCATCCTTCTAGCAAAAGGCAGCACAGCGTACTGAGCTCACCATGCATTAGCATTTACAAAAATATGATTTCCCAAGTGCATTAGAGACCTTAACATCCCATCCTACCTTCCTGCACTTTATAAGATGATAGGGAAACCAACAGGCCCTGATTTGATGATAGTTATCATAGGGACATTGTATTAACCTCTCCGGATCCAAAGCATCAACTGGAAGAGAAGGAATAAAAAGACAAAAGAAAACATTCTGTAAAACAAGATCTAAGTTCATCATCAACACAATTAACAAGAGTGGAAACATACTAGCTACTGGAGCTGCCCTCTAACGGGGTGAAGCCATCAATTTTTAATAGCCGAGACAAAAATGCTAAACTGCTAAGTTGGCACTCACTGTGTGTACCCAACCAAATTCACTTCGGATTTTGGGTGAGTGGAATGTTCAATTAAAAATGAGGAAAGCGCAATCAGTAGGGCAGAGTGGCCAGTACATATGAATGACTATACTTATGCAGAACAGTGAGCTGGAAATAAACATTACTATAAAAACCCTTGAAGCTACCAAATTAGCTAGTTGTTCAGCAGTGAAATGCTAAGGATTGGCAGAAGCCCGGCATTCTGAAGTAAATCCTTTTGCATTTACCTTCAGACTCCAAGGCCATCTCTGCTGGATTAAGAAAAAAATCAAACTCAAACAAACATGTCTGGAGTTAAGGATGCAATTTGCACTACAGTGCACTTGGCCCTGTAAAGTGCAGAGGTTGGCAGGTGCTTAAGAGCCCAACACTCACTGAACATAGTGAGGGGCTAAGTCACAGGCACTTTTTGAAAATGTTCCCTCCTAGTCCATACTATGACCCAGAGACAGGCACGAATCACTTTAATCACTTAACAGTTACACAGAAGGGACAAGGTAGGGGAGGACCAACTTCTGATAGTGAGAGACACAAACTTTCAAGCATACATAGACCGCTTCTTCAGGATTCAGTTTGTGTCCGTGCAGCAGCTTTCTTGCCATCACAAATGTGTCTCCCCTCACACCTTCCATGCTATTTATCCACGTTTGTATCAATGTACAGAGGGCATGCACAGAAGGAACATGGGCCAATGGACTGTGGGAGGTTTTCTAGATAGCTGGAAGTAAGGAGGACGGGCCAGATTGATTATATAAATCAGTGTTTTTCAACCTTTTTGATACCAGGGACCAGCTTAGAATCATAGAATATCAGGGTTGGAAGGGACCTCAGGAGGTCATCTAGTCCAACCCCCTGCTCAGCACAAGACCAGCACCAACTAAATCATCCAAGCCAAGGCTTTGTCAAGCCGGGCCTTAAAAACCTCTAAGGATGGAGTTTCCACCATCTCCCTAGGTAACCCATTCCAGTGTTTCACCACCCTCCTAGTGAAATAGTGTTTCCTAATATCCAACCTAGACCTCCCCCACTGCAACTTGAGACCATTGCTTCTTGTTCTGTCATCTGCCACCACTTTGAACAGCCTAGCTCCATCCTCTTTGGAACCCCCTTTCAGGTAGTTAAAGGCTGCTATCAAATTCCCCCTCACTCTTCTCTTCTGCAGACTAAATAACCCCAGTTCCCTCAGCCTCTCCTCATAAGTCATGTGCCCCAGCTCCTTAATAATTTCCGTTGCCCTCCGCTGGACTCCCTCCAATTTGTCCACATCCTTTCTCTAGTGGGGGGACCGAAACTGGACGCAACACTCCAGGTGTGGCCTCACCAGTGCCAAATGGAGGGGAATAACCACTTCCCTCAATCTGCTGGCAATGCTCCTACTAATACAGCTCAATATACCATTGGCCTTCTTGGCAACAAGGGCACACTGCTGACTCCTATCCAGCTTCTTATCCACTGTAATCCCCAGGTCCTTTTCTGCAGAACTGCTGCTTAGCCAGTCGGTCCCCTGTCTGTAGCAGTGCATGGGATTTCCTTCCTTCCTTCCTTCCTAAGTGCAGAACTCTGCACTTGTCCTTGTTGAACCTTATCAGATTTCTCTTGGCCCAATCCTCCAATTTGTCTAGGTCACTCTGGACCTTTCCCTACCCTCCAGTGTATCTACTTCTCCTCCCAGTTTAGTGTCATCTGCAAACTTGCTGAGGGTGCAATTAATCCAATCATCCAGATCATTAATAAAGGTATTGAACAAAACCGGCCCCAGGACTGACCCCTGGGGCACTCTTCTTGATACCAGCTGCCAACTAGACTTGGAGCCATTGATCACTACCCGTTGAGCCCAACAATCTAGCCAGCTTTCTATCCACCTTATCGTCCATTCATCCAATCCATACTGCTTTAACTTGCTGGCAAGAATACTGTGGGAGACCATATCAAATGCTTTGCTAAAGTCAAGATATATCACATGCACTGCTTTCCCCATATCCACAGAGCCAGTTCTCTTATCCTGGAAGGCAATCAGGTTGGTCAGGCATGACTTGCCCTTGGTGAATCCAAAGCTTGCAGCCTTTCTAAACAGTGTCAGGGAGATCTGAGGGACAGGCCATTGAGAAAGATTGACACAGGTACTTAGGACAAATGGCTACTTGTGATGAAGTGGAAAGTGTCTTAGTGTTTGTATGAATACTGTGCACACCTCAGTTTTCCCTATGTGTTGCACAAGTATCTAGGTGGTGGGATAAGGGTGTGTGACCTTTGCAGATACCCCGAGAGGGAAGGTGCAAGTGCCTTCTAGCTCCCTGGGCCCAGACAATAGATGTATCTTGGCAACTGATTGCTGGGCCACATCCTCTGCAAGAGCCAGCTGGAGGAATTGGAGAACAAAGGGAGGTGGAGGCCAGTTGACCGGTTTGCCTGGGGAACAGCATACAGGATGGAGGAGGGGCAACTGGGTGTGACTGAAGGTGGGCTGCTGGAGGCTGGTCAGACTCCTGGTTTGGGACTCAGGAGGACAGCCCATGGCTCTGGGTCTCCTCAAGATGAACTTTGCTGTAACTTCCTGCTTTCTGTGCTAACAAGATTCTGCTCTATGCTGTGTTCCAGACGACTAATAAACCCTTCTGTTTTACACCGCTGGCTGAAAGTCACTCCTGACTACTGAAGTCGGGGGTGCATGGCCCCTTTGGAGGGCGTGTAAGGTTTCCCCAGGTGTCCTATTCAGGTGGCTCACTGCAGGGAGCTTATGGCGTGAGACAGGGATGCTGAATGCTCCGAGGTCAGACCAAGGAGAAGCTAAAGCCCAGGAGGCTTGTCCTAGTGAGAGTGTGCCCCGAGGGGTAGTCACACTGCAAGAGGGTCCTGGTCCGGGGGCTAGTCTTCACCAGACTCACTGCAGCTGCGCTAATGTAGGGCAGTAGTGTAAACGCACTATGAAGACCAGAGAGCGCTTTCCTATCAGCATAATTACTCCACCTCAGCGAAAGGTGGAAGCTATGACAGAATGAGAGTGTGTCCCACTGACTTAGCGCTGGTGCGGATAGCTCGGGGGGTGGCTTTTTCATATCCGTGACCGACATAAGTTACATCAACTTAAGCAGAAGCGTAGACAAGCCCTGAACTTCATTCAATGGTTCCAGAGCACCAAGCCCGTGCATCCATGAACTACTATGGGGAGAAAAAGTCCCCAATACCTCAAACCAACACCGTATATCTGGCTATGCCTCTGGAGAGGGCAGCACCCTTACCTGACCATGGTACTAATTAGGGCTGTCAATTAATCACAGTTAACTCACGCGATTAACTCAAAAAAAATTATTAAAAAAATGAATCGCACAGTTACATTTCAATTGGTATTCTATTGCGTATTACACATTTGTGGATGTTTTCTACATTTTCAAATATATTGATTTCAGTTACAACACAGAATACAAAAGGTACAGCGCTCACTCTATTCTATTTATTGCAAATATTTGCACTGTAAAAATGATAAACAAAAGAAATCCCATTTTTCAATTCACCTCATACAAGTACTGAAGTGCAATCTCTTTATCGTGAAAGTGCAACTTACAAATGTAGATTTTTTTGTTGCATAACTGCACCCAAAAACAAACCAATGTAAAACTTTAGACCTTACAAGTCTACTCACTCCTACTTCTCGTTCAGTCAATCACGGAGAGAAACAAGTCTGTTGACATTTATGGGAGATATGCTGCCCACTTCTTATTCACAATGTCACCTGAAAGTGAGAACAGGCGTTTGTATGGCACTTTTGTAGCTGACATTGCAAGGTATTTACATGCCAGAGATGCTGAACATTCGTACGCCCCTTCCTGCCTCGGCCACTGTTCCAGAGGACGTGCTTCCATGCGGATGGCACTTGTTAAAAAAATAATGGGTTAAATAACGTGTGACTGAACTCCTTGGGGGAGAGCGGTGCGCCCCCTGCACTGTTTCACCGCACGCTGCCACAGATTTCCTGTTATAGCAGTCGCGGATGACGACCCAGCACAGGTTGTTCATTTGAAGAACACTTTCACTGCAGATCTGACCAAACACAAAGAAGGTACCAATGTGAGATTTCTAAAGATAGCTCCAGTACTCAACCCAAGGTTTAAGAATCTGAAGTGCCTTCCAAAATCTGAGAGGGTCGAGGTGTGGAGCATGCTTTCAGAAGTCTTAAAAGAGCAATACTCCAATGTGGAAATTACAGATCCAAACCACCAAAAGAGAAAATCAACCTTCTGCTGGTGGTATCCAACCCAGATGATGAAAGTGAACATGTGTTGGGCCACACTGCTTTGGATCGTTATTGAGCAGAACTCATCATCAGCATGGATACATTATCTCCTGCAAATGTAAACAAACTTGTTTGTCTTAGCAATTGGCTGAACAAGAAGTAAGACTGAGTGTACTTGTAGGCTCTAAAGTTTTACATTGTTTTGTCTGAGAATGCAATTTTTTGTACATAATTCTACATTTGTGAGTTCTACTTTCGTGATAAAGAGATTGCACTATATTGCTTGTATTAGGTCAAGTGAAAAATGCTATTTCTTTTGTTTTTTTGTACAGTATAAATATTTGTAATAAAAAATAAATATAAGTGAGCACTGTACACTTTGTATTCTGTGTTGTAATTGAAATAAATATGTTTGAAAATGTAGAAAACATCCACAAATGTTTAAATGGTATTCTATTATTTTTAAGTGCGTGATTACATTTTTTAATTGCTTGACAGCCCTAGTACTAACAGGATATTAACCATGTTGCGTCTGTAGCAAAATGCATTTTGGAGCCAGCCACTGGTAATAAAGTCAATTATGAATTATGGCAAGGACAGGGCCTTAATAAGAACAGTCACTTCACTGGGATGATCCCCAGGAAACTGATTTAGGCCCTGGCTGTACAAGACATGACTGTAGCTTTATAACCAGTTTGTATCCCACACAGCAAAGTTGATCTGCTAGTTGGATCCTCCATTTCTCCAGACCACAGACATGCTGCAGCTGGGGGACATAGTCCACTAGGTCAATGTGGGAACCCACAAACCATGATGCACACTGTGGAGGACTGCAAAATGGCAACTTCCTGGAGGTCTTCATGCCTTGAACATGACTGATAAGAAGGCTGCGGCTTGGCCGGATTGCAAACACTAAATAAATAAAACGAACCACACACAGCTGAGTTACGCCCCCACTCCAGCCCTCCTGGCTCACAAAGGTTGGGGCATGATGTAGAGTATCTGCACCCAATACACTGCCTAGAAGCATTTGTCTCAGTACACCCAGTCCCCAACCCAACATATTACCCAGCCAGTCTCACACCCACCTTGCAAAACCTAGGTATTGTTTCTTGCTGTGATATTGACCCACATCATCCTTTATTGCCTCTAACGTTTGTGTGGTTTTGAATTGCAAGACCACCACTGCACCTGGTTTTGGGTCCCAGAATGAAAGAAGTTGTGAACTGCTGCTCTAATACACAGAAGCATATATTCACCAAACTTAATGCCTATAGCGGAAAGTTACTCCACTTCCTCCTTTAACCAAGTTTAAGATATTTTCATACTTACAAAGATCTAAGCGGTCTCTCACTGTATCTTTGCAGGAACCATGAATAGAAACAGAGAATTGTGGGACTGGAAGGGACCTCGAGAGGTCATCTAGTCCAGTTCCCTGCATGAATATTAGAAGCCAGCAAAGAAATACTTACCAGAGTTGCCTTCTAAATCCATTTTACTGATGCTGAAAGAACTGAAGCTTTGTTGGAGGACCCTTTGAGCCAGTCTCTGAGTGTCACTCTCCTCCTAAAAATATCAACCCTACAGACGAAAAATGAGGAGATTCACAGATTTCTAAAGCCAGAAGAGACAATTATGATAATCTAGGAGTGGTTTTTAACCTGTCACCTGCAGACCCCTGGGGGTCCACAGACTATGTGTAGGATTTCCAAAGGGGTCCTGCACCTCCATTCAAAAATTTTTAGGAGTCCTCAAATGAAGAAAAATGGAAAACTACTGATCTAGGCTGACCTTCTGTAGCACACAAGGCATAGGACTGCCATGAATTAATTCCCATTTGATCTAGAGCAGATCTTTTTGAAATCAAAATTGGATGTCTTTCTAAAATTTGATGGAGAATCTACAACAGTTAGTCATTTTTCCAGTGGTTAGTTATCCTCACTGTTAAAAATAAACCTTATTTCCATTCTGCATTTTTCTAGCTTCAACTTCAAGGCACTGGAAATAACTTTAAAGTCATTTCAAATTATCCATCACAGCTATTAAGTGTCAAAGATCAACTGCACTACAGCAAGTGGTAGACTTTACAGCTACGCTGTGCAAACATAGGATACAAGGTTATTCTTGGGGGCCCACGTATAATGTAGGGTACCGGGAACCACATATTCTTGTGCTCCACAGAGAAAAGGTTTCCTCCAAGATGCTAAAATCCACAGATTTTTGTCTGAAACATCCTCTTTTCCCAATACATTTAAGAGGATTCAAAGAACCAGTTCCCAAGAAAAATTAAGCCATGTATTTGGGGAGCTCAGTTATCTTTTCTTATACACACTCAAAGTAATACTCCATCCTGAGCCCCTCCACCTGCCTGAGAGGTCAACACTTTTACACCTACCTTGTGGCTCATGATCTGTATGAAGAACTTTGTTCCTGATGTTTTAGTTAAAACGAACAAACAAAAAACGCAAAGAGTTAGATTCTCTCCTGTCTTCACTGCAATTCACACAATTTGAATGCATCAGTCATCTAAAAAAATCCTTCCCCCCAAGATTATAAGTTTAAATAAGACAGAATTTAAAGAACTGCACGGTCTAAAGTCAACCTGAATCTCAGATTTGGTTGCCCATCAGAAAATATGTTTGCTACCCCGCCGGCAAGTTGTCCCTTCAGTCCCATGATGTCCTTTTGCTCTGAAACGTGACTGGCTAAAAATGGCATCTCCTTAGCTGGCCTGCTCTGTGTGTGTGTATTGGAATCAGAGCTGTGAGGGTCGTGACAAAAATGAGAAGGGGGAGGATTTGTAGCATTTTGCTCATTTTAACTCTGCAGAGCCAGCCCAGCTACAGGAGGGAGAGCTCAGGTGTATTCTGCATCATCATTGTTGTTATTTATTTGTATTAGCATAGTGCCCAGGAGCCCTAGTCATGGACAAAGATCTGTTGTGCTAGGCACTGTACAGTGATTAAACAAATGCAACATTAACAGAAAGAAAAGGAGTACTTGTGGCACCTTAGAGACTAACCAATTTATTTGAGCATAAGCAGAATTAATATCATATTGCCTCTATATAAATCCACACTACATTCCTATCTTGAATACTGTGTGCAGATATGGTCTCCCCATCTCAAAAAGATATCTTGGAAATGGAAAAGATACAGAAAGGGGCAACAAATATTATTAGGGGTATGGAACAGCTTCCTTATAAGAAGAGAGAAGACTGGGACTTTTCAGCTTGGAAAAGAGATGACTAAGGGGGTGAAAGTAACTAAGGAAGTGTTATTTCTGCTTCTCATAACACAAGAACTAGAGGTCATCAAATGAAATTAATAGGCAACAGGTTTAAAACAAACAAAAGGAAGTATTTCTTCACACAATGCACAGTCAACCTGTGGAACTCCTTGCAGAGTCCAGAGGAAGTTGTGAAAACCAAGACTATAACAGGGTTTAAAAAAGAACTAGATAAGTTCATGAATTAGTCAGGATGAGCAGGGATGCAAAACCAAGCTCTGAAGTGTACCTAGGCTCTATTTGCCAGAAGCTGGGAATGGGCCAACACTAGGTAAGGAGGAATTCTAGGCTACCCTGAGCTGTATGGTTATGACACTATCTGACCCCCCTGCTGGATCCCAAGGCCATAGAGCCATTCAGCCAAATGGATGGTATTGAGATGGGGGACTATGACCTGTTCAAACAGGCTTTGCTGCTGAAGTTTGAACTGACCCCCGAGGCGTACAGGAAACAATTCCGGGGTGTACGCAAGACCCCAGGTGTCACTTACAAGGAGGTCACCAATCTGCTGGGGGAATACCTCCATAGGTGGGGGAAGGGCACAGGGGCCACTACCACAGCGGAGGTGTGTAACCCGGTGGGGTTGGGGCAGCTGTATGACATCTGCCCTCCAGACCTGAAGATGTGGTTAGTGGACCGGAAGGCTAAAGATCTGCGCAGTGCAGGGGCACTAGTGGATGAGTTTGTGAACAGCAGATAGGGGGCAGGAGGGAGACTGGATGGAGCTGCAGGAGGATCCCTCCTTAGAGAAGCTGAGGGCCCTTGCTGGCCACAATGGTGCAGGATCCCAGGGGGAGGACCGCCGGGAGAGATTCCTGTGGGAGAAGGGATTCCTGTACCAGGAATGGGCTGGTTCAGGGCCAACTGAACCTTGGAAAGCCAGGAGGCAATTGGTGGTCCCCCAGATGTACCACCACAACATTCCCCTTTCAGGGCATCTGGCGCACCAGGCAGAGGCTGCTGCAGAACTTTTAGTGGCCCGGGGCCTTTGATGCCGTCCAACAGTATTGCAGGGCCTGGGACTCCTGCCAGAGGGTGGGGAAGGGCCAGGATAAGTGTAAAGCAGCTCTGAGACCCCTGCCCATCATAGAGGAGCCTTTCCAGAGGGTGGCCATGGACATAGTGGGGCCCCTCAGAGTGGGGTTCCCCAAGGAGGTCCTTACAGACCAGAGGTCCAACTTCATGTCAACCCTGCTCCAGTGCTTGTGGGAGAAGTGTAGGGTCCGACACACCTGGGCCTCGGCGTGTCACCCTCAGTCCAACGGGCTGGGGGAGAGGTTCAACGGGACCCTAAAGATGATGCTGAAAACCTTTATGGACCAGCACCCACAGGACTGGGAGAAGTATTTAACCCACCTGCTGCTCACATACAGGGAAGTGCCCCAGGAATCCACAGGGTTTTCCCCTTTCGAGTTGTTGTATAGGAGGAGGGTGAGGAGACCCTTCGACTTGATGAGGGACAAGTGCGGGGGGAAGGCCTCCCCCGATGGAGTATGTACTGACCTTTCTGGAAAAGCTCGTGGAGCTCATGGGCTTGGCCAGGGGAAACCTAGCCAGGGCACAGAGGAAGCAGAAGGTCTGGTACGACCGCTCAGCACGTGCCTGCTTCTAGGCTACCAGGGACCAGGAGATACTTCTCATCCCCATGAGGAAGCACAAGCTGCAAGCTGCCTGGGACGGCCCCTTCGAGGTCATCAGACAGGTAAATGAAGTGAAATATGTAGTGGAACTGTCCATCCGGGCACACCGCCACTGGGTGCACCATGTCAACATGATGAAGCCATACTGGGACAGGGAGAAGTTGGGGCTGGCTGGGTGTGGGCAGTGGGAGGAGAAGGGAGAGGATCCCCTGGTGGGACTCCTCCCTGAGGTGGGGGCTGACCCCTCGCTGGAATCAATTCTCCTCTCAGACCAGCTAACCCCTGCGCCACAGGCAGAGATCAGAGACGTGCTGCCTTCACACCGGCAGCTGTTCTCCAGCCGGCCTGGGCTCACTAACCTGGCTGTTCACTGGGCGGAAACAGGAGCCAATCTTCCCATCAGGTGTTCCCCATTCAGGGTCACTAGGAAAACAGCCCAGGACCTGGAGAGAGAGGTTGGAGACATGCTGGCTTTAGGGGTGATCCAGCCGTCCTCCAGCCCCTGGGCCTCTCCCATGGTGCTGGTCCCCAAGAAGGACGGGTCGATCCGGTTCTGTGTGGATATGGGAAGTTCAGTGCCATCACCGTGTCCGATGCCTACCACCGATAAAATCTCTAGACAAGTTGGGGGGGCGCTGATGTGATGAAGTGGGACTGTTCTTAATGTTTCCTCTGAATAGTGTGGGGGTGCCTCAGTTTCCCTATGCAGTTCTTAAGTATCTAGGTGGTGGGATAAGGGTGTATGATCACTGCAGAGCCCTAGAGGGCAGGTGTGTGCAGGAGTCTGGACACAGAGAATGGCCGACACCCTGTTTCCTGGCCACTGATGGCCTGGGCCCTTCCCCGCTGCAGGGTGAGAGCTAAAGGGTTGGAGAACAAGGGAATCAGGTGACCTCCTGGCCCGGGAAAGGAACAAAGCCCAGAAGAGGAGGGGCTGGAGGGAGTTTCAGTTTGGGGCTGGCTGGGACATGGAGTGAAGGGCAGACGTGGTTGTCTGGCTCACTGCCCCCCAAAATGGACCCAGCTGAGGGGTCCTGTTCTCTGCACCTACAAGCTCTGTTTTAGACCATGTTCCTGTCGTTTAATAAACCTCTGTTTTACTGGCTGGCTGAGAGTCACATCTGACTGCAAAGTTGGGGTGCAGGACCCTCTGGCTTCCCCAGGAGCCCCGCCTGAGCGGACTCACTGTGGGAAGCGCACGGAGGGGCAGAGGATGCTGAATGCTCCGAGGTCAGACCCAGGAAGCTGTGTGAGCTGTGTGTCCTGCAGACAGTCTGCTCACAGACAGGAGACTTCCCCAGAGTCCTGACTGGCTTCATGGGGAGCAGTTCCAGAGCATCGTCCGGGGACTCCATGACAGCTATCAAATCCCCCCTCACTCTTCTCTTCTGCAGACAAAATAACCACAGTTCCCTCAGCCTCTCCCCATAAGTCACGTGCCTCAGCTCCCTACTCATTTTCATTGCCCTCCACTGGACTCTCTCCAATTTGTCCACATCCTTTCTGTAGTGGGGGCCCAAAACTGGACGCAATACTCCAGATGAGGCCCTCACCAGTGCTGAATAGAGGGGAATAATCCCTTCCCTCGATCTGTGGGCAATGCTCCTACTAATGCAGCCCAATATGCTGTTAGCCTTCTTGGCAACACGGGCACACTGCTGACTCATATCCAGCTTCTCATCTGCTGTAACCCCAGGTCCTTTTCTGCAGGTCCTTTTCACCAGTTCCTTATCCACCTTTCAATTCTCATAGTAGACCCCATCTTCTCCAATTGAACTAATAATTTCCCAATTGTATCAAATGCCTCACTGACATCCAGGTAGATTAGATCATTGGTTCTCAAACTGGGGGTCACAACCCGGTAAGTGGGGGGTCACGAGCCCCAACCCCAGCGCGCGGCTGTAAGTTGCGAGCCCCGACCCCTGCGCCAGGCTGTCAGCTCCGACCCCTGTGTGGAGCTGCGGGGCTACGAGCCCCAACCCGGGCACACGGCTGTGGGTCCCGACCCCTGTGCTAGGCTGTGAGCCCTGACCCCGGTGTGCGGCTGTGAGTCCCGACCCCGACCCCTGCGCCGGGCTGTGAGCCACGACCCCGACAGGGAATCGTGGTTGTGAGCACCGACTCCAACCCCCATACAGGGCTGCAAGCCCAGACCCCAACCCTGGCCAGGAGCGGGGCTGTGATCCCTGAGTCCGACTGCCACATGGGGTTGCAAGTCCTGACCCCAACCAGGAGTGGGGCTATGAGCCCTGAGCTGGGGCATCCAGGAGGCTGTGAGCCCCGATCCCTGTAATGGGGTTTCAGGCGGAGCCCGGCCATGCTGAGGGTTATCAGCCGAGAGCACACACAGGGTTGTCAGCCCCGAGCCCCGCCACCCTCTGTGTTTTAGTCTTAATTTAAAAGCAGTGAGTAAAGGTAAATTCATTTTAAGCCATAGGGTTTAAATTTAGTATTTAACATAGTGTTAAATATCAAAAATGCGTTTTTAATTTTTAAGGGGGGGGTCGCACTCAGAGGCTTGGTGTTCGAAAGGGGTCACCAACACAAAAAGTTTGAGAACCACTGGATTAGATCTACTGCATTTCCTTTGTCTAAAACCTCAGTTATCTTCGCAGAGAAACAGATCAGGTTGGCCTGGCAGGACCCACCGATTGTAAAACCAGGTGATATTTTATTCCAGTTACCGTTCACCTCTTTGTCCTTCATTACTTTCTCTCTCAAAATTTGTCCCAAGACCTGGCAGACAGTTGAGGTCAAATTAAAAGGCCTGTAGATACCTGGACCACGTTTTTTTCCATTTCTTAAAAATAGGAACTATATTAGCAATTCTCCACTCCCCCACCCCGAGTTTACAGAGTCATCAGAAATCCTTGCTATTGGGCTTGCAATTCCATGTGCCAGTCCCCTTACTCTGCATGGATGGAGCTTATGGGGTGCTAGGGGCTGCAGTGAGTGGGGTGGGAGGACCCTGTAGGGGGCACTCGCCCCTTCTAGTCTGTGCCAGCCCCAGCATAGTGCTCAATTTGTGCTATTTTGGGGGTTGTAAATCTAAGCTCCTGAGCGCTTGTCACTAAGGAGCCCATGTGCAGTGCAGCCTGGTCATAGAATCATAGAATATCAGGGTTAGAAGGGAGCTCAGGAGGTCATCTAGTCCAACCCCCTGCTCAAAGCAGGGCCAATCCCCAATTTTTGCCCCAGATCCCGAAATGGCCCCCTCAAGGATTGAACTCACAACCCTGGGTTTAGCAGGCCAATGCTCAAACCACTGAGCTATCCCTCCCCCCTGGCTCCCTGGCCCAGCTCCCCACGCTCTGTGCAGCACAGTGCAACTAGATGTGGGATTCTTCACTTGTCCTAATCTACTGTGCTGTGTGGCTGTTAAACAGCTGCTCCGTCCCACCCCAGAGGTGGCTGCATCTCAGTGCTGGGCAAAGGATCCCTGTATAAATAGCCCCTGCGCCCCACCCCAGAAGTGGCTACATCTCAACCCCAGGGATGAACTGAGTGACTGGAATACAAGTGACTCTAGTCCTGGGAGTGACCAGGGCTGCTGGGCCTCTTGCCAGGGAGGTGGGCAAGAGATTGGGGCCCTGAGGTGGTGCAAAGCCGGGGCCGAGATTCTTCTGGCCATGGGAGCCCAGTGACTCAGTCAGTGCCCTGCTCCCAGCCAGCCCTCCCCATTCACCGAGCCCTTCGTGCCAGCCATGTCGCTCTGAGGCGCAGTAGGTGCCACTCGGTAGGTCACCTACAATCACACGGTTTCTTTTCGCTACCTCGACTGGGCAACGGGTAATGAGAGGTGGATAACGGATTCTCCAGGCCAGGACTACAGACCTGCTCCCCCGCTACGCCAGGGATGCCCCGCTGGTCCCATCTCTGCCCCAAGAGCCTCCCCCTGCAGTCCCTGGTAGGGAAGGGATTGCCCCACTGCCAGCGCCCAGCAGGCCTATGTGTGACATGAGTTTGGGGGTCTCAACCCCGTCCCTAGGGGGATGGGTCCATGCTCTGACGGGGATTAGCTGACAGCCAAGGACTGGCCAAGAGTGCCCTCCCCGCCTTCTCGGGCAGGGCAAGGGGTGGAGTACAGAGTGATCTGCTGTGGGGCCCAGGCCCTCAGTCTCTGGGGCTGGCAGCACTGCCCCAGCGATGAACCTCCCCCAGGGGCAGGGAGCAGCTGCCGGGTCCAAAGCATCCCAGCAACCACTGGCCATTCGGCACCAGCCAGGGGAAGGTCTCGCACCCAGGCCATTCTGGATCAGAAGCGTGTGTGGGGAGATGGGAGCTGAACACGGACCCCTCTCCAAACTCCCAGCAGCCCCCAGGGCCTCGTCCCTGCGATCCCTCTACCGCCATGGGCACAGGGACCCTCAGCCAGCCCCCCCATAGGGCCCAACAGTGGGGAACCCAGCCCCTTACCTGGCTGGTCCCTCCCATGGAATTGACGCTGGCCCCAGTTCAGCCCCGTTCCCCCACTCTGCAGGGCTCTGGAGAAGCCTCCACTGGCAGCTTTGCGGCTGGCGCTCTGTGGCAGCTCCTGCCGAGGCCCCAGGGCCCAGGCCGGGCAGCGCTGCCCTCCCAGGGGGCTCGTTAGCCAGGGCCATGCAGAAGCCTGGGGCCCAAAAGCCAACCATGGCTCCCCAGCCGGGAGCGGGTTTCCTTGACACCTGGGTACCCCAGGGGGCCAGATCCTAAAGAGCAGGAGGGGAAGATGCAGAAAGAGGAGAGCTGTGCCCGGGGCCGTGGAGCAGGGGGATGGGACAGAGCGACGTTTAAACCAGAGGGGCGGAGGGCGCGCCCCATCTTCCTCAGAGCCCTGGGCTGGCCTGTGCCCCCTGGCCCCAGGGGTGGGGGCTGGAAAGTGACTTGCCTTGCCCCAGAGTGCCAAGGCCACTGGCTGTACCGGAGAGACAGGGCAGCTGCAGGAAACCGCCCCCCTCACCCACCCCCCACCCCGAGCCGGGCTCCGTGGGGCCAGGATTCAGGCCTGGGGAGCTTTAGGCCTTGTGGAGGGGACTCCAGCACTGGGGAAAGGGCCAGCTCGACTGCCCCAGAGCCCAAGGCTTGCGTCACACCCCCATCCCCCACGCCAACGGCCCTGCCCTGAAGGGACCGATCTAGGGGCAGAGCAGTGCTCAGGCTCTGTAGCCCCAGCGTGCCAGTCCCACAGCCGGCAGGCAACGCGGGTGCTGTCCCAACAGGAACTGGACTGAGCCCCTCTCCACAGCCACCACCCACTGTCAGGCACTGCTCCCCTGGGACAGATTCGAACCCGTGCCCCAGAGAGGAGAGACGCCCCCTACCCCCGCCAGCCCAGAATATTATTATTCACCTTACATAGCACTGTCCAGCAAAGCACTTCCCAAAGGAGGTCAGTGTCATCATCCCCACTGTACACATGGGGAAACTGAGGCAGAGGGCAGGGAAGGGATTTGCTCAAGGTCACCCAGTGGCAGAGCCAGACATAGACCTCCAGCCTGCTGCATCCCAGTTCAGTGCTTTACCCACTAGGCCACACTGCCTCCCTTGAATCATAGAATCATAGAATATCAGAGTTGGAAGGGACCTCAGGAGGTCATTTAGTCCAACCCCCTGCTTGAAGCAGGACCAATCCCCAATTAAATCATCCCAGCCAGGGCTTTGTCAAGCCTGACCTTAAAAACTTCTAAGGAAGGAGATTCTACCACCTCCCTAGGTAACGCATTCCAGTGTTTCACCACCCTCCTAGTGAAAAAGTTTTTCCTAATATCCAACCTAAACCTCCCCCACTGCAACTTGAGACCATTACTCCTTGTCCTGTCATCTTCTAAAAGAAGACTCTGTGGCCATAGCTCGGGAGCGGCTTTCCCTCCACGCACTGCCAGGGGGAGCCATGAGATGTTTAGTATTGTCTGTCCCAAGTGTGGGGAGGCACGAGCCACCCCGGGTCCCACACAGGTGCCTCTGTCCAGATGGCACGAAGCCGAGTGGGCCCATCAGCTTTGGTGCCCCTCTTGCCCCCCAACATTCAGAAGTCACTAGTCAGGCCTCAAAATCATGAGATTTGCTTAAAAAATCACAAGATTTTAATATTTTTTTGCATTCTGGCGTGGCTGTGTTTGGGAGGTGCGAGGTCTGGGACTTCTCCTCCACGCCGAGGGTGGGTACTTTATCTAACGAAAGCGAAGATTCTTCGTTACTGATCCCATTCCAACTCACCCACTGCTGAGCTCACCATGCAATGATGGGCGTTGGCAATGCTGGCCATTTAAGGGTTAAAGTGTGACAGGGTGTTGGTCTACCCTGGCACTAGAAGGGCAGCAGGAAGAGCAGCAGCCCCACAATTGAGCTGCCTTGGAAATTTGGGGGTGTGTGTGGAACCCTTATGTTTTCACCCCTTGCAAAAAATTTTCAAAAGCCAAAAATGTCTATGTGTGTGTGTGTGTGTGTGTGTGTGTGTGTGTGGTTTTTTTAATCCCCTCCCATCCACTTTCCAGTGGCAAATGAGAAAAGGACAAAGGGCAGAGAAATGGGGGAGGGAGGGGTAATTTTTTGAAGGCTTTTTTTAAATTGCTCATCAAAAACCTGAAATGTTTAGAAAGAAGCAATTTTTTTCTTCAACACTGTCAAGAAAAAGGCCAATTTACCAACAAAAAAGCTCAGGCTTTAGTTAAAAGAGGAGCGAAAGAAGCAGGGCTGAAATAGGTACAGAATATAATGAAAGGAGGGGGGTGCTCCTATTTGCCCCCCCCCTTCACCTGCCCCAGTGTTACAAGAGCAATGGGACGCTCTGTGAAAGCAAATGTCAAGGGAAGTTACATAATTAGCCAGGGGAACTCACTGCCACTAGATGTCACTGACATTGCGAGCCTGGCAGGATTCAGACAAGGATGGTGGGGGGTGGGGGAGCAAGGGTGTCAGGACAGAATTTAGAAAACAGGGCACAAGGCCACTGCTGACTGTCAGGATGAGGGAGATATGCCCCCCTCCCCCGACTGGTTATGTCATCATTAGCCACTAGAGGGGGTTCTTGCACCTTCCTCTGAAGTAGCTGGTGCTGGGGTGGCTGGCCCCATTGATCTGATTTGGGGAAGGAGGCAGCAGGGAGAGGGCAGGGTACTGGGCTAGATGGGTCCTGTGACGCTAGCAGACCAGGTGCCAGCTCATGCCCAGGCCTCACTGAACACTGACAAATGCAGAGCTTGACCCAGCCTGTGTGTTAGCCGTGTGACAACAGCTGCTGATCAGCGTGTGTGGAGTGTTTCGACTTGTGGAATTGCTTGCAGGATTGATCTCTCCCATAACCTCTGTAGCCCATGGTATAAAGTTAGAATGAACGTTTGCATCGTAAACCTATGTAACTGCTCTACACCACTGAGTTTGCAAGGCAGCTTGCGTCCACCTAACACTGCGTCTACACTAAAATTTGGCTCCCGCTGATGTAACTCACCTGCTTTGCTGACTTAATCATGCCACTTCCCCCAGTCAGCGTAGTTAGGTCAATGCAGTGTCAGTGTACATACTGCGTTGCTTACATCGACTGTCCCGCAATGCCCCACACTGACAGTACAATCGATACCACACACCATAGACACAAAGAGCCAGGTGTACACACACACAAGTGCTGTAACTACTGTGGCGGCTGCATGCAGGGCGATTTGATTTTGTAGTGTAGCCGTGGCCTGTGTAATTCCCCCAACAGGGGAGAAGCATGAATTAGTGTAAAGTGCTGGGCCTGCCCATTGAAACCAAACGAGCCATTGCGAAACATCTTACTGATTGCCTCTGTTGTTAGATATTTCACTGCGTGTTTGTGTGTTCTCCCTGTGTGCTGCCCCAGCTCTGTGCAGACAGCCAGCACAGCAGACCTTGAGTGAACCGCCCAATGACCACAAGATCTGTTAAGGGATGAAGGCACCTGCCCAGGTTTATTGTTGACAAGGCATGCTAATAGCACCTGGCAGATTCTACGAGGATACTAAGACACGTATGCCTGTGACAATGGACACAGCTCAGTGAATGGCGGGACTTTCCATTTCCCCCTTGGCTGGACCAACACATTCTCTCAGAGATACCCTGATACAAACAAGCTGCCCCTCTGACTTAGATACTGCCCTCTGACCTGGCTAGTTATTGTCCATTTTTTTTTGTACATGATGGTTTGATTAAAACATTTGTATTTATTACGTTGCTATTTGACCTGAGAGCAGGAAAGGAGTATGGATGAGAGCAGGAAAGGGGCACTGAGGGCAGCCCCCTGCCGGCCCCCCCCCCCAAATGAGGGGCCCTGGATCTGGCTGCAGGAGGTCTCCGCCCTCCTCATAATGGTGGACGGGTGGAGAGTTCACACCAGGGCACTGAGCAGCTGAGGGGGATGTGGGGAGATGGGGGGGCATCACTGGAGGAGTCAGTGTGTTCTTTGCTGGCTCCCCATGCCCCCCCCCCCGGAAAGGGGGCCCCAGGCTGCTCCCCCCAGGGACTGTCAATCATTCAGTGAGGAGCCGTCCCAGCCCCTCCACCCCAATGGGGCCTGGCTTGGCCACCAGATCCAAGGTTCCTGCTGCTTGGCCCCTGCTGATCTGTCCTCCCCCCACCCCCTGCCAGGACATCATTGAGGACAAACTGGACAAGAATCTGTGGCCCTTTTTGTCAGACCCGGTCCCTACCACCAGCTCCCAGGCTGCTGTCAGGTAAGGCTGAGCCTGGCTGGGCTGTGGGGGGCAGAGCCCTGACACACACACCCCAGGGTGTAGGAGCCTGTGTGCCTGGGAGTGTGTGGTCAGGACCCTGCCCTCTACGGGGGAGGGGATGTCCAAGAGCCTGGAGCCCTGGACCCCTCTTACCATGTCCCCCGCACCCCAGCAGTCCCTCAACACCCCAGGGCCCAGGATGGAGGAAAGGGACTGGCCGAGCTTTAGACAGACCCCCAGCCCAGCGCAGGTGCCACCCTCCCCTAATCCCTCTGGCCTGCTTTGGGACTCCTGTCCCACTCCCTTGGGCAGGGCCTGCCCCGCAGCCTCCTCCAGGCCCTGCCCTTCCATCTGGCATTCCCTCAGCGAGCCCCTGGTATCCACACTGCCCCTCTCTCCCCCCAGCGCCCGCTTTCGGCATTGGCACAAGAACAAGCCAGCGGCCGAGTACCGGACGGGCCCGCGCCTCATCATTTACGTGCTGGGTGGGGTGTCCATGTCTGAGATGCGCTGCGCCTACGAAGTGACCCCGGCCATCAAGGGCAAGTGGGAGGTGGTGATCGGTGAGTGGGGCGAGTCCTGGGGGGAAGGGCGGCTGGAATGCCCAGGTCAGGGAGAGTTGGGACCCCCTGGGAGGGGGAGACCCTAGAACTGCCTGCCCAGCACCCACAGGGCTCCCATGCTACCCTCTGTTCTCCCACACCCAGGGGCCTGGGAACAGATGTGCTTGCCCCACATGGCCTGTATCTAGCCGCCTGATCTCCTGGCCTCTGTCTCCCCAGGCCTCTCATTGCCCAGGGACCATGTGTGGGGGCCCAGTCAGACACCCCCAGTAACTCCCATAGGGATATGGCTCACCCCCTGCACACACCCCTCGAAGACCCAAGGGTGAGGAACACTGTCAGCGCGGGGATTCTTGCCTGGCTGTGCAGGGTACAGCGGCACGAGGGGTGCGGTGCCAGGCCAAGGGGGATAGGAGACAGTCCCTCGCCCCCTGCACTAGAGCAGGGTCCAGCTGCAAGGATGGGGGTGATGGTGATGCCAGCCACATACCTGCCTCACTGTGCCCACCACTGCCAACCACCTCTCTCTCCCCCAGGTTCCAGTCACATCCTGACCCCCAAGCGCTTCCTGGATGACACCCAAACCCTCAACCAGCTGGCCCCCGAGGAGGCCTAGAAGCAGCCCCCTCCCCCCAGAGACTCTGCCCCCCACAGCTCGCTGACCCCAGCTCCACCTCCTCTTCTCAACAAGGCATCTTCCCCCCTACTCTGGGCTGCGGTGTCAGTTCTTGGGCGGGGGGAGGACCCCCAGGTTGCTTGGCTGTTCAGGCAGGGGGCAGGCCAGGCTTCCTCCCGTCTTTGCAAGTCTTTGCCTCCCGTTAACAGCAGCCGGGAGGGAGGGAGAAGCTAGGAATTGCACACCCGCCCCGCAAGGCAGGTCGGTCTTTCCCAGAGGCTTGGGGAGAGGCTCTGCTTTCACTTTGGCCCGTTCGCTCCATCTGACGCTGTTGTGGGCCAGATGTAAACCAAGCTGGCTGGGTTTCAGTCCAACACTCATTGCAGGGCCTCTTGGAGAGGCACCAAGTCCCAGGGTTAAACAGGGCGCCCTGGGGCTCCCAGCTCCCTGCACAAACAGCAAAATCTCATACCCAGGGGGACTGTTCTTAATGTTTCCTCTGAATAGTGCGTGGTTCCTCAGTTTCCCCTAGGCAGTTCTTAAGTATCTAGGTGGTGGGGTAAGGGTGTATGATCGTTGCAGATCCCTAGAGGGCAGGTGTGTGCAGGGGTCTGGACACAGAGAATGGCCGACACCCTGTTTCCTGGCAACTGATGGTCTGGGCCCTTCCCCCCTGCAAGGTGAGAGCTAAAGGGGTTGGAGAACAAAGGAATCAGGTGCCCTCCTGGCTGGGTAAAGGGACAAAGCCCAGAGGAGGAGGGGCTGGAGGGAGTTTCAGTCTAGGGCTGGCTGGGACATGGAGTGAAGGGCAGACGTGGTTGTCTGGCTCACTGCCCCCCAAAATGGACCCCCCAGCTGAAGGGTCCAGTTCTCTGCACCTACAAGCTCTGTATTAGACCATGTTCCTGTCATCTAATAAACCTTCTGTTTTACTGCGAGAAGCAGCGCGGGGCGAGGGATGTGCTGGCCACGGCTTCCTGCAGCCCCCGTTGGCCTGCAGTGGGGAACCGCGGTCAGTGGGATCCGCGGTCGGCCAAACCTGCGGACGCGGCCGGTAAAGAAACTGGCCCGGCCCACCAGGGGGCTTACCCTGGGGGGCTGTGTGCCAAACGTTACCGACCCCGGTGCTACAGCAATCTCCCATACAGCAATGGCTCTTACAAGACAGAGTAAGTTAGAACAACCCAGAGTCTAAAGCTCAGGTGTATTTGAGGATCTGGGCCAGTACTTGGCTGTTTCTATAGTAATGACCCCTGAGCAAGCAGTGTAATGTACATGCTTATCACTGAGCTTGTCCAGAGGCTGCATAGAATCATAGAATATCAGGGTTGGAAGGGACCTCAGGAGGTCATCTAGTCCAACCCCCTGCTCAAAAGCAGGACCAATCCCCAGTTAAATCAGAATGACTAGATGTCCTGATGTGTAATAAAAACACTTTGAATCATAAAAAATCAACCCAGCCTACTTTACAGGGCCTGATCCTTCTCTCCCTTACAGCATCTGAGCAGTAGGAGAATGGCTAATACGGGCCAGTATTAGGGTTGTTGTATTCTATTTATAAAAGTATAATACTGGCCAGTATTATAGTTACTGTATCGTGCTATAAAACAACAAAATAAATAGAAAAATAAAAAAATACAAATGAATGTTTTGAATTAATTTGGGGAAAAGAATTTACAGCGCAGTACAAGGATTTAAAACATTTAAAACATTCCTTTCTTTCTCTCCAGTATTATAATCTCTCTTTTTCCAATTTTGGGTCGCAGGAGCGAGTAGTATAAAGGCCCTACCATCAATCAAACGTTAACCCCACCCCTTGACCCTGTAAGCCCTGCACACAGGTCACTGGAAGTCCCACCTCATGGGAGTATTACTTCCAGGGTCAAGGCGGACACATGTCTGGAAGCAAGGTGTGTCATGTGACCCCTGTAAGAACTCCTCCCACTGTACTCTGCTGATCAGGATGGATTTTGCCCTGACAGGAACGACTCGAGAGAAGATTTGACCAATCAGGGGGAGTTCCGGGGTTTGTGTGACCCCTCTAAGAACTCCTCCCACTGCCCTATACCAATCAGGAAGGGTTTCAGCCGCTGGGGACCACCCCGAGAGGAGATTTGTCCAATTGGGGGGAATTCTGGGGCGGGGTGACCCGTCAGGAAGTGGCTCGTGTGACCCCTCTAAGAACTCCTCCCACCACCCTCTACCAATCGCGATGGGTTTTGGCCACAGAGGACAGCCCCGAAAGGAGATTCGACCAAAATGGGGTGGGTTCTGGGACGGGGTCAACCGCCCAGAAGAGGGTCGTGTGACCCGTCGAAGGACCCCTTCCAACGTCCTCTGCCAATCAGAGTGCAGCACCATCACCTCATAAGTCCCAGCGCTGGGAAGAGGAGGCCATCTCTTACCAAGAAGACATGTTTTAGAAATTGTGGAAAGGCTGAGAGGAAACGTGGACTCCTTTACCACTCCTGTGAGACCTTCAGACTTTGTTTTAGCGCCGAGGACCTTTGGAGTTGTGTGGAGAAAGCGCTACAGCAGCGACAGTTCTGAAGAGGATGAGAGAGAAGCCAAGGGGATTCCTTTGGCCCAGCCATTGATGGATATGCCAGAATCCGACCCTGAAGCCCAACTGCTCATGAGACACCCCCATGAGCATGGTGGCCTCTCGTCATCCGCCACCCTGGAGGAGGAAGGCCATCATGGCGTGGGGGAGGCACTGGCAGACAAGGTGAATGGAAAAGACGTAGCTCAGGTAAATGAATGATTAAGAAGCGACGGTCGATGATTGGGTGTAATGGGGTTAGGAACCAGGGGTTGTGTAAATCTAAAAACAAGCAGTGGGAACTTACGCTTGTTTCTTGTCTGAAAATCTCTCGACAGCTTGACGATGCCTTTCTCGAGGACCCGGAGGCCCTGGACGGCGTTGCATCAAACAGCGAAGGTGAACCAGGCCCGCCTTGTTTTTGCTCAACGCCGCTAGAAATTGTTGAAGATGACTCCGAGGAGGACGGCTATGAGGAGTTTAGGAGAGGCTTGGCATGGAACTCGCTGAGCCAGTGCCACGTCACGAGCGTAAAAATGTTATGCGGACTATTGTACACGTTGCTGTTTATGCTGTTCTTCATCACTGTCTTAGGGAAAAGCTTTTTGAAAATGGTGAGGGCTGTGTCATAAATGCCCCAGCCCAATGGCACCATGCCTGTGTGACTTGGACTTCAATGGATAGAAACTGCAAGCTCTGGGGCCTGTGTGCTGAGCTGTGTTTGGAAAGCTTATTGAACACTATTATTGCCATAGGTTATGTTATGCAACATCTGTGCCTAACCCAAGAACATTTAGCGCAAGCGGTGACCTTGAGAAATGCTGTGCAATTCAGTGGAGACCCTGACCGTGTTTTAAAGAAAATGTCCAAACTGGAAGATGCCTGCTTACAGCGTTACATTGACCGTCTGGTCCACACAAAAACTGACAGAACCCTGCTTAAGAAAAAGACTATTTGTAAGAAATCTAAAAGGATTAATTGAGAGAATGATGAGGGGACAAACATGCAATATCAAACTTGGTCGCTGTACATTTTAAAAAATTGAATGAAAAGGGCTTTGTGATTATCTGTGTTTCTGTTAGAAGGTCTCTGGCCCTTAAGTGAGCTAAAAGTTTTAATGGAGATCTGGGTTTGTTTTCAAGAAGCTGTATGACTTTTAAATTGAAAAAAATGGTTTGTGAGAACCTAGCTCTTGTGTCTTTGTGTAAAAGAGACCCATTTACAGCAACAAACTGTGAAGTGGGAGGGGAACAAATCCTAAAAATGTGTTTACAGTGTAACCCTTCTGCCCATCAGAGTTGGCAACAACAGGGGTCTAGGTTCAGTATCTAGGAGTTCCATTCCAGTAACACAATGCAAAACCAGGTCAAGCCCCCACCAGTGGGGCACTGAAGCTCCCCTACGACAAGTTGAAATCACTGAATACTGTGTTAAGTAGTAGGGGGCCTCAGAGCTGGGGCACCATGAACCCAAAGTGAATTCAGCTCTGCAGTCTGTAACCAAACTCCTAATAGAATTAAAATTCTCTCTGATATTACATAATGGAGAGAAGGTACAATTGGTGTTTGGGGTACTCAGAAGGGGGCTCACACCACTAGGCACAAACCTCCATCCTCAAACTCTCTCAATTCACTGGCTTTTGCAATCCTTGTCCCTTGCCTAGCGAGTGCTACTTAGTTGATGGTGAGTCCCTCCGTCATAAAAGGCCAAGTACAGTTCCACTGTCCTTGGTTCACATAATCAGGATAACGACACTTTATTCTTCCTGCCCCAATAACAGAGACACTGGGGATCCCACAGCAGCCAAAGTGACCGTTTGGGCTCCTGTGGGCTCATGCTCGGCGGGGTGGGTGTGCCTGTGCAAACGAGATCAGCTCCTGAAGTCCTTTTCCACAATTCACCACCAGATGTCAGGGTAGAGCTCATCCTGCCTCTGCTTACAACACGAAAACAAAACAGGGATGGTTCAGACATGTGTTTGAGTACAACAGAGTTGCCTCATCCTGTTGAACTGAATGGTTTTAACCACACCCCCACTGAATAGTGAAGGTAACTGTGATTCCTTACCCTTGCTGCTATAGGGATAAATTTGATGGGTGTGCACCCATAGTAAGGGAGGTGGGTGAGTGAGTTCGGATTAATATGAAATGAAATAAAACCTCAGGAATTTGCAGATGCTATTGGGCAGTTAAATATAATCCCTGGAGTTGGTAGAGCACTACTGGACAGTGAAAATGACCCAGGAATTGGCAGAACTCTACTGGACAGTTTAAAGGACCCAGGAACTGGCAGAACTCTACTGGACAGTTTAAATATGACCCAGGAGTGGTTTTGAATGCTATGGGTCACTCTTTCTAGCAATTCAAAGCCATTAAAAGTTTAAAATACTATATTTACCAAAAAAAACCCAAAACAACCAACCAAAAAGCCCCACCACACACATTAATAATCAAGGTGGACCATTTCCAGCACAAATCCAGGTTTCCTTACAATGTAAGTGATCACTTTAGATAAGCTATTACCAACAGGAGAGTGGGTTTGTTTTTCTTTGGGGGGGGAGAAAACCTGGATTTGTGCTGGAAATGGCCCACCTTGATTATCATACACATTGTAAGGAGAGCGATCACTTTAGATAAGCTATTACCAGCAGGAGAGTAGGGTGTGGGGAGAGAAAACCCTTTGTAGTGATAAACACTCATTTTTTCATGGTTTGTGTGTATAAAAACATCTTCTGTATTTTCCACGGTATGCATCCGATGAAGTGAGCTGTAGCTCACGAAAGCTTATGCTCAAATAAATTGGTTAGTCACTAAGGTGCCACTAGTACTCCTTTTCTTTTTGTGTTTTAAACTCTCTCTCTCTCTCTCTCTCTGTGTAAAAAAAACATAGGTGGGTTTTTTTAAAGTATATGGCTGCAAACTGATAGTAATGGTGTGTTTCAAACTAACAGGGTGTTTTTTTACTGTGCAAAATGTGTTTTAAACTGGATTTTAAATGTTGATTTTAAAAGCAGTTTGGTTTTTATTTTGCAAAATGAGGTGTATTTAAAAAAAATGTTTGCGGGTTTGTTGTTTTTTGTTTTAAAGTGGTAGAAATAAACTCAAAACTCCTGTTTGTTGTGCAGCCTGAAATGGATTATTTTGTTTGAAAGCTCTGACTTTTTAAATAGAAAAACACCCTAATGAATATTTTATTTTTAACTTTACAAGACAGTTTCATGTGATTTATAATAATAATAATCATCATCATATTATCTGCTCCACCGTACGGTGAAAACATGAGAGACCCTTAGACCAGAGCGTAAATAAGCTTAAAAGAAAAAGAAAAGAGACAGCTGAAAAGAAAAATTCACCAGATGGATGGATGAAACCCAGTAAATATATTGTGTTTGTGAGGTTATGAGGTTTTGTATTTTAAGTAAATACATCGGTGTGGGTGAGAAAGATGGTAAAGTTAAGTTTTGTAATATGTCCCTTCCCCCCTAATCGGGTATGTGCAGTTCTCCTGACAATGCTGTAGTCAAAGCTACAGGGACACCTCCACCAGACCAGCCAAAGAACCAGAAATCTGCTTTGAGACCTTTAACAACTCAAAACAGCACAAGAGTGCAGATGAAGCATCAGGGCAGTCCAAACCTCAAATACGTCAAAGCCAAGGACAAAACAAAAGACTCTGGTGAAAACCAACCACGCAAACACAACGCCAGTTCCTCAGCGGCCACCTCCACACCAAGCCCTGAGAAAACCGTGAGTGAAAACGCCCACCTACGATGCTTCGTTCAGAAGACTGAGGGACGTTGTATCCTCGGGGGTTCTAAAAGAACGGTATTCTAAAAAAGGTTTGGGGAAAATATGATGCCTCGTTCAGAATACCGGTGAATGGTGTATCTTCAGGGGGTCTAAAAGAACGGAGGGCTGGAAAGCACATCAACAAAGCAAAAGCTTTGGTGGGTGACTTTTTGAAAAATATTTCAATTTTTGGCTCTGCGCAGGCGTGACTAGTCGTGGAAAGGGGCCTGGGTAAAAGGGGTACCCGCAAGGATACACATCAGCTCAGGTGTAAACAAAAGGGGGGATAGCGCTTGGTGGACAAACAAATGGCTGCCAAAAAGTTCCAGGCCAGGATCGCTGTAAAAATTTTAAAAAGAGCTAAAGAGGTAATGGGGAGGGGGGACAAAAAGAGATGCCCTCGACTGGAGGCTCTCAAACTGGCATGTCTGAAAATGGGGAGGTGGAATCAGACTCTCACACAGAGTCTGGTTTAGAAAATTCCCCAGAGGGCTCTCTAGAATGATGGGTCCCCATCTTCTCCCGATGACCCTCACGGAGGCGCCTCGGAGTCTGACTCTCAAATAGCATCTGATGTAGAAGATGCCGCTGATGGTCCCGTAAAGGAACCCCCAAGTAACCCTGAAAATACAGAGGTGTGTATGGAGAGAGTGAGAAGTTGGCAACGTGAATTACCTACATTTGGGGGGTCGGTGTATTGTGAGGAATTTCATTTTGTCAATCTTGAGCGAATAAATTCAGCTCAGCAGGTTGTTGAAGCCATACACAGGGGGATACAGTTAGTTCTCGATGATGTTAATGGTAGGGTAGGCCCTGATGATTATGTTCAGTTACATTTAGAGAGCTGTAATTTAACTAAGCCATTGTTTTTGGTCTGAAGAACTAGGGATGAGCTGTCTGCTGAGGATTTCTTCAATCAGACCTCAAAGCTGCCACAGAGCAATAAAGTTGCATGTCAATGGGACATTGCACCTTGTTGTGACAGTTGTAAAAAAATAGGGGTGGGGACCGCTCATAGAGTTTTAAATTCTATCCTCAGTAGTCAAATCATCCATAAAAAAGAGACAATGTTTAGTAGACCTGACTTACACGGGTACCCATCTGTGTTTTGCGCGTGGACTCTTGGCTGTCATGTCCGACCATAAACCTACGGACGCGGAATCGTTAGCAAGGGCGAGAAAGTTGCATGAGAAACTGGGCTGGTCAGATCAAAAAAAGATTATGCTCTGTGATGTAGCAATGTCTGAACAGCATTTAGGAGTCAACATACAGGTGGTGCTGTATGCGGCGAAAGGGGCTTTTTTAAAACGGGGGGGGGGCAGTTTACCCCAAGACTTATTTCATCCTGTTGCACGATGAGCATTACTAGGGGGTTCTGGTTGTGAAAAAGTTGTTTGGAGCAAAAAATTATGGTGAGTTTTGCCCCACGGTGCACAGTCACGGCCACTCTTGCAGGTCCAGCTGCTGCCTCTGCTTGAGCATAACATGCTCAGACAGCGTGGACGTGCAGCTGAGGTCTCCTCGCTGTAGACTGTATTGTCAGTCCAGAGAGCGTTTAGACAGACACATCGACTGGGCGTCGACAGAACAAGTTGAATGCCTGTCTAAAACGTTGTGCGATAAGGGTCAGTCTTACGTGGACAAGTGGCACAGGTGTAAAGGGAGGCGCTATAAGCGGGGTCAGGCTTTGATCGCTGGTGATGTAGACGGTCACCTCGGTTTTATGGACAGCCTTAGAAAGCCTGAATCCTCAGAAAAGTGTATTTGTTATGATTCTGAATACACATAGGAGACTGGGTTGCACACTCCCAATTACATATTTGCTATGTCCCTCAAGCTGGAAAAGTCCTGGGAATTTAAGGGTGATGAGTGTCTTTCTGTGTTTGTTCAGACCTTTATTGGCAAAGAGTTCCGGGTCTACACGTTCCAGGCGCACAATTCCAAAGGTTACGATGCATACTTCATCATTAGACAGTTAATGAAGGAAAAGATGTGCCTAGAACTGATCACTCAGGGTAGTAAAGTAATGTGTGTGGAAGGTAAGGTCCTGGGCATTCGTTTTATAGACTCTTTAAACTTCTTGCCCATGAAGCTTGGTAAGCTCCCGCAGGTGATGGGGTTTGAAGGGTGCAAAGGGTATTTTCCACATTGTTTGAACACTTTAGAAAATCAAAATGACGTGGGGCCTATGCCCGATGTGGAGCACTATGGTGTAGAAAGCATGATGCCCAGGGAAAAAGCAGAGTTTCTCGACTGGTAGCAGGCCCACAGGTAGGAGACGTTTGACTTGCAGAAAGAGCTCGTGTATTACTGTCAGCAGGATGTCAAAATTTTGAGACAGCCTTGTATCCTCTACAGAAAAGAGATTATGAAAAAGATGGAGAAGGGAGATCTAGTAGAGAGAGAACCTGGTAAATTCACCAAGATAAAACTGTGTATAGATCCATTCTGGTACATAACACTGGCATCTGTCTGCATGGCTATGTACAGATTTATGTTTTTGGAGCCTAACACAGTAGCTCTTCTCCCTCCAGACAATGATCACAGGCAGGAAAAAGATATTCGACCCCATCTGTTCAGTAGCTGTTGAATACCTCTCACAAAGAAACTATACAAATACGTCATGCTTTACAGGGTGGGGAACTACAGGTAGGCTCCTACTCTTTAGACGGTTATGCCAGTGTTGACAGGGTACACACAGCCTTAGAGTTTAACGGGTGTTCTTTTCCACGCTTGTGCCACCTGTCATTGTGAAAAAGCACAAAACCCTATGACGGGGACAACTTTTGGGTTTCTTTATTACAAGACGCAGCTCAAGACCGACTATCTGAAACAACTTGGTTTTGTAGTGAGGACTCTTTGGGAGCAAGAGTGGGAAGTGATGAAAGAAACAGACAGGGAGGCCAGTTGCCCTAGCCTCTCATGCCTAGGGATGCTCTTTTTGGGGGAAGGACAAACGCTATGCACCTATATTACAAACTTAACTCCAGGGAAGAAATCCACTATTATGATTTTACCAGCTTCTACCCTTTTGTAAAGAAAACCAAAGAATACCCTCTCGAACACTCCGATATAGTTTATGACAAATTTGGACCCCTTGCAAATTATTTTGGAATTGCAAAAGTTAAAGTGTACCCCACACAAGGCTTCTTTTTCCCATTGTTACCTGTCAGAGTGGGTGGCAAGCTTATGTTCCCGCTATGCCGAACCTGTGCGGAAACCGAGCAGCGGGAGATGTGCATCCATACTGACGAGGAGAGGGCCATCCTGGGGACTTGGTGCACGGTGGAATTGAACGCGGCCATAGCGAAGGCGTACGCGGTGGCAAAAATATATGAAATCTGGCTTTTTAATGAAAAATCTGATGTACTCTGAAAAGACTTCATCAAATGACACCTCCACCGGAAACAAGAGGCTTCAGGGTACCCCAGCTGGTGCACAGACGAAGAAAAACAAAATAAGTACATGAACGATTTCTACCAGAAAGAAGGCGTGCGTTTGTGCCAACACGAGATCAGGTTTAACCCCGCTAAATGCCAAATCGCTAAACTCTTTCTAAATTCCCTGACGAGTGAGATCCCGCCAGATCAACACATCACCGAGTTTGTGTCGGCAGGCCCGAAAACATACGGGTATAAGCTGTCGGGAGGAAAGGCCTGTATGAAAGTCAAAGGTATTACCCTGAACTTGGCAAACTCTCAATAGATCAACTTTGACAGTTTGAAAGATCTAGTCCTGGACTATTGCACGGGCCTGCGAGAAAACACCTCAAAAAAGAGAGAGGTGCAGCAGCCCTCTATCATAAGGAACAAAAATCAGTGGTAAATAGAGACCAAAACCCTTAAGAAAACACAGAAAATCATTTACAACAAGAGGGTCCTAGGAGAAGGGTTTAAAACCCTGCCCTACAGATTTTAAAATGGATACGAGGTGGAAACACCGCTTTTCTGCAATTCTCGCGGGGCCTAGCAACTGTGGGAAAAGTTACTTTATAAAAAATGTGTTGGATAATGCCAAACAAAACATTGTCTGTTATGCCTGAGAATATTGGATAACCTGGCTATAAAAAGCATTGCAAGATACACATGTCTGGGCTTGTTGAAACACATTTTGAGCAAGGCTAGGCATGCCCAAGAATTTAAATGTATTTTTTACAAAATTCATCGCCATCTGGTCGTTTTGCACTAAGTCATTAGAATACAATTTTAAAATCCGGTCAAAAGATAAACACTTGCTCCGATGATGTAAGAAAAACACTCGGTGATAGTCGCAGGCGACAGAGCGGGGGTCTTGTAATTGTCTATTGTGAAACACAATGCCTGTGGCATTTTTGTTTAAAAATTTCATAATGCTTTTAGGAAACAACATGCTCTTTGGGGGGGTGCCCGTATGAGTCTAAAAGCTCTCCACGTTACGCTCCGCCAGACACAAGGCAAGCCAGTGTTCACCAGGTTGGTTGTGTGGATGTGCAATACAAACCTAGGGGTCTCTGAGACAGCTTGTCGCCAGGGAGCCAAATCACAAGGGAACACATCTAAGAAATTCTTTTTTGTGTATGGCACCTTGATAAGACACACGAGAGCTGCACGGTGTCCATGTTCACATATAGTCAAGCAGAACGTCTCTCCTCTGATTTCTCTCTATGATGTTGTCAAAAACCCCATGCACGATCAGATTGACGGTGATGGTTAAAGCCTTCCCAAAACGTATTTCTGCTCTCAGGTTCCCAGTTTTAATCAGGGAATAGCCACCGGCGCATTCCTGGTCGGGAGACAGGTCAAAGGCAAACAAGATGTAACTCTGTGGAAACTTCTCATGGTCGATTAACAGAGAACAATCTGTCATGTCTTTACCAGCGTCTGTACCAGATTCATGTATTCTCTCACGCAGCATCCTGCCTCCAAGTCTGGTTGCAGAGGCTTGGTTGGTATCTGTTCACCAGCCACATACAAGGCCACAAAATTAATATCATAATGTTTAAAATGAAAGGGATTTTTCGTGTAACTTCCACTCAAGGCATAGGACAAACCCTAGGACAAGCATTTTGGGTAACTGTCCCAAAAAACAGGTTCTCCTGGTTATTGACCCTGCTGCCCACGGGGATGCTGAACACTTTCATTCCCACGCGGTCCACGGGATATTTAGCATTTGTGGTAAGCAGGGACTCCGCGAGCCCCAGACGAACGCTCAGGGCCATCCGTACTTTCTTCACAAAAAGCGATGCTGATACAATGCGCAATTTAAAGCCTTCGGCTGCACTGCCCATTAAACAGAAAGTGTCTTTACTGCGCGTCAGTTTAATTTTCACATCCACTCCGTTCAACAAATGAGACGTATCTGTTCTGATCTGTCTTTATTTCAATGGTAATGGTATCGATGTGGTGTTTTCTGACAGGAACGTGATGAGGTTTATCGTAGGTGATGGTGACAAACTCATTGTTCCTTCCTCAGACAGGGACACAGCATAACAGGGGAACAGAAAAGTCCCTCACAAACTGGTGTTCTACAATAACTGTGTGCAGATACAAGGACTTAACCCCCCCTGTGATGTCTGCCCAGAAGGGGAATTTTTGGACGCTGCGCTTGGGGCCCAAACCTAGAATGTTAGCTAGCTCCCTGCTGGTAGAAAACATAAAAGGAAAATCAGCGGATTTAAGGCTAACTTTTCTACCCACAGGGTCATAGTTCATGACCACCTCAGGCGGTGGGGGAGGACGAGCCACGGTACTGTTCATATGATCCAATCATTCGGGTATGGACGAGTAATAACCTCGTCGTAGGATAAAACTCTAGGCCATATCTTCAAAGGTGATTTCAAAAGGGGTGTTCTCGCGGATAGTGTTCCAGCTGTGTGGGTGTTGTATTTCCACTAACCCCACCTTCCAGGCACCCGGGAGACCCAAGGGCTTAATTAGCTGTATTGTAAAGTTCGAGCTGGTGTTTTGAGGAAAAACTGCAGAGCTGGCATTGCTGGGCAAAGTCATGTAACACCTGCCGTCGCTCATTTTTCTCTCCCTCAGTCTTTGCAGGAGGAATCTTTTTGTTTGTTTGTGTCTAAACGTCAGAATTGAGAAGCTTCCACCCAGCTGGTAAACTTATCGTCCCCGTCCCCCCGGCAAACCATTTCACCAGTAGCTGCTTTTTTCTCCCTTTTCCTTTCTCCGCTAGAACTTTTTCGATCCGGCAAATCCTGTCTCCTTTGGGGTTTACTTTTTGTAAATCTTCAGGGTAAAAAGATCCAGTAACTGTCTCACCCTCGTAATCTTTTAATCGGTATACAGGTCTCTGGCTCCTGGTTAAGGCTTCATCCACTATAAATATCTCATTGGTAAACGTCTGTTCACAACCTTTTTCAAAAGCTCCTTTGGTTTTAGAGAGAGTCTCACGTGGTCGCCTTTTCTAAAAGGGGCAACAACCGGTTTTATTTTAAAACCATCTCGATCAACCAGTTTCCATATCTTCAGAGAATTGGAAGGGTTAACATCAGTGGGTCTGGTACGTCGAGTTCTGTAAAAGCTCTGGTTGTAACTCTTCATAAAGTCAGGTAACAGGTCAAGGTGGCGAAAGACGTTATGGGCTGTAAAATATCGCCACATCCTCCGCATCTTTTTCAAGTTCTGTTAAATCGCTCCACAACCCCTGCTTTGACTTCATTGTCAGTAACAAAAAGCGTTAACGCTGTGCCGTTTCAACAATCTGCTAAAAGGTCTGTTTCAAAATTCTTTCCACCGATTAGTTTGTCATTTTTGAGGCACGCGACCTTGGCTAAAAATAGCTTTAAAGGCCTTGGATACCTCACCACTCATCTTGTCTTTTAGGCCTAAGGCACAGGCATATTTGGATAGAACGTCTATCACTGTTAAGATGTACTTAAAACCGCTGTTGTGTTTGGAGAACCAGTGCATACGGACCAAATCTGCCTGCCATTGCGCATCCACATCTGAAAGAATGGTCTTGGTTCTTTTAAAACGTATTCGAGCTGGTTTGTGTAAAGTGTAAGCATCCTGGTGTGAAAGCCAAGCTCCTACCTGTCTTCTATTTGAAGTTTTATGATGCTTTTTGGCCACTTGAAAAAGAAGATTGACCCCGTCAAAGCCCCCAACTTTCCTGGGGGTTTAACAGATTTTCTTTAACAGAGCCGTCTGTGGAGACATGACTCTTCCTGGGACTGTCTTTTACGAACACAAGTATCGAGGGGGACACGTTCATTCTGACACATTTAAATAAGTTTTATTAATCGCCTGGTTTAACACAATCTTTTACAGCCGCCTGAAACAAAGGACGCCATGACCCCTACCATGAGGGAGTCTGAGCTGGTTCATTCTTCCATTTTTGTCCTTTTCTGGATTTTCCTCTTTAGATCTGGGTCTCAGACAGGAGCAAAAACAGCTGATGCGCGATGGATTTACTCCCACAGGGCTACCGATGTGCAACTTCTCAAAGGCCTCTAGAAAGGCATCGTCGAGCTGTTGAGAGATTTTCAGACAAAAAACAGTGTAAGCACCCCACTACCTGTTTTTAGATTTATGCAATGCCAGGTCGATTCCGAACCCCATTACACCCCCATGATCGACAGTCGCTTCTTAATCATTTATTTACCTGAGCGCCATCTTTCCCGTTCACCTTGTGACTCCCCCAAGCCACAATCGCCTTCCAACTTTAGGGCATGGACAATGAGAGGCTGTCACACTCACTGGGGTGCCTCACAAAGGTTTGGATTTTGGGGTCAGGTTCCGACGTAGCCATCAACGGTTGAGTCAAAGGGCCCTCCTCGGAACTGTCACTGCTGTAGCGCTTTCTCCACGCAACTCCAAAGGTCCTCGGAGCTAAAACAAAATCTGAAGGTCTCACGGGGGTGGTAAAGGAGTCCATGTTTCCTCTCAGCCTTTCCACAATTTCTAAAACATGTCTTCTTGGTAAGAGATGGCTTCCTCTGCCCAGCGCTGGGACTTATGGGGTGATGGTGCTGCACTCTGATTGGCAGAGGGCGTTGGGAGGAGTTCTTAGAGGGGTCACATGACCCTCTTCTGGACGGTTCACCCAATCCGAGAACCTGCCCCATTTTGGTCAAATCTCTTCTCGGGGCGGTCCTCTGCAGCCAAAACCCATCGCGATTGGTAGAAGGTGGTGGGAGGAGTTCTTAGAGGGGTCACACGAAGCACTTCCAGACGGGTCACCCCACCCCGGAACTCCCCCCAGTTGGTCAAATCTCCTCTCGGGGTGGTCCCCAGTGGCTGAAACCCCTCCTGATTGGTAGAAGGCGGTGGGAGGAATTCTTAGAGGGGTCACACAAACCACTTCCAGACAGATCACCCCACCCCGGAACTCCCCATGATTGGTCAAACCTCCTCTCGGGGTGGTTTCCAGTGGCTGAAACCCCTCCTGATTGGTAGAGGGTGGTGGGAGGAAATCTTAGAGGGGTCACACAAACCACTTCCAGACAGATCACCCCACCCCGGAACTCCCCATGATTGGTCAAACCTCCTCTCGGGGTGGTTTCCAGTGGCTGAAACCCCTCCTGATTGGTAGAGGGTGGTGGGAGGAATTCTCAGAGGGGTCACACGAACCACTTCCAGACAGGTCATCCTGCCCCGGAACTCCCCCTGATTGGTCAAATCTTCTCTTGGGGCGTTCCTATCAGGGCGAAACCCATCCCGATTGGTAGAGGACAATGGGAGGAGTTCTTAGAGGGGTCACATGACACACCTTGCTTCCGGTCATTTGTCCGCCTTGACCCTGGAAGTAATACCTCATGGCTTGGGACTTCCAGTGACCGGTGGGCAAGGCTTACAAGGGCCAAGGGTGGGGTTAATGTTTGATTGACGGTAGGGCCCTTATACTACTGGAGCGCCTTCTTCTGTTTGTCTCCGTTCCGCTTCAGTCCCCAAGCACTCGGCCAGGACAGATGTCACTTATGACCTCCGTTGCCACCAGCTGGACAGAGGGACTTGGGTCTTTCTTGAGGACCTGGAGAGCTGAAATGACACAGGACAACATGTTAGTATACAGACTGTCAAATCACAGCTAAGCGTGATCACAGAATCTTGAAGTACCAGAGCAGAATGATCACATGGTAAAATGTGAAACTAGGCTCAGTCCTTCTATTGGGGTGGAAAATACATGAGAGATGAATATGCCTCACTTTTCATATTGTCACCTGTGCCGGAAATAGCTGGAGACTTACTACCTCTGAATACCACGCTACAGAAGCTCTCCAATACAAAGAAAGCTTTAGCTTCCTCCATTGGCTTCCTTCCATGCTCCCAACAAGCGGGGAGACCCTGACTCGACCAGAAAGTCATCCATTCTGCTGTAAATGGAAGAAGGTCCATTGTTTCAATAGCTTCCACTTTTAAGTTTATTTTCCATCTCTATTCAGGAGCCACTGTCTGAGCTCCAATAACCCTGGCATTGAACAGAGGCCAGGTCCAAGCTGCTTTGTGCAGGATGCAGGGCACCTACTGGAAGAAAAATTGCTGGTGGGAAATTTGGGGTAGCAGAAAGTGGCTACAACTTCTCCTCACCTGGGGAGTCCACAGAGAGCCAATAAAGCCCAAAGAGTGGATAGCACTGGCTGCGGAGGGGGCCTTGCCAGGACAACCAGGAGATGCACGGACTCACATCACACCCTCTGCAGCTTCCTCCTTCAGGGGAAATTAAAGCTGACTTTCTACTGGGCAAGAGTGAATTTGTCCTTTGACGTGTGGCTGATGCACTTTGCACCAGTGCTATCGGTTACAGCTGCTTGTCAGCTAAATTCCTTTAGAACTCACGGATGAGCAGAACTTCAGCTGTATTTATTACTTACACATAAGCAGATGTTCCAGGTCCAGCCATTTCATACGCTGCCTGTCTGTGTGTTCCAGGATGATGCCTAAATACACAATGGAAAACAAACAACAACAATAAAACCTTCCCTTGTTGAGTGCAAAGTGATATTAGCAGCCCCTAGACAGGTCTTTGGCCTCTCCTACTGTGGGCCTAAGGGTGAGCAGTGGGCAAGAGGATGCTAGTGCAGTTTAGAGTCCACACTGAAGAGAAGGAGAAAGACTTTTTTTTTTAAGAATGTTTACACAAAACCCATTTTCTTTAAAGAGTCTGTGTTCCTCTTGCCACTGCTGTCAGTTATTGGAGACATACTAAGCTAGTGTCTTGGTCTAGTGGTCTGAGCAAAGGACTGGGGCCAGGAATAAGTGAGTTCTAAGCAGGGATCCCACAAGGTGACTGATAGGTGAGACTTAGGGCACAACGCCTGCCTGTCTCACCTGGGTATGCTTGGGAGAAGAGGGCACAGGGCCAAAGCGGAGGAACCTTTTGCCTCCTTGACAAGGTGGTGTGGCCAGCAACCTGAAACAGCAGGCGCTGAGGGCAGGTGGGCTGCATGCCTCCCAATGATGAAGTAGTAGTGAAGAGCACTGAGCAACACTGTGGGTGGGTCTGCACTTTGAGCGAGGGAGATCACTCCCAGTTCAATGGGACAGGCCCACTCTAGCTCGGACAGCGCTCGCATGCTAAAATTAGAATGTAGCTAAAGCAGCACGAGCAGTGGGAGGAGCTAGCCACCTTGAGAATCGACTTTGGGGTTTGGATGGGATCATACTTGGGGTGCTTAAACTTCCTGCTGCTCCTGCCATCGCAGCTACTCTCTATTTTTAGCACTCAGGGCTAGTGCGGGTATGTCTCATCAAGCTGGGAATTAGACCCCCAGCTCCAAGTGTAAACATGCCCTACGAGACAGTGTCCCAGCCTTTACTACTAAATGACTGCACCGTGCTTTCCCTGCAACAATCCCAAAGCACTTTATAGCAAGTCATGATTTCCTCCGACCACCACACTGGAGAGGTAGGGATATTAACATCCCCATTTATGTATGGGAAGCTGAGGCACAGAGAGATTAATGGCAGCTCAGTGCTGCAAAGTGGGATTTTCTTCTCTCTCCCTCAATGGGAATACCAAAAGGGACACTGGGCATCATCTCTCACCAGCTAACTTGGCTGCAACTGCCCGGATCTCTTCCCAGCTGCTACAGAAGTATGTGATGGTGTTTTTGTACAGGTTCTCCAGCAGCTCGGCATTCTCTTTGGCCTAGAGGAAATCAGGGACACATGAGCTCTCTCTGGCTAGAAGTGCCCTTTGACTGCCAGCACATGCTTTTACGAGCCACAGGTAAATCAGAGAAAGAACAGGTGACTGGGTGGACGTGGGAAAAATGGGGATCTGTGGCAGATTTACATTTTCCATCACCCTCAGTCATATATCCCACTCTGACCGTTATTTCCATTACCCATCACACATCCCCCCCACACCTCTACACCACCACATACCACTCCAGTCAAGAATCTCAGACACTTCAACAGCTCACTCACAAGGTGTCTGCAAATGTCCACCTGGAGCTCCTCAGGCTTCAGCTCAGCTGTGCTATCAAGGTGTTCATTCACTGCAGTTTGGAGTCTCTTCAGTCCCAAAAACGGGACACAGAGGTGAAACGTAGCTCTGCATTCCTGAAAAAAAGAAAGCGTGTCACACCATTTAATTGTTCCCTACTGAGTGCTATGGTCATTCAAAGGGAACTTATCTGCTTGCCTGCTCATCTATTCCAGGATAAAAAGGGATTCATCTGGATGTAATTGGCAGAAAACATGCGGGAATGACTAATAGAGGGGAGAGCTTCCACTGCAACCTGGAGGTAGCATCAATGTCTTTTTGGAACAGATCTACCTATGAAAGCTGCTTCACCAGGTCTCTCTTCTGTTCTGGGGAGGCAGGGGCCTGGGGTGCAGAGACAGACAGGAATAGAGAGCTGTTGGGCTCAGACCCATGACCTATCCTGGATTCTGCTGAGGCAGCCATGGAGCAACCTGGCGGGAACTGACTCAGCAGGAGGGCAATGAACTAAGGGGAGAATTTGGGCCTCCACAGCAGGCAGGAATAGCAGAGCTCCCCTGGCATTGGGAGGAAGATTCTTTTGGCTTAGTAAATAAGTCACTCTCGGTCTTACCACTGAAACCCTGGGGTTCGGGTCTTGCAGGTGCAGCAGAAGTGTGACCCAGCTCTGTCTAACCTGCTCGGCGAAATAGCCCTTCCATTTTCTTTTGGTCAGGCGGGCCAGGATGCCAAATAGGACAAAGGACAATAAACGAAGAGCATCGTCCTCCTACAGCCAAGAAAGCCCCACAAGTTAGTAACTAAGGGACAATCACATCACGTACCTCGCACAGCCATCTCTTCTATGCTAAAGTTGAGGGATTCCAACTACAGCTAGTCGGATACACTTTCATGAACGAATTTTTGATTTGAATTTGCTGATTCATCAAACTATTTTAGTGACAGTTCCATTTTGATGAAATTCCTCCAGAATCTAGGCAGGGGTCCTTAGAAACCTGCCTGCTGTCTTGACAGTGCACCCATTCAGCTCCTTGGAAGCCGATCTAGCAGGCTGACTGGGATCGTGGGCTTCCAAACCCACAGCGTCTGGGACCCTGGCTCTCAAATTTGCAACTCCCTGGCACTTCTAGCTCCCACAGTTTCCTGGGTTCCCAGCACCTGGGTTCCCAGCACCGAGAGCACACTGCCCGGATCCAAGGCTTTCAATAGATCTCAGTTGAGAATAGTAATTCCGTTTCACAAAGAGTTTTGAAGTTTGGGGAGAGGGTGTCCCACAAATAGGAACAAAACCAAAATTTGAAATCTCAAAATTCTCTGCAGAAACGGAATCATTCCAACCCTCTCACATAAAAATGGTATAGAGCAGGCCCAACACTCTCTATTGTACCTTGAAACCCCCTTTTCATGGTTATCTAGCTACCCAATCTAGTATTCAGACTTTCTTTGAGGTTCTCAGTGGAAAGAAAGAAGAACAGAAGGGGGAGACTGTGGAAGCAGGGATGTCATCCCCATCCTCCTAATGTTCTCCTCCTCCGTAAAACACCTCTCTTCCCTGGGGCCGAAACATCTCTTCTCTCTGACATGAGCAATGCCCAGGGAGTAAATGGAGTCTAATCAAGATCGCTTGAACTGGGGCTGGAGAGTTCTGGTCACATACGTTGTCAAAGTAGGTCCGGATCTGTTGGGTGAGGTCTCTGAAGGAAGAACCTATGTCCTTCTCTTTCAGCTCCTTCAGGACTTTGGCCACTGCTTTCATGCTCTCGCCAATGACTTCAGAACTGAAAGGGTCACTTAAGGCCCTGATCAGTATGACCATAAGAAACTTCTTGTGCTTTTTCACCTGGACAAAAATATGACATTAAAGAACACTGATCACTGATCACACTTCTAATACGTTTTCTTTAGCAGTTATGAAGCTGTGGGAATTTCATCTCCCCCTCCCACCCCCGGAGACCTATAGCTATATTTCAGACCAGGTTCGAACTACAATGAGCCAAACTTGGTGCCATAATACACCTGTGTCATCCTGTCATTAGATTCCTAGTTACTTAGATTCCAAGGCCAAAAGGAACCCTTGTGATTATCCGCCCTGACCTCCTGCATAACACTGAACTTCCCCGAAATAGTCTCTGTTGGAACTAGAGTGTATCTTTTAGAAAAACGTTCAATCTTGATTTTAAAATTGCTAGTGACAGAGAATCTACTACAACCCTTGGTAAATTGTTCCAATGGTTAATTAAAATTACCATTAAAAATCAATGCCTTATTACCAGTCTGAATTAGTCTAGCTTCATTTTCCCCCATTGAATCTTCTTATACCTTTGTTTGCTAATGGGAAGAACCCATTCTCAAAATGTGTTCCCCATGTGAGCAGTTATAGACTGTCCTCAAGTCACTCCTTAACCTTCTCTTTGTAAGGCTAAACAATAGATTGAGCTCCTTGAGTCTATCACTAGAGGTATCTTTTCCAATCCTTTGAGAATTCTTGTGACTCCTCTGAATCCTCTCTAATTTATCAGCATCCTTCTTGAATTGTGGAGACCTGATCTGGACACAGCATTCCAACAGTGCTCACATGAGCATCATATTCAGAGGGAAAAGAACTTCTTTACTCTTATTCAAGATTCCTCTCTTTATGCCTCTAAGGATCATTTCAGCCCTTTTGGCCACAACTTCGCATTGGGACACCTTATGTTCAACTGATTCTCTGCCATGACTCAAGTGGTTTTCAGCATCATTGCTTCTTGGGATAGAGTCTCTCATCCTGTAAGTAAGGCCTGCATTTTTTATTCCTAGATGGAGACATTTACACATGATCATATTAAAGTGCACAGATTGTTTGCTTATGCCCAGCTTAGCAAAGGATCTAGCTTGCTCTGTATTGACTGCAAAGAGGTTACTCGGGTATGTGAGAGAGCAGAATTTGGCCTAGTGCATTGTGTGCAGCCTCTGTAAACTCCGAAGAACTATTTCCCTTGGTTTCTCTAGTTATGCTGCATTCTAGTCAGTATTCTCTCTTACCTTCTCAGGTGCCCCATAGACTAAATTTCCCAGGCCTCTTACAGCCATCTGCCGGACAATGCTGTTCCTATCCTGTGACCTTTCTTCCAAGATGTGTAAGACTGGCTTAAGGAACTTCTTCTCCCTGAGCATGGGATCACTCATTAGCTGAAAGAAAATCAACCTGTCCATTAGCCCCAATAGGATCATTAAGATTGGGAATAGAATTTGAGCAGACATGTCATACGCTAAAAACAACAAGGAGTCCTCCTACAGCCCCAGTCTTGAGGATACAGACAAATATGGCTACCCCTCTGATACTTGGCACATAATACACTGTAACTTTAGTATTCCACACAAATGAGAAAGGTCTACAAAACACGGAGCTTTCCTTTTGGGCACTAGAATAGGGATCCACTCACCTCTTGAGAGCCTCTTAGTGGCTGGGTATGGTATCACAGTCCTTTTCTCACCCCTGGTGCACCCTGCCAGCCGTCCTCAGTGAGCCTTCTGTGGCTCAGGCCTCTGGCTGAGTCCCAAAGTCCAAAGGAACCCCTTCTGGGGTAGTCCAGAACAGTCCCATTGCCCTCACTTGGGTCTCCAGCCCCAACTCTGGGTCCTTTACATTCTGCCCTTTGTTCAAGCTCTCCATTAGCATTGTCCCCTCCATGGGGCTTATGCCACTGTTGGTGGTAGGGGAACCTGGGCCTGCCCCTAACTCTGGGTTCCAAACCATGGATCCTATAAACAGGAGCTAGGCACTTCTTGATTTCAGTTCATTGTCGCTTCTTCCTACCGGCCACTTTTAGCTTCACCCTCACCTCAGGGTTAAAGTTCTTCGGGACTCTCTTCCTGAAAACCCAGCTTAAGTAAAGGCTGCCAGAATCAAACTCTGGCTGTCCCCTGAATTTCTGTGGCCAGAGAGCAGCGCCCTTTCTTGCCCCTCCAGTTCCTGCCAGGAACTGACCTGCTAAGGCCCTTCAGCTCCTTTTAGCCGAGCCTCATGGGCTCGGATTGGCTGCTTTCATGAAGCCTCTCTAGACAGACCCAGATTGGGGGCTCTTTTCCTGGGGCAGGGTGTAGTAGGACCACGGGGCCTCTTGTAAGGAGCCTCAAAGCTCAGGTACAGCCCATCACAGGCACAGAGAGGTTGTTTTTCTTAGAAGCGGATGAGCCCCGAAGATAGTTCTTAGCATAAGTGGGAAATATGATGCAGATGTTGGAGGAAGGCTGTGGAAAGGGAGGATGCTGCGGCAGGTATCACACTAGCCTAGGACTTAGGAGACCCAGGTTCCATTTCCTGCTCCCTCAAAGACTTCCTGTGTGACCTTGGGCAAGTCACTTAGCCCTTCTGTGCATCAGTTCCCTGCCTGTAAAATAGGAAACATAGTCCTTCCCTACCTCGCAGGAGTGTGGTGGGGATACAGACATTAAAGAGTTTGGAGGTACTCAGATACTAGAGTAATGAGAACCTAAGATAGACATTAATGTAGTTGTAGGTTGCTTGGTTGGTAGTATTAGGACACTAGGTTCATTCAGAAGATCTGCTGAGCGAAACCAAAATCAGGAGCTGTTGGTTAGGATCAGCACTAGGACTTGGCAGAAGAGTCCAGTCATCCAAACTCTGTCTGTATCTCTCTCAGCCAGCACCTGTGGTTGTGTAGCTAGTATAGGCAATGACGGCAATAAAAACACAGAGAGAGAAGGACTCAGAAAGGTATCGTGAAGTTCCTGGTGAGGTTTCCATATAAAGGAGGACCTATTCTACTGTCTAAAATGACAATTACTCCTATGAACAGAACTGTACAACTCCCGAAAGAAAGGCAGACAACAGTCTAATGGTGAAACTACTCTTCAGGGCCCTGTGTCTTACCTGGGCAAGGAAAGCTGTGCTGGTGACTCGGTGGTTTTCTGTGGGGGAATTCACCCAGGGGAGGAGGCTCTGTATGATCTCAGGTGTTATGAGTCCAGATCTTAGCAGAAGCCTGGAAGACAAAAGAAACCGCTCATGGGCTAGATTGCACACTTCAAAAAAACTCAGCTGCTCTGAGCATACAGCTCTGATATCTAGGAGTAGGAGCTGTGTGTTTCCACCCAGGACACCCCCCCACCCACCCACAAAGCTATAAATGGGAGGTTCCCTCTCAGCCACTCTATTGGCTACTGATTCCCAAGGATAAAATGATGCCTCCTAGATCTCTTACCTCACCAGCAGACACACTCCCTCATGGTGAGTCTTGGGGTTTTCCAGAAGAATCCAAGTTCTCTGCTTCCTGAGCGCTCTCACCAGTCTCTCATTCCCACCCTTGAAAAGCACAGACTCGAATGCTTTGATAGAAAGCCTGGGGAAAGAGAGGCACAGAACTGCAGCAATCAGGAGGAAGGTGCAGCTTGAACAGAGAGTCAGGAAGCCCCGGCTACTTCTCAGGTCTGCTGTTCAATCGGCAGTTCATCCATTGGCAATGTCCTGGACACCAGTGTCCCTGGAAGGACTTGATGCTGGGAGGTAAGTTTCAGTCTCATACATCTCATAGGACTAGTTTTGCTAGGGACAAAATTTTGCAGTCCTTTTTCTCTTTCTGCAAGGACTATGGGCACTAGCAGAGTAAAGTGATATAGAAAAGGTACATGATCAGGACCCATAAACGGGGGGCATCGAGTGTGGTGATCACTAATGGACATTCTGGGGTCATATCTCCAGATATGAGGTGACAGAGTGCTGAGGGTTTGCACTTGAGTCAGCACTCTGGTCACTATTCCTACTAATTCCGTTCCTCACAGAAGGCCTAATTGGATAGAGGTGTACCTGATTACAAGGTCAGATTGGGGCTAGTGAGTCAAGGAACCAATCATTCCATTAACAGGGAAACTGTGTAAAAGGACATGGGCAGGAGCCCTTTGAGGGGAACAGGCAGAGAAAGAAACTTGGGTGACCAGATGTCCTGATATTTGGGGCTTTATCTTATACAGATGCCTATTCCCTCCCCCCCACCCCACAGCCCTACCCCCATCCTGATTTTTCACACTTGCTGTCTGGTCACCCTAAGAGAAACAGAAAGACAAAAAGCTAGGAGAGCCTGACAAAGTGAGGTCTCTGAGTGGAAACACCTTACCCCCCACCCGACTTTTGGAGAAGAGTTTAGAAAGTTGAGATACAATATAAAGGTGCTATGTATTGGTAGGGGGATTAAATAGACTATATGTTGGTGCTTAGAAGGAAAAAAGTCTCAACACGGTCTGTGTTTGTGGAAGATGTGGGGGTGCAACTCCCCTCTCTGTCACAGCTGGGGGCTCATCAGGGATTTCCCTGTTATCTGTGCAAATGGAGAGCCTGTTGGAGAAGCCGGTGTAGAGGTTTGGCAGTCTGGTGATGGAGGGAACACTGAAACAAGTGATGAAGCAGCAAAGAGAAGTGTGGAACAGGGGTTCTCAACCTTTCTGTTTCTGAGCCTCCCCCCACCCTCAACATGCTAGAAATACTCCATGGCCCAGTTCCAGGCCTCTGCCCTGCCAGGCATCAGAGTTTGGGGCTCCTGGCTCTGGATTAACCCCACAGGGTGCAGGGGCTCAGGGCTTTAGTGCAGGTGCTGGGCCTCAGGGCTCCAGCCCGGCTGGGCTCAAAGCTTCAGCTTTCTGCCCTGAGCCCCAGCTAGTCTAAAGCCAACCTTGCTTGGCAGACCCGCTAAAACCGGCCCGGTTGAGAACTGCTGGTGTAGAACAGTGGTCTCCAAACGTTTTGGCTCACGCACCCCCAGGGTGACCTGCCGCAGACGCGACACCGATGGTAGACCTACCGCAGGCGGGCCGCCAAAGGGGAGCACCAGCTTTGGACGTGCAGAGCTGCCGCCGAAGGAAAAAAACGGCAGAGTGCTGTCCGGCGGCGCTACTAATGCCACGCTCCCCCCGGGATCATCCCGTGCACCCCAGTTTGGAGACCACTGGTGTAGAAGACCCGACAGACCTTCCAACAATCCCACCAGGCAGAAAAACAGCCTTTCCTTGCCTGGTAGGTTTAACAGCAAAAGAGCCATCAGGAATTTATACGGGAGCAAGCCCAGGTCTGGCAACAACTCCTCCAAAGTTTGGTGAGTCCTGTGACAGGAAATGGAAACCAGGAACAGGAGATCAGACTGTAAAATGGGACCTGTGAACAACCCCGATGTGTTTTTGGTTACTCTTCAAGGAGCAGCAGTGAGACCTCCTAGGGACAGAACAATGTGGGCCCTTCAACTGACACCCTATTTAACCGGGGAAGCACATACAGGGCTTTTAGTGATGAGCAGGCAAGAGATTATGACATGATTAAGGCAGCCATGCTGGACGAGGTGGGGCCTGTCCACAGAAAAGTACTGCCAGAAATGTAGAGTTGAAAGATGGATTGAGGGATTATGCCTCTGTGCATTTGGACAGGAATTAAAAGATTGGGCCACTCAGTGGTAAGGCCAGATACTCAGACTGTGGGGGAGATCATGGACTGCATGATTCTGGAAGTTTCTTCAGAGTCTCCCTGAGCATATCCGAGGATGGGTTCTGTGGCGCCAGCCAGTTCATCTGGACCCCACAGTTAAAGTGAGAGGAATTTACAGAGGCGGACATTCCCAGAGTGAGTCAGTGGTTTAAGGGACTAGATCTGAGAAGGACCAGAGTGCCTACAGCTGGGAAGGGCAGCAAGAAGAAGAGGGAGGAGCCTCAAGGAACTGTAGTGGGAGCTTGGCCTACAGTGTGCTTCCGACATGGACGTGAAGGACATCTAAAAAGAGACTGTCCTAAAATGGACTGTGGGTTTGCCCAGTTTTGTGGTTGGGACAAGACTCCCAGGTAGGAAAGAAAAAAGAAAGTACCTACCGTATCGGTCTGGGTAGGGAGGAGCCACCAAAGGGACTAATGGACACAGCTTCATCCTGTTTGCTAATCAGGCAGGAGTTAGTGAAACCCCACTGGATACTTCCCAGAGGTAGGATCAAAACTGAATACCAGGTCCATGGGGACAAGAAATTCTGCCCAGTGTCCATGGGACAAGAAATTCTGCCCAATTTTAAGGACTCTGAAAATTAAGGGGAAGTTTAGGCAGAAACATGTAGCGGTAGTGGATGGATTGCCCCACTGCCTTCTACTGGGCATGGACTGGAATCCCTTTCTAACAGGAACACCAAGGCAGGTATGGAGGCCCAGGAGGGTGGAAATAAAACCTGAAGGGCCAGGTAAAGAGGAAATATATGTAAAGGGTCTGGAGAAACCTAGACACAAAAGTATAGACAAGAGGGAGGAGAAAGAAAAGAAAGGTCAAGCGTAAAGGTGACTTAAGATCATCCGTTGGGGTCAAACAGTCATCAGAGCCCTTACCACCAGGATCTCAGGAGCAGGCATCCCTAGAACACTTTGGAGGGACTCGGAGCAGTCTGTGTCCATGGAAGAGGCCGGGACACAGCCTACCACCCTGTCACATATAGGTACCTAAAATGGGCCTGCACATGGGCCAACAGCATGAGCAGAATCTATACTCGTGTCTGCAGCGCCAGCAATCACATAGCTAGGTACCCATCCATCTGAACAAATTCAAGTTTTGTGGACAAAACTGAGGCACCCATCTTGAAAACCTGACCCACTGTGGCCACAACCTAAGATCAGCCTTACTGGGCCAGTCCAATGGTCCATCTAGTCCAGTACACTCTCTTCCAACAGTGGTCAATGCCAGCTTCTTCAGCAGGAATGAACAGAACAGGGCAATCATGAAATGATCCAATCCCTGTTGTCCAGTCTCAGTTTCTGGCGGTCAGAGGCCTAGGGACACCCAGAGCTTGGGGTTGCATCCCTGACCATCTTGCCTAATAGCCATTGATGGACCTGTTCTCCATGAACTTATCTAAGTCTTTTTTTAAAAAAAGCCCAGTTATACTTTTGGCCTTCACAACATCCCTTGGCAATGAGTTCCACAGGTTGACCGTGTGTTGTGTGAAATAGTACTTCCTTATTTTTATTTGATACGTGCTGCCCATCCGTGAAGAGAGCTGAGATCCTGGTTTCCTAGGTAAATTCAGAGACATTATAAAACCATGAAGTCTGTAATTTGAGCACCTTGTTGGCATGGAATAAAGAAACACAACAAGAAGAGAAACTAATCATGTTGTGAGATTGGTGGGAAATGTACATTAATGTGCTACCAGAGCTGAAGTCAACTGAGGACTCAGGAATCTTAGTGTTAACTGGCGAGGGGCACAGAGTGGGTGCCGAGGGACCTGGTACGTACATTCTAGTTCACTAAAAGATTGCCCCATGAGTCTCAAATAAAAGCCCATGTCACCAATATCATTGTGAAATGCATGTACAGATGCTGTGTAAAGAGTCATGGATATGCATTGAAAATTACATTCTTAGGATCTGTGTCTCGGGACTAATCACCAGGAAAGGTGACAAAATGGTTTTCTTTCAGGCAAGAAATGTTTATCCATCTGTTTGTTTACATGTGAACCCTACATGCTTAATGTACATTCAGTTGAGAAGGACTGTGAGAACTTTAAAGAAAGAAAAATAGCAGGAAGTAGACAGGGGGTGGGGACCCAATTTGGGGGTACACATCAAAGGTTTGCTCTAGTCTATTTGGGGGACATCTTTCACTTCGGAAGTAGATGGACTGCGAGTTTGCTTCATGAAAGAGGGGTCGCAATCAGGCTTGGTTGAGAACTTTGGGTGAGAAACATCTTTAGACAGGAGGTTAACCTCTTGGTTAAGTTTAGTTTCTAGGAGCAAGTTATGATTTCATTTGAAATGTAACCATTTTTTGCTTGCATTCTTACTGACGGTCACTGGAATCTCTGTTCTTTGATAATCTCCCTTCTTGTTTTCACTAGAAATATATCTTAGTGCTGTGTGTTTTGCAGTACAGAGTCTAAGTATCGAGTACAGAGTCTAAAGTAGAAGTAATAAACGGGTGTGTACTGTTCCATTGGGAACAGCAGGCCTGACAATTCTGTGGGAGTTCAGTGGATAAAGGGCTGGACACTATACGGAATGGTCAGAGGACTCGGGGGTGGGTGTGTGCCTGTCATTAACCTGTACAAAGAGACTGAGGTCTGAGGAGGCCTGGGTGGCAGTGTTTGTTTTGCCAGAGCCTGGTCATTTTAGGGAACTGACCCACAGCAGGCACAGACAAGACTTCCTCACTTCAAGGGCACGTGGTGGTAAGGTGCCTCATAACCCTGGGAACTCCTGGGGAGCGTCACACAACTCTCCTGGAATTCTCTTGGTTTCTCTCCCTTCCTTCTAATTACCGGCAAGGGTTGCCCTCAGTAAGTTGTAGCCCTTTTCGGATTTCTCTCGGGCTGCTTCTCGTTGGCAAAGGCAGCTTTTGTCCGAGGGTTTGGCTGACCTGCTGCAGGAGAAGAGGAAACAACTCTGGGAGCAGTTCCCGCACAGCTTTGCTCGACTGCAGGGCTGACACCACCTCAAAGATGGCACATGTTGCCTGAAAGGAGAGCATGGTAAAAAAGGAGATCTCTTCCCAACACCATCACACCCTCTCTCCCCGTCTGATATCTGCTGTACGAAATTCTCCCTTCTGCCAGTAACTTGAATGACAGCGAGCAACTTGCTTAACTCGTGGCTCACTTTCCCACATCTGTACAAATGTGTATGACCTCCCAAGGCATGCTGTGAGTCCAAAGGAAGATTTGCAAAGAAACCTGCTCCAAAGACTTTCTAATGGCCAGATAGTATGAAGTAAATCAGTAACGTATCTAAAGCTGCCGTATTTGTTCCACAGGCAGCAGAGCTGGACTCAGGGAAACAGTCCATCAGAGGAGAAGTGCCCACACAGCAATATTATACCACACTTCCAGCTTTCCATCAGCAGGATTATCGCAGGGCACAGGAAAGCCTGAAAGACGTGTCTGCCATCTAACTTACTAAGAGAGGTTCAGCAGCTGCCAAATGCCTGTCAATTTCGGTCTCTGAGGTGATGCTGCCTTCTGTTCTTGTTGGAGTCTTTATCTTCTCCATTAGGGCTCGTAGGACTTGAGTGGCAAGCAAGGGGTCTCCCCCCAGAGATCTCCACTGCTCAGCGGTGTCACTGCAGTTTAACAGAAGTTACAGGTGAGCCCTGGACACTTTTGTGGCTCACCCTGAATGTGTCATATTTTAGCAAAGACCAAATGTTCTCCTTGCCTATGATGAGAGAGTTAGGAGTCCTGTCCTCCTTTAATGCTCCTCATGTTTAAATATTGAGTTTCCAGTTACAGAACTAAGTTAAGTGACCTAGTCCTCCTGCAGCCTAACCATTAATACTAGACTTCAGAAGGACAGGACACAGAGCGCCAACCTCACTTCCTCTTTTCTCCACTTCCCAGTCAATATGGAATCATGAGCATGTGGCTCCCAAAGAGCTAGGGTTTGGAAGGCAAGTGGATGAAAGAAAAGCCAGATTCCTACTAGATGGACATACAACTTTGAGAACGAACGTTCATGGCCATCCTAGGTCCCCTTCACAAATGGCGTCCCTACCCTCTGTTTGCCAGAAGCTGGGACTGGGCAACAGGGGATAGATCACTTGACAATGACCTGTTGTGTTCATTTCCTTTGGGGCATGTGGCACTGGTCACGGTCGCAAGACAGACTACTGGGCTAGATGGCCTTTTGGTCTGACCCAGTATGGCTGTTCTTATGGTCTTAGATTCCAGCACTGATAACTGATACCTCAGTTAGGGATCTTGAAATGAAATGATGGATATGCTTCCAGTCCACTTTTAAGTACCAAGGATGGCAACTCTGCTCTAGCAGCCACACCCTCACTGATACCAAGCAGAGGTCTGATGATAATATTGGCCCTAGTCTTTGCAATCAGCCAGGGATTTGCACCTGAAGCTGTCATGCTACCAGGAAACCAACAGCCACTGCTCATTTCCAGAGTGAGCTCAATTCAGGCATCTAGAGAGGTAGATGTTTCCAACAATACACTCCAGTTATACCAGTAAAGATAGATCTTTAGGATGTCAAAGGAGCTATTCATGAATGGAAACAGAATGACACTTAATTTCTCTCCGCACCCCACCTTAACATGTTCTTGGACCTTCCTGCAGAAAGAGCCAGGCTATTAACCCTTAGGAATGATCCCAAACTGTTTGCGGCTTAAATGAAGCCCTACATCTCCTAGTAAAGCTGTGGGATCCATGTTTTACCAAGATGAATGCAATAGGTAGCGGTTTATACCTGTCCATCGGCAGACGTTTGCTGAGGAGTCTGGAGATCACTGCCTCTTGGTGATGGTGAGCTAGAATGGACACTGCCTCCACCAGGAACTGCCTCAAGCTGCCCTCCTGGATAGTAGGCATGTGGCGATATAGTATAGCCAGGATATCTGGCACCTGGAAGGAACAAAACCAGAAAGAAATGTCCCTTTTTCTTTCTCTCCATTCACTCTACAGAATCAAAACCTTTATTTAGCCATTTGCTGCTTTTTTAGAAATGCCTCACTTCAAGAAGCAAATGTTCAAATACGTCTGCGTAACTTGAACCCACACAAATTGCCCACACACGGCTGTAAAAATTAACACTGACACACACATAGACATACCAGGTAATTTAATGTGGTGGTGCCCAGCTATGCATTACATAAACCAGTTCACATGCACAAAAGGTGGCTTTGCTTGCCCAGATTTTACAGGTGTGATTTAAGCAGCCAAATCTGACCATTTCCCTCGAAGAATGCAGAGCTCATCAACAACCACAAGCACAAAATATGCAAGTGCTTTAAAGACAGTGTGTAAATGCCTGGGACTGTCAACAGGTGACTACCTCTCATATTCATTCCTAGCCCTTCACATCTTCAAAACACTGTGCAAACATGGCAGTTCTGCTGCGAGGGTTCCCTGTCCTGAGGCCTTTCACCAGCCTTGTTAGAAGATTTGTGGAGTGCTCCTTTCATCTAGCCCTGATGTACTGGGCTCCAGAATAAGGCATATAAATAGTGGATCCCAAAGACACTAGAGTTTTCTCCCTCCTTCCTTCTCTTCTTAAAGGGTAGGTCTACACAGCAAAAAAATCCCACAGCACTGAGTTTCAGAGCTCAGATCAACCTGGGCCTGTGGGGCTTGCACGATGGGGCTAAAAGTGGAGCTGTTCCTGCTCGGGCTGGAGGCCAGGCTCAGAAACCTGGCAAGAGGGTGGCAATAGCCCAGTGCTCTTTTTAATCCATGTAGCCCTTAGCCATAGGCCTCCTAATACCTGGAGGTCTCCAAGTGCCAGTCATTCTGTCTTCTTGTATTTTCCCTAGAGTCTGTTTTCTCAAGCCTTTCTTGGCTGAATACTGTGGCAACAAGCTAGACCAATAAAGAACCAACCATCTTCCTTTTCCCTTGGATTATCTCGGTCTACTGCTATTGATTCTGCCATTGCCTATCTTAGGGTAGGAACAGAGATGGAATCGACTCTATGTCCGAGGGGGAGAAACAGCAAGATTTTTCTTCCTTATACATGAGGGCAAAGATCAAAAAGCCTAGAGTTTAGGCAGAAAAGCTCTCCAGTTCCCAGTTTTACCTTGTCCAGCATGGCATCTCCACACTCCTTCAGGATGATCTTCATCCATAGTCCAGCTGCCGTGGCACAGGTGGGGCTAGCAGACAGCAGACCACCCAATGTGGCTGCAATAAAGTCTGTGGCCTGTTCGGAGGGAAAGTACTCACTAACAACCTGGGAACAAATCAAAAACAGGAGAGACCGCAATGATGTTTGGCTCCAGCACTTTTAAAAATGGAAAAAAAGATATACCTGCATCAGCAAATGGTGAATTAGCCTCCTGTCTAGCTCGCCATTTGGGATTACAATTCTCTCTCTAGTCTATAGACTACATTTTTGTATTCTACACTAATGATATCAGGTTAGAGGCAAAGACTCTGTTGCATAGTTAGCACAACATTGTACTGGATAGGCAGGAGGTAAGTTTCCCTTTGTAGTCTCTTACATACACTGCATCTTTTTACAGCATATAGAAGACAGTCAAGAGAGGCATGCACACAAATATCGGCGAAGGCAAACCCACAAGGTGACGGAATGAATCCTGGGTGGTTTCTCAGCTTGATGTTCCACTAACACAGTTTTTCTCCTGGATGGCTGGATGGCAGGGCCGGCTCCAGGCACCTGCCGAGGAAGCTCGTGCTTGGGGCGGCAGATTGCAAGGGGCCGTGTTCCGGCCAATCTTAGGGCGGCATGGGGGCTCTTTTATTTCATTATTTTTTGTGCTTCACCGCTCCGGATCAGTGAAAAAGCAAGAGCTGGCCCTGCTGGATAGGTACATGCGTGTGCATCCGCGTGCGCATTTTCATGGGCGTGCAACGTTCTGTGGAATCTGGTTTTTACGTGGCATTCAGAGCACACATCTATGAAAAGCATCTTGCTGGTTACTAGCAGCCAACGCCCCGCTCCCACAGCTCGCTCCGAGTACGGAAAGGCATCATGAAAGAGCAAATGTCAAATGAACGGTGCCCGGTCACTCGCACATCCGCACAAGCTTTTTGAGTCCGTTACCCTGGCCATTTTGGAAGATGCCTGAAACAGAGCCTCGGGGTCTGGAGCTCTTAGTGCTTCACGGAGACATCTCAGCTCCTCCTCTGCTGAGCCCAGGTTTATGGACTGGCCTGGAGTGGAGAAAAGGAGAAAAAGTACTGTAAGGATTAAGGAAACTGAATCCCTACTGCATGGATCTTCATACGGGAGGATCCATGTGCTATGTTGTCATCAGCATAGTGTAAAATCTTGGTCCCACTGAAGTCAATGGCAAAACTCCTGTTGACTGGAATGGAGTCGGGATTACACCCGAAAATGTCTGAACGTTAACAGTAGTGGTATGTTATTGTGAATGATCCAGGATTGAACAAGCACTGTATTCAGCTTGGAGCAGCTTTGTGTGTGTGTCTGGTTTCAGTAGTCTCTCTGCTCTCACTATTTACATCTAAGCTCCTCTTCAAGTACAACTCATGCAGGTAGATCAGAGGTTCCAGTTTAGAGGTGAATCCCTCCACCAAACTCTCCTTGTAAAAGAGACGGGGATAGACAAAAAACTTTGGCAAGAAACCCAGGCTCATCATCAGTCACTTCTAAACAATGCTGGGATTACTATGTTGTACATTCAAAGGTTGGAGTCCCTTATTCTGTTTCTGAATCACCAACACTGTTTTTAGGACTGATTAAGAATCATTGGAAATAGGATGACCAGGGGTCCCGATTTTATAGGGACAGTCCCCATTTTGGGGTCTTTTTCTTAGATAGACTCCTCTTACCCCCCACCCCCTGTCCCGAGGTTTCACATTTGCTGTCTGGTCACCCTCATTGGAAATGGCCTTAAACGATAACCAAGCTCTATCCCTTAACATCTAAGCATTAGGTGAAAAGAATATCCTCCTCTTTCACAAAGGGGAAAAATGGCCTCTACTTACTCCAGTAGCTCGGAATGCTCATGCCAGAGGGCTGCTGGAAGAACTTTTTGTTTACGGAATTATTCCAGGAAACCCCTCCAATCCAGCCAGTGGCAGGGTAAAGAGAATGAAAATGTTTAGTACCAAGGGCTTGTCTCCATGGCGATATTCAAGAAAGCTAATCCCCATTCATTTTCAAAATGCATTAGTTAAACTTCATTCAACACCTATGGGGACACACTTATTTAGAATTAAAGTGGCCTTCATTCAGGTTAGTTTCATTCATGGAATTCACTCCAATTAATAAGGCCCATTTTAATTCAGAATCAGAGCATCCACACATGTGTTTAATGCCATTTACCTCATGCACTTGAAATGTACACCTTTAGTTCATTTGGATTAACTTTCCTTACTGTCCCTGTGTAGACAAGCCCTAAGGAATTTAGCCCTTATCTACCTGTATGCAGACCATTTATTAGTTGTACAGTTCCCAAAAGTGTGCTAGGCTCTTTACATATCAGAATCTACTCTTCTAATGAGGTATTTACAAGATGCCCACCATTCTGTTATCTAAGCGACAACAGACAGGACAGAAAGAACTAGATAGGCAGACAAATGGACATTACAACAGCGAAAGAAGGTGAAGAATTCCTTATACCTGCTAATGGTCTCCTCACCTTGTATACAGAGAAGGCAGCGGATACAGTCAACCACCCACTGACGGGACGTGGCCAGCGAATCACAGCTGTATGGTGCTATTAGTCCAATCAGAGATCCAAACTGATCAAAAGTTCCCTGAGTCTAATGAAAAAAGAACAAAGAACGAAGAATGAATGGTCTCCAGTTGGACTAGACTTCACTTGCCATGCTTATTGTTCAGACCAGTCAGCTCTGTGTTTTTTGGGGAACCAGGGCACAGTATCTAGCCTGTCTGACTCATGAAAGACACCCCCCGCCCCCACCAGTCTCTGAACCAAAACCCATCAGAGAAAAGGCTTGCAGAGAACAATGAAGGGTGTTGGGAGACACACCTACACCCCTCCTGAGAAGGGTGACAAGATTAAGACATCTCCATTTGCATACAGAATGAAGAACAGAGACAACTCCCCTAGCCTCATCTACATGAAAGATGGGATAGGAATTAGCATGAAGAATGAGGAACAGAGAACCGCACTGAACTCTGGGACCAGAAAAGCAGGGACGCATTGCATCATGGGAATCCCTGCTCCAGATGCTAATGAACCTATGCCTGCACACACCTAGCTCAGCAATTATCAGACCAATTCTAGTAATAAATCTTTATTATCCTAAAATACTGAAGCAGCCTAGTTGCCTTGTGAGCTCCCTGGAAAAAACCACCACCCATAGCCAAGAGTGATCAGCTCCTATTGTCTAGCCTAAAGAAAACCCTTGAAAACCCATCAGTTTACCCATAAACAAATCTAGTGTTCTCCCTTGAACCATTGTATTTTCTCTACAAAACCCCCTACCTATGCCCAAGTAAGGGTTCTGATGTATAGACCCAAACTCTGCATCAGTTCCACTGGGATTCCATCTCCTGACTGGTTTCAGAGTAACAGCCGTGTTAGTCTGTATTCGCAAAAAGAAAAGGAGGACTTGTGGCACCTTAGAGACTAACCAATTTATTAGAGCATAAGCTTTCGTGAGCTACAGCTCACTTCCTCAGATGCATATCGTGGAAACTGCAGCAGGCTTTATATATACACAGAGAATATGAAACAATACCTATTCCCACCCCACTGTCCTGCTGGTAATAGCTTATCTAAAGTGATTTCCAGCACAAATCCAGGTTTTCTCACCCTCCACCCCCCCACACAAATTCACTCTCCTGCTGGTGATAGCCCATCCAAAGTGACAACTTTTACACAATGTGCATGACAATCAAGCTGGGCTATTTCCTGCATAAATCCAGGTTCTCACATCCCCCCCACCCCCATACACACACAAACTCACTCTCCTGCTGGTAATAGCTCATCCAAACTGACCGCTCTTCAAGTTAAAATCCAAGTTAAACCAGAACATCGGGGGGGGGGGAGGGGTAGGAAAAAACAAGAGGAAACAGGCTACCTGACTGATTGTGCTGGGGGCTCTGCCTGTCTCCAGCACTCAGGACCCTGAGCTACCACCATTACCTGGGAACCCCACCCAGTTCAAGCCTCATGGAGTGGATGAGATTCCCGCCCCCCCTCGCCCCTCCGTTTTCTTTTCTTCCTCAGGTATTAACCTTTCAAATGTAACCATTATATTTGTTTAGCCCTCCTTGTGTAGTTATCACTATGATTCAATAAATAACTTTTATGGTTCAGCTGGTTGCTTCTCTCTCCCTCTCTCTCGCTCTCCAAATTTTACTCTGTATTTTCCACTTTCCCCATTTACTCTGCAGCAACCCTTCTTTTACCTAAGCTAAAGGTCCCGGTAGCGCCCAAAAATACTGTGGGGTTTGCTCATGAAGTGGGTTACTACCAGTACAATTGTAATGTGGAAGTGGGATAGGGATGTGTTAAACTTGGGGCACATAAGAGGGGAGCAGCTGAAAGTGCTGCTTAACCCAGCCCATTGAGTACAGGGACATATGAGAGGATCAGCTGGAGAGGGCTGATTGACCTGGTCCGCTCAGACTTGCTCTGCTAGTGTGAGCGTACGTGCGTGCGTGTTTATCTAGTTCTAGGGCTGGAGGAACCCAGCCCTGGGGAACCGAGGGCCTGCAGGGTAGCTCCATTGGGAGGGCACTTGCAGAAGGAAGGAGTAGAGCTCCATATGAACACACAAGTGACATAAGCAGCACATCAATATAATTACAGACACCCTCCCCAAGAAGAGTAACCCTAATCAATGAGCCTACCCCAAAGTAACAGGCACATCTGGTAACATTGTGCCCCTGATTCCTGTACTGTACTGGGTAATGCACATTGAAAAACATAATCCCAATTGTACATAGAAATGGATGGGGTCTAAATTAGCTGTTATCACTCAAGAAAGAGACCTCAGAGTAATTGTGTACAGTTCCCTGAAAGCATCCGCTCAACATGCAGTCAAAAAAGCTAACAACATGTTAGGAACCCTTAGGAAAGGGATCGATAAGAAGACAGCAAATATCATTATGCCACGATAGGAATCTACAGGACCCCCACACCTTGAATACTGCGTGCAGTTTTGGTCATCTCATCTCAAAAAAGATGTGTTAGAATGGGAAGAAATACGGAGAAGAGCAACAAAAATTAGGCCTATGGGATAACTTCTCACCCAAGGGAGATTAAAAAAAGAGCGACGTTTCAGCTTGGAAAAGAGACGACTCAGAGGGAATATGCTAGAGGTCTATAAAATCATGACTGGTGTAGAGAAAGTCAATAAGGAAGTGTTATTTAGCCCTTCACCTAACACAAGATTGAGGGGTCCCCCAATGAAATTAATAGGCAGCAGGTTTAAAACAAACTAAAGGAAGCATATCTTCACACAATGCAGTCAGAAGACAGGATACTGGGCCAGATGAACCATTCTTTTGCGGGAGGCAGGTTAGCCATTCTTATGTTTTATGTTCTTAGCTGGTTAAATAGAAATTTTCCTTTACCACCCTGGGAGCATAAGAACCAAGAATGCATTTGTGACACTGGCAGACCAGGCAACCTGGGTATGACCCATAATAACTTAACAAGAGGCACTTCCACTGTATCAAGACAGTTCACTTGCATGTGAATTTCAAAGAGATGGATTAGACTAGCAATCCTCAACTCATTCAAAAATGAACAATAGATGCTAAGTCTATTTGTCTGTGTTGATCTATACGCGGTTAGAAGTTTCACAATGTAACCAAATTAGCTTGTCGATGCTCATTCCCTTTCAGGTCTTCATTATGTATGCAAGGTGTTCAGTTAACCTTAAAATCAAAGATGTAAGATACTGCAGGAAACTAATAATTTCTACATTGTTTTCAGCTTAACTCTCTGTGTTATAATGGAAGAACAGCTAATCACCTTATGCGAATGAGTAACTAGTTTACTGTGTATGCACAGGAAATAGAAGATTAGCTTCAAAGCAAAGTACAGGAGGCGATCTGCATTGCCTAGTCTTTCTCGGGGGAAGGTCCTGATGTAACCATTTTTGTGAGGTAGGCTTGTCAGCCTGCTAGAATAGCTAGAAAAGAGAAGGCTCGGGCCTCATCCTGTCATCTTTAGTCTGCTGAAACTTTGAACAGGGAAAGTGTAAGCCATAGGACAGAGAGCTTCCAAATCACCATTTGAAAGAACCTGGAAAATGCATGGAAAAACTAACAGTCTTTACATCTAAGCTGCCTTTGGATTCTGATCTGTTGGGAAGATTCCAGAGAGACTTGTACAAGCCAGCAGTTTATTCCATCACTGTTGTGATCCTGAGCTATGAACATTGACAGTCACTTGTATGGATATTGATCTTTTAACCATTTGTAACTCTCTTCTTTCTTTTAAGAAGAAATCTTCAATTTCGTTATTAAGGATTGGCTGGCAGCATGCTATTTGGGAAAGACCTGAGATTCACCTTGACCTGGGGATAAGCATCTGGTCCTTTATGATGGGTGAACCTCACATATGGTGAATCAGGTTTTCAGTAACCCCTCACTATATTAGACTGGGCTGTTTAGATGGGAGACTAGGTCTGGAATGCCAAAAGGGACCGTGTTTGGCATTTTGTAAACTAGGGTGGAAGCTCTTTTACTGTTGAGTTGGTGCATGTAATTCTAGAATAAGCCATCAGTTTGGGGGATTGTCTGCCCTCTACTTCTTGCAGTCTGCCCAGAGTGTGGTCACAGCATTGTTGTGTAAACCTCTCTCTTATGGAAGCAGACGGATCTTAGTCACTTTGAGATCCCAGCTGCTGCCCTGGAAGCTTTTTTCATGCATTTGCGTTGAGTGTCAGATCGGATATAAGCAGGGAAGTCAGCTCAAGGAAGAGGAAGGCTATACTCACTGTGCTATGAACTGTCTCTTGATAGGCAGTCAGAAGCTGAATGGTGGCCTGCAAGGCCCTTTCTCTCTCCCACTCCTTCTCTGAATGGAGCCATGTCTCTAGTAGCTGTTGGTAGAGCAGGGGAATGGACAGAGTTAGTACCAGAAAATCCCTCCCAAAAGTTCCTCTTAAACAGGTTTAATTGTCACTAAAATCCCTCTCCAAAGCACCGGACCTCCATGGAGCGAAGGAATTACATGTCTAATGGAAGTGCCAGGGACCAGATTCACCTCTGAGTGATTGAAGACAAAGGAGTTACATGAGAGATGAACCTGGGTCTGTGTACGTGGATGTCTGAGGAAGAGGAAGTCTCCTCTGGATGAGTTTCCATACACAGGGCTTAACTCAATATGAATGAATTCCTCTTTGAAGAAGTGATCAGTTTCAACTGGTTCTCTTGGATTTGGCTACTGCAGTGGTGATTTTCTTGCCGGTCCAAGTAGTGTCAACTACATTGTAAGAAGTTGGTCCCAATCCAGCCCTGGCATAAAATGGCATAGCTTCTGTGGATTTCAGCGGGGCACATGCCTGCTTATCCCAGGAAGAATTTGGTGCTTTTTCCCCCCGACAATTCACTCCACTGTGGAAAATTCCTCCACAACTGAAGCTTGACTCCCTAAATCTCTGACTCTTCCCTGCAGTAACACAACAACAAACAATTTTCACCATGGTTCAATGGTCTACTCACTTGAAACATTTCCTGGAACCAGTGTGCGGTTGGTTCTTCCTCCAGCAAAGTCTTCATTAGCTTGCCAAGGGCTTCCAAGGACTCTACGTACAGTGACTGAAACCAGAAGAGAAGGAGTGAGGCTCAGCACAGATAATTTGTGTGTGTGTGGGGAGGGGGGACGACTGGGGGCTGGGGAAAGCTAACCATAACCTTGCCAGGGAGGCCATGTGTGACTGCCATCACCCAGTGCCTGCTGGGCAGAAATACAGTGGATGGTGCCTGAGGAGAATTGTTGTCACGTACCTGTATAGGCAGAGCATCCTTTGCTGTCTCACCTTCCTCTTTCATCATCTTCTCCAGGGGAGGGAGGGGAAACAAACTTTTGAAACACTGGTGAAGGAGCTCACGGTTTTCCTTCAAGGTCAAAGATGGTTTGAGTTTGCTGGCAGAAGAAAGAGAGAGAGAGAAAAGTCATGCATTAGACTCAGTTCCAGCTCCAAGTAAAAGAAATGGGTCCAATGACTGGAGATTGTCTCAATCTAAAACCCTAAATGCAAACAACCCTTCACTTTGCAGCTGAGCACCTCTTTGCACCTCTATTAAGTATTGGCTCATTGAGAAGTAAAGCTAAAGCTTCAAGTCCCCTTTTTAGAGAAACCCACTAGCTTCCTTCCCCCTGCCAGCAAGCCAGACACCTCCCTCCCCATCTGAACTCTCCTGCATTGGACTGCATGCCCCACAACCTCCAAGTTTGTGTCTTTCAAGCACAAACCTCCAAATGGACACATTCAAACCCTCAAGAACTAAAGTTCTGCTGGTGAGCAGCATGTGAGCCAAACCCGGCAGGCATCAAACTGCTCCCAACCTGGCACTCATGAACTAACAAAGCCGACATCACAGTGCCAGGAAATATGGCAGAAAATAGCCTACCTCAGATGTCTAATGGCAAGAATTGCCTTGTAGCGAACTGGAGATGCCAGGGAATCCAGTGGTTCCTTTTTAATGAAGTCCTGAAATGCACGAATAGGGAAATTAAAAAAAATGGGAAATGGATTTGAAAGGCAGAGAGGCTTTCCTCTCACACCCTGAAACAGGGCCATATGCCAGGTCTGTAATAAACAGACACCGTGCTCGGCAGGCTCTCTGCCTCAGAAATGGACCGTAGGGCCATCTGCAGGCTATACGGAGGACAGAAAGGTAACTCCCCAGACACAAGCCATTCCTGCCACTTACAGCCCACAATAGGTCGGCATCCCTGCCAAGCTCAGAGTGGACCCAGCAGCATTCTGGGTGCCGTGCAGGTAGCTCATGAGACTGCAGTGGTAGAGTCACAGCCATTGGATAAAACAACATCTACCTGGAAACCCAGTCTGATGACATTACAACAAACTCCTTTGTACTTCAGTCCTCAAAGCTCCTCATCACTCACCAGCATGTAGCCAAGGAGCTCCAGTTTGTAAGAGAATTCGAACTCCTGGGAGTCTCTGGTCTCCAAAATGGCACAGCTAATCTCCGTGACATTCTGGATGAGGGTTAATTTTAGGTGCATGTCCTACATAATCCAGAAGGAGAAACAAGAGGATGTGGATGAGAAACGGAGAGAAGAACCAGAGTCCAGAAGATAAAGATCAGGAATTAAATCTAGCCCCAGGAGAGGAGAGAGGTGTCCACAGACCCAAGAAGGCAGAGGACCCTGGCTCTGCACCCACCTCAGAAGAAGAGAAAACCCAGGTTCATGAAAGAAATCCAGGGCCACTTACACCAGAGCAGCCAGGACTCCTGCTTGATGTAAATCAAGCTCTGTGCAATTTAAACAAGCAACTTGTGGATAGAAAAGGCAAGAGCTGAGGGCAGATTATTTAGAATTTACCTTGTTTGTAAGAGCAATGCCCAGCACCTGAAAAACAAAATGCAAAACAGCTATTAGCAATGTCTATAGTCCCACATAACACACATCCTCAAAATGGCCTGGCTGGTGAATATGGAGCAGAGAGAAATCATGATTGTTAAATCTTCCAAAAGGCAGGAAATGTATCCAGAGGGGGTGTTTTGCAGAGGTCAAGATCAGGGGCCATCCTATGGAATATTTGCATTTGTGAACTTCTGGAAGATATCCGTTTGGTTCAACTGTGATCAACTTTTTTGACAAAGGCTAAATGAGATTCTCACTTAGACAGGGCAGAATTGAATGGCAAAGTGACGTGGAGAGGTTGCACTGAGAGGAGAGTCAGTACCAGCAGTCAGACACCTAGGGAACAGAAATAACGAGCACACAGACAAACAAGACGACAGAGAAGAGGGAAGGGAAGTAGTGAGTCCAAGAAACAAAGTGACAGCAAAGAAACTAAATACAAGTTAGCACCATTCTCTCTTGGCTAGAAAAAGATAGAGCTAGATACACATACATATTAGGGGAGTTAGAGTGTTATTCTGAATAGCCTGAGTGTGACTCCGTGTGAATTACTGTGCAGCTGTGCTCGACAGAATTTCAGAAGAATATAGAAAAACTAGAGAAAACACAAAGAAGAGCAACAAAAGTGATACAACATGTGACAGCTCACGCTCCATCCATTACAGTTTTAAATTTCAGTTATGTGACAAATTATTGCTCAAAGGAGAGTTTTAGAAAATACAAGCCCTCTCTCTATAAACTCAGAGGCAATTCTATAACTTCAGGGTAATGCCCCTCACAGTTGTCATGCAAAGGCTCTTACCTGACAACTGGTTCTGTAATGGTGAAGGACGTTCCCTGTGATGTCTGCCTCTACTCGGGAGAGAAGCTGCTCTTTTGGAGCATGGACAGCCACGTTGCTGTATGTCAGCATCAGGGTGCGGCGAGTCTTGCCTCTTGTCCCATGGTGGTAATCCTAGACAATAGGAAACATCACTAGAGACAAGTTCTTCTGATTCATTTGGCCTTGGAATGAATCAAACATTGGTGGAGCCGGGCCCCCAAGCCTTGAATACTGCTGGAGCCCGGGCACCTTGAGCCCATAGAACTCGCCACCCCATCGCCATCATTCCCACTGGGTAACTCTGACCCAGAGAGCCGAAAAAGGCTGAACCGACAGCAGTGGAGTACACGGGAGCTTAGTCATTGACACTGGTGGGTACAAGATCAGGCGCTAAATGTCTTGCCTAAGGCTGCACAGTGAGTAAATGGCAGAGCCAGCAATGGGAGCCCAGAGGCCTAGTCTCCTGCTCTATCCTCTAGATCAGTGGTGTTCAACCAGGGGGACTTCTGTACCCCTGAGGGTCTGCAGGGGTCTTCCAGGGGGTATATCAACTCATCTAGATATTTGCCTAGTTTTACAGCAGACAACAAAGAAAGCACTTGCAAAGTTACTAACTCAAATTTCATACAATGGCTTCTTTAGACTACTCTATATACTGCCCGCTGAAATGCAGGTACAATATTTAGATTCCAGTTGATGTATTTTCTAATTCTAGGGCAAAAATGGGAAAATAAGCAGTCTTTTTTTCAGGAATAATGTGCTAGGACCCTTTTATAATTTTATGCCTGATTTTGTAAGCAAGTAGTTTTTAAGTGAGGTGAAATTTGGGGGACACAAGACAAATCAGACTCCTGAAAGGGGGACACTAATCTGGAAAGGTTGAGAACCACTGCTCTAAATCAGAGGTTCCCTAATTGTCATCCGTAGACCACTGGTGGTCTACCTAAAGCGGGTTGGTTAGCCACATGTTGCTTGCAACACCTCCTCATTTCCAGCTACTAACCTGGAATAAAAAACAGCTAAAAATACCTTCAATGCTTTTCCATGCAAGCAACTGATGTAGTTCCCACACATTGTGCATGGGAGGGGCGCTCAAGCCATGAGACATCAGACGGTAAAAATCATTTGAGAGAACCCCAGCTCCACATCATGCTCCTGTCTGCTTAACGGCAGGCATCACGTGGAACGCATACACTGGGGGACAATGCTAGCTGACCGGAGCAGACACTACCGCGGGGCTGCTGCCCCTGCTTTAGAGGGAGAGGAAGTTTGAGAGAACCCCCTGGCTCCTTTACCTTCAGGCGGCTGACGAACCCAGAAATCTTAACCTGGCTCATTGCAGCCCCAAACTCCTGAAGTGCCTTCAAGGTGAGGTCCAAGTGGCTCGCAGCACAGACTGCGAGGATGGAAACGACTCCCTGTCACCCAAGAGAAATACAGGTTAGGATCGAACCAGGTGTCTGATAGAGCCCACGAGTCCATTCCTTTCACCCAAAGTGGTGTAAAGTGCCAATCAGGCCTGAGACACATGGGGAGTGGGCGCTGAGTGAAATAGCAATCAAGAGGATAGGAAGCAAAATGGCATCTGTCCCAGGCCAACTCAGAGCTGAGCCCCACAGGGAGCATTCAGGGATTACTTGGTAAAATGGGGAGAGGGACAGAGGCCTCACCTGTCTCTCAGGGGCTTCCATATAATCTGCTGTCGTCAGAAGTGTATGAATCTGTGATTTAACATGGACCAGGTCCTGACAAGCTGCTAAGGACGTTCCTAGCGCCTTATACAGGAAACTCTGAAAGAAAGAGACCAGCCCTGGGATATCAGAAACACAACGTGCCTGTCAGTACAGACCCAGCTCAGCAACACTCAGGAAGGAACAAGAAGCCAAGTCCAAGCACCCATGCTGCAGAAACATCCCATCGTCTAGCCCAGCCAGAGAACCAACAATACAGTACAGACAAGCAGCCTGTCCAAGCAAATATTGGAAGGGCAGGGGGGCAAGAGAGCAGGGAATAAGTACAAACAAATTTTATACGCAGAATAAAATATCAAATAATGAAACCTTGAGAGAAGCCTTATGCAGCCCTCCAATCAGAATTTCAGGGGAAAGTAACTAGAAACTAAACCTTAACAGAGAACAAACCTTCTCTTTGGAGGGGCTGGCATAGCCGGCCATCTGCCAGCTCAACTCAAGGGATATCTGGCTGCTCCAGGCACTGTCATCTATCATCTCCAGAGATGTTCTTAGGAACTGCGTGTAAAACCAGAGTTAAAGCAGATGGTTAATTGCAAGAATGTGGCGGCTGTTGTGGGGTTTGGGGTTTTGTTTGTTTGGTTGGTTTTTGCTTCCTTGTTCTGTTGTAAACTTTCCAATATTCAGGTGTCCTGGGAAGATTATTTCCCTATTGAGAACTATAAACATTGACAACCCAGACTTCCTCTGCCTCTTGTTCTTGAACCTTTGCCTGAGGATTCCTCTCAGTCCCCAAACCCAGATGGACAGTGAATTGGAGAATGAGATGGAGCCAAGACATCTGACCATCGAGGAGTGATTTTCCAGTGGATGGACGATGGCTCTAGTCAACTTTGAGCAAAGGGCCCTGGACTACGAAGGACCAGGCACCTTCTCTGAAGTGCTATGGACCCTTTATGACACCTCCCAAGGTACCCAGGGTTGTGAGGGACCTCACTACCACCTGCCCTTAGCATGAGGAAGCCTTCTCTGTACCTGCCAAGTGTCAGCTCCTGACTCTGCCAGTCACAGGAAACACAAGCACACCCTTCTCACCCCGTCCAGGATCCACTGTCCTTCCACAGATAAGCAATCAGTACACTCCAACCGCTCGTCCTCTGGACATCCCCAGAATGTCCAGCCCCTGTTCCACTGGACACTCACAGAATTCAGAGGTTTGCTACACACCACCTTACCAGTTTCACCTCAGCATCACTGCTCCATTTCACACACTTCGATACATTGACAGTGAAAAGAAGTAGAGTTTAATTCACCAAGATCAGAGATTTGAGAAGCAGCAAGAATAATTAATGTACACAAATGGTTACATAAAAATAAAATCCTAACACACTTCTAGAGCTTCAACTTAAAGAACCAAACAGTCCCCTGTCTCACAAGGGATAGCTCCCCCAAATCTCTCTCCCAGCAGGAAACACCCAGACCAAATGTGATCCTCCATTCATAAGACAAGCCAGTTGGCAATTTGTCCAATAGGTGAAGGATACCTGGTGCAGGATACCTCTGGACCTCCAGATATAGTTCCAAGCATCCATTGTCTGCTTGTAAACAGGGTACCCCCTATTGTTTGTTTGTTTTTCTTGTCTCGAATCTCCTCTGGAGACTTGCAATCACTTGATTAGAATTTTGCTCTATTGATTAGCATTCACTGTGAATAATTACTCAGTCTACATACAGCCATTCAAGCAGCTAAGCATCTTCTGCCTGAAAGAAACTTCTTTATCACCTTCTGGTGACCTGCCCCAACGCACAGACCTTCAAAGCATCAATTTCAGTAGACAACCATAATGCCTTAGATATTATCCATCCAGTCACTGAGCAATGATTATGAGGATTATGCAGTGTGGCACAGGCATCTAGGAAAGGCTTTACATGACACCCTTTGATGATATAGAGATCAGATCCAGGGAATCCTGGGAACCCTATGCACTCCTGTGGCCTCTGCCAGTGGGTACCCAAAGGACCCGGGGTCACACCCTCAACTCCCATTGAAGTCAGCCAGAGGTTAGTAACTCTCAGCACTTTGCTGTTTCAGGCCCGACTTTTGAACAGCAGCCAGGAAATATCAGAAACCTCACAAGAGAACCTAATCTTAGTTGATTTTGGAGCCCAAAGAATTTCAAATGAGGCTGGATCTGGAATGGGAAATTTTAGAGTGTAATCCAACCCCAAATGGAACTCCAAACCTTCTGGGGCTTCTTTGTCACTAGGTCCTTTCCTTTCATTTTCAGCCCTCGCCATAAAAATCTTCCTTGTCTGGATTTACATGAGGCTGTAAAGAGCTCTTTCTGACCACAAAGACTTCTCCATGAGATACAGACACCAAACCTTGTCTTGTCTCTTTTCCTCTTTGGGTTTCTCAGAGCAAGTTTTCTTTTGAGTGGCAAATAGAAAAAAAATCCTTTAGACGTCCCCCAGTGATGCATTAGCACCATTAGCATGCTGGGTTTCTGGTTAAGTTTTGTGTTGTTCCCAGGGGTAACACAGAGGGATTTATAACTAGAGCTGGTTGAACAATAGTAAGGCCATTTCACAAAACAAGTGGGATTTTTTTGTTTTCTTGATTTTTCAACATACAAATGAAAAGTGAAAACACAAAAATATTTTGCTTTTCAAAATCAAAAATGACCATTATTCAATTCTTTGTTTTCCCCATTTCCTTCCCTTTATCCCTCATCCCCGTGCTTTTTTCCCCCTCTTCCACTTTGTGATTGAAAAGTGGGGTGAGGGGGAGAAGGAGACAAACAGCAAAGCAACTGGAAAAAAAATCAGCTTCAGTTTCAAAAAACTAAACATTTTCTATTTGGGTTGGGGTTATTTTGTTTTGGGTTTTTTTTGTGTGTGTGTTTAAAAAAAAAAAAAAAAAGAACCCTGAAAAATTTGAAAATGTCCCATGAAAATAAAAAGGCCATTTTTAATTGAACAAAAGTTGCAAATGAAATGGTTTGACCAGCTCTGCTTATAATGAATAATTTATCATTATTTTTTTCCCCAGCTGATATATTTGGAGGGGGAAGAGAGGACTGTGACAATACATCTGAAAGCCATCCTCTACCTGAAGCAGCATGTGCTCCCACCGTGCATGGTCCAGGGAATTCTCTGTGTTTCCTATAAAGCAGGAGGCAAAACAATAATGTCACCTAGATTAGCAAGAAGAGTCATCCCAGGTATCTCCTTTGCAATCAGTCCTTCTAAAACTCCTGGTCTGCCAAGCTGTAACATACCTGGGCTTTCAAGGTGAAATGGGACTGTACCAATTGGGTTCTGGGAGAGTCACCCTGCTCCTGTCCTGAGGGGCTTAAAACAGCCCTGGGCGAGGGCTGTAGGAGGGAAAGAGGTGAGAGGTTTTTCGCAGGAGTGGGTGGGTGAGATTCTGTGGCCTGCATTGTGCAGGAGGTCAGACTAGATGATTATAATGGTCCCTTCTGACCTTGATATCTATGAATCTATGAAAGGGATTAACAAGAGCTGGGCTGACAGGGAAAGCAGCTATAGCTGTAGCCAGGGTAATCAGGGCCCAGCTGGCCCTTATAAGAGGGCCGTGGGCCAGTAGGAGAAGGTCTTTCTCTCTAGTTTTGAAGGGAGTAGGGCCTGCCTGCAGAAAGGGTACTGGGAATGAGGGTGGGCTGGGCTGGGGAAAGGCCAGAGGAGCAGAGAAGCTCTAGGCTGGCAACTCCCCAGGCTATCGGGCCTGGTCCAAAGCCCATAGGGGTACTGGGTTGCAGGGAAAGGCAGCAGACCCAAACCCCCTTGCCTGTGGTGACTGGCTCTTACACTGCAATCTGCCCCAAGGTGCAGGGGCTTGATAATGATGATGCGCAGTAGCCCAGACTGAGGCAAGGTGGGGATTAGAGGGTTGGGCGTTCCCCAGAGAAGGGAGACCCATAGAGACTGAGGGGGTACTGCCAGGGTGCAGCACCCTGGGTAAAAAGGGCACCGGGGTCTGAGAAGGACACGGGCCTGCAGAGGGTGCTCTGTGCTGGAAAGAGCTAATTCCCAGATGGCCAGCAGGAGGCGCTGCAGGGGTGAGTCGTTGCGCCGTCACAGGGACCTGCGCCAACGTTCTTTGTTGGACCAACAGAAAATGTCCTGTTTCAGAGTAGCAGCCGTCTCAGCCTGTATCCGCAAAAAGAAAAGGAGGACTTGTGGCAACTTAGAGACTAAGAAATTTATTGGAGCGTAAGCTTTCGTGAGCTACAGCTCACTTCGTCAGATGTTACGTACCCTGCTGGCATTTTTATTCAGGGTCCGTCAACCCACCAGGAGTGAGATGCTGAGCACCCCCAATTCCTCTTGACTTGAATGGGAGCTGAGGGTGCTGAGCACCTCACAAAACTCTTCAGCACATCAGAAGACTGGGTTTAGTAGGAATACAAACTTTTCCTGCAGAATCAGAGATTCTGGACTTGATCTGAACTGGATGTAAATCGGTGTAGCTTCACTGAAGTCAATGGAATTATACTGATTTACATCAGCTGAGAATCTGGCCCTGTTTCTGAGTGTCCAGCTCTAACCTAGCCTTCTTTAATGGCGGCACAGTGTAGTGCTGGGGACTCTGTACAGCCGCAGCAAGGAGGGAAGATACAGCTCATTTTTTAAAATCTTTTTTGGAATATCAAACCCGCTTGTCCATTGGGGGGTTCGACGTTCATGAGAAACATAGCGGGCTTGTGCTGCACCTAGGGTCTGTCCTGCTCCACAGAGACTAGACAGGTGCAGCTACGTCACTGGAGCTCTGCTGGCATAACGCCATCGTGTAGACGCAGCCTGCGCTGACTGAAGGGTTTTTTTCCATGGAGGTCAATAGAGTCATACCACTGTAAAATTGGTGAAAGACATTATTAGGCCCACAATACCTAGATTCTCCCTAGGGCACCCACTTGGCCAGCCTAGCTTTTATGGCACAGGTTTCTTATGGGTTTTTTAATTGAATCCCCCTTGAAAGTAAACGTGGGGTTTAATTTTCAGAAAAAGTCCGTTTGCAAAATCAGACTCTATATGTAACCCCAAAATCTTTCACTAACCTCCAGCTTCATGCGTATTGACCTTCCCAAAAAATAACCTAGCAAAGGTGTGGGGGAAAGTGCTGTGACATTTCCATTCAGCTGAAACCTTCCTGGCCTGATTCTGCCCTGTTTGAATTGGCCTCAGTGGTTCACAGTTATCCAGAGGAAGGAAAAGTGTGGGCCTAGAAGCCCCATTTCAATTCCCCACTGTTCCCACGTACTGCAACAGGAATGGCACAACACACGTCAATACGAAGCTGCATTTTCTGGCTTCCCTTCTATTCTCCATGGACCACACTCCTCCTAACTAACACTTTACCTTCAATGTACTGCAGCAGAGATGGGATCTTTACTACCCACATCTCACCCACTGCTGCATGGACAGTTTGGTGCAGGGCCTTTAGTAACTGCAAGGCAGCACATCCGTGTCCTTCTCTTTCATAAGGGGATGAGGCTACTACCTGTCAATGAGAGAGAAAGAACAGGCTAAGTTTTGTCAGCACAATACCAGTTTGTTCCTGAGGGAGGGAATAGTTCAGAGACTCATTGTGGAGACAATCCAAGAGAGTTGTTGCTTCTACTGCAGTGCCTTCCTGAAGAAGAAAGCATTCTAGCTAGTAGGAGGATGCAGGACAGTGTGTCTCAGGAGAGGCCGGAGAGAGAGAGAGACCCAGTCATACACATTCCTCAGCCTAAGTCAAGCATCTAGCTACAAAACCAATTTGTAGAGTTAACTGTCCCATTCCACAGAAAACCTATTCTCATGGTCTACTCACCAGGAGTCGCGCCAGCAGCCCCTGGGGTGTAGGGAGTTGCACTAGGGAAAGAAACAGAATAGCGTTAATTATGCCAGGCTTTGCAGAGAGTCCTGCTGATGTTCTTCACCTATCCATTTCCAACATGCCCACCAATGTTGAATACAGCTGATAATAATTTGCATTTCCATAGTGCTTTCAGTCTGAGCATCTCAGAATGCTCTACAAACATGTATGAATTCCACCTCATAGCACCTCTGTGAGGTTGGCATGAATTACTCCTTCATTTCACAAGTGGGGAAGCTGAGAGAGAAAGATCAAGTGATTTCCCCAAGGTCACATCCGAATTTTGGTGGCGAGCTGGGAACAGAACCCACATTTCCTAGCTCCCTCCCATGGCCGTGTTGTAATCACAAGACCATCCCTCATTCATTTTAGCCTCCTGATTGCAGATGAGAGAACTGGAGCAGACTGAACCTGTTCATTTCATAGTGCCTGGAGAGAAGAAATGAAAGAGTTTCTCTTATAAACCTCGTCCACTGGAGTCGAGGCAAGCAGCTGCTTCTCCTTCCCGCTGCTTTTTCTCAGCCAGTTCCCTCAGGCATCTGCAAAGAGGCTTCAAAGTACCGGTGTACTGAGCTGGCACCACATACTCCAGCAGCCTTGGCCATAACACCTGCAGAGAAGAGCGAGACTGTTCAGTACGGAGCTATTTCCGTTCCCCCACCTCCAGTATCCTGCTGCCTGAATCCCTCCCTGCCATGTAGCTTCTCCTTTGATTCCTCACGGACCCTTCCCTAACCTATCACCTCATCTCTCTCTCCCCATTAGCTCACTCTACCTGTCTGGTGCCCCCTCACTCTGTCTTTTAAAGACACTATCTTGTTTGGTGAGTGCTAGGATATAGATATTCAGGCCTGTCTGCAAAGGCCTGTACTTTAAGAATTTAGGTGTATTCTTATCACTTGGCTAGTTATAGAGGTATAAAAGAAAGAATCAAAATCACTGTCTGCTGGTGTAAGAGCCTTCTCTTACTGTGACAGTCTGAGGCCCTCTTCTTAGGCTAAGGCCTTTGGCTAAGCAGCAGAGGCAGCCATAAGCCAGGAAGCGAACAGTCACATCCTCACATTCCAAACTAGTCACAATGAAATCAGGTGCTATTGGGCTGTTAGGAATACAATCCTGTCCTGATAGTGCCTATCACCTCCAGAGAAAGGGAAGGGCCTAGAAGATGTAAAAGGAAACTTAGTTTGATAGCATCCTGTCTGGCAAGAACTCACTTATCAATACTGGGATGTGAAATCCTCACTTCTGTATTGTCTTGTCATTATCATAGAATATCAGGGTTGGAAGAGACCTCAGGAGGTCATCTAGTCCAACCCCCTGCTCAAAGCAGGACCAATCCCCAATTTTTGCCCCAGATCCCTAAATGGCCCCCTCAAGGATTGAACTCACAACCCTGGGTTTAGCAGGCCAATGCTCAAACCACTGAGCTATCCCTCCCCCCATTATAGTTCCCACTTTGCTATTGTTTGTCTGTATAATCTCTGTCTGGTTCTGTGCTTGGTCCTGTCTGCTGTATAATTAATTTTGCTGGCTGTAAACTAATTAAGGTGGTGGGATATAATTGGGTACATAATCATCTTACAATATGTTAGGATTGGTTAGTTAAATTTCAGGAACATGATTGGTTAAGGTAGAGCAAAGCAGAACTCAAGTTTTACTATATAGTCTGCAGTCAATCAGGAAGTAGGGGGGTGGGGGAAATGGGAACAGGGAATGGGGGTAAGGAAATTGGAATCATGTTTGGCTAAGGGCAGGAATGGGAACAGGGACACAGGTGTAAGGCTCTGTGGTGTCAGAGCTGGGAAGGAGGATACTAAGGAAGGAAACTGGAATCATGCTTGCTGGAAGTTCACCCCAATAAACATCGAATTGTTTGCACCTTTGGACTTTGGGTATTGTTGCTCTCTGTTCATGAGAGAAGGACCAGGGAAGTGAGTGGGTGAAGGAATAAGCCCCCTAACAGTGAGCAATTGGGTTCGCACCCAGAGATGAATCCTCTTTCCCAGCATTAGAGCATTATGGAGATATTTAGATCGTAACATAAGCTTACCCAGAACTTGACAGACCTATATAAGGCACAGTCCCAGCCCCAATATCTCTTCAAATCTAGGATCACCAACTCTACGTTTCAGAAGTATTCATGGGGGATCTAAGGGGAAGTTGTACTCAGACAGTGGAAAGAATTAAGAGACGATCTCTGCAACATGATTCCTTCCAGTTAAGTTGCTTTATATCTTTTCTCTACTGTGAACCGCTTACTCCATGATGAAGGGGTCACATCATCCCTGACATGAATGTGACATGCTGATCCTCCATTATGCTGACTGTGCAGAAGGCTTCCTTGTGGAGGGGTACAAGGAACGTAAGGAAGAACGTCCCTATTTCAAGAAGCAGTAGCAAGAGGTCACTTACTTGGGTCATTCCATTGACTGAGGTGTCCAGACATTGCAGGATGTCAATGCACAGGGTTTGGATCGTGCTTTCTTCCTCAACATCCTGGGTGAGAAGTGTTGTACCCTGCTGTGAGATAGCTACATAGAACTTATTCGCTAGCAGTAAGACACTGGCAATAGAACCAGTGTCCTTCTCTTACAAAGCCATCTTGAGCATTGACCTCTGCCTGCTTTTATACTGCACTGGAAGTGCACAAACGTCTGAAGGGAAGAGAATAATAGAAACTCCGAACTGGTGGGTCAGATCCCAGGCTTAGGAAAACCCTAAAATGAAGGGAATGATTCACTGAACACAAAAGAGTTCCCCCAACAGTGTTCAATTTTTTAAAATTTGAAAAACTCTTTCATCTTTTGATCTCTGAGGAAAAACATTCCGATTCTGCCCAGGGGAAATAAATTTGCAGAACCAGGGGGATCCAATCTCTTTGTTCTGATGCCCCAACCAGCTTGGTCATCCTGTGTGTAGTGAGTGTGATTCTATCAATGGGACCAAAACTGGCCTGATGAGAAAAAGCAGCCTTCTTTAAGAGAGATGTGTGTGTGTGTATTGCCACAAGCTCCAACTTTGTAGAAAAGGGGCCAGGCAGAGCTAAGATCTTCCACAACTTACTGTCAAGTTGAACTGTTTATGTTCATACCTATCACGGATTCAGTCATGGAGCACAAAGTGTCTGGGGCCCGCGGCTGTGTCCATGGATAGAAATACGGATTGAAGAGATTTTTATGCAACCTGCATAACCTGAGTGTTTTGCTGATAGTTTAGGTCTGCTTTGACAGCCACAGAACGGGGCATCGTTCTGTTTTTTGGAGAGTCGATTTAAAACAAAAAGATGTGCTTCCTTGTACAGGAACATTTCACTGAAAAATGGTGTTTTCTGAATGTTCAATGACTCATCAGAGGTTGGAGCAGCATAGATAACTCTGTTAGATGGAAATACCCAGTGTGAGATTCTGGTCTCTGTTACACTAGTATAAATCCAGAGTAACACCACTCAAGTCAGTGGAGTTACCTTGACTTTACACCAATATAACGGATCCGATTCTGGCTCTAATCATTCAGTCCAGCTGTCCTGGAGTCAAAACTCCCACTGAAGTCAAGGGGAGCAATCAGCATGCAAGAATGGTAGGACCGAGTCCTAAGTGTTAAGAACTCTCCTTACCAGTTTGCTGGCGGACACACTGAACTCGCTGAAAACATATGCTACCAGATCCCATGCTGCACAATTCTCCACACTTCCTGAACTGAGCAGTGTCCTGATGAAATGAAGAGCTGCCTTCCTCACCTGCAAGGGTAGAGATTACACACAGCACTTCTTGTTAGCCCTTCTGCCTGAAATAGGAGCTAGGATATGATATGAGAGTCCTTATGCTTTTGATTTTGTCTCCTTGGATTAGAAACATGGATACATTTAACACCGGCAGGAGAATGACATGCCTTCTCTATTCTGCAGTCTCTCATCTGGATCGGAATGAAAGCTCCACCCACATATCCATTCATCCCATAACACTGAAAAAGTTGAAATAGTTCACTGTTCCACACACAATCTTACCGTAGCATTCTGATCACGGAGAGTGGATTTCACTGCCTTCACAATCAGAAGCTTTTTAACTCTTGTCTCAGGCACTGAAAGATAAGGAGAGGTGTACAGTGCTTCTTTGTTCCACACACACTCACTTTCCACATTGGAATTAATCCTGGATTTCAAAGGGCCCTAGTTAAGAAGATTATCAAGCTTCTCTCCTCTACAGAATCAGTGGGGAAAACATAGGACCAGATTCTGGTCTCAGTTGCACCCATGTAAATCTAAAGTAATTCCATTTCTCTAAATAGTGCCATCCTACTACCATGATGGACATATTATAAAGGAGTTTGATAGACTGAGGTGACTGAAGTTAATCTGTGTTTACACCGGCATAACAGGACTCAGAATCTAGTCTAGAGTGTATAATACTGAGGATTCTCGAGTCAGGAGTATTATTCTATTTTTATCTGATTATTGTTAACATGCATTAGCCCCAAGTTAACTTCTGTATTTGAAGTTGAAAAAGACCTTGACAAATATCTTGGGCTACATTCAGCACTTAGTTGAACCTGTTGATTTCTGTGTGGCCATATGGGAGTAACTTAGGCCAGCATTTGGTCCCTTAGGGGATCTCCAAACCACTGGTGACTGTGTGTTCTAGAGCCTCTGTGCCCCAGTTGCAGAGGTGATGAGTCTGCTGCAGCCCTGCCGTGCCTACAAAGCCTTGGTTCTTTAGCTCAATCTCTAGTAGCTCAAGCTTTTAGCTCTGGATGTCCTCAACTCAACCCTCAGCATGTCGGCCAAGAGGGCAGCTGGCACAGTTGCTCCTGTGTTACTTACAGTCAGCACCAACAATAGCTCTCAGGAAATCTAAAGACGCCACACGAACGGCCTCATGCTCAATCTCCAGCTGCTCGTGTAGAAATGCTAGCAGGTCATCAGGAGAAGAACGGGCTGCAAGGGAAGAAATCACATCCTCACTGTCTGCAGAACTCTTCTTCTTACCGTACCTCACAAAGGTAAGGAAGTTACAAAGAAACCACTGTGTAACTCAGAGTCTCTTCCCCTTACCTAGCAGAAGTACACAATGGAACAGCTCTTGGTGGTTTTCTATGCTGAGCTGCTTAGCTGGAGAACAGATCTGTGGGAAGAAGGGAAATGGTGAAAGAAAAACTAATCAGAAGCAATGGAAAAGAAAAATGTTCAATTCATTTCTAAGCTTCCACTTCCTGCTTGTCCAACTAGAGGTCTGAACCCCAGGGAGATGGTCCTGCATGCACAGCAAGACTCCAAGACAATGACCAATACATTAGATAAGAGAAGCTAAAGTGTTTTGAGCAGCAGAGCTGACCTAATCAAGATACAGCCACAGTTTTTACTTTACAACTCTGACTCCCCCTGGTAATCAGCTTATGGTGAAATCGCTTTACAAACTGAGCTGGATAGTAGCTAAGAAAATGAGACCGCTCCCTGCTTACTCTTGAGCCTGCAGAAATCAGTAAGGCATGAGGAGGTCCCCAGGCTCTGCACGATCATTCCATTGATTTTTTAGTGTTAATATGTTTCAGATCTGCTGTGCCTAAGCTCAAGGGATCCAAGCAAAACCACCCCTCACCTGGTTGTGCAGAGCACTGCAGATGGCTTGAAACTTCCCTTTAGGTAGAGGGATCTTATATTCAACAGAGACCTCCAAGAGCTGGCTCAGACTCTGCAACAGAGGGCGAAAGTCAGATGGTGGGCACACAAAGGAGCCATATGTAGTGACTGAAGCAGATTCAGGGGATTCCTAGATTCCAAGGCCAGACCGGATTCTTGCCATCATCTAGTCTGACCTCCGGTCGGTATGACACAGGCCAGAGACCTTGCCCAGAATAATTCCCAGAGCAGAGCTTTTAGAAAAACATACCAATCCTGATTGAAAAATCGTCAGAATCTGCCTCGGCCCTTGGTAAATGGCTCTAATGGTTAATTATCTCACCATTAAAAATGTACGCCGTATTTCCAGTCTGAAAGTGTCTAGCTTCAGTTTCTAGCCATTGGATCAAGTGACACCTTTCTCTGCTAGACAGAAGAGCCCATTAGATAATAGGAGTCCCTCATGTAAGATATTATAGACTGTAATTAAGTCACCCTGTCACAGGATAGGTCCACCCCGTCAGGGTGGTATCAGGTTGAGAAGGAATTGAAGTAGATCTGGAGCGGCCCAACTGGCCTAGTCTCCCTAGCCACCACAGCAGTCCGGGCTCCTAGGGCAGCATCGCCTAATGGTCGGGATCAGTGCAGCAGCCCTTGGGTGAGGGACCGCGGCCCAACAGCCTGAGTCACTTGGGCTGCCCTTCTCGGGATGGCAGTGCGGCCTAGTGGCCAAAGTCAGTAGACCCACCCTTGGCTGCAGGGCAATGCGGCCTAGTGGCCAGAGTCGATAGAACCACCTTTTGCGGCAGGGTAGTGTTGCCTAGTGGTGAGCCCTTCTCCACTGGGTCCTACCTATTGCACAGGGTCCCAGCCCAGGGCGCAGGGGTATCTGCCACCAACTCAGCGGGGATCCTTCCAAAGCATGCTGAGTCAAGCCTGCTACCTCAACTGAATCAATGCTTCATCCACCTAGGCTGCTTCCCACCCGTTCTTCCGCAGCTGGGAGTCTCAGAGATTCTGGGGTCTCTCCTCCATCTCTGGCATTGGGTGGCTGGGGGTCAGCTGCAGCCACAGTCCGGCTGGCCTCTGAATCCTGGAGCACTGGCAGTCTCTCTGCAGGAGCCTGCAATGCGCCTCTGCTCCCTTTGGCAGCCATCCCAGCCTGAGCTGAGCGGCTCTCTTTTGTATCCTGGGTCCAGCTGAAGCATGCCGAGCAGAGATGAGGGGGCATGACCTCCTCGGCCCACAAAGCATGATTAACCCCTGCTGAACCAATGCGGGGTAGGTAAACCCCATCACACACCCTTTTACTTTCTGTGTATTAAACTAAATAGATTGACTTCCTTGATTCTCCCTCTGTAGGGCATATTTTCTAATCCTTTCGTCACTGTGGCTCTTCTGTCAATTTAGCAACACCCTTTTTGAATTGTGGGCACTAGAACTGGACACAGGATTCCAACAGTTGTCAGACAAGTGCCAGATTTAGAGGTAAAATAACCACTGTGCTCCTCCTTGAGATTCCCCTTTTGATGCATCCCAGCTTTAGCTTTTTTGGCCACAGCATGAGTTCATGTTCAGCTGATTATGCCCCATGACCCCCAAAATCTTTTTCAGAGTCACTGCTTCCCAGGACAGCATCCCCCATCATGTATGTCTGGCCTAAATCCCTTGTGCCTAGACGCATACATTTACATTCAGCCGTATTTAAAGGCATATTGTTTCTTTGTGCCCCGTTTGCTAAGTGATCTAGATCACTCCGAATCTGTGAGCTGTCCTCTCCATTATTTACCACTCCCCCATTTTTATCTCATCTGCCAACTTTATCGATGATGATTTTATGTCCTCTGCCAGGTTATTGATTAAAAAAAAGATGAAAATCTAATTCCTTCCTGCATCTAACACACTTTTCTCCGTTGCTGCTTGAAGCTTCCAGAATGTCTCGGATGCCATCTACATATTTTTCTATGTTTACACAGTTGTGTAGTGCCCTGATGCTATCAAACAAGTCCATGATACATTGGTTCCTTCCAAATCATGGGTATTTCAACCCCCAAAGTGACCACATACTCTGTACTAGAAAGCTTCAACCAACATAGACGGTGAGTAAATATCACTACCAAGAAGTTATAGCTGTCTCATGACTTCACTTACAACTGTGTAGCCCCACTGAAGACAGAATATGGCCCCTTACTTCTCGCTCATGTGGTACTGAGGGTGGATGAAATAGAGAGACAAGGCGAGTGAGACAATATCTTCAATTAGATTATCACACCCACCTTGTCGCTCCAATATCTTGGACCAACATGGCTACAACAGCACTGCATAGAACGGTAGATGAAACAGACAGGCAATGAGTTTATATCTATCTAGTTCTGCAGTGCAAAGCAATGACCCTCAAGCCTCCTTGTTATTAATTTTCAACCGTTGACAGTTGACTTGGTACCGACCAGAGACAACATATGGCAGCCCCTGCTCTGAGGAGCTTATGATCTAAAAGAGAGACACAGAGTTGACAGGATGTTTTGGGAAATCACAAGGAGAGAGTATCTTGTTGTGCAGGTGTTTTGTTTTTTTATCTCCTTCTCCTCCTCCCCAGGAAACAGAGGATGCTTTTCATCAGAGGCAGTTACCTACAAATCTTGTTGCCTGGGTCACCATGTGTATAAAGCCAGAACTTGTGTGCATATTTATTATCTAACAAGTCACTATCTAGACCAGGAAACCCCACTGGCAGCAAATTCCTCCTGCAGTTCACACATGCACACACAGAGACAGTTACCTTAATGAGTGGTACCTCACCTTGGTGACGTGAAAAACATCAATTTCCTCCTTATATTGCTCAAGGAGCCATGAGATCTCCTTAAATATTGGATTTTGTGGCTCCTTTTTGTGTAGTAGGATGCCCATCATGGGACCAAGGGCTTTGATGATGGCCTGCTTGAGCTGCATAGATGAGACACAGAATTTATGTTCCTATGAATTCATTCAATATCTTCCAATAGGCACACCTTTTCTGCTTCTAATGAGTGCAATTTCCCTTGTTCCACTGTCGGAACGGTCCTATCCCAATATTTCCTGGTAAAGAACCAGGACTCGTAGGGTTGGTGTCAGGATTATATTCTAATGCACCTCACAACTAGAGCAGGTAAAATATTTCCCCAGATTAATATGCATTCTAGGCCAACTCATCCCTGCTGTAACTCCACTGGGGCTGAATGGACTTAGACCAGGAATTAATTTAGCCCACTATCCCGGGTTCATCTGCACATTAGGTGCACAAAACTAGAATCCATGTACACTAGGTACAGACCGAATTTCCATGATGTGGTGACATTATAAACGTATGGGTTTTCGATGTTTTACATGACAATCTGTTCCATCCAAAAGGACCTACCATTAAATGCCATCATCACAAAGAGTGCCAGACACACAGAATGTAACATCACAATTTCCGCTAAAGGTTTAGAAAGCCAGCAATTCTCACCTCCAGCTCCTCACAGGTCAGCCAGTTGCTGGTCACATGACAATATAAGGGAAGAATTTGATTGCAGAATCGTGATTCACCCATTCTGGGGAATGAGCACTTTTCCCAGTTCATAAAATATCCATTCACTGCCCTTGAGCATTTTTCCAGAACTGCACGGAAGGAGAGAAGACAGGCAATGTGAAAAGGACATAGTAATAATGAGGAGAAGTTGCTTTCTCAGAGAAGACACCCAGGCCTATCGTTTACTCCAATTCCATGGCAGCTCCTATCAGGACTAGATGCTGAAATCCCATATCAATTTGGAGCTATTTCTCTTTCCCCTATTCCATTTCTTGTTTCTTAAAAGTCTTTTTGCTTTGTACATCTCTCCATCTTTTTTCAATTACCATCATTTGAAGACTCGCGTCCTCTGCAGTTGTTGTTTATTCAACCCGAACACTGTATGATTTCATCTTGAGTTACAGTTTGTCTGAAAGATGTTCAGTGCCCCTAACTGCCATTGGCTTTAGTGGGATTTGAAGGTAGTGGGGAGCACTTTGCCCTAAAAGTCGGTGTATCTAGTGTCCTTGCTAAGAGGAATTAGGGCCCAATCCTGTTCTCCATGAAGTGGATGGCAAAATTCCCATTTCCCTCAAGGGCACAGGATTAACCCCTTACTGAGCATCACCTGAAAAGCAAAGGAAGAGAGAAGTGGAGAAGAAGAGAAGACAGAGAAAGAGGGTGAAAGGAGATGATGATGATGATGAAGAAACTAAGGAGAGAGAATGGGTGGAGGAGTGGGAAACAGGGGATTTTTAAATGTACAGTAATGAAATCTGCTCCCTTCACCTCCTCCCCCAGGAGCCTCCTGGCAGAGGGGCAGCTTCAGCCTTTGTGTCTGTTTATTTTAAACGATATGCGTGAGTCACAAAGGGCTTGAACTTACAAATGCTCAGCACATCCTGCAAAGTAAGGAGCATTCTCAACTTCACTGAGTGCCACGGGAGCCAAGGAACGCAGCACCTGGTGCAATCCAGGGAAGGGAGCACAGTTCAGGGCCTGTTTGCAGACTTGCTCAGTCACTTAAATCTGTACCAAGACCCCCTAAATATCCTGGCTGGGATGATTTAACTGGGAATTGGTCCTGCTTCGAGCAGGGGGTTGGACTAGATGACCTTCTGGGGTCCCTTCCAACCCGGATATTCTATTCTATGATCCATTTGGAGCACCTACAGGAAGTGCTGGCACTTACCACCACAAAATGCTTGTCTCATCCTGCTGTCCTCGACTAACTCCAACATGGAGATCATGACGTTCAGGATCATTCCCACAAAAGGGATACACTTAAGTGCTGCAGAGAAAGGCCAGAAGAGAAGGAAGACAGACAATCAGCTGCTCTCTGCCTTCTTACAACACACTTAGAAACACTGTGGGGCAGGATGCTATGGGCTCCGAGGCCATTGGTGCTGCGTAAGCAGAGCAGAATGGCTTTAAAGCAGCCATTGAAAGCCAGTGGGGGAGTCACCCTGAAGAGGGGAATCCTCCACAAGTGTACAGCTGTGCCCAATGCCCAACTCACTCCCAGAGTAAGGGGAGAGAGCACTGGGGCGGGATGGGAAGTGGGGTGGAGAAGAGCTCCACTAGACCTGATCTTCCACTCATTCCCATCCTTCAGGTACTTCACTCAGGGGCATAAGTTAGAGCTTGCACCTCCGGCTGGATCGCTCATGATCTGGAGGCCAGAACTAGCAACAGCAGTTAATCTTGTGTTTCTACACACACACTCAAACAGAGCTCTGTTTAGCGGTAACATTTTTAGGTAGAGAGATAATCCCCTGTCCTTAAATGAAAAACAATCACTTTGAAAGAAAAGAGGGAAGTGACCATACCATAGGCGGATGACAGGTTGCCCAACGTAATGAAAATAAACTCCTCAGGCAGCTCCAGATGATATATCAGCTCTAATATGACATCACTGAAATAGCAGCGTGCCAGAGTCACTAAGGTGTTGCTAGCTGCCACTTTTAGTTCATTTCTTGCTTCCTAAAAACAAAAACCAAAAGAGAGAGACTGAGGTGACTGAAGCCGGTTGCACTAGCCAGAGTTGGTTACATGAGTCAAGTCCTTATTTCTGTGCACAAGTTGTGAATGAACCAACCCAACTTTCTGAGGGTAGAGTCATTCGTCATAAATATTCCTTGACTCACTTGGCTAAACAGTTTTCAGCCTTCGAGTTCCTTGCAAGCTGCTTCGTTAGCCTATTCACTGTTAGCTACTTGTGGTGGGTGACTGGTCACCATAGTCACATGATATTTTCCCTGCCCTTCCCTGAGGCGGTAAGTGAGACACAGACTGGGCAGCTTCAAGATATTCCGAGAGCTTTCCTGGAATAAACTGTCCCCCAAAAGAAGGCTGACTTCCTTTGGAACAAGAGAGGGATTTTTCCATGGGGTTTCCTGCTGGCAAACTAGATTCTAAATCCAATGCTGCTTCTTTTGGAGATAGCTCAGATTCTGTCTGTCTTGGGGCTTTATACTGCCACTTATCGCTACAGTATCAGAGCGCCTTCCCCATAAAATCAGTATCAATAATGAAATCCTGAGTAGACTTCGGGAAAGACTTGCTCCTTAAGACACCATAGGCCTGTCTCTGGGTCTGAGATCATGTGTCTCAGGTCCTGATCCTGCAAAGCACTTCAGCACATGTGTAACTTTCAGCATCTGAGTTGTCCCATCTTATGCATGTGCACAAGTGCTGTCTAGGACCTGGGCTTTGGTCTGGAGGAAGGTGTGGGCCTCTAACAGAAGAATACATTTTCATTTCAGTATATAGTTTATCCCCCCAAAAGAGAGTTTGAATGAGTTAAAGCTTTGGATCCTTTGACTGGTATCTCGGGAGAACTAACTTACCTGAGTCTCTCTCATGTGGTTTGAGGCTAGTGTAATTATTTTCTTCAGAAGCCTTCTCTCCAGGCCCTGGGTGTCCTGCTGTAAGACTTTCTCCAGGACACAGTAAATATCTACTCTGTTTTGCTGGGGACAAAACATAAAAGAGAAGAATTGGGAAAACTCTTTCTTGCCGACCAGACAGCAATGTGGCTAATAAGCCCCTGCCCTAATTGGTGGCTTAATTGGTGTAAAACGTGCCCGGCCCTCCACAAGCACCGCATTGAGCAGCGCTTCAGAAGCAGCCGAGCAACTGACATCGTTTAATCTTCCTGGAGAGAAAAGAGCCAGAGGAAGCGCCCTTCACTGCCCCCTTCTCTAGTTTCATTTATTCAGAACAAACAATAAAAATGAGCACCTTGCCCTTGCTCTAGCCACTCCAGGCAGAATTTGTAAATGTGGAATATAAAATACCCAACTCCTGCAGTAAGTCCTCAACCGCTCCCAGGGGCAATGAGCTCAGCCGTTAGATCTACACGGGAGTGGGTTTCTGAGTCGGGGTGGAGGGACACATGTGGACAGGGGGTGCCAGGACCCACGGGTGTGCAGGAACACATGGAGACAGGGGCAGATGTGCCTTACTGAATGGGAGAGGTTAGGGGTCAGACAGGGTCTGCATGGGGGGAGCTGCCTAACAATTCCTTCCCGTCCCTCCCAAAAAAACTCTTCCATACTTTTCCCACCCATACCCAGCAACGCTCCAAGTTCACACCCAGGCTCCTTCCCAGCAATTTACTTCCCTCCATTACCCTTGACTCTACCAAGCCTTTGCACTGCGCCTAAGGGGTGCAAGAAATATGGTTCTGTATTGAGTTTAAATGAATTATTACTTTGAGTTCTGTATTAACATGCATAGTAAGGAATCAGTTTGTCAAAAAACATTTCCTGAATCCTTTTTGTTGTCTGTATTCAAACAGACATACTTGCTGACAGGTATTTTGAAATAAATAACCCAAAATAATTTTAACGGGTGTAATTATATTGTATTATTTTGACAAACAAAATATGCAGAATTTTGCAGAACTTCTAAAATATTGTACGCATCATTTTTATTTTTTTCTTGCAGAATTCCCCCAGTAGAAAATATATAGATAAGGGTCCCTTCAATGCTATAATCTCAATAATATGTCATCATAATAAAGGAGTGTTGGCTAGGATTTAGAGCAGGGAGTCAGTTCACTTGGGTTTTATTCACATTCTTTGACTAACTTGCTAAGTGGTGTTGAGCAAGTTACTTAATTCCCTGTGACACAAGTCATCCGTACATGAGGATAATGCTTCCCATTCTCACAAGGGTGCTGTGAGTCTTAATTCATTAGTATTAGGGAAGTGCTTTGAGATTTTTGGATGAAGATGCGAAAGAAGGGCAAAGTATTATTAGAAGAGATTACTGCTAGTCCGATCGTGTACTTTTACTGTCTACAGCCCATGTACTCCACTGTGTGTAAAAGGACAATGCTCTCTTTATAGAGCATGATATCATCCTGATCTGTAAGAACAGCATTTTGCATGATGAGTTTACGCCTGAGGACAGAAGGGCGAATACTGATTCTCCTGATGGTGCGCCAGGCCAAGTTCTACACTGAATTATCCCCGTGCAGTCCCCTGTACCCCCATGAAGTCAGGCAGAATTTGGTGTGGACACCTGGAAAGCGGATGTAATTTCATGAAACTGCCCTACCTCATCCTTTTGCAGTTTCTCGAGCAGAACTGTCAGAACGATAGCCAGCTTGGTCTCGGCTATAAAGGCAATCCTGAGGGCAATTTTGCCCTTATCTTGATCATCCATATGTGCCAGGAGGGAGACAACCTCATTATAAGCACCTGAAATTAAATAAAAGGATAGCAGAAATTGGTGCTGGCCTCTTTAATTCACTATCCAGTCAAGATTCTGCAGGAGCCCCAACACTGTGAGAAGTAGACCTGGGAATCGTGGAAATCCTCTTCCTTCCTCCTCATGACCAGGTTTGTTTGCTGAACTACCCAGTGTGCTTGGGGGGAAATCATAATGAAGCAAATTTGCTCCTTTCAAGTAGATCCCCCCATAAAATAATCTTCCTTTCCCTCTTTACTGTCAATTGATGAGTTTTGATAGCATACAGAGTAATAATTTAACTCTAAGCCAAGAAATAGAGCTAAAGTGAAGCACATGCTTAAGAGTTTTGCTTAGTCAGGGCCCCATTTTCAAAAATCCTGAGCACCCAGATGTACCTATTGGCTATGCTGGGAACTTTTGGGGCTCGGTATCTCTTGAAAATCAGGCCACTGTTGGAGAGCTCAGTATGAATTTAGAAGCCTAACTTTAGGCCCCTTGTTTTGAAGAAAGCCTTTAATCTTCTTTTATGGTAGTTTAAATACTTGCAGAGAAGACTCATGGAACAGAGTTCATCCAGTTCATAGAATATCAGGGTTGGAAGGGACCTCAGGAGGTCATCTAGTCCGACCCCTTGCTCAAAGCAGGACCAATCCCCAACTTTTGCCCCAGATCGCTAAATGGCCCCCTCAAGGATTGAACTCACAACCCTGGGTTTAGCAGGCCAATGTTCAAACCACTGAGCTATCCCTCCCCCCTGTACAGTTGCCTGTAGAGGTCATAAAGGAATTCCCCCCCCACCCCCATGCACAATTGGCGAGGTGTACGCTGTGAGTGGGGTGGGGTGGGCTGAGTCCCTCCAACCTTCATCTAAAGCGTCAGGGATTGACCATAGCAGGAGATGGGACACCTGGTAGGGTGGACCAGTGCTCTAAGATGGTTCAGAGAATCTGTTTCCTTAGCTGTCCTGTTCACATGCTCAGGGTCCAACTGATCTCCAGAGTTGTGGGTGGGAAGGAATTTGCCCCTGGTCGGATTGGCAGGGACCTTTGAGTGGGAGGATGGGGCACTGATCACCTGCTAGGATAATCTGAGTATATCTGACCTAATCAATTCTCGACCATTGCAAGGGCCTCAGGCATTGGTGGAACCTCAGTCTCTCCTGTCCTCTGCCGATGGCACACAACAGTTTTGTCTCCTAAAGACTGAAATGTTTTCAGGGTTTTGGGGTTAAAGACAAGTTTTGGGGTTCAGGGTAGGGTTGCTAGGTGAAATTTAGTGGCCTGTGAAATACAGGAAGTCAGACTAGATGATCTAATGGTCCCTTCTGGCCTTCAACTCTAGGAAACAATGAAATAGCTGGTGTATGAAAAAAATCAGGATTTGATCTCCCATGTATCTCTTCGCTCCGGGCAGAAATTCTCCAGGAGACTTAATATTTCACAAGAAATCTGAAATGCCGTATTTACCTGTCTCCATTGTAACAGCATTCCAAGCATGAAGGAAGAAGTAACAAGATTTCCCCTTCCCAGGAAAGACTGCCCATCCGTTATGCAAATTGCATCCTTCAGTTGTAACACCCAGATGCAAACGGAATCATAACTGTAACCTACATTGCCCATCCATGTGGGATGAGGAGCACTAGTGTTGCTAAGAAATGTGACCCCATGCTTTGTACTCTTGCATTTAAGATATTAGCAGAGCTTCATTTAGACAGCTAGAGGAGAAGTCCTTCTGCCTTTTTTGTTCTAATTTCCCCTCTCTCTGATGGAGTTGGCTTCATGGATGCAGAAGACACAAAATGAGGGCTCATAACAAACATAAAACAACTGGGAGAAAAGAAGGAAGACCTCCCCCATAACATTCCCTAGAAACTCAGATTCTCAGGAAAGTTTCCAGGTCCAGAGGCTGTAGGCCAACTCCTCAACTGGTGTAAATCAACACAGCTACAAGGAAGTCAACAGAGGGACACTGGTTTCCAGCAGCTGAGGTTCTGCTCATACAAAAGGAGAACATTACAGCTCATCTGTATGCCTATGCTTTCTAAATGTGTGTGTGAATATAGAATGGATATAGAGAATACAGTGCTGACCCTTACCTCTGTCGGTTACCTCCTGCTCACTCACAAATTTATTCATGTTTTAATCTTTCCTCAACACTTCCTCCAGTCCTTTCTCCAAAGAGCTCCAGTACTGATAGGCAGCTGGCCTCTCAGGCTGTCCTGTCCGGAATAGCCAGTTAAGATTATGCAAGCACTATTATGACATCGCTGTGACTGTGACATAGCACATAAACTGCTGCTGACCAGGTAGATGCTGTGATGACATGGACAAGAGCCTCAAAGAGATTTAGGCTCCTAACTCGCACTGAAATCAATAGATGTGAGGAACCTAAATACATTTCAATATCTGGGCCCATCCATGTACGCAGTCCAATAGGTGGCTAAATTTGCTCCAGTGTAGAATTTCTCATTTGCTCTAAATCATTTTGAATTTTGGTTCCGTCCCTCTCTCAGTTTGCCACACTTTCCAATATTGGTTTTACTGGAAAATCTGCTCCTGGTTGAATGGATAGAAAATAAAAGCACCGAACAAAGAAAGAGAAGAAACTCCCTTGGAGAATGCACAGTGACACTTGAGTGTGGTTGGTTGGTTGGAATGCACAGTGACACTTGAGTGTGGGTGGTTGGTTTCCTTTGCTTTTTAATTCGGTTGATTAAAAAGCTTGATGAAATCTTATTGGACTGTATTACAAATATTGATTTTATATTGTTTTACAATGCATTGAAATTTATTCTTCATTTCCATGTCCCGCCAAACAAATCAACTAAATTATTTTTTGTTGTGTTTAATACAGTGTGGTGTCATATGTATGGCCATATGTAGAGGCCACACTTGATTTTGGAGATGATGTTGCCTTCAAAGCATTCAGAGTGATGACACTCTTTGCAGTAAACCATATGGAAAAAGAATTCCAATGACATGTGTCCTTTGCTATGTATAAGTGATTTTGTGCCTTACCCTTTCTGATTTTGCCCTTACACGGACATGCTATACTTTTGTACTCCTCCTTAGTAATTCGTTCATGTTTCCCCATTTTGTAGGATTTCTTTTTGATTTTCAGGTCATTACAAAACTTCTGATGGAGCCATTGGCCTCTTACTATTCTTCCTGTCTTTCCTTTGCATTGGCAGTTGTGCCTTTAATATTGTCTCCTGGAGGTTAAACTGCCAGCTTTCCTGAACTCCTTTATGCCTTAGACTTTTTCCCCATGGGTCGCTACCTACCAATTCTATGAGGATGTTAAAGTCTGCTTTTGGCAGTCCTTCTCCTGTCATTCTCACTCCTTCCTTTCCTTAGAATCATGAAATCTATCCTTCCTGATCCCTTTCACCCAAATCACCTTCCACCTTCACATTCACCACCAGCACCTCCCTGCTGGTCAGAATCAAGTCTAAAATGGCTGTCCCCCCGCTTACTTCCTCCATTTTCTGAAACAAAGCATTGTCCCCAGTACATTCCAGGAACTTATTGGGTAATTTTGAGTTTTACCATATTCCTTTTTCAGCAGATGTCTGGGTAGGTAAAGTCCCCCATTACGATCAGGATTTGTGTTTTGCAAATTGCTGTTGTTTATTCTAGAAATGCCTCGTCTCCCTCCTCTTCCTGATTTGGTGGTCTGTAATAGACCCCCTACCAGGACCTCACCCCTGTTTAGTCCCTCTTTTATCTTTACTCAGAGACTTTCAACTGGTCTGCTTCTCACCTCCTTCTGGACCTCAGAACAGGTTTACAATGCAATATGTCCTCTCTTTTTTTTCCTGCCTGTCCTTCCTCAACAAGCTATAGCCCTCTATACCAATAGTCCAGTCATAAGATTTATCCCATCAAGTATCTGTGATGCAGTTAAGCTCAGTTAAGATTCATGTACTAAAACTCCCAGTTCTTACTGCTTATTCCCCATTATTATTACTCCTTGCTTGTGTGTACAGACATCTAAGATGTTAAGCGGATGCCCCCATGGATTTCCCTCTTGTTTCTCCTGTAATTCTACTGCAATTTTCCACATCTACTTCTCCGCACACAGCTAGTCCTCTATTAAGGCCACCTTTTTTTACCTGGTGGCTTTTTTCACCTGCCCCCTCTGAACTTAGTTTTAAGCTCTTCTCCTAAGGTTGGTGAGTCAGTGCATGAAGATGTTCTTCTCCTTCTTGGTCAGACGGACCCCATCTCTTCCCAGCAAACCTCCTTCCTGCAATAGCATCCCATGGTAGAGGAAGTCAAAGCCTCCCAGAGACCCATCTTCATAACCCTATTCTGTGGGCATGCCTACCATTGATTGTGTATTGAGCAGAAAGAACACTCAGCGCAGGAGACAAGGGGACTGAGTTAAACTGCAGATGTCAGGTTCACATACTTCCATTTACCGTGACTAATCTCTTAAGCTAGTGGGGATGGCCACGCTATAAAAATATTTCTGGAGATCAGCATGTGATTATTTGTATTGCAGTACTGCCTCACAGTCCCTGTCACAGAGCAGGATCCCATTGCGCTCGGACCTGTACAAACAGAGAACAAGATAGTCCTTAATTGTCATTAATTAATTAACACATCTTAACAGCACAACAAACAGACAAGTGGATAATAAAGCAAGCAAAAAGCCCCCTTTGACCAGGTACCAGCAGATAACTAATATAGTGCTACTTATTTCGGGAACTTTCTTCCTGAGTCAGGGTCTGATGTGACTCAGCCCCCGTTCCATGCCATTGTGTAAACTGGGGACTCGTACATTTGCACAAGATGGAAAGTATCCAGTGGCACACAGCTGAGGCCTACTCCATTTTTAGTACATAAACAGCAGGCCGCTCTGCAAGAAGCTAAGGGCATGGTCAGCACAGAGAGTTTGCCTGTCTTTATGCTGGTGTTCTGCAGCCCTCACAGTCTACACCTGGCTCCATAAAGTCGGGACTTTCAAAAATGCAGCATCAGGTAGGAGCACAAGTAATTGTAAGAATGCTTGCTCATTGCAGCTGTTAACATCCGGGCAAGGCATCCACATATAAGTCCACGACGGATGGACCAGTGATGGGAAGAGTGTTCATGCATGTGACAAGTAACACCATGAACTATGTCATGCCACAGAATAAATTTAGATCAAGAACAGAACAAGAGTATGTGTGGCAAAACCATGACAAACACTGTGCAGGCATCAAGGAGCTCATAAATTAGCACATCATCACCCAAACACTGCCACAGCTTGACTTAGAACTTGGGCAACAGTAGACCCTCAAAAGGAGGAGGCCACAGCTTTACACCCGTGGTCACTGTGATGTTAACTGGCTGCATTTGACAAGAGCTGGATCAGAGGTTGACTTTGAGTGTATTTACAGGGGGCAAGGTTTTCACAACACAAGCCTTGTGCACACACGCAAATAGTGTTCTGCAGCAGTGCAAGTTGAGCTGCAGCAATGAGCAGCGGGATCCTGCTTGGGCTCGTAATTCATACACTTCTCTCACTAATGAGGATCAACAGATTAACCCATACTGAATGCAGCTTGACAATATACCATCACTTAAAACACATTACAGTCAGAGAGGATGATAAATATTCCATTTATACACATTATGTACAAGGCCCAAAATGACTGAGGATGCAAGAAAACAAAGCTGGTAAATACAGAAAATGCATTTGTCACAAATATAAAGGGAAGGGTAAACCCCTTTAAAATCCCTCCTGGCCAGAGGAAAAATCCTCTCACCTGTAAAGGGTTTAGAAGCTCAAGGTAACCTCGTTGGCACTTGACCAAAATGACCAATGAGGGGACAAGATACTTTCAAAAGCTGGGAGGAGGGAGAAAAAACAAAGGGTCTGTGTCTGTGTCTGTCTGTCTGAAATCAGTGGAAGCTAAGAGCCTAAATACCTACTGTAGAATTTGACCCAATAACAACAATAATACTAATTTGCATTTCTAGAGAGATTTTCTTCTTCAAAGCATTTTACACACATGTTTTCTAACTCTCTGCTTCAAATAAAAGCCATTATTGACAGACAATTATATTTTTCCATCACAGCACAGACAAATAGGAGACTGAAGAGAACACAGTTTATTAATGGGATTTTAAGCAGGTTCTCGTATGGAAAAAAAATTAAAGATCCCGCACTCAAAAGATGACTCTGCTTAGCTGTGTGCCTTGTGGCTTAAAGCAGAATTCCAAGAACATTACTTTGCTTTTTGAAATGGTTTCTCAATTAATGACAACTCAAAATATCTGCTTCCACCTAGTGGTGCGGGTTTGCATAACATGTGTTGTTTGTATTCCCTGTTTTCGATATCTTTGCCTAAAAGATAAAATACATCAGAATCTACTGAGACAATTCACACTTCTGCACAAAGCCACAACAGCACTAAGAATGTATATCTTTGTTAGCAAATAGGATCATTAGGGAGAAGGAAAAGGATAATCTCAGAAAGAGGCTCTCTCTTTCTCCTTCACTTTATTCTATCTAGGTTTTTCTACTGTTCTCATCAATGAAGTATCTGAGTAGCTTCCTCTAGTACATTAATCATATGACTCACATCTGTCATGGTAATATCTTTTATTGGACTTACTTCTGTTGGTGAAAGGAGTGCACAGAGTTCTCCTTCAGGTCCTTGAAAGGTTATTTCTTTCACCAACAGAAGTTGGTCCAACAGAAGATATTACCTCAGCTAGGGTGACCAGATGTCCTAAGTTTATAGGGACAGTCCAGATATTCGGGGTTTAGGCGCCTATCAATCCCACCCCACCCCCATCACGATTTTTCATACTCACTATCTGGTCACCCTATCCCTCACCCACCTTGTCTCTCTAATAGCCTCGTAATGACATGGGAGTTTGTTCTCCTGTCACAGACTGTCCCCTGAGAAAGCTCTATCTACTGCACAGACAAGCCTCATCCTTATAGTAGAACACTTCATGGTGCCTGAGAAATAGGCCCTGTCAGCCACACCCCTAATCCCAGGGATTTACCTGATATTTTAGATATACTGGGCCCTGGCCACTGAGCCCCTGGAAGAGAAGGACTGCGACCTGGAACCTGACTTGATGTGTTCACGTTGCAGAAGTATGTACACAGTGTTGGAAGGCAAACAACAAACAACACTTCAATGGTCACTGAATGAGGGGCCTGTGGAAAAAAATACTACCATTGTGCAATTCAAGACTGTGTCAAAATGCACGTGCACAGTACTCAGACTCCCTGAATCCTGGCATTTCTGAACTTTCCATTGCTCAGTTTTGCAAACTTACTAATTGTTATTTTCATGCAGATTTTTATGTATTTGTTGGGCGTCTAAAGATATAAAAATACAGACATCGGTTCATATCATTGTCGTGCAAACATCCCCATTTCATTGTTTGTTTTTAAAGAAAAAAGTACAGGACTAGGTTCTGGCAATTTCTGTATTGAGCTGTAAAGAAAGATATTTTTAAGGGTTTTGAACTGTCGAAACAGAGGCACAGAGAATGTCTCACACAGGGAGGAGTGGGTGATGCAGTGCACACTTTCCCAAGCCAGCAGAGCTGCTGGACCCCAAGAGATTCCCCCTCTATTCCGGAGTCAACCTTTGCCAGAAGCAAGCAGACAGAAGGACAAAAGTAGCTCTCCATTTTAACAAAGGCTCTTGTAACTTCCTGGGTAAACTGGTCCCTTCCATTCTTTAGCTGACTATTACTCAGGCTCTTTTCTTACTGGCAAACTTGAATTTTGATTTTTCTACGTCATGGCCAGTCTTTATCGTCTCTCTTGTAAACTTGAATATGCCAATCCCTGAGACGACATACTTTCTTGTTTTTTTCCTGATTTGGCAATCATAGCTTTGGGGATTGAGCTCCCATTTAAGGTACTTTTAATGATGACCCCCAGTCCTTTATTTCATCTATCAGGATGTTCAAAGAGAGCAGCTACCCTTCACTGAACGCCACTGCTCTGACTTTGGATTCCCTTGTAGAATGTTGTCTCAGCTGGATTCTTAATCCAGAGGAAAGACGCTCTCCCCTGTTCAATCAAGATCAGAAATGGCACATAGATTTGGGAGAAAAAGTACATTTTACTTTTACTCTATTTTCTTATCTCTCAAAAGGAACAGTACAACAAAGATAAAAACATTGTGAATAATCAATATAGGTATTGATGTATCTCGTCTGAAATGGGACAGCTGCTCTTCTACTCTCGGGATGGATGCTATATCAATAGATAAGATAAAAAGACAGGCCTAACTGAGAGACTGAACCCATATGAGGGCCAAATTCTGCTCCTCGGTTACATGAGTATGTCGCTTCCCGACTAGGGCCCAAATCTGTGTAAAGAAGAGTAAATCTGGTCCCAAGGGAGTATCGAACAACTTCCAAACTGTATAAGAAGGGTGGTTGAGTCTAAACTATAAAGACAGTTCCAAATATGGACTGCAGTTCAGGAAAGCAGCCTTATTCATCCGAGCATATGAATGATGTAAGAAAATTCTGAAAATGTGGATCTTAGATCATGGTCATAATTTAAAAAAATTAATTGACACAGTGGACACCATTCACATTTGAAACATAAAGTAGCTTAAAACTGTCCTAGCTTGAAGTGGTGTGAAACTGCTTCAGGAAATGTGGTCCTCTTACAAGTGTAGATGTGAGGTTGCATATGTGGTAAAGCCATGTATACAGAATACATGCTGATCTTAATCCTACAAATTTCCTAAACACTATACAGAATATCTAATTGCTTATTTTTAAATCCTAATCAGAGGAAAATTAAAATGATTTGTGCAAATAATTGAATTCTAAGGATCGTGTAACAACAAACACTCTTATTTTCTAGATCTACTGAGAGCTAGCTCTGAGAGAACAAAACAGTATTTTCAGTGTTTATGGTTCTTTACTGAAGCAGGTCTATTCTTTATCGAAGAACAGGAAAACAAAAGAATTCACAATATTCTTATCCCTTTTGACATGAGTAATTAGTGAATATTTTGGGTCTTGTGAGTTGTTTCCATTGGGGGAGAAATGGGTGATGGAGTCAGGTATTTTTTTGACACAATCCTGCTTATTTACAAAGAATGTACACAAAGTTCTATTTCCCTAACGACAGCAGGAATAGTTTCTTGGCTCACAATTCCAAGCCTCTTTCTATCCAGCAGTCTACCCTAAAGCGCGCGTGCTCTCTCTCTCTCTCTCTCTCTCTCTCTCTCAACTTTTTCTGAGATCACACTACAAATACTTCTCTGGGGCTCCTTTGTGCTTCTGCGGTGTCACACTCCCTCTCTTCCTCTCCCCGCCCGAACCCCATCTCCCTGCATTTGCATTCAGACCCTAGTGAAAGCCCCTTTCACTGTATGGCTCAACTCCTAGTCCAACTTTACTTGATGGTGACTTCTATTAAGTCAGCCATCTGTTCCACAAAAGAGCTTGATTGTTTTTACATTGATCCTGAATAAAGGACAACTGGTATGCCCACCAGCTTCAATAAGGCTTCCCCTTTCCCCAGCATAACTACCTGTTTTCATGTTGTTTTTATAAATCTGTATCTTGTACATGTCCGCAAAACCCACAGCATTCTTTTATTTTTACTAACCTGAAACAGGATATTGAATGCATAATTTCAGTTACACCAATGTAAATCTGTGGTAATTCATTAGAATTAGTCCATATTTATCCTGGTGGCAAAATATGTTTGCACGTCACTAGAGAAAACATGACACTTTTTGATAATTGTTATTGTTGCCGGCACCCAGTGACGAGAGGCTAAACAACAGCTGAGGTTGGTTCGCTACCCGCTGTGCTACACCCAATAATCACAACGGGGTGGAGAAGCAGAAAAGTTTATTTGCAGCTGCAAAAAGGTACAGGGAGAATAGAATCTCCAATCCTGCACCCAGAGCAGGAAGTTACACAGGCTTTTATACATCCTTTTTCCCAGCATACCTATCCAATAGGAAGCTGCCCTGAGTATCCATATAGCCAACCAATCCAGTTCCCAGCTAGTGCCCTTGTTCTCTGTATCATTTGTTAAACTATACATAAAGCTGCTTTAGTCAGCATTGGTCTTCCATATCTGCCCTGTTTGGCCTTGTTTAGTTTCAGGCAGTCTGAGCCCTGGTCTACACTAGGACTTTAGGTCGAATTTAGCAGCGTTAAATCGATTTAAACCTGCACCCGTCCACACAATGAAGCCCTTTATTTCGACTTAAAGGGCTCTTAAAATCGATTTCCTTACTCCACCCCTGACAAGTGGATTAGCGCTTAAATCGACGTTGCCGGCTCGAATTTGGGGTACTGTGGACACAATTCGATGGTATTGGCCTCCGGGAGCTATCCCAGAGTGCTCCATTCTGACCGCTCTGGACAGCACTCTCAACTCAGATGCACTGGCCAGGTAGACAGGAAAAGAACCGCGAACTTTTGAATCTCATTTCCTGTTTGGCCAGTGTGGCAAGCTGCAGGTGACCATGCAGAGCTCATCAGCACAGGTGACCATGATGGAGTCCCAGAATCGCAAAAGAGCTCCAGCATGGACCGAACGGGAGGTACGGGATCTGATCGCTGTTTGGGGAGAGGAATCCGTGCTATCAGAACTCCGTTCCAGTTTTCGAAATGCCAAAACCTTTGTCAAAATCTCCCAGGGCATGAAGGACAGAGGCCATAACAGGGACCCGAAGCAGTGCCGCGTGAAACTGAAGGAGCTGAGGCAAGCCTACCAGAAAACCAGAGAGGCGAACGGCTGCTCTGGGTCAGAGCCCCAAACATGCCGCTTCTATGATGAGCTGCATGCCATTTTAGGGGGTTCAGCCACCACTACCCCAGCCATGTTGTTTGACTCCTTCAATGGAGATGGAGGCAATACGGAAGTAGGTTTTGGGGACGAAGAAGATGATGATGAGGAGGAGGTTGTAGATAGCTCACAGCAAGCAAGCGGAGAAACCGGTTTTCCCGACAGCCAGGAACTGTTTCTCACCCTAGACCTGGAGCCAGTACCCCCCGAACTCACCCAAGGCTGCCTCCTGGACCCAGCAGGTGGAGAAGGGACCTCCGGTGAGTGTACCTTTTAAAATGCTATACATGGTTTAAAAGCAAGCATGTGAAAGGATTACTTTGCCCTGGCATTTGCGGTTCTCCTAGATGTAGTCCTAAAGCCTTTGCAAAAGGTTTCTGGGGAGGGCAGCCTTATTTCGTCCTTCATGGTAGGACACTTTACCACTCCAGGCCAGTAACACGTACTCGGGAATCATTGTAGAACAAAGCATTGCAGTGTATGTTTGCTGGCATTCAACCAAAATCCGTTCTTTATCTCTCTGTGTTATCCTCAGGAGAGTGAGATATAATTCATGGTCACCTGGTTGAAATAGAGTGCTTTTCTTCAGGGACACTCAGAGGTGCCCATTCCTGCTGGGCTGTTTGCCTGTGGCTAAACGGAAATGTTCCCCGCTGTTAGCCACAGGGAGGGGGGAAGGTTGAGGGGGTAGTCACGCGGTGGGAGGAGGCAAAATGCGACCTTGTAACGAAAGCACATGTGCTATGTATGTAATGTTAACAGCAAGGTTTACCCTGAAAGAGTGTAGCGACTGTTTTATAAAATGTGTCTTTTTAAATACCGCTGTCCCTTTTTTTTTCTCCACCAGCTGCATGTGTTTCAATGATCACAGGATCTTCTCCTTCCCAGAGGCTAGTGAAGCTTAGGAAGAAAAAAAAACGCACTCGCGATGAAATGTTCTCCGAGCTCATGCTGTCCTCCCACACTGACAGAGCTCAGACGAATGCGTGGAGGCAAATAATGTCAGAGTGCAGGAAAGCACAAAATGACCGGGAGGAGAGGTGGAGGGCTGAAGAGAGTAAGTGGCGGGCTGAAGAGAGTAAGTGGCGGGCTGAAGAGAGGGCTGAAGCTCAAATGTGGTGGCAGCGTGATGAGAGGAGGCAGGATTCAATGCTGAGGCTGCTGCAGGACCAAACCAGTATGCTCCAGTGTATGGTTGAGCTGCAGCAAAGGCAGCTGGAGCACAGACTGCCACTGCTGCCCCTCTGTAACCAACCGCCCTCCTCCCCAAGTTCCATAGCCTCCGCACCCAGACGCCCAAGAACGCGGTGGGGGGGCCTCTGGCCAACCAGCCACTCCACCACAGAGGATTGCCCAAAAAAAAGAAGACTGTCATTCAATAAAATTTAAAGTTGTAAACTTTTAAAGTGCTGTGCTTAAAGTGCTGTGTGGCATTTTCCTTCCCTCCTGCACCACCCCTCCTGGGATACCTTGGTAGTCATCTCCCTATTTGTGTGATGAATGAATAACGAATGCATGACTGTGAAGCAGCAATGACTTTATTGCCTCTGCAAGCAATGATTAAAGGGAGGAGGGGAGGGTGGTTAGCTTACAGGGAAGTAGAGTGAACCAAGGCGCGGGGGGTTTCATCAAGGAGAAACAAAGAGAACTTTCACACCGTAGCCTGGCCAGTCATGAAACTGGTTTTCAAAGCTTCTCTGATGCGTACCGCGCCCTCCTGTTCTCTTCTAACCGCCCTGGTGTCTGGCTGCGCGTAACCAGCAGCCAGGTGATTTGTCTCAACCTCCCATCCCACCATAAACGTCTCCCCCTTACTCTCACAGATATTGTGGAGCACACACAAGCAGTAATAACAGTGGGAATATTGGTTTTGCTGAGCTCTAAGCGAGTCAGTAAACTGCGCCAGCGCGCCTTTAAACGTCCAAATGCACATTCTACCACCATTCTGCACTTGCTCAGCCTGTAGTTGAACAGCTCCTGACTACTGTCCAGGCTGCCTGTGTACGGCTTCATGAGCCATGGCATTAAGGGGTAGGCTGGGTCCCCAAGGATAACTATAGGCATTTCAACATCCCCAACAGTTATTTTCTGGTCTGGGAATAACGTCCCTTCCTGCAGCTTTTGAAACAGACCAGAGTTCCTGAAGATGTGAGCGTCATGCACCTTTCCCGGCCATCCCACATTGATGTTGGTGAAACGTCCCTTGTGATCCACCAGAGCTTGCAGCACTATCGAAAAGTACCCCTTGCGGTTTATGTACTCGGCGGCTTGGTGCTCCGGTGCCAAGATAGGGATATGGGTTCCGTCTATGGCCCCACCACAGTTAGGGAATCCCATTGCAGCAAAGTTAGGGAATCCCATTGCAGCAAAGCCATCCACTATGACCTGCACATTTCCCAGGGTCACTACCCTTGATATCAGCAGATCTTTGATTGCGTGGGCTACTTGCATCACAGCAGCCCCCCACAGTAGATTTGCCCACTCCAAATTGATTCCCAACTGACCGGTAGCTGTCTGGCGTTGCAAGCTTCCACAGGGCTATCACCACTCGCTTCTCAACTGTGAGGGCTGCTCTCATCTTGGTATTCATGCGCTTCAGGGCAGGGGAAAGCAAGTCACAAAGTTCCATGAAAGTGCCCTTACGCATGCGAAAGTTTCGCAGCCACTGGGAATCGTCCCAGACCTGCAACACTATGCGGTCCCACCAGTCTGTGCTTGTTTCCCGAGCCCAGAATCGGCGTTCCACAGCATGAACCTGCCCCATTAGCACCATGATGCATGCATTGTCAGGGCCCATGCTTTCAGAGAAATCTGTGTCCATGTCCTGATCACTCACGTGACCGCGCTGACGTCGCCTCCTCGCCCGGTATCGCTTTGCCAGGTTCCAGATAATGCGTGTGGTGTTTAATGTGCTCCTAATTGCCAAAGTGAGCTGAGCGGCCTCCATGCTTGCCTTGGTATGGCGTCCGCACAGAAAAAAGGCGCGGAACGATTGTCTGCCGTTGCTCTGACGGAGGCAGGGGTGACTGACGACATGGCTTACAGGGCTGGCTTCAGGGAGCTAAAATCAACAAAGGGGGTGTCTTTACATCAAGGAGTATTTCAGGCAGGACTTCATGGAGGGTTCCAATAAGAAATGGTGCACCTAAGTTATCGTTGTTATTGGAACAAGGAGGTTAGCCTGGCCTCTGATTGATACATGGCTAGATTTACCTCGCTGCACCTTCTCTGTGAGTGACTGCAGTGTGATCTAGACAGGGGAGGAGGCAAATGAGTACAAAACAAATCTGGTCTATTTCTTGTTCTGACCCACTCCATCTATCTTTTACATCTTTGGGTGGCAGCAGACGGTGCAGAAGGACTGCATGCCATCCACATCTCATGGCTGCTCGGCAGAAGATGGTACAATTCGACTGCTAGCAATCCTCATCTCTTGCCTGCCTGGCAGAAGATGGTACAGTACAACTGCTAGCAGTCCGTATCGCCTGCCCGCTCACCATAAGACGGTTCAATAGGACTGCAGGACTAAAGAGAATGACCTGGTCAAGTCACTCCAAATTTAGTCCCTGCGCCCATGTCTGCCCAGGCGCTCCCAGCCGACGTGGCCAGGAGCACCTCGGACACGACGAGGACGACTACCAATTGTATTGCACCGTCTGCTGCCAGAAGGCAATGGGTTGCTGCTACTGTGTAGCAAAGCCGTACTGCGTCTGCCAGCACCCAGGAGACATAGGGTGACGGTTACCTGAGCTGGCTCCATGCTTGCCGTGGTATGGCGTCTGCACAGGTAACTCATGAAAAAAGGCGCGAAATGATTGTCTGCCCTTGCTTTCACGGAGGGAGGGAGGGAATGGGGGCCTGACGACACGTACCCAGAACCACCCGCGACAATGTTTTAGCCCCATCAGAGTGTTCCACTGTGAGTGCTCTGGACAGCACTCTCAGATGCCCGATTGTTTGCCATTGCTCTGACGCTGGGAGGGGCGCTTACAGGGTTGGCTTCAGGGAGCTAAAATCAACAAAGGGGGTGGCTTTACATCAAGGAGTATTTCAGGCAGGACTTCACGGAGGGTTCCAATAAGAAATGGTGCACCTAAGTTATTGTCCTTATTGGAACAAGAAGGTTAGCCTGGCCTCTGATTGATACATGGCTAGATTTACCTCGCTGCACCTTCTCTGTAAGTGACTGCAGTGTGATCTAGAAGAATGAGTCCCCTAGACAGGGGAGGGGGGGAAGCAAATGAGTACAAAACAAATCTGGTCTATTTCTTGTTTTGATCCACTCCATCTATCTTTTACATTTTTGACTGGCAGGAGACGGTGCAGAAGGACTGCATGCCATCCACATCTCATGGCTGCTCGGCAGAAGATGGTACAGTACGACTGCTAGCAGTCCGTATCGCCTGCCCGCTCACCATAAGACGGTTCAATAGGACTGACTGCAGGACTAAAGAGAATGACCTGATCAAGTCACTCCAAATTTAGTCCCTGCACCCATGTCTGCCCAGGCGCTCCTGATCGACCTCACAGAGGCGACCAGGAGCACCTCAGACATGACGATGACGGCTACCAGTCGTACTGTACCGTCTGCTGCCACAAGGCAAGGGGTTGCTGCTACTGTGTAGCAATGCCGTACCGCGTCTGCCAGCACCCAGGAGACATAGGGTGACGGTTACCTGAGCGGGCTCCATGCTTGCCGTGGTATGGCGTCTGCACAGGTAACTCAGGAAAAAAGGCGCGAAATGATTGTCTGCCCTTGCTTTCACGGAGGGAGGGAGGGAACGGGGGCCTGACGATATGTACCCAGAACCACCCGCGACAATGTTTTAGCCCCATCAGGCATTGGGATCTCAACCCAGAATTCCAATGGGCAGCGGAGACTGCGGGAACTGTGGGATAGCTACCCACAGTGCAACGCTCCGGAAGTCGACGCTTGCCTCGGTACTGTGGAAGCGCTCCGCCGAGTTAATGCACTTAATGCACTTAGAGCATTTTCTGTGGGGACACACACACTCGAATATATAAAACCGATTTCTAAAAAAACGACTTCTATAAATTCGACCTTATTCCGTAGTGTAGACATACCCTGACTCTGCAACATATTGTTGCAGATCCTCAGCATAACTGCTGCGAGTGCCTCCAGGCGTGGGGGCCAAGGACACTTGGGCCTAGTATGCAGAGCTGCTGCGAGTGCTTCCAGGCAGGCGGGCGGGGGCAAGGACACCTGGACCTAGTGCGAGGGGGCCTCATCGATACTCGTGGTCTTCCATCCCCTCGAGTTACCTAGTGGCCATGCCCCAGTGTCCCCACTGAACTCCCACATCTGAACTCCCAGCCAGAGCCCGTACGTGCTCCACCACTAGAGGCCCTGATGCAGCAAGCCACCCCCATACAGCAAAACAAAACTACTTCCCACATGGCATTAGGATGGCAAACGATAATAGAGAAAGATAAGAACTTGCTATAAGAGGGGTTCTCAAACTTCATTGCACCACGACCCCCTTCTGACAACAAAAATTACTTCGCGACCCCAGGAGGGAGAACCAAACCCTGAGCGCGCCCAAGCCCTAGCTCCCCCGGGCCAGAAGGGGCCAAAGTCAAAACCCAAGGGCTTCAGGCCCAGGCAGGGGGCGGGGGGAGCTGTAACCTGATCCCAGGGCTGAAGCCCAAGTCTCAGCCCTGCTGCCCAGGGCTCAGGCTTGGGCTTCAGCCCTGGGCCCAGGCAAGTCTAACTCCAGCCCTGGCGACCCTATTAAAAAGGGATCCCGACCCACAGTTTGAGAACCGCTGTGCAGTAACATGCACTGATTATTGGTGATACTTGGTTTCCTCACAAAGACATGCACAAGGTTACATGGAACTCACAAGATGGTTAAACCACAAACCAGACTGAACACATGCCAGGAGACCGGGTTGTAGGCGGTCAGGCACAGTGGTCAGAGTGGGAGTCATACCTAGTGGTGAGTGTCCAAATGCCAAAAGCAGGGATTGAGACAGGGCCAAAACCAAGAAGCAGGTCCAAAGATTAGAACTAGAGTCAGAATCCAAATGCCAGAGCCAAGAATCAAGTAGGGTGACCAGACAGCAAATGTGAAAAATCGGGATGGGGGTGGGGGGTAATAGGAACCTATATAAGAAAAAGATCTCCAGATCAGGACTGTTCCTATCAAATTGGGATATCTGGTCACTCTAGAATCAAGAGAGAGTCGGAGTCAGGAATCAGAGCCAAGGGTCAGAACCGGATCACCGGGGCCAGGGAAGAAGGGAGCAGGGCTTGTTCTGAGGAAGGAGCAAGGCTGGGTGTAGGACAGGATCTGGGCTGAAGCTGTGGAGGCGCAGAGCAAAAGCAGGGCTTGGCAAGAGCTGAGCCCAGGGAGGCAGAGAATCACTGAGCACCCAGCGAGCGACTGCTGCTGCTGAGTTTAAGAACCAGGCAGCTAACTTCTTCAGCCAATCTGGCAGGGTGGTCCAAGCAGGATAGTGTCGGAGGATGGTGCCGTGGGGAAGGCGAGCAGAGCTTCATCATCATGGGCTTGCTTCTGGACGGCGCCGTGCCTTGTGGGGCCGGAGGTCTATCTTGCCTGGTGGGAAACTGCGGTGCCATCATAGAATCATAGAATATCAGGGTTGGAAGGGACCTCAGGAGGTATCTAGTCCAACCCATTGCTCAAAGCAGGACCAATCCCCAATTTGTGCCCCAGATCCCTAAATGGCCCCCTCAGGGATTGAACTCACAACCCTGGGTTTAGCAAGCCAATGCTCAAACCACTGAGCTATCCCTCCCCCTAGCAATCAAGTCCCTGGCCACCTCAAACGTGTCCAGGATGGAAGGAAGGATGCTCCTCCACCTGGCACTCTCTAGCAGGAGGGTCCAGTGGCACCAGACTTGACGGATCCCTCTGCAGGCCCAAAGTCGACAGTGCTGATCCCTGCGCAGGACGCATACTGCTTATGCTGTCAGACTCAGTGCTCTGACCATGGGTGAGCGCCCTCTAGTCGTCTTCTTGTGCTGCTTAGGTGGCACCGGTGAGTGCGAGCCGTAGTTTCTCTAACAGAGGCCAGAGCGCTGTGCACAGAGGTGCTTAATGCCAAGTCCTGCGCGCCCAGAGCCGGCAGGGGACGGAGGGCTGCCTCCATAAGGAGTTCTTTGAGCCTGAAGTTCCTTTCTTTCTTTGTTCTCGGGTGGAGAACTTTGAAGATCTTGAAGCGACCTGTTTGATGTCAGCACTTGCATGAGAGGAAAGTGATCAGGAACAGCCAGCATGGATTCACCAAGGGAAGGTCATGCCTGACTAATCTAATTGCCTTTTATGATGAGATTACTGGTTCTGTGGATGAAGGGAAAGCAGTGGATGTATTGTTTCTTGACTTTAGCAAAGCTTTTGACACGGTCTCCCACAGTATTCTTGTCAGCAAGTTAAGGAAGTATGGGCTGGATGAATGCACTATAAGGTGGGTAGAAAGCTGGCTAGATTGTCGGGCTCAACGGGTAGTGATCAATGGCTCCATGTCTAGTTGGCAGCCGGTATCAAGTGGAGTGCCCCAAGGGTCGGTCCTGGGGCCGGTTTTGTTCAATATCTTCATAAATGATCTGGAGGATGGTGTGGATTGCACTCTCAGCAAATTTGCGGATGATACTAAACTGGGAGGAGCGGTAGATACGCTGGAGGGGAGGGATAGGATACAGAAGGACCTAGACAAATTGGAGGATTGGGCCAAAAGAAATCTGATGAGGTTCAATAAGGATAAGTGCAGGGTCCTGCACTTAGGATGGAAGAATCCAATGCACCGCTACAGACTAGGGACCGAATGGCTAGGCAGCAGTTCTGTGGAAAAGGACCTAGGGGTGACAGTGGACGAGAAGCTGGATATGAGTCAGCAGTGTGCCCTTGTTGCCAAGAAGGCCAATGGCATTTTGGGATGTATAAGTAGGGGCATAGCGAGCAGATCGAGGGACGTGATCGTTCCCCTCTATTCGACATTGGTGAGGCCTCATCTGGAGTACTGTGTCCAGTTTTGGGCCCCACACTACAAGAAGGATGTGGATAAATTGGAGAGAGTCCAGCGAAGGGCAACAAAAATTATTAGGGGTCTAGAACACATGAGTTATGAGGAGAGGCTGAGGGAGCTGGGATTGTTTAGCCTGCAGAAGAGAAGAATGAGGGGGGATTTGATAGCTGCTTCCAACTACCTGAAAGGGGGTTCCAAAGAGGATGGCTCTAGACTGTTCTCAATGGTAGCAAATGACAGAACGAGGAGTAATGGTCTCAAGTTGCAGTGGGGGAGGTTTAGATTGGATATTAGGAAAAACTTTTTCACTAAGAGGGTGGTGAAACACTGGAATGCGTTACCTAGGGAGGTGGTAGAATCTCCGTCCTTAGAGGTTTTTAAGGTCAGGCTTGACAAAGCCCTGGCTGGCATGATTTAACTGGGAATTGGTCCTGCTTCGAGCAGGGGGTTGGACTAGATGACCTTCAGGGGTCCCTTCCAACCCTGATATTCTATGATTCTATGATTTTGCTCTTAAAACAATGTTGCAGCCACAGATAATGCCTTATAGTGTAAGGTTTGCTGACGCCAAGTTAAAGATAATAGGAGAGAAACAACTACAAGGCCAGACAGAACGTGCTGGTTGTTTAAGTTCCTAGGAATGCTTGTTAGAGGTTGCAGGAAATAAACATTGTTGTAACCCATATAAGGAAGGCAGAGTATGTGTGCAAAGTTTTAATTGGCTGATGTGCAGTGCAGTAGCATTAAGGAATATAAAAGTGTGTGTAATGGATTTGAGATTCTATTCTCCCTGTACCTTGTTTGCAGCTGCAAATAAACTTTTCTGCTTCTCCACCCCGTTGTGATTATTGCGTGAAACACACCGGGATAACGACCCCCTGCTGTTGTTTTGCCTCTCGGCACTGGGTGCCGGCAACAAGAGCATCCCTAGGCACGAGAGGCTAGGGCAACTGGGCTCAGTTTAAAAAACCTGCAAGCTCCCTGTCTCTTTCTTTCATCACTTCCCACTCGGGCTCCCAAAGACTCCTCACCACAAAACCAAGTTGTTTTAGATAGTCGGTCTTGAGCTGCGTCTTGTAATAAAGAAACCCAAAAGTTGTCCCCGTCATAGGGTTTTGTGCTTTTTCACAATGACAGGTGGCACAAGCGTGGAAAAGAACACCCGTTAAACTCTAAGGCTGTGTGTACCCTGTCAACACTGGCATAACCGTCTAAAGAGTAGGAGCCTACCTGTAGTTCCCCACCCTGTAAAGCATGCCGTATTTGTATAGTTTCTTTGTGAGAGGTATACAACAGCCACTGAACAGATGGGGTCGAATATCTTTTTCTGCCTGTGATCATTGTCTGGAGGGAGAAGAGCTACTGAGTTAGGCTCCAAAAACATAAACCTGTACATAGCCATGCAGACAGATGCCAGTGTTATGTACCAGAATGGATCTATACACCGTTTTATCTCAGTGAATTTATCAGGTTCTCTCTCTACTAGATCTCCCTTCTCCATCATTTTCATAATCTCTTTTCTGTATAGGATACAAGGCTGTCTCAAAATTTTGACATCCTGCTGACAGTAATACGCGAGCTCTTTCTGCAAGTCAAACGTCTTCTCCCTGTGGGCCTGCTACCAGTCGAGAAACTCTGCTTTTTCCCTGGGCATCATGCTTTCTACACCATAGTGCTCCACACCGGGCATAGGCCTCATGTCATTTTGATTTTCTAAAGTGTTAATGTTAGTGGCAGGGAACTGATGTACAGAAGGGCTAAGTGACTATCGCTCTCCCTGCCCCTATCCCTTTCACTTCTTTCTTCTCTAAGTCCTTGCTCCTCTTCCTGATGTTTCCCCCTTCTTGCTTCCCACCCATGTCCCTTTTCCCATCTCTCTCTGCTCACCACCTCTTGGCGTCTGTCTAGTGCCTACTCCCACCCACACACTCAAAGTGGCAGAGGAGGTTCCCCCTCCTTGGGTGGGAAGGGTTGCCTAGTGGTTAAGGCACAGGCCTCAGGCTCAGGTGTTCTGTGTTTGATTCTCTGCTTTGCCACAGACTCCCTGCTTAGCCTTGGGAAAGTCACTTCACCACTGCGTACCCTAGATCCCACCTGCCAATGGGGCTAATGCTGACCCTGCTTCCCAGGCTAAATCCACTCATGGTTGTGTGGTGATGGTGGGGGGGGAGAATGGAGATACCAAGGTGGGTAGATTTGGGCTGAATTTCTCCACATCCTGAGAGAGAGCCAGCTCCACAGGGGGGACGGGAGACCCACAGAGTGGGGTCAGGGCTTCAGCCACTAGGGTGGCTGGGGCTGCCGAGCTGGGGGCTTCAGCCCCACACCTCCTGCCAGGCTCCGGGGCTTCTCCTCCCCCTGCACCCAGCGTGGCTCCTGCCGGGCTCCAGGGCTTCTCCTCCCCCTGCACCCAGCGTGGCTCCTGCCGGGCTCCGGGGCTTCTCCTCCCCCTGCACCCAGCGTGGCTCCTGCCGGGCTCTGGGGCTTCTCCTCCCCCTGCACCCAGCGTGGCTCCTGCCAGACTCCAGGGCTTCTCCTCCCCTGAATCCACCACTGCACCCAAACCCAGCCCTAGCCTAACTGGGCTTCCTTGGGTCACCTGTTGCCTGTTGTAGCCAGAGTTGAGCCTGTCTGGGAGGGAGCAACCATACAGGTGGATGCCATGGCCATCAGCCCAAAAGGTGTGGGGTGGCCCTAGGTGAGCAGGGGCTGGCTGTGCTGCTGCTGATAGCCCAGCACTCCTGCCCACGCCAACCCTAAGGTTTTGGTTTTTTTTGAGACTCCCTCAGCCCCTGCTGGAGCAGGGAGACACAAAACCATTGATCTGAGCCTGCCCGCCAAACAGCAGGCTACCCATGTGAAACAGCTCATCTGCTGAGGCACCTGCAAAACAGTTGATCCCTAGCGGCCAACAGCTGGTCATCAAAGGGGGTGCTGAGCACCCCCTTTTTTTCTGTGGGTGCTCCAGCCCCGGAGCACCCACGGAGTCAGCAGCTATGTTCCTTCTCTTGCCTGGGTGGGAGTGTGGCCTGGGATGGGAGGAGGGGGCTGCCTCTCCAAAGTGACCAATGGTCTTTGTGACTGACCTCACTGCTCTCAAAGGAGTAGACTCCTGGGGTATTGCAGCCCCAGGGATGACAAGAGGGAACATTGGGAGCAGATCATGCACTGAGCTCCTGTCGGTGTGTAGCTTGCACTTCCTGCACACCTGTGGGGGAGGAGGAGCTGCTCTGGCTGGGGCAGGGATGGGGAGGGACTTGAACCCAGACTCACGCCTGCTCCCTGCTCGGTTCCAGGATAGCCAAGCTCTGCAGGTGGCCCCAGAGCCTGAGGGAAGCAGCCGCCATCTTCCCCAGGAGCAGAGCAGTCCCTCTGTCCCCGCTGGCGGGGAAGCCACCTCCTGGCCTGGCTGGGAGCTGAAGTGCCCAGCCTTCCGAGTTTCCTTTGCTACCTACTGGAGCAGGTGCCAGGCCCAAATGGAGCTGGCCCAGGATGCAGCTGGACGGGCGGGACCCAGCCCAGGAGCGGAGCCGGGCAGGACGGCTCTGTGGCCTCTTGTGTGGGATTCACGGGCTCCAGGAATCTAGCCCTGATTCCCAGCAGGAGTCCTCGCCTGAGGATGTGATTTCTTCCCTTGCAGCCCGTTCTTCTCCTGATCAACTGATAGCATTTCTGCACTCACAGCTGAAGATTTAGAATCAGGCTGTTTGTGTGGCATCTTTGAATCTGCTCAGAGCTATTGTTGGTGCTGACTGTAAGATATAGGAAGTGTCCATGGGGCCTGAATCTCTCACGCTCTTTTGTCTCCTTTGGGTCTCACACAGGAGCTCATTGAGGAGCTGCCTGATGACTCTCCACCTGGTGCCATCCTTGCCAACTCCCTGATCACTGTGGGCAACCTCAGGTAGCGAGACACTTCCCCCCCCCCCGGCTCCCCTAAACCCATTGCTGCTCCAGGCCAGGGCTGGGAGTCCCTGCTCCTCTCTGTCCCCAGTCACCTCCCAAGGGTGGCTCCTCTGGCAGAGGTGGCCCGGAAAATTTACTCTCTCCTGGCTGGGCTGTTCTTTTCGCTTCAGTAATGTTACAGGAGCCTTGGTGAGAGGCTTACTCTTGGGGTCAGATAAGGAGGGGCAGCAGGGTCCAGGGAACTGGCGCTATTCCTGCCCTGCCACTATCAGTCTGTGAGGCCTTGGCCTCTTCATCCCCTGACTTGGTGCCTCAGTTTCCATTCTCTCCAACCTGTGCCTATTTCCCTGCAGTTTTATGTCGATGTTGGTGCCAATCCCACCTCCACATTGCACAGTCTAATACAGGCCCCTTTCCCTTGCCAGCACAATGAATCCTGCCCTAAAGCTGGAGACCCACCTCCTGCGAGCTGCCCTGCATGCCATCTTCACCCTGGGCACGGAGAAGGACACCACCCAACTCCAAGGAGCAGGAGTGGCGTCTCGGCCCTACTCCCTTGATTCACTAGAGCTCCAGAGATATGGGTGGGGTGGGCAGAGATGGAACAAGTTGCAGAGTTGGATCCTTTCCTCCAGGGGGATCATGTTACTCCTCCCTGGGGGATTCCTTCCTTCCTTCCACATGCTGTGTCCCGCCCAGCTTCCATCCACAGCAGCTTGGATGGAAGCTGGCACTCCTGCAAGGCCCTCCGCAGAGGCCTGCTTAGGTCATGGATCAAAGAGCCAGCTGGCATCCTGTCATGAACCCTTGCTAATTGCCTGCAGTGGGATGTGAATGAGAGCGGCCAGGATATGTGTCTGGGGGTCTCACCAGTGCTTCCCAGAGACCCCTCTTCCCATCCTGCGGCAGGGGTAGCCCTGGTTTCTAGCTACAACACCTATAGACTCTGGATTCAAACTAAAGCCGACAAAAAGGATAGGTGAGATGGAAGACTTTAGAGGGTAACATTCTGCTGCCAACAAGGAAGGGCATTGGTGCATGCCCAACAGAGACCCAGCTCTTCCTCGTGCCCGGCTTTCCTGGCCAGTTAGCCGCCACAAGCTACAAACCCAAGCCACAAACTCAAGCTACATTCAAGACTGGTAACTATCTAGCAGCTGCAGAACATTTTGTGTGTGTGCGTGGGTGTGTGTGTACATAGGTATTAGTTATTGGTCATAAACAAAATTGTGTTATAATAAACGTGACATCTTGTCTTGCCCCTGAAACAATCCTGTGTAGTTTTGTCTGCATAACACCTGTGGCAGGTGTAGCCCCAGTTTCCCTAACTCTGACCCATGGCTCTCGCTTGCTTTGCAGGCTCTGCACAAAGTATTGCCAGAGCTCATGGGTGCCATGCTGGGGTACCTGCTGGCAGGGTCCCCAGACACAGACAGGCTCCACTACATCTTGGAGTTGAGCCCCATGTGGAGAAGCAGGGGGCAATTTTAACTGAACTTTTAGGAGGAATGGTAAGGAGAGACTGGAAGATCCATTTTTCCAGTCTGTCCTCCTAGCTGGGCCCCCAGTGGGCCGTCCTGGGTCCGGGCAGTTGGTGCAATGAAGTGTCAGGCCCTTCCTCCTTGAAGTGAGATCCAGGATATGGTCCTCAGAAGAGGCACAGGCTCCTTCCTAGAGAAACAGGAAGGCTGCAGAGAATCAGTCCTTCTCTCCGACAGGGCCTGAGATTCCTGGGGGGATTGTGCTCACAGTCACTTCCTTCAGCCCACCAAAGAGTTTAGAGCCGGTAAGGGGTCTGTCTCCTTCCTGGTGAGCTGTTCAGGAATCAAGAGTTCAAGGAGGATGGGACCAGCCCCGAAACCGAACATCTCCCAATCTAGAGAGACAATGACAATTTGTGACCTGCAGAATACAAGCATTGTCCTGGGGGCAAGAATCCCCTTCTAAAGCTCTATGATCAATGACTTAGATATTCTCAACCCCCGCCCCCCCTCCCCGCCCCGGGTGCACAATCTCTCAGCCCCCTGGGGATGGGAAGGAGCTCATTTGCACAGAACGTGCACCTGTTCATTGATCCTCACCTGCCTCCTTCCCCCACAGCATGTCAACTTCTGGCTAGTGTCCAGGGTGTCCCAGGAGAGAGCCAGAGCCATTAGGAGCAGCACAGCCCTGCTCAGATTCACCATCACCCTCCCTGAGTTTGACATAAGTGATCTCTGACCCCAGGTGTAGGCAGGCTGGCTCCAATGGGCTGTAGGCTCTGCTGTGCACGGGCTGTGGGTTAGGAGTGTTGCCCTTCGGGAGGTGAGTCAGAGCAGGGAATGAGCTAGGCTTCAGTCAAGTTTTTTTTTAAAGGAGAAGCTACTTGACAGGGAGGGATTCAGACAGCAGGATACTGGAGGTGGGGGAACGGAAATAGCTCCGTACTGAGCAGTCTCGCTCTTCTCTGCAGGTGTTATGGCCAAGGCTGCTGGAGTATGTGGTGCCAGCTCAGTACACGGGTACATTGAAGCTTCTTTGCAGATGCCTGAGGGAACTGGCTGAGAAAAAGCAGCGGGAAGGAGAAGCAGCTGCTTGCCTCGACTACAGTGGATGAGGTTTATAAGAGAAACTCTTTCATTTCTTCTCTCCAGGCACTATGAAATGAACAGGTTCAGTCTGCTCCAGTTCTCTCATCTGCAATCAGGAGGCTAAAATGAATGAGGGATGGTCTTGTGATTACAACACGGCCATGGGAGGGAGCTAGGAAATGTGGGTTCTGTTCCCAGCTCGCCATGAAAATTCTGATGTGACCTTGGGGAAATCACTTGATCTTTCTTTCTCAGCTTCCCCACTTGTGAAATGAAGGAGTAATTAATGCCAACCTCACAGAGGTGCTGTGAGGCAAAATTCATTCATGTTTGTGAAGCATTTTGAGATGCTCAGAATGAAAGCACTATGGAAAGGAGGTGTATGTAATCAAAGGGTGTCATGTAAAGCCTTTACTGGATGCCTGTGCCACACTGCTCCTCATCATCATTGTACAGTGACTGGATGGATAATATCTAAAGCATTATGGTTGTCTACTGAAATTGATGCTTTGAAGGTCTGTGAATTGGGGCTGGTCACCAGAAAGGTGATAAAGAAGTTTCTTTCAGGCAGGAGATGCCTGAATGGCTGTATGTAGACTGAGTAATTATTCACAGTGGATGCTAATCAATAGAGCAAAATTCTAATCAAGTGATTGCAAAGTCTCCAGAGGAGATTCAATACACGAAAAACAAACAAACAATAGGGGGTACCGTGTTTAGAAGTGAAGAGAATGGATGCTTGGAACTGAATCTGGAGGTCCAGAGGTATCCTGCACCAGGTATCCTTCTCCTATTGGGTGAACTGCTAGCTGGCTTGTCTTATGAATGGAGGATCACATGTAGTCTGGGTGTTTCATGCTGGGAGAGAGAGATTTGGGGGAGCCATCCTTTGTGAGACAGGGGAATGTTTGGTTATTTAAGTTGAAGCTCTAGAAGTGTGTTAGGATTTTATTTTTATGTAACCATTTGTTTACATTAATTTTTCTTGCTGCTTCTCAAATCTCTGATCTTGGTGAATTAAACTCTACTTGTTTTCACTGTCAATGTATCGAAGTGTGTGAAATGGAGCGGTGATGCTGAGGTGAAACTGGTAAGGTGGTGTGTAGCAAACCTCTGAATTCTGTGAGTGTCCAGTGGAACAGGGGCTGGACATTCTGGGGATGCACAGAGGGCTGGGCAGTTGGAGGGTACCGATTGCTTATCTGTAGAAGGACAGTGGATCCTGGATGGGGTGAGAAGGGTGTGCTTGTGTTTCCTGTGACTAGCAGAGTCAGGAGCTGACACTTGGCAGGCACAGAGAAGGCTTCCTCATGGTAAGGGCAGGTGGTGGTGAGGTCCCTCACAACCCTGGGTACCCTCGGGAGGTGTCATAAAGGGTCCATAGCACTTCAGAGAATGCCTGGTCCTTTGTAGTCCAGGGCCCTTTGTTCAAAGTTGACTAGACCCATCTTCCATCCACTCTAAAATCACTCCTCAATGGTCAGATGTCTTGGCTCCATCTCATTCTCTAACTCACTGTCCATCTGGGTTTGGGGACTGAGAGGAATCCTCAGGCAAAGGTTCAAGAAGAACAGGCAGAGGAAGTCTGGGTTGTTGATATTTATAGTTCTCAAGAGGGAAATCTTCCCAGGACACCTGAATATTGGAAAGTTTAGAACAGAGAACAAAGAAGCAAAACAAACAAACAAAAACCCAAACAAACCCCACAACAACCCCAAAATTCTTGCAATTAGCCATCTGCTTTAACTCTGGTTTTACACTCAGTTCCTAAGCACATCTCTGGAGATGATAGACGACCATGCCTGTGTTAGTTCTGTTGGTTTTTGTTTATTTCAGGACCCTATTTTCAGAAAACTGCAGGGAGCCAACAGAAGTCTCCCAAGATTCCCTCAGTGTAGCCCATCTATCAGAGCTTATATAAAAAATGATTACAGAAACCACCACTGAAACAACGGATCTCTTATTAACTAGGGGGAATTGGAATGGGATGAACCAAGGGAATGGGGGGGAACGATTAATACTGAACAGATTCAACCACACACTCTTTCACACAGGAATTACGATGGGATGAGTGATAACTGGTCTCTGTAGACCCTGTCCAGAAGCTGCTGTTGAGACCAAGAACACCGACCTCCCGGACCATGATCACCACTGGAACCGCTGCCACAGCGGAGGGTGGGGATGGACGACGATGCATCAGGTGAGAGGCCTAACTAGCTTCCCACCCTGACCCCCTTTGCGACGTCCTGTCTGCGAGTGTGAGCCCTAATCACTCCAGGTAAAACCCCGTGAAGGTAGGTATGCTTCCCTTAAAATTACAGACATACCCCAACAATAAACCAGACCTTTTCCCTTTAGAGGTGAGCCCTTGTCTAGGCGGATAACGGGGTCTGACTGCTTCCCAAGGTCTGAAGCAAGCAGCAACCTCCTCTCAGCCTCTCTCCCCATCCCCCATTGCCTAGCAACGGGCCACTAGATTTCCCGCCTCTTCGTTCCTGAAGGGAACGAGAAGGCTGTCCAACATGGCGGATGACTTGTCCTTTTACAAACACAAAATGGCGGACCATCATAAACACCATTACCAAGTATCCGCTCATAATTTGAATAGGTGGAACTCACACCTGGAGCAGCCAGAGAAGCCTTGAGTTGAGCCGGCAGATGGCCAGCTATGCCAGCCCCTCCAAAGAGATGGTTTGTTCTCTGGTAAGGCTTAGTTTCTAGTTACTTTCCCTTGAAATTCTGGCTGGAGGGCTGCATAAGGCTTCTCTCAAGGCTTCATTACTTTATATTCTATTCTGCATGTAAAATTTGTTTGTACTTATTCGCTGCTCTTTTGCCCCCCGCCCTTCCAATATTTGCTTGGACAAGCTGCTTGTCTGTACTGCATTGTTGGTTCTCTGGCTGGGCTAGATGATAGGATGTTTCTGCAACATGGTGCTTGGACTTGGCTCAGTTGTTCCTTCCTGAGTGTTGCTGAGCTGCGTCTGTACTGAGAGGCACGTTGTGTTCCTGATATCTCAGTGCTGGTCTCTTTCTTTCAGAGCTTCCTGTATAAGGCGCTAGGAATGTCCTTAGCAGCTTGTGAGGACCTGGTCTGTGTGAAATCACAAATTCATACACTTCTGAATTCATACAGACAACAGATTATATGGAAGCCCCTGAGAGACAGGTGAGGACTCTGTCCCTCCCACTCTTTACCAAGTAATTCCTGAATGCTCCCTGTGGGGCTCTGCTCTGAGTTGGCCTGGGACAGATGCCATTTTGTTTCCTATCCTCTTCATTGCTATTTCACTCAGCCCCCGCTCCCCATGTGTCTCAGGCCTGATTTTCACTTTACGCCACTTCAGGTGAAATGAGTGCACTCGTGGGATCTATCAGACACCTGGTTCGATCCTAACCCGTATTTTTCTTGGGTGACAGGGAGTCATTTCCATCCTCACAGTCTGTGCTGAGAGCCACTTGGACCTCACCTTGAATGCACTTCAGGAGTTGGGGGCTGCAGTGAGTAAGGTTAAGATTTCTGGGTTCATCGGCCGCCTGAAGGTAAAGGAGCCAGGGGGTTCTCTCAAACTTCCTCTTCCTCTAAAGCAGGGGCAGCAGCCCCATGGTAGTGTCGGCTCTGCTCAGCTAGCATTGTCCCCCAATGTACACGTTCTACGTGATGCCTGCAGTTAAGCAGAGAGGAGCACAATCTGGAGCTTAGGGGTTCCCAAATGATTATCGTCTGTCTCATGGCTTGAGCGCCCCTCCCATGCACAATGTGTGGGAGCTACATCAGTCGCTTGCATGGAAAAGCTTTGAAGGTATTTGTAGCTATTTTTTATTCCAGGTTAGTACCCGGAAATGAGGAGGTCTTGCAAGCGGCATGTGGCTAACCAACCCGCTTTAGGTAAACCACCAGTGGTCTACGGATGACAATTAGGGAACCTCTGATTTAGAGCAGTGGTTCTCAACCTTTCCAGATTAGTGTCCCCCTTTCAGCAGTCTGATTTGTCTTGTGTCCCCCAAATTTCACCTCACTTAAAAACTACTTGCTTACAAAATCAGGCATAAAGTTGTCATAGCACATTATTCCTGAAAAAAAGGCTGCTTATTTTCCCATTTTTACCCTCGAATTAGAAAATAAATCAACTGGAATCGAAATATTGCACCTGCATTTCAGTGGGCAGTATATAGAGTAGTCTAAAGAAGCCATTGTATGAAATTTGAGTTAGTAAATTTGCAATTGCTTTCTTTGCAGTTTGCTGTAAAACTAGGCAAATATCTAGATGAGTTGATATACCCCCTGGAACACCTCTGCAGACCCTCAGGGGTACACAAGTACCCCTGGTTGAACACCACTGATCTAGAGGATAGAGCAGGAGAATAGGCCTCCTGGCTTCGATTGCTGGCTGTGACATTTACTCTCTGTGCAGCCTTAGGCAAAACATTTAGCACCTGATCTTGTACCCACCAGTGTCAGTGACTAAGCTCCTGTGTACTTCACTGCTGTGGGTTCAGCCTTTTCGGCTCTCTGTGTCAGAGCTACCCAGTGGGAATGATGGAGATACTAATCTCCCTATCTCACACAGTTATTATATTGCTTACATACTTTTTTGCAAGTGGTTTGAGATCTTTGGCTGAAAAGAATTTTGCAAGTGCGAGCTGATATTGCTGCTGTGAGCAATTTCTTGGTCAGCAGCGGATCAGAATTCCAAGTCCAAATGAATCTGAAGTGACATTGTCCCTAGTGACGTTTCCGATTGTCTAGGACTACCACCATGGGACAAGAGGCAAGACTCGCAGCACCCTGATGCTGACATACAGCAACGTGGCTGTCCATGCTCCAAAAGAGCAGCTTCTATCCTGAGTAGAGGCAGACATCACAGGGAATGTCCTTCACCATTACAGAACCAGTTATCAGGTAAGAGCTTTTGCGTGACAACTGTGAGGGGCATTACCCTGAAGTTATAGCATTGCCTCTGAGTTTACAGAGAGAGGGCTTGTATTTTCTAAAACTCTCCTTTGAGCAATAATTTGTCACATAACTGAAATTTAAAACTGTAATGGATGGAGCATGAGCTGTCACTTGTTGTTTCATTTTTGTTGCTCTTCTTTGTATTTTCTCTAGTTTTTCTATATTCTTCTGAAATTTTGTCGACCCACAGCTACACAGTAATTCAGATGCAGCCACACTCAGGCTATTCAGAATAACACTCTAACTCCCCTAATATGTATGTGTATCTAGCTCTATCTTTTGCTAGCCAAGAGAGAATGGTGCTAACTTGTATTTAGTTTATTTGCTGTCACTCTGTTTCTTGGACTCACTACTTCCCTTACCTCTTCTCTGTTGTCTTGTTTGTCTGTGTGCTCATTATTTCTGTTCCCTAGGTGTCTGACTGCTGGTACTGACTCTCCTCTCCGTGCAAAATCGCCATGTCACTTTGCCATTCAATTCTGCCCTGTCTAAGTGAGTCTCTCATTTAGCCATTGTCAAAAAAGTTGAACCAAATGGATATCTTCCAGGAGTTCACAAATGCAAATATTCCGTAGGATGGCCCCTGATCTTGACCTCTGCAAAACACCCCCTCTGGATACATTTCCTGCCTTTTGGAAGATTTAACAATCATGATTTCTTTCTGCTCCATATTTGCCAGCCAGGCCATTTTGAGGATGTGTGTTATGTGGGACTATAGACATTGCTAATAACTGTATTGCATTTTGTTTTTCAGGTGCTGGGCATCGCTGTTACAAACAAGGTAAATTCTAAATAATCTGCCCACAGATCTTTGCCTTTTCTATACCCAAGTTGCTTGTTTAAATTGCTCAGAGCTTGATTTCCTTGCTACATCAAGCAGGAGTCCTGGCTGCTCTGGTGTAAGTGGCCCTGGATTTCTTTCATGAACCTGGGTTTTCTCTTCTTCTGAGGTGGGTGCAGACCTGGGGTCCTCTGCCTTCTGGGACACCTCTCTCCTCTCCTGAGGGTATGTCTACACTACGGAATAAGGTCGAATTTATAGAAGTCGGTTTTTTAGAAATCGGTTTTATATATTCGAGTGTGTGTGTCCCCACAGAAAATGCTCTAAGTGCATTAAGTGCATTAACTCAGCGGAGCGCTTCCACAGTACCGAGGCTAGAGTCAACTTCCAGAGTGTTGCACTGTGGGTAGCTATCCCACAGTTCCCGCAGTCTCCGCTGCCCATTGGAATTCTGGGTTGAGATCCCAATGCCTGATGGGGCTAAAACAGTGTCACGGGTGGTTCTGGGTACATATCGTCAGGCCCCCGTTCCCTCCCTCCCTCCGTGATAGCAAGGGCAGACAATCATTTCGCGCCTTTTTTCATGAGTTACCTGTGCAGACGCCATACCACGGCAAGCATGGAGCCCGCTCACCCTATGTCTCCTGGGTGCTGGCAGACGCAGTACGGCTTTGCTACACAGTAGCAGCAACCCCTTCCCTTGTGGCAGCAGACGGTGCAATAGCACTGGTAACCCTCATTGTCATGTCCAAGGTGCTCCTGGCCACGTTGGCCGGGAGCGCCTGGACAGACATGGGCGCAGGGACTAAATTTGGAGTGACTTGACCAGGTCATTCTCTTTAGTCCTGCAGTCAGTCCTATTGAACCGTCTTATGGTGAGCAGGCAGGCGATACGGATTGCTAGCAGTCGTACTGTACCATCTTCTGCCAGGCAGGCAAGAGATGAGGATTGCTAGCAGTCGTATTCTACCATCTTCTGCCAGGCAGGCAAGAGATGAGGATGGCTAGCAGTTTTACTGTTCCATCTTCTGCCGAGCAGCCATGAGATGTGGATAGCATGCAGTCCTTCTGCACCATCTGCTGCCAGCCAAAGATGTAAAAGATAGATGGAGTGGATCAAAACAAGAAATAGACCAGATTTGTTTTGTACTCATTTGCTTCCCCCCCTCCCCTGTCTAGGGGACTCATTCCTCTAGGTCACACTGCAGTCACTCACAGAGAAGGTGCAGCGAGGTAAATCTAGCCATGTATCAATCAGAGGCCAGGCTAACCTCCTTGTTCCAATAACAACGATAACTTAGGTGCACCATTTCTTATTGGAACCCTCCATGAAGTCCTGCCTGAAATACTCCTTGATGTAAAGACACCCCCTTTGTTGATTTTAGCTCCCTGAAGCCAGCCCTGTAAGCCATGTCGTCAGTCACCCCTGCCTCCGTCAGAGCAACGGCAGACAATCGTTCCGCGCCTTTTTTCTGTGCGGACGCCATACCAAGGCAAGCATGGAGGCCGCTCAGCTCACTTTGGCAATTAGGAGCACATTAAACACCACACGCATTATCTGGAACCTGGCAAAGCGATACCGGGCGAGGAGGCGACGTCAGCGCGGTCACGTGAGTGATCAGGACATGGACACAGATTTCTCTGAAAGCATGGGCCCTGACAATGCATGCATCATGGTGCTAATGGGGCAGGTTCATGCTGTGGAACGCCGATTCTGGGCTCGGGAAACAAGCACAGACTGGTGGGACCGCATAGTGTTGCAGGTCTGGGACGATTCCCAGTGGCTGCGAAACTTTCGCATGCGTAAGGGCACTTTCATGGAACTTTGTGACTTGCTTTCCCCTGCCCTGAAGCGCATGAATACCAAGATGAGAGCAGCCCTCACAGTTGAGAAGCGAGTGGTGATAGCCCTGTGGAAGCTTGCAACGCCAGACAGCTACCGGTCAGTTGGGAATCAATTTGGAGTGGGCAAATCTACTGTGGGGGGCTGCTGTGATGCAAGTAGCCCACGCAATCAAAGATCTGCTGATATCAAGGGTAGTGACCCTGGGAAATGTGCAGGTCATAGTGGATGGCTTTGCTGCAATGGGATTCCCTAACTTTGCTGCAATGGGATTCCCTAACTGTGGTGGGGCCATAGACGGAACCCATATCCCTATCTTGGCACCGGAGCACCAAGCCGCCGAGTACATAAACCGCAAGGGGTACTTTTCGATAGTGCTGCAAGCTCTGGTGGATCACAAGGGACGTTTCACCAACATCAATGTGGGATGGCCGGGAAAGGTGCATGACGCTCACATCTTCAGGAACTCTGGTCTGTTTCAAAAGCTGCAGGAAGGGACGTTATTCCCAGACCAGAAAATAACTGTTGGGGATGTTGAAATGCCTATAGTTATCCTTGGGGACCCAGCCTACCCCTTAATGCCATGGCTCATGAAGCCGTACACAGGCAGCCTGGACAGTAGTCAGGAGCTGTTCAACTACAGGCTGAGCAAGTGCAGAATGGTGGTAGAATGTGCATTTGGACGTTTAAAGGCGCGCTGGCGCAGTTTACTGACTCGCTTAGAGCTCAGCAAAACCAATATTCCCACTGTTATTACTGCTTGTGTGTGCTCCACAATATCTGTGAGAGTAAGGGGGAGACGTTTATGGTGGGGTGGGAGGTTGAGACAAATCACCTGGCTGCTGGTTACACGCAGCCAGACACCAGGGCGGTTAGAAGAGCACAGGAGGGCGCGGTACGCATCAGAGAAGCTTTGAAAACCAGTTTCATGACTGGCCAGGCTACGGTGTGAAAGTTCTCTTTGTTTCTCCTTGATGAAAGCCCCCGCCCCTTGGTTCACTCTACTTCCCTGTAAGCTAACCACCCGCCCCTCCTCCCTTCAATCACCGCTTGCAGAGGCAATAAAGTCATTGTTGCTTCACATTCATGCATTCTTTATTCATTCATCACACAAATAGGGGGATGACTACCAAGGTAGCCCAGGAGGGGTGATGGAGGAGGAAAGGAAAATGCCACACAGCACTTTAAGCACAGCACTTTAAAAGTTTACAACTTTAAAATTTATTGAATGACAGCCTTCTTTTTTTTGGGCAATCCTCTGTGGTGGAGTGGCTGGTTGGCCGGAGGCCCCCCCACCGCGTTCTTGGGCGTCTGGGTGTGGAGGCTATGGAACTTGGGGAGGAGGGCGGTTGGTTACACAGGGGCTGTAGTGGCAGTCTGTGCTCCAGCTGCCTTTGCTGCAACTCAACCATACACTGGAGCATACTGGTTTGGTCCTCCAGCAGCCTCAGCATTGAATCCTGCCTCCTCTCATCACGCTGCCGCCACATTTGAGCTTCAGCCCTCTCTTCAGCCCGCCACTTACTCTCTTCAGCCCACCACCTCTCCTCCCGGTCATTTTGTGCTTTCCTGCACTCTGACATTATTTGCCTCCACGCATTCGTCTGTGCTCTGTCAGTGTGGGAGGACAGCATGAGCTCGGAGAACATTTCATAGCGAGTGCGTTTTTTTTTCTTCCTAAGCTTCACTAGCCTCTGGGAAGGAGAAGATCCTGTGATCATTGAAACACATGCAGCTGGTGGAGAAAAAAAAAAGGGACAGCGGTATTTAAAAAGACACATTTTATAAAACAGTGGCTACACTCTTTCAGGGTAATCCTTGCTGTTAACATTACATACATAGCACATGTGCTTTCGTTACAAGGTCGCATTTTGCCTCCCCCCACCGCGTGGCTACCTCCTCAACCTTCCCCCCTCCCTGTGGCTAACAGCGGGGAACATTTCTGTTTAGCCACAGGCAAACAGCCCAGCAGGAATGGGCTCCTCTGAGTGTCCCCTGAAGAAAAACACTCTATTTGAACCAGGTGACCATGAATTATATCTACTCTCCTGAGGATAACACAGAGAGATAAAGAACGGATGTTGTTTGAATGCCAGCAAACATAAACTGCAATGCTTTGTTCTACAATGATTCCCAAGTACGTGTTACTGGCCTGGAGTGGTAAAGTGTCCTACCATGAAGGACGCAATAAGGCTGCCCTCCCCAGAAACCTTTTGCAAAGGCTTTAGGAGTACATCTAGGAGAACCGCGAATGCCAGGGCAAAGTAATCCTTTCACATGCTTGCTTTTAAACCATGTATAGTATTTTAAAAGGTACACTCACCGGAGGTCCCTTCTCCGCCTGCTGGGTCCAGGAGGCAGCCTTGGGTGAGTTCGGGGGGTACTGGCTCCAGGTCCAGGGTGAGAAACAGTTCCTGGCTGTTGGGAAAACAGGTTTCTCCGCTTGCTTGCTGTGAGCTATCTACAACCTCATCATCATCATCATCATCTTCTTCGTCCCCAAAACCTGGTTCCGTATTGCCTCCATCTCCATTGAAGGAGTCAAACAACACGGCTGGGGTAGTGGTGGCTGAACCCCCTAAAATGGCATGCAGCTCATCATAGAAGCGGCATGTTTGGGGCTCTGACCTGGAGAGGCCGTTCGCCTCTCTGGTTTTCTGGTAGGCTTGCCTCAGCTCCTTCAGTTTCACACGGCACTGCTTCGGGTCCCTGTTATGGCCTCTGTCCTTCATGCCCTGGGAGATTTTGACAAAGGTTTTGGCATTTCGAAAACTGGAACGGAGTTCTGATAGCACGGATTCCTCTCCCCAAACAGCGATCAGATCCCGTACCTCCCGTTCGGTCCATGCTGGAGCTCTTTTGCGATTCTGGGACTCCATCATGGTCACCTGTGTTGATGAGCTCTGCATGGTCACCTGCAGCTTGCCACGCTGGCCAAACAGGAAATGAGATTCAAAAGTTCGCGGTTCTTTTCCTGTCTACCTGGCCAGTGCATCTGAGTTGAGAGTGCTGTCCAGAGCAGTCACAATGGGCACTCTGGGATAGCTCCCGGAGGCCAATACCATCGAATTGTATCCACAGTACCCCAAATTCGAGCCGGCAAGGTCGATTTAAGCGCTAATCCACTTGTCAGGGGTGGAGTAAGGATATCAATTTTAAGAGCCCTTTAAGTCGAAATAAAGGGCTTCATTGTGTGGACGGGTGCAGGTTTACATCGATTTAACGCTGCTAAATTCGACCTAAAGTCCTAGTGTAGACCAGGGCTGAGGCTAGATTTAATTCCTGATCTTTATCTTCTGGACTCTGGTTCTTCTCTCCGTTTCTCATCCACATCCTCTTGTTTCTCCTTCTGGATTATGTAGGACATGTACCTAAAATTAACCTTCATCCAGAATGTCATGGAGATTAGCTGTGCCATTTTGGACACCAGAGACTCCCAGAAGTTCGAATTCTCTTACAAACTGGAGCTCCTTGGCTACATGCTGGTCAGTGATGAGGAGCTTTGAGGACTGAAGTACAAAGGAGTTTGTTGTAATGTCATAAGACTGGGTTTCCAGGTAGATGTTGTTTTATCCATTGGCTGTGACTGTACCACTGCAGTCTCATAAGCTACCTGCATGGAACCCAGAATGCTGCTGGGTCCACTCTGAGCTTGGCAGGGATGCCGACCTATTGTGGGCTGTAAGTGGCAGGAATGGCTTGTGTCTGGGGAGTTATCTTTCTGTATAGCCTGCAGATGGCCCTATGGTCCATTTCTGAGGGAGAGAGCCTGCCGAGCACAGTGTCTGTTTATTACAGGTCTGGCATATGGCCCTGTTTCAGGGTGTGAGTGGAAGGCCTCTCTGCCTTTCAAGTCCAGTTTGCTACAAGGCAATTCTTGCCATTGGACATCTGAGGTAGGCTATTTTCTGCCATATTTCCTGGCACTGTGACATCATCCTCTTTGCTAATTCATGAGTGTCAGGTTGGGAGCAGTCTGATGCCTGCCGGGTTTGGCTCACATGCTGCTCACCAGCAGAACTTTAGTTCTTGAGGGTTTGAATGTGTCCATTTGGAGGTTTGTGCTTGAAAGACACAAACTTGGAGGTTGTGGGGCATGCAGTCTAATGCAGGAGAGTTCAGATGGGGAGGGAGTTGTCTGGCTAGCTGGCAGGGGGAAGGAAGCTTGTGGGTTTCTCTAAAAAGGGGACTTGAAGCTTTAGCTTTACTTCTCGATGAGCCAATACTTAATAGAGGTGCAAAGAGGTGCTCAGCTGCAAAGTGAAGTGTTGTTTGCATGTGGGGTATTAGATTGGGACAATCTCCAGTCATTGGACCCATTTCTTTTACTTGGAAGTGGTACTGAGTCTAATGCATGACTTTTCTCTCTCTCTCTTTCTTCTGCCAGCAAACTCAAACCATCTTTGATCTTGGAAGAAAACTGTGAGCTCCTTGATCAGTGTTTGAAAAGTTTGTTTCCCCTCCCTCCCTTGGAGAAGATGATGAAAGAGGAAGGCGAGACAGTAAAGGATGCTCTGCCTATACAGGTACGTGACAACAATTCTCCGCAGGCACCATCCACTGTATTTCTGCCCAGCAGGCACTGGGTGATGGCAGTCACACATGGCCTCCCTGGCAAGGTTATGGTTAGCTTTCCCCAGCCCCAACACACATTATCTGTGCTGAGCCTCACTCCTTCTCTTCTGGTTTCAGTCACTGTACGTAGAGTCCTTGAAAGCCCTTGGCAAGCTAATGAAGACTTTGCTGGAGGAAGAACCAACCACACACTGGTTCCAGGAAATGTTTCAAGTGAGTAGACCATTGAACCGTGGTGGAGATTGTTTCTTGTGTTACAGCAGGGAAGAGTCAGAGATTTAGGGGGTCAAGCTTCAGTTGTGGAGGGATTTTCCACAATGGAGTGAATTTTAGGGAGAAAGCACCAAATTCTTCCTGGGATAAGCGGGCATATGCCCCATTGAAATCCACGAAGCTATGCCATTTTATGCCAGGGCTGGATTGGGACCAACTTCTTACAATGTAGTTGACACTACTTGGACTGGCAAGAAAATCACCACTGCAGTAGACAAATCCAAGAGAACCAATTGAAACTGATCACTTCTTCGAAGAGAAATTTATTCATACTGAGTCACGCCCTGTGTATGGAAACTCATTCAGAGGAGACTTCCTGTTCCTCAGACATGAACAGAATATCTTGAAGAGCTGAGGGGTGGGGAGTTTGATGCACCTTCAGTACAAAAATGAAGTCATAAAAGGAGCTGGGCTGGGGGGACTTCTCTGCTCTTCTTCAAATTAATAAAAAGAAATGCTCCTCTCTGTCATTTGGCCACTCCACGTGGGAGAAGTTGCCCAGGAAACAGAACACAGCAGCAGACATCGAACAGCATGCAATGTGGTAGACCACTCCCATCAGACAGTCAACAGAAGACATCACCTACACAGGCCTAGATTCATCTCTCATGTAACTCCTTTGGCTTCAATCACCAGAGGTGAATCTGGTCCCTGGGACTTGAATATCTAAGGTGCTCTTCCATTAAACATGTAATTCCTTTGCTCCATGGAGGTCAGATGCTTTGGAGAGGGATTTTAGTGACAATTAAACCTGTTTAAGAGGAACGTTTGGGAGGGATTTTCTGGTACTATCTCTGTCCAATCCCGTGCTCTACCAACAGCTACTAGAGGCATCCTTCAGTTCAGCGAAGGAGTGGGAGAGAGAAAGGGCCTTGCAGGCCACCATCCAGCTGCTGACTGCCTATCAAGAGACAGTTCATAGCACAGTGACTGTAGCTTTCCTCTTCCTTGAGCTGACTTCCCTGCTTATATCCGATCTGACACTCAATGCAAATGCATGAAAAATACTTCCAGGGCAACAGCTGGGATCTCAAGGTGACTAAGATCCCTCTGCTTCCATAAGAGAGATTTACACAACAATGCTGTGACCACACTCCAGGCAGACTGCAAGAAGTAGAGGGCAGACAATCCCCCAAACTGATGGCTTGTTCTAGAATTAGATTCACCAAGTCAACGGCAGAGGAGCTTGCACCCTAGTTAACAAGATGCCAAAAATGGTCCCTTTTTGGCATTCCAGATCTTGGCTCCCATGTAAACAGCCCAGTCTAATATGGTGAATCAGGTATTCAGTAACCCCGCACTATATGTGAGGTTCACCGATCATAAAGGACCAGATGCTTATGCCCAGGTCAATGTGAATCTCAGGTCTTTCCTAAATATCATGCTGTCAGCCAATCCTTAATAACTAAATCTAAGACTTATTGTTAAAAGAGAATTGCAAATGGTTAAAAGATCAATATCCCTACAAGTGACTTTCAGTGTTCAGAGTTCAGGATCACAACCGTGATGGAATAAACTACTGGCTTGTACAAGTCTCTCTGGAATCATCCCAACAGATCAGAATCCAAAGGCAGCTGAGATGTAAAGTCTCTTAGATTTTTCCATGCATTTTCCCAGGTTCTTCCAAATGATGATTTGGAAGCTCTCTGTCCTATGGCTTACACTTTCCCTGTTCAAAGTTTAAGGAGACTAGAGATGACAGGATCAGGCCCAAGCCTTCTCTTTTCTAGCTATTCTAGCAGGCTGACAAGCCTACCTCACAGAAATTGTCACAGCAGGATCTTCCCCCGAGAGAGAATAGGCAATGCAGATCGCCTGTTGTACATTGCTTTGAAGCTAATCTTCTATTTCCTGTGCATAAACACTAAATTAGTTATACTCATTCACATAAGGTGATTAGTCGTTCTTCCATTGTAACACAGATAGTTAAGATGAAGACAATGTAGAAATTATTAGTTTCCTGCAGTATCTTACTACTTTGATGTTAAGGTTAACTGAACACCCTGCACACACAATTAAGACATGAAAGGGAATTAGCATCTATAAGCTAATTTGGTTACATTGTGAATCTTCTAACCGCATATAGATCAACACCACAAATACACGTAGCATCTATTGTTCGTTTTTGAATGACTTGATTGCTAGTCTAATACATCTCTTTGAAATTCACATGCAAATGAACTGTCTTGATACAGTAGAAGTGCCTCTTAAGTTCTTATGGGTCATACACAGATTGCCTGGTCTGCCAGTGTCACAAATTCATTCTTGGTTCTTATGTTCCCATGGTGCGAAAGGTGAATTTCTATTTAATCGGCTAAGAACATAAAACATAAGAATGGCTAACCTGCCTCTCACAAAAGAATGGTTCATCTAGCCCAGTATCCTGTCTTCTGACAGTGGTGGGTGCCAGATGCTTCAGAGGGAATGAACAGAACAAGGCAATTGTGGAGTAAACCATCCCCTGTTGGACAGTCCCAGCCCCAGCTTCTGGCAGACCCGAGGTTTAGAGATGCCCAGATCATGGGGTTGCATCCCAGACCATGTTAGCTAATAGTCATTGGTAGACCTATCCTCCGTGAACTCATCTAATTCTTTTTTGAACCCAGTGATACTTTTGGCCTTCACAACATCTCCCTGGCAATGAATCCCACAGGTTGACTGCATTGTGTGAAGAAATGCTGCCTTTTGTTTGTTTTTTAAACCTGCTGCCTATGAATTTCATTGGGTGACCCCTTATTTAGCCCTTCACCAAACACAAGAACAACACTTCCTTATTGACTTTCTCTACACCAGTCATGATTTTATAGCCCTCTGTTATATTCACTTTTAGTTGTCTCTTTTCCAAGCTGAAACGTCCCTCTTTTCAATGTCTCCTCATATGAGAAGTTGTCCCAGATACCTAATAATTTGTTCCTCTTCTCTGTATTTCTTCCAATTCTAACACATCTTTTTTGAGATGAGATGACCAAAACTGCAGACAGTATTCAAGGTGTGGGGGTACTGTAGATTTATGTAGGGTGTTTTTTTTTTTTTTTTTTTTTTGACTGCATGTTGAGCAGATGCTTTCAGAGAACTGTACACAATGACTCTGAGGACTTTTTCTTGAGTGATAACAGCTAATTTAGACCCCATCTATTTGTATGTACAATTGGGATTGTTTTCTGATGTGCATTACCCAGTACAGTACAGGAATTGGAGGCACAATGTTACCAGATGTGCCCATTACTTTGGGGTAGGTTCATTGATTAGGGTTACTCTTCTGGGGGCGGGCACGTTCTGTACTTCTATTAATGTGCTGCTTATGTCACTTGTGTGTTCACGTGGCACTCTACTTCTCCCTTCTGCAAGTGCCCTCCCAATGGAGCTACCCTGCAGGACCTCAGTTCCCCAGGGCCGGGTTCCTTCAGCCCTGGAACTAGATGAACATGCGTGTGCACACGCACGCTAGCAGAGCAAGTCTGAGTGGACCAGGTCAATCAGCCCTCTCCAGCTGATCCCCCTCATATGTCCCTGTACTCAATGGGCTGGGTTAAGGAGCACTTTCAAGCTAGTACTCTTATGCGCCCCTGGTCTCAAGAGGCTGGGTTGAGCAGCAATTTCAGCTGCTCCCCTCTTATGTGCCCCAAGGTTAGCATGTCCTATAACAGTTTCACGTTACACCTGTACTGGTAGTAACACACTTGATGAGCAAACCCCACAGTATTTTTGGGCACTACAGGGATCTTTAGCTTAGGTAAAAGAAGCATTGCTGCAGAATAAATAAGGGAAGCTAAAAACACAAAAGAGTATAAAATTCAGAGAGGGAGGGCAACCAGCTGAACCATAAATGTTATTTATTGAATAATAGTGAAAACTACAGAAGGGGGGCTAAACAAACAACAGTTACATTGTAAAGGTTAATACCTGGGGTAGAAAAGAAAACAGAGCGGGAGGGATCTCACCCACTCCACGACCCTTGAACTGGTCGGGGTTCCCAGGTGATGGTGGTAGCTCAGGGTCCTGAGTGCTGGAGACAGGCAGAGCCTCCAGCACAATCAGTCAGGAGATGGAATCCCAGTGGAACTGATGCAGAGCTTGGGTCTATACATCAGAACCCTTACTTGGGCATAGGTAGGGGGTTTTGTAGAGAAAATACAAGGGTTCCAGGGAGAATACTAGATTTGTTTATGGGTAAACTGATGACTCAAGGGTTTTCTTTAGGCTAGACAATAGGAGCTGATTGCTCTTGGCTATGGATGGTGTTTTCTTCCAGGGAGCTCACACAGCAACTAGGCTGCTTCAGTATTTGGGAATATTAATTCAAGATTTATTACTACAATTGGTCTGATAATTGCTGAGCTGGGTGTGTGCAGGAGTAGGTTCATTAGCATCTGGAGCAGGGATTCCTATGATGCAGTGCATTCCTGCTTTTCTGGTCCCAGAGTTCAGTGCGGTTCTCTGTTCCTCATTCTTTATGCCAATCCCTGTCCCATCTTTCATGCAGATGAGGCTCGGGGAGTTGTCTCTGTTCTTCATTCTGTATGCAAATGGAGATGGCTTAATCTTGTCACCCTTGTCAGGAGGGGTCTAGGTGTGTCTCCCAATGCCCTTCATTGTTCTCTGCAAGCCTTTTCCCTGATCGGTTTTGGTTCCAACAGACTGGGGTGGGGTGTGTCCTTCATGAGTCAGACAGGCTAGATACTGCGCCCTGGTTTCCCAAAAACACAGAGATGAGTGGTATCAAGTCCCGTCCCCCCCGTCCATCCCCCCCCCCCCCCCCGCCATTGATGGGGTGCTTGTGCTGAGCAAGTATCCCGATCACATCCTTACTCCATGATACTGGGTCTGATCTTCCATGCATTGCAGCTGCCGCATCAGTCATGGTATCCAACAAACCAGCAGAATCAGACCAATTGTTAGTATAATTTGGAAACCAATGATCACCTCAATGGGGTGAAGCATGATATTTAAAAGACCTGTTGCACTGGGGCTCCGCCTAACCAAAGTCTCCCACCGAGAGTGATGGCCTGTATTTTTACCTTAATGGCAATGAGACCCATTCCCAGTGAAATGGGGGAAACCTCCTTGTAGAGCTCAGGAGAGGCATTTAAATGTTGTACGGTCCATATAGGCACAGTAAACTTTATATCTCAAGTAACAATGGTGGTTACATAATCAAAACAGCGATTAACATAAGGCACCATGGGTGTCCATTAATCAATACAATATTACATCTTGTCCGTCCACACACACACACACACACATATGATTTACTAACATAGACAATAACAGACCCCTCTTCCTTCATAACATTAAAGGAACAGTGAGACTTATTCCCAGATTACTCATTCATCCCAATCCTTATGGCTATTTCCAAGCAAGGGAGCAGATGCAGGTGCAATGTGAGAGATATTCATGCCCTCTAAGTGGGTTTGAACCTCCTTCAGAGAAGTCTGAGGTTGAAGAACCAAATGTTCTTGTTGATCCAATTTCAATACATGGGGTCCTGAAACTGGGGCTCTTAAATGTCAGAGGGGAGCAAGGTGTGTGATCAGAGGGTTGAAATTTAAAACTGTTTTTTGTTGTTGGCCTAATTCCCCTCTGTACAAACTGGTCTCATGAAATCCCTCCGAAATGGCCATATGCCTGTAGAATTTAAACCAAATTGCTGGCATGAGCTTGTGACAATGTGTGTCCTTTAATGAAACTACCCAGTCTGGGGGACCTTGCTGAATCAAGTAATGTCCAGCTAAAGTCCAGTTCAGTGGTTCCCAGTTTACAAGGAATCGTGTGATATTCTTGCCTGCTGGCGTGATCAGAGACAGCTGCAGTTCCTCTCTGGGTAATGGAGGCGTCTGAGTTCCAATAACAATGATGACACATAAGGGCATGGTTGTTCCGCAAACAGCAGAGGAAACCAGGGCTACCCTGCACCTTTCACCAGCCCGGAGGCTGTCACTGGGGGTGTTTGTCCCGTTCGAACTGGTAGTGATGCTGCAGGGCCAGGGGGTTGCTCCCATTCCCATAGAATCCATGCATGTGGCACAGCAATTTTGCTTCCTGGGCTTCAGCTGGCAAGCCCCTCCAGAGGCTCAGAGGGAGCCTGGACAGCATCAGACTCCAGACACTTATGAAGAGCAGGGTGCTGGTGCTCCAGTGGGATGTCATGGCTCCTGCAGGGGACTTGTGAGGGGGCAGAGAAGAGAGAAAAACTTCCCACACTCCCCGCCTATATATTGGGAGACTCTGGGATCAATATTACAGGGTGAACATGAAGCGGTGATCTATGTGAGGGTGGCCATAATAAGTCAAGGACTTTTCTGGCCTTTTCCTACCCTAACATCGGGGTACGCACTGACCAGCCCACTCGATGCATATTTTCCAACGGCTCAAAGCTGTTCCTTCTTGCTGGCCAAGAAGGGTGGCCGACAGGATGGAGAAGACAGTCTTTAGGGTCAGATGGTTTATCCTTCCGTTCTTTGAGCTGTGAAGAATGAAACCATTTCCGCCTGGGTTTTCCTTTTTTTTTTTCATTCAGGAATTCTATCTGACAAACACTGGGGCTGGCCTGATTCACAATAGAGCAGCGGCCCTCCCAGGGATGTGTAAAGAGCTGCTTAGCAGTGACAGAGGCAGTGTTGGTTTTCGTAGGGATGGCTTCCACCCTGGATCTTTCTAAAACAAAGTCAGTGGATTTATACACAGTTAAGAACCTTGGGCAGCTGGAAACTGAACCAAATTTCTCAGCACCTACACTGTTGCTTGCTACAGGCAATGATTCATTCTGAACTAACTCAATCAACTCACTTCCACACCCTTCAGTTACAGCAAACTGCTTGCAAAAGGTAGCATGAGGTTTTATTCCTTCAGGAGCACTTCTAGGCAACAATTCAGTTTCTCCAGAAATTTTCTCCTTTCCCTTTTCAGCTAGGGGTGGCTCTACTGAAACATCTTCCCGAGCATCTTTCGGGGTTTCAGTTGAGTCCAGAACAACTTCTGAGACAACTGACAAATCCTCAGTTGGCATAAACTGAGAGGTACCTTCTGGCTGCTCCACCGAGAGAACCCTGGAGACATTGTCTCCCGCAGCAGTTAAACTGCTTTTCTGAGGAGACCAACAGTTTGAACTTCCCTCCCCCTTGTCACAGACCACATGGCTAGTCACAGACAAACACTGGGAGATTGGGATGGCTTTTTGAACATGCAAATTACCACTGCCAAGAGAAAAACGTGGGAGACAGTTTCTCCCTCATCCTCGCTGAGCTGAACCTGTTTAGTGGTGGGTCTCCCTTCGGAGATCCTGTCCACTAGCAATTGGGCTAACATCCCTGGGTTCCCTACTGTAGCCCTCACAGTGGGTCTCCTCCTCCATACGTTGCGCTGACGTCTTGCGATCAGCTGGGGAGGCCTGTGGGGAACTGGGCACTCCTTACTGATCATCAGACTCCCAGAGCCTCCACTTAGAAGAGGGGGCAGGGATCTGGCTTTGACAGGGAGTGGGCGTCGGGGATGCACTCCATATTGCGGCAGTGGGGTGTGGGGGAGCTCCCTGCATTAACTCCATTTTCTGCATGACCTGAGACAAAGCATTAATCAGGATGCTGAGAGGCTGGCAATCATATTTTCCCATATCCTCCCCTAAATTCACCAACTCCTTCCAAATCATGTTCCTAAGGGTCTCCTTGGGTCAGCGCTGCCCAGGGTTGTGGGAGGTAGGGGAATTAGAATTGGGAGGGTGCCTGGCAGAGTGAGGACCATTATTTGTAAATGTGATTAGCCTGCACGGGCTCTGAGGTAGTCTTTTTGCTTACTTGTGTTTTTAAGACATCAGTTTCTCGCAGCAAATCTCCTGCTTGTTTGATTTTTGCCACTAGTTCACTCCAGGTTGGGGGTTCTAAATCCACCGTCCCCATGGTCAATTTTGTCTGAGAATTTAGTCCTGCATAAGTGCTCTGTACTAATTCGTGTCCCTGATACTGGAAAGTGACAATCCCATTCTCTTCTGTCTGGGGTAATGAATCAGAGAGAGCTGCCAGCATTTTCTTTCCAATTAGGCAAGCTTCTGGGGCCTCTCCTGGTTTCTGCTCTTCCATTATTTTCCGTTTCATAAGGGAAGATGGAGGCAGTAATATTTTAAGACCACTTATCATCCATTCCCGGGGTCCAGAGGCAGTCTGCTCCCAAGAATCTATGCCTAGGTCTCGAGCATCTGCATCTCAAGGAGAGGCGCATAACTGAGCCAATTGGGTTAAGTCCATGCCAGCAGCAGAGGGGTACATTTGCCAAACACAGGCCAGCCATGCAAGGGCTGTGTCACAGCTCAGTGGCCCCAGTCTCTCAGCAATAGACTTGTCTACAAGCACAGAGAATATTTTCTTCATTTCAGTTTATTTAACCAGTTCTGTTCAATGACTAGTTTAGTCAAAGTTAAGAAACCAAGTACTCGGGAAATGTAAGACAAATCAACTAGCGCTGTGAAGTTAATGAGAATGAATTAAATCCTAAAGAGGATTAAGCTACAGCGAACTAAAACCAGGTCTGAATCAGAACACACACACACACACACACAAGGATTTAATTCACTTTAACTTCGCAGCTTTCATTGATTTGTTTTAACTTTTCTGAGCCTCCTGTCTGCGGTCGGGTCAGCCTAGTGCTAGCACATGGGCTACATACAACTGTTAAGAGAAAAGAGGTCAGAGAAAACAGACATGCACACAATAGAAGCTGCTAAATTTGCACAAGTGAGTAGGAGACTTGTGGTGGTTACTGATTTTTGTGACTTTGCAAGAAAACAAGCACAATAGAAGAGATCAGTGATCCTGCATGGCAAAACATACTGTCCATTACTCTGACTAGGATGTTTAGTTCTGATTATATATGACAATACACCATTAAATATAAGTCAATGTCCTGTCATCTGCTTTAGAAATACATACAGGATTAGTCATAATGAAACCACCATTCTTACTTCCCAGTAAAGATCTCAGAATGATAAGGCTTGCAAATCAGCGAGGTGAACTAGTTCCCACTGTATTTTAAACCTAAGGTACCCATACAGAGTGCAGTGTAGCAAGATATTACCATGGGACTGATGTAATGGGTAGAATACTGGTTTACAATAAAAGTGAAATTTCCCAGACTGGTTACTGTTAACAGCAGCATGGGAGCAGAGTTAATTTTTTTTCCCTAGAAAGGTCCCAATCCTTCAGTTTTTACTCAGCGTATAAGAGGGTGGAGCATTTGCCTGAGAGAGGCCAGAAGGATCAAGCTTCAGTTTCCCTGGCAGTCCAAAGAATAGATTTTAATTCTGTTAAAAGTTAATTTCCTGCAATAGTTTGCGTCTCAGCTCATGTAATAACCGCAATTTATACGTTCTCGTGATAACATTTTATATGCAAGTTCAATCATGGGCTTTTTGCTTTGGGCACAATGACCTACTTTTAACCATGTAAAAGTGAATTCATTAGCTGATCTACCAGCTATTTCATCAGTCACTCTGCTGTTTCTCTTTGCTAGTGTCATCTGTAGATACATCTTGAAACATGACTGTTTGTGGTCTGCTCTGCCAAGGTGGATCAGCTGCAACAAGCTGGCCTAGTCGGAACGAAAGAACGTTTCCTGTGCGGAGCTAAGATGGCATCTCTCCCAATGATTTATTCCCATCTCCTGAAAACACTTGTGGTCTATACCAGCTGCAGTGTCAAATCTCTGATACAAGCTAACTTGGATAGATCAGAAACAAAAACTTTCATACACACAGAATCAGTCAGCTGTTCCAGTTTTATGTGGAAAGGATCTCAGAGTCATTTCCAAGGGCTATTTCTATGAGCGTATCGATGAAATTGAGTGTGATAGCGTATATAAAGAAAGTGGAAACCTTCATGTGTGTTAACCCTATGCATAATTAGAGGGCTGTGCACTTTGTTGCTTCTGTAGGCTAAGCTCACAGCAGACACCTGGCTCCTTGCATTCTTCCATCCCTGCCACACCCTCCCTGTATCTCAACCTGCCATCCCCCTCTCTATTTCAGGGACTCCCTGTAACCCCAACACCCTCCCTTATACAGCAGAATCTTAGAGTTACAAACACCAGAGTTTTGAACTGACAAAGCAATCAACCACACGCCACATTTGGAACCCAAAGTATGCAACAGCGTGCACACATACACAGAGTACAGTACTGTATTAAATATAAACTGCTTTCAAAAAAAGGGAAAGTTTAAAAAAAGATTTGACAGGTAAGGAAACCATTTCTGTGCTTGTTCCATTTAAATTAAGACCGTTAAAAGCACCATTTTTCTTTTGCATAGGAAAGTTTCAAAGCTGCATTAAGTCAATGTTCAATTGTAAACTTTTGAAAGAACAACCATAACATTTTCTTCAGTTACAAACATTTCAGAGTTATAAAGAACCTCCATTCCTGAGGTGTTTGCAACTCTGAGGTCCTCCTGTACCACACGCTCTGGTAGACAGACAGACAAAATGCAACAGAATTGCTTCACTGGGCCAAAAATGTCTGAGATACGCACAGTTCTGTCACTTGTGTAAAACGACGAGGAGCAACATTTACAATGTGTTTTATTCTACACATTAAAAAGGGCCCTGATCCTAAACTATGACGGCCGCTATCTTGGCAGACACATGGGGATTGAACCTAGGATTTCCAGAGTTACAAACAAGCATGAGCTGCTCAAACAGAGAGTGTGCTAAAGCTCTGCAGTTGGGGTTATAATAGACTCCTTTCCTCTACAGATCACTCACCAGCACTTTGTGATTGAAGTTACGATTGAAATGATGACTGAAGGACTACTCCTGTGCTTAAAGTTAAAGTTGCAGAATCCGGGCATGAATCTGTAGGAGTAATCCAAGTGTTGCATAGAGCTGGTGCTCTATATAATCTCACATATAGGTAGTGAAGATGAAGTTAGCTTTCATCAGAATCCCAATCTAACTTTACCAAAACTAAAGCAAGTGGTAGGAGAGACAAGGACAAGATAGGCTAGGTTCAGCCCTGAGTCACTCAACTTCTACCAACATAACTCAGAAAGCAAGGACCCTGGTGCTCCAAAGTCTAACCAGATCAACTTCTGATACCATGACACCATGTTACAACAGAAAAAAATATATATTAGAATTGGGAAAAGTACAGAGAAGGACAACAAAAATGATTAGGGGTATGGAACAGTTTCTGTATGAAAAGAGATTTAAAAGATTGGGACTTTTCAGCTTGGAAAAAAGACAACTAAGAGGGGATATGATAGAAGTCCATAAAATCTTGACTGGTGTGGAGAAAGTGAGTAATGAAGTGTTATTCACTCCTTCACCTAACACAAGAACCAGAGGACACCCAATGAAATTAATAGGCAACAGGTTTAAAACAAACTAAAGGAAGTACTTCTTCGTAAAACGCACAGTCAACCTGTGGAACTTGTTGCCAGAGAATGTTGTGAAGGCCAACACTATAACAGGGTTCAAAAAAGAAATAGACGAGTTCATGGAAGATAGGTCCATCAATGGCTATTAGTCAAGATGGTCAGGGATGCAACCCCATGCACTGGATGTCCCTAGCCTCTGTTTGCCAGAAGCTGGGAGTGGATAATGGGATGGATCATTAGGTAATTACTAAACTGGGAGGAGTGGTAGATACGCTGGAGGGGAGGGATAGGATACAGAAGGACCTAGACCAATTGGAAGATTGGGCCAAAAGGAATCTGATGAGGTTCAATAAGGATAAGTGCAGGGTCCTGCACTTAGGACGGAAGAACCGAATGCACAGCTACAGACTAGGGACCGAATGGCTAGGCAGCAGTTCTGCAGAAAAGGACCTAGGGGTGACAGTGGACGAGAAGCTGGATATGAGTCAGCAGTGTGCCCTTGTTGCCAAGAAGGCCAATGGCATTTTGGGATGTATAAGTAGGGGCATAGTGAGCAGATTGAGGGACGTGATCGTTCCCCTCTATTCGACATTGGTGAGGCCTCATCTGGAGTACTGTGTGCAGTTTTGGGCCCCACACTTCAAGAAGGATGTGGATAAATTGGAGAGAGTCCAGCGAAGGGCAACAAAAATGATTAGGGGTCTGGAACACATGAGTTATGAGGAGAGGCTGAGGGAGCTGGGATTGTTTAGCCTGCAGAAGAGAAGAATGAGGGGGGATTTGATAGCTGCTTTCAACTACCTGAAAGGGGGTTCCAAAGAGGATGGCTCTAGACTGTTCTCAATGGTAGCAGATGACAGAACGAGGAGTAATGGTCTCAAGTTGCAGTGGGGGAGGTTTAGATTGGATATTAGGAAAAACTTTTTCACTAAGAGGGTGGTGAAACACTGGAATGCGTTACCTAGGGAGGTGGTAGAATCTCCTTCCTTAGAGGTTTTTAAGGTCAGGCTTGACAAAGCCCTGGCTGGGATGATTTAACTGGGAATTGGTCCTGCTTTGAGCAGGGGGTTGGACTAGATGACCTTCTGGGGTCCCTTCCAACCCTGATATTCTATGATTCTATGATTCTATGATTCTAATTGATTTTTTTTATTTTTAAACCATAATTTTCTAATAAAGTCTTTCCCTTAAATATTTGATGCATATTTATAACTTAGTAGCAGATTAAAGAAAACACTATAAACTTGAAATCACAATTTTGTCTGAAACTTTTATACCACTATAATTACATCTATTTCTCTCTGTTTTTGCCAGGCTCATTTACTTTGTGTATTTGACAACATTTTGAGTCCGGTCACTTTAACACTTTCCAGTGCAGTGTCAATTATTGAATCATTCTCATCCTTGCTGAAATAGACAACATCAACAGGGGAGCAGAAAAACCTGCACAACATTATTGAACAGAATATAGTTTTTTAAAAAGTCAGAACATAATATTTAAGGGGTACTCTATTAGCAACTGGCCATGTTTTAAAATTACTTAATATAAACAAAATTCTTTAAATTGACAGTGTCCCTTTAATGAAGTTACTCGTCTTGGAATAGAACTTGTAATTTCATCACTATATCATATTAGCGGCCTGATCCAAAGCCCACTGAAGTCACCTGAATCTTTCCAATGTCTTTTGGATCAGGCTCACACAGCTTATTTTCTACACAGTCAGTTAAGCTCCTAAGTATCACATTTCTCAAAAAGGAAAATGTTCTCCTTGCCTATGATGAGAGAGTTAGGAGTCCTGTCCTCCTTTAACGCTCCTCGTGTTTAAATATTGAGTTTCCAGTTACAGAACTAAGTTAAGTGACCTAGTCTTCCTGCAGCCTAACCATTAATACTAGACTTCAGAAGGACAGGACACAAAGCGCCAACCTCACTTCCTGTTTCCCCCACTTCCCAGTCAATATGGAATCATGAGCATGTGGCTCCCAAAGAGCTAGGGTTTGGAAGGCAAGTGGATGAAAGAAAAGCCAGATTCCTACTAACTGGACATACAACTATGAGAATGAATATTCATGGACATCCTATGTCCCCTTCACAAATGGTGTCCCTTCCCTCTGTTTGCCAGAAGCTGGGACTGGGCATCACTTGACAATGACCTGTTGTGTTCATTTCCATGCATGTGGCACTGGTCACGGTTGCAAGACAGGCTACTGGGCTAGATGGCCTTTTGGTCTGACCCAGTAGGGCTGTCCTTATGGTCTTAGATTCCAGCACTGATCACTGATAACTCAGTTAGAGATCTTTAAATGAAATGATGGATCTGCTTCCAGTCCACTTTTAAGTACCAAGGATGGCAACTCTGCTGTAGCAGCCACACCCCCACTGATGCCAAGCGGAGGTCTGATGATAATATCGGCTCTAGTCTTTCTAATCAGCCAGGGATTTGCACTTGAAGCTGTCATACTACCAGAAAACCAACAGCCACTGCTCATTGACCCCAGAGTGAGGTCAATTCAGGTGTCTAGAGAGACAGATGTTTCCAACAATACACTCCAGTTATACCAGTAAAGATAGATCTTTAGGATGTCAAAGCAGCTATTAATGAATGGAAACAGAATGACACTTAATTTCTCTCCGCACCCCACCTTAACATGTTCTTGGACCTTCCTGCAGAAAGAGCCAGGCTATTAACCCTTAGGAATGATCCCAAACTGTCTGCTGCTTAAATGAAGCCCTACATCTCCTAGTAAAGCTGTGGGATCCATGTTTTACCAAGATGAATGCAATAGGTATCGGTATATACCTGTCCATCGGCAGACGTTTGCTGAGGAGGCTGGAGATCACTGCCTCTCGGTGATGGTGAGCTAGAATGGACACTGCCTCCACCAGGAACTGCCTCAAGCTGCCCTCCTGGATAGTAGGCATGTGGCGATATAGTATTGCCAGGATATCTGGCACCTGGAAGGAACAAAACCAGAAAGAAATGTCCCTTTTTCTTTCTCTCCATTCACTCTACAGAATCAAAACCTTTATTTAGCCATTTGCTGCTTTTTTAGAAATGCCTCACTTCAAGAAGCAAATGTTCAAATACGTCTGCGTAACTTGAACCCACACAAATTGCCCACACACGGCTGTAAAAATTAACACTGACACACACATAGACATACCAGGTAATTTAATGTGGTGGTGCCCAGCTATGCATTACATAAACCAGTTCACATGCACAAAAGGTGGCTTTGCTTGCCCAGATTTTGCAGGTGTCATTTAAGCGACCAAATCTGACCATTTGCCTCAAAGAATGCAGAGCTCATCAACAACCACAAGCACAAAATATGCAAGTGCTTTAAAGACAGTGTGCAAATGCCTGGGACTATGAACAGGGGACTACCTCTCATTTTCATTCCTAGCCCTTCACATCTTCAAAACACTGTGCAAACATGGCAGTTCTGCTGCGAGGGTTCCCTGTCCTGAGGCCTTTCACCAGCCTTGTTAGAAGATTTGTGGAGTGCTCCTTTCATCTAGCACTAATGCACTGGGCTCCAGAATAAGGCATATAAATAGTGGATCCCAAAGACACTAGCATTTTCTCCCTCCCTCCTCCTCTTCTTAAAGGGTACGTCTACACAGCAAAAAAATCCCACAGCAGTGAGTTTCAGAGCTCAGGTCAACCTGGGCCTGTGGGGCTTGCACGATGGGGCTAAAAGTGGAGCTGTTCCTGCTCGGGCTGGAGCCCAGGCTCGGAGACCTGGCAAGAGGGTGGCAATAGCCCAGTGCTCTTTTTAATCCATGTAGCCCTTAGCCATAGGCCTCCTAATAACTGGAGGCCTCCAGGTGCCAGTCATTCTGTCTTCTTGTCTTTTCCCCAGAGTCTGTTTTCTCAAGCCTTTCTTGGCTGAATACTGTGGCAACAAGCTAGACCAATAAATAACCAACCATCTTCCTTTTCCCTTGGATTATCTCGGTCTACTGCTATTGATTCTGCCATTGCCTACCTTAGGGTAGGAACAGAGATGGAATCGAATCTTTGTCTGAGGGGGAGAAACAGCAAGATTTTTCTTCCTTACACTTGAGGGCAAAGATCAAAAAGCCTAGAGTTTAGGCAGAAAAGCTCTCCAGTTCCCAGTTTTACCTTGTCCAGCATGGCATCTCCACACTCCTTCAGGATGATCTTCATCCACAGTCCAGCTGACGTGGCACAGGTGGGGCTAGCAGACAGCAGACCACCCAATGTGGCCGCAATAAAGTTTGTGGCCTGTTCGGAGGGAAAGTACTCACTAACAACCTGGGAACAAATCAAAAACAGGAGAGACCGCAATGATGTTTGGCTCCAGCACTTTTAAAAATGGAAAAAAAGATATACCTGCATCAGCAAATGGTGAATTAGCCTCCTGTCTAGCTCGCCATTTGGGATTACAATTCTCTCTCTACTCTACAGACTACATTTTTGTATTCTACACTAATGATATCAGGTTAGAGGCAAAGACTCTATTGCACAGTTAGCACAACATTGTACTGGATATGCAGGAGGTAAGTTTCCCATTTGTAGTCTCTTACATACACTGCATCTTTTTCAGCATATAGAAGTCAGTCAAGAGAGGCGTGCACACAGATATCGGTAAAGTCAAGGAAATGTAATACAGCTACAGCATGAACAATACTATTGACCTGTACCACCATCTGCTGGAAGACACAGAAAATAAAAACAATTGGAAATTGTTCTTTACTCCCTGGGGACCAGATTTACTCTTCTTTGCACAGATATACTTGCAGGGATCAGCCACTTGAAGGAAACATTATTATAAGCACCAGACCAGTGCAAGACAAAAAGGGGACCTTCCTTACATTGAAGAGTAATCCCACAACTGAAGAAAGAGCAGCAGATACCAGTCTTGCCATAAATGTAGCACTGCCTTAGGCATGTGCTGATCTTCAGCTGGGATTGGGAAAACGATTTTCTCCCTCCCCCAATTTATGACACTATACTACACAACTGGCCAAGAGTATTATGGCTGCCTCTTCTCCTCTCTCCGACATCTAGTGTAGGCCCCTATGATAGTTCACTAGAAGGACCTTGATCTATGTGCCTTGTTCCATTGTTCTCGTTCCTTCTGTCAGCTATGGTTTTGGTTGTACTGAATATATGAGTATCTTCTCTCCCTATTTTGTGTCCAGATATATTAGTATTTTTCTTTGCTGAAGGGAAGAGGGGATAGTGGAATTCAAAGTTGAAGAAGAAAAAAACAATCTAGGGGAGTTGTTTCTTTTTCTGCTTTCTTGCAACATACAAGAAGGTTTACAGGGTTTGGGTTTTTTTAATGAAAGAAAGGGAAGGGGTTCTACTTGTTTTTTCACTTGAGAAGTATCAAGAATGTCTTCCCTGTTTTGTTGGAGCTCTCCTTTAGAGGAATCAGATTATGGATTGGGAGCTTTCAGCTATAAATTGAAGGGGTTAGGAGTTGATTCTTCCAATCGTTTGTTAGACATTTGAATCAAATGCATCTTAACAGAAACCAAAAAGAAAGCTTTAAACACTGTAATTATGAGGGGAAGTGATTTTTATTGAATCATGTTTCACTTCCTTAGTATCTGTGACATCAAAACCTACTAGTCATCCATAGCTCCTCCAAGAAAAACTGGGAAGATAAGACCTGAATTTCCATTGTAAAGAAAGCAGCAGACTGATTTTTTTTTTTTAAAGGAACCCACACGTTGGGCCTTTTATTACATCAAAACCAATTTTCTTTTCCTTTGTAAGACACCTTTAAAACAGACAGATGGCTGTTCTCTCCAATATAATAATTTTTTGGTCTGGTTTTCTGGGATTTTGCTTCTTTACTGATAAAAAGACAGGCCTAACTGAGAGACTGAACCCATATTAGGGCCAAATTCTGCTCCTCGGTTACATGAGAACATCGCTCCCTGACTAGGGCCCAAATCTGTGTAAAGAAGAGTAAATCTGGTCCCAAGGGAGTATCGAACAACTTCCAATTGTTTTTATTTCCTTGTCTTCCAACAGACGGTGGTACCGATCAATAGTATTGTTCATGCTGTAGCTGTATTACATTTCCTTGACTTTGGCTTGCTCTATGATCATTTTATATTTGTTATCAGGGCCAACCCCTCAGCTAATGTAAGTCATATCATTTCATTAAAGTCAAGGAAACTTTACTAATTTACCCCACCTGAGAATCTGATCTTTGCAGTTTAATACCAGTCTCCTTCTATATTTATAGGGAATCATGTTTCCTCAAAGGGCTTTCAATCTGATGTCAAATCATTTCAAGTTTAAATTTACAAAGTTTAACAAAGATTAACTGGTTCAAGTTAACATACTTGGAGGCCCAGATATGTTACAACTGTTTCTTTAAGAAGGGCGGTTGAGTCTAAACCATAAAAACAGCTCCAAATCTGCACCACAGTTCAGGAAAGCAGCTCTATTCATCAGCCTATGAATGATGTAAGCACGTTCTTAATATGTGGATCTTAGATCATGGTCATAATTTAAAAAAATTAATTGACACAGCTGGACACCATTCACATTTGAAACATAAAGTAGCTTAAAACTGTCCTAGCTTGAAGTGGTGTGAAACTGCTTCAGGAAATGTGGTCCTCTTACAAGTGTAGATGTGAGGTTGCATATATGGTAAAGCCATGTATACAGAATACATGCTGATTTTAATCCTACAAATGTCCTAAACACTATACAGAATATCTAATTGCTTATTTTTGAATCCTAATCAGAGAAAAATTAAAATGATTTGTGCAAATAATTGAATTCTAAGGATTGTATAACAACAAACACTCTTATTTTCTAGATCTACTGAGAGCTAGCTCAGAGAACAAAACAGTATTTTCAGTGTTTATGGTTCTTTACTGAAGCAGGTCTATTCTTTATCTAAGAACAGGAAAACAAAAGAATTCACAATATTGTTATCCCTTTTGACCTGAGCAATTAGTGAATATTTTGGGTCTTGTGAGTTGTTTCCATTAGGGGGAGAAATGGATGATGGAGTCAGGTATTTTTTTGATGCAATCCTGCTTATTTACAAAGAATGTACACAAAGTTCTATTTCCCTAACGACAGCAGGAATAGTTACTTGGCTCACAATTCCAAGCCTCTTTCTATCCAGCAGTCTACCCAAAAGCTCTCTTTCTCATCCCCATCCCCCTGCATTTGCATTCAGACCCCAGTGAAAGCCCCTTCCCCTGAATGGCTCAACTCCTATTCCAGCTTCACTTGATGGTGGCTTCTATTAAGTCAGCCATCTATTCTACAAAAGAGCTTGATTGTTTTTATATTGATCCTGAATAAAGGACAACTAGTATGCCCGCCAGCTTCAATAAGGCTTCCCCTTTCCACAGCATAACTCCCTGTTTTCATGTTGTTTTTATAAATCTGTATCTTGTACACTTCCACAAAACCTACAGCATTCTTTTATTTTTACTAACCTGAATCAGGATATTGAATGCATACTTTCAGTTACACCAATGTAAATCTGTGTGTAAGCAGAGTCAGGTTGAGCTCCACCCTGACATCTGGTAGGGAGTTGTGGCAAGTTGTGGAAAAGAACGTCAAGGGCTGATCTCATTTACATAGGCACCCCACCCTGTCTAGCATGAGCCCATAGCTGCCCAAATGGTCACTTTGGCTTCTGTGGGATCCTCAGTGTCTCTGTTATTGGTCAGGAAGAATAAATGGTTATTGTCCTGATTATATGAATCAAGGACAGTGGAACTGTACTTGGCCTTTTGTTATGCTGGTGGGACTCGCCATCAACTAAGTAGTACTCGCTAGGCAAGGGACATGGGTTCCAAAATTCAGTGAATGTAGGTTGGTAGGTAGGTTGATGAGAGCTCTACATGTCAGTTGCCTTTCCTCTCTGGATTATCAGAGCTAATTTTGATTCTATTAGGAGTCTAGTTGTAGGCTGCTGAGCTGAATTCAATTTGGGCTAATGGTGTACCAGCACTGAGGCTCCCTTACTACAAGTTGAAATCATGACAGAGCTAAAATTATTAAGAGCTGAAATCACTGACTGTTGTATTAGGTAGTGCGGGGGCCTGAAGATATATTGTGGAGCAGTTTGTGGGACAGATGGAGCAGCTCATGGGGGGGCTGGCAGAGCAGAGTGGTTCATGGGACAGCTGGTAGAGTGGAGCAGAGCCCTGCGAAGAGGTGGGGCAATCGGCTTCAGACCACATAAGGTGCCCCTTAACCCTCCCATTTCCACCAAGGTTGGGATGTAAAACTCTGCAGATAAACTTTCGAACTCTGGGGCTGCCCTGACCAGGGACAGAGACTTTTGGGTTCTTGGACTTTTGGGACTTTGGGTGACTTTTCGGTTGCTGGACTCAAGAACCAAAGGGAAAGAACATGGCCCAATTTGCTTGGGATGGGTTTTGCTCATGGGTTGTGTTATGAATCCTGTTGGTGGTGTTCCCCCAACATAATGCCACATTGTTTCTCTCTGTTATTAAAAGGTTTTTTGCTACTCTCAGACTATGTGCTTGCGAGAGGGGAAGTATTGCCTCTTGAAGGCGCCCAGCGGGGGTGGTATATATTTGTCCCAGGTCACTGGGTGGGGGCTCGAGCCAGTTTTGCATTGTGTTATTGGAATGGAACCCCACCCTTGTTGCTGCCAACTCTGTCGGGCAGAAGGGTTACATGTGGTAATTCATTAGACTTATTCCATATTTATCCTGATGGCAAAATATGTTAGCAAGTCACTAGAGAAAACATGACACTTTTTGATAATTGTTATAACAGATCTACCACAAGCCCAGAGAACTGAGATCATCATTTCTGGTTGGAAAATGTTGATGAAGATTAAACACTTGGTGAATTTTTTTTCCCATTTTCTAACCAGCCCAACAAGTAATGTTTATAGCCCAAAAACCTAAGGGGCATTCAGAAGGGGCAGCTCCAGGAATTTAGTAGAAAGTAAATCGTATGGTATTAAAGTGATGAGGAGGCTCTTTCTATAGCACTTAATTTCCAGCAGATTTGGATTCAACAAGACAAATAGAGCATGCTTGCAGGTATCAGTAAAGCTATTGCTACATAGATATCTTCCAAAGCAATTGCATGTTCCATTACATAGTTATTCCCCACCCTTGCCTCAACCAGTGGTTCGAGGCGATAAGTTGAAGATAAACATCTGTCTCTCTGACAGTCAGCGTTGTTTCTTCTCCTTCTCTCTCTTCTCTTTACAGATGCGGCTGTAGGTAAGACCTGTGACCCGTGACTGGCCCTGGCTGCCACTCACATGGACAGCCCCGAGGCTGTGCCCAGGGCAGCCTTTTATAGGCATGCCCAGAAAACCCCTTAGAAAAGGCGGGAAGCCCTTCTGGGAAACCCCTTAGGAAAACTGGTTCTGACTGGAACTTGTTTACAACTTCCAGGAGAACTAAAAGAGCGGGAAAATGGACCTATCGTGCAAAACTCCTACCCGCATCTCACTAGAGGGGCAGGGGAGTGGGATGGGGCCAGCTGGCCAACAGGAGGTGGAGGGGCAGGGCTGGTTCCGTGATGACATCAAGAATGCTGCGCAGGCTATGCACGCTGTCCCCAGGGAACACCTCCTTCACCAGGGTCTCCTTCCTATCCTGCAACACAGCAACACCCTCCTTAAGGAGCCCAATCACCCAACCTTGCCATCCCTGCCACCAAAACTCACTTGGCACCAGGTTCTGTGGAGGCCTGCTCCATGAGCCCCTCCCTGGAAGGGAGGGAGCCCCAGAGGAGCCTCCATGCCGACAGCCACAGTGATCCCGAAGGGCAGGGATGCTTGACAGTTGGCCTCAGCCATTGTGTCCCATAAGCCCAAGGTGTCCCCAGGTGCAGGGGACTACCTAGCCAAGCGGTGCAGAGCACTGGGGCCAAAACCAGCCTCCCCAGCTGTCTTGGGGCAGGAGGGGCTGCTGGTGGCTGCTGAGCAGACGAGTGCCTCCAGTAGATGGACACAGCAGGGTGGGCTGGGACATGCCCCCCTCACCTGCTGGGTCAGGAAGAGCTCCAGCTTGCCAGCCTGCACCACGTAGATGCTGGTGTCAGGCTGGCCAGGCCAGAAGATGTACTCACCCTGTTGGAACTGCTGGAAGATCATGTGCTTACAGAGCTCCAGGAACAGCGGCTTCTCAAAATGGGCTAGCACCCTGCAAGGAAGGGCGGGTCATGGTGGGCAGAAGGGGGAGCAAAGTCTTCAGCAACTCATGGCAGGGACTTGGGGCTCATGTCATGAGGGTCCCTTGGGGCCCAACCCAAGCTCCTGCATCACATGGGCCAGAGCACCCGCCCAGAGCCCAGCTGGCTAGGCAGGCTCTGTCAATCATCCCCCCACCGCCCCTCTCAATGCATGGGGGAGTTGGAGCTGCCCCAGAGGGTCAAGCCTCCAGTGACACTACCCTGCTCCAGGATCCCAGTGCCCACAAGATGTCACCCCTGGGGACAGAGATCTCTCCCTGACCCCAAACACAGCCGCTTCTGGGGAAGAGTCTGTCTGATGCAATAGCCCCACAGCAACACTGCTGGGACTCAGCCAGGACTAACGCTATGCTGGGTCCCCACCACGAGCCCACAAGGGCACTTGCTCTCACTCGACAGAGTCTGCCTCCAGCTGCCCTACCCTGGGGAGCACTAGCTCTGTATCAGCCAAGAGGGAAGAGTGCTCCCTACTGGATAACCAGGGCCACCATTCCTGCTGCTCCAGAGCATTCTTGGCAACTCTCCCACCTATGGTCTGCCTGGGCTGGAGCCTGCACAGCTTAGGCCAGTGGTTCTCAATCTGTGGTCCGCAAGACCCCTGGAGTCCACACATTATGCCTAAGGGGTCCACAAAGGACAGGTTAAAAACAGACTGAACAGAATTAAGCTGTATGTACAGACAGATTTCCCAAGGGGTCTGCACCTCCATCCAAAATTTCCAGAGGGATCCGCAAATGAAGAAAGGTTGAGACCCACTGGACTAGATGTTCTGACAGGTTCACATAGTGTCCAGCCCACCTGTCCAGGTTTTCCCAGGACCACACTGGGAAATCAGTTGGACAGAGTGCTCCATTACACATAGCCAGCTGGCCAGGTCATGGGCTCAGGATCATCCCAGCTCTCCTGGATTTTGAACCTCAGAGGTGCCCACCCTAGGTCAAGCTTGCTTGCGGGGAGGGGGAAACGTGGCTGCAGCTGAGTCTGGGCTCGGGGCCCCGGTGCATGGGGGCACTCACTGGATGTTCTTCAGCATGTTCAGCACCTCGGATGGAAAGCGGGAGTTGGCCACGTCAAACTCAGTCAGATCTGCTTCCAGCACCAAGGGCTCCTTCGGCTGTAGGATGGGCGGCTCCTTCTTGATGCGCAGGATCCTGGGCACAAGGACAGACCGGGGAGGGGACAGACAGGGCCAACCAGAGAGTTGCCTGCAGGGGCAGATTCCCCCCCACACCCCCAGGGCAGGAAAGAATCTGCATCATGCATCAAGAGGCAGGACTTGTTCCTGAGCCATGGCACTCACTCATGCCAAGGGCCCCAGCCAGAGAGCTGAGCAGCACCAAGCCGCAGGCTGGTCCGGTGCCGGTCAAGTGTTCTGGGGGTGGGTTCTCGAGGCTGGTGTCCAGGATGGGGTGCAGCTGCTTTGCAGGGCAAGGAGAGGTCAGAGTTAGTGCTAATGGCTTAGGGGGGAAACATACGACTCACTCCCGCAGCAGGGCTGGGACCATGGGTGCCTCCACTACCCCTCATGGCAGGACTGGGCCAGCCCCAGTTGACTCACACCATGGAGGGCGAATGAACCCACTTACTTTTTGGCAATGTTCAACATCTTGAGCTTCTTCTTCATGCGGGGCCGGGAGGTGCTGGAGATGGTTGTGTCCACAAGGGAGGAGGTGGACTGGGACATATAGAGACAGCCCAGGTAAGCCACCAGCTACTTCTGCAGACAGCGCCCGCTGGAGCCAGCCATCTGGGCGAGGAGAGTCGGCACTCAGCCAACCATGTGCTGCCAGCGAGCAGGCAGGAGACACAGTAGGGGAGTCCTCATGGAACTGGCCTTCTCCTGCAGGTCACCCCTGTCACGGAGTGTGGGGGAGTCCAGGCCCTGCACCCCTCTTCCTGGAATTCACTGAGACTCTCAGCCAGCCAGTAAAACAGAAGGTTTATTGGACAACAGGAACGCAGTCCAAAACAGAGCTTGTGGGTACACCCAGGACCCCTCAGTCAAGTCCTTCTGGGGGAGCAGGGAGCTTAGACCCCAGCCCTGGGGTTCCCTGTGTTCCTCCATCCAGCCCCAAACTGAAACTAAACCCACCCAGCAGGTTCCCTGCTGCAGTCTCCGTCCACATTCCTGGCAGAGGTGTCACCTCCCCCTCCCCCTCCTGGCTCAGGTGACAGGCTCTCAGGTCTCCCATCCCCAGGGCACATTCCCAGGTCAACACTCCCCCCTCCCTGCTGAGCCACATCCTCACAACCCCGCCCCAGTGCCAGCCCTCCCAGCTCCTGGTGCCTGGTTCCCTGCCCCCCTGAAGCCACAAAGGCAGTCAGATGATGGGCCTGGGGCAGAGGCCTTGGGAAAGCCTAGCGCCCTGCTGCCTCGCCCCGACCCGCTCAGCAAGCAGCTCAGTGTGGGGGGCTGCTGGACAGGACTCCCAGTGGTAGGAACAGGGTCCTGCTCACATCTCTGGGATTAGTGACCCCACAGGACCCAGACCCAGACCCAGACCCAGGCTCTGGCAGAGCTATCTGCTGCTATGCCCCAGTTCCTGGAAACATGTCCCAGCTGGGCTGCAGCATGCCCCCCGCAGGAGCCCATCTCCTGCCACTGCTCCCAGCTGGAGTTCACTCCCCACTCCCAGCTCTGCCCCAGCTCACCCTCACTGCTTCCTGCAGAGACAACCAGCACCAGGAGACCCGCCCCTGCTTCCCAAACTGACCCAGAAGACCCCCCCGCTTTCACGTCTGGGCCAGCGTTGCCCCCCTTTGCCCCCAGGCAGGGCCAAGTGGGTGGGGGGAGCAGGGAGAAGAGGGGCTGGCAGAGGCTGGGGATGTTAGTGCTTTGAAAACACTCTCCCCACCTTTGGAGCATGGGCCTGGATAGGTCCCTGTCACCAGCCAGACTGTCCCCTTGGGGCAGGTGCCTGGGGCCCTCCCATGCTGAGCCTGTCCCTCCCTCCAGGCAGGGCCCAGCTCCTGGCTGCCTGGGCAGACAGCCACATGCCCTGCCCTGTCTGCTAACCCCACTGCTGTTACTTAGTGTGACAAAGCTCTGGAAGGTGTTCATGAGCTGTCTGCACCTAGCACCCTGGCACCACTACCCGCAGGGGGAAAGAATTCATTCTCTCCCTAGGCCATGGGAGAGCTGGCCAGGGATCTGAGACAGAGTTGCTCGGACTTTCTGGGCTGGAATCAACATATCTGAGCAGCAGACCCTCAGTGCCTGGAGGCAGACACCTGGTTCAGAGGCAGGTGAGCACAGAGTGGCTGGGTCCGGAGAACAAAACCAGGTGGCTGGGGGAAGAGCTGAGCTGGGGGGAGAGCCTATGTCTACACTGCAAGAAAAGACCTATGGCCTAACCCCAGCTGACCCAGGTCGGCTGACTCAAGCTGCGGGGCTAAAAATTGCAGTGTAGATGTTTCTGGCTGGAGTCTGTGCTCTGGGGCCCTCCATCCCTTGTGGGGTTTCAGAGCCCAGGCTCCAGCCTGGGCCCAAATGCCTGCACTGTGATTTTTAGCCCTGAGAGCCCAAGTCAATTGGCCCGGGCCCAGCCTCGCAGCAGTGGGTTTTTCATTGCAGTATAGACGTGTCCCCAGACACACAGCGCTGACCTGAGGCAGACAAAGGGACAGGGAAAGGAATGGTTCCTACAACAATTTGGCTTGAGGGAGGCCTGGCGCTGGTCAGCCTGAACTCGGTCTCCACGTTTTCTTCTCTATGCCAAGCTAGGATCTCTCAGAGCCCTTGAGCCGAGTAATAAACTGTCCCCTGGCTTGAACAGGCTCCTGCCTCACTGAGCACAGTGCCCCGAAGGGCACAGCACAGGCCTCCCTCAGGAGTCTGGCTGGGACGTTGCACTATCCATGATTTTATGAAAATATGCTAATGAGTAGGAATATAATGTAACTGGAATATGCTTCATGGAAAAGGTCTCTTGTAAGGTATCATTACAAAGCTTACAATCTACCGAGTGTGGGCATCCTATTTGCATAAATGTATCACTCTTGTATCTGAAACTAGAAATATGAAATCTAACTCTGAGGGCCTATAGTAATTATGCGAAGAGTGAGCCGTTAATGGTGGTTTGGAATCTTGATGGCTCTCATCAGCCAGGACAGTTGACTATGGATGGCTCTGTTTGCAGGACGGCCTTCCTGTGAGTCAGGCTGGGAGGAATGAAGGTTTGGAGTCTCACAGGAAATGTGACCATGTCACCTGCTACTGGAATCCATCTTAAACTTGGTGCTTTTCCACTTAGAAGGTGGGGGTGGGTGGGGACCCAGAGAGACAAAAGATTCCCACCTTGTGCCAAAGCCATATAAGTGGGTGGAACAGAACAAAGGGGGCTGCAATCATGAGAAATCCCCTAGCCACCACCTGAGCTGGAACAAGGCCTGTTCCAGGGGAAAGAACTGTGCCCAGACTAGGAAGGCGTCCAGTCTGTGAAAGAAACGTATTGAAACATCTCTGAGGGTGAGATTTTATCTGTATTCAGTTGTATTGCTGTATTACAGATAGATTTGCGGGTTTTATTTTATTTTACTTGGTAATTCACTTTGTTCTGTCTGTTACTACTTGGAACCACTTAAATCCTACTTTCTGTAATTAATAAAATCACATTTTACTTATTAATTAACCCGGAGTATGTATTAGTACCTGGTGGGAGGAGGAGGGGGGAAACAGCTGTGTATATCTCTCTATCAGTGTCATAGAGGGCGAACGATTTCTGAGTTTACCCTGTATAAGTGTTATACAGGGTAAAACGGATTTATTTTGGGGTTTGGACCCCTTTGGGAGGTAAGCATCTGAGTGTTAAAGACAGGAACACTTCCTAACCTGTTTTCAATTGAGCCTACAGCAGTTAGGGGACGTGGTTCAGAGCTGGGTCTGGGTTTGCAGCAGGCTAGTGGGTCTGGCTCAAACCGGGTAGGGCATCGAAGTCCCAAGCTGCCAGGGCAGGAAAGCAGGGGCAGAAGTAGTCTTGGCACATCAGTTGGCAACCCCAAGGGGGTTTCTGTGATCCATCCCGTCACATTGACTCAGCCAAATTTGCTGCAGAGAGACAGGCAGGGCTGGCACCCAAGGACCACGTTTTGGGCCTACACTGTGTAATTGTGTGGTCCTTGGGACCCATCACACTGAAGGGGTCACTCCCAAAGGACTGGTTATGGGGGGCATAGGCTAGACCCTGTGGCTCTGTGACAGGGAAGATGACCAGGAGACCAGGCCCACCTGCAATGATTCACCTGCCAGAGCTCTTACTCCTCAGCTGCAGTGGGAGGAGTGCAGCATGGGTTGGGGGAGGTGCCATGGGGCACAGGCCAAGGCCAGGACTCAACACCCTGTGGCAGAACAATCTCTGCAGCTTGGAGGCCCTGGCTGTACTAGCCGGGAGCCACCACCCTGTCCAACACCAGTGTCTAATTGTGAAATTGAACTACCCCCAGAGACGCCCTTCAGCTGGGCAGGGAGGGGACAGGGATTGGAGCACTACACCAGAGCTGGCAGAGCCATCAACGCTTTTACTGCCAGCACCCACTGACTCCCCAGCCTGGGCCAGCGCATTGTGCTCTGCCCCAGCCCCATACCTTGCGCATGATCTTGCGCCCTTAGAACTGCACTTTGTCCCGCTTGCGGAATTGATACTTGGGCATCTCCTGAGCCTGAACCTCTGAGAGAGAGGGAGACATGAAAGGTTACCAGGGCAGGGAACCCAGGGCCCCACCCCAGCAAGGGTTGGAGCCTGCCCCCTTCCCCACCAATCTGACTCCCTGCTTGCACTCCCCATCCCAACCCACCTCCCAGCCCAGGGAGAGGCCTTGGGGGTACAGATGGCAGAGTCCTGCCTGCCCCCGCTCCCCACTCCAGCCCCAGGAAGCTGGGCTGCCCGCAAAGAACCCCAGGAGCTTTATGCCCTTTCCAACCAGTCCCTGGATACCCCTCACAATCCCTTTGTATGTTGGGAAACTGAGGCACAGGGCAGTGAGTCAGTAGGAGAGAACCCAGGAGTCCTGCTTGCCAGCCCCCTGCTCTAGCTATACAGGCATGCAGACACTAAGCCCAAGATGGCCTGATGGGCAGCAGCGTGCCTGAGCCATGGCTGCGAAAGGGATCAGATTTGCTCCCTGCAGGGATGGGCACTTACTCTTGTGGCGCAGCCAAGGGACCAGCACCAGGGTCAAGGTGGCGATGAACAACATGGAAACACCAATGCCAATCATGACACCCAGCACCTATGGGAAGAGGCATGTTCCAGACCAGGCTTCCAGACAGGCCGCAGGTGGGTCATGCTCTGGGGGCCTGAACAGGGCAGGCGAGAGTAGCCCTCGCCCTGTGGAGCAGTTGTGTGGACGTGGAAATTCAGGCAATATTTATGAGGCAATATGAGGCAATATGAGCAGTATGTGCCTCAGTTTCCCTGTGGGCTTTGTCCTGCTGTGCAGCGAGTGGGAAAGAGAAGGCACAAAGTGTCTGACTCAAGAAGCCACCTGCCTGGAGACCAGAATTCACATGAACTGAACCGATCCTACTGTCAGGGAGCCACAGTACAGTGCTAGGCCCCCAGCTTTGGACCACTCTCTTGGAGGAACCCCTTCAATGTGGAGACCCCAGGGGAGATGTGGGGGGACGTGCAGTCATGTGCCCACCCCTCGATTTCTACCAGGGTTCAGACCAGACCTTTAATTTGTGCCCCGGCCCGAGCTACAGAAAGGCGTTGCCTCTGCCCGGCAGAAATCCGGGAGGGCTCAGGGCAGCGGGGATGGTCTCCGAGGCTGGCCCCCAGGGCGTGTCTCCCTCAAGCAGCTTGCCCGGCTCCATCACTGTGGCCCTGAGGGGCTCCAAGCACATCACAAGCCACAGCGCCCTGCTGGGAGCGAAGTGGGGATCCCCCATAGAGAGAGGGGGAAGCCTTGGCCATTTAACCTCCTGCAGCTGTGTGGGCACGTGTGTGCGCCGGGGCTGCACCAGCACCAGTGTCCAACCTCGCGGAGTCCACCCCGGAGCCAGGAATAGAGCATGGGGAGCTGCATCCCGCGGCCAAAGGCCAGGCAGGACTGGGAGCCTGCGGCCAAAGGTGGGGCTGGCAGAGGAGGGTGGGCGGGGGGCGGGCAGGAGTCATAGAATCATAGAATATCAGGGTTGGAAGGGACCTCAGGAGGTCATCTAGTCCAACCCCCTGCTCAAAAGCAGGACCCATCCCCGATTAAATCATCCCAGCCAGGGCTTTGTCAAGCCTGACCTTAAAAACTTCTAAGGAAGGAGATTCCACCACCTCCCTAGGCAACGCATTCCAGTGTTTCACCACCCTCCTAGTAAAAAAGTTTTTCCTAATATCCAACCTAAACCTCCCCCACTGCAACTTGTTGAGCTGGTTCTGAGCTGGGAAGTGGCCCTGCATGGCACTGAAGAAGGCACAGCGAGTGACTGGGAGGCCGTGCTGCAGCCCACAGGGCGTATGGCATGATACCCCCATGTGTCACCTCTGCTGCCAAGGTTCCTCCAGGGCAGGCCACGGAACTGCACCGCCCCCTGAGGCCGAACTGCTGCGGTGCCGGCAGCACTCCGGCTTCACCCCCTGAGCTGTGCTCAGCGAGTCCAACGGAGAGATTCCTGGCAGAGTCCACTCCGTAGGGACCAATGCACCAGAGACACTCACCCAGGCGGGTTGATTCGGGAGCTGGAACCCAGCATGGGAAGTGCTCGCTTCACCATGAGCCTTAAAGCACAGGCAGTTCCCGCCAGCCCAGAGCAATGCCATGCCATGCCATGCCATGCCATGCCAGCTGTCTCTGACTCCCTTCCTTGGGCCAAGCAGTGAGAGCTCCCAGCCTCTTCCAGAAGCGCACTCTTTTCCCCCTACCTCCCACCACCCAGTCCTTTGGTCTCGAGCCAGGGTCTCTGCTCAGCTTCCCTGCTGACAGGCGGTGGGGCACTGGTTGCCAGTTGTCCATGTCCTGGTGACCGGGGTTTTCCACTGATATGGGTCGGCCTCAGCCAGTCCTGTCGAATGACCACTTCAATCTGCTCAGACAGCAAGGACACACACACACACTCCTTCCCCTCCTCCCTCTCATGTCTCTCAGTCTGCCCTGAGAGCAAAAAATCCTTTTCTCTCGCTGGGTAGCCATGCAAAATATAGGGGAAACTGAGGCTAGTGGAATTCCAAAATATTACAAAAAATTCCCATTTTGTCACACCTGCCCCTGTGGTGTAGGAGCCCAAAGAGACAACAGAGCCCCAAGGACTGGGCCGTTCACAGTTAAGCTGAGGCAGGCTGGGCATGGGCATGCAGCCTGGCTGGAGACCAGGGGAACAGATGGCTGCAGAGTGCTTCTGGGAGCAGAGACTCCAAATGGGGAGACCACGACGACGGAGCTCAAAGGATCAGGACGTGTCACAGCCCTGGCTCCCACCAAGACAAAATCCTCTCAACCCTTGCACCCCACTTCCTGGGGAAGGTTTGGTAAAAATCCTCACCAATTTGCATAGGTGACCAGAGACCCAAACCCTTGGATCTTAGAACAATGAAAAAGCATTCAGTTTTCTTACAAGAAGACTTTTAATAGAAGTAAAAAAGAATCACCTCTGTAAAATCAGGATGGTAAATACCTTATAGGGTAATTAGATTCAAAACATAGAGAATCCCTCTAGGCAAAACCTTAAGTAATAAAGAGTCACAAAAACAGAAATATCCATTCCATTCAGCACAGCTTATTTTCTCAACCATTTAAAGAAATCATAATCTAACACATCTCTAGCTAGATTACTTACTAAATTCTAAGATTCCAGTCCTGTTCTGTCCCCAGCAAAAGCATCACACAGATAGACCCAGACCCTTTGTTTCTCCCCCACTCCAGCTTTGAAAGTATCTTGTCTCCCCATTGGTCATTTTGGTCAGGTGCCAGCAAGGTTATCCTAGCTTCTTAACCCTTTACAGATGAAAGGGTTTTTCCTCTGGCCAGGACGGATTTTAAAGGTGTTTACCCTTCCCTTTATATTTATGACAGCTGGCTTCTGTGAGTCATTTTCTTAGGCACCTAACTCTCCTCCCTCTGCCTGCCTAGCGTGGGGTGAGGGTTCCACTGGGCACCAGGCCCCTCGGCATCAGGGTCTGCAATGCTGGAGTCCCTTTGTGGATCTCACCCTCGGTTCAAACCCAAAGAGACGATGCAGCCAGTCTCTGAGCAGCGAGTGGCACACGTGAAGCGCAGCATGTCACAGCTCCTCCTTGTGGCTCATCCACATAGAGGACACCAGTCTACTAGTGCCGCGGCTCCATGGAGTCACTTGCTTAACTGAAGTGGCCACAGTCTGTGCACTGCTGCTGAAGGTCCATGGCTCCGCACTTGCCGCGGCTGGGGTTGCTACCCCAGGGCTGCATCCCCAGAGGGTGATGGTCAGCGTCACAGCGCCTAGCAAATCATTGGGATTCACAAAGCTGGAATTTGGCATCTAGGCTCCCTGTGCAATGACGGGCCTCTGAATGGGAATCCCAAAAGCCAGCAGGCTGGGCAGCGCCTCACTAAGGTCCCTTATGTGGGGTGCTGAGCCAAGGGGTGTGCGTTAAGTCCTGCCCCTCTCCCGGGCCAGGTGCCTAAATCCTGGCTGCAGGGAGGTGCCTCCCTCTGCTTGGCGTTCTCAGCTGTGAGCCCTCGCCTGGCGTTAGGCTTCTCTGCAGGAGCCCGATCCAGCAGGTGAGCTCTGAGCCCCACGTGCCAGAGGGGCCCTGCAGAGCGTGAGGCTGCAGGGCATGTGCCCAGCGGCAGCACATGGGCACTTTGGGAACTCTAATTGCAGAAAGGTGGGTGCTGAGTGAGTTTAGCCACCTCCCGTGCTCAGCCGCAGCTGACCGGGGCCTTTGTGAATCCCAGTGGGGCCCGATTCTGCAGTTTAGGTGCATAAAGTGGCAGTTGGGCACCTAAATCCCTTTGTGAATCTAGCCTGCAGAGTCTGTCACTGGAATAACAGACCTGGGCACAGCTGCAGCCGGCCGGCTCGGCTGACTCGGGCTAGGGCTGCAGGGCTAAAAGTTGCCATGCAGAAGATCGGGCTCATGCTGGAGCCCAGCTCTGGGTCCCTCCCTCCTCGCAAGGTCACAGACCACGGGCTCCAGGCTCAGCCTGAATGTCTGCGTAGGAATTTTTAGCCCCGCAGCACAAGCCCGAGTCAGCCGAGCAGGGGCCAGCCGCAGGTGTTGAATTGCTGTGTGGATTTATCATGGGTTTTCCCCTTTGGTCTGGAAGCTGGGCTGCATGCCTCACCAGATCCGGCTCTCGTCACACTGCTGCTTCTTCCTAGAAGGATCCAAGGAAGAAGCGTCTGGAATTCTGCTTGCAAGCCTGGGGTCCACACTGTAAGAAGGAGGTTGGAAAATTGGAGAAGGTTCAGAAAAGAGCTACAAGAATGATCTGAGGCCTGGAAAACCAGCCTGATGGCAGAGACTGAAGCACTTTGCCCAAGAGGTGGTGAAGAAGTGACTGGTATAAAAGCACCTGTGTGGGGGCAGATTTCTGGGAGCAGAGCGCGCTCTAATTGAGCAGTCAAAGGCAGAGCAAGATCTGATGGCTGGAAGCTGAATCTTGACAGGTCCAAACTGGGAATAAAGCCCACGTGTTTCACATCCAGGGGAACCAACCAGGAGACCAACTTCCCCAGACTCTCCACTTTGAGTCTTGGCACCAAGACTGGATCTTCCTCCAACATCTGCTCTAATTTCCCACAAGTCCCTGGGCCGGATGCAGGAATCCCTGGGGGAGGCTCTTTGGCCTGTGTAGTGCAGGAGGCCAGACTAGATGATCCGAATGGCCCATCTAGTGTTGGCATCTCTGAGAAGAGCATCCCTTGGCCCCTGCAGTGTTTGGCCCTGGAAGGAAACCCAGAAAGGAGAAGCAGACTCAAAAACTCTTACCAGAGGCTCTCCAGAACAGCCCTGGGGTCTGGCCATAGGTTCATATTGGTTTTGATTTGATCCAAGCTAGATCCCCCATCCCCAGCTGTCCCACCTGGACCACCCTGAGCGGGAAGCCTGTAGTGTGCTGGATGCTAAGCAAGCCCAGCTGCTGTGTGGAGGGAGTCCAAGGAACCAGCAGCTCCTGTTGGTGATGCAGAACCAGAGCAAGGAGCAGCAAGGAGCCTTCTGGCCTCACTCTATCTGCTTCTGCCTGACGCAGAGCCCAGGAAGAGGTTTCGTGGAACCCATTCACCCCATTCCTGGACCAGCTGCAGCAGGAAGGGACCGTGAAGGCTGCTGGACAAGGCTGTGGAGCAGCAGGGGTCTGTGCCCTCCACCACTTCTGGCGACGTGCCTCTAGTAGGGGAAGGGGATGGGGGCTTGGGAAAGACATCCAGATATTCCCCATTTAACCACTGCAGGGGAAGGTGTCCTGGGACTAATGGAGCATCACAGGAACAAAGAAAGGCAGGCAGGCAGCAGGCCCAGTGAAGGCTCCATGCTGGTTCATGGCTGTGGCTCCAACACAGATCGGCCCAAGGTCAGCACCCAGAGCACTAGTAAAATGGCCGGGACAAGTGGGCACTCCCTCCATCGGCCGATGCCTTTGAAACAGCCCCTTCGGGAATCCCCACCTCCAAGGGCCACTGTCAGTTCCTGGGTTTCATTTGCCCCAGCCCCAGCTGGGTTCGGCAGGCTGCTGTGGAGGACAGAACTCCATGCAGGGGGTGTGACGAAATGGGACTGTTCTTAATGGTTCCTCTGAATAGTGTGGGGGTGCCTCAGTTTCCCCTATGCAGTTCTTAAGTATCTAGGTGGTGGGGTAAGGGTGTATGATCATTGCAGAGCCCTAGAGGGCAGGTGTGTGCAGGGGTCTGGACACAGAGAATGGCCAACACTCTGTTTCCTGGCAACTGATGGCCTGGGCCCTTCCCCCCTGCAAGGTGAGAGTTAAAGGGTCTGAGAACAAAGGAATCCGGTGACCTCCTGGCCCAGGAAAGGGACAAAGCCCAGAGGAGGAGGGGCTGGAGGGAGTTTCAGTTTGGGGCTGGCTGGAGACATGGAGTGAAGGGCAGACATGGTTGTCTGGCTCACTGCCCCCCAAAATGGTGAGGTTGAGGGGTCCCGTTCTCTGCACCTGCAAGTTCTGTCTTACACCCTGTTCCTGTCGTCTAATAAACCTCTGTTTTACTGGCTGGCTGAGAGTCCCGTCTGACTGCGGAGTTGGGGTGCAGGACCCTCTGGCTTCCCCAAGACCCCGCCTAGGCGGACTGGCTGTGGGAAGCGCACGGAGGGGAAGAGGATGCTGAATGCTCTGAGGTCAGACCCAGGAAGGTGGAAGCTGTGTGAGCTGTGTGTCCTGAAGACAGGCTGCTCACAGAACGGCGACTGTCCCAGAGTCCTGCCTGGCTTCATGGGGAGCACTTGCAGAGCATCGCCCAGGGACTCCGTGACAGGGCTGGCTGGGGACGAGGAGTGAAGGGCAGACGTGGTTGTCTGGCTCACTGCCCCCCAAAATGGACCCAGCTGAGGGGTCCTGTTCTCTGCACCTGCAAGCTCTGTCTTAGACCCTGTTCCTGTCGTCTAATAAACCTCTGTTTTACTGGCTAGCTGGGAGTCCCGTCTGACTGCGGAGTTGGGGTGCAGGACCCTCTGGCTTCCCCAAGACCCCGCCTAGGCGGACTTGCTGTGGGAAGCGCACGGAGGGGAAGAGGATGCTGAATGATCTGAGGTCAGACCCAGAAAGGCGGAAGCTGTGTGAGCTTTGTGTCCTGAAGACAGGCTGCTCACAGAAAGGAGACTTCCCCAGAGTCCTGCCTGGCTTCATGGGGAGGAGTTCAAGAGCATCGCCCAGGGACTCCATGACCAGGACGGGGGCTCAGATGCAGGCTGCCGGGAGGGGACGGGGTCTCCGGAGCAGGCTGCAGGCAGGGGACGGGCGCTAGGGCGCAGGCAGCAGGCAGGGGACGGGGCTCGGGCGCAGGCTGCAGGGAGGGGACGGGGGCTCGGACGCAGGCTGCAGGGAGGGGACGGGGGCTCGGGCGCAGGCTGCAGGGAGGGGACGGGGGCTCGGGCTGCAGGCAGGGGACGGGGCTCGGGCGCGGGCTGCAGGGAGGGGATGGGGGCTCAGACGCAGGCTGCAGGCAGGGGACGGGGGCTCGGGCGCAGGCTGCAGGGAGGGGACGGGGGCTCGGGCACAGGCTGCAGGGAGGGGACGGGGGCTCGGGCGCAGGCAGCAGGCAGGGGACGGGGCTCGGGCACAGGCTGCAGGGAGGGGACGGGGCTCAGGCGCAGGCTGCAGGCAGGGGACGGGGGCTCGGGCTGCAGGCAGGGGACGGGGCTCGGGCGCGGGCTGCAGGGAGGGGACGGTGCTCGGGTGCGGGCTGCAGGGAGGGGACGGGGGCTCAGACGCAGGCTGCAGGCAGGGGACGGGGGCTCGGGCGCAGGCTGCAGGGAGGGGATGGGGGCTCAGACGCAGGCTGCAGGCAGGGGACGGGGGCTCGGGCGCAGGCTGCAGGGAGGGGACGGGGGCTCGGGCGCAGGCTGCAGGGAGGGGACGGGGGCTCGGGCTGCAGGCAGGGGACGGGGGCTCGGGCTGCAGGCAGGGGACGGGGCGCGGGCTGCAGGGAGGGGACGGGGGCTCGGGCTGCAGGCAGGGGACGGGGGCTCAGACGCAGGCTGCAGGCAGGGGACGGGGGCTCGGGCGCAGGCTGCAGGGAGGGGACGGGGGCTCGGGCACAGGCTGCAGGGAGGGGACGGGGGCTCGGGCGCAGGCAGCAGGCAGGGGACGGGGCTCGGGCGCAGGCTGCAGGGAGGGGACGGGGCTCAGGCGCAGGCTGCAGGCAGGGGACGGGGGCTCGGACGCAGGCTGCAGGGAGGGGACGGGGGCTCGGGCGCGGGCTGCAGGGAGGGGACGGGGGCTCGGGCGCGGGCTGCAGGCAGGGGAGGGGGGCTCGGGCGCAGGCTGCAGGCAGGGGACGGGGGCTCGGGCGCAGGCTGCAGGGAGGGGATGGGGGCTCGGGCGCAGGCTGCAGGCAGGGGACAGGGGCTCGGGCGCGGGATGTGGTCCGAGCTGGGTTCTGCAGTGTGGGCATTGGCTCTGTAAGAGCCAGTGCTCTCGCCTGTGCGGGGTCTGGTCGTTGCTCTCCTGCACAGGAAGGCAGCACTCAGAGGACTGTTGAGGCCAGGCTGTTGCTTTGCTGCCATTTCACCTCTGTTGCCCGCGCAGTGAGGATGGTTTTGTTCCAGCCTGGGGGAGGGTTCAAGGCGAGGTGCCCTCATTGTCAGTGCTCCTCTCTGGGCACAGGAGTCGCTGTGACTGACTGTACCCCTGAGTTCACCCCTTGTGCACTATTGTCATAATCTTTGTACAAGGATGACTGGGGAAGGCTCCTCTGAAAACTCGTCTGCTGGTCACTGTTGTCTTGGTCAATGTGGTGGCAACATTGTTGCCGTTATAAGATTGCACAGCATGGTGTTATTGGCCCCTGTTCCAAACCACAGCCTGCACAAACAGCTGTTGGCAACCAGCTCTGTCCTTAACAAAGGTGTGACACCATCCCTCCAAAGAGCACCCTGTCACCCTCAGAGCCAGCATAGTTCTGATATTTCATACAAAGCCTGCCATGGAAGGTATGATTTGAAAAGTCATGATCTGCTGGAACCCATTGTTCTGCCCAGATATGTCTGCCATTGGGGGGTATGAGATTTTGCTGTTTGTGCAGGGAGCTGGGAGCCCCAGGGCGCCCTGTTTAACCCTGGGACTCGGTGCCTCGCCAAGAGGCCCTGCAATGAGCGTTGGGCTGAAACCCAGCCAGCTTGGTTAAATCAGGCCCACAACAGGGTCAGATGGAGCGAACAGGCCAAAGTGAAAGCAGAGCCTCTCCCCAAGCCCCTGGGAAAGAGTGACCTGCCTTGCGGGGCGAGTGTGCAATTCCTAGCTTCTCCCTCCCTCCCGCCTGCTGTTAACGGGAGGCAAACAGAGACTGCAATAAACCCCTCTGGTAGGAACGAGCCTGCGCCGCTGGGGAACGGAGCCACCCGGAGCGGATTAAAAGCCCTAGTCCCAGAGCCAGAGCAAGCGCTCTCCTCTGGACAGCGGTTGGGGACGTCATACAGGGCGGCTTTTGGGCCCAGGGTTCTCATCCTGGCGCTTCAGCTGCTAGTTACCTAGGGCCTCCTCTTCTGCAGTGCTGAGTCCCACAGCTGCACTGAAGTCACTGGGGCAGATCCACTGCTCATGTCAGTGACCACGGCTCCTTGAACAGGGCTGGAGAATGTGCTGTGCCCCTGAACAGGGCTGGGAAAAACTGCCCCAGCTGAGGTCTGCCCCGGTGGGAGCTGTGAGGAGCCCAGTGTACTGGAAGCTGCTGCTGCCCCGGGGTTTGTGATGGAGAATGTGGGGTGACGGGAGGGGGGCAATTCAGCACAAACAGCTCCTTTCGATTTCCTCCCAGCCACCCCAGCATGCCTGGGGACTCCCCTCCCCAATCAATCAAAGCCCAAGACGGGGATCTGACGCTCGACATAAAGTTACTCCTCTGCCAGCTGATGTAACCCACGCACCTTCTGGGTGTGGTGTTGTGTCCCATCGAGTGGCACCAAGACCATTCGAGAGAGAGATAAGATGAGTCTGCTCTGCAGCCGTCGCTACCAGCCAGGGGGCTTTCAGCTCATGCAATAGAGGCTCATGCACTAAGCTCCAGAGGCCCCAGGTTTGATCCCCACCCGCCGACGACCAGGGTCTGTGGGAGTGACGCTGGCGTGGCTGGCAAGGGGCAGCAGGAAGGGTTTCCACTGAGCGTTAAGGGAAAGGAACTTGCTGGCTGTGGCACGGTGCAGCAGGCTGGTTGGCACACTGGGAAAGGAAGATGGAGGAGAGCTCCAGCCCTGGCTGGTTCCCAGCTCTTGTCTTGGCTTTGTAAAAGGCTGACAGACGTAGTGCGAGGTTTGAAAGCGAACACACCGTGTTCTGGGCCTGGAGCAGTGGCTGGGAAGCGTTCCCAATCAACAACCGCGCCGGGATCCCTGTAATCCGCACCAGAGTGCAGCGGGAAGGGAGGGAGCTGGAGGGCCTTTGAAAACACAGACAGCTTGATGCCAGCCTTCCCTGGCTGCATGAAGCTATCCTCCAGAACCATGCCACCAAGGGCCCAGTCCTGCAGCGGGACAGCCGGAGGGTTGGTGTCGCTATCCTCCTGTTCTACAGAGGGGGAAACTGAGGCACAGAGCTGGGCCACGTCAGGGCGCGGCTGGGGATGGAGCCCGTCAGATCCTCATGAGCTGCTGTGCGGCTCTAGTGCTTGTGTCTGTGCCAGGTATAAACCCAGGCCCCTTGTGCAGGCCCAGCCGTCCGTCCCCTGGCGGGCAGCAGGGCCCATGCGGGAGCCCCCACGCAGCCCCCCACCACCCTCGGCTGCAAAGCAGCCCCAGCCCCACGGCAGGGTTACGTTCTCCTCCCCTGGCCTGTGTTCTGGCTTCTCCAGGACCCTTCACGAGGCTGGCAGGGGAGCACTGAGCTTGGAGCCTGGCCAGGCTGGAGCTGGCCCAAAGGAAACACCTCCACAGTCTTTCCAGGTGCCACCCAGTCCCCCGGCGCCTGCAGGAAGGTTTGGGGTAATCACACACACGCTGGGTCTCCCAGTCACCAACGCTTTGCCCGGAGCCTGGCTCGGAGGGAAACGCAGACCCAGTCCAGCCAGCCTTGACGTCCCTCTCCGCGGAGCTGGGAACGCGCCTGGAGCTGCCAGCCCAGTCCTGTCTACTCAGCGAACGGCTTGCTGCTGCTCTTTCCCGGGTCTCCTCCTCCCTCCCCAGCCCTGGAGCCAGACGAACACCCACACACAGACCTACTGTGCCCATGGCTGTACAGCGGCTGCAGGGCTGCAGCCATCGCGTCCTGGACATATTCAACGGGAGCCCGATGGGATTGGCCAGGCAAGGAGGGCATGAGCCCTGCCCAGCTAGGATGGGGCACCGTCCCCAGGCTGCTGCATCAAAGCCAGCCCTGGCTAGGAGCGATTCTGCAACCCAGGAGAGATTCTGCAACCATCCGCCTGCTGGAGAAAGACATCAAGGTGAACTTGTCCCAGCTTGGAACTCCCTGTAGCCAATGGGATACATTTGGGTTAGGAAAAAGAAAAGGAGTACTTGTGACACCTTAGAGACTAACCAATTTATTTGAGCATAAGCTCCCAGTGCCAGCTGTGCCAGGGCTTCCAAGACCTTTGGGCCTGGATTGGGGGGATCATGACTAGAGCGGAGCTGGGACCCAGGGACAGGTGAAGCTGCACCAGGCTTGCAGAAGAGCTCATCCTGCAGAGACCTGCATGCAGACCCTGCTTGTTTGGGGAGATTGTTTGGGACAGAGCGGGGTGACTTGGGGGGCTTACAGCAGGGCGGGGGGAAGGCAGGGGGGTAGCAGGGAGGGGGAGAGGTTTACAGTAACTGCAAGCTGTATACACTGCATGGGTGGGGGGGTCAGGAGTGATTTGGGGTGGGACAGTGGGAGGCAGGAGGTGCGGGTGGGTGATACCCCCATGCAGTGGCAGTGCCCCCTGTAGGCAGTACGGGTGCATCCAATGGGCCCTAGAGGAAATATTGTCCAAAGATCGGAGTTCACCAAACCCAGGCTGAGCTAGCCCTGTCCCAAACTGCCCATCCCTTGTGGGTGTGGACTGCAGCCTGGTGCCCCCTGCCCTGGGCCTGGCCATGCTGGGGGCTGAGTGATCCCAGAATGATGCCCAGTGCACACCCCTTCTCCCGGGCAGGGACCCAGCATCTCGTCCCCCAGCCCTCCCCAGAGTCGTCCCCCAACCTCCAGGGCTGGGCGGGGGGTGGGAAAGGCGACCGGCCTGAGCCAAGTTCACAATTATGCAACCAGCCCGTGTGATGCTGCTTATCATCTTACCGCGCAGCCCAAACCCGGCTCACCCGCCACTTTCGTGGCATTTTGTTGCCTGAAATTAAATCTCATTTCCTAATTACTGGGTGGACTCAGGCTGCTGGGCAGGGCTGGGCTGGGCTGGGCTTTAAGAAGAGGGCAGCGTAGTGTGATCAGCATCAGTCACAGAGACAGCCTGTTGGAGAACCCCCCCCCCCCCAAAGCCCGAGACCCCCCTCACCACAGCCAGCCCCCCAGGCTGCATCTAACGAGACCCACTCACCTCCCTCTGCCCTGCAGGAAACTCAGCCTGGCTGGTTCCTACAGGGCCCATCCAGCCCAGTATCCCCTCTCCCTGCTGTGAGGAAACGTCAGGCCCTGCCCACTTGCACGTTCCCAGAATCTGGCCAGCCCAGCGCTGATCGTGCAGAAACGCGCAGTCCTGGACAGTGGTCGCCACAAAGGACTCACACAAACACATTCCAGAAGCGTGGTACAAAAACCACAACATCAAGAATGGCACAAAAACATTCCCCAAGGATAACAAGAACACACTGAGCCCTCCTAAAAGATAAGGTCAAATAGCAACGTAATAAATACAAATGTTTTAATCAAACCAACATGTACAAAAACGTGGGCAATAACTAGCCAGGTCAGAGGGCAGTATCTAAGTCAGAGGGGCAGCTTGTTTGTATCAGGGTATCTCTGAGAGAATGTGTTGGTCCAGCCAAGGGGGAAATGGAAAGTCCTGCCATTCACTGAGCTGTGTCCATTGTCACAGGCATACATGTCTTAGTATCCTCGTAGAGTCTGCCAGGTGCTATTAGCATGCCTTGTCAACAATAAACCTGGCTGGGTGCCTTCGTCCCTTAATGGATCTTGTGGTCATTGGGCGGTTCACTCAAGGTCTGCTGTGCTGGCTGTCTGCACAGAGCTGGGGCAGCACACAGGGAGAACACACACATGCAGTGAAATATCTAACAACAGAGGCAATCAGTAAGGACGTTTTGCAATGGCTCATTTGGTTTCAATGGGCAGGCCCAACACTTTACACTAATTCATGCTTCTCCCCTGTTGGGGGAGTTACACAGGCCATGGCTACACTACAAAATCAAATCGCCCTGCGTGCAGCCGCCACAGTAGTTACAGCACTTGTGTGTGTGTACACCTGGCTCCTTGTGTCTGTGGTGTGTGGTATCGATTGTACTGTCAGTGTGGGGCATTGTGGGACAGTCGATGTAAGCAATGCAGTATGTACACTGACACTGCATTGACCTAACTACGCTGACTGGGGGAAGTGGCATGATTACGTCGGCAAAGCAGGTGAGTTACATCAGCGGGAGCCAAATTTTAGTGTAGACGCAGTGTTAGGTGGACGTAAGCTGCCTTGCAAACTCAGTGGTGTAGAGCAGTTACAGAGGTTTACGATGCAAACGTTCATTTTAACTTTATACCACAGGCTACAGAGGTTATGGGAGAGATCAATCCGGCAAGCAATTCCACAAGTCGAAACACTCCACACACGCTGATCAGCAGCTGTTGTCACACGGCTAACACACAGGCTGGGTCAAGCTCTGCATTTGTCAGTGTTCAGTGAGGCCTAAGGGCCTGGGCATGAGCTGGCACCTGGTCTGCTAGCGTCACAGGACCCATCTAGCCCAGTACCCTGCCCTCTCCCTGCTGCCTCCTTCCCCAAATCAGATCAATGGGGCCAGCCACCCCAGCACCAGCTACTTCAGAGGAAGGTGAAAGAACCCCCTCCTAGTGGCTAATGAGGACATAACCATTCTGGGGAGGGGAGGAAGGGGGGCATATCCCCCTCATCCTGACAGTCAGCAGTGGCCTTGTGCCTTGTTTTCTAAATTCTGTCCTGACACCCTTGCTCCCCCCGCCGCCTGCCATCCTTGTCTGAATCCTGCCAGGCTTGCAATGTCAGTGACATCTAGTGGCAGTGAGTTCCCCTGGCTAATTATGTAACTTCCCTTGACATTTGCTTTCACAGAGTGTCCCATTGCTCTTGCAACACTGGGGCAGGTGAAGGGGGGGGGCAAATAGGAGCACCCCCCTCCTTTCATTATATTCTGTACCTATTTCAGCCCTGCTTCTTTCGCTCCTCTTTTAACTAAAGCCTGAGCTTTTTTGTTGGTAAATTGGCCTTTTTCTTGACAGTGTTGAAGAAAAAATTTGCTTCTTTCTAAACATTTCAGGTTTTTGATGAGCAATTTAAAAAAAGCCTTCGAAAAATTACCCCTCCCTCCCCCATTTCTCTGCCCTTTGTCCTTTTCTCATTTGCCACTGGAAAGTGGATGGGAGGGGATGAAAAAAACCACACACACACACACACACACACATATACATTTTTGGCTTTTGAAAATTTTTTGCAAGGGGTGAAAACATAAGGGTTCCACACACACCCCCAAATTTCCAAGGCAGCTCAATTGTGGGGCTGCTGCTCTTCCTGCTGCCCTTCTAGTGCCAGGGTAGACCAACACCCTGTCACACTTTAACCCTTAAATGGCCAGCATTGCCAACGCCCATCATTGCATGGTGAGCCCAGCAGTGGGTGGGTGGGTGAGTTGGAATGGGGTCAGTAATGAAGAATCTTCGCTTTCGTGAGATAAAGTGCCCACCCTCGGCATGGAGGAGAAGCCCCAGACCTCGCACCTCCCAAACACAGCCATGCCAGAATGCAAACAAATATTAAAATCTTGTGATTTTTAAAGCAAATCTCATGATTTTGAGGCCTGACTAGTGACTTCTGAATGTTGGGGCTCAAGAGGGGCACCAAAGCTGATGGGACTGCTCAGCCTTTGTGCCGTCTGGTCAGAGGCACCTGTGTGGGACCCGGGGTGGCTTGTGCCTCCCCACACTTGGGACAGACAATACTAAACATCTCCTGGCTCCCCCTGGCAGTGCGTGGAGGGAAAGCCGCTCCCGAGCTATGGCCACAGAGTCAAGAGAGGCAGTGTGGCCTAGTGGGTAAAGCACTGAACTGGGATGCAGCAGACTGGAAGTCTATGTCTGGCTCTGCCACTGGGTGACCTTGAGCAAATCCCTTCCCTGCCCTCTGCCTCAGTTTCCCCATGTGTACAGTGGGGATGATGACACTGACCTCCTTTGGGAAGTGTTTTGCTGGACAGTGCTGTGTAAGATGAATAATAATATTCTGGGCTGGCAGGGGTCAGGGGCGTCTCTCCTCTCTGGGGCACGGGTTCGAATCTGTCGCAGGGGAGCAGTGCCTGACAGTGGGGCGGGGGGGCTGTGGAGAGGGGCTCAGTCCAGTTCCTGTTGGGACAGCACCAGCGTTGCCTGCCGGCTGTGGGACCGGCATGCTGGGGCTACAGAGCCTGAGCTCTGCTCTGCCCCTAGATGGGTCCGTTCAGGGCAGGGCCGTTGGCGTGGGGGATGGGGGTGTGACGCAAGCCTTGGGCTCTGGGGCAGTGGAGCTGGCCCTTTCCCCAGTGCTGGAGTCCCTTCCACAAGGCCTAAAGCTCTCCAGGCCTGAATCCCGGCCCCACGGAGCCTGACTCAGGGGGAGGGGGGGTTTCCTGCAGCTGCCCTGTCTCTCCGGTACAGCCAGTGGCCTTGGCACTCTGGGGCAAGGCAAGTCGCTTTCCAGCCCCCACCCCTGGGGCCAGGGGGCACAGGCCAGCCCAGGGCTCTGAGGAAGATGGTGCGCGCCCTCCGCCCCTCTGGTTTAAACGTCGCTCTGTCCCATCCCCCCGCTCCACGGCCCCGGGCACAGCTCTCCTCTTTCTGCATCTTTCCCTCCTGCTCTTTGGGATCTCGCCCCCTGGGGTACCCAGGTGTCAAGGAAACCCGCTCCCGGCTGGGGAGCCATGGTTGGCCTTTGGGCCCCAGGCTTCTGCATGGCCCTGGCTAACGAGCCCCCTGGGAGGGCAGCGCTGCCTGGCCTGGGCCCTGGGGCCTCGGCAGGAGCTGCCACAGAGCGCCAGCGGCAAAGCTGCCAGTGGAGGCTTCTCCAGAGCCCTGCAGAGTGGGGGAACGGGGCTGAACTGGGGCCAGCGTCAAGGCCATGGGAGGGACCAGCCAGGTAAGGGGCTGGGTTCCCCACTGTTGGGCCCTATGGGGGGGCTGGCTGAGGGTCCCTGTGCCCATGGCGGTAGAGGGATCGCAGGGACGAGGCCCTGGGGGCTGCTGGGAGTTTGGAGTGGGGTCCATGTTCAGCTCCCATCTCCCCACACACGCTTCTGATCCAGAATGGCCTGGGTGCGAGACCTTCCTCTGGCTGGTTTCAAATGGCCAGTGTTTGCTGGGATGCTTTGGACCCGGCAGCTGCTCCCTGCCCCTGGGGGAGGTTCATCGCTGGGGCAGTGCTGCCAGCCCCAGAGACTGAGGGCCTGGGCCCCACAGCAGATCACTCTGGACTCCACCCCTTGCCCTGCCCGAGAAGGCCGGGAGGGCACTCTTGGCCAGTCCTTGGCTGTCAGCTAATGCCCATCAGACCATGGACCCATCCCCCTAGGGTCGGGGTTGAGACCCCCAAACTCATGTCACACATAGGCCTGCTGGGCACTGGCAGTGGGGCAATCCGTTCTCTGCCAGGGACTGCGGGGGGAGGCTCTTGGGGCAGAGATGGGACCAGCGGGGCATCCCTGGCACAGCGGGGGAGCAGGTCTGTAGTCCTGGCCTGGAGAATCAGTTATCCACCGCTCATTACCCGCTGCCCAGTCGAGGCAGCGAAAAGAAACCGTGTGATTGTAGGTGACCTATCGAGTGGCACCTAGTGCAACTCAGAGCGACATGGCTGGCACGAAGGGCTTTGTGAATGGGGAGGGCTGGCTGGGAGCAGGGCACTGACTGAGTCACTGGGCTCCCACTGCCAGAAGAATCTCGGCCCCGGCCTTGCACCACCTCAGGGCCCCAATCTCTGCTGAGGCCTTGCCCACCTCCCTGGCAAGAGGCCCAGCAGCCCTGGTCACTCCCAGGACTAGAGTCACTTGTATTCCAGTCACTCAGTTCATCCCTGGGGTTGAGATGTAGCCACCTCTGGGGTGGGGTGCAGGGACTATTTATACAGGGATCCTTTGCCCAGGACTGAGATGCAGCCACCTCTGGGGTGGGACAGAGCAGCTGTTTAACAGCCACACAGCACAGTAGATTAGGACAAGTGAAGAATCCACATCTAGTTGCACTGCGCTGCACAGAGCGTGGGGAGCTGGGCCAGGGAGCCGAGGGGAGGGATAGCTCAGTGGTTTGAGCATTGGCCTGCTAAATCCAGGGTTGTGAGTTCAATCCTTGAGGGGGCCATTTAGGAATCTGGGGCAAAAATTGGGGATTGGCCCTGCTTTGAGCAGTGGGTTGGACTAGATGACTGTGATGATGTGACACAGCAGGGAGGGGGGAGTGTTGACCTGGGAATGTGCCCTGGGGATGGGAGACCTGACAGCCTGTAACCTGAGCCAGGAGGGGGAGGTAACACCTCTGCCCAGGAATGTGGAGGGAGGCTGCAGCAGGGAACCTGTTGGGTGGGTTTAGTTTCAGTTTGGGGCTGGGTGGAGGAAGGCAGGGAACCCCAGGGCTGGGGTCTAAGCTCCTTGCTCCCCCAGGGGGACTTGACTGAGGGGCCCTGGATGCACCCACAAGCTCTGTTTTGGACTGTGTTCCTGTTGTCGAATAAACCTTCTGTTTTACTGGCTGGCTGAGAGTCTCAGTGAATCCCAGGAAGAGGGGTGCAGGGCCTGGACTCCCCCACACTCCGTGACAATGACCTCCTGAGCTCCCTTCCAACCCTGATATTCTATGATTCTATGACCAGGCTGCACTGCACATGGGCTCCTTAGTGACAAGCGCTCAGGAGCTTAGATTTACAACCCCCAAAATAGCACAAATTGAGCACTATGCTGGGGCCAGCACAGACTAGAAGGGGCAAGTGCCCCCTACTGGGTCCTCCCACCCCACTCACTGCAGCCCCTAGCACCCCATAAGCTCCATCCATGCAGAGTAAGGGGACTGGCACATGGAATTGCAAGCCCAATAGCAAGGATTTCTGATGACTCTGTAAACTCGGGGCGGGGGAATGGAGAATTGCTAATATAGTTCCTATTTTTAAGAAATGGAAAAAAATGTGGTCCAGGTATCTACAGGCCTTTTAATTTGACCTCAACTGTCTGCCAGGTCTTTGGACAAATTTTGAGAGAGAAAGTAATGAAGGACATAGAGGTGAACAGTAACTGGGATAAAATACCACCTGGTTTTACAATCGGTAGGTCCTGCCAGGCCAACCTGATCTGTTTCTCTGCGAAGATAACTGAGGTTTTAGACAAAGGAAATGCAGTAGATCTAATCCAGTGGTTCTCAAACTTTTTGTATTGGTGACCCCTTTCGAACACCAAGCCTCTGAGTGCGACCCCCCCTTAAAAATTAAAAACACATTTTTGATATTTAACACTATGTTAAATACTAAATTTAAACCCTATGGCTTAAAATGAATTTACCTTTACTCACTGCTTTTAAATTAAGACTAAAACACAGAGGGTGGCGGGGCTCGGGGCTGACAACCCTGTGTGTGCTCTCGGCTGATAACCCTCAGCATGGCCGGGCTCCGCCTGAAACCCCATTACAGTGGTCGGGGCTCACAGCATCCTGGATGCCCCAGCTCAGGGCTCACAGCCCCACTCCTGGTTGGGGTCAGGACTTGCAACCCCATGTGGCAGTCGGACTCAGGGATCACAGTCCCGCTCCTGGCCAGGGTTGGGGTCTGGGCTTGCAGCCCTGTGTGGGGGTTGGAGTCGGGGCTCGCAACCATGATTCCCTGTCGGGGTCGGGATTCACAGCTGCACACCGGGGTCATGGCTCACAGCCCGGCGCAGGGGTCGGGGTCGGGACTCACAGTCGCACACCAGGGTCAGGGCTCACAGCCTAGCACAGGGGTCAGGACCCACAGCCGTGTGCCTGGGATGGGGCTCGTAGCCCCGCAGCTCCACACAGGGGTCGGGGCTCGCAACTTACAGCCGTGCGCTGGGGTCGGGGCTTGTGACCCCCCCACTTAACCGGGTTGTGACCCCCAGTTTGAGAACCAATGATCTAATCTACCTGGATGTCAGTGATGCATTTGATACAATTGGGAAAATATTAGTTCAGTTGGAGAAGATGGGGTTTAATATGAGATTTGAAAGGTGGATAAAGAACTGGTGAAAAGGACCTGCAGAAAAGGACCTGGGGTTACAGCAGATGAGAAGCTGGATATGAGTCAGCAGTGTGCCCGTGTTGCCAAGAAGGCTAACAGCATATTGGGCTGCATTAGTAGGAGCATTGCCCACAGATCGAGTGAAGTGATTATTCCCCTCTATTCAGCACTGGTGAGGGCCTCATCTGGAGTATTGCGTCCAGTTTTGGGCCCCCACTACAGAAAGGATGTGGACAAATTGGAGAGAGTCCAGCGGAGGGCAATGAAAATGAGTAGGGAGCTGAGGCACGTGACTTATGGGGAGAGGCTGAGGGAACTGTGGTTATTTTGTCTGCAGAAGAGAAGAGTGAGGGGGGATTTGATAGCTGTCATGGAGTCCCTGGGCAATGCTCTGGAACTGCTCCCCATGAAGCCAGTCAGGACTCTGGGGAAGTCTCCTGTCTGTGAGCAGACTGTCTGCAGGCTGACACAGCTTCCTGGGTCTGACCTCAGAGCATTCAGCATCCTCTGCCCCTCCGTGCGCTTCCCACAGCGAGTCCGCTCAGGCGGGGCTCCTGGGGAAGCCAGAGGGTCCTGCACCCCAACTTCGCAGTCAGATGTGACTCTCAGCCAGGCAGTAAAACAGAGGTTTATGAAACGACAGGAACATGGTCTAAAACAGAGCTTGCAGGTGCAGAGAACAGGACCCCTCAGCTGGGTCCATTTTGGGGGGCCGTGAGCCAGACAACCATGTCTGCCCTTCACTCCATGTCCCAGCCAGCCCAAAACTGAAACTCCCTCCAGCCTCTCCTCCTCTGGGTTTTGTTCCTTTCCCGTGCCAAGAGGTCACCTGATTCCCTTGTTCTCCAATCCTTTAGCTCTCACCTTGCGGGGGGAAGGGCCCAGGCCATCAGTGGCCAGGAAACAGGGTGTTGGCGATTCTCTGTGTCCAGATTCCTGCACACACCTGCCCTCTAGGGCTCTGCAGTGATCATACAGCCTTATCCCACCACCTAGATCCTTAAGAACTGCATAGGGAAACTGAGGCACACCCACACTATTCAGAGGAAACATTAAGAACAGTCCCACATTGTCACATCAGCGCCCCCCCCCCCAACTTGTCTAGAGATTTTATCGGTGGTAGGCATCGGACATGGTGATGGCACTGAACTTCCGATATCCACACAGAACCGGATCGACCCGTCCTTCTTGGGGACCAGCACCATGGGAGAGGCCCAGGGGCTGGAGGATGGCTGGATCACCCCTAAAGCCAGCATGTCTCCAACCTCTCTCTCCAGATCCTGGGCTGTTTTCCTAGTGACCCTGAATGGGGATACCTGATGGGAAGATTGGCTCCTGTTTCCACCCAGTGAACAGCCAGGTTAGTGAGCCCAGGCCGGCTGGAGAACAGCTGCCGGTGTGAAGGCAGCACCTCTCTGATCTCTGCCTGCTGGGCAGGGGTTAGCTGGTCTGAGAGGAGAATTGATTCCAGCGAGGGGTCAGCCCCCACCTCAGGGAGGAGTCCCACCAGGGGATCTTCTCCCTTCTCCTCCCACTGCCCACACCCAGCCAGCCCCAACTTCTCCCTGTCCCAGTATGGCTTCATCATGTTGACATGGTGCACCCGGTGGCGGTGTGCCCGGATGGACAGTTCCACTACATATTTCACTTCATTTACATGTCTGATGACCTTGAAGGGGCCGTTCCAGGCAGCTTGCAGCTTGTGCTTCCTCATGGGGATGAGAAGCATCCCCTGGTCCCCGGTAGCCTAGAAGCAGGCACGTGCTGAGCGGTTGTACCAGACCTGCTTCCTGTGCCCTGGCTAGGTTTCCCCTGGCCAAGCCCATGAGCTCCGCGAACTTTTCCAGAAAGGTCAGTACATACTCCATCGGGGGAGGCCTTCCCCCCGCACTCGTCCCTCATCAAGTCGAAGGGTCTCCTCACCCTCCTCCTATACAACAACTCGAAAGGGGAAAACCCTGTGGATTCCTGGGGCACTTCCCTGTATGTGAGCAGCAGGTGGGTTAAATACTTCTCCCAGTCCTGTGGGTGCTGGTCCATAAAGGTTTTCAGCATCATCTTTAGGGTCCCGTTGAACCTCTCCCCCAGCCTGTTGGACTGAGGGTGACACGCCGAGGCCCAGGTGTGTCGGACCCCACACTTCTCCCACAAGCACTGGAGCAGGGTTGACTGACATGAAGTTGGACCTCTGGTCTGTAAGGACCTCCTGGGGGAACCCCACTCTGCTGAAAATGGTGAGCAGCGCGTCTGCCACGGTGTCTGCCTCCATAGACGACATGGCCACTGCCTCGGGGTAGCGCATAGCGAAATCTACCACCACCAGAATGTATTTCTTCCCCGACCGGGTTGCCCTGCTGAGGGACCCCACTATGTCCATGGCCACCCTCTGGAAAGGCTCCTCTATGATGGGCAGAGGTCTCAGAGCTGCTTTACACTTATCCTGGCCCTTCCCCACCCTCTGGCAGGAGTCCCAGGCCCTGCAATACTGTTGGACGGCGTCAAAGGCCCCGGGCCACTAAAATCTCTGCAGCAGCCTCTGCCTGGTGCGCCAGATGCCCTGAAAGGGGAATATTGTGGGCCAAGTACAACAGTCTGTGGTGGTACCTCTGGGGGAAGACCACCAATTGCCTCTTGGCTTTCCAAGGTTCAGTTGGCCCTGAATCATAGAATCATAGAATATCAGGGTTGGAAGGGACCTCAGGAGGTCATCTAGTCCAACCCCCTGCTCAAAAGCAGGACCCATACCCAATTAAATCATCCCAGCCAGGGCTTTGTCAAGCCTGACCTTAAAAACTTCTAAGGAAGGAGATTCCACCACCAGCCCATTCCCGGTACAGGAATCCCTTCTCCCACAGGAATCTCTCCCGGCAGTCCTCCCCCTGGGATCCTGCACCATTGTGGCCAGCAAGGGCCCTCAGCTTCTCTAAGGAGGGATCCTCCTGCAGCTCCATCTGGAATTCGGCTGCTGGGTTGAGGGGACAGCCCTGGTTGGCTGTGCCTCAGTTTCCCCACCTTGGGACAGAGGCTCTGGCCCAGCAGTGTCAAGCCCTACCCTTGTGCTTCGGTGTGTCCCCCGACCCCAGCATAGCCCTATCGACTGCGGCCCCCTGGACCCGCGGTGCCCCCTCTCGGTGGGCTTCCACCCAGTTGACACCCCGCGGGTTCTGCTCGGCTGCCATTTCCTCCATCTTCAGGCATTGAGCCACCTTGTGTCCTTTTTGGCCACAGTAATTACATTTCAGGTCCCTCAAGTCCCACGGGGGGTCAGCCTGCCCCGGCCTTCAGGGGCACCTGTGAGTTGGGCTTCCTGGAGTCCCACCCTGGAGAGGTTTCTGTGTGACTCCCCTTCTGAGTCCCTGATGTGGGTCTCCCTCCTGCGCCCTATCTGCTGTTCACAAACTCATCCACTAGTGCCCCTGCACTGCGCAGATCTTTAGCCTTCCGGTCCACTAACCACATCTTCAGGTCTGGAGGGCAGATGTCATACAGCTGCCCCAACCTCACCAGGTTACACACCTCTTCTGCGGTAGTGGCCCCTGTGCCCTTCCCCCATCTACGGAGATATTCCCCCAGCAGATTGGTGACCTCCTTGTAACTGACACCTGGGGTCTTGCGTACACCCCGGAATCGTTTCCTGTATGCCTCAGGGGTCAGTTCAAACTTCAGCAGCAAAGCTTGTTTGAACAGGTCATAGTCCCCCATCTCAATACCATCCATTTGGCTGAATGGCTCTGTGGCCTTGGGATCCAGCAGGGGGGTCAGATAGTGTCATAACCATACAGCTCAGGGTAGCCTAGAATTCTTCCTTAACTAGTGTTGGCCCATTCCCAGCTTCTGGCAAACAGAGCCTAGGTACACTTCAGAGCTTGGTTTTGCATCCCTGCTCATCCTGACTAATTCATGAACTTATCTAGTTCTTTTTTAAACCCTGTTATAGTCTTGGCTTTCACAACTTCCTCTGGCAAGGAGTTCCACAGGTTGACTGTGCATTGTGTGAAGAAATACTTCCTTTTGTTTGTTTTAAACCTGTTGCCTATTAATTTCATTTGATGACCTCTAGTTCTTGTGTTATGAGAAGCAGAAATAACACTTCCTTAGTTACTTTCACCCCCTTAGTCATCTCTTTTCCAAGCTGAAAAGTCCCAGTCTTCTCTCTTCTTATAAGGAAGCTGTTCCATACCCCTAATCATTTTTGATGCCCCTTTCTGTATCTTTTCCATTTCCAAGATATCTTTTTGAGATGGGGCGACCACATCTGCACACAGTATTCAAGATATGGATGTAGTGTGGATTTATATAGAGGCAATATGATATTAATTCTGCTTATGCTCAAATAAATTGGTTAGTCTCTAAGGTGCCACAAGTACTCCTTTTCTTTCTGTTAATGTTGCATTTGTTTAATCACTGTACAGTGCCTAGCACAACAGATCTTTGTCCATGACTAGGGCTCCTGGGCACTATGCTAATACAAACAAATAATAACAATGATGATGCAGAATAGACCTGAGCTCTCCCTCCTGTAGCTGGGCTGGCTCTGCAGAGTTAAGATGAGCAAAATGCAACAAATCCTCCCCCTTCTCATTTTTGTCACGACCGTCACAGCTCTGATTCCAATACACACACACAGAGCAGGCCAACTAAGGAGATGCCATTTTTAGCCAGTCACGTTTCAGAGCAAAAGGACATCATGGTACTGAAGTGACAACTTGCCGGCGGGGTAGCAAACATATTTTCTGATGGGCAGCCAAATCTGAGATCTGAACGGTGGAATTGAACGCGGCCATAGTGAAGTGGCTAAAATATATGAAATCTGGCATTTTAATGAAAAATCTGATTAACTCTTTTCAGAGTATATCAAATGATACCTCCGCCAGAAACAAGAGGCTTCCGGGTATCCCAGCTGGTGCACAGACGAAGAAAAACAAAATAAGTACATGAACGATTTCCACCAGAAAGAAGGCATGTGTTTGTGCCAACACGAAATCAGGTTTAACCCTGCTAAACGCCAAATCGCTAAACTGTTTTTAAATTCCCTCACAAGCGAGATCCTGCCAGATCAACACATCACCAAGTTTGTGTCGGCAGACCCGAAAACATACAGGTATAAGCTGTCAGGAGGAAAGGCCTGTATGAAAGTCAAAGGTATTACCCTGAACTTGGCAAACTGTCAAAAGATCAACTTTGACAGTTTGAAAGATCTAGTCCTGGACTATTACACGGGCCTGCGAGAAAACACCTCAAAAAAGAGAGAGGTGCAGCAGCCCTCTATCGTAAGGAACAAAAATCAGTGGTAAATGGAGACAAAAACCCTTAAGAAAAGACAGAAAGTCATTTACAACAAGAGGGTCCTAGGAGAAGGGTTTAAAACCCTGCCCTACGGCTTGTAAAATGGATACGAGGTGGAAACACCCCTTTTCTGCAATTCTCGCGGGGCCTAGCAACAGTGGGAAAAGTTACTTTATAAAAAATGTGTTGGATAATGCCAAACAAAACATTGGTTTCAGAGTAACAGCCGTGTTAGTCTGTATTCGCAAAAAGAAAAGGAGTACTTGTGGCACCTTAGAGACTAACCAATTTATTTGAGCATGAGCTTGCGTGAGCTACAGCAGGAGAGTGAGTTTGTGTGTGTGTGTGTGTCCCCGGGGAAAAAAAAGAAAAAGGGGGGGTGGGGTGAGAAAGCCTGGATTTGTGCTGGACATGGCCCACTTTGATTACCATGCACATTGTAGGGAGAGTGGTCACTTTGGATGAGCTATTACCAGCAGGAGAGTGAGTTTGATTGTGTATGGGGGTGGGGGGGTGAGAAAACCTGGATTTGTGCTGGAAATGGCCCACCTTGATTATCATGCACATTGTAGGGAGAGTGGTCACTTTGGATGAGCTATTACCAGCAGGATAGTGAGTTTGTGTGTGTGTTTTTTGGAGTGGGGTGAGGGGGTGAGAGAACCTGGATTTGTGCAGGAAATGGCCCACCTTGATTATCATGCACATTGTGTAGAGAGTTGTCACTTTGGATGGGCTATTACCAGCAGGCGAGTGAGTTTGTGTGTGGGGGGGTGGAGGGTGAGAAAACCTGGATTTGTGCTGGAAATGGCCCAACTTGATGATCACTTTAGATAAGCTATTACCAGCAGGACACTGGGGTGGGAGGAGGTATTGTTTTATGATCTCTGTGTGTATACAAAGTCTGCTGCAGTTTCCACGGTATGCATCCGATGAAGTGAGCTGTAGCTCACGAAAGCTCATGCTCAAATAAATTGGTTAGTCTCTAAGGTGAAACAAAACATTGTCTGTTATGCCTGAGAATATTGGATAACATGGCTATAAAAAGCATTGCAAGATACACATGTGTGGGCTTGCTGAAACACATTTTGAGCAAAGCTAGGCATGCCCAAGAATTTAAAATTTATTTTTTACAAAATTCATCACCATCCGGTCGTTTTGCACTAAGTCGTTAGAATACAATTTTAAAATCCGGTCAAAGGATAAACCCTTACTCCAATGATGTAAGAAAAACACTCAGTGACAGCTGCAGGTAACAGAGCGGGGGTCTTGTAATTGTCTATTGGGAAACACAATGCCTGTGGCATTTTTGTTTAAAAATTTCATAATGCTTTTAGGAAACAACATGCTCTTCGGGGGGTGCCCGTATTAGTCTAAAAACTCTCTACCGTTACGCTCCGCCAGACACAAGGCAAGCCAGTGTTCACCAGGTTCGTTGTGTGGATGCGTGTTGACCACCAAACCTAGGGGTCTCTGAGACAGCTTGTAGCCAGGGAGCCAATGGCAAGGGAACGCATCTAAGAAATTCTTTTTCGTATAAGGCACATTGATAAGACACACGAGAGCTGCACAGTGTCCATGTTTACATATAGTCAAACAGAATGTCTCTCCTCTGATTTCTCTCTATGATGTTGTCAAAAACCCCATGCACGATCAGATTGACGGTGATGGTTAAAGCCTTCTCAAAACGTGTTTCTGCTCTCAGGTTCCCGGTTTTAATCAGGGAATAGTCATTGGCGCATTCCTGGTCAGGAGACAGGTCAAAGGCAAACAAGGTGTAACCCTGTGGAAACTCCTCACGGTCGATTAACAGAGAACGATCTGTCATGTGTTTACTGTTAGGATATAGATATTCAGGCCTGTCTGCAAAGGCCTATACTCTAAGAATTTAGGTGTATTCTTATCACTTGGCTAGTGATAGAGGTATAAAAGAAAGAATCAAAACCACTGTCTGCCAGTGTAAGGGCCTTCTCTTACTGTGACAGTTTGTGGCCCTGTTCTTAGGCTAAGGCCTTTGGCTAAGCAGCAGAGGCAGCCATAAGCTGGGAAGCGAACGGTCACATCCTCACATTCCAAACTAGTCACATTGAAATTAGGTGCTATTGGGCTGTTAGGCACTATCAGGACAGGATTGTACTCCTATCACCTCCAGAGAAAGGGAAGTGCCTAGAAAATGTAAAAGGAAACTTAGTTTGATAGCACCCTGTCTGGCAAGAACTCACTTATCAATAGCTGGGATGTGAAATCCTCACTTCTGTATTGTTTTGCCATTATAGTTCCCACTTTGCTGTTGTTTGTCTGTATAATCTCTGTCTGGTTCTGTGATTGTTCCTGTCTGCTGTATAATTAATTTTGCTGGGTGTAAACTAATTGAGGTGGTGGGATATAATTGGTTACATAATCATGTTACAATATGTTAGGATTGGTTAGTTAAATTTCAGGAAAATGATTGGTTAAGGTATAGCTAAGCAGAACTCAAGTTTTACTATATAATCTGTAGTCAATGAGGAAGTGACTGGGTGTGGGTGGGGGTGGGCATATGGGTGTGTGAGATGGGAATGGGGGTAAGAAAATTGGAATCATGTTTTGCTAAAGGGGGAGATGGGAACAGGGAATGGGGGTAAGAAAATTGGAATCATGTTTTGCTAAAGGGGGAAATGGGAACAGGGAATGGGAGTAAGGAAGTTGGAATCATGTTTGGCTAAGGGCAGGAATGGGAACAGGGACACAGGTGTAAGGCTTTGTGGTGTCAGAGCTGGGAAGGAGGATACTAAGGAAGGAAACTGGAATCATGCTTGCTGGAAGTTCACCCCAATAAACATCGAATTGTTTGCACCTTTGGACTTCGGGTATTGTTGCTCTCTGTTCATGCGAGAAGGACCAGGGAAGTGAGTGGGTGAAGGAATAAGCCCCCTAACAGTCTGCACTTTGAGCTAGGAGGGTCACTCCCAGTTCAATGGGACAGGCCCACACTAGCTCGGACAGCGCTCGCATGCTAAAATTAGAATGTAGCTAAAGCAGCACGAGCAGTGGGAGGAGCTAGCCACCTTGAGAATTGACTTTGGGGTTTAGACGGTTCCATACTTGGGGTGGTTAAACCTCCTGTTGCTCCTGCCATCGCAGCTACTCTCTATTTTTAGCACTCAGGGCTAGTGCGGGTATGTGTCATCAAGCTGGGAATTTTACCCCCAGCTCCAAGTGTAAACATGCCCTACGAGACAGTGTCCCAGCCTCTACGACTAAATGACTGCACCATGCTTTCCCCGCAACAATCCCGAAGCACTTTATAGCAACTCATGATTTCCTCCAACCACCACACTGGAGAGGTAGGGATATTAACATCCCCATTTATGTATGGGAAGCTGAGGCACAGAGAGATTAATGGCAGCTCAGTGCTGCACAGTGGGATTTTTTTCTCTCCCCCTCAATGGGAATACCAAAAGGGACACTGGGCATCATCTCTCACCAGCTAACTTGGCTGCAACTGCCCGGATCTCTTCCCAGCTGCTACAAAAGTACGTGATGGTGATTTTGTACAAGTTCTCCAGCAGCTCGGCATTCTCTTTGGCCTAGAGGAAATCAGTGACACATGAGCTCTCTCTGGCTAGAAGTGCCCTTTGACTGCCAGCACATGTTTTTACAAGCCATAGGTAAATCAGAGAAAGAACAGGTGACTGGGTGGACGTGGGAAAAATGGGGATCTGTGGCAGATTTACATTTCCCGTCACCCTCAGTCATATATCCCACTCTGCCCGTTATTTCCATTACCCATCACACATCCCCCCACACCTCTACACCACCACATGCCACACCAGTCAAGAATCTCAGACACTTCAACAGCTCACTCACAAGGTGTCTGCAAATGTCCACCTGGAGCTCTTCAGGCTTCAGCTCGGCTGTGCCATCAAAGGTGTTCATTAATTGCAGTTTGGAGCCTCTTCAGTCCCAAAAACGGGACCCTGAGGTGAAACGTAGCTCTGCATTCCTGAAAAACAGAAAGAGTGTCACACCATTTAATGGTTCCCTACTGAGTGCTTTGGTCATTCAAAGGGAACTCATCTGCTTGACTGCTCATCTATTTCAGGATAAAAAGGGATTCATCTGGATGTAATTGGCAGAAAACATGCAGGAATGACTAATAGAGGGGAGAGCTTCCTCTGAAACCTGGAGGTAGCATCAATGTCTTTTTGGAACCGATCTACCTATGAAAGCTGCTTCACCAGGTCTCTCTTCTGTTCTGGGGAGGCAGGGGCCTGGGGTGCAGAGACAGACAGGAATAGAGAGCTGTTGGGCTCAGACCCATGACCTATCCTGGATTCTGGTGAGGCAGCCATGGACCAACCTGGCGGAAACTCACTCAGCAGAAAGGCAATGAACTGAGGGGAGAATTTGGGCCTCCACAGCAGGCAGGAATAGCAGAGCTCCCCTGGCATTGGGAGGAAGATTCCTTTGGCTTAGTCAATAAGTCACTCTCGGTCTTACCACTGAAACCCTGGGGTTCGGGTCTTGCAGGTGCAGCAGAAGTGTGACCCAGCTCTGTCTAACCTGGTCGGCGAAATAGGCCTTCCATTTTCTTTTTGTCAGGCAGGCCAGGATGCCAAATAGGACAAAGGCCAATAAACGAAGAGCATCATCCTCCTACAGCCAGGAAAGCCCCACAAGTTAGTAACTAAGGGGCAATCACATCACGTACCTCGCACAGCCATCTCTTCTACGCTAAAGTCGAGGGATTCCAACTCCAGCTAGTCGGAAACACTTTCATGAACCAATTTTTGATTTGAATTTGCTGATTCATCAAGCTATTTTAGCGACAGTTCCATTTTGATGAAATTCCTCCAGAAGTCAGGCAGGGGTCCTTAGTATCCTGCCTGCTGTCTTGCCAGTGCACTCATCCAGCTCCTTGGAAGCCGATCTAGCAGGCTGACTGGGATCGTGGGCTTCCAGGCCCCCAGCTTCTGGGACTCTGGCTCTCAAATTTGCAACTCCCTGGCACCTCTAGCTCCCACAGTTTCCTGGGTTCCCCGCCCCGGGATAGTCTGAGAGCAGACTGCATGGGCCCAAGGCTTTCAACAGAGCTCGGTTGAGAATAGTAATTCTGTTTCACAAAGAGTTTTGAAGTTTGGGGAGAGGGAGTCCCACAACTAGGAACAAAACCAAAATTTGAAATCTCAAAATTCTCTGCAAAACGGAATCATCATTCCAACCCTCTCACATAAAAATGGTATAGAGCAGGCCCAACACTCTCTATTGTACCTTGGAAGCCCCTTTTCATGGTTATCTAGCAACCCAATCTAGTATTCAGACTTTCTTTGAGGTTCTCAGTGGCAAGAAAGAAGAACAGAAGGGGGAGACTGTGGGAGCAGGGATGTCATCCCCATCCTCCTAATGTTCTTCTCCTCCGTAAAACACCTCTCTTTCTTGGGGCCGAAACATCTCTTCACTCTGACATGAGCAATGCCCAGGGAGTAAACGGAGTCTAATCAAGATCGGTTGAAGTGGGGCTGGAGAGTTCTGGTCACATATGTTGTCAAAGTAGGTCCGGATCTGTTGGGTGAGGTCTCTGAAGGAAGAACCTATGTCCTTCTCTTTCAGCTCCTTCAGGACTTTGGCCACTGCTTTCATGCTCTCGCCAATGACTTCAGAACTGAAAGGGTCATTTAAGGCCCTGATCAGTATGACGATAAGAAACTTCTTGTGCTTTTTCACCTGTACAAACATACGACATTAAAGAACACTCATCACTGATCACACTTCTAATAAGTTTTCTTTAGCAGTTATGAAGCTGTGGGAATTTCATCTCCCCCTCCCACCCCCTGGAGACCTATAGCTATATTTCAGACCAGGTTCGAGCTACAACGAGCCAAACCTGGTGCCATAATACACCTGTGTCATCCTATTATTAGATTCCTAGTTACTTAGATTCCAAGGCCAAAAGGAACCATTGTGATTATCCAGTCTGACCTCCTGCATAACATAGAACTTCCCTAAAATAGTCTCTGTTGGAACTAGAGTGTATCTTTTAGAAAAACATCCAATCTTGATTTTAAAATTGCTAGTGACAGAAAATCCACTACAACCCTTGGTAAATTGTTCCAATGGTTAATTAAAATTACCATTAAAAATCAATGCCTTATTACCAGTCTGAATTAGTCTAGCTTCATTTTCCCCCATTGAATCTTCTTATACCTTTGTTTGCTAATGGGAAGAACCCATTCTCAAAATGTGTTCCCCATGTGAGTAGTTATAGACTGTCCTCAAGTCACTCCTTAACCTTCTCTTTGTAAGGCTAAATAGATTGAGCTCCTTGAGTCTATCACTAGAGGTATCTTTTCTAATCCTTTGAGAATTCTTGTGACTCTTCTCTGAATCCTCTCTAATTTATCAGCATCCTTCTTGAATTGTGGACATCTTATCTGGACACAGCATTCCAGCAGTGCTCACATGAGCGTCATATTCAGAGGGAAAAGAACTTCTTTACTCTTATTCAAGATTCCTCTCTTTATGCCTCCAAGGATCATTTCAGCCCTTTTGGCCACAACTTTGCATTGGGAGCTTATGTTCAATTATCTGCCATGACTCAAGTGGTTTTCAGCATCATTGCTTCTTGGGATAAAGTCTCTCATCCTGTAAGTATGGCCTGCATTTTTTGTTCCTAGATATAGACATTTACACATGGTCATATTAAAGTGCACAGATTGTTTGCTTATGCCCAGCTTAGCAAAGGATCCAGCTTGCTCTGTATTGACTGCAAAGAGGTTACTCGGGTATGTGAGAGAGCAGAATTTGGCCTAGTGCATTGTGTGCAGCCTCTGTAAACTCCGAAGAACTATTTCCCTTGGTTTCTCTAGTTTTGCTGCATTCTAGTCAGTATTCTCTCTTACCTTCTCAGGTGCCCCATAGACTAAATTTCCCAGGCCTCTTTCAGCCATCTGACGGACAATGCTGTTCTTATCATGTGACCTTTCTTCCAAGATGTGTAAGACTGGCTTAAGGAACTTCTTCTCCCTGAGCATGGGATCACTCATTAGCTGAAAGAAAATCAACCTGTCCATTAGCCCCAATAGGATCAGTAAGATTGGGAATAGAATTTGAGCAGACATGTCATACACTAAAAACAACAAGGAGTCCTCCTACAGCCCCAGTCTTGAGGATACAGACAAATATGGCTACCCCTCTGATACTTGGCACATAATACACTGTAACTTTAGTATTCCACACAAATGAGAAAGGTCTACAAAACATGGAGCTTTCCTTTTGGGCACTAGAATAGGGATCCACTCACCTCTTGAGAGCCTCTTAGTGGCTGGGTATGGTATCACAGTCCTTTTCTCACCCCTGGTGCACACTGCCAGCCGTCCTCAGTGAGTCTTCTGTGGCTCAGGCCTCTGGCTAAGTCCCAAAGTCCAAATGAACCCCTTCTTGGATAGTCCAGAACAGTCCCATTGCCCTCACTAGGGTCTCCAGCCCCAACTCTGGGTCCTTTACATTCTGCCCTTTGTTTAAGTTCTCCCTTAGCATTGGAGCTAAACAGGAGCTAGGCACTGCTTGATTTCAGTTCATTGTCGCTTCTTCCTACCGGCCACTTTTAGCTTCACTCTCACCTCAGGGTTAAAGTTCTTCGGGACTCTCTTCCTGCAAACCCATCTTAAGTAAAGGCTGCCAGAATCAAACTCTGGCTGTCCCCTGAATTTCTGTGGCCAGAGAGCAGCACCCTTTCTTGCCCCTCCAGTTCCTGCCAGGAACTGACCTGTTAAGGCAGTTCAGCTCCTTTTAGCCGAGCCTGATGGGTTCGGATTGGCTGCTTTCATGAGGCCTCTCTAGACAGACCCAGATTGGGGGCTCTTTTCCTGGGGCAGGGTGTAGTAGGACCATGGGGCCTCTTGTAAGGAGCCTCAAAGCCCAGGTACAGCCCATCACAGGCACAGAGAGGTTGTTTTTCTTAGAATCGGATGAGCCCCAAAGATAGTTGCTTACCGTAAGTGGGAAATATGATGCAGATGTTGGAGGAAGGCTGTGGAAAGGGAAGATGCTCCAGCAGGTATCACACTAGCCTAGGACTTAGGAGACCCAGGTTCCATTTCCTGCTCCCTCAAAGCCTTCCTGTGTGACCTTGGGCAAGTCACTTAGCCCTTCTGTGCATCAGTTCCCTGCCTGTAAAATAGGAAGAATAGTGCTTCCCTACCTCGCAGGGGTGTTGTGGGGATACAGACATTAAAGAGTTTGGAGGTACTCAGATACTACAGTAATGAGAACCTAAGATAGACGTGAATGTAGTTGTGGGTTGCTTGGTTGGTAGTATTAGGACACTAGGTTCATTCAGAAGATCTGCTGAGCGAAACCAAAATCAGGAGCTGTTGGTTAGGATCAGCACTAGGACTTGGCAGAAGAGATCCAGTCATCCAAACTCTGTCTGTATCTCTCTCAGCCAGCACCTGGTTGTGTAGCTAGTATAGGCAATGATGGCAATAAAAACAACAGAGAGAGAAGGACTCAGAAAGGTGTCGTGAAGTTCCTGGTGAGGTTTCCATATAAAGGAGGACCTATTCTACTGTCTAAAATGACAATTACTCCTATGAACTGAACTGTACAACTCCCAAAAGAAAGGCAGACAACAATCTAATGGTGAAACTGCTCTTCAGAGCCCTGTGTCTTACCTGGGCAAGGAAAGCTGTGCTGGTGACTCGGTGGTTTTCTGTGGGGGAATTCACCCAGGGGAGGAGGCGCTGTATGATCTCAGGTGTTATGAGTCCAGATCTAAGCAGAAGACTGGAAGACAAAAGAAACCGCTCATGGGCTAGATTGCACACTTCAAAAAAGCTCAGCTGCTCTGAGCATACAGCTCTGATATCTAGGAGTGGGATCTGTGTGTTTCCACCCAGGACACCCCCGCCCACAAAGCTATAAACGGGAGGTTCCCTCTCAGCCACTCCATTGGCTACTGATTCCCAAGGATAAAATGATGCCTCCTAGATCTCTTACCTCACCAGCAGACACACTTCCTCCTGGTGAGTCTTGGGGTTTTCCAGAAGAATCCATGTTCTCTGCTTCCTGAGCGCTCTCACCAGTCTCTCATTCCCACCCTTGAAAAGCACAGACTCGAATGCTTTGATAGAAAGCCTGGGGAAAGAGAGGCACAGACCTGCAGCAATCAGGAGGAAGGTACAGCTTGAACAGAAAGTCAGGAAGCCGCGGTTACTTCTCAGGTCTGCTGTTCAATTGACAGTTCATCCATTGGCAATATCCTGGACACCAGTGTCCCTGGAAGGACTTGATGCTGGGAGGTAAGTTTCAGTCTCATACATCTCATAGGACTAGTTTTGCTAGGGACAAAATTTTGCAGTCCTTTTTCTCTTTCTGCAAGGACTATGGGCACTAGCAGAGTAAAGTGATATGGAAAAGGTACATGATCAGGACCCATAAACAGGGGGCATCGAGTGTGGTGATCACTAATGGACATTTTGGGGTCATATCTCCAGATATGAGGTGACAGAGTGCTGAGGGTTTGCACCTGAGTCAGCACTCTGGTCACTCTTCCTACTAATTCGGTTCCTCACAGAAGGACTAATTGGATAGAGGTGTACCTGATTACGAGGTCAGATTGGGGCTAGTGAGTCAAGGAACCAATCATTCCATTAACAGGGAATCTGTATAAAAGGACATGGGCAGGAGCCCTTTGAGGGGAACAGACAGAGAAAGAAACTTGGGTGACCAGATGTCCTGATATTTGGGGCTTTATCTTATACAGGTGCCTATTCCCTCCCCCCACCCCACACCCCTACCCCTGTCCTGATTTTTCACACTTGCTATCTGGTCACCCTAAGAGAAACAGAAAGACAAAAAGCTAGGAGAGCCTGACAAAGTGAGGTCTCTGAGTGGAAACACCTTACCCCCCCCCACCCGACTTTTGGAGAAGAGTTTAGAAAGTTGAGATACAATATAAAGGTGCTATGTATTGGTAGTGGGATTAAATAGACTATATGTTGGTGCTTAGACACAAAAAAGTCTCAACGCGCTCTGTGTTTGTGGAGGATGTGGGGGTGCAACAGCCCTCTCTGTCACAGCTGGGGGCTCATCAGGGATTTCCTTGATATCTATGCAAATGGAGAGCCTTTTGGAAAAGCTGGTGTAGAGGTTTGCTAGTCCGGGCGATGGAGGGAACACTGAAACAGGTGATGAAGCAGCAAAGAGAAGTGTAGAACAGGGGTTCTCAACCTTTCTGTTTCTGAGCCTCCCCCCACCCTCAACATGCTAGAAATACTCCATGGCCCAGTTCCAGGCCCGTTCCAGACCTCTGCCCTGCCAGGCATCAGAGTCTGGGCCTGGTATGTACATTCTAGTTCACTAAAAGGTTGCCCCATGAGTCTCAAATAAAAGCCCGTGTTATCAATATCATTGTGAAACGCATGTACAGATGCTGCGTCAAGAGTCATGTATATGCATTGAAAATTACATTCTTAGGATCTGTGTCTTGGGACTAGTCACCAGGAAAGGTGACAAAATGGTTTTCTTTCAGGCAAGAAATGTTTATCCATCTGTTTGTTTACATGTGCATTAAGCATGTAGGGTTCACATTCAGTTGAGAAGGACTGTGAGAACTTCAAAGAAAGAAAAGTAGCAAGAAGTAGACAGGGGGTGGGGACCCAATTTTGGGGTACACATCAAAGGTTTGCTCTAGTATAATTGGGGGACATCTTTCGCTTAGGAAGTAGATGGACCGCGAGTTTGCTTGATGAAAGAGGGGTCGCGCTCAGGCTTGGTTGAGAACTTTGGGTGAGAAACATCTTTAGACAGGAGGTTAACCTGTTGGTTAAGTTTAGTTTCTAGGAGCAGGTTATGATTTCATTTTACATGTAACCATTTTTGGCTTGCATTCTTACTGACGATCACTGGACTCTCTGCTCTTTGATAATCTTGCTTCTTGTTTTCACTAGAAATATATCTAAGTGCTGTGTGTTTTGCAGTATAGAATATAAGGAATAAAGTATCAAGTATAGAGTCTAAAGTAGAAGTAATAAACTGGTGTGTACTGTTCCACTGGGAACAGCAGGCCTGACAATTCTGTGGGAGTTCAGTGGATAAAGGGCTGGACACTATACGGAATGGTCAGAGGACTCGGGGGTGGGTTTGTGCCTGTCATTAACCTGTACAAAGAGACTGAGGTCTGAGGAGGCCTGGGTGGCAGGGTTTGTTTTGCCAGAGCCTGGTAGTTTCAGGGAACTGACCCACAGCAGGCACAGACAAGACTTCCTCACTCGAAGGGCACGTGACAGTAAGGTGCCTCGTAACCCTGGGAACTCCTGGGGAGCGTCACACAACTCTCCTGGAATTCTCTTGGTTTCTCTCCCTTCCTTCTAATTACCGGCAAGGGTTGCCCTCAGGAAGTTGTAGCCCTTTTTGGATTCTGTACCACAAACCCCTCCTGCACCACAAACCCCTCATCCCCGGCCACACCCCAGAGACTTCAGCCCCAGCCCTCACTCTCTCCCACACCCCAACCCCTTGCCTGAACCCACAGCCTCCTCCCACACTCTGAATCCCTCGGCCCCCACCCCCTAGCCTGGAGCCCCCTCCTACACCCCAAACCCCTCATCCCTAGCCCCACCCCAGAGCCCGCATTCCAGCTGGAACCCTCACCTCCTCCCGCACTCCAACTCCCTACCCCAGCCCAGAGCCCCCTCCTGCCTGAACCCCTCATTTCTGGCCCCACCCCAGAGTCTGCACCCCCAGTTAGAGCCCTCACCCCCTCTCATACCCGAATCCCCTGCCCCAGCCCAGCCAAAGTGATGGAGGCTGAGGGAGAGCGAGCCACCGAGGGAGGGGAAATGTAGTGGGGGGGGGGGAAGGGGAAGGGCCAGGGCCAGGGTTATTGGTTTTGTGCAATCAGAAAGCAGGTAACCCTAAGCATACACAGCTCCCAGACCCTCAAGTTGCACTCCCAGAATACACTGCTCCTGCCCCTCAGCTGCTGTCCCAGCCTGCACCGCTCCACCTCTGACCCACGTTCCCAGCGTGCACTGCTCCTGCCCCTCAGCTGCTGTCCCAGCCTGCACCGCTCCACCTCTGACCCACGTTCCCAGCGTGCACTGCTCCTGCCCCTCAGCTGCTGTCCCAGCCTGCACCGCTCCACCTCTGACCCACGTTCCCAGCATGCACTGCTCCTGCCCCTCAGCTGCTGTCCCAGCCTGCACCGCTCCACCTCTGACCCACGTTCCCAGCGTGCACTGCTCCTGCCCCTCAGCTGCTGTCCCAGCCTGCACCGCTCCACCTCTGACCCACGTTCCCAGCATGCACTGCTCCTGCCCCTCAGCTGCTGTCCCAGCCTGCACCGCTCCACCTCTGACCCACGTTCCCAGCGTGCACTGCTCCTGCCCCTCAGCTGCTGTCCCAGCCTGCACCGCTCCACCTCTGACCCACGTTCCCAGCGTGCACTGCTCCTGCCCCTCAGCTGCTGTCCCAGCCTGCACCGCTCCACCTCTGACCCACGTTCCCAGCATGCACTGCTCTACCATCCAGGCTGCGCTCCATCCCCTGCCACCACTGCTGTCCCAGCCTGCACCATGGCCCCTTAGCCGCACTCCCCCTATTCGCCCCGCCCTCCCAACACGGCCTGCTCCAATCCAAGCCCGACCCTGGGGGGCGCCAGCTAACCCCTGCGCCGAGTGCCGAGTGCTCAGGCCCCTCCCACTCCGCCCCTTCCGCGGGCGGGCTGACTTGAGCAGCCTCGCTGGGGTGCCGGAGGGGAGGGGGGTCGGAGCCTCGCTGGGGTGCCCGAGGGGAGGGGGGGTCGGAGCCTCGCTGGGGTGCCGGAGGGGAGGGGGGTCGGAGCCTCGCTGGGGTGCCCGAGGGGAGGGGGGTCGGAGCCTCGCTGGGGTGCCGGAGGGGAGGGGGGTCGGAGCCTCGCTGGGGTGCCGGAGGGGAGGGGGGTCGGAGCCTCGCTGGGGTGCCCGAGGGGAGGGGGGTCGGAGCCTCGCTGGGGTGCCGGAGGGGAGGGGGGTCGGAGCCTCGCTGGGGTGCCGGAGGGGAGGGGGGTCGGAGCCTCGCTGGGGTGCCGGAGGGGAGGGGGGTCGGAGCCTCGCTGGGGTGCCGGAGGGGAGGGGGGTCGGAGCCTCGCTGGGGTGCCGGAGCGGAGGGGGGTTGGAGCCTCGCTGTGGTGCTTGAAGGGGGGCGGGGGGTTGGAGCCTCGTTGTGGTGCCCAAGGCGGGGGTGGTGAGCGCCTCGCTGTGGTCTCACGGCGCGGGACGCGGGAGTTTCGCGGTGCCTGCTCCGGAGCTCCAGGAGCCGCCTTCACACTGAGACCATGCGCCGGTTCGGCGTAAAGTCTGCTGGGTAATGCCTCCCGCCAGGTTCGCCTCCCCTCCCCGGGGGCCGGTAACCTCTTCCCTTCCCCCTCCCCTCCTTCTCCCTCCCCCTCCCCCCGGCCGGGTAGCCCTTCCCCATCCCTCCCCCTCTCCCTTTCCCCGGCTGGGCCGGCGGGGTAGCAAACATATTTTCTGATGGGCAACCAAATCTGAGATTCAGGTTGTCTCTAGACTGTGCAGTCCTTTAAATTCTGTCTTATTTAGACTTATAATCTTGGGGGGAAGGATTTTTTTTAGATGACCGATGCATTCAAATTGTATGAATTGCAGTGAAGACAGGAGAGAATCTAACTCTTTGCGTTTTTTGTTTGTTTGTTTGTTTTAACGAAAACATCAGGAACAAAGTTCTTCATACAGATCATGAGCCACAAGGTAGGTGTAAAAGTGTTGACCTCTCAGGCAGGTGTAGGGGCTCAGGATGGAGTATTACTTTAAGTGTGTATAAGAAAAGATAGCTGAGCTCCCCAAATACATGGCTTAATTTTTCTTGGGAACTGGTTCTTTGAATCCTCTTAAATGTATTGAGAAAAGAGGATGTTTCAGACAAAAATCTGTGGATTTTAGCATCTTGGAGGAAACCTTTTCTCTGTGGAGCACAAGAATACGTGGTTCCCGGTACCCTACATTATACGTGGGCCCCCAAGAATAAGCTTGTATCCTATGCATGTACAGCGTAGATATAAAGTCTACCACTTGCTGTAGTGCAGTTGATCTTTGACACTTAATAGCTGTGATGAATACATTGAAATGACTTTAAAGTTATTTCCAGTGCCTGGAAGTTGAAGCTAGAAAAACGCAGAATGGAAATAAGGTTTATTTTTAACAGTGAGGATAATTAACCATTGGAAAAATTACTAACTGTTGTAGATTCTCCATCAAATTTTAGAAAGACATCCAATTTTGATTTCAAAAAGATCTGCTCTAGGTCAAATGGGAATTAATTCATGGCAGTCTTATGCCTTGTGTTCTACAGAAGGTCAGCCTAGATCAGTAGTTTTCAACTTTTTTTCATTTGAGGACTCCTAACAAATTTTGAATGGAGGTGCAGGACCCCTTTGGAAATCCTTGACATAATCTGTGGACCCCCAGGGGTCTGCAGGTGACAGGTTAAAAAACACTCCTAGATTATCATAATTGTCTCTTCTGGCCTTAGAAATCTGTGAAGCTCCTCATTTTTCGTCTGTAGGGTTGATATTTTTAGGAGGAGAGTGACACTCAGAGACTGGCTCAAAGAGTCCTCCAACAAAGCTTCAGTTCTTTCAGCAGCAGTAAAATGGATTTAGAAGGCAACTCTGGAAAGTGTTTCTTTGCTGGCTTCTAATATTCATGCAGGGAACTGGACTAGATGACTTCTCGAGGTCCCTTCCAGTCCTACAATTCTATATTTCTATTCATGTATCCTGCAAAGATACAGTGAGAGACAGCTTAGATCTTTGCAAGTATGAAAATATCTTAAACTTGGTTAAAGGAGGAAGTAGAGTAACTTTCCGCTATAGGCATTAAGTTTGGTGAATATATGCTTCTGTGTATTAGAGCAGCAGTTCACAACTTCTTTCATTCTGGGACCCAAAACCAGGTGCAGTGGTGGTCTTGCAATTCAAAACCACACAAACTTTAGAGGCAATAAAGGATAATGTGGGTCAATATCACAGCAAGAAACAATACCTAGGTTTTTCAAGGTGGGTGTGAGACTGGCTGGGTAATATGTAGTTGTTGGGTCCGGGACTGGGTGTTCTGAGACAAATGCTTCTAGGCAGTGTATTGGGTGCAGATACTCTACATCATGACCCAACCTTTGTGAACCAGGAAGGCTGGAGTGGGGGCATAAATGCAGCTATGTGTGATTTGTTTTATTTATTTAGTGTATGCAATCCGGCCAAGTCGCAGCGTTCTTATCACTGATGTTCAAGGCATGAAGACCACCAGGAAGTTGCCATTTTGCAGTCCTCCACAGTGTGCATCATGGTTTGTGGGTTCCCACATTGACCTAGTGGACTATGTCCCCCAGCTGCAGCATGTCTGTGGTCTGGAGAAATGGATGATCCAACTAGCAGATCAAATTTGCTTTGTGGGGTACAAACTGGTTATAAAGCTACAGTCATGTCTTGTGCAGCCAGGGCCTAAATCAATTTCCTGGGGATCATCCCAGTGAAGTGACTGTTCTTATTAAGGCCCTGTCCTTGCCATAATTCATAATTGACTTTATTACCAGTGGCTGGCTCCAAAATGCGTTTTGCTACAGACGCAACATGATTAATATCCTGTTAGTACTAGGGCTGTCAAGCAATTAAAAAATGTAATCGCGCACTTAAAAATAATAAAATACCATTTAAACATTTGTGGATGTTTTCTACATTTTCAAATATATTTATTTCAATTACAACACAGAATACAAAGTGTACAGTGCTCACTTATATTTCTTTTTTATGACAAATATTTATGCTCTACAAAAAAACCAAAGAAATAGTGTTTTTCACTTGACCTAATACAAGTAATATAGTGCAATCTCTTTATCATGAAAGTTGAACTCGCAAATATAGAATTATGTACAAAAAAAATTGCATTCTCAAACAAAACAATGTAAAACTTTAGAGCCTACAAGTACACTCAGTCTTACTTCTTGTTCAGCCAATTGCTAAGACAAACAAGTTTGTTTACATTTGCAGGAGATAATGTGTCCATGCTGATGAGTTCTGCTCAATAACGATCCAAAGCAGTGTGGCCCAACACATGTTCACTTTCATCATCTGAGTTAGATGCCACCAGCAGAAGTTTGCTTTTCTCTTTTGGTGGTTTAGATCTGTAGTTTCAACATTGGAGTATTGCTCTTTTAAGACTTCTGAAAGCATGCTCCACACCTCGTCCCTCTCAGATTTTGGAAGGTACTTCAGATTCTTAAACCTTGGGTCGAGTACTGGAGCTATCTTTAGAAATCTCAGATTGGTACCTTCTTTGTGTTTGGTCAGATCTGCAGGGAAAGTGTTCTTAAAATGAACAACCTGTGCTGGGTCATCATCCGCGACTGCTATAACAGGAAATCTGTGGCAGCGTGCGGTGAAACAGTGCAGGGGGCGCACCGCTCTCCCCCAAGGAGTTTAGTCACACATTATTTAACCCATTATTTTTTTTAACAAGTGTCATCCGCATGGAAGCACGTCCTCTGGAACAGTGGCCGAGGCAGGAAGGGGCATACGAATGTTCAGCATCTCTGGCATGTAAATACCTTGCAATGCCGGCTACAAAAGTGCCATACAAACGCCTGTTCTCACTTTCAAGTGACATTGTGAATAAGTAGTGGGCAGCATATCTCCCATAAATGTCAACAGACTTGTTTCTCTCCGTGATTGACTGAACAAGAAGTAGGAGTGAGTAGACTTGTAAGGTCTAAAGTTTTACATTGGTTTGTTTTTGGGTGCAGTTATGTAACAAAAAAATCTATATTTGTAAGTTGCACTTTCACGATAAAGAGATTGCACTTCAGTACTTGTATGAAGTGAACTGAAAAATGGGATTTCTTTTGTTTATCATTTTTACAGTACAAATATTTGTAATAGAATAGAGTGAGCACTGTACATTTTGTATTCTGTGTTGTAATTGAAATCAATATATTTGAAAATGTAGAAAACATCTGAAAATGTTTAATACACACACACAATAGAATACCAATTGAAATGTAACTGTGTGATTCATTTTTTAAATAATTTTTTTTGAGTTAATCGCGTGAGTTAACTGTAATTAATCGACAGCCCTAATTAGTACCATGGTCAGGTAAGGGTGCTGCCCTCTCCATGGTGTTGGTTTGATGCATTGAGGACTTTTTTCCACCCTATAGTAGTTCATGGATGCACGGGCTTGGTGCTCTGGAACCATTGAATGAAGTTCAGGGCTTGTCTCCGCTTCCGCTTAAGTTGTTGTCACTTATGTCTGTCACGGATATGAAAAAGCCACCCCCCTGAGCTGTCCACACCAGCACTACGTCAGTGGGAAACACTCTTGTTCTGTCATAGCTTCCACCTTTCACTGAGGTAGAGTAATTATGCTGACAGGAAAGTGCTCTCTGGTCTTCATAGTGCATTTACACTACTGCCCTACCTTAGCGCAGCTGCAGTGAGTCTGGTGAAGACTAGCCCCCAGACCAGGGGGGCCCCTCTTGCAGTGTGACTACCCCTTGGGGCACACTCGCACTAGGACAAGCCTCCTGGGCTTCAGCTCAGAGCATTCAGCATCCCTGTCGTACGCCATAAGCTCCCTGCAGTGAGCCACCTGAATAGGACACCTGGGGAAACCTTACATGCCCTCCAAAGGGGCCATGCACCCCCGACTTCAGCAGTCAGGAGTGACTTTCAGCCAGCGGTGTAAAACAGAAGGGTTTATTAGTCGTTTGGAACACAGCATAGAGCAGAATCTTGTTAGCACAGAAAGCAGGAAGTTACAGCAAAGTTCAACTTGAGGAGACCCAGAGCCATGGGTCTCTCCTCCTGAGTCCCAAACCAGGAGTCTGACCAGCCTCCAGCAGTCCACCTGCAGTCACACCCAGTTGCCCCTCCTCCATCTTGTATGCTGTTCCCCAGGCAAACCGGTCACCTGGCCTCCACCTCCCTTTGTTCTCCAATTCCTCCAACTGGCTCTTGCAGAGGATGGGGCCCGGCAATCAGTTGCCAGGATACAACTATTGTCTGGGCCCAGGGAGCTAGATGGCACTTGTACCTTCCCTCTCAGGGTATCTGCAAAGGTCACACACCCTTATCCCACCACCTAGATACTTGTGCAACACATAGGGGAAACTGAGGCACGCACAGTATTCATGCAAACACTAGGACATTTTCCACTTCGTCACAAGTAGCCATTTGTCCTAAGTACCTGTGTCAGTCTTTCTCAATGGCCTGTCTCTCAGATCTCCCTGACACTGTTTAGAAAGGCTGCAAGCTTTGGATTCACCAAGGGCAAGTGATACCTGACCAACCTGATTGCCTTCCAGGATGAGAGAACTGGTTCTGTGGATATGGGGAAAGCAGTGCATGTGATATATCTTGACTTTAGCAAAACTTTTGATACGGTCTCCCACAGTATTGTTGCCAGCAAGTTAAAGTAGTGTGGATTGGATGAATGGACTATAAGGTGGATAGAAAGCTGGCTAGATTGTCGGGCTCAACGGGTAGTGATCAATGGCTCCATGTCTAGTTGGCAGCTGGTATCAAGCGGAGTGCCCCAGGGGTCAGTCCTGGGGCTGGTTTTGTTCAACATCTTTATTAATGGTCTGGATGATGGGATTAATTGCACCCTCAGCAAGTTTGCAGATGACACTAAACTGGGAGGAGAAGTAGATACGCTGGAAGGTAGGGAAGGGTCCAGAGTGACCTAGACAAATTGGAGGATTGGGCCAAAAGAAATCTGATAAGGTTCAACAAGGACAAGTGCAGAGTTCTGCACTTAGGAAGGAAGGAAGGAAATCCCATGCACTGCTACAGTGCATGGGAAGGACCTGAGGATTACAGTGGATGAGAAGCTGGATAGGAGTCAGCAGTGTGCCCTTGTTGCCAAGAAGGCCAATGGTATATTGGGCTGTATTAGTAGGAGCATTGCCAGCAGATCTAGAGAAGTGGTTATTCCCCTCCATTTGGCACTGGTGAGGCCACACCTGGAGTGTTGCGTCCAGTTTTGGTCCCCCACTACAGAAGGGATGTGGACAAATTGGAGGGAGTCCAGCGGAGGGCAACAAAAATTATTAAGGAGCTGGGGCACATGACTTACAAGGAGAGGCTGGGGGAACTGGGGTTATTTAGTCTGCAGAAGTGAAGAGTGAGGGGGAATTTGATAGCAGCCTTTAACTACCTGAAGGGGGGTTCCAAAGAGGATAGAGCAAGGCTGTTTCAGTGGTGGCAGATGACAGAACAAGAAGCAATGGTCTCAAGTTGCAGTTGGGGGAGGTCTAGGTTGGATATTAGGAAACACTATTTCACTAGGAGGGTGGTGAAACACTGGAATGGGTTACCTAGGGAGATGGTGGAAACTCCATCCTTAGAGGTTTTTAAGACCCGGCTTGACAAAGCCTTGGCTTGGATGATTTAGTTGGTGTTGGTGTTGCTTTGAGCAGGGGGTTGGACTAGATGACCTCCTGAGGTCCCTTCCAACCCTGATATTCTATGATTCTCAGCTGGTCCCTGGTATCAAAAAGGTTGAAAAACACTGATTTATGTAATCAATCTGGCCCATCCTCCTTACTTCCAGCTATCTAGAAAACCTCCCACTGTCCGTTGGTCCATGTTCCTTTCTGTGCATGCCCTCTGTACACTGATAAAAACGTGTATAAATAGCATGGAAGGTGTGAGGGGAGACACATTTGTGATGGCAAGAAAGCTGCTGCACGGACACAAACTGAATCCTGAAGAAGAGGTCTATGAATGCTTGAAAGCTTGTGTGTCTCACTATCAGAAGTTGGTCCTCCCCTACCTTGTCCCTTCTGTGTAACTGTTAAGTGATTAAGGTGATTCGTGCCTGTCTCTGGGTCATAGTATGGACTAGGAGGGAACGCTTTCAAAAAGTGCCTGTGACTTAGCCCCTCACTATGTTCAGTGAGTGTTGGGCTCTTAAGCACCTGCCAACCTCTGCACTTTACAGGGCCAAGTGCACTGTACTGCAAATTGCATTCCTTAACTCCAGACATGTTTGTTTGAGTTTGATTTTTTTCTTAATCCAGCAGAGATGGCCTTGGAGTCTGAAGGTAAATGCAAAAGGATTTACTTCAGAATGCCGTGCTTCTGCCAATCCTTAGCATGTCACTGCTGTACAACTAACTAATTTGGTAGCTTCAAGGGTTTTTATAGTAATGTTTATTTCCAGCTCACTGTTCTGCATAAGTGTAGTCATTCATATGTACTGGCCACTCTGCACTACTGATTGCGCTTTCATAGAATATCAGGGTTGGAAGGGACCTCAGGAGGTCATCTAGTCCAACCCCCTGCTCAAAGCAGGACCAATCCCCAATTTTTGCCCCAGATCCCTAAATGGCCCCCTCAAGGATTGAACTCACAACCCTGGGTTTAGCAGGCCAGTGCTCAAACCACTGAGCTATCCCTCCTCAATTTTTAATTTAATATTCCACTCACCCAAAATCCGAAGTGAATTTGGTTGGGTACACACAGTGAGTGCCAACTTAGCAGTTTTGCATTTTTGTCTCGGCTATTAAAAATTGATGGCTTAACCCCGTTAGAGGGCAGCTCCAGTAGCTAGTATGTTTCCACTCTTGTTAATTGTGTTGATGATGAACTTAGATCTTGTTTTACAGAATGTTTTCTTTTGTCTTTTTATTCCTTCTCTTCCAGTTGATGCTTTGGATCCAGAGAGGTTAATACAATGTCCCTATGATAAATATCATCAAATCAGGGCCTGTCGGTTTCCCTATCATCTTATAAAGTGCAGGAAGGTAGGATGGGATGTTAAGGTCTCTAATGCACTTGGGAAATCATATTTTTGTAAATGCTAATGCATGGTGAGCTCAGTACGCTGTGCTGCCTTTTGCTAGAAGGATGCATTCACTTGCTATTAGGCTGGAAGAAGCCGTCTTTATTTCATATTTATATCGCTCATCCATTTACCATTTCGTAAAAGCATCCCGTTCATATTTAGTAATGCCCTTCAGATCAGTGCATTTACCCTGAAGAAAGGCGAAACAGGTTCTTCAGAATACCTAGCTCAGTGATGGGATCCTATTCTCTTCCAACAGTTCACTCATGGGACCAGGGTATTTACTTCCCAATACAGGCCATGGAGCAAATGCAGCCAGTGTTATACGGATGCCTTCTGGCTGGCCAAAGCAGAAGCGATCTGATGTTGCAGTTAAATCTTTACTTTGCAATCAGAGCAGGAGAGCTGCTAAGCCATCTTTTTTTTATATTGCTAATAACTCTATTCAGTGTACATCTGTCTGCAAGTCCCTCTTCTCAGTCTTCTATCCTGGGCGAGAATGCTGTATATTTAAGAGGAGAATCTGCTCCTTTCTTTTGTCCTCTCAGTCTAGTATCTTATTTTAAGCTCTCCAGTGCTAGTGTATATTAGTTGTACAGGTATAAGCACACTTATATCGGTATAACTGCATCCACGTGTTAAGATGATGTCCTGGTATGATTGTATTGGTTAGGAATCACACCCCTAGCCAACATCGCTATAGTGATAGAAAAGCCATGCAGAGCAAGCCTGAGCAGTGGGTTCGTCCTCTTTGTATTCTTGCTCTTTTCTAAGGGTAAAGGCTCTTCATTAAGTGGGGGACAGTAGTGCTCTTCTATGTCCACACTAGTTTACCTGTACTGGCAAAATGCTCCCAATATAGACGTGGCCTCAGCTGGAACATTGAGTAACTTCCCTCCTGTTTCAGAAGGGTTAAATTAACTGCAAAGACTTAAGCTCTAGCGCAGGCAGAGACTTATCATAGAATATCGGGGTTGGAAGGGACCTCAGGAGGTCATTTAGTCCAACCCCCTGCTCAAAGCAGGACCAATCCCCAACTAAATCATCCCAGCCAGGGCTTTGTCAAGCCTGACCTTAAAAACCTCTAAGGAAGGAGATTCCACCACCTCCCTAGGTAACCCATTCCAGGGCTTCACCACCCTCCTAGTGACAAAGTTTTTCCTAATATCCAACCTAAACCTCCCCCACTGCAACTTGAGACCATTACTCCTCGTTCTGTCATCTGGTACCACTGAGAACAGTCTAGATCCATCCTCTTTGGAACCCCCTTTCAGGTAGTTGAAAGCAGCTATCAAATCCCCCCCTTCTTCCTTCTCTTCCACAGACTAAACAATCCCTGTTCCCTCAGTTTCTCCTCATAAGTCATGTGTTCCAGTCCCCTCATCATTCTTGTTGCCCTCCGCTGGACGTTTTCCAATTTTTTCACATCCTTCTTGTAGAGTGGGGCCCAAAACTGGACACAGTACTCCAGATGAGGCCTCACCAATGTCGAGTAGAGGGGAACGAACACGTCCCTAGCTCTGCTGGCAATGCCCCTACTTACAAATCCCAAAATGCCATTGGCCTTCTTGGCAACAAGGGCACACTGTTGACTCATATCCAGCTTCTTGTCCACTGTCACCCCTAGGTCCTTTTCTGCAGAACTGCTGCCGAGCCATTCGGTCCCTAGTCTGGGGACTAGGTGCATGGGATTCTTCTGTCCTAAGTGCAGGACTCTGCACTTGTCCTTGTTGAACCTCATCAGATTTCTTTTGGCCCAATGCTCCAACTTGTCTAGGTCCCTCTGTATCCTATCCCTGCCCTCCAGCGTATCTACCACTCCTCCCAGTTTAGTGTCATCTGCAAACTTTCTGAGTGTGCAATCCACACCATCCTCCAGATCATTAATGAAGATACTGAACAAAACCAGCCCCAGGACCGACCCTTGGGGCACTCCACTTGATACTGGCTGCCAACTAGACATAGAGTCATTGATCGCTACCCGTTGAGCCCGACAATCTAACCAGCTTTCTATCCACCTTATAGTTCATTCATCCAGCCCATACTTCTTTAACTTGCTGGCAAGAATACTGTGGGAGACCATGTCAAAAGCTTTGCTAAAGACAAGGAATAACACGTCCACTGCTTTCCCTTCATCCACAGAACCAGTTATCTCGTCATAGAAGGCAATTAGATTAGTCAGGCATGACTTGCCCTTGGTGAATCCATGCTGACTGTTCCTGATCACTTTCCTCTCCTCTAAGTGCTTCAGAATTGATTCCTTGAGGACCTGCTCCATGATTTTTCCAGGGACTGAGGTGAGGCTGACTGGCCTGTAGTTCCCAGGATCCTCCTTCTTCCCTTTTTTAAAGATGGGCACTACATTAGCCTTTTTCCAGTCATCTGGGGCCTCCCCCGATCGCCATGAGTTTTCAAAGAGAATGGCCAATGGCTCTGCAGTCATATCCGCCAACTCCTTCAGCATTCTCGGATGCAGCATATCCAGCCCCATGGACTTGTGCTCGCCCAGCTTTTCTAAATAGTCCCGAACCACTTCTTTCTCCACAGAGGGCTGGTCACCTCCTCCACATGCTGTGCTGCCCAGTGCAGTAGTCTGGGAGCTGACCTTGTTCGTGAAGACAGAGGCAAAAAAAGTACATTAGCTTTTTCCACATCCTCTGTCACTAGGTTGCCTCCATCATTCACACTTTCCTGGATTTTCTTCTTGTTCTCTAGTTTGTCTCTTACTTAATTTAAAAATAAAGTGGCTGAATTATTTAGGGTTTCAAAGCACTTACTCCCCATGTAGGGTTTTTAGGGCAATTTCATCTGTGCACTGAACCATGCCAGTGATGACACTGCAACAGTTTCACTGTGCTTCTTCTGGGGCTGATCTTCAATCAGATAAATGCAGGGCGTAGTTTAAATGTGAAAATAAACAAACATAGGCTGTATCATAAAGGATGCATATGCTTTGCTGTTTTTCCACTGCTTTTGTGCTCAGGACCTGAACTAAGTTTGACTTTCCTTGTTTTAATTTTTTCAACCTATTTCAGGATGCAGATTGCACAAACCCTTCACTAGTGATTAGAAAACACAAGGGTTTGGATGAATTCAGTGAGATAGCACATGCTTTTTCTGTTTCTCTAGAACCACCCTGAAATTGCAAAGCAGCTAGCCACATGCCCCTTTAATGCCCGCCATCAGGTTCCCAGAGCTGAGATCAGCCGTCATATATCAAGCTGTGATGACAAAAGCTTCATTGAGGAGCACATTGGTGAGAAAATATTAGACTCCTTCGGCTCTGTAAACTCACTTTGGGAACTCTTGGGCTAACGGAGTTCTAACGTAACTTCTGCTGTTAATGTTAGATTGTTTTAATGCTCTATTATTCCATAAGCAACCCTTTACCTGTAAAAAGAAAAGGAGTACTTGTGGCACCTTAGAGACTAACCAATTTATTTGAGCATGAGCTTTCGTGAGCTACAGCTCACTTCATCGGATGCATCCGATGAAGTGAGCTGTAGCTCACGAAAGCTCATGCTCAAATAAATTGGTTAGTCTCTATGGTGCCACAAGTACTCCTTTTCTTTTTGCGAATACAGACTAACACGGCTGTTACTCTGAAACCTTTAGCTGTAGTGCTTCATGATCCTGAAGCAGCAGGAGTCCTTGAAGGCTTGAGTTTCATTCATTCTGTGTCCATGCAAATTCTCCTAAGCATCTGAGAGGCAACTGGCTTGTATTACATGTGTTATCTGCCAGAGATTTTAGCATTAAAATGGGAACTGTGCATTATGCCATAAACTGTGTGTGTTGAATGAGATCTAGTTGGGAATCTGGATGGCTTAGAGAGGAAAGATAGTGGCCATGAGAGGGGTGGGTCTCCAGTGCAGATCTGATCTGATAGTGACCAAAAATCTTTATAGCCTGTCTAGTGGCATATGTGAAATAAATTGGTCTCAGTCCAGTTCTTAATGGACAAGTGTCTAGATCATAACAATCCTCACTTCTGTTACATCCTTCTTGACTATCTTAGCAGAAAAGCCATGACTGAGCCAGGGAGGCTAAATAACTTTCCCAACAGGAGTTGGGTTCCTCCAGTTCAGAGTGGGGCAAGTTGGGGAGGGGACTATGGAGAAGCTTCCCTACCACTGCCCATGCTGTCTGCTCTGTGATGAGGAGTTCACTATCCAGGTCTGTCAGCCCAGCACCTAAATCACTTGGTTATGTGGGTCATGTTCCAGTTCTTCCCCCCACTGATATATCTATATGGCTATCACTACACTGGAAAACGTACCTATTCTCTGGCAAATGTAGAGTTGTACTGAAGATAGCAATGATGTGCGTGTTAATGTAGACAGGGCTTAGAGCATGACAGTAGTGAAAAAACCCTGAGAAGATTTTTTTGACATGACAGTAGAAACACACCTGAACCCTCTCCCAATTCGTATGTTGGAGCAGCTGCACCATTGCTGAAAAATGTGTGCAGAATTGTTTAGCTTTAGAAAAGGCCTAAAACAGGCATTGGCAAATGGGGGCCACATCCACCCTGCCAGATCATTTGATTTGGCTTGCCAAACATTTGGTGTTGTACAAACCTTTCTGAGTTAGACAATATATAGCCTCTTAAGGTATGGCCCACCAAAGGGTTCTCATGGATTTTGTATCCCTTTGCTACCTTCAAGATGCCCATCCCTGGCCTCAAGAGTTTTGCTCCTAAGACTAGGGGAGTACCTGATCAGCTTCCAGTGTATGCTGCTCCTCTCCAAGGCCTAGAGCTATTCTACAGCCAGGTCAAAAAATGATTAATGTACCTAAAATAGGATTTTATTTTATCCAAAAAGATTTTCTCACTAAGACTCTTCTTTGCTTTAAGTGAGTCAGTCAAATAACTGCCAGGGAGAGAAGATGAACATTGTCAGCATGTGGCAGCCACCCCCATGTGACGAAGATTGGGATAGAGGTAAGGACGTAGGTTGATGACACGGGCTGTCAGCGCCTGCTATTCCCTTCTTCTTGTCCCCAAAGAAGTCACATGGACTAGGAGAGAGAGGTCCCATAGATTCTTCTGCACAGATCATGTGTTGGGACACCCAATTATACTGTCTCTGAACAAATGAAGTTCTCCTGCTTCACAGGCTCTTCCTCATGCCTTCTATTCTCTACAAAACTTCTGTTGTTTTCCATATAGTCTGTTGCACCATCTGTGCTTTGATGAAAATGGAAATTGATGATAACCTTTACACTTTATATTTCTCAGTTAAATGTCTGCTTTGCTGTCACTTATGCCAAGCCTTAAAAAATTCTCATTCCGTTTTGTAAACCTAGCAGCGTCTCTGCCATATTTCTTATTTGATGTTGCTATGACGCTTGCAGAAGTTACTCGGTACTGAGCCACAATGATGTCTATTTCCTTTTGGCAGATCTACAGGAGCAATCAAATTCTGCTTTCGTTTGGGGCACGTTCAGTAGTGGCGTAAACAGGTAGCAAAAGGTGTATTTCTTGTGACAGTGCTTTCCATAAAAGATGTGCTTTCAAACTACTTTGAACTCATGCTGCTGTGTTGTTGGGAAGATGCAATTTACTTTATGAATTCTATTTTTGGGGTGATGGTGGGGGCGTTCCCACTGGCATGACTCAACATTCCTGTGCCCCTGGGTCAATGTTTCCTGTCTCCTTTTAGTGGCAGATCCATAGGAGAGTATAAGAACATACTGTTGCTACCAGATAATGGTTACTCCTCTAGTTCTACTGTAGTACTATTAGTGCGGATGGTCCTGGGTTCAATCCCCACTGGTTCTGTATTTGTTGGGGGGGTTATTAAACACTAAACTGTTCTGCTGGGCTTGATAGAAATGCAGACTGATGTCAGCTGTTAAGCAATTTAGGCTTAAACTTCTGACAGCTAATCTAATCTCTCATGACCTGAGTCAGAAATAATCATTTTGTTGTTTGTGTAATCACAATGCAGGATTGGAAAATGAAGCATAATGTGTCTGGTCATTATCTCTGTCTCACCCCTGAACACCCAAATCATTGTACTGTGCCTTACCTCTCTAATCAGAGGTCATCAACATATGAACTTCTACAGCCTGTAACAGTGACATAGAATTGTAGGACTGAAGGGACCTCAAAGTCCTCTAGTCCAGTCCCATGCACTCATGGCAGGACTAAGTATTATCTAGACCAGTGGTTTTCAAACTGCGGGTCGTGACCCAGAACTGGGTTGCGGAATGAAAGGCACTGGGCCGCGGCGGCTCTCGTCAGCACTGCTGACCGGGCTGTTAAAAGTCCCGTCGGTGGTGCTGCCCAGCTAAGGCAGGCTAGTCCCTAGCTGTTCCGACACTGCACTGTGCCCTGGCAGCGGCCAGCAGCAGGTCCAGCTCCTAGGTGGGGGGTGAGCCCCAGGGCTCCATGCGCTGCCCCCGCCCCGAGCACCGGCTCTGCACTCCCATTGGCCAGTTCCCGGCCAGTGGGAGCTGGGTGGGGCAATGCCTGTGGGCGAGAGCCATGCGGAGCTGCTTGCACCCCTGCGCCTAGGAGCCGGACATGGTGCTGGCCGCTTCCGGGGTGCAGCGTTGTCCGCAGTGCCAGGAAAGGCAGGAAGCCTGCCTCTGCACCTCAGCTGCACCGCTGACCAGGAGCCTCCCTAAGTAACACCACACCCCTGTCCCAGCTCTGAACCCCCCAAACCCAGAGCCCGCTCCTGCAGCCCCAGCCCAGAGCCCTGACCCCCTCCCACACTCTGAGCCCCTCATTTCTGGCCGCAGCCCACACCCCAGACTCCTCATCCCCAGCTCCTTTGGATCGCGGGCATCAACAGTTTTTTTCAACTGGGTCACCAGAAAAAGAGTTTGAAAACCACTGATCTAGACCATCCCTCACAGATGTCTGTCTAACCTACTCTTAAAAATCTCCAGTGATGGAGATTCTGCAACCTCCCTAAGCAATTTATTCCAGTGCTCAACCACTTGGACAAAAGGAAAAACTTCCTGTCAAACCTAAACCGCCCTTGCTGAAATTTAAGCCCATTGTTTCTTGTCCTATTCTCAGTGGTTAAAGAGAACAGTTTTTCTCCCTTTTCCTTGTAGCAACCTTTTATCTACTTGAAAACCGTTATGTCCCTCCTCAGTCTTCTCTTCTCCAGGCTAAACAAACCCAATTTTTTTCAATCTTCCCCCATAGGTCATGTTTTTTAGACCTTTAATCAGTTTTGTTGCTCTTCTCTGAACTTCCTTCAATTTGTCCACATCTTTCCTGAAATGTGGCACCAATCATTGGACACAATACTCCAGATGACATTTAATCAGCATGGACTAGAGCAGTAGAATTACTTCTCGCGTCTTGCTTACAACACTCCTGCTAATGCATCTCAGAATGATGTTGACTCCTATTTAGCTTGTGATCCAGTATGACCCTCAGATCCTTTTCTTCAGTACTCCGTCCTAGGCAGTCATTTCCCATTTTGTATGTGTGCAACTGATAGTGGAGTACTCTGAATTTGTTCTTATTGAATTTCATCCTGTGACGGCTTCCCCCAGGGGTGCCACCTGGGACTGGGGTTCCACTGAGCCCACTGACTCACCAGCCTGGGCTCCCTCTCAGCACTGTGCTGCTGTGACAGGCTATAGACTGTTCCTGGACCTACACTCCCAGCAGCATTCACACAGGCAGGGACACACCCAGCTGCAGTTTCATGCAGGCTTTGGACAGCCACTGCATGATCCAGCAATAGAGAGGCTACAGCCAAAATAACCCCCAGTCTGGGACCCCAGAGCTGTACCATCCCGCCCTGATCAAAACCCCAATCAGTATGAATTTATTACCCAGTTCGCCATTCCCTCAGTGTGGAGAGGACAATGCATACTTGTGTTAACCAGGCTGAGATTTCCCCCCAGACACTTTGGTCACAGGCATACCAGTTTAGATAAAGCAAAAAGGTTTAACTACAAAAGAGAGATTATAAGTGATAGAAAACAGACCAAAGCAGATTACCTAGTAAATAAACAGAACTGCAAACTGTAACCCGAAAATACTAGAAAGATTGGATATGAATTAACAAATTCTCACCCTGGTTGATGATACAGTCAGGCTTGCAGATTCTTAAGGGACAAGCTGCATTTGTTTTGCAGCTTGGGATCTCCTACCCTAAGCTTCTAAGACTTTTTCTTTTAGAGCTTCTCTCTGTTGAGTTGTGGGGAAGTGAAGAACAACCAACAATGTCACTCCTTGCCTTATATAGCTTTTTCATATGGCAGGAGCTCTGTTTCAAACTTCAGAGTAACAGCCGTGTTAGTCTGTATTCGCAAAAAGAAAAGGAGTACTTGTGGCACCTTTAGAGACTAACCAATTTATTTGAGCATGGGCTTTCGTGAGCTACAGCTCACTTCATCGGATGCATACCATGGAAACTGCAGCAGACTTTATATACACACAGAGAATATGAAACAATACCTCCTCCCACCCCACTGTCCTGCTGGTAATAGCTTATCTAAAGTGATCATCAGGTTGGGCCATTTCCTAGCATGAGCTTTCGTGAGCTACAGCTCACTTCATCGGATGTGTGGGGGGGTGGAGGGTGAGAAAACCTGGATTTGTGCTGGAAATGGCCCAACCTGATGATCACTTTAGATAAGCTATTACCAGCAGGACAGTGGGGTGGGAGGAGGTATTGTTTCATATTAGAATCATAGAATCATAGAATATCAGGGTTGGAAGGGACCCCAGAAGGTCATCTAGTCCAACCCCCTGCTCGAAGCAGGACCAATTCCCAGTTAAATCATCCCAGCCAGGGCTTTGTCAAGCCTGACCTTAAAAACCTCTAAGGAAGGAGATTCTACCACCTCCCTAAGTAACACATTCCAGTGTTTCACCACCCTCTTAGTGAAAAAGTTTTTCCTAATATCCAATCTAAACCTCCCCCACTGCAACTTGAGACCATTACTCCTCGTTCTGTCATCTGCTACCATTGAGAACAGTCTAGAGCCATTATATTCTCTGTGTGTATATAAAGTCTACTGCAGTTTCCACGGTATGCATCCGATGAAGTGAGCTGTAGCTCACGAAAGCTCATGCTCAAATAAATTGGTTAGTCTCTAAGGTGCCACAAGTACTCCTTTTCTGTTTCAAACTTGGTTCCCAGACCAGTTTGTGGAAAAATTCAGGTACCCCAAATGGAGTCCAGAAGCATGGTCTGGTCACATGCCCTTGCAGAGTCATAGCAGCCATAACTTACAGACTGGCCTTCCACAGGAAGGCTAAGCTATTCCACAGCCCATTGTCTTTGTTGATGAGCCATTAGCACTGTTTGGCTTCTTCATTGTTGAACCTGAAAGGCTGGCTGTGGGTGTTTTCCAGAGTAAGCCCCTTTGAAATACAGATACCTAGTCAATATTCATAACTTCAGATACAAAAATGATACATGCATACAAATAGGATAATCATATTCAGCAAATCATAATTTTTCCAATGACACCTTACATGACGAACTTGTACAAAACATCATAATTATGCCATAATCATCCTAATAATAATACTATGATGACTATGGAGTGTTGCACATCCTATTTACTTCAGACCATTTCTCCAGTTTGTCCAGATCATTTTGAATTTTAATCCGGTCCCCCAAAGTACTTGTAACCCTTGCAGCTTGGTATTGTCTGCAAACTTTATAAATGTGCTCTCTATGCCATTATCTAAATTGCTGATGAAGATACTGAACAGAACTGGACCCAGAACTGATCACTGTGGGACCCCACTCAGTATGCCCTTCCAGCTTGACTGTGAGCCACCTACTCTCTGGGAACGATTTTCCAAACAGTTATTCACCCACCTTGGAGGAGCTCCATCTAGGTTGTATTTCCCTAGTTTGTTTATGAAGAGGTCATGCGAGACCATATCAAAAGCCTTATTAAACTTAAGATACACCACATCTACCATTACCCTCCCCCATCCACAAGGCTTGTTACACTGTCAAAGAAAGCTATTAGGTTGGTTTTGCCACGATTTGTTCTTGACAAATCCATGCTGACTGTTCCTTATCGCCTTATTATTTTCTAGGATTCAGCAATTTGATTGCTTAATTATTTGCTCCATTATCTTCTCGGGTACTGATGTTAAGCTGACTGGTCTGTAATTCCTCAGGTTGTCCTTATTCCCCTTTTTATAGATTTGGCGCTATATTTGCCTCTTTTCTAGTCCTCTGGAATCTCCTGTCTTCCATGTCTTTTCAAAGATAATTGCTTATGGCTCAGATATCTCCTCAGTCAGCACCTTGAATATTTTAGGATGTATTTCATCAGGCCCTGCTGACTTGAAGACATCTAACTTGTCTAAGTAATTTTTAACTTTTTCTTTCCCTATTTTAGCCTCTGATCCTATCTCATTTTCACTGGCATTCACTGTTAGACGTCTGCATGAAGTCTGCATGTATAGAGATGACTAGGGCATGTGTGCTGAGATGCCATTTACAGTTGAGGGCAGTGCAATACTGATAATCAAGCTTTAACTCTGGTTTTTCTTGCTGTCTTTGGCTTATTTCTTTCTTGTCTGGATGACTGATTCTGGGGATTTTAGTCAAAGTAGATGGCATCAACATGTTGTACACTTTTCTCTAGCCTTTGTGAGGAGAAGTAACTGTTCTGATTGCATGAAGGTTTGTTTAAATTAACATACTCTGTTGTCTTCAGTTTTAGAAGAATACTTGAATATTTATAGTAAAAGGTACTTGGCTAAAAGAAGTACACATGTGTAGGATAATTCGTATTTGATCTCTTTCAGCCCTGGGTCCAGCGTAGTAATGGAACAAAAGAGTAACCTAATGTCAGGCATGAGAGCACCCAAGTCCTTGCCGTATAGCCTATCCTGGAAAAGCAGTAAGTACAACGGCTGGAGGTCTCCTCATGCTGTAAGATGGGACCTACATGTTAGCTCAAAGTGGAACGGGATAACTTTTCTCTGTATTTTTATTCCGTGTGTCAGCATTCTCCTCCATAAACTGAAATGCTTTTATTACCACCATCAGCAAGTGGAGATGGAGAGCTCTGTAACACAATCCTCCCTAGAAGCAGCTGCATTTCTGTAGTGGATGGAGTGTCTTCTGTATCCAGGTTTTATTTTGCTGTAGGTGGTATTGTGTCAAAGGTTGTCAGGCTCCATGTATTGCCCCCATTACTGTAGCATCTGACATTTAACTTATTCACCGCTATTGGTTGAACAAAAGTCGAGGCTTACAAACAGTTCTGAGTCTGGCACAGTGGAGCTCAACACAGTTGTAGCTCTTCGGGTATAGCTGCTACTGAAGTCAGTGGAAGCTGTACACGTGTGTAGCAGCTGTAGCATTTGGTTTGGTTTTGCAAAACTTGATTGAAAACTCAGAGCTAGGGTGTGTCTATCCAGGAAAACCTACCAGTATTACTTCCAAGGGGATGTAATCTAAACTAAAAAGGCCATTGTTTGGAATAAGTGTTCATAGAATCATAGAATCATAGAATATCAGGGTTGGAAGGGACCCCAGAAGGTCATCTAGTCCAACCCCCTGCTCAAAGCAGGACCAATTCCCAGTTAAATCATCCCAGCCAGGGCTTTGTCAAGCCTGACCTTAAAAACCTCTAAGGAAGGAGATTCTACCACCTCCCTAGGTAACGCATTCCAGTGTTTCACCACCCTCTTAGTGAAAAAGAGGTGCCTTCATGTCGGAAGTCACCCACATAGTGGTGTAGTAATGTGTATTCCTGAGGGAATTCTGCACTAAAAATTAAACATTCTGCACACAATATTTTTAAAATTCTGTATATTTTATTTGTCAAAATAATAATATAATCACACCAGTTTCAATTATTTTGGGATCTTATTTCAAAATACCTGTCAGCCAGTATGTCTGTAACAATACAGACCGCAAAAAAGATTCCCCCAGGAGTAGAGAGTCAAAGAAACTCCTACAACAACCCAGTTCCTGTTTCTCTGTTATGCTTTTGTTGGGCACCTGTCTGAGTGTGTCACACACATCAGCTGGGCCCATCTTGGGAGAAATCTCTGTCCCTCCAGTCTTAGACATCCACACCCCCTACCCTCCCAGAGTCCAGCTGTGGGGCACCCCCTTAGTCCCCCAGACACCTGCACCCCCTACCACCCAGAACCCAGGGATCCAGAGGGAGAAACAGCCTGATGCTGGGTCCCAGGCTTGTACAGAGTTTCCTGCATGCCACTTCCTTCCTTCAGGACCTGCTGGGAACTGCACCTGCATGGAAAAGTCCAGCTCCCCCTCCCCCTGGCAGTGTCATGTATTTGCAAGCTGGAGAGCCAGGCTCTGCTAGGTCCCGCATCTGCTACTGACAGCCAGCAGCTTTGCAGCACTAATTCTGCTCTGGGGGTGGGGGGGGGAATGAAATTATGTGCAAATTCTGCACTGTGTTGTGGCACAAAATTCCCCCTGGAATAAATGTTGGTAAATTTCCCCTATATACAAGCCTGGGTCTGTTCCCAATGGTGTCTATGGATGAGTCTATTGTAGTTGTTGGGGAGTGTGGGCTCAAGACTTGGCATTTTCTCAGTCATCTGAGTCCATCCCTGATGAGCTGAAATGGCTCTTATCCCTCCCAAAGTCAGATCCTGAGCTTCAGCTCCATGCCTTACTCTGAATGCCCTGTCTCAGCCCTTTGCTGCATGGCTGCCGTGATTTCCTGTCCACCACATGTCCTGCTAGTGGAGGGGACGAGGATCTCCAAACCGCAGATGTCAGGCTGTGGGGACTGGAAACGGCTCAGAAAAGGAAGCAAAAATTACCCAGGGTCTGGAATGGCTTCCATACAAGGAGAAAAGGAGTACTTGTGGCACCTTAGAGACTAACCAATTTATTTGAGCATGAGCTTTCGTGAGCTACAGCTCACTTCATCGGATGCATACCGTGGAAACTGCAGAAGACATTATATACACACAGAGACCATGAAACAATACCTCCTCCCACCCCACTGTCCTGCTGGTAATAGCTTATCTAAAGTGATCATCAAGTCGGGCCATTTCCAGCACAAATCCAGGTTTTCTCACCCTCTGCCCCCGCACATACAAACTCACTCTCCTGCTGGTAATAGCCCATCCAAAGTGACCACTCTCTTCACAATGTATATGATAATCAAGGTGGGCCATTTCCTGCACAAATCCAGGTTCTCTCACCCCCTCACCCCCCTCCAAAAACCACACACACACAAACTCACTCTCCTGCTGGTAATAGCTTATCCAAAGTGACCACTCTCCCTACAATGTGCATGATAATCAAGGTGGGCCATTTCCAGCACAAATCCAGGCTTTCTCACCCCCCCCTCCCCCGGAAACACACACACACACAAACTCACTCTCCTGCTGGCAATAGCTCATCCAAACTGACCACTCTCTAAGTTTAAATCCAAGTTTAACCAGAACGTCTGGGGGGCGGGGGGTAGGAAAAAACAGGGGGAAATAGGCTACCTTACAAGGAGAGACTAAAGAGATGACTAAGCGGGATGTGATAGAGGCCTATAAAATCATGATTGTTGTAGAAAAAGTGAATAGAGAAGCATTATTTACCATTTCACACAATACAAAAACCAGGGGGTCACCTGATCAAATGAATAGGCAGTAGGTTTAATACAAACAAAAGGAAGTACTTTTTCGCACCGTGCGCAACTAACCTGTGGAACTCATTGACATGGGATGTTGTGGTGACCAAAAGTGTAACTGGGCTTAAGCAAGAATTGGATAAGTTCATGGAGGATAGCTCCATCAACAGCTATTAGCCAAGATGATAAGGGATGTTACCCCATGCTTTAGGTGACTCTAAATCTGTAACTGCTAGAAGCTGGGAGTGGAAGAGAGGGGTGAATCACTCCATAATTGCTCTGTTGTGTTTACTCCCCTTGAAGCTCTGGTAGGGGCCACTGTTGGAGACAGGATACTGAGCAAGATGGAATATGATCTGACCTAGTATTGCAGCTCTTATGAGCTCTTGCCACATATGACTCTTCACAAGGTTTTGTTCTTTAAAAACTGATTCAGTTGCCCAGTGTCCCAAGAGCCCGATTCCCAAAGCATTGAGTTCAGGGTATCTATTATTAAACAGCCTGGTGGTATTCCATGCCATTTGGATCTTAGGGAGGGAGTTTCATGTATTTACACTATACTTAATTGAAAATCTTTTACCCCTTAAACAGCAACAAGCATTAACTGGAAGGAGGTGTGACCCATTGAGCGCTTTTCTTGGTCCCCTTGTCAAACTGTAGCTGTGACGGACTGGCCATAAAGCTGCCCTGTTCCGGGGATGCCTGTGGCTTGAAAGAAAGCAAGATTTTGCAAGAGAATTCCTTTGAAGTAGCCATTAGTTTAAACATTAGGGAGGATTATGGTCTTTTACTTCTGAGTATATGACAGAGTTTCTGTAATCTGAGCATCTGTTCCCAGTGTGAGCCCCACTTGCTACAGAGACTGTCTCCTTGATCTTGGGCAAGTTACTTAAGCTCCCCGTGCCTCAGTTTCCCCATCTACAGAATGGAGGGATAGTAATTTTAAGGTCAGGCTTGACAAAGCCCTGGCTGGGATGATTTAATTGGGGATGGGTCCTGCTTTTGAGCAGGGGGTTGGACTAGATGACCTCCTGAGGTCCCTTCCAACCCTGAGATTCTATGATAATACTTACCCTGCGAGTTAAGTATTACCAGTTATCTGAGAAGATAAACATGCAACTTATAAAGCATCCTCAGATGAAAGGTGATGGAGAAGCACAAAATAGCATTATTACGGTTTACACTTTGGGTAGGAATTTGCCAGTTTAAAAAAAAAAGGCCTCCACTTTTGCAGGAGATCCCCATTGAAATACACATGCTACTTGACGCCTGCTGTAAATTGCCAGGCGAAAGCGTGAATGAACTGAGAATGCAGCATCATGGACACAGTTATTTGCAGTGCAAAACACACTCCACATAAATGGGGGCTTGGTATGAAGCTTATTTCTGTAGTTTATTTTTATCACTGTATTTTGAGCTAGTAGGTCAGGATTCATGTAACTGTAACTCTGAGGTGCTGAGTGATGAATACGTTCCAAAAGCATAACGTCTAATAGTCTGGTTGTAATCTGATTTAAGAAAAATCTGAAAATTGTAACACACTATGCTAATCGACTCCTTCTTTGCACCAAGCAGGATATTTTTTTTAACCCTTTAAATGCAGTTCTCCGGTCAAAAGCAGCCTTACATAAAACACATGGGCGGGGGAACAAGAGAGAGGTGATTAATTCCCAAGTTTTCCTCAGGTGTTAGGCCAGAAAATTCATGACGATATTATTTATATCGTTGTTACAACCAGGATCTCATGGTGCTAAGGGCTGTACAAACAGAGAACAAAAAGACAGTCCCTTCCCCAAAGAGCTTAGAATCCAAGTAAGAATCTGAAAGTCATGCTGGCTTGTGCATTGCCAAGAATTAGAGATGCTGCAGCTGGAACTCAGTTTGACTAATCTGGCTATACACAAGCCAGCTCTCCCTCTCAGCTTTGCTGGCTTTGCAGGGCTAGCAGAAGTAGTTTGGTCAGTAAAGTAAGCAGAAAGATAACAAACAAATGCACATAAGTGGCAGGTCAGAGTAAAGGGAACTGTCTAATATCCTCGCTTTTCAAGCCAGAACTAAACTTTAAAAATGTTCCAGTACTTAGAGCAGCAGTGAAGCTTGCATTTTGCCTTCAAAACACCTCTTTTGGACTCCTTTTTAAGCAGACCTGTTAGGTACAACCAGATGCTTAATCACCTCCCATGATTAAAAAGCCAGACAGCCCAGGATATTGTACCAATTTCACAATAAAATCTGCTGGGTGCATGTGTCTAGGGAGTACAGGGTGCGTTGTCGGCAGCCCTCTGCTTTTTTTTATGCTGAGGTGCATGGATGGGAAATTGGTACTTTGAAAAATGATTGCTCATCAGCTTTTGCTACGGTCATCACTATGGGCTGGCTGGCTGTGGTATGGAATAGTCGACCATTTCCAGATGCTGGACAGTAGGTGTCCTGATTTCAGGTGGAGAGTCCACATGAATCATTGGAGAGGTACTGGAACATTTCACAGACAAAACCTGCAATCAGTCTTGTCACTGTATGGGCAGGCCACCTTGAAATTGTGTGCATCTGTATCTGATTAGATTTTCTAGTACATTAATCTTGTGAGATGAGGTTTTCTAAGGAGGATACTTGGGTGAAAGGGGGAATGGCTTAGCTCAGTGCCTGAAGGTCACAGCATTGATAAACACACACTGGAGATGAGTTCAGATGTGTCTGTGTACATTTGGATTGGTTGAGAGTGAGCTAAAGCAGAACGACTTACTCCAAGTGTGTGGTAAGGACCCTTAGCGTGCCCAAATAGAGCAGCTGGTGATATAAAGCTTTAGCCAGCTTTCTAGCCAAGGTGTGGTGAGGATCCAGTCTAGCAGGGCTTCCTGGAGACCTACAGAACATACCTGTGCTTCATATTTGATCTTTCTTAATGAACATTGCACTATGGGCTGATGCACGGGATCAGCCTTGTTCTGCTGGGTCGGCTCCCAAAGTCACAGCAGTAAGGACGGTTGCTTGGTTTTCATTCCACTGAAGGTGTTGGAGCTCCAGCCAGACAGGCTGGGTCTATTTTTGGGAAGGAACTAATGCTGAGCTCTGGGCTCAGGTTGGGCACTAGTCCTGATCTTGCATGAGCACAGCCAAAGGGGCAGGAATAACAGCATCCCACCATACATTGGGACTCTATATAGAGCAGTGAGACACCTGCTTCCCCCAGTTAAGGAGCTTTTCCTGCATGTTGCTTGTAAACAGAGAACGGTTTGTCTAATAAACTCCCCCCCTCTCTGTGTATATGAAAGGGCCCCATAGCCCGTATCCAGGCCTCCAGTCCCATTCCCCTACTCCCTGGTATGCTGACCAAGGAGCAAAACGCTAGCTCCCCTGTGCTCGTACAGGTGTTGCTTGTGCTCTGGGGGTGGTAGCATGAGGAGTGCTGCGTCGCTGCTTTGGGGAGACCGCAAACTGCCTGGCTGTGAGCACGAGTGTGGAAGAACAGTCCAAGTGTCTGCGTTTCAACACAGTGATTGACTTTGCTGAGGGGGTAGCTTGTGGACCTAGACTGAGTCCAAAGCAGCTTGTCTGATGCTTACAACTGGGGGATGATGTTAGAGCTGCTGTTGTTGATTATCTAAAATCTCTTGCTTTTTCATCTAATTGCAGGAGCTGGTAACTGAAGACCAGAGAAGAGGCTGCTATTGAGTGCTCATCATCTGTTTCCTTTAGAAATGTGAGGTGCTGGTTAGGAGACTCAGACTTATAAATTCCCTCTGTGTTGGCTAAGCACTCGCAGCCCTAACCTTCCTGCAGAACTGTCCTTCATGTATCGACTGCTGTCCCGAAATTATCCCGACCAAGGTAATTAGACAGAATGCTGTTAACCCTTGATATCAGAGATCAGACCCTCAAAAACTAACTCCACACACGCTGATGCCAAGGAGCTAGCAGAGTTCAAACTGTCTGGATCAGCATGCTCTACAAGTTACCTCCTGCAGGGGGTTTGCGTAAATCATTGCTCAAGCCCTGCATGTCTTTGGATTTAAATGTGTTGCAGCTGTTTACCACTGCATGGTGCTGATGGTACGTCCCTCTCATAGGGATTGCTGTGCCAGGTCAGACCATTGGTCCATGTGAGCCCACACTGGGGGTAAGCTCTCGGTGGTACATCTCTCCCCGATGGGGAGTTAGGCACCTGAATGTTTGGTTCCCTCTGTTTCCCTCCAGAGACCTTGAATGTGTTTGTGTGTCCCAGGGTCAGATCAGCTGCAGCTCTAAGGCCTGCCTGTTATGCGCACCCACCTAGATGTGAAAAAGGAGCTGCCATTCAGACTGTAGATGGTGTATGGGGGAGTCAAAACAAAAAGTCTTTAAAACAAAATATTCTCATTGCTGTTTAGATTAGGCCTAAAAGTTCATCTGTAAGGGAGCTGGGATGGGGGATTCTGCTGAAAAGTGGCTGCCTTATCAATAAAACAGTTGCACTGTGCCCTCCCACCGTGGCAGCCCTAACACCACACTTCTCATATGTGATGCCCAGTGCATGCTGCTGCTTGAGCACCTCTGGCCTGGTGCCCCTCTCTAGTCTCGCTCAGACTCTCTTGGGCTGTGGGGACTTGCAAATGATTTTTGTACTCCGTCACAGGGAGTGCCATTTAGTTCTGAGCAGGGGCATGTGTGGGTGTCCTTGTGCTTCATGGAGAAGGTGAGGGAACGTTAATTGTTGTAAGGACAGGGCTGGGGTGGCAGGAACGTTACGCATCCTGGAACATCCCCCCAGTCTAACACCTGGTGTCACGTGATCTGGATAACATTAAAGCGTGAGACTATCCAGCCAGATCCTGGTCTGTAGCTCTGTCCCATCTGTGTCTGTCCAGCAGAGCAAAGGGAACAGAGGGCAGTCAGGAATTTCCCTGACATCAAGCTGGCATAACGAGTTTCATGCTACCTGCTCCCTTCTCCTGGGGCAGAGAAGTGCTGGAGTGGGCCTCCCTAAAGCATCAGACACTCCAGCCATTCTTGGCCCAAAGAGCAGTCTTGGAAGAACTGTGGTAGTCAGCATAGTTTCAAGTAGTCCTTAGCTTACATTAATTACACTAGAAGATATTTTTATCCCTGGCTGGCTCCAGCATCTGCATGTCAGCCAGACATAGGATCTGGCCATCACATTCTAGTCAAACCTGTCTTGTCCTGTTCCCCTCCACCACACAAAAGAGAAGATTTGATATTCTGAGTAAAGAGCAAAGGCCCCTCCTTGCTCTTAGCCTAGCATCACTGCTTGATCCTGTACAGGAAGAATAATCCTGCGCTTGACATCCGCTTGTCACCGTGGAAACAACTATAGGGCTGGCCCTTTGAGGGAGTGAAGTGTGTTTGGTCAGAAGGCAAGTGTAGCAAAATCCGTTTTTGCCACCTTGCCATTCTGACAAGAAATAAATATGTGCTCTGGTTAGTGAGCTCTTCATACACCCATTGTTGCATCCACGAGATACTCTCTTGGGAGGGATTTCAGTGTTCCACTCCTGGCATTGTGGTTTAGTAGGTCCCACTTGCAAACCCGATGAGAGAAATGTCTAAAAACTTGTGATAACGGGTAAGTAGCACCTTCCCCTCCATTTGCAGCAGCTCTGTTATAAAACTTGTTACGTAGTTTTTTTAAGTCTTTGCAACTTGAACATATTTCTCTTGAGGGCAGAGTTAAGTAGTCAACTTCTTAGCAGCAAAGCAAACTCTACATCTTTAGTTTGGCCATTAAAACTAGTCTGTGAAGATCCCAGTGTATGCAGAATAACTCTCCCTAACAATTGTACATAGTGGCAGCATGTCACTAACCTCCGCACTCCAGATTGGCGCAGTCTGCAGCACCTCCAGAGAATACATTCTGCGTGTGCTGTTAGGTCAGCATGTTCACCTCCAGAGGACAGATGTCATGGGACTTCTTTTAGGCTAGCTATTCTGATGCATTGCCTCAAAGATTTGTGGAGGCAGGAAGGTGCACAGACCTCAGACACTGAGCGTGCCCATCAGCACCAGGGCAGGAATTGAAACAGCGTTGCGTGGAGCTACCTCTCGGATTTCCCAAAGGGCTTGGTGTTGGCCTTCAAGCTTGTCTACAGTGGGAAAGTTATTGAAATAGCTGTTCCGGATTAACTCCCTGTGTGGACATTTACTGCTGAATAAGAGTATCGTTTTCTAATTTAGTTTAAAACTCAATCCACCTCCAAAGTGGATTAAGCTAAATAAGAAAAAGGCACTCGTATTCTAGAAGAGTATGTCTGCATGGGGCCTGAGACAGATGTCGCTATTCTGGGAGACTTCCGTGTGTAGAGACCCTGACTGCTCCTGGTGACACTAGTGGAAAGCGCTGGCTTCAGTGGAGCAGTTAGGCCAAAGCTGCATGTGTCTCAAACTCCCACTCTCCAGTATTAAAGGGCAAGAAAATTCTCAGCTGGGTTTAGGGCAGAGTACCCCTTCCCCCACTATGGGATCATGGAAATAATCCCCTGTTGTCAGTCAATGCTGTGTCTTGTCCCAGCCTGTCACCTGCAGCACTCATACTGACAAGCTCTGACCTTACCCTGCCTGCCCCACCTTAGTAGGGCGTTAACAACATGTACATGTGACCTTACAGCTAACTTGTTATCAGAAGCTGGGTTGAGTTTTGATCTAAAAGACCCATGCAATAAATAACCAACATACACACACACACACCCCTTTCAAAGCATATCCAAAAGGGGTCTGGCAGTTTCGGGGAGCCTAAATGAAATAGAAGCAAGCTGTTTATAACCTTTTATCTAGTAGGTTTGCAGATAAGGTACTGCAACTGCAAGGGGACATCTTAGAGAAAAGGAGACCTACTCTGATGTCCCCTCTGCTCTGGCAGAGTTAGGCAAAGCGCTCCTGAACTCTGCACTCAGCTGCTCTTGTCTCTTGAGGTTACAAGCTCTCTGCTGCTCTAACACCCGCAAGTTTTTCATTTGTGGGTTTGGATTGTGAGGAATCAATCCTATTGATTCTTTTCAACCCTCTCTCCATGTTAGTTATCCTGGGTTAGTTAGGATTAGTTAGGACCCACCAAAGGCACTTGTACCTGAGCTGGAAACCAGGGCTATGCTGTCAGAGACTGCCCAGCACCATCTGCCTTGTGTAGAAATACAGCCCTTTTCCAAAATCGGAGCCAGATCTGGTGTTTAGAGAGTGCCTCCTGCAGAGAGAGACGGGGCCCAGTTCCTTGGTGCCCTTGCACTTGTGGTAGCATGTCGCAGCAGCTTCACGGTGGTGGGAGTGACTGTCTCAAGGCACAGGACAGCAGTGAGCTGGGGCAGAATGTCTGTATGCAGGATAAATCAGTGGTGGTCTTCCTTACAAGAAAGCTTCACCTGACCGCCCAGCAACTTGATGCTCCTCCAGGGTTAGAAACAAGGGGAAGTTTGAGAAGCCCTTTGTCAAAAGTTACTCTCTGGTTTCCTTTATTGAAAAAAATAAAAAAACAAAAACAAGTGCATTGAGCTATAGTTTTATTTGTGGAAGTGTTCAGGATGGGCTGAAAACCTAGAGCTTGCTAGTCTGATTATGGGTACATAGGGTGATTAGCAACAGTGGTACGAGCTAATAGCCATTGGGCCACCATTCCTGCGCTGGTTATGCACTTCTGAAAATGGGGTCCCACAACTTGGTAGCAGATTTTCAAGATTACCCAGGAGCTCCCCTGAAGAAGAATGGAGGCTATCGGGAAACCTGGCCAAACGCGCTCAAACCAGCATTGTGGAGGGAGCTGCTTTGGTTGCACTTTAAGTGCTTTTGGGGACATCACTGTGCGTTTGTTTGCGCGTTGCACAGCGCAGTAATGTTACACTGCATAAAGCTAAAACAATGAGGCATGTAGAGAAAAGAGACACAGTTAAGAGTTTAGTTGATTTCTCAGGGGTGAAAATAACCTGAGTGTGAGCTTTTGTTTTGTTTCCCATGTTTTGGAAATACTGTTCCTAAAAGCTGTCCATGGCTGTACTTTTGTTCGTATTTCAATAAAACCTGCTTTTTGGATTGCTCACACTGCCTTGTCATCTTACACCACTTTAGCAGGCCATTTTATTTCCTTTTCCTTTGTCTTCCAACAAAAATGAAGAGAAAAATAACCTGTTTATAGCATCTCTCTAATCCTATAAGCAGCCCTGTCTGCTCTCAAGAATTCCATCGTCTCAGAATGGTAGATTATATTACCTCCAGCACCGACTGGTGAATTCTAGATTGTAGTGAGATTGGTGTGATTGAGCTGTGTATGCCTTTAACAAGGCGGTGCATTGAAGAATAAATCTGATTTAAGGAGGTAATTGATCCAGTCTAGCAAGAGGAAAATGAGCCCCCAGTAGTGGCAACCTAGAACAGCACAAATAGATTTTAGGCTGTAGGTAACATTTCCAGTGCTTAAATTACTTAAGAGCCTTTGGCCTTGTTGGTGTGGGCAAATATTTTTTGGTTTAAGTGAATGGTTAAAATTCAGACTTTCTAGCTGCATGGGTCTGATGCTCGTGGACATTGAGTTCAGTATCCAAAGGGCCTTGGTTTGGTTTATATCAATTGAGGAAGGGGTTTAAGCTAAACCACCCCCAGTAACCCACTCTTCTACTGGAATAAGAGTGCCCCTGCAGGGGCGTTCACCACTGGCATCACTATTCCCAAACAGCTGCATTGACCTGAGTTCCAGTCATGCCCATCACTCATTTCTCAGTTTCCAATGCAAACAATATTAGGAAATACAAAATTAAGATTTAAACATAAATTCCATTGTCTCATAAAACAGCAAGACTCCTAATTTATTCTGTCACAAAACCAACCCCACCCCCTGAGCCTTAGCTTGAACCAAATTACCAATTCTAATGAACGTGATGTTGAGTCGGAAGTGCACTAGCTACTGCATCTGTCAGTATCTTCCTCAGTTTGTATAACTTATGGTAAAGTAATAACACAGACACTGACCTTACATGTAAACAAAATACCAATCACAATGACTAACCTAATCTTCAGCCTTGGCAGTCTGCAAAGCACATCAGTCAGTTTCATGGTATTCCCTTGATAGCCAAGACCTAAATCCCATTTTCAAAAGTGAATGAGAAACTTGAGTCTAAGCTCAGTGAAAATCAAAGGAGTTCACCATCCTAAGTCAGTTATTGAAAATATGAACCTGTTACCAGTTTAGTTTAAACAGAGATTGTTCCTTGAACACTTGTCTGTAATTCTTCACACTTTTCTTTTGGAAGCTATTTCTAAAATCTTTTATGAATGAAAGAAAAAATCCCCATCATTTTGAAGCCTGTGACACACAATTTAAAACAGAAGGACATCATCAGCTAGGGAAAACTGTCAGAACTCTACATTGGAGCGATGGCAATCTATGTCAGCAGCCAGCTGTGGCCGAGAGCTAACAAAGAAGGTAACTTAAACCTGGCTGTGCAAAGGCTTATCTAAATGTGCTTCGCTGTAGTCACGTGTGGTCCCATTGAATGGGACTCTGCACATAGCATTAAATACATGTTTGCAGGACGCAGGCTTACAAGTCAGCCGTGCATGTCACACGAGTTTGGCTTTCAGAAGCAGAGAACTTTTACGTTGGGATAGGTTTGTTCTGTTGCTGTTTGGTGCTGTGCCCTTAGAACTTGAGCTGAAGCGAGTTTGAATAGTCCCTAGGACAATTCCGCTTTGGGAAGGTTCTTTAAGAAAGTGTTACGTTCCCTGGTGCTGCGGTGCATTAGCTCTGCTGTCTTTGCTTTGATCACATTTTTTAGCTATCAGTTTAAAATAGTCTCAACATTGTGTTTTGGGTATTGCAAAGGGAAACAAACACTTCAAGCACCTGCCAGAATTAATCCAGGTAAAAATGTCTGATTTGGGGAGGTGGGGGAATAAACTTTTAAATAACCCCTCCCAGGTCCCTGCAGAGCTGGGGTTCTCATAACGTGTGTGACTCCTTGTTTATCTTTGCTGCCTGTGACTACATTTTTTAAAGCACAAACGGCTCCAAGACCTGCAGCTGTGCTTGTCAGACAGGAGTTTGAAATCCCCTTTATTTATGTGCGGAGCATTTAGAGCAGCCTAGAAGCTGAGCATCCATCCCACCAGGCTGGAGAAGCATCTCAAACACTGTGGACCCCTTTATGGCACCTTAAGAAGAGGCATATTTCTGTCAATAGCTTCAGCAAATTGTCTATTTCATGTTTGGCTGTGAAATACAGACCGCCTGATGGAAACCTTATTTCAGAATGTCAACGCTGGGAGCTTTGAAGGGCAGGCAGCGTTTGCAGCCCTTGCATTCGCTCCTCTCACATGCGGCGGGCACCCCATGGGGCCAAGAGTTGCTTTTCTTTCTTTCCACGCTTTCCGAGGCGCTGTGTGGCTGGAAGGCTGCAATTGAGGCTTTGGCTGTACAATCTCCTTCTGGGCTTTGCTTCCAGACTTGTTTAAATTGGGTTCTTTGCAGACCTGCTTTTCTCAGCCTCATGTCTGTGTTTCAGCCTGAGAGGATAAAAGCATTTAGCCACTACCCACTCCACTGTGGAGCGAATAATCCCCACGAAGCCCTGCAGGTACGGGGAGGGTGGCAGGTATACTTCTTAATTGCAAAAATAAAGTACCGACCCAACTGTTAATTTGGCATTTTATCTGTAATCAGCGAGCGCTAGGGCAGGCCTGTTCCTGAGGTAAGCTGCAGCTGATGGCAGAAGGGCGAGCTAGGGGCCTTATCCTGTTACTGCGGATACAACGAGCCGGGGGGAACAGTTTAAGCTCTGGGGTGGATGTTGCCCAGTGAGCTGAGCCAAGGTCAGATTCCAAGGCTGGGTGGCTGGCTGGAGTCACTAGGTTTGGAGATGGCAGGATGAGTTTTAGAGTGCCTGGTTTGTTTCTGGGTCCCTGGGGGACTCCCCATTCACTTTGGCTTGGGAGGGCGGCGAGGTGGCAATTACCCCTCAAGATGCTGTCCTGGTAGGCATGGCCCTGTGGCATTGTGGGAGACAGGACAGGAGTGACCTCTGGAGGGAGGGTTTGAGCCCACCCCTTGCACTAGTGACCCCTCCCCAGCCACGGCAGAGTGCAGCCCACCCTGTGGGCGTAAGGGGGAGCTGGGATCTGCGTGCCCCTGCGCAGCAGCCTCCCTCAGGGCAAAGCACCCCTGGCTCCTGACGTGGGTAGAAAGCTGGCTAGATTGTCGGGCTCAACGGGTAGTGATCAATGGCTCCATGTCTAGTTGGCAGCCGGTGTCAAGTGGAGTGCCCCAAGGGTCGGTTCTGGGGCCGGTTTTGTTCAATATCTTCATAAATGATCTGGAGGATGGTGTGGATTGCACTCTCAGCAAATTTGCGGATGATACTAAACTGGGAGGAGTGGTAGATACGCTGGAGGGGAGGGATAGGATACAGAAGGACCTAGACAAATTGGAGGATTGGGCCAAAAGAAATCTGATGAGGTTCAATAAGGATAAGTGCAGCATCCTGCACTTAGGACGGAAGAACCCAATGCACAGCTACAGACTAGGGACCGAATGGCTAGGCAGCAGTTCTGTGGAAAAGGACCTAGGGGTGACAGTGGACGAGAAGCTGGATATGAGTCAGCAGTGTGCCCTTGTTGCCAAGGAGGCCAATGGCATTTTGGGAAGTATAAGTAGGGGCATAGCGAACAGATCGAGGGACGTGATCGTTCCCCTCTATTCGACATTGGTGAGGCCTCATCTGGAGTACTGTGTCCAGTTTTGGGCCCCACACTTCAAGAAGGATGTGGATAAATTGGAGAGAGTCCAGCGAAGGGCAACAAAAATGATTAGGGGTCTGGAACACATGACTTATGAGGAGAGGCTGAGGGAGCTGGGATTGTTTAGCCTGCAGAAGAGAAGAATGAGGGGGGATTTGATAGCTGCTTTCAACTACCTGAAAGGGGGTTCCAAAGAGGATGGCTCTAGACTGTTCTCAATGGTAGCAGATGACAGAACGAGGAGTAATGGTCTCAAGTTGCAGTGGGGGAGGTTTAGATTGGATATTAGGAAAAACTTTTTCACTAAGAGGGTGGTGAAACAGTGGAATGCGTTACCTAGGGAGGTGGTAGAATCTCCTTCCTTAGAGGTTTTTAAGGTCAGGCTTGACAAAGCCCTGGCTGGGATGATTTAACTGGGAATTGGTCCTGCTTCGAGCAGGGGGTTGGACTAGATGACCTTCTGGGGTCCCTTCCAACCCTGATATTCTATGATTCTATGATTCTATGAAATGGCCTGGCTCCTCAGCCTCAGGCACTGTGCAGCCTGTCCCACCCCAGCCCTTTAACACCAGCCATGGTCCTTGCCCCAAGGACAGCACAGTCTGGCATGGCCAAGAGAGGGGGAAGGGGAGAAGACAAAGAGCCCCCTGCTCTTCCTCCCCCCCCAGTCTCAGGGCTAGTCTACACTGGCACTGCTGTGGCAGCGCTTTAACGTGGCTTGTGTGGTCACGGCACAGCGGTGGGGCTCCCAGCGCTCTAAAAAACCCACCTCCACGAGGGGAATAGCTCCCAGCGCTGGGGCCTTGTCTACACGGGCACTTTGCAGCGCTGAAACTTGCTGTGCTCAGGGGGGTGTTTTTTTACACCCCGGAGTGAGCAAGTTGCCGTGCTGTAAAGTGCCCGTGTAGACCAGCCCTCACCCTCTTCTGCCGAGTAGCAGGGCCCCGCGCCAGCTGAGCCTTTCTGGAAACCAGGAGGATGGTGGCGTAGTTCATCTTAACCTCGGAGGATGGGACAAGAAGCCATGGGCTTAAATTGCAGCAAGGGAGGTTTAGGTTGGACGTTAGGAAAAACTTCCTACCTGTTAGGGTGGTGAAGCACTGGAATAAATTGCCTAGGGAGGTGGTGGAATCTCCATCATTGGGGATTTTTAAGAGCAGGTTGGACAAACCCCTGTCAGGGATGGTCTAGATAATATTTAGTCCTGCCATGAGTGCAGGGGACTGGACTAGACGACCTCTCAAGGTCCCTTCCAGTCCTACGCTTCTATGATGTTCATCAAAATAAGAGACTCAAACATTTTGCCTCCAAAAAAGGCTACAATAAGTTATAATGCCATTTGTTTTGCCGAATGACTCTGTTTTAATATGACAGGTTTCAGAGTAACAGCCGTGTTAGTCTGTATTCGCAAAAAGAAAAGGAGTACTTGTGGCACCTTAGAGACTAACCAATTTATTTGAGCATGAGCTTTCGTGAGCTACAGCTCACTTCATCAGATGCATACCGTGGAAACTGCAGCAGACTTTATATACACACAGAGAATATGAAACAATACCTCCTCCCACCCCACTGTCCTGCTGGTAATAGCTTATCTAAAGTGATCATCAGGTTGGGCCATTTCCAGCACAAATCTAGGTTTTCTCACCCTCCACCCCCCACACAAATTCACTCTCCTGCTGGTGATAGCCCATCTAAAGTGACAATTGTTAGTCTGTATTCGCAAAAAAGATGGATTTGTGCTGGAAATGGCCCAACCTGATGATCACTTTAGATAAGCTATTACCAGCAGGACAGTGGGGTGGGAGGAGGTATTGTTTCATATTCTCTGTGTGTATATAAAGTCTGCTGCAGTTTCCACAGTATGCATCTGATGAAGTGAGCTGTAGCTCACGAAAGCTCATGCTCAAATAAATTGGTTAGTCTCTAAGGTGCCACAAGTACTCCTTTTCTTTCTGTTTTAATATAAACACTTGTTTTGATTTTGTTCTTGTGTTTCATCAAAAAATTTTCATCTTGAAAATAAATGCTTAAGCCAGGGCCTCTGCAAAGCAAACCGGGCTGCTGGGGCAGCAGATGGCGCTGGAGAGCTGGTATAGGGAATCCCTTTGTCAAGTCTCCCTTGCCTTCTTCAGGGGTGGGAGGGCAGGTGGTCAAGTGATTAGAGCAGAGGGACAGCGAATCAGATCTTCAGGACTCTGTTCCCAACTCTGGGGTGGAAGTGGGGTCTAGTGATTACAGCAGGAAGGGGGAGGGGCTGAGAGCCAGGACTCCTGGGTTCTATTTCCTGGCTCTGTTGCCTGGGGAGGTGAACACGGCTTCCCACATCAATAACAACATGGCTCTACAGAGTGCACTGAGCACCCCATCACCGCCACCCTGGAACGGGTGCCCGAGGGATTGTCTGCCAGGCTCAGGGGGGCTCCAAACCCCAGTGCCCCCACCACCACCACCAGAACCTGCATTTCCAGGTGCCAGGCATGCCTGGAAACCTAACTCTCCCTGGGCCAGGAGCCTCGAAACATGCCAGCAAGTGATGGCACCCAGGCCAGCTGGGAGAGGCTGGAAAAACTGGCTGACTCAGAGAGGAGATGGATGAAATGGGACCTGCACTGACCCAGCCCCTGCCTTGTTCTGCCCCCACCGCCATCCTGCTTTGGCAGGGCAGCACAGGGAATGGGGCTGGCAGTGCAAGGGGGCAGCAGTGGGTTGGGGGTAGCAGTAGCAGGGTGGAGGGGCTGCAGTGCAGCAGTGACTCCGGGACGAGCCCACGTCCTGGGCTGGCTCCCGATGGGGCTGGCTCTAAGGAGTTTTCTCCAGGCTGCAGGCCATGGGGCTGGGCATCCTGCTGGAGAGGGAGAGGGGGGTTCCCTTGGCATCGCTCAGGGTCTCTCCCAGCCCTGCAGGTCTGGGCCATTGTGAGGCAGGCAGCCCAGGGGACCCCCTCCCAGTGGCTGGGCTTTGGTGAAGCATGTGGGAGGGCAGGGCTGGGGGCTTTCTCTGGGGTAGAGCAGTCACATAAACACCTGCCCCAGGGGATGCTTGGAGGCTGCTATCTCCTGGGGGGAGTGGGAAGGGGGCTGTCCCTGTCCCAGTGCCCTGGAGCTGCCAGTCACTACAGCTATACTGATCCCCTAAAGATGAGGTGGGAGCCCATCCCCCACAAGCTGCAGACGTAACTAAAAACCGCTTAAGAAGGGCTCCTGTCTCCAGCACTCAGACACCCAGCTCCCAATGGGGTCCAAACCCCAAATAAATCTGTTTTACCCTGTATAAAGCTTATACAGGGTAAACTCATAAATTGTTCGCCCTCTATAACACTGATCGAGAGATACGCTCAGCTGTTTGCCCCCCAGGTATGAATACTTACTCTGGGTTAATAAGTAAAAAGTGATTCTATTAAATAAAAAAAGTAGGATTTAAGTGGTTCCAAGTAGTAACAGACAGAACAAAGTAAATTCCCAAGCAAAATAAAATAAAACGTAAGTCTAAGCCTAATACAGTAGAAAACTGAATATAGATAAAATCTCACCCTCAGAGATGTTTCAATAAGCTTCTTTCACAGACTGGACACCTTCCTAGTCTGGGCACAATCCTTTCCCCTGGTACAGTCCTTGTTTCAGCTCAGGTGGCAGCTAGGGGATTTCTCATGACTGCAGCCTCCTTTGTTCTGTTCCACCCCCTTATACATCTTTTGCACAAGGCGGGAATCCTTTGTCCCTCTCTGGGTTCCCACCCGTCCTAAATGGAAAAGCACCAGGTTAAAGATGGATTCCAGTTCAGGTGACATGATCACATGTCACTGTAAGATTTCATTACCCACTTGCTAGCACACGTACACAGGAAGACTTACAAGTAAACAGAGCCATTTACAACCAATTGTCCTGGTTAATGGGAGCCATCAAGATTCCAAGCCATCGTTAATGGCCCACACTTTGCGTAATTACAAATAGGACCTCAGAGTTATATTTCATATTTCTAGTTTCAGATACAAGAATGATACATTTATACACATTGGATGAACACACACAGTAGATTATAAGCTTTGTAATGATACCTTACAAGAGACCTTTTGAATGAAGCATATTCCAGTTACATCATAGTCACGCTTATTAGCATATTTTCATAACATCATATGAGTGCACCGTCACAGTTAGCAAATGGTGGAATGGGCCAGGAGAGGTAAAGTGGCCTGTTAACATAGGACAAAGAGGGGGGGCTAGTGGTTAAGGCTCAATTCCTAACGGCTAGACACTGAAAATCATGGGCTGATCAGACACTGGTTCTCCGACTTATTACAACCACCTGTAACCCACCAGCCCCCTTGTTCTCCTGCCCCTGCAGCGGTGTTAACGCACCACCACACCTCACATGGTCACTTACAACATGTGCTAACTCCTTACGCTGAACAATCTGTGCACTTGCCCATTGCTGTGAGCTGGGAGAACTTCACACCTGAAGAAGGGCTTGGTGTGGCTCTGAAGCTCTCTCTCTCCAGCAGAAGTTGGTCCAATGAAAGAGATCCCCCCTGCCCCCCCTCTGTATGCTGGGACCCACTTGGCTACAGCTACACTGCAAACACTAAGACCCCTGGGCATAGACAGCTGCCCCTTGCCCATTGGCTGTCTGTGAGGGTGCCATGGGGGGAGAGGTAGTCTCCTCCCACCCATTGGGTTCCACTGCACCATGCACCTACCTGGCCTGGACTGGGGACATCAGCTGTAAGTTCAGCCCTGTGCTTCCCTAGCCAAGCTGGTTGCAGCACCATGGAGGCAGGTAGCTTGGTACTGCCAACCCAGTCACCTCTACTGCCCACCTCATTCTTCCACACAAGCCCACAACACCAACTGGCTACAAGACAATCCTTGAGCAACACGGTGAAGACAACCTCTCTCCTCTACTACAACCCCCAGCTTTGTAGCTCTACTACAACCGAGCATCCCTCCCAGCTCAGCCCAGCCCAACCCTCTGTTGCCCCCCACCATCCCCCGCAGCACGACCCTCCATCACCCTCCCAGCTCAGCCCAACCGTCCGTCACCCCACGACTATCCCTCCCAGCTCAGCCCAGCCCGACCCTCCATCACCCTCCCAGCATCCCTCCCAGCTCAGCCCAGCCCGACCCTCCATCACCCCCCACCATCCCTCCCAGCCCGACCCTCCATCACCCTTGCAGCATCCTCCCAGCTCAGCCCAGACCTACCCTCCATCACCCACCCAGCGTCCCTCCCAGCTCAGCCCAGCCCAGCCCAACCCTCCATCACCCCCCAGCATCCCTCCCAGCTCAGCCCAGACCTACCCTCCATCACCCACCCAGCGTCCCTCCCCGCTCAGCCCAGCCCAGCCCAACCCTCCATCACCCCCCAGCATCCCTCCCAGCTCAGCCCAGACCTACCCTCCATCACCCCCCCACCATCCCTCCCACTTCAGCCCAGCCCAATCCTCCGTCACCTCCCATCCCTCCCAGCTCAGCCCAGTCTGACCCTCCGTCGTCCCTCCACCATCCCTCCCAGCTCAGCCCAGTCTGACCCTCCATCACCCCCCCACCATCCGTCCCAGCCTGACACTCCACCACCCTCCCAGCATCCCTCCCAGCTCAGCCCAGCCAGACCCTCCGTCACCCCCCAGCATCCTCCCAGCTCAGCCCAGGCTGACCCTCTGTAGCCCCCCAGCATCCCTCCCAGGCTGACCCCTCCATGGCCTGCCTACAAGCCCCACTCACAGGGCATCTGAGTGCAGGAGGTGGCTTAAGAGCAGAGAGGTGCCTCCCCACTGGCACAGGCGCTGATCCCCCCAGGGGCTGCCCCCCCCAGCCCAGTGCCCTGGGGCCGAGGTGTCACTCAAAGCTGAGCAGAGCGCCAGGCCCAGATTCAGATTGTGACCCAAACAGCTTCCCAGGGGGAAGGGCAGCGGCGACCCTGCCCCAGCGGAGAGTGACCCCGTTCCCCACACTCTGCTATCATGGCCACAGGCCGCGGCTCCTTCTCCCCATGGCTGTGGCTCTGCCCTTCTCGCCATGACCCCGGGGCTCCCTGCTAGCGCAGGGCCCTGGGGTGTCTGTCATAGGAAAGGGGCTCACAGGCCTTTCTGCGCCGGCAGTTTCAGGCCTCGGTAGCCCAGTGGCGCTGCTGCCCCAGCACAGACAGGCGGAGCTGCCCCAAGTTGCAGTTGGCACTGGGCCATGCCCCGCCGGCTGCAAAGGGCAGGTCCCCGCAGCACACCTAGCGCAGCTGTGCACCAGGGAGTGGGCGGGTTGTTTCGCTGCACGGTGATGCCAGGATGGTGCATTGAACTGGATAAAACCCACAGCGACAACAGTCAGCTTGTGGGCTCTGGGGAGGAAGGCAGAGGTGGCTCTTTGAGCCCTGCTGTAGGGCGCACCCAAACCCAGCACCACTCCCATCCTGCCAGCTTTGGGTAAGGTGGCCCCCATACCTCCAGTGCCTGGGCCCCTCAGGGGCTTCAGTGCCTTTATCCTCACAATCCTCCCCCAACTGCAGGGCCACTACCCTCATCATGTGAGGGAAACTGAGGCACGGGAAACTAAGGGCTGGATTTAGGCACCAAAGTCCCACTGAACCCCAGGAGTTCAGCACCTACATACCTGTGGAAGCCTGGCCTGAAGGGCAGTGCCAGGGCACGGCTCCCCAGGGACTGCACAGAGCTCAGCAGGGACAAGTTTTTCCCTGCCCCGTGGACTCACCAGCGAAGCTTTGGGGCAGGTTCTTGTATCTGCACTGGCCAGGTGAGTCCCATGGCTCCCTGAACGGGCAGGACCCCTGTGCAGCCAGCAGGAGGCAGCGCAGCACCTGGGAGCTGCACGTGGCTCTGTGGGCAGGGCCTGTGCACTGCACCGGGGAACAATCCCCTCTGCAGCCAGCCAGAGCAGCCAGTGGCCTGGGCAGGGGGGATTCTGCACCCCTGGGGGCGGAGGGGCAGCTCATGGAGGGGGGGTAATCCGGGGGAAGGGGGGGGGCTCTGGAGCCATGTTTGGCCCAAACAATGCCTCAGTAAGGAGATTAACTTGAGGGTTCCCCAAGCTAAACCAAGCCCCGCCACAGCTGTACCCTGTGCCCCACCCGCCTGCAGATGGGGCTGGCTGGTGCAGAGGGACCTCTCTCTCCTGGAGGGTGACACAGCATCAGTGATCTCCAGCGGCTGCCTCTCAGGGCCCCAGCACGGTGCCTGCTGCTCCCATCCCGGCCAGCTCCTGACGGCTGTCACAGGGTGAATCACGCCCTGAGCCTGCAGCCAGTGGAAGTGACTCTGAGGAAACAGACCAGCGGCCTCCAGCTTCCAGCCCATCAGCTCCCCACTCCCCCAGGCCACGTGCCCCACGTCCAGGCTGCCACATGCCCCATGGCCACGCTGCCCATGCTGGCACCAAGGGGTCAACCTGCCCCACCTGCCGACAGGCAGGGTGCAGGGGCATGGCGCTCTTTGGCCTGAGACCCGAGCTAATTCTGTGGAGGACCAGAGCTCAGGCCTGGTGCCATTCAGCCTCCTGGGCTGGCTCTAAGCACTTTCACTAGCCCGTGCCTCAGTTTGCCCTGTTGCTAAATGGGGGTGACAATCCTGACTCCAGTCCTGTGTGAGAAGGACTGTTACGCACACAATTCTCCGTTACTCACACACTCTAGGGGCACCAACCTGTACCCAGTTCCTAGGGCTCAGGCATAACCTCGCGCTCTAGGGCACCCACCGTTACCTTTCCGTGGGCTCAGGGCATAACCTCACACTCTGCAGGTTTGTGGGGTCTTTTACCAGTGAAAGAACCTTTCCCAGGAATACCCTTAGCCTCTATTTATTGACAGTCACCAAAACAGAATGCACCTGCTCCGCATACAATGCTCACCACTCACCACTCCCAATAAGGCAGCTGACCTTTTCTTGATTGCCAGCCAGGATCAGGTCATCTGGGGGACTCCAGCTTCCGCATGATGTGATTCCAGGGACCTCAGTCCCTGGAAGAATCATGGAGCAGGTCCTCAAAGAATCAATCCTGAAGCACTTGCATGAGAGGAAAGTGATCAGGAACAGCCAGCATGGATTCACCAAGGAAAGGTCATGTCTGACTAATCTAATCGCCTTTTATGATGAGATTACTGGTTCTGTGGATGAAGGGAAAGCAGTGGATGTATTGTTTCTTGACTTTAGCAAAGCTTTTGACACGGTCTCCCATAGTATTCTTGTCAGCAAGTTAAGGAAGTATGGGCTGGATGAATGCACTATAAGGTGGGTAGAAAGCTGGCTAGATTGTCGGGCTCAACGGGTAGTGATCAATGGCTCCATGTCTAGTTGGCAGCCGGTATCAAGTGGAGTACCCCAAGGGTCGGTCCTGGGGCCGGTTTTGTTCAATATCTTCATAAATGATCTGGAGGATGGTGTGGATTGCACTCTCAGCAAATTTGCGGATGATACTAAACTGGGAGGAGTGGTAGATACGCTGGAGGGGAGGGATAGGATACAGAAGGACCTAGACAAATTGGAGGATTGAGCCAAAAGAAATCTGATGAGGTTCAATAAGGATAAGTGCAGGGTCCTGCACTTAGGACGGAAGAACCCAATGCACAGCTACAGACTAGGGACCGAATGGCTAGGCAGCAGTTCTGCGGAAAAGGACCTAGGGGTGACAGTGGACGAGAAGCTGGATATGAGTCAGCAGTGTGCCCTTGTTGCCAAGAAGGCCAATGGCATTTTGGGATGTATTAGTAGGGGCATAGCGATCAGATCGAGGGATGTGATCGTTCCCCTCTATTCGACATTGGTGAGGCCTCATCTGGAGTACTGTGTCCAGTTTTGGGCCCCACACTTCAAGAAGGATGTGGATAAATTGGAGAGAGTCCAGCGAAGGGCAACAAAAATGATTAGGGGACTGGAACACATGAGTTATGAGGAGAGGCTGAGGGAGCTGGGATTGTTTAGCCTGCAGAAGAGAAGAATGAGGGGGGATTTGATAGCTGCTTTCAACTACCTGAAAGGGGGTTCCAAAGAGGATGGCTCTAGACTGTTCTCAATGGTAGCAGATGACAGAACGAGGAGTAATGGTCTCAAGTTGCAGTGGGGGAGGTTTAGATTGGATATTAGGAAAAACTTTTTCACTAAGAGGGTGGTGAAACAGTGGAACGCGTTACCTAGGGAGGTGGTAGAATCTCCTTCCTTAGAGGTTTTTAAGGTCAGGCTTGACAAAGCCCTGGCTGGGATGATTTAACTGGGAATTGGTCCTGCTTGGAGCAGGGGGTTGGACTAGATGACCTTCTGGGGTCCCTTCCAACCCTGATATTCTATGATTCTATGATTCGCAGGTGTTGAGGTCTGGCAGCTCTGACCTTGGGGCTGTGTCCTGGAGTTGGTTCCAAAGAACTTCCTTTTGGACCCACCTTTACATAGTGAAACTTGAGTCTTGCTTAGCTCTACCTTAACCATCATTTTACTAAAATATTAGAAAACAATTTTCTAACTAATCCTAGCACATTGCAAAACAATTCTTTAACCAGTCATACCCCAGCACCTTAATTGATTGACACCATCGCTCGCTCTCCCCCACCCTCACTCACTTTCACCAGGCCGGGGCAGGGGGTTGGGGGAGTGGGGATGAGGGCTCCGGTTGGGGGTGCAGCCTTTGGGGTGGGACTGGGGATGAGGGGTTCAGGGGCTCTGGGCTGGGGCCAAGGGGTTCGGAGGACGGGACGGGGCTCAGAGCTAGGGCAGGGGGTTGGGGTGCGGGGTGTGTGTGCGCGGGCAGTGCTTACCTCAGGCAGCTCCTGGAAGTGGCCGGCATGTTCCTGCGGCTCCTAGATGGAAGTGTGGCCAGGCAGCTCTACAGACTGTCTCCGGCTTCAGGCTCTGCCCCCACCGCTCCCATTGGCCACCGTTCCCGGCCAATGGGAGCTATGGAGCTGATGCTCAGGGTGAGGGCAGTGCACAGAGACCCCTTGGCTGCCCCTGTGCCTAGGAGCTGGACATGCCGGCCGCTTCCCAGGATCCACGCAGAGCCAGGGCAGGTAGGGAGCCTGCCTTAGCCCTGCTGTGCTGCTGACCGGACTTTTAGTGTCCCAGTCAGCAGTGCTGACCGGTGCCGCCAGGGTCCCTTTTCGACCAGGAGTTCAGGTTGCAAACCGGACACCTGGCAACCCTAGTTCTGTCCCGGCTCTGGGAGGGAAGCAGGGTCTGGGGGTTAGAGCAGGGGGGCTGGGCATCAGGACTCCTGGGTTCTCTCACCAGCTCTGTCCTCCCCCAGCTGACTCACTCAGCTTCCGGGGGTGAGGGCCTCTGAGGTGTGGCCCAAAAGACGCAGAGGCGAGCTGGTCTCAGCCCAGTTCCCCGCAGCACAGGGCTGACAGCACAGACATCCCCCACCCCCAGCAGAGCCAGAGGGCACAGAAATGCAGCCAGAGCAGAGCTCCGAGCTTCTCCCTCGCCCTGGCACCTGGCGCCAGCTGGGGCACTCACTGGCTCCTCTTGCAGCTTGTTCAATGGCCTGGTCACCTGGCGGATGGGGGGTCCTCGATAGGGATGCAGTACACAGGGGCGGGGGGGAATGATTCACTGACTGACATGGAACAACTGACCCACACGCTTCCTCCCTGCACCCACCCAACTGATCCACTGCACTGACCCACACGCTTCCTCCTCCTTGACCCACATGCTTCCTCCCTGCGCCCATCCCACTGACCAACGCACCTCCTCCTCCCTGCCCCACCCTACTGACCCACATGCCTCCTTGCCCCAACCACAGCCCCACTCCCCCTTACTCTTCATGCCCCCCACCCACGACCGCAGTTCCACCCCCTTCTCACCCCTCATTTCCCCCACCCCACCTCCTTACCCCCTGCCCCCATCCCACTGCCTCACCCTGCCCCCTCACTTCTTCCAGTTTCTCAAGTCAGACTAAAATTAAAAGCACATGGTGGAAAAAGGGAGGTCGCTGACGGGTCTGACTCCCTGGAGCTGGGGGGACGGGCCTGGGGTAGGGGGCTGATGCAGGGGGCAGACAGAGAAGGCAAACAGGAGACTCTTTACTGAGCTGTTCCCAGGACCTTCTGGGGGGCGCTCCAGGCTGGACACTCCAGGAGGGAGCTGCTGGTGCTGGGAGGGGCCTTTGTTTTGGGGGTTGGGGCTGGTGAAAGGTGCTGGGGTTGCAGCCTGTTCAAACTAGGGGCTGCAGCTGTCCTGCTGCATCCCCTTTGCTAGCCCGCCCAGCGAGTGCCAAGGGGGTGGGTGTTTGTCTCAGCACAGGTCTGGGAGCCAGGAGCACCGAACACTGGCTCAGGCACCCACTGGGCCAGGCCCTCACCTGCTCTGTGCCTCAGTTTCCCCCTCTGTGAAATGGGGATGATGACATCCATCACATGGGGGAGCCATGTGCTAAGCATCATCTGGGTGGCCCAGCTACATCGGCCTAGCAGGCAGAAGCCTGGGAGTCAGGACACCTGGGTTCTATGCCTGGCTCTGACCTGCTGCTGGGGAAGAGGGCCGAGGGGTTCGTAGTGTGGGAGGGGGTCTCCAGGCTGGGGAAGGGGGTGAGGGCTCCGGCTGCGGGGGGTGTGGGCTCTGGGGTGGGGCTGGGGATGAGGGGTTTGTGGTGCAGGCAGGGGCTATGTGCTGGAGCCAAAGGGTTTGAAGTGCTGGACTGGGCTCAGGGCTGAGGCAGGGAGTGGGGTGCGGAAGGAGGGGGTGTGGTCACTCCCCTTCCCTATGCTTGTTTCCCTCCCCCTTGGTCTAGGAGCTCGCCTCTGCAGCGGCACCCGAAGAAGGATGATGAGACCCACCCAGCTCATGGCACCTATCAGCCAGTGCAGTGTCGCTGATCGCTCCTAGCCAGGGCTGGCTTTCATGCAGCAGCCTGGGGACGGTGCCCCATCCTAGGTGGGCAGGGCTCATGCCCTCCTTGCCTGGCCAATCCCATTGGGCTCCCCTTGAATATGTCCAGGACGCGATGGCTGCAGCCCTGCAGCCGCTGTACAGCCATGGGCACAGTAGGCCTGTGTGTGGGTGTTTGTCTGGCTCCAGGGCTGGGGAGGGAGGAGGAGACCCGGGAAAGAGCAGCAGCAAGCTGTTCGCTGAGTAGACAGGACTGGGCTGGAAGCTCCAGGCACGTTCCCAGCTCCGCGGAGAGGGACGTCAAGGCTGGCTGGACTGGGTCTGCGCTTTCCTCCGAGCCAGGCTCCGGGCAAAGCGTTGGTGACTGGGAGACCCAGCGTGTGCGTGATTACCCCAAACCTTCCTGCAGGCGCCGGGGAACTGGATGGCACCTGGAAAGACCGTGGAGGTGTTTCCTTTGGGCCAGCCATGGGGCTGGGGCTGCTTTGCAGCTGAGGGCGGTGGGGGGCTGTGTGGGGGCTCCTGCATGGGCCCTGCTGCCCGCCAGGGGACGGACGGCTGGGCCTGCACACGGGGCCTGGGTTTATACCTGGCACAGACACAAGGGCTAGCGCCTCACAGCAGCTCATGAGGATCTGACGGGCTCCATCCCCAGCCGCGCCCTGATGTGGCCCAGCTCTGTGCCTCAGTTTCCCCCTCTGTAGAACAGGAGGATAGCGACACCAACCCTCCAGCTATCCCGCTGCAGGACTGGGCCCTTGGTGGCATGGTTCTGGAGGATAGCTTCATGCAGCCAGGGAAGGCTGGCATCAAGCTGTCTGTGTTTTCAAAGGCCCTCCAGCTCCCTCCCCTCCCCCTGCACTCTGGTGCGGATTACAGGGATCCCGGTGCGGTTTTTTATTGGGAACGCTTCCCAGCTGCTGCTCCAGGCCCAGAACACGGTGTGTTCGCTTTCAAAGCTCGCATTACGTCTGTTAGCCTTTTACAAGGCCAAGACAATAGCTGGGGACGCAGCCAGGGCTGGAGCTCTCCTCCATCTTCCTTTCCCGGTGTGCCAACCAGCCGGCTGCACCGTGCCACAGCCAGCAAGTTCCTTTCCCTTAACGCTCAGTGGAAACCCTTCCTGCTGCCCCTTGCCAGCCACGCCAGCGTCACTCCCACAGACCCTGGTCGTCAGCGGGTGGGGATCAAACCTGGGGCCTCTGGAGCTTAGTGCATGACTCTATCGCATGAGCTAAAAGCCCCCTGGCTGGGAGCGACGGCTGCAGAGCAGACTCATCTTATCTCTCTCTCGAATGGTCTTGGTGCCACTCGATGGGACACAACACCACACCCAGAAGGTGCGTGGGTTACATCAGCTGGCGGAGGAGTAACTTTATGTCGAGCGTCAGATCCCCGTCTTGGGCTTTGATTGATTGGGGAGGGGAGTCCCCAGGCATGCTGGGGTGGCTGGGAGGAAATCGAAAGGAGCTGTTTGTGCTGAATTGCCCCCCCCCACCGTCACCCCACATTCTCCATCACAAACCCCGGGGCAGCAGCAGCTTCCAGTACACTGGGCTCCCCACAGCTCCCACCGGGGCAGACCTCAGCTGGGGCAGTTTGTCCCAGCCCTGTTCAGGGGCACAGCACATTCTCCAGCCCTGTTCAAGGAGCCGTGGTCACTGACACGAGCAGTGGATCTGCCCCAGTGACTTCAGTGCAGCTGTGGGACTCAGCACTGCAGAAGAGGAGGCCCTAGGTAACTAGCAGCTGAAGCGCCAGGATGAGAACCCTGGGCCCAAAAGCCGCCCTGTATGACGTCCCCAACCGCTATCCAGAGGAGAGCGCTTGCCCTGGCTCTGGGACTAGGGCTTTTAATCTGCTCCGGGTGGCTCCGTTCCCCAGCGGCGCAGGCTCGTTCCTACCAGAGGGGTTTATTGCAGTCTCTGTTTGCCTCCCGTTAACAGCAGCCGGGAGGGAGGGAGAAGCTAGGAATTGCACACCCGCCCCGCAAGGCAGGTCGGTCTTTCCCAGAGGCTTGGGGAGAGGCTCTGCTTTCACTTTGGCCCGTTCGCTCCATCTGACGCTGTTGTGGGCCGGATGTAAACCAAGCTGGCTGGGTTTCAGTCCAACACTCATTGCAGGGCCTCTTGGAGAGGCACCAAGTCCCAGGGTTAAACAGGGCGCCCTGGGGCTCCCAGCTTCCTGCACAAACAGCAAAATCTCATACCCAGTGTGACGAAGGGGGACTGTTCTTAATGTTTCCTCTAAATAGTGCGTGGTTCCTCGGTTTCCCCTAGGCAGTTCTTAAGTATCTAGGTGGTGGGGTAAGGGTGTATGATCGTTGCAGATCCCTAGAGGGCAGGTGTGTGCAGGGGTCTGGACACAGAGAATGGCCGACACCCTGTTTCCTGGCAACTGATGGCCTGGGCCCTTCCCCCCTGCAAGGTGAGAGCTAAAGGGGTTGGAGAACAAAGGAATCAGATGCCCTCCTGGCTGGGTAAAGGGACAAAGGCCAGAGGAGGACGGGCTGGAGGGAGTTTCAGTCTGGGGCTGGCTGGGACATGGAGTGAAGGGCAGATGTGGTTGTCTGGCTCACTGCCCCCCAAAATGGACCCCCCAGCTGAAGGGTCCAGTTCTCTGCACCTACAAGCTCTGTATTAGACCATGTTCCTGTCATCTAATAAACCTTCTGTTTTACTGCGAGAACCAGCGTGGGCCGAGGGATGTGCTGGCCACGGCTTCCTGCAGCCCCCGTTGGCCTGCAGTGGGGAACCGGGGCTAGTGGGATCCGCGGTCGGCCAAACCTGCGGACGCGGCTGGTAAAGAAACTGGCCCGGCCCACCAGGGGGCTTACCCTGGGGGGCTGCGTGCCAAACGTTACCGACCCCGGTGCTACAGCAATCTCCCGTACAGCAATGGCTCTTACAAGACAGAGTAAGTTAGAACAACCCAGAGTCTAAAGCTCAGGTGTATTTGAGGATCTGGGCCAGTACTTGGCTGTTTCTATAGTAATGACCCCTGAGCAAGCAGTGTAATGTACATGCTTATCACTGAGCTTGTCCAGAGGCTGCATAGAATCATAGAATATCAGGGTTGGAAGGGACCTCAGGAGGTCATCGAGTCCAACCCCCTGCCCAAAAGCAGGACCAATCCCCAATTAAATCAGAATGACTAGATGTCCTGATGTGTAATAAAAACACTTTGAGTCATAAAAAATCAACCCAGCCTCCTTTACAGGGCCTGATCCTTCTCTCCCTTACAGCATCTGAGCAGTAGGAGAATGGCTAATACGGGCCAGTATTAGGGTTGTTGTATTCTATTTATAAAAGTATAATACTGGCCAGTATTATAGTTGCTGTATCGTGCTATAAAACAACAAAATCAATAGAAAAATAAAAAATACAAATGAATGTTTTGAATTAATTTGGGGAAAAGAATTTACAGCTCAGTACAAGGATTTAAAACATTTAAAACATTCCTTTCTTTCTCTCCAGTATTATAGTCTCTCTTGTTCTAATTTTGGGTCGCAGGAGCGAGTAGTGTAAAGGCCCTACCATCAATCAAACGTGAACCCCACCCCTTGACCCTGTAAGCCCTGCACACAGGTCACTGGAAGTCCCACCTCATGGGAGTATTACTTCCAGGGTCAAGGTGGACACATGTCCGGAAGCAAGGTGTGTCATGTGACCCCTGTAAGAACTCCTCCCACTGTCCTCTGCTGATCAGGATGGATTTTGCCCTGACAGGAACGACTCGAGAGAAGATTTGACCAATCAGGGGGAGTTCCGGGGTTTGTGTGACCCCTCTAAGAACTCCTCCCACTGCCCTATACCAATCAGGAAGGGTTTCAGCCGCTGGGAACCACCCCGAGAGGAGATTTGTCCAATTGGGGGGAATTCTGGGGCGGGGTGACCCGTCAGGAAGTGGCTCGTGTGACCCCTCTAAGAACTCCTCCCACCACCCTCTACCAATCGCGATGGGTTTTGGCCACAGAGGACAGCCCCGAAAGGAGATTCGACCAAAATAGGGTGGGTTCTGGGACGGGGTCAACCGCCCAGAAGAGGGTCGTGTGACCCCTCTAAGGACCCCTTCCAACGTCCTCTGCCAATCAGAGTGCAGCACCATCACCTCATAAGTCCCAGCGGTGGGAAGAGGAGGCCATCTCTTACCAAGAAGACATGTTTTAGAAATTGTGGAAAGGCTGAGAGGAAACGTGGACTCCTTTACCACTCCTGTGAGACCTTCAGACTTTGTTTTAGCCCCGAGGACCTTTGGAGTTGTGTGGAGAAAGCGCTACAGCAGCGACAGTTCTGAAGAGGATGAGAGAGAAGCCAAGGGGATTCCTTTGGCCCAGCCATTGATGGATATGCCAGAATCCGACCCTGAAGCCCAACGGCTCATGAGACACCCCCATGAGCATGGTGGCCTCTCGTCATCCGCCACCCTGGAGGAGGAAGGCCATCATGGCGTGGGGGAGGCACTGGCAGACAAGGTGAATGGACAAGACGTAGCTCAGGTAAATGAATGATTAAGAAGCGACGGTCGATGATTGGGTGTAATGGGGTTAGGAACCAGGGGTTGTGTAAATCTAAAAACAAGCAGTGGGAACTTACGCTTGTTTCTTGTCTGAAAATCTCTCGACAGCTTGACGATGCCTTTCTAGAGGACCCGGAGGCCCTGGACGGCGTTGCATCAAACAGCGAAGGTGAACCAGGCCCGCCTTGTTTTTGCTCAACGCCGCTAGAAATTGTTGAAGATGACTCCGAGGAGGACGGCTATGAGGAGTTTAGGAGAGGCTTGGCATGGAACTCGCTGAGCCAGTGCCACGTCACGAGCGTAAAAATGTTATGCGGACTATTGTTCACGTTGCTGTTTATGCTGTTCTTCATCACTGTCTTAGGGAAAAGCTTTTTGAAAATGGTGAGGGCTGTGTCATAAATGCCCCAGCCCAATGCCCAGCCCAATGCACCATGCCTGTGTGACTTGGACTTCAATGGATAGAAACTGCAAGCTCTGGGGCCTGTGTGCTGAGCTGTGTTTGGAAAGCTTATTGAACACTATTATTGCCATAGGTTATGTTATGCAACATCTGTGCCTAACCCAAGAACATTTAGCGCAAGCGGTGACCTTGAGAAATGCTGTGCAATTCAGTGGAGACCCTGACCGTGTTTTAAAGAAAATGTCCAAAATGGAAGATGCCTGCTTACAGCGTTACATTGACCGTCTGGTCCACACAAAAACTGACAGAACCCTGCTTAAGAAAAAGACTATTTGTAAGAAATCTAAAAGGATTAATTGAGAGAATGATGAGGGGACAAACATGCAATATCAAACTTGGTCACTGTACATTTTAAAAAATTGAATGAAAAGGGCTTTGTGATTATCTGTGTTTCTGTTAGAAGGTCTCTGGCCCTTAAGTGAGCTAAAAGTTTTAATGGAGATCTGGGTTTGTTTTCAAGAAGCTGTATGACTTTTAAATTGAAAAAAAATGGTTTGTGAGAACCTAGCTCTTGTGTCTTTGTGTAAAAGAGACCCATTTACAGCAACAAGCTGTGAAGTGGGAGGGGAACAAATCCTAAATATGTGTTTACAGTGTAACCCTTCTGCCCATCAGAGTTGGCAACAACAGGGTCTAGGTTCAGTATCTAGAAGTTCCATTCCAGTAACACAATGCAAAACCAGGTCAAGCCCCCACCAGTGGGGCACTGAAGCTCCCCTACGACAAGTTGAAATCACTGAAAACTGTGTTAAGTAGTAGGGGGCCTCAGAGCTAGGACACCATGAACCCAAGGTGAATTCAGCTCTGCAGTCTGTAACCAAACTCCTAATAGAATTAAAATTCTCTCTGATATTACATAATGGAGAGAAGGTGCAATTGGTATTTGGGGCCCTCAGAAGGGGGCTCACACCACTAGGCACAAACCTCCATCCTCAAACTCTCTCAATTCACTGGCTTTTGCAATCCTTGTCCCTTGCCTAGCAAGTGCTACTTAGTTGATGGTGAGTCCCTCCGTCATAAAAGGCCAAGTACAGTTCCACTGTCCTTGGTTCACATAATCAGGATAACGACACTTTATTCTTCCTGCCCCAATAACAGAGACACTGGGGATCCCACAGCAGCCAAAGTGACCGTTTGGGCTCCTGTGGGCTCATGCTAGGCGGGGTGGGTGTGCCTGTGCAAACGAGATCAGCTCCTGAAGTCCTTTTCCACAACTCACCACCAGATGTCAGGGTAGAGCTCATCCTGCCTCTGCTTACAACACGAAAACAAAACAGGGATGGTTCAGACATGTGTTTGAGTACAACAGAGTTGGCTCATCCTGTTGAACTGAATGGTTTTAACCACACCCCCACTGAATAGTGAAGGTAACTGTGATTCCTTACCCTTGTTGCTATAGGGATAAATTTGATGGGTGTGCACCATCAAAGGGAGGTGGGTGAGTGAGTTCGGATTAATATGAAATGAAATAAAACCTCAGGAATTCGCAGATGCTATTGGGCAGTTTAAATATAATCCCTGGAGTTGGCAGAACTCTACTGGACAGTTTAAAGGACCCAGGAACTGGCAGAACTCTACTGGACAGTTTAAAAGGACCCAGGAACTGGCAGAACTCTACTGGACAGTTTAAATATGACCCAGGAGTGGTTTTGAATGCTATGGGTCACTCTTTCTAGCAATTCAAAGCCATTAAAAGTTTAAAATACTATATTTACCAAAAAAACCCAAAACAACCAACCAAAAAACCCCACCACACACATTAATAATCAAGGTGGGCCATTTCCAGCACAAATCCAGGTTTCCTTACAATGTAAGTGATCACTTTAGATAAGCTATTACCAACAGGAGAGTGGGTTTGTTTTTCTTTGGGCAGGGGGGGGGAGAAAACCTGGATTTGTGCTGGAAATGGCCCACCTTGATTATCATACACATTGTAAGGAGAGTGATCACATTAGATAAGCTATTACCAGCAGGAGAGTAGGGTGTGGGGAGAGAAAACCCTTTGTAGTGATAAACACTCATTTTTTCATGGTTTGTGTGTATAAAAACATCTTCTGTATTTTCCACGGTATGCATCCGATGAAGTGAGCTGTAGCTCACGAAAGCTTATGCTCAAATAAATTGGTTAGTCGCTAAGGTGCCACAAGTACTCCTTTTCTTTTTGTGTTTTAAACTCTCTCTCTCTCTCTCTCTCTCTGTGTAAAAAAAACATAGGTGTTTTTTTTTTTAAAGTATATGGCTGCAAACTGATAGTAATGGTGTGTTTCAAACTAACAGGGTGTTTTTTTACTGTGCAAAATGTGTTTTAAACTGGATTTTAAAAGTTGATTTTAAAAGCAGTTTGGTTTTTATTTTGCAAAATGAGGTGTATTTAAAAAAAATGTTTGCGGGTTTGTTGTTTTTTGTTTTAAAGTGGTAGAAATAAACTCAAAACTCCTGTTTGTTGTGCAGCCTGAAATGGATTATTTTGTTTGAAAGCTCTGTCTTTTTAAATAGAAAAACACCCTAATGAATATTTTATTTTTAACTTTACAAGACAGTTTCATGTGATTTATAATCATCATCATCATCATCATCATCATAATATTGTCTGCTCCACCATAGGGTGAAAACATGAGAGACCCTTAGACCAGAGGGTAAAGAAGCTTAAAAGAAAAAGAAAAGAGACAGCTGAAAAGAAAAAATCCCCAGATGGATGGATGAAGCCCAGTAAATATATTGTGTTTGTGAGGTTATGAGGTTTTGTATTTTAAGTAAATACATCGGTGTGGGTGAGAAAGATGGTAAAGTTAAGTTTTGTAATATGTCCCTTCCCCCCTAATCGGGTATGTGCAGTTCTCCTGACAATGCTGTAGTCAAAGCTACAGGGACACCTCCACCAGACCAGCCAAAGAACCAGAAATCTGCTTTGAGACCTTTAACAACTCAAAACAGCACAAGAGTGCAGATGAAGCATCAGGACAGTCCAAACCTCAAATACGTCAAAGCCAAGGACAAAACAAAAAACTCTGGTGAAAACCAACCACGCAAACACAACACCAGTTCCTCAGCGGCCACCTCCACACCAAGCCCTGAGAAAACCGTGAGTGAAAACGCCCACCTACGATGCTTCGTTCAGAAGACTGAGGGACGTTGTATCCTCGGGGGTTCTAAAAGAACGGCATTCTAAAAAAGGTTTTGGGGAAATATGATGCCTCGTTCAGAATACCGGTGAACGGTGTATCTTCAGGGGGTCTAAAAGAACGGAGGGCTGGAAAGCACATCAACAAAGCAAAAGCTTTGGTGGGTGACTTTTTGAAAAATATTTCAATTTTTGGCTCTGCGCAGGCGTGACTAGTCGTGGAAAGGGGCACCTGCAAGGATACACATCAGCTCAGGTGTAAACAAAAGGGGGGATAGCGCTTGGTGGACAAACAAATGGCTGCCAAAAAGTTCCAGGCCAGGATCGCTGTAAAAATTTTAAAAAGAGCTAAAGAGGTAATGGGGAGGGGGGACAAAAAGAGATGCCCTCGACTGAAGGCTCTCAAACTGGCATGTCTGAAAATGGGGAGGTGGAATCAGACTCTCACACAGAGTCTGGTTTAGAAAATTCCCCAGAGGGCTCTCTAGAATGATGGGTCCCCATCTTCTCCCGATGACCCTCACGGAGGCGCCTCGGAGTCTGACTCTCAAATAGCATCTGATGTAGAAGATGCCGCTGATGGTCCCGTAGAGGAACCCCCAAGTAACCCTGAAAATGCAGAGGTGTGTATGGAGAGAGTGAGAAGTTGGCAACGTGAATTACCTAGATTTGGGGGGTCGGTGTATTGTGAGGAATTTCATTTTGTCAATCTTGAGCGAATAAATTCAGCTCAGCAGGTTGTTGAAGCCATACACAGGGGGATACAGTTAGTTCTCGATGACGTTAATGGTAGGGTAGGCCCTCATGATTATGTTCAGTTACATTTAGAGAGCTGTAATTTAACTAAGCCGTTGTTTTTGGTCTGAAGAACTAGGGATGAGCTGTCTGCTGAGGATTTCTTCAATCAGACCTCAAAGCTGCCACAGAGCAATAGAGTTGCATGTCAATGGGACATTGCACCTCGTTGTGACAGCTGTAAAAAAACAGGGGTGGGGACCGCTCATAGAGTTTTAAATTCTATCCTCAGTAGTCAAATCATCCATAAAAAAGAGACAATGTTTAGTAGACCTGACTTACACGGGTACCCATCTGTGTTTTGCACGTGGACTCTTGGCTGTCATGTCCGACCATAAACCTACGGACGCAGAATCGTTAGCGGGGGCGAGAAAGTTGCATGAGAAACTGGGCTGGTCAGATCAAAAAAAGATTATGCTCAGTGACGTAGCAATGTCTGAACAGCATTTAGGAGTCAACATACAGGTGGTGCTGTATGCGGCGAAAGGGGCTTTTTTAAAACGGGGGGGCAGTTTACCCCAAGACTTATTTCATCCTGTTGCACGATGAGCATTACTAGGGGGTTCTGGTTGTGAAAAAGTTGTTTGGAGCAAAAAATTACGGTGAGTTTTGCCCCACGGTGCACAGTCACGGCCACTCTTGCAGGTCCAGCTGCTGCCTCTGCTTGAGCATAACATGCTCAGACAGCGTGGATGTGCAGCTGAGGTCTCCTCGCTGTAGACTGTATTGTCAGTCCAGAGAGCGTTTAGACAGACACATCGACTGGGCGTCGACAGAACAAGTTGAATGCCTGTCTAAAACATTGTGCGATAAGGGTCAGTCTTACATGGACAAGTGGCACAGGTGTAAAGGGAGGCGCTATAAGCGGGGTCAGGCTTTGATCGCTGGTGATGTAGACGGTCACCTCGGTTTTATGGACAGCCTTAGAAAGCCCGAATCCTCAGAAAAGTGTATTTGTTATGATTCTGAATACACATAGGAGACTGGGTTGCACACTCCCAATTACATTTTTGCTATGTCCCTCAAGCCGGAAAAGTCCTGGGAATTTAAGGGTGATGAGTGTCTTTCTGTGTTTGTTCAGACCTTTATTGGCAAAGAGTTCCGGGTCTACACGTTCCAGGCGCACAATTCCAAAGGTTACGATGCATACTTCATCATTAGACAGTTACTGAAGAAAAAGATGTGCCTAGAACTGATCACTCAGGGTAGTAAAGTAATGTGTGTAAGGTCCTGGGCATTCATTTTATAGACTCTTTAAACTTCTTGCCCATGAAGCTTGGTAAGCTCCCGCAGGTGATGGGGTTTGAAGGGTGCAAAGGGTATTTTCCACATTTTTTGAACACTTTAGAAAATCAAAATGACGTGGGGCCTATGCCCGGTGTGGAGCACTATGGTGTAGAAAGCATGATGCCCAGGGAAAAAGCAGAGTTTCTCGACTGGTAGCAGGTCCACAGGTAGGAGACGTTTGACTTGCAGAAAGAGCTCGTGTATTACTGTCAGCAGGATGTCAAAATTTTGAGACAGCCTTGTATCCTCTACAGAAAAGAGATTATGAAAAAGATGGAGAAGGGAGATCTAGTAGAGAGAGAACCTGGTAAATTCACCGAGATAAAACTGTGTACAGGTCCATTCTGGTACATAACACTGGCATCTGTCTGCATGGCTATGTACAGGTTTATGTTTTTGGAGCCTAACACGGTAGCTCTTCTCCCTCCAGACAATGATCACAGGCAGGAAAAAGATATTCGACCCCATCTGTTCAGTGGCTGTTGTATACCTCTCACAAAGAAACTATACAAATACGGCATGCTTTACAGGGTGGGGAACTACAGGTAGGCTCCTACTCTTTAGACGGTTATGCCAGTGTTGACAGGGTACACACAGCCTTAGAGTTTAACGGGTGTTCTTTTCCATGCTTGTGCCACCTGTCATTGTGAAAAAGCACAAAACCCTATGACGGGGACAACTTTTGGGTTTCTTTATTACAAGACGCAGCTCAAGACCGACTATCTGAAACAACTTGGTTTTGTAGTGAGGACTCTTTGGGAGCAAGAGTGGGAAGTGATGAAAGAAACAGACAGGGAGCTTGCAGGTTTTTTAAACTGAGCCCAGTTGCCCCAGCCTCTCGTGCCTAGGGATGCTCTTTTTGGGGGAAGGACAAACGCTATGCACCTATATTACAAACTTAACTCCAGGGAAGAAATCCAGTATTATGATTTTACCAGCTTCTACCCTTTTGTAAAGAAAACCAAAGAATACCCTCTCGAACACTCTGATATAGTTTATGACAAATTTGGACCCCTTGCAAATTATTTTGGAATTGCAAAAGTTAAAGTGTACCCCACACAAGGCTTCTTTTTCCCATTGTTACCTGTCAGAGTGGGTGGCAAGCTTATGTTCCCGCTATGCCGAACCTGTGCGGAAACCGAGCAGCGGGAGATATGCATCCATACTGACGAGGAGAGGGCCATCCTGGGGACTTGGTGCACGGTGGAATTGAACACGGCCATAGCGAAGGGGTACGCGGTGGCAAAAATATATGAAATCTGGCTTTTTAATGAATAATCTGATGTACCCTGAAAAGACTTCATCAAATGACACCTCCACCAGAAACAAGAGGCTTCAGGGTACCCCAGCTGGTGCATAGACGAAGAAAAACAAAATAAGTACATGAACAATTTCTACCAGGAAGAAGGCGTGCGTTTGTGCCAACACGAGATCAGGTTTAACCCCGCTAAATGCCAAATCGCTAAACTCTTTCTAAATTCCCTCACGAGTGAGATCCCGCCAGATCAACACATCACCGAGTTTGTGTCGGCAGGCCCGAAAACATACAGGTATAAGCTGTCGGGAGGAAAAGCCTGTATGAAAGTCAAAGGTATTACCCTGAACTTGGCAAACTGTCAAAAGATCAACTTTGACAGTTTGAAAGATCTAGTCCTGGACTATTACACGGGCCTGCGAGAAAACCCCTCAAAAAAGAGAGAGGTGCAGCAGCCCTCTATCGTAAGGAACAAAAATCAGTGGTAAATAGAGACCAAAACCCTTAAGAAAACACAGAAAGTCATTTACAACAAGAGGGTCCTAGGAGAAGGGTTTAAAACCCTGCCCTACGGATTTTAAAATGGATACGAGGTGGAAACACCCCTTTTCTGCAATTCTCGCGGGGCCTAGCAACTGTGGGAAAAGTTACTTTATAAAAAATGTGTTGGATAATGCCAAACAAAACATTGTCTGTTATGCCTGAGAATATTGGATAACCTGGCTATAAAAAGCATTGCAAGATACAAATGTCTGGGCTTGTTGAAACATATTTTGAGCAAGGCTAGGCATGCCCAAGAATTTTAATGTATTTTTTACAAAATTCATCACCATCCGGTCGTTTTGCACTAAGTCGTTAGAATACAATTTTAAAATCCGGTCAAAAGATAAACACTTGCTCCGATGATGTAAGAAAAACACTCGGTGATAGTCGCAGGCGACAGAGCGGGGGTCTTGAAATTGTCTATTGTGAAACACAATGCCTGTGGCATTTTTGTTTAAAAATTTCATAATGCTTTTAGGAAACAACATGCTCTTTGGGGGGTGCCCGTATGAGTCTAAAAGCTCTCCACGTTACACTCCGCCAGACACAAGGCAAGCCAGTGTTCACCAGGTTGGTTGTGTGGATGTGCAATACAAACCTAGGGGTCTCTGGAGACAGCTTGTCGCCAGGGAGCCAAATCACAAGGAAACACATCTAAGAAATTCTTTTTTGTGTAAGGCACCTTGATAAGACACACGAGAGCTGCACGGTGTCCATGTTCACATATAGTCAAACAGAACGTCTCTCCTCTGATTTCTCTCTATGATGTTGTCAAAAACCCCATGCACAATCAGATTGACGGTGATGGTTAAAGCCTTCCCAAAACGTATTTCTGCTCTCAGGTTCCCGGTTTTAATCAGGGAATAGCCATCGGCGCATTCCTGGTCGGGAGACAGGTCAAAGGCAAACAAGATGTAACCCTGTGGAAACTTCTCACGGTCGATTAACAGAGAACGATCTGTCATGTGTTTACCAGCGTCTGTACCAGATTCATGTATTCTCTCACGCAGCATCCTGCCTCCAAGTCTGGTTGCAGAGGCTTGGTTGGTATCTGTTCACCAGCCACATACAAGGCCACAAAATTAATATCATAATGTTTAAAATGAAAGGGATTTTTCGTGTAACTTCCACTCAAGGCATAGGACAAACCCTAGGACAAGCATTTTGGGTAACTGTCCCAAAAAACAGGTTCTCCTGGTTATTGACCCTGCTGCCCACGGGGATGCTGAATACTTTCATTCCCACGCGGTCCACGGGATATTTAGCATTTGTGGTAAGCAGGGACTCCGCGTGCCCCAGACGAACACTCAGGGCCATCCGTACTTTCTTCACAAAAAGCGATGCTGATACAATACGCAATTTAAAGCCTTCGGCTGCACTGCCCATTAAACAGAAAGCGTCTTTACTGCGCGTCAGTTTAATTTTCACATCCACTCCATTCAACAAAAGAGACGTATCTGTTCTGATCTGTCTTTATTTCAATGCTAATGGTATTGATGTGGTGTTTTCTGACAGGAACGTGATGAGGTTTATCGTAGGGGATGGTGACAAACTCATTGTTCCTTCCTCAGACAGGGACACAGCATAACAGGGGAACAGAAAAGTCCCCCACAAACTGGTGTTCTAGAATAACTGTGTGCAGATACAAGGACTTAACCCCCCCTGTGATGTCTGCCCAGAAGGGGAATTTTTGGACGCTGCGCTTGGGGCCCAAACTTAGAATGTTAGCTAGCTCCCTGCTGGTAGAAAACATAAAAGGAAAATCAGCGGATTTAAGGCTAACTTTTCTACCCACAGGGTCATAGTTCATGACCACCTCAGGCGGTGGGGGAGGACGAGCCACGGTACTGTTCATATGATCCAATCATTCGGGTATGGACGAGTAATAACCTCGTCGTAGGATAAAACTCTAGGCCATATCTTCAAAGGTGATTTCAAAAGGGGTGTTCTTGCGGATAGTGTTCCAGCTGTGTGGGTGTTGTATTTCCACTAACCCCACCTTCCAGGCACCCGGGAGACCCAAGGGCTAAATTAGCTCTATTGTAAAGTTCGAGCTGGTGTTTTGAGGAAAAACTGCAGAGCTGGCATTGCTGGGCAAAGTCATGTCACATCTGCCGTCACTCATTTTTCTCTCCCTCAGTCTTTGCAGGAGGAATCTTTTTGTTTGTTTGTGTCTAAACGTCAGAATTGAGAAGCTTCCACCCAGCTGGTAAACTTATCGTCCCCGTCCCCCCGGCAAACCATTTCACCAGTAGCTGCTTTTTTCTCCCTTTTCCTTTCTCCGCTAGAACTTTTTCGATCCGGCAAATCCTGTCTCCTTTGGGGTTTACTTTTTGTAAATCTTCAGGGTAAAAAGTTCCAGTAACTGTCTCACCCTCGTAATCTTTTAATCGGTATACAGGTCTCTGGCTCCTGGTTAAGGCTTCATCCACTATAAATATCTCATTGGTAAACGTCTGTTCACAACCTTTTTCAAAAGCTCCTTTGGTTTTAGAGAGTCTCACGTGGTCGCCTTTTCTAAAGGGGGCAACAACCGGTTTTATTTTAAAACCATCTCTATCAACCAGTTTCCATATCTTCAGAGAATTGGAAGGGTTAACATCAGCGGGTCTGGTACGTCGAGTTCTGTAAAAGCTCTGGTTGTAACTCTTCATAAAGTCAGGTAACAGGTCAAGGTGGCGAAAGGCGTTATGGGCTGTAAAATATCGCCACATCCTCCGCATCTTTTTCAAGTTCTGTTAAATCGCTCCACAACCCCTGCTTTGACTTCATTATCAGTAACAAAAAGCGTTAACGCTGTGCCGTTTCAACAATCTGCTAAAAGGTCTGTTTCAAAATTCTTTCCACTGATTAGTTTGTCATTTTTGAGGCACGCGACCTTGGCTAAAAATAGCTTTAAAGGCCTTGGATACCTCACCACTCATCTTGTCTTTTAGGCCTAAGGCACAGGCATATTTGGATAGAACGTCTATCACTGTTAAGATGTACTTAAAACCGCTGTTGTGTTTGGAGAACCAGTGCATACGGACCAAATCTGCCTGCCATTGCATGTCCACATCTGAAAGAATGGTCTTGGTTCTTTTAAAATGTATTCGAGCTGGTTTGTGTAAAGTGTAAGCATCCTGGTGTGAAAGCCAAGCTCCTACCTGTCTTCTATTTAAAGTTTTATGATGCTTTTTGGCCACTTGAAAAAGAAGACTGACCCCGTCAAAGCCCCCAACTTTCCTGGGGGTTTAACAGATTTTCTTTAACAGAGCCGTCTGTGGAGACATGACTCTTCCTGGGACCGTCTTTTACGAACACAAGTATGGAGGGGGACACGTTCATTCTGACACATTTAAATAAGTTTTATTAATCGCCTGGTTTAACACAATCTTTTACAGCCGCCTGAAACAAAGGACGCCATGACCCCTACCATGAGGGAGTCTGAGCTGGTTCATTCTTCCATTTTTGTCCTTTTCTGGGTTTTCCTCTTGAGATCTGGGTCTCAGACAGGAGCAAAAACAGCTGATGCGCGATGGATTTACTCCCACAGGGCTACCGATGTGCAACTTCTCAAAGGCCTCTAGAAAGGCATCGTCGAGCTGTTGAGAGATTTTCAGACAAAAAACAGTGTAAGCACCCCACTGCCTGTTTTTAGATTTATGCAATGCCAGGTCGATTCCGAACCCCATTACACCCCCATGATCGACAGTCGCTTCTTAATCATTCATTTACCTGAGCGCCATCTTTCCCGTTCACCTTGTGACTCCCCCAAGCCACAATCGCCTTCCAACTTTAGGGCATGGACAATGAGAGGCTCTCACACTCACTGGGGTGCCTCACAAAGGTTTGGATTTTGGGGTCAGGTTCCGACGTAGCCATCAACGGTTGAGTCAAAGGGCCCTCCTCGGAACTGTCACTGCCGTAGCGCTTTCTCCACACAACTCCAAAGGTCCTCGGAGCTAAAACAAAATCTGAAGGTCTCACGGGGGTGGTAAAGGAGTCCATGTTTCCTCTCAGCCTTTCCACAATTTCTAAAACATGTCTTCTTGGTAAGAGATGGCTTCCTCTGCCCAGCGCTGGGACTTATGGGGTGATGGTGCTGCACTCTGATTGGCAGAGGGCGTTGGGAGGAGTTCTTAGAGGGGTCACATGACCCTCTTCTGGACGGTTCACCCAATCCGAGAACCTGCCCCATTTTGGTCAAATCTCTTCTCGGGGCGGTCCTCTGCAGCCAAAACCCATCGCGATTGGTAGAAGGTGGTGGGAGGAGTTCTTAGAGGGGTCACACAAACCACTTCCAGACAGATCACCCCACCCCGGAACTCCCCATGATTGGTCAAACCTCCTCTCGGGGTGGTTTCGAGTGGCTGAAACCCCTCCTGATTGGAAGAGGGTGGTGGGAGGAATTCTTAGAGGGGTCACACAAACCACTTCCAGACAGATCACCCCACCCCGGAACTCCCCATTATTGGTCAAACCTCCTCTCGGGGTGGTTTCCAGTGGCTGAAACCCCTCCTGATTGGTAGACAGCGGTGGGAGGAATTCTTAGAGGGGTCACACGAACCACTTCCAGACAGGTCATCCTGCCCCGGAACTCCCCCTGATTGGTCAAATCTTCTCTTGGGGCGTTCCTATCAGGGCAAAACCCATCCCGATTGGTAGAGGACAATGGGAGGAGTTCTTAGAGGGGTCACATGACACACCTTGCTTCCGGTCATTTGTCCGCCTTGACCCTGGAAGTAATACCTCATGGCTTGGGACTTCCAGTGACCGGTGGGCAAGGCTTACGAGGGCCAAGGGTGGGGTTAACGTTTGATTGACAGTAGGGCACTTATACTACTGGAGCGCCTTCTTCTGTTTGTCTCCGTTCCGCTTCAGTCCCCAAGCACTCGGCCAGGACAGATGTCACTTATGACCTCTGTTGCCACCAGCTGGACAGAGGGACTTGGGTCTTTCTTGAGGACTTGGAGAGCTGAAATGACACAGGACAACATGTTAGTATACAGACTGTCAAATCACAGCTAAGCGTGATCACAGAATCTTGAAGTACCAGAGAAGAATGATCACATCGTAAAATGTGAAACTAGGCTCAGTCCTTCTATTGGGGTGGAAGATACATGAGAGATGAATATGCCTCACTTTTCATATTGTCACCCGTGCCGGAAATAGCTGTAGACTTACTACCTCTGAATACCACGCTACAGAAGCTCTCCAATACAAAGAAAGCTTTAGCTTCCTCCATTGGCTCCCTTCCATGCTCCCAACAAGCGGGGAGACCCTGACTCGACCAGAAAGTCATCCACTCTGCTGTAAATGGAAGAAGGTCCATTGTTTCAATGGCTTCCACTTTTAAGTTTATTTTCCATCTCCATTCAGGAGCCACTGTCTGAGCTCCAATAACCCTGGAATTGAACAGAGGCCAGGTCCAAGCTGCTTTGTGCAGGATGCAGGGCACCTACTGGAAGAAAAATTGCTGGTGGGAAATTTGGGGTAGCAGAAAGTGGCTACAATTTCTCCTCACCTGGGGAGTCCACAGAGAGCCAATAAAGCCCAAAGAGTGGATAGCACTGGCTGCGGAGGGGGCCTTGCCAGGACAACCAGGAGATGCACGGACTCACATCACACCCTCTGCAGCTTCCTCCTTCAGGGGAAATTAAAGCTGACTTTCTACTGGGCAAGAGTGAATTTGTCCTTTGACGTATGGCTGATGCACTTTGCACCAGTGCTATCGGTTACAGCTGCTTGTCAGCTAAATTCCTTTAGAACTCACGGATGAGCAGAACTTCAGCTGTATTTATTACTTACACATCAGCAGATGTTCCAGATCCAGCCATTTCATACGCTGCCTGTCTGTGTGTTCCAGGATGATGCCTAAATACACAATGGAAAACAAACAACAACAATAAAACCTTCCCTTGTTGAGTGCAAAGTGATATTAGCAGCCCCTAGACAGGTCTTTGGCCTCTCCTACTGTGGGCCTAAGGGTGAGCAGTGGGCAAGAGGATGCTAGTGCAGTTTAGAGTCCACACTGAAGAGAATGAGAAAGACTTTTTTTTTTAAGAATGTTTACACAAAACCCATTTGCTTTAAAGAGTCTGTGTTCCTCTTGCCACTGCTGTCAGTTATTGGAGACATACTAAGCTAGTGTCTTGGTCTAGTGGTCTGAGCAAAGGACTGGGGCCAGGAATAAGTGAGTTCTAAGCAGGGATCCCACAAGGTGACTGATAGGTGAGACTTAGGGCACAACGCCTGCCTGTCTCACCTGGGTATGCTTGGGAGAAGAGGGCACAGGGCCAAAGCGGAGGAACCTTTTGCCTCCTTGACAAGGTGGTGTGGCCAGCAACCTGAAACAGCAGGCGCTGAGGGCAGGTGGGCTGCATGCCTCCCAATGATGAAGTAGTAGTGAAGAGCACTGAGCAACACTGTGGGTGGGTCTGCACTTTGAGCGAGGGAGATCACTCCCAGTTCAATGGGACAGGCCCACTCTAGCTCGGACAGCGCTCGCATGCTAAAATTAGAATGTAGCTAAAGCAGCACGAGCAGTGGGAGGAGCTAGCCACCTTGAGAATCGACTTTGGGGTTTGGATGGGATCATACTTGGGGTGCTTAAACTTCCTGCTGCTCCTGCCATCGCAGCTACTCTCTATTTTTAGCACTCAGGGCTAGTGCGGGTATGTCTCATCAAGCTGGGAATTAGACCCCCAGCTCCAAGTGTAAACATGCCCTACGAGACAGTGTCCCAGCCTTTACTACTAAATGACTGCACCATGCTTTCCCTGCAACAATCCCAAAGCACTTTATAGCAAGTCATGATTTCCTCCGACCACCACACTGGAGAGGTAGGGATATTAACATCCCCGTTTATGTATGGGAAGCTGAGGCACAGAGAGATTAATGGCAGCTCAGTGCTGCACAGTGGGATTTTCTTCTCTCTCCCTCAATGGGAATACCAAAAGGGACACTGGGCATCATCTCTCACCAGCTAACTTGGCTGCAACTGCCCGCATCTCTTCCCAGCTGCTACAGAAGTACGTGATGGTGCTTTTGTACAAGTTCTCCAGCAGCTCGGCATTCTCTTTGGCCTAGAGGAAATCAGGGACACATGAGCTCTCTCTGGCTAGAAGTGCCCTTTGACTGCCAGCACATGCTTTTACGAGCCACAGGTAAATCAGAAAAAGAACAGGTGACTGGGTGGACGTGGGAAAAATGGGGATCTGTGGCAGATTTACATTTTCCATCACCCTCAGTCATATATCCCACTCTGACCGTTATTTCCATTACCCATCACACATCTCTACACCACCACACGCCACTCCAGTCAAGAATCTCAGACACTTCAACAGCTCACTCACAAGGTGTCTGCAAATGTCCACCTGGAGCTCCTCAGGCTTCAGCTCAGCTGTGCTATCAAGGTGTTCATTCACTGCAGTTTGGAGCCTCTTCAGTCCCAAAAACGGGACACAGAGGTGAAACGTAGCTCTGCATTCCTGAAAAAAAGAAAGCGTGTCACACCATTTAATTGTTCCCTACTGAGTGCTATGGTCATTCAAAGGGAACTCATCTGCTTGCCTGCTCATCTATTCCAGGATAAAAAGGGATTCATCTGGATGTAATTGGCAGAAAACATGCAGGAATGACTAATAGAGGGGAGAGCTTCCACCGCAACCTGGAGGTAGCATCAATGTCTTTTTGGAACAGATCTACCTATGAAAGCTGCTTCACCAGGTCTCTCTTCTGTTCTGGGGAGGCAGGGGCCTGGGGTGCAGAGACAGACAGGAATAGAGAGCTGTTGGGCTCAGACCCATGACCTATCCTGGATTCTGGTGAGGCAGCCATGGAGCAACCTGGCGGGAACTGACTCAGCAGGAGGGCAATGAACTAAGGGGAGAATTTGGGCCTCCACAGCAGGCAGGAATAGCAGAGCTCCCCTGGCATTGGGAGGAAGATTCTTTTGGCTTAGTAAATAAGTCACTCTCGGTCTTACCACTGAAACCCTGGGGTTCGGGTCTTGCAGGTGCAGCAGAAGTGTGACCCAGCTCTGTCTAACCTGCTCGGCGAAATAGCCCTTCCATTTTCTTTTGGTCAGGCGGGCCAGGATGCCAAATAGGACAAAGGACAATAAACGAAGAGCATCGTCCTCCTACAGCCAAGAAAGCCCCACAAGTTAGTAACTAAGGGACAATCACATCACGTACCTCGCACAGCCATCTCTTCTACGCTAAAGTCGAGGGATTCCAACTACAGCTAGTCGGAAACACTTTCATGAACGAATTTTTGATTTGAATTTGCTGATTCATCAAACTATTTTAGTGACAGTTCCATTTTGATGAAATTCCTCCAGAAGCCAGGCAGGGGTCCTTAGAAACCTGCCTGCTGTCTTGACAGTGCACCCATTCAGCTCCTTGGAAGCCGATCTAGCAGGCTGACTGGGATCGTGGGCTTCCAAACCCCCAGCGTCTGGGACCCTGGCTCTCAAATTTGCAACTCCCTGGCACTTCTAGCTCCCACAGTTTCCTGGGTTCCCAGCACCTGGGTTCCCAGCACCGAGAGCAGACTGCCCGGACCCAAGGCTTTCAATAGAGCTCGGTTGAGAATAGTAATTCCGTTTCACAAAGAGTTTTGAAGTTTGGGGAGAGGGAGTCCCACAACTAGGAACAAAACCAAATTTGAAATCTCAAAATTCTCTGCAGAAACGGAATCATTCCAACCCTCTCACATAAAAATGGTATAGAGCAGGCCCAACACTCTCTATTGTACCTTGGAAGCCCCTTTTCATGGTTATCTAGCTACCCAATCTAGTATTCAGACTTTCTTTGAGGTTCTCAGTGGCAAGAAAGAAGAACAGAAGGGGGAGACTGTGGGAGCAGGGATGTCATCCCCATCCTCCTAATGTTCTCCTCCTCCGTAAAACACCTCTCTTCCCTGGGGCCGAAACATCTCTTCACTCTGACATGAGCAATGCCCAGGGAGTAAATGGAGTCTAATCAAGATCGGTTGAACTGGGGCTGGAGAGTTCTGGTCACATACGTTGTCAAAGTAGGTCCGGATCTGTTGGGTGAGGTCTCTGAAGGAAGAACCTATGTCCTTCTCTTTCAGCTCCTTCAGGACTTTGGCCACTGCTTTCATGCTCTCGCCAATGACTTCAGAACTGAAAGGGTCACTTAAGGCCCTGATCAGTATGACCATAAGAAATTTCTTGTGCTTTTTCACCTGGACAAAAACATGACATTAAAGAACACTGATCACTGATCACACTTCTAATACGTTCTCTTTAGCAGTTATGAAGCTGTGGGAATTTCATCTCCCCCTCCCACCTCCGGAGACCTATAGCTATATTTCAGACCAGGTTCGAGCTACAATGAGCCAAACTTGGTGCCATAATACACCTGTGTCATCCTATCATTAGATTCCTAGTTACTTAGATTCCAAGGCCAAAAGGAACCCTTGTGATTATCCGGCCTGACCTCCTGCATAACATAGAACTTCCCTAAAATAGTCTCTGTTGGAACTACAGTGTATCTTTTAGAAAAACATCCAATCTTGATTTTAAAATTGCTAGTGACAGAGAATCCACTACAACCCTTGGTAAATTGTTCCAATGGTTAATTAAAATTACCATTACAAATCAATGCCTTATTACCAGTCTGAATTAGTCTAGTTTCATTTTCCCCCATTGAATCTTCTTATACCTTTGTTTGCTAATGGGAAGAACCCATTCTCAAAATGTGTTCCCCATGTGAGTAATTATAGACTGTCCTCAAGTCACTCCTTAACCTTCTCTTTGTAAGGCTAAATAGATTGAGCTCCTTGAGTCTATCACTGGAGGTATCTTTTCCAATCCTTTGAGAATTCTTGTGACTCTTCTCTGAATCCTCTCTAATTTATCAGCATCCTTCTTGAATTGTGGAGACCTGATCTGGACACAGCATTCCAGCAGTGCTCACATGAGCATCATATTCAGAGGGAAAAGAACTTCTTTACTCTTATTCAAGATTCCTCTCTTTATGCCTCTAAGGATCATTTCAGCCCTTTTGGCCACAACTTCGCATTGGGACACCTTATGTTCAACTGATTCTCTGCCATGACTCAAGTGGTTTTCAGCATCATTGCTTCTTGGGATAGAGTCTCTCATCCTGTAAGTAAGGCCTGCATTTTTTATTCCTAGATGGAGACATTTACACATGGTCATATTAAAGTGCACAGATTGTTTGCTTATGCCCAGCTTAGCAAAGGATCTAGCTTGCCCTGTATTGACTGCAAAGAGGTTACTCGGGTATGTGAGAGAGCAGAATTTGGCCTAGTGCATTGTGTGCAGCCTCTGTAAACTCCGAAGAACTATTTCCCTTGGTTTCTCTAGTTATGCTGCATTCTAGTCAGTATTCTCTCTTACCTTCTCAGGTGCCCCAAAGACTAAATTTCCCAGGCCTCTTACAGCCATCTGACGGACAATGCTGTTCCTATCCTGTGACCTTTCTTCCAAGATGTGTAAGACTGGCTTAAGGAACTTCTTCTCCCTGAGCATGGGATCACTCATTAGCTGAAAGAAAATCAACCTGTCCATTAGCCCCAATAGGATCATTAAGATTGGGAATAGAATTTGAGCAGACATGTCATACGCTAAAAACAACAAGGAGTCCTCCTACAGCCCCAGTCTTGAGGATACAGACAAATATGGCTACCCCTCTGATACTTGGCACATAATACACTGTAACTTTAGTATTCCACACAAATGAGAAAGGTCTACAAAACATGGAGCTTTCCTTTTGGGCACTAGAATAGGGATCCACTCACCTCTTGAGAGCCTCTTAGTGGCTGGGTATGGTATCACAGTCCTTTTCTCACCCCTGGTGCACCCTGCCAGCCGTCCTCAGTGAGCCTTCTGTGGCTCAGGCCTCTGGCTGAGTCCCAAAGTCCAAATGAACCCCTTCTGGGGTAGTCCAGAACAGTCCCATTGCCCTCACTTGGGTCTCCAGCCCCAACTCTGGGTCCTTTACATTCTGCCCTTTGTTCAAGCTCTCCATTAGCATTGTCCCCTCCATGGGGCTTATGCCACTGTTGGTGGAAGGGGAACCTGGGCCTGCCCCTAACTCTGGGTTCCAAACCATGGATCCTATAAACAGGGAGCTAGGCACTGCTTGATTTCAGTTCATTGTCGCTTCTTCCTACCGGCCACTTTTAGCTTCACCCTCACCTCAGGGTTAAAGTTCTTCGGGACTCTCTTCCTGAAAACCCAGCTTAAGTAAAGGCTGCCAGAATCAAACTCTGGCTGTCCCCTGAATTTCTGTGGCCAGAGAGCAGCGCCCTTTCTTGCCCCTCCAGTTCCTGTCAGGAACTGACCTGCTAAGGCCCTTCAGCTCCTTTTAGCTGAGCCTCATGGGCTCGGATTGGCTGCTTTCATGAAGCCTCTCTAGACAGACGCAGATTGGGGGCTCTTTTCCTGGGGCAGGGTGTAGTAGGACCACGGGGCCTCTTGTAAGGAGCCTCAAAGCTCAGGTACAGCCCATCACAGGCAAAGAGAGGTTGTTTTTCTTAGAAGCGGATGAGCCCCGAAGATAGTTGCTTAGCATAAGTGGGAAATATGATGCAGATGTTGGAGGAAGGCTGTGGAAAGGGAGGATGCTGCGGCAGGTATCACACTAGCCTAGGACTTAGGAGACCCAGGTTCCATTTCCTGCTCCCTCAAAGCCTTCCTGTGTGACCTTGGGCAAGTCACTTAGCCCTTCTGTGCATCAGTTCCCTGCCTGTAAAATAGGAAACATAGTCCTTCCCTACTTCGCAGGAGTGTGGTGGGGATACAGACATTAAAGAGTTTGGAGGTACTCAGATACTAGAGTAATGAGAACCTAAGAGAGACATTAATGTAGTTGTAGGTTGCTTGGTTGGTAGTATTAGGACACTAGGTTCATTCAGAAGATCTGCTGAGCGAAACCAAAATCAGGAGCTGTTGGTTAGGATCAGCACTAGCACTTGGCAGAAGAGATCCAGTCATCCAAACTCTGTCCGTATCTCTCTCAGCCAGCACCTGTGGTTGTGTAGCTAGTATAGGCAATGACGGCAATAAAAACCACAGAGAGAGAAGGACTCAGAAAGGTATTGTGAAGTTCCTGGTGAGGTTTCCATATAAAGAAGGACCTATTCTACAGTCTAAAATGACAATTACTCCTATGAACAGAACTGTACAACTCCCGAAAGAAAGGCAGACAACAGTCTAATGGTGAAACTACTCTTCAGAGCCCTGTGTCTTACCTGGGCAAGGAAAGCTGTGCTGGTGACTCGGTGGTTTTCTGTGGGGGAATTCACCCAGGGGAGGAGGCTCTGTATGATCTCAGGTGTTATGAGTCCAGATCTTAGCAGAAGCCTGGAAGACAAAAGAAACCGCTCATGGGCTAGATTGCACACTTCAAAAAAACTCAGCTGCTCTGAGCATACAGCTCTGATATCTAGGAGTGGGAGCTGTGTGTTTCCACCCAGGACACCCCCCCACCCACCCACAAAGCTATAAACGGGAGGTTCCCTCTCAGCCACTCTATTGGCTACTGATTCCCAAGGATAAAATGATGTCTCCTAGATCTCTTACCTCACCAGCAGACACACTCCCTCATGGTGAGTCTTGGGGTTTTCCAGAAGAATCCAAGTGCTCTGCTTCCTGAGCGCTCTCACCAGTCTCTCATTCCCACCCTTGAAAAGCACAGACTCGAATGCTTTGATAGAAAGCCTGGGGAAAGAGAGGCACAGAACTGCAGCAATCAGGAGGAAGGTGCAGCTTGAACAGAGAGTCAGGAAGCCCCGGCTACTTCTCAGGTCTGCTGTTCAATCGGCAGTTCATCCATTGGCAATGTCCTGGACACAAGTGTCCCTAGAAGGACTTGATGCTGGGAGGTAAGTTTCAGTCTCATACATCTCATAGGACTAGTTTTGCTAGGGACAAAATTTTGCAGTCCTTTTTCTCTTTCTGCAAGGACTATGGGCACTAGCAGAGTAAAGTGATATGGAAAAGGTACATGATCAGGACCCATAAACAGGGGGCATCGAGTGTGGTGATCACTAATGGACATTCTGGGGTCATATCTCCAGATATGAGGTGACAGAGTGCTGAGGGTTTGCACTTGAGTCAGCACTCTGGTCACTATTCCTACTAATTCTGTTCCTCACAGAAGGCCTAATTGGATAGAGGTGTACCTGATTACAAGGTCAGATTAGGGCTAGTGAGTCAAGGAACCAATCATTCCATTAACAGGGAAACTGTGTAAAAGGACATGGGCAGGAGCCCTTTGAGGGGAACAGACAGAGAAAGAAACTTGGGTGACCAGATGTCCTGATATTTGGGGCTTTATCTTATACAGGTGCCTATTCCCTGTGCAGAGCTGCCGCCGAAGGGAAAAAAACGGCAGAGTGCTGTCCGGCGGCGCTACTAATGCCACGCTCCCCCTGGGATCATCCCACGCACCCCAGTTTGGAGACCACTGGTGTAGAAGACCCGACAGACCTTCCAACAATCCCACCAGGCAGAAAAACAGCCTTTCCTTGCCTGGTAGGTTTAACAGCAAAAGAGCCGTCAGGAATTTATACGGGAGCAAGCCCAGGTCTGGCAACAACTCCTCCAAAGTTTGGTGAGTCCTGTGACAGGAAATGGAAACCAGGAACAGGAGATCAGACTGTAAAATGGGACCTGCGAACAACCCCGATGTGTTTTTGGTTACTCTTCAAGGAGCAGCAGTGAGACCTCCTAGGGACAGAACAATGTGGGCCCTTCAACTGACACCCTATTTAACCGGGGAAGCACATACAGGGCTTTTAGTGATGAGCAGGCAAGAGATTATGACATGATTAAGGCAGCCATGCTGGACGAGGTGGGGCCTGTCCACAGAAAAGTACTGCCAGAAATGTAGAGTTGAAAGATGGATTGAGGGATTATGCCTCTGTGCATTTGGACAGGAATTAAAAGATTGGGCCACTCATTGGTAAGGCCAGATACTCAGACTGTGGGGGAGATCATGGACTGCATGATTCTGGAAGTTTCTTCAGAGTCTCCCTGAGCATATCCGAGGATGGGTTCTGTGGCGCCAGCCAGTTCATCTGGACCCCACAGTTAAAGTGAGAGGAATTTACAGAGGCGGACATTCCCAGAGTGAGTCAGTGGTTTAAGGGACTAGATCTGAGAAGGACCAGAGTGCCTACAGCTGGGAAGGGCAGCAAGAAGAAGAGGGAGGAGCCTCAAGGAACTGTAGTGGGAGCTTGGCCTACAGTGTGCTTCCGACATGGACGTGAAGGACATCTAAAAAGAGACTGTCCTAAAATGGACTGTGGGTTTGCCCAGTTTTGTGGTTGGGACAAGACTCCCAGGCAGGAAAGAAAAAAGAAAGTACCTACCGTATCGGTCTGGGTAGGGAGGAGCCACCAAAGGGACTAATGGACACAGCTTCATCTTGTTTGCTAATCAGGCAGGAGTTAGTGAAACCCCACTGGATACTTCCGAGAGGTAGGATCAAAACTGAATACCAGGTCCATGGGGACAAGAAATTCTGCCCAGTGTCCATGGGACAAGAAATTCTGCCCAATTTTAAGGACTCTGAAAATTAAGGGGAAGTTTAGGCAGAAACATGTAGCGGTAGTGGATGGATTGCCCCACTGCCTTCTACTGGGCATGGACTGGAATCCCTTTCTAACAGGAACACCAAGGCAGGTATGGAGGCCCAGGAGGGTGGAAATAAAACCTGAAGGGCCAGGTAAAGAGGAAATATATGTAAAGGGTCTGGAGAAAACTAGACACGAAAGTATAGACAAGAGGGAGGAGAAAGAAAAGAAAGGTCAAGCGTAAAGGTGACTTAAGATCATCCGTTGGGGTCAAACAGTCATCAGAGCCCTTACCACCAGGATCTCAGGAGCAGGCATCCCTAGAACACTTTGGAGGGACTCGGAGCAGTCTGTGTCCATGGAAGAGGCTGGGGCACAGCCTACCACCCCGTCACATATAGGTACCTAAAATGGGCCTGCACATGGGCCAACAGCATGAGCAGAATCTATACTCGTGTCTGCAGCGCCAGCAATCACATAGCTAGGTACCCATCCATCTGAACAAATTCAAGTTTTGTGGACAAAACTGAGGCACCCATCTTGAAAACCTGACCCACTGTGGCCACAACCTAAGATCAGCCTTACTGGGCCAGTCCAATGGTCCATCTAGTCCAGTACACTCTCTTCCAACAGTGGTCAATGCCAGCTTCTTCAGCAGGAATGAACAGAACAGGGCAATCATGAAATGATCCAATCCCTGTTGTCCAGTCTCAGTTTCTGGCGGTCAGAGGCCTAGGGACACCCAGAGCTTGGGGTTGCATCCCTGACCATCTTGCCTAATAGCCATTGATGGACCTGTTCTCCATGAACTTATCTAATTCTTTTTTTAAAAAAAGCCCAGTTATACTTTTGGCCTTCACAACATCCCTTGGCAATGAGTTCCACAGGTTGACCGTGTGTTGTGTGAAGTAGTACTTCCTTATGTTTATTTGATACCTGCTGCCCATCCGTGAAGAGAGCTGAGATCCTGGTTTCCTAGGAAAATTCAGAGACATTATAAAACCATGAAGTCTGTAATTTGAGCACCTTGTTGGCATGGAATAAAGAAACACAACAAGAAGAGAAACTAATCATGTTGTGAGATTGGTGGGAAATGTACATTAATGTGCTACCAGAGCTGAAGTCAACTGAGGACTCAGGAATCTTAGTGTTAACTGGCGAGGGGCACAGAGTGGGTGCCGAGGGACCTGGTACGTACATTCTAGTTCACTAAAAGATTGCCCCATGAGTCTCAAATAAAAGCCCATGTCACCAATATCATTGTGAAACGCATGTACAGATGCTGTGTAAAGAGTCATGGATATGCATTGAAAATTACATTCTTAGGATCTGTGTCTCGGGACTAGTCACCAGGAAAGGTGACAAAATGGTTTTCTTTCAGGCAAGAAATGTTTATCCATCTGTTTGTTTACATGTGAACCCTACATGCTTAATGTACATTCAGTTGAGAAGGACTGTGAGAACTTTAAAGAAAGAAAAGTAGCAGGAAGTAGACAGGGGGTGGGGACCCAATTTGGGGGTACACATCAAAGGTTTGCTCTAGTCTATTTGGGGACATCTTTCACTTAGGAAGTAGATGGACCGCGAGTTTGCTTCATGAAAGAGGGGTCGCGATCAGGCTTGGTTGAGAACTTTGGGTGAGAAACATCTTTAGACAGGAGGTTAACCTGTTGGTTAAGTTTAGTTTCTAGGAGCAAGTTATGATTTCATTTGAAATGTAACCATTTTTTGCTTGCATTCTTACTGACGGTCACTGGAATCTCTGTTCTTTGATAATCTCCCTTCTTGTTTTCACTAGAAATATATCTTAGTGCTGTGTGTTTTGCAGTACAGAGTCTAAGTATCGAGTACAGAGTCTAAAGTAGAAGTAATAAACGGGTGTGTACTGTTCCATTGGGAACAGCAGGCCTGACAATTCTGTGGGAGTTCAGTGGATAAAGGGCTGGACACTATACGGAATTGTCAGAGGACTCGGGGGTGGGTGTGTGCCTGTCATTAACCTGTACAAAGAGACTGAGGTCTGAGGAGGCCTGGGTGGCAGTGTTTGTTTTGCCAGAGCCTGGTCGTTTCAGGGAACTGACCCACAGCAGGCACACACAAGACTTCCTCACTCGAAGGGCACGTGGTGGTAAGGTGCCTCATAACCCTGGGAACTCCTGGGGAGCGTCACACAACTCTCCTGGAATTCTCTTGGTTTCTCTCCCTTCCTTCTAATTACCGGCAAGGGTTGCCCTCAGTAAGTTGTAGCCCTTTTCGGATTTCTCTCGGGCTGCTTCTCGTTGGCAAAGGCAGCTTTTGTCCGAGGGTTTGGCTGACCTGCTGCAGGAGAAGAGGAAACAACTCTGGGAGCAGTTCCCGCACAGCTTTGCTCGACTGCAGGGCTGACACCACCTCAAAGATGGCACATGTTGCCTGAAAGGAGAGCATGGTAAAAAAGGAGATCTCTTCCCAACACCATCACACCCTCTCTCCCCGTCTGATATCTGCTGTACGAAATTCTCCCTTCTGCCAGTAACTTGAATGACAGCGAGCAACTTGCTTAACTCGTGGCTCACTTTCCCACATCTGTACAAATGTGTATGACCTCCCAAGGCATGCTGTGAGTCCAAAGGAAGATTTGCAAAGAAACCTGCTCCAAAGACTTTCTAATGGCCAGATAGTATGAAGTAAATCAGTAACGTATCTAAAGCTGCCGTATGTGTTCCACAGGCAGCAGAGCTGGACTCAGGGAAACAGTCCATCAGAGGAGAAGTGCCCACACAGCAATATTATACCACACTTCCAGCTTTCCATCAGCAGGATTATCGCAGGGCACAGGAAAGCCTGAAAGACGTGTCTGCCATCTAACTTACTAAGAGAGGTTCAGCAGCTGCCAAATGCCTGTCAATTTCGGTCTCTGAGGTGATGCTGCCTTCTGTTCTTGTTGGAGTCTTTATCTTCTCCATTAGGGCTCGTAGGACTTGAGTGGCAAGCAAGGGGTCTCCCCCCAGAGATCTCCACTGCTCAGCGGTGTCACTGCAGTTTAACAGAAGTTACAGGTGAGCCCTGGACACTTTTGTGGCTCACCCTGAATGTGTCATATTTTAGCAAAGACCAAATGTTCTCCTTGCCTATGATGAGAGAGTTAGGAGTCCTGTCCTCCTTTAATGCTCCTCATGTTTAAATATTGAGTTTCCAGTTACAGAACTAAGTTAAGTGACCTAGTCCTCCTGCAGCCTAACCATTAATACTAGACTTCAGAAGGACAGGACACAGAGCACCAACCTCACTTCCTCTTTTCTCCACTTCCCAGTCAATATGGAATCATGAGCATGTGGCTCCCAAAGAGCTAGGGTTTGGAAGGCAAGTGGATGAAAGAAAAGCCAGATTCCTACTAGATGGACATACAACTATGAGAACGAATGTTCATGGCCATCCTAGGTCCCCTTCACAAATGGCGTCCCTACCCTCTGTTTGCCAGAAGCTGGGACTGGGCAACAGGGGATGGATCACTTGACAATGACCTGTTGTGTTCATTTCCTCTGGGGCATGTGGCACTGGTCACGGTCGCAAGACAGACTACTGGGCTAGATGGCCTTTTGGTCTGACCCAGTATGGCTGTTCTTATGGTCTTAGATTCCAGCACTGATAACTGATACCTCAGTTAGGGATCTTGAAATGAAATGATGGATCTGCTTCCAGTCCACTTTTAAGTACCAAGGATGGCAACTCTGCTCTAGCAGCCACACCCTCACTGATACCAAGCAGAGGTCTGATGATAATATTGGCCCTAGTCTTTGCAATCAGCCAGGGATTTGCACCTGAAGCTGTCATGCTACCAGGAAACCAACAGCCACTGCTCATTTCCAGAGTGAGCTCAATTCTGGAGTCTAGAGAGGTAGATGTTTCCAACAATACACTCCAGTTATACCCGTAAAGATAGATCTTTAGGATGTCAAAGGAGCTATTCATGAATGGAAACAGAATGACACTTAATTTCTCTCCGCACCCCACCTTAACATGTTCTTGGACCTTCCTGCAGAAAGAGCCAGGCTATTAACCCTTAGGAATGATCCCAAACTGTTTGCGGCTTAAATGAAGCCCCACATCTCCTAGTAAAGCTGTGGGATCCAGGTTTTACCAAGATGAATGCAATAGGTAGCGGTATATACCTGTCCATCGGCAGACGTTTGCTGAGGAGGCTGGAGATCACTGCCTCTTGGTGATGGTGAGCTAGAATGGACACTGCCTCCACCAGGAACTGCCTCAAGCTGCCCTCCTGGATAGTAGGCATGTGGCGATATAGTATAGCCAGGATATCTGGCACCTGGAAGGAACAAAACCAGAAAGAAATGTCCCTTTTTCTTTCTCTCCATTCACTCTACAGAATCAAAACCTTTATTTAGCCATTTGCTGCTTTTTTAGAAATGCCTCACTTCAAGAAGCAAATGTTCAAATACGTCTGCGTAACTTGAACCCACACAAATTGCCCACACACGGCTGTAAAAATTAACAGTGACACACACATAGACATACCAGGTAATTCAATGTGGTGGTGCAGCTATGCATTACATAAACCAGTTCACATGCACAAAAGGTGGCTTTGCTTGCCCAGATTTTGCAGGTGTCATTTAAGCAGCCAAATCTGACCATTTGCCTCGAAGAATGCAGAGCTCATCAACAACCACAAGCACAAAATATGCAAGTGCTTTAAAGACAGTGTGTAAATGCCTGGGACTATGAACAGGTGACTACCTCTCATATTCATTCCTAGCCCTTCACATCTTCAAAACACTGTGCAAACATGGCAGTTCTGCTGCGAGGGTTCCCTGTCCTGAGGCCTTTCACCAGCCTTGTTAGAAGATTTGTGGAGTGCTCCTTTCATCTAGCCCTGATGTACTGGGCTCCAGAATAAGGCATATAAATAGTGGATCCCAAAGACACTAGAGTTTTCTCCCTCCTTCCTTCTCTTCTTAAAGGGTAGGTCTACACAGCAAAAAAATCCCACAGCAGTGAGTTTCAGAGCTCAGGTCAACCGGGGTCTGTGGGGCTTGCACGATGGGGCTAAAAGTGGAGCTGTTCCTGCTCGGGCTGGAGGCCAGGCTCAGAAACCTGGCAAGAGGGTGGCAATAGCCCAGTGCTCTTTTTAATCCATGTAGCCCTTAGCCATAGGCCTCCTAATACCTGGAGGCCTCCAAGTGCCAGTCATTCTGTCTTCTTGTATTTTCCCTAGAGTCTGTTTTCTCAAGCCTTTCTTGGCTGAATACTGTGGCAACAAGCTAGACCAATAAAGAACCAACCATCTTCCTTTTCCCTTGGATTATCTCGGTCTACTGCTATTGATTCTGCCATTGCCTATCTTAGGGTAGGAACAGAGATGGAATCGACTCTATGTCCGAGGGGGAGAAACAGCAAGATTTTTCTTCCTTACACATGAGGGCAAAGATCAAAAAGCCTAGAGTTTAGGTAGAAAAGCTCTCCAGTTCCCAGTTTTACCTTGTCCAGCATGGCATCTCCACACTCCTTCAGGATGATCTTCATCCATAGTCCAGCTGCCGTGGCACAGGTGGGGCTAGCAGACAGCAGACCACCCAATGTGGCCGCAATAAAGTCTGTGGCCTGTTCGGAGGGAAAGTATTCACTAACAACCTGGGAACAAATCAAAAACAGGAGAGACCGCAATGATGTTTGGCTCCAGCACTTTTAAAAATGGAAAAAAAGATATACCTGCATCAGCAAATGGTGAATTAGCCTCCTGTCTAGCTCGCCATTTGGGATTACAATTCTCTCTCTAGTCTATAGACTACATTTTTGTCTTCTACACTAATGATATCAGGTTAGAGGCAAAGACTCTGTTGCATAGTTAGCACAACATTGTACTGGATAGGCAGGAGGTAAGTTTCCCTTTGTAGTCTCTTACATACACTGCATCTTTTTACAGCATATAGAAGGCAGTCAAGAGAGGCATGCACACAAATATCGGCGAAGGCAAACCCACAAGGTGACGGAATGAATCCTGGGTGGTTTCTCAGCTTGATGTTCCACTAACACAGTTTTTCTCCTGGATGGCTGGATGGCAGGGCCGGCTCCAGGCACCCGCCGAGGAAGCTCATGCTTGGGGCGGCAGATTGCAAGGGGCAGTGTTCCGGCCAATCTTAGGGCGGCATGGGGGCTCTTTTATTTCATTATTTTTTGTGCTTCACTGCTCTGGATCAGTGAAAAAACAAGAGCCGACCCTGCTGGATAGGTACATGCGTGTGCATCCGCGTGCACATTTTCATGGGCGTGCAACGTTCTGTGGAATCTGGTTTTTACGTGGCATTCAGAGCACACATCTATGAAAAGCATCTTGCTGGTTACTAGCAGCCAACGCCCCGCTCCCACAGCTCGCTCCGAATATGGAAAGGCATCATGAAAGAGCAAATGTCAAATGAACGGTGCCCGGTCACTCGCACATCCGCACAAGCTTTTTGAGTCAGTTACCCTGGCCATTTTGGAAGATGCCTGAAACAGAGCCTCGGGGTCTGGAGCTCTTAGTGCTTCACGGAGACATCTCAGCTCCTCCTCTGCTGAGCCCAGGTTTATGGACTGGCCTGGAGTGGAGAAAAGGAGAAAAAGTACTGTAAGGATTAAGGAAACTGAATCCCTACTGCATGGATCTTCATACGGGAGGATCCATGTGCTATGTTGTCATCAGCATAGTGTAAAATCTTGGTCCCACTGAAGTCAATGGCAAAACTCCTGTTGACTGGAATGGAGTCGGGATTACACCCGAAAATGTCTGAACGTTAACAGTAGTGGTATGTTATTGTGAATGATCCAGGATTGAACAAGCACTGTATTCAGCTTGGAGCAGCTTTGTGTGTGTGTCTGGTTTCAGTAGTCTCTCTGCTCTCACTATTTACATCTAAGCTCCGATTCAAGTACAACTCATGCAGGTAGATCAGAGGTTCCAGTTTAGAGGTGAATCCCTCCACCAAACTCTCCTTGTAAAAGAGACGGGGATAGACAAAAAACTTTGGCAAGAAACCCAGGCTCATCATCAGTCACTTCTAAACAATGCTGGGATTACTATGTTGTACATTCAAAGGTTGGAGTCCCTTATTCTGTTTCTGAATCACCAACACTGTTTTTAGGACTGATTAAGAATCATTGGAAATAGGATGACCAGGGGTCCCGATTTTATAGGGACAGTCCCCATTTTGGGGTCTTTTTCTTAGATAGACTCCTCTTACCCCCCACCCCCTGTCCCGAGGTTTCACATTTGCTGTCTGGTCACCCTCATTGGAAATGGCCTTAAACGATAACCAAGCTCTATCCCTTAACATCTAGCCATTAGGTGAAAAGAATATCCTACTCTTTCACAAAGGGGAAAAATGGCCTCTACTTACTCCAGTAGCTCGGAATGCTCATGCCAGAGGGCTGCTGGAAGAACTTTTTGTTTACGGAATTATTCCAGGAAACCCCTCCAATCCAGCCAGTGGCAGGGTAAAGAGAATGAAAATGTTTAGTACCAAGGGCTTGTCTCCATGGAGATATTCAAGAAAGCTAATCCCCATTCATTTTCAAAATGCATTAGTTAAACTTCATTCAACACCTGTGGGGACACACTTATTTAGAATTAAAGTGGCCTTCATTCAGGTTAGTTTCATTCATGGAATTCACTCCAATTAATAAGGCCCATTTTAATTCAGAATCAGAGCATCCACACATGTGTTTAATGCCATTTACCTCATGCACTTGAAATGTACACCTTTAGTTCATTTGGATTAACTTTCCTTACTGTCCCTGTGTAGACAAGCCCTAAGGAATTTAGCCCTTATCTACCTATATGCAGACCATTTATTAGTTGTACAGTTCCCAAAAGTGTGCTAGGCTCTTTACACATCAGAATCTACTCTTCTAATGAGGTATTTACAAGATGCCCACCATTCTGTTATCTAAGCGACAATAGACAGGACAGAAAGAACTAGATAGGCAGACAAATGGACATTACAACAGTGAAAGAAGGTGAAGAATTCCTTATACCTGCTAATGGTCTCCTCACCTTGTATACAGAGAAGGCAGCGGATACTGTCAACCACCCACTGACGGGACGTGGCCAGCGAATCACAGCTGTATGGTGCTATTAGTCCAATCAGAGATCCAAACTGATCAAAAGTTCCCTGAGTCTAATGAAAAAAGAACAAAGAACGAAGAATGAATGGTCTCCAGTTGGACTAGACTTCACTTGCCATCCTTATTGTTCAGACCAGTCAGCTCTGTGTTTTTTGGGGAACCAGGGCACAGTATCTAGCCTGTCTGACTCATGAAAGACACCCTCCGCCCCCACCAGTCTCTGTCTGAACCAAAACCCATCAGAGAAAAGGCTTGCAGAGAACAATGAAGGGTGTTGGGAGACACACCTACACCCCTCCTGAGAAGGGTGACAAGATTAAGACATCTCCATTTGAATACAGAGTGAAGAACAGAGACAACTCCCCTAGCCTCATCTGCATGAAAGATGGGATAGGAATTAGCATGAAGAATGAGGAACAGAGAACCGCACTGAACTCTGGGACCAGAAAAGCAGAGACGCATTGCATCATGGGAATCCCTGCTCCAGATGCTAATGAACCTATGCCTGCACACACCTAGCTCAGCAATTATCAGACCAATTCTAGTAATAAATCTTTATTATCCTAAAATACTGAAGCAGCCTAGTTGCCTTGTGAGCTCCCTGGAAAAATCCACCACCCATAGCCAAGAGTGATCAGCTCCTATTGTCTAGCCTAAAGAAAACCCTTGAAAACCCATCAGTTTACCCATAAACAAATCTAGTGTTCTCCCTTGAACCATTGTATTTTCTCTACAAAACCCCCTACCTATGCCTAAGTAAGGGGATTCCATCTATGCCCAAGTAAGGGGATTCCTATGCCCAAGTAAGGGATTCCATCTCCTGACTGATTGTGATGGGGGCTCTGCCTGTCTCCAGCACTCAGGACCCTGAGCTACCACCATTACCTGGGAACCCCACCCAGTTCAAGCCTCATGGAGTGGATGAGATTCCCCCCCCCTCGCCCCTCCGTTTTCTTTTCTTCCTCAGGTATTAACCTTTCAAATGTAACCATTATGTTTGTTTAGCCCTCCTTGTGTAGTTATCACTATGATTCAATAAATAACTTTTATGGTTCAGCTGGTTGCTTCTCTCTCCCTCTCTCTCGCTCTCCAAATTTTACTCTGTATTTTCTACTTTCCCCATTTACTCTGCAGCAACCCTTCTTTTACCTAAGCTAAAGGTCCCGGTAGCGCCCAAAAATACTGTGGGGTTTGCTCATGAAGTGGGTTACTACCAGTACAATTGTAATGTGGAAGTGGGATAGGGATGTGTTAAACTTGGGGCACATAAGAGGGGAGCAGCTGAAAGTGCTGCTTAACCCAGCCCATTGAGTACAGGGCCATATGAGAGGATCAGCTGGAGAGGGCTGATGGACCTGGTCCGCTCAGACTTGCTCTGCTAGTGTGAGCGTACGTGCGTGCGTGTTTATCTAGTTCTAGGGCTGGAGGAACCCAGCCCTGGGGAACCGAGGGCCTGCAGGGTAGCTCCATTGGGAGGGCACTTGCAGAAGGAAGGAGTAGAGCTCCCTATGAACACACAAGTGACATAAGCAGCACATTAATAGAATTACAGACACCCTCCCCAAGAAGAGTAACCCTAATCAATGAGCCTACCCCAAAGTAACAGGCACATCTGGTAACATTGTGCCCCTGATTCCTGTACTGTACTGGGTAATGCACATTGGAAAACATAATCCCAATTGTACATAGAAATGGATGGGGTCTAAATTAGCTGTTATCACTCAAGAAAGAGACCTCAGAGTCATTGTGTACAGTTCTCTGAAAGCATCCGCTCAACATGCAGTCAAAAAAGCTAACAACATGTTAGGAACCCTTCGGAAAGGGATCGATAAGAAGACAGCAAATATCATTATGCCACGATAGGAATCTACAGGACCCCCACACCTTGAATACTGCGTGCAGTTTAGGTCATCTCATCTCAAAAAAGATGTGTTAGAATGGGAAGAAATACGGAGAAGAGCAACAAAAATTAGGCCTATGGGATAACTTCTCATCCAAGGGAGATTAAAAAAAGAGCGACTTTTCAGCTTGGAAAAGAGACGACTCAGAGGGAATATGCTAGAGGTCTATAAAATCATGACTGGTGTAGAGAAAGTCAATAAGGAAGTGTTATTTAGCCCTTCACCTAACACAAGACTGAGGGGTCCCCCAATGAAATTAATAGGCAGCAGGTTTAAAACAAACTAAAGGAAGCATATCTTCACACAATGCAGTCAGAAGACAGGATACTGGGCCAGATGAACCATTCTTTTGCGGGAGGCAGGTTAGCCATTCTTATGTTTTATGTTCTTAGCTGGTTAAATAGAAATTTTCCTTTACCACCCTGGGAGCATAAGAACCAAGAATGCATTTGTGACACTGGCAGACCAGGCAACCTGGGTATGACCCATAATAACTTAACAAGAGGCACTTCCACTGTATCAAGACAGTTCACTTGCATGTGAATTTCAAAGAGATGGATTAGACTAGCAATCCTCAACTCATTCAAAAATGAACAATAGATGCTAAGTCTATTTGTCTGTGTTGATCTATACGCGGTTAGAAGTTTCACAATGTAACCAAATTAGCTTGTCGATGCTCATTCCCTTTCAGGTCTTCATTATGTATGCAAGGTGTTCAGTTAACCTTAAAATCAAAGATGTAAGATACTGCAGGAAACTAATAATTTCTACATTGTTTTCAGCTTAACTCTCTGTGTTATAATGGAAGAACGGCTAATCACCTTATGCGAATGAGTAACTAGTTTACTGTGTATGCACAGGAAATAGAAGATTAGCTTCAAAGCAAAGTACAGGAGGCGATCTGCATTGCCTAGTCTTTCTCGGGGGAAGGTCCTGCTGTAACCATTTTTGTGAGGTAGGCTTGTCAGCCTGCTAGAATAGCTAGAAAAGAGAAGGCTCGGGCCTCATCCTGTCATCTTTAGTCTGCTGAAACTTTGAACAGGGAAAGTGTAAGCCATAGGACAGAGAGCTTCCAAATCATCATTTGAAAGAACCTGGAAAATGCATGGAAAAACTAACAGTCTTTACATCTAAGCTACCTTTGGATTCTGATCTGTTGGGAAGATTCCAGAGAGACTTGTACAAGCCAGCAGTTTATTCCATCACTGTTGTGATCCTGAACTATGAACATTGACAGTCACTTGTATGGATATTGATCTTTTAACCATTTGTAACTCTCTTCTTTCTTTTAAGAAGAAATCTTCAATTTCGTTATTAAGGATTGGCTGGCAGCATGCTATTTGGGAAAGACCTGAGATTCACCTTGACCTGGGGATAAGCATCTGGTCCTTTATGATGGGTGAACCTCACATATGGTGAATCAGGTTTTCAGTAACCTCTCACTATATTAGACTGGGCTGTTTAGATGGGAACCTAGGTCTGGAATGGCAAAAGGGACCGTGTTTGGCATTTTGTAAACTAGGGTGGAAGCTCTTTTGCTGTTGAGTTGGTGCATGTAATTCTAGAATAAGCCATCAGTTTGGGGGATTGTCTGTCCTCTACTTCTTGCAGTCTGCCCGGAGTGTGGTCACAGCATTGTTGTGTAAACCTCTCTCTTATGGAAGCAGAGGGATCTTAGTCACTTTGAGATCCCAGCTGCTGCCCTGGAAGCTTTTTTCATGCATTTGCGTTGAGTGTCAGATCGGATATAAGCAGGGAAGTCAGCTCAAGGAAGAGGAAGGCTATACTCACTGTGCTATGAACTGTCTCTTGATAGGCAGTCAGCAGCTGAATGGTGGCCTGCAAGGCCCTTTCTCTCTCCCACTCCTTCTCTGAATGGAGCCATGTCTCTAGTAGCTGTTGGTAGAGCAGGGGAATGGACAGAGTTAGTACCAGAAAATCCCTCCCAAAAGTTCCTCTTAAACAGGTTTAATTGTCACTAAAATCCCTCTCCAAAGCACCGGACCTCCATGGAGCGAAGGAATTACATGTCTAATGGAAGTGCCAGGGACCAGATTCACCTCTGAGTGATTGAAGACAAAGGAGTTACATGAGAGATGAACCTGGGCCTGTGTACGTGATGTCTCCTGTAGACTGTCTGATGGGAGCTGTCTACCACATTGCATGCTGTTTGATGTCTGCTGCTGTGTTGTTTCCTGGGCAACTTCTCCCACGTTGAGTGGCCAAATGACAGAGAGGAGCGTTTCTTTTTATTAATTTGAAGAAGAGCAGAGAAGTCCCCCCCCACAGCCCAGCTCCTTTTAGAACTTCATTTTTATACTGAAGGTGCATCAAACTCCCCAGCTCTTCAAGATATTCTGTTCATGTCTGAGGAACAGGAAGTCTCCTCTGGATGAGTTTCCATACACAGGGCTTAACTCAATATGAATGAATTCCTCTTTGAAGAAGTGATCAGTTTCAACTGGTTCTCTTGGATTTGGCTACTGCAGTGGTGATTTTCTTGCTGGTCCAAGTAGTGTCAACTACATTGTAAGAAGTTGGTCCCAATCCAGCCCTGGCATAAAATGGCATAGCTTCTGTGGATTTCAGCGGGGCACATGCCTGCTTATCCCAGGAAGAATTTGGTGCTTTTTCCCCCCGACAATTCACTCCACTGTGGAAAATTCCTCCACAACTGAAGCTTGACTCCCTAAATCTCTGACTCTTCCCTGCAGTAACAGAACAACAAACAAACAAACAAACAAACAAACAAACAATCTTCACCATGGTTCAATGGTCTACTCACTTGAAACATTTCCTGGAACCATTGTGCGGTTGGTTCTTCCTCCAGCAAAGTCTTCATTAGCTTGCCAAGGGCTTCCAAGGACTCTACGTACAGTGACTGAAACCAGAAGAGAAGGAGTGAGGCTCAGCACAGATAATTTGTGTGTGTGTGGGGAGGAGGGACGACTGGGGGCTGGGGAAAGCTAACCATAACCTTGCCAGGGAGGCCATGTGTGACTTCCATCACCCAGTGCCTGCTGGGCAGAAATACAGTGGATGGTGCCTGAGGAGAATTGTTGTCACGTACCTGTATAGGCAGAGCATCCTTTGCTGTCTCTTTCATCATCTTCTCCAGGGGAGGGAGGGGAAACAAACTTTTGAAACACTGGTGAAGGAGCTCACGGTTTTCCTTCAAGGTCAAAGATGGTTTGAGTTTGCTGGCAGAAGAAAGAGAGAGAGAGAAAAGTCATGCATTAGACTCAGTTCCAGCTCCAAGTAAAAGAAATGGGTCCAGTGACTGGAGATTGTCTCAATCTAAAACCCTAAATGCAAACAACCCTTCACTTTGCAGCTGAGCACCTCTTTGCACCTCTATTAAGTATTGGCTCATTGAGAAGTAAAGCTAAAGCTTCAAGTCCCCTTTTTAGAGAAACCCACTAGCTTCCTTCCCCCTGCCAGCAAGCCAGACACCTCCCTCCCCATCTGAACTCTCCTGCATTGGACTGCATGCCCCACAACCTCCAAGTTTGTGTCTTTCAAGCACAAACCTCCAAATGGACACATTCAAACCCTCAAGAACTAAAGTTCTGCTGGTGAGCAGCATGTGAGCCAAACCCGGCAGGCATCAAACTGCTCCCAACCTGGCACTCATGAACTAACAAAGACGACGTCACAGTGCCAGGAAATATGGCAGAAAATAGCCTACCTCAGATGTCTAATGGCAAGAATTGCCTTGTAGCGAACTGGAGATGCCAGGGAATCCAGTGGTTCCTTTTTAATGAAGTCCTGAAATGCACGAATAGAGAAATTAAAAAAAATGGGAAATGGATTTGAAAGGCAGAGAGGCTTTCCTCTCACACCCTGAAACAGGGCCATATGCCAGGTCTGTAATAAACAGACACCGTGCTCGGCAGGCTCTCTGCCTCAGAAATGGACCGTAGGGCCATCTGCAGGCTATACGGAGGACAGAAAGATAACTCCCCAGACACAAGCCATTCCTGCCACTTACAGCCCACAATAGGTCGGCATCCCTGCCAAGCTCAGAGTGGACCCAGCAGCATTCTGGGTGCCGTGCAGGTAGCTCATGAGACTGCAGTGGTACAGTCACAGCCAATGGATAAAACAACATCTACCTGGAAACCCAGTCTGATGACATTACAACAAACTCCTTTGTACTTCAGTCCTCAAAGCTCCTCATCACTCACCAGCATGTAGCCAAGGAGCTCCAGTTTGTAAGAGAATTCGAACTCCTGGGAGTCTCTGGTCTCCAAAATGGCACAGCTAATCTCCGTGACATTCTGGATGAGGGTTAATTTTAGGTGCATGTCCTACATAATCCAGAAGGAGAAACAAGAGGATGTGGATGAGAAACGGAGAGAAGAACCAGAGTCCAGAAGATAAAGATCAGGAATTAAATCTAGCCACAGGAGAGGAGAGAGGTGTCCACAGACCCCAGAAGGCAGAGGACCCTGGCTCTGCACCCACCTCAGAAAAAGAGAAAAGCCAGGTTCATGAAAGAAATCCAGGGCCACTTACACCAGAGCAGCCAGGACTCCTGCTTGATGTGGCAAGGAAATCAAGCTCTGTGCAATTTAAACAAGCAACTTGTGGATAGAAAAGGCAAGAGCTGAGGGCAGATTATTTAGAATTTACCTTGTTTGTAAGAGCAATGCCCAGCACCTGAAAAACAAAATGCAAAACAGCTATTAGCAATGTCTATAGTCCCACATAACACACATCCTCAAAATGGCCTGGCTGGTGAATATGGAGCAGAGAGAAATCATGATTGTTAAATCTTCCAAAAGGCAGGAAATGTATCCAGAGGGGGTGTTTTGCAGAGGTCAAGATCAGGGGCCATCCTATGGAATATTTGCATTTGTGAACTTCTGGAAGATATCCGTTTGGTTCAACTGTGATCAACTTTTTTGACAAAGGCTAAATGAGATTCTCACTTAGACAGGGCAGAATTGAATGGCAAAGTGACGTGGCGAGGTTGCACTGAGAGGAGAGTCAGTACCAGCAGTCAGACACCTAGGAAACAGAAATAACGAGCACACAGACAAACAAGACGACAGAGAAGAGGGAAGGGAAGTAGTGAGTCCAAGAAACAGAGTGACAGCAAAGAAACTAAATACAAGTTAGCACCATTCTCTCTTGGCTAGAAAAAGATAGAGCTAGATACACATACATATTAGGGGAGTTAGAGTGTTATTCTGAATAGCCTGAGTGTGACTCCATGTGAATTACTGTGCAGCTGTGCTCGACAGAATTTCAGAAGACTATAGAAAAACTAGAGAAAACACAAAGAAGAGCAACAAAAGTGATACAACATGTGACAGCTCACGCTCCATCCATTACAGTTTTAAATTTCAGTTATATGACAAATTATTGCTCAAAGGAGAGTTTTAGAAAATACAAGCCCTCTCTCTATAAACTCAGAGGCAATTCTATAACTTCAGGGTAATGCCCCTCACAGTTATCATGCAAAGGCTCTTACATGACAACTGGTTCTGTAATGGTGAATGATGTTCCTTGTGATGTCTGCCTCTACTCGGGAGAGAAGCTGCTCTTTTGGAGCATGGACAGCCACGTTGCTGTATGTCAGCATCAGGGTGCGGCGAGTCTTGCCTCTTGTCCCATGGTGGTAATCCTAGACAATAGGAAACATCACTAGAGACAAGTTCTTCTGATTCATTTGGCCTTGGAATGAATCAAACATTGGTGGAGCTGGGCCCCCGAGCCTTGAATACTGCTGGAGCCCGGGCACCATGAGCCCATAGAACTCGCCGCCCCATCGCCATCATTCCCACTGGGTAACTCTGGCCCAGAGAGCCGAAAAAGGCTGAACCGACAGCAGTGGAGTACACGGGAGCTTAGTCATTGACACTGGTGGGTACAAGATCAGGCGCTAAATGTCTTGCCTAAGGCTGCACAGTGAGTAAATGGCAGAGCCAGCAATGGGAGCCCAGAGGCCTAGTCTCCTGCCCTATCCTCTAGATCAGTGGTGTTCAACCAGGGGGACTTCTGTACCCCTGAGGGTCTGCAGGGGTCTTCCAGGGGGTATATCAACTCATCTAGATATTTGCCTAGTTTTACAGCAGACAACAAAGAAAGCACTTGCAAAGTTACTAACTCAAATTTCATACAATGGCTTCTTTAGACTACTCTATATACTGCCCACTGAAATGCAGGTACAATATTTAGATTCCAGTTGATGTATTTTCTAATTCTAGGGCAAAAATGGGAAAATAAGCAGTCTTTTTTTCAGGAATAATGTGCTAGGACCCTTTTATAATTTTATGCCTGATTTTGTAAGCAAGTAGTTTTTAAGTGAGGTGAAATTTGGGGGACACAAGACAAATCAGACTCCTGAAAGGGGGACACTGATCTGGAAAGGTTGAGAACCACTGCTCTAAATCAGAGGTTCCCTAATTGTCATCCGTAGACCACTGGTGGTCTACCTAAAGCGGGTTGGTTAGCCACATGTTGCTTGCAACACCTCCTCATTTCCAGCTACTAACCTGGAATAAAAAACAGCTAAAAATACCTTCAATGCTTTTCCATGCAAGCAACTGATGTAGTTCCCACACATTGTGCATGGGAGGGGCGCTCAAGCCATGAGACATCAGACGGTAAAAATCATTTGAGAGAACCCCAGCTCCACATCGTGCTCCTGTCTGCTTAACGGCAGGCATCACGTGGAACGCATACACTGGGGGACAATGCTAGCTGACCGGAGCAGACACTACCGTGGGGCTGCTGCCCCTGCTTTAGAGGGAGAGGAAGTTTGAGAGAACCCCCTGGCTCCTTTACCTTCAGGCGGCTGACGAACCCAGAAATCTTAACCTGGCTCATTGCAGCCCCAAACTCCTGAAGTGCCTTCAAGGTGAGGTCCAAGTGGCTCGCAGCACAGACTGCGAGGATGGAAACGACTCCCTGTCACCCAAGAGAAATACAGGTTAGGATCGAACCAGGTGTCTGATAGAGCCCACGAGTCCATTCCTTTCACCCAAAGTGGTGTAAAGTGCCAATCAGGCCTGAGACACATGGGGAGCGGGCGCTGAGTGAAATAGCAATCAAGAGGATAGGAAGCAAAATGGCATCTGTCCCAGGCCAACTCAGAGCTGAGCCCCACAGGGAGCATTCCGGGATTACTTGGTAAAATGGGGAGAGGGACAGAGGCCTCACCTGTCTCTCAGGGGCTTCCATATAATCTGCTGTCGTCAGAAGTGTATGAATCTGTGATTTAACATGGACCAGGTCCTGACAAGCTGCTAAGGACGTTCCTAGCGCCTTATACAGGAAACTCTGAAAGAAAGAGACCAGCCCTGGGATATCAGAAACACAACGTGCCTGTCAGTACAGACCCAGCTCAGCAACACTCAGGAAGGAACAAGACAGCCAAGTCCAAGCACCCATGCTGCAGAAACATCCCATCGTCTAGCCCAGCCAGAGAACCAACAATACAGTACAGACAAGCAGCCTGTCCAAGCAAATATTGGAAGGGCAGGGGGGCAAGAGAGCAGGGAATAAGTACAAACAAATTTTATACGCAGAATAAAATATCAAATAATGAAACCTTGAGAGAAGCCTTATGCAGCCCTCCAATCAGAATTTCAGGGGAAAGTAACTAGAAACTAAACCTTAACAGAGAACAAACCTTCTCTTTGGAGGGGCTGGCATAGCTGGCCATCTGCCAGCTCAACTCAAGGGATATCTGGCTGCTCCAGGCACTGTCGTCTATCATCTCCAGAGATGTTCTTAGGAACTGCGTGTAAAACCAGAGTTAAAGCAGATGGTTAATTGCAAGAATGTGGGGGCTGCTGTGGGGTTTGGGGTTTTGTTTGGTTGGTTGGTTTTTGCTTCCTTGTTCTGTTGTAAACTTTCCAATATTCAGGTGTCCTGGGAAGATTATTTCCCTATTGAGAACTATAAACATTGACAACCCAGACTTCCTCTGCCTCTTGTTCTTGAACCTTTGCCTGAGGATTCCTCTCAGTCCCCAAACCCAGATGGACAGTGAATTGGAGAATGAGATGGAGCCAAGACATCTGACCATCGAGGAGTGATTTTCCAGTGGATAGACGATGGCTCTAGTCAACTTTGAACAAAGGGCCCTGGACTACGAAGGACCAGGCACCTTTTCTGAAGTGCTATGGACCCTTTATGACACCTCCCAAGGTACCCAGGGTTGTGAGGGACCTCACTACCACCTGCCCTTAGCATGAGGAAGCCTTCTCTGTACCTGCCAAGTGTCAGCTCCTGACTCTGCCAGTCACAGGAAACACAAGCACACCCTTCTCACCCCGTCCAGGATCCACTGTCCTTCCACAGATAAGCAATCAGTACACTCCAACCGCTAGTCCTCTGGACATCCCCAGAATGTCCAGCCCCTGTTCCACTGGACACTCACAGAATTCAAAGGTTTGCTACACACCACCTTACCAGTTTCACCTCAGCATCACTGCTCCATTTCATACACTTCGATACATTGACAGTGAAAAGAAGTAGAGTTTAATTCACCAAGATCAGAGATTTGAGAAGCAGCAAGAATAATTAATGTACACAAATGGTTACATAAAAATAAAATCCTAACACACTTCTAGAGCTTCAACTTAAAGAACCAAACAGTCCCCTGTCTCACAAGGGATAGCTCCCCCAAATCTCTCTCCCAGCAGGAAACACCCAGACCAAATGTGATCCTCCATTCATAAGACAAGCCAGTTGGCAATTTGTCCAATAGGTGAAGGATACCTGGTGCAGGATACCTCTGGACCTCCAGATATAGTTCCAAGCATCCATTGTCTGCTTGTAAACAGGGTACCCCCTATTGTTTGTTTGTTTTTCTTCTCTCAAATCTCCTCTGGAGACTTTGCAATCACTTGATTAGAATTTTGCTCTATTGATTAGCATTCACTGTGAATAATTACTCAGTCTACATACAGCCATTCAAGCAGCTAAGCATCTTCTGCCTGAAAGAAACTTCTTTATCACCTTCTGGTGACCTGCCCCAATGCACAGACCTTCAAAGCATCAATTTCAGTAGACAACCATAACGCCTTAGATATTATCCATCCAGTCACTGTGCAATGATTATGAGGATTATGCAGTGTGGCACAGGCATCCAGGAAAGGCTTTACATGACACCCTTTGATGATATAGAGATCAGATCCAGGGAATCCTGGGAACCCTATGCACTCCTGTGGCCTCTGCCAGTGGGTACCCAAAGGACCCGGGGTCACACCCTCAACTCCCATTGAAGTCAGCCAGAGGTTAGTAACTCTCAGCACTTTGCTGTTTCAGGCCCGACTTTTGAACAGCAGCCAGGAAATATCAGAAACCTCACAAGAGAACCTAATCTTAGTTGATTTTGGAGCCCAAAGAATTTCAAATGAGGTTGGATCTGGAATGGGAAATTTTAGAGTGTAATCCAACCCCAAATGGAACTCCAAACCTTCTGGGGCTTCTTTGTCACTAGGTCCTTTCCTTTCATTTTCAGCCCTCGCCATAAAAATCTTCCTTGTCTGGATTTACATGAGGCTGTAAAGAGCTCTTTCTGACCACAAAGACTTCTCCATGAGATACAGACACCAAACCTTGTCTTGTCTCTTTTCCTCTTTGGGTTTCTCAGAGCAAGTTTTCTTTTGAGTGGCAAATAGAAAAAAAAAATCCTTTAGACGTCCCCCAGTGATGCATTAGCACCATTAGCATGCTGGGTTTCTGGTTAAGTTTTGTGTTGTTCCCAGGGGTAACACAGAGGGATTTATAACTAGAGCTGGTTGAACAATAGTAAGTCCATTTCACAAAACAAGTGGGATTTTTTTTGTTTTCTTGATTTTTCAACATACAAATGAAAAGTGAAAACACAAAAATATTTTGCTTTTCAAAATCAAAAATGACCATTATTCAATTCTTTGTTTTCCCCATTTCCTTCCCTTTATCCCTCATCCCCGTGCTTTTTTCCCCCTCTTCCACTTTGTGATTGAAAAGTGGGGTGAGGGGGAGAAGGAGACAAACAGCAAAGCAACTGGAAAAAAAATCAGCTTCAGTTTCAAAAAACTAAACATTTTCTATTTGGGTTGGGGTTATTTTGTTTTGGGTTTTTTTTGTGTGTGTGTTTAAAAAAAAAAAAAAAAAGAACCCTGAAAAATTTGAAAATGTCCCATGAAAATAAAAAGGCCATTTTTAATTGAACAAAAGTTGCAAATGAAATGGTTTGACCAGCTCTGCTTATAATGAATAATTTATCATTATTTTTTTCCCCAGCTGATATATTTGGAGGGGGAAGAGAGGACTGTGACAATACATCTGAAAGCCATCCTCTACCTGAAGCAGCATGTGCTCCCACCGTGCATGGTCCAGGGAATTCTCTGTGTTTCCTATAAAGCAGGAGGCAAAACAATAATGTCACCTAGATTAGCAAGAAGAGTCATCCCAGGTATCTCCTTTGCAATCAGTCCTTCTAAAACTCCTGGTCTGCCAAGCTGTAACATACCTGGGCTTTCAAGGTGAAATGGGACTGTACCAATTGGGTTCTGGGAGAGTCACCCTGCTCCTGTCCTGAGGGGCTTAAAACAGCCCTGGGCGAGGGCTGTAGGAGGGAAAGAGGTGAGAGGTTTTTCGCAGGAGTGGGTGGGTGAGATTCTGTGGCCTGCATTGTGCAGGAGGTCAGACTAGATGATTATAATGGTCCCTTCTGACCTTGATATCTATGAATCTATGAAAGGGATTAACAAGAGCTGGGCTGACAGGGAAAGCAGCTATAGCTGTAGCCAGGGTAATCAGGGCCCAGCTGGCCCTTATAAGAGGGCCGTGGGCCAGTAGGAGAAGGTCTTTCTCTCTAGTTTTGAAGGGAGTAGGGCCTGCCTGCAGAAAGGGTACTGGGAATGAGGGTGGGCTGGGCTGGGGAAAGGCCAGAGGAGCAGAGAAGCTCTAGGCTGGCAACTCCCCAGGCTATCGGGCCTGGTCCAAAGCCCATAGGGGTACTGGGTTGCAGGGAAAGGCAGCAGACCCAAACCCCCTTGCCTGTGGTGACTGGCTCTTACACTGCAATCTGCCCCAAGGTGCAGGGGCTTGATAATGATGATGCGCAGTAGCCCAGACTGAGGCAAGGTGGGGATTAGAGGGTTGGGCGTTCCCCAGAGAAGGGAGACCCATAGAGACTGAGGGGGTACTGCCAGGGTGCAGCACCCTGGGTAAAAAGGGCACCGGGGTCTGAGAAGGACACGGGCCTGCAGAGGGTGCTCTGTGCTGGAAAGAGCTAATTCCCAGATGGCCAGCAGGAGGCGCTGCAGGGGTGAGTCGTTGCGCCGTCACAGGGACCTGCGCCAACGTTCTTTGTTGGACCAACAGAAAATGTCCTGTTTCAGAGTAGCAGCCGTCTCAGCCTGTATCCGCAAAAAGAAAAGGAGGACTTGTGGCAACTTAGAGACTAAGAAATTTATTGGAGCGTAAGCTTTCGTGAGCTACAGCTCACTTCGTCAGATGTTACGTACCCTGCTGGCATTTTTATTCAGGGTCCGTCAACCCACCAGGAGTGAGATGCTGAGCACCCCCAATTCCTCTTGACTTGAATGGGAGCTGAGGGTGCTGAGCACCTCACAAAACTCTTCAGCACATCAGAAGACTGGGTTTAGTAGGAATACAAACTTTTCCTGCAGAATCAGAGATTCTGGACTTGATCTGAACTGGATGTAAATCGGTGTAGCTTCACTGAAGTCAATGGAATTATACTGATTTACATCAGCTGAGAATCTGGCCCTGTTTCTGAGTGTCCAGCTCTAACCTAGCCTTCTTTAATGGCGGCACAGTGTAGTGCTGGGGACTCTGTACAGCCGCAGCAAGGAGGGAAGATACAGCTCATTTTTTAAAATCTTTTTTGGAATATCAAACCCGCTTGTCCATTGGGGGGTTCGACGTTCATGAGAAACATAGCGGGCTTGTGCTGCACCTAGGGTCTGTCCTGCTCCACAGAGACTAGACAGGTGCAGCTACGTCACTGGAGCTCTGCTGGCATAACGCCATCGTGTAGACGCAGCCTGCGCTGACTGAAGGGTTTTTTTCCATGGAGGTCAATAGAGTCATACCACTGTAAAATTGGTGAAAGACATTATTAGGCCCACAATACCTAGATTCTCCCTAGGGCACCCACTTGGCCAGCCTAGCTTTTATGGCACAGGTTTCTTATGGGTTTTTTAATTGAATCCCCCTTGAAAGTAAACGTGGGGTTTAATTTTCAGAAAAAGTCCGTTTGCAAAATCAGACTCTATATGTAACCCCAAAATCTTTCACTAACCTCCAGCTTCATGCGTATTGACCTTCCCAAAAAATAACCTAGCAAAGGTGTGGGGGAAAGTGCTGTGACATTTCCATTCAGCTGAAACCTTCCTGGCCTGATTCTGCCCTGTTTGAATTGGCCTCAGTGGTTCACAGTTATCCAGAGGAAGGAAAAGTGTGGGCCTAGAAGCCCCATTTCAATTCCCCACTGTTCCCACGTACTGCAACAGGAATGGCACAACACACGTCAATACGAAGCTGCATTTTCTGGCTTCCCTTCTATTCTCCATGGACCACACTCCTCCTAACTAACACTTTACCTTCAATGTACTGCAGCAGAGATGGGATCTTTACTACCCACATCTGACCCACTGCTGCATGGACAGTTTGGTGCAGGGCCTTTAGTAACTGCAAGGCAGCACATCCGTGTCCTTCTCTTTCATAAGGGGATGAGGCTACTACCTGTCAATGAGAGAGAAAGAACAGGCTAAGTTTTGTCAGCACAATACCAGTTTGTTCCTGAGGGAGGGAATAGTTCAGAGACTCATTGTGGAGACAATCCAAGAGAGTTGTTGCTTCTACTGCAGTGCCTTCCTGAAGAAGAAAGCATTCTAGCTAGTAGGAGGATGCAGGACAGTGTGTCTCAGGAGAGGCCGGAGAGAGAGAGAGACCCAGTCATACACATTCCTCAGCCTAAGTCAAGCATCTAGCTACAAAACCAATTTGTAGAGTTAACTGTCCCATTCCACAGAAAACCTATTCTCATGGTCTACTCACCAGGAGTCGCGCCAGCAGCCCCTGGGGTGTAGGGAGTTGCACTAGGGAAAGAAACAGAATAGCGTTAATTATGCCAGGCTTTGCAGAGAGTCCTGCTGATGTTCTTCACCTATCCATTTCCAACATGCCCACCAATGTTGAATACAGCTGATAATAATTTGCATTTCCATAGTGCTTTCAGTCTGAGCATCTCAGAATGCTCTACAAACATGTATGAATTCCACCTCATAGCACCTCTGTGAGGTTGGCATGAATTACTCCTTCATTTCACAAGTGGGGAAGCTGAGAGAGAAAGATCAAGTGATTTCCCCAAGGTCACATCCGAATTTTGGTGGCGAGCTGGGAACAGAACCCACATTTCCTAGCTCCCTCCCATGGCCGTGTTGTAATCACAAGACCATCCCTCATTCATTTTAGCCTCCTGATTGCAGATGAGAGAACTGGAGCAGACTGAACCTGTTCATTTCATAGTGCCTGGAGAGAAGAAATGAAAGAGTTTCTCTTATAAACCTCGTCCACTGGAGTCGAGGCAAGCAGCTGCTTCTCCTTCCCGCTGCTTTTTCTCAGCCAGTTCCCTCAGGCATCTGCAAAGAGGCTTCAAAGTACCGGTGTACTCAGCTGGCACCACATACTCCAGCAGCCTTGGCCATAACACCTGCAGAGAAGAGCGAGACTGTTCAGTACGGAGCTATTTCCGTTCCCCCACCTCCAGTATCCTGCTGCCTGAATCCCTCCCTGCCATGTAGCTTCTCCTTTGATTCCTCACGGACCCTTCCCTAACCTATCACCTCATCTCTCTCTCCCCATTAGCTCACTCTACCTGTCTGGTGCCCCCTCACTCTGTCTTTTAAAGACACTATCTTGTTTGGTGAGTGCTAGGATATAGATATTCAGGCCTGTCTGCAAAGGCCTGTACTTTAAGAATTTAGGTGTATTCTTATCACTTGGCTAGTTATAGAGGTATAAAAGAAAGAATCAAAATCACTGTCTGCTGGTGTAAGAGCCTTCTCTTACTGTGACAGTCTGAGGCCCTCTTCTTAGGCTAAGGCCTTTGGCTAAGCAGCAGAGGCAGCCATAAGCCAGGAAGCGAACAGTCACATCCTCACATTCCAAACTAGTCACAATGAAATCAGGTGCTATTGGGCTGTTAGGAATACAATCCTGTCCTGATAGTGCCTATCACCTCCAGAGAAAGGGAAGGGCCTAGAAGATGTAAAAGGAAACTTAGTTTGATAGCATCCTGTCTGGCAAGAACTCACTTATCAATACTGGGATGTGAAATCCTCACTTCTGTATTGTCTTGTCATTATCATAGAATATCAGGGTTGGAAGAGACCTCAGGAGGTCATCTAGTCCAACCCCCTGCTCAAAGCAGGACCAATCCCCAATTTTTGCCCCAGATCCCTAAATGGCCCCCTCAAGGATTGAACTCACAACCCTGGGTTTAGCAGGCCAATGCTCAAACCACTGAGCTATCCCTCCCCCCATTATAGTTCCCACTTTGCTATTGTTTGTCTGTATAATCTCTGTCTGGTTCTGTGCTTGTTCCTGTCTGCTGTATAATTAATTTTGCTGGCTGTAAACTAATTAAGGTGGTGGGATATCATTGGGTACATAATCATCTTACAATATGTTAGGATTGGTTAGTTAAATTTCAGGAACATGATTGGTTAAGGTAGAGCAAAGCAGAACTCAAGTTTTACTATATAGTCTGCAGTCAATCAGGAAGTAGGGGGTGGGGGAAATGGGAACAGGGAATGGGGGTAAGGAAATTGGAATCATGTTTGGCTAAGGGCAGGAATGGGAACAGGGACACAGGTGTAAGGCTCTGTGGTGTCAGAGCTGGGAAGGAGGATACTAAGGAAGGAAACTGGAATCATGCTTGCTGGAAGTTCACCCCAATAAACATCGAATTGTTTGCACCTTTGGACTTCGGGTATTGTTGCTCTCTGTTCATGAGAGAAGGACCAGGGAAGTGAGTGGGTGAAGGAATAAGCCCCCTAACAGTGAGCAATTGGGTTCGCACCCAGAGATGAATCCTCTTTCCCAGCATTAGAGCATTATGGAGATATTTAGATCGTAACATAAGCTTACCCAGAACTTGACAGACCTATATAAGGCACAGTCCCAGCCCCAATATCTCTTCAAATCTAGGATCACCAACTCTACGTTTCAGAAGTATTCATGGGGGATCTAAGGGGAAGTTGTACTCAGACAGTGGAAAGAATTAAGAGACGATCTCTGCAACATGATTCCTTCCAGTTAAGTTGCTTTATATCTTTTCTCTACTGTGAACCGCTTACTCCATGATGAAGGGGTCACATCATCCCTGACATGAATGTGACATGCTGATGCTCCATTATGCTGACTGTGCAGAAGGCTTCCTTGTGGAGGGGTACAAGGAACGTAAGGAAGAACGTCCCTATTTCAAGAAGCAGTAGCAAGAGGTCACTTACTTGGGTCATTCCATTGACTGAGGTGTCCAGACATTGCAGGATGTCAATGCACAGGGTTTGGATCGTGCTTTCTTCCTCAACATCCTGGGTGAGAAGTGTTGTACCCTGCTGTGAGATAGCTACATAGAACTTATTCGCTAGTAGTAAGACACTGGCAATAGAACCAGTGTCCTTCTCTTACAAAGCCATCTTGAGCATTGACCTCTGCCTGCTTTTATACTGCACTGGAAGTGCACAAACGTCTGAAGGGAAGAGAATAATAGAAACTCCGAACTGGTGGCTCAGATCCCAGGCTTAGGAAAACCCTAAAATGAAGGGAATGATTCACTGAACACAAAAGAGTTCCCCCAACAGTGTTCAATTTTTTAAAATTTGAAAAACTCTTTCATCTTTTGATCTCTGAGGAAAAACATTCCGATTCTGCCCAGGGGAAATAAATTTGCAGAACCAGGGGGATCCAATCTCTTTGTTCTGATGCCCCAACCAGCTTGGTCATCCTGTGTGTAGTGAGTGTGATTCTATCAATGGGACCAAAACTGGCCTGATGAGAAAAAGCAGCCTTCTTTAAGAGAGATGTGTGTGTGTGTATTGCCACAAGCTCCAACTTTGTAGAAAAGGGGCCAGGCAGAGCTAAGATCTTCCACAACTTACTGTCAAGTTGAACTGTTTATGTTCATACCTATCACGGATTCAGTCATGGAGCACAAAGTGTCTGGGGCCCGCGGCTGTGTCCATGGATAGAAATACGGATTGAAGAGATTTTTATGCAACCTGCATAACCTGAGTGTTTTGCTGATAGTTTAGGTCTGCTTTGACAGCCACAGAACGGGGCATCGTTCTGTTTTTTGGAGAGTCGATTTAAAACAAAAAGATGTGCTTCCTTGTACAGGAACATTTCACTGAAAAATGGTGTTTTCTGAATGTTCAATGACTCATCAGAGGTTGGAGCAGCATAGATAACTCTGTTAGATGGAAATACCCAGTGTGAGATTCTGGTCTCTGTTACACTAGTATAAATCCAGAGTAACACCACTCAAGTCAGTGGAGTTACCTTGACTTTACACCAATATAACGGATCCGATTCTGGCTCTAATCATTCAGTCCAGCTGTCCTGGAGTCAAAACTCCCACTGAAGTCAAGGGGAGCAATCAGCATGCAAGAATGGTAGGACCGAGTCCTAAGTGTTAAGAACTCTCCTTACCAGTTTGCTGGCGGACACACTGAACTCGCTGAAAACATATGCTACCAGATCCCATGCTGCACAATTCTCCACACTTCCTGAACTGAGCAGTGTCCTGATGAAATGAAGAGCTGCCTTCCTCACCTGCAAGGGTAGAGATTACACACAGCACTTCTTGTTAGCCCTTCTGCCTGAAATAGGAGCTAGGATATGATATGAGAGTCCTTATGCTTTTGATTTTGTCTCCTTGGATTAGAAACATGGATACATTTAACACCGGCAGGAGAATGACATGCCTTCTCTATTCTGCAGTCTCTCATCTGGATCGGAATGAAAGCTCCACCCACATATCCATTCATCCCATAACACTGAAAAAGTTGAAATAGTTCACTGTTCCACACACAATCTTACCGTAGCATTCTGATCACGGAGAGTGGATTTCACTGCCTTCACAATCAGAAGCTTTTTAACTCTTGTCTCAGGCACTGAAAGATAAGGAGAGGTGTACAGTGCTTCTTTGTTCCACACACACTCACTTTCCACATTGGAATTAATCCTGGATTTCAAAGGGCCCTAGTTAAGAAGATTATCAAGCTTCTCTCCTCTACAGAATCAGTGGGGAAAACATAGGACCAGATTCTGGTCTCAGTTGCACCCATGTAAATCTAAAGTAATTCCATTTCTCTAAATAGTGCCATCCTACTACCATGATGGACATATTATAAAGGAGTTTGATAGACTGAGGTGACTGAAGTTAATCTGTGTTTACACCGGCATAACAGGACTCAGAATCTAGTCTAGAGTGTATAATACTGAGGATTCTCGAGTCAGGAGTATTATTCTATTTTTATCTGATTATTGTTAACATGCATTAGCCCCAAGTTAACTTCTGTATTTGAAGTTGAAAAAGACCTTGACAAATATCTTGGGCTACATTCAGCACTTAGTTGAACCTGTTGATTTCTGTGTGGCCATATGGGAGTAACTTAGGCCAGCATTTGGTCCCTTAGGGGATCTCCAAACCACTGGTGACTGTGTGTTCTAGAGCCTCTGTGCCCCAGTTGCAGAGGTGATGAGTCTGCTGCAGCCCTGCCGTGCCTACAAAGCCTTGGTTCTTTAGCTCAATCTCTAGTAGCTCAAGCTTTTAGCTCTGGATGTCCTCAACTCAACCCTCAGCATGTCGGCCAAGAGGGCAGCTGGCACAGTTGCTCCTGTGTTACTTACAGTCAGCACCAACAATAGCTCTCAGGAAATCTAAAGACGCCACACGAACGGCCTCATGCTCAATCTCCAGCTGCTCGTGTAGAAATGCTAGCAGGTCATCAGGAGAAGAACGGGCTGCAAGGGAAGAAATCACATCCTCACTGTCTGCAGAACTCTTCTTCTTACCGTACCTCACAAAGGTAAGGAAGTTACAAAGAAACCACTGTGTAACTCAGAGTCTCTTCCCCTTACCTAGCAGAAGTACACAATGGAACAGCTCTTGGTGGTTTTCTATGCTGAGCTGCTTAGCTGGAGAACAGATCTGTGGGAAGAAGGGAAATGGTGAAAGAAAAACTAATCAGAAGCAAGGGAAAAGAAAAATGTTCAATTCATTTCTAAGCTTCCACTTCCTGCTTGTCCAACTAGAGGTCTGAACCCCAGGGAGATGGTCCTGCATGCACAGCAAGACTCAAAGACAATGACCAATACATTAGATAAGAGAAGCTAAAGTGTTTTGAGCAGCAGAGCTGACCTAATCAAGACACAGCCACAGTTTTTACTTTACAACTCTGACTCCTCCTGGTAATCGGCTTATGGTGAAATCGCTTTACAAACTGAGCTGGATAGTAGCTAAGAAAATGAGACCGCTCCCTGCTTACTCTTGAGCCTGCAGAAATCAGTAAGGCATGAGGAGGTCCCCAGGCTCTGCACGATCATTCCATTGATTTTTTAGTGTTAATATGCTTCAGATCTGCTGTGCCTAAGCTCAAGGGATCCAAGCAAAACCACCCCTCACCTGGTTGTGCAGAGCACTGCAGATGGCTTGAAACTTCCCTTTAGGTAGAGGGATCTTATATTCAACAGAGACCTCCAAGAGCTGGCTCAGACTCTGCAACAGAGGGCGAAAGTCAGATGGTGGGCACACAAAGGAGCCATATGTAGTGACTGAAGCAGATTCAGGGGATTCCTAGATTCCAAGGCCAGACCGGATTCTTGCCATCATCTAGTCTGACCTCCGGTCGGTATGACACAGGCCAGAGACCTTGCCCAGAATAATTCCCAGAGCAGAGCTTTTAGAAAAACATACCAATCCTGATTGAAAAATCGTCAGAATCTGCCTCGGCCCTTGGTAAATGGCTCTAATGGTTAATTATCTCACCATTAAAAATGTACGCCGTATTTCCAGTCTGAAAGTGTCTAGCTTCAGTTTCTAGCCATTGGATCAAGTGACACCTTTCTCTGCTAGACAGAAGAGCCCATTAGATAATAGGAGTCCCTCATGTAAGATATTATAGACTGTAATTAAGTCACCCTGTCACAGGATAGGTCCACCCCGTCAGGGTGGTATCAGGTTGAGGAGGAATTGAAGTAGATCTGGAGCGGCCTAACTGGCCTAGTCTCCCTAGCCACCACAGCAGTCCGGGCTCCTAGGGCAGCATGGCCTAATGGTCGGGATCAGTGCAGCAGCCCTGGGGTGAGGGACCGCGGCCCAACAGCCTGAGTCACTTGGGCTGCCCTTCTCGGGATGGCAGTGCGGCCTAGTGGCCAAAGTCAGTAGACCCACCCTTGGCTGCAGGGCAATGTGGCCTAGTGGCCAGAGTCGATAGAACCACCTTTTGCGGCAGGGTAGTGTTGCCTAGTGGTGAGCCCTTCTCCACTGGGTCCTACCTATTGCACAGGGTCCCAGCCCAGGGCGCAGGGGTATCTGCCACCAACTCAGCGGGGATCCTTCCAAAGCATGCTGAGTCAAGCCTGCTACCTCAACTGAATCAATGCTTCATCCACCTAGGCTGCTTCCCACCCGTTCTTCCGCAGCTGGGAGTCTCAGGGATTCTGGGGTCTCTCCTCCATCTCTGGCATTGGGTGGCTGGGGGTCAGCTGCAGCCACAGTCCGGCTGGCCTCTGAATCCTGGAGCACTGGCAGTCTCTCTGCAGGAGCCTGCAATGCGCCTCTGCTCCCTTTGGCAGCCATCCCAGCCTGAGCTGAGCGGCTCTCTTTTGTATCCTGGGTCCAGCTGAAGCATGCCGAGCAGAGATGAGGGGGCATGACCTCCTCGGCCCACAAAGCATGATTAACCCCTGCTGAACCAATGCGGGGTAGGTAAACCCCATCACACACCCTTTTACTTTCTGTGTATTAAACTAAATAGATTGACTTCCTTGATTCTCCCTCTGTAGGGCATATTTTCTAATCCTTTCGTCACTGTGGCTCTTCTGTCAATTTAGCAACACCCTTTTTGAATTGTGGGCACTAGAACTGGACACAGGATTCCAACAGTTGTCAGACAAGTGCCAGATTTAGAGGTAAAATAACCACTGTGCTCCTCCTTGAGATTCCCCTTTTGATGCATCCCAGCTTTAGCTTTTTTGGCCACAGCATGAGTTCATGTTCAGCTGATTATGCCCCATGACCCCCAAAATCTTTTTCAGAGTCACTGCTTCCCAGGACAGCATCCCCCATCATGTATGTCTGGCCTAAATCCCTTGTGCCTAGACGCATACATTTACATTCAGCCATATTTAAAGGCATATTGTTTCTTTGTGCCCCGTTTGCTAAGTGATCTAGATCACTCTGAATCTGTGAGCTGTCCTCTCCATTATTTACCACTCCCCCATTTTTATCTCATCTGCCAACTTTATCGATGATGATTTTATGTCCTCTGCCAGGTTATTGATTAAAAAAAAGGTGAAAATCTAATTCCTTCCTGCATCTAACACACTTTTCTCCGTTGCTGCTTGAAGTTTCCAGAATGTCTCGGATGCCATCTACATACTTTCCTATGTTTACACAGTTGTGTAGTGCCCTGATGCTATCAAACAAGTCCATGATACATTGATTCCTTCCAAATCATGGGTATTTCAACCCCCAAAGTGACCACATACTCTGTACTAGAAAGCTTCAACCAACATAGACGGTGAGTAAATATCACTACCAAGAAGTTATAGCTGTCTCATGACTTCATTTACAACTGTGTAGCCCCACTGAAGACAGAATATGGCCCCTTACTTCTCGCTCATGTGGTACTGAGGGTGGATGAAATAGAGAGACAAGGCGAGTGAGACAATATCTTCAATTAGATTATCACACCCACCTTGTCGCTCCAATATCTTGGACCAACATGGCTACAACAGCACTGCATAGAACGGTAGATGAAACAGACAGGCAATGAGTTTATATCTATCTAGTTCTGCAGTGCAAAGCAATGACCCTCAAGCCTCCTTGTTATTAATTTTCAACCGTTGACAGTTGACTTGGTACCGACCAGAGACAACATATGGCAGCCCCTGCTCTGAGGAGCTTATGATCTAAAAGAGAGACACAGAGTTGACAGGATGTTTTGGGAAATCACAAGGAGAGAGTATCTTGTTGTGCAGGTGTTTTGTTTTTTTATCTCCTTCTCCTCCTCCCCAGGAAACAGAGGATGCTTTTCATCAGAGGCAGTTACCTACAAATCTTGTTGCCTGGGTCACCATGTGTATAAAGCCAGAACTTGTGTGCATATTTATTATCTAACAAGTCACTATCTAGACCAGGAAACCCCACTGGTAGCAAATTCCTCCTGCAGTTCACACATGCACACACAGAGACAGTTACCTTAATGAGTGGTACCTCACCTTGGTGACGTGAAAAACATCAATTTCCTCCTTATATTGCTCAAGGAGCCATGAGATCTCCTTAAATATTGGATTTTGTGGCTCCTTTTTGTGTAGTAGGATGCCCATCATGGGACCAAGGGCTTTGATGATGGCCTGCTTGAGCTGCATAGATGAGACACAGAATTTATGTTCCTATGAATTCATTCAATATCTTCCAATAGGCACACCTTTTCTGCTTCTAATGAGTGCAATTTCCCTTGTTCCACTGTCGGAACGGTCCTATCCCAATATTTCCTGGTAAAGAACCAGGACTCGTAGGGTTGGTGTCAGGATTATATTCTAATGCACCTCACAACTAGAGCAGGTAAAATATTTCCCCAGATTAATATGCATTCTAGGCCAACTCATCCCTGCTGTAACTCCACTGGGGCTGAATGGACTTAGACCAGGAATTAATTTAGCCCACTATCCCGGGTTCATCTGCACATTAGGTGCACAAAACTAGAATCCATGTACACTAGGTACAGACCGAATTTCCATGATGTGGTGACATTATAAACGTATGGGTTTTCGATGTTTTACATGACACTCTGTTCCATCCAAAAGGACCTACCATTAAATGCCATCATCACAAAGAGTGCCAGACACACAGAATGTAACATCAGAACAGAATGTAAGCTTTAGAAAGTCAGCAATTCTCACCTCCAGCTCCTCACAGGTCAGCCAGTTGCTGGTCACATGACAATATAAAGGAAGAATTTGACTGCAGAATCGTGATTCACCCATTCTGGGGAATGAGCACTTTTCCCAGTTCATAAAATATCCATTCACTGCCCTTGAGCATTTTTCCAGAACTGCACGGAAGGAGAGAAGACAGGCAATGTGAAAAGGACATAGTAATAATGAGGAGAAGTTGCTTTCTCAGAGAAGACACCCAGGCCTATCGTTTACTCCAATTCCATGGCAGCTCCTATCAGGACTAGATGCTGAAATCCCATATCAATTTGGAGCTATTTCTCTTTCCCCCATTCCATTTCTTGTTTCTTAAAAGGCTTTTTGCTTTGTACATCTCTCCATCTTTTTTCAGTTACCATCATTGGAAGACTCGCGTCCTCTGCAGTTGTTGTTTATTCAACCCGAACACTGTATGATTTCATCTTGAGTTACAGTTTGTCTGAAAGATGTTCAGTGCCCCTAACTGCCATTGGCTTTAGTGGGATTTGAAGGTAGTGGGGAGCACTTTGCCCTAAAAGTCGGTGTATCTAGTGTCCTTGCTAAGAGGAATTAGGGCCCAATCCTGTTCTCTATGAAGTGCATGGCAAAATTCCCATTTCCCTCAAGGGCACAGGATTAACCCCTTACTGAGCATCACCTGAAAAGCAAAGGAAGAGAGAAGTGGAGAAGAAGAGAAGACAGAGAAAGAGGGTGAAAAGAGATGATGATGATGATGATGATGATGATGATGATGATGATGATGAAGAAACTAAGGAGAGAGAATGGGTGGAGGAGTGGGAAACAGGGGATTTTTAAATGTACAGTAATGAAATCTGCTCCCTTCACCTCCTCCCCCAGGAGCCTCCTGGCAGAGGGGCAGCTTCAGCCTTTGTGTCTGTTTATTTTAAACGATATGCGTGAGTCACAAAGGGCCTGAACTTACAAATGCTCAGCACCTCCTGCAAAGTAAGGAGCATTCTCAACTTCACTGAGTGCCACGGGAGCCAAGGAACGCAGCACCTGGTGCAATCCAGGGAAGGGAGCACAGTTCAGGGCCTGTTTGCAGACTTGCTCAGTCACTTAAATCTGTACCAAGACCCCCTAAATATCCTGGCTGGGATGATTTAACTGGGAATTGGTCCTGCTTCGAGCAGGGGGTTGGACTAGATGACCTTCTGGGGTCCCTTCCAACCCTGATATTCTATTCTATGATCCATTTGGAGCACCTACAGGAAGTGCTGGCACTTACCACCACAAAATGCTTGTCTCATCCTGCTGTCCTCGACTAACTCCAACATGGAGATCATGACGTTCAGGATCATTCCCACAAAAGGGATACACTTAAGTGCTGCAGAGAAAGACCAGAAGAGAAGGAAGACAGACAATCAGCTGCTCTCTGCCTTCTTACAACACACTTAGAAACACTGTGGGGCAGGATGCTATGGGCTCCGAGGCCATTGGCGCTGCGTAAGCAGAGCAGAATGGCTTTAAAGCAGCCATTGAAAGCCAGTGGGGGATTCACCCTGAAGAGGGGAATCCTCCACAAGTGTACAGCTGTGCCCAATGCCCAACTCACTCCCAGAGTAAGGGGAGAGAGCACTGGGGCGGGATGGGAAGTGGGGTGGAGAAGAGCTCCACTAGACCTGATCTTCCACTCATTCCCATCCTTCAGGTACTTCACTCAGGGGCATAAGTTAGAGCTTGCACCTCCGGCTGGATCGCTCATGATCTGGAGGCCAGAACTAGCAACAGCAGTTAATCTTGTGTTTCTACACACACACTCAAACAGAGCTCTGTTTAGCGGTAACATTTTTAGGTAGAGAGATAATCCCCTGTCCTTAAATGAAAAACAATCACTTTGAAAGAAAAGAGGGAAGTGACCATACCATAGGCGGATGACAGGTTGCCCAACGTAATGAAAATAAACTCCTCAGGCAGCTCCAGATGATATATCAGCTCTAATATGACATCACTGAAATAGCAGCGTGCCAGAGTCACTAAGGTGTTGCTAGCTGCCACTTTTAGTTCATTTCTTGCTTCCTAAAAACAAAAACCAAAAGAGAGAGACTGAGGTGACTGAAGCCGGTTGCACTAGCCAGAGTTGGTTACATGAGTCAAGTCCTTATTTCTGTGCACAAGTTGTGAATGAACCAACCCAACTTTCTGAGGGTAGAGTCATTCGTCATAAATATTCCTTGAGTCACTTGGCTAAACAGTTTTCAGCCTTCGAGTTGCTTGCAAGCTGCTTCGTTAGCCTATTCACTGTTAGCTACTTGTGGTGGGTGACTGGTCACCATAGTCACATGATATTTTCCCTGCCCTTCCCTGAGGCGGTAAGTGAGACACAGACTGGGCAGCTTCAAGATATTCCGAGAGCTTTCCTGGAATAAACTGTCCCCCAAAAGAAGGCTGACTTCCTTTGGAACAAGAGAGGGATTTTTCCATGGGGTTTCCTGCTGGCAAACTAGATTCTAAATCCAATGCTGCTTCTTTTGGAGATAGCTCAGATTCTGTCTGTCTTGGGGCTTTATACTGCCACTTATCGCTACAGTATCAGAGCGCCTTCCCCATAAAATCAGTATCAATAATGAAATCCTGAGTAGACTTCGGGAAAGACTTGCTCCTTAAGACACCATAGGCCTGTCTCTGGGTCTGAGATCATGTGTCTCAGGTCCTGATCCTGCAAAGCACTTCAGCACATGTGTAACTTTCAGCATCTGAGTTGTCCCATCTTATGCATGTGCACAAGTGCTGTCTAGGACCTGGGCTTTGGTCTGGAGGAAGGTGTGGGCCTCTAACAGAAGAATACATTTTCATTTCAGTATATAGTTTATCCCCCCAAAAGAGAGTTTGAATGAGTTAAAGCTTTGGATCCTTTGATTGGTATCTCGGGAGAACTAACTTACCTGAGTCTCTCTCATGTGGTTTGAGGCTAGTGTAATTATTTTCTTCAGAAGCCTTCTCTCCAGGCCCTGGGTGTCCTGCTGTAAGACTTTCTCCAGGACACAGTAAATGTCTACTCTGTTTTGCTGGGGACAAAACATAAAAGAGAAGAATTGGGAAAACTCTTTCTTGCCGACCAGACAGCAATGTGGCTAATAAGCCCCTGCCCTAATTGGTGGCTTAATTGGTGTAAAACGTGCCCGGCCCTCCACAAGCACCGCATTGAGCAGCGCTTCAGAAGCAGCCGAGCAACTGACATCGTTTAATCTTCCTGGAGAGAAAAGAGCCAGAGGAAGCGCCCTTCACTGCCCCCTTCTCTAGTTTCATTTATTCAGAACAAACAATAAAAATGAGCACCTTGCCCTTGCTCTAGCCACTCCAGGCAGAATTTGTAAATGTGGAATATAAAATACCCAACTCCTGCAGTAAGTCCTCAACCGCTCCCAGGGGCAATGAGCTCTGCCGTTAGATCTTCACGGGAGTGGGTTTCTGAGTGGGGGTGGAGGGACACATGTGGACAGGGGGTGCCAGGACCCACGGGTGTGCAGGAACACATGGAGACAGGGGCAGATTGCCTTACTGAATGGGAGAGGTTAGGGGTCAGACAGGGTCTGCATGGGGGGAGCTGCCTAACAATTCCTTCCCGCCCCTCCCAAAAAAACTCTTCCATACTTTTCCCACCCATACCCAGCAACGCTCCAAGTTCACACCCAGGCTCCTTCCCAGCAATTTACTTCCCTCTCCCTCAGCTCCTCCATTACCCCTGACTCTACCAAGCCTTTGCACTGCGCCTAAGGGGTGCAAGAAATATGGTTCTGTATTGAGTTTAAATGAATTATTACTTTGAGTTCTGTATTAACATGCATAGTAAGGAATCAGTTTGTCAAAAAACATTTCCTGAATCCTTTTTGTTGTCTGTATTCAAACAGACATACTTGCTGACAGGTATTTTGAAATAAATAACCCAAAATAATTTTAACGGGTGTAATTATATTGTATTATTTTGACAAACAAAATATGCAGAATTTTGCAGAACTTCTAAAATATTGTACGCATCATTTTTATTTTTTTCTTGCAGAATTCCCCCCGTAGAAAATATATAGATAAGGGTCCCTTCAATGCTATAATCTCAATAATATGTCATCATAATAAAGGAGTGTTGGCTAGGATTTAGAGCAGGGAGTCAGTTCACTTGGGTTTTATTCACATTCTTTGACTAACTTGCTAAGTGGTGTTGAGCAAGTTACTTAATTCCCTGTGACACAAGTCATCCGTACATGAGGATAATGCTTCCCATTCTCACAAGGGGGCTGTGAGTCTTAATTCATTAGTATTAGGGAAGTGCTTTGAGATTTTTGGATGAAGATGCGAAAGAAGGGCAAAGTATTATTAGAAGAGATTACTGCTAGTCCGATCGTGTACTTTTACTGTCTACAGCCCATGTACTCCACTGTGTGTAAAAGGACAATGCTCTCTTTATAGAGCATTATATCATCCTGATCTGTAAGAACAGCATTTTGCATGATGAGTTTACGCCTGAGGACAGAAGGGCGAATACTGATTCTCCTGATGGTGCGCCAAGCCAAGTTCTACACTGAATTATCCCCGTGCAGTCCCCTGTACCCCCATGAAGTCAGGCAGAATTTGGTGTGGACACCTGGAAAGCGGATGTAATTTCATGAAACTGCCCTACCTCATCCTTTTGCAGTTTCTCGAGCAGAACTGTCAGAACAATAGCCAGCTTGGTCTCGGCTATAAAGGCAATCCTGAGGGCAATTTTGCCCTTATCTTGATCATCCATATGTGCCAGGAGGGAGACAACCTCATTATAAACACCTGAAATTAAATAAAAGGATAGCAGAAATTGGTGCTGGCCTCTTTAATTCACTATCCAGTCAAGATTCTGCAGGAGCCCCAACACTGTGAGAAGTAGACCTGGGAATCGTGGAAATCCTCTTCCTTCCTCCTCATGACCAGGTTTGTTTGCTGAACTACCCAGTGTGCTTGGGGGGAAATCATAATGAAGCAAATTTGCTCCTTTCAAGTAGATCCCCCCGTAAAATAATCTTCCTTTCCCTCTTTACTGTCAATTGATGAGTTTTGATAGCATACAGAGTAATAATTTAACTCTAAACCAAGAAATAGAGCTAAAGTTAAGCACATGCTTAAGAGTTTTGCTTAGTCAGGGCCCCATTTTCAAAAATCCTGAGCACCCAGATGTACCTATTGGCTATGCTGGGAACTTTTGGGGCTTGGTATCTCTTGAAAATGAGGCCACTGTTGGAGAGCTCAGTATGAATTTAGAAGCCTAACTTTAGGCCCCTTGTTTTGAAGAAAGCCTTTAATCTTCTTTTATGGTAGTTTAAATACTTGCAGAGAAGACTCATGGAACAGAGTTCATCCAGTTCATAGAATATCAGGGTTGGAAGGGACCTCAGGAGGTCATCTAGTCCAACCCCTTGCTCAAAGCAGGACCAATCGCCAACTTTTGCCCCAGATCCCTAAATGGCCCCCTCAAGGATTGAACTCACAACCCTGGGTTTAGCAGGCCAATGTTGAAACCACTGAGCTATCCCTCCCCCCTGTACAGTTGCCTGTAGAGGTCATAAAGGAATTCCCCCGCTCCCCCCCCACCCGCATGCACAATTGGCGAGGTGTACGCTGTGAGTGGGGTGGGGTGGGCTGAGTCCCTCCAACCTTCATCTGAAGCGTCAGGGATTGACCATAGCAGGAGATGGGACACCTGGTAGGGTGGACCAGTGCTCTAAGATGGTTCAGAGAATCTGTTTCCTTAGCTGTCCTGTTCACATGCTCAGGGTCCAACTGATCTCCAGAGTTGTGGGTGGGAAGGAATTTCCCCCTGGTCGGATTGGCAGGAACCTTTGAGTGGGAGGATGGGGCACTGATCACCTGCTAGGATAATCTGAGTATATCTGACCTAATCAATTCTCGACCATTGCAAGGGCCTCAGGCATTGGTGGAACCTCAGTCTCTCCTGTCCTCTGCCGATGGCACACAACAGTTTTGTCTCCTAAAGACTGAAATGTTTTTGGGGTTTTGGGGTTAAAGACAAGTTTTGGGGTTCAGGTAGTGTTGCTAGGTGAAATTTAGTGGCCTGTGAAATACAGGAAGTCAGACTAGATGATCTAATGGTCCCTTCTGGCCTTCAACTCTAGGAAACAATGAAATAGCTGGTGTATGAAAAAAACCAGGATTTGATCTCCCATGTATCTCTTCGCTCTGGGCAGAAATTCTACAGGAGACTTAATATTTCACAAGAAATCTGAAATGCCGTATTTATCTGTCTCCATTGTAACAGCATTCCAAGCATGAAGGAGGAACTAACAAGATTTCCCCTTCCCAGGAAAGACTGCCCATCCGTTATGCAAATTGAATCCTTCAGTTGTAACACCCAGATGCAAACGGAATCATAACTGTAACCTACACTGCCCATCCGTGTGGGATGAGGAGCACTAGTGTTGCTAAGAAATGTGACCCCCATGGTTTGTTCTCTTGCATTTAAGATAGTAGCAGAGCTTCATTTAGACAGCCAGAGGAGAAGTCCTTCTGCCTTTTTTGTTCTAACTTCCCCTCTCTCTGATGGAGTTGGCTCCATGGATGCAGAAGACACAAAATGAGGGCCCATAACAAACATAAAACAACTGGGAGAAAAGAAGGAAGACCTCCCCCATAACATTCCCTAGAAACTCAGATTCTCAGGAAAGTTTCCAGGTCCAGAGGCTGTAGGCCAACTCCTCAACTGGTGTAAATCAACACAGCTACAAAGAAGTCAACAGAGGGACACTGGTTTCCAGCAGCTGAGGTTCTGCTCATACAAAAGGAGAACATTACAGCTAATCTGTATGCCTATGCTTTCTAAATGTGTGTGTGAATATAGAATGGATATAGAGAATACAATGCTGACCCTTACCTCTGTCGGTTACCTCCTGCTCACTCACAAATTTATTCATGTTTTAATCTTTCCTCAACACTTCCTCCAGTCCTTTCTCCAAAGAGCTCCAGTACTGATAGGCAGCTGGCCTCTCAGGCTGTCCTGTCCTGTCCAGGATAGCCAGTTCAGATTATGCAAGCACTATTATGACATCGCTGTGACTGTGACATAGCACATAAACTGCTGCTGACCAGGTAGGTGCTGTGATGACATGGACAAGAGCCTCAAAGGGATTTAGGCTCCTAACTCGCACTGAAATCAATAGATGTGAGGAACCTAAATACATTTCAATATCTGGGCCCATCCATGTACGCAGTCCAATAGGTGGCTAAATTTGCTCCAGTGTAGAATTTCTCATTCGCTCTAAATCATTTTGAATTTTGGTTCCGTCCCTCTCTCAGTTTGCCACACTTTCCAATATTGGTTTTATTGGAAAATCTGCTCCTGGTTGAATGGATAGAAAATAAAAGCACCGAACAAAGAAAGAGAAGAAACTGCCTTGGAGAATGCACAGTGACACTTGAGTGTGATTGGTTGGTTGCAATGCACAGTGACACTTGAGTGTGGGTGGTTGGTTTCCTTTGCTTTTTAATTCGGTTGATTAAAAAGCTTGATGAAATCTTATTGGACTGTATTACAAATATTGATTTTATATTGTTTTACAATGAATTGAAATTTATTCTTCATTTCCATGTCCCGCCAAACAAATCAACTAAATTATTTTTTGTTGTGTTTAATACAGTGTGGTGTCATATGTATGGCCATATGTAGAGGCCACACTTGATTTTGGAGATGATGTTGCCTTCAAAGCATTCAGAGTGATGACACTCTTTGCAGTAAACCATATGGAAAAAGAATTCCAATGACATGTGTCCTTTGCTATGTATAAGTGATTTTGTGCCTTACCCTTTCTGATTTTGCCCTTACACGGACACACTATTCTTTTGTACTCCTCCTTAGTAATTCGTCCATGTTTCCCCATTTTGTAGGATTTCTTTTTGATTTTCAGGTCATTACAAAACTTCTGATGGAGCCATTGGCCTCTTACTATTCTTCCTGTCTTTCCTTTGCATTGGCAGTTGTGCCTTTAATATTGTCTCCTGGAGGTTAAACTGCCAGCTTTCCTGAACTCCTTTATGCCTTAGACGTTTTCCCCATGGGTCGCTACCTACCAATTCTCTGAGGATGTTAAAGTCTGCTTTTGGCACTCCTTCTCCTGTCATTCTCACTCCTTCCTTTCCTTAGAATCATGAAATCTATCCTTCCTGATCCCTTTCACCCAAATCACCTTCCACCTTCACATTCACCACCAGCACCTCCCTGCTGGTCAGAATCAAGTCTAAAATGGCTGTCCCCCCGCTTACTTCCTCCATTTTCTGAAACAAAGCATTGTCCCCAGTACATTCCAGGAACTTATTGGGTAATTTTGAGTTTTACCATATTCCTTTTTCAGCAGATGTCTGGGTAGGTAAAGTCCCCCATTACGATCAGGATTTGTGTTTTGCATATTGCTGTTGTTCATTCTAGAAATGCCTCGCCTCCCTCCTCTTCCTGATTTGGTGGTCTGTAATAGACTCCCTACCAGGACCTCACCCCTGTTTAGTCCCTCTTTTATCTTTACTCAGAGACTTTCAACTGGTCTGCTTCTCACCTCCTTCTGGACCTCAGAACAGGTTTACAATGCAATATGTCCTCTCTTTTTTTTCCTGCCTGTCCTTCCTCAACAAGCTATAGCCCTCTATACCAATAGTCCAGTCATGAGATTTATCCCATCAAGTATCTGTGATGCAGTTAAGCTCAGTTAAGATTCATGTACTAAAACTCCCAGTTCTTACTGCTTATTCCCCATTATTATTACTCCTTGCTTGTGTGTACAGACATCTAAGATGTTAAGCGGATGCCCCCATGGATTTCCCTCTTGTTTCTCCTGTAATTCTACTGCAATTTTCCACATCTACTTCTCCCCACACAGCTAGTTCTCTATTAAGGCCACCTTTTTTTACCTGGTGGCTTTTTTCACCTGCCCCCTCTGAACTTAGTTTTAAGCTCTTCTCCTGAGGTTGGTGAGTCAGTGCATGAAGATGTTCTTCTCCTTCTTGGTCAGACGGACCCCATCTCTTCCCAGCAAACCTCCTTCCTGCAATAGCATCCCATGGTAGAGGAAGTCAAAGCCTCCCAGAGACCCATCTTCATAACCCTATTCTGTGGGCATGCCTACCATTGAGTGTGTATTGAGCAGAAAGAACACTCAGTGCAGGAGACAAGGGGACTGAGTTAAACTGCAGATGTCAGGTTCACATACTTCCATTTACCGTGACTAATCTCTTAAGCTAGTGGGGATGGCCACGCTATAAAAATATTTCTGGAGATCAGCATGTGATTATTTGTATTGCAGTACTGCCTCACAGTCCCAGTCACAGAGCAGGATCCCATTGCGCTAGGACCTGTACAAACAGAGAACAAGATGGTCCTTAACTGTCATTAATTAATTAACACATCTTAACAGCACAACAAACAGACAAGAGGATAATAAAGCAAGCAAAAAGCCCCCTTTGACCAGGTACCAGCAGATAACTAATATAGTGCTACCTATTTCGGGAACTTTCTTCCTGAGTTAGGGTCTGATGTGACTCAGCCCCTGTTCCATGCCATTGTGTAAACTGGGGACTCGTACATTTGCACAAGATGGAAAGTATCCAGTGGCACACAGCTGAGGCCTACTCCATTTTTAGTACATAAACAGCAGGCCGCTCTGCAAGAAGCTAAGGGCATGGTCAGCACAGAGAGTTTGCCTGTCTCTGTGCTGGTGTTCTGCACCCCTCACAGTCTACACCTGGCTCCATAAAGTCGGGCCTTTCAAAAATGCAGCATCAGGTAGGAGCACAGGTAATTGTAAGAATGCTTGCTCATTGCAGCTGTTACCATCCTGGCAAGGCATCCACATATAAGTCCACGACGGATGGACCAGAGATGGGAAGAGTGTTCATGCATGTGACAAGTAACACCATGAACTATGTCATGCCACAGAACAAATTAAGATCAAGAACAGAACAAGAGTATGTGTGGCAAAACCATGACAAACACTGTGCAGGCATCAAGGAGCTCATAAATTAGCACATCATCACCCCAACACTGCCTCAGCTTGACTTAGAGCTTGGGCAACAGTAGACCCTCAAAAGGAGGAGGCCACAGCTTTACACCCGTGGTCACTGTGATGTTAACTGGCTGCATTTGACAAGAGCTGGATCAGAGGTTGACTTTGAGTGTATTTACAGGGGGCAAGGTTTTCACAACACAAGCCTTGTGCACACACGCAAATAGTGTTCTGCAGCAGTGCAAGTTGAGCTGCAGCAATGAGCAGCGGGATCCTGCTTGGGCTCGTAATTCATACACTTCTCTCACTAATGAGGATCAACAGATTAACCCATACTGAATGCAGCTTGACAATATACCATCACTTAAAACACATTACAGTCAGAGAGGATGATAAATATTCCATTTATACACATTATGTACAAGGCCCAAAATGACTGAGGATGCAAGAAAACAAAGCTGGTAAATACAGAAAATGCATTTGTCATAAATATAAAGGGAAGGGTAAACCCCTTTCAAATCCCTCCTGGCCAGAGGAAAAATCCTCTCACCTGTAAAGGGTTTAGAAGCTCAAGGTAACCTCGTTGGCACTTGACCAAAATGACCAATGAGGGGACAAGATACTTTCAAAAGCTGGGAGGAGGGAGAAAAAACAAAGGGTCTGTGTCTGTGTCTGTCTGTCTGAAATCAGTGGAAGCTAGGAGCCTAAATACCTACTGTAGAATTTGACCCAATAACAACAATAATAATAATTTGTATTTCTAGAGAGATTTTCTTCTTCAAAGCATTTTACACACATGTTTTCTAACTCTCTGCTTCAAATAAAAGCCATTATTGACAGACAATTATATTTTTCCGTCACAGCACAGACAAATAGGAGAGTGAAGAGAATACAGTTTATTAATGGGATTTTAAGCAGGTTCTCGTATGGAAAAAAAATTAAAGATCCAGCACTCAAAAGATGACTCTGCTTAGCTGTGTGCCTTGTGGCTTAAAGCAGAATTCCAAGAACATTACTTTGCTTTTTGAAATGGTTTCTCAATTAATGACAACTCAAAATATCTGCTTCCACCTAGTGGTGCGGGTTTGCATAACGTGTGTTGTTTGTATTCCCTGTTTTCGATATCTTTGCCTAAAAGATAAAATACATCAGAATCTACTGAGACAATTCACACTTCTGCACAAAGCCACAACAGCACTAAGAATGTATATCTTTGTTAGCAAATAGGATCATTAGGGAGAAGGAAAAGGATAATCTCAGAAAGAGGCTCTCTTTCTCCTTCACTTTATTCTATCTAGGTTTTTCTACTGTTCTCATCAATGAAGTATCTGAGTAGCTTCCTCTAGTACATTAATAATATGACTCACATCTGTCATGGTAATATCTTTTATTGGACTAACTTCTGTTGGTGAAAGGACTGCACAGAGTTCTCCTTCAGGTCCTTGAAAGGTTATTTCTTTCACCAACAGAAGTTGGTCCAACAGAAGATATTACCTCAGCTAGGGTGACCAGATGTCCTAAGTTTATAGGGACAGTCCAGATATTCGGGGTTTAGGCGCCTATCAATCCCACCCCACCCCCATCACGATTTTTCATACTCACTATCTGGTCACCCTATCCCTCACCCACCTTGTCTCTCTAATAGCCTCGGAATGACATGGGAGTTTGTTCTCCTGTCACAGACTGTCCCCTGAGAAAGCTCTATCTACTGCACAGACAAGCCTCATCCTTAGAGTAGAACACTTCATGGTGCCTGAGAAATAGGCCCTGTCAGCCACACCCCTAATCCCAGGGATTTACCTGATATTTTAGATATACTGGGCCCTGGCCACTGAGCCCCTGGAAGAGAAGGACTGCGACCTGGAACCTGACTTGATGTGTTCACGTTGCAGAAGTATGTACACAGTGTCGGAAGGCAAACAACAAACAACACTTCAATGGTCACTGAATGAGGGGCCTGTGGAAAAAAATACTACCATTGTGCAATTCAAGACTGTGTCAAAATGCACGTGCACAGTACTCAGACTCCCTGAATCCTGGCATTTCCGAACTTTCCATTGCTCAGTTTTGCAAACTTACTAATTGTTATTTTCATGCAGTTTTTTATGTATTTGTTGGGCGTCTAAAGATATAAAAATACAGACATCGGTTCATATCATTGTCGTGCAAACATCCCCATTTCATTGTTTGTTTTTAAAGAAAAAAGTACAGGACTAGGTTCTGGCAATTTCTGTATTGAGCTGTAAAGAAAGATATTTTTAAGGGTTTTGAACTGTCGAAACAGAGGCACAGAGATTGTCTCACACAGGGAGGAGTGGGTGATGCAGTGCACACTTTCCCAAGCCAGCAGAGCTGCTGGACCCCAAGAGATTCCCCCTCTATTCCGGAGTCAACCTTTGCCAGAAGCAAGCAGACAGAAGGACAAAAGTAGTTCTCCATTTTAATAAAGGCTCTTGTAACTTCCTGGGTAAACTGGTCCCTTCCATTCTTTAGCTGACTATTACTCAGGCTCTTTTCTTACTGGCAAACTTGAATTTTGATTTTTCTACGTCATGGCCAGTCTTTATCGTCTCTCTTGTAAACTTGAATATGCCAATCTCTGAGACGACATACTTTCTTGTTTTTTCCTGATTCGGCAATCATAGCTTTGGGGATTGAGCTCCCATTTAAGGTACTTTTAATGATGACCCCCAGTCCTTTATTTCATCTATCAGGATGTTCAAAGAGAGCAGCTACCCTTCACTGAACGCCACTGCTCTGACTTTGGATTCCCTTGTAGAATGTGTGGGGCTGGGGTAGTTGTCTCAGCTGGATTCTTAATCCAGAGGAAAGACGCTCTCCCCTGTTCAATCAAGATCAGGAATGGCACATAGATTTGCGAGAAAAAGTACATTTTACTTTTACTCTATTTTCTTATTTCTCAAAAGGAACAGTACAACAAAGATAAAAACATTGTGAATAATCAATATAGGTATTGATGTATCTCGTCTGAAATGGGACAGCTGCTCTTCTACTCTCGGGATGGATGCTATATCAATAGATAAGATAAAAAGACAGGCCTAACTGAGAGACTGAACCCATATGAGGGCCAAATTCTGCTCCTCCGTTACATGAGTATGTCGCTCCCCGACTAGGGCCCAAATCTGTGTAAAGAAGAGTAAATCTGGTCCCAAGGGAGTATCGAACAACTTCCAAACTGTATAAGAAGGGTGGATGAGTCTAAACTATAAAGACAGTTCCAAATATGGACTGCAGTTCAGGAAAGCAGCCTTATTCATCCGAGCATATGAATGATGTAAGAAAATTCTGAAAATGTGGATCTTAGATCATGGTCATAATTTAAAAAAATTAATTGACACAGCGGACACCATTCACATTTGAAACATAAAGTAGCTTAAAACTGTCCTAGCTTGAAGTGGTGTGAAACTGCTTCAGGAAATGAGGTCCTCTTACAAGTGTAGATGTGAGGTTGCATATGTGGTAAAGCCATGTATACAGAATACATGCTGATCTTAATCCTACAAATTTCCTAAACACTATACAGAATATCTAATTGCTTATTTTTAAATCCTAATCAGAGGAAAATTAAAATGATTTGTGCAAATAATTGAATTCTAAGGATTGTGTAACAACAAACACTCTTATTTTCTAGATCTACTGAGAGCTAGCTCTGAGAGAACAAAACAGTATTTTCAGTGTTTATGGTTCTTTACTGAAGCAGGTCTATTCTTTATCGAAGAACAGGAAAACAAAAGAATTCACAATATTCTTATCCCTTTTGACATGAGTAATTAGTGAATATTTTGGGTCTTGTGAGTTGTTTCCATTGGGGGAGAAATGGGTGATGGAGTCAGGTATTTTTTTGACACAATCCTGCTTATTTACAAAGAATGTACACAAAGTTCTATTTCCCTAACGACAGCAGGAATAGTTTCTTGGCTCACAATTCCAAGCCTCTTTCTATCCAGCAGTCTACCCTAAAGCGCGCGTGCTCTCTCTCTCTCTCTCTCTCTCTCAACTTTTTCTGAGATCACACTACAAATACTTCTCTGGGGCTCCTTTGTGCTTCTGCGGTGTCACACTCCCTCTCTTCCTCCCCCCGCCCGAACCCCATCTCCCTGCATTTGCATTCAGACCCTAGTGAAAGCCACTTCCACTGTATGGCTCAACTCCTAGTCCAACTTTACTTGATGGTGACTTCTATTAAGTCAGCCATCTGTTCCACAAAAGAGCTTGATTGTTTTTACATTGATCCTGAATAAAGGACAACTGGTATGCCCACCAGCTTCAATAAGGCTTCCCCTTTCCCCAGCATAACTACCTGTTTTCATGTTGTTTTTATAAATCTGTATCTTGTACATGTCCGCAAAACCCACAGCATTCTTTTATTTTTACTAACCTGAAACAGGATATTGAATGCATAATTTCAGTTACACCAATGTAAATCTGTGGTAATTCATTGGAATTAGTCCATATTTATCCTGGTGGCAAAATATGTTAGCACGTCACTAGAGAAAACATGACACTTTTTGATAATTGTTATTGTTGCCGGCACCCAGTGCCGAGAGGCTAAACAACAGCTGAGGTTGGTTCGCTACCCGCTGTGCTACACCCAATAATCACAACGGGGTGGAGAAGCAGAAAAGTTTATTTGCAGCTGCAAAAAGGTACAGGGAGAATAGAATCTCCAATCCTGCACCCAGAGCAGGAAGTTACACAGGCTTTTATACATCCTTTTTCCCAGCATACCTATCCAATAGCAAGCTGCCCTAAGTATCCATATAGCCAGCCAATCCAGTTCCCAGCTAGTTCCCTTGTTCTCTGTATCATTTGTTAAACTATACATAAAGCTGCTTTAGTCAGCATTGTTCTTCCATATCTGCCCTGTTTGGCCTTGTTTAGTTTCAGGCAGTCTGACTCTGCAACATATTGTTGCAGATCCTCAGCATAACTGCTGCGAGTGCCTCCAGGCACGGGGGCCAAGGACACTTGGGCCTAGTATGCAGAGCTGCTGCGAGTGCTTCCAGGCGGGCGGGGGGGAGGGGGGGAAGGACACCTGGACCTAGTGCGAGGGGGCCTCATCGACACTCGTGGTCTTCCATCCCCTCGAGTTACCTAGTGGCCATGCCCCAGTGTCCCCACTGAACTCCCACATCTGAACTCCCAGCCAGAGCCCGTACGTGCTCCACCACTAGAGGCCCTGATGCAGCAAGCCACCCCATACAGCAAAACAAAACCACTTCCCACATGGCATTAGGATGGCAATCGATAATAGAGAAAGATAAGAACTTGCTATAACAGGGGTTCTCAAACTTCATTGCACCACGACCCCCTTCTGACAACAAAAATTACTTCGCGACCCCAGGAGGGAGAACCAAACCCTGAGCCCGCCCAAGCCCCAGCTCCCCCGGGCCAGAAGGGGCCAAAGTCAAAACCCAAGGGCTTCAGGCCCAGGCAGGGGGCGGGGGGAGCTGTAACCTGATCCCAGGGCTGAAGCCCAAATCTCAGCCCTGCTGCCCAGGGCTCAGGCTTGGGCTTCAGCCCTGGGCCCAGGCAAGTCTAACTCCAGCCCTGGCGACCCTATTAAAAAGGGATCCCGACCCACAGTTTGAGAACCGCTGTGCAGTAACATGCACTGATTATTGGTGATACTTGGTTTCCTCACAAAGACATGCACAAGGTTACATGGAACTCACCAGATGGTTAAACCACAAACCAGACTGAACACATGCCAGGAGACCGGGTTGTAGGCGGTCAGGCATAGTGGTCAGAGTGGGAGTCATACCTAGTGGTGAGTGTCCAAATGCCAAAAGCAGGGATTGAGACAGGGCCAAAACCAAGAAGCAGGTCCAAAGATTAGAACTAGAGTCAGAATCCAAATGCCAGAGCCAAGAATCAAGTAGGGTGACCAGACAGCAAATGTGAAAAATCGGGATGGGGGTGGGGGGTAATAGGAACCTATATAAGAAAAAGACCCCCAGATCAGGACTGTTCCTATCAAATTGGGATATCTGGTCACTCTAGAATCAAGAGAGAGTCGGAGTCAGGAATCAGAGCCAAGGGTCAGAACCGGATCACCGGGGCCAGGGAAGAAGGGAGCAGGGCTTGTTCTGAGGAAGGAGCAAGGCTGGGTGTAGGACAGGATCTGGGCTGAAGCTGTGGAGGAGCAGAGCAAAAGCAGGGCTTGGCAAGAGCTGAGCCCAGGGAGGCAGAGAATCACTGAGCACCCAGCGAGCGACTGCTGCGGCTGAGTTTAAGAACCAGGCAGCTAACTTCTTCAGCCAATCTGGCAGGGTGGTCCAAGCAGGATAGTGTCGGAGGATGGTGCCGTGGGGAAGGCGAGCAGAGCTTCATCATCATGGGCTTGCTTCTGGACGGCGCCGTGCCTTGTGGGGCCGGAGGTCTATCTTGCCTCAAAGGAGGTCTCAAATAACATTCAGGGACAACACCTGAGCAGGAAGCCCTTCTCCTCCACCAGTAGTGAAGTAAAAGGGGTGGGATTTGGCGTTCCTTGGATGGAACATGTCTGGCAACCTTCACTACATGTGGGGTGAAGCGCAGAGTAATCTATCTATTTGAGACTGCTGTGTGGGCATGAGTGTATGCTTTCCTCGATTAGGCTTGTTTCACTCTTGTGAGCAAAACCCATAATTGGTGGTGTATTCTTGTATTGGGTTTTGTCACGTTTGCGATGGAGCACACTATGAGACTGAGTACAGCAGCGATAAACTTTCTGTTATTACTAGGGCCCTACCAAAATTCACAGTCCATTCTGGTCAATTTCATGGCCATAGGATTTGAAAATAAGACAATTTCACATTTTCGGAAGTTTCCCCTGAAATTTCAGGCTGTTGTAATAGTGGGGGCCCCAACCCAAAAGGGGATGGGGGAGTGTTGCAGGGCTGCTCTAGGGGCATTGCAGGATTGACACCCTCACTTCTCTGCTGCCTTCAGCAGGGATGGAGACCCCCTGCATCCAGACCTACCCCCACAGAGTCCCCCCTGCATCTGGATCTGTGCTGAGCTCCCCCTCCCTGCATCCAGACCCATGCTCTGACTAGCCCCCTGCACCTGGACCATCCCAAATGAGCCCCCCATCCCACTGAACCCCCCAGCACCTGGACCCTCATGCTGAGTCCTCAGCACCCAGCCTCCCCTGCTGACCCCCAACCACCTTCATCTGGACCCCCTGCACAGTCCCATTTCCCCTGCACCCGGAACCCTCACTTCTGAGTCCCGGCCTGCGACCAACACGCGCAAATTAGGGCCCGCGGGACCGGCCTGTCCGGCCCGCCTGAGCTCCCGGCCAAGGAGGCGAGCCCCGGCCCCTCCCCCGACCGCCCTCCCCCCATCTCCACCCCATCCAATGCCCCCGGCTCCCTGACTCTGTCCACAAACCCCTGCCCCTCATCCAATCCCGCCCCCGCTCGCCGGAGCCGGTCCCGCCGCTGCAATGCTCCATGGCAGGAGCAGCGGGCAGAGGGCGAGCGGCTGCGGGGGAGGGGCCGGGGTTCGCTCCCCGGCTGGGAGCTCAGGCGGCCGGACAGGACGTGGGCAAACGACATCTGGCCCGCAGGACCGTCCTGTCCAATCCCCGGCCCCTCCCCCGCTGCCTCCCCTCCCCCGGGGTGTGGATAGGGGACAGGGAGTGGGGGGTGTTGGGGTTCCGGGGGCAGTTAGGGTGCGGGGGTCTCTGGAGGGGGCGGTCAGGGGACAGGGAGCAGGGGGCTGGATGGTTCGGGGATTCTGAGGGGGGCAGTCAGGGGGCGGGAAGTGGGAGGGGATGGATAAGGGTGGGGGCCATGCTATTTGGGGAGGCCCAGCCTTCCCTACCCGGCCCTCCATACCATTTTACAACCCCATGTGGCCCTCGGGCCAAAAAGTTTTCCCACTCCTGCCTTAGTGACACGGTGGGCCTGGCTCATGGCTCTGAGAGTGAAGGCGCAGCCTGGCCAGTTGGAAACTGGTCCATGAGATCTCTGTGCTTCTCTGAGCCATGTGGCTCCTGATCATCGTCAGCTCTCAGACACACCAGCATGACCCCCGGTCTGAGTCCTGTAGGCCTAGAGAGCGCTAAGCCCCTGCTGTGCCCTGTGATTCTGCTGCAGAGAACGACAACCTCCGGCCTTCTCAGTGCAGCTCTCCCCTCTCCTGCCTGGGAGCTGACCCTTAAAGCACGCTTCCCCGGATTTGTATTAGGCGTGTTTTGTAGGTTGTGAAACTGAGGCACAGAGAGGCCAAATGACTCTCCCAAAGTCACAGAGGGAGTTGGTGGCAGAGCTGAGCATGACAACCTGGAGTCCTGGTCCCCTGCCCACCAGGGGAGATGGTGCTCCACAACCCCCCGTGTCTTATCTGGTTTGACCTACATGGTTCCAGAGAAGTCCTGGCTGTTCATCTGCCTTTGTCGGGGCAATGTGCATGAAAGGCCAGGATTCCCTGAGCCTGGGAGGGAATCTGTTACCCTGAGTAATGGTGGGGCAGAAGGGGATTGAAGGCCAGAGCCTGAGAGGTGAGAGTCGAGAGGCTGCTCCCCTGTGTCCACTGCTAACTCTCCCCCTTGAGCGTGTTGCTTTGGGCCAGGTCTGGCAGAGCTGCACCCAGTAGCGGGTTTGCGGTGGCTGTGGCGTCTCCGATGAAAGGCCAAGTATTAATAACAGGTGCCCACCATACCGGCGAGCTGCCTGACTGCCAGCGTCACACCAGTGCTGCTGCCGAGCTCTGCTGTGGGTCCAGGGCCAGGAAACGTGCTCGGGAACGGGCATTCGTGCAGCCCGCGGAGCTAACCTAGGGGCGGCTGTGTGTGAGGAGCCCAGCTTGGCTGTGCCAGGCCCCCTGTGTCCTAGTGCATGGGCAGCAATGCGGACGCACTGACGGCCAGGTGAGAGCAGAGCCTGGGTATTCGGGCTGCTGCTCACAGCTGGTGTGGACACGCTGCCTCCTTTGCTATGCGAGAGACATGCCTGGCTCTTCCCATGCCAGACGCCCTGCGCAGCTCTCAGCAGGAGCCCGGCCTTTACACCCTGCTGCAGCTGCATTGCCTGCTCCTGCTGCTGCTGGAAGGGCAGATGCTGGTTCCTGATGGGGAGCATCTGGCAGTGCCCGTTCTGCTGGGGCCAGTCACCAGGGCAAAGTGTACTTGGCAACGAATTGAAAAGAGAAAATGGCAGAATGAATGCCAAGCCGGATACCAGTGCTTCTGGGAATGCCAGCCTGGGCCCCCAACTCCAGCTAAGGAGGGTGGCAGATCTCCTGCCTTCAGAAGCCTGTCTGTGGCCAACTCCCCCTTCTGTCTGAACAGCGGCATGCAATGCTATCAGCCCCTCTGGGGGTGCAGTCAGCGTCCATCTCACAGTTGTCTTGTGGCTGATCTGCCCAGCGTGGGGGCTGCTTTATTGGGGCGTTGAGTTCCCTCCTTTGCCCGGCACCAGCTCTCACTAAGGCTGTTGGCCTTCTGGAGCATCCTCCTTTGCATCTAGCTTGCAGCCGAAGGCACAAACCTCGTGCACAGGAGCAAGTTGACACCTCACTGCCTCCCACCGGGCATTGCCATCCTGTGCAGGGGTGAGGTCACTCCCTGAGCAGTTCTCTTCACAGGTCGCTGCTCCCCACTTGGAGTCTCTTTTTCGCATTGCCCTTCTCAGCTAATGTGTTGTGTGTGGACACAGCCGCTAATGTGAACAAAGACCTGGACCCTGCAGCTCCAGGCCAGGCCACGATTGAAGAGATGCCATCAGCGTGGGGCTCGCACCAGCTGCTGGGCAAGAGGGACCCTGGCTTTCATTCCACCTGGCAGTTCCTGTGGTCCTAGACAGCAGCAGGTTCAGGAGAGTGGGTGTTCTGCACTTGTTAGACTCTGTACTGAGCTCTGGGAGTGGGCGGGGAGAGTGGGTGGGGGGGGGGCTATGTCTACACTGCAGTGAACCCCACAGCTGGCCTGGGTCAGCTGACTTGGGCTGAGGGGCTATAAAACTGCTGGCTGGGGGACCTGTGCTCTGCTTCCCTGCAGAGAGGTGGGGGAAATCTCCTCCTCGGTTGCTAGGTGTGACTGCCCTGGCTTTTGGGCCTCCCCTTGTCTTTTCAGATCCTCCACTGACACGGGTCAGTTTCAACCAGTCCTTAATGACCCATTCATTCAACTTCAGACAGCGTGACCCAACACCTCTTAAGAACGGCCATACAGGGTCAGACCAAAGGTCCATCCAGCCCGTATCCTGTCTTCCAGCAGTGCCAAGGTGCTGGCACTCGGAGTGCTGGGGGTGTGGCAGAACCCTCTTGCTTGAAGTGGTTTCCCTCATATAGTGCATTTAGTTTTGTTCAGTGGCTTTGAGCACCTCCACTATAAAAATGGTGCCAATGCCCCTACAGCAGTGGCCAGTGCCAGACGCTTCAGAGAGAATGACCAGAAGAAGGCAATTTCGAGTGATCCGTCCCCATCATCCAGTCCCAGGTTCTGGTGTTCGGTGGTTTAGGGACACCCAGAGCACGGGGTTGCATCCCTGACCATCTTGGCTAATAGTCATGGATGGACCTGTCCTCCAGGAACTTCTCTCATTCTTTTTGAACCCAGCTGTATTTCTGGCCTTCACAACATCCCCTGCCAATGAGTTCAACAGCTTGTCTGTGCACTGTGAAGAAGTACTTCCTTATGGTAGTTTTAACCCACTGCCGATAAATTTCATTGGGTGACCCCCTGGTTCTTCTGACACGTGAAGAGAGAACGAACATTTCCTTCTTCATTCTTTTCACACCACTCGTGATTTTATAGACCTCCCGTCGTTGTCAATTTTTCCAAGCTTGTGAAAAGTCCCAGTCTTTTTAATTTCCCCTCCTACGGGAAGCTGTTCTACCCCCTTCATCATTTTTCTTGCCCTTCTCGGTACCCTTTCCAACTCTAAGATACCTTTTTTGAGATGGGTCAATCATCTGTGCATAGTATACAACTTGTGGGCATACCATGGATTTATATAGAGACATTATGGCATCTTCTGTCTCATTATCTATCCCTTTCCTAATGGTTGCTAACATTCTGTTCGCTTTTTTGACTGCTGCTGCACACTGAGCAGATGCTTTCAGAGAACTATCCACAGTGAGCCCAGGATCTTTCTTGAGTGGTAACAGCTCATCATTGATATGATAAACCCCTCTCATTTTATATGTATTGTGGGGATTATGTTTTCCAATGAGCATTACTTTGCACTTACCAACATGGAATTTCATCTGCCATTTTGTTGCCCAGTCACCCAGTTGTCTGAGATGCCTTTGTAATTCTTCACGGTCTGCTTTGGACTTATCTGTCTTGAGTAAGTTTCTATCATTTGCACTTTTTGCCACATCACCATTTACCCCCTTTTCTAGATCATTTATGAATATGTTGAACATCACTAGTCCCCGTACAGATCCCTGGGGGACACCACTGTTTACCTCTCTCCATTCTGAATATTGACCATTTATTCCTATCCTTTGCTTCCTGTCTTTTAAGTTACTGATCCATGAGAGGACTTTCCCTCTTATCCCGTGAGTGCTTACTTTGCTTAGGACCCCCACCAAAGCCTCTTTGTCAAAGGCTTTCTGAAAGTCCAGGAACCTCATGTCTCCTGCTTTGCCCCATGGGCATTTTAACCCTCTGGACCCATTGGGTAACAGTGTGAAGTGCAGAGGGAAACTGAGGCATGCATAGAATTAATTAAAAATATTACAGAAAATTCCCACTTTATTATGCTCTGGTAGGTTTTAAACCTGATGCTGCACATGGAAATGTGTCCAACTGTCTCTCAGGCATGGGCCATGCCCCTTGTGTGCTCCTTTCTCCCCAATATCACACTTGTGACAGAGTGCTCCTAAGCAGGGCACAGCTGGGCACCTGGGAACAGAGCTGAGCCTCCCCTGAGCACAGCCAAGGTCACTGACTCTCAGGAGAACTGGTGGCTTTCTTAAAGTCCCAGCTCCTGGAGTCATGTGAATTTGTGAGAATTCCAGTTTTTGCTTAGCCAATGAAGTCAGTGTCTAGCGCTCATGGCTGGGGAGCACAGTCCAGCAGCTCCATGGAGAGATGAATAAAGAATCCAAACTGATCAGTTTTGTAATCCCATGATTTTGGGGGCCTCACTTCTGAGCTCTGAAGCTGGTGATGCTGCATAGATGGTGGGCTCTATGTGCCTATTAGCTCCAAAGTACGCTAGCAACAACCAGCACAGAGATGTCCTCTGAAGTAGCTGACAGTGTTAATGAGGGGAGCTGCAAGGCTTAGCTGAGCCACTGGGTGGGAAAGGGTGGGTTGTGGGGTGGGATGCTGGGTGGGGCAGGGCAGGCTGGAGAGAGTGAGGTGGCAAGTGGGGAAGACTGATTGGACGGCGGAGGGAAGGCTGGCTGAGGGTGTCAGGGAAGGCTTGTGGGGAAGGGGGTGGGGCGGTGGCAGCAGCAGGTGCTGGAAGGAGGGTGGCAGGCACTGGGTGGGAAGTTGAGGGGGTGTTGGTTGCGGGAGGCTGGGTTGGGGGAAGCAGGTGCTGGGTGGGAAAAATTGGGGAGCTGAGACATGGGGGGCATGGGCGGTGGGCTAGGAGGCGCAAAGGCTAGGCTGGGATTGGCAGATGCCTGGCAGGGAAGGCTGGGCTGGTGGGGTGGGGAAGGCCACGGGCACTTTGCTTGGCCTTTCCACACAGCATCTGTCTGTCCAGCCCTGTTATCAGGGCGTGGCCTCGCTTGCTGATCAGTCTTCAGAGGCTGTTGCTGCAGTGCAAAGGCAATAAAGAGCTGGATTAACCTGACTGCTTCTGCTCCATGCCTCAGTGGGCATCCTGCATGAGAGCCGGCATAGGGACCCTTGCATCCTTAGCAAAGCTCCCTGCCAAGGGGTTCTCCCAGGCAGCCTTTCCTTCTGTGCCAGAGCTTTGGGGTGAGAGGAGATGGCTGCCCTGGCAGGAATCTGGGGTGAGAGGAGATGGCTGCCCTGGCACGAATCTGCGTCCCATTGATCCAACACCCTTTGTCCCTTGGGTGGCTGTTAACATCATCACGGGCTCGTCTGTGAGCCTGTGTGGGATAGAGGGCGGCTGCAGTTCATTGATCCCTCACCCTCGTTATCTGTAGCCTCTTCCTGGCCGATAAGGGGGCTCGAGGGTGAGGGCAGGGCGGGGCCTGGAGCCTGAGCTTTGGCAACCTGCCACCGACTGCCATGCCGGTGTTACGGTAACACCAGGACTCTGATTTGAACTCTGCTTCATGCTGTCACCTTGGGCCTGGAGCTTCGCCACCTGGCGTTCGCCTGAAGGTGGCGAGTGGTTTTCTTCTAATGTCTGAGCCAAATCGGTGCAGCTGTTTGAGTCCCACAAGGTGGGTCTCTACGCTGTGATGTGGAGAATGAACTCTGCGGGTGGGGCAAGGGCTCTGCTGCTGGGGCAGCGGGGGCCTACTCGCCAGGCCAGTTCTCTAAAGTCAGCCCTTGTATCTTAAGAACATAAGTGTAACCTTTCTGCCTGTCAGAGTTGGCAGCAACAAGGGCCGGGTTCAGTATCTAGGGGTTCCATTCCAATAACACAATGGAAAACCGGCTCGAGCCCCCACCCAGTGACCTGGGACAAATATATACCACCCCCGCTGGGCGCCTCCATGAGGCAATATTTCCCCTCTCGCAAGCACAGAGTCTGAGTGTAGCAAAAAGCCTTTTAATAACAGAGAGAAACAATGTGGCATTATGTTGGGGAAACACCACCAACAGGATTCATAACACAACCCATGAGCAAAAACCCCACCCCAAGTAAATTGGGGCATGTCCTTTCCCTTTGGTTCTTGAGTTCAGCAACTCAAAATCACCCAAAGTCCCGAAAGTCCAACGACCCAAAAGTCTCTGTCCCTGGTCAGGGCAGCCCCAGAGTTCAAAAGTTTATCTGCAGAGTTTTACCTCCCAACCTGGGTGGAGACTGGGGTTAAGGGGCACCTTACATGGTCCAAAGCTGATGGCCCCACCTCTCCATGGGGCTCTGCTTTGCCAGCCACCCCATGAGTTGCTCTCGGCATCCAACAAACTGCTCTGCTCCCCGAGCCGCTCTGCTCCGCTCGCCATCCCGCAACTGCTCCACCATATGTCTTCAGCCTCCCCCACTACTTAACACAACACTCAGTGATTTCAGCTCTTAGTAAGTTTAGCTCTTTCATGATTTCAGCTTCTAGTAGGGGAGCCTCAGTGTGGGTGCACCATTAGCCCAAAGTGAATTCAGCTCAGCAGCCTGTAACTAGACTCCTAATGGAATCAAAATTATAGTGGAAAGAGGAAGAAGTGCAATTAGCATGTAAGGCCCTCACGAAAGGCGGGGGGGGGGCGCATACCACCAAGTATTAATACCTGTCCCCAGCCTCTCTCCCTTCACAGAGTTTTGGAACCCATGTTCCTTGCCTAGCGAGTGAAACTTAGTTGATGGAGAGTCCCTCCATCATAACAAAAGGCCAAGTACAGTTCCATTGTCCTTGATTCCCATAATCAGGGTAATAACAATTTATTCTTCCTGCCCCAATAACAGAGACACTGGGGATCCCACAGCAGCCAAAGTGACCATTTGGGCAGCTATGGCCTCATTCTAGGCGGGCTGGGTGTGCCTATGCAAATGAGATCGGCCCCTGAAGTTCTTTTCCACAACTTGCCACACCTCACCACCAGATGTCAGGGTGGAGCTCATCCCGATTCTGCTTCCGAGAGGAAAGTGATCAGGAACAGTCAGCATGGATTCACCAAGGGCAAGTCATGCCTGACTAAACTAATTGCCTTCTATGATGAGATAACTGGCTCTGTGGATGAGGGGAAAGCAGTGGATGTGTTATTCCTTGACTTTAGCAAAGCTTTTGACACGGTGTCCCACAGTATTCTTGCCAGCAAGTTAAAGAAGTATGGGCTGGATGAACGGACTATAAGGTGGATAGAAAGCTGGCTAGATTGTTGGGCTCAGTGGGTAGTGATCAATGGCTCCATGTCTAGTTGGCAGCCAGTATCAAGTGGAGTGCCCCAAGGGTCGGTCCTGGGGCCGGTTTTGTTCAGTATCTTCATTAATGATCTGGAGGATGGCATGGATTCGTGTTTGCAAGTTTGCAGATGACACTAAACTGGGAGGAGAAGTAGATAGGCTGGAGGGTAGGGATAGGATACAGAGGGACCTAGACAAGTTGGAGGATTGTGCCAAAAGAAATCTGACGAGGTTCAACAAGGACAAGTGCAGAGTCCTGCACTTCGGAGGGAAGAATCCCATGCACCGCTGCAGACTAGGGACAGAAAGGCTCGGCAGCAGTTCTGCAGAAAAGGACCTATGGGTTACAGTGGACGAGAAGCTGGATATGAGTCAGCAGTGTGCCCTTGTTGCCAAGAAGGCCAATGGCATTTTGGGATGTATAAGTAGGGGCATTGCCAGCAGATCGAGGGACGTGATCGTTCCCCTCTACTCGACATTGGTGAGGCCTCATCTGGAGTACTGTGTCCAGTTTTGGGCCCCACACTACAAGAAAGATGTGAAAAAATTGGAAAATGTCCAGCGGAGGGCAACAAGAATGATTAGGGAACTGGAACATGTGACTTATGAGGAGAGGCTAAGGGAACTGGGATTGTTTAGTCTGCAGAAGAGAAGAAGGAGGGGGGGATTTGATAGCTGCTTTCAACTACCTGAAAGGGGGTTCCAAAGAGGATGGCTCTAGACTGTTCTCAGTGGTAGCTGATGACAGAACAAGGAGTAATGGTCTCCAGTTGCAGTGGGGGAGGTTTAGGTTGGATATTAAGAAAAACTTTTTCACTAGGAGGGTGGTGAAGCACTGGAATGGGTTACCTAGGGAGGTGGTGGAATCTCCTTCCTTAGAGGTTTTTAAGGTCAGGCTTGACAAAGCCCTGGCTGGGATGATTTAGTTGGGGATTGGTCCTGCTTTGAGCAGGGGGTTGGACTAAATGACCTCCTGAGGTCCCTTCCAACCCCGATATTCTATGATAAGTCTCTGCCTGCGCTAGAGCTTAAGTCTTTGCAGTTAATGTAACCCTTCTGAAACAGGAGGGAAGTTACTCAATGTTCCAGCTGAGGCCACGTCTATATTGGGAGCATTTTGCCAGTACAGGTAAACTAGTGTGGACATAGAAGAGCACTACTGTCCCCCACTGAATGAAGAGCCTTTATCCTTAGAAAAGAGCAAGAATACAAAGAGGACGAACCCACTGCTCAGGCTTGCTCTGCATGGCTTTTCTATCACTATAGCGATGTTGGCTAGGGGTGTGATTCCTAACCAATACAATCATACCAGGACATCATCTTAACACGTGGATGTGCTTATACCAGTACAACTAATATACACTAGCACTGGAGAGCTTAAAATAAGATACTAGACTGAGAGGACAAAAGAAAGGAGCAGATTCTCCTCTTAAATATACAGCATTCTCGCCCAGGATAGAAGACTGAGAAGAGGGACTTGCAGACAGATGTACACTGAATAGAGTTATTAGCAATATAAAAAAAGATGGCTTAGCAGCTCTCCTGCTCTGATTGCAAAGTAAAGAATTAACTGCAACATCAGATCACTTCTGCTTTGGCCAGCCAGAAGGCATCCATCTAACACTGGCTGCATTTGCTCCATGGCCTGTATTGGGAAGTAAATACCCTGGTCCCATGAGTGAACTGTTGGAAGAGAATAGGATCCGATCCCATCACTGAGCTAGGTATTCTGAAGAACCTGTTTCGCCTTTCTTCAGGGTAAATGCACTGATCTGAAGGGCATGACTAAATATGAACGGGATGCTTTTATGAAGTGGTAAATGGATGAGCGATATAAATATGAAATAAAGACGGCTTCTTCCAGCCTAATAGCAAGTGAATGCATCCTTCTAGCAAAAGGCAGCACAGCGTACTGAGCTCACCATGCATTAGCATTTACAAAAATATGATTTCCCAAGTGCATTAGAGACCTTAACATCCCATCCTACCTTCCTGCACTTTATAAGATGATAGGGAAACCAACAGGCCCTGATTTGATGATAGTTATCATAGGGACATTGTATTAACCTCTCCGGATCCAAAGCATCAACTGGAAGAGAAGGAATAAAAAGACAAAAGAAAACATTCTGTAAAACAAGATCTAAGTTCATCATCAACACAATTAACAAGAGTGGAAACATACTAGCTACTGGAGCTGCCCTCTAACGGGGTGAAGCCATCAATTTTTAATAGCCGAGACAAAAATGCTAAACTGCTAAGTTGGCACTCACTGTGTGTACCCAACCAAATTCACTTCGGATTTTGGGTGAGTGGAATGTTCAATTAAAAATGAGGAAAGCGCAATCAGTAGGGCAGAGTGGCCAGTACATATTAATGACTATACTTATGCAGAACAGTGAGCTGGAAATAAACATTACTATAAAACCCCTTGAAGCTACCAAATTAGCTAGTTTTTCAGCAGTGAAATGCTAAGGATTGGCAGAAGCACGGCATTCTGAAGTAAATCCTTTTGCATTTACCTTCAGACTCCAAGGCCATCTCTGCTGGATTAAGAAAAAAATCAAACTCAAACAAACATGTCTGGAGTTAAGGATGCAATTTGCACTATAGTGCACTTGGCCCTGTAAAGTGCAGAGGTTGGCAGGTGCTTAAGAGCCCAACACTCACTGAACATAGTGAGGGGCTAAGTCACAGGCACTTTTTGAAAATGTTCCCTCCTAGTCCATACTATGACTCAGAGACAGGCACGAATCACCTTAATCACTTAACAGTTACACAGAAGGGACAAGGTAGGGGAGGACCAACTTCTGATAGTGAGAGACACAAGCTTTCAAGCATACATAGACCGCTTCTTCAGGATTCAGTTTGTGTCCGTGCAGCAGCTTTCTTGCCATCACAAATGTGTCTCCCCTCACACCTTCCATGCTATTTATCCACGTTTGTATCAATGTACAGAGGGCATGCACAGAAGGAACATGGGCCAATGGACTGTGGGAGGTTTTCTAGATAGCTGAAAGTAAGGAGGATGGGCCAGATTGATTACATAAATCAGTATTTTTCAAACTTTTTGATACCAGGGACCAGCTTAGAATCATTGAATATCAGGGTTGGAAGGGACCTCAGGAGGTCATCTAGTCCAACCCCCTGCTCAGCACAAGACCAACACCAACTAAATCATCCAAGCCAAGACTTTGTCAAGCCGGGCCTTAAAAACCTCTAAGGATGGAGTTTCCACCATCTCCCTAGGTAACCCATTCCAGTGTTTCACCACCCTCCTAGTGAAATAGTGTTTCCTAATATCCAACCTAGACCTCCCCCACTGCAACTTGAGACCATTGCTTCTTGTTCTGTCATCTGCCACCACTTTGAACAGCCTAGCTCCATCCTCTTTGGAACCCCCTTTCAGGTAGTTAAAGGCTGCTATCAAATTCCCCCTCACTCTTCTCTTCTGCAGACTAAATAACCCCAGTTCCCTCAGCCTCTCCTCATAAGGCATGTGCCCCAGCTCCTTAATAATTTCCGTTGCCCTCCGCTGGACTCCCTCCAATTTGTCCACATCCTTTCTCTAGTGGGGGGACCGAAACTGGACGCAACACTCCAGGTGTGGCCTCACCAGTGCCAAATGGAGGGGAATAACCACTTCCCTCAATCTGCTGGCAATGCTCCTACTAATACAGCTCAATATACCATTGGCCTTCTTGGCAACAAGGGCACACTGCTGACTCTTATCCAGCTCCTCATCCACTGTAATCCCCAGGTCCTTTTCTGCAGAACTGCTGCTTAGCCAGTTGGTCCCCTGTCTGTAGCAGTGCATGGGATTTCCTTCCTTCCTTCCTTCCTTCCTTCTTTCCTTCCTTCCTTCCTTCCTTCCTTCCTAAGTGCAGAACTCTGCACTTGTCCTTGTTGAACCTTATCAGATTTCTCTTGGCCCAATCCTCCAATTTGTCTAGGTCACTCTGGACCTTTCCCTACCCTCCAGTGTATCTACTTCTCCTCCCAGTTTAGTGTCACAAATGGCTACTTGTGATGAAGTGGAAAGTGTCTTAGTGTTTGTATGAATACTGTGCACACCTCAGTTTTCCCTATGTGTTGCACAAGTATCTAGGTGGTGGGATAAGGGTGTGTGACCTTTGCAGATACCCCGAGAGGGAAGGTGCAAGTGCCTTCTAGCTCCCTGGGCCCAGACAATAGATGTATCTTGGCAACTGATTGCCGGGCCGCATCCTCTGCAAGAGCCAGCTGGAGGAATTGGAGAACAAAGGGAGGTGGAGGCCAGGTGACCGGTTTGCCTGGGGAACAGCATACAGGATGGAGGAGGGGCAACTGGGTGTGACTGAAGGTGGGCTGCTGGAGGCTGGTCAGACTCCTGGTTTGGGACTCAGGAGGACAGCCCATGGCTCTGGGTCTCCTCAAGATGAACTTTGCTGTAACTTCCTGCTTTCTGTGCTAACAAGATTCTGCTCTATGCTGTGTTCCAGACGACTAATAAACCCTTCTGTTTTACACCGCTGGCTGAAAGTCACTCCTGACTGCTGAAGTCGGGGGTGCATGGCCCCTTTGGAGGGCGTGTAAGGTTTCCCCAGGTATCCTATTCAGGTGGCTCACTGCAGGGAGCTTATGGCGTGAGACAGGGATGCTGAATGCTCCGAGGTCAGACCAAGGAGAAGCTGAAGCCCAGGAGGCTTGTCCTAGTGAGAGTGTGCCCCGAGGGATAGTCACACTGCAAGAGGGTCCTGGTCCGGGGGCTAGTCTTCACCAGACTCACTGCAGCTGCGCTAATGTAGGGCAGTAGTGTAAACGCACTATGAAGACCAGAGAGCGCTTTCCTGTCAGCATAATTACTCCACCTCAGCGAAAGGTGGAAGCTATGACAGAATGAGAGTGTGTCCCACTGACTTAGCGCCGGTGCGGACAGCTCGGGGGGTGGCTTTTTCATATCCGTGACCGACATAAGTTACATCAACTTAAGCGGAAGCATAGACAAGCCCTGAACTTCATTCAGTGGTTCCAGAGCACCAAGCCCGTGCATCCATGAACTACTATGGGGGGAAAAAGTCCCCAATGCCTCAAACCAACACTGTATATCTGGCTATGCCTCTGGAGAGGGCAGCACCCTTACCTGACCATGGTACTAATTAGGGCTGTCAATTAATCACAGTTAACTCACGCGATTAACTCAAAAAAAATTATTAAAAAAATGAATCGCACAGTTACATTTCAATTGGTATTCTATTGCGTATTACACATTTGTGGATGTTTTCTACATTTTCAAATATATTGATTTCAGTTACAACACAGAATACAAAAGGTACAGTGCTCACTCCATTCTATTTATTGCAAATATTTGCACTGTAAAAATGATAAACAAAAGAAATCCCATTTTTCAATTCACCTCATACAAGTACTGAAGTGCAATCTCTTTATCGTGAAAGTGCAACTTACAAATGTAGATTTTTTTGTTACATAACTGCACCCAAAAACAAACCAATGTAAAACTTTAGACCTTACAAGTCTACTCACTCCTACTTCTCGTTCAGTCAATCACAGAGAGAAACAAGTCTGTTGACATTTATGGGAGATATGCTGCCCACTTCTTATTCACAATGTCACCTGAAAGTGAGAACAGGCGTTTGTATGGCACTTTTGTAGCTGGCAATGCAAGGTATTTACATGCCAGAGATGCTGAACATTCGTATGCCCCTTCCTGCCTCGGCCACTGTTCCAGAGGACGTGCTTCCATGCGGATGGCACTTGTTAAAAAAATTATGGGTTAAATAACGTGTGACTGAACTCCTTGGGGGAGAGCGGTGCCCCCCCTGCACTGTTTCACCGCACGCTGCCACAGATTTCCTGTTATAGCAGTCGCGGATGATGACCCAGCAAATGATGTTCATTTGAAGAACACTTTCCCTGCAGATCTGACCAAACACAAAGAAGGTACCAATCTGAGATTTCTAAAGATAGCTCCAGTACTCGACCCAAGGTTTAAGAATCTGAAGTGCCTTCCAAAATCTGAGAGGGTCGAGGTGTGGAGCATGCTTTCAGAAGTCTTAAAAGAGCAATACTCCAATGTGGAAATTACAGATCCAAACCACCAAAAGAGAAAATCAACCTTCTGCTGGTGGTATCCAACTCAGATGATGAAAGTGAACATGTGTTGGGCCACACTGCTTTGGATCGTTATTGAGCAGAACTCATCATCAGCATGGATACATTATCTCCTGCAAATGTAAACAAACTTGTTTGTCTTAGCAATTGGCTGAACAAGAAGTAAGACTGAGTGTACTTGTAGGCTCTAAAGTTTTACATTGTTTTGTCTGAGAATGCAATTTTTTTGTACATAATTCTACATTTGTGAGTTCTACTTTCATGATAAAGAGATTGCACTATATTGCTTGTATTAGGTCAAGTGAAAAACACTATTTCTTTTGTTTTTTTGTACTGTAAAAATATTTGTAATAAAAAATAAATATAAGTGAGCACTGTACACTTTGTATTCTGTGTTGTAATTGAAATAAATATGTTTGAAAATGTAGAAAACATCCACAAATATTTAAATGGTATTCTATTATTTTTAAGTGCGTGATTACATTTTTTAATTGCTTGACAGCCCTAGTACTAACAGGATATTAACCATGTTGCGTCTGTAGCAAAACGCATTTTGGAGCCAGCCACTGGTAATAAAGTCAATTATGAATTATGGCAAGGACAGGGCCTTAATAAGAACAGTCACTTCACTGGGATGATCCCCAGGAAACTGATTTAGGCCCTGGATGCACAAGACATGACTGTAGCTTTATAACCAGTTTGTACCCCACACAGCAAATTTGATCTGCTAGTTGGATCCTCCATTTCTCCAGACCACAGACATGCTGCAGCTGGGGGACATAGTCCACTAGGTCAATGTGGGAACCCACAAACCATGATGCACACTGTGGAGGACTGCAAAATGGCAACTTCCTGGAGGTCTTCATGCCTTGAACATGACTGATAAGAAGGCTGCGGCACCTTAGAGACTAACCAATTTATTTGAGCATAAGCAGAATTAATATCATATTGCCTCTATATAAATCCACACTACATTCCTATCTTGAATACTGTGTGCAGATGTGGTCGCCCCATCTCAAAAAGATATCTTGGAAATGGAAAAGATACAGAAAGGGGCAACAAATATTATTAGGGGTATGGAACAGCTTCCTTAGAAGAAGAGAGAAGACTGGGACTTTTCAGCTTGGAAAAGAGATGACTAAGGGGGTGAAAGTAACTAAGGAAGTGTTATTTCTGCTTCTCATAACACAAGAACTAGAGGTCATCAAATGAAATTAATAGGCAACAGGTTTAAAACAAACAAAAGGAAGTATTTCTTCACACAATGCACAGTCAACCTGTGGAACTCCTTGCCAGAGGAAGTTGTGAAAACCAAGACTATAACAGGGTTTAAAAAAGAACTAGATAAGTTCATGAATTAGTCAGGATGAGCAGGGATGCAAAACCAAGCTCTGAAGTGTACCTAGGCTCTATTTGCCAGAAGCTGGGAATGGGCCAACACTAGGTAAGGAGGAATTCTAGGCTACCCTGAGCTGTATGGTTATGACACTATCTGACCCCCCTGCTGGATCCCAAGGCCATAGAGCCATTCAGCCAAATGGATGGTATTGAGATGGGGGACTATGACCTGTTCAAACAGGCTTTGCTGCTGAAGTTTGAACTGACCCCCGAGGCGTACAGGAAACAATTCCGGGGTGTACGCAAGACCCCAGGTGTCACTTACAAGGAGGTCACCAATCTGCTGGGGGAATATCTCCATAGGTAGGGGAAGGGCACAGGGGCCACTACCACAGCGGAGGTGTGTAACCCGGTGGGGTTGGGGCAGCTGTATGACATCTGCCCTCCAGACCTGAAGATGTGGTTAGTGGACCGGAAGGCTAAAGATCTGCGCAGTGCAGGGGCACTAGTGGATGAGTTTGTGAACAGCAGATAGGGGGCAGGAGGGAGACTGGATGGAGCTGCAGGAGGATCCCTCCTTAGAGAAGCTGAGGGCCCTTGCTGGCCACAATGGTGCAGGATCCCAGGGGGAGGACCGCCGGGAGAGATTCCTGTGGGAGAAGGGATTCCTGTACCAGGAATGGGCTGGTTCAGGGCCAACTGAACCTTGGAAAGCCAGGAGGCAATTGGTGGTCCTCCAGAGGTACCACCACACCATTCCCCTTTCAGGGCATCTGACGCACCAGGCAGAGGCTGCTGCAGAACTTTTAGTGGCCCGGGGACTTTGACGCCGTCCAACAGTATTGCAGGGCCTGGGACTCCTGCCAGAGGGTGGGGAAGGGCCAGGATAAGTGTAAAGCAGCTCTGAGACCTCTGCCCATCATAGAGGAGCCTTTCCAGAGGGTGGCCATGGACATAGTGGGGCCCCTCAGCAGGGCAACCCGGTCGGGGAAGAAATACATTCTGGTGGTGGTAGATTTCGCTATGCGCTACCCCGAGGCAGTGGCCATGTCGTCTATGGAGGCAGACACCGTGGCAGATGCGCTGCTCACCATTTTCAGCAGAGTGGGGTTCCCCCAGGAGGTCCTTACAGACCAGAGGTCCAACTTCATGTCAGTCAACCCTGCTCCAGTGCTTGTGGGAGAAGTGTGGGGTCCGACACACCTGGGCCTCGGCGTGTCACCCTCAGTCCAACGGGCTGGGGGAGAGGTTCAACGGGACCCTAAAGATGATGCTGAAAACCTTTATGGACCAGCACCCACAGGACTGGGAGAAGTATTTAACCCACCTGCTGCTCACATACAGGGAAGTGCCCCAGGAATCCACAGGGTTTTCCCCTTTCAAGTTGTTGAGGAGGGTGAGGAGACCCTTCGACTTGATGAGGGACGAGTGCGGGGGGAAGGCCTCCCCCGATGGAGTATGTACTGACCTTTCTGGAAAAGCTTGCGGAGCTCATGGGCTTGGCCAGGGGAAACCTAGCCAGGGCACAGAGGAAGCAGAAGGTCTGGTACAACCGCTCAGCACGTGCCTGCTTCTAGGCTACCAGGGACCAGGAGATACTTCTCATCCCCATGAGGAAGCACAAGCTGCAAGCTGCCTGGGACGGCCCCTTCAAGGTCATCAGACAGGTAAATGAAGTGAAATATGTAGTGGAACTGTCCATCCGGGCACACCGCCACTGGGTGCACCATGTCAACATGATGAAGCCATACTGGGACAGGGAGAAGTTGGGGCTGGCTGGGTGTGGGCAGTGGGAGGAGAAGGGAGAGGATCCCCTGGTGGGACTCCTCCCTGAGGTGGGGGCTGACCCCTCGCTGGAATCAATTCTCCTCTCAGACCAGCTAACCCCTGCGCCACGGGCAGAGATCAGAGACGTGCTGCCTTCACACCGGCAGCTGTTCTCCAGCCGGCCTGGGCTCACTAACCTGGCTGTTCACTGGGCGGAAACAGGAGCCAATCTTCCCATCAGGTGTTCCCCATTCAGGGTCACTAGGAAAACAGCCCAGGACCTGGAGAGAGAGGTTGGAGACATGCTGGCTTTAGTGGTGATCCAGCCGTCCTCCAGCCCCTGGGCCTCTCCCATGGTGCTGGTCCCCAAGAAGGACGGATCGATCCGGTTCTGTGTGGATATGGGAAGTTCAGTGCCATCACCGTGTCCGATGCCTACCACCGATAAAATCTCTAGACTAGTTGGGGGGGCGCTGATGTGATGAGGTGGGACTGTTCTTAATGGTTCCTCTGAATAGTGTGGGGGTGCCTCAGTTTCCCTATGCAGTTCTTAAGTATCTAGGTGGTGGGATAAGGGTGTATGATCACTGCAGAGCCCTAGAGGGCAGGTGTGTGCAGGAGTCTGGACACAGAGAATGGCTGACACCCTGTTTCCTGGCCACTGATGGCCTGGGCCCTTCCCCCCTGCAGGGTGAGAGCTAAAGGGTTGGAGAACAAGGGAATCAGGTGACCTCCTGGCCCGGGAAAGGAACAAAGCCCAGAAGAGGAGGGGCTGGAGGGAGTTTCAGTTTGGGGCTGGCTGGGACATGGAGTGAAGGGCAGACGTGGTTGTCTGGCTCACTGCCCCCCAAAATGGACCCAGCTGAGGGGTCCTGTTCTCTGCACCTACAAGCTCTGTTTTAGACCATGTTCCTGTCGTTTAATAAACCTCTGTTTTACTGGCTGGCTGAGAGTCACATCTGACTGCAAAGTTGGGGTGGAGGACCCTCTGGCTTCCCCAGGAGCCCCGCCTGAGCGGACTCACTGTGGGAAGCGCACGGAGGGGCAGAGGATGCTGAATGCTCCGAGGTCAGACCCAGGAAGCTGTGTGAGCTGTGTGTCCTGCAGACAGTCTGCTCACAGACAGGAGACTTCCCCAGAGTCCTGACTGGCTTCATGGGGAGCAGTTCCAGAGCATCGTCCGGGGACTCCATGACAGCTATCAAATCCCCCCTCACTCTTCTCTTCTGCAGACAAAATAACCACAGTTCCCTCAGCCTCTCCCCATAAGTCACATGCCCCAGCTCCCTACTCATTTTCATTTCCCTCCACTGGACTCTCTCCAATTTGTCCGCATCCTTTCTGTAGTGGGGGCCCAAAACTGGACGCAATACTCCAGATGAGGCCCTCACCAGTGCTGAATAGAGGGGAATAATCACTTCCCTCGATCTGTGGGCAATGCTCCTTCTAATGCAGCCCAATATGCTGTTAGCCTTCTTGGCAACACGGGCACACTGCTGACTCATCTCCAGCTTCTCATCTGCTGTAACCCCAGGTCCTTTTCTGCAGGTCCTTTTCACCAGTTCCTTATCCACCTTTCAATTCTCATAGTAGACCCCATCTTCTCCAATTGAACTAATAATTTCCCAATTGTATCAAATGCCTCACTGACATCCAGGTAGATTAGATCATTGGTTCTCAAACTGGGGGTCACAACCCGGTTAAGTGGGAGGGTCACGAGCCCCGACCCCAGCACGCAGCTGTAAGTTGCGAGCCCCGACCCCTGCGCCAGGCTGTCAGCTCTGACCCCTGTGTGGAGCTGCGGGGCTACGAGCCCCAACCCGGGCACACGGCTGTGGGTCCTGACCCCTGTGCTAGGCTGTGAGCCCTGACCCCGGTGTGCGGCTGTGAGTCCCGACCCCGACCCCTGCGCCGGGCTGTGAGCCACGACCCTGGTGTGCAGCTGTGAGTCCTGACCCCAACCCCTGGGCCGGGTTGTGAGCCCCGACCCCGACAAGGAATCGTGGTTGTGAGCACCGACTCCAACCCCCATACAGGGCTGCAAGCCCAGACCCCAACCCTGGCCAGGAGCAGGGCTGTGATCCCTGAGTCCAACTGCCACATGGGGTTGCAAGTCCTGACCCCAACCAGGAGTGGGGCTATGAGCCCTGAGCTGGGGCATCCAGGAGGCTGTGAGCCCCGATCCCTGTAATGGGGTTTCAGGCGGAGCCCGGCCATGCTGAGGGTTATCAGCCGGGAGCACACACAGGGTTGTCAGCCCCGAGCCCCGCCACCCTCTGTGTTTTAGTCTTAATTTAAAAGCAGTGAGTAAAGGTAAATTCATTTTAAGCCATAGGGTTTAAATTTAGTATTTAACATAGTGTTAAATATCAAAAATGCGTTTTTAATTTTTAAGAGGGGGGTCGCACTCAGAGGCTTGGTGTTCGAAAGGGGTCACCAACACAAAAAGTTTGAGAACCACTGGATTAGATCTACTGCATTTCCTTTGTCTAAAACCTCAGTTATCTTCGCAGAGAAACAGATCAGGTTGGCCTGGCAGGACCCACCGATTGTAAAACCAGGTGATATTTTATCCCAGTTACCGTTCACCTCTTTGTCCTTCATTACTTTCTCTCTCAAAATTTGTCCCAAGACCTGGCAGACAGTTGAGGTCAAATTAAAAGGCCTGTAGATACCTGGACCACGTTTTTTTCCATTTCTTAAAAATAGGAACTATATTAGCAATTCTCCACTCCCCCGCCCCGAGTTTACAGAGTCATCAGAAATCCTTGCTATTGGGCTTGCAATTCCATGTGCCAGTCCCCTTACTCTGCATGGATGGAGCTTATGGGGTGCTAGGGGCTGCAGTGAGTGGGGTGGGAGGACCCTGTAGGGGGCACTCGCCCCTTCTAGTCTGTGCCGGCCCCAGCATAGTGCTCAATTTGTGCTATTTTGGGGGTTGTAAATCTAAGCTCCTGAGCACTTGTCACTAAGGAGCCCATGTGCAGTGCAGCCTGGTCATAGAATCATAGAATATCAGGGTTGGAAGGGAGCTCAGGAGGTCATCTAGTCCAACCCCCTGCTCAAAGCAGGGCCAATCCCCAATTTTTGCCCCAGATCCCTAAATGGCCCCCTCAAGGACTGAACTCACAACCCTGGGTTTAGCAGGCCAATGCTCAAACCACTGAGCTATCCCTTCCCCCTGGCTCCCTGGCCGAGATCCCCACGCTCTGTGCAGCACAGTGCAACTAGATGTGGGATTCTTCACTTGTTCTAATCTACTGTGCTGTGTGGCTGTTAAACAGCTGCTCCGTCCCACCCCAGAGGTGCCTGCATCTCAGTGCTGGGCAAAGGATCCCTGTATAAATAGCCCCTGTGCCCCACCCCAGAAGTGGCTACATCTCAACCCCAGGGATGAACTGAGTGACTGGAATACAAGTGACTCTAGTCCTGGGAGTGACCAGGGCTGCTGGGCCTCTTGCCAGGGAGGTGGGCAAGAGATTGGGGCCCTGAGGTGGTGCAAAGCCGGGGCCGAGATTCTTCTGGCCGTGGGAGCCCAGTGACTCAATCAGTGCCCTGCTCCCAGCCAGCCCTCCCCATTCACCGAGCCCTTCGTGCCAGCCATGTCGCTCTGAGGCGCAGTAGGTGCCACTCGATAGGTCACCTACAATCACACGGTTTCTTTTCGCTGTCTCAACTGGGCAACGGGTAATGAGAGGTAGATAACGGATTCTCCAGGCCAGGACTACAGACCTGCTCCCCCGCTGCGCCAGGGATGCCCCACTGGTCCCATCTCTGCCCCAAGAGCCTCCCCCTGCAGTCCCTGGCAGGGAAGGGATTGCCCCACTGCCAGCGCCCAGCAGGCCTATGTGTGACATGAGTTTGGGGGTCTCAACCCCGTCCCTAGGGGGTGGGTCCATGCTCTGACGGGGATTAGCTGACAGCCAAGGACTGGCCAAGAGTGCCCTCCCCGCCTTCTCGGGCAGGGCAAGGGGTGGAGTCCAGAGTGATCTGCTGTGGGGCCCAGGCCCTCAGTCTCTGGGGCTGGCAGCACTGCCCCAGCAATGAACTTCCCCCAGGGGCAGGGAGCAGCTGCCGGGTCCAAAGCATCCCAGCAAACACTGGCCATTCGGCACCAGCCAGGGGAAGGTCTCGCACCCAGGCCATTCTGGATCAGAAGCGTGTGTGGGGAGATGGGAGATGAACACGGACCCCTCTCCAAACTCCCAGCAGCCCCCAGGGCCTCGTCCCTGCGATCCCTCTACCGCCATGGGCACAGGGACCCTCAGCCACCCCCGCATAGGGCCCAACAGTGGGGAACCCAGCCCCTTACCTGGCTGGTCCCTCCCATGGCCTTGACGCTGGCCCCAGTTCAGCCCCGTTCCCCCACTCTGCAGGGCTCTGGAGAAGCCTCCACTGGCAGCTTTGCCGCTGGCGCTCTGTGGCAGCTCCTGCCGAGGCCCCAGGGCCCAGGTCGGGCAGCGCTGCCCTCCCAGGGGGCTCGTTAGCCAGGGCCATGCAGAAGCCTGGGGCCCAAAGGCCAACCATGGCTCCCCAGCCGGGAGCGGGTTTCCTTGACACCTGGGTACCCCAGGGGGCCAGATCCTAAAGAGCAGGAGGGAAAGATGCAGAAAGAGGAGAGCTGTGCCCGGGGCCGTGGAGCAGGGGGATGGGACAGAGCGACGTTTAAACCAGAGGGGCGGAGGGCGCATCCCCATCTTCCTCAGAGCCCTGGGCTGGCCTGTGCCCCCTGGCCCCAGGGGTGGGGGCTGGAAAGTGACTTGCCTTGCCCCAGAGTGCCAAGGCCACTGGCTGTACCGGAGAGACAGGGCAGCTGCAGGAAACCGCCCCCCTCCCCCCTCCCCCCCCCGAGCTGGGCTCCGTGGGGCCAGGATTCAGGCCTGGGGAGCTTTGGGCCTTGTGGAAGGGACTCCAGCACTGGGGAAAGGGCCAGCTCGACTGCCCCAGAGCCCAAGGCTTGCGTCACACCCCCATCCCCCACGCCAACGGCCCTGCCCTGAAGGGACCCATCTAGGGGCAGAGCGGAGCTCAGGCTCTAGCCCCAGCGTGCCAGTCCCACAGCCGGCAGGCAACGCGGGTGCTGTCCCAACAGGAACTGGACTGAGCCCCTCTCCACAGCCACCACCCACTGTCAGACACTGCTCCCCTGGGACAGATTCGAACCCGTGCCCCAGAGAGGAGAGACGCCCCCTACCCCCGCCAGCCCAGAATATTATTATTCATCTTACATAGCACTGTCCAGCAAAGCACTTCCCAAAGGAGGTCAGTGTCATCATCCCCACTGTACACATGGGGAAACTGAGGCAGAGGGTAGGGAAGGGATTTGCTCAAGGTCACCCAGTGGCAGAGCCAGACATAGACCTCCAGCCTGCTGCATCCCAGTTCAGTGCTTTACCCACTAGGCCACACTGCCTCCCTTGAATCATAGAATCATAGAATATCAGGGTTGGAAGGGACCTCAGGAGGTCATTTAGTCCAACCCCCTGCTCAAAGCAGGACCAATCCCCAATTAAATCATCCCAGCCAGGGCTTTGTCAAGCCTGACCTTAAAAACTTCTAAGGAAGGAGATTCTACCACCTCCCTAGGTAACGCATTCCAGTGTTTCACCACCCTCCTAGTGAAAAAGTTTTTCCTAATATCCAACCTAAACCTCCGCCACTGCAACTTGAGACCATTACTCCTTGTCCTGTCATCTTCTAAAAGAAAACTCTGTGGCCATAGCTCGGGAGCGGCTTTCCCTCCACGCACTGCCAGAGGAAGCCATGAGATGTTTAGTATTGTCTGTCCCAAGTGTGGGGAGGCACGAGCCACCCCGGGTCCCACACAGGTGCCTCTGTCCAGATGGCACGAAGGCCGAGTGGGCCCATCAGCTTTGGTGCCCCTCTTGCGCCCCAACATTCAGAAGTCACTAGTCAGGCCTCAAAATCATGAGATTTGCTTAAAAAATCACAAGATTTTAATATTTGTTTGCATTCTGGCGTGGCTGTGTTTGGGAGGTGCGAGGTCTGGGGCTTCTCCTCCACGCCGAGGGTGGGCACTTTATCTAACGAAAACGAAGATTCTTCGTTACTGGTCCCATTCCAACTCACCCACTGCTGAGCTCACCATGCAATGATGGGCGTTGGCAACGCTGGCCATTTAAGGGTTAAAGTGTGACAGGGTTTTGGTCTACCCTGGCACTAGAAGGGCAGCAGGAAGAGCAGCAGCCCCACAATTGAGCTGCCTTGGAAATTTGGGGGTGTGTGTGGAACCCTTATGTTTTCACCCCTTGCAAAAAATTTTCAAAAGCCAAAAATGTCTATGTGTGTGTGTGTGTGGTTTTTTTCATCCCCTCCCATCCACTTTCCAGTGGCAAATGAGAAAAGGACAAAGGGCAGAGAAATGGGGGAGGGAGGGGTAATTTTTCGAAGGCTTTTTTTAAATTGCTCATCAAAAACCTGAAATGTTTAGAAAGAAGCAAATTTTTTCTTCAACACTGTCAAGAAAAAGGCCAATTTACCAACAAAAAAGCTCAGGCTTTAGTTAAAAAAGGAGCGAAAGAAGCAGGGCTGAAATAGGTACAGAATATAATGAAAGGAGGGGGGTGCTCCTATTTGCCCCCCCTTCACCTGCCCCAGTGTTACAAGAACAATGGGACGCTCTGTGAAAGCAAATGTCAAGGGAAGTTACATAGTTAGCCAGGGGAACTCACTGCCACTAGATGTCACTGACATTGCGAGCCTGGCAGGATTTAGACATGGATGGTGGGGGTGGGGGAGCAAGGGTGTCAGGACAGAATTTAGAAAACAGGGCACAAGGCCACTGCTGACTGTCAGGATGAGGGAGATATGCCCCCCTCCCCCGAATGGCTAGGCAGCAGTTCTGTGGAAAAGGACCTAGGGGTGACAGTGGACGAGAAGCTGGATATGAGTCAGCAGTGTGCCCTTGTTGCCAAGGAGGCCAATGGCATTTTGGGATGTATAAGTAGGGGCATAGCGAGCAGATCGAGGGACGTGATCCTTCCCCTCTATTCGACATTGGTGAGGCCTCATCTGGAGTACTGTGTCCAGTTTTGGGCCCCACACTTCAAGAAGGATGTGGATAAATTGGAGAGAGTCCAGCGAAGGGCAACAAAAATGATTAGGGGACTGGAACACATGAGTTATGAGGAGAGGCTGAGGGAGCTGGGATTGTTTAGCCTGCAGAAGAGAAGAATGAGGGGGGATTTGATAGCTGCTTTCAACTACCTGAAAGGGGGTTCCAAAGAGGATGGCTCTAGACTGTTCTCAATGGTAGCAGATGACAGAACGAGGAGTAATGGTCTCAAGTTGCAGTGGGGGAGGTTTAGATTGGATATTAGGAAAAACTTTTTCACTAAGAGGGTGGTGAAACAGTGGAATGCGTTACCTAGGGAGGTGGTAGAATCTCCTTCCTTAGAGGTTTTTAAGGTCAGGCTTGACAAAGCCCTGGCTGGGATGATTTAACTGGGAATTGGTCCTGCTTTGAGCAGGGGGTTGGACTAGATGACCTTCTGGGGTCCCTTCCAACCCTGATATTCTATGATTCTATGATTCTATGACTGGTTATGTCATCATTAGCCACTAGAGGGGGTTCTTGCACCTTCCTCTGAAGTCGCTGGTGCTGGGGTGGCTGGCCCCATTGATCTGATTTGGGGAAGGAGGCAGCAGGGAGAGGGCAGGGTACTGGGCTAGATGGGTCCTGTGACGCTAGCAGACCAGGTGCCAGCTCATGCCCAGGCCTCACTGAACACTGACAAATGCAGAGCTTGACCCAGCCTGTGTGTTAGCCGTGTTAAAACAGCTGCTGATCAGCGTGTGTGGAGTGTTTCAACTTGTGGAATTGCTTGCAGGATTGATCTCTCCCATAACCTCTGTAGCCCGTGGTATAAAGTCAGAATGAATGTTTGCATCATAAACCTCTGTAACTGCTCTACACCACTGAGTTTGCAAGGCAGCTTACGTCCACCTAACACTGCGTCTACACTAAAATTTGGCTCCCGCTGATGTAACTCACCTGCTTTGCCGACTTAATCATGCCACTTCCCCCAGTCAGCGTAGTTAGGTCAATGCAGTGTCAGTGTACATACTGCGTTGCTTACATCGACTGTCCCGCAATGCCCCACACTGACAGTACAATCGATACCACACACCACAGACACAAAGAGCCAGGTGTACACACACACAAGTGCTGTAACTACTGTGGCGGCTGCATGCAGGGCGATTTGATTTTGTAGTGTAGCCGTGGCCTGTGTAACTCCCCCAACAGGGGAGAAGCATGAATTAGTGTAAAGTGCTGGGCCTGCCCATTGAAACCAAACGAGCCATTGCGAAACATCTTACTGATTGCCTCTGTTGTTAGATATTTCACTGCATGTGTGTGTGTTCTCCCTGTGTGCTGCCCCAGCTCTGTGCAGACAGCCAGCACAGCAGACCTTGAGTGAACCGCCCAATGACCACAAGATCCGTTAAGGGACGAAGGCACCTGGCCAGGTTTATTGTTGACAAGGCATGCTAATAGCACCTGGCAGATTCTACGAGGATACTAAGACACGTATGCCTGTGACAATGGACACAGCTCAGTGAATGGCGGGACTTTCCATTGCCCCCTTGGCTGGACCAACACATTCTCTCAGAGATGCCCTGATACAAACAAGCCGCCCCTCTGACTTAGATACTGCCCTCTGACCTGGCTAGTTATTGTCCATTTTTTTTTGGTACATGTTGGTTTGATTAAAACATTTGTATTTATTACGTTGCTATTTGACCGTATCTTTTAGGAGGGCTCAGTGTGTTCCTGTTATCCTTGGGGAATGTTTTTGTGCCATTCTTGATATCATGGTTTTTGTACCACGCTTCTGGAATGTGTTTCTGTGAGTCCTTTGTGGCGAGCACTGTCCAGGACTGCGTGTTTCTGCACGATCAGCGCTGGGCTGGCCAGATTCTGGGAACGTGCAAGTGGGCAGGGCCTGATGTTTGCTCACAGCAGGGAGAGGGGATACTGGGCTGGATGGGCCCTGTAGGAACCAGCCAGGCTGAGTTTCCTGCAGGGCAGAGGGAGGTGAGTGGGCCTCGTTAGATGCAGCCTGGGGGGCTGGCTGTGGTGAGGGGGTCTTGGGCTTTTGGGGGGTTCTCTGCAACAAGCTGTCTCTGTGACTGATGCTGATCACACTACGCTGCCCCCTTCTTAAAGCCCAGCCCAGCCCAGCCCAGCAGCTGGAGCCCACCCAGTAATTAGGAAATGAGATTTAATTTCAGGCAACAAAATGCCACGAAAGTGGCGGGTGAGCCGGCTTTGGGCTGTGAGGTAAGATGATAAGCAGCATCACACGGGCTGGTTGGTTGCATAATTGTGAACTTGGCTCAGGCTGGTCGCCTTCCCCACCCCCGCCCAGCCCTGGAGGTTGGGGGCCGACTCTGGGGAGGGCTGGGGAACGAGATGCTGGGTCCCTGCCCGGGAGAAGGGGTTTGCGCTGGGCATCATTCTGGGATTGCTCAGCCCCCAGCATGGCCTGGCCCAGGGCAGGGACCCAGCAGTCCATACCCACAAGGGATGGGCAGGTTGGGGACAGGGCTAGCTCAGCCTGGGTTTGGTGAACTCTGATCTTTAGACAATATTTCCCCTAGGGCCCATTGGATGCACCCGTACTGCCTACAGGGGGCACTGCTGCTGCATGGGGGTATCACCCACCCGCACCTCCTGCCTCCCACTGCCCCACCCCAAATCACCCCCTGGCACCTCCACCCATGCACTGTATACAGCTTGCAGTTACTGTAAACCTCTCCCCCTCCCTGCTACCCCCACTGCCTCCCCCCAGCCCTGCTGTAAGCCCCCCAAGTCACCCCGCTCTGCCCCAAACAATCTCCCTCCAGCAGGGTCTGCATGCAGGTCTCTGCAGGATGAGCTCTTCTGCAAGCCTGGTGCAGCTTCACCTGTCCCTGGGTCCCAGCTCCGCTCTAGTCATGATCCCCCCAATCCAGGCCCAAAGGTCTTGGGGGCCCTGGCACAGCTGGCACTGGGAGACAGGGGCATCTTGGCACCCCATTCCCACCAGCCCCCAGGGCTGGGACCAGCACAGTGATCAGCTCCCCCAGGCCCACTGCATGGGCTGATGCGTGCAGCCCTCTCCAGCTGCCCTCACCAGGGCCTGGGGCAGAGCATGGCAGAGCCAGGGCAGAGGGGCTGGGCCTGTCTGCTGGACCCACCCTCCCTCCTGGCACCGACCAGGCCCATGGCCAGCTGTCTCAGGCCTGCACCCCCCTCCTGCTTCTGGGGGCAGGCTGAGGGGTACAGTGTGTGTGGCTGGGGTGCCCCTTGCTCAAGGTGCAGGCCCGGGGTGCACACGGAGCCCCAGTGGCAGCCCAGCTGTAAGGGCAGCCATGGGGGGAGCTGTCGAGCCCACAGTCGGGCAGGTGTCTCCACCGGAGCTTTTTAATTCCGCGCCCCCAATTCGCCGCCCACCTGCCTGGCAGCCGCGCAGCAATTATCCAAATGGCTGTTAATTGCGGCTGATAATTCCCCACGGGGATCAGGGATGGAAAGCTCCGCAGCTGAGCAGATTGGGGCTGGGCCCAAGCAGCAGATCCCAGGTGCCAGGGTCTCTCACCCCGTCCACAGCAGGCACGCAGTGCTGGCCGTGCTGGTGTGCCCAGCAGGGAGACAGGAGCTGGCCCAGGGGGAGGGGAAACGGGGCCTGCTGGGCTCTACGGGACTGACCTGTGCCGGGGCACGTTCCCCAGCAGGCTGCGTGTGCAATTATTAGCAGGAGTATGGGGGGAGAGAAGGATGGGCAGAGCCAGGGGGGCTGGGAGGCAGGACTCCTGGGTTCTGTGCTGAGCTCTGGGAGGGGAGTAGGGTCATAATCATAGAGTCATAGAATCATAGAATATCAGGGTTGGAAGGGACCCCAGAAGGTCATCTAGTCCAACCCCCTGCTTGAAGCAGGACCAATTCCCAGTTAAATCATCCCAGCCAGGGCTTTGTCAAGCCTGACCTTAAAAACCTCTAAGGAAGGAGATTCTACCACCTCCCTAGGTAACGCATTCCAGTGTTTCACCACCCTCCTAGTGAAAAAGTTTTTCCTAATATCCAATCTAAACCTCCCCCACTGCAACTTGGGTCTAGGGGTTAGATCAGGGGCTGGGAGGCAGGACTCCTGGGTTCCATGCCCAGCTCTGCCCCCAAATCCATGTGAGTCACTCCCGCTCTGGGTGCCTGTTATTGAGGTTTCGTGTCACATGGGTGCTGCTGGGCATTTTCCAAGCCCCCTGGGGGGCTGGGATCGTCTTTTGCCAAGCCTGGGGCACTCTGAGGCTGGCAGGTGCGGGGGAGCCATGGCAGGGTGAGATGGGTAGGGGCACAGGAGGGGTGCAATGCAGAGTCTGGGCTGCAGGGGGGCGCATAGGCTGAGAGTGTCTGACCTGGCTGGTCCCCTCCTGCTGCGGAGAGGAACTGCATTTTCTCCCTCTGCCTGTCTCCCACCCAGGGCAGCCCCCAGCTGGGCTGGGAAGCAGCTGCCTGCCCTCCCGTGAACCAGCCAGGGGCACTGGGCTTGAAGGGGTGCTAGCCTAACGTGGCCTAGGCTAGGCCCAGATGATCACAAACAGGGCGCACCCAGCCAGGCCATCCCTGCGCCGAACCTGGCTCAGCCCAGGCCCCAACCCATGGCTACATGGCCAAGTCAGTGCCCTCCAGCCCCCGGCCCTCCCCAGCTGCCTGCAATAGCTGTGCTGCTCCCCACCCTCCACCCCTCCCGCCCCAACTGGCCTGGCTGGGACACCGCAGGTCAGGGCGGGAGGGGTCACAGGCAACCAGAGCAGTGACTCTGTGCATCCCGAAAACCTCCCAGGACCAGGGTAAGCTGGGTTTGGTCCTTGGCACAGCACAGCTCACAGGCCTGAAGCCTCCTTCCCACCTCATGGGGTGCGTGACCATGTGTGGCTGGCTGAGTGCCCCCTGGGCACCAAGGGAGCAGGGGATGGGCTGGGGGAGGGCAGGAGGGGTCACAGCCTGCGAGCAGATTGAGAGGAGAAGTTAGACAACCCCCAACCCTCATGAGTGATGGGTCTGATCCCCCACCACGGTCACCCCTGCTCTGGGCCCTGATCCCCCATAATACTCCTCCGGGACCTGGGGCAGGTCCTTGACCTGGCACTGGTCTCTCACTGTCTCCAGCTGGTGGGGGTGGGGTTGCTGAGGGCGCTAACCCCCATGCCCAGTGACTACAGAGGCAGGACGAGTCTCCGAGCTGAGCCGGGGGAGCAGGGTGCGGGAAGGGTAGGAGAATGGGGCTCTCTCACAGCCCCTCCTTGGCTCCTTTCACCCTCCAACAAGGAGGGGGGTGGGGACACTGCCACTGCACCCCCAGCTGTTGGCACAGGCTAGAGGGTGCCAGAGGGGAGCCCTGGCCTGGCTGGTGGGACGAGCCTACACAGCTGCTCACACAATGCAGGTGCCAGCCAGGGCCCCAAGGGCTGGGGGCCAGCAGCAGCCGGGGTGGCGGGACCCTGGGGCAGCTCTAGGCACAGGAGGATGGAGGAGGTGGGGGTTGGGGCAAAGGCCAAGCCCTAGAGGGGGACCAAGGAGGCAGGTGTTCTGTCCCACATCTGAGCGGGAAGCAGGGGCTAGTGGTTAGAGCAGGGGCTGGGACGCAGAGGGCTGGGTTCCAGCGCTGATTCTGGGAGGGGCAGGGGCTGGGTGGGTATGGTTCCCTGTGGGGCCAGCCTGGGGGCTGGGCCCTGGTGCTCGCTCAGTGCCTGTCCCAACCCCACACTTGATGGGGATCCCATAGCTAGCTTGGGGGAACTCCTGAGGCTCCCTCCTGGTCCCCCTGGCACATGGACCAGAGGCAGAACAAGGCACTAGGAGCAGGGGGACACAGGGAACTGTGGAGGTTCTGGGGCACGGCTGGGTGAGCCAGCACTGCACCAGCAGGGGGCGACCACAGGCCAGAGCAGAGCAGCCCCCAGGCCCTGGTCCAACAGTGAAAGGAGCAGCCACTGCCCCACCCTGCTCCCGGGTGCGGGGAGGCAGCGCTGGCCTGGTGACTCGGAGCCAGGACGCCTGGGACCTGCAGCAGGGCTGGAGGGGGAGTTGGGGAGATCCCGCTCCCTGGGCCCTCAGCCACCTGCCCCGCCCTGTGCCCTCCCTTCCCCTGCCTGTGAACAGCAGCAGAGACCTCGGCCAGCCTTTGGCAATGCACTTCATTGGCCCAGGCACATGCCCAGCAGGGCAGTAGCCGGGGGCAGGGCCAGCACTGACTTTGTGATAATGGGTGGGGGAGGGGCAGGGGCTCAGAGCTGCGAACAAACAAACTCTCCCCCTGCGCCCCCCACCCCCTGGAGGTCACTCCCAGTAAAGGAGGTCACTGCCTTTACCTGGGATCACTCCTGCCAGCGCTTGCCCCAGCACAGCCCGCCTGGCAGGCAAGAGGGAGAGGATCTCTAGGGCCCGTGGGATTCAGGGGGTGAGGCTTGGCTCAGGGCTTGATCAGACCCAAGGGGGCTGGAGCTGGCTGCCTCAGATGGAGCTGGGGCTCCAGGTGCCCAGGGCGTGGCTCTGATACCCAGGGAAAGGCAGTGGGGAGGTGTCTGCACTGGGCAGGGGCATTTGATCCAGGCCCATCAGGTGGCGAGCCCGCTCTGCCCTGCTGCTAGGGTGACCAGACAGCAAGTGTGAAAAATAGGGACAAGGGGTGGGGGGTAATAAGAGCCTAGATAAGAAAAAGCTCTGAATATCAGGACTCTCCCTATAAAATCGGGACATCTGGTCACCCTACCTGCCGCTGACCAACCCTGGACGCACCTCCTACGCAGTCCTGGCTCCACCCCCACTTACTTGGGCACTCTGACTGCAACTCCTGCTAGGACCCCTCCCCCCTTCGGGAGCCGAGGTCCCCACTGGGGGACAGGGCCAAGAGGCCAGGGTGCCAGGCTGTGATGGGAAGGGTGCAGGGACCAGGGCTGGGCCAGCACCCCAAGGCGGTGAATGGGGATGATATGGGGGCAGAAGGGGGGTTCTCTTTAATCCTTTGCAGACTGGACAGACACAGCTTGGGGCTCAGTGGCTGGGTCACAACCGCCCCAAAGCCAGATGGTGGTAGCAGCCTCTGCGTGCCCCGCATCACTAGCGGAGGGCTGACAGGAGGGGGAGGGGGAGGTGCTGTGCTTTGGGTCCCAGGCAGGGGAGGTAGGAATGGCTGAAGCTGGTAGATAATGGAGCCAGACTCTGCCCCTACCCCATCTGGGGCAGGGTGGCCACAGGGCACAAAGGGTGACAGCCCTAGAGGCTGTGCCAGAGGGAGGGAGCCTGGCCTGCCCTCTGCCCTAACAGCCAAGGAGTCATTCCCCCCCCGCCCAAGAACTGACACCGCAGCCAGGAGTAGGGGGGAAGGTGCCTTGTTGAGAAGAGGAGGTGGAGCTGGGGACAGCGAGCTGGAGCTGTGGGGGGCAGAGTCTCTGGGGGGAGGGGGCTGCCTCTAGGCCTCCTCGGGGTCCAGCTGGTTGAGGGTTTGGATGTCATCCAGGAAGCGCTTGGGGGTCAGGATGTGACTGGAACCTGGGGGAGAGAGAGGTGGTTGGCAGCGGTCGGCACAGTGGCGCGGGTATGAGGCTGGCATCACCATCACCCCCATTTTTGCAGCTGGACCCTGCTCTAGTGCAGGAGGGGAGGGACTCTCTCCTACCCCCTGTTGTTGTACCAATAAAATAAAAACCAGCAGGATCTTATTAAAGGGAAAAGGCAAAATGCCACATTTATTGTAAATATAATAAAGAAATATAAAACTCACACTGTCCTATCGTTACTTATTCCTTACTTAATTATATATATATCTATATATTCATTCATTCATTCATACCAGTTCTGCATAGGGGTTTATAGTTACCAGCCTAGAGGTTGCTCGTGACAGGGTACCGGCCAGGTAACCTGTACACGAGAGTGGAACCGAGTCCATGTCAGATGCGCATCCGATGCTCCTGAAGGGTAGTGGCAGAACTGGAGACTCAAAGTTCTCAGTCCTTAGTGTCCATTTTTATAGGAATTTCTTCCTATGCCAGTCCGTGGAATTTGCTTTGTCATATTGTTAGTCATGACTGCTCCAGGACGGCTGTCAGGTGCTCATCAGCTTTCTTCATCCTTTGAATTGGTCGGGTGGATCCCAGTTTGCCCTCCGGTGGGGTTCTCTGGTTGTCTCCACCTGGCGTCTTCTTCGGCCAATCGATGTTAAATTCCTAGGCTGGCACTTCCCTGTTTATTCAAAACCCACCATTCATTCACATACATTCCTTACTTTAATAAAAAAAACACATTTCTCATTTCACCGAGTATTGTTATTTTATTTGAGACTCCCTGTCTCTTGACATTCCTTCGGTATTGCCTTTCTTTTATTATACAAAGGTGTTATTTATTTGAGACTCCCCGTTTTTTTAACATTCCTGATCCAAACTATAGAAGGTGGGAGTCTCTATGTGACATTTCTATGAGCGCCGCTCCAATTCGCGGTTCTTCATGGGTGTTACAAACAAGCATGTCAATCTCCATTACAAAGTATCCGTTTGCAAAGTAGAGCCAATTGAACATAAAGTGAAGTTAGTTAAAAAGCATGTCAATCTCCATTACAATCAATGGAAAGCGCCAATACAGAGAAAGCAGAGTCAATTAAGCCGTTTAGTTTTACAAGCGTCCAACTTAATAACAAGTGAGAAAGTATCAATTCAGAGTCAATATGAGCGGTTTGGTTTTCCAAGCGTCCATCTTAATAACAAGTGAGAGAAAGTATCAATTTAGAGAAAGCAAAGCCAATTGAGCGGTTTGCAAGGTACGGTTTGCAAGCTTTAATACAGAATTGTAAATCAATATTGCAGATTTACAATTATGTCAAAAAGAAGAATTATAAATGCAGATTTAATAAATATTATAAATCAATATTGCAGGTTTACAATTTCTTATGAACAGAATCACAAATATTGGAATATGCCTACACTGTGGCCTGGCACCGCACCCCTCGTGCCGCTGTACCCTGCACAGCCAGGCAAGAATCCACGCGCTGACAGTGTTCCTCACCCTTGGGTCTTCGAGGGGTGTGTGCAGGGGGTGAGCCATATCCCTATGGGAGTTACTGGGGGTGTCTGACTGGGCCCCCACACATGGTCCCTGGGCAATGAGAGGCCTGGGGAGCCAGCGGCCAGGAGATCAGGTGGCTAGATACAGGCCTTGTGGGACAAGCACATCTGTTCCCAGACCCCTGGGTGCGGGAGGACAGAGGGTAGCATGGGCCCCCTGTGGGTGCTGGGCAGGCAGTTTTAGGGTCTCCCCCACCCAGGGGGTCCCAACTGTCCCTGACCTGGGCATTCCAGCCACCCTTCCCCCCAGGACTCGCCCCACTCACCGATCACCACCTCCCACTTGCCCCTGGTGGCCGGGGTCAATTCGTAGGCGCAGCGCATCTCAGACATGGACACCCCACCCAGCACGTAGATGATGAGGCGCGGGCCCATCTGGTACTCAGTCGCTGGCTTGTTCTTGTGCCAATGCCTGAAGCGGGAGCTGGGGGAGAGAGGGGCAGTGTGGATACCAGGGGCTCGCTGAGGGAATGCCAGGTGTAGGGGTGGGCACTGCCCAAAGCGGGGGCTGGGGGGAGAGAGGGGCAGTGTGGATACTAGGGGCTCGCTGAGGGAATGCCGCATGGAAGGGCAGGGCCTGGAGGAGGATGGGAGGCAGAAGGGAGTAGGGGAGGGTGGCACCTGCCCTGGGCTGGGGGTGCTGTCTAAAGCTCGTCCAGTCCCTTTCCTCTATCCTGGACCCTGGTGTGTTGAGGGACTGCTGGGGCGTGGGGGACACGGTAAGAGGGGTCCAGGGCTCCAGGCTCTTGGGCACCCCCTCCCCTGCAGAGGACAGGGCCCTGGCCATGCACTCCCAGGCACAGAGGCTCCCACACCCTGGGGTGTGTGTGTCAGGGCTCTGCTGTCCACAGCCCAGCCAGGCTCAGCCTTACCTGACAGCAGCCTGGGAGCTGGTGGTAGGGACCGGGTCTGACACGAAGGGCCACAGACTCTTGTCCAGTTTGTCCTCAAGGATGTCCTGGCAGGGGAGGACAGATCAGCAGGGGCCAAGCAGCAGGAACCTCTGACCTGGTGGCCAGCCAGGCCCCATTGGGGCGGAGGGGCTGAGATGGCTCCTCACTCAATGATTGACAGTCCCTGGGGGGGAGCAGCCTGGGGCCCACTTTCCAGGGTGGGGCATGGGGAGCCAGCAAAGAGCACGCTGACTCCTCCAGTGATGCCCCCAACTCTCCACATCCCCCTCAGCTGCTCAGTGCCCTGCTGTGACCTGCCTACCCATCCACCGTTATGGGGAGGGCGGAGACCTCCTGCAGCCGGATCCAGGGCCCCTCACTTGGGGTGGGGGAGGCAGGGGGCTGCCCTCAGTGCCCCTTCCCTGCTGCGGGCAGATCCAGGCCCTGCCTCTTGCTCCATGAGGTGTGTCCCAGCCACGCAGGGGGCCCAGGCTATGATACATCCTAATGCCACATAATAGGGGCTTTTACATTAGTCCGCTGCTTTGACTTGTACAGGGAAGCTTAAGGCCTGCCAAGCTGTGGCTGGCGCAGAAGGGGGCGCCCCTGATTGGATTATGCATGGGACTGAGGTTACTGCAACTACCTGCCCCAAAATCCCACAGGAGGAACCATCACAATGCTGGAACAGGGGCCTGGGAGCCTCCCACCTCTGATCTGCCAGGGACAGGAGCTCTGGTCGGGGGGTTAATTCTTGGCCTGGAGGAGCCCCAAGCCAGTAGGTTGAAGGCATCTAAGTGTGCCCCCCACCCCCTTGAGGAGTGCCCCACAGGACTGGGTGATGAGGGGCTCAGCCCCCAGTAAGGGTGGGGGGAAGGAGTGACCATGTCACCTTTCACAAGCTAAGCAGGTTTGGGTCCAGGCAGTGCTTGGATAGGAGACCTCTAAGGAAAAGCCACTGGGTGCTGGGAGGTGCGAGTGAGTCAGCAGAGGGTGCTCTATGACCCCAGGGAGTGGGCAGGGGGCTCTGCAGGGGGTGCTCTCCCCGGTCAGTCAGTGACCAGTACTGTGCTGCAGGAGTTCATCCTTTAGATGAATGTCACACAGCTGCTCCTCACTGGAGGTTAGACCAAGGACCCTGCCAGCCATTCAGATTCCAGTGCCAGTCACGACAGTGTGCTGCCTGGATCCTCTGCACTTCCAGCCCCACACACTGATCACCTCCTGCCCTAGACTCTTGGGCAGCGCTGCTGGGCGGCTGTTAACAGCTGCCTGCCACTCCTTAGGAAGAATTCAGCCCTGGTGAGGAACCCCTGTATATACTGCCCATACCCCACCCCAGAGCTGGCAGCATCTCAGCACCGGGTAAGACAACTCCCCTGCACTCGTGTCTATGATTTAAGACCCCTAAGGATGGCAGCAGGAGAGGACTCGCTGATGAGCCCCTCACATGGCTAGAGCCCTGCGCAGATACAAAAATGTGGATGTGCATCAGCCTGCGATCCACAAGCCGCCTTTTACCTGTATCCGCATCCACACCGGCAGCAGCTAGCGAGGGTGGGGAAGGGGTCTTGCAGGGAAGAGGCAGCGTGGAGGGGGCAGGGTCTCTAGGAGAAGGGGCAGCTTGGAGGGGGCGGGGTCTCGAGAAGGGGCAGTGTGGGGGCGGGGTCTTGAGGAGAAGGGGCAGTGTGGAGGGGGTGGGGGCTGGGGGGGGAAGGGGTTTCTCATCACGTGCCGCTCCTGGGGGGTCACGAGTGTACACGGCAGCAGCAGAGCATGTTGCATCACAGTGGGGTGGAGGGGTGGGGTGCCGGGGCCTCACCCTCTCCAATCCCAAATCCTGCTGCTCAGGAGCTGGTGGGGACACTGGTGCTGCTCGAGCTGCTGGACAGGAAGCCGCGCGGTGGGGCGAGTGGGTGCCGGACAGCCCCAACTCCGACGTGTTGCCTAGCCACTGGCTGTGGGCCGGCGGCCCCGAGTGCCCTGCGTCCCCCGGGCTGCCTGAGCCAGATGCCGCGGGCCAGGCGCTGCTGGGGAGTACAGCCCTGCACGGTTGTATCTGCAGCCAATCCACTATCCGCAGAAATGGGGCACGGATATGCAGGGCTCTACACATGGCTGCCCCCAAACCACCCCCTTGGGCCCAGCCTGCCAGGTGTGACCCCAGTCCCCAAGGCCAGGAAGCAGATGGCCCGGTACCTCCATGATGTCCTTGAGCATGGGGATCCAGTGGGAGAGCTGGTAGCTGGACTCCAGCCGCGCTTTCCTCTTCGGTCGCAGCTGCCTGCTCTGGGGGAGGAAGGGAGAGGGGGTGAGAGGCAGCAGGGAGGAGGTGCGGGCTGGGAACGGGGGCAGACAGGGAGAGCGTGGCCTACCTGAGTCGCGCCAGCCAGGCTGGCAGGGGAGAGGCAGAGAAAACAGAATGGATCACTGAGTGAGAGAGAGAGAGAGAGAGAGAGAGACTGATGGGAGAACAGAGCTGCTTCCCCTCATTCGCCGCATGGCCACCCCAAGCAGTGGTCACCAGCTCCAGCTCGCTGGCGATCTGAGGTCCTGACTCCCAGTATCCTCTGCCAGGGCAGAAGAAGTCACCCCAGATGGGGAGTAACTCGGGGTCACCCTCATATGGGGAGGGCGTCACCCCACTGTACAGGGACAGAGGCCACCTCTGTGCTGGGAGTAGGTCACTGCCATAGGGCGGCACCTCCAGGATGGCCTGGGCTCCCCTGTGCAGCACAGATCTGCCCCCTGGCATGAGTACAGCTGCTGGCCCCTGGCTCCAGTCCCTTACCCCAGGCGTGAGAGAGATGCCCAGGAACAGCATGTTGTGGATGATGTCTCTCTGCTGCTGGATGTTGGCATGCTGGATCAGCTTGGTGAGGTTCTCCTTGTCCACACCTGCACGGGGACAGACAGGTCAGCCCTAGCACCCCTGGGACGCACCCACAGCCCAGGCACACGAGTCCGTGGCCCCAGGAGTCCTAGTTCCCCGATCAAATCCTGAGATCCTGCTCTTCCCACCCCTCTCAGAGCTGGGGGTAAACCCAGGAGTCCTGGCTCCCAGGCCCCCTCTATCCCACTAGACCCCACTGCCCTCCCAGAGCTGAGCATAAAACCCAGGAGTCCTGGCTCCCAGAACCATCCGCTCTAACCCACTGAACCCCACACAGTTAATGATCGAATTTAGGTTCTTGCTGCTCCTCCCTCAACAGGTTCTCTCGGGCGCTGGGGTCAGGGGTCTCTCTAGTTCCCCCTGGCAGTGCAATGGGAGCCCCCGTCCCCCTGATCTGGGCTATTCCTATTCCTGCCTCTGCCACCTACTCCTGGCATGCTGCTCCATGCCTCAGTTTCCCCCGTGTAACATGGGGATAGTGCTTTCACCTGTGACAGGGAGGCTTGGCAAGAGCCTCAGGAATATCCCTGGGGGGACTCAACGGGAGTCACAGCAGCAGGGTGTGCACAGAGCAGGATTTTCCCTCCCCAGCGCCGCTATCAGCTCCTGAGAATAGCCCAGATCAGACTGGGGCTGCAGGCTGGAGCCAGCTCTGCTGCAGCAAGTAGCTCCGGTGGTTAACAAGCATGCTGTCAGTCTCTTCCCTGGGTAGATGGTTTGGGCAGCCAGGTGTGTGCCAGGCTCCCCTCTGGAGGCAGGCCTGTACTGCCAGCTGTGAGTTACAGAGCATCTGTGCCATGGGAGCCAGCTATCCCAGAGGGGGCCCCCCTGCCCGAGATTGGTAGCATTATCTCCCTTTTACAGATGTGGAAACTGAGGGGTAAATAGGGGAGGTGACTTGCCCAGAAGGGCTGTGGCCATTAATCCAGCCACACAGGGAATGCTATTGTTCTGCCAACCCCTCAGGATCTCCAAGGGGGTCTAGACCCCACCCCTCCCCCCGCCAGGATCTCCGAGCAGGTTCTAAATCACTCCTCCCTCCTTCTACTTCTCATGTGCTCCCCCGCGGCTCTGTCCCATGGCAAGGGCGTGGCCAGCACAGCTCGCTCACCTCTCCCATGCTGGGCTCGTATGCCTTGAACGCCTTGAGTTTGGCCAGCACAGCGTGCACCAAGTGGAAGTTATCTTCATGGTCCCTGCAGCAAAGACAAACCCTGTGGGTCAGAAACAGCTCCTCCCCCAGGGGCACATGCACTTCCTGTAGGAGGTAACCAGGTACCCTCGCCCTTTGGGCACACTCACTTCCTGTAGAGGATGGCTGGGTACTTCTCCATGGCACACTCACTTCCTATAGGGGATACCTGGGTACCCTTTCCCTGGGCACACTCACTTCCTGTAGTGGATGGCTGGATACTCCTCCAGGGTTTCACACAATGTGGCAATCTGCTCTGCCAGATTCTCCATCTGCTTGTTCTTTTCAAAAAAGCGGTAGGGGCTGAACCAGTTGTGGAAGCTCTATGGCCTGTCCAGGGAGTACACCTTGGGGACAGGGGAGAGCAGAGATCAGACCCCAGTGCCAACTGCTTGCAGCCAGGCCAGCTGTGCCCCATAGACGCGCTGTTGGATCAGGCCAGCCTGGTGGAGCTGTAGCGAGCCCCTAGTGAGGAAGAGATCCCTTTGCCAGTGCCACTCCTGTTGTGGTAGAGGGATAGCGAGCCAGAGATTCATGTACCAGCCTGGGATGAAGATGCCCCAGGTTCAGGTCCTTACTTGGCTGCAGACTCCCAGGTGTCCTCAATGTTGGGGGAAGGGGCTTGGCGACGCTTCTCGTCTGGCGAAAGCCCCAGCATAGCCACGGGCAAACCCGGCATCAAGGCGCGTCTGCCGCTGTCGCTTATTTCACTGGCCGAACAGAACGAGCCATGGGGACAAACGTGCTTGGACACCAATAAATAGTATCGGCCCATGAAGGGTTTGCTGGCGCAACGGGACGGGTGAGCCAGCATAGCCTCCTGACGGACACTCAGCTTCTACCAGCCAAAGCTTCTCTTGGCACAGCTGGCACCGGTACCCCGGATGAAATCAGCTAGAGTGGCGAAAGGACTGCTTTGCCAGCGTAACGGCACCTACCCAGGGGCTCTGCCACCACAGCTGCATCAGTTACAGGGGGATTTTTTCTCTCATGTCCCCGTAACAAACCCATACCAACAAAGCTTTTGTATGTAGACCAGGCTCATGTCTCTCTGTGCCTCAGTTTCCCCATCAATGCAATGGGGCTGACACCCCAGTCCTGCCCCTCAGGGGCAGGAGGGGGGAAATCCACTGATGACACAAGGAGGGGATGGGGTGGTTGGGTAAAGGGCAGGCGTGTAGAGTATCGGGCTGTCTTGCAGGCCTAGTATAAACCACCAGTAAGAGCTGGTAAAGCCAGGGAGGCAGGGCCCTCCTCCCCCATACATCTACCATCCCCACCAGGTGCAAGCCAGCGATTCCAGGTCTCACAGGGTGTGAGCAGCCAGCTAGTCCCTGCTGCCCTGTGCTGGCGTCAAACCCGGGGCCCTAGAAGGGAAAGGTTCCCCCGCCAAGCCACATGAACCACTAAGGGTGGGGTGTCGTACGTCACCATCCGCCGCGCGGACCTGCTCCTCCAAAGCCCGGCCACCCCTCACCCGGCTCTCGTAAGGCAGGAAGGCCATGTTGATCTCCTTGAGGGTTTTGATGACCTTGGTGATCCGTGACTTCCTCAGCTCCTTGAACAGAGGCTCAGGACAGGCTGCAAGGCAGAGGCAGTGGGTGGGAGTGACAGGCACAGGGCTCAGGACCCCCAGCACAGCGCCAGCCCCCACGGACGGGGCCAGACCGGGCACAGCAGGGGCAGTAGTGCTGCACGCCTGTGGGGAACCTGGGCGAGCCAGCAGGGCCACACAGGAGTCAACGATGAGTCCAGCCCCCCTGAACCAGAGTCATGCCGGGTTCTTGCCTTCTGCAGCATCAGCAGCGAGGGGGAGCCACAATCTCTCCTACGCAGCCCCTGTCTCACACCCTGCCCTCAGCCCCCCGGCAGGGCTGAGTGACCAGAGTGTACAACATAGGATGATGCACAAGGAGGAACAGGGACTTGGGCTCCCCCTGCCGCTGTAATGGGGAGAAGCAGATCTGACCCTGACACACTGGGTATTCTGGTGCTGTCCCATCCCCCCACCGAGTTGGGACTGATGGAGCAATGCATGCTGGGAATGGTAGCCAGAGGCCTCCTTTCTGGGCACATGCTGCAGGTGTCTGTGAGCCGTGCTGGCTGGAGGCAGGCCCGTGGGGGAGAAGGGGGGGAAGGGATAGGTGGCGTCATAGAATCATAGAATATCAGGGTTGGAAGGGACCCCAGAAGGTCATCTAGTCCAACCCCCTGCTCGAAGCAGGACCAATTCCCAGTTAAATCATCTCAGCCAGGGCTTTGTCAAGCCTGACCTCATTCGGTCTGGCCTGCTGGGGCTGCATCCCCTGCAGGAGGGCAGAGCATAATCAGGGTGCTGCGCACTGGCCTGCCGGCAGAGAGAGTCTCCCCCACCCCCAGGCTCCAGTGTGCCGCTGTCCAGGCTCCCAGCTGGGGGATCCCCCGACCCCCGATACTCACGGCTGAGGAAGAAGACGTGAACTGCCTTGTAGTTGAAGGTGGGGGTGCCCTGGAAGTCATTGATCAAAGCCTGCACCGACTGCAAAGGGGGAAGAAAGGGTGTGTCAGCACCTGCCGAGGCCCCTCCCTGCTGCTCAAATGGCCCAGCCCATGCCCAGCCCCTGGGGACTCAGGGCCTAGCATGATGCCATCAGGAGGTGGGCTGGTTTTTACCCCCCTGGCTCTGGGCTCCCTCCCCACCTGGAGCAGGGCTTGTCCCCATGTGCCCGGGACATCCTTAGGGCCCAGTCATATCTCTCGCTGCCACAGAAGTGTCCATGCCCGGCCACAGATGGGGCCTGGCATTGCCTTGCTGCTGAACTAAGTGGGCTCTGAGCAGTGCCCAGGGAACAGCTGGCCGAGCAGCAATCCCAGGCAACTACCATCAGGGCCCCCTCCCTCCCCGGGCGCCATGCTGGGCACCTGCAGCTTCGCCACGCCAGCTAGCCTGGCAGGGTGTTTGGAACCTGTTCAGACCACTCGACCAGCCATTGTGACAGGTGAGAACCTGGCTGCCCTGTCCCAAGCCCCAGGCCCCAGCTCGCAGTCCTCTCCTACAGCGCTCCCTCCGCGGGCAGCCCCTGCGGGTTCTGGGCTTCACCCTGCTCTGCCAGCGCCCCCTGCCCCTGGTCTCCCTCCACTCACCTTGCTGCTGCAGATGCAGGAGCCTCCTCCCCAACAGCCCCTGCTCCCTGAGCCTCTGCCTCATCGAGTCTCCTTCGCTTTGAGTCTCAGCTGAGGTCGCCTCTCTCCGCCTGCTGCACCTGCCCATCCAATCCCCACAGGATTGCACTGCGGAGAGGTCTGGGGGACAGTCTGTGCCTCACGTGGCAAAGAACATGAAGCCCAGCTCCGGGGAAGCAGCCTCCTAGGGAGCCCCTACTGGCCCCATTCCCATCCTGACGTTGTGCTGCGCACAGAGAAATGGAACGAGGGGAGTCTCCGTGTTCCCCTAGGAAAGCCCTGTAGGCCATTGGCCCAACATCTCCACCACCTTCCTGCCGTGCCGAATGCTCCCTCTGCCGCACCGGCCTAACCCGCTGCTCCACATCCCCCGGCCCAGTCCATGCCGGGGGCTCAATAACCTGCCTGGCCAATGGTGCATACTGCCCCATGCTTGGCACTCTCCTGCTCCTCCTCCCACCCAGGCTGATTCACTGGTCCCAGTGGTCTGATCCGGTGTGTGTGTGGGGGGGAGATATGGGGCTAGCTGGACAAGCTGGGTCTGATCCAGCGCGGTGGGAAGGCAGACATACCCAAGCCTAGCTGGGGACGGATGATGGGCTAGACAGAGCAGGGATCTGATCCAGCCTGGAAAAGCTCAGGTTCCTAATGAATCTCAAGAGGCTGGAGGGGGAGGAGCATGATATATGGATACAGCATATCCCCAGGGGGACACCAGGGCAACAGGTTCGGCCTCCTTACCTTCCATTCTCTTTCCTTCTTCACGAGGACAACGCTGAGGATCTCTGCGAGGGAAAGAGACGGGGATTAGTGGTGGGGCTCAGACGGGACGGCTGTGCCCTGAGCCAGGACCCACTGGCTGGTGGAAGGACGCCTCGGGGAAGTGGCTCAGAGACTGCTTTCAGGCCAGATAGTGTTGTGCTCCTAGCAGAGCCCCCAGTCAGCGATCGTGGTGGGGTGACAGGCTAGATGGGCCATGGGTCTGATCCCCCTTCCTTTCTGCCAGGCTGGATACGAGCACAGCTGAACTAAGGATCTGGCCCCGTGCAGGAAGAAAACAGATCCTGTCCAGCACCTCTTGACTGGAGGGGATCCAGGGACCCTCACTGTGTATGGGGGACAGCAACACAACAAAGACTTCAAATTCTGAGTCCTGCACATAGAACCCCTCCAAGGCATGCCCCACTCAGGGAACTGCTGGCCTGTCTCCTGGGCACCTTCCACAGCCCAGCTAAGCAATTAGATAGTCAGCTCTTCGGGCCAAGCACCATCTTTTTGTTGGTGATGACTGGCGCTCCTGGGCACCACTGTAATACACCTAATGAATAATGTACAACGCCTTGCAAAATGGGGCCTTGGTCCATGACTGGGACTCCTGGGTGCTACCATAATACATCTGTTTGTTTTACCCCTACGAAGCACCTGATTCTGGCTGGCCCCGTAGGGCAATAGCCCCGAGACCCTGACCTGTGCTCTCACTCTCACTCCCACTCCCGGTAGCTGGTGTGCGTGAGTGCACTGCCCAACACACTATGTTTCCCCCATAACTCAAGCAATGCCTCTCCCTACCCCACCTCTAGCCCATCAGGACTTGGCTGCTTGGTCCTAATGAGGCTCCAGGGGCTATTCTGCACCAGGACGCGCTGGCCTCCCTGCTGCTTTCCTGCAGTCCTTTACACCTGCGGCATGCGGACGCCCCGTTCACTGGGGCACGTGGGGCTCGAGTGCACGGTAAGGGGCTGGCAGCACAGACTGGATCTAGACATGGCGAAGGCAGACACAAACCTGCTTTCTCCACGCATTTCGACCCTGAACTGCAGCTACACCCCCCCCTCCCCACGCCAGCCCTGGACTGCCCCCACCAGCTGTGCCAGTGCCCCTCACTACTGACTGGAGCCCTTGCTATCCCAGCCCTGGCTCCCACCCACTCCCAGCTCCGCCAGTGCCCCTCACTCCTGTCCACAGCCCCCTGCTATGCCAGCCCTGGTCTGTCCCCCACCAGCTCTGCCTCACTCCTGACCTGCAGCTATTCCAGTCCTGGGATCCCTGCCTCACGGCTCTGCAGATGCCCCTCACTCCTGACTGCAGCCCCCTGCTATCCCAGCCCTTTGCTTACCCCCCCCATTCCCAGCTCCACCAGTGCCCCTCACTCCTGACCCGCAGCTATTCCAGTCCTGGGTTCCCCCCCTCACAGCTCTCAGATGCCCTTCACTCCTGACCCGCAGCCCCCTGCTATTCCTGTTCAGAGACCCCTCTTGAACCAGGGCAGTATGGCCCACCCCAAGTATTCAGAAGTCACATGTCAGGCCCTCCTAATTGTGCGATTTAGTGAGGAAAAGCTAAGAGAAGAGCTAAGGGTTATTAGCACCACCGGCCGTCCTGAGCTGTGGGCCACTTTTGCTCTGTCCCAGTTCTGGGGGCAACCATGGAACATCAGAACTGAATCCACTTTGCAAGGGTCTTTTAAACCCCAGGTCTGTGGTCTGGATTTAGCCACAGGCCCCGTCCACTGCAGCCTGGGCTGGAGATTCAGCAGTGGGTTGGGCTTCTGAAGTAACAGAAGTGGGTTGGGCTTCTGAAGTGTAAGGCTTTACCTTGATCTCTCCTACATTACAGCTATAGCCTACGCCAGCTCTGTGTTGGGGCCGGGCAGAAGTGTACTGCTTTACTATGTTACGAAGTGGCTATGACGTCATTTTTCTCCTTCCGCACAGCCGTTACCCGTTCTGACAGGCTGTTTATAATGCTAACTTTACTAGTTTTCAGAGGTTGTCGGGGGGGGGGGGGGGAATGTGCAAGGTGGAAGTTTCGCCTAGTGCACAAAATATCCTTGCACTGGCCCTGGTGGGAGTCATCCTGATGGAAAGAGATGACGACGATGACGCCCCCACAAAATGCAGCTCCTATGGGAGGGGGCAGCCCTTGGGGGTGGGGCAGACAGCCTCCTCCCCTTCCTGGTGTGTGACAGGCAGGCGGGGGGGAGCTCTCTGCTCCGACTGACTCCTAATCCTCCCCGAGGGTGAGACACACCCAGGAGCACCCCTCCCAGGGCTCCCCAACTGGGCCCTGCCCCCCCAGACCCACACCCAACCAGACCCTGCCCCCGACCGGCTCCACACTCAGACCCCCTGGCTCCGCACTCACTCTTGCGCACCACCGCCTTCAGTCCGGACGGGGCCATCTCCGCCTCTTGCCACGTCCCCTCGAGCCCTGTGGGTAGAAGTAGGACTCAGCTGTGTGCGGGGTGGGGCTGGAGTCAGGACTCCTGGGTCCTGCCCCGGCTCTGCTCCTGTCCTTGGGCACGCCCTGGCCTCTCCCTGCCATGCTCTGGGGAGTGTCTGTGACGCTGGACGACGGCCCCTAGTGACACTGAAATCAGTCACTGGTGGATGGGCCCGGCCCCCCCTTGTGTCACTGATGGACGGGCCCAGCCCCCCCAGTGACTGATTTCAGTATAAAGCAACTGGGGTGCTGGCGGGTCGATGTCTGCAAGGCTGAAGACGGCCGAACGCCGCAGCCCCCCACTTCTGGCGCTGCGAGGGCTGGGCCTGGGCACCAAGGGGCGGGCGCCCAGTGACAGGGCCACGCAGGTCCCCACTGAACCCCCACCTGGTCATGTGGGGCGCAGAGGGAGGCGGGGGCCTCGGGCAGGGTTAAAGCGAGGACTGGGTTGGGGTAGTGGGGCCTCAGCCCACTCCAGTCAGGGCCCCCCAGTGAGCTGCAAGTCCCCCCTCCAACCAGTGTCCCCCCCTCAGCAGTGCCCCTCGCCCCCCCCTCCACGCACCTCCCCCCTCGGTCAGGCCCCTCGCCCACCTGCACCCAGCCCCCCTCAGCCAGGCCCCGTGTTGTACCCAGGAACAGGAGCAGGTCGAATGGACCTGGCTTTGCTAAAACTTTTTGTGTAGCCTGTTGGTGTACCCCCGGAAGACCTCTGCGTACCCCCAGGGGCACCCGTAACCCTGGTTGAGAACCACTGGGTTAGAGAAACGTGTGTGTGTGTGTGTGTGTCTAGGAATCAGGACTCCTGGGGTCTATCCTGACTGCGAGCGGAGTGGGGTCTAATGGTTAGAGCAGAGAGCTGGCAGGTAGGATTCCTGGGTTCTAGTCCAGGCGATGCAACTGATTCATTCTGTGACATGGTTTGTTCTGCCTTGTCCTCCTGTGACATGTGGAGCGCAAAGACCTGCCCCAGCCCTTCCCTTCCGGCTGGGTGGTGCAGGAATTAATGTCCATAGAGCCTGGGCTCTAAGATCCTGGAGCAAAGCATCCTGGAGAAGGAATTAGTTCCCCAAGCTTGACTGGCTCCCTGCCCCATCCCTCCCTCCATTAATCAGAACGAATCCCTCATGGCAGAGCTGTTGTCTGGTTACCCGCAGTGCAGACCCAATTTATTGTGTCCTGGCTGCTGTTCAGCTCAGGTTAACAGCATGGTCTGTTTCTGTGAACTCCCCCAGAGCTTTCGAATGGAAGTGAGAGTCTTCTTCACATCCTGCTCTAAACTGTGAGTAGTGTCGCTCTGTGGCTGTTGAACAGCTGCTGCATTCCTACCCCAGAGGTGGCATCATTTCAGTGCTGGGTGGGTGATCCCTGTGTAGTGTTGTTGAGTGCTGTTGCACATCAGCTATGCTCCATCCAGAGCTGTCTGCATTTCAATGCCAGGTGAGTGATCCCTGTATTGTGATGTGGGGGGGGGAGGGATAGCTCAGTGGTTTGAGCATTGACCTGCTAAACCTAGGGTTGTGAGTTCAATCCTTGAGGGGGAGCCATTTAGGGATCTGGGGCAAAAACTGGGGATTGTCCCTGCTTTGAGCAGGGGGTTGGACTAGATGATCTCCTGAGGTCCCTTCCAACCCTCATGTTCTATGATACGCTGCTGCGCTCCACCCCAGAGGTATTTGTATTTCAGTGCTGGGCGAGCAATCCATGTGTTGTTATGCAGCTACTACGCTCCACTCCAGAAGTGGATGCAATTCAGTGCAGGGTGAATGAAAGTCCATGTCTCATTTTGCAAAGCATGGGTTCTCCAAGCAAGGGTGCTGTCTGTCCCATGTTCCTGCTCAATAGACTCTGGATTCTTAGCATCAGCGGAGCTACATTTTGAGCCGTGGTGGAACCAGGAGGCAGCTGGGTCATTGGTGGTTCCACCTTCAGTTATACCTATTGGCTTGAAAAGGCGCCACACGTATACCTAATGGCTGGTGAGGGGGGCAGTTGCCCCCCAGCCCACTATTAGCTCTGCCACTGATTCTTTTTAAATGTTCATTGCGCTGCTTCCACCAGCCACTTTGATTTCATTTCATTTTACAGACCCAAGCAAAATGCAAGCGGCAACCTGGCCAGAAGCAGATCCGTGTAATTGAACAGACTCATCCAATTACTGAGCCTTCCCAGAGCCAGGTGCTGCCCTCACGATACATCAAACCTAGAGGACCTGCTAGGCTCCCAGTAGATGTAGCCTAGAGCCAAACGCAGGCCAGGCAATGTGGCTTCGCCCATGGAGTTCAGGTCCAGGGATTCAGTAGGGAGTAAATGGCCAGCACTGGATGCTTCAGGTTTTGGTGCCCACCCAGAGACGGCTGGGGGCTGATTTTCAATTACACACCTGTGGCTGGCCCAGGCCAGCTGACTCCAGCTCCCGGGGCTCGGGCTAAGGGGCTGTTTAGCTGCGGTGTAGCCTTTGGGGCTCAGGCTGGAGCTTCGACTCTAGGACGATGCGAGGTGGGAGGTTCCCAGAGCTCGGGCTCCAGCCCAAGCCAGAACGTCTGCACCACAAATAAACAGCTGCTCAGCTCGAGCCCTGTGAGCCGGAGTCAGGTGGCCCGGGCCAGCCGTGGGCATGTAACTGCAGTGTAGACACACCCTAAGTGCCCACAAGCCCCCTGGGAGCTGCGGGTATTTAGCACCTCTGAAATCTAGGCCCCCGGTGTCTCAAAGTTAGGGGCCATTCAAAATCTTCTTGCCAGTGTCTTCCTCCACCCCCCACTGCTCCTCGGACGTTCCTGTTAACTGCTGGAAATGGCCCACCTTGATTATCACTACAAAAGGTTTTCTCCCCCCCCCCGCTCTCCTGCTGGTAATAGCTCATCTTAAGTGATCCCTCTCCTTACAGTGTATATGATATCACCCATTTTTTCATGTTCTGGGTGTATATAAATCTCCTCACTGTATTTTCCACTGAATGCATCCGATAAAGTGAGCTGTAGCTCACGAAAGCTTATGCTCAGATAAATTGGTTAGTCTCTAAGGGTATGTCTACACTACGAAATTAGGTCGAATTTATAGAAGTCGGTTTTGTAGAAAGCGTTTTTATATAGTTGATTGTGTGTGTCCCCACACAAATGCTCTAAGTGCATGTAGTCGGTGGAATGTGTCCACAGTACCGAGGCAACCGTCGACTTCCGGAGCATTGCACTGTGGGTGGCTATCCCACAGTTCCCGCAGTCTCTGCCGCCCATTTGAATTCTGGGTAGAAATCCCAGTGCCTGATGGGGCTAAAACATTGTCACGGGTGGTTCTGGGTACATATCGTCAGGCCCCCGTTCCCTCCCTCCCTCCAGGAAAGCAAGGGCAGACAATCGTTTTGCGCCTTTTTTCTTGAGTTACCTGTGCAGACGCCATACCACGGCAAGCATGGAGCCCGCTCAGATCACTTTGGCAATTAGGAGCACATTAAACACCACACGCCTTATCCAGCAGTATATGCAGCACCAGAACCTGGCAAAGCGATACTGGACAAGTAGGCAACGTCAGCGTGGTGACATGAGTGATGAGGACATGGACACAGACTTCTCTCAAAACACGGGCCCCGGCAATGTGGGCATCATGGTGCTAATGGGGCAGGTTCATGCGGTAGAATGCCGATTCTGGGCCTGAGAAACAAGCACAGACTGGTGGGACTGCATAGTGTTGCAGGTCTGGGATGATTCCCAGGGGTTGCGAAACTTTCGCATGCGTAAGGGCACTTTCATGGAACTTTGTGACTTGCTTTCCCCTGCTCTGAGGCACAAGAATACCAAGATGAGAGCAGCCCACACAGTTGAGAAGCAAGTGGCAATAGCCCTGTGGAAGCTTGCAACGCCAGACAGCTACCGGTCAGTCGGGAATCAATTTGGAGTGGGCAAATCTACCGTGGGGGCTGCTGGGATGCAAGTAGCCAACACAATCAAAGATCTGCTGATATCAAGGGTAGTGACCCTGGGAAATGTGCAGGTCATAGTGGATGGTTTTGCTGCAATGGGATTCCCTAACTGTGGTGGGGCCGTAGACGGAACCCATATCCCTATCTTGGCACCAGAGCACGAAGCCGGCGAGTACATAAACCACAAGGGGTACTTTTCAATAGTGCTGCAAGCACTGGTGGATCACAAGGGACGTTTCACCAACACCAACGTGGGATGGCCGGGAAAGGTACACGACACTCGCATCTTCAGGAACTCTGGTCTGTTTCAAAAGCTGCAGGAAGGGACTTTATTCCCACACCAGAAAATAACTGTTGGGGCTTCATCGTGTGGACGGGTGCAGGGTTAAATCGATTTAACGCTGCTAAATTTGACCTCAACTCCTAGTGTGGACCAGGGCCTAGTGTGGTTGCAGTTCTACATCTTTATACCCGTGGAGCTTATTCCGCTTCTCCTATAGGAATAGCGATCCCAGGACTAGCACTCCTATACCAGCATAACTGCCTCAACACGAGGGTGCCTCACTTTAACTGTACTGGTCTAGCCAGTGGCTCAACCCTTCTATTTGATGCCTGGGCTTCTGACTCTGAAAACATGGTCGTCATCTTCTGTAACCTTGACATAACTCAAGCATAGCATGTGACATTACAGCAGGAGCTGCTGTTTATAAATGTAGTACCTTCCCCGCCAGTACTGTTGTCATTCCTGACTCACACTCTCTCTCTCTCTCTCTTTTCAGGCTCTCTGTGAGGCTCTTGCTATGGGAAGGAGCAGCCTGGAGAAGAGCTGAAGCTTTCAAACTTCGTCAATATTTTTAAACTTGTAGATTCCCTACCATTGAGGTGTTGGGGTGTCCAGGTGGAAGGGGTGTCAGGGTGGAAGGACTGTCTAGCCTGTGTTATACAGGAAGTCAGACTTGATGGTCCAATGTCCCATTAAATTCTGCGAAATTATGTAACTGGAAAATGGCCCTTCCTGAGACCCTGCACTGGCCTCACCCGGCATCTCGCCAAGCCCAGACCGGCTGTATGTTCGCAGGCACGTTTCTTCCAAACCAGAAGTGGGAAACGTGATAGGCTGTGAGGCCAAGGCCAAGGGAACCATCGAGAGCTCAGCAGGGCTGGACGACCCTCAGGGCTTCGGGAAGAGAGGAAGGAGCAAACCCCTCCCTTATTAGGGAAAATGAGGGCCAGTGAAACATGCCCAGGGCTAGGGAATATAAACGCCAACTCAGGAAAGGTAAGGACACCATGAGGCAGGGTCTGATCCTGTGCAAGGAAGAGCTCTGCTCCAAGAACACAGCCTGTCTCGGTGAGTAGAGCAGTGCCATCAGCCTGTCTCACAGTCAGGCAGTGCCCAGCCTCCAGATATGAGCTACAGACAACTCAGAGTCCTGGCAGCAAAGCTGAGAGAGAGCATCTCTCTCAACCCCTGTCCTGCGCTGCTCTCCAGATCCCCTCAGACACTGACGTTCCTCCTCTCCCATCTCAGCCAAATCCCAGGGGAATCTGTGCTCGGGGCCAGGCTGGGACAGAATCTGTCCTGCAGCTTTTGAGTCATGGGCACAAATCCACTTTCTGCTTAAAAAAGAATTCCAACTTTTCAGTGGCTGGGGCTGAGTCCCAAAGAGCTGAGCAGAAGGGCTGTGAGTTGCAGGCAGGTGGAGATGCTGAAGGGCTGCGAGCCCCAGACCCGGCGCAGACGCTGAAGGGCTGCGAGCCCTGGGCCCAGCCTAGAGGCTGAAGTCTTGCGAGCCCTAGGCCCAGCCTAGAGGGTGAAGGGCTGCGTGTCCCGGGCCCAGCCTAGAGGCTGAAGGGCTGCGAGCCCCGGGCCTGGTGCAGCTGTTGAAGGGCTGTGATCCTTGGGCCTGTTGCAGCCAGACATCCTGGGCCCTTTCCAGTGTATCAGCTGGGGGAGAGAAGAGGGGGTGCCACCTCAGTTTGGAAGGGAATTTGTTATTCAAAAGTATCTGCTCAAGATGAAGCAGTCATTGGATTAGGGTTGTTGGCTTGAGCTGCACAGCCTCAATTCTCCCTTCCTTTCTCCATCATCCCCAGGGCTACTGGCTCCGGCGTTGTCTCAAAATTAGGCAAATCATAGATTCATAGATTCCAGTGACAGAAGGGATCATCTAGTCTGGTCTTCTGGATAGCACAGGCCAGAGAGCTTCCCAAAAATAATCCCTAGAGCAGATCTTGTCGGAAAACACCCAATCTGGATTTTAAAATGGTCAGTGATGGAGAATCCATCACAATCCTTGGTAAATTATTCCAATGGTTAATTACCCTCACTGTCAATCATTTACACCTTTTTTCCAGTCTGAATTTGTTTAGCTTCAACTTCCATGTTATACCAATCGCCGGTAGATTGAAGAGCCCATTATTAAATATTTGTTCCCCATGTAGGTACTTGGAGACTGTAATCAAATCAACCCTTAACCTTCTCTTTGTTAAGATAAATAGATTGAGCTTCTTGCCTGCATCGCTATAAGTCATGTTTTCCAGTCCTTTAATCATGCTTGTGGCTCTTTTCTGAACCCTCCAATTTATAAACATCCTTTTTGAATTGTGGATACCACAACTGGACACAGTAGGGATCACACTGGTGCCACTATTGAGGTACAGTAACCTCTTTACTCCTACTCGAGATTCCCCTATTTAGGCATCCCAGGATCACTCTAGCTATTTTGGTCACTGTATCACACTGGGAGCTCATGTTCAACTACTTATTCACTTCTACCCCCAAATCTTTTTCAGAGTCACTGCTTCCCAGGATAGAGTCCCCCATCCTCTAACTAAGGCCTACAGGTTTTGTTCCTGGATGTATATGTTTACATTAGCCATATTAAAATTAGGGCTGTCAAGCAATTAAAAAAAATAATTGCGATTAACTGCGCGATTCAAAAAATAAACCGTGCGATTCAAAAAAGAATTACGCGATTAATTGTGCTGTTAAACAACAATAGAATACCATTTCTTTTAAATATTTTTGGATGTTTACTACATTTTCAAATCTATTAATTTCAATTACAACACAGAATAAAGAGTGTACAGTGCTCACTGTATATTTATTTTTGATTATAAATAATTGAACTGTAAAAAACAAAAAAAAACTATTTTTCAATTCACCTCATACAAGTACTGTAGTGCAGTCTCTTTACCATGAAAGTTGAGCTTACAAATGTAGAATTATATATATATATATATATATATATATATATATATATAAATTGCGATAAAAAATAAAACAATGTAAAACTTTAGAGCTTATAAATCCACTCAGTCCTACTTCTTGGTCAGCCAATCGCTCAGACAAACAAGGTTGGTTACAATTTGCAGAAAATAATGCTGCCTGCTTCTTGTTTACAATGACACCCGAAAGTGAGAACAGGTGTTCCCATGGCACTGTTGTCGCTGGCGTTGAAAGATATTTTTGTGCCAGATATGCTAAAGATTCATATGTCCCTTCATGTTGCAATCACCATTCCAGAGGACATGCTTCCATGCTGATGAGGGGCTCTGCTTTTGATAACAATCCAAAGCAGCGTGGACTGACACATGTTCATTTTCATCATCTGAGTCAGATGCCACCAGGAGGTTGATTTTCTTTTTTGGTGGTTTGGGTTCTGTAGTTTCTGTATCAGAGTGTTGCTCTTTTAAGGCTTCTAAAAGCATGCTCCATACCTTGTCCCTCTCAGATTTTGGAAGGCACTTCAGAATTTTAAACCTTGGGTCGAGTGCTGTAGCTATTTTTAGAAATCTCACATCGGTACCTTCTTTGCGTTTTGTCAAATCTGCAGTGAAATCTTAAAAAGAACATGTGCTGGGTCATCATCCGAGACTGCTAATACATGAAATATGTGCAGAATGTGGGTAAAACAGAGTAGGAAACATACAATTCTCCCCCCAAGGAGTCCAGTCACAAATGTAATTGATGCATTATTTTTTTAATGAGCATCATCAGCATGGAAGCATGTCCTCTGGCATGGTGGCTGAAGCATGAAGGGGAATATGAATGTTTAGCATATTTAGCATGTAAATACCTTGCAACGCTGGCTACAAAAGTTCCATGCCTTCTCACTTTCAGGTGACATTGTAAATAAGAAGCAGGCAGCAGTATCTCCCCTCAATGTAAACAAACTTGTTTGTCGGAGCGATTGGCAGAATAAGAAATAGGTTAGGTAACCAAAAAAAATTTGCATTTGTAAGTTACACTTCGAGGTCTAGTGGGTATGAGTGGGGGCGCTGGGGGTGGGAGTCAGCACTCCTGGGTTCTATTCCTGGATCTGTGAGGGAGGGTTGTCTACTGTTTAGATCAGGAGATGGAGAGTCAGGACTCCTCCTGGCTTTGCAGCTGACTCCCTGTGTGACTGAGGGCAATTCCCCGCACCCCCCCCCGTGCCTCAGTCATACGGGGATAATGACACCGACCCAGCTCCTGGGGGTTGGGGCTGGATTCATTCCAGGGTTTCTTCAGGTATGTTGGCAACAAGAAGAAAGCCAAGGAATGTGTGGGCCCCTTACTGAATGAGGGAGGCAACCTAGTGACAGAGGATGTGGAAAAAGCTAATGTACTCAATGCTTTTTTTGCCTCTGTTTTCACTAACAAGGTCAGCTCCCAGACTGCTGCGCTGGGCATCACAAAATGCGGAAGAGATGGCCAGCCCTCTGTGGAGATAGAGGCGGTTAGGGACTATTTAGAAAAGCTGGACGTGCACAAGTCCATGGGGCCGGACGAGTTGCATCCGAGAGTGCTGAAGGAATTGGCGGCTGTGATTGCAGAGCCACTGGCCATTATCTTTGAAAACTCGTGGCGAACCGGGGAAGTCCCGGATGACTGGAAAAAGGCTAATGTAGTGCCAATCTTTAAAAAAGGGAAGAAGGAAGAACCTGGGAACTACAGGCCAGTCAGCCTCACCTCAGTCCCTGGAAAAATCATGGAGCAGGTCCTCAAAGAATCAATCCTGAAGCACTTGCATGAGAGGAAAGTGATCAGGAACAGCCAGCATGGATTCACCAAGGGAAGGTCATGCCTGACTAATCTAATCGCCTTTTATGATGAGATTACTGGTTCTGTGGATGAAGGGAAAGCAGTGGATGTATTGTTTCTTGACTTTAGCAAAGCTTTTGACACGGTCTCCCATAGTATTCTTGTCAGCAAGTTAAGGAAGTATGGGCTGGATGAATGCACTATAAGGTGGGTAGAAAGCTGGCTAAATTGTCGGGCTCAACGGGTAGTGATCAATGGCTCCATGTCTAGTTGGCAGCCGGTATCAAGTGGAGTGCCCCAAGGGTCGGTCCTGGGGCCGGTTTTATTCAATATCTTCATAAATGATCTGGAGGATGGTGTGGATTGCACTCTCAGCAAATTTGCGGATGATACTAAACTGGGAGGAGTGGTAGATACGCTGGAGGGGAGGGATAGGATACAGAAGGACCTAGACCAATTGGAAGATTGGGCCAAAAGGAATCTGATGAGGTTCAATAAGGATAAGTGCAGGGTCCTGCACTTAGGACGGAAGAACCCAATGCACAGCTACAGACTAGGGACCGAATGGCTAGGCAGCAGTTCTGCGGAAAAGGACCTAGGGGTGACAGTGGACGAGAAGCTGGATATGAGTCAGCAGTGTGCCCTTGTTGCCAAGAAGGCCAATGGCATTTTGGGATGTATAAGTAGGGGCATAGCGAGCAGATCGAGGGACGTGATCCTTCCCCTCTATTCGACATTGGTGAGGCCTCATCTGGAGTACTGTGTCCAGTTTTGGGCCCCACACTTCAAGAAGGATGTGGATAAATTGGAGAGAGTCCAGCGAAGGGCAACAAAAATGATTAGGGGACTGGAACACATGAGTTATGAGGAGAGGCTGAGGGAGCTGGGATTGTTTAGCCTGCAGAAGAGAAGAATGAGGGGGGATTTGATAGCTGCTTTCAACTACCTGAAAGGGGGTTCCAAAGAGGATGGCTCTAGACTGTTCTCAATGGTAGCAGATGACAGAACGAGGAGTAATGGTCTCAAGTTGCAGTGGGGGAGGTTTAGATTGGATATTAGGAAAAACTTTTTCACTAAGAGGGTGGTGAAACACTGGAATGCGTTACCTAGGGAGGTGGTAGAATCTCCTTCCTTAAAGGTTTTTAAGGTCAGGCTTGACAAAGCCCTGGCTGGGATGATTTAACTGGGAATTGGTCCTGCTTTGAGCAGGGGGTTGGACTTGATGACCTTCTGGGGTCCCTTCCAACCCTGATATTCTATGATTCTATGATTCTATACAGCACCTCTGAGGGAGGTGCTAGGAAAGGGCAGGACATAAGTAACCAACAGACACTAATGGGATGCACCATGTGATTCTCTTTCTGTCCCTAGCGCATGTGACTGGACCCCAACACAGCCAATGCCTACCTGCTCTTGTCCCGGGATCAGCGGAGCGTGAGGGTGGGCAACAAGAGGCGGGACGTCCCCAGTAACCCCAAGCGGTTTGACACGTGCACCTGCATCCTGGGCCGGCAGCGGTTCACAGACGGGATGCACTACTGGGAGGTGGAAGTGGGGGACAAACCATGTTGGACACTGGGGGTCTATGAGGAGTGTGTGAGCAGGCAGGGAATATTCACGCCCTCACCAGCGACTGGTTTCGGGACGGTGTGGCTGCACAATGGGGATGAGTATGCAGCGCTCACTTCCCCCCTGCCCGAGCTTATGCTGAGAGCGAAGCCTCGGCAGATTGGCATCCTCCTGGACTTTGAGGCCGGAGAGGTGTCCTTCTACAACGTGACTGGCAGCTGTCACATCTACACCTTCAGTGGCATCTTCTTGGAGCCCCTGCGGCCATACTTCTACCCGAGGGTGCGGGCAGGCAGCCTGAATGATGCCCCTCTGACCCTCCCACAGGGAACACAGCAGCCATGAGCCAGTCACAGCCGCCTTGGCACCTTGGGCTTTCAGGACTTACCAATGAAAGGCTTTCTTAACAACACATAATTCACCAGCGGAACTAACTGCCACAGGATATTGAGGGGACAAATGTCTAGTGGGATTCAAAAAAGGATGAGACATATATATGGATGATCCAAATATCACCAGCTAGAGAGGGCAGGAGACACCAGGACTATAAAACCATCTCCACAGGGCAGGAGCCAGCCACTGACTACAGGGGGGCACATTCCCCAAAGAGAAGGTTATTCCATAATTACACACTGCAGGGTCTCTGGTACCTTCCTCGAAGCCTCTGACTATGGAGACAGGATACCTGGCTTTCGGGCGCTGCAGTGAGCTAGCACAGCAAATCCTGTGCTCTCTGGGTGCTGTTAGAGCAAGAAATTGGTCACTGAAGCTGATAATCAGCCACAGAGCAGGAGCACTGATCCACGATAAATGCTCCCACACTGCTAGACCTTCCTGCACAGCCCCAGTAGGGGAGTCTCCATCCAGCATTGCCATTCCCCAGCACTGGAATGCAGAGTCAGCAGCATCTGCAGGGAGGCCCAGGGAGCAGGAGAGGGTGGGTGAGAGGACCTGAGGGCCTTGCTCAGTTTGCAAAGAATCCAGCTGCATCATCTTTCGTAGGTGGTGTGGCTGGTGGAGACCTTGGGTCTCTGGCATGTCATGCTCCTGGCTTAGCCGCTTGGTTCAAGGTAGAGCATTGCTGCCTGTGTCCTGTAACCTCCAGCAGCCAAGCTCCTTGGGGCAGCCATGGAAACATTGCCTTTGGCTACCCTTGTTTTAAAGGGCTCGGGGAGCATGGACACGAGGATGGAGTCGCGTGTCTGTAAAGGGCGGGGCCTGCCAACACGAGCGAGCCAGCTCCAATCGGCAATTCACCTCTGACCTATTTCCCCTTCTAGTGAAATACCGAAGCCTTCCTTCCGCTGGATGCTTCTGAGCCCAGCCCAGCCCATGGGCCAGAGCTGTCCACAGCCCTGTGCGTGTTCTGTCCCTGGTCTCACCGACGGTGTGCATCAGCACGCAAACCCAGTGCAGACTGCAAAGCCTGTTGGCCCATAAACTTCAGCTCTCTAGGTCATTTTCTCCCACCAATAAACCATGCATTCCAATAGCCTTGTATAAGCTGGCAAAGCATCCCTTGTGATCTGAGAGCTGCTCACCCCCACCTTCTGGGGGAAGGGGGAGAGCTAGGAGATCCAGTCCAGCTGGAGCCGTGGTGCTCTCAGGACTCAGCACTCTCATGGGCCCTTCGTGGTGCATGTGTGATTCAGGGACTACTATGACTGTCTGAGGGAGCTGCCCATTCCCTAGCCCTGTGTGCACCTCTCTGTGATGGGACTTCACCCCAAGAAGCCAATGTGCTGCATGCAGCTAAATAGTCCAGCCCCCCTCCAGCCCCGGTAATGAAGGCAGAGTGAGAGGAATTTCACACACAGAGAACCCCCTAGACTGTTCCGAAGCTAGGCAGAGAGGGTGGGACAAGGGTGTCTCTGAGGCCCTCAGGCTGGGCCTAGCTCACTGCCATGCCCCTCTCAAGGAGTGGTTTTGTCTTCTTGACATATATTCACCCTAACCCAAATCATGACAGGTTTCAGAGTAGCAGCCATGTTAGTCTGTATTCGTAAAAAGAAAAGGCGTACTTATGGCACCTTAGAGACTAACCAATTTATTTGAGCATAAGCATCCGATGAAGTGAGCTTTAGCTTATGCGCAAATAAATTGGTTAGTCTCTAAGGTGCCACAAGTCCTTTTCTTTTTCCTAACCCAAATGTATCCCATTGGCTTCAGGGAGTTCCAAGCTAGGACAAGTTCACCTTGATGTCTTTCTCCAGCAGGCGGATGGTTGCAGAATCTCTCCTGGGTTGCAGAATTGCTCCTAGCCAGGGCTGGCTTTGATGCAGCAGCCTGGGGATGGTGCCCCATCCTAGCTGGGCAGGGCTCATGCCCTCCTTGCCTGGCCAATCCCATCGGGCTCCCCTTGAATATGTCCAGGACGCGATGGCTGCAGCCCTGCAGCCGCTGTACAGCCATGGGCACAGTAGGCCTGTGTGTGGGTGTTCGTCTGGCTCCAGGGCTGGGGAGGGAGGAGGAGACCCGGGAAAGAGCAGCAGCAAGCCGTTCGCTGAGTAGACAGGACTGGGCTGGCAGCTCCAGGTGCATTCCCAGCTCCGCGGAGAGGGACGTCAAGGCTGGCTGGACTGATCCCTAGATCTAGATCCCTAGAGGGCAGGTGCGTGCAGGGGTCTGGACACAGAGAATGGCCGACACCCTGTTTCCTGGCAACTGATGGCCTGGGCCCTTCCCCCCTGCAAGGTGAGACCTAAGGGTTGGAGAAAAAGGGAATCAGGTGCCCTCCTGGCCGGGGAAAGGGACAAAGCCCAGAGGAGGAGGGGCTGGAGGGAGTTTCAGTTTGGGGCTGGCTGGGACATGGAGTGAAGGGCAGACGTGGTTGTCTGGCTCACTGCCCCCCAAAATGGACCCAGCTGAAGGGTCCGGTTCTCGACACCTACAAGCTCTGTATTAGACCATGTTCCTGTCATCTAATAAACCTTCTGTTTTACTGCGGGAAGCAGCGCGGGGTGAGGGATGTGCTGGCCACGGCTTCCTGCAGCCCCCGTTGGCCTGCAGTGGGGAACTGCGGCCAGTGGGATCCGCGATCGGCCAAAGCTGTGGACGCGACAGGTAAACAAACTGGCCTGGCCCGCCAGGGGGCTTACCCTCGGCATAATTTAGACAGCATAATTTAGAACAACCCAGAGTCTAAAGCTCAGGTGTATTTGAGGATCTGGGCCAGTACTTGGCTGTTTCTATAGTAATGACCCCTGAGCAAGCAGTGTAATGTACATGCTTATCTCTGAGCTTGTCCAGAGGCTGCATGTCCATCAGAGTGACTAGATGTCCTGATGTGTAATAAAAACACTTGGAGTCATAAAAAATCAACCCAGCCTACTTTACAGGGCCTGAGCCTTCTCTCCCTTACAGCATCTGAGCAGTAGGAGAATGGCTAATACGGGCCACTGTTATGGTTGTTGTATTCTATTTATAAAAGCATAATACTGGCCAGTATTATAGTTGCTGTATTCTGTTATAAAACAACAACAAAACATAGAAAAATAAAAAATACAATTTAACGTTTTGAATTAATTTGGGGAAAAGAATTTACAGGACAATACAAGAATTCAAAACATTTAAAACATTCCTTTCTTTCTCTCCAGTATTTTCGTCTCTTTTGTTCCAATTTTGGGTAGCGGGAGCGAGTAGTATAAGAGCCCTACCATCAATCAAACGTTAACCCCACCCCTTGACCCCGTAAGCCCTGCACACAGGTCACTGGAAGTCCCAACTCATGGGAGTATTACTTCCAGAGTCAAGGTGGACACATGTCCGGAAGCAAGGTGTGTCATGTGACCCCAGTAAGAACTCCTCCCACTGTCCTCTGCTGATCAGGATGGATTCTGCCCCCACAGGAACGCTTCGAGAGAAGATTTGACCAATCAGGGGGAGTTCCGGGGTTTGTGTGACCCCTCTAAGAACTCCTCCCACTGCCCTCTACCAATCAGCAGGGGTTTCAGCCGCTGGGGACCACCCCGAGAGGAGATTTGCCCAATTGGGGGGAATTCTGGGGCAGGGTGACCCGTCAGGAGGTGGCTCGTGTGACCCCTCTAAGAACTCCTCCCACCACCCTCTACCAATCGCGATGGGTTTTGGCCACAGAGGACAGCCCCAAAAGGAGATTCGACCAAAATAGGGTGGGTTCTGGGACGGGCTCAACCACCCAGAAGAGGGTCATGTGACCCCTCGAAGGACTCCTTCCAATGTCCTCTGCCAATCAGAGTGCAGAACCATCACCTCATAAGTCCCAGCGCTGGAAAGAGGAGGCCATCTCTTACCAAGAAGACGTGTTTTAGAAATTGTGGAAAGGCTGAGAGGAAACGTGGACTCCTTTACCACCCCTGTGAGAACTTCAGACTTTGTTTTAGCCCCGAGGACCTTTGGAGTTGTGTGGAGAAAGCGCTACAGCAGCGACAGTTCTGAAGAGGATGAGAGAGAAGCCAAGGGGATTCCTTTGGCCCAGCCATTGATGGATATGCCAGAATCCGAACCTGAAGCCCAACTGCTCATGAGACACCCCGATGAGCATGGTGGCCTCTCGTCATCCGCCACCCTGGAGGAGGAAGGCGATCATGGCTTGGGGGAGGCACTGGCAGACAAGGTGAATGGAAAAGACATAGCTCAGGTACATGAATGATTAAGAAGCGACGGTCGATGATTGGGTGTAATGAGGTTAGGAACCAGGGGTTGTGTAAATCTAAAAACAAGGAGTGGGAACTTACTCTTGTTTCTTGTCTGAAAATCTCTCGACAGCTTGACGATGCCTTTCCAGAGGACCCGGAGGCCCTGGACGGCGTTGCATCAAGCAGCGAAGGTGAACCAGGCCCGCCTTGTTTTTGCTCAACGCCGCTAGAAATTGTTGAAGATGACTCCGAGGAGGATGGCTACGAGGAGTTTAGGAGGAGGCTTGGCATGGAACTCGCTGAGCCAGTGCCATGTCACGAGCGTAAAAATGTTATGCGGACTATTGTACGCGTTGCTGTTTATGCTGTTCTTCATCACTGTCTTAGGGAAAAGCTTTTTGAAAATGGTGAGGGCTGTGTCATAGATGCCCCAGCCCAATGGCACCATGCCTGTGTGACTTGGACTTCAATGGATAGAAACTGCAAGCTCTGGGGCCTGTGTGCTGAGCTGTGTTTGGAAAGCTTATTGAACACTATTATTGCCATAGGTTATGTTATGCAATGTCTGTGCCTAACCCAAGAACATTTAGCGCAAGGGGTGACCTTGAGAAATGCTGTGCAATTCAGTGGAGACCCTGACCTTGTTTTAAAGACAATGACCAAACTGGAAGATGCCTGCTTACAGCGTTACATTGACCGTCTGGTCCACACAAAAAGTGACAGAACCCTGCTTAAGAAACAGTCTATTTGTAAGAAATCTAAAAGGATTAATTGAGAGAATGATGAAGGGACAAACTTGCAATATAAAACTTGGCTGCTGTAGATTTTAAAAAATCGAATGAAAAGGGCTTTGTGATTATCTGTGTTTCTGTTAGAAGGTCTCTGGCCCTTAAGTGAGCTAAAAGTTTTAATGGAGCCTCTGGGTTTGTTTTCAAGAAGCTGTATGACTTTTAAATGAAAAAAAAATGGTTTGTGAGAACCTAGGTCTTGTGTCTTTGTGTAAAAGAGACCCATTTACAGCAAAAAGCTGTGAAGTGGGAGGGGAACAAATCCTAAAAATGTGTTTACAGTGTAACCCTTCTGCCCATCAGAGTTGGCCACAACAGGGGCTGGATTCAGTATCTAGGAGTTCCCTCCCAGTAACACAATGCAAAACCGGGTCAAGCCCCCCACCAGCGGGGCACTGAAGCTCCCCTATGACAAGTTGAAATCACTGAATACTGTGTTAAGTAGTAGGGGGGCCTCAGAGCTGGGGCACCATGAACCCAAAGTGACGTCAGCTCTGCAGTCTGTAACCAAACTCCTAATAGAATCAAAATTACCTCTGACATTACACAATGGAGAGAAAGTGCAATTGGTGTTTGGGGCCCTCAGAAGGGGGCTCACATCACTAGGCACAAACCTCCAAACTCTCTCAATTCACTGGGTTTTGGAATCCTTGTCCCTTGCCTAGCGAGTGCTACTTAGTTGATGGCGAGTCCCTCCGTCATAAAAGGCCAAGGACAGTTCTACTGTCCTTGATTCACATAATCAGGATAACGACACTTTATTCTTCCTGCCCCAATAACAGAGAAACTGGGGATCCCACAGCTGCCAAAGTGACCATTTGGGCTCCTGTGGGCTCATGCTAGGTGGGGTGAGTGTCCTGTGCAAACGAGATCAGCTCCTGAAGTCCTTTCCCACAACTCACCACCAGATGTCAGGGTAGAGCTCATCCTGCCTCTGCTTACAACACGAAAACAAAACAGGGATGGTTCAGACATGTGTTTGAGTACAATAGAGTTGACTCATCCTGTTCACACCCCCACTGAATAGCGAAGGTAACTGTGATTACTTACCCTTGTTGCTAGAGGGATAAATGTGATGGGTGTGCACCCATAATAAGGGAGGCGGGTGGGTGAGTTCGGATTAATATGAAATGAAATAAAACCTCAGGAATTCGCAGATGCTATTGGGCAGTTTAAATATAATCCCTGGAGTTGGTAGAGCACTATTGGACAGTGAAAATGACCCAGGAACTGGCAGAACTCTACTGGACAGTTTAAATATGACCCAGGAGTGGTTTGAATGCTATGGGTCACTCTTTCTAGCAATTCAAAGCCATTAAAAATTTAAAATACTCTATTTACCCAAAAAACCCAAAACAACCAACCAAAAAATCCCACCACACACACACACACACACACACGGGTCTAACCCAAAACTGAAATGTTTGAAGGGTTCACAAATCTTCCCCATGCTTTAGAACAATCATTTGCTCGAAAGACAAATTTTTAAAAGCTGTGGGTGCTTATTATGGTTGTGATACAACCATTTTATTTCAACCCCCAACCCCAAAGTTTAAGCATGAAAGAAACATGTTTAAAAAACAAGCCCCAAAGACATTTACTGAGATCTGCAAAGGGTCCCCACTTGGAAATGGGTACAGTTACATTACAGATTGGTGATTTACTGTTTAATACTGTAAGAAGGCCCTACAGAAAAATGTATTTTAACTAAAAGGAAAAAAATGTGGCCAAAAGCAGCTCGGTTGTGCAGACAGCTTAATTTGTTGGATCATACTAAAGAAGTTCTGTATTAAAATCACAAATGAGTGTGATTCCCCATAGTTTAAATTCCAGGGTATTACTAATTAAGAGGTCTCTTGGGTTTTGGTACTGTTTCTCTCCCTCTCCGTGTGAAAGTTGCAAGCTGCTAATTGTGTTAGTACATCCTAGACAGAGTCTGTTCTCAAAGCAACACTTTGTAACAACAGAAAGAGCACACAGAGACTCCCCGCCCTTTTGTTGTATTTATCTGGCTTTGTTAACAATTGCGATTTAAAATAGAGATAGAGGATGTATGTGGATGGATGCTTGGTGTGGATAATAACTGAATGATCAGGGAGGTGCCAGCCTAAGAATCCAGTGTCCGTCGGCCAAAGAAGGCGTCAACCAGAGGACCCCCAGAGGGCAGACTGGAATCCACCCAACAGCCTCAAGGATGGGAGAACCGAAGAACAAGACGGAGCCGTCAGGAATGTGCCATCTGCTGATTGATTCAGCAACAGCATGATGAAGCAATTCCCATAGGCTGGCATAGCAATAAATTCCTATAAAAATGGACTCTAGAAATGGAAAACTTTGGGGTCTGATTCTGCAAACCAACTTCCAGGCGCGTCAGATGTGCATCTGACAAGGCCCTGCTCCCTCCTCGTGTCCAGGCCACCTGGCCAGTGGCTTGGCATGAGCAACTCTAAGGCTGGTAACTATGATAACAACCTTGCAGAACCTCTGTGTGTGTGTGTGTGTGTATGAATGAATGTGTGAATAAATATGAAATTGAATGGAATGTTATAGCTATAACTAACTGCTTACTATGATTCTTTCTGTATGCACAATAAATGTGGCATTTTGCCTTTTCCCTTTTAATAAGATCCTGCTGGTTTTTATTTTATTGGTATAACAAATTCCCCCACCCCAGATCACAAAAGGGAATGTTAGGGAGGGGTTCCTAATGTCCTTAAGTAGCTATTATTTGAGAGTTGTAGCAATCAAATCAACCTGCTAGCTTCCTATTTTGAAGTCTGTTTAAAACAAAGGCTTAGGATGGTGTAAAAACCTCATGTATTTTGGAGACTCTTTCAACAGAAACTCTCTTGAATGGCTGCTGGACTGCAAAAGGAGCCATGCTCCCTGTTTTTAACTCTGAAAATATATATTCTATTATATCACTCGTTGGCCATGCTGTCTTAGTAAATAATGGTGCCTATGTTTCTTGCAGTGTGATCTGTTTAGCATGGAACCAATCACTTTAAACTGCATTTCATCACCGGGCCAAGGTAAAAACCAGTTTAACTGTAGTTTTGCTTAATAACTTCAGGTATTACACAGGTTGGATAGGGATTTGGGGGTAATACTAACTAACATTTTTGCTTGTTCTTTAATCCAAAGGCCCAAACACATATGGGGGTGGGGTGGGGGAGGGGCGTAACTTTCTGCAATTGGCTTTTAAATGCATGTGGGTTTATTGAAAAGTATTTTGTTGCAAACTGTGTTTTAAACTCTCACTCTCTCTCTCTCTCTGTGTAAAAAAATATAGGTGTTTTTTTTTTTAAGTATATGGCTGCAAACTGATGGTAATGGTGTGTTTCTAATTAACAGGGTGCTTTTTTAATGTGCAAAATGTGTTTTAAACTGGATTTTAAAAGTTGATTTTAAAAGCAGTTTGGTTTTTATTTTGCAAACTGAGGTGCATTTAAAAAAAATGTTTGTGGGTTTGTTGTTTTTTGTTTTAAAGTGGTAGAAATAAACTCAAAACTCCTGTTTGTTGTACAGCCTGAAATGGATTATTTTATTTTAAAGCTCTGACTTTTTAAATAGAAAAACACCCTAATGAATATTTTATTTTTAAGTTTACAAGACAGTTTCGTGTGATTTATAATAATCATAATCATATTGTCTGCTCCACAGTACGGTCAAAACATGAGAGACCCTTAGACCAGAGGGTAAACAAGCTTAAAAGAAAAAGAAAAGAGACAGCTGAAAAGAAAAATTCACCAGATGGATGGATGAAGCCCAGTAAATATACTGTGTTTGGGAGGTTATGAGGTTTTGTATTTTAAGTAAATACATCGGTGTGGGTGAGAAAGATGGTAAAGTTAAGTTTTGTAATATGTCCCTTCCCCCCTAATCGGGTATGTGCAGTTCTCCTGACAATGCTGTAGTCAAAGCTACAGGGACACCTCCACCAGACCAGCCAAAGAACCAGAAATCTGCTTTGAGACCTTTAACAACTCAAAACAGCACAAGAGTGCAGATGAAGCATCAGGACAGTCCAAACCTCAATTACGTCAAAGCCAAGGACAAAACAAAAGACTCTGGTGAAAACCAACCACGCAAACACAACACCAGTTCCTCAGCGGCCACCTCCACACCAAGCCCTGAGAAAACCGTGAGTGAAAACGCCCACCTACGATGCTTCGTTCAGAAGACTGAGGGACGCTGTATCCTCGGGGGTTCTAAAAGAACGGCATTCTAAAAAGGTTTGAGGAAAATATGATGCTTCGTTCAGAATACCGGTGAACGGTGTATCTTCAGGGGGTCTAAAAGACAGGAGGGCTGGAAAGCACATCAACAAAGCAAAAGCTTTGGTGGGTGAATTTTTGAAAAATACTTCAATTTTTGGCTCTGCGCAGGCGTGACTAGTCGTGGAAAGGGACCTGGGTAAAAGGGGTACCCTCAAGGATACACATCAGCTCAGGTGTAAACAAAAGGGGGGACAGCGCTTGGTGGACAAACAAATGGCTGCCAAAAAGTTCCAGGCCAGGATCGCTGTAAAAATTTTAAAAAGGGCTAAAGAGGTAATGGGGAGGGGGGACAAAAAGAGATGCCCTCGACTGGAGGCTCTCAAACTGGCATGTCTGAAAATGGGGAGGTGGAATCAGACTCTCACACAGAGTCTGGTTTAGAAAATTCCCCAGAGGGCTCTCTAGAATGATGGGTCCCCATTTCCTCCCGATGACCCTCACGGAGGCGCCTCGGAGTCTGACTCTCAAATAGCATCTGATGTAGATGGTCCCGTAGAGGAACCCCCAAGTAACCCTGAAAATGCAGAGGTGTGTATGGAGAGAGTGAGAAGTTGGCAACGTGAATTACCTAGATTTGGGGGGTTGGTGTATTGTGAGGAATTTCATTTTGTCAATCTTGAGCGAATAAATTCAGCTCAGCAGGTTGTTGAAGCCATACACAGGGGGATACAGTTAGTTCTCGATGACGTTAATGGTAGGGTAGGCCCTGATGATTATGTTCAGTTACATTTAGAGAGCCGTAATTGAACTAACCCGTTGTTTTCAGTCTGAAGAACTAGGGATGAGCTGTCTGCTGAGGATTTCTTCAATCAGACCTCAAAGCTGCCACAGAGCAATAGAGTTGCATGTCAATGGGACATTGCACCTCGTTGGGACAGTTTTAAAAAAACAGGGGTGGGGGCCGCTCACAGAGTTTTAAATTCTATCCTCAGTAGTCAAATCATCCATAAAAAAGAGACAATGTTTAGTAGACCTGACTTACACGGCTACCAATCTGTGTTTTGCGCATGGGCTCTTGACCGTCATGTCCGACCATAAACCTACGGACGCAGAATCATTAGCGGGGGCGAGAAAGTTGCATGAGAAACTGGGCTGGTCAGATCAAAAAAAGATTATGCTCAGTGACGTAGCAATGTCTGAACAGCATTTAGGAGTCAACACACAGGTGGTGCTGTATGCGGCGAAAGGGGCTTTTTTTAAATGGGCGGGGGGGCAGTTTACCCCAAGATTTATTTCATCCTGTTGCACGATGAGCATTACTATGGGGTTCTGGTTGTGAAAAAGTTGTTCGGAGCAAAAAAATATGGTGAGTTTTGCCCCATGGTGCACAGTCACGGCCACTCTCACAAGTACAGCTGCTGCCTCTGCTTGAGCGTAACCTGCTCAGACAGCGTGGACGTGCAGCTGAGGTGTCCTCGCTGTAGACTGTATTGTCAGTCCAGAGAGCGTTTAGACAGACACATCGACTGGGCATCGACAGAACAAGCTGAATGCCTGTCCAAAACGTTGTGCGATAAGGGTCAGTCTTACGTGGACAAGCGGCACAGACGTAAAGGGAGGCGCTGTAAGCAGGGTCAGGGTTTGATCGCTGGTGATGTAGACGGTCACCTCGGTTTTATGGACAGCCTTAGAAAGCCCGAATCCTCAGAAAAGTGTATTTGTTATGATTCCGAAATCACACAGGAGACTGGGTTGCACACTCCCAATTACATTTTTGCTATGTCCCTCAAGCCGGAAAAGTCCTGGGAATTTAAGGGTGATGAGTGTCTTTCTATGTTTGTTCAGACCTTTATTGGCAAAGAGTTCCGGGTCTACACGTTCCAGGCGCACAATTCCAAAGGTTACGATGCATACTTCATCATCATTAGACAGTTACTGAAGGAAAAGATGTGCCTAGAACTGATCACTCAGGGTAGTAAACTAATGTGTGTGGAAGTTAAGGCCCTGGGCATTCGTTTTATAGACTCTTTAAACTTCTTGCCCATGAAGCTTGGTTAGCTCCCGCAGGTGATGGGGTTTGAAGGGTGCAAAGGGTATTTTCCACATTTTTTGAACACTTTAGAAAATCAAAATGACGTGGGGCCTATGCCCGGTGTGGAGCACTATGGTGTAGAAAGCATGATGCCCAGGGAAAAAGCACAGTTTCTCGACTGGTAGCAGGCCCACAGGTAGGAGACGTTTGACTTGCAGAAAGAGCTCGTGTATTACTGTCAGCAGGATGTCAAAATTTTGAGACAGCTTTGTATCCTATACAGAAAAGAGATTATGAAAAAGATGGAGAAGGGAGATCTAGTAGAGAGAGAACCTGGTAAATTCACTGAGATAAAACTGTGTATAGATCCATTCTGGTACATAACACTAGCATCTGCCTGCATGGCTATGTACAGGTTTATGTTTTTGGAGCCTAACACGGTAGCTCTTCTCCCTCCAGACAATGATCACAGGCAGAAAAAGATATTCGACCCGTCTATTCAGTGGCTGTTGTATACCTCTCACCAAGAAACTATACAAATAGGGCATGCTTTACAGGGTGGGGAACTACAGGTAGGCTCCTACTCTTTAGAGGGTTATGCCAGTGTTGACAGGGTACACACAGCCATAGAGTTTAATGGGTGTTCTTTTCCACGGTTGTGCCACCTGTCATTGTGAGAAAGCACAAAACCCTATGACGGGGACAACTTTTGGGTTTCCTTATTACAAGACGCAGCTCAAGACCGACTATCTGAAATAACTTGGTTTTGTAGTGAGGACTCTTTGGGAGCAAGAGTGGGAAGTGATGAAAGAAACAGACAGGGAGCTTGCAGGTATTTAAAATGAGCCCAGTTGCCCTAGCCTCTCGTGCCTAGGGATGCTCTTTTTGGGGGGAGGACAAACACTATCTGTCTATATTACAAACTTAACTCCGGGGAAGAAATCCACTATTATGATTTTACCAGCTTCTACCCTTTTGTAAAGAAAACCAAAGAATACCCTATCGGACACACCGATATAGTTTATGACAAATTTGGACCCCTTGCAAATTATTTTGGAATTGCAAAACTTAAAGTGTACCCAACACAAGGCTTCTTTTTCCCACTGTTACCTGTCAGAGTGGGTGGCAAGCTTATGTTCCCGCTATGCTGAACCTGTGCGGAAACCGAGCAGCGGGAGATGTGCATCCATACTGACAAGGAGAGGGCCATCCTGGGGACTTGGTGCACGGTGGAATTGAACGCGGCCATAACGAAGGGGTACGCGGTGGCAAAAATATATGAAATCTGGCTTTTTAATGAAAAATCTGATGAACTCTTTTCAGAGTACATCAAATGACACCTCCGCCAGAAACAAGAGGCTTCAGGGTACCCCAGCTGGTGCACAGACGAAGAAAAACAAAATAAGTACATGAACGATTTCTACCAGAAAGAAGGCGTGCGTTTGTGCCAACACGAGATCAGGTTTAACCCCGCTGAACGCCAAACCGCTAAACTCTTTCTAAATTCCCTAACGAGCGAGATCCCGCCAGATCAACACATCACCGAGTTTGTGTCGGCAGACCCGAAAACATACGGGTATAAGCTGTCAGGAGGAAAGGCCTGTATGAAAGTCAAAGGTATTACCCTGAACTTGGCAAACTGTCAAAAGATCAACTTTGAGAGTTTGAAAGATCTAGTCCTGGACTATTGCACGGGCCTGCGAGAAAACACCTCAAAAAAGAGAGAGGTTCAGCAGCCCTCTGTCGTAAGGAGCAAAAATCAGTGGTAAATAGAGACCAAAACCCTTAAGAAAACACAGAAAGTCATTTACAACAAGAGGGTCCTAGGAGAAGGCTTTAAAATCCTGCCCTACGGATTTTAGAATGGATACGAGGTGGAAACACCCCTTTTCTGCAATTCTCGCGGGCCCTAGCAACTGTGGGAAAAGTTACTTTATAAAAAAATGTGTTGGATAATGCCAAACAAAGCATTGTCTGTTATGCCTGAGAATATTGGATAACATGGCTATAAAAAGCATGGCAAGATACACATGTCAGGGCTTGTTGAAACACATTTTGAGCAAGGCTAGGCATGCCCAAGAATTTAAATGTATTTTTTACAAAATTCATCTCCATCCAGTCGTTTTGCACTAAGTCATTAGATTACAATTTTAAAATCCAGTCAAAAGATAAACCCTTGCTCTGATGATGTAAGAAAAACACTGAGTGATAGCCGCAGGCGACAGAGCGGGGGTCTTGTAATTGTCTATTGTGAAACACAATGCCTGTGGCATTTTTGTTTAAACATTTCATAATGCTTTTAGGAAACAACATGCTCTTCGGGGGGTGCCCGTATGAGTCTAAAAACTCTCCACGGTTACGCTCCGCCAGACACAAGGCAAGCCAGTGTTCACCAGGTTGGTTGTGTGGATGCGCGATACAAACCTAGGGGTCTCTGAGACAGCTTGTCGCCAGGGAGCCAAATCACAAGGGAACACATCTAAGAAATTCTTTTTTGTGTAAGGCACCTTGATAAGACACATGAGAGCTGCACGGTGTCCATGTTCACATATGGTCAAGCAGAACGTCTCTCCTCTGATTTCTCTCTATGATGTTGTCAGAAACCCCATGCACGATCAGATTGATGGTGATGGTTAAAGCCTTCCCAAAACGTATTTCTGCTCTCAGGTTCCCGGTTTTAATCAGGGAATAGTCATCGGTGCATTTCTGGTCGGGAGACAGGTCAAAGGCAAACAAGGTGTAACCCTGTGGAAACGCCTCACGGTCGATTAACAGAGAACGATCTGTCATGTGTTTACCAGTGTCTGTACCAGATTCATGTATTCTCTCACGCAGCATCCTGCCTCCAAGTCTGGTTGCAGAGGCTTGGTTGGTATCTGTTCACCATCCACATACAAGGCCACAAAATTAATATCATAATGTTTAAAATGAAAGGGATGTTTAGTGTAACTTCCACTCAAGGCATAAGACAAACCCTAGGACAAGCATTTTGGGTAACTGTCCCAAAAAACAGGTTCTCCTGGTTATTGACCCTGCTGCCCACGGGGATGCTAAACACTTTCATTCCCACACGGTCTACGGGATATTTAGCATTTGTGGTAAGCAGGGACTCCACGTGCCCCAGACGAACGCTCAGGGCCACCCGCACTTTCTTCACAAAAAGCGATGCTGATATAATGCCAATTTAAAGCCTTCGGCTGCATTGCCCATTAAACAGAAAGCGTCTTATCTGCGCGTCAGTTTAAATTTTCACATCCACTCCGTTCAACAAATGAGACGTATCTGTTCTGATCTGTCTTTATTTCAATGGTAATGGTATCGATGTGGTGTTTTCTGACAGGAACGTGATGAGGTTTATCGTAGGTGATGGTGACAAACTCATTGTTCCTTCCTCAGACAGGGACACAGTGTAACAGGGGAACAGAAAAGTCTCTCACAAACTGGTGTTCTACAATATCTGTTTACAGATACAGGGAATTAACTCCCCCTGTGATGTCTGCCCAGAAGGGGAATTTTTGGACGCTGCGCTTGGGGCCCAAACCTAGAATGTTGGCTAGCTCCCTGCTGGTAGAAAACATAAAAGTAAAATCACCGGATTTAAAGCTAACTTTTCTACCCACAGGGTCATCGTTCATGACCACCTCAGGCGGTGGGGGATGACGAGCCACGGTACTGTTCATATGATCCAATCATTCGGGTATGGACGAGTAATAACCTCGTCGTAGGATAAAACTCTATGCCATATCTTCAAAGGTGATTTCAAAAGGGGTGTTCTCGCGGATAGTGTTCCAGCTGTGTGGGTGTTGTATTTCCACTAACCCCACCTTCCAGGCACCCGGGAGATCCAAGGGCTTAATTAGCTGTATTGTAAAGTTCGAGCTGGTGTTTTGAGGAAAAACTGCAGAGCTGGCATTGCTGGGCAAAGTCATTTAAAACCCGCTGTCGCTCATTTTTTGCTCCCTCAGTCTTTGCAGGAGGAATCTTTTTGTTTGTTTGTGTCTAAACGTCAGAATTGAGAAGCTTCCACCCAGCTGATAAACTTATCCCCCGCCCCCCACAAACCATTTCACCAGTAGCTGCTTTTTTCTCCCTTTTCCTTTCTCCGCTCGAACTTTTTCGATCCGGCAAATCCTGTCTCCTTTGGGGTTTACTTTTTGTAAATCTTCAGGGTAAAAATATCCAGTAACTGTCTCACTCTCGTAATCTTTTAATCGGTATACAGGTCTCGGGCTCCTGGTTCAGGCTTCATCCACTATAAATATCTCATTGGTAAACGTCTGTTCACAACCTTTTTCAAAAGCTCCTTTGGTTTTAGATAGTCTCACGTGGTCGCCTTTTCTAAAAGGGGCAACAACCGGTTTTATTTTAAAACCGTTTCTATCAACCGGTTTCCATATCTTCAGAGAATTGGAAGGGTTAACATCGGCGGGTCTGGTACGTAGAGTTCTGTAAAAGCTCTGGTTGTAACTCTTCATAAAGTCAGGTAACAGGTCAATGTGGCGAAAGGCGTTATGGGCTGTAAAATATCGCCACATCCTCCGCATCTTTTTCAAGTTCTGTTAAAATGGCTCCACAACCCCTGCTTTGACTTCATTATCAGTGACAAAAAGCGTTAACGCTGTGCCGTTTCAACAATCTGCTAAAAGGTTTGTTTCAAAATTCTTTCCACCGATTAGTTTGTCATTTTTGAGGCACACGACCTTGGATAAAAATAGCTTCCAAGGCCTTGGATTCCTCACCGCTCATCTTGTCTTTTAGGCCTAAGGCCCAGGCATATTTGGATAGAACGTCTGTCACTGTGAAGATGTATTTAAAACCGCTGTTGTGTTTGGAGAAGCGGTGCATACGGACCAAATCTGCCTGCCATTGCACATCCACATCTGAAACAACGGTCCTGGTTCTTTTAAAACGTATTCGAGCTGGTTTGTGTAAAGCGTAAGCATCCTGGTGTGAAAGCCAAGCTCTGACCTGTCTTCTATTTAAAGTTTTAGGATGCTTTTTGGCCACTTGAAAAAGAAGATTGACCCCGTCAAAGCCCCCAGCTTTCCTGGGGGTTTAACAGATTTTCTTTAACAGAGCCGTCTGTGGAGACATGGCTGTTCCTGGGACCGTCTTTTACGAACACAAGTATGGAGGGGGACACGTTCATTCTGGCACATTTAAATTAGTTTTATTAATCGCCTGGTTTAACACAATCTTTTACAGCCGCCTGAAACAAAGGACGCCATGATCCCTACCATGAGGGAGTCTGAGCTGGTTCATTCTTCCATTTTTGTCCTTTTCTGGATTTTCCTCTTGAGATCTGGGTCTCAGACAGGAGCAAAAACAGCTGATGCGCGATGGATTTACTCCCACAGGGCTACCGATGTGTAACTTCTCAAAGGCCTCTAGAAAGGCATCGTCGAGCTGTTGAGAGATTTTCAGACAAAAAACAGTGTAAGCACCCCACTGCCTGTTTTTAGATTTATGTAATGCCAGGTCGATTCCTAACCCCATCACACCCCCATGATCGACTGTCGCTTCTTAATCATTCATTTACCTGAGCGCCATCTTTCCCGTTCACCTTGTGACTCCCCCAAGCCACAATCGCCTTCCAACTTTAGGGCCTGGACAATGAGAGGCTGTCACACTCATCGGGGTGCCTCACAAAGGTTTGGATTTTGGGTTCGGGTTCCAACGTATCCATCAACGGTTGAGTCAAAGGGCCCTCCTCGGAACTGTCACTGCCGTAGCGCTTTCTCCACACAACTCCAAAGGTCCTCGGAGCTAAAACAAAATCTGAAGGTCTCACGGGGGTGGTAAAGGAGTCCATGTTTCCTCTCAGCCTTTCCACAATTTCTAAAACATGTCTTCTTGGTGAGAGATGGCTTCCTCTGCCCAGCGCTGGGACTTATGGGGTGATGGTGCTGCACTCTGATTGGCAGAGGGCGTTGGGAGGAGTTCTTAGAGGGCTCACATGACCCTCTTCTGGATGGTTCACCCAATCCGAGAACCTGCCCCATTTTGGTCAAATCTCTTCTCGGGACGGTCCTCTGCAGCCGAAACCCATCGCAATTGGTAGAAGGTGGTGGGAGGAGTTCTTAGAGGGGTCACACGAAGCACTTCCGGACGGGTCACCCCACCCTGGAACTCCCCCCAGTTGGTCAAATCTCCTCTCGGGGTGGTCCCCAGTGGCTGAAACCCCTCCTGATTGGTAGAGGGCAGTGGGAGGAATTCATAGAGGGGTCACACAAACATCTTCCAGACAGATCACCCCACCCCGGAACTCCCCATGATTGGTCAAACCTCCTCTCGGGGTGGTCCCCAGTGGCTCAAACCCCTACTGATTGGTAGACGGTGGTGGGGGGTATTCTTAGAGGGGTCACACGAACCACTTCCAGACAGATCACCCCACCCCGGAACTCCCCATGATTGGTCAAACCTCCTCTCGGGGTGGTCCCCAGTGGCTCAAACCCATACTGATTCGTAGACGGTGGTGGGGGGTATTCTTAGAGGGGTCACATGAACCACTTCCAGACAGGTCATCCTGCCCCGGAACTCCCCTTGATTGGTCAAATCTTCTCTTGGGGCGTTCCTATCAGGGCGAAACCCATCCCGATTGGTAGAGGACAATGGGAGGAGTTCTTAGAGGGGTCACATGACACACGTTGCTTCTGGTCATTTGTCTGCCTTGACCCTGGAAATAATACCTCATGGCTTGGGACTTCCAGTGACGGTGGGTAAGGCTTACGAGGGCCAAGGGTGGGGTTAACGTTTGATTGACGGTAGGGCCCTTATACTACTGGAGCGCCTTCTTCTGTTTCTCTCCCGCTTCATTCCCCAAGCACTTGGCCAGGACAGATGTCATTTAGGACCTCAGTTGCCACCAGCTGAACAGAGGGACTTGGGTCTTTCTTGAGGAACTGGAGAGCTGAAATGACAGAGGACAACATGCTTCTGTACAGACTGTCAAATCACAGCTAAGCGTGATCACAGAATCTTGAACTACCAGAGCTGAATGATCACATTGTAAAATGTGAAACTGGGCTCAGTCCTTCTATTGGGATGGAAAATACATGAGAGATGAATCTGCCTCACTTTTCATATTGTCACCTGTGCCGGAAATAGCTGGAGACTTACTATCTCTGAATACCACGCTACAGAAGCTCTCCAATACAAAGAAAGCTTTAGGTTCCTCCATTGGCTCCCTTCCATGCTCCCAACAAGTGGGGAGGCCCTGACTCGACCAGAAAGTCATCCACTCTGCTGTAAATGGAAGAAGGTCCATTGTTTCAATAGCTTCCACTTTTAAGTTTATTTTCCATCTCTATTCAGGAGCCACAGTCTGAGCTCCAATAACCCTGGAATTGAATAGAGACCAGGTCCAAGCTGGTTTGTGCAGGATGCAGGGCACCTACTGGAAGAAAAATTGCTGGTGGGAAATTTGGGGGAGCAGAAAGTGGCTACAATTTCTCCTCACCTGGGCAGTCCACAGAGAGCCAATAAAGCCCAAAGAGTGGATAGCACTGGCTGCGGAGGGGGCCTTGCCAGGACAACCAGGAGATGCACGGACTCACATCACACCCCCTGCAGCTGCCTCCTTCAGGGGAAATTAAAGCTGACTTTCTACTGGGCAAGACTGACTTTGTCCTTGGATGTGTGGCTGATGCACTTTGAACCAGTGGTATCGGTTACTGCTGCTTGTCAGCTAAATTCCTTTAGAACTCACGGATGAGCAGAACTTCAGCTGTATTTATTACTTACACATCAGCAGATGGTCCAGGTTCAGCCATTTCATACGCTGCCTGTCTGTGTGTTCCAGGATGATGCCTAAATACACAATGGAAAACAAACAACAACAATAAAACCTTCCCTTGTTGAGTGCAAAGTGATATTAGCAGCCCCTAGACAGGTCTTTGGCCTCTCCTACTGTGGACCTAAGGGTGAGCTGTGGGCAAGAGGATGCTACTGCTGTTGAGAGTCCACACTGAAGAGAATGAGAAAGACTTTTTTTTTAAGAATGTTTACACAAAACCCATTTGCTTTAAAGAGTCTGTGTTCCTCTTGCCACTGCTGTCAGTTATTGGAGACATACTATGCTAGTGTCTTGGTCTAGTGGTCTGAGCAAAGGCCTGGGGCCAGGAATAAGTGAGTTCTAAGCAGGGATCCCACAAGGTGACTGATAGGTGAGACTTAGGGCACAACGCCTGCCTGTCTCACCTGGGTATGCTTGGGAGAAGAGGGCACAGGGCCAAAGCGGAGGAACCTTTTGCCTCCTTGACAAGGTGGTGTGGCCAGGAACCTGAAAGAGCAGGTGCTGAGGGCAGGTGGGCTGCATGCCTCCCAATGATGAAGTAGTAGTGAAGAGCACTGAGCAACACTGTGGGTGGGTCTGCACTTTGAGCGGGGGGGATCACTCCCAGTTCAATGGAACAGGCCCACTCTAGCTCGGACAGCGCTCGCATACTAAAATTAGAATGTAGCTAAAGCAGCACGAGCAGTGGGAGGAGCTAGCCACCTTGAGAATCGACTTTGGGGTTTGGATGGGATCATACTTGGGGTGGTTAAACTTCCTCCTGCTCCTGCCATCGCAGCTACTCTCTATTTTTAGCACTCAGGGCTAGTGCGGGTATGTTTCATCAAGCTGGGAATTAGACCCCCAGCTCCAAGTGTAAACATGCCCTATGAGACAGTGTCCCAGCCTCTACTACTAAATGACTGCACCGTGCTTTCCCTGCAACAATCCCAAAGCACTTTATAGCAAGTCATGATTTTCTCCGACCACCACACTGGAAAGGTAGGGATATTAACATCCCCATTTATGTATGGGAAGCTGAGGCATAGAGAGATTAATGGCAGCTCAGTGCTGCACAGTGGGATTTTTTCTCTCTCCCTCAATGGGAATACCAAAAGGGACACTGGGCATCATCTCTCACCAGCTAACTTGGCTGCAACTGCCCGGATCTCTTCCCATCTGCTAAAGAAGTACATGATGGTGCTTTTGTACAAGTTCTCCAGCAGCTCGGCATTCTCTTTGGCCTAGAGGAAATCAGGGACACATGAGCTCTCTCTGGCTAGAAGTGCCCTTTGACTGCCAGCACATGCTTTTAAGAGCCACAGGTAAATCAGAGAAAGAACAGGTGACTGGGTGGACGTGGGAAAAATGGGGATCTGTGGCAGATTTACATTTTCCATCACCCTCAGTCATATATCCCACTCTGACCGCTATTTCCATTACCCATCACACATTCCCCCCACACCTCTACACCACCACATACCACTCCAGTCAAGAATCTCAGACACTTCAACAGCTCACTCACAAGGTGTCTGCAAATGTCCACCTGGAGCTCTTCAGGCTTCAGCTCGGCTGTGCCATCAAGGTGTTCATTCACGGCAGTTTGGAGCCTCTTCAGTCCCAAAAACGGGACACAGAGGTGAAACGTAGCTCTGCATTCCTGAAAAAAGGAAGCGTGTCACACCATTTAATTGTTCCCTACTGAGTGCTTTGGTCATTCAAAGGGAACTCATCTGCTTGACTGCTCATCTATTCCAGGATAAAAAGGGATTCATCTGGATGTAATTGGCAGAAAACATGCGGGAATGACTAATAGAGGGGAGAGCTTCCACTGCAACCTGGAGGTAGCATCAATGTCTTTTTGGAACAGATCTACCTACGAAAGCTGCTTCACCAGGTCTCTCTTCTGTTCTGGGGAGGCAGGGGCCTGGGGTGCAGAGACAGACAGGAAGAGAGAGCTGTCGGGCTCAGACCCATGACCTATCCTGGATTCTGGTGAGGCAGCCATGGACCAACCTGGCGGGAACTGACTCAGCAGGAGGGCAATGAACTGAGGGGGGAATTTGGACCTCCACAGCAGGCAGGAATAGCAGAGCTCCCCTGGCATTGGGAGGAAGATTCCTTTGGCTTAGTCAATAAGTCACTCTCGGTCTTACCACTGAAACCCTGGGGTTCGGGTCTTGCAGGTGCAGCAGAAGTGTGACCCAGCTCTGTCGAACCTGCTCGGCGAAATAGCCCTTCCATTTTCTTTTGGTCAGGCGGGCCAGGATGCCAAATAGGACAAAGGACCATAAACGAAGAGCATCGTCCTCCTACAGCCAAGAAAGCCCCACAAGTTAGTAACTAAGGGACAATCACATCACGTACCTCGCACAGCCATCTCTTCTACGCTAAAGTCGAGGGATTCCAACTCCAGCTAGTCGGGAACACTTTCATGAACTAATTTTTGTTTCGAATTTGCTGATTCATTAAACTATTTGAGCGACAGTTCCATTTTGATGAAATTCCTCCAGAAGCCAGGCAGGGGTCCTTAGAAACCTGCCTGCTGTATTGCCAGTGCACCCATTCAGCTCCCTGGAAGCCGATCTAGCAGGCTGACTGGGATCGTGGGCTTCCAAACCCCCAGCGTCTGGGACCCTGGCTCTCAAATTTGCAACTCCCTGGCACTTCTAGCTCCCACAGTTTCCTGGGTTCCCAGCACCGGGATAGTCTGAGAGCAGACTGCCCGGACCCAAGGCTTTCAATAGAGCTCGGCTAAGAAGAGGAATTCTGTTTCACAAAGAGTTTTGAAGTTTGGGGAGAGGGATTGCCACAAATAGGAACAAAACCAAAATTTGACATCTCAAAATTCTCTGCAAAATGGAATCATTCCAACCCTCTCACAAAAAAATGGTATAGAGCAGGCCCAACGCTCTCTATTGTACCTTGGAACCCCCTTTTCATGGTTATCTAGCTACCTAATCTAGTATTCAGACTTTCTTTGAGGTTCTCAGTGGCAAGAAAGAAGAACAGAAGGGGGAGACTGTGGGAGCAGGGATGTCATCCCCATCCTCCTAATGTTCTCCTCCTCCGTAAAACACCTCTCTTCCCTGGGGCCGAAACATCTCTTCACTCTGACATGAGCAATGCCCAGGGAGTAAATGGAGTCTAATCAAGATCGCTTGAACTGGGGCTGGAGAGTTCTGGTCACATACGTTGTCAAAGTAGGTCCGGATCTCTTGGGTGAGGTCTCTGAAGGAAGAACCTATGTCCTTCTCTTTCAGCTCCTTCAGGACTTTGGCCACTGCTTTCATGCTCTCGCCAATGACTTCAGAACTGAAAGGGTCACTTAAGGCCCTGATCAGGATGACCATAAGAAACTTCTTGTGCTTTTTCAGCTGGACAAACATACGACATTAAAGAACACTGATCACTGATCACACTTCTAATACATTTTCTTTAGCAGTTATGAAGCTGTGGGAATTTCATCTCCCCCTCCCACCCCCCCATTCCTCCTCCCACCCCCACATCCCCTAAATATACCTATAGCTATATTTCAGACCAGGTTTGAGCTACAATGAGCCAAACTTGGTGCCATAATACACCTGTGTCATCCTATTATTAGATTCCTAGTTACTTAGATTCCAAGGCCAAAAGAAACCCTTGTGATTATCCAGTCTGACCTCCTGCATAACATTGAACTTCCCCGAAATAGTCTCTGTTGGAACTAGAGTGTATCTTTTAGAAAAACGTTCAATCTTGATTTAAAAATTGCTAGTGACAGAGAATCCACTACAACCCTTGGTAAATTGTTCCAATGGTTAATTAAAATTACCATTAAAAATCAATGCCTTATTACCAGTCTGAATTAGTCTAGCTTCCTTTTCCCCCATTGAATCTTCTTATACCTTTGTTTGCTAATGGGAAGAACCCATTCTCAAAATGTGTTCCCCATGTGAGTAGTTCTAGACTGTCCTCAAGTCACTCCTTAACCTTCTCTTTGTACAGCTAAATAGATTGAGCTCCTTGAGTCTATCACTAGCGGTATCTTTGCCAATCCTTTGAGAATTCTTGGGACTCTTCTCTGAATCCTCTCTAATTTATCAGCATCCTTCTTGAATTGTGGACACCTGATCTGGACACAGCATTCCAGCAGTGCTCACATGAGTGTCATATTCAGAGGGAAAAGAACTTCTATACTCTTAGTCAAGATTCCTCTCTTTATGCCTCTAAGGATCATTTCAGCCCTTTTGGCCACAACTTTGCATTGGGACACCTTATGTTCAACTGATTCTCTGCCATGACTCAAGTGGTTTTCAGCATCATTGCTTTTTGGGATAGAGTCTCTCATCCTGTAAGTATGGCCTGCGTTTTTTTTTTTTTGTTCCTAGATGGAGACATTTACACATGGTCATATTAAAGTGTACAGATTGTTTGCTTATGCCCAACTTAGCAAAGGATTTAGCTTGCTCTGTATTGACTGCAAAGAGGTTACTCGGGTATGTGAGAGAGCAGAATTTGGCCTAGTGCATTGTGTGCAGCTTCTGTAAACTCCGAACAACTATTTTCCTTGGTTTCTCTAATTATGCTGCATTCTAGTCAGTATTCTCTCTTACCTTCTCAGGCACCCCATAGACTAAATTTCCCAGGCCTCTTACAGCCATCTGCCGGACAATGCTGTTCCTGTCATGTGACTTTTCTTCCAAGATGTGTAAGACTGGCTTAAGGAACTTCTTCTCCCTGAGCATGGGATCACTCATTAGCTGAAAGAAAATCAACCTGTCCATTAGCCCCAATATGATCATTAAGATTGGGAATAGAATTTGAGCAGACATGTCATACACTAAAAACAACAAGGAGTCCTCCTACAGCCCCAGTCTTGAGGATACAGACAAATATGGCTACCCCTCTGATACTTGGCACATAATACACTGTAACACAAATGAGAAATTCCACACAAATAAGAAAGGTCTACAAAACATGGAGCTTTCCTTTTGGGCACTAGAATAGGGATCCACTCACCTCTTGAGAGCCTCTTAGTGGCTGGGTATGGTATCACAGTCCTTTTCTCACCCCTGGTGCACCCTGCCAGCCGTCCTCAGTGCGTCTTCTGTGGCTCAGGCCTCTGGCTGAGTCCCAAAGTCCAAAGGAACCCCTTCTGGGGTAGTCAAGAACAGTCCCATTGTCCTCACTAGGGTCTCCAGCCCCAACTCTGGGTCCTTTACATTCTGCCCTTTGTTCAAGCTCTCCATTAGCATTGTCCCCTCCATGGGGCTTATGCCACTGTTGGTGGTAGGGGAACCTGGGCCTGCCCCTAACTCTGGGTTCCAAACCATGGATCCTATAAACAGGAGCTAGGCACTGCTTGATTTCAGGTCATTGTCGCTTCTTCCTACCGGCCACTTTTAGCTTCACCCTCACCTCAGGGTTAAAGTTCTTCGGGACTCTCTTCCTGAAAACCCAGCTTAAGTAAAGGCTGCCAGAATCAAACTCTGGCTGTCCCCTGAATTTCTGTGGCCAGAGAGCAGCGCCCTTTCTTGCCCCTCCAGTTCCTGCCAGGAACTGACCTGCTAAAGCCCTTCAGCTCCTTTTAACCAAGCCTGATGGGCTCGGATTGGCTGCTTTCATGAGGCCTCTCTAGACAGACCCAGACTGGGGGCTCTTTTCCTGGGGCAGGGTGTAGTAGGACCATGGGGCCTCTTGTAAGGAGCCTTAAAGCCCAGGTACAGCCCATCACGGGCACAGAGAGGTTGTTTTTCTTAGAACCAGATAAGCCCCGAAGATAGTTGCTTAGCATAAGTGGGAAATATGATGCAGATTTTGGAGGAGGACTGTGGAAAGGGAGGATGCTCCAGCAGGTATCCCCACACTAGCCTAGGACTTAGGAGACCCAGGTTCCATTTCCTGCTCCCTCAAAGCCTTCCTGTGTGACCTTGGGCAAGTCACTTAGCCCTTCTGTGCATCAGTTCCCTGCCTGTAAAATAGGAAACATAGTCCTTTCCTACCTCGCAGGAGTGTGGTGGGGATACAGACATTAAAGAGTTTAGAGGTACTCCGATACTAGAGTAATGAGAACCTAAGATAGACATTAATGTAGTTGTAGGTTGCTTGGTTGGTAGTATTAGGACACTAGGTTCATTCAGAAGATGTGCTGAGCTAAACCAAAATCAGGAGCTGTTGGTTAGGATCAGCACTAGGACTTGGCAGAAGAGGTCCAGTCATCCAAACTCTGTCCGTATCTCTCTCAGCCAGCACCTGTGGTTGTGTAGCTAGTATAGGCAATGACGGCAATAAAAACCACAGAGAGAGAGAGAAGGACTCAGAAAGGTATCGTGAAGTTCCTGGTGAGGTTTCCATGTAAAGGAGGACCTATTCCACTGTCTAAAATGACAATTACTCCTATGAACTGAACTGTAGAACTCCCGAAAGAAAGGCAGACAAGAGTCTAATGGTGAAACTGCTCTTCAGAGCCCTGTGTCTTACCTGGGCAAGGAAAGCTGTGCTGGTGACTCGGTGGTTTTCTGAGGGGGAATTCACCCAGGGGAGGAGGCTCTGTATGATCTCAGGTGTTATGAGTCCAGATCTTAGCAGAAGCCTGGAAGACAAAAGAAACCGCTCATGGGCTAGATTGCACACTTCAAAAAATCAGCTGCTCTGAGCATACAGCTCTGATATCTAGGAGTGGGAGCTGTGTGTTTCCACCCAGGACACCCTCGCACCCCCCGCCCACAAAGCTATAAACGGGAGGTTCCCTCTCAGCCACTCTATTGGCTACTCATTCCCAAGGATAAAATGATGCCTCCTAGATCTCTTACCTCACCAGCAGACACACTCCCTCATGGTGTGTCTTGGGGTTTTCCACAAGAGTCCAAGTCCTCTGCTTCCTGAGCTCTCTCACCAGTCTCTCATTCCCACCCTTGAAAAGCACAGATTCTAATGCTTTGATAGAAAGCCTGGGGAAAGAGAGGCACAGAACTGCAGTAATCAGGAGGAAGGTGCAGCTTGAACAGAGAGTCAGGAAGCCCCGGTTACTTCTCAGGTCTGCTGTTCAATCGACAGTTCATCCATTGGCAATGTCCTGGACACCAGTGTCCCTGGAAGGACTTGATGCTGGGAGGTAAGTTTCAGTCTCATACATCTCATAGGACTAGTTTTGCTAGGGACAAAATTTTGCAGTCCTTTTTCATAGAATCATAGAATCATAGAATATCAGGGTTGGAAGGGAGTTCAGGAGGTCATCTAGTCCAACCCCCTGCTCAAAAGCAGGACCCATCCCCAATTAAATCATCCCAGCCAGGGCTTTTTCTCTTTCTGCAAGGAGTATGGGCACTAGCAGAGTACAGTGATATGGAAAAGATACATGATCAGGACCAGAAACAGGGGGCATAGAGTGTGGTGATCACTAATGGACATTTTGGGGTCATATCTCCAGATAGACAGAGTGCTGAGGGTTTGCACTTGAGTCAGCACTCTGGTCACTATTCGTACTAATTCGGTTCCTCACAGAAGGCCTAATTGGATAGAGGTGTACCTGATTACGAGGTCAGATTGGAGCTAGTGAGTCAAGGAACCAATCATTCCATTAACAGGGAAACTGTATAAAAGGACATGGGCAGGAGCCCTTTGAGGGGAACAGACAGAGAAAGAAACTTGGGTTACCAGATGTCCCAATATTTGGGGCTTTATCTTATACAGGTGCCTATCCCCCCCCCGCCCGTCCTGATTTTTCACACTTGCTGTCTGGTCACCCTAAGAGAAACAGAAAGACAAAAAGCTAGGAGAGCCTGACAAAGTGAGGTCTCTGAGTGGAAACACCTTACCCCCCACCTGACTTTTGGAGAAGAGCTTAGAAAGTTGAGATACAATATAAAGGTGCTATGTATTGGTAGGGGGATTAAATAGACTATACGTTGGTGTTTACAAGCAAAAAAGTCTCAACGCGGTCTGTGTTTGTGGAAGATGTGGGGGTGCAACACCCCTCTCTGTCACAGCTGGGGGCTCATCAGGGATTTCCCTGTTATCTATGCAAATGGAGAGCCTGTTGGAGAAGCCGGTGTAGAGGTTTGGCAGTCCAGGCAATGGAGGGAACACTGAAATGGGTGATGAAGCAGCAAAGAGAAGTGTAGAACAGGGGTTCTCAACCTTTCTGTTTCTGAGCCTCCCCCCACCCTCAACATGCTAGAAATACTCCATGGCCCAGTTTCAGGCCTCTGCCCTGCCAGGCATCAGAGTTTTGGGCTCCTGGCTCCAGATTTTAACCCCACAGGGTGCAGGGGCTTGAGGCTTTAGTGCAGGTGCTGGGCTCAAGGCTTCAGCTTTCTGCCCTGAGCCCCAGCTAGTCAAAAGCCAACCCTGCTTGGCAGACCCCCTAAAACCGGCCCGGTTGAGAACTGCTGGTGTAGAACAGTGGTCTCCAAACGTTTTGGCTCACGCACCCCCAGGGTGACCTGCCGCAGTCGCGCCACCGATGGAAGACCTGCCGCAGGCGGGCCGCCAGAGGGGAGCACCAGCCATGGACATGCAGAGCTGCCGCCGAATGAAAAAAACGGCGGAGTGCCGTCCAGCGGCGCTACTGTTGCCATGCCCCCCCCCCGGGATCATCCCGCGCACCCCAGTTTGGAGACCGCTGGTGTAGAAGACCCGACAGACCTTCCAACAATCCCAGTAGGCAGAAAAACAGCCTTTCCTTGCCCGGTAGGTTTAACAGCAAAAGAGTCGGCAGGAATTTATACGGGAGCAAGCCCAGGTCTGGCAACAACTCCTCCAAAGTTTGGTGAGTCCCGTGACAGGAAATGGAAACCAGGCACAGGAGATCAGACTGTAAAATGGGACCCGCGAACAACCCCGATGTGTTTTTGGTTACTCTTCAAGGAGGAGCAGTGAGACCTCCTAGGGACAGAACAATGTGGGCCCTTCAACTGACACCCTATTTAACCGGGGAAGCACATCTAGGGCTTTTAGTGATGAGCAGGCAAGAGATTGTGACATGATTAAGGCAGCCATGCTGGACGAGGTGGGGCCTGTCCACAGAAAAGTACTGCCAGAAATCTAGAGTTGAAAGATGGATTGAGGGATTATGCCTCTGTGCATTTGGACAGAAATTAAAAGATTGGGCCACTCATTGGTAAGGCCAGATACTCAGACCGTGGGGGAGATCATGGATTATTCAGAGTCTCCCTGAGCATACCCGAGTATGGGTTCTGTGGCGCCAGCCAGTTCATCTGGACCCCACAGTTAAAGTGAGAGGAATTTGCAGAGGCGGACATTCCCAGAGTGAGTCAGTGGTCTAAGGGACTAGATTTGAGAAGGACCAGAGTGCCTACAGCTGGGAAGGGCAGCAAGAAGAAGAGGGAGGAGCCTCAAGGAACTGTAGTGGGAGCTTGGCCTACGGCGTGCTTCCGACATGGACCTGAAGGACATCTAAAAAGAGACTGTCCGAAAATGGACTGTGGGTTTGCCCAGTTTTGTGGTTGGGACAAGACTCCCAGGCAGGGAAGAAAAAAGAAAGTACCTACCATATCGGTCTGGGTAGGGAGGAGCCACCAAAGGGACTAATGGACACAGCTTCATCCTGTTTGCTAATCAGGCAGGAGTTAGTGAAACCCCACTGGATACTTCCCAGAGGTAGGATCAAAACTGAATACCAGGTCCATGTGGACAAGAAATTCTGCCCAGTGGCAGAGGTGACTCTGAAAATTAAGGGGAAGTTTAGGCAGAAACATGTAGGGGTAGTGGATGGATTGCCCCACTGCCTTCTACTGGGCATGGACTGGAATCCCTTTCTAACAGGGACACCAAGGCAGGTATGGAGGCCCAGGAGGGTGGAAATAAAACCTGAAGGGCCAGGTAAAGAGGAAATATATGTAAAGGGGCTGGAGGAACCTAGACACGAAAGTAGAGACAAGAGGGAGGAGAAAGAAAACAAAGGTCAAGCGTAAAGGTGACTTAAGATCATCCAGTGGGGTCAAACAGTCATCAGAGCCCTTACCACCAGGATCTCAGGAGCAGGCATCCCTAGAACACTTTGGAGGGACTCGGAGCAGTCTGTGTCCATGGAAGAGGCCGGGGCACAGCCTACCACCCCGTCACATATAGGTACCTAAAATGGGCCTGCACATGGGCCAACAGCATGAGCAGAATCTATACTCGTGTCTGCAGCGCCAGCAATCACATAGCTAGGTACCCATCCATCTGAACAAATTCAAGTTTTGTGGACAAAACTGAGGCACCCATCTTGAAAACCTGACCCACTGTGGCCACTACATAAGATCAGCCTTACTGGGTCAGTCCAATGGTCCATCTAGTCCAGTACACTGTCTTCCAACAGTGGTCAATGCCAGCTTCTTCAGCAGGAATGAACAGAACAGGGCAATCATGAAATGATCCAATCCCTGTTGTCCAGTCTCAGTTTCTGGCGGTCAGAGGCCTAGGGACACCCAGAGCTTGGGGTTGCATCCCTGACCATCTTGCCTAATACCCATTGATGGACCTGTTCTCCATGAACTTATCTAATTCTTCTTTTTTTAAACCCAGTTATACTTTTGGCCTTCACAACACCCCTTGGCAATGAGTTCCACAGGTTGACCGTGTGTGGTGTGAAGTAGTACTTCCTTATGTTTATTTGATACCTGCTGCCCATCTGTGAACAGAGCTGAGATCCTGGTTTCCTAGGAAAATTCAGAGACATTATAAAACCATGAAGTCTGTAATTTGAGCACCTTGTTGGCATGGAATAAAGAAACACAACAAGAAGAGAAACTAATAATGTTGTGAGATTGGTGGGAAATGTACATTAATGTGCTACCAGAGCTGAAGTCAACTGAGGACTCAGGAATCTTAGTGTTAACTTGGCGAGGGGCACAGAGTGGGTGCCGAGGGGCCTGGTACATACATTCTAGCTCACTAAAAGATTGCCCCATGAGTCTCAAATAAAAGCCCATGTCACCAATATCATTGTGAAACGCATGTACAGATGCTGTGTCAAGAGTCATGGATATGCATTGAAAATTACATTCTTAGGATCTGTGTCTCGGGACTAGTCACCAGGAAAGGTGACAAAATGGTTTTCTTTCAGGCAAGAAATGTTTATCCATCTGTTTGTTTACATGTACATTAAGCATGTAGGGTTCACATTCAGTTGAGAAGGACTGTGAGAACTTCAAAGAAAGAAAAGTAGCAGGAAGTAGACAGGGGGTGGGGACCCAATTTTGGGGCACACATCAAAGGTTTGCTCTAGTCTATTTGGGGACATCTTTCACTTAGGAAGTAGATGGACCGCGAGTTTGCTTCATGAAAGAGGGGTCGCGATCAGGCTTGGTTGAGAACTTTGGGTGAGAAACATCTTGAGACAGGAGGTTAACCTGTTGGTTAAGTTTAGTTTCTAGGAGCAGGATATGATTTCATTTGAAATGTAACCATTTTTTGCTTGAATTCTTACTCACGGTCACTGGAATCTCTGCTCTTTGATAATCTCCCTTCTTCTTTTCACTAGAAATATATCTAAGTGCTGTGTGTTTTGCAGTACAGAGTATAAGTATCGAGTACAGAGTCTAAAGAAGAAGTAATAAACTGGTGTGTACTGTTCCATTGGGAACAGCAGGCCTGACAATTCTGTGGGAGTTCAGTGGATAAAGGGCTGGACACTATACGGAATGGTCAGAAGACTCGGGGGTGGGTGTGTGCCTGTCATTAACCCGTACAAAGAGACTGAGGTCTGAGGAGGCCTGGGTGGCAGGGTTTGTTTTGCCAGAGCCTGGTAGTTTCAGGGAACTGACCCACAGCAGGCACAGACAAGACTTCCTCACTCAAAGGGCACGTGGTGGTAAGGTGCCTCGTAACCCTGGGAACTCCTGGGGAGCGTCAAACAACTCTCCTGGAATTCTCTTTGTTTCTCTCCCTTCCTTCTAATTACCGGCAAGGGTTGCCCTCAGGAAGTTGTAGCCCTTTTCGGATTTCGCTCGGGCTGCTTCTCGTTGGCAAAGGCAGCTTTTGTCCGAGGGTTTGGCTGACCTGCTGCAGGAGAAGAGGAAACAACTCTGGGAGCAGTTCCCGCACAGCTTTGCTCGACTGCAGGGCTGACACCACCTCAAAGATGGCACATGTTGCCTGAAAGGAGAGCATGGTAAAAAAGGAGATCTCTTCCCAACACCATCACACCCTCTCTCCCCTTCTGATGTCTGCTGTACTAAATTCTCCCTTCGGCCAGCAACTTGAATGACAGCGAGCAACTTGCTTAACTCGTGGCTCACTTTCCCACATCTGTATAAATGTGTATGACCTCCCAAGGCATGCTGCGAGTCCAAAGGAAGATTTGCAAAGCACTGTGAGAAACCTGCTCCAAAGACTTTCTAATGGCCAGACAGTATTAAGGAAATCAGTAACGTAGCTAAAACTGCCGTATTTGTTCCACAGACAGCAGAGCCGGACTCAGGGAAACAGTCCATCAGAGGAGAAGTGCCCACACAGCAATATTATACCACACTTCCCGCTTTCCATCAGCAGGATTGTCACAGGGCACAGGAAAGCCTGAAAGACGTGTCTGTCATCTAACTTACTGAGAGAGGTTCAGCAGCTGCCAAATGCTTGTCAATTTCTGTCTCTGAGGTGATGCTGCCTTCTGTTCTTGTTGGAGTCTTTATCTTCTCTATTAGGGCTTGTAGGACTTGAGTGGCAAGCAAGGGGTCTCCCCCCAGAGATCTCCACAGCTCAGCGGTGTCACTGCAGGTTAACAGAAGTTACAGGTGAGCCCTGGACACTTTTGTGGCTCACCCTGAATGTGTCATATTTTAGTAAAGACCAAATGTTCTCCTTGCCTATGATGAGAGAATTAAGAGTCCTGTCCTCCTTTAACTCTCCTTGTATTTAAATATGGAGTTTCCAGTTACAGAACTAAGTTAAGTGACCTAGTCTTCCTGCAGCCTAACCATTAATACTAGACTTCAGAAGGACAGGACACAGAGCGCCAACCTCACTTCCTCTTTTCTCCACTTCCCAGTCAATATGGAATCATGAGCATGTGGCTCCCAAAGATCTAGGGTTTGGAAGGCAAGTGGATGAAAGAACAGCCAGATTCCTACTCGATGGACATACAACTATGAGAACGAATATTCATGGCCATCCTATGTCCCCTTCACAAATGGTGTCCCTACCCTCTGTTTGCCAAAAGCTGGGACTGGGCAACAGGGGATGGATCACTTGACAGCGACCTGTTGTGTTCATTTCCTCTGGGGCATGTGGCACTGGTCACGGTCGCAAGACAGACTACGGGGCTAGATGGCCTTTTGGTCTGACCCAGTATGGCTGTTCTTATGATCTTAGATTCCAGCACTAATCACTGATAACTCAGTTAGGGATCTTTAAACAAAATGGTGGATCTGCTTCCAGTCCACTTTTAAGTACCAAGGATGGCAACACTGCTCTAGCAGCCCCACTCTCACTGATACCAAGCAGAGGTCTGATGATAATATTGGCCCTAGTCTTTGCAATCAGCCAGGGATTTGCACCTGAAGCTGTCATGCTACCAGGAAACCAACAGCCACTGCTCATTTCCAGAGTGAGCTCAATTCAGGCATCTAGAGAGGTAGATGTTTCCAACAGTACACTCCAGTTATACCAGTAAAGATAGGTCTTTAGGATGTCAAAGCAGCTATTCATGAATGGAAACAGAATGACACTTAATTTCTCTCCGCACCCCACCTTAACGTGTTCTTGGACCTTCCTGCAGAAAGAGCCAGGCTCTTAACCCTTAGGAATGATCCCAAACTGTCTGTGGCTTAAATGAAGCCCTACATCTCCTAGTAAAGCTGTGGGATCCAGGTTTTACCAAGATGAATGCAATAGGTAGCGGTATATACCTGTCCATCGGCAGACGTTTGCTGAGGAGGCTGGAGATCACTGCCTCTTGGTGATGGTGAGCTAGAATGGACACTGCCTCCACCAGGAACTGCCTCAAGCTGCCCTCCTGGATCGTAGGCATGTGGCAATATAGTATAGCCAGGATATCTGGCACCTGGAAGGAACAAAACCAGAAAGAAATGTCCCTTTTTCTTTCTCTCCATTCATTCTACAGAATCAAAACCTTTATTTAGCCATTTGCTGCTTTTTTAGAAATGCCTCACTTCAAGAAGCAAATGTTCAAATACGTCTGCGTAACTTGAACCCACACAAATTGCCCACACACGGCTGTAAAAATTAACCCTGACACACACACAGACACACCAGGTAATTTAATGTGGTGGTGCCCAGCTGTGCATTACATAAACCAGTTCACATGCACAAAAGGCGGCTTTGCTTGCCCAGATTTTGCAGGTGTGATTTAAGCAGCCAAATCTGACCATTTGCCTCGAGAATGCAGAGCTCATCAACAACCACAAGCATAAAATATGCAAGTGCTTTAAAGACAGTGTGCAAATGCCTGGGACTATGAACAGGGGACTACCTCTCATATTCATTCCTAGCCCTTCACATCTTCAAAACACTGTGCAAACATGGCAGTTCTGCTGCGAGGGTTCCCTGTCCTGAGGCCTTTCACCAGCCTTGTTAGAAGATTTGTGGAGTGCTCCTTTCATCTAGCCCTAATGCACTGGGCGCCAGAATAAGGCATATAAATAGTGGATCCCAAAGACACTAGAGTTTTCTCCCTCCCTCCTTCTCTTCTGAAAGGGTAGGTTTACACAGCAAAAAAATCCCACAGCACTGAGTTTCAGAGCTCAGGTCAACCTGGGCCTGTGGGGCTTGCACGATGGGGCTAAAAGTGGAGCTGTTCCTGCTCGGGCTGGAGCCCAGGCTCAGAAACCTGGCAAGAGGCTGGCAATAGCCCAGTGCTCTTTTTAATCCATGTAGCCCTTAACCATAGGCCTCCTAATACCTGGAGGCCTCCAAGTGCCAGTCATTCTGTCTTCTTGTCTTTTCCCCAGAGTCTGTTTTCTCAAGCCTTTCTTGGCTGAATACTGTGGCAACAAGCTAGACCAATAAACAACCAACCATCTTCCTTTTCCCTTGGATTATCTTGGTCTACTGCTATTGATTCTGCCATTGCCTATCTTAGGGTAGAAACAGAGATGGAATCGACTCTATGTCCAAGGGGGAGAAACAGCAAGATTTTTCTTCCTTACACATGAGGGCAAAGATCAAAAAGCCCAGAGTTCAGGTAGAAAAGCTCTCCAGTTCCCAGTTTTACCTCGTCCAGCATGGCACCTCCACACTCCTTTAGGATGATCTTCATCCACAGTCCAGCTGCCGTGGCACAGGTGGGGCTAGCAGACAGCAGACCACCCAATGTGGCCTCAATAAAGTCTGTGGCCTGTTCCGAAGGAAAGTACTCACTAACAACCTGGGAACAAATCAAAAACAGGAGAGACCGCCATGATGTTTGGCTCCAGCACTTTTAAAAATGGAAAAAAAGATACATGCATCAGCAAATGGTGAATTAGCCTCCTGTCTAGCTCGCCATTTGGGATTACAATTCTCTCTCTAGTCTATAGACTACATTTTTGTCTTCTACACTAATGATATCAGGTTAGAGGCAAAGTCTCTGTTGCATAGTTAGCACAACATTGTACTGGATATGCAGGAGGTAAGTTTCCCGTTTGTAGTCTCTGACATACACTGCATCTTTTTACAGCACACAGAAGTCAGTCAAGAGAGGCGTGCACACAAAGATCGGCGAAGGCAAACCCACAAGGTGACAGAATGAATCCTGGGTGGTTTCTCAGCTTGATGTTCCACTAACACAGTTTTTCTCCTGGATGGCTGGATGGCAGGGCCGGCTCCAGGCACCCGCCGAGGAAGCTCGTGCTTGGGGCGGCAGATTGCAAGGGGCGGTGTTCCGGCCAATCTTAGGGCGGCATGGGGGTCTTTTATTTCATTATTTTTTGTGCTTCACCGCTCCGGATCAGTGAAAAAGCAAGAGCCGGCCCTGCTGGATAGGTACATGCGTGTGCATCCACGTGCGCATTTTCATGGGCGTGCAACATTCTGTGGAATCTGGTTTTTACGTGGCATTCAGAGCACACATCTATGAAAAGCATCTTGCTGGTTACTAGCAACCAATGCCCTGCTCCCACAGCTCCCTCCGAGTACGGAAAGGCATCATGAAAGAGCAAATGTCAAATGAACGGTGCCCGGTCACTCGCACATCCGCACAAGCTTTTTGAGTCCGTTACCCTGGCCATTTTGGAAGATGCCTGAAACAGAGCCTCGGGGTCTGGAGCTCTTAGTGCTTCACGGAGACATCTCAGCTCCTCCTCTGCTGAGCCCAGGTTTATGGACTGGCCTGGAGTGGAGAAAAGGAGAAAAAGTACTGTAACGATTAAGGAAACTGAACCCCTACTGCATGGATCTTCATATGGTAGGATCCATGTGCTATCATAGAATCATAGAATCATAGAATCTCAGGGTTGGAAGGGACCTCAGGAGGTCATCTAGTCCAACCCTCTGCTCAAAGCAGGACCAATCCCCAACTAAATCATCCCAGCCAGGGCTTTGTCAAGCCTGACCTTAAAAACTTCTAAGGAAGGAGATTCTACCACCTCCCTAGGTAACGCATTCCAGTGTTTCACCACCCTCCTAGTGAAAAAGTTTTTCCTAATATCCAACCTAAACCTCTCCCACTGCAACTTGAGACCATTACTCCTTGTCCTGTCCTCTTCTACCACTGAGAATAGTCTAGAACCATCCTCTCTGGAACCACATCTCAGGTAGTTGAAAGCAGCTATCAAATCCCCCCTCATTCTTCTCTTCTGCAGACTAAACAATCCCAGTTCCCTCAGCCTCTCCTCATAAGTCATGTGTTCCAGACCCCTAATCATTTTTGTTGCCCTTCGCTGGACTCTCTCCAATTTATCCACATCCTTCTTGTAGTGTGGGGCCCAAAACTGGACACAGTACTCCAGATGAGGCCTCACCAATGTCAAATAGAGGGGGACGATCACGTCCCTTGATCTGCTCGCTATGCCCTATGCTGATGATTTGATGATTCTATGTGCTATGTTGTCATCAGCATAGTGTAAAATCTTGGCCCCATTGAAGTCAATGGCAAAACTCCTGTTGACTGTAATGGAGTCGGGATTACACCCTAAAATGTCTGAATGTTAACAGTAGTGGAATGTTATTGTGAATGATCCAGGATTGAACAAGCACTGTGTTCAGCTTGGAGCAGCTTTGTGTGTGTGTCTGGTTTCAGCAGTCTCTCTGCTCTCACTATTTACATCTAAGCTCCTCTTCAAGTACAACTCATGCAGGTAGATCAGAGGTTCCAGTTTAGAGGTGAATCCCTCCACCAAACTCTCCTTGTAAAAGAGACGGGGATAGACAAAAAACTTCGGCAACAAACCCAGGCTCATCAGTCACTTCTAAACAATGCTGGGATTACTATGTCGTACATTCAAAGGTTGGAGTCCCTTATTCTGTTTCTGAATCACCAACACTGTTTGTAGGACTGATTAATAATAATTGGAACTAGGGTGACCAGGTGTCCCGATTTTATAGGGACAGTCCCCATTTTGGGGTCTTTTTCTTATATAGACTCCTATTCCCCCCCACCCTCTGTCCCGAGGTTTCACATTTGCTGTCTGGTCACCCTCATTGGAAATGGCCTTAAACGATAACCAAGCTCTATCCCTTATCATCTAACCCTTAGGTGAAAAGAATATCCTACTCTTTCACAAAGGGGAAAAATGGCCTCTACTTACTCCAGTAGCTCTGAAGGCTCATGCCAGAGGGCTGCTGGAAGAACTTTTTGTTTACAGAATTATTCCAGGAAACCCCTCCAATCCAGCCAGTGGCAGGGTAAAGAGAATGAAAATGTTTAGTACCAAGGGCTTGTCTCCATGGCGATATTCAAGAAAGCTAATCCCCATTCATTTCAAAATGCATGAGTTAAACTTCATTAAACACCTATGGGGACACACTTATTTAGAATTAAAGTGGCCTTCATTCAGGTTAGTTTCATCCATGGAATTCACTACAATTAATAAGGCCCATTTTAATTCAGAATCCGAGCATCCACACATGTGTTTAATGCCATTTACCTCATGCACTTTAAATGTACACCTTTAGTTCATTTGGATTAACTTTCCTTAGTGTCCCTGTGTAGACAAGCCCTAAGGAATTTAGTGCTTATCTACCTGTATGCAGACCATTTATTAGTTGTACAGTTCCCAAAAGTGTGCTAGGCTCTTTACACATCAGAATCTTCTCTTCTAATGAGGTATTTACAAGATGCCCACCATTCTGTTATCTAAGCGACAACAGACAGGAGAGAAAGAACTAGATAGGCAGACAAATGGACATTACAACAGTGAAAGAAGGTGAAGAATTCCTTATACCTGCTAATGGTCTCCTCACCTTGTATACAGAGAAGGCAGCTGATACAGTCAACCACCCACTGACGGGACGTGGCCAGCGAATCACAGCTGTATGGTGCTATGCGTCCAATCAGAGATCCAAACCGATCAAAAGTTCCCTGAGTCTAATGAAAAAAGAAGGAAGAACGAAGAATGAATGGTCTCCAGTTGGACTAGACTTCACTTGCCATCCCTATTGTTGAGACCAGTCAGCTCTGTGTTTTTGGGGAACCAGGGCGCAGTATCTAGCCTGTCTGACTCATGAAAGACACCCCCCGCCCCCACCAGTCTCTGTTTGAACCCAAACCCATCAGAGAAAAGGCTTGCAGAGAACAATGAAGGGTGTTGGGAGTCACACCTAGACCCCTCCTGAGAAGGGTGACAAGATTAAGACATCTCCATTTGCATACAGAATGAAGAACAGAGACAACTCCCCTAGCCTCATCTGCATGAAAGATGGGATAGGAATTAGCATGAAGAATGAGGAACAGAGAACCGCACTGAACTCTGGGACCAGAAAAGCAGGGACGCACTGCATCATGGGAATCCCTGCTCCAGATGCTAATGAACCTACGCCTGCACACACCTAGCTCAGCAATTATCAGACCAATTCTAGTAATAAATCTTTGTTATCCTAAAATACTGAAGCAGCCTAGTTGCCTTGTGAGCTCCCTGGAAAAAACCACCACCCATAGCCAAGAGTGATCAGCTCCTATTGTCTAGCCTAAAGAAAACCCTTGAAAACCCATCAGTTTACCCATAAACAAATCTAGTGTTCTCCCTTGAACCATTGTATTTTCTCTACAAAACCCCCTACCTATGCCCAAGTAAGGGTTCTGATGTATAGACCCAAACTCTGCTTCAGTTCCACTGGGATTCCATCTCCTGACTGATCGTGCGGGGGGCTCTGCCTGTCTCCAGCACTCAGGACCCTGAGCTACCACCACCACCTGGGAACCCCAACCAGTTCAAGCCTCATGGAGTGGGTGAGATTCCCCCCCCCCCGCCCCTCCATTTTCTTTTCTTCCTCAGGTATTAACCTTTCAAATGTAACCATTATGTTTGTTTAGCCCTCCTTGTGTAGTTATCACTATTATTCAACAAATAACTTTTGTGGTTCAGCTGGTTGCTTCTCTCTCTCTCCCTCTCTCTCTCCCTCCCAATTTTACTCTGTATTTTCCGCTTCCCCCCTTTACTCTGCAGCAACCCTTCTTTTACCTTAGCTAAAGATCCCGGTAGTGCCCAAAAATACTGTGGGGTTTGCTCATGAAGTGGGTTACTACCAGTACAATTGTAACGTGAAAGTGGGATAGGGATGTGTTAAACTTGGGGCACGTAAGAGGGGAGCAGCTGAAAGTGCTGCTTAACCCAGCCCATTGAGTACAGGGCCATATGAGAGGATCAGCTGGAGAGGGCTGATGGACCTGGTCCGCTCAGACTCGCTCTGCTAGTGCGTGCGTGCGTGTTCATCTAGTTCTCGGCTGGAGGGACCCAGCCCTGGGGAACCGAGGTCCTGCAGGGTAGCTCCACTGGGAGGGGACTTGCAGAAGGAAGGAGGAGAGCTCCACACAAGTGACATAAGCAGCACATTAATAGAATTACAGACCCTCCCCCCCTCCAAGAAGAGTAACCCTAATCAATGAGCCTACCCCAAAGTAACAGGCACATCTGGTACCATTGTGCCCCTGATTCCTGTACTGTACTGGGTAATGCACTTTGGAAAACATAATCCCAATTGTACATACAAATGGATGGGGTCTAAATTAGCTGTTATCACTCAAGAAAGAGACCTCAGAGTCATTGTGTACAGTTCTCTGAAAGCATCCGCTCAACATGCAGTCAAAAAATAACAACATGTTAGGAACCCTTAGGAAAAGGATCGATAAGAAGACAGCAACTTTCTTTGTGCCACGATATGAATCTACAGGACCCCCAAACCTTGAATACTGCGTGCAGTTTTGGTCATCTCATCTCAAAAAAGATGTGTTAGAATGGGAAGAAATACGGAGAAGTGCAACACAAATTAGGCCTATGGGATAACTTCTCACTCAAGGGAGATTAAAAAAAGAGCGACGTTTCAGCTTGGAAAAGAGACGACGAAGAGGGAATATGCTAGAGGTCTATAAAATCATGACTGGTGTAGAGAAAGTCAATAAGGAAGTGTTATTTAGCCCTTCACTTAACACAAGACCCAATGAAATTAATAGGCAGCAGGTTTAAAACAAACCAAAGGAAGCATTTCTTCACACAATGCAGTCAGAAGACAGGATACTGGACCAGATGAACCATTCTTTTGCAGGAGGCAGGTTAGCCATTCTTATGTTTTATGTTCTTAGCTGGTTAAATAGAAATTTTCCTTTACCACCCTGGGAGCATAAGAACCAAGAATGCATTTGTGACACTGGCAGACCAGGCAACCTGTGTATGACCCATAATAACTTAACGAGAGGCACTTCCACTGTATCAAGACAAAAAGAAAAGGAGTACTTGTGGCACCTTAGAGACTAACCAATTTATTTGAGCATAAGCTTTCGTGAGCTACAGCTCACTTCATCAGATGCATACTGTGGAAACTGCAGAAGACATTATATACACAGAGACCATGAAACAATATCTCCTCCCATCCCACTCTCCTGCTGGTAATAGCTTATCTAAAGGGATCACTCTCCTTACAATGTGTATGATAGTCAAGTTGGGCCATTATGCTTTTGATTTTGTCTCCTTGGATTAGAAACATGGATACATTTAACACCGGCAGGAGAATGACATGCCTTCTCTATTCTGCAGTCTCTCATCTGGATCGGAATGAAAGCTCCACCCAGATATCCATTCATCCCATAACACTGAAAAAATTGAAATAGTTCACTGTTCCACACACAATCTTACCGTAGCATTCTGATCACTGAGAGTGGATTTCACAATCAGAAGCTTTTTAACTCTTGTCTCAGGCACTGAAAGATAAGGAGAGGTGTACAGTACTTCTTTGTTCCACACACACTCACTTTCCACACTGGAATTAATCCTGGATTTCAAAGGGCCCTAGTTAAGAATAGTACCAAGCTTCTCTCCTCTACAGAATCAGTGGGGAAAACATAGGACCAGATTCTGGTCTCAGTTGCACCAGTGTAAATCTAAAGTAATTCCATTTCTCTAAATAGTGCCATCCTACTACCATGATGGAAATATTATAAAGGAGTTTGATAGACTGAGGTGACTGAAGTTAATCTGCAAAAAGAAAAGGAGTACTTGTGGCACCTGAGAGACTAACCAATTTATTTGAGCATGAGCTTTCATGCTCCTTTTCTTTTTGCGAATGCAGACTAACACGGCTGTTACTCTGAAACCTGAAGTTAATCTGTGTTTACACCAGCATAACAGGACTCAGAATCTAGTCTAGAGTGTATAATACTTAGGATTCTCGAGTCAGGAGTATTATTCTATTTTTATCTGATTCTTGTTAACGTGCATTAGCCCCAAGTTAACTTCTGTATTTGAAGTTGAAAAAGACCTTGACAAATATCTTGGGCTACATTCAGCACTTAGTTGAACCTGTTGATTTCCATATGGGGCCATATAGGGGTAACTTAGGGCAGCATTTGGTCCCTTAGTGGATCTCCAAACCACTGGTGACTGTGTGTTCTAGAGCCTCTGTGCCCCAGTTGCAGAGGTGATGAGTCTGCTGCAGCCCTGCCGTGCCTACAAAGCCTTGGTTCTTTAGCTCAATCTCCAGTAGCTCAAGCTTTTAGCTCTGGATGTCCTCAACTCAACCCTCAGCATGTCGGCCAAGAGGGCAGCTGGCACAGTTGCTCCTGTGTTACTTACAGTCAGCCCCAACAATAGCCCTCAGGAGCTCTAAAGACACCACACGAACGGCCTCATGCTCAATCTTCTGCTGCTTGTGTAGAAATGCTAGCATGTCATCAGGAGAAGAACGGGCTGCAAGGGAAGAAATCACATCCTCACTGCCTGCAGAACTCTTCTTCTTACCGTACCTCACAAAGGTAAGGAAGTTACAAAGAAACCACAGTGTCACTCAGAGTGTCTTCCCCTTACCTAGCAGAAGTACACAATGGAACAGCTCTTGGTGGTTTTCTATGCTGAGCTGCTTAGCTGGAGAACAGATCTGTGGGAAGAAGGGAAATGGTCAAAGAAAAACTAATCAGAAGCAATGGAAAAGAAAAATGTTCAATTAATTTCTAAGCTTCCGCTTCCTGCTTGTCCAACTGGAGGTCTGAACCCCAGGGAGATGGTCCTGCATGCACAGCAAGACTCAAAGACAATGACCAATACATAAGATAAGAGAAGCTAAAGTGTTTTGAGCAGCAGAGCTGACCTAATCAAGACACAGCCACAGTTTTTACTTTACAACTCTGACTCCCGCTGGTAATCGCCTTATGGTGAAATTGCTTTACAAACTGAGCTGGATAGTAGCTAAGAAAATGAGAGCGCTCCCTGCTTACTCTTGAGCCTGCAGAAATCAGTAAGGCATGAGGAGGTCCCCAGGCTCTGCACGATCATTCCATCAATTTTTCAGTGTTAATATGCTTCAGATCTGCTGTGCCTAAGCTCAAGGGATCCAAGCAAAACCACCCCTCACCTGGTTGTGCAGAGCACTGCAGATGGCTTGAAACTTCGCTTTAGGTAGAGGGATCTTATATTCACCAGAGACCTCCAAGAGCTGGCTCAGACTCTGCAACAGAGGGCGAAAGTCAGATGGTGGGCACACAAAGGAGCCATATGTAGTGACTGAAGCAGATTCAGGGGATTCCTAGATTCCAAGGCCGGACCGGATTCTTGCCATCATCTAGTCTGACCTCCGGTCGGTATGACACAGGCCAGAGACCTTGCCCAGAATAATTCCCAGAGCAGAGCTTTTAGAAAAACATACCAATCCTGATTGAAAAGTCGTCAGAATCCGCCTCGGCCCTTGATAAATGGCTCTAATTGTTAATTATCTCACCATTAAAAATGTACGCCGTATTTCCAGTCTGAAAGTGTCTAGCTTCAGTTTCTAGCCATTGGATCAAGTGACACCTTTCTCTGCTAGACGGAAGAGCCCATTAGATAATAGAAGTCCCTCATGTAAGATATTAGAGACTGTAATTAAGTCACCCTGTCACAGGATAGGTCCACCCCGTCAGGGTGGTATCAGGTTGAGGAGGAATTGAAGTAGATCTGGAGTGGCCCAACTGGCCTAGTCTCCCTAGCCACCACAGCAGTCCGGGCTCCTAGGGCAGCATCGCCTAATGGTCGGGATCAGTGCAGCAGCCCTTGGGTGAGGGTCCGCAGCCCAACAGCCTGAGTCACTTGGGCTGCCCTTCTCGGGATGGCAGTGCGGCCTAGTGGCCAAAGTCAGTAGACCCACCCTTGGCTGCAGGGCAGTGCGGCCTAGTGGCCAGAGTCGATAGAACCCCCTTTTGTGGCAGGGAAGTGTTACCTAGTGGTGAGCCCTTCTCCATTGGGTCCTACCTATTCCACAGGGTCCCAGCCCAGGGCGCAGGGGTATCTGCCACCAACTCAGCGGGGATCCTTCCAAAGCATGCTGAGTCAAGCCCGCTACCTCAACTGGATCAATGCTTCGTCCACCTAGGCTGCTTCCCACCCGTTCTTCCGCAGCTGGGACGCTCAGGGATTCTGGGGTCTCTCCTCCATCTCTGGCATTGGGTGGCTGGGGGTCAGCTGCAGCCACAGTCCGGCTGGCCTCTGAATCCTGGAGCACTGGCAGTCTCTCTGCAGGAGCCTGCAATGCGCCTCGGCTCCCTTCGGCAGCCATCCCAGCCTGAGCTGAGCGGCTCTCTTTTGTATCCTGGGTCCAGCTGAAGCATGCAGAGCAGAGATGAGGGGGCATGACCTCCTCGGCCCACAAAGCAGGATTAACCCCTGCTGAACCAATGCGGGGTAGGTAAACCCCATCACACAGCCTTTTACTTTCTGTGTATTAAACTAAAGAGATTGACTTCCTTGATTCTCCCTCTGTAAGGCACATTTTCTAATCCTTTTGTCACTGTGGCTCTTCTGTCAATTTATCAACACCCTTTTTGAATTGTGGGCACTAGAACTGGACACAGGATTCCAACAGTCGTCAGACAAGTGCCAGATTTAGAGGTAAAATAACCACTGTGCTCCTCCTTGAGATTCCCCTTTTGATGCACCCCAGCTTCAGCTTTTTTGGCCACAGCATGAGTTCATGTTCAGCTGATTATGCCCCATGACCCCCAAAATCTTTTTCAGAGTCACTGCTTCCCAGGACAGCATCCCCCCATCATGTATGTGTGGCCTAAATCCCTTGTGCCTAGACTCATACATTTACATTCAGCCGTATTTAAAGGCATATTGTTTCTTTGCGCCCAGTTTGCTAAGTGATCTAGATCACTCTGAATCCATGAGCTCTCCTCTCCATTATTTACCACTCCCCCATTTTTATCTCATCTGCCAACTTTATCAGTGATGATTTTATGTCCTCTGCCAGGTTATTGATTAAAAAAAAGATGAAAATCAAATTCCTTCCTGCATCTAACACACTTTTCTCCTTTGCTGCTTGAAGCTTCCAGAATGTCTCGGATGCCATCTACATATTTTACTATGTTTACACAGTTGTGTAGTGCCCTGATGCTATCAAAGAAGTCCATGATGCATTGGTTCCCTCCAAATCATGGGTATTTCAACCCCCAAAGTGACCACATACTCCGTACTAGAAAGCTTCAACCAACATAGACGGTGAGTAAATATCACTACCAAGAAGTTAGAGCTGTCTCATGATTTCATTTACAACTGTGTAGCCTCACTCAAGACAGAATATGGCCCCTTACTTCTCGCTCATGTGGTACTGAGGGTGGATGAAATAGAGAGACAAGGCGAGTGAGACAATATCTTCAATTAGATTATCACGCCCACCTTGTTGCTCCAATATCTTGGACCAACATGGCTACAAGAGCACTGCATAGAATGGTAGATGAAACAGACAGGCAATGATTTTATATCTATTGAGTTATGCAATGCAAAGCAATGACCCTCAAGCCTCCTTATTATTAATTTTCAACCGTTGACAGTTGGCTTGGTATCGACCAGAGACAACATATGGTAGCCCCTGCTCTGAGGAGCTTATGATCTAAAAGAGAGACACAGAGTTGACAGGATGTTTTGGGAAATCACAAGGCGGGAGTATCTTGTTGTGCAGGTGTTTTGTTTTTTATCTCCTTCTCCTCCTCCCCAGGAAACAGAGGATGCTTTTCATCAGAGGCAGTTACCTACAAATCTTGTTGCCTGGGTCACCATGTGTATAAACCCAGAACTTGTGTGCATATTTATTATCTAACAAGTCACTATCTAGACCAGGAAACCCCACTGGCAGCAAATTCCTCCTGCAGGTCATACAGGCACACACAGAGACAGTTACCTTAATGAGTGGTACCTCACCTTGGTGATGTGAAAAACATCAATTTCCTCCTTATATTGCTCAAGGAGCCATGAGATCTCTTTAAATATTGGATTGTGCGGCTCCTTTTTGTGTAGCAGGATGCCCATCATGGGACCAAGGGCTTTGATGATGGCCTTCTTGAGCTGCATAGATGAGACACAGAATTTATGTTCCTATGAATTCATTCAATATCTTCCAATAGGCACAACTTTCCTACTTCTAATGAGTGCAGTTTCCCTTGTTCCACTGTCGGAACGGTCCTATCCCAATATTTCCTGGTAAAGAACCAGGACTCGTAGGGTTGGTGTCAGGATTATATTCTAATGCACCTCACAACTAGAGCAGGTAAAATATTTCCCCAGATTAATATGCATTCTAGGCCAACTCATCCCTGCTGTAACTCCACTGGGGCTGAATGGACTTAGACCAGGAATTAATTTAGCCCACTATCCCGGGTTCATCTGCACATTAGGTGAACAAAACTAGACTCCATGTACACTGGGTACAGACCGAATTTCCATGATGTGGTGACATTATAAACGTATGGGTTTTCGATGTTTTACATGACAACCTGTTCCATCCAAAAGGACCTACCATTAAATGCCATCATCCCAAAGAGTGCCAGACACACAGAATGTAACATCACAATTTCCGCTAAAGGTTTAGAAAGCAAGCAATTCTCACCTCCAGCTCCTCACAGCTCAGCCAGTTGCTGGTCACATGACTATATAAGGGAAGAATGTTCTTGCAGAATTGTGATTCACCCATTCTGGGGAATGGGCACTTTTCCCAGTTCATAAAATATACATTCACTGCCCTTGAGCATTTTTCCAGAACTGCACAGAAGGAGAGAAGACAGGCAATGTGAAAAGGACATAGTAATAATGAGGAGAAGTTGCTTTCTCAGAGAAGACACCCAGGCCTATCGTTTACTCCAGTACCATGGCAGCTACTATCAGGACTAGATGCTGAAATCCCATATCAATTGGGAGCTATTTCTCTTTTCCCCATTCCATTTCTTGTTTCTTAAAAGGTTTTTTTCTTTGTACATCTCTCCATCTTTTTTCAATTACCATCATTTGAAGACTCTCGTCCCCTGCAGTTATTGTTTATTGAACCCGAACACTGTATGATTTCATCCTGAGTTACAGTTTGTCTGAAAGATGTTCAGTGCTCCTCACTGCCATTGGCTTTAGTGGGATTTGAAGGTAGTGGGGAGCACTTTGCCCTAAAAGTAGGTGCATCTAGTGTCCTTGCTAAGACGAATTAGGGCCCAATCCTGTTCTCTATGAAGTGGATGGCAAAATTCCCATTTCCCTCAAGGGCGCAGGATTAACCCCTTACTGAGCATCACCTGAAAAGCAAAGGAAGAGAGAAGTGGAGTAGACAGAGAAAGAGGGTGAAAGGAGATGATGATGATGATGATGAAGAAACTGAGGAGAGAGAATGGGTGGAGGAGTGGGAAACAGGGGATTTTTAAATGTACAGTAATGAAATCTGCTCCCTTCACCTCCTCCCCCAGGAGCCTCCTGGCAGAGGGGCAGCTTCAGCCTTTGTGTCTGTTTATTTTAAACGATATGCGTGAGTCATAAAGGGCCTGAACTTACAAATGCTCAGCACCTCCTGCAAAGGAAGGAGCACTCTCAACTTCACTGAGTGCTACGGGAGCCAAGGAATGCAGCACCTGGTGCAATCCAGGGAAGGGAGCACAGTTCAGGGCCTGTTTGCAAACTTGGTCAGTCACTTAAATCTGTACCAAGACCCCCTAAATATCCATTTGGGGCACCTACAGGAAGTGCTGGCACTTACCACCGCAAAATGCTTGTCTCATCCTGCTGTCCTTGACTAACGTCAACATGGAGATCATGACCTTCAGGATCATTCCCACAAAAGGGATACACTTAAGTGCTGCAGAGAAAGGCCAGAAGAGAAGGAAGACAGACAATCAGCTGCTCTCTGCCTTCTTACAACACACGTAGAAACACTGTGGGGCAGGATGCTATGGGTTCCGAGGCCATTGGCGCTGCGTAAGCAGAGCAGAATGGCTTTAAAGCAGCCATTGAAAGCCAGTGGGGGATTCACCCTGAAGAGGGGAATCCTCCACAGGTGTACAGCTGTGCCCAATGCCCAACTCACTCCCAGAGCAAGGGGAGAGAGCACTGGGGCGGGATGGCAAGTGGGGTGGAGAAGAGCTCCACTAGACCTGATCTTCCACTCATTCCCATCCTTAAGGTACTTCACTCAGGGGCATAGGTTAGAGCTTGCACCTCCAGCTGGATCGCTCATGAACTAGCAACAGCAGTTAATCTTGTGTTTCTACACACACACACTCAAACAGAGCTCTGTTTAGCGGTAACATTTTTAGGTAGAGAGATAATCCCCTCTCCTTAAATGAAAAACAATCACTTTGAAAGAAAAGAGGGAAGTGACCATACCATAGGCGGATGACAGGTTGCCCAATGTAATGAAAATAAACTCTTCAGGCAGCTCCAGATGATACACCAGCTCTAATACGACATCACTGAAATAGCAGCGTGCCAGAGTCACTAAGGTGTTGCTAGCTGCCACTTTTAGTTCATTTCTTGCTTCCTAAAACCAAAAACCAAAAGAGAGAGACTGAGGTGACTGAAGCCGGTTGCACTAGCCAGAGTTGTTTACATGAGTCAAGTCCTTATTTCTGTGCACAAGTTGTGAATGAACCAACCCAACTTTCTGAGGGTAGAGTCATTCGTCATAAATATTCCTTGAGTCACTTGAGTCACTTGAGTCACTTGGCTAAACAGTTTTCAGCCTTTGAGTTGCTTGCAAGCTGCTTCGTCAGCACATGTGTAACTTTCAGCATGTGAGTTGTCCCATCTTATGCATGTGCACAAGTGCTGTCTAGGACCTGGGCTTTGGTCTGGAGGAAGGTGTGGACCTCTAACAGAAGAATACATTTTCATTTCAGTTTATAGTTTATCCCCCCAAAAGAGAGTTTGAATGAGTTAAAGCTTTGGATCCTTTGATTGGTATCTCGGGAGAACTAACTTACCTGAGTCTTCTCTGTCATGTGGTTTGAGGCTAGTGTTATTATTTTCTTCAGAAGCCGCCTCTCTAGGCCCTGGGTGTCCTGCTGTAAGACTTTCTCCAGGACACAGTAAATGTCTATTCTGTTTTGCTGGGGACAAAACATAAAGGAGAAGAATTGGGAAAAGTTTGTCTTGCCGACCAGACAGTAATGTAGCTAATAAGCCCCTGCCCTAATTGGTGGCTTAATTGGTGTAAAACATGCCCTGCCCTCCACAAGCACCGCATTCAGCAGCGCTTCAGAAGCAGCCGAGCAACTGACATTGTTTAATCTTCCTGGAGAGAAAAGAGCCAGAGGAAGCGCCCTTCACTGCCCCCTTCTCTAGTTTCATTTATTCAGAACAAACAATAAAAATGAGCACCTTGCCCTTGCTCTAGCCACTCCAGGAAGAATTTGTAAATGTGGAATATAAAATACCCAACTCCTGCAGTGAGTCCTCAACCGCTCCCGGGGGCAATGAGCTCAGCCCTTAGATCTACACGGACAGTAGCACGCGCGAAGGTGTCTTTTATGTGGCCCATCAGTGTAGAACTTCACAGATGACACTAACTATGGAGGAGTTGTAGGATCTGTTGGGACCGAGAAAAAATAAAGCGGGACACTGAGAAATTAAAAGCCTGAGGAGAGACCAAGATTCATTTCAGAAAACTGCAAACTAGCACCCCTGGAAAGGAGGTAGAAGTAACTGACAGAATGGGAGGGAGAAAAGTGGGAAGCAACAAGTGCCCTGGGGGTGACAGTGGAAAACAAAGTCAAGAGGTATATGCAAGGTGTGATGGCTACCACAAAGAGCCATGTGGGTCGGGTCTTTTACACACAGGGATCATGGCACAAAGCAGGAAGACAACAGTTCCTCTCTGTTCAGCTGAGCTGTGACTGCATCTGGAGGAGTGCCTTTTCTAGCACCACATTCCCAGAGAGATCAACAAATGGGAAGTCATTCCTGGGAGAGCAAAAAAGAATGTAGGGGGCTGGCAGAAGTGACTTCTGGATAGAGCCCTGCAACCTGACCCAAATCCTAGGGGACCTGACCACAGGCATCTGGGTCAGGTTGGGTGAGAAAACAACTGGACCCTCTTGAGCTCGGGTCAGGTCGGCTCTCCTCCTTTAGCCCCTGGGATCGGCACAACCGGGACTGCGTGTTCCTGCCAGCCACCACCTCCTTCCTGTGCTGCACGCGCTGTGGAGCAAGGATGCCGAGGAGTCACAGCGTCTCCCTCTCTCTGCAGCACAGACCCAGCGCAGCAGGGACCGTGTCAGAGGATGGAGCCATTGCTGCACACAGTGGCCGCTGCACCAGCCCCATGAGCAGGATGCAGCGGCAGGATCCGGTTTGGGGGGAAAGGTTGGGACCAGGATGGAAAATGATTCAGCCCTCTCAGGGTGAGGTGAGTGGGCCAGGGGCCAGTTCAGGTTGGGCTTAAAAATTGGGCCCGAGCAGACCCCTACTTCTGCAGACAGACGGAAAGAGCTGTCTGTGTCTGATGAGGCCAAGGGATGACTCTGAAGGAGAGAGGATAATACCATACAACTACCTGGAGGGTGTGAACACCAAGGAGGGAGAGGAATTTTTTAGGATAATACATTTTGGTAAAAGTAGGAGTAATGGGATTAAGCTAAAAAAGGACATTCAATTTAGACTTTGATAACAGGAAAAATGCCCCAACTGTAAGACAGGGCTATTAGGTTATGACATAGTCTTCCTAGGAAAGAGGCGGAAGTTCGGTCCTTAGGGGCTTTTCAAATTAGTTTGGCCAAAACAGTGGAAAATGGCTGCTGGGAATGCTCCTGCATTAGCAGGGAAATGGACTGGATGATCCAATAGGTCTTTTCCGTCTCGGTCTCCTGTGAGTCTAGACATCTGTGTGACCTGCATGCCAAGGTCATAACCCACTTTGGAAGGTTCAAAGCCAATCAGATCTCTGAATGGGAGAGCTTAGGGGTCAGACAGGGTCTGCATCAGATCTCTTGATTGGCTATACGTTCCAGTGGTTCTGCTTTAAAAGGCATGCTTCTGCAAACTGCAATCATAACAGACAGCTCCACTGGGGAGAAGCCCCTTCCATTCATTTTTAAATGTAAGGAGGATTTTTTTAATGGAAAATTGTCACTGACAACTTATCAATACATAAGCACTACATAATTCAAGTAATTCAAGTAATTAATCACATGAATTAACATAATTAATCACTCTCCTTACAGTGAGTATGATAACACCCATTTTTTCATGTTCTGTGTGTATATAAATCTCCTCACTGTATTTTCCACTGAATGAATCCGATGAAGTGAGCTGTAGCTCATGAAAGCTTACGCTCAAATAAATTGGTTAGTCTCTAAGGTGCCACAAGTACTCCTTTTCTTTTTATAATTAATCAAGTAATTCAAATAATTAAAGGAGTCGGAGGCCAAGACAAGCGGTTCAGTTGGCCTCCTAGTACTTTAATGGAAACTAAAATGCCTTCTGTGTTGGCCCTTAATAGGGAAATGGACTTTGTTGGATGCAAGTATTAATCAATGGAAAAAAGGGGTCTGAATATTCCTCCTGGGGCAATTCTGCACTACTGCACATGTGCATAATTAATGAGCCCCGCATATTTTTATTTTTTTGCACAGTAAAAAGCTTCTGCTGAAATGCTGCTGCCGTTCCATCTCTTGCCCACCAAAGGGTGCTGTGGCAATAGAACAAAGCAGCAACTCCCTATCAGCGAAGGAAGAGAGAGAGCCTGTCTTCTTCACAGCAGGCCAGGTCAGGAGACAGGGGCTATGGGGAGACAGACAGTGTGGGATGCTGGGGTGGGGTCAATCAGGGGCTCATAAGGGCTAGTGGGGGAGGACAGACTGGGGCAGGGGCTGAATGGGAGTGGAGGCACAGAGTTAGAGGAGGAGGGAGGTTCAGGGCTCCATAGTGATGGGGGAGGAGGTGCAGAGCTACCTAAGGACAGGGGCCGGTTGGCTGGGGGCACAGAGACACATGGGGACAGGGGGAGGGGGTACAGGGACACATTGTTAGGATATAGATGTTCAGGCCTGTCTGTAAAGGCCTATCATCTAAGAATTTAGGTGTATTCTTATCACTTGGCTAGTTCTAGAGGTATAAAAGAAAGAATGAAAATCACTGTCTGCCAGTGTAAGGTCCTTCTCTTACTGTGACAGGCTGAGGCCCTGTTCTTAGGCTAAGGCCTTTGGCTAAGCAGCAGAGGCAGCCATAAGCTGGGAAGCGACCAGTCACCTCTTCACATTCCCAACTAGTCACATTGAAATAAGGTGCTATTGGGCTGTTAGGAACACAATCCTGTCCTGATAATGCCTATTGCCTCCAGAGAAAGGGAAGGGCCTAGAAGATGTAAAAGGAAACTTAGTTTGAAAGCATTCTGTCTGGCAAGAACTCACTTATCACTAGCAGGGATGTGAAATCCTCATTTCTGGGTTTGTTCTATCACTGTAGTCCCCATTTCCCCATTGTTTGTCTGTATAATCTCTGTCTGGTTCTGTGATTGTTTCTCTCTGCTGTATAATTAATTTTGCTGGCTGAAAACTAATTAAGGTGGTGGGATATAATTGGTTACATAATCATGTTACAATATGTTAGGATTGGTTAGTTAAATTTCAGGAAAAGGATTGGTTAAGGTACAGCTAAGCAGAAGTCAAGTTTTACTATATAGTCTGCAGTCAATCAGGAAGTGAGGGGGTGGGTGTGTGGGTGGGGGAAATGGGAACAGGGAATGGGGGTGGGGAAATTGGAATCATGTTTGGCTAAGGGCAGGAATGGGAACAGGGACACAGCTGTAAGGCTCTGTGGTGTCAGAGCTGGGAAGGGGGACACTAAGGAAGGAAACTGAAATCATGCTTGCTGGAAGTTCACCCAATAAACATGGAATTGTTTGCACCTTTGGACTTCGGGTATTGTTGCTCTCTGTTCATCTGAGAAGGACCAGGGAAGTGAGTGGGTGAAGGAATAAGCCCCCTAACACACATGGGGATGGGGGGAGTGGGTTTCTGAGTGGGGGTGGAGGGACACATGTAGACGGGGGTGCAAGGACCCATGGGTGTGCAGGAACACATGGAGACAGGGGCAGATGTGCCTTACTGAATGGGAGAGGTTAGGGGTCAGACAGGGTCTGCATGGGGGGAGCTGCCTAACAATTCCTCCCTGCCCCTCCCAAAAAAACTGTTCCATACTTTTCCCACCCATACCCAGCAACGCTCCAAGTTCACACCCAGGCTCCTTCCCAGCAATTTACTTCCCTCCATTACCCTTGACTCTACCAAGCCTTTGCACTGCGCCTAAGGGGTGCAAGAAATATGGTTCTGTATTGAGTTTAAATGAATTATTACTCAGAGTTCTGTATTAACATGCAGAGTAAGGAATTGGTTTGTCAAAAAACATTTCCTGAATCCTTTTTGTTGTCTGTATTCATACAGACATACTTGCTGACAGGTATTTTGAAATAAATAACCAAACATCATTTTAACGGGTGTAATTATATTGTATTATTTTGATAAACAAAATATGTAGAATTTTGCAGAACCTCTAAAATATTGTACGCATCATTTTTATTTTTTTCTTGCAGAATTCCCCCAGTAGAAAATATATAGATAAGGGTCCCTTCAATGCTATAATCTCAATAATATGTCATCATAACAAAGGAGTGTTGGCTAGGCTTTAGAGCAGGGAGTCAGTTCACTTGGGTTTTATTCACATTCTTTCACTAACTTGCTAAGTGGTGTTGAGCAAGTTACTTAATTCCCTGTGACACAAGTCATCCGTAAATGGGGATAATGCTTCCCATTCTCACAAGGGTGCTGTGAGTCTTAATTCATTAGTATTAGGGAAGTGCTTTGAGATTTTTGGACGAAGATGCTAAAGAAGGACAAAGTATTATTAGAAGAGATTACTGCTAGTCCGATGGTGTACTTTTACTGTCTACAGCCCATGTACTCCACTGTGTGTAAAAGGGCAATGCTGTCTTTATAGAGCATTGTATCATCCTGATCTGTAAGAACAGCATTTTGCATGATGAGTTTACGCCTGAGGACAGAAGGGCGAATACTGATTCTCCTGATGGTGCGCCAGGCCAAGTTCTACACTGAATTACCCCCGTGCAGTCCCTTGTACCCCCATGAAGTCAGGCAGAATTTGGTGTGGACACCTGGAAAGCGGATGCAATTTCATGAAACTGCCCTACCTCATCCTTTTGCAGTTTCTCGAGCAGAACTGTCAGAACGATAGCCAGCTTGGTCTCGGCTATAAAGGCAATCCTGAGGGCAATTTTGCCCTTATCTTGGTCATCCATATGTGCCAGGAGGGAAACAACCTCATTATAAACACCTGAAATTAAATAAAAGGATTCGGCTGGTTACCACTGACAGCAGAAATTGGTGCTGGCCTCTTTAATTCACTATCCAGTCAAGATTCTGCAGGAGCCCAAACACTGTGAGAAGTAGACCTGGGAATCCTGGAAATCCTCTTCCTTCCTCCTCATGACCAGGTTTGTTTGCTGAACTACCCAATGTGCTTGGGGGGAAATCATAATGAAGCAAATTTGCTCCTTTCAAGTAGGTCCCCACATAAAATAATCTTCCTTTCCCTCTTTACTGTCAATTGATGAGTTTTGATAGCATACAGAATAATAATTTAACTCTAAGCCAAGAAATAGAGCTAAAGTTAAGCACATGCTGAGGAGTTTTGCTTAGTCAGGGCCTCATTTTCAAAAATCTTGAGCACCCAGATGTACCTATTAGCTATGCTCGGAACTTTTGGGGCTCGGTATCTCTTGAAAATCAGGCCACTGTTGGAGAGCTCAGTATGAATTTAGAAGCTTAACTTTAGGCCCCTTGTTTTGAAGAAAGCCTTTAATCTTCTTTTATGGTCGTTTAAATAATTGCAGAGAAGACTCATGGAACGGAGTTCATCCAGTTCATAGAATATCAGGGTTGGAAGGGACCTCAGGAGGTCATCTAGTCCGACCCCCTGCTCAAAGCAGGACCAATCCCCAACTTTTGCCCCAGATCCCTAAATGGCCCCCTCAAGGTTTGAACTCACAGCTCAAACCACTGAGCTATCCCTCCCCCCTGTACAGTTGCCTGTAGAGGTCATAAAGGAATTCCCCCGCCCCCCACCCCCATGCACAATTGGCGAGGTGTACGCTGTGAGTGGGGTGGGGTGGGGTGGGGTGGGTCCCTCCAACCTTCATCTGAAGCATCAGGGATTGACCATAGCAGGAGATGGGAAACCTGGTAGGGTGGACCAGTGCTCTAAAATGGTTCAGAGAATCTGTTTCCTTAGCTGTCCTGCTCACATGCTCAGGGTCCAACTGATCTCCAGAGTTGTGGGTGGGAAGGAATTTCCCCCTGGTCGGATTGGCAGGGACCTTTGAGTGGCAGGATGGGGCACTGATCACCTGCTAGGATAATCTGAGTATATCTGACCCAATCAATTCTCGGCCATTGCAAGGGCCTCAGGCATTGGTGGAACCTCAGTCTCTCCTGTCCTCTGCCGACGGCACACAACAGTTTTGTCTCCTACAGACTGAAATGTTTTTGTCCAAGACAAGTTTTGGGGTTCAGTGTAGGGTTGCTAGGTGAAATTTAGTGGCCTGTGAAATACAGGAAGTCAGACTAGATGATCTAATGGTCCCTTCTGGCCTTAAACTCTAGGAAACAATGAAATAGCTGGTATATGAAAAAAAACAGGATTTGATCTCCCATGTATCTCTTCGCTCTGGGCAGAAATTCTACAGGAGACTTAATATTTCACAAGAAATCTGAAATGCCGTATTTATCTGTCTCCATTGTAACAGCATTCCAAGCATGAAGGAGGAACTAACAAGATTTCCCCTTCCCAGGAAAGACTACTTGAGGTTAGGTGATTGCCCATCCGTTATGCAAATTGCATCCTTCAGTTGTAACACCCAGATGCAAACGGAATCATGACTGTAACCTACTCTGCCCATCTGTGTGGGATGAGGAGCACTAGTGTTGCTAAGAAATGTGACCCCATGCTTTGTTCTCTTGCATTTAAGATAGTAGCAGAGCTTCATTTAGACAGCTAGAGGAGAAGTCCTTCTGCCTTTTTTGTTCTAATTTCCCCTATCGCTGATGGAGTTGGCTCCATGGATGCAGAAGAGACAAAATGAGGACCCATAACAAACATAAAACAACTGGGAGAAAAGAAGGAAGACCTCCCCCATAACATTCCCTAGAAACTCAGATTCTCAGGAAAGTTTCCAGGTCCAGAGGCTGTAGGCCAACTCCTCAACTGGTGTAAATCAACACAGCTACAAGGAAGTCAAAGGAGGGACACTGGTTTACAGCAGCTGAGGTTCTGCTCACACAAATGGAGAACATTACAGCTCATCTGTATGCCTATGCTTTCTAAATGTGTGTGTGAATATAGAATGGATATAGAGAATACAATGCTGACCCTTACCTCTGTCGGTTACCTCCTGCTCACTCACAAATTTATTCATGTTTTAATCTTTCCTCAACACTTCCTCCAGTCCTTTCTCCAAAGAGCTCCAGTACTGATAGGCAGCTGGCCTCTCAGGCTGTCCTGTCCGGAATAGCCAGTTAAGATTATGCAAGCACTATTATGACATCGCTGTGACTGTGACATAGCACATAAACTGCTGCTGACCAGGTAGGTGCTGTGATGACATGGACAAGAGTCTCAAAGGTATTTAGGCTCCTAACTCGCACTGAAATCAATAGATGTGAGGAACCTAAATACATTTCAATATCTGGGCCCATCCATGTACGCAGTCCAATAGGTGGCTAAATTTGCTCCAGTGTAGAATTTCTCATTCGCTCGAAATCGTTTTGAATTTTGGTTCCGTCCCTCTCTCAGTTTGCCACACTTTCCAATATTGGTTTTACTGGAAAATCTGCTCCTGCTTGAATGGATAGAAAATAAAAGCACCGAACAAAGAAAGAGAAGAAACTGCCTTGGAGAATGCACAGTGACACTTGAGTGTGGGTGGTTGGTTGGAATGCACAGTGACACTTGAGTGTGGGTGGTTGGTTTCTTTTGCTTTTTAATTTGGTTGATTAAAAAGCTTGATGAAATCTTATTGGACTGTATTACAAATCTTGATTTTTATATTGTTTTACAATGAATTGAAATTTATTCTTCATTTCCATGTCCTGCCAAACAAATCAACTAAATTATTTTTTGTTGTGTTTAATACAGTGTGGTGTCATATGTATGGCCATATGTAGAGGCCACACTTGATTTTGGAGATGATGTTGCCTTTAAAGCATTCAGAGTGATGACACTCTTTGCAGTAAACCATGTGGAAAAAGAATTCCAATGACATGTGTCCTTTGCTATGTATAAGTGATTTTGTGCCTTACCCTTTCTGATTTTGCCCTTACACGGACATGCTATTCTTTTGTACTCCTCCTTAGTAATTCGTTCATGTTTCCCCATTTTGTAGGATTTCTTTTTGATTTTCAGGTCATTACAAAACTTCTGATGGAGCCATTGGCCTCTTACTATTCTTCCTCTCTTTCCTTTGCATTGGCAGTTGTGCCTTTAATATTGTCTCCTGGAGAAACTGCCAGCTTTCCTGAACTCCTTTATGCCTTAGACGTTTTCCCCATGGGTCGCTACCTACCAATTCTCTGAGGATGTTAAAGTCTGCTTTTGGCAGTCCTTCTCCTGTCATTCTCACTCCTTCCTTTCCTTAGAATCATGAAACCTATCCTTCATGATCCCTTTCACCCAAATCACCTTCCACCTTCACATTCACAACCAGCTCCTCCCTGCTGGTCAGAATCAAGTCTACAGTGGCTGTCCCCCCGCTTACTTCCTCCATTTTCTGAAACAAAGCATTGTCCCCAGTACATTCCAGGAACTTATTGGGTAATTTGGGGTTTTACCATTTCCTTTTTCAGCAGATGTCTGGGTAGGTAAAGTCCCCCATTACAATCAGGATTTGTGTTTTGCATATTTCTGTTGTTTGTTCTAGAAATGCCTCCTCTCCCTCCTCTTCCTGATTTGGTGGTCTGTAATAGACCCCTACCAGGACCTCACCCCTGTTTAGTCCCTCTTTTATCTTTACTCAGAGACTTTCAACTGGTCTGCTTCTCACCTCCTTCTGGACCTCAGAACAGGTTTACAATGCAATATGTCCTCTCTTTTTTTTCCTGCCTGTCCTTCCTCAACAAGCTATAGCCCTCTATACCAATAGTCCAGTCATGAGATTTATCCCAACAAGTATCTGTGATGCAGTTAAGCTCAGTTAAGATTCATGTTCTAAAACTCCCAGTTCTTACTGTTTATTCCCCATTAGTATTCCTCCTTGCTTGTGTGTACAGACATCTAAGATGTTAAGCAGATGCCCCCATGGATTTCCCTCTTGTTTCTCCTATAATTCTACTGCAATTTTCCACATCTACTTCTCCCCACACAGCTAGTCCTCTATTAAGGCCACCTTTTTTTACCTGGTGGCTTTTTTCACCTGCCCCCTCTGAACTTAGTTTTAAGCTCTTCTCCTAAGGTTGGTGAGTCAGTGCATGAAGATGTTCTTCTCCTTCTTGGTCAGACGGACCCCATCTCTTCCCAGCAAACCTCCTTCCTGCAATAGCATCCCATGGTAGAGGAAGTCAAAGCCTCCCAGAGACCCATCTTCATAACCCTATTCTGTGGGCATGCCTACCATTGAGTGTGTATTGAGCAGAAAGAACACTCAGTGCAGGAGACAAGGGGACTGAGTTAAACTGCAGATGTCAGGTTCACAAACTTCCATTTTCCGTGACTAATCTCTTAAGCTAGTGAGGATGGCCACGGTATAAAAATATTTCTGGAGATCAGCATGTGATTATTTGTATTGCAGTATTGCCTCACAGTCCCAGTCACAGAGTAGGATCCCATAGCGCTCGGACCTGTAGAAACAGAGAACAAGATGGTCCTTAACTGTCATTAATTAATTAACACATCTTAACAGCACAACAAACAGACAAGAGGATAATAAAGCAAGCAAAAAAGCCCCCTTTGACCAGGTACCAGCAGATAACTAATATAGAGCTACCTATTTCGGGAACTTTCTTCCTGATTCAGGGTCTGATGTGACTCAGCCCCTGTTCCATGCCATTGTGTAAACTGGGGACTCGTACATTTGCACAAGATGGAAAGTATCCAGTGGCACACCGTTGAGGCCTACTCCAGTTTTAGTACATAAACAGCAGGCCACTCTGCAAGAAGCTAAGGGCATGGTCAGCACAGAGAGTTTGCCTGTCTCTGTGCTGGTGTTCTGCACCCCTCACTGTCTACACCTGGCTCCATAAAGTCGGGCCTTTCAAAAATGCAGCATCAGGTAGGAGCACAGGTAATTGTAAGAATGCTTGCTCATTGCAGCTGTTACCATCCTGGCAAGGCATCCACATATAAGTCCACTACGGATGGACCAGTGATGGGAAGAGTGTTCATGCATGTGACAAGTAACACCATGAACTATGTAATGCCACAGAATAAATTAAGATCAAGAACAGAACAAGAGTATGTGTGGCAAAGCCATGACAAACACTGTGCAGGCATCAAGGAGCTCATAAATTAGCACATCATCACCCCAACACTGCCTCAGCTTGACTTAGAGCTTGGGCAACAGTAGACCCTCAAAAGGAGGAGGCCACAGCTTTACACCCGTGGTCACTGTGATGTTAACTGGCTGCATTTGACAAGAGCTGGATCAGAGGTTGACTTTGAGTGTATTTACAGGGGGCAAGGTTTTCACAACACAAGCTTTGTGCACGCACACAAATAGTGTTCTGCAGCAGTGCAAGTTGAGCTGCAGCAATGAGCAGCGGGATCCTGCTTGGGCTCGTAATTCATACACTTCTCTCACTAATGAGGATCAACAGATCAACCCATACTGAATGCAGCTTGACAATATACCATCACTTAAAACACATTACAGTCAGAGAGGATGATAAATATTCCATGTATACACATTATGTACAAGGCCCAAAATGACTGAGGGTGCAAGAAAACAAAGCTGGTAAATACAGAAAATGCATTTGTCATAAATATAAAGGGAAGGGTAAACCCCTTTAAAATCCCTCCTGGCCAGAGGAAAAATCCTCTCACCCGTAAAGGGTTAAGAAGCTAAAGGTAACCTCGTTGGCACCTGACCAAAATGACCAATGAGGAGACAAGATCCTTTCAAAAGCTGGGGGGAGGGAGAAAAAACAAAGGGTCTCTCTGTCTGCCTGCCTGCGTGCCTGAGTGCTGCTTTTGCTGGGAACAGAACAGGACTGGAGTCTGAGAACTTTTAGTAAGTAATCTAGCTAGGTATGTGTTAGATTATGATTTCTTTAAATGGCTGAGAAGAGTTGTGCTGAATAGAATGACTATTCTTGTCTGTGTGTCTTTTTTGTAACTTAAGGTTTTGCCTGGAGGGATTCTCTATGTTTTGAATCTAATTACCCTGTGAGGTATCTACCATCCTGATTTTACAGAGCTATTCCTTTCCTTCTATTAAAAGTCTTCTTGTAAGAAAACTGAATGCTTTTTCATTGTTCTAAGATCCAAGGGTGTGGGTCTGTGGTCACCTATGCAAATTGGTGAGGATTTTTACCAAACCTTCCCCAGGAAGTGGGGTGCAAGAGTTGGGAGGATTTTAGGGGGAAAGACGTGTCCAAACTACGTTTCCCAGTAAACCCAGTTAAAGTTTGGTGGTGGCAGTGGAAATTCCAAGGGCAAAGGGTCAAATTAATTTGTACCTTGGGGAAGTTTTAACCTAAGCTGGTAAAAGTAAGCTTAGGAGATTTTCATGCAGGTCCCCACATCTGTACCCTAGAGTTCAGAGTGGGGAAGGAACCTTGACAGCATTACTGAAAAAAGAGCTGCAGATTGACTCCTGCTAGCAAGAAGCTTCTGTACAATGTACAGTAAGATATTGGGCTTAACCCAACGCAGGGCTAGGCTGAATTAAAGTCAGTCAAAGTTTTGTCTGAGTAGGGTATGAGGCCCAGCTCCTCAAAGGTCTTTAGACTCCTAACTTCCACTGAAATCAGTGGAAGCTAGGAGCCTAAATACCTACTGTAGAATTTGACCCAATAACAACAACAATAATAATAATTTGCATTTCTAGAGAGATTTTCTTCTTCAAAGCATTTTACACACATGTTTTCTCACTCTCTGCTTCAAATAAAAGCCGTTATTGACAGACAATTATATTTTTCCGTCACAGCACAGACAAATAGGAGAGTGAAGAGAACACAGTTCATTAATGGGATTTTAAGCAGGTTCTCATATGGAAAAAAAAATAAAGATCCAGCACTCAGAAGATGACTCTGCTTAGCTGTGTGCCTTGTGGCTTAAAGCAGAATTCCAAGAACATTACTTTGCTTTTTGAAATGGTTTCTCAATTAATGACAACTCAAAATATCTGCTTCCACCTAGTGGTGCGGGTTTGCATAACATGTGTTGTTTGTATTCCCTGTTTTCGATATCTTTGCCTAAAAGATAAAATACATCCGAATTTACTGAGACAATTCACATTTCTGCACAAAGCCACAACAGCACTAAGAATGTATATCTTTGTTAGCAAATAGGATCATTAGGGAGAAGAAAAAGGATAATCTCAGAAAGAGGCTCTCTCTTTCTCCTTCACTTTATTCTATCTAGGTTTTTCTACTGTTCTCATCAATGAAGTATCTGAGCAGCTTCCTCTAGTACATTAATAATATGACTCACATCTGTCATGGTAATATCTTTTATTGGACTAACTTCTGTTGGTGAAAGGACTGCACAGAGTTCTCCTTCAGGTCCTTGAAAGGTTATTTCTTTCACCAACAGAAGTTGGTCCAACAGAAGATATTACCTCAGCTAGGGTGACCAGATGTCCTAAGTGTATAGGGACAGTCCAGATATTCGGGGTTTAGGCGCCTATCAATCCCACCCCACCCCCATCACGATTTTTCATACTTATTATCTGGTCACCCTCTCCCTCACCCACCTTGTCTCTCTAATAGCCTCAGAATGACATGGGAGTTTGTTCTCCTGTCACAGACTGTCCCCTGAGAAAGCTCTGTCTACTGCACAGACAAGCCTCATCCTTCGAGTAGAAAACGTCATGGTGCCTGAGAAATAGGCCCTGTCAGCCACAACCCTAATCCCAGGGATTTACCTGATATTTTAGATATACTGGGCCCTGGCCACTGAGCCCCTGGAAGAGAAGGACTGCGACCTGGAACCTGACTTGATGTGTTCACGTAGCAGAAGTATGTACACAGCATCTGAAGGCAAGCAACAAACAACACTTCAATGGTCACTGAATGAGGGGCCTGTGGAAAAAAAATAGTACAATTGTGCAATTAAAGACTGTGTCAAAATGCACGTGCACAGTACTCGGACTCCCTGAATCCTGCCATTTCCAAACTTTCCATTGCTCAGTTTTGCAAACTTACTAATTGTTATTTTAATGCAGATTTTTGTATATTTGTTGGGCGTCTAAAGATATAAAAATACAGACATGGATTCATATCATTGTCGTGCAAACATCCCCATTTCATTGTTTGTTTTGAAAGAAAAAAGTACAGGACTAGGTTCTGGCAATTTCTGTATTGAGCTGTAAAGAAAGGTATTTTTAAGGGTTTTGAACTGTCGAAACAGAGGCACAGAGATTGTCTCACACAGGGAGGAGTGGGTGATGCAGTGCACACTTTCCCAAGCCAGCAGAGTTGCTGGACCCCAAGAGATTCCCCCTCTATTCCTGAGCCAACCTTGGCCAGAAGCAAGCAGACAGAAGGACAAAAGTAGCTCTCCATTTTAATAAAGGCTCTTGTAACTTCCTGGGTAAACTGGTCCCTTCCATTCTTTAGCTGACTATTACTCAGGCTCTTTTCTTACTGGCAAACTTGAATTTTGATTTTTCTACGTCATGGCCAGTTTTTATCGTCTCTCTTGTAAACTTGAATATGCCAATCCCTGAGAGGACATGCTTTCTTGTTTTTTCCTGATTCAGCAATCCTAGCTCTGGGGATTGAGCTCCCATTTAAGGTACTTTTAATGATGACCCCCAGTCCTTTATTTCATCTATCAGGATGTTCAAAGAGAGCAGCTACCCTTCACTGAATGCCACTGCTCTGACTTTGGATTCCCTTGTAGAATGTGTGGGGCTGGGGTAGTTGTCTCAGCTGGATTCTTAATCCAGAGGAAAGACGCTCTCCCCTGTTCAATCAAGATCAGAAATGGCACATAGATTTGGGAGAAAAAGTACATTTTACTTTTACTCTGTTTTCTTATTTCTCAAAAGGAACAGTACAACAAAGATAAAAACTCCATTGTGAATAATCAATATAGGTTTTGATGTATCTTGTCTGAAATGGGACAGCTGCTCTTCTACTCTCGGGATGGATGCTATATCAATAGATAAGATAAAAAGACAGGCCTAACTGAGAGACTGAACCCATAGGAGGGCCAAATTCTGCTCCTCGGTTACATGAGTACGTCGCTCCCTGACTAGGGCCCAAATCTGTGTAAAGAAGAGTAAATCTGGTCCCGAGGGAGTATCGAACAACTTCCAAACTGTATAAGGAGGGTGGTTGAGTCTACACTATAAAGACAGTTCCAAATATGGACCGCAGTTCAGGAAAGCAGCCTTATTCATCTAAGCATATGAATGATGTAAGAAAATTCTGAAAATGTGGATCTTAGATCATGGTCATAATTTAAAAAAATTAATGGACACAGCGGACACCATTCACATTTGAAACATAAAGTAGCTTAAAACTGTCCTAGCTTGAAGTGGTTTGAAACTGCTTCAGGAAATGTGGTCCTCTTACAAGTGTAGATGTGAGGTTGCATATATGGTAAAGCCATGTATACAGAATACATGCTGATCTTAATCCTACAAATTTCCTAAACACTATACAGAATATCTAATTGCTTATTTTTAAATCCTAATCAGAGGAAAATTAAAATGATTTGTGCAAATAATTGAATTCTAAGGATTGTGTAACAACAAACACTCTTATTTTCTAGATCTACTGAGAGCTAGCTCTGAGAGAACAAAACAGTATTTTCAGTGTTTATGGTTCTTTACTGAAGCAGGTCTATTCTTTATCGAAGAACAGGAAAACAAAAGAATTCACAATATTGTTATCCCTTTTGACCTGAGCAATTAGTGAATATTTTGGGTCTTGTGAGTTGTTTCCATTAGGGGGAGAAATGGATGATGGAGTCAGGCATTTTTTTGACACAATCCTGCTTATTTACAAAGAATGTACACAAAGTTCTATTTCCCTAACGACAGCAGGAATAGTTTCTTGGCTCACAATTCCAAGCCTCTTTCTATCCAGCAGTCTACCCTAAAGCGCGCGTGCTCTCTCTCTCTCTCTCAACTTTTTCTGAGATCACACTACAAATACTTCTCTGGGGCTCCTTTGTGCTTCTGCGGTGTCACACTCCCTCTCTTCCTCCCCCCTCCCGCCCCAAACCCCATCCCCCTGCATTTGCATTCAGACCCCAGTGAAAGCCCCTTCCACTGTATGGCTCAACTCCTATTCCAGCTTTACTTGATGGTGACTTCTATTAAGTCAGCCATCTATTCCACAAAAGAGCTTGATTGTTTTTACATTGATCCTGAATAAAGGACAACTGGTATGCCCACCAGCTTCAATAAGGCTTCCCCTTTCCCCAGCATAACTACCTGTTTTCATGTTGTTTTTATAAATCTGTATCTTGTACATGTCCGCAAAACCCACAACATTCTTTTATTTTTACTAACCTGAAACAGAATATTGAATGCATAATTTCAGTTACACCAATGTAAATCTGTGGTAATTCATTAGAATTATTTATCCTGGTGACAAAATATGTTAGCACATCAGGAGAGAAAACATGACACTTTTTGATAATTGTTATTGTTGCCGGCACCCAGTGCCGAGAGGCTAAACAACAGCTGAGGTTGGTTCGTTACCCGGTGTGCTACACCCAATAATCACAAAGGGGTGAAGAAGCAGAAAAGTTTATTTGCAGCTGCAAAAAGGTACAGGGAGAATAAAATCTCCAATCCTGCACCCAGAGCAGGAAGTTACACAGGCTTTTATACATCCTTTTTCCCAGCATACCTATCCAATAGCAAGCTGCCCTAAGTATCCACATAGCTAGCCAATCCAGTTCCCAGCTAGTTCCCTTGTTCTCTGTATCATTTGTTAAACTATACATAAAGCTGCTTTAGTCAGCATTGTTCTTCCATATCTGCCCTGTTTGGCCTTGTTTAGTTTCAGGCAGTCTGACTCTGCAACATATTGTTGCAGATCCTCAGCATAACTGCTGCGAGTGCCTCCAGGCGCGGGGGCCAAGGACACTTGGGCCTAGTATGCAGAGCTGCTGCGAGTGCTTCCAGGCGGGCGGGGGGAGGGGGGGAAGGACACCTGGACCTAGTGCGAGGGGGCCTCATCGACACTCGTGGTCTTCCATCCCCTCGAGTTACCTAGTGGCCATGCCCCAGTGTCCCCACTGAACTCCCACATCTGAACTCCCAGCCAGAGCCCGTACGTGCTCCACCACTAGAGGCCCTGATGCAGCAAGCCACCCCCATACAGCAAAACAAAACGACTTCCCACATGGCATTAGGATGGCAAACGATAATAGAGAAAGATGAGAACTTGCTATAACAGGGGTTCTCAAACTTCATTGCACCACGACCCCCTTCTGACAACAAAAATTACTTCGCGACCCCAGGAGGGAGAACCAAACCCTGAGCCCACCCAAGCCCTAGCTCCCCCGGGCCAGAAGGGGCCAAAGTCAAAACCCAAGGGCTTCAGGCCCAGGCAGGGGGTGGGGGGAGCTGTAACCTGATCCCAGGGCTGAAGCCCAAGTCTCAGCCCTGCTTCCAGGGCTCAGGCTTGGGCTTCAGCCCTGGGCCTAGGCAAGTCTAACTCCAGCCCTGGTGACCCTATTAAAAAGGGATCCCGACCCACAGTTTGAGAATCGCTGTGCAGTAACATGCACTGATTATTGGTGATACTTGGTTTCCTCACAAAGACATGCACAAGGTTACATGGAACTCATCAGATGGTTAAACCACAAACCAGACTGAGCACATGTCAGGAGATCGGGTTGTAGGTGGTCAGGCATAGTGGTCAGACTGGGAGTCATGCCTAGTGGTGAGTGTCCAAAAGCCAAAAGCAGGGATTGAGATGGGGCCAAAACCAAGAAGCAGATCCAAAGATTTGAACTAGAGTCAGAATCCAAATGGCAGAGCCAAGAATCAAGTAGGGTGACCAGACAGCAAATGTGAACAATTGGGATGGGGGTGGGGTAATAGGAACCTATATAAGAAAAAGACCCCCAGATCAGGACTGTTCCTATCAAATCAGGATATCTGGTCACTCTAGAATCAAGAGAGAGTTGGAGTCAGGAATCAGAGCCAAGGGTCAGAACCGGATCACCGGGGGCAGGGAAGAAGGGAGCAGGGCTGGTTCTGAGGCAGGAGCAAGGCTGGATGTAGGACAGGATCTGGGCTGAAGCTGTGGAGGAACAGAGCAGAAGCAGGGCTTGGCAAGAGCTGAGCCCAGGGAGGCAGAGAATCACTGAGCACCCAGCGAGCGACTGCTGCTGCTGAGTTTAAGAACCAGACAGCTAACTTCTTCAGCCAATCTGGCAGGGTGGTCCAAGCAGGACAGTGTCGGAGGATGGTGCCGTGGGGAAGGCGAGCAGAGCTTCATCATCATGGGCTTGCTTCTGGACGGCGCCGTGCCTTGTGGTGCCGGAGGTCTATCTTGCCTGGTGGGAAACTGCGGTGCCATCATGGCAATCAAGTCCCTGGCCACCTCAAACGTGTCCAGGATGGAAGGGAGCTCCTGCTCCTCCACCTGGCACTCTCTAGCAGGAGGGTCCAGTGGCACCAGACTTGACGGATCCCTCTGCAGGCCCAGAGTCGACAGTGCTGATCCCTGCTAATATTCTGTTCGCTTTTTTGACTGCTGCTGCACACTGAGCAGATGCTTTCAGAGAACTATCCACAGTGACCCCAGGATCTTTCTTGAGTGGTAACAGCTCATCATTGATATGATAAACCCCCCTCATTTTATATGTATTGTTGGGATTATGTTTTCTAATGAGCATTACTTTGCACTTACCAACATGGAATTTCATCTGCCATTTTGTTGCCCAGTCACCCTGTTGTCTGAGGTTCCTTTGTAATTCTTCACGGTCTGCTTTGGACTTATCTGTCTTGAGTAAGTTTCTATCATTTGCACTTTTTGCCACATCACCATTTACCCCCTTTTCCAGATCATTTATGAATATGTTGAACATCACTAGTCCCCGTACAGATCCCTGGGGGACACCACTGTTTACCTCTCTCCATGCTGAATATTGACCATTTATTCCTATCCTTTACTTCCTGTCTTTTAAGTTAGTGATCCGTGAGAGGACTTTCCCTCTTATCCCGTGACTGCTTACTTTGCTTAGGACCCCCACCAAAGGCTCTTTGTCAAAGGCTTTCTGAAAGTCCAGGAACCTCATGTCTCCTGCTTTGCCCCATGGGCATTTTAACCCTCCAGACCCATTGGGTAACAGTGTGAAGTACAGAGGGAAACTGAGGCATGCATAGAATTATTTAAAAATGTTACAGAAAATTCCCACTTTATTAAGGTCTGGTACATTTTAAACCTGATGCTGCACATGGAAATGTGTCCAGCTGTCTCTCAGGCATGGGCCATGCCCCTTGTGTGCTCCTTTCTCCCCAGTATCACACTTGTGACAGAGTGCTCCCAAGCAGGTCACAGCTGGGCACCTGGGAACAGAGCTGAGCCTCCCCTGAGCACAGCCAAGGTCACTGACTCTCAGGAGAACTGGTGGCTTTCTTAAAGTCCCAGCTCCTGGAGTCATGTGAATTTGTGAGAATTCCAGTTTTTGCTTAGCCAATGAAGTCAGTGTCTAGTGCTCATGGCTGGGACCTATATAAGAAAAAGACCCCCAGATCAGGACTGCAGCTCCATGGAGGGATAAATAAAGAACCCAAACTGATCAGTTTTGTAATCCCATGATTTTGGGGGCCTCACTTCTGAGCTCTGAAGCTGGTGACGCTGCATAGATGGTGGGCTCTGTGTGCCTATTAGCTCCAAAGTACGCCAGCAACAAGCAGCACAGAGATGTCCTCTGAAGTAGCTGCCACTGTTAATGAGGGGAGCTGCAAGGCTTAGCTGAGCCACTGGGTGGGAAAGGGTGGGTTGTGGGGTGGGATGCTGGGTGGGGCAGGGCAGGCTGGAGAGAGTGAGGTGGAAAGTGGGGAAGACTGACTGGGCGGGGGGAGGGAAGGCTGGCTGAGGGTGTCAGGGAAGGCTTGTGGGGAAGGGGGTGGGGCGGTGGCAGCAGCAGGTGCTGGAAGGAGGGTGGCAGGCACTGGGTGGGAAGTTGAGGGGGTGTTGGTTGCGGGAGGCTGGGTTGGGGGAAGCAGGTGCTGGGTGGGAAAAATTGGGGGGCTGAGACATGGGGGGCATGGGCGGTGGGCTAGGAGGCGCAAAGGCTAGGCTGGGATTGGCAGATGCCTGGCAGGGAAGGCTGGGCTGGTGGGGTGGGGAAGGCCACGGGCACTTTGCTTGGCCTTTCCACACAGCATCTGTCTGTCCAGCCCTCTTATCAGGGCGTGGCCTTGCTTGCTGATCAGTCTTCAGAGGCTGCTGCTGCAGTGCAAAGGCAATCCAGAGCTGGATTAACCTGACTGCTTCTGCCCCATGGCTCAGTGGACACCCTGCACGAGAGCCGGCAGAGGGACCCTTGCGTCCTGAGCAAAGCTCCCTGCCAAGGGGTTCTCCCAGGCAGCCTTTCCTTCTGTGCCAGAGCTTTGGGGTGAGAGGAGATGGCTGCCCTGGCAGGAATCTGGGGTGAGAGGAGATGGCTGCCCTGGCACGAATCTGCGTCCCATTGATCCAACACACTTTGTCCCTTGGGTGGCTGTTAACAGCATCACAGGCTCGTCTGTGAGCCTGTGTGGGATAGAGGGCGGCTGCAGTTCATTGATCCCTCACCCTCGTTATCTGTAGCCTCTTCCTGGCCGATAAGGGGGCTCGAGGGTGAGGGCAGGGCAGGGCCTGGAGCCTGAGCTTTGGCAACCTGCCACCGACTGCCATGCCGGTGTTACGGTAACACCAGGACTCTGATTTGAACTCTGCTTCATGCTGTCACCTTGGGCCTGGAGCTTCACCACCTGGTGTTCGCCTGAAGGTGGCGAGTGGTTTTCTTCTAATGTCTGAGCCAAATCGGTGCAGCTGTTTGAGTCCCACAAGGTGGGTCTCTACGCTGTGATGTGGAGAATGAACTCCGCGGGTGGGGCAAGGGCTCTGCTGCTGGCGCAGCGGGGGCCTACTCGCCAGGCCAGTTCTCTAAAGTCAGCCTTTGTATCTTAAGAACATAAGTGTAACCTTTCTGCCTGTCAGAGTTGGCAGCAACAAGGGCTGGGTTCAGTATCTAGGGGTTCCATTCCAATAACACAATGGAAAACCGGCTCGAGCCCCCACCCAGTGACCTGGGACAAATATATACCACCCCCGCTGGGCGCCTCCATGAGGCAATATTTCCCCTCTCGCAAGCACAGAGTCTGAGTGTAGCAAAAAGCCTTTTAATAACAGAGAGAAACAATGTGGCATTATGTTGGGGAAACACCACCAACAGGATTCATAACACAACCCATGAGCAAAAACCCCACCCCAAGCAAATTGGGGCATGTCCTTTCCCTTTGGTTCTTGAGTTCAGCAACTCAAAATCACCCAAAGTCCCGAAAGTCCAACGACCCAAAAGTCTCTGTCCCTGGTCAGGGCAGCCCCAGAGTTCAAAAGTTTATCTGCAGAGTTTTACCTCCCAACCTGGGTGGAGACTGGGGTTAAGGGGCACCTTACATGGTCCAAAGCTGATGGCCCCACCTCTCCATGGGGCTCTGCTTTGCCAGCCACCCCATGAGTTGCTCTCGGCATCCCACAAACTGCTCTGCTCCCCGAGCCGCTCTGCTCCGCTCGCCATCCCGCAACTGCTCCACCATATATCTTCAGCCTCCCCCACTACTTAACACAACACTCAGTGATTTCAGCTCTTAGTAAGTTTAGCTCTTTCATGATTTCAGCTTCTAGTAGGGGAGCCTCAGTGTGGGTGCACCATTAGCCCAAAGTCAATTCAGCTCAGCAGCCTGTAACTAGACTCCTAATGGAATCAAAATTATAGTGGAAAGAGGAAGAAGTGCAATTAGCATGTAAGGCCCTCACGAAAGGCGGGGGGTGGGGGGGCATACCACCAAGTATTAATACCTGTCCCCAGCCTCTCTCCCTTCACAGAGTTTTGGAACCCATGTTCCTTGCCTAGCGAGTGAAACTTAGTTGATGGAGAGTCCCTCCATCATAACAAAAGGCCAAGTACAGTTCCATTGTCCTTGATTCCCATAATCAGGGTAATAACAATTTATTCTTCCTGCCCCAATAACAGAGACACTGGGGATCCCACAGCAGCCAAAGTGACCATTTGGGCAGCTATGGCCTCATTCTAGGCGGGCTGGGTGTGCCTATGCAAATGAGATCGGCCCCTGAAGTTCTTTTCCACAACTTGCCACACCTCACCACCAGATGTCAGGGTGGAGCTCATCCCGATTCTGCTTCCGAGAGGAAAGTGATCAGGAACAGTCAGCATGGATTCACCAAGGGCAAGTCATGCCTGACTAAACTAATTGCCTTCTATGATGAGATAACTGGCTCTGTGGATGAGGGGAAAGCAGCGGATGTGTTATTCCTTGACTTTAGCAAAGCTTTTGACACGGTGTCCCACAGTATTCTTGCCAGCAAGTTAAAGAAGTATGGGCTGGATGAACGGACTATAAGGTGGATAGAAAGCTGGCTAGATTGTTGGGCTCAGTGGGTAGTGATCAATGGCTCCATGTCTAGTTGGCAGCCAGTATCAAGTGGAGTGCCCCAAGGGTCGGTCCTGGGGCCGGTTTTGTTCAGTATCTTCATTAATGATCTGGAGGATGGCATGGATTCGTGTTTGCAAGTTTGCAGATGACACTAAACTGGGAGGAGAAGTAGATAGGCTGGAGGGTAGGGATAGGATACAGAGGGACCTAGACAAGTTGGAGGATTGTGCCAAAAGAAATCTGACGAGGTTCAACAAGGACAAGTGCAGAGTCCTGCACTTCGGAGGGAAGAATCCCATGCACCGCTGCAGACTAGGGACAGAAAGGCTCGGCAGCAGTTCTGCAGAAAAGGACCTATGGGTTACAGTGGACGAGAAGCTGGATATGAGTCAGCAGTGTGCCCTTGTTGCCAAGAAGGCCAATGGCATTTTGGGATGTATAAGTAGGGGCATTGCCAGCAGATCGAGGGACGTGATCGTTCCCCTCTACTCGACATTGGTGAGGCCTCATCTGGAGTACTGTGTCCAGTTTTGGGCCCCACTCTACAAGAAGGATGTGAAAAAATTGGAAAATGTCCAGCGGAGGGCAACAAGAATGATGAGGGGACTGGAACACATGACTTATGAGGAGAAACTGAGGGAACAGGGATTGTTTAGTCTGTGGAAGAGAAGGAAGAGGCGGGGGATTTGATAGCTGCTTTCAACTACCTGAAAGGGGGTTCCAAAGAGGATGGCTCTAGACTGTTCTCAGTGGTAGCTGATGACAGAACAAGGAGTAATGGTCTCCAGTTGCAGTGGGGGAGGTTTAGGTTGGATATTAAGAAAAACTTTTTCACTAGGAGGGTGGTGAAGCACTGGAATGGGTTACCTAGGGAGGTGGTGGAATCTCCTTCCTTAGAGGTTTTTAAGGTCAGGCTTGACAAAGCCCTGGCTGGGATGATTTAGTTGGGGATTGGTCCTGCTTTGAGCAGGGGGTTGGACTAAATGACCTCCTGAGGTCCCTTCCAACCCCGATATTCTATGATAAGTCTCTGCCTGCGCTAGAGCTTAAGTCTTTGCAGTTAATGTAACCCTTCTGAAACAGGAGGGAAGTTACTCAATGTTCCAGCTGAGGCCACGTCTATATTGGGAGCATTTTGCCAGTACAGGTAAACTAGTGTGGACATAGAAGAGCACTACTGTCCCCCACTGAATGAAGAGCCTTTACCCTTAGAAAAGAGCAAGAATACAAAGAGGACGAACCCACTGCTCAGGCTTGCTCTGCATGGCTTTTCTATCACTATAGCGATGTTGGTGTGATTCCTAACCAATACAATCATACCAGGACATCATCTTAACACGTGGATGTGCTTATACCAGTACAACTAATATACACTAGCACTGGAGAGCTTAAAATAAGATACTAGACTGAGAGGACAAAAGAAAGGAGCAGATTCTCCTCTTAAATATACAGCATTCTCGCCCAGGATAGAAGACTGAGAAGAGGGACTTGCAGACAGATGTACACTGAATAGAGTTATTAGCAATATAAAAAAAGATGGCTTAGCAGCTCTCCTGCTCTGATTGCAAAGTAAAGAATTAACTGCAACATCAGATCACTTCTGCTTTGGCCAGCCAGAAGGCATCCATCTAACACTGGCTGCATTTGCTCCATGGCCTGTATTGGGAAGTAAATACCCTGGTCCCATGAGTGAACTGTTGGAAGAGAATAGGATCCCATCACTGAGCTAGGTATTCTGAAGAACCTGTTTCGCCTTTCTTCAGGGTAAATGCACTGATCTGAAGGGCATGACTAAATATGAACGGGACGCTTTTATGAAGTGGTAAATGGATGAGCGATATAAATATGAAATAAAGACGGCTTCTTCCAGCCTAATAGCAAGTGAATGCATCCTTCTAGCAAAAGGCAGCACAGCGTACTGAGCTCACCATGCATTAGCATTTACAAAAATATGATTTCCCAAGTGCATTAGAGACCTTAACATCCCATCCTACCTTCCTGCACTTTATAAGATGATAGGGAAACCAGCAGGCCCTGATTTGATGATAGTTATCATAGGGACATTGTATTAACCTCTCCGGATCCAAAGCATCAACTGGAAGAGAAGGAATAAAAAGACAAAAGAAAACATTCTGTAAAACAAGATCTAAGTTCATCATCAACACAATTAACAAGAGTGGAAACATACTAGCTACTGGAGCTGCCCTCTAACGGGGTGAAGCCATCAATTTTTAATAGCCGAGACAAAAATGCTAAACTGCTAAGTTGGCACTCACTGTGTGTACCCAACCAAATTCACTTCGGATTTTGGGTGAGTGGAATGTTCAATTAAAAATGAGGAAAGCGCAATCAGTAGGGCAGAGTGGCCAGTACATATTAATGACTATACTTATGCAGAACAGTGAGCTGGAAATAAACATTACTATAAAAACCCTTGAAGCTACCAAATTAGCTAGTTGTTCAGCAGTGAAATGCTAAGGATTGGCAGAAGCACGGCATTCTGAAGTAAATCCTTTTGCATTTACCTTCAGACTCCAAGGCCATCTCTGCTGGATTAAGAAAAAAATCAAACTCAAACAAACATGTCTGGAGTTAAGGATGCAATTTGCACTACAGTGCACTTGGCCCTGTAAAGTGCAGAGGTTGGCAGGTGCTTAAGAGCCCAACACTCACTGAACATAGTGAGGGGCTAAGTCACAGGCACTTTTTGAAAATGTTCCCTCCTAGTCCATACTATGACCCAGAGACAGGCACGAATCACTTTAATCACTTAACAGTTACACAGAAGGGACAAGGTAGGGGAGGACCAACTTCTGATAGTGAGAGACACAAACTTTCAAGCATACATAGACCGCTTCTTCAGGATTCAGTTTGTGTCCGTGCAGCAGCTTTCTTGCCATCACAAATGTGTCTCCCCTCACACCTTCCATGCTATTTATCCACGTTTGTATCAATGTACAGAGGGCATGCACAGAAGGAACATGGGCCAACGGACTGTGGGAGGTTTTCTAGATAGCTGGAAGTAAGGAGGACGGGCCAGATTGATTATATAAATCAGTATTTTTCAACCTTTTTGATACCAGGGACCAGCTTAGAATCATAGAATATCAGGGTTGGAAGGGACCTCAGGAGGTCATCTAGTCCAACCCCCTGCTCAGCACAAGACCAACACCAACTAAATCATCCAAGCCAAGGCTTTGTCAAGCCGGGCCTTAAAAACCTCTAAGGATGGAGTTTCCACCATCTCCCTAGGTAACCCATTCCAGTGTTTCACCAGCCTCCTAGTGAAATAGTGTTTCCTAATATCCAACCTAGACCTCCCCCACTGCAACTTGAGACCATTGCTTCTTGTTCTGTCATCTGCCACCACTTTGAACAGCCTAGCTCCATCCTCTTTGGAACCCCCTTTCAGGTAGTTAAAGGCTGCTATCAAATTCCCCCTCACTCTTCTCTTCTGCAGACTAAATAACCCCAGTTCCCTCAGCCTCTCCTCATAAGTCATGTGCCCCAGCTCCTTAATAATTTCCGTTGCCCTCCGCTGGACTCCGTCCAATTTGTCCACATCCTTTCTCTAGTGGGGGGACCGAAACTGGACGCAACACTCCAGGTGTGGCCTCACCAGTGCCAAATGGAGGGGAATAACCACTTCCCTCAATCTGCTGGCAATGCTCCTACTAATACAGCTCAATATACCATTGGCCTTCTTGGCAACAAGGGCACACTGCTGACTCCTATCCAGCTTCTCATCCACTGTAATCCCCAGGTCCTTTTCTGCAGAACTGCTGCTTAGCCAGTCGGTCCCCTGTCTGTAGCAGTGCATGGGATTTCCTTCCTTCCTTCCTTCCTTCCTAAGTGCAGAACTCTGCACTTGTCCTTGTTGAACCTTATCAGATTTCTCTTGGCCCAATCCTCCAATTTGTCTAGGTCACTCTGGACCTTTCCCTACCCTCCAGTGTATCTACTTCTCCTCCCAGTTTAGTGTCATCTGCAAACTTGCTGAGGGTGCAATTAATCCAATCATCCAGATCATTAATAAAGGTATTGAACAAAACCGGCCCCAGGACTGACCCCTGGGGCACTCTTCTTGATACCAGCTGCCAACTAGACTTGGAGCCATTGATCACTACCCGTTGAGCCCAACAATCTAGCCAGCTTTCTATCCACCTTATCGTCCATTCATCCAATCCATACTGCTTTAACTTGCTGGCAAGAATACTGTGGGAGACCATATCAAATGCTTTGCTAAAGTCAAGATATATCACATGCACTGCTTTCCCCATATCCACAGAGCCAGTTCTCTTATCCTGGAAGGCAATCAGGTTGGTCAGGCATGACTTGCCCTTGGTGAATCCAAAGCTTGCAGCCTTTCTAAACAGTGTCAGGGAGATCTGAGGGACAGGCCATTGAGAAAGATTGACACAGGTACTTAGGACAAATGGCTACTTGTGATGAAGTGGAAAGTGTCTTAGTGTTTGTATGAATACTGTGCACACCTCAGTTTTCCCTATGTGTTGCACAAGTATCTAGGTGGTGGGATAAGGGTGTGTGACCTTTGCAGATACCCCGAGAGGGAAGGTGCAAGTGCCTTCTAGCTCCCTGGGCCCAGACAATAGATGTATCTTGGCAACTGATTGCTGGGCCACATCCTCTGCAAGAGCCAGCTGGAGGAATTGGAGAACAAAGGGAGGTGGAGGCCAGGTGACCGGTTTGCCTGGGGAACAGCATACAGGATGGAGGAGGGGCAACTGGGTGTGACTGAAGGTGGGCTGCTGGAGGCTGGTCAGACTCCTGGTTTGGGACTCAGGAGGACAGCCCATGGCTCTGGGTCTCCTCAAGATGAACTTTGCTGTAACTTCCTGCTTTCTGTGCTAACAAGATTCTGCTCTATGCTGTGTTCCAGACGACTAATAAACCCTTCTGTTTTACACCGCTGGCTGAAAGTCACTCCTGACTACTGAAGTCGGGGGTGCATGGCCCCTTTGGAGGGCGTGTAAGGTTTCCCCAGGTGTCCTATTCAGGTGGCTCACTGCAGGGAGCTTATGGCGTGAGACAGGGATGCTGAATGCTCCGAGGTCAGACCAAGGAGAAGCTAAAGCCCAGGAGGCTTGTCCTAGTGAGAGTGTGCCCCGAGGGGTAGTCACACTGCAAGAGGGTCCTGGTCCGGGGGCTAGTCTTCACCAGACTCACTGCAGCTGCGCTAATGTAGGGCAGTAGCGTAAACGCACTATGAAGACCAGAGAGTGCTTTCCTGTCAGCATAATTACTCCACCTCAGCGAAAGGTGGAAGCTATGACAGAATGAGAGTGTGTCCCACTGACTTAGCGCTGGTGCGGATAGCTCGGGGGGTGGCTTTTTCATATCCGTGACCGACATAAGTTACATCAACTTAAGCAGAAGCGTAGACAAGCCCTGAACTTCATTCAATGGTTCCAGAGCACCAAGCCCGTGCATCCATGAACTACTATGGGGGGAAAAAGTCCCCAATACCTCAAACCAACACCGTATATCTGGCTATGCCTCTGGAGAGGGCAGCACCCTTACCTGACCATGGTACTAATTAGGGCTGTCAATTAATCACAGTTAACTCACGCGATTAACTCAAAAAAAATTATTAAAAAAATGAATCGCACAGTTACATTTCAATTGGTATTCTATTGCGTATTACACATTTGTGGATGTTTTCTACATTTTCAAATATATTGATTTCAGTTACAACACAGAATACAAAAGGTACAGCGCTCACTCTATTCTATTTATTGCAAATATTTGCACTGTAAAAATGATAAACAAAAGAAATCCCATTTTTCAATTCACCTCATACAAGTACTGAAGTGCAATCTCTTTTTCGTGAAAGTGCAACTTACAAATGTAGATTTTTTTGTTGCATAACTGCACCCAAAAACAAACCAATGTAAAACTTTAGACCTTACAAGTCTACTCACTCCTACTTCTCGTTCAGTCAATCACGGAGAGAAACAAGTCTGTTGACATTTATGGGAGATATGCTGCCCACTTCTTATTCACAATGTCACCTGAAAGTGAGAACAGGCGTTTGTATGGCACTTTTGTAGCTGGCATTGCAAGGTATTTACATGCCAGAGATGCTGAACATTCGTACGCCCCTTCCTGCCTCGGCCACTGTTCCAGAGGACGTGCTTCCATGCGGATGGCACTTGTTAAAAAAATAATGGGTTAAATAACGTGTGACTGAACTCCTTGGGGGAGAGCGGTGCGCCCCCTGCACTGTTTCACCGCACGCTGCCACAGATTTCCTGTTATAGCAGTCGCGGATGACGACCCAGCACAGGTTGTTCATTTGAAGAACACTTTCACTGCAGATCTGACCAAACACAAAGAAGGTACCAATGTGAGATTTCTAAAGATAGCTCCAGTACTCGACCCAAGGTTTAAGAATCTGAAGTGCCTTCCAAAATCTGAGAGGGTCGAGGTGTGGAGCATGCTTTCAGAAGTCTTAAAAGAGCAATACTCCAATGTGGAAATTACAGATCCAAACCACCAAAAGAGAAAATCAACCTTCTGCTGGTGGTATCCAACCCAGATGATGAAAGTGAACATGTGTTGGGCCACACTGCTTTGGATCGTTATTGAGCAGAACTCATCATCAGCATGGATACATTATCTCCTGCAAATGTAAACAAACTTGTTTGTCTTAGCAATTGGCTGAACAAGAAGTAAGACTGAGTGTACTTGTAGGCTCTAAAGTTTTACATTGTTTTGTCTGAGAATGCAATTTTTTGTACATAATTCTACATTTGTGAGTTCTACTTTCGTGATAAAGAGATTGCACTATATTGCTTGTATTAGGTCAAGTGAAAAACGCTATTTCTTTTGTTTTTTTGTACAGTATAAATATTTGTAATAAAAAATAAATATAAGTGAGCACTGTACACTTTGTATTCTGTGTTGTAATTGAAATAAATATGTTTGAAAATGTAGAAAACATCCACAAATGTTTAAATGGTATTCTATTATTTTTAAGTGCGTGATTACATTTTTTAATTGCTTGACAGCCCTAGTACTAACAGGATATTAACCATGTTGCGTCTGTAGCAAAATGCATTTTGGAGCCAGCCACTGGTAATAAAGTCAATTATGAATTATGGCAAGGACAGGGCCTTAATAAGAACAGTCACTTCACTGGGATGATCCCCAGGAAACTGATTTAGGCCCTGGCTGCACAAGACATGACTGTAGCTTTATAACCAGTTTGTATCCCACACAGCAAAGTTGATCTGCTAGTTGGATCCTCCATTTCTCCAGACCACAGACATGCTGCAGCTGGGGGACATAGTCCACTAGGTCAATGTGGGAACCCACAAACCATGATGCACACTGTGGAGGACTGCAAAATGGCAACTTCCTGGAGGTCTTCATGCCTTGAACATGACTGATAAGAAGGCTGCGGCTTGGCCGGATTGCAAACACTAAATAAATAAAACGAACCACACACAGCTGAGTTACGCCCCCACTCCAGCCCTCCTGGCTCACAAAGGTTGGGGCATGATGTAGAGTATCTGCACCCAATACACTGCCTAGAAGCATTTGTCTCAGTACACCCAGTCCCCAACCCAACATATTACCCAGCCAGTCTCACACCCACCTTGCAAAACCTAGGTATTGTTTCTTGCTGTGATATTGACCCACATCATCCTTTATTGCCTCTAACGTTTGTGTGGTTTTGAATTGCAAGACCACCACTGCACCTGGTTTTGGGTCCCAGAATGAAAGAAGTTGTGAACTGCTGCTCTAATACACAGAAGCATATATTCACCAAACTTAATGCCTATAGCGGAAAGTTACTCCACTTCCTCCTTTAACCAAGTTTAAGATATTTTCATACTTGCAAAGATGTAAGCGGTCTCTCACTGTATCTTTCCAGGAACCATGAATAGAAACAGAGAATTGTGGGACTGGAAGGGACCTCGAGAGGTCATCTAGTCCAGTTCCCTGCATGAATATTAGAAGCCAGCAAAGAAATACTTACCAGAGTTGCCTTCTAAATCCATTTTACTGATGCTGAAAGAACTGAAGCTTTGTTGGAGGACCCTTTGAGCCAGTCTCTGAGTGTCACTCTCCTCCTAAAAATATCAACCCTACAGACGAAAAATGAGGAGATTCACAGATTTCTAAAGCCAGAAGAGACAATTATGATAATCTAGGAGTGGTTTTTAACCTGTCACCTGCAGACCCCTGGGGGTCCACAGACTATGTGTAGGATTTCCAAAGGGGTCCTGCACCTCCATTCAAAAATTTTTAGGAGTCCTCAAATGAAGAAAAATGGAAAACTACTGATCTAGGCTGACCTTCTGTAGCACACAAGGCATAGGACTGCCATGAATTAATTCCCATTTGATCTAGAGCAGATCTTTTTGAAATCAAAATTGGATGTCTTTCTAAAATTTGATGGAGAATCTACAACAGTTAGTCATTTTTCCAGTGGTTAGTTATCCTCACTGTTAAAAATAAACCTTATTTCCATTCTGCATTTTTCTAGCTTCAACTTCAAGGCACTGGAAATAACTTTAAAGTCATTTCAATTTATCCATCACAGCTATTAAGTGTCAAAGATCAACTGCACTACAGCAAGTGGTAGACTTTACAGCTACGCTGTGCAAACATAGGATACAAGGTTATTCTTGGGGGCCCACGTATAATGTAGGGTACCGGGAACCACATATTCTTGTGCTCCACAGAGAAAAGGTTTCCTCCAAGATGCTAAAATCCACAGATTTTTGTCTGAAACATCCTCTTTTCCCAATACATTTAAGAGGATTCAAAGAACCAGTTCCCAAGAAAAATTAAGCCATGTATTTGGGGAGCTCAGTTATCTTTTCTTATACACACTCAAAGTAATACTCCATCCTGAGCCCCTCCACCTGCCTGAGAGGTCAACACTTTTACACCTACCTTGTGGCTCATGATCTGTATGAAGAACTTTGTTCCTGATGTTTTAGTTAAAACGAACAAACAAAAAACGCAAAGAGTTAGATTCTCTCCTGTCTTCACTGCAATTCACACAATTTGAATGCATCAGTCATCTAAAAAAATCCTTCCCCCCAAGATTATAAGTTTAAATAAGACAGAATTTAAAGAACTGCACAGTCTAAAGTCAACCTGAATCTCAGATTTGGTTGCCCATCAGAAAATATGTTTGCTACCCCGCCGGCAAGTTGTCCCTTCAGTCCCATGATGTCCTTTTGCTCTGAAACGTGACTGGCTAAAAATGGCATCTCCTTAGCTGGCCTGCTCTGTGTGTGTGTATTGGAATCAGAGCTGTGAGGGTCGTGACAAAAATGAGAAGGGGGAGGATTTGTAGCATTTTGCTCATTTTAACTCTGCAGAGCCAGCCCAGCTACAGGAGGGAGAGCTCAGGTGTATTCTGCATCATCATTGTTGTTATTTATTTGTATTAGCATAGTGCCCAGGAGCCCTAGTCATGGACAAAGATCTGTTGTGCTAGGCACTGTACAGTGATTAAACAAATGCAACATTAACAGAAAGAAAAGGAGTACTTGTGGCACCTTAGAGACTAACCAATTTATTTGAGCATAAGCAGAATTAATATCATATTGCCTCTATATAAATCCACACTACATTCCTATCTTGAATACTGTGTGCAGATATGGTCTCCCCATCTCAAAAAGATATCTTGGAAATGGAAAAGATACAGAAAGGGGCAACAAATATTATTAGGGGTATGGAACAGCTTCCTTATAAGAAGAGAGAAGACTGGGACTTTTCAGCTTGGAAAAGAGATGACTAAGGGGGTGAAAGTAACTAAGGAAGTGTTATTTCTGCTTCTCATAACACAAGAACTAGAGGTCATCAAATGAAATAAATAGGCAACAGGTTTAAAACAAACAAAAGGAAGTATTTCTTCACACAATGCACAGTCAACCTGTGGAACTCCTTGCAGAGTCCAGAGGAAGTTGTGAAAACCAAGACTATAACAGGGTTTAAAAAAGAACTAGATAAGTTCATGAATTAGTCAGGATGAGCAGGGATGCAAAACCAAGCTCTGAAGTGTACCTAGGCTCTATTTGCCAGAAGCTGGGAATGGGCCAACACTAGGTAAGGAGGAATTCTAGGCTACCCTGAGCTGTATGGTTATGACACTATCTGACCCCCCTGCTGGATCCCAAGGCCATAGAGCCATTCAGCCAAATGGATGGTATTGAGATGGGGGACTATGACCTGTTCAAACAGGCTTTGCTGCTGAAGTTTGAACTGACCCCCGAGGCGTACAGGAAACAATTCCGGGGTGTACGCAAGACCCCAGGTGTCACTTACAAGGAGGTCACCAATCTGCTGGGGGAATACCTCCATAGGTGGGGGAAGGGCACAGGGGCCACTACCACAGCGGAGGTGTGTAACCCGGTGGGGTTGGGGCAGCTGTATGACATCTGCCCTCCAGACCTGAAGATGTGGTTAGTGGACCGGAAGGCTAAAGATCTGCGCAGTGCAGGGGCACTAGTGGATGAGTTTGTGAACAGCAGATAGGGGGCAGGAGGGAGACTGGATGGAGCTGCAGGAGGATCCCTCCTTAGAGAAGCTGAGGGCCCTTGCTGGCCACAATGGTGCAGGATCCCAGGGGGAGGACCGCCGGGAGAGATTCCTGTGGGAGAAGGGATTCCTGTACCAGGAATGGGCTGGTTCAGGGCCAACTGAACCTTGGAAAGCCAGGAGGCAATTGGTGGTCCCCCAGATGTACCACCACAACATTCCCCTTTCAGGGCATCTGGCGCACCAGGCAGAGGCTGCTGCAGAACTTTTAGTGGCCCGGGGCCTTTGATGCCGTCCAACAGTATTGCAGGGCCTGGGACTCCTGCCAGAGGGTGGGGAAGGGCCAGGATAAGTGTAAAGCAGCTCTGAGACCTCTGCCCATCATAGAGGAGCCTTTCCAGAGGGTGGCCATGGACATAGTGGGGCCCCTCAGAGTGGGGTTCCCCAAGGAGGTCCTTACAGACCAGAGGTCCAACTTCATGTCAACCCTGCTCCAGTGCTTGTGGGAGAAGTGTGGGGTCCGACACACCTGGGCCTCGGCGTGTCACCCTCAGTCCAACGGGCTGGGGGAGAGGTTCAACGGGACCCTAAAGATGATGCTGAAAACCTTTATGGACCAGCACCCACAGGACTGGGAGAAGTATTTAACCCACCTGCTGCTCACATACAGGGAAGTGCCCCAGGAATCCACAGGGTTTTCCCCTTTCGAGTTGTTGTATAGGAGGAGGGTGAGGAGACCCTTCGACTTGATGAGGGACAAGTGCGGGGGGAAGGCCTCCCCCGATGGAGTATGTACTGACCTTTCTGGAAAAGCTCGCGGAGCTCATGGGCTTGGCCAGGGGAAACCTAGCCAGGGCACAGAGGAAGCAGAAGGTCTGGTACGACCGCTCAGCACGTGCCTGCTTCTAGGCTACCAGGGACCAGGAGATACTTCTCATCCCCATGAGGAAGCACAAGCTGCAAGCTGCCTGGGACGGCCCCTTCAAGGTCATCAGACATGTAAATGAAGTGAAATATGTAGTGGAACTGTCCATCCAGGCACACCGCCACCGGGTGCACCATGTCAACATGATGAAGCCATACTGGGACAGGGAGAAGTTGGGGCTGGCTGGGTGTGGGCAGTGGGAGGAGAAGGGAGAGGATCCCCTGGTGGGACTCCTCCCTGAGGTGGGGGCTGACCCCTCGCTGGAATCAATTCTCCTCTCAGACCAGCTAACCCCTGCCCAGCAGGCAGAGATCAGAGACGTGCTGCCTTCACACCGGCAGCTGTTCTCCAGCCGGCCTGGGCTCACTAACCTGGCTGTTCACTGGGCGGAAACAGGAGCCAATCTTCCCATCAGGTGTTCCCCATTCAGGGTCACTAGGAAAACAGCCCAGGACCTGGAGAGAGAGGTTGGAGACATGCTGGCTTTAGGGGTGATCCAGCCGTCCTCCAGCCCCTGGGCCTCTCCCATGGTGCTGGTCCCCAAGAAGGACGGGTCGATCCGGTTCTGTGTGGATATGGGAAGTTCAGTGCCATCACCGTGTCCGATGCCTACCACCGATAAAATCTCTAGACAAGTTGCGGGGGCGCTGATGTGATGAAGTGGGACTGTTCTTAATGTTTCCTCTGAATAGTGTGGGGGTGCCTCAGTTTCCCTATGCAGTTCTTAAGTATCTAGGTGGTGGGATAAGGGTGTATGATCACTGCAGAGCCCTAGAGGGCAGGTGTGTGCAGGAGTCTGGACACAGAGAATGGCCGACACCCTGTTTCCTGGCCACTGATGGCCTGGGCCCTTCCCCCCTGCAGGGTGAGAGCTAAAGGGTTGGAGAACAAGGGAATCAGGTGACCTCCTGGCCCGGGAAAGGAACAAAGCCCAGAAGAGGAGGGGCTGGAGGGAGTTTCAGTTTGGGGCTGGCTGGGACATGGAGTGAAGGGCAGACGTGGTTGTCTGGCTCACTGCCCCCCAAAATGGACCCAGCTGAGGGGTCCTGTTCTCTGCACCTACAAGCTCTGTTTTAGACCATGTTCCTGTCGTTTAATAAACCTCTGTTTTACTGGCTGGCTGAGAGTCACATCTGACTGCAAAGTTGGGGTGCAGGACCCTCTGGCTTCCCCAGGAGCCCCGCCTGAGCGGACTCACTGTGGGAAGCGCACGGAGGGGCAGAGGATGCTGAATGCTCCGAGGTCAGACCCAGGAAGCTGTGTGAGCTGTGTGTCCTGCAGACAGTCTGCTCACAGACAGGAGACTTCCCCAGAGTCCTGACTGGCTTCATGGGGAGCAGTTCCAGAGCATCGTCCGGGGACTCCATGACAGCTATCAAATCCCCCCTCACTCTTCTCTTCTGCAGACAAAATAACCACAGTTCCCTCAGCCTCTCCCCATAAGTCACGTGCCTCAGCTCCCTACTCATTTTCATTGCCCTCCACTGGACTCTCTCCAATTTGTCCACATCCTTTCTGTAGTGGGGGCCCAAAACTGGACGCAATACTCCAGATGAGGCCCTCACCAGTGCTGAATAGAGGGGAATAATCCCTTCCCTCGATCTGTGGGCAATGCTCCTACTAATGCAGCCCAATATGCTGTTAGCCTTCTTGGCAACACGGGCACACTGCTGACTCATATCCAGCTTCTCATCTGCTGTAACCCCAGGTCCTTTTCTGCAGGTCCTTTTCACCAGTTCCTTATCCACCTTTCAATTCTCATAGTAGACCCCATCTTCTCCAATTGAACTAATAATTTCCCAATTGTATCAAATGCCTCACTGACATCCAGGTAGATTAGATCATTGGTTCTCAAACTGCGGGTCACAACCCGGTAAGTGGGGGGTCACGAGCCCCAACCCCAGCGCGCGGCTGTAAGTTGCGAGCCCCGACCCCTGCGCCAGGCTGTCAGCTCCGACCCCTGTGTGGAGCTGCGGGGCTACGAGCCCCAACCCGGGCACACGGCTGTGGGTCCCGACCCCTGTGCTAGGCTGTGAGCCCTGACCCCGGTGTGCGGCTGTGAGTCCCGACCCCGACCCCTGCGCCGGGCTGTGAGCCACGACCCCGACAGGGAATCGTGGTTGTGAGCACCGACTCCAACCCCCATACAGGGCTGCAAGCCCAGACCCCAACCCTGGCCAGGAGCGGGGCTGTGATCCCTGAGTCCGACTGCCACATGGGGTTGCAAGTCCTGACCCCAACCAGGAGTGGGGCTATGAGCCCTGAGCTGGGGCATCCAGGAGGCTGTGAGCCCCGATCCCTGTAATGGGGTTTCAGGCGGAGCCCGGCCATGCTGAGGGTTATCAGCCGAGAGCACACACAGGGTTGTCAGCCCCGAGCCCCGCCACCCTCTGTGTTTTAGTCTTAATTTAAAAGCAGTGAGTAAAGGTAAATTCATTTTAAGCCATAGGGTTTAAATTTAGTATTTAACATAGTGTTAAATATCAAAAATGTGTTTTTAATTTTTAAGGGGGGGGTCGCACTCAGAGGCTTGGTGTTCGAAAGGGGTCACCAACACAAAAAGTTTGAGAACCACTGGATTAGATCTACTGCATTTCCTTTGTCTAAAACCTCAGTTATCTTCGCAGAGAAACAGATCAGGTTGTCCTGGCAGGACCCACCGATTGTAAAACCAGGTGATATTTTATCCCAGTTACCGTTCACCTCTTTGTCCTTCATTACTTTCTCTCTCAAAATTTGTCCCAAGACCTGGCAGACAGTTGAGGTCAAATTAAAAGGCCTGTAGATACCTGGACCACGTTTTTTTCCATTTCTTAAAAATAGGAACTATATTAGCAATTCTCCACTCCCCCACCCCGAGTTTACAGAGTCATCAGAAATCCTTGCTATTGGGCTTGCAATTCCATGTGCCAGTCCCCTTACTCTGCATGGATGGAGCTTATGGGGTGCTAGGGGCTGCAGTGAGTGGGGTGGGAGGACCCAGTAGGGGGCACTCGCCCCTTCTAGTCTGTGCCAGCCCCAGCATAGTGCTCAATTTGTGCTATTTTGGGGGTTGTAAATCTAAGCTCCTGAGCGCTTGTCACTAAGGAGCCCATGTGCAGTGCAGCCTGGTCATAGAATCATAGAATATCAGGGTTGGAAGGGAGCTCAGGAGGTCATCTAGTCCAACCCCCTGCTCAAAGCAGGGCCAATCCCCAATTTTTGCCCCAGATCCCGAAATGGCCCCCTCAAGGATTGAACTCACAACCCTGGGTTTAGCAGGCCAATGCTCAAACCACTGAGCTATCCCTCCCCCCTGGCTCCCTGGCCCAGCTCCCCACGCTCTGTGCAGCACAGTGCAACTAGATGTGGGATTCTTCACTTGTCCTAATCTACTGTGCTGTGTGGCTGTTAAACAGCTGCTCCGTCCCACCCCAGAGGTGGCTGCATCTCAGTGCTGGGCAAAGGATCCCTGTATAAATAGCCCCTGCGCCCCACCCCAGAAGTGGCTACATCTCAACCCCAGGGATGAACTGAGTGACTGGAATACAAGTGACTCTAGTCCTGGGAGTGACCAGGGCTGCTGGGCCTCTTGCCAGGGAGGTGGGCAAGAGATTGGGGCCCTGAGGTGGTGCAAAGCCGGGGCCGAGATTCTTCTGGCCATGGGAGCCCAGTGACTCAGTCAGTGCCCTGCTCCCAGCCAGCCCTCCCCATTCACCGAGCCCTTCGTGCCAGCCATGTCGCTCTGAGGCGCAGTAGGTGCCACTCGGTAGGTCACCTACAATCACACGGTTTCTTTTCGCTACCTCGACTGGGCAACGGGTAATGAGAGGTGGATAACGGATTCTCCAGGCCAGGACTACAGACCTGCTCCCCCGCTACGCCAGGGATGCCCCGCTGGTCCCATCTCTGCCCCAAGAGCCTCCCCCTGCAGTCCCTGGTAGGGAAGGGATTGCCCCACTGCCAGCGCCCAGCAGGCCTATGTGTGACATGAGTTTGGGGGTCTCAACCCCGTCCCTAGGGGGATGGGTCCATGCTCTGACGGGGATTAGCTGACAGCCAAGGACTGGCCAAGAGTGCCCTCCCCGCCTTCTCGGGCAGGGCAAGGGGTGGAGTCCAGAGTGATCTGCTGTGGGGCCCAGGCCCTCAGTCTCTGGGGCTGGCAGCACTGCCCCAGCAATGAACTTCCCCCAGGGTCAGGGAGCAGCTGCCGGGTCCAAAGCATCCCAGCAAACACTGGCCATTCGGCACCAGCCAGGGGAAGGTCTCGCACCCAGGCCATTCTGGATCAGAAGCGTGTGTGGGGAGATGGGAGCTGAACACGGACCCCTCTCCAAACTCCCAGCAGCCCCCAGGGCCTCGTCCCTGCGATCCCTCTACCGCCATGGGCACAGGGACCCTCAGCCAGCCCCCCCATAGGGCCCAACAGTGGGGAACCCAGCCCCTTACCTGGCTGGTCCCTCCCATGGAATTGACGCTGGCCCCAGTTCAGCCCCGTTCCCCCACTCTGCAGGGCTCTGGAGAAGCCTCCACTGGCAGCTTTGCGGCTGGCGCTCTGTGGCAGCTCCTGCCGAGGCCCCAGGGCCCAGGCCGGGCAGCGCTGCCCTCCCAGGGGGCTCGTTAGCCAGGGCCATGCAGAAGCCTGGGGCCCAAAAGCCAACCATGGCTCCCCAGCCGGGAGCGGGTTTCCTTGACACCTGGGTACCCCAGGGGGCCAGATCCTAAAGAGCAGGAGGGGAAGATGCAGAAAGAGGAGAGCTGTGCCCGGGGCCGTGGAGCAGGGGGATGGGACAGAGCGACGTTTAAACCAGAGGGGCGGAGGGCGCGCCCCATCTTCCTCAGAGCCCTGGGCTGGCCTGTGCCCCCTGGCCCCAGGGGTGGGGGCTGGAAAGTGACTTGCCTTGCCCCAGAGTGCCAAGGCCACTGGCTGTACCGGAGAGACAGGGCAGCTGCAGGAAACCGCCCCCCTCACCCACCCCCCACCCCGAGCCGGGCTCCGTGGGGCCAGGATTCAGGCCTGGGGAGCTTTAGGCCTTGTGGAGGGGACTCCAGCACTGGGGAAAGGGCCAGCTCGACTGCCCCAGAGCCCAAGGCTTGCGTCACACCCCCATCCCCCACGCCAACGGCCCTGCCCTGAAGGGACCGATCTAGGGGCAGAGCAGAGCTCAGGCTCTGTAGCCCCAGCGTGCCAGTCCCACAGCCGGCAGGCAACGCGGGTGCTGTCCCAACAGGAACTGGACTGAGCCCCTCTCCACAGCCACCACCCACTGTCAGGCACTGCTCCCCTGGGACAGATTCGAACCCGTGCCCCAGAGAGGAGAGACGCCCCCTACCCCCGCCAGCCCAGAATATTATTATTCACCTTACATAGCACTGTCCAGCAAAGCACTTCCCAAAGGAGGTCAGTGTCATCATCCCCACTGTACACATGGGGAAACTGAGGCAGAGGGCAGGGAAGGGATTTGCTCAAGGTCACCCAGTGGCAGAGCCAGACATAGACCTCCAGCCTGCTGCATCCCAGTTCAGTGCTTTACCCACTAGGCCACACTGCCTCCCTTGAATCATAGAATCATAGAATATCAGAGTTGGAAGGGACCTCAGGAGGTCATTTAGTCCAACCCCCTGCTCGAAGCAGGACCAATCCCCAATTAAATCATCCCAGCCAGGGCTTTGTCAAGCCTGACCTTAAAAACTTCTAAGGAAGGAGATTCTACCACCTCCCTAGGTAACGCATTCCAGTGTTTCACCACCCTCCTAGTGAAAAAGTTTTTCCTAATATCCAACCTAAACCTCCCCCACTGCAACTTGAGACCATTACTCCTTGTCCTGTCATCTTCTAAAAGAAGACTCTGTGGCCATAGCTCGGGAGCGGCTTTCCCTCCACGCACTGCCAGGGGGAGCCATGAGATGTTTAGTATTGTCTGTCCCAAGTGTGGGGAGGCACGAGCCACCCCGGGTCCCACACAGGTGCCTCTGTCCAGATGGCACGAAGCCGAGTGGGCCCATCAGCTTTGGTGCCCCTCTTGCCCCCCAACATTCAGAAGTCACTAGTCAGGCCTCAAAATCATGAGATTTGCTTAAAAAATCACAAGATTTTAATATTTTTTTGCATTCTGGCGTGGCTGTGTTTGGGAGGTGCGAGGTCTGGGACTTCTCCTCCACGCCGAGGGTGGGCACTTTATCTAACGAAAGCGAAGATTCTTCGTTACTGATCCCATTCCAACTCACCCACTGCTGGGCTCACCATGCAATGATGGGCGTTGGCAATGCTGGCCATTTAAGGGTTAAAGTGTGACAGGGTGTTGGTCTACCCTGGCACTAGAAGGGTAGCAGGAAGAGCAGCAGCCCCACAATTGAGCTGCCTTGGAAATTTGGGGGTGTGTGTGGAACCCTTATGTTTTCACCCCTTGCAAAAAATTTTCAAAAGCCAAAAATGTCTATGTGTGTGTGTGTGTGTGTGTGTGTGTGTGTGTGGTTTTTTTAATCCCCTCCCATCCACTTTCCAGTGGCAAATGAGAAAAGGACAAAGGGCAGAGAAATGGGGGAGGGAGGGGTAATTTTTTGAAGGCTTTTTTTAAATTGCTCATCAAAAACCTGAAATGTTTAGAAAGAAGCAATTTTTTTCTTCAACACTGTCAAGAAAAAGTCCAATTTACCAACAAAAAAGCTCAGGCTTTAGTTAAAAGAGGAGCGAAAGAAGCAGGGCTGAAATAGGTACAGAATATAATGAAAGGAGGGGGGTGCTCCTATTTGCCCCCCCCCTTCACCTGCCCCAGTTTTACAAGAGCAATGGGATGCTCTGTGAAAGCAAATGTCAAGGGAAGTTACATAATTAGCCAGGGGAACTCACTGCCACTAGATGTCACTGACATTGCGAGCCTGGCAGGATTCAGACAAGGATGGTGGGGGGTGGGGGAGCAAGGGTGTCAGGACAGAATTTAGAAAACAGGGCACAAGGCCACTGCTGACTGTCAGGATGAGGGAGATATGCCCCCGTCCCCCGACTGGTTATGTCATCATTAGCCACTAGAGGGGGTTCTTGCACCTTCCTCTGAAGTAGCTGGTGCTGGGGTGGCTGGCCCCATTGATCTGATTTGGGGAAGGAGGCAGCAGGGAGAGGGCAGGGTACTGGGCTAGATGGGTCCTGTGACGCTAGCAGACCAGGTGCCAGCTCATGCCCAGGCCTCACTGAACACTGACAAATGCAGAGCTTGACCCAGCCTGTGTGTTAGCCGTGTGACAACAGCTGCTGATCAGCGTGTGTGGAGTGTTTCGACTTGTGGAATTGCTTGCAGGATTGATCTCTCCCATAACCTCTGTAGCCCGTGGTATAAAGTTAGAATGAACGTTTGCATCGTAAACCTATGTAACTGCTCTACACCACTGAGTTTGCAAGGCAGCTTGCGTCCACCTAACACTGCGTCTACACTAAAATTTGGCTCCCGCTGATGTAACTCACCTGCTTTGCTGACTTAATCATGCCACTTCCCCCAGTCAGCGTAGTTAGGTCAATGCAGTGTCAGTGTACATACTGCGTTGCTTACATCGACTGTCCCGCAATGCCCCACACTGACAGTACAATCGATACCACACACCACAGACACAAAGAGCCAGGTGTACACACACACAAGTGCTGTAACTACTGTGGCGGCTGCACGCAGGGCGATTTGATTTTGTAGTGTAGCCGTGGCCTGTGTAATTCCCCCAACAGGGGAGAAGCATGAATTAGTGTAAAGTGCTGGGCCTGCCCATTGAAACCAAACGAGCCATTGCGAAACATCTTACTGATTGCCTCTGTTGTTAGATATTTCACTGCGTGTTTGTGTGTTCTCCCTGTGTGCTGCCCCAGCTCTGTGCAGACAGCCAGCACAGCAGACCTTGAGTGAACCGCCCAATGACCACAAGATCCGTTAAGGGATGAAGGCACCTGGCCAGGTTTATTGTTGACAAGGCATGCTAATAGCACCTGGCAGATTCTACGAGGATACTCAGACACGTATGCCTGTGACAATGGACACAGCTCAGTGAATGGCAGGACTTTCCATTTCCCCCTTGGCTGGACCAACACATTCTCTCAGAGATACCCTGATACAAACAAGCTGCCCCTCTGACTTAGATACTGCCCTCTGACCTGGCTAGTTATTGTCCATTTTTTTTTGTACATGTTGGTTTGATTAAAACATTTGTATTTATTACGTTGCTATTTGACCTGAGAGCAGGAAAGGAGTATGGATGAGAGCAGGAAAGGGGCACTGAGGGCAGCCCCCTGCCGCTCCCCCCCCCACCCCCCAAATGAGGGGCCCTGGATCTGGCTGCAGGAGGTCTCCGCCCTCCTCATAATGGTGGACGGGTGGAGAGTTCACACCAGGGCACTGAGCAGCTGAGGGGGATGTGGGGAGATGGGGGGGCATCACTGGAGGAGTCAGTGTGTTCTTTGCTGGCTCCCCATGCCCCCCCCCCGGAAAGGGGGCCCCAGGCTGCTCCCCCCAGGGACTGTCAATCATTCAGTGAGGAGCCGTCCCAGCCCCTCCACCCCAATGGGGCCTGGCTTGGCCACCAGATCCAAGGTTCCTGCTGCTTGGCCCCTGCTGATCTGTCCTCCCCCCACCCCCTGCCAGGACATCATTGAGGACAAACTGGACAAGAATCTGTGGCCCTTTTTGTCAGACCCGGTCCCTACCACCAGCTCCCAGGCTGCTGTCAGGTAAGGCTGAGCCTGGCTGGGCTGTGGGTGGCATAGCCCTGACACACACACCCCAGGGTGTAGGAGCCTCTGTGCCTGGGAGTGTGTGGTCAGGACCCTGCCCTCTACGGGGGAGGGGATGTCCAAGAGCCTGGAGCCCTGGACCCCTCTTACCATGTCCCCCGCACCCCAGCAGTCCCTCAACACCCCAGGGCCCAGGATGGAGGAAAGGGACTGGCCGAGCTTTAGACAGACCCCCAGCCCAGCGCAGGTGCCACCCTCCCCTACTCCCTCTGGCCTGCTTTGGGACTCCTGTCCCACTCCCTTGGGCAGGGCCTGCCCCGCAGCCTCCTCCAGGCCCTGCCCTTCCATCTGGCATTCCCTCAGCGAGCCCCTGGTATCCACACTGCCCCTCTCTCCCCCCAGCGCCCGCTTTCGGCATTGGCACAAGAACAAGCCAGCGGCCGAGTACCGGACGGGCCCGCGCCTCATCATTTACGTGCTGGGTGGGGTGTCCATGTCTGAGATGCGCTGCGCCTACGAAGTGACCCCGGCCATCAAGGGCAAGTGGGAGGTGGTGATCGGTGAGTGGGGCGAGTCCTGGGGGGAAGGGCGGCTGGAATGCCCAGGTCAGGGAGAGTTGGGACCCCCTGGGAGGGGGAGACCCTAGAACTGCCTGCCCAGCACCCACAGGGCTCCCATGCTACCCTCTGTTCTCCCACACCCAGGGGCCTGGGAACAGATGTGCTTGCCCCACATGGCCTGTATCTAGCCGCCTGATCTCCTGGCCTCTGTCTCCCCAGGCCTCTCATTGCCCAGGGACCATGTGTGGGGGCCCAGTCAGACACCCCCAGTAACTCCCATAGGGATATGGCTCACCCCCTGCACACACCCCTCGAAGACCCAAGGGTGAGGAACACTGTCAGCGCGGGGATTCTTGCCTGGCTGTGCAGGGTACAGCGGCACGAGGGGTGCGGTGCCAGGCCAAGGGGGATAGGAGACAGTCCCTCGCCCCCTGCACTAGAGCAGGGTCCAGCTGCAAGGATGGGGGTGATGGTGATGCCAGCCACATACCTGCCTCACTGTGCCCACCACTGCCAACCACCTCTCTCTCCCCCAGGTTCCAGTCACATCCTGACCCCCAAGCGCTTCCTGGATGACACCCAAACCCTGAACCAGCTGGCCCCCGAGGAGGCCTAGAAGCAGCCCCCTCCCCCCAGAGACTCTGCCCCCCACAGCTCGCTGACCCCAGCTCCACCTCCTCTTCTCAACAAGGCATCTTCCCCCCTACTCTGGGCTGCGGTGTCAGTTCTTGGGCGGGGGGAGGACCCCCAGGCTGCTTGGCTGTTCAGGCAGGGGGCAGGCCAGGCTTCCTCCCGTCTTTGCAAGTCTTTGCCTCCCGTTAACAGCAGCCGGGAGGGAGGGAGAAGCTAGGAATTGCACACCCGCCCCGCAAGGCAGGTCGGTCTTTCCCAGAGGCTTGGGGAGAGGCTCTGCTTTCACTTTGGCCCGTTCGCTCCATCTGACGCTGTTGTGGGCCAGATGTAAACCAAGCTGGCTGGGTTTCAGTCCAACACTCATTGCAGGGCCTCTTGGAGAGGCACCAAGTCCCAGGGTTAAACAGGGCGCCCTGGGGCTCCCAGCTCCCTGCACAAACAGCAAAATCTCATACCCAGGGGGACTGTTCTTAATGTTTCCTCTGAATAGTGCGTGGTTCCTCAGTTTCCCCTAGGCAGTTCTTACGTATCTAGGTGGTGGGGTAAGGGTGTATGATCATTGCAGATCCCTAGAGGGCAGGTGTGTGCAGGAGTCTGGACACAGAGAATGGCCGACACCCTGTTTCCTGGCAACTGATGGCCTGGGCCCTTCCCCCCTGCAAGGTGAGAGCTAAAGGGGTTGGAGAACAAAGGAATCAGGTGCCCTCCTGGCCGGGTAAAGGGACAAAGCCCAGAGGACGAGGGGCTGGAGGGAGTTTCAGTCTAGGGCTGGCTGGGACATGGAGTGAAGGGCAGATGTGGTTGTCTGGCTCACTGCCCCCCAAAATGGACCCCCCAGCTGAAGGGTCCAGTTCTCTGCACCTACAAGCTCTGTATTAGACCATGTTCCTGTCATCTAATAAACCTTCTGTTTTACTGCGAGAAGCAGCGTGGGGCGAGGGATGTGCTGGCCACGGCTTCCTGCAGCCCCCGTTGGCCTGCAGTGGGGAACCGCGGTCAGTGGGATCCGCGGTCGGCCAAACCTGCGGACGCGGCCGGTAAAGAAACTGGCCCGGCCCACCAGGGGGCTTACCCTGGGGGGCTGTGTGCCAAACGTTACCGACCCCGGTGCTACAGCAATCTCCCGTACAGCAATGGCTCTTACAAGACAGAGTAAGTTAGAACAACCCAGAGTCTAAAGCTCAGGTGTATTTGAGGATCTGGGCCAGTACTTGGCTGTTTCTATAGTAATGACCCCTGAGCAAGCAGTGTAATGTACATGCTTATCTCTGAGCTTGTCCAGAGGCTGCATAGAATCATAGAATATCAGGGTTGGAAGGGACCTCAGGAGGTCATCTAGTCCAACCCCCTGCTCAAAAGCAGGACCAATCCCCAGTTAAATCAGAATGACTAGATGTCCTGATGTGTAATAAAAACACTTTGAATCATAAAAAATCAACCCAGCCTACTTTACAGGGCCTGATCCTTCTCTCCCTTACAGCATCTGAGCAGTAGGAGAATGGCTAATACGGGCCAGTATTATGGTTGTTGTATTCTATTTATAAAAGTATAATACTGGCCAGTATTATAGTTACTGTATCGTGCTATAAAACAACAAAATCAATAGAAAAATAAAAAATACAAATGAATGTTTTGAATTAATTTGGGGAAAAGAATTTACAGCGCAGTACAAGGATTTAAAACATTTAAAACATTCCTTTCTTTCTCTCCAGTATTATAATCTCTCTTGTTCCAATTTTGGGTCGCAGGAGCGAGTAGTATAAAGGCCCTACCATCAATCAAACGTTAACCCCACCCCTTGACCCTGTAAGCCCTGCACACAGGTCACTGGAAGTCCCACCTCATGGGAGTATTACTTCCAGGGTCAAGGCGGACACATGTCTGGAAGCAAGGTGTGTCATGTGACCCCTGTAAGAACTCCTCCCACTGTACTCTGCTGATCAGGATGGATTTTGCCCTGACAGGAACGACTCGAGAGAAGATTTGACCAATCAGGGGGAGTTCCGGGGTTTGTGTGACCCCTCTAAGAACTCCTCCCACTGCCCTATACCAATCAGGAAGGGTTTCAGCCGCTGGGGACCACCCCGAGAGGAGATTTGTCCAATTGGGGGGAATTCTGGGGCGGGGTGACCCGTCAGGAAGTGGCTCGTGTGACCCCTCTAAGAACTCCTCCCACCACCCTCTACCAATCGCGATGGGTTTTGGCCACAGAGGACAGCCCCGAAAGGAGATTCGACCAAAATAGGGTGGGTTCTGGGACGGGGTCAACCGCCCAGAAGAGGGTCGTGTGACCCGTCGAAGGACCCCTTCCAACGTCCTCTGCCAATCAGAGTGCAGCACCATCACCTCATAAGTCCCAGCGCTGGGAAGAGGAGGCCATCTCTTACCAAGAAGACATGTTTTAGAAATTGTGGAAAGGCTGAGAGGAAACGTGGACTCCTTTACCACTCCTGTGAGACCTTCAGACTTTGTTTTAGCCCCGAGGACCTTTGGAGTTGTGTGGAGAAAGCGCTACAGCAGCAACAGTTCTGAAGAGGATGAGAGAGAAGCCAAGGGGATTCCTTTGGCCCAGCCATTGATGGATATGCCATTATCTGACCCTGAAGCCCAACTGCTCATGAGACACCCCGATGAGCATGGTGGCCTCTCGTCATCCGCCACCCTGGAGGAGGAAGGCCATCATGGCGTGGGGGAGGCACTGGCAGACAAGGTGAATGGAAAAGACGTAGCTCAGGTAAATGAATGATTAAGAAGCGACGGTCGATGATTGGGTGTAATGGGGTTAGGAACCAGGAGTTGTGTAAATCTAAAAACAAGCAGTGGGAACTTACGCTTGTTTCTTGTCTGAAAATCTCTCGACAGCTTGACGATGCCTTTCTCGAGGACCCGGAGGCCCTGGACGGCGTTGCATCAAACAGCGAAGGTGAACCAGGCCCGCCTTGTTTTTGCTCAACGCCGCTAGAAATTGTTGAAGATGACTCCGAGGAGGACGGCTATGAGGAGTTTAGGAGAGGCTTGGCATGGAACTCGCTGAGCCAGTGCCACGTCACGAGCGTAAAAATGTTATGCGGACTATTGTACACGTTGCTGTTTATGCTGTTCTTCATCACTGTCTTAGGGAAAAGCTTTTTGAAAATGGTGAGGGCTGTGTCATAAATGTCCCAGCCCAATGGCACCATGCCTGTGTGACTTGGACTTCAATGGATAGAAACTGCAAGCTCTGGGGCCTGTGTGCTGAGCTGTGTTTGGAAAGCTTATTGAACACTATGATTGCCATAGGTTATGTTATGCAACATCTGTGCCTAACCCAAGAACATTTAGCGCAAGCGGTGACCTTGAGAAATGCTGTGCAATTCAGTGGAGACCCTGACCGTGTTTTAAAGAAAATGTCCAAACTGGAAGATGCCTGCTTACAGCGTTACATTGACCGTCTGGTCCACACAAAAACTGACAGAACCCTGCTTAAGAAAAAGACTATTTGTAAGAAATCTAAAAGGATTAATTGAGAGAATGATGAGGGGACAAACATGCAATATCAAACTTGGTCACTGTACATTTTAAAAAATTGAATGAAAAGGGCTTTGTGATTATCTGTGTTTCTGTTAGAAGGTCTCTGGCCCTTAAGTGAGCTAAAAGTTTTAATGGAGATCTGGGTTTGTTTTCAAGAAGCTGTATGACTTTTAAATTGAAAAAAATGGTTTGTGAGAACCTAGCTCTTGTGTCTTTGTGTAAAAGAGACCCATTTACAGCAACAAACTGTGAAGTGGGAGGGGAACAAATCCTAAAAATGTGTTTACAGTGTAACCCTTCTGCCCATCAGAGTTGGCAACAACAGGGGTCTAGGTTCAGTATCTAGGAGTTCCATTCCAGTAACACAATGCAAAACCAGGTCAAGCCCCCACCAGTGGGGCACTGAAGCTCCCCTACGACAAGTTGAAATCACTGAATACTGTGTTAAGTAGTAGGGGGCCTCAGAGCTGGGGCACCATGAACCCAAAGTGAATTCAGCTCTGCAGTCTGTAACCAAACTCCTAATAGAATTAAAATTCTCTCTGATATTACATAATGGAGAGAAGGTACAATTGGTGTTTGGGGTCCTCAGAAGGGGGCTCACACCACTAGGCACAAACCTCCATCCTCAAACTCTCTCAATTCACTGGCTTTTGCAATCCTTGTCCCTTGCCTAGCGAGTGCTACTTAGTTGATGGTGAGTCCCTCCGTCATAAAAGGCCAAGTACAGTTCCACTGTCCTTGGTTCACATAATCAGGATAACGACACTTTATTCTTCCTGCCCCAATAACAGAGACACTGGGGATCCCACAGCAGCCAAAGTGACCGTTTGGGCTCCTGTGGGCTCATGCTAGGCGGGGTGGGTGTGCCTGTGCAAACGAGATCAGCTCCTGAAGTCCTTTTCCACAATTCACCACCAGATGTCAGGGTAGAGCTCATCCTGCCTCTGCTTACAACACGAAAACAAAACAGGGATGGTTCAGACATGTGTTTGAGTACAACAGAGTTGACTCATCCTGTTGAACTGAATGGTTTTAACCACACCCCCACTGAATAGTGAAGGTAACTGTGATTCCTTACCCTTGCTGCTATAGGGATAAATTTGATGGGTGTGCACCCATAGTAAGGGAGGTGGGTGGGTGAGTTCAGATTAATATGAAATGAAATAAAACCTCAGGAATTTGCAGATGCTATTGGGCAGTTAAATATAATCCCTGGAGTTGGTAGAGCACTACTGGACAGTGAAAATGACCCAGGAATTGGCAGAACTCTACTGGACAGTTTAAAGGACCCAGGAACTGGCAGAACTCTACTGGACAGTTTAAATATGACCCAGGAGTGGTTTTGAATGCTATGGGTCACTCTTTCTAGCAATTCAAAGCCATTAAAAGTTTAAAATACTATATTTACCAAAAAAACCCCAAAACAACCAACCAAAAAGCCCCACCACACACATTAATAATCAAGGTGGACCATTTCCAGCACAAATCCAGGTTTCCTTACAATGTAAGTGATCACTTTAGATAAGCTATTACCAACAGGAGAGTGGGTTTGTTTTTCTTTGGGGGGGGAGAAAACCTGGATTTGTGCTGGAAATGGCCCACCTTGATTATCATACACATTGTAAGGAGAGCGATCACTTTAGATAAGCTATTACCAGCAGGAGAGTAGGGTGTGGGGAGAGAAAACCCTTTGTAGTGATAAACACTCATTTTTTCATGGTTTGTGTGTATAAAAACATCTTCTGTATTTTCCACGGTATGCATCCGATGAAGTGAGCTGTAGCTCACGAAAGCTTATGCTCAAATAAATTGGTTAGTCACTAAGGTGCCACTAGTACTCCTTTTCTTTTTGTGTTTTAAACTCTCTCTCTCTCTCTCTCTCTCTCTCTCTCTCTGTGTAAAAAAAACATAGGTGGTTTTTTTTAAAGTATATGGCTGCAAACTGATAGTAATGGTGTGTTTCAAACTAACAGGGTGTTTTTTTACTGTGCAAAATGTGTTTTAAACTGGATTTTAAATGTTGATTTTAAAAGCAGTTTGGTTTTTATTTTGCAAAATGAGGTGTATTTAAAAAAAATGTTTGCGGGTTTGTTGTTTTTTGTTTTAAAGTGGTAGAAATAAACTCAAAACTCCTGTTTGTTGTGCAGCCTGAAATGGATTATTTTGTTTGAAAGCTCTGACTTTTTAAATAGAAAAACACCCTAATGAATATTTTATTTTTAACTTTACAAGACAGTTTCATGTGATTTATAATAATAATAATCATCATCATATTATCTGCTCCACCGTACGGTGAAAACATGAGAGACCCTTAGACCAGAGCGTAAACAAGCTTAAAAGAAAAAGAAAAGAGACAGCTGAAAAGAAAAATTCACCAGATGGATGGATGAAACCCAGTAAATATATTGTGTTTGTGAGGTTATGAGGTTTTGTATTTTAAGTAAATACATCGGTGTGGGTGAGAAAGATGGTAAAGTTAAGTTTTGTAATATGTCCCTTCCCCCCTAATCGGGTATGTGCAGTTCTCCTGACAATGCTGTAGTCAAAGCTACAGGGACACCTCCACCAGACCAGCCAAAGAACCAGAAATCTGCTTTGAGACCTTTAACAACTCAAAACAGCACAAGAGTGCAGATGAAGCATCAGGGCAGTCCAAACCTCAAATACGTCAAAGCCAAGGACAAAACAAAAGACTCTGGTGAAAACCAACCACGCAAACACAACGCCAGTTCCTCAGCGGCCACCTCCACACCAAGCCCTGAGAAAACCGTGAGTGAAAACGCCCACCTACGATGCTTCGTTCAGAAGACTGAGGGACGCTGTATCCTCGGGGGTTCTAAAAGAACGGTATTCTAAAAAAGGTTTGGGGAAAATATGATGCCTCGTTCAGAATACCGGTGAATGGTGTATCTTCAGGGGGTCTAAAAGAACGGAGGGCTGGAAAGCACATCAACAAAGCAAAAGCTTTGGTGGGTGACTTTTTGAAAAATATTTCAATTTTTGGCTCTGCGCAGGCGTGACTAGTCGTGGAAAGGGGCCTGGGTAAAAGGGGTACCCGCAAGGATACACATCAGCTCAGGTGTAAACAAAAGGTGGGATAGCGCTTGGTGGACAAACAAATGGCTGCCAAAAAGTTCCAGGCCAGGATCGCTGTAAAAATTTTAAAAAGAGCTAAAGAGGTAATGGGGAGGGGGGACAAAAAGAGATGCCCTCGACTGGAGGCTCTCAAACTGGCATGTCTGAAAATGGGGAGGTGGAATCAGACTCTCACACAGAGTCTGGTTTAGAAAATTCCCCAGAGGGCTCTCTAGAATGATGGGTCCCCATCTTCTCCCGATGACCCTCACGGAGGCGCCTCGGAGTCTGACTCTCAAATAGCATCTGATGTAGAAGATGCCGCTGATGGTCCCGTAAAGGAACCCCCAAGTAACCCTGAAAATACAGAGGTGTGTATGGAGAGAGTGAGAAGTTGGCAACGTGAATTACCTACATTTGGGGGGTCGGTGTATTGTGAGGAATTTCATTTTGTCAATCTTGAGCGAATAAATTCAGCTCAGCAGGTTGTTGAAGCCATACACAGGGGGATACAGTTAGTTCTCGATGATGTTAATGGTAGGGTAGGCCCTGATGATTATGTTCAGTTACATTTAGAGAGCTGTAATTTAACTAAGCCATTGTTTTTGGTCTGAAGAACTAGGGATGAGCTGTCTGCTGAGGATTTCTTCAATCAGACCTCAAAGCTGCCACAGAGCAATAAAGTTGCATGTCAATGGGACATTGCACCTTGTTGTGACAGTTGTAAAAAAATAGGGGTGGGGACCGCTCATAGAGTTTTAAATTCTATCCTCAGTAGTCAAATCATCCATAAAAAAGAGACAATGTTTAGTAGACCTGACTTACACGGGTACCCATCTGTGTTTTGCGCGTGGACTCTTGGCTGTCATGTCCGACCATAAACCTACGGACGCGGAATCGTTAGCAAGGGCGAGAAAGTTGCATGAGAAACTGGGCTGGTCAGATCAAAAAAAGATTATGCTCTGTGATGTAGCAATGTCTGAACAGCATTTAGGAGTCAACATACAGGTGGTGCTGTATGCGGCGAAAGGGGCTTTTTTAAAACGGGGGGGGCAGTTTACCCCAAGACTTATTTCATCCTGTTGCACGATGAGCATTACTAGGGGGTTCTGGTTGTGAAAAAGTTGTTTGGAGCAAAACATTATGGTGAGTTTTGCCCCACGGTGCACAGTCACGGCCACTCTTGCAGGTCCAGCTGCTGCCTCTGCTTGAGCATAACATGCTCAGACAGCGTGGACGTGCAGCTGAGGTCTCCTCGCTGTAGACTGTATTGTCAGTCCAGAGAGCGTTTAGACAGACACATCGACTGGGCGTCGACAGAACAAGTTGAATGCCTGTCTAAAACGTTGTGCGATAAGGGTCAGTCTTACGTGGACAAGTGGCACAGGTGTAAAGGGAGGCGCTATAAGCGGGGTCAGGCTTTGATCGCTGGTGATGTAGACGGTCACCTCGGTTTTATGGACAGCCTTAGAAAGCCTGAATCCTCAGAAAAGTGTATTTGTTATGATTCTGAATACACATAGGAGACTGGGTTGCACACTCCCAATTACATATTTGCTATGTCCCTCAAGCTGGAAAAGTCCTGGGAATTTAAGGGTGATGAGTGTCTTTCTGTGTTTGTTCAGACCTTTATTGGCAAAGAGTTCCGGGTCTACACGTTCCAGGCGCACAATTCCAAAGGTTACGATGCATACTTCATCATTAGACAGTTAATGAAGGAAAAGATGTGCCTAGAACTGATCACTCAGGGTAGTAAAGTAATGTGTGTGGAAGGTAAGGTCCTGGGCATTCGTTTTATAGACTCTTTAAACTTCTTGCCCATGAAGCTTGGTAAGCTCCCGCAGGTGATGGGGTTTGAAGGGTGCAAAGGGTATTTTCCACATTGTTTGAACACTTTAGAAAATCAAAATGACGTGGGGCCTATGCCCGATGTGGAGCACTATGGTGTAGAAAGCATGATGCCCAGGGAAAAAGCAGAGTTTCTCGACTGGTAGCAGGCCCACAGGTAGGAGACGTTTGACTTGCAGAAAGAGCTCGTGTATTACTGTCAGCAGGATGTCAAAATTTTGAGACAGCCTTGTATCCTCTACAGAAAAGAGATTATGAAAAAGATGGAGAAGGGAGATCTAGTAGAGAGAGAACCTGGTAAATTCACCAAGATAAAACTGTGTATAGATCCATTCTGGTACATAACACTGGCATCTGTCTGCATGGCTATGTACAGATTTATGTTTTTGGAGCCTAACACAGTAGCTCTTCTCCCTCCAGACAATGATCACAGGCAGGAAAAAGATATTCGACCCCATCTGTTCAGTAGCTGTTGAATACCTCTCACAAAGAAACTATACAAATACGTCATGCTTTACAGGGTGGGGAACTACAGGTAGGCTCCTACTCTTTAGACGGTTATGCCAGTGTTGACAGGGTACACACAGCCTTAGAGTTTAACGGGTGTTCTTTTCCATGCTTGTGCCACCTGTCATTGTGAAAAAGCACAAAACCCTATGACGGGGACAACTTTTGGGTTTCTTTATTACAAGACGCAGCTCAAGACCGACTATCTGAAACAACTTGGTTTTGTAGTGAGGACTCTTTGGGAGCAAGAGTGGGAAGTGATGAAAGAAACAGACAGGGAGGCCAGTTGCCCTAGCCTCTCGTGCCTAGGGATGCTCTTTTTGGGGGAAGGACAAACGCTATGCACCTATATTACAAACTTAACTCCAGGGAAGAAATCCACTATTATGATTTTACCAGCTTCTACCCTTTTGTAAAAAAAACCAAAGAATACCCTCTCGAACACTCCGATATAGTTTATGACAAATTTGGACCCCTTGCAAATTATTTTGGAATTGCAAAAGTTAAAGTGTACCCCACACAAGGCTTCTTTTTCCCATTGTTACCTGTCAGAGTGGGTGGCAAGCTTATGTTCCCGCTATGCCGAACCTGTGCGGAAACCGAGCAGCGGGAGATGTGCATCCATACTGACGAGGAGAGGGCCATCCTGGGGACTTGGTGCACGGTGGAATTGAACGCGGCCATAGCGAAGGCGTACGCGGTGGCAAAAATATATGAAATCTGGCTTTTTAATGAAAAATCTGATGTACTCTGAAAAGACTTCATCAAATGACACCTCCACCGGAAACAAGAGGCTTCAGGGTACCCCAGCTGGTGCACAGACGAAGAAAAACAAAATAAGTACATGAACGATTTCTACCAGAAAGAAGGCGTGCGTTTGTGCCAACACGAGATCAGGTTTAACCCCGCTAAATGCCAAATCGCTAAACTCTTTCTAAATTCCCTGACGAGTGAGATCCCGCCAGATCAACACATCACCGAGTTTGTGTCGGCAGGCCCGAAAACATACGGGTATAAGCTGTCGGGAGGAAAGGCCTGTATGAAAGTCAAAGGTATTACCCTGAACTTGGCAAACTCTCAATAGATCAACTTTGACAGTTTGAAAGATCTAGTCCTGGACTATTGCACGGGCCTGCGAGAAAACACCTCAAAAAAGAGAGAGGTGCAGCAGCCCTCTATCATAAGGAACAAAAATCAGTGGTAAATAGAGACCAAAACCCTTAAGAAAACACAGAAAATCATTTACAACAAGAGGGTCCTAGGAGAAGGCTTTAAAACCCTGCCCTACAGATTTTAAAATGGATACGAGGTGGAAACACCCCTTTTCTGCAATTCTCGCGGGGCCTAGCAACTGTGGGAAAAGTTACTTTATAAAAAATGTGTTGGATAATGCCAAACAAAACATTGTCTGTTATGCCTGAGAATATTGGATAACCTGGCTATAAAAAGCATTGCAAGATACACATGTCTGGGCTTGTTGAAACACATTTTGAGCAAGGCTAGGCATGCCCAAGAATTTAAATGTATTTTTTACAAAATTCATCGCCATCTGGTCGTTTTGCACTAAGTCATTAGAATACAATTTTAAAATCCGGTCAAAAGATAAACACTTGCTCCGATGATGTAAGAAAAACACTCGGTGATAGTCGCAGGCGACAGAGCAGGGGTCTTGTAATTGTCTATTGTGAAACACAATGCCTGTGGCATTTTTGTTTAAAAATTTCATAATGCTTTTAGGAAACAACATGCTCTTTGGGGGGGTGCCCATATGAGTCTAAAAGCTCTCCACGTTACGCTCCGCCAGACACAAGGCAAGCCAGTGTTCACCAGGTTGGTTGTGTGGATGTGCAATACAAACCTAGGGGTCTCTGAGACAGCTTGTCGCCAGGGAGCCAAATCACAAGGGAACACATCTAAGAAATTCTTTTTTGTGTATGGCACCTTGATAAGACACACGAGAGCTGCACGGTGTCCATGTTCACATATAGTCAAGCAGAACGTCTCTCCTCTGATTTCTCTCTATGATGTTGTCAAAAACCCCATGCACGATCAGATTGACGGTGATGGTTAAAGCCTTCCCAAAACGTATTTCTGCTCTCAGGTTCCCAGTTTTAATCAGGGAATAGCCACCGGCGCATTCCTGGTCGGGAGACAGGTCAAAGGCAAACAAGATGTAACTCTGTGGAAACTTCTCATGGTCGATTAACAGAGAACAATCTGTCATGTCTTTACCAGCGTCTGTACCAGATTCATGTATTCTCTCACGCAGCATCCTGCCTCCAAGTCTGGTTGCAGAGGCTTGGTTGGTATCTGTTCACCAGCCACATACAAGGCCACAAAATTAATATCATAATGTTTAAAATGAAAGGGATTTTTCGTGTAACTTCCACTCAAGGCATAGGACAAACCCTAGGACAAGCATTTTGGGTAACTGTCCCAAAAAACAGGTTCTCCTGGTTATTGACCCTGCTGCCCACGGGGATGCTGAACACTTTCATTCCCACGTGGTCCACGGGATATTTAGCATTTGTGGTAAGCAGGGACTCCGCGAGCCCCAGACGAACGCTCAGGGCCATCCGTACTTTCTTCACAAAAAGCGATGCTGATACAATGCGCAATTTAAAGCCTTCGGCTGCACTGCCCATTAAACAGAAAGTGTCTTTACTGCGCGTCAGTTTAATTTTCACATCCACTCCGTTCAACAAATGAGACGTATCTGTTCTGATCTGTCTTTATTTCAATGGTAATGGTATCGATGTGGTGTTTTCTGACAGGAACGTGATGAGGTTTATCGTAGGTGATGGTGACAAACTCATTGTTCCTTCCTCAGACAGGGACACAGCATAACAGGGGAACAGAAAAGTCCCTCACAAACTGGTGTTCTACAATAACTGTGTGCAGATACAAGGACTTAACCCCCCCTGTGATGTCTGCCCAGAAGGGGAATTTTTGGACGCTGCGCTTGGGGCCCAAACCTAGAATGTTAGCTAGCTCCCTGCTGGTAGAAAACATAAAAGGAAAATCAGCGGATTTAAGGCTAACTTTTCTACCCACAGGGTCATAGTTCATGACCACCTCAGGCGGTGGGGGAGGACGAGCCACGGTACTGTTCATATGATCCAATCATTCGGGTATGGACGAGTAATAACCTCGTCATAGGATAAAACTCTAGGCCATATCTTCAAAGGTGATTTCAAAAGGGGTGTTCTCGCGGATAGTGTTCCAGCTGTGTGGGTGTTGTATTTCCACTAACCCCACCTTCCAGGCACCCGGGAGACCCAAGGGCTTAATTAGCTGTATTGTAAAGTTCGAGCTGGTGTTTTGAGGAAAAACTGCAGAGCTGGCATTGCTGGGCAAAGTCATGTAACACCTGCCGTCACTCATTTTTCTCTCCCTCAGTCTTTGCAGGAGGAATCTTTTTGTTTGTTTGTGTCTAAACGTCAGAATTGAGAAGCTTCCACCCAGCTGGTAAACTTATCGTCCCCGTCCCCCCGGCAAACCATTTCACCAGTAGCTGCTTTTTTCTCCCTTTTCCTTTCTCCGCTAGAACTTTTTCGATCCAGCAAATCCTGTCTCCTTTGGGGTTTACTTTTTGTAAATCTTCAGGGTAAAAAGATCCAGTAACTGTCTCACCCTCGTAATCTTTTAATCGGTATACAGGTCTCTGGCTCCTGGTTAAGGCTTCATCCACTATAAATATCTCATTGGTAAACGTCTGTTCACAACCTTTTTCAAAAGCTCCTTTGGTTTTAGAGAGAGTCTCACGTGGTCGCCTTTTCTAAAAGGGGCAACAACCGGTTTTATTTTAAAACCATCTCGATCAACCAGTTTCCATATCTTCAGAGAATTGGAAGGGTTAACATCAGTGGGTCTGGTACGTCGAGTTCTGTAAAAGCTCTGGTTGTAACTCTTCATAAAGTCAGGTAACAGCTCAAGGTGGCGAAAGACGTTATGGGCTGTAAAATATCGCCACATCCTCCGCATCTTTTTCAAGTTCTGTTAAATCGCTCCACAACCCCTGCTTTGACTTCATTGTCAGTAACAAAAAGCGTTAACGCTGTGCCGTTTCAACAATCTGCTAAAAGGTCTGTTTCAAAATTCTTTCCACCGATTAGTTTGTCATTTTTGAGGCACGCGACCTTGGCTAAAAATAGCTTTAAAGGCCTTGGATTCCTCACCGCTCATCTTGTCTTTTAGGCCTAAGGCACAGGCATATTTGGATAGAACGTCTATCACTGTTAAGATGTACTTAAAACCGCTGTTGTGTTTGGAGAACCAGTGCATACGGACCAAATCTGCCTGCCATTGCGCATTCACATCTGAAAGAATGGTCTTGGTTCTTTTAAAACGTATTCGAGCTGGTTTGTGTAAAGTGTAAGCATCCTGGTGTGAAAGCCAAGCTCCTACCTGTCTTCTATTTGAAGTTTTATGATGCTTTTTGGCCACTTGAAAAAGAAGATTGACCCCGTCAAAGCCCCCAACTTTCCTGGGGGTTTAACAGATTTTCTTTAACAGAGCCGTCTGTGGAGACATGACTCTTCCTGGGACTGTCTTTTACGAACACAAGTATCGAGGGGGACACGTTCATTCTGACACATTTAAATAAGTTTTATTAATCGCCTGGTTTAACACAATCTTTTACAGCCGCCTGAAACAAAGGACGCCATGACCCCTACCATGAGGGAGTCTGAGCTGGTTCATTCTTCCATTTTTGTCCTTTTCTGGATTTTCCTCTTGAGATCTGGGTCTCAGACAGGAGCAAAAACAGCTGATGCGCGATGGATTTACTCCCACAGGGCTACCGATGTGCAACTTCTCAAAGGCCTCTAGAAAGGCATCGTCGAGCTGTTGAGAGATTTTCAGACAAAAAACAGTGTAAGCACCCCACTGCCTGTTTTTAGATTTATGCAATGCCAGGTCGATTCCGAACCCCATTACACCCCCATGATCGACAGTCGCTTCTTAATCATTTATTTACCTGAGCGCCATCTTTCCCGTTCACCTTGTGACTCCCCCAAGCCACAATCGCCTTCCAACTTTAGGGCATGGACAATGAGAGGCTGTCACACTCACTGGGGTGCCTCACAAAGGTTTGGATTTTGGGGTCAGGTTCCGACGTAGCCATCAGCGGTTGAGTCAAAGGGCCCTCCTCGGAACTGTCACTGCTGTAGCGCTTTCTCCACGCAACTCCAAAGGTCCTCGGAGCTAAAACAAAATCTGAAGGTCTCACGGGGGTGGTAAAGGAGTCCATGTTTCCTCTCAGCCTTTCCACAATTTCTAAAACATGTCTTCTTGGTAAGAGATGGCTTCCTCTGCCCAGCGCTGGGACTTATGGGGTGATGGTGCTGCACTCTGATTGGCAGAGGGCGTTGGGAGGAGTTCTTAGAGGGGTCACATGACCCTCTTCTGGACGGTTCACCCAATCCGAGAACCTGCCCCATTTTGGTCAAATCTCTTCTCGGGGCGGTCCTCTGCAGCCAAAACCCATCGCGATTGGTAGAAGGTGGTGGGAGGAGTTCTTAGAGGGGTCACACGAAGCACTTCCAGACGGGTCACCCCACCCCGGAACTCCCCCCAGTTGGTCAAATCTCCTCTCGGGGTGGTCCCCAGTGGCTGAAACCCCTCCTGATTGGTAGAAGGCGGTGGGAGGAATTCTTAGAGGGGTCACACAAACCACTTCCAGACAGATCACCCCACCCCGGAACTCCCCATGATTGGTCAAACCTCCTCTCGGGGTGGTTTCCAGTGGCTGAAACCCCTCCTGATTGGTAGAGGGTGGTGGGAGGAATTCTTAGAGGGGTCACACAAACCACTTCCAGACAGATCACCCCACCCCGGAACTCCCCATAATTGGTCAAACCTCCTCTCGGGGTGGTTTCCAGTGGCTGAAACCCCTCCTGATTGGTAGAGGGTGGTGGGAGGAATTCTCAGAGGGGTCACACGAACCACTTCCAGACAGGTCATCCTGCCCCGGAACTCCCACTGATTGGTCAAATCTTCTCTTGGGGCGTTCCTATCAGGGCGAAACCCATCCCGATTGGTAGAGGACAATGGGAGGAGTTCTTAGAGGGGTCACATGACACACCTTGCTTCCGGTCATTTGTCCGCCTTGACCCTGGAAGTAATACCTCATGGCTTGGGACTTCCAGTGACCGGTGGGCAAGGCTTACAAGGGCCAAGGGTGGGGTTAATGTTTGATTGACGGTAGGGCCCTTATACTACTGGAGCGCCTTCTTCTGTTTGTCTCCGTTCCGCTTCAGTCCCCAAGCACTCGGCCAGGACAGATGTCACTTATGACCTCCGTTGCCACCAGCTGGACAGAGGGACTTGGGTCTTTCTTGAGGACCTGGAGAGCTGAAATGACACAGGACAACATGTTAGTATACAGACTGTCAAATCACAGCTAAGCGTGATCACAGAATCTTGAAGTACCAGAGCAGAATGATCACATGGTAAAATGTGAAACTAGGCTCAGTCCTTCTATTGGGGTGGAAAATACATGAGAGATGAATATGCCTCACTTTTCATATTGTCACCTGTGCCGGAAATAGCTGGAGACTTACTACCTCTGAATACCACGCTACAGAAGCTCTCCAATACAAAGAAAGCTTTAGCTTCCTCCATTGGCTTCCTTCCATGCTCCCAACAAGCGGGGAGACCCTGACTCGACCAGAAAGTCATCCATTCTGCTGTAAATGGAAGAAGGTCCATTGTTTCAATAGCTTCCACTTTTAAGTTTATTTTCCATCTCTATTCAGGAGCCACTGTCTGAGCTCCAATAACCCTGGCATTGAACAGAGGCCAGGTCCAAGCTGCTTTGTGCAGGATGCAGGGCACCTACTGGAAGAAAAATTGCTGGTGGGAAATTTGGGGTAGCAGAAAGTGGCTACAACTTCTCCTCACCTGGGGAGTCCACAGAGAGCCAATAAAGCCCAAAGAGTGGATAGCACTGGCTGCGGAGGGGGCCTTGCCAGGACAACCAGGAGATGCACGGACTCACATCACACCCTCTGCAGCTTCCTCCTTCAGGGGAAATTAAAGCTGACTTTCTACTGGGCAAGAGTGAATTTGTCCTTTGACGTGTGGCTGATGCACTTTGCACCAGTGCTATCGGTTACAGCTGCTTGTCAGCTAAATTCCTTTAGAACTCACGGATGAGCAGAACTTCAGCTGTATTTATTACTTACACATAAGCAGATGTTCCAGGTCCAGCCATTTCATACGCTGCCTGTCTGTGTGTTCCAGGATGATGCCTAAATACACAATGGAAAACAAACAACAACAATAAAACCTTCCCTTGTTGAGTGCAAAGTGATATTAGCAGCCCCTAGACAGGTCTTTGGCCTCTCCTACTGTGGGCCTAAGGGTGAGCAGTGGGCAAGAGGATGCTAGTGCAGTTTAGAGTCCACACTGAAGAGAAGGAGAAAGACTTTTTTTTTAAAGAATGTTTACACAAAACCCATTTGCTTTAAAGAGTCTGTGTTCCTCTTGCCACTGCTGTCAGTTATTGGAGACATACTAAGCTAGTGTCTTGGTCTAGTGGTCTGAGCAAAGGACTGGGGCCAGGAATAAGTGAGTTCTAAGCAGGGATCCCACAAGGTGACTGATAGGTGAGACTTAGGGCACAACGCCTGCCTGTCTCACCTGGGTATGCTTGGGAGAAGAGGGCACAGGGCCAAAGCGGAGGAACCTTTTGCCTCCTTGACAAGGTGGTGTGGCCAGCAACCTGAAACAGCAGGCGCTGAGGGCAGGTGGGCTGCATGCCTCCCAATGATGAAGTAGTAGTGAAGAGCACTGAGCAACACTGTGGGTGGGTCTGCACTTTGAGCGAGGGAGATCACTCCCAGTTCAATGGGACAGGCCCACTCTAGCTCGGACAGCGCTCGCATGCTAAAATTAGAATGTAGCTAAAGCAGCACGAGCAGTGGGAGGAGCTAGCCACCTTGAGAATCGACTTTGGGGTTTGGATGGGATCATACTTGGGGTGCTTAAACTTCCTGCTGCTCCTGCCATCGCAGCTACTCTCTATTTTTAGCACTCAGGGCTAGTGCGGGTATGTCTCATCAAGCTGGGAATTAGACCCCCAGCTCCAAGTGTAAACATGCCCTACGAGACAGTGTCCCAGCCTTTACTACTAAATGACTGCACCATGCTTTCCCTGCAACAATCCCAAAGCACTTTATAGCAAGTCATGATTTCCTCCGACCACCACACTGGAGAGGTAGGGATATTAACATCCCCGTTTATGTATGGGAAGCTGAGGCACAGAGAGATTAATGGCAGCTCAGTGCTGCAAAGTGGGATTTTCTTCTCTCTCCCTCAATGGGAATACCAAAAGGGACACTGGGCATCATCTCTCACCAGCTAACTTGGCTGCAACTGCCCGGATCTCTTCCCAGCTGCTACAGAAGTACGTGATGGTGCTTTTGTACAAGTTCTCCAGCAGCTCGGCATTCTCTTTGGCCTAGAGGAAATCAGGGACACATGAGCTCTCTCTGGCTAGAAGTGCCCTTTGACTGCCAGCACATGCTTTTACGAGCCACAGGTAAATCAGAGAAAGAACAGGTGACTGGGTGGACGTGGGAAAAATGGGGATCTGTGGCAGATTTACATTTTCCATCACCCTCAGTCATATATCCCACTCTGACCGTTATTTCCATTACCCATCACACATCTCTACACCACCACACGCCACTCCAGTCAAGAATCTCAGACACTTCAACAGCTCACTCACAAGGTGTCTGCAAATGTCCACCTGGAGCTCCTCAGGCTTCAGCTCAGCTGTGCTATCAAGGTGTTCATTCACTGCAGTTTGGAGTCTCTTCAGTCCCAAAAACGGGACACAGAGGTGAAACGTAGCTCTGCATTCCTGAAAAAAAGAAAGCGTGTCACACCATTTAATTGTTCCCTACTGAGTGCTATGGTCATTCAAAGGGAACTTATCTGCTTGCCTGCTCATCTATTCCAGGATAAAAAGGGATTCATCTGGATGTAATTGGCAGAAAACATGCGGGAATGACTAATAGAGGGGAGAGCTTCCACTGCAACCTGGAGGTAGCATCAATGTCTTTTTGGAACAGATCTACCTATGAAAGCTGCTTCACCAGGTCTCTCTTCTGTTCTGGGGAGGCAGGGGCCTGGGGTGCAGAGACAGACAGGAATAGAGAGCTGTTGGGCTCAGACCCATGACCTATCCTGGATTCTGCTGAGGCAGCCATGGAGCAACCTGGCGGGAACTGACTCAGCAGGAGGGCAATGAACTAAGGGGAGAATTTGGGCCTCCACAGCAGGCAGGAATAGCAGAGCTCCCCTGGCATTGGGAGGAAGATTCTTTTGGCTTAGTAAATAAGTCACTCTCGGTCTTACCACTGAAACCCTGGGGTTCGGGTCTTGCAGGTGCAGCAGAAGTGTGACCCAGCTCTGTCTAACCTGCTCGGCGAAATAGCCCTTCCATTTTCTTTTGGTCAGGCGGGCCAGGATGCCAAATAGGACAAAGGACAATAAACGAAGAGCATCGTCCTCCTACAGCCAAGAAAGCCCCACAAGTTAGTAACTAAGGGACAATCACATCACGTACCTCGCACAGCCATCTCTTCTATGCTAAAGTTGAGGGATTCCAACTACAGCTAGTCGGAAACACTTTCATGAACGAATTTTTGATTTGAATTTGCTGATTCATCAAACTATTTTAGTGACAGTTCCATTTTGATGAAATTCCTCCAGAATCTAGGCAGGGGTCCTTAGAAACCTGCCTGCTGTCTTGACAGTGCACCCATTCAGCTCCTTGGAAGCCGATCTAGCAGGCTGACTGGGATCGTGGGCTTCCAAACCCACAGCGTCTGGGACCCTGGCTCTCAAATTTGCAACTCCCTGGCACTTCTAGCTCCCACAGTTTCCTGGGTTCCCAGCACCTGGGTTCCCAGCACCGAGAGCACACTGCCCGGATCCAAGGCTTTCAATAGATCTCAGTTGAGAATAGTAATTCCGTTTCACAAAGAGTTTTGAAGTTTGGGGAGAGGGTGTCCCACAAATAGGAACAAAACCAAAATTTGAAATCTCAAAATTCTCTGCAGAAACGGAATCATTCCAACCCTCTCACATAAAAATGGTATAGAGCAGGCCCAACACTCTCTATTGTACCTTGAAACCCCCTTTTCATGGTTATCTAGCTACCCAATCTAGTATTCAGACTTTCTTTGAGGTTCTCAGTGGCAAGAAAGAAGAACAGAAGGGGGAGACTCTGGAAGCAGGGATGTCATCCCCATCCTCCTAATGTTCTCCTCCTCCGTAAAACACCTCTCTTCCCTGGGGCCGAAACATCTCTTCTCTCTGACATGAGCAATGCCCAGGGAGTAAATGGAGTCTAATCAAGATCGCTTGAACTGGGGCTGGAGAGTTCTGGTCACATACGTTGTCAAAGTAGGTCCGGATCTGTTGGGTGAGGTCTCTGAAGGAAGAACCTATGTCCTTCTCTTTCAGCTCCTTCAGGACTTTGGCCACTGCTTTCATGCTCTCGCCAATGACTTCAGAACTGAAAGGGTCACTTAAGGCCCTGATCAGTATGACCATAAGAAACTTCTTGTGCTTTTTCACCTGGACAAAAATATGACATTAAAGAACACTGATCACTGATCACACTTCTAATACGTTTTCTTTAGCAGTTATGAAGCTGTGGGAATTTCATCTCCCCCTCCCACCCCCGGAGACCTATAGCTATATTTCAGACCAGGTTCGAGCTACAATGAGCCAAACTTGGTGCCATAATACACCTGTGTCATCCTATCATTAGATTCCTAGTTACTTAGATTCCAAGGCCAAAAGGAACCCTTGTGATTATCCGCCCTGACCTCCTGCATAACACTGAACTTCCCCGAAATAGTCTCTGTTGGAACTAGAGTGTATCTTTTAGAAAAACGTTCAATCTTGATTTTAAAATTGCTAGTGACAGAGAATCCACTACAACCCTTGGTAAATTGTTCCAATGGTTAATTAAAATTACCATTAAAAATCAATGCCTTATTACCAGTCTGAATTAGTCTAGCTTCATTTTCCCCCATTGAATCTTCTTATACCTTTGTTTGCTAATGGGAAGAACCCATTCTCAAAATGTGTTCCCCATGTGAGCAGTTATAGACTGTCCTCAAGTCACTCCTTAACCTTCTCTTTGTAAGGCTAAATAATAGATTGAGCTCCTTGAGTCTATCACTAGAGGTATCTTTTCCAATCCTTTGAGAATTCTTGTGACTCCTCTGAATCCTCTCTAATTTATCAGCATCCTTCTTGAATTGTGGAGACCTGATCTGGACACAGCATTCCAGCAGTGCTCACATGAGCATCATATTCAGAGGGAAAAGAACTTCTTTACTCTTATTCAAGATTCCTCTCTTTATGCCTCTAAGGATCATTTCAGCCCTTTTGGCCACAACTTCGCATTGGGACACCTTATGTTCAACTGATTCTCTGCCATGACTCAAGTGGTTTTCAGCATCATTGCTTCTTGGGATAGAGTCTCTCATCCTGTAAGTAAGGCCTGCATTTTTTATTCCTAGATGGAGACATTTACACATGGTCATATTAAAGTGCACAGATTGTTTGCTTATGCCCAGCTTAGCAAAGGATCTAGCTTGCTCTGTATTGACTGCAAAGAGGTTACTCGGGTATGTGAGAGAGCAGAATTTGGCCTAGTGCATTGTGTGCAGCCTCTGTAAACTCCGAAGAACTATTTCCCTTGGTTTCTCTAGTTATGCTGCATTCTAGTCAGTATTCTCTCTTACCTTCTCAGGTGCCCCATAGACTAAATTTCCCAGGCCTCTTACAGCCATCTGCCGGACAATGCTGTTCCTATCCTGTGACCTTTCTTCCAAGATGTGTAAGACTCGCTTAAGGAACTTCTTCTCCCTGAGCATGGGATCACTCATTAGCTGAAAGAAAATCAACCTGTCCATTAGCCCCAATAGGATCATTAAGATTGGGAATAGAATTTGAGCAGACATGTCATACGCTAAAAACAACAAGGAGTCCTCCTACAGCCCCAGTCTTGAGGATACAGACAAATATGGCTACCCCTCTGATACTTGGCACATAATACACTGTAACTTTAGTATTCCACACAAATGAGAAAGGTCTACAAAACACGGAGCTTTCCTTTTGGGCACTAGAATAGGGATCCACTCACCTCTTGAGAGCCTCTTAGTGGCTGGGTATGGTATCACAGTCCTTTTCTCACCCCTGGTGCACCCTGCCAGCCGTCCTCAGTGAGCCTTCTGTGGCTCAGGCCTCTGGCTGAGTCCCAAAGTCCAAATGAACCCCTTCTGGGGTAGTCCAGAACAGTCCCATTGCCCTCACTTGGGTCTCCAGCCCCAACTCTGGGTCCTTTACATTCTGCCCTTTGTTCAAGCTCTCCATTAGCATTGTCCCCTCCATGGGGCTTATGCCACTGTTGGTGGTAGGGGAACCTGGGCCTGCCCCTAACTCTGGGTTCCAAACCATGGATCCTATAAACAGGGAGCTAGGCACTTCTTGATTTCAGTTCATTGTCGCTTCTTCCTACCGGCCACTTTTAGCTTCACCCTCACCTCAGGGTTAAAGTTCTTCGGGACTCTCTTCCTGAAAACCCAGCTTAAGTAAAGGCTGCCAGAATCAAACTCTGGCTGTCCCCTGAATTTCTGTGGCCAGAGAGCAGCGCCCTTTCTTGCCCGTCCAGTTCCTGCCAGGAACTGACCTGCTAAGGCCCTTCAGCTCCTTTTAGCTGAGCCTCATGGGCTCGGATTGGCTGCTTTCATGAAGCCTCTCTAGACAGACCCAGATTGGGGGCTCTTTTCCTGGGGCAGGGTGTAGTAGGACCACGGGGCCTCTTGTAAGGAGCCTCAAAGCTCAGGTACAGCCCATCACAGGCACAGAGAGGTTGTTTTTCTTAGAAGCGGATGAGCCCCGAAGATAGTTCTTAGCATAAGTGGGAAATATGATGCAGATGTTGGAGGAAGGCTGTGGAAAGGGATGATGCTGCGGCAGGTATCACACTAGCCTAGGACTTAGGAGACCCAGGTTCCATTTCCTGCTCCCTCAAAGACTTCCTGTGTGACCTTGGGCAAGTCACTTAGCCCTTCTGTGCATCAGTTCCCTGCCTGTAAAATAGGAAACATAGTCCTTCCCTACCTCGCAGGAGTGTGGTGGGGATACAGACATTAAAGAGTTTGGAGGTACTCAGATACTAGAGTAATGAGAACCTAAGATAGACATTAATGTAGTTGTAGGTTGCTTGGTTGGTAGTATTAGGACACTAGGTTCATTCAGAAGATCTGCTGAGCGAAACCAAAATCAGGAGCTGTTGGTTAGGATCAGCACTAGGACTTGGCAGAAGAGTCCAGTCATCCAAACTCTGTCTGTATCTCTCTCAGCCAGCACCTGTGGTTGTGTAGCTAGTATAGGCAATGACGGCAATAAAAACACAGAGAGAGAAGGACTCAGAAAGGTATCGTGAAGTTCCTGGTGAGGTTTCCATATAAAGGAGGACCTATTCTACTGTCTAAAATGACAATTACTCCTATGAACAGAACTGTACAACTCCCGAAAGAAAGGCAGACAACAGTCTAATGGTGAAACTACTCTTCAGGGCCCTGTGTCTTACCTGGGCAAGAAAAGCTGTGCTGGTGACTCGGTGGTTTTCTGTGGGGGAATTCACCCAGGGGAGGAGGCTCTGTATGATCTCAGGTGTTATGAGTCCAGATCTTAGCAGAAGCCTGGAAGACAAAAGAAACCGCTCATGGGCTAGATTGCACACTTCAAAAAAACTCAGCTGCTCTGAGCATACAGCTCTGATATCTAGGAGTAGGAGCTGTGTGTTTCCACCCAGGACACCCCCCCACCCACCCACAAAGCTATAAACGGGAGGTTCCCTCTCAGCCACTCTATTGGCTACTGATTCCCAAGGATAAAATGATGCCTCCTAGATCTCTTACCTCACCAGCAGACACACTCCCTCATGGTGAGTCTTGGGGTTTTCCAGAAGAATCCAAGTTCTCTGCTTCCTGAGCGCTCTCACCAGTCTCTCATTCCCACCCTTGAAAAGCACAGACTCGAATGCTTTGATAGAAAGCCTGGGGAAAGAGAGGCACAGAACTGCAGCAATCAGGAGGAAGGTGCAGCTTGAACAGAGAGTCAGGAAGCCCCGGCTACTTCTCAGGTCTGCTGTTCAATCGGCAGTTCATCCATTGGCAATGTCCTGGACACCAGTGTCCCTGGAAGGACTTGATGCTGGGAGGTAAGTTTCAGTCTCATACATCTCATAGGACTAGTTTTGCTAGGGACAAAATTTTGCAGTCCTTTTTCTCTTTCTGCAAGGACTATGGGCACTAGCAGAGTAAAGTGATATGGAAAAGGTACATGATCAGGACCCATAAACGGGGGGCATCGAGTGTGGTGATCACTAATGGACATTCTGGGGTCATATCTCCAGATATGAGGTGACAGAGTGCTGAGGGTTTGCACTTGAGTCAGCACTCTGGTCACTATTCCTACTAATTCCGTTCCTCACAGAAGGACTAATTGGATAGAGGTGTACCTGATTACAAGGTCAGATTGGGGCTAGTGAGTCAAGGAACCAATCATTCCATTAACAGGGAAACTGTGTAAAAGGACATGGGCAGGAGCCCTTTGAGGGGAACAGACAGAGAAAGAAACTTGGGTGACCAGATGTCCTGATATTTGGGGCTTTATCTTATACAGATGCCTATTCCCTCCCCCCCACCCCACAGCCCTACCCCCATCCTGATTTTTCACACTTGCTGTCTGGTCACCCTAAGAGAAACAGAAAGACAAAAAGCTAGGAGAGCCTGACAAAGTGAGGTCTCTGAGTGGAAACACCTTACCCCCCACCCGACTTTTGGAGAAGAGTTTAGAAAGTTGAGATACAATATAAAGGTGCTATGTATTGGTAGGGGGATTAAATAGACTATATGTTGGTGCTTAGAAGGAAAAAAGTCTCAACACGGTCTGTGTTTGTGGAAGATGTGGGGGTGCAACTCCCCTCTCTGTCACAGCTGGGGGCTCATCAGGGATTTCCCTGTTATCTGTGCAAATGGAGAGCCTGTTGGAGAAGCCGGTGTAGAGGTTTGGCAGTCTGGTGATGGAGGGAACACTGAAACAAGTGATGAAGCAGCAAAGAGAAGTGTGGAACAGGGGTTCTCAACCTTTCTGTTTCTGAGCCTCCCCCCACCCTCAACATGCTAGAAATACTCCATGGCCCAGTTCCAGGCCTCTGCCCTGCCAGGCATCAGAGTTTGGGGCTACTGGCTCTGGATTAACCCCACAGGGTGCAGGGGCTCAGGGCTTTAGTGCAGGTGCTGGGACTCAGGGCTCCAGCCCGGCTGGGCTCAAAGCTTCAGCTTTCTGCCCTGAGCCCCAGCTAGTCTAAAGCCAACCTTGCTTGGCAGACCCGCTAAAACCGGCCCGGTTGAGAACTGCTGGTGTAGAACAGTGGTCTCCAAACGTTTTGGCTCACGCACCCCCAGGGTGACCTGCCGCAGACGCGACACCGATGGTAGACCTACCGCAGGCGGGCCGCCAAAGGGGAGCACCAGCTTTGGACGTGCAGAGCTGCCCCCGAAGGAAAAAAACGGCAGAGTGCTGTCCGGCGGCGCTACTAATGCCACGCTCCCCCCGGGATCATCCCGTGCACCCCAGTTTGGAGACCACTGGTGTAGAAGACCCGACAGACCTTCCAACAATCCCACCAGGCAGAAAAACAGCCTTTCCTTGCCTGGTAGGTTTAACAGCAAAAGAGCCATCAGGAATTTATACGGGAGCAAGCCCAGGTCTGGCAACAACTCCTCCAAAGTTTGGTGAGTCCTGTGACAGGAAATGGAAACCAGGAACAGGAGATCAGACTGTAAAATGGGACCTGTGAACAACCCCGATGTGTTTTTGGTTACTCTTCAAGGAGCAGCAGTGAGACCTCCTAGGGACAGAACAATGTGGGCCCTTCAACTGACACCCTATTTAACCGGGGAAGCACATACAGGGCTTTTAGTGATGAGCAGGCAAGAGATTATGACATGATTAAGGCAGCCATGCTGGACGAGGTGGGGCCTGTCCACAGAAAAGTACTGCCAGAAATGTAGAGTTGAAAGATGGATTGAGGGATTATGCCTCTGTGCATTTGGACAGGAATTAAAAGATTGGGCCACTCAGTGGTAAGGCCAGATACTCAGACTGTGGGGGAGATCATGGACTGCATGATTCTGGAAGTTTCTTCAGAGTCTCCCTGAGCATATCCGAGGATGGGTTCTGTGGCGCCAGCCAGTTCATCTGGACCCCACAGTTAAAGTGAGAGGAATTTACAGAGGCGGACATTCCCAGAGTGAGTCAGTGGTTTAAGGGACTAGATCTGAGAAGGACCAGAGTGCCTACAGCTGGGAAGGGCAGCAAGAAGAAGAGGGAGGAGCCTCAAGGAACTGTAGTGGGAGCTTGGCCTACAGTGTGCTTCCGACATGGACGTGAAGGACATCTAAAAAGAGACTGTCCTAAAATGGACTGTGGGTTTGCCCAGTTTTGTGGTTGGGACAAGACTCCCAGGTAGGAAAGAAAAAAGAAAGTACCTACCGTATCGGTCTGGGTAGGGAGGAGCCACCAAAGGGACTAATGGACACAGCTTCATCCTGTTTGCTAATCAGGCAGGAGTTAGTGAAACCCCACTGGATACTTCCCAGAGGTAGGATCAAAACTGAATACCAGGTCCATGGGGACAAGAAATTCTGCCCAGTGTCCATGGGACAAGAAATTCTGCCCAATTTTAAGGACTCTGAAAATTAAGGGGAAGTTTAGGCAGAAACATGTAGCGGTAGTGGATGGATTGCCCCACTGCCTTCTACTGGGCATGGACTGGAATCCCTTTCTAACAGGAACACCAAGGCAGGTATGGAGGCCCAGGAGGGTGGAAATAAAACCTGAAGGGCCAGGTAAAGAGGAAATATATGTAAAGGGTCTGGAGAAACCTAGACACAAAAGTATAGACAAGAGGGAGGAGAAAGAAAAGAAAGGTCAAGCGTAAAGGTGACTTAAGATCATCCGTTGGGGTCAAACAGTCATCAGAGCCCTTACCACCAGGATCTCAGGAGCAGGCATCCCTAGAACACTTTGGAGGGACTCGGAGCAGTCTGTGTCCATGGAAGAGGCCGGGGCACAGCCTACCACCCCGTCACATATAGGTACCTAAAATGGGCCTGCACATGGGCCAACAGCATGAGCAGAATCTATACTCGTGTCTGCAGCGCCAGCAATCACATAGCTAGGTACCCATCCATCTGAACAAATTCAAGTTTTGTGGACAAAACTGAGGCACCCATCTTGAAAACCTGACCCACTGTGGCCACAACCTAAGATCAGCCTTACTGGGCCAGTCCAATGGTCCATCTAGTCCAGTACACTCTCTTCCAACAGTGGTCAATGCCAGCTTCTTCAGCAGGAATGAACAGAACAGGGCAATCATGAAATGATCCAATCCCTGTTGTCCAGTCTCAGTTTCTGGCGGTCAGAGGCCTAGGGACACCCAGAGCTTGGGGTTGCATCCCTGACCATCTTGCCTAATAGCCATTGATGGACCTGTTCTCCATGAACTTATCTAATTCTTTTTTTAAAAAAAGCCCAGTTATACTTTTGGCCTTCACAACATCCCTTGGCAATGAGTTCCACAGGTTGACCGTGTGTTGTGTGAAATAGTACTTCCTTATGTTTATTTGATACGTGCTGCCCATCCGTGAAGAGAGCTGAGATCCTGGTTTCCTAGGAAAATTCAGAGACATTATAAAACCATGAAGTCTGTAATTTGAGCACCTTGTTGGCATGGAATAAAGAAACACAACAAGAAGAGAAACTAATCATGTTGTGAGATTGGTGGGAAATGTACATTAATGTGCTACCAGAGCTGAAGTCAACTGAGGACTCAGGAATCTTAGTGTTAACTGGCGAGGGGCACAGAGTGGGTGCCGAGGGACCTGGTACGTACATTCTAGTTCACTAAAAGATTGCCCCATGAGTCTCAAATAAAAGCCCATGTCACCAATATCATTGTGAAATGCATGTACAGATGCTGTGTAAAGAGTCATGGATATGCATTGAAAATTACATTCTTAGGATCTGTGTCTCGGGACTAATCACCAGGAAAGGTGACAAAATGGTTTTCTTTCAGGCAAGAAATGTTTATCCATCTGTTTGTTTACATGTGAACCCTACATGCTTAATGTACATTCAGTTGAGAAGGACTGTGAGAACTTTAAAGAAAGAAAAATAGCAGGAAGTAGACAGGGGGTGGGGACCCAATTTGGGGGTACACATCAAAGGTTTGCTCTAGTCTATTTGGGGGACATCTTTCACTTCGGAAGTAGATGGACTGCGAGTTTGCTTCATGAAAGAGGGGTCGCAATCAGGCTTGGTTGAGAACTTTGGGTGAGAAACATCTTTAGACAGGAGGTTAACCTCTTGGTTAAGTTTAGTTTCTAGGAGCAAGTTATGATTTCATTTGAAATGTAACCATTTTTTGCTTGCATTCTTACTGACGGTCACTGGAATCTCTGTTCTTTGATAATCTCCCTTCTTGTTTTCACTAGAAATATATCTAAGTGCTGTGTGTTTTGCAGTACAGAGTCTAAGTATCGAGTACAGAGTCTAAAGAAGAAGTAATAAACGGGTGTGTAGTGTTCCATTGGGAACAGCAGGCCTGACAATTCTGTGGGAGTTCAGTGGATAAAGGGCTGGACACTATACGGAATGGTCAGAGGACTCGGGGGTGGGTGTGTGCCTGTCATTAACCTGTACAAAGAGACTGAGGTCTGAGGAGGCCTGGGTGGCAGTGTTTGTTTTGCCAGAGCCTGGTCGTTTTAGGGAACTGACCCACAGCAGGCACAGACAAGACTTCCTCACTTCAAGGGCACGTGGTGGTAAGGTGCCTCATAACCCTGGGAACTCCTGGGGAGCGTCACACAACTCTCCTGGAATTCTCTTGGTTTCTCTCCCTTCCTTCTAATTACCGGCAAGGGTTGCCCTCAGTAAGTTGTAGCCCTTTTCGGATTTCTCTCGGGCTGCTTCTCGTTGGCAAAGGCAGCTTTTGTCCGAGGGTTTGGCTGACCTGCTGCAGGAGAAGAGGAAACAACTCTGGGAGCAGTTCCCGCACAGCTTTGCTCGACTGCAGGGCTGACACCACCTCAAAGATGGCACATGTTGCCTGAAAGGAGAGCATGGTAAAAAAGGAGATCTCTTCCCAACACCATCACACCCTCTCTCCCCGTCTGATATCTGCTGTACGAAATTCTCCCTTCTGCCAGTAACTTGAATGACAGCGAGCAACTTGCTTAACTCGTGGCTCACTTTCCCACATCTGTACAAATGTGTATGACCTCCCAAGGCATGCTGTGAGTCCAAAGGAAGATTTGCAAAGAAACCTGCTCCAAAGACTTTCTAATGGCCAGATAGTATGAAGTAAATCAGTAACGTATCTAAAGCTGCCGTATTTGTTCCACAGGCAGCAGAGCTGGACTCAGGGAAACAGTCCATCAGAGGAGAAGTGCCCACACAGCAATATTATACCACACTTCCAGCTTTCCATCAGCAGGATTATCGCAGGGCACAGGAAAGCCTGAAAGACGTGTCTGCCATCTAACTTACTAAGAGAGGTTCAGCAGCTGCCAAATGCCTGTCAATTTCGGTCTCTGAGGTGATGCTGCCTTCTGTTCTTGTTGGAGTCTTTATCTTCTCCATTAGGGCTCGTAGGACTTGAGTGGCAAGCAAGGGGTCTCCCCCCAGAGATCTCCACTGCTCAGCGGTGTCACTGCAGTTTAACAGAAGTTACAGGTGAGCCCTGGACACTTTTGTGGCTCACCCTGAATGTGTCATATTTTAGCAAAGACCAAATGTTCTCCTTGCCTATGATGAGAGAGTTAGGAGTCCTGTCCTCCTTTAATGCTCCTCATGTTTAAATATTGAGTTTCCAGTTACAGAACTAAGTTAAGTGACCTAGTCCTCCTGCAGCCTAACCATTAATACTAGACTTCAGAAGGACAGGACACAGAGCGCCAACCTCACTTCCTCTTTTCTCCACTTCCCAGTCAATATGGAATCATGAGCATGTGGCTCCCAAAGAGCTAGGGTTTGGAAGGCAAGTGGATGAAAGAAAAGCCAGATTCCTACTAGATGGACATACAACTTTGAGAACGAATGTTCATGGCCATCCTAGGTCCCCTTCACAAATGGCGTCCCTACCCTCTGTTTGCCAGAAGCTGGGACTGGGCAACAGGGGATAGATCACTTGACAATGACCTGTTGTGTTCATTTCCTTTGGGGCATGTGGCACTGGTCACGGTCGCAAGACAGACTACTGGGCTAGATGGCCTTTTGGTCTGACCCAGTATGGCTGTTCTTATGGTCTTAGATTCCAGCACTGATAACTGATACCTCAGTTAGGGATCTTGAAATGAAATGATGGATATGCTTCCAGTCCACTTTTAAGTACCAAGGATGGCAACTCTGCTCTAGCAGCCACACCCTCACTGATACCAAGCAGAGGTCTGATGATAATATTGGCCCTAGTCTTTGCAATCAGCCAGGGATTTGCACCTGAAGCTGTCATGCTACCAGGAAACCAACAGCCACTGCTCATTTCCAGAGTGAGCTCAATTCAGGCGTCTAGAGAGGTAGATGTTTCCAACAATACACTCCAGTTATACCAGTAAAGATAGATCTTTAGGATGTCAAAGGAGCTATTCATGAATGGAAACAGAATGACACTTAATTTCTCTCCGCACCCCACCTTAACATGTTCTTGGACCTTCCTGCAGAAAGAGCCAGGCTATTAACCCTTAGGAATGATCCCAAACTGTTTGCGGCTTAAATGAAGCCCTACATCTCCTAGTAAAGCTGTGGGATCCATGTTTTACCAAGATGAATGCAATAGGTAGCGGTTTATACCTGTCCATCGGCAGACGTTTGCTGAGGAGGCTGGAGATCACTGCCTCTTGGTGATGGTGAGCTAGAATGGACACTGCCTCCACCAGGAACTGCCTCAAGCTGCCCTCCTGGATAGTAGGCATGTGGCGATATAGTATAGCCAGGATATCTGGCACCTGGAAGGAACAAAACCAGAAAGAAATGTCCCTTTTTCTTTCTCTCCATTCACTCTACAGAATCAAAACCTTTATTTAGCCATTTGCTGCTTTTTTAGAAATGCCTCACTTCAAGAAGCAAATGTTCAAATACGTCTGCGTAACTTGAACCCACACAAATTGCCCACACACGGCTGTAAAAATTAACACTGACACACACATAGACATACCAGGTAATTTAATGTGGTGGTGCCCAGCTATGCATTACATAAACCAGTTCACATGCACAAAAGGTGGCTTTGCTTGCCCAGATTTTACAGGTGTGATTTAAGCAGCCAAATCTGACCATTTCCCTCGAAGAATGCAGAGCTCATCAACAACCACAAGCACAAAATATGCAAGTGCTTTAAAGACAGTGTGTAAATGCCTGGGACTGTCAACAGGTGACTACCTCTCATATTCATTCCTAGCCCTTCACATCTTCAAAACACTGTGCAAACATGGCAGTTCTGCTGCGAGGGTTCCCTGTCCTGAGGCCTTTCACCAGCCTTGTTAGAAGATTTGTGGAGTGCTCCTTTCATCTAGCCCTGATGTACTGGGCTCCAGAATAAGGCATATAAATAGTGGATCCCAAAGACACTAGAGTTTTCTCCCTCCTTCCTTCTCTTCTTAAAGGGTAGGTCTACACAGCAAAAAAATCCCACAGCACTGAGTTTCAGAGCTCAGATCAACCTGGGCCTGTGGGGCTTGCACGATGGGGCTAAAAGTGGAGCTGTTCCTGCTCGGGCTGGAGGCCAGGCTCAGAAACCTGGCAAGAGGGTGGCAATAGCCCAGTGCTCTTTTTAATCCATGTAGCCCTTAGCCATAGGCCTCCTAATACCTGGAGGTCTCCAAGTGCCAGTCATTCTGTCTTCTTGTATTTTCCCTAGAGTCTGTTTTCTCAAGCCTTTCTTGGCTGAATACTGTGGCAACAAGCTAGACCAATAAAGAACCAACCATCTTCCTTTTCCCTTGGATTATCTCGGTCTACTGCTATTGATTCTGCCATTGCCTATCTTAGGGTAGGAACAGAGATGGAATCGACTCTATGTCCGAGGGGGAGAAACAGCAAGATTTTTCTTCCTTACACATGAGGGCAAAGATCAAAAAGCCTAGAGTTTAGGTAGAAAAGCTCTCCAGTTCCCAGTTTTACCTTGTCCAGCATGGCATCTCCACACTCCTTCAGGATGATCTTCATCCATAGTCCAGCTGCCGTGGCACAGGTGGGGCTAGCAGACAGCAGACCACCCAATGTGGCTGCAATAAAGTCTGTGGCCTGTTCGGAGGGAAAGTACTCACTAACAACCTGGGAACAAATCAAAAACAGGAGAGTCCGCAATGATGTTTGGCTCCAGCACTTTTAAAAATGGAAAAAAAGATATACCTGCATCAGCAAATGGTGAATTAGCCTCCTGTCTAGCTCGCCATTTGGGATTACAATTCTCTCTCTAGTCTATAGACTACATTTTTGTATTCTACACTAATGATATCAGGTTAGAGGCAAAGACTCTGTTGCATAGTTAGCACAACATTGTACTGGATAGGCAGGAGGTAAGTTTCCCTTTGTAGTCTCTTACATACACTGCATCTTTTTACAGCATATAGAAGTCAGTCAAGAGAGGCATGCACACAAATATTGGCGAAGGCAAACCCACAAGGTGACGGAATGAATCCTGGGTGGTTTCTCAGCTTGATGTTCCACTAACACAGTTTTTCTCCTGGATGGCTGGATGGCAGGGCCGGCTCCAGGCACCTGCCGAGGAAGCTCGTGCTTGGGGCGGCAGATTGCAAGGGGCCGTGTTCCGGCCAATCTTAGGGCGGCATGGGGGCTCTTTTATTTCATTATTTTTTGTGCTTCACCGCTCCGGATCAGTGAAAAAGCAAGAGCTGGCCCTGCTGGATAGGTACATGCGTGTGCATCCGCGTGCGCATTTTCATGGGCGTGCAACGTTCTGTGGAATCTGGTTTTTACGTGGCATTCAGAGCACACATCTATGAAAAGCATCTTGCTGGTTACTAGCAGCCAACGCCCCGCTCCCACAGCTCGCTCCGAGTACGGAAAGGCATCATGAAAGAGCAAATGTCAAATGAACGGTGCCCGGTCACTCGCACATCCGCACAAGCTTTTTGAGTCCGTTACCCTGGCCATTTTGGAAGATGCCTGAAACAGAGCCTCGGGGTCTGGAGCTCTTAGTGCTTCACGGAGACATCTCAGCTCCTCCTCTGCTGAGCCCAGGTTTATGGACTGGCCTGGAGTGGAGAAAAGGAGAAAAAGTACTGTAAGGATTAAGGAAACTGAATCCCTACTGCATGGATCTTCATACGGGAGGATCCATGTGCTATGTTGTCATCAGCATAGTGTAAAATCTTGGTCCCACTGAAGTCAATGGCAAAACTCCTGTTGACTGGAATGGAGTCGGGATTACACCCGAAAATGTCTGAACGTTAACAGTAGTGGTATGTTATTGTGAATGATCCAGGATTGAACAAGCACTGTATTCAGCTTGGAGCAGCTTTGTGTGTGTGTCTGGTTTCAGTAGTCTCTCTGCTCTCACTATTTACATCTAAGCTCCTCTTCAAGTACAACTCATGCAGGTAGATCAGAGGTTCCAGTTTAGAGGTGAATCCCTCCACCAAACTCTCCTTGTAAAAGAGACGGGGATAGACAAAAAACTTTGGCAAGAAACCCAGGCTCATCATCAGTCACTTCTAAACAATGCTGGGATTACTATGTTGTACATTCAAAGGTTGGAGTCCCTTATTCTGTTTCTGAATCACCAACACTGTTTTTAGGACTGATTAAGAATCATTGGAAATAGGATGACCAGGGGTCCCGATTTTATAGGGACAGTCCCCATTTTGGGGTCTTTTTCTTAGATAGACTCCTCTTACCCCCCCACCCCCTGTCCCGATGTTTCACATTTGCTGTCTGGTCACCCTCATTGGAAATGGCCTTAAACGATAACCAAGCTCTATCCCTTAACATCTAGCCATTAGGTGAAAAGAATATCCTACTCTTTCACAAAGGGGAAAAATGGCCTCTACTTACTCCAGTAGCTCTGAAGGCTCATGCCAGAGGGCTGCTGGAAGAACTTTTTGTTTACGGAATTATTCCAGGAAACCCCTCCAATCCAGCCAGTGGCAGGGTAAAGAGAATGAAAATGTTTAGTACCAAGGGCTTGTCTCCATGGAGATATTCAAGAAAGCTAATCCCCATTCATTTTCAAAATGCATTAGTTAAACTTCATTCAACACCTGTGGGGACACACTTATTTAGAATTAAAGTGGCCTTCATTCAGGTTTGTTTCATTCATGGAATTCACTCCAATTAATAAGGCCCATTTTAATTCAGAATCAGAGCATCCACACATGTGTTTAATGCCATTTACCTCATGCACTTGAAATGTACACCTTTAGTTCATTTGGATTAACTTTCCTTACTGTCCCTGTGTAGACAAGCCCTAAGGAATTTAGCCCTTATCTACCTATATGCAGACCATTTATTAGTTGTACAGTTCCCAAAAGTGTGCTAGGCTCTTTACACATCAGAATCTACTCTTCTAATGAGGTATTTACAAGATGCCCACCATTCTGTTATCTAAGCGACAATAGACAGGACAGAAAGAACTAGATAGGCAGACAAATGGACATTACAACAGTGAAAGAAGGTGAAGAATTCCTTATACCTGCTAATGGTCTCCTCACCTTGTATACAGAGAAGGCAGCGGATACTGTCAACCACCCACTGACGGGACGTGGCCAGCGAATCACAGCTGTATGGTGCTATTAGTCCAATCAGAGATCCAAACTGATCAAAAGTTCCCTGAGTCTAATGAAAAAAGAACAAAGAACGAAGAATGAATGGTCTCCAGTTGGACTAGACTTCACTTGCCATCCTTATTGTTCAGACCAGTCAGCTCTGTGTTTTTTGGGGAACCAGGGCACAGTATCTAGCCTGTCTGACTCATGAAAGACACCCTCCGCCCCCACCAGTCTCTGTTTGAACCCAAACCCATCAGAGAAAAGGCTTGCAGAGAACAATGAAGGGTGTTGGGAGACACACCTACACCCCTCCTGAGAAGGGTGACAAGATTAAGACATCTCCATTTGAATACAGAGTGAAGAACAGAGACAACTCCCCTAGCCTCATCTGCATGAAAGATGGGATAGGAATTAGCATGAAGAATGAGGAACAGAGAACCGCACTGAACTCTGGGACCAGAAAAGCAGAGACGCATTGCATCATGGGAATCCCTGCTCCAGATGCTAATGAACCTATGCCTGCACACACCTAGCTCAGCAATTATCAGACCAATTCTAGTAATAAATCTTTATTATCCTAAAATACTGAAGCAGCCTAGTTGCCTTGTGAGCTCCCTGGAAAAATCCACCACCCATAGCCAAGAGTGATCAGCTCCTATTGTCTAGCCTAAAGAAAACCCTTGAAAACCCATTAGTTTACCCATAAACAAATCTAGTGTTCTCCCTTGAACCATTGTATTTTCTCTACAAAACCCCCTACCTATGCCTAAGTAAGGGGATTCCATCTATGCCCAAGTAAGGGGATTCCTATGCCCAAGTAAGGGATTCCATCTCCTGACTGATTGTGATGGGGGCTCTGCCTGTCTCCAGCACTCAGGACCCTGAGCTACCACCATTACCTGGGAACCCCACCCAGTTCAAGCCTCATGGAGTGGATGAGATTCCCCCCCCCCTCGCCCCTCCGTTTTCTTTTCTTCCTCAGGTATTAACCTTTCAAATGTAACCATTATGTTTGTTTAGCCCTCCTTGTGTAGTTATCACTGATTCAATAAATAACTTTTATGGTTCAGCTGGTTGCTTCTCTCTCCCTCTCTCTCGCTCTCCAAATTTTACTCTGTATTTTCTACTTTCCCCATTTACTCTGCAGCAACCCTTCTTTTACCTAAGCTAAAGGTCCCGGTAGCGCCCAAAAATACTGTGGGGTTTGCTCATGAAGTGGGTTACTACCAGTACAATTGTAATGTGGAAGTGGGATAGGGATGTGTTAAACTTGGGGCACATAAGAGGGGAGCAGCTGAAAGTGCTGCTTAACCCAGCCCATTGAGTACAGGGCCATATGAGAGGATCAGCTGGAGAGGGCTGATGGACCTGGTCCGCTCAGACTTGCTCTGCTAGTGTGAGCGTACGTGCGTGCGTGTTTATCTAGTTCTAGGGCTGGAGGAACCCAGCCCTGGGGAACCGAGGGCCTGCAGGGTAGCTCCATTGGGAGGGCACTTGCAGAAGGAAGGAGTAGAGCTCCCTATGAACACACAAGTGACATAAGCAGCACATTAATAGAATTACAGACACCCTCCCCAAGAAGAGTAACCCTAATCAATGAGCCTACCCCAAAGTAACAGGCACATCTGGTAACATTGTGCCCCTGATTCCTGTACTGTACTGGGTAATGCACATTGGAAAACATAATCCCAATTGTACATAGAAATGGATGGGGTCTAAATTAGCTGTTATCACTCAAGAAAGAGACCTCAGAGTCATTGTGTACAGTTCTCTGAAAGCATCCGCTCAACATGCAGTCAAAAAAGCTAACAACATGTTAGGAACCCTTCGGAAAGGGATCGATAAGAAGACAGCAAATATCATTATGCCACGATAGGAATCTACAGGACCCCCACACCTTGAATACTGTGTGCAGTTTAGGTCATCTCATCTCAAAAAAGATGTGTTAGAATGGGAAGAAATACGGAGAAGAGCAACAAAAATTAGGCCTATGGGATAACTTCTCATCCAAGGGAGATTAAAAAAAGAGCGACTTTTCAGCTTGGAAAAGAGACGACTCAGAGGGAATATGCTAGAGGTCTATAAAATCATGACTGGTGTAGAGAAAGTCAATAAGGAAGTGTTATTTAGCCCTTCACCTAACACAAGACTGAGGGGTCCCCCAATGAAATTAATAGGCAGCAGGTTTAAAACAAACTAAAGGAAGCATATCTTCACACAATGCAGTCAGAAGACAGGATACTGGGCCAGATGAACCATTCTTTTGCGGGAGGCAGGTTAGCCATTCTTATGTTTTATGTTCTTAGCTGGTTAAATAGAAATTTTCCTTTACCACCCTGGGAGCATAAGAACCAAGAATGCATTTGTGACACTGGCAGACCAGGCAACCTGGGTATGACCCATAATAACTTAACAAGAGGCACTTCCACTGTATCAAGACAGTTCACTTGCATGTGAATTTCAAAGAGATGGATTAGACTAGCAATCCTCAACTCATTAAAAAATGAACAATAGATGCTAAGTCTATTTGTCTGTGTTGATCTATACGCGGTTAGAAGTTTCACAATGTAACCAAATTAGCTTGTCGATGCTCATTCCCTTTCAGGTCTTCATTATGTATGCAAGGTGTTCAGTTAACCTTAAAATCAAAGATGTAAGATACTGCAGGAAACTAATAATTTCTACATTGTTTTCAGCTTAACTCTCTGTGTTATAATGGAAGAACGGCTAATCACCTTATGCGAATGAGTAACTAGTTTACTGTGTATGCACAGGAAATAGAAGATTAGCTTCAAAGCAAAGTACAGGAGGCGATCTGCATTGCCTAGTCTTTCTCGGGGGAAGGTCCTGCTGTAACCATTTTTGTGAGGTAGGCTTGTCAGCCTGCTAGAATAGCTAGAAAAGAGAAGGCTCGGGCCTCATCCTGTCATCTTTAGTCTGCTGAAACTTTGAACAGGGAAAGTGTAAGCCATAGGACAGAGAGCTTCCAAATCATCATTTGAAAGAACCTGGAAAATGCATGGAAAAACTAACAGTCTTTACATCTAAGCTACCTTTGGATTCTGATCTGTTGGGAAGATTCCAGAGAGACTTGTACAAGCCAGCAGTTTATTCCATCACTGTTGTGATCCTGAACTATGAACATTGACAGTCACTTGTATGGATATTGATCTTTTAACCATTTGTAACTCTCTTCTTTCTTTTAAGAAGAAATCTTCAATTTCGTTATTAAGGATTGGCTGGCAGCATGCTATTTGGGAAAGACCTGAGATTCACCTTGACCTGGGGATAAGCATCTGGTCCTTTATGATGGGTGAACCTCACATATGGTGAATCAGGTTTTCAGTAACCCCTCACTATATTAGACTGGGCTGTTTAGATGGGAGCCTAGGTCTGGAATGGCAAAAGGGACCGTGTTTGTCATTTTGTAAACTAGGGTGGAAGCTCTTTTGCTGTTGAGTTGGTGCATGTAATTCTAGAATAAGCCATCAGTTTGGGGGATTGTCTGTCCTCTACTTCTTGCAGTCTGCCCGGAGTGTGGTCACAGCATTGTTGTGTAAACCTCTCTCTTATGGAAGCAGAGGGATCTTAGTCACTTTGAGATCCCAGCTGCTGCCCTGGAAGCTTTTTTCATGCATTTGCGTTGAGTGTCAGATCGGATATAAGCAGGGAAGTCAGCTCAAGGAAGAGGAAGGCTATACTCACTGTGCTATGAACTGTCTCTTGATAGGCAGTCAGCAGCTGAATGGTGGCCTGCAAGGCCCTTTCTCTCTCCCACTCCTTCTCTGAATGGAGCCATGTCTCTAGTAGCTGTTGGTAGAGCAGGGGAATGGACAGAGTTAGTACCAGAAAATCCCTCCCAAAAGTTCCTCTTAAACAGGTTTAATTGTCACTAAAATCCCTCTCCAAAGCACCGGACCTCCATGGAGCGAAGGAATTACATGTCTAATGGAAGTGCCAGGGACCAGATTCACCTCTGAGTGATTGAAGACAAAGGAGTTACATGAGAGATGAACCTGGGCCTGTGTACGTGATGTCTCCTGTAGACTGTCTGATGGGAGCTGTCTACCACATTGCATGCTGTTTGATGTCTGCTGCTGTGTTGTTTCCTGGGCAACTTCTCCCACGTTGAGTGGCCAAATGACAGAGAGGAGCGTTTCTTTTTATTAATTTGAAGAAGAGCAGAGAAGTCCCCCCCCACAGCCCAGCTCCTTTTAGAACTTCATTTTTATACTGAAGGTGCATCAAACTCCCCAGCTCTTCAAGATATTCTGTTCATGTCTGAGGAACAGGAAGTCTCCTCTGGATGAGTTTCCATACACAGGGCTTAACTCAATATGAATGAATTCCTCTTTGAAGAAGTGATCAGTTTCAACTGGTTCTCTTGGATTTGGCTACTGCAGTGGTGATTTTCTTGCCGGTCCAAGTAGTGTCAACTACATTGTAAGAAGTTGGTCCCAATCCAGCCCTGGCATAAAATGGCATAGCTTCTGTGGATTTCAGCGGGGCACATGCCTGCTTATCCCAGGAAGAATTTGGTGCTTTTTCCCCCCGACAATTCACTCCACTGTGGAAAATTCCTCCACAACTGAAGCTTGACTCCCTAAATCTCTGACTCTTCCCTGCAGTAACAGAACAACAAACAAACAAACAAACAAACAAACAAACAATCTTCACCATGGTTCAATGGTCTACTCACTTGAAACATTTCCTGGAACCATTGTGCGGTTGGTTCTTCCTCCAGCAAAGTCTTCATTAGCTTGCCAAGGGCTTCCAAGGACTCTACGTACAGTGACTGAAACCAGAAGAGAAGGAGTGAGGCTCAGCACAGATAATTTGTGTGTGTGTGGGGGGACGACGACTGGGGGCTGGGGAAAGCTAACCATAACCTTGCCAGGGAGGCCATGTGTGACTTCCATCACCCAGTGCCTGCTGGGCAGAAATACAGTGGATGGTGCCTGAGGAGAATTGTTGTCACGTACCTGTATAGGCAGAGCATCCTTTGCTGTCTCTTTCATCATCTTCTCCAGGGGAGGGAGGGGAAACAAACTTTTGAAACACTGGTGAAGGAGCTCACGGTTTTCCTTCAAGGTCAAAGATGGTTTGAGTTTGCTGGCAGAAGAAAGAGAGAGAGAGAAAAGTCATGCATTAGACTCAGTACCAGCTCCAAGTAAAAGAAATGGGTCCAATGACTGGAGATTGTCTCAATCTAAAACCCTAAATGCAAACAACCCTTCACTTTGCAGCTGAGCACCTCTTTGCACCTCTATTAAGTATTGGCTCATTGAGAAGTAAAGCTAAAGCTTCAAGTCCCCTTTTTAGAGAAACCCACTAGCTTCCTTCCCCATACCAGCAAGCCAGACACCTCCCTCCCCATCTGAACTCTCCTGCATTGGACTGCATGCCCCACAACCTCCAAGTTTGTGTCTTTCAAGCACAAACCTCCAAATGGACACATTCAAACCCTCAAGAACTAAAGTTCTGCTGGTGAGCAGCATGTGAGCCAAACCCGGCAGGCATCAAACTGCTCCCAACCTGGCACTCATGAACTAACAAAGACGACGTCACAGTGCCAGGAAATATGGCAGAAAATAGCCTACCTCAGATGTCTAATGGCAAGAATTGCCTTGTAGCGAACTGGAGATGCCAGGGAATCCAGTGGTTCCTTTTTAATGAAGTCCTGAAATGCACGAATAGAGAAATTAAAAAAAATGGGAAATGGATTTGAAAGGCAGAGAGGCTTTCCTCTCACACCCTGAAACAGGGCCATATGCCAGGTCTGTAATAAACAGACACCGTGCTCGGCAGGCTCTCTGCCTCAGAAATGGACCGTAGGGCCATCTGCAGGCTATACGGAGGACAGAAAGATAACTCCCCAGACACAAGCCATTCCTGCCACTTACAGCCCACAATAGGTCGGCATCCCTGCCAAGCTCAGAGTGGACCCAGCAGCATTCTGGGTGCCGTGCAGGTAGCTCATGAGACTGCAGTGGTACAGTCACAGCCAATGGATAAAACAACATCTACCTGGAAACCCAGTCTGATGACATTACAACAAACTCCTTTGTACTTCAGTCCTCAAAGCTCCTCATCACTCACCAGCATGTAGCCAAGGAGCTCCAGTTTGTAAGAGAATTCGAACTCCTGGGAGTCTCTGGTCTCCAAAATGGCACAGCTAATCTCCGTGACATTCTGGATGAGGGTTAATTTTAGGTGCATGTCCTACATAATCCAGAAGGAGAAACAAGAGGATGTGGATGAGAAACGGAGAGAAGAACCAGAGTCCAGAAGATAAAGATCAGGAATTAAATCTAGCCACAGGAGAGGAGAGAGGTGTCCACAGACCCCAGAAGGCAGAGGACCCTGGCTCTGCACCCACCTCAGAAAAAGAGAAAAGCCAGGTTCATGAAAGAAATCCAGGGCCACTTACACCAGAGCAGCCAGGACTCCTGCTTGATGTGGCAAGGAAATCAAGCTCTGTGCAATTTAAACAAGCAACTTGTGGATAGAAAAGGCAAGAGCTGAGGGCAGATTATTTAGAATTTACCTTGTTTGTAAGAGCAATGCCCAGCACCTGAAAAACAAAATGCAAAACAGCTATTAGCAATGTCTATAGTCCCACATAACACACATCCTCAAAATGGCCTGGCTGGTGAATATGGAGCAGAGAGAAATCATGATTGTTAAATCTTCCAAAAGGCAGGAAATGTATCCAGAGGGGGTGTTTTGCAGAGGTCAAGATCAGGGGCCATCCTATGGAATATTTGCATTTGTGAACTTCTGGAAGATATCCGTTTGGTTCAACTGTGATCAACTTTTTTGACAAAGGCTAAATGAGATTCTCACTTAGACAGGGCAGAATTGAATGGCAAAGTGACGTGGCGAGGTTGCACTGAGAGGAGAGTCAGTACCAGCAGTCAGACACCTAGGGAACAGAAATAACGAGCACACAGACAAACAAGACGACAGAGAAGAGGGAAGGGAAGTAGTGAGTCCAAGAAACAGAGTGACAGCAAAGAAACTAAATACAAGTTAGCACCATTCTCTCTTGGCTAGAAAAAGATAGAGCTAGATACACATACATATTAGGGGAGTTAGAGTGTTATTCTGAATAGCCTGAGTGTGACTCCATGTGAATTACTGTGCAGCTGTGCTCGACAGAATTTCAGAAGACTATAGAAAAACTAGAGAAAACACAAAGAAGAGCAACAAAAGTGATACAACATGTGACAGCTCACGCTCCATCCATTACAGTTTTAAATTTCAGTTATATGACAAATTATTGCTCAAAGGAGAGTTTTAGAAAATACAAGCCCTCTCTCTATAAACTCAGAGGCAATTCTATAACTTCAGGGTAATGCCCCTCACAGTTATCATGCAAAGGCTCTTACCTGACAACTGGTTCTGTAATGGTGAATGATGTTCCTTGTGATGTCTGCCTCTACTCGGGAGAGAAGCTGCTCTTTTGGAGCATGGACAGCCACGTTGCTGTATGTCAGCATCAGGGTGCGGCGAGTCTTGCCTCTTGTCCCATGGTGGTAATCCTAGACAATAGGAAACATCACTAGAGACAAGTTCTTCTGATTCATTTGGCCTTGGAATGAATCAAACATTGGTGGAGCTGGGCCCCCGAGCCTTGAATACTGCTGGAGCCCGGGCACCATGAGCCCATAGAACTCGCCGCCCCATCGCCATCATTCCCACTGGGTAACTCTGGCCCAGAGAGCCGAAAAAGGCTGAACCGACAGCAGTGGAGTACACGGGAGCTTAGTCATTGACACTGGTGGGTACAAGATCAGGCGCTAAATGTCTTGCCTAAGGCTGCACAGTGAGTAAATGGCAGAGCCAGCAATGGGAGCCCAGAGGCCTAGTCTCCTGCCCTATCCTCTAGATCAGTGGTGTTCAACCAGGGGGACTTCTGTACCCCTGAGGGTCTGCAGGGGTCTTCCAGGGGGTATATCAACTCATCTAGATATTTGCCTAGTTTTACAGCAGACAACAAAGAAAGCACTTGCAAAGTTACTAACTCAAATTTCATACAATGGCTTCTTTAGACTACTCTATATACTGCCCACTGAAATGCAGGTACAATATTTAGATTCCAGTTGATGTATTTTCTAATTCTAGGGCAAAAATGGGAAAATAAGCAGTCTTTTTTTCAGGAATAATGTGCTAGGACCCTTTTATAATTTTATGCCTGATTTTGTAAGCAAGTAGTTTTTAAGTGAGGTGAAATTTGGGGGACACAAGACAAATCAGACTCCTGAAAGGGGGACACTGATCTGGAAAGGTTGAGAACCACTGCTCTAAATCAGAGGTTCCCTAATTGTCATCCGTAGACCACTGGTGGTCTACCTAAAGCGGGTTGGTTAGCCACATGTTGCTTGCAACACCTCCTCATTTCCAGCTACTAACCTGGAATAAAAAACAGCTAAAAATACCTTCAATGCTTTTCCATGCAAGCAACTGATGTAGTTCCCACACATTGTGCATGGGAGGGGCGCTCAAGCCATGAGACATCAGACGGTAAAAATCATTTGAGAGAACCCCAGCTCCACATCGTGCTCCTGTCTGCTTAACGGCAGGCATCACGTGGAACGCATACACTGGGGGACAATGCTAGCTGACCGGAGCAGACACTACCGTGGGGCTGCTGCCCCTGCTTTAGAGGGAGAGGAAGTTTGAGAGAACCCCCTGGCTCCTTTACCTTCAGGCGGCTGACGAACCCAGAAATCTTAACCTGGCTCATTGCAGCCCCAAACTCCTGAAGTGCCTTCAAGGTGAGGTCCAAGTGGCTCGCAGCACAGACTGCGAGGATGGAAACGACTCCCTGTCACCCAAGAGAAATACAGGTTAGGATCGAACCAGGTGTCTGATAGAGCCCACGAGTCCATTCCTTTCACCCAAAGTGGTGTAAAGTGCCAATCAGGCCTGAGACACATGGGGAGCGGGCGCTGAGTGAAATAGCAATCAAGAGGATAGGAAGCAAAATGGCATCTGTCCCAGGCCAACTCAGAGCTGAGCCCCACAGGGAGCATTCCGGGATTACTTGGTAAAATGGGGAGAGGGACAGAGGCCTCACCTGTCTCTCAGGGGCTTCCATATAATCTGCTGTCGTCAGAAGTGTATGAATCTGTGATTTAACATGGACCAGGTCCTGACAAGCTGCTAAGGACGTTCCTAGCGCCTTATACAGGAAACTCTGAAAGAAAGAGACCAGCCCTGGGATATCAGAAACACAACGTGCCTGTCAGTACAGACCCAGCTCAGCAACACTCAGGAAGGAACAAGACAGCCAAGTCCAAGCACCCATGCTGCAGAAACATCCCATCGTCTAGCCCAGCCAGAGAACCAACAATACAGTACAGACAAGCAGCCTGTCCAAGCAAATATTGGAAGGGCAGGGGGGCAAGAGAGCAGGGAATAAGTACAAACAAATTTTATACGCAGAATAAAATATCAAATAATGAAACCTTGAGAGAAGCCTTATGCAGCCCTCCAATCAGAATTTCAGGGGAAAGTAACTAGAAACTAAACCTTAACAGAGAACAAACCTTCTCTTTGGAGGGGCTGGCATAGCTGGCCATCTGCCAGCTCAACTCAAGGGATATCTGGCTGCTCCAGGCACTGTCGTCTATCATCTCCAGAGATGTTCTTAGGAACTGCGTGTAAAACCAGAGTTAAAGCAGATGGTTAATTGCAAGAATGTGGGGGCTGCTGTGGGGTTTGGGGTTTTGTTTGGTTGGTTGGTTTTTGCTTCCTTGTTCTGTTGTAAACTTTCCAATATTCAGGTGTCCTGGGAAGATTATTTCCCTATTGAGAACTATAAACATTGACAACCCAGACTTCCTCTGCCTCTTGTTCTTGAACCTTTGCCTGAGGATTCCTCTCAGTCCCCAAACCCAGATGGACAGTGAATTGGAGAATGAGATGGAGCCAAGACATCTGACCATCGAGGAGTGATTTTCCGGGACGATGGCTCTAGTCAACTTTGAACAAAGGGCCCTGGACTACGAAGGACCAGGCACCTTTTCTGAAGTGCTATGGACCCTTTATGACACCTCCCAAGGTACCCAGGGTTGTGAGGGACCTCACTGCCACCTGCCCTTAGCATGAGGAAGCCTTCTCTGTACCTGCCAAGTGTCAGCTCCTGACTCTGCCAGTCACAGGAAACACAAGCACACCCTTCTCACCCCGTCCAGGATCCACTGTCCTTCCACAGATAAGCAATCAGTACACTCCAACCGCTAGTCCTCTGGACATCCCCAGAATGTCCAGCCCCTGTTCCACTGGACACTCACAGAATTCAGAGGTTTGCTACACACCACCTTACCAGTTTCACCTCAGCATCACTGCTCCATTTCACACACTTCGATACATTGACAGTGAAAAGAAGTAGAGTTTAATTCACCAAGATCAGAGATTTGAGAAGCAGCAAGAATAATTAATGTACACAAATGGTTACATAAAAATAAAATCCTAACACACTTCTAGAGCTTCAACTTAAAGAACCAAACAGTCCCCTGTCTCACAAGGGATAGCTGCCCCAAATCTCTCTCCCAGCAGGAAACACCCAGACCAAATGTGATCCTCCATTCATAAGACAAGCCAGTTGGCAATTTGTCCAATAGGTGAAGGATACCTGGTGCAGGATACCTCTGGACCTCCAGATATAGTTCCAAGCATCCATTGTCTGCTTGTAAACAGGGTACCCCCTATTGTTTGTTTGTTTTTCTTGTCTCGAATCTCCTCTGGAGACTTTGCAATCACTTGATTAGAATTTTGCTCTATTGATTAGCATTCACTGTGAATAATTACTCAGTCTACATACAGCCATTCAAGCAGCTAAGCATCTTCTGCCTGAAAGAAACTTCTTTATCACCTTCTGGTGACCTGCCCCAACGCACAGACCTTCAAAGCATCAATTTCAGTAGACAACCATAACGCCTTAGATATTATCCATCCAGTCACTGTGCAATGATTATGAGGATTATGCAGTGTGGCACAGGCATCCAGGAAAGGCTTTACATGACACCCTTTGATGATATAGAGATCAGATCCAGGGAATCCTGGGAACCCTATGCACTCCTGTGGCCTCTGCCAGTGGGTACCCAAAGGACCCGGGGTCACACCCTCAACTCCCATTGAAGTCAGCCAGAGGTTAGTAACTCTCAGCACTTTGCTGTTTCAGGCCCGACTTTTGAACAGCAGCCAGGAAATATCAGAAACCTCACAAGAGAACCTAATCTTAGTTGATTTTGGAGCCCAAAGAATTTCAAATGAGGCTGGATCTGGAATGGGAAATTTTAGAGTGTAATCCAACCCCAAATGGAACTCCAAACCTTCTGGGGCTTCTTTGTCACTAGGTCCTTTCCTTTCATTTTCAGCCCTCGCCATAAAAATCTTCCTTGTCTGGATTTACATGAGGCTGTAAAGAGCTCTTTCTGACCACAAAGACTTCTCCATGAGATACAGACACCAAACCTTGTCTTGTCTCTTTTCCTCTTTGGGTTTCTCAGAGCAAGTTTTCTTTTGAGTGGCAAATAGAAAAAAAAATCCTTTAGACGTCCCCCAGTGATGCATTAGCACCATTAGCATGCTGGGTTTCTGGTTAAGTTTTGTGTTGTTCCCAGGGGTAACACAGAGGGATTTATAACTAGAGCTGGTTGAACAATAGTAAGGCCATTTCACAAAACAAGTGGGATTTTTTTTGTTTTCTTGATTTTTCAACATACAAATGAAAAGTGAAAACACAAAAATATTTTGCTTTTCAAAATCAAAAATGACCATTATTCAATTCTTTGTTTTCCCCATTTCCTTCCCTTTAGCCCTCATCCCCGTGCTTTTTTCCCCCTCTTCCACTTTGTGATTGAAAAGCGGGGGGGGGGGGGTGAGGGGGAGAAGGAGACAAACAGCAAAGCAACTGGAAAAAAAATCAGCTTCAGTTTCAAAAAACTAAACATTTTCTATTTGGGTTGGGGTTATTTTGTTTTGGGTTTTTTTTGTGTGTGTGTTTAAAAAAAAAAAAAAAAGAACCCTGAAAAATTTGAAAATGTCCCATGAAAATAAAAAGGCCATTTTTAATTGAACAAAAGTTGCAAATGAAATGGTTTGACCAGCTCTGCTTATAATGAATAATTTATCATTATTTTTTTCCCCAGCTGATATATTTGGAGGGGGAAGAGAGGACTGTGACAATACATCTGAAAGCCATCCTCTACCTGAAGCAGCATGTGCTCCCACCGTGCATGGTCCAGGGAATTCTCTGTGTTTCCTATAAAGCAGGAGGCAAAACAATAATGTCACCTAGATTAGCAAGAAGAGTCATCCCAGGTATCTCCTTTGCAATCAGTCCTTCTAAAACTCCTGGTCTGCCAAGCTGTAACATACCTGGGCTTTCAAGGCGAAATGGGACTGTACCTATTGGGTTCTGGGAGAGTCACCCTGCTCCTGTCCTGAGGGGCTTAAAACAGCCCTGGGCGAGGGCTGTAGGAGGGAAAGAGGTGAGAGGTTTTTCGCAGGAGTGGGTGGGTGAGATTCTGTGGCCTGCATTGTGCAGGAGGTCAGACTAGATGATTATAATGGTCCCTTCTGACCTTGATATCTATGAATCTATGAAAGGGATTAACAAGAGCTGGGCTGACAGGGAAAGCAGCTATAGCTGTAGCCAGGGTAATCAGGGCCCAGCTGGCCCTTATAAGAGGGCCGTGGGCCAGTAGGAGAAGGTCTTTCTCTCTAGTTTTGAAGGGAGTAGGGCCTGCCTGCAGAAAGGGTACTGGGAATGAGGGTGGGCTGGGCTGGGGAAAGGCCAGAGGAGCAGGGAAGCTCTAGGCTGGCAACTCCCCAGGCTATCGGGCCTGGTCCAAAGCCCATAGGGGTACTGGGTTGCAGGGAAAGGCAGCAGACCCAAACCCCCTTGCCTGTGGTGACTGGCTCTTACACTGCAATCTGCCCCAAGGTGCAGGGGCTTGATAATGATGATGCGCAGTAGCCCAGACTGAGGCAAGGTGGGGATTAGAGGGTTGGGCGTTCCCCAGAGAAGGGAGACCCATAGAGACTGAGGGGGTACTGCCAGGGTGCAGCACCCTGGGTAAAAAGGGCACCGGGGTCTGAGAGGGACACGGGCCTGCAGAGGGTGCTCTGTGCTGGAAAGAGTTAATTCCCAGATGGCCAGCAGGAGGCGCTGCAGGGGTGAGTCGTTGCGCCGTCACAGGGACCTGCGCCAACGTTCTTTGTTGGACCAACAGAAAATGTCCTGTTTCAGAGTAGCAGCCGTCTCAGCCTGTATCCACAAAAAGAAAAGGAGGACTTGTGGCACCTTAGAGACTAAGAAATTTATTGGAGCGTAAGCTTTCGTGAGCTACAGCTCACTTCGTCAGATGTTACGTACCCTGCTGGCATTTTTATTCAGGGTCCGTCAACCCACCAGGAGTGAAATGCTGAGCACTCCCAATTCCTCTTGACTTGAATGGGAGCTGAGGGTGCTGAGCACCTCACAAAACTCTTCAGCACATCAGAAGACTGGGTTTAGTAGGAATACAAACTTTTCCTGCAGAATCAGAGATTCTGGACTTGATCTGAACTGGATGTAAATCGGTGTAGCTTCACTGAAGTCAATGGAATTATACTGATTTACATCAGCTGAGAATCTGGCCCTGTTTCTGAGTGTCCAGCTCTAACCTAGCCTTCTTTAATGGCGGCACAGTGTAGTGCTGGGGACTCTGTACAGCCGCAGCAAGGAGGGAAGATACAGCTCATTTTTTAAAATCTTTTTTGGAATATCAAACCCGCTTGTCCATTGGGGGGTTCAACGTTCATGAGAAACATAGCGGGCTTGTGCTGCACCTAGGGTCTGTCCTGCTCCCCAGAGACTAGACAGGTGCAGCTACGTCACTGGAGCTCTGCTGGCATAACGCCATTGTGTAGACGCAGCCTGCGCTGACTGAAGGGTTTTTTCCATGGAGGTCAATAGAGTCATACCACTGTAAAATTGGTGAAAGACATTATTAGGCCCACAATACCTAGATTCTCCCTAGGGCACCCACTTGGCCAACCTAGCTTTTATGGCACAGGTTTCTTATGGGTTTTTTAATTGAATCCCCCTTGAAAGTAAACGTGGGGTTTAATTTTCAGAAAAAGTCCATTTGCAAAATCAGACTCTATATGTAACCCCAAAATCTTTCACTAACCTCCAGCTTCATGCGTATTGACCTTCCCAAAAAATAACCTAGCAAAGGTGTGGGGGAAAGTGCTGTGACATTTCCATTCAGCTGAAACCTTCCTGGCCTGATTCTGCCCTGTTTGAATTGGCCTCAGTGGTTCACAGTTATCCAGAGGAAGGAAAAGTGTGGGCCTAGAAGCCCCATTTCAATTCCCCACTGTTCCCACGTACTGCAACAGGAATGGCACAACACACGTCAATACGAAGCTGCATTTTCTGGCTTCCCTTCTATTCTCCATGGACCACACTCCTCCTAACTAACACTTTACCTTCAATGTACTGCAGCAGAGATGGGATCTTTACTACCCACATCTCACCCACTGCTGCATGGACAGTTTGGTGCAGGGCCTTTAGTAACTGCAAGGCAGCACATCCGTGTCCTTCTCTTTCATAAGGGGATGAGGCTACTACCTGTCAATGAGAGAGAAAGAACAGGCTAAGTTTTGTCAGCACAATACCAGTTTGTTCCTGAGGGAGGGAATAGTTCAGAGACTCATTGTGGAGACAATCCAAGAGAGTTGTTGCTTCTACTGCAGTGCCTTCCTGAAGAAGAAAGCATTCTAGCTAGTAGGAGGATGCAGGACAGTGTGTCTCAGGAGAGGCCGGAGAGAGAGAGAGACCCAGTCATACACATTCCTCAGCCTAAGTCAAGCATCTAGCTACAAAACCAATTTGTAGAGTTAACTGTCCCATTCCACAGAAAACCTATTCTCATGGTCTACTCACCAGGAGTCGCGCCAGCAGCCCCTGGGGTGTAGGGAGTTGCACTAGGGAAAGAAACAGAATAGCGTTAATTATGCCAGGCTTTGCAGAGAGTCCTGCTGATGTTCTTCACCTATCCATTTCCAACATGCCCACCAATGTTGAATACAGCTGATAATAATTTGCATTTCCATAGTGCTTTCAGTCTGAGCATCTCAGAATGCTCTACAAACATGTATGAATTCCACCTCATAGCACCTCTGTGAGGTTGGCATGAATTACTCCTTCATTTCACAAGTGGGGAAGCTGAGAGAGAAAGATCAAGTGATTTCCCCAAGGTCACATCCGAATTTTGGTGGCGAGCTGGGAACAGAACCCACATTTCCTAGCTCCCTCCCATGGCCGTGTTGTAATCACAAGACCATCCCTCATTCATTTTAGCCTCCTGATTGCAGATGAGAGAACTGGAGCAGACTGAACCTGTTCATTTCATAGTGCCTGGAGAGAAGAAATGAAAGAGTTTCTCTTATAAACCTCGTCCACTGGAGTCGAGGCAAGCAGCTGCTTCTCCTTCCCGCTGCTTTTTCTCAGCCAGTTCCCTCAGGCATCTGCAAAGAGGCTTCAAAGTACCGGTGTACTGAGCTGGCACCACATACTCCAGCAGCCTTGGCCATAACACCTGCAGAGAAGAGCGAGACTGTTCAGTACGGAGCTATTTCCGTTCCCCCACCTCCAGTATCCTGCTGCCTGAATCCCTCCCTGCCATGTAGCTTCTCCTTTGATTCCTCACGGACCCTTCCCTAACCTATCACCTCATCTCTCTCTCCCCATTAGCTCACTCTACCTGTCTGGTGCCCCCTCACTCTGTCTTTTAAAGACACTATCTTGTTTGGTGAGTGCTAGGATATAGATATTCAGGCCTGTCTGCAAAGGCCTGTACTTTAAGAATTTAGGTGTATTCTTATCACTTGGCTAGTTATAGAGGTATAAAAGAAAGAATCAAAATCACTGTCTGCTGGTGTAAGAGCCTTCTCTTACTGTGACAGTCTGAGGCCCTCTTCTTAGGCTAAGGCCTTTGGCTAAGCAGCAGAGGCAGCCATAAGCCAGGAAGCGAACAGTCACATCCTCACATTCCAAACTAGTCACAATGAAATCAGGTGCTATTGGGCTGTTAGGAATACAATCCTGTCCTGATAGTGCCTATCACCTCCAGAGAAAGGGAAGGGCCTAGAAGATGTAAAAGGAAACTTACTTTGATAGCATCCTGTCTGGCAAGAACTCACTTATCAATACTGGGATGTGAAATCCTCACTTCTGTATTGTCTTGTCATTATCATAGAATATCAGGGTTGGAAGAGACCTCAGGAGGTCATCTAGTCCAACCCCCTGCTCAAAGCAGGACCAATCCCCAATTTTTGCCCCAGATCCCTAAATGGCCCCCTCAAGGATTGAACTCACAACCCTGGGTTTAGCAGGCCAATGCTCAAACCACTGAGCTATCCCTCCCCCCATTATAGTTCCCACTTTGCTATTGTTTGTCTGTATAATCTCTGTCTGGTTCTGTGCTTGTTCCTGTCTGCTGTATAATTAATTTTGCTGGCTGTAAACTAATTAAGGTGGTGGGATATCATTGGGTACATAATCATCTTACAATATGTTAGGATTGGTTAGTTAAATTTCAGGAACATGATTGGTTAAGGTAGAGCAAAGCAGAACTCAAGTTTTACTATATAGTCTGCAGTCAATCAGGAAGTAGGGGGGTGGGGGAAATGGGAACAGGGAATGGGGGTAAGGAAATTGGAATCATGTTTGGCTAAGGGCAGGAATGGGAACAGGGACACAGGTGTAAGGCTCTGTGGTGTCAGAGCTGGGAAGGAGGATACTAAGGAAGGAAACTGGAATCATGCTTGCTGGAAGTTCACCCCAATAAACATCGAATTGTTTGCACCTTTGGACTTTGGGTATTGTTGCTCTCTGTTCATGAGAGAAGGACCAGGGAAGTGAGTGGGTGAAGGAATAAGCCCCCTAACAGTGAGCAATTGGGTTCGCACCCAGAGATGAATCCTCTTTCCCAGCATTAGAGCATTATGGAGATATTTAGATCGTAACATAAGCTTACCCAGAACTTGACAGACCTATATAAGGCACAGTCCCAGCCCCAATATCTCTTCAAATCTAGGATCACCAACTCTACGTTTCAGAAGTATTCATGGGGGATCTAAGGGGAAGTTGTACTCAGACAGTGGAAAGAATTAAGAGACGATCTCTGCAACATGATTCCTTCCAGTTAAGTTGCTTTATATCTTTTCTCTACTGTGAACCGCTTACTCCATGATGAAGGGGTCACATCATCCCTGACATGAATTTGACATGCTGATCCTCCATTATGCTGACTGTGCAGAAGGCTTCCTTGTGGAGGGGTACAAGGAACGTAAGGAAGAACGTCCCTATTTCAAGAAGCAGTAGCAAGAGGTCACTTACTTGGGTCATTCCATTGACTGAGGTGTCCAGACATTGCAGGATGTCAATGCACAGGGTTTGGATCGTGCTTTCTTCCTCAACATCCTGGGTGAGAAGTGTTGTACCCTGCTGTGAGATAGCTACATAGGACTTATTCGCTAGTAGTAAGACACTGGCAATAGAACCAGTGTCCTTCTCTTACAAAGCCATCTTGAGCATTGACCTCTGCCTGCTTTTATACTGCACTGGAAGTGCACAAACGTCTGAAGGGAAGAGAATAATAGAAACTCCGAACTGGTGGGTCAGATCCCAGGCTTAGGAAAACACTAAAATGAAGGGAATGATTCACTGAACACAAAAGAGTTCCCCCAACAGTGTTCAATTTTTTAAAATTTGAAAAACTCTTTCATCTTTTGATCTCTGAGGAAAAACATTCCGATTCTGCCCAGGGGAAATAAATTTGCAGAACCAGGGGGATCCAATCTCTTTGTTCTGATGCCCCAACCAGCTTGGTCATCCTGTGTGTAGTGAGTGTGATTCTATCAATGGGACCAAAACTGGCCTGATGAGAAAAAGCAGCCTTCTTTAAGAGAGATGTGTGTGTGTGTATTGCCACAAGCTCCAACTTTGTAGAAAAGGGGCCAGGCAGAGCTAAGATCTTCCACAACTTACTGTCAAGTTGAACTGTTTATGTTCATACCTATCCCGGATTCAGTCATGGAGCACAAAGTGTCTGGGGCCCGCGGCTGTGTCCATGGATAGAAATACGGATTGAAGAGATTTTTTATGCAACCTGCATAACCTGAGTGTTTTGCTGATAGTCTAGGTCTGCTTTCGCAAAAAGCAGACCTAAACTTTTTTTTCTTTTTGCGAATACAGACTAACACGGCTGTTACTCTGAAACTAGGTCTGCTTTGACAGCCACAGAACGGGGCATCGTTCTGTTTTTTGGAGAGTCTATTTAAAACAAAAAGATGTGCTTCCTTGTACAGGAACATTTCACTGAAAAATGGTGTTTTCTGAATGTTCAATGACTCATCAGAGGTTGGAGCAGCATAGATAACTCTGTTAGATGGAAATACCCAGTGTGAGATTCTGGTCTCTGTTACACTAGTATAAATCCAGAGTAACACCACTCAAGTCAGTGGAGTTACCTTGACTTTACACCAATATAACGGATCCGATTCTGGCTCTATTCATTCAGTCCAGCTGTCCTGGAGTCAAAACTCCCACTGAAGTCAAGGGGAGCAATCAGCATGCAAGAATGGTAGGACCGAGTCCTAAGTGTTAAGAACTCTCCTTACCAGTTTGCTGGCGGACACACTGAACTCGCTGAAAACATATGCTACCAGATCCCATGCTGCACAATTCTCCACACTTCCTGAACTGAGCAGCGTCCTGATGAAATGAAGAGCTGCCTTCCTCACCTGCAAGGGTAGAGATTACACACAGCACTTCTTGTTAGCCCTTCTGCCTGAAATAGGAGCTAGGGTATGATATGAGAGTCCTTATGCTTTTGATTTTGTCTCCTTGGATTAGAAACATGGATACATTTAACACCGGCAGGAGAATGACATGCCTTCTCTATTCTGCAGTCTCTCATCTGGATCGGAATGAAAGCTCCACCCAGATATCCATTCATCCCATAACACTGAAAAAGTTGAAATAGTTCACTGTTCCACACACAATCTTACCGTAGCATTCTGATCACGGAGAGTGGATTTCACTGCCTTCACAATCAGAAGCTTTTTAACTCTTGTCTCAGGCACTGAAAGATAAGGAGAGGTGTACAGTGCTTCTTTGTTCCACACACACTCACTTTCCACATTGGAATTAATCCTGGATTTCAAAGGGCCCTAGTTAAGAAGATTATCAAGCTTCTCTCCTCTACAGAATCAGTGGGGAAGACATAGGACCAGATTCTGGTCTCAGTTGCACCAGTGTAAATCTAAAGTAATTCCATTTCTCTAAATAGTGCCATCCTACTACCATGATGGAAATATTATAAAGGAGTTTGATAGACTGAGGTGACTGAAGTTAATCTGTGTTTACACCGGCATAACAGGACTCAGAATCTAGTCTAGAGTGTATAATACTTAGGATTCTCGAGTCAGGAGTATTATTCTATTTTTATCTGATTATTGTTAACATGCATTAGCCCCAAGTTAACTTCTGTATTTGAAGTTGAAAAAGACCTTGACAAATATCTTGGGCTACATTCAGCACTTAGTTGAACCTGTTGATTTCTGTGTGGCCATATGGGAGTAACTTAGGGCAGCATTTGGTCCCTTAGGGGATCTCCAAACCACTGGTGACTGTGTGTTCTAGAGCCTCTGTGCCCCAGTTGCAGAGGTGATGAGTCTGCTGCAGCCCTGCCGTGCCTACAAAGCCTTGGTTCTTTAGCTCAATCTCTAGTAGCTCAAGCTTTTAGCTCTGGATGTCCTCAACTCAACCCTCAGCATGTCGGCCAAGAGGGCAGCTGGCACAGTTGCTCCTGTGTTACTTACAGTCAGCACCAACAATAGCTCTCAGGAAATCTAAAGACGCCACACGAACGGCCTCATGCTCAATCTCCAGCTGCTCGTGTAGAAATGCTAGCAGATCATCAGGAGAAGAACGGGCTGCAAGGGAAGAAATCACATCCTCACTGTCTGCAGAACTCTTCTTCTTACCGTACCTCACAAAGGTAAGGAAGTTACAAAGAAACCACTGTGTCACTCAGAGTCTCTTCCCCTTACCTAGCAGAAGTACACAATGGAACAGCTCTTGGTGGTTTTCTATGCTGAGCTGCTTAGCTGGAGAACAGATCTGTGGGAAGAAGGGAAATGGTGAAAGAAAAACTAATCAGAAGCAAGGGAAAAGAAAAATGTTCAATTCATTTCTAAGCTTCCACTTCCTGCTTGTCCAACTAGAGGTCTGAACCCCAGGGAGATGGTCCTGCATGCACAGCAAGACTCAAAGACAATGACCAATACATTAGATAAGAGAAGCTAAAGTGTTTTGAGCAGCAGAGCTGACCTAATCAAGATACAGCCACAGTTTTTACTTTACAACTCTGACTCCCCCTGGTAATCGGCTTATGGTGAAATGGCTTTACAAACTGAGCTGGATAGTAGCTAAGAAAATGAGACCGCTCCCTGCTTACTCTTGAGCCTGCAGAAATCAGTAAGGCATGAGGAGGTCCCCAGGCTCTGCACGATCATTCCATTGATTTTTTAGTGTTAATATGCTTCAGATCTGCTGTGCCTAAGCTCAAGGGATCCAAGCAAAACCACCCCTCACCTGGTTGTGCAGAGCACTGCAGATGGCTTGAAACTTCCCTTTAGGTAGAGGGATCTTATATTCAACAGAGACCTCCAAGAGCTGGCTCAGACTCTGCAACAGAGGGCGAAAGTCAGATGGTGGGCACACAAAGGAGCCATATGTAGTGACTGAAGCAGATTCAGGGGATTCCTAGATTCCAAGGCCAGACCGGATTCTTGCCATCATCTAGTCTGACCTCCGGTCGGTATGACACAGGCCAGAGACCTTGCCCAGAATAATTCCCAGAGCAGAGCTTTTAGAAAAACATACCAATCCTGATTGAAAAATCGTCAGAATCTGCCTCGGCCCTTGGAAAATGGCTCTAATGGTTAATTATCTCACCATTAAAAATGTACGCCGTATTTCCAGTCTGAAAGTGTCTAGCTTCACTTTCTAGCCATTGGATCAAGTGACACCTTTCTCTGCTAGACAGAAGAGCCCATTAGATAATAGGAGTCCCTCATGTAAGATATTATAGACTGTAATTAAGTCACCCTGTCACAGGATAGGTCCACCCCGTCAGGGTGGTATCAGGTTGAGGAGGAATTGAAGTAGATCTGGAGCGGCCCAACTGGCCTAGTCTCCCTAGCCACCACAGCAGTCCGGGCTCCTAGGGCAGCATCGCCTAATGGTCGGGATCAGTGCAGCAGCCCTTGGGTGAGGGACCGCGGCCCAACAGCCTGAGTCACTTGGGCTGCCCTTCTCGGGATGGCAGTGCGGCCTAGTGGCCAAAGTCAGTAGACCCACCCTTGGCTGCAGGGCAATGCGGCCTAGTGGCCAGAGTCGATAGAACCACCTTTTGCGGCAGGGTAGTGTTGCCTAGTGGTGAGCCCTTCTCCACTGGGTCCTACCTATTCCACAGGGTCCCAGCCCAGGGCACAGGGGTATCTGCCACCAACTCAGCGGGGATCCTTCCAAAGCATGCTGAGTCAAGCCTGCTACCTCAAGTGGATCAATGCTTCGTCCACCTAGGCTGCTTCCCACCCGTTCTTCCGCAGCTGGGAGTCTCAGGGATTCTGGGGTCTCTCCTCCATCTCTGGCATTGGGTGGCTGGGGGTCAGCTGCAGCCACAGTCCGGCTGGCCTCTGAATCCTGGAGCACTGGCAGTCTCTCTGCAGGAGCCTGCAATGCGCCTCTGCTCCCTTTGGCAGCCATCCCAGCCTGAGCTGAGCGGCTCTCTTTTGTATCCTGGGTCCAGCTGAAGCATGCCGAGCAGAGATGAGGGGGCATGGCCTCCTCGGCCCACAAAGCATGATTAACCCCTGCTGAACCAATGCGGGGTAGGTAAACCCCATCACACACCCTTTTACTTTCTGTGTATTAAACTAAAGAGATTGACTTCCTTGATTCTCCCTCTGTAAGGCATATTTTCTAATCCTTTCGTCACTGTGGCTCTTCTGTCAATTTAGCAACACCCTTTTTGAATTGTGGGCACTAGAACTGGACACAGGATTCCAACAGTCGTCAGACAAGTGCCAGATTTAGAGGTAAAATAACCACTGTGCTCCTCCTTGAGATTCCCCTTTTGATGCATCCCAGCTTTAGCTTTTTTGGCCACAGCATGAGTTCATGTTCAGCTGATTATGCCCCATGACCCCCAAAATCTTTTTCAGAGTCACTGCTTCCCAGGACAGCATCCCCCATCATGTATGTCTGGCCTAAATCCCTTGTGCCTAGACGCATACATTTACATTCAGCCATATTTAAAGGCATATTGTTTCTTTGTGCCCCGTTTGCTAAGTGATCTAGATCACTCTGAATCTGTGAGCTGTCCTCTCCATTATTTACCACTCCCCCATTTTTATCTCATCTGCCAACTTTATCGATGATGATTTTATGTCCTCTGCCAGGTTATTGATTAAAAAAAAGGTGAAAATCTAATTCCTTCCTGCATCTAACACACTTTTCTCCGTTGCTGCTTGAAGTTTCCAGAATGTCTCGGATGCCATCTACATACTTTCCTATGTTTACACAGTTGTGTAGTGCCCTGATGCTATCAAACAAGTCCATGATACATTGGTTCCCTCCAAATCATGGGTATTTCAACCCCCAAAGTGACCACATACTCTGTACTAGAAAGCTTCAACCAACATAGACGGGGAGTAAATATCACTACCAAGAAGTTATAGCTGTCTCATGACTTCATTTACAACTGTGTAGCCCCACTGAAGACAGAATATGGCCCCTTACTTCTCGCTCATGTGGTACTGAGGGTGGATGAAATAGAGAGACAAGGCGAGTGAGACAATATCTTCAATTAGATTATCACACCCACCTTGTCGCTCCAATATCTTGGACCAACATGGCTACAACAGCACTGCATAGAACGGTAGATGAAACAGACAGGCAATGAGTTTATATCTATCTAGTTCTGCAGTGCAAAGCAATGACCCTCAAGCCTCCTTGTTATTAATTTTCAACCATTGACAGTTGACTTGGTACCGACCAGAGACAACATATGGTAGCCCCTGCTCTGAGGAGCTTATGATCTAAAAGAGAGACACAGAGTTGACAAGATGTTTTGGGAAATCACAAGGAGAGAGTATCTTGTTGTGCAGGTGTTTTGTTTTTTTATCTCCTTCTCCTCCTCCCCAGGAAACAGAGGATGCTTTTCATCAGAGGCAGTTACCTACAAATCTTGTTGCCTGGGTCACCATGTGTATAAAGCCAGAACTTGTGTGCATATTTATTATCTAACAAGTCACTATCTAGACCAGGAAACCCCACTGGTAGCAAATTCCTCCTGCAGTTCACACATGCACACACAGAGACAGTTACCTTAATGAGTGGTACCTCACCTTGGTGACGTGAAAAACATCAATTTCCTCCTTATATTGCTCAAGGAGCCATGAGATCTCCTTAAATATTGGATTTTGTGGCTCCTTTTTGTGTAGTAGGATGCCCATCATGGGACCAAGGGCTTTGATGATGGCCTGCTTGAGCTGCATAGATGAGACACAGAATTTATGTTCCTATGAATTCATTCAATATCTTCCAATAGGCACACCTTTTCTGCTTCTAATGAGTGCAATTTCCCTTGTTCCACTGTCGGAACGGTCCTATCCCAATATTTCCTGGTAAAGAACCAGGACTCGTAGGGTTGGTGTCAGGATTATATTCTAATGCACCTCACAACTAGAGCAGGTAAAATATTTCCCCAGATTAATATGCATTCTAGGCCAACTCATCCCTGCTGTAACTCCACTGGGGCTGAATGGACTTAGACCAGGAATTAATTTAGCCCACTATCCCGGGTTCATCTGCACATTAGGTGCACAAAACTAGAATCCATGTACACTAGGTACAGACCGAATTTCCATGATGTGGTGACATTATAAACGTATGGGTTTTCGATGTTTTACATGACACTCTGTTCCATCCAAAAGGACCTACCATTAAATGCCATCATCACAAAGAGTGCCAGACACACAGAATGTAACATCACAATTTCCGCTAAAGGTTTAGAAAGTCAGCAATTCTCACCTCCAGCTCCTCACAGGTCAGCCAGTTGCTGGTCACATGACAATATAAGGGAAGAATTTGATTGCAGAATTGTGATTCACCCATTCTGGGGAATGAGCACTTTTCCCAGTTCATAAAATATCCATTCACTGCCCTTGAGCATTTTTCCAGAACTGCACGGAAGGAGAGAAGACAGGCAATGTGAAAAGGACATAGTAATAATGAGGAGAAGTTGCTTTCTCAGAGAAGACACCCAGGCCTATCGTTTACTCCAATTCCATGGCAGCTCCTATCAGGACTAGATGCTGAAATCCCATATCAATTTGGAGCTATTTCTCTTTCCCCCATTCCATTTCTTGTTTCTTAAAAGGCTTTTTGCTTTGTACATCTCTCCATCTTTTTTCAATTACCATCATTTGAAGACTCGCGTGCTCTGCAGTTGTTGTTTATTCAACCCGAACACTGTATGATTTCATCTTGAGTTACAGTTTGTCTGAAAGATGTTCAGTGCCCCTAACTGCCATTGGCTTTAGTGGGATTTGAAGGTAGTGGGGAGCACTTTGCCCTAAAAGTAGGTGTATCTAGTGTCCTTGCTAAGAGGAATTAGGGCCCAATCCTGTTCTCTATGAAGTGCATGGCAAAATTCCCATTTCCCTCAAGGGCACAGGATTAACCCCTTACTGAGCATCACCTGAAAAGCAAAGGAAGAGAGAAGTGGAGAAGAAGAGAAGACAGAGAAAGAGGGTGAAAGGCGATGATGATGATGATGATGATGAAGAAACTAAGGAGAGAGAATGGGTGGAGGAGTGGGAAACAGGGGATTTTTAAATGTACAGTAATGAAATCTGCTCCCTTCACCTCCTCCCCCAGGAGCCTCCTGGCAGAGGGGCAGCTTCAGCCTTTGTGTCTGTTTATTTTAAACGATATGTGTGAGTCACAAAGGGCCTGAACTTACAAATGCTCAGCACCTCCTGCAAAGTAAGGAGCATTCTCAACTTCACTGAGTGCCACGGGAGCCAAGGAACGCAGCACCTGGTGCAATCCAGGGAAGGGAGCACAGTTCAGGGCCTGTTTGCAGACTTGCTCAGTCACTTAAATCTGTACCAAGACCCCCTAAATATCCTGGCTGGGATGATTTAACTGGGAATTGGTCCTGCTTCGAGCAGGGGGTTGGACTAGATGACCTTCTGGGGTCCCTTCCAACCCTGATATTCTATTCTATGATCCATTTGGAGCACCTACAGGAAGTGCTGGCACTTACCACCACAAAATGCTTGTCTCATCCTGCTGTCCTCGACTAACTCCAACATGGAGATCATGACGTTCAGGATCATTCCCACAAAAGGGATACACTTAAGTGCTGCAGAGAAAGACCAGAAGAGAAGGAAGACAGACAATCAGCTGCTCTCTGCCTTCTTACAACACACTTAGAAACACTGTGGGGCAGGATGCTATGGGCTCCGAGGCCATTGGCGCTGCGTAAGCAGAGCAGAATGGCTTTAAAGCAGCCATTGAAAGCCACTGGGGGAGTCACCCTGAAGAGGGGAATCCTCCACAAGTGTACAGCTGTGCCCAATGCCCAACTCACTCCCAGAGTAAGGGGAGAGAGCACTGGGGCGGGATGGGAAGTGGGGTGGAGAAGAGCTCCACTAGACCTGATCTTCCACTCATTCCCATCCTTCAGGTACTTCACTCAGGGGCATAAGTTAGAGCTTGCACCTCCGGCTGGATCGCTCATGATCTGGAGGCCAGAACTAGCAACAGCAGTTAATCTTGTGTTTCTACACACACACTCAAACAGAGCTCTGTTTAGCGGTAACATTTTTAGGTAGAGAGATAATCCCCTGTCCTTAAATGAAAAACAATCACTTTGAAAGAAAAGAGGGAAGTGACCATACCATAGGCGGATGACAGGTTGCCCAACGTAATGAAAATAAACTCCTCAGGCAGCTCCAGATGATATATCAGCTCTAATATGACATCACTGAAATAGCAGCGTGCCAGAGTCACTAAGGTGTTGCTAGCTGCCACTTTTAGTTCATTTCTTGCTTCCTAAAAACAAAAACCAAAAGAGAGAGACTGAGGTGACTGAAGCCGGTTGCACTAGCCAGAGTTGGTTACATGAGTCAAGTCCTTATTTCTGTGCACAAGTTGTGAATGAACCAACCCAACTTTCTGAGGGTAGAGTCATCCGTCATAAATATTCCTTGACTCACTTGGCTAAACAGTTTTCAGCCTTCGAGTTGCTTGCAAGCTGCTTCGTTAGCCTATTCACTGTTAGCTACTTGTGGTGGGTGACTGGTCACCATAGTCACATGATATTTTCCCTTTCCTTCCCTGAGGCGGTGAGACACAGACTGGGCAGCTTCAAGATATTCCGAGAGCTTTCCTGGAATAAACTGTCCCCCAAAAGAAGGCTGACTTCCTTTGGAACAAGAGAGGGATTTTTCCATGGGGTTTCCTGCTGGCAAACTAGATTCTAAATCCAATGCTGCTTCTTTTGGAGATAGCTCAGATTCTGTCTGTCTTGGGGCTTTATACTGCCACTTATCGCTACAGTATCAGAGCGCCTTCCCCATAAAATCAGTATCAATAATGAAATCCTGAGTAGACTTCGGGAAAGACTTGCTCCTTAAGACACCATAGGCCTGTCTCTGGGTCTGAGATCATGTGTCTCAGGTCCTGATCCTGCAAAGCACTTCAGCACATGTGTAACTTTCAGCATATGAGTTGTCCCATCTTATGCATGTGCACAAGTGCTGTCTAGGACCTGGGCTTTGGTCTGGAGGAAGGTGTGGGCCTCTAACAGAAGAATACATTTTCATTTCAGTATATAGTTTATCCCCCCAAAAGAGAGTTTGAATGAGTTAAAGCTTTGGATCCTTTGATTGGTATCTCGGGAGAACTAACTTACCTGAGTCTCTCTCATGTGGTTTGAGGCTAGTGTAATTATTTTCTTCAGAAGCCTTCTCTCCAGGCCCTGGGTGTCCTGCTGTAAGACTTTCTCCAGGACACAGTAAATGTCTACTCTGTTTTGCTGGGGACAAAACATAAAAGAGAAGAATTGGGAAAACTCTTTCTTGCCGACCAGACAGTAATGTGGCTAATAAGCCCCTGCCCTAATTGGTGGCTTAATTGGTGTAAAACGTGCCCGGCCCTCCACAAGCACCGCATTGAGCAGCGCTTCAGAAGCAGCCGAGCAACTGACATCGTTTAATCTTCCTGGAGAGAAAAGAGCCAGAGGAAGCGCCCTTCACTGCCGCCTTCTCTAGTTTCATTTATTCAGAACAAACAATAAAAATGAGCACCTTGCCCTTGCTCTAGCCACTCCAGGCAGAATTTGTAAATGTGGAATATAAAATACCCAACTCCTGCAGTAAGTCCTCAACCGCTCCCAGGGGCAATGAGCTCTGCCGTTAGATCTTCACGGGAGTGGGTTTCTGAGTGGGGGTGGAGGGACACATGTGGACAGGGGGTGCCAGGACCCACGGGTGTGCAGGAACACATGGAGACAGGGGCAGATTGCCTTACTGAATGGGAGAGGTTAGGGGTCAGACAGGGTCTGCATGGGGGGAGCTGCCTAACAATTCCTTCCCGCCCCTCCCAAAAAAACTCTTCCATACTTTTCCCACCCATACCCAGCAACGCTCCAAGTTCACACCCAGGCTCCTTCCCAGCAATTTACTTCCCTCTCCCTCAGCTCCTCCACTACCCCTGATTCTACCAAGCCTTTGCACTGCGCCTAAGGGGTGCAAGAAATATGGTTCTGTATTGAGTTTAAATGAATTATTACTTTGAGTTCTGTATTAACATGCATAGTAAGGAATCAGTTTGTCAAAAAACATCTCCTGAATCCTTTTTGTTGTCTGTATTCATACAGACATACTTGCTGACAGGTATTTTGAAATAAATAACCAAAAATAATTTTAACGGGTGTAATTATATTGTATTATTTTGACAAACAAAATATGCAGAATTTTGCAGAACTTCTAAAATATTGTACGCATCATTTTTATTTTTTTCTTGCAGAATTCCCCCCGTAGAAAATATATAGATAAGGGTCCCTTCAATGCTATAATCTCAATAATATGTCATCATAATAAAGGAGTGTTGGCTAGGATTTAGAGCAGGGAGTCAGTTCACTTGGGTTTTATTCACATTCTTTGACTAACTTGTTAAGTGGTGTTGAGCAAGTTACTTAATTCCCTGTGACACAAGTCATCCGTACATGAGGATAATGCTTCCCATTCTCACAAGGGGGCTGTGAGTCTTAATTCATTAGTATTAGGGAAGTGCTTTGAGATTTTTGGATGAAGATGCGAAAGAAGGGCAAAGTATTATTAGAAGAGATTACTGCTAGTCCGATCGTGTACTTTTACTGTCTACAGCCCATGTACTCCACTGTGTGTAAAAGGACAATGCTCTCTTTATAGAGCATTATATCATCCTGATCTGTAAGAACAGCATTTTGCATGATGAGTTTACGCCTGAGGACAGAAGGGCGAATACTGATTCTCCTGATGGTGCGCCAAGCCAAGTTCTACACTGAATTATCCCCGTGCAGTCCCCTGTACCCCCATGAAGTCAGGCAGAATTTGGTGTGGACACCTGGAAAGCGGATGTAATTTCATGAAACTGCCCTACCTCATCCTTTTGCAGTTTCTCGAGCAGAACTGTCAGAACGATAGCCAGCTTGGTCTCGGCTATAAAGGCAATCCTGAGGGCAATTTTGCCCTTATCTTGATCATCCATATGTGCCAGGAGGGAGACAACCTCATTATAAACACCTGAAATTAAATAAAAGGATAGCAGAAATTGGTGCTGGCCTCTTTAATTCACTATCCAGTCAAGATTCTGCAGGAGCCCCAACACTGTGAGAAGTAGACCTGGGAATCGTGGAAATCCTCTTCCTTCCTCCTCATGACCAGGTTTGTTTGCTGAACTACCCAGTGTGCTTGGGGGGAAATCATAATGAAGCAAATTTGCTCCTTTCAAGTAGATCCCCCCATAAAATAATCTTCCTTTCCCTCTTTACTGTCAATTGATGAGTTTTGATAGCATACAGAGTAATAATTTAACTCTAAACCAAGAAATAGAGCTAAAGTTAAGCACATGCTTAAGAGTTTTGCTTAGTCAGGGCCCCATTTTCAAAAATCCTGAGCACCCAGATGTACCTATTGGCTATGCTGGGAACTTTTGGGGCTCGGTATCTCTTGAAAATCAGGCCACTGTTGGAGAGCTCAGTATGAATTTAGAAGCCTAACTTTAGGCCCCTTGTTTTGAAGAAAGCCTTTAATCTTCTTTTATGGTAGTTTAAATACTTGCAGAGAAGACTCATGGAACAGAGTTCATCCAGTTCATAGAATATCAGGGTTGGAAGGGACCTCAGGAGGTCATCTAGTCCAACCCCTTGCTCAAAGCAGGACCAATCCCCAACTTTTGCCCCAGATCCCTAAATGGCCCCCTCAAGGATTGAACTCACAACCCTGGGTTTAGCAGGCCAATGTTGAAACCACTGAGCTATCCCTCCCCCCTGTACAGTTGCCTGTAGAGGTCATAAAGGAATTCCCCCGCCCCCCCCCACCCCCACCCCCATGCACAATTGGCGAGGTGTACGCTGTGAGTGGGGTGGGGTGGGCTGAGTCCCTCCAACCTTCATCTGAAGCGTCAGGGATTGACCATAGCAGGAGATGGGACACCTGGTAGGGTGGACCAGTGCTCTAAGATGGTTCAGAGAATCTGTTTCCTTAGCTGTCCTGTTCACATGCTCAGGGTCCAACTGATCTCCAGAGTTGTGGGTGGGAAGGAATTTCCCCCTGATCGGATTGGCAGGGATTTTTGAGTGGGAGGATGGGGCACTGATCACCTGCTAGGATAATCTGAGTATATCTGACCTAATCAATTCTCGACCATTGCAAGGGCCTCAGGCATTGGTGGAACCTCAGTCTCTCCTGTCCTCTGCCGATGGCACACAACAGTTTTGTCTCCTAAAGACTGAAATGTTTTTGGGGTTTTGGGGTTAAAGACAAGTTTTGGGGTTCAGGTAGTGTTGCTAGGTGAAATTTAGTGGCCTGTGAAATACAGGAAGTCAGACTAGATGATCTAATGGTCCCTTCTGGCCTTAAACTCTAGGAAACAATGAAATAGCTGGTGTATGAAAAAAACCAGGATTTGATCTCCCATGTATCTCTTCGCTCTGGGCAGAAATTCTACAGGAGACTTAATATTTCACAAGAAATCTGAAATGCCGTATTTATCTGTCTCCATTGTAACAGCATTCCAAGCATGAAGGAGGAACTAACAAGATTTCCCCTTCCCAGGAAAGACTGCCCATCCGTTATGCAAATTGAATCCTTCAGTTGTAACACCCAGATGCAAACGGAATCATAACTGTAACCTACACTGCCCATCCGTATGGGATGAGGAGCACTAGTGTTGCTAAGAAATGTGACCCCCATGGTTTGTTCTCTTGCATTTAAGATATTAGCAGAGCTTCATTTAGACAGCCAGAGGAGAAGTCCTTCTGCCTTTTTTGTTCTAACTTCCCCTCTCTCTGATGGAGTTGGCTCCATGGATGCAGAAGACACAAAATGAGGGCCCATAACAAACATAAAACAACTGGGAGAAAAGAAGGAAGACCTCCCCCATAACATTCCCTAGAAACTCAGATTCTCAGGAAAGTTTCCAGGTCCAGAGGCTGTAGGCCAACTCCTCAACTGGTGTAAATCAACACAGCTACAAAGAAGTCAACAGAGGGACACTGGTTTCCAGCAGCTGAGGTTCTGCTCATACAAAAGGAGAACATTACAGCTAATCTGTATGCCTATGCTTTCTAAATGTGTGTGTGAATATAGAATGGATATAGAGAATACAGTGCTGACCCTTACCTCTGTCGGTTACCTCCTGCTCACTCACAAATTTATTCATGTTTTAATCTTTCCTCAACACTTCCTCCAGTCCTTTCTCCAAAGAGCTCCAGTACTGATAGGCAGCTGGCCTCTCAGGCTGTCCTGTCCTGTCCAGGATAGCCAGTTCAGATTATGCAAGCACTATTATGACATCGCTGTGACTGTGACATAGCACATAAACTGCTGCTGACCAGGTAGGTGCTGTGATGACATGGACAAGAGCCTCAAAGGGATTTAGGCTCCTAACTCGCACTGAAATCAATAGATGTGAGGAACCTAAATACATTTCAATATCTGGGCCCATCCATGTACGCAGTCCAATAGGTGGCTAAATTTGCTCCAGTGTAGAATTTCTCATTCGCTCTAAATCATTTTGAATTTTGGTTCCGTCCCTCTCTCAGTTTGCCACACTTTCCAATATTGGTTTTATTGGAAAATCTGCTCCTGGTTGAATGGATAGAAAATAAAAGCACCGAACAAAGAAAGAGAAGAAACTGCCTTGGAGAATGCACAGTGACACTTGAGTGTGATTGGTTGGTTGCAATGCACAGTGACACTTGAGTGTGGGTGGTTGGTTTCCTTTGCTTTTTAATTCGGTTGATTAAAAAGCTTGATGAAATCTTATTGGACTGTATTACAAATATTGATTTTATATTGTTTTACAATGAATTGAAATTTATTCTTCATTTCCATGTCCCGCCAAACAAATCAACTAAATTATTTTTTGTTGTGTTTAATACAGTGTGGTGTCATATGTATGGCCATATGTAGAGGCCACACTTGATTTTGGAGATGATGTTGCCTTCAAAGCATTCAGAGTGATGACACTCTTTGCAGTAAACCATATGGAAAAAGAATTCCAATGACATGTGTCCTTTGCTATGTATAAGTGATTTTGTGCCTTACCCTTTCTGATTTTGCCCTTACACGGACATGCTATTCTTTTGTACTCCTCCTTAGTAATTCGTCCATGTTTCCCCATTTTGTAGGATTTCTTTTTGATTTTCAGGTCATTACAAAACTTCTGATGGAGCCATTGGCCTCTTACTATTCTTCCTGTCTTTCCTTTGCATTGGCAGTTGTGCCTTTAATATTGTCTCCTGGAGGTTAAACTGCCAGCTTTCCTGAACTCCTTTATGCCTTAGACTTTTTCCCCATGGGTCGCTACCTACCAATTCTATGAGGATGTTAAAGTCTGCTTTTGGCAGTCCTTCTCCTGTCATTCTCACTCCTTCCTTTCCTTAGAATCATGAAACCTATCCTTCATGATCCCTTTCACCCAAATCACCTTCCACCTTCACATTCACCACCAGCACCTCCCTGCTGGTCAGAATCAAGTCTAAAATGGCTGTCCCCCCGCTTACTTCCTCCATTTTCTGAAACAAAGCATTGTCCCCAGTACATTCCAGGAACTTATTGGGTAATTTTGAGTTTTACCATATTCCTTTTTCAGCAGATGTCTGGGTAGGTAAAGTCCCCCATTACGATCAGGATTTGTGTTTTGCATATTGCTGTTGTTCATTCTAGAAATGCCTCGCCTCCCTCCTCTTCCTGATTTGGTGGTCTGTAATAGACCCCCTACCAGGACCTCACCCCTGTTTAGTCCCTCTTTTATCTTTACTCAGAGACTTTCAACTGGTCTGCTTCTCACCTCCTTCTGGACCTCAGAACAGGTTTACAATGCAATATGTCCTCTCTTTTTTTTCCTGCCTGTCCTTCCTCAACAAGCTATAGCCCTCTATACCAATAGTCCAGTCATGAGATTTATCCCATCAAGTATCTGTGATGCAGTTAAGCTCAGTTAAGATTCATGTACTAAAACTCCCAGTTCTTACTGCTTATTCCCCATTATTATTACTCCTTGCTTGTGTGTACAGACATCTAAGATGTTAAGCGGATGCCCCCATGGATTTCCCTCTTGTTTCTCCTGTAATTCTACTGCAATTTTCCACATCTACTTCTCCCCACACAGCTATTAAGGCCACCTTTTTTTACCTGGTGGCTTTTTTCACCTGCCCCCTCTGAACTTAGTTTTAAGCTCTTCTCCTGAGGTTGGTGAGTCAGTGCATGAAGATGTTCTTCTCCTTCTTGGTCAGACGGACCCCATCTCTTCCCAGCAAACCTCCTTCCTGCAATAGCATCCCATGGTAGAGGAAGTCAAAGCCTCCCAGAGACCCATCTTCATAACCCTATTCTGTGGGCATGCCTACCATTGAGTGTGTATTGAGCAGAAAGAACACTCAGTGCAGGAGACAAGGGGACTGAGTTAAACTGCAGATGTCAGGTTCACATACTTCCATTTACCGTGACTAATCTCTTAAGATAGTGGGGATGGCCACACTATAAAAATATTTCTGGAGATCAGCATGTGATTATTTGTATTGCAGTACTGCCTCACAGTCCCAGTCACACAGCAGGATCCCATTGCGCTAGGACCTGTACAAACAGAGAACAAGATGGTCCTTAACTGTCATTAATTAATTAACACATCTTAACAGCACAACAAACAGACAAGAGGATAATAAAGCAAGCAAAAAGCCCCCTTTGACCAGGTACCAGCAGATAACTAATATAGTGCTACCTATTTCGGGAACTTTCTTCCTGAGTTAGGGTCTGATGTGACTCAGCCCCTGTTCCATGCCATTGTGTAAACTGGGGACTCGTACATTTGCACAAGATGGAAAGTATCCAGTGGCACACAGTTGAGGCCTACTCCATTTTTAGTACATAAACAGCAGGCCGCTCTGCAAGAAGCTAAGGGCATGGTCAGCACAGAGAGTTTGCCTGTCTCTGTGCTGGTGTTCTGCACCCCTCACAGTCTACACCTGGCTCCATAAAGTCGGGACTTTCAAAAATGCAGCATCAGGTAGGAGCACAAGTAATTGTAAGAATGCTTGCTCATTGCAGCTGTTAACATCCGGGCAAGGCATCCACATATAAGTCCACTACGGATGGACCAGTGATGGGAAGAGTGTTCAGCATGTGACAAGTAACACCATGAACTATGTCATGCCACAGAACAAATTAAGATCAAGAACAGAACAAGAGTATGTGTGGCAAAACCATGACAAACACTGTGCAGGCATCAAGGAGCTCATAAATTAGCACATCATCACCCAAACACTGCCACAGCTTGACTTAGAACTTGGGCAACAGTAGACCCTCAAAAGGAGGAGGCCACAGCTTTACACCCGTGGTCACTGTGATGTTAACTGGCTGCATTTGACAAGAGCTGGATCAGAGGTTGACTTTGAGTGTATTTACAGGGGGCAAGGTTTTCAAAACACAAGCCTTGTGCACACACGCAAATAGTGTTCTGTAGCAGTGCAAGTTGAGCTGCAGCAATGAGCAGCGGGATCCTGCTTGGGCTCGTAATTCATACACTTCTCTCACTAATGAGGATCAACAGATTAACCCATACTGAATGCAGCTTGACAATATACCATCACTTAAAACACATTACAGTCAGAGAGGATGATAAATATTCCATTTATACACATTATGTACAAGGCCCAAAATGACTGAGGATGCAAGAAAACAAAGCTGGTAAATACAGAAAATGCATTTGTCATAAATATAAAGGGAAGGGTAAACCCCTTTAAAATCCCTCCTGGCCAGAGGAAAAATCCTCTCACCTGTAATGGGTTTAGAAGCTCAAGGTAACCTCGTTGGCACTTGACCAAAATGACCAATGAGGGGACAAGATACTTTCAAAAGCTGGGAGGAGGGAGAAAAAACAAAGGGTCTGTGTCTGTGTCTGTCTGTCTGAAATCAGTGGAAGCTAGGAGCCTAAATACCTACTGTAGAATTTGACCCAATAACAACAATAATAATGATTTGCATTTCTAGAGAGATAGAATCATAGAATATCAGGGTTGGAAGGGACCCCAGAAGGTCATCTAGTCCAACCCCCTGCTCAAAGCAGGACCAATTCCCAGTTAAATCATCCCAGCCAGGGCTTTGTCAAGCCTGACCTTAAAAACCTCTAAGGAAGGAGATTCTACCACCTCCCTAGGTAACGCATTCCACTGTTTCACCACCCTCTTAGTGAAAAAGTTTTTCCTAATATCCAGTCTAAACCTCCCCCACTGCAACTTGAGACCATTACTCCTCGTTCTGTCATCTGCTACCATTGAGAACAGTCTAGAGCCATCCTCTTTGGAACCCCCTTTCAGGTAGTTGAAAGCAGCTATCAAATCCCCCCTCATTCTTCTCTTCTGCAGGCTAAACAATCCCAGCTCCCTCAGCCTCTCCTCATAACTCATGTGTTCCAGTCCCCTAATCATTTTTGTTGCCCTTCGCTGGACTCTCTCCAATTTATCCACATCCTTCTTGAAGTGTGGGGCCCAAAACTGGACACAGTACTCCAGATGAGGCCTCACCAATGTCGAATAGAGGGGAACGATCACGTCCCTCGATCTGCTCGCTATGCCCCTACTTATACATCCCAAAATGCCATTGGCCTTCTTGGCAACAAGGGCACACTGCTGACTCATATCCAGCTTCTCGTCCACTGTCACCCCTAGGTCCTTTTCCGCAGAACTGCTGCCTAGCCATTCGGTCCCTAGTCTGTAGCTGTGCATTGGGTTCTTTCGTCCTAAGTGCAGGACCCTGCACTTATCCTTATTGAACCTCATCAGATTTCTTTTGGCCCAATCCTCCAATTTGTCTAGGTCCTTCTGTATCCTATCCCTCCCCTCCAGCGTATCCACCACTCCTCCCAATTTAGTATCATCCGCAAATTTGCTGAGAGTGCAATCCACACCATCCTCCAGATCATTTATGAAGATATTGAACAAAACCGGCCCCAGGACCGACCCCTGGAGCACTCCACTTGACACCGGCTGCCAACTAGACATGGAGCCATTGATCACTACCCGTTGAGCCCGACAATCTAGCCAGCTTTCTACCCACCTTATAGTGCATTCATCCAGCCCATACTTCCTTAACTTGCTGACAAGAATACTGTGGGAGACCGTGTCAAAAGCTTTGCTAAAGTCTAGAAACAATACATCCACTGCTTTCCCTTCATCCACAGAACCAGTAATCTCATCATAAAAGGCAATTAGATTAGTCAGGCATGACCTTCCCTTGGTGAATCCATGCTGGCTGTTCCTGATCACTTTCCTCTCATGCAAGTGCTTCAGGATTGATTCTTTGAGGACCTGCTCCATTATTTTTCCAGGGACTGAGGTGAGGCTGACTGGCCTGTAGTTCCCAGGATCCTCCTTCTTCCCTTTTTTAAAGATTGGCACTACATTAGCCTTTTTCCAATCTTTTGAAGATTTTCTTCTTCAAAGCATTTTACACACATGTTTGCTAACTCTCTGCTTCAAATAAAAGCCATTATTGACAGACAATTATATTTTTCCGTCACAGCACAGACAAATAGGAGAGTGAAGAGAACACAGTTTATTAATGGGATTTTAAGCAGGTTCTCGTATGGAAAAAAAATTTAAGATCCAGCACTCAAAAGATGACTCTGCTTAGCTGTGTGCCTTGTGGCTTAAAGCAGAATTCCAAGAACATTACTTTGCTTTTTGAAATGGTTTCTCAATTAATGACAACTCAAAATATCTGCTTCCACCTAGTGGTGCGGGTTTGCATAACATGTGTTGTTTGTATTCCCTGTTTTCGATATCTTTGCCTGAAAGATAAAATACATCAGAATCTACTGAGACAATTCACACTTCTGCACAAAGCCACAACAGCACTAAGAATGTATATCTTTGTTAGCAAATAGGATCATTAGGGAGAAGGAAAAGGATAATCTCAGAAAGAGGCTCTCTCTTTCTCCTTCACTTTATTCTATCTAGGTTTTTCTACTGTTCTCATCAATGAAGTATCTGAGTAGCTTCCTCTAGTACATTAATAATATGACTCACATCTGTCATGGTAATATCTTTTATTGGACTAACTTCTGTTGGTGAAAGGACTGCACAGAGTTCTCCTTCAGGTCCTTGAAAGGTTATTTCTTTCACCAACAGAAGTTGGTCCAACAGAAGATATTACCTCAGCTAGGGTGACCAGATGTCCTAAGTTTATAGGGACAGTCCAGATATTCGGGGTTTAGGCGCCTATCAATCCCACCCCACCCCCATCACGATTTTTCATACTCACTATCTGGTCACCCTATCCCTCACCCACCTTGTCTCTCTAATAGCCTCGGAATGACATGGGAGTTTGTTCTCCTGTCACAGACTGTCCCCTGAGAAAGCTCTATCTACTGCACGGACAAGCCTCATCCTTAGAGTAGAACACTTCATGGTGCCTGAGAAATAGGCCCTGTCAGCCACACCCCTAATCCCAGGGATTTACCTGATATTTTAGATATACTGGGCCCTGGCCACTGAGCCCCTGGAAGAGAAGGACTGCGACCTGGAACCTGACTTGATGTGTTCACGTTGCAGAAGTATGTACACAGTGTCGGAAGGCAAACAACAAACAACACTTCAATGGTCACTGAATGAGGGGCCTGTGGAAAAAAATACTACCATTGTGCAATTCAAGACTGTGTCAAAATGCACGTGCACAGTACTCAGACTCCCTGAATCCTGGCATTTCCAAACTTTCCATTGCTCAGTTTTGCAAACTTACTAATTGTTATTTTCATGCAGATTTTTATGTATTTGATGGGCGTCTAAAGATAATAATAATAATAATAATAAACAATAATCACAACGGGGTGGAGAAGCAGAAAAGTTTATTTGCAGCTGCAAAAAGGTACAGGGAGAATAGAATCTCCAATCCTGCACCCAGAGCAGGAAGTTACACAGGCTTTTATACATCCTTTTTCCCAGCATACCTATCCAATAGCAAGCTGCCCTTAGTATCCATATAGCCAGCCAATCCAGTTCCCAGCTAGTGCCCTTGTTCTCTGTATCATTTGTTAAACTATACATAAAGCTGCTTTAGTCAGCATTGTTCTTCCATATCTGCCCTGTTTGGCCTTGTTTAGTTTCAGGCAGTCTGACTCTGCAACATATTGTTGCAGATCCTCAGCATAACTGCTGCGAGTGCCTCCAGGCGCGGGGGCCAAGGACACTTGGGCCTAGTATGCAGAGCTGCTGCGAGTGCTTCCAGGCGGGCGGGGGGGAGGGGGGGAAGGACACCTGGACCTAGTGCGAGGGGGCCTCATCGACACTTGTGGTCTTCCATCCCCTCAAGTTACCTAGTGGCCATGCCCCAGTGTCCCCACTGAACTCCCACATCTGAACTCCCAGCCAGAGCCCGTACGTGCTCCACCACTAGAGGCCCTGATGCAGCAAGCCACCCCATACAGCAAAACAAAACCACTTCCCACATGGCATTAGGATGGCAAACGCTAATAGAGAAAGATAAGAACTTGCTATAACAGGGGTTCTCAAACTTCATTGCACCACGACCCCCTTCTGACAACAAAAATTACTTCGCGACCCCAGGAGGGAGAACCAAACCCTGAGCCCGCCCAAGCCCTAGCTCCCCCGGGCCAGAAGGGGCCAAAGTCAAAACCCAAGGGCTTCAGGCCCAGGCAGGGGGCGGGGGGAGCTGTAACCTGATCCCAGGGCTGAAGCCCAAGTCTCAGCCCTGCTGCCCAGGGCTCAGGCTTGGGCTTCAGCCCTGGGCCCAGGCAAGTCTAACTCCAGCCCTGGCGACCCTATTAAAAAGTCCACGCTACCTCTACCACTACCCGACCGCAGAAAACGTCTCATTGAAAAGCGGCTCTCTGACAAGGCCCCCTTTGTGCACCGGAAAGTGTTCTCAGCAGGGTTCGAATTAAATCCCATTTCCTTTACCCTTTTTAGGAACACTAGTACAGCTGCTTCAGTCTCCAGAGTGCTTTAGAAGCATTCCCAAGAGCACCGGTGTGAGACAAGTCATCCCGTCGTACTCGTGGGGGAAAAGGCGGGCACACACAGCCTGACCCATTTCAGGCAAGTCACTTAATACTGAGAAAACTCTCTGGAGTCCTGCTAGAAGCTGCCGTTACGCAATAATGCTGAATTTACTCCATTTGCTTTTCCATGACAATCGTGTGATGCCACAAACCCAGGATAATGACACCATAGCAGGCTCAAATTCAAGGAGAGGAAGAACTGGGTTACAGTCTATGCATATATTTTATTCTCATGCAGAGACCCAATAACAACAATTGTATCTAACTCACTGATCCCCACTCCTCCAGCATCTGGACATCCCCTCACAGTCAGACCCCCCTGCTGAGCTCAATCTCCCCGCAACTCAACCCCCTCCCCCCACTGAGCCCCAACTACCTTCACCTGGACCCCCAATGCAGAATCCCATTACCTTTGCAGCCAGAACCCCCAACAAGCTCCTGGGCATCCAGATCACCCACTGAGCCGCCAGCTCCCAGATTGCCCCACACAGAACTCCCTCACCCCACAGTTGGATTCGTTCCAACTCGGATCCCGCCTTGTGAGCCTCCCTGTCCACACCTGGTGCACCTGGCATGGTGGGGTGTTTCTGGGGCAGACCCAATCCTTGCATTGTGTCAGGGTTGGGTACAGCCTCACCAGTGAGTCCGCGTCCCCTGGGGGCGGGGGGGGGGGAGGCGGCGGCTGCACAATGATCTCCCACCTCTGTGCAGCCAGTGGCTTGTGCTCTCCAATGCCATGCTGGAGCCTCCACATTTAATTAACAAATAAAATTTGCAGAATTTTAAAATATTGTGCGCAGAATTTTTCATTTTTGGGTGTAGAATGCCCTTAGCAGTACTGGGCGCACACCTACAAGGCAGTACCATGGCTGAAACAGAGCACTCCAACTAAAGGTACAGCAGCCATGATGCAGGTCCACTTCTGCTATTACAGATTCACACGCTGTCAAATTGCTGTGTTCAGCTGTACAACAAAAGGATTTCACCAGAGCTGACGTGATACCCCTACTCATGGTGATTTCCACAGCCACACAGGAGAACAAAACTTGTTTTCTAACCTCCTTCTATATGACACTAAGTCCCAGTTATCACTAGGCCCCTTCTCTACAAATCCCTTTAAATGCGTGGACCTCAAAATGCATACAATTGTTTCAAGAGCTCTAGTTCTCAATTACTGATATAAATTAAGCAACCTCATTTTCCTTTCTACAGTATGCAGAAGATTGTTTCCCCCCACCCCTTCCAAAACTTAGACATTTATTTCCGAATCAGCATGAATGAGATCTAGCATAAAGCACATTCCGGTTTCTGAGAGCTTGCCTAAATACCCATTTCTGTTCCCACTCTTTTGTCATTGACTTTAATGGAAGTGGATTGGGCCCTAAACTAATAATCTACATTGAATGCTCATCACTTAATCTCATAATTTAAAACCAAATTAAGCCCTCCCAACCTGATCACCATTGATTGAGGAAACAATTTAGATGCCAACTTGAAAAATCCCTTTCTAGAATACTAAAGAAAATAAATGCAAAGCCTAACTTTCCAGCTGAACCACTAGGAACTTTTATCCCATAAGGAATATTGGTTGTGAGCCAATTTTCAGTCTATTTTGCAAACCATTTTCATGAACTCTAGCCTAACCTACAATGAACAATGTATTACATATTTAGTGAAGATTAATTGTAAAGAGGTTCCTTGATCAATTTTACACTTATTCCATACAGACATTCAGTTTTAAATAATTTTAGCAGACAACTATATGGGTAAAGGACTTTTCAAGAAAAAACTTTTTTGAAAAAAAATCAGTCTTCATAAAAATGTCAGAACAAGATATCAAAGTGTCAAAACATTTCTAGAGACAAAAATATACCCAGGCCATCTTACAAAACCTCAGACAGCAATACGTTCGTCAGTCTCTCATAGCTTTACGTGAACAAATATTACAGTCAAATTATACGTCTCCTCCTGGCCCAGGTGAACCAAAATATGCTGATAACTGTCCAATACCTTCACTTTACGTAAGCTTAAGCTTCCAATGAGAAGGTCAATTACTTGCTGGGATAATAAATGCCAAGGTTTTGCCTGATCCAGTCTTTGCAGCTCCAAGTACATCTTTACCTTGCAATGATAAGCCTATGGTCTGCCTCTGTATCTCAGTAACCATGCGATACTGTGCTTCTTGCAAACCTAGTATTTGGGAGAGAAAAAAAAAAGATTCTTACTTTTTGCCTTGGATAATGATACATTTTCCCATAAGGAAAAATACTGCAGGTGGCAACATTATCTTGGAACTCTGATATTTAAAAACAAAAACTCCTGAAACAGCCAATGAAGAAGACTGAGGAAAATTGGTCTTTGATTCAAATACTTTCCGAAGAACTGTTGGTGTACTTACCTTTCAGTGTTTTGTTTGACAATGGGAAATCTGAAAATCTTTCAATTTCATTTGGGCTGATCTGAAACAAAAGGATTTAATCAATGCTAGAATATAAGAATACCATGGGATTGAAATGATATCCTTTTCGTTTGCTGGTAACGTTGGTAGAATTTTTAGTGGGTTAATTCTAGGAGTACCTGGCAATCAACCGCAACCAGCTCACTGGAGGTAAAAGGTCTACACATAGGCATAGTTTGACTTCTACATTTGGGGGGCCAGCTTCAGTCAGGCCAACAGGACTCTGCATGGGGGGAGGGGGATGCACAAATTCTACAACTGTCAAGGCCTGCAGTTTGGGGAGGAGGGGCAACCCTCCCACCCCACAAACTACACCCTTGCATCTACATGAGGTTTACCTAACCCTGACAATTTTTCCTAATCTAGACACATTTTAAAATGTGGAAAGTGGAGCAAAAGATGCACTTATCATGGCTCTCTTATGTACAGTAGCAGTTCAATCTAAGGTCTTCAGAGACATCCAATTGTAAGGATAATCTAAGATACATAATCAAGGTTTAAGCATTCCATATGCTGCTTGCCAAAAAGCCCAAGCCATGCCATGCAATTAAATGTTCATACTAAATAGATGATAAAACGATATCAAACCTAGGAGCAGAATTTCTCTAGATTTTTCTGAAGCTGTCCCACCACTGGGGACTCTCTGCTTCTCTCCCTCCCCCATCCCCAGGGCCCCTGTGCTTCCCCACTCCCACCCCTCGACTGACCTCTTCCTTGCCTGCCCACCCCCAGACACCCTAGTGCAGTGGAGGAAATAGACCGCAGGAGCTGGAGGAGGGCACCTGCATGGCGCAGCAGGTAAGAGCTCCAACTATGTGCCACGAACAGACCTCTGGTATGGAACTCGAGATGGGGGTGCCCCTCCACCCTCCCTAAATGGCAGTCCTGGCCAAGGCTCCCACGGCTTCCCCACAGCTGTTTGTGTCATCCCCACACCTTTGCAGGGCGGGTGCAGCAACAGGGGCAAGAGTCGCGCACTGGCTGTATGGAGGTGGGAGATCACCCTGAAGCCCCCCGCCTCCCCTGAGACATGGACTCAGAGGTGAGGCTGCACCCGACCCTGACACAGTGCCAGGGCTGAGCCTCTCCAGAAACATGCAGGGACTCTGCCCATCTGCACTGAGCTGTAATGTATCTATAGCCTGAAAAAGAAAACTCAGAGAGAAGGGAAGAAGCAGCTGATAGGGATGGGAGAGAATGGGGATGGACGGATGGAGAGAATGGTATTGGTTCCCTCTAACTAGACAGCAGGGATGGGTTTGTGTCTTGGAGAGAAGATGGTTTCCATTTTTCTCAGCAGACTGGGAAACCATCAAATTAAAGAGGCACTTTGTAGCCAAGTCTAACAGAAAAATGTGTGAGTCTCAAATAACATTCAGGGACAACACCTGAGCAGGAAGCCCTTCTCCTCCACCGGTAGTGAAGTAAAAGGGGTGGGATTTGGCGTTCCCACCATAGCACAGCCCTTGGACTCCACTGAGTAGGAAAGGAATCATTTGAAGCAAAGTCTGGTTAGTAGGTTTAGTCCTCTGGTTATTAGATGTGTGGTTGTAACTCTTGATAACACTTTATGATCATCTGGTGCCTTTTATCCAGAAGGATTTCAGTGCTTTACACATGGTATTATTTTATCCTTTGCTGAATTGCAGCCAGGCCTTGGATGGAACATGTCTGGCAACCTTCACTACATGTGGGGTGAAGCGCAGAGTAATCTATCTATTTGAGACTGCTGTGTGGGCATGAGTGTATGCTTTCCTCGATTAGGCTTGTTTCACTCTTGTGAGCAAAACCCATAATTGGTGGTGTATTCTTGTATTGGGTTTTGTCACGTTTGCGATGGAGCACGCTATGAGACTGAGTACAGCAGCGATAAACTTTCTGTTATTACTAGGGCCCTACCAAAATTCACAGTCCATTCTGGTCAATTTCATGGCCATAGGATTTGAAAATAAGACAATTTCACATTTTCGGAAGTTTCCCCTGAAATTTCAGGCTGTTGTAATAGTGGGGGCCCCAACCCAAAAGGGGATGGGGGAGTGTTGCAAGGCTGCATTGCAGGATTGACACCCTCACTTCTCTGCTGCCTTCAGCAGGGATGGAGACCCCCTGCATCCAGACCTACCCCCACAGAGTCCCCCCTGCATCTGGATCTGTGCTGAGCTCCCCCTCCCTGCATCCAGACCCATGCTCTGACTAGCCCCCTGCACCTGGACCATCCCAAATGAGCCCCCCATCCCACTGAACCCCCGAGCACCTGGACCCTCATGCTGAGTCCTCAGCACCCAGCCTCCCCTGCTGACCCCCAACCACCTTCATCTGGACCCCCTGCACAGTCCCATTCCCCCTGCACCTGGAACCCTCACTTCTGAGTCCCGGCCTGCGACCAACACGCGCAAATTAGGGCCCGCGGGACCGGCCTGTCTGGCCCGCCTGAGCTCCCGGCCAAGGAGGCGAGCCCCGGCCCCTCCCCCGACCGCCCTCCCCCCATCTCCGCCCCATCCAATGCCCCCGGCTCCCTGACTCTGTCCACAAACCCCTGCCCCTCATCCAATCCCGCCCCCGCTCGCCGGAGCCGGTCCCGCCGCTGCAACGCTCCATGGCAGGAGCAGCGGGCAGAGGGCGAGCGGCTGCGGGGGAGGGGCCGGGGTTCGCTCCCCGGCTGGGAGCTCAGGCGGCCGGACAGGACGTGGGCAAACGACGTCTGGCCCGCAGGACCGTCCTGTCCAATCCCCGGCCCCTCCCCCGCTGCCTCCCCTCCCCCGGGGTGTGGATAGGGGACAGGGAGTGGGGGGTGTTGGGGTCCCGGGGGCAGTTAGGGTGCGGGGGTCTCTGGAGGGGGCGGTCAGGGGACAGGGAGCAGGGGGTTGGATGGTTTGGGGATTCTGAGGGGGGCAGTCAGGGGGCGGGAAGTGGGAGGGGGTGGATAAGGGTGGGGGCCATGCTATTTGGGGAGGCCCAGCCTTCCCTACCCGGCCCTCCATACCATTTTACAACCCCATGTGGCCCTCGGGCCAAAAAGTTTTCCCACTCCTGCCTTAGTGACACAGTGGGCCTGGCTCATGGCTCTGAGAGTGAAGGCGCAGCCTGGCCAGTTGGAAACTGGTCCATGAGATCTCTGTGCTTCTCTGAGCCATGTGGCTCCTGATCATCGTCAGCTCTCAGACACGCCAGCATGACCTCCGGTCTGAGTCCTGTAGGCCTAGAGAGCGCTAAGCCCCTGCTGTGCCCTGTGATTCTGCTGCAGAGAACGACAACCTCCGGCCTTCTCAGTGCAGCTCTCCCCTCTCCTGCCTGGGAGCTGACCCTTAAAGCACGCTTCCCCGGATTTGTATTAGGCGTGTTTTGTAGGTTGTGAAACTGAGGCACAGAGAGGCCAAATGACTCTCCCAAAGTCACAGAGGGAGTTGGTGGCAGAGCTGAGCATGACAACCTGGAGTCCTGGTCCCCTGCCCACCAGGGGAGATGGTGCTCCACAACCCCCCGTGTCTTATCTGGTTTGACCTACATGGTTCCAGAGAAGGCCTGGCTGTTCATCTGCCTTTGTCGGGGCAATGTGCATGAAAGGCCAGGATTCCCTGAGCCTGGGAGGGAATCTGTTACCCTGAGTAATGGTGGGGCAGAAGGGGATTGAAGGCCAGAGCCTGAGAGGTGAGAGTCGAGAGGCTGCTCCCCTGTGTCCACTGCTAACTCTCCCCCTTGAGCGTGTTGCTTTGGGCCAGGTCTGGCAGAGCTGCACCCAGTAGCGGGTTTGCGGTGGCCGTGGCGTCTCCGATGAAAGGCCGAGTATTAATAACAGGTGCCCACCATACCGGCGAGCTGCCTGACTGCCAGCGTCACACCAGTGCTGCTGCCGAGCTCTGCTGTGGGTCCAGGGCCAGGAAACGTGCTCGGGAACGGGCATTCGTGCAGCCCGCGGAGCTAACCTAGGGGCGGCTGTGTGTGAGGAGCCCAGCTTGGCTGTGCCAGGCCCCCTGTGTCCTAGTGCATGGGCAGCAATGCGGACGCACTGACGGCCAGGCGAGAGCAGAGCCTGGGTATTCGGGCTGCTGCTCACAGCTGGTGTGGACACGCTGCCTCCTTTGCTATGCGAGAGACATGCCTGGCACTTCCCATGCCAGACGCCCTGCGCAGCTCTCAGCAGGAGCCCGGCCTTTACACCCTGCTGCAGCTGCATTGCCTGCTCCTGCTGCTGCTGGAAGGGCAGATGCTGGTTCCTGATGGGGAGCATCTGGCAGTGCCCATTCTGCTGGGGCCAGTCACCAGGGCAAAGTGTACTTGGCAACGAATTGAAAAGAGAAAATGGCAAAATGAATGCCAAGCCGGATACCAGTGCTTCTGGGAATGCCAGCCTGGGCCCCCAACTCCAGCTAAGGAGGGTGGCAGATCTCCTGCCTTCAGAAGCCTGTCTGTGGCCAACTCCCCCTTCTGTCTGAACAGCAGCATGCAATGCTGTCAGCCCCTCTGGGGGTGCAGTCAGCGTCCATCTCACAGTTGTCTTGTGGCTGATCTGCCCAGTGTGGGGGCTGCTTTATTGGGGCATTGAGTTCCCTCCTTTGCCCGGCACCAGCTCTCACTAAGGCTGTTGGCTTTCTGGAGCATCCTCCTTTGCATCTAGCTTGCAGCCGAAGGCACAAACCTCGTGCACAGGAGCAAGTTGACACCTCACTGCCTCCCACCGGGCATTGCCATCCTGTGCAGGGGTGAGGTCACTCCCTGAGCAGTTCTCTTCACAGGTCGCTGCTCCCCACTTGGAGTCTCTTTTTCGCATTGCCCTTCTCAGCTAATGTGTTGTGTGTGGACACAGCCGCTAATGTGAACAAAGACCTGGACCCTGCAGCTCCAGGCCAGGCCACGATTGTAGAGATGCCATCAGCGTGGGGCTCGCACCAGCTGCTGGGCAAGAGGGACCCTGGCTTTGATTCCACCTGGCAGTTCCTGTGGTCCTAGACAGCAGCAGGTTCAGGAGAGTGGGTGTTCTGCACTTGTTAGACTCTGCACTGAGCTCTGGGAGCGGACGGGGAGAGTGGGTGGAGGGGGGGGCTATGTCTACACTGCAGTGAACCCCACAGCTGGCCTGGGTCAGCTGACTTGGGCTGAGGGGCTATAAAACTGCTGGCTGGGGGACCTGTGCTCTGCTTCCCTGCAGAGAGGTGGGGGAAATCTCCTCCTCGGTTGCTAGGTGTGACTGCCCTGGCTTTTGGGCCTCCCCTTGTCTTTTCAGATCCTCCACTGACACGGGTCAGTTTCAACCAGTCCTTAATGACCCATTCATTCAACTTCAGACAGCGTGACCCAACACCTCTTAAGAACGGCCATACAGGGTCAGACCAAAGGTCCATCCAGCCCGTATCCTGTCTTCCAGCAGTGCCAAGGTGCTGGAACTAGGAGTGCTGGGGGTGTGGCAGAACCCTCTTGCGTGAAGTGGTTTCCCTCATATAGTGCATTTAGTTTTGTTCAGTGGCTTTGAGCACCTCCACTATAAAAATGGTGCCAATGCCCCTACAGCAGTGGCCAGTGCCAGACGCTTCAGAGAGAATGACCAGAAGAAGGCAATTTCGAGTGATCCGTCCCCATCATCCAGTCCCAGGTTCTGGTGTTCGGTGGTTTAGGGACACCCAGAGCACGGGGTTGCATCCCTGACCATCTTGGCTAATAGTCATGGATGGACCTGTCCTCCAGGAACTTCTCTCATTCTTTTTGAACCCAGCTGTATTTCTGGCCTTCACAACATCCCCTGCCAATGAGTTCAACAGCTTGTCTGTGCACTGTGAAGAAGTACTTCCTTATGGTAGTTTTAACCCACTGCCGATAAATTTCATTGGGTGACCCCCTGGTTCTTCTGACACGTGAAGAGAGAACGAACATTTCCTTCTTCATTCTTTTCACACCACTTGTGATTTTATAGACCTCCCGTCATTGTCAATTTTTCCAAGCTTGTGAAAAGTCCCAGTCTTTTTAATTTCCCCTCCTACGGGAAGCTGTTCTACCCCTTGTGTGCTCCTTTCTCCCCAATATCACACTTGTGACAGAGTGCTCCTAAGCAGGGCACAGCTGGGCACCTGGGAACAGAGCTGAGCCTCCCCTGAGCACAGCCAAGGTCACTGACTCTCAGGAGAACTGGTGGCTTTCTTAAAGTCCCAGCTCCTGGAGTCATGTGAATTTGTGAGAATTCCAGTTTTTGCTTAGCCAATGAAGTCAGTGTCTAGCGCTCATGGCTGGGGAGCACAGTCCAGCAGCTCCATGGAGGGATGAATAAAGAATCCAAACTGATCAGTTTTGTAATCCCATGATTTTGGGGGCCTCACTTCTGAGCTCTGAAGCTGGTGACGCTGCATAGATGGTGGGCTCTATGTGCCTATTAGCTCCAAAGTACGCTAGCAACAACCAGCACAGAGATGTCCTCTGAAGTAGCTGACAGTGTTAATGAGGGGAGCTGCAAGGCTTAGCTGAGCCACTGGGTGGGAAAGGGTGGGTTGTGGGGTGGGATGCTGGGTGGGGCAGGGCAGGCTGGAGAGAGTGAGGTGGGAAGTGGGGAAGACTGATTGGGCGACGGAGGGAAGGCTGGCTGAGGGTGTCAGGGAAGGCTTGTGGGGAAGGGGTTGGAGCGGTGGCAGCAGCAGGTGCTGGAAGGAGGGTGGCAGGCACTGGGTGGGAAGTTGAGGGGGTGTTGGTTGCGGGAGGCTGGGTTGGGGGAAGCAGGTGCTGGGTGGGAAAAATTGGGGGGCTGAGACATGGGGGGCATGGGCGGTGGGCTAGGAGGCGCAAAGGCTAGGCTGGGATTGGCAGATGCCTGGCAGGGAAGGCTGGGCTGGTGGGGTGGGGAAGGCCACGGGCACTTTGCTTGGCCTTTCCACACAGCATCTGTCTGTCCAGCCCCGTTATCAGGGCGTGGCCTCGCTTGCTGATCAGTCTTCAGAGGCTGTTGCTGCAGTGCAAAGGCAATCAAGAGCTGGATTAACATGACTGCTTCTGCTCCATGCCTCAGTGGGCATCCTGCATGAGAGCCGGCAGAGGGACCCTTGCATCCTTAGCAAAGCTCCCTGCCAAGGGGTTCTCCCAGGCAGCCTTTCCTTCTGTGCCAGAGCTTTGGGGTGAGAGGAGATGGCTGCCCTGGCAGGAATCTGGGGTGAGAGGAGATGGCTGCCCTGGCACGAATCTGCGTCCCATTGATCCAACACCCTTTGTCCCTTGGGTGGCTGTTAACATCATCACGGGCTCGTCTGTGAGCCTGTGTGGGATAGAGGGCGGCTGCAGTTCATTGATCCCTCACCCTCGTTATCTGTAGCCTCTTCCTGGCCGATAAGGGGGCTTGAGGGTGAGGGCAGGGTGGGGCCTGGAGCCTGAGCTTTGGCAGCCTGCCACCGACTGCCATGCCGGTGTTACGGTAACACCAGGACTCTGATTTGAACGCTGCTTCATGCTGTCACCTTGGGCCTGGAGCTTCGCCACCTGGCGTTCGCCTGAAGGTGGCAAGTGGTTTTCTTCTAATGTCTGAGCCAAATTGGTGCAGCTGTTTGAGTCCCACAAGGTGGGTCTCTACGCTGTGATGTGGAGAATGAACTCTGCGGGTGGGGCAAGGGCTCTGCTGCTGGGGCGGCGGGGGCCTGCTCGCCAGGCCAGTTCTCTAAAGTCAGCCTTTGTATCTTAAGAACATAAGTGTAAACGTTCTGCCTGTCAGAGTTGGCAGCAACAAGGGCCGGGGTCAGTATCTAGGGGTTCCATTCCAATAACACAATGGAAAACCGGCTCGAGCCCCCACCCAGTGACCTGGGACAAATATATACCACCCCCACTGGGCGCCTCCATGAGGCAATATTTCCCCTCTCGCAAGCACAGAGTCTGAGTGTAGCAAAAAGCCTTTTAATAACAGAGAGAAACAATGTGGCATTATGTTGGGGAAACACCACCAACAGGATTCATAACACAACCCATGAGCAAAAACCCCACCCCAAGCAAATTGGGGCATGTCCTTTCCCTTTGGTTCTTGAGTTCAGCAACTCAAAATCACCCAAAGTCCCGAAAGTCCAACGACCCAAAAGTCTCTGTCCCTGGTCAGGGCAGCCCCAGAGTTCAAAAGTTTATCTGCAGAGTTTTACCTCCCAACCTGGGTGGAGACTGGGGTTAAGGGGCACCTTACATGGTCCAAAGCTGATGGCCCCACCTCTCCATGGGGCTCTGCTTTGCCAGCCACCCCATGAGTTGCTCTCGGCATCCAACAAACTGCTCTGCTCCCCGAGCCGCTCTGCTCCGCTCGCCATCCCGCAACTGCTCCACCATATATCTTCAGCCTCCCCCACTACTTAACACAACACTCAGTGATTTCAGCTCTTAGTAAGTTTAGCTCTTTCATGATTTCAGCTTCTAGTAGGGGAGCCTCAGTGTGGGTGCACCATTAGCCCAAAGTGAATTCAGCTCAGCAGCCTGTAACTAGACTCCTAATGGAATCAAAATTATAGTGGAAAGAGGAAGAAGTGCAATTAGCATGTAAGGCCCTCACGAAAGGCGGGGGGGGGGGGGGCATACCACCAAGTATTAATACCTGTCCCCAGCCTCTCTCCCTTCACAGAGTTTTGGAACCCATGTTCCTTGCCTAGCGAGTGAAACTTAGTTGATGGAGAGTCCCTCCATCATAACAAAAGGCCAAGTACAGTTCCATTGTCCTTGATTCCCATAATCAGGGTAATAACAATTTATTCTTCCTGCCCCAATAACAGAGGCAATGGGGATCCCACAGCAGCCAAAGTGACCATTTGGGCAGCTATGGCCTCATTCTAGGCGGGCTGGGTGTGCCTATGCAAATGAGATCGGCCCCTGAAGTTCTTTTCCACAACTTGCCACACCTCACCACCAGATGTCAGGGTGGAGCTCATCCCGATTCTGCTTACGAGAGGAAAGTGATCAGGAACAGTCAGCATGGATTCACCAAGGGCAAGTCATGCCTGACTAAACTAATTGCCTTCTATAATGAGATAACTGGCTCTGTGGATGAGGGGAAAGCAGCGGATGTGTTATTCCTTGACTTTAGCAAAGCTTTTGACACGGTGTCCCACAGTATTCTTGCCAGCAAGTTAAAGAAGTATGGGCTGGATGAACGGACTATAAGGTGGATAGAAAGCTGGCTAGATTGTTGGGCTCAGTGGGTAGTGATCAATGGCTCCATGTCTAGTTGGCAGCCAGTATCAAGTGGAGTGCCCCAAGGGTCGGTCCTGGGGCCGGTTTTGTTCAGTATCTTCATTAATGATCTGGAGGATGGCATGGATTCGTGTTTGCAAGTTTGCAGATGACACTAAACTGGGAGGAGAAGTAGATAGGCTGGAGGGTAGGGATAGGATACAGAGGGACCTAGACAAGTTGGAGGATTGTGCCAAAAGAAATCTGACAAGGTTCAACAAGGACAAGTGCAGAGTCCTGCACTTCGGAGGGAAGAATCCCATGCACCGCTGCAGACTAGGGACAGAAAGGCTCGGCAGCAGTTCTGCAGAAAAGGACCTATGGGTTACAGTGGACGAGAAGCTGGATATGAGTCAGCAGTGTGCCCTTGTTGCCAAGAAGGCCAATGGCATTTTGGGATGTATAAGTAGGGGCATTGCCAGCAGATCGAGGGACGTGATCATTCCCCTCTACTCAACATTGGTGAGGCCTCATCTGGAGTACTGTGTCCAGTTTTGGGCCCCACACTACAAGAAGGATGTGAAAAAATTGGAAAATGTCCAGCGGAGGGCAACAAGAATGATTAGGGGACTGGAACATGTGACTTATGAGGAGAGGCTAAGGGAACTGGGATTGTTTAGTCTGCGGAAGAGAAGAAGGAGGGGGGGATTTGATAGCTGCTTTCAACTACCTGAAAGGGGGTTCCAAAGAGGATGGCTCTAGACTGTTCTCTGTGGTAGCTGATGACAGAACAAGGAGTAATGGTCTCCAGTTGCAGTGGGGGAGGTTTAGGTTGGATATTAAGAAAAACTTTTTCACTAGGAGGGTGGTGAAGCACTGGAATGGGTTACCTAGGGAGGTGGTGGAATCTCCTTCCTTAGAGGTTTTTAAGGTCAGGCTTGACAAAGCCCTGGCTGGGATGATTTAGTTGGGGATTGGTCCTGCTTTGAGCAGGGGGTTGGACTAAATGACCTCCTGAGGTCCCTTCCAACCCCGATATTCTATGATAAGTCTCTGCCTGCGCTAGAGCTTAAGTCTTTGCAGTTAATGTAACCCTTCTGAAACAGGAGGGAAGTTACTCAATGTTCCAGCTGAGGCCACGTCTATATTGGGAGCATTTTGCCAGTACAGGTAAACTAGTGTGGACATAGAAGAGCACTACTGTCCCCCACTGAATGAAGAGCCTTTACCCTTAGAAAAGAGCAAGAATACAAAGAGGACGAACCCACTGCTCAGGCTTGCTCTGCATGGCTTTTCTATCACTATAGCGATGTTGGCTAGGGGTGTGATTCCTAACCAATACAATCATACCAGGACATCATCTTAACACGTGGATGTGCTTATACCAGTACAACTAATATACACTAGCACTGGAGAGCTTAAAATACGATACTAGACTGAGAGGACAAAAGAAAGGAGCAGATTCTCCTCTTAAATATACAGCATTCTCGCCCAGGATAGAAGACTGAGAAGAGGGACTTGCAGACAGATGTACACTGAATAGAGTTATTAGCAATATAAAAAAAGATGGCTTAGCAGCTCTCCTGCTCTGATTGCAAAGTAAAGAATTAACTGCAACATCAGATCACTTCTGCTTTGGCCAGCCAGAAGGCATCCATCTAACACTGGCTGCATTTGCTCCATGGCCTGTATTGGGAAGTAAATACCCTGGTCCCATGAGTGAACTGTTGGAAGAGAATAGGATCCCATCACTGAGCTAGGTATTCTGAAGAACCTGTTTCGCCTTTCTTCAGGGTAAATGCACTGATCTGAAGGGCATGACTAAATATGAACGGGATGCTTTTATGAAGTGGTAAATGGATGAGCGATATAAATATGAAATAAAGACGGCTTCTTCCAGCCTAATAGCAAGTGAATGCATCCTTCTAGCAAAAGGCAGCACAGCGTACTGAGCTCACCATGCATTAGCATTTACAAAAATATGATTTCCCAAGTGCATTAGAGACCTTAACATCCCATCCTACCTTCCTGCACTTTATAAGATGATAGGGAAACCAACAGGCCCTGATTTGATGATAGTTATCATAGGGACATTGTATTAACCTCTCCGGATCCAAAGCATCAACTGGAAGAGAAGGAATAAAAAGACAAAAGAAAACATTCTGTAAAACAAGATCTAAGTTCATCATCAACACAATTAACAAGAGTGGAAACATATTAGCTACTGGAGCTGCCCTCTAACGGGGTTAAGCCATCAATTTTTAATAGCCGAGACAAAAATGCTAAACTGCTAAGTTGGCACTCACTGTGTGTACCCAACCAAATTCACTTCAGATTTTGGGTGAGTGGAATGTTCAATTAAAAATGAGGAAAGAGCAATCAGTAGGGCAGAGTGGCCAGTACATATTAATGACTATACTTATGCAGAACAGTGAGCTGGAAATAAACATTACTATAAAAACCCTTGAAGCTACCAAATTAGCTAGTTGTTCAGCAGTGAAATGCTAAGGATTGGCAGAAGCACGGCATTCTGAAGTAAATCCTTTTGCATTTACCTTCAGACTCCAAGGCCATCTCTGCTGGATTAAGAAAAAAATCAAACTCAAACAAACATGTCTGGAGTTAAGGATGCAATTTGCACTACAGTGCACTTGGCCCTGTAAAGTGCAGAGGTTGGCAGGTGCTTAAGAGCCCAACACTCACTGAACATAGTGAGGGGCTAAGTCACAGGCACTTTTTGAAAATGTTCCCTCCTAGTCCATACTATGACTCAGAGACAGGCACGAATCACCTTAATCACTTAACAGTTACACAGAAGGGACAAGGTAGGGGAGGACCAACTTCTGATAGTGAGAGACACAAGCTTTCAAGCATACATAGACCGCTTCTTCAGGATTCAGTTTGTGTCCGTGCAGCAGCTTTCTTGCCATCACAAATGTGTCTCCCCTCACACCTTCCATGCTATTTATCCACGTTTGTATCAATGTACAGAGGGCATGCACAGAAGGAACATGGGTCAACGGACTGTGGGAGGTTTTCTAGATAGCTGGAAGTAAGGAGGACGGGCCAGATTGATTACATAAATCAGTATTTTTCAACCTTTTTGATACCAGGGACCAGCTTAGAATCATTGAATATCAGGGTTGGAAGGGACCTCAGGAGGTCATCTAGTCCAACCCCCTGCTCAGCACAAGACCAACACCAACTAAATCATCCAAGCCAAGGCTTTGTCAAGCCGGGCCTTAAAAACCTCTAAGGATGGAGTTTCCACCATCTCCCTAGGTAACCCATTCCAGTGTTTCACCACCCTCCTAGTGAAATAGTGTTTCCTAATATCCAACCTAGACCTCCCCCACTGCAACTTGAGACCATTGCTTCTTGTTCTGTCATCTGCCACCACTTTGAACAGCCTAGCTCCATCCTCTTTGGAACCCCCTTTCAGGTAGTTAAAGGCTGCTATCAAATTCCCCCTCACTCTTCTTTTCTGCAGACTAAATAACCCCAGTTCCCTCAGCCTCTCCTCATAAGGCATGTGCCCCAGCTCCTTAATAATTTCCGTTGCCCTCCGCTGGACTCCCTCCAATTTGTCCACATCCTTTCTCTAGTGGGGGGACCGAAACTGGACGCAACACTCCAGGTGTGGCCTCACCAGTGCCAAATGGAGGGGAATAACCACTTCCCTCAATCTGCTGGCAATGCTCCTACTAATACAGCTCAATATACCATTGGCCTTCTTGGCAACAAGGGCACACTGCTGACTCCTATCCAGCTTCTCATCCACTGTAATCCCCAGGTCCTTTTCTGCAGAACTGCTGCTTAGCCAGTCGGTCCCCTGTCTGTAGCAGTGCATGGGATTTCCTTCCTTCCTTCCTAAGTGCAGAACTCTGCACTTGTCCTTGTTGAACCTTATCAGATTTCTCTTGGCCCAATCCTCCAATTTGTCTAGGTCACTCTGGACCTTTCCCTACCCTCCAGTGTATCTACTTCTCCTCCCAGTTTAGTGTCATCTGCAAACTTGCTGAGGGTGCAATTAATCCAATCATCCAGATCATTAATAAAGGTATTGAACAAAACCGGCCCCAGGACTGACTCCTGGGGCACTCTTCTTGATACCAGCTGCCAACTAGACTTGGAGCCATTGATCACTACCCGTTGAGCCCAACAATCTAGCCAGCTTTCTATCCACCTTATCGTCCATTCATCCAATCCATACTGCTTTAACTTGCTGGCAAGAATACTGTGGGAGACCATATCAAATGCTTTGCTAAAGTCAAGATATATCACATGCACTGCTTTCCCCATATCCACAGAGCCAGTTCTCTCATCCTGGAAGGCAATCAGGTTGGTCAGGCATGACTTGCCCTTGGTGAATCCAAAGCTTGCAGCCTTTCTAAACAGTGTCAGGGAGATCTGAGGGACAGGCCATTGAGAAAGATTGACACAGGTACTCAGGACAAATGGCTACTTGTGATGAAGTGGAAAGTGTCTTAGTGTTTGTATGAATACTGTGCACACCTCAGTTTTCCCTATGTGTTGCACAAGTATCTAGGTGGTGGGATAAGGGTGTGTGACCTTTGCAGATACCCCGAGAGGGAAGGTGCAAGTGTCTTCTAGCTCCCTGGGCCCAGACTATAGATGTATCTTGGCAACTGATTGCCGGGCCGCATCCTCTGCAAGAGCCAGCTGGAGGAATTGGAGAACAAAGGGAGGTGGAGGCCAGGTGACCGGTTTGCCTGGGGAACAGCATACAGGATGGAGGAGGGGCAACTAGGTGTGACTGAAGGTGGGCTGCTGAAGGCTGGTCAGACTCCTGGTTTGGGACTCAGGAGGACAGCCCATGGCTCTGGGTCTCCTCAAGATGAACTTTGCTGTAACTTCCTGCTTTCTGTGCTAACAAGATTCTGCTCTATTCTGTGTTCCAGACGACTAATAAACCCTTCTGTTTTACACCGCTGGCTGAGAGTCACTCCTGACTGCTGAAGTCGGGGGTGCCTGGCCCCTTTGGAGGGCGTGTAAGGTTTCCCCAGGTATCCTATTCAGGTGGCTCACTGCAGGGAGCTTATGGCGTGAGACAGGGATGCTGAATGCTCCGAGGTCAGACCAAGGAGAAGCTGAAGCCCAGGAGGCTTGCCCTAGTGAGAGTGTGCCCCGAGGGGTAGTCACACTGCAAGAGGGTCCTGGTCCGGGGGCTAGTCTTCACCAGACTCACTGCAGCTGCGCTAATGTAGGGCAGTAGTGTAAACGCACTATGAAGACCAGAGAGCGCTTTCCTGTCAGCATAATTACTCCACCTCAGCGAAAGGTGGAAGCTATGACAGAATGAGAGTGTGTCCCACTGACTTAGCGCCGGTGCGGACAGCTCGGGGGGTGGCTTTTTCATATCCGTGACCGACATAAGTTACATCAACTTAAGCGGAAGCGTAGACAAGCCCTGAACTTCATTCAGTGGTTCCAGAGCACCAAGCCCGTGCATCCATGAACTACTATGGGGAGAAAAAGTCCCCAATGCCTCAAACCAACACCGTATATCTGGCTATGCCTCTGGAGAGGGCAGCACCCTTACCTGACCATGGTACTAATTAGGGCTGTCAATTAATCACAGTTAACTCACGCGATTAACTAAAAAAAAATTATTAAAAAAATGAATCGCACAGTTACATTTCAATTGGTATTCTATTGCGTATTACACATTTGTGGATGTTTTCTACATTTTCAAATATATTGATTTCAGTTACAACACAGAATACAAAAGGTACAGTGCTCACTCTATTCTATTTATTGCAAATATTTGCACTGTAAAAATGATAAACAAAAGAAATCCCATTTTTCAATTCACCTCATACAAGTACTGAAGTGCAATCTCTTTATCATGAAAGTGCAACTTACAAATGTAGATTTTTTTGTTACATAACTGCACTCAAAAACAAACCAATGTAAAACTTTAGACCTTACAAGTCTACTCACTCCTACTTCTCATTCAGTCAATCACGGAGAGAAACAAGTCTGTTGACATTTATGGGAGATATGCTGCCCACTTCTTATTCACAATGTCACCTGAAAGTGAGAACAGGCGTTTGTATGGCACTTTTGTAGCCGGCATTGCAAGGTATTTACATGCCAGAGATGCTGAACATTCGTATGCCCCTTCCTGCCTCGGCCACTGTTCCAGAGGATGTGCTTCCATGCGGATGGCACTTGTTAAAAAAATAATGGGTTAAATAACGTGTGACTGAACTCCTTGGGGGAGAGCGGTGCGCCCCCTGCACTGTTTCACCGCACGCTGCCACAGATTTCCTGTTATAGCAGTCACGGATGATGACCCAGCAAATGATGTTCATTTTAAGAACACTTTCCCTGCAGATCTGACCAAACACAAAGAAGGTACCAATCTGAGATTTCTAAAGATAGCTCCAGTACTCGACCCAAGGTTTAAGAATCTGAAGTGCCTTCCAAAATCTGAGAGGGTCGAGGTGTGGAGCATGCTTTCAGAAGTCTTAAAAGAGCAATACTCCAATGTGGAAATTACAGATCCAAACCACCAAAAGAGAAAATCAACCTTCTGCTGGTGGTATCCAACTCAGATGATGAAAGTGAACACGTGTTGGGCCACACTGCTTTGGATCGTTATTGAGCAGAACTCATCATCAGCATGGACACATTCTCTCCTGCAAATGTAAACAAACTTGTTTGTCTTAGCAATTGGCTGAACAAGAAGTAAGACTGAGTGTACTTGTAGGCTCTAAAGTTTTACATTGTTTTGTCTGAGAATGCAATTTTTTGTACATAATTCTACATTTGTGAGTTCTACTTTTGTGATAAAGAGATTGCACTATATTGCTTGTATTAGGTCAAGTGAAAAACACTATTTCTTTTGTTTTTTTTGTACAGTATAAATATTTGTAATAAAAAATAAATATAAGTGAGCACTGTACACTTTGTATTCTGTGTTGTAATTGAAATAAATATGTTTGAAAATGTAGAAAACATCCACAAATGTTTAAATGGTATTCTATTATTTTTAAGTGCGTGATTACATTTTTTAATTGTTTGACAGCCCTAGTACTAACAGGATATTAACCATGTTGCGTCTGTAGCAAAACGCATTTTGGAGCCAGCCACTGGTAATAAAGTCAATTATGAATTATGGCAAGGACAGGGCCTTAATAAGAACAGTCACTTCACTGGGATGATCCCCAGGAAACTGATTTAGGCCCTGGCTGCACAAGACATGACTGTAGCTTTATAACCAGTTTGTAACCCACACAGCAAATTTGATCTGCTAGTTGGATCCTCCATTTCTCCAGACCACAGACATGCTGCAGCTGGGGGACATAGTCCACTAGGTCAATGTGGGAACCCACAAACCATGATGCACACTGTGGAGGACTGCAAAATGGCAACTTCCTGGAGGTCTTCATGCCTTGAACATGACTGATAAGAAGGCTGCGGCTTGGCCGGATTGCAAACACTAAATAAATAAAACGAACCACACACAGCTGAGTTACGCCCCCACTCCAGCCTTCCTGGCTCACAAAGGTTGGGGCATGATGTAGAGTATCTGCACCCAATACACTGCCTAGAAGCATTTGTCCCAGTACACCCAGTCCCCAACCCAACATATTACCCAGCCAGTCTCACACCCACCTTGCAAAACCTAGGTATTGTTTCTTGCTGTGATATTGACCCACATCATCCTTTATTGCCTCTAACGTTTGTGTGGTTTTGAATTGCAAGACCACCACTGCACCTGGTTTTGGGTCCCAGAATGAAAGAAGTTGTGAACTGCTGCTCTAATACACAGAAGCATATATTCACCAAACTTAATGCCTATAGCGGAAAGTTACTCCACTTCCTCCTTTAACCAAGTTTAAGATATTTTCATACTTGCAAAGATCTAAGCGGTCTCTCACTGTATCTTTGCAGGAACCATGAATAGAAACAGAGAATTGTGGGACTGGAAGGGACCTCGAGAGGTCATCTAGTCCAGTTCCCTGCATGAATATTAGAAGCCAGCAAAGAAATACTTACCAGAGTTGCCTTCTAAATCCATTTTACTGATGCTGAAAGAACTGAAGCTTTGTTGGAGGACCCTTTGAGCCAGTCTCTGAGTGTCACTCTCCTCCTAAAAATATCAACCCTACAGACGAAAAATGAGGAGATTCACAGATTTCTAAAGCCAGAAGAGACAATTATGATAATCTAGGAGTGGTTTTTAACCTGTCACCTGCAGACCCCTGGGGGTCCACAGACTATGTGTAGGATTTCCAAAGGGATCCTGCACCTCCATTCAAAAATTTTTAGGAGTCCTCAAATGAAGAAAAATGGAAAACTACTGATCTAGGCTGACCTTCTGTAGCACACAAGGCATAGGACTGCCATGAATTAATTCCCATTTGGTCTAGAGCAGATCTTTTTGAAATCAAAATTGGATGTCTTTCTAAAATTTGATGGAGAATCTACAACAGTTAGTCATTTTTCCAGTGGTTAGTTATCCTCACTGTTAAAAATAAACCTTATTTCCATTCTGCATTTTTCAAGCTTCAACTTCAAGGCACTGGAAATAACTTTAAAGTTATTTCAATTTATCCATCACAGCTATTAAGTGTCAAAGATCAACTGCACTACAGCAAGTGGTAGACTTTACAGCTACGCTGTGCAAACATAGGATACAAGGTTATTCTTGGGGGCCCACGTATAATGTAGGGTACCGGGAACCACGTATTCTTGTGCTCCACAGAGAAAAGGTTTCCTCCAAGATGCTAAAATCCACAGATTTTTGTCTGAAACATCCTCTTTTCCCAATACATTTAAGAGGATTCAAAGAACCAGTTCCCAAGAAAAATTAAGCCATGTATTTGGGGAGCTCAGTTATCTTTTCTTATACACATTCCAAGTAATACTCCATCCTGAGCCCCTCCACCTGCCTGAGAGGTCAACACTTTTACACCTACCTTGTGGCTCATGATCTGTATGAAGAACTTTGTTCCTGATGTTTTAGTTAAAACGAACAAACAAAAAACGCAAAGAGTTAGATTCTCTCCTGTCTTCACTGCAATTCACACAATTTGAATGCATCAGTCATCTAAAAAAATCCTTCCCCCCAAGATTATAAGTTTAAATAAGACAGAATTTAAAGAACTGCACAGTCTAGAGTCAACCTGAATCTCAGATTTGGTTGCCCATCAGAAAATATGTTTGCTACCCCGCCGGCAAGTTGTCCCTTCAGTCCCATGATGTGCTTTTGCTCTGAAACGTGACTGGCTAAAAATGGCATCTCCTTAGCTGGCCTGCTCTGTGTGTGTGTATTGGGATCAGAGCTGTGAGGGTCGTGACAAAAATGAGAAGGGGGAGGATTTGTAGCATTTTGCTCATCTTAACTCTGCAGAGCCAGCCCAGCTACAGGAGGGAGAGCTCAGGTGTATTCTGCATCATCATTGTTATTATTTATTTGTATTAGCATAGTGCCCAGGAGCCCTAGTCATGGACAAAGATCTGTTGTGCTAGGCACTGTACAGTGATTAAACAAATGCAACATTAACAGAAAGAAAAGGAGTACTTGTGGCACCTTAGAGACTAACCAATTTATTTGGGCATAAGCAGAATTAATATCATATTGCCTCTATATAAATCCACACTACATTCCTATCTTGAATACTGTGTGCAGATGTGGTCTCCCCATCTCAAAAAGATATCTTGGAAATGGAAAAGATACAGAAGGGGGCAACAAATATTATTAGGGGTATGGAACAGCTTCCTTATAAGAAGAGAGAAGACTGTGACTTTTCAGCTTGGAAAAGAGATGACTAAGGGGGTGAAAGTAACTAAGGAAGTGTTATTTCTGCTTCTCATAACACAAGAACTAGAGGTCATCAAATGAAATTAATAGGCAACAGGTTTAAAACAAACAAAAGGAAGTATTTCTTCACACAATGCACAGTCAACCTGTGGAACTCCTTGCCAGAGGAAGTTGTGAAAACCAAGACTATAACAGGGTTTAAAAAAGAACTAGATAAGTTCTTGAATTAGTCAGGATGAGCAGGGATGCAAAACCAAGCTCTGAAGTGTACCTAGGCTCTGTTTGCCAGAAGCTGGGAATGGGCCAACACTAGGTAAGGAGGAATTCTAGGCTACCCTGAGCTGTATGGTTATGACACTATCTGACCCCCCTGCTGGATCCCAAGGCCATAGAGCCATTCAGCCAAATGGATGGTATTGAGATGGGGGACTATGACCTGTTCAAACAGGCTTTGCTGCTGAAGTTTGAACTGACCCCCGAGGCGTACAGGAAACAATTCCGGGGTGTACGCAAGACCCCAGGTGTCACTTACAAGGAGGTCACCAATCTGCTGGGGGAATATCTCCATAGGTAGGGGAAGGGCACAGGGGCCACTACCACAGCGGAGGTGTGTAACCCGGTGGGGTTGGGGCAGCTGTATGACATCTGCCCTCCAGACCTGAAGATGTGGTTAGTGGACCGGAAGGCTAAAGATCTGTGCAGTGCAGGGGCACTAGTGGATGAGTTTGTGAACAGCAGATAGGGGGCAGGAGGGAGACTGGATGGAGTGCAGGAGGATCCCTCCTTAGAGAAGCTGAGGGCCCTTGCTGGCCACAATGGTGCAGGATCCCAGGGGGAGGACCGCCGGGAGAGATTCCTGTGGGAGAAGGGATTCCTGTACCAGGAATGGGCTGGTTCAGGGCCAACTGAACCTTGGAAAGCCAGGAGGCAATTGGTGGTCCCCCAGATGTACCACCACAACATTCCCCTTTCAGGGCATCTGGCGCACCAGGCAGAGGTGCTGCAGAACTTTTAGTGGCCCGGGGCCTTTGATGCCGTCCAACAGTATTGCAGGGCCTGGGACTCCTGCCAGAGGGTGGGGAAGGGCCAGGATAAGTGTAAAGCAGCTCTGAGACCTCTGCCCATCATAGAGGAGCCTTTCCAGAGGGTGGCCATGGACATAGTGGGGCCCCTCAGCAGGGCAACCCGGTTGGGGAAGAAATACATTCTGGTGGTGGTAGATTTCGCTATGCGCTACCCCGAGGCAGTGGCCATGTCGTCTATGGAAGCAGACACCGTGGCAGACGCGCTGCTCACCGTTTTCAGCAGAGTGGGGTTCCCCAAGGAGGTCCTTACAGACCAGAGGTCCAACTTCATGTCAACCCTGCTCCAGTGCTTGTGGGAGAAGTGTGGGGTCCGACACACCTGGGCCTCGGCGTGTCACCCTCAGTCCAACGGGCTGGGGGAGAGGTTCAACGGGACCCTAAAGATGATGCTGAAAACCTTTATGGACCAGCACCCACAGGACTGGGAGAAGTATTTAACCCACCTGCTGCTCACATACAGGGAAGTGCCCCAGGAATCCACAGGGTTTTCCCCTTTCGAGTTGTTGTATAGGAGGAGGGTGAGGAGACCCTTCGACTTGATGAGGGACGAGTGCGGGGGGAAGGCCTCCCCCGATGGAGTATGTACTGACCTTTCTGGAAAAGCTCGCGGAGCTCATGGGCTTGGCCAGGGGAAACCTAGCCAGGGCACAGAGGAAGCAGAAGGTCTGGTACAACCGCTCAGCACGTGCCTGCTTCTAGGCTACCAGGGACCAGGAGATACTTCTCATCCCCATGAGGAAGCACAAGCTGCAAGCTGCCTGGGACGGCCCCTTCAAGGTCATCAGACAGGTAAATGAAGTGAAATATGTAGTGGAACTGTCCATCCGGGCACACCGCCACCGGGTGCACCATGTCAACATGATGAAGCCATACTGGGACAGGGAGAAGTTGGGGCTGGCTGGGTGTGGGCAGTGGGAGGAGAAGGGAGAGGATCCCCTGGTGGGACTCCTCCCTGAGGTGGGGGCTGACCCCTCGCTGGAATCAATTCTCCTCTCAGACCAGCTAACCCCTGCCCAGCAGGCAGAGATCAGAGAGGTGCTGCCTTCACACCGGCAGCTGTTCTCCAGCCGGCCTGGGCTCACTAACCTGGCTGTTCACCGGGTGGAAACAGGAGCCAATCTTCCCATCAGGTGTTCCCCATTCAGGGTCACTAGGAAAACAGCCTAGGACCTGGAGAGAGAGGTTGGAGACATGCTGGCTTTAGGGGTGATCCAGCCGTCCTCCAGCCCCTGGGCCTCTCCCATGGTGCTGGTCCCCAAGAAGGACGGGTCGATCCGGTTCTGTGTGGATATGGGAAGTTCAGTGCCATCACCGTGTCCGATGCCTACCACCGATAAAATCTCTAGACAAGTTGCGGGGGCGCTGATGTGATGAAGTGGGACTGTTCTTAATGTTTCCTCTGAATAGTGTGGGGGTGCCTCAGTTTCCCTATGCAGTTCTTAAGTATCTAGGTGGTGGGATAAGGGTGTATGATCACTGCAGAGCCCTAGAGGGCAGGTGTGTGCAGGAGTCTGGACACAGAGAATGGCCGACACCCTGTTTCCTGGCCACTGATGGCCTGGGCCCTTCCCCCATGCAGGGTGAGAGCTAAAGGGTTGGAGAACAAGGGAATCAGGTGACCTCCTGGTCCGGGAAAGGAACAAAGCCCAGAAGAGGAGGGGCTGGAGGGAGTTTCAGTTTGGGGCTGGCTGGGACATGGAGTGAAGGGCAGACGTGGTTGTCTGGCTCACTGCCCCCCAAAATGGACCCAGCTGAGGGGTCCTGTTCTCTGCACCTACAAGCTCTGTTTTAGACCATGTTCCTGTCGTTTAATAAACCTCTGTTTTACTGGCTGGCTGAGAGTCACATCTGACTGCAAAGTTGGGGTGCAGGACCCTCTGGCTTCCCCAGGAGCCCCGCCTGAGCGGACTCACTGTGGGAAGCGCACGGAGGGGCAGAGGATGCTGAATGCTCCGAGGTCAGACCCAGGAAGCTGTGTGAGCTGTGTGTCCTGCAGACAGTCTGCTCACAGACAGGAGACTTCCCCAGAGTCCTGACTGGCTTCATGGGGAGCAGTTCCAGAGCATCGTCCGGGGACTCCATGACAGCTATCAAATCCCCCCTCACTCTTCTCTTCTGCAGACAAAATAACCACAGTTCCCTCAGCCTCTCCCCATAAGTCACATGCCTCAGCTCCCTACTCATTTTCATTGCCCTCCACTGGACTCTCTCCAATTTGTCCGCATCCTTTCTGTAGTGGGGGCCCAAAACTGGACGCAATACTCCAGATGAGGCCCTCACCAGTGCTGAATAGAGGGGAAAAATCCCTTCCCTCGATCTGTGGGCAATGCTCCTACTAATGCAGCCCAATATGCTGTTAGCCTTCTTGGCAACACGGGCACACTGCTGACTCACCTCCAGCTTCTCATCTGCTGTAACCCCAGGTCCTTTTCTGCAGGTCCTTTTCACCAGTTCCTTATCCACCTTTCAATTCTCATAGTAGACCCCATCTTCTCCAATTGAACTAATAATTTCCCAATTGTATAAAATGCCTCACTGACATCCAGGTAGATTAGATCATTGGTTCCCAAACTGGGGGTCACAACCCGGTTAAGTGGGGGGTCACGAGCCCCAACCCCAGCGCGCGGCTGTAAGTTGCGAGCCCCGACCCCTGCGCCAGGCTGTCAGCTCCGACCCCTGTGTGGAGCTGCGGGGCTACGAGCCCCAACCCGGGCACACGGCTGTGGGTCCCAACCCCTGTGCTAGGCTGTGAGCCCTGACCCCGGTGTGCGGCTGTGAGTCCCGACCCCGACCCCTGCGCCGGGCTGTGAGCCACGACCCCGGTGTGCAGCTGTGAGTCCTGACCCCAACCCCTGGGCCGGGCTGTGAGCCCCGACCCCGACAGGGAATCGTGGTTGTGAGCACCGACTCCAACCCCCATACAGGGCTGCAAGCCCAGACCCCAACCCTGGCCAGGAGCGGGGCTGTGATCCCTGAGTCCAACTGCCACATGGGGTTGTAAGTCCTGACCCCTACCAGGAGTGGGGCTATGAGCCCTGAGCTGGGGCATCCAGGAGGCTGTGAGCCCCGATCCCTGTAATGGGGTTTCAGGCGGAGCCCGGCCATGCTGAGGGTTATCAGCCGAGAGCACACACAGGGTTGTCAGCCCCGAGCCCCGCCACCCTCTGTGTTTTAGTCTTAATTTAAAAGCAGTGAGTAAAGGTAAATTCATTTTAAGCCATAGGGTTTAAATTTAGTATTTAACATAGTGTTAAATATCAAAAATGTGTTCTTAATTTTTAAGGGGGGGGTCGCACTCAGAGGCTTGGTGTTCGAAAGGGGTCACCAACACAAAAAGTTTGAGAACCACTGGATTAGATCTACTGCATTTCCTTTGTCTAAAACCTCAGTTATCTTCGCAGAGAAACAGATCAGGTTGGCCTGGCAGGACCCACCGATTGTAAAACCAGGTGATATTTTATCCCAGTTACCGTTCACCTCTTTGTCCTTCATTACTTTCTCTCTCAAAATTTGTCCCAAGACCTGGCAGACAGTTGAGGTCAAATTAAAAGGCCTGTAGATACCTGGACCACGTTTTTTTTCCATTTCTTAAAAATAGGAACTATATTAGCAATTCTCCACTCCCCCACCCCGAGTTTACAGAGTCATCAGAAATCCTTGCTATTGGGCTTGCAATTCCATGTGCCAGTCCCCTTACTCTGCATGGATAGAGCTTATGGGGTGCTAGGGGCTGCAGTGAGTGGGGTGGGAGGACCCTGTAGGGGGCACTCGCCCCTTCTAGTCTGTGCCGGCCCCAGCATAGTGCTCAATTTGTGCTATTTTGGGGGTTGTAAATCTAAGCTCCTGAGCGCTTGTCACTAAGGAGCCCATGTGCAGTGCAGCCTGGTCATAGAATCATAGAATATCAGGGTTGGAAGGGAGCTCAGGAGGTCATCTAGTCCAACCCCCTGCTCAAAGCAGGGCCAATCCCCAATTTTTGCCCCAGATCCCTAAATGGCCCCCTCAAGGATTGAACTCACAACCCTGGGTTTAGCAGGCCAATGCTCAAACCACTGAGCTATCCCTCCCCCCTGGCTCCCTGGCCCAGCTCCCCACGCTCTGTGCAGCACAGTGCAACTAGATGTGGGATTCTTCACTTGTCCTAATCTACTGTGCTGTGTGGCTGTTAAACAGCTGCTCCGTCCCACCCCAGAGGTGGCTGCATCTCAGTGCTGGGCAAAGGATCCCTGTATAAATAGCCCCTGTGCCCCACCCCAGAAGTGGCTACATCTCAACCCCAGGGATGAACTGAGTGACTGGAATACAAGTGACTCTAGTCCTGGGAGTGACCAGGGCTGCTGGGCCTCTTGCCAGGGAGGTGGGCAAGAGATTGGGGCCCTGAGGTGGTGCAAAGCCGGGGCCGAGATTCTTCTGGCCGTGGGAGCCCAGTGACTCAGTCAGTGCCCTGCTCCCAGCCAGCCCTCCCCATTCACCGAGCCCTTCGTGCCAGCCATGTCGCTCTGAGGCGCAGTAGGTGCCACTCGGTAGGTCACCTACAATCACACGGTTTCTTTTCGGTGCCTCGACTGGGCAACGGGTAATGAGAGGTGGATAACGGATTCTCCAGGCCAGGACTACAGACCTGCTCCCCCGCTACGCCAGGGATGCCCCGCTGGTCCCATCTCTGCCCCAAGAGCCTCCCCCTGCAGTCCCTGGTAGGGAAGGGATTGCCCCACTGCCAGCGCCCAGCAGGCCTATGTGTGACATGAGTTTGGGGGTCTCAACCCCGTCCCTAGGGGGATGGGTCCATGCTCTGACGGGGATTAGCTGACAGCCAAGGACTGGCCAAGAGTGCCCTCCCCGCCTTCTCGGGCAGGGCAAGGGGTGGAGTACAGAGTGATCTGCTGTGGGGCCCAGGCCCTCAGTCTCTGGGGCTGGCAGCACTATCCCAGCGATGAACCTCCCCCAGGGGCAGGGAGCAGCTGCCGGGTCCAAAGCATCCCAGCAACCACTGGCCATTCGGCACCAGCCAGGGGAAGGTCTCGCACCCAGGCCATTCGGGATCAGAAGCGTGTGTGGGGAGATGGGAGCTGAACATGGACCCCTCTCCAAACTCCCAGCAGCCCCCAGGGCCTCGTCCCTGCGATCCCTCTACCGCCATGGGCACAGGGACCCTCAGCCAGCCCCCCCATAGGGCCCAACAGTGGGGAACCAAGCCCCTTACCTGGCTGGTCCCTCCCATGGCCTTGACGCTGGCCCCAGTTCAGCCCCGTTCCCCCACTCTGCAGGGCTCTGGAGAAGCCTCCACTGGCAGCTTTGCGGCTGGCGCTCTGTGGCAGCTCCTGCCGAGGCCCCAGGGCCCAGGTCGGGCAGCGCTGCCCTCCCAGGGGGCTCGTTAGCCAGGGCCATGCAGAAGCCTGGGGCCCAAAGGCCAACCATGGCTCCCCAGCCGGGAGCGGGTTTCCTTGACACCTGGGTACCCCAGGGGGCCAGATCCTAAAGAGCAGGAGGGAAAGATGCAGAAAGAGGAGAGCTGTGCCCGGGGCCGTGGAGCAGGGGGATGGGACAGAGCGACGTTTAAACCAGAGGGGCGGAGGGCGCGCCCCATCTTCCTCAGAGCCCTGGGCTGGCCTGTGCCCCCTGGCCCCAGGGGTGGGGGCTGGAAAGTGACTTGCCTTGCCCCAGAGTGCCAAGGCCACTGGCTGTACCGGAGAGACAGGGCAGCTGCAGGAAACCGCCCCCCTCCCCCCCCCCCCCCCCGAGCTGGGCTCCGTGGGGCCAGGATTCAGGCCTGGGGAGCTTTCGGCCTTGTGGAAGGGACTCCAGCACTGGGGAAAGGGCCAGCTCGACTGCCCCAGAGCCCAAGGCTTGCGTCACACCCCCATCCCCCACGCCAACGGCCCTGCCCTGAAGGGACCCATCTAGGGGCAGAGCGGAGCTCAGGCTCTAGCCCCAGCGTGCCAGTCCCACAGCCGGCAGGCAACGCGGGTGCTGTCCCAACAGGAACTGGACTGAGCCCCTCTCCACAGCCACCACCCACTGTCAGACACTGCTCCCCTGGGACAGATTCGAACCCGTGCCCCAGAGAGGAGAGACGCCCCCTACCCCCGCCAGCCCAGAATATTATTATTCACCTTACATAGCACTGTCCAGCAAAGCACTTCCCAAAGGAGGTCAGTGTCATCATCCCCACTGTACACATGGGGAAACTGAGGCAGAGGGTAGGGAAGGGATTTGCTCAAGGTCACCCAGTGGCAGAGCCAGACATAGACCTCCAGTCTGCTGCATCCCAGTTCAGTGCTTTACCCACTAGGCCACACTGCCTCCCTTGAATCATAGAATCATAGAATATCAGAGTTGGAAGGGACCTCAGGAGGTCATTTAGTCCAACCCCCTGCTCAAAGCAGGACCAATCCCCAATTAAATCATCCCAGCCAGGGCTTTGTCAAGCCTGACCTTAAAAACTTCTAAGGAAGGAGATTCTACCACCTCCCTAGGTAACGCATTCCAGTGTTTCACCACCCTCCTAGTGAAAAAGTTTTTCCTAATATCCAACCTAAACCTCCCCCACTGCAACTTGAGACCATTACTCCTTGTCCTGTCATCTTCTAAAAGAAGACTCTGTGGCCATAGCTCGGGAGCGGCTTTCCCTCCACGCACTGCCAGGGGAAGCCATGAGATGTTTAGTATTGTCTGTCCCAAGTGTGAGGAGGCACGAGCCACCCCGGGTCCCACACAGGTGCCTCTGTCCAGATGGCACGAAGGCCGAGTGGGCCCATCAGCTTTGGTGCCCCTCTTGCGCCCCAACATTCAGAAGTCACTAGTCAGGCCTCAAAATCATGAGATTTGCTTAAAAAATCACAAGATTTTAATATTTGTTTGCATTCTGGCGTGGCTGTGTTTGGGAGGTGCGAGGTCTGGGGCTTCTCCTCCACGCCGAGGGTGGGCACTTTATCTAACGAAAACGAAGATTCTTCGTTACTGATCCCATTCCAACTCACCCACTGCTGAGCTCACCATGCAATGATGGGCGTTGGCAACGCTGGCCATTTAAGGGTTAAAGTGTGACAGGGTGTTGGTCTACCCTGGCACTAGAAGGGCAGCAGGAAGAGCAGCAGCCCCACAATTGAGTTGCCTTGGAAATTTGGGGGTGTGTGTGGAACCCTTATGTTTTCACCCCTTGCAAAAAATTTTCAAAAGCCAAAAATGTCTATGTGTGTGTGTGTGTGGTTTTTTTCATCCCCTCCCATCCACTTTCCAGTGGCAAATGAGAAAAGGACAAAGGGCAGAGAAATGGGGGAGGGAGGGGTAATTTTTCAAAGGCTTTTTTTAAATTGCTCATCAAAAACCTGAAATGTTTAGAAAGAAGCAAATTTTTTCTTCAACACTGTCAAGAAAAAGGCCAATTTACCAACAAAAAAGCTCAGGCTTTAGTTAAAAAAGGAGCGAAAGAAGCAGGGCTGAAATAGGTACAGAATATAATGAAAGGAGGGGGGTGCTCCTATTTGCCCCCCCTTCACCTGCCCCAGTGTTACAAGAACAATGGGACGCTCTGTGAAAGCAAATGTCAAGGAAAGTTACATAATTAGCCAGGGGAACTCACTGCCACTAGATGTCACTGACATTGCGAGCCTGGCAGGATTTAGACAAGGATGGTGGGGGTGTGGGAGCAAGGGTGTCAGGACAGAATTTAGAAAACAGGGCACAAGGCCACTGCTGACTGTCAGGATGAGGGAGATATGCCCCCGTCCCCCGAATGGCTAGGCAGCAGTTCTGCGGAAAAGGACCTAGGGGTGACAGTGGACGAGAAGCTGGATATGAGTCAGCAGTGTGCCCTTGTTGCCAAGGAGGCCAATGGCATTTTGGGATGTATAAGTAGGGGCATAGCGAGCAGATCGAGGGACGTGATCCTTCCCCTCTATTCGACATTGGTGAGGCCTCATCTGGAGTACTGTGTCCAGTTTTGGGCCCCACACTTCAAGAAGGATGTGGATAAATTGGAGAGAGTCCAGCGAAGGGCAACAAAAATGATTAGGGGACTGGAACACATGAGTTATGAGGAGAGGCTGAGGGAGCTGGGATTGTTTAGCCTGCAGAAGAGAAGAATGAGGGGGGATTTGATAGCTGCTTTCAACTACCTGAAAGGGGGTTCCAAAGAGGATGGCTCTAGACTGTTCTCAATGGTAGCAGATGACAGAACGAGGAGTAATGGTCTAAAGTTGCAGTGGGGGAGGTTTAGATTGGATATTAGGAAAAACTTTTTCACTAAGAGGGTGGTGAAACAGTGGAATGCGTTACCTAGGGAGGTGGTAGAATCTCCTTCCTTAGAGGTTTTTAAGGTCAGGCTTGACAAAGCCCTGGCTGGGATGATTTAACTGGGAATTGGTCCTGCTTTGAGCAGGGGGTTGGACTAGATGACCTTCTGGGGTCCCTTCCAACCCTGATATTCTATGATTCTATGATTCTATGACTGGTTATGTCATCATTAGCCACTAGAGGGGGTTCTTGCACCTTCCTCTGAAGTCGCTGGTGCTGGGGTGGCTGGCCCCATTGATCTGATTTGGGGAAGGAGGCAGCAGGGAGAGGGCAGGGTACTGGGCTAGATGGGTCCTGTGACGCTAGCAGACCAGGTGCCAGCTCATGCCCAGGCCTCACTGAACACTGACAAATGCAGAGCTTGACCCAGCCTGTGTGTTAGCCGTGTGACAACAGCTGCTGATCAGCGTGTGTGGAGTGTTTCAACTTGTGGAATTGCTTGCAGGATTGATCTCTCCCATAACCTCTGTAGCCCGTGGTATAAAGTCAGAATGAATGTTTGCATCATAAACCTCTGTAACTGCTCTACACCACTGAGTTTGCAAGGCAGCTTACGTCCACCTAACACTGCGTCTACACTAAAATTTGGCTCCCGCTGATGTAACTCACCTGCTTTGCCGACTTAATCATGCCACTTCCCCCAGTCAGCGTAGTTAGGTCAGTGTACATACTGCGTTGCTTACATCGACTGTCCCGCAATGCCCCACACCGACAGTACAATCGATACCACACACCACAGACACAAAGAGCCAGGTGTACACACACACAAGTGCTGTAACTACTGTGGCGGCTGCATGCAGGGCGATTTGATTTTGTAGTGTAGCCGTGGCCTGTGTAACTCCCCCAACAGGGGAGAAGCATGAATTAGTGTAAAGTGCTGGGCCTGCCCATTGAAACCAAACGAGCCATTGCGAAACATCTTACTGATTGCCTCTGTTGTTAGATATTTCACTGCATGTGTGTGTGTTCTCCCTGTGTGCTGCCCCAGCTCTGTGCAGACAGCCAGCACAGCAGACCTTGAGTGAACCGCCCAATGACCACAAGATCCGTTAAGGGACGAAGGCACCCGGCCAGGTTTATTGTTGACAAGGCATGCTAATAGCACCTGGCAGATTCTACGAGGATACTAAGACACGTATGCCTGTGACAATGGACACAGCTCAGTGAATGGCGGGACTTTCCATTGCCCCCTTGGCTGGACCAACACATTCTCTCAGAGATACCCTGATACAAACAAGCTGCCCCTCTGACTTAGATACTGCCCTCTGACCTGGCTAGTTATTGTCCATTTTTTTTTGTACATGTTGGTTTGATTAAAACATTTGTATTTATTACGTTGCTATTTGACCTTATCTTTTAGGAGGGCTCAGTGTGTTCCTGTTATCCTTGGGGAATGTTTTTGTGCCATTCTTGATATCGTGGTTTTTGTACCACGCTTCTGGAATGTGTTTCTGTGAGTCCTTTGTGGCGAGCACTGTCCAGGACTGCGCGTTTCTGCACGATCAGCGCTGGGCTGGCCAGATTCTGGGAACGTGCAAGTGGGCAGGGCCTGATGTTTGCTCACAGCAGGGAGAGGGGATACTGGGCTGGATGGGCCCTGTAGGAACCAGCCAGGCTGAGTTTCCTGCAGGGCAGAGGGAGGTGAGTGGGCCTCGTTAGATGCAGCCTGGGGGGCTGGCTGTGGTGAGGGGGTCTTGGGCTTTTGGGGGGTTCTCTGCAACAAGCTGTCTCTGTGACTGATGCTGATCACACTACGCTGCCCCCTTCTTAAAGCCCAGCCCAGCCCAGCCCAGCAGCTGGAGCCCACCCAGTAATTAGGAAATGAGATTTAATTTCAGGCAACAAAATGCCACGAAAGTGGCGGGTGAGCCGGCTTTGGGCTGTGAGGTAAGATGATAAGCAGCATCACACGGGCTGGTTGGTTGCATAATTGTGAACTTGGCTCAGGCTGGTCGCCTTCCCCACCCCCGCCCAGCCCTGGAGGTTGGGGGCCGACTCTGGGGAGGGCTGGGGAACGAGATGCTGGGTCCCTGCCCGGGAGAAGGGGTTTGCGCTGGGCATCATTCTGGGATTGCTCAGCCCCCAGCATGGCCTGGCCCAGGGCAGGGACCCAGCAGTCCATACCCACAAGGGATGGGCAGGTTGGGGACAGGGCTAGCTCAGCCTGGGTTTGGTGAACTCTGATCTTTAGACAATATTTCCCCTAGGGCCCATTGGATGCACCCGTACTGCCTACAGGGGGCACTGCTGCTGCATGGGGGTATCACCCACCCGCATCTCCTGCCTCCCACTGCCCCACCCCAAATCACCCCCTGGCACCTCCACCCATGCACTGTATACAGCTTGCAGTTACTGTAAACCTCTCCCCCTCCCTGCTACCCCCACTGCCTCCCCCAGCCCTGCTGTAAGCCCCCCAAGTCACCCCGCTCTGCCCCAAACAATCTCCCTCCAGCAGGGTCTGCATGCAGGTCTCTGCAGGATGAGCTCTTCTGCAAGCCTGGTGCAGCTTCACCTGTCCCTGGGTCCCAGCTCCGCTCTAGTCATGATCCCCCCAATCCAGGCCCAAAGGTCTTGGGGGCCCTGGCACAGCTGGCACTGGGAGACAGGGGCATCTTGGCACCCCATTCCCACCAGCCCCCAGGGCTGGGACCAGCACAGTGATCAGCTCCCCCAGGCCCACTGCATGGGCTGATGCGTGCAGCCCTCTCCAGCTGCCCTCACCAGGGCCTGGGGCAGAGCATGGCAGAGCCAGGGCAGAGGGGCTGGGCCTGTCTGCTGGACCCACCCTCCCTCCTGGCACCGACCAGGCCCATGGCCAGCTGTCTCAGGCCTGCACCCCCCTCCTGCTTCTGGGGGCAGGCTGAGGGGTACAGTGTGTGTGGCTGGGGTGCCCCTTGCTCAAGGTGCAGGCCCGGGGTGCACACGGAGCCCCAGTGGCAGCCCAGCTGTAAGGGCAGCCATGGGGGGAGCTGGCGAGCCCACAGTCGGGCAGGTGTCTCCACCGGAGCTTTTTAATTCCGCGCCCCCAATTCGCCGCCCACCTGCCTGGCAGCCGCGCAGCAATTATCCAAATGGCTGTTAATTGCGGCTGATAATTCCCCACGGGGATCAGGGATGGAAAGCTCCGCAGCTGAGCAGATTGGGGCTGGGCCCAAGCAGCAGATCCCAGGTGCCAGGGTCTCTCACCCCGTCCACAGCAGGCACGCAGTGCTGGCCGTGCTGGTGTGCCCAGCAGGGAGACAGGAGCTGGCCCAGGGGGAGGGGAAACGGGGCCTGCTGGGCTCTACGGGACTGACCTGTGCCGGGGCACGTTCCCCAGCAGGCTGCGTGTGCAATTATTAGCAGGAGTATGGGGGGAGAGAAGGATGGGCAGAGCCAGGGGGGCTGGGAGGCAGGACTCCTGGGTTCTGTGCTGAGCTCTGGGAGGGGAGTAGGGTCATAATCATAGAGTCATAGAATCATAGAATATCAGGGTTGGAAGGGACCCCAGAAGGTCATCTAGTCCAACCCCCTGCTTGAAGCAGGACCAATTCCCAGTTAAATCATCCCAGCCAGGGCTTTGTCAAGCCTGACCTTAAAAACCTCTAAGGAAGGAGATTCTACCACCTCCCTAGGTAACGCATTCCAGTGTTTCACCACCCTCCTAGTGAAAAAGTTTTTCCTAATATCCAATCTAAACCTCCCCCACTGCAACTTGGGTCTAGGGGTTAGATCAGGGGCTGGGAGGCAGGACTCCTGGGTTCCATGCCCAGCTCTGCCCCCAAATCCATGTGAGTCACTCCCGCTCTGGGTGCCTGTTATTGAGGTTTCGTGTCACATGGGTGCTGCTGGGCATTTTCCAAGCCCCCTGGGGGGCTGGGATCGTCTTTTGCCAAGCCTGGGGCACTCTGAGGCTGGCAGGTGCGGGGGAGCCATGGCAGGGTGAGATGGGTAGGGGCACAGGAGGGGTGCAATGCAGAGTCTGGGCTGCAGGGGGGCGCATAGGCTGAGAGTGTCTGACCTGGCTGGTCCCCTCCTGCTGCGGAGAGGAACTGCATTTTCTCCCTCTGCCTGTCTCCCACCCAGGGCAGCCCCCAGCTGGGCTGGGAAGCAGCTGCCTGCCCTCCCGTGAACCAGCCAGGGGCACTGGGCTTGAAGGGGTGCTAGCCTAACGTGGCCTAGGCCAGGCCCAGATGATCACAAACAGGGCGCGCCCAGCCAGGCCATCCCTGCGCCGAACCTGGCTCAGCCCAGGCCCCAACCCATGGCTACATGGCCAAGTCAGTGCCCTCCAGCCCCCGGCCCTCCCCAGCTGCCTGCAATAGCTGTGCTGCTCCCCCCCCTCCACCCCTCCCGCCCCAACTGGCCTGGCTGGGACACCGCAGGTCAGGGCGGGAGGGGTCACAGGCAACCAGAGCAGTGACTCTGTGCATCCCGAAAATCTCCCAGGACCAGGGTAAGCTGGGTTTGGTCCTTGGCACAGCACAGCTCACAGGCCTGAAGCCTCCTTCCCACCTCATGGGGTGCGTGACCATGTGTGGCTGGCTGAGTGCCCCCTGGGCACCAAGGGAGCAGGGGATGGGCTGGGAGAGGGCAGGAGGGGTCACAGCCTGCGAGCAGATTGAGAGGAGAAGTTAGACAACCCCAACCCTCATGAGTGATGGGTCTGATCCCCCACCACGGTCACCCCTGCTCTGGGCCCTGATCCCCCATAATACTCCTCCGGGACCTGGGGCAGGTCCTTGACCTGGCACTGGTCTCTCACTGTCTCCAGCTGGTGGGGGTGGGGTTGCTGAGGGCGCTAACCCCCATGCCCAGTGACTACAGAGGCAGGACGAGTCTCCGAGCTGAGCCGGGGGAGCAGGGTGCGGGAAGGGTAGGAGAATGGGGCTCTCTCACAGCCCCTCCTTGGCTCCTTTCACCCTCCAACAAGGAGGGGGGTGGGGACACTGCCACTGCACCCCCAGCTGTTGGCACAGGCTAGAGGGTGCCAGAGGGGAGCCCTGGCCTGGCTGGTGGGACGAGCCTACACAGCTGCTCACACAATGCAGGTGCCAGCCAGGGCCCCAAGGGCTGGGGGCCAGCAGCAGCCGGGGTGGCGGGACCCTGGGGCAGCTCTAGGCACAGGAGGATGGAGGAGGTGGGGGTTGGGGCAAAGGCCAAGCCCTAGAGGGGGACCAAGGAGGCAGGTGTTCTGTCCCACATCTGAGAGGGAAGCAGGGGCTAGTGGTTAGAGCAGGGGCTGGGACGCAGAGGGCTGGGTTCCAGCGCTGATTCTGGGAGGGGCAGGGGCTGGGTGGGTATGGTTCCCTGTGGGGCCAGCCTGGGGGCTGGGCCCTGGTGCTCGCTCAGTGCCTGTCCCAACCCCACACTTGATGGGGATCCCATAGCTAGCTTGGGGGAACTCCTGAGGCTCCCTCCTGGTCCCCCTGGCACACGGACCAGAGGCAGAACAAGGCACTAGGAGCAGGGGGACACAGGGAACTGTGGAGGTTCTGGGGCATGGCTGGGTGAGCCAGCACTGCACCAGCAGGGGGCGACCACAGGCCAGAGCAGAGCTGCCCCCAGGCCCTGGTCCAACAGTGAAAGGAGCAGCCACTGCCCCACCCTGCTCCTGGGTGCGGGGAGGCAGCGCTGGCCTGGTGACTCGGAGCCAGGACGCCTGGGACCTGCAGCAGGGCTGGAGGGGGAGTTGGGGAGATCCCGCTCCCTGGGCCCTCAGCCACCTGCCCCGCCCTGTGCCCTCCCTTCCCCTGCCTGTGAACAGCAGCAGAGACCTCGGCCAGCCTTTGGCAATGCACTTCATTGGCCCAGGCACATGCCCAGCAGGGCAGTAGCCGGGGGCAGGGCCAGCACTGACTTTGTGATAATGGGTGGGGGAGGGGCAGGGGCTCAGAGCTGCGAACAAACAAACTCTCCCCCTGCGCCCCCCACCCCCTGGAGGTCACTCCCAGTAAAGGAGGTCACTGCCTTTACCTGGGATCACTCCTGCCAGCGCTTGCCCCAGCACAGCCCGCCTGGCAGGCAAGAGGGAGAGGATCTCTAGGGCCCATGGGATTCAGGGGGTGAGGCTTGGCTCAGGGCTTGATCAGACCCAAGGGGGCTGGAGCTGGCTGCCTCAGATGGAGCTGGGGCTCCAGGTGCCCAGGGCGTGGCTCTGATACCCAGGGAAAGGCAGTGGGGAGGTGTCTGCACTGGGCAGGGGCATTTGATCCAGGCCCATCAGGTGGCGAGCCCGCTCTGCCCTGCTGCTAGGGTGACCAGACAGCAAGTGTGAAAAATAGGGACAAGGGGTGGGGGGTAATAAGAGCCTAGATAAGAAAAAGCTCCGAATATCAGGACTCTCCCTATAAAATCGGGACATCTGGTCACTCTACCTGCTCCTGACCAACCCTGGACACGCCTCCTACGCAGTCCTGGCTCCACCCCCACTTACTTGGGCACTCTGACTGCAACTCCTGCTAGGACCCCTCCCCCCTTCGGGAGCCGAGGTCCCCACTGGGGGACAGGGCCAAGAGGCCAGGGTGCCAGGCTGTGATGGGAGGGGTGCAGGGACCAGGGCTGGGCCAGCACCCCAAGGCGGTGAATGGGGATGATATGGGGGCAGAAGGGGGGGTTCTCTTTAATCCTTTGCAGACTGGACAGACACAGCTTGGGGCTCAGTGGCTGGGTCACAACCGCCCCAAAGCCAGATGGTGGTAGCAGCCTCTGCGTGCCCCGCATCACTAGCGGAGGGCTGACAGGAGGGGGAGGGGGAGGTGCTGTGCTTTGGGTCCCAGGCAGGGGAGGTAGGAATGGCTGAAGCTGGTAGATAATGGAGCCAGACTCTGCCCCTACCCCATCGGGGGCAGGGTGGCCACAGGGCACAAAGGGTGACAGCCCTAGAGGCTGTGCCAGAGGGAGGGAGCCTGGCCTGCCCTCTGCCCTAACAGCCAAGGAGTCATTCCCCCCCCCCAAGAACTGACACCGCAGCCAGGAGTAGGGGGGAAGGTGCCTTGTTGAGAAGAGGAGGTGGAGCTGGGGACAGCGAGCTGGAGCTGTGGGGGGCAGAGTCTCTGGGGGGAGGGGGCTGCCTCTAGGCCTCCTCGGGGTCCAGCTGGTTGAGGGTTTGGATGTCATCCAGGAAGCGCTTGGGGGTCAGGATGTGACTGGAACCTGGGGGAGAGAGAGGTGGTTGGCAGCGGTCGGCACAGTGGCGCGGGTATGAGGCTGGCATCACCATCACCCCCATTTTTGCAGCTGGACCCTGCTCTAGTGCAGGAGGGGAGGGACTCTCTCCTACCCCCTGTTGTTGTACCAATAAAATAAAAACCAGCAGGATCTTATTAAAGGGAAAAGGCAAAATGCCACATTTATTGTAAATATAATAAAGAAATATAAAACTCACACTGTCCTATCGTTACTTATTCCTTACTTAATTATATATATATCTATATATTCATTCATTCATTCATTCATACCAGTTCTGCATAGGGGTTTATAGTTACCAGCCTAGAGGTTGCTCGTGACAGGGTACCGGCCAGGTAACCTGTACACGAGAGTGGAGCCGAGTCCATGTCAGATGCGCATCCGATGCTCCTGAAGGGTAGTGGCAGAACTGGAGACTCAAAGTTCTCAGTCCTTAGTGTCCATTTTTATAGGAATTTCTTCCTATGCCAGTCCGTGGAATTTGCTTTGTCATATTGTTAGTCATGACTGCTCCAGGACGGCTGTCAGGTGCTCATCAGCTTTCTTCATCCTTTGAATTGGTCGGGTGGATCCCAGTTTGCCCTCCGGTGGGGTTCTCTGGTTGTCTCCACCTGGCGTCTTCTTCGGCCAATCGATGTTAAATTCCTAGGCTGGCACTTCCCTGTTTATTCAAAACCCACCATTCATTCACATACATTCCTTACTTTAATAAAAAAAACACATTTCTCATTTCACCGAGTATTGTTATTTTATTTGAGACTCCCTGTCTCTTGACATTCCTTCGGTATTGCCTTTCTTTTATTATACAAAGGTGTTATTTATTTGAGACTCCCCGTTTTTTTAACATTCCTGATCCAAACTATAGAAGGTGGGAGTCTCTATGTGACATTTCTATGAGCGCCGCTCCAATTCGCGGTTCTTCATGGGTGTTACAAACAAGCATGTCAATCTCCATTACAAAGTATCCGTTTGCAAAGTAGAGCCAATTGAACATAAAGTGAAGTTAGTTAAAAAGCATGTCAATCTCCATTACAATCAATGGAAAGCGCCAATACAGAGAAAGCAGAGTCAATTAAGCCGTTTAGTTTTACAAGCGTCCATCTTAATAACAAGTGAGAAAGTATCAATTCAGAGTCAATATGAGCGGTTAGGTTTTCCACCCGTCCATCTTAATAACAAGTGAGAGAAAGTATCAATTTAGAGAAAGCAAAGCCAATTGAGCGGTTTGCAAGGTACGGTTTGCAAGCTTTAATACAGAATTGTAAATCAATATTGCAGATTTACAATTATGTCAAAAAGAAGAATTATAAATGCAGATTTAATAAATATTATAAATCAATATTGCAGGTTTACAATTTCTTATGAACAGAATCACAAATATTGGAATATGCCTACACTGTGGCCTGGCACCGCACCCCTCGTGCCGCTGTACCCTGCACAGCCAGGCAAGAATCCCCGCGCTGACAGTGTTCCTCACCCTTGGGTCTTCGAGGGGTGTGTGCAGGGGGTGAACCATATCCCTATGGGAGTTACTGGGGGTGTCTGACTGGGCCCCCACACATGGTCCCTGGGCAATGAAGGCCTGGGGAGCCAGCGGCCAGGAGATCAGGTGGCTAGATACAGGCCTTGTGGGACAAGCACATCTGTTCCCAGACCCCTGGGTGCGGGAGGACAGAGGGTAGCATGGGCCCCCTGTGGGTGCTGGGCAGGCAGTTTTAGGGTCTCCCCCACCCAGGGGGTCCCAACTGTCCCTGACCTGGGCATTCCAGCCACCCTTCCCCCCAGGACTCGCCCTACTCACCGATCACCACCTCCCACTTGCCCCTGGTGGCCGGGGTCAATTCGTAGGCGCAGCGCATCTCAGACATGGACACCCCACCCAGCACGTAGATGATGAGGCGCGGGCCCATCTGGTACTCAGTCGCTGGCTTGTTCTTGTGCCAATGCCTGAAGCGGGAGCTGGGGGAGAGAGGGGCAGTGTGGATACCAGGGGCTCGCTGAGGGAATGCCAGGTGTAGGGGTGGGCACTGCCCAAAGCGGGGGCTGGGGGGAGAGAGGGGCAGTGTGGATACTAGGGGCTCGCTGAGGGAATGCCGCATGGAAGGGCAGGGCCTGGAGGAGGATGGGAGGCAGAAGGGAGTAGGGGAGGGTGGCACCTGCCCTGGGCTGGGGGTGCTGTCTAAAGCTCGTCCAGTCCCTTTCCTCTATCCTGGACCCTGGTGTGTTGAGGGACTGCTGGGGCGTGGGGGACACGGTAAGAGGGGTCCAGGGCTCCAGGCTCTTGGGCACCCCCTCCCCTGCAGAGGACAGGGCCCTGGCCATGCACTCCCAGGCACAGAGGCTCCCACACCCTGGGGTGTGTGTGTCAGGGCTCTGCTGTCCACAGCCCAGCCAGGCTCAGCCTTACCTGACAGCAGCCTGGGAGCTGGTGGTAGGGACCGGGTCTGACACGAAGGGCCACAGACTCTTGTCCAGTTTGTCCTCAAGGATGTCCTGGCAGGGGAGGACAGATCAGCAGGGGCCAAGCAGCAGGAACCTCTGACCTGGTGGCCAAGCCAGGCCCCATTGGGGCGGAGGGGCTGAGATGGCTCCTCACTCAATGATTGACAGTCCCTGGGGGGGAGCAGCCTGGGGCCCACTTTCCAGGGTGGGGCATGGGGAGCCAGCAAAGAGCACGCTGACTCCTCCAGTGATGCCCCCAACTCTCCACATCCCCCTCAGCTGCTCAGTGCCCTGCTGTGACCTGCCTACCCATCCACCGTTATGGGGAGGGCAGAGACCTCCTGCAGCCGGATCCAGGGCCCCTCACTTGGGGTGGGGGAGGCAGGGGGCTGCCCTCAGTGCCCCTTCCCTGCTGCGGGCAGATCCAGGCCCTGCCTCTTGCTCCATGAGGTGTGTCCCAGCCACGCAGGGGGCCCAGGCTATGATACATCCTAATGCCACATAATAGGGGCTTTTACATTAGTCCGCTGCTTTGACTTGTACAGGGAAGCTTAAGGCCTGCCAAGCTGTGGCTGGCGCAGAAGGGGGCGCCCCTGATTGGATTATGCATGGGACTGAGGTTACTGCAACTACCTGCCCCAAAATCCCACAGGAGGAACCATCACAATGCTGGAACAGGGGCCTGGGAGCCTCCCACCTCTGATCTGCCAGGGACAGGAGCTCTGGTCGGGGGGTTAATTCTTGGCCTGGAGGAGCCCCAAGCCAGTAGGTTGAAGGCAACTAAGTGTGCCCCCCACCCCCTTGAGGAGTGCCCCACAGGACTGGGTGATGAGGGGCTCAGCCCCCAGTAAGGGTGGGGGGAAGGAGTGACCATGTCACCTTTCACAAGCTAAGCAGGTTTGGGCCCAGGCAGTGCTTGGATAGGAGACCTCTAAGGAAAAGCCACTGGGTGCTGGGAGGTGCGAGTGAGTCAGCAGAGGGTGCTCTATGACCCCAGGGAGTGGGCAGGGGGCTCTGCAGGGGGTGCTCTCCCCGGTCAGTCAGTGACCAGTACTGTGCTGCAGGAGTTCATCCTTTAGATGAACGTCACACAGCTGCTCCTCACTGGAGGTTAGACCAAGGACCCTGCCAGCCATTCAGATTCCAATGCCAGTCACGACAGTGTGCTGCCTGGATCCTCTGCACTTCCAGCCCCACACACTGATCACCTCCTGCCCTAGACTCTTGGGCAGCGCTGCTGGGCGGCTGTTAACAGCTGCCTGCCACTCCTTAGGAAGAATTCAGCCCTGGTGAGGAACCCCTGTATATACTGCCCATACCCCACCCCAGAGCTGGCAGCATCTCAGCACCGGGTAAGACAACTCCCCTGCACTCGTGTCTATGATTTAAGACCCCTAAGGATGGCAGCAGGAGAGGACTCGCTGATGAGCCCCTCACATGGCTAGAGCCCTGCGCAGATACAAAAATGTGGATGTGCATCAGCCTGCGATCCACAAGCCGCCTTTTACCTGTATCCGCATCCACACCGACAGCAGCTAGCGAGGGTGGGGAAGGGGTCTTGCAGGGAAGAGGCAGTGTGGAGGGGGCAGGGTCTCTAGGAGAAGGGGCAGCTTGGAGGGGGTGGGGTCTCGAGAAGGGGCAGTGTGGGGGCGGGGTCTTGAGGAGAAGGGGCAGTGTGGAGGGGGTGGGGGCTGGGGGGGGAAGGGGTTTCTCATCACGTGCCGCTCCTGGGGGGTCACGAGTGTACACGGCAGCAGCAGAGCATGTTGCATCACAGTGGGGTGGAGGGGTGGGGTGCCGGGGCCTCACCCTCTCCAATCCCAAATCCTGCTGCTCAGGAGCTGGTGGGGACACTGGTGCTGCTCGAGCTGCTGGACAGGAAGCCGCGCGGTGGGGCGAGTGGGTGCCGGACAGCCCCAACTCCGACGTGTTGCCTAGCCACTGGCTGTGGGCCGGCGGCCCCGAGTGCCCTGCGTCCCCCGGGCTGCCTGAGCCAGATGCCGCGGGCCAGGCGCTGCTGGGGAGTACAGCCCTGCACGGTTGTATCTGCAGCCAATCCACTATCCGCAGAAATGGGGCACGGATATGCAGGGCTCTACACATGGCTGCCCCCAAACCACCCCCTTGGGCCCAGCCTGCCAGGTGTGACCCCAGTCCCCAAGGCCAGGAAGCAGATGGCCCGGTACCTCCATGATGTCCTTGAGCATGGGGATCCAGTGGGAGAGCTGGTAGCTGGACTCCAGCCGCGCTTTCCTCTTCGGTCGCAGCTGCCTGCTCTGGGGGAGGAAGGGAGAGGGGGTGAGAGGCAGCAGGGAGGAGGTGCGGGCTGGGAACGGGGGCAGACAGGGAGAGCGTGGCCTACCTGAGTCGCGCCAGCCAGGCTGGCAGGGGAGAGGCAGAGAAAACAGAATGGATCACTGAGTGAGAGAGAGAGAGAGAGAGAGAGAGACTGATGGGAGAACAGAGCTGCTTCCCCTCATTCGCCGCATGGCCACCCCAAGCAGTGGTCACCAGCTCCAGCTCGCTGGCGATCTGAGGTCCTGACTCCCAGTATCCTCTGCCAGGGCAGAAGAAGTCACCCCAGATGGGGAGTAACTCGGGGTCACCCTCCTATGGGGAGGGCGTCACCCCACTGTACAGGGACAGAGGCCACCTCTGTGCTGGGAGTAGGTCACTGCCATAGGGCGGCACCTCCAGGATGGCCTGGGCTCCCCTGTGCAGCACAGATCTGCCCCCTGGCATGAGTACAGCTGCTGGCCCCTGGCTCCAGTCCCTTACCCCAGGCGTGAGAGAGATGCCCAGGAACAGCATGTTGTGGATGATGTCTCTCTGCTGCTGGATGTTGGCATGCTGGATCAGCTTGGTGAGGTTCTCCTTGTCCACACCTGCACGGGGACAGACAGGTCAGCCCTAGCACCCCTGGGACGCACCCACAGCCCAGGCACACGAGTCCGTGGCCCCAGGAGTCCTAGTTCCCCGATCAAATCCTGAGATCCTGCTCTTCCCACCCCTCTCAGAGCTGGGGGTAAACCCAGGAGTCCTGGCTCCCAGGCCCCCTCTATCCCACTAGACCCCACTGCCCTCCCAGAGCTGAGCATAAAACCCAGGAGTCCTGGCTCCCAGAACCATCCGCTCTAACCCACTGAACCCCACCCAGTTAATGATCGAATTTAGGTTCTTGCTGCTCCTCCCTCAACAGGTTCTCTCGGGCGCTGGGGTCAGGGGTCTCTCTAGTTCCCCCTGGCAGTGCAATGGGAGCCCCCGTCCCCCTGATCTGGGCTATTCCTATTCCTGCCTCTGCCACCTACTCCTGGCATGCTGCTCCATGCCTCAGTTTCCCCCGTGTAACATGGGGATAGTGCTTTCACCTGTGACAGGGAGGCTTGGCAAGAGCCTCAGGAATATCCCTGGGGGGACTCAACGGGAGTCACATCAGCAGGGTGTGCACAGAGCAGGATTTTCCCTCCCCAGTGCCGCTATCAGCTCCTGAGAATAGCCCAGATCAGACTGGGGCTGCAGGCTGGAGCCAGCTCTGCTGCAGCAAGTAGCTCCGGTGGTTAACAAGCATGCTGTCAGTCTCTTCCCTGGGTAGATGGTTTGGGCAGCCAGGTGTGTGCCAGGCTCCCCTCTGGAGGCAGGCCTGTACTGCCAGCTGTGAGTTACAGAGCATCTGTGCCATGGGAGCCAGCTATCCCAGAGGGGGCCCCCCTGCCCGAGATTGGTAGCATTATCTCCCTTTTACAGATGTGGAAACTGAGGGGTAAATAGGGGAGGTGACTTGCCCAGAAGGGCTGTGGCCATTAATCCAGCCACACAGGGAATGCTATTGTTCTGCCAACCCCTCAGGATCTCCAAGGGGGTCTAGACCCCACCCCTCCCCCCGCCAGGATCTCCGAGCAGGTTCTAAATCACTCCTCCCTCCTTCTACTTCTCATGTGCTCCCCCGCGGCTCTGTCCCATGGCAAGGGCGTGGCCAGCACAGCTCGCTCACCTCTCCCATGCTGGGCTCATATGCCTTGAACGCCTTGAGTTTGGCCAGCACAGCGTGCACCAAGTGGAAGTTATCTTCATGGTCCCTGCAGCAAAGACAAACCCTGTGGGTCAGAAACAGCTCCTCCCCCAGGGGCACATGCACTTCCTGTAGGAGGTAACCAGGTACCCTCGCCCTTTGGGCACACTCACTTCCTGTAGAGGATGGCTGGGTACTTCTCCATGGCACACTCACTTCCTATAGGGGATACCTGGGTACCCTTTCCCCTGGGCACACTCACTTCCTGTAGTGGATGGCTGGATACTCCTCCAGGGTTTCACACAATGTGGCAATCTGCTCTGCCAGATTCTCCATCTGCTTGTTCTTTTCGAAAAAGCGGTAGGGGCTGAACCAGTTGTGGAAGCTCTATGGCCTGTCCAGGGAGTACACCTTGGGGACAGGGGAGAGCAGAGATCAGACCCCAGTGCCAACTGCTTGCAGCCAGGCCAGCTGTGCCCCATAGACGCGCTGTTGGATCAGGCCAGCCTGGTGGAGCTGTAGCGAGCCCCTAGTGAGGAAGAGATCCCTTTGCCAGTGCCACTCCTGTTGTGGTAGAGGGATAGCGAGCCAGAGATTCATGTACCAGCCTGGGATAAAGATGCCCCAGGTTCAGGTCCTTACTTGGCTGCAGACTCCCAGGTGTCCTCAATGTTGGGGGAAGGGGCTTGGCGACGCTTCTCGTCTGGCGAAAGCCCCAGCATAGCCACGGGCAAACCCGGCATCAAGGCGCGTCTGCCGCTGTCGCTTATTTCACTGGCCGAACAGAACGAGCCATGGGGACAAAAGTGCTTGGACACCAATAAATAGTATCGGCCCATGAAGGGTTTGCTGGCGCAACGGGACGGGTGAGCCAGCATAGCCTCCTGACGGACACTCAGCTTCTACCAGCCAAAGCTTCTCTTGGCACAGCTGGCACCGGTACCCCAGATGAAATCAGCTAGAGTGGCGAAAGGACTGCTTTGCCAGCGTAACGGCACCTACCCAGGGGCTCTGCCACCACAGCTGCATCAGTTACAGGGGGATTTTTTCTCTCATGTCCCCGTAACAAACCCATACCAACAAAGCTTTTGTATGTAGACCAGGCTCATGTCTCTCTGTGCCTCAGTTTCCCCATCAATGCAATGGGGCTGACACCCCAGTCCTGCCCCTCAGGGGCAGGAGGGGGGAAATCCACTGATGACACAAGGAGGGGATGGGGTGGTTGGGTGAAGGGCAGGCGTGTAGAGTATCGGGCTGTCTTGCAGGCCTAGTATAAACCACCAGTAAGAGCTGGTAAAGCCAGGGAGGCAGGGCCCTCCTCCCCCATACATCTACCATCCCCACCAGGTGCAAGCCAGCGATTCCAGGTCTCACAGGGTGTGAGCAGCCAGCTAGTCCCTGCTGCCCTGTGCTGGCGTCAAACCCGGGGCCCTAGAAGGGAAAGGTTCCCCCGCCAAGCCACATGAACCACTAAGGGTGGGGTGTCGTACGTCACCATCCGCCGCGCGGACCTGCTCCTCCAAAGCCCGGCCACCCCTCACCCGGCTCTCGTAAGGCAGGAAGGCCATGTTGATCTCCTTGAGGGTTTTGATGACCTTGGTGATCCGTGACTTCCTCAGCTCCTTGAACAGAGGCTCAGGACAGGCTGCAAGGCAGAGGCAGTGGGTGGGAGTGACAGGCACAGGGCTCAGGACCCCCAGCACAGCACCAGCCCCCACGGACGGGGCCAGACCGGGCACAGCAGGGGCAGTAGTGCTGCACGCCTGTGGGGAACCTGGGCGAGCCAGCAGGGCCACACAGGAGTCAACGATGAGTCCAGCCCCCCCGAACCAGAGTCATGCCGGGTTCTTGCCTTCTGCAGCATCAGCAGCGAGGGGGAGCCACAATCTCTCCTACGCAGCCCCTGTCTCACACCCTGCCCTCAGCCCCCCGGCAGGGCTGAGTGACCAGAGTGTACAACATAGGATGATGCACAAGGAGGAACAGGGACTTGGGCTCCCCCTGCCGCTGTAATGGGGAGAAGCAGATCTGACCCTGACACACTGGGTATTCTGGTGCTGTCCCATCCCCCCACCGAGTTGGGACTGATGGAGCAATGCATGCTGGGAATGGTAGCCAGAGGCCTCCTTTCTGGGCACATGCTGCAGGTGTCTGTGAGCCGTGCTGGCTGGAGGCAGGCCCGTGGGGGAGAAGGGGGGGAAGGGATAGGTGGCGTCATAGAATCATAGAATATCAGGGTTGGAAGGGACCCCAGAAGGTCATCTAGTCCAACCCCCTGCTCGAAGCAGGACCAATTCCCAGTTAAATCATCTCAGCCAGGGCTTTGTCAAGCCTGACCTCATTCGGTCTGGCCTGCTGGGGCTGCATCCCCTGCAGGAGGGCAGAGCATAATCAGGGTGCTGCGCACTGGCCTGCCGGCAGAGAGAGTCTCCCCCACCCCCAGGCTCCAGTGTGCCGCTGTCCAGGCTCCCAGCTGGGGGATCCCCCGACCCCCGATACTCACGGCTGAGGAAGAAGACGTGAACTGCCTTGTAGTTGAAGGTGGGGGTGCCCTGGAAGTCATTGATCAAAGCCTGCACCGACTGCAAAGGGGGAAGAAAGGGTGTGTCAGCACCTGCCGAGGCCCCTCCCTGCTGCTCAAATGGCCCAGCCCATGCCCAGCCCCTGGGGACTCAGGGCCTAGCATGATGCCATCAGGAGGTGGGCTGGTTTTTACCCCCCTGGCTCTGGGCTCCCTCCCCACCTGGAGCAGGGCTTGTCCCCATGTGCCCGGGACATCCTTAGGGCCCAGTCATGTCTCTCGCTGCCACAGAAGTGTCCATGCCCGGCCACAGATGGGGCCTGGCATTGCCTTGCTGCTGAACTAAGTGGGCTCTGAGCAGTGCCCAGGGAACAGCCGGCCGAGCAGCAATCCCAGGCAACTACCATCAGGACCCCCTCCCTCCCCGGGCGCCATGCTGGGCACCTGCAGCTTCGCCACGCCAGCTAGCCTGGCAGGGTGTTTGGAACCTGTTCAGACCCCTCGACCAGCCATTGTGACAGGTGAGAACCTGGCTGCCCTGTCCCAAGCCCCAGGCCCCAGCTTGCAGTCCTCTCCTACAGCGCTCCCTCCGCGGGCAGCCCCTGCGGGTTCTGGGCTTCACCCTGCTCTGCCAGCGCCCCCTGCCCCTGGTCTCCCTCCACTCACCTTGCTGCTGCAGATGCAGGAGCCTCCTCCCCAACAGCCCCTGCTCCCTGAGCCTCTGCCTCATCGAGTCTCCTTCGCTTTGAGTCTCAGCTGAGGTCGCCTCTCTCCGCCTGCTGCACCTGCCCATCCAATCCCCACAGGATTGCACTGCGGAGAGGTCTGGGGGACAGTCTGTGCCTCACGTGGCAAAGAACATGAAGCCCAGCTCCGGGGAAGCAGCCTCCTAGGGAGCCCCTACTGGCCCCATTCCCATCCTGACGTTGTGCTGCGCACAGAGAAATGGAACAAGGGGAGTCTCCGTGTTCCCCTAGGAAAGCCCTGTAGGCCATTGGCCCAACATCTCCACCACCTTCCTGCCGTGCCGAATGCTCCCTCTGCCGCACCGGCCTAACCCGCTGCTCCACATCCCCCGGCCCAGTCCATGCCGGGGGCTCAATAACCTGCCTGGCCAATGGTGCATACTGCCCCATGCTTGGCACTCTCCTGCTCCTCCTCCCACCCAGGCTGATTCACTGGTCCCAGTGGTCTGATCCGGTGTGTGTGTGTGGGGGAGATATGGGGCTAGCTGGACAAGCTGGGTCTGATCCAGCGCGGTGGGAAGGCAGACATACCCAAGCCTAGCTGGGGACGGATGATGGGCTAGACAGAGCAGGGATCTGATCCAGCCTGGAAAAGCTCAGGTTCCTAATGAATCTCAAGAGGCTGGAGGGGGAGGAGCATGATATATGGATACAGCATATCCCCAGGGGGACACCAGGGCAACAGGTTCGGCCTGCTTACCTTCCATTCTCTTTCCTTCTTCACGAGGACAACGCTGAGGATCTCTGCGAGGGAAAGAGACGGGGATTAGTGGTGGGGCTCAGACGGGACGGCTGTGCCCTGAGCCAGGACCCACTGGCTGGTGGAAGGACGCCTCGGGGAAGTGGCTCAGAGGCTGCTTTCAGGCCAGATAGTGTTGTGCTCCTAGCAGAGCCCCCAGTCAGCGATCGTGGTGGGGTGACAGGCTAGATGGGCCATGGGTCTGATCCCCCTTCCTTTCTGCCAGGCTGGATACGAGCGCAGCTGAACTAAGGATCTGGCCCCGTGCAGGAAGAAAACAGATCCTGTCCAGCACCTCTTGACTGGAGGGGATCCAGGGACCCTCACTGTGTATGGGGGACAGCAACACAACAAAGACTTCAAATTCTGAGTCCTGCACATAGAACCCCTCCAAGGCATGCCCCACTCAGGGAACTGCTGGCCTGTCTCCTGGGCACCTTCCACAGCCCAGCTAAGCAATTAGATAGTCAGCTCTTCGGGCCAAGCACCATCTTTTTGTTGGTGATGACTGGCGCTCCTGGGCACCACTGTAATACACCTAATGAATAATGTACAACGCCTTGCAAAATGGGGCCTTGGTCCATGACTGGGACTCCTGGGTGCTACCATAATACATCTGTTTGTTTTACCCCTACGAAGCACCTGATTCTGGCTGGCCCCGTAGGGCAATAGCCCCGAGACCCTGACCTGTGCTCTCACTCTCACTCCCACTCCCGGTAGCTGGTGTGCGTGAGTGCACTGCCCAACACACTATGTTTCCCCCATAACTCAAGCAATGCCTCTCCCTACCCCACCTCTAGCCCATCAGGACTTGGCTGCTTGGTCCTAATGAGGCTCCAGGGGCTATTCTGCACCAGGACGCGCTGGCCTCCCTGCTGCTTTCCTGCAGTCCTTTACACCTGCGGCATGCGGACGCCCCGTTCACTGGGGCACGTGGGGCTCGAGTGCACGGTAAGGGGCTGGCAGCACAGACTGGATCTAGACATGGCGAAGGCAGACACAAACCTGCTTTCTCCACGCATTTCGACCCTGAACTGCAGCTACACCCCCCCCTCCCCACGCCAGCCCTGGACTGCCCCCACCAGCTGTGCCAGTGCCCCTCACTACTGACTGGAGCCCTTGCTATCCCAGCCCTGGCTCCCACCCACTCCCAGCTCCGCCAGTGCCCCTCACTCCTGTCCACAGCCCCCTGCTATGCCAGCCCTGGTCTGTCCCCCACCAGCTCTGCCTCACTCCTGACCTGCAGCTATTCCAGTCCTGGGATCCCTGCCTCACGGCTCTGCAGATGCCCCTCACTCCTGACTGCAGCCCCCTGCTATCCCAGCCCTTTGCTTACCCCCCCCATTCCCAGCTCCACCAGTGCCCCTCACTCCTGACCCGCAGCTATTCCAGTCCTGGGTTCCCCCCCTCACAGCTCTCAGATGCCCTTCACTCCTGACCCGCAGCCCCCTGCTATTCCTGTTCAGAGACCCCTCTTGAACCAGGGCAGTATGGCCCACCCCAAGTATTCAGAAGTCACATGTCAGGCCCTCCTAATTGTGCGATTTAGTGAGGAAAAGCTAAGAGAAGAGCTAAGGGTTATTAGCACCACCGGCCGTCCTGAGCTGTGGGCCACTTTTGCTCTGTCCCAGTTCTGGGGGCAACCATGGAACATCAGAACTGAATCCACTTTGCAAGGGTCTTTTAAACCCCAGGTCTGTGGTCTGGATTTAGCCACAGGCCCCATCCACTGCAGCCTGGGCTGGAGATTCAGCAGTGGGTTGGGCTTCTGAAGTAACAGAAGTGGGTTGGGCTTCTGAAGTGTAAGGCTTTACCTTGATCTCTCCTACATTACAGCTATAGCCTACGCCAGCTCTGTGTTGGGGCCGGGCAGAAGTGTACTGCTTTACTATGTTACGAAGTGGCTATGACGTCATTTTTCTCCTTCCGCACAGCCGTTACCCGTTCTGACAGGCTGTTTATAATGCTAACTTTACTAGTTTTCAGAGGTTGTCGGGGGGGGGGGGGGGGGGAATGTGCAAGGTGGAAGTTTCGCCTAGTGCACAAAATATCCTTGCACTGGCCCTGGTGGGAGTCATCCTGATGGAAAGAGATGACGACGATGACGCCCCTACAAAATGCAGCTCCTATGGGAGGGGGCAGCCCTTGGGGGTGGGGCAGACAGCCTCCTCCCCTTCCTGGTGTGTGACAGGCAGGCGGGGGGGAGCTCTCTGCTCCGACTGACTCCTAATCCTCCCCGAGGGTGAGACACACCCAGGAGCACCCCTCCCAGGGCTCCCCAACTGGGCCCTGCCCCCCCAGACCCACACCCAACCAGACCCTGCCCCCGACCGGCTCCACACTCAGACCCCCCGGCTCTGCACTCACTCTTGCGCACCACTGCCTTCAGTCCGGACGGGGCCATCTCCGCCTCTTGCCACGTCCCCTCGAGCCCTGTGGGTAGAAGTAGGACTCAGCTGTGTGCGGGGTGGGGCTGGAGTCAGGACTCCTGGGTCCTGCCCCGGCTCTGCTCCTGTCCTTGGGCACGCCCTGGCCTCTCCCTGCCATGCTCTGGGGAGTGTCTGTGACGCTGGACGACGGCCCCTAGTGACGCTGAAATCAGTCACTGGTGGATGGGCCCGGCCCCCCCTTGTGTCACTGATGGACGGGCCCAGCCCCCCCAGTGACTGATTTCAGTATAAAGCAACTGGGGTGCTGGCGGGTCGATGTCTGCAAGGCTGAAGACGGCCGAACGCCGCAGCCCCCCACTTCTGGCGCTGCGAGGGCTGGGCCTGGGCACCAAGGGGCGGGCGCCCAGTGACAGGGCCACGCAGGTCCCCACTGAACCCCCACCTGGTCATGTGGGGCGCAGAGGGAGGCGGGGGCCTCGGGCAGGGTTAAAGCGAGGACTGGGTTGGGGTAGTGGGGCCTCAGCCCACTCCAGTCAGGGCCCCCCAGTGAGCTGCAAGTCCCTCCTCCAACCAGTGTCCCCCCCTCAGCAGTGCCCCTCGCCCCCCCCTCCACGCACCTCCCCCCTCGGTCAGGCCCCTCGCCCACCTGCACCCAGCCCCCCTCAGCCAGGCCCCGTGTTGTACCCAGGAACAGGAGCAGGTCGAATGGACCTGGCTTTGCTAAAACTTTTTGTGTAGCCTGTTGGTGTACCCCCGGAAGACCTCTGCGTACCCCCAGGGGCACCCGTAACCCTGGTTGAGAACCACTGGGTTAGAGAAACGTGTGTGTGTGTGTGTGTGTCTAGGAATCAGGACTCCTGGGGTCTATCCTGACTGCGAGCGGAGTGGGGTCTAATGGTTAGAGCAGAGAGCTGGCAGGTAGGATTCCTGGGTTCTAGTCCAGGCGATGCAACTGATTCATTCTGTGACATGGTTTGTTCTGCCTTGTCCTCCTGTGACATGTGGAGCGCAAAGACCTGCCCCAGCCCTTCCCTTCCGGCTGGGTGGTGCAGGAATTAATGTCCATAGAGCCTGGGCTCTAAGATCCTGGAGCAAAGCATCCTGGAGAAGGAATTAGTTCCCCAAGCTTGACTGGCTCCCTGCCCCATCCCTCCCTCCATTAATCAGAACGAATCCCTCATGGCAGAGCTGTTGTCTGGTTACCCGCAGTGCAGACCCAATTTATTGTGTCCTGGCTGCTGTTCAGCTCAGGTTAACAGCATGGTCTGTTTCTGTGAACTCCCCCAGAGCTTTCGAATGGAAGTGAGAGTCTTCTTCACATCCTGCTCTAAACTGTGAGTAGTGTCGCTCTGTGGCTGTTGAACAGCTGCTGCATTCCTACCCCAGAGGTGGCATCATTTCAGTGCTGGGTGGGTGATCCCTGTGTAGTGTTGTTGAGTGCTGTTGCACATCAGCTATGCTCCATCCAGAGCTGTCTGCATTTCAATGCCAGGTGAGTGATCCCTGTATTGTGATGTGGGGGGGGGAGGGATAGCTCAGTGGTTTGAGCATTGACCTGCTAAACCTAGGGTTGTGAGTTCAATCCTTGAGGGGGAGCCATTTAGGGATCTGGGGCAAAAACTGGGGATTGTCGCTGCTTTGAGCAGGGGGTTGGACTAGATGATCTCCTGAGGTCCCTTCCAACCCTCATGTTCTATGATACGCTGCTGCGCTCCACCCCAGAGGTATTTGTATTTCAGTGCTGGGCGAGCAATCCATGTGTTGTTATGCAGCTACTACACTCCACTCCAGAAGTGGATGCAATTCAGTGCAGGGTGAATGAAAGTCCATGTCTCATTTTGCAAAGCATGGGTTCTCCAAGCAAGGGTGCTGTCTGTCCCATGTTCCTGCTCAATAGACTCTGGATTCTTAGCATCAGCGGAGCTACATTTTGAGCCGTGGTGGAACCAGGAGGCAGCTGGGTCATTGGTGGTTCCACCTTCAGTTATACCTATTGGCTTGAAAAGGCGCCACACGTATACCTAATGGCTGGTGAGGGGGGCAGTTGCCCCCCAGCCCACTATTAGCTCTGCCACTGATTCTTTTTAAATGTTCATTGCGCTGCTTCCACCAGCCACTTTGATTTCATTTCGTTTTACAGACCCAAGCAAAATGCAAGCGGCAACCTAGCCAGAAGCAGATCCATGTAATTGAACAGACTCATCCAATTACTGAGCCTTCCCAGAGCCAGGTGCTGCCCTCACGATACATCAAACCTAGAGGACCTGCTAGGCTCCCAGTAGATGTAGCCTAGAGCCAAACGCAGGCCAGGCAATGTGGCTTCGCCCATGGAGTTCAGGTCCAGGGATTCAGTAGGGAGTAAATGGCCAGCACTGGATGCTTCAGGTTTTGGTGCCCACCCAGAGACGGCTGGGGGCTGATTTTCAATTACACACCTGTGGCTGGCCCAGGCCAGCTGACTCCAGCTCCCGGGGCTCGGGCTAAGGGGCTGTTTAGCTGCGGTGTAGCCTTTGGGGCTCAGGCTGGAGCTTCGACTCTAGGACGATGCGAGGTGGGAGGTTCCCAGAGCTCGGGCTCCAGCCCAAGCCAGAACGTCTGCACCACAAATAAACAGCTGCTCAGCTCGAGCCCTGTGAGCCGGAGTCAGGTGGCCCGGGCCAGCCGTGGGCATGTAACTGCAGTGTAGACACACCCTAAGTGCCCACAAGCCCCCTGGGAGCTGCGGGTATTTAGCACCTCTGAAATCTAGGCCCCCGGTGTCTCAAAGTTAGGGGCCATTCAAAATCTTCTTGCCAGTGTCTTCCTCCACCCCCCACTGCTCCTCGGACGTTCCTGTTAACTGCTGGAAATGGCCCACCTTGATTATCACTACAAAAGGTTTTCTCCCCCCCGCTCTCCTGCTGGTAATAGCTCATCTTAAGTGATCCCTCTCCTTACAGTGTATATGATATCACCCATTTTTTCATGTTCTGGGTGTATATAAATCTCCTCACTGTATTTTCCACTGAATGCATCCGATAAAGTGAGCTGTAGCTCACGAAAGCTTATGCTCAGATAAATTGGTTAGTCTCTAAGGGTATGTCTACACTACGAAATTAGGTCGAATTTATAGAAGTCGGTTTTGTGGAAAGCGTTTTTATATAGTTGATTGTGTGTGTCCCCACACAAATGCTCTAAGTGCATGTAGTCGGTGGAATGTGTCCACAGTACCGAGGCAACCGTCGACTTCCGGAGCATTGCACTGTGGGTGGCTATCCCACAGTTCCCGCAGTCTCTGCCGCCCATTTGAATTCTGGGTAGAAATCCCAGTGCCTGATGGGGCTAAAACATTGTCACGGGTGGTTCTGGGTACATATCGTCAGGCCCCCGTTCCCTCCCTCCCTCCAGGAAAGCAAGGGCAGACAATCGTTTTGCGCCTTTTTTCTTGAGTTACCTGTGCAGACGCCATACCACGGCAAGCATGGAGCCCGCTCAGATCACTTTGGCAATTAGGAGCACATTAAACACCACACGCCTTATCCAGCAGTATATGCAGCACCAGAACCTGGCAAAGCGATACTGGACAAGTAGGCAACGTCAGCGTGGTGACATGAGTGATGAGGACATGGACACAGACTTCTCTCAAAGCACGGGCCCCGGCAATGTGGGCATCATGGTGCTAATGGGGCAGGTTCATGCGGTAGAATGCCGATTCTGGGCCTGAGAAACAAGCACAGACTCGTGGGACTGCATAGTGTTGCAGGTCTGGGATGATTCCCAGGGGTTGCGAAACTTTCGCATGCGTAAGGGCACTTTCATGGAACTTTGTGACTTGCTTTCCCCTGCTCTGAGGCACAAGAATACCAAGATGAGAGCAGCCCACACAGTTGAGAAGCAAGTGGCAATAGCCCTGTGGAAGCTTGCAACGCCAGACAGCTACCGGTCAGTCGGGAATCAATTTGGAGTGGGCAAATCTACCGTGGGAGCTGCTGGGATGCAAGTAGCCAACACAATCAAAGATCTGCTGATATCAAGGGTAGTGACCCTGGGAAATGTGCAGGTCATAGTGGATGGTTTTGCTGCAATGGGATTCCCTAACTGTGGTGGGGCCGTAGACGGAACCCATATCCCTATCTTGGCACCAGAGCACGAAGCCGGCGAGTACATAAACCACAAGGGGTACTTTTCAATAGTGCTACAAGCACTGGTGGATCACAAGGGACGTTTCACCAACACCAACGTGGGATGGCCGGGAAAGGTACACGACACTCACATCTTCAGGAACTCTGGTCTGTTTCAAAAGCTGCAGGAAGGGACTTTATTCCCAGACCAGAAAATAACTGTTGGGGCTTCATCGTGTGGACGGGTGCAGGGTTAAATCGATTTAACGCTGCTAAATTTGACCTCAACTCCTAGTGTGGACCAGGGCCTAGTGTGGTTGCAGTTCTACATCTTTATACCCGTGGAGCTTATTCCGCTTCTCCTATAGGAATAGCGATCCCAGGACTAGCACTCCTATACCAGCATAACTGCCTCAACACGAGGGTGCCTCACTTTAACTGTACTGGTCTAGCCAGTGGCTCAACCCTTCTATTTGATGCCTGGGCTTCTGACTCTGAAAACATGGTCGTCATCTTCTGTAACCTTGACATAACTCAAGCATAGCATGTGACATTACAGCAGGAGCTGCTGTTTATAAATGTAGTACCTTCCCCGCCAGTATTGTTGTCATTCCTGACTCTCTCTCTCTCTCTCTCTCTCTTTTCAGGCTCTCTGTGAGGCTCTTGCTATGGGAAGGAGCAGCCTGGAGAAGAGCTGAAGCTTTCAAACTTCGTCAATATTTTTAAACTTGTAGATTCCCTACCATTGGGGTGTTGGGGTGTCCAGGTGGAAGGGGTGTCAGGGTGGAAGGACTGTCTAGCCTGTGTTATACAGGAAGTCAGACTTGATGGTCCAATGTCCCATTAAATTCTGCGAAATTATGTAACTGGAAAATGGCCCTTCCTGAGACCCTGCACTGGCCTCACCCGGCATCTCGCCAAGCCCAGACCGGCTGTATGTTCGCAGGCACGTTTCTTCCAAACCAGAAGTGGGAAACGTGATAGGCTGTGAGGCCAAGGCCAAGGGAACCATCGAGAGCTCAGCAGGGCTGGACGACCCTCAGGGCTTCGGGAAGAGAGGAAGGAGCAAACCCCTCCCTTATTAGGGAAAATGAGGGCCAGTGAAACATGCCCAGGGCTAGGGAATATAAACGCCAACTCAGGAAAGGTAAGGACACCATGAGGCAGGGTCTGATCCTGTGCAAGGAAGAGCTCTGCTCCAAGAACACAGCCTGTCTCGGTGAGTAGAGCAGTGCCATCAGCCTGTCTCGCAGTCAGGCAGTGCCCAGCCTCCAGATATGAGCTACAGACAACTCAGAGTCCTGGCAGCAAAGCTGAGAGAGAGCATCTCTCTCAACCCCTGTCCTGCGCTGCTCTCCAGATCCCCTCAGACACTGACGTTCCTCCTCTCCCATCTCAGCCAAATCCCAGGGGAATCTGTGCTCGGGGCCAGGCTGGGACAGAATCTGTCCTGCAGCTTTTGAGTCATGGGCACAAATCCACTTTCTGCTTAAAAAAGAATTCCAACTTTTCAGTGGCTGGGGCTGAGTCCCAAAGAGCTGAGCAGAAGGGCTGTGAGTTGCAGGCAGGTGGAGATGCTGAAGGGCTGCGAGCCCCAGACCCGGCGCAGACGCTGAAGGGCTGCGAGCCCTGGGCCCAGCCTAGAGGCTGAAGTGTTGCGAGCCCTAGGCCCAGCCTAGAGGGTGAAGGGCTGCGTGTCCCGGGCCCAGCCTAGAGGCTGAAGGGCTGCGAGCCCCGGGCCTGGTGCAGCTGTTGAAGGGCTGTGATCCTTGGGCCTGTTGCAGCCAGACATCCTGGGCCCTTTCCAGTGTATCAGCTGGGGGAGAGAAGAGGGGGTGCCACCTCAGTTTGGAAGGGAATTTGTTATTCAAAAGTATCTGCTCAAGATGAAGCAGTCATTGGATTAGGGTTGTTGGCTTGAGCTGCACAGCCTCAATTCTCCCTTCCTTTCTCCATCATCCCCAGGGCTACTGGCTCCGGCGTTGTCTCAAAATTAGGCAAATCATAGATTCATAGATTCCAGTGACAGAAGGGATCATCTAGTCTGGTCTTCTGGATAGCACAGGCCAGAGAGCTTCCCAAAAATAATCCCTAGAGCAGATCTTGTCGGAAAACACCCAATCTGGATTTTAAAATGGTCAGTGATAGAGAATCCATCACAATCCTTGGTAAATTATTCCAATGGTTAATTACCCTCACTGTCAATCATTTACACCTTTTTTCCAGTCTGAATTTGTTTAGCTTCAACTTCCATGTTATACCAATCGCCGGTAGATTGAAGAGCCCATTATTAAATATTTGTTCCCCATGTAGGTACTTGGAGACTGTAATCAAATCAACCCTTAACCTTCTCTTTGTTAAGATAAATAGATTGAGCTTCTTGCCTGCATCGCTATAAGTCATGTTTTCCAGTCCTTTAATCATGCTTGTGGCTCTTTTCTGAACCCTCCAATTTATAAACATCCTTTTTGAATTGTGGATACCACAACTGGACACAGTAGGGATCACACTGGTGCCACTATTGAGGTACAGTAACCTCTTTACTCCTACTCGAGATTCCCCTATTTAGGCATCCCAGGATCACTCTAGCTATTTTGGTCACTGTATCACACTGGGAGCTCATGTTCAACTACTTATTCACTTCTACCCCCAAATCTTTTTCAGAGTCACTGCTTCCCAGGATAGAGTCCCCCATCCTCTAACTAAGGCCTACAGGTTTTGTTCCTGGATGTATATGTTTACATTAGCCATATTAAAATTAGGGCTGTCAAGCAATTAAAAAAAATAATTGCGATTAACTGCGCGATTCAAAAAATAAACCGTGCGATTCAAAAAAGAATTACGCGATTAATTGTGCTGTTAAACAACAATAGAATACCATTTCTTTTAAATATTTTTGGATGTTTACTACATTTTCAAATCTATTAATTTCAATTACAACACAGAATAAAGAGTGTACAGTGCTCACTGTATATTTATTTTTGATTATAAATAATTGAACTGTAAAAAACAAAAAAAAACTATTTTTCAATTCACCTCATACAAGTACTGTAGTGCAGTCTCTTTACCATGAAAGTTGAGCTTACAAATGTAGAATTATATATATATATATATATAAAAATTGCGTTCAAAAATAAAACAATGTAAAACTTTAGAGCTTATAAATCCACTCAGTCCTACTTCTTGGTCAGCCAATCGCTCAGACAAACAAGGTTGGTTACAATTTGCAGAAAATAATGCTGCCTGCTTCTTGTTTACAATGACACCCGAAAGTGAGAACAGGTGTTCCCATGGCACTGTTGTCGCTGGCGTTGAAAGATATTTTTGTGCCAGATATGCTAAAGATTCATATGTCCCTTCATGTTGCAATCACCATTCCAGAGGACATGCTTCCATGCTGATGAGGGGCTCTGCTTTTGATAACAATCCAAAGCAGCGTGGACTGACACATGTTCATTTTCATCATCTGAGTCAGATGCCACCAGGAGGTTGATTTTCTTTTTTGGTGGTTTGGGTTCTGTAGTTTCTGTATCAGAGTGTTGCTCTTTTAAGGCTTCTAAAAGCATGCTCCATACCTTGTCCCTCTCAGATTTTGGAAGGCACTTCAGAATTTTAAACCTTGGGTCGAGTGCTGTAGCTATTTTTAGAAATCTCACATCGGTACCTTCTTTGCGTTTTGTCAAATCTGCAGTGAAATCTTAAAAAGAACATGTGCTGGGTCATCATCCGAGACTGCTAATACATGAAATATGTGCAGAATGTGGGTAAAACAGAGTAGGAAACATACAATTCTCCCCCCAAGGAGTCCAGTCACAAATGTAATTGATGCATTATTTTTTTAATGAGCATCATCAGCATGGAAGCATGTCCTCTGGAATGGTGGCTGAAGCATGAAGGGGAATATGAATGTTTAGCATATTTAGCATGTAAATACCTTGCAACGCTGGCTACAAAAGTTCCATGCCTTCTCACTTTCAGGTGACATTGTAAATAAGAAGCAGGCAGCAGTATCTCCCCTCAATGTAAACAAACTTGTTTGTCTGAGCGATTGGCAGAATAAGAAGTAGGTTAGGTAACCAAAAAAAATTTGCATTTGTAAGTTACACTTCGAGGTCTAGTGGGTATGAGTGGGGGCGCTGGGGGTGGGAGTCAGCACTCCTGGGTTCTATTCCTGGATCTGTGAGGGAGGGTTGTCTACTGTTTAGATCAGGAGATGGAGAGTCAGGACTCCTCCTGGCTTTGCAGCTGACTCCCTGTGTGACTGAGGGCAATTCCCCGCACCCCCCCCCCCCCCGTGCCTCAGTCATACGGGGATAATGACACCGACCCAGCTCCTGGGGGTTGGGGCTGGATTCATTCCAGGGTTTCTTCAGGTATGTTGGCAACAAGAAGAAAGCCAAGGAATGTGTGGGCCCCTTACTGAATGAGGGAGGCAACCTAGTGACAGAGGATGTGGAAAAAGCTAATGTACTCAATGCTTTTTTTGCCTCTGTTTTCACTAACAAGGTCAGCTCCCAGACTGCTGCGCTGGGCATCACAAAATGCGGAAGAGATGGCCAGCCCTCTGTGGAGATAGAGGCGGTTAGGGACTATTTAGAAAAGCTGGACGTGCACAAGTCCATGGGGCCGGACGAGTTGCATCCGAGAGTGCTGAAGGAATTGGCGGCTGTGATTGCAGAGCCACTGGCCATTATCTTTGAAAACTCGTGGCGAACCGGGGAAGTCCCGGATGACTGGAAAAAGGCTAATGTAGTGCCAATCTTTAAAAAAGGGAAGAAGGAAGATCCTGGGAACTACAGGCCAGTCAGCCTCACCTCAGTCCCTGGAAAAATCATGGAGCAGGTCCTCAAAGAATCAATCCTGAAGCACTTGCATGAGAGGAAAGTGATCAGGAACAGCCAGCATGGATTCACCAAGGGAAGGTCATGCCTGACTAATCTAATCGCCTTTTATTATGAGATTACTGGTTCTGTGGATGAAGGGAAAGCAGTGGATGTATTGTTTCTTGACTTTAGCAAAGCTTTTGACACGGTCTCCCATAGTATTCTTGTCAGCAAGTTAAGGAAGTATGGGCTGGATGAATGCACTATAAGGTGGGTAGAAAGCTGGCTAAATTGTCGGGCTCAACGGGTAGTGATCAATGGCTCCATGTCTAGTTGGCAGCCGGTATCAAGTGGAGTGCCCCAAGGGTCGGTCCTGGGGCCGGTTTTATTCAATATCTTCATAAATGATCTGGAGGATGGTGTGGATTGCACTCTCAGCAAATTTGCGGATGATACTAAACTGGGAGGAGTGGTAGATACGCTGGAGGGGAGGGATAGGATACAGAAGGACCTAGACCAATTGGAAGATTGGGCCAAAAGGAATCTGATGAGGTTCAATAAGGATAAGTGCAGGGTCCTGCACTTAGGACGGAAGAACCCAATGCACAGCTACAGACTAGGGACCGAATGGCTAGGCAGCAGTTCTGCAGAAAAGGACCTAGGGGTGACAGTGGACGAGAAGCTGGATATGAGTCAGCAGTGTGCCCTTGTTGCCAAGAAGGCCAATGGCATTTTGGGATGTATAAGTAGGGGCATAGCGAGCAGATCGAGGGACGTGATCGTTCCCCTCTATTCGACATTGGTGAGGCCTCATCTGGAGTACTGTGTCCAGTTTTGGGCCCCACACTTCAAGAAGGATGTGGATAAATTGGAGAGAGTCCAGCGAAGGGCAACAAAAATGATTAGGGGACTGGAACACATGAGTTATGAGGAGAGGCTGAGGGAGCTGGGATTGTTTAGCCTGCAGAAGAGAAGAATGAGGGGGGATTTGATAGCTGCTTTCAACTACCTGAAAGGGGGTTCCAAAGAGGATGGCTCTAGACTGTTCTCAATGGTAGCAGATGACAGAACGAGGAGTAATGGTCTCAAGTTGCAGTGGGGGAGGTTTAGATTGGATATTAGGAAAAACTTTTTCACTAAGAGGGTGGTGAAACACTGGAATGCGTTACCTAGGGAGGTGGTAGAATCTCCTTCCTTAAAGGTTTTTAAGGTCAGGCTTGACAAAGCCCTGGCTGGGATGATTTAACTGGGAATTGGTCCTGCTTTGAGCAGGGGGTTGGACTAGATGACCTTCTGGGGTCCCTTCCAACCCTGATATTCTATGATTCTATGATTCTATGATTCTATACAGCACCTCTGAGGGAGGTGCTAGGAAAGGGCAGGACATAAGTAACCAACAGACACTAATGGGATGCACCATGTGATTCTCTTTCTGTCCCTAGCGCATGTGACTGGACCCCAACACAGCCAATGCCTACCTGCTCTTGTCCCGGGATCAGCGGAGCGTGAGGGTGGGCAACAAGAGGCGGGACGTCCCCAGTAACCCCAAGCGGTTTGACACGTGCACCTGCATCCTGGGCCGGCAGCGGTTCACAGACGGGATGCACTACTGGGAGGTGGAAGTGGGGGACAAACCATGTTGGACACTGGGGGTCTATGAGGAGTGTGTGAGCAGGCAGGGAATTTTCACGCCCTCACCAGCGACTGGTTTTGGGACGGTGTGGCTGCACAATGGGGATGAGTATGCAGCGCTCACTTCCCCCCTGCCCGAGCTTATGCTGAGAGCGAAGCCTCGGCAGATTGGCATCCTCCTGGACTTTGAGGCCGGAGAGGTGTCCTTCTACAACGTGACTGGCAGCTGTCACATCTACACCTTCAGTGGCATCTTCTTGGAGCCCCTGTGGCCATACTTCTACCCGAGGGTGCGGGCAGGCAGCCTGAATGATGCCCCTCTGACCCTCCCACAGGGAACACAGCAGCCATGAGCCAGTCACAGCCGCCTTGGCACCTTGGGCTTTCAGGACTTACCAATGAAAGGCTTTCTTAACAACACATAATTCACCAGCGGAACTAACTGCCACAGGATATTGAGGGGGCCAAATGTCTAGTGGGATTCAAAAAAGGATGAGACATATATATGGATGATCCAAATATCACCAGCTAGAGAGGGCAGGAGACACCAGGACTATAAAACCATCTCCACAGGGCAGGAGCCAGCCACTGACTACAGGGGGGCACATTCCCCAAAGAGAAGGTTATTCCATAATTACACACTGCAGGGTCTCTGGTACCTTCCTCGAAGCCTCTATGGAGACAGGATACCTGGCTTTCGGGCGCTGCAGTGAGCTAGCACAGCAAATCCTGTGCTCTCTGGGTGCTGTTAGAGCAAGAAATTGGTCACTGAAGCTGATAATCAGCCACAGAGCAGGAGCACTGATCCACGATAAATGCTCCCACACTGCTAGACCTTCCTGCACAGCCCCAGTAGGGGAGTCTCCATCCAGCATTGCCATTCCCCAGCACTGGAATGCAGAGTCAGCAGCATCTGCAGGGAGGCCCAGGGAGCAGGAGAGGGTGGGTGAGAGGACCTGAGGGCCTTGCTCAGTTTGCAAAGAATCCAGCTGCATCATCTTTCGTAGGTGGTGTGGCTGGTGGAGACCTTGGGTCTCTGGCATGTCATGCTCCTGGCTTAGCCGCTTGGTTCAAGGTAGAGCATTGCTGCCTGTGTCCTGTAACCTCCAGCAGCCAAGCTCCTTGGGGCAGCCATGGAAACATTGCCTTTGGCTACCCTTGTTTTAAAGGGCTCGGGGAGCATGGACACGAGGATGGAGTCGCGTGTCTGTAAAGGGCGGGGCCTGCCAACACGAGCAAGCCAGCTCCAATCGGCAATTCGCCTCTGACCTATTTCCCCTTCTAGTGAAATACCGAAGCCTTCCTTCCGCTGGATGCTTCTGAGCCCAGCCCAGCCCATGGGCCAGAGCTGTCCACAGCCCTGTGCGTGTTCTGTCCCTGGTCTCACCGACGGTGTGCGTCAGCACGCAAACCCAGTGCAGACTGCAAAGCCTGTTGGCCCATAAACTTCAGCTCTCTAGGTCATTTTCTCCCACCAATAAACCATGCATTCCAATAGCCTTGTATAAGCTGGCAAAGCATCCCTTGTGATCTGAGAGCTGCTCACCCCCACCTTCTGGGGGAAGGGGGAGAGCTAGGAGATCCAGTCCAGCTGGAGCCGTGGTGCTCTCAGGACTCAGCACTCTCATGGGCCCTTCGTGGTGCATGTGTGATTCAGGGACTACTATGACTGTCTGAGGGAGCTGCCCATTCCCTAGCCCTGTGTGCACCTCTCTGTGATGGGACTTCACCCCAAGAAGCCAATGTGCTGCATGCAGCTAAATAGTCCAGCCCCCCTCCAGCCCCGGTAATGAAGGCAGAGTGAGAGGAATTTCACACACAGAGAACCCCCTAGACTGTTCCGAAGCTAGGCAGAGAGGGTGGGACAAGGGTGTCTCTGAGGCCCTCAGGCTGGGCCTAGCTCACTGCCATGCCCCTCTCAAGGAGTGGTTTTGTCTTCTTGACATATATTCACCCTAACCCAAATCATGACAGGTTTCAGAGTAGCAGCCATGTTAGTCTGTATTCGTAAAAAGAAAAGGCGTACTTATGGCACCTTAGAGACTAACCAATTTATTTGAGCATAAGCATCCGATGAAGTGAGCTTTAGCTTATGCGCAAATAAATTGGTTAGTCTCTAAGGTGCCACAAGTCCTTTTCTTTTTCCTAACCCAAATGTATCCCATTGGCTTCAGGGAGTTCCAAGCTAGGACAAGTTCACCTTGATGTCTTTCTCCAGCAGGCGGATGGTTGCAGAATCTCTCCTGGGTTGCAGAATTGCTCCTAGCCAGGGCTGGCTTTGATGCAGCAGCCTGGGGATGGTGCCCCATCCTAGCTGGGCAGGGCTCATGCCCTCCTTGCCTGGCCAATCCCATCGGGCTCCCCTTGAATATGTCCAGGACGCGATGGCTGCAGCCCTGCAGCCGCTGTACAGCCATGGGCACAGTAGGCCTGTGTGTGGGTGTTCGTCTGGCTCCAGGGCTGGGGAGGGAGGAGGAGACCCGGGAAAGAGCAGCAGCAAGCCGTTCGCTGAGTAGACAGGACTGGGCTGGCAGCTCCAGGTGCATTCCCAGCTCCGCGGAGAGGGACGTCAAGGCTGGCTGGACTGATCCCTAGATCTAGATCCCTAGAGGGCAGGTGCGTGCAGGGGTCTGGACACAGAGAATGGCCGACACCCTGTTTCCTGGCAACTGATGGCCTGGGCCCTTCCCCCCTGCAAGGTGAGACCTAAGGGTTGGAGAAAAAGGGAATCAGGTGCCCTCCTGGCCGGGGAAAGGGACAAAGCCCAGAGGAGGAGGGGCTGGAGGGAGTTTCAGTTTGGGGCTGGCTGGGACATGGAGTGAAGGGCAGACGTGGTTGCCTGGCTCACTGCCCCCCAAAATGGACCCAGCTGAAGGGTCCGGTTCTCGACACCTACAAGCTCTGTATTAGACCATGTTCCTGTCATCTAATAAACCTTCTGTTTTACTGCGGGAAGCAGCGCGGGGCGAGGGATGTGCTGGCCACGGCTTCCTGCAGCCCCCGTTGGCCTGCAGTGGGGAACTGCGGCCAGTGGGATCCGCGATCGGCCAAAGCTGTGGACGCGACAGGTAAACAAACTGGCCTGGCCCGCCAGGGGGCTTATCCTCGGGGGTTGCATGCCAAACGTTGCCGACCCCGGTGCTACAGCAATCTCCCATACAGCAATGGCTGTTACAAGACAGCATAATTTAGAACAACCCAGAGTCTAAAGCTCAGGTGTATTTGAGGATCTGGGCCAGTACTTGGCTGTTTCTATAGTAATGACCCCTGAGCAAGCAGTGTAATGTACATGCTTATCTCTGAGCTTGTCCAGAGGCTGCATGTCCATCAGAGTGACTAGATGTCCTGATGTGTAATAAAAACACTTGGAGTCATAAAAAATCAACCCAGCCTACTTTACAGGGCCTGAGCCTTCTCTCCCTTACAGCATCTGAGCAGTAGGAGAATGGCTCATACGGGCCACTGTTATGGTTGTTGTATTCTATTGATAAAAGCATAATACTGGCCAGTATTATAGTTGCTGTATTCTGTTATAAAACAACAACAAAACATAGAAAAATAAAAAATACAATTTAACGTTTTGAATTAATTTGGGGAAAAGAATTTACAGGACAATACAAGAATTCAAAACATTTAAAACATTCCTTTCTTTCTCTCCAGTATTTTCATCTCTTTTGTTCCAATTTTGGGTAGCGGGAGCGAGTAGTATAAGAGCCCTACCATCAATCAAACGTTAACCCCACCCCTTGACCCCGTAAGCCCTGCACACAGGTCACTGGAAGTCCCACCTCATGGGAGTATTACTTCCAGAGTCAAGGTGGACACATGTCCGGAAGCAAGGTGTGTCATGTGACCCCAGTAAGAACTCCTCCCACTGTCCTCTGCTGATCAGGATGGATTCTGCCCCCACAGGAACGCTTCGAGAGAAGATTTGACCAATCAGGGGGAGTTCCGGGGTTTGTGTGACCCCTCTAAGAACTCCTCCCACTGCCCTCTACCAATCAGCAGGGGTTTCAGCCGCTGGGGACCACCCCGAGAGGAGATTTGCCCAATTGGGGGGAATTCTGGGGCAGGGTGACCCGTCAGGAGGTGGCTCGTGTGACCCCTCTAAGAACTCCTCCCACCACCCTCTACCAATCACGATGGGTTTTGGCCACAGAGGACAGCCCCAAAAGGAGATTCGACCAAAATAGGGTGGGTTCTGGGACGGGCTCAACCACCCAGAAGAGGGTCATGTGACCCCTCGAAGGACTCCTTCCAATGTCCTCTGCCAATCAGAGTGCAGAACCATCACCTCATAAGTCCCAGCGCTGGGAAGAGGAGGCCATCTCTTACCAAGAAGACGTGTTTTAGAAATTGTGGAAAGGCTGAGAGGAAACGTGGACTCCTTTACCACCCCTGTGAGAACTTCAGATTTTGTTTTAGCCCCGAGGACCTTTGGAGTTGTGTGGAGAAAGCGCTACAGCAGCGACAGTTCTGAAGAGGATGAGAGAGAAGCCAAGGGGATTCCTTTGGCCCAGCCATTGATGGATATGCCAGAATCCGAACCTGAAGCCCAACTGCTCATGAGACACCCCGATGAGCATGGTGGCCTCTCGTCATCCGCCACCCTGGAGGAGGAAGGCGATCATGGCTTGGGGGAGGCACTGGCAGACAAGGTGAATGGAAAAGACATAGCTCAGGTAAATGAATGATTAAGAAGCGACGGTCGATGATTGGGTGTAATGAGGTTAGGAACCAGGGGTTGTGTAAATCTAAAAACAAGGAGTGGGAACTTACTCTTGTTTCTTGTCTGAAAATCTCTCGACAGCTTGACGATGCCTTTCCAGAGGACCCGGAGGCCCTGGACGGCGTTGCATCAAGCAGCGAAGGTGAACCAGGCCCGCCTTGTTTTTGCTCAACGCCGCTAGAAATTGTTGAAGATGACTCCGAGGAGGACGGCTACGAGGAGTTTAGGAGGAGGCTTGGCATGGAACTCGCTGAGCCAGTGCCACGTCACGAGCGTAAAAATGTTATGCGGACTATTGTACGCGTTGCTGTTTATGCTGTTCTTCATCACTGTCTTAGGGAAAAGCTTTTTGAAAATGGTGAGGGCTGTGTCATAGATGCCTCAGCCCAATGGCACCATGACTGTGTGACTTGGACTTCAATGGATAGAAACTGCAAGCTCTGGGGCCTGTGTGCTGAGCTATATTTGGAAAGCTTATTGAACACTATTATTGCCATAGGTTATGTTATGCAACATCTGTGCCTAACCCAAGAACATTTAGCGCAAGGGGTGACCTTGAGAAATGCTGTGCAATTCAGTGGAGACCCTGACCTTGTTTTAAAGACAATGACCAAACTGGAAGATGCCTGCTTACAGCGTTACATTGACCGTCTGGTCCACACAAAAAGTGACAGAACCCTGCTTAAGAAACAGTCTATTTGTAAGAAATCTAAAAGGATTAATTGAGAGAATGATGACGGGACAAACTTGCAATATAAAACTTGGCTGCTGTAGATTTTAAAAAATCAAATGAAAAGGGCTTTGTGATTATCTGTGTTTCTGTTAGAAGGTCTCTGGCCCTTAAGTGAGCTAAAAGTTTTAATGGAGCCTCTGGGTTTGTTTTCAAGAAGCTGTATGACTTTTAAATGAAAAAAAAATGGTTTGTGAGAACCTAGGTCTTGTGTCTTTGTGTAAAAGAGACCCATTTACAGCAAAAAGCTGTGAAGTGGGAGGGGAACAAATCCTAAAAATGTGTTTACAGTGTAACCCTTCTGCCCATCAGAGTTGGCCACAACAGGGGCTGGATTCAGTATCTAGGAGTTCCCTCCCAGTAACACAATGCAAAACCGGGTCAAGCCCCCCACCAGCGGGGCACTGAAGCTCCCCTATGACAAGTTGAAATCACTGAATACTGTGTTAAGTAGTAGGGGGGCCTCAGAGCTGGGGCACCGTGAACCCAAAGTGACGTCAGCTCTGCAGTCTGTAACCAAACTCCTAATAGAATCAAAATTACCTCTGACATTACACAATGGAGAGAAAGTGCAATTGGTGTTTGGGGCCCTCAGAAGGGGGCTCACATCACTAGGCACAAACCTCCAAACTCTCTCAATTCACTGGGTTTTGGAATCCTTGTCCCTTGCCTAGCGAGTGCTACTTAGTTGATGGCGAGTCCCTCCGTCATAAAAGGCCAAGGACAGTTCTACTGTCCTTGATTCACATAATCAGGATAACGACACTTTATTCTTCCTGCCCCAATAACAGAGAAACTGGGGATCCCACAGCCGCCAAAGTGACCATTTGGGCTCCTGTGGGCTCATGCTAGGTGGGGTGAGTGTCCTGTGCAAACGAGATCAGCTCCTGAAGTCCTTTCCCACAACTCACCACCAGATGTCAGGGTAGAGCTCATCCTGCCTCTGCTTACAACACGAAAACAAAACAGGGATGGTTCAGACATGTGTTTGAGTACAATAGAGTTGACTCATCCTGTTCACACCCCCACTGAATAGCGAAGGTAACTGTGATTACTTACCCTTGTTGCTAGAGGGATAAATGTGATGGGTGTGCACCCATAGTAAGGGAAGCGGGTGGGTGAGTTCGGATTAATATGAAATGAAATAAAACCTCAGGAATTCGCAGATGCTATTGGGCAGTTTAAATATAATCCCTGGAGTTGGTAGAGCACTACTGGACAGTGAAAATGACCCAGGAACTGGCAGAACTCTACTGGACAGTTTAAATATGACCCAGGAGTTGTTTGAATGCTATGGGTCACTCTTTCTAGCAATTCAAAGCCATTAAAAGTTTAAAATACTCTATTTACCCAAAAAACCCAAAACAACCAACCAAAAAATCCCACCACACACACACACACACACACACGGGTCTAACCCAAAACTGAAATGTTTGAAGGGTTCACAAATCTTCCCCATGCTTTAGAACAATCATTTGCTCGAAAGACAAATTTTTAAAAGCTGTGGGTGCTTATTATGGTTGTGATACAACCATTTTATTTCAACCCCCAACCCCAAAGTTTAAGCATGAAAGAAACATGTTTAAAAAACAAGCCCCAAAGACATTTACTGAGATCTGCAAAGGGTCCCCACTGGGAAATGGGTACAGTTACATTACAGATTGGTGATTTACTGTTTAATACTGTAAGAAGGCCCTACAGAAAAATGTATTTTAACTAAAAGGAAAAAAATGTGGCCAAAAGCAGCTCGGTTGTGCAGACAGCTTAATTTGTTGGATCATACTAAAGAAGTTCTGTATTAAAATCACAAATGAGTGTGATTCCCCATAGTTTAAATTCCAGGGTCTTGCTAATTAAGAGGTCTCTTGGGTTTTGGTGCTGTTTCTCTCCCTCTCCGTGTGAAAGTTGCAAGCTGCTAATTGTGTTAGTACATCCTTGACAGAGTCTGTTCTCAAAGCAACACTTTGTAACAACAGAAACAGCACACAGAGACTCCCCGCCCTTGTGTTGTATTTATCTGGCTTTGTTAACAATTGTGCTTTAAAATAGAGATAGAGGATGTATGTGGATGGATGCTTGGTGTGGATAATAACTGAATGATCAGGGAGGTGCCAGCCTAAGAATCCAGTGTCCGTCGGCCAAAGAAGGCGTCAACCAGAGGACCCCCGGAGGGCAGACTGGAATCCACCCAACAGCCTCAAGGATGGGAGAACCGAAGAACAAGACGGAGCCGTCAGGAATGTGCCATCTGCTGATTGATTCAGCAACAGCATGATGAAGCAATTCCCATAGGCTGGCATAGCAATAAATTCCTATAAAAATGGACTCTAGAAATGGAAAACTTTGGGGTCTGATTCTGCAAACCAACTTCCAGGCGCGTCAGATGTGCATCTGACAAGGCCCTGCTCCCTCCTCGTGTCCAGGCCACCTGGCCAGTGGCTTGGCATGAGCAACTCTAAGGCTGGTAACTATGATAACAACCTTGCAGAACCTCTCTCTCTGTGTGTGTGTGTATGAATGAATGTGTGAATAAATATGAAATTGAATGGAATGTTATAGCTATAACTAACTGCTTACTATGATTCTTTCTGTATGCACAATAAATGTGGCATTTTGCCTTTTCCCTTTTAATAAGATCCTGCTGGTTTTTATTTTATTGGTATAACAAATTCCCCCACCCCAGATCACAAAAGGGAATGTTAGGGAGGGGTTCCTAATGTCCTTAAGTAGCTATTATTTGAGAGTTGTAGCAATCAAATCAACCTGCTAGCTCCTATTTTGAAGTCTGTTTAAAACAAAGGCTTAGGATGGTGTAAAAACCTCATGTATTTTGGAGACTCTTTCAACAGAAACTCTCTTGAATGGCTGCTGGACTGCAAAAGGAGCCATGCTCCCTGTTTTTAACTCTGAAAATATATATTCTATTATATCACTCGTTGGCCATGCTGTCTTAGTAAATAACGGTGCCTATGTTTCTTGCAGTGTGATCTGTTTAGCATGGAACCAATCACTTTAAACTGCATTTCATCACCGGGCCAAGGTAAAAACCAGTTTAACTGTAGTTTTGCTTAATAACTTCAGGTATTACACAGGTTGGATAGGGATTTGGGGGTAATACTAACTAACATTTTTGCTTGTTCTTTAATCCAAAGGCCCAAACACATGTGGGGGTGGGGTGGGGGGGGCGTAACTTTCTGCAATTGGCTTTTAAATGCATGTGGGTTTATTGAAAAGTATTTTGTTGCAAACTGTGTTTTAAACTCTCACTCTCTCTCTCTCTCTGTGTAAAAAAATATAGGTGTTTTTTTTTTTAAAGTATATGGCTGCAAACTGATGGTAATGGTGTGTTTCTAATTAACAGGGTGCTTTTTTAATGTGCAAAATGTGTTTTAAACTGGATTTTAAAAGTTGATTTTAAAAGCAGTTTGGTTTTTATTTTGCAAACTGAGGTGCATTTAAAAAAAATGTTTGTGGGTTTGTTGTTTTTTGTTTTAAAGTGGTAGAAATAAACTCAAAACTCCTGTTTGTTGTACAGCCTGAAATGGATTATTTTATTTTAAAGCTCTGACTTTTTAAATAGAAAAACACCCTAATGAATATTTTATTTTTAAGTTTACAAGACAGTTTCGTGTGATTTATAATAATCATAATCATATTGTCTGCTCCACAGTACGGTCAAAACATGAGAGACCCTTAGACCAGAGGGTAAACAAGCTTAAAAGAAAAAGAAAAGCGACAGCTGAAAAGAAAAATTCACCAGATGGATGGATGAAGCCCAGTAAATATATTGTGTTTGGGAGGTTATGAGGTTTTGTATTTTAAGTAAATACATCGGTGTGGGTGAGAAAGATGGTAAAGTTAAGTTTTGTAATATGTCCCTTCCCCCCCAATCGGGAATGTGCAGTTCTCCTGACAATGCTGTAGTCAGAGCTACAGGGACACCTCCACCAGACCAGCCAAAGAACCAGAAATCTGCTTTGAGACCTTTAACAACTCAAAACAGCACAAGAGTGCAGATGAAGCATCAGGACAGTCCAAACCTCAAATACGTCAAAGCCAAGGACAAAACAAAAGACTCTGGTGAAAACCAACCACGCAAACACAACGCCAGTTCCTCAGCGGCCACCTCCACACCAAGCCCTGAGAAAACCGTGAGTGAAAACGCCCACCTACGATGCTTCGTTCAGAAGACTGAGGGACGCTGTATCCTCGGGGGTTCTAAAAGAACGGTATTCTAAAAAAGGTTTGGGGAAAATATGATGCCTCGTTCAGAATACCGGTGAATGGTGTATCTTCAGGGGGTCTAAAAGAACGGAGGGCTGGAAAGCACATCAACAAAGCAAAAGCTTTGGTGGGTGACTTTTTGAAAAATACTTCAATTTTTGGCTCTGCGCAGGCGTGACTAGTCGTGGAAAGGGACCTGGGTAAAAGGGGTACCCTCAAGGATACACATCAGCTCAGGTGTAAACAAAAGGGGGGACAGCGCTTGGTGGACAAACAAATGGCTGCCAAAAAGTTCCAGGCCAGGGTCGCTGTAAAAATTTTAAAAAGGGCTAAAGAGGTAATGGGGAGGGGGGACAAAAAGAGATGCCCTCGACTGGAGGCTCTCAAACTGGAATGTCTGAAAATGGGGAGGTGGAATCAGACTCTCACACAGAGTCTGGTTTAGAAAATTCCCCAGAGGGCTCTCTAGAATGATGGGTCCCCATTTCCTCCCGATGACCCTCACGGAGGCGCCTCGGAGTCTGACTCTCAAATAGCATCTGATGTAGATGGTCCCGTAGAGGAACCCCCAAGTAACCCTGAAAATGCAGAGGTGTGTATGGAGAGAGTGAGAAGTTGGCAACGTGAATTACCTAGATTTGGGGGGTTGGTGTATTGTGAGGAATTTCATTTTGTCAATCTTGAGCGAATAAATTCAGCTCAGCAGGTTGTTGAAGCCATACACAGGGGGATACAGTTAGTTCTCGATGACGTTAATGGTAGGGTAGGCCCTGATGATTATGTTCAGTTACATTTAGAGAGCCGTAATTGAACTAACCCGTTGTTTTCAGTCTGAAGAACTAGGGATGAGCTGTCTGCTGAGGATTTCTTCAATCAGACCTCAAAGCTGCCACAGAGCAATAGAGTTGCATGTCAATGGGACATTGCACCTCGTTGGGACAGTTTTAAAAAAACAGGGGTGGGGACCGCTCATAGAGTTTTAAATTCTATCCTCAGTAGTCAAATCATCCATAAAAAAGAGACAATGTTTAGTAGACCTGACTTACACGGCTACCAATCTGTGTTTTGCGCATGGGCTCTTGACCGTCATGTCCGACCATAAACCTACGGACGCAGAATCATTAGCGGGGGCGAGAAAGTTGCATGAGAAACTGGGCTGGTCAGATCAAAAAAAGATTATGCTCAGTGACGTAGCAATGTCTGAACAGCATTTAGGAGTCAACACACAGGTGGTGCTGTATGCGGCGAAAGGGGCTTTTTTTAAATGGGCGGGGGGGCAGTTTACCCCAAGATTTATTTCATCCTGTTGCACGATGAGCATTACTAGGGGGTTCTGGTTGTGAAAAAGTTGTTCGGAGCAAAAAAATATGGTGAGTTTTGCCCCATGGTGCACAGTCACGGCCACTCTCACAGGTACAGCTGCTGCCTCTGCTTGAGCGTAACCTGCTCAGACAGCGTGGACGTGCAGCTGAGGTGTCCTCGCTGTAGACTGTATTGTCAGTCCAGAGAGCGTTTAGACAGACACATCGACTGGGCATCGACAGAACAAGCTGAATGCCTGTCTAAAACGTTGTGCGATAAGGGTCAGTCTTACGTGGACAAGCGGCACAGACGTAAAGGGAGGCGCTGTAAGCAGGGTCAGGGTTTGATCGCTGGTGATGTAGACGGTCACCTCGGTTTTATGGACAGCCTTAGAAAGCCCGAATCCTCAGAAAAGTGTATTTGTTATGATTCCGAAATCACACAGGAGACTGGGTTGCACACTCCCAATTACATTTTTGCTATGTCCCTCAAGCCGGAAAAGTCCTGGGAATTTAAGGGTGATGAGTGTCTTTCTATGTTTGTTCAGACCTTTATTGGCAAAGAGTTCCGGGTCTACACGTTCCAGGCGCACAATTCCAAAGGTTACGATGCATACTTCATCATCATTAGACAGTTACTGAAGGAAAAGATGTGCCTAGAACTGATCACTCAGGGTAGTAAACTAATGTGTGTGGAAGTTAAGGCCCTGGGCATTCGTTTTATAGACTCTTTAAACTTCTTGCCCATGAAGCTTGGTTAGCTCCCGCAGGTGATGGGGTTTGAAGGGTGCAAAGGGTATTTTCCACATTTTTTGAACACTTTAGAAAATCAAAATGACGTGGGGCCTATGCCCGATGTGGAGCACTATGGTGTAGAAAGCATGATGCCCAGGGAAAAAGCAGAGTTTCTCGACTGGTAGCAGGCCCACAGGTAGGAGACGTTTGACTTGCAGAAAGAGCTCGTGTATTACTGTCAGCAGGATGTCAAAATTTTGAGACAGCTTTGTATCCTATACAGAAAAGAGATTATGAAAATGATGGAGAAGGGAGATCTAGTAGAGAGAGAACCTGGTAAATTCACTGAGATAAAACTGTGTATAGATCCATTCTGGTACATAACACTAGCATCTGCCTGCATGGCTATGTACAGGTTTATGTTTTTGGAGCCTAACATGGTAGCTCTTCTCCCTCCAGACAATGATCACAGGCAGAAAAAGATATTCGACCCCGTCTATTCAGTGGCTGTTGTATACCTCTCACCAAGAAACTATACAAATAGGGCATGCTTTACAGGGTGGGGAACTACAGGTAGGCTCCTACTCTTTAGAGGGTTATGCCAGTGTTGACAGGGTACACACAGCCATAGAGTTTAATGGGTGTTCTTTTCCACGGTTGTGCCACCTGTCATTGTGAGAAAGCACAAAACCCTATGACGGGGACAACTTTTGGGTTTCCTTATTACAAGACGCAGCTCAAGACCGACTATCTGAAATAACTTGGTTTTGTAGTGAGGACTCTTTGGGAGCAAGAGTGGGAAGTGATGAAAGAAACAGACAGGGAGCTTGCAGGTATTTAAAATGAGCCCAGTTGCCCTAGCCTCTCGTGCCTAGGGATGCTCTTTTTGGGGGGAGGACAAACGCTATCTGTCTATATTACAAACTTAACTCCGGGGAAGAAATCCACTATTATGATTTTACCAGCTTCTACCCTTTTGTAAAGAAAACCAAAGAATACCCTATCGGACACACCAATATAGTTTATGACAAATTTGGACCCCTTGCAAATTATTTTGGAATTGCAAAACTTAAAGTGTACCCCACACAAGGCTTCTTTTTCCCACTGTTACCTGTCAGAGTGGGTGGCAAGCTTATGTTCCCGCTATGCTGAACCTGTGCGGAAACCGAGCAGCGGGAGATGTGCATCCATACTGACAAGGAGAGGGCCATCCTGGGGACTTGGTGCACGGTGGAATTGAACACGGCCATAACGAAGGGGTACGCGGTGGCAAAAATATATGAAATCTGGCTTTTTAATGAAAAATCTGATGAACTCTTTTCAGAGTACATCAAATGACACCTCCGCCAGAAACAAGAGGCTTCAGGGTATCCCAGCTGGTGCACAGACGAAGAAAAACAAAATAAGTACATGAACGATTTCTACCAGAAAGAAGGCGTGCATTTGTGCCAACACGAGATCAGGTTTAACCCCGCTGAACGCCAAATCGCTAAACTCTTTCTAAATTCCCTCACGAGCGAGATCCCGCCAGATCAGCACATCACCGAGTTTGTGTCGGCAGACCCGAAAACATACGGGTATAAGCTGTCAGGAGGAAAGGCCTGTATGAAAGTCAAAGGTATTACCCTGAACTTGGCAAACTGTCAAAAGATCAACTTTGAGAGTTTGAAAGATCTAGTCCTGGACTATTGCACGGGCCTGCGAGAAAACACCTCAAAAAAGAGAGAGGTTCAGCAGCCCTCTATCGTAAGGAGCAAAAATCAGTGGTAAATAGAGACCAAAACCCTTAAGAAAACACAGAAAGTCATTTACAACAAGAGGGTCCTAGGAGAAGGCTTTAAAACCCTGCCCTACGGATTTTAGAATGGATACGAGGTGGAAACACCCCTTTTCTGCAATTCTCGCGGGCCCTAGCAACTGTGGGAAAAGTTACTTTATAAAAAAATGTGTTGGATAATGCCAAACAAAACATTGTCTGTTATGCCTGAGAATATTGGATAACATGGCTATAAAAAGCATGGCAAGATACACATGTCAGGGCTTGTTGAAACACATTTTGAGCAAGGCTAGGCATGCCCAAGAATTTAAATGTATTTTTTACAAAATTCATCTCCATCCGGTCGTTTTGCACTAAGTCGTTAGATTACAATTTTAAAATCCAGTCAAAAGATAAACCCTTGCTCTGATGATGTAAGAAAAACACTGAGTGATAGCCGCAGGCGACAGAGCGGGGGTCTTGTAATTGTCTATTGTGAAACACAATGCCTGTGGCATTTTTGTTTAAACATTTCATAATGCTTTTAGGAAACAACATGCTCTTCGGGGGGTGCCCGTATGAGTCTAAAAACTCTTCACGGTTACGCTCCGCCAGACACAAGGCAAGCCAGTGTTCACCAGGTTGGTTGTGTGGATGCGCGATACAAACCTAGGGGTCTCTGAGACAGCTTGTCGCCAGGGAGCCAAATCACAAGGGAACACATCTAAGAAATTCTTTTTTGTGTAAGGCACCTTGATAAGACACATGAGAGCTGCACGGTGTCCATGTTCACATATGGTCAAGCAGAACGTCTCTCCTCTGATTTCTCTCTATGATGTTGTCAGAAACCCCATGCACGATCAGATTGATGGTGATGGTTAAAGCCTTCCCAAAACGTATTTCTGCTCTCAGGTTCCCGGTTTTAATCAGGGAATAGTCATCGGTGCATTTCTGGTCGGGAGACAGGTCAAAGGCAAACAAGGTGTAACCCTGTGGAAACGCCTCACGGTCGATTAACAGAGAACGATCTGTCATGTGTTTACCAGTGTCTGTACCAGATTAATGTATTCTCTCACGCAGCATCCTGCCTCCAAGTCTGGTTGCAGAGGCTTGGTTGGTATCTGTTCACCATCCACATACAAGGCCACAAAATTAATATCATAATGTTTAAAATGAAAGGGATTTTTAGTGTAACTTCCACTCAAGGCATAAGACAAACCCTAGGACAAGCATTTTGGGTAACTGTCCCAAAAAACAGGTTCTCCTGGTTATTGACCCTGCTGCCCACGGGGATGCTAAACACTTTCATTCCCACACGGTCCACGGGATATTTAGCATTTGTGGTAAGCAGGGACTCCACGTGCCCCAGACGAACGCTCAGGGCCACCCGCACTTTCTTCACAAAAAGCGATGCTGATACAATGCCAATTTAAAGCCTTCGGCTGCATTGCCCATTAAACAGAAAGCGTCTTATCTGCGCGTCAGTTTAAATTTTCACATCCACTCCGTTCAACAAATGAGACGTATCTGTTCTGATCTGTCTTTATTTCAATGGTAATGGTATCGATGTGGTGTTTTCTGACAGGAACGTGATGAGGTTTATCGTAGGTGATGGTGACAAACTCATTGTTCCTTCCTCAGACAGGGACACAGTGTAACAGGGGAACAGAAAAGTCTCTCACAAACTGGTGTTCTACAATATCTGTTTACAGATACAGGGAATTAACTCCCCCTGTGATGTCTGCCCAGAAGGGGAATTTTTGGACGCTGCGCTTGGGGCCCAAACCTAGAATGTTGGCTAGCTCCCTGCTGGTAGAAAACATAAAAGTAAAATCAGCGGATTTAAAGCTAACTTTTCTACCCACAGGGTCATCGTTCATGACCACCTCAGGCGGTGGGGAATGACGAGCCACGGTACTGTTCATATGATCCAATCATTCGGGTATGGACGAGTAATAACCTCGTCGTAGGATAAAACTCTAGGCCATATCTTCAAAGGTGATTTCAAAAGGGGTGTTCTCGCGGATAGTGTTCCAGCTGTGCGGGTGTTGTATTTCCACTAACCCCACCTTCCAGGCACCCGGGAGATCCAAGGGCTTAATTAGCTGTATTGTAAAGTTCGAGCTGGTGTTTTGAGGAAAAACTGCAGAGCTGGCATTGCTGGGCAAAGTCATTTAAAACCCGCTGTCACTCATTTTTTGCTCCCTCAGTCTTTGCAGGAGGAATCTTTTTGTTTGTTTGTGTCTAAACGTCAGAATTGAGAAGCTTCCACCCAGCTGATAAACTTATCCCCCGCCCCCCACAAACCATTTCACCAGTAGCTGCTTTTTTCTCCCTTTTCCTTTCTCCGCTAGAACTTTTTCGATCCTGCAAATCTTGTCTTGTTTGGGGTTTACTTTTTGTAAATCTTCAGGGTAAAAATATCCAGTAACTGTCTCACTCTCGTAATCTTTTAATCGGTATACAGGTCTCGGGCTCCTGGTTCAGGCTTCATCCACTATAAATATCTCATTGGTAAACGTCTGTTCACAACCTTTTTCAAAAGCTCCTTTGGTTTTAGATAGTCTCACGTGGTCGCCTTTTCTAAAAGGGGCAACAACCGGTTTTATTTTAAAACCGTTTCTATCAACCGGTTTCCATATCTTCAGAGAATTGGAAGGGTTAACATCGGCGGGTCTGGTACGTAGAGTTCTGTAAAAGCTCTGGTTGTAACTCTTCATAAAGTCAGGTAACAGGTCAATGTGGCGAAAGGCGTTATGGGCTGTAAAATATCGCCACATCCTCCACATCTTTTTCAAGTTCTGTTAAATCGCTCCACAACCCCTGCTTTGACTTCATTATCAGTGACAAAAAGCGTTAACGCTGTGCCGTTTCAACAATCTGCTAAAAGGTTTGTTTCAAAATTCTTTCCACCGATTAGTTTGTCATTTTTGAGGCACGCGACCTTGGCTAAAAATAGCTTCCAAGGCCTTGGATTCCTCACCGCTCATCTTGTCTTTTAGGCCTAAGGCCCAGGCATATTTGGATAGAACGTCTGTCACTGTGAAGATGTATTTAAAACCGCTGTTGTGTTTGGAGAAGCGGTGCATACGGACCAAATCTGCCTGCCATTGCACGTCCACATCTGAAACAACGGTCCTGGTTCTTTTAAAACGTATTCGAGCTGGTTTGTGTAAAGCGTAAGCATCCTGGTGTGAAAGCCAAGCTCTGACCTGTCTTCTATTTAAAGTTTTAGGATGCTTTTTGGCCACTTGAAAAAGAAGATTGACCCCGTCAAAGCTTTCCTGGGGGTTTAACAGATTTTCTTTAACAGAGCCGTCTGTGGAGACATGGCTGTTCCTGGGACCGTCTTTTACGAACACAAGTATGGAGGGGGACACGTTCATTCTGGCACATTTAAATAAGTTTTATTAATCGCCTGGTTTAACACAATCTTTTACAGCCACCTGAAACAAAGGACGCCATGATCCCTACCATGAGGGAGTCTGAGCTGGTTCATTCTTCCATTTTTGTCCTTTTCTGGATTTTCCTCTTGAGATCTGGGTCTCAGACAGGAGCAAAAACAGCTGATGCGCGATGGATTTACTCCCACAGGGCTACCGATGTGTAACTTCTCAAAGGCCTCTAGAAAGGCATCGTCGAGCTGTTGAGAGATTTTCAGACAAAAAACAGTGTAAGCACCCCACTGCCTGTTTTTAGATTTATGTAATGCCAGGTCGATTCCTAACCCCATCACACCCCCATGATCGACTGTCGCTTCTTAATCATTCATTTACCTGAGCGCCATCTTTCCCGTTCACCTTGTGACTCCCCCAAGCCACAATCGCCTTCCAACTTTAGGGCCTGGACAATGAGAGGCTGTCACACTCATCGGGGTGCCTCACAAAGGTTTGGATTTTGGGGTCGGGTTCCGACGTATCCATCAACGGTTGAGTCAAAGGGCCCTCCTCGGAACTGTCACTGCCGTAGCGCTTTCTCCACACAACTCCAAAGGTCCTCGGAGCTAAAACAAAATCTGAAGGTCTCACGGGGGTGGTAAAGGACTCCATGTTTCCTCTCAGCCTTTCCACAATTTCTAAAACATGTCTTCTTGGTGAGAGATGGCTTCCTCTGCCCAGCGCTGGGACTTATGGGGTGATGGTGCTGCACTCTGATTGGCAGAGGGCGTTGGGAAGAGTTCTTAGAGGGCTCACATGACCCTCTTCTGGACGGTTCACCCAATCCGAGAACCTGCCCCATTTTGGTCAAATCTCTTCTCGGGGCGGTCCTCTGCAGCCGAAACCCATCGCAATTTGTAGAAGGTGGTGGGAGGAGTTCTTAGAGGGGTCACACGAAGCACTTCCGGACGGGTCACCCCACCCTGGAACTCCCCCCAGTTGGTCAAATCTCCTCTCGGGGTGGTCCCCAGTGGCTGAAACCCCTCCTGATTGGTAGAGGGCGGTGGGAGGAATTCTTAGAGGGGTCACACAAACATCTTCCAGACAGATCACCCCACCCCGGAACTCCCCATGATTGGTCAAACCTCCTCTCGGGGTGGTCCCCAGTGGCTCAAACCCCTACTGATTGGTAGACGGTGGTGGGGGGTATTCTTAGAGGGGTCACACGAACCACTTCCAGACAGATCACCCCACCCCGGAACTCCCCATGATTGGTCAAACCTCCTCTCGGGGTGGTCCCCAGTGGCTCAAACCCCTACTGATTCGTAGACGGTGGTGGGGGGTATTCTTAGAGGGGTCACACGAACCACTTCCAGACAGGTCATCCTGCCCCGGAACTCCCCTTGATTGGTCAAATCTTCTCTTGGGGCGTTCCTATCAGGGCGAAACCCATCCCGATTGGTAGAGGACAATGGGAGGAGTTCTTAGAGGGGTCACATGACACACGTTGCTTCTGGTCATTTGTCTGCCTTGACCCTGGAAATAATACCTCATGGCTTGGGACTTCCAGTGACGGTGGGTAAGGCTTACGAGGGCCAAGGGTGGGGTTAACGTTTGATTGACGGTAGGGCCCTTATACTACTGGAGCGCCTTCTTCTGTTTCTCTCCCGCTTCATTCCCCAAGCACTCGGCCAGGACAGATATCATTTAGGACCTCAGTTGCCACCAGCTGGACAGAGGGACTTGGGTCTTTCTTGAGGAACTGGAGGACTGAAATGACAGAGGACAACATGCTACTGTACAGACTGTCAAATCACAGCTAAGCGTGATCACAGAATCTTGAACTACCAGAGCTGAATGATCACATTGTAAAATGTGAAACTGGGCTCAGTCCTTCTATTGGGATGGAAAATACATGAGAGATGAATCTGCCTCACTTTTCATATTGTCACCTGTGCCTGAAATAGCTGGAGACTTACTATCTCTGAATACCACGCTACAGAAGCTCTCCAATACAAAGAAAGCTTTAGGTTCCTCCATTGGCTCCCTTCCATGCTCCCAACAAGTGGGGAGGCCCTGACTCGACCAGAAAGTCATCCACTCTGCTGTAAATGGAAGAAGGTCCATTGTTTCAATAGCTTCCACTTTTAAGTTTATTTTCCATCTCTATTCAGGAGCCACAGTCTGAGCTCCAATAACCCTGGAATTGAACATAGGCCAGGTCCAAGCTGGTTTGTGCAGGATGCAGGGCACCTACTGGAAGAAAAATTGCTGGTGGGAAATTTGGGGTAGCAGAAAGTGGCTACAATTTCTCCTCACCTGGGCAGTCCACAGAGAGCCAATAAAGCCCAAAGAGTGGATAGCACTGGCTGCGCAGGGGGCCTTGCCAGGACAACCAGGAGATGCACGGACTCACATCACACCCCCTGCAGCTGCCTCCTTCAGGGGAAATTAAAGCTGACTTTCTACTGGGCAAGACTGAATTTGTCCTTGGATGTGTGGCTGATGCACTTTGAACCAGTGGTATCGGTTACTGTTGCTTGTCAGCTAAATTCCTTTAGAACTCACGGATGAGCAGAACTTCAGCTGTATTTATTACTTACACATCAGCAGATGGTCCAGGTTCAGCCATTTCATACGCTGCCTGTCTGTGTGTTCCAGGATGATGCCTAAATACACAATGGAAAACAAACAACAACAATAAAACCTTCCCTTGTTGAGTGCAAAGTGATATTAGCAGCCCCTAGACAGGTCTTTGGCCTCTCCTACTGTGGACCTAAGGGTGAGCTGTGGGCAAGAGGATGCTACTGCAGTTTAGAGTCCACACTGAAGAGAATGAGAAAGACTTTTTTTTTAAGAATGTTTACACAAAACCCATTTGCTTTAAAGAGTCTGTGTTCCTCTTGCCACTGCTGTCAGTTATTGGAGACATACTATGGTAGTGTCTTGGTCTAGTGGTCTGATCAAAGGCCTGGGGCCAGGAATAAGTGAGTTCTAAGCAGGGATCCCACAAGGTGACTGACAGGTGGGACTTAGGCCACAATGCCTGCCTGTCTCACCTGGGTATGCTTGGGAGAAGAGGGCACACGGCCAAAGCGGAGGAACCTTTTGCCTCCTTGACAAGGTGGTGTGGCCAGGAACCTGAAAAAGCAGGTGCTGAGGGCAGGTGGGCTGCATGCCTCCCAATGATGAAGTAGTAGTGAAGAGCACTGAGCAACACTGTGGGTGGGTCTGCACTTTGAGCGGTGGGGATCACTCCCAGTTCAATGGAACAGGCCCACTCTAGCTCGGACAGCGCTCGCATACTAAAATTAGAATGTAGCTAAAGCAGCACGAGCAGTGGGAGGAGCTAGCCACCTTGAGAATCGACTTTGGGGTTTGGATGGGATCATACTTGGGGTGGTTAAACTTCCTCCTGCTCCTGCCATCGCAGCTACTCTCTATTTTTAGCACTCAGGGCTAGTGCGGGTATGTTTCATCAAGCTGGGAATTAGACCCCCAGCTCCAAGTGTAAACATGCCCTATGAGACAGTGTCCCAGCCTCTACTACTAAATGACTGCACCGTGCTTTCCCTGCAACAATCCCAAAGCACTTTATAGCAAGTCATGATTTTCTCCGACCACCACACTGGAAAGGTAGGGATATTAACATCCCCATTTATGTATGGGAAGCTGAGGCATAGAGAGATTAATGGCAGCTCAGTGCTGCACAGTGGGATTTTTTCTCTCTCCCTCAATGGGAATACCAAAAGGGACACTGGGCATCATCTCTCACCAGCTAACTTGGCTGCAACTGCCCGGATCTCTTCCCATCTGCTAAAGAAGTACATGATGGTGTTTTTGTACAAGTTCTCCAGCAGCTCGGCATTCTCTTTGGCCTAGAGAAAATCAGGGACACATGAGCTCTCTCTGGCTAGAAGTGCCCTTTGACTGCCAGCACATGCTTTTACGAGCCACAGGTAAATCAGAGAAAGAACAGGTGACTGGGTGGACGTGGGAAAAATGGGGATCTGTGGCAGATTTACATTTCCCATCACCCTCAGTCATATATCCCACTCTGACCGCTATTTCCATTACCCATCACACATTCCCCCCACACCTCTACACCACCACATACCACTCCAGTCAAGAATCTCAGACACTTCAACAGCTCACTCACAAGGTGTCTGCAAATGTCCACCTGGAGCTCTTCAGGCTTCAGCTCGGCTGTGCCATCAAGGTGTTCATTCACGGCAGTTTGGAGCCTCTTCAGTCCCAAAAAAGGGACACAGAGGTGAAACGTAGCTCTGCATTCCTGAAAAAAGGAAGCGTGTCACACCATTTAATTGTTCCCTACTGAGTGCTTTGGTCATTCAAAGGGAACTCATCTGCTTGACTGCTCATCTATTCCAGGATAAAAAGGGATTCATCTGGATGTAATTGGCAGAAAACATGCAGGAATGACTAATAGAGGGGAGAGCTTCCACTGCAACCTGGAGGTAGCATCAATGTCTTTTTGGAACAGATCTACCTACGAAAGCTGCTTCACCAGGTCTCTCTTCTGTTCTGGGGAGGCAGGGGCCTGGGGTGCAGAGACAGACAGGAAGAGAGAGCTGTCGGGCTCAGACCCATGACCTATCCTGGATTCTGGTGAGGCAGCCATGGACCAACCTGGCGGGAACTGACTCAGCAGGAGGGCAATGAACTGAGGGGGGAATTTGGACCTCCAGAGCAGGCAGGAATAGCAGAGCTCCCCTGTCATTGGGAGGAAGATTCCTTTGGCTTAGTAAATAAGTCACTCTCGGTCTTACCACTGAAACCCTGGGGTTCGGGTCTTGCAGGTGCAGCAGAAGTGTGACCCAGCTCTGTCGAACCTGCTCGGCGAAATAGCCCTTCCATTTTCTTTTGGTCAGGCGGGCCAGGATGCCAAATAGGACAAAGGACCATAAACGAAGAGCATCGTCCTCCTACAGCCAAGAAAGCCCCACAAGTTAGTAACTAAGGGACAATCACATCACGTACCTCGCACAGCCATCTCTTCTACGCTAAAGTTGAGGGATTCCAACTACAGCTAGTCGGGAACACTTTCATGAACTAATTTTTGTTTCAAATTTGCTGATTCATTAAACTATTTGAGCGACAGTTCCATTTTGATGAAATTCCTCCAGAAGCCAGGCAGGGGTCCTTAGAAACCTGCCTGCTGTATTGCCAGTGCACCCATTCAGCTCCCTGGAAGCCGATCTAGCAGGCTGACTGGGATCGTGGGCTTCCAAACCCCCAGCGTCTGGGACCCTGGCTCTCAAATTTGCAACTCCCTGGCACTTCTAGCTCCCACAGTTTCCTGGGTTCCCAGCACCGGGATAGTCTGAGAGCAGACTGCCCGGACCCAAGGCTTTCAATAGAGCTCGGCTAAGAAGAGGAATTCTGTTTCACAAAGAGTTTTGAAGTTTGGGGAGAGGGATTGCCACAAATAGGAACAAAACCAAAATTTGACATCTCAAAATTCTCTGCAAAATGGAATCATTCCAACCCTCTCACAAAAAAATGGTATAGAGCAGGCCCAACGCTCTCTATTGTACCTTGGAACCCCCTTTTCATGGTTATCTAGCTACCTAATCTAGTATTCAGACTTTCTTTGAGGTTCTCAGTGGCAAGAAAGAAGAACAGAAGGGGGAGACTGTGGGAGCAGGGATGTCATCCCCATCCTCCTAATGTTCTCCTCCTCCGTAAAACACCTCTCTTCCCTGGGGCCGAAACATCTCTTCACTCTGACATGAGCAATGCCCAGGGAGTAAATGGAGTCTAATCAAGATCGCTTGAACTGGGGCTGGAGAGTTCTGGTCACATACGTTGTCAAAGTAGGTCCGGATCTCTTGGGTGAGGTCTCTGAAGGAAGAACCTATGTCCTTCTCTTTCAGCTCCTTCAGGACTTTGGCCACTGCTTTCATGCTCTCGCCAATGACTTCAGAACTGAAAGGGTCACTTAAGGCCCTGATCAGGATGACCATAAGAAACTTCTTGTGCTTTTTCAGCTGGACAAACATACGACATTAAAGAACACTGATCACTGATCACACTTCTAATACATTTTCTTTAGCAGTTATGAAGCTGTGGGAATTTCATCTCCCCCTCCCACCCCCCCATTCCTCCTCCCACCCCCCCATCCCCTAAATATACCTATAGCTATATTTCAGACCAGGTTTGAGCTACAATGAGCCAAACTTGGTGCCATAATACACCTGTGTCATCCTATTATTAGATTCCTAGTTACTTAGATTCCAAGGCCAAAAGAAACCCTTGTGATTATCCAGTCTGACCTCCTGCATAACATTGAACTTCCCCGAAATAGTCTCTGTTGGAACTAGAGTGTATCTTTTAGAAAAACGTTCAATCTTGATTTTAAAATTGCTAGTGACAGAGAATCCACTACAACCCTTGGTAAATTGTTCCAATGGTTAATTAAAATTACCATTAAAAATCAATGCCTTATTACCAGTCTGAATTAGTCTAGCTTCCTTTTCCCCCATTGAATCTTCTTATACCTTTGTTTGCTAATGGGAAGAACCCATTCTCAAAATGTGTTCCCCATGTGAGTAGTTCTAGACTGTCCTCAAGTCACTCCTTAACCTTCTCTTTGTACAGCTAAATAGATTGAGCTCCTTGAGTCTATCACTAGCGGTATCCTTGCCAATCCTTTGAGAATTCTTGGGACTCTTCTCTGAATCCTCTCTAATTTATCAGCATCCTTCTTGAATTGTGGACACCTGATCTGGACACAGCATTCCAGCAGTGCTCACATGAGTGTCATATTCAGAGGGAAAAGAACTTCTTTACTCTTAGTCAAGATTCCTCTCTTTATGCCTCTAAGGATCATTTCAGCCCTTTTGGCCACAACTTTGAATTGGGACACCTTATGTTCAACTGATTCTCTGCCATGACTCAAGTGGTTTTCAGCATCATTGCTTTTTGGGATAGAGTCTCTCATCCTGTAAGTATGGCCTGCGTTTGTTTTTTTTTGTTCCTAGATGGAGACATTTACACATGGTCATATTAAAGTGTACAGATTGTTTGCTTATGCCCAACTTAGCAAAGGATTTAGCTTGCTCTGTATTGACTGCAAAGAGGTTACTCGGGTATGTGAGAGAGCAGAATTTGGCCTAGTGCATTGTGTGCAGCTTCTGTAAACTCCGAACAACTATTTTCCTTGGTTTCTCTAATTATGCTGCATTCTAGTCAGTATTCTCTCTTACCTTCTCAGGCACCCCATAGACTAAATTTCCCAGGCCTCTTACAGCCATCTGCCGGACAATGCTGTTCCTGTCATGTGACTTTTCTTCCAAGATGTGTAAGACTGGCTTAAGGAACTTCTTCTCCCTGAGCATGGGATCACTCATTAGCTGAAAGAAAATCAACCTGTCCATTAGCCCCAATATGATCATTAAGATTGGGAATAGAATTTGAGCAGACATGTCATACACTAAAAACAACAAGGAGTCCTCCTACAGCCCCAGTCTTGAGGATACAGACAAATATGGCTACCCCTCTGATACTTGGCACATAATACACTGTAACACAAATGAGAAATTCCACACAAATAAGAAAGGTCTACAAAACATGGAGCTTTCCTTTTGGGCACTAGAATAGGGATCCACTCACCTCTTGAGAGCCTCTTAGTGGCTGGGTATGGTATCACAGTCCTTTTCTCACCCCTGGTGCACCCTGCCAGCCGTCCTCAGTGCGTCTTCTGTGGCTCAGGCCTCTGGCTGAGTCCCAAAGTCCAAAGGAACCCCTTCTGGGGTAGTCAAGAACAGTCCCATTGTCCTCACTAGGGTCTCCAGCCCCAACTCTGGGTCCTTTACATTCTGCCCTTTGTTCAAGCTCTCCATTAGCATTGTCCCCTCCATGGGGCTTATGCCACTGTTGGTGGTAGGGGAACCTGGGCCTGCCCCTAACTCTGGGTTCCAAACCATGGATCCTATAAACAGGAGCTAGGCACTGCTTGATTTCAGGTCATTGTCGCTTCTTCCTACCGGCCACTTTTAGCTTCACCCTCACCTCAGGGTTAAAGTTCTTCGGGACTCTCTTCCTGAAAACCCAGCTTCAGTAAAGGCTGCCAGAATCAAACTCTGGCTGTCCCCTGAATTTCTGTGGCCAGAGAGCAGCGCCCTTTCTTGCCCCTCCAGTTCCTGCCAGGAACTGACCTGCTAAAGCCCTTCAGCTCCTTTTAACCAAGCCTGATGGGCTCGGATTGGCTGCTTTCATGAGGCCTCTCTAGACAGACCCAGACTGGGGGCTCTTTTCCTGGGGCAGGGTGTAGTAGGACCATGGGGCCTCTTGTAAGGAGCCTTAAAGCCCAGGTACAGCCCATCACGGGCACAGAGAGGTTGTTTTTCTTAGAACCAGATAAGCCCCGAAGATAGTTGCTTAGCATAAGTGGGAAATATGATGCAGATTTTGGAGGAGGACTGTGGAAAGGGAGGATGCTCCAGCAGGTATCCCCACACTAGCCTAGGACTTAGGAGACCCAGGTTCCATTTCCTGCTCCCTCAAAGACTTCCTGTGTGACCTTGGGCAAGTCACTTAGCCCTTCTGTGCATCAGTTCCCTGCCTGTAAAATAGGAAACATAGTCCTTCCCTACCTCGCAGGAGTGTGGTGGGGATACAGACATTAAAGAGTTTAGAGGTACTCCGATACTAGAGTAATGAGAACCTAAGATAGACATTAATGTAGTTGTAGGTTGCTTGGTTGGTAGTATTAGGACACTAGGTTCATTCAGAAGATGTGCTGAGCTAAACCAAAATCAGGAGCTGTTGGTTAGGATCAGCACTAGGACTTGGCAGAAGAGGTCCAGTCATCCAAACTCTGTCCGTATCTCTCTCAGCCAGCACCTGTGGTTGTGTAGCTAGTATAGGCAATGACGGCAATAAAAACCACAGAGAGAGAGAGAAGGACTCAGAAAGGTATCGTGAAGTTCCTGGTGAGGTTTCCATATAAAGGAGGACCTATTCTACTGTCTAAAATGACAATTACTCCTATGAACTGAACTGTAGAACTCCCGAAAGAAAGGCAGACAACAGTCTAATGGTGAAACTGCTCTTCAGAGCCCTGTGTCTTACCTGGGCAAGGAAAGCTGTGCTGGTGACTCGGTGGTTTTCTGAGGGGGAATTCACCCAGGGGAGGAGGCTCTGTATGATCTCAGGTGTTATGAGTCCAGATCTTAGCAGAAGCCTGGAAGACAAAAGAAACCGCTCATGGGCTAGATTGCACACTTCAAAAAATCAGCTGCTCTGAGCATACAGCTCTGATATCTAGGAGTGGGAGCTGTGTGTTTCCACCCAGGACACCCTCGCACCCCCCGCCCACAAAGCTATAAATGGGAGGTTCCCTCTCAGCCACTCTATTGGCTACTCATTCCCAAGGATAAAATGATGCCTCCTAGATCTCTTACCTCACCAGCAGACACACTCCCTCATGGTGTGTCTTGGGGTTTTCCACAAGAGTCCAAGTCCTCTGCTTCCTGAGCTCTCTCACCAGTCTCTCATTCCCACCCTTGAAAAGCACAGATTCTAATGCTTTGATAGAAAGCCTGGGGAAAGAGAGGCACAGAACTGCAGCAATCAGGAGGAAGGTGCAGCTTGAACAGAGAGTCAGGAAGCCCCGGTTACTTCTCAGGTCTGCTGTTCAATCGACAGTTCATCCATTGGCAATGTCCTGGACACCAGTGTCCCTGGAAGGACTTGATGCTGGGAGGTAAGTTTCAGTCTCATACATCTCATAGGACTAGTTTTGCTAGGGACAAAATTTTGCAGTCCTTTTTCATAGAATCATAGAATCATAGAATATCAGGGTTGGAAGGGAGTTCAGGAGGTCATCTAGTCCAACCCCCTGCTCAAAAGCAGGACCCATCCCCAATTAAATCATCCCAGCCAGGGCTTTTTCTCTTTCTGCAAGGGGTATGGGCACTAGCAGAGTACAGTGATATGGAAAAGATACATGATCAGGACCAGAAACAGGGGGCATAGAGTGTGGTGATCACTAATGGACATTTTGGGGTCATATCTCCAGATAGACAGAGTGCTGAGGGTTTGCACTTGAGTCAGCACTCTGGTCACTATTCGTACTAATTCGGTTCCTCACAGAAGGCCTAATTGGATAGAGGTGTACCTGATTACGAGGTCAGATTGGAGCTAGTGAGTCAAGGAACCAATCATTCCATTAACAGGGAAACTGTATAAAAGGACATGGGCAGGAGCCCTTTGAGGGGAACAGACAGAGAAAGAAACTTGGGTTACCAGATGTCCCAATATTTGGGGCTTTATCTTATACAGGTGCCTATCCCACCCCCCCCGCCCGTCCTGATTTTTCACACTTGCTGTCTGGTCACCCTAAGAGAAACAGAAAGACAAAAAGCTAGGAGAGCCTGACAAAGTGAGGTCTCTGAGTGGAAACACCTTACCCCCCACCTGACTTTTGGAGAAGAGCTTAGAAAGTTGAGATACAATATAAAGGTGCTATGTATTGGTAGGGGGATTAAATAGACTATACGTTGGTGTTTACAAGCAAAAAAGTCTCAACGCGGTCTGTGTTTGTGGAAGATGTGGGGGTGCAACACCCCTCTCTGTCACAGCTGGGGGCTCATCAGGGATTTCCCTGTTATCTATGCAAATGGAGAGCCTGTTGGAGAAGCCGGTGTAGAGGTTTGGCAGTCCAGGCGATGGAGGGAACACTGAAATGGGTGATGAAGCAGCAAAGAGAAGTGTAGAACAGGGGTTCTCAACCTTTCTGTTTCTGAGCCTCCCCCCACCCTCAACATGCTAGAAATACTCCATGGCCCAGTTTCAGGCCTCTGCCCTGCCAGGCATCAGAGTTTGGGGCTCCTGGCTCCAGATTTTAACCCCACAGGGTGCAGGGGCTTGAGGCTTTAGTGCAGGTGCTGGGCTCAAGGCTTCAGCTTTCTGCCCTGAGCCCCAGCTAGTCTAAAGCCAACCCTGCTTGGCAGACCCCCTAAAACCGGCCCGGTTGAGAACTGCTGGTGTAGAACAGTGGTCTCCAAATGTTTTGGCTCACGCACCCCCAGGGTGACCTGCCGCAGTCGCGCCACCGATGGAAGACCTGCCGCAGGCGGGCCGCCAGAGGGGAGCACCAGCCATGGACATGCAGAGCTGCCGCCGAATGAAAAAAACGGCGGAGTGCCGTCCAGCGGCGCTACTGTTGCCATGCCCCCCCCCCCCCGGGATCATCCCGCGCACCCCAGTTTGGAGACCGCTGGTGTAGAAGACCCGACAGACCTTCCAACAATCCCAGCAGGCAGAAAAACAGCCTTTCCTTGCCCGGTAGGTTTAACAGCAAAAGAGTCGGCAGGAATTTATATGGGAGCAAGCCCAGGTCTGGCAACAACTCCTCCAAAGTTTGGTGAGTCCCGTGACAGGAAATGGAAACCAGGCACAGGAGATCAGACTGTAAAATGGGACCCGCGAACAACCCCGATGTGTTTTTGGTTACTCTTCAAGGAGGAGCAGTGAGACCTCCTAGGGACAGAACAATGTGGGCCCTTCAACTGACACCCTATTTAACCGGGGAAGCACATCTAGGGCTTTTAGTGATGAGCAGGCAAGAGATTGTGACATGATTAAGGCAGCCATGCTGGACGAGGTGGGGCCTGTCCACAGAAAAGTACTGCCAGAAATCTAGAGTTGAAAGATGGATTGAGGGATTATGCCTCTGTGCATTTGGACAGAAATTAAAAGATTGGGCCACTCATTGGTAAGGCCAGATACTCAGACCGTGGGGGAGATCATGGATTATTCAGAGTCTCCCTGAGCATACCCGAGTATGGGTTCTGTGGCGCCAGCCAGTTCATCTGGACCCCACAGTTAAAGTGAGAGGAATTTGCAGAGGCGGACATTCCCAGAGTGAGTCAGTGGTCTAAGGGACTAGATTTGAGAAGGACCAGAGTGCCTACAGCTGGGAAGGGCAGCAAGAAGAAGAGGGAGGAGCCTCAAGGAACTGTAGTGGGAGCTTGGCCTACGGCGTGCTTCCGACATGGACCTGAAGGACATCTAAAAAGAGACTGTCCGAAAATGGACTGTGGGTTTGCCCAGTTTTGTGGTTGGGACAAGACTCCCAGGCAGGGAAGAAAAAAGAAAGTACCTACCATATCGGTCTGGGTAGGGAGGAGCCACCAAAGGGACTAATGGACACAGCTTCATCCTGTTTGCTAATCAGGCAGGAGTTAGTGAAACCCCACTGGATACTTCCCAGAGGTAGGATCAAAACTGAATACCAGGTCCATGGGGACAATAAATTCTGCCCAGTGGCAGAGGTGACTCTGAAAATTAAGGGGAAGTTTAGGCAGAAACATGTAGGGGTAGTGGATGGATTGCCCCACTGCCTTCTACTGGGCATGGACTGGAATCCCTTTCTAACAGGGACACCAAGGCAGGTATGGAGGCCCAGGAGGGTGGAAATAAAACCTGAAGGGCCAGGTAAAGAGGAAATATATGTAAAGGGGCTGGAGGAACCTAGACACGAAAGTAGAGACAAGAGGGAGGAGAAAGAAAACAAAGGTCAAGCGTAAAGGTGACTTAAGATCATCCAGTGGGGTCAAACAGTCATCAGAGCCCTTACCACCAGGATCTCAGGAGCAGGCATCCCTAGAACACTTTGGAGGGACTCGGAGCAGTCTGTGTCCATGGAAGAGGCCGGGGCACAGCCTACCACCCCGTCACATATAGGTACCTAAAATGGGCCTGCACATGGGCCAACAGCATGAGCAGAATCTATACTCGTGTCTGCAGCGCCAGCAATCACATAGCTAGGTACCCATCCATCTGAACAAATTCAAGTTTTGTGGACAAAACTGAGGCACCCATCTTGAAAACCTGACCCACTGTGGCCACTACATAAGATCAGCCTTACTGGGTCGGTCCAATGGTCCATCTAGTCCAGTACACTCTCTTCCAACAGTGGTCAATGCCAGCTTCTTCAGCAGGAATGAACAGAACAGGGCAATCATGAAATGATCCAATCCCTGTTGTCCAGTCTCAGTTTCTGGCGGTCAGAGGCCTAGGGACACCCAGAGCTTGGGGTTGCATCCCTGACCATCTTGCCTAATAGCCATTGATGGACCTGTTCTCCATGAACTTATCTAATTCTTTTTTTTTTTAAACCCAGTTATACTTTTGGCCTTCACAACACCCCTTGGCAATGAGTTCCACAGGTTGACCGTGTGTGGTGTGAAGTAGTACTTCCTTATGTTTATTTGATACCTGCTGCCCATCTGTGAACAGAGCTGAGATCCTGGTTTCCTAGGAAAATTCAGAGACATTATAAAACCATGAAGTCTGTAATTTGAGCACCTTGTTGGCATGGAATAAAGAAACACAACAAGAAGAGAAACTAATAATGTTGTGAGATTGGTGGGAAATGTACATTAATGTGCTACCAGAGCTGAAGTCAACTGAGGACTCAGGAATCTTAGTGTTAACTTGGCGAGGGGCACAGAGTGGGTGCCGAGGGGCCTGGTACATACATTCTAGCTCACTAAAAGATTGCCCCATGAGTCTCAAATAAAAGCCCATGTCACCAATATCATTGTGAAACGCATGTACAGATGCTGTGTCAAGAGTCATGGATATGCATTGAAAATTACATTCTTAGGATCTGTGTCTCGGGACTAGTCACCAGGAAAGGTGACAAAATGGTTTTCTTTCAGGCAAGAAATGTTTATCCATCTGTTTGTTTACATGTACATTAAGCATGTAGGGTTCACATTCAGTTGAGAAGGACTGTGAGAACTTCAAAGAAAGAAAAGTAGCAGGAAGTAGACAGGGGGTGGGGACCCAATTTTGGGGCACACATCAAAGGTTTGCTCTAGTCTATTTGGGGGACATCTTTCACTTAGGAAGTAGATGGACCGCGAGTTTGCTTCATGAAAGAGGGGTCGCGATCAGGCTTGGTTGAGAACTTTGGGTGAGAAACATCTTGAGACAGGAGGTTAACCTGTTGGTTAAGTTTAGTTTCTAGGAGCAGGATATGATTTCATTTGAAATGTAACCATTTTTTACTTGCATTCTTACTCACGGTCACTGGAATCTCTGCTCTTTGATAATCTCCCTTCTTCTTTTCACTAGAAATATATCTAAGTGCTGTGTGTTTTGCAGTACAGAGTATAAGTATCGAGTACAGAGTCTAAAGAAGAAGTAATAAACTGGTGTGTACTGTTCCATTGGGAACAGCAGGCCTGACAATTCTGTGGGAGTTCAGTGGATAAAGGGCTGGACACTATACGGAATGGTCAGAAGACTCGGGGGTGGGTGTGTGCCTGTCATTAACCCGTACAAAGAGACTGAGGTCTGAGGAGGCCTGGGTGGCAGGGTTTGTTTTGCCAGAGCCTGGTAGTTTCAGGGAACTGACCCACAGCAGGCACAGACAAGACTTCCTCACTCAAAGGGCACGTGATGCTAAGGTGCCTCGTAACCCTGGGAACTCCTGGGGAGCGTCAAACAACTCTCCTGGAATTCTCTTTGTTTCTCTCCCTTCCTTCTAATTACCGGCAAGGGTTGCCCTCAGGAAGTTGTAGCCCTTTTCGGATTTCGCTCGGGCTGCTTCTCGTTGGCAAAGGCAGCTTTTGTCCGAGGGTTTGGCTGACCTGCTGCAGGAGAACAGGAAACAACTCTGGGAGCAGTTCCCGCACAGCTTTGCTCGACTGCAGGGCTGACACCACCTCAAAGATGGCACATGTTGCCTGAAAGGAGAGCATGGTAAAAAAGGAGATCTCTTCCCAACACCATCACACCCTCTCTCCCCTTCTGATGTCTGCTGTACTAAATTCTCCCTTCGGCCAGCAACTTGAATGACAGCGAGCAACTTGCTTAACTCGTGGCTCACTTTCCCACATCTGTATAAATGTGTATGACCTCCCAAGGCATGCTGCGAGTCCAAAGGAAGATTTGCAAAGCACTGTGAGAAACCTGCTCCAAAGACTTTCTAATGGCCAGACAGTATTAAGGAAATCAGTAACGTAGCTAAAACTGCCGTATTTGTTCCACAGACAGCAGAGCCGGACTCAGGGAAACAGTCCATCAGAGGAGAAGTGCCCACACAGCAATATTATACCACACTTCCCGCTTTCCATCAGCAGGATTGTCACAGGGCACAGGAAAGCCTGAAAGACGTGTCTGTCATCTAACTTACTGAGAGAGGTTCAGCAGCTGCCAAATGCTTGTCAATTTCTGTCTCTGAGGTGATGCTGCCTTCTGTTCTTGTTGGAGTCTTTATCTTCTCTATTAGGGCTTGTAGGACTTGAGTGGCAAGCAAGGGGTCTCCCCCCAGAGATCTCCACAGCTCAGCGGTGTCACTGCAGGTTAACAGAAGTTACAGGTGAGCCCTGGACACTTTTGTGGCTCACCCTGAATGTGTCATATTTTAGTAAAGACCAAATGTTCTCCTTGCCTATGATGAGAGAATTAAGAGTCCTGTCCTCCTTTAACTCTCCTTGTGTTTAAATATGGAGTTTCCAGTTACAGAACTAAGTTAAGTGACCTAGTCTTCCTGCAGCCTAACCATTAATACTAGACTTCAGAAGGACAGGACACAGAGCGCCAACCTCACTTCCTGTTTTCTCCACTTCCCAGTCAATATGGAATCATGAGCATGTGGCTCCCAAAGAGCTAGGGTTTGGAAGGCAAGTGGATGAAAGAACAGCCAGATTCCTACTCGATGGACATACAACTATGAGAACGAATATTCATGGCCATCCTATGTCCCCTTCACAAATGGTGTCCCTACCCTCTGTTTGCCAAAAGCTGGGACTGGGCAACAGGGGATGGATCACTTGACAGCGACCTGTTGTGTTCATTTCCTCTGGGGCATGTGGCACTGGTCACGGTCGCAAGACAGACTACGGGGCTAGATGGCCTTTTGGTCTGACCCAGTATGGCTGTTCTTATGGTCTTAGATTCCAGCACTGATCACTGATAACTCAGTTAGGGATCTTTAAACAAAATGGTGGATCTGCTTCCAGTCCACTTTTAAGTACCAAGGATGGCAACACTGCTCTAGCAGCCCCACCCTCACTGATACCAAGCAGAGGTCTGATGATAATATTGGCCCTAGTCTTTGCAATCAGCCAGGGATTTGCACCTGAAGCTGTCATGCTACCAGGAAACCAACAGCCACTGCTCATTTCCAGAGTGAGCTCAATTCAGGCGTCTAGAGAGGTAGATGTTTCCAACAGTACACTCCAGTTATACCAGTAAAGATAGGTCTTTAGGATGTCAAAGCAGCTATTCATGAATGGAAACAGAATGACACTTAATTTCTCTCCGCACCCCACCTTAACGTGTTCTTGGACCTTCCTGCAGAAAGAGCCAGGCTCTTAACCCTTAGGAATGATCCCAAACTGTCTGTGGCTTAAATGAAGCCCTACATCTCCTAGTAAAGCTGTGGGATCCAGGTTTTACCTAGATGAATGCAATAGGTAGCGGTATATACCTGTCCATCGGCAGACGTTTGCTGAGGAGGCTGGAGATCACTGCCTCTTGGTGATGGTGAGCTAGAATGGACACTGCCTCCACCAGGAACTGCCTCAAGCTGCCCTCCTGGATCGTAGGCATGTGGCGATATAGTATAGCCAGGTTATCTGGCACCTGGAAGGAACAAAACCAGAAAGAAATGTCCCTTTTTCTTTCTCTCCATTCATTCTACAGAATCAAAACCTTTATTTAGCCATTTGCTGCTTTTTTAGAAATGCCTCACTTCAAGAAGCAAATGTTCAAATACGTCTGCGTAACTTGAACCCACACAAATTGCCCACACACGGCTGTAAAAATTAACCCTGACACACACACAGACACACCAGGTAATTTAATGTGGTGGTGCCCAGCTGTGCATTACATAAACCAGTTCACATGCACAAAAGGCGGCTTTGCTTGCCCAGATTTTACAGGTGTGATTTAAGCAGCCAAATCTGACCATTTGCCTCGAGAATGCAGAGCTCATCAACAACCACAAGCACAAAATATGCAAGTGCTTTAAAGACAGTGTGCAAATGCCTGGGACTATGAACAGGGGACTACCTCTCATATTCATTCCTAGCCCTTCACATCTTCAAAACACTGTGCAAACATGGCACTTCTGCTGCGAGGGTTCCCTGTCCTGAGGCCTTTCACCAGCCTTGTTAGAAGATTTGTGGAGTGCTCCTTTCATCTAGCCCTAATGCACTGGGCGCCAGAATAAGGCATATAAATAGTGGATCCCAAAGACACTAGAGTTTTCTCCCTCCCTCCTTCTCTTCTGAAAGGGTAGGTTTACACAGCAAAAAAATCCCACAGCACTGAGTTTCAGAGCTCAGGTCAACCTGGGCCTGTGGGGCTTGCACGATGGGGCTAAAAGTGGAGCTGTTCCTGCTCGGGCTGGAGCCCAGGCTCAGAAACCTGGCAAGAAGCTGGCAATAGCCCAGTGCTCTTTTTAATCCATGTAGCCCTTAACCATAGGCCTCCTAATACCTGGAGGCCTCCAAGTGCCAGTCATTCTGTCTTCTTGTCTTTTCCCCAGAGTCTGTTTTCTCAAGCCTTTCTTGGCTGAATACTGTGGCAACAAGCTAGACCAATAAACAACCAACCATCTTCCTTTTCCCTTGGATTATCTTGGTCTACTGCTATTGATTCTGCCATTGCCTATCTTAGGGTAGAAACAGAGATGGAATCGACTCTATGTCCAAGGGGGAGAAACAGCAAGATTTTTCTTCCTTACACATGAGGGCAAAGATCAAAAAGCCTAGAGTTCAGGTAGAAAAGCTCTCCAGTTCCCAGTTTTACCTCGTCCAGCATGGCACCTCCACACTCCTTTAGGATGATCTTCATCCACAGTCCAGCTGCCGTGGCACAGGTGGGGCTAGCAGACAGCAGACCACCCAATGTGGCCTCAATAAAGTCTGTGGCCTGTTCCGAAGGAAAGTACTCACTAACAACCTGGGAACAAATCAAAAACAGGAAAGACCGCCATGATGTTTGGCTCCAGCACTTTTAAAAATGGAAAAAAAGATACCTGCATCAGCAAATGGTGAATTAGCCTCCTGTCTAGCTCGCCATTTGGGATTACAATTCTCTCTCTAGTCTATAGACTACATTTTTGTCTTCTACACTAATGATATCAGGTTAGAGGCAAAGTCTCTGTTGCATAGTTAGCACAACATTGTACTGGTTAGGCAGGAGGTAAGTTTCCCGTTTGTAGTCTCTGACATACACTGCATCTTTTTACAGCACACAGAAGTCAGTCAAGAGAGGCGTGCACACAAATATCGGCGAAGGCAAACCCACAAGGTGACAGAATGAATCCTGGGTGGTTTCTCAGCTTGATGTTCCACTAACACAGTTTTTCTCCTGGATGGCTGGATGGCAGGGCCGGCTCCAGGCACCCGCCGAGGAAGCTCGTGCTTGGGGCGGCAGATTGCAAGGGGCGGTGTTCCAGCCAAGCTTAGGGCGGCATGGGGGTCTTTTATTTCATTATTTTTTGTGCTTCACCGCTCCGGATCAGTGAAAAAGCAAGAGCCGGCCCTGCTGGATAGGTACATGTGTGTGCATCCGCGTGCGCATTTTCATGGGTGTGCAACATTCTGTGGAATCTGGTTTTTACGTGGCATTCAGAGCACACATCTATGAAAAGCATCTTGCTGGTTACTAGCAGCCAACGCCCCGCTCCCACAGCTCGCTCCGAGTACGGAAAGGCATCATGAAAGAGCAAATGTCAAATGAACGGTGCCCGGTCACTCGCACATCCGCACAAGCTTTTTGAGTCCGTTACCCTGGCCATTTTGGAAGATGCCTGAAACAGAGCCTCGGGGTCTGGAGCTCTTAGTGCTTCACGGAGACATCTCAGCTCCTCCTCTGCTGAGCCCAGGTTTATGGACTGGCCTGGAGTGGAGAAAAGGAGAAAAAGTACTGTAAGGATTAAGGAAACTGAACCCCTACTGCATGGATCTTCATATGGTAGGATCCATGTGCTATCATAGAATCATAGAATCTCAGGGTTGGAAGGGACCTCAGGAGGTCATCTAGTCCAACCCCCTGCTCAAAGCAGGACCAATCCCCAACTAAATCATCCCAGCCAGGGCTTTGTCAAGCCTGACCTTAAAAACTTCTAAGGAAGGAGATTCTACCACCTCCCTAGGTAACGCATTCCAGTGTTTCACCACCCTCCTAGTGAAAAAGTTTTTCCTAATATCCAACCTAAACCTCTCCCACTGCAACTTGAGACCATTACTCCTTGTCCTGTCCTCTTCTACCACTGAGAATAGTCTAGAACCATCCTCTCTGGAACCACATCTCAGGTAGTTGAAAGCAGCTATCAAATCCCCCCTCATTCTTCTCTTCTGCAGACTAAACAATCCCAGTTCCCTCAGCCTCTCCTCATAAGTCATGTGTTCCAGACCCCTAATCATTTTTGTTGCCCTTCGCTGGACTCTCTCCAATTTATCCACATCCTTCTTGTAGTGTGGGGCCCAAAACTGGACACAGTACTCCAGATGAGGCCTCACCAATGTCAAATAGAGGGGGACGATCACGTCCCTCGATCTGCTCGCTATGCCCTATGCTGATGATTTGATGATTCTATGTGCTATGTTGTCATCAGCATAGTGTAAAATCTTGGCCCCATTGAAGTCAACGACAAAACTCCTGTTGACTGTAATGGAGTCGGGATTACACCCTAAAATGTCTGAATGTTAACAGTAGTGGAATGTTATTGTGAATGATCCAGGATTGAACAAGCACTGTGTTCAGCTTGGAGCAGCTTTCTGTGTGTGTCTGGTTTCAGCAGTCTCTCTGCTCTCACTATTTACATCTAAGCTCCTCTTCAAGTACAACTCATGCAGGTAGATCAGAGGTTCCAGTTTAGAGGTGAATCCCTCCACCAAACTCTCCTTGTAAAAGAGACGGGGATAGACAAAAAACTTCGGCAAGAAACCCAGGCTCATCAGTCACTTCTAAACAATGCTAGGATTACTATGTCGTACATTCAAAGGTTGGAGTCCCTTATTCTGTTTCTGAATCACCAACACTGTTTGTAGGACTGATTAATAATAATTGGAACTAGGGTGACCAGGTGTCCCGATTTTATAGGGACAGTCCCCATTTTGGGGTCTTTTTCTTATATAGACTCCTATTCCCCCCCACCCTCTGTCCCGAGGTTTCACATTTGCTGTCTGGTCACCCTCATTGGAAATGGCCTTAAACGATAACCAAGCTCTATCCCTTATCATCTAACCCTTAGGTGAAAAGAATATCCTACTCTTTCACAAAGGGGAAAAATGGCCTCTACTTACTCCAGTAGCTCTGAAGGCTCATGCCAGAGGGCTGCTGGAAGAACTTTTTGTTTACAGAATTATTCCAGGAAACCCCTCCAATCCAGCCAGTGGCAGGGTAAAGAGAATGAAAATGTTTAGTACCAAGGGCTTGTCTCCATGGCGATATTCAAGAAAACTAATCCCCATTCATTTCAAAATGCATGAGTTAAACTTCATTAAACACCTATGGGGACACACTTATTTAGAATTAAAGTGGCCTTCATTCAGGTTAGTTTCATCCATGGAATTCACTACAATTAATAAGGCCCATTTTAATTCAGAATCCGAGCATCCACACATGTGTTTAATGCCATTTACCTCATGCACTTGAAATGTACACCTTTAGTTCATTTGGATTAACTTTCCTTAGTGTCCCTGTGTAGACAAGCCCTAAGGAATTTAGTGCTTATCTACCTGTATGCAGACCATTTATTAGTTGTACAGTTCCCAAAAGTGTGCTAGGCTCTTTACACATCAGAATCTTCTCTTCTAATGAGGTATTTACAAGATGCCCACCATTCTGTTATCTAAGCGACAACAGACAGGACAGAAAGAACTAGATAGGCAGACAAATGGACATTACAACAGTGAAAGAAGGTGAAGAATTCCTTATACCTGCTAATGGTCTCCTCACCTTGTATACAGAGAAGGCAGCTGATACAGTCAACCACCCACTGACGGGACGTGGCCAGCGAATCACAGCTGTATGGTGCTATGCGTCCAATCAGAGATCCAAACCGATCAAAAGTTCCCTGAGTCTAATGAAAAAAGAAGGAAGAACGAAGAATGAATGGTCTCCAGTTGGACTAGACTTCACTTGCCATCCTTATTGTTCTGACCAGTCAGCTCTGTGTTTTTGGGGAACCAGGGCGCAGTATCTAGCCTGTCTGACTCATGAAAGACACCCCCCGCCCCCACCAGTCTCTGTTTGAACCCAAACCCATCAGAGAAAAGGCTTGCAGAGAACAATGAAGGGTGTTGGGAGTCACACCTAGACCCCTCCTGAGAAGGGTGACAAGATTAAGACATCTCCATTTGCATACAGAATGAAGAACAGAGACAACTCCCCTAGCCTCATCTGCATGAAAGATGGGATAGGAATTAGCATGAAGAATGAGGAACAGAGAACCGCACTGAACTCTGGGACCAGAAAAGCAGGGACGCACTGCATCATGGGAATCCCTGCTCCAGATGCTAATGAACCTACGCCTGCACACACCTAGCTCAGCAATTATCAGACCAATTCTAGTAATAAATCTTTGTTATCCTAAAATACTGAAGCAGCCTAGTTGCCTTGTGAGCTCCCTGGAAAAAACCACCACCCATAGCCAAGAGTGATCAGCTCCTATTGTCTAGCCTAAAGAAAACCCTTGAAAACCCATCAGTTTACCCATAAACAAATCTAGTGTTCTCCCTTGAACCATTGTATTTTCTCTACAAAACCCCCTACCTATGCCCAAGTAAGGGTTCTGATGTATCGACCCAAACTCTGCTTCAGTTCCACTGGGATTCCATCTCCTGACTGATCGTGCGGGGGGCTCTGCCTGTCTCCAGCACTCAGGACCCTGAGCTACCACCACCACTTGGGAACCCCAACCAGTTCAAGCCTCATGGAGTGGGTGAGATTTCCCCCCCCCCCCCGCCCCTCCATTTTCTTTTCTTCCTCAGGTATTAACCTTTCAAATGTAACCATTATGTTTGTTTAGCCCTCCTTGTGTAGTTATCACTATTATTCAACAAATAACTTTTGTGGTTCAGCTGGTTGCTTCTCTCTCTCTCCCTCTCTCTCTCCCTCCCAATTTTACTCTGTATTTTCCGCTTCCCCCATTTACTCTGCAGCAACCCTTCTTTTACCTTAGCTAAAGATCCCGGTAGTGCCCAAAAATACTGTGGGGTTTGCTCATGAAGTGGGTTACTACCAGTACAATTGTAACGTGAAAGTGGGATAGGGATGTGTTAAACTTGGGGCACGTAAGAGGGGAGCAGCTGAAAGTGCTGCTTAACCCAGCCCATTGAGTACAGGGCCATATGAGAGGATCAGCTGGAGAGGGCTGATGGACCTGGTCCGCTAAGACTCGCTCTGCTAGTGCGTGCGTGCGTGTTCATCTAGTTCTCGGCTGGAGGGACCCAGCCCTGGGGAACCGAGGTCCTGCAGGGTAGCTCCACTGGGAGGGGACTTGCAGAAGGAAGGAGGAGAGCTCCACACAAGTGACATAAGCAGCACATTAATAGAATTACAGACCCTCCCCCCCTCCAAGAAGAGTAACCCTAATCAATGAGTCTACCCCAAAGTAACAGGCACATCTGGTACCATTGTGCCCCTGATTCCTGTACTGTACTGGGTAATGCACTTTGGAAAACATAATCCCAATTGTACATACAAATGGATGGGGTCTAAATTAGCTGTTATCACTCAAGAAAGAGACCTCAGAGTCATTGTGTACAGTTCTCTGAAAGCATCCGCTCAACATGCAGTCAAAAAATAACAACATGTTAGGAACCCTTAGGAAAAGGATCGATAAGAAGACAGCAACTTTCTTTGTGCCACGATATGAATCTACAGGACCCCCAAACCTTGAATACTGTGTGCAGTTTTGGTCATCTCATCTCAAAAAAGATGTGTTAGAATGGGAAGAAATACGGAGAAGTGCAACACAAATTAGGCCTATGGGATAACTTCTCACCCAAGGGAGATTAAAAAAAGAGCGACGTTTCAGCTTGGAAAAGAGACGACGAAGAGGGAATATGCTAGAGGTCTATAAAATCATGACTGGTGTAGAGAAAGTCAATAAGGAAGTGTTATTTAGCCCTTCACCTAACACAAGACCCAATGAAATTAATAGGCAGCAGGTTTAAAACAAACCAAAGGAAGCATTGCTTCACACAATGCAGTCAGAAGACAGGATACTGGACCAGATGAACCATTCTTTTGCAGGAGGCAGGTTAGCCATTCTTATGTTTTATGTTCTTAGCTGGTTAAATAGAAATTTTCCTTTACCACCCTGGGAGCATAAGAACCAAGAATGCATTTGTGACACTGGCAGACCAGGCAACCTGTGTATGACCCATAATAACTTAACGAGAGGCACTTCCACTGTATCAAGACAAAAAGAAAAGGAGTACTTGTGGCACCTTAGAGACTAACCAATTTATTTGAGCATAAGCTTTCGTGAGCTACAGCTCACTTCATCAGATGCATACTGTGGAAACTGCAGAAGACATTATATACACAGAGACCATGAAACAATACCTCCTCCCATCCCACTCTCCTGCTGGTAATAGCTTATCTAAAGGGATCACTCTCCTTACAATGTGTATGATAGTCAAGTTGGGCCATTATGCTTTTGATTTTGTCTCCTTGGATTAGAAACATGGATACATTTAACACCGGCAGGAGAATGACATGCCTTCTCTATTCTGCAGTCTCTCATCTGGATCGGAATGAAAGCTCCACCCAGATATCCATTCATCCCATAACACTGAAAAAATTGAAATAGTTCACTGTTCCACACACAATCTTACCGTAGCATTCTGATCACTGAGAGTGGATTTCACAATCAGAAGCTTTTTAACTCTTGTCTCAGGCACTGAAAGATAAGGAGAGGTGTACAGTACTTCTTTGTTCCACACACACTCACTTTCCACACTGGAATTAATCCTGGATTTCAAAGGGCCCTAGTTAAGAATAGTACCAAGCTTCTCTCCTCTACAGAATCAGTGGGGAAAACATAGGACCAGATTCTGGTCTCAGTTGCACCAGTGTAAATCTAAAGTAATTCCATTTCTCTAAATAGTGCCATCCTACTACCATGATGGAAATATTATAAAGGAGTTTGATAGACTGAGGTGACTGAAGTTAATCTGCAAAAAGAAAAGGAGTACTTGTGGCACCTGAGAGACTAACCAATTTATTTGAGCATGAGCTTTCATGCTCCTTTTCTTTTTGCGAATGCAGACTAACACGGCTGTTACTCTGAAACCTGAAGTTAATCTGTGTTTACACCAGCATAACAGGACTCAGAATCTAGTCTAGAGTGTATAATACTTAGGATTCTCGAGTCAGGAGTATTATTCTATTTTTATCTGATTCTTGTTAACGTGCATTAGCCCCAAGTTAACTTCTGTATCTGAAGTTGAAAAAGACCTTGACAAATATCCTTGGCTACATTCAGCACTTAGTTGAACCTGTTGATTTCCATATGGGGCCATATAGGGGTAACTTAGGGCAGCATTTGGTCCCTTAGTGGATCTCCAAACCACTGGTGACTGTGTGTTCTAGAGCCTCTGTGCCCCAGTTGCAGAGGTGATGAGTCTGCTGCAGCCCTGCCGTGCCTACAAAGCCTTGGTTCTTTAGCTCAATCTCCAGTAGCTCAAGCTTTTAGCTCTGGATGTCCTCAACTCAACCCTCAGCATGTCGGCCAAGAGGGCAGCTGGCACAGTTGCTCCTGTGTTACTTACAGTCAGCCCCAACAATAGCCCTCAGGAGCTCTAAAGACACCACACGAACGGCCTCATGCTCAATCTTCTGCTGCTTGTGTAGAAATGCTAGCATGTCATCAGGAGAAGAACGGGCTGCAAGGGAAGAAATCACATCCTCACTGCCTGCAGAACTCTTCTTCTTACCGTACCTCACAAAGGTAAGGAAGTTACAAAGAAACCACAGTGTCACTCAGAGTGTCTTCCCCTTACCTAGCAGAAGTACACAATGGAACAGCTCTTTGTGGTTTTCAATGCTGAGCTGCTTAGCTGGAGAACAGATCTGTGGGAAGAAGGGAAATGGTCAAAGAAAAACTAATCAGAAGCAATGGAAAAGAAAAATGTTCAATTAATTTCTAAGCTTCCGCTTCCTGCTTGTCCAACTGGAGGTCTGAACCCCAGGGAGATGGTCCTGCATGCACAGCAAGACTCAAAGACAATGACCAATACATAAGATAAGAGAAGCTAAAGTGTTTTGAGCAGCAGAGCTGACCTAATCAAGACACAGCCACAGTTTTTACTTTACAACTCTGACTCCCGCTGGTAATCACCTTATGGTGAAATTGCTTTACAAACTGAGCTGGATAGTAGCTAAGAAAATGAGAGCGCTCCCTGCTTACTCTTGAGCCTGCAGAAATCAGTAAGGCATGAGGAGGTCCCCAGGCTCTGCACGATCATTCCATCAATTTTTCAGTGTTAATATGCTTCAGATCTGCTGTGCCTAAGCTCAAGGGATCCAAGCAAAACCACCCCTCACCTGGTTGTGCAGAGCACTGCAGATGGCTTGAAACTTCGCTTTAGGTAGAGGGATCTTATATTCACCAGAGACCTCCAAGAGCTGGCTCAGACTCTGCAACAGAGGGCGAAAGTCAGATGGTGGGCACACAAAGGAGCCATATGTAGTGACTGAAGCAGATTCAGGGGATTCCTAGATTCCAAGGCCGGACCGGATTCTTGCCATCATCTAGTCTGACCTCCGGTCGGTATGACACAGGCCAGAGACCTTGCCCAGAATAATTCCCAGAGCAGAGCTTTTAGAAAAACATACCAATCCTGATTGAAAAGTCGTCAGAATCCGCCTCGGCCCTTGATAAATGGCTCTAATTGTTAATTATCTCACCATTAAAAATGTACGCCGTATTTCCAGTCTGAAAGTGTCTAGCTTCAGTTTCTAGCCATTGGATCAAGTGACACCTTTCTCTGCTAGACGGAACAGCCCATTAGATAATAGAAGTCCCTCATGTAAGATATTAGAGACTGTAATTAAGTCACCCTGTCACAGGATAGGTCCACCCCGTCAGGGTGGTATTAGGTTGAGGAGGAATTGAAGTAGATCTGGAGTGGCCCAACTGGCCTAGTCTCCCTAGCCACCACAGCAGTCCGGGCTCCTAGGGCAGCATCGCCTAATGGTCGGGATCAGTGCAGCAGCCCTTGGGTGAGGGTCCGCAGCCCAACAGCCTGAGTCACTTGGGCTGCCCTTCTCGGGATGGCAGTGCGGCCTAGTGGCCAAAGTCAGTAGACCCACCCTTGGCTGCAGGGCAGTGCGGCCTAGTGGCCAGAGTCGATAGAACCCCCTTTTGTGGCAGGGAAGTGTTACCTAGTGGTGAGCCCTTCTCCACTGGGTCCTACCTATTCCACAGGGTCCCAGCCCAGGGCGCAGGGGTATCTGCCACCAACTCAGTGGGGATCCTTCCAAAGCATGCTGAGTCAAGCCCGCTACCTCAACTGGATCAATGCTTCGTCCACCTAGGCTGCTTCCCACCCGTTCTTCCGCAGCTGGGACGCTCAGGGATTCTGGGGTCTCTCCTCCATCTCTGGCATTGGGTGGCTGGGGGTCAGCTGCAGCCACAGTCCGGCTGGCCTCTGAATCCTGGAGCACTGGCAGTCTCTCTGCAGGAGCCTGCAATGCGCCTCGGCTCCCTTCGGCAGCCATCCCAGCCTGAGCTGAGCGGCTCTCTTTTGTATCCTGGGTCCAGCTGAAGCATGCAGAGCAGAGATGAGGGGGCATGGCCTCCTCGGCCCACAAAGCAGGATTAACCCCTGCTGAACCAATGCGGGGTAGGTAAACCCCATCACACAGCCTTTTACTTTCTGTGTATTAAACTAAAGAGATTGACTTCCTTGATTCTCCCTCTGTAAGGCACATTTTCTAATCCTTTCGTCACTGTGGCTCTTCTGTCAATTTATCAACACCCTTTTTGAATTGTGGGCACTAGAACTGGACACAGGATTCCAACAGTCGTCAGACAAGTGCCAGATTTAGAGGTAAAATAACCACTGTGCTCCTCCTTGAGATTCCCCTTTTGATGCACCCCAGCTTCAGCTTTTTTGGCCACAGCATGAGTTCATGTTCAGCTGATTATGCCCCATGACCCCCAAAATCTTTTTCAGAGTCACTGCTTCCCAGGACAGCATCCCCCCATCATGTATGTGTGGCCTAAATCCCTTGTGCCTAGACGCATACATTTACATTCAGCCGTATTTAAAGGCATATTGTTTCTTTGCGCCCAGTTTGCTAAGTGATCTAGATCACTCTGAATCCATGAGCTCTCCTCTCCATTATTTACCACTCCCCCATTTTTATCTCATCTGCCAACTTTATCAGTGATGATTTTATGTCCTCTGCCAGGTTATTGATTAAAAAAAAGATGAAAATCAAATTCCTTCCTGCATCTAACACACTTTTCTCCTTTGCTGCTTGAAGCTTCCAGAATGTCTCGGATGCCATCTACATATTTTACTATGTTTACACAGTTGTGTAGTGCCCTGATGCTATCAAAGAAGTCCATGATGCATTGGTTCCCTCCAAATCATGGGTATTTCAACCCCCAAAGTGACCACATACTCTGTACTAGAAAGCTTCAACCAACATAGACGGTGAGTAAATATCACTACCAAGAAGTTAGAGCTGTCTCATGATTTCATTTACAACTGTGTAGCCCCACTGAAGACAGAATATGGCCCCTTACTTCTCGCTCATGTGGTACTGAGGGGGGATGAAATAGAGAGACAAGGTGAGTGAGACAATATCTTCAATTAGATTATCACACCCACCTTGTCGCTCCAATATCTTGGACCAACATGGCTACAAGAGCACTGCATAGAATGGTAGATGAAACAGACAGGCAATGATTTTATATCTATTGAGTTATGCAATGCAAAGCAATGACCCTCAAGCCTCCTTATTATTAATTTTCAACCGTTGACAGTTGGCTTGGTATCGACCAGAGACAACATATGGTAGCCCCTGCTCTGAGGAGCTTATGATCTAAAAGAGAGACACAGAGTTGACAGGATGTTTTGGGAAATCACAAGGCGGGAGTATCTTGTTGTGCAGGTGTTTTGTTTTTTATCTCCTTCTCCTCCTCCCCAGGAAACAGAGGATGCTTTTCATCAGAGGCAGTTACCTACAAATCTTGTTGCCTGGGTCACCATGTGTATAAACCCAGAACTTGTGTGCATATTTATTATCTAACAAGTCACTATCTAGACCAGGAAACCCCACTGGCAGCAAATTCCTCCTGCAGGTCATACAGGCACACACAGAGACAGTTACCTTAATGAGTGGTACCTCACCTTGGTGATGTGAAAAACATCAATTTCCTCCTTATATTGCTCAAGGAGCCATGAGATCTCTTTAAATATTGGATTTTGCGGCTCCTTTTTGTGTAGCAGGATGCCCATCATGGGACCAAGGGCTTTGATGATGGCCTTCTTGAGCTGCATAGATGAGACACAGAATTTATGTTCCTATGAATTCATTCAATATCTTCCAATAGGCACAACTTTCCTACTTCTAATGAGTGCAGTTTCCCTTGTTCCACTGTCGGAACGGTCCTATCCCAATATTTCCTGGTAAAGAACCAGGACTCGTAGGGTTGGTGTCAGGATTATATTCTAATGCACCTCACAACTAGACCAGGTAAAATATTTCCCCAGATTAATATGCATTCTAGGCCAACTCATCCCTGCTGTAACTCCACTGGGGCTGAATGGACTTAGACCAGGAATTAATTTAGCCCACTATCCCGGGTTCATCTGCACATTAGGTGCACAAAACTAGACTCCATGTACACTGGGTACAGACCGAATTTCCATGATGTGGTGACATTATAAACGTATGGGTTTTCGATGTTTTACATGACAACCTGTTCCATCCAAAAGGACCTACCATTAAATGCCATCATCCCAAAGAGTGCCAGACACACAGAATGTAACATCACAATTTCCGCTAAAGGTTTAGAAAGCAAGCAATTCTCACCTCCAGCTCCTCACAGCTCAGCCAGTTGCTGGTCACATGACTATATAAGGGAAGAATGTTCTTGCAGAATTGTGATTCACCCATTCTGGGGAATGGGCACTTTTCCCAGTTCATAAAATATACATTCACTGCCCTTGAGCATTTTTCCAGAACTGCACAGAAGGAGAGAAGACAGGCAATGTGAAAAGGACATAGTAATAATGAGGAGAAGTTGCTTTCTCAGAGAAGACACCCAGGCCTATCGTTTACTCCAGTACCATGGCAGCTACTATCAGGACTAGATGCTGAAATCCCATATCAATTGGGAGCTATTTCTCTTTTCCCCATTCCATTTCTTGTTTCTTAAAAGGTTTTTTTCTTTGTACATCTCTCCATCTTTTTTCAATTACCATCATTTGAAGACTCTCGTCCCCTGCAGTTATTGTTTATTGAACCCGAACACTGTATGATTTCATCCTGAGTTACAGTTTGTCTGAAAGATGTTCAGTGCTCCTCACTGCCATTGGCTTTAGTGGGATTTGAAGGTAGTGGGGAGCACTTTGCCCTAAAAGTAGGTGCATCTAGTGTCCTTGCTAAGACGAATTAGGGCCCAATCCTGTTCTCTATGAAGTGGATGGCAAAATTCCCATTTCCCTCAAGGGCGCAGGATTAACCCCTTACTGAGCATCACCTGAAAAGCAAAGGAAGAGAGAAGTGGAGTAGACAGAGAAAGAGGGTGAAAGGAGATGATGATGATGATGATGAAGAAACTGAGGAGAGAGAATGGGTGGAGGAGTGGGAAACAGGGGATTTTTAAATGTACAGTAATGAAATCTGCTCCCTTCACCTCCTCCCCCAGGAGCCTCCTGGCAGAGGGGCAGCTTCAGCCTTTGTGTCTGTTTATTTTAAACGATATGCGTGAGTCATAAAGGGCCTGAACTTACAAATGCTCAGCACCTCCTGCAAAGGAAGGAGCACTCTCAACTTCACTGAGTGCTACGGGAGCCAAGGAATGCAGCACCTGGTGCAATCCAGGGAAGGGAGCACAGTTCAGGGCCTGTTTGCAAACTTGGTCAGTCACTTAAATCTGTACCAAGACCCCCTAAATATCCATTTGGGGCACCTACAGGAAGTGCTGGCACTTACCACCGCAAAATGCTTGTCTCATCCTGCTGTCCTTGACTAACGTCAACATGGAGATCATGACCTTCAGGATCATTCCCACAAAAGGGATACACTTAAGTGCTGCAGAGAAAGGCCAGAAGAGAAGGAAGACAGACAATCAGCTGCTCTCTGCCTTCTTACAACACACGTAGAAACACTGTGGGGCAGGATGCTATGGGTTCCGAGGCCATTGGCGCTGCGTAAGCAGAGCAGAATGGCTTTAAAGCAGCCATTGAAAGCCAGTGGGGGATTCACCCTGAAGAGGGGAATCCTCCACAGGTGTACAGCTGTGCCCAATGCCCAACTCACTCGCAGAGCAAGGGGAGAGAGCACTGGGGCGGGATGGCAAGTGGGGTGGAGAAGAGCTCCACTAGACCTGATCTTCCACTCATTCCCATCCTTAAGGTACTTCACTCAGGGGCATAGGTTAGAGCTTGCACCTCCAGCTGGATCGCTCATGATCTGGAGGCCAGAACTAGCAACAGCAGTTAATCTTGTGTTTCTACACACACACACTCAAACAGAGCTCTGTTTAGCGGTAACATTTTTAGGTAGAGAGATAATCCCCTCTCCTTAAATGAAAAACAATCACTTTGAAAGAAAAGAGGGAAGTGACCATACCATAGGCAGATGACAGGTTGCCCAATGTAATGAAAATAAACTCTTCAGGCAGCTCCAGATGATACACCAGCTCTAATACGACATCACTGAAATAGCAGCGTGCCAGAGTCACTAAGGTGTTGCTAGCTGCCACTTTTAGTTCATTTCTTGCTTCCTAAAACCAAAAACCAAAAGAGAGAGACTGAGGTGACTGAAGCCGGTTGCACTAGCCAGAGTTGTTTACATGAGTCAAGTCCTTATTTCTGTGCACAAGTTGTGAATGAACCAACCCAACTTTCTGAGGGTAGAGTCATTCGTCATAAATATTCCTTGAGTCACTTGAGTCACTTGAGTCACTTGGCTAAACAGTTTTCAGCCTTTGAGTTGCTTGCAAGCTGCTTCGTCAGCACATGTGTAACTTTCAGCATGTGAGTTGTCCCATCTTATGCATGTGCACAAGTGCTGTCTAGGACCTGGGCTTTGGTCTGGAGGAAGGTGTGGACCTCTAACAGAAGAATACATTTTCATTTCAGTTTATAGTTTATCCCCCCAAAAGAGAGTTTGAATGAGTTAAAGCTTTGGATCCTTTGATTGGTATCTCGGGAGAACTAACTTACCTGAGTCTTCTCTGTCATGTGGTTTGAGGCTAGTGTTATTATTTTCTTCAGAAGCCGCCTCTCTAGGCCCTGGGTGTCCTGCTGTAAGACTTTCTCCAGGACACAGTAAATGTCTATTCTGTTTTGCTGGGGACAAAACATAAAGGAGAAGAATTGGGAAAAGTTTGTCTTGCCGACCAGACAGTAATGTAGCTAATAAGCCCCTGCCCTAATTGGTGGCTTAATTGGTGTAAAACATGCCCTGCCCTCCACAAGCACCGCATTCAGCAGCGCTTCAGAAGCAGCCGAGCAACTGACATTGTTTAATCTTCCTGGAGAGAAAAGAGCCAGAGGAAGCGCCCTTCACTGCCCCCTTCTCTAGTTTCATTTATTCAGAACAAACAATAAAAATGAGCACCTTGCCCTTGCTCTAGCCACTCCAGGAAGAATTTGTAAATGTGGAATATAAAATACCCAACTCCTGCAGTGAGTCCTCAACCGCTCCCGGGGGCAATGAGCTCAGCCCTTAGATCTACACGGACAGTAGCACGCGCGAAGGTGTCTTTTATGTGGCCCATCAGTGTAGAACTTCACAGATGACACTAACTATGGAGGAGTTGTAGGATCAGTTGGGACCGAGAAAAAATAAAGCGGGACACTGAGAAATTAAAAGCCTGAGGAGAGACCAAGATTCATTTCAGAAAACTGCAAACTAGCACCCCTGGAAAGGAGGTAGAAGTAACTGACAGAATGGGAGGGAGAAAAGTGGGAAGCAACAAGTGCCCTGGGGGTGACAGTGGAAAACAAAGTCAAGAGGTATATGCAAGGTGTGATGGCTACCACAAAGAGCCATGTGGGTCGGGTCTTTTACACACAGGGATCATGGCACAAAGCAGGAAGACAACAGTTCCTCTCTGTTCAGCTGAGCTGTGACTGCATCTGGAGGAGTGCCTTTTCTAGCACCACATTCCCAGAGAGATCAACAAATGGGAAGTCATTCCTGGGAGAGCAAAAAAGAATGTAGGGGGCTGGCAGAAGTGACTTCTGGATAGAGCCCTGCAACCTGACCCAAATCCTAGGGGACCTGACCACAGGCATCTGGGTCAGGTTGGGTGAGAAAACAACTGGACCCTCTTGAGCTCGGGTCAGGTTGGCTCTCCTCCTTTAGCCCCTGGGATCGGCACAACCGGGACTGCGTGTTCCTGCCAGCCACCACCTCCTTCCTGTGCTGCACGCGCTGTGGAGCAAGGATGCCGAGGAGTCACAGCGTCTCCCTCTCTCTGCAGCACAGACCCAGCGCAGCAGGGACCGTGTCAGAGGATGGAGCCATTGCTGCACACAGTGGCCGCTGCACCAGCCCCATGAGCAGGATGCAGCGGCAGGATCCGGTTTGGGGGGAAAGGTTGGGACCAGGATGGAAAATGATTCAGCCCTCTCAGGGTGAGGTGAGTGGGCCGGGGGCCAGTTCAGGTTGGGCTTAAAAATTGGGCCCGAGCAGACCCCTACTTCTGCAGACAGACGGAAAGAGCTGTCTGTGTCTGATGAGGCCAAGGGATGACTCTGAAGGAGAGAGGATAATACCATACAACTACCTGGAGGGTGTGAACACCAAGGAGGGAGAGGAATTTTTTAGGATAATACATTTTGGTAAAAGTAGGAGTAATGGGATTAAGCTAAAAAAGGACATTCAATTTAGACTTTGATAACAGGAAAAATGCCCCAACTGTAAGACAGGGCTATTAGGTTATGACATAGTCTTCCTAGGAAAGAGGCGGAAGTTCGGTCCTTAGGGGCTTTTCAAATTAGTTTGGCCAAAACAGTGGAAAATGGCTGCTGGGAATGCTCCTGCATTAGCAGGGAAATGGACTGGATGATCCAATAGGTCTTTTCCGTCTCGGTCTCCTGTGAGTCTAGACATCTGTGTGACCTGCATGCCAAGGTCATAACCCACTTTGGAAGGTTCAAAGCCAATCAGATCTCTGAATGGGAGAGCTTAGGGGTCAGACAGGGTCTGCATCAGATCTCTTGATTGGCTATACGTTCCAGTGGTTCTGCTTTAAAAGGCATGCTTCTGCAAACTGCAATCATAACAGACAGCTCCACTGGGGAGAAGCCCCTTCCATTCATTTTTAAATGTAAGGAGGATTTTTTTAATGGAAAATTGTCACTGACAACTTATCAATACATAAGCACTACATAATTCAAGTAATTCAAGTAATTAATCACATGAATTAACATAATTAATCACTCTCCTTACAGTGAGTATGATAACACCCATTTTTTCATGTTCTGTGTGTATATAAATCTCCTCACTGTATTTTCCACTGAATGAATCCGATGAAGTGAGCTGTAGCTCATGAAAGCTTACGCTCAAATAAATTGGTTAGTCTCTAAGGTGCCACAAGTACTCCTTTTCTTTTTATAATTAATCAAGTAATTCAAATAATTAAAGGAGTCGGAGGCCAAGACAAGCGGTTCAGTTGGCCTCCTAGTACTTTAATGGAAACTAAAATGCCTTCTGTGTTGGCCCTTAATAGGGAAATGGACTTTGTTGGATGCAAGTATTAATCAATGGAAAAAAGGGGTCTGAATATTCCTCCTGGGGCAATTCTGCACTACTGCACATGTGCATAATTAATGAGCCCCGCATATTTTTATTTTTTTGCACAGTAAAAAGCTTCTGCTGAAATGCTGCTGCCGTTCCATCTCTTGCCCACCAAAGGGTGCTGTGGCAATAGAACAAAGCAGCAACTCCCTATCAGCGAAGGAAGAGAGAGAGCCTGTCTTCTTCACAGCAGGCCAGGTCAGGAGACAGGGGCTATGGGGAGACAGACAGTGTGGGATGCTGGGGTGGGGTCAATCAGGGGCTCATAAGGGCTAGTGGGGGAGGACAGACTGGGGCAGGGGCTGAATGGGAGTGGAGGCACAGAGTTAGAGGAGGAGGGAGGTTCAGGGCTCCATAGTGATGGGGGAGGAGGTGCAGAGCTACCTAAGGACAGGGGCCGGTTGGCTGGGGGCACAGAGACACATGGGGACAGGGGGAGGGGGTACAGGGACACATTGTTAGGATATAGATGTTCAGGCCTGTCTGTAAAGGCCTATCATCTAAGAATTTAGGTGTATTCTTATCACTTGGCTAGTTCTAGAGGTATAAAAGAAAGAATGAAAATCACTGTCTGCCAGTGTAAGGTCCTTCTCTTACTGTGACAGGCTGAGGCCCTGTTCTTAGGCTAAGGCCTTTGGCTAAGCAGCAGAGGCAGCCATAAGCTGGGAAGCGACCAGTCACCTCTTCACATTCCCAACTAGTCACATTGAAATAAGGTGCTATTGGGCTGTTAGGAACACAATCCTGTCCTGATAATGCCTATTGCCTCCAGAGAAAGGGAAGGGCCTAGAAGATGTAAAAGGAAACTTAGTTTGAAAGCATCCTGTCTGGCAAGAACTCACTTATCACTAGCAGGGATGTGAAATCCTCATTTCTGGGTTTGTTCTATCACTGTAGTCCCCATTTCCCCATTGTTTGTCTGTATAATCTCTGTCTGGTTCTGTGATTGTTTCTCTCTGCTGTATAATTAATTTTGCTGGCTGAAAACTAATTAAGGTGGTGGGATATAATTGGTTACATAATCATGTTACAATATGTTAGGATTGGTTAGTTAAATTTCAGGAAAAGGATTGGTTAAGGTACAGCTAAGCAGAAGTCAAGTTTTACTATATAGTCTGCAGTCAATCAGGAAGTGAGGGGGTGGGTGTGTGGGTGGGGGAAATGGGAACAGGGAATGGGGGTGGGGAAATTGGAATCATGTTTGGCTAAGGGCAGGAATGGGAACAGGGACACAGCTGTAAGGCTCTGTGGTGTCAGAGCTGGGAAGGGGGACACTAAGGAAGGAAACTGAAATCATGCTTGCTGGAAGTTCACCCAATAAACATGGAATTGTTTGCACCTTTGGACTTCGGGTATTGTTGCTCTCTGTTCATCTGAGAAGGACCAGGGAAGTGAGTGGGTGAAGGAATAAGCCCCCTAACACACATGGGGATGGGGGGAGTGGGTTTCTGAGTGGGGGTGGAGGGACACATGTAGACGGGGGTGCAAGGACCCATGGGTGTGCAGGAACACATGGAGACAGGGGCAGATGTGCCTTACTGAATGGGAGAGGTTAGGGGTCAGACAGGGTCTGCATGGGGGGAGCTGCCTAACAATTCCTCCCTGCCCCTCCCAAAAAAACTGTTCCATACTTTTCCCACCCATACCCAGCAACGCTCCAAGTTCACACCCAGGCTCCTTCCCAGCAATTTACTTCCCTCCATTACCCTTGACTCTACCAAGCCTTTGCACTGCGCCTAAGGGGTGCAAGAAATAAGGTTCTGTATTGAGTTTAAATGAATTATTACTCAGAGTTCTGTATTAACATGCAGAGTAAGGAATTGGTTTGTCAAAAAACATTTCCTGAATCCTTTTTGTTGTCTGTATTCATACAGACATACTTGCTGACAGGTATTTTGAAATAAATAACCAAACATCATTTTAACGGGTGTAATTATATTGTATTATTTTGATAAACAAAATATGTAGAATTTTGCAGAACCTCTAAAATATTGTACGCATCATTTTTATTTTTTTCTTGCAGAATTCCCCCAGTAGAAAATATATAGATAAGGGTCCCTTCAATGCTATAATCTCAATAATATGTCATCATAACAAAGGAGTGTTGGCTAGGCTTTAGAGCAGGGAGTCAGTTCACTTGGGTTTTATTCACATTCTTTCACTAACTTGCTAAGTGGTGTTGAGCAAGTTACTTAATTCCCTGTGACACAAGTCATCCGTAAATGGGGATAATGCTTCCCATTCTCACAAGGGTGCTGTGAGTCTTAATTCATTAGTATTAGGGAAGTGCTTTGAGATTTTTGGACGAAGATGCTAAAGAAGGACAAAGTATTATTAGAAGAGATTACTGCTAGTCCGATGGTGTACTTTTACTGTCTACAGCCCATGTACTCCACTGTGTGTAAAAGGGCAATGCTGTCTTTATAGAGCATTGTATCATCCTGATCTGTAAGAACAGCATTTTGCATGATGAGTTTACGCCTGAGGACAGAAGGGCGAATACTGATTCTCCTGATGGTGCGCCAGGCCAAGTTCTACACTGAATTACCCCCGTGCAGTCCCTTGTACCCCCATGAAGTCAGGCAGAATTTGGTGTGGACACCTGGAAAGCAGATGCAATTTCATGAAACTGCCCTACCTCATCCTTTTGCAGTTTCTCGAGCAGAACTGTCAGAACGATAGCCAGCTTGGTCTCGGCTATAAAGGCAATCCTGAGGGCAATTTTGCCCTTATCTTGGTCATCCATATGTGCCAGGAGGGAAACAACCTCATTATAAACACCTGAAATTAAATAAAAGGATTCGGCTGGTTACCACTGACAGCAGAAATTGGTGCTGGCCTCTTTAATTCACTATCCAGTCAAGATTCTGCAGGAGCCCAAACACTGTGAGAAGTAGACCTGGGAATCGTGGAAATCCTCTTCCTTCCTCCTCATGACCAGGTTTGTTTGCTGAACTACCCAATGTGCTTGGGGGGAAATCATAATGAAGCAAATTTGCTCCTTTCAAGTAGGTCCCCACATAAAATAATCTTCCTTTCCCTCTTTACTGTCAATTGATGAGTTTTGATAGCATACAGAATAATAATTTAACTCTAAGCCAAGAAATAGAGCTAAAGTTAAGCACATGCTGAGGAGTTTTGCTTCGTCAGGGCCTCATTTTCAAAAATCTTGAGCACCCAGATGTACCTATTAGCTATGCTCGGAACTTTTGGGGCTCGGTATCTCTTGAAAATCAGGCCACTGTTGGAGAGCTCAGTATGAATTTAGAAGCTTAACTTTAGGCCCCTTGTTTTGAAGAAAGCCTTTAATCTTCTTTTATGGTCGTTTAAATAATTGCAGAGAAGACTCATGGAACGGAGTTCATCCAGTTCATAGAATATCAGGGTTGGAAGGAACCTCAGGAGGTCATCTAGTCCGACCCCCTGCTCAAAGCAGGACCAATCCCCAACTTTTGCCCCAGATCCCTAAATGGCCCCCTCAAGGATTGAACTCACAGCTCAAACCACTGAGCTATCCCTCCCCCCTGTACAGTTGCCTGTAGAGGTCATAAAGGAATTCCCCCGCCCCCCACCCCCACCCCCATGCACAATTGGCGAGGTGTACGCTGTGAGTGGGGTGGGGTGGGGTGGGGTGGGTCCCTCCAACCTTCATCTGAAGCATCAGGGATTGACCATAGCAGGAGATGGGAAACCTGGTAGGGTGGACCAGTGCTCTAAAATGGTTCAGAGAATCTGTTTCCTTAGCTGTCCTGCTCACATGCTCAGGGTCCAACTGATCTCCAGAGTTGTGGGTGGGAAGGAATTTCCCCCTGGTCGGATTGGCAGGGACCTTTGAGTGGCAGGATGGGGCACTGATCACCTGCTAGGATAATCTGAGTATATCTGACCCAATCAATTCTCGGCCATTGCAAGGGCCTCAGGCATTGGTGGAACCTCAGTCTCTCCTGTCCTCTGCCGACGGCACACAACAGTTTTGTCTCCTACAGACTGAAATGTTTTTGTCCAAGACAAGTTTTGGGGTTCAGTGTAGGGTTGCTAGGTGAAATTTAGTGGCCTGTGAAATACAGGAAGTCAGACTAGATGATCTAATGGTCCCTTCTGGCCTTAAACTCTAGGAAACAATGAAATAGCTGGTATATGAAAAAAACCAGGATTTGATCTCCCATGTATCTCTTCGCTCTGGGCAGAAATTCTCCAGGAGACTTAATATTTCACAAGAAATCTGAAATGCCGTATTTATCTGTCTCCATTGTAACAGCATTCCAAGCATGAAGGAGGAACTAACAAGATTTCCCCTTCCCAGGAAAGACTACTTGAGGTTAGGTGATTGCCCATCCGTTATGCAAATTGCATCCTTCAGTTGTAACACCCAGATGCAAACGGAATCATGACTGTAACCTACTCTGCCCATCTGTGTGGGATGAGGAGCACTAGTGTTGCTAAGAAATGTGACCTCATGCTTTGTTCTCTTGCATTTAAGATAGTAGCAGAGCTTCATTTAGACAGCTAGAGGAGAAGTCCTTCTGCCTTTTTTGTTCTAATTTCCCCTATCGCTGATGGAGTTGGCTCCATGGATGCAGAAGAGACAAAATGAGGACCCATAACAAACATAAAACAACTGGGAGAAAAGAAGGAAGACCTCCCCCATAACATTCCCTAGAAACTCAGATTCTCAGGAAAGTTTCCAGGTCCAGAGGCTGTAGGCCAACTCCTCAACTGGTGTAAATCAACACAGCTACAAGGAAGTCAAAGGAGGGACACTGGTTTACAGCAGCTGAGGTTCTGCTCACACAAATGGAGAACATTACAGCTCATCTGTATGCCTATGCTTTCTAAATGTGTGTGTGAATATAGAATGGATATAGAGAATACAATGCTGACCCTTACCTCTGTCGGTTACCTCCTGCTCACTCACAAATTTATTCATGTTTTAATCTTTCCTCAACACTTCCTCCAGTCCTTTCTCCAAAGAGCTCCAGTACTGATAGGCAGCTGGCCTCTCAGGCTGTCCTGTCCGGAATAGCCAGTTAAGATTATGCAAGCACTATTATGACATCGCTGTGACTGTGACATAGCACATAAACTGCTGCTGACCAGGTAGGTGCTGTGATGACATGGACAAGAGTCTCAAAGGTATTTAGGCTCCTAACTCGCACTGAAATCAATAGATGTGAGGAACCTAAATACATTTCAATATCTGGGCCCATCCATGTACGCAGTCCAATAGGTGGCTAAATTTGCTCCAGTGTAGAATTTCTCATTCGCTCGAAATTGTTTTGAATTTTGGTTCCGTCCCTCTCTCAGTTTGCCACACTTTCCAATATTGGTTTTACTGGAAAATCTGCTCCTGCTTGAATGGATAGAAAATAAAAGCACCGAACAAAGAAAGAGAAGAAACTGCCTTGGAGAATGCACAGTGATACTTGAGTGTGGGTGGTTGGTTGGAATGCACAGTGACACTTGAGTGTGGGTGGTTGGTTTCTTTTGCTTTTTAATTTGGTTGATTAAAAAGCTTGATGAAATCTTATTGGACTGTATTACAAATCTTGATTTTTATATTGTTTTACAATGAATTGAAATTTATTCTTCATTTCCATGTCCTGCCAAACAAATCAACTAAATTATTTTTTGTTGTGTTTAATACAGTGTGGTGTCATATGTATGGCCATATGTAGAGCCCACAGTTGATTTTGGAGATGATGTTGCCTTTAAAGCATTCAGAGTGATGACACTCTTTGCAGTAAACCATGTGGAAAAAGAATTCCAATGACATGTGTCCTTTGCTATGTATAACTGATTTGGTGCCTTACCCTTTCTGATTTTGCCCTTACACGGACACACTATTCTTTTGTACTCCTCCTTAGTAATTCGTCCATGTTTCCCCATTTTGTAGGATTTCTTTTTGATTTTCAGGTCATTACAAAACTTCTGATGGAGCCATTGGCCTCTTACTATCCTTCCTGTCTTTCCTTTGCATTGGCAGTTGTGCCTTTAATATTGTCTCCTGGAGAAACTGCCAGCTTTCCTGAACTCCTTTATGCCTTAGACTTTTTCCCCATGGGTCGCTACCTACCAATTCTCTGAGGATGTTAAAGTCTGCTTTTGGCAGTCCTTCTCCTGTCATTCTCATTCCTTCCTTTCCTTAGAATCATGAAACCTATCCTTCATGATCCCTTTCACCCAAATCACCTTCCACCTTCACATTCACAACCAGCTCCTCCCTGATGGTCAGAATCAAGTCTACAGTGGCTGTCCCCCCGGTTTCTTCCTCCATTTTCTGAAACAAAGCATTGTCCCCAGTACATTCCAGAAACTTATTGGGTAATTTGGGGTTTTACCATTTCCTTTTTCAGCAGATGTCTGGGTAGGTAAAGTCCCCCATTACAATCAGGATTTGTGTTTTGCATATTTCTGTTGTTTGTTCTAGAAATGCCTCCTCTCCCTCCTCTTCCTGATTTGGTGGTCTGTAATAGACCCCTACCAGGACCTCACCCCTGTTTAGTCCCTCTTTTATCTTTACTCAGAGACTTTCAACTGGTCTGCTTCTCACCTCCTTCTGGACCTCAGAACAGGTTTACAATGCAATATGTCCTCTCTTTTTTTTCCTGCCTGTCCTTCCTCAACAAGCTATAGCCCTCTATACCAATAGTCCAGTCATGAGATTTATCCCAACAAGTATCTGTGATGCAGTTAAGCTCAGTTAAGATTTATGTTCTAAAACTCCCAGTTCTTACTGTTTATTCCCCATTAGTATTCCTCCTTGCTTGTGTGTACAGACATCTAAGATGTTAAGCAGATGCCCCCATGGATTTCCCTCTTGTTTCTCCTATAATTCTACTGCAATTTTCCACATCTACTTCTCCCCACACAGCTAGTCCTCTGTTAAGGCCACCTTTTTTTACCTGGTGGCTTTTTTCACCTGCCCCCTCTGAACTTAGTTTTAAGCTCTTCTCCTAAGGTTGGTGAGTCAGTGCATGAAGATGTTCTTCTCCTTCTTGGTCAGACGGACCCCATCTCTTCCCAGCAAACCTCCTTCCTGCAATAGCATCCCATGGTAGAGGAAGTCAAAGCCTCCCAGAGACCCATCTTCATAACCCTATTCTGTGGGCATGCCTACCATTGAGTGTGTATTGAGCAGAAAGAACACTCAGTGCAGGAGACAAGGGGACTGAGTTAAACTGCAGATGTCAGGTTCACAAACTTCCATTTTCCGTGACTAATCTCTTAAGCTAGTGAGGATGGCCACGGTATAAAAATATTTCTGGAGATCAGCATGTGATTATTTGTATTGCAGTATTGCCTCACAGTCCCAGTCACAGAGTAGGATCCCATAGCGCTCGGACCTGTAGAAACAGAGAACAAGATGGTCCTTAACTGTCATTAATTAATTAACACATCTTAACAGCACAACAAACAGACAAGAGGATAATAAAGCAAGCAAAAAAGCCCCCTTTGACCAGGTACCAGCAGATAACTAATATAGAGCTACCTATTTCGGGAACTTTCTTCCTGATTCAGGGTCTGATGTGACTCAGCCCCTGTTCCATGCCATTGTGTAAACTGGGGACTCGTACATTTGCACAAGATGGAAAGTATCCAGTGGCACACCGTTGAGGCCTACTCCAGTTTTAGTACATAAACAGCAGGCCACTCTGCAAGAAGCTAAGGGCATGGTCAGCACAGAGAGTTTGCCTGTCTCTGTGCTGGTGTTCTGCACCCCTCACTGTCTACACCTGGCTCCATAAAGTCGGGCCTTTCAAAAATGCAGCATCAGGTAGGAGCACAGGTAATTGTAAGAATGCTTGCTCATTGCAGCTGTTACCATCCTGGCAAGGCATCCACATATAAGTCCACTACGGATGGACCAGTGATGGGAAGAGTGTTCATGCATGTGACAAGTAACACCATGAACTATGTAATGCCACAGAATAAATTAAGATCAAGAACAGAACAAGAGTATGTGTGGCAAAGCCATGACAAACACTGTGCAGGCATCAAGGAGCTCATAAATTAGCACATCATCACCCCAACACTGCCTCAGCTTGACTTAGAGCTTGGGCAACAGTAGACCCTCAAAAGGAGGAGGCCACAGCTTTACACCCGTGGTCACTGTGATGTTAACTGGCTGAATTTGACAAGAGCTGGATCAGAGGTTGACTTTGAGTGTATTTACAGGGGGCAAGGTTTTCACAACACAAGCTTTGTGCACGCACACAAATAGTGTTCTGCAGCAGTGCAAGTTGAGCTGCAGCAATGAGCAGCGGGATCCTGCTTGGGCTCGTAATTCATACACTTCTCTCACTAATGAGGATCAACAGATCAACCCATACTGAATGCAGCTTGACAATATACCATCACTTAAAACACATTACAGTCAGAGAGGATGATAAATATTCCATGTATACACATTATGTACAAGGCCCAAAATGACTGAGGGTGCAAGAAAACAAAGCTGGTAAATACAGAAAATGCATTTGTCATAAATATAAAGGGAAGGGTAAACCCCTTTAAAATCTCTCCTGGCCAGAGGAAAAATCCTCTTACCCGTAAAGGGTTAAGAAGCTAAAGGTAACCTCGTTGGCACCTGACCAAAATGACCAATGAGGAGACAAGATCCTTTCAAAAGCTGGGGGGAGGGAGAAAAAACAAAGGGTCTCTCTGTCTGCCTGCCTGCCTGAGTGCTGCTTTTGCTGGGAACAGAACAGGACTGGAGTCTGAGAACTTTTAGTAAGTAATCTAGCTAGGTATGTGTTAGATTATGATTTCTTTAAATGGCTGAGAAGAGTTGTGCTGAATAGAATGACTATTCTTGTCTGTGTGTCTTTTTTGTAACTTAAGGTTTTGCCTGGAGGGATTCTCTATGTTTTGAATCTAATTACCCTGTGAGGTATCTACCATCCTGATTTTACAGAGCTATTCCTTTCCTTCTATTAAAAGTCTTCTTGTAAGAAAACTGAATGCTTTTTCATTGTTCTAAGATCCAAGGGTGTGGGTCTGTGGTCACCTATGCAAATTGGTGAGGATTTTTACCAAACCTTCCCCAGGAAGTGGGGTGCAAGAGTTGGGAGGATTTTAGGGGGAAAGACGTGTCCAAACTACGTTTCCCAGTAAACCCAGTTAAAGTTTGGTGGTGGCAGTGGAAATTCCAAGGGCAAAGGGTCAAATTAATTTGTACCTTGGGGAAGTTTTAACCTAAGCTGGTAAAAGTAAGCTTAGGAGATTTTCATGCAGGTCCCCACATCTGTACCCTAGAGTTCAGAGTGGGGAAGGAACCTTGACAGCATTACTGAAAAAAGAGCTGCAGATTGACTCCTGCTAGCAAGAAGCTTCTGTACAATGTACAGTAAGATATTGGGCTTAACCCAACGCAGGGCTAGGCTGAATTAAAATCAGTCAAAGTTTTGTCTGAGTAGGGTATGAGGCCCAGCTCCTCAAAGGTCTTTAGACTCCTAACTTCCACTGAAATCAGTGGAAGCTAGGAGCCTAAATACCTACTGTAGAATTTGACCCAATAACAACAACAATAATAATAATTTGCATTTCTAGAGAGATTTTCTTCTTCAAAGCATTTTACACACATGTTTTCTCACTCTCTGCTTCAAATAAAAGCCGTTATTGACAGACAATTATATTTTTCCGTCACAGCACAGACAAATAGGAGAGTGAAGAGAACACAGTTCATTAATGGGATTTTAAGCAGGTTCTCATATGGAAAAAAAATAAAGATCCAGCACTCAGAAGATGACTCTGCTTAGCTGTGTGCCTTGTGGCTTAAAGCAGAATTCCAAGAACATTACTTTGCTTTTTGAAATGGTTTCTCAATTAATGACAACTCAAAATATCTGCTTCCACCTAGTGGTGCGGGTTTGCATAACATGTGTTGTTTGTATTCCCTGTTTTCGATATCTTTGCCTAAAAGATAAAATACATCCGAATTTACTGAGACAATTCACACTTCTGCACAAAGCCACAACAGCACTAAGAATGTATATCTTTGTTAGCAAATAGGATCATTAGGGAGAAGAAAAAGGATAATCTCAGAAAGAGGCTCTCTCTTTCTCCTTCACTTTATTCTATCTAGGTTTTTCTACTGTTCTCATCAATGAAGTATCTGAGCAGCTTCCTCTAGTACATTAATAATATGACTCACATCTGTCATGGTAATATCTTTTATTGGACTAACTTCTGTTGGTGAAAGGACTGCACAGAGTTCTCCTTCAGGTCCTTGAAAGGTTATTTCTTTCACCAACAGAAGTTGGTCCAACAGAAGATATTACCTCAGCTAGGGTGACCAGATGTCCTAAGTGTATAGGGACAGTCCAGATATTCGGGGTTTAGGCGCCTATCAATCCCACCCCACCCCCATCACGATTTTTCATACTTATTATCTGGTCACCCTCTCCCTCACCCACCTTGTCTCTCTAATAGCCTCGGAATGACATGGGAGTTTGTTCTCCTGTCACAGACTATCCCCTGAGAAAGCTCTGTCTACTGCACAGACAAGCCTCATCCTTCGAGTAGAAAACTTCATGGTGCCTGAGAAATAGGCCCTGTCAGCCACAACCCTAATCCCAGGGATTTACCTGATATTTTAGATATACTGGGCCCTGGCCACTGAGCCCCTGGAAGAGAAGGACTGCGACCTGGAACCTGACTTGATGTGTTCACGTTGCAGAAGTATGTACACAGTGTTGGAAGGCAAACAACAAACAACACTTCAATGGTCACTGAATGAGGGGCCTGTGGAAAAAAATAGTACAATTGTGCAATTAAAGACTGTGTCAAAATGCACGTGCACAGTACTCAGACTCCCTGAATCCTGGCATTTCCAAACTTTCCATTGCTCAGTTTTGCAAACTTACTAATTGTTATTTTAATGCAGATTTTTGTATATTTGTTGGGCATCTAAAGATATAAAAATACAGACATGGATTCATATCATTGTCGTGCAAACATCCCCATTTCATTGTTTGTTTTGAAAGAAAAAAGTACAGGACTAGGTTCTGGCAATTTCTGTATTGAGCTGTAAAGAAAGGTATTTTTAAGGGTTTTGAACTGTCGAAACAGAGGCACAGAGATTGTCTCACACAGGGAGGAGTGGGTGATGCAGTGCACACTTTCCCAAGCCAGCAGAGTTGCTGGACCCCAAGAGATTCCCCCTCTATTCCTGAGCCAACCTTGGCCAGAAGCAAGCAGACAGAAGGACAAAAGTAGCTCTCCATTTTAATAAAGGCTCTTGTAACTTCCTGGGTCAACTGGTCCCTTCCATTCTTTAGCTGATTATTACTCAGGCTCTTTTCTTACTGGCGAACTTGAATTTTGATTTTTCTACGTCATGGCCAGTTTTTATCGTCTCTCTTGTAAACTTGAATATGCCAATCCCTGAGAGGACGTACTTTCTTGTTTTTTCCTGATTCGGCAATCCTAGCTCTGGGGATTGAGCTCCCATTTAAGGTACTTTTAATGATGACCCCCAGTCCTTTATTTCATCTATCAGGATGTTCAAAGAGAGCAGCTACCCTTCACTGAATGCCACTGCTCTGACTTTGGATTCCCTTGTAGAATGTGTGGGGCTGGGGTAGTTGTCTCAGCTGGATTCTTAATCCAGAGGAAAGACGCTCTCCCCTGTTCAATCAAGATCAGAAATGGCACATAGATTTGGGAGAAAAAGTACATTTTACTTTTACTCTGTTTTCTTATTTCTCAAAAGGAACAGTACAACAAAGATAAAAACTCCATTGTGAATAATCAATATAGGTATTGATGTATCTTGTCTGAAATGGGACAGCTGCTCTTCTACTCTCGGGATGGATGCTATATCAATAGATAAGATAAAAAGACAGGCCTAACTGAGAGACTGAACCCATAGGAGGGCCAAATTCTGCTCCTCGGTTACATGAGTACGTCGCTCCCTGACTAGGGCCCAAATCTGTGTAAAGAAGAGTAAATCTGGTCCCGAGGGAGTATTGAACAACTTCCAAACTGTATAAGGAGGGTGGTTGAGTCTACACTATAAAGACAGTTCCAAATATGGACCGCAGTTCAGGAAAGCAGCCTTATTCATCTAAGCATATGAATGATGTAAGAAAATTCTGAAAATGTGGATCTTAGATCATGGTCATAATTTAAGAAAATTAATGGACACAGCGGACACCATTCACATTTGAAACATAAAGTAGCTTAAAACTGTCCTAGCTTGAAGTGGTTTGAAACTGCTTCAGGAAATGTGGTCCTCTTACAAGTGTAGATGTGAGGTTGCATATATGGTAAAGCCATGTATACAGAATACATGCTGATTTTAATCCTACAAATGTCCTAAACACTATACAGAATATCTAATTGCTTATTTTTGAATCCTAATCAGAGAAAAATTAAAATGATTTGTGCAAATAATTGAATTCTAAGGATTGTATAACAACAAACACTCTTATTTTCTAGATCTACTGAGAGCTAGCTCTGAGAACAAAACAGTATTTTCAGTGTTTATGGTTCTTTACTGAAGCAGGTCTATTCTTTATCTAAGAACAGGAAAACAAAAGAATTCACAATATTGTTATCCCTTTTGACCTGAGCAATTAGTGAATATTTTGGGTCTTGTGAGTTGTTTCCATTGGGGGAGAAATGGGTGATGGAGTCAGGTATTTTTTTGACACAATCCTGCTTATTTACAAAGAATGTACACGAAGTTCTATTTCCCTAACGACAGCAGGAATAGTTTCTTGGCTCACAATTCCAAGCCTCTTTCTATCCAGCAGTCTACCCTAAAGCGCGCGTGCTCTCTCTCTCTCTCTCTCTCTCTCTCTCTCTCTCTCTCTCTCTCTCTCTCTCTCTCTCTCTCTCTCTCTCTCTCAACTTTTTCTGAGATCACACTACAAATACTTCTCTGGGGCTCCTTTGTGCTTCTGCGGTGTCACACTCCCTCTCTTCCTCCCCCCTCCCGCCCCGAACCCCATCCCCCTGCATTTGCATTCAGACCCCAGTGAAAGCCCCTTCCACTGTATGGCTCAACTCCTATTCCAGCTTTACTTGATGGTGACTTCTATTAAGTCAGCCATCTATTCCACAAAAGAGCTTGATTGTTTTTACATTGATCCTGAATAAAGGACAACTGGTATGCCCACCAGCTTCAATAAGGCTTCCCCTTTCCCCAGCATAACTTCCTGTTTTCATGTTGTTTTTATAAATCTGTATCTTGTACATGTCCGCAAAACCCACAACATTCTTTTATTTTTACTAACCTGAAACAGGATATTGAATGCATAATTTCAGTTACACCAATGTAAATCTGTGGTAATTCATTAGAATTATTTATCCTGGTGACAAAATATGTTAGCACATCAGGAGAGAAAACATGACACTTTTTGATAATTGTTATTGTTGCCGGCACCCAGTGCCGAGAGGCTAAACAACAGCTGAGGTTGGTTCGTTACCCGGTGTGCTACACCCAATAATCACAAAGGGGTGAAGAAGCAGAAAAGTTTATTTGCAGCTGCAAAAAGGTACAGGGAGAATAAAATCTCCAATCCTGCACCCAGAGCAGGAAGTTACACAGGCTTTTATACATCCTTTTTCCCAGCATACCTATCCAATAGCAAGCTGCCCTAAGTATCCACATAGCTAGCCAATCCAGTTCCCAGCTAGTTCCCTTGTTCTCTGTATCATTTGTTAAACTATACATAAAGCTGCTTTAGTCAGCATTGTTCTTCCATATCTGCCCTGTTTGGCCTTGTTTAGTTTCAGGCAGTCTGACTCTGCAACATATTGTTGCAGATCCTCAGCATAACTGCTGCGAGTGCCTCCAGGCGCGGGGGCCAAGGACACTTGGGCCTAGTATGCAGAGCTGCTGCGAGTGCTTCCAGGCGGGCGGGGGGGAGGGGGGGAAGGACACCTGGACCTAGTGCGAGGGGGCCTCATCGACACTCGTGGTCTTCCATCCCCTCGAGTTACCTAGTGGCCATGCCCCAGTGTCCCCACTGAACTCCCACATCTGAACTCCCAGCCAGAGCCCGTACGTGCTCCACCACTAGAGGCCCTGATGCAGCAAGCCACCCCCATACAGCAAAACAAAACTACTTCCCACATGGCATTAGGATGGCAAACGATAATAGAGAAAGATGAGAACTTGCTATAACAGGGGTTCTCAAACTTCATTGCACCACGACCCCCTTCTGACAACAAAAATTACTTCGCGACCCCAGGAGGGAGAACCAAACCCTGAGCCCACCCAAGCCCTAGCTCCCCCGGGCCAGAAGGGGCCAAAGTCAAAACCCAAGGGCTTCAGGCCCAGGCAGGGGGTGGGGGGAGCTGTAACCTGATCCCAGGGCTGAAGCCCAAGTCTCAGCCCTGCTTCCAGGGCTCAGGCTTGGGCTTCAGCCCTGGGCCTAGGCAAGTCTAACTCCAGCCCTGGTGACCCTATTAAAAAGGGATCCCGACCCACAGTTTGAGAATCGCTGTGCAGTAACATGCACTGATTATTGGTGATACTTGGTTTCCTCACAAAGACATGCACAAGGTTACATGGAACTCATCAGATGGTTAAACCACAAACCAGACTGAGCACATGTCAGGAGATCGGGTTGTAGGTGGTCAGGCATAGTGGTCAGACTGGGAGTCATGCCTAGTGGTGAGTGTCCAAAAGCCAAAAGCAGGGATTGAGACGGGGCCAAAACCAAGAAGCAGATCCAAAGATTTGAACTAGAGTCAGAATCCAAATGGCAGAGCCAAGAATCAAGTAGGGTGACCAGACAGCAAATGTGAACAATTGGGATGGGGGTGGGGTAATAGGAACCTATATAAGAAAAAGACCCCCAGATCAGGACTGTTCCTATCAAATCAGGATATCTGGTCACTCTAGAATCAAGAGAGAGTTGGAGTCAGGAATCAGAGCCAAGGGTCAGAACCGGATCACCGGGGGCAGGGAAGAAGGGAGCAGGGCTGGTTCTGAGGCAGGAGCAAGGCTGGATGTAGGACAGGATCTGGGCTGAAGCTGTGGAGGAACAGAGCAGAAGCAGGGCTTGGCAAGAGCTGAGCCCAGGGAGGCAGAGAATCACTGAGCACCCAGCGAGCGACTGCTGCTGCTGAGTTTAAGAACCAGACAGCTAACTTCTTCAGCCAATCTGGCAGGGTGGTCCAAGCAGGACAGTGTCGGAGGATGGTGCCGTGGGGAAGGCGAGCAGAGCTTCATCATCATGGGCTTGCTTCTGGACGGCGCCGTGCCTTGTGGTGCCGGAGGTCTATCTTGCCTGGTGGGAAACTGCGGTGCCATCATGGCAATCAAGTCCCTGGCCACCTCAAACGTGTCCAGGATGGAAGGGAGCTCCTGCTCCTCCGCCTGGCACTCTCTAGCAGGAGGGTCCAGTGGCACCAGACTTGACGGATCCCTCTGCAGGCCCAGAGTCGACAGTGCTGATCCCTGCTAATATTCTGTTCGCTTTTTTGACTGCTGCTGCACACTGAGCAGATGCTTTCAGAGAACTATCCACAGTGACCCCAGGATCTTTCTTGAGTGGTAACAGCTCATCATTGATATGATAAACCCCCCTCATTTTATATGTATTGTTGGGATTATGTTTTCTAATGAGCATTACTTTGCACTTACCAACATGGAATTTCGTCTGCAATTTTGTTGCCCAGTCACCCTGTTGTCTGAGGTTCCTTTGTAATTCTTCACGGTCTGCTTTGGACTTATCTGTCTTGAGTAAGTTTCTACCATTTGCACTTTTTGCCACATCACCATTTACCCCCTTTTCCAGATCATTTATGAATATGTTGAACATCACTAGTCCCCGTACAGATCCCTGGGGGACACCACTGTTTACCTCTCTCCATGCTGAATATTGACCATTTATTCCTATCCTTTACTTCCTGTCTTTTAAGTTAGTGATCCGTGAGAGGACTTTCCCTCTTATCCCGTGACTGCTTACTTTGCTTAGGACCCCCACCAAAGGCTCTTTGTCAAAGGCTTTCTGAAAGTCCAGGAACCTCATGTCTCCTGCTTTGCCCCATGGGCATTTTAACCCTCCAGACCCATTGGGTAACAGTGTGAAGTACAGAGGGAAACTGAGGCATGCATAGAATTATTTAAAAATGTTACAGAAAATTCCCACTTTATTAAGGTCTGGTACATTTTAAACCTGATGCTGCACATGGAAATGTGTCCAGCTGTCTCTCAGGCATGGGCCATGCCCCTTGTGTGCTCCTTTCTCCCCAGTATCACACTTGTGACAGAGTGCTCCCAAGCAGGTCACAGCTGGGCACCTGGGAACAGAGCTGAGCCTCCCCTGAGCACAGCCAAGGTCACTGACTCTCAGGAGAACTGGTGGCTTTCTTAAAGTCCCAGCTCCTGGAGTCATGTGAATTTGTGAGAATTCCAGTTTTTGCTTAGCCAATGAAGTCAGTGTCTAGTGCTCATGGCTGGGACCTATATAAGAAAAAGACCCCCAGATCAGGACTGCAGCTCCATGGAGGGATAAATAAAGAACCCAAACTGATCAGTTTTGTAATCCCATGATTTTGGGGGCCTCACTTCTGAGCTCTGAAGCTGGTGACGCTGCATAGATGGTGGGCTCTGTGTGCCTATTAGCTCCAAAGTACGCCAGCAACAAGCAGCACAGAGATGTCCTCTGAAGTAGCTGCCACTGTTAATGAGGGGAGCTGCAAGGCTTAGCTGAGCCACTGGGTGGGAAAGGGTGGGTTGTGGGGTGGGATGCTGGGTGGGGCAGGGCAGGCTGGAGAGAGTGAGGTGGAAAGTGGGGAAGACTGACTGGGCGGGGGGAGGGAAGGCTGGCTGAGGGTGTCAGGGAAGGCTTGTGGGGAAGGGGGTGGGGCGGTGGCAGCAGCAGGTGCTGGAAGGAGGGTGGCAGGCACTGGGTGGGAAGTTGAGGGGGTGTTGGTTGCGGGAGGCTGGGTTGGGGGAAGCAGGTGCTGGGTGGGAAAAATTGGGGGGCTGGGACATGGGGGGCATGGGCGGTGGGCTAGAAGGGGCAAAGGCTAGGCTGGGATTGGCAGATGCTGGGCAGGGAAGGCTGGGCTGGTGGGGTGGGGAAGGCCACGGGCACTTTGCTTGGCCTTTCCACACAGCATCTGTCTGTCCAGCCCTCTTATCAGGGTGTGGCCTTGCTTGCTGATCAGTCTTCAGAGGCTGCTGCTGCAGTGCAAAGGCAATCCAGAGCTGGATTAACCTGACTGCTTCTGCCCCATGGCTCAGTGGACACCCTGCACGAGAGCCGGCAGAGGGACCCTTGCGTCCTGAGCAAAGCTCCCTGCCAAGGGGTTCTCCCAGGCAGCCTTTCCTTCTGTGCCAGAGCTTTGGGGTGAGAGGAGATGGCTGCCCTGGCAGGAATCTGGGGCCCATTGATCCAACACCCTTTGTCCCTTGGGTGGCTGTTAACAGCATCACGGGCTCGTCTGTGAGCCTGTGTGGGATAGAGGGCGGCTGCTCTTCATTGATCCCTCGTTATCTGTAGGCTCTCCCTGGCCGATAAGGGGGCTACAGGGTGAGGGCAGGGCGGGGCCTGGAGCCTGAGCTTTGGCAACCTGCCACCGACTGCCATGCCGGTGTTACGGTAACACCAGGACTCTGATTTGAACTCTGCTTCATGCTGTCACCTTGGGCCTGGAGCTTCGCCACCTGGCGTTCGCCTGAAGGGGGCGAGTGGTTTTCTTCAAATGGTTGAGCCAGCTCAGCAGCCTGTAACTAGACTCCTAATAGAATCAAAATTATAGTGGAAAGAGGAGGAAGTGCAATTAGCATGTAAAGCCCTCACAAGAGGTGGGGGGGGGCATGCCACCAAAGATTAATACCCATCCCCAGCCTCTATCCCTTCACAGCGTTTTGGAACCCATGTCCCTTGCCTAGTGAGTGCTACTTAATTGATGGCGAGTCCCTCCATCATAACAAAAGGCCAAGTACAGTTCCCCTGTCCTTGATTCCCATAATCAGGGTAATAACAATTTATTCTTCCTGCCCCAATAACAGAGACAATGGGGATCCCACAGCAGCCAAAGTGACCATTTGGGCAGCTATGGCCTCATTCTAGGCGGGGTGGGTGTGCCTATGCAAATGAGATCGGCCCCTGAAGTTCTTTTCCTCAACTTGCCACACCTCACCACCAGATGTCAGGGTGGAGCTCATCCCGATTCTGCTTACAAGAGGAAAGTGATCAGGAACAGTCAGCATGGATTCACCAAGCGCAAGTCATGCCTGACTAATCTAATTGCCTTCTATGATGAGATAACTGGCTCTGTGGATGAGGGGAAAGCAGTGGATGTGTTATTCCTTGACTTTAGCAAAGCTTTTGACATGGTCTCCCACAATATTCTTGCCAGCAAGTAAAAGAAGTATGGGCTGGATGAACGGACTATAAGGTGGATAGAAAGCTGGCTAGACTGTCGGGCTCAATGGGTGGTGATCAATGGCTCCATGTCTAGTTGGCAGCCAGTATCAAGTGGAGTGCCCCAAGGGTCGGTCTTGGGTTCGGTTTTGTTCAGTATCTTCATTAATGATCTGGAGGATGGCGTGGATTGCACCCTCAGCAAGTTTGCAGATGACACTAAACTGGGAGGAGAAGTAGATAGGTTGGAGGGTAGGGATAGGATACAGAGGGACCTAGACAAGTTGGAGGATTGTGCCAAAAGAAATCTGATGAGGTTCAACAAGGACAAGTGCAGAGTCCTGCACTTCGGAGGGAAGAATCCCATGCACCGCTGCAGACTAGGGACCAAAAGGCTCGGCCGCAGTTCTGCAGAAAAGGACCTAGGGGTTACAGTGGACGAGAAGCTGGATATGAGTCAGCAGTGTGCCCTTGTTGCCAAGAAGGCCAATGGCATTTTGGGATGTATAAGTAGGGGCATTGCCAGCAGATCGAGGGACGTGATCGTTCCCCTCTACTCGACATTGGTGAGGCCTCATCTGGACTACTGTGTCCACTTTTGGGCCCCACACTACAAGAAGGATGTGAAAAAATCGGAAAACGTCCAGCGGAGGGCAACAAGAATGATTAGGGGACTTATGAGGAGAGGCTGAGGGAACTGGGATTGTTTAGTCTGCGGAAGAGAAGAAGGAGGGGGGGATTTGATAGCTGCTTTCAACTACCTGAAAGGGGGTTCCAAAGAGGATGGCTCTAGACTGTTCTCAGTGGTAGCTGATGACAGAACAAGGAGTAATGGTCTCCAGTTGCAGTGGGGGAGGTTTAGGTTGGATATTAAGAAAAACTTTTTCACTAGGAGGGTGGTGAAGCACTGGAATGGGTTACCTAGGGAGGTGGTGGAATCTCCTTCCTTAGAGGTTTTTAAGGTCAGGCTTGACAAAGCCCTGGCTGGGATGATTTAGTTGGGGATTGGTCCTGCTTTGAGCAGGGGGTTGGACTAAATGACCTCCTGAGGTCCCTTCCAACCCCGATATTCTATGATAAGTCTCTGCCTGCGCTAGAGCTTAAGTCTTTGCAGTTAATGTAACCCTTCTGAAACAGGAGGGAAGTTACTCAATGTTCCAGCTGAGGCCACGTCTATATTGGGAGCATTTTGCCAGTATAGGTAAACTAGTGTGGACATAGAAGAGCACTACTGTCCCCCACTGAATGAAGAACCTTTACCCTTAGAAAAGAGCAAGAATACAAAGAGGACGAACCCACTGCTCAGGCTTGCTCTGCATGGCTTTTCTATCACTATAGCGATGTTGGCTAGGGGTGTGATTCCTAACCAATACCCTCATACCAGGACATCATCTTAACTCATGGAGGCAGTTATACCAGTATAAGTGTGCTTATACCTGTACAACTAATATACACTAGCACTGGAGAGCTTAAAATAAGATACTAGACTGAGAGGACAAAAGAAAGGAGCAGATTCTCCTCTTAAATATACAGCATTCTCGCCCAGGATAGAAGACTGCGAAGAGGGACTTGCAGACAGATGTACACTGAATAGAGTTATTAGCAAGATGAAAAAAGATGGCTTAGCAGCTCTCCTGCTCTGATTGCAAAGTAAAGAATTAACTGCAACATCAGATCACTTCTGCTTTGGCCAGCTAGAAGGCATCCATATAACACTGGCTGCATTTGCTCCATGGCCTGAAGTGGGAAGTAAATAGCCTGGTCCCATGAGTGAACTGTTGGAAGAGAATAGGATCCCATCACTGAGCTAGGTATTCTGAAGAACCTGTTTCACCTTTCTTCAGGGTAAATGCACTGATCAGAAGGGCATTACTAAATATGAACTGGATGCTTTTACTAAGTGGTAAATGGATGAGCGATATAAATATGAAATCAAGACGGCTTCTTCCAGCCTAATAGCAAGTGAAGGCATCCTTCTAGCAAAAGGCAGCACAGCATACCGAGCTCACCATGCATAAGCATTTACAAAAATATGATTTCCCAAGTGCATTAGAGACCTTAACATCCCATCCTACCTTCAGAGTAACAGCCATGTTAGTCTGTATTTGCAAAAAGAAAAGGAGGACTTGTGGCACCTTAGAGACTAACCAATTTATTTGAGCATAAGCTTCCGTGAGCTACAGCTCACTTCATCGGATGCATCCTACCTTCCTGCACTTTATCAGATGATAGGGAAACCAACAGGCCCTGATTCGATGATACTTATCATAGGGACATTGTATTAACCTCTCTGGATCCAAAGCATCAACTGGAAGAGAAGGAATAAAAAGACAAAAGAAAACATTCTGTAAAACAAGATCTAAGTTTATCATCAACACAATTAACAAGAGTGGAAGCATACTAGGTACTGGAGCTGCCCTCTAACGGGGTTAAGCTATCAATTTTTAATAGCCGAGACAAAAATGCTAAACTGCTAAGTTGGCACTCATTGTGTGTACCCAACCAAATTCACTTCGGATTTTGGGTGAGTGGAATATTCCATTAAAAATGAGGAAAGCGCAATCAGTAGTGCATATTAATGACTATACTTATGCAGAACAGTGAGCTGGAAATAAACATTACTATAAAAACCCTTGAAGCTACCAAATTAACTAGTTGTACAGCAGTGACATGCTAAGGATTGGCAGAAGCACGGCATTCTGAAGTAAATCCTTTTGCATTTACCTTCAGACTCCAAGGCCATCTCTGCTGGATTTAGAAAAACATCAAACTAAAACAAACATGTCTGGAGTTAAGGATGCAATTTGCACTACAGTGCACTTGGCCCTGTAAAGTGCAGAGGTTGGCAGGTGCTTAAGAGCCCAAGACTCTCTGAACATAGTGAGGGCCTAAGTCACAGGCACTTTTTGAAAATGTTCCCTCCTAGTCCATACTATGACCCAGAGACAGGCACGAGTCACCTTAATCACTTAACAGTTACACAGAAGGGACAAGGTAGGGGAGGACCAACTTCTGAAAGTGAGACACACAAGATTTCAAGCATACATAGACCTCTTCTTCAGGATTCAGTTTGTGTCCATGCAGCAGTTTTCTTGCCATCACAAATGTGTCTCCCCTCACACCTTCCATGCTATTTATCCGCATTTGTATCAATGTACAGAGGGCAAGCACAGAAGGAACATGGGCCAACGGACTGTGGGAGGTTTTCTAGATAGCTGGAAGTAAGGAGGACGGGCCAGATTGATTACATAAATCAGTATTTTTCAACCTTTTTGATACCAGGGACCAGCTTAGAATCATTGAATATCAGGGTTGGAAGGGACCTCAGGAGGTCATCTAGTCCAACCCCCTGCTCAGAGCAAGACCAACACCAACTAAATCATCCAAGCCAAGGCTCTGTCAAGCCGGGCCTTAAAAACCTCTAAGGATGGAGTTTCCACCATCTCCCTAGGGAACCCATTCCAGTGTTTCACCACCCTCCTGGTGAAATAGTGTTTCCTAATATCCAACCTAGACCTCCCCCGCTGCAACTTGAGACCATTGCTTCTTGTTCTGTCATCTGCCACCACTTTGAACAGCCTAGCTCCATCCTCTTTGGAACCCCCTTTCAGGTAGTTAAAGGCTGCTATCAGATTCCCCCTCACTCTTCTCTTCTGCAGACTAAATAACCCCAGTTCCCTCAGCCTCTCCTCATAAGTCATGTGCCCCAGCTCCTTAATAATTTTCGTTGCCCTCCGCTGGACTCCCTCCAATTTGTGCACATCTGTTCTGTAGTGGGGGGACCAAAACTGGACGCAACACTCCAGGTGTGGCCTCACCAGTGCCAAATGGAGGGGAATAACCACTTCCCTCCATCTGCTGGCAATGCTCCTACTAATACAGCCCAATATACCATTGGCCTTCTTGGCAACAAGGGCACACTGCTGACTCATATCCAGCTTCTCATCCACTGTCATCCCCAGCTCCTTTTCTGCAGAACTGCTGCTTAGCCAGTCGGTCCCCTGTCTGTAGCAGTGCATGGGATTTCCTTCCTTCCTTCCTTAGTGCAGAACTCTGTACTTGTCCTTGTTGAACCTTATCAGATTTCTCTTGGCCCAATCCTCCAATTTGTCTAGGTCCTTCTGTATCCTATCTCTCCCCTCCAGCGTATCCACCACTCCTCCCAGTTTAGTATCATCCGCAAATTTGCTGAGAGTGCAATCCACACCATCCTCCAGATCATTTATGAAGATATTGAACAAAACTGGCCCCAGGACCGACCCCTGGGGCACTCCACTTGACACCGGCTGCAAACTAGACATGGAGCCATTGATCACTACCCGTTGAGCCCGACAATCTAGACAGCTTTCTACCCACCTTATAGTGCATTCATCCAGCCCATACTTCCTTAACTTGCTGACAAGAATACTATGGGAGACCGTGTCAAAAGCTTTGCTAAAGTCTAGAAACAATACATCCACTGCTTTCCCTTCATCCACAGAACCAGTAATCTCATCATAAAAGGCGAATAGATTAGTCAGGCATGACCTTCCCTTGGTGAATCCATGCTGGCTGTTCCTGATCACTTTCCTCTCCTCTAAGTGCTTCAGGATTGATTCTTTGAGGACCTGCTCCATGATTTTTCCAGGGACTGAGGTGAGGCTGACTGGCCTGTAGTTCCCAGGATCCTCCTTCTTCCCTTTCTTAAAGATTGGCACTACATTAGCCTTTTTCCAATCTTTTGAAGATTTTCTTCTTCAAAGCATTTTACACACATGTTTTCTAACTCTCTGCTTCAAATAAAAGCCATTATTGACAGACAATTATATTTTTCCGTCACAGCACAGACAAATAGGAGAGTGAAGAGAACACAGTTTATTAATGGGATTTTAAGCAGGTTCTCGTATGGAAAAAAAAATTAAAGATCCAGCACTCAAAAGATGACTCTGCTTAGCTGTGTGCCTTGTGGCTTAAAGCAGAATTCCAAGAACATTACTTTGCTTTTTGAAATGGTTTCTCAATTAATGACAACTCAAAATATCTGCTTCCACCTAGTGGTGCGGGTTTGCATAACATGTGTTGTTTGTATTCCCTGTTTTCGATGTCTTTGCCTGAAAGATAAAATACATCAGAATCTACTGAGACAATTCACACTTCTGCACAAAGCCACAACAGCACTAAGAATGTATATCTTTGTTAGCAAATAGGATCGTTAGGGAGAAGGAAAAGGATAATCTCAGAAAGAGGCTCTCTCTTTCTCCTTCACTTTATTCTATCTAGGTTTTTCTACTGTTCTCATCAATGAAGTATCTGAGTAGCTTCCTCTAGTACATTAATAATATAACTCACATCTGTCATGGTAATATCTTTTATTGGACTAACTTCTGTTGGTGAAAGGAGTGCACAGAGTTCTCCTTCAGGTCCTTGAAAGGTTATTTCTTTCACCAACAGAAGCTGGTCCAACAGAAGATATTACCTCAGCTAGGGTGACCAGATGTCCTAAGTTTATAGGGACAGTCCAGATATTCAGGGTTTAGGCGCCTATCAATCCCACCCCACCCCCATCACGATTTTTCATACTCACTATCTGGTCACCCTATCCCTCACCCACCTTGTCTCTCTAATAGCCTCGGAATGACATGGGAGTTTGTTCTCCTGTCACAGACTGTCCCCTGAGAAAGCTCTATCTACTGCACAGACAAGCCTCATCCTTAGAGTAGAACACTTCATGGTGCCTGAGAAATAGGCCCTGTCAGCCACACCCCTAATCCCAGGGATTTACCTGATATTTTAGATATACTGGGCCCTGGCCACTGAGCCCCTGGAAGAGAAGGACTGCGACCTGGAACCTGACTTGATGTGTTCACGTTGCAGAAGTATGTACACAGTGTCGGAAGGCAAACAACAAACAACACTTCAATGGTCACTGAATGAGGGGCCTGTGGAAAAAAATACTACCATTGTGCAATTAAAGACTGTGTCAAAATGCACGTGCACAGTACTCAGACTCCCTGAATCCTGGCATTTCCGAACTTTCCATTGCTCAGTTTTGCAAACTTACTAATTGTTATTTTCATGCAGATTTTTATGTATTTGTTGGGCGTCTAAAGATATAAAAATACCGACATCGGTTCATATCATTGTCACGCAAACATCCCCATTTCATTGTTTGTTTTTAAAGAAAAAAGTACAGGGCTAGGTTCTGGCAATTTCTGTATTGAGCTGTAAAGAAAGATATTTTTAAGGGTTTTGAACTGTCGAAACAGAGGCACAGAGATTGTCTCACACAGGGAGGAGTGGGTGATGCAGTGCACACTTTCCCAAGCCAGCAGAGCTGCTGGACCCCAAGAGATTCCCCCTCTATTCCGGAGTCAACCTTTGCCAGAAGCAAGCAGACAGAAGGACAAAAGTAGCTCTCCATTTTAATAAAGGCTCTTGTAACTTCCTGGGTAAACTGGTCCCTTCCATTCTTTAGCTGACTATTACTCAGGCTCTTTTCTTACTGGCAAACTTGAATTTAGATTTTTCTACATCATGGCCAGTCTTTATCGTCTCTCTTGTAAACTTGAATATGCCAATCCCTGAGACAACATACTTTCTTGTTTTTTCCTGATTCGGCAATCATTGCTCTGGGGATTGAGCTCCCATTTAAGGTACTTTTAATGATGACCCCCAGTCCTTTATTTCATCTATCAGGATGTTCAAAGAGAGCAGCTACCCTTCACTGAACGCCACTGCTCTGACTTTGGATTCCCTTGTAGAATGTGTGGGGCTGGGGTAGTTGTCTCAGCTGGATTCTTAATCCAGAGGAAAGACGCTCTCCCCTGTTCAATCAAGATCAGGAATGGCACATAGATTTGGGAGAAAAAGTACATTTTACTTTTACTCTATTTTCTTATTTCTCAAAAGGAACAGTACAACAAAGATAAAAACTCCATTGTGAATAATCAATATAGGTATTGATGTATCTTGTCTGAAATGGGACAGCTGCTCTTCTACTCTCGGGATGGATGCTATATCAATAGATAAGATAAAAAGACAGGCCTAACTGAGAGACTGAACCCATATGAGGGCCAAATTCTGCTCCTCCGTTACATGAGTATGTCGCTCCCCGACTAGGGCCCAAATCTGTGTAAAGAAGAGTAAATCTGGTCCCGAGGGAGTATCGAACAACTTCCAAACTGTATAAGAAGGGTGGTTGAGTCTACACTATAAAGACAGTTCCAAATATGGACCGCAGTTCAGGAAAGCAGCCTTATTCATCCGAGCATATGATCTAAGAAAATTCTGAAAATGTGTATCTTAGATCATGGTCATAATTTTAAAAAATTAATTGACACAGCGGACACCATTCACATTTGAAACATAAAGTAGCTTAAAACTGTCCTAGCTTGAAGTGGTGTGAAACTGCTTCAGGAAATGTGGTCCTCTTACAAGTGTAGATGTGAGGTTGCATATATGGTAAAGCCTTGTATACAGAATACATGCTGATCTTAATCCTACAAATTTCCTAAACACTATACAGAATATCTAATTGCTTATGTTTAAATCCTAATCAGAGGAAAATTAAAATGATTTGTGCAAATAATTGAATTCTAAGGATTGTGTAACAACAAACACTCTTATTTTCTAGATCTACTGAGAGCTAGCTCTGAGAGAACAAAACAGTATTTTCAGTGTTTATGGTTCTTTACTGAAGCAGGTCTATTCTTTATCGAAGAACTGGAAAACAAAAGAATTCACAATATTGTTATCCCTTTTGACATGAGTAATTAGTGAATATTTTGGGTCTTGTGAGTTGTTTCCATTGGGGGAGAAATGGATGATGGAGTCAGGTATTTTTTTGACACAATCCTGCTTATTTACAAAGAATATACACAAAGTTCTATTTCCCTAACAACAGCAGGAATAGTTTCTTGGCTCACAATTCCAAGCCTCTTTCTATCCAGCAGTCTACCCTAAAGCGCGTGTGCTCTCTCTCTCTCTCTCTCTCTCTCTCTCTCTCTCAACTTTTTCTGAGATCACACTACAGATACTTCCCTGGGGCTCCTTTGTGCTTCTGCGGTGTCACACTCCCTCTCTTCCTCCCCCCGCCCGAACCCCATCTCCCTGCAGTTGCATTCAGACCCTAGTGAAAGCCCCTTCCACTGTATGGCTCAACTCCTAGTCCAACTTTACTTGATGGTGACTTCTATTAAGTCAGCCATCTGTTCCACAAAAGAGCTTGATTGTTTTTACATTGATCCTCAATAAAGGACAACTGGTATGCCCACCAGCCTCAATAAGGCTTCCCCTTTCCCCAGCATAACTACCTGTTTTCATGTTGTTTTTATAAATCTGTATCTTGTACATGTCCGCAAAACCCACAGCATTCTTTTATTTTTACTAACCTGAAACAGGATATTGAATGCATAATTTCAGTTACACCAATGTAAATCTGTGGTAATTCATTAGAATTAGTCCATATTTATCCTGGTGGCAAAATATGTTAGCACGTCACTAGAGAAAACATGACACTTTTTGATAATTGTTATTGTTGCCGGCACCCAGTGCCGAGAGGCTAAACAACAGCTGAGGTTGGTTCGTTACCCGGTGTGCTACATCCAATAATCACAACGGGGTGGAGAAGCAGAAAAGTTTATTTGCAGCTGCAAAAAGGTACAGGGAGAATAGAATCTCCAATCCTGCACCCAGAGCAGGAAGTTACACAGGCTTTTATACATCCTTTTTCCCAGCATACCTATCCAATAGCAAGCTGCCCTAAGTATCCATATAGCCAGCCAATCCAGTTCCCAGCTAGTGCCCTTGTTCTCTGTATCATTTGTTAAACTATACATAAAGCTGCTTTAGTCAGCATTGTTCTTCCATATCTGCCCTGTTTGGCCTTGTTTAGTTTCAGGCAGTCTGACTCTGCAACATATTGTTGCAGATCCTCAGCATAACTGCTGCGAGTGCCTCCAGGCGCGGGGGCCAAGGACACTTGGGCCTAGTATGCAGAGCTGCTGCGAGTGCTTCCAGGCGGGCGGAGGGGAGGGGGGGGGGGAAGGACACCTGGACCTAGTGCGAGGGGGCCTCATCGACACTCGTGGTCTTCCATCCCCTCGAGTTACCTAGTGGCCATGCCCCAGTGTCCCCACTGAACTCCCACATCTGAACTCCCAGCCAGAGCCCGTACGTGCTCCACCACTAGAGGCCCTGATGCAGCAAGCCACCCCCATACAGCAAAACAAAACTACTTCCCACATGGCATTAGGATGGCAAACGATAATAGAGAAAGATGAGAACTTGCTATAACAGGGGTTCTCAAACTTCATTGCACCACGACCCCCTTCTGACAACAAAAATTACTTCGCGACCCCAGGAGGGAGAACCAAACCCTGAGCCCGCCCAAGCCCTAGCTCCCCCGGGCCAGAAGGGGCCAAAGTCAAAACCCAAGGGCTTCAGGCCCAGGCAGGGGGCGGGGGGAGCTGTAACCTGATCCCAGGGCTGAAGCCCAAGTCTCAGCCCTGCTGCCCAGGGCTCAGGCTTGGGCTTCAGCCCTGGGCCCAGGCAAGTCTAACTCCAGCCCTGGCGACCCTATTAAAAAGTCCACGCTACCTCTACCACTACCCGACCGCAGAAAACGTCTCATTGAAAAGCGGCTCTCTGACAAGGCCCCCTTTGTGCACCGGAAAGTGATCTCAGCAGGATTCGAATTAAATCCCATTTCCTTTACCCTTTTTAGGAACACTAGTACAGCTGCTTCAGTCTCCAGAGTGCTTTAGAAGCATTCCCAAGAGCACCGGTGTGAGACAAGTCATCCCGTCGTACTCGTGGGGGAAAAGGCGGGCACACACAGCCTGACCCATTTCAGGCAAGTCACTTAATACTGAGAAAACTCTCTGGAGTCCTGCTAGAAGCTGCCGTTACGCAATAATGCTGAATTTACTCCATTTGCTTTTCCATGACAATCGTGTGATGCCACAAACCCAGGATAATGACACCATAGCAGGCTCAAATTCAAGGAGAGGAAGAACTGGGTTACAGTCTATGCATATATTTTATTCTCATGCAGAGACCCAATAACAACAATTGTATCTAACTCACTGATCCCCACTCCTCCAGCATCTGGACATCCCCTCACAGTCAGACCCCCCTGCTGAGCTCAATCTCCCCGCAACTCAACCCCCTCCCCCCACTGAGCCCCAACTACCTTCACCTGGACCCCCAATGCAGAATCCCATTACCTTTGCAGCCAGAACCCCCAACAAGCTCCTGGGCATCCAGATCACCCACTGAGCCGCCAGCTCCCAGATTGCCCCACACAGAACTCCCTCACCCCACAGTTGGATTCGTTCCAACTCGGATCCTGCCTTGTGAGCCTCCCTGTCCACACCTGTTGCACCTGGCATGGTGGGGTGTTTCTGGGGCAGACCCAATCCTTGCATTGTGTCAGGGTTGGGTACAGCCTCACCGGTGAGTCCGTGTCCCCTGGGGGCGGGGGCGGGGGAGGAGGAGGCGGCTGCACAATGATCTCCCACCTCTGTGCAGCCAGTGGCTTGTGCTCTCCAATGCCATGCTGGAGCCTCCACATTTAATTAACAAATAAAATTTGCAGAATTTTAAAATATTGTGCGCAGAATTTTTCAATTTTGGGTGTAGAATGCCCTTAGCAGTACTGGGCGCACACCTACAAGGCAGTACCATGGCTGAAACAGAGCACTCCAACTAAAGGTACAGCAGCCATGATGCAGGTCCACTTCTGCTATTACAGATTCACACGCTGTCAAATTGTTGTGTTCAGCTGTACAACAAAAGGATTTCACCAGAGCTGACGTGATACCCCTACTCATGGTGATTTCCACAACCACACAGGAGAACAAAACTCGTTTTCTAACCTCCTTCTATATGACACTAAGTCCCAGTTATCACTAGGCCCCTTCTCTACAAATCCCTTTAAATGCGTGGACCTCAAAATGCATACAATTGTTTCAAGAGCTCTAGTTCTCAATTACTGATATAAATTAAGCAACCTCATTTTCCTTTCTACAGTATGCAGAAGATTGTTTCCCCCCACCCCCTTCCAAAACTTAGATATTTATTTCCGAATCAGCATGAATGAGATCTAGCATAAAGCACATTCCGGTTTCTGAGAGCTTGCCTAAATACCCATTTCTGTTCCCACTCTTTTGTCATTGACTTTAATGGAAGTGGATTGGGCCCTAAACTAATAATCTACATTGAATGCTCATCACTTAATCTCATAATTTAAAACCAAATTAAGCCCTCCCAACCTGATCACCATTGATTGAGGAAACAATTTAGATGCCAACTTGAAAAATCCCTTTCTAGAATACTAAAGAAAATAAATGCAAAGCCTAACTTTCCAGCTGAACCACTAGGAACTTTTATCCCATAAGGAATATTGGTTGTGAGCCAATTTTCAGTCTATTTTGCAAACCATTTTCATGAACTCTAGCCTAACCTACAATGAACAATGTATTACATATTTAGTGAAGATTAATTGTAAAGAGGTTCCTTGATCAATTTTACTCTTATTCCATACAGACATTCAGTTTTAAATAATTTTAGCAGACAACTATATGGGTAAAGGACTTTTCAAGAAAAAACTTTTTTGAAAAAAAATCAGTCTTCATAAAAATGTCAGAACAAGATATCAAAGTGTCAAAACATTTCTAGAGACAAAAATATACCCAGGCCATCTTACAAAACCTCAGACAGCAATACGTACGTCAGTCTCTCATAGCTTTACGTGAACAAATATTACAGTCAAATTATACGTCTCCTCCTGGCCCAGGTGAACCAAAATATGCTGTTTACTGTCCAATACCTTCACTTTACGTAAGCTTAAGCTTCCAATGAGAAGGTCAATTACTTGCTGGGATAATAAATGCCAAGGTTTTGCCTGATCCAGTCTTTGCAGCTCCAAGTACATCTTTACCTTGCAATGATAAGCCTATGGTCTGCCTCTGTATCTCAGTAACCATGCGATACTGTGCTTCTTGCAAACCTAGTATTTGGGAGAGAAAAAAAAAGATTCTTACTTTTTGCCTTGGATAATGATACATTTTCCCATAAGGAAAAATACTGCAGGTGGCAACATTATCTTGGAACTCTGATATTTAAAAACAAAAACTCCTGAAACAGCCAATGAAGAAGACTGAGGAAAATTGGTCTTTGATTCAAATACTTTCCGAAGAACTGTTGGTGTACTTACCTTTCAGTGTTTTGTTTGACAATGGGAAATCTGAAAATCTTTCAATTTCATTTGGGCTGATCTGAAACAAAAGGATTTAATCAATGCTAGAATATAAGAATACCATGGGATTGAAATGATATCCTTTTCGTTTGCTGGTAACGTTGGTAGAATTTTTAGTGGGTTAATTCTAGGAGTACCTGGCAATCAACCGCAACCAGCTCACTGGAGGTAAAAGGTCTACACATAGGCATAGTTTGACTTCTACATTTGGGGGGCCAGCTTCAGTCAGGCCAACAGGACTCTGCATGGGGGGAGGGGGATGCGCAAATTCTACAACTGTCAAGGCCTGCAGTTTGGGGAGGAGGGGCAACCCTCCCACCCCACAAACTACACCCTTGCATCTACATGAGGTTTACCTAACCCTGACAATTTTTCCTAATCTAGACACATTTTAAAATGTGGAAAGTGGAGCAAAAGATGCACTTATCATGGCTCTCTTATGTACAGTAGCAGTTCAATCTAAGGTCTTCAGAGACATCCAATTGTAAGGATAATCTAAGATACATAATCAAGGTTTAAGCATTCCATATGCTGCTTTCCAAAAAGCCCAAGCCATGACATGCAATTAAATGTTCATACTAAATAGATGATAAAACAATATCAAACCTAGGAGCAGAATTTCTCTAGATTTTTCTGAAGCTGTCCCACCACTGGGGACTCTCTGCTTCTCTCCCTCCCCCATCCCCAGGGCCCCTGTGCTTCCCCACTCCCACCCCTCGACTGACCTCTTCCTTGCCTGCCCACCCCCAGACACCCTAGTGCAGTGGAGGAAATAGACCGCAGGAGCTGGAGGAGGGCACCTGCATGGCGCAGCAGGTAAGAGCTCCAACTATGTGCCACGAACAGACCTCTGGTATGGAACTCGAGATGGGGGTGCCCCTCCACCCTCCCTAAATGGCAGTCCTGGCCAAGGCTCCCACGGCTTCCCCACAGCTGTTTGTGTCATCCCCACACCTTTGCAGGGCGGGTGCAGCAACAGGGGCAAGAGTCGCGCACTGGCTGTATGGAGGTGGGAGATCACCCTGAAGCCCCCCGCCTCCCCTGAGACATGGACTCAGAGGTGAGGCTGCACCCGACCCTGACACAGTGCCAGGGCTGAGCCTCTCCAGAAACATGCAGGGACTCTGCCCATCTGCACTGAGCTGTAATGTATCTATAGCCTGAAAAAGAAAACTCAGAGAGAAGGGAAGAAGCAGCTGATAGGGATGGGAGAGAATGGGGATGGACGGATGGAGAGAATGGTATTGGTTTCCTATAACTAGACAGCAGGGATGGGTTTGTGTCTTGGAGAGAAGATGGTTTCCATTTTTCTCAGCAGACTGGGAAACCATCAAATTAAAGAGGCACTTTGTAGCCAAGTCTAACAGAAAAATGTGTGAGTCTCAAATAACATTCAGGGACAACACCTGAGCAGGAAGCCCTTCTCCTCCACCGGTAGTGAAGTAAAAGGGGTGGGATTTGGCGTTCCCACCATAGCACAGCCCTTGGACTCCACTGAGTAGGAAAGGAATCATTTGAAGCAAAGTCTGGTTAGTAGGTTTAGTCCTCTGGTTATTAGATGTGTGGTTGTGACTCTTGATAACACTTTATGATCATCTGGTGCCTTTTATCCAGAAGGATTTCAGTGCTTTACACATGGTATTATTTTATCCTTTGCTGAATTGCAGCCAGGCCTTGGATGGAACATGTCTGGCAACCTTCACTACATGTGGGGTGAAGCGCAGAGTAATCTATCTATTTGAGACTGCTGTGTGGGCATGAGTGTATGCTTTCCTCGATTAAGCTTGTTTCACTCTTGTGAGCAAAACCCATAATTGGTGGTGTATTCTTGTATTGGGTTTTGTCACGTTTGCGATGGAGCACACTATGAGACTGAGTACAGCAGCGATAAACTTTCTGTTATTACTAGGGCCCTACCAAAATTCACAGTCCATTCTGGTCAATTTCATGGCCATAGGATTTGAAAATAAGACAATTTCACATTTTCGGAAGTTTCCCCTGAAATTTCAGGCTGTTGTAATAGTGGGGGCCCCAACCCAAAAGGGGATGGGGGAGTGTTGCAAGGCTGCTCTAGGGGCATTGCAGGATTGACACCCTCACTTCTGTGCTGCCTTCAGCAGGGATGGAGACCCCCTGCATCCAGACCTACCCCCACAGAGTCCCCCCTGCATCTGGATCTGTGCTGAGCTCCCCCTCCCTGCATCCAGATCCATGCTCTGACTAGCCCCCTGCACCTGGACCATCCCAAATGAGCCCCCCATCCTACTGAAACCCCCAGCACCTGGACCCTCATGCTGAGTCCTCAGCACCCAACCTCCCCTGCTGACCCCCAACCACCTTCATCTGGACCCCCTGCACAGTCCCTTTCCCCCTGCACCCGGAACCCTCACTTCTGAGTCCCGGCCTGCAACCAACATGCGCAAATTAGGGCGCGCGGGACCGGCCTGTCCGGCCCGCCTGAGCTCCTGGCCAAGGAGGCGAGCCCCGGCCCCTCCCCCGACCGCCCTCCCCCCATCTCCACCCCATCCAATACCCCCGGCTCCCTGACTCTGTCCACAAACCCCTGCCCCTCATCCAATCCCGCCCCCCGCTCGCCGGAGCCGGTCCCGCCGCTGCAACGCTCCATGGCAGGAGCAGCGGGCAGAGGGCGAGCGGCTGCGGGGGAGGGGCCGGGGTTCGCTCCCCGGCTGGGAGCTCAGGCGGCCGGACAGGACGTGGGCAAACGACGTCTGGCCCGCAGGACCGTCCTGGCCAATCCCCGGCCCCTCCCCCGCTGCCTCCCCTCCCCCGGGGTGTGGATAGGGGACAGGGAGTGGGGGGGTTTGGGGTCCCGGGGGCAGTTAGGGTGCGGGGATCTCCGGAGGGGGCGGTCAGGGGACAGGGAGCAGGGGGCTGGATGGTTCGGGGATTCTGAGGGGGGCAGTCAGGGGGCGGGAAGTGGGAGGGGGTGGATAAGGGTGGGGGCCATGCTATTTGGGGAGGCCCAGCCTTCCCTACCCGGCCCTCCATACCATTTTACAACCCCATGTGGCCCTCGGGCCAAAAAGTTTGCCCACCCCTGCCTTAGTGACACAGTGGGCCTGGCTCATGGCTCTGAGAGTGAAGGCGCAGCCTGGCCAGTTGGAAACTGGTCCATGAGATCTCTGTGCTTCTCTGAGCCATGTGGCTCCTGATCATCGTCAGCTCTCAGACACGCCAGCATGACCCCCGGTCTGAGTCCTGTAAGCCTAGAGAGCGCTAAGCCCCTGCTGTGCCCTGTGATTCTGCTGCAGAGAACGACAACCTCCGGCCTTCTCAGTGCAGCTCTCCCCTCTCCTGCCTGGGAGCTGACCCTTAAAGCACGCTTCCCCGGATTTGTATTAGGCGTGTTTTGTAGGTTGTGAAACTGAGGCACAGAGAGGCCAAATGACTCTCCCAAAGTCACAGAGGGAGTTGGTGGCAGAGCTGAGCATGACAACCTGGAGTCCTGGTCCCCTGCCCACCAGGGGAGATGGTGCTCCACAACCCCCCGTGTCTTATCTGGTTAGACCTACATGGTTCCAGAGAAGTCCTGGCTGTTCATCTGCCTTTGTAGGGGCAATGTGCATGAAAGGCCAGGATTCCCTGAGCCTGGGAGGGAATCTGTTACCCTGAGTAATGGTGGGGCAGAAGGGGATTGAAGGCCAGAGCCTGAGAGGTGAGAGTCGAGAGGCTGCTCCCCTGTGTCCACTGCTAACTCTCCCCCTTGAGCGTGTTGCTTTGGGCCAGGTCTGGCAGAGCTGCACCCAGTAGCGGGTTTGCGGTGGCCGTGGCGTCTCCAATGAAAGGCCGAGTATTAATAACAGGTGCCCACCATACCGGCGAGCTGCCTGACTGCCAGCGTCACACCAGTGCTGCTGCCGAGCTCTGCTGTGGGTCCAGGGCCAGGAAACGTGCTCGGGAATGGGCATTCGTGCAGCCCGCGGAGCTAACCTAGGGGCGGCTGTGTGTGAGGAGCCCAGCTTGGCTGTGCCAGGCCCCCTGTGTCCTAGTGCATGGGCAGCAATGCGGACGCACTGACGGCCAGGCGAGAGCAGAGCCTGGGTATTCGGGCTGCTGCTCACAGCTGGTGTGGACACGCTGCCTCCTTTGCTATGCGAGAGACATGCCTGGCACTTCCCATGCCAGACGCCCTGCGCAGCTCTCAGCAGGAGCCCGGCCTTGACACCCTGCTGCAGCTGCATTGCCTGCTCCTGCTGCTGCTGGAAGGGCAGATGCTGGTTCCTGATGGGGAGCATCTGGCAGTGCCCGTTCTCCTGGGGCCAGTCACCAGGGCAAAGTGTACTTGGCAACGAATTGAAAAGAGAAAATGGCAGAATGAATGCCAAGCCGGATACCAGTGCTTCTGGGAATGCCAGCCTGGGCCCCCAACTCCAGCTAAGGAGGGTGGCAGATCTCCTGCCTTCAGAAGCCTGTCTGTGGCCAACTCCCCCTTCTGTCTGAACAGCGGCATGCAATGCTGTCAGCCCCTCTGGGGGTGCAGTCAGCGTCCATCTCACAGTTGTCTTGTGGCTGATCTGCCCAGTGTGGGGGCTGCTTTATTGGGGCGTTGAGTTCCCTCCTTTGCCCGGCACCAGCTCTCACTAAGGCTGTTGGCCTTCTGGAGCATCCTCCTTTGCATCTAGCTTGCAGCTGAAGGCACAAACCTCGTGCACAGGAGCAAGTTGACACCTCGCTGCCTCCCACCGGGCATTGCATCCTGTGCAGGGGTGAGGTCACTCCCTGAGCAGTTCTCCTCACAGGTCGCTGCTCCCCACTTGGAGTCTCTTTTTCGCATTGCCCTTCTCAGCTAATGTGTTGTGTGTGGACACAGCCCCTAATGTGAACAAAGACCTGGACCCTGCAGCTCCAGGCCAAGCCACGATTGAAGAGATGCCATCAGCGTGGGGCTCGCACCAGCTGCTGGGCAAGAGGGACCCTGGCTTTGATTCCACCTGGCAGTTCCTGTGGGCCTAGACAGCAGCAGGTTCAGGAGAGTGGGTGTTCTGCACTTGTTAGACTCTGCACTGAGCTCTGGGAGCGGGCGGGGAGAGTGAGTGGGTGGGTGGGTGGGGGGGCTATGTCTACACTGCAGTGAACCCCACAGCTGGCCTGGGTCAGCTGACTTGGGCTGAGCGGCTATAAAACTGCTGGCTGGGGGACCTGTGCTCTGCTTCCCTGCAGAGAGGTGGGGGAAATCTCCTCCTCGGTTGCTAGGTGTGACTGCTCTGGCTTTTGGGCCTCCCCTTGTCTTTTCAGATCATCCACTGACACGGGTCAGTTTCAACCAGTCCTTAATGACCCATTCATTCAACTTCAGACAGCGTGACCCAACACCTCTTAAGAACGGCCATACAGGGTCAGACCAAAGGTCCATCCAGCCCGTATCCTGTCTTCCAGCAGTGCCAAGGTGCTGGAACTAGGAGTGCTGGGGGTGTGGCAGATCCCTCTTGCTTGAAGTGGTTTCCCTCATATAGTGCATTTAGTTCTGTTCAGTGGCTTTGAGCACCTCCACTATAAAAATGGTGCCAATGCCCCTACAGCAGTGGCCAGTGCCAGACGCTTCAGAGAGAATGACCAGAAGAAGGCAATTTCGAGTGATCCGTCCCCATCATCCAGTCCCAGGTTCTGGTGTTCGGTGGTTTAGGGACACCCAGAGCACGGGGTTGCATCCCTGACCATCTTGGCTAATAGTCATGGATGGACCTGTCCTCCAGGAACTTCTCTCATTCTTTTTGAACCCAGCTGTATTTCTGGCCTTCACAACATCCCCTGCCAATGAGTTCAACAGCTTGTCTGTGCACTGTGAAGAAGTACTTCCTTATGGTAGTTTTAACCCACTGCCGATAAATTTCATTGGGTGACCCCCTGGTTCTTCTGACACGTGAAGAGAGAACGAACATTTTCTTCTTCATTCTTTTCACACCACTCGTGATTTTATAGACCTCCCGTCGTTGTCAATTTTTCCAAGCTTGTGAAAAGTCCCAGTCTTTTTAATTTCCCCTCCTACGGGAAGCTGTTGTACCCCTTGTGTGCTCCTTTCTCCCCAATATCACACTTGTGACAGAGTGCTCCTAAGCAGGGCACAGCTGGGCACCTGGGAACAGAGCTGAGCCTCCCCTGAGCACAGCCAAGGTCACTGACTCTCAGGAGAACTGGTGGCTTTCTTAAAGTCCCAGCTCCTGGAGTCATGTGAATTTGTGAGAATTCCAGTTTTTGCTTAGCCAATGAAGTCAGTGTCTAGCGCTCATGGCTGGGGAGCACAGTCCAGCAGCTCCATGGAGAGATGAATAAAGAATCCAAACTGATCAGTTTTGTAATCCCACGATTTTGGGGGCCTCACTTCTGAGCTCTGAAGCTGGTGACGCTGCATAGATGGTGGGCTCTGTGTGCCTATTAGCTCCAAAGTACGCTAGCAACAACCAGCACAGAGATGTCCTCTGAAGTAGCTGACAGTGTTAATGAGGGGAGCTGCAAGGCTTAGCTGAGCCACTGGGTGGGAAAGGGTGGGTTGTGGGGTGGGATGCTGGGTGGGGCAGGGCAGGCTGGAGAGAGTGAGGTGGCAAGTGGGGAAGACTGATTGGGCGACGGAGGGAAGGCTGGCTGAGGGTGTCAGGGAAGGCTTGTGGGGAAGGGGTTGGGGCGGTGGCAGCAGCAGGTGCTGGAAGGAGGGTGGCAGGCACTGGGTGGGAAGTTGAGGGGGTGTTGGTTGCGGGAGGCTGGGTTGGGGGAAGCAGGTGCTGGGTGGGAAAAATTGGGGGGCTGAGACATGGGGGGCATGGGCGGTGGGCTAGGAGGCGCAAAGGCTAGGCTGGGATTGGCAGATGCCTGGCAGGGAAGGCTGGGCTGGTGGGGTGGGGAAGGCCACGGGCACTTTGCTTGGCCTTTCCACACAGCATCTGTCTGTCCAGCCCCGTTATCAGGGCGTGGCCTCGCTTGCTGATCAGTCTTCAGAGGCTGTTGCTGCAGTGCAAAGGCAATAAAGAGCTGGATTAACCTGACTGCTTCTGCTCCATGCCTCAGTGGGCATCCTGCATGAGAGCCGGCAGAGGGACCCTTGCATCCTTAGCAAAGCTCCCTGCCAAGGGGTTCTCCCAGGCAGCCTTTCCTTCTGTGCCAGAGCTTTGGGGTGAGAGGAGATGGCTGCCCTGGCAGGAATCTGGGGTGAGAGGAGATGGCTGCCCTGGCACGAATCTGGGTCCCATTGATCCAACACACTTTGTCCCTTGGGTGGCTGTTAACAGCATCACGGGCTCGTCTGTGAGCCTGTGTGGGATAGAGGGCGGCTGCAGTTCATTGATCCCTCACCCTCGTTATCTGTAGCCTCTTCCTGGCCGATAAGGGGGCTCGAGGGTGAGGGCAGGGCAGGGCCTGGAGCCTGAGCTTTGGCAACCTGCCACTGACTGCCATGCCGGTGTTACGGTAACACCAGGACTCTCATTTGAACTCTGCTTCATGCTGTCACCTTGGGCCTGGAGCTTCACCACCTGGTGTTCGCCTGAAGGTGGCGAGTGGTTTTCTTCTAATGTCTGAGCCAAATCGGTGTAGCTGTTTGAGTCCCACAAGGTGGGTCTCTACGCTGTGATGTGGAGAATGAACTCCGCGGGTGGGGCAAGGGCTCTGCTGCTGGGGCAGCGGGGGCCTGCTCGCCAGGCCAGTTCTCTAAAGTCAGCCTTTGTATCTTAAGAACATAAGTGTAACCTTTCTGCCTGTCAGAGTTGGCAGCAACAAGGGCCGGGTTCAGTATCTAGGGGTTCCATTCCAATAACACAATGGAAAACCGGCTCGAGCCCCCACCCAGTGACCTGGGACAAATATATACCACCCCCGCTGGGCGCCTCCATGAGGCAATATTTCCCCTCTCGCAAGCACAGAGTCTGAGTGTAGCAAAAAGCCTTTTAATAACAGAGAGAAACAATGTGGCATTATGTTGGGGAAACACCACCAACAGGATTCATAACACAACCCATGAGCAAAAACCCCACCCCAAGCAAATTGGGGCATGTCCTTTCCCTTTGGTTCTTGAGTTCAGCAACTCAAAATCACCCAAAGTCCCGAAAGTCCAACGACCCAAAAGTCTCTGTCCCTGGTCAGGGCAGCCCCAGAGTTCAAAAGTTTATCTGCAGAGTTTTACCTCCCAACCTGGGTGGAGACTGGGGTTAAGGGGCACCTTACATGGTCCAAAGCTGATGGCCCCACCTCTCCATGGGGCTCTGCTTTGCCAGCCACCCCATGAGTTGCTCTCGGCATCCCACAAACTGCTCTGCTCCCCGAGCCGCTCTGCTCCGCTCGCCATCCCGCAACTGCTCCACCATATATCTTCAGCCTCCCCCACTACTTAACACAACACTCAGTGATTTCAGCTCTTAGTAAGTTTAGCTCTTTCATGATTTCAGCTTCTAGTAGGGGAGCCTCAGTGTGGGTGCACCATTAGCCCAAAGTGAATTCAGCTCAGCAGCCTGTAACTAGACTCCTAATGGAATCAAAATTATAGTGGAAAGAGGAAGAAGTGCAATTAGCATGTAAGGCCCTCACGAAAGGCGGGGGGGGGGCATACCACCAAGTATTAATACCTGTCCCCAGCCTCTCTCCCTTCACAGAGTTTTGGAACCCATGTTCCTTGCCTAGCGAGTGAAACTTAGTTGATGGAGAGTCCCTCCATCATAACAAAAGGCCAAGTACAGTTCCATTGTCCTTGATTCCCATAATCAGGGTAATAACAATTTATTCTTCCTGCCCCAATAACAGAGACAATGGGGATCCCACAGCAGCCAAAGTGACCATTTGGGCAGCTATGGCCTCATTCTAGGCGGGCTGGGTGTGCCTATGCAAATGAGATCGGCCCCTGAAGTTCTTTTCCACAACTTGCCACACCTCACCACCAGATGTCAGGGTGGAGCTCATCCCGATTCTGCTTACGAGAGGAAAGTGATCAGGAACAGTCAGCATGGATTCACCAAGGGCAAGTCATGCCTGACTAAACTAATTGCCTTCTATGATGAGATAACTGGCTCTGTGGATGAGGGGAAAGCAGCGGATGTGTTATTCCTTGACTTTAGCAAAGCTTTTGACACGGTGTCCCACAGTATTCTTGCCAGCAAGTTAAAGAAGTATGGGCTGGATGAACGGACTATAAGGTGGATAGAAAGCTGGCTAGATTGTTGGGCTCAGTGGGTAGTGATCAATGGCTCCATGTCTAGTTGGCAGCCAGTATCAAGTGGAGTGCCCCAAGGGTCGGTCCTGGGGCCGGTTTTGTTCAGTATCTTCATTAATGATCTGGAGGAAAGCATGGATTCGTGTTTGCAAGTTTGCAGATGACACTAAACTGGGAGGAGAAGTAGATAGGCTGGAGGGTAGGGATAGGATACAGAGGGACCTAGACAAGTTGGAGGATTGTGCCAAAAGAAATCTGACGAGGTTCAACAAGGACAAGTGCAGAGTCCTGCACTTCGGAGGGAAGAATCCCATGCACCGCTGCAGACTAGGGACAGAAAGGCTCGGCAGCAGTTCTGCAGAAAAGGACCTATGGGTTACAGTGGACGAGAAGCTGGATATGAGTCAGCAGTGTGCCCTTGTTGCCAAGAAGGCCAATGGCATTTTGGGATGTATAAGTAGGGGCATTGCCAGCAGATCGAGGGACGTGATCGTTCCCCTCTACTCGACATTGGTGAGGCCTCATCTGGAGTACTGTGTCCAGTTTTGGGCCCCACTCTACAAGAAGGATGTGAAAAAATTGGAAAACGTCCAGCGGAGGGCAACAAGAATGATGAGGGGACTGGAACACATGACTTATGAGGAGAAACTGAGGGAACAGGGATTGTTTAGTCTGTGGAAGAGAAGGAAGAGGCGGGGGATTTGATAGCTGCTTTCAACTACCTGAAAGGGGGTTCCAAAGAGGATGGCTCTAGACTGTTCTCTGTGGTAGCTGATGACAGAACAAGGAGTAATGGTCTCCAGTTGCAGTGGGGGAGGTTTAGGTTGGATATTAAGAAAAACTTTGTCACTAGGAGGGTGGTGAAGCACTGGAATGGGTTACCTAGGGAGGTGGTGGAATCTCCTTCCTTAGAGGTTTTTAAGGTCAGGCTTGACAAAGCCCTGGCTGGGATGATTTAGTTGGGGATTGGTCCTGCTTTGAGCAGGGGGTTGGACTAAATGACCTCCTGAGGTCCCTTCCAACCCCGATATTCTATGATAAGTCTCTGCCTGCGCTAGAGCTTAAGTCTTTGCAGTTAATGTAACCCTTCTGAAACAGGAGGGAAGTTACTCAATGTTCCAGCTGAGGCCACGTCTATATTGGGAGCATTTTGCCAGTACAGGTAAACTAGTGTGGACATAGAAGAGCACTACTGTCCCCCACTGAATGAAGAGCCTTTACCCTTAGAAAAGAGCAAGAATACAAAGAGGACGAACCCACTGCTCAGGCTTGCTCTGCATGGCTTTTCTATCACTATAGCGATGTTGGCTAGGGGTGTGATTCCTAACCAATACAATCATACCAGGACATCATCTTAACACGTGGATGTGCTTATACCAGTACAACTAATATACACTAGCACTGGAGAGCTTAAAATAAGATACTAGACTGAGAGGACAAAAGAAAGGAGCAGATTCTCCTCTTAAATATACAGCATTCTCGCCCAGGATAGAAGACTGAGAAGAGGGACTTGCAGACAGATGTACACTGAATAGAGTTATTAGCAATATAAAAAAAGATGGCTTAGCAGCTCTCCTGCTCTGATTGCAAAGTAAAGAATTAACTGCAACATCAGATCACTTCTGCTTTGGCCAGCCAGAAGGCATCCATCTAACACTGGCTGCATTTGCTCCATGGCCTGTATTGGGAAGTAAATACCCTGGTCCCATGAGTGAACTGTTGGAAGAGAATAGGATCCCATCACTGAGCTAGGTATTCTGAAGAACCTGTTTCGCCTTTCTTCAGGGTAAATGCACTGATCTGAAGGGCATGACTAAATATGAACGGGATGCTTTTATGAAGTGGTAAATGGATGAGCGATATAAATATGAAATAAAGACGGCTTCTTCCAGCCTAATAGCAAGTGAATGCATCCTTCTAGCAAAAGGCAGCACAGCGTACTGAGCTCACCATGCATTAGCATTTACAAAAATATGATTTCCCAAGTGCATTAGAGACCTTAACATCCCATCCTACCTTCCTGCACTTTATAAGATGATAGGGAAACCAACAGGCCCTGATTTCATGATAGTTATCATAGGGACATTGTATTAACCTCTCCGGATCCAAAGCATCAACTGGAAGAGAAGGAATAAAAAGACAAAAGAAAACATTCTGTAAAACAAGATCTAAGTTCATCATCAACACAATTAACAAGAGTGGAAACATACTAGCTACTGGAGCTGCCCTCTAACGGGGTTAAGCCATCAATTTTTAATAGCCGAGACAAAAATGCTAAACTGCTAAGTTGGCACTCACTGTGTGTACCCAACCAAATTCACTTCGGATTTTGGGTGAGTGGAATGTTCAATTAAAAATGAGGAAAGCGCAATCAGTAGGGCAGAGTGGCCAGTACATATTAATGACTATACTTATGCAGAACAGTGAGCTGGAAATAAACATTACTATAAAAACCCTTGAAGCTACCAAATTAGCTAGTTGTTCAGCAGTGAAATGCTAAGGATTGGCAGAAGCACGGCATTCTGAAGTAAATCCTTTTGCATTTACCTTCAGACTCCAAGGCCATCTCTGCTGGATTAAGAAAAAAATCAAACTCAAACAAACATGTCTGGAGTTAAGGATGCAATTTGCACTACAGTGCACTTGGCCCTGTAAAGTGCAGAGGTTGGCAGGTGCTTAAGAGCCCAACACTCACTGAACATAGTGAGGGGCTAAGTCACAGGCACTTTTTGAAAATGTTCCCTCCTAGTCCATACTATGACCCAGAGACAGGCACGAATCACTTTAATCACTTAACAGTTACACAGAAGGGACAAGGTAGGGGAGGACCAACTTCTGATAGTGAGAGACACAAACTTTCAAGCATACATAGACCGCTTCTTCAGGATTCAGTTTGTGTCCGTGCAGCAGCTTTCTTGCCATCACAAATGTGTCTCCCCTCACACCTTCCATGCTATTTATCCACGTTTGTATCAATGTACAGAGGGCATGCACAGAAGGAACATGGGCCAACGGACTGTGGGAGGTTTTCTAGATAGCTGGAAGTAAGGAGGACGGGCCAGATTGATTATATAAATCAGTGTTTTTCAACCTTTTTGATACCAGGGACCAGCTTAGAATCATAGAATATCAGGGTTGGAAGGGACCTCAGGAGGTCATCTAGTCCAACCCCCTGCTCAGCACAAGACCAACACCAACTAAATCATCCAAGCCAAGGCTTTGTCAAGCCGGGCCTTAAAAACCTCTAAGGATGGAGTTTCCACCATCTCCCTAGGTAACCCATTCCAGTGTTTCACCAGCCTCCTAGTGAAATAGTGTTTCCTAATATCCAACCTAGACCTCCCCCACTGCAACTTGAGACCATTGCTTCTTGTTCTGTCATCTGCCACCACTTTGAACAGCCTAGCTCCATCCTCTTTGGAACCCCCTTTCAGGTAGTTAAAGGCTGCTATCAAATTCCCCCTCACTCTTCTCTTCTGCAGACTAAATAACCCCAGTTCCCTCAGCCTCTCCTCATAAGTCATGTGCCCCAGCTCCTTAATAATTTCCGTTGCCCTCCGCTGGACTCCCTCCAATTTGTCCACATCCTTTCTCTAGTGGGGGGACCGAAACTGGACGCAACACTCCAGGTGTGGCCTCACCAGTGCCAAATGGAGGGGAATAACCACTTCCCTCAATCTGCTGGCAATGCTCCTACTAATACAGCTCAATATACCATTGGCCTTCTTGGCAACAAGGGCACACTGCTGACTCCTATCCAGCTTCTTATCCACTGTAATCCCCAGGTCCTTTTCTGCAGAACTGCTGCTTAGCCAGTCGGTCCCCTGTCTGTAGCAGTGCATGGGATTTCCTTCCTTCCTTCCTTCCTTCCTAAGTGCAGAACTCTGCACTTGTCCTTGTTGAACCTTATCAGATTTCTCTTGGCCCAATCCTCCAATTTGTCTAGGTCACTCTGGACCTTTCCCTACCCTCCAGTGTATCTACTTCTCCTCCCAGTTTAGTGTCATCTGCAAACTTGCTGAGGGTGCAATTAATCCAATCATCCAGATAATTAATAAAGGTATTGAACAAAACCGGCCCCAGGACTGACCCCTGGGGCACTCTTCTTGATACCAGCTGCCAACTAGACTTGGAGCCATTGATCACTACCCGTTGAGCCCAACAATCTAGCCAGCTTTCTATCCACCTTATTGTCCATTCATCCAATCCATACTGCTTTAACTTGCTGGCAAGAATACTGTGGGAGACCATATCAAATGCTTTGCTAAAGTCAAGATATATCACATGCACTGCTTTCCCCATATCCACAGAGCCAGTTCTCTTATCCTGGAAGGCAATCAGGTTGGTCAGGCATGACTTGCCCTTGGTGAATCCAAAGCTTGCAGCCTTTCTAAACAGTGTCAGGGAGATCTGAGGGACAGGCCATTGAGAAAGATTGACACAGGTACTTAGGACAAATGGCTACTTGTGATGAAGTGGAAAGTGTCTTAGTGTTTGTATGAATACTGTGCACACCTCAGTTTTCCCTATGTGTTGCACAAGTATCTAGGTGGTGGGATAAGGGTGTGTGACCTTTGCAGATACCCCGAGAGGGAAGGTGCAAGTGCCTTCTAGCTCCCTGGGCCCAGACAATAGATGTATCTTGGCAACTGATTGCTGGGCCACATCCTCTGCAAGAGCCAGCTGGAGGAATTGGAGAACAAAGGGAGGTGGAGGCCAGGTGACCGGTTTGCCTGGGGAACAGCATACAGGATGGAGGAGGGGCAACTGGGTGTGACTGAAGGTGGGCTGCTGGAGGCTGGTCAGACTCCTGGTTTGGGACTCAGGAGGACAGCCCATGGCTCTGGGTCTCCTCAAGATGAACTTTGCTGTAACTTCCTGCTTTCTGTGCTAACAAGATTCTGCTCTATGCTGTGTTCCAGACGACTAATAAACCCTTCTGTTTTACACCGCTGGCTGAAAGTCACTCCTGACTACTGAAGTCGGGGGTGCATGGCCCCTTTGGAGGGCGTGTAAGGTTTCCCCAGGTGTCCTATTCAGGTGGCTCACTGCAGGGAGCTTATGGCGTGAGACAGGGATGCTGAATGCTCCGAGGTCAGACCAAGGAGAAGCTAAAGCCCAGGAGGCTTGTCCTAGTGAGAGTGTGCCCCGAGGGGTAGTCACACTGCAAGAGGGTCCTGGTCCGGGGGCTAGTCTTCACCAGACTCACTGCAGCTGCGCTAATGTAGGGCAGTAGTGTAAACGCACTATGAAGACCAGAGAGCGCTTTCCTATCAGCATAATTACTCCACCTCAGCGAAAGGTGGAAGCTATGACAGAATGAGAGTGTGTCCCACTGACTTAGCACTGGTGCGGATAGCTCGGGGGGTGGCTTTTTCATATCCGTGACCGACATAAGTTACATCAACTTAAGCAGAAGCGTAGACAAGCCCTGAACTTCATTCAATGGTTCCAGAGCACCAAGCCCGTGCATCCATGAACTACTATGGGGGGAAAAAGTCCCCAATACCTCAAACCAACACCGTATATCTGGCTATGCCTCTGGAGAGGGCAGCACCCTTACCTGACCGTGGTACTAATTAGGGCTGTCAATTAATCACAGTTAACTCACGCGATTAACTCAAAAAAAATTATTAAAAAAATGAATCGCACAGTTACATTTCAATTGATATTCTATTGCGTATTACACATTTGTGGATGTTTTCTACATTTTCAAATATATTGATTTCAGTTACAACACAGAATACAAAAGGTACAGCGCTCACTCTATTCTATTTATTGCAAATATTTGCACTGTAAAAATGATAAACAAAAGAAATCCCATTTTTCAATTCACCTCATACAAGTACTGAAGTGCAATCTCTTTTTCGTGAAAGTGCAACTTACAAATGTAGATTTTTTTGTTGCATAACTGCACCCAAAAACAAACCAATGTAAAACTTTAGACCTTACAAGTCTACTCACTCCTACTTCTCGTTCAGTCAATCACAGAGAGAAACAAGTCTGTTGACATTTATGGGAGATATGCTGCCCACTTCTTATTCACAATGTCACCTGAAAGTGAGAACAGGCGTTTGTATGGCACTTTTGTAGCTGGCATTGCAAGGTATTTACATGCCAGAGATGCTGAACATTCGTACGCCCCTTCCTGCCTCGGCCACTGTTCCAGAGGACGTGCTTCCATGCGGATGGCACTTGTTAAAAAAATAATGGGTTAAATAACGTGTGACTGAACTCCTTGGGGGAGAGCGGTGCGCCCCCTGCACTGTTTCACCGCACGCTGCCACAGATTTCCTGTTATAGCAGTCGCGGATGACGACCCAGCACAGGTTGTTCATTTGAAGAACACTTTCACTGCAGATCTGACCAAACACAAAGAAGGTACCATTGTGAGATTTCTAAAGATAGCTCCAGTACTCAACCCAAGGTTTAAGAATCTGAAGTGCCTTCCAAAATCTGAGAGGGTCGAGGTGTGGAGCATGCTTTCAGAAGTCTTAAAAGAGCAATACTCCAATGTGGAAATTACAGATCCAAACCACCAAAAGAGAAAATCAACCTTCTGCTGGTGGTATCCAACCCAGATGATGAAAGTGAACATGTGTTGGGCCACACTGCTTTGGATCGTTATTGAGCAGAACTCATCATCAGCATGGATACATTATCTCCTGCAAATGTAAACAAACTTGTTTGTCTTAGCAATTGGCTGAACAAGAAGTAAGACTGAGTGTACTTGTAGGCTCTAAAGTTTTACATTGTTTTGTCTGAGAATGCAATTTTTTGTACATAATTCTACATTTGTGAGTTCTACTTTCGTGATAAAGAGATTGCACTATATTGCTTGTATTAGGTCAAGTGAAAAATGCTATTTCTTTTGTTTTTTTGTACAGTATAAATATTTGTAATAAAAAATAAATATAAGTGAGCACTGTACACTTTGTATTCTGTGTTGTAATTGAAATAAATATGTTTGAAAATGTAGAAAACATCCACAAATGTTTAAATGGTATTCTATTATTTTTAAGTGCGTGATTACATTTTTTAATTGCTTGACAGCCCTAGTACTAACAGGATATTAACCATGTTGCGTCTGTAGCAAAATGCATTTTGGAGCCAGCCACTGGTAATAAAGTCAATTATGAATTATGGCAAGGACAGGGCCTTAATAAGAACAGTCACTTCACTGGGATGATCCCCAGGAAACTGATTTAGGCCCTGGCTGCACAAGACATGACTGTAGCTTTATAACCAGTTTGTATCCCACACAGCAAAGTTGATCTGCTAGTTGGATCCTCCATTTCTCCAGACCACAGACATGCTGCAGGTGGGGGACATAGTCCACTAGGTCAATGTGGGAACCCACAAACCATGATGCACACTGTGGAGGACTGCAAAATGGCAACTTCCTGGAGGTCTTCATGCCTTGAACATGACTGATAAGAAGGCTGCGGCTTGGCCGGATTGCAAACACTAAATAAATAAAACGAACCACACACAGCTGAGTTACGCCCCCACTCCAGCCCTCCTGGCTCACAAAGGTTGGGGCATGATGTAGAGTATCTGCACCCAATACACTGCCTAGAAGCATTTGTCTCAGTACACCCAGTCCCCAACCCAACATATTACCCAGCCAGTCTCACACCCACCTTGCAAAACCTAGGTATTGTTTCTTGCTGTGATATTGACCCACATCATCCTTTATTGCCTCTAACGTTTGTGTGGTTTTGAATTGCAAGACCACCACTGCACCTGGTTTTGGGTCCCAGAATGAAAGAAGTTGTGAACTGCTGCTCTAATACACAGAAGCATATATTCACCAAACTTAATGCCTATAGCGGAAAGTTACTCCACTTCCTCCTTTAACCAAGTTTAAGATATTTTCATACTTACAAAGATCTAAGCGGTCTCTCACTGTATCTTTGCAGGAACCATGAATAGAAACAGAGAATTGTGGGACTGGAAGGGACCTCGAGAGGTCATCTAGTCCAGTTCCCTGCATGAATATTAGAAGCCAGCAAAGAAATACTTACCAGAGTTGCCTTCTAAATCCATTTTACTGATGCTGAAAGAACTGAAGCTTTGTTGGAGGACCCTTTGAGCCAGTCTCTGAGTGTCACTCTCCTCCTAAAAATATCAACCCTACAGACGAAAAATGAGGAGATTCACAGATTTCTAAAGCCAGAAGAGACAATTATGATAATCTAGGAGTGGTTTTTAACCTGTCACCTGCAGACCCCTGGGGGTCCACAGACTATGTGTAGAATTTCCAAAGGGGTCCTGCACCTCCATTCAAAAATTTTTAGGAGTCCTCAAATGAAGAAAAATGGAAAACTACTGATCTAGGCTGACCTTCTGTAGCACACAAGGCATAGGACTGCCATGAATTAATTCCCATTTGATCTAGAGCAGATCTTTTTGAAATCAAAATTGGATGTCTTTCTAAAATTTGATGGAGAATCTACAACAGTTAGTCATTTTTCCAGTGGTTAGTTATCCTCACTGTTAAAAATAAACCTTATTTCCATTCTGCATTTTTCTAGCTTCAACTTCAAGGCACTGGAAATAACTTTAAAGTCATTTCAATTTATCCATCACAGCTATTAAGTGTCAAAGATCAACTGCACTACAGCAAGTGGTAGACTTTACAGCTACGCTGTGCAAACATAGGATACAAGGTTATTCTTGGGGGCCCACGTATAATGTAGGGTACCAGGAACCACATATTCTTGTGCTCCACAGAGAAAAGGTTTCCTCCAAGATGCTAAAATCCACAGATTTTTGTCTGAAACATCCTCTTTTCCCAATACATTTAAGAGGATTCAAAGAACCAGTTCCCAAGAAAAATTAAGCCATGTATTTGGGGAGCTCAGTTATCTTTTCTTATACACACTCAAAGTAATACTCCATCCTGAGCCCCTCCACCTGCCTGAGAGGTCAACACTTTTACACCTACCTTGTGGCTCATGATCTGTATGAAGAACTTTGTTCCTGATGTTTTAGTTAAAACGAACAAACAAAAAACGCAAAGAGTTCGATTCTCTCCTGTCTTCACTGCAATTCACACAATTTGAATGCATCAGTCATCTAAAAAAATCCTTCCCCCCAAGATTATAAGTTTAAATAAGACAGAATTTAAAGAACTGCACGGTCTAAAGTCAACCTGAATCTCAGATTTGGTTGCCCATCAGAAAATATGTTTGCTACCCCGCCGGCAAGTTGTCCCTTCAGTCCCATGATGTCCTTTTGCTCTGAAACGTGACTGGCTAAAAATGGCATCTCCTTAGCTGGCCTGCTCTGTGTGTGTGTATTGGAATCAGAGCTGTGAGGGTCGTGACAAAAATGAGAAGGGGGAGGATTTGTAGCATTTTGCTCATTTTAACTCTGCAGAGCCAGCCCAGCTACAGGAGGGAGAGCTCAGGTGTATTCTGCATCATCATTGTTGTTATTTATTTATATTAGCATAGTGCCCAGGAGCCCTAGTCATGGACAAAGATCTGTTGTGCTAGGCACTGTACAGTGATTAAACAAATGCAACATTAACAGAAAGAAAAGGAGTACTTGTGGCACCTTAGAGACTAACCAATTTATTTGAGCATAAGCAGAATTAATATCATATTGCCTCTATATAAATCCACACTACATTCCTATCTTGAATACTGTGTGCAGATATGGTCTCCCCATCTCAAAAAGATATCTTGGAAATGGAAAAGATACAGAAAGGGGCAACAAATATTATTAGGGGTATGGAACAGCTTCCTTATAAGAAGAGAGAAGACTGGGACTTTTCAGCTTGGAAAAGAGATGACTAAGGGGGTGAAAGTAACTAAGGAAGTGTTATTTCTGCTTCTCATAACACAAGAACTAGAGGTCATCAAATGAAATTAATAGGCAACAGGTTTAAAACAAACAAAAGGAAGTATTTCTTCACACAATGCACAGTCAACCTGTGGAACTCCTTGCAGAGTCCAGAGGAAGTTGTGAAAACCAAGACTATAACAGGGTTTAAAAAAGAACTAGATAAGTTCATGAATTAGTCAGGATGAGCAGGGATGCAAAACCAAGCTCTGAAGTATACCTAGGCTCTATTTGCCAGAAGCTGGGAATGGGCCAACACTAGGTAAGGAGGAATTCTAGGCTACCCTGAGCTGTATGGTTATGACACTATCTGACCCCCCTGCTGGATCCCAAGGCCATAGAGCCATTCAGCCAAATGGATGGTATTGAGATGGGGGACTATGACCTGTTCAAACAGGCTTTGCTGCTGAAGTTTGAACTGACCCCCGAGGCGTACAGGAAACAATTCCGGGGTGTACGCAAGACCCCAGGTGTCACTTACAAGGAGGTCACCAATCTGCTGGGGGAATACCTCCATAGGTGGGGGAAGGGCACAGGGGCCACTACCACAGCGGAGGTGTGTAACCCGGTGGGGTTGGGGCAGCTGTATGACATCTGCCCTCCAGACCTGAAGATGTGGTTAGTGGACCGGAAGGCTAAAGATCTGCGCAGTGCAGGGGCACTAGTGGATGAGTTTGTGAACAGCAGATAGGGGGCAGGAGGGAGACTGGATGGAGCTGCAGGAGGATCCCTCCTTAGAGAAGCTGAGGGCCCTTGCTGGCCACAATGGTGCAGGATCCCAGGGGGAGGACCGCCGGGAGAGATTCCTGTGGGAGAAGGGATTCCTGTACCAGGAATGGGCTGGTTCAGGGCCAACTGAACCTTGGAAAGCCAGGAGGCAATTGGTGGTCCCCCAGATGTACCACCACAACATTCCCCTTTCAGGGCATCTGGCGCACCAGGCAGAGGCTGCTGCAGAACTTTTAGTGGCCCGGGGCCTTTGATGCCGTCCAACAGTATTGCAGGGCCTGGGACTCCTGCCAGAGGGTGGGGAAGGGCCAGGATAAGTGTAAAGCAGCTCTGAGACCTCTGCCCATCATAGAGGAGCCTTTCCAGAGGGTGGCCATGGACATAGTGGGGCCCCTCAGAGTGGGGTTCCCCAAGGAGGTCCTTACAGACCAGAGGTCCAACTTCATGTCAACCCTGCTCCAGTGCTTGTGGGAGAAGTGTGGGGTCCGACACACCTGGGCCTCGGAGTGTCACCCTCAGTCCAACGGGCTCGGGGAGAGGTTCAACGGGACCCTAAAGATGATGCTGAAAACCTTTATGGACCAGCACCCACAGGACTGGGAGAAGTATTTAACCCACCTGCTGCTCACATACAGGGAAGTGCCCCAGGAATCCACAGGGTTTTCCCCTTTCGAGTTGTTGTATAGGAGGAGGGTGAGGAGACCCTTCGACTTGATGAGGGACAAGTGCGGGGGGAAGGCCTCCCCCGATGGAGTATGTACTGACCTTTCTGGAAAAGCTCGCGGAGCTCATGGGCTTGGCCAGGGGAAACCTAGCCAGGGCACAGAGGAAGCAGAAGGTCTGGTACGACCGCTCAGCACGTGCCTGCTTCTAGGCTACCAGGGACCAGGAGATACTTCTCATCCCCATGAGGAAGCACAAGCTGCAAGCTGCCTGGGACGGCCCCTTCAAGGTCATCAGACAGGTAAATGAAGTGAAATATGTAGTGGAACTGTCCATCCGGGCACACCGCCACTGGGTGCACCATGTCAACATGATGAAGCCATACTGGGACAGGGAGAAGTTGGGGCTGGCTGGGTGTGGGCAGTGGGAGGAGAAGGGAGAGGATCCCCTGGTGGGACTCCTCCCTGAGGTGGGGGCTGACCCCTCGCTGGAATCAATTCTCCTCTCAGACCAGCTAACCCCTGCCCAGCAGGCAGAGATCAGAGACGTGCTGCCTTCACACCGGCAGCTGTTCTCCAGCCGGCCTGGGCGCACTAACCTGGCTGTTCACTGGGCGGAAACAGGAGCCAATCTTCCCATCAGGTGTTCCCCATTCAGGGTCACTAGGAAAACAGCCCAGGACCTGGAGAGAGAGGTTGGAGACATGCTGGCTTTAGGGGTGATCCAGCCGTCCTCCAGCCCCTGGGCCTCTCCCATGGTGCTGGTCCCCAAGAAGGACGGGTCGATCCGGTTCTGTGTGGATATGGGAAGTTCAGTGCCATCACCGTGTCCGATGCCTACCACCGATAAAATCTCTAGACAAGTTGGGGGGGCGCTGATGTGATGAAGTGGGACTGTTCTTAATGTTTCCTCTGAATAGTGTGGGGGTGCCTCAGTTTCCCTATGCAGTTCTTAAGTATCTAGGTGGTGGGATAAGGGTGTATGATCACTGCAGAGCCCTAGAGGGCAGGTGTGTGCAGGAGTCTGGACACAGAGAATGGCCGACACCCTGTTTCCTGGCCACTGATGGCCTGGGCCCTTCCCCCCTGCAGGGTGAGAGCTAAAGGGTTGGAGAACAAGGGAATCAGGTGACCTCCTGGCCCGGGAAAGGAACAAAGCCCAGAAGAGGAGGGGCTGGAGGGAGTTTCAGTTTGGGGCTGGCTGGGACATGGAGTGAAGGGCAGACGTGGTTGTCTGGCTCACTGCCCCCCAAAATGGACCCAGCTGAGGGGTCCTGTTCTCTGCACCTACAAGCTCTGTTTTAGACCATGTTCCTGTCGTTTAATAAACCTCTGTTTTACTGGCTGGCTGAGAGTCACATCTGACTGCAAAGTTGGGGTGCAGGACCCTCTGGCTTCCCCAGGAGCCCCGCCTGAGCGGACTCACTGTGGGAAGCGCATGGAGGGGCAGAGGATGCTGAATGCTCCGAGGTCAGACCCAGGAAGCTGTGTGAGCTGTGTGTCCTGCAGACAGTCTGCTCACAGACAGGAGACTTCCCCAGAGTCCTGACTGGCTTCATGGGGAGCAGTTCCAGAGCATCGTCCGGGGACTCCATGACAGCTATCAAATCCCCCCTCACTCTTCTCTTCTGCAGACAAAATAACCACAGTTCCCTCAGCCTCTCCCCATAAGTCACGTGCCTCAGCTCCCTACTCATTTTCATTGCCCTCCACTGGACTCTCTCCAATTTGTCCACATCCTTTCTGTAGTGGGGGCCCAAAACTGGACGCAATACTCCAGATGAGGCCCTCACCAGTGCTGAATAGAGGGGAATAATCCCTTCCCTCGATCTGTGGGCAATGCTCCTACTAATGCAGCCCAATATGCTGTTAGCCTTCTTGGCAACACGGGCACACTGCTGACTCATATCCAGCTTCTCATCTGCTGTAACCCCAGGTCCTTTTCTGCAGGTCCTTTTCACCAGTTCCTTATCCACCTTTCAATTCTCATAGTAGACCCCATCTTCTCCAATTGAACTAATAATTTCCCAATTGTATCAAATGCCTCACTGACATCCAGGTAGATTAGATCATTGGTTCTCAAACTGGGGGTCACAACCAGTGGGGGGTCACGAGCCCCAACCCCAGCGCGCGGCTGTAAGTTGCGAGCCCCGACCCCTGCGCCAGGCTGTCAGCTCCGACCCCTGTGTGGAGCTGCGGGGCTACGAGCCCCAACCCGGGCACACGGCTGTGGGTCCCGACCCCTGTGCTAGGCTGTGAGCCCTGACCCCGGTGTGCGGCTGTGAGTCCCGACCCCGATCCCTGCGCCGGGCTGTGAGCCACGACCCCGACAGGGAATCGTGGTTGTGAGCACCGACTCCAACCCCCATACAGGGCTGCAAGCCCAGACCCCAACCCTGGCCAGGAGCGGGGCTGTGATCCCTGAGTCCGACTGCCACATGGGGTTGCAAGTCCTGACCCCAACCAGGAGTGGGGCTATGAGCCCTGAGCTGGGGCATCCAGGAGGCTGTGAGCCCCGATCCCTGTAATGGGGTTTCAGGCGGAGCCCGGCCATGCTGAGGGTTATCAGCCGAGAGCACACACAGGGTTGTCAGCCCCGAGCCCCGCCACCCTCTGTGTTTTAGTCTTAATTTAAAAGCAGTGAGTAAAGGTAAATTCATTTTAAGCCATAGGGTTTAAATTTAGTATTTAACATAGTGTTAAATATCAAAAATGTGTTTTTAATTTTTAAGGGGGGGGTCGCACTCAGAGGCTTGGTGTTCGAAAGGGGTCACCAACACAAAAAGTTTGAGAACCACTGGATTAGATCTACTGCATTTCCTTTGTCTAAAACCTCAGTTATCTTCGCAGAGAAACAGATCAGGTTGGCCTGGCAGGACCCACCGATTGTAAAACCAGGTGATATTTTATCCCAGTTACCGTTCACCTCTTTGTCCTTCATTACTTTCTCTCTCAAAATTTGTCCCAAGACCTGGCAGACAGTTGAGGTCAAATTAAAAGGCCTGTAGATACCTGGACCACGTTTTTTTCCATTTCTTAAAAATAGGAACTATATTAGCAATTCTCCACTCCCCCACCCCGAGTTTACAGAGTCATCAGAAATCCTTGCTATTGGGCTTGCAATTCCATGTGCCAGTCCCCTTACTCTGCATGGATGGAGCTTATGGGGTGCTAGGGGCTGCAGTGAGTGGGGTGGGAGGACCCAGTAGGGGGCACTCGCCCCTTCTAGTCTGTGCCAGCCCCAGCATAGTGCTGAATTTGTGCTATTTTGGGGGTTGTAAATCTAAGCTCCTGAGCGCTTGTCACTAAGGAGCCCATGTGCAGTGCAGCCTGGTCATAGAATCATAGAATATCAGGGTTGGAAGGGAGCTCAGGAGGTCATCTAGTCCAACCCCCTGCTCAAAGCAGGGCCAATCCCCAATTTTTGCCCCAGATTCCTAAATGGCCCCCTCAAGGATTGAACTCACAACCCTGGGTTTAGCAGGCCAATGCTCAAACCACTGAGCTATCCCTCCCCCCTGGCTCCCTGGCCCAGCTCCCCACGCTCTGTGCAGCACAGTGCAACTAGATGTGGGATTCTTCACTTGTCCTAATCTACTGTGCTGTGTGGCTGTTAAACAGCTGCTCCGTCCCACCCCAGAGGTGGCTGCATCTCAGTGCTGGGCAAAGGATCCCTGTATAAATAGCCCCTGCGCCCCACCCCAGAAGTGGCTACATCTCAACCCCAGGGATGAACTGAGTGACTGGAATACAAGTGACTCTAGTCCTGGGAGTGACCAGGGCTGCTGGGCCTCTTGCCAGGGAGGTGGGCAAGAGATTGGGGCCCTGAGGTGGTGCAAAGCCGGGGCCGAGATTCTTCTGGCCATGGGAGCCCAGTGACTCAGTCAGTGCCCTGCTCCCAGCCAGCCCTCCCCATTCACCGAGCCCTTCGTGCCAGCCATGTCGCTCTGAGGCGCAGTAGGTGCCACTCGGTAGGTCACCTACAATCACACGGTTTCTTTTCGCTACCTCGACTGGGCAACGGGTAATGAGAGGTGGATAACGGATTCTCCAGGCCAGGACTACAGACCTGCTCCCCCGCTACGCCAGGGATGCCCCGCTGGTCCCATCTCTGCCCCAAGAGCCTCCCCCTGCAGTCCCTGGTAGGGAAGGGATTGCCCCACTGCCAGCGCCCAGCAGGCCTATGTGTGACATGAGTTTGGGGGTCTCAACCCCGTCCCTAGGGGGATGGGTCCATGCTCTGACGGGGATTAGCTGACAGCCAAGGACTGGCCAAGAGTGCCCTCCCCGCCTTCTTGGGCAGGGCAAGGGGTGGAGTACAGAGTGATCTGCTGTGGGGCCCAGGCCCTCAGTCTCTGGGGCTGGCAGCACTGCCCCAGCGATGAACCTCCCCCAGGGGCAGGGAGCAGCTGCCGGGTCCAAAGCATCCCAGCAACCACTGGCCATTCGGCACCAGCCAGGGGAAGGTCTCGCACCCAGGCCATTCTGGATCAGAAGCGTGTGTGGGGAGATGGGAGCTGAACACGGACCCCTCTCCAAACTCCCAGCAGCCCCCAGGGCCTCGTCCCTGCGATCCCTCTACCGCCATGGGCACAGGGACCCTCAGCCAGCCCCCCCATAGGGCCCAACAGTGGGGAACCCAGCCCCTTACCTGGCTGGTCCCTCCCATGGCCTTGACGCTGGCCCCAGTTCAGCCCCGTTCCCCCACTCTGCAGGGCTCTGGAGAAGCCTCCACTGGCAGCTTTGCGGCTGGCGCTCTGTGGCAGCTCCTGCCGAGGCCCCAGGGCCCAGGCCGGGCAGCGCTGCCCTCCCAGGGGGCTCGTTAGCCAGGGCCATGCAGAAGCCTGGGGCCCAAAAGCCAACCATGGCTCCCCAGCCGGGAGCGGGTTTCCTTGACACCTGGGTACCCCAGGGGGCCAGATCCTAAAGAGCAGGAGGGGAAGATGCAGAAAGAGGAGAGCTGTGCCCGGGGCCGTGGAGCAGGGGGATGGGACAGAGCGACGTTTAAACCAGAGGGGCGGAGGGCGCGCCCCATCTTCCTCAGAGCCCTGGGCTGGCCTGTGCCCCCTGGCCCCAGGGGTGGGGGCTGGAAAGTGACTTGCCTTGCCCCAGAGTGCCAAGGCCACTGGCTGTACCGGAGAGACAGGGCAGCTGCAGGAAACCGCCCCCCTCACCCACCCCCCACCCCGAGCCGGGCTCCGTGGGGCCAGGATTCAGGCCTGGGGAGCTTTAGGCCTTGTGGAGGGGACTCCAGCACTGGGGAAAGGGCCAGCTCGACTGCCCCAGAGCCCAAGGCTTGCGTCACACCCCCATCCCCCACGCCAACGGCCCTGCCCTGAAGGGACCCATCTAGGGGCAGAGCAGAGCTCAGGCTCTGTAGCCCCAGTGTGCCAGTCCCACAGCCGGCAGGCAACGCGGGTGCTGTCCCAACAGGAACTGGACTGAGCCCCTCTCCACAGCCACCACCCACTGTCAGGCACTGCTCCCCTGGGACAGATTCGAACCCGTGCCCCAGAGAGGAGAGACGCCCCCTACCCCCGCCAGCCCAGAATATTATTATTCACCTTACATAGCACTGTCCAGCAAAGCACTTCCCAAAGGAGGTCAGTGTCATCATCCCCACTGTACACATGGGGAAACTGAGGCAGAGGGCAGGGAAGGGATTTGCTCAAGGTCACCCAGTGGCAGAGCCAGACATAGACCTCCAGCCTGCTGCATCCCAGTTCAGTGCTTTACCCACTAGGCCACACTGCCTCCCTTGAATCATAGAATCATAGAATATCAGAGTTGGAAGGGACCTCAGGAGGTCATTTAGTCCAACCCCCTGCTCGAAGCAGGACCAATCCCCAATTAAATCATCCCAGCCAGGGCTTTGTCAAGCCTGACCTTAAAAACTTCTAAGGAAGGAGATTCTACCACCTCCCTAGGTAACGCATTCCAGTGTTTCACCACCCTCCTAGTGAAAAAGTTTTTCCTAATATCCAACCTAAACCTCCCCCACTGCAACTTGAGACCATTACTCCTTGTCCTGTCATCTTCTAAAAGAAGACTCTGTGGCCATAGCTCGGGAGCGGCTTTCCCTCCACGCACTGCCAGGGGGAGCCATGAGATGTTTAGTATTGTCTGTCCCAAGTGTGGGGAGGCACGAGCCACCCCGGGTCCCACACAGGTGCCTCTGTCCAGATGGCACGAAGCCGAGTGGGCCCATCAGCTTTGGTGCCCCTCTTGCCCCCCAACATTCAGAAGTCACTAGTCAGGCCTCAAAATCATGAGATTTGCTTAAAAAATCACAAGATTTTAATATTTGTTTGCATTCTGGCGTGGCTGTGTTTGGGAGGTGCGAGGTCTGGGACTTCTCCTCCACGCCGAGGGTGGGCACTTTATCTAACGAAAGCGAAGATTCTTCGTTACTGATCCCATTCCAACTCACCCACTGCTGGGCTCACCATGCTGGGCATTGGCAATGCTGGCCATTTAAGGGTTAAAGTGTGACAGGGTGTTGGTCTACCCTGGCACTAGAAGGGCAGCAGGAAGAGCAGCAGCCCCACAATTGAGCTGCCTTGGAAATTTGGGGGTGTGTGTGGAACCCTTATGTTTTCACCCCTTGCAAAAAATTTTCAAAAGCCAAAAATGTATATGTGTGTGTGTGTGTGTGTGTGTGTGTGTGTGTGTGGTTTTTTTAATCCCCTCCCATCCACTTTCCAGTGGCAAATGAGAAAAGGACAAAGGGCAGAGAAATGGGGGAGGGAGGGGTAATTTTTTGAAGGCTTTTTTTAAATTGCTCATCAAAAACCTGAAATGTTTAGAAAGAAGCAATTTTTTTCTTCAACACTGTCAAGAAAAAGGCCAATTTACCAACAAAAAAGCTCAGGCTTTAGTTAAAAGAGGAGCGAAAGAAGCAGGGCTGAAATAGGTACAGAATATAATGAAAGGAGGGGGGTGCTCCTATTTGCCCCCCCCCTTCACCTGCCCCAGTGTTACAAGAGCAATGGGATGCTCTGTGAAAGCAAATGTCAAGGGAAGTTACATAATTAGCCAGGGGAACTCACTGCCACTAGATGTCACTGACATTGCGAGCCTGGCAGGATTCAGACAAGGATGGTGGGGGGTGGGGGAGCAAGGGTGTCAGGACAGAATTTAGAAAACAGGGCACAAGGCCACTGCTGACTGTCAGGATGAGGGAGATATGCCCCCCTCCCCCGACTGGTTATGTCATCATTAGCCACTAGAGGGGGTTCTTGCACCTTCCTCTGAATTAGCTGGTGCTGGGGTGGCTGGCCCCATTGATCTGATTTGGGGAAGGAGGCAGCAGGGAGAGGGCAGGGTACTGGGCTAGATGGGTCCTGTGACGCTAGCAGACCAGGTGCCAGCTCATGCCCAGGCCTCACTGAACACTGACAAATGCAGAGCTTGACCCAGCCTGTGTGTTAGCCGTGTGACAACAGCTGCTGATCAGCGTGTGTGGAGTGTTTCGACTTGTGGAATTGCTTGCAGGATTGATCTCTCCCATAACCTCTGTAGCCCATGGTATAAAGTTAGAATGAACGTTTGCATCGTAAACCTATGTAACTGCTCTACACCACTGAGTTTGCAAGGCAGCTTGCGTCCACCTAACACTGCGTCTACACTAAAATTTGGCTCCCGCTGATGTAACTCACCTGCTTTGCTGACTTAATCATGCCACTTCCCCCAGTCAGCGTAGTTAGGTCAATGCAGTGTCAGTGTACATACTGCGTTGCTTACATCGACTGTCCCGCAATGCCCCACACTGACAGTACAATCGATACCACACACCACAGACACAAAGAGCCAGGTGTACACACACACAAGTGCTGTAACTACTGTGGCGGCTGCATGCAGGGCGATTTGATTTTGTAGTGTAGCCGTGGCCTGTGTAATTCCCCCAACAGGGGAGAAGCATGAATTAGTGTAAAGTGCTGGGCCTGCCCATTGAAACCAAACGAGCCATTGCGAAACATCTTACTGATTGCCTCTGTTGTTAGATATTTCACTGCGTGTTTGTGTGTTCTCCCTGTGTGCTGCCCCAGCTCTGTGCAGACAGCCAGCACAGCAGACCTTGAGTGAACCGCCCAATGACCACAAGATCTGTTAAGGGATGAAGGCACCTGCCCAGGTTTATTGTTGACAAGGCATGCTAATAGCACCTGGCAGATTCTACGAGGATACTAAGACACGTATGCCTGTGACAATGGACACAGCTCAGTGAATGGCGGGACTTTCCATTTCCCCCTTGGCTGGACCAACACATTCTCTCAGAGATACCCTGATACAAACAAGCTGCCCCTCTGACTTAGATACTGCCCTCTGACCTGGCTAGTTATTGTCCATTTTTTTTTGTACATGTTGGTTTGATTAAAACATTTGTATTTATTACGTTGCTATTTGACCTGAGAGCAGGAAAGGAGTATGGATGAGAGCAGGAAAGGGGCACTGAGGGCAGCCCCCTGCCGGCCCCCCCCCCCAAATGAGGGGCCCTGGATCTGGCTGCAGGAGGTCTCCGCCCTCCTCATAATGGTGGACGGGTGGAGAGTTCACACCAGGGCACTGAGCAGCTGAGGGGGATGTGGGGAGATGGGGGGGCATCACTGGAGGAGTCAGTGTGTTCTTTGCTGGCTCCCCATGCCCCCCCCCCGGAAAGGGGGCCCCAGGCTGCTCCCCCCAGGGACTGTCAATCATTCAGTGAGGAGCCGTCCCAGCCCCTCCACCCCAATGGGGCCTGGCTTGGCCACCAGATCCAAGGTTCCTGCTGCTTGGCCCCTGCTGATCTGTCCTCCCCCCACCCCCTGCCAGGACATCATTGAGGACAAACTGGACAAGAATCTGTGGCCCTTTTTGTCAGACCCGGTCCCTACCACCAGCTCCCAGGCTGCTGTCAGGTAAGGCTGAGCCTGGCTGGGCTGTGGGTGGCATAGCCCTGACACACACACCCCAGGGTGTAGGAGCCTCTGTACCTGGGAGTGTGTGGTCAGGACCCTGCCCTCTACGGGGGAGGGGATGTCCAAGAGCCTGGAGCCCTGGACCCCTCTTACCATGTCCCCCGCACCCCAGCAGTCCCTCAACACCCCAGGGCCCAGGATGGAGGAAAGGGACTGGCCGAGCTTTAGGCAGACCCCCAGCCCAGCGCAGGTGCCACCCTCCCCTACTCCCTCTGGCCTGCTTTGGGACTCCTGTCCCACTCCCTTGGGCAGGGCCTGCCCCGCAGCCTCCTCCAGGCCCTGCCCTTCCATCTGGCATTCCCTCAGCGAGCCCCTGGTATCCACACTGCCCCTCTCTCCCCCCAGCGCCCGCTTTCGGCATTGGCACAAGAACAAGCCAGCGGCCGAGTACCGGACGGGCCCGCGCCTCATCATTTACGTGCTGGGTGGGGTGTCCATGTCTGAGATGCGCTGCGCCTACGAAGTGACCCCGGCCATCAAGGGCAAGTGGGAGGTGGTGATCGGTGAGTGGGGCGAGTCCTGGGGGGAAGGGCGGCTGGAATGCCCAGGTCAGGGAGAGTTGGGACCCCCTGGGAGGGGGAGACCCTAGAACTGCCTGCCCAGCACCCACAGGGGGCCCATGCTACCCTCTGTCCTCCCGCACCCAGGGGTCTGGGAACAGATGTGCTTGCCCCACATGGCCTGTATCTAGCCGCCTGATCTCCTGGCCTCTGTCTCCCCAGGCCTCTCATTGCCCAGGGACCATGTGTGGGGGCCCAGTCAGACACCCCCAGTAACTCCCATAGGGATATGGCTCACCCCCTGCACACACCCCTCGAAGACCCAAGGGTGAGGAACACTGTCAGCGCGGGGATTCTTGCCTGGCTGTGCAGGGTACAGCGGCACGAGGGGTGCGGTGCCAGGCCAAGGGGGATAGGAGACAGTCCCTCGCCCCCTGCACTAGAGCAGGGTCCAGCTGCAAGGATGGGGGTGATGGTGATGCCAGCCACATACCTGCCTCACTGTGCCCACCACTGCCAACCACCTCTCTCTCCCCCAGGTTCCAGTCACATCCTGACTCCCAAGCGCTTCCTGGATGACACCCAAACCCTCAACCAGCTGGCCCCCGAGGAGGCCTAGAAGCAGCCCCCTCCCCCCAGAGACTCTGCCCCCCACAGCTCGCTGACCCCAGCTCCACCTCCTCTTCTCAACAAGGCATCTTCCCCCCTACTCTGGGCTGCGGTGTCAGTTCTTGGGCGGGGGGAGGACCCCCAGGCTGCTTGGCTGTTCGGGCAGCGGGCAGGCCAGGCTTCCTCCCGTCTTTGCAAGTCTTTGCCTCCCGTTAACAGCAGCCGGGAGGGAGGGAGAAGCTAGGAATTGCACACCCGCCCCGCAAGGCAGGTCGGTCTTTCCCAGAGGCTTGGGGAGAGGCTCTGCTTTCACTTTGGCCCGTTCGCTCCATCTGACGCTGTTGTGGGCCAGATGTAAACCAAGCTGGCTGGGTTTCAGTCCAACACTCATTGCAGGGCCTCTTGGAGAGGCACCAAGTCCCAGGGTTAAACAGGGCGCCCTGGGGCTCCCAGCTCCCTGCACAAACAGCAAAATCTCATACCCAGGGGGACTGTTCTTAATGTTTCCTCTGAATAGTGCGTGGTTCCTCGGTTTCCCCTAGGCAGTTCTTACGTTTCTAGGTGGTGGGGTAAGGGTGTATGATCGTTGCAGATCCCTCGAGGGCAGGTGTGTGCAGGGGTCTGGACACAGAGAATGGCCGACACCCTGTTTCCTGGCAACTGATGGCCTGGGCCCTTCCCCCCTGCAAGGTGAGAGCTAAAGGGGTTGGAGAACAAAGGAATCAGGTGCCCTCCTGGCCGGGTAAAGGGACAAAGCCCAGAGGAGGAGGGGCTGGAGGGAGTTTCAGTCTAGGGCTGGCTGGGACATGGAGTGAAGGGCAGACGTGGTTGTCTGGCTCACTGCCCCCCAAAATGGACCCCCCAGCTGAAGGGTCCAGTTCTCTGCACCTACAAGCTCTGTATTAGACCATGTTCCTGTCATCTAATAAACCTTCTGTTTTACTGCGAGAAGCAGCGCGGGGTGAGGGATGTGCTGGCCACGGCTTCCTGCAGCCCCCGTTGGCCTGCAGTGGGGAACCGCGGTCAGTGGGATCCGCGGTCGGCCAAACCTGCGGACGCAGCCGGTAAAGAAACTGGCCCGGCCCACCCGGGGGGCTTACCCTGGGGGGCTGTGTGCCAAACGTTACCGACCCCGGTGCTACAGCAATCTCCCATACAGCAATGGCTCTTACAAGACAGAGTAAGTTAGAACAACCCAGAGTTTAAAGCTCAGGTGTATTTGAGGATCTGGGCCAGTACTTGGCTGTTTCTATAGTAATGACCCCTGAGCAAGCAGTGTAATGTACATGCTTATCACTGAGCTTGTCCAGAGGCTGCATAGAATCATAGAATATCAGGGTTGGAAGGGACCTCAGGAGGTCATCTAGTCCAACCCCCTGCTCAAAAGCAGGACCAATCCCCAGTTAAATCAGAATGACTAGATGTCCTGATGTGTAATAAAAACACTTTGAATCATAAAAAATCAACCCAGCCTACTTTACAGGGCCTGATCCTTCTCTCCCTTACAGCATGTGAGCAGTAGGAGAATGGCTAATACGGGCCAGTATTATGGTTGTTGTATTCTATTTATAAAAGTATAATACTGGCCAGTATTATAGTTACTGTATCTTGCTATAAAACAACAAAATAAATAGAAAAATAAAAAATACAAATGAATGTTTTGAATTAATTTGGGGAAAAGAATTTACAGCGCAGTACAAGGATTTAAAACATTTAAAACATTCCTTTCTTTCTCTCCAGTATTATAATCTCTCTTGTTCCAATTTTGGGTCGCAGGAGCGAGTAGTATAAAGGCCCTACCATCAATCAAACGTTAACCCCACCCCTTGACCCTGTAAGCCCTGCACACAGGTCACTGGAAGTCCCACCTCATGGGAGTATTACTTCCAGGGTCAAGGCGAACACACGTCTGGAAGCAAGGTGTGTCATGTGACCCCTGTAAGAACTCCTCCCACTGTCCTCTGCTGATCAGGATGGATTTTGCCCTGACAGGAACGACTCGAGAGAAGATTTGACCAATCAGGGGGAGTTCCGGGGTTTGTGTGACCCCTCTAAGAACTCCTCCCACTGCCCTATACCAATCAGGAAGGGTTTCAGCCGCTGGGGACCACCCCGAGAGGAGATTTGTCCAATTGGGGGGAATTCTGGGGCGGGGTGACCCGTCAGGAAGTGGCTCGTGTGACCCCTCTAAGAACTCCTCCCACCACCCTCTACCAATCGCGATGGGTTTTGGCCACAGAGGACAGCCCCGAAAGGAGATTCGACCAAAATAGGGTGGGTTCTGGGACGGGGTCAACCGCCCAGAAGAGGGTCGTGTGACCCCTCTAAGGACCCCTTCCAACGTCCTCTGCCAATCAGAGTGCAGCACCATCACCTCATAAGTCCCAGCGGTGGGAAGAGGAGGCCATCTCTTACCAAGAAGACATGTTTTAGAAATTGTGGAAAGGCTGAGAGGAAACGTGGACTCCTTTACCACTCCTGTGAGACCTTCAGACTTTGTTTTAGCCCCGAGGACCTTTGGAGTTGTGTGGAGAAAGCGCTACAGCAGCGACAGTTCTGAAGAGGATGAGAGAGAAGCCAAGGGGATTCCTTTGGCCCAGCCATTGATGGATATGCCAGAATCCGACCCTGAAGCCCAACTGCTCATGAGACACCCCCATGAGCATGGTGGCCTCTCGTCATCCGCCACCCTGGAGGAGGAAGGCCATCATGGCGTGGGGGAGGCACTGGCAGACAAGGTGAATGGAAAAGACGTAGCTCAGGTAAATGAATGATTAAGAAGCGACGGTCGATGATTGGGTGTAATGGGGTTAGGAACCAGGGGTTGTGTAAATCTAAAAACAAGCAGTGGGAACTTACGCTTGTTTCTTGTCTGAAAATCTCTCGACAGCTTGACGATGCCTTTCTAGAGGACCCGGAGGCCCTGGACGGCATTGCATCAAACAGCGAAGGTGAACCAGGCCCGCCTTGTTTTTGCTCAACGCCGCTAGAAACTGTTGAAGATGACTCCGAGGAGGACGGCTATGAGGAGTTTAGGAGAAGCTTGGCATGGAACTCGCTGAGCCAGTGCCACGTCACGAGCGTAAAAATGTTATGCGGACTATTGTACACGTTGCTGTTTATGCTGTTCTTCATCACTGTCTTAGGGAAAAGCTTTTTGAAAATGGTGAGGGCTGTGTCATAAATGCCCCAGCCCAATGCACCATGCCTGTGTGACTTGGACTTCAATGGATAGAAACTGCAAGCTCTGGGGCCTGTGTGCTGAGCTGTGTTTGGAAAGCTTATTGAACACTATTATTGCCATAGGTTATGTTATGCAACATCTGTGCCTAACCCAAGAACATATAGCGCAAGCGGTGACCTTGAGAAATGCTGTGCAATTCAGTGGAGACCCTGACCGTGTTTTAAAGAAAATGTCCAAAATGGAAGATGCCTGCTTACAGCGTTACATTGACCGTCTGGTCCACACAAAAACTGACAGAACCCTGCTTAAGAAAAAGACTATTTGTAAGAAATCTAAAAGGATTAATTGAGAGAATGATGAGGGGACAAACATGCAATATCAAACTTGGTCACTGTACATTTTAAAAAATTGAATGAAAAGGGCTTTGTGATTATCTGTGTTTCTGTTAGAAGGTCTCTGGCCCTTAAGTGAGCTAAAAGTTTTAATGGAGATCTGGATTTGTTTTCAAGAAGCTGTATGACTTTTAAATTGAAAAAAATGGTTTGTGAGAACCTAGCTCTTGTGTCTTTGTGTAAAAGAGACCCATTTACAGCAACAAACTGTGAAGTGGGAGGGGAACAAATCCTAAAAATGTGTTTACAGTGTAACCCTTCTGCCCATTAGAGTTGGCAACAACAGGGGTCTAGGTTCAGTATCTAGAAGTTCCATTCCAGTAACACAATGCAAAACCAGGTCAAGCTCCCACCAGTGGGGCACTGAAGCTCCCCTATGACAAGTTGAAATCACTGAATACTGTGTTAAGTAGTAGGGGACCTCAGAGCTGGGGCACCATGAACCCAAAGTGAATTCAGCTCTGCAGTCTGTAACCAAACTCCTAATAGAATTAAAATTCTCTCTGATATTACATAATGGAGAGAAGGTACAATTGGTGTTTGGGGTCCTCAGAAGGGGGCTCACACCACTAGGCACAAACCTCCATCCTCAAACTCTCTCAATTCACTGGCTTTTGCAATCCTTGTCCCTTGCCTAGCGAGTGCTACTTAGTTGATGGTGAGTCCCTCCGTCATAAAAGGCCAAGTACAGTTCCACTGTCCTTGGTCCACATAATCAGGATAACGACACTTTATTCTTCCTGCCCCAATAACAGAGACACTGGGGATCCCACAGCAGCCAAAGTGACCGTTTGGGCTCCTGTGGGCTCATGCTAGGCGGGGTGGGTGTGCCTGTGCAAACGAGATCAGCTCCTGAAGTCCTTTTCCACAACTCACCACCAGATGTCAGGGTAGAGCTCATCCTGCCTCTGCTTACAACAGGAAAACAAAACAGGGATGGTTCAGACATGTGTTTGAGTACAACAGAGTTGCCTCATCCTGTTGAACTGAATGGTTTTAACCACACCCCCACTGAATAGTGAAGGTAACTGTGATTCCTTACCCTTGTTGCTATAGGGATAAATTTGATGGGTGTGCACCCATAGTAAGGGAGGTGGGTGGGTGAGTTCGGATTAATATGAAATGAAATAAAACCTCAGGAATTTGCAGATGCTATTGGGCAGTTTAAATATAATCCCTGGAGTTGGTAGAGCACTACTGGACAGTTTAAAGGACCCAGGAACTGGCAGAACTCTACTGGACAGTTTAAATATGACCCAGGAGTGGTTTTGAATGCTATGGGTCACTCTTTCTAGCAATTCAAAGCCAATAAAAGTTTAAAATACTATATTTACCAAAAAAAAACCAAAACAACCAACCAAAAAGCCCCACCACACACATTAATAATCAAGGTGGACCATTTCCAGCACAAATCCAGGTTTCCTTACAATGTAAGTGATCACTTTAGATAAGCTATTACCAACAGGAGAGTGGGTTTGTTTTTCTTTGTGGGGGGGGAGAAAACCTGGATTTGTGCTGGAAATGGCCCACCTTGATTATCATACACATTGTAAGGAGAGCAATCACTTTAGATAAGCTATTACCAGCAGGAGAGTAGGGTGTGGGGAGAGAAAACCCTTTGTAGTGATAAACACTCATTTTTTCATGGTTTGTGTGTATAAAAACATCTTCTGTATTTTCCACGGTATGCATCCGATGAAGTGAGCTGTAGCTCACGAAAGCTTATGCTCAAATAAATTGGTTAGTCACTAAGGTGCCACTAGTACTCCTTTTCTTTTTGTGTTTTAAACTCTCTCTCTCTCTCTCTCTGTGTAAAAAAAACATAGGTGGTTTTTTTTAAAGTATATGGCTGCAAACTGATAGTAATGGTGTGTTTCAAACTAACAGGGTGTTTTTTTACTGTGCAAAATGTGTTTTAAACTGGATTTTAAATGTTGATTTTAAAAGCAGTTTGGTTTTTATTTTGCAAAATGAGGTGTATTTAAAAAAAAATGTTTGCGGGTTTGTTCTTTTTTGTTTTAAAGTGGTAGAAATAAACTCAAAACTCCTGTTTGTTGTGCAGCCTGAAATGGATTATTTTGTTTGAAAGCTCTGACTTTTTAAATAGAAAAACACCCTAATGAATATTTTATTTTTAACTTTACAAGACAGTTTCATGTGATTTATAATCATCATCATCATATTGTCTGCTCCACCGTACGGTGAAAACATGAGAGACCCTTAGACCAGAGCGTAAACAAGCTAAAAAGAAAAAGAAAAGAGACAGCTGAAAAGAAAAATTCCCCAGATGGATGGATGAAGCCCAGTAAATATACTGTGTTTGGGAGGTTATGAGGTTTTGTATTTTAAGTAAATACATCGGTGTGGGTGAGAAAGATGGTAAAGTTAAGTTTTGTAATATGTCCCTTCCCCCCTAATCGGGAATGTGCAGTTCTCCTGACAATGCTGTAGTCAAAGCTACAGGGACACCTCCACCAGACCAGCCAAAGAACCAGAAATCTGCTTTGAGACCTTTAACAACTCAAAACAGCACAAGAGTGCAGATGAAGCATCAGGGCAGTCCAAACCTCAATTACGTCAAAGCCAAGGACAAAACAAAAGACTCTGGTGAAAACCAACCACGCAAACACAACTCCAGTCCCTCAGCGGCCACCTCCACACCAAGCCCTGAGAAAACCGTGAGTGAAAACGCCCACCTACGATGCTTCGTTCAGAAGACTGAGGGACGTTGTATCCTCGGGGGTTCTAAAAGAACGGTATTCTAAAAAAGGTTTGGGGAAAATATGATGCCTCGTTCAGAATACCGGTGAATGGTGTATCTTCAGGGGGTCTAAAAGAACGGAGGGCTGGAAAGCACATCAACAAAGCAAAAGCTTTGGTGGGTGACTTTTTGAAAAATATTTCAATTTTTGGCTCTGCGCAGGCGTGACTAGTCGTGGAAAGGGGCACCCGCAAGGATACACATCAGCTCAGGTGTAAACAAAAGGGGGGATAGCGCTTGGTGGACAAACAAATGGCTGCCAAAAAGTTCCAGGCCAGGATCGCTGTAAAAATTTTAAAAAGAGCTAAAGAGGTAATGGGGAGGGGGGACAAAAAGAGATGCCCTCGACTGGAGGCTCTCAAACTGGCATGTCTGAAAATGGGGAGGTGGAATCAGACTCTCACACAGAGTCTGGTTTAGAAAATTCCCCAGAGGGCTCTCTAGAATGATGGGTCCCCATCTTCTCCCGATGACCCTCACGGAGGCGCCTCGGAGTCTGACTCTCAAATAGCATCTGATGTAGAAGATGCCGCTGATGGTCCCGTAAAGGAACCCCCAAGTAACCCTGAAAATGCAGAGGTGTGTATGGAGAGAGTGAGAAGTTGGCAACGTGAATTACCTACATTTGGGGGGTCGGTGTATTGTGAGGAATTTCATTTTGTCAATCTTGAGCGAATAAATTCAGCTCAGCAGGTTGTTGAAGCCATACACAGGGGGATACAGTTAGTTCTCGATGACGTTAATGGTAGGGTAGGCCCTGATGATTATGTTCAGTTACATTTAGAGAGCTGTAATTTAACTAAGCCGTTGTTTTTGGTCTGAAGAACTAGGGATGAGCTGTCTGCTGAGGATTTCTTCAATCAGACCTCAAAGCTGCCACAGAGCAATAAAGTTGCATGTCAATGGGACATTGCACCTCGTTGTGACAGTTGTAAAAAAACAGGGGTGGGGACCGCTCATAGAGTTTTAAATTCTATCCTCAGTAGTCAAATCATCCATAAAAAAGAGACAATGTTTAGTAGACCTGACTTACACGGGTACCCATCTGTGTTTTGCGCGTGGACTCTTGGCTGTCATGTCCGACCATAAACCTATGGACGCGGAATCGTTAGCGGGGGCGAGAAAGTTGCATGAGAAACTGGGCTGGTCAGATGAAAAAAAGATTATGCTCAGTGATGTAGCAATGTCTGAACAGCATTTAGGAGTCAACATACAGGTGGTGCTGTATGTAGCGAAAGGGGCTTTTTTAAAACGGGGGGGGGCAGTTTACCCCAAGACTTATTTCATCCTGTTGCACGATGAGCATTACTAGGGGGTTCTGGTTGTGAAAAAGTTGTTTGGAGCAAAAAATTATGGTGAGTTTTGCCCCACGGTGCACAGTCACGGCCACTCTTGCAGGTCCAGCTGCTGCCTCTGCTTGAGCATAACATGCTCAGACAGCGTGGACGTGCAGCTGAGGTCTCCTCGCTGTAGACTGTATTGTCAGTCCAGAGAGCGTTTAGACAGACACATCGACTGGGCATCGACAGAACAAGTTGAATGCCTGTCTAAAACGTTGTGCGATAAGGGTCAGTCTTACGTGGACAAGTGGCACAGGTGTAAAGGGAGGCGCTATAAGCGGGGTCAGGCTTTGATCGCTGGTGATGTAGACGGTCACCTCGGTTTTATGGACAGCCTTAGAAAGCCTGAATCCTCAGAAAAGTGTATTTGTTATGATTCTGAATACACATAGGAGACTGGGTTGCACACTCCCAATTACATATTTGCTATGTCCCTCAAGCTGGAAAAGTCCTGGGAATTTAAGGGTGATGAGTGTCTTTCTGTGTTTGTTCAGACCTTTATTGGCAAAGAGTTCCGGGTCTACACGTTTCAGGCGCACAATTCCAAAGGTTACGATGCATACTTCATCATTAGACAGTTAATGAAGGAAAAGATGTGCCTAGAACTGATCACTCAGGGTAGTAAAGTAATGTGTGTGGAAGGTAAGGTCCTGGGCATTCGTTTTATAGACTCTTTAAACTTCTTGCCCATGAAGCTTGGTAAGTTCCCGCAGGTGATGGGGTTTGAAGGGTGCAAAGGGTATTTTCCACATTGTTTGAACACTTTAGAAAATCAAAATGACGTGGGACCTATGCCCGAAGTGGAGCACTATGGTGTAGGAAGCATGATGCCCAGGGAAAAAGCAGAGTTTCTCGACTGGTAGCAGGCCCACAGGTAGGAGACGTTTGACTTGCAGAAAGAGCTCGTGTATTACTGTCAGCAGGATGTCAAAATTTTGAGACAGCCTTGTATCCTCTACAGAAAAGAGATTATGAAAAAGATGGAGAAGGGAGCTCTAGTAGAGAGAGAACCTGGTAAATTCACCGAGATAAAACTGTGTATAGATCCATTCTGGTACATAACACTGGCATCTGTCTGCATGGCTATGTACAGATTTATGTTTTTGGAGCCTAACACAGTAGCTCTTCTCCCTCCAGACAATGATCACAGGCAGGAAAAAGATATTCGACCCCATCTGTTCAGTAGCTGTTGAATACCTCTCACAAAGAAACTATACAAATATGGCATGCTTTACAGGGTGGGGAACTACAGGTAGGCTCCTACTCTTTAGACGGTTATGCCAGTGTTGACAGGGTATACACAGCCTTAGAGTTTAATGGGTGTTCTTTTCCACGCTTGTGCCACCTGTCATTGTGAAAAAGCACAAAACCCTATGACGGGGACAACTTTTGGGTTTCTTTATTACAAGACGCAGCTCAAGACCGACTATCTGAAACAACTTGGTTTTGTAGTGAGGACTCTTTGGGAGCAAGAGTGGGAAGTGATGAAAGAAACAGACAGGGAGCTTGCAGGTTTTTTAAACTGAGCCCAGTTGCCCTAGCCTCTCGTGCCTAGGGATGCTCTTTTGGGGGGAAGGACAAACGCTATGCACCTATATTACAAACTTCACTCCAGGGAAGAAATCCACTATTATGATTTTACCAGCTTCTACCCTTTTGTAAAGAAAACCAAAGAATACCCTCTCGAACACTCCGATATAGTTTATGACAAATTTGGACCCCTTGCAAATTATTTTGGAATTGCAAAAGTTAAAGTGTACCCCACACAAGGCTTCTTTTTCCCATTGTTACCTGTCAGAGTGGGTGGCAAGCTTATGTTCCCGCTATGCCGAACCTGTGCGGAAACCGAGCAGCGGGAGATGTGCATCCATACTGACGAGGAGAGGGCCATCCTGGGGACTTGGTGCACGGTGGAATTGAACGCGGCCATAGCGAAGGCGTACGCGGTGGCAAAAATATATGAAATCTGGCTTTTTAATGAAAAATCTGATGTACTCTGAAAAGACTTCATCAAATGACACCTCCACCGGAAACAAGAGGCTTCAGGGTACCCCAGCTGGTGCACAGACAAAGAAAAACAAAATAAGTACATGAACGATTTCTACCAGAAAGAAGGCGTGCGTTTGTGCCAACACGAGATCAGGTTTAACCCCGCTAAATGCCAAATCGCTAAACTCTTTCTAAATTCCCTGACGAGTGAGATCCCGCCAGATCAACACATCACCGAGTTTGTGTCGGCAGGCCCGAAAACATACGGGTATAAGCTGTCGGGAGGAAAGGCCTGTATGAAAGTCAAAGGTATTACCCTGAACTTGGCAAACTCTCAATAGATCAACTTTGACAGTTTGAAAGATCTAGTCCTGGACTATTGCACGGGCCTGCGAGAAAACACCTCAAAAAAGAGAGAGGTGCAGCAGCCCTCTATCATAAGGAACAAAAATCAGTGGTAAGTAGAGACCAAAACCCTTAAGAAAACACAGAAAATCATTTACAACAAGAGGGTCCTAGGAGAAGGGTTTAAAACCCTGCCCTACAGATTTTAAAATGGATACGAGGTGGAAACACCCCTTTTCTGCAATTCTCGCGGGGCCTAGCAACTGTGGGAAAAGTTACTTTATAAAAAATGTGTTGGATAATGCCAAACAAAACATTGTCTGTTATGCCTGAGAATATTGGATAACCTGGCTATAAAAAGCATTGCAAGATACACATGTCTGGGCTTGTTGAAACACATTTTGAGCAAGGCTAGGCATGCCCAAGAATTTAAATGTATTTTTTACAAAATTCATCGCCATCTGGTCGTTTTGCACTAAGTCATTAGAATACAATTTTAAAATCCGGTCAAAAGATAAACACTTGCTCCGATGATGTAAGAAAAACACTCGGTGATAGTCGCAGGCGACAGAGCGGGGGTCTTGTAATTGTCTATTGTGAAACACAATGCCTGTGGCATTTTTGTTTAAAAATTTCATAATGCTTTTAGGAAACAACATGCTCTTTGGGGGGGTGCCCGTATGAGTCTAAAAGCTCTCCACGTTACGCTCCGCCAGACACAAGGCAAGCCAGTGTTCACCAGGTTGGTTGTGTGGATGTGCAATACAAACCTAGGGGTCTCTGAGACAGCTTGTCGCCAGGGAGCCAAATCACAAGGGAACACATCTAAGAAATTCTTTTTTGTGTATGGCACCTTGATAAGACACACGAGAGCTGCACGGTGTCCATGTTCACATATAGTCAAGCAGAACGTCTCTCCTCTGATTTCTCTCTATGATGTTGTCAAAAACCCCATGCACGATCAGATTGACGGTGATGGTTAAAGCCTTCCCAAAACGTATTTCTGCTCTCAGGTTCCTGGTTTTAATCAGGGAATAGCCATCGGTGCATTCCTGGTCGGGAGACAGGTCAAAGGCAAACAAGATGTAACTCTGTGGAATGTTCTCATGGTCGATTAACAGAGAACAATCTGTCATGTGTTTACCAGCGTCTGTACCAGATTCATGTATTCTCTCACGCAGCATCCTGCCTCCAAGTCTGGTTGCAGAGGCTTGGTTGGTATCTGTTCACCAGCCACATACAAGGCCACAAAATTAATATCATAATGTTTAAAATGAAAGGGATTTTTCGTGTAACTTCCACTCAAGGCATAGGACAAACCCTAGGACAAGCATTTTGGGTAACTGTCCCAAAAAACAGGTTCTCCTGGTTATTGACCCTGCTGCCCACGGGGATGCTGAACACTTTCATTCCCACGCGGTCCACGGGATATTTAGCATTTGTGGTAAGCAGGGACTCCGCGAGCCCCAGACGAACGCTCAGGGCCATCCGTACTTTCTTCACAAAAAGCGATGCTGATACAATGCGCAATTTAAAGCCTTCGGCTGCACTGCCCATTAAACAGAAAGCGTCTTTACTGCGCGTCAGTTTAATTTTCACATCCACTCCGTTCAACAAATGAGACGTATCTGTTCTGATCTGTCTTTATTTCAATGGTAATGGTATCGATGTGGTGTTTTCTGACAGGAACGTGATGAGGTTTATCGTAGGGGATGGTGACAAACTCATTGTTCCTTCCTCAGACGGACACAGCATAACAGGGGAACAGAAAAGTCCCTCACAAACTGGTGTTCTACAATAACTGTGTGCAGATACAAGGACTTAACCCCCCCTGTGATGTCTGCCCAGAAGGGGAATTTTTGGACGCTGCGCTTGGGGCCCAAACCTAGAATGTTAGCTAGCTCCCTGCTGGTAGAAAACATAAAAGGAAAATCAGCGGATTTAAGGCTAACTTTTCTACCCACAGGGTCATAGTTCATGACCACCTCAGGCGGTGGGGGAGGACGAGCCACGGTACTGTTCATATGATCCAATCATTCGGGTATGGACGAGTAATAACCTCGTCGTAGGATAAAACTCTAGGCCATATCTTCAAAGGTGATTTCAAAAGGGGTGTTCTCGCGGATAGTGTTCCAGCTGTGTGGGTGTTGTATTTCCACTAACCCCACCTTCCAGGCACCCGGGAGACCCAAGGGCTTAATTAGCTGTATTGTAAAGTTCGAGCTGGTGTTTTGAGGAAAAACTGCAGAGCTGGCATTGCTGGGCAAAGTCATGTAACACCTGCCATCGCTCATTTTTCTCTCCCTCAGTCTTTGCAGGAGGAATCTTTTTGTTTGTTTGTGTCTAAACGTCAGAATTGAGAAGCTTCCACCCAGCTGGTAAACTTATCGTCCCCGTCCCCCCGGCAAACCATTTCACCAGTAGCTGCTTTTTTCTCCCTTTTCCTTTCTCCGCTAGAACTTTTTCGATCCGGCAAATCCTGTCTCCTTTGGGGTTTACTTTTTGTAAATCTTCAGGGTAAAAAGATCCAGTAACTGTCTCACCCTCGTAATCTTTTAATCGGTATACAGGTCTCTGGCTCCTGGTTAAGGCTTCATCCACTATAAATATCTCATTGGTAAACGTCTGTTCACAACCTTTTTCAAAAGCTCCTTTGGTTTTAGAGAGAGTCTCACGTGGTCGCCTTTTCTAAAAGGGGCAACAACTGGTTTTATTTTAAAACCATCTCGATCAACCAGTTTCCATATCTTCAGAGAATTGGAAGGGTTAACATCAGTGGGTCTGGTACGTCGAGTTCTGTAAAAGCTCTGGTTGTAACTCTTCATAAAGTCAGGTAACAGGTCAAGGTGGCGAAAGGCGTTATGGGCTGTAAAATATCGCCACATCCTCCGCATCTTTTTCAAGTTCTGTTAAATCGCTCCACAACCCCTGCTTTGACTTCATTATCAGTAACAAAAAGCGTTAACGCTGTGCCGTTTCAACAATCTGCTAAAAGGTCTGTTTCAAAATTCTTTCCACCGATTAGTTTGTCATTTTTGAGGCACGCGACCTTGGCTAAAAATAGCTTTAAAGGCCTTGGATACCTCACCACTCATCTTGTCTTTTAGGCCTAAGGCACAGGCATATTTGGATAGAACGTCTATCACTGTTAAGATGTACTTAAAACCGCTGTTGTGTTTGGAGAACCAGTGCATACGGACCAAATCTGCCTGCCATTGCGCATCCACATCTGAAAGAATGGTCTTGGTTCTTTTAAAACGTATTCGAGCTGGTTTGTGTAAAGTGTAAGCATCCTGGTGTGAAAGCCAAGCTCCTGTCTTCTATTTAAAGTTTTATGATGCTTTTTGGCCACTTGAAAAAGAAGATTGACCCCGTCAAAGCCCCCAACTTTCCTGGGGGTTTAACAGATTTTCTTTAACAGAGCCGTCTGTGGAGACATGACTCTTCCTGGGACCGTCTTTTACGAACACAAGTATGGAGGGGGACACGTTCATTCTGACACATTTAAATAAGTTTTATTAATTGCCTGGTTTAACACAATCTTTTACAGCCGCCTGAAACAAAGGACGTCATGACCCCTACCATGAGGGAGTCTGAGCTGGTTCATTCTTCCATTTTTGTCCTTTTCTGGAATTTCCTCTTGAGATCTGGGTCTCAGACAGGAGCAAAAACAGCTGATGCGCGATGGATTTACTCCCACAGGGCTACCGATGTGCAACTTCTCAAAGGCCTCTAGAAAGGCATCGTCGAGCTGTTGAGAGATTTTCAGACAAAAAACAGTGTAAGCACCCCACTGCCTGTTTTTAGATTTATGCAATGCCAGGTCGATTCCGAACCCCATAACACCCCCATGATCGACAGTCGCTTCTTAATCATTCATTTACCTGAGCGCCATCTTTCCCGTTCACCTTGTGACTCCCCCAAGCCACAATCGCCTTCCAACTTTAGGGCATGGACAATGAGAGGCTGTCACACTCACTGGGGTGCCTCACAAAGGTTTGGATTTTGGGGTTAGGTTCCGACGTAGCCATCAACGGTTGAGTCAAAGGGCCCTCCTCGGAACTGTCACTGCTGTAGTGCTTTCTCCACACAACTCCAAAGGTCCTCGGAGCTAAAACAAAATCTGAAGGTCTCACGGGGGTGGTAAAGGACTCCATGTTTCCTCTCAGCCTTTCCACAATTTCTAAAACATGTCTTCTTGGTAAGAGATGGCTTCGTCTGCCCAGCGCCCGGACTTATGGGGTGATGGTGCTGCACTCTGATTGGCAGAGGGCGTTGGGAGGAGTTCTTAGAGGGGTCACATGACCCTCTTCTGGACGGTTCACCCAATCCGAGAACCTGCCCCATTTTGGTCAAATCTCTTCTCGGGGCGGTCCTCTGCAGCCAAAACCCATCGCGATTGGTAGAAGGTGGTGGGAGGAGTTCTTAGAGGGGTCACACGAAGCACTTCCAGACGGGTCACCCCACCCCGGAACTCCCCCCAGTTGGTCAAATCTCCTCTCGGGGTGGTCCCCAGTGGCTGAAACCCCTCCTGATTGGTAGAAGGCGGTGGGAGGAATTCTTAGAGGGGTCACACAAACCACTTCCAGACAGATCACCCCACCCCAGAACTCCCCATGATTGGTCAAACCTCCTCTCGGGGTGGTTTCCAGTGCTGAAACCCCTCCTGATTGGTAGAGGGTGGTGGGAGGAATTCTTAGAGGGGTCACACAAACCACTTCCAGACAGATCACCCTACCCCGGAACTCCCCATGATTGGTCAAACCTCCTCTCGGGGTGGTTTCCAGTGGCTGAAACCCCTCCTGATTGGTAGAGGGTGGTTGGAGGAATTCTCAGAGGGGTCACACGAACCACTTCCAGACAGGTCATCCTGCCCCGGAACTCCCACTGATTGGTCAAATCTTCTCTTGGGGCGTTCCTATCAGGGCGAAACCCATCCCGATTGGTAGAGGACAATGGGAGGAGTTCTTAGAGGGGTCACATGACACACCTTGCTTCCGGTCATTTGTCCGCCTTGACCCTGGAAGTAATACCTCATGGCTTGGGACTTCCAGTGACCGGTGGGCAAGGCTTACAAGGGCCAAGGGTGGGGTTAACGTTTGATTGACGGTAGGGCCCTTATACTACTGGAGCGCCTTCTTCTGTTTGTCTCCGTTCCGCTTCAGTCCCCAAGCACTCGGCCAGGACAGATGTCACTTATGACCTCCGTTGCCACCAGCTGGACAGAGGGACTTGGGTCTTTCTTGAGGACCTGGAGAGCTGAAATGACACAGGACAACATGTTAGTATACAGACTATCAAATCACAGCTAAGCGTGATCACAGAATCTTGAACTACCAGAGCAGAATGATCACATGGTAAAATGTGAAACTAGGCTCAGTCCTTCTATTGGGGTGGAAAATACATGAGAGATGAATATGCCTCACTTTTCATATTGTCACCTGTGCCGGAAATAGCTGGAGACTTACTACCTCTGAATACCATGCTACAGAAGCTCTCCAATACAAAGAAAGCTTTAGCTTCCTCCATTGGCTCCCTTCCATGCTCCCAACAAGCGGGGAGACCCTGACTCGACCAGAAAGTCATCCATTCTGCTGTAAATGGAAGAAGGTCCATTGTTTCAATAGCTTCCACTTTTAAGTTTATTTTCCATCTCTATTCAGGAGCCACTGTCTGAGCTCCAATAACCCTGGAATTGAACAGAGGCCAGGTCCAAGCTGCTTTGTGCAGGATGCAGGGCACCTACTGGAAGAAAAATTGCTGGTGGGAAATTTGGGGTAGCAGAAAGTGGCTACAATTTCTCCTCACCTGGGGAGTCCACAGAGAGCCAATAAAGCCCAAAGAGTGGATAGCACTGGCTGCGGAGGGGGCCTTGCCAGGACAACCAGGAGATGCACGGACTCACATCACACCCTCTGCAGCTTCCTCCTTCAGGGGAAATTAAAGCTGACTTTCTACTGGGCAAGAGTGAATTTGTCCTTTGACGTGTGGCTGATGCACTTTGCACCAGTGCTATCGGTTACAGCTGCTTGTCAGCTAAATTCCTTTAGAACTCACGGATGAGCAGAACTTCAGCTGTATTTATTACTTACACATAAGCAGATGTTCCAGGTCCAGCCATTTCATACGCTGCCTGTCTGTGTGTTCCAGGATGATGCCTAAATACACAATGGAAAACAAACAACAACAATAAAACCTTCCCTTGTTGAGTGCAAAGTGATATTAGCAGCCCCTAGACAGGTCTTTGGCCTCTCCTACTGTGGGCCTAAGGGTGAGCTGTGGGCAAGAAGATGCTAGTGCAGTTTAGAGTCCACACTGAAGAGAATGAGAAAGACTTTTTTTTTTAAGAATGTTTACACAAAACCCATTTGCTTTAAAGAGTCTGTGTTCCTCTTGCCACTGCTGTCAGTTATTGGAGACATACTAAGCTAGTGTCTTGGTCTAGTGGTCTGAGCAAAGGACTGGGGCCAGGAATAAGTGAGTTCTAAGCAGGGATCCCACAAGGTGACTGATAGGTGAGACTTAGGGCACAACGCCTGCCTGTCTCACCTGGGTATGCTTGGGAGAAGAGGGCACAGGCCCAAAGCGGAGGAACCTTTTGCCTCCTTGACAAGGTGGTGTGGCCAGGAACCTGAAACAGCAGGCGCTGAGGGCAGGTGGGCTGCATGCCTCCCAATGATGAAGTAGTAGTGAAGAGCACTGAGCAACACTGTGGGTGGGTCTGCACTTTGAGCGAGGGAGATCACTCCCAGTTCAATGGGACAGGCCCACTCTAGCTCGGACAGCGCTCGCATGCTAAAATTAGAATGTAGCTAAAGCAGCACGAGCAGTGGGAGGAGCTAGCCACCTTGAGAATCGACTTTGGGGTTTGGATGGGATCATACTTGGGGTGCTTAAACTTCCTGCTGCTCCTGCCATCGCAGCTACTCTCTATTTTTAGCACTCAGGGCTAGTGCGGGTATGTCTCATCAAGCTGGGAATTAGACCCCCAGCTCCAAGTGTAAACATGCCCTACGAGACAGTGTCCCAGCCTTTACTACTAAATGACTGCACCATGCTTTCCCTGCAACAATCCCAAAGCACTTTATAGCAAGTCATGATTTCCTCCGACCACCACACTGGAGAGGTAGGGATATTAACATCCCCGTTTATGTATGGGAAGCTGAGGCACAGAGAGATTAATGGCAGCTCAGTGCTGCACAGTGGGATTTTCTTCTCTCTCCCTCAATGGGAATACCAAAAGGGACACTGGGCATCATCTCTCACCAGCTAACTTGGCTGCAACTGCCCGCATCTCTTCCCAGCTGCTACAGAAGTATGTGATGGTGTTTTTGTACAGGTTCTCCAGCAGCTCGGCATTCTCTTTGGCCTAGAGGAAATCAGGGACACATGAGCTCTCTCTGGCTAGAAGTGCCCTTTGACTGCCAGCACATGCTTTTACGAGCCACAGGTAAATCAGAGAAAGAACAGGTGACTGGGTGGACGTGGGAAAAATGGGGATCTGTGGCAGATTTACATTTTCCATCACCCTCAGTCATATATCCCACTCTGACCGTTATTTCCATTACCCATCACACATCTCTACACCACCACACGCCACTCCAGTCAAGAATCTCAGACACTTCAACAGCTCACTCACAAGGTGTCTGCAAATGTCCACCTGGAGCTCCTCAGGCTTCAGCTCAGCTGTGCTATCAAGGTGTTCATTCACTGCAGTTTGGAGCCTCTTCAGTCCCAAAAACGGGACACAGAGGTGAAACGTAGCTCTGCATTCCTGAAAAAAAGAAAGCGTGTCACACCATTTAATTGTTCCCTACTGAGTGCTATGGTCATTCAAAGGGAACTTATCTGCTTGCCTGCTCATCTATTCCAGGATAAAAAGGGATTCATCTGGATGTAATTGGCAGAAAACATGCGGGAATGACTAATAGAGGGGAGAGCTTCCACTGCAACCTGGAGGTAGCATCAATGTCTTTTTGGAACAGATCTACCTATGAAAGCTGCTTCACCAGGTCTCTCTTCTGTTCTGGGGAGGCAGGGGCCTGGGGTGCAGAGACAGACAGGAATAGAGAGCTGTTGGGCTCAGACCCATGACCTATCCTGGATTCTGGTGAGGCAGCCATGGAACAACCTGGCTGGAACTGACTCAGCAGGAGGGCAATGAACTATGGGGAGAATTTGGGCCTCCACAGCAGGCAGGAATAGCAGAGCTCCCCTGGCATTGGGAGGAAGATTCTTTTGGCTTAGTAAATAAGTCACTCTCGGTCTTACCACTGAAACCCTGGGGTTCGGGTCTTGCAGGTGCAGCAGAAGTGTGACCCAGCTCTGTCTAACCTGCTCGGCGAAATAGCCCTTCCATTTTCTTTTGGTCAGGCGGGCCAGGATGCCAAATAGGATAAAGGACAATAAACGAAGAGCATCGTCCTCCTACAGCCAAGAAAGCCCCACAAGTTAGTAACTAAGGGACAATCACATCACGTACCTCGCACAGCCATCTCTTCTATGCTAAAGTTGAGGGATTCCAACTACAGCTAGTCGGAAACACTTTCATGAACGAATTTTTGATTTGAATTTGCTGATTCATCAAACTATTTTAGTGACAGTTCCATTTTGATGAAATTCCTCCAGAAGCCAGGCAGGGGTCCTTAGAAACCTGCCTGCTGTCTTGACAGTGCACCCATTCAGCTCCTTGGAAGCCGATCTAGCAGGCTGACTGGGATCGTGGGCTTCCAAACCCACAGCGTCTGGGACCCTGGCTCTCAAATTTGCAACTCCCTGGCACTTCTAGCTCCCACAGTTTCCTGGGTTCCCAGCACCTGGGTTCCCAGCACCGAGAGCACACTGCCCGGATCCAAGGCTTTCAATAGAGCTCAGTTGAGAATAGTAATTCCGTTTCACAAAGAGTTTTGAAGTTTGGGGAGAGGGTGTCCCACAAATAGGAACAAAACCAAAATTTGAAATCTCAAAATTCTCTGCAGAAACGGAATCGTTCCAACCCTCTCACATAAAAATGGTATAGAGCAGGCCCAACACTCTCTATTGTACCTTGAAACCCCCTTTTCATGGTTATCTAGCTACCCAATCTAGTATTCAGACTTTCTTTGAGGTTCTCAGTGGCAAGAAAGAAGAACAGAAGGGGGAGACTGTGGAAGCAGGGATGTCATCCCCATCCTCCTAATGTTCTCCTCCTCCGTAAAACACCTCTCTTCCCTGGGGCCGAAACATCTCTTCTCTCTGACATGAGCAATGCCCAGGGAGTAAATGGAGTCTAATCAAGATCGCTTGAACTGGGGCTGGAGAGTTCTGGTCACATACGTTGTCAAAGTAGGTCCGGATCTGTTGGGTGAGGTCTCTGAAGGAAGAACCTATGTCCTTCTCTTTCAGCTCCTTCAGGACTTTGGCCACTGCTTTCATGCTCTCGCCAATGACTTCAGAACTGAAAGGGTCACTTAAGGCCCTGATCAGTATGACCATAAGAAACTTCTTGTGCTTTTTCACCTGGACAAAAATATGACATTAAAGAACACTGATCACTGATCACACTTCTAATACGTTTTCTTTAGCAGTTATGAAGCTGTGGGAATTTCATCTCCCCCTCCCACCCCCGGAGACCTATAGCTATATTTCAGACCAGGTTCAAGCTACAATGAGCCAAACTTGGTGCCATAATACACCTGTGTCATCCTATCATTAGATTCCTAGTTACTTAGATTCCAAGGCCAAAAGGAACCCTTGTGATTATCCGGCCTGACCTCCTGCATAACACTGAACTTCCCCGAAATAGTCTCTGTTGGAACTAGAGTGTATCTTTTAGAAAAACGTTCAATCTTAATTTTAAAATTGCTAGTGACAGAGAATCCACTACAACCCTTGGTAAATTGTTCCAATGGTTAATTAAAATTACCATTAAAAATCAATGCCTTATTACCAGTCTGAATTAGTCTAGCTTCATTTTCCCCCATTGAATCTTCTTATACCTTTGTTTGCTAATGGGAAGAACCCATTCTCAAAATGTGTTCCCCATGTGAGCAGTTATAGACTGTCCTCAAGTCACTCCTTAACCTTCTCTTTGTAAGGCTAAATAATAGATTGAGCTCCTTGAGTCTATCACTAGAGGTATCTTTTCCAATCCTTTGAGAATTCTTGTGACACCTCTGAATCCTCTCTAATTTATCAGCATCCTTCTTGAATTGTGGAGACCTGATCTGGACACAGCATTCCAGCAGTGCTCACATGAGCATCATATTCAGAGGGAAAAGAACTTCTTTACTCTTATTCAAGATTCCTCTCTTTATGCCTCTAAGGATCATTTCAGCCCTTTTGGCCACAACTTCGCATTGGGACACCTTATGTTCAACTGATTCTCTGCCATGACTCAAGTGGTTTTCAGCATCATTGCTTCTTGGGATAGAGTCTCTCATCCTGTAAGTAAGGCCTGCATTTTTTATTCCTAGATGGAGACATTTACACATGGTCATATTAAAGTGCACAGATTGTTTGCTTATGCCCAGCTTAGCAAAGGATCTAGCTTGCCCTGTATTGACTGCAAAGAGGTTACTCGGGTATGTGAGAGAGCAGAATTTGGCCTAGTGCATTGTGTGCAGCCTCTGTAAACTCCGAAGAACTATTTCCCTTGGTTTCTCTAGTTATGCTGCATTCTAGTCAGTATTCTCTCTTACCTTCTCAGGTGCCCCATAGACTAAATTTCCCAGGCCTCTTACAGCCATCTGCCGGACAATGCTGTTCCTATCCTGTGACCTTTCTTCCAAGATGTGTAAGACTGGCTTAAGGAACTTCTTCTCCCTGAGCATGGGATCACTCATTAGCTGAAAGAAAATCAACCTGTCCATTAGCCCCAATAGGATCATTAAGATTGGGAATAGAATTTGAGCAGACATGTCATACGCTAAAAACAACAAGGAGTCCTCCTACAGCCCCAGTCTTGAGGATACAGACAAATATGGCTACCCCTCTGATACTCGGCACATAATACACTGTAACTTTAGGATTCCACACAAATGAGAAAGGTCTACAAAACATGGAGCTTTCCTTTTGGGCACTAGAATAGGGATCCACTCACCTCTTGAGAGCCTCTTAGTGGCTGGGTATGGTATCACAGTCCTTTTCTCACCCCTGGTGCACCCTGCCAGCCGTCCTCAGTGAGCCTTCTGTGGCTCAGGCCTCTGGCTGAGTCCCAAAGTCCAAATGAACCCCTTCTGGGGTAGTCCAGAACAGTCCCATTGCCCTCACTTGGGTCTCCAGCCCCAACTCTGGGTCCTTTACATTCTGCCCTTTGTTCAAGCTCTCCATTAGCATTGTCCCCTCCATGGGGCTTATGCCACTGTTGGTGGTAGGGGAACCTGGGCCTGCCCCTAACTCTGGGTTCCAAACCATGGATCCTATAAACAGGAGCTAGGCACTACTTGATTTCAGTTCATTGTCGCTTCTTCCTACCGGCCACTTTTAGCTTCACCCTCACCTCAGGGTTAAAGTTCTTCGGGACTCTCTTCCTGAAAACCCAGCTTAAGTAAAGGCTGCCAGAATCAAACTCTGGCTGTCCCCTGAATTTCTGTGGCCAGAGAGCAGCGCCCTTTCTTGCCCCTCCAGTTCCTGCCAGGAACTGACCTGCTAAGGCCCTTCAGCTCCTTTTAGCCGAGCCTCATGGGCTCGGATTGGCTGCTTTCATGAAGCCTCTCTAGACAGACCCAGATTGGGGGCTCTTTTCCTGGGGCAGGGTGTAGTAGGACCACGGGGCCTCTTGTAAGGAGCCTCAAAGCTCAGGTACAGCCCATCACAGGCACAGAGAGGTTGTTTTTCTTAGAAGCGGATGAGCCCCGAAGATAGTTCTTAGCATAAGTGGGAAATATGATGCAGATGTTGGAGGAAGGCTGTGGAAAGGGAGGATGCTGCGGCAGGTATCACACTAGCCTAGGACTTAGGAGACCCAGGTTCCATTTCCTGCTCCCTCAAAGACTTCCTGTGTGACCTTGGGCAAGTCACTTAGCCCTTCTGTGCATCAGTTCCCTGCCTGTAAAATAGGAAACATAGTCCTTCCCTACCTCGCAGGAGTGTGGTGGGGATACAGACATTAAAGAGTTTGGAGGTACTCAGATACTAGAGTAATGAGAACCTAAGATAGACGTGAATGTAGTTGTAGGTTGCTTGGTTGGTAGTATTAGGACACTAGGTTCATTCAGAAGATCTGCTGAGCGAAACCAAAATCAGGAGCTGTTGGTTAGGATCAGCACTAGGACTTGGCAGAAGAGGTCCAGTCATCCAAACTCTGTCTGTATCTCTCTCAGCCAGCACCTGTGGTTGTGTAGCTAGTATAGGCAATGACGGCAATAAAAAACACAGAGAGAGAAGGACTCAGAAAGGTATCGTGAAGTTCCTGGTGAGGTTTCCATATAACGGAGGACCTATTCTACTGTCTAAAATGACAATTACTCCTATGAACAGAACTGTACAACTCCCGAAAGAAAGGCAGACAACAGTCTAATGGTGAAACTACTCTTCAGAGCCCTGTGTCTTACCTGGGCAAGGAAAGCTGTGCTGGTGACTCGGTGGTTTTCTGTGGGGGAATTCACCCAGGGGAGGAGGCTCTGTATGATCTCAGGTGTTATGAGTCCAGATCTTAGCAGAAGCCTGGAAGACAAAAGAAACCACTCATGGGCTAGATTGCACACTTCAAAAAAACTCAGCTGCTCTGAGCAGACAGCTCTGATATCTAGGAGTGGGAGCTGTGTGTTTCCACCCAGGACACCACCCCACCCACCCACAAAGCTATAAACGGGAGGTTCCCTCTCAGCCACTCTATTGGCTACTGATTCCCAAGGATAAAATGATGCCTCCTAGATCTCTTACCTCACCAGCAGACACACTCCCTCATGGTGAGTCTTGGGGTTTTCCAGAAGAATCCAAGTTCTCTGCTTCCTGAGCGCTCTCACCAGTCTCTCATTCCCACCCTTGAAAAGCACAGACTCGAATGCTTTGATAGAAAGCCTGGGGAAAGAGAGGCACAGAACTGCAGCAATCAGGAGGAAGGTGCAGCTTGAACAGAGAGTCAGGAAGCCCCGGCTACTTCTCAGGTCTGCTGTTCAATCGGCAGTTCATCCATTGGCAATGTCCTGGACACCAGTGTCCCTGGAAGGACTTGATGCTGGGAGGTAAGTTTCAGTCTCATACATCTCATAGGACTAGTTTTGCTAGGGACAAAATTTTGCAGTCCTTTTTCTCTTTCTGCAAGGACTATGGGCACTAGCAGAGTAAAGTGATATGGAAAAGGTACATGATCAGGACCCATAAACGGGGGGCATCGAGTGTGGTGATCACTAATGGACATTCTGGGGTCATATCTCCAGATATGAGGTGACAGAGTGCTGAGGGTTTGCACTTGAGTCAGCACTCTGGTCACTATTCCTACTAATTCCGTTCCTCACAGAAGGCCTAATTGGATAGAGGTGTACCTGATTACAAGGTCAGATTGGGGCTAGTGAGTCAAGGAACCAATCATTCCATTAACAGGGAAACTGTGTAAAAGGACATGGGCAGGAGCCCTTTGAGGGGAACAGACAGAGAAAGAAACTTGGGTGACCAGATGTCCTGATATTTGGGGCTTTATCTTATACAGGTGCCTATTCCCTGTGCAGAGCTGCCGCCGAAGGAAAAAAATGGCAGAGTGCTGTCCGGCGGCGCTACTAATGCCACGCTCCCCCCGGGATCATCCCGCGCACCCCAGTTTGGAGACCACTGATGTAGAAGACCCGACAGACCTTCCAACAATCCCACCAGGCAGAAAAACAGCCTTTCCTTGCCTGGTAGGTTTAACAGCAAAAGAGCCGTCAGGAATTTATACGGGAGCAAGCCCAGGTCTGGCAACAACTCCTCCAAAGTTTGGTGAGTCCTGTGACAGGAAATGGAAACCAGGAACAGGAGATCAGACTGTAAAATGGGACCTGCGAACAACCCCGATGTGTTTTTGGTTACTCTTCAAGGAGCAGCAGTGAGACCTCCTAGGGACAGAACAATGTGGGCCCTTCAACTGACACCCTATTTAACCGGGGAAGCACATACAGGGCTTTTAGTGATGAGCAGGCAAGAGATTATGACATGATTAAGGCAGCCATGCTGGACGAGGTGGGGCCTGTCCACAGAAAAGTACTGCCAGAAATGTAGAGTTGAAAGATGGATTGAGGGATTATGCCTCTGTGCATTTGGACAGGAATTAAAAGATTGGGCCACTCATTGGTAAGGCCAGATACTCAGACTGTGGGGGAGATCATGGACTGCATGATTCTGGAAGTTTCTTCAGAGTCTCCCTGAGCATATCCGAGGATGGGTTCTGTGGCGCCAGCCAGTTCATCTGGACCCCACAGTTAAAGTGAGAGGAATTTACAGAGGCGGACATTCCCAGAGTGAGTCAGTGGTTTAAGGGACTAGATCTGAGAAGGACCAGAGTGCCTACAGCTGGGAAGGGCAGCAAGAAGAAGAGGGAGGAGCCTCGAGGAACTGTAGTGGGAGCTTGGCCTACAGTGTGCTTCCGACATGGACGTGAAGGACATCTAAAAAGAGACTGTCCGAAAATGGACTGTGGGTTTGCCCAGTTTTGTGGTTGGGACAAGACTCCCAGGCAGGAAAGAAAAAAGAAAGTACCTACCGTATCGGTCTGGGTAGGGAGGAGCCACCAAAGGGACTAATGGACACAGCTTCATCCTGTTTGCTAATCAGGCAGGAGTTAGTGAAACCCCACTGGATACTTCCCAGAGGTAGGATCAAAACTGAATACCAGGTCCATGGGGATAAGAAATTCTGCCCAATTTTAAGGACTCTAAAAATTAAGGGGAAGTTTAGGCAGAAACATGTAGCGGTAGTGGATGGATTGCCCCACTGCCTTCTACTGGGCATGGACTGGAATCCCTTTCTAACAGGGACACCAAGGCAGGTATGGAGGCCCAGGAGGGTGGAAATAAAACCTGAAGGGCCAGGTAAAGAGGAAATATATGTAAAGGGTCTGGAGAAACCTAGACACAAAAGTATAGACAAGAGGGAGGAGAAAGAAAACAAAGGTCAAGCGTAAAGGTGACTTAAGATCATCCGTTGGGGTCAAACAGTCATCAGAGCCCTTACCACCAGGATCTCAGGAGCAGGCATCCCTAGAACACTTTGGAGGGACTCGGAGCAGTCTGTGTCCATGGAAGAGGCCGGGGCACAGCCTACCACCCCGTCACATATAGGTACCTAAAATGGGCCTGCACATGGGCCAACAGCATGAGCAGAATCTATACTCGTGTCTGCAGCGCCAGCAATCACATAGCTAGGTACCCATCCATCTGAACAAATTCAAGTTTTGTGGACAAAACTGAGGCACCCATCTTGAAAACCTGACCCACTGTGGCCACTACCTAAGATCAGCCTTACTGGGCCAGTCCAATGGTCCATCTAGTCCAGTACACTCTCTTCCAACAGTGGTCAATGCCAGCTGGCTTCTTCAGCAGGAATGAACAGAACAGGGCAATCATGAAATGATCCAATCCCTGTTGTCCAGTCTCAGTTTCTGGTGGTCAGAGGCCTAGGGACACCCAGAGCTTGGGGTTGCATCCCTGACCATCTTGCCTAATAGCCATTGATGGACCTGTTCTCCATGAACTTATCTAATTCTTTTTTTTAAAAAAGCCCAGTTATACTTTTGGCCTTCACAACATCCCTTGGCAATGAGTTCCACAGGTTGACCGTGTGTTGTGTGAAGTAGTACTTCCTTATGTTTATTTGATACCTGCTGCCCATCCGTGAAGAGAGCTGAGATCCTGGTTTCCTAGGAAAATTCAGAGACATTATAAAACCATGAAGTCTGTAATTTGAGCACCTTGTTGGCATGGAATAAAGAAACACAACAAGAAGAGAAACTAATCATGTTGTGAGATTGGTGGGAAATGTACATTAATGTGCTACCAGAGCTGAAGTCAACTGAGGACTCAGGAATCTTAGTGTTAACTGGCGAGGGGCACAGAGTGGGTGCCGAGGGACCTGGTACGTACATTCTAGTTCACTAAAAGATTGCCCCATGAGTCTCAAATAAAAGCCCATGTCACCAATATCATTGTGAAACACATGTACAGATGCTGTGTAAAGAGTCATGGATATGCATTGAAAATTACATTCTTAGGATCTGTGTCTCGGGACTAGTCACCAGGAAAGGTGACAAAATGGTTTTCTTTCAGGCAAGAAATGTTTATCCATCTGTTTGTTTACATGTGAACCCTACATGCTTAATGTACATTCAGTTGAGAAGGACTGTGAGAACTTTAAAGAAAGAAAAGTAGCAGGAAGTAGACAGGGGGTGGGGACCCAATTTGGGGGTACACATCAAAGGTTTGCTCTAGTCTATTTGGGGGACATCTTTCACTTAGGAAGTAGATGGACCGCGAGTTTGCTTCATGAAAGAGGGGTCGCGATCAGGCTTGGTTGAGAACTTTGGGTGAGAAACATCTTGAGACAGGAGGTTAACCTGTTGGTTAAGTTTAGTTTCTAGGAGCAAGTTATGATTTCATTTGAAATGTAACCATTTTTTGCTTGCATTCTTACTGACGGTCACTGGAATCTCTGTTCTTTGATAATCTCCCTTCTTGTTTTCACTAGAAATATATCTAAGTGCTGTGTGTTTTGCAGTACAGAGTCTAAGTATCGAGTACAGAGTCTAAAGAAGAAGTAATAAACGGGTGTGTACTGTTCCATTGGGAACAGCAGGCCTGACAATTCTGTGGGAGTTCAGTGGATAAAGGGCTGGACACCATACGGAATGGTCAGAGGACTCGGGGGTGGGTGTGTGCCTGTCATTAACCTGTACAAAGAGACTGAGGTCTGAGGAGGCCTGGGTGGCAGGGTTTGTTTTGCCAGAGCCTGGTCGTTTCAGGGAACTGACCCACAGCAGGCACACACAAGACTTCCTCACTCGAAGGGCACGTGGTGGTAAGGTGCCTCATAACCCTGGGAACTCCTGGGGAGCGTCACACAACTCTCCTGGAATTCTCTTGGTTTCTCTCCCTTCCTTCTAATTACCGGCAAGGGTTGCCCTCAGTAAGTTGTAGCCCCTTTCGGATTTCTCTCGGGCTGCTTCTCGTTGGCAAAGGCAGCTTTTGTCCGAGGGTTTGGCTGACCTGCTGCAGGAGAAGAGGAAACAACTCTGGGAGCAGTTCCCGCACAGCTTTGCTCGACTGCAGGGCTGACACCACCTCAAAGATGGCACATGTTGCCTGAAAGGAGAGCATGGTAAAAAAGGAGATCTCTTCCCAACACCATCACACCCTCTCTCCCCGTCTGATATCTGCTGTACGAAATTCTCCCTTCTGCCAGTAACTTGAATGACAGTGAGCAACTTGCTTAACTCGTGGCTCACTTTCCCACATCTGTACAAATGTGTATGACCTCCCAAGGCATGCTGTGAGTCCAAAGGAAGATTTGCAAAGAAACCTGCTCCAAAGACTTTCTAATGGCCAGATAGTATGAAGTAAATCAGTAACGTATCTAAAGCTGTCGTATTTGTTCCACAGGCAGCAGAGCTGGACTCAGGGAAACAGTCCATCAGAGGAGAAGTGCCCACACAGCAATATTATACCACACTTCCAGCTTTCCATCAGCAGGATTATCGCAGGGCACAGGAAAGCCTGAAAGACGTGTCTGCCATCTAACTTACTAAGAGAGGTTCAGCAGCTGCCAAATGCCTGTCAATTTCGGTCTCTGAGGTGATGCTGCCTTCTGATCTTATTGGAGTCTTTATCTTCTCGATTAGGGCTCGTAGGACTTGAGTGGCAAGCAAGGGGTCTCCCCCCAGAGATCTCCACTGCTCAGCGGTGTCACTGCAGTTTAACAGAAGTTACAGGTGAGCCCTGGACACTTTTGTGGCTCACCCTGAATGTGTCATATTTTAGCAAAGACCAAATGTTCTCCTTGCCTATGATGAGAGAGTTAGGAGTCCTGTCCTCCTTTAATGCTCGTCATGTTTAAATATTGAGTTTCCAGTTACAGAACTAAGTTAAGTGACCTAGTCCTCCTGCAGCCTAACCATTAATACTAGACTTCAGAAGGACAGGACATAGAGCGCCAACCTCACTTCCTCTTTTCTCCACTTCCCAGTCAATATGGAATCATGAGCATGTGGCTCCCAAAGAGCTAGGGTTTGGAAGGCAAGTGGATGAAAGAAAAGCCAGATTCCTACTAGATGGACATACAACTATGAGAACGAATGTTCATGGCCATCCTAGGTCCCCTTCACAAATGGCGTCCCTACCCTCTGTTTGCCAGAAGCTGGGACTGGGCAACAGGGGATGGATCACTTGACAATGACCTGTTGTGTTCATTTCCTCTGGGGCATGTGGCACTGGTCACGGTCGCAAGACAGACTACGGGGCTAGATGGCCTTTTGGTCTGACCCAGTATGGCTGTTCTTATGGTCTTAGATTCCAGCACTGATAACTGATACCTCAGTTAGGGATCTTGAAATGAAATGATGGATCTGCTTCCAGTCCACTTTTAAGTACCAAGGATGGCAACTCTGCTCTAGCAGCCACACCCTCACTGATACCAAGCAGAGGTCTGATGATAATATTGGCCCTAGTCTTTGCAATCAGCCAGGGATTTGCACCTGAAGCTGTCATGCTACCAGGAAACCAACAGTCACTGCTCATTTCCAGAGTGAGCTCAATTCAGGCGTCTAGAGAACCAACACCCACTGCTCATTTCCAGAGTGAGCTCAATTCTGGCGTCTAGAGAGGTAGATGTTTCCAACAATACACTCCAGTTATACCCGTAAAGATAGATCTTTAGGATGTCAAAGGAGCTATTCATGAATGGAAACAGAATGACACTTAATTTATCTCCGCACCCCACCTTAACATGTTCTTGGACCTTCCTGCAGAAAGAGCCAGGCTATTAACCCTTAGGAATGATCCCAAACTGTTTGCGGCTTAAATGAAGCCCTACATCTCCTAGTAAAGCTGTGGGATCCATGTTTTACCAAGATGAATGCAATAGGTAGCGGTATATACCTGTCCATCGGCAGACGTTTGCTGAGGAGGCTGGAGATCACTGCCTCTAGGTGATGGTGAGCTAGAATGGACACTGCCTCCACCAGGAACTGCCTCAAGCTGCCCTCCTGGATAGTAGGCATGTGGCGATATAGTATAGCCAGGATATCTGGCACCTGGAAGGAAAAAAACCAGAAAGAAATGTCCCTTTTTCTTTCTCTCCATTCACTCTACAGAATCAAAACCTTTATTTAGCCATTTGCTGCTTTTTTAGAAATGCCTCACTTCAAGAAGCAAATGTTCAAATACGTCTGCGTAACTTGAACCCACACAAATTGCCCACACACGGCTGTAAAAATTAACACTGACACACACATAGACATACCAGGTAATTTAATGTGGTGGTGCCCAGCTATGCATTACATAAACCAGTTCACATGCACAAAAGGTGGCTTTGCTTGCCCAGATTTTGCAGGTGTCATTTAAGCAGCCAAATCTGACCATTTGCCTCGAAGAATGCAGAGCTCATCAACAACCACAAGCACAAAATATGCAAGTGCTTTAAAGACAGTGTGTAAATGCCTGGGACTATGAACAGGTGACTACCTCTCATATTCATTCCTAGCCCTTCACATCTTCAAAACACTGTGCAAACATGGCAGTTCTGCTGCGAGGGTTCCCTGTCCTGAGGCCTTTCACCAGCCTTGTTAGAAGATTTGTGGAATGCTCCTTTCATCTAGCCCTGATGTACTGGGCTCCAGAATAAGGCATATAAATAGTGGATCCCAAAGACACTAGAGTTTTCTCCCTCCTTCCTTCTCTTCTTAAAGGGTAAGTCTACACAGCAAAAAAATCCCACAGCAGTGAGTTTCAGAGCTCAGGTCAACCTGGGCCTGTGGGGCTTGCACGATGGGGCTAAAAGTGGAGCTGTTCCTGCTCGGGCTGGAGGCCAGGCTCAGAAACCTGGCAAGAGGGTGGCAATAGCCCAGTGCTCTTTTTAATCCATGTAGCCCTTAACCATAGGCCTCCTAATACCTGGAGGCCTCCAAGTGCCAGTCATTCTATCTTCTTGTATTTTCCCTAGAGTCTGTTTTCTCAAGCCTTTCTTGGCTGAATACTGTGGCAACAAGCTAGACCAATAAAGAACCAACCATCTTCCTTTTCCCTTGGATTATCTCGGTCTACTGCTATTGATTCTGCCATTGCCTATCTTAGGGTAGGAACAGAGATGGAATCGACTCTATGTCCGAGGGGGAGAAACAGCAAGATTTTTCTTCCTTACACATGAGGGCAAAGATCAAAAAGCCTAGAGTTTAGGCAGAAAAGCTCTCCAGTTCCCAGTTTTACCTTGTCCAGCATGGCATCTCCACACTCCTTCAGGATGATCTTCATCCATAGTCCAGCTGCCGTGGCACAGGTGGGGCTAGCAGACAGCAGACCACCCAATGTGGCCGCAATAAAGTCTGTGGCCTGTTCGGAGGGAAAGTACTCACTAACAACCTGGGAACAAATCAAAAACAGGAGAGACCGCAATGATGTTTGGCTCCAGCACTTTTAAAAATGGAAAAAAAGATATACCTGCATCAGCAAATGGTGAATTAGCCTCCTGTCTAGCTCGCCATTTGGGATTACAATTCTCTCTCTAGTCTATAGACTACATTTTTGTATTCTACACTAATGATATCAGGTTAGAGGCAAAGACTCTGTTGCATAGTTAGCACAACATTGTACTGGATAGGCAGGAGGTAAGTTTCCCTTTGTAGTCTCTTACATACACTGCATCTTTTTACAGCATATAGAAGGCAGTCAAGAGAGGCATGCACACAAATATCGGCGAAGGCAAACCCACAAGGTGACGGAATGAATCCTGGGTGGTTTCTCAGCTTGATGTTCCACTAACACAGTTTTTCTCCTCGATGTCTGGATGGCAGGGCCGGCTCCAGGCACCCGCCGAGGAAGCTCGTGCTTGGGGCGGCAGATTGCAAGGGGCGGTGTTCCGGCCAATCTTAGGGCGGCATGGGGGCTCTTTTTTTTCATTATTTTTTGTGCTTCACCGCTCCGGATCAGTGAAAAAACAAGAGCCGACCCTGCTGGATAGGTACATGCGTGTGCATCCGCGTGCACATTTTCATGGGCGTGCAACGTTCTGTGGAATCTGGTTTTTACGTGGCATTCAGAGCACACATCTATGAAAAGCATCTTGCTGGTTACTAGCAGCCAACGCCCCGCTCCCACAGCTCGCTCCGAGTACGGAAAGAGCAAATGTCAAATGAACGGTGCCCGGTCACTCGCACATCCGCACAAGCTTTTTGAGTCCGTTACCCTGGCCATTTTGGAAGATGCCTGAAACAGAGCCTCGGGGTCTGGAGCTCTTAGTGCTTCACGGAGACATCTCAGCTCCTCCTCTGCTGAGCCCAGGTTTATGGACTGGCCTGGAGTGGAGAAAAGGAGAAAAAGTACTGTAAGGATTAAGGAAACTGAACCCCTACTGCATGGATCTTCATACGGGAGGATCCATGTGCTATGTTGTCATCAGCATAGTGTAAAATCTTGGTCCCACTGAAGTCAATGGCAAAACTCCTGTTGACTGGAATGGAGTCGGGATTACACCCTAAAATGTCTGAACGTTAACAGTAGTGGTATGTTATTGTGAATGATCCAGGATTGAACAAGCACTGTATTCAGCTTGGAGCAGCTTTGTGTGTGTGTCTGGTTTCAGTAGTCTCTCTGCTCTCACTATTTACCTCTAAGCTCCTCTTCAAGTACAACTCATGCAGGTAGATCAGAGGTTCCAGTTTAGAGGTGAATCCCTCCACCAAATTCTCCTTGTAAAAGAGACGGGGATAGACAAAAAACTTCGGCAAGAAACCCAGGCTCATCATCAGTCACTTCTAAACAATGCTGGGATTACTATGTTGTACATTCAAAGGTTGGAGTCCCTTATTCTGTTTCTGAATCACCAACACTGTTTTTAGGACTGATTAAGAATCATTGGAAATAGGATGACCAGGGGTCCCGATTTTATAGGGACAGTCCCCATTTTGGGGTCTTTTTCTTAGATAGACTCCTCTTACCCCCCACCCCCTGTCCCGAGGTTTCACATTTGCTGTCTGGTCACCCTCATTGGAAATGGCCTTAAGCGATAACCAAGCTCTATCCCTTAACATCTAGCCATTAGGTGAAAAGAATATCCTACTCTTTCACAAAGGGGAAAAATGGCCTCTACTTACTCCAGTAGCTCGGAATGCTCATGCCAGAGGGCTGCTGGAAGAACTTTTTGTTTACGGAATTATTCCAGGAAACCCCTCCAATCCAGCCAGTGGCAGGGTAAAGAGAATGAAAATGTTTAGTACCAAGGGCTTGTCTCCATGGAGATATTCAAGAAAGCTAATCCCCATTCATTTTCAAAATGCATTAGTTAAACTTCATTCAACACCTGTGGGGACACACTTATTTAGAATTAAAGTGGCCTTCATTCAGGTTAGTTTCATTCATGGAATTCACTACAATTAATAAGGCCCATTTTAATTCAGAATCAGAGCATCCACACATGTGTTTAATGCCATTTACCTCATGCACTTGAAATGTACACCTTTAGTTCATTTGGATTAACTTTCCTTACTGTCCCTGTGTAGACAAGCCCTAAGGAATTTAGCCCTTATCTACCTATATGCAGACCATTTATTAGTTGTACAGTTCCCAAAAGTGTGCTAGGCTCTTTACACATCAGAATCTACTCTTCTAATGAGGTATTTACAAGATGCCCACCATTCTGTTATCTAAGCGACAATAGACAGGACAGAAAGAACTAGATAGGCAGACAAATGGACATTACAACAGTGAAAGAAGGTGAAGAATTCCTTATACCTGCTAATGGTCTCCTCACCTTGTATACAGAGAAGGCAGCGGATACTGTCAACCACCCACTGACGGGACGTGGCCAGCGAATCACAGCTGTATGGTGCTATTAGTCCAATCAGAGATCCAAACTGATCAAAAGTTCCCTGAGTCTAATGAAAAAAGAACAAAGAACGAAGAATGAATGGTCTCCAGTTGGACTAGACTTCACTTGCCATCCTTATTGTTCAGACCAGTCAGCTCTGTGTTTTTTGGGGAACCAGGGCACAGTATCTAGCCTGTCTGACTCATGAAAGACACCCTCCGCCCCCACCAGTCTCTGTTTGAACCAAAACCCATCAGAGAAAAGGCTTGCAGAGAACAATGAAGGGTGTTGGGAGACACACCTACACCCCTCCTGAGAAGGGTGACAAGATTAAGACATCTCCATTTGAATACAGAGTGAAGAACAGAGACAACTCCCCTAGCCTCATCTGCATGAAAGATGGGATAGGAATTAGCATGAAGAATGAGGAACAGAGAACCGCACTGAACTCTGGGACCAGAAAAGCAGGGACGCATTGCATCATGGGAATCCCTGCTCCAGATGCTAATGAACCTATGCCTGCACACACCTAGCTCAGCAATTATCAGACCAATTCTAGTAATAAATCTTTATTATCCTAAAATACTGAAGCAGCCTAGTTGCCTTGTGAGCTCCCTGGAAAAAACCACCACCCATAGCCAAGAGTGATCAGCTCCTATTGTCTAGCCTAAAGAAAACCCTTGAAAACCCATTAGTTTACCCATAAACAAATCTAGTGTTCTCCCTTGAACCATTGTATTTTCTCTACAAAACCCCCTACCTATGCCCAAGTAAGGGGATTCCATCTATGCCCAAGTAAGGGGATTCCTATGCCCAAGTAAGGGATTCCATCTCCTGACTGATTGTGATGGGGGCTCTGCCTGTCTCCAGCACTCAGGACCCTGAGCTACCACCATTACCTGGGAACCCCACCCAGTTCAAGCCTCATGGAGTGGATGAGATTTCCCCCCCCTCGCCCCTCCGTTTTCTTTTCTTCCTCAGGTATTAACCTTTCAAATGTAACCATTATGTTTGTTTAGCCCTCCTTGTGTAGTTATCACTATTATTCAATAAATAACTTTTATGGTTCAGCTGGTTGCTTCTCTCTCCCTCTCTCTCGCTCTCCAAATTTTACTCTGTATTTTCCACTTTCCCCATTTACTCTGCAGCAACCCTTCTTTTACCTAAGCTAAAGGTCCCGGTAGCGCCCAAAAATACTGTGGGGTTTGCTCATGAAGTGGGTTACTACCAGTACAATTGTAATGTGGAAGTGGGATAGGGATGTGTTAAACTTGGGGCACATAAGAGGGGAGCAGCTGAAAGTGCTGCTTAACCCAGCCCATTGAGTACAGGGACATATGAGAGGATCAGCTGGAGAGGGCTGATGGACCTGGTCCGCTCAGACTTGCTCTGCTAGTGTGAGCGTACGTGCGTGCGTGTTTATCTAGTTCTAGGGCTGGAGGAACCCAGCCCTGGGGAACCGAGGGCCTGCAGGGTAGCTCCATTGGGAGGGCACTTGCAGAAGGAAGGAGTAGAGCTCCCTATGAACACACAAGTGACATAAGCAGCACATTAATAGAATTACAGACACCCTCCCCAAGAAGAGTAACCCTAATCAATGAGCCTACCCCAAAGTAACAGGCACATCTGGTAACATTGTGCCCCTGATTCCTGTACTGTACTGGGTAATGCACATTGGAAAACATAATCCCAATTGTACATAGAAATGGATGGGGTCTAAATTAGCTGTTATCACCCAAGAAAGAGACCTCAGAGTCATTGTGTACAGTTCTCTGAAAGCATCCGCTCAACATGCAGTCAAAAAAGCTAACAACATGTTAGGAACCCTTCGGAAAGGGATCGATAAGAAGACAACAAATATCATTATGCCACGATAGGAATCTACAGGACCCCCACACCTTGAATACTGCGTGCAGTTTTGGTCATCTCATCTCAAAAAAGATGTGTTAGAATGGGAAGAAATACGGAGAAGAGCAACAAAAATTAGGCCTATGGGATAACTTCTCATCCAAGGGAGATTAAAAAAAGAGCGACTTTTCAGCTTGGAAAAGAGACGACTCAGAGGGAATATGCTAGAGGTCTATAAAATCATGACTGGTGTAGAGAAAGTCAATAAGGAAGTGTTATTTAGCCCTTCACCTAACACAAGACTGAGGGGTCCCCCAATGAAATTAATAGGCAGCAGGTTTAAAACAAACTAAAGGAAGCATATCTTCACACAATGCAGTCAGAAGACAGGATACTGGGCCAGATGAACCATTCTTTTGCGGGAGGCAGGTTAGCCATTCTTATGTTTTATGTTCTTAGCTGGTTAAATAGAAATTTTCCTTTACCACCCTGGGAGCATAAGAACCAAGAATGCATTTGTGACACTGGCAGACCAGGCAACCTGGGTATGACCCATAATAACTTAACAAGAGGCACTTCCACTGTATCAAGACAGTTCACTTGCATGTGAATTTCAAAGAGATGGATTAGACTAGCAATCCTCAACTCATTCAAAAATGAACAATAGATGCTAAGTCTATTTGTCTGTGTTGATCTATACGCGGTTAGAAGTTTCACAATGTAACCAAATTAGCTTGTCGATGCTCATTCCCTTTCAGGTCTTCATTATGTATGCAAGGTGTTCAGTTAACCTTAAAATCAAAGATGTAAGATACTGCAGGAAACTAATAATTTCTACATTGTTTTCAGCTTAACTCTCTGTGTTATAATGGAAGAACGGCTAATCACCTTATGCGAATGAGTAACTAGTTTACTGTGTATGCACAGGAAATAGAAGATTAGCTTCAAAGCAAAGTACAGGAGGCGATCTGCATTGCCTAGTCTTTCTCGGGGGAAGGTCCTGCTGTAACCATTTTTGTGAGGTAGGCTTGTCAGCCTGCTAGAATAGCTAGAAAAGAGAAGGCTCGGGCCTCATCCTGTCATCTTTAGTCTGCTGAAACTTTGAACAGGGAAAGTGTAAGCCATAGGACAGAGAGCTTCCAAATCATCATTTGAAAGAACCTGGAAAATGCATGGAAAAACTAACAGTCTTTACATCTAAGCTACCTTTGGATTCTGATCTGTTGGGAAGATTCCAGAGAGACTTGTACAAGCCAGCAGTTTATTCCATCACTGTTGTGATCCTGAACTATGAACATTGACAGTCACTTGTATGGATATTGATCTTTTAACCATTTGTAACTCTCTTCTTTCTTTTAAGAAGAAATCTTCAATTTCGTTATTAAGGATTGGCTGGCAGCATGCTATTTGGGAAAGACCGGAGATTCACCTTGACCTGGGGATAAGCATCTGGTCCTTTATGATGGGTGAACCTCACATATGGTGAATCAGGTTTTCAGTAACCCCTCACTATATTAGACTGGGCTGTTTAGATGGGAGCCTAGGTCTGGAATGGCAAAAGGGACCGTGTTTGGCATTTTGTAAACTAGGGTGGAAGCTCTTTTGCTGTTGAGTTGGTGCATGTAATTCTAGAATAAGCCATCAGTTTGGGGGATTGTCTGTCCTCTACTTCTTGCAGTCTGCCCGGAGTGTGGTCACAGCATTGTTGTGTAAACCTCTCTCTTATGGAAGCAGAGGGATCTTAGTCACTTTGAGATCCCAGCTGCTGCCCTGGAAGCTTTTTTCATGCATTTGCGTTGAGTGTCAGATCGGATATAAGCAGGGAAGTCAGCTCAAGGAAGAGGAAGGCTATACTCACTGTGCTATGAACTGTCTCTTGATAGGCAGTCAGCAGCTGAATGGTGGCCTGCAAGGCCCTTTCTCTCTCCCACTCCTTCTCTGAATGGAGCCATGTCTCTAGTAGCTGTTGGTAGAGCAGGGGAATGGACAGAGTTAGTACCAGAAAATCCCTCCCAAAAGTTCCTCTTAAACAGGTTTAATTGTCACTAAAATCCCTCTCCAAAGCACCGGACCTCCATGGAGCGAAGGAATTACATGTCTAATGGAAGTGCCAGGGACCAGATTCACCTCTGAGTGATTGAAGACAAAGGAGTTACATGAGAGATGAACCTGGGCCTGTGTACGTGATGTCTCCTGTAGACTGTCTGATGGGAGCTGTCTACCACATTGCATGCTGTTTGATGTCTGCTGCTGTGTTGTTTCCTGGGCAACTTCTCCCACGTTGAGTGGCCAAATGACAGAGAGGAGCGTTTCTTTTTATTAATTTGAAGAAGAGCAGAGAAGTCCCCCCCCCAGCCCAGCTCCTTTTAGAACTTCATTTTATACTGAAGGTGCATCAAACTCCCCAGCTCTTCAAGATATTCTGTTCATGTCTGAGGAACAGGAAGTCTCCTCTGGATGAGTTTCCATACACAGGGCTTAACTCAATATGAATGAATTCCTCTTTGAAGAAGTGATCAGTTTCAACTGGTTCTCTTGGATTTGGCTACTGCAGTGGTGATTTTCTTGCTGGTCCAAGTAGTGTCAACTACATTGTAAGAAGTTGGTCCCAATCCAGCCCTGGCATAAAATGGCATAGCTTCTGTGGATTTCAGCGGGGCACATGCCTGCTTATCCCAGGAAGAATTTGGTGCTTTTTCCCCCCGACAATTCACTCCACTGTGGAAAATTCCTCCACAACTGAAGCTTGACTCCCTAAATCTCTGACTCTTCCCTGCAGTAACAGAACAACAAACAAACAAACAAACAAACAAACAAACAAACAAACAAACAATCTTCACCATGGTTCAATGGTCTACTCACTTGAAACATTTCCTGGAACCATTGTGCGGTTGGTTCTTCCTCCAGCAAAGTCTTCATTAGCTTGCCAAGGGCTTCCAAGGACTCTACGTACAGTGACTGAAACCAGAAGAGAAGGAGTGAGGCTCAGCACAGATAATTTGTGTTGGGGGGGGGGGGCGACGACTGGGGGCTGGGGAAAGCTAACCATAACCTTGCCAGGGAGGCCATGTGTGACTTCCATCACCCAGTGCCTGCTGGGCAGAAATACAGTGGATGGTGCCTGAGGAGAATTGTTGTCACGTACCTGTATAGGCAGAGCATCCTTTGCTGTCTCTTTCATCATCTTCTCCAGGGGAGGGAGGGGAAACAAACTTTTGAAACACTGATGAAGGAGCTCACGGTTTTCCTTCAAGGTCAAAGATGGTTTGAGTTTGCTGGCAGAAGAAAGAGAGAGAGAGAAAAGTCATGCATTAGACTCAGTACCAGCTCCAAGTAAAAGAAATGGGTCCAATGACTGGAGATTGTCTCAATCTAAAACCCTAAATGCAAACAACCCTTCACTTTGCAGCTGAGCACCTCTTTGCACCTCTATTAAGTATTGGCTCATTGAGAAGTAAAGCTAAAGCTTCAAGTCCCCTTTTTAGAGAAACCCACTAGCTTCCTTCCCCCTACCAGCAAGCCAGACACCTCCCTCCCCATCTGAACTCTCCTGCATTGGACTGCATGCCCCACAACCTCCAAGTTTGTGTCTTTCAAGCACAAACCTCCAAATGGACACATTCAAACCCTCAAGAACTAAAGTTCTGCTGGTGAGCAGCATGTGAGCCAAACCCGGCAGGCATCAAACTGCTCCCAACCTGGCACTCATGAACTAACAAAGACGACGTCACAGTGCCAGGAAATATGGCAGAAAATAGCCTACCTCAGATGTCTAATGGCAAGAATTGCCTTGTAGCGAACTGGAGATGCCAGGGAATCCAGTGGTTCCTTTTTAATGAAGTCCTGAAATGCACGAATAGAGAAATTAAAAAAAATGGGAAATGGATTTGAAAGGCAGAGAGGCTTTCCTCTCACACCCTGAAACAGGGCCATATGCCAGGTCTGTAATAAACAGACACCGTGCTCGGCAGGCTCTCTGCCTCAGAAATGGACCGTAGGGCCATCTGCAGGCTATACGGAGGACAGAAAGATAACTCCCCAGACACAAGCCATTCCTGCCACTTACAGCCCACAATAGGTCGGCATCCCTGCCAAGCTCAGAGTGGACCCAGCAGCATTCTGGGTGCCGTGCAGGTAGCTCATGAGACTGCAGTGGTACAGTCACAGCCAATGGATAAAACAACATCTACCTGGAAACCCAGTCTGATGACATTACAACAAACTCCTTTGTACTTCAGTCCTCAAAGCTCCTCATCACTCACCAGCATGTAGCCAAGGAGCTCCAGTTTGTAAGAGAATTCGAACTCCTGGGAGTCTCTGGTCTCCAAAATGGCACAGCTAATCTCCGTGACATTCTGGATGAGGGTTAATTTTAGGTGCATGTCCTACATAATCCAGAAGGAGAAACAAGAGGATGTGGATGAGAAACGGAGAGAAGAACCAGAGTCCAGAAGATAAAGATCAGGAATTAAATCTAGCCACAGGAGAGGAGAGAGCTGTCCACAGACCCCAGAAGGCAGAGGACCCTGGCTCTGCACCCACCTCAGAAGAAGAGAAAAGCCAGGTTCATGAAAGAAATCCAGGGCCACTTACACCAGAGCAGCCAGGACTCCTGCTTGATGTGGCAAGGAAATCAAGCTCTGTGCAATTTAAACAAGCAACTTGTGGATAGAAAAGGGAAGAGCTGAGGGCAGATTATTTAGAATTTACCTTGTTTGTAAGAGCAATGCCCAGCACCTGAAAAACAAAATGCAAAACAGCTATTAGCAATGTCTATAGTCCCACATAACACACATCCTCAAAATGGCCTGGCTGGTGAATATGGAGCAGAGAGAAATCATGATTGTTAAATCTTCCAAAAGGCAGGAAATGTATCCAGAGGGGGTGTTTTGCAGAGGTCAAGATCAGGGGCCATCCTATGGAATATTTGCATTTGTGAACTTCTGGAAGATATCCGTTTGGTTCAACTGTGATCAACTTTTTTGACAAAGGCTAAATGAGATTCTCACTTAGACAGGGCAGAATTGAATGGCAAAGTGACGTGGCGAGGTTGCACTGAGAGGAGAGTCAGTACCAGCAGTCAGACACCTAGGGAACAGAAATAACGAGCACACAGACAAACAAGACGACAGAGAAGAGGGAAGGGAAGTAGTGAGTCCAAGAAACAGAGTGACAGCAAAGAAACTAAATACAAGTTAGCACCATTCTCTCTTGGCTAGAAAAAGATAGAGCTAGATACACATACATATTAGGGGAGTTAGAGTGTTATTCTGAATAGCCTGAGTGTGACTCCATGTGAATTACTGTGCAGCTGTGCTCGACAGAATTTCAGAAGACTATAGAAAAACTAGAGAAAACACAAAGAAGAGCAACAAAAGTGATACAACATGTGACAGCTCACGCTCCATCCATTACAGTTTTAAATTTCAGTTATATGACAAATTATTGCTCAAAGGAGAGTTTTAGAAAATACAAGCCCTCTCTCTATAAACTCAGAGGCAATTCTATAACTTCAGGGTAATGCCCCTCACAGTTGTCATGCAAAGGCTCTTACCTGACAACTGGTTCTGTAATGGTGAATGATGTTCCTTGTGATGTCTGCCTCTACTCGGGAGAGAAGCTGCTCTTTTGGAGCATGGACAGCCACGTTGCTGTATGTCAGCATCAGGGTGCGGCGAGTCTTGCCTCTTGTCCCATGGTGGTAATCCTAGACAATAGGAAACATCACTAGAGACAAGTTCTTCTGATTCATTTGGCCTTGGAATGAATCAAACATTGGTGGAGCCGGGCCCCCGAGCCTTGAATACTGCTGGAGCCCGGGCACCATGAGCCCATAGAACTCGCCGCCCCATCGCCATCATTCCCACTGGGTAACTCTGGCCCAGAGAGCCGAAAAAGGCTGAACCGACAGCAGTGGAGTACACGGGAGCTTAGTCATTGACACTGGTGGGTACAAGATCAGGCGCTAAATGTCTTGCCTAAGGCTGCACAGTGAGTAAATGGCAGAGCCAGCAATGGGAGCCCAGAGGCCTAGTCTCCTGCCCTATCCTCTAGATCAGTGGTGTTCAACCAGGGGGACTTCTGTACCCCTGAGGGTCTGCAGGGGTCTTCCAGGGGGTATATCAACTCATCTAGATATTTGCCTAGTTTTACAGCAGACAACAAAGAAAGCACTTGCAAAGTTACTAACTCAAATTTCATACAATGGCTTCTTTAGACTACTCTATATACTGCCCACTGAAATGCAGGTACAATATTTAGATTCCAGTTGATGTATTTTCTAATTCTAGGGCAAAAATGGGAAAATAAGCAGTCTTTTTTTCAGGAATAATGTGCTAGGACCCTTTTATAATTTTATGCCTTATTTTGTAAGCAAGTAGTTTTTAAGTGAGGTGAAATTTGGGGGACACAAGACAAATCAGACTCCTGAAAGGGGGACACTGATCTGGAAAGGTTGAGAACCACTGCTCTAAATCAGAGGTTCCCTAATTGTCATCCGTAGACCACTGGTGGTCTACCTAAAGCGGGTTGGTTAGCCACATGTTGCTTGCAACACCTCCTCATTTCCAGCTACTAACCTGGAATAAAAAACAGCTAAAAATACCTTCAATGCTTTTCCATGCAAGCAACTGATGTAGTTCCCACACATTGTGCATGGGAGGGGCGCTCAAGCCATGAGACATCAGACGGTAAAAATCATTTGAGAGAACCCCAGCTCCACATCGTGCTCCTGTCTGCTTAACGGCAGGCATCACGTGGAACGCATACACTGGGGGACAATGCTAGCTGACCGGAGCAGACACTACCGTGGGGCTGCTGCCCCTGCTTTAGAGGGAGAGGAAGTTTGAGAGAACCCCCTGGCTCCTTTACCTTCAGGCGGCTGACGAACCCAGAAATCTTAACCTGGCTCATTGCAGCCCCAAACTCCTGAAGTGCCTTCAAGGTGAGGTCCAAGTGGCTCGCAGCACAGACTGCGAGGATGGAAACGACTCCCTGTCACCCAAGAGAAATACAGGTTAGGATCGAACCAGGTGTCTGATAGAGCCCACGAGTCCATTCCTTTCACCCAAAGTGGTGTAAAGTGCCAATCAGGCCTGAGACACATGGGGAGCGGGCGCTGAGTGAAATAGCAATCAAGAGGATAGGAAGCAAAATGGCATCTGTCCCAGGCCAACTCAGAGCTGAGCCCCACAGGGAGCATTCAGGGATTACTTGGTAAAATGGGGAGAGGGACAGAGGCCTCACCTGTCTCTCAGGGGCTTCCATATAATCTGCTGTCGTCAGAAGTGTATGAATCTGTGATTTAACATGGACCAGGTCCTGACAAGCTGCTAAGGACGTTCCTAGCGCCTTATACAGGAAACTCTGAAAGAAAGAGACCAGCCCTGGGATATCAGAAACACAACGTGCCTGTCAGTACAGACCCAGCTCAGCAACACTCAGGAAGGAACAAGACAGCCAAGTCCAAGCACCCATGCTGCAGAAACATCCCATCGTCTAGCCCAGCCAGAGAACCAACAATGCAGTACAGACAAGCAGCCTGTCCAAGCAAATATTGGAAGGGCAGGGGGGCAAGAGAGCAGGGAATAAGTACAAACAAATTTTATACGCAGAATAAAATATCAAATAATGAAACCTTGAGAGAAGCCTTATGCAGCCCTCCAATCAGAATTTCAGGGGAAAGTAACTAGAAACTAAACCTTAACAGAGAACAAACCTTCTCTTTGGAGGGGCTGGCATAGCTGGCCATCTGCCAGCTCAACTCAAGGGATATCTGGCTGCTCCAGGCACTGTCGTCTATCATCTCCAGAGATGTTCTTAGGAACTGCGTGTAAAACCAGAGTTAAAGCAGATGGTTAATTGCAAGAATGTGGGGGCTGTTGTGGGGTTTGGGGTTTTGTTTGGTTGGTTGGTTTTTGCTTCCTTGTTCTGTTGTAAACTTTCCAATATTCAGGTGTCCTGGGAAGATTATTTCCCTATTGAGAACTATAAACATTGACAACCCAGACTTCCTCTGCCTCTTGTTCTTGAACCTTTGCCTGAGGATTCCTCTCAGTCCCCAAACCCAGATGGACAGTGAATTGGAGAATGAGATGGAGCCAAGACATCTGACCATCGAGGAGTGATTTTCCGGGACGATGGCTCTAGTCAACTTTGAACAAAGGGCCCTGGACTACGAAGGACCAGGCACCTTTTCTGAAGTGCTATGGACCCTTTATGACACCTCCCAAGGTACCCAGGGTTGTGAGGGACCTCACTACCACCTGCCCTTAGCATGAGGAAGCCTTCTCTGTACCTGCCAAGTGTCAGCTCCTGACTCTGCCAGTCACAGGAAACACAAGCACACCCTTCTCACCCCGTCCAGGATCCACTGTCCTTCCACAGATAAGCAATCAGTACACTCCAACCGCTCGTCCTCTGGACATCCCCAGAATGTCCAGCCCCTGTTCCACTGGACACTCACAGAATTCAGAGGTTTGCTACACACCACCTTACCAGTTTCACCTCAGCATCACTGCTCCATTTCACACACTTCGATACATTGACAGTGAAAAGAAGTAGAGTTTAATTCACCAAGATCAGAGATTTGAGAAGCAGCAAGAATAATTAATGTACACAAATGGTTACATAAAAATAAAATCCTAACACACTTCTAGAGCTTCAACTTAAAGAACCAAACAGTCCCCTGTCTCACAAGGGATAGCTCCCCCAAATCTCTCTCCCAGCAGGAAACACCCAGACCAAATGTGATCCTCCATTCATAAGACAAGCCAGTTGGCAATTTGTCCAATAGGTGAAGGATACCTGGTGCAGGATACCTCTGGACCTCCAGATATAGTTCCAAGCATCCATTGTCTGCTTGTAAACAGGGTACCCCCTATTGTTTGTTTGTTTTTCTTGTCTCGAATCTCCTCTGGAGACTTTGCAATCACTTGATTAGAATTTTGCTCTATTGATTAGCATTCACTGTGAATAATTACTCAGTCTACATACAGCCATTCAAGCAGCTAACCATCTTCTGCCTGAAAGAAACTTCTTTATCACCTTCTGGTGACCTGCCCCAACGCACAGACCTTCAAAGCATCAATTTCAGTAGACAACCATAACGCCTTAGATATTATCCATCCAGTCACTGTGCAATGATTATGAGGATTATGCAGTGTGGCACAGGCATCCAGGAAAGGCTTTACATGACACCCTTTGATGATATAGAAATCAGATCCAGGGAATCCTGGGAACCCTATGCACTCCTGTGGCCTCTGCCAGTGGGTACCCAAAGGACCCGGGGTCACACCCTCAACTCCCATTGAAGTCAGCCAGAGGTTAGTAACTCTCAGCAATTTGCTGTTTCAGGCCCGACTTTTGAACAGCAGCCAGGAAATATCAGAAACCTCACAAGAGAACCTAATCTTAGTTGATTTTGGAGCCCAAAGAATTTCAAATGAGGCTGGATCTGGAATGGGAAATTTTAGAGTGTAATCCAACCCCAAATGGAACTCCAAACCTTCTGGGGCTTCTTTGTCACTAGGTCCTTTCCTTTCATTTTCAGCCCTCGCCATAAAAATCTTCCTTGTCTGGATTTACATGAGGCTGTAAAGAGCTCTTTCTGACCACAAAGACTTCTCCATGAGATACAGACACCAAACCTTGTCTTGTCTCTTTTCCTCTTTGGGTTTCTCAGAGCAAGTTTTCTTTTGAGTGGCAAATAGAAAAAAAAAATCCTTTAGACGTCCCCCAGTGATGCATTAGCACCATTAGCATGCTGGGTTTCTGGTTAAGTTTTGTGTTGTTCCCAGGGGTAACACAGAGGGATTTATAACTAGAGCTGGTTGAACAATAGTAAAGCCATTTCACAAAACAAGTGGGATTTTTTTTGTTTTCTTGATTTTTCAACATACAAATGAAAAGTGAAAACACAAAAATATTTTGCTTTTCAAAATCAAAAATGACCATTATTCAATTCTTTGTTTTCCCCATTTCCTTCCCTTTATCCCTCATCCCCGTGCTTTTTTCCCCCTCTTCCACTTTGTGATTGAAAAGCGGGGGGGGGGGGTGAGGGGGAGAAGGAGACAAACAGCAAAGCAACTGGAAAAAAAATCAGCTTCAGTTTCAAAAAACTAAACATTTTCTATTTGGGTTGGGGTTATTTTGTTTTGGGTTTTTTTTGTGTGTGTGTTTAAAAAAAAAAAAAAAAAGAACCCTGAAAAATTTGAAAATGTCCCATGAAAATAAAAAGGCCATTTTTAATTGAACAAAAGTTGCAAATGAAATGGTTTGACCAGCTCTGCTTATAATGAATAATTTATCATTATTTTTTTCCCCAGCTGATATATTTGGAGGGGGAAGAGAGGACTGTGACAATACATCTGAAAGCCATCCTCTACCTGAAGCAGCATGTGCTCCCACCGTGCATGGTCCAGGGAATTCTCTGTGTTTCCTATAAAGCAGGAGGCAAAACAATAATGTCACCTAGATTAGCAAGAAGAGTCATCCCAGGTATCTCCTTTGCAATCAGTCCTTCTAAAACTCCTGGTCTGCCAAGCTGTAACATACCTGGGCTTTCAAGGCGAAATGGGACTGTACCTATTGGGTTCTGGGAGAGTCACCCTGCTCCTGTCCTGAGGGGCTTAAAACAGCCCTGGGAGAGGGCTGTAGGAGGGAAAGAGGTGAGAGGTTTTTCGCAGGAGTGGGTGGGTGAGATTCTGTGGCCTGCATTGTGCAGGAGGTCAGACTAGATGATTATAATGGTCCCTTCTGACCTTGATATCTATGAATCTATGAAAGGGATTAACAAGAGCTGGGCTGACAGGGAAAGCAGCTATAGCTGTAGCCAGGGTAATCAGGGCCCAGCTGGCCCTTATAAGAGGGCCGTGGGCCAGTAGGACAAGGTCTTTCTCTCTAGTTTTGAAGGGAGTAGGGCCTGCCTGCAGAAAGGGTACTGGGAATGAGGGTGGGCTGGGCTGGGGAAAGGCCAGAGGAGCAGGGAAGCTCTAGGCTGGCAACTCCCCAGGCTATCGGGCCTGGTCCAAAGCCCATAGGGGTACTGGGTTGCAGGGAAAGGCAGCAGACCCAAACCCCCTTGCCTGTGGTGACTGGCTCTTACACTGCAATCTGCCCCAAGGTGCAGGGGCTTGATAATGATGATGCGCAGTAGCCCAGACTGAGGCAAGGTGGGGATTAGAGGGTTGGGCGTTCCCCAGAGAAGGGAGACCCATAGAGACTGAGCGGGTACTGCCAGGGTGCAGCACCCTGGGTAAAAAGGGCACCGGGGTCTGAGAGGGACACGGGCCTGCAGAGGGTGCTCTGTGCTGGAAAGAGCTAATTCCCAGATGGCCAACACGAGGCGCTGCAGGGGTGAGTCGTTGCGCCGTCACAGGGACCTGCGCCAACGTTCTTTGTTGGACCAACAGAAAATGTCCTGTTTCAGAGTAGCAGCCGTCTCAGCCTGTATCCACAAAGAGAAAAGGAGGACTTGTGGCACCTTAGAGACTAAGAAATTTATTGGAGCGTAAGCTTTCGTGAGCTACAGCTCACTTCGTCAGATGTTACGTACCCTGCTGGCATTTTTATTCAGGGTCCGTCAACCCACCAGGAGTGAGATGCTGAGCACTCCCAATTCCTCTTGACTTGAATGGGAGCTGAGGGTGCTGAGCACCTCACAAAACTCTTCAGCACATCAGAAGACTGGGTTTAGTAGGAATACAAACTTTTCCTGCAGAATCAGAGATTCTGGACTTGATCTGAACTGGATGTAAATCGGTGTAGCTTCACTGAAGTCAATGGAATTATACTGATTTACATCAGCTGAGAATCTGGCCCTGTTTCTGAGTGTCCAGCTCTAACCTAGCCTTCTTTAATGGCGGCACAGTGTAGTGCTGGGGACTCTGTACAGCCGCAGCAAGGAGGGAAGATACAGCTCATTTTTTAAAATCTTTTTTGGAATATCAAACCCGCTTGTCCATTGGGGGGTTCAACGTTCATGAGAAACATAGCGGGCTTGTGCTGCACCTAGGGTCTGTCCTGCTCCCCAGAGACTAGACAGGTGCAGCTACGTCACTGGAGCTCTGCTGGCATAACGCCATCGTGTAGACGCAGCCTGCGCTGACTGAAGGGTTTTTTCCATGGAGGTCAATAGAGTCATACCACTGTAAAATTGGTGAAAGACATTATTAGGCCCACAATACCTAGATTCTCCCTAGGGCACCCACTTGGCCAACCTAGCTTTTATGGCACAGGTTTCTTATGGGTTTTTTAATTGAATCCCCCTTGAAAGTAAGCGTGGGGTTTAATTTTCAGAAAAAGTCCATTTGCAAAATCAGACTCTATATGTAACCCCAAAATCTTTCACTAACCTCCAGCTTCATGCGTATTGACCTTCCCAAAAAATAACCTAGCAAAGGTGTGGGGGAAAGTGCTGTGACATTTCCATTCAGCTGAAACCTTCCTGGCCTGATTCTGCCCTGTTTGAATTGGCCTCAGTGGTTCACAGTTATCCAGAGGAAGGAAAAGTGTGGGCCTAGAAGCCCCATTTCAATTCCCCACTGTTCCCACGTACTGCAACAGGAATGGCACAACACACGTCAATACGAAGCTGCATTTTCTGGCTTCCCTTCTATTCTCCATGGACCACACTCCTCCTAACTAACACTTTACCTTCAATGTACTGCAGCAGAGATGGGATCTTTACTACCCACATCTCACCCACTGCTGCATGGACAGTTTGGTGCAGGGCCTTTAGTAACTGCAAGGCAGCACATCCGTGTCCTTCTCTTTCATAAGGGGATGAGGCTACTACCTGTCAATGAGAGAGAAAGAACAGGCTAAGTTTTGTCAGCACAATACCAGTTTGTTCCTGAGGGAGGGAATAGTTCAGAGACTCATTGTGGAGACAATCCAAGAGAGTTGTTGCTTCTACTGCAGTGCCTTCCTGAAGAAGAAAGCATTCTAGCTAGTAGGAGGATGCAGGACAGTGTGTCTCAGGAGAGGCCGGAGAGAGAGAGAGACCCAGTCATACACATTCCTCAGCCTAAGTCAAGCATCTAGCTACAAAACCAATTTGTAGAGTTAACTGTCCCATTCCACAGAAAACCTATTCTCATGGTCTACTCACCAGGAGTCGCGCCAGCAGCCCCTGGGGTGTAGGGAGTTGCACTAGGGAAAGAAACAGAATAGCGTTAATTATGCCAGGCTTTGCAGAGAGTCCTGCTGATGTTCTTCACCTATCCATTTCCAACATGCCCACCAATGTTGAATACAGCTGATAATAATTTGCATTTCCATAGTGCTTTCAGTCTGAGCATCTCAGAATGCTCTACAAACATGTATGAATTCCACCTCATAGCACCTCTGTGAGGTTGGCATGAATTACTCCTTCATTTCACAAGTGGGGAAGCTGAGAGAGAAAGATCAAGTGATTTCCCCAAGGTCACATCCGAATTTTGGTGGCGAGCTGGGAACAGAACCCACATTTCCTAGCTCCCTCCCATGGCCGTGTTGTAATCACAAGACCATCCCTCATTCATTTTAGCCTCCTGATTGCAGATGAGAGAACTGGAGCAGACTGAACCTGTTCATTTCATAGTGCCTGGAGAGAAGAAATGAAAGAGTTTCTCTTATAAACCTCGTCCACTGGAGTCGAGGCAAGCAGCTGCTTCTCCTTCCCGCTGCTTTTTCTCAGCCAGTTCCCTCAGGCATCTGCAAAGAGGCTTCAAAGTACCGGTGTACTGAGCTGGCACCACATACTCCAGCAGCCTTGGCCATAACACCTGCAGAGAAGAGCGAGACTGTTCAGTACGGAGCTATTTCCGTTCCCCCACCTCCAGTATCCTGCTGCCTGAATCCCTCCCTGCCATGTAGCTTCTCCTTTGATTCCTCACGGACCCTTCCCTAACCTATCACCTCATCTCTCTCTCCCCATTAGCTCACTCTACCTGTCTGGTGCCCCCTCACTCTGTCTTTTAAAGACACTATCTTGTTTGGTGAGTGCTAGGATATAGATATTCAGGCCTGTCTGCAAAGGCCTGTACTTTAAGAATTTAGGTGTATTCTTATCACTTGGCTAGTTATAGAGGTATAAAAGAAAGAATCAAAATCACTGTCTGCTGGTGTAAGAGCCTTCTCTTACTGTGACAGTCTGAGGCCCTCTTCTTAGGCTAAGGCCTTTGGCTAAGCAGCAGAGGCAGCCATAAGCCAGGAAGCGAACAGTCACATCCTCACATTCCAAACTAGTCACAATGAAATCAGGTGCTATTGGGCTGTTAGGAATACAATCCTGTCCTGATAGTGCCTATCACCTCCAGAGAAAGGGAAGGGCCTAGAAGATGTAAAAGGAAACTTACTTTGATAGCATCCTGTCTGGCAAGAACTCACTTATCAATACTGGGATGTGAAATCCTCACTTCTGTATTGTCTTGTCATTATCATAGAATATCAGGGTTGGAAGAGACCTCAGGAGGTCATCTAGTCCAACCCCCTGCTCAAAGCAGGACCAATCCCCAATTTTTGCCCCAGATCCCTAAATGGCCCCCTCAAGGATTGAACTCACAACCCTGGGTTTAGCAGGCCAATGCTCAAACCACTGAGCTATCCCTCCCCCCATTATAGTTCCCACTTTGCTATTGTTTGTCTGTATAATCTCTGTCTGGTTCTGTGCTTGTTCCTGTCTGCTGTATAATTAATTTTGCTGGCTGTAAACTAATTAAGGTGGTGGGATATCATTGGGTACATAATCATCTTACAATATGTTAGGATTGGTTAGTTAAATTTCAGGAACATGATTGGTTAAGGTAGAGCAAAGCAGAACTCAAGTTTTACTATATAGTCTGCAGTCAATCAGGAAGTAGGGGGGTGGGGGAAATGGGAACAGGGAATGGGGGTAAGGAAATTGGAATCATGTTTGGCTAAGGGCAGGAATGGGAACAGGGACACAGGTGTAAGGCTCTGTGGTGTCAGAGCTGGGAAGGAGGATACTAAGGAAGGAAACTGGAATCATGCTTGCTGGAAGTTCACCCCAATAAACATCGAATTGTTTGCACCTTTGGACTTTGGGTATTGTTGCTCTCTGTTCATGAGAGAAGGACCAGGGAAGTGAGTGGGTGAAGGAATAAGCCCCCTAACAGTGAGCAATTGGGTTCGCACCCAGAGATGAATCCTCTTTCCCAGCATTAGAGCATTATGGAGATATTTAGATCGTAACATAAGCTTACCCAGAACTTGACAGACCTATATAAGGCACAGTCCCAGCCCCAATATCTCTTCAAATCTAGGATCACCAACTCTACGTTTCAGAAGTATTCATGGGGGATCTAAGGGGAAGTTGTACTCAGACAGTGGAAAGAATTAAGAGACGATCTCTGCAACATGATTCCTTCCAGTTAAGTTGCTTTATATCTTTTCTCTACTGTGAACCGCTTACTCCATGATGAAGGGGTCACATCATCCCTGACATGAATTTGACATGCTGATCCTCCATTATGCTGACTGTGCAGAAGGCTTCCTTGTGGAGGGGTACAAGGAACGTAAGGAAGAACGTCCCTATTTCAAGAAGCAGTAGCAAGAGGTCACTTACTTGGGTCATTCCATTGACTGAGGTGTCCAGACATTGCAGGATGTCAATGCACAGGGTTTGGATCGTGCTTTCTTCCTCAACATCCTGGGTGAGAAGTGTTGTACCCTGCTGTGAGATAGCTACATAGGACTTATTCGCTAGTAGTAAGACACTGGCAATAGAACCAGTGTCCTTCTCTTACAAAGCCATCTTGAGCATTGACCTCTGCCTGCTTTTATACTGCACTGGAAGTGCACAAACGTCTGAAGGGAAGAGAATAATAGAAACTCCGAACTGGTGGGTCAGATCCCAGGCTTAGGAAAACACTAAAATGAAGGGAATGATTCACTGAACACAAAAGAGTTCCCCCAACAGTGTTCAATTTTTTAAAATTTGAAAAACTCTTTCATCTTTTGATCTCTGAGGAAAAACATTCCGATTCTGCCCAGGGGAAATAAATTTGCAGAACCAGGGGGATCCAATCTCTTTGTTCTGATGCCCCAACCAGCTTGGTCATCCTGTGTGTAGTGAGTGTGATTCTATCAATGGGACCAAAACTGGCCTGATGAGAAAAAGCAGCCTTCTTTAAGAGAGATGTGTGTGTGTGTATTGCCACAAGCTCCAACTTTGTAGAAAAGGGGCCAGGCAGAGCTAAGATCTTCCACAACTTACTGTCAAGTTGAACTGTTTATGTTCATACCTATCCCGGATTCAGTCATGGAGCACAAAGTGTCTGGGGCCCGCGGCTGTGTCCATGGATAGAAATACGGATTGAAGAGATTTTTATGCAACCTGCATAACCTGAGTGTTTTGCTGATAGTTTAGGTCTGCTTTGACAGCCACAGAACGGGGCATCGTTCTGTTTTTTGGAGAGTCGATTTAAAACAAAAAGATGTGCTTCCTTGTACAGGAACATTTCACTGAAAAATGGTGTTTTCTGAATGTTCAATGACTCATCAGAGGTTGGAGCAGCATAGATAACTCTGTTAGATGGAAATACCCAGTGTGAGATTCTGGTCTCTGTTACACTAGTATAAATCCAGAGTAACACCACTCAAGTCAGTGGAGTTACCTTGACTTTACACCAATATAACGGATCCGATTCTGGCTCTAATCATTCAGTCCAGCTGTCCTGGAGTCAAAACTCCCACTGAAGTCAAGGGGAGCAATCAGCATGCAAGAATGGTAGGACCGAGTCCTAAGTGTTAAGAACTCTCCTTACCAGTTTGCTGGCGGACACACTGAACTCGCTGAAAACATATGCTACCAGATCCCATGCTGCACAATTCTCCACACTTCCTGAACTGAGCAGTGTCCTGATGAAATGAAGAGCTGCCTTCCTCACCTGCAAGGGTAGAGATTACACACAGCACTTCTTGTTAGCCCTTCTGCCTGAAATAGGAGCTAGGATATGATATGAGAGTCCTTATGCTTTTGATTTTGTCTCCTTGGATTAGAAACATGGATACATTTAACACCGGCAGGAGAATGACATGCCTTCTCTATTCTGCAGTCTCTCATCTGGATCGGAATGAAAGCTCCACCCAGATATCCATTCATCCCATAACACTGAAAAAGTTGAAATAGTTCACTGTTCCACACACAATCTTACCGTAGCATTCTGATCACGGAGAGTGGATTTCACTGCCTTCACAATCAGAAGCTTTTTAACTCTTGTCTCAGGCACTGAAAGATAAGGAGAGGTGTACAGTGCTTCTTTGTTCCACACACACTCACTTTCCACATTGGAATTAATCCTGGATTTCAAAGGGCCCTAGTTAAGAAGATTATCAAGCTTCTCTCCTCTACAGAATCAGTGGGGAAAACATAGGACCAGATTCTGGTCTCAGTTGCACCCATGTAAATCTAAAGTAATTCCATTTCTCTAAATAGTGCCATCCTACTACCATGATGGACATATTATAAAGGAGTTTGATAGACTGAGGTGACTGAAGTTAATCTGTGTTTACACCGGCATAACAGGACTCAGAATCTAGTCTAGAGTGTATAATACTGAGGATTCTCGAGTCAGGAGTATTATTCTATTTTTATCTGATTATTGTTAACATGCATTAGCCCCAAGTTAACTTCTGTATTTGAAGTTGAAAAAGACCTTGACAAATATCTTGGGCTACATTCAGCACTTAGTTGAACCTGTTGATTTCTGTGTGGCCATATGGGAGTAACTTAGGGCAGCATTTGGTCCCTTAGGGGATCTCCAAACCACTGGTGACTGTGTGTTCTAGAGCCTCTGTGCCCCAGTTGCAGAGGTGATGAGTCTGCTGCAGCCCTGCCGTGCCTACAAAGCCTTGGTTCTTTAGCTCAATCTCTAGTAGCTCAAGCTTTTAGCTCTGGATGTCCTCAACTCAACCCTCAGCATGTCGGCCAAGAGGGCAGCTGGCACAGTTGCTCCTGTGTTACTTACAGTCAGCACCAACAATAGCTCTCAGGAAATCTAAAGACGCCACACGAACGGCCTCATGCTCAATCTCCAGCTGCTCGTGTAGAAATGCTAGCAGGTCATCAGGAGAAGAACGGGCTGCAAGGGAAGAAATCACATCCTCACTGTCTGCAGAACTCTTCTTCTTACCGTACCTCACAAAGGTAAGGAAGTTACAAAGAAACCACTGTGTAACTCAGAGTCTCTTCCCCTTACCTAGCAGAAGTACACAATGGAACAGCTCTTGGTGGTTTTCTATGCTGAGCTGCTTAGCTGGAGAACAGATCTGTGGGAAGAAGGGAAATGGTGAAAGAAAAACTAATCAGAAGCAATGGAAAAGAAAAATGTTCAATTCATTTCTAAGCTTCCACTTCCTGCTTGTCCAACTAGAGGTCTGAACCCCAGGGAGATGGTCCTGCATGCACAGCAAGACTCCAAGACAATGACCAATACATTAGATAAGAGAAGCTAAAGTGTTTTGAGCAGCAGAGCTGACCTAATCAAGATACAGCCACAGTTTTTACTTTACAACTCTGACTCCCCCTGGTAATCAGCTTATGGTGAAATCGCTTTACAAACTGAGCTGGATAGTAGCTAAGAAAATGAGACCGCTCCCTGCTTACTCTTGAGCCTGCAGAAATCAGTAAGGCATGAGGAGGTCCCCAGGCTCTGCACGATCATTCCATTGATTTTTTAGTGTTAATATGTTTCAGATCTGCTGTGCCTAAGCTCAAGGGATCCAAGCAAAACCACCCCTCACCTGGTTGTGCAGAGCACTGCAGATGGCTTGAAACTTCCCTTTAGGTAGAGGGATCTTATATTCAACAGAGACCTCCAAGAGCTGGCTCAGACTCTGCAACAGAGGGCGAAAGTCAGATGGTGGGCACACAAAGGAGCCATATGTAGTGACTGAAGCAGATTCAGGGGATTCCTAGATTCCAAGGCCAGACCGGATTCTTGCCATCATCTAGTCTGACCTCCGGTCGGTATGACACAGGCCAGAGACCTTGCCCAGAATAATTCCCAGAGCAGAGCTTTTAGAAAAACATACCAATCCTGATTGAAAAATCGTCAGAATCTGCCTCGGCCCTTGGTAAATGGCTCTAATGGTTAATTATCTCACCATTAAAAATGTACGCCGTATTTCCAGTCTGAAAGTGTCTAGCTTCAGTTTCTAGCCATTGGATCAAGTGACACCTTTCTCTGCTAGACAGAAGAGCCCATTAGATAATAGGAGTCCCTCATGTAAGATATTATAGACTGTAATTAAGTCACCCTGTCACAGGATAGGTCCACCCCGTCAGGGTGGTATCAGGTTGAGAAGGAATTGAAGTAGATCTGGAGCGGCCCAACTGGCCTAGTCTCCCTAGCCACCACAGCAGTCCGGGCTCCTAGGGCAGCATCGCCTAATGGTCGGGATCAGTGCAGCAGCCCTTGGGTGAGGGACCGCGGCCCAACAGCCTGAGTCACTTGGGCTGCCCTTCTCGGGATGGCAGTGCGGCCTAGTGGCCAAAGTCAGTAGACCCACCCTTGGCTGCAGGGCAATGCGGCCTAGTGGCCAGAGTCGATAGAACCACCTTTTGCGGCAGGGTAGTGTTGCCTAGTGGTGAGCCCTTCTCCACTGGGTCCTACCTATTGCACAGGGTCCCAGCCCAGGGCGCAGGGGTATCTGCCACCAACTCAGCGGGGATCCTTCCAAAGCATGCTGAGTCAAGCCTGCTACCTCAACTGAATCAATGCTTCATCCACCTAGGCTGCTTCCCACCCGTTCTTCCGCAGCTGGGAGTCTCAGGGATTCTGGGGTCTCTCCTCCATCTCTGGCATTGGGTGGCTGGGGGTCAGCTGCAGCCACAGTCCGGCTGGCCTCTGAATCCTGGAGCACTGGCAGTCTCTCTGCAGGAGCCTGCAATGCGCCTCTGCTCCCTTTGGCAGCCATCCCAGCCTGAGCTGAGCGGCTCTCTTTTGTATCCTGGGTCCAGCTGAAGCATGCCGAGCAGAGATGAGGGGGCATGACCTCCTCGGCCCACAAAGCATGATTAACCCCTGCTGAACCAATGCGGGGTAGGTAAACCCCATCACACACCCTTTTACTTTCTGTGTATTAAACTAAATAGATTGACTTCCTTGATTCTCCCTCTGTAGGGCATATTTTCTAATCCTTTCGTCACTGTGGCTCTTCTGTCAATTTAGCAACACCCTTTTTGAATTGTGGGCACTAGAACTGGACACAGGATTCCAACAGTTGTCAGACAAGTGCCAGATTTAGAGGTAAAATAACCACTGTGCTCCTCCTTGAGATTCCCCTTTTGATGCATCCCAGCTTTAGCTTTTTTGGCCACAGCATGAGTTCATGTTCAGCTGATTATGCCCCATGACCCCCAAAATCTTTTTCAGAGTCACTGCTTCCCAGGACAGCATCCCCCATCATGTATGTGTGGCCTAAATCCCTTGTGCCTAGACGCATACATTTACATTCAGCCGTATTTAAAGGCATATTGTTTCTTTGTGCCCCGTTTGCTAAGTGATCTAGATCACTCCGAATCTGTGAGCTGTCCTCTCCATTATTTACCACTCCCCCATTTTTATCTCATCTGCCAACTTTATCGATGATGATTTTATGTCCTCTGCCAGGTTATTGATTAAAAAAAAGGTGAAAATCTAATTCCTTCCTGCATCTAACACACTTTTCTCCGTTGCTGCTTGAAGTTTCCAGAATGTCTCGGATGCCATCTACATACTTTCCTATGTTTACACAGTTGTGTAGTGCCCTGATGCTATCAAAGAAGTCCATGATACATTGGTTCCCTCCAAATCATGGGTATTTCAACCCCCAAAGTGACCACATACTCTGTACTAGAAAGCTTCAACCAACATAGACGGTGAGTAAATATCACTACCAAGAAGTTATAGCTGTCTCATGACTTCATTTACAACTGTGTAGCCCCACTGAAGACAGAATATGGCCCCTTACTTCTCGCTCATGTGGTACTGAGGGTGGATGAAATAGAGAGACAAGGCGAGTGAGACAATATCTTCAATTAGATTATCACACCCACCTTGTCGCTCCAATATCTTGGACCAACATGGCTACAACAGCACTGCATAGAACGGTAGATGAAACAGACAGGCAATGAGTTTATATCTATCTAGTTCTGCAGTGCAAAGCAATGACCCTCAAGCCTCCTTGTTATTAATTTTCAACCGTTGACAGTTGACTTGGTACCGACCAGAGACAACATATGGCAGCCCCTGCTCTGAGGAGCTTATGATCTAAAAGAGAGACACAGAGTTGACAGGATGTTTTGGGAAATCACAAGGAGAGAGTATCTTGTTGTGCAGGTGTTTTGTTTTTTTATCTCCTTCTCCTCCTCCCCAGGAAACAGAGGATGCTTTTCATCAGAGGCAGTTACCTACAAATCTTGTTGCCTGGGTCACCATGTGTATAAAGCCAGAACTTGTGTGCATATTTATTATCTAACAAGTCACTATCTAGACCAGGAAACCCCACTGGTAGCAAATTCCTCCTGCAGTTCACACATGCACACACAGAGACAGTTACCTTAATGAGTGGTACCTCACCTTGGTGACGTGAAAAACATCAATTTCCTCCTTATATTGCTCAAGGAGCCATGAGATCTCCTTAAATATTGGATTTTGTGGCTCCTTTTTGTGTAGTAGGATGCCCATCATGGGACCAAGGGCTTTGATGATGGCCTGCTTGAGCTGCATAGATGAGACACAGAATTTATGTTCCTATGAATTCATTCAATATCTTCCAATAGGCACACCTTTTCTGCTTCTAATGAGTGCAATTTCCCTTGTTCCACTGTCGGAACGGTCCTATCCCAATATTTCCTGGTAAAGAACCCGGACTCGTAGGGTTGGTGTCAGGATTATATTCTAATGCACCTCACAACTAGAGCAGGTAAAATATTTCCCCAGATTAATATGCATTTTAGGCCAACTCATCCCTGCTGTAACTCCACTGGGGCTGAATGGACTTAGACCAGGAATTAATTTAGCCCACTATCCCGGGTTCATCTGCACATTAGGTGCACAAAACTAGAATCCATGTACACTAGGTACAGACCGAATTTCCATGATGTGGTGACATTATAAACGTATGGGTTTTCGATGTTTTACATGACACTCTGTTCCATCCAAAAGGACCTACCATTAAATGCCATCATCACAAAGAGTGCCAGACACACAGAATGTAACATCAGAACAGAATGTAAGCTTTAGAAAGTCAGCAATTCTCACCTCCAGCTCCTCACAGGTCAGCCAGTTGCTGGTCACATGACAATATAAAGGAAGAATTTGACTGCAGAATCGTGATTCACCCATTCTGGGGAATGAGCACTTTTCCCAGTTCATAAAATATCCATTCACTGCCCTTGAGCATTTTTCCAGAACTGCACGGAAGGAGAGAAGACAGGCAATGTGAAAAGGACATAGTAATAATGAGGAGAAGTTGCTTTCTCAGAGAAGACACCCAGGCCTATCGTTTACTCCAATTCCATGGCAGCTCCTATCAGGACTAGATGCTGAAATCCCATATCAATTTGGAGCTATTTCTCTTTCCCCCATTCCATTTCTTGTTTCTTAAAAGGCTTTTTGCTTTGTACATCTCTCCATCTTTTTTCAATTACCATCATTTGAAGACTCGCGTCCTCTGCAGTTGTTGTTTATTCAACCCGAACACTGTATGATTTCATCTTGAGTTACAGTTTGTCTGAAAGATGTTCAGTGCCCCTAACTGCCATTGGCTTTAGTGGGATTTGAAGGTAGTGGGGAGCACTTTGCCCTAAAAGTCGGTGTATCTAGTGTCCTTGCTAAGAGGAATTAGGGCCCAATCCTGTTCTCTATGAAGTGCATGGCAAAATTCCCATTTCCCTCAAGGGCACAGGATTAACCCCTTACTGAGCATCACCTGAAAAGCAAAGGAAGAGAGAAGTGGAGAAGAAGAGAAGACAGAGAAAGAGGGTGAAAAGAGATGATGATGATGATTGATGATGAAGAAACTAAGGAGAGAGAATGGGTGGAGGAGTGGGAAACAGGGGATTTTTAAATGTACAGTAATGAAATCTGCTCCCTTCACCTCCTCCCCCAGGAGCCTCCTGGCAGAGGGGCAGCTTCAGCCTTTGTGTCTGTTTATTTTAAACGATATGCGTGAGTCACAAAGGGCCTGAACTTACAAATGCTCAGCACCTCCTGCAAAGTAAGGAGCATTCTCAACTTCACTGAGTGCCACGGGAGCCAAGGAACGCAGCACCTGGTGCAATCCAGGGAAGGGAGCACAGTTCAGGGCCTGTTTGCAGACTTGCTCAGTCACTTAAATCTGTACCAAGACCCCCTAAATATCCTGGCTGGGATGATTTAACTGGGAATTGGTCCTGCTTCGAGCAGGGGGTTGGACTAGATGACCTTCTGGGGTCCCTTCCAACCCTGATATTCTATTCTATGATCCATTTGGAGCACCTACAGGAAGTGCTGGCACTTACCACCACAAAATGCTTGTCTCATCCTACTGTCCTCGACTAACTCCAACATGGAGATCATGACGTTCAGGATCATTCCCACAAAAGGGATACACTTAAGTGCTGCAGAGAAAGACCAGAAGAGAAGGAAGACAGACAATCAGCTGCTCTCTGCCTTCTTACAACACACTTAGAAACACTGTGGGGCAGGATGCTATGGGCTCCGAGGCCATTGGCGCTGCGTAAGCAGAGCAGAATGGCTTTAAAGCAGCCATTGAAAGCCAGTGGGGGATTCACCCTGAAGAGGGGAATCCTCCACAAGTGTACAGCTGTGCCCAATGCCCAACTCACTCCCAGAGTAAGGGGAGAGAGCACTGGGGCGGGATGGGAAGTGGGGTGGAGAAGAGCTCCACTAGACCTGATCTTCCACTCATTCCCATCCTTCAGGTACTTCACTCAGGGGCATAAGTTAGAGCTTGCACCTCCGGCTGGATCGCTCATGATCTGGAGGCCAGAACTAGCAACAGCAGTTAATCTTGTGTTTCTACACACACACTCAAACAGAGCTCTGTTTAGCGGTAACATTTTTAGGTAGAGAGATAATCCCCTGTCCTTAAATGAAAAACAATCACTTTGAAAGAAAAGAGGGAAGTGACCATACCATAGGCGGATGACAGGTTGCCCAACGTAATGAAAATAAACTCCTCAGGCAGCTCCAGATGATATATCAGCTCTAATATGACATCACTGAAATAGCAGCGTGCCAGAGTCACTAAGGTGTTGCTAGCTGCCACTTTTAGTTCATTTCTTGCTTCCTAAAAACAAAAACCAAAAGAGAGAGACTGAGGTGACTGAAGCCGGTTGCACTAGCCAGAGTTGGTTACATGAGTCAAGTCCTTATTTCTGTGCACAAGTTGTGAATGAACCAACCCAACTTTCTGAGGGTAGAGTCATTCGTCATAAATATTCCTTGACTCACTTGGCTAAACAGTTTTCAGCCTTCGAGTTGCTTGCAAGCTGCTTCGTTAGCCTATTCACTGTTAGCTACTTGTGGTGGGTGACTGGTCACCATAGTCACATGATATTTTCCCTGCCCTTCCCTGCGGCGGTAAGTGAGACACAGACTGGGCAGCTTCAAGATATTCCGAGAGCTTTCCTGGAATAAACTGTCCCCCAAAAGGAGGCTGACTTCCTTTGGAACAAGAGAGGGATTTTTCCATGGGGTTTCCTGCTGGCAAACTAGATTCTAAATCCAATGCTGCTTCTTTTGGAGATAGCTCAGATTCTGTCTGTCTTGGGGCTTTATACTGCCACTTATCGCTACAGTATCAGAGCGCCTTCCCCATAAAATCAGTATCAATAATGAAATCCTGAGTAGACTTCGGGAAAGACTTGCTCCTTAAGACACCATAGGCCTGTCTCTGGGTCTGAGATCATGTGTCTCAGGTCCTGATCCTGCAAAGCACTTCAGCACATGTGTAACTTTCAGCATATGAGTTGTCCCATCTTATGCATGTGCACAAGTGCTGTCTAGGACCTGGGCTTTGGTCTGGAGGAAGGTGTGGGCCTCTAACAGAAGAATACATTTTCATTTCAGTATATAGTTTATCCCCCCAAAAGAGAGTTTGAATGAGTTAAAGCTTTGGATCCTTTGATTGGTATCTCGGGAGAACTAACTTACCTGAGTCTCTCTCATGTGGTTTGAGGCTAGTGTAATTATTTTCTTCAGAAGCCTTCTCTCCAGGCCCTGGGTGTCCTGCTGTAAGACTTTCTCCAGGACACAGTAAATGTCTACTCTGTTTTGCTGGGGACAAAACATAAAAGAGAAGAATTGGGAAAACTCTTTCTTGCCGACCAGACAGTAATGTGGCTAATAAGCCCCTGCCCTAATTGGTGGTTTAATTGGTGTAAAACGTGCCCGGCCCTCCACAAGCACCGCATTGAGCAGCGCTTCAGAAGCAGCCGAGCAACTGACATCGTTTAATCTTCCTGGAGAGAAAAGAGCCAGAGGAAGCGCCCTTCACTGCCGCCTTCTCTAGTTTCATTTATTCAGAACAAACAATAAAAATGAGCACCTTGCCCTTGCTCTAGCCACTCCAGGCAGAATTTGTAAATGTGGAATATAAAATACCCAACTCCTGCAGTAAGTCCTCAACCGCTCCCAGGGGCAATGAGCTCTGCCGTTAGATCTTCACGGGAGTGGGTTTCTGAGTGGGGGTGGAGGGACACATGTGGACAGGGGGTGCCAGGACCCACGGGTGTGCAGGAACACATGGAGACAGGGGCAGATTGCCTTACTGAATGGGAGAGGTTAGGGGTCAGACAGGGTCTGCATGGGGGGAGCTGCCTAACAATTCCTTCCCGCCCCTCCCAAAAAAACTCTTCCATACTTTTCCCACCCATACCCAGCAACGCTCCAAGTTCACACCCAGGCTCCTTCCCAGCAATTTACTTCCCTCTCCCTCAGCTCCTCCACTACCCCTGATTCTACCAAGCCTTTGCACTGCGCCTAAGGGGTGCAAGAAATATGGTTCTGTATTGAGTTTAAATGAATTATTACTTTGAGTTCTGTATTAACATGCATAGTAAGGAATCAGTTTGTCAAAAAACATCTCCTGAACCCTTTTTGTTGTCTGTATTCATACAGACATACTTGCTGACAGGTATTTTGAAATAAATAACCAAAAATAATTTTAACGGGTGTAATTATATTGTATTATTTTGACAAACAAAATATGCAGAATTTTGCAGAACTTCTAAAATATTGTACGCATCATTTTTATTTTTTTCTTGCAGAATTCCCCCCGTAGAAAATATATAGATAAGGGTCCCTTCAATGCTATAATCTCAATAATATGTCATCATAATAAAGGAGTGTTGGCTAGGATTTAGAGCAGGGAGTCAGTTCACTTGGGTTTTATTCACATTCTTTGACTAACTTGCTAAGTGGTGTTGAGCAAGTTACTTAATTCCCTGTGACAAGTCATCCGTACATGAGGATAATGCTTCCCATTCTCACAAGGGGGCTGTGAGTCTTAATTCATTAGTATTAGGGAAGTGCTTTGAGATTTTTGGATGAAGATGCGAAAGAAGGGCAAAGTATTATTAGAAGAGATTACTGCTAGTCCGATCGTGTACTTTTACTGTCTACAGCCCATGTACTCCACTGTGTGTAAAAGGACAATGCTCTCTTTATAGAGCATTATATCATCCTGATCTGTAAGAACAGCATTTTGCATGATGAGTTTACGCCTGAGGACAGAAGGGCGAATACTGATTCTCCTGATGGTGCGCCAAGCCAAGTTCTACACTGAATTATCCCCGTGCAGTCCCCTGTACCCCCATGAAGTCAGGCAGAATTTGGTGTGGACACCTGGAAAGCGGATGTAATTTCATGAAACTGCCCTACCTCATCCTTTTGCAGTTTCTCGAGCAGAACTGTCAGAACGATAGCCAGCTTGGTCTCGGCTATAAAGGCAATCCTGAGGGCAATTTTGCCCTTATCTTGATCATCCATATGTGCCAGGAGGGAGACAACCTCATTATAAACACCTGAAATTAAATAAAAGGATAGCAGAAATTGGTGCTGGCCTCTTTAATTCACTATCCAGTCAAGATTCTGCAGGAGCCCCAACACTGTGAGAAGTAGACCTGGGAATCGTGGAAATCCTCTTCCTTCCTCCTCATGACCAGGTTTGTTTGCTGAACTACCCAGTGTGCTTGGGGGGAAATCATAATGAAGCAAATTTGCTCCTTTCAAGTAGATCCCCCCATAAAATAATCTTCCTTTCCCTCTTTACTGTCAATTGATGAGTTTTGATAGCATACAGAGTAATAATTTAACTCTAAACCAAGAAATAGAGCTAAAGTTAAGCACATGCTTAAGAGTTTTGCTTAGTCAGGGCCCCATTTTCAAAAATCCTGAGCACCCAGATGTACCTATTGGCTATGCTGGGAACTTTTGGGGCTCGGTATCTCTTGAAAATCAGGCCACTGTTGGAGAGCTCAGTATGAATTTAGAAGCCTAACTTTAGGCCCCTTGTTTTGAAGAAAGCCTTTAATCTTCTTTTATGGTAGTTTAAATACTTGCAGAGAAGACTCATGGAACAGAGTTCATCCAGTTCATAGAATATCAGGGTTGGAAGGGACCTCAGGAGGTCATCTAGTCCAACCCCTTGCTCAAAGCAGGACCAATCCCCAACTTTTGCCCCAGATCCCTAAATGGCCCCCTCAAGGATTGAACTCACAACCCTGGGTTTAGCAGGCCAATGTTGAAACCACTGAGCTATCCCTCCCCCCTGTACAGTTGCCTGTAGAGGTCATAAAGGAATTCCCCCGCCCCCCCCCACCCCCACCCCCATGCACAATTGGCGAGGTGTACGCTGTGAGTGGGGTGGGGTGGGCTGAGTCCCTCCAACCTTCATCTGAAGCGTCAGGGATTGACCATAGCAGGAGATGGGACACCTGGTAGGGTGGACCAGTGCTCTAAGATGGTTCAGAGAATCTGTTTCCTTAGCTGTCCTGTTCACATGCTCAGGGTCCAACTGATCTCCAGAGTTGTGGGTGGGAAGGAATTTCCCCCTGATCGGATTGGCAGGGATTTTTGAGTGGGAGGATGGGGCACTGATCACCTGCTAGGATAATCTGAGTATATCTGACCTAATCAATTCTCGACCATTGCAAGGGCCTCAGGCATTGGTGGAACCTCAGTCTCTCCTGTCCTCTGCCGATGGCACACAACAGTTTTGTCTCCTAAAGACTGAAATGTTTTTGGGGTTTTGGGGTTAAAGACAAGTTTTGGGGTTCAGGTAGTGTTGCTAGGTGAAATTTAGTGGCCTGTGAAATACAGGAAGTCAGACTAGATGATCTAATGGTCCCTTCTGGCCTTAAACTCTAGGAAACAATGAAATAGCTGGTGTATGAAAAAAACCAGGATTTGATCTCCCATGTATCTCTTCGCTCTGGGCAGAAATTCTACAGGAGACTTAATATTTCACAAGAAATCTGAAATGCCGTATTTATCTGTCTCCATTGTAACAGCATTCCAAGCATGAAGGAGGAACTAACAAGATTTCCCCTTCCCAGGAAAGACTGCCCATCCGTTATGCAAATTGAATCCTTCAGTTGTAACACCCAGATGCAAACGGAATCATAACTGTAACCTACACTGCCCATCCGTATGGGATGAGGAGCACTAGTGTTGCTAAGAAATGTGACCCCCATGGTTTGTTCTCTTGCATTTAAGATATTAGCAGAGCTTCATTTAGACAGCCAGAGGAGAAGTCCTTCTGCCTTTTTTGTTCTAACTTCCCCTCTCTCTGATGGAGTTGGCTCCATGGATGCAGAAGACACAAAATGAGGGCCCATAACAAACATAAAACAACTGGGAGAAAAGAAGGAAGACCTCCCCCATAACATTCCCTAGAAACTCAGATTCTCAGGAAAGTTTCCAGGTCCAGAGGCTGTAGGCCAACTCCTCAACTGGTGTAAATCAACACAGCTACAAAGAAGTCAACAGAGGGACACTGGTTTCCAGCAGCTGAGGTTCTGCTCATACAAAAGGAGAACATTACAGCTAATCTGTATGCCTATGCTTTCTAAATGTGTGTGTGAATATAGAATGGATATAGAGAATACAGTGCTGACCCTTACCTCTGTCGGTTACCTCCTGCTCACTCACAAATTTATTCATGTTTTAATCTTTCCTCAACACTTCCTCCAGTCCTTTCTCCAAAGAGCTCCAGTACTGATAGGCAGCTGGCCTCTCAGGCTGTCCTGTCCTGTCCAGGATAGCCAGTTCAGATTATGCAAGCACTATTATGACATCGCTGTGACTGTGACATAGCACATAAACTGCTGCTGACCAGGTAGGTGCTGTGATGACATGGACAAGAGCCTCAAAGGGATTTAGGCTCCTAACTCGCACTGAAATCAATAGATGTGAGGAACCTAAATACATTTCAATATCTGGGCCCATCCATGTACGCAGTCCAATAGGTGGCTAAATTTGCTCCAGTGTAGAATTTCTCATTCGCTCTAAATCATTTTGAATTTTGGTTCCGTCCCTCTCTCAGTTTGCCACACTTTCCAATATTGGTTTTATTGGAAAATCTGCTCCTGGTTGAATGGATAGAAAATAAAAGCACCGAACAAAGAAAGAGAAGAAACTGCCTTGGAGAATGCACAGTGACACTTGAGTGTGATTGGTTGGTTGCAATGCACAGTGACACTTGAGTGTGGGTGGTTGGTTTCCTTTGCTTTTTAATTCGGTTGATTAAAAAGCTTGATGAAATCTTATTGGACTGTATTACAAATATTGATTTTATATTGTTTTACAATGAATTGAAATTTATTCTTCATTTCCATGTCCCGCCAAACAAATCAACTAAATTATTTTTTGTTGTGTTTAATACAGTGTGGTGTCATATGTATGGCCATATGTAGAGGCCACACTTGATTTTGGAGATGATGTTGCCTTCAAAGCATTCAGAGTGATGACACTCTTTGCAGTAAACCATATGGAAAAAGAATTCCAATGACATGTGTCCTTTGCTATGTATAAGTGATTTTGTGCCTTACCCTTTCTGATTTTGCCCTTACACGGACATGCTATTCTTTTGTACTCCTCCTTAGTAATTCGTCCATGTTTCCCCATTTTGTAGGATTTCTTTTTGATTTTCAGGTCATTACAAAACTTCTGATGGAGCCATTGGCCTCTTACTATTCTTCCTGTCTTTCCTTTGCATTGGCAGTTGTGCCTTTAATATTGTCTCCTGGAGGTTAAACTGCCAGCTTTCCTGAACTCCTTTATGCCTTAGACTTTTTCCCCATGGGTCGCTACCTACCAATTCTATGAGGATGTTAAAGTCTGCTTTTGGCAGTCCTTCTCCTGTCATTCTCACTCCTTCCTTTCCTTAGAATCATGAAACCTATCCTTCATGATCCCTTTCACCCAAATCACCTTCCACCTTCACATTCACCACCAGCACCTCCCTGCTGGTCAGAATCAAGTCTAAAATGGCTGTCCCCCCGCTTACTTCCTCCATTTTCTGAAACAAAGCATTGTCCCCAGTACATTCCAGGAACTTATTGGGTAATTTTGAGTTTTACCATATTCCTTTTTCAGCAGATGTCTGGGTAGGTAAAGTCCCCCATTACGATCAGGATTTGTGTTTTGCATATTGCTGTTGTTCATTCTAGAAATGCCTCGCCTCCCTCCTCTTCCTGATTTGGTGGTCTGTAATAGACCCCCTACCAGGACCTCACCCCTGTTTAGTCCCTCTTTTATCTTTACTCAGAGACTTTCAACTGGTCTGCTTCTCACCTCCTTCTGGACCTCAGAACAGGTTTACAATGCAATATGTCCTCTCTTTTTTTTCCTGCCTGTCCTTCCTCAACAAGCTATAGCCCTCTATACCAATAGTCCAGTCATGAGATTTATCCCATCAAGTATCTGTGATGCAGTTAAGCTCAGTTAAGATTCATGTACTAAAACTCCCAGTTCTTACTGCTTATTCCCCATTATTATTACTCCTTGCTTGTGTGTACAGACATCTAAGATGTTAAGCGGATGCCCCCATGGATTTCCCTCTTGTTTCTCCTGTAATTCTACTGCAATTTTCCACATCTACTTCTCCCCACACAGCTATTAAGGCCACCTTTTTTTACCTGGTGGCTTTTTTCACCTGCCCCCTCTGAACTTAGTTTTAAGCTCTTCTCCTGAGGTTGGTGAGTCAGTGCATGAAGATGTTCTTCTCCTTCTTGGTCAGACGGACCCCATCTCTTCCCAGCAAACCTCCTTCCTGCAATAGCATCCCATGGTAGAGGAAGTCAAAGCCTCCCAGAGACCCATCTTCATAACCCTATTCTGTGGGCATGCCTACCATTGAGTGTGTATTGAGCAGAAAGAACACTCAGTGCAGGAGACAAGGGGACTGAGTTAAACTGCAGATGTCAGGTTCACATACTTCCATTTACCGTGACTAATCTCTTAAGATAGTGGGGATGGCCACACTATAAAAATATTTCTGGAGATCAGCATGTGATTATTTGTATTGCAGTACTGCCTCACAGTCCCAGTCACACAGCAGGATCCCATTGCGCTAGGACCTGTACAAACAGAGAACAAGATGGTCCTTAACTGTCATTAATTAATTAACACATCTTAACAGCACAACAAACAGACAAGAGGATAATAAAGCAAGCAAAAAGCCCCCTTTGACCAGGTACCAGCAGATAACTAATATAGTGCTACCTATTTCGGGAACTTTCTTCCTGAGTTAGGGTCTGATGTGACTCAGCCCCTGTTCCATGCCATTGTGTAAACTGGGGACTCGTACATTTGCACAAGATGGAAAGTATCCAGTGGCACACAGTTGAGGCCTACTCCATTTTTAGTACATAAACAGCAGGCCGCTCTGCAAGAAGCTAAGGGCATGGTCAGCACAGAGAGTTTGCCTGCCTCTGTGCTGGTGTTCTGCACCCCTCACAGTCTACACCTGGCTCCATAAAGTCGGGACTTTCAAAAATGCAGCATCAGGTAGGAGCACAAGTAATTGTAAGAATGCTTGCTCATTGCAGCTGTTAACATCCGGGCAAGGCATCCACATATAAGTCCACGACGGATGGACCAGTGATGGGAAGAGTGTTCAGCATGTGACAAGTAACACCATGAACTATGTCATGCCACAGAACAAATTAAGATCAAGAACAGAACAAGAGTATGTGTGGCAAAACCATGACAAACACTGTGCAGGCATCAAGGAGCTCATAAATTAGCACATCATCACCCAAACACTGCCACAGTTTGACTTAGAACTTGGGCAACAGTAGACCCTCAAAAGGAGGAGGCCACAGCTTTACACCCGTGGTCACTGTGATGTTAACTGGCTGCATTTGACAAGAGCTGGATCAGAGGTTGACTTTGAGTGTATTTACAGGGGGCAAGGTTTTCAAAACACAAGCCTTGTGCACACACGCAAATAGTGTTCTGTAGCAGTGCAAGTTGAGCTGCAGCAATGAGCAGCGGGATCCTGCTTGGGCTCGTAATTCATACACTTCTCTCACTAATGAGGATCAACAGATTAACCCATACTGAATGCAGCTTGACAATATACCATCACTTAAAACACATTACAGTCAGAGAGGATGATAAATATTCCATTTATACACATTATGTACAAGGCCCAAAATGACTGAGGATGCAAGAAAACAAAGCTGGTAAATACAGAAAATGCATTTGTCATAAATATAAAGGGAAGGGTAAACCCCTTTAAAATCCCTCCTGGCCAGAGGAAAAATCCTCTCACCTGTAATGGGTTTAGAAGCTCAAGGTAACCTCATTGGCACTTGACCAAAATGACCAATGAGGGGACAAGATACTTTCAAAAGCTGGGAGGAGGGAGAAAAAACAAAGGGTCTGTGTCTGTGTCTGTCTGTCTGAAATCAGTGGAAGCTAGGAGCCTAAATACCTACTGTAGAATTTGACCCAATAACAACAATAATAATGATTTGCATTTCTAGAGAGATAGAATCATAGAATATCAGGGTTGGAAGGGACCCCAGAAGGTCATCTAGTCCAACCCCCTGCTCAAAGCAGGACCAATTCCCAGTTAAATCATCCCAGCCAGGGCTTTGTCAAGCCTGACCTTAAAAACCTCTAAGGAAGGAGATTCTACCACCTCCCTAGGTAACGCATTCCACTGTTTCACCACCCTCTTAGTGAAAAAGTTTTTCCTAATATCCAATCTAAACCTCCCCCACTGCAACTTGAGACCATTACTCCTCGTTCTGTCATCTGCTACCATTGAGAACAGTCTAGAGCCATCCTCTTTGGAACCCCCTTTCAGGTAGTTGAAAGCAGCTATCAAATCCCCCCTCATTCTTCTCTTCTGCAGGCTAAACAATCCCAGCTCCCTCAGCCTCTCCTCATAACTCATGTGTTCCAGTCCCCTAATCATTTTTGTTGCCCTTCGCTGGACTCTCTCCAATTTATCCACATCCTTCTTGAAGTGTGGGGCCCAAAACTGGACACAGTACTCCAGATGAGGCCTCACCAATGTCGAATAGAGGGGAACGATCACGTCCCTCGATCTGCTCGCTATGCCCCTACTTATACATCCCAAAATGCCATTGGCCTTCTTGGCAACAAGGGCACACTGCTGACTCATATCCAGCTTCTCGTCCACTGTCACCCCTAGGTCCTTTTCCGCAGAACTGCTGCCTAGCCATTCGGTCCCTAGTCTGTAGCTGTGCATTGGGTTCTTTCGTCCTAAGTGCAGGACCCTGCACTTATCCTTATTGAACCTCATCAGATTTCTTTTGGCCCAATCCTCCAATTTGTCTAGGTCCTTCTGTATCCTATCCCTCCCCTCCAGCGTATCCACCACTCCTCCCAATTTAGTATCATCCGCAAATTTGCTGAGAGTGCAATCCACACCATCCTCCAGATCATTTATGAAGATATTGAACAAAACCGGCCCCAGGACCGACCCCTGGGGCACTCCACTTGACACCGGCTGCCAACTAGACATGGAGCCATTGATCACTACCCGTTGAGCCCGACAATCTAGCCAGCTTTCTACCCACCTTATAGTGCATTCATCCAGCCCATACTTCCTTAACTTGCTGACAAGAATACTGTGGGAGACCGTGTCAAAAGCTTTGCTAAAGTCTAGAAACAATACATCCACTGCTTTCCCTTCATCCACAGAACCAGTAATCTCATCATAAAAGGCAATTAGATTAGTCAGGCATGACCTTCCCTTGGTGAATCCATGCTGGCTGTTCCTGATCACTTTCCTCTCATGCAAGTGCTTCAGGATTGATTCTTTGAGGACCTGCTCCATTATTTTTCCAGGGACTGAGGTGAGGCTGACTGGCCTGTAGTTCCCAGGATCCTCCTTCTTCCCTTTTTTAAAGATTGGCACTACATTAGCCTTTTTCCAATCTTTTGAAGATTTTCTTCTTCAAAGCATTTTACACACATGTTTGCTAACTCTCTGCTTCAAATAAAAGCCATTATTGACAGACAATTATATTTTTCCGTCACAGCACAGACAAATAGGAGAGTGAAGAGAACACAGTTTATTAATGGGATTTTAAGCAGGTTCTCGTATGGAAAAAAAATTTAAGATCCAGCACTCAAAAGATGACTCTGCTTAGCTGTGTGCCTTGTGGCTTAAAGCAGAATTCCAAGAACATTACTTTGCTTTTTGAAATGGTTTCTCAATTAATGACAACTCAAAATATCTGCTTCCACCTAGTGGTGCGGGTTTGCATAACATGTGTTGTTTGTATTCCCTGTTTTCGATATCTTTGCCTGAAAGATAAAATACATCAGAATCTACTGAGACAATTCACACTTCTGCACAAAGCCACAACAGCACTAAGAATGTATATCTTTGTTAGCAAATAGGATCATTAGGGAGAAGGAAAAGGATAATCTCAGAAAGAGGCTCTCTCTTTCTCCTTCACTTTATTCTATCTAGGTTTTTCTACTGTTCTCATCAATGAAGTATCTGAGTAGCTTCCTCTAGTACATTAATAATATGACTCACATCTGTCATGGTAATATCTTTTATTGGACTAACTTCTGTTGGTGAAAGGAGTGCACAGAGTTCTCCTTCAGGTCCTTGAAAGGTTATTTCTTTCACCAACAGAAGTTGGTCCAACAGAAGATATTACCTCAGCTAGGGTGACCAGATGTCCTAAGTTTATAGGGACAGTCCAGATATTCGGGGTTTAGGCGCCTATCAATCCCACCCCACCCCCATCACGATTTTTCATACTCACTATCTGGTCACCCTATCCCTCACCCACCTTGTCTCTCTAATAGCCTCGGAATGACATGGGAGTTTGTTCTCCTGTCACAGACTGTCCCCTGAGAAAGCTCTATCTACTGCACAGACAAGCCTCATCCTTAGAGTAGAACACTTCATGGTGCCTGAGAAATAGGCCCTGTCAGCCACACCCCTAATCCCAGGGATTTACCTGATATTTTAGATATACTGGGCCCTGGCCACTGAGCCCCTGGAAGAGAAGGACTGCGACCTGGAACCTGACTTGATGTGTTCACGTTGCAGAAGTATGTACACAGTGTCGGAAGGCAAACAACAAACAACACTTCAATGGTCACTGAATGAGGGGCCTGTGGAAAAAAATACTACCATTGTGCAATTCAAGACTGTGTCAAAATGCACGTGCACAGTACTCAGACTCCCTGAATCCTGGCATTTCCAAACTTTCCATTGCTCAGTTTTGCAAACTTACTAATTGTTATTTTCATGCAGATTTTTATGTATTTGATGGGCGTCTAAAGATAATAATAATAATAATAAACAATAATCACAACGGGGTGGAGAAGCAGAAAAGTTTATTTGCAGCTGCAAAAAGGTACAGGGAGAATAGAATCTCCAATCCTGCACCCAGAGCAGGAAGTTACACAGGCTTTTATACATCCTTTTTCCCAGCATACCTATCCAATAGCAAGCTGCCCTTAGTATCCATATAGCAGCCAATCCAGTTCCCAGCTAGTGCCCTTGTTCTCTGTATCATTTGTTAAACTATACATAAAGCTGCTTTAGTCAGCATTGTTCTTCCATATCTGCCCTGTTTGGCCTTGTTTAGTTTCAGGCAGTCTGACTCTGCAACATATTGTTGCAGATCCTCAGCATAACTGCTGCGAGTGCCTCCAGGCGCGGGGGCCAAGGACACTTGGGCCTAGTATGCAGAGCTGCTGCGAGTGCTTCCAGGCGGGCGGGGGGGAGGGGGGGAAGGACACCTGGACCTAGTGCGAGGGGGCCTCATCGACACTTGTGGTCTTCCATCCCCTCAAGTTACCTAGTGGCCATGCCCCAGTGTCCCCACTGAACTCCCACATCTGAACTCCCAGCCAGAGCCCGTACGTGCTCCACCACTAGAGGCCCTGATGCAGCAAGCCACCCCATACAGCAAAACAAAACCACTTCCCACATGGCATTAGGATGGCAAACGATAATAGAGAAAGATGAGAACTTGCTATAACAGGGGTTCTCAAACTTCATTGCACCACGACCCCCTTCTGACAACAAAAATTACTTCGCGACCCCAGGAGGGAGAACCAAACCCTGAGCCCGCCCAAGCCCTAGCTCCCCCGGGCCAGAAGGGGCCAAAGTCAAAACCCAAGGGCTTCAGGCCCAGGCAGGGGGCGGGGGGAGCTGTAACCTGATCCCAGGGCTGAAGCCCAAGTCTCAGCCCTGCTGCCCAGGGCTCAGGCTTGGGCTTCAGCCCTGGGCCCAGGCAAGTCTAACTCCAGCCCTGGCGACCCTATTAAAAAGTCCACGCTACCTCTACCACTACCCGACCGCAGAAAACGTCTCATTGAAAAGCGGCTCTCTGACAAGGCCCCCTTTGTGCACCGGAAAGTGTTCTCAGCAGGATTCGAATTAAATCCCATTTCCTTTACCCTTTTTAGGAACACTAGTACAGCTGCTTCAGTCTCCAGAGTGCTTTAGAAGCATTCCCAAGAGCACCGGTGTGAGACAAGTCATCCCGTCGTACTCGTGGGGGAAAAGGCGGGCACACACAGCCTGACCCATTTCAGGCAAGTCACTTAATACTGAGAAAACTCTCTGGAGTCCTGCTAGAAGCTGCCGTTACGCAATAATGCTGAATTTACTCCATTTGCTTTTCCATGACAATCGTGTGATGCCACAAACCCAGGATAATGACACCATAGCAGGCTCAAATTCAAGGAGAGGAAGAACTGGGTTACAGTCTATGCATATATTTTATTCTCATGCAGAGACCCAATAACAACAATTGTATCTAACTCACTGATCCCCACTCCTCCAGCATCTGGACATCCCCTCACAGTCAGACCCCCCTGCTGAGCTCAATCTCCCCGCAACTCAACCCCCTCCCCCCACTGAGCCCCAACTACCTTCACCTGGACCCCCAATGCAGAATCCCATTACCTTTGCAGCCAGAACCCCCAACAAGCTCCTGGGCATCCAGATCACCCACTGAGCCGCCAGCTCCCAGATTGCCCCACACAGAACTCCCTCACCCCACAGTTGGATTCGTTCCAACTCGGATCCCGCCTTGTGAGCCTCCCTGTCCACACCTGGTGCACCTGGCATGGTGGGGTGTTTCTGGGGCAGACCCAATCCTTGCATTGTGTCAGGGTTGGGTACAGCCTCACCAGTGAGTCCGCGTCCCCTGGGGGCGGGGGGGGGGAGGAGGCGGCGGCTGCACAATGATCTCCCACCTCTGTGCAGCCAGTGGCTTGTGCTCTCCAATGCCATGCTGGAGCCTCCACATTTAATTAACAAATAAAATTTGCAGAATTTTAAAATATTGTGCGCAGAATTTTTCATTTTTGGGTGTAGAATGCCCTTAGCAGTACTGGGCGCACACCTACAAGGCAGTACCATGGCTGAAACAGAGCACTCCAACTAAAGGTACAGCAGCCATGATGCAGGTCCACTTCTGCTATTACAGATTCACACGCTGTCAAATTGCTGTGTTCAGCTGTACAACAAAAGGATTTCACCAGAGCTGACGTGATACCCCTACTCATGGTGATTTCCACAGCCACACAGGAGAACAAAACTTGTTTTCTAACCTCCTTCTATATGACACTAAGTCCCAGTTATCACTAGGCCCCTTCTCTACAAATCCCTTTAAATGCGTGGACCTCAAAATGCATACAATTGTTTCAAGAGCTCTAGTTCTCAATTACTGATATAAATTAAGCAACCTCATTTTCCTTTCTACAGTATGCAGAAGATTGTTTCCCCCCACCCCTTCCAAAACTTAGACATTTATTTCCGAATCAGCATGAATGAGATCTAGCATAAAGCACATTCCGGTTTCTGAGAGCTTGCCTAAATACCCATTTCTGTTCCCACTCTTTTGTCATTGACTTTAATGGAAGTGGATTGGGCCCTAAACTAATAATCTACATTGAATGCTCATCACTTAATCTCATAATTTAAAACCAAATTAAGCCCTCCCAACCTGATCACCATTGATTGAGGAAACAATTTAGATGCCAACTTGAAAAATCCCTTTCTAGAATACTAAAGAAAATAAATGCAAAGCCTAACTTTCCAGCTGAACCACTAGGAACTTTTATCCCATAAGGAATATTGGTTGTGAGCCAATTTTCAGTCTATTTTGCAAACCATTTTCATGAACTCTAGCCTAACCTACAATGAACAATGTATTACATATTTAGTGAAGATTAATTGTAAAGAGGTTCCTTGATCAATTTTACACTTATTCCATACAGACATTCAGTTTTAAATAATTTTAGCAGACAACTATATGGGTAAAGGACTTTTCAAGAAAAAACTTTTTTGAAAAAAAATCAGTCTTCATAAAAATGTCAGAACAAGATATCAAAGTGTCAAAACATTTCTAGAGACAAAAATATACCCAGGCCATCTTACAAAACCTCAGACAGCAATACGTTCGTCAGTCTCTCATAGCTTTACGTGAACAAATATTACAGTCAAATTATACGTCTCCTCCTGGCCCAGGTGAACCAAAATATGCTGTTTACTGTCCAATACCTTCACTTTACGTAAGCTTAAGCTTCCAATGAGAAGGTCAATTACTTGCTGGGATAATAAATGCCAAGGTTTTGCCTGATCCAGTCTTTGCAGCTCCAAGTACATCTTTACCTTGCAATGATAAGCCTATGGTCTGCCTCTGTATCTCAGTAACCATGCGATACTGTGCTTCTTGCAAACCTAGTATTTGGGAGAGAAAAAAAAAAGATTCTTACTTTTTGCCTTGGATAATGATACATTTTCCCATAAGGAAAAATACTGCAGGTGGCAACATTATCTTGGAACTCTGATATTTAAAAACAAAAACTCCTGAAACAGCCAATGAAGAAGACTGAGGAAAATTGGTCTTTGATTCAAATACTTTCCGAAGAACTGTTGGTGTACTTACCTTTCAGTGTTTTGTTTGACAATGGGAAATCTGAAAATCTTTCAATTTCATTTGGGCTGATCTGAAACAAAAGGATTTAATCAATGCTAGAATATAAGAATACCATGGGATTGAAATGATATCCTTTTCGTTTGCTGGTAACGTTGGTAGAATTTTTAGTGGGTTAATTCTAGGAGTACCTGGCAATCAACCGCAACCAGCTCACTGGAGGTAAAAGGTCTACACATAGGCATAGTTTGACTTCTACATTTGGGGGGCCAGCTTCAGTCAGGCCAACAGGACTCTGCATGGGGGGAGGGGGATGCGCAAATTCTACAACTGTCAAGGCCTGCAGTTTGGGGAGGAGGGGCAACCCTCCCACCCCACAAACTACACCCTTGCATCTACATGAGGTTTACCTAACCCTGACAATTTTTCCTAATCTAGACACATTTTAAAATGTGGAAAGTGGAGCAAAAGATGCACTTATCATGGCTCTCTTATGTACAGTAGCAGTTCAATCTAAGGTCTTCAGAGACATCCAATTGTAAGGATAATCTAAGATACATAATCAAGGTTTAAGCATTCCATATGCTGCTTGCCAAAAAGCCCAAGCCATGCCATGCAATTAAATGTTCATACTAAATAGATGATAAAACGATATCAAACCTAGGAGCAGAATTTCTCTAGATTTTTCTGAAGCTGTCCCACCACTGGGGACTCTCTGCTTCTCTCCCTCCCCCATCCCCAGGGCCCCTGTGCTTCCCCACTCCCACCCCTCGACTGACCTCTTCCTTGCCTGCCCACCCCCAGACACCCTAGTGCAGTGGAGGAAATAGACCGCAGGAGTTGGAGGAGGGCACCTGCATGGCGCAGCAGGTAAGAGCTCCAACTATGTGCCACGAACAGACCTCTGGTATGGAACTCGAGATGGGGGTGCCCCTCCACCCTCCCTAAATGGCAGTCCTGGCCAAGGCTCCCACGGCTTCCCCACAGCTGTTTGTGTCATCCCCACACCTTTGCAGGGCGGGTGCAGCAACAGGGGCAAGAGTCGCGCACTGGCTGTATGGAGGTGGGAGATCACCCTGAAGCCCCCCGCCTCCCCTGAGACATGGACTCAGAGGTGAGGCTGCACCCGACCCTGACACAGTGCCAGGGCTGAGCCTCTCCAGAAACATGCAGGGACTCTGCCCATCTGCACTGAGCTGTAATGTATCTACAGCCTGAAAAAGAAAACTCAGAGAGAAGGGAAGAAGCAGCTGATAGGGATGGGAGAGAATGGGGATGGACGGATGGAGAGAATGGTATTGGTTCCCTCTAACTAGACAGCAGGGATGGGTTTGTGTCTTGGAGAGAAGATGGTTTCCATTTTTCTCAGCAGACTGGGAAACCATCAAATTAAAGAGGCACTTTGTAGCCAAGTCTAACAGAAAAATGTGTGAGTCTCAAATAACATTCAGGGACAACACCTGAGCAGGAAGCCCTTCTCCTCCACCAGTAGTGAAGTAAAAGGGGTGGGATTTGGCGTTCCCACCATAGCACAGCCCTTGGACTCCACTGAGTAGGAAAGGAATCATTTGAAGCAAAGTCTGGTTAGTAGGTTTAGTCCTCTGGTTATTAGATGTGTGGTTGTGACTCTTGATAACACTTTATGATCATCTGGTGCCTTTTATCCAGAAGGATTTCAGTGCTTTACACATGGTATTATTTTATCCTTTGCTGAATTGCAGCCAGGCCTTGGATGGAACATGTCTGGCAACCTTCACTACATGTGGGGTGAAGCGCAGAGTAATCTATCTATTTGAGACTGCTGTGTGGGCATGAGTGTATGCTTTCCTCGATTAGGCTTGTTTCACTCTTGTGAGCAAAACCCATAATTGGTGGTGTATTCTTGTATTGGGTTTTGTCACGTTTGCGATGGAGCACACTATGAGACTGAGTACAGCAGCGATAAACTTTCTGTTATTACTAGGGCCCTACCAAAATTCACAGTCCATTCTGGTCAATTTCATGGCCATAGGATTTGAAAATAAGACAATTTCACATTTTCGGAAGTTTCCCCTGAAATTTCAGGCTGTTGTAATAGTGGGGGCCCCAAACCAAAAGGGGATGGGGGAGTGTTGCAAGGCTGCATTGCAGGATTGACACCCTCACTTCTGTGCTGCCTTCAGCAGGGATGGAGACCCCCTGCATCCAGACCTACCCCCACAGAGTCCCCCCTGCATCTGGATCTGTGCTGAGCTCCCCCTCCCTGCATCCAGACCCATGCTCTGACTAGCCCCCTGCACCTGGACCATCCCAAATGAGCCCCCCATCCCACTGAACCCCCGAGCACCTGGACCCTCATGCTGAGTCCTCAGCACCCAGCCTCCCCTGCTGACCCCCAACCACCTTCATCTGGACCCCCTGCATAGTCCCATTCCCCCTGCACCCGGAACCCTCACTTCTGAGTCCCGGCCTGCGACCAACACGCGCAAATTAGGGCCCGCGGGACCGGCCTGTCCGGCCCGCCTGAGCTCCCGGCCAAGGAGGCGAGCCCCGGCCCCTCCCCCGACCGCCCTCCCCCCATCTCCGCCCCATCCAATGCCCCCGGCTCCCTGACTCTGTCCACAAACCCCTGCCCCTCATCCAATCCCGCCCCCGCTCGCCGGAGCCGGTCCCGCCGCTGCAACGCTCCATGGCAGGAGCAGCGGGCAGAGGGCGAGCGGCTGCGGGGGAGGGGCCGGGGTTCGCTCCCCGGCTGGGAGCTCAGGCGGCCGGACAGGACGTGGGCAAACGACGTCTGGCCCGCAGGACCGTCCTGTCGAATCCCCGGCCCCTCCCCCGCTGCCTCCCCTCCCCCGGGGTGTGGATAGGGGACAGGGAGTGGGGGGGTTTGGGGTCCCGGGGGCAGTTAGGGTGCGGGGATCTCCGGAGGGGGCGGTCAGGGGACAGGGAGCAGGGGGCTGGATGGTTCGGGGATTCTGAGGGGGGCAGTCAGGGGGCGGGAAGTGGGAGGGGGTGGATAAGGGTGGGGGCCATGCTATTTGGGGAGGCCCAGCCTTCCCTACCCGGCCCTCCATACCATTTTACAAGCCCATGTGGCCCTCGGGCCAAAAAGTTTTCCCACTCCTGCCTTAGTGACACGGTGGGCCTGGCTCATGGCTCTGAGAGTGAAGGCGCAGCCTGGCCAGTTGGAAACTGGTCCATGAGATCTCTGTGCTTCTCTGAGCCATGTGGCTCCTGATCATCGTCAGCTCTCAGACACGCCAGCATGACCCCCGGTCTGAGTCCTGTAGGCCTAGAGAGCGCTAAGCCCCTGCTGTGCCCTGTGATTCTGCTGCAGAGAACGACAACCTCCGGCCTTCTCAGTGCAGCTCTCCCCTCTCCTGCCTGGGAGCTGACCCTTAAAGCACGCTTCCCCGGATTTGTATTAGGCGTGTTTTGTAGGTTGTGAAACTGAGGCACAGAGAGGCCAAATGACTCTCCCAAAGTCACAGAGGGAGTTGGTGGCAGAGCTGAGCATGACAACCTGGAGTCCTGGTCCCCTGCCCACCAGGGGAGATGGTGCTCCACAACCCCCCGTGTCTTATCTGGTTTGACCTACATGGTTCCAGAGAAGGCCTGGCTGTTCATCTGCCTTTGTCGGGGCAATGTGCATGAAAGGCCAGGATTCCCTGAGCCTGGGAGGGAATCTGTTACCCTGAGTAATGGTGGGGCAGAAGGGGATTGAAGGCCAGAGCCTGAGAGGTGAGAGTCGAGAGGCTGCTCCCCTGTGTCCACTGCTAACTCTCCCCCTTGAGCGTGTTGCTTTGGGCCAGGTCTGGCAGAGCTGCACCCAGTAGCGGGTTTGCGGTGGCCGTGGCGTCTCCGATGAAAGGCCGAGTATTAATAACAGGTGCCCACCATACCGGCGAGCTGCCTGACTGCCAGCGTCACACCAGTGCTGCTGCCGAGCTCTGCTGTGGGTCCAGGGCCAGGAAACGTGCTCGGGAACGGGCATTCGTGCAGCCCGCGGAGCTAACCTAGGGGCGGCTGTGTGTGAGGAGCCCAGCTTGGCTGTGCCAGGCCCCCTGTGTCCTAGTGCATGGGCAGCAATGCGGACGCACTGACGGCCAGGCGAGAGCAGAGCCTGGGTATTCGGGCTGCTGCTCACAGCTGGTGTGGACACGCTGCCTCCTTTGCTATGCGAGAGACATGCCTGGCACTTCCCATGCCAGACGCCCTGCGCAGCTCTCAGCAGGAGCCCGGCCTTGACACCCTGCTGCAGCTGCATTGCCTGCTCCTGCTGCTGCTGGAAGGGCAGATGCTGGTTCCTGATGGGGAGCATCTGGCAGTGCCCGTTCTCCTGGGGCCAGTCACCAGGGCAAAGTGTACTTGGCAACGAATTGAAAAGAGAAAATGGCAGAATGAATGCCAAGCCGGATACCAGTGCTTCTGGGAATGCCAGCCTGGGCCCCCAACTCCAGCTAAGGAGGGTGGCAGATCTCCTGCCTTCAGAAGCCTGTCTGTGGCCAACTCCCCCTTCTGTCTGAACAGCGGCATGCAAGCTGTCAGCCCCTCTGGGGGTGCAGTCAGCGTCCATCTCACAGTTGTCTTGTGGCTGATCTGCCCAGTGTGGGGGCTGCTTTATTGGGGCATTGAGTTCCCTCCTTTGCCCGGCACCAGCTCTCACTAAGGCTGTTGGCTTTCTGGAGCATCCTCCTTTGCATCTAGCTTGCAGCCGAAGGCACAAACCTCGTGCACAGGAGCAAGTTGACACCTCACTGCCTCCCACCGGGCATTGCCATCCTGTGCAGGGGTGAGGTCACTCCCTGAGCAGTTCTCTTCACAGGTCGCTGCTCCCCACTTGGAGTCTCTTTTTCGCATTGCCCTTCTCAGCTAATGTGTTGTGTGTGGACACAGCCGCTAATGTGAACAAAGACCTGGACCCTGCAGCTCCAGGCCAGGCCACGATTGTAGAGATGCCATCAGCGTGGGGCTCGCACCGGCTGCTGGGCAAGAGGGACCCTGGCTTTGATTCCACCTGGCAGTTCCTGTGGTCCTAGACAGCAGCAAGTTCAGGAGAGTGGGTGTTCTGCACTTGTTAGACTCTGCACTGAGCTCTGGGAGCGGACGGGGAGAGTGGGTGGAGGGGGGGGCTATGTCTACACTGCAGTGAACCCCACAGCTGGCCTGGGTCAGCTGACTTGGGCTGAGGGGCTATAAAACTGCTGGCTGGGGGACCTGTGCTCTGCTTCCCTGCAGAGAGGTGGGGGAAATCTCCTCCTCGGTTGCTAGGTGTGACTGCCCTGGCTTTTGGGCCTCCCCTTGTCTTTTCAGATCCTCCACTGACACGGGTCAGTTTCAACCAGTCCTTAATGACCCATTCATTCAACTTCAGACAGCGTGACCCAACACCTCTTAAGAACGGCCATACAGGGTCAGACCAAAGGTCCATCCAGCCCGTATCCTGTCTTCCAGCAGTGCCAAGGTGCTGGAACTAGGAGTGCTGGGGGTGTGGCAGAACCCTCTTGCTTGAAGTGGTTTCCCTCATATAGTGCATTTAGTTTTGTTCAGTGGCTTTGAGCACCTCCACTATAAAAATGGTGCCAATGCCCCTACAGCAGTGGCCAGTGCCAGACGCTTCAGAGAGAATGACCAGAAGAAGGCAATTTCGAGTGATCTGTCCCCATCATCCAGTCCCAGGTTCTGGTGTTCGGTGGTTTAGGGACACCCAGAGCACGGGGTTGCATCCCTGACCATCTTGGCTAATAGTCATGGATGGACCTGTCCTCCAGGAACTTCTCTCATTCTTTTTGAACCCAGCTGTATTTCTGGCCTTCACAACATCCCCTGCCAATGAGTTCAACAGCTTGTCTGTGCACTGTGAAGAAGTACTTCCTTATGGTAGTTTTAACCCACTGCCGATAAATTTCATTGGGTGACCCCCTGGTTCTTCTGACACGTGAAGAGAGAACGAACATTTCCTTCTTCATTCTTTTCACACCACTCGTGATTTTATAGACCTCCCGTCGTTGTCAATTTTTCCAAGCTTGTGAAAAGTCCCAGTCTTTTTAATTTCCCCTCCTACGGGAAGCTGTTCTACCCCCTTCATCATTTTTCTTGCCCTTCTCGGTACCCTTTCCAACTCTAAGATACCTTTTTTGAGATGGGTCAATCATCTGTGCATAGTATACAACTTGTGGGCATACCATGGATTTATATAGAGACATTATGGCATCTTCTGTCTCATTATCTATCCCTTTCCTAATGGTTGCTAACATTCTGTTCGCTTTTTTGACTGCTGCTGCACACTGAGCAGATGCTTTCAGAGAACTATCCACAGTGAGCCCAGGATCTTTCTTGAGTGGTAACAGCTCATCATTGATATGATAAACCCCTCTCATTTTATATGTATTGTGGGGATTATGTTTTCCAATGAGCATTACTTTGCACTTACCAACATGGAATTTCATCTGCCATTTTGTTGCCCAGTCACCCAGTTGTCTGAGATGCCTTTGTAATTCTTCATGGTCTGCTTTGGACTTATCTGTCTTGAGTAAGTTTCTATCATTTGCACTTTTTGCCACATCACCATTTACCCCCTTTTCTAGATCATTTATGAATATGTTGAACATCACTAGTCCCCGTACAGATCCCTGGGGGACACCACTGTTTACCTCTCTCCATTCTGAATATTGACCATTTATTCCTATCCTTTGCTTCCTGTCTTTTAAGTTACTGATCCATGAGAGGACTTTCCCTCTTATCCCGTGAGTGCTTACTTTGCTTAGGACCCCCACCAAAGCCTCTTTGTCAAAGGCTTTCTGAAAGTCCAGAAACCTCATGTCTCCTGCTTTGCCCCATGGGCATTTTAACCCTCTGGACCCATTGGGTAACAGTGTGAAGTGCAGAGGGAAACTGAGGCATGCATAGAATTAATTAAAAATATTACAGAAAATTCCCACTTTATTATGCTCTGGTAGGTTTTAAACCTGATGCTGCACATGGAAATGTGTCCAACTGTCTCTCAGGCATGGGCCATGCCCCTTGTGTGCTCCTTTCTCCCCAATATCACACTTGTGACAGAGTGCTCCTAAGCAGGGCACAGCTGGGCACCTGGGAACAGAGCTGAGCCTCCCCTGAGCACAGCCAAGGTCACTGACTCTCAGGAGAACTGGTGGCTTTCTTAAAGTCCCAGCTCCTGGAGTCATGTGAATTTGTGAGAATTCCAGTTTTTGCTTAGCCAATGAAGTCAGTGTCTAGCGCTCATGGCTGGGGAGCACAGTCCAGCAGCTCCATGGAGAGATGAATAAAGAATCCAAACTGATCAGTTTTGTAATCCCATGATTTTGGGGGCCTCACTTCTGAGCTCTGAAGCTGGTGACGCTGCATAGATGGTGGGCTCTATGTGCCTATTAGCTCCAAAGTACGCTAGCAACAACCAGCACAGAGATGTCCTCTGAAGTAGCTGACAGTGTTAATGAGGGGAGCTGCAAGGCTTAGCTGAGCCACTGGGTGGGAAAGGGTGAGTTGTGGGGTGGGATGCTGGGTGGGGCAGGGCAGGCTGGAGAGAGTGAGGTGGCAAGTGGGGAAGACTGATTAGGCGACGGAGGGAAGGCTGGCTGAGGGTGTCAGGGAAGGCTTGTGGGGAAGGGGGTGGGGCGGTGGCAGCAGCAGGTGCTGGAAGGAGGGTGGCAGGCACTGGGTGGGAAGTTGAGGGGGTGTTGGTTGCGGGAGGCTGGGTTGGGGGAAGCAGGTGCTGCGTGGGAAAAATTGGGGGGCTGAGACATGGGGGGCATGGGCGGTGGGCTAGGAGGCGCAAAGGCTAGGCTGGGATTGGCAGATGCCTGGCAGGGAAGGCTGGGCTGGTGGGGTGGGGAAGGCCACGGGCACTTTGCTTGGCCTTTCCACACAGCATCTGTCTGTCCAGCCCCGTTATCAGGGCGTGGCCTCGCTTGCTGATCAGTCTTCAGAGGCTGTTGCTGCAGTGCAAAGGCAATCAAGAGCTGGATTAACCTGACTGCTTCTGCTCCATGCCTCAGTGGGCATCCTGCATGAGAGCCGGCAGAGGGACCCTTGCATCCTTAGCAAAGCTCCCTGCCAAGGGGTTCTCCCAGGCAGCCTTTCCTTCTGTGCCAGAGCTTTGGGGTGAGAGGAGATGGCTGCCCTGGCAGGAATCTGGGGTGAGAGGAGATGGCTGCCCTGGCACGAATCTGCGTCCCATTGATCCAACACCCTTTGTCCCTTGGGTGGCTGTTAACATCATCACGGGCTCGTCTGTGAGCCTGTGTGGGATAGAGGGCGGCTGCAGTTCATTGATCCCTCACCCTCGTTATCTGTAGCCTCTTCCTGGCCGATAAGGGGGCTCGAGGGTGAGGGCAGGGCGGGGCCTGGAGCCTGAGCTTTGGCAACCTGCCACCGACTGCCATGCCGGTGTTACGGTAACACCAGGACTCTGATTTGAACTCTGCTTCATGCTGTCACCTTGGGCCTGGAGCTTCGCCACCTGGCGTTCGCCTGAAGGTGGCGAGTGGTTTTCTTCTAATGTCTGAGCCAAATCGGTGCAGCTGTTTGAGTCCCACAAGGTGGGTCTCTACGCTGTGATGTGGAGAATGAACTCTGCGGGTGGGGCAAGGGCTCTGCTGCTGGGGCAGCGGGGGCCTACTCGCCAGGCCAGTTCTCTAAAGTCAGCCCTTGTATCTTAAGAACATAAGTGTAACCTTTCTGCCTGTCAGAGTTGGCAGCAACAAGGGCCGGGTTCAGTATCTAGGGGTTCCATTCCAATAACACAATGGAAAACCGGCTCGAGCCCCCACCCAGTGACCTGGGACAAATATATACCACCCCCGCTGGGCGCCTCCATGAGGCAATATTTCCCCTCTCGCAAGCACAGAGTCTGAGTGTAGCAAAAAGCCTTTTAATAACAGAGAGAAACAATGTGGCATTATGTTGGGGAAACACCACCAACAGGATTCATAACACAACCCATGAGCCAAAACCCCACCCCAAGCAAATTGGGGCATGTCCTTTCCCTTTGGTTCTTGAGTTCAGCAACTCAAAATCACCCAAAATCCCGAAAGTCCAACGACCCAAAAGTCTCTGTCCCTGGTCAGGGCAGCCCCAGAGTTCAAAAGTTTATCTGCAGAGTTTTACCTCCCAACCTGGGTGGAGACTGGGGTTAAGGGGCACCTTAAATGGTCCAAAGCTGATGGCCCCACCTCTCCATGGGGCTCTGCTTTGCCAGCCACCCCATGAGTTGCTCTCGGCATCCAACAAACTGCTCTGCTCCCCGAGCCGCTCTGCTCCGCTCGCCATCCCGCAACTGCTCCACCATATGTCTTCAGCCTCCCCCACTACTTAACACAACACTCAGTGATTTCAGCTCTTAGTAAGTTTAGCTCTTTCATGATTTCAGCTTCTAGTAGGGGAGCCTCAGTGTGGGTGCACCATTAGCCCAAAGTGAATTCAGCTCAGCAGCCTGTAACTAGACTCCTAATGGAATCAAAATTATAGTGGAAAGAGGAAGAAGTGCAATTAGCATGTAAGGCCCTCACGAAAGGCGGGGGGGGGCGCATACCACCAAGTATTAATACCTGTCCCCAGCCTCTCTCCCTTCACAGAGTTTTGGAACCCATGTTCCTTGCCTAGCGAGTGAAACTTAGTTGATGGAGAGTCCCTCCATCATAACAAAAGGCCAAGTACAGTTCCATTGTCCTTGATTCCCATAATCAGGGTAATAACAATTTATTCTTCCTGCCCCAATAACAGAGACAATGGGGATCCCACAGCAGCCAAAGTGACCATTTGGGCAGCTATGGCCTCATTCTAGGCGGGCTGGGTGTGCCTATGCAAATGAGATCGGCCCCTGAAGTTCTTTTCCACAACTTGCCACACCTCACCACCAGATGTCAGGGTGGAGCTCATCCCGATTCTGCTTCCGAGAGGAAAGTGATCAGGAACAGTCAGCATGGATTCACCAAGGGCAAGTCATGCCTGACTAAACTAATTGCCTTCTATGATGAGATAACTGGCTCTGTGGATGAGGGGAAAGCAGCGGATGTGTTATTCCTTGACTTTAGCAAAGCTTTTGACACGGTGTCCCACAGTATTCTTGCCAGCAAGTTAAAGAAGTATGGGCTGGATGAACGGACCATAAGGTGGATAGAAAGCTGGCTAGATTGTTGGGCTCAGTGGGTAGTGATCAATGGCTCCATGTCTAGTTGGCAGCCAGTATCAAGTGGAGTGCCCCAAGGGTCGGTCCTGGGGCCGGTTTTGTTCAGTATCTTCATTAATGATCTGGAGGATGGCATGGATTCGTGTTTGCAAGTTTGCAGATGACACTAAACTGGGAGGAGAAGTAGATAGGCTGGAGGGTAGGGATAGGATACAGAGGGACCTAGACAAGTTGGAGGATTGTGCCAAAAGAAATCTGACGAGGTTCAACAAGGACAAGTGCAGAGTCCTGCACTTCGGAGGGAAGAATCCCATGCACCGCTGCAGACTAGGGACAGAAAGGCTCGGCAGCAGTTCTGCAGAAAAGGACCTATGGGTTACAGTGGACGAGAAGCTGGATATGAGTCAGCAGTGTGCCCTTGTTGCCAAGAAGGCCAATGGCATTTTGGGATGTATAAGTAGGGGCATTGCCAGCAGATCGAGGGACGTGATCATTCCCCTCTACTCGACATTGGTGAGGCCTCATCTGGAGTACTGTGTCCAGTTTTGGGCCCCACACTACAAGAAAGATGTGAAAAAATTGGAAAATGTCCAGCGGAGGGCAACAAGAATGATTAGGGAACTGGAACATGTGACTTATGAGGAGAGGCTAAGGGAACTGGGATTGTTTAGTCTGCAGAAGAGAAGAAGGAGGGGGGGATTTGATAGCTGCTTTCAACTACCTGAAAGGGGGTTCCAAAGAGGATGGCTCTAGACTGTTCTCTGTGGTAGCTGATGACAGAACAAGGAGTAATGGTCTCCAGTTGCAGTGGGGGAGGTTTAGGTTGGATATTAAGAAAAACTTTTTCACTAGGAGGGTGGTGAAGCACTGGAATGGGTTACCTAGGGAGGTGGTGGAATCTCCTTCCTTAGAGGTTTTTAAGGTCAGGCTTGACAAAGCCCTGGCTGGGATGATTTAGTTGGGGATTGGTCCTGCTTTGAGCAGGGGGTTGGACTAAATGACCTCCTGAGGTCCCTTCCAACCCCGATATTCTATGATAAGTCTCTGCCTGCGCTAGAGCTTAAGTCTTTGCAGTTAATGTAACCCTTCTGAAACAGGAGGGAAGTTACTCAATGTTCCAGCTGAGGCCACGTCTATATTGGGAGCATTTTGCCAATACAGGTAAACTAGTGTGGACATAGAAGAGCACTACTGTCCCCCACTTAATGAAGAGCCTTTACCCTTAGAAAAGAGCAAGAATACAAAGAGGACGAACCCACTGCTCAGGCTTGCTCTGCATGGCTTTTCTATCACTATAGCGATGTTGGTGTGATTCCTAACCAATACCATCATACCAGGACATCATCTTAACACGTGGATGTGCTTATACCAGTACAACTAATATACACTAGCACTGGAGAGCTTAAAATAAGATACTAGACTGAGAGGACAAAAGAAAGGAGCAGATTCTCCTCTTAAATATACAGCATTCTCGCCCAGGATAGAAGACTGAGAAGAGGGACTTGCAGACAGATGTACACTGAATAGAGTTATTAGCAATATAAAAAAAGATGGCTTAGCAGCTCTCCTGCTCTGATTGCAAAGTAAAGAATTAACTGCAACATCAGATCACTTCTGCTTTGGCCAGCCAGAAGGCATCCATCTAACACTGGCTGCATTTGCTCCATGGCCTGTATTGGGAAGTAAATACCCTGGTCCCATGAGTGAACTGTTGGAAGAGAATAGGATCCCATCACTGAGCTAGGTATTCTGAAGAACCTGTTTCGCCTTTCTTCAGGGTAAATGCACTGATCTGAAGGGCATGACTAAATATGAACGGGATGCTTTTATGAAGTGGTAAATGGATGAGCGATATAAATATGAAATAAAGACGGCTTCTTCCAGCCTAATAGCAAGTGAATGCATCCTTCTAGCAAAAGGCAGCACAGCGTACTGAGCTCACCATGCATTAGCATTTACAAAAATATGATTTCCCAAGTGCATTAGAGACCTTAACATCCCATCCTACCTTCCTGCACTTTATAAGATGATAGGGAAACCAACAGGCCCTGATTTGATGATAGTTATCATAGGGACATTGTATTAACCTCTCCGGATCCAAAGCATCAACTGGAAGAGAAGGAATAAAAAGACAAAAGAAAACATTCTGTAAAACAAGATCTAAGTTCATCATCAACACAATTAACAAGAGTGGAAACATACTAGCTACTGGAGCTGCCCTCTAACGGGGTTAAGCCATCAATTTTTAATAGCCGAGACAAAAATGCTAAACTGCTAAGTCGGCACTCACTGTGTGTACCCAACCAAATTCACTTCGGATTTTGGGTGAGTGGAATGTTCAATTAAAAATGAGGAAAGCGCAATCAGTAGGGCAGAGTGGCCAGTACATATTAATGACTATACTTATGCAGAACAGTGAGCTGGAAATAAACATTACTATAAAACCCCTTGAAGCTACCAAATTAGCTAGTTGTTCAGCAGTGAAATGCTAAGGATTGGCAGAAGCACGGCATTCTGAAGTAAATCCTTTTGCATTTACCTTCAGACTCCAAGGCCATCTCTGCTGGATTAAGAAAAAAATCAAACTCAAACAAACATGTCTGGAGTTAAGGATGCAATTTGCAGTACAGTGCACTTGGCCCTGTAAAGTGCAGAGGTTGGCAGGTGCTTAAGAGCCCAACACTCACTGAACATAGTGAGGGGCTAAGTCACAGGCACTTTTTGAAAATGTTCCCTCCTAGTCCATACTATGACTCAGAGACAGGCACGAATCACCTTAATCACTTAACAGTTACACAGAAGGGACAAGGTAGGGGAGGACCAACTTCTGATAGTGAGAGACACAAGCTTTCAAGCATACATAGACCGCTTCTTCAGGATTCAGTTTGTGTCCGTGCAGCAGCTTTCTTGCCATCACAAATGTGTCTCCCCTCACACCTTCCATGCTATTTATCCACGTTTGTATCAATGTACAGAGGGCATGCACAGAAGGAACATGGGCCAATGGACTGTGGGAGGTTTTCTAGATAGCTGGAAGTAAGGAGGATGGGCCAGATTGATTACATAAATCAGTATTTTTCAAACTTTTTGATACCAGGGACCAGCTTAGAATCATTGAATATCAGGGTTGGAAGGGACCTCAGGAGGTCATCTAGTCCAACCCCCTGCTCAGCACAAGACCAACACCAACTAAATCATCCAAGCCAAGACTTTGTCAAGCCGGGCCTTAAAAACCTCTAAGGATGGAGTTTCCACCATCTCCCTAGGTAACCCATTCCAGTGTTTCACCACCCTCCTAGTGAAATAGTGTTTCCTAATATCCAACCTAGACCTCCCCCACTGCAACTTGAGACCATTGCTTCTTGTTCTGTCATCTGCCACCACTTTGAACAGCCTAGCTCCATCCTCTTTGGAACCCCCTTTCAGGTAGTTAAAGGCTGCTATCAAATTCCCCCTCACTCTTCTCTTCTGCAGACTAAATAACCCCAGTTCCCTCAGCCTCTCCTCATAAGGCATGTGCCCCAGCTCCTTAATAATTTCCGTTGCCCTCCGCTGGACTCCCTCCAATTTGTCCACATCCTTTCTCTAGTGGGGGGACCGAAACTGGACGCAACACTCCAGGTGTGGCCTCACCAGTGCCAAATGGAGGGGAATAACCACTTCCCTCAATCTGCTGGCAATGCTCCTACTAATACAGCTCAATATACCATTGGCCTTCTTGGCAACAAGGGCACACTGCTGACTCCTATCCAGCTCCTCATCCACTGTAATCCCCAGGTCCTTTTCTGCAGAACTGCTGCTTAGCCAGTTGGTCCCCTGTCTGTAGCAGTGCATGGGATTTCCTTCCTTCCTTCCTTCCTTCCTTCCTTCCTTCCTAAGTGCAGAACTCTGCACTTGTCCTTGTTGAACCTTATCAGATTTCTCTTGGCCCAATCCTCCAATTTGTCTAGGTCACTCTGGACCTTTCCCTACCCTCCAGTGTATCTACTTCTCCTCCCAGTTTAGTGTCACAAATGGCTACTTGTGATGAAGTGGAAAGTGTCTTAGTGTTTGTATGAATACTGTGCACACCTCAGTTTTCCCTATGTGTTGCACAAGTATCTAGGTGGTGGGATAAGGGTGTGTGACCTTTGCAGATACCCCGAGAGGGAAGGTGCAAGTGCCTTCTAGCTCCCTGGGCCCAGACAATAGATGTATCTTGGCAACTGATTGCCGGGCCGCATCCTCTGCAAGAGCCAGCTGGAGGAATTGGAGAACAAAGGGAGGTGGAGGCCAGGTGACCGGTTTGCCTGGGGAACAGCATACAGGATGGAGGAGGGGCAACTGGGTGTGACTGAAGGTGGGCTGCTGGAGGCTGGTCAGACTCCTGGTTTGGGACTCAGGAGGACAGCCCATGGCTCTGGGTCTCCTCAAGATGAACTTTGCTGTAACTTCCTGCTTTCTGTGCTAACAAGATTCTGCTCTATGCTGTGTTCCAGACGACTAATAAACCCTTCTGTTTTACACCGCTGGCTGAAAGTCACTCCTGACTGCTGAAGTCGGGGGTGCATGGCCCCTTTGGAGGGCGTGTAAGGTTTCCCCAGGTATCCTATTCAGGTGGCTCACTGCAGGGAGCTTATGGCGTGAGACAGGGATGCTGAATGCTCCGAGGTCAGACCAAGGAGAAGCTGAAGCCCAGGAGGCTTGTCCTAGTGAGAGTGTGCCCCGAGGGATAGTCACACTGCAAGAGGGTCCTGGTCCGGGGGCTAGTCTTCACCAGACTCACTGCAGCTGCGCTAATGTAGGGCAGTAGTGTAAACGCACTATGAAGACCAGAGAGCGCTTTCCTGTCAGCATAATTACTCCACCTCAGCGAAAGGTGGAAGCTATGACAGAATGAGAGTGTGTCCCACTGACTTAGCGCCGGTGCGGACAGCTCGGGGGGTGGCTTTTTCATATCCGTGACCGACATAAGTTACATCAACTTAAGCGGAAGCATAGACAAGCCCTGAACTTCATTCAGTGGTTCCAGAGCACCAAGCCCGTGCATCCATGAACTACTATGGGGGGAAAAAGTCCCCAATGCCTCAAACCAACACCGTATATCTGGCTATGCCTCTGGAGAGGGCAGCACCCTTACCTGACCATGGTACTAATTAGGGCTGTCAATTAATCACAGTTAACTCACGCGATTAACTCAAAAAAAATTATTAAAAAAATGAATCGCACAGTTACATTTCAATTGGTATTCTATTGCGTATTACACATTTGTGGATGTTTTCTACATTTTCAAATATATTGATTTCAGTTACAACACAGAATACAAAAGGTACAGTGCTCACTCCATTCTATTTATTGCAAATATTTGCACTGTAAAAATGATAAACAAAAGAAATCCCATTTTTCAATTCACCTCATACAAGTACTGAAGTGCAATCTCTTTATCGTGAAAGTGCAACTTACAAATGTAGATTTTTTTGTTACATAACTGCACCCAAAAACAAACCAATGTAAAACTTTAGACCTTACAAGTCTACTCACTCCTACTTCTCGTTCAGTCAATCACAGAGAGAAACAAGTCTGTTGACATTTATGGGAGATATGCTGCCCACTTCTTATTCACAATGTCACCTGAAAGTGAGAACAGGCGTTTGTATGGCACTTTTGTAGCTGGCATTGCAAGGTATTTACATGCCAGAGATGCTGAACATTCGTATGCCCCTTCCTGCCTCGGCCACTGTTCCAGAGGACGTGCTTCCATGCGGATGGCACTTGTTAAAAAAATTATGGGTTAAATAACGTGTGACTGAACTCCTTGGGGGAGAGCGGTGCCCCCCCTGCACTGTTTCACCGCACGCTGCCACAGATTTCCTGTTATAGCAGTCGCGGATGATGACCCAGCAAATGATGTTCATTTGAAGAACACTTTCACTGCAGATCTGACCAAACACAAAGAAGGTACCAATCTGAGATTTCTAAAGATAGCTCCAGTACTCGACCCAAGGTTTAAGAATCTGAAGTGCCTTCCAAAATCTGAGAGGGTCGAGGTGTGGAGCATGCTTTCAGAAGTCTTAAAAGAGCAATACTCCAATGTGGAAATTACAGATCCAAACCACCAAAAGAGAAAATCAACCTTCTGCTGGTGGTATCCAACTCAGATGATGAAAGTGAACATGTGTTGGGCCACACTGCTTTGGATCGTTATTGAGCAGAACTCATCATCAGCATGGATACATTATCTCCTGCAAATGTAAACAAACTTGTTTGTCTTAGCAATTGGCTGAACAAGAAGTAAGACTGAGTGTACTTGTAGGCTCTAAAGTTTTACATTGTTTTGTCTGAGAATGCAATTTTTTTGTACATAATTCTACATTTGTGAGTTCTACTTTCATGATAAAGAGATTGCACTATATTGCTTGTATTAGGTCAAGTGAAAAACACTATTTCTTTGGTTTTTTTGTACTGTAAAAATATTTGTAATAAAAAATAAATATAAGTGAGCACTGTACACTTTGTATTCTGTGTTGTAATTGAAATAAATATGTTTGAAAATGTAGAAAACATCCACAAATATTTAAATGGTATTCTATTATTTTTAAGTGCGTGATTACATTTTTTAATTGCTTGACAGCCCTAGTACTAACAGGATATTAACCATGTTGCGTCTGTAGCAAAACGCATTTTGGAGCCAGCCACTGGTAATAAAGTCAATTATGAATTATGGCAAGGACAGGGCCTTAATAAGAACAGTCACTTCACTGGGATGATCCCCAGGAAACTGATTTAGGCCCTGGCTGCACAAGACATGACTGTAGCTTTATAACCAGTTTGTACCCCACACAGCAAATTTGATCTGCTAGTTGGATCCTCCATTTCTCCAGACCACAGACATGCTGCAGCTGGGGGACATAGTCCACTAGGTCAATGTGGGAACCCACAAACCATGATGCACACTGTGGAGGACTGCAAAATGGCAACTTCCTGGAGGTCTTCATGCCTTGAACATGACTGATAAGAAGGCTGCGGCACCTTAGAGACTAACCAATTTATTTGAGCATAAGCAGAATTAATATCATATTGCCTCTATATAAATCCACACTACATTCCTATCTTGAATACTGTGTGCAGATGTGGTCGCCCCATCTCAAAAAGATATCTTGGAAATGGAAAAGATACAGAAAGGGGCAACAAATATTATTAGGGGTATGGAACAGCTTCCTTATAAGAAGAGAGAAGACTGGAACTTTTCAGCTTGGAAAAGAGATGACTAAGGGGGTGAAAGTAACTAAGGAAGTGTTATTTCTGCTTCTCATAACACAAGAACTAGAGGTCATCAAATGAAATTAATAGGCAACAGGTTTAAAACAAACAAAAGGAAGTATTTCTTCACACAATGCACAGTCAACCTGTGGAACTCCTTGCAGAGTCCAGAGGAAGTTGTGAAAACCAAGACTATAACAGGGTTTAAAAAAGAACTAGATAAGTTCATGAATTAGTCAGGATGAGCAGGGATGCAAAACCAAGCTCTGAAGTGTACCTAGGCTCTATTTGCCAGAAGCTGGGAATGGGCCAACACTAGGTAAGGAGGAATTCTAGGCTACCCTGAGCTGTATGGTTATGACACTATCTGACCCCCCTGCTGGATCCCAAGGCCATAGAGCCATTCAGCCAAATGGATGGTATTGAGATGGGGGACTATGACCTGTTCAAACAGGCTTTGCTGCTGAAGTTTGAACTGACCCCCGAGGCGTACAGGAAACAATTCCGGGGTGTACGCAAGACCCCAGGTGTCACTTACAAGGAGGTCACCAATCTGCTGGGGGAATATCTCCATAGGTAGGGGAAGGGCACAGGGGCCACTACCACAGCGGAGGTGTGTAACCCGGTGGGGTTGGGGCAGCTGTATGACATCTGCCCTCCAGACCTGAAGATGTGGTTAGTGGACCGGAAGGCTAAAGATCTGTGCAGTGCAGGGGCACTAGTGGATGAGTTTGTGAACAGCAGATAGGGGGCAGGAGGGAGACTGGATGGAGCTGCAGGAGGATCCCTCCTTAGAGAAGCTGAGGGCCCTTGCTGGCCACAATGGTGCAGGATCCCAGGGGGAGGACCGCCGGGAGAGATTCCTGTGGGAGAAGGGATTCCTGTACCAGGAATGGGCTGGTTCAGGGCCAACTGAACCTTGGAAAGCCAGGAGGCAATTGGTGGTCCCCCAGAGGTACCACCACACCATTCCCCTTTCAGGGCATCTGACGCACCAGGCAGAGGCTGCTGCAGAACTTTTAGTGGCCCGGGGCCTTTGACGCCGTCCAACAGTATTGCAGGGCCTGGGACTCCTGCCAGAGGGTGGGGAAGGGCCAGGATAAGTGTAAAGCAGCTCTGAGACCTCTGCCCATCATAGAGGAGCCTTTCCAGAGGGTGGCCATGGACATAGTGGGGCCCCTCAGCAGGGCAACCCGGTCGGGGAAGAAATACATTCTGGTGGTGGTAGATTTCGCTATGCGCTACCCCGAGGCAGTGGCCATGTCGTCTATGGAGGCAGACACCGTGGCAGATGCGCTGCTCACCATTTTCAGCAGAGTGGGGTTCCCCCAGGAGGTCCTTACAGACCAGAGGTCCAACTTCATGTCAGTCAACCCTGCTCCAGTGCTTGTGGGAGAAGTGTGGGGTCCGACACACCTGGGCCTCGACATGTCACCCTCAGTCCAACGGGCTGGGGGAGAGGTTCAACGGGACCCTAAAGATGATGCTGAAAACCTTTATGGACCAGCACCCACAGGACTGGGAGAAGTATTTAACCCACCTGCTGCTCACATACAGGGAAGTGCCCCAGGAATCCACAGGGTTTTCCCCTTTCGAGTTGTTGTATAGGAGGAGGGTGAGGAGACCCTTCGACTTGATGAGGGACGAGTGCGGGGGGAAGGCCTCCCCCGATGGAGTATGTACTGACCTTTCTGGAAAAGCTCGCGGAGCTCATGGGCTTGGCCAGGGGAAACCTAGCCAGGGCACAGAGGAAGCAGAAGGTCTGGTACAACCGCTCAGCACGTGCCTGCTTCTAGGCTACCAGGGACCAGGAGATACTTCTCATCCCCATGAGGAAGCACAAGCTGCAAGCTGCCTGGGACGGCCCCTTCAAGGTCATCAGACAGGTAAATGAAGTGAAATATGTAGTGGAACTGTCCATCCGGGCACACCGCCACCGGGTGCACCATGTCAACATGATGAAGCCATACTGGGACAGGGAGAAGTTGGGGCTGGCTGGGTGTGGGCAGTGGGAGGAGAAGGGAGAGGATCCCCTGGTGGGACTCCTCCCTGAGGTGGGGGCTGACCCCTCGCTGGAATCAATTCTCCTCTCAGACCAGCTAACCCCTGCGCCACAGGCAGAGATCAGAGAGGTGCTGCCTTCACACCGGCAGCTGTTCTCCAGCCGGCCTGGGCTCACTAACCTGGCTGTTCACTGGGCGGAAACAGGAGCCAATCTTCCCATCAGGTGTTCCCCATTCAGGGTCACTAGGAAAACAGCCCAGGACCTGGAGAGAGAGGTTGGAGACATGCTGGCTTTAGGGGTGATCCAGCCGTCCTCCAGCCCCTGGGCCTCTCCCATGGTGCTGGTCCCCAAGAAGGACGGGTCGATCCGGTTCTGTGTGGATATGGGAAGTTCAGTGCCATCACCGTGTCCGATGCCTACCACCGATAAAATCTCTAGACAAGTTGGGGGGGCGCTGATGTGATGAGGTGGGACTGTTCTTAATGGTTCCTCTGAATAGTGTGGGGGTGCCTCAGTTTCCCTATGCAGTTCTTAAGTATCTAGGTGGTGGGATAAGGGTGTATGATCACTGCAGAGCCCTAGAGGGCAGGTGTGTGCAGGAGTCTGGACACAGAGAATGGCTGACACCCTGTTTCCTGGCCACTGATGGCCTGGGCCCTTCCCCCCTGCAGGGTGAGAGCTAAAGGGTTGGAGAACAAGGGAATCAGGTGACCTCCTGGCCCGGGAAAGGAACAAAGCCCAGAAGAGGAGGGGCTGGAGGGAGTTTCAGTTTGGGGCTGGCTGGGACATGGAGTGAAGGGCAGACGTGGTTGTCTGGCTCACTGCCCCCCAAAATGGACCCAGCTGAGGGGTCCTGTTCTCTGCACCTACAAGCTCTGTTTTAGACCATGTTCCTGTCGTTTAATAAACCTCTGTTTTACTGGCTGGCTGAGAGTCACATCTGACTGCAAAGTTGGGGTGGAGGACCCTCTGGCTTCCCCAGGAGCCCCGCCTGAGCGAACTCACTGTGGGAAGCGCACGGAGGGGCAGAGGATGCTGAATGCTCCGAGGTCAGACCCAGGAAGCTGTGTGAGCTGTGTGTCCTGCAGACAGTCTGCTCACAGACAGGAGACTTCCCCAGAGTCCTGACTGGCTTCATGGGAAGCAGTTCCAGAGCATCGTCCGGGGACTCCATGACAGCTATCAAATCCCCCCTCACTCTTCTCTTCTGCAGACAAAATAACCACAGTTCCCTCAGCCTCTCCCCATAAGTCACATGCCCCAGCTCCCTTCTCATTTTCATTGCCCTCCACTGGACTCTCTCCAATTTGTCCGCATCCTTTCTGTAGTGGGGGCCCAAAACTGGACGCAATACTCCAGATGAGGCCCTCACCAGTGCTGAATAGAGGGGAATAATCACTTCCCTCGATCTGTGGGCAATGCTCCTACTAATGCAGCCCAATATGCTGTTAGCCTTCTTGGCAACACGGGCACACTGCTGACTCATATCCAGCTTCTCATCTGCTGTAACCCCAGGTCCTTTTCTGCAGGTCCTTTTCACCAGTTCCTTATCCACCTTTCAATTCTCATAGTAGACCCCATCTTCTCCAATTGAACTAATAATTTCCCAATTGTATCAAATGCCTCACTGACATCCAGGTAGATTAGATCATTGGTTCTCAAACTGGGGGTCACAACCCGGTTAAGTGGGAGGGTCACGAGCCCCGACCCCAGCACGCGGCTGTAAGTTGCGAGCCCCGACCCCTGCGCCAGGCTGTCAGCTCCGACCCCTGTGTGGAGCTGCGCGGCTACGAGCCCCAACCCGGGCACACGGCTGTGGGTCCCGACCCCTGTGCTAGGCTGTGAGCCCTGACCCCGGTGTGCGGCTGTGAGTCCCGACCCCGACCCCTGCGCCGGGCTGTGAGCCACGACCCTGGTGTGCAGCTGTGAGTCCTGACCCCAACCCCTGGGCCGGGTTGTGAGCCCCGACCCCTACAAGGAATCATGGTTGTGAGCACCGACTCCAACCCCCATACAGGGCTGCAAGCCCAGACCCCAACCCTGGCCAGGAGCAGGGCTGTGATCCCTGAGTCCAACTGCCACATGGGGTTGCAAGTCCTGACCCCAACCAGGAGTGGGGCTATGAGCCCTGAGCTGGGGCATCCAGGAGGCTGTGAGCCCCGATCCCTGTAATGGGGTTTCAGGCGGAGCCCGGCCATGCTGAGGGTTATCAGCCGAGAGCACACACAGGGTTGTCAGCCCCGAGCCCCGCCACCCTCTGTGTTTTAGTCTTAATTTAAAAGCAGTGAGTAAAGGTAAATTCATTTTAAGCCATAGGGTTTAAATTTAGTATTTAACATAGTGTTAAATATCAAAAATGCGTTTTTAATTTTTAAGGGGGGGGTCGCACTCAGAGGCTTGGTGTTCGAAAGGGGTCACCAACACAAAAAGTTTGAGAACCACTGGATTAGATCTACTGCATTTCCTTTGTCTAAAACCTCAGTTATCTTCGCAGAGAAACAGATCAGGTTGGCCTGGCAGGACCCACCGATTGTAAAACCAGGTGATATTTTATCCCAGTTACCGTTCACCTCTTTGTCCTTCATTACTTTCTCTCTCAAAATTTGTCCCAAGACCTGGCAGACAGTTGAGGTCAAATTAAAAGGCCTGTAGATACCTGAACCACGTTTTTTTCCATTTCTTAAAAATAGGAACTATATTAGCAATTCTCCACTCCCCCGCCCCGAGTTTACAGAGTCATCAGAAATCCTTGCTATTGGGCTTGCAATTCCATGTGCCAGTCCCCTTACTCTGCATGGATGGAGCTTATGGGGTGCTAGGGGCTGCAGTTAGTGGGGTGGGAGGACCCTGTAGGGGGCACTCGCCCCTTCTAGTCTGTGCCGGCCCCAGCATAGTGCTCAATTTGTGCTATTTTGGGGGTTGTAAATCTAAGCTCCTGAGCACTTGTCACTAAGGAGCCCATGTGCAGTGCAGCCTGGTCATAGAATCATAGAATATCAGGGTTGGAAGGGAGCTCAGGAGGTCATCTAGTCCAACCCCCTGCTCAAAGCAGGGCCAATCCCCAATTTTTGCCCCAGATCCCTAAATGGCCCCCTCAAGGACTGAACTCACAACCCTGGGTTTAGCAAGCCAATGCTCAAACCACTGAGCTATCCCTTCCCCCTGGCTCCCTGGCCGAGATCCCCACGCTCTGTGCAGCACAGTGCAACTAGATGTGGGATTCTTCACTTGTTCTAATCTACTGTGCTGTGTGGCTGTTAAACAGCTGCTCCGTCCCACCCCAGAGGTGCCTGCATCTCAGTGCTGGGCAAAGGATCCCTGTATAAATAGCCCCTGTGCCCCACCCCAGAAGTGGCTACATCTCAACCCCAGGGATGAACTGAGTGACTGGAATACAAGTGACTCTAGTCCTGGGAGTGACCAGGGCTGCTGGGTCTCTTGCCAGGGAGGTGGGCAAGAGATTGGGGCCCTGAGGTGGTGCAAAGCCGGGGCCGAGATTCTTCTGGCCGTGGGAGCCCAGTGACTCAATCAGTGCCCTGCTCCCAGCCAGCCCTCCCCATTCACCGATCCCTTCGTGCCAGCCATGTCGCTCTGAGGCGCAGTAGGTGCCTCTCGATAGGTCACCTACAATCACACGGTTTCTTTTCGCTGTCTCAACTGGGCAGCGGGTAATGAGAGGTGGATAACGGATTCTCCAGGCCAGGACTACAGACCTGCTCCCCCGCTGCGCCAGGGATGCCCCACTGGTCCCATCTCTGCCCCAAGAGCCTCCCCCTGCAGTCCCTGGCAGGGAAGGGATTGCCCCACTGCCAGCGCCCAGCAGGCCTATGTGTGACATGAGTTTGGGGGTCTCAACCCCGTCCCTAGGGGGATGGGTCCATGCTCTGACGGGGATTAGCTGACAGCCAAGGACTGGCCAAGAGTGCCCTCCCCGCCTTCTCGGGCAGGGCAAGGGGTGGAGTCCAGAGTGATCTGCTGTGGGGCCCAGGCCCTCAGTCTCTGGGGCTGGCAGCACTGCCCCAGCGATGAACCTCCCCCAGGGGCAGGGAGCAGCTGCCGGGTCCAAAGCATCCCAGCAACCACTGGCCATTCGGCACCAGCCAGGGGAAGGTCTCGCACCCAGGCCATTCTGGATCAGAAGCGTGTGTGGGGAGATGGGAGCTGAACACGGACCCCTCTCCAAACTCCCAGCAGCCCCCAGGGCCTCGTCCCTGCGATCCCTCTACCGCCATGGGCACAGGGACCCTCAGCCAGCCCCCCCATAGGGCCCAACAGTGGGGAACCCAGCCCCTTACCTGGCTGGTCCCTCCCATGGCCTTGACGCTGGCCCCAGTTCAGCCCCGTTCCCCCACTCTGCAGGGCTCTGGAGAAACCTCCACTGGCAGCTTTGCAGCTGGCGCTCTGTGGCAGCTCCTGCCGAGGCCCCAGGGCCCAGGTCGGGCAGCGCTGCCCTCCCAGGGGGCTCGTTAGCCAGGGCCATGCAGAAGCCTAAGGCCCAAAGGCCAACCATGGCTCCCCAGCCGGGAGCGGGTTTCCTTGACACCTGGGTACCCCAGGGGGCCAGATCCTAAAGAGCAGGAGGGAAAGATGCAGAAAGAGGAGAGCTGTGCCCGGGGCCGTGGAGCGGGGGGATGGGACAGAGCGACGTTTAAACCAGAGGGGCGGAGGGCGCGCCCCATCTTCCTCAGAGCCCTGGGCTGGCCTGTGCCCCCTGGCCCCAGGGGTGGGGGCTGGAAAGTGACTTGCCTTGCCCCAGAGTGCCAAGGCCACTGGCTGTACCGGAGAGACAGGGCAGCTGCAGGAAACCGCCCCCCTCCCCCCCCCCCCCCCCCCCGAGCTGGGCTCCGTGGGGCCAGGATTCAGGCCTGGGGAGCTTTGGGCCTTGTGGAAGGGACTCCAGCACTGGGGAAAGGGCCAGCTTGACTGCCCCAGAGCCCAAGGCTTGCGTCACACCCCCATCCCCCACGCCAACGGCCCTGCCCTGAAGGGACCCATCTAGGGGCAGAGCGGAGCTCAGGCTCTAGCCCCCGCGTGCCAGTCCCACAGCCGGCAGGCAACGCGGGTGCTGTCCCAACAGGAACTGGACTGAGCCCCTCTCCACAGCCACCACCCACTGTCAGACACTGCTCCCCTGGGACAGATTCGAACCCGTGCCCCAGAGAGGAGAGACGCCCCCTACCCCCGCCAGCCCAGAATATTATTATTCATCTTACATAGCACTGTCCAGCAAAGCACTTCCCAAAGGAGGTCAGTGTCATCATCCCCACTGTACACATGGGGAAACTGAGGCAGAGGGTAGGGAAGGGATTTGCTCAAGGTCACCCAGTGGCAGAGCCAGACATAGACCTCCAGTCTGCTGCATCCCAGTTCAGTGCTTTACCCACTAGGCCACACTGCCTCCCTTGAATCATAGAATCATAGAATATCAGGGTTGGAAGGGACCTCAGGAGGTCATTTAGTCCAACCCCCTGCTCAAAGCAGGACCAATCCCCAATTAAATCATCCCAGCCAGGGCTTTGTCAAGCCTGACCTTAAAAACTTCTAAGGAAGGAGATTCTACCACCTCCCTAGGTAACGCATTCCAGTGTTTCACCACCCTCCTAGTGAAAAAGTTTTTCCTAATATCCAACCTAAACCTCCCCCACTGCAACTTGAGACCATTACTCCTTGTCCTGTCATCTTCTAAAAGAAGACTCTGTGGCCATAGCTCGGGAGCGGCTTTCCCTCCACGCACTGCCAGGGGAAGCCATGAGATGTTTAGTATTGTCTGTCCCAAGTGTGAGGAGGCACGAGCCACCCCGGGTCCCACACAGGTGCCTCTGTCCAGATGGCACGAAGGCCGAGTGGGCCCATCAGCTTTGGTGCCCCTCTTGCGCCCCAACATTCAGAAGTCACTAGTCAGGCCTCAAAATCATGAGATTTGCTTAAAAAATCACAAGATTTTAATATTTGTTTGCATTCTGGCGTGGCTGTGTTTGGGAGGTGCGAGGTCTGGGGCTTCTCCTCCACGCCGAGGGTGGGCACTTTATCTAACGAAAACGAAGATTCTTCGTTACTGATCCCATTCCAACTCACCCACTGCTGAGCTCACCATGCAATGATGGGCGTTGGCAACGCTGGCCATTTAAGGGTTAAAGTGTGACAGGGTGTTGGTCTACCCTGGCACTAGAAGGGCAGCAGGAAGAGCAGCAGCCCCACAATTGAGTTGCCTTGGAAATTTGGGGGTGTGTGTGGAACCCTTATGTTTTCACCCCTTGCAAAAAATTTTCAAAAGCCAAAAATGTCTATGTGTGTGTGTGTGTGGTTTTTTTCATCCCCTCCCATCCACTTTCCAGTGGCAAATGAGAAAAGGACAAAGGGCAGAGAAATGGGGGAGGGAGGGGTAATTTTTCAAAGGCTTTTTTTAAATTGCTCATCAAAAACCTGAAATGTTTAGAAAGAAGCAAATTTTTTCTTCAACACTGTCAAGAAAAAGGCCAATTTACCAACAAAAAAGCTCAGGCTTTAGTTAAAAAAGGAGCGAAAGAAGCAGGGCTGAAATAGGTACAGAATATAATGAAAGGAGGGGGGTGCTCCTATTTGCCCCCCCTTCACCTGCCCCAGTGTTACAAGAACAATGGGACGCTCTGTGAAAGCAAATGTCAAGGGAAGTTACATAGTTAGCCAGGGGAACTCACTGCCACTAGATGTCACTGACATTGCGAGCCTGGCAGGATTTAGACAAGGATGGTGGGGGTGTGGGAGCAAGGGTGTCAGGACAGAATTTAGAAAACAGGGCACAAGGCCACTGCTGACTGTCAGGATGAGGGAGATATGCCCCCGTCCCCCGAATGGCTAGGCAGCAGTTCTGCGGAAAAGGACCTAGGGGTGACAGTGGACGAGAAGCTGGATATGAGTCAGCAGTGTGCCCTTGTTGCCAAGGAGGCCAATGGCATTTTGGGATGTATAAGTAGGGGCATAGCGAGCAGATCGAGGGACGTGATCCTTCCCCTCTATTCGACATTGGTGAGGCCTCATCTGGAGTACTGTGTCCAGTTTTGGGCCCCACACTTCAAGAAGGATGTGGATAAATTGGAGAGAGTCCAGCGAAGGGCAACAAAAATGATTAGGGGACTGGAACACATGAGTTATGAGGAGAGGCTGAGGGAGCTGGGATTGTTTAGCCTGCAGAAGAGAAGAATGAGGGGGGATTTGATAGCTGCTTTTAACTACCTGAAAGGGGGTTCCAAAGAGGATGGCTCTAGACTGTTCTCAATGGTAGCAGATGACAGAACGAGGAGTAATGGTCTCAAGTTGCAGTGGGGGAGGTTTAGATTGGATATTAGGAAAAACTTTTTCACTAAGAGGGTGGTGAAACAGTGGAATGCGTTACCTAGGGAGGTGGTAGAATCTCCTTCCTTAGAGGTTTTTAAGGTCAGGCTTGACAAAGCCCTGGCTGGGATGATTTAACTGGGAATTGGTCCTGCTTTGAGCAGGGGGTTGGACTAGATGACCTTCTGGGGTCCCTTCCAACCCTGATATTCTATGATTCTATGATTCTATGACTGGTTATGTCATCATTAGCCACTAGAGGGGGTTCTTGCACTTTCCTCTGAAGTCGCTGGTGCTGGGGTGGCTGGCCCCATTGATCTGATTTGGGGAAGGAGGCAGCAGGGAGAGGGCAGGGTACTGGGCTAGATGGGTCCTGTGACGCTAGCAGACCAGGTGCCAGCTCATGCCCAGGCCTCACTGAACACTGACAAATGCAGAGCTTGACCCAGCCTGTGTGTTAGCCGTGTTAAAACAGCTGCTGATCAGCGTGTGTGGAGTGTTTCAACTTGTGGAATTGCTTGCAGGATTGATCTCTCCCATAACCTCTGTAGCCCGTGGTATAAAGTCAGAATGAATGTTTGCATCATAAACTTCTGTAACTGCTCTACACCACTGAGTTTGCAAGGCAGCTTACGTCCACCTAACACTGCGTCTACACTAAAATTTGACTCCCGCTGATGTAACTCACCTGCTTTGCCGACTTAATCATGCCACTTCCCCCAGTCAGCGTAGTTAGGTCAATGCAGTGTCAGTGTACATACTGCGTTGCTTACATCGACTGTCCCGCAATGCCCCACACTGACAGTACAATCGATACCACACACCACAGACACAAAGAGCCAGGTGTACACACACACAAGTGCTGTAACTACTGTGGCGGCTGCATGCAGGGCGATTTGATTTTGTAGTGTAGCCGTGGCCTGTGTAACTCCCCCAACAGGGGAGAAGCATGAATTAGTGTAAAGTGCTGGGCCTGCCCATTGAAACCAAACGAGCCATTGCGAAACATCTTACTGATTGCCTCTGTTGTTAGATATTTCACTGCATGTGTGTGTGTTCTCCCTGTGTGCTGCCCCAGCTCTGTGCAGACAGCCAGCACAGCAGACCTTGAGTGAACCGCCCAATGACCACAAGATCCGTTAAGGGACGAAGGCACCCGGCCAGGTTTATTGTTGACAAGGCATGCTAATAGCACCTGGCAGATTCTACGAGGATACTAAGACACGTATGCCTGTGACAATGGACACAGCTCAGTGAATGGCGGGACTTTCCATTGCCCCCTTGGCTGGACCAACACATTCTCTCAGAGATACCCTGATACAAACAAGCTGCCCCTCTGACTTAGATACTGCCCTCTGACCTGGCTAGTTATTGTCCATTTTTTTTTGTACATGTTGGTTTGATTAAAACATTTGTATTTATTACGTTGCTATTTGACCTTATCTTTTAGGAGGGCTCAGTGTGTTCCTGTTATCCTTGGGGAATGTTTTTGTGCCATTCTTGATATCGTGGTTTTTGTACCACGCTTCTGGAATGTGTTTCTGTGAGTCCTTTGTGGCGAGCACTGTCCAGGACTGCGCGTTTCTGCACGATCAGCGCTGGGCTGGCCAGATTCTGGGAACGTGCAAGTGGGCAGGGCCTGATGTTTGCTCACAGCAGGGAGAGGGGATACTGGGCTGGATGGGCCCTGTAGGAACCAGCCAGGCTGAGTTTCCTGCAGGGCAGAGGGAAGTGAGTGGGCCTCGTTAGATGCAGCCTGGGGGGCTGGCTGTGGTGAGGGGGTCTTGGGCTTTTGGGGGGTTCTCTGCAACAAGCTGTCTCTGTGACTGATGCTGATCACACTACGCTGCCCCCTTCTTAAAGCCCAGCCCAGCCCAGCCCAGCAGCTGGAGCCCACCCAGTAATTAGGAAATGAGATTTAATTTCAGGCAACAAAATGCCACGAAAGTGGCGGGTGAGCCGGCTTTGGGCTGTGAGGTAAGATGATAAGCAGCATCACACGGGCTGGTTGGTTGCATAATTGTGAACTTGGCTCAGGCTGGTCGCCTTCCCCACCCCCGCCCAGCCCTGGAGGTTGGGGGCCGACTCTGGGGAGGGCTGGGGAACGAGATGCTGGGTCCCTGCCCGGGAGAAGGGGTTTGCGCTGGGCATCATTCTGGGATTGCTCAGCCCCCAGCATGGCCTGGCCCAGGGCAGGGACCCAGCAGTCCATACCCACAAGGGATGGGCAGGTTGGGGACAGGGCTAGCTCAGCCTGGGTTTGGTGAACTCTGATCTTTAGACAATATTTCCCCTAGGGCCCATTGGATGCACCCGTACTGCCTACAGGGGGCACTGCTGCTGCATGGGGGTATCACCCACCCGCATCTCCTGCCTCCCACTGCCCCACCCCAAATCACCCCCTGGCACCTCCACCCATGCACTGTATACAGCTTGCAGTTACTGTAAACCTCTCCCCCTCCCTGCTACCCCCACTGCCTCCCCCCAGCCCTGCTGTAAGCCCCCCAAGTCACCCCGCTCTGCCCCAAACAATCTCCCTCCAGCAGGGTCTGCATGCAGGTCTCTGCAGGATGAGCTCTTCTGCAAGCCTGGTGCAGCTTCACCTGTCCCTGGGTCCCAGCTCCGCTCTAGTCATGATCCCCCCAATCCAGGCCCAAAGGTCTTGGGGGCCCTGGCACAGCTGGCACTGGGAGACAGGGGCATCTTGGCACCCCATTCCCACCAGCCCCCAGGGCTGGGACCAGCACAGTGATCAGCTCCCCCAGGCCCACTGCATGGGCTGATGCGTGCAGCCCTCTCCAGCTGCCCTCACCAGGGCCTGGGGCAGAGCATGGCAGAGCCAGGGCAGAGGGGCTGGGCCTGTCTGCTGGACCCACCCTCCCTCCTGGCACCGACCAGGCCCATGGCCAGCTGTCTCAGGCCTGCACCCCCCTCCTGCTTCTGGGGGCAGGCTGAGGGGTACAGTGTGTGTGGCTGGGGTGCCCCTTGCTCAAGGTGCAGGCCCGGGGTGCACACGGAGCCCCAGTGGCAGCCCAGCTGTAAGGGCAGCCATGGGGGGAGCTGGCGAGCCCACAGTCGGGCAGGTGTCTCCACCGGAGCTTTTTAATTCCGCGCCCCCAATTCGCCGCCCACCTGCCTGGCAGCCGCGCAGCAATTATCCAAATGGCTGTTAATTGCGGCTGATAATTCCCCACGGGGATCAGGGATGGAAAGCTCCGCAGCTGAGCAGATTGGGGCTGGGCCCAAGCAGCAGATCCCAGGTGCCAGGGTCTCTCACCCCGTCCACAGCAGGCACGCAGTGCTGGCCGTGCTGGTGTGCCCAGCAGGGAGACAGGAGCTGGCCCAGGGGGAGGGGAAACGGGGCCTGCTGGGCTCTACGGGACTGACCTGTGCCGGGGCACGTTCCCCAGCAGGCTGCGTGTGCAATTATTAGCAGGAGTATGGGGGGAGAGAAGGATGGGCAGAGCCAGGGGGGCTGGGAGGCAGGACTCCTGGGTTCTGTGCTGAGCTCTGGGAGGGGAGTAGGGTCATAATCATAGAGTCATAGAATCATAGAATATCAGGGTTGGAAGGGACCCCAGAAGGTCATCTAGTCCAACCCCCTGCTTGAAGCAGGACCAATTCCCAGTTAAATCATCCCAGCCAGGGCTTTGTCAAGCCTGACCTTAAAAACCTCTAAGGAAGGAGATTCTACCACCTCCCTAGGTAACGCATTCCAGTGTTTCACCACCCTCCTAGTGAAAAAGTTTTTCCTAATATCCAATCTAAACCTCCCCCACTGCAACTTGGGTCTAGGGGTTAGATCAGGGGCTGGGAGGCAGGACTCCTGGGTTCCATGCCCAGCTCTGCCCCCAAATCCATGTGAGTCACTCCCGCTCTGGGTGCCTGTTATTGAGGTTTCGTGTCACATGGGTGCTGCTGGGCATTTTCCAAGCCCCCTGGGGGGCTGGGATCGTCTTTTGCCAAGCCTGGGGCACTCTGAGGCTGGCAGGTGCTGGGGAGCCATGGCAGGGTGAGATGGGTAGGGGCACAGGAGGGGTGCAATGCAGAGTCTGGGCTGCAGGGGGGCGCATAGGCTGAGAGTGTCTGACCTGGCTGGTCCCCTCCTGCTGCGGAGAGGAACTGCATTTTCTCCCTCTGCCTGTCTCCCACCCAGGGCAGCCCCCAGCTGGGCTGGGAAGCAGCTGCCTGCCCTCCCGTGAACCAGCCAGGGGCACTGGGCTTGAAGGGGTGCTAGCCTAACGTGGCCTAGGCCAGGCCCAGATGATCACAAACAGGGCGCGCCCAGCCAGGCCATCCCTGCGCCGAACCTGGCTCAGCCCAGGCCCCAACCCATGGCTACATGGCCAAGTCAGTGCCCTCCAGCCCCCGGCCCTCCCCAGCTGCCTGCAATAGCTGTGCTGCTCCCCCCCCTCCACCCCTCCCGCCCCAACTGGCCTGGCTGGGACACCGCAGGTCAGGGCGGGAGGGGTCACAGGCAACCAGAGCAGTGACTCTGTGCATCCCGAAAACCTCCCAGGACCAGGGTAAGCTGGGTTTGGTCCTTGGCACAGCACAGCTCACAGGCCTGAAGCCTCCTTCCCACCTCATGGGGTGCGTGACCATGTGTGGCTGGCTGAGTGCCCCCTGGGCACCAAGGGAGCAGGGGATGGGCTGGGAGAGGGCAGGAGGGGTCACAGCCTGCGAGCAGATTGAGAGGAGAAGTTAGACAACCCCAACCCTCATGAGTGATGGGTCTGATCCCCCACCACGGTCACCCCTGCTCTGGGCCCTGATCCCCCATAATACTCCTCCGGGACCTGGGGCAGGTCCTTGACCTGGCACTGGTCTCTCACTGTCTCCAGCTGGTGGGGGTGGGGTTGCTGAGGGCGCTAACCCCCATGCCCAGTGACTACAGAGGCAGGACGAGTCTCCGAGCTGAGCCGGGGGAGCAGGGTGCGGGAAGGGTAGGAGAATGGGGCTCTCTCACAGCCCCTCCTTGGCTCCTTTCACCCTCCAACAAGGAGGGGGGTGGGGACACTGCCACTGCACCCCCAGCTGTTGGCACAGGCTAGAGGGTGCCAGAGGGGAGCCCTGGCCTGGCTGGTGGGACGAGCCTACACAGCTGCTCACACAATGCAGGTGCCAGCCAGGGCCCCAAGGGCTGGGGGCCAGCAGCAGCCGGGGTGGCGGGACCCTGGGGCAGCTCTAGGCACAGGAGGATGGAGGAGGTGGGGGTTGGGGCAAAGGCCAAGCCCTAGAGGGGGACCAAGGAGGCAGGTGTTCTGTCCCACATCTGAGAGGGAAGCAGGGGCTAGTGGTTAGAGCAGGGGCTGGGACGCAGAGGGCTGGGTTCCAGTGCTGATTCTGGGAGGGGCAGGGGCTGGGTGGGTATGGTTCCCTGTGGGGCCAGCCTGGGGGCTGGGCCCTGGTGCTCGCTCAGTGCCTGTCCCAACCCCACACTTGATGGGGATCCCATAGCTAGCTTGGGGGAACTCCTGAGGCTCCCTCCTGGTCCCCCTGGCACACGGACCAGAGGCAGAACAAGGCACTAGGAGCAGGGGGACACAGGGAACTGTGGAGGTTCTGGGGCACGGCTGGGTGAGCCAGCACTGCACCAGCAGGGGGCGACCACAGGCCAGAGCAGAGCTGCCCCCAGGCCCTGGTCCAACAGTGAAAGGAGCAGCCACTGCCCCACCCTGCTCCCGGGTGCGGGGAGGCAGCGCTGGCCTGGTGACTCGGAGCCAGGACGCCTGGGACCTGCAGCAGGGCTGGAGGGGGAGTTGGGGAGATCCCGCTCCCTGGGCCCTCAGCCACCTGCCCCGCCCTGTGCCCTCCCTTCCCCTGCCTGTGAACAGCAGCAGAGACCTCGGCCAGCCTTTGGCAATGCACTTCATTGGCCCAGGCACATGCCCAGCAGGGCAGTAGCCGGGGGCAGGGCCAGCACTGACTTTGTGATAATGGGTGGGGGAGGGGCAGGGGCTCAGAGCTGCGAACAAACAAACTCTCCCCCTGCGCCCCCCACCCCCTGGAGGTCACTCCCAGTAAAGGAGGTCACTGCCTTTACCTGGGATCACTCCTGCCAGCGCTTGCCCCAGCACAGCCCGCCTGGCAGGCAAGAAGGAGAGGATCTCTAGGGCCCGTGGGATTCAGGGGGTGAGGCTTGGCTCAGGGCTTGATCAGACCCAAGGGGGCTGGAGCTGGCTGCCTCAGATGGAGCTGGGGCTCCAGGTGCCCAGGGCGTGGCTCTGATACCCAGGGAAAGGCAGTGGGGAGGTGTCTGCACTGGGCAGGGGCATTTGATCCAGGCCCATCAGGTGGCGAGCCCGCTCTGCCCTGCTGCTAGGGTGACCAGACAGCAAGTGTGAAAAATAGGGACAAGGGGTGGGGGGTAATAAGAGCCTAGATAAGAAAAAGCTCCGAATATCAGGACTCTCCCTATAAAATCGGGACATCTGGTCACTCTACCTGCTCCTGACCAACCCTGGACACGCCTCCTACGCAGTCCTGGCTCCACCCCCACTTACTTGGGCACTCTGACTGCAACTCCTGCTAGGACCCCTCCCCCCTTCGGGAGCCGAGGTCCCCACTGGGGGACAGGGCCAAGAGGCCAGGGTGCCAGGCTGTGATGGGAGGGGTGCAGGGACCAGGGCTGGGCCAGCACCCCAAGGCGGTGAATGGGGATGATATGGGGGCAGAAGGGGGGTTCTCTTTAATCCTTTGCAGACTGGACAGACACAGCTTGGGGCTCAGTGGCTGGGTCACAACCGCCCCAAAGCCAGATGGTGGTAGCAGCCTCTGCGTGCCCCGCATCACTAGCGGAGGGCTGACAGGAGGGGGAGGGGGAGGTGCTGTGCTTTGGGTCCCAGGCAGGGGAGGTAGGAATGGCTGAAGCTGGTAGATAATGGAGCCAGACTCTGCCCCTACCCCATCAGGGGCAGGGTGGCCACAGGGCACAAAGGGTGACAGCCCTAGAGGCTGTGCCAGAGGGAGGGAGCCTGGCCTGCCCTCTGCCCTAACAGCCAAGGAGTCATTCCCCCCCCCCCCCCCCAAGAACTGACACCGCAGCCAGGAGTAGGGGGGAAGGTGCCTTGTTGAGAAGAGGAGGTGGAGCTGGGGACAGCGAGCTGGAGCTGTGGGGGGCAGAGTCTCTGGGGGGAGGGGGCTGCCTCTAGGCCTCCTCGGGGTCTAGCTGGTTGAGGGTTTGGATGTCATCCAGGAAGCGCTTGGGGGTCAGGATGTGACTGGAACCTGGGGGAGAGAGAGGTGGTTGGCAGCGGTCGGCACAGTGGCGCGGGTATGAGGCTGGCATCACCATCACCCCCATTTTTGCAGCTGGACCCTGCTCTAGTGCAGGAGGGGAGGGACTCTCTCCTACCCCCTGTTGTTGTACCAATAAAATAAAAACCAGCAGGATCTTATTAAAGGGAAAAGGCAAAATGCCACATTTATTGTAAATATAATAAAGAAATATAAAACTCACACTGTCCTATCGTTACTTATTCCTTACTTAATTATATATATATCTATATATTCATTCATTCATTCATTCATTCATTCATACCAGTTCTGCATAGGGGTTTATAGTTACCAGCCTAGAGGTTGCTCGTGACAGGGTACTGGCCAGGTAACCTGTACACGAGAGTGGAGCCGAGTCCATGTCAGATGCGCATCCGATGCTCCTGAAGGGTAGTGGCAGAACTGGAGACTCAAAGTTCTCAGTCCTTAGTGTCCATTTTTATAGGAATTTCTTCCTATGCCAGTCCGTGGAATTTGCTTTGTCATATTGTTAGTCATGACTGCTCCAGGACGGCTGTCAGGTGCTCATCAGCTTTCTTCATCCTTTGAATTGGTCGGGTGGATCCCAGTTTGCCCTCCGGTGGGGTTCTCTGGTTGTCTCCACCTGGCGTCTTCTTCGGCCAATCGATGTTAAATTCCTAGGCTGGCACTTCCCTGTTTATTCAAAACCCACCATTCATTCACATACATTCCTTACTTTAATAAAAAAAACACATTTCTCATTTCACCGAGTATTGTTATTTTATTTGAGACTCCCTGTCTCTTGACATTCCTTCGGTATTGCCTTTCTTTTATTATACAAAGGTGTTATTTATTTGAGACTCCCCGTTTTTTTAACATTCCTGATCCAAACTATAGAAGGTGGGAGTCTCTATGTGACATTTCTATGAGCGCCGCTCCAATTCGTGGTTCTTCATGGGTGTTACAAACAAGCATGTCAATCTCCATTACAAAGTATCCGTTTGCAAAGTAGAGCCAATTGAACATAAAGTGAAGTTAGTTAAAAAGCATGTCAATCTCCATTACAATCAATGGAAAGCGCCAATACAGAGAAAGCAGAGTCAATTAAGCCGTTTAGTTTTACAAGCGTCCATCTTAATAACAAGTGAGAAAGTATCAATTCAGAGTCAATATGAGCGGTTTGGTTTTCCAAGCGTCCATCTTAATAACAAGTGAGAGAAAGTATCAATTTAGAGAAAGCAAAGCCAATTGAGTGGTTTGCAAGGTACGGTTTGCAAGCTTTAATACAGAATTGTAAATCAATATTGCAGATTTACAATTATGTCAAAAAGAAGAATTATAAATGCAGATTTAATAAATATTATAAATCAATATTGCAGGTTTACAATTTCTTATGAACAGAATCACAAATATTGGAATATGCCTACACTGTGGCCTGGCACCGCACCCCTCGTGCTGCTGTACCCTGCACAGCCAGGCAAGAATCCACGCGCTGACAGTGTTCCTCACCCTTGGGTCTTCGAGGGGTGTGTGCAGGGGGTGAGCCATATCCCTATGGGAGTTACTGGGGGTGTCTGACTGGGCCCCCACACATGGTCCCTGGGCAATGAGAGGCCTGGGGAGCCAGCGGCCAGGAGATCAGGTGGCTAGATACAGGCCTTGTGGGACAAGCACATCTGTTCCCAGACCCCTGGGTGCGGGAGGACAGAGGGTAGCATGGGCCCCCTGTGGGTGCTGGGCAGGCAGTTTTAGGGTCTCCCCCACCCAGGGGTCCCAACTGTCCCTGACCTGGGCATTCCAGCCACCCTTCCCCCCAGGACTCGCCCTACTCACCGATCACCACCTCCCACTTGCCCCTGGTGGCCGGGGTCAATTCGTAGGCGCAGCGCATCTCAGACATGGACACCCCACCCAGCACGTAGATGATGAGGCGCGGGCCCATCTGGTACTCAGTCGCTGGCTTGTTCTTGTGCCAATGCCTGAAGCAGGAGCTGGGGGAGAGAGGGGCAGTGTGGATACCAGGGGCTCGCTGAGGGAATGCCAGGTGTAGGGGTGGGCACTGCCCAAAGCGGGGGCTGGGGGGAGAGAGGGGCAGTGTGGATACTAGGGGCTCGCTGAGGGAATGCCGCATGGAAGGGCAGGGCCTGGAGGAGGTTGGGAGGCAGAAGGGAGTAGGGGAGGGTGGCACCTGCCCTGGGCTGGGGGTGCTGTCTAAAGCTCGTCCAGTCCCTTTCCTCTATCCTGGACCCTGGTGTGTTGAGGGACTGCTGGGGCGTGGGGGACACGGTAAGAGGGGTCCAGGGCTCCAGGCTCTTGGGCACCCCCTCCCCTGCAGAGGACAGGGCCCTGGCCATGCACTCCCAGGCACAGAGGCTCCCACACCCTGGGGTGTGTGTGTCAGGGCTCTGCTGTCCACAGCCCAGCCAGGCTCAGCCTTACCTGACAGCAGCCTGGGAGCTGGTGGTAGGGACCGGGTCTGACACGAAGGGCCACAGACTCTTGTCCAGTTTGTCCTCAAGGATGTCCTGGCAGGGGAGGACAGATCAGCAGGGGCCAAGCAGCAGGAACCTCTGACCTGGTGGCCAAGCCAGGCCCCATTGGGGCGGAGGGGCTGAGATGGCTCCTCACTCAATGATTGACAGTCCCTGGGGGGGAGCAGCCTGGGGCCCACTTTCCAGGGTGGGGCATGGGGAGCCAGCAAAGAGCACGCTGACTCCTCCAGTGATGCCCCCAACTCTCCACATCCCCCTCAGCTGCTCAGTGCCCTGCTGTGACCTGCCTACCCATCCACCGTTATGGGGAGGGCAGAGACCTCCTGCAGCCGGATCCAGGGCCCCTCACTTGGGGTGGGGGAGGCAGGGGGCTGCCCTCAGTGCCCCTTCCCTGCTGCGGGCAGATCCAGGCCCTGCCTCTTGCTCCATGAGGTGTGTCCCAGCCACGCAGGGGGCCCAGGCTATGATACATCCTAATGCCACATAATAGGGGCTTTTACATTAGTCCGCTGCTTTGACTTGTACAGGGAAGCTTAAGGCCTGCCAAGCTGTGGCTGGCGCAGAAGGGGGCGCCCCTGATTGGATTATGCATGGGACTGAGGTTACTGCAACTACCTGCCCCAAAATCCCACAGGAGGAACCATCACAATGCTGGAACAGGGGCCTGGGAGCCTCCCACCTCTGATCTGCCAGGGACAGGAGCTCTGGTCGGGGGGTTAATTCTTGGCCTGGAGGAGCCCCAAGCCAGTAGGTTGAAGGCAACTAAGTGTGCCCCCCACCCCCTTGAGGAGTGCCCCACAGGACTGGGTGATGAGGGGCTCAGCCCCCAGTAAGGGTGGGGGGAAGGAGTGACCATGTCACCTTTCACAAGCTAAGCAGGTTTGGGCCCAGGCAGTGCTTGGATAGGAGACCTCTAAGGAAAAGCCACTGGGTGCTGGGAGGTGCGAGTGAGTCAGCAGAGGGTGCTCTATGACCCCAGGGAGTGGGCGGGGGGCTCTGCAGGGGGTGCTCTCCCCGGTCAGTCAGTGACCAGTACTGTGCTGCAGGAGTTCATCCTTTAGATGAAAGTCACACAGCTGCTCCTCACTGGAGGTTAGACCAAGGACCCTGCCAGCCATTCAGATTCCAATGCCAGTCACGACAGTGTGCTGCCTGGATCCTCTGCACTTCCAGCCCCACACACTGATCACCTCCTGCCCTAGACTCTTGGGCAGCGCTGCTGGGCGGCTGTTAACAGCTGCCTGCCACTCCTTAGGAAGAATTCAGCCCTGGTGAGGAACCCCTGTATATACTGCCCATACCCCACCCCAGAGCTGGCAGCATCTCAGCACCGGGTAAGACAACTCCCCTGCACTCGTGTCTATGATTTAAGACCCCTAAGGATGGCAGCAGGAGAGGACTCGCTGATGAGCCCCTCACATGGCTAGAGCCCTGCGCAGATACAAAAATGTGGATGTGCATCAGCCTGCGATCCACAAGCCGCCTTTTACCTGTATCCGCATCCACACCGACAGCAGCTAGCGAGGGTGGGGAAGGGGTCTTGCAGGGAAGAGGCAGTGTGGAGGGGGCAGGGTCTCTAGGAGAAGGGGCAGCTTGGAGGGGGCGGGGTCTCAAGAAGGGGCAGTGTGGGGGCGGGGTCTTGAGGAGAAGGGGCAGTGTGGAGGGGGTGGGGGCTGGGGGGGGAAGGGGTTTCTCATCACGTGCCGCTCCTGGGGGGTCACGAGTGTACACGGCAGCAGCAGAGCATGTTGCATCACAGTGGGGTGGAGGGGTGGGGTGCCGGGCCCCACCCTCTCCAATCCCAAATCCTGCTGCTCAGGAGCTGGTGGGGACACTGGTGCTGCTCGAGCTGCTGGACAGGAAGCCGCGCGGTGGGGCGAGTGGGTGCCGGACAGCCCCAACTCCGACGTGTTGCCTAGCCACTGGCTGTGGGCCGGCGGCCCCGAGTGCCCTGCGTCCCCCGGGCTGCCTGAGCCAGATGCCGCGGGCCAGGCGCTGCTGGGGAGTACAGCCCTGCACGGTTGTATCTGCAGCCAATCCACTATCCGCAGAAATGGGGCACGGATATGCAGGGCTCTACACATGGCTGCCCCCAAACCACCCCCTTGGGCCCAGCCTGCCAGGTGTGACCCCAGTCCCCAAGGCCAGGAAGCAGATGGCCCGGTACCTCCATGATGTCCTTGAGCATGGGGATCCAGTGGGAGAGCTGGTAGCTGGACTCCAGCCGTGCTTTCCTCTTCGGTCGCAGCTGCCTGCTCTGGGGGAGGAAGGGAGAGGGGGTGAGAGGCAGCAGGGAGGAGGTGCGGGCTGGGAACGGGGGCAGACAGGGAGAGCGTGGCCTACCTGAGTCGCGCCAGCCAGGCTGGCAGGGGAGAGGCAGAGAAAACAGAATGGATCACTGAGTGAGAGAGAGAGAGAGAGAGAGAGAGACTGATGGGAGAACAGAGCTGCTTCCCCTCATTCGCCGCATGGCCACCCCAAGCAGTGGTCACCAGCTCCAGCTCGCTGGCGATCTGAGGTCCTGACTCCCAGTATCCTCTGCCAGGGCAGAAGAAGTCACCCCAGATGGGGAGTAACTCGGGGTCACCCTCCTATGGGGAGGGCGTCACCCCACTGTACAGGGACAGAGGCCACCTCTGTGCTGGGAGTAGGTCACTGCCATAGGGCGGCACCTCCAGGATGGCCTGGGCTCCCCTGTGCAGCACAGATCTGCCCCCTGGCATGAGTACAGCTGCTGGCCCCTGGCTCCAGTCCCTTACCCCAGGCGTGAGAGAGATGCCCAGGAACAGCATGTTGTGGATGATGTCTCTCTGCTGCTGGATGTTGGCATGCTGGATCAGCTTGGTGAGGTTCTCCTTGTCCACACCTGCACGGGGACAGACAGGTCAGCCCTAGCACCCCTGGGACGCACCCACAGCCCAGGCACACGAGTCCGTGGCCCCAGGAGTCCTAGTTCCCCGATCAAATCCTGAGATCCTGCTCTTCCCACCCCTCTCAGAGCTGGGGGTAAACCCAGGAGTCCTGGCTCCCAGGCCCCCTCTATCCCACTAGACCCCACTGCCCTCCCAGAGCTGAGCATAAAACCCAGGAGTCCTGGCTCCCAGAACCATCCGCTCTAACCCACTGAACCCCACACAGTTAATGATCGAATTTAGGTTCTTGCTGCTCCTCCCTCAACAGGTTCTCTCGGGCGCTGGGGTCAGGGGTCTCTCTAGTTCCCCCTGGCAGTGCAATGGGAGCCCCCGTCCCCCTGATCTGGGCTATTCCTATTCCTGCCTCTGCCACCTACTCCTGGCATGCTGCTCCATGCCTCAGTTTCCCCCGTGTAACATGGGGATAGTGCTTTCACCTGTGACAGGGAGGCTTGGCAAGAGCCTCAGGAATATCCCTGGGGGGACTCAACGGGAGTCACAGCAGCAGGGTGTGCACAGAGCAGGATTTTCCCTCCCCAGCGCCGCTATCAGCTCCTGAGAATAGCCCAGATCAGACTGGGGCTGCAGGCTGGAGCCAGCTCTGCTGCAGCAAGTAGCTCCGGTGGTTAACAAGCATGCTGTCAGTCTCTTCCCTGGGTAGATGGTTTGGGCAGCCAGGTGTGTGCCAGGCTCCCCTCTGGAGGCAGGCCTGTACTGCCAGCTGTGAGTTACAGAGCATCTGTGCCATGGGAGCCAGCTATCCCAGAGGGGGCCCCCCTGCCCGAGATTGGTAGCATTATCTCCCTTTTACAGATGTGGAAACTGAGGGGTAAATAGGGGAGGTGACTTGCCCAGAAGGGCTGTGGCCATTAATCCAGCCACACAGGGAATGCTATTGTTCTGCCAACCCCTCAGGATCTCCAAGGGGGTCTAGACCCCACCCCTCCCCCCGCCAGGATCTCCGAGCAGGTTCTAAATCACTCCTCCCTCCTTCTACTTCTCATGTGCTCCCCCGCGGCTCTGTCCCATGGCAAGGGCGTGGCCAGCACAGCTCGCTCACCTCTCCCATGCTGGGCTCGTATGCCTTGAACGCCTTGAGTTTGGCCAGCACAGCGTGCACCAAGTGGAAGTTATCTTCATGGTCCCTGCAGCAAAGACAAACCCTGTGGGTCAGAAACAGCTCCTCCCCCAGGGGCACATGCACTTCCTGTAGGAGGTAACCAGGTACCCTCGCCCTTTGGGCACACTCACTTCCTGTAGAGGATGGCTGGGTACTTCTCCATGGCACACTCACTTCCTATAGGGGATACCTGGGTACCCTTTCCCCTGGGCACACTCACTTCCTGTAGTGGATGGCTGGATACTCCTCCAGGGTTTCACACAATGTGGCAATCTGCTCTGCCAGATTCTCCATCTGCTTGTTCTTTTCGAAAAAGCGGTAGGGGCTGAACCAGTTGTGGAAGCTCTATGGCCTGTCCAGGGAGTACACCTTGGGGACAGGGGAGAGCAGAGATCAGACCCCAGTGCCAACTGCTTGCAGCCAGGCCAGCTGTGCCCCATAGACGCGCTGTTGGATCAGGCCAGCCTGGTGGAGCTGTAGCGAGCCCCTAGTGAGGAAGAGATCCCTTTGCCAGTGCCACTCCTGTTGTGGTAGAGGGATAGCGAGCCAGAGATTCATGTACCAGCCTGGGATAAAGATGCCCCAGGTTCAGGTCCTTACTTGGCTGCAGACTCCCAGGTGTCCTCAATGTTGGGGGAAGGGGCTTGGCGACGCTTCTCGTCTGGCGAAAGCCCCAGCATAGCCACGGGCAAACCCGGCATCAAGGCGCGTCTGCCGCTGTCGCTTATTTCACTGGCCGAACAGAACGAGCCATGGGGACAAAAGTGCTTGGACACCAATAAATAGTATCGGCCCATGAAGGGTTTGCTGGCGCAACGGGACGGGTGAGCCAGCATAGCCTCCTGACGGACACTCAGCTTCTACCAGCCAAAGCTTCTCTTGGCACAGCTGGCACCGGTACCCCAGATGAAATCAGCTAGAGTGGCGAAAGGACTGCTTTGCCAGCGTAACGGCACCTACCCAGGGTCTCTGCCACCACAGCTGCATCAGTTACAGGGGGATTTTTTCTCTCATGTCCCCGTAACAAACCCATACCAACAAAGCTTTTGTATGTAGACCAGGCTCATGTCTCTCTGTGCCTCAGTTTCCCCATCAATGCAATGGGGCTGACACCCCAGTCCTGCCCCTCAGGGGCAGGAGGGGGGAAATCCACTGATGACACAAGGTGGGGATGGGGTGGTTGGGTAAAGGGCAGGCGTGTAGAGTATCGGGCTGTCTTGCAGGCCTAGTATAAACCACCAGTAAGAGCTGGTAAAGCCAGGGAGGCAGGGCCCTCCTCCCCCATACATCTACCATCCCCACCAGGTGCAAGCCAGCGATTCCAGGTCTCACAGGGTGTGAGCAGCCAGCTAGTCCCTGCTGCCCTGTGCTGGCGTCAAACCCGGGGCCCTAGAAGGGAAAGGTTCCCCCGCCAAGCCACATGAACCACTAAGGGTGGGGTGTCGTACGTCACCATCCGCCGCGCGGACCTGCTCCTCCAAAGCCCGGCCACCCCTCACCCGGCTCTCGTAAGGCAGGAAGGCCATGTTGATCTCCTTGAGGGTTTTGATGACCTTGGTGATCCGTGACTTCCTCAGCTCCTTGAACAGAGGCTCAGGACAGGCTGCAAGGCAGAGGCAGTGGGTGGGAGTGACAGGCACAGGGCTCAGGACCCCCAGCACAGCACCAGCCCCCACGGACGGGGCCAGACCGGGCACAGCAGGGGCAGTAGTGCTGCACGCCTGTGGGGAACCTGGGCGAGCCAGCAGGGCCACACAGGAGTCAACGATGAGTCCAGCCCCCCCGAACCAGAGTCATGCCGGGTTCTTGCCTTCTGCAGCATCAGCAGCGAGGGGGAGCCACAATCTCTCCTACGCAGCCCCTGTCTCACACCCTGCCCTCAGCCCCCCGGCAGGGCTGAGTGACCAGAGTGTACAACATAGGATGATGCACAAGGAGGAACAGGGACTTGGGCTCCCCCTGCCGCTGTAATGGGGAGAAGCAGATCTGACCCTGACACACTGGGTATTCTGGTGCTGTCCCATCCCCCCACCGAGTTGGGACTGATGGAGCAATGCATGCTGGGAATGGTAGCCAGAGGCCTCCTTTCTGGGCACATGCTGCAGGTGTCTGTGAGCCGTGCTGGCTGGAGGCAGGCCCGTGGGGGAGAAGGGGGGGAAGGGATAGGTGGCGTCATAGAATCATAGAATATCAGGGTTGGAAGGGACCCCAGAAGGTCATCTAGTCCAACCCCCTGCTCGAAGCAGGACCAATTCCCAGTTAAATCATCTCAGCCAGGGCTTTGTCAAGCCTGACCTCATTCGGTCTGGCCTGCTGGGGCTGCATCCCCTGCAGGAGGGCAGAGCATAATCAGGGTGCTGCGCACTGGCCTGCCGGCAGAGAGAGTCTCCCCCACCCCCAGGCTCCAGTGTGCCGCTGTCCAGGCTCCCAGCTGGGGGATCCCCCGACCCCCGATACTCACGGCTGAGGAAGAAGACGTGAACTGCCTTGTAGTTGAAGGTGGGGGTGCCCTGGAAGTCATTGATCAAAGCCTGCACCGACTGCAAAGGGGGAAGAAAGGGTGTGTCAGCACCTGCCGAGGCCCCTCCCTGCTGCTCAAATGGCCCAGCCCATGCCCAGCCCCTGGGGACTCAGGGCCTAGCATGATGCCATCAGGAGGTGGGCTGGTTTTTACCCCCCTGGCTCTGGGCTCCCTCCCCACCTGGAGCAGGGCTTGTCCCCATGTGCCCGGGACATCCTTAGGGCCCAGTCATGTCTCTCGCTGCCACAGAAGTGTCCATGCCCGGCCACAGATGGGGCCTGGCATTGCCTTGCTGCTGAACTAAGTGGGCTCTGAGCAGTGCCCAGGGAACAGCCGGCCGAGCAGCAATCCCAGGCAACTACCATCAGGGCCCCCTCCCTCCCCGGGCGCCATGCTGGGCACCTGCAGCTTCGCCACGCCAGCTAGCCTGGCAGGGTGTTTGGAACCTGTTCAGACCCCTCGACCAGCCATTGTGACAGGTGAGAACCTGGCTGCCCTGTCCCAAGCCCCAGGCCCCAGCTTGCAGTCCTCTCCTACAGCGCTCCCTCCGCGGGCAGCCCCTGCGGGTTCTGGGCTTCACCCTGCTCTGCCAGCGCCCCCTGCCCCTGGTCTCCCTCCACTCACCTTGCTGCTGCAGATGCAGGAGCCTCCTCCCCAACAGCCCCTGCTCCCTGAGCCTCTGCCTCATCGAGTCTCCTTCGCTTTGAGTCTCAGCTGAGGTCGCCTCTCTCCGCCTGCTGCACCTGCCCATCCAATCCCCACAGGATTGCACTGCGGAGAGGTCTGGGGGACAGTCTGTGCCTCACGTGGCAAAGAACATGAAGCCCAGCTCCGGGGAAGCAGCCTCCTAGGGAGCCCCTACTGGCCCCATTCCCATCCTGACGTTGTGCTGCGCACAGAGAAATGGAACGAGGGGAGTCTCCGTGTTCCCCTAGGAAAGCCCTGTAGGCCATTGGCCCAACATCTCCACCACCTTCCTGCCGTGCCGAATGCTCCCTCTGCCGCACCGGCCTAACCCGCTGCTCCACATCCCCCGGCCCAGTCCATGCCGGGGGCTCAATAACCTGCCTGGCCAATGGTGCATACTGCCCCATGCTTGGCACTCTCCTGCTCCTCCTCCCACCCAGGCTGATTCACTGGTCCCAGTGGTCTGATCCGGTGTGTGTGTGTGGGGGAGATATGGGGCTAGCTGGACAAGCTGGGTCTGATCCAGCGCGGTGGGAAGGCAGACATACCCAAGCCTAGCTGGGGACGGATGATGGGCTAGACAGAGCAGGGATCTGATCCAGCCTGGAAAAGCTCAGGTTCCTAATGAATCTCAAGAGGCTGGAGGGGGAGGAGCATGATATATGGATACAGCATATCCCCAGGGGGACACCAGGGCAACAGGTTCGGCCTCCTTACCTTCCATTCTCTTTCCTTCTTCACGAGGACAACGCTGAGGATCTCTGCGAGGGAAAGAGACGGGGATTAGTGGTGGGGCTCAGACGGGACGGCTGTGCCCTGAGCCAGGACCCACTGGCTGGTGGAAGGACGCCTCGGGGAAGTGGCTCAGAGGCTGCTTTCAGGCCAGATAGTGTTGTGCTCCTAGCAGAGCCCCCAGTCAGCGATCGTGGTGGGGTGACAGGCTAGATGGGCCATGGGTCTGATCCCCCTTCCTTTCTGCCAGGCTGGATACGAGCGCAGCTGAACTAAGGATCTGGCCCCGTGCAGGAAGAAAACAGATCCTGTCCAGCACCTCTTGACTGGAGGGGATCCAGGGACCCTCACTGTGTATGGGGGACAGCAACACAACAAAGACTTCAAATTCTGAGTCCTGCACATAGAACCCCTCCAAGGCATGCCCCACTCAGGGAACTGCTGGCCTGTCTCCTGGGCACCTTCCACAGCCCAGCTAAGCAATTAGATAGTCAGCTCTTCGGGCCAAGCACCATCTTTTTGTTGGTGATGACTGGCGCTCCTGGGCACCACTGTAATACACCTAATGAATAATGTACAACGCCTTGCAAAATGGGGCCTTGGTCCATGACTGGGACTCCTGGGTGCTACCATAATACATCTGTTTTACCCCTACGAAGCACCTGATTCTGGCTGGCCCCGTAGGGCAATAGCCCCGAGACCCTGACCTGTGCTCTCACTCTCACTCCCACTCCCGGTAGCTGGTGTGCGTGAGTGCACTGCCCAACACACTATGTTTCCCCCATAACTCAAGCAATGCCTCTCCCTACCCCACCTCTAGCCCATCAGGACTTGGCTGCTTGGTCCTAATGAGGCTCCAGGGGCTATTCTGCACCAGGACGCGCTGGCCTCCCTGCTGCTTTCCTGCAGTCCTTTACACCTGCGGCATGCGGACGCCCCGTTCACTGGGGCACGTGGGGCTCGAGTGCACGGTAAGGGGCTGGCAGCACAGACTGGATCTAGACATGGCGAAGGCAGACACAAACCTGCTTTCTCCACGCATTTCGACCCTGAACTGCAGCTACACCCCCCCCTCCCCACGCCAGCCCTGGACTGCCCCCACCAGCTGTGCCAGTGCCCCTCACTACTGACTGGAGCCCTTGCTATCCCAGCCCTGGCTCCCACCCACTCCCAGCTCCGCCAGTGCCCCTCACTCCTGTCCACAGCCCCCTGCTATGCCAGCCCTGGTCTGTCCCCCACCAGCTCTGCCTCACTCCTGACCTGCAGCTATTCCAGTCCTGGGATCCCTGCCTCACGGCTCTGCAGATGCCCCTCACTCCTGACTGCAGCCCCCTGCTATCCCAGCCCTTTGCTTACCCCCCCCCATTCCCAGCTCCACCAGTGCCCCTCACTCCTGACCCGCAGCTATTCCAGTCCTGGGTTCCCCCCCTCACAGCTCTCAGATGCCCTTCACTCCTGACCCGCAGCCCCCTGCTATTCCTGTTCAGAGACCCCTCTTGAACCAGGGCAGTATGGCCCACCCCAAGTATTCAGAAGTCACATGTCAGGCCCTCCTAATTGTGCGATTTAGTGAGGAAAAGCTAAGAGAAGAGCTAAGGGTTATTAGCACCACCGGCCGTCCTGAGCTGTGGGCCACTTTTGCTCTGTCCCAGTTCTGGGGGCAACCATGGAACATCAGAACTGAATCCACTTTGCAAGGGTCTTTTAAACCCCAGGTCTGTGGTCTGGATTTAGCCACAGGCCCCGTCCACTGCAGCCTGGGCTGGAGATTCAGCAGTGGGTTGGGCTTCTGAAGTAACAGAAGTGGGTTGGGCTTCTGAAGTGTAAGGCTTTACCTTGATCTCTCCTACATTACAGCTATAGCCTACGCCAGCTCTGTGTTGGGGCCGGGCAGAAGTGTACTGCTTTACTATGTTACGAAGTGGCTATGACGTCATTTTTCTCCTTGCGCGCAGCCGTTACCCGTTCTGACAGGCTGTTTATAATGCTAACTTTACTAGTTTTCAGAGGTTGTCGGGGGTGGGGGGGGGGAATGTGCAAGGTGGAAGTTTCGCCTAGTGCACAAAATATCCTTGCACTGGCCCTGGTGGGAGTCATCCTGATGGAAAGAGATGACGACGATGACGCCCCCACAAAATGCAGCTCCTATGGGAGGGGGCAGCCCTTGGGGGTGGGGCAGACAGCCTCCTCCCCTTCTTGGTGTGTGACAGGCAGGCGGGGGGGAGCTCTCTGCTCCGACTGACTCCTAATCCTCCCCGAGGGTGAGACACACCCAGGAGCACCCCTCCCAGGGCTCCCCAACTGGGCCCTGCCCCCCCAGACCCACACCCAACCAGACCCTGCCCCCGACCGGCTCCACACTCAGACCCCCCGGCTCCGCACTCACTCTTGCGCACCACCGCCTTCAGTCCGGACGGGGCCATCTCCGCCTCTTGCCACGTCCCCTCGAGCCCTGTGGGTAGAAGTAGGACTCAGCTGTGTGCGGGGTGGGGCTGGAGTCAGGACTCCTGGGTCCTGCCCCGGCTCTGCTCCTGTCCTTGGGCACGCCCTGGCCTCTCCCTGCCATGCTCTGGGGAGTGTCTGTGACGCTGGACGACGGCCCCTAGTGACGCTGAAATCAGTCACTGGTGGATGGGCCCGGCCCCCCCTTGTGTCACTGATGGACGGGCCCAGCCCCCCCAGTGACTGATTTCAGTATAAAGCAACTGGGGTGCTGGCGGGTCGATGTCTGCAAGGCTGAAGACGGCCGAACGCCGCAGCCCCCCACTTCTGGCGCTGCGAGGGCTGGGCCTGGGCACCAAGGGGCGGGCGCCCAGTGACAGGGCCACGCAGGTCCCCACTGAACCCCCACCTGGTCATGTGGGGCGCAGAGGGAGGCGGGGGCCTCGGGCAGGGTTAAAGCGAGGACTGGGTTGGGGTAGTGGGGCCTCAGCCCACTCCAGTCAGGGCCCCCCAGTGAGCTGCAAGTCCCCCCTCCAACCAGTGTCCCCCCCTCAGCAGTGCCCCTCGCCCCCCCCTCCACGCACCTCCCCCCTCGGTCAGGCCCCTCGCCCACCTGCACCCAGCCCCCCTCAGCCAGGCCCCGTGTTGTACCCAGGAACAGGAGCAGGTCGAATGGACCTGGCTTTGCTAAAACTTTTTGTGTAGCCTGTTGGTGTACCCCCGGAAGACCTCTGCGTACCCCCAGGGGCACCCGTAACCCTGGTTGAGAACCACTGGGTTAGAGAAACGTGTGTGTGTGTGTGTGTGTCTAGGAATCAGGACTCCTGGGGTCTATCCTGACTGCGAGCGGAGTGGGGTCTAATGGTTAGAGCAGAGAGCTGGCAGGTAGGATTCCTGGGTTCTAGTCCAGGCGATGCAACTGATTCATTCTGTGACATGGTTTGTTCTGCCTTGTCCTCCTGTGACATGTGGAGCGCAAAGACCTGCCCCAGCCCTTCCCTTCCGGCTGGGTGGTGCAGGAATTAATGTCCATAGAGCCTGGGCTCTAAGATCCTGGAGCAAAGCATCCTGGAGAAGGAATTAGTTCCCCAAGCTTGACTGGCTCCCTGCCCCATCCCTCCCTCCATTAATCAGAACGAATCCCTCATGGCAGAGCTGTTGTCTGATTACCCGCAGTGCAGACCCAATTTATTGTGTCCTGGCTGCTGTTCAGCTCAGGTTAACAGCATGGTCTGTTTCTGTGAACTCCCCCAGAGCTTTCGAATGGAAGTGAGAGTCTTCTTCACATCCTGCTCTAAACTGTGAGTAGTGTCGCTCTGTGGCTGTTGAACAGCTGCTGCATTCCTACCCCAGAGGTGGCATCATTTCAGTGCTGGGTGGGTGATCCCTGTGTAGTGTTGTTGAGTGCTGTTGCACATCAGCTATGCTCCATCCAGAGCTGTCTGCATTTCAATGCCAGGTGAGTGATCCCTGTATTGTGATGTGCGGGGGGAGGGATAGCTCAGTGGTTTGAGCATTGACCTGCTAAACCTAGGGTTGTGAGTTCAATCCTTGAGGGGGAGCCATTTAGGGATCTGGGGCAAAAACTGGGGATTGTCCCTGCTTTGAGCAGGGGGTTGGACTAGATGATCTCCTGAGGTCCCTTCCAACCCTCATGTTCTATGATACGCTGCTGCGCTCCACCCCAGAGGTATTTGTATTTCAGTGCTGGGCGAGCAATCCATGTGTTGTTATGCAGCTACTACGCTCCACTCCAGAAGTGGATGCAATTCAGTGCAGGGTGAATGAAAGTCCATGTCTCATTTTGCAAAGCATGGGTTCTCCAAGCAAGGGTGCTGTCTGTCCCATGTTCCTGCTCAATAGACTCTGGATTCTTAGCATCAGCGGAGCTACATTTTGAGCCGTGGTGGAACCAGGAGGCAGCTGGGTCATTGGTGGTTCCACCTTCAGTTATACCTATTGGCTTGAAAAGGCGCCACACGTATACCTAATGGCTGGTGAGGGGGGCAGTTGCCCCCCAGCCCACTATTAGCTCTGCCACTGATTCTTTTTAAATGTTCATTGCGCTGCTTCCACCAGCCACTTTGATTTCATTTCGTTTTACAGACCCAAGCAAAATGCAAGCGGCAACCTGGCCAGAAGCAGATCCATGTAATTGAACAGACTCATCCAATTACTGAGCCTTCCCAGAGCCAGGTGCTGCCCTCACGATACATCAAACCTAGAGGACCTGCTAGGCTCCCAGTAGATGTAGCCTAGAGCCAAACGCAGGCCAGGCAATGTGGCTTCGCCCATGGAGTTCAGGTCCAGGGATTCAGTAGGGAGTAAATGGCCAGCACTGGATGCTTCAGGTTTTGGTGCCCACCCAGAGACGGCTGGGGGCTGATTTTCAATTACACACCTGTGGCTGGCCCAGGCCAGCTGACTCCAGCTCCCGGGGCTCGGGCTAAGGGGCTGTTTAGCTGCGGTGTAGCCTTTGGGGCTCAGGCTGGAGCTTCGACTCTAGGACGATGCGAGGTGGGAGGTTCCCAGAGCTCGGGCTCCAGCCCAAGCCAGAACGTCTGCACCACAAATAAACAGCTGCTCAGCTCGAGCCCTGTGAGCCGGAGTCAGGTGGCCCGGGCCAGCCGTGGGCATGTAACTGCAGTGTAGACACACCCTAAGTGCCCACAAGCCCCCTGGGAGCTGCGGGTATTTAGCACCTCTGAAATCTAGGCCCCCGGTGTCTCAAAGTTAGGGGCCATTCAAAATCTTCTTGCCAGTGTCTTCCTCCACCCCCCACTGCTCCTCGGACGTTCCTGTTAACTGCTGGAAATGGCCCACCTTGATTATCACTACAAAAGGTTTTCTCCCCCCCCCCGCTCTCCTGCTGGTAATAGCTCATCTTAAGTGATCCCTCTCCTTACAGTGTATATGATATCACCCATTTTTTCATGTTCTGGGTGTATATAAATCTCCTCACTGTATTTTCCACTGAATGCATCCGATAAAGTGAGCTGTAGCTCACGAAAGCTTATGCTCAGATAAATTGGTTAGTCTCTAAGGGTATGTCTACACTACGAAATTAGGTCGAATTTATAGAAGTCGGTTTTGTAGAAAGCGTTTTTATATAGTTGATTGTGTGTGTCCCCACACAAATGCTCTAAGTGCATGTAGTCGGTGGAATGTGTCCACAGTACCGAGGCAACCGTCGACTTCCGGAGCATTGCACTGTGGGTGGCTATCCCACAGTTCCCGCAGTCTCTGCCGCCCATTTGAATTCTGGGTAGAAATCCCAGTGCCTGATGGGGCTAAAACATTGTCACGGGTGGTTCTGGGTACATATCGTCAGGCCCCCGTTCCCTCCCTCCCTCCAGGAAAGCAAGGGCAGACAATCGTTTTGCGCCTTTTTTCTTGAGTTACCTGTGCAGACGCCATACCACGGCAAGCATGGAGCCCGCTCAGATCACTTTGGCAATTAGGAGCACATTAAACACCACACGCCTTATCCAGCAGTATATGCAGCACCAGAACCTGGCAAAGCGATACTGGACAAGTAGGCAACGTCAGCGTGGTGACATGAGTGATGAGGACATGGACACAGACTTCTCTCAAAGCACGGGCCCCGGCAATGTGGGCATCATGGTGCTAATGGGGCAGGTTCATGCGGTAGAATGCCGATTCTGGGCCTGAGAAACAAGCACAGACTCGTGGGACTGCATAGTGTTGCAGGTCTGGGATGATTCCCAGGGGTTGCGAAACTTTCGCATGCGTAAGGGCACTTTCATGGAACTTTGTGACTTGCTTTCCCCTGCTCTGAGGCACAAGAATACCAAGATGAGAGCAGCCCACACAGTTGAGAAGCAAGTGGCAATAGCCCTGTGGAAGCTTGCAACGCCAGACAGCTACCGGTCAGTCGGGAATCAATTTGGAGTGGGCAAATCTACCGTGGGGGCTGCTGGGATGCAAGTAGCCAACACAATCAAAGATCTGCTGATATCAAGGGTAGTGACCCTGGGAAATGTGCAGGTCATAGTGGATGGTTTTGCTGCAATGGGATTCCCTAACTGTGGTGGGGCCGTAGACGGAACCCATATCCCTATCTTGGCACCAGAGCACGAAGCCGGCGAGTACATAAACCACAAGGGGTACTTTTCAATAGTGCTACAAGCACTGGTGGATCACAAGGGACGTTTCACCAACACCAACGTGGGATGGCCGGGAAAGGTACACGACACTCACATCTTCAGGAACTCTGGTCTGTTTCAAAAGCTGCAGGAAGGGACTTTATTCCCAGACCAGAAAATAACTGTTGGGGCTTCATCGTGTGGACGGGTGCAGGGTTAAATCGATTTAACGCTGCTAAATTTGACCTCAACTCCTAGTGTGGACCAGGGCCTAGTGTGGTTGCAGTTCTACATCTTTATACCCGTGGAGCTTATTCCGCTTCTCCTATAGGAATAGCGATCCCAGGACTAGCACTCCTATACCAGCATAACTGCCTCAACACGAGGGTGCCTCACTTTAACTGTACTGGTCTAGCCAGTGGCTCAACCCTTCTATTTGATGCCTGGGCTTCTGACTCTGAAAACATGGTCGTCATCTTCTGTAACCTTGACATAACTCAAGCATAGCATGTGACATTACAGCAGGAGCTGCTGTTTATAAATGTAGTACCTTCCCCGCCAGTATTGTTGTCATTCCTGACTCACTCTCTCTCTCTCTCTCTCTCTCTCTCTCTCTTTTCAGGCTCTCTGTGAGGCTCTTGCTATGGGAAGGAGCAGCCTGGAGAAGAGCTGAAGATTTCAAACTTCGTCAATATTTTTAAACTTGTAGATTCCCTACCATTGGGGTGTTGGGGTGTCCAGGTGGAAGGGGTGTCAGGGTGGAAGGACTGTCTAGCCTGTGTTATACAGGAAGTCAGACTTGATGGTCCAATGTCCCATTAAATTCTGCGAAATTATGTAACTGGAAAATGGCCCTTCCTGAGACCCTGCACTGGCCTCACCCGGCATCTCGCCAAGCCCAGACCGGCTGTATGTTCGCAGGCACGTTTCTTCCAAACCAGAAGTGGGAAACGTGATAGGCTGTGAGGCCAAGGCCAAGGGAACCATCGAGAGCTCAGCAGGGCTGGACGACCCTCAGGGCTTCGGGAAGAGAGGAAGGAGCAAACCCCTCCCTTATTAGGGAAAATGAGGGCCAGTGAAACATGCCCAGGGCTAGGGAATATAAACGCCAACTCAGGAAAGGTAAGGACACCATGAGGCAGGGTCTGATCCTGTGCAAGGAAGAGCTCTGCTCCAAGAACACAGCCTGTCTCGGTGAGTAGAGCAGTGCCATCAGCCTGTCTCGCAGTCAGGCAGTGCCCAGCCTCCAGATATGAGCTACAGACAACTCAGAGTCCTGGCAGCAAAGCTGAGAGAGAGCATCTCTCTCAACCCCTGTCCTGCGCTGCTCTCCAGATCCCCTCAGACACTGACGTTCCTCCTCTCCCATCTCAGCCAAATCCCAGGGGAATCTGTGCTCGGGGCCAGGCTGGGACAGAATCTGTCCTGCAGCTTTTGAGTCATGGGCACAAATCCACTTTCTGCTTAAAAAAGAATTCCAACTTTTCAGTGGCTGGGGCTGAGTCCCAAAGAGCTGAGCAGAAGGGCTGTGAGTTGCAGGCAGGTGGAGATGCTGAAGGGCTGCGAGCCCCAGACCCGGCGCAGACGCTGAAGGGCTGCGAGCCCTGGGCCCAGCCTAGAGGCTGAAGTGTTGCGAGCCCTAGGCCCAGCCTAGAGGGTGAAGGGCTGCGTGTCCCGGGCCCAGCCTAGAGGCTGAAGGGCTGCGAGCCCCGGGCCTGGTGCAGCTGTTGAAGGGCTGTGATCCTTGGGCCTGTTGCAGCCAGACATCCTGGGCCCTTTCCAGTGTATCAGCTGGGGGAGAGAAGAGGGGGTGCCACCTCAGTTTGGAAGGGAATTTGTTATTCAAAAGTATCTGCTCAAGATGAAGCAGTCATTGGATTAGGGTTGTTGGCTTGAGCTGCACAGCCTCAATTCTCCCTTCCTTTCTCCATCATCCCCAGGGCTACTGGCTCCGGCGTTGTCTCAAAATTAGGCAAATCATAGATTCATAGATTCCAGTGACAGAAGGGATCATCTAGTCTGGTCTTCTGGATAGCACAGGCCAGAGAGCTTCCCAAAAATAATCCCTAGAGCAGATCTTGTCGGAAAACACCCAATCTGGATTTTAAAATGGTCAGTGATAGAGAATCCATCACAATCCTTGGTAAATTATTCCAATGGTTAATTACCCTCACTGTCAATCATTTACACCTTTTTTCCAGTCTGAATTTGTTTAGCTTCAACTTCCATGTTATACCAATCGCCGGTAGATTGAAGAGCCCATTATTAAATATTTGTTCCCCATGTAGGTACTTGGAGACTGTAATCAAATCAACCCTTAACCTTCTCTTTGTTAAGATAAATAGATTGAGCTTCTTGCCTGCATCGCTATAAGTCATGTTTTCCAGTCCTTTAATCATGCTTGTGGCTCTTTTCTGAACCCTCCAATTTATAAACATCCTTTTTGAATTGTGGATACCACAACTGGACACAGTAGGGATCACACTGGTGCCACTATTGAGGTACAGTAACCTCTTTACTCCTACTCGAGATTCCCCTATTTAGGCATCCCAGGATCACTCTAGCTATTTTGGTCACTGTATCACACTGGGAGCTCATGTTCAACTACTTATTCACTTCTACCCCCAAATCTTTTTCAGAGTCACTGCTTCCCAGGATAGAGTCCCCCATCCTCTAACTAAGGCCTACAGGTTTTGTTCCTGGATGTATATGTTTACATTAGCCATATTAAAATTAGGGCTGTCAAGCAATTAAAAAAAATAATTGCGATTAACTGCGCGATTCAAAAAATAAACCGTGCGATTCAAAAAAGAATTACGCGATTAATTGTGCTGTTAAACAACAATAGAATACCATTTCTTTTAAATATTTTTGGATGTTTACTACATTTTCAAATCTATTAATTTCAATTACAACACAGAATAAAGAGTGTACAGTGCTCACTGTATATTTATTTTTGATTATAAATAATTGAACTGTAAAAAACAAAAAAAAACTATTTTTCAATTCACCTCACACAAGTACTGTAGTGCAGTCTCTTTACCATGAAAGTTGAGCTTACAAATGTAGAATTATATATATATATATATATAAAAATTGCGTTCAAAAATAAAACAATGTAAAACTTTAGAGCTTATAAATCCACTCAGTCCTACTTCTTGGTCAGCCAATCGCTCAGACAAACAAGGTTGGTTACAATTTGCAGAAAATAATGCTGCCTGCTTCTTGTTTACAATGACACCCGAAAGTGAGAACAGGTGTTCCCATGGCACTGTTGTCGCTGGCGTTGAAAGATATTTTTGTGCCAGATATGTTAAAGATTCATATGTCCCTTCATGTTGCAATCACCATTCCAGAGGACATGCTTCCATGCTGATGAGGGGCTCTGCTTTTGATAACAATCCAAAGCAGCGTGGACTGACACATGTTCATTTTCATCATCTGAGTCAGATGCCACCAGGAGGTTGATTTTCTTTTTTGGTGGTTTGGGTTCTGTAGTTTCTGTATCAGAGTGTTGCTCTTTTAAGGCTTCTAAAAGCATGCTCCATACCTTGTCCCTCTCAGATTTTGGAAGGCACTTCAGAATTTTAAACCTTGGGTCGAGTGCTGTAGCTATTTTTAGAAATCTCACATCGGTACCTTCTTTGCGTTTTGTCAAATCTGCAGTGAAATCTTAAAAAGAACATGTGCTGGGTCATCATCCGAGACTGCTAATACATGAAATATGTGCAGAATGTGGGTAAAACAGAGTAGGAAACATACAATTCTCCCCCCAAGGAGTCCAGTCACAAATGTAATTGATGCATTATTTTTTTAATGAGCATCATCAGCATGGAAGCATGTCCTCTGGAATGGTGGCTGAAGCATGAAGGGGAATATGAATGTTTAGCATATTTAGCATGTAAATACCTTGCAACGCTGGCTACAAAAGTTCCATGCCTTCTCACTTTCAGGTGACATTGTAAATAAGAAGCAGGCAGCAGTATCTCCCCTCAATGTAAACAAACTTGTTTGTCGGAGCGATTGGCAGAATAAGAAGTAGGTTAGGTAACCAAAAAAAATTTGCATTTGTAAGTTACACTTCGAGGTCTAGTGGGTATGAGTGGGGGCGCTGGGGGTGGGAGTCAGCACTCCTGGGTTCTATTCCTGGATCTGTGAGGGAGGGTTGTCTACTGTTTAGATCAGGAGATGGAGAGTCAGGACTCCTCCTGGCTTTGCAGCTGACTCCCTGTGTGACTGAGGGCAATTCCCCGCACCCCCCCCCGTGCCTCAGTCATACGGGGATAATGACACCGACCCAGCTCCTGGGGGTTGAGGCTGGATTCATTCCAGGGTTTCTTCAGGTATGTTGGCAACAAGAAGAAAGCCAAGGAATGTGTGGGCCCCTTACTGAATGAGGGAGGCAACCTAGTGACAGAGGATGTGGAAAAAGCTAATGTACTCAATGCTTTTTTTGCCTCTGTTTTCACTAACAAGGTCAGCTCCCAGACTGCTGCGCTGGGCATCACAAAATGCGGAAGAGATGGCCAGCCCTCTGTGGAGATAGAGGCGGTTAGGGACTATTTAGAAAAGCTGGACGTGCACAAGTCCATGGGGCCGGACGAGTTGCATCCGAGAGTGCTGAAGGAATTGGCGGCTGTGATTGCAGAGCCACTGGCCATTATCTTTGAAAACTCGTGGCGAACCGGGGAAGTCCCGGATGACTGGAAAAAGGCTAATGTAGTGCCAATCTTTAAAAAAGGGAAGAAGGAAGATCCTGGGAACTACAGGCCAGTCAGCCTCACCTCAGTCCCTGGAAAAATCATGGAGCAGGTCCTCAAAGAATCAATCCTGAAGCACTTGCATGAGAGGAAAGTGATCAGGAACAGCCAGCATGGATTCACCAAGGGAAGGTCATGCCTGACTAATCTAATCGCCTTTTATGATGAGATTACTGGTTCTGTGGATGAAGGGAAAGCAGTGGATGTATTGTTTCTTGACTTTAGCAAAGCTTTTGACACGGTCTCCCATAGTATTCTTGTCAGCAAGTTAAGGAAGTATGGGCTGGATGAATGCACTATAAGGTGGGTAGAAAGCTGGCTAAATTGTCGGGCTCAACGGGTAGTGATCAATGGCTCCATGTCTAGTTGGCAGCCGGTATCAAGTGGAGTGCCCCAAGGGTCGGTCCTGGGGCCGGTTTTATTCAATATCTTCATAAATGATCTGGAGGATGGTGTGGATTGCACTCTCAGCAAATTTGCGGGTGATACTAAACTGGGAGGAGTGGTAGATACGCTGGAGGGGAGGGATAGGATACAGAAGGACCTAGACCAATTGGAAGATTGGGCCAAAAGGAATCTGATGAGGTTCAATAAGGATAAGTGCAGGGTCCTGCACTTAGGACGGAAGAACCCAATGCACAGCTACAGACTAGGGACCGAATGGCTAGGCAGCAGTTCTGCGGAAAAGGACCTAGGGGTGACAGTGGACGAGAAGCTGGATATGAGTCAGCAGTGTGCCCTTGTTGCCAAGAAGGCCAATGGCATTTTGGGATGTATAAGTAGGGGCATAGCGAGCAGATCGAGGGACGTGATCCTTCCCCTCTATTCGACATTGGTGAGGCCTCATCTGGAGTACTGTGTCCAGTTTTGGGCCCCACACTTCAAGAAGGATGTGGATAAATTGGAGAGAGTCCAGCGAAGAGCAACAAAAATGATTAGGGGACTGGAACACATGAGTTATGAGGAGAGGCTGAGGGAGCTGGGATTGTTTAGCCTGCAGAAGAGAAGAATGAGGGGGGATTTGATAGCTGCTTTCAACTACCTGAAAGGGGGTTCCAAAGAGGATGGCTCTAGACTGTTCTCAATGGTAGCAGATGACAGAACGAGGAGTAATGGTCTAAAGTTGCAGTGGGGGAGGTTTAGATTGGATATTAGGAAAAACTTTTTCACTAAGAGGGTGGTGAAACACTGGAATGCGTTACCTAGGGAGGTGGTAGAATCTCCTTCCTTAAAGGTTTTTAAGGTCAGGCTTGACAAAGCCCTGGCTGGGATGATTTAACTGGGAATTGGTCCTGCTTTGAGCAGGGGGTTGGACTAGATGACCTTCTGGGGTCCCTTCCAACCCTGATATTCTATGATTCTATGATTCTATACAGCACCTCTGAGGGAGGTGCTAGGAAAGGGCAGGACATAAGTAACCAACAGACACTAATGGGATGCACCATGTGATTCTCTTTCTGTCCCTAGCGCATGTGACTGGACCCGAACACAGCCAATGCCTACCTGCTCTTGTCCCGGGATCAGCGGAGCGTGAGGGTGGGCAACAAGAGGCGGGACGTCCCCAGTAACCCCAAGCGGTTTGACACGTGCACCTGCATCCTGGGCCGGCAGCGGTTCACAGACGGGATGCACTACTGGGAGGTGGAAGTGGGGGACAAACCATGTTGGAGACTGGGGGTCTATAAGGAGTGTGTGAGCAGGCAGGGAATATTCACGCCCTCACCAGCGACTGGTTTCGGGACGGTGTGGCTGCACAATGGGGATGAGTATGCAGCGCTCACTTCCCCCCTGCCCGAGCTTATGCTGAGAGCGAAGCCTCGGCAGATTGGCATCCTCCTGGACTTTGAGGCCGGAGAGGTGTCCTTCTACAACGTGACTGGCAGCTGTCACATCTACACCTTCAGTGGCATCTTCTTGGAGCCCCTGTGGCTATACTTCTACCCGAGGGTGCGGGCAGGCAGCCTGAATGATGCCCCTCTGACCCTCCCACAGGGAACACAGCAGCCATGAGCCAGTCACAGCCGCCTTGGCACCTTGGGCTTTCAGGACTTACCAATGAAAGGCTTTCTTAACAACACATAATTCACCAGCGGAACTAACTGCCACAGGATATTGAGGGGGCCAAATGTCTAGTGGGATTCAAAAAAGGATGAGACATATATATGGATGATCCAAATATCACCAGCTAGAGAGGGCAGGAGACACCAGGACTATAAAACCATCTCCACAGGGCAGGAGCCAGCCACTGACTACAGGGGGGCACATTCCCCAAAGAGAAGGTTATTCCATAATTACACACTGCAGGGTCTCTGGTACCTTCCTCGAAGCCTCTGACTATGGAGACAGGATACCTGGCTTTCGGGCGCTGCAGTGAGCTAGCACAGCAAATCCTGTGCTCTCTGGGTGCTGTTAGAGCAAGAAATTGGTCACTGAAGCTGATAATCAGCCACAGAGCAGGAGCACTGATCCACGATAAATGCTCCCACACTGCTAGACCTTCCTGCACAGCCCCAGTAGGGGAGTCTCCATCCAGCATTGCCATTCCCCAGCACTGGAATGCAGAGTCAGCAGCATCTGCAGGGAGGCCCAGGGAGCAGGAGAGGGTGGGTGAGAGGACCTGAGGGCCTTGCTCAGTTTGCAAAGAATCCAGCTGCATCATCTTTCGTAGGTGGTGTGGCTGGTGGAGACCTTGGGTCTCTGGCATGTCATGCTCCTGGCTTAGCCGCTTGGTTCAAGGTAGAGCATTGCTGCCTGTGTCCTGTAACCTCCAGCAGCCAAGCTCCTTGGGGCAGCCATGGAAACATTGCCTTTGGCTACCCTTGTTTTAAAGGGCTCGGGGAGCATGGACACGAGGATGGAGTCGCGTGTCTGTAAAGGGCGGGGCCTGCCAACACGAGCGAGCCAGCTCCAATCGGCAATTCGCCTCTGACCTATTTCCCCTTCTAGTGAAATACCGAAGCCTTCCTTCCGCTGGATGCTTCTGAGCCCAGCCCAGCCCATGGGCCAGAGCTGTCCACAGCCCTGTGCGTGTTCTGTCCCTGGTCTCACCGACGGTGTGCGTCAGCACGCAAACCCAGTGCAGACTGCAAAGCCTGTTGGCCCATAAACTTCAGCTCTCTAGGTCATTTTCTCCCACCAATAAACCATGCATTCCAATAGCCTTGTATAAGCTGGCAAAGCATCCATTGTGATCTGAGAGCTGCTCACCCCCACCTTCTGGGGGAAGGGGGAGAGCTAGGAGATCCAGTCCAGCTGGAGCCGTGGTGCTCTCAGGACTCAGCACTCTCATGGGCCCTTCGTGGTGCATGTGTGATTCAGGGACTACTATGACTGTCTGAGGGAGCTGCCCATTCCCTAGCCCTGTGTGCACCTCTCTGTGATGGGACTTCACCCCAAGAAGCCAATGTGCTGCATGCAGCTAAATAGTCCAGCCCCCTTCCAGCCCCGGTAATGAAGGCAGAGTGAGAGGAATTTCACACACAGAGAACCCCCTAGACTGTTCCGAAGCTAGGCAGAGAGGGTGGGACAAGGGGGTCTCTGAGGCCTTCAGGCTGGGCCTAGCTCACTGCCATGCCCCTCTCAAGGAGTGGTTTTGTCTTCTTGACATATATTCACCCTAACCCAAATCATGACAGGTTTCAGAGTAGCAGCCATGTTAGTCTGTATTCGTAAAAAGAAAAGGCGTACTTCTGGCACCTTAGAGACTAACCAATTTATTTGAGCATAAGCATCCGATGAAGTGAGCTTTAGCTTATGCGCAAATAAATTGGTTAGTCTCTAAGGTGCCACAAGTCCTTTTCTTTTTCCTAACCCAAATGTATCCCATTGGCTTCAGGGAGTTCCAAGCTAGGACAAGTTCACCTTGATGTCTTTCTCCAGCGGGCGGATGGTTGCAGAATCTCTCCTGGGTTGCAGAATTGCTCCTAGCCAGGGCTGGCTTTGATGCAGCAGCCTGGGGATGGTGCCCCATCCTAGCTGGGCAGGGCTCATGCCCTCCTTGCCTGGCCAATCCCAACGGGCTCCCCTTGAATATGTCCAGGACGCGATGGCTGCAGCCCTGCAGCCGCTGTACAGCCATGGGCACAGTAGGCCTGTGTGTGGGTGTTCGTCTGGCTCAAGGGCTGGGGAGGGAGGAGGAGACCCGGGAAAGAGCAGCAGCAAGCCGTTCGCTGAGTAGACAGGACTGGGCTGGCAGCTCCAGGTGCATTCCCAGCTCCGCGGAGAGGGACGTCAAGGCTGGCTGGACTGATCCCTAGATCTAAATCCCTAGAGGGCAGGTGCGTGCAGGGGTCTGGACACAGAGAATGGCCGACACCCTGTTTCCTGGCAACTAATGGCCTGGGCCCTTCCCCCCTGCAAGGTGAGACCTAAGGGTTGGAGAACAAGGGAATCAGGTGCCCTCCTGGCCGGGGAAAGGGACAAAGCCCAGAGGAGGAGGGGCTGGAGGGAGTTTCAGTTTGGGGCTGGCTGGGACATGGAGTGAAGGGCAGACGTGGTTGTCTGGCTCACTGCCCCCCAAAATGGACCCAGCTGAAGGGTCCGGTTCTCGACACCTACAAGCTCTGTATTAGACCATGTTCCTGTCATCTAATAAACCTTCTGTTTTACTGCGGGAAGCAGCGCGGGGTGAGGGATGTGCTGGCCACGGCTTCCTGCAGCCCCCGTTGGCCTGCAGTGGGGAACTGCGGCCAGTGGGATCCGCGATCGGCCAAAGCTGTGGACGCGACAGGTAAACAAACTGGCCTGGCCCGCCAGGGGGCTTACCCTCGGGGGTTGCATGCCAAACGTTGCCGACCCCGGTGCTACAGCAATCTCCCGTACAGCAATGGCTGTTACAAGACAGCATAATTTAGAACAACCCAGAGTCTAAAGCTCAGGTGTATTTGAGGATCTGGGCCAGTACTTGGCTGTTTCTATAGTAATGACCCCTGAGCAAGCAGTGTAATGTACATGCTTATCTCTGAGCTTGTCCAGAGGCTGCATGTCCATCAGAGTGACTAGATGTCCTGATGTGTAATAAAAACACTTGGAGTCATAAAAAATCAACCCAGCCTACTTTACAGGGCCTGAGCCTTCTCTCCCTTACAGCATCTGAGCAGTAGGAGAATGGCTCATACGGGCCACTGTTATGGTTGTTGTATTCTATTGATAAAAGCATAATACTGGCCAGTATTATAGTTGCTGTATTCTGTTATAAAACAACAACAAAACATAGAAAAATAAAAAATACAATTTAACGTTTTGAATTAATTTGGGGAAAAGAATTTACAGGACAATACAAGAATTCAAAACATTTAAAACATTCCTTTCTTTCTCTCCAGTATTTTCGTCTCTTTTGTTCCAATTTTGGGTAGCGGGAGCGAGTAGTATAAGAGCCCTACCATCAATCAAACGTTAACCCCACCCCTTGACCCCGTAAGCCCTGCACACAGGTCACTGGAAGTCCCACCTCATGGGAGTATTACTTCCAGAGTCAAGGTGGACACATGTCCGGAAGCAAGGTGTGTCATATGACCCCAGTAAGAACTCCTCCCACTGTCCTCTGCTGATCAGGATGGATTCTGCCCCCACAGGAACGCTTCGAGAGAAGATTTGACCAATCAGGGGGAGTTCCGGGGTTTGTGTGACCCCTCTAAGAACTCCTCCCACTGCCCTCTACCAATCAGCAGGGGTTTCAGCCGCTGGGGACCACCCCGAGAGGAGATTTGCCCAATTGGGGGGAATTCTGGGGCAGGGTGACCCGTCAGGAGGTGGCTCGTGTGACCCCTCTAAGAACTCCTCCCACCACCCTCTACCAATCGCGATGGGTTTTGGCCACAGAGGACAGCCCCAAAAGGAGATTCGACCAAAATAGGGTGGGTTCTGGGACGGGCTCAACCACCCAGAAGAGGGTCATGTGACCCCTCGAAGGACTCCTTCCAATGTCCTCTGCCAATCAGAGTGCAGAACCATCACTTCATAAGTCCCAGCGCTGGGAAGAGGAGGCCATCTCTTACCAAGAAGACGTGTTTTAGAAATTGTGGAAAGGCTGAGAGGAAACGTGGACTCCTTTACCACCCCTGTGAGAACTTCAGACTTTGTTTTAGCCCCGAGGACCTTTGGAGTTGTGTGGAGAAAGCGCTACAGCAGCGACAGTTCTGAAGAGGATGAGAGAGAAGCCAAGGGGATTCCTTTGGCCCAGCCATTGATGGATATGCCAGAATCCGAACCTGAAGCCCAACTGCTCATGAGACACCCCGATGAGCATGGTGGCCTCTCGTCATCCGCCACCCTGGAGGAGGAAGGCGATCATGGCTTGGGGGAGGCACTGGCAGACAAGGTGAATGGAAAAGACATAGCTCAGGTACATGAATGATTAAGAAGCGACGGTCGATGATTGGGTGTAATGAGGTTAGGAACCAGGGGTTGTGTAAATCTAAAAACAAGGAGTGGGAACTTACTCTTGTTTCTTGTCTGAAAATCTCTCGACAGCTTGACGATGCCTTTCCAGAGGACCCGGAGGCCCTGGACGGCGTTGCATCAAGCAGCGAAGGTGAACCAGGCCCGCCTTGTTTTTGCTCAACGCCGCTAGAAATTGTTGAAGATGACTCCGAGGAGGACGGCTACGAGGAGTTTAGGAGGAGGCTTGGCATGGAACTCGCTGAGCCAGTGCCACGTCACGAGCGTAAAAATGTTATGCGGACTATTGTCCGCGTTGCTGTTTATGCTGTTCTTCATCACTGTCTTAGGGAAAAGCTTTTTGAAAATGGTGAGGGCTGTGTCATAGATGCCCCAGCCCAATGGCACCATGACTGTGTGACTTGGACTTCAATGGATAGAAACTGCAAGCTCTGGGGCCTGTGTGCTGAGCTATGTTTGGAAAGCTTATTGAACACTATTATTGCCATAGGTTATGTTATGCAATGTCTGTGCCTAACCCAAGAACATTTAGCGCAAGGGGTGACCTTGAGAAATGCTGTGCAATTCAGTGGAGACCCTGACCTTGTTTTAAAGACAATGACCAAACTGGAAGATGCCTGCTTACAGCGTTACATTGACCGTCTGGTCCACACAAAAAGTGACAGAACCCTGCTTAAGAAACAGTCTATTTGTAAGAAATCTAAAAGGATTAATTGAGAGAATGATGAAGGGACAAACTTGCAATATAAAACCTGGCTGCTGTAGATTTTAAAAAATCGAATGAAAAGGGCTTTGTGATTATCTGTGTTTCTGTTAGAAGGTCTCTGGCCCTTAAGTGAGCTAAAAGTTTTAATGGAGCCTCTGGGTTTGTTTTCAAGAAGCTGTATGACTTTTAAATGAAAATAAAATGGTTTGTGAGAACCTAGGTCTTGTGTCTTTGTGTAAAAGAGACCCATTTACAGCAAAAAGCTGTGAAGTGGGAGGGGAACAAATCCTAAAAATGTGTTTACAGTGTAACCCTTCTGCCCATCAGAGTTGGCCACAACACGGGCTGGATTCAGTATCTAGGAGTTCCCTCCCAGTAACACAATGCAAAACCGGGTCAAGCCCCCCACCAGCGGGGCACTGAAGCTCCCCTATGACAAGTTGAAATCACTGAATACTGTGTTAAGTAGTAGGGGGGCCTCAGAGCTGGGGCACCGTGAACCCAAAGTGACGTCAGCTCTGCAGTCTGTAACCAAACTCCTAATAGAATCAAAATTACCTCTGACATTACACAATGGAGAGAAAGTGCAATTGGTGTTTGGGGCCCTCAGAAGGGGGCTCACATCACTAGGCACAAACCTCCAAACTCTCTCAATTCACTGGGTTTTGGAATCCTTGTCCCTTGCCTAGCGAGTGCTACTTAGTTGATGGCGAGTCCCTCCGTCATAAAAGGCCAAGGACAGTTCTACTGTCCTTGATTCACATAATCAGGATAACGACACTTTATTCTTCCTGCCCCAATAACAGAGAAACTGGGGATCCCACAGCCGCCAAAGTGACCATTTGGGCTCCTGTGGGCTCATGCTAGGTGGGGTGAGTGTCCTGTGCAAACGAGATCAGCTCCTGAAGTCCTTTCCCACAACTCACCACCAGATGTCAGGGTAGAGCTCATCCTGCCTCTGCTTACAACACGAAAACAAAACAGGGATGGTTGAGACATGTGTTTGAGTACAATAGAGTTGACTCATCCTGTTCACACCCCCACTGAATAGCGAAGGTAACTGTGATTACTTACCCTTGTTGCTAGAGGGATAAATATGATGGGTGTGCACCCATAGTAAGGGAGGCGGGTGGGTGAGTTCGGATTAATATGAAATGAAATAAAACCTCAGGAATTCGCAGATGCTATTGGGCAGTTTAAATATAATCCCTGGAGTTGGTAGAGCACTATTGGACAGTGAAAATGACCCAGGAACTGGCAGAACTCTACTGGACAGTTTAAATATGACCCAGGAGTTGTTTGAATGCTATGGGTCACTCTTTCTAGCAATTCAAAGCCATTAAAAGTTTAAAATACTCTATTTACCCAAAAAACCCAAAACAACCAACCAAAAAATCCCACCACACACACACACACACACACACACACACACACACACGGGTCTAACCCAAAACTGAAATGTTTGAAGGGTCCACAAATCTTCCCCATGCTTTAGAACAATCATTTGCTCGAAAGACAAATTTTTAAAAGCTGTGGGTGCTTATTATGGTTGTGATACAACCATTTTATTTCAACCCCCAACCCCAAAGTTTAAGCATGAAAGAAACATGTTTAAAAAACAAGCCCCAAAGACATTTACTGAGATCTGCAAAGGGTCCCCACTTGGAAATGGGTACAGTTACATTACGGATTGGTGATTTACTGTTTAATACTGTAAGAAGGCCCTACAGAAAAATGTATTTTAACTAAAAGGAAAAAAATGTGGCCAAAAGCAGCTCGGTTGTGCAGACAGCTTAATTTGTTGGATCATACTAAAGAAGTTCTGTATTAAAATCACAAATGAGTGTGATTCCCCATAGTTTAAATTCCAGGGTATTACTAATTAAGAGGTCTCTTGGGTTTTGGTGCTGTTTCTCTCCCTCTCCCTGTGAAAGTTGCAAGCTGCTAATTGTGTTAGTACATCCTAGACAGAGTCTGTTCTCAAAGCAACACTTTGTAACAACAGAAACAGCACACAGAGACTCCCCGCCCTTGTGTTGTATTTATCTGGCTTTGTTAACAATTGTGCTTTAAAATAGAGATAGAGGATGGATGTGGATGGATGCTTGGTGTGGATAATAACTGAATGATCAGGGAGGTGCCAGCCTAAGAATCCAGTGTCCGTCGGCCAAAGAAGGCGTCAACCAGAGGACCCCCGGAGGGCAGACTGGAATCCACCCAACAGCCTCAAGGATGGGAGAACTGAAGAACAAGACGGAGCCGTCAGGAATGTGCCATCTGCTGATTGATTCAGCAACAGCATGATGAAGCAATTCCCATAGGCTGGCATAGCAATAAATTCCTATAAAAATGGACTCTAGAAATGGAAAACTTTGGGGTCTGATTCTGCAAACCAACTTCCAGGCGCGTCAGATGTGCATCTGACAAGGCCCTGCTCCCTCCTCGTGTCCAGGCCACCTGGCCAGTGGCTTGGCATGAGCAACTCTAAGGCTGGTAACTATGATAACAACCTTGCAGAACCTCTCTCTCTGTGTGTGTGTGTATGAATGAATGTGTGAATAAATATGAAATTGAATGGAATGTTATAGCTATAACTAACTGCTTACTATGATTCTTTCTGTATGCACAATAAATGTGGCATTTTGCCTTTTCCCTTTTAATAAGATCCTGCTGGTTTTTATTTTATTGGTATAACAAATTCCCCCACCCCAGATCACAAAAGGGAATGTTAGGGAGGGGTTCCTAATGTCCTTAAGTAGCTATTATTTGAGAGTTGTAGCAATCAAATCAACCTGCTAGCTCCTATTTTGAAGTCTGTTTAAAACAAAGGCTTAGGATGGTGTAAAAACCTCATGTATTTTGGAGACTCTTTCAACAGAAACTCTCTTGAATGGCTGCTGGACTGCAAAAGGAGCCATGCTCCCTGTTTTTAACTCTGAAAATATATATTCTATTATATCACTCGTTGGCCATGCTGTCTTAGTAAATAATGGTGCCTATGTTTCTTGCAGTGTGATCTGTTTAGCATGGAACCAATCACTTTAAACTGCATTTCATCACCGGGCCAAGGTAAAAACCAGTTTAACTGTAGTTTTGCTTAATAACTTCAGGTATTACACAGGTTGGATAGGGATTTGGGGGTAATACTAACTAACATTTTTGCTTGTTCTTTAATCCAAAGGCCCAAACACATATGGGGGTGGGGTGGGGGAGGGGCGTAACTTTCTGCAATTGGCTTTTAAATGCATGTGGGTTTATTGAAAAGTATTTTGTTGCAAACTGTGTTTTAAACTCTCACTCTCTCTCTCTCTCTGTGTAAAAAAATATAGGTGTTTTTTTTTTTAAGTATATGGCTGCAAACTGATGGTAATGGTGTGTTTCTAATTAACAGGGTGCTTTTTTAATGTGCAAAATGTGTTTTAAACTGGATTTTAAAAGTTGATTTTAAAAGCAGTTTGGTTTTTATTTTGCAAACTGAGGTGCATTTAAAAAAAATGTTTGTGGGTTTGTTGTTTTTTGTTTTAAAGTGGTAGAAATAAACTCAAAACTCCTGTTTGTTGTACAGCCTGAAATGGATTATTTTATTTTAAAGCTCTGACTTTTTAAATAGAAAAACACCCTAATGAATATTTTATTTTTAAGTTTACAAGACAGTTTCGTGTGATTTATAATAATCATAATCATATTGTCTGCTCCACAGTACGGTCAAAACATGAGAGACCCTTAGACCAGAGGGTAAACAAGCTTAAAAGAAAAAGAAAAGCGACAGCTGAAAAGAAAAATTCCCCAGATGGATGGATGAAGCCCAGTAAATATACTGTGTTTGGGAGGTTATGAGGTTTTGTATTTTAAGTAAATACATCGGTGTGGGTGAGAAAGATGGTAAAGTTAAGTTTTGTAATATGTCCCTTCCCCCCTAATCGGGAATGTGCAGTTCTCCTGACAATGCTGTAGTCAAAGCTACAGGGACACCTCCACCAGACCAGCCAAAGAACCAGAAATCTGCTTTGAGACCTTTAACAACTCAAAACAGCACAAGAGTGCAGATGAAGCATCAGGGCAGTCCAAACCTCAATTACGTCAAAGCCAAGGACAAAACAAAAGACTCTGGTGAAAACCAACCACGCAAACACAACGCCAGTTCCTCAGCGGCCACCTCCACACCAAGCCCTGAGAAAACCATGAGTGAAAACGCCCACCTACGATGCTTCGTTCAGAAGACTGAGGGACGCTGTATCCTCGGGGGTTCTAAAAGAACGGTATTCTAAAAAGGTTTGAGGAAAATATGATGCTTCGTTCAGAATACCGGTGAACGGTGTATCTTCAGGGGGTCTAAAAGACAGGAGGGCTGGAAAGCACATCAACAAAGCAAAAGCTTTGGTGGGTGACTTTTTGAAAAATACTTCAATTTTTGGCTCTGCGCAGGCGTGACTAGTCGTGGAAAGGGACCTGGGTAAAAGGGGTACCCTCAAGGATACACATCAGCTCAGGTGTAAACAAAAGGGGGGACAGCGCTTGGTGGACAAACAAATGGCTGCCAAAAAGTTCCAGGCCAGGGTCGCTGTAAAAATTTTAAAAAGGGCTAAAGAGGTAATGGGGAGGGGGGACAAAAAGAGATGCCCTCGACTGGAGGCTCTCAAACTGGAATGTCTGAAAATGGGGAGGTGGAATCAGACTCTCACACAGAGTCTGGTTTAGAAAATTCCCCAGAGGGCTCTCTAGAATGATGGGTCCCCATTTCCTCCCGATGACCCTCACGGAGGCGCCTCGGAGTCTGACTCTCAAATAGCATCTGATGTAGATGGTCCCGTAGAGGAACCCCCAAGTAACCCTGAAAATGCAGAGGTGTGTATGGAGAGAGTGAGAAGTTGGCAACGTGAATTACCTAGATTTGGGGGGTTGGTGTATTGTGAGGAATTTCATTTTGTCAATCTTGAGCGAATAAATTCAGCTCAGCAGGTTGTTGAAGCCATACACAGGGGGATACAGTTAGTTCTCGATGACGTTAATGGTAGGGTAGGCCCTGATGATTATGTTCAGTTACATTTAGAGAGCCGTAATTGAACTAACCCGTTGTTTTCAGTCTGAAGAACTAGGGATGAGCTGTCTGCTGAGGATTTCTTCAATCAGACCTCAAAGCTGCCACAGAGCAATAGAGTTGCATGTCAATGGGACATTGCACCTCGTTGGGACAGTTTTAAAAAAACAGGGGTGGGGGCCGCTCGTAGAGTTTTAAATTCTATCCTCAGTAGTCAAATCATCCATAAAAAAGAGACAATGTTTAGTAGACCTGACTTACACGGCTACCAATCTGTGTTTTGCGCATGGGCTCTTGACCGTCATGTCCGACCATAAACCTACGGACGCAGAATCATTAGCGGGGGCGAGAAAGTTGCATGAGAAACTGGGCTGGTCAGATCAAAAAAAGATTATGCTCAGTGACGTAGCAATGTCTGAACAGCATTTAGGAGTCAACACACAGGTGGTGCTGTATGCGGCGAAAGGGGCTTTTTTTAAATGGGCGGGGGGGCAGTTTACCCCAAGATTTATTTCATCCTGTTGCACGATGAGCATTACTAGGGGGTTCTGGTTGTGAAAAAGTTGTTCGGAGCAAAAAAATATGGTGAGTTTTGCCCCATGGTGCACAGTCACGGCCACTCTCACAGGTACAGCTGCTGCCTCTGCTTGAGCGTAACCTGCTCAGACAGCGTGGACGTGCAGCTGAGGTGTCCTCGCTGTAGACTGTATTGTCAGTCCAGAGAGCGTTTAGACAGACACATCGACTGGGCATCGACAGAACAAGCTGAATGCCTGTCTAAAACGTTGTGCGATAAGGGTCAGTCTTACGTGGACAAGCGGCACAGACGTAAAGGGAGGCGCTGTAAGCAGGGTCAGGGTTTGATCGCTGGTGATGTAGACGGTCACCTCGGTTTTATGGACAGCCTTAGAAAGCCCGAATCCTCAGAAAAGTGTATTTGTTATGATTCCGAAATCACACAGGAGACTGGGTTGCACACTCCCAATTACATTTTTGCTATGTCCCTCAAGCCGGAAAAGTCCTGGGAATTTAAGGGTGATGAGTGTCTTTCTATGTTTGTTCAGACCTTTATTGGCAAAGAGTTCCGGGTCTACACGTTCCAGGCGCACAATTCCAAAGGTTACGATGCATACTTCATCATCATTAGACAGTTACTGAAGGAAAAGATGTGCCTAGAACTGATCACTCAGGGTAGTAAACTAATGTGTGTGGAAGTTAAGGCCCTGGGCATTCGTTTTATAGACTCTTTAAACTTCTTGCCCATGAAGCTTGGTTAGCTCCCGCAGGTGATGGGGTTTGAAGGGTGCAAAGGGTATTTTCCACATTTTTTGAACACTTTAGAAAATCAAAATGACGTGGGGCCTATGCCCGGTGTGGAGCACTATGGTGTAGAAAGCATGATGCCCAGGGAAAAAGCAGAGTTTCTCGACTGGTAGCAGGCCCACAGGTAGGAGACGTTTGACTTGCAGAAAGAGCTCGTGTATTACTGTCAGCAGGATGTCAAAATTTTGAGACAGCTTTGTATCCTATACAGAAAAGAGATTATGAAAATGATGGAGAAGGGAGATCTAGTAGAGAGAGAACCTGGTAAATTCACTGAGATAAAACTGTGTATAGATCCATTCTGGTACATAACACTAGCATCTGCCTGCATGGCTATGTACAGGTTTATGTTTTTGGAGCCTAACACAGTAGCTCTTCTCCCTCCAGACAATGATCACAGGCAGAAAAAGATATTCGACCCCGTCTATTCAGTGGCTGTTGTATACCTCTCACCAAGAAACTATACAAATAGGGCATGCTTTACAGGGTGGGGAACTACAGGTAGGCTCCTACTCTTTAGAGGGTTATGCCAGTGTTGACAGGGTACACACAGCCATAGAGTTTAATGGGTGTTCTTTTCCACGGTTGTGCCACCTGTCATTGTGAGAAAGCACAAAACCCTATGACGGGGACAACTTTTGGGTTTCCTTATTACAAGACGCAGCTCAAGACCGACTATCTGAAATAACTTGGTTTTGTAGTGAGGACTCTTTGGGAGCAAGAGTGGGAAGTGATGAAAGAAACAGACAGGGAGCTTGCAGGTATTTAAAATGAGCCCAGTTGCCCTAGCCTCTCGTGCCTAGGGATGCTCTTTTTGGGGGGAGGACAAACGCTATCTGTCTATATTACAAACTTAACTCCGGGGAAGAAATCCACTATTATGATTTTACCAGCTTCTACCCTTTTGTAAAGAAAACCAAAGAATACCCTATCGGACACACCGATATAGTTTATGACAAATTTGGACCCCTTGCAAATTATTTTGGAATTGCAAAACTTAAAGTGTACCCCACACAAGGCTTCTTTTTCCCACTGTTACCTGTCAGAGTGGGTGGCAAGCTTATGTTCCCGCTATGCTGAACCTGTGCGGAAACCGAGCAGCGGGAGATGTGCATCCATACTGACAAGGAGAGGGCCATCCTGGGGACTTGGTCCACGGTGGAATTGAACGCGGCCATAACGAAGGGGTACGCGGTGGCAAAAATATATGAAATCTGGCTTTTTAATGTAAAATCTGATGAACTCTTTTCAGAGTACATCAAATGACACCTCCGCCAGAAACAAGAGGCTTCAGGGTATCCCAGCTGGTGCACAGACGAAGAAAAACAAAATAAGTACATGAACGATTTCTACCAGAAAGAAGGCACGCGTTTGTGCCAACACGAGATCAGGTTTAACCCCGCTGAACGCCAAATCGCTAAACTCTTTCTAAATTCCCTCACGAGCGAGATCCCGCCAGATCAGCACATCACCGAGTTTGTGTCGGCAGACCCGAAAACATACGGGTATAAGCTGTCAGGAGGAAAAGCCTGTATGAAAGTCAAAGGTATTACCCTGAACTTGGCAAACTGTCAAAAGATCAACTTTGAGAGTTTGAAAGATCTAGTCCTGGACTATTGCACGGGCCTGCGAGAAAACACCTCAAAAAAGAGAGAGGTTCAGCAGCCCTCTATCGTAAGGAGCAAAAATCAGTGGTAAATAGAGACCAAAACCCTTAAGAAAACACAGAAAGTCATTTACAACAAGAGGGTCCTAGGAGAAGGCTTTAAAACCCTGCCCTACGGATTTTAGAATGGATACGAGGTGGAAACACCCCTTTTCTGCAATTCTCGCGGGCCCTAGCAACTGTGGGAAAAGTTACTTTATAAAAAAATGTGTTGGATAATGCCAAACAAAACATTGTCTGTTATGCCTGAGAATATTGGATAACATGGCTATAAAAAGCATGGCAAGATACACATGTCAGGGCTTGTTGAAACACATTTTGAGCAAGGCTAGGCATGCCCAAGAATTTAAATGTATTTTTTACAAAATTCATCTCCATCCGGTCGTTTTGCACTAAGTCGTTAGATTACAATTTTAAAATCCAGTCAAAAGATAAACCCTTGCTCTGATGATGTAAGAAAAACACTGAGTGATAGCCGCAGGCGACAGAGCGGGGGTCTTGTAATTGTCTATTGTGAAACACAATGCCTGTGGCATTTTTGTTTAAACATTTCATAATGCTTTTAGGAAACAACATGCTCTTCGGGGGGTGCCCGTATGAGTCTAAAAACTCTTCACGGTTACGCTCCGCCAGACACAAGGCAAGCCAGTGTTCACCAGGTTGGTTGTGTGGATGCGCGATACAAACCTAGGGGTCTCTGAGACAGCTTGTCGCCAGGGAGCCAAATCACAAGGGAACACATCTAAGAAATTCTTTTTTGTGTAAGGCACCTTGATAAGACACATGAGAGCTGCACGGTGTCCATGTTCACATATGGTCAAGCAGAACGTCTCTCCTCTGATTTCTCTCTATGATGTTGTCAGAAACCCCATGCACGATCAGATTGATGGTGATGGTTAAAGCCTTCCCAAAACGTATTTCTGCTCTCAGGTTCCCGGTTTTAATCAGGGAATAGTCATCGGTGCATTTCTGGTCGGGAGACAGGTCAAAGGCAAACAAGGTGTAACCCTGTGGAAACTCCTCACGGTCGATTAACAGAGAACGATCTGTCATGTGTTTACCAGTGTCTGTACCAGATTAATGTATTCTCTCACGCAGCATCCTGCCTCCAAGTCTGGTTGCAGAGGCTTGGTTGGTATCTGTTCACCATCCACATACAAGGCCACAAAATTAATATCATAATGTTTAAAATGAAAGGGATTTTTAGTGTAACTTCCACTCAAGGCATAAGACAAACCCTAGGACAAGCATTTTGGGTAACTGTCCCAAAAAACAGGTTCTCCTGGTTATTGACCCTGCTGCCCACGGGGATGCTAAACACTTTCATTCCCACGCGGTCCACGGGATATTTAGCATTTGTGGTAAGCAGGGACTCCACGTGCCCCAGACGAACGCTCAGGGCCACCCGCACTTTCTTCACAAAAAGCGATGCTGATACAATGCCAATTTAAAGCCTTCGGCTGCATTGCCCATTAAACAGAAAGCGTCTTATCTGCGCGTCAGTTTAAATTTTCACATCCACTCCGTTCAACAAATGAGACGTATCTGTTCTGATCTGTCTTTATTTCAATGGTAATGGTATCGATGTGGTGTTTTCTGACAGGAACGTGATGAGGTTTATCGTAGGTGATGGTGACAAACTCATTGTTCCTTCCTCAGACAGGGACACAGTGTAACAGGGGAACAGAAAAGTCTCTCACAAACTGGTGTTCTACAATATCTGTTTACAGATACAGGGAATTAACTCCCCCTGTGATGTCTGCCCAGAAGGGGAATTTTTGGACGCTGCGCTTGGGGCCCAAACCTAGAATGTTAGCTAGCTCCCTGCTGGTAGAAAACATAAAAGGAAAATCAGCGGATTTAAAGCTAACTTTTCTACCCACAGGGTCATCGTTCATGACCACCTCAGGCGGTGGGGAATGACGAGCCACGGTACTGTTCATATGATCCAATCATTCGGGTATGGACGAGTAATAACCTCGTCGTAGGATAAAACTCTATGCCATATCTTCAAAGGTGATTTCAAAAGGGGTGTTCTCGCGGATAGTGTTCCAGCTGTGCGGGTGTTGTATTTCCACTAACCCCACCTTCCAGGCACCCGGGAGACCCAAGGGCTTAATTAGCTGTATTGTAAAGTTCGAGCTGGTGTTTTGAGGAAAAACTGCAGAGCTGGCATTGCTGGGCAAAGTCATTTAAAACCCGCTGTCGCTCATTTTTTGCTCCCTCAGTCTTTGCAGGAGGAATCTTTTTGTTTGTTTGTGTCTAAACGTCAGAATTGAGAAGCTTCCACCCAGCTGATAAACTTATCCCCTGCCCCCCACAAACCATTTCACCAGTAGCTGCTTTTTTCTCCCTTTTCCTTTCTCCGCTAGAACTTTTTCGATCCTGCAAATCTTGTCTTGTTTGGGGTTTACTTTTTGTAAATCTTCAGGGTAAAAATATCCAGTAACTGTCTCACTCTCGTAATCTTTTAATCGGTATACAGGTCTCGGGCTCCTGGTTCAGGCTTCATCCACTATAAATATCTCATTGGTAAACGTCTGTTCACAACCTTTTTCAAAAGCTCCTTTGGTTTTAGATAGTCTCACGTGGTCGCCTTTTCTAAAAGGGGCAACAACCGGTTTTATTTTAAAACCGTTTCTATCAACCGGTTTCCATATCTTCAGAGAATTGGAAGGGTTAACATCGGCGGGTCTGGTACGTAGAGTTCTGTAAAAGCTCTGGTTGTAACTCTTCATAAAGTCAGGTAACAGGTCAAGGTGGCGAAAGGCGTTATGGGCTGTAAAATATCGCCACATCCTCCACATCTTTTTCAAGTTCTGTTAAAATGGCTCCACAACCCCTGCTTTGACTTCATTGTCAGTAACAAAAAGCGTTAACGCTGTGCCGTTTCAACAATCTGCTAAAAGGTCTGTTTCAAAATTCTTTCCACCGATTAGTTTGTCATTTTTGAGGCACGCGACCTTGGCTAAAAATAGCTTTAAAGGCCTTGGATTCCTCACCGCTCATCTTGTCTTTTAGGCCTAAGGCCCAGGCATATTTGGATAGAACGTCTGTCACTGTGAAGATGTATTTAAAACCGCTGTTGTGTTTGGAGAAGCGGTGCATACGGACCAAATCTGCCTGCCATTGCACATCCACATCTGAAACAACGGTCCTGGTTCTTTTAAAACGTATTCGAGCTGGTTTGTGTAAAGCGTAAGCATCCTGGTGTGAAAGCCAAGCTCTGACCTGTCTTCTATTTAAAGTTTTAGGATGCTTTTTGGCCACTTGAAAAAGAAGATTGACCCCGTCAAAGCCCCCAACTTTCCTGGGGGTTTAACAGATTTTCTTTAACAGAGCCGTCTGTGGAGACATGGCTGTTCCTGGGACCGTCTTTTACGAACACAAGTATGGAGGGGGACACGTTCATTCTGGCACATTTAAATAAGTTTTATTAATCGCCTTAACACAATCTTTTACAGCCGCCTGAAACAAAGGACGCCATGATCCCTACCATGAGGGAGTCTGAGCTGGTTCATTCTTCCATTTTTGTCCTTTTCTGGATTTTCCTCTTGAGATTTGGGTCTCAGACAGGAGCAAAAACAGCTGATGCGCGATGGATTTACTCCCACAGGGCTACCGATGTGTAACTTCTCAAAGGCCTCTAGAAAGGAATCGTCGAGCTGTTGAGAGATTTTCAGACAAAAAACAGTGTAAGCACCCCACTGCCTGTTTTTAGATTTATGTAATGCCAGGTCGATTCCTAACCCCATCACACCCCCATGATCGACTGTCGCTTCTTAATCATTCATTTACCTGAGCGCCATCTTTCCCGTTCACCTTGTGACTCCCCCAAGCCACAATCGCCTTCCAACTTTAGGGCCTGGACAATGAGAGGCTGTCACACTCATCGGGGTGCCTCACAAAGGTTTGGATTTTGGGGTCGGGTTCCGACGTATCCATCAACGGTTGAGTCAAAGGGCCCTCCTCGGAACTGTCACTGCTGTAGCGCTTTCTCCACACAACTCCAAAGGTCCTCGGAGCTAAAACAAAATCTGAAGGTCTCACGGGGGTGGTAAAGGAGTCCATGTTTCCTCTCAGCCTTTCCACAATTTCTGAAACATGTCTTCTTGGTGAGAGATGGCTTCCTCTGCCCAGCGCTGGGACTTATGGGGTGATGGTGCTGCACTCTGATTGGCAGAGGGCGTTGGGAGGAGTTCTTAGAGGGCTCACATGACCCTCTTCTGGACGGTTCACCCAATCCGAGAACCTGCCCCATTTTGGTCAAATCTCTTCTCGGGGCGGTCCTCTGCAGCCGAAACCCATCGCAATTGGTAGAAGGTGGTGGGAGGAGTTCTTAGAGGGGTCACACGAAGCACTTCCGGACGGGTCACCCCACCCTGGAACTCCCCCCAGTTGGTCAAATCTCCTCTCAGGGTGGTCCCCAGTGGCTGAAACCCCTCCTGATTGGTAGAGGGCGGTGGGAGGAATTCTTAGAGGGGTCACACAAACATCTTCCAGACAGATCACCCCACCCCGGAACTCCCCATGATTGGTCAAACCTCCTTTCGGGGTGGTCCCCAGTGGCTCAAACCCCTACTGATTGGTAGACGGTGGTGGGGGGTATTCTTAGAGGGGTCACACGAACCACTTCCAGACAGATCACCCCACCCCGGAACTCCCCATGATTGGTCAAACCTCCTCTCGGGGTGGTCCCCAGTGGCTCAAACCCCTACTGATTCGTAGACGGTGGTGGGGGGTATTCTTAGAGAGGTCACACGAACCACTTCCAGACAGGTCATCCTGCCCCGGAACTCCCCTTGATTGGTCAAATCTTCTCTTGGGGCGTTCCTATCAGGGAGAAACCCATCCCGATTGGTAGAGGACAATGGGAGGAGTTCTTAGAGGGGTCACATGACACACGTTGCTTCTGGTCATTTGTCTGCCTTGACCCTGGAAATAATACCTCATGGCTTGGGACTTCCAGTGACGGTGGGTAAGGCTTACGAGGGCCAAGGGTGGGGTTAACGTTTGATTGACAGTAGGGCCCTTATACTACTGGAGCGCCTTCTTCTGTTTCTCTCCCGCTTCATTCCCCAAGCACTCGGCCAGGACAGATGTCATTTAGGACCTCAGTTGCCACCAGCTGGACAGAGGGACTTGGGTCTTTCTTGAGGAACTGGAGAGCTGAAATGACAGAGGACAACATGCTACTGTACAGACTGTCAAATCACAGCTAAGCGTGATCACAGAATCTTGAACTACCAGAGCTGAATGATCACATTGTAAAATGTGAAACTGGGCTCAGTCCTTCTATTGGGATGGAAAATACATGAGAGATGAATCTGCCTCACTTTTCATATTGTCACCTGTGCCTGAAATAGCTGGAGACTTACTATCTCTGAATACCACGCTACAGAAGCTCTCCAATACAAAGAAAGTTTAGGTTCCTCCATTGGCTCCCTTCCATGCTCCCAACAAGTGGGGAGGCCCTGACTCGACCAGAAAGTCATCCACTCTGCTGTAAATGGAAGAAGGTCCATTGTTTCAATAGCTTCCACTTTTAAGTTTATTTTCCATCTCTATTCAGGAGCCACAGTCTGAGCTCCAATAACCCTGGAATTGAACAGAGACCAGGTCCAAGCTGGTTTGTGCAGGATGCAGGGCACCTACTGGAAGAAAAATTGCTGGTGGGAAATTTGGGGTAGCAGAAAGTGGCTACAATTTCTCCTCACCTGGGCAGTCCACAGAGAGCCAATAAAGCCCAAAGAGTGGATAGCACTGGCTGCGGAGGGGGCCTTGCCAGGACAACCAGGAGATGCACGGACTCACATCACACCCCCTGCAGCTGCCTCCTTCAGGGGAAATTAAAGCTGACTTTCTACTGGGCAAGACTGAATTTGTCCTTGGATGTGTGGCTGATGCACTTTGAACCAGTGGTATCGGTTACTGCTGCTTTTCAGCTAAATTCCTTTAGAACTCACGGATGAGCAGAACTTCAGCTGTATTTATTACTTACACATCAGCAGATGGTCCAGGTTCAGCCATTTCATACGCTGCCTGTCTGTGTGTTCCAGGATGATGCCTAAATACACAATGGAAAACAAACAACAACAATAAAACCTTCCCTTGTTGAGTGCAAAGTGATATTAGCAGCCCCTAGACAGGTCTTTGGCCTCTCCTACTGTGGACCTAAGGGTGAGCTGTGGGCAAGAGGATGCTACTGCAGTTTAGAGTCCACACTGAAGAGAATGAGAAAGACTTTTTTTTTAAGAATGTTTACACAAAACCCATTTGCTTTAAAGAGTCTGTGTTCCTCTTGCCACTGCTGTCAGTTATTGGAGACATACTATGCTAGTGTCTTGGTCTAGTGGTCTGAGCAAAGGCCTGGGGCCAGGAATAAGTGAGTTCTAAGCAGGGATCCCACAAGGTGACTTACAGGTGGGACTTAGGCCACAATGCCTGCCTGTCTCACCTGGGTATGCTTGGGAGAAGAGGGCACAGGGCCAAAGCGGAGGAACCTTTTGCCTCCTTGACAAGGTGGTGTGGCCAGGAACCTGAAAGAGCAGGTGCTGAGGGCAGGTGGGCTGCATGCCTCCCAATGATGAAGTAGTAGTGAAGAGCACTGAGCAACACTGTGGGTGGGTCTGCACTTTGAGCGGGGGGGATCACTCCCAGTTCAATGGAACAGGCCCACTCTAGCTCGGACAGCGCTCGCATACTAAAATTAGAATGTAGCTAAAGCAGCACGAGCAGTGGGAGGAGCTAGCCACCTTGAGAATCGACTTTGGGGTTTGGATGGGATCATACTTGGGGTGGTTAAACTTCCTCCTGCTCCTGCCATCGCAGCTACTCTCTATTTTTAGCACTCAGGGCTAGTGCGGGTATGTTTCATCAAGCTGGGAATTAGACCCCCAGCTCCAAGTGTAAACATGCCCTATGAGACAGTGTCCCAGCCTCTACTACTAAATGACTGCACCGTGCTTTCCCTGCAACAATCCCAAAGCACTTTATAGCAAGTCATGATTTTCTCCGACCACCACACTGGAAAGGTAGGGATATTAACATCCCCATTTATGTATGGGAAGCTGAGGCATAGAGAGATTAATGGCAGCTCAGTGCTGCACAGTGGGATTTTTTCTCTCTCCCTCAATGGGAATACCAAAAGGGACACTGGGCATCATCTCTCACCAGCTAACTTGGCTGCAACTGCCCGGATCTCTTCCCATCTGCTAAAGAAGTACATGATGGTGTTTTTGTACAAGTTCTCCAGCAGCTCGGCATTCTCTTTGGCCTAGAGGAAATCAGGGACACATGAGCTCTCTCTGGCTAGAAGTGCCCTTTGACTGCCAGCACATGCTTTTACGAGCCACAGGTAAATCAGAGAAAGAACAGGTGACTGGGTGGACGTGGGAAAAATGGGGATCTGTGGCAGATTTACATTTCCCATCACCCTCAGTCATATATCCCACTCTGACCGCTATTTCCATTACCCATCACACATTCCCCCCACACCTCTACACCACCACATACCACTCCAGTCAAGAATCTCAGACACTTCAACAGCTCACTCACAAGGTGTCTGCAAATGTCCACCTGGAGCTCTTCAGGCTTCAGCTCGGCTGTGCCATCAAGGTGTTCATTCACGGCAGTTTGGAGCCTCTTCAGTCCCAAAAAAGGGACACAGAGGTGAAACGTAGCTCTGCATTCCTGAAAAAAGGAAGCGTGTCACACCATTTAATTGTTCCCTACTGAGTGCTTTGGTCATTCAAAGGGAACTCATCTGCTTGACTGCTCATCTATTCCAGGATAAAAAGGGATTCATCTGGATGTAATTGGCAGAAAACATGCAGGAATGACTAATAGAGGGGAGAGCTTCCACTGCAACCTGGAGGTAGCATCAATGTCTTTTTGGAACAGATCTACCTACGAAAGCTGCTTCACCAGGTCTCTCTTCTGTTCTGGGGAGGCAGGGGCCTGGGGTGCAGAGGCAGACAGGAAGAGAGAGCTGTCGGGCTCAGACCCATGACCTATCCTGGATTCTGGTGAGGCAGCCATGGACCAACCTGGCGGGAACTGACTCAGCAGGAGGGCAATGAACTGAGGGGGGAATTTGGACCTCCACAGCAGGCAGGAATAGCAGAGCTCCCCTGTCATTGGGAGGAAGATTCCTTTGGCTTAGTAAATAAGTCACTCTCGGTCTTACCACTGAAACCCTGGGGTTCGGGTCTTGCAGGTGCAGCAGAAGTGTGACCCAGCTCTGTCTAACCTGCTCGGCGAAATAGCCCTTCCATTTTCTTTTGGTCAGGCGGGCCAGGATGCCAAATAGGACAAAGGACCATAAACGAAGAGCATCGTCCTCCTACAGCCAAGAAAGCCCCACAAGTTAGTAACTAAGGGACAATCACATCACGTACCTCGCACAGCCATCTCTTCTACGCTAAAGTCGAGGGATTCCAACTACAGCTAGTCGGGAACACTTTCATGAACTAATTTTTGTTTCGAATTTGCTGATTCATTAAACTATTTGAGCGACAGTTCCATTTTGATGAAATTCCTCCAGAAGCCAGGCAGGGGTCCTTAGAAACCTGCCTGCTGTATTGCCAGTGCACCCATTCAGCTCCCTGGAAGCCGATCTAGCAGGCTGACTGGGATCGTGGGCTTCCAAACCCCCAGCGTCTGGGACCCTGGCTCTCAAATTTGCAACTCCCTGGCACTTCTAGCTCCCACAGTTTCCTGGGTTCCCAGCACCGGGATAGTCTGAGAGCAGACTGCCCGGACCCAAGGCTTTCAATAGAGCTCGGCTAAGAAGAGGAATTCTGTTTCACAAAGAGTTTTGAAGTTTGGGGAGAGGGATTGCCACAAATAGGAACAAAACCAAAATTTGACATCTCAAAATTCTCTGCAAAATGGAATCATTCCAACCCTCTCACAAAAAAATGGTATAGAGCAGGCCCAACGCTCTCTATTGTACCTTGGAACCCCCTTTTCATGGTTATCTAGCTACCTAATCTAGTATTCAGACTTTCTTTGAGGTTCTCAGTGGCAAGAAAGAAGAACAGAAGGGGGAGACTGTGGGAGCAGGGATGTCATCCCCATCCTCCTAATGTTCTCCTCCTCCGTAAAACACCTCTCTTCCCTGGGGCCGAAACATCTCTTCACTCTGACATGAGCAATGCCCAGGGAGTAAATGGAGTCTAATCAAGATCGGTTGAACTGGGGCTGGAGAGTTCTGGTCACATACGTTGTCAAAGTAGGTCCGGATCTCTTGGGTGAGGTCTCTGAAGGAAGAACCTATGTCCTTCTCTTTCAGCTCCTTCAGGACTTTGGCCACTGCTTTCATGCTCTCGCCAATGACTTCAGAACTGAAAGGGTCACTTAAGGCCCTGATCAGGATGACCATAAGAAACTTCTTGTGCTTTTTCAGCTGGACAAACATACGACATTAAAGAACACTGATCACTGATCACACTTCTAATACATTTTCTTTAGCAGTTATGAAGCTGTGGGAATTTCATCTCCCCCTCCCACCCCCCCATTCCTCCTCCCACCCCCACATCCCCTAAATATACCTATAGCTATATTTCAGACCAGGTTTGAGCTACAATGAGCCAAACTTGGTGCCATAATACACCTGTGTCATCCTATTATTAGATTCCTAGTTACTTAGATTCCAAGGCCAAAAGAAACCCTTGTGATTATCCAGTCTGACCTCCTGCATAACATTGAACTTCCCCGAAATAGTCTCTGTTGGAACTAGAGTGTATCTTTTAGAAAAACGTTCAATCTTGATTTTAAAATTGCTAGTGACAGAGAATCCACTACAACCCTTGGTAAATTGTTCCAATGGTTAATTAAAATTACCATTAAAAATCAATGCCTTATTACCAGTCTGAATTAGTCTAGCTTCCTTTTCCCCCATTGAATCTTCTTATACCTTTGTTTGCTAATGGGAAGAACCCATTCTCAAAATGTGTTCCCCATGTGAGTAGTTCTAGACTGTCCTCAAGTCACTCCTTAACCTTCTCTTTGTACAGCTAAATAGATTGAGCTCCTTGAGTCTATCACTAGCGGTATCCTTGCCAATCCTTTGAGAATTCTTGGGACTCTTCTCTGAATCCTGTCTAATTTATCAGCATCCTTCTTGAATTGTGGACACCTGATCTGGACACAGCATTCCAGCAGTGCTCACATGAGTGTCATATTCAGAGGGAAAAGAACTTCTTTACTCTTAGTCAAGATTCCTCTCTTTATGCCTCTAAGGATCATTTCAGCCCTTTTGGCCACAACTTTGCATTGGAACACCTTATGTTCAACTGATTCTCTGCCATGACTCAAGTGGTTTTCAGCATCATTGCTTTTTGGGATAGAGTCTCTCATCCTGTAAGTATGGCCTGCGTTTTTTTTTTTTTTGTTCCTAGATGGAGACATTTACACATGGTCATATTAAAGTGTACAGATTGTTTGCTTATGCCCAACTTAGCAAAGGATTTAGCTTGCTCTGTATTGACTGCAAAGAGGTTACTCGGGTATGTGAGAGAGCAGAATTTGGCCTAGTGCATTGTGTGCAGCTTCTGTAAACTCCGAACAACTATTTTCCTTGGTTTCTCTAATTATGCTGCATTCTAGTCAGTATTCTCTCTTACCTTCTCAGGCACCCCATAGACTAAATTTCCCAGGCCTCTTACAGCCATCTGCCGGACAATGCTGTTCCTGTCATGTGACTTTTCTTCCAAGATGTGTAAGACTGGCTTAAGGAACTTCTTCTCCCTGAGCATGGGATCACTCATTAGCTGAAAGAAAATCAACCTGTCCATTAGCCCCAATATGATCATTAAGATTGGGAATAGAATTTGAGCAGACATGTCATACACTAAAAACAACAAGGAGTCCTCCTACAGCCCCAGTCTTGAGGATACAGACAAATATGGCTACCCCTCTGATACTTGGCACATAATACACTGTAACACAAATGAGAAATTCCACACAAATAAGAAAGGTCTACAAAACATGGAGCTTTCCTTTTGGGCACTAGAATAGGGATCCACTCACCTCTTGAGAGCCTCTTAGTGGCTGGGTATGGTATCACAGTCCTTTTCTCACCCCTGGTGCACCCTGCCAGCCGTCCTCAGTGCGTCTTCTGTGGCTCAGGCCTCTGGCTGAGTCCCAAAGTCCAAAGGAACCCCTTCTGGGGTAGTCAAGAACAGTCCCATTGTCCTCACTAGGGTCTCCAGCCCCAACTCTGGGTCCTTTACATTCTGCCCTTTGTTCAAGCTCTCCATTAGCATTGTCCCCTCCATGGGGCTTATGCCACTGTTGGTGGTAGGGGAACCTGGGCCTGCCCCTAACTCTGGGTTCCAAACCATGGATCCTATAAACAGGAGCTAGGCACTGCTTGATTTCAGGTCATTGTCGCTTCTTCCTACCGGCCACTTTTAGCTTCACCCTCACCTCAGGGTTAAAGTTCTTCGGGACTCTCTTCCTGAAAACCCAGCTTAAGTAAAGGCTGCCAGAATCAAACTCTGGCTGTCCCCTGAATTTCTGTGGCCAGAGAGCAGCGCCCTTTCTTGCCCCTCCAGTTCCTGCCAGGAACTGACCTGCTAAAGCCCTTCAGCTCCTTTTAACCAAGCCTGATGGGCTCGGATTGGCTGCTTTCATGAGGCCTCTCTAGACAGACCCAGACTGGGGGCTCTTTTCCTGGGGCAGGGTGTAGTAGGACCATGGGGCCTCTTGTAAGGAGCCTTAAAGCCCAGGTACAGCCCATCACGGGCACAGAGAGGTTGTTTTTCTTAGAACCAGATAAGCCCCGAAGATAGTTGCTTAGCATAAGTGGGAAATATGATGCAGATTTTGGAGGAGGACTGTGGAAAGGGAGGATGCTCCAGCAGGTATCCCCACACTAGCCTAGGACTTAGGAGACCCAGGTTCCATTTCCTGCTCCCTCAAAGACTTCCTGTGTGACCTTGGGCAAGTCACTTAGCCCTTCTGTGCATCAGTTCCCTGCCTGTAAAATAGGAAACATAGTCCTTCCCTACCTCGCAGGAGTGTGGTGGGGATACAGACATTAAAGAGTTTAGAGGTACTCCGATACTAGAGTAATGAGAACCTAAGATAGACATTAATGTAGTTGTAGGTTGCTTGGTTGGTAGTATTAGGACACTAGGTTCATTCAGAAGATGTGCTGAGCTAAACCAAAATCAGGAGCTGTTGGTTAGGATCAGCACTAGGACTTGGCAGAAGAGGTCCAGTCATCCAAACTCTGTCCGTATCTCTCTCAGCCAGCATCTGTGGTTGTGTAGCTAGTATAGGCAATGACGGCAATAAAAACCACAGAGAGAGAGAGAAGGACTCAGAAAGGTATCGTGAAGTTCCTGGTGAGGTTTCCATATAAAGGAGGACCTATTCTACTGTCTAAAATGACAATTACTCCTATGAACTGAACTGTAGAACTCCCGAAAGAAAGGCAGACAAGAGTCTAATGGTGAAACTGCTCTTCAGAGCCCTGTGTCTTACCTGGGCAAGGAAAGCTGTGCTGGTGACTCGGTGGTTTTCTGAGGGGGAATTCACCCAGGGGAGGAGGCTCTGTATGATCTCAGGTGTTATGAGTCCAGATCTTAGCAGAAGCCTGGAAGACAAAAGAAACCGCTCATGGGCTAGATTGCACACTTCAAAAAATCAGCTGCTCTGAGCATACAGCTCTGATATCTAGGAGTGGGAGCTGTGTGTTTCCACCCAGGACACCCTCGCACCCCCCGCCCACAAAGCTATAAACGGGAGGTTCCCTCTCAGCCACTCTATTGGCTACTCATTCCCAAGGATAAAATGATGCCTCCTAGATCTCTTACCTCACCAGCAGACACACTCCCTCATGGTGTGTCTTGGGGTTTTCCACAAGAGTCCAAGTCCTCTGCTTCCTGAGCTCTCTCACCAGTCTCTCATTCCCACCCTTGAAAAGCACAGATTCTAATGCTTTGATAGAAAGCCTGGGGAAAGAGAGGCACAGAACTGCAGCAATCAGGAGGAAGGTGCAGCTTGAACAGAGAGTCAGGAAGCCCCGGTTACTTCTCAGGTCTGCTGTTCAATCGACAGTTCATCCATTGGCAATGTCCTGGACACCAGTGTCCCTGGAAGGACTTGATGCTGGGAGGTAAGTTTCAGTCTCATACATCTCATAGGACTAGTTTTGCTAGGGACAAAATTTTGCAGTCCTTTTTCATAGAATCATAGAATCATAGAATATCAGGGTTGGAAGGGAGTTCAGGAGGTCATCTAGTCCAACCCCCTGCTCAAAAGCAGGACCCATCCCCAATTAAATCATCCCAGCCAGGGCTTTTTCTCTTTCTGCAAGGAGTATGGGCACTAGCAGAGTACAGTGATATGGAAAAGATACATGATCAGGACCAGAAACAGGGGGCATAGAGTGTGGTGATCACTAATGGACATTTTGGGGTCATATCTCCAGATAGACAGAGTGCTGAGGGTTTGCACTTGAGTCAGCACTCTGGTCACTATTCGTACTAATTCGGTTCCTCACAGAAGGCCTAATTGGATAGAGGTGTACCTGATTACGAGGTCAGATTGGAGCTAGTGAGTCAAGGAACCAATCATTCCATTAACAGGGAAACTGTATAAAAGGACATGGGCAGGAGCCCTTTGAGGGGAACAGACAGAGAAAGAAACTTGGGTTACCAGATGTCCCAATATTTGGGGCTTTATCTTATACAGGTGCCTATCCCCCCCCCGCCCGTCCTGATTTTTCACACTTGCTGTCTGGTCACCCTAAGAGAAACAGAAAGACAAAAAGCTAGGAGAGCCTGACAAAGTGAGGTCTCTGAGTGGAAACACCTTACCCCCCACCTGACTTTTGGAGAAGAGCTTAGAAAGTTGAGATACAATATAAAGGTGCTATGTATTGGTAGGGGGATTAAATAGACTATACGTTGGTGTTTACAAGCAAAAAAGTCTCAACGCGGTCTGTGTTTGTGGAAGATGTGGGGGTGCAACACCCCTCTCTGTCACAGCTGGGGGCTCATCAGGGATTTCCCTGTTATCTATGCAAATGGAGAGCCTGTTGGAGAAGCCGGTGTAGAGGTTTGGCAGTCCAGGCGATGAAGGGAACACTGAAATGGGTGATGAAGCAGCAAAGAGAAGTGTAGAACAGGGGTTCTCAACCTTTCTGTTTCTGAGCCTCCCCCCACCCTCAACATGCTAGAAATACTCCATGGCCCAGTTTCAGGCCTCTGCCCTGCCAGGCATCAGAGTTTTGGGCTCCTGGCTCCAGATTTTAACCCCACAGGGTGCAGGGGCTTGAGGCTTTAGTGCAGGTGCTGGGCTCAAGGCTTCAGCTTTCTGCCCTGAGCCCCAGCTAGTCTAAAGCCAACCCTGCTTGGCAGACCCCCTAAAACCGGCCCGGTTGAGAACTGCTGGTGTAGAACAGTGGTCTCCAAACGTTTTGGCTCACGCACCCCCAGGGTGACCTGCCGCAGTCGCGCCACCGATGGAAGACCTGCCGCAGGCGGGCCGCCAGAGGGGAGCACCAGCCATGGACATGCAGAGCTGCCGCCGAATGAAAAAAACGGCGGAGTGCCGTCCAGCGGCGCTACTGTTGCCATGCCCCACCCCCGGGATCATCCCGCGCACCCCAGTTTGGAGACCGCTGGTGTAGAAGACCCGACAGACCTTCCAACAATCCCAGCAGGCAGAAAAACAGCCTTTCCTTGCCCGGTAGGTTTAACAGCAAAAGAGTCGGCAGGAATTTATACGGGAGCAAGCCCAGGTCTGGCAACAACTCCTCCAAAGTTTGGTGAGTCCCGTGACAGGAAATGGAAACCAGGCACAGGAGATGAGACTGTAAAATGGGACCCGCGAACAACCCCGATGTGTTTTTGGTTACTCTTCAAGGAGGAGCAGTGAGACCTCCTAGGGACAGAACAATGTGGGCCCTTCAACTGACACCCTATTTAACCGGGGAAGCACATCTAGGGCTTTTAGTGATGAGCAGGCAAGAGATTGTGACATGATTAAGGCAGCCATGCTGGACGAGGTGGGGCCTGTCCACAGAAAAGTACTGCCAGAAATCTAGAGTTGAAAGATGGATTGAGGGATTATGCCTCTGTGCATTTGGACAGAAATTAAAAGATTGGGCCACTCATTGGTAAGGCCAGATACTCAGACCGTGGGGGAGATCATGGATTATTCAGAGTCTCCCTGAGCATACCCGAGTATGGGTTCTGTGGCGCCAGCCAGTTCATCTGGACCCCACAGTTAAAGTGAGAGGAATTTGCAGAGGCGGACATTCCCAGAGTGAGTCAGTGGTCTAAGGGACTAGATTTGAGAAGGACCAGAGTGCCTACAGCTGGGAAGGGCAGCAAGAAGAAGAGGGAGGAGCCTCAAGGAACTGTAGTGGGAGCTTGGCCTACGGCGTGCTTCCGACATGGACCTGAAGGACATCTAAAAAGAGACTGTCCGAAAATGGACTGTGGGTTTGCCCAGTTTTGTGGTTGGGACAAGACTCCCAGGCAGGGAAGAAAAAAGAAAGTACCTACCATATCGGTCTGGGTAGGGAGGAGCCACCAAAGGGACTAATGGACACAGCTTCATCCTGTTTGCTAATCAGGCAGGAGTTAGTGAAACCCCACTGGATACTTCCCAGAGGTAGGATCAAAACTGAATACCAGGTCCATGTGGACAATAAATTCTGCCCAGTGGCAGAGGTGACTCTGAAAATTAAGGGGAAGTTTAGGCAGAAACATGTAGGGGTAGTGGATGGATTGCCCCACTGCCTTCTACTGGGCATGGACTGGAATCCCTTTCTAACAGGGACACCAAGGCAGGTATGGAGGCCCAGGAGGGTGGAAATAAAACCTGAAGGGCCAGGTAAAGAGGAAATATATGTAAAGGGGCTGGAGGAACCTAGACACGAAAGTAGAGACAAGAGGGAGGAGAAAGAAAACAAAGTTCAAGCGTAAAGGTGACTTAAGATCATCCGTTGGGGTCAAACAGTCATCAGAGCCCTTACCACCAGGATCTCAGGAGCAGGCATCCCTAGAACACTTTGGAGGGACTCGGAGCAGTCTGTGTCCATGGAAGAGGCCGGGGCACAGCCTACCACCCCGTCACATATAGGTACCTAAAATGGGCCTGCACATGGGCCAACAGCATGAGCAGAATCTATACTCGTGTCTGCAGTGCCAGCAATCACATAGCTAGGTACCCATCCATCTGAACAAATTCAAGTTTTGTGGACAAAACTGAGGCACCCATCTTGAAAACCTGACCCACTGTGGCCACTACGTAAGGTCAGCCTTACTGGGTCAGTCCAATGGTCCATCTAGTCCAGTACACTGTCTTCCAACAGTGGTCAACGCCAGCTTCTTCAGCAGGAATGAACAGAACAGGGCAATCATGAAATGATCCAATCCCTGTTGTCCAGTCTCAGTTTCTGGCGGTCAGAGGCCTAGGGACACCCAGAGCTTGGGGTTGCATCCCTGACCATCTTGCCTAATAGCCATTGATGGACCTGTTCTCCATGAACTTATCTAATTCTTTTTTTTTTTAAACCCAGTTATACTTTTGGCCTTCACAACACCCCTTGGCAATGAGTTCCACAGGTTGACCGTGTGTGGTGTGAAGTAGTACTTCCTTATGTTTATTTGATACCGGCTGCCCATCTGTGAACAGAGCTGAGATCCTGGTTTCCTAGGAAAATTCAGAGACATTATAAAACCATGAAGTCTGTAATTTGAGCACCTTGTTGGCATGGAATAAAGAAACACAACAAGAAGAGAAACTAATAATGTTGTGAGATTGGTGGGAAATGTACATTAATGTGCTACCAGAGCTGAAGTCAACTGAGGACTCAGGAATCTTAGTGTTAACTTGGCGAGGGGCACAGAGTGGGTGCCGAGGGGCCTGGTACATACATTCTAGCTCACTAAAAGATTGCCCCATGAGTCTCAAATAAAAGCCCATGTCACCAATATCATAGTGAAACGCATGTACAGATGCTGTGTCAAGAGTCATGGATATGCATTGAAAATTACATTCTTAGGATCTGTGTCTCGGGACTAGTCACCAGGAAAGGTGACAAAATGGTTTTCTTTCAGGCAAGAAATGTTTATCCATCTGTTTGTTTACATGTACATTAAGCATGTAGGGTTCACATTCAGTTGAGAAGGACTGTGAGAACTTCAAAGAAAGAAAAGTAGCAGGAAGTAGACAGGGGGTGGGGACCCAATTTTGGGGCACACATCAAAGGTTTGCTCTAGTCTATTTGGGGGACATCTTTCACTTAGGAAGTAGATGGACCGCGAGTTTGCTTCATGAAAGAGGGGTCGCGATCAGGCTTGGTTGAGAACTTTGGGTGAGAAACATCTTGAGACAGGAGGTTAACCTGTTGGTTAAGTTTAGTTTCTACGAGCAGGATATGATTTCATTTGAAATGTAACCATTTTTTACTTGCATTCTTACTCACGGTCACTGGAATCTCTGCTCTTTGATAATCTCCCTTCTTCTTTTCACTAGAAATATATCTAAGTGCTGTGTGTTTTGCAGTACAGAGTATAAGTATCGAGTACAGAGTCTAAAGAAGAAGTAATAAACTGGTGTGTACTGTTCCATTGGGAACAGCAGGCCTGACAATTCTGTGGGAGTTCAGTGGATAAAGGGCTGGACACTATACGGAATGGTCAGAAGACTCGGGGGTGGGTGTGTGCCTGTCATTAACCCGTACAAAGAGACTGAGGTCTGAGGAGGCCTGGGTGGCAGGGTTTGTTTTGCCAGAGCCTGGTAGTTTCAGGGAACTGACCCACAGCAGGCACAGACAAGACTTCCTCACTCAAAGGGCACGTGATGCTAAGGTGCCTCGTAACCCTGGGAACTCCTGGGGAGCGTCAAACAACTCTACTGGAATTCTCTTTGTTTCTCTCCCTTCCTTCTAATTACCGGCAAGGGTTGCCCTCAGGAAGTTGTAGCCCTTTTCGGATTTCGCTCGGGCTGCTTCTCGTTGGCAAAGGCAGCTTTTGTCCGAGGGTTTGGCTGACCTGCTGCAGGAGAAGAGGAAACAACTCTGGGAGCAGTTCCCGCACAGCTTTGCTCGACTGCAGGGCTGACACCACCTCAAAGATGGCACATGTTGCCTGAAAGGAGAGCATGGTAAAAAAGGAGATCTCTTCCCAACACCATCACACCCTCTCTCCCCTTCTGATGTCTGCTGTACTAAATTCTCCCTTCGGCCAGCAACTTGAATGACAGCGAGCAACTTGCTTAACTCGTGGCTCACTTTCCCACATCTGTATAAATGTGTATGACCTCCCAAGGCATGCTGCGAGTCCAAAGGAAGATTTGCAAAGCACTGTGAGAAACCTGCTCCAAAGACTTTCTAATGGCCAGACAGTATTAAGGAAATCAGTAACGTAGCTAAAACTGCCGTATTTGTTCCACAGACAGCAGAGCCGGACTCAGGGAAACAGTCCATCAGAGGAGAAGTGCCCACACAGCAATATTATACCACACTTCCCGCTTTCCATCAGCAGGATTGTCACAGGGCACAGGAAAGCCTGAAAGACGTGTCTGTCATCTAACTTACTGAGAGAGGTTCAGCAGCTGCCAAATGCTTGTCAATTTCTGTCTCTGAGGTGATGCTGCCTTCTGTTCTTGTTGGAGTCTTTATCTTCTCTATTAGGGCTTGTAGGACTTGAGTGGCAAGCAAGGGGTCTCCCCCCAGAGATCTCCACAGCTCAGCGGTGTCACTGCAGGTTAACAGAAGTTACAGGTGAGCCCTGGACACTTTTGTGGCTCACCCTGAATGTGTCATATTTTAGTAAAGACCAAATGTTCTCCTTGCCTATGATGAGAGAATTAAGAGTCCTGTCCTCCTTTAACTCTCCTTGTGTTTAAATATGGAGTTTCCAGTTACAGAACTAAGTTAAGTGACCTAGTCTTCCTGCAGCCTAACCATTAATACTAGACTTCAGAAGGACAGGACACAGAGCACCAACCTCACTTCCTGTTTTCTCCACTTCCCAGTCAATATGGAATCATGAGCATGTGGCTCCCAAAGATCTAGGGTTTGGAAGGCAAGTGGATGAAAGAACAGCCAGATTCCTACTCGATGGACATACAACTATGAGAACGAATATTCATGGCCATCCTATGTCCCCTTCACAAATGGTGTCCCTACCCTCTGTTTGCCAAAAGCTGGGACTGGGCAACAGGGGATGGATCACTTGACAGCGACCTGTTGTGTTCATTTCCTCTGGGGCATGTGGCACTGGTCACGGCCGCAAGACAGACTACGGGGCTAGATGGCCTTTTGGTCTGACCCAGTATGGCTGTTCTTATGGTCTTAGATTCCAGCACTGATCACTGATAACTCAGTTAGGGATCTTTAAACAAAATGGTGGATCTGCTTCCAGTCCACTTTTAAGTACCAAGGATGGCAACACTGCTCTAGCAGCCCCACCCTCACTGATACCAAGCAGAGGTCTGATGATAATATTGGCCCTAGTCTTTGCAATCAGCCAGGGATTTGCACCTGAAGCTGTCATGCTACCAGGAAACCAACAGCCACTGCTCATTTCCAGAGTGAGCTCAATTCAGGCGTCTAGAGAGGTAGATGTTTCCAACAGTACACTCCAGTTATACCAGTAAAGATAGGTCTTTAGGATGTCAAAGCAGCTATTCATGAATGGAAACAGAATGACACTTAATTTCTCTCCGCACCCCACCTTAACGTGTTCTTGGACCTTCCTGCAGAAAGAGACAGGCTCTTAACCCTTAGGAATGATCCCAAACTGTCTGTGGCTTAAATGAAGCCCTACATCTCCTAGTAAAGCTGTGGGATCCAGGTTTTACCAAGATGAATGCAATAGGTAGCGGTATATACCTGTCCATCGGCAGACGTTTGCTGAGGAGGCTGGAGATCACTGCCTCTTGGTGATGGTGAGCTAGAATGGACACTGCCTCCACCAGGAACTGCCTCAAGCTGCCCTCCTGGATCGTAGGCATGTGGCGATATAGTATAGCCAGGATATCTGGCACCTGGAAGGAACAAAACCAGAAAGAAATGTCCCTTTTTCTTTCTCTCCATTCATTCTACAGAATCAAAACCTTTATTTAGCCATTTGCTGCTTTTTTAGAAATGCCTCACTTCAAGAAGCAAATGTTCAAATACGTCTGCGTAACTTGAACCCACACAAATTGCCCACACACGGCTGTAAAAATTAACCCTGACACACACACAGACACACCAGGTAATTTAATGTGGTGGTGCCCAGCTGTGCATTACATAAACCAGTTCACATGCACAAAAGGCGGCTTTGCTTGCCCAGATTTTGCAGGTGTGATTTAAGCAGCCAAATCTGACCATTTGCCTCGAGAATGCAGAGCTCATCAACAACCACAAGCACAAAATATGCAAGTGCTTTAAAGACAGTGTGCAAATGCCTGGGACTATGAACAGGGGACTACCTCTCATATTCATTCCTAGCCCTTCACATCTTCAAAACACTGTGCAAACATGGCACTTCTGCTGCGAGGGTTCCCTGTCGTGAGGCCTTTCACCAGCCTTGTTAGAAGATTTGTGGAGTGCTCCTTTCATCTAGCCCTAATGCACTGGGCGCCAGAATAAGGCATATAAATAGTGGATCCCAAAGACACTAGAGTTTTCTCCCTCCCTCCTTCTCTTCTGAAAGGGTAGGTTTACACAGCAAAAAAATCCCACAGCACTGAGTTTCAGAGCTCAGGTCAACCTGGGCCTGTGGGGCTTGCACGATGGGGCTAAAAGTGGAGCTGTTCCTGCTCGGGCTGGAGCCCAGGCTCAGAAACCTGGCAAGAGGCTGGCAATAGCCCAGTGCTCTTTTTAATCCATGTAGCCCTTAACCATAGGCCTCCTAATACCTGGAGGCCTCCAAGTGCCAGTCATTCTGTCTTCTTGTCTTTTCCCCAGAGTCTGTTTTCTCAAGCCTTTCTTGGCTGAATACTGTGGCAACAAGCTAGACCAATAAACAACCAACCATCTTCCTTTTCCCTTGGATTATCTTGGTCTACTGCTATTGATTCTGCCATTGCCTATCTTAGGGTAGAAACAGAGATGGAATCGACTCTATGTCCAAGGGGGAGAAACAGCAAGATTTTTCTTCCTTACACATGAGGGCAAAGATCAAAAAGCCTAGAGTTCAGGTAGAAAAGCTCTCCAGTTCCCAGTTTTACCTCGTCCAGCATGGCACCTCCACACTCCTTTAGGATGATCTTCATCCACAGTCCAGCTGCCGTGGCACAGGTGGGGCTAGCAGACAGCAGACCACCCAATGTGGCCTCAATAAAGTCTGTGGCCTGTTCCGAAGGAAAGTACTCACTAACAACCTGGGAACAAATCAAAAACAGGAGAGACCACCATGATGTTTGGCTCCAGCACTTTTAAAAATGGAAAAAAAGATACATGCATCAGCAAATGGTGAATTAGCCTCCTGTCTAGCTCGCCATTTGGGATTACAATTCTCTCTCTAGTCTATAGACTACATTTTTGTCTTCTACACTAATGATATCAGGTTAGAGGCAAAGTCTCTGTTGCATAGTTAGCACAACATTGTACTGGATATGCAGGAGGTAAGTTTCCCGTTTGTAGTCTCTGACATACACTGCATCTTTTTACAGCACACAGAAGTCAGTCAAGAGAGGCGTGCGCACAAATATCGGCGAAGGCAAACCCACAAGGTGACAGAATGAATCCTGGGTGGTTTCTCAGCTTGATGTTCCACTAACACAGTTTTTCTCTTGGATGGCTGGATGGCAGGGCCGGCTCCAGGCACCCGCCGAGGAAGCTCGTGCTTGGGGCGGCAGATTGCAAGGGGCGGTGTTCCAGCCAAGCTTAGGGCGGCATGGGGGTCTTTTATTTCATTATTTTTTGTGCTTCACCGCTCCGGATCAGTGAAAAAGCAAGAGCCGGCCCTGCTGGATAGGTACATGTGTGTGCATCCGCGTGCACATTTTCATGGGTGTGCAACATTCTGTGGAATCTGGTTTTTACGTGGCATTCAGAGCACACATCTATGAAAAGCATCTTGCTGGTTACTAGCAGCCAACGCCCCGCTCCCACAGCTCGCTCCGAGTACGGAAAGGCATCATGAAAGAGCAAATGTCAAATGAACGGTGCCCGGTCACTCGCACATCCGCACAAGCTTTTTGAGTCCGTTACCCTGGCCATTTTGGAAGATGCCTGAAACAGAGCCTCGGGGTCTGGAGCTGTTAGTGCTTCACGGAGACATCTCAGCTCCTCCTCTGCTGAGCCCAGGTTTATGGACTGGCCTGGAGTGGAGAAAAGGAGAAAAAGTACTGTAAGGATTAAGGAAACTGAACCCCTACTGCATGGATCTTCATATGGTAGGATCCATGTGCTATCATAGAATCATAGAATCATAGAATCTCAGGGTTGGAAGGGACCTCAGGAGGTCATCTAGTCCAACCCCCTGCTCAAAGCAGGACCAATCCCCAACTAAATCATCCCAGCCAGGGCTTTGTCAAGCCTGACCTTAAAAACCTCTAAGGAAGGAGATTCCACCACCTCCCTAGGTAACCCATTCCAGTGCTTCACCACCCTCCTAGTGAAAATTTTTTTCTTAATATCCAACCTAAACCTCCCCCACTGCAACTGGAGACCATTACTCCTTGTTCTGTTATCAGCTACCACTGAGAACAGTCTAGAGCCATCCTCTTTGGAACCCCCTTTCAGGTAGTTGAAAGCAGCTATCAAATCCTCCCTTCCTTCTTCTCTTCTGCAGACTAAACAATCCCAGTTCCCTCAGCCTCTCCTCATAAGTCACATGTTCCAGTTCCCTAATCATTCTTGTTGCCCTCCGCTGGACTCTCTCCAATTTATCCACATCCTTCTTGTAGTGTGGGGCCCAAAACTGGACACAGTACTCCAGATGAGGCCTCACCAATGTCAAATAGAGGGGGACGATCACGTCCCTCGATCTGCTCGCTATGCCCTATGCTGATGATTTGATGATTCTATGTGCTATGTTGTCATCAGCATAGTGTAAAATCTTGGCCCCATTGAAGTCAATGGCAAAACTCCTGTTGACTGTAATGGAGTCGGGATTACACCCTAAAATGTCTGAATGTTAACAGTAGTGGAATGTTATTGTGAATGATCCAGGATTGAACAAGCACTGTGTTCAGCTTGGAGCAGCTTTCTGTGTGTGTCTGGTTTCAGCAGTCTCTCTGCTCTCACTATTTACATCTAAGCTCCTCTTCAAGTACAACTCATGCAGGTAGATCAGAGGTTCCAGTTTAGAGGTGAATCCCTCCACCAAACTCTCCTTGTAAAAGAGACGGGGATAGACAAAAAACTTCGGCAAGAAACCCAAGCTCATCAGTCACTTCTAAACAATGCTAGGATTACTATGTCATACATTCAAAAGTTGGAGTCCCTTATTCTGTTTCTGAATCACCAACACTGTTTGTAGGACTGATTAATAATAATTGGAACTAGGGTGACCAGGTGTCCCGATTTTATAGGGACAGTCCCCATTTTGGGGTCTTTTTCTTAGATAGACTCCTATTCCCCCCCACCCTCTGTCCCGAGGTTTCACATTTGCTGTCTGGTCACCCTCATTGGAAATGGCCTTAAACGATAACCAAGCTCTATCCCTTATCATCTAACCCTTAGGTGAAAAGAATATCCTACTCTTTCACAAAGGGGAAAAATGGCCTCTACTTACTCCAGTAGCTCTGAAGGCTCATGCCAGAGGGCTGCTGGAAGAACTTTTTGTTTACAGAATTATTCCAGGAAACCCCTCCAATCCACCCAGTGGCAGGGTAAAGAGAATGAAAATGTTTAGTACCAAGGGCTTGTCTCCATGGCGATATTCAAGAAAGCTAATCCCCATTCATTTCAAAATGCATGAGTTAAACTTCATTAAACACCTATGGGGACACACTTATTTAGAATTAAAGTGGCCTTCATTCAGGTTAGTTTCATCCATGGAATTCACTACAATTAATAAGGCCCATTTTAATTCAGAATCCGAGCATCCACACATGTGTTTAATGCCATTTACCTCATGCACTTGAAATGTACACCTTTAGTTCATTTGGATTAACTTTCCTTAGTGTCCCTGTGTAGACAAGCCCTAAGGAATTTAGCCCTTATCTACCTGTATGCAGACCATTTATTAGTTGTACAGTTCCCAAAAGTGTGCTAGGCTCTTTACACATCAGAATCTTCTCTTCTAATGAGGTATTTACAAGATGCCCACCATTCTGTTATCTAAGCGACAACAGACAGGACAGAAAGAACTAGATAGGCAGACAAATGGACATTACAACAGTGAAAGAAGGTGAAGAATTCCTTATACCTGCTAATGGTCTCCTCACCTTGTATACAGAGAAGGCAGCTGATACAGTCAACCACCCACTGACGGGACGTGGCCAGCGAATCACAGCTGTATGGTGCTATGCGTCCAATCAGAGATCCAAACCGATCAAAAGTTCCCTGAGTCTAATGAAAAAAGAAGGAAGAACGAAGAATGAATGGTCTCCAGTTGGACTAGACTTCACTTGCCATCCTTATTGTTGAGACCAGTCAGCTCTGTGTTTTTGGGGAACCAGGGCGCAGTATCTAGCCTGTCTGACTCATGAAAGACACCCCCCGCCCCCACCAGTCTCTGTTTGAACCCAAACCCATCAGAGAAAAGGCTTGCAGAGAACAATGAAGGGTGTTGGGAGTCACACCTAGACCCCTCCTGAGAAGGGTGACAAGATTAAGACATCTCCATTTGCATACAGAATGAAGAACAGAGACAACTCCCCTAGCCTCATCTGCATGAAAGATGGGATAGGAATTAGCATGAAGAATGAGGAACAGAGAACCGCACTGAACTCTGGGACCAGAAAAGCAGGGACGCACTGCATCATGGGAATCCCTGCTCCAGATGCTAATGAACCTACGCCTGCACACACCTAGCTCAGCAATTATCAGACCAATTCTAGTAATAAATCTTTGTTATCCTAAAATACTGAAGCAGCCTAGTTGCCTTGTGAGCTCCCTGGAAAAAACCACCACCCATAGCCAAGAGTGATCAGCTCCTATTGTCTAGCCTAAAGAAAACCCTTGAAAACCCATCAGTTTACCCATAAACAAATCTAGTGTTCTCCCTTGAACCATTGTATTTTCTCTACAAAACCCCCTACCTATGCCCAAGTAAGGGTTCTGATGTATAGACCCAAACTCTGCATCAGTTCCACTGGGATTCCATCTCCTGACTGACCGTGCGGGGGGCTCTGCCTGTCTCCAGCACTCAGGACCCTGAGCTACCACCACCACCTGGGAACCCCAACCAGTTCAAGCCTCATGGAGTGGGTGAGATTCCCCCCCCCGCCCCTCCATTTTCTTTTCTTCCTCAGGTATTAACCTTTCAAATGTAACCATTATGTTTGTTTAGCCCTCCTTGTGTAGTTATCACTATTATTCAACAAATAACTTTTGTGGTTCAGCTGGTTGCTTCTCTCTCTCTCCCTCTCTCTCTCCCTCCCAATTTTACTCTGTATTTTCCGCTTCCCCCATTTACTCTGCAGCAACCCTTCTTTTACCTTAGCTAAAGATCCCGGTAGTGCCCAAAAATACTGTGGGGTTTGCTCATGAAGTGGGTTACTACCAGTACAATTGTAACGTGAAAGTGGGATAGGGATGTGTTAAACTTGGGGCACGTAAGAGGGGAGCAGCTGAAAGTGCTGCTTAACCCAGCCCATTGAGTACAGGGCCATATGAGAGGATCAGCTGGAGAGGGCTGATGGACCTGGTCCGCTAAGACTCGCTCTGCTAGTGCGTGCGTGCGTGTTCATCTAGTTCTCGGCTGGAGGGACCCAGCCCTGGGGAACCGAGGTCCTGCAGGGTAGCTCCACTGGGAGGGGACTTGCAGAAGGAAGGAGGAGAGCTCCACACAAGTGACATAAGCAGCACATTAATAGAATTACAGACCCTCCCCCCCTCCAAGAAGAGTAACCCTAATCAATGAGCCTACCCCAAAGTAACAGGCACATCTGGTACCATTGTGCCCCTGATTCCTGTACTGTACTGGGTAATGCACTTTGGAAAACATAATCCCAATTGTACATACAAATGGATGGGGTCTAAATTAGCTGTTATCACTCAAGAAAGAGACCTCAGAGTCATTGTGTACAGTTCTCTGAAAGCATCCGCTCAACATGCAGTCAAAAAATAACAACATGTTAGGAACCCTTAGGAAAAGGATCAATAAGAAGACAGCAACTTTCTTTGTGCCACGATATGAATCTACAGGACCCCCAAACCTTGAATACTGCGTGCAGTTTTGGTCATCTCATCTCAAAAAAGATGTGTTAGAATGGGAAGAAATACGGAGAAGTGCAACACAAATTAGGCCTATGGGATAACTTCTCACCCAAGGGAGATTAAAAAAAGAGCGACGTTTCAGCTTGGAAAAGAGACGACGAAGAGGGAATATGCTAGAGGTCTATAAAATCATGACTGGTGTAGAGAAAGTCAATAAGGAAGTGTTATTTAGCCCTTCACCTAACACAAGACCCAATGAAATTAATAGGCAGCAGGTTTAAAACAAACCAAAGGAAGCATTTCTTCACACAATGCAGTCAGAAGACAGGATACTGGACCAGATGAACCATTCTTTTGCAGGAGGCAGGTTAGCCATTCTTATGTTTTATGTTCTTAGCTGGTTAAATAGAAATTTTCCTTTACCACCCTGGGAGCATAAGAACCAAGAATGCATTTGTGACACTGGCAGACCAGGCAACCTGTGTATGACCCATAATAACTTAACGAGAGGCACTTCCACTGTATCAAGACAAAAAGAAAAGGAGTACTTGTGGCACCTTAGAGACTAACCAATTTATTTGAGCATAAGCTTTCGTGAGCTACAGCTCACTTCATCAGATGCATACTGTGGAAACTGCAGAAGACATTATATACACAGAGACCATGAAACAATACCTCCTCCCATCCCACTCTCCTGCTGGTAATAGCTTATCTAAAGTGATCACTCTCCTTACAATGTGTATGATAGTCAAGTTGGGCCATTATGCTTTTGATTTTGTCTCCTTGGATTAGAAACATGGATACATTTAACACCGGCAGGAGAATGACATGCCTTCTCTATTCTGCAGTCTCTCATCTGGATCGGAATGAAAGCTCCACCCAGATATCCATTCATCCCATAACACTGAAAAAATTGAAATAGTTCACTGTTCCACACACAATCTTACCGTAGCATTCTGATCACTGAGAGTGGATTTCACAATCAGAAGCTTTTTAACTCTTGTCTCAGGCACTGAAAGATAAGGAGAGGTGTACAGTACTTCTTTGTTCCACACACACTCACTTTCCACACTGGAATTAATCCTGGATTTCAAAGGGCCCTAGTTAAGAATAGTACCAAGCTTCTCTCCTCTACAGAATCAGTGGGGAAAACATAGGACCAGATTCTGGTCTCAGTTGCACCAGTGTAAATCTAAAGTAATTCCATTTCTCTAAATAGTGCCATCCTACTACCATGATGGAAATATTATAAAGGAGTTTGATAGACTGAGGTGACTGAAGTTAATCTGCAAAAAGAAAAGGAGTACTTGTGGCACCTGAGAGACTAACCAATTTATTTGAGCATGAGCTTTCATGCTCCTTTTCTTTTTGCGAATACAGACTAACACGGCTGTTACTCTGAAACCTGAAGTTAATCTGTGTTTACACCGGCATAACAGGACTCAGAATCTAGTCTAGAGTGTATAATACTTAGGATTCTCGAGTCAGGAGTATTATTCTATTTTTATCTGATTCTTGTTAACGTGCATTAGCCCCAAGTTAACTTCTGTATTTGAAGTTGAAAAAGACCTTGACAAATATCTTGGGCTACATTCAGCACTTAGTTGAACCTGTTGATTTCCATATGGGGCCATATAGGGGTAACTTAGGGCAGCATTTGGTCCCTTAGTGGATCTCCAAACCACTGGTGACTGTGTGTTCTAGAGCCTCTGTGCCCCAGTTGCAGAGGTGATGAGTCTGCTGCAGCCCTGCCGTGCCTACAAAGCCTTGGTTCTTTAGCTCAATCTCCAGTAGCTCAAGCTTTTAGCTCTGGATGTCCTCAACTCAACCCTCAGCATGTCGGCCAAGAGGGCAGCTGGCACAGTTGCTCCTGTGTTACTTACAGTCAGCCCCAACAATAGCCCTCAGGAGCTCTAAAGACACCACACGAACGGCCTCATGCTCAATCTTCTGCTGCTTGTGTAGAAATGCTAGCATGTCATCAGGAGAAGAACGGGCTGCAAGGGAAGAAATCACATCCTCACTGCCTGCAGAACTCTTCTTCTTACCGTACCTCACAAAGGTAAGGAAGTTACAAAGAAACCACAGTGTCACTCAGAGTGTCTTCCCCTTACCTAGCAGAAGTACACAATGGAACAGCTCTTTGTGGTTTTCAATGCTGAGCTGCTTAGCTGGAGAACAGATCTGTGGGAAGAAGGGAAATGGTCAAAGAAAAACTAATCAGAAGCAATGGAAAAGAAAAATGTTCAATTAATTTCTAAGCTTCCGCTTCCTGCTTGTCCAACTGGAGGTCTGAACCCCAGGGAGATGGTCCTGCATGCACAGCAAGACTCAAAGACAATGACCAATACATAAGATAAGAGAAGCTAAAGTGTTTTGAGCAGCAGAGCTGACCTAATCAAGACACAGCCACAGTTTTTACTTTACAACTCTGACTCCCGCTGGTAATCGCCTTATGGTGAAATTGCTTTACAAACTGAGCTGGATAGTAGCTAAGAAAATGAGAGCGCTCCCTGCTTACTCTTGAGCCTGCAGAAATCAGTAAGGCATGAGGAGGTCCCCAGGCTCTGCACGATCATTCCATCAATTTTTCAGTGTTAATATGCTTCAGATCTGCTGTGCCTAAGCTCAAGGGATCCAAGCAAAACCACCCCTCACCTGGTTGTGCAGAGCACTGCAGATGGCTTGAAACTTCGCTTTAGGTAGAGGGATCTTATATTCACCAGAGACCTCCAAGAGCTGGCTCAGACTCTGCAACAGAGGGCGAAAGTCAGATGGTGGGCACACAAAGGAGCCATATGTAGTGACTGAAGCAGATTCAGGGGATTCCTAGATTCCAAGGCCGGACCGGATTCTTGCCATCATCTAGTCTGACCTCCGGTCGGTATGACACAGGCCAGAGACCTTGCCCAGAATAATTCCCAGAGCAGAGCTTTTAGAAAAACATACCAATCCTGATTGAAAAGTCGTCAGAATCCGCCTCGGCCCTTGATAAATGGCTCTAATTGTTAATTATCTCACCATTAAAAATGTACACCGTAGTTCCAGTCTGAAAGTGTCTAGCTTCAGTTTCTAGCCATTGGATCAAGTGACACCTTTCTCTGCTAGACGGAAGAGCCCATTAGATAATAGGAGTCCCTCATGTAAGATATTAGAGACTGTAATTAAGTCACCCTGTCACAGGATAGGTCCACCCCGTCAGGGTGGTATCAGGTTGAGGAGGAATTGAAGTAGATCTGGAGTGGCCCAACTGGCCTAGTCTCCCTAGCCACCACAGCAGTCCGGGCTCCTAGGGCAGCATCGCCTAATGGTCGGGATCAGTGCAGCAGCCCTTGGGTGAGGGTCCGCAGCCCAACAGCCTGAGTCACTTGGGCTGCCCTTCTCGGGATGGCAGTGCGGCCTAGTGGCCAAAGTCAGTAGACCCACCCTTGGCTGCAGGGCAGTGCGGCCTAGTGGCCAGAGTCGATAGAACCCCCTTTTGTGGCAGGGAAGTGTTACCTAGTGGTGAGCCCTTCTCCACTGGGTCCTACCTATTCCACAGGGTCCCAGCCCAGGGCGCAGGGGTATCTGCCACCAACTCAGCGGGGATCCTTCCAAAGCATGCTGAGTCAAGCCCGCTACCTCAACTGGATCAATGCTTCGTCCACCTAGGCTGCTTCCCACCCGTTCTTCCGCAGCTGGGACGCTCAGGGATTCTGGGGTCTCTCCTCCATCTCTGGCACTGGGTGGCTGGGGGTCAGCTGCAGCCACAGTCCGGCTGGCCTCTGAATCCTGGAGCACTGGCAGTCTCTCTGCAGGAGCCTGCCATGCGCCTCGGCTCCCTTCGGCAGCCATCCCAGCCTGAGCTGAGCGGCTCTCTTTTGTATCCTGGGTCCAGCTGAAGCATGCCAAGCAGAGATGAGGGGGCATGGCCTCCTCGGCCCACAAAGCAGGATTAACCCCTGCTGAACCAATGCGGGGTAGGTAAACCCCATCACACAGCCTTTTACTTTCTGTGTATTAAACTAAAGAGATTGACTTCCTTGATTCTCCCTCTGTAAGGCACATTTTCTAATCCTTTCGTCACTGTGGCTCTTCTGTCAATTTATCAACACCCTTTTTGAATTGTGGGCACTAGAACTGGACACAGGATTCCAACAGTCGTCAGACAAGTGCCAGATTTAGAGGTAAAATAACCACTGTGCTCCTCCTTGAGATTCCCCTTTTGATGCACCCCAGCTTCAGCTTTTTTGGCCACAGCATGAGTTCATGTTCAGCTGATTATGCCCCATGACCCCCAAAATCTTTTTCAGAGTCACTGCTTCCCAGGACAGCATCCCCTCATCATGTATGTGTGGCCTAAATCCCTTGTGCCTAGACGCATACATTTACATTCAGCCGTATTTAAAGGCATATTGTTTCTTTACGCCCAGTTTGCTAAGTGATCTAGATCACTCTGAATCCATGAGCTCTCCTCTCCATTATTTACCACTCCCCCATTTTTATCTCATCTGCCAACTTTATCAGTGATGATTTTATGTCCTCTGCCAGGTTATTGATTAAAAAAAAGATGAAAATCGAATTCCTTCCTGCATCTAACACACTTTTCTCCTTTGCTGCTTGAAGCTTCCAGAATGTCTCGGATGCCATCTACATATTTTACTATGTTTACACAGTTGTGTAGTGCCCTGATGCTATCAAAGAAGTCCATGATGCATTGGTTCCCTCCAAATCATGGGTATTTCAACCCCCAAAGTGACCACATACTCCGTACTAGAAAGCTTCAACCAACATAGACGGTGAGTAAATATCACTACCAAGAAGTTAGAGCTGTCTCATGATTCCATTTACAACTGTGTAGCCCCACTCAAGACAGAATATGGCCCCTTACTTCTCGCTCATGTGGTACTGAGGGGGGATGAAATAGAGAGACAAGGTGAGTGAGACAATATCTTCAATTAGATTATCACACCCACCTTGTCGCTCCAATATCTTGGACCAACATGGCTACAAGAGCACTGCATAGAATGGTAGATGAAACAGACAGGCAATGAGTTTATATCTATTGAGTTATGCAATGCAAAGCAATGACCCTCAAGCCTCCTTATTATTAATTTTCAACCGTTGACAGTTGGCTTGGTATCGACCAGAGACAACATATGGTAGCCCCTGCTCTGAGGAGCTTATGATCTAAAAGAGAGACACAGAGTTGACAGGATGTTTTGGGAAATCACAAGGCGGGAGTATCTTGTTGTGCAGGTGTTTTGTTTTTTATCTCCTTCTCCTCCTCCCCAGGAAACAGAGGATGCTTTTCATCAGAGGCAGTTACCTACAAATCTTGTTGCCTGGGTCACCATGTGTATAAACCCAGAACTTGTGTGCATATTTATTATCTAACAAGTCACTATCTAGACCAGGAAACCCCACTGGCAGCAAATTCCTCCTGCAGGTCATACAGGCACACACAGAGACAGTTACCTTAATGAGTGGTACCTCACCTTGGTGACGTGAAAAACATCAATTTCCTCCTTATATTGCTCAAGGAGCCATGAGATCTCTTTAAATATTGGATTTTGCGGCTCCTTTTTGTGTAGCAGGATGCCCATCATGGGACCAAGGGCTTTGATGATGGCCTTCTTGAGCTGCATAGATGAGACACAGAAATTATGTTCCTATGAATTCATTCAATATCTTCCAATAGGCACAACTTTCCTACTTCTAATGAGTGCAGTTTCCCTTGTTCCACTGTCGGAACGGTCCTATCCCAATATTTCCTGGTAAAGAACCAGGACTCGTAGGGTTGGTGTCAGGATTATATTCTAATGCACCTCACAACTAGACCAGATAAAATATTTCCCCAGATTAGTATGCATTCTAGGCCAACTCATCCCTGCTGTAACTCCACTGGGGCTGAATGGACTTAGACCAGGAATTAATTTAGCCCACTATCCCGGGTTCATCTGCACATTAGGTGCACAAAACTAGACTCCATGTACACTGGGTACAGACCGAATTTCCATGATGTGGTGACATTATAAACGTATGGGTTTTCGATGTTTTACATGACAATCAGTTCCATCCAAAAGGACCTACCATTAAATGCCATCATCCCAAAGAGTGCCAGACACACAGAATGTAACATCACAATTTCCGCTAAAGGTTTAGAAAGCAAGCAATTCTCACCTCCAGCTCCTCACAGCTCAGCCAGTTGCTGGTCACATGACTATATAAGGGAAGAATGTTCTTGCAGAATTGCGATTCACCCATTCTGGGGAATGGGCACTTTTCCCAGTTCATAAAATATACATTCACTGCCCTTGAGCATTTTTCCAAAACTGCACAGAAGGAGAGAAGACAGGCAATGTGAAAAGGACATAGTAATAATGAGGAGAAGTTGCTTTCTCAGAGAAGACACCCAGGCCTATCGTTTACTCTAGTACCATGGCAGCTACTATCAGGACTAGATGCTGAAATCCCATATCAATTGGGAGCTATTTCTCTTTTCCCCATTCCATTTCTTGTTTCTTAAAAGGTTTTTTTCTTTGTACATCTCTCCATCTTTTTTCAATTACCATCATTTGAAGACTCTCGTCCCCTGCAGTTATTGTTTATTGAACCCGAACACTGTATGATTTCATCCTGAGTTACAGTTTGTCTGAAAGATGTTCAGTGCTCCTCACTGCCATTGGCTTTAGTGGGATTTGAAGGTAGTGGGGAGCACTTTGCCCTAAAAGTAGGTGCATCTAGTGTCCTTGCTAAGACGAATTAGGGCCCAATCCTGTTCTCTATGAAGTGGATGGCAAAATTCCCATTTCCCTCAAGGGCGCAGGATTAACCCCTTACTGAGCATCACCTGAAAAGCAAAGGAAGAGAGAAGTGGAGTAGACAGAGAAAGAGGGTGAAAGGAGATGATGATGATGATGATGAAGAAACTGAGGAGAGAGAATGGGTGGAGGAGTGGGAAACAGGGGATTTTTAAATGTACAGTAATGAAATCTGCTCCCTTCACCTCCTCCCCCAGGAGCCTCCTGGCAGAGGGGCAGCTTCAGCCTTTGTGTCTGTTTATTTTAAACGATATGCGTGAGTCATAAAGGGCCTGAACTTACAAATGCTCAGCACCTCCTGCAAAGGAAGGAGCACTCTCAACTTCACTGAGTGCTACGGGAGCCAAGGAATGCAGCACCTGGTGCAATCCAGGGAAGGGAGCACAGTTCAGGGCCTGTTTGCAAACTTGGTCAGTCACTTAAATCTGTACCAAGACCCCCTAAATATCCATTTGGGGCACCTACAGGAAGTGCTGGCACTTACCACTGCAAAATGCTTGTCTCATCCTGCTGTCCTTGACTAACGCCAACATGGAGATCATGACCTTCAGGATCATTCCCACAAAAGGGATACACTTAAGTGCTGCAGAGAAAGGCCAGAAGAGAAGGAAGACAGACAATCAGCTGCTCTCTGCCTTCTTACAACACACGTAGAAACACTGTGGGGCAGTATGCTATGGGTTCCGAGGCCATTGGCGCTGCGTAAGCAGAGCAGAATGGCTTTAAAGCAGCCATTGAAAGCCAGTGGGGGATTCACCCTGAAGAGGGGAATCCTCCACAGGTGTACAGCTGTGCCCAATGCCCAACTCACTCCCAGAGCAAGGGGAGAGAGCACTGGGGCGGGATGGCAAGTGGGGTGGAGAAGAGCTCCACTAGACCTGATCTTCCACTCATTCCCATCCTTAAGGTACTTCACTCAGGGGCATAGGTTAGAGCTTGCACCTCCAGCTGGATCGCTCATGATCTGGAGGCCAGAACTAGCAACAGCAGTTAATCTTGTGTTTCTACACACACACACTCAAACAGAGCTCTGTTTAGCGGTAACATTTTTAGGTAGAGAGATAATCCCCTCTCCTTAAATGAAAAACAATCACTTTGAAAGAAAAGAGGGAAGTGACCATACCATAGGCGGATGACAGGTTGCCCAATGTAATGAAAATAAACTCTTCAGGCAGCTCCAGATGATACACCAGCTCTAATACGACATCACTGAAATAGCAGCGTGCCAGAGTCACTAAGGTGTTGCTAGCTGCCACTTTTAGTTCATTTCTTGCTTCCTAAAACCAAAAACCAAAAGAGAGAGACTGAGGTGACTGAAGTCGGTTGCACTAGCCAGAGTTGTTTACATGAGTCAAGTCCTTATTTCTGTGCACAAGTTGTGAATGAACCAACCCAACTTTCTGAGGGTAGAGTCATTCGTCATAAATATTCCTTGAGTCACTTGAGTCACTTGAGTCACTTGGCTAAACAGTTTTCAGCCTTTGAGTTGCTTGCAAGCTGCTTCGTCAGCACATGTGTAACTTTCAGCATGTGAGTTGTCCCATCTTATGCATGTGCACAAGTGCTGTCTAGGACCTGGGCTTTGGTCTGGAGGAAGGTGTGGACCTCTAACAGAAGAATACATTTTCATTTCAGTTTATAGTTTATCCCCCCAAAAGAGAGTTTGAATGAGTTAAAGCTTTGGATCCTTTGATTGGTATCTCGGGAGAACTAACTTACCTGAGTCTTCTCTGTCATGTGGTTTGAGGCTAGTGTTATTATTTTCTTCAGAAGCCGCCTCTCTAGGCCCTGGGTGTCCTGCTGTAAGACTTTCTCCAGGACACAGTAAATGTCTATTCTGTTTTGCTGGGGACAAAACATAAAGGAGAAGAATTGGGAAAAGTTTGTCTTGCCGACCAGACAGTAATGTAGCTAATAAGCCCCTGCCCTAATTGGTGGCTTAATTGGCGTAAAACATGCCCTGCCCTCCACAAGCACCGCATTCAGCAGCGCTTCAGAAGCAGCCGAGCAACTGACATTGTTTAATCTTCCTGGAGAGAAAAGAGCCAGAGGAAGCGCCCTTCACTGCCCCCTTCTCTAGTTTCATTTATTCAGAACAAACAATAAAAATGAGCACCTTGCCCTTGCTCTAGCCACTCCAGGAAGAATTTGTAAATGTGGAATATAAAATACCCAACTCCTGCAGTGAGTCCTCAACCGCTCCCGGGGGCAATGAGCTCAGCCCTTAGATCTACACGGACAGTAGCACGCGCGAAGGTGTCTTTTATGTGGCCCATCAGTGTAGAACTTCACAGATGACACTAACTATGGAGGAGTTGTAGGATCTGTTGGGACCGAGAAAAAATAAAGCGGGACACTGAGAAATTAAAAGCCTGAGGAGAGACCAAGATTCATTTCAGAAAACTGCAAACTAGCACCCCTGGAAAGGAGGTAGAAGTAACTGACAGAATGGGAGGGAGAAAAGTGGGAAGCAACAAGTGCCCTGGGGGTGACAGTGGAAAACAAAGTCAAGAGGTATATGCAAGGTGTGATGGCTACCACAAAGAGCCATGTGGGTCGGGTCTTTTACACACAGGGATCATGGCACAAAGCAGGAAGACAACAGTTCCTCTCTGTTCAGCTGAGCTGTGACTGCATCTGGAGGAGTGCCTTTTCTAGCACCACATTCCCAGAGAGATCAACAAATGGGAAGTCATTCCTGGAAGAGCAAAAAAGAATGTAGGGGGCTGGCAGAAGTGACTTCTGGATAGAGCCCTGCAACCTGACCCAAATCCTAGGGGACCTGACCACAGGCATCTGGGTCAGGTTGGGTGAGAAAACAACTGGACCCTCTTGAGCTCGGGTCAGGTCGGCTCTCCTCCTTTAGCCCCTGGGATCGGCACAACCGGGACTGCGTGTTCCTGCCAGCCACCACCTCCTTCCTGTGCTGCACGCGCTGTGGAGCAAGGATGCCGAGGAGTCACAGCGTCTCCCTCTCTCTGCAGCACAGACCCAGCGCAGCAGGGACCGTGTCAGAGGATGGAGCCATTGCTGCACACAGTGGCCGCTGCACCAGCCCCATGAGCAGGATGCAGCGGCAGGATCCGGTTTGGGGGGAAAGGTTGGGACCAGGATGGAAAATGATTCAGCCCTCTCAGGGTGAGGTGAGTGGGCCGGGGGCCAGTTCAGGTTGGGCTTAAAAATTGGGCCCGAGCAGACCCCTACTTCTGCAGACAGACGGAAAGAGCTGTCTGTGTCTGATGAGGCCAAGGGATGACTCTGAAGGAGAGAGGATAATACCATACAACTACCTGGAGGGTGTGAACACCAAGGAGGGAGAGGAATTTTTTAGGATAATACATTTTGGTAAAAGTAGGAGTAATGGGATTAAGCTAAAAAAGGACATTCAATTTAGACTTTGATAACAGGAAAGATGCCCCAACTGTAAGACAGGGCTATTAGGTTATGACATAGTCTTCCTAGGAAAGAGGCGGAAGTTCGGTCCTTAGGGGCTTTTCAAATTAGTTTGGCCAAAACAGTGGAAAATGGCTGCTGGGAATGCTCCTGCATTAGCAGGGAAATGGACTGGATGATCCAATAGGTCTTTTCCGTCTCGGTCTCCTGTGAGTCTAGACATCTGTGTGACCTGCATGCCAAGGTCATAACCCACTTTGGAAGGTTCAAAGCCAATCAGATCTCTGAATGGGAGAGCTTAGGGGTCAGACAGGGTCTGCATCAGATCTCTTGATTGGCTATACGTTCCAGTGGTTCTGCTTTAAAAGGCATGCTTCTGCAAACTGCAATCATAACAGACAGCTCCACTGGGGAGAAGCCCCTTCCATTCATTTTTAAATGTAAGGAGGATTTTTTTAATGGAAAATTGTCACTGACAACTTATCAATACATAAGCACTACATAATTCAAGTAATTCAAGTAATTAATCACATGAATTAACATAATTAATCACTCTCCTTACAGTGAGTATGATAACACCCATTTTTTCATGTTCTGTGTGTATATAAATCTCCTCACTGTATTTTCCACTGAATGAATCCGATGAAGTGAGCTGTAGCTCATGAAAGCTTACGCTCAAATAAATTGGTTAGTCTCTAAGGTGCCACAAGTACTCCTTTTCTTTTTATAATTAATCAAGTAATTCAAATAATTAAAGGAGTCGGAGGCCAAGACAAGCGGTTCAGTTGGCCTCCTAGTACTTTAATGGAAACTAAAATGCCTTCTGTGTTGGCCCTTAATAGGGAAATGGACTTTGTTGGATGCAAGTATTAATCAATGGAAAAAAGGGGTCTGAATATTCCTCCTGGGGCAATTCTGCACTACTGCACATGTGCATAATTAATGAGCCCCGCATATTTTTATTTTTTTGCACAGTAAAAAGCTTCTGCTGAAATGCTGCTGCCGTTCCATCTCTTGCCCACCAAAGGGTGCTGTGGCAATAGAACAAAGCAGCAACTCCCTATCAGCGAAGGAAGAGAGAGAGCCTGTCTTCTTCACAGCAGGCCAGGTCAGCAGACAGGGGCTATGGGGAGACAGACAGTGTGGGATGCTGGGGTGGGGTCAATCAGGGGCTCATAAGGGCTAGTGGGGGAGGACAGACTGGGGCAGGGGCTGAATGGGAGTGGAGGCACAGAGTTAGAGGAGGAGGGAGGTTCAGGGCTCCATAGTGATGGGGGAGGAGGTGCAGAGCTACCTAAGGACAGGGGCCGGTTGGCTGGGGGCACAGAGACACATGGGGACAGGGGGAGGGGGTACAGGGACACATTGTTAGGATATAGATGTTCAGGCCTGTCTGTAAAGGCCTATCATCTAAGAATTTAGGTGTATTCTTATCACTTGGCTAGTTCTAGAGGTATAAAAGAAAGAATGAAAATCACTGTCTGCCAGTGTAAGGTCCTTCTCTTACTGTGACAGGCTGAGGCCCTGTTCTTAGGCTAAGGCCTTTGGCTAAGCAGCAGAGGCAGCCATAAGCTGGGAAGCGACCAGTCACCTCTTCACATTCCCAACTAGTCACATTGAAATAAGGTGCTATTGGGCTGTTAGGAACACAATCCTGTCCTGATAATGCCTATTGCCTCCAGAGAAAGGGAAGGGCCTAGAAGATGTAAAAGGAAACTTAGTTTGAAAGCATCCTGTCTGGCAAGAACTCACTTATCACTAGCAGGGATGTGAAATCCTCATTTCTGGGTTTGTTCTATCACTGTAGTCCCCATTTCCCCATTGTTTGTCTGTATAATCTCTGTCTGGTTCTGTGATTGTTTCTCTCTGCTGTATAATTAATTTTGCTGGCTGAAAACTAATTAAGGTGGTGGGATATAATTGGTTACATAATCATGTTACAATATGTTAGGATTGGTTAGTTAAATTTCAGGAAAAGGATTGGTTAAGGTACAGCTAAGCAGAAGTCAAGTTTTACTATATAGTCTGCAGTCAATCAGGAAGTGAGGGGGTGGGTGTGTGGGTGGGGGAAATGGGAACAGGGAATGGGGGTGGGGAAATTGGAATCATGTTTGGCTAAGGGCAGGAATGGGAACAGGGACACAGCTGTAAGGCTCTGTGGTGTCAGAGCTGGGAAGGGGGACACTAAGGAAGGAAACTGAAATCATGCTTGCTGGAAGTTCACCCAATAAACATGGAATTGTTTGCACCTTTGGACTTCGGGTATTGTTGCTCTCTGTTCATCTGAGAAGGACCAGGGAAGTGAGTGGGTGAAGGAATAAGCCCCCTAACACACATGGGGATGGGGGGAGTGGGTTTCTGAGTGGGGGTGGAGGGACACATGTAGACGGGGGTGCAAGGACCCATGGATGTGCAGGAACACATGGAGACAGGGGCAGATGTGCCTTACTGAATGGGAGAGGTTAGGGGTCAGACAGGGTCTGCATGGGGGGAGCTGCCTAACAATTCCTCCCTGCCCCTCCCAAAAAAACTGTTCCATACTTTTCCCACCCATACCCAGCAACGCTCCAAGTTCACACCCAGGCTCCTTCCCAGCAATTTACTTCCCTCCATTACCCTTGACTCTACCAAGCCTTTGCACTGCGCCTAAGGGGTGCAAGAAATATGGTTCTGTATTGAGTTTAAATGAATTATTACTCAGAGTTCTGTATTAACATGCAGAGTAAGGAATTGGTTTGTCAAAAAACATTTCCTGAATCCTTTTTGTTGTCTGTATTCATACAGACATACTTGCTGACAGGTATTTTGAAATAAATAACCAAACATCATTTTAACGGGTGTAATTATATTGTATTATTTTGACAAACAAAATATGCAGAATTTTGCAGAACCTCTAAAATATTGTACGCATCATTTTTATTTTTTTCTTGCAGAATTCCCCCAGTAGAAAATATATAGATAAGGGTCCCTTCAATGCTATAATCTCAATAATATGTCATCATAACAAAGGAGTGTTGGCTAGGCTTTAGAGCAGGGAGTCAGTTCACTTGGGTTTTATTCACATTCTTTGACTAACTTGCTAAGTGGTGTTGAGCAAGTTACTTAATTCCCTGTGACACAAGTCATCCGTAAATGGGGATAATGCTTCCCATTCTCACAAGGGTGCTGTGAGTCTTAATTCATTAGTATTAGGGAAGTGCTTTGAGATTTTTGGACGAAGATGCTAAAGAAGGACAAAGTATTATTAGAAGAGATTACTGCTAGTCCGATGGTGTACTTTTACTGTCTACAGCCCATGTACTCCACTGTGTGTAAAAGGGCAATGCTGTCTTTATAGAGCATTGTATCATCCTGATCTGTAAGAACAGCATTTTGCATGATGAGTTTACGCCTGAGGACAGAAGGGCGAATACTGATTCTCCTGATGGTGCGCCAGGCCAAGTTCTACACTGAATTACCCCCGTGCAGTCCCTTGTACCCCCATGAAGTCAGGCAGAATTTGGTGTGGACACCTGGAAAGCGGATGCAATTTCATGAAACTGCCCTACCTCATCCTTTTGCAGTTTCTCGAGCAGAACTGTCAGAACGATAGCCAGCTTGGTCTCGGCTATAAAGGCAATCCTGAGGGCAATTTTGCCCTTATCTTGATCATCCATATGTGCCAGGAGGGAAACAACCTCATTATAAACACCTGAAATTAAATAAAAGGATTCGGCTGGTTACCACTGACAGCAGAAATTGGTGCTGGCCTCTTTAATTCACTATCCAGTCAAGATTCTGCAGGAGCCCAAACACTGTGAGAAGTAGACCTGGGAATCCTGGAAATCCTCTTCCTTCCTCCTCATGACCAGGTTTGTTTGCTGAACTACCCAGTGTGCTTGGGGGGAAATCATAATGAAGCAAATTTGCTCCTTTCAAGTAGGTCCCCACGTAAAATAATCTTCCTTTCCCTCTTTACTGTCAATTGATGAGTTTTGATAGCATACAGAATAATAATTTAACTCTAAGCCAAGAAATAGAGCTAAAGTTAAGCACATGCTGAGGAGTTTTGCTTAGTCAGGGCCTCATTTTCAAAAATCTTGAGCACCCAGATGTACCTATTAGCTATGCTCGGAACTTTTGGGGCTCGGTATCTCTTGAAAATCAGGCCACTGTTGGAGAGCTCAGTATGAATTTAGAAGCTTAACTTTAGGCCCCTTGTTTTGAAGAAAGCCTTTAATCTTCTTTTATGGTCGTTTAAATAATTGCAGAGAAGACTCATGGAACGGAGTTCATCCAGTTCATAGAATATCAGGGTTGGAAGGGACCTCAGGAGGTCATCTAGTCCGACCCCCTGCTCAAAGCAGGACCAATCCCCAACTTTTGCCCCAGATCCCTAAATGGCCCCCTCAAGGATTGAACTCACAGCTCAAACCACTGAGCTATCCCTCCCCCCTGTACAGTTGCCTGTAGAGGTCATAAAGGAATTCCCCCGCCCCCCACCCCCACCCCCATGCACAATTGGCGAGGTGTACGCTGTGAGTGGGGTGGGGTGGGGTGGGGTGGGTCCCTCCAACCTTCATCTGAAGCATCAGGGATTGACCATAGCAGGAGATGGGACACCTGGTAGGGTGGACCAGTGCTCTAAAATGGTTCAGAGAATCTGTTTCCTTAGCTGTCCTGCTCACATGCTCAGGGTCCAACTGATCTCCAGAGTTGTGGGTGGGAAGGAATTTCCCCCTGGTCGGATTGGCAGGGACCTTTGAGTGGCAGGATGGGGCACTGATCACCTGCTAGGATAATCTGAGTATATCTGACCCAATCAATTCTCGGCCATTGCAAGGGCCTCAGGCATTGGTGGAACCTCAGTCTCTCCTGTCCTCTGCCGACGGCACACAACAGTTTTGTCTCCTACAGACTGAAATGTTTTTGTCCAAGACAAGTTTTGGGGTTCAGTGTAGGGTTGCTAGGTGAAATTTAGTGGCCTGTGAAATACAGGAAGTCAGACTAGATGATCTAATGGTCCCTTCTGGCCTTAAACTCTCGGAAACAATGAAATAGCTGGTATATGAAAAAAAGCAGGATTTGATCTCCCATGTATCTCTTCGCTCTGGGCAGAAATTCTCCAGGAGACTTAATATTTCACAAGAAATCTGAAATGCCGTATTTATCTGTCTCCATTGTAACAGCATTCCAAGCATGAAGGAGGAACTAACAAGATTTCCCCTTCCCAGGAAAGACTACTTGAGGTTAGGTGATTGCCCATCCGTTATGCAAATTGCATCCTTCAGTTGTAACACCCAGATGCAAACGGAATCATGACTGTAACCTACTCTGCCCATCTGTGTGGGATGAGGAGCACTAGTGTTGCTAAGAAATGTGACCCCATGCTTTGTTCTCTTGCATTTAAGATAGTAGCAGAGCTTCATTTAGACAGCTAGAGGAGAAGTCCTTCTGCCTTTTTTGTTCTAATTTCCCCTATCGCTGATGGAGTTGGCTCCATGGATGCAGAAGAGACAAAATGAGGACCCATAACAAACATAAAACAACTGGGAGAAAAGAAGGAAGACCTCCCCCATAACATTCCCTAGAAACTCAGATTCTCAGGAAAGTTTCCAGGTCCAGAGGCTGTAGGCCAACTCCTCAACTGGTGTAAATCAACACAGCTACAAGGAAGTCAAAGGAGGGACACTGGTTTACAGCAGCTGAGGTTCTGCTCACACAAATGAAGAACATTACAGCTCATCTGTATGCCTATGCTTTCTAAATGTGTGTGTGAATATAGAATGAATATAGAGAATACAATGCTGACCCTTACCTCTGTCGGTTACCTCCTGATCACTCACAAATTTATTCATGTTTTAATCTTTCCTCAACACTTCCTCCAGTCCTTTCTCCAAAGAGCTCCAGTACTGATAGGCAGCTGGCCTCTCAGGCTGTCCTCTCCGGAATAGCCAGTTAAGATTATGCAAGCACTATTATGACATCGCTGTGGCTGTGACATAGCACATAAACTGCTGCTGACCAGGTAGGTGCTGTGATGACATGGACAAGAGTCTCAAAGGTATTTAGGCTCCTAACTCGCACTGAAATCAATAGATGTGAGGAACCTAAATACATTTCAATATCTGGGCCCATCCATGTACGCAGTCCAATAGGTGGCTAAATTTGCTCCAGTGTAGAATTTCTCATTCGCTCGAAATCGTTTTGAATTTTGGTTCCGTCCCTCTCTCAGTTTGCCACACTTTCCAATATTGGTTTTACTGGAAAATCTGCTCCTGCTTGAATGGATAGAAAATAAAAGCACCGAACAAAGAAAGAGAAGAAACTGCCTTGGAGAATGCACAGTGATACTTGAGTGTGGGTGGTTGGTTGGAATGCACAGTGACACTTGAGTATGGGTGGTTGGTTTCTTTTGCTTTTTAATTTGGTTGATTAAAAAGCTTGATGAAATCTTATTGGACTGTATTACAAATCTTGATTTTTATATTGTTTTAAAATGAATTGAAATTTATTCTTCATTTCCATGTCCTGCCAAACAAATCAACTAAATTATTTTTTGTTGTGTTTAATACAGTGTGGTGTCATATGTATGGCCATATGTAGAGCCCACAGTTGATTTTGGAGATGATGTTGCCTTTAAAGCATTCAGAGTGATGACACTCTTTGCAGTAAACCATGTGGAAAAAGAATTCCAATGACATGTGTCCTTTGCTATGTATAACTGATTTGGTGCCTTACCCTTTCTGATTTTGCCCTTACACGGACACACTATTCTTTTGTACTCCTCCTTAGTAATTCGTCCATGTTTCCCCATTTTGTAGGATTTCTTTTTGATTTTCAGGTCATTACAAAACTTCTGATGGAGCCATTGGCCTCTTACTATTCTTCCTCTCTTTCCTTTGCATTGGCAGTTGTGCCTTTAATATTGTCTCCTGGAGAAACTGCCAGCTTTCCTGAACTCCTTTATGCCTTAGACGTTTTCCCCATGGGTTGCTACCTACCAATTCTCTGAGGATGTTAAAGTCTGCTTTTGGCAGTCCTTCTCCTGTCATTCTTATTCCTTCCTTTCCTTAGAATCATGAAATCTATCCTTCATGATCCCTTTCACCCAAATCACCTTCCACCTTCACATTCACAACCAGCTCCTCCCTGATGGTCAGAATCAAGTCTACAGTGGCTGTCCCCCCGCTTATTTCCTCCATTTTCTGAAACAAAGCATTGTCCCCAGTACATTCCAGAAACTTATTGGGTAATTTGGGGTTTTACCATTTCCTTTTTCAGCAGATGTCTGGGTAGGTAAAGTCCCCCATTACAATCAGGATTTGTGTTTTGCATATTTCTGTTGTTTGTTCTAGAAATGCCTCGCCTCCCTCCTCTTCCTGATTTGGTGGTCTGTAATAGACCCCTACCAGGACCTCACCCCTGTTTATTCCCTCTTTTATCTTTACTCAGAGACTTTCAACTGGTCTGCTTCTCACCTCCTTCTGGACCTCAGAACAGGTTTACAATGCAATATGTCCTCTCTTTTTTTTCCTGCCTTTCCTTCCTCAACAAGCTATAGCCCTCTATACCAATAGTCCAGTCATGAGATTTATCCCATCAAGTATCTGTGATGCAGTTAAGCTCAGTTAAGATTTATGTTCTAAAACTCCCAGTTCTTACTGTTTATTCCCCATTAGTATTCCTCCTTGCTTGTGTGTACAGACATCTAAGATGTTAAGCAGATGCCCCCATGGATTTCCCTCTTGTTTCTCCTATAATTCTACTACAATTTTCCACATCTACTTCTCCCCACACAGCTAGTCCTCTATTAAGGCCACCTTTTTTTACCTGGTGGCTTTTTTCACCTGCCCCCTCTGAACTTAGTTTTAAGCTCTTCTCCTAAGGTTGGTGAGTCAGTGCATGAAGATGTTCTTCTCCTTCTTGGTCAGACGGACCCCATCTCTTCCCAGCAAACCTCCTTCCTGCAATAGCATCCCATGGTAGAGGAAGTCAAAGCCTCCCAGAGACCCATCTTCATAACCCTATTCTGTGGGCATGCCTACCATTGAGTGTGTATTGAGCAGAAAGAACACTCAGTGCAGGAGACAAGGGGACTGAGTTAAACTGCAGATGTCAGGTTCACAAACTTCCATTTTCCGTGACTAATCTCTTAAGCTAGTGAGGATGGCCACGGTATAAAAATATTTCTGGAGATCAGCATGTGATTATTTGTATTGCAGTATTGCCTCACAGTCCCAGTCACAGAGTAGGATCCCATTGCGCTCGGACCTGTAGAAACAGAGAACAAGATGGTCCCTAACTGTCATTAATTAATTAACACATCTTAACAGCACAACAAACAGACAAGAGGATAATAAAGCAAGCAAAAAAGCCCCCTTTGACCAGGTACCAGCAGATAACTAATATAGAGCTACCTATTTCGGGAACTTTCTTCCTGATTCAGGGTCTGATGTGACTCAGCCCCTGTTCCATGCCATTGTGTAAACTGGGGACTCGTACATTTGCACAAGATGGAAAGTATCCAGTGGCACACCGTTGAGGCCTACTCCAGTTTTAGTACATAAACAGCAGGCCACTCTGCAAGAAGCTAAGGGCATGGTCAGCACAGAGAGTTTGCCTGTCTCTGTGCTGGTGTTCTGCACCCCTCACTGTCTACACCTGGCTCCATAAAGTCGGGCCTTTCAAAAATGCAGCATCAGGTAGGAGCACAGGTAATTGTAAGAATGCTTGCTCATTGCAGCTGTTACCATCCTGGCAAGGCATCCACATATAAGTCCACTACGGATGGACCAGTGATGGGAAGAGTGTTCATGCATGTGACAAGTAACACCATGAACTATGTAATGCCACAGAATAAATTAAGATCAAGAACAGAACAAGAGTATGTGTGGCAAAGCCATGACAAACACTGTGCAGGCATCAAGGAGCTCATAAATTAGCACATCATCACCCCAACACTGCCTCAGCTTGACTTAGAGCTTGGGCAACAGTAGACCCTCAAAAGGAGGAGGCCACAGCTTTACACCCGTGGTCACTGTGATGTTAACTGGCTGAATTTGACAAGAGCTGGATCAGAGGTTGACTTTGAGTGTATTTACAGGGGGCAAGGTTTTCACAACACAAGCTTTGTGCACGCACGCAAATAGTGTTCTGCAGCAGTGCAAGTTGAGCTGCAGCAATGAGCAGCGGGATCCTGCTTGGGCTCGTAATTCATACACTTCTCTCACTAATGAGGATCAACAGATCAACCCATACTGAATGCAGCTTGACAATATACCATCACTTCAAACACATTACAGTCAGAGAGGATGATAAATATTCCATGTATACACATTATGTACAAGGCCCAAAATGACTGAGGGTGCAAGAAAACAAAGCTGGTAAATACAGAAAATGCATTTGTCATAAATATAAAGGGAAGGGTAAACCCCTTTAAAATCCCTCCTGGCCAGAGGAAAAATCCTCTCACCCGTAAAGGGTTTAAGAAGCTAAAGGTAACCTCGTTGGCACCTGACCAAAATGACCAATGAGGAGACAAGATCCTTTCAAAAGCTGGGGGGAGGGAGAAAAAACAAAGGGTCTCTCTGTCTGCCTGCCTGCGTGCCTGAGTGCTGCTTTTGCTGGGAACAGAACAGGACTGGAGTCTGAGAACTTTTAGTAAGTAATCTAGCTAGGTATGTGTTAGATTATGATTTCTTTAAATGGCTGAGAAGAGTTGTGCTGAATAGAATGACTATTCTTGTCTGTGTGTCTTTTTTGTAACTTAAGGTTTTGCCTGGAGGGATTCTCTATGTTTTGAATCTAATTACCCTGTGAGGTATCTACCATCCTGATTTTACAGAGCTATTCCTTTCCTTCTATTAAAAGTCTTCTTGTAAGAAAACTGAATGCTTTTTCATTGTTCTAAGATCCAAGGGTGTGGGTCTGTGGTCACCTATGCAAATTGGTGAGGATTTTTACCAAACCTTCCCCAGGAAGTGGGGTGCAAGAGTTGGGAGGATTTTAGGGGGAAAGACGTGTCCAAACTACGTTTCCCAGTAAACCCAGTTAAAGTTTGGTGGTGGCAGTGGAAATTCCAAGGGCAAAGGGTCAAATTAATTTGTACCTTGGGGAAGTTTTAACCTAAGCTGGTAAAAGTAAGCTTAGGAGATTTTCATGCAGGTCCCCACATCTGTACCCTAGAGTTCAGAGTGGGGAAGGAACCTTGACAGCATTACTGAAAAAAGAGCTGCAGATTGACTCCTGCTAGCAAGAAGCTTCTGTACAATGTACAGTAAGATATTGGGCTTAACCCAACGCAGGGCTAGGCTGAATTAAAGTCAGTCAAAGTTTTGTCTGAGTAGGGTATGAGGCCCAGCTCCTCAAAGGTCTTTAGACTCCTAACTTCCACTGAAATCAGTGGAAGCTAGGAGCCTAAATACCTACTGTAGAATTTGACCCAATAACAACAACAATAATAATAATTTGCACTTCTAGAGAGATTTTCTTCTTCAAAGCATTTTACACACATGTTTTCTCACTCTCTGCTTCAAATAAAAGCCGTTATTGACAGACAATTATATTTTTCCGTCACAGCACAGACAAATAGGAGAGTGAAGAGAACACAGTTCATTAATGGGATTTTAAGCAGGTTCTCATATGGAAAAAAAAATAAAGATCCAGCACTCAGAAGATGACTCTGCTTAGCTGTGTGCCTTGTGGCTTAAAGCAGAATTCCAAGAACATTACTTCGCTTTTTGAAATGGTTTCTCAATTAATGACAACTCAAAATATCTGCTTCCACCTAGTGGTGCGGGTTTGCATAACATGTGTTGTTTGTATTCCCTGTTTTCGATATCTTTGCCTAAAAGATAAAATACATCCGAATTTACTGAGACAATTCACACTTCTGCACAAAGCCACAACAGCACTAAGAATGTATATCTTTGTTAGCAAATAGGATCATTAGGGAGAAGGAAAAGGATAATCTCAGAAAGAGGCTCTCTCTTTCTCCTTCACTTTATTCTATCTAGGTTTTTCTACTGTTCTCATCAATGAAGTATCTGAGCAGCTTCCTCTAGTACATTAATAATATGACTCACATCTGTCATGGTAATATCTTTTATTGGACTAACTTCTGTTGGTGAAAGGACTGCACAGAGTTCTCCTTCAGGTCCTTGAAAGGTTATTTCTTTCACCAACAGAAGTTGGTCCAACAGAAGATATTACCTCAGCTAGGGTGACCAGATGTCCTAAGTGTATAGGGACAGTCCAGATATTCGGGGTTTAGGCGCCTATCAATCCCACCCCACCCCCATCACGATTTTTCATACTTATTATCTGGTCACCCTCTCCCTCACCCACCTTGTCTCTCTAATAGCCTCGGAATGACATGGGAGTTTGTTCTCCTGTCACAGACTGGCCCCTGAGAAAGCTCTGTCTACAGCACAGACAAGCCTCATCCTTCGAGTAAAAAACTTCATGGTGCCTGAGAAATAGGCCCTGTCAGCCACAACCCTAATCCCAGGGATTTACCTGATATTTTAGATATACTGGGCCCTGGCCACTGAGCCCCTGGAAGAGAAGGACTGCGACCTGGAACCTGACTTGATGTGTTCACGTTGCAGAAGTATGTACACAGCATCTGAAGGCAAGCAACAAACAACACTTCAATGGTCACTGAATGAGGGGCCTGTGGAAAAAAATAGTACAATTGTGCAATTAAAGACTGTGTCAAAATGCACGTGCACAGTACTCAGACTCCCTGAATCCTGGCATTTCCAAACTTTCCATTGCTCAGTTTTGCAAACTTACTAATTGTTATTTTAATGCAGATTTTTGTATATTTGTTGGGCGTCTAAAGATATAAAAATACAGACATGGATTCATATCATTGTCGTGCAAACATCCCCATTTCATTGTTTGTTTTGAAAGAAAAAAGTACAGGACTAGGTTCTGGCAATTTCTGTATTGAGCTGTAAAGAAAGGTATTTTTAAGGGTTTTGAACTGTCGAAACAGAGGCACAGAGATTGTCTCACACAGGGAGGAGTGGGTGATGCAGTGCACACTTTCCCAAGCCAGCAGAGTTGCTGGACCCCAAGAGATTCCCCCTCTATTCCTGAGCCAACCTTGGCCAGAAGCAAGCAGACAGAAGGACAAAAGTAGCTCTCCATTTTAATAAAGGCTCTTGTAACTTCCTGGGTCAACTGGTCCCTTCCATTCTTTAGCTGACTATTACTCAGGCTCTTTTCTTACTGGCGAACTTGAATTTTGATTTTTCTACGTCATGGCCAGTTTTTATCGTCTCTCTTGTAAACTTGAATTTGCCAATCCCTGAGAGGACGTACTTTCTTGTTTTTTCCTGATTCGGCAATCCTAGCTCTGGGGATTGAGCTCCCATTTAAGGTACTTTTAATGATGACCCCCAGTCCTTTATTTCATCTATCAGGATGTTCAAAGAGAGCAGCTACCCTTCACTGAATGCCACTGCTCTGACTTTGGATTCCCTTGTAGAATGTGTGGGGCTGGGGTAGTTGTCTCAGCTGGATTCTTAATCCAGAGGAAAGACGCTCTCCCCTGTTCAATCAAGATCAGAAATGGCACATAGATTTGGGAGAAAAAGTACATTTTACTTTTACTCTGTTTTCTTATTTCTCAAAAGGAACAGTACAACAAAGATAAAAACTCCATTGTGAATAATCAATATAGGTATTGATGTATCTTGTCTGAAATGGGACAGCTGCTCTTCTACTCTCGGGATGGATGCTATATCAATAGATAAGATAAAAAGACAGGCCTAACTGAGAGACTGAACCCATAGGAGGGCCAAATTCTGCTCCTCGGTTACATGAGTACGTCGCTCCCTGACTAGGGCCCAAATCTGTGTAAAGAAGAGTAAATCTGGTCCCGAGGGAGTATCGAACAACTTCCAAACTGTATAAGGAGGGTGGTTGAGTCTAAACTATAAAGACAGTTCCAAATATGGACCGCAGTTCAGGAAAGCAGCCTTATTCATCTAAGCATATGAATGATGTAAGAAAATTCTGAAAATGTGGATCTTAGATCATGGTCATAATTTAAGAAAATTAATGGACACAGCGGACACCATTCACATTTGAAACATAAAGTAGCTTAAAACTGTCCTAGCTTGAAGTGGTTTGAAACTGCTTCAGGAAATGTGGTCCTCTTACAAGTGTAGATGTGAGGTTGCATATATGGTAAAGCCATGTATACAGAATACATGCTGATTTTAATCCTACAAATGTCCTAAACACTATACAGAATATCTAATTGCTTATTTTTGAATCCTAATCAGAGAAAAATTAAAATGATTTGTGCAAATAATTGAATTCTAAGGATTGTATAACAACAAACACTCTTATTTTCTAGATCTACTGAGAGCTAGCTCTGAGAGAACAAAACAGTATTTTCAGTGTTTATGGTTCTTTACTGAAGCAGGTCTATTCTTTATCTAAGAACAGGAAAACAAAAGAATTCACAATATTGTTATCCCTTTTGACCTGAGCAATTAGTGAATATTTTGGGTCTTGTGAGTTGTTTCCATTGGGGGAGAAATGGATGATGGAGTCAGGCATTTTTTTGACACAATCCTGCTTATTTACAAAGAATATACACAAAGTTCTATTTCCCTAACGACAGCAGGAATAGTTTCTTGGCTCACAATTCCAAGCCTCTTTCTATCCAGCAGTCTACCCTAAAGCGCTCGTGCTCTCTCTCTCTCAACTTTTTCTGAGATCACACTACAGATACTTCCCTGGGGCTCCTTTGTGCTTCTGCGGTGTCACACTCCCTCTCTTCCTCCCCCCTCCCGCCCCGAACCCCATTCCCCTGCATTTGCATTCAGACCCCAGTGAAAGCCCCTTCCACTGTATGGCTCAACTCCTATTCCAGCTTTACTTGATGGTGACTTCTATTAAGTCAGCCATCTATTCCACAAAAGAGCTTGATTGTTTTTACATTGATCCTGAATAAAGGACAACTGGTATGCCCACCAGCTTCAATAAGGCTTCCCCTTTCCCCAGCATAACTACCTGTTTTCATGTTGTTTTTATAAATCTGTATCTTGTACATGTCCGCAAAACCCACAGCATTCTTTTATTTTTACTAACCTGAAACAGGATATTGAATGCATAATTTCAGTTACACCAGTGTAAATCTGTGGTAATTCATTAGAATTATTTATCCTGGTGACAAAATATGTTAGCACATCAGGAGAGAAAACATGACACTTTTTGATAATTGTTATTGTTGCCGGCACCCAGTGCCGAGAGGCTAAACAACAGCTGAGGTTGGTTCGTTACCCGGTGTGCTACACCCAATAATCACAAAGGGGTGAAGAAGCAGAAAAGTTTATTTGCAGCTGCAAAAAGGTACAGGGAGAATAAAATCTCCAATCCTGCACCCAGAGCAGGAAGTTACACAGGCTTTTATACATCCTTTTTCCCAGCATACCTATCCAATAGCAAGCTGCCCTAAGTATCCACATAGCCAGCCAATCCAGTTCCCAGCTAGTGCCCTTGTTCTCTGTATCATTTGTTAAACTATACATAAAGCTGCTTTAGTCAGCATTGTTCTTCCATATCTGCCCTGTTTGGCCTTGTTTAGTTTCAGGCAGTCTGACTCTGCAACATATTGTTGCAGATCCTCAGCATAACTGCTGCGAGTGCCTCCAGGCGCGGGGGCCAAGGATACTTGGGCCTAGTATGCAGAGCTGCTGCGAGTGCTTCCAGGCGGGCGGGGGGGAGGGGGGGGAAGGACACCTGGACCTAGTGCGAGGGGGCCTCATCGACACTCGTGGTCTTCCATCCCCTCGAGTTACCTAGTGGCCATGCCCCAGTGTCCCCACTGAACTCCCACATCTGAACTCCCAGCCAGAGCCCGTACGTGCTCCACCACTAGAGGCCCTGATGCAGCAAGCCACCCCCATACAGCAAAACAAAACTACTTCCCACATGGCATTAGGATGGCAAACGCTAATAGAGAAAGATGAGAACTTGCTATAACAGGGGTTCTCAAACTTCATTGCACCACGACCCCCTTCTGACAACAAAAATTACTTCGCGACCGCAGGAGGGAGAACCAAACCCTGAGCCCGCCCAAGCCCTAGCTCCCCCGGGCCAGAAGGGGCCAAAGTCAAAACCCAAGGGCTTCAGGCCCAGGCAGGGGGCGGGGGGAGCTGTAACCTGATCCCAGGGCTGAAGCCCAAGTCTCAGCCCTGCTTCCAGGGCTCAGGCTTGGGCTTCAGCCCTGGGCCCAGGCAAGTCTAACTCCAGCCCTGGCGACCCTATTAAAAAGTCCACGCTACCTCTACCACTACCCGACCGCAGAAAACGTCTCATTGAAAAGCGGCTCTCTGACAAGGCCCCCTTTGTGCACCGGAAAGTGATCTCAGCAGGATTCAAATTAAATCCCATTTCCTTTACCCTTTTTAGGAACACTAGTACAGCTGCTTCAGTCTCCAGAGTGCTTTAGAAGCATTCCCAAGAGCACCGGTGTGAGACAAGTCATCCCGTCGTACTCGTGGGGGAAAAGGCGGGCACACACAGCCTGACCCATTTCAGGCAAGTCACTTAATACTGAGAAAACTCTCTGGAGTCCTGCTAGAAGCTGCCGTTACGCAATAATGCTGAATTTACTCCATTTGCTTTTCCATGACAATCGTGTGATGCCACAAACCCAGGATAATGACACCATAGCAGGCTCAAATTCAAGGAGAGGAAGAACTGGGTTACAGTCTATGCATATATTTTATTCTCATGCAGAGACCCAATAACAACAATTGTATCTAACTCACTGATCCCCACTCCTCCAGCATCTGGACATCCCCTCACAGTCAGACCCCCCTGCTGAGCTCAATCTCCCCGCAACTCAACCCCCTCCCCCCACTGAGCCCCAACTACCTTCACCTGGACCCCCAATGCAGAATCCCATTACCTTTGCAGCCAGAACCCCCAACAAGCTCCTGGGCATCCAGATCACCCACTGAGCCGCCAGCTCCCAGATTGCCCCACACAGAACTCCCTCACCCCACAGTTGGATTCGTTCCAACTCGGATCCCGCCTTGTGAGCCTCCCTGTCCACACCTGGTGCACCTGGCATGGTGGGGTGTTTCTGGGGCAGACCCAATCCTTGCATTGTGTCAGGGTTGGGTACAGCCTCACCGGTGAGTCCGTGTCCCCTGGGGGCGGGGGGGGGGGGAGGAGGAGGCGGCTGCACAATGATCTCCCACCTCTGTGCAGCCAGTGGCTTGTGCTCTCCAATGCCATGCTGGAGCCTCCACATTTAATTAACAAATAAAATTTGCAGAATTTTAAAATATTGTGCGCAGAATTTTTCATTTTTGGGTGTAGAATGCCCTTAGCAGTACTGGGCGCACACCTACAAGGCAGTACCATGGCTGAAACAGAGCACTCCAACTAAAGGTACAGCAGCCATGATGCAGGTCCACTTCTGCTATTACAGATTCACACGCTGTCAAATTGTTGTGTTCAGCTGTACAACAAAAGGATTTCACCAGAGCTGACGTGATACCCCTACTCATGGTGATTTCCACAGCCACACAGGAGAACAAAACTTGTTTTCTAACCTCCTTCTATATGACACTAAGTCCCAGTTATCACTAGGCCCCTTCTCTACAAATCCCTTTAAATGCGTGGACCTCAAAATGCATACAATTGTTTCAAGAGCTCTAGTTCTCAATTACTGATATAAATTAAGCAACCTCATTTTCCTTTCTACAGTATGCAGAAGATTGTTTCCCCCCACCCCTTCCAAAACTTAGACATTTATTTCCGAATCAGCATGAATGAGATCTAGCATAAAGCACATTCCGGTTTCTGAGAGCTTGCCTAAATACCCATTTCTGTTCCCACTCTTTTGTCATTGACTTTAATGGAAGTGGATTGGGCCCTAAACTAATAATCTACATTGAAGGCTCATCACTTAATCTCATAATTTAAAACCAAATTAAGCCCTCCCAACCTGATCACCATTGATTGAGGAAACAATTTAGATGCCAACTTGAAAAATCCCTTTCTAGAATACTAAAGAAAATAAATGCAAAGCCTAACTTTCCAGCTGAACCACTAGGAACTTTTATCCCATAAGGAATATTGGTTGTGAGCCAATTTTCAGTCTATTTTGCAAACCATTTTCATGAACTCTAGCCTAACCTACAATGAACAATGTATTACATATTTAGTGAAGATTAATTGTAAAGAGGTTCCTTGATCAATTTTACACTTATTCCATACAGACATTCAGTTTTAAATAATTTTAGCAGACAACTATATGGGTAAAGGACTTTTCAAGAAAAAACTTTTTTGAAAAAAAATCAGTCTTCATAAAAATGTCAGAACAAGATATCAAAGTGTCAAAACATTTCTAGAGACAAAAATATACCCAGGCCATCTTACAAAACCTCAGACAGCAATACGTTCGTCAGTCTCTCATAGCTTTACGTGAACAAATATTACAGTCAAATTATACGTCTCCTCCTGGCCCAGGTGAACCAAAATATGCTGATAACTGTCCAATACCTTCACTTTACGTAAGCTTAAGCTTCCAATGAGAAGGTCAATTACTTGCTGGGATAATAAATGCCAAGGTTTTGCCTGATCCAGTCTTTGCAGCTCCAAGTACATCTTTACCTTGCAATGATAAGCCTATGGTCTGCCTCTGTATCTCAGTAACCATGCGATACTGTGCTTCTTGCAAACCTAGTATTTGGGAGAGAAAAAAAAAAGATTCTTACTTTTTGCCTTGGATAATGATACATTTTCCCATAAGGAAAAATACTGCAGGTGGCAACATTATCTTGGAACTCTGATATTTAAAAACAAAAACTCCTGAAACAGCCAATGAAGAAGACTGAGGAAAATTGGTCTTTGATTCAAATACTTTCCGAAGAACTGTTGGTGTACTTACCTTTCAGTGTTTTGTTTGACAATGGGAAATCTGAAAATCTTTCAATTTCATTTGGGCTGATCTGAAACAAAAGGATTTAATCAATGCTAGAATATAAGAATACCATGGGATTGAAATGATATCCTTTTCGTTTGCTGGTAACGTTGGTAGAATTTTTAGTGGGTTAATTCTAGGAGTACCTGGCAATCAACCGCAACCAGCTCACTGGAGGTAAAAGGTCTACACATAGGCATAGTTTGACTTCTACATTTGGGGGGCCAGCTTCAGTCAGGCCAACAGGACTCTGCATGGGGGGAGGGGGATGCGCAAATTCTACAACTGTCAAGGCCTGCAGTTTGGGGAGGAGGGGCAACCCTCCCACCCCACAAACTACACCCTTGCATCTACATGAGGTTTACCTAACCCTGACAATTTTTCCTAATCTAGACACATTTTAAAATGTGGAAAGTGGAGCAAAAGATGCACTTATCATGGCTCTCTTATGTACAGTAGCAGTTCAATCTAAGGTCTTCAGAGACATCCAATTGTAAGGATAATCTAAGATACATAATCAAGGTTTAAGCATTCCATATGCTGCTTGCCAAAAAGCCCAAGCCATGCCATGCAATTAAATGTTCATACTAAATAGATGATAAAACGATATCAAACCTAGGAGCAGAATTTCTCTAGATTTTTCTGAAGCTGTCCCACCACTGGGGACTCTCTGCTTCTCTCCCTCCCCCATCCCCAGGGCCCCTGTGCTTCCCCACTCCCACCCCTCGACTGACCTCTTCCTTGCCTGCCCACCCCCAGACACCCTAGTGCAGTGGAGGAAATAGACCGCAGGAGTTGGAGGAGGGCACCTGCATGGCGCAGCAGGTAAGAGCTCCAACTATGTGCCACGAACAGACCTCTGGTATGGAACTCGAGATGGGGGTGCCCCTCCACCCTCCCTAAATGGCAGTCCTGGCCAAGGCTCCCACGGCTTCCCCACAGCTGTTTGTGTCATCCCCACACCTTTGCAGGGCGGGTGCAGCAACAGGGGCAAGAGTCGCGCACTGGCTGTATGGAGGTGGAAGATCACCCTGAAGCCCCCCGCCTCCCCTGAGACATGGACTCAGAGGTGAGGCTGCACCCGACCCTGACACAGTGCCAGGGCTGAGCCTCTCCAGAAACATGCAGGGACTCTGCCCATCTGCACTGAGCTGTAATGTATCTATAGCCTGAAAAAGAAAACTCAGAGAGAAGGGAAGAAGCAGCTGATAGGGATGGGAGAGAATGGGGATGGACGGATGGAGAGAATGGTATTGGTTCCCTCTAACTAGACAGCAGGGATGGGTTTGTGTCTTGGAGAGAAGATGGTTTCCATTTTTCTCAGCAGACTGGGAAACCATCAAATTAAAGAGGCACTTTGTAGCCAAGTCTAACAGAAAAATGTGTGAGTCTCAAATAACATTCAGGGACAACACCTGAGCAGGAAGCCCTTCTCCTCCACCAGTAGTGAAGTAAAAGGGGTGGGATTTGGCGTTCCCACCATAGCACAGCCCTTGGACTCCACTGAGTAGGAAAGGAATCATTTGAAGCAAAGTCTGGTTAGTAGGTTTAGTCCTCTGGTTATTAGATGTGTGGTTGTGACTCTTGATAACACTTTATGATCATCTGGTGCCTTTTATCCAGAAGGATTTCAGTGCTTTACACATGGTATTATTTTATCCTTTGCTGAATTGCAGCCAGGCCTTGGATGGAACATGTCTGGCAACCTTCACTACATGTGGGGTGAAGCGCAGAGTAATCTATCTATTTGAGACTGCTGTGTGGGCATGAGTGTATGCTTTCCTCGATTAGGTTTGTTTCACTCTTGTGAGCAAAACCCATAATTGGTGGTGTATTCTTGTATTGGGTTTTGTCACGTTTGCGATGGAGCACGCTATGAGACTGAGTACAGCAGCGATAAACTTTCTGTTATTACTAGGGCCCTACCAAAATTCACAGTCCATTCTGGTCAATTTCATGGCCATAGGATTTGAAAATAAGACAATTTCACATTTTCGGAAGTTTCCCCTGAAATTTCAGGCTGTTGTAATAGTGGGGGCCCCAACCCAAAAGGGGATGGGGGAGTGTTGCAAGGCTGCATTGCAGGATTGACACCCTCACTTCTCTGCTGCCTTCAGCAGGGATGGAGACCCCCTGCATCCAGACCTACCCCCACAGAGTCCCCCCTGCATCTGGATCTGTGCTGAGCTCCCCCTCCCTGCATCCAGACCCATGCTCTGACTAGCCCCCTGCACCTGGACCATCCCAAATGAGCCCCCCATCCCACTGAACCCCCGAGCACCTGGACCCTCATGCTGAGTCCTCAGCACCCAGCCTCCCCTGCTGACCCCCAACCACCTTCATCTGGACCCCCTGCACAGTCCCATTCCCCCTGCACCCGGAACCCTCACTTCTGAGTCCCGGCCTGCGACCAACACGCGCAAATTAGGGCCCGCGGGACCGGCCTGTCCGGCCCGCCTGAGCTCCCGGCCAAGGAGGCGAGCCCCGGCCCCTCCCCCGACCGCCCTCCCCCCATCTCCGCCCCATCCAATGCCCCCGGCTCCCTGACTCTGTCCACAAACCCCTGCCCCTCATCCAATCCCGCCCCCGCTCGCCGGAGCCGGTCCCGCCGCTGCAACGCTCCATGGCAGGAGCAGCGGGCAGAGGGCGAGCGGCTGCGGGGGAGGGGCCGGGGTTCGCTCCCCGGCTGGGAGCTCAGGCGGCCGGACAGGACGTGGGCAAACGACGTCTGGCCCGCAGGACCGTCCTGTCCAATCCCCGGCCCCTCCCCCGCTGCCTCCCCTCCCCCGGGGTGTGGATAGGGGACAGGGAGTGGGGGGTGTTGGGGTCCCGGGGGCAGTTAGGGTGCGGGGGTCTCTGGAGGGGGCGGTCAGGGGACAGGGAGCAGGGGGTTGGATGGTTTGGGGATTCTGAGGGGGGCAGTCAGGGGGCGGGAAGTGGGAGGGGGTGGATAAGGGTGGGGGCCATGCTATTTGGGGAGGCCCAGCCTTCCCTACCCGGCCCTCCATACCATTTTACAACCCCATGTGGCCCTCGGGCCAAAAAGTTTTCCCACTCCTGCCTTAGTGACACAGTGGGCCTGGCTCATGGCTCTGAGAGTGAAGGCGCAGCCTGGCCAGTTGGAAACTGGTCCATGAGATCTCTGTGCTTCTCTGAGCCATGTGGCTCCTGATCATCGTCAGCTCTCAGACACGCCAGCATGACCCCCGGTCTGAGTCCTGTAGGCCTAGAGAGCGCTAAGCCCCTGCTGTGCCCTGTGATTCTGCTGCAGAGAACGACAACCTCCGGCCTTCTCAGTGCAGCTCTCCCCTCTCCTGCCTGGGAGCTGACCCTTAAAGCACGCTTCCCCGGATTTGTATTAGGCGTGTTTTGTAGGTTGTGAAACTGAGGCACAGAGAGGCCAAATGACTCTCCCAAAGTCACAGAGGGAGTTGGTGGCAGAGCTGAGCATGACAACCTGGAGTCCTGGTCCCCTGCCCACCAGGGGAGATGGTGCTCCACAACCCCCCGTGTCTTATCTGGTTTGACCTACATGGTTCCAGAGAAGGCCTGGCTGTTCATCTGCCTTTGTCGGGGCAATGTGCATGAAAGGCCAGGATTCCCTGAGCCTGGGAGGGAATCTGTTACCCTGAGTAATGGTGGGGCAGAAGGGGATTGAAGGCCAGAGCCTGAGAGGTGAGAGTCGAGAGGCTGCTCCCCTGTGTCCACTGCTAACTCTCCCCCTTGAGCGTGTTGCTTTGGGCCAGGTCTGGCAGAGCTGCACCCAGTAGCGGGTTTGCGGTGGCCGTGGCGTCTCCGATGAAAGGCCGAGTATTAATAACAGGTGCCCACCATACCGGCGAGCTGCCTGACTGCCAGCGTCACACCAGTGCTGCTGCCGAGCTCTGCTGTGGGTCCAGGGCCAGGAAACGTGCTCGGGAACGGGCATTCGTGCAGCCCGCGGAGCTAACCTAGGGGCGGCTGTGTGTGAGGAGCCCAGCTTGGCTGTGCCAGGCCCCCTGTGTCCTAGTGCATGGGCAGCAATGCGGACGCACTGACGGCCAGGCGAGAGCAGAGCCTGGGTATTCGGGCTGCTGCTCACAGCTGGTGTGGACACGCTGCCTCCTTTGCTATGCGAGAGACATGCCTGGCACTTCCCATGCCAGACGCCCTGCGCAGCTCTCAGCAGGAGCCCGGCCTTTACACCCTGCTGCAGCTGCATTGCCTGCTCCTGCTGCTGCTGGAAGGGCAGATGCTGGTTCCTGATGGGGAGCATCTGGCAGTGCCCGTTCTCCTGGGGCCAGTCACCAGGGCAAAGTGTACTTGGCAACGAATTGAAAAGAGAAAATGGCAGAATGAATGCCAAGCTGGATACCAGTGCTTCTGGGAATGCCAGCCTGGGCCCCCAACTCCAGCTAAGGAGGGTGGCAGATCTCCTGCCTTCAGAAGCCTGTCTGTGGCCAACTCCCCCTTCTGTCTGAACAGCGGCATGCAATGCTGTCAGCCCCTCTGGGGGTGCAGTCAGCGTCCATCTCACAGTTGTCTTGTGGCTGATCTGCCCAGTGTGGGGGCTGCTTTATTGGGGCGTTGAGTTCCCTCCTTTGCCCGGCACCAGCTCTCACTAAGGCTGTTGGCTTTCTGGAGCATCCTCCTTTGCATCTAGCTTGCAGCCGAAGGCACAAACCTCGTGCACAGGAGCAAGTTGACACCTCACTGCCTCCCACCGGGCATTGCCATCCTGTGCAGGGGTGAGGTCACTCCCTGAGCAGTTCTCTTCACAGGTCGCTGCTCCCCACTTGGAGTCTCTTTTTCGCATTGCCCTTCTCAGCTAATGTGTTGTGTGTGGACACAGCCGCTAATGTGAACAAAGACCTAGACCCTGCAGCTCCAGGCCAGGCCACGATTGTAGAGATGCCATCAGCGTGGGGCTCGCACCAGCTGCTGGGCAAGAGGGACCCTGGCTTTGATTCCACCTGGCAGTTCCTGTGGTCCTAGACAGCAGCAGGTTCAGGAGAGTGGGTGTTCTGCACTTGTTAGACTCTGCACTGAGCTCTGGGAGCGGGCGGGGAGAGTGGGTGGGGGGGGGCTATGTCTACACTGCAGTGAACCCCACAGCTGGCCTGGGTCAGCTGACTTGGGCTGAGGGGCTATAAAACTGCTGGCTGGGGGACCTGTGCTCTGCTTCCCTGCAGAGAGGTGGGGGAAATCTCCTCCTCGGTTGCTAGGTGTGACTGCCCTGGCTTTTGGGCCTCCCCTTGTCTTTTCAGATCCTCCACTGACACGGGTCAGTTTCAACCAGTCCTTAATGACCCATTCATTCAACTTCAGACAGCGTGACCCAACACCTCTTAAGAACGGCCATACAGGGTCAGACCAAAGGTCCATCCAGCCCGTATCCTGTCTTCCAGCAGTGCCAAGGTGCTGGAACTAGGAGTGCTGGGGGTGTGGCAGAACCCTCTTGCTTGAAGTGGTTTCCCTCATATAGTGCATTTAGTTTTGTTCAGTGGCTTTGAGCACCTCCACTATAAAAATGGTGCCAATGCCCCTACAGCAGTGGCCAGTGCCAGACGCTTCAGAGAGAATGACCAGAAGAAGGCAATTTCGAGTGATCCGTCCCCATCATCCAGTCCCAGGTTCTGGTGTTCGGTGGTTTAGGGACACCCAGAGCACGGGGTTGCATCCCTGACCATCTTGGCTAATAGTCATGGATGGACCTGTCCTCCAGGAACTTCTCTCATTCTTTTTGAACCCAGCTGTATTTCTGGCCTTCACAACATCCCCTGCCAATGAGTTCAACAGCTTGTCTGTGCACTGTGAAGAAGTACTTCCTTATGGTAGTTTTAACCCACTGCCGATAAATTTCATTGGGTGACCCCCTGGTTCTTCTGACACGTGAAGAGAGAACGAACATTTCCTTCTTCATTCTTTTCACACCACTCGTGATTTTATAGACCTCCCGTCATTGTCAATTTTTCCAAGCTTGTGAAAAGTCCCAGTCTTTTTAATTTCCCCTCCTACGGGAAGCTGTTCTACCCCTTGTGTGCTCCTTTCTCCCCAATATCACACTTGTGACAGAGTGCTCCTAAGCAGGGCACAGCTGGGCACCTGGGAACAGAGCTGAGCCTCCCCTGAGCACAGCCAAGGTCACTGACTCTCAGGAGAACTGGTGGCTTTCTTAAAGTCCCAGCTCCTGGAGTCATGTGAATTTGTGAGAATTCCAGTTTTTGCTTAGCCAATGAAGTCAGTGTCTAGCGCTCATGGCTGGGGAGCACAGTCCAGCAGCTCCATGGAGGGATGAATAAAGAATCCAAACTGATCAGTTTTGTAATCCCATGATTTTGGGGGCCTCACTTCTGAGCTCTGAAGCTGGTGACGCTGCATAGATGGTGGGCTCTATGTGCCTATTAGCTCCAAAGTACGCTAGCAACAACCAGCACAGAGATGTCCTCTGAAGTAGCTGACAGTGTTAATGAGGGGAGCTGCAAGGCTTAGCTGAGCCACTGGGTGGGAAAGGGTGGGTTGTGGGGTGGGATGCTGGGTGGGGCAGGGCAGGCTGGAGAGAGTGAGGTGGCAAGTGGGGAAGACTGATTGGACGGCGGAGGGAAGGCTGGCTGAGGGTGTCAGGGAAGGCTTGTGGGGAAGGGGGTGGGGCGGTGGCAGCAGCAGGTGCTGGAAGGAGGGTGGCAGGCACTGGGTGGGAAGTTGAGGGGGTGTTGGTTGCAGGAGGCTGGGTTGGGGGAAGCAGGTGCTGGGTGGGAAAAATTGGGGGGCTGAGACATGGGGGGCATGGGCGGTGGGCTAGGAGGCGCAAAGGCTAGGCTGGGATTGGCAGATGCCTGGCAGGGAAGGCTGGGCTGGTGGGGTGGGGAAGGCCACGGGCACTTTGCTTGGCCTTTCCACACAGCATCTGTCTGTCCAGCCCTGTTATCAGGGCGTGGCCTCGCTTGCTGATCAGTCTTCAGAGGCTGTTGCTGCAGTGCAAAGGCAATCAAGAGCTGGATTAACCTGACTGCTTCTGCTCCATGCCTCAGTGGGCATCCTGCATGAGAGCCGGCAGAGGGACCCTTGCATCCTTAGCAAAGCTCCCTGCCAAGGGGTTCTCCTAGGCAGCCTTTCCTTCCGTGCCAGAGCTTTGGGGTGAGAGGAGATGGCTGCCCTGGCAGGAATCTGGAGTGAGAGGAGATGGCTGCCCTGGCACGAATCTGGGTCCCATTGATCCAACACCCTTTGTCCCTTGGGTGGCTGTTAACATCATCACGGGCTCGTCTGTGAGCCTGTGTGGGATAGAGGGCGGCTGCAGTTCATTGATCCCTCACCCTCGTTATCTGTAGCCTCTTCCTGGCCGATAAGGGGGCTCGAGGGTGAGGGCAGGGCGGGGCCTGGAGCCTGAGCTTTGGCAACCTGCCACCGACTGCCATGCCGGTGTTACGGTAACACCAGGACTCTGATTTGAACGCTGCTTCATGCTGTCACCTTGGGCCTGGAGCTTCGCCACCTGGCGTTCGCCTGAAGGTGGCGAGTGGTTTTCTTCTAATGTCTGAGCCAAATCGGTGCAGCTGTTTGAGTCCCACAAGGTGGGTCTCTATGCTGTGATGTGGAGAATGAACTCTGCGGGTGGGGCAAGGGCTCTGCTGCTGGGGCGGCGGGGGCCTGCTCGCCAGGCCAGTTCTCTAAAGTCAGCCTTTGTATCTTAAGAACATAAGTGTAACCTTTCTGCCTGTCAGAGTTGGCAGCAACAAGGGCCGGGTTCAGTATCTAGGGGTTCCATTCCAATAACACAATGGAAAACCGGCTCGAGCCCCCACGCAGTGACCTGGGACAAATATATACCACCCCCGCTGGGCGCCTCCATGAGGCAATATTTCCCCTCTCGCAAGCACAGAGTCTGAGTGTAGCAAAAAGCCTTTTAATAACAGAGAGAAACAATGTGGCATTATGTTGGGGAAACACCACCAACAGGATTCATAACACAACCCATGAGCAAAAACCCCACCCCAAGCAAATTGGGGCATGTCCTTTCCCTTTGGTTCTTGAGTTCAGCAACTCAAAATCACCCAAAGTCCCGAAAGTCCAACGACCCAAAAGTCTCTGTCCCTGGTCAGGGCAGCCCCAGAGTTCAAAAGTTTATCTGCAGAGTTTTACCTCCCAACCTGGGTGGAGACTGGGGTTAAGGGGCACCTTACATGGTCCAAAGCTGATGGCCCCACCTCTCCATGGGGCTCTGCTTTGCCAGCCACCCCATGAGTTGCTCTCGGCATCCAACAAACTGCTCTGCTCCCCGAGCCGCTCTGCTCCGCTCGCCATCCCGCAACTGCTCCACCATATATCTTCAGCCTCCCCCACTACTTAACACAACACTCAGTGATTTCAGCTCTTAGTAACTTTAGCTCTTTCATGATTTCAGCTTCTAGTAGGGGAGCCTCAGTGTGGGTGCACCATTAGCCCAAAGTGAATTCAGCTCAGCAGCCTGTAACTAGACTCCTAATGGAATCAAAATTATAGTGGAAAGAGGAAGAAGTGCAATTAGCATGTAAGGCCCTCACGAAAGGCCGGGGGGGGGGCGCATACCACCAAGTATTAATACCTGTCCCAAGCCTCTCTCCCTTCACAGAGTTTTGGAACCCATGTTCCTTGCCTAGCGAGTGAAACTTAGTTGATGGAGAGTCCCTCCATCATAACAAAAGGCCAAGTACAGTTCCATTGTCCTTGATTCCCATAATCAGGGTAATAACAATTTATTCTTCCTGCCCCAATAACAGAGACAATGGGGATCCCACAGCAGCCAAAGTGACCATTTGGGCAGCTATGGCCTCATTCTAGGCGGGCTGGGTGTGCCTATGCAAATGAGATCGGCCCCTGAAGTTCTTTTCCACAACTTGCCACACCTCACCACCAGATGTCAGGGTGGAGCTCATCCCGATTCTGCTTACGAGAGGAAAGTGATCAGGAACAGTCAGCATGGATTCACGAAGGGCAAGTCATGCCTGACTAAACTAATTGCCTTCTATGATGAGATAACTGGCTCTGTGGATGAGGGGAAAGCAGCAGATGTGTTATTCCTTGACTTTAGCAAAGCTTTTGACACGGTGTCCCACAGTATTCTTGCCAGCAAGTTAAAGAAGTATGGGCTGGATGAACGGACCATAAGGTGGATAGAAAGCTGGCTAGATTGTTGGGCTCAGTGGGTAGTGATCAATGGCTCCATGTCTAGTTGGCAGCCAGTATCAAGTGGAGTGCCCCAAGGGTCGGTCCTGGGGCCGGTTTTGTTCAGTATCTTCATTAATGATCTGGAGGATGGCATGGATTCGTGTTTGCAAGTTTGCAGATGACACTAAACTGGGAGGAGAAGTAGATAGGCTGGAGGGTAGGGATAGGATACAGAGGGACCTAGACAAGTTGGAGGATTGTGCCAAAAGAAATCTGACGAGGTTCAACAAGGACAAGTGCAGAGTCCTGCACTTCGGAGGGAAGAATCCCATGCACCGCTGCAGACTAGGGACAGAAAGGCTCGGCAGCAGTTCTGCAGAAAAGGACCTATGGGTTACAGTGGACGAGAAGCTGGATATGAGTCAGCAGTGTGCCCTTGTTGCCAAGAAGGCCAATGGCATTTTGGGATGTATAAGTAGGGGCATTGCCAGCAGATCGAGGGACGTGATCGTTCCCCTCTACTCGACATTGGTGAGGCCTCATCTGGAGTACTGTGTCCAGTTTTGGGCCCCACACTACAAGAAAGATGTGAAAAAATTGGAAAATGTCCAGCAGAGGGCAACAAGAATGATTAGGGGAATGGAACATGTGACTTATGAGGAGAGGCTAAGGGAACTGGGATTGTTTAGTCTGCGGAAGAGAAGAAGGAGGGGGGGATCTGATAGCTGCTTTCAACTACCTGAAAGGGGGTTCCAAAGAGGATGGCTCTAGACTGTTCTCAGTGGTACCAGATGACAGAACGAGGAGTAATGGTCTCAAGTTGCAGTGGGGGAGGTTTAGGTTGGATATTAGGAAAAACTTTGTCACTAGGAGGGTGGTGAAGCCCTGGAATGGGTTACCTAGGGAGGTGGTGGAATCTCCTTCCTTAGAGGTTTTTAAGGTCAGGCTTGACAAAGCCCTGGCTGGGATGATTTAGTTGGGGATTGGTCCTGCTTTGAGCAGGGGGTTGGACTAAATGACCTCCTGAGGTCCCTTCCAACCCCGATATTCTATGATAAGTCTCTGCCTGCGCTAGAGCTTAAGTCTTTGCAGTTAATTTAACCCTTCTGAAACAGGAGGGAAGTTACTCAATGTTCCAGCTGAGGCCACGTCTATATTGGGAGCATTTTGCCAGTACAGGTAAACTAGTGTGGACATAGAAGAGCACTACTGTCCCCCACTTAATGAAGAGCCTTTACCCTTAGAAAAGAGCAAGAATACAAAGAGGACGAACCCACTGCTCAGGCTTGCTCTGCATGGCTTTTCTATCACTATAGCGATGTTGGCTAGGGGTGTGATTCCTAACCAATACAATCATACCAGGACATCATCTTAACACGTGGATGTGCTTATACCAGTACAACTAATATACACTAGCACTGGAGAGCTTAAAATAAGATACTAGACTGAGAGGACAAAAGAAAGGAGCAGATTCTCCTCTTAAATATACAGCATTCTCGCCCAGGATAGAAGACTGAGAAGAGGGACTTGCAGACAGATGTACACTGAATAGAGTTATTAGCAATATAAAAAAAGATGGCTTAGCAGCTCTCCTGCTCTGATTGCAAAGTAAAGAATTAACTGCAACATCAGATCACTTCTGCTTTGGCCAGCCAGAAGGCATCCATCTAACACTGGCTGCATTTGCTCCATGGCCTGTATTGGGAAGTAAATACCCTGGTCCCATGAGTGAACTGTTGGAAGAGAATAGGATCCCATCACTGAGCTAGGTATTCTGAAGAACCTGTTTCGCCTTTCTTCAGGGTAAATGCACTGATCTGAAGGGCATGACTAAATATGAACGGGATGCTTTTATGAAGTGGTAAATGGATGAGCGATATAAATATGAAATAAAGACGGCTTCTTCCAGCCTAATAGCAAGTGAATGCATCCTTCTAGCAAAAGGCAGCACAGCGTACTGAGCTCACCATGCATTAGCATTTACAAAAATATGATTTCCCAAGTGCATTAGAGACCTTAACATCCCATCCTACCTTCCTGCACTTTATAAGATGATAGGGAAACCAACAGGCCCTGATTTGATGATAGTTATCATAGGGACATTGTATTAACCTCTCCGGATCCAAAGCATCAACTGGAAGAGAAGGAATAAAAAGACAAAAGAAAACATTCTGTAAAACAAGATCTAAGTTCATCATCAACACAATTAACAAGAGTGGAAACATACTAGCTACTGGAGCTGCCCTCTAACGGGGTGAAGCCATCAATTTTTAATAGCCGAGACAAAAATGCTAAACTGCTAAGTTGGCACTCACTGTGTGTACCCAACCAAATTCACTTCGGATTTTGGGTGAGTGGAATGTTCAATTAAAAATGAGGAAAGCGCAATCAGTAGGGCAGAGTGGCCAGTACATATGAATGACTATACTTATGCAGAACAGTGAGCTGGAAATAAACATTACTATAAAAACCCTTGAAGCTACCAAATTAGCTAGTTGTTCAGCAGTGAAATGCTAAGGATTGGCAGAAGCACGGCATTCTGAAGTAAATCCTTTTGCATTTACCTTCAGACTCCAAGGCCATCTCTGCTGGATTAAGAAAAAAATCAAACTCAAACAAACATGTCTGGAGTTAAGGATGCAATTTGCACTACAGTGCACTTGGCCCTGTAAAGTGCAGAGGTTGGCAGGTGCTTAAGAGCCCAACACTCACTGAACATAGTGAGGGGCTAAGTCACAGGCACTTTTTGAAAATGTTCCCTCCTAGTCCATACTATGACCCAGAGACAGGCACGAATCACTTTAATCACTTAACAGTTACACAGAAGGGACAAGGTAGGGGAGGACCAACTTCTGATAGTGAGAGACACAAACTTTCAAGCATACATAGACCGCTTCTTCAGGATTCAGTTTGTGTCCGTGCAGCAGCTTTCTTGCCATCACAAATGTGTCTCCCCTCACACCTTCCATGCTATTTATCCACGTTTGTATCAATGTACAGAGGGCATGCACAGAAGGAACATGGGCCAACGGACTGTGGGAGGTTTTCTAGATAGCTGGAAGTAAGGAGGACGGGCCAGATTGATTATATAAATCAGTGTTTTTCAACCTTTTTGATACCAGGGACCAGCTTAGAATCATAGAATATCAGGGTTGGAAGGGACCTCAGGAGGTCATCTAGTCCAACCCCCTGCTCAGCACAAGACCAACACCAACTAAATCATCCAAGCCAAGGCTTTGTCAAGCCGGGCCTTAAAAACCTCTAAGGATGGAGTTTCCACCATCTCCCTAGGTAACCCATTCCAGTGTTTCACCACCCTCCTAGTGAAATAGTGTTTCCTAATATCCAACCTAGACCTCCCCCGCTGCAACTTGAGACCATTGCTTCTTGTTCTGTCATCTGCCACCACTTTGAACAGCCTAGCTCCATCCTCTTTGGAACCCCCTTTCAGGTAGTTAAAGGCTGCTATCAAATTCCCCCTCACTCTTCTCTTCTGCAGACTAAATAACCCCAGTTCCCTCAGCCTCTCCTCATAAGGCATGTGCCCCAGCTCCTTAATAATTTCCGTTGCCCTCCGCTGGACTCCCTCCAATTTGTCCACATCCTTTCTCTAGTGGGGGGACCGAAACTGGACGCAACACTCCAGGTGTGGCCTCACCAGTGCCAAATGGAGGGGAATAACCACTTCCCTCAATCTGCTGGCAATGCTCCTACTAATACAGCTCAATATACCATTGGCCTTCTTGGCAACAAGGGCACACTGCTGACTCCTATCCAGCTTCTTATCCACTGTAATCCCCAGGACCTTTTCTGCAGAACTGCTGCTTAGCCAGTCAGTCCCCTGTCTGTAGCAGTGCATGGGATTTCCTTCCTTCCTTCCTTCCTTCCTAAGTGCAGAACTCTGAACTTGTCCTTGTTGAACCTTATCAGATTTCTCTTGGCCCAATCCTCCAATTTGTCTAGGTCACTCTGGACCTTTCCCTACCCTCCAGTGTATCTACTTCTCCTCCCAGTTTAGTGTCATCTGCAAACTTGCTGAGGGTGCAATTAATCCAATCATCCAGATCATTAATAAAGGTATTGAACAAAACCGGCCCCAGGACTGACCCCTGGGGCACTCTTCTTGATACCAGCTGCCAACTAGACTTGGAGCCATTGATCACTACCCGTTGAGCCCAACAATCTAGCCAGCTTTCTATCCACCTTATCGTCCATTCATCCAATCCATACTGCTTTAACTTGCTGGCAAGAATACTGTGGGAGACCATATCAAATGCTTTGCTAAAGTCAAGATATATCACATGCACTGCTTTCCCCATATCCACAGAGCCAGTTCTCTCATCCTGGAAGGCAATCAGGTTGGTCAGGCATGACTTGCCCTTGGTGAATCCAAAGCTTGCAGCCTTTCTAAACAGTGTCAGGGAGATCTGAGGGACAGGCCATTGAGAAAGATTGACACAGGTACTTAGGACAAATGGCTACTTGTGATGAAGTGGAAAGTGTCTTAGTGTTTGTATGAATACTGTGCACACCTCAGTTTTCCCTATGTGTTGCACAAGTATCTAGGTGGTGGGATAAGGGTGTGTGACCTTTGCAGATACCCTGAGAGGGAAGGTGCAAGTGCCTTCTAGCTCCCTGGGCCCAGACAATAGATGTATCTTGGCAACTGATTGCTGGGCCACATCCTCTGCAAGAGCCAGCTGGAGGAATTGGAGAACAAAGGGAGGTGGAGGCCAGGTGACCGGTTTGCCTGGGGAACAGCATACAGGATGGAGGAGGGGCAACTGGGTGTGACTGAAGGTGGGCTGCTGGAGGCTGGTCAGACTCCTGGTTTGGGACTCAGGAGGACAGCCCATGGCTCTGGGTCTCCTCAAGATGAACTTTGCTGTAACTTCCTGCTTTCTGTGCTAACAAGATTCTGCTCTATGCTGTGTTCCAGACGACTAATAAACCCTTCTGTTTTACACCGCTGGCTGAAAGTCACTCCTGACTGCTGAAGTCGGGGGTGCATGGCCCCTTTGGAGGGCGTGTAAGGTTTCCCCAGGTGTCCTATTCAGGTGGCTCACTGCAGGGAGCTTATGGCATGAGACAGGGATGCTGAATGCTCCGAGGTCAGACCAAGGAGAAGCTAAAGCCCAGGAGGCTTGTCCTAGTGAGAGTGTGCCCCGAGGGGTAGTCACACTGCAAGAGGGTCCTGGTCCGGGGGCTAGTCTTCACCAGACTCACTGCAGCTGCGCTAATGTAGGGCAGTAGTGTAAACGCACTATGAAGACCAGAGAGCGCTTTCCTGTCAGCATAATTACTCCACCTCAGCGAAAGGTGGAAGCTATGACAGAATGAGAGTGTGTCCCACTGACTTAGCGCCGGTGCGGACAGCTCGGGGGGTGGCTTTTTCATATCCGTGACCGACATAAGTTACATCAACTTAAGCGGAAGCGGAGACAAGCCCTGAACTTCATTCAATGGTTCCAGAGCACCAAGCCCGTGCATCCATGAACTACTATGGGGGGAAAAAGTCCCCAATACCTCAAACCAACACCGTATATCTGGCTATGCCTCTGGAGAGGGCAGCACCCTTACCTGACCATGGTACTAATTAGGGCTGTCAATTAATCACAGTTAACTCACGCGATTAACTCAAAAAAAATTATTAAAAAAATGAATCGCACAGTTACATTTCAATTGGTATTCTATTGCGTATTACACATTTGTGGATGTTTTCTACATTTTCAAATATATTGATTTCAGTTACAACACAGAATACAAAAGGTACAGCGCTCACTCTATTCTATTTATTGCAAATATTTGCACTGTAAAAATGATAAACAAAAGAAATCCCATTTTTCAATTCACCTCATACAAGTACTGAAGTGCAATCTCTTTTTCGTGAAAGTGCAACTTACAAATGTCGATTTTTTTGTTGCATAACTGCACCCAAAAACAAACCAATGTAAAACTTTAGACCTTACAAGTCTACTCACTCCTACTTCTCGTTCAGTCAATCACGGAGAGAAACAAGTCTGTTGACATTTATGGGAGATATGCTGCCCACTTCTTATTCACAATGTCACCTGAAAGTGAGAACAGGCATTTGTATGGCACTTTTGTAGCCGGCATTGCAAGGTATTTACATGCCAGAGATGCTGAACATTCGTACGCCCCTTCCTGCCTCGGCCACTGTTCCAGAGGATGTGCTTCCATGCGGATGGCACTTGTTAAAAAAATAATGGGTTAAATAACGTGTGACTGAACTCCTTGGGGGAGAGCGGTGCGCCCCCTGCACTGTTTCACCGCACGCTGCCACAGATTTCCTGTTATAGCAGTCGCGGATGACGACCCAGCACAGGTTGTTCATTTGAAGAACACTTTCACTGCAGATCTGACCAAACACAAAGAAGGTACCAATGTGAGATTTCTAAAGATAGCTCCAGTACTCAACCCAAGGTTTAAGAATCTGAAGTGCCTTCCAAAATCTGAGAGGGTCGAGGTGTGGAGCATGCTTTCAGAAGTCTTAAAAGAGCAATACTCCAATGTGGAAATTACAGATCCAAACCACCAAAAGAGAAAATCAACCTTCTGCTGGTGGTATCCAACCCAGATGATGAAAGTGAACATGTGTTGGGCCACACTGCTTTGGATCGTTATTGAGCAGAACTCATCATCAGCATGGATACATTATCTCCTGCAAATGTAAACAAACTTGTTTGTCTTAGCAATTGGCTGAACAAGAAGTAAGACTGAGTGTACTTGCAGGCTCTAAAGTTTTACATTGTTTTGTCTGAGAATGCAATTTTTTGTACATAATTCTACATTTGTGAGTTCTACTTTCGTGATAAAGAGATTGCACTATATTGCTTGTATTAGGTCAAGTGAAAAACGCTATTTCTTTTGTTTTTTTGTACAGTATAAATATTTGTAATAAAAAATAAATATAAGTGAGCACTGTACACTTTGTATTCTGTGTTGTAATTGAAATAAATATGTTTGAAAATGTAGAAAACATCCACAAATGTTTAAATGGTATTCTATTATTTTTAAGTGCGTGATTACATTTTTTAATTGCTTGACAGCCCTAGTACTAACAGGATATTAACCATGTTGCGTCTGTAGCAAAACGCATTTTGGAGCCAGCCACTGGTAATAAAGTCAATTATGAATTATGGCAAGGACAGGGCCTTAATAAGAACAGTCACTTCACTGGGATGATCCCCAGGAAACTGATTTAGGCCCTGGCTGCACAAGACATGACTGTAGCTTTATAACCAGTTTGTATCCCACACAGCAAAGTTGATCTGCTAGTTGGATCCTCCATTTCTCCAGACCACAGACATGCTGCAGCTGGGGGACATAGTCCACTAGGTCAATGTGGGAACCCACAAACCATGATGCACACTGTGGAGGACTGCAAAATGGCAACTTCCTGGAGGTCTTCATGCCTTGAACATGACTGATAAGAAGGCTGCGGCTTGGCCGGATTGCAAACACTAAATAAATAAAACGAACCACACACAGCTGAGTTACGCCCCCACTCCAGCCCTCCTGGCTCACAAAGGTTGGGGCATGATGTAGAGTATCTGCACCCAATACACTGCCTAGAAGCATTTGTCTCAGTACACCCAGTCCCCAACCCAACATATTACCCAGCCAGTCTCACACCCACCTTGCAAAACCTAGGTATTGTTTCTTGCTGTGATATTGACCCACATCATCCTTTATTGCCTCTAACGTTTGTGTGGTTTTGAATTGCAAGACCACCACTGCACCTGGTTTTGGGTCCCAGAATGAAAGAAGTTGTGAACTGCTGCTCTAATACACAGAAGCATATATTCACCAAACTTAATGCCTATAGCGGAAAGTTACTCCACTTCCTCCTTTAACCAAGTTTAAGATATTTTCATACTTGCAAAGATCTAAGCGGTCTCTCACTGTATCTTTGCAGGAACCATGAATAGAAACAGAGAATTGTGGGACTGGAAGGGACCTCGAGAGGTCATCTAGTCCAGTTCCCTGCATGAATATTAGAAGCCAGCAAAGAAATACTTACCAGAGTTGCCTTCTAAATCCATTTTACTGATGCTGAAAGAACTGAAGCTTTGTTGGAGGACCCTTTGAGCCAGTCTCTGAGTGTCACTCTCCTCCTAAAAATATCAACCCTACAGACGAAAAATGAGGAGATTCACAGATTTCTAAAGCCAGAAGAGACAATTATGATAATCTAGGAGTGGTTTTTAACCTGTCACCTGCAGACCCCTGGGGGTCCACAGACTATGTGTAGGATTTCCAAAGGGGTCCTGCACCTCCATTCAAAAATTTTTAGGAGTCCTCAAATGAAGAAAAATGGAAAACTACTGATCTAGGCTGACCTTCTGTAGCACACAAGGCATAGGACTGCCATGAATTAATTCCCATTTGATCTAGAGCAGATCTTTTTGAAATCAAAATTGGATGTCTTTCTAAAATTTGATGGAGAATCTACAACAGTTAGTCATTTTTCCAGTGGTTAGTTATCCTCACTGTTAAAAATAAACCTTATTTCCATTCTGCATTTTTCTAGCTTCAACTTCAAGGCACTGGAAATAACTTTAAAGTCATTTCAATTTATCCATCACAGCTATTAAGTGTCAAAGATCAACTGCACTACAGCAAGTGGTAGACTTTACAGCTACGCTGTGCAAACATAGGATACAAGGTTATTCTTGGGGGCCCACGTATAATGTAGGGTACCGGGAACCACATATTCTTGTGCTCCACAGAGAAAAGGTTTCCTCCAAGATGCTAAAATCCACAGATTTTTGTCTGAAACATCCTCTTTTCCCAATACATTTAAGAGGATTCAAAGAACCAGTTCCCAAGAAAAATTAAGCCATGTATTTGGGGAGCTCAGTTATCTTTTCTTATACACACTCAAAGTAATACTCCATCCTGAGCCCCTCCACCTGCCTGAGAGGTCAACACTTTTACACCTACCTTGTGGCTCATGATCTGTATGAAGAACTTTGTTCCTGATGTTTTAGTTAAAACGAACAAACAAAAAACGCAAAGAGTTAGATTCTCTCCTGTCTTCACTGCAATTCACACAATTTGAATGCATCAGTCATCTAAAAAAATCCTTCCCCCCAAGATTATAAGTTTAAATAAGACAGAATTTAAAGAACTGCACAGTCTAAAGTCAACCTGAATCTCAGATTTGGTTGCCCATCAGAAAATATGTTTGCTACCCCGCCGGCAAGTTGTCCCTTCAGTCCCATGATGTCCTTTTGCTCTGAAACGTGACTGGCTAAAAATGGCATCTCCTTAGCTGGCCTGCTCTGTGTGTGTGTATTGGAATCAGAGCTGTGAGGGTCGTGACAAAAATGAGAAGGGGGAGGATTTGTAGCATTTTGCTCATCTTAACTCTGCAGAGCCAGCCCAGCTACAGGAGGGAGAGCTCAGGTGTATTCTGCATCATCATTGTTGTTATTTATTTGTATTAGCATAGTGCCCAGGAGCCCTAGTCATGGACAAAGATCTGTTGTGCTAGGCACTGTACAGTGATTAAACAAATGCAACATTAACAGAAAGAAAAGGAGTACTTGTGGCACCTTAGAGACTAACCAATTTATCTGAGCATAAGCAGAATTAATATCATATTGCCTCTATATAAATCCACACTACATTCCTATCTTGAATACTGTGTGCAGATATGGTCTCCCCATCTCAAAAAGATATCTTGGAAATGGAAAAGATACAGAAAGGGGCAACAAATATTATTAGGGGTATGGAACAGCTTCCTTATAAGAAGAGAGAAGACTGGGACTTTTCAGCTTGGAAAAGAGATGACTAAGGGGGTGAAAGTAACTAAGGAAGTGTTATTTCTGCTTCTCATAACACAAGAACTAGAGGTCATCAAATGAAATTAATAGGCAACAGGTTTAAAACAAACAAAAGGAAGTATTTCTTCACACAATTCACAGTCAACCTGTGGAACTCCTTGCAGAGTCCAGAGGAAGTTGTGAAAACCAAGACTATAACAGGGTTTAAAAAAGAACTAGATAAGTTCATGAATTAGTCAGGATGAGCAGGGATGCAAAACCAAGCTCTGAAGTGTACCTAGGCTCTGTTTGCCAGAAGCTGGGAATGGGCCAACACTAGGTAAGGAGGAATTCTAGGCTACCCTGAGCTGTATGGTTATGACACTATCTGACCCCCCTGCTGGATCCCAAGGCCATAGAGCCATTCAGCCAAATGGATGGTATTGAGATGGGGGACTATGACCTGTTCAAACAGGCTTTGCTGCTGAAGTTTGAACTGACCCCCGAGGCGTACAGGAAACAATTCCGGGGTGTACGCAAGACCCCAGGTGTCACTTACAAGGAGGTCACCAATCTGCTGGGGGAATATCTCCATAGGTGGGGGAAGGGCACAGGGGCCACTACCACAGCGGAGGTGTGTAACCCGGTGGGGTTGGGGCAGCTGTATGACATCTGCCCTCCAGACCTGAAGATGTGGTTAGTGGACCGGAAGGCTAAAGATCTGCGCAGTGCAGGGGCACTAGTGGATGAGTTTGTGAACAGCAGATAGGGGGCAGGAGGGAGACTGGATGGAGCTGCAGGAGGATCCCTCCTTAGAGAAGCTGAGGGCCCTTGCTGGCCACAATGGTGCAGGATCCCAGGGGGAGGACCGCCGGGAGAGATTCCTGTGGGAGAAGGGATTCCTGTACCAGGAATGGGCTGGTTCAGGGCCAACTGAACCTTGGAAAGCCAGGAGGCAATTGGTGGTCCCCCAGACGTACCACCACAACATTCCCCTTTCAGGGCATCTGGCGCACCAGGCAGAGGCTGCTGCAGAACTTTTAGTGGCCCGGGGCCTTTGACGCCGTCCAACAGTATTGCAGGGCCTGGGACTCCTGCCAGAGGGTGGGGAAGGGCCAGGATAAGTGTAAAGCAGCTCTGAGACCTCTGCCCATCATAGAGGAGCCTTTCCAGAGGGTGGCCATGGACATAGTGGGGCCCCTCAGAGTGGGGTTCCCCAAGGAGGTCCTTACGGACCAGAGGTCCAACTTCATGTCAACCCTGCTCCAGTGCTTGTGGGAGAAGTGTGGGGTCCGACACACCTGGGCCTCGGCGTGTCACCCTCAGTCCAACGGGCTGGGGGAGAGGTTCAACGGGACCCTAAAGATGATGCTGAAAACCTTTATGGACCAGCACCCACAGGACTGGGAGAAGTATTTAACCCACCTGCTGCTCACATACAGGGAAGTGCCCCAGGAATCCACAGGGTTTTCCCCTTTCGAGTTGTTGTATAGGAGGAGGGTGAGGAGACCCTTCGACTTGATGAGGGACAAGTGCGGGGGGAAGGCCTCCCCCGATGGAGTATGTACTGACCTTTCTGGAAAAGCTCGCGGAGCTCATGGGCTTGGCCAGGGGAAACCTAGCCAGGGCACAGAGGAAGCAGAAGGTCTGGTACGACCGCTCAGCACGTGCCTGCTTCTAGGCTACCAGGGACCAGGAGATACTTCTCATCCCCATGAGGAAGCACAAGCTGCAAGCTGCCTGGGACGGCCCCTTCAAGGTCATCAGACAGGTAAATGAAGTGAAATATGTAGTGGAACTGTCCATCCGGGCACACCGCCACCGGGTGCACCATGTCAACATGATGAAGCCATACTGGGACAGGGAGAAGTTGGGGCTGGCTGGGTGTGGGCAGTGGGAGGAAAAGGGAGAGGATCCCCTGGTGGGACTCCTCCCTGAGGTGGGGGCTGACCCCTCGCTGGAATCAATTCTCCTCTCAGACCAGCTAACCCCTGCCCAGCAGGCAGAGATCAGAGAGGTGCTGCCTTCACACCGGCAGCTGTTCTCCAGCCGGCCTGGGCTCACTAACCTGGCTGTTCACTGGGCGGAAACAGGAGCCAATCTTCCCATCAGGTGTTCCCCATTCAGGGTCACTAGGAAAACAGCCCAGGACCTGGAGAGAGAGGTTGGAGACATGCTGGCTTTAGGGGTGATCCAGCCGTCCTCCAGCCCCTGGGCCTCTCCCATGGTGCTGGTCCCCAAGAAGGACGGGTCGATCCGGTTCTGTGTGGATATGGGAAGTTCAGTGCCATCACCGTGTCCGATGCCTACCACCGATAAAATCTCTAGACAAGTTGGGGGGGCGCTGATGTGATGAAGTGGGACTGTTCTTAATGTTTCCTCTGAATAGTGTGGGGGTGCCTCAGTTTCCCTATGCAGTTCTTAAGTATCTAGGTGGTGGGATAAGGGTGTATGATCACTGCAGAGCCCTAGAGGGCAGGTGTGTGCAGGAGTCTGGACACAGAGAATGGCCGACACCCTGTTTCCTGGCCACTGATGGCCTGGGCCCTTCCCCCCTGCAGGGTGAGAGCTAAAGGGTTGGAGAACAAGGGAATCAGGTGACCTCCTGGCCCGGGAAAGGAACAAAGCCCAGAAGAGGAGGGGCTGGAGGGAGTTTCAGTTTGGGGCTGGCTGGGACATGGAGTGAAGGGCAGACGTGGTTGTCTGGCTCACTGCCCCCCAAAATGGACCCAGCTGAGGGGTCCTGTTCTCTGCACCTACAAGCTCTGTTTTAGACCATGTTCCTGTCGTTTAATAAACCTCTGTTTTACTGGCTGGCTGAGAGTCACATCTGACTGCAAAGTTGGGGTGCAGGACCCTCTGGCTTCCCCAGGAGCCCCGCCTGAGCGGACTCACTGTGGGAAGCGCACGGAGGGGCAGAGGATGCTGAATGCTCCGAGGTCAGACCCAGGAAGCTGTGTGAGCTGTGTGTCCTGCAGACAGTCTGCTCACAGACAGGAGACTTCCCCAGAGTCCTGACTGGCTTCATGGGGAGCAGTTCCAGAGCATCGTCCGGGGACTCCATGACAGCTATCAAATCCCCCCTCACTCTTCTCTTCTGCAGACAAAATAACCACAGTTCCCTCAGCCTCTCCCCATAAGTCACGTGCCTCAGCTCCCTACTCATTTTCATTGCCCTCCACTGGACTCTCTCCAATTTGTCCGCATCCTTTCTGTAGTGGGGGCCCAAAACTGGACGCAATACTCCAGATGAGGCCCTCACCAGTGCTGAATAGAGGGGAAAAATCCCTTCCCTCGATCTGTGGGCAATGCTCCTACTAATGCAGCCCAATATGCTGTTAGCCTTCTTGGCAACACGGGCACACTGCTGACTCACCTCCAGCTTCTCATCTGCTGTAACCCCAGGTCCTTTTCTGCAGGTCCTTTTCACCAGTTCCTTATCCACCTTTCAATTCTCATAGTAGACCCCATCTTCTCCAATTGAACTAATAATTTCCCAATTGTATAAAATGCCTCACTGACATCCAGGTAGATTAGATCATTGGTTCTCAAACTGGGGGTCACAACCCGGTAAGTGGGGGGTCACGAGCCCCAACCCCAGCGCGCGGCTGTAAGTTGCGAGCCCCGACCCCTGCGCCAGGCTGTCAGCTCCGACCCCTGTGTGGAGCTGCGGGGCTACGAGCCCCAACCCGGGCACACGGCTGTGGGTCCCGACCCCTGTGCTAGGCTGTGAGCCCTGACCCCGGTGTGCGGCTGTGAGTCCCGACCCCGACCCCTGCGCCGGGCTGTGAGCCACGACCCCGACAGGGAATCGTGGTTGTGAGCACCGACTCCAACCCCCATACAGGGCTGCAAGCCCAGACCCCAACCCTGGCCAGGAGCGGGGCTGTGATCCCTGAGTCCGACTGCCACATGGGGTTGCAAGTCCTGACCCCAACCAGGAGTGGGGCTATGAGCCCTGAGCTGGGGCATCCAGGAGGCTGTGAGCCCCGATCCCTGTAATGGGGTTTCAGGCGGAGCCCGGCCATGCTGAGGGTTATCAGCCGAGAGCACACACAGGGTTGTCAGCCCCGAGCCCCGCCACCCTCTGTGTTTTAGTCTTAATTTAAAAGCAGTGAGTAAAGGTAAATTCATTTTAAGCCATAGGGTTTAAATTTAGTATTTAACATAGTGTTAAATATCAAAAATGTGTTTTTAATTTTTAGGGGGGGGGTCGCACTCAGAGGCTTGGTGTTCGAAAGGGGTCACCAACACAAAAAGTTTGAGAACCACTGGATTAGATCTACTGCATTTCCTTTGTCTAAAACCTCAGTTATCTTCGCAGAGAAACAGATCAGGTTGGCCTGGCAGGACCCACCGATTGTAAAACCAGGTGATATTTTATCCCAGTTACCGTTCACCTCTTTGTCCTTCATTACTTTCTCTCTCAAAATTTGTCCCAAGACCTGGCAGACAGTTGAGGTCAAATTAAAAGGCCTGTAGATACCTGGACCACGTTTTTTTCCATTTCTTAAAAATAGGAACTATATTAGCAATTCTCCACTCCCCCACCCCGAGTTTACAGAGTCATCAGAAATCCTTGCTATTGGGCTTGCAATTCCATGTGCCAGTCCCCTTACTCTGCATGGATGGAGCTTATGGGGTGCTAGGGGCTGCAGTGAGTGGGGTGGGAGGACCCAGTAGGGGGCACTCGCCCCTTCTAGTCTGTGCCAGCCCCAGCATAGTGCTGAATTTGTGCTATTTTGGGGGTTGTAAATCTAAGCTCCTGAGCGCTTGTCACTAAGGAGCCCATGTGCAGTGCAGCCTGGTCATAGAATCATAGAATATCAGGGTTGGAAGGGAGCTCAGGAGGTCATCTAGTCCAACCCCCTGCTCAAAGCAGGGCCAATCCCCAATTTTTGCCCCAGATCCCGAAATGGCCCCCTCAAGGATTGAACTCACAACCCTGGGTTTAGCAGGCCAATGCTCAAACCACTGAGCTATCCCTCCCCCCTGGCTCCCTGGCCCAGCTCCCCACGCTCTGTGCAGCACAGTGCAACTAGATGTGGGATTCTTCACTTGTCCTAATCTACTGTGCTGTGTGGCTGTTAAACAGCTGCTCCGTCCCACCCCAGAGGTGGCTGCATCTCAGTGCTGGGCAAAGGATCCCTGTATAAATAGCCCCTGCGCCCCACCCCAGAAGTGGCTACATCTCAACCCCAGGGATGAACTGAGTGACTGGAATACAAGTGACTCTAGTCCTGGGAGTGACCAGGGCTGCTGGGCCTCTTGCCAGGGAGGTGGGCAAGAGATTGGGGCCCTGAGGTGGTGCAAAGCCGGGGCCGAGATTCTTCTGGCCATGGGAGCCCAGTGACTCAGTCAGTGCCCTGCTCCCAGCCAGCCCTCCCCATTCACCGAGCCCTTCGTGCCAGCCATGTCGCTCTGAGGCGCAGTAGGTGCCACTCGGTAGGTCACCTACAATCACACGGTTTCTTTTCGCTACCTCGACTGGGCAACGGGTAATGAGAGGTGGATAACGGATTCTCCAGGCCAGGACTACAGACCTGCTCCCCCGCTACGCCAGGGATGCCCCGCTGGTCCCATCTCTGCCCCAAGAGCCTCCCCCTGCAGTCCCTGGTAGGGAAGGGATTGCCCCACTGCCAGCGCCCAGCAGGCCTATGTGTGACATGAGTTTGGGGGTCTCAACCCCGTCCCTAGGGGGATGGGTCCATGCTCTGACGGGGATTAGCTGACAGCCAAGGACTGGCCAAGAGTGCCCTCCCCGCCTTCTCGGGCAGGGCAAGGGGTGGAGTACAGAGTGATCTGCTGTGGGGCCCAGGCCCTCAGTCTCTGGGGCTGGCAGCACTGCCCCAGCGATGAACCTCCCCCAGGGGCAGGGAGCAGCTGCCGGGTCCAAAGCATCCCAGCAACCACTGGCCATTCGGCACCAGCCAGGGGAAGGTCTCGCACCCAGGCCATTCTGGATCAGAAGCGTGTGTGGGGAGATGGGAGCTGAACACGGACCCCTCTCCAAACTCCCAGCAGCCCCCAGGGCCTCGTCCCTGCGATCCCTCTACCGCCATGGGCACAGGGACCCTCAGCCAGCCCCCCCATAGGGCCCAACAGTGGGGAACCCAGCCCCTTACCTGGCTGGTCCCTCCCATGGCCTTGACGCTGGCCCCAGTTCAGCCCCGTTCCCCCACTCTGCAGGGCTCTGGAGAAGCCTCCACTGGCAGCTTTGCCGCTGGCGCTCTGTGGCAGCTCCTGCCGAGGCCCCAGGGCCCAGGCCGGGCAGCGCTGCCCTCCCAGGGGGCTCGTTAGCCAGGGCCATGCAGAAGCCTGGGGCCCAAAAGCCAACCATGGCTCCCCAGCCGGGAGCGGGTTTCCTTGACACCTGGGTACCCCAGGGGGCCAGATCCTAAAGAGCAGGAGGGGAAGATGCAGAAAGAGGAGAGCTGTGCCCGGGGCCGTGGAGCAGGGGGATGGGACAGAGCGACGTTTAAACCAGAGGGGCGGAGGGCGCGCCCCATCTTCCTCAGAGCCCTGGGCTGGCCTGTGCCCCCTGGCCCCAGGGGTGGGGGCTGGAAAGTGACTTGCCTTGCCCCAGAGTGCCAAGGCCACTGGCTGTACCGGAGAGACAGGGCAGCTGCAGGAAACCGCCCCCCTCACCCACCCCCCACCCAGAGCCGGGCTCCGTGGGGCCAGGATTCAGGCCTGGGGAGCTTTAGGCCTTGTGGAGGGGACTCCAGCACTGGGGAAAGGGCCAGCTCGACTGCCCCAGAGCCCAAGGCTTGCGTCACACCCCCATCCCCCACGCCAACGGCCCTGCCCTGAAGGGACCCATCTAGGGGCAGAGCAGAGCTCAGGCTCTGTAGCCCCAGCGTGCCAGTCCCACAGCCGGCAGGCAACGCGGGTGCTGTCCCAACAGGAACTGGACTGAGCCCCTCTCCACAGCCACCACCCACTGTCAGGCACTGCTCCCCTGGGACAGATTCGAACCCGTGCCCCAGAGAGGAGAGACGCCCCCTACCCCCGCCAGCCCAGAATATTATTATTCACCTTACATAGCACTGTCCAGCAAAGCACTTCCCAAAGGAGGTCAGTGTCATCATCCCCGCTGTACACATGGGGAAACTGAGGCAGAGGGCAGGGAAGGGATTTGCTCAAGGTCACCCAGTGGCAGAGCCAGACATAGACCTCCAGCCTGCTGCATCCCAGTTCAGTGCTTTACCCACTAGGCCACACTGCCTCCCTTGAATCATAGAATCATAGAATATCAGAGTTGGAAGGGACCTCAGGAGGTCATTTAGTCCAACCCCCTGCTCGAAGCAGGACCAATCCCCAATTAAATCATCCCAGCCAGGGCTTTGTCAAGCCTGACCTTAAAAACTTCTAAGGAAGGAGATTCTACCACCTCCCTAGGTAACGCATTCCAGTGTTTCACCACCCTCCTAGTGAAAAAGTTTTTCCTAATATCCAACCTAAACCTCCCCCACTGCAACTTGAGACCATTACTCCTTGTCCTGTCATCTTCTAAAAGAAGACTCTGTGGCCATAGCTCGGGAGCGGCTTTCCCTCCACGCACTGCCGGGGGAGCCATGAGATGTTTAGTATTGTCTGTCCCAAGTGTGGGGAGGCACGAGCCACCCCGGGTCCCACACAGGTGCCTCTGTCCAGATGGCACGAAGCCGGGTGGGCCCATCAGCTTTGGTGCCCCTCTTGCCCCCCAACATTCAGAAGTCACTAGTCAGGCCTCAAAATCATGAGATTTGCTTAAAAAATCACAAGATTTTAATATTTTTTTGCATTCTGGCGTGGCTGTGTTTGGGAGGTGCGAGGTCTGGGACTTCTCCTCCACGCCGAGGGTGGGCACTTTATCTAACGAAAGCGAAGATTCTTCGTTACTGATCCCATTCCAACTCACCCACTGCTGAGCTCACCATGCAATGATGGGCGTTGGCAATGCTGGCCATTTAAGGGTTAAAGTGTGACAGGGTGTTGGTCTACCCTGGCACTAGAAGGGCAGCAGGAAGAGCAGCAGCCCCACAATTGAGCTGCCTTGGAAATTTGGGGGTGTGTGTGGAACCCTTATGTTTTCACCCCTTGCAAAAAATTTTCAAAAGCCAAAAATGTATATGTGTGTGTGTGTGTGTGTGTGTGGTTTTTTTAATCCCCTCCCATCCACTTTCCAGTGGCAAATGAGAAAAGGACAAAGGGCAGAGAAATGGGGGAGGGAGGGGTAATTTTTTGAAGGCTTTTTTTAAATTGCTCATCAAAAACCTGAAATGTTTAGAAAGAAGCAATTTTTTTCTTCAACACTGTCAAGAAAAAGGCCAATTTACCAACAAAAAAGCTCAGGCTTTAGTTAAAAGAGGAGCGAAAGAAGCAGGGCTGAAATAGGTACAGAATATAATGAAAGGAGGGGGGTGCTCCTATTTGCCCCCCCCCCTTCACCTGCCCCAGTGTTACAAGAGCAATGGGACGCTCTGTGAAAGCAAATGTCAAGGGAAGTTACATAATTAGCCAGGGGAACTCACTGCCACTAGATGTCTTTGACATTGCGAGCCTGGCAGGATTCAGACAAGGATGGTGGGGGGTGGGGGAGCAAGGGTGTCAGGACAGAATTTAGAAAACAGGGCACAAGGCCACTGCTGACTGTCAGGATGAGGGAGATATGCCCCCCTCCCCCGACTGGTTATGTCATCATTAGCCACTAGAGGGGGTTCTTGCACCTTCCTCTGAAGTCGCTGGTGCTGGGGTGGCTGGCCCCATTGATCTGATTTGGGGAAGGAGGCAGCAGGGAGAGGGCAGGGTACTGGGCTAGATGGGTCCTGTGACGCTAGCAGACCAGGTGCCAGCTCATGCCCAGGCCTCACTGAACACTGACAAATGCAGAGCTTGACCCAGCCTGTGTGTTAGCCGTGTGACAACAGCTGCTGATCAGCGTGTGTGGAGTGTTTCGACTTGTGGAATTGCTTGCAGGATTGATCTCTCCCATAACCTCTGTAGCCCATGGTATAAAGTTAGAATGAACGTTTGCATCGTAAACCTCTGTAACTGCTCTACACCACTGAGTTTGCAAGGCAGCTTGCGTCCACCTAACACTGCGTCTACACTAAAATTTGGCTCCCGCTGATGTAACTCACCTGCTTTGCTGACTTAATCATGCCACTTCCCCCAGTCAGCGTAGTTAGGTCAATGCAGTGTCAGTGTACATACTGCGTTGCTTACATCGACTGTCCCGCAATGCCCCACACTGACAGTACAATCGATACCACACACCACAGACACAAAGAGCCAGGTGTACACACACACAAGTGCTGTAACTACTGTGGCGGCTGCATGCAGGGCGATTTGATTTTGTAGTGTAGCCGTGGCCTGTGTAATTCCCCCAACAGGGGAGAAGCATGAATTAGTGTAAAGTGCTGGGCCTGCCCATTGAAACCAAACAAGCCATTGCGAAACATCTTACTGATTGCCTCTGTTGTTAGATATTTCACTGCGTGTTTGTGTGTTCTCCCTGTGTGCTGCCCCAGCTCTGTGCAGACAGCCAGCACAGCAGACCTTGAGTGAACCGCCCAATGACCACAAGATCTGTTAAGGGATGAAGGCACCTGCCCAGGTTTATTGTTGACAAGGCATGCTAATAGCACCTGGAAGATTCTACGAGGATACTAAGACACGTATGCCTGTGACAATGGACACAGCTCAGTGAATGGCGGGACTTTCCATTTCCCCCTTGGCTGGACCAACACATTCTCTCAGAGATACCCTGATACAAACAAGCTGCCCCTCTGACTTAGATACTGCCCTCTGACCTGGCTAGTTATTGTCCATTTTTTTTTGTACATGTTGGTTTGATTAAAACATTTGTATTTATTACGTTGCTATTTGACCTGAGAGCAGGAAAGGAGTATGGATGAGAGCAGGAAAGGGGCACTGAGGGCAGCCCCCTGCCGCCCCCCCCCCCAAATGAGGGGCCCTGGATCTGGCTGCAGGAGGTCTCCGCCCTCCTCATAATGGTGGACGGGTGGAGAGTTCACACCAGGGCACTGAGCAGCTGAGGGGGATGTGGGGAGATGGGGGGGCATCACTGGAGGAGTCAGTGTGTTCTTTGCTGGCTCCCCATGCCCCCCCCCCCCGGAAAGGGGGCCCCAGGCTGCTCCCCCCAGGGACTGTCAATCATTCAGTGAGGAGCCGTCCCAGCCCCTCCACCCCAATGGGGCCTGGCTTGGCCACCAGATCCAAGGTTCCTGCTGCTTGGCCCCTGCTGATCTGTCCTCCCCCCACCCCCTGCCAGGACATCATTGAGGACAAACTGGACAAGAATCTGTGGCCCTTTTTGTCAGACCCGGTCCCTACCACCAGCTCCCAGGCTGCTGTCAGGTAAGGCTGAGCCTGGCTGGGCTGTGGGGGGCAGAGCCCTGACACACACACCCCAGGGTGTAGGAGCCTCTGTGCCTGGGAGTGTGTGGTCAGGACCCTGCCCTCTACGGGGGAGGGGATGTCCAAGAGCCTGGAGCCCTGGACCCCTCTTACCATGTCCCCCGCACCCCAGCAGTCCCTCAACACCCCAGGGCCCAGGATGGAGGAAAGGGACTGGCCGAGCTTTAGACAGACCCCCAGCCCAGCGCAGGTGCCACCCTCCCCTACTCCCTCTTGCCTGCTTTGGGACTCCTGTCCCACTCCCTTGGGCAGGGCCTGCCCCGCAGCCTCCTCCAGGCCCTGCCCTTCCATCTGGCATTCCCTCAGCGAGCCCCTGGTATCCACACTGCCCCTCTCTCCCCCCAGCGCCCGCTTCAGGCATTGGCACAAGAACAAGCCAGCGGCCGAGTACCGGACGGGCCCGCGCCTCATCATTTACGTGCTGGGTGGGGTGTCCATGTCTGAGATGCGCTGCGCCTACGAAGTGACCCCGGCCATCAAGGGCAAGTGGGAGGTGGTGATCGGTGAGTGGGGCGAGTCCTGGGGGGAAGGGCGGCTGGAATGCCCAGGTCAGGGAGAGTTGGGACCCCCTGGGAGGGGGAGACCCTAGAACTGCCTGCCCAGCACCCACAGGGCTCCCATGCTACCCTCTGTTCTCCCACACCCAGGGGCCTGGGAACAGATGTGCTTGCCCCACATGGCCTGTATCTAGCCGCCTGATCTCCTGGCCTCTGTCTCCCCCGGCCTCTCATTGCCCAGGGACCATGTGTGGGGGCCCAGTCAGACACCCTCAGTAACTCCCATAGGGATATGGCTCACCCCCTGCACACACCCCTCGAAGACCCAAGGGTGAGGAACACTGTCAGCGCGGGGATTCTTGCCTGGCTGTGCAGGGTACAGCGGCACGAGGGGTGCGGTGCCAGGCCAAGGGGGATAGGAGACAGTCCCTCGCACCAAGGAGGCACCAAGTCCCAGGGTTAAACAGGGCGCCCTGGGGCTCCCACCTCCCTGCACAAACAGCAAAATCTCATACCCAGGGGGACTGTTCTTAATGTTTCCTCTGAATAGTGCGTGGTTCCTCAGTTTCCCCTAGGCAGTTCTTAAGTATCTAGGTGGTGGGGTAAGGGTGTATGATCGTTGCAGATCCCTAGAGGGCAGGTGTGTGCAGGGGTCTGGACACAGAGAATGGCCGACACCCTGTTTCCTGGCAACTGATGGTCTGGGCCCTTCCCCCCTGCAAGGTGAGAGCTAAAGGGGTTGGAGAACAAAGGAATCAGGTGCCCTCCTGGCTGGGTAAAGGGACAAAGCCCAGAGGAGGAGGGGCTGGAGGGAGTTTCAGTCTAGGGCTGGCTGGGACATGGAGTGAAGGGCAGACGTGGTTGTCTGGCTCACTGCCCCCCAAAATGGACCCCCCAGCTGAAGGGTCCAGTTCTCTGCACCTACAAGCTCTGTATTAGACCATGTTCCTGTCATCTAATAAACCTTCTGTTTTACTGCGAGAAGCAGCGCGGGGCGAGGGATGTGCTGGCCACGGCTTCCTGCAGCCCCCGTTGGCCTGCAGTGGGGAACCGCGGTCAGTGGGATCCGCGGTCGGCCAAACCTGCGGACGCGGCCGGTAAAGAAACTGGCCCGGCCCACCAGGGGGCTTACCCTGGGGGGCTGTGTGCCAAACGTTACCGACCCCGGTGCTACAGCAATCTCCCATACAGCAATGGCTCTTACAAGACAGAGTAAGTTAGAACAACCCAGAGTCTAAAGCTCAGGTGTATTTGAGGATCTGGGCCAGTACTTGGCTGTTTCTATAGTAATGACCCCTGAGCAAGCAGTGTAATGTACATGCTTATCTCTGAGCTTGTCCAGAGGCTGCATAGAATCATAGAATATCAGGGTTGGAAGGGACCTCAGGAGGTCATCTAGTCCAACCCCCTGCTCAAAAGCAGGACCAATCCCCAGTTAAATCAGAATGACTAGATGTCCTGATGTGTAATAAAAACACTTTGAATCATAAAAAATCAACCCAGCCTACTTTACAGGGCCTGATCCTTCTCTCCCTTACAGCATGTGAGCAGTAGGAGAATGGCTAATACGGGCCAGTATTATGGTTGTTGTATTCTATTTATAAAAGTATAATACTGGCCAGTATTATAGTTACTGTATCGTGCTATAAAACAACAAAATAAATAGAAAAATAAAAAATACAAATGAATGTTTTGAATTAATTTGGGGAAAAGAATTTACAGCGCAGTACAAGGATTTAAAACATTTAAAACATTCCTTTCTTTCTCTCCAGTATTATAATCTCTCTTGTTCCAATTTTGGGTCGCAGGAGCGAGTAGTATAAAGGCCCTACCATCAATCAAACGTTAACCCCACCCCTTGACCCTGTAAGCCCTGCACACAGGTCACTGGAAGTCCCACCTCATGGGAGTATTACTTCCAGGGTCAAGGCGGACACATGTCTGGAAGCAAGGTGTGTCATGTGACCCCTGTAAGAACTCCTCCCACTGTCCTCTGCTGATCATGGTGGATTTTGCCCTGACAGGAACGACTCGAGAGAAGATTTGACCAATCAGGGGGAGTTTCGGGGTTTGTGTGACCCCTCTAAGAACTCCTCCCACTGCCCTATACCAATCAGGAAGGGTTTCAGCCGCTGGGGACCACCCCGAGAGGAGATTTGTCCAATTGGGGGGAATTCTGGGGCGGGGTGACCCGTCAGGAAGTGGCTCGTGTGACCCCTCTAAGAACTCCTCCCACCACCCTCTACCAATCGCGATGGGTTTTGGCCACAGAGGACAGCCCCGAAAGGAGATTTGACCAAAATAGGGTGGGTTCTGGGACGGGGTCAACCGCCCAGAAGAGGGTCGTGTGACCCCTCTAAGGACCCCTTCCAACGTCCTCTGCCAATCAGAGTGCAGCACCATCACCTCATAAGTCCCAGCGGTGGGAAGAGGAGGCCATCTCTTACCAAGAAGACATGTTTTAGAAATTGTGGAAAGGCTGAGAGGAAACGTGGACTCCTTTACCACTCCTGTGAGACCTTCAGACTTTGTTTTAGCCCCGAGGACCTTTGGAGTTGTGTGGAGAAAGCGCTACAGCAGCGACAGTTCTGAAGAGGATGAGAGAGAAGCCAAGGGGATTCCTTTGGCCCAGCCATTGATGGATATGCCAGTATCCGACCCTGAAGCCCAACTGCTCATGAGACACCCCCATGAGCATGGTGGCCTCTCGTCATCCGCCACCCTGGAGGAGGAAGGCCATCATGGCGTGGGGGAGGCACTGGCAGACAAGGTGAATGGAAAAGACGTAGCTCAGGTAAATGAATGATTAAGAAGCGACGGTCGATGATTGGGTGTAATGGGGTTAGGAACCAGGGGTTGTGTAAATCTAAAAACAAGCAGTGGGAACTTACGCTTGTTTCTTGTCTGAAAATCTCTTGACAGCTTGACGATGCCTTTCTCGAGGACCCGGAGGCCCTGGACGGCGTTGCATCAAACAGCGAAGGTGAACCAGGCCCGCCTTGTTTTTGCTCAACGCCGCTAGAAATTGTTGAAGATGACTCCGAGGAGGACGGCTATGAGGAGTTTAGGAGAGGCTTGGCATGGAACTCGCTGAGCCAGTGCCACGTCACGAGCGTAAAAATGTTATGCGGACTATTGTACACGTTGCTGTTTATGCTGTTCTTCATCACTGTCTTAGGGAAAAGCTTTTTGAAAATGGTGAGGGCTGTGTCATAAATGCCCCAGCCCAATGGCACCATGCCTGTGTGACTTGGACTTCAATGGATAGAAACTGCAAGCTCTGGGGCCTGTGTGCTGAGCTGTGTTTGGAAAGCTTATTGAACACTATTATTGCCATAGGTTATGTTATGCAACATCTGTGCCTAACCCAAGAACATTTAGCGCAAGCGGTGACCTTGAGAAATGCTGTGCAATTCAGTGGAGACCCTGACCGTGTTTTAAAGAAAATGTCCAAAATGGAAGATGCCTGCTTACAGCGTTACATTGACCGTCTGGTCCACACAAAAACTGACAGAACCCTGCTTAAGAAAAAGACTATTTGTAAGAAATCTAAAAGGATTAATTGAGAGAATGATGAGGGGACAAACATGCAATATCAAACTTGGTCACTGTACATTTTAAAAAATCGAATGAAAAGGGCTTTGTGATTATCTGTGTTTCTGTTAGAAGGTCTCTGGCCCTTAAGTGAGCTAAAAGTTTTAATGGAGATCTGGGTTTGTTTTCAAGAAGCTGTATGACTTTTAAATTGAAAAAAATGGTTTGTGAGAACCTAGCTCTTGTGTCTTTGTGTAAAAGAGACCCATTTACAGCAACAAACTGTGAAGTGGGAGGGGAACAAATCCTAAAAATGTGTTTACAGTGTAACCCTTCTGCCCATCAGAGTTGGCAACAACAGGGGTCTAGGTTCAGTATCTAGGAGTTCCATTCCAGTAACACAATGCAAAACCAGGTCAAGCCCCCACCAGTGGGGCACTGAAGCTCCCCTACGACAAGTTGAAATCACTGAATACTGTGTTAAGTAGTAGGGGGCCTCAGAGCTGGGGCACCATGAACCCAAAGTGAATTCAGCTCTGCAGTCTGTAACCAAACTCCTAATAGAATTAAAATTCTCTCTGATATTACATAATGGAGAGAAGGTACAATTGGTGTTTGGGGTCCTCAGAAGGGGGCTCACACCACTAGGCACAAACCTCCATCCTCAAACTCTCTCAATTCACTGGCTTTTGCAATCCTTGTCCCTTGCCTAGCGAGTGCTACTTAGTTGATGGTGAGTCCCTCCGTCATAAAAGGCCAAGTACAGTTCCACTGTCCTTGGTTCACATAATCAGGATAACGACACTTTATTCTTCCTGCCCCAATAACAGAGACACTGGGGATCCCACAGCAGCCAAAGTGACCGTTTGGGCTCCTGTGGGCTCATGCTAGGCCGGGTGGGTGTGCCTGTGCAAACGAGATCAGCTCCTGAAGTCCTTTTCCACAATTCACCACCAGATGTCAGGGTAGAGCTCATCCTGCCTCTGCTTACAACACGAAAACAAAACAGGGATGGTTCAGACATGTGTTTGAGTACAACAGAGTTGCCTCATCCTGTTGAACTGAATGGTTTTAACCACACCCCCACTGAATAGTGAAGGTAACTGTGATTCCTTACCCTTGCTGCTATAGGGATAAATTTGATGGGTGTGCACCCATAGTAAGGGAGGTGGGTGGGTGAGTTCAGATTAATATGAAATGAAATAAAACCTCAGGAATTTGCAGATGCTATTGGGCAGTTAAATATAATCCCTGGAGTTGGTAGAGCACTACTGGACAGTGAAAATGACCCAGGAATTGGCAGAACTCTACTGGACAGTTTAAAGGACCCAGGAACTGGCAGAACTCTACAGGACAGTTTAAATATGACCCAGGAGTGGTTTTGAATGCTATGGGTCACTCTTTCTAGCAATTGAAAGCCATTAAAAGTTTAAAATACTATATTTACCAAAAAAAACCCAAAACAACCAACCAAAAAGCCCCACCACACACATTAATAATCAAGGTGGACCATTTCCAGCACAAATCCAGGTTTCCTTACAATGTAAGTGATCACTTTAGATAAGCTATTACCAACAGGAGAGTGGGTTTGTTTTTCTTTGGGGGGGGAGAAAACCTGGATTTGTGCTGGAAATGGCCCACCTTGATTATCATACACATTGTAAGGAGAGCGATCACTTTAGATAAGCTATTACCAGCAGGAGAGTAGGGTGTGGGGAGAGAAAACCCTTTGTAGTGATAAACACTCATTTTTTCATGGTTTGTGTGTATAAAAACATCTTCTGTATTTTCCACGGTATGCATCCGATGAAGTAAGCTGTAGCTCACGAAAGCTTATGCTCAAATAAATTGGTTAGTCACTAAGGTGCCACTAGTACTCCTTTTCTTTTTGTGTTTTAAACTCTCTCTCTCTCTCTCTCTCTGTGTAAAAAAAACCTAGGTGGTTTTTTTTAAACTATATGGCTGCAAACTGATAGTAATGGTGTGTTTCAAACTAACAGGGTGTTTTTTTACTGTGCAAAATGTGTTTTAAACTGGATTTTAAATGTTGATTTTAAAAGCAGTTTGGTTTTTATTTTGCAAAATGAGGTGTATTTAAAAAAAATGTTTGCGGGTTTGTTGTTTTTTGTTTTAAAGTGGTAGAAATAAACTCAAAACTCCTGTTTGTTGTGCAGCCTGAAATGGATTATTTTGTTTGAAAGCTCTGACTTTTTAAATAGAAAAACACCCTAATGAATATTTTATTTTTAACTTTACAAGACAGTTTCATGTGATTTATAATCATCATCATCATCATCATATTGTCTGCTCCACCATAGGGTGAAAACATGAGAGACCCTTAGACCAGAGCGTAAACAAGCTTAAAAGAAAAAGAAAAGAGACAGCTGAAAAGAAAAATTCCCCAGATGGATGGATGAAGCCCAGTAAATATATTGTGTTTGTGAGGTTATGAGGTTTTGTATTTTAAGTAAATACATCGGTGTGGGTGAGAAAGATGGTAAAGTTAAGTTTTGTAATATGTCCCTTCCCCCCTAATCAGGTATGTGCAGTTCTCCTGACAATGCTGTAGTCAAAGCTACAGGGACACCTCCACCAGACCAGCCAAAGAACCAGAAATCTGCTTTGAGACCTTTAACAACTCAAAACAGCACAAGAGTGCAGATGAAGCATCAGGACAGTCCAAACCTCAATTACGTCAAAGCCAAGGACAAAACAAAAGACTCTGGTGAAAACCAACCACGCAAACACAACGCCAGTTCCTCAGCGGCCACCTCCACACCAAGCCCTGAGAAAACCGTGAGTGAAAACGCCCACCTACGATGCTTCGTTCAGAAGACTGAGGGATGTTGTATCCTCGGGGGTTCTAAAAGAACGGTATTCTAAAAAAGGTTTGGGGAAAATATGATGCCTCGTTCAGAATACCGGTGAATGGTGTATCTTCAGGGGGTCTAAAAGAACGGAGGGCTGGAAAGCACATCAACAAAGCAAAAGCTTTGGTGGGTGACTTTTTGAAAAATATTTCAATTTTTGGCTCTGCGCAGGTGTGACTAGTCGTGGAAAGGGGCACCCGCAAGGATACACATCAGCTCAGGTGTAAACAAAAGGGGGGATAGCGCTTGGTGGACAAACAAATGGCTGCCAAAAAGTTCCAGGCCAGGATCGCTGTAAAAATTTTAAAAAGAGCTAAAGAGGTAATGGGGAGGGGGGACAAAAAGAGATGCCCTCGACTGAAGGCTCTCAAACTGGTATGTCTGAAAATGGGGAGGTGGAATCAGACTCTCACACAGAGTCTGGTTTAGAAAATTCCCCAGAGGGCTCTCTAGAATGATGGGTCCCCATCTTCTCCCGATGACCCTCACGGAGGCGCCTCGGAGTCTGACTCTCAAATAGCATCTGATGTAGAAGATGCCGCTGATGGTCCCGTAAAGGATCTCCCAAGTAACCCTGAAAATGCAGAGGTGTGTATGGAGAGAGTGAGAAGTTGGCAACGTGAATTACCTACATTTGGGGGGTCGGTGTATTGTGAGGAATTTCATTTTGTCAATCTTGAGCGAATAAATTCAGCTCAGCAGGTTGTTGAAGCCATACACAGGGGGATACAGTTAGTTCTCGATGATGTTAATGGTAGGGTAGGCCCTGATGATTATGTTCAGTTACATTTAGAGAGCTGTAATTTAACTAAGCCGTTGTTTTTGGTCTGAAGAACTAGGGATGAGCTGTCTGCTGAGGATTTCTTCAATCAGACCTCAAAGCTGCCACAGAGCAATAAAGTTGCATGTCAATGGGACATTGCACCTCGTTGTGACAGTTGTAAAAAAATAGGGGTGGGGACCGCTCATAGAGTTTTAAATTCTATCCTCAGTAGTCAAATCATCCATAAAAAAGAGACAATGTTTAGTAGACCTGACTTACACGGGTACCCATCTGTGTTTTGCGCGTGGACTCTTGGCTGTCATGTCCGACCATAAACCTACGGACGCGGAATCGTTAGCGGGGGCGAGAAAGTTGCATGAGAAACTGGGCTGGTCAGATCAAAAAAAGATTATGCTCTGTGATGTAGCAATGTCTGAACAGCATTTAGGAGTCAACATACAGGTGGTGCTGTATGTGGCGAAAGGGGCTTTTTTAAAACGGGGTGGGGGGCAGTTTACCCCAAGACTTATTTCATCCTGTTGCACGATGAGCATTACTAGGGGGTTCTGGTTGTGAAAAAGTTGTTTGGAGCAAAACATTATGGTGAGTTTTGCCCCATGGTGCACAGTCACGGCCACTCTTGCAGGTCCAGCTGCTGCCTCTGCTTGAGCATAACATGCTCAGACAGCGTGGACGTGCAGCTGAGGTCTCCTCGCTGTAGACTGTATTGTCAGTCCAGAGAGCGTTTAGACAGACACATCGACTGGGCGTCGACAGAACAAGTTGAATGCCTGTCTAAAACGTTGTGCGATAAGGGTCAGTCTTACGTGGACAAGTGGCACAGGTGTAAAGGGAGGCGCTATAAGCGGGGTCAGGCTTTGATCGCTGGTGATGTAGACGGTCACCTCGGTTTTATGGACAGCCTTAGAAAGCCTGAATCCTCAGAAAAGTGTATTTGTTATGATTCTGAATACACATAGGAGACTGGGTTGCACACTCCCAATTACATATTTGCTATGTCCCTCAAGCTGGAAAAGTCCTGGGAATTTAAGGGTGATGAGTGTCTTTCTGTGTTTGTTCAGACCTTTATTGGCAAAGAGTTCCGGGTCTACACGTTCCAGGCGCACAATTCCAAAGGTTACGATGCATACTTCATCATTAGACAGTTAATGAAGGAAAAGATGTGCCTAGAACTGATCACTCAGGGTAGTAAAGTAATGTGTGTGGAAGGTAAGGTCCTGGGCATTCGTTTTATAGACTCTTTAAACTTCTTGCCCATGAAGCTTGGTAAGCTCCCGCAGGTGATGGGGTTTGAAGGGTGCAAAGGGTATTTTCCACATTGTTTGAACACTTTAGAAAATCAAAATGACGTGGGGCCTATGCCCGGTGTGGAGCACTATGGTGTAGAAAGCATGATGCCCAGGGAAAAAGCAGAGTTTCTCGACTGGTAGCAGGCCCACAGGTAGGAGACGTTTGACTTGCAGAAAGAGCTCGTGTATTACTGTCAGCAGGATGTCAAAATTTTGAGACAGCCTTGTATCCTCTACAGAAAAGAGATTATGAAAAAGATGGAGAAGGGAGCTCTAGTAGAGAGAGAACCTGGTAAATTCACCGAGATAAAACTGTGTATAGATCCATTCTGGTACATAACACTGGCATCTGTCTGCATGGCTATGTACAGATTTATGTTTTTGGAGCCTAACACGGTAGCTCTTCTCCCTCCAGACAATGATCACAGGCAGGAAAAAGATATTCGACCCCATCTGTTCAGTAGCTGTTGAATACCTCTCACAAAGAAACTATACAAATACGTCATGCTTTACAGGGTGGGGAACTACAGGTAGGCTCCTACTCTTTAGACGGTTATGCCAGTGTTGACAGGGTACACACAGCCTTAGAGTTTAACGGGTGTTCTTTTCCACGCTTGTGCCACCTGTCATTGTGAAAAAGCACAAAACCCTATGACGGGGACAACTTTTGGGTTTCTTTATTACAAGACGCAGCTCAAGACCGACTATCTGAAACAACTTGGTTTTGTAGTGAGGACTCTTTGGGAGCAAGAGTGGGAAGTGATGAAAGAAACAGACAGGGAGCTTGCAGGTTTTTTAAACTGAGCCCAGTTGCCCTAGCCTCTCGTGCCTAGGGATGCTCTTTTGGGGGGAAGGACAAACGCTATGCACCTATATTACAAACTTCACTCCAGGGAAGAAATCCACTATTATGATTTTACCAGCTTCTACCCTTTTGTAAAGAAAACCAAAGAATACCCTCTCGAACACTCCGATATAGTTTATGACAAATTTGGACCCCTTGCAAATTATTTTGGAATTGCAAAAGTTAAAGTGTACCCCACACAAGGCTTCTTTTTCCCATTGTTACCTGTCAGAGTGGGTGGCAAGCTTATGTTCCCGCTATGCCGAACCTGTGCGGAAACCGAGCAGCGGGAGATGTGCATCCATACTGACGAGGAGAGGGCCATCCTGGGGACTTGGTGCACGGTGGAATTGAACGCGGCCATAGCGAAGGCGTACGCGGTGGCAAAAATATATGAAATCTGGCTTTTTAATGAAAAATCTGATGTACTCTGAAAAGACTTCATCAAATGACACCTCCACCGGAAACAAGAGGCTTCAGGGTACCCCAGCTGGTGAACAGACGAAGAAAAACAAAATAAGTACATGAACGATTTCTACCAGAAAGAAGGCGTGCGTTTGTGCCAACACGAGATCAGGTTTAACCCCGCTAAATGCCAAATCGCTAAACTCTTTCTAAATTCCCTGATGAGTGAGATCCCGCCAGATCAACACATCACCGAGTTTGTGTCGGCAGGCCCGAAAACATACAGGTATAAGCTGTCGGGAGGAAAGGCCTGTATGAAAGTCAAAGGTATTACCCTGAACTTGGCAAACTCTCAATAGATCAACTTTGACAGTTTGAAAGATCTAGTCCTGGACTATTGCACGGGCCTGCGAGAAAACACCTCAAAAAAGAGAGAGGTGCAGCAGCCCTCTATCATAAGGAACAAAAATCAGTGGTAAATAGAGACCAAAACCCTTAAGAAAACACAGAAAATCATTTACAACAAGAGGGTCCTAGGAGAAGGGTTTAAAATCCTGCCCTACAGATTTTAAAATGGATACGAGGTGGAACACCCCTTTTCTGCAATTCTCGCGGGGCCTAGCAACTGTGGGAAAAGTTACTTTATAAAAAATGTGTTGGATAATGCCAAACAAAACATTGTTTGTTATGCCTCAGAATATTGGATAACCTGGCTATAAAAAGCATTGCAAGATACACATGTCTGGGCTTGTTGAAACACATTTCGAGCAAGGGTAGGCATGCCCAAGAATTTAAATGTATTTTTTACAAAATTCATCGCCATCTGGTCGTTTTGCACTAAGTCATTAGAATACAATTTTAAAATCCGGTCAAAAGATAAACCCTTGCTCCGATGATGTAAGAAAAACACTCGGTGATAGTCGCAGGCGACAGAGCGGGGGTCTTGTAATTGTCTATTGTGAAACACAATGCCTGTGGCATTTTTGTTTAAAAATTTCATAATGCTTTTAGGAAACAACATGCTCTTTGGGGGGGTGCCCGTATGAGTCTAAAAGCTCTCCACGTTACACTCCGCCAGACACAAGGCAAGCCAGTGTTCACCAGGTTGGTTGTGTGGATGTGCAATACAAACCTAGGGGTCTCTGAGACAGCTTGTCGCCAGGGAGCCAAATCACAAGGGAACACATCTAAGAAATTCTTTTTTGTGTATGGCACCTTGATAAGACACACGAGAGCTGCACGGTGTCCATGTTCACATATCGTCAAGCAGAACGTCTCTCCTCTGATTTCTCTCTATGATGTTGTCAAAAACCCCATGCACGATCAGATTGACGGTGATGGTTAAAGCCTTCCCAAAACGTATTTCTGCTCTCAGGTTCCCGGTTTTAATCAGGGAATAGCCATCGGCGTATTCCTGGTCGGGAGACAGGTCAAAGGCAAACAAGATGTAACTCTGTGGAAACTTCTCATGGTCGATTAACAGAGAACAATCTGTCATGTGTTTACCAGCGTCTGTACCAGATTCATGTATTCTCTCACGCAGCATCCTGCCTCCAAGTCTGGTTGCAGAGGCTTGGTTGGTATCTGTTCACCAGCCACATACAAGGCCACAAAATTAATATCATAATGTTTAAAATGAAAGGGATTTTTCGTGTAACTTCCACTCAAGGCATAGGACAAACCCTAGGACAAGCATTTTGGGTAACTGTCCCAAAAAACAGGTTCTCCTGGTTATTGACCCTGCTGCCCACGGGGATGCTGAATACTTTCATTCCCACACGGTCCACGGGATATTTAGCATTTGTGGTAAGCAGGGACTCCGCGAGCCCCAGACGAACGCTCAGGGCCATCCGTACTTTCTTCACAAAAAGCGATGCTGATACAATGCGCAATTTAAAGCCTTCGGCTGCACTGCCCATTAAACAGAAAGTGTCTTTACTGCGCGTCAGTTTAATTTTCACATCCACTCCGTTCAACAAATGAGACGTATCTGTTCTGATCTGTCTTTATTTCAATGGTAATGGTATCGATGTGGTGTTTTCTGACAGGAACGTGATGAGGTTTATCGTAGGTGATGGTGACAAACTCATTGTTCCTTCCTCAGACAGGGACACAGCATAACAGGGGAACAGAAAAGTCCCTCACAAACTGGTGTTCTACAATAACTGTGTGCAGATACAAGGACTTAACCCCCCCTGTGATGTCTGCCCAGAAGGGGAATTTTTGGACGCTGCGCTTGGGGCCCAAACCTAGAATGTTAGCTAGCTCCCTGCTGGTAGAAAACATAAAAGTAAAATCAGCGGATTTAAGGCTAACTTTTCTACCCACAGGGTCATAGTTCATGACCACCTCAGGCGGTGGGGGAGGACGAGCCACGGTACTGTTCATATGATCCAATCATTCGGGTATGGACGAGTAATAACCTCGTCGTAGGATAAAACTCTAGGCCATATCTTCAAAGGTGATTTCAAAAGGGGTGTTCTCGCGGATAGTGTTCCAGCTGTGTGGGTGTTGTATTTCCACTAACCCCACCTTCCAGGCACCCGGGAGACCCAAGGGCTTAATTAGCTGTATTGTAAAGTTCGAGCTGGTGTTTTGAGGAAAAACTGCAGAGCTGGCATTGCTGGGCAAAGTCATGTAACACCTGCCATCGCTCATTTTTCTCTCCCTCAGTCTTTGCAGGAGGAATCTTTTTGTTTGTTTGTGTCTAAACGTCAGAATTGAGAAGCTTCCACCCAGCTGGTAAACTTATCGTCCCCGTCCCCCCGGCAAACCATTTCACCAGTAGCTGCTTTTTTCTCCCTTTTCCTTTCTCCGCTAGAACTTTTTCGATCCGGCAAATCCTGTCTCCTTTGGGGTTTACTTTTTGTAAATCTTCAGGGTAAAAAGATCCAGTAACTGTCTCACCCTCGTAATCTTTTAATCGGTATACAGGTCTCTGGCTCCTGGTTAAGGCTTCATCCACTATAAATATCTCATTGGTAAACGTCTGTTCACAACCTTTTTCAAAAGCTCCTTTGGTTTTAGAGAGAGTCTCACGTGGTCGCCTTTTCTAAAAGGGGCAACAACCGGTTTTATTTTAAAACCATCTCTATCAACCAGTGTCCATATCTTCAGAGAATTGGAAGGGTTAACATCAGCGGGTCTGGTACGTAGAATTCTGTAAAAGCTCTGGTTGTAACTCTTCATAAAGTCAGGTAACAGGTCAAGGTGGCGAAAGGCGTTATGGGCTGTAAAATATCGCCACATCCTCCGCATCTTTTTCAAGTTCTGTTAAATCGCTCCACAACCCCTGCTTTGACTTCATTGTCAGTAACAAAAAGCGTTAACGCTGTGCCGTTTCAACAATCTGCTAAAAGGTCTGTTTCAAAATTCTTTCCACCGATTAGTTTGTCATTTTTGAGGCACGCGACCTTGGCTAAAAATAGCTTTAAAGGCCTTGGATACCTCACCACTCATCTTGTCTTTTAGGCCTAAGGCACAGGCATATTTGGATAGAACGTCTATCACTGTTAAGATGTACTTAAAACCGCTGTTGTGTTTGGAGAACCAGTGCATACGGACCAAATCTGCCTGCCATTGCGCATCCACATCTGAAAGAATGGTCTTGGTTCTTTTAAAACGTATTCGAGCTGGTTTGTGTAAAGTGTAAGCATCCTGGTGTGAAAGCCAAGCTCCTACCTGTCTTCTATTTAAAGTTTTATGATGCTTTTTGGCCACTTGAAAAAGAAGATTGACCCCGTCAAAGCCCCCAACTTTCCTGGGGGTTTAACAGATTTTCTTTAACAGAGCCGTCTGTGGAGACATGACTCTTCCTGGGACTGTCTTTTACGAACACAAGTATGGAGGGGGACACGTTCATTCTGACACATTTAAATAAGTTTTATTAATCGCCTGGTTTAACACAATCTTTTACAGCCGCCTGAAACAAAGGACGCCATGACCCCTACCATGAGGGAGTCTGAGCTGGTTCATTCTTCCATTTTTGTCCTTTTCTGGATTTTCCTCTTGAGATCTGGGTCTCAGACAGGAGCAAAAACAGCTGATGGGCGATGGATTTACTCCCACAGGGCTACCGATGTGCAACTTCTCAAAGGCCTCTAGAAAGGCATCGTCGAGCTGTTGAGAGATTTTCAGACAAAAAACAGTGTAAGCACCCCACTGCCTGTTTTTAGATTTATGCAATGCCAGGTCGATTCCGAACCCCATTACACCCCCATGATCGACAGTCGCTTCTTAATCATTCATTTACCTGAGCGCCATCTTTCCCGTTCACCTTGTGACTCCCCCAAGCCACAATCGCCTTCCAACTTTAGGGCATGGACAATGAGAGGCTGTCACACTCACTGGGGTGCCTCACAAAGGTTTGGATTTTGGGGTCAGGTTCCGACGTAGCCATCAGCGGTTGAGTCAAAGGGCCCTCCTCGGAACTGTCACTGCTGTAGCGCTTTCTCCACACAACTCCAAAGGTCCTCGGAGCTAAAACAAAATCTGAAGGTCTCACGGGGGTGGTAAAGCAGTCCATGTTTCCTCTCAGCCTTTCCACAATTTCTAAAACATGTCTTCTTGGTAAGAGATGGCTTCCTCTGCCCAGCGCTGGGACTTATGGGGTGATGGTGCTGCACTCTGATTGGCAGAGGGCGTTGGGAGGAGTTCTTAGAGGGGTCACATGACCCTCTTCTGGACGGTTCACCCAATCCGAGAACCTGCCCCATTTTGGTCAAATCTCTTCTCGGGGCGGTCCTCTGCAGCCAAAACCCATCGCGATTGGTAGAAGGTGGTGGGAGGAGTTCTTAGAGGGGTCACACGAAGCACTTCCAGACGGGTCACCCCACCCCGGAACTCCCCCCAGTTGGTCAAATCTCCTCTCGGGGTGGTCCCCAGTGGCTGAAACCCCTCCTGATTGGTAGAAGGCGGTGGGAGGAATTCTTAGAGGGGTCACACAAACCACTTCCAGACAGATCACCCCACCCCGGAACTCCCCATGATTGGTCAAACCTCCTCTCGGGGTGGTTTCCAGTGGCTGAAACCCCTCCTGATTGGAAGAGGGTGGTGGGAGGAATTCTTAGAGGGGTCACACAAACCACTTCCAGACAGATCACCCCACCCCAGAACTCCCCATGATTGGTGAAACCTTCTCTCGGGGTGGTTTCCAGTGGCTGAAACCCCTCCTGATTGGTAGAGGGTGGTGGGAGGAATTCTCAGAGGGGTCACACGAACCACTTCCAGACAGGTCATCCTGCCCCGGAACTCCCCCTGATTGGTCAAATCTTCTCTTGGGGCGTTCCTATCAGGGCGAAACCCATCCCGATTGGTAGAGGGCAATGGGAGGAGTTCTTAGAGGGGTCACATGACACACCTTGCTTCCGGTCATTTGTCCGCCTTGACCCTAGAAGTAATACCTCATGGCTTGGGACTTCCAGTGACCGGTGGGCAAGGCTTACAAGGGCCAAGGGTGGGGTTAACGTTTGATTGACGGTAGGGCCCTTATACTACTGGAGCGCCTTCTTCTGTTTGTCTCCTTTCCGCTTCAGTCCCCAAGCACTCGGCCAGGACAGATGTCACTTATGACCTCCGTTGCCACCAGCTGGACAGAGGGACTTGGGTCTTTCTTGAGGACCTGGAGAGCTGAAATGACACAGGACAACATGTTAGTATACAGACTGTCAAATCACAGCTAAGCGTGATCACAGAATCTTGAAGTACCAGAGCAGAATGATCCCATGGTAAAATGTGAAACTAGGCTCAGTCCTTCTATTGGGGTGGAAAATACATGAGAGATGAATATGCCTCACTTTTCATATTGTCACCTGTGCCGGAAATAGCTGGAGACTTACTACCTCTGAATACCACGCTACAGAAGCTCTCCAATACAAAGAAAGCTTTAGCTTCCTCCATTGGCTCCCTTCCATGCTCCCAACAAGCGGGGAGACCCTGACTCGACCAGAAAGTCATCCATTCTGCTGTAAATGGAAGAAGGTCCATTGTTTCAATAGCTTCCACTTTTAAGTTTATTTTCCATCTCTATTCAGGAGCCACTGTCTGAGCTCCAATAACCCTGGAATTGAACAGAGGCCAGGTCCAAGCTGCTTTGTGCAGGATGCAGGGCACCTACTGGAAGAAAAATTGCTGGTGGGAAATTTGGGGTAGCAGAAAGTGGCTACAACTTCTCCTCACCTGGGGAGTCCACAGAGAGCCAATAAAGCCCAAAGAGTGGATAGCACTGGCTGCGGAGGGGGCCTTGCCAGGACAACCAGGAGATGCACGGACTCACATCACACCCTCTGCAGCTTCCTCCTTCAGGGGAAATTAAAGCTGACTTTCTACTGGGCAAGAGTGAATTTGTCCTTTGACGTGTGGCTGATGCACTTTGCACCAGTGCTATCGGTTACAGCTGCTTGTCAGCTAAATTCCTTTAGAACTCACGGATGAGCAGAACTTCAGCTGTATTTATTACTTACACATAAGCAGATGTTCCAGGTCCAGCCATTTCATACGCTGCCTGTCTGTGTGTTCCAGGATGATGCCTAAATACACAATGGAAAACAAACAACAACAATAAAACCTTCCCTTGTTGAGTGCAAAGTGATATTAGCAGCCCCTAGACAGGTCTTTGGCCTCTCCTACTGTGGGCCTAAGGGTGAGCTGTGGGCAAGAGGATGCTAGTGCAGTTTAGAGTCCACACTGAAGAGAATGAGAAAGACTTTTTTTTTTTAAGAATGTTTACACAAAACCCATTTGCTTTAAAGAGTCTGTGTTCCTCTTGCCACTGCTGTCAGTTATTGGAGACATACTAAGCTAGTGTCTTGGTCTAGTGGTCTGAGCAAAGGACTGGGGCCAGGAATAAGTGAGTTCTAAGCAGGGATCCCACAAGGTGACTGATAGGTGAGACTTAGGGCACAACGCCTGCCTGTCTCACCTGGGTATGCTTGGGAGAAGAGGGCACAGGGCCAAAGCGGAGGAACCTTTTGCCTCCTTGACAAGGTGGTGTGGCCAGCAACCTGAAACAGCAGGCGCTGAGGGCAGGTGGGCTGCATGCCTCCCAATGATGAAGTAGTAGTGAAGAGCACTGAGCAACACTGTGGGTGGGTCTGCACTTTGAGCGAGGGAGATCACTCCCAGTTCAATGGGACAGGCCCACTCTAGCTCGGACAGCGCTCGCATGCTAAAATTAGAATGTAGCTAAAGCAGCACGAGCAGTGGGAGGAGCTAGCCACCTTGAGAATCGACTTTGGGGTTTGGATGGGATCATACTTGGGGTGCTTAAACTTCCTGCTGCTCCTGCCATCGCAGCTACTCTCTATTTTTAGCACTCAGGGCTAGTGCGGGTATGTCTCATCAAGCTGGGAATTAGACCCCCAGCTCCAAGTGTAAACATGCCCTATGAGACAGTGTCCCAGCCTTTACTACTAAATGACTGCACCATGCTTTCCCTGCAACAATCCCAAAGCACTTTATAGCAAGTCATGATTTCCTCCGACCACCACACTGGAGAGGTAGGGATATTAACATCCCCGTTTATGTATGGGAAGCTGAGGCACAGAGAGATTAATGGCAGCTCAGTGCTGCACAGTGGGATTTTCTTCTCTCTCCCTCAATGGGAATACCAAAAGGGACACTGGGCATCATCTCTCACCAGCTAACTTGGCTGCAACTGCCCGCATCTCTTCCCAGCTGCTACAGAAGTACGTGATGGTGCTTTTGTACAGGTTCTCCAGCAGCTCGGCATTCTCTTTGGCCTAGAGGAAATCAGGGACACATGAGCTCTCTCTGGCTAGAAGTGCCCTTTGACTGCCAGCACATGCTTTTACGAGCCACAGGTAAATCAGAGAAAGAACAGGTGACTGGGTGGACGTGGGAAAAATGGGGATCTGTGGCAGATTTACATTTTCCATCACCCTCAGTCATATATCCCACTCTGACCGTTATTTCCATTACCCATCACACATCTCTACACCACCACACGCCACTCCAGTCAAGAATCTCAGACACTTCAACAGCTCACTCACAAGGTGTCTGCAAATGTCCACCTGGAGCTCCTCAGGCTTCAGCTCAGCTGTGCTATCAAGGTGTTCATTCACTGCAGTTTGGAGCCTCTTCAGTCCCAAAAACGGGACACAGAGGTGAAACGTAGCTCTGCATTCCTGAAAAAAAGAAAGCGTGTCACACCATTTAATTGTTCCCTACTGAGTGCTATGGTCATTCAAAGGGAACTCATCTGCTTGCCTGCTCATCTATTCCAGGATAAAAAGGGATTCATCTGGATGTAATTGGCAGAAAACATGCGGGAATGACTAATAGAGGGGAGAGCTTCCACTGCAACCTGGAGGTAGCATCAATGTCTTTTTGGAACAGATCTATCTATGAAAGCTGCTTCACCAGGTCTCTCTTCTGTTCTGGGGAGGCAGGGGCCTGGGGTGCAGAGACAGACAGGAATAGAGAGCTGTTGGGCTCAGACCCATGACCTATCCTGGATTCTGGTGAGGCAGCCATGGAGCAACCTGGCGGGAACTGACTAAGCAGGAGGGCAATGAACTGAGGGGGGAATTTGGGCCTCCAGAGCAGGCAGGAATAGCAGAGCTCCTCTGTCATTGGGAGGAAGATTCCTTTGGCTTAGTAAATAAGTCACTCTCGGTCTTACCACTGAAACCCTGGGGTTCGGGTCTTGCAGGTGCAGCAGAAGTGTGACCCAGCTCTGTCTAACCTGCTCGGCGAAATAGCCCTTCCATTTTCTTTTGGTCAGGCGGGCCAGGATGCCAAATAGGACAAAGGACAATAAACGAAGAGCATCGTCCTCCTACAGCCAAGAAAGCCCCACAAGTTAGTAACTAAGGGACAATCACATCACGTACCTCGCACAGCCATCTCTTCTACGCTAAAGTCGAGGGATTCCAACTCCAGCTAGTCGGAAACACTTTCATGAACGAATTTTTGATTTGAATTTGCTGATTCATCAAACTATTTTAGTGACAGTTCCATTTTGATGAAATTCCTCCAGAAGCCAGGCAGGGGTCCTTAGAAACCTGCCTGCTGTCTTGACAGTGCACCCATTCAGCTCCTTGGAAGCCGATCTAGCAGGCTGACTGGGATCGTGGGCTTCCAAACCCACAGCGTCTGGGACCCTGGCTCTCAAATTTGCAACTCCCTGGCACTTCTAGCTCCCACAGTTTCCTGGGTTCCCAGCACCTGGGTTCCCAGCACCGAGAGCACACTGCCCGGATCCAAGGCTTTCAATAGAGCTCAGTTGAGAATAGTAACTCCGTTTCACAAAGAGTTTTGAAGTTTGGGGAGAGGGAGTCCCACAAATAGGAACAAAACCAAAATTTGAAATCTCAAAATTCTCTGCAGAAACGGAATCATTCCAACCTTCTCACATAAAAATGGTATAGAGCAGGCCCAACACTCTCTATTGTACCTTGAAACCCCCTTTTCATGGTTATCTAGCTACCCAATCTAGTATTCAGACTTTCTTTGAGGTTCTCAGTGGCAAGAAAGTAGAACAGAAGGGGGAGACTGTGGAAGCAGGGATGTCATCCCCATCCTCCTAATGTTCTCCTCCTCCGTAAAACACCTCTCTTCCCTGGGGCCGAAACATCTCTTCTCTCTGACATGAGCAATGCCCAGGGAGTAAATGGAGTCTAATCAAGATCGCTTGAACTGGGGCTGGAGAGTTCTGGTCACATACGTTGTCAAAGTAGGTCCGGATCTGTTGGGTGAGGTCTCTGAAGGAAGAACCTATGTCCTTCTCTTTCAGCTCCTTCAGGACTTTGGCCACTGCTTTCATGCTCTCGCCAATGACTTCAGAACTGAAAGGGTCACTTAAGGCCCTGATCAGTATGACCATAAGAAACTTCTTGTGCTTTTTCACCTGGACAAAAATATGACATTAAAGAACACTGATCACTGATCACACTTCTAATACGTTTTCTTTAGCAGTTATGAAGCTGTGGGAATTTCATCTCCCCCTCCCACCCCCGGAGACCTATAGCTATATTTCAGACCAGGTTTGAGCTACAATGAGCCAAACTTGGTGCCATAATACACCTGTGTCATCCTATCATTAGATTCCTAGTTACTTAGATTCCAAGGCCAAAAGGAACCCTTGTGATTATCCGGCCTGACCTCCTGCATAACACTGAACTTCCCCAAAATAGTCTCTGTTGGAACTAGAGTGTATCTTTTAGAAAAATGTTCAATCTTGATTTTAAAATTGCTAGTGACAGAGAATCCACTACAACCCTTGGTAAATTGTTCCAATGGTTAATTAAAATTACCATTAAAAATCAATGCCTTATTACCAGTCTGAATTAGTCTAGCTTCATTTTCCCCCATTGAATCTTCTTATACCTTTGTTTGCTAATGGGAAGAACCCATTCTCAAAATGTGTTCCCCATGTGAGTAGTTATAGACTGTCCTCAAGTCACTCCTTAACCTTCTCTTTGTAAGGCTAAATAGATTGAGCTCCTTGAGTCTATCACTAGAGGTATCTTTTCCAATCCTTTGAGAATTCTTGTGACACCTCTGAATCCTCTCTAATTTATCAGCATCCTTCTTGAATTGTGGAGACCTGATCTGGACACAGCATTCCAGCAGTGCTCACATGAGCATCATATTCAGAGGGAAAAGAACTTCTTTACTCTTATTCAAGATTCCTCTCTTTATGCCTCTAAGGATCATTTCAGCCCTTTTGGCCACAACTTTGCATTGGGACACCTTATGTTCAACTGATTCTCTGCCATGACTCAAGTGGTTTTCAGCATCATTGCTTCTTGGGATAGAGTCTCTCATCCTGTAAGTAAGGCCTGCATTTTTTATTCCTAGATGGAGACATTTACACATGGTCATATTAAAGTGCACAGATTGTTTGCTTATGCCCAGCTTAGCAAAGGATCTAGCTTGCTCTGTATTGACTGCAAAGAGGTTACTCGGGTATGTGAGAGAGCAGAATTTGGCCTAGTGCATTGTGTGCAGCCTCTGTAAACTCCGAAGAACTATTTCCCTTGGTTTCTTTAGTTATTCTGCATTCTAGTCAGTATTCTCTCTTACCTTCTCAGGTGCCCCATAGACTAAATTTCCCAGGCCTCTTACAGCCATCTGCCGGACAATGCTGTTCCTATCCTGTGACCTTTCTTCCAAGATGTGTAAGACTGGCTTAAGGAACTTCTTCTCCCTGAGCATGGGATCACTCATTAGCTGAAAGAAAATCAACCTGTCCATTAGCCCCAATAGGATCATTAAGATTGGGAATAGAATTTGAGCAGACATGTCATACGCTAAAAACAACAAGGAGTCCTCCTACAGCCCCAGTCTTGAGGATACAGACAAATATGGCTACCCCTCTGATACTTGGCACATAATACACTGTAACTTTAGGATTCCACACAAATGAGAAAGGTCTACAAAACATGGAGCTTTCCTTTTGGGCACTAGAATAGGGATCCACTCACCTCTTGAGAGCCTCTTAGTGGCTGGGTATGGTATCACAGTCCTTTTCTCACCCCTGGTGCACCCTGCCAGCCGTCCTCAGTGAGCCTTCTGTGGCTCAGGCCTCTGGCTGAGTCCCAAAGTCCAAATGAACCCCTTCTGGGGTAGTCCAGAACAGTCCCATTGCCCTCACTTGGGTCTCCAGCCCCAACTCTGGGTCCTTTACATTCTGCCCTTTGTTCAAGCTCTCCATTAGCATTGTCCCCTCCATGGGGCTTATGCCACTGTTGGTGGTAGGGGAACCTGGGCCTGCCCCTAACTCTGGGTTCCAAACCATGGATCCTATAAACAGGGAGCTAGGCACTTCTTGATTCCAGTTCATTGTCGCTTCTTCCTTCCGGCCACTTTTAGCTTCACCCTCACCTCAGGGTTAAAGTTCTTCGGGACTCTCTTCCTGAAAACCCAGCTTAAGTAAAGGCTGCCAGAATCAAACTCTGGCTGTCCCCTGAATTTCTGTGGCCAGAGAGCAGCACCCTTTCTTGCCCCTCCAGTTCCTGCCAGGAACTGACCTGCTAAGGCCCTTCAGCTCCTTTTAGCCGAGCCTCAGGGGCTCGGATTGGCTGCTTTCATGAAGCCTCTCTAGACAGACCCAGATTGGGGGCTCTTTTCCTGGGGAAGGGTGTAGTAGGACCACGGGGCCTCTTGTAAGGAGCCTCAAAGCTCAGGTACAGCCCATCACAGGCAAAGAGAGGTTGTTTTTCTTAGAAGCGGATGAGCCCCGAAGATAGTTGCTTAGCATAAGTGGGAAATATGATGCAGATGTTGGAGGAAGGCTGTGGAAAGGGAGGATGCTGCGGCAGGTATCACACTAGCCTAGGACTTAGGAGACCCAGGTTCCATTTCCTGCTCCCTCAAAGACTTCCTGTGTGACCTTGGGCAAGTCACTTAGCCCTTCTGTGCATCAGTTCCCTGCCTGTAAAATAGGAAACATAGTCCTTCCCTACCTCGCAGGAGTGTGGTGGGGATACAGACATTAAAGAGTTTGGAGGTACTCAGATACTAGAGTAATGAGAACCTAAGATAGACGTGAATGTAGTTGTGGGTTGCTTGGTTGGTAGTATTAGGACACTAGGTTCATTCAGAAGATCTGCTGAGTGAAATCAAAATCAGGAGCTGTTGGTTAGGATCAGCACTAGGACTTGGCAGAAGAGGTCCAGTCATCCAAACTCTGTCCGTATCTCTCTCAGCCAGCATCTGTGGTTGTGTAGCTAGTATAGGCAATGACGGCAATAAAAACCACAGAGAGAGAAGGACTCAGAAAGGTATCGTGAAGTTCCTGGTGAGGTTTCCATATAAAGGAGGACCTATTCTACTGTCTAAAATGACAATTACTCCTATGAACAGAACTGTACAACTCCCGAAAGAAAGGCAGACAACAGTCTAATGGTGAAACTACTCTTCAGAGCCCTGTGTCTTACCTGGGCAAGGAAAGCTGTGCTGGTGACTCGGTGGTTTTCTGTGGGGGAATTCACCCAGGGGAGGAGGCTCTGTATGATCTCAGGTGTTATGAGTCCAGATCTTAGCAGAAGACTGGAAGACAAAAGAAACCGCTCATGGGCTAGATTGCACACTTCAAAAAAACTCAGCTGCTCTGAGCAGACAGCTCTGATATCTAGGAGTGGGAGCTGTGTGTTTCCACCCAGGACACCCCCCCCACCCACAAAGCTATAAACGGGAGGTTCCCTCTCAGCCACTCCATTGGCTACTGATTCCCAAGGATAAAATGATGCCTCCTAGGTCTCTTACCTCACCAGCAGACACACTCCCTCATGGTGAGTCTTGGGGTTTTCCAGAAGAATCCAAGTTCTCTGCTTCCTGAGCGCTCTCACCAGTCTCTCATTCCCACCCTTGAAAAGCACAGACTCGAATGCTTTGATAGAAAGCCTGGGGAAAGAGAGGCACAGAACTGCAGCAATCAGGAGGAAGGTGCAGCTTGAACAGAGAGTCAGGAAGCCCCGGCTACTTCTCAGGTCTGCTGTTCAGTCGGCAGTTCATCCATTGGCAATGTCCTGGACACCAGTGTCCCTGGAAGGACTTGATGCTGGGAGGTAAGTTTCAGTCTCATACATCTCATAGGACTAGTTTTGCTAGGGACAAAATTTTGCAGTCCTTTTTCTCTTTCTGCAAGGACTATGGGCACTAGCAGAGTAAAGTGATATGGAAAAGGTACATGATCAGGACCCAGAAACAGGGGGCATCGAGTGTGGTGATCACTAATGGACATTCTGGGGTCATATCTCCAGATATGAGGTGACAGAGTGCTGAGGGTTTGCACTTGAGTCAGCACTCTGGTCACTATTCCTACTAATTCCGTTCCTCACAGAAGGCCTAATTGGATAGAGGTGTACCTGATTACAAGGTCAGATTGGGGCTAGTGAGTCAAGGAACCAATCATTCCATTAACAGGGAAACTGTGTAAAAGGACATGGGCAGGAGCCCTTTGAGGGGAACAGACAGAGAAAGAAACTTGGGTGACCAGATGTCCTGATATTTGGGGCTTTATCTTATACAGGTGCCTATTCCCTGTGCAGAGCTGCCGCCGAAGGAAAAAAATGGCAGAGTGCTGTCCGGCGGCGCTACTAATGCCACGCTCCCCCCGGGATCATCCCGTGCACCCCAGTTTGGAGACCACTGGTGTAGAAGACCCGACAGACCTTCCAACAATCCCACCAGGCAGAAAAACAGCCTTTCCTTGCCTGGTAGGTTTAACAGCAAAAGAGCCGTCAGGAATTTATACGGGAGCAAGCCCAGGTCTGGCAACAACTCCTCCAAAGTTTGGTGAGTCCTGTGACAGGAAATGGAAACCAGGAACAGGAGATCAGACTGTAAAATGGGACCTGTGAACAACCCCGATGTGTTTTTGGTTACTCTTCAAGGAGCAGCAGTGAGACCTCCTAGGGACAGAACAATGTGGGCCCTTCAGCTGACACCCTATTTAACCGGGGAAGCACATACAGGGCTTTCAGTGATGAGCAGGCAAGAGATTATGACATGATTAAGGCATCCATGCTGGACGAGGTGGGGCCTGTCCACAGAAAAGTACTGCCAGAAATGTAGAGTTGAAAGATGGATTGAGGGATTATGCCTCTGTGCATTTGGACAGGAATTAAAAGATTGGGCCACTCATTGGTAAGGCCAGATACTCAGACTGTGGGGGAGATCATGGACTGCATGATTCTGGAAGTTTCTTCAGAGTCTCCCTGAGCATATCCGAGGATGGGTTCTGTGGCGCCAGCCAGTTCATCTGGACCCCACAGTTAAAGTGAGAGGAATTTACAGAGGCGGACATTCCCAGAGTGAGTCAGTGGTTTAAGGGACTAGATCTGAGAAGGACCAGAGTGCCTACAGCTGGGAAGGGCAGCAAGAAGAAGAGGGAGGAGCCTCAAGGAACTGTAGTGGGAGCTTGGCCTATGGCGTGCTTCCAACATGGACCTGAAGGACATCTAAAAAGAGACTGTCCGAAAATGGACTGTGGGTTTGCCCAGTTTTGTGGTTGGGACAAGACTCCCAGGCAAGAAAGAAAAAAGAAAGTACCTACCGTATCGGTCTGGATAGGGAGGAGCCACCAAAGGGACTAATGGACACAGCTTCATCCTGTTTGCTAATCAGGCAGGAGTTAGTGAAACCCCACTGGATACTTCCCAGAGGTAGGATCAAAACTGAATACCAGGTCCATGGGGACAAGAAATTCTGCCCAGTGTCCATGGGACAAGAAATTCTGCCCAATTTTAAGGACTCTGAAAATTAAGGGGAAGTTTAGGCAGAAACATGTAGCGGTAGTGGATGGATTGCCCCACTGCCTTCTACTGGGCATGGACTGGAATCCCTTTCTAACAGGAACACCAAGGCAGGTATGGAGGCCCAGGAGGGTGGAAATAAAACCTGAAGGGCCAGGTAAAGAGGAAATATATGTAAAGGGTCTGGAGAAACCTAGACACGAAAGTATAGACAAGAGAGAGGAGAAAGAAAAGAAAGATCAAGCGTAAAGGTGACTTAAGATCATCCGTTGGGGTCAAACAGTCATCAGAGCCCTTACCACCAGGATCTCAGGAGCAGGCATCCCTAGAACACTTTGGAGGGACTCGGAGCAGTCTGTGTCCATGGAAGAGGCCGGGGCACAGCCTACCACCCCGTCACATATAGGTACCTAAAATGGGCCTGCACATGGGCCAACAGCATGAGCAGAATCTATACTCGTGTCTGCAGCGCCAGCAATCACATAGCTAGGTACCCATCCATCTGAACAAATTCAAGTTTTGTGGACAAAACTGAGGCACCCATCTTGAAAACCTGACCCACTGTGGCCACAACCTAAGATCAGCCTTACTGGGCCAGTCCAATGGTCCATCTAGTCCAGTACACTCTCTTCCAACAGTGGTCAATGCCAGCTTCTTCAGCAGGAATGAACAGAACAGGGCAATCATGAAATGATCCAATCCCTGTTGTCCAGTCTCAGTTTCTGGCGGTCAGAGGCCTAGGGACACCCAGAGCTTGGGGTTGCATCCCTGACCATCTTGCCTAATAGCCATTGATGGACCTGTTCTCCATGAACTTATCTAATTCTTTTTTTTAAAAAAGCCCAGTTATACTTTTGGCCTTCACAACATCCCTTGGCAATGAGTTCCACAGGTTGACCGTGTGTTGTGTGAAGTAGTACTTCCTTATGTTTATTTGATACCTGCTGCCCATCCGTGAAGAGAGCTGAGATCCTGGTTTCCTAGGAAAATTCAGAGACATTATAAAACCATGAAGTCTGTAATTTGAGCACCTTGTTGGCATGGAATAAAGAAACACAACAAGAAGAGAAACTAATCATGTTGTGAGATTGGTGGGAAATGTACATTAATGTGCTACCAGAGCTGAAGTCAACTGAGGACTCAGGAATCTTAGTGTTAACTGGCGAGGGGCACAGAGTGGGTGCCGAGGGACCTGGTACGTACATTCTAGTTCACTAAAAGATTGCCCCATGAGTCTCAAATAAAAGCCCATGTCACCAATATCATTGTGAAACGCATGTACAGATGCTGTGTAAAGAGTCATGGATATGCATTGAAAATTACATTCTTAGGATCTGTGTCTCGGGACTAGTCACCAGGAAAGGTGACAAAATGGTTTTCTTTTAGGCAAGAAATGTTTATCCATCTGTTTGTTTACATGTGAACCCTACATGCTTAATGTACATTCAGTTGAGAAGGACTGTGAGAACTTTAAAGAAAGAAAAGTAGCAGGAAGTAGACAGGGGGTGGGGACCCAATTTGGGGGTACACATCAAAGGTTTGCTCTAGTCTATTTGGGGACATCTTTCACTTAGGAAGTAGATGGACCGCGAGTTTGCTTCATGAAAGAGGGGTCGCGATCAGGCTTGGTTGAGAACTTTGGGTGAGAAACATTTTTAGACAGGAGGTTAACCTGTTGGTTAAGTTTAGTTTCTAGGAGCAAGTTATGATTTCATTTGAAATGTAACCATTTTTTGCTTGCATTCTTACTGACGGTCACTGGAATCTCTGTTCTTTGATAATCTCCCTTCTTGTTTTCACTAGAAATATATCTAAGTGCTGTGTGTTTTGCAGTACAGAGTCTAAGTATCGAGTACAGAGTCTAAAGTAGAAGTAATAAACGGGTGTGTACTGTTCCATTGGGAACAGCAGGCCTGACAATTCTGTGGGAGTTCAGTGGATAAAGGGCTGGACACTATACGGAATTGTCAGAGGACTCGGGGGTGGGTGTGTGCCTGTCATTAACCTGTACAAAGAGACTGAGGTCTGAGGAGGCCTGGGTGGCAGTGTTTGTTTTGCCAGAGCCTGGTCGTTTCAGGGAACTGACCCACAGCAGGCACACACAAGACTTCCTCACTCGAAGGGCACGTGGTGGTAAGGTGCCTCATAACCCTGGGAACTCCTGGGGAGCGTCACACAACTCTCCTGGAATTCTCTTGGTTTCTCTCCCTTCCTTCTAATTACCGGCAAGGGTTGCCCTCAGTAAGTTGTAGCCCTTTTCGGATTTCTCTCGGGCTGCTTCTCGTTGGCAAAGGCAGCTTTTGTCCGAGGGTTTGGCTGACCTGCTGCAGGAGAAGAGGAAACAACTCTGGGAGCAGTTCCCGCACAGCTTTGCTCGACTGCAGGGCTGACACCACCTCAAAGATGGCACATGTTGCCTGAAAGGAGAGCATGGTAAAAAAGGAGATCTCTTCCCAACACCATCACACCCTCTCTCCCTGTCTGATATCTGCTGTACGAAATTCTCCCTTCTGCCAGTAACTTGAATGACAGCGAGCAACTTGCTTAACTCGTGGCTCACTTTCCCACATCTGTACAAATGTGTATGACCTCCCAAGGCATGCTGTGAGTCCAAAGGAAGATTTGCAAAGAAACCTGCTCCAAAGACTTTCTAATGGCCAGATAGTATGAAGTAAATCAGTAACGTATCTAAAACTGCCGTATGTGTTCCACAGGCAGCAGAGCTGGACTCAGGGAAACAGTCCATCAGAGGAGAAGTGCCCACACAGCAATATTATACCACACTTCCAGCTTTCCATCAGCAGGATTATCGCAGGGCACAGGAAAGCCTGAAAGACGTGTCTGCCATCTAACTTACTAAGAGAGGTTCAGCAGCTGCCAAATGCCTGTCAATTTCGGTCTCTGAGGTGATGCTGCCTTCTGTTCTTGTTGGAGTCTTTATCTTCTCGATTAGGGCTCGTAGGACTTGAGTGGCAAGCAAGGGGTCTCCCCCCAGAGATCTCCACTGCTCAGCGGTGTCACTGCAGTTTAACAGAAGTTACAGGTGAGCCCTGGACACTTTTGTGGCTCACCCTGAATGTGTCATATTTTAGCAAAGACCAAATGTTCTCCTTGCCTATGATGAGAGAGTTAGGAGTCCTGTCCTCCTTTAATGCTCCTCATGTTTAAATATTGAGTTTCCAGTTACAGAACTAAGTTAAGTGACCTAGTCCTCCTGCAGCCTAACCATTAATACTAGACTTCAGAAGGACAGGACACAGAGCACCAACCTCACTTCCTCTTTTCTCCACTTCCCAGTCAATATGGAATCATGAGCATGTGGCTCCCAAAGAGCTAGGGTTTGGAAGGCAAGTGGATGAAAGAAAAGCCAGATTCCTACTCGATGGACATACAACTATGAGAACGAATGTTCATGGCCATCCTAGGTCCCCTTCACAAATGGCGTCCCTGCCCTCTGTTTGCCAGAAGCTGGGACTGGGCAACAGGGGATGGATCACTTGACAATGACCTGTTGTGTTCATTTCCTCTGGGGCATGTGGCACTGGTCACGGTCGCAAGACAGACTACTGGGCTAGATGGCCTTTTGGTCTGACCCAGTATGGCTGTTCTTATGGTCTTAGATTCCAGCACTGATAACTGATACCTCAGTTAGGGATCTTGAAATGAAATGATGGATCTGCTTCCAGTCCACTTTTAAGTACCAAGGATGGCAACTCTGCTCTAGCAGCCACACCCTCACTGATACCAAGCAGAGGTCTGATGATAATATTGGCCCTAGTCTTTGCAATCAGCCAGGGATTTGCACCTGAAGCTGTCATGCTACCAGGAAACCAACAGCCACTGCTCATTTCCAGAGTGAGCTCAATTCTGGAGTCTAGAGAGGTAGATGTTTCCAACAATACACTCCAGTTATACCCATAAAGATAGATCTTTAGGATGTCAAAGGAGCTATTCATGAATGGAAACAGAATGACACTTAATTTCTCTCCGCACCCCACCTTAACATGTTCTTGGACCTTCCTGCAGAAAGAGCCAGGCTATTAACCCTTAGGAATGATCCCAAACTGTTTGCGGCTTAAATGAAGCCCCACATCTCCTAGTAAAGCTGTGGGATCCAGGTTTTACCAAGATGAATGCAATAGGTAGCGGTATATACCTGTCCATCGGCAGACGTTTGCTGAGGAGGCTGGAGATCACTGCCTCTTGGTGATGGTGAGCTAGAATGGACACTGCCTCCACCAGGAACTGCCTCAAGCTGCCCTCCTGGATAGTAGGCATGTGGCGATATAGTATTGCCAGGATATCTGGCACCTGGAAGGAACAAAACCAGAAAGAAATGTCCCTTTTTCTTTCTCTCCATTCACTCTACAGAATCAAAACCTTTATTTAGCCATTTGCTGCTTTTTTAGAAATGCCTCACTTCAAGAAGCAAATGTTCAAATACGTCTGCGTAACTTGAACCCACACAAATTGCCCACACACGGCTGTAAAAATTAACACTGACACACACATAGACATACCAGGTAATTCAATGTGGTGGTGCCCAGCTATACATTACATAAACCAGTTCACATGCACAAAAGGTGGCTTTGCTTGCCCAGATTTTGCAGGTGTCATTTAAGCAGCCAAATCTGACCATTTGCCTCGAAGAATGCAGAGCTCATCAACAACCACAAGCACAAAATATGCAAGTGCTTTAAAGACAGTGTGTAAATGCCTGGGACTATGAACAGGTGACTACCTCTCATATTCATTCCTAGCCCTTCACATCTTCAAAACACTGTGCAAACATGGCAGTTCTGCTGCGAGGGTTCCCTGTCCTGAGGCCTTTCACCAGCCTTGTTAGAAGATTTGTGGAGTGCTCCTTTCATCTAGCCCTGATGTACTGGGCTCCAGAATAAGGCATATAAATAGTGGATCCCAAAGACACTAGAGTTTTCTCCCTCCTTCCTTCTCTTCTTAAAGGGTAGGTCTACACAGCAAAAAAATCCCACAGCACTGAGTTTCAGAGCTCAGGTCAAACGGGGTCTGTGGGGCTTGCACGATGGGGCTAAAAGTGGAGCTGTTCCTGCTCGGGCTGGAGGCCAGGCTCAGAAACCTGGCAAGAGGGTGGCAATAGCCCAGTGCTCTTTTTAATCCATGTAGCCCTTAGCCATAGGCCTCCTAATACCTGGAGGCCTCCAAGTGCCAGTCATTCTGTCTTCTTGTATTTTCCCTAGAGTCTGTTTTCTCAAGCCTTTCTTGGCTGAATACTGTGGCAACAAGCTAGACCAATAAAGAACCAACCATCTTCCTTTTCCCTTGGATTATCTCAGTCTACTGCTATTGATTCTGCCATTGCCTATCTTAGGGTAGGAACAGAGATGGAATCGACTCTATGTCCGAGGGGGAGAAACAGCAAGATTTTTCTTCCTTACACATAAGGGCAAAGATCAAAAAGCCTAGAGTTTAGGTAGAAAAGCTCTCCAGTTCCCAGTTTTACCTTGTCCAGCATGGCATCTCCACACTCCTTCAGGATGATCTTCATCCATAGTCCAGCTGCCGTGGCACAGGTGGGGCTAGCAGACAGCAGACCACCCAATGTGGCCGCAATAAAGTCTGTGGCCTGTTCGGAGGGAAAGTATTCACTAACAACCTGGGAACAAATCAAAAACAGGAGAGACCGCAATGATGTTTGGCTCCAGCACTTTTAAAAATGGAAAAAAAGATATACCTGCATCAGCAAATGGTGAATTAGCCTCCTGTCTAGCTCGCCATTTGGGATTACAATTCTCTCTCTAGTCTATAGACTACATTTTTGTATTCTACACTAATGATATCAGGTTAGAGGCAAAGACTCTGTTGCATAGTTAGCACAACATTGTACTGGATAGGCAGGAGGTAAGTTTCCCTTTGTAGTCTCTTACATACACTGCATCTTTTTACAGCATATAGAAGTCAGTCAAGAGAGGCATGCACACAAATATCGGCGAAGGCAAACCCACAAGGTGACGGAATGAATCCTGGGTGGTTTCTCAGCTTGATGTTCCACTAACACAGTTTTTCTCCTGGATGGCTGGATGGCAGGGCCGGTTCCAGGCACCCGCCGAGGAAGCTCGTGCTTGGGGCGGCAGATTGCAAGGGGCAGTGTTCCGGCCAATCTTAGGGCGGCATGGGGGCTCTTTTATTTCATTATTTTTTGTGCTTCACTGCTCTGGATCAGTGAAAAAACAAGAGCCGACCCTGCTGGATAGGTACATGCGTGTGCATCCGCGTGCACATTTTCATGGGCGTGCAACGTTCTGTGGAATCTGGTTTTTACGTGGCATTCAGAGCACACATCTATGAAAAGCATCTTGCTGGTTACTAGCAGCCAACGCCCCGCTCCCACAGCTCGCTCCGAGTACGGAAAGGCATCATGAAAGAGCAAATGTCAAATGAACGGTGCCCGGTCACTCGCACATCCGCACAAGCTTTTTGAGTCCGTTACCCTGGCCATTTTGGAAGATGCCTGAAACAGAGCCTCGGGGTCTGGAGCTGTTAGTGCTTCACGGAGACATCTCAGCTCCTCCTCTGCTGAGCCCAGGTTTATGGACTGGCCTGGAGTGGAGAAAAGGAGAAAAAGTACTGTAAGGATTAAGGAAACTGAATCCCTACTGCATGGATCTTCATACGGGAGGATCCATGTGCTATGTTGTCATCAGCATAGTGTAAAATCTTGGTCCCACTGAAGTCAATGGCAAAACTCCTGTTGACTGGAACGGAGTCGGGATTACACCCTAAAATGTCTGTACGTTAACAGTAGTGGTATGTTATTGTGAATGATCCAGGATTGAACAAGCACTGTATTCAGATTGGAGCAGCTTTGTGTGTGTGTCTGGTTTCAGTAGTCTCTCTGCTCTCACTATTTACATCTAAGCCCCTATTCAAGTACAACTCATGCAGGTAGATCAGAGGTTCCAGTTTAGAGGTGAATCCCTCCACCAAACTCTCCTTGTAAAAGAGACGGGGATAGACAAAAAACTTTGGCAAGAAACCCAGGCTCATCATCAGTCACTTCTAAACAATGCTGGGATTACTATGTTGTACATTCAAAGGTTGGAGTCCCTTATTCTGTTTCTGAATCACCAACACTGTTTTTAGGACTGATTAAGAATCATTGGAAATAGGATGACCAGGGGTCCCGATTTTATAGGGACAGTCCCCATTTTGGGGTCTTTTTCTTAGATAGACTCCTCTTACCCCCCACCCCCTGTCCCGAGGTTTCACATTTGCTGTCTGGTCACCCTCATTGGAAATGGCCTTAAACGATAACCAAGCTCTATCCCTTGTCATCTAACCATTAGGTGAAAAGAATATCCTACTCTTTCACAAAGGGGAAAAATGGCCTCTACTTACTCCAGTAGCTCTGAAGGCTCATGACAGAGGGCTGCTGGAAGAACTTTTTGTTTACGAAATTATTCCAGGAAACCCCTCCAATCCAGCCAGTGGCAGGGTAAAGAGAATGAAAATGTTTAGTACCAAGGGCTTGTCTCCATGGAGATATTCAAGAAAGCTAATCCCCATTCATTTCAAAATGCATTAGTTAAACTTCATTCAACACCTGTGGGGACACACTTATTTAGAATTAAAGTGGCCTTCATTCAGGTTAGTTTCATTCATGGAATTCACTCCAATTAATAAGGCCCATTTTAATTCAGAATCAGAGCATCCACACATGTGTTTAATGCCATTTACCTCATGCACTTGAAATGTACACCTTTAGTTCATTTGGATTAACTTTCCTTACTGTCCCTGTGTAGACAAGCCCTAAGGAATTTAGCCCTTATCTACCTATATGCAGACCATTTATTAGTTGTACAGTTCCCAAAAGTGTGCTAGGCTCTTTACACATCAGAATCTACTCTTCTAATGAGGTATTTACAAGATGCCCACCATTCTGTTATCTAAGCGACAATAGACAGGACAGAAAGAACTAGATAGGCAGACAAATGGACATTACAACAGTGAAAGAAGGTGAAGAATTCCTTATACCTGCTAATGGTCTCCTCACCTTGTATACAGAGAAGGCAGCGGATACTGTCAACCACCCACTGACGGGACGTGGCCAGCGAATCACAGCTGTATGGTGCTATTAGTCCAATCAGAGATCCAAACTGATCAAAAGTTCCCTGAGTCTAATGAAAAAAGAACAAAGAACGAAGAATGAATGGTCTCCAGTTGGACTAGACTTCACTTGCCATCCTTATTGTTCAGACCAGTCAGCTCTGTGTTTTTTGGGGAACCAGGGCACAGTATCTAGCCTGTCTGACTCATGAAAGACACCCTCCGCCCCCACCAGTCTCTGTTTGAACCAAAACCCATCAGAGAAAAGGCTTGCAGAGAACAATGAAGGGTGTTGGGAGACACACCTACACCCCTCCTGAGAAGGGTGACAAGATTAAGACATCTCCATTTGAATACAGAGTGAAGAACAGAGACAACTCCCCTAGCCTCATCTGCATGAAAGATGGGATAGGAATTAGCATGAAGAATGAGGAACAGAGAACCGCACTGAACTCTGGGACCAGAAAAGCAGGGACGCATTGCATCATGGGAATCCCTGCTCCAGATGCTAATGAACCTATGCCTGCACACACCTAGCTCAGCAATTATCAGACCAATTCTAGTAATAAATCTTTATTATCCTAAAATACTGAAGCAGCCTAGTTGCCTTGTGAGCTCCCTGGAAAAAACCACCACCCATAGCCAAGAGTGATCAGCTCCTATTGTCTAGCCTAAAGAAAACCCTTGAAAACCCATTAGTTTACCCATAAACAAATCTAGTGTTCTCCCTTGAACCATTGTATTTTCTCTACAAAACCCCCTACCTATGCCCAAGTAAGGGGATTCCATCTATGCCCAAGTAAGGGGATTCCTATGCCCAAGTAAGGGATTCCATCTCCTGACTGATTGTGATGGGGGCTCTGCCTGTCTCCAGCACTCAGGACCCTGAGCTACCACCATTACCTGGGAACCCCACCCAGTTCAAGCCTCATGGAGTGGATGAGATTCCCCCCCCCTCGCCCCTCCGTTTTCTTTTCTTCCTCAGGTATTAACCTTTCAAATGTAACCATTATGTTTGTTTAGCCCTCCTTGTGTAGTTATCACTATTATTCAATAAATAACTTTTATGGTTCAGCTGGTTGCTTCTCTCTCCCTCTCTCTCGCTCTCCAAATTTTACTCTGTATTTTCCACTTTCCCCATTTACTCTGCAGCAACCCTTCTTTTACCTAAGCTAAAGGTCCCGGTAGCGCCCAAAAATACTGTGGGGTTTGCTCATGAAGTGGGTTACTACCAGTACAATTGTAATGTGGAAGTGGGATAGGGATGTGTTAAACTTGGGGCACATAAGAGGGGAGCAGCTGAAAGTGCTGCTTAACCCAGCCCATTGAGTACAGGGACATATGAGAGGATCAGCTGGAGAGGGCTGATGGACCTGGTCCGCTCAGACTTGCTCTGCTAGTGTGAGCGTGCGTGCGTGCGTGTTTATCTAGTTCTAGGGCTGGAGGAACCCAGCCCTGGGGAACCTAGGGCCTGCAGGGTGGCTCCATTGGGAGAGCACTTGCAGAAGGAAGGAGTAGAGCTCCCTATGAACACACAAGTGACATAAGCAGCACATTAATAGAATTACAGACACCCTCCCCAAGAAGAGTAACCCTAATCAATGAGCCTACCCCAAAGTAACAGGCACATCTGGTAACATTGTGCCCCTGATTCCTGTACTGTACTGGGTAATGCACATTGGAAAACATAATCCCAATTGTACATAGAAATGGATGGGGTCTAAATTAGCTGTTATCACTCAAGAAAGAGACCTCAGAGTCATTGTGTACAGTTCTCTGAAAGCATCCGCTCAACATGCAGTCAAAAAAGCTAACAACATGTTAGGAACCCTTCGGAAAGGGATCGATAAGAAGACAGCAAATATCATTATGCCACGATAGGAATCTACAGGACCCCCACACCTTGAATACTGCGTGCAGTTTTGGTCATCTCATCTCAAAAAAGATGTGTTAGAATGGGAAGAAATACGGAGAAGAGCAACAAAAATTAGGCCTATGGGATAACTTCTCATCCAAGGGAGATTAAAAAAAGAGCGACTTTTCAGCTTGGAAAAGAGACGACTCAGAGGGAATATGCTAGAGGTCTATAAAATCATGACTGGTGTAGAGAAAGTCAATAAGGAAGTGTTATTTAGCCCTTCACCTAACACAAGACTGAGGGGTCCCCCAATGAAATTAATAGGCAGCAGGTTTAAAACAAACTAAAGGAAGCATATCTTCACACAATGCAGTCAGAAGACAGGATACTGGGCCAGATGAACCATTCTTTTGCGGGAGGCAGGTTAGCCATTCTTATGTTTTATGTTCTTAGCTGGTTAAATAGAAATTTTCCTTTACCACCCTGGGAGCATAAGAACCAAGAATGCATTTGTGACACTGGCAGACCAGGCAACCTGGGTATGACCCATAATAACTTAACAAGAGGCACTTCCACTGTATCAAGACAGTTCACTTGCATGTGAATTTCAAAGAGATGGATTAGACTAGCAATCCTCAACTCATTCAAAAATGAACAATAGATGCTAAGTCTATTTGTCTGTGTTGATCTATACGCGGTTAGAAGTTTCACAATGTAACCAAATTAGCTTGTCGATGCTCATTCCCTTTCAGGTCTTCATTATGTATGCAAGGGGTTCAGTTAACCTTAAAATCAAAGATGTAAGATACTGCAGGAAACTAATAATTTCTACATTGTTTTCAGCTTAACTCTCTGTGTTATAATGGAAGAACGGCTAATCACCTGATGCGAATGAGTAACTAGTTTACTGTGTATGCACAGGAAATAGAAGATTAGCTTCAAAGCAAAGTACAGGAGGCGATCTGCATTGCCTAGTCTTTCTCGGGGGAAGGTCCTGCTGTAACCATTTTTGTGAGGTAGGCTTGTCAGCCTGCTACAATAGCTAGAAAAGAGAAGGCTCGGGCCTCATCCTGTCATCTTTAGTCTGCTGAAACTTTGAACAGGGAAAGTGTAAGCCATAGGACAGAGAGCTTCCAAATCATCATTTGAAAGAACCTGGAAAATGCATGGAAAAACTAACAGTCTTTACATCTAAGCTACCTTTGGATTCTGATCTGTTGGGAAGATTCCAGAGAGACTTGTACAAGCCAGCAGTTTATTCCATCACTGTTGTGATCCTGAACTATGAACATTGACAGTCACTTGTATGGATATTGATCTTTTAACCATTTGTAACTCTCTTCTTTCTTTTAAGAAGAAATCTTCAATTTCGTTATTAAGGATTGGCTGGCAGCATGCTATTTGGGAAAGACCTGAGATTCACCTTGACCTGGGGATAAGCATCTGGTCCTTTATGATGGGTGAACCTCACATATGGTGAATCAGGTTTTCAGTAACCCCTCACTATATTAGACTGGGCTGTTTAGATGGGAGCCTAGGTCTGGAATGCCAAAAGGGACCGTGTTTGGCATTTTGTAAACTAGGGTGGAAGCTCTTTTGCTGTTGAGTTGGTGCATGTAATTCTAGAATAAGCCATCAGTTTGGGGGATTGTCTGTCCTCTACTTCTTGCAGTCTGCCCGGAGTGTGGTCACAGCATTGTTGTGTAAACCTCTCTCTTATGGAAGCAGAGGGATCTTAGTCACTTTGAGATCCCAGCTGCTGCCCTGGAAGCTTTTTTCATGCATTTGCGTTGCGTGTCAGATCGGATATAAGCAGGGAAGTCAGCTCAAGGAAGAGGAAGGCTATACTCACTGTGCTATGAACTGTCTCTTGATAGGCAGTCAGCAGCTGAATGGTGGCCTGCAAGGCCCTTTCTCTCTCCCACTCCTTCTCTGAATGGAGCCATGTCTCTAGTAGCTGTTGGTAGAGCAGGGGAATGGACAGAGTTAGTACCAGAAAATCCCTCCCAAAAGTTCCTCTTAAACAGGTTTAATTGTCACTAAAATCCCTCTCCAAAGCACCGGACCTCCATGGAGCGAAGGAATTACATGTCTAATGGAAGTGCCAGGGACCAGATTCACCTCTGAGTGATTGAAGACAAAGGAGTTACATGAGAGATGAACCTGGGCCTGTGTACGTGATGTCTCCTGTAGACTGTCTGATGGGAGCTGTCTACCACATTGCATGCTGTTTGATGTCTGCTGCTGTGTTGTTTCCTGGGCAACTTCTCCCACGTTGAGTGGCCAAATGACAGAGAGGAGCGTTTCTTTTTATTAATTTGAAGAAGAGCAGAGAAGTCCCCCCCCCAGCCCAGCTCCTTTTAGAACTTCATTTTTATACTGAAGGTGCATCAAACTCCCCAGCTCTTCAAGATATTCTGTTCATGTCTGAGGAACAGGAAGTCTCCTCTGGATGAGTTTCCATACACAGGGCTTAACTCAATATGAATGAATTCCTCTTTGAAGAAGTGATCAGTTTCAACTGGTTCTCTTGGATTTGGCTACTGCAGTGGTGATTTTCTTGCCGGTCCAAGTAGTGTCAACTACATTGTAAGAAGTTGGTCCCAATCCAGCCCTGGCATAAAATGGCATAGCTTCTGTGGATTTCAGCGGGGCACATGCCTGCTTATCCCAGGAAGAATTTGGTGCTTTTTCCCCCCGACAATTCACTCCACTGTGGAAAATTCCTCCACAACTGAAGCTTGACTCCCTAAATCTCTGACTCTTCCCTGCAGTAACAGAACAACAAACAAACAAACAAACAAACAAACAAACAAACAAACAAACAAACAAACAATCTTCACCATGGTTCAATGGTCTACTCACTTGAAACATTTCCTGGAACCATTGTGCGGTTGGTTCTTCCTCCAGCAAAGTCTTCATTAGCTTGCCAAGGGCTTCCAAGGACTCTACGTACAGTGACTGAAACCAGAAGAGAAGGAGTGAGGCTCAGCACAGATAGTTTGTGTGTGTGGGGGGGGACGACGACTGGGGGCTGGGGAAAGCTAACCATAACCTTGCCAGGGAGGCCATGTGTGACTTCCATCACCCAGTGCCTGCTGGGCAGAAATACAGTGGATGGTGCCTGAGGAGAATTGTTGTCACGTACCTGTATAGGCAGAGCATCCTTTGCTGTCTCTTTCATCATCTTCTCCAGGGGAGGGAGGGGAAACAAACTTTTGAAACACTGATGAAGGAGCTCACGGTTTTCCTTCAAGGTCAAAGATGGTTTGAGTTTGCTGGCAGAAGAAAGAGAGAGAGAGAAAAGTCATGCATTAGACTCAGTACCAGCTCCAAGTAAAAGAAATGGGTCCAATGACTGGAGATTGTCTCAATCTAAAACCCTAAATGCAAACAACCCTTCACTTTGCAGCTGAGCACCTCTTTGCACCTCTATTAAGTATTGGCTCATTGAGAAGTAAAGCTAAAGCTTCAAGTCCCCTTTTTAGAGAAACCCACTAGCTTCCTTCCCCCTACCAGCAAGCCAGACACCTCCCTCCCCATCTGAACTCTCCTGCATTGGACTGCATGCCCCACAACCTCCAAGTTTGTGTCTTTCAAGCACAAACCTCCAAATGGACACATTCAAACCCTCAAGAACTAAAGTTCTGCTGGTGAGCAGCATGTGAGCCAAACCCGGCAGGCATCAAACTGCTCCCAACCTGGCACTCATGAACTAACAAAGACGACGTCACAGTGCCAGGAAATATGGCAGAAAATAGCCTACCTCAGATGTCTAATGGCAAGAATTGCCTTGTAGCGAACTGGAGATGCCAGGGAATCCAGTGGTTCCTTTTTAATGAAGTCCTGAAATGCACGAATAGAGAAATTAAAAAAAATGGGAAATGGATTTGAAAGGCAGAGAGGCTTTCCTCTCACACCCTGAAACAGGGCCATATGCCAGGTCTGTAATAAACAGACACCGTGCTCGGCAGGCTCTCTGCCTCAGAAATGGACCGTAGGGCCATCTGCAGGCTATACGGAGGACAGAAAGATAACTCCCCAGACACAAGCCATTCCTGCCACTTACAGCCCACAATAGGTCGGCATCCCTGCCAAGCTCAGAGTGGACCCAGCAGCATTCTGGGTGCCGTGCAGGTAGCTCATGAGACTGCAGTGGTACAGTCACAGCCAATGGATAAAACAACATCTACCTGGAAACCCAGTCTGATGACATTACAACAAACTCCTTTGTACTTCAGTCCTCAAAGCTCCTCATCACTCACCAGCATGTAGCCAAGGAGCTCCAGTTTGTAAGAGAATTCGAACTCCTGGGAGTCTCTGGTCTCCAAAATGGCACAGCTAATCTCCGTGACATTCTGGATGAGGGTTAATTTTAGGTGCATGTCCTACATAATCCAGAAGGAGAAACAAGAGGATGTGGATGAGAAACGGAGAGAAGAACCAGAGTCCAGAAGATAAAGATCAGGAATTAAATCTAGCCACAGGAGAGGAGAGAGCTGTCCACAGACCCCAGAAGGCAGAGGACCCTGGCTCTGCACCCACCTCAGAAGAAGAGAAAAGCCAGGTTCATGAAAGAAATCCAGGGCCACTTACACCAGAGCAGCCAGGACTCCTGCTTGATGTGGCAAGGAAATCAAGCTCTGTGCAATTTAAACAAGCAACTTGTGGATAGAAAAGGGAAGAGCTGAGGGCAGATTATTTAGAATTTACCTTGTTTGTAAGAGCAATGCCCAGCACCTGAAAAACAAAATGCAAAACAGCTATTAGCAATGTCTATAGTCCCACATAACACACATCCTCAAAATGGCCTGGCTGGTGAATATGGAGCAGAGAGAAATCATGATTGTTAAATCTTCCAAAAGGCAGGAAATGTATCCAGAGGGGGTGTTTTGCAGAGGTCAAGATCAGGGGCCATCCTATGGAATATTTGCATTTGTGAACTTCTGGAAGATATCCGTTTGGTTCAACTGTGATCAACTTTTTTGACAAAGGCTAAATGAGATTCTCACTTAGACAGGGCAGAATTGAATGGCAAAGTGACGTGGCGAGGTTGCACTGAGAGGAGAGTCAGTACCAGCAGTCAGACACCTAGGGAACAGAAATAACGAGCACACAGACAAACAAGACGACAGAGAAGAGGGAAGGGAAGTAGTGAGTCCAAGAAACAGAGTGACAGCAAAGAAACTAAATACAAGTTAGCACCATTCTCTCTTGGCTAGAAAAAGATAGAGCTAGATACACATACATATTAGGGGAGTTAGAGTGTTATTCTGAATAGCCTGAGTGTGACTCCATGTGAATTACTGTGCAGCTGTGCTCGACAGAATTTCAGAAGACTATAGAAAAACTAGAGAAAACACAAAGAAGAGCAACAAAAGTGATACAACATGTGACAGCTCACGCTCCATCCATTACAGTTTTAAATTTCAGTTATATGACAAATTATTGCTCAAAGGAGAGTTTTAGAAAATACAAGCCCTCTCTCTATAAACTCAGAGGCAATTCTATAACTTCAGGGTAATGCCCCTCACAGTTGTCATGCAAAGGCTCTTACCTGACAACTGGTTCTGTAATGGTGAATGATGTTCCTTGTGATGTCTGCCTCTACTCGGGAGAGAAGCTGCTCTTTTGGAGCATGGACAGCCACGTTGCTGTATGTCAGCATCAGGGTGCGGCGAGTCTTGCCTCTTGTCCCATGGTGGTAATCCTAGACAATAGGAAACATCACTAGAGACAAGTTCTTCTGATTCATTTGGCCTTGGAATGAATCAAACATTGGTGGAGCTGGGCCCCCGAGCCTTGAATACTGCTGGAGCCCGGGCACCATGAGCCCATAGAACTCGCCGCCCCATCGCCATCATTCCCACTGGGTAACTCTGGCCCAGAGAGCCGAAAAAGGCTGAACCGACAGCAGTGGAGTACACGGGAGCTTAGTCATTGACACTGGTGGGTACAAGATCAGGCGCTAAATGTCTTGCCTAAGGCTGCACAGTGAGTAAATGGCAGAGCCAGCAATGGGAGCCCAGAGGCCTAGTCTCCTGCCCTATCCTCTAGATCAGTGGTGTTCAACCAGGGGGACTTCTGTACCCCTGAGGGTCTGCAGGGGTCTTCCAGGGGGTATATCAACTCATCTAGATATTTGCCTAGTTTTACAGCAGACAACAAAGAAAGCACTTGCAAAGTTACTAACTCAAATTTCATACAATGGCTTCTTTAGACTACTCTATATACTGCCCACTGAAATGCAGGTACAATATTTAGATTCCAGTTGATGTATTTTCTAATTCTAGGGCAAAAATGGGAAAATAAGCAGTCTTTTTTTCAGGAATAATGTGCTAGGACCCTTTTATAATTTTATGCCTGATTTTGTAAGCAAGTAGTTTTTAAGTGAGGTGAAATTTGGGGGACACAAGACAAATCAGACTCCTGAAAGGGGGACACTGATCTGGAAAGGTTGAGAACCACTGCTCTAAATCAGAGGTTCCCTAATTGTCATCCGTAGACCACTGGTGGTCTACCTAAAGCGGGTTGGTTAGCCACATGTTGCTTGCAACACCTCCTCATTTCCAGCTACTAACCTGGAATAAAAAACAGCTAAAAATACCTTCAATGCTTTTCCATGCAAGCAACTGATGTAGTTCCCACACATTGTGCATGGGAGGGGCGCTCAAGCCATGAGACATCAGACAGTAAAAATCATTTGAGAGAACCCCAGCTCCACATCGTGCTCCTGTCTGCTTAACGGCAGGCATCACGTGGAACGCATACACTGGGGGACAATGCTAGCTGACCGGAGCAGACACTACCGTGGGGCTGCTGCCCCTGCTTTAGAGGGAGAGGAAGTTTGAGAGAACCCCCTGGCTCCTTTACCTTCAGGCGGCTGACGAACCCAGAAATCTTAACCTGGCTCATTGCAGCCCCAAACTCCTGAAGTGCCTTCAAGGTGAGGTCCAAGTGGCTCGCAGCACAGACTGCGAGGATGGAAACGACTCCCTGTCACCCAAGAGAAATACAGGTTAGGATCGAACCAGGTGTCTGATAGAGCCCACGAGTCCATTCCTTTCACCCAAAGTGGTGTAAAGTGCCAATCAGGCCTGAGACACATGGGGAGCGGGCGCTGAGTGAAATAGCAATCAAGAGGATAGGAAGCAAAATGGCATCTGTCCCAGGCCAACTCAGAGCTGAGCCCCACAGGGAGCATTCAGGGATTACTTGGTAAAATGGGGAGAGGGACAGAGGCCTCACCTGTCTCTCAGGGGCTTCCATATAATCTGCTGTCGTCAGAAGTGTATGAATCTGTGATTTAACATGGACCAGGTCCTGACAAGCTGCTAAGGACGTTCCTAGCGCCTTATACAGGAAACTCTGAAAGAAAGAGACCAGCCCTGGGATATCAGAAACACAACGTGCCTGTCAGTACAGACCCAGCTCAGCAACACTCAGGAAGGAACAAGACAGCCAAGTCCAAGCACCCATGCTGCAGAAACATCCCATCGTCTAGCCCAGCCAGAGAACCAACAATGCAGTACAGACAAGCAGCCTGTCCAAGCAAATATTGGAAGGGCAGGGGGGCAAGAGAGCAGGGAATAAGTACAAACAAATTTTATACGCAGAATAAAATATCAAATAATGAAACCTTGAGAGAAGCCTTATGCAGCCCTCCAATCAGAATTTCAGGGGAAAGTAACTAGAAACTAAACCTTAACAGAGAACAAACCTTCTCTTTGGAGGGGCTGGCATAGCTGGCCATCTGCCAGCTCAACTCAAGGGATATCTGGCTGCTCCAGGCACTGTCGTCTATCATCTCCAGAGATGTTCTTAGGAACTGCGTGTAAAACCAGAGTTAAAGCAGATGGTTAATTGCAAGAATGTGGGGGCTGTTGTGGGGTTTGGGGTTTTGTTTGGTTGGTTGGTTTTTGCTTCCTTGTTCTGTTGTAAACTTTCCAATATTCAGGTGTCCTGGGAAGATTATTTCCCTATTGAGAACTATAAACATTGACAACCCAGACTTCCTCTGCCTCTTGTTCTTGAACCTTTGCCTGAGGATTCCTCTCAGTCCCCAAACCCAGATGGACAGTGAATTGGAGAATGAGATGGAGCCAAGACATCTGACCATCGAGGAGTGATTTTCCGGGACGATGGCTCTAGTCAACTTTGAACAAAGGGCCCTGGACTACGAAGGACCAGGCACCTTTTCTGAAGTGCTATGGACCCTTTATGACACCTCCCAAGGTACCCAGGGTTGTGAGGGACCTCACTACCACCTGCCCTTAGCATGAGGAAGCCTTCTCTGTACCTGCCAAGTGTCAGCTCCTGACTCTGCCAGTCACAGGAAACACAAGCACACCCTTCTCACCCCGTCCAGGATCCACTGTCCTTCCACAGATAAGCAATCAGTACACTCCAACCGCTAGTCCTCTGGACATCCCCAGAATGTCCAGCCCCTGTTCCACTGGACACTCACAGAATTCAGAGGTTTGCTACACACCACCTTACCAGTTTCACCTCAGCATCACCGCTCCATTTCACACACTTCGATACATTGACAGTGAAAAGAAGTAGAGTTTAATTCACCAAGATCAGAGATTTGAGAAGCAGCAAGAATAATTAATGTACACAAATGGTTACATAAAAATAAAATCCTAACACACTTCTAGAGCTTCAACTTAAAGAACCAAACAGTCCCCTGTCTCACAAGGGATAGCTCCCCCAAATCTCTCTCCCAGCAGGAAACACCCAGACCAAATGTGATCCTCCATTCATAAGACAAGCCAGTTGGCAATTTGTCCAATAGGTGAAGGATACCTGGTGCAGGATACCTCTGGACCTCCAGATATAGTTCCAAGCATCCATTGTCTGCTTGTAAACAGGGTACCCCCTATTGTTTGTTTGTTTTTCTTCTCTCGAATCTCCTCTGGAGACTTTGCAATCACTTGATTAGAATTTTGCTCTATTGATTAGCATTCACTGTGAATAATTACTCAGTCTACATACAGCCATTCAAGCAGCTAACCATCTTCTGCCTGAAAGAAACTTCTTTATCACCTTCTGGTGACCTGCCCCAACGCACAGACCTTCAAAGCATCAATTTCAGTAGACAACCATAACGCCTTAGATATTATCCATCCAGTCACTGTGCAATGATTATGAGGATTATGCAGTGTGGCACAGGCATCCAGGAAAGGCTTTACATGACACCCTTTGATGATATAGAAATCAGATCCAGGGAATCCTGGGAACCCTATGCACTCCTGTGGCCTCTGCCAGTGGGTACCCAAAGGACCCGGGGTCACACCCTCAACTCCCATTGAAGTCAGCCAGAGGTTAGTAACTCTCAGCAATTTGCTGTTTCAGGCCCGACTTTTGAACAGCAGCCAGGAAATATCAGAAACCTCACAAGAGAACCTAATCTTAGTTGATTTTGGAGCCCAAAGAATTTCAAATGAGGCTGGATCTGGAATGGGAAATTTTAGAGTGTAATCCAACCCCAAATGGAACTCCAAACCTTCTGGGGCTTCTTTGTCACTAGGTCCTTTCCTTTCATTTTCAGCCCTCGCCATAAAAATCTTCCTTGTCTGGATTTACATGAGGCTGTAAAGAGCTCTTTCTGACCACAAAGACTTCTCCATGAGATACAGACACCAAACCTTGTCTTGTCTCTTTTCCTCTTTGGGTTTCTCAGAGCAAGTTTTCTTTTGAGTGGCAAATAGAAAAAAAAAATCCTTTAGACGTCCCCCAGTGATGCATTAGCACCATTAGCATGCTGGGTTTCTGGTTAAGTTTTGTGTTGTTCCCAGGGGTAACACAGAGGGATTTATAACTAGAGCTGGTTGAACAATAGTAAAGCCATTTCACAAAACAAGTGGGATTTTTTTTGTTTTCTTGATTTTTCAACATACAAATGAAAAGTGAAAACACAAAAATATTTTGCTTTTCAAATTCAAAAATGACCATTATTCAATTCTTTGTTTTCCCCATTTCCTTCCCTTTATCCCTCATCCCCGTGCTTTTTTCCCCCTCTTCCACTTTGTGATTGAAAAGCGGGGGGGGGGGGGTGAGGGGGAGAAGGAGACAAACAGCAAAGCAACTGGAAAAAAAATCAGCTTCAGTTTCAAAAAACTAAACATTTTCTATTTGGGTTGGGGTTATTTTGTTTTGGGTTTTTTTTGTGTGTGTGTTTAAAAAAAAAAAAAAAAGAACCCTGAAAAATTTGAAAATGTCCCATGAAAATAAAAAGGCCATTTTTAATTGAACAAAAGTTGCAAATGAAATGGTTTGACCAGCTCTGCTTATAATGAATAATTTATCATTATTTTTTTCCCCAGCTGATATATTTGGAGGGGGAAGAGAGGACTGTGACAATACATCTGAAAGCCATCCTCTACCTGAAGCAGCATGTGCTCCCACCGTGCATGGTCCAGGGAATTCTCTGTGTTTCCTATAAAGCAGGAGGCAAAACAATAATGTCACCTAGATTAGCAAGAAGAGTCATCCCAGGTATCTCCTTTGCAATCAGTCCTTCTAAAACTCCTGGTCTGCCAAGCTGTAACATACCTGGGCTTTCAAGGCGAAATGGGACTGTACCTATTGGGTTCTGGGAGAGTCACCCTGCTCCTGTCCTGAGGGGCTTAAAACAGCCCTGGGAGAGGGCTGTAGGAGGGAAAGAGGTGAGAGGTTTTTCGCAGGAGTGGGTGGGTGAGATTCTGTGGCCTGCATTGTGCAGGAGGTCAGACTAGATGATTATAATGGTCCCTTCTGACCTTGATATCTATGAATCTATGAAAGGGATTAACAAGAGCTGGGCTGACAGGGAAAGCAGCTATAGCTGTAGCCAGGGTAATCAGGGCCCAGCTGGCCCTTATAAGAGGGCCGTGGGCCAGTAGGACAAGGTCTTTCTCTCTAGTTTTGAAGGGAGTAGGGCCTGCCTGCAGAAAGGGTACTGGGAATGAGGGTGGGCTGGGCTGGGGAAAGGCCAGAGGAGCAGGGAAGCTCTAGGCTGGCAACTCCCCAGGCTATCGGGCCTGGTCCAAAGCCCATAGGGGTACTGGGTTGCAGGGAAAGGCAGCAGACCCAAACCCCCTTGCCTGTGGTGACTGGCTCTTACACTGCAATCTGCCCCAAGGTGCAGGGGCTTGATAATGATGATGCGCAGTAGCCCAGACTGAGGCAAGGTGGGGATTAGAGGGTTGGGCGTTCCCCAGAGAAGGGAGACCCATAGAGACTGAGCGGGTACTGCCAGGGTGCAGCACCCTGGGTAAAAAGGGCACCGGGGTCTGAGAGGGACACGGGCCTGCAGAGGGTGCTCTGTGCTGGAAAGAGCTAATTCCCAGATGGCCAACACGAGGCGCTGCAGGGGTGAGTCGTTGCGCCGTCACAGGGACCTGCGCCAACGTTCTTTGTTGGACCAACAGAAAATGTCCTGTTTCAGAGTAGCAGCCGTCTCAGCCTGTATCCACAAAGAGAAAAGGAGGACTTGTGGCACCTTAGAGACTAAGAAATTTATTGGAGCGTAAGCTTTCGTGAGCTACAGCTCACTTCGTCAGATGTTACGTACCCTGCTGGCATTTTTATTCAGGGTCCGTCAACCCACCAGGAGTGAGATGCTGAGCACTCCCAATTCCTCTTGACTTGAATGGGAGCTGAGGGTGCTGAGCACCTCACAAAACTCTTCAGCACATCAGAAGACTGGGTTTAGTAGGAATACAAACTTTTCCTGCAGAATCAGAGATTCTGGACTTGATCTGAACTGGATGTAAATCGGTGTAGCTTCACTGAAGTCAATGGAATTATACTGATTTACATCAGCTGAGAATCTGGCCCTGTTTCTGAGTGTCCAGCTCTAACCTAGCCTTCTTTAATGGCGGCACAGTGTAGTGCTGGGGACTCTGTACAGCTGCAGCAAGGAGGGAAGATACAGCTCATTTTTTAAAATCTTTTTTGGAATATCAAACCCGCTTGTCCATTGGGGGGTTCAACGTTCATGAGAAACATAGCGGGCTTGTGCTGCACCTAGGGTCTGTCCTGCTCCCCAGAGACTAGACAGGTGCAGCTACGTCACTGGAGCTCTGCTGGCATAACACCATCGTGTAGACGCAGCCTGCGCTGACTGAAGGGTTTTTTCCATGGAGGTCAATAGAGTCATACCACTGTAAAATTGGTGAAAGACATTATTAGGCCCACAATACCTAGATTCTCCCTAGGGCACCCACTTGGCCAACCTAGCTTTTATGGCACAGGTTTCTTATGGGTTTTTTAATTGAATCCCCCTTGAAAGTAAGCGTGGGGTTTAATTTTCAGAAAAAGTCCATTTGCAAAATCAGACTCTATATGTAACCCCAAAATCTTTCACTAACCTCCAGCTTCATGCGTATTGACCTTCCCAAAAAATAACCTAGCAAAGGTGTGGGGGAAAGTGCTGTGACATTTCCATTCAGCTGAAACCTTCCTGGCCTGATTCTGCCCTGTTTGAATTGGCCTCAGTGGTTCACAGTTATCCAGAGGAAGGAAAAGTGTGGGCCTAGAAGCCCCATTTCAATTCCCCACTGTTCCCACGTACTGCAACAGGAATGGCACAACACACGTCAATACGAAGCTGCATTTTCTGGCTTCCCTTCTATTCTCCATGGACCACACTCCTCCTAACTAACACTTTACCTTCAATGTACTGCAGCAGAGATGGGATCTTTACTACCCACATCTCACCCACTGCTGCATGGACAGTTTGGTGCAGGGCCTTTAGTAACTGCAAGGCAGCACATCCGTGTCCTTCTCTTTCATAAGGGGATGAGGCTACTACCTGTCAATGAGAGAGAAAGAACAGGCTAAGTTTTGTCAGCACAATACCAGTTTGTTCCTGAGGGAGGGAATAGTTCAGAGACTCATTGTGGAGACAATCCAAGAGAGTTGTTGCTTCTACTGCAGTGCCTTCCTGAAGAAGAAAGCATTCTAGCTAGTAGGAGGATGCAGGACAGTGTGTCTCAGGAGAGGCCGGAGAGAGAGAGAGACCCAGTCATACACATTCCTCAGCCTAAGTCAAGCATCTAGCTACAAAACCAATTTGTAGAGTTAACTGTCCCATTCCACAGAAAACCTATTCTCATGGTCTACTCACCAGGAGTCGCGCCAGCAGCCCCTGGGGTGTAGGGAGTTGCACTAGGGAAAGAAACAGAATAGCGTTAATTATGCCAGGCTTTGCAGAGAGTCCTGCTGATGTTCTTCACCTATCCATTTCCAACATGCCCACCAATGTTGAATACAGCTGATAATAATTTGCATTTCCATAGTGCTTTCAGTCTGAGCATCTCAGAATGCTCTACAAACATGTATGAATTCCACCTCATAGCACCTCTGTGAGGTTGGCATGAATTACTCCTTCATTTCACAAGTGGGGAAGCTGAGAGAGAAAGATCAAGTGATTTCCCCAAGGTCACATCCGAATTTTGGTGGCGAGCTGGGAACAGAACCCACATTTCCTAGCTCCCTCCCATGGCCGTGTTGTAATCACAAGACCATCCCTCATTCATTTTAGCCTCCTGATTGCAGATGAGAGAACTGGAGCAGACTGAACCTGTTCATTTCATAGTGCCTGGAGAGAAGAAATGAAAGAGTTTCTCTTATAAACCTCGTCCACTGGAGTCGAGGCAAGCAGCTGCTTCTCCTTCCCGCTGCTTTTTCTCAACCAGTTCCCTCAGGCATCTGCAAAGAGGCTTCAAAGTACCGGTGTACTGAGCTGGCACCACATACTCCAGCAGCCTTGGCCATAACACCTGCAGAGAAGAGCGAGACTGTTCAGTACGGAGCTATTTCCGTTCCCCCACCTCCAGTATCCTGCTGTCTGAATCCCTCCCTGCCATGTAGCTTCTCCTTTGATTCCTCACGGACCCTTCCCTAACCTATCACCTCATCTCTCTCTCCCCATTAGCTCACTCTACCTGTCTGGTGCCCCCTCACTCTGTCTTTTAAAGACACTATCTTGTTTGGTGAGTGCTAGGATATAGATATTCAGGCCTGTCTGCAAAGGCCTGTACTTTAAGAATTTAGGTGTATTCTTATCACTTGGCTAGTTATAGAGGTATAAAAGAAAGAATCAAAATCACTGTCTGCTGGTGTAAGAGCCTTCTCTTACTGTGACAGTCTGAGGCCCTCTTCTTAGGCTAAGGCCTTTGGCTAAGCAGCAGAGGCAGCCATAAGCCAGGAAGCGAACAGTCACATCCTCACATTCCAAACTAGTCACAATGAAATCAGGTGCTATTGGGCTGTTAGGAATACAATCCTGTCCTGATAGTGCCTATCACCTCCAGAGAAAGGGAAGGGCCTAGAAGATGTAAAAGGAAACTTAGTTTGATAGCATCCTGTCTGGCAAGAACTCACTTATCAATACTGGGATGTGAAATCCTCACTTCTGTATTGTCTTGTCATTATCATAGAATATCAGGGTTGGAAGAGACCTCAGGAGGTCATCTAGTCCAACCCCCTGCTCAAAGCAGGACCAATCCCCAATTTTTGCCCCAGATCCCTAAATGGCCCCCTCAAGGATTGAACTCACAACCCTGGGTTTAGCAGGCCAATGCTCAAACCACTGAGCTATCCCTCCCCCCATTATAGTTCCCACTTTGCTATTGTTTGTCTGTATAATCTCTGTCTGGTTCTGTGCTTGGTCCTGTCTGCTGTATAATTAATTTTGCTGGCTGTAAACTAATTAAGGTGGTGGGATATAATTGGGTACATAATCATCTTACAATATGTTAGGATTGGTTAGTTAAATTTCAGGAACATGATTGGTTAAGGTAGAGCAAAGCAGAACTCAAGTTTTACTATATAGTCTGCAGTCAATCAGGAAGTAGGGGGGTGGGGGAAATGGGAACAGGGAATGGGGGTAAGGAAATTGGAATCATGTTTGGCTAAGGGCAGGAATGGGAACAGGGACACAGGTGTAAGGCTCTGTGGTGTCAGAGCTGGGAAGGAGGATACTAAGGAAGGAAACTGGAATCATGCTTGCTGGAAGTTCACCCCAATAAACATCGAATTGTTTGCACCTTTGGACTTTGGGTATTGTTGCTCTCTGTTCATGAGAGAAGGACCAGGGAAGTGAGTGGGTGAAGGAATAAGCCCCCTAACAGTGAGCAATTGGGTTCGCACCCAGAGATGAATCCTCTTTCCCAGCATTAGAGCATTATGGAGATATTTAGATCGTAACATAAGCTTACCCAGAACTTGACAGACCTATATAAGGCACAGTCCCAGCCCCAATATCTCTTCAAATCTAGGATCACCAACTCTACGTTTCAGAAGTATTCATGGGGGATCTAAGGGGAAGTTGTACTCAGACAGTGGAAAGAATTAAGAGACGATCTCTGCAACATGATTCCTTCCAGTTAAGTTGCTTTATATCTTTTCTCTACTGTGAACCGCTTACTCCATGATGAAGGGGTCACATCATCCCTGACATGAATGTGACATGCTGATCCTCCATTATGCTGACTGTGCAGAAGGCTTCCTTGTGGAGGGGTACAAGGAACGTAAGGAAGAACGTCTCTATTTCAAGAAGCAGTAGCAAGAGGTCACTTACTTGGGTCATTCCATTGACTGAGGTGTCCAGACATTGCAGGATGTCAATGCACAGGGTTTGGATCGTGCTTTCTTCCTCAACATCCTGGGTGAGAAGTGTTGTACCCTGCTGTGAGATAGCTACATAGAACTTATTCGCTAGCAGTAAGACACTGGCAATAGAACCAGTGTCCTTCTCTTACAAAGCCATCTTGAGCATTGACCTCTGCCTGCTTTTATACTGCACTGGAAGTGCACAAACGTCTGAAGGGAAGAGAATAATAGAAACTCCGAACTGGTGGGTCAGATCCCAGGCTTAGGAAAACACTAAAATGAAGGGAATGATTCACTGAACACAAAAGAGTTCCCCCAACAGTGTTCAATTTTTTAAAATTTGAAAAACTCTTTCATCTTTTGATCTCTGAGGAAAAACATTCCGATTCTGCCCAGGGGAAATAAATTTGCAGAACCAGGGGGATCCAATCTCTTTGTTCTGATGCCCCAACCAGCTTGGTCATCCTGTGTGTAGTGAGTGTGATTCTATCAATGGGACCAAAACTGGCCTGATGAGAAAAAGCAGCCTTCTTTAAGAGAGATGTGTGTGTGTGTATTGCCACAAGCTCCAACTTTGTAGAAAAGGGGCCAGGCAGAGCTAAGATCTTCCACAACTTACTGTCAAGTTGAACTGTTTATGTTCATACCTATCCCGGATTCAGTCATGGAGCACAAAGTGTCTGGGGCCCGCGGCTGTGTCCATGGATAGAAATACGGATTGAAGAGATTTTTATGCAACCTGCATAACCTGAGTGTTTTGCTGATAGTTTAGGTCTGCTTTGACAGTCACAGAACGGGGCATCGTTCTGTTTTTTGGAGAGTCGATTTAAAACAAAAAGATGTGCTTCCTTGTACAGGAACATTTCACTGAAAAATGGTGTTTTCTGAATGTTCAATGACTCATCAGAGGTTGGAGCAGCATAGATAACTCTGTTAGATGGAAATACCCAGTGTGAGATTCTGGTCTCTGTTACACTAGTATAAATCCAGAGTAACACCACTCAAGTCAGTGGAGTTACCTTGACTTTACACCAATATAACGGATCCGATTCTGGCTCTAATCATTCAGTCCAGCTGTCCTGGAGTCAAAACTCCCACTGAAGTCAAGGGGAGCAATCAGCATGCAAGAATGGTAGGACCGAGTCCTAAGTGTTAAGAACTCTCCTTACCAGTTTGCTGGCGGACACACTGAACTCGCTGAAAACATATGCTACCAGATCCCATGCTGCACAATTCTCCACACTTCCTGAACTGAGCAGTGTCCTGATGAAATGAAGAGCTGCCTTCCTCACCTGCAAGGGTAGAGATTACACACAGCACTTCTTGTTAGCCCTTCTGCCTGAAATAGGAGCTAGGATATGATATGAGAGTCCTTATGCTTTTGATTTTGTCTCCTTGGATTAGAAACATGGATACATTTAACACCGGCAGGAGAATGACATGCCTTCTCTATTCTGCAGTCTCTCATCTGGATCGGAATGAAAGCTCCACCCAGATATCCATTCATCCCATAACACTGAAAAAGTTGAAATAGTTCACTGTTCCACACACAATCTTACCGTAGCATTCTGATCACGGAGAGTGGATTTCACTGCCTTCACAATCAGAAGCTTTTTAACTCTTGTCTCAGGCACTGAAAGATAAGGAGAGGTGTACAGTGCTTCTTTGTTCCACACACACTCACTTTCCACATTGGAATTAATCCTGGATTTCAAAGGGCCCTAGTTAAGAAGATTATCAAGCTTCTCTCCGCTACAGAATCAGTGGGGAAAACATAGGACCAGATTCTGGTCTCAGTTGCACCCATGTAAATCTAAAGTAATTCCATTTCTCTAAATAGTGCCATCCTACTACCATGATGGACATATTATAAAGGAGTTTGATAGACTGAGGTGACTGAAGTTAATCTGTGTTTACACCGGCATAACAGGACTCAGAATCTAGTCTAGAGTGTATAATACTGAGGATTCTCGAGTCAGGAGTATTATTCTATTTTTATCTGATTATTGTTAACATGCATTAGCCCCAAGTTAACTTCTGTATTTGAAGTTGAAAAAGACCTTGACAAATATCTTGGGCTACATTCAGCACTTAGTTGAACCTGTTGATTTCTGTGTGGCCATATGGGAGTAACTTAGGGCAGCATTTGGTCCCTTAGGGGATCTCCAAACCACTGGTGACTGTGTGTTCTAGAGCCTCTGTGCCCCAGTTGCAGAGGTGATGAGTCTGCTGCAGCCCTGCCGTGCCTACAAAGCCTTGGTTCTTTAGCTCAATCTCTAGTAGCTCAAGCTTTTAGCTCTGGATGTCCTCAACTCAACCCTCAGCATGTCGGCCAAGAGGGCAGCTGGCACAGTTGCTCCTGTGTTACTTACAGTCAGCACCAACAATAGCTCTCAGGAAATCTAAAGACGCCACACGAACGGCCTCATGCTCAATCTCCAGCTGCTCGTGTAGAAATGCTAGCAGGTCATCAGGAGAAGAACGGGCTGCAAGGGAAGAAATCACATCCTCACTGTCTGCAGAACTCTTCTTCTTACCGTACCTCACAAAGGTAAGGAAGTTACAAAGAAACCACTGTGTAACTCAGAGTCTCTTCCCCTTACCTAGCAGAAGTACACAATGGAACAGCTCTTGGTGGTTTTCTATGCTGAGCTGCTTAGCTGGAGAACAGATCTGTGGGAAGAAGGGAAATGGTGAAAGAAAAACTAATCAGAAGCAATGGAAAAGAAAAATGTTCAATTCATTTCTAAGCTTCCACTTCCTGCTTGTCCAACTAGAGGTCTGAACCCCAGGGAGATGGTCCTGCATGCACAGCAAGACTCCAAGACAATGACCAATACATTAGATAAGAGAAGCTAAAGTGTTTTGAGCAGCAGAGCTGACCTAATCAAGATACAGCCACAGTTTTTACTTTACAACTCTGACTCCCCCTGGTAATCGGCTTATGGTGAAATCGCTTTACAAACTGAGCTGGATAGTAGCTAAGAAAATGAGACCGCTCCCTGCTTACTCTTGAGCCTGCAGAAATCAGTAAGGCATGAGGAGGTCCCCAGGCTCTGCACGATCATTCCATTGATTTTTTAGTGTTAATATGTTTCAGATCTGCTGTGCCTAAGCTCAAGGGATCCAAGCAAAACCACCCCTCACCTGGTTGTGCAGAGCACTGCAGATGGCTTGAAACTTCCCTTTAGGTAGAGGGATCTTATATTCAACAGAGACCTCCAAGAGCTGGCTCAGACTCTGCAACAGAGGGCGAAAGTCAGATGGTGGGCACACAAAGGAGCCATATGTAGTGACTGAAGCAGATTCAGGGGATTCCTAGATTCCAAGGCCAGACCGGATTCTTGCCATCATCTAGTCTGACCTCCGGTCGGTATGACACAGGCCAGAGACCTTGCCCAGAATAATTCCCAGAGCAGAGCTTTTAGAAAAACATACCAATCCTGATTGAAAAATCGTCAGAATCTGCCTCGGCCCTTGGTAAATGGCTCTAATGGTTAATTATCTCACCATTAAAAATGTACGCCGTATTTCCAGTCTGAAAGTGTCTAGCTTCAGTTTCTAGCCATTGGATCAAGTGACACCTTTCTCTGCTAGACAGAAGAGCCCATTAGATAATAGGAGTCCCTCATGTAAGATATTATAGACTGTAATTAAGTCACCCTGTCACAGGATAGGTCCACCCCGTCAGGGTGGTATCAGGTTGAGAAGGAATTGAAGTAGATCTGGAGCGGCCCAACTGGCCTAGTCTCCCTAGCCACCACAGCAGTCCGGGCTCCTAGGGCAGCATCGCCTAATGGTCGGGATCAGTGCAGCAGCCCTTGGGTGAGGGACCGCGGCCCAACAGCCTGAGTCACTTGGGCTGCCCTTCTCGGGATGGCAGTGCGGCCTAGTGGCCAAAGTCAGTAGACCCACCCTTGGCTGCAGGGCAATGCGGCCTAGTGGCCAGAGTCGATAGAACCACCTTTTGCGGCAGGGTAGTGTTGCCTAGTGGTGAGCCCTTCTCCACTGGGTCCTACCTATTGCACAGGGTCCCAGCCCAGGGCGCAGGGGTATCTGCCACCAACTCAGCGGGGATCCTTCCAAAGCATGCTGAGTCAAGCCTGCTACCTCAACTGAATCAATGCTTCATCCACCTAGGCTGCTTCCCACCCGTTCTTCCGCAGCTGGGAGTCTCAGGGATTCTGGGGTCTCTCCTCCATCTCTGGCATTGGGTGGCTGGGGGTCAGCTGCAGCCACAGTCCGGCTGGCCTCTGAATCCTGGAGCACTGGCAGTCTCTCTGCAGGAGCCTGCAATGCGCCTCTGCTCCCTTTGGCAGCCATCCCAGCCTGAGCTGAGCGGCTCTCTTTTGTATCCTGGGTCCAGCTGAAGCATGCCGAGCAGAGATGAGGGGGCATGACCTCCTCGGCCCACAAAGCATGATTAACCCCTGCTGAACCAATGCGGGGTAGGTAAACCCCATCACACACCCTTTTACTTTCTGTGTATTAAACTAAATAGATTGACTTCCTTGATTCTCCCTCTGTAGGGCATATTTTCTAATCCTTTCGTCACTGTGGCTCTTCTGTCAATTTAGCAACACCCTTTTTGAATTGTGGGCACTAGAACTGGACACAGGATTCCAACAGTTGTCAGACAAGTGCCAGATTTAGAGGTAAAATAACCACTGTGCTCCTCCTTGAGATTCCCCTTTTGATGCATCCCAGCTTTAGCTTTTTTGGCCACAGCATGAGTTCATGTTCAGCTGATTATGCCCCATGACCCCCAAAATCTTTTTCAGAGTCACTGCTTCCCAGGACAGCATCCCCCATCATGTATGTGTGGCCTAAATCCCTTGTGCCTAGACGCATACATTTACATTCAGCCGTATTTAAAGGCATATTGTTTCTTTGTGCCCCGTTTGCTAAGTGATCTAGATCACTCTGAATCTGTGAGCTGTCCTCTCCATTATTTACCACTCCCCCATTTTTATCTCATCTGCCAACTTTATCGATGATGATTTTATGTCCTCTGCCAGGTTATTGATTAAAAAAAAGGTGAAAATCTAATTCCTTCCTGCATCTAACACACTTTTCTCCTTTGCTGCTTGAAGTTTCCAGAATGTCTCGGATGCCATCTACATACTTTCCTATGTTTACACAGTTGTGTAGTGCCCTGATGCTATCAAACAAGTCCATGATACATTGGTTCCCTCCAAATCATGGGTATTTCAACCCCCAAAGTGACCACATACTCCGTACTAGAAAGCTTCAACCAACATAGACGGGGAGTAAATATCACTACCAAGAAGTTATAGCTGTCTCATGACTTCATTTACAACTGTGTAGCCCCACTGAAGACAGAATATGGCCCCTTACTTCTCGCTCATGTGGTACTGAGGGTGGATGAAATAGAGAGACAAGGCGAGTGAGACAATATCTTCAATTAGATTATCACACCCACCTTGTCGCTCCAATATCTTGGACCAACATGGCTACAACAGCACTGCATAGAACGGTAGATGAAACAGACAGGCAATGAGTTTATATCTATCTAGTTATGCAGTGCAAAGCAATGACCCTCAAGCCTCCTTGTTATTAATTTTCAACCATTGACAGTTGACTTGGTACCGACCAGAGACAACATATGGTAGCCCCTGCTCTGAGGAGCTTATGATCTAAAAGAGAGACACAGAGTTGACAAGATGTTTTGGGAAATCACAAGGAGAGAGTATCTTGTTGTGCAGGTGTTTTGTTTTTTTATCTCCTTCTCCTCCTCCCCAGGAAACAGAGGATGCTTTTCATCAGAGGCAGTTACCTACAAATCTTGTTGCCTGGGTCACCATGTGTATAAAGCCAGAACTTGTGTGCATATTTATTATCTAACAAGTCACTATCTAGACCAGGAAACCCCACTGGTAGCAAATTCCTCCTGCAGTTCACACATGCACACACAGAGACAGTTACCTTAATGAGTGGTACCTCACCTTGGTGACGTGAAAAACATCAATTTCCTCCTTATATTGCTCAAGGAGCCATGAGATCTCCTTAAATATTGGATTTTGTGGCTCCTTTTTGTGTAGTAGGATGCCCATCATGGGACCAAGGGCTTTGATGATGGCCTGCTTGAGCTGCATAGATGAGACACAGAATTTATGTTCCTATGAATTCATTCAATATCTTCCAATAGGCACACCTTTTCTGCTTCTAATGAGTGCAATTTCCCTTGTTCCACTGTCGGAACGGTCCTATCCCAATATTTCCTGGTAAAGAACCAGGACTCGTAGGGTTGGTGTCAGGATTATATTCTAATGCACCTCACAACTAGAGCAGGTAAAATATTTCCCCAGATTAATATGCATTCTAGGCCAACTCATCCCTGCTGTAACTCCACTGGGGCTGAATGGACTTAGACCAGGAATTAATTTAGCCCACTATCCCGGGTTCATCTGCACATTAGGTGCACAAAACTAGAATCCATGTACACTAGGTACAGACCGAATTTCCATGAAGTGGTGACATTATAAACGTATGGGTTTTCGATGTTTTACATGACACTCTGTTCCATCCAAAAGGACCTACCATTAAATGCCATCATCACAAAGAGTGCCAGACACACAGAATGTAACATCAGAACAGAATGTAAGCTTTAGAAAGTCAGCAATTCTCACCTCCAGCTCCTCACAGGTCAGCCAGTTGCTGGTCACATGACAATATAAAGGAAGAATTTGACTGCAGAATCGTGATTCACCCATTCTGGGGAATGAGCACTTTTCCCAGTTCATAAAATATCCATTCACTGCCCTTGAGCATTTTTCCAGAACTGCACGGAAGGAGAGAAGACAGGCAATGTGAAAAGGACATAGTAATAATGAGGAGAAGTTGCTTTCTCAGAGAAGACACCCAGGCCTATCGTTTACTCCAATTCCATGGCAGCTCCTATCAGGACTAGATGCTGAAATCCCATATCAATTTGGAGCTATTTCTCTTTCCCCCATTCCATTTCTTGTTTCTTAAAAGGCTTTTTGCTTTGTACATCTCTCCATCTTTTTTCAATTACCATCATTTGAAGACTCGCGTCCTCTGCAGTTGTTGTTTATTCAACCCGAACACTGTATGATTTCATCTTGAGTTACAGTTTGTCTGAAAGATGTTCAGTGCCCCTAACTGCCATTGGCTTTAGTGGGATTTGAAGGTAGTGGGGAGCACTTTGCCCTAAAAGTCGGTGTATCTAGTGTCCTTGCTAAGAGGAATTAGGGCCCAATCCTGTTCTCTATGAAGTGGATGGCAAAATTCCCATTTCCCTCAAGGGCACAGGATTAACCCCTTACTGAGCATCACCTGAAAAGCAAAGGAAGAGAGAAGTGGAGAAGAAGAGAAGACAGAGAAAGAGGGTGAAAAGAGATGATGATGATGATTGATGATGAAGAAACTAAGGAGAGAGAATGGGTGGAGGAGTGGGAAACAGGGGATTTTTAAATGTACAGTAATGAAATCTGCTCCCTTCACCTCCTCCCCCAGGAGCCTCCTGGCAGAGGGGCAGCTTCAGCCTTTGTGTCTGTTTATTTTAAACGATATGCGTGAGTCACAAAGGGCCTGAACTTACAAATGCTCAGCACCTCCTGCAAAGTAAGGAGCATTCTCAACTTCACTGAGTGCCACGGGAGCCAAGGAACGCAGCACCTGGTGCAATCCAGGGAAGGGAGCACAGTTCAGGGCCTGTTTGCAGACTTGCTCAGTCACTTAAATCTGTACCAAGACCCCCTAAATATCCTGGCTGGGATGATTTAACTGGGAATTGGTCCTGCTTCGAGCAGGGGGTTGGACTAGATGACCTTCTGGGGTCCCTTCCAACCCTGATATTCTATTCTATGATCCATTTGGAGCACCTACAGGAAGTGCTGGCACTTACCACCACAAAATGCTTGTCTCATCCTGCTGTCCTCGACTAACTCCAACATGGAGATCATGACGTTCAGGATCATTCCCACAAAAGGGATACACTTAAGTGCTGCAGAGAAAGACCAGAAGAGAAGGAAGACAGACAATCAGCTGCTCTCTGCCTTCTTACAACACACTTAGAAACACTGTGGGGCAGGATGCTATGGGCTCCGAGGCCATTGGCGCTGCGTAAGCAGAGCAGAATGGCTTTAAAGCAGCCATTGAAAGCCAGTGGGGGATTCACCCTGAAGAGGGGAATCCTCCACAAGTGTACAGCTGTGCCCAATGCCCAACTCACTCCCAGAGTAAGGGGAGAGAGCACTGGGGCGGGATGGGAAGTGGGGTGGAGAAGAGCTCCACTAGACCTGATCTTCCACTCATTCCCATCCTTCAGGTACTTCACTCAGGGGCATAAGTTAGAGCTTGCACCTCCGGCTGGATCGCTCATGATCTGGAGGCCAGAACTAGCAACAGCAGTTAATCTTGTGTTTCTACACACACACTCAAACAGAGCTCTGTTTAGCGGTAACATTTTTAGGTAGAGAGATAATCCCCTGTCCTTAAATGAAAAACAATCACTTTGAAAGAAAAGAGGGAAGTGACCATACCATAGGCGGATGACAGGTTGCCCAACGTAATGAAAATAAACTCCTCAGGCAGCTCCAGATGATATATCAGCTCTAATATGACATCACTGAAATAGCAGCGTGCCAGAGTCACTAAGGTGTTGCTAGCTGCCACTTTTAGTTCATTTCTTGCTTCCTAAAAACAAAAACCAAAAGAGAGAGACTGAGGTGACTGAAGCCGGTTGCACTAGCCAGAGTTGGTTACATGAGTCAAGTCCTTATTTCTGTGCACAAGTTGTGAATGAACCAACCCAACTTTCTGAGGGTAGAGTCATTCGTCATAAATATTCCTTGAGTCACTTGGCTAAACAGTTTTCAGCCTTTGAGTTGCTTGCAAGCTGCTTCGTTAGCCTATTCACTGTTAGCTACTTGTGGTGGGTGACTGGTCACCATAGTCACATGATATTTTCCCTGCCCTTCCCTGAGGCGGTAAGTGAGACACAGACTGGGCAGCTTCAAGATATTCCGAGAGCTTTCCTGGAATAAACTGTCCCCCAAAAGAAGGCTGACTTCCTTTGGAACAAGAGAGGGATTTTTCCATGGGGTTTCCTGCTGGCAAACTAGATTCTAAATCCAATGCTGCTTCTTTTGGAGATAGCTCAGATTCTGTCTGTCTTGGGGCTTTATACTGCCACTTATCGCTACAGTATCAGAGCGCCTTCCCCATAAAATCAGTATCAATAATGAAATCCTGAGTAGACTTCGGGAAAGACTTGCTCCTTAAGACACCATAGGCCTGTCTCTGGGTCTGAGATCATGTGTCTCAGGTCCTGATCCTGCAAAGCACTTCAGCACATGTGTAACTTTCAGCATATGAGTTGTCCCATCTTATGCATGTGCACAAGTGCTGTCTAGGACCTGGGCTTTGGTCTGGAGGAAGGTGTGGGCCTCTAACAGAAGAATACATTTTCATTTCAGTATATAGTTTATCCCCCCAAAAGAGAGTTTGAATGAGTTAAAGCTTTGGATCCTTTGATTGGTATCTCGGGAGAACTAACTTACCTGAGTCTCTCTCATGTGGTTTGAGGCTAGTGTAATTATTTTCTTCAGAAGCCTTCTCTCCAGGCCCTGGGTGTCCTGCTGTAAGACTTTCTCCAGGACACAGTAAATGTCTACTCTGTTTTGCTGGGGACAAAACATAAAAGAAAAGAATTGGGAAAACTCTTTCTTGCCGACCAGACAGCAATGTGGCTAATAAGCCCCTGCCCTAATTGGTGGCTTAATTGGTGTAAAACGTGCCCGGCCCTCCACAAGCACCGCATTGAGCAGCGCTTCAGAAGCAGCCGAGCAACTGACATCGTTTCATCTTCCTGGAGAGAAAAGAGCCAGAGGAAGCGCCCTTCACTGCCCCCTTCTCTAGTTTCATTTATTCAGAACAAACAATAAAAATGAGCACCTTGCCCTTGCTCTAGCCACTCCAGGCAGAATTTGTAAATGTGGAATATAAAATACCCAACTCCTGCAGTAAGTCCTCAACCGCTCCCAGGGGCAATGAGCTCTGCCGTTAGATCTTCACGGGAGTGGGTTTCTGAGTGGGGGTGGAGGGACACATGTGGACAGGGGGTGCCAGGACCCACGGGTGTGCAGGAACACATGGAGACAGGGGCAGATTGCCTTACTGAATGGGAGAGGTTAGGGGTCAGACAGGGTCTGCATGGGGGGAGCTGCCTAACAATTCCTTCCCGCCCCTCCCAAAAAAACTCTTCCATACTTTTCCCACCCATACCCAGCAACGCTCCAAGTTCACACCCAGGCTCCTTCCCAGCAATTTACTTCCCTCTCCCTCAGCTCCTCCATTACCCCTGACTCTACCAAGCCTTTGCACTGCGCCTAAGGGGTGCAAGAAATATGGTTCTGTATTGAGTTTAAATGAATTATTACTTTGAGTTCTGTATTAACATGCATAGTAAGGAATCAGTTTGTCAAAAAAACATTTCCTGAATCCTTTTTGTTGTCTGTATTCAAACAGACATACTTGCTGACAGGTATTTTGAAATAAATAACCAAAAATAATTTTAACGGGTGTAATTATATTGTATTATTTTGACAAACAAAATATGCAGAATTTTGCAGAACTTCTAAAATATTGTACGCATCATTTTTATTTTTTTCTTGCAGAATTCCCCCCGTAGAAAATATATAGATAAGGGTCCCTTCAATGCTATAATCTCAATAATATGTCATCATAATAAAGGAGTGTTGGCTAGGATTTAGAGCAGGGAGTCAGTTCACTTGGGTTTTATTCACATTCTTTGACTAACTTGCTAAGTGGTGTTGAGCAAGTTACTTAATTCCCTGTGACAAGTCATCCGTACATGAGGATAATGCTTCCCATTCTCACAAGGGGGCTGTGAGTCTTAATTCATTAGTATTAGGGAAGTGCTTTGAGATTTTTGGATGAAGATGCGAAAGAAGGGCAAAGTATTATTAGAAGAGATTACTGCTAGTCCGATCGTGTACTTTTACTGTCTACAGCCCATGTACTCCACTGTGTGTAAAAGGACAATGCTCTCTTTATAGAGCATTATATCATCCTGATCTGTAAGAACAGCATTTTGCATGATGAGTTTACGCCTGAGGACAGAAGGGCGAATACTGATTCTCCTGATGGTGCGCCAAGCCAAGTTCTACACTGAATTATCCCCGTGCAGTCCCCTGTACCCCCATGAAGTCAGGCAGAATTTGGTGTGGACACCTGGAAAGCGGATGTAATTTCATGAAACTGCCCTACCTCATCCTTTTGCAGTTTCTCGAGCAGAACTGTCAGAACAATAGCCAGCTTGGTCTCGGCTATAAAGGCAATCCTGAGGGCAATTTTGCCCTTATCTTGATCATCCATATGTGCCAGGAGGGAGACAACCTCATTATAAACACCTGAAATTAAATAAAAGGATAGCAGAAATTGGTGCTGGCCTCTTTAATTCACTATCCAGTCAAGATTCTGCAGGAGCCCCAACACTGTGAGAAGTAGACCTGGGAATCGTGGAAATCCTCTTCCTTCCTCCTCATGACCAGGTTTGTTTGCTGAACTACCCAGTGTGCTTGGGGGGAAATCATAATGAAGCAAATTTGCTCCTTTCAAGTAGATCCCCCCATAAAATAATCTTCCTTTCCCTCTTTACTGTCAATTGATGAGTTTTGATAGCATACAGAGTAATAATTTAACTCTAAACCAAGAAATAGAGCTAAAGTTAAGCACATGCTTAAGAGTTTTGCTTAGTCAGGGCCCCATTTTCAAAAATCCTGAGCACCCAGATGTACCTATTGGCTATGCTGGGAACTTTTGGGGCTCGGTATCTCTTGAAAATCAGGCCACTGTTGGAGAGCTCAGTATGAATTTAGAAGCCTAACTTTAGGCCCCTTGTTTTGAAGAAAGCCTTTAATCTTCTTTTATGGTAGTTTAAATACTTGCAGAGAAGACTCATGGAACAGAGTTCATCCAGTTCATAGAATATCAGGGTTGGAAGGGACCTCAGGAGGTCATCTAGTCCAACCCCTTGCTCAAAGCAGGACCAATCGCCAACTTTTGCCCCAGATCCCTAAATGGCCCCCTCAAGGATTGAACTCACAACCCTGGGTTTAGCAGGCCAATGTTGAAACCACTGAGCTATCCCTCCCCCCTGTACAGTTGCCTGTAGAGGTCATAAAGGAATTCCCCCGCTCCCCCCCCACCCGCATGCACAATTGGCGAGGTGTACGCTGTGAGTGGGGTGGGGTGGGCTGAGTCCCTCCAACCTTCATCTGAAGCGTCAGGGATTGACCATAGCAGGAGATGGGACACCTGGTAGGGTGGACCAGTGCTCTAAGATGGTTCAGAGAATCTGTTTCCTTAGCTGTCCTGTTCACATGCTCAGGGTCCAACTGATCTCCAGAGTTGTGGGTGGGAAGGAATTTCCCCCTGGTCGGATTGGCAGGAACCTTTGAGTGGGAGGATGGGGCACTGATCACCTGCTAGGATAATCTGAGTATATCTGACCTAATCAATTCTCGACCATTGCAAGGGCCTCAGGCATTGGTGGAACCTCAGTCTCTCCTGTCCTCTGCCGATGGCACACAACAGTTTTGTCTCCTACAGACTGAAATGTTTTTGGGGTTTTGGGGTTAAAGACAAGTTTTGGGGTTCAGGTAGTGTTGCTAGGTGAAATTTAGTGGCCTGTGAAATACAGGAAGTCAGACTAGATGATCTAATGGTCCCTTCTGGCCTTAAACTCTAGGAAACAATGAAATAGCTAGTGTATGAAAAAAACCAGGATTTGATCTCCCATGTATCTCTTCGCTCTGGGCAGAAATTCTACAGGAGACTTAATATTTCACAAGAAATCTGAAATGCCGTATTTATCTGTCTCCATTGTAACAGCATTCCAAGCATGAAGGAGGAACTAACAAGATTTCCCCTTCCCAGGAAAGACTGCCCATCCGTTATGCAAATTGCATCCTTCAGTTGTAACACCCAGATGCAAACGGAATCATAACTGTAACCTACACTGCCCATCCGTGTGGGATGAGGAGCACTAGTGTTGCTAAGAAATGTGACCCCCATGGTTTGTTCTCTTGCATTTAAGATATTAGCAGAGCTTCATTTAGACAGCCAGAGGAGAAGTCCTTCTGCCTTTTTTGTTCTAACTTCCCCTCTCTCTGATGGAGTTGGCTCCATGGATGCAGAAGACACAAAATGAGGGCCCATAACAAACATAAAACAACTGGGAGAAAAGAAGGAAGACCTCCCCCATAACATTCCCTAGAAACTCAGATTCTCAGGAAAGTTTCCAGGTCCAGAGGCTGTAGGCCAACTCCTCAACTGGTGTAAATCAACACAGCTACAAAGAAGTCAACAGAGGGACACTGGTTTCCAGCAGCTGAGGTTCTGCTCATACAAAAGGAGAACATTACAGCTAATCTGTATGCCTATGCTTTCTAAATGTGTGTGTGAATATAGAATGGATATAGAGAATACAATGCTGACCCTTACCTCTGTCGGTTACCTCCTGATCACTCACAAATTTATTCATGTTTTAATCTTTCCTCAACACTTCCTCCAGTCCTTTCTCCAAAGAGCTCCAGTACTGATAGGCAGCTGGCCTCTCAGGCTGTCCTGTCCTGTCCAGGATAGCCAGTTCAGATTATGCAAGCACTATTATGACATCGCTGTGACTGTGACATAGCACATAAACTGCTGCTGACCAGGTAGGTGCTGTGATGACATGGACAAGAGCCTCAAAGGGATTTAGGCTCCTAACTCGCACTGAAATCAATAGATGTGAGGAACCTAAATACATTTCAATATCTGGGCCCATCCATGTACGCAGTCCAATAGGTGGCTAAATTTGCTCCAGTGTAGAATTTCTCATTCGCTCTAAATCATTTTGAATTTTGGTTCCGTCCCTCTCTCAGTTTGCCACACTTTCCAATATTGGTTTTATTGGAAAATCTGCTCCTGGTTGAATGGATAGAAAATAAAAGCACCGAACAAAGAAAGAGAAGAAACTGCCTTGGAGAATGCACAGTGACACTTGAGTGTGATTGGTTGGTTGCAATGCACAGTGACACTTGAGTGTGGGTAGTTGGTTTCCTTTGCTTTTTAATTCGGTTGATTAAAAAGCTTGATGAAATCTTATTGGACTGTATTACAAATATTGATTTTATATTGTTTTACAATGAATTGAAATTTATTCTTCATTTCCATGTCCCGCCAAACAAATCAACTAAATTATTTTTTGTTGTGTTTAATACAGTGTGGTGTCATATGTATGGCCATAGGTAGAGGCCACACTTGATTTTGGAGATGATGTTGCCTTCAAAGCATTCAGAGTGATGACACTCTTTGCAGTAAACCATATGGAAAAAGAATTCCAATGACATGTGTCCTTTGCTATGTATAAGTGATTTTGTGCCTTACCCTTTCTGATTTTGCCCTTACACGGACACACTATTCTTTTGTACTCCTCCTTAGTAATTCGTCCATGTTTCCCCATTTTGTAGGATTTCTTTTTGATTTTCAGGTCATTACAAAACTTCTGATGGAGCCATTGGCCTCTTACTATTCTTCCTGTGTTTCCTTTGCATTGGCAGTTGTGCCTTTAATATTGTCTCCTGGAGGTTAAACTGCCAGCTTTCCTGAACTCCTTTATGCCTTAGACGTTTTCCCCATGGGTCGCTACCTACCAATTCTATGAGGATGTTAAAGTCTGCTTTTGGCAGTCCTTCTCCTGCCATTCTCATTCCTTCCTTTCCTTAGAATCATGAAACCTATCCTTCATGATCCCTTTCACCCAAATCACCTTCCACCTTCACATTCACCACCAGCACCTCCCTGCTGGTCAGAATCAAGTCTACAGTGGCTGTCCCCCCGCTTACTTCCTCCATTTTCTGAAACAAAGCATTGTCCCCAGTACATTCCAGGAACTTATTGGGTAATTTTGAGTTTTACCATATTCCTTTTTCAGCAGATGTCTGGGTAGGTAAAGTCCCCCATTACGATCAGGATTTGTGTTTTGCATATTGCTGTTGTTCATTCTAGAAATGCCTCGCCTCCCTCCTCTTCCTGATTTGGTGGTCTGTAATAGACCCCCTACCAGGACCTCACCCCTGTTTAGTCCCTCTTTTATCTTTACTCAGAGACTTTCAACTGGTCTGCTTCTCACCTCCTTCTGGACCTCAGAACAGGTTTACAATGCAATATGTCCTCTCTTTTTTTTCCTGCCTGTCCTTCCTCAACAAGCTATAGCCCTCTATACCAATAGTCCAGTCATGAGATTTATCCCATCAAGTATCTGTGATGCAGTTAAGCTCAGTTAAGATTCATGTACTAAAACTCCCAGTTCTTACTGCTTATTCCCCATTATTATTACTCCTTGCTTGTGTGTACAGACATCTAAGATGTTAAGCGGATGCCCCCATGGATTTCCCTCTTGTTTCTCCTGTAATTCTACTGCAATTTTCCACATCTACTTCTCCCCACACAGCTAGTTCTCTATTAAGGCCACCTTTTTTTACCTGGTGGCTTTTTTCACCTGCCCCCTCTGAACTTAGTTTTAAGCTCTTCTCCTGAGGTTGGTGAGTCAGTGCATGAAGATGTTCTTCTCCTTCTTGGTCAGACGGACCCCATCTCTTCCCAGCAAACCTCCTTCCTGCAATAGCATCCCATGGTAGAGGAAGTCAAAGCCTCCCAGAGACCCATCTTCATAACCCTATTCTGTGGGCATGCCTACCATTGAGTATGTATTGAGCAGAAAGAACACTCAGTGCAGGAGACAAGGGGACTGAGTTAAACTGCAGATGTCAGGTTCACATACTTCCATTTACCGTGACTAATCTCTTAAGCTAGTGGGGATGGCCACGCTATAAAAATATTTCTGGAGATCAGCATGTGATTATTTGTATTGCAGTACTGCCTCACAGTCCCAGTCACAGAGCAGGATCCCATTGCGCTAGGACCTGTACAAACAGAGAACAAGATGGTCCTTAACTGTCATTAATTAATTAACACATCTTAACAGCACAACAAACAGACAAGAGGATAATAAAGCAAGCAAAAGGCCCCCTTTGACCAGGTACCAGCAGATAACTAATATAGTGCTACCTATTTCGGGAACTTTCTTCCTGAGTTAGGGTCTGATGTGACTCAGCCCCTGTTCCATGCCATTGTGTAAACTGGGGACTCGTACATTTGCACAAGATGGAAAGTATCCAGTGGCACACAGCTGAGGCCTACTCCATTTTTAGTACATAAACAGCAGGCCGCTCTGCAAGAAGCTAAGGGCATGTTCAGCACAGAGAGTTTGCCTGTCTCTGTGCTGGTGTTCTGCACCCCTCACAGTCTACACCTGGCTCCATAAAGTCGGGCCTTTCAAAAATGCAGCATCAGGTAGGAGCATAAATAATTGTAAGAATGCTTGCTCATTGCAGCTGTTAACATCCGGGCAAGGCATCCACATATAAGTCCACTACGGATGGACCAGTGATGGGAAGAGTGTTCATGCATGTGACAAGTAACACCATGAACTATGTCATGCCACAGAACAAATTAAGATCAAGAACAGAACAAGAGTATGTGTGGCAAAACCATGACAAACACTGTGCAGGCATCAAGGAGCTCATAAATTAGCACATCATCACCCCAACACTGCCTCAGCTTGACTTAGAGCTTGGGCAACAGTAGACCCTCAAAAGGAGGAGGCCACAGCTTTACACCCATGGTCACTGTGATGTTAACTGGCTGCATTTGACAAGAGCTGGATCAGAGGTTGACTTTGAGTGTATTTACAGGGGGCAAGGTTTTCACAACACAAGCCTTGTGCACACACGCAAATAGTGTTCTGCAGCAGTGCAAGTTGAGCTGCAGCAATGAGCAGCGGGATCCTGCTTGGGCTCGTAATTCATACACTTCTCTCACTAATGAGGATCAACAGATTAACCCATACTGAATGCAGCTTGACAATATACCATCACTTAAAACACATTACAGTCAGAGAGGATGATAAATATTCCATTTATACACATTATGTACAAAGCCCAAAATGACTGAGGATGCAAGAAAACAAAGCTGGTAAATACAGAAAATGCATTTGTCATAAATATAAAGGGAAGGGTAAACCCCTTTAAAATCCCTCCTGGCCAGAGGAAAAATCCTCTCACCTGTAAAGGGTTTAGAAGCTCAAGGTAACCTCGTTGGCACTTGACCAAAATGACCAATGAGGGGACAAGATACTTTCAAAAGCTGAGAGGAGGGAGAAAAAACAAAGGGTCTGTGTCTGTGTCTGTCTGTCTGAAATCAGTGGAAGCTAGGAGCCTAAATACCTACTGTAGAATTTGACCCAATAACAACAATAATAATAATTTGCATTTCTAGAGAGATTTTCTTCTTCAAAGCATTTTACACACATGTTTTCTAACTCTCTGCTTCAAATAGAAGCCATTATTGACAGACAATTATATTTTTCCGTCACAGCACAGACAAATAGGAGAGTGAAGAGAATACAGTTTATTAATGGGATTTTAAGCAGGTTCTTGTATGGAAAAAAAATTAAAGATCCAGCACTCAAAAGATGACTCTGCTTAGCTGTGTGCCTTGTGGCTTAAAGCAGAATTCCAAGAACATTACTTTGCTTTTTGAAATGGTTTCTCAATTAATGACAACTCAAAATATCTGCTTCCACCTAGTGGTGCGGGTTTGCATAACGTGTGTTGTTTGTATTCCCTGTTTTCGATATCTTTGCCTAAAAGATAAAATACATCAGAATCTACTGAGACAATTCACACTTCTGCACAAAGCCACAACAGCACTAAGAATGTATATCTTTGTTAGCAAATAGGATCATTAGGGAGAAGGAAAAGGATAATCTCAGAAAGAGGCTCTCTTTCTCCTTCACTTTATTCTATCTAGGTTTTTCTACTGTTCTCATCAATGAAGTATCTGAGTAGCTTCCTCTAGTACATTAATAATATGACTCACATCTGTCATGGTAATATCTTTTATTGGACTAACTTCTGTTGGTGAAAGGAGTGCACAGAGTTCTCCTTCAGGTCCTTGAAAGGTTATTTCTTTCACCAACAGAAGTTGGTCCAACAGAAGATATTACCTCAGCTAGGGTGACCAGATGTCCTAAGTTTATAGGGACAGTCCAGATATTCGGGGTTTAGGCGCCTATCAATCCCACCCCACCCCCATCACGATTTTTCATACTCACTATCTGGTCACCCTATCCCTCACGCACCTTGTCTCTCTAATAGCCTCGGAATGACATGGGAGTTTGTTCTCCTGTCACAGACTGTCCCCTGAGAAAGCTCTATCTACTGCACAGACAAGCCTCATCCTTAGAGTAGAACACTTCATGGTGCCTGAGAAATAGGCCCTGTCAGCCACACCCCTAATCCCAGGGATTTACCTGATATTTTAGATATACTGGGCCCTGGCCACTGAGCCCCTGGAAGAGAAGGACTGCGACCTGGAACCTGACTTGATGTGTTCACGTTGCAGAAGTATGTACACAGTGTCGGAAGGCAAACAACAAACAACACTTCAATGGTCACTGAATGAGGGGCCTGTGAAAAAAAATACTACCATTGTGCAATTCAAGACTGTGTCAAAATGCACGTGCACAGTACTCAGACTCCCTGAATCCTGGCATTTCTGAACTTTCCATTGCTCAGTTTTGCAAACTTACTAATTGTTATTTTCATGCAGATTTTTATGTATTTGTTGGGCGTCTAAAGATATAAAAATACAGACATCGGTTCATATCATTGTCGTGCAAACATCCCCATTTCATTGTTTGTTTTTAAAGAAAAAAGTACAGGACTAGGTTCTGGCAATTTCTGTATTGAGCTGTAAAGAAAGATATTTTTAAGGGTTTTGAACTGTCGAAACAGAGGCACAGAGATTGTCTCACACAGGGAGGAGTGGGTGATGCAGTGCACACTTTCCCAAGCCAGCAGAGCTGCTGGACCCCAAGAGATTCCCCCTCTATTCCTGAGTCAACCTTTGCCAGAAGCAAGCAGACAGAAGGACAAAAGTAGTTCTCCATTTTAATAAAGGCTCTTGTAACTTCCTGGGTAAACTGGTCCCTTCCATTCTTTAGCTGACTATTACTCAGGCTCTTTTCTTACTGGCAAACTTGAATTTTGATTTTTCTACGTCATGGCCAGTCTTTATCGTCTCTCTTGTAAACTTGAATATGCCAATCTCTGAGACGACATACTTTCTTGTTTTTTCCTGATTCGGCAATCATAGCTTTGGGGATTGAGCTCCCATTTAAGGTACTTTTAATGATGACCCCCAGTCCTTTATTTCATCTATCAGGATGTTCAAAGAGAGCAGCTACTCTTCACTGAACGCCACTGCTCTGACTTTGGATTCCCTTGTAGAATGTGTGGGGCTGGGGTAGTTGTCTCAGCTGGATTCTTAATCCAGAGGAAAGACGCTCTCCCCTGTTCAATCAAGATCAGGAATGGCACATAGATTTGGGAGAAAAAGTACATTTTACTTTTACTCTATTTTCTTATTTCTCAAAAGGAACAGTACAACAAAGATAAAAACATTGTGAATAATCAATATAGGTATTGATGTATCTCGTCTGAAATGGGACAGCTGCTCTTCTACTCTCGGGATGGATGCTATATCAATAGATAAGATAAAAAGACAGGCCTAACTGAGAGACTGAACCCATAGGAGGGCCAAATTCTGCTCCTCCGTTACATGAGTATGTCGCTCCCCGACTAGGACCCAAATCTGTGTAAAGAAGAGTAAATCTGGTCCCAAGGGAGTATCGAACAACTTCCAAACTGTATAAGAAGGGTGGATGAGTCTAAACTATAAAGACAGTTCCAAATATGGACTGCAGTTCAGGAAAGCAGCCTTATTCATCCGAGCATATGAATGATGTAAGAAAATTCTGAAAATGTGGATCTTAGATCATGGTCATAATTTAAAAAAATTAATTGACACAGCGGACACCATTCACATTTGAAACATAAAGTAGCTTAAAACTGTCCTAGCTTGAAGTGGTGTGAAACTGCTTCAGGAAATGAGGTCCTCTTACAAGTGTAGATGTGAGGTTGCATATGTGGTAAAGCCATGTATACAGAATACATGCTGATCTTAATCCTACAAATTTCCTAAACACTATACAGAATATCTAATTGCTTATTTTTAAATCCTAATCAGAGGAAAATTAAAATGATTTGTGCAAATAATTGAATTCTAAGGATTGTGTAACAACAAACACTCTTATTTTCTAGATCTACTGAGAGCTAGCTCTGAGAGAACAAAACAGTATTTTCAGTGTTTATGGTTCTTTACTGAAGCAGGTCTATTCTTTATCGAAGAACAGGAAAACAAAAGAATTCACAATATTGTTATCCCTTTTGACATGAGTAATTAGTGAATATTTTGGGTCTTGTGAGTTGTTTCCATTGGGGGAGAAATGGGTGATGGAGTCAGGTATTTTTTTGACACAATCCTGCTTATTTACAAAGAATGTACACAAAGTTCTATTTCCCTAACGACAGCAGGAATAGTTTCTTGGCTCACAATTCCAAGCCTCTTTCTATCCAGCAGTCTACCCTAAAGCGCGCGTGCTCTCTCTCTCTCTCTCTCTCTCTCTCTCAACTTTTTCTGAGATCACACTACAAATACTTCTCTGGGGCTCCTTTGTGCTTCTGCGGTGTCACACTCCCTCTCTTCCTCTCCCCGCCCGAACCCCATCTCCCTGCATTTGCATTCAGACCCTAGTGAAAGCCACTTCCACTGTATGGCTCAACTCCTAGTCCAACTTTACTTGATGGTGACTTCTATTAAGTCAGCCATCTGTTCCACAAAAGAGCTTGATTGTTTTTACATTGATCCTGAATAAAGGACAACTGGTATGCCCACCAGCTTCAATAAGGCTTCCCCTTTCCCCAGCATAACTACCTGTTTTCATGTTGTTTTTATAAATCTGTATCTTGTACATGTCCGCAAAACCCACAGCATTCTTTTATTTTTACTAACCTGAAACAGGATATTGAATGCATAATTTCAGTTACACCAATGTAAATCTGTGGTAATTCATTGGAATTAGTCCATATTTATCCTGGTGGCAAAATATGTTAGCACGTCACTAGAGAAAACATGACACTTTTTGATAATTGTTATTGTTGCCGGCACCCAGTGCCGAGAGGCTAAACAACAGCTGAGGTTGGTTCGCTACCCGCTGTGCTACACCCAATAATCACAACAGGGTGGAGAAGCAGAAAAGTTTATTTGCAGCTGCAAAAAGGTACAGGGAGAATAGAATCTCCAATCCTGCACCCAGAGCAGGAAGTTACACAGGCTTTTATACATCCTTTTTCCCAGCATACCTATCCAATAGCAAGCTGCCCTAAGTATCCATATAGCCAGCCAATCCAGTTCCCAGCTAGTTCCCTTGTTCTCTGTATCATTTGTTAAACTATACATAAAGCTGCTTTAGTCAGCATTGTTCTTCCATATCTGCCCTGTTTGGCCTTGTTTAGTTTCAGGCAGTCTGACTCTGCAACATATTGTTGCAGATCCTCAGCATAACTGCTGCGAGTGCTTCCAGGCGGGCGGGGGGGAGGGGGGGAAGGACACCTGGACCTAGTGCGAGGGGGCCTCATCGACACTCGTGGTCTTCCATCCCCTCGAGTTACCTAGTGGCCATGCCCCAGTGTCCCCACTGAACTCCCACATCTGAACTCCCAGCCAGAGCCCGTACGTGCTCCACCACTAGAGGCCCTGATGCAGCAAGCCACCCCATACAGCAAAACAAAACCACTTCCCACATGGCATTAGGATGGCAAACGATAATAGAGAAAGATAAGAACTTGCTATAACAGGGGTTCTCAAACTTCATTGCACCACGACCCCCTTCTGACAACAAAAATTACTTCGCGACCCCAGGAGGGAGAACCAAACCCTGAGCCCGCCCAAGCCCCAGCTCCCCCGGGCCAGAAGGGGCCAAAGTCAAAACCCAAGGGCTTCAGGCCCAGGCAGGGGGCGGGGGGAGCTGTAACCTGATCCCAGGGCTGAAGCCCAAATCTCAGCCCTGCTGCCCAGGGCTCAGGCTTGGGCTTCAGCCCTGGGCCCAGGCAAGTCTAACTCCAGCCCTGGTGACCCTATTAAAAAGGGATCCCGACCCACAGTTTGAGAACCGCTGTGCAGTAACATGCACTGATTATTGGTGATACTTGGTTTCCTCACAAAGACATGCACAAGGTTACATGGAACTCACCAGATGGTTAAACCACAAACCAGACTGAACACATGCCAGGAGACCGGGTTGTAGGCGGTCAGGCATAGTGGTCAGAGTGGGAGTCATACCTAGTGGTGAGTGTCCAAATGCCAAAAGCAGGGATTGAGACAGGGCCAAAACCAAGAAGCAGGTCCAAAGATTAGAACTAGAGTCAGAATCCAAATGCCAGAGCCAAGAATCAAGTAGGGTGACCAGACAGCAAATGTGAAAAATCGGGATGGGGGTGGGGGGTAATAGGAACCTATATAAGAAAAAGACCCCCAGATCAGGACTGTTCCTATCAAATTGGGATATCTGGTCACTCTAGAATCAAGAGAGAGTCGGAGTCAGGAATCAGAGCCAAGGGTCAGAACCGGATCACCGGGGCCAGGGAAGAAGGGAGCAGGGCTTGTTCTGAGGAAGGAGCAAGGCTGGGTGTAGGACAGGATCTGGGCTGAAGCTGTGGAGGAGCAGAGCAAAAGCAGGGCTTGGCAAGAGCTGAGCCCAGGGAGGCAGAGAATCACTGAGCACCCAGCGAGCGACTGCTGCGGCTGAGTTTAAGAACCAGGCAGCTAACTTCTTCAGCCAATCTGGCAGGGTGGTCCAAGCAGGATAGTGTCGGAGGATGGTGCCGTGGGGAAGGCGAGCAGAGCTTCATCATCATGGGCTTGCTTCTGGACGGCGCCGTGCCTTGTGGGGCCGGAGGTCTATCTTGCCTCAAAGGAGGTCTCAAATAACATTCAGGGACAACACCTGAGCAGGAAGCCCTTCTCCTCCACCAGTAGTGAAGTAAAAGGGGTGGGATTTGGCGTTCCTTGGATGGAACATGTCTGGCAACCTTCACTACATGTGGGGTGAAGCGCAGAGTAATCTATCTATTTGAGACTGCTGTGTGGGCATGAGTGTATGCTTTCCTCGATTAGGCTTGTTTCACTCTTGTGAGCAAAACCCATAATTGGTGGTGTATTCTTGTATTGGGTTTTATCACGTTTGCGATGGAGCACACTATGAGACTGAGTACAGCAGCGATAAACTTTCTGTTATTACTAGGGCCCTACCAAATTCACAGTCCATTCTGGTCAATTTCATGGCCATAGGATTTGAAAATAAGACAATTTCACATTTTCAGAAGTTTACCCCTGAAATTTCAGGCTGTTGTAATAGTGGGGGCCCCAACCCAAAAGGGGATGGGGGAGTGTTGCAAGGCTGCTCTTGGGGCATTGCAGGATTGACACCCTCACTTCTGTGCTGCCTTCAGCAGGGATGGAGACCCCCTGCATCCAGACCTACCCCCACAGAGTCCCCCCTGCATCTGGATCTATGCTGAGCTCCCCCTCCCTGCATCCAGACCCATGCTCTGACTAGCCCCCTGCACCTGGACCATCCCAAATGAGCCCCCCATCCCACTGAACCCCCCAGCACCTGGACCCTCATGCTGAGTCCTCAGCACCCAGCCTCCCCTGCTGACCCCCAACCACCTTCATCTGGACCCCCTGCACAGTCCCATTCCCCCTGCACCCGGAACCCTCACTTCTGAGTCCCGTCCTGCAACCAACATGCGCAAATTAGGGCCCGCGGGACCGGCCTGTCCGGCCCACCTGAGCTCCCGGCCAAGGAGGCGAGCCCCGGCCCCTCCCCCGACCGCCCTCCCCCCATCCAACGCCCCATCCAACGCCCCCGGCTCCCTGACTCTCTCCGCAAACCCCTGCCCCTCATCCAATCCCGCCCCCGCTCGCCGGAGCCGGTCCCGCTGCTGCAACGCTCCATGGCAGGAGCAGCGGGCAGAGGGCGAGCGGCTGCGGGGGAGGGGCCGGGGTTCGCTCCCCGGCCGGGAGCTCAGGCGGCCGGACAGGACGTGGGCAAACGACGTCTGGCCCGCAGGACCGTCCTGGCCAATCCCCGGCCCCTCCCCCGCTGCCTCCCCTCCCCCGGGGTGTGGATAGGGGACAGGGAGTGGGGGGGTTTGGGGTCCCGGGGGCAGTTAGGGTGCGGGGGTCTCTGGAGGGGGCGGTCAGGGGACAGGGAGCAGGGGGTTGGATGGTTCGGGGATTCTGAGGGGGGCAGTCAGGGGGCGGGAAGTGGGAGGGGGTGGATAAGGGTGGGGGCCATGCTATTTGGGGAGGCCCAGCCTTCCCTACCCGGCCCTCCATACCATTTTACAAGCCCATGTGGCCCTCGGGCCAAAAAGTTTTCCCACTCCTGCCTTAGTGACACAGTGGGCCTGGCTCATGGCTCTGAGAGTGAAGGCGCAGCCTGGCCAGTTGGAAACTGGTCCATGAGATCTCTGTGCTTCTCTGAGCCATGTGGCTCCTGATCATCGTCAGCTCTCAGACACGCCAGCATGACCCCTGGTCTGAGTCCTGTAGGCCTAGAGAGCGCTAAGCCCCTGCTGTGCCCTGTGATTCTGCTGCAGAGAACGACAACCTCCGGCCTTCTCAATGCGGCTCTCCCCTCTCCTGCCTGGGAGCTGACCCTTAAAGCACGCTTCCCCGGATTTGTATTAGGCGTGTTTTGTAGATTGTCAAACTGAGGCACAGAGAGGCCAAATGACTCTCCCAAAGTCACAGAGGGAGTTGGTGGCAGAGCTGAGCATGACAACCTGGAGTCCTGGTCCCCTGCCCACCAGGGGAGATGGTGCTCCACAACCCCCCGTGTCTTATCTGGTTTGACCTACATGGTTCCAGAGAAGGCCTGGCTGTTCATCTGCCTTTGTCAGGGCAATGTGCATGAAAGGCCAGGATTCCCTGAGCCTGGGAGGGAATCTGTTACCCTGAGTAATGGTGGGGCAGAAGGGGATTGAAGGCCAGAGCCTGAGAGGTGAGAGTCGAGAGGCTGCTCCCCTGTGTCCACTGCTAACTCTCCCCCTTGAGCGTGTTGCTTTGGGCCAGGTCTGGCAGAGCTGCACCCAGTAGTGGGTTTGCGGTGGCCGTGGCATCTCCGATGAAAGGCCGAGTACTAATAACAGGTGCCCACCATACCGGCAAGCTGCCTGACTGCCAGCGTCACACCAGTGCTGCTGCCGAGCTCTGCTGTGGGTCCAGGGCCAGGAAACGTGCTCGGGAACGGGCACTCGTGCAGCCCGCGGAGCTAACCTAGGGGCGGCTGTGTGTGAGGAGCCCAGCTTGGCTGTGCCAGGCCCCCTGTGTCCTAGTGCATGGGCAGCAATGCGGACGCACTGACGGCCAGGCGAGAGCAGAGCCTGGGTATTCGGGCTGCTGCTCACAGCTGGTGTGGACACGCTGCCTCCTTTGCTATGCGAGAGACATGCCTGGCACTTCCCATGCCAGACGCCCTGCGCAGCTCTCAGCAGGAGCCCGGCCTTTACACCCTGCTGCAGCTGCATTGCCTGCTCCTGCTGCTGCTGGAAGGGCAGATGCTGGTTCCTGATGGGGAGCATCTGGCAGTGCCCGTTCTGCTGGGGCCAGTCACCAGGGCAAAGTGTACTTGGCAACGAATTGAAAAGAGAAAATGGCAGAATGAATGCCAAGCCGGATACCAATGCTTCTGGGAATGCCAGCCTGGGCCCCCAACTCCAGCTAAGGAGGGTGGCAGATCTCCTGCCTTCAGAAGCCTGTCTGTGGCCAACTCCCCCTTCTGTCTGAACAGCGGCATGCAATGCTGTCAGCCCCTCTGGGGGTGCAGTCAGCGTCCATCTCACAGTTGTCTTGTGGCTGATCTGCCCAGTGTGGGGGCTGCTTTATTGGGGCGTTGAGTTCCCTCCTTTGCCCGGCACCAGCTCTCACTAAGGCTGTTGGCCTTCTGGAGCATCCTCCTTTGCATCTAGCTTGCAGCCGAAGGCACAAACCTCGTGCACAAGAGCAAGTTGACACCTCGCTGCCTCCCACCGGGCATTGCCATCCTGTGCAGGGGTGAGGTCACTCCCTGAGTAGTTCTCCTCACAGGTCGCTGCTCCCCACTTGGAGTCTCTTTTTCGCATTGCCCTTCTCAGCTAATGTGTTGTGTGTGGACACAGCCCCTAATGTGAACAAAGACCTGGACCCTGCAGCTCCAGGCCAGGCCACGATTGAAGAGATGCCATCAGCGTGGGGCTCGCACCAGCTGCTGGGCAAGAGGGACCCTGGCTTTGATTCCACCTGGCAGTTCCTGTGGGCCTAGACAGCAGCAGGTTCAGGAGAGTGGGTGTTCTGCACTTGTTAGACTCTGCACTGAGCTCTGGGAGCGGGCGGGGAGAGTGAGTGGGTGGGTGGGTGGGGGGGCTATGTCTACACTGCAGTGAACCCCACAGCTGGCCTGGGTCAGCTGACTTGGGCTGAGGGGCTATAAAACTGCTGGCTGGGGGACCTGTGCTCTGCTTCCCTGCAGAGAGGTGGGGGAAATCTCCTCCTCGGTTGCTAGGTGTGACTGCCCTGGCTTTTGGGCCTCCCCTTGTCTTTTCAGATCCTCCACTGACACGGGTCAGTTTCAACCAGTCCTTAATGACCCATTCATTCAACTTCAGACAGCGTGACCCAACACCTCTTAAGAACGGCCATACAGGGTCAGACCAAAGGTCCATCCAGCCCGTATCCTGTCTTCCAGCAGTGCCAAGGTGCTGGAACTAGGAGTGCTGGGGGTGTGGCAGAACCCTCTTGCTTGAAGTGGTTTCCCTCATATAGTGCATTTAGTTTTGTTCAGTGGCTTTGAGCACCTCCACTATAAAAATGGTGCCAATGCCCCTACAGCAGTGGCCAGTGCCAGACGCTTCAGAGAGAATGACCAGAAGAAGGCAATTTCGAGTGATCCGTCCCCATCATCCAGTCCCAGGTTCTGGTGTTCGGTGGTTTAGGGACACCCAGAGCACGGGGTTGCATCCCTGACCATCTTGGCTAATAGTCATGGATGGACCTGTCCTCCAGGAACTTCTCTCATTCTTTTTGAACCCAGCTGTATTTCTGGCCTTCACAACATCCCCTGCCAATGAGTTCAACAGCTTGTCTGTGCACTGTGAAGAAGTACTTCCTTATGGTAGTTTTAACCCACTGCCAATAAATTTCATTGGGTGACCCCCTGGTTCTTCTGACACGTGAAGAGAGAACGAACATTTCCTTCTTCATTCTTTTCACACCACTCGTGATTTTATAGACCTCCCGTCGTTGTCAATTTTTCCAAGCTTGTGAAAAGTCCCAGTCTTTTTAATTTCCCCTCCTACGGGAAGCTGTTCTACCCCCTTCATCATTTTTCTTGCCCTTCTCGGTACCCTTTCCAACTCTAAGATACCTTTTTTGAGATGGGTCAATCATCTGTGCATAGTATACAACTTGTGGGCATACCATGGATTTATATAGAGACATTATGGCATCTTCTGTCTCATTATCTATCCCTTTCCTAATGGTTGCTAACATTCTGTTCGCTTTTTTGACTGCTGCTGCACACTGAGCAGATGCTTTCAGAGAACTATCCACAGTGAGCCCAGGATCTTTCTTGAGTGGTAACAGCTCATCATTGATATGATAAACCCCTCTCATTTTATATGTATTGTGGGGATTATGTTTTCCAATGAGCATTACTTTGCACTTACCAACATGGAATTTCATCTGCCATTTTGTTGCCCAGTCACCCAGTTGTCTGAGATGCCTTTGTAATTCTTCACGGTCTGCTTTGGACTTATCTGTCTTGAGTAAGTTTCTATCATTTGCACTTTTTGCCACATCACCATTTACCCCCTTTTCTAGATCATTTATGAATATGTTGAACATCACTAGTCCCCGTACAGATCCCTGGGGGACACCACTGTTTACCTCTCTCCATTCTGAATATTGACCATTTATTCCTATCCTTTGCTTCCTGTCTTTTAAGTTACTGATCCATGAGAGGACTTTCCCTCTTATCCCGTGAGTGCTTACTTTGCTTAGGACCCCCACCAAAGCCTCTTTGTCAAAGGCTTTCTGAAAGTCCAGAAACCTCATGTCTCCTGCTTTGCCCCATGGGCATTTTAACCCTCTGGACCCATTGGGTAACAGTGTGAAGTGCAGAGGGAAACTGAGGCATGCATAGAATTAATTAAAAATATTACAGAAAATTCCCACTTTATTATGCTCTGGTAGGTTTTAAACCTGATGCTGCACATGGAAATGTGTCCAACTGTCTCTCAGGCATGGGCCATGCCCCTTGTGTGCTCCTTTCTCCCCAATATCACACTTGTGACAGAGTGCTCCTAAGCAGGGCACAGCTGGGCACCTGGGAACAGAGCTGAGCCTCCCCTGAGCACAGCCAAGGTCACTGACTCTCAGGAGAACTGGTGGCTTTCTTAAAGTCCCAGCTCCTGGAGTCATGTGAATTTGTGAGAATTCCAGTTTTTGCTTAGCCAATGAAGTCAGTGTCTAGCGCTCATGGCTGGGGAGCACAGTCCAGCAGCTCCATGGAGAGATGAATAAAGAATCCAAACTGATCAGTTTTGTAATCCCATGATTTTGGGGGCCTCACTTCTGAGCTCTGAAGCTGGTGATGCTGCATAGATGGTGGGCTCTATGTGCCTATTAGCTCCAAAGTATGCTAGCAACAACCAGCACAGAGATGTCCTCTGAAGTAGCTGACAGTGTTAATGAGGGGAGCTGCAAGGCTTAGCTGAGCCACTGGGTGGGAAAGGGTGGGTTGTGGGTTGGGATGCTGGGTGGGGCAGGGCAGGCTGGAGAGAGTGAGGTGGCAAGTGGGGAAGACTGATTGGACGGCGGAGGGAAGGCTGGCTGAGGGTGTCAGGGAAGGCTTGTGGGGAAGGGGGTGGGGCGGTGGCAGCAGCAGGTGCTGGAAGGAGGGTGGCAGGCACTGGGTGGGAAGTTGAGGGGGTGTTGGTTGCGGGAGGCTGGGTTGGGGGAAGCAGGTGCTGGGTGGGAAAAATTGGGGGGCTGAGACATGGGGGGCATGGGCGGTGGGCTAGGAGGCGCAAAGGCTAGGCTGGGATTGGCAGATGCCTGGCAGGGAAGGCTGGGCTGGTGGGGTGGGGAAGGCCACGGGCACTTTGCTTGGCCTTTCCACACAGCATCTGTCTGTCCAGCCCTGTTATCAGGGCGTGGCCTCGCTTGCTGATCAGTCTTCAGAGGCTGTTGCTGCAGTGCAAAGGCAATAAAGAGCTGGATTAACCTGACTGCTTCTGCTCCATGCCTCAGTGGGCATCCTGCATGAGAGCCGGCAGAGGGACCCTTGCATCCTTAGCAAAGCTCCCTGCCAAGGGGTTCTCCCAGGCAGCCTTTCCTTCTGTGCCAGAGCTTTGGGGTGAGAGGAGATGGCTGCCCTGGCAGGAATCTGGGGTGAGAGGAGATGGCTGCCCTGGCACGAATCTGCGTCCCATTGATCCAACACCCTTTGTCCCTTTGGTGGCTGTTAACATCATCACGGGCTCGTCTGTGAGCCTGTGTGGGATAGAGGGCGGCTGCAGTTCATTGATCCCTCACCCTCGTTATCTGTAGCCTCTTCCTGGCCGATAAGGGGGCTCGAGGGTGAGGGCAGGGCGGGGCCTGGAGCCTGAGCTTTGGCAACCTGCCACCGACTGCCATGCCGGTGTTACGGTAACACCAGGACTCTGATTTGAACTCTGCTTCATGCTGTCACCTTGGGCCTGGAGCTTCGCCACCTGGCGTTCGCCTGAAGGTGGCGAGTGGTTTTCTTCTAATGTCTGAGCCAAATCGGTGCAGCTGTTTGAGTCCCACAAGGTGGGTCTCTACGCTGTGATGTGGAGAATGAACTCTGCGGGTGGGGCAAGGGCTCTGCTGCTGGGGCAGCGGGGGCCTACTCGCCAGGCCAGTTCTCTAAAGTCAGCCCTTGTATCTTAAGAACATAAGTGTAACCTTTCTGCCTGTCAGAGTTGGCAGCAACAAGGGCCGGGGTCAGTATCTAGGGGTTCCATTCCAATAACACAATGGAAAACCGGCTCGAGCCCCCACCCAGTGACCTGGGACAAATATATACCACCCCCGCTGGGCGCCTCCATGAGGCAATATTTCCCCTCTCGCAAGCACAGAGTCTGAGTGTAGCAAAAAGCCTTTTAATAACAGAGAGAAACAATGTGGCATTATGTTGGGGAAACACCACCAACAGGATTCATAACACAACCCATGAGCCAAAACCCCACCCCAAGCAAATTGGGGCATGTCCTTTCCCTTTGGTTCTTGAGTTCAGCAACTCAAAATCACCCAAAGTCCCGAAAGTCCAACGACCCAAAAGTCTCTGTCCCTGGTCAGGGCAGCCCCAGAGTTCAAAAGTTTATCTGCAGAGTTTTACCTCCCAACCTGGGTGGAGACTGGGGTTAAGGGGCACCTTAAATGGTCCAAAGCTGATGGCCCCACCTCTCCATGGGGCTCTGCTTTGCCAGCCACCCCATGAGTTGCTCTCGGCATCCAACAAACTGCTCTGCTCCCCGAGCCGCTCTGCTCCGCTCGCCATCCCGCAACTGCTCCACCATATGTCTTCAGCCTCCCCCACTACTTAACACAACACTCAGTGATTTCAGCTCTTAGTAAGTTTAGCTCTTTCATGATTTCAGCTTCTAGTAGGGGAGCCTCAGTGTGGGTGCACCATTAGCCCAAAGTGAATTCAGCTCAGCAGCCTGTAACTAGACTCCTAATGGAATCAAAATTATAGTGGAAAGAGGAAGAAGTGCAATTAGCATGTAAGGCCCTCACGAAAGGCGGGGGGGGGCGCATACCACCAAGTATTAATACCTGTCCCCAGCCTCTCTCCCTTCACAGAGTTTTGGAACCCATGTTCCTTGCCTAGCGAGTGAAACTTAGTTGATGGAGAGTCCCTCCATCATAACAAAAGGCCAAGTACAGTTCCATTGTCCTTGATTCCCATAATCAGGGTAATAACAATTTATTCTTCCTGCCCCAATAACAGAGACAATGGGGATCCCACAGCAGCCAAAGTGACCATTTGGGCAGCTATGGCCTCATTCTAGGCGGGCTGGGTGTGCCTATGCAAATGAGATCGGCCCCTGAAGTTCTTTTCCACAACTTGCCACACCTCACCACCAGATGTCAGGGTGGAGCTCATCCCGATTCTGCTTCCGAGAGGAAAGTGATCAGGAACAGTCAGCATGGATTCACCAAGGGCAAGTCATGCCTGACTAAACTAATTGCCTTCTATGATGAGATAACTGGCTCTGTGGATGAGGGGAAAGCAGCGGATGTGTTATTCCTTGACTTTAGCAAAGCTTTTGACACGGTGTCCCACAGTATTCTTGCCAGCAAGTTAAAGAAGTATGGGCTGGATGAACGGACTATAAGGTGGATAGAAAGCTGGCTAGATTGTTGGGCTCAGTGGGTAGTGATCAATGGCTCCATGTCTAGTTGGCAGCCAGTATCAAGTGGAGTGCCCCAAGGGTCGGTCCTGGGGCCGGTTTTGTTCAGTATCTTCATTAATGATCTGGAGGATGGCATGGATTCGTGTTTGCAAGTTTGCAGATGACACTAAACTGGGAGGAGAAGTAGATAGGCTGGAGGGTAGGGATAGGATACAGAGGGACCTAGACAAGTTGGAAGATTGTGCCAAAAGAAATCTGACGAGGTTCAACAAGGACAAGTGCAGAGTCCTGCACTTCGGAGGGAAGAATCCCATGCACCGCTGCAGACTAGGGACAGAAAGGCTCGGCAGCAGTTCTGCAGAAAAGGACCTATGGGTTACAGTGGACGAGAAGCTGGATATGAGTCAGCAGTGTGCCCTTGTTGCCAAGAAGGCCAATGGCATTTTGGGATGTATAAGTAGGGGCATTGCCAGCAGATCGAGGGACGTGATCGTTCCCCTCTACTCGACATTGGTGAGGCCTCATCTGGAGTACTGTGTCCAGTTTTGGGCCCCACACTACAAGAAAGATGTGAAAAAATTGGAAAATGTCCAGCGGAGGGCAACAAGAATGATTAGGGAACTGGAACATGTGACTTATGAGGAGAGGCTAAGGGAACTGGGATTGTTTAGTCTGCGGAAGAGAAGAAGGATGGGGGGATTTGATAGCTGCTTTCAACTACCTGAAAGGGGGTTCCAAAGAGGATGGCTCTAGACTGTTCTCTGTGGTAGCTGATGACAGAACAAGGAGTAATGGTCTCCAGTTGCAGTGGGGGAGGTTTAGGTTGGATATTAAGAAAAACTTTTTCACTAGGAGGGTGGTGAAGCACTGGAATGGGTTACCTAGGGAGGTGGTGGAATCTCCTTCCTTAGAGGTTTTTAAGGTCAGGCTTGACAAAGCCCTGGCTGGGATGATTTAGTTGGGGATTGGTCCTGCTTTGAGCAGGGGGTTGGACTAAATGACCTCCTGAGGTCCCTTCCAACCCCGATATTCTATGATAAGTCTCTGCCTGCGCTAGAGCTTAAGTCTTTGCAGTTAATGTAACCCTTCTGAAACAGGAGGGAAGTTACTCAATGTTCCAGCTGAGGCCACGTCTATATTGGGAGCATTTTGCCAGTACAGGTAAACTAGTGTGGACATAGAAGAGCACTACTGTCCCCCACTGAATGAAGAGCCTTTACCCTTAGAAAAGAGCAAGAATACAAAGAGGACGAACCCACTGCTCAGGCTTGCTCTGCATGGCTTTTCTATCACTATAGCGATGTTGGCTAGGGGTGTGATTCCTAACCAATACCATCATACCAGGACATCATCTTAACACGTGGATGTGCTTATACCAGTACAACTAATATACACTAGCACTGGAGAGCTTAAAATAAGATACTAGACTGAGAGGACAAAAGAAAGGAGCAGATTCTCCTCTTAAATATACAGCATTCTCGCCCAGGATAGAAGACTGAGAAGAGGGACTTGCAGACAGATGTACACTGAATAGAGTTATTAGCAATATAAAAAAAGATGGCTTAGCAGCTCTCCTGCTCTGATTGCAAAGTAAAGAATTAACTGCAACATCAGATCACTTCTGCTTTGGCCAGCCAGAAGGCATCCATCTAACACTGGCTGCATTTGCTCCATGGCCTGTATTGGGAAGTAAATACCCTGGTCCCATGAGTGAACTGTTGGAAGAGAATAGGATCCCATCACTGAGCTAGGTATTCTGAAGAACCTGTTTCGCCTTTCTTCAGGGTAAATGCACTGATCTGAAGGGCATGACTAAATATGAACGGGATGCTTTTATGAAGTGGTAAATGGATGAGCGATATAAATATGAAATAAAGACGGCTTCTTCCAGCCTAATAGCAAGTGAATGCATCCTTCTAGCAAAAGGCAGCACAGCGTACTGAGCTCACCATGCATTAGCATTTACAAAAATATGATTTCCCAAGTGCATTAGAGACCTTAACATCCCATCCTACCTTCCTGCACTTTATAAGATGATAGGGAAACCAACAGGCCCTGATTTGATGATAGTTATCATAGGGACATTGTATTAACCTCTCCGGATCCAAAGCATCAACTGGAAGAGAAGGAATAAAAAGACAAAAGAAAACATTCTGTAAAACAAGATCTAAGTTCATCATCAACACAATTAACAAGAGTGGAAACATACTAGCTACTGGAGCTGCCCTCTAACGGGGTTAAGCCATCAATTTTTAATAGCCGAGACAAAAATGCTAAACTGCTAAGTCGGCATTCACTGTGTGTACCCAACCAAATTCACTTCGGATTTTGGGTGAGTGGAATGTTCAATTAAAAATGAGGAAAGCGCAATCAGTAGGGCAGAGTGGCCAGTACATATTAATGACTATACTTATGCAGAACAGTGAGCTGGAAATAAACATTACTATAAAACCCCTTGAAGCTACCAAATTAGCTAGTTGTTCAGCAGTGAAATGCTAAGGATTGGCAGAAGCACGGCATTCTGAAGTAAATCCTTTTGCATTTACCTTCAGACTCCAAGGCCATCTCTGCTGGATTAAGAAAAAAATCAAACTCAAACAAACATGTCTGGAGTTAAGGATGCAATTTGCAGTACAGTGCACTTGGCCCTGTAAAGTGCAGAGGTTGGCAGGTGCTTAAGAGCCCAACACTCACTGAACATAGTGAGGGGCTAAGTCACAGGCACTTTTTGAAAATGTTCCCTCCTAGTCCATACTATGACTCAGAGACAGGCACGAATCACCTTAATCACTTAACAGTTACACAGAAGGGACAAGGTAGGGGAGGACCAACTTCTGATAGTGAGAGACACAAGCTTTCAAGCATACATAGACCGCTTCTTCAGGATTCAGTTTGTGTCCGTGCAGCAGCTTTCTTGCCATCACAAATGTGTCTCCCCTCACACCTTCCATGCTATTTATCCACGTTTGTATCAATGTACAGAGGGCATGCACAGAAGGAACATGGGCCAATGGACTGTGGGAGGTTTTCTAGATAGCTGGAAGTAAGGAGGATGGGCCAGATTGATTACATAAATCAGTATTTTTCAAACTTTTTGATACCAGGGACCAGCTTAGAATCATTGAATATCAGGGTTGGAAGGGACCTCAGGAGGTCATCTAGTCCAACCCCCTGCTCAGCACAAGACCAACACCAACTAAATCATCCAAGCCAAGACTTTGTCAAGCCGGGCCTTAAAAACCTCTAAGGATGGAGTTTCCACCATCTCCCTAGGTAACCCATTCCAGTGTTTCACCACCCTCCTAGTGAAATAGTGTTTCCTAATATCCAACCTAGACCTCCCCCACTGCAACTTGAGACCATTGCTTCTTGTTCTGTCATCTGCCACCACTTTGAACAGCCTAGCTCCATCCTCTTTGGAACCCCCTTTCAGGTAGTTAAAGGCTGCTATCAAATTCCCCCTCACTCTTCTCTTCTGCAGACTAAATAACCCCAGTTCCCTCAGCCTCTCCTCATAAGGCATGTGCCCCAGCTCCTTAATAATTTCCGTTGCCCTCCGCTGGACTCCCTCCAATTTGTCCACATCCTTTCTCTAGTGGGGGGACCGAAACTGGACGCAACACTCCAGGTGTGGCCTCACCAGTGCCAAATGGAGGGGAATAACCACTTCCCTCAATCTGCTGGCAATGCTCCTACTAATACAGCTCAATATACCATTGGCCTTCTTGGCAACAAGGGCACACTGCTGACTCCTATCCAGCTCCTCATCCACTGTAATCCCCAGGTCCTTTTCTGCAGAACTGCTGCTTAGCCAGTTGGTCCCCTGTCTGTAGCAGTGCATGGGATTTCCTTCCTTCCTTCCTTCCTTCCTTCCTTCCTAAGTGCAGAACTCTGCACTTGTCCTTGTTGAACCTTATCAGATTTCTCTTGGCCCAATCCTCCAATTTGTCTAGGTCACTCTGGACCTTTCCCTACCCTCCAGTGTATCTACTTCTCCTCCCAGTTTAGTGTCACAAATGGCTACTTGTGATGAAGTGGAAAGTGTCTTAGTGTTTGTATGAATACTGTGCACACCTCAGTTTTCCCTATGTGTTGCACAAGTATCTAGGTGGTGGGATAAGGGTGTGTGACCTTTGCAGATACCCCGAGAGGGAAGGTGCAAGTGCCTTCTAGCTCCCTGGGCCCAGACAATAGATGTATCTTGGCAACTGATTGCCGGGCCGCATCCTCTGCAAGAGCCAGCTGGAGGAATTGGAGAACAAAGGGAGGTGGAGGCCAGGTGACCGGTTTGCCTGGGGAACAGCATACAGGATGGAGGAGGGGCAACTGGGTGTGACTGAAGGTGGGCTGCTGGAGGCTGGTCAGACTCCTGGTTTGGGACTCAGGAGGACAGCCCATGGCTCTGGGTCTCCTCAAGATGAACTTTGCTGTAACTTCCTGCTTTCTGTGCTAACAAGATTCTGCTCTATGCTGTGTTCCAGACGACTAATAAACCCTTCTGTTTTACACCGCTGGCTGAAAGTCACTCCTGACTGCTGAAGTCGGGGGTGCATGGCCCCTTTGGAGGGCGTGTAAGGTTTCCCCAGGTATCCTATTCAGGTGGCTCACTGCAGGGAGCTTATGGCGTGAGACAGGGATGCTGAATGCTCCGAGGTCAGACCAAGGAGAAGCTGAAGCCCAGGAGGCTTGTCCTAGTGAGAGTGTGCCCCGAGGGATAGTCACACTGCAAGAGGGTCCTGGTCCGGGGGCTAGTCTTCACCAGACTCACTGCAGCTGCGCTAATGTAGGGCAGTAGTGTAAACGCACTATGAAGACCAGAGAGCGCTTTCCTGTCAGCATAATTACTCCACCTCAGCGAAAGGTGGAAGCTATGACAGAATGAGAGTGTGTCCCACTGACTTAGCGCCGGTGCGGACAGCTCGGGGGGTGGCTTTTTCATATCCGTGACCGACATAAGTTACATCAACTTAAGCGGAAGCATAGACAAGCCCTGAACTTCATTCAGTGGTTCCAGAGCACCAAGCCCGTGCATCCATGAACTACTATGGGGGGAAAAAGTCCCCAATGCCTCAAACCAACACCGTATATCTGGCTATGCCTCTGGAGAGGGCAGCACCCTTACCTGACCATGGTACTAATTAGGGCTGTCAATTAATCACAGTTAACTCACGCGATTAACTCAAAAAAAATTATTAAAAAAATGAATTGCACAGTTACATTTCAATTGGTATTCTATTGCGTATTACACATTTGTGGATGTTTTCTACATTTTCAAATATATTGATTTCAGTTACAACACAGAATACAAAAGGTACAGTGCTCACTCCATTCTATTTATTGCAAATATTTGCACTGTAAAAATGATAAACAAAAGAAATCCCATTTTTCAATTCACCTCATACAAGTACTGAAGTGCAATCTCTTTATCGTGAAAGTGCAACTTACAAATGTAGATTTTTTTGTTACATAACTGCACCCAAAAACAAACCAATGTAAAACTTTAGACCTTACAAGTCTACTCACTCCTACTTCTCGTTCAGTCAATCACAGAGAGAAACAAGTCTGTTGACATTTATGGGAGATATGCTGCCCACTTCTTATTCACAATGTCACCTGAAAGTGAGAACAGGCGTTTGTATGGCACTTTTGTAGCTGGCATTGCAAGGTATTTACATGCCAGAGATGCTGAACATTCGTATGCCCCTTCCTGCCTCGGCCACTGTTCCAGAGGACGTGCTTCCATGCGGATGGCACTTGTTAAAAAAATTATGGGTTAAATAACGTGTGACTGAACTCCTTGGGGGAGAGCGGTGCCCCCCCTGCACTGTTTCACCGCACGCTGCCACAGATTTCCTGTTATAGCAGTCGCGGATGATGACCCAGCAAATGATGTTCATTTGAAGAACACTTTCACTGCAGATCTGACCAAACACAAAGAAGGTACCAATCTGAGATTTCTAAAGATAGCTCCAGTACTCGACCCAAGGTTTAAGAATCTGAAGTGCCTTCCAAAATCTGAGAGGGTCGAGGTGTGGAGCATGCTTTCAGAAGTCTTAAAAGAGCAATACTCCAATGTGGAAATTACAGATCCAAACCACCAAAAGAGAAAATCAACCTTCTGCTGGTGGTATCCAACTCAGATGATGAAAGTGAACATGTGTTGGGCCACACTGCTTTGGATCGTTATTGAGCAGAACTCATCATCAGCATGGATACATTATCTCCTGCAAATGTAAACAAACTTGTTTGTCTTAGCAATTGGCTGAACAAGAAGTAAGACTGAGTGTACTTGTAGGCTCTAAAGTTTTACATTGTTTTGTCTGAGAATGCAATTTTTTTGTACATAATTCTACATTTGTGAGTTCTACTTTCATGATAAAGAGATTGCACTATATTGCTTGTATTAGGTCAAGTGAAAAACACTATTTCTTTGGTTTTTTTGTACTGTAAAAATATTTGTAATAAAAAATAAATATAAGTGAGCACTGTACACTTTGTATTCTGTGTTGTAATTGAAATAAATATGTTTGAAAATGTAGAAAACATCCACAAATATTTAAATGGTATTCTATTATTTTTAAGTGCGTGATTACATTTTTTAATTGCTTGACAGCCCTAGTACTAACAGGATATTAACCATGTTGCGTCTGTAGCAAAACGCATTTTGGAGCCAGCCACTGGTAATAAAGTCAATTATGAATTATGGCAAGGACAGGGCCTTAATAAGAACAGTCACTTCACTGGGATGATCCCCAGGAAACTGATTTAGGCCCTGGCTGCACAAGACATGACTGTAGCTTTATAACCAGTTTGTACCCCACACAGCAAATTTGATCTGCTAGTTGGATCCTCCATTTCTCCAGACCACAGACATGCTGCAGCTGGGGGACATAGTCCACTAGGTCAATGTGGGAACCCACAAACCATGATGCACACTGTGGAGGACTGCAAAATGGCAACTTCCTGGAGGTCTTCATGCCTTGAACATGACTGATAAGAAGGCTGCGGCACCTTAGAGACTAACCAATTTATTTGAGCATAAGCAGAATTAATATCATATTGCCTCTATATAAATCCACACTACATTCCTATCTTGAATACTGTGTGCAGATGTGGTCGCCCCATCTCAAAAAGATATCTTGGAAATGGAAAAGATACAGAAAGGGGCAACAAATATTATTAGGGGTATGGAACAGCTTCCTTATAAGAAGAGAGAAGACTGGAACTTTTCAGCTTGGAAAAGAGATGACTAAGGGGGTGAAAGTAACTAAGGAAGTGTTATTTCTGCTTCTCATAACACAAGAACTAGAGGTCATCAAATGAAATTAATAGGCAACAGGTTTAAAACAAACAAAAGGAAGTATTTCTTCACACAATGCACAGTCAACCTGTGGAACTCCTTGCCAGAGGAAGTTGTGAAAACCAAGACTATAACAGGGTTTAAAAAAGAACTAGATAAGTTCATGAATTAGTCAGGATGAGCAGGGATGCAAAACCAAGCTCTGAAGTGTACCTAGGCTCTATTTGCCAGAAGCTGGGAATGGGCCAACACTAGGTAAGGAGGAATTCTAGGCTACCCTGAGCTGTATGGTTATGACACTATCTGACCCCCCTGCTGGATCCCAAGGCCATAGAGCCATTCAGCCAAATGGATGGTATTGAGATGGGGGACTATGACCTGTTCAAACAGGCTTTGCTGCTGAAGTTTGAACTGACCCCCGAGGCGTACAGGAAACAATTCCGGGGTGTACGCAAGACCCCAGGTGTCACTTACAAGGAGGTCACCAATCTGCTGGGGGAATATCTCCATAGGTAGGGGAAGGGCACAGGGGCCACTACCACAGCGGAGGTGTGTAACCCGGTGGGGTTGGGGCAGCTGTATGACATCTGCCCTCCAGACCTGAAGATGTGGTTAGTGGACCGGAAGGCTAAAGATCTGCGCAGTGCAGGGGCACTAGTGGATGAGTTTGTGAACAGCAGATAGGGGGCAGGAGGGAGACTGGATGGAGCTGCAGGAGGATCCCTCCTTAGAGAAGCTGAGGGCCCTTGCTGGCCACAATGGTGCAGGATCCCAGGGGGAGGACCGCCGGGAGAGATTCCTGTGGGAGAAGGGATTCCTGTACCAGGAATGGGCTGGTTCAGGGCCAACTGAACCTTGGAAAGCCAGGAGGCAATTGGTGGTCCCCCAGAGGTACCACCACACCATTCCCCTTTCAGGGCATCTGGCGCACCAGGCAGAGGCTGCTGCAGAACTTTTAGTGGCCCGGGGCCTTTGACGCCGTCCAACAGTATTGCAGGGCCTGGGACTCCTGCCAGAGGGTGGGGAAGGGCCAGGATAAGTGTAAAGCAGCTCTGAGACCTCTGCCCATCATAGAGGAGCCTTTCCAGAGGGTGGCCATGGACATAGTGGGGCCCCTCAGCAGGGCAACCCGGTCGGGGAAGAAATACATTCTGGTGGTGGTAGATTTCGCTATGCGCTACCCCGAGGCAGTGGCCATGTCGTCTATGGAGGCAGACACCGTGGCAGATGCGCTGCTCACCATTTTCAGCAGAGTGGGGTTCCCCCAGGAGGTCCTTACAGACCAGAGGTCCAACTTCATGTCAGTCAACCCTGCTCCAGTGCTTGTGGGAGAAGTGTGGGGTCCGACACACCTGGGCCTCGACGTGTCACCCTCAGTCCAACGGGCTGGGGGAGAGGTTCAACGGGACCCTAAAGATGATGCTGAAAACCTTTATGGACCAGCACCCACAGGACTGGGAGAAGTATTTAACCCACCTGCTGCTCACATACAGGGAAGTGCCCCAGGAATCCACAGGGTTTTCCCCTTTCAAGTTGTTGAGGAGGGTGAGGAGACCCTTCGACTTGATGAGGGACGAGTGCGGGGGGAAGGCCTCCCCCGATGGAGTATGTACTGACCTTTCTGGAAAAGCTCGCGGAGCTCATGGGCTTGGCCAGGGGAAACCTAGCCAGGGCACAGAGGAAGCAGAAGGTCTGGTACGACCGCTCAGCACGTGCCTGCTTCTAGGCTACCAGGGACCAGGAGATACTTCTCATCCCCATGAGGAAGCACAAGCTGCAAGCTGCCTGGGACGGCCCCTTCAAGGTCATCAGACAGGTAAATGAAGTGAAATATGTAGTGGAACTGTCCATCCGGGCACACCGCCACCGGGTGCACCATGTCAACATGATGAAGCCATACTGGGACAGGGAGAAGTTGGGGCTGGCTGGGTGTGGGCAGTGGGAGGAGAAGGGAGAGGATCCCCTGGTGGGACTCCTCCCTGAGGTGGGGGCTGACCCCTCGCTGGAATCAATTCTCCTCTCAGACCAGCTAACCCCTGCCCCACAGGCAGAGATCAGAGACGTGCTGCCTTCACACCGGCAGCTGTTCTCCAGCCGGCCTGGGCTCACTAACCTGGCTGTTCACTGGGCGGAAACAGGAGCCAATCTTCCCATCAGGTGTTCCCCATTCAGGGTCACTAGGAAAACAGCCCAGGACCTGGAGAGAGAGGTTGGAGACATGCTGGCTTTAGGGGTGATCCAGCCGTCCTCCAGCCCCTGGGCCTCTCCCATGGTGCTGGTCCCCAAGAAGGACGGATCGATCCGGTTCTGTGTGGATATGGGAAGTTCAGTGCCATCACCGTGTCCGATGCCTACCACCGATAAAATCTCTAGACAAGTTGGGGGGGTGCTGATGTGATGAGGTGGGACTGTTCTTAATGGTTCCTCTGAATAGTGTGGGGGTGCCTCAGTTTCCCTATGCAGTTCTTAAGTATCTAGGTGGTGGGATAAGGGTGTATGATCACTGCAGAGCCCTAGAGGGCAGGTGTGTGCAGGAGTCTGGACACAGAGAATGGCTGACACCCTGTTTCCTGGCCACTGATGGCCTGGGCCCTTCCCCCCTGCAGGGTGAGAGCTAAAGGGTTGGAGAACAAGGGAATCAGGTGACCTCCTGGCCCGGGAAAGGAACAAAGCCCAGAAGAGGAGGGGCTGGAGGGAGTTTCAGTTTGGGGCTGGCTGGGACATGGAGTGAAGGGCAGACGTGGTTGTCTGGCTCACTGCCCCCCAAAATGGACCCAGCTGAGGGGTCCTGTTCTCTGCACCTACAAGCTCTGTTTTAGACCATGTTCCTGTCGTTTAATAAACCTCTGTTTTACTGGCTGGCTGAGAGTCACATCTGACTGCAAAGTTGGGGTGGAGGACCCTCTGGCTTCCCCAGGAGCCCCGCCTGAGCGAACTCACTGTGGGAAGCGCACGGAGGGGCAGAGGATGCTGAATGCTCCGAGGTCAGACCCAGGAAGCTGTGTGAGCTGTGTGTCCTGCAGACAGTCTGCTCACAGACAGGAGACTTCCCCAGAGTCCTGACTGGCTTCATGGGAAGCAGTTCCAGAGCATCGTCCGGGGACTCCATGACAGCTATCAAATCCCCCCTCACTCTTCTCTTCTGCAGACAAAATAACCACAGTTCCCTCAGCCTCTCCCCATAAGTCACATGCCCCAGCTCCCTTCTCATTTTCATTGCCCTCCACTGGACTCTCTCCAATTTGTCCGCATCCTTTCTGTAGTGGGGGCCCAAAACTGGACGCAATACTCCAGATGAGGCCCTCACCAGTGCTGAATAGAGGGGAATAATCACTTCCCTCGATCTGTGGGCAATGCTCCTACTAATGCAGCCCAATATGCTGTTAGCCTTCTTGGCAACACGGGCACACTGCTGACTCATATCCAGCTTCTCATCTGCTGTAACCCCAGGTCCTTTTCTGCAGGTCCTTTTCACCAGTTCCTTATCCACCTTTCAATTCTCATAGTAGACCCCATCTTCTCCAATTGAACTAATAATTTCCCAATTGTATCAAATGCCTCACTGACATCCAGGTAGATTAGATCATTGGTTCTCAAACTGGGGGTCACAACCCGGTTAAGTGGGAGGGTCACGAGCCCCGACCCCAGCACGCGGCTGTAAGTTGCGAGCCCCGACCCCTGCGCCAGGCTGTCAGCTCCGACCCCTGTGTGGAGCTGCGGGGCTACGAGCCCCAACCCGGGCACACGGCTGTGGGTCCCGACCCCTGTGCTAGGCTGTGAGCCCTGACCCCGGTGTGCGGCTGTGAGTCCCGACCCCGACCCCTGCGCCGGGCTGTGAGCCACGACCCTGGTGTGCAGCTGTGAGTCCTGACCCCAACCCCTGGGCCGGGTTGTGAGCCCCGACCCCTACAAGGAATCGTGGTTGTGAGCACCGACTCCAACCCCCATACAGGGCTGCAAGCCCAGACCCCAACCCTGGCCAGGAGCAGGGCTGTGATCCCTGAGTCCAACTGCCACATGGGGTTGCAAGTCCTGACCCCAACCAGGAGTGGGGCTATGAGCCCTGAGCTGGGGCATCCAGGAGGCTGTGAGCCCCGATCCCTGTAATGGGGTTTCAGGCGGAGCCCGGCCATGCTGAGGGTTATCAGCCGGGAGCACACACAGGGTTGTCAGCCCCGAGCCCCGCCACCCTCTGTGTTTTAGTCTTAATTTAAAAGCAGTGAGTAAAGGTAAATTCATTTTAAGCCATAGGGTTTAAATTTAGTATTTAACATAGTGTTAAATATCAAAAATGCGTTTTTAATTTTTAAGGGGGGGGTCGCACTCAGAGGCTTGGTGTTCGAAAGGGGTCACCAACACAAAAAGTTTGAGAACCACTGGATTAGATCTACTGCATTTCCTTTGTCTAAAACCTCAGTTATCTTCGCAGAGAAACAGATCAGGTTGGCCTGGCAGGACCCACCGATTGTAAAACCAGGTGATATTTTATCCCAGTTACCGTTCACCTCTTTGTCCTTCATTACTTTCTCTCTCAAAATTTGTCCCAAGACCTGGCAGACAGTTGAGGTCAAATTAAAAGGCCTGTAGATACCTGAACCACGTTTTTTTCCATTTCTTAAAAATAGGAACTATATTAGCAATTCTCCACTCCCCCGCCCCGAGTTTACAGAGTCATCAGAAATCCTTGCTATTGGGCTTGCAATTCCATGTGCCAGTCCCCTTACTCTGCATGGATGGAGCTTATGGGGTGCTAGGGGCTGCAGTTAGTGGGGTGGGAGGACCCTGTAGGGGGCACTCTCCCCTTCTAGTCTGTGCCGGCCCCAGCATAGTGCTCAATTTGTGCTATTTTGGGGGTTGTAAATCTAAGCTCCTGAGCACTTGTCACTAAGGAGCCCATGTGCAGTGCAGCCTGGTCATAGAATCATAGAATATCAGGGTTGGAAGGGAGCTCAGGAGGTCAACTAGTCCAACCCCCTGCTCAAAGCAGGGCCAATCCCCAATTTTTGCCCCAGATCCCTAAATGGCCCCCTCAAGGACTGAACTCACAACCCTGGGTTTAGCAGGCCAATGCTCAAACCACTGAGCTATCCCTTCCCCCTGGCTCCCTGGCCGAGATCCCCACGCTCTGTGCAGCACAGTGCAACTAGATGTGGGATTCTTCACTTGTTCTAATCTACTGTGCTGTGTGGCTGTTAAACAGCTGCTCCGTCCCACCCCAGAGGTGCCTGCATCTCAGTGCTGGGCAAAGGATCCCTGTATAAATAGCCCCTGTGCCCCACCCCAGAAGTGGCTACATCTCAACCCCAGGGATGAACTGAGTGACTGGAATACAAGTGACTCTAGTCCTGGGAGTGACCAGGGCTGCTGGGCCTCTTGCCAGGGAGGTGGGCAAGAGATTGGGGCCCTGAGGTGGTGCAAAGCCGGGGCCGAGATTCTTCTGGCCGTGGGAGCCCAGTGACTCAATCAGTGCCCTGCTCCCAGCCAGCCCTCCCCATTCACCGAGCCCTTCGTGCCAGCCATGTCGCTCTGAGGCGCAGTAGGTGCCTCTCGATAGGTCACCTACAATCACACGGTTTCTTTTCGCTGTCTCAACTGGGCAGCGGGTAATGAGAGGTGGATAACGGATTCTCCAGGCCAGGACTACAGACCTGCTCCCCCGCTGCGCCAGGGATGCCCCACTGGTCCCATCTCTGGCCCAAGAGCCTCCCCCTGCAGTCCCTGGCAGGGAAGGGATTGCCCCACTGCCAGCGCCCAGCAGGCCTATGTGTGACATGAGTTTGGGGGTCTCAACCCCGTCCCTAGGGGGATGGGTCCATGCTCTGACGGGGATTAGCTGACAGCCAAGGACTGGCCAAGAGTGCCTTCCCCGCCTTCTCGGGCAGGGCAAGGGGTGGAGTCCAGAGTGATCTGCTGTGGGGCCCAGGCCCTCAGTCTCTGGGGCTGGTAGCACTGCCCCAGCAATGAACTTCCCCCAGGGTCAGGGAGCAGCTGCCGGGTCCAAAGCATCCCAGCAAACACTGGCCATTCGGCACCAGCCAGGGGAAGGTCTCGCACCCAGGCCATTCTGGATCAGAAGCGTGTGTGGGGAGATGGGAGCTGAACACGGACCCCTCTCCAAACTCCCAGCAGCCCCCAGGGCCTCGTCCCTGCGATCCCTCTACCGCCATGGGCACAGGGACCCTCAGCCAGCCCCCCCATAGGGCCCAACAGTGGGGAACCCAGCCCCTTACCTGGCTGGTCCCTCCCATGGCCTTGACGCTGGCCCCAGTTCAGCCCCGTTCCCCCACTCTGCAGGGCTCTGGAGAAGCCTCCACTGGCAGCTTTGCGGCTGGCGCTCTGTGGCAGCTCCTGCCGAGGCCCCAGGGCCCAGGTCGGGCAGCGCTGCCCTCCCAGGGGGCTCGTTAGCCAGGGCCATGCAGAAGCCTGGGGCCCAAAGGCCAACCATGGCTCCCCAGCCGGGAGCGGGTTTCCTTGACACCTGGGTACCCCAGGGGGCCAGATCCTAAAGAGCAGGAGGGAAAGATGCAGAAAGAGGAGAGCTGTGCCCGGGGCCGTGGAGCGGGGGGATGGGACAGAGCGACGTTTAAACCAGAGGGGCGGAGGGCGCGCCCCATCTTCCTCAGAGCCCTGGGCTGGCCTGTGCCCCCTGGCCCCAGGGGTGGGGGCTGGAAAGTGACTTGCCTTGCCCCAGAGTGCCAAGGCCACTGGCTGTACCGGAGAGACAGGGCAGCTGCAGGAAACCGCCCCCCTCCCCCCGCCCCCCCGAGCTGGGCTCCGTGGGGCCAGGATTCAGGCCTGGGGAGCTTTGGGCCTTGTGGAAGGGACTCCAGCACTGGGGAAAGGGCCAGCTTGACTGCCCCAGAGCCCAAGGCTTGCGTCACACCCCCATCCCCCACGCCAACGGCCCTGCCCTGAAGGGACCCATCTAGGGGCAGAGCGGAGCTCAGGCTCTAGCCCCAGCGTGCCAGTCCCACAGCCGGCAGGCAACGCGGGTGCTGTCCCAACAGGAACTGGACTGAGCCCCTCTCCACAGCCACCACCCACTGTCAGACACTGCTCCCCTGGGACAGATTCGAACCCGTGCCCCAGAGAGGAGAGACGCCCCCTACCCCCGCCAGCCCAGAATATTATTATTCATCTTACATAGCACTGTCCAGCAAAGCACTTCCCAAAGGAGGTCAGTGTCATCATCCCCACTGTACACATGGGGAAACTGAGGCAGAGGGTAGGGAAGGGATTTGCTCAAGGTCACCCAGTGGCAGAGCCAGACATAGACCTCCAGTCTGCTGCATCCCAGTTCAGTGCTTTACCCACTAGGCCACACTGCCTCCCTTGAATCATAGAATCATAGAATATCAGGGTTGGAAGGGACCTCAGGAGGTCATTTAGTCCAACCCCCTGCTCAAAGCAGGACCAATCCCCAATTAAATCATCCCAGCCAGGGCTTTGTCAAGCCTGACCTTAAAAACTTCTAAGGAAGGAGATTCTACCACCTCCCTAGGTAACGCATTCCAGTGTTTCACCACCCTCCTAGTGAAAAAGTTTTTCCTAATATCCAACCTAAACCTCCCCCACTGCAACTTGAGACCATTACTCCTTGTCCTGTCATCTTCTAAAAGAAGACTCTGTGGCCATAGCTCGGGAGCGGCTTTCCCTCCACGCACTGCCAGGGGAAGCCATGAGATGTTTAGTATTGTCTGTCCCAAGTGTGAGGAGGCACGAGCCACCCCGGGTCCCACACAGGTGCCTCTGTCCAGATGGCACGAAGGCCGAGTGGGCCCATCAGCTTTGGTGCCCCTCTTGCGCCCCAACATTCAGAAGTCACTAGTCAGGCCTCAAAATCATGAGATTTGCTTAAAAAATCACAAGATTTTAATATTTGTTTGCATTCTGGCGTGGCTGTGTTTGGGAGGTGCGAGGTCTGGGGCTTCTCCTCCACGCCGAGGGTGGGCACTTTATCTAACGAAAACGAAGATTCTTCGTTACTGATCCCATTCCAACTCACCCACTGCTGAGCTCACCATGCAATGATGGGCGTTGGCAACGCTGGCCATTTAAGGGTTAAAGTGTGACAGGGTGTTGGTCTACCCTGGCACTAGAAGGGCAGCAGGAAGAGCAGCAGCCCCACAATTGAGTTGCCTTGGAAATTTGGGGGTGTGTGTGGAACCCTTATGTTTTCACCCCTTGCAAAAAATTTTCAAAAGCCAAAAATGTCTATGTGTGTGTGTGTGTGGTTTTTTTCATCCCCTCCCATCCACTTTCCAGTGGCAAATGAGAAAAGGACAAAGGGCAGAGAAATGGGGGAGGGAGGGGTAATTTTTCAAAGGCTTTTTTTAAATTGCTCATCAAAAACCTGAAATGTTTAGAAAGAAGCAAATTTTTTCTTCAACACTGTCAAGAAAAAGGCCAATTTACCAACAAAAAAGCTCAGGCTTTAGTTAAAAAAGGAGCGAAAGAAGCAGGGCTGAAATAGGTACAGAATATAATGAAAGGAGGGGGGTGCTCCTATTTGCCCCCCCTTCACCTTCCCCAGTGTTACAAGAACAATGGGACGCTCTGTGAAAGCAAATGTCAAGGGAAGTTACATAGTTAGCCAGGGGAACTCACTGCCACTAGATGTCACTGACATTGCGAGCCTGGCAGGATTTAGACAAGGATGGTGGGGGTGTGGGAGCAAGGGTGTCAGGACAGAATTTAGAAAACAGGGCACAAGGCCACTGCTGACTGTCAGGATGAGGGAGATATGCCCCCGTCCCCCGAATGGCTAGGCAGCAGTTCTGCGGAAAAGGACCTAGGGGTGACAGTGGACGAGAAGCTGGATATGAGTCAGCAGTGTGCCCTTGTTGCCAAGGAGGCCAATGGCATTTTGGGATGTATAAGTAGGGGCATAGCGAGCAGATCGAGGGACGTGATCCTTCCCCTCTATTCGACATTGGTGAGGCCTCATCTGGAGTACTGTGTCCAGTTTTGGGCCCCACACTTCAAGAAGGATGTGGATAAATTGGAGAGAGTCCAGCGAAGGGCAACAAAAATGATTAGGGGACTGGAACACATGAGTTATGAGGAGAGGCTGAGGGAGCTGGGATTGTTTAGCCTGCAGAAGAGAAGAATGAGGGGGGATTTGATAGCTGCTTTCAACTACCTGAAAGGGGGTTCCAAAGAGGATGGCTCTACACTGTTCTCAATGGTAGCAGATGACAGAACGAGGAGTAATGGTCTCAAGTTGCAGTGGGGGAGGTTTAGATTGGATATTAGGAAAAACTTTTTCACTAAGAGGGTGGTGAAACACTGGAATGCGTTACCTAGGGAGGTGGTAGAATCTCCTTCCTTAGAGGTTTTTAAGGTCAGGCTTGACAAAGCCCTGGCTGGGATGATTTAACTGGGAATTGGTCCTGCTTTGAGCAGGGGGTTGGACTAGATGACCTTCTGGGGTCCCTTCCAACCCTGATATTCTATGATTCTATGATTCTATGACTGGTTATGTCATCATTAGCCACTAGAGGGGGTTCTTGCACTTTCCTCTGAAGTCGCTGGTGCTGGGGTGGCTGGCCCCATTGATCTGATTTGGGGAAGGAGGCAGCAGGGAGAGGGCAGGGTACTGGGCTAGATGGGTCCTGTGACGCTAGCAGACCAGGTGCCAGCTCATGCCCAGGCCTCACTGAACACTGACAAATGCAGAGCTTGACCCAGCCTGTGTGTTAGCCGTGTTAAAACAGCTGCTGATCAGCGTGTGTGGAGTGTTTCAACTTGTGGAATTGCTTGCAGGATTGATCTCTCCCATAACCTCTGTAGCCCGTGGTATAAAGTCAGAATGAATGTTTGCATCATAAACCTCTGTAACTGCTCTACACCACTGAGTTTGCAAGGCAGCTTACGTCCACCTAACACTGCGTCTACACTAAAATTTGGCTCCCGCTGATGTAACTCACCTGCTTTGCCGACTTAATCATGCCACTTCCCCCAGTCAGCGTAGTTAGGTCAATGCAGTGTCAGTGTACATACTGCGTTGCTTACATCGACTGTCCCGCAATGCCCCACACTGACAGTACAATCGATACCACACACCACAGACACAAAGAGCCAGGTGTACACACACACAAGTGCTGTAACTACTGTGGCGGCTGCATGCAGGGCGATTTGATTTTGTAGTGTAGCCGTGGCCTGTGTAACTCCCCCAACAGGGGAGAAGCATGAATTAGTGTAAAGTGCTGGGCCTGCCCATTGAAACCAAACGAGCCATTGCGAAACATCTTACTGATTGCCTCTGTTGTTAGATATTTCACTGCATGTGTGTGTGTTCTCCCTGTGTGCTGCCCCAGCTCTGTGCAGACAGCCAGCACAGCAGACCTTGAGTGAACCGCCCAATGACCACAAGATCCGTTAAGGGACGAAGGCACCCGGCCAGGTTTATTGTTGACAAGGCATGCTAATAGCACCTGGCAGATTCTACGAGGATACTAAGACACGTATGCCTGTGACAATGGACACAGCTCAGTGAATGGCGGGACTTTCCATTGCCCCCTTGGCTGGACCAACACATTCTCTCAGAGATACCCTGATACAAACAAGCTGCCCCTCTGACTTAGATACTGCCCTCTGACCTGGCTAGTTATTGTCCATTTTTTTTTGTACATGTTGGTTTGATTAAAACATTTGTATTTATTACGTTGCTATTTGACCTTATCTTTTAGGAGGGCTCAGTGTGTTCCTGTTATCCTTGGGGAATGTTTTTGTGCCATTCTTGATATCGTGGTTTTTGTACCACGCTTCTGGAATGTGTTTCTGTGAGTCCTTTGTGGCGAGCACTGTCCAGGACTGCGCGTTTCTGCACGATCAGCGCTGGGCTGGCCAGATTCTGGGAACGTGCAAGTGGGCAGGGCCTGATGTTTGCTCACAGCAGGGAGAGGGGATACTGGGCTGGATGGGCCCTGTAGGAACCAGCCAGGCTGAGTTTCCTGCAGGGCAGAGGGAGGTGAGTGGGCCTCGTTAGATGCAGCCTGGGGGGCTGGCTGTGGTGAGGGGGTCTTGGGCTTTTGGGGGGTTCTCTGCAACAAGCTGTCTCTGTGACTGATGCTGATCACACTACGCTGCCCCCTTCTTAAAGCCCAGCCCAGCCCAGCCCAGCAGCTGGAGCCCACCCAGTAATTAGGAAATGAGATTTAATTTCAGGCAACAAAATGCCACGAAAGTGGCGGGTGAGCCGGCTTTGGGCTGTGAGGTAAGATGATAAGCAGCATCACACGGGCTGGTTGGTTGCATAATTGTGAACTTGGCTCAGGCTGGTCGCCTTCCCCACCCCCGCCCAGCCCTGGAGGTTGGGGGCCGACTCTGGGGAGGGCTGGGGAACGAGATGCTGGGTCCCTGCCCGGGAGAAGGGGTTTGCGCTGGGCATCATTCTGGGATTGCTCAGCCCCCAGCATGGCCTGGCCCAGGGCAGGGACCCAGCAGTCCATACCCACAAGGGATGGGCAGGTTGGGGACAGGGCTAGCTCAGCCTGGGTTTGGTGAACTCTGATCTTTAGACAATATTTCCCCTAGGGCCCATTGGATGCACCCGTACTGCCTACAGGGGGCACTGCTGCTGCATGGGGGTATCACCCACCCGCATCTCCTGCCTCCCACTGCCCCACCCCAAATCACCCCCTGGCACCTCCACCCATGCACTGTATACAGCTTGCAGTTACTGTAAACCTCTCCCCCTCCCTGCTACCCCCACTGCCTCCCCCCAGCCCTGCTGTAAGCCCCCCAAGTCACCCCGCTCTGCCCCAAACAATCTCCCTCCAGCAGGGTCTGCATGCAGGTCTCTGCAGGATGAGCTCTTCTGCAAGCCTGGTGCAGCTTCACCTGTCCCTGGGTCCCAGCTCCGCTCTAGTCATGATCCCCCCAATCCAGGCCCAAAGGTCTTGGGGGCCCTGGCACAGCTGGCACTGGGAGACAGGGGCATCTTGGCACCCCATTCCCACCAGCCCCCAGGGCTGGGACCAGCACAGTGATCAGCTCCCCCAGGCCCACTGCATGGGCTGATGCGTGCAGCCCTCTCCAGCTGCCCTCACCAGGGCCTGGGGCAGAGCATGGCAGAGCCAGGGCAGAGGGGCTGGGCCTGTCTGCTGGACCCACCCTCCCTCCTGGCACCGACCAGGCCCATGGCCAGCTGTCTCAGGCCTGCACCCCCCTCCTGCTTCTGGGGGCAGGCTGAGGGGTACAGTGTGTGTGGCTGGGGTGCCCCTTGCTCAAGGTGCAGGCCCGGGGTGCACACGGAGCCCCAGTGGCAGCCCAGCTGTAAGGGCAGCCATGGGGGGAGCTGGCGAGCCCACAGTCGGGCAGGTGTCTCCACCGGAGCTTTTTAATTCCGCGCCCCCAATTCGCCGCCCACCTGCCTGGCAGCCGCGCAGCAATTATCCAAATGGCTGTTAATTGCGGCTGATAATTCCCCACGGGGATCAGGGATGGAAAGCTCCGCAGCTGAGCAGATTGGGGCTGGGCCCAAGCAGCAGATCCCAGGTGCCAGGGTCTCTCACCCCGTCCACAGCAGGCACGCAGTGCTGGCCGTGCTCGTGTGCCCAGCAGGGAGACAGGAGCTGGCCCAGGGGGAGGGGAAACGGGGCCTGCTGGGCTCTACGGGACTGACCTGTGCCGGGGCACGTTCCCCAGCAGGCTGCGTGTGCAATTATTAGCAGGAGTATGGGGGGAGAGAAGGATGGGCAGAGCCAGGGGGGCTGGGAGGCAGGACTCCTGGGTTCTGTGCTGAGCTCTGGGAGGGGAGTAGGGTCATAATCATAGAGTCATAGAATCATAGAATATCAGGGTTGGAAGGGACCCCAGAAGGTCATCTAGTCCAACCCCCTGCTTGAAGCAGGACCAATTCCCAGTTAAATCATCCCAGCCAGGGCTTTGTCAAGCCTGACCTTAAAAACCTCTAAGGAAGGAGATTCTACCACCTCCCTAGGTAACGCATTCCAGTGTTTCACCACCCTCCTAGTGAAAAAGTTTTTCCTAATATCCAATCTAAACCTCCCCCACTGCAACTTGGGTCTAGGGGTTAGATCAGGGGCTGGGAGGCAGGACTCCTGGGTTCCATGCCCAGCTCTGCCCCCAAATCCATGTGAGTCACTCCCGCTCTGGGTGCCTGTTATTGAGGTTTCGTGTCACATGGGTGCTGCTGGGCATTTTCCAAGCCCCCTGGGGGGCTGGGATCGTCTTTTGCCAAGCCTGGGGCACTCTGAGGCTGGCAGGTGCTGGGGAGCCATGGCAGGGTGAGATGGGTAGGGGCACAGGAGGGGTGCAATGCAGAGTCTGGGCTGCAGGGGGGCGCATAGGCTGAGAGTGTCTGACCTGGCTGGTCCCCTCCTGCTGCGGAGAGGAACTGCATTTTCTCCCTCTGCCTGTCTCCCACCCAGGGCAGCCCCCAGCTGGGCTGGGAAGCAGCTGCCTGCCCTCCCGTGAACCAGCCAGGGGCACTGGGCTTGAAGGGGTGCTAGCCTAATGTGGCCTAGGCCAGGCCCAGATGATCACAAACAGGGCGCGCCCAGCCAGGCCATCCCTGCGCCGAACCTGGCTCAGCCCAGGCCCCAACCCATGGCTACATGGCCAAGTCAGTGCCCTCCAGCCCCCGGCCCTCCCCAGCTGCCTGCAATAGCTGTGCTGCTCCCCCCCCTCCACCCCTCCCGCCCCAACTGGCCTGGCTGGGACACTGCAGGTCAGGGCGGGAGGGGTCACAGGCAACCAGAGCAGTGACTCTGTGCATCCCGAAAATCTCCCAGGACCAGGGTAAGCTGGGTTTGGTCCTTGGCACAGCACAGCTCACAGGCCTGAAGCCTCCTTCCCACCTCATGGGGTGCGTGACCATGTGTGGCTGGCTGAGTGCCCCCTGGGCACCAAGGGAGCAGGGGATGGGCTGGGAGAGGGCAGGAGGGGTCACAGCCTGCGAGCAGATTGAGAGGAGAAGTTAGACAACCCCAACCCTCATGAGTGATGGGTCTGATCCCCCACCACGGTCACCCCTGCTCTGGGCCCTGATCCCCCATAATACTCCTCCGGGACCTGGGGCAGGTCCTTGACCTGGCACTGGTCTCTCACTGTCTCCAGCTGGTGGGGGTGGGGTTGCTGAGGGCGCTAACCCCCATGCCCAGTGACTACAGAGGCAGGACGAGTCTCCGAGCTGAGCCGGGGGAGCAGGGTGCGGGAAGGGTAGGAGAATGGGGCTCTCTCACAGCCCCTCCTTGGCTCCTTTCACCCTCCAACAAGGAGGGGGGTGGGGACACTGCCACTGCACCCCCAGCTGTTGGCACAGGCTAGAGGGTGCCAGAGGGGAGCCCTGGCCTGGCTGGTGGGACGAGCCTACACAGCTGCTCACACAATGCAGGTGCCAGCCAGGGCCCCAAGGGCTGGGGGCCAGCAGCAGCCGGGGTGGCGGGACCCTGGGGCAGCTCTAGGCACAGGAGGATGGAGGAGGTGGGGGTTGGGGCAAAGGCCAAGCCCTAGAGGGGGACCAAGGAGGCAGGTGTTCTGTCCCACATCTGAGAGGGAAGCAGGGGCTAGTGGTTAGAGCAGGGGCTGGGACGCAGAGGGCTGGGTTCCAGCGCTGATTCTGGGAGGGGCAGGGGCTGGGTGGGTATGGTTCCCTGTGGGGCCAGCCTGGGGGCTGGGCCCTGGTGCTCGCTCAGTGCCTGTCCCAACCCCACACTTGATGGGGATCCCATAGCTAGCTTGGGGGAACTCCTGAGGCTCCCTCCTGGTCCCCCTGGCACACGGACCAGAGGCAGAACAAGGCACTAGGAGCAGGGGGACACAGGGAACTGTGGAGGTTCTGGGGCACGGCTGGGTGAGCCAGCACTGCACCAGCAGGGGGCGACCACAGGCCAGAGCAGAGCTGCCCCCAGGCCCTGGTCCAACAGTGAAAGGAGCAGCCACTGCCCCACCCTGCTCCCGGGTGCGGGGAGGCAGCGCTGGCCTGGTGACTCGGAGCCAGGACGCCTGGGACCTGCAGCAGGGCTGGAGGGGGAGTTGGGGAGATCCCGCTCCCTGGGCCCTCAGCCACCTGCCCCGCCCTGTGCCCTCCCTTCCCCTGCCTGTGAACAGCAGCAGAGACCTCGGCCAGCCTTTGGCAATGCACTTCATTGGCCCAGGCACATGCCCAGCAGGGCAGTAGCCGGGGGCAGGGCCAGCACTGACTTTGTGATAATGGGTGGGGGAGGGGCAGGGGCTCAGAGCTGCGAACAAACAAACTCTCCCCCTGCGCCCCCCACCCCCTGGAGGTCACTCCCAGTAAAGGAGGTCACTGCCTTTACCTGGGATCACTCCTGCCAGCGCTTGCCCCAGCACAGCCCGCCTGGCAGGCAAGAGGGAGAGGATCTCTAGGGCCCGTGGGATTCAGGGGGTGAGGCTTGGCTCAGGGCTTGATCAGACCCAAGGGGGCTGGAGCTGGCTGCCTCAGATGGAGCTGGGGCTCCAGGTGCCCAGGGCGTGGCTCTGATACCCAGGGAAAGGCAGTGGGGAGGTGTCTGCACTGGGCAGGGGCATTTGATCCAGGCCCATCAGGTGGCGAGCCCGCTCTGCCCTGCTGCTAGGGTGACCAGACGGCAAGTGTGAAAAATAGGGACAAGGGGTGGGGGGTAATAAGAGCCTAGATAAGAAAAAGCTCCGAATATCAGGACTCTCCCTATAAAATCGGGACATCTGGTCACCCTACCTGCCGCTGACCAACCCTGGACGCGCCTCCTACGCAGTCCTGGCTCCACCCCCACTTACTTGGGCACTCTGACTGCAACTCCTGCTAGGACCCCTCCCCCCTTCGGGAGCCGAGGTCCCCACTGGGGGACAGGGCCAAGAGGCCAGGGTGCCAGGCTGTGATGAGAGGGGTGCAGGGACCAGGGCTGGGCCAGCACCCCAAGGCGGTGAATGGGGATGATATGGGGGCAGAAGGGGGGTTCTCTTTAATCCTTTGCAGACTGGACAGACACAGCTTGGGGCTCAGTGGCTGGGTCACAACCGCCCCAAAGCCAGATGGTGGTAGCAGCCTCTGCGTGCCCCGCATCACTAGCGGAGGGCTGACAGGAGGGGGAGGGGGAGGTGCTGTGCTTTGGGTCCCAGGCAGGGGAGGTAGGAATGGCTGAAGCTGGTAGATAATGGAGCCAGACTCTGCCCCTACCCCATCGGGGGCAGGGTGGCCACAGGGCACAAAGGGTGACAGCCCTAGAGGCTGTGCCAGAGGGAGGGAGCCTGGCCTGCCCTCTGCCCTAACAGCCAAGGAGTCATTCCCCCCCCCCCCCCTCCAAGAACTGACACCGCAGCCAGGAGTAGGGGGGAAGGTGCCTTGTTGAGAAGAGGAGGTGGAGCTGGGGACAGCGAGCTGGAGCTGTGGGGGGCAGAGTCTCTGGGGGGAGGGGGCTGCCTCTAGGCCTCCTCGGGGTCCAGCTGGTTGAGGGTTTGGATGTCATCCAGGAAGCGCTTGGGGGTCAGGATGTGACTGGAACCTGGGGGAGAGAGAGGTGGTTGGCAGCGGTCGGCACAGTGGCGCGGGTATGAGGCTGGCATCACCATCACCCCCATTTTTGCAGCTGGACCCTGCTCTAGTGCAGGAGGGGAGGGACTCTCTCCTACCCCCTGTTGTTGTACCAATAAAATAAAAACCAGCAGGATCTTATTAAAGGGAAAAGGCAAAATGCCACATTTATTGTAAATATAATAAAGAAATATAAAACTCACACTGTCCTATCGTTACTTATTCCTTACTTAATTATATATATATCTATATATTCATTCATTCATTCATTCATACCAGTTCTGCATAGGGGTTTATAGTTACCAGCCTAGAGGTTGCTCGTGACAGGGTACCGGCCAGGTAACCTGTACACGAGAGTGGAGCCGAGTCCATGTCAGATGCGCATCCGATGCTCCTGAAGGGTAGTGGCAGAACTGGAGACTCAAAGTTCTCAGTCCTTAGTGTCCATTTTTATAGGAATTTCTTCCTATGCCAGTCCGTGGAATTTGCTTTGTCATATTGTTAGTCATGACTGCTCCAGGACGGCTGTCAGGTGCTCATCAGCTTTCTTCATCCTTTGAATTGGTCGGGTGGATCCCAGTTTGCCCTCCGGTGGGGTTCTCTGGTTGTCTCCACCTGGCGTCTTCTTCGGCCAATCGATGTTAAATTCCTAGGCTGGCACTTCCCTGTTTATTCAAAACCCACCATTCATTCACATACATTCCTTACTTTAATAAAAAAACCACATTTCTCATTTCACCGAGTATTGTTATTTTATTTGAGACTCCCTGTCTCTTGACATTCCTTCGGTATTGCCTTTCTTTTATTATACAAAGGTGTTATTTATTTGAGACTCCCCGTTTTTTTAACATTCCTGATCCAAACTATAGAAGGTGGGAGTCTCTATGTGACATTTCTATGAGCGCCGCTCCAATTCGCGGTTCTTCATGGGTGTTACAAACAAGCATGTCAATCTCCATTACAAAGTATCCGTTTGCAAAGTAGAGCCAATTGAACATAAAGTGAAGTTAGTTAAAAAGCATGTCAATCTCCATTACAATCAATGGAAAGCGCCAATACAGAGAAAGCAGAGTCAATTAAGCCGTTTAGTTTTACAAGCGTCCATCTTAATAACAAGTGAGAAAGTATCAATTCAGAGTCAATATGAGCGGTTTGGTTTTCCAAGCGTCCATCTTAATAACAAGTGAGAGAAAGTATCAATTTAGAGAAAGCAAAGCCAATTGAGCGGTTTGCAAGGTACGGTTTGCAAGCTTTAATACAGAATTGTAAATCAATATTGCAGATTTACAATTATGTCAAAAAGAAGAATTATAAATGCAGATTTAATAAATATTATAAATCAATATTGCAGGTTTACAATTTCTTATGAACAGAATCACAAATATTGGAATATGCCTACACTGTGGCCTGGCACCGCACCCCTCGTGCCGCTGTACCCTGCACAGCCAGGCAAGTATCCACGCGCTGACAGTGTTCCTCACCCTTGGGTCTTCGAGGGGTGTGTGCAGGGGGTGAGCCATATCCCTATGGGAGTTACTGGGGGTGTCTGACTGGGCCCCCACACATGGTCCCTGGGCAATGAGAGGCTTGGGGAGCCAGCGGCCAGGAGATCAGGTGGCTAGATACAGGCCTTGTGGGACAAGCACATCTGTTCCCAGACCCCTGGGTGCGGGAGGACAGAGGGTAGCATGGGCCCCCTGTGGGTGCTGGGCAGGCAGTTTTAGGGTCTCCCCCACCCAGGGGGTCCCAACTGTCCCTGACCTGGGCATTCCAGCCACCCTTCCCCCCAGGACTCGCCCTACTCACCGATCACCACCTCCCACTTGCCCCTGGTGGCCGGGGTCAATTCGTAGGCGCAGCGCATCTCAGACATGGACACCCCACCCAGCACGTAGATGATGAGGCGCGGGCCCATCTGGTACTCAGTCGCTGGCTTGTTCTTGTGCCAATGCCTGAAGCGGGAGCTGGGGGAGAGAGGGGCAGTGTGGATACCAGGGGCTCGCTGAGGGAATGCCAGGTGTAGGGGTGGGCACTGCCCAAAGCGGGGGCTGGGGGGAGAGAGGGGCAGTGTGGATACTAGGGGCTCGCTGAGGGAATGCCGCATGGAAGGGCAGGGCCTGGAGGAGGATGGGAGGCAGAAGGGAGTAGGGGAGGGTGGCACCTGCCCTGGGCTGGGGGTGCTGTCTAAAGCTCATCCAGTCCCTTTCCTCTATCCTGGACCCTGGTGTGTTGAGGGACTGCTGGGGCGTGGGGGACACGGTAAGAGGGGTCCAGGGCTCCAGGCTCTTGGGCACCCCCTCCCCTGCAGAGGACAGGGCCCTGGCCATGCACTCCCAGGCACAGAGGCTCCCACACCCTGGGGTGTGTGTGTCAGGGCTCTGCTGTCCACAGCCCAGCCAGGCTCAGCCTTACCTGACAGCAGCCTGGGAGCTGGTGGTAGGGACCGGGTCTGACACGAAGGGCCACAGACTCTTGTCCAGTTTGTCCTCAAGGATGTCCTGGCAGGGGAGGACAGATCAGCAGGGGCCAAGCAGCAGGAACCTCTGACCTGGTGGCCAAGCCAGGCCCCATTGGGGCGGAGGGGCTGAGATGGCTCCTCACTCAATGATTGACAGTCCCTGGGGGGGAGCAGCCTGGGGCCCACTTTCCAGGGTGGGGCATGGGGAGCCAGCAAAGAGCACGCTGACTCCTCCAGTGATGCCCCCAACTCTCCACATCCCCCTCAGCTGCTCAGTGCCCTGCTGTGACCTGCCTACCCATCCACCGTTATGGGGAGGGCAGAGACCTCCTGCAGCCGGATCCAGGGCCCCTCACTTGGGGTGGGGGAGGCAGGGGGCTGCCCTCAGTGCCCCTTCCCTGCTGCGGGCAGATCCAGGCCCTGCCTCTTGCTCCATGAGGTGTGTCCCAGCCACGCAGGGGGCCCAGGCTATGATACATCCTAATGCCACATAATAGGGGCTTTTACATTAGTCCGCTGCTTTGACTTGTACAGGGAAGCTTAAGGCCTGCCAAGCTGTGGCTGGCGCAGAAGGGGGCGCCCCTGATTGGATTATGCATGGGACTGAGGTTACTGCAACTATCTGCCCCAAAATCCCACAGGAGGAACCATCACAATGCTGGAACAGGGGCCTGGGAGCCTCCCACCTCTGATCTGCCAGGGACAGGAGCTCTGGTCGGGGGGTTAATTCTTGGCCTGGAGGAGCCCCAAGCCAGTAGGTTGAAGGCAACTAAGTGTGCCCCCCACCCCCTTGAGGAGTGCCCCACAGGACTGGGTGATGAGGGGCTCAGCCCCCAGTAAGGGTGGGGGGAAGGAGTGACCATGTCACCTTTCACAAGCTAAGCAGGTTTGGGCCCAGGCAGTGCTTGGATAGGAGACCTCTAAGGAAAAGCCACTGGGTGCTGGGAGGTGCGAGTGAGTCAGCAGAGGGTGCTCTATGACCCCAGGGAGTGGGCAGGGGGCTCTGCAGGGGGTGCTCTCCCCGGTCAGTCAGTGACCAGTACTGTGCTGCAGGAGTTCATCCTTTAGATGAACGTCACACAGCTGCTCCTCACTGGAGGTTAGACCAAGGACCCTGCCAGCCATTCAGATTCCAGTGCCAGTCACGACAGTGTGCTGCCTGGATCCTCTGCACTTCCAGCCCCACACACTGATCACCTCCTGCCCTAGACTCTTGGGCAGCGCTGCTGGGCGGCTGTTAACAGCTGCCTGCCACTCCTTAGGAAGAATTCAGCCCTGGTGAGGAACCCCTGTATATACTGCCCATACCCCACCCCAGAGCTGGCAGCATCTCAGCACCGGGTAAGACAACTCCCCTGCACTCGTGTCTATGATTTAAGACCCCTAAGGATGGCAGCAGGAGAGGACTCGCTGATGAGCCCCTCACATGGCTAGAGCCCTGCGCAGATACAAAAATGTGGATGTGCATCAGCCTGCGATCCACAAGCCGCCTTTTACCTGTATCCGCATCCACACCGGCAGCAGCTAGCGAGGGTGGGGAAGGGGTCTTGCAGGGAAGAGGCAGTGTGGAGGGGGCAGGGTCTCTAGGAGAAGGGGCAGCTTGGAGGGGGCGGGGTCTCGAGAAGGGGCAGTGTGGGGGCGGGGTCTTGAGGAGAAGGGGCAGTGTGGAGGGGGTGGGGGCTGGGGGGGGAAGGGGTTTCTCATCACGTGCCGCTCCTGGGGGGTCACGAGTGTACACGGCAGCAGCAGAGCATGTTGCATCACAGTGGGGTGGAGGGGTGGGGTGCCGGGGCCTCACCCTCTCCAATCCCAAATCCTGCTGCTCAGGAGCTGGTGGGGACACTGGTGCTGCTCGAGCTGCTGGACAGGAAGCCGCGCGGTGGGGCGAGTGGGTGCCGGACAGCCCCAACTCCGACGTGTTGCCTAGCCACTGGCTGTGGGCCGGCGGCCCCGAGTGCCCTGCGTCCCCCGGGCTGCCTGAGCCAGATGCCGCGGGCCAGGCACTGCTGGGGAGTACAGCCCTGCACGGTTCTATCTGCAGCCAATCCACTATCCGCAGAAATGGGGCACGGATATGCAGGGCTCTACACATGGCTGCCCCCAAACCACCCCCTTGGGCCCAGCCTGCCAGGTGTGACCCCAGTCCCCAAGGCCAGGAAGCAGATGGCCCGGTACCTCCATGATGTCCTTGAGCATGGGGATCCAGTGGGAGAGCTGGTAGCTGGACTCCAGCCGCGCTTTCCTCTTCGGTCGCAGCTGCCTGCTCTGGGGGAGGAAGGGAGAGGGGGTGAGAGGCAGCAGGGAGGAGGTGCGGGCTGGGAACGGGGGCAGACAGGGAGAGCGTGGCCTACCTGAGTCGCGCCAGCCAGGCTGGCAGGGGAGAGGCAGAGAAAACAGAATGGATCACTGAGTGAGAGAGAGAGAGACTGATGGGAGAACAGAGCTGCTTCCCCTCATTCGCCGCATGGCCACCCCAAGCAGTGGTCACCAGCTCCAGCTCGCTGGCGATCTGAGGTCCTGACTCCCAGTATCCTCTGCCAGGGCAGAAGAAGTCACCCCAGATGGGGAGTAACTCGGGGTCACCCTCCTATGGGGAGGGCGTCACCCCACTGTACAGGGACAGAGGCCACCTCTGTGCTGGGAGTAGGTCACTGCCATAGGGCGGCACCTCCAGGATGGCCTGGGCTCCCCTGTGCAGCACAGATCTGCCCCCTGGCATGAGTACAGCTGCTGGCCCCTGGCTCCAGTCCCTTACCCCAGGCGTGAGAGAGATGCCCAGGAACAGCATGTTGTGGATGATGTCTCTCTGCTGCTGGATGTTGGCATGCTGGATCAGCTTGGTGAGGTTCTCCTTGTCCACACCTGCACGGGGACAGACAGGTCAGCCCTAGCACCCCTGGGACGCACCCACAGCCCAGGCACACGAGTCCGTGGCCCCAGGAGTCCTAGTTCCCCGATCAAATCCTGAGATCCTGCTCTTCCCACCCCTCTCAGAGCTGGGGGTAAACCCAGGAGTCCTGGCTCCCAGGCCCCCTCTATCCCACTAGACCCCACTGCCCTCCCAGAGCTGAGCATAAAACCCAGGAGTCCTGGCTCCCAGAACCATCCGCTCTAACCCACTGAACCCCACACAGTTAATGATCGAATTTAGGTTCTTGCTGCTCCTCCCTCAACAGGTTCTCTCGGGCGCTGGGGTCAGGGGTCTCTCTAGTTCCCCCTGGCAGTGCAATGGGAGCCCCCATCCCCCTGATCTGGGCTATTCCTATTCCTGCCTCTACCACCTACTCCTGGCATGCTGCTCCATGCCTCAGTTTCCCCCGTGTAACATGGGGATAGTGCTTTCACCTGTGACAGGGAGGCTTGGCAAGAGCCTCAGGAATATCCCTGGGGGGACTCAACGGGAGTCACAGCAGCAGGGTGTGCACAGAGCAGGATTTTCCCTCCCCAGCGCCGCTATCAGCTCCTGAGAATAGCCCAGATCAGACTGGGGCTGCAGGCTGGAGCCAGCTCTGCTGCAGCAAGTAGCTCCGGTGGTTAACAAGCATGCTGTCAGTCTCTTCCCTGGGTAGATGGTTTGGGCAGCCAGGTGTGTGCCAGGCTCCCCTCTGGAGGCAGGCCTGTACTGCCAGCTGTGAGTTACAGAGCATCTGTGCCATGGGAGCCAGCTATCCCAGAGGGGGCCCCCCTGCCCGAGATTGGTAGCATTATCTCCCTTTTACAGATGTGGAAACTGAGGGGTAAATAGGGGAGGTGACTTGCCCAGAAGGGCTGTGGCCATTAATCCAGCCACACAGGGAATGCTATTGTTCTGCCAACCCCTCAGGATCTCCAAGGGTGTCTAGACCCCACCCCTCCCCCCGCCAGGATCTCCGAGCAGGTTCTAAATCACTCCTCCCTCCTTCTACTTCTCATGTGCTCCCCCGCGGCTCTGTCCCATGGCAAGGGCGTGGCCAGCACAGCTCGCTCACCTCTCCCATGCTGGGCTCGTATGCCTTGAACGCCTTGAGTTTGGCCAGCACAGCGTGCACCAAGTGGAAGTTATCTTCATGGTCCCTGCAGCAAAGACAAACCCTGTGGGTCAGAAACAGCTCCTCCCCCAGGGGCACATGCACTTCCTGTAGGAGGTAACCAGGTACCCTCGCCCTTTGGGCACACTCACTTCCTGTAGAGGATGGCTGGGTACTTCTCCATGGCACACTCACTTCCTATAGGGGATACCTGGGTACCCTTTCCCCTGGGCACACTCACTTCCTGTAGTGGATGGCTGGATACTCCTCCAGGGTTTCACACAATGTGGCAATCTGCTCTGCCAGATTCTCCATCTGCTTGTTCTTTTCGAAAAAGCGGTAGGGGCTGAACCAGTTGTGGAAGCTCTATGGCCTGTCCAGGGAGTACACCTTGGGGACAGGGGAGAGCAGAGATCAGACCCCAGTGCCAACTGCTTGCAGCCAGGCCAGCTGTGCCCCATAGACGCGCTGTTGGATCAGGCCAGCCTGGTGGAGCTGTAGCGAGCCCCTAGTGAGGAAGAGATCCCTTTGCCAGTGCCACTCCTGTTGTGGTAGAGGGATAGCGAGCCAGAGATTCATGTACCAGCCTGGGATAAAGATGCCCCAGGTTCAGGTCCTTACTTGGCTGCAGACTCCCAGGTGTCCTCAATGTTGGGGGAAGGGGCTTGGCGACGCTTCTCGTCTGGCGAAAGCCCCAGCATAGCCACGGGCAAACCCGGCATCAAGGCGCGTCTGCCGCTGTCGCTTATTTCACTGGCCGAACAGAACGAGCCATGGGGACAAACGTGCTTGGACACCAATAAATAGTATCGGCCCATGAAGGGTTTGCTGGCGCAACGGGACGGGTGAGCCAGCATAGCCTCCTGACGGACACTCAGCTTCTACCAGCCAAAGCTTCTCTTGGCACAGCTGGCACCGGTACCCCAGATGAAATCAGCTAGAGTGGCGAAAGGACTGCTTTGCCAGCGTAACGGCACCTACCCAGGGGCTCTGCCACCACAGCTGCATCAGTTACAGGGGGACTTTTTCTCTCATGTCCCCGTAACAAACCCATACCAACAAAGCTTTTGTATGTAGACCAGGCTCATGTCTCTCTGTGCCTCAGTTTCCCCATCAATGCAATGGGGCTGACACCCCAGTCCTGCCCCTCAGGGGCAGGAGGGGGGAAATCCACTGATGACACAAGGAGGGGATGGGGTGGTTGGGTAAAGGGCAGGCGTGTAGAGTATCGGGCTGTCTTGCAGGCCTAGTATAAACCACCAGTAAGAGCTGGTAAAGCCAGGGAGGCAGGGCCCTCCTCCCCCATACATCTACCATCCCCACCAGGTGCAAGCCAGCGATTCCAGGTCTCACAGGGTGTGAGCAGCCAGCTAATCCCTGCTGCCCTGTGCTGGCGTCAAACCCGGGGCCCTAGAAGGGAAAGGTTCCCCCGCCAAGCCACATGAACCACTAAGGGTGGGGTGTAGTACGTCACCATCCGCCGCGCGGACCTGCTCCTCCAAAGCCCGGCCACCCCTCACCCGGCTCTCGTAAGGCAGGAAGGCCATGTTGATCTCCTTGAGGGTTTTGATGACCTTGGTGATCCGTGACTTCCTCAGCTCCTTGAACAGAGGCTCAGGACAGGCTGCAAGGCAGAGGCAGTGGGTGGGAGTGACAGGCACAGGGCTCAGGACCCCCAGCACAGCACCAGCCCCCACGGACGGGGCCAGACCGGGCACAGCAGGGGCAGTAGTGCTGCACGCCTGTGGGGAACCTGGGCGAGCCAGCAGGGCCACACAGGAGTCAACGATGAGTCCAGCCCCCCCCCCGAACCAGAGTCATGCCGGGTTCTTGCCTTCTGCAGCATCAGCAGCGAGGGGGAGCCACAATCTCTCCTACGCAGCCCCTGTCTCACACCCTGCTCTCAGCCCCCCGGCAGGGCTGAGTGACCAGAGTGTACAACATAGGATGATGCACAAGGAGGAACAGGGACTTGGGCTCCCCCTGCCGCTGTAATGGGGAGAAGCAGATCTGACCCTGACACACTGGGTATTCTGGTGCTGTCCCATCCCCCCACCGAGTTGGGACTGATGGAGCAATGCATGCTGGGAATGGTAGCCAGAGGCCTCCTTTCTGGGCACATGCTGCAGGTGTCTGTGAGCCGTGCTGGCTGGAGGCAGGCCCGTGGGGGAGAAGGGGGGGAAGGGATAGGTGGCGTCATAGAATCATAGAATATCAGGGTTGGAAGGGACCCCAGAAGGTCATCTAGTCCAACCCCCTGCTCGAAGCAGGACCAATTCCCAGTTAAATCATCTCAGCCAGGGCTTTGTCAAGCCTGACCTCATTCGGTCTGGCCTGCTGGGGCTGCATCCCCTGCAGGAGGGCAGAGCATAATCAGGGTGCTGCGCACTGGCCTGCCGGCAGAGAGAGTCTCCCCCACCCCCAGGCTCCAGTGTGCCGCTGTCCAGGCTCCCAGCTGGGGGATCCCCCGACCCCCGATACTCACGGCTGAGGAAGAAGACGTGAACTGCCTTGTAGTTGAAGGTGGGGGTGCCCTGGAAGTCATTGATCAAAGCCTGCACCGACTGCAAAGGGGGAAGAAAGGGTGTGTCAGCACCTGCCGAGGCCCCTCCCTGCTGCTCAAATGGCCCAGCCCATGCCCAGCCCCTGGGGACTCAGGGCCTAGCATGATGCCATCAGGAGGTGGGCTGGTTTTTACCCCCCTGGCTCTGGGCTCCCCCCCCACCTGGAGCAGGGCTTGTCCCCATGTGCCCGGGACATCCTTAGGGCCCAGTCATATCTCTCGCTGCCACAGAAGTGTCCATGCCCGGCCACAGATGGGGCCTGGCATTGCCTTGCTGCTGAACTAAGTGGGCTCTGAGCAGTGCCCAGGGAACAGCCGGCCGAGCAGCAATCCCAGGCAACTACCATCAGGGCCCCCTCCCTCCCCGGGCGCCATGCTGGGCACCTGCAGCTTCGCCACGCCAGCTAGCCTGGCAGGGTGTTTGGAACCTGTTCAGACCCCTCGACCAGCCATTGTGACAGGTGAGAACCTGGCTGCCCTGTCCCAAGCCCCAGGCCCCAGCTCGCAGTCCTCTCCTACAGCGCTCCCTCCGCGGGCAGCCCCTGCGGGTTCTGGGCTTCACCCTGCTCTGCCAGCGCCCCCTGCCCCTGGTCTCCCTCCACTCACCTTGCTGCTGCAGATGCAGGAGCCTCCTCCCCAACAGCCCCTGCTCCCTGAGCCTCTGCCTCATCGAGTCTCCTTCGCTTTGAGTCTCAGCTGAGGTCGCCTCTCTCCGCCTGCTGCACCTGCCCATCCAATCCCCACAGGATTGCACTGCGGAGAGGTCTGGGGGACAGTCTGTGCCTCACGTGGCAAAGAACATGAAGCCCAGCTCCGGGGAAGCAGCCTCCTAGGGAGCCCCTACTGGCCCCATTCCCATCCTGACGTTGTGCTGCGCACAGAGAAATGGAACGAGGGGAGTCTCCGTGTTCCCCTAGGAAAGCCCTGTAGGCCATTGGCCCAACATCTCCACCACCTTCCTGCCGTGCCGAATGCTCCCTCTGCCGCACCGGCCTAACCCGCTGCTCCACATCCCCCGGCCCAGTCCATGCCGGGGGCTCAATAACCTGCCTGGCCAATGGTGCATACTGCCCCATGCTTGGCACTCTCCTGCTCCTCCTCCCACCCAGGCTGATTCACTGGTCCCAGTGGTCTGATCCGGTGTGTGTGTGGGGGGGAGATATGGGGCTAGCTGGACAAGCTGGGTCTGATCCAGCGCGGTGGGAAGGCAGACATACCCAAGCCTAGCTGGGGACGGATGATGGGCTAGACAGAGCAGGGATCTGATCCAGCCTGGAAAAGCTCAGGTTCCTAATGAATCTCAAGAGGCTGGAGGGGGAGGAGCATGATATATGGATACAGCATATCCCCAGGGGGACACCAGGGCAACAGGTTCGGCCTGCTTACCTTCCATTCTCTTTCCTTCTTCACGAGGACAACGCTGAGGATCTCTGCGAGGGAAAGAGACGGGGATTAGTGGTGGGGCTCAGACGGGACGGCTGTGCCCTGAGCCAGGACCCACTGGCTGGTGGAAGGACGCCTCGGGGAAGTGGCTCAGAGACTGCTCTCAGGCCAGATAGTGTTGTGCTCCTAGCAGAGCCCCCAGTCAGCGATCGTGGTGGGGTGACAGGCTAGATGGGCCATGGGTCTGATCCCCCTTCCTTTCTGCCAGGCTGGATACGAGCACAGCTGAACTAAGGATCTGGCCCCGTGCAGGAAGAAAACAGATCCTGTCCAGCACCTCTTGACTGGAGGGGATCCAGGGACCCTCACTGTGTATGGGGGACAGCAACACAACAAAGACTTCAAATTCTGAGTCCTGCACATAGAACCCCTCCAAGGCATGCCCCACTCAGGGAACTGCTGGCCTATCTCCTGGGCACCTTCCACAGCCCAGCTAAGCAATTAGATAGTCAGCTCTTCGGGCCAAGCACCATCTTTTTGTTGGTGATGACTGGCGCTCCTGGGAACCCTGTAATACACCTAATGAATAATGTACAACGCCTTGCAAAATGGGGCCTTGGTCCATGACTGGGACTCCTGGGTGCTACCATAATACATCTGTTTGTTTTACCCCTACGAAGCACCTGATTCTGGCTGGCCCCGTAGGGCAATAGCCCCGAGACCCTGACCTGTGCTCTCACTCTCACTCCCACTCCCGGTAGCTGGTGTGCGTGAGTGCACTGCCCAACACACTATGTTTCCCCCATAACTCAAGCAATGCCTCTCCCTACCCCACCTCTAGCCCATCAGGACTTGGCTGCTTGGTCCTAATGAGGCTCCAGGGGCTATTCTGCACCAGGACGCGCTGGCCTCCCTGCTGCTTTCCTGCAGTTCCTTTACACCTGCAGCATGCGGACGCCCCGTTCACTGGGGCACGTGGGGCTCGAGTGCACGGTAAGGGGCTGGCAGCACAGACTGGATCTAGACATGGCGAAGGCAGACACAAACCTGCTTTCTCCACGCATTTCGACCCTGAACTGCAGCTACACCCCCCCCTCCCCACGCCAGCCCTGGACTGCCCCCACCAGCTGTGCCAGTGCCCCTCACTACTGACTGGAGCCCTTGCTATCCCAGCCCTGGCTCCCACCCACTCCCAGCTCCGCCAGTGCCCCTCACTCCTGTCCACAGCCCCCTGCTATGCCAGCCCTGGTCTGTCCCCCACCAGCTCTGCCTCACTCCTGACCTGCAGCTATTCCAGTCCTGGGATCCCTGCCTCACGGCTCTGCAGATGCCCCTCACTCCTGACTGCAGCCCCCTGCTATCCCAGCCCTTTGCTTACCCCCACCCATTCCCAGCTCCACCAGTGCCCCTCACTCCTGACCCGCAGCTATTCCAGTCCTGGGTTCCCCCCCTCACAGCTCTCAGATGCCCTTCACTCCTGACCCGCAGCCCCCTGCTATTCCTGTTCAGAGACCCCTCTTGAACCAGGGCAGTATGGCCCACCCCAAGTATTCAGAAGTCACATGTCAGGCCCTCCTAATTGTGCGATTTAGTGAGGAAAAGCTAAGAGAAGAGCTAAGGGTTATTAGCACCACCGGCCGTCCTGAGCTGTGGGCCACTTTTGCTCTGTCCCAGTTCTGGGGGCAACCATGGAACATCAGAACTGAATCCACTTTGCAAGGGTCTTTTAAACCCCAGGTCTGTGGTCTGGATTTAGCCACAGGCCCCGTCCACTGCAGCCTGGGCTGGAGATTCAGCAGTGGGTTGGGCTTCTGAAGTAACAGAAGTGGGTTGGGCTTCTGAAGTGTAAGGCTTTACCTTGATCTCTCCTACATTACAGCTATAGCCTACGCCAGCTCTGTGTTGGGGCCGGGCAGAAGTGTACTGCTTTACTATGTTACGAAGTGGCTATGACGTCATTTTTCTCCTTGCGCGCAGCCGTTACCCGTTCTGACAGGCTGTTTATAATGCTAACTTTACTAGTTTTCAGAGGTTGTCGGGGGTGGGGGGGGGGGAATGTGCAAGGTGGAAGTTTCGCCTAGTGCACAAAATATCCTTGCACTGGCCCTGGTGGGAGTCATCCTGATGGAAAGAGATGACGACGATGACGCCCCCACAAAATGCAGCTCCTATGGGAGGGGGCAGCCCTTGGGGGTGGGGCAGACAGCCTCCTCCCCTTCTTGGTGTGTGACAGGCAGGCGGGGGGAGCTCTCTGCTCCGACTGACTCCTAATCCTCCCCGAGGGTGAGACACACCCAGGAGCACCCCTCCCAGGGCTCCCCAACTGGGCCCTGCCCCCCCAGACCCACACCCAACCAGACCCTGCCCCCGACCGGCTCCACACTCAGACCCCCCGGCTCCGCACTCACTCTTGCGCACCACCGCCTTCAGTCCGGACGGGGCCATCTCCGCCTCTTGCCACGTCCCCTCGAGCCCTGTGGGTAGAAGTAGGACTCAGCTGTGTGCGGGGTGGGGCTGGAGTCAGGACTCCTGGGTTCTGCCCCGGCTCTGCTCCTGTCCTTGGGCACGCCCTGGCCTCTCCCTGCCATGCTCTGGGGAGTGTCTGTGACGCTGGACGACGGCCCCTAGTGACGCTGAAATCAGTCACTGGTGGATGGGCCCGGCCCCCCCTTGTGTCACTGATGGACGGGCCCAGCCCCCCCAGTGACTGATTTCAGTATAAAGCAACTGGGGTGCTGGCGGGTCGATGTCTGCAAGGCTGAAGACGGCCGAACGCCGCAGCCCCCCACTTCTGGCGCTGCGAGGGCTGGGCCTGGGCACCAAGGGGCGGGCGCCCAGTGACAGGGCCACGCAGGTCCCCACTGAACCCCCACCTGGTCATGTGGGGCGCAGAGGGAGGCGGGGGCCTCGGGCAGGGTTAAAGCGAGGACTGGGTTGGGGTAGTGGGGCCTCAGCCCACTCCAGTCAGGGCCCCCCAGTGAGCTGCAAGTCCCCCCTCCAACCAGTGTCCCCCCCTCAGCAGTGCCCCTCGCCCCCCCCTCCACGCACCTCCCCCCTCGGTCAGGCCCCTCGCCCACCTGCACCCAGCCCCCCTCAGCCAGGCCCCGTGTTGTACCCAGGAACAGGAGCAGGTCGAATGGACCTGGCTTTGCTAAAACTTTTTGTGTAGCCTGTTGGTGTACCCCCGGAAGACCTCTGCGTACCCCCAGGGGCACCCGTAACCCTGGTTGAGAACCACTGGGTTAGAGAAACGTGTGTGTGTGTGTGTGTGTCTAGGAATCAGGACTCCTGGGGTCTATCCTGACTGCGAGCGGAGTGGGGTCTAATGGTTAGAGCAGAGAGCTGGCAGGTAGGATTCCTGGGTTCTAGTCCAGGCGATGCAACTGATTCATTCTGTGACATGGTTTGTTCTGCCTTGTCCTCCTGTGACATGTGGAGCGCAAAGACCTGCCCCAGCCCTTCCCTTCCGGCTGGGTGGTGCAGGAATTAATGTCCATAGAGCCTGGGCTCTAAGATCCTGGAGCAAAGCATCCTGGAGAAGGAATTAGTTCCCCAAGCTTGACTGGCTCCCTGCCCCATCCCTCCCTCCATTAATCAGAACGAATCCCTCATGGCAGAGCTGTTGTCTGATTACCCGCAGTGCAGACCCAATTTATTGTGTCCTGGCTGCTGTTCAGCTCAGGTTAACAGCATGGTCTGTTTCTGTGAACTCCCCCAGAGCTTTCGAATGGAAGTGAGAGTCTTCTTCACATCCTGCTCTAAACTGTGAGTAGTGTCGCTCTGTGGCTGTTGAACAGCTGCTGCATTCCTACCCCAGAGGTGGCATCATTTCAGTGCTGGGTGGGTGATCCCTGTGTAGTGTTGTTGAGTGCTGTTGCACATCAGCTATGCTCCATCCAGAGCTGTCTGCATTTCAATGCCAGGTGAGTGATCCCTGTATTGTGATGTGCGGGGGGAGGGATAGCTCAGTGGTTTGAGCATTGACCTGCTAAACCTAGGGTTGTGAGTTCAATCCTTGAGGGGGAGCCATTTAGGGATCTGGGGCAAAAACTGGGGATTGTCCCTGCTTTGAGCAGGGGGTTGGACTAGATGATCTCCTGAGGTCCCTTCCAACCCTCATGTTCTATGATACGCTGCTGCGCTCCACCCCAGAGGTATTTGTATTTCAGTGCTGGGCGAGCAATCCATGTGTTGTTATGCAGCTACTACGCTCCACTCCAGAAGTGGATGCAATTCAGTGCAGGGTGAATGAAAGTCCATGTCTCATTTTGCAAAGCATGGGTTCTCCAAGCAAGGGTGCTGTCTGTCCCATGTTCCTGCTCAATAGACTCTGGATTCTTAGCATCAGCGGAGCTACATTTTGAGCCGTGGTGGAACCAGGAGGCAGCTGGGTCATTGGTGGTTCCACCTTCAGTTATACCTATTGGCTTGAAAAGGCGCCACACGTATACCTAATGGCTGGTGAGGGGGGCAGTTGCCCCCCAGCCCACTATTAGCTCTGCCACTGATTCTTTTTAAATGTTCATTGCGCTGCTTCCACCAGCCACTTTGATTTCATTTCGTTTTACAGACCCAAGCAAAATGCAAGCGGCAACCTGGCCAGAAGCAGATCCATGTAATTGAACAGACTCATCCAATTACTGAGCCTTCCCAGAGCCAGGTGCTGCCCTCACGATACATCAAACCTAGAGGACCTGCTAGGCTCCCAGTAGATGTAGCCTAGAGCCAAACGCAGGCCAGGCAATGTGGCTTCGCCCATGGAGTTCAGGTCCAGGGATTCAGTAGGGAGTAAATGGCCAGCACTGGATGCTTCAGGTTTTGGTGCCCACCCAGAGACGGCTGGGGGCTGATTTTCAATTACACACCTGTGGCTGGCCCAGGCCAGCTGACTCCAGCTCCCGGGGCTCGGGCTAAGGGGCTGTTTAGCTGCGGTGTAGCCTTTGGGGCTCAGGCTGGAGCTTCGACTCTAGGACGATGCGAGGTGGGAGGTTCCCAGAGCTCGGGCTCCAGCCCAAGCCAGAACGTCTGCACCACAAATAAACAGCTGCTCAGCTCGAGCCCTGTGAGCCGGAGTCAGGTGGCCCGGGCCAGCCGTGGGCATGTAACTGCAGTGTAGACACACCCTAAGTGCCCACAAGCCCCCTGGGAGCTGCGGGTATTTAGCACCTCTGAAATCTAGGCCCCCGGTGTCTCAAAGTTAGGGGCCATTCAAAATCTTCTTGCCAGTGTCTTCCTCCACCCCCCACTGCTCCTCAGATGTTCCTGTTAACTGCTGGAAATGGCCCACCTTGATTATCACTACAAAAGGTTTTCTCCCCCCCCCGCTCTCCTGCTGGTAATAGCTCATCTTAAGTGATCCCTCTCCTTACAGTGTATATGATATCACCCATTTTTTCATGTTCTGGGTGTATATAAATCTCCTCACTGTATTTTCCACTGAATGCATCCGATAAAGTGAGCTGTAGCTCACGAAAGCTTATGCTCAGATAAATTGGTTAGTCTCTAAGGGTATGTCTACACTACGAAATTAGGTCGAATTTATAGAAGTCGGTTTTGTGGAAAGCGTTTTTATATAGTTGATTGTGTGTGTCCCCACACAAATGCTCTAAGTGCATGTAGTCGGTGGAATGTGTCCACAGTACCGAGGCAACCGTCGACTTCCGGAGCATTGCACTGTGGGTGGCTATCCCACAGTTCCCGCAGTCTCTGCCGCCCATTTGAATTCTGGGTAGAAATCCCAGTGCCTGATGGGGCTAAAACATTGTCGCGGGTGGTTCTGGGTACATATCGTCAGGCCCCCGTTCCCTCCCTCCCTCCAGGAAAGCAAGGGCAGACAATCGTTTTGCGCCTTTTTTCTTGAGTTACCTGTGCAGACGCCATACCACGGCAAGCATGGAGCCCGCTCAGATCACTTTGGCAATTAGGAGCACATTAAACACCACACGCCTTATCCAGCAGTATATGCAGCACCAGAACCTGGCAAAGCGATACTGGACAAGTAGGCAACGTCAGCGTGGTGACATGAGTGATGAGGACATGGACACAGACTTCTCTGAAAGCACGGGCCCCGGCAATGTGGGCATCATGGTGCTAATGGGGCAGGTTCATGCGGTAGAATGCCGATTCTGGGCCTGAGAAACAAGCACAGACTGGTGGGACTGCATAGTGTTGCAGGTCTGGGATGATTCCCAGGGGTTGCGAAACTTTCGCATGCGTAAGGGCACTTTCATGGAACTTTGTGACTTGCTTTCCCCTGCTCTGAGGCACAAGAATACCAAGATGAGAGCAGCCCACACAGTTGAGAAGCAAGTGGCAATAGCCCTGTGGAAGCTTGCAACGCCAGACAGCTACCGGTCAGTCGGGAATCAATTTGGAGTGGGCAAATCTACTGTGGGGGCTGCTGGGATGCAAGTAGCCAACACAATCAAAGATCTGCTGATATCAAGGGTAGTGACCCTGGGAAATGTGCAGGTCATAGTGGATGGTTTTGCTGCAATGGGATTCCCTAACTGTGGTGGGGCCGTAGACGGAACCCATATCCCTATCTTGGCACCAGAGCACGAAGCCGGCGAGTACATAAACCACAAGGGGTACTTTTCAATAGTGCTGCAAGCACTGGTGGATCACAAGGGACGTTTCACCAACACCAAGGTGGGATGGCCGGGAAAGGTACACGACACTCGCATCTTCAGGAACTCTGGTCTGTTTCAAAAGCTGCAGGAAGGGACTTTATTCCCAGACCAGAAAATAACTGTTGGGGCTTCATCGTGTGGACGGGTGCAGGGTTAAATCGATTTAACGCTGCTAAATTTGACCTCAACTCCTAGTGTGGACCAGGGCCTAGTGTGGTTGCAGTTCTACATCTTTATACCCGTGGAGCTTATTCCGCTTCTCCTATAGGAATAGCGATCCCAGGACTAGCACTCCTATACCAGCATAACTGCCTCAACACGAGGGTGCCTCACTTTAACTGTACTGGTCTAGCCAGTGGCTCAACCCTTCTATTTGATGCCTGGGCTTCTGACTCTGAAAACATGGTCGTCATCTTCTGTAACCTTGACATAACTCAAGCATAGCATGTGACATTACAGCAGGAGCTGCTGTTTATAAATGTAGTACCTTCCCCGCCAGTATTGTTGTCATTCCTGACTCACACTCTCTCTCTCTCTCTCTCTCTCTTTTCAGGCTCTCTGTGAGGCTCTTGCTATGGGAAGGAGCAGCCTGGAGAAGAGCTGAAGCTTTCAAACTTTGTCAATATTTTTAAACTTGTAGATTCCCTACCATTGGGGTGTTGGGGTGTCCAGGTGGAAGGGGTGTCAGGGTGGAAGGACTGTCTAGCCTGTGTTATACAAGAAGTCAGACTTGATGGTCCAATGTCCCATTAAATTCTGCGAAATTATGTAACTGGAAAATGGCCCTTCCTGAGACCCTGCACTGGCCTCACCCGGCATCTCGCCAAGCCCAGACCGGCTGTATGTTCGCAGGCACGTTTCTTCCAAACCAGAAGTGGGAAACGTGATAGGCTGTGAGGCCAAGGCCAAGGGAACCATCGAGAGCTCAGCAGGGCTGGACGACCCTCAGGGCTTCGGGAAGAGAGGAAGGAGCAAACCCCTCCCTTATTAGGGAAAATGAGGGCCAGTGAAACATGCCCAGGGCTAGGGAATATAAACGCCAACTCAGGAAAGGTAAGGACACCATGAGGCAGGGTCTGATCCTGTGCAAGGAAGAGCTCTGCTCCAAGAACACAGCCTGTCTCGGTGAGTAGAGCAGTGCCATCAGCCTGTCTCGCAGTCAGGCAGTGCCCAGCCTCCAGATATGAGCTACAGACAACTCAGAGTCCTGGCAGCAAAGCTGAGAGAGAGCATCTCTCTCAACCCCTGTCCTGCGCTGCTCTCCAGATCCCCTCAGACACTGACGTTCCTCCTCTCCCATCTCAGCCAAATCCCAGGGGAATCTGTGCTCGGGGCCAGGCTGGGACAGAATCTGTCCTGCAGCTTTTGAGTCATGGGCACAAATCCACTTTCTGCTTAAAAAAGAATTCCAACTTTTCAGTGGCTGGGGCTGAGTCCCAAAGAGCTGAGCAGAAGGGCTGTGAGTTGCAGGCAGGTGGAGATGCTGAAGGGCTGCGAGCCCCAGACCCGGCGCAGACGCTGAAGGGCTGCGAGCCCTGGGCCCAGCCTAGAGGCTGAAGTGTTGCGAGCCCTAGGCCCAGCCTAGAGGGTGAAGGGCTGCGTGTCCCGGGCCCAGCCTAGAGGCTGAAGGGCTGCGAGCCCCGGGCCTGGTGCAGCTGTTGAAGGGCTGTGATCCTTGGGCCTGTTGCAGCCAGACATCCTGGGCCCTTTCCAGTGTATCAGCTGGGGGAGAGAAGAGGGGGTGCCACCTCAGTTTGGAAGGGAATTTGTTATTCAAAAGTATCTGCTCAAGATGAAGCAGTCATTGGATTAGGGTTGTTGGCTTGAGCTGCACAGCCTCAATTCTCCCTTCCTTTCTCCATCATCCCCAGGGCTACTGGCTCCGGCGTTGTCTCAAAATTAGGCAAATCATAGATTCATAGATTCCAGTGACAGAAGGGATCATCTAGTCTGGTCTTCTGGATAGCACAGGCCAGAGAGCTTCCCAAAAATAATCCCTAGAGCAGATCTTGTCGGAAAACACCCAATCTGGATTTTAAAATGGTCAGTGATGGAGAATCCATCACAATCCTTGGTAAATTATTCCAATGGTTAATTACCCTCACTGTCAATCATTTACACCTTTTTTCCAGTCTGAATTTGTTTAGCTTCAACTTCCATGTTATACCAATCGCCGGTAGATTGAAGAGCCCATTATTAAATATTTGTTCCCCATGTAGGTACTTGGAGACTGTAATCAAATCAACCCTTAACCTTCTCTTTGTTAAGATAAATAGATTGAGCTTCTTGCCTGCATCGCTATAAGTCATGTTTTCCAGTCCTTTAATCATGCTTGTGGCTCTTTTCTGAACCCTCCAATTTATAAACATCCTTTTTGAATTGTGGATACCACAACTGGACACAGTAGGGATCACACTGGTGCCACTATTGAGGTACAGTAACCTCTTTACTCCTACTCGAGATTCCCCTATTTAGGCATCCCAGGATCACTCTAGCTATTTTGGTCACTGTATCACACTGGGAGCTCATGTTCAACTACTTATTCACTTCTACCCCCAAATCTTTTTCAGAGTCACTGCTTCCCAGGATAGAGTCCCCCATCCTCTAACTAAGGCCTACAGGTTTTGTTCCTGGATGTATATGTTTACATTAGCCATATTAAAATTAGGGCTGTCAAGCAATTAAAAAAAATAATTGCGATTAACTGCGCGATTCAAAAAATAAACCGTGCGATTCAAAAAAGAATTACGCGATTAATTGTGCTGTTAAACAACAATAGAATACCATTTCTTTTAAATATTTTTGGATGTTTACTACATTTTCAAATCTATTAATTTCAATTACAACACAGAATAAAGAGTGTACAGTGCTCACTGTATATTTATTTTTGATTATAAATAATTGAACTGTAAAAAACAAAAAAAAACTATTTTTCAATTCACCTCATACAAGTACTGTAGTGCAGTCTCTTTACCATGAAAGTTGAGCTTACAAATGTAGAATTATATATATATATATATATATATATATATATATATATATATATATATATATATAAATTGCGATCAAAAATAAAACAATGTAAAACTTTAGAGCTTATAAATCCACTCAGTCCTACTTCTTGGTCAGCCAATCGCTCAGACAAACAAGGTTGGTTACAATTTGCAGAAAATAATGCTGCCTGCTTCTTGTTTACAATGACACCCGAAAGTGAGAACAGGTGTTCCCATGGCACTGTTGTCGCTGGCGTTGAAAGATATTTTTGTGCCAGATATGCTAAAGATTCATATGTCCCTTCATGTTGCAATCACCATTCCAGAGGACATGCTTCCATGCTGATGAGGGGCTCTGCTTTTGATAACAATCCAAAGCAGCGTGGACTGACACATGTTCATTTTCATCATCTGAGTCAGATGCCACCAGGAGGTTGATTTTCTTTTTTGGTGGTTTGGGTTCTGTAGTTTCTGTATCAGAGTGTTGCTCTTAAAAGGCTTCTAAAAGCATGCTCCATACCTTGTCCCTCTCAGATTTTGGAAGGCACTTCAGAATTTTAAACCTTGGGTCGAGTGCTGTAGCTATTTTTAGAAATCTCACATCGGTACCTTCTTTGCGTTTTGTCAAATCTGCAGTGAAATCTTAAAAAGAACATGTGCTGGGTCATCATCCGAGACTGCTAATACATGAAATATGTGCAGAATGTGGGTAAAACAGAGTAGGAAACATACAATTCTCCCCCCAAGGAGTCCAGTCACAAATGTAATTGATGCATTATTTTTTTAATGAGCATCATCAGCATGGAAGCATGTCCTCTGGAATGGTGGCTGAAGCATGAAGGGGAATATGAATGTTTAGCATATTTAGCATGTAAATACCTTGCAACGCTGGCTACAAAAGTTCCATGCCTTCTCACTTTCAGGTGACATTGTAAATAAGAAGCAGGCAGCAGTATCTCCCCTCAATGTAAACAAACTTGTTTGTCTGAGCGATTGGCAGAATAAGAAGTAGGTTAGGTAACCAAAAAAAATTTGCATTTGTAAGTTACACTTCGAGGTCTAGTGGGTATGAGTGGGGGCGCTGGGGGTGGGAGTCAGCACTCCTGGGTTCTATTCCTGGATCTGTGAGGGAGGGTTGTCTACTGTTTAGATCAGGAGATGGAGAGTCAGGACTCCTCCTGGCTTTGCAGCTGACTCCCTGTGTGACTGAGGGCAATTCCCCGCACCCCCCCCCCCCCCGTGCCTCAGTCATACGGGGATAATGACACCGACCCAGCTCCTGGGGGTTGGGGCTGGATTCATTCCAGGGTTTCTTCAGGTATGTTGGCAACAAGAAGAAAGCCAAGGAATGTGTGGGCCCCTTACTGAATGAGGGAGGCAACCTAGTGACAGAGGATGTGGAAAAAGCTAATGTACTCAATGCTTTTTTTGCCTCTGTTTTCACTAACAAGGTCAGCTCCCAGACTGCTGCGCTGGGCATCACAAAATGCGGAAGAGATGGCCAGCCCTCTGTGGAGATAGAGGCGGTTAGGGACTATTTAGAAAAGCTGGACGTGCACAAGTCCATGGGGCCGGACGAGTTGCATCCGAGAGTGCTGAAGGAATTGGCGGCTGTGATTGCAGAGCCACTGGCCATTATCTTTGAAAACTCGTGGCGAACCGGGGAAGTCCCGGATGACTGGAAAAAGGCTAATGTAGTGCCAATCTTTAAAAAAGGGAAGAAGGAAGATCCTGGGAACTACAGGCCAGTCAGCCTCACCTCAGTCCCTGGAAAAATCATGGAGCAGGTCCTCAAAGAATCAATCCTGAAGCACTTGCATGAGAGGAAAGTGATCAGGAACAGCCAGCATGGATTCACCAAGGGAAGGTCATGCCTGACTAATCTAATCGCCTTTTATTATGAGATTACTGGTTCTGTGGATGAAGGGAAAGCAGTGGATGTATTGTTTCTTGACTTTAGCAAAGCTTTTGACACGGTCTCCCATAGTATTCTTGTCAGCAAGTTAAGGAAGTATGGGCTGGATGAATGCACTATAAGGTGGGTAGAAAGCTGGCTAAATTGTCGGGCTCAACGGGTAGTGATCAATGGCTCCATGTCTAGTTGGCAGCCGGTATCAAGTGGAGTGCCCCAAGGGTCGGTCCTGGGGCCGGTTTTATTCAATATCTTCATAAATGATCTGGAGGATGGTGTGGATTGCTCTCTCAGCAAATTTGCGGATGATACTAAACTGGGAGGAGTGGTAGATACGCTGGAGGGGAGGGATAGGATACAGAAGGACCTAGACCAATTGGAAGATTGGGCCAAAAGGAATCTGATGAGGTTCAATAAGGATAAGTGCAGGGTCCTGCACTTAGGACGGAAGAACCCAATGCACAGCTACAGACTAGGGACCGAATGGCTAGGCAGCAGTTCTGCAGAAAAGGACCTAGGGGTGACAGTGGACGAGAAGCTGGATATGAGTCAGCAGTGTGCCCTTGTTGCCAAGAAGGCCAATGGCATTTTGGGATGTATAAGTAGGGGCATAGCGAGCAGATCGAGGGACGTGATCCTTCCCCTCTATTCGACATTGGTGAGGCCTCATCTGGAGTACTGTGTCCAGTTTTGGGCCCCACACTTCAAGAAGGATGTGGATAAATTGGAGAGAGTCCAGCGAAGGGCAACAAAAATGATTAGGGGACTGGAACACATGAGTTATGAGGAGAGGCTGAGGGAGCTGGGATTGTTTAGCCTGCAGAAGAGAAGAATGAGGGGGGATTTGATAGCTGCTTTCAACTACCTGAAAGGGGGTTCCAAAGAGGATGGCTCTACACTGTTCTCAATGGTAGCAGATGACAGAACGAGGAGTAATGGTCTCAAGTTGCAGTGGGGGAGGTTTAGATTGGATATTAGGAAAAACTTTTTCACTAAGAGGGTGGTGAAACACTGGAATGCGTTACCTAGGGAGGTGGTAGAATCTCCTTCCTTAAAGGTTTTTAAGGTCAGGCTTGACAAAGCCCTGGCTGGGATGATTTAACTGGGAATTGGTCCTGCTTTGAGCAGGGGGTTGGACTAGATGACCTTCTGGGGTCCCTTCCAACCCTGATATTCTATGATTCTATGATTCTATGATTCTATACAGCACCTCTGAGGGAGGTGCTAGGAAAGGGCAGGACATAAGTAACCAACAGACACTAATGGGATGCACCATGTGATTCTCTTTCTGTCCCTAGCGCATGTGACTGGACCCCAACACAGCCAATGCCTACCTGCTCTTGTCCCGGGATCAGTGGAGCGTGAGGGTGGGCAACAAGAGGCGGGACGTCCCCAGTAACCCCAAGCGGTTTGACACGTGCACCTGCATCCTGGGCCGGCAGCGGTTCACAGACGGGATGCACTACTGGGAGGTGGAAGTGGGGGACAAACCATGTTGGACACTGGGGGTCTATGAGGAGTGTGTGAGCAGGCAGGGAATTTTCACGCCCTCACCAGCGACTGGTTTCGGGACGGTGTGGCTGCACAATGGGGATGAGTATGCAGCGCTCACTTCCCCCCTGCCCGAGCTTATGCTGAGAGCGAAGCCTCGGCAGATTGGCATCCTCCTGGACTTTGAGGCCGGAGAGGTGTCCTTCTACAACGTGACTGGCAGCTGTCACATCTACACCTTCAGTGGCATCTTCTTGGAGCCCCTGTGGCCATACTTCTACCCGAGGGTGCGGGCAGGCAGCCTGAATGATGCCCCTCTGACCCTCCCACAGGGAACACAGCAGCCATGAGCCAGTCACAGCCGCCTTGGCACCTTGGGCTTTCAGGACTTACCAATGAAAGGCTTTCTTAACAACACATAATTCACCAGCGGAACTAACTGCCACAGGATATTGAGGGGGCCAAATGTCTAGTGGGATTCAAAAAAGGATGAGACATATATATGGATGATCCAAATATCACCAGCTAGAGAGGGCAGGAGACACCAGGACTATAAAACCATCTCCACAGGGCAGGAGCCAGCCACTGACTACAGGGGGGCACATTCCCCAAAGAGAAGGTTATTCCATAATTACACACTGCAGGGTCTCTGGTACCTTCCTCGAAGCCTCTATGGAGACAGGATACCTGGCTTTCGGGCGCTGCAGTGAGCTAGCACAGCAAATCCTGTGCTCTCTGGGTGCTGTTAGAGCAAGAAATTGGTCACTGAAGCTGATAATCAGCCACAGAGCAGGAGCACTGATCCACGATAAATGCTCCCACACTGCTAGACCTTCCTGCACAGCCCCAGTAGGGGAGTCTCCATCCAGCATTACCATTCCCCAGCACTGGAATGCAGAGTCAGCAGCATCTGCAGGGAGGCCCAGGGAGCAGGAGAGGGTGGGTGAGAGGACCTGAGGGCCTTGCTCAGTTTGCAAAGAATCCAGCTGCATCATCTTTCGTAGGTGGTGTGGCTGGTGGAGACCTTGGGTCTCTGGCATGTCATGCTCCTGGCTTAGCCGCTTGGTTCAAGGTAGAGCATTGCTGCCTGTGTCCTGTAACCTCCAGCAGCCAAGCTCCTTGGGGCAGCCATGGAAACATTGCCTTTGGCTACCCTTGTTTTAAAGGGCTCGGGGAGCATGGACACGAGGATGGAGTCGCGTGTCTGTAAAGGGCGGGGCCTGCCAACACGAGCAAGCCAGCTCCAATCGGCAATTCGCCTCTGACCTATTTCCCCTTCTAGTGAAATACCGAAGCCTTCCTTCCGCTGGATGCTTCTGAGCCCAGCCCAGCCCATGGGCCAGAGCTGTCCACAGCCCTGTGCGTGTTCTGTCCCTGGTCTCACCGACGGTGTGCGTCAGCACGCAAACCCAGTGCAGACTGCAAAGCCTGTTGGCCCATAAACTTCAGCTCTCTAGGTCATTTTCTCCCACCAATAAACCATGCATTCCAATAGCCTTGTATAAGCTGGCAAAGCATCCCTTGTGATCTGAGAGCTGCTCACCCCCACCTTCTGGGGGAAGGGGGAGAGCTAGGAGATCCAGTCCAGCTGGAGCCGTGGTGCTCTCAGGACTCAGCACTCTCATGGGCCCTTCGTGGTGCATGTGTGATTCAGGGACTACTATGACTGTCTGAGGGAGCTGCCCATTCCCTAGCCCTGTGTGCACCTCTCTGTGATGGGACTTCACCCCAAGAAGCCAATGTGCTGCATGCAGCTAAATAGTCCAGCCCCCCTCCAGCCCCGGTAATGAAGGCAGAGTGAGAGGAATTTCACACACAGAGAACCCCCTAGACTGTTCCGAAGCTAGGCAGAGAGGGTGGGACAAGGGTGTCTCTGAGGCCCTCAGGCTGGGCCTAGCTCACTGCCATGCCCCTCTCAAGGAGTGGTTTTGTCTTCTTGACATATATTCACCCTAACCCAAATCATGACAGGTTTCAGAGTAGCAGCCATGTTAGTCTGTATTCGTAAAAAGAAAAGGCGTACTTATGGCACCTTAGAGACTAACCAATTTATTTGAGCATAAGCATCCGATGAAGTGAGCTTTAGCTTATGCGCAAATAAATTGGTTAGTCTCTAAGGTGCCACAAGTCCTTTTCTTTTTCCTAACCCAAATGTATCCCATTGGCTTCAGGGAGTTCCAAGCTAGGACAAGTTCACCTTGATGTCTTTCTCCAGCAGGCGGATGGTTGCAGAATCTCTCCTGGGTTGCAGAATTGCTCCTAGCCAGGGCTGGCTTTGATGCAGCAGCCTGGGGATGGTGCCCCATCCTAGCTGGGCAGGGCTCATGCCCTCCTTGCCTGGCCAATCCCATCGGGCTCCCCTTGAATATGTCCAGGATGCGATGGCTGCAGCCCTGCAGCCGCTGTACAGCCATGGGCACAGTAGGCCTGTGTGTGGGTGTTCGTCTGGCTCCAGGGCTGGGGAGGGAGGAGGAGACCCGGGAAAGAGCAGCAGCAAGCCGTTCGCTGAGTAGACAGGACTGGGCTGGCAGCTCCAGGTGCATTCCCAGCTCCGCGGAGAGGGACGTCAAGGCTGGCTGGACTGATCCCTAGATCTAGATCCCTAGAGGGCAGGTGCGTGCAGGGGTCTGGACACAGAGAATGGCCGACACCCTGTTTCCTGGCAACTGATGGCCTGGGCCCTTCCCCCCTGCAAGGTGAGACCTAAGGGTTGGAGAAAAAGGGAATCAGGTGCCCTCCTGGCCGGGGAAAGGGACAAAGCCCAGAGGAGGAGGGGCTGGAGGGAGTTTCAGTTTGGGGCTGGCTGGGACATGGAGTGAAGGGCAGACGTGGTTGTCTGGCTCACTGCCCCCCAAAATGGACCCAGCTGAAGGGTCCGGTTCTCGACACCTACAAGCTCTGTATTAGACCATGTTCCTGTCATCAAATAAACCTTCTGTTTTACTGCGGGAAGCAGCGCGGGGCGAGGGATGTGCTGGCCACGGCTTCCTGCAGCCCCCGTTGGCCTGCAGTGGGGAACTGCGGCCAGTGGGATCCGCGATCGGCCAAAGCTGTGGACGCGACAGGTAAACAAACTGGCCTGGCCCGCCAGGGGGCTTACCCTCGGGGGTTGCATGCCAAACGTTGCCGACCCCGGTGCTACAGCAATCTCCCGTACAGCAATGGCTGTTACAAGACAGCATAATTTAGAACAACCCAGAGTCTAAAGCTCAGGTGTATTTGAGGATCTGGGCCAGTACTTGGCTGTTTCTATAGTAATGACCCCTGAGCAAGCAGTGTAATGTACATGCTTATCTCTGAGCTTGTCCAGAGGCTGCATGTCCATCAGAGTGACTAGATGTCCTGATGTGTAATAAAAACACTTGGAGTCATAAAAAATCAACCCAGCCTACTTTACAGGGCCTGAGCCTTCTCTCCCTTACAGCATCTGAGCAGTAGGAGAATGGCTCATACGGGCCACTGTTATGGTTGTTGTATTCTATTGATAAAAGCATAATACTGGCCAGTATTATAGTTGCTGTATTCTGTTATAAAACAACAACAAAACATAGAAAAATAAAAAATACAATTTAACGTTTTGAATTAATTTGGGGAAAAGAATTTACAGGACAATACAAGAATTCAAAACATTTAAAACATTCCTTTCTTTCTCTCCAGTATTTTCGTCTCTTTTGTTCCAATTTTGGGTAGCGGGAGCGAGTAGTATAAGAGCCCTACCATCAATCAAACGTTAACCCCACCCCTTGACCCCGTAAGCCCTGCACACAGGTCACTGGAAGTCCCACCTCATGGGAGTATTACTTCCAGAGTCAAGGTGGACACATGTCCGGAAGCAAGGTGTGTCATGTGACCCCAGTAAGAACTCCTCCCACTGTCCTCTGCTGATCAGGATGGATTCTGCCCCCACAGGAACGCTTCGAGAGAAGATTTGACCAATCAGGGGGAGTTCCGGGGTTTGTGTGACCCCTCTAAGAACTCCTCCCACTGCCCTCTACCAATCAGCAGGGGTTTCAGCCGCTGGGGACCACCCCGAGAGGAGATTTGCCCAATTGGGGGGAATTCTGGGGCAGGGTGACCCGTCAGGAGGTGGCTCGTGTGACCCCTCTAAGAACTCCTCCCACCACCCTCTACCAATCGCGATGGGTTTTGGCCACAGAGGACAGCCCCAAAAGGAGATTCGACCAAAATAGGGTGGGTTCTGGGACGGGCTCAACCACCCAGAAGAGGGTCATGTGACCCCTCGAAGGACTCCTTCCAATGTCCTCTGCCAATCAGAGTGCAGTACCATCACCTCATAAGTCCCAGCGCTGGGAAGAGGAGGCCATCTCTTACCAAGAAGACGTGTTTTAGAAATTGTGGAAAGGCTGAGAGGAAACGTGGACTCCTTTACCACCCCTGTGAGAACTTCAGATTTTGTTTTAGCCCCGAGGACCTTTGGAGTTGTGTGGAGAAAGCGCTACAGCAGCGACAGTTCTGAAGAGGATGAGAGAGAAGCCAAGGGGATTCCTTTGGCCCAGCCATTGATGGATATGCCAGAATCCGAACCTGAAGCCCAACTGCTCATGAGACACCCCGATGAGCATGGTGGCCTCTCGTCATCCGCCACCCTGGAGGAGGAAGGCGATCATGGCTTGGGGGAGGCACTGGCAGACAAGGTGAATGGAAAAGACATAGCTCAGGTAAATGAATGATTAAGAAGCGACGGTCGATGATTGGGTGTAATGAGGTTAGGAACCAGGGGTTGTGTAAATCTAAAAACAAGGAGTGGGAACTTACTCTTGTTTCTTGTCTGAAAATCTCTCGACAGCTTGACGATGCCTTTCCAGAGGACCCGGAGGCCCTGGACGGCGTTGCATCAAGCAGCGAAGGTGAACCAGGCCCGCCTTGTTTTTGCTCAACGCCGCTAGAAATTGTTGAAGATGACTCCGAGGAGGACGGCTATGAGGAGTTTAGGAGAGGCTTGGCATGGAACTCGCTGAGCCAGTGCCACGTCACGAGCGTAAAAATGTTATGCGGACTATTGTACGCGTTGCTGTTTATGCTGTTCTTCATCACTGTCTTAGGGAAAAGCTTTTTGAAAATGGTGAGGGCTGTGTCATAGATGCCCCAGCCCAATGGCACCATGACTGTGTGACTTGGACTTCAATGGATAGAAACTGCAAGCTCTGGGGCCTGTGTGCTGAGCTATATTTGGAAAGCTTATTGAACACTATTATTGCCATAGGTTATGTTATGCAACATCTGTGCCTAACCCAAGAACATTTAGCGCAAGGGGTGACCTTGAGAAATGCTGTGCAATTCAGTGGAGACCCTGACCTTGTTTTAAAGACAATGACCAAACTGGAAGATGCCTGCTTACAGCGTTACATTGACCGTCTGGTCCACACAAAAAGTGACAGAACCCTGCTTAAGAAACAGTCTATTTGTAAGAAATCTAAAAGGATTAATTGAGAGAATGATGACGGGACAAACTTGCAATATAAAACTTGGCTGCTGTAGATTTTAAAAAATCAAATGAAAAGGGCTTTGTGATTATCTGTGTTTCTGTTAGAAGGTCCCTGGCCCTTAAGTGAGCTAAAAGTTTTAATGGAGCCTCTGGGTTCGTTTTCAAGAAGCTGTATGACTTTTAAATGAAAAAAAAATGGTTTGTGAGAACCTAGGTCTTGTGTCTTTGTGTAAAAGAGACCCATTTACAGCAAAAAGCTGTGAAGTGGGAGGGGAACAAATCCTAAAAATGTGTTTACAGTGTAACCCTTCTGCCCATCAGAGTTGGCCACAACAGGGGCTGGATTCAGTATCTAGGAGTTCCCTCCCAGTAACACAATGCAAAACCGGGTCAAGCCCCCCACCAGCGGGGCACTGAAGCTCCCCTATGACAAGTTGAAATCACTGAATACTGTGTTAAGTAGTAGGGGGGCCTCAGAGCTGGGGCACCGTGAACCCAAAGTGACGTCAGCTCTGCAGTCTGTAACCAAACTCCTAATAGAATCAAAATGACCTCTGACATTACACAATGGAGAGAAAGTGCAATTGGTGTTTGGGGCCCTCAGAAGGGGGCTCACATCACTAGGCACAAACCTCCATCCTCAAACTCTCTCAATTCACTGGGTTTTGGAATCCTTGTCCCTTGCCTAGCGAGTGCTACTTAGTTGATGGCGAGTCCCTCCGTCATAAAAGGCCAAGGACAGTTCTACTGTCCTTGATTCACATAATCAGGATAACGACACTTTATTCTTCCTGCCCCAATAACAGAGAAACTGGGGATCCCACAGCCGCCAAAGTGACCATTTGGGCTCCTGTGGGCTCATGCTAGGTGGGGTGAGTGTCCTGTGCAAACGAGATCAGCTCCTGAAGTCCTTTCCCACAACTCACCACCAGATGTCAGGGTAGAGCTCATCCTGCCTCTGCTTACAACACGAAAACAAAACAGGGATGGTTCAGACATGTGTTTGAGTACAATAGAGTTGCCTCATCCTGTTCACACCCCCACTGAATAGCGAAGGTAACTGTGATTACTTACCCTTGTTGCTAGAGGGATAAATGTGATGGGTGTGCACCCATAGTAAGGGAGGCGGGTGGGTGAGTTCGGATTAATATGAAATGAAATAAAACCTCAGGAATTCGCAGATGCTATTGGGCAGTTTAAATATAATCCCTGGAGTTGGTAGAGCACTACTGGACAGTGAAAATGACCCAGGAACTGGCAGAACTCTACTGGACAGTTTAAATATGACCCAGGAGTTGTTTGAATGCTATGGGTCACTCTTTCTAGCAATTCAAAGCCATTAAAAGTTTAAAATACTCTATTTACCCAAAAAACCCAAAACCAACCAAAAAATCCCACCACACACACACACACACACACACACACACGGGTCTAACCCAAAACTGAAATGTTTGAAGGGTTCACAAATCTTCCCCATGCTTTAGAACAATCATTTGCTCGAAAGACAAATTTTTAAAAGCTGTGGGTGCTTATTATGGTTGTGATACAACCATTTTATTTCAACCCCCAACCCCAAAGTTTAAGCATGAAAGAAACATGTTTAAAAAACAAGCCCCAAAGACATTTACTGAGATCTGCAAAGGGTCCCCCCTTGGAAATGGGTACAGTTACATTACAGATTGGTGATTTACTGTTTAATACTGTAAGAAGGCCCTACAGAAAAATGTATTTTAACTAAAAGGAAAAAAATGTGGCCAAAAGCAGCTCGGTTGTGCAGACAGCTTAATTTGTTGGATCATACTAAAGAAGTTCTGTATTAAAATCACAAATGAGTGTGATTCCCCATAGTTTAAATTCCAGGGTCTTGCTAATTAAGAGGTCTCTTGGGTTTTGGTGCTGTTTCTCTCCCTCTCCGTGTGAAAGTTGCAAGCTGCTAATTGTGTTAGTACATCCTTGACAGAGTCTGTTCTCAAAGCAACACTTTGTAACAACAGAAACAGCACACAGAGACTCCCCGCCCTTGTGTTGTATTTATCTGGCTTTGTTAACAATTGTGCTTTAAAATAGAGATAGAGGATGTATGTGGATGGATGCTTGGTGTGGATAATAACTGAATGATCAGGGAGGTGCCAGCCTAAGAATCCAGTGTCCGTCGGCCAAAGAAGGCGTCAACCAGAGGACCCCCGGAGGGCAGACTGGAATCCACCCAACAGCCTCAAGGATGGGAGAACCGAAGAACAAGACGGAGCCGTCAGGAATGTGCCATCTGCTGATTGATTCAGCAACAGCATGATGAAGCAATTCCCATAGGCTGGCATAGCAATAAATTCCTATAAAAATGGACTCTAGAAATGGAAAACTTTGGGGTCTGATTCTGCAAACCAACTTCCAGGCGCGTCAGATGTGCATCTGACAAGGCCCTGCTCCCTCCTCGTGTCCAGGCCACCTGGCCAGTGGCTTGGCATGAGCAACTCTAAGGCTGGTAACTATGATAACAACCTTGCAGAACCTCTCTCTCTGTGTGTGTGTGTATGAATGAATGTGTGAATAAATATGAAATTGAATGGAATGTTATAGCTATAACTAACTGCTTACTATGATTCTTTCTGTATGCACAATAAATGTGGCATTTTGCCTTTTCCCTTTTAATAAGATCCTGCTGGTTTTTATTTTATTGGTATAACAAATTCCCCCACCCCAGATCACAAAAGGGAATGTTAGGGAGGGGTTCCTAATGTCCTTAAGTAGCTATTATTTGAGAGTTGTAGCAATCAAATCAACCTGCTAGCTCCTATTTTGAAGTCTGTTTAAAACAAAGGCTTAGGATGGTGTAAAAACCTCATGCATTTTGGAGACTCTTTCAACAGAAACTCTCTTGAATGGCTGCTGGACTGCAAAAGGAGCCATGCTCCCTGTTTTTAACTCTGAAAATATATATTCTATTATATCACTCGTTGGCCATGCTGTCTTAGTAAATAATGGTGCCTATGTTTCTTGCAGTGTGATCTGTTTAGCATGGAACCAATCACTTTAAACTGCATTTCATCACCGGGCCAAGGTAAAAACCAGTTTAACTGTAGTTTTGCTTAATAACTTCAGGTATTACACAGGTTGGATAGGGATTTGGGGGTAATACTAACTAACATTTTTGCTTGTTCTTTAATCCAAAGGCCCAAACACATATGGGGGTGGGGTGGGGGGGGGGGCGTAACTTTCTGCAATTGGCTTTTAAATGCATGTGGGTTTATTGAAAAGTATTTTGTTGCAAACTGTGTTTTAAACTCTCACTCTCTCTCTCTCTCTGTGTAAAAAAATATAGGTGTTTTTTTTTTTAAGTATATGGCTGCAAACTGATGGTAATGGTGTGTTTCTAATTAACAGGGTGCTTTTTTAATGTGCAAAATGTGTTTTAAACTGGATTTTAAAAGTTGATTTTAAAAGCAGTTTGGTTTTTATTTTGCAAACTGAGGTGCATTTAAAAAAAATGTTTGTGGGTTTGTTGTTTTTTGTTTTAAAGTGGTAGAAATAAACTCAAAACTCCTGTTTGTTGTACAGCCTGAAATGGATTATTTTATTTTAAAGCTCTGACTTTTTAAATAGAAAAACACCCTAATGAATATTTTATTTTTAAGTTTACAAGACAGTTTCGTGTGATTTATAATAATCATAATCATATTGTCTGCTCCACAGTACGGTCAAAACATGAGAGACCCTTAGACCAGAGGGTAAACAAGCTTAAAAGAAAAAGAAAAGTGACAGCTGAAAAGAAAAATTCACCAGATGGATGGATGAAGCCCAGTAAATATATTGTGTTTGGGAGGTTATGAGGTTTTGTATTTTAAGTAAATACATCGGTGTGGGTGAGAAAGATGGTAAAGTTAAGTTTTGTAATATGTCCCTTCCCCCCCAATCGGGAATGTGCAGTTCTCCTGACAATGCTGTAGTCAGAGCTACAGGGACACCTCCACCAGACCAGCCAAAGAACCAGAAATCTGCTTTGAGACCTTTAACAACTCAAAACAGCACAAGAGTGCAGATGAAGCATCAGGACAGTCCAAACCTCAAATACGTCAAAGCCAAGGACAAAACAAAAGACTCTGGTGAAAACCAACCACGCAAACACAACACCAGTTCCTCAGCGGCCACCTCCACACCAAGCCCTGAGAAAACCGTGAGTGAAAACGCCCACCTACGATGCTTCATTCAGAAGACTGAGGGACGCTGTATCCTCGGGGGTTCTAAAAGAACGGTATTCTAAAAAAGGTTTGGGGAAAATATGATGCCTCGTTCAGAATACCGGTGAATGGTGTATCTTCAGGGGGTCTAAAAGAACGGAGGGCTGGAAAGCACATCAACAAAGCAAAAGCTTTGGTGGGTGACTTTTTGAAAAATACTTCAATTTTTGGCTCTGCGCAGGCGTGACTAGTCGTGGAAAGGGACCTGGGTAAAAGGGGTACCCTCAAGGATACACATCAGCTCAGGTGTAAACAAAAGGGGGGACAGCGCTTGGTGGACAAACAAATGGCTGCCAAAAAGTTCCAGGCCAGGGTCGCTGTAAAAATTTTAAAAAGGGCTAAAGAGGTAATGGGGAGGGGGGACAAAAAGAGATGCCCTCGACTGGAGGCTCTCAAACTGGAATGTCTGAAAATGGGGAGGTGGAATCAGACTCTCACACAGAGTCTGGTTTAGAAAATTCCCCAGAGGGCTCTCTAGAATGATGGGTCCCCATTTCCTCCCGATGACCCTCACGGAGGCGCCTCGGAGTCTGACTCTCAAATAGCATCTGATGTAGATGGTCCCGTAGAGGAACCCCCAAGTAACCCTGAAAATGCAGAGGTGTGTATGGAGAGAGTGAGAAGTTGGCAACGTGAATTACCTAGATTTGGGGGGTTGGTGTATTGTGAGGAATTTCATTTTGTCAATCTTGAGCGAATAAATTCAGCTCAGCAGGTTGTTGAAGCCATACACAGGGGGATACAGTTAGTTCTCGATGACGTTAATGGTAGGGTAGGCCCTGATGATTATGTTCAGTTACATTTAGAGAGCCGTAATTGAACTAACCCGTTGTTTTCAGTCTGAAGAACTAGGGATGAGCTGTCTGCTGAGGATTTCTTCAATCAGACCTCAAAGCTGCCACAGAGCAATAGAGTTGCATGTCAATGGGACATTGCACCTCGTTGGGACAGTTTTAAAAAAACAGGGGTGGGGGCCGCTCGTAGAGTTTTAAATTCTATCCTCAGTAGTCAAATCATCCATAAAAAAGAGACAATGTTTAGTAGACCTGACTTACACGGCTACCAATCTGTGTTTTGCGCATGGGCTCTTGACCGTCATGTCCGACCATAAACCTACGGACGCAGAATCATTAGCGGGGGCGAGAAAGTTGCATGAGAAACTGGGCTGGTCAGATCAAAAAAAGATTATGCTCAGTGACGTAGCAATGTCTGAACAGCATTTAGGAGTCAACACACAGGTGGTGCTGTATGCGGCGAAAGGGGCTTTTTTTAAATGGGCGGGGGGGCAGTTTACCCCAAGATTTATTTCATCCTGTTGCACGATGAGCATTACTATGGGGTTCTGGTTGTGAAAAAGTTGTTCGGAGCAAAAAAATATGGTGAGTTTTGCCCCATGGTGCACAGTCACGGCCACTCTCACAGGTACAGCTGCTGCCTCTGCTTGAGCGTAACCTGCTCAGACAGCGTGGACGTGCAGCTGAGGTGTCCTCGCTGTAGACTGTATTGTCAGTCCAGAGAGCGTTTAGACAGACACATCGACTGGGCATCGACAGAACAAGCTGAATGCCTGTCTAAAACGTTGTGCGATAAGGGTCAGTCTTACGTGGACAAGCGGCACAGACGTAAAGGGAGGCGCTGTAAGCAGGGTCAGGGTTTGATCGCTGGTGATGTAGACGGTCACCTCGGTTTTATGGACAGCCTTAGAAAGCCCGAATCCTCAGAAAAGTGTATTTGTTATGATTCCGAAATCACACAGGAGACTGGGTTGCACACTCCCAATTACATTTTTGCTATGTCCCTCAAGCCGGAAAAGTCCTGGGAATTTAAGGGTGATGAGTGTCTTTCTATGTTTGTTCAGACCTTTATTGGCAAAGAGTTCCGGGTCTACACGTTCCAGGTGCACAATTCCAAAGGTTACGATGCATACTTCATCATCATTAGACAGTTACTGAAGGAAAAGATGTGCCTAGAACTGATCACTCAGGGTAGTAAACTAATGTGTGTGGAAGTTAAGGCCCTGGGCATTCGTTTTATAGACTCTTTAAACTTCTTGCCCATGAAGCTTGGTTAGCTCCCGCAGGTGATGGGGTTTGAAGGGTGCAAAGGGTATTTTCCACATTTTTTGAACACTTTAGAAAATCAAAATGACGTGGGGCCTATGCCCGATGTGGAGCACTATGGTGTAGAAAGCATGATGCCCAGGGAAAAAGCAGAGTTTCTCGACTGGTAGCAGGCCCACAGGTAGGAGACGTTTGACTTGCAGAAAGAGCTCGTGTATTACTGTCAGCAGGATGTCAAAATTTTGAGACAGCTTTGTATCCTATACAGAAAAGAGATTATGAAAATGATGGAGAAGGGAGATCTAGTAGAGAGAGAACCTGGTAAATTCACTGAGATAAAACTGTGTATAGATCCATTCTGGTACATAACACTAGCATCTGCCTGCATGGCTATGTACAGGTTTATGTTTTTGGAGCCTAACATGGTAGCTCTTCTCCCTCCAGACAATGATCACAGGCAGAAAAAGATATTCGACCCCGTCTATTCAGTGGCTGTTGTATACCTCTCACCAAGAAACTATACAAATAGGGCATGCTTTACAGGGTGGGGAACTACAGGTAGGCTCCTACTCTTTAGAGGGTTATGCCAGTGTTGACAGGGTACACACAGCCATAGAGTTTAATAGGTGTTCTTTTCCACGGTTGTGCCACCTGTCATTGTGAGAAAGCACAAAACCCTATGACGGGGACAACTTTTGGGTTTCCTTATTACAAGACGCAGCTCAAGACCGACTATCTGAAATAACTTGGTTTTGTAGTGAGGACTCTTTGGGAGCAAGAGTGGGAAGTGATGAAAGAAACAGACAGGGAGCTTGCAGGTATTTAAAATGAGCCCAGTTGCCCTAGCCTCTCGTGCCTAGGGATGCTCTTTTTGGGGGGAGGACAAACGCTATCTGTCTATATTACAAACTTAACTCCGGGGAAGAAATCCACTATTATGATTTTACCAGCTTCTACCCTTTTGTAAAGAAAACCAAAGAATACCCTATCGGACACACCGATATAGTTTATGACAAATTTGGACCCCTTGCAAATTATTTTGGAATTGCAAAACTTAAAGTGTACCCCACACAAGGCTTCTTTTTCCCACTGTTACCTGTCAGAGTGGGTGGCAAGCTTATGTTCCCGCTATGCTGAACCTGTGCGGAAACTGAGCAGCGGGAGATGTGCATCCATACTGACAAGGAGAGGGCCATCCTGGGGACTTGGTGCACGGTGGAATTGAACACGGCCATAACGAAGGGGTACGCGGTGGCAAAAATATATGAAATCTGGCTTTTTAATGAAAAATCTGATGAACTCTTTTCAGAGTACATCAAATGACACCTCCGCCAGAAACAAGAGGCTTCAGGGTATCCCAGCTGGTGCACAGACGAAGAAAAACAAAATAAGTACATGAACGATTTCTACCAGAAAGAAGGCGTGCATTTGTGCCAACACGAGATCAGGTTTAACCCCGCTGAACGCCAAATCGCTAAACTCTTTCTAAATTCCCTCACGAGCGAGATCCCGCCAGATCAGCACATCACCGAGTTTGTGTCGGCAGACCCGAAAACATACGGGTATAAGCTGTCAGGAGGAAAGGCCTGTATGAAAGTCAAAGGTATTACCCTGAACTTGGCAAACTGTCAAAAGATCAACTTTGAGAGTTTGAAAGATCTAGTCCTGGACTATTGCACGGGCCTGCGAGAAAACACCTCAAAAAAGAGAGAGGTTCAGCAGCCCTCTATCGTAAGGAGCAAAAATCAGTGGTAAATAGAGACCAAAACCCTTAAGAAAACACAGAAAGTCATTTACAACAAGAGGGTCCTAGGAGAAGGCTTTAAAACCCTGCCCTACGGATTTTAGAATGGATACGAGGTGGAAACACCCCTTTTCTGCAATTCTCGCGGGCCCTAGCAACTGTGGGAAAAGTTACTTTATAAAAAAATGTGTTGGATAATGCCAAACAAAACATTGTCTGTTATGCCTGAGAATATTGGATAACATGGCTATAAAAAGCATGGCAAGATACACATGTCAGGGCTTGTTGAAACACATTTTGAGCAAGGCTAGGCATGCCCAAGAATTTAAATGTATTTTTTACAAAATTCATCTCCATCCGGTCGTTTTGCACTAAGTCGTTAGATTACAATTTTAAAATCCAGTCAAAAGATAAACCCTTGCTCTGATGATGTAAGAAAAACACTGAGTGATAGCCGCAGGCGACAGAGCGGGGGTCTTGTAATTGTCTATTGTGAAACACAATGCCTGTGGCATTTTTGTTTAAACATTTCATAATGCTTTTAGGAAACAACATGCTCTTCGGGGGGTGCCCGTATGAGTCTAAAAACTCTTCACGGTTACGCTCCGCCAGACACAAGGCAAGCCAGTGTTCACCAGGTTGGTTGTGTGGATGCGCGATACAAACCTAGGGGTCTCTGAGACAGCTTGTCGCCAGGGAGCCAAATCACAAGGGAACACATCTAAGAAATTCTTTTTTGTGTAAGGCACCTTGATAAGACACATGAGAGCTGCACGGTGTCCATGTTCACATATGGTCAAGCAGAACGTCTCTCCTCTGATTTCTCTCTATGATGTTGTCAGAAACCCCATGCACGATCAGATTGATGGTGATGGTTAAAGCCTTCCCAAAACGTATTTCTGCTCTCAGGTTCCCGGTTTTAATCAGGGAATAGTCATCGGTGCATTTCTGGTCGGGAGACAGGTAAAAGGCAAACAAGGTGTAACCCTGTGGAAACGCCTCACGGTCGATTAACAGAGAACGATCTGTCATGTGTTTACCAGTGTCTGTACCAGATTAATGTATTCTCTCACGCAGCATCCTGCCTCCAAGTCTGGTTGCAGAGGCTTGGTTGGTATCTGTTCACCATCCACATACAAGGCCACAAAATTAATATCATAATGTTTAAAATGAAAGGGATTTTTAGTGTAACTTCCACTCAAGGCATAAGACAAACCCTAGGACAAGCATTTTGGGTAACTGTCCCAAAAAACAGGTTCTCCTGGTTATTGACCCTGCTGCCCACGGGGATGCTAAACACTTTCATTCCCACACGGTCCACGGGATATTTAGCATTTGTGGTAAGCAGGGACTCCACGTGCCCCAGACGAACGCTCAGGGCCACCCGCACTTTCTTCACAAAAAGCGATGCTGATACAATGCCAATTTAAAGCCTTCGGCTGCATTGCCCATTAAACAGAAAGCGTCTTATCTGCGCGTCAGTTTAAATTTTCACATCCACTCCGTTCAACAAATGAGACGTATCTGTTCTGATCTGTCTTTATTTCAATGGTAATGGTATCGATGTGGTGTTTTCTGACAGGAACGTGATGAGGTTTATCGTAGGTGATGGTGACAAACTCATTGTTCCTTCCTCAGACAGGGACACAGTGTAACAGGGGAACAGAAAAGTCTCTCACAAACTGGTGTTCTACAATATCTGTTTACAGATACAGGGAATTAACTCCCCCTGTGATGTCTGCCCAGAAGGGGAATTTTTGGACGCTGCGCTTGGGGCCCAAACCTAGAATGTTGGCTAGCTCCCTGCTGGTAGAAAACATAAAAGTAAAATCAGCGGATTTAAAGCTAACTTTTCTACCCACAGGGTCATCGTTCATGACCACCTCAGGCGGTGGGGAATGACGAGCCACGGTACTGTTCATATGATCCAATCATTCGGGTATGGACGAGTAATAACCTCGTCGTAGGATAAAACTCTAGGCCATATCTTCAAAGGTGATTTCAAAAGGGGTGTTCTCGCGGATAGTGTTCCAGCTGTGCGGGTGTTGTATTTCCACTAACCCCACCTTCCAGGCACCCGGGAGACCCAAGGGCTTAATTAGCTGTATTGTAAAGTTCGAGCTGGTGTTTTGAGGAAAAACTGCAGAGCTGGCATTGCTGGGCAAAGTCATTTAAAACCCGCCGTCGCTCATTTTTTGCTCCCTCAGTCTTTGCAGGAGGAATCTTTTTGTTTGTTTGTGTCTAAACGTCAGAATTGAGAAGCTTCCACCCAGCTGATAAACTTATCCCCCGCCCCCCACAAACCATTTCACCAGTAGCTGCTTTTTTCTCCCTTTTCCTTTCTCCGCTAGAACTTTTTCGATCCTGCAAATCTTGTCTTGTTTGGGGTTTACTTTTTGTAAATCTTCAGGGTAAAAATATCCAGTAACTGTCTCACCCTCGTAATCTTTTAATCGGTATACAGGTCTCGGGCTCCTGGTTCAGGCTTCATCCACTATAAATATCTCATTGGTAAACGTCTGTTCACAACCTTTTTCAAAAGCTCCTTTGGTTTTAGATAGTCTCACGTGGTCGCCTTTTCTAAAAGGGGCAACAACCGGTTTTATTTTAAAACCGTTTCTATCAACCGGTTTCCATATCTTCAGAGAATTGGAAGGGTTAACATCGGCGGGTCTGGTACGTAGAGTTCTGTAAAAGCTCTGGTTGTAACTCTTCATAAAGTCAGGTAACAGGTCAAGGTGGCGAAAGGCGTTATGGGCTGTAAAATATCGCCACATCCTCCACATCTTTTTCAAGTTCTGTTAAAATGGCTCCACAACCCCTGCTTTGACTTCATTATCAGTGACAAAAAGCGTTAACACTGTGCCGTTTCAACAATCTGCTAAAAGGTTTTTTTCAAAATTCTTTCCACCGATTAGTTTGTCATTTTTGAGGCACGCGACCTTGGCTAAAAATAGCTTCCAAGGCCTTGGATTCCTCACCGCTCATCTTGTCTTTTAGGCCTAAGGCCCAGGCATATTTGGATAGAACGTCTGTCACTGTGAAGATGTATTTAAAACCGCTGTTGTGTTTGGAGAAGCGGTGCATACGGACCAAATCTGCCTGCCATTGCACGTCCACATCTGAAACAACGGTCCTGGTTCTTTTAAAACGTATTCGAGCTGGTTTGTGTAAAGCGTAAGCATCCTGGTGTGAAAGCCAAGCTCTGACCTGTCTTCTATTTAAAGTTTTAGGATGCTTTTTGGCCACTTGAAAAAGAAGATTGACCCCGTCAAAGCTTTCCTGGGGGTTTAACAGATTTTCTTTAACAGAGCCGTCTGTGGAGACATGGCTGTTCCTGGGACCGTCTTTTACGAACACAAGTATGGAGGGGGACACGTTCATTCTGGCACATTTAAATAAGTTTTATTAATCGCCTGGTTTAACACAATCTTTTACAGCCACCTGAAACAAAGGACGCCATGATCCCTACCATGAGGGAGTCTGAGCTGGTTCATTCTTCCATTTTTGTCCTTTTCTGGATTTTCCTCTTGAGATCTGGGTCTCAGACAGGAGCAAAAACAGCTGATGCGCGATGGATTTACTCCCACAGGGCTACCGATGTGTAACTTCTCAAAGGCCTCTAGAAAGGCATCGTCGAGCTGTTGAGAGATTTTCAGACAAAAAACAGTGTAAGCACCCCACTGCCTGTTTTTAGATTTATGTAATGCCAGGTCGATTCCTAACCCCATCACACCCCCATGATCGACTGTCGCTTCTTAATCATTCATTTACCTGAGCGCCATCTTTCCCGTTCACCTTGTGACTCCCCCAAGCCACAATCGCCTTCCAACTTTAGGGCATGGACAATGAGAGGCTGTCACACTCATCGGGGTGCCTCACAAAGGTTTGGATTTTGGGGTCGGGTTCCGACGTATCCATCAACGGTTGAGTCAAAGGGCCCTCCTCGGAACTGTCACTGCCGTAGCGCTTTCTCCACACAACTCCAAAGGTCCTCGGAGCTAAAACAAAATCTGAAGGTCTCACGGGGGTGGTAAAGGAGTCCATGTTTCCTCTCAGCCTTTCCACAATTTCTAAAACATGTCTTCTTGGTGAGAGATGGCTTCCTCTGCCCAGCGCTGGGACTTATGGGGTGATGGTGCTGCACTCTGATTGGCAGAGGGCGTTGGGAGGAGTTCTTAGAGGGCTCACATGACCCTCTTCTGGACGGTTCACCCAATCCGAGAACCTGCCCCATTTTGGTCAAATCTCTTCTCGGGGCGGTCCTCTGCAGCCGAAACCCATCGCAATTGGTAGAAGGTGGTGGGAGGAGTTCTTAGAGGGGTCACACGAAGCACTTCCGGACGGGTCACCCCACCCTGGAACTCCCCCCAGTTGGTCAAATCTCCTCTCGGGGTGGTCCCCAGTGGCTGAAACCCCTCCTGATTGGTAGAGGGCGGTGGGAGGAATTCTTAGAGGGGTCACACAAACATCTTCCAGACAGATCACCCCACCCCGGAACTCCCCATGATTGGTCAAACCTCCTCTCGGGGTGGTCCCCAGTGGCTCAAACCCCTACTGATTGGTAGACGGTGGTGGGGGGTATTCTTAGAGGGGTCACACGAACCACATCCAGACAGATCACCCCACCCCGGAACTCCCCATGATTGGTCAAACCTCCTCTCGGGGTGGTCCCCAGTGGCTCAAACCCCTACTGATTCGTAGACGGTGGTGGGGGGTATTCTTAGAGGGGTCACACGAACCACTTCCAGACAGGTCATCCTGCCCCGGAACTCCCCTTGATTGGTCAAATCTTCTCTTGGGGCGTTCCTATCAGGGCGAAACCCATCCCGATTGGTAGAGGACAATGGGAGGAGTTCTTAGAGGGGTCACATGACACACGTTGCTTCTGGTCATTTGTCTGCCTTGACCCTGGAAATAATACCTCATGGCTTGGGACTTCCAGTGACGGTGGGTAAGGCTTACGAGGGCCAAGGGTGGGGTTAACGTTTGATTGACGGTAGGGCCCTTATACTACTGGAGCGCCTTCTTCTGTTTCTCTCCCGCTTCATTCCCCAAGCACTCGGCCAGGACAGATATCATTTAGGACCTCAGTTGCCACCAGCTGGACAGAGGGACTTGGGTCTTTCTTGAGGAACTGGAGAGCTGAAATGACAGAGGACAACATGCTACTGTACAGACTGTCAAATCACAGCTAAGCGTGATCACAGAATCTTGAACTACCAGAGCTGAATGATCACATTGTAAAATGTGAAACTGGGCTCAGTCCTTCTATTGGGATGGAAAATACATGAGAGATGAATCTGCCTCACTTTTCATATTGTCACCTGTGCCTGAAATAGCTGGAGACTTACTATCTCTGAATACCACGCTACAGAAGCTCTCCAATACAAAGAAAGCTTTAGGTTCCTCCATTGGCTCCCTTCCATGCTCCCAACAAGTGGGGAGGCCCTGACTCGACCAGAAAGTCATCCACTCTGCTGTAAATGGAAGAAGGTCCATTGTTTCAATAGCTTCCACTTTTAAGTTTATTTTCCATCTCTATTCAGGAGCCACAGTCTGAGCTCCAATAACCCTGGAATTGAACATAGGCCAGGTCCAAGCTGGTTTGTGCAGGATGCAGGGCACCTACTGGAAGAAAAATTGCTGGTGGGAAATTTGGGGTAGCAGAAAGTGGCTACATTTTCTCCTCACCTGGGCAGTCCACAGAGAGCCAATAAAGCCCAAAGAGTGGATAGCACTGGCTGCGCAGGGGGCCTTGCCAGGACAACCAGGAGATGCACGGACTCACATCACACCCCCTGCAGCTGCCTCCTTCAGGGGAAATTAAAGCTGACTTTCTACTGGGCAAGACTGAATTTGTCCTTGGATGTGTGGCTGATGCACTTTGAACCAGTGGTATCGGTTACTGCTGCTTGTCAGCTAAATTCCTTTAGAACTCACGGATGAGCAGAACTTCAGCTGTATTTATTACTTACACATCAGCAGATGGTCCAGGTTCAGCCATTTCATACGCTGCCTGTCTGTGTGTTCCAGGATGATGCCTAAATACACAATGGAAAACAAACAACAACAATAAAACCTTCCCTTGTTGAGTGCAAAGTGATATTAGCAGCCCCTAGACAGGTCTTTGGCCTCTCCTACTGTGGACCTAAGGGTGAGCTGTGGGCAAGAGGATGCTACTGCAGTTTAGAGTCCACACTGAAGAGAATGAGAAAGACTTTTTTTTTAAGAATGTTTACACAAAACCCATTTGCTTTAAAGAGTCTGTGTTCCTCTTGCCACTGCTGTCAGTTATTGGAGACATACTATGGTAGTGTCTTGGTCTAGTGGTCTGATCAAAGGCCTGGGGCCAGGAATAAGTGAGTTCTAAGCAGGGATCCCACAAGGTGACTGACAGGTGGGACTTAGGCCACAATGCCTGCCTGTCTCACCTGGGTATGCTTGGGAGAAGAGGGCACACGGCCAAAGCGGAGGAACCTTTTGCCTCCTTGACAAGGTGGTGTGGCCAGGAACCTGAAAGAGCAGGTGCTGAGGGCAGGTGGGCTGCATGCCTCCCAATGATGAAGTAGTAGTGAAGAGCACTGAGCAACACTGTGGGTGGGTCTGCACTTTGAGCGGGGGGGATCACTCCCAGTTCAATGGAACAGGCCCACTCTAGCTCGGACAGCGCTCGCATACTAAAATTAGAATGTAGCTAAAGCAGCACGAGCAGTGGGAGGAGCTAGCCACCTTGAGAATCGACTTTGGGGTTTGGATGGGATCATACTTGGGGTGGTTAAACTTCCTCCTGCTCCTGCCATCGCAGCTACTCTCTATTTTTAGCACTCAGGGCTAGTGCGGGTATGTTTCATCAAGCTGGGAATTAGACCCCCAGCTCCAAGTGTAAACATGCCCTATGAGACAGTGTCCCAGCCTCTACTACTAAATGACTGCACCGTGCTTTCCCTGCAACAATCCCAAAGCACTTTATAGCAAGTCATGATTTTCTCCGACCACCACACTGGAAAGGTAGGGATATTAACATCCCCATTTATGTATGGGAAGCTGAGGCATAGAGAGATTAATGGCAGCTCAGTGCTGCACAGTGGGATTTTTTCTCTCTCCCTCAATGGGAATACCAAAAGGGACACTGGGCATCATCTCTCACCAGCTAACTTGGCTGCAACTGCCCGGATCTCTTCCCATCTGCTAAAGAAGTACATGATGGTGTTTTTGTACAAGTTCTCCAGCAGCTCGGCATTCTCTTTGGCCTAGAGGAAATCAGGGACACATGAGCTCTCTCTGGCTAGAAGTGCCCTTTGACTGCCAGCACATGCTTTTACGAGCCACAGGTAAATCAGAGAAAGAACAGGTGACTGGGTGGACGTGGGAAAAATGGGGATCTGTGGCAGATTTACATTTCCCATCACCCTCAGTCATATATCCCACTCTGACCGCTATTTCCATTACCCATCACACATTCCCCCCACACCTCTACACCACCACATACCACTCCAGTCAAGAATCTCAGACACTTCAACAGCTCACTCACAAGGTGTCTGCAAATGTCCACCTGGAGCTCTTCAGGCTTCAGCTCGGCTGTGCCATCAAGGTGTTCATTCACGGCAGTTTGGAGCCTCTTCAGTCCCAAAAAAGGGACACAGAGGTGAAACGTAGCTCTGCATTCCTGAAAAAAGGAAGCGTGTCACACCATTTAATTGTTCCCTACTGAGTGCTTTGGTCATTCAAAGGGAACTCATCTGCTTGACTGCTCATCTATTCCAGGATAAAAAGGGATTCATCTGGATGTAATTGGCAGAAAACATGCAGGAATGACTAATAGAGGGGAGAGCTTCCACTGCAACCTGGAGGTAGCATCAATGTCTTTTTGGAACAGATCTACCTACGAAAGCTGCTTCACCAGGTCTCTCTTCTGTTCTGGGGAGGCAGGGGCCTGGGGTGCAGAGACAGACAGGAAGAGAGAGCTGTCGGGCTCAGACCCATGACCTATCCTGGATTCTGGTGAGGCAGCCATGGACCAACCTGGCGGGAACTGACTCAGCAGGAGGGCAATGAACTGAGGGGGGAATTTGGACCTCCACAGCAGGCAGGAATAGCAGAGCTCCCCTGGCATTGGGAGGAAGATTCCTTTGGCTTAGTAAATAAGTCACTCTCGGTCTTACCACTGAAACCCTGGGGTTCGGGTCTTGCAGGTGCAGCAGAAGTGTGACCCAGCTCTGTCGAACCTGCTCGGCGAAATAGCCCTTCCATTTTCTTTTGGTCAGGCGGGCCAGGATGCCAAATAGGACAAAGGACCATAAACGAAGAGCATCGTCCTCCTACAGCCAAGAAAGCCCCACAAGTTAGTAACTAAGGGACAATCACATCACGTACCTCGCACAGCCATCTCTTCTACGCTAAAGTTGAGGGATTCCAACTACAGCTAGTCGGGAACACTTTCATGAACTAATTTTTGTTTCGAATTTGCTGATTCATTAAACTATTTGAGCGACAGTTCCATTTTGATGAAATTCCTCCAGAAGCCAGGCAGGGGTCCTTAGAAACCTGCCTGCTGTATTGCCAGTGCACCCATTCAGCTCCCTGGAAGCCGATCTAGCAGGCTGACTGGGATCGTGGGCTTCCAAACCCCCAGCGTCTGGGACCCTGGCTCTCAAATTTGCAACTCCCTGGCACTTCTAGCTCCCACAGTTTCCTGGGTTCCCAGCACCGGGATAGTCTGAGAGCAGACTGCCCGGACCCAAGGCTTTCAATAGAGCTCGGCTAAGAAGAGGAATTCTGTTTCACAAAGAGTTTTGAAGTTTGGGGAGAGGGATTGCCACAAATAGGAACAAAACCAAAATTTGACATCTCAAAATTCTCTGCAAAATGGAATCATTCCAACCCTCTCACAAAAAAATGGTATAGAGCAGGCCCAACGCTCTCTATTGTACCTTGGAACCCCCTTTTCATGGTTATCTAGCTACCTAATCTAGTATTCAGACTTTCTTTGAGGTTCTCAGTGGCAAGAAAGAAGAACAGAAGGGGGAGACTGTGGGAGCAGGGATGTCATCCCCATCCTCCTAATGTTCTCCTCCTCCGTAAAACACCTCTCTTCCCTGGGGCCGAAACATCTCTTCACTCTGACATGAGCAATGCCCAGGGAGTAAATGGAGTCTAATCAAGATCGGTTGAACTGGGGCTGGAGAGTTCTGGTCACATACGTTGTCAAAGTAGGTCCGGATCTCTTGGGTGAGGTCTCTGAAGGAAGAACCTATGTCCTTCTCTTTCAGCTCCTTCAGGACTTTGGCCACTGCTTTCATGCTCTCGCCAATGACTTCAGAACTGAAAGGGTCACTTAAGGCCCTGATCAGGATGACCATAAGAAACTTCTTGTGCTTTTTCAGCTGGACAAACATACGACATTAAAGAACACTGATCACTGATCACACTTCTAATACATTTTCTTTAGCAGTTATGAAGCTGTGGGAATTTCATCTCCCCCTCCCACCCACCCATTCCTCCTCCCACCCCCCCATCCCCTAAATATACCTATAGCTATATTTCAGACCAGGTTTGAGCTACAATGAGCCAAACTTGGTGCCATAATACACCTGTGTCATCCTATTATTAGATTCCTAGTTACTTAGATTCCAAGGCCAAAAGAAACCCTTGTGATTATCCAGTCTGACCTCCTGCATAACATTGAACTTCCCCGAAATAGTCTCTGTTGGAACTAGAGTGTATCTTTTAGAAAAACGTTCAATCTTGATTTTAAAATTGCTAGTGACAGAGAATCCACTACAACCCTTGGTAAATTGTTCCAATGGTTAATTAAAATTACCATTAAAAATCAATGCCTTATTACCAGTCTGAATTAGTCTAGCTTCCTTTTCCCCCATTGAATCTTCTTATACCTTTGTTTGCTAATGGGAAGAACCCATTCTCAAAATGTGTTCCCCATGTGAGTAGTTCTAGACTGTCCTCAAGTCACTCCTTAACCTTCTCTTTGTACAGCTAAATAGATTGAGCTCCTTGAGTCTATCACTAGCGGTATCCTTGCCAATCCTTTGAGAATTCTTGGGACTCTTCTCTGAATCCTCTCTAATTTATCAGCATCCTTCTTGAATTGTGGACACCTGATCTGGACACAGCATTCCAGCAGTGCTCACATGAGTGTCATATTCAGAGGGAAAAGAACTTCTTTACTCTTAGTCAAGATTCCTCTCTTTATGCCTCTAAGGATCATTTCAGCCCTTTTGGCCACAACTTTGCATTGGGACACCTTATGTTCAACTGATTCTCTGCCATGACTCAAGTGGTTTTCAGCATCATTGCTTTTTGGGATAGAGTCTCTCATCCTGTAAGTATGGCCTGCGTTTGTTTTTTTTTGTTCCTAGATGGAGACATTTACACATGGTCATATTAAAGTGTACAGATTGTTTGCTTATGCCCAACTTAGCAAAGGATTTAGCTTGCTCTGTATTGACTGCAAAGAGGTTACTCGGGTATGTGAGAGAGCAGAATTTGGCCTAGTGCATTGTGTGCAGCTTCTGTAAACTCCGAACAACTATTTTCCTTGGTTTCTCTAATTATGCTGCATTCTAGTCAGTATTCTCTCTTACCTTCTCAGGCACCCCATAGACTAAATTTCCCAGGCCTCTTACAGCCATCTGCCGGACAATGCTGTTCCTGTCATGTGACTTTTCTTCCAAGATGTGTAAGACTGGCTTAAGGAACTTCTTCTCCCTGAGCATGGGATCACTCATTAGCTGAAAGAAAATCAACCTGTCCATTAGCCCCAATATGATCATTAAGATTGGGAATAGAATTTGAGCAGACATGTCATACACTAAAAACAACAAGGAGTCCTCCTACAGCCCCAGTCTTGAGGATACAGACAAATATGGCTACCCCTCTGATACTTGGCACATAATACACTGTAACACAAATGAGAAATTCCACACAAATAAGAAAGGTCTACAAAACATGGAGCTTTCCTTTTGGGCACTAGAATAGGGATCCACTCACCTCTTGAGAGCCTCTTAGTGGCTGGGTATGGTATCACAGTCCTTTTCTCACCCCTGGTGCACCCTGCCAGCCGTCCTCAGTGCGTCTTCTGTGGCTCAGGCCTCTGGCTGAGTCCCAAAGTCCAAAGGAACCCCTTCTGGGGTAGTCAAGAACAGTCCCATTGTCCTCACTAGGGTCTCCAGCCCCAACTCTGGGTCCTTTACATTCTGCCCTTTGTTCAAGCTCTCCATTAGCATTGTCCCCTCCATGGGGCTTATGCCACTGTTGGTGGTAGGGGAACCTGGGCCTGCCCCTAACTCTGGGTTCCAAACCATGGAGATCCTATAAACAGGAGCTAGGCACTGCTTGATTTCAGGTCATTGTCGCTTCTTCCTACCGGCCACTTTTAGCTTCACCCTCACCTCAGGGTTAAAGTTCTTCGGGACTCTCTTCCTGAAAACCCAGCTTAAGTAAAGGCTGCCAGAATCAAACTCTGGCTGTCCCCTGAATTTCTGTGGCCAGAGAGCAGCGCCCTTTCTTGCCCCTCCAGTTCCTGCCAGGAACTGACCTGCTAAAGCCCTTCAGCTCCTTTTAACCAAGCCTGATGGGCTCGGATTGGCTGCTTTCATGAGGCCTCTCTAGACAGACCCAGACTGGGGGCTCTTTTCCTGGGGCAGGGTGTAGTAGGACCATGGGGCCTCTTGTAAGGAGCCTTAAAGCCCAGGTACAGCCCATCACGGGCACAGAGAGGTTGTTTTTCTTAGAACCAGATAAGCCCCGAAGATAGTTGCTTAGCATAAGTGGGAAATATGATGCAGATTTTGGAGGAGGACTGTGGAAAGGGAGGATGCTCCAGCAGGTATCCCCACACTAGCCTAGGACTTAGGAGACCCAGGTTCCATTTCCTGCTCCCTCAAAGACTTCCTGTGTGACCTTGGGCAAGTCACTTAGCCCTTCTGTGCATCAGTTCCCTGCCTGTAAAATAGGAAACATAGTCCTTCCCTACCTCGCAGGAGTGTGGTGGGGATACAGACATTAAAGAGTTTAGAGGTACTCCGATACTAGAGTAATGAGAACCTAAGATAGACATTAATGTAGTTGTAGGTTGCTTGGTTGGTAGTATTAGGACACTAGGTTCATTCAGAAGATGTGCTGAGCTAAACCAAAATCAGGAGCTGTTGGTTAGGATCAGCACTAGGACTTGGCAGAAGAGGTCCAGTCATCCAAACTCTGTCCGTATCTCTCTCAGCCAGCACCTGTGGTTGTGTAGCTAGTATAGGCAATGACGGCAATAAAAACCACAGAGAGAGAGAGAAGGACTCAGAAAGGTATCGTGAAGTTCCTGGTGAGGTTTCCATATAAAGGAGGACCTATTCTACTGTCTAAAATGACAATTACTCCTATGAACTGAACTGTAGAACTCCCGAAAGAAAGGCAGACAACAGTCTAATGGTGAAACTGCTCTTCAGAGCCCTGTGTCTTACCTGGGCAAGGAAAGCTGTGCTGGTGACTCGGTGGTTTTCTGAGGGGGAATTCACCCAGGGGAGGAGGCTCTGTATGATCTCAGGTGTTATGAGTCCAGATCTTAGCAGAAGCCTGGAAGACAAAAGAAACCGCTCATGGGCTAGATTGCACACTTCAAAAAATCAGCTGCTCTGAGCATACAGCTCTGATATCTAGGAGTGGGAGCTGTGTGTTTCCACCCAGGACACCCTCGCACCCCCCGCCCACAAAGCTATAAACGGGAGGTTCCCTCTCAGCCACTCTATTGGCTACTCATTCCCAAGGATAAAATGATGCCTCCTAGATCTCTTACCTCACCAGCAGACACACTCCCTCATGGTGTGTCTTGGGGTTTTCCACAAGAGTCCAAGTCCTCTGCTTCCTGAGCTCTCTCACCAGTCTCTCATTCCCACCCTTGAAAAGCACAGATTCTAATGCTTTGATAGAAAGCCTGGGGAAAGAGAGGCACAGAACTGCAGCAATCAGGAGGAAGGTGCAGCTTGAACAGAGAGTCAGGAAGCCCCGGTTACTTCTCAGGTCTGCTGTTCAATCGACAGTTCATCCATTGGCAATGTCCTGGACACCAGTGTCCCTGGAAGGACTTGATGCTGGGAGGTAAGTTTCAGTCTCATACATCTCATAGGACTAGTTTTGCTAGGGACAAAATTTTGCAGTCCTTTTTCATAGAATCATAGAATCATAGAATATCAGGGTTGGAAGGGAGTTCAGGAGGTCATCTAGTCCAACCCCCTGCTCAAAAGCAGGACCCATCCCCAATTAAATCATCCCAGCCAGGGCTTTTTCTCTTTCTGCAAGGAGTATGGGCACTAGCAGAGTACAGTGATATGGAAAAGATACATGATCAGGACCAGAAACAGGGGGCATAGAGTGTGGTGATCACTAATGGACATTTTGGGGTCATATCTCCAGATAGACAGAGTGCTGAGGGTTTGCACTTGAGTCAGCACTCTGGTCACTATTCGTACTAATTCGGTTCCTCACAGAAGGCCTAATTGGATAGAGGTGTACCTGATTACGAGGTCAGATTGGAGCTAGTGAGTCAAGGAACCAATCATTCCATTAACAGGGAAACTGTATAAAAGGACATGGGCAGGAGCCCTTTGAGGGGAACAGACAGAGAAAGAAACTTGGGTTACCAGATGTCCCAATATTTGGGACTTTATCTTATACAGGTGCCTATCCCCCCCCCCCCCCCCCCCGCCCGTCCTGATTTTTCACACTTGCTGTCCGGTCACCCTAAGAGAAACAGAAAGACAAAAAGCTAGGAGAGCCTGACAAAGTGAGGTCTCTGAGTGGAAACACCTTACCCCCCACCTGACTTTTGGAGAAGAGCTTAGAAAGTTGAGATACAATATAAAGGTGCTATGTATTGGTAGGGGGATTAAATAGACTATACGTTGGTGTTTACAAGCAAAAAAGTCTCAACGCGGTCTGTGTTTGTGGAAGATGTGGGGGTGCAACACCCCTCTCTGTCACAGCTGGGGGCTCATCAGGGATTTCCCTGTTATCTATGCAAATGGAGAGCCTGTTGGAGAAGCCGGTGTAGAGGTTTGGCAGTCCAGGCGATGGAGGGAACACTGAAATGGGTGATGAAGCAGCAAAGAGAAGTGTAGAACAGGGGTTCTCAACCTTTCTGTTTCTGAGCCTCCCCCCACCCTCAACATGCTAGAAATACTCCATGGCCCAGTTTCAGGCCTCTGCCCTGCCAGGCATCAGAGTTTGGGGCTCCTGGCTCCAGATTTTAACCCCACAGGGTGCAGGGGCTTGAGGCTTTAGTGCAGGTGCTGGGCTCAAGGCTTCAGCTTTCTGCCCTGAGCCCCAGCTAGTCTAAAGCCAACCCTGCTTGGCAGACCCCCTAAAACCGGCCCGGTTGAGAACTGCTGGTGTAGAACAGTGGTCTCCAAATGTTTTGGCTCACGCACCCCCAGGGTGACCTGCCGCAGTCGCGCCACCGATGGAAGACCTGCCGCAGGCGGGCCGCCAGAGGGGAGCACCAGCCATGGACATGCAGAGCTGCCGCCGAATGAAAAAAACGGCGGAGTGCCGTCCAGCGGCGCTACTGTTGCCATGCCCCCCCCCGGGATCATCCCGCGCACCCCAGTTTGGAGACCGCTGGTGTAGAAGACCCGACAGACCTTCCAACAATCCCAGCAGGCAGAAAAACAGCCTTTCCTTGCCCGGTAGGTTTAACAGCAAAAGAGTCGGCAGGAATTTATATGGGAGCAAGCCCAGGTCTGGCAACAACTCCTCCAAAGTTTGGTGAGTCCCGTGACAGGAAATGGAAACCAGGCACAGGAGATCAGACTGTAAAATGGGACCCGCGAACAACCCCGATGTGTTTTTGGTTACTCTTCAAGGAGGAGCAGTGAGACCTCCTAGGGACAGAACAATGTGGGCCCTTCAACTGACACCCTATTTAACCGGGGAAGCACATCTAGGGCTTTTAGTGATGAGCAGGCAAGAGATTGTGACATGATTAAGGCAGCCATGCTGGACGAGGTGGGGCCTGTCCACAGAAAAGTACTGCCAGAAATCTAGAGTTGAAAGATGGATTGAGGGATTATGCCTCTGTGCATTTGGACAGAAATTAAAAGATTGGGCCACTCATTGGTAAGGCCAGATACTCAGACCGTGGGGGAGATCATGGATTATTCAGAGTCTCCCTGAGCATACCCGAGTATGGGTTCTGTGGCGCCAGCCAGTTCATCTGGACCCCACAGTTAAAGTGAGAGGAATTTGCAGAGGCGGACATTCCCAGAGTGAGTCAGTGGTCTAAGGGACTAGATTTGAGAAGGACCAGAGTGCCTACAGCTGGGAAGGGCAGCAAGAAGAAGAGGGAGGAGCCTCAAGGAACTGTAGTGGGAGCTTGGCCTACGGCGTGCTTCCGACATGGACCTGAAGGACATCTAAAAAGAGACTGTCCGAAAATGGACTGTGGGTTTGCCCAGTTTTGTGGTTGGGACAAGACTCCCAGGCAGGGAAGAAAAAAGAAAGTACCTACCATATCGGTCTGGGTAGGGAGGAGCCACCAAAGGGACTAATGGACACAGCTTCATCTTGTTTGCTAATCAGGCAGGAGTTAGTGAAACCCCACTGGATACTTCCCAGAGGTAGGATCAAAACTGAATACCAGGTCCATGGGGACAAGAAATTCTGCCCAGTGGCAGAGGTGACTCTGAAAATTAAGGGGAAGTTTAGGCAGAAACATGTAGGGGTAGTGGATGGATTGCCCCACTGCCTTCTACTGGGCATGGACTGGAATCACTTTCTAACAGGGACACCAAGGCAGGTATGGAGGCCCAGGAGGGTGGAAATAAAACCTTAAGGGGCAGGTAAAGAGGAAATATATGTAAAGGGGCTGGAGGAACCTAGACACGAAAGTAGAGACAAGAGGGAGGAGAAAGAAAACAAAGGTCAAGCGTAAAGGTGACTTAAGATCATCCAGTGGGGTCAAACAGTCATCAGAGCCCTTACCACCAGGATCTCAGGAGCAGGCATCCCTAGAACACTTTGGAGGGACTCGGAGCAGTCTGTGTCCATGGAAGAGGCTGGGGCACAGCCTACCACCCCGTCACATATAGGTACCTAAAATGGGCCTGCACATGGGCCAACAGCATGAGCAGAATCTATACTCGTGTCTGCAGCGCCAGCAATCACATAGCTAGGTACCCATCCATCTGAACAAATTCAAGTTTTGTGGACAAAACTGAGGCACCCATCTTGAAAACCTGACCCACTGTGGCCACTACATAAGATCAGCCTTACTGGGTCGGTCCAATGGTCCATCTAGTCCAGTACACTGTCTTCCAACAGTGGTCAACGCCAGCTTCTTCAGCAGGAATGAACAGAACAGGGCAATCATGAAATGATCCAATCCCTGTTGTCCAGTCTCAGTTTCTGGCGGTCAGAGGCCTAGGGACACCCAGAGCTTGGGGTTGCATCCCTGACCATCTTGCCTAATAGCCATTGATGGACCTGTTCTCCATGAACTTATCTAATTCTTTTTTTTTTTAAACCCAGTTATACTTTTGGCCTTCACAACACCCCTTGGCAATGAGTTCCACAGGTTGACCGTGTGTGGTGTGAAGTAGTACTTCCTTATGTTTATTTGATACCTGCTGCCCATCTGTGAACAGAGCTGAGATCCTGGTTTCCTAGGAAAATTCAGAGACATTATAAAACCATGAAGTCTGTAATTTGAGAACCTTGTTGGCATGGAATAAAGAAACACAACAAGAAGAGAAACTAATAATGTTGTGAGATTGGTGGGAAATGTACATTAATGTGCTACCAGAGCTGAAGTCAACTGAGGACTCAGGAATCTTAGTGTTAACTTGGCGAGGGGCACAGAGTGGGTGCCGAGGGGCCTGGTACATACATTCTAGCTCACTAAAAGATTGCCCCATGAGTCTCAAATAAAAGCCCATGTCACCAATATCATTGTGAAACGCATGTACAGATGCTGTGTCAAGAGTCATGGATATGCATTGAAAATTACATTCTTAGGATCTGTGTCTCGGGACTAGTCACCAGGAAAGGTGACAAAATGGTTTTCTTTCAGGCAAGAAATGTTTATCCATCTGTTTGTTTACATGTACATTAAGCATGTAGGGTTCACATTCAGTTGAGAAGGACTGTGAGAACTTCAAAGAAAGAAAAGTAGCAGGAAGTAGACAGGGGGTGGGGACCCAATTTTGGGGCACACATCAAAGGTTTGCTCTAGTCTATTTGGGGGACATCTTTCACTTAGGAAGTAGATGGACCGCGAGTTTGCTTCATGAAAGAGGGGTCGCGATCAGGCTTGGTTGAGAACTTTGGGTGAGAAACATCTTGAGACAGGAGGTTAACCTGTTGGTTAAGTTTAGTTTCTAGGAGCAGGATATGATTTCATTTGAAATGTAACCATTTTTTACTTGCATTCTTACTCACGGTCACTGGAATCTCTGCTCTTTGATAATCTCCCTTCTTCTTTTCACTAGAAATATATCTAAGTGCTGTGTGTTTTGCAGTACAGAGTCTAAGTATCGAGTACAGAGTCTAAAGAAGAAGTAATAAACTGGTGTGTACTGTTCCATTGGGAACAGCAGGCCTGACAATTCTGTGGGAGTTCAGTGGATAAAGGGCTGGACACTATACGGAATGGTCAGAAGACTCGGGGGTGGGTGTGTGCCTGTCATTAACCCGTACAAAGAGACTGAGGTCTGAGGAGGCCTGGGTGGCAGGGTTTGTTTTGCCAGAGCCTGGTAGTTTCAGGGAACTGACCCACAGCAGGCACAGACAAGACTTCCTCACTCAAAGGGCACGTGATGCTAAGGTGCCTCGTAACCCTGGGAACTCCTGGGGAGCGTCAAACAACTCTCCTGGAATTCTCTTTGTTTCTCTCCCTTCCTTCTAATTACCGGCAAGGGTTGCCCTCAGGAAGTTGTAGCCCTTTTCGGATTTCGCTCGGGCTGCTTCTCGTTGGCAAAGGCAGCTTTTGTCCGAGGGTTTGGCTGACCTGCTGCAGGAGAACAGGAAACAACTCTGGGAGCAGTTCCCGCACAGCTTTGCTCGACTGCAGGGCTGACACCACCTCAAAGATGGCACATGTTGCCTGAAAGGAGAGCATGGTAAAAAAGGAGATCTCTTCCCAACACCATCACACCCTCTCTCCCCTTCTGATGTCTGCTGTACTAAATTCTCCCTTCGGCCAGCAACTTGAATGACAGCGAGCAACTTGCTTAACTCGTGGCTCACTTTCCCACATCTGTATAAATGTGTATGACCTCCCAAGGCATGCTGCGAGTCCAAAGGAAGATTTGCAAAGCACTGTGAGAAACCTGCTCCAAAGACTTTCTAATGGCCAGACAGTATTAAGGAAATCAGTAACGTAGCTAAAACTGCCGTATTTGTTCCACAGACAGCAGAGCCGGACTCAGGGAAACAGTCCATCAGAGGAGAAGTGCCCACACAGCAATATTATACCACACTTCCCGCTTTCCATCAGCAGGATTGTCACAGGGCACAGGAAAGCCTGAAAGACGTGTCTGTCATCTAACTTACTGAGAGAGGTTCAGCAGCTGCCAAATGCTTGTCAATTTCTGTCTCTGAGGTGATGCTGCCTTCTGTTCTTGTTGGAGTCTTTATCTTCTCTATTAGGGCTTGTAGGACTTGAGTGGCAAGCAAGGGGTCTCCCCCCAGAGATCTCCACAGCTCAGCGGTGTCACTGCAGGTTAACAGAAGTTACAGGTGAGCCCTGGACACTTTTGTGGCTCACCCTGAATGTGTCATATTTTAGTAAAGACCAAATGTTCTCCTTGCCTATGATGAGAGAATTAAGAGTCCTGTCCTCCTTTAACTCTCCTTGTGTTTAAATATGGAGTTTCCAGTTACAGAACTAAGTTAAGTGACCTAGTCTTCCTGCAGCCTAACCATTAATACTAGACTTCAGAAGGACAGGACACAGAGCGCCAACCTCACTTCCTGTTTTCTCCACTTCCCAGTCAATATGGAATCATGAGCATGTGGCTCCCAAAGAGCTAGGGTTTGGAAGGCAAGTGGATGAAAGAACAGCCAGATTCCTACTCGATGGACATACAACTATGAGAACGAATATTCATGGCCATCCTATGTCCCCTTCACAAATGGTGTCCCTACCCTCTGTTTGCCAAAAGCTGGGACTGGGCAACAGGGGATGGATCACTTGACAGCGACCTGTTCTGTTCATTTCCTCTGGGGCATGTGGCACTGGTCACGGTCGCAAGACAGACTACGGGGCTAGATGGCCTTTTGGTCTGACCCAGTATGGCTGTTCTTATGGTCTTAGATTCCAGCACTGATCACTGATAACTCAGTTAGGGATCTTTAAACAAAATGGTGGATCTGCTTCCAGTCCACTTTTAAGTACCAAGGATGGCAACACTGCTCTAGCAGCCCCACCCTCACTGATACCAAGCAGAGGTCTGATGATAATATTGGCCCTAGTCTTTGCAATCAGCCAGGGATTTGCACCTGAAGCTGTCATGCTACCAGGAAACCAACAGCCACTGCTCATTTCCAGAGTGAGCTCAATTCAGGCGTCTAGAGAGGTAGATGTTTCCAACAGTACACTCCAGTTATACCAGTAAAGATAGGTCTTTAGGATGTCAAAGCAGCTATTCATGAATGGAAACAGAATGACACTTAATTTCTCTCCGCACCCCACCTTAACGTGTTCTTGGACCTTCCTGCAGAAAGAGCCAGGCTCTTAACCCTTAGGAATGATCCCAAACTGTCTGTGGCTTAAATGAAGCCCTACATCTCCTAGTAAAGCTGTGGGATCCAGGTTTTACCTAGATGAATGCAATAGGTAGCGGTATATACCTGTCCATCGGCAGACGTTTGCTGAGGAGGCTGGAGATCACTGCCTCTTGGTGATGGTGAGCTAGAATGGACACTGCCTCCACCAGGAACTGCCTCAAGCTGCCCTCCTGGATCGTAGGCATGTGGCGATATAGTATAGCCAGGATATCTGGCACCTGGAAGGAACAAAACCAGAAAGAAATGTCCCTTTTTCTTTCTCTCCATTCATTCTACAGAATCAAAACCTTTATTTAGCCATTTGCTGCTTTTTTAGAAATGCCTCACTTCAAGAAGCAAATGTTCAAATACGTCTGCGTAACTTGAACCCACACAAATTGCCCACACACGGCTGTAAAAATTAACCCTGACACACACACAGACACACCAGGTAATTTAATGTGGTGGTGCCCAGCTGTGCATTACATAAACCAGTTCACATGCACAAAAGGCGGCTTTGCTTGCCCAGATTTTACAGGTGTGATTTAAGCAGCCAAATCTGACCATTTGCCTCGAGAATGCAGAGCTCATCAACAACCACAAGCACAAAATATGCAAGTGCTTTAAAGACAGTGTGCAAATGCCTGGGACTATGAACAGGGGACTACCTCTCATATTCATTCCTAGCCCTTCACATCTTCAAAACACTGTGCAAACATGGCACTTCTGCTGCGAGGGTTCCCTGTCCTGAGGCCTTTCACCAGCCTTGTTAGAAGATTTGTGGAGTGCTCCTTTCATCTAGCCCTAATGCACTGGGCGCCAGAATAAGGCATATAAATAGTGGATCCCAAAGACACTAGAGTTTTCTCCCTCCCTCCTTCTCTTCTGAAAGGGTAGGTTTACACAGCAAAAAAATCCCACAGCAGTGAGTTTCAGAGCTCAGGTCAACCTGGGCCTGTGGGGCTTGCACGATGGGGCTAAAAGTGGAGCTGTTCCTGCTCGGGCTGGAGCCCAGGCTCAGAAACCTGGCAAGAAGCTGGCAATAGCCCAGTGCTCTTTTTAATCCATGTAGCCCTTAACCATAGGCCTCCTAATACCTGGAGGCCTCCAAGTGCCAGTCATTCTGTCTTCTTGTCTTTTCCCAAGAGTCTGTTTTCTCAAGCCTTTCTTGGCTGAATACTGTGGCAACAAGCTAGACCAATAAACAACCAACCATCTTCCTTTTCCCTTGGATTATCTTGGTCTACTGCTATTGATTCTGCCATTGCCTATCTTAGGGTAGAAACAGAGATGGAATCGACTCTATGTCCAAGGGGGAGAAACAGCAAGATTTTTCTTCCTTACACATGAGGGCAAAGATCAAAAAGCCTAGAGTTCAGGTAGAAAAGCTCTCCAGTTCCCAGTTTTACCTCGTCCAGCATGGCACCTCCACACTCCTTTAGGATGATCTTCATCCACAGTCCAGCTGCCGTGGCACAGGTGGGGCTAGCAGACAGCAGACCACCCAATGTGGCCTCAATAAAGTCTGTGGCCTGTTCCGAAGGAAAGTACTCACTAACAACCTGGGAACAAATCAAAAACAGGAAAGACCGCCATGATGTTTGGCTCCAGCACTTTTAAAAATGGAAAAAAAGATACCTGCATCAGCAAATGGTGAATTAGCCTCCTGTCTAGCTCGCCATTTGGGATTACAATTCTCTCTCTAGTCTATAGACTACATTTTTGTCTTCTACACTAATGATATCAGGTTAGAGGCAAAGTCTCTGTTGCATAGTTAGCACAACATTGTACTGGTTAGGCAGGAGGTAAGTTTCCCGTTTGTAGTCTCTGACATACACTGCATCTTTTTACAGCACACAGAAGTCAGTCAAGAGAGGCGTGCACACAAATATCGGCGAAGGCAAACCCACAAGGTGACAGAATGAATCCTGGGTGGTTTCTCAGCTTGATGTTCCACTAACACAGTTTTTCTCCTGGATGGCTGGATGGCAGGGCCGGCTCCAGGCACCCGCCGAGGAAGCTCGTGCTTGGGGCGGCAGATTGCAAGGGGCGGTGTTCCAGCCAAGCTTAGGGCGGCATGGGGGTCTTTTATTTCATTATTTTTTGTGCTTCACCGCTCCGGATCAGTGAAAAAGCAAGAGCCGGCCCTGCTGGATAGGTACATGTGTGTGCATCCGCGTGCGCATTTTCATGGGTGTGCAACATTCTGTGGAATCTGGTTTTTACGTGGCATTCAGAGCACACATCTATGAAAAGCATCTTGCTGGTTACTAGCAGCCAACGCCCCGCTCCCACAGCTCGCTCCGAGTACGGAAAGGCATCATGAAAGAGCAAATGTCAAATGAACGGTGCCCGGTCACTCGCACATCCGCACAAGCTTTTTGAGTCCGTTACCCTGGCCATTTTGGAAGATGCCTGAAACAGAGCCTCGGGGTCTGGAGCTCTTAGTGCTTCACGGAGACATCTCAGCTCCTCCTCTGCTGAGCCCAGGTTTATGGACTGGCCTGGAGTGGAGAAAAGGAGAAAAAGTACTGTAAGGATTAAGGAAACTGAACCCCTACTGCATGGATCTTCATATGGTAGGATCCATGTGCTATCATAGAATCATAGAATCTCAGGGTTGGAAGGGACCTCAGGAGGTCATCTAGTCCAACCCCCTGCTCAAAGCAGGACCAATCCCCAACTAAATCATCCCAGCCAGGGCTTTGTCAAGCCTGACCTTAAAAACTTCTAAGGAAGGAGATTCTACCACCTCCCTAGGTAACGCATTCCAGTGTTTCACCACCCTCCTAGTGAAAAAGTTTTTCCTAATATCCAACCTAAACCTCTCCCACTGCAACTTGAGACCATTACTCCTTGTCCTGTCCTCTTCTACCACTGAGAATAGTCTAGAACCATCCTCTCTGGAACCACATCTCAGGTAGTTGAAAGCAGCTATCAAATCCCCCCTCATTCTTCTCTTCTGCAGACTAAACAATCCCAGTTCCCTCAGCCTCTCCTCATAAGTCATGTGTTCCAGACCCCTAATCATTTTTGTTGCCCTTCGCTGGACTCTCTCCAATTTATCCACATCCTTCTTGTAGTGTGGGGCCCAAAACTGGACACAGTACTCCAGATGAGGCCTCACCAATGTCAAATAGAGGGGGACGATCACGTCCCTCGATCTGCTCGCTATGCCCTATGCTGATGATTTGATGATTCTATGTGCTATGTTGTCATCAGCATAGTGTAAAATCTTGGCCCCATTGAAGTCAACGACAAAACTCCTGTTGACTGTAATGGAGTCGGGATTACACCCTAAAATGTCTGAATGTTAACAGTAGTGGAATGTTATTGTGAATGATCCAGGATTGAACAAGCACTGTGTTCAGCTTGGAGCAGCTTTCTGTGTGTGTCTGGTTTCAGCAGTCTCTCTGCTCTCACTATTTACATCTAAGCTCCTCTTCAAGTACAACTCATGCAGGTAGATCAGAGGTTCCAGTTTAGAGGTGAATCCCTCCACCAAACTCTCCTTGTAAAAGAGACGGGGATAGACAAAAAACTTCGGCAAGAAACCCAGGCTCATCAGTCACTTCTAAACAATGCTAGGATTACTATGTCGTACATTCAAAGGTTGGAGTCCCTTATTCTGTTTCTGAATCACCAACACTGTTTGTAGGACTGATTAATAATAATTGGAACTAGGGTGACCAGGTGTCCCGATTTTATAGGGACAGTCCCCATTTTGGGGTCTTTTTCTTATATAGACTCCTATTCCCCCCCACCCTCTGTCCCGAGGTTTCACATTTGCTGTCTGGTCACCCTCATTGGAAATGGCCTTAAACGATAACCAAGCTCTATCCCTTATCATCTAACCCTTAGGTGAAAAGAATATCCTACTCTTTCACAAAGGGGAAAAATGGCCTCTACTTACTCCAGTAGCTCTGAAGGCTCATGCCAGAGGGCTGCTGGAAGAACTTTTTGTTTACAGAATTATTCCAGGAAACCCCTCCAATCCAGCCAGTGGCAGGGTAAAGAGAATGAAAATGTTTAGTACCAAGGGCTTGTCTCCATGGCGATATTCAAGAAAGCTAATCCCCATTCATTTCAAAATGCATGAGTTAAACTTCATTAAACACCTATGGGGACACACTTATTTAGAATTAAAGTGGCCTTCATTCAGGTTAGTTTCATCCATGGAATTCACTACAATTAATAAGGCCCATTTTAATTCAGAATCCGAGCATCCACACATGTGTTTAATGCCATTTACCTCATGCACTTGAAATGTACACCTTTAGTTCATTTGGATTAACTTTCCTTAGTGTCCCTGTGTAGACAAGCCCTAAGGAATTTAGTGCTTATCTACCTGTATGCAGACCATTTATTAGTTGTACAGTTCCCAAAAGTGTGCTAGGCTCTTTACACATCAGAATCTTCTCTTCTAATGAGGTATTTACAAGATGCCCACCATTCTGTTATCTAAGCGACAACAGACAGGACAGAAAGAACTAGATAGGCAGACAAATGGACATTACAACAGTGAAAGAAGGTGAAGAATTCCTTATACCTGCTAATGGTCTCCTCACCTTGTATACAGAGAAGGCAGCTGATACAGTCAACCACCCACTGACGGGACGTGGCCAGCGAATCACAGCTGTATGGTGCTATGCGTCCAATCAGAGATCCAAACCGATCAAAAGTTCCCTGAGTCTAATGAAAAAAGAAGGAAGAACGAAGAATGAATGGTCTCCAGTTGGACTAGACTTCACTTGCCATCCTTATTGTTCAGACCAGTCAGCTCTGTGTTTTTGGGGAACCAGGGCGCAGTATCTAGCCTGTCTGACTCATGAAAGACACCCCCCGCCCCCACCAGTCTCTGTTTGAACCCAAACCCATCAGAGAAAAGGCTTGCAGAGAACAATGAAGGGTGTTGGGAGTCACACCTAGACCCCTCCTGAGAAGGGTGACAAGATTAAGACATCTCCATTTGCATACAGAATGAAGAACAGAGACAACTCCCCTAGCCTCATCTGCATGAAAGATGGGATAGGAATTAGCATGAAGAATGAGGAACAGAGAACCGCACTGAACTCTGGGACCAGAAAAGCAGGGACGCACTGCATCATGGGAATCCCTGCTCCAGATGCTAATGAACCTACGCCTGCACACACCTAGCTCAGCAATTATCAGACCAATTCTAGTAATAAATCTTTGTTATCCTAAAATACTGAAGCAGCCTAGTTGCCTTGTGAGCTCCCTGGAAAAAACCACCACCCATAGCCAAGAGTGATCAGCTCCTATTGTCTAGCCTAAAGAAAACCCTTGAAAACCCATCAGTTTACCCATAAACAAATCTAGTGTTCTCCCTTGAACCATTGTATTTTCTCTACAAAACCCCCTACCTATGCCCAAGTAAGGGTTCTGATGTATCGACCCAAACTCTGCTTCAGTTCCACTGGGATTCCATCTCCTGACTGATCGTGCGGGGGGCTCTGCCTGTCTCCAGCACTCAGGACCCTGAGCTACCACCACCACCTGGGAACCCCAACCAGTTCAAGCCTCATGGAGTGGGTGAGATTTCCCCCCCGCCCCCCGCCCCTCCATTTTCTTTTCTTCCTCAGGTATTAACCTTTCAAATGTAACCATTATGTTTGTTTAGCCCTCCTTGTGTAGTTATCACTATTATTCAACAAATAACTTTTGTGGTTCAGCTGGTTGCTTCTCTCTCTCTCCCTCTCTCTCTCCCTCCCAATTTTACTCTGTATTTTCCGCTTCCCCCATTTACTCTGCAGCAACCCTTCTTTTACCTTAGCTAAAGATCCCGGTAGTGCCCAAAAATACTGTGGGGTTTGCTCATGAAGTGGGTTACTACCAGTACAATTGTAACGTGAAAGTGGGATAGGGATGTGTTAAACTTGGGGCACGTAAGAGGGGAGCAGCTGAAAGTGCTGCTTAACCCAGCCCATTGAGTACAGGGCCATATGAGAGGATCAGATGGAGAGGGCTGATGGACCTGGTCCGCTAAGACTCGCTCTGCTAGTGCGTGCGTGCGTGTTCATCTAGTTCTCGGCTGGAGGGACCCAGCCCTGGGGAACCGAGGTCCTGCAGGGTAGCTCCACTGGGAGGGGACTTGCAGAAGGAAGGAGGAGAGCTCCACACAAGTGACATAAGCAGCACATTAATAGAATTACAGACCCTCCCCCCCTCCAAGAAGAGTAACCCTAATCAATGAGTCTACCCCAAAGTAACAGGCACATCTGGTACCATTGTGCCCCTGATTCCTGTACTGTACTGGGTAATGCACTTTGGAAAACATAATCCCAATTGTACATACAAATGGATGGGGTCTAAATTAGCTGTTATCACTCAAGAAAGAGACCTCAGAGTCATTGTGTACAGTTCTCTGAAAGCATCCGCTCAACATGCAGTCAAAAAATAACAACATGTTAGGAACCCTTAGGAAAAGGATCGATAAGAAGACAGCAACTTTCTTTGTGCCACGATATGAATCTACAGGACCCCCAAACCTTGAATACTGTGTGCAGTTTTGGTCATCTCATCTCAAAAAAGATGTGTTAGAATGGGAAGAAATACGGAGAAGTGCAACACAAATTAGGCCTATGGGATAACTTCTCACCCAAGGGAGATTAAAAAAAGAGCGACGTTTCAGCTTGGAAAAGAGACGACGAAGAGGGAATATGCTAGAGGTCTATAAAATCATGACTGGTGTAGAGAAAGTCAATAAGGAAGTGTTATTTAGCCCTTCACCTAACACAAGACCCAATGAAATTAATAGGCAGCAGGTTTAAAACAAACCAAAGGAAGCATTGCTTCACACAATGCAGTCAGAAGACAGGATACTGGACCAGATGAACCATTCTTTTGCAGGAGGCAGGTTAGCCATTCTTATGTTTTATGTTCTTAGCTGGTTAAATAGAAATTTTCCTTTACCACCCTGGGAGCATAAGAACCAAGAATGCATTTGTGACACTGGCAGACCAGGCAACCTGTGTATGACCCATAATAACTTAACGAGAGGCACTTCCACTGTATCAAGACAAAAAGAAAAGGAGTACTTGTGGCACCTTAGAGACTAACCAATTTATTTGAGCATAAGCTTTCGTGAGCTACAGCTCACTTCATCAGATGCATACTGTGGAAACTGCAGAAGACATTATATACACAGAGACCATGAAACAATACCTCCTCCCATCCCACTCTCCTGCTGGTAATAGCTTATCTAAAGGGATCACTCTCCTTACAATGTGTATGATAGTCAAGTTGGGCCATTATGCTTTTGATTTTGTCTCCTTGGATTAGAAACATGGATACATTTAACACCGGCAGGAGAATGACATGCCTTCTCTATTCTGCAGTCTCTCATCTGGATCGGAATGAAAGCTCCACCCAGATATCCATTCATCCCATAACACTGAAAAAATTGAAATAGTTCACTGTTCCACACACAATCTTACCGTAGCATTCTGATCACTGAGAGTGGATTTCACAATCAGAAGCTTTTTAACTCTTGTCTCAGGCACTGAAAGATAAGGAGAGGTGTACAGTACTTCTTTGTTCCACACACACTCACTTTCCACACTGGAATTAATCCTGGATTTCAAAGGGCCCTAGTTAAGAATAGTACCAAGCTTCTCTCCTCTACAGAATCAGTGGGGAAAACATAGGACCAGATTCTGGTCTCAGTTGCACCAGTGTAAATCTAAAGTAATTCCATTTCTCTAAATAGTGCCATCCTACTACCATGATGGAAATATTATAAAGGAGTTTGATAGACTGAGGTGACTGAAGTTAATCTGCAAAAAGAAAAGGAGTACTTGTGGCACCTGAGAGACTAACCAATTTATTTGAGCATGAGCTTTCATGCTCCTTTTCTTTTTGCGAATGCAGACTAACACGGCTGTTACTCTGAAACCTGAAGTTAATCTGTGTTTACACCAGCATAACAGGACTCAGAATCTAGTCTAGAGTGTATAATACTTAGGATTCTCGAGTCAGGAGTATTATTCTATTTTTATCTGATTCTTGTTAACGTGCATTAGCCCCAAGTTAACTTCTGTATTTGAAGTTGAAAAAGACCTTGACAAATATCTTGGGCTACATTCAGCACTTAGTTGAACCTGTTGATTTCCATATGGGGCCATATAGGGGTAACTTAGGGCAGCATTTGGTCCCTTAGTGGATCTCCAAACCACTGGTGACTGTGTGTTCTAGAGCCTCTGTGCCCCAGTTGCAGAGGTGATGAGTCTGCTGCAGCCCTGCCGTGCCTACAAAGCCTTGGTTCTTTAGCTCAATCTCCAGTAGCTCAAGCTTTTAGCTCTGGATGTCCTCAACTCAACCCTCAGCATGTCGGCCAAGAGGGCAGCTGGCACAGTTGCTCCTGTGTTACTTACAGTCAGCCCCAACAATAGCCCTCAGGAGCTCTAAAGACACCACACGAACGGCCTCATGCTCAATCTTCTGCTGCTTGTGTAGAAATGCTAGCATGTCATCAGGAGAAGAACGGGCTGCAAGGGAAGAAATCACATCCTCACTGCCTGCAGAACTCTTCTTCTTACCGTACCTCACAAAGGTAAGGAAGTTACAAAGAAACCACAGTGTCACTCAGAGTGTCTTCCCCTTACCTAGCAGAAGTACACAATGGAACAGCTCTTTGTGGTTTTCAATGCTGAGCTGCTTAGCTGGAGAACAGATCTGTGGGAAGAAGGGAAATGGTCAAAGAAAAACTAATCAGAAGCAATGGAAAAGAAAAATGTTCAATTAATTTCTAAGCTTCCGCTTCCTGCTTGTCCAACTGGAGGTCTGAACCCCAGGGAGATGGTCCTGCATGCACAGCAAGACTCAAAGACAATGACCAATACATAAGATAAGAGAAGCTAAAGTGTTTTGAGCAGCAGAGCTGACCTAATCAAGACACAGCCACAGTTTTTACTTTACAACTCTGACTCCCGCTGGTAATCACCTTATGGTGAAATTGCTTTACAAACTGAGCTGGATAGTAGCTAAGAAAATGAGAGCGCTCCCTGCTTACTCTTGAGCCTGCAGAAATCAGTAAGGCATGAGGAGGTCCCCAGGCTCTGCACGATCATTCCATCAATTTTTCAGTGTTAATATGCTTCAGATCTGCTGTGCCTAAGCTCAAGGGATCCAAGCAAAACCACCCCTCACCTGGTTGTGCAGAGCACTGCAGATGGCTTGAAACTTCCCTTTAGGTAGAGGGATCTTATATTCACCAGAGACCTCCAAGAGCTGGCTCAGACTCTGCAACAGAGGGCGAAAGTCAGATGGTGGGCACACAAAGGAGCCATATGTAGTGACTGAAGCAGATTCAGGGGATTCCTAGATTCCAAGGCCGGACCGGATTCTTGCCATCATCTAGTCTGACCTCCGGTCGGTATGACACAGGCCAGAGACCTTGCCCAGAATAATTCCCAGAGCAGAGCTTTTAGAAAAACATACCAATCCTGATTGAAAAGTCGTCAGAATCCGCCTCGGCCCTTGATAAATGGCTCTAATTGTTAATTATCTCACCATTAAAAATGTACACCGTAGTTCCAGTCTGAAAGTGTCTAGCTTCAGTTTCTAGCCATTGGATCAAGTGACACCTTTCTCTGCTAGACGGAAGAGCCCATTAGATAATAGAAGTCCCTCATGTAAGATATTAGAGACTGTAATTAAGTCACCCTGTCACAGGATAGGTCCACCCCGTCAGGGTGGTATCAGGTTGAGGAGGAATTGAAGTAGATCTGGAGTGGCCCAACTGGCCTAGTCTCCCTAGCCACCACAGCAGTCCGGGCTCCTAGGGCAGCATCGCCTAATGGTCGGGATCAGTGCAGCAGCCCTTGGGTGAGGGACCGCAGCCCAACAGCCTGAGTCACTTGGGCTGCCCTTCTCGGGATGGCAGTGCGGCCTAGTGGCCAAAGTCAGTAGACCCACCCTTGGCTGCAGGGCAGTGCGGCCTAGTGGCCAGAGTCGATAGAACCCCCTTTTGTGGCAGGGAAGTGTTACCTAGTGGTGAGCCCTTCTCCACTGGGTCCTACCTATTCCACAGGGTCCCAGCCCAGGGCGCAGGGGTATCTGCCACCAACTCAGCGGGGATCCTTCCAAAGCATGCTGAGTCAAGCCCGCTACCTCAACTGGATCAATGCTTCGTCCACCTAGGCTGCTTCCCACCCGTTCTTCCGCAGCTGGGACGCTCAGGGATTCTGGGGTCTCTCCTCCATCTCTGGCATTGGGTGGCTGGGGGTCAGCTGCAGCCACAGTCCGGCTGGCCTCTGAATCCTGGAGCACTGGCAGTCTCTCTGCAGGAGCCTGCAATGCGCCTCGGCTCCCTTCGGCAGCCATCCCAGCCTGAGCTGAGCGGCTCTCTTTTGTATCCTGGGTCCAGCTGAAGCATGCAGAGCAGAGATGAGGGGGCATGGCCTCCTCGGCCCACAAAGCAGGATTAACCCCTGCTGAACCAATGCGGGGTAGGTAAACCCCATCACACAGCCTTTTACTTTCTGTGTATTAAACTAAAGAGATTGACTTCCTTGATTCTCCCTCTGTAAGGCACATTTTCTAATCCTTTCGTCACTGTGGCTCTTCTGTCAATTTATCAACACCCTTTTTGAATTGTGGGCACTAGAACTGGACACAGGATTCCAACAGTCGTCAGACAAGTGCCAGATTTAGAGGTAAAATAACCACTGTGCTCCTCCTTGAGATTCCCCTTTTGATGCACCCCAGCTTCAGCTTTTTTGGCCACAGCATGAGTTCATGTTCAGCTGATTATGCCCCATGACCCCCAAAATCTTTTTCAGAGTCACTGCTTCCCAGGACAGCATCCCCCCATCATGTATGTGTGGCCTAAATCCCTTGTGCCTAGACGCATACATTTACATTCAGCCGTATTTAAAGGCATATTGTTTCTTTGCGCCCAGTTTGCTAAGTGATCTAGATCACTCTGAATCCATGAGCTCTCCTCTCCATTATTTACCACTCCCCCATTTTTATCTCATCTGCCAACTTTATCAGTGATGATTTTATGTCCTCTGCCAGGTTATTGATTAAAAAAAAGATGAAAATCAAATTCCTTCCTGCATCTAACACACTTTTCTCCTTTGCTGCTTGAAGCTTCCAGAATGTCTCGGATGCCATCTACATACTTTACTATGTTTACACAGTTGTGTAGTGCCCTGATGCTATCAAAGAAGTCCATGATGCATTGGTTCCCTCCAAATCATGGGTATTTCAACCCCCAAAGTGACCACATACTCCGTACTAGAAAGCTTCAACCAACATAGACGGTGAGTAAATATCACTACCAAGAAGTTAGAGCTGTCTCATGATTTCATTTACAACTGTGTAGCCTCACTCAAGACAGAATATGGCCCCTTACTTCTCGCTCATGTGGTACTGAGGGGGGATGAAATAGAGAGACAAGGTGAGTGAGACAATATCTTCAATTAGATTATCACGCCCACCTTGTTGCTCCAATATCTTGGACCAACATGGCTACAAGAGCACTGCATAGAATGGTAGATGAAACAGACAGGCAATGATTTTATATCTATTGAGTTATGCAATGCAAAGCAATGACCCTCAAGCCTCCTTATTATTAATTTTCAACCGTTGACAGTTGGCTTGGTATCGACCAGAGACAACATATGGCAGCCCCTGCTCTGAGGAGCTTATGATCTAAAAGAGAGACACAGAGTTGACAGGATGTTTTGGGAAATCACAAGGCGGGAGTATCTTGTTGTGCAGGTGTTTTGTTTTTTATCTCCTTCTCCTCCTCCCCAGGAAACAGAGGATGCTTTTCATCAGAGGCAGTTACCTACAAATCTTGTTGCCTGGGTCACCATGTGTATAAACCCAGAACTTGTGTGCATATTTATTATCTAACAAGTCACTATCTAGACCAGGAAACCCCACTGGCAGCAAATTCCTCCTGCAGGTCATACAGGCACACACAGAGACAGTTACCTTAATGAGTGGTACCTCACCTTGGTGATGTGAAAAACATCAATTTCCTCCTTATATTGCTCAAGGAGCCATGAGATCTCTTTAAATATTGGATTTTGCGGCTCCTTTTTGTGTAGCAGGATGCCCATCATGGGACCAAGGGCTTTGATGATGGCCTTCTTGAGCTGCATAGATGAGACACAGAATTTATGTTCCTATGAATTCATTCAATATCTTCCAATAGGCACAACTTTCCTACTTCTAATGAGTGCAGTTTCCCTTGTTCCACTGTCGGAACGGTCCTATCCCAATATTTCCTGGTAAAGAACCAGGACTCGTAGGGTTGGTGTCAGGATTATATTCTAATGCACCTCACAACTAGACCAGGTAAAATATTTCCCCAGATTAATATGCATTCTAGGCCAACTCATCCCTGCTGTAACTCCACTGGGGCTGAATGGACTTAGACCAGGAATTAATTTAGCCCACTATCCCGGGTTCATCTGCACATTAGGTGCACAAAACTAGACTCCATGTACACTGGGTACAGACCGAATTTCCATGATGTGGTGACATTATAAACGTATGGGTTTTCGATGTTTTACATGACAACCTGTTCCATCCAAAAGGACCTACCATTAAATGCCATCATCCCAAAGAGTGCCAGACACACAGAATGTAACATCACAATTTCCGCTAAAGGTTTAGAAAGCAAGCAATTCTCACCTCCAGCTCCTCACAGCTCAGCCAGTTGCTGGTCACATGACTATATAAGGGAAGAATGTTCTTGCAGAATTGTGATTCACCCATTCTGGGGAATGGGCACTTTTCCCAGTTCATAAAATATACATTCACTGCCCTTGAGCATTTTTCCAGAACTGCACAGAAGGAGAGAAGACAGGCAATGTGAAAAGGACATAGTAATAATGAGGAGAAGTTGCTTTCTCAGAGAAGACACCCAGGCCTATCGTTTACTCCAGTACCATGGCAGCTACTATCAGGACTAGATGCTGAAATCCCATATCAATTGGGAGCTATTTCTCTTTTCCCCATTCCATTTCTTGTTTCTTAAAAGGTTTTTTTCTTTGTACATCTCTCCATCTTTTTTCAATTACCATCATTTGAAGACTCTCGTCCCCTGCAGTTATTGTTTATTGAACCCGAACACTGTATGATTTCATCCTGAGTTACAGTTTGTCTGAAAGATGTTCAGTGCTCCTCACTGCCATTGGCTTTAGTGGGATTTGAAGGTAGTGGGGAGCACTTTGCCCTAAAAGTAGGTGCATCTAGTGTCCTTGCTAAGACGAATTAGGGCCCAATCCTGTTCTCTATGAAGTGGATGGCAAAATTCCCATTTCCCTCAAGGGCGCAGGATTAACCCCTTACTGAGCATCACCTGAAAAGCAAAGGAAGAGAGAAGTGGAGTAGACAGAGAAAGAGGGTGAAAGGAGATGATGATGATGATGATGAAGAAACTGAGGAGAGAGAATGGGTGGAGGAGTGGGAAACAGGGGATTTTTAAATGTACAGTAATGAAATCTGCTCCCTTCACCTCCTCCCCCAGGAGCCTCCTGGCAGAGGGGCAGCTTCAGCCTTTGTGTCTGTTTATTTTAAACGATATGCGTGAGTCATAAAGGGCCTGAACTTACAAATGCTCAGCACCTCCTGCAAAGGAAGGAGCACTCTCAACTTCACTGAGTGCTACGGGAGCCAAGGAATGCAGCACCTGGTGCAATCCAGGGAAGGGAGCACAGTTCAGGGCCTGTTTGCAAACTTGGTCAGTCACTTAAATCTGTACCAAGACCCCCTAAATATCCATTTGGGGCACCTACAGGAAGTGCTGGCACTTACCACCGCAAAATGCTTGTCTCATCCTGCTGTCCTTGACTAACGTCAACATGGAGATCATGACCTTCAGGATCATTCCCACAAAAGGGATACACTTAAGTGCTGCAGAGAAAGGCCAGAAGAGAAGGAAGACAGACAATCAGCTGCTCTCTGCCTTCTTACAACACACGTAGAAACACTGTGGGGCAGGATGCTATGGGTTCCGAGGCCATTGGCGCTGCGTAAGCAGAGCAGAATGGCTTTAAAGCAGCCATTGAAAGCCAGTGGGGGATTCACCCTGAAGAGGGGAATCCTCCACAGGTGTACAGCTGTGCCCAATGCCCAACTCACTCCCAGAGCAAGGGGAGAGAGCACTGGGGCGGGATGGCAAGTGGGGTGGAGAAGAGCTACACTAGACCTGATCTTCCACTCATTCCCATCCTTAAGGTACTTCACTCAGGGGCATAGGTTAGAGCTTGCACCTCCAGCTGGATCGCTCATGATCTGGAGGCCAGAACTAGCAACAGCAGTTAATCTTGTGTTTCTACACACACACACTCAAACAGAGCTCTGTTTAGCGGTAACATTTTTAGGTAGAGAGATAATCCCCTCTCCTTAAATGAAAAACAATCACTTTGAAAGAAAAGAGGGAAGTGACCATACCATAGGCGGATGACAGGTTGCCCAATGTAATGAAAATAAACTCTTCAGGCAGCTCCAGATGATACACCAGCTCTAATACGACATCACTGAAATAGCAGCGTGCCAGAGTCACTAAGGTGTTGCTAGCTGCCACTTTTAGTTCATTTCTTGCTTCCTAAAACCAAAAACCAAAAGAGAGAGACTGAGGTGACTGAAGCCGGTTGCACTAGCCAGAGTTGTTTACATGAGTCAAGTCCTTATTTCTGTGCACAAGTTGTGAATGAACCAACCCAACTTTCTGAGGGTAGAGTCATTCGTCATAAATATTCCTTGAGTCACTTGAGTCACTTGAGTCACTTGGCTAAACAGTTTTCAGCCTTTGAGTTGCTTGCAAGCTGCTTCGTCAGCACATGTGTAACTTTCAGCATGTGAGTTGTCCCATCTTATGCATGTGCACAAGTGCTGTCTAGGACCTGGGCTTTGGTCTGGAGGAAGGTGTGGACCTCTAACAGAAGAATACATTTTCATTTCAGTTTATAGTTTATCCCCCCAAAAGAGAGTTTGAATGAGTTAAAGCTTTGGATCCTTTGATTGGTATCTCGGGAGAACTAACTTACCTGAGTCTTCTCTGTCATGTGGTTTGAGGCTAGTGTTATTATTTTCTTCAGAAGCCGCCTCTCTAGGCCCTGGGTGTCCTGCTGTAAGACTTTCTCCAGGACACAGTAAATGTCTATTCTGTTTTGCTGGGGACAAAACATAAAGGAGAAGAATTGGGAAAAGTTTGTCTTGCCGACCAGACAGTAATGTAGCTAATAAGCCCCTGCCCTAATTGGTGGCTTAATTGGTGTAAAACATGCCCTGCCCTCCACAAGCACCGCATTCAGCAGCGCTTCAGAAGCAGCCGAGCAACTGACATTGTTTAATCTTCCTGGAGAGAAAAGAGCCAGAGGAAGCGCCCTTCACTGCCCCCTTCTCTAGTTTCATTTATTCAGAACAAACAATAAAAATGAGCACCTTGCCCTTGCTCTAGCCACTCCAGGAAGAATTTGTAAATGTGGAATATAAAATACCCAACTCCTGCAGTGAGTCCTCAACCGCTCCCGGGGGCAATGAGCTCAGCCCTTAGATCTACACGGACAGTAGCACGCGCGAAGGTGTCTTTTATGTGGCCCATCAGTGTAGAACTTCACAGATGACACTAACTATGGAGGAGTTGTAGGATCAGTTGGGACCGAGAAAAAATAAAGCGGGACACTGAGAAATTAAAAGCCTGAGGAGAGACCAAGATTCATTTCAGAAAACTGCAAACTAGCACCCCTGGAAAGGAGGTAGAAGTAACTGACAGAATGGGAGGGAGAAAAGTGGGAAGCAACAAGTGCCCTGGGGGTGACAGTGGAAAACAAAGTCAAGAGGTATATGCAAGGTGTGATGGCTACCACAAAGAGCCATGTGGGTCGGGTCTTTTACACACAGGGATCATGGCACAAAGCAGGAAGACAACAGTTCCTCTCTGTTCAGCTGAGCTGTGACTGCATCTGGAGGAGTGCCTTTTCTAGCACCACATTCCCAGAGAGATCAACAAATGGGAAGTCATTCCTGGGAGAGCAAAAAAGAATGTAGGGGGCTGGCAGAAGTGACTTCTGGATAGAGCCCTGCAACCTGACCCAAATCCTAGGGGACCTGACCACAGGCATCTGGGTCAGGTTGGGTGAGAAAACAACTGGACCCTCTTGAGCTCGGGTCAGGTCGGCTCTCCTCCTTTAGCCCCTGGGATCGGCACAACCGGGACTGCGTGTTCCTGCCAGCCACCACCTCCTTCCTGTGCTGCACGCGCTGTGGAGCAAGGATGCCGAGGAGTCACAGCGTCTCCCTCTCTCTGCAGCACAGACCCAGCGCAGCAGGGACCGTGTCAGAGGATGGAGCCATTGCTGCACACAGTGGCCGCTGCACCAGCCCCATGAGCAGGATGCAGCGGCAGGATCCGGTTTGGGGGGAAAGGTTGGGACCAGGATGGAAAATGATTCAGCCCTCTCAGGGTGAGGTGAGTGGGCCGGGGGCCAGTTCAGGTTGGGCTTAAAAATTGGGCCCGAGCAGACCCCTACTTCTGCAGACAGACGGAAAGAGCTGTCTGTGTCTGATGAGGCCAAGGGATGACTCTGAAGGAGAGAGGATAATACCATACAACTACCTGGAGGGTGTGAACACCAAGGAGGGAGAGGAATTTTTTAGGATAATACATTTTGGTAAAAGTAGGAGTAATGGGATTAAGCTAAAAAAGGACATTCAATTTAGACTTTGATAACAGGAAAAATGCCCCAACTGTAAGACAGGGCTATTAGGTTATGACATAGTCTTCCTAGGAAAGAGGCGGAAGTTCGGTCCTTAGGGGCTTTTCAAATTAGTTTGGCCAAAACAGTGGAAAATGGCTGCTGGGAATGCTCCTGCATTAGCAGGGAAATGGACTGGATGATCCAATAGGTCTTTTCCGTCTCGGTCTCCTGTGAGTCTAGACATCTGTGTGACCTGCATGCCAAGGTCATAACCCACTTTGGAAGGTTCAAAGCCAATCAGATCTCTGAATGGGAGAGCTTAGGGGTCAGACAGGGTCTGCATCAGATCTCTTGATTGGCTATACGTTCCAGTGGTTCTGCTTTAAAAGGCATGCTTCTGCAAACTGCAATCATAACAGACAGCTCCACTGGGGAGAAGCCCCTTCCATTCATTTTTAAATGTAAGGAGGATTTTTTTAATGGAAAATTGTCACTGACAACTTATCAATACATAAGCACTACATAATTCAAGTAATTCAAGTAATTAATCACATGAATTAACATAATTAATCACTCTCCTTACAGTGAGTATGATAACACCCATTTTTTCATGTTCTGTGTGTATATAAATCTCCTCACTGTATTTTCCACTGAATGAATCCGATGAAGTGAGCTGTAGCTCATGAAAGCTTACGCTCAAATAAATTGGTTAGTCTCTAAGGTGCCACAAGTACTCCTTTTCTTTTTATAATTAATCAAGTAATTCAAATAATTAAAGGAGTCGGAGGCCAAGACAAGCGGTTCAGTTGGCCTCCTAGTACTTTAATGGAAACTAAAATGCCTTCTGTGTTGGCCCTTAATAGGGAAATGGACTTTGTTGGATGCAAGTATTAATCAATGGAAAAAAGGGGTCTGAATATTCCTCCTGGGGCAATTCTGCACTACTGCACATGTGCATAATTAATGAGCCCCGCATATTTTTATTTTTTTGCACAGTAAAAAGCTTCTGCTGAAATGCTGCTGCCGTTCCATCTCTTGCCCACCAAAGGGTGCTGTGGCAATAGAACAAAGCAGCAACTCCCTATCAGCGAAGGAAGAGAGAGAGCCTGTCTTCTTCACAGCAGGCCAGGTCAGGAGACAGGGGCTATGGGGAGACAGACAGTGTGGGATGCTGGGGTGGGGTCAATCAGGGGCTCATAAGGGCTAGTGGGGGAGGACAGACTGGGGCAGGGGCTGAATGGGAGTGGAGGCACAGAGTTAGAGGAGGAGGGAGGTTCAGGGCTCCATAGTGATGGGGGAGGAGGTGCAGAGCTACCTAAGGACAGGGGCCGGTTGGCTGGGGGCACAGAGACACATGGGGACAGGGGGAGGGGGTACAGGGACACATTGTTAGGATATAGATGTTCAGGCCTGTCTGTAAAGGCCTATCATCTAAGAATTTAGGTGTATTCTTATCACTTGGCTAGTTCTAGAGGTATAAAAGAAAGAATGAAAATCACTGTCTGCCAGTGTAAGGTCCTTCTCTTACTGTGACAGGCTGAGGCCCTGTTCTTAGGCTAAGGCCTTTGGCTAAGCAGCAGAGGCAGCCATAAGCTGGGAAGCGACCAGTCACCTCTTCACATTCCCAACTAGTCACATTGAAATAAGGTGCTATTGGGCTGTTAGGAACACAATCCTGTCCTGATAATGCCTATTGCCTCCAGAGAAAGGGAAGGGCCTAGAAGATGTAAAAGGAAACTTAGTTTGAAAGCATTCTGTCTGGCAAGAACTCACTTATCACTAGCAGGGATGTGAAATCCTCATTTCTGGGTTTGTTCTATCACTGTAGTCCCCATTTCCCCATTGTTTGTCTGTATAATCTCTGTCTGGTTCTGTGATTGTTTCTCTCTGCTGTATAATTAATTTTGCTGGCTGAAAACTAATTAAGGTGGTGGGATATAATTGGTTACATAATCATGTTACAATATGTTAGGATTGGTTAGTTAAATTTCAGGAAAAGGATTGGTTAAGGTACAGCTAAGCAGAAGTCAAGTTTTACTATATAGTCTGCAGTCAATCAGGAAGTGAGGGGGTGGGTGTGTGGGTGGGGGAAATGGGAACAGGGAATGGGGGTGGGGAAATTGGAATCATGTTTGGCTAAGGGCAGGAATGGGAACAGGGACACAGCTGTAAGGCTCTGTGGTGTCAGAGCTGGGAAGGGGGACACTAAGGAAGGAAACTGAAATCATGCTTGCTGGAAGTTCACCCAATAAACATGGAATTGTTTGCACCTTTGGACTTCGGGTATTGTTGCTCTCTGTTCATCTGAGAAGGACCAGGGAAGTGAGTGGGTGAAGGAATAAGCCCCCTAACACACATGGGGATGGGGGGAGTGGGTTTCTGAGTGGGGGTGGAGGGACACATGTAGACGGGGGTGCAAGGACCCATGGGTGTGCAGGAACACATGGAGACAGGGGCAGATGTGCCTTACTGAATGGGAGAGGTTAGGGGTCAGACAGGGTCTGCATGGGGGGAGCTGCCTAACAATTCCTTCCCGCCCCTCCCAAAAAAACTCTTCCATACTTTTCCCACCCATACCCAGCAACGCTCCAAGTTCACACCCAGGCTCCTTCCCAGCAATTTACTTCCCTCCATTACCCTTGACTCTACCAAGCCTTTGCACTGCGCCTAAGGGGTGCAAGAAATATGGTTCTGTATTGAGTTTAAATGAATTATTACTCAGAGTTCTGTATTAACATGCAGAGTAAGGAATTGGTTTGTCAAAAAACATTTCCTGAATCCTTTTTGTTGTCTGTATTCATACAGACATACTTGCTGACAGGTATTTTGAAATAAATAACCAAACATCATTTTAACGGGTGTAATTATATTGTATTATTTTGATAAACAAAATATGTAGAATTTTGCAGAACCTCTAAAATATTGTACGCATCATTTTTATTTTTTTCTTGCAGAATTCCCCCAGTAGAAAATATATAGATAAGGGTCCCTTCAATGCTATAATCTCAATAATATGTCATCATAACAAAGGAGTGTTGGCTAGGCTTTAGAGCAGGGAGTCAGTTCACTTGGGTTTTATTCACATTCTTTGACTAACTTGCTAAGTGGTGTTGAGCAAGTTACTTAATTCCCTGTGACACAAGTCATCCGTAAATGGGGATAATGCTTCCCATTCTCACAAGGGTGCTGTGAGTCTTAATTCATTAGTATTAGGGAAGTGCTTTGAGATTTTTGGACGAAGATGCTAAAGAAGGACAAAGTATTATTAGAAGAGATTACTGCTAGTCCGATGGTGTACTTTTACTGTCTACAGCCCATGTACTCCACTGTGTGTAAAAGGGCAATGCTGTCTTTATAGAGCATTGTATCATCCTGATCTGTAAGAACAGCATTTTGCATGATGAGTTTACGCCTGAGGACAGAAGGGCGAATACTGATTCTCCTGATGGTGCGCCAGGCCAAGTTCTACACTGAATTACCCCCGTGCAGTCCCTTGTACCCCCATGAAGTCAGGCAGAATTTGGTGTGGACACCTGGAAAGCGGATGCAATTTCATGAAACTGCCCTACCTCATCCTTTTGCAGTTTCTCGAGCAGAACTGTCAGAACGATAGCCAGCTTGGTCTCGGCTATAAAGGCAATCCTGAGGGCAATTTTGCCCTTATCTTGGTCATCCATATGTGCCAGGAGGGAAACAACCTCATTATAAACACCTGAAATTAAATAAAAGGATTCGGCTGGTTACCACTGACAGCAGAAATTGGTGCTGGCCTCTTTAATTCACTATCCAGTCAAGATTCTGCAGGAGCCCAAACACTGTGAGAAGTAGACCTGGGAATCGTGGAAATCCTCTTCCTTCCTCCTCATGACCAGGTTTGTTTGCTGAACTACCCAATGTGCTTGGGGGGAAATCATAATGAAGCAAATTTGCTCCTTTCAAGTAGGTCCCCACATAAAATAATCTTCCTTTCCCTCTTTACTGTCAATTGATGAGTTTTGATAGCATACAGAATAATAATTTAACTCTAAGCCAAGAAATAGAGCTAAAGTTAAGCACATGCTGAGGAGTTTTGCTTAGTCAGGGCCTCATTTTCAAAAATCTTGAGCACCCAGATGTACCTATTAGCTATGCTCGGAACTTTTGGGGCTCGGTATCTCTTGAAAATCAGGCCACTGTTGGAGAGCTCAGTATGAATTTAGAAGCTTAACTTTAGGCCCCTTGTTTTGAAGAAAGCCTTTAATCTTCTTTTATGGTCGTTTAAATAATTGCAGAGAAGACTCATGGAACGGAGTTCATCCAGTTCATAGAATATCAGGGTTGGAAGGGACCTCAGGAGGTCATCTAGTCCGACCCCCTGCTCAAAGCAGGACCAATCCCCAACTTTTGCCCCAGATCCCTAAATGGCCCCCTCAAGGTTTGAACTCACAGCTCAAACCACTGAGCTATCCCTCCCCCCTGTACAGTTGCCTGTAGAGGTCATAAAGGAATTCCCCCGCCCCTCACCCCCACCCCCATGCACAATTGGCGAGGTGTACGCTGTGAGTGGGGTGGGGTGGGGTGGGGTGGGTCCCTCCAACCTTCATCTGAAGCATCAGGGATTGACCATAGCAGGAGATGGGAAACCTGGTAGGGTGGACCAGTGCTCTAAAATGGTTCAGAGAATCTGTTTCCTTAGCTGTCCTGCTCACATGCTCAGGGTCCAACTGATCTCCAGAGTTGTGGGTGGGAAGGAATTTCCCCCTGGTCGGATTGGCAGGGACCTTTGAGTGGCAGGATGGGGCACTGATCACCTGCTAGGATAATCTGAGTATATCTGACCCAATCAATTCTCGGCCATTGCAAGGGCCTCAGGCATTGGTGGAACCTCAGTCTCTCCTGTCCTCTGCCGACGGCACACAACAGTTTTGTCTCCTACAGACTGAAATGTTTTTGTCCAAGACAAGTTTTGGGGTTCAGTGTAGGGTTGCTAGGTGAAATTTAGTGGCCTGTGAAATACAGGAAGTCAGACTAGATGATCTAATGGTCCCTTCTGGCCTTAAACTCTAGGAAACAATGAAATAGCTGGTATATGAAAAAAAACAGGATTTGATCTCCCATGTATCTCTTCGCTCTGGGCAGAAATTCTACAGGAGACTTAATATTTCACAAGAAATCTGAAATGCCGTATTTATCTGTCTCCATTGTAACAGCATTCCAAGCATGAAGGAGGAACTAACAAGATTTCCCCTTCCCAGGAAAGACTACTTGAGGTTAGGTGATTGCCCATCCGTTATGCAAATTGCATCCTTCAGTTGTAACACCCAGATGCAAACGGAATCATGACTGTAACCTACTCTGCCCATCTGTGTGGGATGAGGAGCACTAGTGTTGCTAAGAAATGTGACCCCATGCTTTGTTCTCTTGCATTTAAGATAGTAGCAGAGCTTCATTTAGACAGCTAGAGGAGAAGTCCTTCTGCCTTTTTTGTTCTAATTTCCCCTATCGCTGATGGAGTTGGCTCCATGGATGCAGAAGAGACAAAATGAGGACCCATAACAAACATAAAACAACTGGGAGAAAAGAAGGAAGACCTCCCCCATAACATTCCCTAGAAACTCAGATTCTCAGGAAAGTTTCCAGGTCCAGAGGCTGTAGGCCAACTCCTCAACTGGTGTAAATCAACACAGCTACAAGGAAGTCAAAGGAGGGACACTGGTTTACAGCAGCTGAGGTTCTGCTCACACAAATGGAGAACATTACAGCTCATCTGTATGCCTATGCTTTCTAAATGTGTGTGTGAATATAGAATGGATATAGAGAATACAATGCTGACCCTTACCTCTGTCAGTTACCTCCTGCTCACTCACAAATTTATTCATGTTTTAATCTTTCCTCAACACTTCCTCCAGTCCTTTCTCCAAAGAGCTCCAGTACTGATAGGCAGCTGGCCTCTCAGGCTGTCCTGTCCGGAATAGCCAGTTAAGATTATGCAAGCACTATTATGACATCGCTGTGACTGTGACATAGCACATAAACTGCTGCTGACCAGGTAGGTGCTGTGATGACATGGACAAGAGTCTCAAAGGTATTTAGGCTCCTAACTCGCACTGAAATCAATAGATGTGAGGAACCTAAATACATTTCAATATCTGGGCCCATCCATGTACGCAGTCCAATAGGTGGCTAAATTTGCTCCAGTGTAGAATTTCTCATTCGCTCGAAATCGTTTTGAATTTTGGTTCCGTCCCTCTCTCAGTTTGCCACACTTTCCAATATTGGTTTTACTGGAAAATCTGCTCCTGCTTGAATGGATAGAAAATAAAAGCACCGAACAAAGAAAGAGAAGAAACTGCCTTGGAGAATGCACAGTGATACTTGAGTGTGGGTGGTTGGTTGGAATGCACAGTGACACTTGAGTGTGGGTGGTTGGTTTCTTTTGCTTTTTAATTTGGTTGATTAAAAAGCTTGATGAAATCTTATTGGACTGTATTACAAATCTTGATTTTTATATTGTTTTACAATGAATTGAAATTTATTCTTCATTTCCATGTCCTGCCAAACAAATCAACTAAATTATTTTTTGTTGTGTTTAATACAGTGTGGTGTCATCTGTATGGCCATATGTAGAGCCCACAGTTGATTTTGGAGATGATGTTGCCTTTAAAGCATTCAGAGTGATGACACTCTTTGCAGTAAACCAGGTGGAAAAAGAATTCCAATGACATGTGTCCTTTGCTATGTATAAGTGATTTGGTGCCTTACCCTTTCTGATTTTGCCCTTACACGGACACACTATTCTTTTGTACTCCTCCTTAGTAATTCGTCCATGTTTCCCCATTTTGTAGGATTTCTTTTTGATTTTCAGGTCATTACAAAACTTCTGATGGAGCCATTGGCCTCTTACTATTCTTCCTGTCTTTCCTTTGCATTGGCAGTTGTGCCTTTAATATTGTCTCCTGGAGAAACTGCCAGCTTTCCTGAACTCCTTTATGCCTTAGACGTTTTCCCCATGGGTCGCTACCTACCAATTCTCTGAGGATGTTAAAGTCTGCTTTTGGCAGTCCTTCTCCTGTCATTCTCACTCCTTCCTTTCCTTAGAATCATGAAATCTATCCTTCATGATCCCTTTCACCCAAATCACCTTCCACCTTCACATTCACAACCAGCTCCTCCCTGCTGGTCAGAATCAAGTCTACAGTGGCTGTCCCCCCGCTTACTTCCTCCATTTTCTGAAACAAAGCATTGTCCCCAGTACATTCCAGAAACTTATTGGGTAATTTGGGGTTTTACCATTTCCTTTTTCAGCAGATGTCTGGGTAGGTAAAGTCCCCCATTACGATCAGGATTTGTGTTTTGCATATTTCTGTTGTTTGTTCTAGAAATGCCTCGCCTCCCTCCTCTTCCTGATTTGGTGGTCTGTAATAGACCCCTACCAGGACCTCACCCCTGTTTAGTCCCTCTTTTATCTTTACTCAGAGACTTTCAACTGGTCTGCTTCTCACCTCCTTCTGGACCTCAGAACAGGTTTACAATGCAATATGTCCTCTCTTTTTTTTCCTGCCTGTCCTTCCTCAACAAGCTATAGCCCTCTATACCAATAGTCCAGTCATGAGATTTATCCCATCAAGTATCTGTGATGCAGTTAAGCTCAGTTAAGATTTATGTTCTAAAACTCCCAGTTCTTACTGTTTATTCCCCATTAGTATTCCTCCTTGCTTGTGTGTACAGACATCTAAGATGTTAAGCAGATGCCCCCATGGATTTCCCTCTTGTTTCTCCTATAATTCTACTGCAATTTTCCACATCTACTTCTCCCCACACAGCTAGTTCTCTATTAAGGCCACCTTTTTTTACCTGGTGGCTTTTTTCACCTGCCCCCTCTGAACTTAGTTTTAAGCTCTTCTCCTAAGGTTGGTGAGTCAGTGCATGAAGATGTTCTTCTCCTTCTTGGTCAGACGGACCCCATCTCTTCCCAGCAAACCTCCTTCCTGCAATAGCATCCCATGGTAGAGGAAGTCAAAGCCTCCCAGAGACCCATCTTCATAACCCTATTCTGTGGGCATGCCTACCATTGAGTGTGTATTGAGCAGAAAGAACACTCAGTGCAGGAGACAAGGGGACTGAGTTAAACTGCAGATGTCAGGTTCACAAACTTCCATTTTCCGTGACTAATCTCTTAAGCTAGTGAGGATGGCCACGGTATAAAAATATTTCTGGAGATCAGCATGTGATTATTTGTATTGAAGTATTGCCTCACAGTCCCAGTCACAGAGTAGGATCCCATAGCACTCGGACCTGTAGAAACAGAGAACAAGATGGTCCTTAACTGTCATTAATTAATTAACACATCTTAACAGCACAACAAACGGACAAGAGGATAATAAAGCAAGCAAAAAAGCCCCCTTTGACCAGGTACCAGCAGATAACTAATATAGAGCTACCTATTTCGGGAACTTTCTTCCTGATTCAGGGTCTGATGTGACTCAGCCCCTGTTCCATGCCATTGTGTAAACTGGGGACTCGTACATTTGCACAAGATGGAAAGTATCCAGTGGCACACCGTTGAGGCCTACTCCAGTTTTAGTACATAAACAGCAGGCCACTCTGCAAGAAGCTAAGGGCATGGTCAGCACAGAGAGTTTGCCTGTCTCTGTGCTGGTGTTCTGCACCCCTCACTGTCTACACCTGGCTCCATAAAGTCGGGCCTTTCAAAAATGCAGCATCAGGTAGGAGCACAGGTAATTGTAAGAATGCTTGCTCATTGCAGCTGTTACCATCCTGGCAAGGCATCCACATATAAGTCCACTACGGATGGACCAGTGATGGGAAGAGTGTTCATGCATGTGACAAGTAACACCATGAACTATGTAATGCCACAGAATAAATTAAGATCAAGAACAGAACAAGAGTATGTGTGGCAAAGCCATGACAAACACTGTGCAGGCATCAAGGAGCTCATAAATTAGCACATCATCACCCCAACACTGCCTCAGCTTGACTTAGAGCTTGGGCAACAGTAGACCCTCAAAAGGAGGAGGCCACAGCTTTACACCCGTGGTCACTGTGATGTTAACTGGCTGAATTTGACAAGAGCTGGATCAGAGGTTGACTTTGAGTGTATTTACAGGGGGCAAGGTTTTCACAACACAAGCTTTGTGCACGCACACAAATAGTGTTCTGCAGCAGTGCAAGTTGAGCTGCAGCAATGAGCAGCGGGATCCTGCTTGGGCTCGTAATTCATACACTTCTCTCACTAATGAGGATCAACAGATCAACCCATACTGAATGCAGCTTGACAATATACCATCACTTAAAACACATTACAGTCAGAGAGGATGATAAATATTCCATGTATACACATTATGTACAAGGCCCAAAATGACTGAGGGTGCAAGAAAACAAAGCTGGTAAATACAGAAAATGCATTTGTCATAAATATAAAGGGAAGGGTAAACCCCTTTAAAATCCCTCCTGGCCAGAGGAAAAATCCTCTTACCCGTAAAGGGTTAAGAAGCTAAAGGTAACCTCGTTGGCACCTGACCAAAATGACCAATGAGGAGACAAGATCCTTTCAAAAGCTGGGGGGAGGGAGAAAAAACAAAGGGTCTCTCTGTCTGCCTGCCTGCGTGCCTGAGTGCTGCTTTTGCTGGGAACAGAACAGGACTGGAGTCTGAGAACTTTTAGTAAGTAATCTAGCTAGGTATGTGTTAGATTATGATTTCTTTAAATGGCTGAGAAGAGTTGTGCTGAATAGAATGACTATTCTTGTCTGGTTTCAGAGGAACAGCCGTGTTAGTCTGTATTCGCAAAAAGAAAAGGAGTACTTGTGGCACCTTAGAGACTAACCAATTTATTTGAGCATGAGCTTTCGTGAGCTACAGCTCACTTCATCAGATGTTTACCGTGGAAACTGCAGCAGACTTTATATACACACAGAAATCATGAAACAATACCTCCTCCCACCCCACTGTCCTGCTGGTAATAGCTTATCTAAAGTGATCAACAGGTGGGACATTTCCAGCACAAATCCAGGTTTTCTCACCCTCCACCCCCCCCACACAAATTCACTCTCCTGCTGGTGCTAGCCCATCCAAAGTGACAACTCTTTACATAATCAAGTCGGGCTATTTCCTGCATAGATCAAGGTTTTCTCACATCCCCCCCACCCCCATACACACACAAACTCACTCTCCTGCTGGTAATAGCTCATCTAAACTGACCATTCTTCAGGTTTAAATCCAAGTTAAACTGTTTCTTATCTTCGCAGAGAAACAGATCAGGTTGGCCTGGCAGGACCCACCGATTGTAAAACCAGGTGATATTTTATTCCAGTTACCGTTCACCTCTTTGTCCTTCATTACTTTCTCTCTCAAAATTTGTCCCAAGACCTGGCAGACAGTTGAGGTCAAATTAAAAGGCCTGTAGATACCTGGACCACGTTTTTTTCCATTTCTTAAAAATAGGAACTATATTAGCAATTCTCCACTCCCCCACCCCGAGTTTACAGAGTCATCAGAAATCCTTGCTATTGGGCTTGCAATTCCATGTGCCAGTCCCCTTACTCTGCATGGATGGAGCTTATGGGGTGCTAGGGGCTGCAGTGAGTGGGGTGGGAGGACCCAGTAGGGGGCACTCGCCCCTTCTAGTCTGTGCCAGCCCCAGCATAGTGCTGAATTTGTGCTATTTTGGGGGTTGTAAATCTAAGCTCCTGAGCGCTTGTCACTAAGGAGCCCATGTGCAGTGCAGCCTGGTCATAGAATCATAGAATATCAGGGTTGGAAGGGAGCTCAGGAGGTCATCTAGTCCAACCCCCTGCTCAAAGCAGGGCCAATCCCCAATTTTTGCCCCAGATCCCGAAATGGCCCCCTCAAGGATTGAACTCACAACCCTGGGTTTAGCAGGCCAATGCTCAAACCACTGAGCTATCCCTCCCCCCTGGCTCCCTGGCCCAGCTCCCCACGCTCTGTGCAGCACAGTGCAACTAGATGTGGGATTCTTCACTTGTCCTAATCTACTGTGCTGTGTGGCTGTTAAACAGCTGCTCCGTCCCACCCCAGAGGTGGCTGCATCTCAGTGCTGGGCAAAGGATCCCTGTATAAATAGCCCCTGCGCCCCACCCCAGAAGTGGCTACATCTCAACCCCAGGGATGAACTGAGTGACTGGAATACAAGTGACTCTAGTCCTGGGAGTGACCAGGGCTGCTGGGCCTCTTGCCAGGGAGGTGGGCAAGAGATTGGGGCCCTGAGGTGGTGCAAAGCCGGGGCCGAGATTCTTCTGGCCATGGGAGCCCAGTGACTCAGTCAGTGCCCTGCTCCCAGCCAGCCCTCCCCATTCACCGAGCCCTTCGTGCCAGCCATGTCGCTCTGAGGCGCAGTAGGTGCCACTCGGTAGGTCACCTACAATCACACGGTTTCTTTTCGCTACCTCGACTGGGCAACGGGTAATGAGAGGTGGATAACGGATTCTCCAGGCCAGGACTACAGACCTGCTCCCCCGCTACGCCAGGGATGCCCCGCTGGTCCCATCTCTGCCCCAAGAGCCTCCCCCTGCAGTCCCTGGTAGGGAAGGGATTGCCCCACTGCCAGCGCCCAGCAGGCCTATGTGTGACATGAGTTTGGGGGTCTCAACCCCGTCCCTAGGGGGATGGGTCCATGCTCTGACGGGGATTAGCTGACAGCCAAGGACTGGCCAAGAGTGCCCTCCCCGCCTTCTCGGGCAGGGCAAGGGGTGGAGTACAGAGTGATCTGCTGTGGGGCCCAGGCCCTCAGTCTCTGGGGCTGGCAGCACTGCCCCAGCGATGAACCTCCCCCAGGGGCAGGGAGCAGCTGCCGGGTCCAAAGCATCCCAGCAACCACTGGCCATTCGGCACCAGCCAGGGGAAGGTCTCGCACCCAGGCCATTCTGGATCAGAAGCGTGTGTGGGGAGATGGGAGCTGAACACGGACCCCTCTCCAAACTCCCAGCAGCCCCCAGGGCCTCGTCCCTGCGATCCCTCTACCGCCATGGGCACAGGGACCCTCAGCCAGCCCCCCCATAGGGCCCAACAGTGGGGAACCCAGCCCCTTACCTGGCTGGTCCCTCCCATGGCCTTGACGCTGGCCCCAGTTCAGCCCCGTTCCCCCACTCTGCAGGGCTCTGGAGAAGCCTCCACTGGCAGCTTTGCGGCTGGCGCTCTGTGGCAGCTCCTGCCGAGGCCCCAGGGCCCAGGCCGGGCAGCGCTGCCCTCCCAGGGGGCTCGTTAGCCAGGGCCATGCAGAAGCCTGGGGCCCAAAAGCCAACCATGGCTCCCCAGCCGGGAGCGGGTTTCCTTGACACCTGGGTACCCCAGGGGGCCAGATCCTAAAGAGCAGGAGGGGAAGATGCAGAAAGAGTAGAGCTGTGCCCGGGGCCGTGGAGCAGGGGGATGGGACAGAGCGACGTTTAAACCAGAGGGGCGGAGGGCGCGCCCCATCTTCCTCAGAGCCCTGGGCTGGCCTGTGCCCCCTGGCCCCAGGGGTGGGGGCTGGAAAGTGACTTGCCTTGCCCCAGAGTGCCAAGGCCACTGACTGTACCGGAGAGACAGGGCAGCTGCAGGAAACCGCCCCCCTCACCCACCCCCCACCCCGAGCCGGGCTCCGTGGGGCCAGGATTCAGGCCTGGGGAGCTTTAGGCCTTGTGGAGGGGACTCCAGCACTGGGGAAAGGGCCAGCTCGACTGCCCCAGAGCCCAAGGCTTGCGTCACACCCCCATCCCCCACGCCAACGGCCCTGCCCTGAAGGGACCCATCTAGGGGCAGAGCAGAGCTCAGGCTCTGTAGCCCCAGCGTGCCAGTCCCACAGCCGGCAGGCAACGCGGGTGCTGTCCCAACAGGAACTGGACTGAGCCCCTCTCCACAGCCACCACCCACTGTCAGGCACTGCTCCCCTGGGACAGATTCGAACCCGTGCCCCAGAGAGGAGAGACGCCCCCTACCCCCGCCAGCCCAGAATATTATTATTCACCTTACATAGCACTGTCCAGCAAAGCACTTCCCAAAGGAGGTCAGTGTCATCATCCCCACTGTACACATGGGGAAACTGAGGCAGAGGGCAGGGAAGGGATTTGCTCAAGGTCACCCAGTGGCAGAGCCAGACATAGACCTCCAGCCTGCTGCATCCCAGTTCAGTGCTTTACCCACTAGGCCACACTGCCTCCCTTGAATCATAGAATCATAGAATATCAGAGTTGGAAGGGACCTCAGGAGGTCATTTAGTCCAACCCCCTGCTCGAAGCAGGACCAATCCCCAATTAAATCATCCCAGCCAGGGCTTTGTCAAGCCTGACCTTAAAAACTTCTAAGGAAGGAGATTCTACCACCTCCCTAGGTAACGCATTCCAGTGTTTCACCACCCTCCTAGTGAAAAAGTTTTTCCTAATATCCAACCTAAACCTCCCCCACTGCAACTTGAGACCATTACTCCTTGTCCTGTCATCTTCTAAAAGAAGACTCTGTGGCCATAGCTCGGGAGCGGCTTTCCCTCCACGCACTGCCAGGGGGAGCCATGAGATGTTTAGTATTGTCTGTCCCAAGTGTGGGGAGGCACGAGCCACCCCGGGTCCCACACAGGTGCCTCTGTCCAGATGGCACGAAGCCGAGTGGGCCCATCAGCTTTGGTGCCCCTCTTGCCCCCCAACATTCAGAAGTCACTAGTCAGGCCTCAAAATCATGAGATTTGCTTAAAAAATCACAAGATTTTAATATTTTTTTGCATTCTGGCGTGGCTGTGTTTGGGAGGTGCGAGGTCTGGGACTTCTCCTCCACGCCGAGGGTGGGCACTTTATCTAACGAAAGCGAAGATTCTTCGTTACTGATCCCATTCCAACTCACCCACTGCTGGGCTCACCATGCAATGATGGGCGTTGGCAATGCTGGCCATTTAAGGGTTAAAGTGTGACAGGGTGTTGGTCTACCCTGGCACTAGAAGGGCAGCAGGAAGAGCAGCAGCCCCACAATTGAGCTGCCTTGGAAATTTGGGGGTGTGTGTGGAACCCTTATGTTTTCACCCCTTGCAAAAAATTTTCAAAAGCCAAAAATGTATATGTGTGTGTGTGTGTGTGTGTGTGTGTGGTTTTTTTAATCCCCTCCCATCCACTTTCCAGTGGCAAATGAGAAAAGGACAAAGGGCAGAGAAATGGGGGAGGGAGGGGTAATTTTTCGAAGGCTTTTTTTAAATTGCTCATCAAAAACCTGAAATGTTTAGAAAGAAGCAATTTTTTTCTTCAACACTGTCAAGAAAAAGGCCAATTTACCAACAAAAAAGCTCAGGCTTTAGTTAAAAGAGGAGCGAAAGAAGCAGGGCTGAAATAGGTACAGAATATAATGAAAGGAGGGGGGTGCTCCTATTTGCCCCCCCCCCCCTTCACCTGCCCCAGTGTTACAAGAGCAATGGGACGCTCTGTGAAAGCAAATGTCAAGGGAAGTTACATAATTAGCCAGGGGAACTCACTGCCACTAGATGTCACTGACATTGCGAGCCTGGCAGGATTCAGACAAGGATGGTGGGGGGTGGGGGAGCAAGGGTGTCAGGACAGAATTTAGAAAACAGGGCACAAGGCCACTGCTGACTGTCAGGATGAGGGAGATATGCCCCCCTCCCCCGACTGGTTATGTCATCATTAGCCACTAGAGGGGGTTCTTGCACCTTCCTCTGAAGTAGCTGGTGCTGGGGTGGCTGGCCCCATTGATCTGATTTGGGGAAGGAGGCAGCAGGGAGAGGGCAGGGTACTGGGCTAGATGGGTCCTGTGACGCTAGCAGACCAGGTGCCAGCTCATGCCCAGGCCTCACTGAACACTGACAAATGCAGAGCTTGACCCAGCCTGTGTGTTAGCCGTGTGACAACAGCTGCTGATCAGCGTGTGTGGAGTGTTTCGACTTGTGGAATTGCTTGCAGGATTGATCTCTCCCATAACCTCTGTAGCCCATGGTATAAAGTTAGAATGAACGTTTGCTTCGTAAACCTATGTAACTGCTCTACACCACTGAGTTTGCAAGGCAGCTTGCGTCCACCTAACACTGCGTCTACACTAAAATTTGGCTCCCGCTGATGTAACTCACCTGCTTTGCTGACTTAATCATGCCACTTCCCCCAGTCAGCGTAGTTAGGTCAATGCAGTGTCAGTGTACATACTGCGTTGCTTACATCGACTGTCCCGCAATGCCCCACACTGACAGTACAATCGATACCACACACCACAGACACAAAGAGCCAGGTGTACACACACACAAGTGCTGTAACTACTGTGGCGGCTGCATGCAGGGCGATTTGATTTTGTAGTGTAGCCGTGGCCTGTGTAATTCCCCCAACAGGGGAGAAGCATGAATTAGTGTAAAGTGCTGGGCCTGCCCATTGAAACCAAACGAGCCATTGCGAAACATCTTACTGGTTGCCTCTGTTGTTAGATATTTCACTGCGTGTTTGTGTGTTCTCCCTGTGTGCTGCCCCAGCTCTGTGCAGACAGCCAGCACAGCAGACCTTGAGTGAACCGCCCAATGACCACAAGATCTGTTAAGGGATGAAGGCACCTGCCCAGGTTTATTGTTGACAAGGCATGCTAATAGCACCTGGCAGATTCTACGAGGATACTAAGACACGTATGCCTGTGACAATGGACACAGCTCAGTGAATGGCGGGACTTTCCATTTCCCCCTTGGCTGGACCAACACATTCTCTCAGAGATACCCTGATACAAACAAGCTGCCCCTCTGACTTAGATACTGCCCTCTGACCTGGCTAGTTATTGTCCATTTTTTTTTGTATATGTTGGTTTGATTAAAACATTTGTATTTATTACGTTGCTATTTGACCTGAGAGCAGGAAAGGAGTATGGATGAGAGCAGGAAAGGGGCACTGAGGGCAGCCCCCTGCCGGCCCCCCCCCGCAAATGAGGGGCCCTGGATCTGGCTGCAGGAGGTCTCCGCCCTCCTCATAATGGTGGACGGGTGGAGAGTTCACACCAGGGCACTGAGCAGCTGAGGGGGATGTGGGGAGATGGGGGGGCATCACTGGAGGAGTCAGTGTGTTCTTTGCTGGCTCCCCATGCCCCCCCCCCCGGAAAGGGGGCCCCAGGCTGCTCCCCCCAGGGACTGTCAATCATTCAGTGAGGAGCCGTCCCAGCCCCTCCACCCCAATGGGGCCTGGCTTGGCCACCAGATCCAAGGTTCCTGCTGCTTGGCCCCTGCTGATATGTCCTCCCCCCACCCCCTGCCAGGACATCATTGAGGACAAACTGGACAAGAATCTGTGGCCCTTTTTGTCAGACCCGGTCCCTACCACCAGCTCCCAGGCTGCTGTCAGGTAAGGCTGAGCCTGGCTGGGCTGTGGGTGGCAGAGCCCTGACACACACACCCCAGGGTGTAGGAGCCTGTGTGCCTGGGAGTGTGTGGTCAGGACCCTGCCCTCTACGGGGGAGGGGATGTCCAAGAGCCTGGAGCCCTGGACCCCTCTTACCATGTCCCCCGCACCCCAGCAGTCCCTCAACACCCCAGGGCCCAGGATGGAGGAAAGGGACTGGCCGAGCTTTAGACAGACCCCCAGCCCAGCGCAGGTGCCACCCTCCCCTACTCCCTCTTGCCTGCTTTGGGACTCCTGTCCCACTCCCTTGCGCAGGACCTGCCCCGCAGCCTCCTCCAGGCCCTGCCCTTCCATCTGGCATTCCCTCAGCGAGCCCCTGGTATCCACACTGCCCCTCTCTCCCCCCAGCGCCCGCTTCAGGCATTGGCACAAGAACAAGCCAGCGGCCGAGTACCGGACGGGCCCGCGCCTCATCATTTACGTGCTGGGTGGGGTGTCCATGTCTGAGATGCGCTGCGCCTACGAAGTGACCCCGGCCATCAAGGGCAAGTGGGAGGTGGTGATCGGTGAGTGGGGCGAGTCCTGGGGGGAAGGGCGGCTGGAATGCCCAGGTCAGGGAGAGTTGGGACCCCCTGGGAGGGGGAGACCCTAGAACTGCCTGCCCAGCACCCACAGGGCTCCCATGCTACCCTCTGTTCTCCCACACCCAGGGGCCTGGGAACAGATGTGCTTGCCCCACATGGCCTGTATCTAGCCGCCTGATCTCCTGGCCTCTGTCTCCCCCGGCCTCTCATTGCCCAGGGACCATGTGTGGGGGCCCAGTCAGACACCCCCAGTAACTCCCATAGGGATATGGCTCACCCCCTGCACACACCCCTCGAAGACCCAAGGGTGAGGAACACTGTCAGCGCGGGGATTCTTGCCTGGCTGTGCAGGGTACAGCGCCACGAGGGGTGCGGTGCCAGGCCAAGGGGGATAGGAGACAGTCCCTCGCCCCCTGCACTAGAGCAGGGTCCAGCTGCAAGGATGGGGGTGATGGTGATGCCAGCCACATACCTGCCTCAGTGTGCCCACCACTGCCAACCACCTCTCTCTCCCCCAGGTTCCAGTCACATCCTGACCCCCAAGCGCTTCCTGGATGACACCCAAACCCTGAACCAGCTGGCCCCCGAGGAGGCCTAGAAGCAGCCCCCTCCCCCCAGAGACTCTGCCCCCCACAGCTCGCTGACCCCAGCTCCACCTCCTCTTCTCAACAAGGCATCTTCCCCCCTACTCTGGGCTGCGGTGTCAGTTCTTGGGCGGGGGGAGGACCCCCAGGTTGCTTGGCTGTTCAGGCAGGGGGCAGGCCAGGCTTCCTCCCGTCTTTGCAAGTCTTTGCCTCCCGTTAACAGCAGCCGGGAGGGAGGGAGAAGCTAGGAATTGCACACCCGCCCCGCAAGGCAGGTCGGTCTTTCCCAGAGGCTTGGGGAGAGGCTCTGCTTTCACTTTGGCCCGTTCGCTCCATCTGACGCTGTTGTGGGCCAGATGTAAACCAAGCTGGCTGGGTTTCAGTCCAACACTCATTGCAGGGCCTCTTGGAGAGGCACCAAGTCCCAGGGTTAAACAGGGCGCCCTGGGGCTCCCAGCTCCCTGCACAAACAGCAAAATCTCATACCCAGGGGGACTGTTCTTAATGTTTCCTCTGAATAGTGCGTGGTTCCTCAGTTTCCCCTAGGCAGTTCTTAAGTATCTAGGTGGTGGGGTAAGGGTGTATGATCGTTGCAGATCCCTAGAGGGCAGGTGCGTGCAGGGGTCTGGACACAGAGAATGGCCGACACCCTGTTTCCTGGCAACTGATGGTCTGGGCCCTTCCCCCCTGCAAGGTGAGAGCTAAAGGGGTTGGAGAACAAAGGAATCAGGTGCCCTCCTGGCTGGGTAAAGGGACAAAGCCCACAGGAGGAGGGGCTGGAGGGAGTTTCAGTCTAGGGCTGGCTGGGACATGGAGTGAAGGGCAGACGTGGTTGTCTGGCTCACTGCCCCCCAAAATGGACCCCCCAGCTGAAGGGTCCAGTTCTCTGCACCTACAAGCTCTGTATTAGACCATGTTCCTGTCATCTAATAAACCTTCTGTTTTACTGCGAGAAGCAGCGCGGGGCGAGGGATGTGCTGGCCACGGCTTCCTGCAGCCCCCGTTGGCCTGCAGTGGGGAACCGCGGTCAGTGGGATCCGCGGTCGGCCAAACCTGCGGACGCGGCCGGTAAAGAAACTGGCCCGGCCCACCAGGGGGCTTACCCTGGGGGGCTGTGTGCCAAACGTTACCGACCCCAGTGCTACAGCAATCTCCCATACAGCAATGGCTCTTACAAGACAGAGTAAGTTAGAACAACCCAGAGTCTAAAGCTCAGGTGTATTTGAGGATCTGGGCCAGTACTTGGCTGTTTCTATAGTAATGACCCCTGAGCAAGCAGTGTAATGTACATGCTTATCACTGAGCTTCTCCAGAGGCTGCATAGAATCATAGAATATCAGGGTTGGAAGGGACCTCAGGAGGTCATCTAGTCCAACCCCCTGCTCAAAAGCAGGACCAATCCCCAGTTAAATCAGAATGACTAGATGTCCTGATGTGTAATAAAAACACTTTGAATCATAAAAAATCAACCCAGCCTACTTTACAGGGCCTGATCCTTCTCTCCCTTACAGCATCTGAGCAGTAGGAGAATGGCTAATACGGGCCAGTATTATGGTTGTTGTATTCTATTTATAAAAGTATAATACTGGCCAGTATTATAGTTACTGTATCGTGCTATAAAACAACAAAATAAATAGAAAAATAAAAAATACAAATGAATGTTTTGAATTAATTTGGGGAAAAGAATTTACAGCGCAGTACAAGGATTTAAAACATTTAAAACATTCCTTTCTTTCTCTCCAGTATTATAATCTCTCTTGTTCCAATTTTGGGTCGCAGGAGCGAGTAGTATAAAGGCCCTACCATCAATCAAACGTTAACCCCACCCCTTGACCCTGTAAGCCCTGCACACAGGTCACTGGAAGTCCCACCTCATGGGAGTATTACTTCCAGGGTCAAGGCGGACACATGTCTGGAAGCAAGGTGTGTCATGTGACCCCTGTAAGAACTCCTCCCACTGTACTCTGCTGATCAGGATGGATTTTGCCCTGACAGGAACGACTCGAGAGAAGATTTGACCAATCAGGGGGAGTTCCGGGGTTTGTGTGACCCCTCTAAGAACTCCTCCCACTGCCCTATACCAATCAGGAAGGGTTTCAGCCGCTGGGGACCACCCCGAGAGGAGATTTGTCCAATTGGGGGGAATTCTGGGGCGGGGTGACCCGTCAGGAAGTGGCTCGTGTGACCCCTCTAAGAACTCCTCCCACCACCCTCTACCAATCGCGATGGGTTTTGGCCACAGAGGACAGCCCCGAAAGGAGATTCGACCAAAATGGGGTGGGTTCTGGGACGGGGTCAACCGCCCAGAAGAGGGTCGTGTGACCCGTCGAAGGACCCCTTCCAACGTCCTCTGCCAATCAGAGTGCAGCACCATCACCTCATAAGTCCCAGCGCTGGGAAGAGGAGGCCATCTCTTACCAAGAAGACATGTTTTAGAAATTGTGGAAAGGCTGAGAGGAAACGTGGACTCCTTTACCACTCCTGTGAGACCTTCAGACTTTGTTTTAGCGCCGAGGACCTTTGGAGTTGTGTGGAGAAAGCGCTACAGCAGCGACAGTTCTGAAGAGGATGAGAGAGAAGCCAAGGGGATTCCTTTGGTCCAGCCATTGATGGATATGCCAGTATCCGACCCTGAAGCCCAACTGCTCATGAGACACCCCCATGAGCATGGTGGCCTCTCGTCATCCGCCACCCTGGAGGAGGAAGGCCATCATGGCGTGGGGGAGGCACTGGCAGACAAGGTGAATGGAAAAGACGTAGCTCAGGTAAATGAATGATTAAGAAGCGACGGTCGATGATTGGGTGTAATGGGGTTAGGAACCAGGGGTTGTGTAAATCTAAAAACAAGCAGTGGGAACTTACGCTTGTTTCTTGTCTGAAAATCTCTCGACAGCTTGACGATGCCTTTCTCGAGGACCCGGAGGCCCTGGACGGCGTTGCATCAAACAGCGAAGGTGAACCAGGCCCGCCTTGTTTTTGCTCAACGCCGCTAGAAATTGTTGAAGATGACTCCGAGGAGGATGGCTATGAGGAGTTTAGGAGAGGCTTGGCATGGAACTCGCTGAGCCAGTGCCACGTCACGAGCGTAAAAATGTTATGCGGACTATTGTACACGTTGCTGTTTATGCTGTTCTTCATCACTGTCTTAGGGAAAAGCTTTTTGAAAATGGTGAGGGCTGTGTCATAAATGCCCCAGCCCAATGGCACCATGCCTGTGTGACTTGGACTTCAATGGATAGAAACTGCAAGCTCTGGGGCCTGTGTGCTGAGCTGTGTTTGGAAAGCTTATTGAACACTATTATTGCCATAGGTTATGTTATGCAACATCTGTGCCTAACCCAAGAACATTTAGCGCAAGCGGTGACCTTGAGAAATGCTGTGCAATTCAGTGGAGACCCTGACCGTGTTTTAAAGAAAATGTCCAAACTGGAAGATGCCTGCTTACAGCGTTACATTGACCGTCTGGTCCACACAAAAACTGACAGAACCCTGCTTAAGAAAAAGACTATTTGTAAGAAATCTAAAAGGATTAATTGAGAGAATGATGAGGGGACAAACATGCAATATCAAACTTGGTCACTGTACATTTTAAAAAATTGAATGAAAAGGGCTTTGTGATTATCTGTGTTTCTGTTAGAAGGTCTCTGGCCCTTAAGTGAGCTAAAAGTTTTAATGGAGATCTGGGTTTGTTTTCAAGAAGCTGTATGACTTTTAAATTGAAAAAAATGGTTTGTGAGAACCTAGCTCTTGTGTCTTTGTGTAAAAGAGACCCATTTACAGCAACAAACTGTGAAGTGGGAGGGGAACAAATCCTAAAAATGTGTTTACAGTGTAACCCTTCTGCCCATCAGAGTTGGCAACAACAGGGGTCTAGGTTCAGTATCTAGGAGTTCCATTCCAGTAACACAATGCAAAACCAGGTCAAGCCCCCACCAGTGGGGCACTGAAGCTCCCCTACGACAAGTTGAAATCACTGAATACTGTGTTAAGTAGTAGGGGGCCTCAGAGCTGGGGCACCATGAACCCAAAGTGAATTCAGCTCTGCAGTCTGTAACCAAACTCCTAATAGAATTAAAATTCTCTCTGATATTACATAATGGAGAGAAGGTACAATTGGTGTTTGGGGTCCTCAGAAGGGGGCTCACACCACTAGGCACAAACCTCCATCCTCAAACTCTCTCAATTCACTGGCTTTTGCAATCCTTGTCCCTTGCCTAGCGAGTGCTACTTAGTTGATGGTGAGTCCCTCCGTCATAAAAGGCCAAGTACAGTTCCACTGTCCTTGGTTCACATAATCAGGATAACGACACTTTATTCTTCCTGCCCCAATAACAGAGACACTGGGGATCCCACAGCAGCCAAAGTGACCGTTTGGGCTCCTGTGGGCTCATGCTAGGCGGGGTGGGTGTGCCTGTGCAAACGAGATCAGCTCCTGAATCCTTTTCCACAATTCACCACCAGATGTCAGGGTAGAGCTCATCCTGCCTCTGCTTACAACACGAAAACAAAACAGGGATGGTTCAGACATGTGTTTGAGTACAACAGAGTTGCCTCATCCTGTTGAACTGAATGGTTTTAACCACACCCCCACTGAATAGTGAAGGTAACTGTGATTCCTTACCCTTGCTGCTATAGGGATAAATTTGATGGGTGTGCACCCATAGTAAGGGAGGTGGGTGGGTGAGTTCAGATTAATATGAAATGAAATAAAACCTCAGGAATTTGCAGATGCTATTGGGCAGTTAAATATAATCCCTGGAGTTGGTAGAGCACTACTGGACAGTGAAAATGACCCAGGAATTGGCAGAACTCTACTGGACAGTTTAAAGGACCCAGGAACTGGCAGAACTCTACTGGACAGTTTAAATATGACCCAGGAGTGGTTTTGAATGCTATGGGTCACTCTTTCTAGCAATTCAAAGCCATTAAAAGTTTAAAATACTATATTTACCAAAAAAAACCCAAAACAACCAACCAAAAAGCCCCACCACACACATTAATAATCAAGGTGGACCATTTCCAGCACAAATCCAGGTTTCCTTACAATGTAAGTGATCACTTTAGATAAGCTATTACCAACAAGAGAGTGGGTTTGTTTTTCTTTGGGGGGGGGGAGAAAACCTGGATTTGTGCTGGAAATGGCCCACCTTGATTATCATACACATTGTAAGGAGAGCGATCACTTTAGATAAGCTATTACCAGCAGGAGAGTAGGGTGTGGGGAGAGAAAACCCTTTGTAGTGATAAACACTCATTTTTTCATGGTTTGTGTGTATAAAAACATCTTCTGTATTTTCCACGGTATGCATCCGATGAAGTGAGCTGTAGCTCACGAAAGCTTATGCTCAAATAAATTGGTTAGTCACTAAGGTGCCACTAGTACTCCTTTTCTTTTTGTGTTTTAAACTCTCTCTCTCTCTCTCTCTCTCTCTCTGTGTAAAAAAAACATAGGTGGGTTTTTTTAAAGTATATGGCTGCAAACTGATAGTAATGGTGTGTTTCAAACTAACAGGGTGTTTTTTTACTGTGCAAAATGTGTTTTAAACTGGATTTTAAATGTTGATTTTAAAAGCAGTTTGGTTTTTATTTTGCAAAATGAGGTGTATTTAAAAAAAATGTTTGCGGGTTTGTTGTTTTTTGTTTTAAAGTGGTAGAAATAAACTCAAAACTCCTGTTTGTTGTGCAGCCTGAAATGGATTATTTTGTTTGAAAGCTCTGACTTTTTAAATAGAAAAACACCCTAATGAATATTTTATTTTTAACTTTACAAGACAGTTTCATGTGATTTATAATAATAATAATAATCATATTATCTGCTCCACCGTACGGTGAAAACATGAGAGACCCTTAGACCAGAGCGTAAACAAGCTTAAAAGAAAAAGAAAAGAGACAGCTGAAAAGAAAAATTCACCAGATGGATGGATGAAACCCAGTAAATATATTGTGTTTGTGAGGTTATGAGGTTTTGTATTTTAAGTAAATACATCGGTGTGGGTGAGAAAGATGGTAAAGTTAAGTTTTGTAATATGTCCCTTCCCCCCCTAATCGGGTATGTGCAGTTCTCCTGACAATGCTGTAGTCAGAGCTACAGGGACACCTCCACCAGACCAGCCAAAGAACCAGAAATCTGCTTTGAGACCTTTAACAACTCAAAACAGCACAAGAGTGCAGATGAAGCATCAGGGCAGTCCAAACCTCAAATACGTCAAAGCCAAGGACAAAACAAAAGACTCTGGTGAAAACCAACCACGCAAACACAACGCCAGTTCCTCAGCGGCCACCTCCACACCAAGCCCTGAGAAAACCGTGAGTGAAAACGCCCACCTACGATGCTTCGTTCAGAAGACTGAGGGACGTTGTATCCTCGGGGGTTCTAAAAGAACGGTATTCTAAAAAAGGTTTGGGGAAAATATGATGCCTCGTTCAGAATACCGGTGAATGGTGTATCTTCAGGGGGTCTAAAAGAACGGAGGGCTGGAAAGCACATCAACAAAGCAAAAGCTTTGGTGGGTGACTTTTTGAAAAATATTTCAATTTTTGGCTCTGCGCAGGCGTGACTAGTCGTGGAAAGGGGCCTGGGTAAAAGGGGTACCCGCAAGGATACACATCAGCTCAGGTGTAAACAAAAGGGGGGATAGCGCTTGGTGGACAAACAAATGGCTGCCAAAAAGTTCCAGGCCAGGATCGCTGTAAAAATTTTAAAAAGAGCTAAAGAGGTAATGGGGAGGGGGGACAAAAAGAGATGCCCTCGACTGGAGGCTCTCAAACTGGCATGTCTGAAAATGGGGAGGTGGAATCAGACTCTCACACAGAGTCTGGTTTAGAAAATTCCCCAGAGGGCTCTCTAGAATGATGGGTCCCCATCTTCTCCCGATGACCCTCACGGAGGCGCCTCGGAGTCTGACTCTCAAATAGCATCTGATGTAGAAGATGCCGCTGATGGTCCCGTAAAGGAACCCCCAAGTAACCCTGAAAATGCAGAGGTGTGTATGGAGAGAGTGAGAAGTTGGCAACGTGAATTACCTACATTTGGGGGGTCGGTGTATTGTGAGGAATTTCATTTTGTCAATCTTGAGCGAATAAATTCAGCTCAGCAGGTTGTTGAAGCCATACACAGGGGGATACAGTTAGTTCTCGATGACGTTAATGGTAGGGTAGGCCCTGATGATTATGTTCAGTTACATTTAGAGAGCTGTAATTTAACTAAGCCATTGTTTTTGGTCTGAAGAACTAGGGATGAGCTGTCTGCTGAGGATTTCTTCAATCAGACCTCAAAGCTGCCACAGAGCAATAAAGTTGCATGTCAATGGGACATTGCACCTTGTTGTGACAGTTGTAAAAAAATAGGGGTGGGGACCGCTCATAGAGTTTTAAATTCTATCCTCAGTAGTCAAATCATCCATAAAAAAGAGACAATGTTTAGTAGACCTGACTTACACGGGTACCCATCTGTGTTTTGCGCGTGGACTCTTGGCTGTCATGTCCGACCATAAACCTACGGACGCGGAATCGTTAGCAAGGGCGAGAAAGTTGCATGAGAAACTGGGCTGGTCAGATCAAAAAAAGATTATGCTCTGTGATGTAGCAATGTCTGAACAGCATTTAGGAGTCAACATACAGGTGGTGCTGTATGCGGCGAAAGGGGCTTTTTTAAAACGGGGGGGGGGCAGTTTACCCCAAGACTTATTTCATCCTGTTGCACGATGAGCATTACTAGGGGGTTCTGGTTGTGAAAAAGTTGTTTGGAGCAAAAAATTATGGTGAGTTTTGCCCCACGGTGCACAGTCACGGCCACTCTTGCAGGTCCAGCTGCTGCCTCTGCTTGAGCATAACATGCTCAGACAGCGTGGACGTGCAGCTGAGGTCTCCTCGCTGTAGACTGTATTGTCAGTCCAGAGAGCGTTTAGACAGACACATCGACTGGGCGTCGACAGAACAAGTTGAATGCCTGTCTAAAACGTTGTGCGATAAGGGTCAGTCTTACGTGGACAAGTGGCACAGGTGTAAAGGGAGGCGCTATAAGCGGGGTCAGGCTTTGATCGCTGGTGATGTAGACGGTCACCTCGGTTTTATGGACAGCCTTAGAAAGCCTGAATCCTCAGAAAAGTGTATTTGTTATGATTCTGAATACACATAGGAGACTGGGTTGCACACTCCCAATTACATATTTGCTATGTCCCTCAAGCTGGAAAAGTCCTGGGAATTTAAGGGTGATGAGTGTCTTTCTGTGTTTGTTCAGACCTTTATTGGCAAAGAGTTCCGGGTCTACACGTTCCAGGCGCACAATTCCAAAGGTTACGATGCATACTTCATCATTAGACAGTTAATGAAGGAAAAGATGTGCCTAGAACTGATCACTCAGGGTAGTAAAGTAATGTGTGTGGAAGGTAAGGTCCTGGGCATTCGTTTTATAGACTCTTTAAACTTCTTGCCCATGAAGCTTGGTAAGCTCCCGCAGGTGATGGGGTTTGAAGGGTGCAAAGGGTATTTTCCACATTGTTTGAACACTTTAGAAAATCAAAATGACGTGGGGCCTATGCCCGATGTGGAGCACTATGGTGTAGAAAGCATGATGCCCAGGGAAAAAGCAGAGTTTCTCGACTGGTAGCAGGCCCACAGGTAGGAGACGTTTGACTTGCAGAAAGAGCTCGTGTATTACTGTCAGCAGGATGTCAAAATTTTGAGACAGCCTTGTATCCTCTACAGAAAAGAGATTATGAAAAAGATGGAGAAGGGAGATCTAGTAGAGAGAGAACCTGGTAAATTCACCAAGATAAAACTGTGTATAGATCCATTCAGGTACATAACACTGGCATCTGTCTGCATGGCTATGTACAGATTTATGTTTTTGGAGCCTAACACAGTAGCTCTTCTCCCTCCAGACAATGATCACAGGCAGGAAAAAGATATTCGACCCCATCTGTTCAGTAGCTGTTGAATACCTCTCACAAAGAAACTATACAAATACGTCATGCTTTACAGGGTGGGGAACTACAGGTAGGCTCCTACTCTTTAGACGGTTATGCCAGTGTTGACAGGGTACACACAGCCTTAGAGTTTAACGGGTGTTCTTTTCCATGCTTGTGCCACCTGTCATTGTGAAAAAGCACAAAACCCTATGACGGGGACAACTTTTGGGTTTCTTTATTACAAGACGCAGCTCAAGACCGACTATCTGAAACAACTTGGTTTTGTAGTGAGGACTCTTTGGGAGCAAGAGTGGGAAGTGATGAAAGAAACAGACAGGGAGGCCAGTTGCCCTAGCCTCTCGTGCCTAGGGATGCTCTTTTTGGGGGAAGGACAAACGCTATGCACCTATATTACAAACTTAACTCCAGGGAAGAAATCCACTATTATGATTTTACCAGCTTCTACCCTTTTGTAAAGAAAACCAAAGAATACCCTCTCGAACACTCCGATATAGTTTATGACAAATTTGGACCCCTTGCAAATTATTTTGGAATTGCAAAAGTTAAAGTGTACCCCACACAAGGCTTCTTTTTCCCATTGTTACCTGTCAGAGTGGGTGGCAAGCTTATGTTCCCGCTATGCCGAACCTGTGCGGAAACCGAGCAGCGGGAGATGTGCATCCATACTGACGAGGAGAGGGCCATCCTGGGGACTTGGTGCACGGTGGAATTGAACGCGGCCATAGCGAAGGCGTACGCGGTGGCAAAATATATGAAATCTGGCTTTTTAATGAAAAATCTGATGTACTCTGAAAAGACTTCATCAAATGACACCTCCACCGGAAACAAGAGGCTTCAGGGTACCCCAGCTGGTGCACAGACGAAGAAAAACAAAATAAGTACATGAACGATTTCTACCAGAAAGAAGGCGTGCGTTTGTGCCAACACGAGATCAGGTTTAACCCCGCTAAATGCCAAATCGCTAAACTCTTTCTAAATTCCCTGACGAGTGAGATCCCGCCAGATCAACACATCACCGAGTTTGTGTCGGCAGGCCCGAAAACATACGGGTATAAGCTGTCGGGAGGAAAGGCCTGTATGAAAGTCAAAGGTATTACCCTGAACTTGGCAAACTCTCAATAGATCAACTTTGACAGTTTGAAAGATCTAGTCCTGGACTATTGCACGGGCCTGCGAGAAAACACCTCAAAAAAGAGAGAGGTGCAGCAGCCCTCTATCATAAGGAACAAAAATCAGTGGTAAATAGAGACCAAAACCCTTAAGAAAACACAGAAAATCATTTACAACAAGAGGGTCCTAGGAGAAGGGTTTAAAACCCTGCCCTACAGATTTTAAAATGGATACGAGGTGGAAACACCCCTTTTCTGCAATTCTCGCGGGGCCTAGCAACTGTGGGAAAAGTTACTTTATAAAAAATGTGTTGGATAATGCCAAACAAAACATTGTCTGTTATGCCTGAGAATATTGGATAACCTGGCTATAAAAAGCATTGCAAGATACACATGTCTGGGCTTGTTGAAACACATTTTGAGCAAGGCTAGGCATGCCCAAGAATTTAAATGTATTTTTTACAAAATTCATCGCCATCTGGTCGTTTTGCACTAAGTCATTAGAATACAATTTTGAAATCCGGTCAAAAGATAAACACTTGCTCCGATGATGTAAGAAAAACACTCGGTGATAGTCGCAGGCGACAGAGCGGGGGTCTTGTAATTGTCTATTGTGAAACACAATGCCTGTGGCATTTTTGTTTAAAAATTTCATAATGCTTTTAGGAAACAACATGCTCTTTGGGGGGTGCCCGTATGAGTCTAAAAGCTCTCCACGTTACGCTCCGCCAGACACAAGGCAAGCCAGTGTTCACCAGGTTGGTTGTGTGGATGTGCAATACAAACCTAGGGGTCTCTGAGACAGCTTGTCGCCAGGGAGCCAAATCACAAGGGAACACATCTAAGAAATTCTTTTTTGTGTATGGCACCTTGATAAGACACACGAGAGCTGCACGGTGTCCATGTTCACATATAGTCAAGCAGAACGTCTCTCCTCTGATTTCTCTCTATGATGTTGTCAAAAACCCCATGCACGATCAGATTGACGGTGATGGTTAAAGCCTTCCCAAAACGTATTTCTGCTCTCAGGTTCCCAGTTTTAATCAGGGAATAGCCACCGGCGCATTCCTGGTCGGGAGACAGGTCAAAGGCAAACAAGATGTAACTCTGTGGAAACTTCTCATGGTCGATTAACAGAGAACAATCTGTCATGTCTTTACCAGCGTCTGTACCAGATTCATGTATTCTCTCACGCAGCATCCTGCCTCCAAGTCTGGTTGCAGAGGCTTGGTTGGTATCTGTTCACCAGCCACATACAAGGCCACAAAATTAATATCATAATGTTTAAAATGAAAGGGATCTTTCGTGTAACTTCCACTCAAGGCATAGGACAAACCCTAGGACAAGCATTTTGGGTAACTGTCCCAAAAAACAGGTTCTCCTGGTTATTGACCCTGCTGCCCACGGGGATGCTGAACACTTTCATTCCCACGCGGTCCACGGGATATTTAGCATTTGTGGTAAGCAGGGACTCCGCGAGCCCCAGACGAACGCTCAGGGCCATCCGTACTTTCTTCACAAAAAGCGATGCTGATACAATGCGCAATTTAAAGCCTTCGGCTGCACTGCCCATTAAACAGAAAGTGTCTTTACTGCGCGTCAGTTTAATTTTCACATCCACTCCGTTCAACAAATGAGACGTATCTGTTCTGATCTGTCTTTATTTCAATGGTAATGGTATCGATGTGGTGTTTTCTGACAGGAACGTGATGAGGTTTATCGTAGGTGATGGTGACAAACTCATTGTTCCTTCCTCAGACAGGGACACAGCATAACAGGGGAACAGAAAAGTCCCTCACAAACTGGTGTTCTACAATAACTGTGTGCAGATACAAGGACTTAACCCCCCCTGTGATGTCTGCCCAGAAGGGGAATTTTTGGACGCTGCGCTTGGGGCCCAAACCTAGAATGTTAGCTAGCTCCCTGCTGGTAGAAAACATAAAAGGAAAATCAGCGGATTTAAGGCTAACTTTTCTACCCACAGGGTCATAGTTCATGACCACCTCAGGCGGTGGGGGAGGACGAGCCACGGTACTGTTCATATGATCCAATCATTCGGGTATGGACGAGTAATAACCTCGTCGTAGGATAAAACTCTAGGCCATATCTTCAAAGGTGATTTCAAAAGGGGTGTTCTCGCGGATAGTGTTCCAGCTGTGTGGGTGTTGTATTTCCACTAACCCCACCTTCCAGGCACCCGGGAGACCCAAGGGCTTAATTAGCTGTATTGTAAAGTTCGAGCTGGTGTTTTGAGGAAAAACTGCAGAGCTGGCATTGCTGGGCAAAGTCATGTAACACCTGCCGTCGCTCATTTTTCTCTCCCTCAGTCTTTGCAGGAGGAATCTTTTTGTTTGTTTGTGTCTAAACGTCAGAATTGAGAAGCTTCCACCCAGCTGGTAAACTTATCGTCCCCGTCCCCCCGGCAAACCATTTCACCAGTAGCTGCTTTTTTCTCCCTTTTCCTTTCTCCGCTAGAACTTTTTCGATCCGGCAAATCCTGTCTCCTTTGGGGTTTACTTTTTGTAAATCTTCAGGGTAAAAAGATCCAGTAACTGTCTCACCCTCGTAATCTTTTAATCGGTATACAGGTCTCTGGCTCCTGGTTAAGGCTTCATCCACTATAAATATCTCATTGGTAAACGTCTGTTCACAACCTTTTTCAAAAGCTCCTTTGGTTTTAGAGAGAGTCTCACGTGGTCGCCTTTTCTAAAAGGGGCAACAACCGGTTTTATTTTAAAACCATCTCGATCAACCAGTTTCCATATCTTCAGAGAATTGGAAGGGTTAACATCAGTGGGTCTGGTACGTCGAGTTCTGTAAAAGCTCTGGTTGTAACTCTTCATAAAGTCAGGTAACAGGTCAAGGTGGCGAAAGACGTTATGGGCTGTAAAATATCGCCACATCCTCCGCATCTTTTTCAAGTTCTGTTAAATCGCTCCACAACCCCTGCTTTGACTTCATTGTCAGTAACAAAAAGCGTTAACGCTGTGCCGTTTCAACAATCTGCTAAAAGTTCTGTTTCAAAATTCTTTCCACCGATTAGTTTGTCATTTTTGAGGCACGCGACCTTGGCTAAAAATAGCTTTAAAGGCCTTGGATACCTCACCACTCATCTTGTCTTTTAGGCCTAAGGCACAGGCATATTTGGATAGAACGTCTATCACTGTTAAGATGTACTTAAAACCGCTGTTGTGTTTGGAGAACCAGTGCATACGGACCAAATCTGCCTGCCATTGCGCATCCACATCTGAAAGAATGGTCTTGGTTCTTTTAAAACGTATTCGAGCTGGTTTGTGTAAAGTGTAAGCATCCTGGTGTGAAAGCCAAGCTCCTATCTGTCTTCTATTTGAAGTTTTATGATGCTTTTTGGCCACTTGAAAAAGAAGATTGACCCCGTCAAAGCCCCCAACTTTCCTGGGGGTTTAACAGATTTTCTTTAACAGAGCCGTCTGTGGAGACATGACTCTTCCTGGGACTGTCTTTTACGAACACAAGTATCGAGGGGGACACGTTCATTCTGACACATTTAAATAAGTTTTATTAATCGCCTGGTTTAACACAATCTTTTACAGCCGCCTGAAACAAAGGACGCCATGACCCCTACCATGAGGGAGTCTGAGCTGGTTCATTCTTCCATTTTTGTCCTTTTCTGGATTTTCCTCTTGAGATCTGGGTCTCAGACAGGAGCAAAAACAGCTGATGCGCGATGGATTTACTCCCACAGGGCTACCGATGTGCAACTTCTCAAAGGCCTCTAGAAAGGCATCGTCGAGCTGTTGAGAGATTTTCAGACAAAAAACAGTGTAAGCACCCCACTGCCTGTTTTTAGATTTATGCAATGCCAGGTCGATTCCGAACCCCATTACACCCCCATGATCGACAGTCGCTTCTTAATCATTTATTTACCTGAGCGCCATCTTTCCCGTTCACCTTGTGACTCCCCCAAGCCACAATCGCCTTCCAACTTTAGGGCATGGACAATGAGAGGCTGTCACACTCACTGGGGTGCCTCACAAAGGTTTGGATTTTGGGGTCAGGTTCCGACGTAGCCATCAACGGTTGAGTCAAAGGGCCCTCCTCGGAACTGTCACTGCTGTAGCGCTTTCTCCACGCAACTCCAAAGGTCCTCGGAGCTAAAACAAAATCTGAAGGTCTCACGGGGGTGGTAAAGGAGTCCATGTTTCCTCTCAGCCTTTCCACAATTTCTAAAACATGTCTTCTTGGTAAGAGATGGCTTCCTCTGCCCAGCGCTGGGACTTATGGGGTGATGGTGCTGCACTCTGATTGGCAGAGGGCGTTGGGAGGAGTTCTTAGAGGGGTCACATGACCCTCTTCTGGACGGTTCACCCAATCCGAGAACCTGCCCCATTTTGGTCAAATCTCTTCTCGGGGCGGTCCTCTGCAGCCAAAACCCATCGCGATTGGTAGAAGGTGGTGGGAGGAGTTCTTAGAGGGGTCACACGAAGCACTTCCAGACGGGTCACCCCACCCCGGAACTCCCCCCAGTTGGTCAAATCTCCTCTCGGGGTGGTCCCCAGTGGCTGAAACCCCTCCTGATTGGTAGAAGGCGGTGGGAGGAATTCTTAGAGGGGTCACACAAACCACTTCCAGACAGATCACCCCACCCCGGAACTCCCCATGATTGGTCAAACCTCCTCTCGGGGTGGTTTCCAGTGGCTGAAACCCCTCCTGATTGGTAGAGGGTGGTGGGAGGAAATCTTAGAGGGGTCACACAAACCACTTCCAGACAGATCACCCCACCCCGGAACTCCCCATGATTGGTCAAACCTCCTCTCGGGGTGGTTTCCAGTGGCTGAAACCCCTCCTGATTGGTAGAGGGTGGTGGGAGGAATTCTCAGAGGGGTCACACGAACGACTTCCAGACAGGTCATCCTGCCCCGGAACTCCCCCTGATTGGTCAAATCTTCTCTTGGGGCGTTCCTATCAGGGCGAAACCCATCCCGATTGGTAGAGGACAATGGGAGGAGTTCTTAGAGGGGTCACATGACACACCTTGCTTCCGGTCATTTGTCCGCCTTGACCCTGGAAGTAATACCTCATGGCTTGGGACTTCCAGTGACCGGTGGGCAAGGCTTACAAGGGCCAAGGGTGGGGTTAATGTTTGATTGACGGTAGGGCCCTTATACTACTGGAGCGCCTTCTTCTGTTTGTCTCCGTTCCGCTTCAGTCCCCAAGCACTCGGCCAGGACAGATGTCACTTATGACCTCCGTTGCCACCAGCTGGACAGAGGGACTTGGGTCTTTCTTGAGGACCTGGAGAGCTGAAATGACACAGGACAACATGTTAGTATACAGACTGTCAAATCACAGCTAAGCGTGATCACAGAATCTTGAAGTACCAGAGCAGAATGATCACATGGTAAAATGTGAAACTAGGCTCAGTCCTTCTATTGGGGTGGAAAATACATGAGAGATGAATATGCCTCACTTTTCATATTGTCACCTGTGCCGGAAATAGCTGGAGACTTACTACCTCTGAATACCACGCTACAGAAGCTCTCCAATACAAAGAAAGCTTTAGCTTCCTCCATTGGCTTCCTTCCATGCTCCCAACAAGCGGGGAGACCCTGACTCGACCAGAAAGTCATCCATTCTGCTGTAAATGGAAGAAGGTCCATTGTTTCAATAGCTTCCACTTTTAAGTTTATTTTCCATCTCTATTCAGGAGCCACTGTCTGAGCTCCAATAACCCTGGCATTGAACAGAGGCCAGGTCCAAGCTGCTTTGTGCAGGATGCAGGGCACCTACTGGAAGAAAAATTGCTGGTGGGAAATTTGGGGTAGCAGAAAGTGGCTACAACTTCTCCTCACCTGGGGAGTCCACAGAGAGCCAATAAAGCCCAAAGAGTGGATAGCACTGGCTGCGGAGGGGGCCTTGCCAGGACAACCAGGAGATGCACGGACTCAAATCACACCCTCTGCAGCTTCCTCCTTCAGGGAAAATTAAAGCTGACTTTCTACTGGGCAAGAGTGAATTTGTCCTTTGACGTGTGGCTGATGCACTTTGCACCAGTGCTATCGGTTACAGCTGCTTGTCAGCTAAATTCCTTTAGAACTCACGGATGAGCAGAACTTCAGCTGTATTTATTACTTACACATAAGCAGATGTTCCAGGTCCAGCCATTTCATACGCTGCCTGTCTGTGTGTTCCAGGATGATGCCTAAATACACAATGGAAAACAAACAACAACAATAAAACCTTCCCTTGTTGAGTGCAAAGTGATATTAGCAGCCCCTAGACAGGTCTTTGGCCTCTCCTACTGTGGGCCTAAGGGTGAGCAGTGGGCAAGAGGATGCTAGTGCAGTTTAGAGTCCACACTGAAGAGAAGGAGAAAGACTTTTTTTTTTAAGAATGTTTACACAAAACCCATTTTCTTTAAAGAGTCTGTGTTCCTCTTGCCACTGCTGTCAGTTATTGGAGACATACTAAGCTAGTGTCTTGGTCTAGTGGTCTGAGCAAAGGACTGGGGCCAGGAATAAGTGAGTTCTAAGCAGGGATCCCACAAGGTGACTGATAGGTGAGACTTAGGGCACAACGCCTGCCTGTCTCACCTGGGTATGCTTGGGAGAAGAGGGCACAGGGCCAAAGCGGAGGAACCTTTTGCCTCCTTGACAAGGTGGTGTGGCCAGCAACCTGAAACAGCAGGCGCTGAGGGCAGGTGGGCTGCATGCCTCCCAATGATGAAGTAGTAGTGAAGAGCACTGAGCAACACTGTGGGTGGGTCTGCACTTTGAGCGAGGGAGATCACTCCCAGTTCAATGGGACAGGCCCACTCTAGCTCGGACAGCGCTCGCATGCTAAAATTAGAATGTAGCTAAAGCAGCACGAGCAGTGGGAGGAGCTAGCCACCTTGAGAATCGACTTTGGGGTTTGGATGGGATCATACTTGGGGTGCTTAAACTTCCTGCTGCTCCTGCCATCGCAGCTACTCTCTATTTTTAGCACTCAGGGCTAGTGCGGGTATGTCTCATCAAGCTGGGAATTAGACCCCCAGCTCCAAGTGTAAACATGCCCTACGAGACAGTGTCCCAGCCTTTACTACTAAATGACTGCACCATGCTTTCCCTGCAACAATCCCAAAGCACTTTATAGCAAGTCATGATTTCCTCCGACCACCACACTGGAGAGGTAGGGATATTAACATCCCCGTTTATGTATGGGAAGCTGAGGCACAGAGAGATTAATGGCAGCTCAGTGCTGCACAGTGGGATTTTCTTCTCTCTCCCTCAATGGGAATACCAAAAGGGACACTGGGCATCATCTCTCACCAGCTAACTTGGCTGCAACTGCCCGCATCTCTTCCCAGCTGCTACAGAAGTATGTGATGGTGTTTTTGTACAGGTTCTCCAGCAGCTCGGCATTCTCTTTGGCCTAGAGGAAATCAGGGACACATGAGCTCTCTCTGGCTAGAAGTGCCCTTTGACTGCCAGCACATGCTTTTACGAGCCACAGGTAAATCAGAGAAAGAACAGGTGACTGGGTGGACGTGGGAAAAATGGGGATCTGTGGCAGATTTACATTTTCCATCACCCTCAGTCATATATCCCACTCTGACCGTTATTTCCATTACCCATCACACATCTCTACACCACCACACGCCACTCCAGTCAAGAATCTCAGACACTTCAACAGCTCACTCACAAGGTGTCTGCAAATGTCCACCTGGAGCTCCTCAGGCTTCAGCTCAGCTGTGCTATCAAGGTGTTCATTCACTGCAGTTTGGAGCCTCTTCAGTCCCAAAAACGGGACACAGAGGTGAAACGTAGCTCTGCATTCCTGAAAAAAAGAAAGCGTGTCACACCATTTAATTGTTCCCTACTGAGTGCTATGGTCATTCAAAGGGAACTTATCTGCTTGCCTGCTCATCTATTCCAGGATAAAAAGGGATTCATCTGGATGTAATTGGCAGAAAACATGCGGGAATGACTAATAGAGGGGAGAGCTTCCACTGCAACCTGGAGGTAGCATCAATGTCTTTTTGGAACAGATCTACCTATGAAAGCTGCTTCACCAGGTCTCTCTTCTGTTCTGGGGAGGCAGGGGCCTGGGGTGCAGAGACAGACAGGAATAGAGAGCTGTTGGGCTCAGACCCATGACCTATCCTGGATTCTGGTGAGGCAGCCATGGAACAACCTGGCTGGAACTGACTCAGCAGGAGGGCAATGAACTATGGGGAGAATTTGGGCCTCCACAGCAGGCAGGAATAGCAGAGCTCCCCTGGCATTGGGAGGAAGATTCTTTTGGCTTAGTAAATAAGTCACTCTCGGTCTTACCACTGAAACCCTGGGGTTCGGGTCTTGCAGGTGCAGCAGAAGTGTGACCCAGCTCTGTCTAACCTGCTCGGCGAAATAGCCCTTCCATTTTCTTTTGGTCAGGCGGGCCAGGATGCCAAATAGGATAAAGGACAATAAACGAAGAGCATCGTCCTCCTACAGCCAAGAAAGCCCCACAAGTTAGTAACTAAGGGACAATCACATCACGTACCTCGCACAGCCATCTCTTCTATGCTAAAGTTGAGGGATTCCAACTACAGCTAGTCGGAAACACTTTCATGAACGAATTTTTGATTTGAATTTGCTGATTCATCAAACTATTTTAGTGACAGTTCCATTTTGATGAAATTCCTCCAGAAGCCAGGCAGGGGTCCTTAGAAACCTGCCTGCTGTCTTGACAGTGCACCCATTCAGCTCCTTGGAAGCCGATCTAGCAGGCTGACTGGGATCGTGGGCTTCCAAACCCACAGCGTCTGGGACCCTGGCTCTCAAATTTGCAACTCCCTGGCACTTCTAGCTCCCACAGTTTCCTGGGTTCCCAGCACCTGGGTTCCCAGCACCGAGAGCACACTGCCCGGATCCAAGGCTTTCAATAGAGCTCAGTTGAGAATAGTAATTCCGTTTCACAAAGAGTTTTGAAGTTTGGGGAGAGGGTGTCCCACAAATAGGAACAAAACCAAAATTTGAAATCTCAAAATTCTCTGCAGAAACGGAATCGTTCCAACCCTCTCACATAAAAATGGTATAGAGCAGGCCCAACACTCTCTATTGTACCTTGAAACCCCCTTTTCATGGTTATCTAGCTACCCAATCTAGTATTCAGACTTTCTTTGAGGTTCTCAGTGGCAAGAAAGAAGAACAGAAGGGGGAGACTGTGGAAGCAGGGATGTCATCCCCATCCTCCTAATGTTCTCCTCCTCCGTAAAACACCTCTCTTCCCTGGGGCCGAAACATCTCTTCTCTCTGACATGAGCAATGCCCAGGGAGTAAATGGAGTCTAATCAAGATCGCTTGAACTGGGGCTGGAGAGTTCTGGTCACATACGTTGTCAAAGTAGGTCCGGATCTCTTGGGTGAGGTCTCTGAAGGAAGAACCTATGTCCTTCTCTTTCAGCTCCTTCAGGACTTTGGCCACTGCTTTCATGCTCTCGCCAATGACTTCAGAACTGAAAGGGTCACTTAAGGCCCTGATCAGTATGACCATAAGAAACTTCTTGTGCTTTTTCACCTGGACAAAAATATGACATTAAAGAACACTGATCACTGATCACACTTCTAATACGTTTTCTTTAGCAGTTATGAAGCTGTGGGAATTTCATCTCCCCCTCCCACCCCCGGAGACCTATAGCTATATTTCAGACCAGGTTCAAGCTACAATGAGCCAAACTTGGTGCCATAATACACCTGTGTCATCCTATCATTAGATTCCTAGTTACTTAGATTCCAAGGCCAAAAGGAACCCTTGTGATTATCCGGCCTGACCTCCTGCATAACACTGAACTTCCCCGAAATAGTCTCTGTTGGAACTAGAGTGTATCTTTTAGAAAAACGTTCAATCTTAATTTTAAAATTGCTAGTGACAGAGAATCCACTACAACCCTTGGTAAATTGTTCCAATGGTTAATTAAAATTACCATTAAAAATCAATGCCTTATTACCAGTCTGAATTAGTCTAGCTTCATTTTCCCCCATTGAATCTTCTTATACCTTTGTTTGCTAATGGGAAGAACCCATTCTCAAAATGTGTTCCCCATGTGAGCAGTTATAGACTGTCCTCAAGTCACTCCTTAACCTTCTCTTTGTAAGGCTAAATAATAGATTGAGCTCCTTGAGTCTATCACTAGAGGTATCTTTTCCAATCCTTTGAGAATTCTTGTGACACCTCTGAATCCTCTCTAATTTATCAGCATCCTTCTTGAATTGTGGAGACCTGATCTGGACACAGCATTCCAGCAGTGCTCACATGAGCATCATATTCAGAGGGAAAAGAACTTCTTTACTCTTATTCAAGATTCCTCTCTTTATGCCTCTAAGGATCATTTCAGCCCTTTTGGCCACAACTTCGCATTGGGACACCTTATGTTCAACTGATTCTCTGCCATGACTCAAGTGGTTTTCAGCATCATTGCTTCTTGGGATAGAGTCTCTCATCCTGTAAGTAAGGCCTGCATTTTTTATTCCTAGATGGAGACATTTACACATGGTCATATTAAAGTGCACAGATTGTTTGCTTATGCCCAGCTTAGCAAAGGATCTAGCTTGCCCTGTATTGACTGCAAAGAGGTTACTCGGGTATGTGAGAGAGCAGAATTTGGCCTAGTGCATTGTGTGCAGCCTCTGTAAACTCCGAAGAACTATTTCCCTTGGTTTCTCTAGTTATGCTGCATTCTAGTCAGTATTCTCTCTTACCTTCTCAGGTGCCCCATAGACTAAATTTCCCAGGCCTCTTACAGCCATCTGCCGGACAATGCTGTTCCTATCCTGTGACCTTTCTTCCAAGATGTGTAAGACTGGCTTAAGGAACTTCTTCTCCCTGAGCATGGGATCACTCATTAGCTGAAAGAAAATCAACCTGTCCATTAGCCCCAATAGGATCATTAAGATTGGGAATAGAATTTGAGCAGACATGTCATACGCTAAAAACAACAAGGAGTCCTCCTACAGCCCCAGTCTTGAGGATACAGACAAATATGGCTACCCCTCTGATACTTGGCACATAATACACTGTAACTTTAGTATTCCACACAAATGAGAAAGGTCTACAAAACATGGAGCTTTCCTTTTGGGCACTAGAATAGGGATCCACTCACCTCTTGAGAGCCTCTTAGTGGCTGGGTATGGTATCACAGTCCTTTTCTCACCCCTGGTGCACCCTGCCAGCCGTCCTCAGTGAGCCTTCTGTGGCTCAGGCCTCTGGCTGAGTCCCAAAGTCCAAATGAACCCCTTCTGGGGTAGTCCAGAACAGTCCCATTGCCCTCACTTGGGTCTCCAGCCCCAACTCTGGGTCCTTTACATTCTGCCCTTTGTTCAAGCTCTCCATTAGCATTGTCCCCTCCATGGGGCTTATGCCACTGTTGGTGGTAGGGGAACCTGGGCCTGCCCCTAACTCTGGGTTCCAAACCATGGATCCTATAAACAGGAGCTAGGCACTTCTTGATTTCAGTTCATTGTCGCTTCTTCCTACCGGCCACTTTTAGCTTCACCCTCACCTCAGGGTTAAAGTTCTTCGGGACTCTCTTCCTGAAAACCCAGCTTAAGTAAAGGCTGCCAGAATCAAACTCTGGCTGTCCCCTGAATTTCTGTGGCCAGAGAGCAGCGCCCTTTCTTGCCCCTCCAGTTCCTGCCAGGAACTGACCTGCTAAGGCCCTTCAGCTCCTTTTAGCCGAGCCTCATGGGCTCGGATTGGCTGCTTTCATGAAGCCTCTCTAGACAGACCCAGATTGGGGGCTCTTTTCCTGGGGCAGGGTGTAGTAGGACCACGGGGCCTCTTGTAAGGAGCCTCAAAGCTCAGGTACAGCCCATCACAGGCACAGAGAGGTTGTTTTTCTTAGAAGCGGATGAGCCCCGAAGATAGTTCTTAGCATAAGTGGGAAATATGATGCAGATGTTGGAGGAAGGCTGTGGAAAGGGAGGATGCTGCGGCAGGTATCACACTAGCCTAGGACTTAGGAGACCCAGGTTCCATTTCCTGCTCCCTCAAAGACTTCCTGTGTGACCTTGGGCAAGTCACTTAGCCCTTCTGTGCATCAGTTCCCTGCCTGTAAAATAGGAAACATAGTCCTTCCCTACCTCGCAGGAGTGTGGTGGGGATACAGACATTAAAGAGTTTGGAGGTACTCAGATACTAGAGTAATGAGAACCTAAGATAGACATTAATGTAGTTGTAGGTTGCTTGGTTGGTAGTATTAGGACACTAGGTTCATTCAGAAGATCTGCTGAGCGAAACCAAAATCAGGAGCTGTTGGTTAGGATCAGCACTAGGACTTGGCAGAAGAGTCCAGTCATCCAAACTCTGTCTGTATCTCTCTCAGCCAGCACCTGTGGTTGTGTAGCTAGTATAGGCAATGACGGCAATAAAAACAAAGAGAGAGAAGGACTCAGAAAGGTATCGTGAAGTTCCTGGTGAGGTTTCCATATAAAGGAGGACCTATTCTACTGTCTAAAATGACAATTACTCCTATGAACAGAACTGTACAACTCCCGAAAGAAAGGCAGACAACAGTCTAATGGTGAAACTACTCTTCAGGGCCCTGTGTCTTACCTGGGCAAGGAAAGCTGTGCTGGTGACTCGGTGGTTTTCTGTGGGGGAATTCACCCAGGGGAGGAGGCTCTGTATGATCTCAGGTGTTATGAGTCCAGATCTTAGCAGAAGCCTGGAAGACAAAAGAAACCGCTCATGGGCTAGATTGCACACTTCAAAAAAACTCAGCTGCTCTGAGCATACAGCTCTGATATCTAGGAGTAGGAGCTGTGTGTTTCCACCCAGGACACCCCCCCACCCACCCACAAAGCTATAAACGGGAGGTTCCCTCTCAGCCACTCTATTGGCTACTGATTCCCAAGGATAAAATGATGCCTCCTAGATCTCTTACCTCACCAGCAGACACACTCCCTCATGGTGAGTCTTGGGGTTTTCCAGAAGAATCCAAGTTCTCTGCTTCCTGAGCGCTCTCACCAGTCTCTCATTCCCACCCTTGAAAAGCACAGACTCGAATGCTTTGATAGAAAGCCTGGGGAAAGAGAGGCACAGAACTGCAGCAATCAGGAGGAAGGTGCAGCTTGAACAGAGAGTCAGGAAGCCCCGGCTACTTCTCAGGTCTGCTGTTCAATCGGCAGTTCATCCATTGGCAATGTCCTGGACACCAGTGTCCCTGGAAGGACTTGATGCTGGGAGGTAAGTTTCAGTCTCATACATCTCATAGGACTAGTTTTGCTAGGGACAAAATTTTGCAGTCCTTTTTCTCTTTCTGCAAGGACTATGGGCACTAGCAGAGTAAAGTGATATGGAAAAGGTACATGATCAGGACCCATAAACGGGGGGCATCGAGTGTGGTGATCACTAATGGACATTCTGGGGTCATATCTCCAGATATGAGGTGACAGAGTGCTGAGGGTTTGCACTTGAGTCAGCACTCTGGTCACTATTCCTACTAATTCCGTTCCTCACAGAAGGACTAATTGGATAGAGGTGTACCTGATTACAAGGTCAGATTGGGGCTAGTGAGTCAAGGAACCAATCATTCCATTAACAGGGAAACTGTGTAAAAGGACATGGGCAGGAGCCCTTTGAGGGGAACAGGCAGAGAAAGAAACTTGGGTGACCAGATGTCCTGATACTTGGGGCTTTATCTTATACAGATGCCTATTCCCTCCCCCCCACCCCACAGCCCTACCCCCATCCTGATTTTTCACACTTGCTGTCTGGTCACCCTAAGAGAAACAGAAAGACAAAAAGCTAGGAGAGCCTGACAAAGTGAGGTCTCTGAGTGGAAACACCTTACCCCCCACCCGACTTTTGGAGAAGAGTTTAGAAAGTTGAGATACAATATAAAGGTGCTATGTATTGGTAGGGGGATTAAATAGACTATATGTTGGTGCTTAGAAGGAAAAAAGTCTCAACACGGTCTGTGTTTGTGGAAGATGTGGGGATGCAACTCCCCTCTCTGTCACAGCTGGGGGCTCATCAGGGATTTCCCTGTTATCTGTGCAAATGGAGAGCCTGTTGGAGAAGCCGGTGTAGAGGTTTGGCAGTCTGGTGATGGAGGGAACACTGAAACAAGTGATGAAGCAGCAAAGAGAAGTGTGGAACAGGGGTTCTCAACCTTTCTGTTTCTGAGCCTCCCCCCACCCTCAACATGCTAGAAATACTCCATGGCCCAGTTCCAGGCCTCTGCCCTGCCAGGCATCAGAGTTTGGGGCTCCTGGCTCTGGATTAACCCCACAGGGTGCAGGGGCTCAGGGCTTTAGTGCAGGTGCTGGGCCTCAGGGCTCCAGCCCGGCTGGGCTCAAAGCTTCAGCTTTCTGCCCTGAGCCCCAGCTAGTCTAAAGCCAACCTTGCTTGGCAGACCCGCTAAAACCGGCCCGGTTGAGAACTGCTGGTGTAGAACAGTGGTCTCCAAACGTTTTGGCTCACGCACCCCCAGGGTGACCTGCCGCAGACGCGACACCGATGGTAGACCTACCGCAGGCGGGCCGCCAAAGGGGAGCACCAGCTTTGGACGTGCAGAGCTGCCGCCGAAGGAAAAAAACGGCAGAGTGCTGTCCAGCGGCGCTACTAATGCCACGCTCCCCCCGGGATCATCCCGTGCACCCCAGTTTGGAGACCACTGGTGTAGAAGACCCGACAGACCTTCCAACAATCCCACCAGGCAGAAAAACAGCCTTTCCTTGCCTGGTAGGTTTAACAGCAAAAGAGCCATCAGGAATTTATACGGGAGCAAGCCCAGGTCTGGCAACAACTCCTCCAAAGTTTGGTGAGTCCTGTGACAGGAAATGGAAACCAGGAACAGGAGATCAGACTGTAAAATGGGACCTGTGGACAACCCCGATGTGTTTTTGGTTACTCTTCAAGGAGCAGCAGTGAGACCTCCTAGGGACAGAACAATGTGGGCCCTTCAACTGACACCCTATTTAACCGGGGAAGCACATACAGGGCTTTTAGTGATGAGCAGGCAAGAGATTATGACATGATTAAGGCAGCCATGCTGGACGAGGTGGGGCCTGTCCACAGAAAAGTACTGCCAGAAATGTAGAGTTGAAAGATGGATTGAGGGATTATGCCTCTGTGCATTTGGACAGGAATTAAAAGATTGGGCCACTCAGTGGTAAGGCCAGATACTCAGACTGTGGGGGAGATCATGGACTGCATGATTCTGGAAGTTTCTTCAGAGTCTCCCTGAGCATATCCGAGGATGGGTTCTGTGGCGCCAGCCAGTTCATCTGGACCCCACAGTTAAAGTGAGAGGAATTTACAGAGGCGGACATTCCCAGAGTGAGTCAGTGGTTTAAGGGACTAGATCTGAGAAGGACCAGAGTGCCTACAGCTGGGAAGGGCAGCAAGAAGAAGAGGGAGGAGCCTCAAGGAACTGTAGTGGGAGCTTGGCCTACAGTGTGCTTCCGACATGGACGTGAAGGACATCTAAAAAGAGACTGTCCTAAAATGGACTGTGGGTTTGCCCAGTTTTGTGGTTGGGACAAGACTCCCAGGTAGGAAAGAAAAAAGAAAGTACCTACCGTATCGGTCTGGGTAGGGAGGAGCCACCAAAGGGACTAATGGACACAGCTTCATCCTGTTTGCTAATCAGGCAGGAGTTAGTGAAACCCCACTGGATACTTCCCAGAGGTAGGATCAAAACTGAATACCAGGTCCATGGGGACAAGAAATTCTGCCCAGTGTCCATGGGACAAGAAATTCTGCCCAATTTTAAGGACTCTGAAAATTAAGGGGAAGTTTAGGCAGAAACATGTAGCGGTAGTGGATGGATTGCCCCACTGCCTTCTACTGGGCATGGACTGGAATCCCTTTCTAACAGGAACACCAAGGCAGGTATGGAGGCCCAGGAGGGTGGAAATAAAACCTGAAGGGCCAGGTAAAGAGGAAATATATGTAAAGGGTCTGGAGAAACCTAGACACAAAAGTATAGACAAGAGGGAGGAGAAAGAAAAGAAAGGTCAAGCGTAAAGGTGACTTAAGATCATCCGTTGGGGTCAAACAGTCATCAGAGCCCTTACCACCAGGATCTCAGGAGCAGGCATCCCTAGAACACTTTGGAGGGACTCGGAGCAGTCTGTGTCCATGGAAGAGGCCGGGGCACAGCCTACCACCCCGTCACATATAGGTACCTAAAATGGGCCTGCACATGGGCCAACAGCATGAGCAGAATCTATACTCGTGTCTGCAGCGCCAGCAATCACATAGCTAGGTACCCATCCATCTGAACAAATTCAAGTTTTGTGGACAAAACTGAGGCACCCATCTTGAAAACCTGACCCACTGTGGCCACAACCTAAGATCAGCCTTACTGGGCCAGTCCAATGGTCCATCTAGTCCAGTACACTCTCTTCCAACAGTGGTCAATGCCAGCTTCTTCAGCAGGAATGAACAGAACAGGGCAATCATGAAATGATCCAATCCCTGTTGTCCAGTCTCAGTTTCTGGCGGTCAGAGGCCTAGGGACACCCAGAGCTTGGGGTTGCATCCCTGACCATCTTGCCTAATAGCCATTGATGGACCTGTTCTCCATGAACTTATCTAAGTCTTTTTTTTAAAAAAGCCCAGTTATACTTTTGGCCTTCACAACATCCCTTGGCAATGAGTTCCACAGGTTGACCGTGTGTTGTGTGAAATAGTACTTCCTTATGTTTATTTGATACGTGCTGCCCATCCGTGAAGAGAGCTGAGATCCTGGTTTCCTAGGAAAATTCAGAGACATTATAAAACCATGAAGTCTGTAATTTGAGCACCTTGTTGGCATGGAATAAAGAAACACAACAAGAAGAGAAACTAATCATGTTGTGAGATTGGTGGGAAATGTACATTAATGTGCTACCAGAGCTGAAGTCAACTGAGGACTCAGGAATCTTAGTGTTAACTGGCGAGGGGCACAGAGTGGGTGCCGAGGGACCTGGTACGTACATTCTAGTTCACTAAAAGATTGCCCCATGAGTCTCAAATAAAAGCCCATGTCACCAATATCATTGTGAAATGCATGTACAGATGCTGTGTAAAGAGTCATGGATATGCATTGAAAATTACATTCTTAGGATCTGTGTCTCGGGACTAATCACCAGGAAAGGTGACAAAATGGTTTTCTTTCAGGCAAGAAATGTTTATCCATCTGTTTGTTTACATGTGAACCCTACATGCTTAATGTACATTCAGTTGAGAAGGACTGTGAGAACTTTAAAGAAAGAAAAATAGCAGGAAGTAGACAGGGGGTGGGGACCCAATTTGGGGGTACACATCAAAGGTTTGCTCTAGTCTATTTGGGGGACATCTTTCACTTCGGAAGTAGATGGACTGCGAGTTTGCTTCATGAAAGAGGGGTCGCAATCAGGCTTGGTTGAGAACTTTGGGTGAGAAACATCTTTAGACAGGAGGTTAACCTCTTGGTTAAGTTTAGTTTCTAGGAGCAAGTTATGATTTCATTTGAAATGTAACCATTTTTTGCTTGCATTCTTACTGACGGTCACTGGAATCTCTGTTCTTTGATAATCTCCCTTCTTGTTTTCACTAGAAATATATCTAAGTGCTGTGTGTTTTGCAGTACAGAGTCTAAGTATCGAGTACAGAGTCTAAAGAAGAAGTAATAAACGGGTGTGTAGTGTTCCATTGGGAACAGCAGACCTGACAATTCTGTGGGAGTTCAGTGGATAAAGGGCTGGACACTATACGGAATGGTCAGAGGACTCGGGGGTGGGTGTGTGCCTGTCATTAACCTGTACAAAGAGACTGAGGTCTGAGGAGGCCTGGGTGGCAGTGTTTGTTTTGCCAGAGCCTGGTCGTTTTAGGGAACTGACCCACAGCAGGGACAGACAAGACTTCCTCACTTCAAGGGCACGTGGTGGTAAGGTGCCTCATAACCCTGGGAACTCCTGGGGAGCGTCACACAACTCTCCTGGAATTCTCTTGGTTTCTCTCCCTTCCTTCTAATTACCGGCAAGGGTTGCCCTCAGTAAGTTGTAGCCCTTTTCGGATTTCTCTCGGGCTGCTTCTCGTTGGCAAAGGCAGCTTTTGTCCGAGGGTTTGGCTGACCTGCTGCAGGAGAAGAGGAAACAACTCTGGGAGCAGTTCCCGCACAGCTTTGCTCGACTGCAGGGCTGACACCACCTCAAAGATGGCACATGTTGCCTGAAAGGAGAGCATGGTAAAAAAGGAGATCTCTTCCCAACACCATCACACCCTCTCTCCCCGTCTGATATCTGCTGTACGAAATTCTCCCTTCTGCCAGTAACTTGAATGACAGCGAGCAACTTGCTTAACTCGTGGCTCACTTTCCCACATCTGTACAAATGTGTATGACCTCCCAAGGCATGCTGTGAGTCCAAAGGAAGATTTGCAAAGAAACCTGCTCCAAAGACTTTCTAATGGCCAGATAGTATGAAGTAAATCAGTAACGTATCTAAAGCTGCCGTATTTGTTCCACAGGCAGCAGAGCTGGACTCAGGGAAACAGTCCATCAGAGGAGAAGTGCCCACACAGCAATATTATACCACACTTCCAGCTTTCCATCAGCAGGATTATCGCAGGGCACAGGAAAGCCTGAAAGACGTGTCTGCCATCTAACTTACTAAGAGAGGTTCAGCAGCTGCCAAATGCCTGTCAATTTCGGTCTCTGAGGTGATGCTGCCTTCTGTTCTTGTTGGAGTCTTTATCTTCTCCATTAGGGCTTGAGTGGCAAGCAAGGGGTCTCCCCCCAGAGATCTCCACTGCTCAGCGGTGTCACTGCAGTTTAACAGAAGTTACAGGTGAGCCCTGGACACTTTTGTGGCTCACCCTGAATGTGTCATATTTTAGCAAAGACCAAATGTTCTCCTTGCCTATGATGAGAGAGTTAGGAGTCCTGTCCTCCTTTAATGCTCCTCATGTTTAAATATTGAGTTTCCAGTTACAGAACTAAGTTAAGTGACCTAGTCCTCCTGCAGCCTAACCATTAATACTAGACTTCAGAAGGACAGGACACAGAGCGCCAACCTCACTTCCTCTTTTCTCCACTTCCCAGTCAATATGGAATCATGAGCATGTGGCTCCCAAAGAGCTAGGGTTTGGAAGGCAAGTGGATGAAAGAAAAGCCAGATTCCTACTAGATGGACATACAACTTTGAGAACGAATGTTCATGGCCATCCTAGGTCCCCTTCACAAATGGCGTCCCTACCCTCTGTTTGCCAGAAGCTGGGACTGGGCAACAGGGGATAGATCACTTGACAATGACCTGTTGTGTTCATTTCCTTTGGGGCATGTGGCACTGGTCACGGTCGCAAGACAGACTACTGGGCTAGATGGCCTTTTGGTCTGACCCAGTATGGCTGTTCTTATGGTCTTAGATTCCAGCACTGATAACTGATACCTCAGTTAGGGATCTTGAAATGAAATGATGGATATGCTTCCAGTCCACTTTTAAGTACCAAGGATGGCAACTCTGCTCTAGCAGCCACACCCTCACTGATACCAAGCAGAGGTCTGATGATAATATTGGCCCTAGTCTTTGCAATCAGCCAGGGATTTGCACCTGAAGCTGTCATGCTACCAGGAAACCAACAGCCACTGCTCATTTCCAGAGTGAGCTCAATTCAGGCGTCTAGAGAGGTAGATGTTTCCAACAATACACTCCAGTTATACCAGTAAAGATAGATCTTTAGGATGTCAAAGGAGCTATTCATGAATGGAAACAGAATGACACTTAATTTCTCTCCGCACCCCACCTTAACATGTTCTTGGACCTTCCTGCAGAAAGAGCCAGGCTATTAACCCTTAGGAATGATCCCAAACTGTTTGCGGCTTAAATGAAGCCCTACATCTCCTAGTAAAGCTGTGGGATCCATGTTTTACCAAGATGAATGCAATAGGTAGCGGTTTATACCTGTCCATCGGCAGACGTTTGCTGAGGAGGCTGGAGATCACTGCCTCTTGGTGATGGTGAGCTAGAATGGACACTGCCTCCACCAGGAACTGCCTCTAGCTGCCCTCCTGGATAGTAGGCATGTGGCGATATAGTATAGCCAGGATATCTGGCACCTGGAAGGAACAAAACCAGAAAGAAATGTCCCTTTTTCTTTCTCTCCATTCACTCTACAGAATCAAAACCTTTATTTAGCCATTTGCTGCTTTTTTAGAAATGCCTCACTTCAAGAAGCAAATGTTCAAATACGTCTGCGTAACTTGAACCCACACAAATTGCCCACACACGGCTGTAAAAATTAACACTGACACACACATAGACATACCAGGTAATTTAATGTGGTGGTGCCCAGCTATGCATTACATAAACCAGTTCACATGCACAAAAGGTGGCTTTGCTTGCCCAGATTTTACAGGTGTGATTTAAGCAGCCAAATCTGACCATTTCCCTCGAAGAATGCAGAGCTCATCAACAACCACAAGCACAAAATATGCAAGTGCTTTAAAGACAGTGTGTAAATGCCTGGGACTGTCAACAGGTGACTACCTCTCATATTCATTCCTAGCCCTTCACATCTTCAAAACACTGTGCAAACATGGCAGTTCTGCTGCGAGGGTTCCCTGTCCTGAGGCCTTTCACCAGCCTTGTTAGAAGATTTGTGGAGTGCTCCTTTCATCTAGCCCTGATGTACTGGGCTCCAGAATAAGGCATATAAATAGTGGATCCCAAAGACACTAGAGTTTTCTCCCTCCTTCCTTCTCTTCTTAAAGGGTAGGTCTACACAGCAAAAAAATCCCACAGCACTGAGTTTCAGAGCTCAGATCAACCTGGGCCTGTGGGGCTTGCACGATGGGGCTAAAAGTGGAGCTGTTCCTGCTCGGGCTGGAGGCCAGGCTCAGAAACCTGGCAAGAGGGTGGCAATAGCCCAGTGCTCTTTTTAATCCATGTAGCCCTTAGCCATAGGCCTCCTAATACCTGGAGGTCTCCAAGTGCCAGTCATTCTGTCTTCTTGTATTTTCCCTAGAGTCTGTTTTCTCAAGCCTTTCTTGGCTGAATACTGTGGCAACAAGCTAGACCAATAAAGAACCAACCATCTTCCTTTTCCCTTGGATTATCTCGGTCTACTGCTATTGATTCTGCCATTGCCTATCTTAGGGTAGGAACAGAGATGGAATCGACTCTATGTCCGAGGGGGAGAAACAGCAAGATTTTTCTTCCTTACACATGAGGGCAAAGATCAAAAAGCCTAGAGTTTAGGCAGAAAAGCTCTCCAGTTCCCAGTTTTACCTTGTCCAGCATGGCATCTCCACACTCCTTCAGGATGATCTTCATCCATAGTCCAGCTGCCGTGGCACAGGTGGGGCTAGCAGACAGCAGACCACCCAATGTGGCCGCAATAAAGTCTGTGGCCTGTTCGGAGGGAAAGTACTCACTAACAACCTGGGAACAAATCAAAAACAGGAGAGACCGCAATGATGTTTGGCTCCAGCACTTTTAAAAATGGAAAAAAAGATATACCTGCATCAGCAAATGGTGAATTAGCCTCCTGTCTAGCTCGCCATTTGGGATTACAATTCTCTCTCTAGTCTATAGACTACATTTTTGTATTCTACACTAATGATATCAGGTTAGAGGCAAAGACTCTGTTGCATAGTTAGCACAACATTGTACTGGATAGGCAGGAGGTAAGTTTCCCTTTGTAGTCTCTTACATACACTGCATCTTTTTACAGCATATAGAAGTCAGTCAAGAGAGGCATGCACACAAATATCGGCGAAGGCAAACCCACAAGGTGACGGAATGAATCCTGGGTGGTTTCTCAGCTTGATGTTCCACTAACACAGTTTTTCTCCTGGATGGCTGGATGGCAGGGCCGGCTCCAGGCACCTGCCGAGGAAGCTCGTGCTTGGGGCGGCAGATTGCAAGGGGCCGTGTTCCGGCCAATCTTAGGGCGGCATGGGGGCTCTTTTATTTCATTATTTTTTGTGCTTCACCGCTCCGGATCAGTGAAAAAGCAAGAGCTGGCCCTGCTGGATAGGTACATGCGTGTGCATCCGCGTGCGCATTTTCATGGGCGTGCAACGTTCTGTGGAATCTGGTTTTTACGTGGCATTCAGAGCACACATCTATGAAAAGCATCTTGCTGGTTACTAGCAGCCAACGCCCCGCTCCCACAGCTCGCTCCGAGTACGGAAAGGCATCATGAAAGAGCAAATGTCAAATGAACGGTGCCCGGTCACTCGCACATCCGCACAAGCTTTTTGAGTCCGTTACCCTGGCCATTTTGGAAGATGCCTGAAACAGAGCCTCGGGGTCTGGAGCTCTTAGTGCTTCACGGAGACATCTCAGCTCCTCCTCTGCTGAGCCCAGGTTTATGGACTGGCCTGGAGTGGAGAAAAGGAGAAAAAGTACTGTAAGGATTAAGGAAACTGAATCCCTACTGCATGGATCTTCATACGGGAGGATCCATGTGCTATGTTGTCATCAGCATAGTGTAAAATCTTGGTCCCACTGAAGTCAATGGCAAAACTCCTGTTGACTGGAATGGAGTCGGGATTACACCCGAAAATGTCTGAACGTTAACAGTAGTGGTATGTTATTGTGAATGATCCAGGATTGAACAAGCACTGTATTCAGCTTGGAGCAGCTTTGTGTGTGTGTCTGGTTGCAGCAGTCTCTCTGCTCTCACTATTTACATCTAAGCTCCTATTCAAGTACAACTCATGCAGGTAGATCAGAGGTTCCAGTTTAGAGGTGAATCCCTCCACCAAACTCTCCTTGTAAAAGAGACGGGGATAGACAAAAAACTTTGGCAAGAAACCCAGGCTCATCATCAGTCACTTCTAAACAATGCTGGGATTACTATGTTGTACATTCAAAGGTTGGAGTCCCTTATTCTGTTTCTGAATCACCAACACTGTTTTTAGGACTGATTAAGAATCATTGGAAATAGGATGACCAGGGGTCCCGATTTTATAGGGACAGTCCCCATTTTGGGGTCTTTTTCTTAGATAGACTCCTCTTACCCCCCACCCCCTGTCCCGAGGTTTCACATTTGCTGTCTGGTCACCCTCATTGGAAATGGCCTTAAACGATAACCAAGCTCTATCCCTTAACATCTAACCATTAGGTGAAAAGAATATCCTACTCTTTCACAAAGGGGAAAAATGGCCTCTACTTACTCCAGTAGCTCTGAAGGCTCATGACAGAGGGCTGCTGGAAGAACTTTTTGTTTACGGAATTATTCCAGGAAACCCCTCCAATCCAGCCAGTGGCAGGGTAAAGAGAATGAAAATGTTTAGTACCAAGGGCTTGTCTCCATGGCGATATTCAAGAAAGCTAATCCCCATTCATTTTCAAAATGCATTAGTTAAACTTCATTCAACACCTGTGGGGACACACTTATTTAGAATTAAAGTGGCCTTCATTCAGGTTAGTTTCATTCATGGAATTCACTCCAATTAATAAGGCCCATTTTAATTCAGAATCAGAGCATCCACACATGTGTTTAATGCCATTTACCTCATGCACTTGAAATGTACACCTTTAGTTCATTTGGATTAACTTTCCTTACTGTCCCTGTGTAGACAAGCCCTAAGGAATTTAGCCCTTATCTACCTGTATGCAGACCATTTATTAGTTGTACAGTTCCCAAAAGTGTGCTAGGCTCTTTACATATCAGAATCTACTCTTCTAATGAGGTATTTACAAGATGCCCACCATTCTGTTATCTAAGCGAGAACAGACAGGACAGAAAGAACTAGATAGGCAGACAAATGGACATTACAACAGCGAAAGAAGGTGAAGAATTCCTTATACCTGCTAATGGTCTCCTCACCTTGTATACAGAGAAGGCAGCGGATACAGTCAACCACCCACTGACGGGACGTGGCCAGCGAATCACAGCTGTATGGTGCTATTAGTCCAATCAGAGATCCAAACTGATCAAAAGTTCCCTGAGTCTAATGAAAAAAGAACAAAGAACGAAGAATGAATGGTCTCCAGTTGGACTAGACTTCACTTGCCATGCTTATTGTTCAGACCAGTCAGCTCTGTGTTTTTTGGGGAACCAGGGCACAGTATCTAGCCTGTCTGACTCATGAAAGACACCCCCCGCCCCCACCAGTCTCTGAACCAAAACCCATCAGAGAAAAGGCTTGCAGAGAACAATGAAGGGTGTTGGGAGACACACCTACACCCCTCCTGAGAAGGGTGACAAGATTAAGACATCTCCATTTGCATACAGAATGAAGAACAGAGACAACTCCCCTAGCCTCATCTGCATGAAAGATGGGATAGGAATTAGCATGAAGAATGAGGAACAGAGAACCGCACTGAACTCTGGGACCAGAAAAGCAGGGACGCATTGCATCATGGGAATCCCTGCTCCAGATGCTAATGAACCTATGCCTGCACACACCTAGCTCAGCAATTATCAGACCAATTCTAGTAATAAATCTTTATTATCCTAAAATACTGAAGCAGCCTAGTTGCCTTGTGAGCTCCCTGGAAAAAACCACCACCCATAGCCAAGAGTGATCAGCTCCTATTGTCTAGCCTAAAGAAAACCCTTGAAAACCCATTAGTTTACCCATAAACAAATCTAGTGTTCTCCCTTGAACCATTGTATTTTCTCTACAAAACCCCCTACCTATGCCCAAGTAAGGGTTCTGATGTATAGACCCAAACTCTGCATCAGTTCCACTGGGATTCCATCTCCTGACTGGTTTCAGAGTAACAGCCGTGTTAGTCTGTATTCGCAAAAAGAAAAGGAGGACTTGTGGCACCTTAGAGACTAACCAATTTATTAGAGCATAAGCTTTCGTGAGCTACAGCTCACTTCCTCAGATGCATATCGTGGAAACTGCAGCAGGCTTTATATATACACAGAGAATATGAAACAATACCTATTCCCACCCCACTGTCCTGCTGGTAATAGCTTATCTAAAGTGATTTCCAGCACAAATCCAGGTTTTCTCACCCTCCACCCCCCCACACAAATTCACTCTCCTGCTGGTGATAGCCCATCCAAAGTGACAACTTTTACACAATGTGCATGACAATCAAGCTGGGCTATTTCCTGCATAAATCCAGGTTCTCACATCCTCCCCACCCCCATACACACACAAACTCACTCTCCTGCTGGTAATAGCTCATCCAAACTGACCGCTCTTCAAGTTAAAATCCAAGTTAAACCAGAACATCGGGGGGGGAGGGGTAGGAAAAAACAAGAGGAAACAGGCTACCTGACTGATTGTGCTGGGGGCTCTGCCTGTCTCCAGCACTCAGGACCCTGAGCTACCACCATTACCTGGGAACCCCACCCAGTTCAAGCCTCATGGAGTGGATGAGATTCCCGCCCCCCCTCGCCCCTCCGTTTTCTTTTCTTCCTCAGGTATTAACCTTTCAAATGTAACCATTATATTTGTTTAGCCCTCCTTGTGTAGTTATCACTATGATTCAATAAATAACTTTTATGGTTCAGCTGGTTGCTTCTCTCTCCCTCTCTCTCGCTCTCCAAATTTTACTCTGTATTTTCCACTTTCCCCATTTACTCTGCAGCAACCCTTCTTTTACCTAAGCTAAAGGTCCCGGTAGCGCCCAAAAATACTGTGGGGTTTGCTCATGAAGTGGGTTACTACCAGTACAATTGTAATGTGGAAGTGGGATAGGGATGTGTTAAACTTGGGGCACATAAGAGGGGAGCAGCTGAAAGTGCTGCTTAACCCAGCCCATTGAGTACAGGGACATATGAGAGGATCAGCTGGAGAGGGCTGATTGACCTGGTCCGCTCAGACTTGCTCTGCTAGTGTGAGCGTACGTGCGTGCGTGTTTATCTAGTTCTAGGGCTGGAGGAACCCAGCCCTGGGGAACCGAGGGCCTGCAGGGTAGCTCCATTGGGAGGGCACTTGCAGAAGGAAGGAGTAGAGCTCCCTATGAACACACAAGTGACATAAGCAGCACATCAATATAATTACAGACACCCTCCCCAAGAAGAGTAACCCTAATCAATGAGCCTACCCCACAGTAACAGGCACATCTGGTAACATTGTGCCCCTGATTCCTGTACTGTACTGGGTAATGCACATTGAAAAACATAATCCCAATTGTACATAGAAATGGATGGGGTCTAAATTAGCTGTTATCACTCAAGAAAGAGACCTCAGAGTAATTGTGTACAGTTCCCTGAAAGCATCCGCTCAACATGCAGTCAAAAAAGCTAACAACATGTTAGGAACCCTTAGGAAAGGGATCGATAAGAAGACAGCAAATATCATTATGCCACGATAGGAATCTACAGGACCCCCACACCTTGAATACTGCGTGCAGTTTTGGTCATCTCATCTCAAAAAAGATGTGTTAGAATGGGAAGAAATACGGAGAAGAGCAACAAAAATTAGGCCTATGGGATAACTTCTCACCCAAGGGAGATTAAAAAAAGAGCGACGTTTCAGCTTGGAAAAGAGACGACTCAGAGGGAATATGCTAGAGGTCTATAAAATCATGACTGGTGTAGAGAAAGTCAATAAGGAAGTGTTATTTAGCCCTTCACCTAACACAAGATTGAGGGGTCCCCCAATGAAATTAATAGGCAGCAGGTTTAAAACAAACTAAAGGAAGCATATCTTCACACAATGCAGTCAGAAGACAGGATACTGGGCCAGATGAACCATTCTTTTGCGGGAGGCAGGTTAGCCATTCTTATGTTTTATGTTCTTAGCTGGTTAAATAGAAATTTTCCTTTACCACCCTGGGAGCATAAGAACCAAGAATGCATTTGTGACACTGGCAGACCAGGCAACCTGGGTATGACCCATAATAACTTAACAAGAGGCACTTCCACTGTATCAAGACAGTTCACTTGCATGTGAATTTCAAAGAGATGGATTAGACTAGCAATCCTCAACTCATTCAAAAATGAACAATAGATGCTAAGTCTATTTGTCTGTGTTGATCTATACGCGGTTAGAAGTTTCACAATGTAACCAAATTAGCTTGTCGATGCTCATTCCCTTTCAGGTCCTCATTATGTATGCAAGGTGTTCAGTTAACCTTAAAATCAAAGATGTAAGATACTGCAGGAAACTAATAATTTCTACATTGTCTTCAGCTTAACTCTCTGTGTTATAATGGAAGAACAGCTAATCACCTTATGCGAATGAGTAACTAGTTTACTGTGTATGCACAGGAAATAGAAGATTAGCTTCAAAGCAAAGTACAGGAGGCGATCTGCATTGCCTAGTCTTTCTCGGGGGAAGGTCCTGATGTAACCATTTTTGTGAGCTAGGCTTGTCAGCCTGCTAGAATAGCTAGAAAAGAGAAGGCTCGGGCCTCATCCTGTCATCTTTAGTCTGCTGAAACTTTGAACAGGGAAAGTGTAAGCCATAGGACAGAGAGCTTCCAAATCACCATTTGAAAGAACCTGGAAAATGCATGGAAAAACTAACAGTCTTTACATCTAAGCTGCCTTTGGATTCTGATCTGTTGGGAAGATTCCAGAGAGACTTGTACAAGCCAGCAGTTTATTCCATCACTGTTGTGATCCTGAGCTATGAACATTGACAGTCACTTGTATGGATATTGATCTTTTAACCATTTGTAACTCTCTTCTTTCTTTTAAGAAGAAATCTTCAATTTCGTTATTAAGGATTGGCTGGCAGCATGCTATTTGGGAAAGACCTGAGATTCACCTTGACCTGGGGATAAGCATCTGGTCCTTTATGATGGGTGAACCTCACATATGGTGAATCAGGTTTTCAGTAACCCCTCACTATATTAGACTGGGCTGTTTAGATGGGAGACTAGGTCTGGAATGCCAAAAGGGACCGTGTTTGGCATTTTGTAAACTAGGGTGGAAGCTCTTTTACTGTTGAGTTGGTGCATGTAATTCTAGAATAAGCCATCAGTTTGGGGGATTGTCTGCCCTCTACTTCTTGCAGTCTGCCCAGAGTGTGGTCACAGCATTGTTGTGTAAACCTCTCTCTTATGGAAGCAGACGGATCTTAGTCACTTTGAGATCCCAGCTGCTGCCCTGGAAGCTTTTTTCATGCATTTGCGTTGAGTGTCAGATCGGATATAAGCAGGGAAGTCAGCTCAAGGAAGAGGAAGGCTATACTCACTGTGCTATGAACTGTCTCTTGATAGGCAGTCAGCAGCTGAATGGTGGCCTGCAAGGCCCTTTCTCTCTCCCACTCCTTCTCTGAATGGAGCCATGTCTCTAGTAGCTGTTGGTAGAGCAGGGGAATGGACAGAGTTAGTACCAGAAAATCCCTCCCAAAAGTTCCTCTTAAACAGGTTTAATTGTCACTAAAATCCCTCTCCAAAGCACCGGACCTCCATGGAGCGAAGGAATTACATGTCTAATGGAAGTGCCAGGGACCAGATTCACCTCTGAGTGATTGAAGACAAAGGAGTTACATGAGAGATGAACCTGGGTCTGTGTACGTGGATGTCTGAGGAAGAGGAAGTCTCCTCTGGATGAGTTTCCATACACAGGGCTTAACTCAATATGAATGAATTCCTCTTTGAAGAAGTGATCAGTTTCAACTGGTTCTCTTGGATTTGGCTACTGCAGTGGTGATTTTCTTGCCGGTCCAAGTAGTGTCAACTACATTGTAAGAAGTTGGTCCCAATCCAGCCCTGGCATAAAATGGCATAGCTTCTGTGGATTTCAGCGGGGCACATGCCTGCTTATCCCAGGAAGAATTTGGTGCTTTTTCCCCCCGACAATTCACTCCACTGTGGAAAATTCCTCCACAACTGAAGCTTGACTCCCTAAATCTCTGACTCTTCCCTGCAGTAACACAACAACAAACAATCTTCTCCATGGTTCAATGGTCTACTCACTTGAAACATTTCCTGGAACCAGTGTGCGGTTGGTTCTTCCTCCAGCAAAGTCTTCATTAGCTTGCCAAGGGCTTCCAAGGACTCTACGTACAGTGACTGAAACCAGAAGAGAAGGAGTGAGGCTCAGCACAGATAATTTGTGTGTGTGTGGGGAGGGGGGACGACTGGGGGCTGGGGAAAGCTAACCATAACCTTGCCAGGGAGGCCATGTGTGACTGCCATCACCCAGTGCCTGCTGGGCAGAAATACAGTGGATGGTGCCTGAGGAGAATTGTTGTCACGTACCTGTATAGGCAGAGCATCCTTTGCTGTCTCACCTTCCTCTTTCATCATCTTCTCCAGGGGAGGGAGGGGAAACAAACTTTTGAAACACTGGTGAAGGAGCTCACGGTTTTCCTTCAAGGTCAAAGATGGTTTGAGTTTGCAGGCAGAAGAAAGAGAGAGAGAGAAAAGTCATGCATTAGACTCAGTACCAGCTCCAAGTAAAAGAAATGGGTCCAATGACTGGAGATTGTCTCAATCTAAAACCCTAAATGCAAACAACCCTTCACTTTGCAGCTGAGCACCTCTTTGCACCTCTATTAAGTATTGGCTCATTGAGAAGTAAAGCTAAAGCTTCAAGTCCCCTTTTTAGAGAAACCCACTAGCTTCCTTCCCCCTGCCAGCAAGCCAGACACCTCCCTCCCCATCTGAACTCTCCTGCATTGGACTGCATGCCCCACAACCTCCAAGTTTGTGTCTTTCAAGCACAAACCTCCAAATGGACACATTCAAACCCTCAAGAACTAAAGTTCTGCTGGTGAGCAGCATGTGAGCCAAACCCGGCAGGCATCAAACTGCTCCCAACCTGGCACTCATGAACTAACAAAGCCGACATCACAGTGCCAGGAAATATGGCAGAAAATAGCCTACCTCAGATGTCTAATGGCAAGAATTGCCTTGTAGCGAACTGGAGATGCCAGGGAATCCAGTGGTTCCTTTTTAATGAAGTCCTGAAATGCACGAATAGGGAAATTAAAAAAAATGGGAAATGGATTTGAAAGGCAGAGAGGCTTTCCTCTCACACCCTGAAACAGGGCCATATGCCAGGTCTGTAATAAACAGACACCGTGCTCGGCAGGCTCTCTGCCTCAGAAATGGACCGTAGGGCCATCTGCAGGCTATACGGAGGACAGAAAGGTAACTCCCCAGACACAAGCCATTCCTGCCACTTACAGCCCACAATAGGTCGGCATCCCTGCCAAGCTCAGAGTGGACCCAGCAGCATTCTGGGTGCCGTGCAGGTAGCTCATGAGACTGCAGTGGTAGAGTCACAGCCAATGGATAAAACAACATCTACCTGGAAACCCAGTCTGATGACATTACAACAAACTCCTTTGTACTTCAGTCCTCAAAGCTCCTCATCACTCACCAGCATGTAGCCAAGGAGCTCCAGTTTGTAAGAGAATTCGAACTCCTGGGAGTCTCTGGTCTCCAAAATGGCACAGCTAATCTCCGTGACATTCTGGATGAGGGTTAATTTTAGGTGCATGTCCTACATAATCCAGAAGGAGAAACAAGAGGATGTGGATGAGAAACGGAGAGAAGAACCAGAGTCCAGAAGATAAAGATCAGGAATTAAATCTAGCCCCAGGAGAGGAGAGAGGTGTCCACAGACCCAAGAAGGCAGAGGACCCTGGCTCTGCACCCACCTCAGAAGAAGAGAAAACCCAGGTTCATGAAAGAAATCCAGGGCCACTTACACCAGAGCAGCCAGGACTCCTGCTTGATGTAAATCAAGCTCTGTGCAATTTAAACAAGCAACTTGTGGATAGAAAAGGCAAGAGCTGAGGGCAGATTATTTAGAATTTACCTTGTTTGTAAGAGCAATGCCCAGCACCTGAAAAACAAAATGCAAAACAGCTATTAGCAATGTCTATAGTCCCACATAACACACATCCTCAAAATGGCCTGGCTGGTGAATATGGAGCAGAGAGAAATCATGATTGTTAAATCTTCCAAAAGGCAGGAAATGTATCCAGAGGGGGTGTTTTGCAGAGGTCAAGATCAGGGGCCATCCTATGGAATATTTGCATTTGTGAACTTCTGGAAGATATCCGTTTGGTTCAACTGTGATCAACTTTTTTGACAAAGGCTAAATGAGATTCTCACTTAGACAGGGCAGAATTGAATGGCAAAGTGACGTGGAGAGGTTGCACTGAGAGGAGAGTCAGTACCAGCAGTCAGACACCTAGGGAACAGAAATAACGAGCACACAGACAAACAAGACGACAGAGAAGAGGGAAGGGAAGTAGTGAGTCCAAGAAACAGAGTGACAGCAAAGAAACTAAATACAAGTTAGCACCATTCTCTCTTGGCTAGAAAAAGATAGAGCTAGATACACATACATATTAGGGGAGTTAGAGTGTTATTCTGAATAGCCTGAGTGTGACTCCGTGTGAATTACTGTGCAGCTGTGCTCGACAGAATTTCAGAAGAATATAGAAAAACTAGAGAAAACACAAAGAAGAGCAACAAAAGTGATACAACATGTGACAGCTCACGCTCCATCCATTACAGTTTTAAATTTCAGTTATGTGACAAATTATTGCTCAAAGGAGAGTTTTAGAAAATACAAGCCCTCTCTCTATAAACTCAGAGGCAATTCTATAACTTCAGGGTAATGCCCCTCACAGTTGTCATGCAAAGGCTCTTACCTGACAACTGGTTCTGTAATGGTGAAGGACGTTCCCTGTGATGTCTGCCTCTACTCGGGAGAGAAGCTGCTCTTTTGGAGCATGGACAGCCACGTTGCTGTATGTCAGCATCAGGGTGCGGCGAGTCTTGCCTCTTGTCCCATGGTGGTAATCCTAGACAATAGGAAACATCACTAGAGACAAGTTCTTCTGATTCATTTGGCCTTGGAATGAATCAAACATTGGTGGAGCCGGGCCCCCAAGCCTTGAATACTGCTGGAGCCCGGGCACCTTGAGCCCATAGAACTCGCCACCCCATCGCCATCATTCCCACTGGGTAACTCTGACCCAGAGAGCCGAAAAAGGCTGAACCGACAGCAGTGGAGTACACGGGAGCTTAGTCATTGACACTGGTGGGTACAAGATCAGGCGCTAAATGTCTTGCCTAAGGCTGCACAGTGAGTAAATGGCAGAGCCAGCAATGGGAGCCCAGAGGCCTAGTCTCCTGCTCTATCCTCTAGATCAGTGGTGTTCAACCAGGGGGACTTCTGTACCCCTGAGGGTCTGCAGGGGTCTTCCAGGGGGTATATCAACTCATCTAGATATTTGCCTAGTTTTACAGCAGACAACAAAGAAAGCACTTGCAAAGTTACTAACTCAAATTTCATACAATGGCTTCTTTAGACTACTCTATATACTGCCCGCTGAAATGCAGGTACAATATTTAGATTCCAGTTGATGTATTTTCTAATTCTAGGGCAAAAATGGGAAAATAAGCAGTCTTTTTTTCAGGAATAATGTGCTAGGACCCTTTTATAATTTTATGCCTGATTTTGTAAGCAAGTAGTTTTTAAGTGAGGTGAAATTTGGGGGACACAAGACAAATCAGACTCCTGAAAGGGGGACACTAATCTGGAAAGGTTGAGAACCACTGCTCTAAATCAGAGGTTCCCTAATTGTCATCCGTAGACCACTGGTGGTCTACCTAAAGCGGGTTGGTTAGCCACATGTTGCTTGCAACACCTCCTCATTTCCAGCTACTAACCTGGAATAAAAAACAGCTAAAAATACCTTCAATGCTTTTCCATGCAAGCAACTGATGTAGTTCCCACACATTGTGCATGGGAGGGGCGCTCAAGCCATGAGACATCAGACGGTAAAAATCATTTGAGAGAACCCCAGCTCCACATCGTGCTCCTGTCTGCTTAACGGCAGGCATCACGTGGAACGCATACACTGGGGGACAATGCTAGCTGACCGGAGCAGACACTACCGCGGGGCTGCTGCCCCTGCTTTAGAGGGAGAGGAAGTTTGAGAGAACCCCCTGGCTCCTTTACCTTCAGGCGGCTGACGAACCCAGAAATCTTAACCTGGCTCATTGCAGCCCCAAACTCCTGAAGTGCCTTCAAGGTGAGGTCCAAGTGGCTCGCAGCACAGACTGCGAGGATGGAAACGACTCCCTGTCACCCAAGAGAAATACAGGTTAGGATCGAACCAGGTGTCTGATAGAGCCCACGAGTCCATTCCTTTCACCCAAAGTGGTGTAAAGTGCCAATCAGGCCTGAGACACATGGGGAGTGGGCGCTGAGTGAAATAGCAATCAAGAGGATAGGAAGCAAAATGGCATCTGTCCCAGGCCAACTCAGAGCTGAGCCCCACAGGGAGCATTCCGGGATTACTTGGTAAAATGGGGAGAGGGACAGAGGCCTCACCTGTCTCTCAGGGGCTTCCATATAATCTGCTGTCGTCAGAAGTGTATGAATCTGTGATTTAACATGGACCAGGTCCTGACAAGCTGCTAAGGACGTTCCTAGCGCCTTATACAGGAAACTCTGAAAGAAAGAGACCAGCCCTGGGATATCAGAAACACAACGTGCCTGTCAGTACAGACCCAGCTCAGCAACACTCAGGAAGGAACAAGACAGCCAAGTCCAAGCACCCATGCTGCAGAAACATCCCATCGTCTAGCCCAGCCAGAGAACCAACAATACAGTACAGACAAGCAGCCTGTCCAAGCAAATATTGGAAGGGCAGGGGGGCAAGAGAGCAGGGAATAAGTACAAACAAATTTTATACGCAGAATAAAATATCAAATAATGAAACCTTGAGAGAAGCCTTATGCAGCCCTCCAATCAGAATTTCAGGGGAAAATAACTAGAAACTAAACCTTAACAGAGAACAAACCTTCTCTTTGGAGGGGCTGGCATAGCCCGCCATCTGCCAGCTCAACTCAAGGGATATCTGGCTGCTCCAGGCACTGTCATCTATCATCTCCAGAGATGTTCTTAGGAACTGCGTGTAAAACCAGAGTTAAAGCAGATGGTTAATTGCAAGAATGTGGGGGCTGTTGTGGGGTTTGGGGTTTTGTTTGGTTGGTTGGTTTTTGCTTCCTTGTTCTGTTGTAAACTTTCCAATATTCAGGTGTCCTGGGAAGATTATTTCCCTATTGAGAACTATAAACATTGACAACCCAGACTTCCTCTGCCTCTTGTTCTTGAACCTTTGCCTGAGGATTCCTCTCAGTCCCCAAACCCAGATGGACAGTGAATTGGAGAATGAGATGGAGCCAAGACATCTGACCATCGAGGAGTGATTTTCCAGTGGATGGACGATGGCTCTAGTCAACTTTGAGCAAAGGGCCCTGGACTACGAAGGACCAGGCACCTTCTCTGAAGTGCTATGGACCCTTTATGACACCTCCCAAGGTACCCAGGGTTGTGAGGGACCTCACTACCACCTGCCCTTAGCATGAGGAAGCCTTCTCTGTACCTGCCAAGTGTCAGCTCCTGACTCTGCCAGTCACAGGAAACACAAGCACACCCTTCTCACCCCGTCCAGGATCCACTGTCCTTCCACAGATAAGCAATCAGTACACTCCAACCGCTCGTCCTCTGGACATCCCCAGAATGTCCAGCCCCTGTTCCACTGGACACTCACAGAATTCAGAGGTTTGCTACACACCACCTTACCAGTTTCACCTCAGCATCACCGCTCCATTTCACACACTTCGATACATTGACAGTGAAAAGAAGTAGAGTTTAATTCACCAAGATCAGAGATTTGAGAAGCAGCAAGAATAATTAATGTACACAAATGGTTACATAAAAATAAAATCCTAACACACTTCTAGAGCTTCAACTTAAAGAACCAAACAGTCCCCTGTCTCACAAGGGATAGCTCCCCCAAATCTCTCTCCCAGCAGGAAACACCCAGACCAAATGTGATCCTCCATTCATAAGACAAGCCAGTTGGCAATTTGTCCAATAGGTGAAGGATACCTGGTGCAGGATACCTCTGGACCTCCAGATATAGTTCCAAGCATCCATTGTCTGCTTGTAAACAGGGTACCCCCTATTGTTTGTTTGTTTTTCTTGTCTCGAATCTCCTCTGGAGACTTGCAATCACTTGATTAGAATTTTGCTCTATTGATTAGCATTCACTGTGAATAATTACTCAGTCTACATACAGCCATTCAAGCAGCTAAGCATCTTCTGCCTGAAAGAAACTTCTTTATCACCTTCTGGTGACCTGCCCCAACGCACAGACCTTCAAAGCATCAATTTCAGTAGACAACCATAATGCCTCAGATATTATCCATCCAGTCACTGAGCAATGATTATGAGGATTATGCAGTGTGGCACAGGCATCTAGGAAAGGCTTTACATGACACCCTTTGATGATATAGAGATCAGATCCAGGGAATCCTGGGAACCCTATGCACTCCTGTGGCCTCTGCCAGTGGGTACCCAAAGGACCCGGGGTCACACCCTCAACTCCCATTGAAGTCAGCCAGAGGTTAGTAACTCTCAGCACTTTGCTGTTTCAGGCCCGACTTTTGAACAGCAGCCAGGAAATATCAGAAACCTCACAAGAGAACCTAATCTTAGTTGATTTTGGAGCCCAAAGAATTTCAAATGAGGCTGGATCTGGAATGGGAAATTTTAGAGTGTAATCCAACCCCAAATGGAACTCCAAACCTTCTGGGGCTTCTTTGTCACTAGGTCCTTTCCTTTCATTTTCAGCCCTCGCCATAAAAATCTTCCTTGTCTGGATTTACATGAGGCTGTAAAGAGCTCTTTCTGACCACAAAGACTTCTCCATGAGATACAGACACCAAACCTTGTCTTGTCTCTTTTCCTCTTTGGGTTTCTCAGAGCAAGTTTTCTTTTGAGTGGCAAATAGAAAAAAAATCCTTTAGACGTCCCCCAGTGATGCATTAGCACCATTAGCATGCTGGGTTTCTGGTTAAGTTTTGTGTTGTTCCCAGGGGTAACACAGAGGGATTTATAACTAGAGCTGGTTGAACAATAGTAAGGCCATTTCACAAAACAAGTGGGATTTTTTTGTTTTCTTGATTTTTCAACATACAAATGAAAAGTGAAAACACAAAAATATTTTGCTTTTCAAAATCAAAAATGACCATTATTCAATTCTTTGTTTTCCCCATTTCCTTCCCTTTATCCCTTATCCCCGTGCTTTTTTCCCCCTCTTCCACTTTGTGATTGAAAAGCGGGGGGGGGGGGGGGGGGGGGGCTGTGAGAAGGAGACAAACAGCAAAGCAACTGGAAAAAAAAATCAGCTTCAGTTTCAAAAAACTAAACATTTTCTATTTGGGTTGGGGTTATTTTGTTTTGGGGTTTTTTTGTGTGTGTGTTTAAAAAAAAAAAAAAAAGAACCCTGAAAAATTTGAAAATGTCCCATGAAAATAAAAAGGCCGTTTTTAATTGAACAAAAGTTGCAAATGAAATGGTTTGACCAGCTCTGCTTATAATGAATAATTTATCATTAATTTTTTCCCCAGCTGATATATTTGGAGGGGGAAGAGAGGACTGTGACAATACATCTGAAAGCCATCCTCTACCTGAAGCAGCATGTGCTCCCACCGTGCATGGTCCAGGGAATTCTCTGTGTTTCCTATAAAGCAGGAGGCAAAACAATAATGTCACCTAGATTAGCAAGAAGAGTCATCCCAGGTATCTCCTTTGCAATCAGTCCTTCTAAAACTCCTGGTCTGCCAAGCTGTAACATACCTGGGCTTTCAAGGCGAAATGGGACTGTACCTATTGGGTTCTGGGAGAGTCACCCTGCTCCTGTCCTGAGGGGCTTAAAACAGCCCTGGGCGAGGGCTGTAGGAGGGAAAGAGGTGAGAGGTTTTTCGCAGGAGTGGGTGGGTGAGATTCTGTGGCCTGCATTGTGCAGGAGGTCAGACTAGATGATTATAATGGTCCCTTCTGACCTTGATATCTATGAATCTATGAAAGGGATTAACAAGAGCTGGGCTGACAGGGAAAGCAGCTATAGCTGTAGCCAGGGTAATCAGGGCCCAGCTGGCCCTTATAAGAGGGCCGTGGGCCAGTAGGAGAAGGTCTTTCTCTCTAGTTTTGAAGGGAGTAGGGCCTGCCTGCAGAAAGGGTACTGGGAATGAGGGTGGGCTGGGCTGGGGAAAGGCCAGAGGAGCAGGGAAGCTCTAGGCTGGCAACTCCCCAGGCTATCGGGCCTGGTCCAAAGCCCATAGGGGTACTGGGTTGCAGGGAAAGGCAGCAGACCCAAACCCCCTTGCCTGTGGTCACTGGCTCTTACACTGCAATCTGCCCCAAGGTGCAGGGGCTTGATAATGATGATGCGCAGTAGCCCAGACTGAGGCAAGGTGGGGATTAGAGGGTTGGGCGTTCCCCAGAGAAGGGAGACCCATAGAGACTGAGGGGGTACTGCCAGGGTGCAGCACCCTGGGTAAAAAGGGCACCGGGGTCTGAGAGGGACACGGGCCTGCAGAGGGTGCTCTGTGCTGGAAAGAGCTAATTCCCAGATGGCCAGCAGGAGGCGCTGCAGGGGTGAGTCGTTGCGCCGTCACAGGGACCTGCGCCAACGTTCTTTGTTGGACCAACAGAAAATGTCCTGTTTCAGAGTAGCAGCCGTCTCAGCCTGTATCCACAAAGAGAAAAGGAGGACTTGTGGCACCTTAGAGACTAAGAAATTTATTGGAGCGTAAGCTTTCGTGAGCTACAGCTCACTTCGTCAGATGTTACGTACCCTGCTGGCATTTTTATTCAGGGTCCGTCAACCCACCAGGAGTGAAATGCTGAGCACTCCCAATTCCTCTTGACTTGAATGGGAGCTGAGGGTGCTGAGCACCTCACAAAACTCTTCAGCACATCAGAAGACTGGGTTTAGTAGGAATACAAACTTTTCCTGCAGAATCAGAGATTCTGGACTTGATCTGAACTGGATGTAAATCGGTGTAGCTTCACTGAAGTCAATGGAATTATACTGATTTACATCAGCTGAGAATCTGGCCCTGTTTCTGAGTGTCCAGCTCTAACCTAGCCTTCTTTAATGGCGGCACAGTGTAGTGCTGGGGACTCTGTACAGCCGCAGCAAGGAGGGAAGATACAGCTCATTTTTTAAAATCTTTTTTGGAATATCAAACCCGCTTGTCCATTGGGGGGTTCAACGTTCATGAGAAACATAGCGGGCTTGTGCTGCACCTAGGGTCTGTCCTGCTCCCCAGAGACTAGACAGGTGCAGCTACGTCACTGGAGCTCTGCTGGCATAACGCCATCGTGTAGACGCAGCCTGCGCTGACTGAAGGGTTTTTTCCATGGAGGTCAATAGAGTCATACCACTGTAAAATTGGTGAAAGACATTATTAGGCCCACAATACCTAGATTCTCCCTAGGGCACCCACTTGGCCAACCTAGCTTTTATGGCACAGGTTTCTTATGGGTTTTTTAATTGAATCCCCCTTGAAAGTAAGCGTGGGGTTTAATTTTCAGAAAAAGTCCATTTGCAAAATCAGACTCTATATGTAACCCCAAAATCTTTCACTAACCTCCAGCTTCATGCGTATTGACCTTCCCAAAAAATAACCTAGCAAAGGTGTGGGGGAAAGTGCTGTGACATTTCCATTCAGCTGAAACCTTCCTGGCCTGATTCTGCCCTGTTTGAATTGGCCTCAGTGGTTCACAGTTATCCAGAGGAAGGAAAAGTGTGGGCCTAGAAGCCCCATTTCAATTCCCCACTGTTCCCACGTACTGCAACAGGAATGGCACAACACACGTCAATACGAAGCTGCATTTTCTGGCTTCCCTTCTATTCTCCATGGACCACACTCCTCCTAACTAACACTTTACCTTCAATGTACTGCAGCAGAGATGGGATCTTTACTACCCACATCTCACCCACTGCTGCATGGACAGTTTGGTGCAGGGCCTTTAGTAACTGCAAGGCAGCACATCCGTGTCCTTCTCTTTCATAAGGGGATGAGGCTACTACCTGTCAATGAGAGAGAAAGAACAGGCTAAGTTTTGTCAGCACAATACCAGTTTGTTCCTGAGGGAGGGAATAGTTCAGAGACTCATTGTGGAGACAATCCAAGAGAGTTGTTGCTTCTACTGCAGTGCCTTCCTGAAGAAGAAAGCATTCTAGCTAGTAGGAGGATGCAGGACAGTGTGTCTCAGGAGAGGCCGGAGAGAGAGAGAGACCCAGTCATACACATTCCTCAGCCTAAGTCAAGCATCTAGCTACAAAACCAATTTGTAGAGTTAACTGTCCCATTCCACAGAAAACCTATTCTCATGGTCTACTCACCAGGAGTCGCGCCAGCAGCCCCTGGGGTGTAGGGAGTTGCACTAGGGAAAGAAACAGAATAGCGTTAATTATGCCAGGCTTTGCAGAGAGTCCTGCTGATGTTCTTCACCTATCCATTTCCAACATGCCCACCAATGTTGAATACAGCTGATAATAATTTGCATTTCCATAGTGCTTTCAGTCTGAGCATCTCAGAATGCTCTACAAACATGTATGAATTCCACCTCATAGCACCTCTGTGAGGTTGGCATGAATTACTCCTTCATTTCACAAGTGGGGAAGCTGAGAGAGAAAGATCAAGTGATTTCCCCAAGGTCACATCCGAATTTTGGTGGCGAGCTGGGAACAGAACCCACATTTCCTAGCTCCCTCCCATGGCCGTGTTGTAATCACAAGACCATCCCTCATTCATTTTAGCCTCCTGATTGCAGATGAGAGAACTGGAGCAGACTGAACCTGTTCATTTCATAGTGCCTGGAGAGAAGAAATGAAAGAGTTTCTCTTATAAACCTCGTCCACTGGAGTCGAGGCAAGCAGCTGCTTCTCCTTCCCGCTGCTTTTTCTCAGCCAGTTCCCTCAGGCATCTGCAAAGAGGCTTCAAAGTACCGGTGTACTCAGCTGGCACCACATACTCCAGCAGCCTTGGCCATAACACCTGCAGAGAAGAGCGAGACTGTTCAGTACGGAGCTATTTCCGTTCCCCCACCTCCAGTATCCTGCTGCCTGAATCCCTCCCTGCCATGTAGCTTCTCCTTTGATTCCTCATGGACCCTTCCCTAACCTATCACCTCATCTCTCTCTCCCCATTAGCTCACTCTACCTGTCTGGTGCCCCCTCACTCTGTCTTTTAAAGACACTATCTTGTTTGGTGAGTGCTAGGATATAGATATTCAGGCCTGTCTGCAAAGGCCTGTACTTTAAGAATTTAGGTGTATTCTTATCACTTGGCTAGTTATAGAGGTATAAAAGAAAGAATCAAAATCACTGTCTGCTGGTGTAAGAGCCTTCTCTTACTGTGACAGTCTGAGGCCCTCTTCTTAGGCTAAGGCCTTTGGCTAAGCAGCAGAGGCAGCCATAAGCCAGGAAGCGAACAGTCACATCCTCACATTCCAAACTAGTCACACTGAAATCAGGTGCTATTGGGCTGTTAGGAATACAATCCTGTCCTGATAGTGCCTATCACCTCCAGAGAAAGGGAAGGGCCTAGAAGATGTAAAAGGAAACTTACTTTGATAGCATCCTGTCTGGCAAGAACTCACTTATCAATACTGGGATGTGAAATCCTCACTTCTGTATTGTCTTGTCATTATCATAGAATATCAGGGTTGGAAGAGACCTCAGGAGGTCATCTAGTCCAACCCCCTGCTCAAAGCAGGACCAATCCCCAATTTTTGCCCCAGATCCCTAAATGGCCCCCTCAAGGATTGAACTCACAACCCTGGGTTTAGCAGGCCAATGCTCAAACCACTGAGCTATCCCTCCCCCCATTATAGTTCCCACTTTGCTATTGTTTGTCTGTATAATCTCTGTCTGGTTCTGTGCTTGTTCCTGTCTGCTGTATAATTAATTTTGCTGGCTGTAAACTAATTAAGGTGGTGGGATATCATTGGGTACATAATCATCTTACAATATGTTAGGATTGGTTAGTTAAATTTCAGGAACATGATTGGTTAAGGTAGAGCAAAGCAGAAGTCAAGTTTTACTATATAGTCTGCAGTCAATCAGGAAGTAGGGGGGTGGGGGAAATGGGAACAGGGAATGGGGGTAAGGAAATTGGAATCATGTTTGGCTAAGGGCAGGAATGGGAACAGGGACACAGGTGTAAGGCTCTGTGGTGTCAGAGCTGGGAAGGAGGATACTAAGGAAGGAAACTGGAATCATGCTTGCTGGAAGTTCACCCCAATAAACATCGAATTGTTTGCACCTTTGGACTTCGGGTATTGTTGCTCTCTGTTCATGAGAGAAGGACCAGGGAAGTGAGTGGGTGAAGGAATAAGCCCCCTAACAGTGAGCAATTGGGTTCGCACCCAGAGATGAATCCTCTTTCCCAGCATTAGAGCATTATGGAGATATTTAGATCGTAACATAAGCTTACCCAGAACTTGACAGACCTATATAAGGCACAGTCCCAGCCCCAATATCTCTTCAAATCTAGGATCACCAACTCTACGTTTCAGAAGTATTCATGGGGGATCTAAGGGGAAGTTGTACTCAGACAGTGGAAAGAATTAAGAGACGATCTCTGCAACATGATTCCTTCCAGTTAAGTTGCTTTATATCTTTTCTCTACTGTGAACCGCTTACTCCATGATGAAGGGGTCACATCATCCCTGACATGAATTTGACATGCTGATCCTCCATTATGCTGACTGTGCAGAAGGCTTCCTTGTGGAGGGGTACAAGGAACGTAAGGAAGAACGTCCCTATTTCAAGAAGCAGTAGCAAGAGGTCACTTACTTGGGTCATTCCATTGACTGAGGTGTCCAGACATTGCAGGATGTCAATGCACAGGGTTTGGATCGTGCTTTCTTCCTCAACATCCTGGGTGAGAAGTGTTGTACCCTGCTGTGAGATAGCTACATAGGACTTATTCGCTAGTAGTAAGACACTGGCAATAGAACCAGTGTCCTTCTCTTACAAAGCCATCTTGAGCATTGACCTCTGCCTGCTTTTATACTGCACTGGAAGTGCACAAACGTCTGAAGGGAAGAGAATAATAGAAACTCCGAACTGGTGGGTCAGATCCCAGGCTTAGGAAAACACTAAAATGAAGGGAATGATTCACTGAACACAAAAGAGTTCCCCCAACAGTGTTCAATTTTTTAAAATTTGAAAAACTCTTTCATCTTTTGATCTCTGAGGAAAAACATTCCGATTCTGCCCAGGGGAAATAAATTTGCAGAACCAGGGGGATCCAATCTCTTTGTTCTGATGCCCCAACCAGCTTGGTCATCCTGTGTGTAGTGAGTGTGATTCTATCAATGGGACCAAAACTGGCCTGATGAGAAAAAGCAGCCTTCTTTAAGAGAGATGTGTGTGTGTGTATTGCCACAAGCTCCAACTTTGTAGAAAAGGGGCCAGGCAGAGCTAAGATCTTCCACAACTTACTGTCAAGTTGAACTGTTTATGTTCATACCTATCCCGGATTCAGTCATGGAGCACAAAGTGTCTGGGGCCCGCAGCTGTGTCCATGGATAGAAATACGGATTGAAGAGATTTTTATGCAACCTGCATAACCTGAGTGTTTTGCTGATAGTTTAGGTCTGCTTTGACAGCCACAGAACGGGGCATCGTTCTGTTTTTTGGAGAGTCGATTTAAAACAAAAAGATGTGCTTCCTTGTACAGGAACATTTCACTGAAAAATGGTGTTTTCTGAATGTTCAATGACTCATCAGAGGTTGGAGCAGCATAGATAACTCTGTTAGATGGAAATACCCAGTGTGAGATTCTGGTCTCTGTTACACTAGTATAAATCCAGAGTAACACCACTCAAGTCAGTGGAGTTACCTTGACTTTACACCAATATAACGGATCCGATTCTGGCTCTAATCATTCAGTCCAGCTGTCCTGGAGTCAAAACTCCCACTGAAGTCAAGGGGAGCAATCAGCATGCAAGAATGGTAGGACCGAGTCCTAAGTGTTAAGAACTCTCCTTACCAGTTTGCTGGCGGACACACTGAACTCGCTGAAAACATATGCTACCAGATCCCATGCTGCACAATTCTCCACACTTCCTGAACTGAGCAGTGTCCTGATGAAATGAAGAGCTGCCTTCCTCACCTGCAAGGGTAGAGATTACACACAGCACTTCTTGTTAGCCCTTCTGCCTGAAATAGGAGCTAGGATATGATATGAGAGTCCTTATGCTTTTGATTTTGTCTCCTTGGATTAGAAACATGGATACATTTAACACCGGCAGGAGAATGACATGCCTTCTCTATTCTGCAGTCTCTCATCTGGATCGGAATGAAAGCTCCACCCAGATATCCATTCATCCCATAACACTGAAAAAGTTGAAATAGTTCACTGTTCCACACACAATCTTACCGTAGCATTCTGATCACGGAGAGTGGATTTCACTGCCTTCACAATCAGAAGCTTTTTAACTCTTGTCTCAGGCACTGAAAGATAAGGAGAGGTGTACAGTGCTTCTTTGTTCCACACACACTCACTTTCCACATTGGAATTAATCCTGGATTTCAAAGGGCCCTAGTTAAGAAGATTATCAAGCTTCTCTCCGCTACAGAATCAGTGGGGAAAACATAGGACCAGATTCTGGTCTCAGTTGCACCCATGTAAATCTAAAGTAATTCCATTTCTCTAAATAGTGCCATCCTACTACCATGATGGACATATTATAAAGGAGTTTGATAGACTGAGGTGACTGAAGTTAATCTGTGTTTACACCGGCATAACAGGACTCAGAATCTAGTCTAGAGTGCATAATACTGAGGATTCTCGAGTCAGGAGTATTATTCTATTTTTATCTGATTATTGTTAACATGCATTAGCCCCAAGTTAACTTCTGTATTTGAAGTTGAAAAAGACCTTGACAAATATCTTGGGCTACATTCAGCACTTAGTTGAACCTGTTGATTTCTGTGTGGCCATATGGGAGTAACTTAGGGCAGCATTTGGTCCCTTAGGGGATCTCCAAACCACTGGTGACTGTGTGTTCTAGAGCCTCTGTGCCCCAGTTGCAGAGGTGATGAGTCTGCTGCAGCCCTGCCGTGCCTACAAAGCCTTGGTTCTTTAGCTCAATCTCTAGTAGCTCAAGCTTTTAGCTCTGGATGTCCTCAACTCAACCCTCAGCATGTCGGCCAAGAGGGCAGCTGGCACAGTTGCTCCTGTGTTACTTACAGTCAGCACCAACAATAGCTCTCAGGAAATCTAAAGACGCCACACGAACGGCCTCATGCTCAATCTCCAGCTGCTCGTGTAGAAATGCTAGCAGGTCATCAGGAGAAGAACGGGCTGCAAGGGAAGAAATCACATCCTCACTGTCTGCAGAACTCTTCTTCTTACCGTACCTCACAAAGGTAAGGAAGTTACAAAGAAACCACTGTGTAACTCAGAGTCTCTTCCCCTTACCTAGCAGAAGTACACAATGGAACAGCTCTTGGTGGTTTTCTATGCTGAGCTGCTTAGCTGGAGAACAGATCTGTGGGAAGAAGGGAAATGGTGAAAGAAAAACTAATCAGAAGCAATGGAAAAGAAAAATGTTCAATTCATTTCTAAGCTTCCACTTCCTGCTTGTCCAACTAGAGGTCTGAACCCCAGGGAGATGGTCCTGCATGCACAGCAAGACTCCAAGACAATGACCAATACATTAGATAAGAGAAGCTAAAGTGTTTTGAGCAGCAGAGCTGACCTAATCAAGATACAGCCACAGTTTTTACTTTACAACTCTGACTCCCCCTGGTAATCGGCTTATGGTGAAATCGCTTTACAAACTGAGCTGGATAGTAGCTAAGAAAATGAGACCGCTCCCTGCTTACTCTTGAGCCTGCAGAAATCAGTAAGGCATGAGGAGGTCCCCAGGCTCTGCACGATCATTCCATTGATTTTTTAGTGTTAATATGTTTCAGATCTGCTGTGCCTAAGCTCAAGGGATCCAAGCAAAACCACCCCTCACCTGGTTGTGCAGAGCACTGCAGATGGCTTGAAACTTCCCTTTAGGTAGAGGGATCTTATATTCAACAGAGACCTCCAAGAGCTGGCTCAGACTCTGCAACAGAGGGCGAAAGTCAGATGGTGGGCACACAAAGGAGCCATATGTAGTGACTGAAGCAGATTCAGGGGATTCCTAGATTCCAAGGCCAGACCGGATTCTTGCCATCATCTAGTCTGACCTCCGGTCGGTATGACACAGGCCAGAGACCTTGCCCAGAATAATTCCCAGAGCAGAGCTTTTAGAAAAACATACCAATCCTGATTGAAAAATCTTCAGAATCTGCCTCGGCCCTTGGTAAATGGCTCTAATGGTTAATTATCTCACCATTAAAAATGTACGCCGTATTTCCAGTCTGAAAGTGTCTAGCTTCAGTTTCTAGCCATTGGATCAAGTGACACCTTTCTCTGCTAGACAGAAGAGCCCATTAGATAATAGGAGTCCCTCATGTAAGATATTATAGACTGTAATTAAGTCACCCTGTCACAGGATAGGTCCACCCCGTCAGGGTGGTATCAGGTTGAGGAGGAATTGAAGTAGATCTGGAGCGGCCCAACTGGCCTAGTCTCCCTAGCCACCACAGCAGTCCGGGCTCCTAGGGCAGCATCGCCTAATGGTCGGGATCAGTGCAGCAGCCCTTGGGTGAGGGACCGCGGCCCAACAGCCTGAGTCACTTGGGCTGCCCTTCTCGGGATGGCAGTGCGGCCTAGTGGCCAAAGTCAGTAGACCCACCCTTGGCTGCAGGGCAATGCGGCCTAGTGGCCAGAGTCGATAGAACCACCTTTTGCGGCAGGGTAGTGTTGCCTAGTGGTGAGCCCTTCTCCACTGGGTCCTACCTATTGCACAGGGTCCCAGCCCAGGGCGCAGGGGTATCTGCCACCAACTCAGCGGGGATCCTTCCAAAGCATGCTGAGTCAAGCCTGCTACCTCAACTGAATCAATGCTTCATCCACCTAGGCTGCTTCCCACCCGTTCTTCCGCAGCTGGGAGTCTCAGGGATTCTGGGGTCTCTCCTCCATCTCTGGCATTGGGTGGCTGGGGGTCAGCTGCAGCCACAGTCCGGCTGGCCTCTGAATCCTGGAGCACTGGCAGTCTCTCTGCAGGAGCCTGCAATGCGCCTCTGCTCCCTTTGGCAGCCATCCCAGCCTGAGCTGAGCGGCTCTCTTTTGTATCCTGGGTCCAGCTGAAGCATGCCGAGCAGAGATGAGGGGGCATGACCTCCTCGGCCCACAAAGCATGATTAACCCCTGCTGAACCAATGCGGGGTAGGTAAACCCCATCACACACCCTTTTACTTTCTGTGTATTAAACTAAATAGATTGACTTCCTTGATTCTCCCTCTGTAGGGCATATTTTCTAATCCTTTCGTCACTGTGGCTCTTCTGTCAATTTAGCAACACCCTTTTTGAATTGTGGGCACTAGAACTGGACACAGGATTCCAACAGTTGTCAGACAAGTGCCAGATTTAGAGGTAAAATAACCACTGTGCTCCTCCTTGAGATTCCCCTTTTGATGCATCCCAGCTTTAGCTTTTTTGGCCACAGCATGAGTTCATATTCAGCTGATTATGCCCCATGACCCCCAAAATCTTTTTCAGAGTCACTGCTTCCCAGGACAGCATCCCCCCATCATGTATGTGTGGCCTAAATCCCTTGTGCCTAGACGCATACATTTACATTCAGCCGTATTTAAAGGCATATTGTTTCTTTGTGCCCCGTTTGCTAAGTGATCTAGATCACTCCGAATCTGTGAGCTGTCCTCTCCATTATTTACCACTCCCCCATTTTTATCTCATCTGCCAACTTTATCGATGATGATTTTATGTCCTCTGCCAGGTTATTGATTAAAAAAAAGGTGAAAATCTAATTCCTTCCTGCATCTAACACACTTTTCTCCGTTGCTGCTTGAAGTTTCCAGAATGTCTCGGATGCCATCTACATACTTTACTATGTTTACACAGTTGTGTAGTGCCCTGATGCTATCAAACAAGTCCATGATACATTGGTTCCTTCCAAATCATGGGTATTTCAACCCCCAAAGTGACCACATACTCTGTACTAGAAAGCTTCAACCAACATAGACGGTGAGTAAATATCACTACCAAGAAGTTATAGCTGTCTCATGACTTCATTTACAACTGTGTAGCCCCACTGAAGACAGAATATGGCCCCTTACTTCTCGCTCATGTGGTACTGAGGGTGGATGAAATAGAGAGACAAGGCGAGTGAGACAATATCTTCAATTAGATTATCACACCCACCTTGTCGCTCCAATATCTTGGACCAACATGGCTACAACAGCACTGCATAGAACGGTAGATGAAACAGACAGGCAATGAGTTTATATCTATCTAGTTCTGCAGTGCAAAGCAATGACCCTCAAGCCTCCTTGTTATTAATTTTCAACCGTTGACAGTTGACTTGGTACCGACCAGAGACAACATATGGCAGCCCCTGCTCTGAGGAGCTTATGATCTAAAAGAGAGACACAGAGTTGACAGGATGTTTTGGGAAATCACAAGGAGAGAGTATCTTGTTGTGCAGGTGTTTTGTTTTTTTATCTCCTTCTCCTCCTCCCCAGGAAACAGAGGATGCTTTTCATCAGAGGCAGTTACCTACAAATCTTGTTGCCTGGGTCACCATGTGTATAAAGCCAGAACTTGTGTGCATATTTATTATCTAACAAGTCACTATCTAGACCAGGAAACCCCACTGGTAGCAAATTCCTCCTGCAGTTCACACATGCACACACAGAGACAGTTACCTTAATGAGTGGTACCTCACCTTGGTGACGTGAAAAACATCAATTTCCTCCTTATATTGCTCAAGGAGCCATGAGATCTCCTTAAATATTGGATTTTGTGGCTCCTTTTTGTGTAGTAGGATGCCCATCATGGGACCAAGGGCTTTGATGATGGCCTGCTTGAGCTGCATAGATGAGACACAGAATTTATGTTCCTATGAATTCATTCAATATCTTCCAATAGGCACACCTTTTCTGCTTCTAATGAGTGCAATTTCCCTTGTTCCACTGTCGGAACGGTCCTATCCCAATATTTCCTGGTAAAGAACCAGGACTCGTAGGGTTAACAGATTAACCGTCAGGGTGGTATCAGGTTGAGGAGGAATTGAAGTAGATCTGGAGCGGCCCAACTGGCCTAGTCTCCCTAGCCACCACAGCAGTCCGGGCTCCTAGGGCAGCATCGCCTAATGGTCGGGATCAGTGCAGCAGCCCTTGGGTGAGGGACCGCGGCCCAACAGCCTGAGTCACTTGGGCTGCCCTTCTCGGGATGGCAGTGCGGCCTAGTGGCCAAAGTCAGTAGACCCACCCTTGGCTGCAGGGCAATGCGGCCTAGTGGCCAGAGTCGATAGAACCACCTTTTGCGGCAGGGTAGTGTTGCCTAGTGGTGAGCCCTTCTCCACTGGGTCCTACCTATTGCACAGGGTCCCAGCCCAGGGCGCAGGGGTATCTGCCACCAACTCAGCGGGGATCCTTCCAAAGCATGCTGAGTCAAGCCTGCTACCTCAACTGAATCAATGCTTCATCCACCTAGGCTGCTTCCCACCCGTTCTTCCGCAGCTGGGAGTCTCAGGGATTCTGGGGTCTCTCCTCCATCTCTGGCATTGGGTGGCTGGGGGTCAGCTGCAGCCACAGTCCGGCTGGCCTCTGAATCCTGGAGCACTGGCAGTCTCTCTGCAGGAGCCTGCAATGCGCCTCTGCTCCCTTTGGCAGCCATCCCAGCCTGAGCTGAGCGGCTCTCTTTTGTATCCTGGGTCCAGCTGAAGCATGCCGAGCAGAGATGAGGGGGCATGACCTCCTCGGCCCACAAAGCATGATTAACCCCTGCTGAACCAATGCGGGGTAGGTAAACCCCATCACACACCCTTTTACTTTCTGTGTATTAAACTAAATAGATTGACTTCCTTGATTCTCCCTCTGTAGGGCATATTTTCTAATCCTTTCGTCACTGTGGCTCTTCTGTCAATTTAGCAACACCCTTTTTGAATTGTGGGCACTAGAACTGGACACAGGATTCCAACAGTTGTCAGACAAGTGCCAGATTTAGAGGTAAAATAACCACTGTGCTCCTCCTTGAGATTCCCCTTTTGATGCATCCCAGCTTTAGCTTTTTTGGCCACAGCATGAGTTCATATTCAGCTGATTATGCCCCATGACCCCCAAAATCTTTTTCAGAGTCACTGCTTCCCAGGACAGCATCCCCCATCATGTATGTGTGGCCTAAATCCCTTGTGCCTAGACGCATACATTTACATTCAGCCGTATTTAAAGGCATATTGTTTCTTTGTGCCCCGTTTGCTAAGTGATCTAGATCACTCCGAATCTGTGAGCTGTCCTCTCCATTATTTACCACTCCCCCATTTTTATCTCATCTGCCAACTTTATCGATGATGATTTTATGTCCTCTGCCAGGTTATTGATTAAAAAAAAGGTGAAAATCTAATTCCTTCCTGCATCTAACACACTTTTCTCCGTTGCTGCTTGAAGTTTCCAGAATGTCTCGGATGCCATCTACATACTTTACTATGTTTACACAGTTGTGTAGTGCCCTGATGCTATCAAACAAGTCCATGATACATTGGTTCCTTCCAAATCATGGGTATTTCAACCCCCAAAGTGACCACATACTCTGTACTAGAAAGCTTCAACCAACATAGACGGTGAGTAAATATCACTACCAAGAAGTTATAGCTGTCTCATGACTTCATTTACAACTGTGTAGCCCCACTGAAGACAGAATATGGCCCCTTACTTCTCGCTCATGTGGTACTGAGGGTGGATGAAATAGAGAGACAAGGCGAGTGAGACAATATCTTCAATTAGATTATCACACCCACCTTGTCGCTCCAATATCTTGGACCAACATGGCTACAACAGCACTGCATAGAACGGTAGATGAAACAGACAGGCAATGAGTTTATATCTATCTAGTTCTGCAGTGCAAAGCAATGACCCTCAAGCCTCCTTGTTATTAATTTTCAACCGTTGACAGTTGACTTGGTACCGACCAGAGACAACATATGGCAGCCCCTGCTCTGAGGAGCTTATGATCTAAAAGAGAGACACAGAGTTGACAGGATGTTTTGGGAAATCACAAGGAGAGAGTATCTTGTTGTGCAGGTGTTTTGTTTTTTTATCTCCTTCTCCTCCTCCCCAGGAAACAGAGGATGCTTTTCATCAGAGGCAGTTACCTACAAATCTTGTTGCCTGGGTCACCATGTGTATAAAGCCAGAACTTGTGTGCATATTTATTATCTAACAAGTCACTATCTAGACCAGGAAACCCCACTGGTAGCAAATTCCTCCTGCAGTTCACACATGCACACACAGAGACAGTTACCTTAATGAGTGGTACCTCACCTTGGTGACGTGAAAAACATCAATTTCCTCCTTATATTGCTCAAGGAGCCATGAGATCTCCTTAAATATTGGATTTTGTGGCTCCTTTTTGTGTAGTAGGATGCCCATCATGGGACCAAGGGCTTTGATGATGGCCTGCTTGAGCTGCATAGATGAGACACAGAATTTATGTTCCTATGAATTCATTCAATATCTTCCAATAGGCACACCTTTTCTGCTTCTAATGAGTGCAATTTCCCTTGTTCCACTGTCGGAACGGTCCTATCCCAATATTTCCTGGTAAAGAACCAGGACTCGTAGGGTTAACAGATTAACCGTCAGGGTGGTATCAGGTTGAGGAGGAATTGAAGTAGATCTGGAGCGGCCCAACTGGCCTAGTCTCCCTAGCCACCACAGCAGTCCGGGCTCCTAGGGCAGCATCGCCTAATGGTCGGGATCAGTGCAGCAGCCCTTGGGTGAGGGACCGCGGCCCAACAGCCTGAGTCACTTGGGCTGCCCTTCTCGGGATGGCAGTGCGGCCTAGTGGCCAAAGTCAGTAGACCCACCCTTGGCTGCAGGGCAATGCGGCCTAGTGGCCAGAGTCGATAGAACCACCTTTTGCGGCAGGGTAGTGTTGCCTAGTGGTGAGCCCTTCTCCACTGGGTCCTACCTATTGCACAGGGTCCCAGCCCAGGGCGCAGGGGTATCTGCCACCAACTCAGCGGGGATCCTTCCAAAGCATGCTGAGTCAAGCCTGCTACCTCAACTGAATCAATGCTTCATCCACCTAGGCTGCTTCCCACCCGTTCTTCCGCAGCTGGGAGTCTCAGGGATTCTGGGGTCTCTCCTCCATCTCTGGCATTGGGTGGCTGGGGGTCAGCTGCAGCCACAGTCCGGCTGGCCTCTGAATCCTGGAGCACTGGCAGTCTCTCTGCAGGAGCCTGCAATGCGCCTCTGCTCCCTTTGGCAGCCATCCCAGCCTGAGCTGAGCGGCTCTCTTTTGTATCCTGGGTCCAGCTGAAGCATGCCGAGCAGAGATGAGGGGGCATGACCTCCTCGGCCCACAAAGCATGATTAACCCCTGCTGAACCAATGCGGGGTAGGTAAACCCCATCACACACCCTTTTACTTTCTGTGTATTAAACTAAATAGATTGACTTCCTTGATTCTCCCTCTGTAGGGCATATTTTCTAATCCTTTCGTCACTGTGGCTCTTCTGTCAATTTAGCAACACCCTTTTTGAATTGTGGGCACTAGAACTGGACACAGGATTCCAACAGTTGTCAGACAAGTGCCAGATTTAGAGGTAAAATAACCACTGTGCTCCTCCTTGAGATTCCCCTTTTGATGCATCCCAGCTTTAGCTTTTTTGGCCACAGCATGAGTTCATATTCAGCTGATTATGCCCCATGACCCCCAAAATCTTTTTCAGAGTCACTGCTTCCCAGGACAGCATCCCCCATCATGTATGTGTGGCCTAAATCCCTTGTGCCTAGACGCATACATTTACATTCAGCCGTATTTAAAGGCATATTGTTTCTTTGTGCCCCGTTTGCTAAGTGATCTAGATCACTCCGAATCTGTGAGCTGTCCTCTCCATTATTTACCACTCCCCCATTTTTATCTCATCTGCCAACTTTATCGATGATGATTTTATGTCCTCTGCCAGGTTATTGATTAAAAAAAAGGTGAAAATCTAATTCCTTCCTGCATCTAACACACTTTTCTCCGTTGCTGCTTGAAGTTTCCAGAATGTCTCGGATGCCATCTACATACTTTACTATGTTTACACAGTTGTGTAGTGCCCTGATGCTATCAAACAAGTCCATGATACATTGGTTCCTTCCAAATCATGGGTATTTCAACCCCCAAAGTGACCACATACTCTGTACTAGAAAGCTTCAACCAACATAGACGGTGAGTAAATATCACTACCAAGAAGTTATAGCTGTCTCATGACTTCATTTACAACTGTGTAGCCCCACTGAAGACAGAATATGGCCCCTTACTTCTCGCTCATGTGGTACTGAGGGTGGATGAAATAGAGAGACAAGGCGAGTGAGACAATATCTTCAATTAGATTATCACACCCACCTTGTCGCTCCAATATCTTGGACCAACATGGCTACAACAGCACTGCATAGAACGGTAGATGAAACAGACAGGCAATGAGTTTATATCTATCTAGTTCTGCAGTGCAAAGCAATGACCCTCAAGCCTCCTTGTTATTAATTTTCAACCGTTGACAGTTGACTTGGTACCGACCAGAGACAACATATGGCAGCCCCTGCTCTGAGGAGCTTATGATCTAAAAGAGAGACACAGAGTTGACAGGATGTTTTGGGAAATCACAAGGAGAGAGTATCTTGTTGTGCAGGTGTTTTGTTTTTTTATCTCCTTCTCCTCCTCCCCAGGAAACAGAGGATGCTTTTCATCAGAGGCAGTTACCTACAAATCTTGTTGCCTGGGTCACCATGTGTATAAAGCCAGAACTTGTGTGCATATTTATTATCTAACAAGTCACTATCTAGACCAGGAAACCCCACTGGTAGCAAATTCCTCCTGCAGTTCACACATGCACACACAGAGACAGTTACCTTAATGAGTGGTACCTCACCTTGGTGACGTGAAAAACATCAATTTCCTCCTTATATTGCTCAAGGAGCCATGAGATCTCCTTAAATATTGGATTTTGTGGCTCCTTTTTGTGTAGTAGGATGCCCATCATGGGACCAAGGGCTTTGATGATGGCCTGCTTGAGCTGCATAGATGAGACACAGAATTTATGTTCCTATGAATTCATTCAATATCTTCCAATAGGCACACCTTTTCTGCTTCTAATGAGTGCAATTTCCCTTGTTCCACTGTCGGAACGGTCCTATCCCAATATTTCCTGGTAAAGAACCAGGACTCGTAGGGTTGGTGTCAGGATTATATTCTAATGCACCTCACAACTAGAGCAGGTAAAATATTTCCCCAGATTAATATGCATTCTAGGCCAACTCATCCCTGCTGTAACTCCACTGGGGCTGAATGGACTTAGACCAGGAATTAATTTAGCCCACTATCCCGGGTTCATCTGCACATTAGGTGCACAAAACTAGAATCCATGTACACTAGGTACAGACCGAATTTCCATGATGTGGTGACATTATAAACGTATGGGTTTTCGATGTTTTACATGACAATCTGTTCCATCCAAAAGGACCTACCATTAAATGCCATCATCACAAAGAGTGCCAGACACACAGAATGTAACATCACAATTTCCGCTAAAGGTTTAGAAAGTCAGCAATTCTCACCTCCAGCTCCTCACAGGTCAGCCAGTTGCTGGTCACATGACAATATAAGGGAAGAATTTGATTGCAGAATCGTGATTCACCCATTCTGGGGAATGAGCACTTTTCCCAGTTCATAAAATATCCATTCACTGCCCTTGAGCATTTTTCCAGAACTGCACGGAAGGAGAGAAGACAGGCAATGTGAAAAGGACATAGTAATAATGAGGAGAAGTTGCTTTCTCAGAGAAGACACCCAGGCCTATCGTTTACTCCAATTCCATGGCAGCTCCTATCAGGACTAGATGCTGAAATCCCATATCAATTTGGAGCTATTTCTCTTTCCCCTATTCCATTTCTTGTTTCTTAAAAGTCTTTTTGCTTTGTACATCTCTCCATCTTTTTTCAATTACCATCATTTGAAGACTCGCGTCCTCTGCAGTTGTTGTTTATTCAACCCGAACACTGTATGATTTCATCTTGAGTTACAGTTTGTCTGAAAGATGTTCAGTGCCCCTAACTGCCATTGGCTTTAGTGGGATTTGAAGGTAGTGGGGAGCACTTTGCCCTAAAAGTCGGTGTATCTAGTGTCCTTGCTAAGAGGAATTAGGGCCCAATCCTGTTCTCCATGAAGTGGATGGCAAAATTCCCATTTCCCTCAAGGGCACAGGATTAACCCCTTACTGAGCATCACCTGAAAAGCAAAGGAAGAGAGAAGTGGAGAAGAAGAGAAGACAGAGAAAGAGGGTGAAAGGAGATGATGATGATGATGATGATGAAGAAACTAAGGAGAGAGAATGGGTGGAGGAGTGGGAAACAGGGGATTTTTAAATGTACAGTAATGAAATCTGCTCCCTTCACCTCCTCCCCCAGGAGCCTCCTGGCAGAGGGGCAGCTTCAGCCTTTGTGTCTGTTTATTTTAAACGATATGCGTGAGTCACAAAGGGCTTGAACTTACAAATGCTCAGCACATCCTGCAAAGTAAGGAGCATTCTCAACTTCACTGAGTGCCACGGGAGCCAAGGAACGCAGCACCTGGTGCAATCCAGGGAAGGGAGCACAGTTCAGGGCCTGTTTGCAGACTTGCTCAGTCACTTAAATCTGTACCAAGACCCCCTAAATATCCTGGCTGGGATGATTTAACTGGGAATTGGTCCTGCTTCGAGCAGGGGGTTGGACTAGATGACCTTCTGGGGTCCCTTCCAACCCGGATATTCTATTCTATGATCCATTTGGAGCACCTACAGGAAGTGCTGGCACTTACCACCACAAAATGCTTGTCTCATCCTGCTGTCCTCGACTAACTCCAACATGGAGATCATGACGTTCAGGATCATTCCCACAAAAGGGATACACTTAAGTGCTGCAGAGAAAGGCCAGAAGAGAAGGAAGACAGACAATCAGCTGCTCTCTGCCTTCTTACAACACACTTAGAAACACTGTGGGGCAGGATGCTATGGGCTCCGAGGCCATTGGTGCTGCGTAAGCAGAGCAGAATGGCTTTAAAGCAGCCATTGAAAGCCAGTGGGGGAGTCACCCTGAAGAGGGGAATCCTCCACAAGTGTACAGCTGTGCCCAATGCCCAACTCACTCCCAGAGTAAGGGGAGAGAGCACTGGGGCGGGATGGGAAGTGGGGTGGAGAAGAGCTCCACTAGACCTGATCTTCCACTCATTCCCATCCTTCAGGTACTTCACTCAGGGGCATAAGTTAGAGCTTGCACCTCCGGCTGGATCGCTCATGATCTGGAGGCCAGAACTAGCAACAGCAGTTAATCTTGTGTTTCTACACACACACTCAAACAGAGCTCTGTTTAGCGGTAACATTTTTAGGTAGAGAGATAATCCCCTGTCCTTAAATGAAAAACAATCACTTTGAAAGAAAAGAGGGAAGTGACCATACCATAGGCGGATGACAGGTTGCCCAACGTAATGAAAATAAACTCCTCAGGCAGCTCCAGATGATATATCAGCTCTAATATGACATCACTGAAATAGCAGCGTGCCAGAGTCACTAAGGTGTTGCTAGCTGCCACTTTTAGTTCATTTCTTGCTTCCTAAAAACAAAAACCAAAAGAGAGAGACTGAGGTGACTGAAGCCGGTTGCACTAGCCAGAGTTGTTTACATGAGTCAAGTCCTTATTTCTGTGCACAAGTTGTGAATGAACCAACCCAACTTTCTGAGGGTAGAGTCATTCGTCATAAATATTCCTTGACTCACTTGGCTAAACAGTTTTCAGCCTTCGAGTTGCTTGCAAGCTGCTTCGTTAGCCTATTCACTGTTAGCTACTTGTGGTGGGTGACTGGTCACCATAGTCACATGATATTTTCCCTGCCCTTCCCTGAGGCGGTAAGTGAGACACAGACTGGGCAGCTTCAAGATATTCCGAGAGCTTTCCTGGAATAAACTGTCCCCCAAAAGAAGGCTGACTTCCTTTGGAACAAGAGAGGGATTTTTCCATGGGGTTTCCTGCTGGCAAACTAGATTCTAAATCCAATGCTGCTTCTTTTGGAGATAGCTCAGATTCTGTCTGTCTTGGGGCTTTATACTGCCACTTATCGCTACAGTATCAGAGCGCCTTCCCCATAAAATCAGTATCAATAATGAAATCCTGAGTAGACTTCGGGAAAGACTTGCTCCTTAAGACACCATAGGCCTGTCTCTGGGTCTGAGATCATGTGTCTCAGGTCCTGATCCTGCAAAGCACTTCAGCACATGTGTAACTTTCAGCATGTGAGTTGTCCCATCTTATGCATGTGCACAAGTGCTGTCTAGGACCTGGGCTTTGGTCTGGAGGAAGGTGTGGGCCTCTAACAGAAGAATACATTTTCATTTCAGTATATAGTTTATCCCCCCAAAAGAGAGTTTGAATGAGTTAAAGCTTTGGATCCTTTGACTGGTATCTCGGGAGAACTAACTTACCTGAGTCTCTCTCATGTGGTTTGAGGCTAGTGTAATTATTTTCTTCAGAAGCCTTCTCTCCAGGCCCTGGGTGTCCTGCTGTAAGACTTTCTCCAGGACACAGTAAATGTCTACTCTGTTTTGCTGGGGACAAAACATAAAAGAGAAGAATTGGGAAAACTCTTTCTTGCCGACCAGACAGCAATGTGGCTAATAAGCCCCTGCCCTAATTGGTGGCTTAATTGGTGTAAAACGTGCCCGGCCCTCCACAAGCACCGCATTGAGCAGCGCTTCAGAAGCAGCCGAGCAACTGACATCGTTTAATCTTCCTGGAGAGAAAAGAGCCAGAGGAAGCGCCCTTCACTGCCCCCTTCTCTAGTTTCATTTATTCAGAACAAACAATAAAAATGAGCACCTTGCCCTTGCTCTAGCCACTCCAGGCAGAATTTGTAAATGTGGAATATAAAATACCCAACTCCTGCAGTAAGTCCTCAACCGCTCCCAGGGGCAATGAGCTCAGCCGTTAGATCTACACGGGAGTGGGTTTCTGAGTCGGGGTGGAGGGACACATGTGGACAGGGGGTGCCAGGACCCACGGGTGTGCAGGAACACATGGAGACAGGGGCAGATGTGCCTTACTGAATGGGAGAGGTTAGGGGTCAGACAGGGTCTGCATGGGGGGAGCTGCCTAACAATTCCTTCCCGTCCCTCCCAAAAAAACTCTTCCATACTTTTCCCACCCATACCCAGCAACGCTCCAAGTTCACACCCAGGCTCCTTCCCAGCAATTTACTTCCCTCTCCCTCAGCTCCTCCATTACCCCTGACTCTACCAAGCCTTTGCACTGCGCCTAAGGGGTGCAAGAAATATGGTTCTGTATTGAGTTTAAATGAATTATTACTTTGAGTTCTGTATTAACATGCATAGTAAGGAATCAGTTTGTCAAAAAACATTTCCTGAATCCTTTTTGTTGTCTGTATTCAAACAGACATACTTGCTGACAGGTATTTTGAAATAAATAACCCAAAATAATTTTAACGGGTGTAATTATATTGTATTATTTTGACAAACAAAATATGCAGAATTTTGCAGAACTTCTAAAATATTGTACGCATCATTTTTATTTTTTTCTTGCAGAATTCCCCCAGTAGAAAATATATAGATAAGGGTCCCTTCAATGCTATAATCTCAATAATATGTCATCATAATAAAGGAGTGTTGGCTAGGATTTAGAGCAGGGAGTCAGTTCACTTGGGTTTTATTCACATTCTTTGACTAACTTGCTAAGTGGTGTTGAGCAAGTTACTTAATTCCCTGTGACACAAGTCATCCGTACATGAGGATAATGCTTCCCATTCTCACAAGGGTGCTGTGAGTCTTAATTCATTAGTATTAGGGAAGTGCTTTGAGATTTTTGGATGAAGATGCGAAAGAAGGGCAAAGTATTATTAGAAGAGATTACTGCTAGTCCGATCGTGTACTTTTACTGTCTACAGCCCATGTACTCCACTGTGTGTAAAAGGACAATGCTCTCTTTATAGAGCATGATATCATCCTGATCTGTAAGAACAGCATTTTGCATGATGAGTTTACGCCTGAGGACAGAAGGGCGAATACTGATTCTCCTGATGGTGCGCCAGGCCAAGTTCTACACTGAATTATCCCCGTGCAGTCCCCTGTACCCCCATGAAGTCAGGCAGAATTTGGTGGGGACACCTGGAAAGCGGATGTAATTTCATGAAACTGCCCTACCTCATCCTTTTGCAGTTTCTCGAGCAGAACTGTCAGAACGATAGCCAGCTTGGTCTCGGCTATAAAGGCAATCCTGAGGGCAATTTTGCCCTTATCTTGATCATCCATATGTGCCAGGAGGGAGACAACCTCATTATAAGCACCTGAAATTAAATAAAAGGATAGCAGAAATTGGTGCTGGCCTCTTTAATTCACTATCCAGTCAAGATTCTGCAGGAGCCCCAACACTGTGAGAAGTAGACCTGGGAATCGTGGAAATCCTCTTCCTTCCTCCTCATGACCAGGTTTGTTTGCTGAACTACCCAGTGTGCTTGGGGGGAAATCATAATGAAGCAAATTTGCTCCTTTCAAGTAGATCCCCCCATAAAATAATCTTCCTTTCCCTCTTTACTGTCAATTGATGAGTTTTGATAGCATACAGAGTAATAATTTAACTCTAAGCCAAGAAATAGAGCTAAAGTGAAGCACATGCTAAAGAGTTTTGCTTAGTCAGGGCCCCATTTTCAAAAATCCTGAGCACCCAGATGTACCTATTGGCTATGCTGGGAACTTTTGGGGCTCGGTATCTCTTGAAAATCAGGCCACTGTTGGAGAGCTCAGTATGAATTTAGAAGCCTAACTTTAGGCCCCTTGTTTTGAAGAAAGCCTTTAATCTTCTTTTATGGTAGTTTAAATACTTGCAGAGAAGACTCATGGAACAGAGTTCATCCAGTTCATAGAATATCAGGGTTGGAAGGGACCTCAGGAGGTCATCTAGTCTGACCCCTTGCTCAAAGCAGGACCAATCCCCAACTTTTGCCCCAGATCGCTAAATGGCCCCCTCAAGGATTGAACTCACAACCCTGGGTTTAGCAGGCCAATGTTCAAACCACTGAGCTATCCCTCCCCCCTGTACAGTTGCCTGTAGAGGTCATAAAGGAATTCCCCCCCCACCCCCATGCACAATTGGCGAGGTGTACGCTGTGAGTGGGGTGGGGTGGGCTGAGTCCCTCCAACCTTCATCTAAAGCGTCAGGGATTGACCATAGCAGGAGATGGGACACCTGGTAGGGTGGACCAGTGCTCTAAGATGGTTCAGAGAATCTGTTTCCTTAGCTGTCCTGTTCACATGCTCAGGGTCCAACTGATCTCCAGAGTTGTGGGTGGGAAGGAATTTGCCCCTGGTCGGATTGGCAGGGACCTTTGAGTGGGAGGATGGGGCACTGATCACCTGCTAGGATAATCTGAGTATATCTGACCTAATCAATTCTCGACCATTGCAAGGGCCTCAGGCATTGGTGGAACCTCAGTCTCTCCTGTCCTCTGCCGATGGCACACAACAGTTTTGTCTCCTAAAGACTGAAATGTTTTCAGGGTTTTGGGGTTAAAGACAAGTTTTGGGGTTCAGGGTAGGGTTGCTAGGTGAAATTTAGTGGCCTGTGAAATACAGGAAGTCAGACTAGATGATCTAATGGTCCCTTCTGGCCTTCAACTCTAGGAAACAATGAAATAGCTGGTGTATGAAAAAAATCAGGATTTGATCTCCCATGTATCTCTTCGCTCCGGGCAGAAATTCTCCAGGAGACTTAATATTTCACAAGAAATCTGAAATGCCGTATTTACCTGTCTCCATTGTAACAGCATTCCAAGCATGAAGGAGGAAGTAACAAGATTTCCCCTTCCCAGGAAAGACTGCCCATCCGTTATGCAAATTGCATCCTTCAGTTGTAACACCCAGATGCAAACGGAATCATAACTGTAACCTACATTGCCCATCCATGTGGGATGAGGAGCACTAGTGTTGCTAAGAAATGTGACCCCATGCTTTGTACTCTTGCATTTAAGATATTAGCAGAGCTTCATTTAGACAGCTAGAGGAGAAGTCCTTCTGCCTTTTTTGTTCTAATTTCCCCTCTCTCTGATGGAGTTGGCTTCATGGATGCAGAAGACACAAAATGAGGGCTCATAACAAACATAAAACAACTGGGAGAAAAGAAGGAAGACCTCCCCCATAACATTCCCTAGAAACTCAGATTCTCAGGAAAGTTTCCAGGTCCAGAGGCTGTAGGCCAACTCCTCAACTGGTGTAAATCAACACAGCTACAAGGAAGTCAACAGAGGGACACTGGTTTCCAGCAGCTGAGGTTCTGCTCATACAAAAGGAGAACATTACAGCTCATCTGTATGCCTATGCTTTCTAAATGTGTGTGTGAATATAGAATGGATATAGAGAATACAGTGCTGACCCTTACCTCTGTCGGTTACCTCCTGCTCACTCACAAATTTATTCATGTTTTAATCTTTCCTCAACACTTCCTCCAGTCCTTTCTCCAAAGAGCTCCAGTACTGATAGGCAGCTGGCCTCTCAGGCTGTCCTGTCCGGAATAGCCAGTTAAGATTATGCAAGCACTATTATGACATCGCTGTGACTGTGACATAGCACATAAACTGCTGCTGACCAGGTAGATGCTGTGATGACATGGACAAGAGCCTCAAAGAGATTTAGGCTCCTAACTCGCACTGAAATCAATAGATGTGAGGAACCTAAATACATTTCAATATCTGGGCCCATCCATGTACGCAGTCCAATAGGTGGCTAAATTTGCTCCAGTGTAGAATTTCTCATTTGCTCTAAATCATTTTGAATTTTGGTTCCGTCCCTCTCTCAGTTTGCCACACTTTCCAATATTGGTTTTACTGGAAAATCTGCTCCTGGTTGAATGGATAGAAAATAAAAGCACCGAACAAAGAAAGAGAAGAAACTCCCTTGGAGAATGCACAGTGACACTTGAGTGTGGTTGGTTGGTTGGAATGCACAGTGACACTTGAGTGTGGGTGGTTGGTTTCCTTTGCTTTTTAATTCGGTTGATTAAAAAGCTTGATGAAATCTTATTGGACTGTATTACAAATATTGATTTTATATTGATTTACAATGCATTGAAATTTATTCTTCATTTCCATGTCCCGCCAAACAAATCAACTAAATTATTTTTTGTTGTGTTTAATACAGTGTGGTGTCATATGTATGGCCATATGTAGAGGCCACACTTGATTTTGGAGATGATGTTGCCTTCAAAGCATTCAGAGTGATGACACTCTTTGCAGTAAACCATATGGAAAAAGAATTCCAATGACATGTGTCCTTTGCTATGTATAAGTGATTTTGTGCCTTACCCTTTCTGATTTTGCCCTTACACGGACATGCTATACTTTTGTACTCCTCCTTAGTAATTCGTTCATGTTTCCCCATTTTGTAGGATTTCTTTTTGATTTTCAGGTCATTACAAAACTTCTGATGGAGCCATTGGCCTCTTACTATTCTTCCTGTCTTTCCTTTGCATTGGCAGTTGTGCCTTTAATATTGTCTCCTGGAGGTTAAACTGCCAGCTTTCCTGAACTCCTTTATGCCTTAGACTTTTTCCCCATGGGTCGCTACCTACCAATTCTATGAGGATGTTAAAGTCTGCTTTTGGCAGTCCTTCTCCTGTCATTCTCACTCCTTCCTTTCCTTAGAATCATGAAATCTGTCCTTCCTGATCCCTTTCACCCAAATCACCTTCCACCTTCACATTCACAACCAGCTCCTCCCTGCTGGTCAGAATCAAGTCTAAAATGGCTGTCCCCCCGCTTACTTCCTCCATTTTCTGAAACAAAGCATTGTCCCCAGTACATTCCAGGAACTTATTGGGTAATTTTGAGTTTTACCATATTCCTTTTTCAGCAGATGTCTGGGTAGGTAAAGTCCCCCATTACGATCAGGATTTGTGTTTTGCAAATTGCTGTTGTTTATTCTAGAAATGCCTCATCTCCCTCCTCTTCCTGATTTGGTGTCTGTAATAGACCCCCTACCAGGACCTCACCCCTGTTTAGTCCCTCTTTTATCTTTACTCAGAGACTTTCAACTGGTCTGCTTCTCACCTCCTTCTGGACCTCAGAACAGGTTTACAATGCAATATGTCCTCTCTTTTTTTTCCTGCCTGTCCTTCCTCAACAAGCTATAGCCCTCTATACCAATAGTCCAGTCATGAGATTTATCCCATCAAGTATCTGTGATGCAGTTAAGCTCAGTTAAGATTCATGTACTAAAACTCCCAGTTCTTACTGCTTATTCCCCATTATTATTACTCCTTGCTTGTGTGTACAGACATCTAAGATGTTAAGCGGATGCCCCCATGGATTTCCCTCTTGTTTCTCCTGTAATTCTACTGCAATTTTCCACATCTACTTCTCCGCACACAGCTAGTCCTCTATTAAGGCCACCTTTTTTTACCTGGTGGCTTTTTTCACCTGCCCCCTCTGAACTTAGTTTTAAGCTCTTCTCCTAAGGTTGGTGAGTCAGTGCATGAAGATGTTCTTCTCCTTCTTGGTCAGACGGACCCCATCTCTTCCCAGCAAACCTCCTTCCTGCAATAGCATCCCATGGTAGAGGAAGTCAAAGCCTCCCAGAGACCCATCTTCATAACCCTATTCTGTGGGCATGCCTACCATTGATTGTGTATTGAGCAGAAAGAACACTCAGCGCAGGAGACAAGGGGACTGAGTTAAACTGCAGATGTCAGGTTCACATACTTCCATTTACCGTGACTAATCTCTTAAGCTAGTGGGGATGGCCACGCTATAAAAATATTTCTGGAGATCAGCATGTGATTATTTGTATTGCAGTACTGCCTCACAGTCCCAGTCACAGAGCAGGATCCCATTGCGCTCGGACCTGTACAAACAGAGAACAAGATGGTCCTTAATTGTCATTAATTAATTAACACATCTTAACAGCACAACAAACAGACAAGTGGATAATAAAGCAAGCAAAAAGCCCCCTTTGACCAGGTACCAGCAGATAACTAATATAGTGCTACTTATTTCGGGAACTTTCTTCCTGAGTCAGGGTCTGATGTGACTCAGCCCCCGTTCCATGCCATTGTGTAAACTGGGGACTCGTACATTTGCACAAGATGGAAAGTATCCAGTGGCACACAGCTGAGGCCTACTCCATTTTTAGTACATAAACAGCAGGCCGCTCTGCAAGAAGCTAAGGGCATGGTCAGCACAGAGAGTTTGCCTGTCTTTATGCTGGTGTTCTGCAGCCCTCACAGTCTACACCTGGCTCCATAAAGTCGGGACTTTCAAAAATGCAGCATCAGGTAGGAGCACAAGTAATTGTAAGAATGCTTGCTCATTGCAGCTGTTAACATCCAGGCAAGGCATCCACATATAAGTCCACGACGGATGGACCAGTGATGGGAAGAGTGTTCATGCATGTGACAAGTAACACCATGAACTATGTCATGCCACAGAATAAATTTAGATCAAGAACAGAACAAGAGTATGTGTGGCAAAACCATGACAAACACTGTGCAGGCATCAAGGAGCTCATAAATTAGCACATCATCACCCAAACACTGCCACAGCTTGACTTAGAACTTGGGCAACAGTAGACCCTCAAAAGGAGGAGGCCACAGCTTTACACCCGTGGTCACTGTGATGTTAACTGGCTGCATTTGACAAGAGCTGGATCAGAGGTTGACTTTGAGTGTATTTACAGGGGGCAAGGTTTTCACAACACAAGCCTTGTGCACACACGCAAATAGTGTTCTGCAGCAGTGCAAGTTGAGCTGCAGCAATGAGCAGCGGGATCCTGCTTGGGCTCGTAATTCATACACTTCTCTCACTAATGAGGATCAACAGATTAACCCATACTGAATGCAGCTTGACAATATACCATCACTTAAAACACATTACAGTCAGAGAGGATGATAAATATTCCATTTATACACATTATGTACAAGGCCCAAAATGACTGAGGATGCAAGAAAACAAAGCTGGTAAATACAGAAAATGCATTTGTCATAAATATAAAGGGAAGGGTAAACCCCTTTAAAATCCCTCCTGGCCAGAGGAAAAATCCTCTCACCTGTAAAGGGTTTAGAAGCTCAAGGTAACCTCGTTGGCACTTGACCAAAATGACCAATGAGGGGACAAGATACTTTCAAAAGCTGGGAGGAGGGAGAAAAAACAAAGGGTCTGTGTCTGTGTCTGTCTGTCTGAAATCAGTGGAAGCTAGGAGCCTAAATACCTACTGTAGAATTTGACCCAATAACAACAATAATACTAATTTGCATTTCTAGAGAGATTTTCTTCTTCAAAGCATTTTACACACATGTTTTCTAACTCTCTGCTTCAAATAAAAGCCATTATTGACAGACAATTATATTTTTCCGTCACAGCACAGACAAATAGGAGACTGAAGAGAACACAGTTTATTAATGGGATTTTAAGCAGGTTCTCGTATGGAAAAAAAATTAAAGATCCCGCACTCAAAAGATGACTCTGCTTAGCTGTGTGCCTTGTGGCTTAAAGCAGAATTCCAAGAACATTACTTTGCTTTTTGAAATGGTTTCTCAATTAATGACAACTCAAAATATCTGCTTCCACCTAGTGGTGCGGGTTTGCATAACATGTGTTGTTTGTATTCCCTGTTTTCGATATCTTTGCCTAAAAGATAAAATACATCAGAATCTACTGAGACAATTCACACTTCTGCACAAAGCCACAACAGCACTAAGAATGTATATCTTTGTTAGCAAATAGGATCATTAGGGAGAAGGAAAAGGATAATCTCAGAAAGAGGCTCTCTCTTTCTCCTTCACTTTATTCTATCTAGGTTTTTCTACTGTTCTCATCAATGAAGTATCTGAGTAGCTTCCTCTAGTACATTAATCATATGACTCACATCTGTCATGGTAATATCTTTTATTGGACTAACTTCTGTTGGTGAAAGGAGTGCACAGAGTTCTCCTTCAGGTCCTTGAAAGGTTATTTCTTTCACCAACAGAAGTTGGTCCAACAGAAGATATTACCTCAGCTAGGGTGACCAGATGTCCTAAGTTTATAGGGACAGTCCAGATATTCGGGGTTTAGGCGCCTATCAATCCCACCCCACCCCCATCACGATTTTTCATACTCACTATCTGGTCACCCTATCCCTCACCCACCTTGTCTCTCTAATAGCCTCGTAATGACATGGGAGTTTGTTCTCCTGTCACAGACTGTCCCCTGAGAAAGCTCTATCTACTGCACAGACAAGCCTCATCCTTATAGTAGAACACTTCATGGTGCCTGAGAAATAGGCCCTGTCAGCCACACCCCTAATCCCAGGGATTTACCTGATATTTTAGATATACTGGGCCCTGGCCACTGAGCCCCTGGAAGAGAAGGACTGCGACCTGGAACCTGACTTGATGTGTTCACGTTGCAGAAGTATGTACACAGTGTTGGAAGGCAAACAACAAACAACACTTCAATGGTCACTGAATGAGGGGCCTGTGGAAAAAAATACTACCATTGTGCAATTCAAGACTGTGTCAAAATGCACGTGCACAGTACTCAGACTCCCTGAATCCTGGCATTTCTGAACTTTCCATTGCTCAGTTTTGCAAACGTACTAATTGTTATTTTCATGCAGATTTTTATGTATTTGTTGGGCGTCTAAAGATATAAAAATACAGACATCGGTTCATATCATTGTCGTGCAAACATCCCCATTTCATTGTTTGTTTTGAAAGAAAAAAGTACAGGACTAGGTTCTGGCAATTTCTGTATTGAGCTGTAAAGAAAGATATTTTTAAGGGTTTTGAACTGTCGAAACAGAGGCACAGAGAATGTCTCACACAGGGAGGAGTGGGTGATGCAGTGCACACTTTCCCAAGCCAGCAGAGCTGCTGGACCCCAAGAGATTCCCCCTCTATTCCGGAGTCAACCTTTGCCAGAAGCAAGCAGACAGAAGGACAAAAGTAGCTCTCCATTTTAACAAAGGCTCTTGTAACTTCCTGGGTAAACTGGTCCCTTCCATTCTTTAGCTGACTATTACTCAGGCTCTTTTCTTACTGGCAAACTTGAATTTTGATTTTTCTACGTCATGGCCAGTCTTTATCGTCTCTCTTGTAAACTTGAATATGCCAATCCCTGAGACGACATACTTTCTTGTTTTTTTCCTGATTTGGCAATCATAGCTTTGGGGATTGAGCTCCCATTTAAGGTACTTTTAATGATGACCCCCAGTCCTTTATTTCATCTATCAGGATGTTCAAAGAGAGCAGCTACCCTTCACTGAACGCCACTGCTCTGACTTTGGATTCCCTTGTAGAATGTTGTCTCAGCTGGATTCTTAATCCAGAGGAAAGACGCTCTCCCCTGTTCAATCAAGATCAGAAATGGCACATAGATTTGGGAGAAAAAGTACATTTTACTTTTACTCTATTTTCTTATCTCTCAAAAGGAACAGTACAACAAAGATAAAAACATTGTGAATAATCAATATAGGTATTGATGTATCTCGTCTGAAATGGGACAGCTGCTCTTCTACTCTCGGGATGGATGCTATATCAATAGATAAGATAAAAAGACAGGCCTAACTGAGAGACTGAACCCATATGAGGGCCAAATTCTGCTCCTCGGTTACATGAGTATGTCGCTTCCCGACTAGGGCCCAAATCTGTGTAAAGAAGAGTAAATCTGGTCCCAAGGGAGTATCGAACAACTTCCAAACTGTATAAGAAGGGTGGTTGAGTCTAAACTATAAAGACAGTTCCAAATATGGACTGCAGTTCAGGAAAGCAGCCTTATTCATCCGAGCATATGAATGATGTAAGAAAATTCTGAAAATGTGGATCTTAGATCATGGTCATAATTTAAAAAAATTAATTGACACAGTGGACACCATTCACATTTGAAACATAAAGTAGCTTAAAACTGTCCTAGCTTGAAGTGGTGTGAAACTGCTTCAGGAAATGTGGTCCTCTTACAAGTGTAGATGTGAGGTTGCATATGTGGTAAAGCCATGTATACAGAATACATGCTGATCTTAATCCTACAAATTTCCTAAACACTATACAGAATATCTAATTGCTTATTTTTAAATCCTAATCAGAGGAAAATTAAAATGATTTGTGCAAATAATTGAATTCTAAGGATCGTGTAACAACAAACACTCTTATTTTCTAGATCTACTGAGAGCTAGCTCTGAGAGAACAAAACAGTATTTTCAGTGTTTATGGTTCTTTACTGAAGCAGGTCTATTCTTTATCGAAGAACAGGAAAACAAAAGAATTCACAATATTGTTATCCCTTTTGACATGAGTAATTAGTGAATATTTTGGGTCTTGTGAGTTGTTTCCATTGGGGGAGAAATGGGTGATGGAGTCAGGTATTTTTTTGACACAATCCTGCTTATTTACAAAGAATGTACACAAAGTTCTATTTCCCTAACGACAGCAGGAATAGTTTCTTGGCTCACAATTCCAAGCCTCTTTCTATCCAGCAGTCTACCCTAAAGCGCGCGTGCTCTCTCTCTCTCTCTCTCTCTCTCTCTCAACTTTTTCTGAGATCACACTACAAATACTTCTCTGGGGCTCCTTTGTGCTTCTGCGGTGTCACACTCCCTCTCTTCCTCTCCCCGCCCGAACCCCATCTCCCTGCATTTGCATTCAGACCCTAGTGAAAGCCCCTTTCACTGTATGGCTCAACTCCTAGTCCAACTTTACTTGATGGTGACTTCTATTAAGTCAGCCATCTGTTCCACAAAAGAGCTTGATTGTTTTTACATTGATCCTGAATAAAGGACAACTGGTATGCCCACCAGCTTCAATAAGGCTTCCCCTTTCCCCAGCATAACTACCTGTTTTCATGTTGTTTTTATAAATCTGTATCTTGTACATGTCCGCAAAACCCACAGCATTCTTTTATTTTTACTAACCTGAAACAGGATATTGAATGCATAATTTCAGTTACACCAATGTAAATCTGTGGTAATTCATTAGAATTAGTCCATATTTATCCTGGTGGCAAAATATGTTTGCACGTCACTAGAGAAAACATGACACTTTTTGATAATTGTTATTGTTGCCGGCACCCAGTGACGAGAGGCTAAACAACAGCTGAGGTTGGTTCGCTACCCGCTGTGCTACACCCAATAATCACAACGGGGTGGAGAAGCAGAAAAGTTTATTTGCAGCTGCAAAAAGGTACAGGGAGAATAGAATCTCCAATCCTGCACCCAGAGCAGGAAGTTACACAGGCTTTTATACATCCTTTTTCCCAGCATACCTATCCAATAGGAAGCTGCCCTGAGTATCCATATAGCCAACCAATCCAGTTCCCAGCTAGTGCCCTTGTTCTCTGTATAATTTGTTAAACTATACATAAAGCTGCTTTAGTCAGCATTGGTCTTCCATATCTGCCCTGTTTGGCCTTGTTTAGTTTCAGGCAGTCTGAGCCCTGGTCTACACTAGGACTTTAGGTCGAATTTAGCAGCGTTAAATCGATTTAAACCTGCACCCGTCCACACAATGAAGCCCTTTATTTCGACTTAAAGGGCGCTTAAAATCGATTTCCTTACTCCACCCCTGACAAGTGGATTAGCGCTTAAATCGACGTTGCCGGCTCGAATTTGGGGTACTGTGGACACAATTCGATGGTATTGGCCTCCGGGAGCTATCCCAGAGTGCTCCATTCTGACCGCTCTGGACAGCACTCTCAACTCAGATGCACTGGCCAGGTAGACAGGAAAAGAACCGCGAACTTTTGAATCTCATTTCCTGTTTGGCCAGTGTGGCAAGCTGCAGGTGACCATGCAGAGCTCATCAGCACAGGTGACCATGATGGAGTCCCAGAATCGCAAAAGAGCTCCAGCATGGACCGAACGGGAGGTATGGGATCTGATCGCTGTTTGGGGAGAGGAATCCGTGCTATCAGAACTCCGTTCCAGTTTTCGAAATGCCAAAACCTTTGTCAAAATCTCCCAGGGCATGAAGGACAGAGGCCATAACAGGGACCCGAAGCAGTGCCGCGTGAAACTGAAGGAGCTGAGGCAAGCCTACCAGAAAACCAGAGAGGCGAACGGCTGCTCTGGGTCAGAGCCCCAAACATGCCGCTTCTATGATGAGCTGCATGCCATTTTAGGGGGTTCAGCCACCACTACCCCAGCCATGTTGTTTGACTCCTTCAATGGAGATGGAGGCAATACGGAAGTAGGTTTTGGGGACGAAGAAGATGATGATGAGGAGGAGGTTGTAGATAGCTCACAGCAAGCAAGCGGAGAAACCGGTTTTCCCGACAGCCAGGAACTGTTTCTCACCCTAGACCTGGAGCCAGTACCCCCCGAACTCACCCAAGGCTGCCTCCTGGACCCAGCAGGTGGAGAAGGGACCTCCGGTGAGTGTACCTTTTAAAATGCTATACATGGTTTAAAAGCAAGCATGTGAAAGGATTACTTTGCCCTGGCATTTGCGGTTCTCCTAGATGTAGTCCTAAAGCCTTTGCAAAAGGTTTCTGGGGAGGGCAGCCTTATTTCGTCCTTCATGGTAGGACACTTTACCACTCCAGGCCAGTAACACGTACTCGGGAATCACTGTAGAACAAAGCATTGCAGTGTATGTTTGCTGGCATTCAACCAAAATCCGTTCTTTATCTCTCTGTGTTATCCTCAGGAGAGTGAGATATAATTCATGGTCACCTGGTTGAAATAGAGTGCTTTTCTTCAGGGACACTCAGAGGTGCCCATTCCTGCTGGGCTGTTTGCCTGTGGCTAAACGGAAATGTTCCCCGCTGTTAGCCACAGGGAGGGGGGAAGGTTGAGGGGGTAGTCACGCGGTGGGAGGAGGCAAAATGCGACCTTGTAACGAAAGCACATGTGCTATGTATGTAATGTTAACAGCAAGGTTTACCCTGAAAGAGTGTAGCGACTGTTTTATAAAATGTGTCTTTTTAAATACCGCTGTCCCTTTTTTTTTCTCCACCAGCTGCATGTGTTTCAATGATCACAGGATCTTCTCCTTCCCAGAGGCTAGTGAAGCTTAGGAAGAAAAAAAAACGCACTCGCGATGAAATGTTCTCCGAGCTCATGCTGTCCTCCCACACTGACAGAGCTCAGACGAATGCGTGGAGGCAAATAATGTCAGAGTGCAGGAAAGCACAAAATGACCGGGAGGAGAGGTGGAGGGCTGAAGAGAGTAAGTGGCGGGCTGAAGAGAGTAAGTGGCGGGCTGAAGAGAGGGCTGAAGCTCAAATGTGGTGGCAGCGTGATGAGAGGAGGCAGGATTCAATGCTGAGGCTGCTGCAGGACCAAACCAGTATGCTCCAGTGTATGGTTGAGCTGCAGCAAAGGCAGCTGGAGCACAGACTGCCACTGCTGCCCCTCTGTAACCAACCGCCCTCCTCCCCAAGTTCCATAGCCTCCGCACCCAGACGCCCAAGAACGCGGTGGGGGGGCCTCTGGCCAACCAGCCACTCCACCACAGAGGATTGCCCAAAAAAAAGAAGACTGTCATTCAATAAATTTTAAAGTTGTAAACTTTTAAAGTGCTGTGCTTAAAGTGCTGTGTGGCATTTTCCTTCCCTCCTGCACCACCCCTCCTGGGATACCTTGGTAGTCATCTCCCTATTTGTGTGATGAATGAATAACGAATGCATGACTGTGAAGCAGCAATGACTTTATTGCCTCTGCAAGCAATGATTAAAGGGAGGAGGGGAGGGTGGTTAGCTTACAGGGAAGTAGAGTGAACCAAGGGGCGGGGGGTTTCATCAAGGAGAAACAAAGAGAACTTTCACACCGTAGCCTGGCCAGTCATGAAACTGGTTTTCAAAGCTTCTCTGATGCGTACCGCGCCCTCCTGTTCTCTTCTAACCGCCCTGGTGTCTGGCTGCGCGTAACCAGCAGCCAGGTGATTTGTCTCAACCTCCCATCCCACCATAAACGTCTCCCCCTTACTCTCACAGATATTGTGGAGCACACACAAGCAGTAATAACAGTGGGAATATTGGTTTTGCTGAGCTCTAAGCGAGTCAGTAAACTGCGCCAGCGCGCCTTTAAACGTCCAAATGCACATTCTACCACCATTCTGCACTTGCTCAGCCTGTAGTTGAACAGCTCCTGACTACTATCCAGGCTGCCTGTGTACGGCTTCATGAGCCATGGCATTAAGGGGTAGGCTGGGTCCCCAAGGATAACTATAGGCATTTCAACATCCCCAACAGTTATTTTCTGGTCTGGGAATAACGTCCCTTCCTGCAGCTTTTGAAACAGACCAGAGTTCCTGAAGATGTGAGCGTCATGCACCTTTCCCGGCCATCCCACATTGATGTTGGTGAAACGTCCCTTGTGATCCACCAGAGCTTGCAGCACTATCGAAAAGTACCCCTTGCGGTTTATGTACTCGGCGGCTTGGTGCTCCGGTGCCAAGATAGGGATATGGGTTCCGTCTATGGCCCCACCACAGTTAGGGAATCCCATTGCAGCAAAGTTAGGGAATCCCATTGCAGCAAAGCCATCCACTATGACCTGCACATTTCCCAGGGTCACTACCCTTGATATCAGCAGATCTTTGATTGCGTGGGCTACTTGCATCACAGCAGCCCCCCACAGTAGATTTGCCCACTCCAAATTGATTCCCAACTGACCGGTAGCTGTCTGGCGTTGCAAGCTTCCACAGGGCTATCACCACTCGCTTCTCAACTGTGAGGGCTGCTCTCATCTTGGTATTCATGCGCTTCAGGGCAGGGGAAAGCAAGTCACAAAGTTCCATGAAAGTGCCCTTACGCATGCAAAAGTTTCGCAGCCACTGGGAATCGTCCCAGACCTGCAACACTATGCGGTCCCACCAGTCTGTGCTTGTTTCCCGAGCCCAGAATCGGCGTTCCACAGCATGAACCTGCCCCATTAGCACCATGATGCATGCATTGTCAGGGCCCATGCTTTCAGAGAAATCTGTGTCCATGTCCTGATCACTCACGTGACCGCGCTGACGTCGCCTCCTCGCCCGGTATCGCTTTGCCAGGTTCCAGATAATGCGTGTGGTGTTTAATGTGCTCCTAATTGCCAAAGTGAGCTGAGCGGCCTCCATGCTTGCCTTGGTATGGCGTCCGCACAGAAAAAAGGCGCGGAACGATTGTCTGCCGTTGCTCTGACGGAGGCAGGGGTGACTGACGACATGGCTTACAGGGCTGGCTTCAGGGAGCTAAAATCAACAAAGGGGGTGTCTTTACATCAAGGAGTATTTCAGGCAGGACTTCATGGAGGGTTCCAATAAGAAATGGTGCACCTAAGTTATCGTTGTTATTGGAACAAGGAGGTTAGCCTGGCCTCTGATTGATACATGGCTAGATTTACCTCGCTGCACCTTCTCTGTGAGTGACTGCAGTGTGATCTAGACAGGGGAGGAGGCAAATGAGTACAAAACAAATCTGGTCTATTTCTTGTTCTGACCCACTCCATCTATCTTTTACATCTTTGGGTGGCAGCAGACGGTGCAGAAGGACTGCATGCCATCCACATCTCATGGCTGCTCGGCAGAAGATGGTACAATTCGACTGCTAGCAATCCTCATCTCTTGCCTGCCTGGCAGAAGATGGTACAGTACGACTGCTAGCAGTCCGTATCGCCTGCCCGCTCACCATAAGACGGTTCAATAGGACTGCAGGACTAAAGAGAATGACCTGGTCAAGTCACTCCAAATTTAGTCCCTGCGCCCATGTCTGCCCAGGCGCTCCCAGCCGACGTGGCCAGGAGCACCTCGGACACGACGAGGACGACTACCAATTGTATTGCACCGTCTGCTGCCAGAAGGCAATGGGTTGCTGCTACTGTGCAGCAAAGCCGTACTGCGTCTGCCAGCACCCAGGAGACATAGGGTGACGGTTACCTGAGCTGGCTCCATGCTTGCCGTGGTATGGCGTCTGCACAGGTAACTCATGAAAAAAGGCGCGAAATGATTGTCTGCCCTTGCTTTCACGGAGGGAGGGAGGGAATGGGGGCCTGACGACACGTACCCAGAACCACCCGCGACAATGTTTTAGCCCCATCAGAGTGTTCCACTGTGAGTGCTCTGGACAGCACTCTCAGATGCCCGATTGTTTGCCATTGCTCTGACGCTGGGAGGGGCGCTTACAGGGTTGGCTTCAGGGAGCTAAAATCAACAAAGGGGGTGGCTTTACATCAAGGAGTATTTCAGGCAGGACTTCACGGAGGGTTCCAATAAGAAATGGTGCACCTAAGTTATTGTCCTTATTGGAACAAGAAGGTTAGCCTGGCCTCTGATTGATACATGGCTAGATTTACCTCGCTGCACCTTCTCTGTAAGTGACTGCAGTGTGATCTAGAAGAATGAGTCCCCTAGACAGGGGAGGGGGGGAAGCAAATGAGTACAAAACAAATCTGGTCTATTTCTTGTTTTGATCCACTCCATCTATCTTTTACATTTTTGACTGGCAGGAGACGGTGCAGAAGGACTGCATGCCATCCACATCTCATGGCTGCTCGGCAGAAGATGGTACAGTACGACTGCTAGCAGTCCGTATCGCCTGCCCGCTCACCATAAGACGGTTCAATAGGACTGACTGCAGGACTAAAGAGAATGACCTGATCAAGTCACTCCAAATTTAGTCCCTGCACCCATGTCTGCCCAGGCGCTCCTGATCGACCTCACAGAGGCGACCAGGAGCACCTCAGACATGACGATGATGGCTACCAGTCGTACTGTACCGTCTGCTGCCACAAGGCAAGGGGTTGCTGCTACTGTGTAGCAATGCCGTACCGCGTCTGCCAGCACCCAGGAGACATAGGGTGACGGTTACCTGAGCGGGCTCCATGCTTGCCGTGGTATGGCGTCTGCACAGGTAACTCAGGAAAAAAGGCGCGAAATGATTGTCTGCCCTTGCTTTCACGGAGGGAGGGAGGGAACGGGGGCCTGACGATATGTACCCAGAACCACCCGCGACAATGTTTTAGCCCCATCAGGCATTGGGATCTCAACCCAGAATTCCAATGGGCAGCGGAGACTGCGGGAACTGTGGGATAGCTACCCACAGTGCAACGCTCCGGAAGTCGACGCTTGCCTCGGTACTGTGGAAGCGCTCCGCCGAGTTAATGCACTTAATGCACTTAGAGCATTTTCTGTGGGGACACACACACTCGAATATATAAAACCGATTTCTAAAAAAACGACTTCTATAAATTCGACCTTATTCCGTAGTGTAGACATACCCTGACTCTGCAACATATTGTTGCAGATCCTCAGCATAACTGCTGCGAGTGCCTCCAGGCGCGGGGGCCAAGGACACTTGGGCCTAGTATGCAGAGCTGCTGCGAGTGCTTCCAGGCAGGCGGGCGGGGGCAAGGACACCTGGACCTAGTGCGAGGGGGCCTCATCGATACTCGTGGTCTTCCATCCCCTCGAGTTACCTAGTGGCCATGCCCCAGTGTCCCCACTGAACTCCCACATCTGAACTCCCAGCCAGAGCCCGTACGTGCTCCACCACTAGAGGCCCTGATGCAGCAAGCCACCCCCATACAGCAAAACAAAACTACTTCCCACATGGCATTAGGATGGCAAACGATAATAGAGAAAGATAAGAACTTGCTATAAGAGGGGTTCTCAAACTTCATTGCACCACGACCCCCTTCTGACAACAAAAATTACTTCGCGACCCCAGGAGGGAGAACCAAACCCTGAGCCCGCCCAAGCCCTAGCTCCCCCGGGCCAGAAGGGGCCAAAGTCAAAACCCAAGGGCTTCAGGCCCAGGCAGGGGGCGGGGGGAGCTGTAACCTGATCCCAGGGCTGAAGCCCAAGTCTCAGCCCTGCTGCCCAGGGCTCAGGCTTGGGCTTCAGCCCTGGGCCCAGGCAAGTCTAACTCCAGCCCTGGCGACCCTATTAAAAAGGGATCCCGACCCACAGTTTGAGAACCGCTGTGCAGTAACATGCACTGATTATTGGTGATACTTGGTTTCCTCACAAAGACATGCACAAGGTTACATGGAACTCACAAGATGGTTAAACCACAAACCAGACTGAACACATGCCAGGAGACCGGGTTGTAGGCGGTCAGGCACAGTGGTCAGAGTGGGAGTCATACCTAGTGGTGAGTGTCCAAATGCCAAAAGCAGGGATTGAGACAGGGCCAAAACCAAGAAGCAGGTCCAAAGATTAGAACTAGAGTCAGAATCCAAATGCCAGAGCCAAGAATCAAGTAGGGTGACCAGACAGCAAATGTGAAAAATCGGGATGGGGGTGGGGGGTAATAGGAACCTATATAAGAAAAAGATCTCCAGATCAGGACTGTTCCTATCAAATTGGGATATCTGGTCACTCTAGAATCAAGAGAGAGTCGGAGTCAGGAATCAGAGCCAAGGGTCAGAACCGGATCACCGGGGCCAGGGAAGAAGGGAGCAGGGCTTGTTCTGAGGAAGGAGCAAGGCTGGGTGTAGGACAGGATCTGGGCTGAAGCTGTGGAGGCGCAGAGCAAAAGCAGGGCTTGGCAAGAGCTGAGCCCAGGGAGGCAGAGAATCACTGAGCACCCAGCGAGCGACTGCTGCTGCTGAGTTTAAGAACCAGGCAGCTAACTTCTTCAGCCAATCTGGCAGGGTGGTCCAAGCAGGATAGTGTCGGAGGATGGTGCCGTGGGGAAGGCGAGCAGAGCTTCATCATCATGGGCTTGCTTCTGGACGGCGCCGTGCCTTGTGGGGCCGGAGGTCTATCTTGCCTGGTGGGAAACTGCGGTGCCATCATAGAATCATAGAATATCAGGGTTGGAAGGGACCTCAGGAGGTATCTAGTCCAACCCATTGCTCAAAGCAGGACCAATCCCCAATTTGTGCCCCAGATCCCTAAATGGCCCCCTCAGGGATTGAACTCACAACCCTGGGTTTAGCAAGCCAATGCTCAAACCACTGAGCTATCCCTCCCCCTAGCAATCAAGTCCCTGGCCACCTCAAACGTGTCCAGGATGGAAGGAAGGATGCTCCTCCACCTGGCACTCTCTAGCAGGAGGGTCCAGTGGCACCAGACTTGACGGATCCCTCTGCAGGCCCAAAGTCGACAGTGCTGATCCCTGCGCAGGACGCATACTGCTTATGCTGTCAGACTCAGTGCTCTGACCATGGGTGAGCGCCCTCTAGTCGTCTTCTTGTGCTGCTTAGGTGGCACCGGTGAGTGCGAGCCGTAGTTTCTCTAACAGAGGCCAGAGCGCTGTGCACAGAGGTGCTTAATGCCAAGTCCTGCGCGCCCAGAGCCGGCAGGGGATGGAGGGCTGCCTCCATAAGGAGTTCTTTGAGCCTGAAGTTCCTTTCTTTCTTTGTTCTCGGGTGGAGAACTTTGAAGATCTTGAAGCGACCTGTTTGATGTCAGCACTTGCATGAGAGGAAAGTGATCAGGAACAGCCAGCATGGATTCACCAAGGGAAGGTCATGCCTGACTAATCTAATTGCCTTTTATGATGAGATTACTGGTTCTGTGGATGAAGGGAAAGCAGTGGATGTATTGTTTCTTGACTTTAGCAAAGCTTTTGACACGGTCTCCCACAGTATTCTTGTCAGCAAGTTAAGGAAGTATGGGCTGGATGAATGCACTATAAGGTGGGTAGAAAGCTGGCTAGATTGTCGGGCTCAACGGGTAGTGATCAATGGCTCCATGTCTAGTTGGCAGCCGGTATCAAGTGGAGTGCCCCAAGGGTCGGTCCTGGGGCCGGTTTTGTTCAATATCTTCATAAATGATCTGGAGGATGGTGTGGATTGCACTCTCAGCAAATTTGCGGATGATACTAAACTGGGAGGAGCGGTAGATACGCTGGAGGGGAGGGATAGGATACAGAAGGACCTAGACAAATTGGAGGATTGGGCCAAAAGAAATCTGATGAGGTTCAATAAGGATAAGTGCAGGGTCCTGCACTTAGGATGGAAGAATCCAATGCACCGCTACAGACTAGGGACCGAATGGCTAGGCAGCAGTTCTGTGGAAAAGGACCTAGGGGTGACAGTGGATGGGAAGCTGGATATGAGTCAGCAGTGTGCCCTTGTTGCCAAGAAGGCCAATGGCATTTTGGGATGTATAAGTAGGGGCATAGCGAGCAGATCGAGGGACGTGATCGTTCCCCTCTATTCGACATTGGTGAGGCCTCATCTGGAGTACTGTGTCCAGTTTTGGGCCCCACACTACAAGAAGGATGTGGATAAATTGGAGAGAGTCCAGCGAAGGGCAACAAAAATTATTAGGGGTCTAGAACACATGAGTTATGAGGAGAGGCTGAGGGAGCTGGGATTGTTTAGCCTGCAGAAGAGAAGAATGAGGGGGGATTTGATAGCTGCTTCCAACTACCTGAAAGGGGGTTCCAAAGAGGATGGCTCTAGACTGTTCTCAATGGTAGCAAATGACAGAACGAGGAGTAATGGTCTCAAGTTGCAGTGGGGGAGGTTTAGATTGGATATTAGGAAAAACTTTTTCACTAAGAGGGTGGTGAAACACTGGAATGCGTTACCTAGGGAGGTGGTAGAATCTCCGTCCTTAGAGGTTTTTAAGGTCAGGCTTGACAAAGCCCTGGCTGGCATGATTTAACTGGGAATTGGTCCTGCTTCGAGCAGGGGGTTGGACTAGATGACCTTCAGGGGTCCCTTCCAACCCTGATATTCTATGATTCTATGATTTTGCTCTTAAAACAATGTTGCAGCCACAGATAATGCCTTATAGTGTAAGGTTTGCTGACGCCAAGTTAAAGATAATAGGAGAGAAACAACTACAAGGCCAGACAGAACGTGCTGGTTGTTTAAGTTCCTAGGAATGCTTGTTAGAGGTTGCAGGAAATAAACATTGTTGTAACCCATATAAGGAAGGCAGAGTATGTGTGCAAAGTTTTAATTGGCTGATGTGCAGTGCAGTAGCATTAAGGAATATAAAAGTGTGTGTAATGGATTTGAGATTCTATTCTCCCTGTACCTTGTTTGCAGCTGCAAATAAACTTTTCTGCTTCTCCACCCCGTTGTGATTATTGCGTGAAACACACCGGGATAACGACCCCCTGCTGTTGTTTTGCCTCTCGGCACTGGGTGCCGGCAACAAGAGCATCCCTAGGCACGAGAGGCTAGGGCAACTGGGCTCAGTTTAAAAAACCTGCAAGCTCCCTGTCTCTTTCTTTCATCACTTCCCACTCGGGCTCCCAAAGACTCCTCACCACAAAACCAAGTTGTTTTAGATAGTCGGTCTTGAGCTGCGTCTTGTAATAAAGAAACCCAAAAGTTGTCCCCGTCATAGGGTTTTGTGCTTTTTCACAATGACAGGTGGCACAAGCATGGAAAAGAACACCCGTTAAACTCTAAGGCTGTGTGTACCCTGTCAACACTGGCATAACCGTCTAAAGAGTAGGAGCCTACCTGTAGTTCCCCACCCTGTAAAGCATGCCGTATTTGTATAGTTTCTTTGTGAGAGGTATACAACAGCCACTGAACAGATGGGGTCGAATATCTTTTTCTGCCTGTGATCATTGTCTGGAGGGAGAAGAGCTACTGAGTTAGGCTCCAAAAACATAAACCTGTACATAGCCATGCAGACAGATGCCAGTGTTATGTACCAGAATGGATCTATACACCGTTTTATCTCAGTGAATTTATCAGGTTCTCTCTCTACTAGATCTCCCTTCTCCATCATTTTCATAATCTCTTTTCTGTATAGGATACAAGGCTGTCTCAAAATTTTGACATCCTGCTGACAGTAATACGCGAGCTCTTTCTGCAAGTCAAACGTCTTCTCCCTGTGGGCCTGCTACCAGTCGAGAAACTCTGCTTTTTCCCTGGGCATCATGCTTTCTACACCATAGTGCTCCACACCGGGCATAGGCCTCATGTCATTTTGATTTTCTAAAGTGTTAATGTTAGTGGCAGGGAACTGATGTACAGAAGGGCTAAGTGACTATCGCTCTCCCTGCCCCTATCCCTTTCACTTCTTTCTTCTCTAAGTCCTTGCTCCTCTTCCTGATGTTTCCCCCTTCTTGCTTCCCACCCATGTCCCTTTTCCCATCTCTCTCTGCTCACCACCTCTTGGCGTCTGTCTAGTGCCTACTCCCACCCACACACTCAAAGTGGCAGAGGAGGTTCCCCCTCCTTGGGTGGGAAGGGTTGCCTAGTGGTTAAGGCACAGGCCTCAGGCTCAGGTGTTCTGTGTTTGATTCTCTGCTTTGCCACAGACTCCCTGCTTAGCCTTGGGAAAGTCACTTCACCACTGCGTACCCTAGATCCCACCTGCCAATGGGGCTAATGCTGACCCTGCTTCCCAGGCTAAATCCACTCATGGTTGTGTGGTGATGGTGGGGGGGGAGAATGGAGATACCAAGGTGGGTAGATTTGGGCTGAATTTCTCCACATCCTGAGAGAGAGCCAGCTCCACAGGGGGGACGGGAGACCCACAGAGTGGGGTCAGGGCTTCAGCCACTAGGGTGGCTGGGGCTGCCGAGCTGGGGGCTTCAGCCCCACACCTCCTGCCAGGCTCCGGGGCTTCTCCTCCCCCTGCACCCAGCGTGGCTCCTGCCGGGCTCCAGGGCTTCTCCTCCCCCTGCACCCAGCGTGGCTCCTGCCGGGCTCCGGGGCTTCTCCTCCCCCTGCACCCAGCGTGGCTCCTGCCAGACTCCAGGGCTTCTCCTCCCCTGAATCCACCACTGCACCCAAACCCAGCCCTAGCCTAACTGGGCTTCCTTGGGTCACCTGTTGCCTGTTGTAGCCAGAGTTGAGCCTGTCTGGGAGGGAGCAACCATACAGGTGGATGCAATGGCCATCAGCCCAAAAGGTGTGGGGTGGCCCTAGGTGAGCAGGGGCTGGCTGTGCTGCTGCTGATAGCCCAGCACTCCTGCCCACGCCAACCCTAAGGTTTTGGTTTCTTTTGAGACTCCCTCAGCCCCTGCTGGAGCAGGGAGACACAAAACCATTGATCTGAGCCTGCCCGCCAAACAGCAGGCTACCCATGTGAAACAGCTCATCTGCTGAGGCACCTGCAAAACAGTTGATCCCTAGCGGCCAACAGCTGGTCATCAAAGGGGGTGCTGAGCACCCCCTTTTTTTCTGTGGGTGCTCCAGCCCCGGAGCACCCACGGAGTCAGCAGCTATGTTCCTTCTCTTGCCTGGGTGGGAGTGTGGCCTGGGATGGGAGGAGGGGGCTGCCTCTCCAAAGTGACCAATGGTCTTTGTGACTGACCTCACTGCTCTCAAAGGAGTAGACTCCTGGGGTATTGCAGCCCCAGGGATGACAAGAGGGAACATTGGGAGCAGATCATGCACTGAGCTCCTGTCGGTGTGTAGCTTGCACTTCCTGCACACCTGTGGGGGAGGAGGAGCTGCTCTGGCTGGGGCAGGGATGGGGAGGGACTTGAACCCAGACTCACGCCTGCTCCCTGCTCGGTTCCAGGATAGCCAAGCTCTGCAGGTGGCCCCAGAGCCTGAGGGAAGCAGCCGCCATCTTCCCCAGGAGCAGAGCAGTCCCTCTGTCCCCGCTGGCGGGGAAGCCACCTCCTGGCCTGGCTGGGAGCTGAAGTGCCCAGCCTTCCGAGTTTCCTTTGCTACCTACTGGAGCAGGTGCCAGGCCCAAATGGAGCTGGCCCAGGATGCAGCTGGACGGGCGGGACCCAGCCCAGGAGCGGAGCCGGGCAGGACAGTTCTGTGGCCTCTTGTGTGGGATTCACGGGCTCCAGGAATCTAGCCCTGATTCCCAGCAGGAGTCCTCGCCTGAGGATGTGATTTCTTCCCTTGCAGCCCGTTCTTCTCCTGATCAACTGATAGCATTTCTGCACTCACAGCTGAAGATTTAGAATCAGGCTGTTTGTGTGGCATCTTTGAATCTGCTCAGAGCTATTGTTGGTGCTGACTGTAAGATATAGGAAGTGTCCATGGGGCCTGAATCTCTCACGCTCTTTTGTCTCCTTTGGGTCTCACACAGGAGCTCATTGAGGAGCTGCCTGATGACTCTCCACCTGGTGCCATCCTTGCCAACTCCCTGATCACTGTGGGCAACCTCAGGTAGCGAGACACTTCCCCCCCCCCCCGGCTCCCCTAAACCCATTGCTGCTCCAGGCCAGGGCTGGGAGTCCCTGCTCCTCTCTGTCCCCAGTCACCTCCCAAGGGTGGCTCCTCTGGCAGAGGTGGCCCGGAAAATTTACTCTCTCCTGGCTGGGCTGTTCTTTTCGCTTCAGTAATGTTACAGGAGCCTTGGTGAGAGGCTTACTCTTGGGGTCAGATAAGGAGGGGCAGCAGGGTCCAGGGAACTGGCGCTATTCCTGCCCTGCCACTATCAGTCTGTGAGGCCTTGGCCTCTTCATCCCCTGACTTGGTGCCTCAGTTTCCATTCTCTCCAACCTGTGCCTATTTCCCTGCAGTTTTATGTCGATGTTGGTGCCAATCCCACCTCCACATTGCACAGTCTAATACAGGCCCCTTTCCCTTGCCAGCACAATGAATCCTGCCCTAAAGCTGGAGACCCACCTCCTGCGAGCTGCCCTGCATGCCATCTTCACCCTGGGCACGGAGAAGGACACCACCCAACTCCAAGGAGCAGGAGTGGCGTCTCGGCCCTACTCCCTTGATTCACTAGAGCTCCAGAGATATGGGTGGGGTGGGCAGAGATGGAACAAGTTGCAGAGTTGGATCCTTTCCTCCAGGGGGATCATGTTACTCCTCCCTGGGGGATTCCTTCCTTCCTTGCACATGCTGTGTCCCGCCCAGCTTCCATCCACAGCAGCTTGGATGGAAGCTGGCACTCCTGCAAGGCCCTCCGCAGAGGCCTGCTTAGGTCATGGATCAAAGAGCCAGCTGGCATCCTGTCATGAACCCTTGCTAATTGCCTGCAGTGGGATGTGAATGAGAGCGGCCAGGATATGTGTCTGGGGGTCTCACCAGTGCTTCCCAGAGACCCCTCTTCCCATCCTGCGGCAGGGGTAGCCCTGGTTTCTAGCTACAACACCTATAGACTCTGGATTCAAACTAAAGCCGACAAAAAGGATAGGTGAGATGGAAGACTTTAGAGGGTAACATTCTGCTGCCAACAAGGAAGGGCATTGGTGCATGCCCAACAGAGACCCAGCTCTTCCTCGTGCCCGGCTTTCCTGGCCAGTTAGCCGCCACAAGCTACAAACCCAAGCCACAAACTCAAGCTACATTCAAGACTGGTAACTATCTAGCAGCTGCAGAACATTTTGTGTGTGTGCGTGGGTGTGTGTGTACATAGGTATTAGTTATTGGTCATAAACAAAATTGTGTTATAATAAACGTGACATCTTGTCTTGCCCCTGAAACAATCCTGTGTAGTTTTGTCTGCATAACACCTGTGGCAGGTGTAGCCCCAGTTTCCCTAACTCTGACCCATGGCTCTCGCTTGCTTTGCAGGCTCTGCACAAAGTATTGCCAGAGCTCATGGGTGCCATGCTGGGGTACCTGCTGGCAGGGTCCCCAGACACAGACAGGCTCCACTACATCTTGGAGTTGAGCCCCATGTGGAGAAGCAGGGGGCAATTTTAACTGAACTTTTAGGAGGAATGGTAAGGAGAGACTGGAAGATCCATTTTTCCAGTCTGTCCTCCTAGCTGGGCCCCCAGTGGGCCGTCCTGGGTCCGGGCAGTTGGTGCAATGAAGTGTCAGGCCCTTCCTCCTTGAAGTGAGATCCAGGATATGGTCCTCAGAAGAGGCACAGGCTCCTTCCTAGAGAAACAGGAAGGCTGCAGAGAATCAGTCCTTCTCTCCGACAGGGCCTGAGATTCCTGGGGGGATTGTGCTCACAGTCACTTCCTTCAGCCCACCAAAGAGTTTAGAGCCGGTAAGGGGTCTGTCTCCTTCCTGGTGAGCTGTTCAGGAATCAAGAGTTCAAGGAGGATGGGACCAGCCCCGAAACCGAACATCTCCCAATCTAGAGAGACAATGACAATTTGTGACCTGCAGAATACAAGCATTGTCCTGGGGGCAAGAATCCCCTTCTAAAGCTCTATGATCAATGACTTAGATATTCTCAACCCCCGCCCCCCCTCCCCGCCCCGGGTGCACAATCTCTCAGCCCCCTGGGGATGGGAAGGAGCTCATTTGCACAGAACGTGCACCTGTTCATTGATCCTCACCTGCCTCCTTCCCCCACAGCATGTCAACTTCTGGCTAGTGTCCAGGGTGTCCCAGGAGAGAGCCAGAGCCATTAGGAGCAGCACAGCCCTGCTCAGATTCACCATCACCCTCCCTGAGTTTGACATAAGTGATCTCTGACCCCAGGTGTAGGCAGGCTGGCTCCAATGGGCTGTAGGCTCTGCTGTGCACGGGCTGTGGGTTAGGAGTGTTGCCCTTCGGGAGGTGAGTCAGAGCAGGGAATGAGCTAGGCTTCAGTCAAGTTTTTTTTTAAAGGAGAAGCTACTTGACAGGGAGGGATTCAGACAGCAGGATACTGGAGGTGGGGGAACGGAAATAGCTCCGTACTGAACAGTCTCGCTCTTCTCTGCAGGTGTTATGGCCAAGGCTGCTGGAGTATGTGGTGCCAGCTCAGTACACAGGTACTTTGAAGCTTCTTTGCAGATGCCTGAGGGAACTGGCTGAGAAAAAGCAGCGGGAAGGAGAAGCAGCTGCTTGCCTCGACTACAGTGGATGAGGTTTATAAGAGAAACTCTTTCATTTCTTCTCTCCAGGCACTATGAAATGAACAGGTTCAGTCTGCTCCAGTTCTCTCATCTGCAATCAGGAGGCTAAAATGAATGAGGGATGGTCTTGTGATTACAACACGGCCATGGGAGGGAGCTAGGAAATGTGGGTTCTGTTCCCAGCTCGCCATGAAAATTCTGATGTGACCTTGGGGAAATCACTTGATCTTTCTTTCTCAGCTTCCCCACTTGTGAAATGAAGGAGTAATTAATGCCAACCTCACAGAGGTGCTGTGAGGCAAAATTCATTCATGTTTGTGAAGCATTTTGAGATGCTCAGAATGAAAGCACTATGGAAAGGAGGTGTATGTAATCAAAGGGTGTCATGTAAAGCCTTTACTGGATGCCTGTGCCACACTGCTCCTCATCATCATTGTACAGTGACTGGATGGATAATATCTAAAGCATTATGGTTGTCTACTGAAATTGATGCTTTGAAGGTCTGTGAATTGGGGCTGGTCACCAGAAAGGTGATAAAGAAGTTTCTTTCAGGCAGGAGATGCCTGAATGGCTGTATGTAGACTGAGTAATTATTCACAGTGGATGCTAATCAATAGAGCAAAATTCTAATCAAGTGATTGCAAAGTCTCCAGAGGAGATTCAATACACGAAAAACAAACAAACAATAGGGGGTACCGTGTTTAGAAGTGAAGAGAATGGATGCTTGGAACTGAATCTGGAGGTCCAGAGGTATCCTGCACCAGGTATCCTTCTCCTATTGGGTGAACTGCTAGCTGGCTTGTCTTATGAATGGAGGATCACATGTAGTCTGGGTGTTTCATGCTGGGAGAGAGAGATTTGGGGGAGCCATCCTTTGTGAGACAGGGGAATGTTTGGTTATTTAAGTTGAAGCTCTAGAAGTGTGTTAGGATTTTATTTTTATGTAACCATTTGTTTACATTAATTTTTCTTGCTGCTTCTCAAATCTCTGATCTTGGTGAATTAAACTCTACTTGTTTTCACTGTCAATGTATCGAAGTGTGTGAAATGGAGCGGTGATGCTGAGGTGAAACTGGTAAGGTGGTGTGTAGCAAACCTCTGAATTCTGTGAGTGTCCAGTGGAACAGGGGCTGGACATTCTGGGGATGCACAGAGGGCTGGGCAGTTGGAGGGTACCGATTGCTTATCTGTAGAAGGACAGTGGATCCTGGATGGGGTGAGAAGGGTGTGCTTGTGTTTCCTGTGACTAGCAGAGTCAGGAGCTGACACTTGGCAGGCACAGAGAAGGCTTCCTCATGGTAAGGGCAGGTGGTGGTGAGGTCCCTCACAACCCTGGGTACCCTCGGGAGGTGTCATAAAGGGTCCATAGCACTTCAGAGAATGCCTGGTCCTTTGTAGTCCAGGGCCCTTTGTTCAAAGTTGACTAGACCCATCTTCCATCCACTCTAAAATCACTCCTCAATGGTCAGATGTCTTGGCTCCATCTCATTCTCTAACTCACTGTCCATCTGGGTTTGGGGACTGAGAGGAATCCTCAGGCAAAGGTTCAAGAAGAACAGGCAGAGGAAGTCTGGGTTGTTGATATTTATAGTTCTCAAGAGGGAAATCTTCCCAGGACACCTGAATATTGGAAAGTTTAGAACAGAGAACAAAGAAGCAAAACAAACAAACAAAAACCCAAACAAACCCCACAACAACCCCAAAATTCTTGCAATTAGCCATCTGCTTTAACTCTGGTTTTACACTCAGTTCCTAAGCACATCTCTGGAGATGATAGACGACCATGCCTGTGTTAGTTCTGTTGGTTTTTGTTTATTTCAGGACCCTATTTTCAGAAAACTGCAGGGAGCCAACAGAAGTCTCCCAAGATTCCCTCAGTGTAGCCCATCTATCAGAGCTTATATAAAAAATGATTACAGAAACCACCACTGAAACAACGGATCTCTTATTAACTAGGGGGAATTGGAATGGGATGAACCAAGGGAATGGGGGGGAACGATTAATACTGAACAGATTCAACCACACACTCTTTCACACAGGAATTACGATGGGATGAGTGATAACTGGTCTCTGTAGACCCTGTCCAGAAGCTGCTGTTGAGACCAAGAACACCGACCTCCCGGACCATGATCACCACTGGAACCGCTGCCACAGCGGAGGGTGGGGATGGACGACGATGCATCAGGTGAGAGGCCTAACTAGCTTCCCACCCTGACCCCCTTTGCGACGTCCTGTCTGCGAGTGTGAGCCCTAATCACTCGAGGTAAAACCCCGTGAAGGTAGGTATGCTTCCCTTAAAATTACAGACATACCCCAACAATAAACCAGACCTTTTCCCTTTAGAGGTGAGCCCTTGTCTAGGCGGATAACGGGGTCTGACTGCTTCCCAAGGTCTGAAGCAAGCAGCAACCTCCTCTCAGCCTCTCTCCCCATCCCCCATTGCCTAGCAACGGGCCACTAGATTTCCCGCCTCTTCGTTCCTGAAGGGAACGAGAAGGCTGTCCAACATGGCGGATGACTTGTCCTTTTACAAACACAAAATGGCGGACCATCATAAACACCATTACCAAGTATCCGCTCATAATTTGAATAGGTGGAACTCACACCTGGAGCAGCCAGAGAAGCCTTGAGTTGAGCCGGCAGATGGCCAGCTATGCCAGCCCCTACAAAGAGATGGTTTGTTCTCTGGTAAGGCTTAGTTTCTAGTTACTTTCCCTTGAAATTCTGGCTGGAGGGCTGCATAAGGCTTCTCTCAAGGCTTCATTACTTTATATTCTATTCTGCATGTAAAATTTGTTTGTACTTATTCGCTGCTCTTTTGCCCCCCGCCCTTCCAATATTTGCTTGGACAAGCTGCTTGTCTGTACTGCATTGTTGGTTCTCTGGCTGGGCTAGATGATAGGATGTTTCTGCAACATGGTGCTTGGACTTGGCTCAGTTGTTCCTTCCTGAGTGTTGCTGAGCTGCGTCTGTACTGAGAGGCACGTTGTGTTACTGATATCTCAGTGCTGGTCTCTTTCTTTCAGAGCTTCCTGTATAAGGCGCTAGGAATGTCCTTAGCAGCTTGTGAGGACCTGGTCTGTGTGAAATCACAAATTCATACACTTCTGAATTCATACAGACAACAGATTATATGGAAGCCCCTGAGAGACAGGTGAGGACTCTGTCCCTCCCACTCTTTACCAAGTAATTCCTGAATGCTCCCTGTGGGGCTCTGCTCTGAGTTGGCCTGGGACAGATGCCATTTTGTTTCCTATCCTCTTCATTGCTATTTCACTCAGCCCCCGCTCCCCATGTGTCTCAGGCCTGATTTTCACTTTACGCCACTTCAGGTGAAATGAGTGCACTCGTGGGATCTATCAGACACCTGGTTCGATCCTAACCCGTATTTTTCTTGGGTGACAGGGAGTCATTTCCATCCTCACAGTCTGTGCTGAGAGCCACTTGGACCTCACCTTGAATGCACTTCAGGAGTTGGGGGCTGCAGTGAGTAAGGTTAAGATTTCTGGGTTCATCGGCCGCCTGAAGGTAAAGGAGCCAGGGGGTTCTCTCAAACTTCCTCTTCCTCTAAAGCAGGGGCAGCAGCCCCATGGTAGTGTCGGCTCTGCTCAGCTAGCATTGTCCCCCAATGTACACGTTCTACGTGATGCCTGCAGTTAAGCAGAGAGGAGCACAATCTGGAGCTTAGGGGTTCCCAAATGATTATCGTCTGTCTCATGGCTTGAGCGCCCCTCCCATGCACAATGTGTGGGAGCTACATCAGTCGCTTGCATGGAAAAGCTTTGAAGGTATTTGTAGCTGTTTTTTATTCCAGGTTAGTACCCGGAAATGAGGAGGTCTTGCAAGCGGCATGTGGCTAACCAACCCGCTTTAGGTAAACCACCAGTGGTCTACGGATGACAATTAGGGAACCTCTGATTTAGAGCAGTGGTTCTCAACCTTTCCAGATTAGTGTCCCCCTTTCAGCAGTCTGATTTGTCTTGTGTCCCCCAAATTTCACCTCACTTAAAAACTACTTGCTTACAAAATCAGGCATAAAGTTGTCATAGCACATTATTCCTGAAAAAAAGGCTGCTTATTTTCCCATTTTTACCCTCGAATTAGAAAATAAATCAACTGGAATCGAAATATTGCACCTGCATTTCAGTGGGCAGTATATAGAGTAGTCTAAAGAAGCCATTGTATGAAATTTGAGTTAGTAAATTTGCAATTGCTTTCTTTGCAGTTTGCTGTAAAACTAGGCAAATATCTAGATGAGTTGATATACCCCCTGGAACACCTCTGCAGACCCTCAGGGGTACACAAGTACCCCTGGTTGAACACCACTGATCTAGAGGATAGAGCAGGAGACTAGGCCTCCTGGCTTCGATTGCTGGCTGTGCCATTTACTCTCTGTGCAGCCTTAGGCAAAACATTTAGCACCTGATCTTGTACCCACCAGTGTCAGTGACTAAGCTCCTGTGTACTTCACTGCTGTGGGTTCAGCCTTTTCAGCTCTCTGTGTCAGAGCTACCCAGTGGGAATGATGGAGATACTAATCTCCCTATCTCACACAGTTATTATATTGCTTAAATACTTTTTTGCAAGTGGTTTGAGATCTTTGGCTGAAAAGAATTTTGCAAGTGCGAGCTGATATTGCTGCTGTGAGCAATTTCTTGGTCAGCAGCGGATCAGAATTCCAAGTCCAAATGAATCTGAAGTGACATTGTCCCTAGTGACGTTTCCGATTGTCTAGGACTACCACCATGGGACAAGAGGCAAGACTCGCAGCACCCTGATGCTGACATACAGCAACGTGGCTGTCCATGCTCCAAAAGAGCAGCTTCTATCCTGAGTAGAGGCAGACATCACAGGGAATGTCCTTCACCATTACAGAACCAGTTATCAGGTAAGAGCTTTTGCGTGACAACTGTGAGGGGCATTACCCTGAAGTTATAGCATTGCCTCTGAGTTTACAGAGAGAGGGCTTGTATTTTCTAAAACTCTCCTTTGAGCAATAATTTGTCACATAACTGAAATTTAAAACTGTAATGGATGGAGCATGAGCTGTCACTTGTTGTTTCATTTTTGTTGCTCTTCTTTGTATTTTCTCTAGTTTTTCTATATTCTTCTGAAATTTTGTCGACCCACAGCTACACAGTAATTCAGATGCAGCCACACTCAGGCTATTCAGAATAACACTCTAACTCCCCTAATATGTATGTGTATCTAGCTCTATCTTTTGCTAGCCAAGAGAGAATGGTGCTAACTTGTATTTAGTTTATTTGCTGTCACTCTGTTTCTTGGACTCACTACTTCCCTTACCTCTTCTCTGTTGTCTTGTTTGTCTGTGTGCTCATTATTTCTGTTCCCTAGGTGTCTGACTGCTGGTACTGACTCTCCTCTCCGTGCAAAATCGCCATGTCACTTTGCCATTCAATTCTGCCCTGTCTAAGTGAGTCTCTCATTTAGCCATTGTCAAAAAAGTTGAACCAAACGGATATCTTCCAGGAGTTCACAAATGCAAATATTCCGTAGGATGGCCCCTGATCTTGACCTCTGCAAAACACCCCCTCTGGATACATTTCCTGCCTTTTGGAAGATTTAACAATCATGATTTCTTTCTGCTCCATATTCGCCAGCCAGGCCATTTTGAGGATGTGTGTTATGTGGGACTATAGACATTGCTAATAGCTGTATTGCATTTTGTTTTTCAGGTGCTGGGCATCGCTGTTACAAACAAGGTAAATTCTAAATAATCTGCCCACAGATCTTTGCCTTTTCTATACCCAAGTTGCTTGTTTAAATTGCTCAGAGCTTGATTTCCTTGCTACATCAAGCAGGAGTCCTGGCTGCTCTGGTGTAAGTGGCCCTGGATTTCTTTCATGAACCTGGGTTTTCTCTTCTTCTGAGGTGGGTGCAGACCTGGGGTCCTCTGCCTTCTGGGACACCTCTCTCCTCTCCTGAGGGTATGTCTACACTACGGAATAAGGTCGAATTTATAGAAGTCGTTTTTTTAGAAATCGGTTTTATATATTCGAGTGTGTGTGTCCCCACAGAAAATGCTCTAAGTGCATTAAGTGCATTAACTCAGCGGAGCGCTTCCACAGTACCGAGGCTAGAGTCAACTTCCAGAGTGTTGCACTGTGGGTAGCTATCCCACAGTTCCCGCAGTCTCCGCTGCCCATTGGAATTCTGGGTTGAGATCCCAATGCCTGATGGGGCTAAAACAGTGTCACGGGTGGTTCTGGGTACATATCGTCAGGCCCCCGTTCCCTCCCTCCCTCCGTGATAGCAAGGGCAGACAATCATTTCGCGCCTTTTTTCATGAGTTACCTGTGCAGACGCCATACCACGGCAAGCATGGAGCCCGCTCACCCTATGTCTCCTGGGTGCTGGCAGACGCAGTACGGCTTTGCTACACAGTAGCAGCAACCCCTTCCCTTGTGGCAGCAGACGGTGCAATAGCACTGGTAACCCTCATTGTCATGTCCAAGGTGCTCCTGGCCACGTTGGCCGGGAGCGCCTGGACAGACATGGGCGCAGGGACTAAATTTGGAGTGACTTGACCAGGTCATTCTCTTTAGTCCTGCAGTCAGTCCTATTGAACCGTCTTATGGTGAGCAGGCAGGCGATACGGATTGCTAGCAGTCGTACTGTACCATCTTCTGCCAGGCAGGCAAGAGATGAGGATTGCTAGCAGTCGTATTCTACCATCTTCTGCCAGGCAGGCAAGAGATGAGGATGGCTAGCAGTTTTACTGTTCCATCTTCTGCCGAGCAGCCATGAGATGTGGATAGCATGCAGTCCTTCTGCACCATCTGCTGCCAGCCAAAGATGTAAAAGATAGATGGAGTGGATCAAAACAAGAAATAGACCAGATTTGTTTTGTACTCATTTGCTTCCCCCCCTCCCCTGTCTAGGGGACTCATTCCTCTAGGTCACACTGCAGTCACTCACAGAGAAGGTGCAGCGAGGTAAATCTAGCCATGTATCAATCAGAGGCCAGGCTAACCTCCTTGTTCCAATAACAACGATAACTTAGGTGCACCATTTCTTATTGGAACCCTCCATGAAGTCCTGCCTGAAATACTCCTTGATGTAAAGACACCCCCTTTGTTGATTTTAGCTCCCTGAAGCCAGCCCTGTAAGCCATGTCGTCAGTCACCCCTGCCTCCGTCAGAGCAACGGCAGACAATCGTTCCGCGCCTTTTTTCTGTGCGGACGCCATACCAAGGCAAGCATGGAGGCCGCTCAGCTCACTTTGGCAATTAGGAGCACATTAAACACCACACGCATTATCTGGAACCTGGCAAAGCGATACCGGGCGAGGAGGCGACGTCAGCGCGGTCACGTGAGTGATCAGGACATGGACACAGATTTCTCTGAAAGCATGGGCCCTGACAATGCATGCATCATGGTGCTAATGGGGCAGGTTCATGCTGTGGAACGCCGATTCTGGGCTCGGGAAACAAGCACAGACTGGTGGGACCGCATAGTGTTGCAGGTCTGGGACGATTCCCAGTGGCTGCGAAACTTTTGCATGCGTAAGGGCACTTTCATGGAACTTTGTGACTTGCTTTCCCCTGCCCTGAAGCGCATGAATACCAAGATGAGAGCAGCCCTCACAGTTGAGAAGCGAGTGGTGATAGCCCTGTGGAAGCTTGCAACGCCAGACAGCTACCGGTCAGTTGGGAATCAATTTGGAGTGGGCAAATCTACTGTGGGGGGCTGCTGTGATGCAAGTAGCCCACGCAATCAAAGATCTGCTGATATCAAGGGTAGTGACCCTGGGAAATGTGCAGGTCATAGTGGATGGCTTTGCTGCAATGGGATTCCCTAACTTTGCTGCAATGGGATTCCCTAACTGTGGTGGGGCCATAGACGGAACCCATATCCCTATCTTGGCACCGGAGCACCAAGCCGCCGAGTACATAAACCGCAAGGGGTACTTTTCGATAGTGCTGCAAGCTCTGGTGGATCACAAGGGACGTTTCACCAACATCAATGTGGGATGGCCGGGAAAGGTGCATGACGCTCACATCTTCAGGAACTCTGGTCTGTTTCAAAAGCTGCAGGAAGGGACGTTATTCCCAGACCAGAAAATAACTGTTGGGGATGTTGAAATGCCTATAGTTATCCTTGGGGACCCAGCCTACCCCTTAATGCCATGGCTCATGAAGCCGTACACAGGCAGCCTGGACAGTAGTCAGGAGCTGTTCAACTACAGGCTGAGCAAGTGCAGAATGGTGGTAGAATGTGCATTTGGACGTTTAAAGGCGCGCTGGCGCAGTTTACTGACTCGCTTAGAGCTCAGCAAAACCAATATTCCCACTGTTATTACTGCTTGTGTGTGCTCCACAATATCTGTGAGAGTAAGGGGGAGACGTTTATGGTGGGGTGGGAGGTTGAGACAAATCACCTGGCTGCTGGTTACACGCAGCCAGACACCAGGGCGGTTAGAAGAGCACAGGAGGGCGCGGTACGCATCAGAGAAGCTTTGAAAACCAGTTTCATGACTGGCCAGGCTACGGTGTGAAAGTTCTCTTTGTTTCTCCTTGATGAAAGCCCCCGCCCCTTGGTTCACTCTACTTCCCTGTAAGCTAACCACCCGCCCCTCCTCCCTTCAATCACCGCTTGCAGAGGCAATAAAGTCATTGTTGCTTCACATTCATGCATTCTTTATTCATTCATCACACAAATAGGGGGATGACTACCAAGGTAGCCCAGGAGGGGTGATGGAGGAGGAAAGGAAAATGCCACACAGCACTTTAAGCACAGCACTTTAAAAGTTTACAACTTTAAAATTTATTGAATGACAGCCTTCTTTTTTTTGGGCAATCCTCTGTGGTGGAGTGGCTGGTTGGCCGGAGGCCCCCCCACCGCGTTCTTGGGCGTCTGGGTGTGGAGGCTATGGAACTTGGGGAGGAGGGCGGATGGTTACACAGGGGCTGTAGTGGCAGTCTGTGCTCCAGCTGCCTTTGCTGCAGCTCAACCATACACTGGAGCATACTGGTTTGGTCCTCCAGCAGCCTCAGCATTGAATCCTGCCTCCTCTCATCACGCTGCCGCCACATTTGAGCTTCAGCCCTCTCTTCAGCCCGCCACTTACTCTCTTCAGCCCACCACCTCTCCTCCCGGTCATTTTGTGCTTTCCTGCACTCTGACATTATTTGCCTCCACGCATTCGTCTGTGCTCTGTCAGTGTGGGAGGACAGCATGAGCTCGGAGAACATTTCATAGCGAGTGCGTTTTTTTTTCTTCCTAAGCTTCACTAGCCTCTGGGAAGGAGAAGATCCTGTGATCATTGAAACACATGCAGCTGGTGGAGAAAAAAAAAAGGGACAGCGGTATTTAAAAAGACACATTTTATAAAACAGTGGCTACACTCTTTCAGGGTAATCCTTGCTGTTAACATTACATACATAGCACATGTGCTTTCGTTACAAGGTCGCATTTTGCCTCCCCCCACCGCGTGGCTACCTCCTCAACCTTCCCTCCTCCCTGTGGCTAACAGCGGGGAACATTTCTGTTTAGCCACAGGCAAACAGCCCAGCAGGAATGGGCTCCTCTGAGTGTCCCCTGAAGAAAAACACTCTATTTGAACCAGGTGACCATGAATTATATCTACTCTCCTGAGGATAACACAGAGAGATAAAGAACGGATGTTGTTTGAATGCCAGCAAACATAAACTGCAATGCTTTGTTCTACAATGATTCCCAAGTACGTGTTACTGGCCTGGAGTGGTAAAGTGTCCTACCATGAAGGACGCAATAAGGCTGCCCTCCCCAGAAACCTTTTGCAAAGGCTTTAGGAGTACATCTAGGAGAACCGCGAATGCCAGGGCAAAGTAATCCTTTCACATGCTTGCTTTTAAACCATGTATAGTATTTTAAAAGGTACACTCACCGGAGGTCCCTTCTCCGCCTGCTGGGTCCAGGAGGCAGCCTTGGGTGAGTTCGGGGGGTACTGGCTCCAGGTCCAGGGTGAGAAACAGTTCCTGGCTGTTGGGAAAACAGGTTTCTCCGCTTGCTTGCTGTGAGCTATCTACAACCTCATCATCATCATCATCATCTTCTTCGTCCCCAAAACCTGGTTCCGTATTGCCTCCATCTCCATTGAAGGAGTCAAACAACACGGCTGGGGTAGTGGTGGCTGAACCCCCTAAAATGGCATGCAGCTCATCATAGAAGCGGCATGTTTGGGGCTCTGACCTGGAGAGGCCATTCGCCTCTCTGGTTTTCTGGTAGGCTTGCCTCAGCTCCTTCAGTTTCACACGGCACTGCTTCGGGTCCCTGTTATGGCCTCTGTCCTTCATGCCCTGGGAGATTTTGACAAAGGTTTTGGCATTTCGAAAACTGGAACGGAGTTCTGATAGCACGGATTCCTCTCCCCAAACAGCGATCAGATCCCGTACCTCCCGTTCGGTCCATGCTGGAGCTCTTTTGCGATTCTGGGACTCCATCATGGTCACCTGTGTTGATGAGCTCTGCATGGTCACCTGCAGCTTGCCACGCTGGCCAAACAGGAAATGAGATTCAAAAGTTCGCGGTTCTTTTCCTGTCTACCTGGCCAGTGCATCTGAGTTGAGAGTGCTGTCCAGAGCAGTCACAATGGGCACTCTGGGATAGCTCCCGGAGGCCAATACCATCGAATTGTATCCACAGTACCCCAAATTCGAGCCGGCAAGGTCGATTTAAGCGCTAATCCACTTGTCAGGGGTGGAGTAAGGATATCAATTTTAAGAGCCCTTTAAGTCGAAATAAAGGGCTTCATTGTGTGGACGGGTGCAGGTTTACATCGATTTAACGCTGCTAAATTCGACCTAAAGTCCTAGTGTAGACCAGGGCTGAGGCTAGATTTAATTCCTGATCTTTATCTTCTGGACTCTGGTTCTTCTCTCCGTTTCTCATCCACATCCTCTTGTTTCTCCTTCTGGATTATGTAGGACATGTACCTAAAATTAACCTTCATCCAGAATGTCATGGAGATTAGCTGTGCCATTTTGGACACCAGAGACTCCCAGAAGTTCGAATTCTCTTACAAACTGGAGCTCCTTGGCTACATGCTGGTCAGTGATGAGGAGCTTTGAGGACTGAAGTACAAAGGAGTTTGTTGTAATGTCATAAGACTGGGTTTCCAGGTAGATGTTGTTTTATCCATTGGCTGTGACTGTACCACTGCAGTCTCATAAGCTACCTGCATGGAACCCAGAATGCTGCTGGGTCCACTCTGAGCTTGGCAGGGATGCCGACCTATTGTGGGCTGTAAGTGGCAGGAATGGCTTGTGTCTGGGGAGTTATCTTTCTGTATAGCCTGCAGATGGCCCTATGGTCCATTTCTGAGGGAGAGAGCCTGCCGAGCACAGTGTCTGTTTATTACAGGTCTGGCATATGGCCCTGTTTCAGGGTGTGAGTGGAAGGCCTCTCTGCCTTTCAAGTCCAGTTTGCTACAAGGCAATTCTTGCCATTGGACATCTGAGGTAGGCTATTTTCTGCCATATTTCCTGGCACTGTGACATCATCCTCTTTGCTAATTCATGAGTGTCAGGTTGGGAGCAGTCTGATGCCTGCCGGGTTTGGCTCACATGCTGCTCACCAGCAGAACTTTAGTTCTTGAGGGTTTGAATGTGTCCATTTGGAGGTTTGTGCTTGAAAGACACAAACTTGGAGGTTGTGGGGCATGCAGTCCAATGCAGGAGAGTTCAGATGGGGAGGGAGTTGTCTGGCTAGCTGGCAGGGGGAAGGAAGCTTGTGGGTTTCTCTAAAAAGGGGACTTGAAGCTTTAGCTTTACTTCTCGATGAGCCAATACTTAATAGAGGTGCAAAGAGGTGCTCAGCTGCAAAGTGAAGTGTTGTTTGCATGTGGGGTATTAGATTGGGACAATCTCCAGTCATTGGACCCATTTCTTTTACTTGGAAGTGGTACTGAGTCTAATGCATGACTTTTCTCTCTCTCTCTTTCTTCTGCCAGCAAACTCAAACCATCTTTGATCTTGGAAGAAAACTGTGAGCTCCTTGATCAGTGTTTGAAAAGTTTGTTTCCCCTCCCTCCCTTGGAGAAGATGATGAAAGAGGAAGGCGAGACAGTAAAGGATGCTCTGCCTATACAGGTACGTGACAACAATTCTCCGCAGGCACCATCCACTGTATTTCTGCCCAGCAGGCACTGGGTGATGGCAGTCACACATGGCCTCCCTGGCAAGGTTATGGTTAGCTTTCCCCAGCCCCAACACACATTATCTGTGCTGAGCCTCACTCCTTCTCTTCTGGTTTCAGTCACTGTACGTAGAGTCCTTGAAAGCCCTTGGCAAGCTAATGAAGACTTTGCTGGAGGAAGAACCAACCACACACTGGTTCCAGGAAATGTTTCAAGTGAGTAGACCATTGAACCGTGGTGGAGATTGTTTCTTGTGTTACAGCAGGGAAGAGTCAGAGATTTAGGGGGTCAAGCTTCAGTTGTGGAGGGATTTTCCACAATGGAGTGAATTTTAGGGAGAAAGCACCAAATTCTTCCTGGGATAAGCGGGCATATGCCCCATTGAAATCCACGAAGCTATGCCATTTTATGCCAGGGCTGGATTGGGACCAACTTCTTACAATGTAGTTGACACTACTTGGACTGGCAAGAAAATCACCACTGCAGTAGACAAATCCAAGAGAACCAATTGAAACTGATCACTTCTTCGAAGAGAAATTTATTCATACTGAGTCACGCCCTGTGTATGGAAACTCATTCAGAGGAGACTTCCTGTTCCTCAGACATGAACAGAATATCTTGAAGAGCTGAGGGGTGGGGAGTTTGATGCACCTTCAGTACAAAAATGAAGTCATAAAAGGAGCTGGGCTGGGGGGACTTCTCTGCTCTTCTTCAAATTAATAAAAAGAAATGCTCCTCTCTGTCATTTGGCCACTCCACGTGGGAGAAGTTGCCCAGGAAACAGAACACAGCAGCAGACATCGAACAGCATGCAATGTGGTAGACCACTCCCATCAGACAGTCAACAGAAGACATCACCTACACAGGCCTAGATTCATCTCTCATGTAACTCCTTTGGCTTCAATCACCAGAGGTGAATCTGGTCCCTGGGACTTGAATATCTAAGGTGCTCTTCCATTAAACATGTAATTCCTTTGCTCCATGGAGGTCAGATGCTTTGGAGAGGGATTTTAGTGACAATTAAACCTGTTTAAGAGGAACGTTTGGGAGGGATTTTCTGGTACTATCTCTGTCCAATCCCGTGCTCTACCAACAGCTACTAGAGGCATCCTTCAGTTCAGCGAAGGAGTGGGAGAGAGAAAGGGCCTTGCAGGCCACCATCCAGCTGCTGACTGCCTATCAAGAGACAGTTCATAGCACAGTGACTGTAGCTTTCCTCTTCCTTGAGCTGACTTCCCTGCTTATATCCGATCTGACACTCAATGCAAATGCATGAAAAATACTTCCAGGGCAACAGCTGGGATCTCAAGGTGACTAAGATCCCTCTGCTTCCATAAGAGAGATTTACACAACAATGCTGTGACCACACTCCAGGCAGACTGCAAGAAGTAGAGGGCAGACAATCCCCCAAACTGATGGCTTGTTCTAGAATTAGATTCACCAAGTCAACAGCAGAGGAGCTTGCACCCTAGTTAACAAGATGCCAAAAATGGTCCCTTTTTGGCATTCCAGATCTTGGCTCCCATGTAAACAGCCCAGTCTAATATGGTGAATCAGGTATTCAGTAACCCCGCACTATATGTGAGGTTCACCGATCATAAAGGACCAGATGCTTATGCCCAGGTCAATGTGAATCTCAGGTCTTTCCTAAATATCATGCTGTCAGCCAATCCTTAATAACTAAATCTAAGACTTATTGTTAAAAGAGAATTGCAAATGGTTAAAAGATCAATATCCCTACAAGTGACTTTCAGTGTTCAGAGTTCAGGATCACAACCGTGATGGAATAAACTACTGGCTTGTACAAGTCTCTCTGGAATCATCCCAACAGATCAGAATCCAAAGGCAGCTGAGATGTAAAGTCTCTTAGATTTTTCCATGCATTTTCCCAGGTTCTTCCAAATGATGATTTGGAAGCTCTCTGTCCTATGGCTTACACTTTCCCTGTTCAAAGTTTAAGGAGACTAGAGATGACAGGATCAGGCCCAAGCCTTCTCTTTTCTCGCTATTCTAGCAGGCTGACAAGCCTACCTCACAGAAATTGTCACAGCAGGATCTTCCCCCGAGAGAGAATAGGCAATGCAGATCGCCTGTTGTACATTGCTTTGAAGCTAATCTTCTATTTCCTGTGCATAAACACTAAATTAGTTATACTCATTCACATAAGGTGATTAGTCGTTCTTCCATTGTAACACAGATAGTTAAGATGAAGACAATGTAGAAATTATTAGTTTCCTGCAGTATCTTACTACTTTGATGTTAAGGTTAACTGAACACCCTGCACACACAATTAAGACATGAAAGGGAATTAGCATCTATAAGCTAATTTGGTTACATTGTGAATCTTCTAACCGCATATAGATCAACACCACAAATACACGTAGCATCTATTGTTCGTTTTTGAATGACTTGATTGCTAGTCTAATACATCTCTTTGAAATTCACATGCAAATGAACTGTCTTGATACAGTAGAAGTGCCTCTTAAGTTCTTATGGGTCATACACAGATTGCCTGGTCTGCCAGTGTCACAAATTCATTCTTGGTTCTTATGTTCCCATGGTGCGAAAGGTGAATTTCTATTTAATCGGCTAAGAACATAAAACATAAGAATGGCTAACCTGCCTCTCACAAAAGAATGGTTCATCTAGCCCAGTATCCTGTCTTCTGACAGTGGTGGGTGCCAGATGCTTCAGAGGGAATGAACAGAACAAGGCAATTGTGGAGTAAACCATCCCCTGTTGGACAGTCCCAGCCCCAGCTTCTGGCAGACCCGAGGTTTAGAGATGCCCAGATCATGGGGTTGCATCCCAGACCATGTTAGCTAATAGCCATTGGTAGACCTATCCTCCGTGAACTCATCTAATTCTTTTTTGAACCCAGTGATACTTTTGGCCTTCACAACATCTCCCTGGCAATGAATCCCACAGGTTGACTGCATTGTGTGAAGAAATGCTGCCTTTTGTTTGTTTTTTAAACCTGCTGCCTATGAATTTCATTGGGTGACCCCTTATTTAGCCCTTCACCAAACACAAGAACAACACTTCCTTATTGACTTTCTCTACACCAGTCATGATTTTATAGCCCTCTGTTATATTCACTTTTAGTTGTCTCTTTTCCAAGCTGAAACGTCCCTCTTTTCAATGTCTCCTCATATGAGAAGTTGTCCCAGATACCTAATAATTTGTTCCTCTTCTCTGTATTTCTTCCAATTCTAACACATCTTTTTTGAGATGAGATGACCAAAACTGCAGACAGTATTCAAGGTGTGGGGGTACTGTAGATTTATGTAGGGTGGTTTTTTTTTTTTTTTTTTGACTGCATGTTGAGCAGATGCTTTCAGAGAACTGTACACAATGACTCTGAGGACTTTTTCTTGAGTGATAACAGCTAATTTAGACCCCATCTATTTGTATGTACAATTGGGATTGTTTTCTGATGTGCATTACCCAGTACAGTACAGGAATTGGAGGCACAATGTTACCAGATGTGCCCATTACTTTGGGGTAGGTTCATTGATTAGGGTTACTCTTCTGGGGGCGGGCACGTTCTGTACTTCTATTAATGTGCTGCTTATGTCACTTGTGTGTTCACGTGGCACTCTACTTCTCCCTTCTGCAAGTGCCCTCCCAATGGAGCTACCCTGCAGGACCTCGGTTCCCCAGGGCCGGGTTCCTTCAGCCCTGGAACTAGATGAACATGCGTGTGCACACGCACGCTAGCAGAGCAAGTCTGAGTGGACCAGGTCAATCAGCACTCTCCAGCTGATCCCCCTCATATGTCCCTGTACTCAACGGGCTGGGTTAAGGAGCACTTTCAAGCTAGTACTCTTATGCGCCCCTGGTCTCAAGAGGCTGGGTTGAGCAGCAATTTCAGCTGCTCCCCTCTTATGTGCCCCAAGGTTAGCATGTCCTATAACAGTTTCACGTTACACCTGTACTGGTAGTAACACACTTGATGAGCAAACCCCACAGTATTTTTGGGCACTACAGGGATCTTTAGCTTAGGTAAAAGAAGCATTGCTGCAGAATAAATAAGGGAAGCTAAAAACACAAAAGAGTATAAAATTCAGAGAGGGAGGGCAACCAGCTGAACCATAAATGTTATTTATTGAATAATAGTGAAAACTACAGAAGGGGGGCTAAACAAACAACAGTTACATTGTAAAGGTTAATACCTGGGGTAGAAAAGAAAACAGAGCGGGAGGGATCTCACCCACTCCACGACCCTTGAACTGGTCGGGGTTCCCAGGTGATGGTGGTAGCTCAGGGTCCTGAGTGCTGGAGACAGGCAGAGCCCCCAGCACAATCAGTCAGGAGATGGAATCCCAGTGGAACTGATGCAGAGCTTGGGTCTATACATCAGAACCCTTACTTGGGCATAGGTAGGGGGTTTTGTAGAGAAAATACAAGGGTTCCAGGGAGAATACTAGATTTGTTTATGGGTAAACTGATGACTCAGGGGTTTTCTTTAGGCTAGACAATAGGAGCTGATTGCTCTTGGCTATGGATGGTGTTTTCTTCCAGGGAGCTCACACAGCAACTAGGCTGCTTCAGTATTTGGGAATATTAATTCAAGATTTATTACTACAATTGGTCTGATAATTGCTGAGCTGGGTGTGTGCAGGAGTAGGTTCATTAGCATCTGGAGCAGGGATTCCTATGATGCAGTGCATTCCTGCTTTTCTGGTCCCAGAGTTCAGTGCGGTTCTCTGTTCCTCATTCTTTATGCCAATCCCTGTCCCATCTTTCATGCAGATGAGGCTCAGGGAGTTGTCTCTGTTCTTCATTCTGTATGCAAATGGAGATGGCTTAATCTTGTCACCCTTGTCAGGAGGGGTCTAGGTGTGTCTCCCAATGCCCTTCATTGTTCTCTGCAAGCCTTTTCCCTGATCGGTTTTGGTTCCAACAGACTGGGGTGGGGTGTGTCCTTCATGAGTCAGACAGGCTAGATACTGCGCCCTGGTTTCCCAAAAACACAGAGATGAGTGGTATCAAGTCCCGTCCCCCCCGTCCATCCCCCCCCCCCCCGCCGTTGATGGGGTGCTTGTGCTGAGCAAGTATCCCGATCACATCCTTACTCCATGATACTGGGTCTGATCTTCCATGCATTGCAGCTGCCGCATCAGTCATGGTATCCAACAAACCAGCAGAATCAGACCAATTGTTAGTATAATTTGGAAACCAATGATCACCTCAATGGGGTGAAGCATGATATTTAAAAGACCTGTTGCACTGGGGCTCCGCCTAACGAAAGTCTCCCACCGAGAGTGATGGCCTGTATTTTTACCTTAATGGCAATGAGACCCATTCCCAGTGAAATGGGGGAAACCTCCTTGTAGAGCTCAGGAGAGGCATTTAAATGTTGTACGGTCCATATAGGCACAGTAAACTTTATATCTCAAGTAACAATGGTGGTTACATAATCAAAACAGCGATTAACATAAGGCACCATGGGTGTCCATTAATCAATACAATATTACATCTTGTCCGTCCACACACACACACACACATATGATTTACTAACATAGACAATAACAGACCCCTCTTCCTTCATAACATTAAAGGAACAGTGAGACTTATTCCCAGATTACTCATTCATCCCAATCCTTATGGCTATTTCCAAGCAAGGGAGCAGATGCAGGTGCAATGTGAGAGATATTCATGCCCTCTAAGTGGGTTTGAACCTCCTTCAGAGAAGTCTGAGGTTGAAGAACCAAATGTTCTTGTTGATCCAATTTCAATACATGGGGTCCTGAAACTGGGGCTCTTAAATGTCAGAGGGGAGCAAGGTGTGTGATCAGAGGGTTGAAATTTAAAACTGTTTTTTGTTGTTGGCCTAATTCCCCTCTGTACAAACTGGTCTCATGAAATCCCTCCGAAATGGCCATATGCCTGTAGAATTTAAACCAAATTGCTGGCATGAGCTTGTGACAATGTGTGTCCTTTAATGAAACTACCCAGTCTGGGGGACCTTGCTGAATCAAGTAATGTCCAGCTAAAGTCCAGTTCAGTGGTTCCCAGTTTACAAGGAATCGTGTGATATTCTTGCCTGCTGGCGTGATCAGAGACAGCTGCAGTTCCTCTCTGGGTAATGGAGGCGTCTGAGTTCCAATAACAATGATGACACATAAGGGCATGGTTGTTCCGCAAACAGCAGAGGAAACCAGGGCTACCCTGCACCTTTCACCAGCCCGGAGGCTGTCACTGGGGGTGTTTGTCCCGTTCGAACTGGTAGTGATGCTGCAGGGCCAGGGGGTTGCTCCCATTCCCATAGAATCCATGCATGTGGCACAGCAATTTTGCTTCCTGGGCTTCAGCTGGCAAGCCCCTCCAGAGGCTCAGAGGGAGCCTGGACAGCATCAGACTCCAGACACTTATGAAGAGCAGGGTGCTGGTGCTCCAGTGGGATGTCATGGCTCCTGCAGGGGACTTGTGAGGGGGCAGAGAAGAGAGAAAAACTTCCCACACTCCCCGCCTATATATTGGGAGACTCTGGGATCAATATTACAGGGTGAACATGAAGCGGTGATCTATGTGAGGGTGGCCATAATAAGTCAAGGACTTTTCTGGCCTTTTCCTACCCTAACATCGGGGTACGCACTGACCAGCCCACTCGATGCATATTTTCCAACGGCTCAAAGCTGTTCCTTCTTGCTGGCCAAGAAGGGTGGCCGACAGGATGGAGAAGACAGTCTTTAGGGTCAGATGGTTTATCCTTCCGTTCTTTGAGCTGTGAAGAATGAAACCATTTCCGCCTGGGTTTTCCTTTTTTTTTTTCATTCAGGAATTCTATCTGACAAACACTGGGGCTGGCCTGATTCACAATAGAGCAGCGGCCCTCCCAGGGATGTGTAAAGAGCTGCTTAGCAGTGACAGAGGCAGTGTTGGTTTTCGTAGGGATGGCTTCCACCCTGGATCTTTCTAAAACAAAGTCAGTGGATTTATACACAGTTAAGAACCTTGGGCAGCTGGAAACTGAACCAAATTTCTCAGCACCTACACTGTTGCTTGCTACAGGCAATGATTCATTCTGAACTAACTCAATCAACTCACTTCCACACCCTTCAGTTACAGCAAACTGCTTGCAAAAGGTAGCATGAGGTTTTATTCCTTCAGGAGCACTTCTAGGCAACAATTCAGTTTCTCCAGAAATTTTCTCCTTTCCCTTTTCAGCTAGGGGTGGCTCTACTGAAACATCTTCCCGAGCATCTTTCGGGGTTTCAGTTGAGTCCAGAACAACTTCTGAGACAACTGACAAATCCTCAGTTGGCATAAACTGAGAGGTACCTTCTGGCTGCTCCACCGAGAGAACCCTGGAGACATTGTCTCCCGCAGCAGTTAAACTGCTTTTCTGAGGAGACCAACAGTTTGAACTTCCCTCCCCCTTGTCACAGACCACATGGCTAGTCACAGACAAACACTGGGAGATTGGGATGGCTTTTTGAACATGCAAATTACCACTGCCAAGAGAAAAACGTGGGAGACAGTTTCTCCCTCATCCTCGCTGAGCTGAACCTGTTTAGTGGTGGGTCTCCCTTCGGAGATCCTGTCCACTAGCAATTGGGCTAACATCCCTGGGTTCCCTACTGTAGCCCTCACAGTGGGTCTCCTCCTCCATACGTTGCGCTGACGTCTTGCGATCAGCTGGGGAGGCCTGTGGGGAACTGGGCACCCCTTACTGATCATCAGACTCCCAGAGCCTCCACTTAGAAGAGGGGGCAGGGATCTGGCTTTGACAGGGAGTGGGCGTCAGGGATGCACTCCATATTGCGGCAGTGGGGTGTGGGGGAGCTCCCTGCATTAACTCCATTTTCTGCATGACCTGAGACAAAGCATTAATCAGGATGCTGAGAGGCTGGCAATCATATTTTCCCATATCCTCCCCTAAATTCACCAACTCCTTCCAAATCATGTTCCTAAGGGTCTCCTTGGGTCAGCGCTGCCCAGGGTTGTGGGAGGTAGGGGAATTAGAATTGGGAGGGTGCCTGGCAGAGTGAGGACCATTATTTGTAAATGTGATTAGCCTGCACGGGCTCTGAGGTAGTCTTTTTACTTACTTGTGTTTTTAAGACATCAGTTTCTCGCAGCAAATCTCCTGCTTGTTTGATTTTTGCCACTAGTTCACTCCAGGTTGGGGGTTCTAAATCCACCGTCCCCATGGTCAATTTTGTCTGAGAATTTAGTCCTGCATAAGTGCTCTGTACTAATTCGTGTCCCTGATACTGGAAAGTGACAATCCCATTCTCTTCTGTCTGGGGTAATGAATCAGAGAGAGCTGCCAGCATTTTCTTTCCAATTAGGCAAGCTTCTGGGGCCTCTCCTGGTTTCTGCTCTTCCATTATTTTCCGTTTCATAAGGGAAGATGGAGGCAGTAATATTTTAAGACCACTTATCATCCATTCCCGGGGTCCAGAGGCAGTCTGCTCCCAAGAATCTATGCCTAGGTCTCGAGCATCTGCATCTCAAGGAGAGGCGCATAACTGAGCCAATTGGGTTAAGTCCATGCCAGCAGCAGAGGGGTACATTTGCCAAACACAGGCCAGCCATGCAAGGGCTGTGTCACAGCTCAGTGGCCCCAGTCTCTCAGCAATAGACTTGTCTACAAGCACAGAGAATATTTTCTTCATTTCAGTTTATTTAACCAGTTCTGTTCAATGACTAGTTTAGTCAAAGTTAAGAAACCAAGTACTCGGGAAATGTAAGACAAATCAACTAGCGCTGTGAAGTTAATGAGAATGAATTAAATCCTAAAGAGGATTAAGCTACAGCGAACTAAAACCAGGTCTGAATCAGAACACACACACACACACACACAAGGATTTAATTCACTTTAACTTCGCAGCTTTCATTGATTTGTTTTAACTTTTCTGAGCCTCCTGTCTGCGGTCGGGTCAGCCTAGTGCTAGCACATGGGCTACATACAACTGTTAAGAGAAAAGAGGTCAGAGAAAACAGACATGCACACAATAGAAGCTGCTAAATTTGCACAAGTGAGTAGGAGACTTGTGGTGGTTACTGATTTTTGTGACTTTGCAAGAAAACAAGCACAATAGAAGAGATCAGTGATCCTGCATGGCAAAACATACTGTCCATTACTCTGACTAGGATGTTTAGTTCTGATTATATATGACAATACACCATTAAATATAAGTCAATGTCCTGTCATCTGCTTTAGAAATACATACAGGATTAGTCATAATGAAACCACCATTCTTACTTCCCAGTAAAGATCTCAGAATGATAAGGCTTGCAAATCAGCGAGGTGAACTAGTTCCCACTGTATTTTAAACCTAAGGTACCCATACAGAGTGCAGTGTAGCAAGATATTACCATGGGACTGATGTAATGGGTAGAATACTGGTTTACAATAAAAGTGAAATTTCCCAGACTGGTTACTGTTAACAGCAGCATGGGAGCAGAGTTAATTTTTTTTCCCTAGAAAGGTCCCAATCCTTCAGTTTTTACTCAGCGTATAAGAGGGTGGAGCATTTGCCTGAGAGAGGCCAGAAGGATCAAGCTTCAGTTTCCCTGGCAGTCCAAAGAATAGATTTTAATTCTGTTAAAAGTTAATTTCCTGCAATAGTTTGCGTCTCAGCTCATGTAATAACCGCAATTTATACGTTCTCGTGATAACATTTTATATGCAAGTTCAATCATGGGCTTTTTGCTTTGGGCACAATGACCTACTTTTAACCATGTAAAAGTGAATTCATTAGCTGATCTACCAGCTATTTCATCAGTCACTCTGCTGTTTCTCTTTGCTAGTGTCATCTGTAGATACATCTTGAAACATGACTGTTTGTGGTCTGCTCTGCCAAGGTGGATCAGCTGCAACAAGCTGGCCTAGTCGGAACGAAAGAACGTTTCCTGTGCGGAGCTAAGATGGCATCTCTCCCAATGATTTATTCCCATCTCCTGAAAACACTTGTGGTCTATACCAGCTGCAGTGTCAAATCTCTGATACAAGCTAACTTGGATAGATCAGAAACAAAAACTTTCATACACACAGAATCAGTCAGCTGTTCCAGTTTTATGTGGAAAGGATCTCAGAGTCATTTCCAAGGGCTATTTCTATGAGCGTATCGATGAAATTGAGTGTGATAGCGTATATAAAGAAAGTGGAAACCTTCATGTGTGTTAACCCTATGCATAATTAGAGGGCTGTGCACTTTGTTGCTTCTGTAGGCTAAGCTCACAGCAGACACCTGGCTCCTTGCATTCTTCCATCCCTGCCACACCCTCCCTGTATCTCAACCTGCCATCCCCCTCTCTATTTCAGGGACTCCCTGTAACCCCAACACCCTCCCTTATACAGCAGAATCTTAGAGTTACAAACACCAGAGTTTTGAACTGACAAAGCAATCAACCACACGCCACATTTGGAACCCAAAGTATGCAACAGCGTGCACACATACACAGAGTACAGTACTGTATTAAATATAAACTGCTTTCAAAAAAAGGGAAAGTTTAAAAAAAGATTTGACAGGTAAGGAAACCATTTCTGTGCTTGTTCCATTTAAATTAAGACCGTTAAAAGCACCATTTTTCTTTTGCATAGGAAAGTTTCAAAGCTGCATTAAGTCAATGTTCAATTGTAAACTTTTGAAAGAACAACCATAACATTTTCTTCAGTTACAAACATTTCAGAGTTATAAAGAACCTCCATTCCTGAGGTGTTTGCAACTCTGAGGTCCTCCTGTACCACACGCTCTGGTAGACAGACAGACAAAATGCAACAGAATTGCTTCACTGGGCCAAAAATGTCTGAGATACGCACAGTTCTGTCACTTGTGTAAAACGACGAGGAGCAACATTTACAATGTGTTTTATTCTACACATTAAAAAGGGCCCTGATCCTAAACTATGACGGCCGCTATCTTGGCAGACACATGGGGATTGAACCTAGGATTTCCAGAGTTACAAACAAGCATGAGCTGCTCAAACAGAGAGTGTGCTAAAGCTCTGCAGTTGGGGTTATAATAGACTCCTTTCCTCTACAGATCACTCACCAGCACTTTGTGATTGAAGTTACGATTGAAATGATGACTGAAGGACTACTCCTGTGCTTAAAGTTAAAGTTGCAGAATCCGGGCATGAATCTGTAGGAGTAATCCAAGTGTTGCATAGAGCTGGTGCTCTATATAATCTCACATATAGGTAGTGAAGATGAAGTTAGCTTTCATCAGAATCCCAATCTAACTTTACCAAAACTAAAGCAAGTGGTAGGAGAGACAAGGACAAGATAGGCTAGGTTCAGCCCTGAGTCACTCAACTTCTACCAACATAACTCAGAAAGCAAGGACCCTGGTGCTCCAAAGTCTAACCAGATCAACTTCTGATACCATGACACCATGTTACAACAGAAAAAAAATATATATTAGAATTGGGAAAAGTACAGAGAAGGACAACAAAAATGATTAGGGGTATGGAACAGTTTCTGTATGAAAAGAGATTTAAAAGATTGGGACTTTTCAGCTTGGAAAAAAGACAACTAAGAGGGGATATGATAGAAGTCCATAAAATCTTGACTGGTGTGGAGAAAGTGAGTAATGAAGTGTTATTCACTCCTTCACCTAACACAAGAACCAGAGGACACCCAATGAAATTAATAGGCAACAGGTTTAAAACAAACTAAAGGAAGTACTTCTTCATAAAACGCACAGTCAACCTGTGGAACTTGTTGCCAGAGAATGTTGTGAAGGCCAACACTATAACAGGGTTCAAAAAAGAAATAGACGAGTTCATGGAAGATAGGTCCATCAATGGCTATTAGTCAAGATGGTCAGGGATGCAACCCCATGCACTGGATGTCCCTAGCCTCTGTTTGCCAGAAGCTGGGAGTGGATAAGGGGATGGATCATTAGGTAATTGCCCTGTTGTGTTCATTCCCTCTGAAGCACCTGGTACTAGTCACTGTCAGAAGACAAGATACTGGTCTAGATGGACCATTGGTCTGACTCAGTATGGCTGCTCTTATGTATAAAAACATTGGGCGGGGCGGGGCTGGGCTGGGCGGGGCGGGGCTGGGCTGGGCGGTGGGACACACCTCTTTCTCACTCCCATCTAGAGATAAAGAAAGGGAAGGTGGTCGTGACCACTCTGGGGCCCTGAGCTCCCAACTTGAGAATCCATGATCACAGGAGCCATCACAGGACTTGGTACCAGCAACTCACAAGCAAGTGCACTTGTCCATATGTCAAGCATAGCATTGTACAGTAGGGGTGTGGCTGGTATTGTCAATGTTCAGTTATCAATCTTTGGATGCAGGGTGGATGAGGACACAAACACAGAGTAGAGTTTTGTCTGAAATAACTTAACTCTGCATTCCACTTTTGTTTTTAAATGCAACCATAACTCTGAATCTCTGGAATTTCACACATTCATGAATTGATTTTTTTTATTTTTAAACCATAATTTTCTAATAAAGTCTTTCCCTTAAATATTTGATGCATATTTATAACTTAGTAGCAGATTAAAGAAAACACTATAAACTTGAAATCACAATTTGGTCTGAAACTTTTATACCACTATAATTACATCTATTTCTCTCTGTTTTTGCCAGGCTCATTTACTTTGTGTATTTGACAACATTTTGAGTCCGGTCACTTTAACACTTTCCAGTGCAGTGTCAATTATTGAATCATTCTCATCCTTGCTGAAATAGACAACATCAACAGGGGAGCAGAAAAACCTGCACAACATTATTGAACAGAATATAGTTTTTTAAAAAGTCAGAACATAATATTTAAGGGGTACTCTATTAGCAACTGGCCATGTTTTAAAATTACTTAATATAAACAAAATTCTTTAAATTGACAGTGTCCCTTTAATGAAGTTACTCGTCTTGGAATAGAACTTGTAATTTCATCACTATATCATATTAGCGGCCTGATCCAAAGCCCACTGAAGTCACCTGAATCTTTCCAATGTCTTTTGGATCAGGCTCACACAGCTTATTTTCTACACAGTCAGTTAAGCTCCTAAGTATCACATTTCTCAAAAAGGAAAATGTTCTCCTTGCCTATGATGAGAGAGTTAGGAGTCCTGTCCTCCTTTAACGCTCCTCGTGTTTAAATATTGAGTTTCCAGTTACAGAACTAAGTTAAGTGACCTAGTCTTCCTGCAGCCTAACCATTAATACTAGACTTCAGAAGGACAGGACACAAAGCGCCAACCTCACTTCCTGTTTCCCCCACTTCCCAGTCAATATGGAATCATGAGCATGTGGCTCCCAAAGAGCTAGGGTTTGGAAGGCAAGTGGATGAAAGAAAAGCCAGATTCCTACTAACTGGACATACAACTATGAGAATGAATATTCATGGACATCCTATGTCCCCTTCACAAATGGTGTCCCTTCCCTCTGTTTGCCAGAAGCTGGGACTGGGCATCACTTGACAATGACCTGTTGTGTTCATTTCCATGCATGTGGCACTGGTCACGGTTGCAAGACAGGCTACTGGGCTAGATGGCCTTTTGGTCTGACCCAGTAGGGCTGTCCTTATGGTCTTAGATTCCAGCACTGATCACTGATAACTCAGTTAGAGATCTTTAAATGAAATGATGGATCTGCTTCCAGTCCACTTTTAAGTACCAAGGATGGCAACTCTGCTGTAGCAGCCACACCCCCACTGATGCCAAGCGGAGGTCTGATGATAATATCGGCTCTAGTCTTTCTAATCAGCCAGGGATTTGCACTTGAAGCTGTCATACTACCAGAAAACCAACAGCCACTGCTCATTGACCCCAGAGTGAGGTCAATTCAGGTGTCTAGAGAGACAGATGTTTCCAACAATACACTCCAGTTATACCAGTAAAGATAGATCTTTAGGATGTCAAAGCAGCTATTAATGAATGGAAACAGAATGACACTTAATTTCTCTCCGCACCCCACCTTAACATGTTCTTGGACCTTCCTGCAGAAAGAGCCAGGCTATTAACCCTTAGGAATGATCCCAAACTGTCTGCTGCTTAAATGAAGCCCTACATCTCCTAGTAAAGCTGTGGGATCCATGTTTTACCAAGATGAATGCAATAGGTAGCGGTATATACCTGTCCATCGGCAGACGTTTGCTGAGGAGGCTGGAGATCACTGCCTCTCGGTGATGGTGAGCTAGAATGGACACTGCCTCCACCAGGAACTGCCTCAAGCTGCCCTCCTGGATAGTAGGCATGTGGCGATATAGTATTGCCAGGATATCTGGCACCTGGAAGGAACAAAACCAGAAAGAAATGTCCCTTTTTCTTTCTCTCCATTCACTCTACAGAATCAAAACCTTTATTTAGCCATTTGCTGCTTTTTTAGAAATGCCTCACTTCAAGAAGCAAATGTTCAAATACGTCTGCGTAACTTGAACCCACACAAATTGCCCACACACGGCTGTAAAAATTAACACTGACACACACATAGACATACCAGGTAATTTAATGTGGTGGTGCCCAGCTATGCATTACATAAACCAGTTCACATGCACAAAAGGTGGCTTTGCTTGCCCAGATTTTGCAGGTGTCATTTAAGCGACCAAATCTGACCATTTGCCTCAAAGAATGCAGAGCTCATCAACAACCACAAGCACAAAATATGGAAGTGCTTTAAAGACAGTGTGCAAATGCCTGGGACTATGAACAGGGGACTACCTCTCATTTTCATTCCTAGCCCTTCACATCTTCAAAACACTGTGCAAACATGGCAGTTCTGCTGCGAGGGTTCCCTGTCCTGAGGCCTTTCACCAGCCTTGTTAGAAGATTTGTGGAGTGCTCCTTTCATCTAGCACTAATGCACTGGGCTCCAGAATAAGGCATATAAATAGTGGATCCCAAAGACACTAGCATTTTCTCCCTCCCTCCTCCTCTTCTTAAAGGGTACGTCTACACAGCAAAAAAATCCCACAGCAGTGAGTTTCAGAGCTCAGGTCAACCTGGGCCTGTGGGGCTTGCACGATGGGGCTAAAAGTGGAGCTGTTCCTGCTCGGGCTGGAGCCCAGGCTCGGAGACCTGGCAAGAGGGTGGCAATAGCCCAGTGCTCTTTTTAATCCATGTAGCCCTTAGCCATAGGCCTCCTAATAACTGGAGGCCTCCAGGTGCCAGTCATTCTGTCTTCTTGTCTTTTCCCCAGAGTCTGTTTTCTCAAGCCTTTCTTGGCTGAATACTGTGGCAACAAGCTAGACCAATAAATAACCAACCATCTTCCTTTTCCCTTGGATTATCTCGGTCTACTGCTATTGATTCTGCCATTGCCTACCTTAGGGTAGGAACAGAGATGGAATCGAATCTTTGTCTGAGGGGGAGAAACAGCAAGATTTTTCTTCCTTACACTTGAGGGCAAAGATCAAAAAGCCTAGAGTTTAGGCAGAAAAGCTCTCCAGTTCCCAGTTTTACCTTGTCCAGCATGGCATCTCCACACTCCTTCAGGATGATCTTCATCCACAGTCCAGCTGACGTGGCACAGGTGGGGCTAGCAGACAGCAGACCACCCAATGTGGCCGCAATAAAGTTTGTGGCCTGTTCGGAGGGAAAGTACTCACTAACAACCTGGGAACAAATCAAAAACAGGAGAGACCGCAATGATGTTTGGCTCCAGCACTTTTAAAAATGGAAAAAAAGATATACCTGCATCAGCAAATGGTGAATTAGCCTCCTGTCTAGCTCGCCATTTGGGATTACAATTCTCTCTCTACTCTACAGACTACATTTTTGTATTCTACACTAATGATATCAGGTTAGAGGCAAAGACTCTATTGCACAGTTAGCACAACATTGTACTGGATAGGCAGGAGGTAAGTTTCCCATTTGTAGTCTCTTACATACACTGCATCTTTTTCAGCATATAGAAGTCAGTCAAGAGAGGCGTGCACACAGATATCGGTAAAGTCAAGGAAATGTAATACAGCTACAGCATGAACAATACTATTGACCTGTACCACCATCTGCTGGAAGACACAGAAAATAAAAACAATTGGAAATTGTTCTTTACTCCCTGGGGACCAGATTTACTCTTCTTTGCACAGATATACTTGCAGGGATCAGCCACTTGAAGGAAACATTATTATAAGCACCAGACCAGTGCAAGACAAAAAGGGGACCTCCCTTACATTGAAGAGTAATCCCACAACTGAAGAAAGAGCAGCAGATACCAGTCTTGCCATAAATGTAGCACTGCCTTAGGCATGTGCTGATCTTCAGCTGGGATTGGGAAAACGATTTTCTCCCTCCCCCAATTTATGACACTATACTACACAACTGGCCAAGAGTATTATGGCTGCCTCTTCTCCTCTCTCCGACATCTAGTGTAGGCCCCTATGATAGTTCACTAGAAGGACCTTGATCTATGTGCCTTGTTCCATTGTTCTCGTTCCTTCTGTCAGCTATGGTTTTGGTTGTACTGAATATATGAGTATCTTCTCTCCCTATTTTGTGTCCAGATATATTAGTATTTTTCTTTGCTGAAGGGAAGAGGGGATAGTGGAATTCAAAGTTGAAGAAGAAAAAAACAATCTAGGGGAGTTGTTTCTTTTTCTGCTTTCTTGCAACATACAAGAAGGTTTACAGGGTTTGGTTTTTTTTAATGAAAGAAAGGGAAGGGGTTCTACTTGTTTTTTCACTTGAGAAGTATCAAGAATGTCTTCCCTGTTTTGTTGGAGCTCTCCTTTAGAGGAATCAGATTATGGATTGGGAGCTTTCAGCTATAAATTGAAGGGGTTAGGAGTTGATTCTTCCAATCGTTTGTTAGACATTTGAATCAAATGCATCTTAACAGAAACCAAAAAGAAAGCTTTAAACACTGTAATTATGAGGGGAAGTGATTTTTATTGAATCATGTTTCACTTCCTTAGTATCTGTGACATCAAAACCTACTAGTCATCCATAGCTCCTCCAAGAAAAACTGGGAAGATAAGACCTGAATTTCCATTGTAAAGAAAGCAGCAGACTGATTTTTTTTTTTTAAAAGGAACCCACACGTTGGGCCTTTTATTACATCAAAACCAATTTTCTTTTCCTTTGTAAGACACCTTTAAAACAGACAGATGGCTGTTCTCTCCAATATAATAATTTTTTGGTCTGGTTTTCTGGGATTTTGCTTCTTTACTGATAAAAAGACAGGCCTAACTGAGAGACTGAACCCATATTAGGGCCAAATTCTGCTCCTCGGTTACATGAGAACATCGCTCCCTGACTAGGGCCCAAATCTGTGTAAAGAAGAGTAAATCTGGTCCCAAGGGAGTATCGAACAACTTCCAATTGTTTTTATTTCCTTGTCTTCCAACAGACGGTGGTACCGATCAATAGTATTGTTCATGCTGTAGCTGTATTACATTTCCTTGACTTTGGCTTGCTCTATGATCATTTTATATTTGTTATCAGGGCCAACCCCTCAGCTAATGTAAGTCATATCATTTCATTAAAGTCAAGGAAACTTTACTAATTTACCCCACCTGAGAATCTGATCTTTGCAGTTTAATACCAGTCTCCTTCTATATTTATAGGGAATCATGTTTCCTCAAAGGGCTTTCAATCTGATGTCAAATCATTTCAAGTTTAAATTTACAAAGTTTAACAAAGATTAACTGGTTCAAGTTAACATACTTGGAGGCCCAGATATGTTACAACTGTTTCTTTAAGAAGGGCGGTTGAGTCTAAACCATAAAAACAGCTCCAAATCTGCACCACAGTTCAGGAAAGCAGCTCTATTCATCAGCCTATGAATGATGTAAGCACGTTCTTAATATGTGGATCTTAGATCATGGTCATAATTTAAAAAAATTAATTGACACAGCTGGACACCATTCACATTTGAAACATAAAGTAGCTTAAAACTGTCCTAGCTTGAAGTGGTGTGAAACTGCTTCAGGAAATGTGGTCCTCTTACAAGTGTAGATGTGAGGTTGCATATATGGTAAAGCCATGTATACAGAATACATGCTGATTTTAATCCTACAAATGTCCTAAACACTATACAGAATATCTAATTGCTTATTTTTGAATCCTAATCAGAGAAAAATTAAAATGATTTGTGCAAATAATTGAATTCTAAGGATTGTATAACAACAAACACTCTTATTTTCTAGATCTACTGAGAGCTAGCTCAGAGAACAAAACAGTATTTTCAGTGTTTATGGTTCTTTACTGAAGCAGGTCTATTCTTTATCTAAGAACAGGAAAACAAAAGAATTCACAATATTGTTATCCCTTTTGACCTGAGCAATTAGTGAATATTTTGGGTCTTGTGAGTTGTTTCCATTAGGGGGAGAAATGGATGATGGAGTCAGGTATTTTTTTGATGCAATCCTGCTTATTTACAAAGAATGTACACAAAGTTCTATTTCCCTAACAACAGCAGGAATAGTTACTTGGCTCACAATTCCAAGCCTCTTTCTATCCAGCAGTCTACCCAAAAGCTCTCTCTCTCTCATCCCCATCCCCCTGCATTTGCATTCAGACCCCAGTGAAAGCCCCTTCCCCTGAATGGCTCAACTCCTATTCCAGCTTCACTTGATGGTGGCTTCTATTAAGTCAGCCATCTATTCTACAAAAGAGCTTGATTGTTTTTATATTGATCCTGAATAAAGGACAACTAGTATGCCCGCCAGCTTCAATAAGGCTTCCCCTTTCCACAGCATAACTCCCTGTTTTCATGTTGTTTTTATAAATCTGTATCTTGTACACTTCCACAAAACCTACAGCATTCTTTTATTTTTACTAACCTGAATCAGGATATTGAATGCATACTTTCAGTTACACCAATGTAAATCTGTGTGTAAGCAGAGTCAGGTTGAGCTCCACCCTGACATCTGGTAGGGAGTTGTGGCAAGTTGTGGAAAAGAACGTCAAGGGCTGATCTCATTTACATAGGCACCCCACCCTGTCTAGCATGAGCCCATAGCTGCCCAAATGGTCACTTTGGCTTCTGTGGGATCCTCAGTGTCTCTGTTATTGGTCAGGAAGAATAAATGGTTATTGTCCTGATTATATGAATCAAGGACAGTGGAACTGTACTTGGCCTTTTGTTATGCTGGTGGGACTCGCCATCAACTAAGTAGTACTCGCTAGGCAAGGGACATGGGTTCCAAAATTCAGTGAATGTAGGTTGGTAGGTAGGTTGGTGAGAGCTCTACATGTCAGTTGCCTTTCCTCTCTGGATTATCAGAGCTAATTTTGATTCTATTAGGAGTCTAGTTGTAGGCTGCTGAGCTGAATTCAATTTGGGCTAATGGTGTACCAGCACTGAGGCTCCCTTACTACAAGTTGAAATCATGACAGAGCTAAAATTATTAAGAGCTGAAATCACTGACTGTTGTATTAGGTAGTGCGGGGGCCTGAAGATATATTGTGGAGCAGTTTGTGGGACAGATGGAGCAGCTCATGGGGGGGCTGGCAGAGCAGAGTGGTTCATGGGACAGCTGGTAGAGTGGAGCAGAGCCCTGCGAAGAGGTGGGGCAATCGGCTTCAGACCACATAAGGTGCCCCTTAACCCTCCCATTTCCACCAAGGTTGGGATGTAAAGCTCTGCAGATAAACTTTCGAACTCTGGGGCTGCCCTGACCAGGGACAGAGACTTTTGGGTTCTTGGACTTTTGGGACTTTGGGTGACTTTTCGGTTGCTGGACTCAAGAACCAAAGGGAAAGAACATGGCCCAATTTGCTTGGGATGGGTTTTGCTCATGGGTTGTGTTATGAATCCTGTTGGTGGTGTTCCCCCAACATAATGCCACATTGTTTCTCTCTGTTATTAAAAGGTTTTTTGCTACTCTCAGACTATGTGCTTGCGAGAGGGGAAGTATTGCCTCTTGAAGGCGCCCAGCGGGGGTGGTATATATTTGTCCCAGGTCACTGGGTGGGGGCTCGAGCCAGTTTTGCATTGTGTTATTGGAATGGAACCCCGCCCTTGTTGCTGCCAACTCTGTCGGGCAGAAGGGTTACATGTGGTAATTCATTAGACTTATTCCATATTTATCCTGATGGCAAAATATGTTAGCAAGTCACTAGAGAAAACATGACACTTTTTGATAATTGTTATAACAGATCTACCACAAGCCCAGAGAACTGAGATCATCATTTCTGGTTGGAAAATGTTGATGAAGATTAAACACTTGGTGAAATTTTTTTTCCCATTTTCTAACCAGCCCAACAAGTAATGTTTATAGCCCAAAAACCTAAGGGGCATTCAGAAGGGGCAGCTCCAGGAATTTAGTAGAAAGTAAATCGTATGGTATTAAAGTGATGAGGAGGCTCTTTCTATAGCACTTAATTTCCAGCAGATTTGGATTCAACAAGACAAATAGAGCATGCTTGCAGGTATCAGTAAAGCTATTGCTACATGGATATCTTCCAAAGCAATTGCATGTTCCATTACATAGTTATTCCCCACCCTTGCCTCAACCAGTGGTTCGAGGCGATAAGTTGAAGATAAACATCTGTCTCTCTGACAGTCAGCGTTGTTTCTTCTCCTTCTCTCTCTTCTCTTTACAGATGCGGCTGTAGGTAAGACCTGTGACCCGTGACTGGCCCTGGCTGCCACTCACATGGACAGCCCCGAGGCTGTGCCCAGGGCAGCCTTTTATAGGCATGCCCAGAAAACCCCTTAGAAAAGGCGGGAAGCCCTTCTGGGAAACCCCTTAGGAAAACTGGTTCTGACTGGAACTTGTTTACAACTTTCAGGAGAACTAAAAGAGCGGGAAAATGGACCTATCGTGCAAAACTCCTACCCGCATCTCACTAGAGGGGCAGGGGAGTGGGATGGGGCCAGCTGGCCAACAGGAGGTGGAGGGGCAGGGCTGGTTCCGTGACGACATCAAGAATGCTGCGCAGGCTATGCACGCTGTCCCCAGGGAACACCTCCTTCACCAGGGTCTCCTTCCTATCCTGCAACACAGCAACACCCTCCTTAAGGAGCCCAATCACCCAACCTTGCCATCCCTGCCACCAAAACTCACTTGGCACCAGGTTCTGTGGAGGCCTGCTCCATGAGCCCCTCCCTGGAAGGGAGGGAGCCCCAGAGGAGCCTCCATGCCGACAGCCACAGTGATCCCGAAGGGCAGGGATGCTTGACAGTTGGCCTCAGCCATTGTGTCCCATAAGCCCAAGGTGTCCCCAGGTGCAGGGGACTACCTAGCCAAGCGGTGCAGAGCACTGGGGCCAAAACCAGCCTCCCCAGCTGTCTTGGGGCAGGAGGGGCTGCTGGTGGCTGCTGAGCAGACGAGTGCCTCCAGTAGATGGACACAGCAGGGTGGGCTGGGACATGCCCCCCTCACCTGCTGGGTCAGGAAGAGCTCCAGCTTGCCAGCCTGCACCACGTAGATGCTGGTGTCAGGCTGGCCAGGCCAGAAGATGTACTCGCCCTGTTGGAACTGCTGGAAGATCATGTGCTTACAGAGCTCCAGGAACAGCGGCTTCTCAAAATGGGCTAGCACCCTGCAAGGAAGGGCGGGTCATGGTGGGCAGAAGGGGGAGCAAAGTCTTCAGCAACTCATGGCAGGGACTTGGGGCTCATGTCATGAGGGTCCCTTGGGGCCCAACCCAAGCTCCTGCATCACATGGGCCAGAGCACCCGCCCAGAGCCCAGCTGGCTAGGCAGGCTCTGTCAATCATCCCCCCACCGCCCCTCTCAATGCATGGGGGAGTTGGAGCTGCCCCAGAGGGTCAAGCCTCCAGTGACACTACCCTGCTCCAGGATCCCAGTGCCCACAAGATGTCACCCCTGGGGACAGAGATCTCTCCCTGACCCCAAACACAGCCGCTTCTGGGGAAGAGTCTGTCTGATGCAATAGCCCCACAGCAACACTGCTGGGACTCAGCCAGGACTAACGCTATGCTGGGTCCCCACCACGAGCCCACAAGGGCACTTGCTCTCACTCGACAGAGTCTGCCTCCAGCTGCCCTACCCTGGGGAGCACTAGCTCTGTATCAGCCAAGAGGGAAGAGTGCTCCCTACTGGATAACCAGGGCCACCATTCCTGCTGCTCCAGAGCATTCTTGGCAACTCTCCCACCTATGGTCTGCCTGGGCTGGAGCCTGCACAGCTTAGGCCAGTGGTTCTCAATCTGTGGTCCGCAAGACCCCTGGAGTCCACACATTATGCCTAAGGGGTCCACAAAGGACAGGTTAAAAACAGACTGAACAGAATTAAGCTGTATGTACAGACAGATTTCCCAAGGGGTCTGCACCTCCATCCAAAATTTCCAGAGGGATCCGCAAATGAAGAAAGGTTGAGACCCACTGGACTAGATGTTCTGACAGGTTCACATAGTGTCCAGCCCACCTGTCCAGGTTTTCCCAGGACCACACTGGGAAATCAGTTGGACAGAGTGCTCCATTACACATAGCCAGCTGGCCAGGTCATGGGCTCAGGATCATCCCAGCTCTCCTGGATTTTGAACCTCAGAGGTGCCCACCCTAGGTCAAGCTTGCTTGCGGGGAGGGGGAAACGTGGCTGCAGCTGAGTCTGGGCTCGGGGCCCCGGTGCATGGGGGCACTCACTGGATGTTCTTCAGCATGTTCAGCACCTCGGATGGAAAGCGGAAGTTGGCCACGTCAAACTCAGTCAGATCTGCTTCCAGCACCAAGGGCTCCTTCGGCTGTAGGATGGGCGGCTCCTTCTTGATGCGCAGGATCCTGGGCACAAGGACAGACCGGGGAGGGGACAGACAGGGCCAACCAGAGAGTTGCCTGCAGGGGCAGATTCCCCCCCACACCCCCAGGGCAGGAAAGAATCTGCATCATGCATCAAGAGGCAGGACTTGTTCCTGAGCCATGGCACTCACTCATGCCAAGGGCCCCAGCCAGAGAGCTGAGCAGCACCAAGCCGCAGGCTGGTCCGGTGCCGGTCAAGTGTTCTGGGGGTGGGTTCTCGAGGCTGGTGTCCAGGATGGGGTGCAGCTGCTTTGCAGGGCAAGGAGAGGTCAGAGTTAGTGCTAATGGCTTAGGGGGGAAACATACGACTCACTCCCGCAGCAGGGCTGGGACCATGGGTGCCTCCACTACCCCTCATGGCAGGACTGGGCCAGCCCCAGTTGACTCACACCATGGAGGGCGAATGAACCCACTTACTTTTTGGCAATGTTCAACATCTTGAGCTTCTTCTTCATGCGGGGCCGGGAGGTGCTGGAGATGGTTGTGTCCACAAGGGAGGAGGTGGACTGGGACATATAGAGACAGCCCAGGTAAGCCACCAGCTACTTCTGCAGACAGCGCCCGCTGGAGCCAGCCATCTGGGCGAGGAGAGTCGGCACTCAGCCAACCATGTGCTGCCAGCGAGCAGGCAGGAGACACAGTAGGGGAGTCCTCATGGAACTGGCCTTCTCCTGCAGGTCACCCCTGTCACGGAGTGTGGGGGAGTCCAGGCCCTGCACCCCTCTTCCTGGAATTCACTGAGACTCTCAGCCAGCCAGTAAAACAGAAGGTTTATTGGACAACAGGAACGCAGTCCAAAACAGAGCTTGTGGGTACACCCAGGACCCCTCAGTCAAGTCCTTCTGGGGGAGCAGGGAGCTTAGACCCCAGCCCTGGGGTTCCCTGTGTTCCTCCATCCAGCCCCAAACTGAAACTAAACCCACCCAGCAGGTTCCCTGCTGCAGTCTCCGTCCACATTCCTGGCAGAGGTGTCACCTCCCCCTCCCCCTCCTGGCTCAGGTGACAGGCTCTCAGGTCTCCCATCCCCAGGGCACATTCCCAGGTCAACACTCCCCCCTCCCTGCTGAGCCACATCCTCACAACCCCGCCCCAGTGCCAGCCCTCCCAGCTCCTGGTGCCTGGTTCCCTGCCCCCCTGAAGCCACAAAGGCAGTCAGATGATGGGCCTGGGGCAGAGGCCTTGGGAAAGCCTAGCGCCCTGCTGCCTCGCCCCGACCCGCTCAGCAAGCAGCTCAGTGTGGGGGGCTGCTGGACAGGACTCCCAGTGGTAGGAACAGGGTCCTGCTCACATCTCTGGGATTAGTGACCCCACAGGACCCAGACCCAGACCCAGACCCAGGCTCTGGCAGAGCTATCTGCTGCTATGCCCCAGTTCCTGGAAACATGTCCCAGCTGGGCTGCAGCATGCCCCCCGCAGGAGCCCATCTCCTGCCACTGCTCTCAGCTGGAGTTCACTCCCCACTCCCAGCTCTGCCCCAGCTCACCCTCACTGCTTCCTGCAGAGACAACCAGCACCAGGAGACCCGCCCCTGCTTCCCAAACTGACCCAGAAGACCCCCCCGCTTTCACGTCTGGGCCAGCGTTGCCCCCCTTTGCCCCCAGGCAGGGCCAAGTGGGTGGGGGGAGCAGGGAGAAGAGGGGCTGGCAGAGGCTGGGGATGTTAGTGCTTTGAAAACACTCTCCCCACCTTTGGAGCATGGGCCTGGATAGGTCCCTGTCACCAGCCAGACTGTCCCCTTGGGGCAGGTGCCTGGGGCCCTCCCATGCTGAGCCTGTCCCTCCCTCCAGGCAGGGCCCAGCTCCTGGCTGCCTGGGCAGACAGCCACATGCCCTGCCCTGTCTGCTAACCCCACTGCTGTTACTTAGTGTGACAAAGCTCTGGAAGGTGTTCATGAGCTGTCTGCACCTAGCACCTTGGCACCACTACCCGCTGGGGGAAAGAATTCATTCTCTCCCTAGGCCATGGGAGAGCTGGCCAGGGATCTGAGACAGAGTTGCTCGGACTTTCTGGGCTGGAATCAACATATCTGAGCAGCAGACCCTCAGTGCCTGGAGGCAGACACCTGGTTCAGAGGCAGGTGAGCACAGCGTGGCTGGGTCCGGAGAACAAAACCAGGTGGCTGGGGGAAGAGCTGAGCTGGGGGGAGAGCCTATGTCTACACTGCAAGAAAAGACCTATGGCCTAACCCCAGCTGACCCAGGTCGGCTGACTCAAGCTGCGGGGCTAAAAATTGCAGTGTAGATGTTTCTGGCTGGAGTCTGTGCTCTGGGGCCCTCCATCCCTTGTGGGGTTTCAGAGCCCAGGCTCCAGCCTGGGCCCAAATGCCTGCACTGTGATTTTTAGCCCTGAGAGCCCAAGTCAATTGGCCCGGGCCCAGCCTCGCAGCAGTGGGTTTTTCATTGCAGTATAGACGTGTCCCCAGACACACAGCGCTGACCTGAGGCAGACAAAGGGACAGGGAAAGGAATGGTTCCTACAACAATTTGGCTTGAGGGAGGCCTGGCGCTGGTCAGCCTGAACTCGGTCTCCACGTTTTCTTCTCTATGCCAAGCTAGGATCTCTCAGAGCCCTTGAGCCGAGTAATAAACTGTCCCCTGGCTTGAACAGGCTCCTGCCTCACTGAGCACAGTGCCCCGAAGGGCACAGCACAGGCCTCCCTCAGGAGTCTGGCTGGGACGTTGCACTATCCATGATTTTATGAAAATATGCTAATGAGTAGGAATATAATGTAACTGGAATATGCTTCATGGAAAAGGTCTCTTGTAAGGTATCATTACAAAGCTTACAATCTACCGAGTGTGGGCATCCTATTTGCATAAATGTATCACTCTTGTATCTGAAACTAGAAATATGAAATCTAACTCTGAGGGCCTATAGTAATTATGCGAAGAGTGAGCCGTTAATGGTGGTTTGGAATCTTGATGGCTCTCATCAGCCAGGACAGTTGACTATGGATGGCTCTGTTTGCAGGACGGCCTTCCTGTGAGTCAGGCTGGGAGGAATGAAGGTTTGGAGTCTCACAGGAAATGTGACCATGTCACCTGCTACTGGAATCCATCTTAAACTTGGTGCTTTTCCACTTAGAAGGTGGGGGTGGGTGGGGACCCAGAGAGACAAAAGATTCCCACCTTGTGCCAAAGCCATATAAGTGGGTGGAACAGAACAAAGGGGGCTGCAATCATGAGAAATCCCCTAGCCACCACCTGAGCTGGAACAAGGGCTGTTCCAGGGGAAAGAACTGTGCCCAGACTAGGAAGGCGTCCAGTCTGTGAAAGAAACTTATTGAAACATCTCTGAGGGTGAGATTTTATCTGTATTCAGTTGTATTGCTGTATTACAGATAGATTTGCGGGTTTTATTTTATTTTACTTGGTAATTCACTTTGTTCTGTCTGTTACTACTTGGAACCACTTAAATCCTACTTTCTGTAATTAATAAAATCACATTTTACTTATTAATTAACCCGGAGTATGTATTAGTACCTGGTGGGAGGAGGAGGGGGGAAACAGCTGTGTATATCTCTCTATCAGTGTCATAGAGGGCGAACGATTTCTGAGTTTACCCTGTATAAGTGTTATACAGGGTAAAACGGATTTATTTTGGGGTTTGGACCCCTTTGGGAGGTAAGCATCTGAGTGTTAAAGACAGGAACACTTCCTAACCTGTTTTCAATTGAGCCTACAGCAGTTAGGGGACGTGGTTCAGAGCTGGGTCTGGGTTTGCAGCAGGCTAGTGGGTCTGGCTCAAACCGGGTAGGGCATCGAAGTCCCAAGCTGCCAGGGCAGGAAAGCAGGGGCAGAAGTAGTCTTGGCACATCAGTTGGCAACCCCAAGGGGGTTTCTGTGATCCATCCCGTCACATTGACTCAGCCAAATTTGCTGCAGAGAGACAGGCAGGGCTGGCACCCAAGGACCACGTTTTGGGCCTACACTGTGTAATTGTGTGGTCCTTGGGACCCATCACACTGAAGGGGTCACTCCCAAAGGACTGGTTATGGGGGGCATAGGCTAGACCCTGTGGCTCTGTGACAGGGAAGATGACCAGGAGACCAGGCCCGCCTGCAATGATTCACCTGCCAGAGCTCTTACTCCTCAGCTGCAGTGGGAGGAGAGGAGCATGGGTTGGGGGAGGTGCCATGGGGCACAGGCCAAGGCCAGGACTCAACACCCTGTGGCAGAACAATCTCTGCAGCTTGGAGGCCCTGGCTGTACTGGCCGGGAGCCACCACCCTGTCCAACACCAGTGTCTAATTGTGAAATTGAACTACCCCCAGAGACGCCCTTCAGCTGGGCAGGGAGGGGACAGGGATTGGAGCACTACACCAGAGCTGGCAGAGCCATCAACGCTTTTACTGCCAGCACCCACTGACTCCCCAGCCTGGGCCAGCGCATTGTGCTCTGCCCCAGCCCCATACCTTGCGCATGATCTTGCGCCCTTAGAACTGCACTTTGTCCCGCTTGCGGAATTGATACTTGGGCATCTCCTGAGCCTGAACCTCTGAGAGAGAGGGAGACATGAAAGGTTACCAGGGCAGGGAACCCAGGGCCCCACCCCAGCAAGGGTTGGAGCCTGCCCCCTTCCCCACCAATCTGACTCCCTGCTTGCACTCCCCATCCCAACCCACCTCCCAGCCCAGGGAGAGGCCTTGGGGGTACAGATGGCAGAGTCCTGCCTGCCCCCGCTCCCCACTCCAGCCCCAGGAAGCTGGGCTGCCCGCAAAGAACCCCAGGAGCTTTATGCCCTTTCCAACCAGTCCCTGGATACCCCTCACAATCCCTTTGTATGTTGGGAAACTGAGGCACAGGGCAGTGAGTCAGTAGGAGAGAACCCAGGAGTCCTGCTTGCCAGCCCCCTGCTCTAGCTATACAGGCATGCAGACACTAAGCCCAAGATGGCCTGATGGGCAGCAGCGTGCCTGAGCCATGGCTGCGAAAGGGATCAGATTTGCTCCCTGCAGGGATGGGCACTTACTCTTGTGGCGCAGCCAAGGGACCAGCACCAGGGTCAAGGTGGCGATGAACAACATGGAAACACCAATGCCAATCATGACACCCAGCACCTATGGGAAGAGGCATGTTCCAGACCAGGCTTCCAGACAGGCCGCAGGTGGGTCATGCTCTGGGGGCCTGAACAGGGCAGGCGAGAGTAGCCCTCGCCCTGTGGAGCAGTTGTGTGGACGTGGAAATTCAGGCAATATTTATGAGGCAATATGAGGCAATATGAGCAGTATGTGCCTCAGTTTCCCTGTGGGCTTTGTCCTGCTGTGCAGCGAGTGGGAAAGAGAAGGCACAAAGTGTCTGACTCAAGAAGCCACCTGCCTGGAGACCAGAATTCACATGAACTGAACCGATCCTACTGTCAGGGAGCCACAGTACAGTGCTAGGCCCCCAGCTTTGGACCACTCTCTTGGAGGAACCCCTTCAATGTGGAGACCCCAGGGGAGATGTGGGGGGACGTGCAGTCATGTGCCCACCCCTCGATTTCTACCAGGGTTCAGACCAGACCTTTAATTTGTGCCCCGGCCCGAGCTACAGAAAGGCGTTGCCTCTGCCCGGCAGAAATCCGGGAGGGCTCAGGGCAGCGGGGATGGTCTCCGAGGCTGGCCCCCAGGGCGTGTCTCCCTCAAGCAGCTTGCCCGGCTCCATCACTGTGGCCCTGAGGGGCTCCAAGCACATCACAAGCCACAGCGCCCTGCTGGGAGCGAAGTGGGGATCCCCCATAGAGAGAGGGGGAAGCCTTGGCCATTTAACCTCCTGCAGCTGTGTGGGCACGTGTGTGCGCCGGGGCTGCACCAGCACCAGTGTCCAACCTCGCGGAGTCCACCCCGGAGCCAGGAATAGAGCATGGGGAGCTGCATCCCGCGGCCAAAGGCCAGGCAGGACTGGGAGCCTGCGGCCAAAGGTGGGGCTGGCAGAGGAGGGTGGGCGGGGGGCGGGCAGGAGTCATAGAATCATAGAATATCAGGGTTGGAAGGGACCTCAGGAGGTCATCTAGTCCAACCCCCTGCTCAAAAGCAGGACCCATCCCCGATTAAATCATCCCAGCCAGGGCTTTGTCAAGCCTGACCTTAAAAACTTCTAAGGAAGGAGATTCCACCACCTCCCTAGGCAACGCATTCCAGTGTTTCACCACCCTCCTAGTAAAAAAGTTTTTCCTAATATCCAACCTAAACCTCCCCCACTGCAACTTGTTGAGCTGGTTCTGAGCTGGGAAGTGGCCCTGCATGGCACTGAAGAAGGCACAGCGAGTGACTGGGAGGCCGTGCTGCAGCCCACAGGGCGTATGGCATGATACCCCCATGTGTCACCTCTGCTGCCAAGGTTCCTCCAGGGCAGGCCACGGAACTGCACCGCCCCCTGAGGCCGAACTGCTGCGGTGCCGGCAGCACTCCGGCTTCACCCCCTGAGCTCTGCTCAGCGAGTCCAACGGAGAGATTCCTGGCAGAGTCCACTCCGTAGGGACCAATGCACCAGAGACACTCACCCAGGCGGGTTGATTCGGGAGCTGGAACCCAGCATGGGAAGTGCTCGCTTCACCATGAGCCTTAAAGCACAGGCAGTTCCCGCCAGCCCAGAGCAATGCCATGCCATGCCATGCCATGCCAGCTGTCTCTGACTCCCTTCCTTGGGCCAAGCAGTGAGAGCTCCCAGCCTCTTCCAGAAGCGCACTCTTTTCCCCCTACCTCCCACCACCCAGTCCTTTGGTCTCGAGCCAGGGTCTCTGCTCAGCTTCCCTGCTGACAGGCGGTGGGGCACTGGTTGCCAGTTGTCCATGTCCTGGTGACCGGGGTTTTCCACTGATATGGGTCGGCCTCAGCCAGTCCTGTCGAATGACCACTTCAATCTGCTCAGACAGCAAGGACACACACACACACTCCTTCCCCTCCTCCCTCTCATGTCTCTCAGTCTGCCCTAAGAGCAAAAAATCCTTTTCTCTCGCTGGGTAGCCATGCAAAATATAGGGGAAACTGAGGCTAGTGGAATTCCAAAATATTACAAAAAATTCCCATTTTGTCACACCTGCCCCTGTGGTGTAGGAGCCCAAAGAGACAACAGAGCCCCAAGGACTGGGCCGTTCACAGTTAAGCTGAGGCAGGCTGGGCATGGGCATGCAGCCTGGCTGGAGACCAGGGGAACAGATGGCTGCAGAGTGCTTCTGGGAGCAGAGACTCCAAATGGGGAGACCACGACGACAGAGCTCAAAGGATCAGGACGTGTCACAGCCCTGGCTCCCACCAAGACAAAATCCTCTCAACCCTTGCACCCCACTTCCTGGGGAAGGTTTGGTAAAAATCCTCACCAATTTGCATAGGTGACCAGAGACCCAAACCCTTGGATCTTAGAACAATGAAAAAGCATTCAGTTTTCTTACAAGAAGACTTTTAATAGAAGTAAAAAAGAATCACCTCTGTAAAATCAGGATGGTAAATACCTTATAGGGTAATTAGATTCAAAACATAGAGAATCCCTCTAGGCAAAACCTTAAGTAATAAAGAGTCACAAAAACAGAAATATCCATTCCATTCAGCACAGCTTATTTTCTCAACCATTTAAAGAAATCATAATCTAACACATCTCTAGCTAGATTACTTACTAAATTCTAAGATTCCAGTCCTGTTCTGTCCCCAGCAAAAGCATCACACAGATAGACCCAGACCCTTTGTTTCTCCCCCACTCCAGCTTTGAAAGTATCTTGTCTCCCCATTGGTCATTTTGGTCAGGTGCCAGCAAGGTTATCCTAGCTTCTTAACCCTTTACAGATGAAAGGGTTTTTCCTCTGGCCAGGAGGGATTTTAAAGGTGTTTACCCTTCCCTTTATATTTATGACAGCTGGCTTCTGTGAGTCATTTTCTTAGGCACCTAACTCTCCTCCCTCTGCCTGCCTAGCGTGGGGTGAGGGTTCCACTGGGCACCAGGCCCCTCGGCATCAGGGTCTGCAATGCTGGAGTCCCTTTGTGGATCTCACCCTCGGTTCAAACCCAAAGAGACGATGCAGCCAGTCTCTGAGCAGCGAGTGGCACACGTGAAGCGCAGCATGTCACAGCTCCTCCTTGTGGCTCATCCACATAGAGGACACCAGTCTACTAGTGCCGCAGCTCCATGGAGTCACTTGCTTAACTGAAGTGGCCACAGTCTGTGCACTGCTGCTGAAGGTCCATGGCTCCGCACTTGCCGCGGCTGGGGTTGCTACCCCAGGGCTGCATCCCCAGAGGGTGATGGTCAGCGTCACAGCGCCTAGCAAATCATTGGGATTCACAAAGCTGGAATTTGGCATCTAGGCTCCCTGTGCAATGACGGGCCTCTGAATGGGAATCCCAAAAGCCAGCAGGCTGGGCAGCGCCTCACTAAGGTCCCTTATGTGGGGTGCTGAGCCAAGGGGTGTGCGTTAAGTCCTGCCCCTCTCCCGGGCCAGGTGCCTAAATCCTGGCTGCAGGGAGGTGCCTCCCTCTGCTTGGCGTTCTCAGCTGTGAGCCCTCGCCTGGCGTTAGGCTTCTCTGCAGGAGCCCGATCCAGCAGGTGAGCTCTGAGCCCCACGTGCCAGAGGGGCCCTGCAGAGCGTGAGGCTGCAGGGCATGTGCCCAGCAGCAGCACATGGGCACTTTGGGAACTCTAATTGCAGAAAGGTGGGTGCTGAGTGAGTTTAGCCACCTCCCGTGCTCAGCCGCAGCTGACCGGGGCCTTTGTGAATCCCAGTGGGGCCCGATTCTGCAGTTTAGGTGCATAAAGTGGCAGTTGGGCACCTAAATCCCTTTGTGAATCTAGCCTGCAGAGTCTGTCACTGGAATAACAGACCTGGGCACAGCTGCAGCCGGCCGGCTCGGCTGACTCGGGCTAGGGCTGCAGGGCTAAAAGTTGCCATGCAGAAGATCGGGCTCATGCTGGAGCCCAGCTCTGGGTCCCTCCCTCCTCGCAAGGTCACAGACCACGGGCTCCAGGCTCAGCCTGAATGTCTGCGTAGGAATTTTTAGCCCCGCAGCACAAGCCCGAGTCAGCCGAGCCGGGCCAGCCGCAGGTGTTGAATTGCTGTGTGGATTTATCGTGGGTTTTCCCCTTTGGTCTGGAAGCTGGGCTGCATGCCTCACCAGATCCGGCTCTCGTCACACTGCTGCTTCTTCCTAGAAGGATCCAAGGAAGAAGCGTCTGGAATTCTGCTTGCAAGCCTGGGGTCCACACTGTAAGAAGGAGGTTGGAAAATTGGAGAAGGTTCAGAAAAGAGCTACAAGAATGATCTGAGGCCTGGAAAACCAGCCTGATGGCAGAGACTGAAGCACTTTGCCCAAGAGGTGGTGAAGAAGTGACTGGTATAAAAGCATCTGTGTGGGGGCAGATTTCTGGGAGCAGAGCGCGCTCTAATTGAGCAGTCAAAGGCAGAGCAAGATCTGATGGCTGGAAGCTGAATCTTGACAGGTCCAAACTGGGAATAAAGCCCACGTGTTTCACATCCAGGGGAACCAACCAGGAGACCAACTTCCCCAGACTCTCCACTTTGAGTCTTGGCACCAAGACTGGATCTTCCTCCAACATCTGCTCTAATTTCCCACAAGTCCCTGGGCCGGATGCAGGAATCCCTGGGGGAGGCTCTTTGGCCTGTGTAGTGCAGGAGGCCAGACTAGATGATCCGAATGGCCCATCTAGTGTTGGCATCTCTGAGAAGAGCATCCCTTGGCCCCTGCAGTGTTTGGCCCTGGAAGGAAGCCCAGAAAGGAGAAGCAGACTCAAAAACTCTTACCAGAGGCTCTCCAGAACAGCCCTGGGGTCTGGCCATAGGTTCATATTGGTTTTGATTTGATCCAAGCTAGATCCCCCATCCCCAGCTGTCCCACCTGGACCACCCTGAGCGGGAAGCCTGTAGTGTGCTGGATGCTAAGCAAGCCCAGCTGCTGTGTGGAGGGAGTCCAAGGAACCAGCAGCTCCTGTTGGTGATGCAGAACCAGAGCAAGGAGCAGCAAGGAGCCTTCTGGCCTCACTCTATCTGCTTCTGCCTGACGCAGAGCCCAGGAAGAGGTTTCGTGGAACCCATTCACCCCATTCCTGGACCAGCTGCAGCAGGAAGGGACCGTGAAGGCTGCTGGACAAGGCTGTGGAGCAGCAGGGGTCTGTGCCCTCCACCACTTCTGGCGACGTGCCTCTAGTAGGGGAAGGGGATGGGGGCTTGGGAAAGACATCCAGATATTCCCCATTTAACCACTGCAGGGGAAGGTGTCCTGGGACTAATGGAGCATCACAGGAACAAAGAAAGGCAGGCAGGCAGCAGGCCCAGTGAAGGCTCCATGCTGGTTCATGGCTGTGGCTCCAACACAGATCGGCCCAAGGTCAGCACCCAGAGCACTAGTAAAATGGCCGGGACAAGTGGGCACTCCCTCCATCGGCCGATGCCTTTGAAACAGCCCCTTCGGGAATCCCCACCTCCAAGGGCCACTGTCAGTTCCTGGGTTTCATTTGCCCCAGCCCCACCTGGGTTCGGCAGGCTGCTGTGGAGGACAGAACTCCATGCAGGGGGTGTGACGAAATGGGACTGTTCTTAATGGTTCCTCTGAATAGTGTGGGGGTGCCTCAGTTTCCCCTATGCAGTTCTTAAGTATCTAGGTGGTGGGGTAAGGGTGTATGATCATTGCAGAGCCCTAGAGGGCAGGTGTGTGCAGGGGTCTGGACACAGAGAATGGCCAACACTCTGTTTCCTGGCAACTGATGGCCTGGGCCCTTCCCCCCTGCAAGGTGAGAGTTAAAGGGTCTGAGAACAAAGGAATCCGGTGACCTCCTGGCCCGGGAAAGGGACAAAGCCCAGAGGAGGAGGGGCTGGAGGGAGTTTCAGTTTGGGGCTGGCTGGAGACATGGAGTGAAGGGCAGACGTGGTTGTCTGGCTCACTGCCCCCCAAAATGGTGAGGTTGAGGGGTCCCGTTCTCTGCACCTGCAAGTTCTGTCTTACACCCTGTTCCTGTCGTCTAATAAACCTCTGTTTTACTGGCTGGCTGAGAGTCCCGTCTGACTGCGGAGTTGGGGTGCAGGACCCTCTGGCTTCCCCAAGACCCCGCCTAGGCGGACTGGCTGTGGGAAGCGCACGGAGGGGCAGAGGATGCTGAATGCTCTGAGGTCAGACCCAGGAAGGTGGAAGCTGTGTGAGCTGTGTGTCCTGAAGACAGGCTGCTCACAGAACGGCGACTGTCCCAGAGTCCTGCCTGGCTTCATGGGGAGCAGTTGCAGAGCATCGCCCAGGGACTCCGTGACAGGGCTGGCTGGGGACGAGGAGTGAAGGGCAGACGTGGTTGTCTGGCTCACTGCCCCCCAAAATGGACCCAGCTGGGGGGTCCTGTTCTCTGCACCTGCAAGCTCTGTCTTAGACCCTGTTCCTGTCGTCTAATAAACCTCTGTTTTACTGGCTAGCTGGGAGTCCCGTCTGACTGCGGAGTTGGGGTGCAGGACCCTCTGGCTTCCCCAAGACCCCGCCTAGGCGGACTTGCTGTGGGAAGCGCACGGAGGGGAAGAGGATGCTGAATGATCTGAGGTCAGACCCAGAAAGGCGGAAGCTGTGTGAGCTTTGTGTCCTGAAGACAGGCTGCTCACAGAAAGGAGACTTCCCCAGATTCCTGCCTGGCTTCATGGGGAGGAGTTCAAGAGCATCGCCCAGGGACTCCATGACCAGGACGGGGGCTCAGATGCAGGCTGCCGGGAGGGGACGGGGTCTCCGGGGCAGGCTGCAGGCAGGGGACGGGCGCTCGGGCGCAGGCAGCAGGCAGGGGACGGGGCTCGGGCGCAGGCTGCAGGGAGGGGACGGGGGCTCGGGCGCAGGCAGCAGGGAGGGGACGGGGGCTCGGGCTGCAGGCAGAGGACAGGGCTCAGGCGCAGGCTGCAGGGAGGGGACGGGGGCTCGGGCACAGGCTGCAGGGAGGGGACGGGGGCTCGGGCGCAGGCTGCAGGCAGGGGACGGGGGCTCGGACGCAGGCTGCAGGGAGGGGATGGGGGCTCGGGCGCAGGCTGCAGGGAGGGGACGGGGGCTCGGGCTTCAGGCAGGGGACGGGGGCTCGGACGCAGGCTGCAGGGAGGGGATGGGGGCTCGGGCGCAGGCTGCAGGGAGGGGACGGGGGCTCGGGCTTCAGGCAGGGGACGGGGCTCGGGCGCGGGCTGCAGGGAGGGGACGGGGCTCGGGCGCGGGCTGCAGGGAGGGGACGGGGGCTCAGACGCAGGCTGCAGGCAGGGGACGGGGGCTTGGGCGCAGGCTGCAGGGAGGGGACGGGGGCTCGGGCGCAGGCTGCAGGGAGGGGACGGGGGCTCGGGCGCAGGCTGCAGGGAGGGGACGGGGGCTCGGGCACAGGCTGCAGGGAGGGGACGGGGGCTCGGGCGCAGGCAGCAGGCAGGGGACGGGGGCTCGGACGCAGGCTGCAGGGAGGGGATGGGGGCTCGGGCTCAGGCTGCAGGGAGGGGACGGGGGCTCAGACGCAGGCTGCAGGCAGGGGACGGGGGCTTGGGCGCAGGCTGCAGGGAGGGGACGGGGGCTCGGGCGCAGGCTGCAGGGAGGGGACGGGGGCTCGGGCGCAGGCTGCAGGGAGGGGACGGGGGCTCGGGCGCAGGCTGCAGGGAGGGGACGGGGGCTCGGGCACAGGCTGCAGGGAGGGGACGGGGGCTCGGGCGCGGGCTGCAGGCAGGGGACGGTGGCTCTGGCTGCAGGCAGGGGACGGGGGCTCGGGCGCAGGCTGCAGGCTGCAGGCAGGGGATGCGGGCTCGGGCACAGGCTGCAGGGAGGGGACGGGGGCTCGGGCGCGGGCTGCAGGGAGGGGACGGGGGCTCGGGCGCGGGCTGCAGGCAGGGGACGGGGGCTCGGTCGCAGGCTGCAGGCAGGGGACGGGGGCTCGGGCGCAGGCAGCAGGCAGGGGACGGGGGCTCGGGCGCAGGCTGCAGGGAGGGGACGGGGGCTCGGGCACAGGCTGCAGGGAGGGGACGGGGGCTCGGGCGCGGGCTGCAGGGAGGGGACGGGGGCTCGGGCGCGGGCTGCAGGGAGGGGACGGGGGCTCGGGCGCAGGCTGCAGGCAGGGGACGGGGGCTCGGACGCAGGCTGCAGGGAGGGGACGGGGGCTCGGGCGCGGGCTGCAGGGAGGGGACGGGGGCTCGGGCGCGGGCTGCAGGCAGGGGAGGGGGGCTCGGGCGCAGGCTGCAGGCAGGGGATGGGGGCTCGGGCGCAGGCTGCAGGGAGGGGATGGGGGCTCGGGCGCAGGCTGCAGGCAGGGGACGGGGGCTCGGGCGCGGGATGTGGTCCGAGCTGGGTTCTGCAGTGTGGGCATTGGCTCTGTAAGAGCCAGTGCTCTCGCCTGTGCGGGGTCTGGTCGTTGCTCTCCTGCACAGGAAGGCAGCACTCAGAGGACTGTTGAGGCCAGGCTGTTGCTTTGCTGCCATTTCACCTCTGTTGCCCGCGCAGTGAGGATGGTTTTGTTCCAGCCTGGGGGAGGGTTCAAGGCGAGGTGCCCCCATTGTCAGTGCTCCTCTCTGGGCACAGGAGTCGCTGTGACTGACTGTACCCCTGAGTTCACCCCTTGTGCACTATTGTCATAATCTTTGTACAAGGATGACTGGGGAAGGCTCCTCTGAAAACTCATCGTCTGCTGGTCACTGTTGTCTTGGTCAATGTGGTGGCAACATTGTTGCCGTTATAAGATTGCACAGCATGGTGTTATTGGCCCCTGTTCCAAACCACAGCCTGCACAAACAGCTGTTGGCAACCAGCTCTGTCCTTAACAAAGGTGTGACACCATCCCTCCAAAGAGCACCCTGTCACCCTCAGAGCCAGCATAGTTCTGATATTTCATACAAAGCCTGCCATGGAAGGTATGATTTGAAAAGTCATGATCTGCTGGAACCCATTGTTCTGCCCAGATATGTCTGCCATTGGGGGGTATGAGATTTTGCTGTTTGTGCAGGGAGCTGGGAGCCCCAGGGCGCCCTGTTTAACCCTGGGACTCGGTGCCTCGCCAAGAGGCCCTGCAATGAGCGTTGGGCTGAAACCCAGCCAGCTTGGTTAAATCAGGCCCACAACAGGGTCAGATGGAGCGAACAGGCCAAAGTGAAAGCAGAGCCTCTCCCCAAGCCCCTGGGAAAGAGTGACCTGCCTTGCGGGGCGAGTGTGCAATTCCTAGCTTCTCCCTCCCTCCCGCCTGCTGTTAATGGGAGGCAAACAGAGACTGCAATAAACCCCTCTGGTAGGAACGAGCCTGCGCCGCTGGGGAACGGAGCCACCCGGAGCGGATTAAAAGCCCTAGTCCCAGAGCCAGGGCAAGCGCTCTCCTCTGGACAGCGGTTGGGGACGTCATACAGGGCGGCTTTTGGGCCCAGGGTTCTCATCCTGGCGCTTCAGCTGCTAGTTACCTAGGGCCTCCTCTTCTGCAGTGCTGAGTCCCACAGCTGCACTGAAGTCACTGGGGCAGATCCACTGCTCATGTCAGTGACCACGGCTCCTTGAACAGGGCTGGAGAATGTGCTGTGCCCCTGAACAGAGCTGGGAAAAACTGCCCCAGCTGAGGTCTGCCCCGGTGGGAGCTGTGAGGAGCCCAGTGTACTGGAAGCTGCTGCTGCCCCGGGGTTTGTGATGGAGAATGTGGGGTGACGGTGGGGGGGGGGGGCAATTCAGCACAAACAGCTCCTTTCGATTTCCTCCCAGCCACCCCAGCATGCCTGGGGACTCCCCTCCCCAATCAATCAAAGCCCAAGACGGGGATCTGACGCTCAACATAAAGTTACTCCTCCGCCAGCTGATGTAACCCACGCACCTTCTGGGTGTGGTGTTGTGTCCCATCGAGTGGCACCAAGACCATTCGAGAGAGAGATAAGATGAGTCTGCTCTGCAGCCGTCGCTACCAGCCAGGGGGCTTTCAGCTCATGCAATAGAGGCTCATGCACTAAGCTCCAGAGGCCCCAGGTTTGATCCCCACCCGCCGACGACCAGGGTCTGTGGGAGTGACGCTGGCGTGGCTGGCAAGGGGCAGCAGGAAGGGTTTCCACTGAGCGTTAAGGGAAAGGAACTTGCTGGCTGTGGCACGGTGCAGCAGGCTGGTTGGCACACCGGGAAAGGAAGATGGAGGAGAGCTCCAGCCCTGGCTGGTTCCCAGCTCTTGTCTTGGCTTTGTAAAAGGCTGACAGACGTAGTGCGAGGTTTGAAAGCGAACACACCGTGTTCTGGGCCTGGAGCAGTGGCTGGGAAGCGTTCCCAATCAACAACCGCGCCGGGATCCCTGTAATCCGCACCAGAGTGCAGCGGGAGGGGAGGGAGCTGGAGGGCCTTTGAAAACACAGACAGCTTGATGCCAGCCTTCCCTGGCTGCATGAAGCTATCCTCCAGAACCATGCCACCAAGGGCCCAGTCCTGCAGCGGGACAGCCGGAGGGTTGGTGTCGCTATCCTCCTGTTCTACAGAGGGGGAAACTGAGGCACAGAGCTGGGCCACGTCAGGGCGCGGCTGGGGATGGAGCCCGTCAGATCCTCATGAGCTGCTGTGCGGCTCTAGTGCTTGTGTCTGTGCCAGGTATAAACCCAGGCCCCTTGTGCAGGCCCAGCTGTCCGTCCCCTGGCGGGCAGCAGGGCCCATGCGGGAGCCCCCACGCAGCCCCCCACCACCCTCGGCTGCAAAGCAGCCCCAGCCCCACGGCAGGGTTACGTTCTCCTCCCCTGGCCTGTGTTCTGGCTTCTCCAGGACCCTTCACGAGGCTGGCAGGGGAGCACTGAGCTTGGAGCCTGGCCAGGCTGGAGCTGGCCCAAAGGAAACACCTCCACAGTCTTTCCAGGTGCCACCCAGTCCCCCGGCGCCTGCAGGAAGGTTTGGGGTAATCACACACACGCTGGGTCTCCCAGTCACCAACGCTTTGCCCGGAGCCTGGCTCGGAGGGAAGCGCAGACCCAGTCCAGCCAGCCTTGACGTCCCTCTCCGCGGAGCTGGGAACGCGCCTGGAGCTGCCAGCCCAGTCCTGTCTACTCAGCGAACGGCTTGCTGCTGCTCTTTCCCGGGTCTCCTCCTCCCTCCCCAGCCCTGGAGCCAGACGAACACCCACACACAGACCTACTGTGCCCATGGCTGTACAGCGGCTGCAGGGCTGCAGCCATCGCGTCCTGGACATATTCAAGGGGAGCCCGATGGGATTGGCCAGGCAAGGAGGGCATGAGCCCTGCCCAGCTAGGATGGGGCACCGTCCCCAGGCTGCTGCATCAAAGCCAGCCCTGGCTAGGAGCGATTCTGCAACCCAGGAGAGATTCTGCAACCATCCGCCTGCTGGAGAAAGACATCAAGGTGAACTTGTCCCAGCTTGGAACTCCCTGTAGCCAATGGGATACATTTGGGTTAGGAAAAAGAAAAGGAGTACTTGTGACACCTTAGAGACTAACCAATTTATTTGAGCATAAGCTCCCAGTGCCAGCTGTGCCAGGGCTTCCAAGACCTTTGGGCCTGGATTGGGGGGATCATGACTAGAGCGGAGCTGGGACCCAGGGACAGGTGAAGCTGCACCAGGCTTGCAGAAGAGCTCATCCTGCAGAGACCTGCATGCAGACCCTGCTTGTTTGGGGAGATTGTTTGGGACAGAGCGGGGTGACTTGGGGGGCTTACAGCAGGGCGGGGGGAAGGCAGGGGGGTAGCAGGGAGGGGGAGAGGTTTACAGTAACTGCAAGCTGTATACACTGCATGGGTGGGGGGGTCAGGAGTGATTTGGGGTGGGACAGTGGGAGGCAGGAGGTGCGGGTGGGTGATACCCCCATGCAGTGGCAGTGCCCCCTGTAGGCAGTACGGGTGCATCCAATGGGCCCTAGAGGAAATATTGTCCAAAGATCGGAGTTCACCAAACCCAGGCTGAGCTAGCCCTGTCCCCAAACTGCCCATCCCTTGTGGGTGTGGACTGCAGCCTGGTGCCCCCTGCCCTGGGCCTGGCCATGCTGGGGGCTGAGTGATCCCAGAATGATGCCCAGTGCACACCCCTTCTCCCGGGCAGGGACCCAGCATCTCGTCCCCCAGCCCTCCCCAGAGTCGTCCCCCAACCTCCAGGGCTGGGCGGGGGGTGGGAAAGGCGACCGGCCTGAGCCAAGTTCACAATTATGCAACCAGCCCGTGTGATGCTGCTTATCATCTTACCGCGCAGCCCAAACCCGGCTCACCCGCCACTTTCGTGGCATTTTGTTGCCTGAAATTAAATCTCATTTCCTAATTACTGGGTGGACTCAGGCTGCTGGGCAGGGCTGGGCTGGGCTGGGCTTTAAGAAGAGGGCAGCGTAGTGTGATCAGCATCAGTCACAGAGACAGCCTGTTGGAGAACCCCCCCCCCCCCCCCAAAGCCCGAGACCCCCCTCACCACAGCCAGCCCCCCAGGCTGCATCTAACGAGACCCACTCACCTCCCTCTGCCCTGCAGGAAACTCAGCCTGGCTGGTTCCTACAGGGCCCATCCAGCCCAGTATCCCCTCTCCCTGCTGTGAGGAAACGTCAGGCCCTGCCCACTTGCACGTTCCCAGAATCTGGCCAGCCCAGCGCTGATCGTGCAGAAACGCGCAGTCCTGGACAGTGGTCGCCACAAAGGACTCACACAAACACATTCCAGAAGCGTGGTACAAAAACCACAACATCAAGAATGGCACAAAAACATTCCCCAAGGATAACAAGAACACACTGAGCCCTCCTAAAAGATAAGGTCAAATAGCAACGTAATAAATACAAATGTTTTAATCAAACCAACATGTACAAAAACGTGGGCAATAACTAGCCAGGTCAGAGGGCAGTATCTAAGTCAGAGGGGCAGCTTGTTTGTATCAGGGTATCTCTGAGAGAATGTGTTGGTCCAGCCAAGGGGGCAATGGAAAGTCCTGCCATTCACTGAGCTGTGTCCATTGTCACAGGCATACATGTCTTAGTATCCTCGTAGAGTCTGCCAGGTGCTATTAGCATGCCTTGTCAACAATAAACCTGGCTGGGTGCCTTCGTCCCTTAATGGATCTTGTGGTCATTGGGCGGTTCACTCAAGGTCTGCTGTGCTGGCTGTCTGCACAGAGCTGGGGCAGCACACAGGGAGAACACACACATGCAGTGAAATATCTAACAACAGAGGCAATCAGTAAGGACGTTTTGCAATGGCTCATTTGGTTTCAATGGGCAGGCCCAGCACTTTACACTAATTCATGCTTCTCCCCTGTTGGGGGAGTTACACAGGCCATGGCTACACTACAAAATCAAATCGCCCTGCGTGCAGCCGCCACAGTAGTTACAGCACTTGTGTGTGTGTACACCTGGCTCCTTGTGTCTGTGGTGTGTGGTATCGATTGTACTGTCAGTGTGGGGCATTGTGGGACAGTCGATGTAAGCAATGCAGTATGTACACTGACACTGCATTGACCTAACTACGCTGACTGGGGGAAGTGGCATGATTAAGTCGGCAAAGCAGGTGAGTTACATCAGCGGGAGCCAAATTTTAGTGTAGACGCAGTGTTAGGTGGACGTAAGCTGCCTTGCAAACTCAGTGGTGTAGAGCAGTTACAGAGGTTTACGATGCAAACGTTCATTTTAACTTTATACCACAGGCTACAGAGGTTATGGGAGAGATCAATCCGGCAAGCAATTCCACAAGTCGAAACACTCCACACACGCTGATCAGCAGCTGTTGTCACACGGCTAACACACAGGCTGGGTCAAGCTCTGCATTTGTCAGTGTTCAGTGAGGCCTAAGGGCCTGGGCATGAGCTGGCACCTGGTCTGCTAGCGTCACAGGACCCATCTAGCCCAGTACCCTGCCCTCTCCCTGCTGCCTCCTTCCCCAAATCAGATCAATGGGGCCAGCCACCCCAGCACCAGCTACTTCAGAGGAAGGTGAAAGAACCCCCTCCTAGTGGCTAATGAGGACATAACCATTCTGGGGAGGGGAGGAAGGGGGGCATATCCCCCTCATCCTGACAGTCAGCAGTGGCCTTGTGCCTTGTTTTCTAAATTCTGTCCTGACACCCTTGCTCCCCCCGCCGCCTGCCATCCTTGTCTGAATCCTGCCAGGCTTGCAATGTCAGTGACATCTAGTGGCAGTGAGTTCCCCTGGCTAATTATGTAACTTCCCTTGACATTTGCTTTCACAGAGTGTCCCATTGCTCTTGCAACACTGGGGCAGGTGAAGGGGGGGGGGCAAATAGGAGCACCCCCCTCCTTTCATTATATTCTGTACCTATTTCAGCCCTGCTTCTTTCGCTCCTCTTTTAACTAAAGCCTGAGCTTTTTTGTTGGTAAATTGGCCTTTTTCTTGACAGTGTTGAAGAAAAAATTTGCTTCTTTCTAAACATTTCAGGTTTTTGATGAGCAATTTAAAAAAAGCCTTCGAAAAATTACCCCTCCCTCCCCCATTTCTCTGCCCTTTGTCCTTTTCTCATTTGCCACTGGAAAGTGGATGGGAGGGGATGAAAAAAACCACACACACACACACACACACATATACATTTTTGGCTTTTGAAAATTTTTTGCAAGGGGTGAAAACATAAGGGTTCCACACACACCCCCAAATTTCCAAGGCAGCTCAATTGTGGGGCTGCTGCTCTTCCTGCTGCCCTTCTAGTGCCAGGGTAGACCAACACCCTGTCACACTTTAACCCTTAAATGGCCAGCATTGCCAACGCCCATCATTGCATGGTGAGCCCAGCAGTGGGTGGGTGGGTGAGTTGGAATGGGGTCAGTAATGAAGAATCTTCGCTTTCGTGAGATAAAGTGCCCACCCTCGGCATGGAGGAGAAGCCCCAGACCTCGCACCTCCCAAACACAGCCATGCCAGAATGCAAACAAATATTAAAATCTTGTGATTTTTAAAGCAAATCTCATGATTTTGAGGCCTGACTAGTGACTTCTGAATGTTGGGGCTCAAGAGGGGCACCAAAGCTGATGGGACTGCTCAGCCTTTGTGCCGTCTGGTCAGAGGCACCTGTGTGGGACCCGGGGTGGCTTGTGCCTCCCCACACTTGGGACAGACAATACTAAACATCTCCTGGCTCCCCCTGGCAGTGCGTGGAGGGAAAGCCGCTCCCGAGCTATGGCCACAGAGTCAAGAGAGGCAGTGTGGCCTAGTGGGTAAAGCACTGAACTGGGATGCAGCAGACTGGAAGTCTATGTCTGGCTCTGCCACTGGGTGACCTTGAGCAAATCCCTTCCCTGCCCTCTGCCTCAGTTTCCCCATGTGTACAGTGGGGATGATGACACTGACCTCCTTTGGGAAGTGTTTTGCTGGACAGTGCTGTGTAAGATGAATAATAATATTCTGGGCTGGCAGGGGTCAGGGGCGTCTCTCCTCTCTGGGGCACGGGTTCGAATCTGTCGCAGGGGAGCAGTGCCTGACAGTGGGGCGGGGGGGCTGTGGAGAGGGGCTCAGTCCAGTTCCTGTTGGGACAGCACCCGCGTTGCCTGCCGGCTGTGGGACCGGCATGCTGGGGCTACAGAGCCTGAGCTCTGCTCTGCCCCTAGATGGGTCCGTTCAGGGCAGGGCCGTTGGCGTGGGGGATGGGGGTGTGACGCAAGCCTTGGGCTCTGGGGCAGTGGAGCTGGCCCTTTCCCCAGTGCTGGAGTCCCTTCCACAAGGCCTAAAGCTCTCCAGGCCTGAATCCCGGCCCCACGGAGCCTGACTCAGGGGGAGGGGGGGTTTCCTGCAGCTGCCCTGTCTCTCCGGTACAGCCAGTGGCCTTGGCACTCTGGGGCAAGGCAAGTCGCTTTCCAGCCCCCACCCCTGGGGCCAGGGGGCACAGGCCAGCCCAGGGCTCTGAGGAAGATGGTGCGCACCCTCCGCCCCTCTGGTTTAAACGTCGCTCTGTCCCATCCCCCCGCTCCACGGCCCCGGGCACAGCTCTCCTCTTTCTGCATCTTTCCCTCCTGCTCTTTGGGATCTCGCCCCCTGGGGTACCCAGGTGTCAAGGAAACCCGCTCCCGGCTGGGGAGCCATGGTTGGCCTTTGGGCCCCAGGCTTCTGCATGGCCCTGGCTAACGAGCCCCCTGGGAGGGCAGCGCTGCCTGGCCTGGGCCCTGGGGCCTCGGCAGGAGCTGCCACAGAGCGCCAGCCGCAAAGCTGCCAGTGGAGGCTTCTCCAGAACCCTGCAGAGTGGGGGAACTGGGCTGAACTGGGGCCAGCGTCAAGGCCATGGGAGGGACCAGCCAGGTAAGGGGCTGGGTTCCCCACTGTTGGGCCCTATGGGGGGGCTGGCTGAGGGTCCCTGTGCCCATGGCGGTAGAGGGATCGCAGGGACGAGGCCCTGGGGGCTGCTGGGAGTTTGGAGTGGGGTCCATGTTCAGCTCCCATCTCCCCACACACGCTTCTGATCCAGAATGGCCTGGGTGCGAGACCTTCCTCTGGCTGGTTTCAAATGGCCAGTGTTTGCTGGGATGCTTTGGACCCGGCAGCTGCTCCCTGCCCCTGGGGGAGGTTCATCGCTGGGGCAGTGCTGCCAGCCCCAGAGACTGAGGGCCTGGGCCCCACAGCAGATCACTCTGTACTCCACCCCTTGCCCTGCCCGAGAAGGCCGGGAGGGCACTCTTGGCCAGTCCTTGGCTGTCAGCTAATGCCCATCAGAGCATGGACCCATCCCCCTAGGGTCGGGGTTGAGACCCCCAAACTCATGTCACACATAGGCCTGCTGGGCACTGGCAGTGGGGCAATCCGTTCTCTGCCAGGGACTGCGGGGGGAGGCTCTTGGGGCAGAGATGGGACCAGCGGGGCATCCCTGGCGTAGCGGGGGAGCAGGTCTGTAGTCCTGGCCTGGAGAATCAGTTATCCACCGCTCATTACCCGCTGCCCAGTCGAGGCAGCGAAAAGAAACCGTGTGATTGTAGGTGACCTATCGAGTGGCACCTAGTGCAACTCAGAGCGACATGGCTGGCACGAAGGGCTTTGTGAATGGGGAGGGCTGGCTGGGAGCAGGGCACTGACTGAGTCACTGGGCTCCCACTGCCAGAAGAATCTCGGCCCCGGCCTTGCACCACCTCAGGGCCCCAATCTCTGCTGAGGCCTTGCCCACCTCCCTGGCAAGAGGCCCAGCAGCCCTGGTCACTCCCAGGACTAGAGTCACTTGTATTCCAGTCACTCAGTTCATCCCTGGGGTTGAGATGTAGCCACCTCTGGGGTGGGGTGCAGGGACTATTTATACAGGGATCCTTTGCCCAGGACTGAGATGCAGCCACCTCTGGGGTGGGACAGAGCAGCTGTTTAACAGCCACACAGCACAGTAGATTAGGACAAGTGAAGAATCCACATCTAGTTGCACTGCGCTGCACAGAGCGTGGGGAGCTGGGCCAGGGAGCCGAGGGGAGGGATAGCTCAGTGGTTTGAGCATTGGCCTGCTAAATCCAGGGTTGTGAGTTCAATCCTTGAGGGGGCCATTTAGGAATCTGGGGCAAAAATTGGGGATTGGCCCTGCTTTGAGCAGTGGGTTGGACTAGATGACTGTGATGATGTGACGCAGCAGGGAGGGGGGAGTGTTGACCTGGGAATGTGCCCTGGGGATGGGAGACCTGACAGCCTGTAACCTGAGCCAGGAGGGGGAGGTAACACCTCTGCCCAGGAATGTGGAGGGAGGCTGCAGCAGGGAACCTGTTGGGTGGGTTTAGTTTCAGTTTGGGGCTGGGTGGAGGAAGGCAGGGAACCCCAGGGCTGGGGTCTAAGCTCCTTGCTCCCCCAGGGGGACTTGACTGAGGGGCCCTGGATGCACCCACAAGCTCTGTTTTGGACTGTGTTCCTGTTGTCGAATAAACCTTCTGTTTTACTGGCTGGCTGAGAGTCTCAGTGAATCCCAGGAAGAGGGGTGCAGGGCCTGGACTCCCCCACACTCCGTGACAATGACCTCCTGAGCTCCCTTCCAACCCTGATATTCTATGATTCTATGACCAGGCTGCACTGCACATGGGCTCCTTAGTGACAAGCGCTCAGGAGCTTAGATTTACAACCCCCAAAATAGCACAAATTGAGCACTATGCTGGGGCCAGCACAGACTAGAAGGGGCAAGTGCCCCCTACTGGGTCCTCCCACCCCACTCACTGCAGCCCCTAGCACCCCATAAGCTCCATCCATGCAGAGTAAGGGGACTGGCACATGGAATTGCAAGCCCAATAGCAAGGATTTCTGATGACTCTGTAAACTCGGGGCGGGGGAATGGAGAATTGCTAATATAGTTCCTATTTTTAAGAAATGGAAAAAAACGTGGTCCAGGTATCTACAGGCCTTTTAATTTGACCTCAACTGTCTGCCAGGTCTTGGGACAAATTTTGAGAGAGAAAGTAATGAAGGACATAGAGGTGAACAGTAACTGGGATAAAATACCACCTGGTTTTACAATCGGTAGGTCCTGCCAGGCCAACCTGATCTGTTTCTCTGCGAAGATAACTGAGGTTTTAGACAAAGGAAATGCAGTAGATCTAATCCAGTGGTTCTCAAACTTTTTGTATTGGTGACCCCTTTCGAACACCAAGCCTCTGAGTGCGACCCCCCCTTAAAAATTAAAAACACATTTTTGATATTTAACACTATGTTAAATACTAAATTTAAACCCTATGGCTTAAAATGAATTTACCTTTACTCACTGCTTTTAAATTAAGACTAAAACACAGAGGGTGGCGGGGCTCGGGGCTGACAACCCTGTGTGTGCTCTCGGCTGATAACCCTCAGCATGGCCGGGCTCCGCCTGAAACCCCATTACAGTGGTCGGGGCTCACAGCATCCTGGATGCCCCAGCTCAGGGCTCACAGCCCCACTCCTGGTTGGGGTCAGGACTTGCAACCCCATGTGGCAGTCGGACTCAGGGATCACAGTCCCGCTCCTGGCCAGGGTTGGGGTCTGGGCTTGCAGCCCTGTGTGGGGGTTGGAGTCGGGGCTCGCAACCATGATTCCCTGTCGGGGTCGGGATTCACAGCTGCACACCGGGGTCATGGCTCACAGCCCGGCGCAGGGGTCGGGGTCGGGACTCACAGTCGCACACCAGGGTCAGGGCTCACAGCCTAGCACAGGGGTCAGGACCCACAGCCGTGTGCCTGGGATGGGGCTCGTAGCCCCGCAGCTCCACACAGGGGTCGGGGCTCGCAACTTACAGCCGCGCGCTGGGGTCGGGGCTTGTGACCCCCCCACTTAACCGGGTTGTGACCCCCAGTTTGAGAACCAATGATCTAATCTACCTGGATGTCAGTGATGCATTTGATACAATTGGGAAAATATTAGTTCAATTGGAGAAGATGGGGTTTAATATGAGATTTGAAAGGTGGATAAAGAACTGGTGAAAAGGACCTGCAGAAAAGGACCTGGGGTTACAGCAGATGAGAAGCTGGATATGAGTCAGCAGTGTGCCCGTGTTGCCAAGAAGGCTAACAGCATATTGGGCTGCATTAGTAGGAGCATTGCCCACAGATCGAGTGAAGTGATTATTCCCCTCTATTCAGCACTGGTGAGGGCCTCATCTGGAGTATTGCGTCCAGTTTTGGGCCCCCACTACAGAAAGGATGTGGACAAATTGGAGAGAGTCCAGCGGAGGGCAATGAAAATGAGTAGGGAGCTGAGGCACGTGACTTATGGGGAGAGGCTGAGGGAACTGTGGTTATTTTGTCTGCAGAAGAGAAGAGTGAGGGGGGATTTGATAGCTGTCATGGAGTCCCTGGGCAATGCTCTGGAACTGCTCCCCATGAAGCCAGTCAGGACTCTGGGGAAGTCTCCTGTCTGTGAGCAGACTGTCTGCAGGCTGACACAGCTTCCTGGGTCTGACCTCAGAGCATTCAGCATCCTCTGCCCCTCCGTGCGCTTCCCACAGCGAGTCCGCTCAGGCGGGGCTCCTGGGGAAGCCAGAGGGTCCTGCACCCCAACTTCGCAGTCAGATGTGACTCTCAGCCAGCCAGTAAAACAGAGGTTTATGAAACGACAGGAACATGGTCTAAAACAGAGCTTGCAGGTGCAGAGAACAGGACCCCTCAGCTGGGTCCATTTTGGGGGGCCGTGAGCCAGACAACCATGTCTGCCCTTCACTCCATGTCCCAGCCAGCCCAAAACTGAAACTCCCTCCAGCTTCTCCTCCTCTGGGTTTTGTTCCTTTCCCCGTGCCAAGAGGTCACCTGATTCCCTTGTTCTCCAATCCTTTAGCTCTCACCTTGCGGGGGGAAGGGCCCAGGCCATCAGTGGCCAGGAAACAGGGTGTTGGCGATTCTCTGTGTCCAGATTCCTGCACACACCTGCCCTCTAGGGCTCTGCAGTGATCATACAGCCTTATCCCACCACCTAGATCCTTAAGAACTGCATAGGGAAACTGAGGCACACCCACACTATTCAGAGGAAACATTAAGAACAGTCCCACATTGTCACATCAGCGCCCCCCCCCCCCCCACTTGTCTAGAGATTTTATCGGTGGTAGGCATCGGACATGGTGATGGCACTGAACTTCCGATATCCACACAGAACCGGATCGACCCGTCCTTCTTGGGGACCAGCACCATGGGAGAGGCCCAGGGGCTGGAGGATGGCTGGATCACCCCTAAAGCCAGCATGTCTCCAACCTCTCTCTCCAGATCCTGGGCTGTTTTCCTAGTGACCCTGAATGGGGATACCTGATGGGAAGATTGGCTCCTGTTTCCACCCAGTGAACAGCCAGGTTAGTGCGCCCAGGCCGGCTGGAGAACAGCTGCCGGTGTGAAGGCAGCACCTCTCTGATCTCTGCCTGCTGGGCAGGGGTTAGCTGGTCTGAGAGGAGAATTGATTCCAGCGAGGGGTCAGCCCGCACTTCAGGGAGGAGTCCCACCAGGGGATCCTCTCCCTTCTCCTCCCACTGCCCACACCCAGCCAGCCCCAACTTCTCCCTGTCCCAGTATGGCTTCATCATGTTGACATGGTGCACCCAGTGGCGGTGTGCCCGGATGGACAGTTCCACTACATATTTCACTTCATTTACCTGTCTGATGACCTTGAAGGGGCCGTCCCAGGCAGCTTGCAGCTTGTGCTTCCTCATGGGGATGAGAAGCATCCCCTGGTCCCCGGTAGCCTAGAAGCAGGCACGTGCTGAGCGGTTGTACCAGACCTGCTTCCTGTGCCCTGGCTAGGTTTCCCCTGGCCAAGCCCATGAGCTCCGCGAACTTTTCCAGAAAGGTCAGAACATACTCCATCGGGGGAGGCCTTCCCCCCGCACTCGTCCCTCATCAAGTCGAAGGGTCTCCTCACCCTCCTCCTATACAACAACTCGAAAGGGGAAAACCCTGTGGATTCCTGGAGCACTTCCCTGTATGTGAGCAGCAGGTGGGTTAAATACTTCTCCCAGTCCTGTGGGTGCTGGTCCATAAAGGTTTTCAGCATCATCTTTAGGGTCCCGTTGAACCTCTCCCCCAGCCTGTTGGACTGAGGGTGACACGCCGAGGCCCAGGTGTGTCGGACCCCACACTTCTCCCACAAGCACTGGAGCAGGGTTGACTGACATGAAGTTGGACCTCTGGTCTGTAAGGACCTCCTGGGGGAACCCCACTCTGCTGAAAATGGTGAGCAGCGCGTCTGCCACGGTGTCTGCCTCCATAGACGACATGGCCACTGCCTCGGGGTAGCGCATAGCGAAATCTACCACCACCAGAATGTATTTCTTCCCCGACCGGGTTGCCCTGCTGAGGGACCCCACTATGTCCATGGCCACCCTCTGGAAAGGCTCCTCTATGATGGGCAGAGGTCTCAGAGCTGCTTTACACTTATCCTGTCCCTTCCCCACCCTCTGGCAGGAGTCCCAGGCCCTGCAATACTGTTGGACGGCGTCAAAGGCCCCAGGCCACTAAAAGTTCTGCAGCAGCCTCTGCCTGGTGCGCCAGATGCCCTGAAAGGGGAATATTGTGGGCCAAGTACAACAGTCTGTGGTGGTACCTCTGGGGGAAGACCACCAATTGCCTCTTGGCTTTCCAAGGTTCAGTTGGCCCTGAATCATAGAATCATAGAATATCAGGGTTGGAAGGGACCTCAGGAGGTCATCTAGTCCAACCCCCTGCTCAAAAGCAGGACCCATACCCAATTAAATCATCCCAGCCAGGGCTTTGTCAAGCCTGACCTTAAAAACTTCTAAGGAAGGAGATTCCACCACCAGCCCATTCCCGGTACAGGAATCCCTTCTCCCACAGGAATCTCTCCCGGCAGTCCTCCCCCTGGGATCCTGCACCATTGTGGCCAGCAAGGGCCCTCAGCTTCTCTAAGGAGGGATCCTCCTGCAGCTCCATCTGGAATTCGGCTGCTGGGTTGAGGGGACAGCCCTGGTTGGCTGTGCCTCAGTTTCCCCACCTTGGGACAGAGGCTCTGGCCCAGCAGTGTCAAGCCCTACCCTTGTGCTTCGGTGTGTCCCCCGACCCCAGCATAGCCCTATCGACTGCGGCCCCCTGGACCCGCGGTGCCCCCTCTCGGTGGGCTTCCACCCAGTTGACACCCCGCGGGTTCTGCTCGGCTGCCATTTCCTCCATCTTCAGGCATTGAGCCACCTTGTGTCCTTTTTGGCCACAGTAATTACATTTCAGGTCCCTCAAGTCCCACGGGGGGTCAGCCTGCCCCGGCCTTCAGGGGCACCTGTGAGTTGGGCTTCCTGGAGTCCCACCCTGGAGAGGTTTCTGTGTGACTCCCCTTCTGAGTCCCTGATGTGGGTCTCCCTCCTGCGCCCTATCTGCTGTTCACAAACTCATCCACTAGTGCCCCTGCACTGCGCAGATCTTTAGCCTTCCGGTCCACTAACCACATCTTCAGGTCTGGAGGGCAGATGTCATACAGCTGCCCCAACCTCACCAGGTTACACACCTCTTCTGCGGTAGTGGCCCCTGTGCCCTTCCCCCATCTACGGAGATATTCCCCCAGCAGATTGGTGACCTCCTTGTAACTGACACCTGGGGTCTTGCGTACACCCCGGAATCGTTTCCTGTATGCCTCAGGGGTCAGTTCAAACTTCAGCAGCAAAGCCTGTTTGAACAGGTCATAGTCCCCCATCTCAATACCATCCATTTGGCTGAATGGCTCTGTGGCCTTGGGATCCAGCAGGGGGGTCAGATAGTGTCATAACCATACAGCTCAGGGTAGCCTAGAATTCTTCCTTAACTAGTGTTGGCCCATTCCCAGCTTCTGGCAAACAGAGCCTAGGTACACTTCAGAGCTTGGTTTTGCATCCCTGCTCATCCTGACTAATTCATGAACTTATCTAGTTCTTTTTTAAACCCTGTTATAGTCTTGGCTTTCACAACTTCCTCTGGCAAGGAGTTCCACAGGTTGACTGTGCATTGTGTGAAGAAATACTTCCTTTTGTTTGTTTTAAACCTGTTGCCTATTAATTTCATTTGATGACCTCTAGTTCTTGTGTTAGGAGAAGCAGAAATAACACTTCCTTAGTTACTTTCACCCCCTTAGTCATCTCTTTTCCAAGCTGAAAAGTCCCAGTCTTCTCTCTTCTTATAAGGAAGCTGTTCCATACCCCTAATCATTTTTGATGCCCCTTTCTGTATCTTTTCCATTTCCAAGATATCTTTTTGAGATGGGGCGACCACATCTGCACACAGTATTCAAGATATGGATGTAGTGTGGATTTATATAGAGGCAATATGATATTAATTCTGCTTATGCTCAAATAAATTGGTTAGTCTCTAAGGTGCCACAAGTACTCCTTTTCTTTCTGTTAATGTTGCATTTGTTTAATCACTGTACAGTGCCTAGCACAACAGATCTTTGTCCATGACTAGGGCTCCTGGGCACTATGCTAATACAAACAAATAATAACAATGATGATGCAGAATAGACCTGAGCTCTCCCTCCTGTAGCTGGGCTGGCTCTGCAGAGTTAAGATGAGCAAAATGCAACAAATCCTCCCCCTTCTCATTTTTGTCACGACCGTCACAGCTCTGATTCCAATACACACACACAGAGCAGGCCAACTAAGGAGATGCCATTTTTAGCCAGTCACGTTTCAGAGCAAAAGGACATCATGGTACTGAAGTGACAACTTGCCGGCGGGGTAGCAAACATATTTTCTGATGGGCAGCCAAATCTGAGATCTGAACGGTGGAATTGAACGCGGCCATAGTGAAGTGGCTAAAATATATGAAATCTGGCATTTTAATGAAAAATCTGATTAACTCTTTTCAGAGTATATCAAATGATACCTCCGCCAGAAACAAGAGGCTTCCGGGTATCCCAGCTGGTGCACAGACGAAGAAAAACAAAATAAGTACATGAACGATTTCCACCAGAAAGAAGGCATGTGTTTGTGCCAACACGAAATCAGGTTTAACCCTGCTAAACGCCAAATCGCTAAACTGTTTTTAAATTCCCTCACAAGCGAGATCCTGCCAGATCAACACATCACCAAGTTTGTGTCGGCAGACCCGAAAACATACAGGTATAAGCTGTCAGGAGGAAAGGCCTGTATGAAAGTCAAAGGTATTACCCTGAACTTGGCAAACTGTCAAAAGATCAACTTTGACAGTTTGAAAGATCTAGTCCTGGACTATTACACGGGCCTGCGAGAAAACACCTCAAAAAAGAGAGAGGTGCAGCAGCCCTCTATCGTAAGGAACAAAAATCAGTGGTAAATGGAGACAAAAACCCTTAAGAAAAGACAGAAAGTCATTTACAACAAGAGGGTCCTAGGAGAAGGGTTTAAAACCCTGCCCTACGGCTTGTAAAATGGATACGAGGTGGAAACACCCCTTTTCTGCAATTCTCGCGGGGCCTAGCAACAGTGGGAAAAGTTACTTTATAAAAAATGTGTTGGATAATGCCAAACAAAACATTGGTTTCAGAGTAACAGCCGTGTTAGTCTGTATTCGCAAAAAGAAAAGGAGTACTTGTGGCACCTTAGAGACTAACCAATTTATTTGAGCATGAGCTTGCGTGAGCTACAGCAGGAGAGTGAGTTTGTGTGTGTGTGTGTGTCCCCGGGGAAAAAAAAGAAAAAGGGGGGGTGGGGTGAGAAAGCCTGGATTTGTGCTGGACATGGCCCACTTTGATTACCATGCACATTGTAGGGAGAGTGGTCACTTTGGATGAGCTATTACCAGCAGGAGAGTGAGTTTGATTGTGTATGGGGGTGGGGGGGTGAGAAAACCTGGATTTGTGCTGGAAATGGCCCACCTTGATTATCATGCACATTGTAGGGAGAGTGGTCACTTTGGATGAGCTATTACCAGCAGGATAGTGAGTTTGTGTGTGTGTTTTTTGGAGTGGGGTGAGGGGGTGAGAGAACCTGGATTTGTGCAGGAAATGGCCCACCTTGATTATCATGCACATTGTGTAGAGAGTTGTCACTTTGGATGGGCTATTACCAGCAGGCGAGTGAGTTTGTGTGTGGGGGGGTGGAGGGTGAGAAAACCTGGATTTGTGCTGGAAATGGCCCGACTTGATGATCACTTTAGATAAGCTATTACCAGCAGGACACTGGGGTGGGAGGAGGTATTGTTTTATGATCTCTGTGTGTATACAAAGTCTGCTGCAGTTTCCACGGTATGCATCCGATGAAGTGAGCTGTAGCTCACGAAAGCTCATGCTCAAATAAATTGGTTAGTCTCTAAGGTGAAACAAAACATTGTCTGTTATGCCTGAGAATATTGGATAACATGGCTATAAAAAGCATTGCAAGATACACATGTGTGGGCTTGCTGAAACACATTTTGAGCAAAGCTAGGCATGCCCAAGAATTTAAAATTTATTTTTTACAAAATTCATCACCATCCGGTCGTTTTGCACTAAGTCGTTAGAATACAATTTTAAAATCCGGTCAAAGGATAAACCCTTACTCCAATGATGTAAGAAAAACACTCAGTGACAGCTGCAGGTAACAGAGCGGGGGTCTTGTAATTGTCTATTGGGAAACACAATGCCTGTGGCATTTTTGTTTAAAAATTTCATAATGCTTTTAGGAAACAACATGCTCTTCGGGGGGTGCCCGTATGAGTCTAAAAACTCTCTACCGTTACGCTCCGCCAGACACAAGGCAAGCCAGTGTTCACCAGGTTCGTTGTGTGGATGCGTGTTGACCACCAAACCTAGGGGTCTCTGAGACAGCTTGTAGCCAGGGAGCCAATGGCAAGGGAACGCATCTAAGAAATTCTTTTTCGTATAAGGCACATTGATAAGACACACGAGAGCTGCACAGTGTCCATGTTTACATATAGTCAAACAGAATGTCTCTCCTCTGATTTCTCTCTATGATGTTGTCAAAAACCCCATGCACGATCAGATTGACGGTGATGGTTAAAGCCTTCTCAAAACGTGTTTCTGCTCTCAGGTTCCCGGTTTTAATCAGGGAATAGTCATTGGCGCATTCCTGGTCAGGAGACAGGTCAAAGGCAAACAAGGTGTAACCCTGTGGAAACTCCTCACGGTCGATTAACAGAGAACGATCTGTCATGTGTTTACTGTTAGGATATAGATATTCAGGCCTGTCTGCAAAGGCCTATACTCTAAGAATTTAGGTGTATTCTTATCACTTGGCTAGTGATAGAGGTATAAAAGAAAGAATCAAAACCACTGTCTGCCAGTGTAAGGGCCTTCTCTTACTGTGACAGTTTGTGGCCCTGTTCTTAGGCTAAGGCCTTTGGCTAAGCAGCAGAGGCAGCCATAAGCTGGGAAGCGAACGGTCACATCCTCACATTCCAAACTAGTCACATTGAAATTAGGTGCTATTGGGCTGTTAGGCACTATCAGGACAGGATTGTACTCCTATCACCTCCAGAGAAAGGGAAGTGCCTAGAAAATGTAAAAGGAAACTTAGTTTGATAGCACCCTGTCTGGCAAGAACTCACTTATCAATAGCTGGGATGTGAAATCCTCACTTCTGTATTGTTTTGCCATTATAGTTCCCACTTTGCTGTTGTTTGTCTGTATAATCTCTGTCTGGTTCTGTGATTGTTCCTGTCTGCTGTATAATTAATTTTGCTGGGTGTAAACTAATTGAGGTGGTGGGATATAATTGGTTACATAATCATGTTACAATATGTTAGGATTGGTTAGTTAAATTTCAGGAAAATGATTGGTTAAGGTATAGCTAAGCAGAACTCAAGTTTTACTATATAATCTGTAGTCAATGAGGAAGTGACTGGGTGTGGGTGGGGGTGGGCATATGGGTGTGTGAGATGGGAATGGGGGTAAGAAAATTGGAATCATGTTTTGCTAAAGGGGGAGATGGGAACAGGGAATGGGGGTAAGAAAATTGGAATCATGTTTTGCTAAAGGGGGAAATGGGAACAGGGAATGGGAGTAAGGAAGTTGGAATCATGTTTGGCTAAGGGCAGGAATGGGAACAGGGACACAGGTGTAAGGCTTTGTGGTGTCAGAGCTGGGAAGGAGGATACTAAGGAAGGAAACTGGAATCATGCTTGCTGGAAGTTCACCCCAATAAACATCGAATTGTTTGCACCTTTGGACTTCGGGTATTGTTGCTCTCTGTTCATGCGAGAAGGACCAGGGAAGTGAGTGGGTGAAGGAATAAGCCCCCTAACAGTCTGCACTTTGAGCTAGGAGGGTCACTCCCAGTTCAATGGGACAGGCCCACACTAGCTCGGACAGCGCTCGCATGCTAAAATTAGAATGTAGCTAAAGCAGCACGAGCAGTGGGAGGAGCTAGCCACCTTGAGAATTGACTTTGGGGTTTAGACGGTTCCATACTTGGGGTGGTTAAACCTCCTGTTGCTCCTGCCATCGCAGCTACTCTCTATTTTTAGCACTCAGGGCTAGTGCGGGTATGTGTCATCAAGCTGGGAATTTTACCCCCAGCTCCAAGTGTAAACATGCCCTACGAGACAGTGTCCCAGCCTCTACGACTAAATGACTGCACCATGCTTTCCCCGCAACAATCCCGAAGCACTTTATAGCAACTCATGATTTCCTCCAACCACCACACTGGAGAGGTAGGGATATTAACATCCCCATTTATGTATGGGAAGCTGAGGCACAGAGAGATTAATGGCAGCTCAGTGCTGCACAGTGGGATTTTTTTCTCTCCCCCTCAATGGGAATACCAAAAGGGACACTGGGCATCATCTCTCACCAGCTAACTTGGCTGCAACTGCCCGGATCTCTTCCCAGCTGCTACAAAAGTACGTGATGGTGATTTTGTACAAGTTCTCCAGCAGCTCGGCATTCTCTTTGGCCTAGAGGAAATCAGTGACACATGAGCTCTCTCTGGCTAGAAGTGCCCTTTGACTGCCAGCACATGTTTTTACAAGCCATAGGTAAATCAGAGAAAGAACAGGTGACTGGGTGGACGTGGGAAAAATGGGGATCTGTGGCAGATTTACATTTCCCGTCACCCTCAGTCATATATCCCACTCTGCCCGTTATTTCCATTACCCATCACACATCCCCCCACACCTCTACACCACCACATGCCACACCAGTCAAGAATCTCAGACACTTCAACAGCTCACTCACAAGGTGTCTGCAAATGTCCACCTGGAGCTCTTCAGGCTTCAGCTTGGCTGTGCCATCAAAGGTGTTCATTAATTGCAGTTTGGAGCCTCTTCAGTCCCAAAAACGGGACCCTGAGGTGAAACGTAGCTCTGCATTCCTGAAAAACAGAAAGAGTGTCACACCATTTAATGGTTCCCTACTGAGTGCTTTGGTCATTCAAAGGGAACTCATCTGCTTGACTGCTCATCTATTTCAGGATAAAAAGGGATTCATCTGGATGTAATTGGCAGAAAACATGCAGGAATGACTAATAGAGGGGAGAGCTTCCTCTGAAACCTGGAGGTAGCATCAATGTCTTTTTGGAACCGATCTACCTATGAAAGCTGCTTCACCAGGTCTCTCTTCTGTTCTGGGGAGGCAGGGGCCTGGGGTGCAGAGACAGACAGGAATAGAGAGCTGTTGGGCTCAGACCCATGACCTATCCTGGATTCTGGTGAGGCAGCCATGGACCAACCTGGCGGAAACTCACTCAGCAGAAAGGCAATGAACTGAGGGGAGAATTTGGGCCTCCACAGCAGGCAGGAATAGCAGAGCTCCCCTGGCATTGGGAGGAAGATTCCTTTGGCTTAGTCAATAAGTCACTCTCGGTCTTACCACTGAAACCCTGGGGTTCGGGTCTTGCAGGTGCAGCAGAAGTGTGACCCAGCTCTGTCTAACCTGGTCGGCGAAATAGGCCTTCCATTTTCTTTTTGTCAGGCAGGCCAGGATGCCAAATAGGACAAAGGCCAATAAACGAAGAGCATCATCCTCCTACAGCCAGGAAAGCCCCACAAGTTAGTAACTAAGGGGCAATCACATCACGTACCTCGCACAGCCATCTCTTCTACGCTAAAGTCGAGGGATTCCAACTCCAGCTAGTCGGAAACACTTTCATGAACCAATTTTTGATTTGAATTTGCTGATTCATCAAGCTATTTTAGCGACAGTTCCATTTTGATGAAATTCCTCCAGAAGTCAGGCAGGGGTCCTTAGAATCCTGCCTGCTGTCTTGCCAGTGCACTCATCCAGCTCCTTGGCAGCCGATCTAGTAGGCTGACTGGGATCGTGGGCTTCCAGGCCCCCAGCTTCTGGGACTCTGGCTCTCAAATTTGCAACTCCCTGGCACCTCTAGCTCCCACAGTTTCCTGGGTTCCCCGCCCCGGGATAGTCTGAGAGCAGACTGCATGGGCCCAAGGCTTTCAACAGAGCTCGGTTGAGAATAGTAATTCTGTTTCACAAAGAGTTTTGAAGTTTGGGGAGAGGGAGTCCCACAACTAGGAACAAAACCAAAATTTGAAATCTCAAAATTCTCTGCAAAACGGAATCATCATTCCAACCCTCTCACATAAAAATGGTATAGAGCAGGCCCAACACTCTCTATTGTACCTTGGAAGCCCCTTTTCATGGTTATCTAGCAACCCAATCTAGTATTCAGACTTTCTTTGAGGTTCTCAGTGGCAAGAAAGAAGAACAGAAGGGGGAGACTGTGGGAGCAGGGATGTCATCCCCATCCTCCTAATGTTCTTCTCCTCCGTAAAACACCTCTCTTTCTTGGGGCCGAAACATCTCTTCACTCTGACATGAGCAATGCCCAGGGAGTAAACGGAGTCTAATCAAGATCGGTTGAAGTGGGGCTGGAGAGTTCTGGTCACATATGTTGTCAAAGTAGGTCCGGATCTGTTGGGTGAGGTCTCTGAAGGAAGAACCTATGTCCTTCTCTTTCAGCTCCTTCAGGACTTTGGCCACTGCTTTCATGCTCTCGCCAATGACTTCAGAACTGAAAGGGTCATTTAAGGCCCTGATCAGTATGACGATAAGAAACTTCTTGTGCTTTTTCACCTGTACAAACATACGACATTAAAGAACACTCATCACTGATCACACTTCTAATAAGTTTTCTTTAGCAGTTATGAAGCTGTGGGAATTTCATCTCCCCCTCCCACCCCCTGGAGACCTATAGCTATATTTCAGACCAGGTTCGAGCTACAATGAGCCAAACCTGGTGCCATAATACACCTGTGTCATCCTATTATTAGATTCCTAGTTACTTAGATTCCAAGGCCAAAAGGAACCATTGTGATTATCCGATCTGACCTCCTGCATAACATAGAACTTCCCTAAAATAGTCTCTGTTGGAACTAGAGTGTATCTTTTAGAAAAACATCCAATCTTGATTTTAAAATTGCTAGTGACAGAAAATCCACTACAACCCTTGGTAAATTGTTCCAATGGTTAATTAAAATTACCATTAAAAATCAATGCCTTATTACCAGTCTGAATTAGTCTAGCTTCATTTTCCCCCATTGAATCTTCTTATACCTTTGTTTGCTAATGGGAAGAACCCATTCTCAAAATGTGTTCCCCATGTGAGTAGTTATAGACTGTCCTCAAGTCACTCCTTAACCTTCTCTTTGTAAGGCTAAATAGATTGAGCTCCTTGAGTCTATCACTAGAGGTATCTTTTCTAATCCTTTGAGAATTCTTGTGACTCTTCTCTGAATCCTCTCTAATTTATCAGCATCCTTCTTGAATTGTGGACATCTTATCTGGACACAGCATTCCAGCAGTGCTCACATGAGCGTCATATTCAGAGGGAAAAGAACTTCTTTACTCTTATTCAAGATTCCTCTCTTTATGCCTCCAAGGATCATTTCAGCCCTTTTGGCCACAACTTTGCATTGGGAGCTTATGTTCAATTATCTGCCATGACTCAAGTGGTTTTCAGCATCATTGCTTCTTGGGATAAAGTCTCTCATCCTGTAAGTATGGCCTGCATTTTTTGTTCCTAGATATAGACATTTACACATGGTCATATTAAAGTGCACAGATTGTTTGCTTATGCCCAGCTTAGCAAAGGATCCAGCTTGCTCTGTATTGACTGCAAAGAGGTTACTCGGGTATGTGAGAGAGCAGAATTTGGCCTAGTGCATTGTGTGCAGCCTCTGTAAACTCCGAAGAACTATTTCCCTTGGTTTCTCTAGTTTTGCTGCATTCTAGTCAGTATTCTCTCTTACCTTCTCAGGTGCCCCATAGACTAAATTTCCCAGGCCTCTTTCAGCCATCTGACGGACAATGCTGTTCTTATCATGTGACCTTTCTTCCAAGATGTGTAAGACTGGCTTAAGGAACTTCTTCTCCCTGAGCATGGGATCACTCATTAGCTGAAAGAAAATCAACCTGTCCATTAGCCCCAATAGGATCAGTAAGATTGGGAATAGAATTTGAGCAGACATGTCATACACTAAAAACAACAAGGAGTCCTCCTACAGCCCCAGTCTTGAGGATACAGACAAATATGGCTACCCCTCTGATACTTGGCACATAATACACTGTAACTTTAGTATTCCACACAAATGAGAAAGGTCTACAAAACATGGAGCTTTCCTTTTGGGCACTAGAATAGGGATCCACTCACCTCTTGAGAGCCTCTTAGTGGCTGGGTATGGTATCACAGTCCTTTTCTCACCCCTGGTGCACACTGCCAGCCGTCCTCAGTGAGTCTTCTGTGGCTCAGGCCTCTGGCTAAGTCCCAAAGTCCAAATGAACCCCTTCTTGGATAGTCCAGAACAGTCCCATTGCCCTCACTAGGGTCTCCAGCCCCAACTCTGGGTCCTTTACATTCTGCCTTTGTTTAAGTTCTCCCTTAGCATTGGAGCTAAACAGGAGCTAGGCACTGCTTGATTTCAGTTCATTGTCGCTTCTTCCTACCGGCCACTTTTAGCTTCACTCTCACCTCAGGGTTAAAGTTCTTCGGGACTCTCTTCCTGCAAACCCATCTTAAGTAAAGGCTGCCAGAATCAAACTCTGGCTGTCCCCTGAATTTCTGTGGCCAGAGAGCAGCACCCTTTCTTGCCCCTCCAGTTCCTGCCAGGAACTGACCTGTTAAGGCAGTTCAGCTCCTTTTAGCCGAGCCTGATGGGTTCGGATTGGCTGCTTTCATGAGGCCTCTCTAGACAGACCCAGATTGGGGGCTCTTTTCCTGGGGCAGGGTGTAGTAGGACCATGGGGCCTCTTGTAAGGAGCCTCAAAGCCCAGGTACAGCCCATCACAGGCACAGAGAGGTTGTTTTTCTTAGAATCGGATGAGCCCCAAAGATAGTTGCTTACCGTAAGTGGGAAATATGATGCAGATGTTGGAGGAAGGCTGTGGAAAGGGAAGATGCTCCAGCAGGTATCACACTAGCCTAGGACTTAGGAGACCCAGGTTCCATTTCCTGCTCCCTCAAAGCCTTCCTGTGTGACCTTGGGCAAGTCACTTAGCCCTTCTGTGCATCAGTTCCCTGCCTGTAAAATAGGAAGAATAGTGCTTCCCTACCTCGCAGGGGTGTTGTGGGGATACAGACATTAAAGAGTTTGGAGGTACTCAGATACTACAGTAATGAGAACCTAAGATAGACGTGAATGTAGTTGTGGGTTGCTTGGTTGGTAGTATTAGGACACTAGGTTCATTCAGAAGATCTGCTGAGCGAAACCAAAATCAGGAGCTGTTGGTTAGGATCAGCACTAGGACTTGGCAGAAGAGATCCAGTCATCCAAACTCTGTCTGTATCTCTCTCAGCCAGCACCTGGTTGTGTAGCTAGTATAGGCAATGATGGCAATAAAAACAACAGAGAGAGAAGGACTCAGAAAGGTGTCGTGAAGTTCCTGGTGAGGTTTCCATATAAAGGAGGACCTATTCTACTGTCTAAAATGACAATTACTCCTATGAACTGAACTGTACAACTCCCAAAAGAAAGGCAGACAACAATCTAATGGTGAAACTGCTCTTCAGAGCCCTGTGTCTTACCTGGGCAAGGAAAGCTGTGCTGGTGACTCGGTGGTTTTCTGTGGGGGAATTCACCCAGGGGAGGAGGCGCTGTATGATCTCAGGTGTTATGAGTCCAGATCTAAGCAGAAGACTGGAAGACAAAAGAAACCGCTCATGGGCTAGATTGCACACTTCAAAAAAGCTCAGCTGCTCTGAGCATACAGCTCTGATATCTAGGAGTGGGATCTGTGTGTTTCCACCCAGGACACCCCCGCCCACAAAGCTATAAACGGGAGGTTCCCTCTCAGCCACTCCATTGGCTACTGATTCCCAAGGATAAAATGATGCCTCCTAGATCTCTTACCTCACCAGCAGACACACTTCCTCCTGGTGAGTCTTGGGGTTTTCCAGAAGAATCCATGTTCTCTGCTTCCTGAGCGCTCTCACCAGTCTCTCATTCCCACCCTTGAAAAGCACAGACTCGAATGCTTTGATAGAAAGCCTGGGGAAAGAGAGGCACAGACCTGCAGCAATCAGGAGGAAGGTACAGCTTGAACAGAAAGTCAGGAAGCCGCGGTTACTTCTCAGGTCTGCTGTTCAATTGACAGTTCATCCATTGGCAATATCCTGGACACCAGTGTCCCTGGAAGGACTTGATGCTGGGAGGTAAGTTTCAGTCTCATACATCTCATAGGACTAGTTTTGCTAGGGACAAAATTTTGCAGTCCTTTTTCTCTTTCTGCAAGGACTATGGGCACTAGCAGAGTAAAGTGATATGGAAAAGGTACATGATCAGGACCCATAAACAGGGGGCATCGAGTGTGGTGATCACTAATGGACATTTTGGGGTCATATCTCCAGATATGAGGTGACAGAGTGCTGAGGGTTTGCACCTGAGTCAGCACTCTGGTCACTATTCCTACTAATTCGGTTCCTCACAGAAGGACTAATTGGATAGAGGTGTACCTGATTACGAGGTCAGATTGGGGCTAGTGAGTCAAGGAACCAATCATTCCATTAACAGGGAATCTGTATAAAAGGACATGGGCAGGAGCCCTTTGAGGGGAACAGACAGAGAAAGAAACTTGGGTGACCAGATGTCCTGATATTTGGGGCTTTATCTTATACAGGTGCCTATTCCCGCACCCCCACCCCCGTCCTGATTTTTCACGCTTGCTGTCTGGTCACCCTAAGAGAAACAGAAAGACAAAAAGCTAGGAGAGCCTGACAAAGTGAGGTCTCTGAGTGGAAACACCTTACCCCCCCCACACCCGACTTTTGGAGAAGAGTTTAGAAAGTTGAGATACAATATAAAGGTGCTATGTATTGCTAGTGGGATTAAATAGACTATATGTTGGTGCTTAGACACAAAAAAGTCTCAACGCGGTCTGTGTTTGTGGAGGATGTGGGGGTGCAACAGCCCTCTCTGTTACAGCTGGGGGCTCATCAGGGATTTCCTTGATATCTATGCAAATGGAGAGCCTTTTGGAAAAGCTGGTGTAGAGGTTTGCTAGTCCGGGCGATGGAGGGAACACTGAAACAGGTGATGAAGCAGCAAAGAGAAGTGTAGAACAGGGGTTCTCAACCTTTCTGTTTCTGAGCCTCCCCCCACCCTCAACATGCTAGAAATACTCCATGGCCCAGTTCCAGGCCCGTTCCAGACCTCTGCCCTGCCAGGCATCAGAGTCTGGGCCTGGTATGTACATTCTAGTTCACTAAAAGGTTGCCCCATGAGTCTCAAATAAAAGCCCGTGTTATCAATATCATTGTGAAACGCATGTACAGATGCTGCGTCAAGAGTCATGTATATGCATTGAAAATTACATTCTTAGGATCTGTGTCTTGGGACTAGTCACCAGGAAAGGTGACAAAATGGTTTTCTTTCAGGCAAGAAATGTTTATCCATCTGTTTGTTTACATGTGCATTAAGCATGTAGGGTTCACATTCAGTTGAGAAGGACTGTGAGAACTTCAAAGAAAGAAAAGTAGCAAGAAGTAGACAGGGGGTGGGGACCCAATTTTGGGGTACACATCAAAGGTTTGCTCTAGTATAATTGGGGGACATCTTTCGCTTAGGAAGTAGATGGACCGCGAGTTTGCTTGATGAAAGAGGGGTCGCGCTCAGGCTTGGTTGAGAACTTTGGGTGAGAAACATCTTTAGACAGGAGGTTAACCTGTTGGTTAAGTTTAGTTTCTAGGAGCAGGTTATGATTTCATTTTACATGTAACCATTTTTGGCTTGCATTCTTACTGACGATCACTGGACTCTCTGCTCTTTGATAATCTTGCTTCTTGTTTTCACTAGAAATATATCTAAGTGCTGTGTGTTTTGCAGTATAGAATATAAGGAATAAAGTATCAAGTATAGAGTCTAAAGTAGAAGTAATAAACTGGTGTGTACTGTTCCACTGGGAACAGCAGGCCTGACAATTCTGTGGGAGTTCAGTGGATAAAGGGCTGGACACTATACGGAATGGTCAGAGGACTCGGGGGTGGGTTTGTGCCTGTCATTAACCTGTACAAAGAGACTGAGGTCTGAGGAGGCCTGGGTGGCAGGGTTTGTTTTGCCAGAGCCTGGTAGTTTCAGGGAACTGACCCACAGCAGGCACAGACAAGACTTCCTCACTCGAAGGGCACGTGACAGTAAGGTGCCTCGTAACCCTGGGAACTCCTGGGGAGCGTCACACAACTCTCCTGGAATTCTCTTTGTTTCTCTCCCTTCCTTCTAATTACCGGCAAGGGTTGCCCTCAGGAAGTTGTAGCCCTTTTCGGATTCTGTACCACAAACCCCTCCTGCACCACAAACCCCTCATCCCCGGCCACACCCCAGAGACTTCAGCCCCAGCCCTCACTCTCTCCCACACCCCAACCCCTTGCCTGAACCCACAGCCTCCTCCCACACTCTGAATCCCTCGGCCCCCACCCCCTAGCCTGGAGCCCCCTCCTACACCCCAAACCCCTCATCCCTAGCCCCACCCCAGAGCCCGCATTCCAGCTGGAACCCTCACCTCCTCCCGCACTCCAACTCCCTACCCCAGCCCAGAGCCCCCTCCTGCCTGAACCCCTCATTTCTGGCCCCACCCCAGAGTCTGCACCCCCAGTTAGAGCCCTCACCCCCTCTCATACCCGAATCCCCTGCCCCAGCCCAGCCAAAGTGATGGAGGCTGAGGGAGAGCGAGCCACCGAGGGAGGGGAAATGTAGTGGGGGGGGGGAAGGGGAAGGGCCAGGGCCAGGGTTATTGGTTTTGTGCAATCAGAAAGCAGGTAACCCTAAGCATACACAGCTCCCAGACCCTCAAGTTGCACTCCCAGAATACACTGCTCCTGCCCCTCAGCTGCTGTCCCAGCCTGCACCGCTCCACCTCTGACCCACGTTCCCAGCGTGCACTGCTCCTGCCCCTCAGCTGCTGTCCCAGCCTGCACCGCTCCACCTCTGACCCACGTTCCCAGCATGCACTGCTCCTGCCCCTCAGCTGCTGTCCCAGCCTGCACCGCTCCACCTCTGACCCACGGTCCCAGCATGCACTGCTCCTGCCCCTCAGCTGCTGTCCCAGCCTGCACCGCTCCACCTCTGACCCACGGTCCCAGCATGCACTGATCCTGCCCCTCAGCTGCTGTCCCAGCCTGCACCGCTCCACCTCTGACCCACGGTCCCAGCATGCACTGCTCCTGCCCCTCAGCTGCTGTCCCAGCCTGCACCGCTCCACCTCTGACCCACGTTCCCAGCATGCACTGCTCCTGCCCCTCAGCTGCTGTCCCAGCCTGCACCGCTCCACCTCTGACCCACGTTCCCAGCATGCACTGATCCTGCCCCTCAGCTGCTGTCCCAGCCTGCACCGCTCCACCTCTGACCCACGGTCCCAGCATACACTGCTCTACCATCCAGGCTGCGCTCCATCCCCTGCCACCACTGCTGTCCCAGCCTGCACCATGGCCCCTTAGCCGCACTCCCCCTATTCGCCCCGCCCTCCCAACACGGCCTGCTCCAATCCAAGCCCGACCCTGGGGGGCGCCAGCTAACCCCTGCGCCGAGTGCCGAGTGCTCAGGCCCCTCCCACTCCGCCCCTTCCGCGGGCGGGCTGACTTGAGCAGCCTCGCTGGGGTGCCGGAGGGGAGGGGGGTCGGAGCCTCGCTGGGGTGCCGGAGGGGAGGGGGGTCGGAGCCTCGCTGGGGTGCCGGAGGGGAGGGGGGTTGGAGCCTCGCTGTGGTGCTTGAAGGGGGGCGGGGGGTTGGAGCCTCGTTGTGGTGCCCAAGGCGGGGTTGGTGAGCGCCTCGCTGTGGTCTCACGGCGCGGGACGCGGGAGTTTCGCGGTGCCTGCTCCGGAGCTCCAGGAGCCGCCTTCACACTGAGACCATGCGCCGGTTCGGCGTAAAGTCTGCTGGGTAATGCCTCCCGCCAGGTTTGCCTCCCCTCCCCGGGGGCCGGTAACCTCTTCCCTCCCCCCGGCCAGGTAGCCCTTCCCCCTCCCCTCCTTCTCCCTCCCCCTCCCCCCGGCCGGGTAGCCCTTCCCCATCCCTCCCCCTCTCCCTTTCCCCGGCTGGGCCGGCGGGGTAGCAAACATATTTTCTGATGGGCAACCAAATCTGAGATTCAGGTTGTCTCTAGACTGTGCAGTCCTTTAAATTCTGTCTTATTTAGACTTATAATCTTGGGGGGAAGGATTTTTTTTTGATGACCGATGCATTCAAATTGTATGAATTGCAGTGAAGACAGGAGAGAATCTAACTCTTTGCGTTTTTTGTTTGTTTGTTTGTTTTAACGAAAACATCAGGAACAAAGTTCTTCATACAGATCATGAGCCACAAGGTAGGTGTAAAAGTGTTGACCTCTCAGGCAGGTGTAGGGGCTCAGGATGGAGTATTACTTTAAGTGTGTATAAGAAAAGATAGCTGAGCTCCCCAAATACATGGCTTAATTTTTCTTGGGAACTGGTTCTTTGAATCCTCTTAAATGTATTGGGAAAAGAGGATGTTTCAGACAAAAATCTGTGGATTTTAGCATCTTGGAGGAAACCTTTTCTCTGTGGAGCACAAGAATACGTGGTTCCCGGTACCCTACATTATACGTGGGCCCCCAAGAATAAGCTTGTATCCTATGCATGTACAGCGTAGATATAAAGTCTACCACTTGCTGTAGTGCAGTTGATCTTTGACACTTAATAGCTGTGATGAATAAATTGAAATGACTTTAAAGTTATTTCCAGTGCCTGGAAGTTGAAGCTAGAAAAACGCAGAATGGAAATAAGGTTTATTTTTAACAGTGAGGATAATTAACCATTGGAAAAATTACTAACTGTTGTAGATTCTCCATCAAATTTTAGAAAGACATCCAATTTTGATTTCAAAAAGATCTGCTCTAGGTCAAATGGGAATTAATTCATGGCAGTCTTATGCCTTGTGTTCTACAGAAGGTCAGCCTAGATCAGTAGTTTTCAACTTTTTTTCATTTGAGGACTCCTAAAAAATTTTGAATGGAGGTGCAGGACCCCTTTGGAAATCCTTGACATAATCTGTGGACCCCCAGGGGTCTGCAGGTGACAGGTTAAAAACCACTCCTAGATTATCATAATTGTCTCTTCTGGCCTTAGAAATCTGTGAAGCTCCTCATTTTTCGTCTGTAGGGTTGATATTTTTAGGAGGAGAGTGACACTCAGAGACTGGCTCAAAGAGTCCTCCAACAAAGCTTCAGTTCTTTCAGCAGCAGTAAAATGGATTTAGAAGGCAACTCTGGAAAGTGTTTCTTTGCTGGCTTCTAATATTCATGCAGGGAACTGGACTAGATGACTTCTCGAGGTCCCTTCCAGTCCTACAATTCTATATTTCTATTCATGTATCCTGCAAAGATACAGTGAGAGACAGCTTAGATCTTTGCAAGTATGAAAATATCTTAAACTTGGTTAAAGGAGGAAGTAGAGTAACTTTCCGCTATAGGCATTAAGTTTGGTGAATATATGCTTCTGTGTATTAGAGCAGCAGTTCACAACTTCTTTCATTCTGGGACCCAAAACCAGGTGCAGTGGTGGTCTTGCAATTCAAAACCACACAAACTTTAGAGGCAATAAAGGATAATGTGGGTCAATATCACAGCAAGAAACAATACCTAGGTTTTTCAAGGTGGGTGTGAGACTGGCTGGGTAATATGTAGTTGTTGGGTCCGGGACTGGGTGTTCTGAGACAAATGCTTCTAGGCAGTGTATTGGGTGCAGATACTCTACATCATGACCCAACCTTTGTGAACCAGGAAGGCTGGAGTGGGGGCATAAATGCAGCTATGTGTGATTTGTTTTATTTATTTAGTGTATGCAATCCGGCCAAGTCGCAGCGTTCTTATCACTGATGTTCAAGGCATGAAGACCACCAGGAAGTTGCCATTTTGCAGTCCTCCACAGTGTGCATCATGGTTTGTGGGTTCCCACATTGACCTAGTGGACTATGTCCCCCAGCTGCAGCATGTCTGTGGTCTGGAGAAATGGATGATCCAACTAGCAGATCAAATTTGCTTTGTGGGGTACAAACTGGTTATAAAGCTACAGTCATGTCTTGTGCAGCCAGGGCCTAAATCAATTTCCTGGGGATCATCCCAGTGAAGTGACTGTTCTTATTAAGGCCCTGTCCTTGCCATAATTCATAATTGACTTTATTACCAGTGGCTGGCTCCAAAATGCGTTTTGCTACAGACGCAACATGATTAATATCCTGTTAGTACTAGGGCTGTCAAGCAATTAAAAAATGTAATCGCGCACTTAAAAATAATAAAATACCATTTAAACATTTGTGGATGTTTTCTACATTTTCAAATATATTTATTTCAATTACAACACAGAATACAAAGTGTACAGTGCTCACTTATATTTCTTTTTTATGACAAATATTTATGCTCTACAAAAAAACCAAAGAAATAGTGTTTTTCACTTGACCTAATACAAGTAATATAGTGCAATCTCTTTATCATGAAAGTTGAACTCGCAAATATAGAATTATGTACAAAAAAAATTGCATTCTCAAACAAAACAATGTAAAACTTTAGAGCCTACAAGTACACTCAGTCTTACTTCTTGTTCAGCCAATTGCTAAGACAAACAAGTTTGTTTACATTTGCAGGAGATAATGTGTCCATGCTGATGAGTTCTGCTCAATAACGATCCAAAGCAGTGTGGCCCAACACATGTTCACTTTCATCATCTGAGTTAGATGCCACCAGCAGAAGTTTGCTTTTCTCTTTTGGTGGTTTAGATCTGTAGTTTCAACATTGGAGTATTGCTCTTTTAAGACTTCTGAAAGCATGCTCCACACCTCGTCCCTCTCAGATTTTGGAAGGTACTTCAGATTCTTAAACCTTGGGTCGAGTACTGGAGCTATCTTTAGAAATCTCAGATTGGTACCTTCTTTGTGTTTGGTCAGATCTGCAGGGAAAGTGTTCTTAAAATGAACAACCTGTGCTGGGTCATCATCCGCGACTGCTATAACAGGAAATCTGTGGCAGCGTGCGGTGAAACAGTGCAGGGGGCGCACCGCTCTCCCCCAAGGAGTTCAGTCACACATTATTTAACCCATTATTTTTTTTAACAAGTGTCATCCGCATGGAAGCACGTCCTCTGGAACAGTGGCCGAGGCAGGAAGGGGCATACGAATGTTCAGCATCTCTGGCATGTAAATACCTTGCAATGCCGGCTACAAAAGTGCCATACAAACGCCTGTTCTCACTTTCAAGTGACATTGTGAATAAGTAGTGGGCAGCATATCTCCCATAAATGTCAACAGACTTGTTTCTCTCCGTGATTGACTGAACAAGAAGTAGGAGTGAGTAGACTTGTAAGGTCTAAAGTTTTACATTGGTTTGTTTTTGGGTGCAGTTATGTAACAAAAAAATCTATATTTGTAAGTTGCACTTTCACGATAAAGAGATTGCACTTCAGTACTTGTATGAAGTGAACTGAAAAATGGGATTTCTTTTGTTTATCATTTTTACAGTGCAAATATTTGTAATAGAATAGAGTGAGCACTGTACATTTTGTATTCTGTGTTGTAATTGAAATCAATATATTTGAAAATGTAGAAAACATCTGAAAATGTTTAATACACACACACAATAGAATACCAATTGAAATGTAACTGTGTGATTCATTTTTTTAATAATTTTTTTTGAGTTAATCGCGTGAGTTAACTGTAATTAATCGACAGCCCTAATTAGTACCATGGTCAGGTAAGGGTGCTGCCCTCTCCATGGTGTTGGTTTGATGCATTGAGGACTTTTTTCCACCCTATAGTAGTTCATGGATGCACGGGCTTGGTGCTCTGGAACCATTGAATGAAGTTCAGGGCTTGTCTCCGCTTCCGCTTAAGTTGTTGTCACTTATGTCTGTCACGGATATGAAAAAGCCACCCCCCTGAGCTGTCCACACCAGCACTAAGTCAGTGGGAAACACTCTTGTTCTGTCATAGCTTCCACCTTTCACTGAGGTAGAGTAATTATGCTGACAGGAAAGTGCTCTCTGGTCTTCATAGTGCATTTACACTACTGCCCTACCTTAGCGCAGCTGCAGTGAGTCTGGTGAAGACTAGCCCCCAGACCAGGGGGGCCCCTCTTGCAGTGTGACTACCCCTTGGGGCACACTCGCACTAGGACAAGCCTCCTGGGCTTCAGCTCAGAGCATTCAGCATCCCTGTCGTACGCCATAAGCTCCCTGCAGTGAGCCACCTGAATAGGACACCTGGGGAAACCTTACATGCCCTCCAAAGGGGCCATGCACCCCCGACTTCAGCAGTCAGGAGTGACTTTCAGCCAGCGGTGTAAAACAGAAGGGTTTATTAGTCGTTTGGAACACAGCATAGAGCAGAATCTTGTTAGCACAGAAAGCAGGAAGTTACAGCAAAGTTCAACTTGAGGAGACCCAGAGCCATGGGTCTCTCCTCCTGAGTCCCAAACCAGGAGTCTGACCAGCCTCCAGCAGTCCACCTGCAGTCACACCCAGTTGCCCCTCCTCCATCTTGTATGCTGTTCCCCAGGCAAACCGGTCACCTGGCCTCCACCTCCCTTTGTTCTCCAATTCCTCCAACTGGCTCTTGCAGAGGATGGGGCCCGGCAATCAGTTGCCAGGATACAACTATTGTCTGGGCCCAGGGAGCTAGATGGCACTTGTACCTTCCCTCTCAGGGTATCTGCAAAGGTCACACACCCTTATCCCACCACCTAGATACTTGTGCAACACATAGGGGAAACTGAGGCGCGCACAGTATTCATGCAAACACTAGGACATTTTCCACTTCGTCACAAGTAGCCATTTGTCCTAAGTACCTGTGTCAGTCTTTCTCAATGGCCTGTCTCTCAGATCTCCCTGACACTGTTTAGAAAGGCTGCAAGCTTTGGATTCACCAAGGGCAAGTGATACCTGACCAACCTGATTGCCTTCCAGGATGAGAGAACTGGTTCTGTGGATATGGGGAAAGCAGTGCATGTGATATATCTTGACTTTAGCAAAACTTTTGATACGGTCTCCCACAGTATTGTTGCCAGCAAGTTAAAGTAGTGTGGATTGGATGAATGGACTATAAGGTGGATAGAAAGCTGGCTAGATTGTCGGGCTCAACGGGTAGTGATCAATGGCTCCATGTCTAGTTGGCAGCTGGTATCAAGCGGAGTGCCCCAGGGGTCAGTCCTGGGGCTGGTTTTGTTCAACATCTTTATTAATGGTCTGGATGATGGGATTAATTGCACCCTCAGCAAGTTTGCAGATGACACTAAACTGGGAGGAGAAGTAGATACGCTGGAAGGTAGGGAAGGGTCCAGAGTGACCTAGACAAATTGGAGGATTGGGCCAAAAGAAATCTGATAAGGTTCAACAAGGACAAGTGCAGAGTTCTGCACTTAGGAAGGAAGGAAGGAAATCCCATGCACTGCTACAGTGCATGGGAAGGACCTGAGGATTACAGTGGATGAGAAGCTGGATAGGAGTCAGCAGTGTGCCCTTGTTGCCAAGAAGGCCAATGGTATATTGGGCTGTATTAGTAGGAGCATTGCCAGCAGATCTAGAGAAGTGGTTATTCCCCTCCATTTGGCACTGGTGAGGCCACACCTGGAGTGTTGCGTCCAGTTTTGGTCCCCCACTACAGAAGGGATGTGGACAAATTGGAGGGAGTCCAGCGGAGGGCAACAAAAATTATTAAGGAGCTGGGGCACATGACTTACAAGGAGAGGCTGGGGGAACTGGGGTTATTTAGTCTGCAGAAGTGAAGAGTGAGGGGGAATTTGATAGCAGCCTTTAACTACCTGAAGGGGGGTTCCAAAGAGGATAGAGCAAGGCTGTTTCAGTGGTGGCAGATGACAGAACAAGAAGCAATGGTCTCAAGTTGCAGTTGGGGGAGGTCTAGGTTGGATATTAGGAAACACTATTTCACTAGGAGGGTGGTGAAACACTGGAATGGGTTACCTAGGGAGATGGTGGAAACTCCATCCTTAGAGGTTTTTAAGACCCGGCTTGACAAAGCCTTGGCTTGGATGATTTAGTTGGTGTTGGTGTTGCTTTGAGCAGGGGGTTGGACTAGATGACCTCCTGAGGTCCCTTCCAACCCTGATATTCTATGATTCTCAGCTGGTCCCTGGTATCAAAAAGGTTGAAAAACACTGATTTATGTAATCAATCTGGCCCATCCTCCTTACTTCCAGCTATCTAGAAAACCTCCCACTGTCCGTTGGTCCATGTTCCTTTCTGTGCATGCCCTCTGTACACTGATAAAAACGTGTATAAATAGCATGGAAGGTGTGAGGGGAGACACATTTGTGATGGCAAGAAAGCTGCTGCACGGACACAAACTGAATCCTGAAGAAGAGGTCTATGAATGCTTGAAAGCTTGTGTGTCTCACTATCAGAAGTTGGTCCTCCCCTACCTTGTCCCTTCTGTGTAACTGTTAAGTGATTAAGGTGATTCGTGCCTGTCTCTGGGTCATAGTATGGACTAGGAGGGAACGCTTTCAAAAAGTGCCTGTGACTTAGCCCCTCACTATGTTCAGTGAGTGTTGGGCTCTTAAGCACCTGCCAACCTCTGCACTTTACAGGGCCAAGTGCACTGTACTGCAAATTGCATTCCTTAACTCCAGACATGTTTGTTTGAGTTTGATTTTTTTCTTAATCCAGCAGAGATGGCCTTGGAGTCTGAAGGTAAATGCAAAAGGATTTACTTCAGAATGCCGTGCTTCTGCCAATCCTTAGCATGTCACTGCTGTACAACTAACTAATTTGGTAGCTTCAAGGGTTTTTATAGTAATGTTTATTTCCAGCTCACTGTTCTGCATAAGTATAGTCATTCATATGTACTGGCCACTCTACACTACTGATTGCGCTTTCATAGAATATCAGGGTTGGAAGGGACCTCAGGAGGTCATCTAGTCCAACCCCCTGCTCAAAGCAGGACCAATCCCCAATTTTTGCCCCAGATCCCTAAATGGCCCCCTCAAGGATTGAACTCACAACCCTGGGTTTAGCAGGCCAGTGCTCAAACCACTGAGCTATCCCTCCTCAATTTTTAATTTAATATTCCACTCACCCAAAATCCGAAGTGAATTTGGTTGGGTACACACAGTGAGTGCCAACTTAGCAGTTTTGCATTTTTGTCTCGGCTATTAAAAATTGATGGCTTAACCCCGTTAGAGGGCAGCTCCAGTAGCTAGTATGTTTCCACTCTTGTTAATTGTGTTGATGATGAACTTAGATCTTGTTTTACAGAATGTTTTCTTTTGTCTTTTTATTCCTTCTCTTCCAGTTGATGCTTTGGATCCAGAGAGGTTAATACAATGTCCCTATGATAAATATCATCAAATCAGGGCCTGTCGGTTTCCCTATCATCTTATAAAGTGCAGGAAGGTAGGATGGGATGTTAAGGTCTCTAATGCACTTGGGAAATCATATTTTTGTAAATGCTAATGCATGGTGAGCTCAGTACGCTGTGCTGCCTTTTGCTAGAAGGATGCATTCACTTGCTATTAGGCTGGAAGAAGCCGTCTTTATTTCATATTTATATCGCTCATCCATTTACCACTTCGTAAAAGCATCCCGTTCATATTTAGTAATGCCCTTCAGATCAGTGCATTTACCCTGAAGAAAGGCGAAACAGGTTCTTCAGAATACCTAGCTCAGTGATGGGATCCTATTCTCTTCCAACAGTTCACTCATGGGACCAGGGTATTTACTTCCCAATACAGGCCATGGAGCAAATGCAGCCAGTGTTATACGGATGCCTTCTGGCTGGCCAAAGCAGAAGCGATCTGATGTTGCAGTTAAATCTTTACTTTGCAATCAGAGCAGGAGAGCTGCTAAGCCATCTTTTTTTTATATTGCTAATAACTCTATTCAGTGTACATCTGTCTGCAAGTCCCTCTTCTCAGTCTTCTATCCTGGGCGAGAATGCTGTATATTTAAGAGGAGAATCTGCTCCTTTCTTTTGTCCTCTCAGTCTAGTATCTTATTTTAAGCTCTCCAGTGCTAGTGTATATTAGTTGTACAGGTATAAGCACACTTATATCGGTATAACTGCATCCACGTGTTAAGATGATGTCCTGGTATGATTGTATTGGTTAGGAATCACACCCCTAGCCAACATCGCTATAGTGATAGAAAAGCCATGCAGAGCAAGCCTGAGCAGTGGGTTCGTCCTCTTTGTATTCTTGCTCTTTTCTAAGGGTAAAGGCTCTTCATTAAGTGGGGGACAGTAGTGCTCTTCTATGTCCACACTAGTTTACCTGTACTGGCAAAATGCTCCCAATATAGACGTGGCCTCAGCTGGAACATTGAGTAACTTCCCTCCTGTTTCAGAAGGGTTAAATTAACTGCAAAGACTTAAGCTCTAGCGCAGGCAGAGACTTATCATAGAATATCGGGGTTGGAAGGGACCTCAGGAGGTCATTTAGTCCAACCCCCTGCTCAAAGCAGGACCAATCCCCAACTAAATCATCCCAGCCAGGGCTTTGTCAAGCCTGACCTTAAAAACCTCTAAGGAAGGAGATTCCACCACCTCCCTAGGTAACCCAGTCCAGGGCTTCACCACCCTCCTAGTGACAAAGTTTTTCCTAATATCCAACCTAAACCTCCCCCACTGCAACTTGAGACCATTACTCCTCGTTCTGTCATCTGGTACCACTGAGAACAGTCTAGATCCATCCTCTTTGGAACCCCCTTTCAGGTAGTTGAAAGCAGCTATCAAATCCCCCCCCTCTTCCTTCTCTTCCACAGACTAAACAATCCCTGTTCCCTCAGTTTCTCCTCATAAGTCATGTGTTCCAGTCCCCTCATCATTCTTGTTGCCCTCCGCTGGACGTTTTCCAATTTTTTCACATCCTTCTTGTAGAGTGGGGCCCAAAACTGGACACAGTACTCCAGATGAGGCCTCACCAATGTCGAGTAGAGGGGAACGAACACGTCCCTAGCTCTGCTGGCAATGCCCCTACTTACAAATCCCAAAATGCCATTGGCCTTCTTGGCAACAAGGGCACACTGTTGACTCATATCCAGCTTCTTGTCCACTGTCACCCCTAGGTCCTTTTCTGCAGAACTGCTGCCGAGCCATTCGGTCCCTAGTCTGGGGACTAGGTGCATGGGATTCTTCTGTCCTAAGTGCAGGACTCTGCACTTGTCCTTGTTGAACCTCATCAGATTTCTTTTGGCCCAATGCTCCAACTTGTCTAGGTCCCTCTGTATCCTATCCCTGCCCTCCAGCGTATCTACCACTCCTCCCAGTTTAGTGTCATCTGCAAACTTTCTGAGTGTGCAATCCACACCATCCTCCAGATCATTAATGAAGATACTGAACAAAACCAGCCCCAGGACCAACCCTTGGGGCACTCCACTTGATACTGGCTGCCAACTAGACATAGAGTCATTGATCGCTACCCGTTGAGCCCGACAATCTAACCAGCTTTCTATCCACCTTATAGTTCATTCATCCAGCCCATACTTCTTTAACTTGCTGGCAAGAATACTGTGGGAGACCATGTCAAAAGCTTTGCTAAAGACAAGGAATAACACGTCCACTGCTTTCCCTTCATCCACAGAACCAGTTATCTCGTCATAGAAGGCAATTAGATTAGTCAGGCATGACTTGCCCTTGGTGAATCCATGCTGACTGTTCCTGATCACTTTCCTCTCCTCTAAGTGCTTCAGAATTGATTCCTTGAGGACCTGCTCCATGATTTTTCCAGGGACTGAGGTGAGGCTGACTGGCCTGTAGTTCCCAGGATCCTCCTTCTTCCCTTTTTTAAAGATGGGCACTACATTAGCCTTTTTCCAGTCATCTGGGGCCTCCCCCGATCGCCATGAGTTTTCAAAGAGAATGGCCAATGGCTCTGCAGTCATATCCGCCAACTCCTTCAGCATTCTCGGATGCAGCATATCCAGCCCCATGGACTTGTGCTCGCCCAGCTTTTCTAAATAGTCCCGAACCACTTCTTTCTCCACAGAGGGCTGGTCACCTCCTCCACATGCTGTGCTGCCCAGTGCAGTAGTCTGGGAGCTGACCTTGTTCGTGAAGACAGAGGCAAAAAAAGTACATTAGCTTTTTCCACATCCTCTGTCACTAGGTTGCCTCCATCAATCACACTTTCCTGGATTTTCTTCTTGTTCTCTAGTTTGTCTCTTACTTAATTTAAAAATAAAGTGGCTGAATTATTTAGGGTTTCAAAGCACTTACTCCCCATGTAGGGTTTTTAGGGCAATTTCATCTGTGCACTGAACCATGCCAGTGATGACACTGCAACAGTTTCACTGTGCTTCTTCTGGGGCTGATCTTCAATCAGATAAATGCAGGGCGTAGTTTAAATGTGAAAATAAACAAACATAGGCTGTATCATAAAGGATGCATATGCTTTGCTGTTTTTCCACTGCTTTTGTGCTCAGGACCTGAACTAAGTTTGACTTTCCTTGTTTTAATTTTTTCAACCTATTTCAGGATGCAGATTGCACAAACCCTTCACTAGTGATTAGAAAACACAAGGGTTTGGATGAATTCAGTGAGATAGCACATGCTTTTTCTGTTTCTCTAGAACCACCCTGAAATTGCAAAGCAGCTAGCCACATGCCCCTTTAATGCCCGCCATCAGGTTCCCAGAGCTGAGATCAGCCGTCATATATCAAGCTGTGATGACAAAAGCTTCATTGAGGAGCACATTGGTGAGAAAATATTAGACTCCTTCGGCTCTGTAAACTCACTTTGGGAACTCTTGGGCTAACGGAGTTCTAACGTAACTTCTGCTGTTAATGTTAGATTGTTTTAATGCTCTATTATTCCATAAGCAACCCTTTACCTGTAAAAAGAAAAGGAGTACTTGTGGCACCTTAGAGACTAACCAATTTATTTGAGCATGAGCTTTCGTGAGCTACAGCTCACTTCATCGGATGCATCCGATGAAGTGAGCTGTAGCTCACGAAAGCTCATGCTCAAATAAATTGGTTAGTCTCTATGGTGCCACAAGTACTCCTTTTCTTTTTGCGAATACAGACTAACACGGCTGTTACTCTGAAACCTTTAGCTGTAGTGCTTCATGATCCTGAAGCAGCAGGAGTCCTTGAAGGCTTGAGTTTCATTCATTCTGTGTCCATGCAAATTCTCCTAAGCATCTGAGAGGCAACTGGCTTGTATTACATGTGTTATCTGCCAGAGATTTTAGCATTAAAATGGGAACTGTGCATTATGCCATAAACTGTGTGTGTTGAATGAGATCTAGTTGGGAATCTGGATGGCTTAGAGAGGAAAGATAGTGGCCATGAGAGGGGTGGGTCTCCAGTGCAGATCTGATCTGATAGTGACCAAAAATCTTTATAGCCTGTCTAGTGGCATATGTGAAATAAATTGGTCTCAGTCCAGTTCTTAATGGACAAGTGTCTAGATCATAACAATCCTCACTTCTGTTACATCCTTCTTGACTATCTTAGCAGAAAAGCCATGACTGAGCCAGGGAGGCTAAATAACTTTCCCAACAGGAGTTGGGTTCCTCCAGTTCAGAGTGGGGCAAGTTGGGGAGGGGACTATGGAGAAGCTTCCCTACCACTGCCCATGCTGTCTGCTCTGTGATGAGGAGTTCACTATCCAGGTCTGTCAGCCCAGCACCTAAATCACTTGGTTATGTGGGTCATGTTCCAGTTCTTCCCCCCACTGATATATCTATATGGCTATCACTACACTGGAAAACGTACCTATTCTCTGGCAAATGTAGAGTTGTACTGAAGATAGCAATGATGTGCGTGTTAATGTAGACAGGGCTTAGAGCATGACAGTAGTGAAAAAACCCTGAGAAGATTTTTTTGACATGACAGTAGAAACACACCTGAACCCTCTCCCAATTCGTATGTTGGAGCAGCTGCACCATTGCTGAAAAATGTGTGCAGAATTGTTTAGCTTTAGAAAAGGCCTAAAACAGGCATTGGCAAATGGGGGCCACATCCACCCTGCCAGATCATTTGATTTGGCTTGCCAAACATTCGGTGTTGTACAAACCTTTCTGAGTTAGACAATATATAGCCTCTTAAGGTATGGCCCACCAAAGGGTTCTCATGGATTTTGTATCCCTTTGCTACCTTCAAGATGCCCATCCCTGGCCTCAAGAGTTTTGCTCCTAAGACTAGGGGAGTACCTGATCAGCTTCCAGTGTATGCTGCTCCTCTCCAAGGCCTAGAGCTATTCTACAGCCAGGTCAAAAAATGATTAATGTACCTAAAATAGGATTTTATTTTATCCAAAAAGATTTTCTCACTAAGACTCTTCTTTGCTTTAAGTGAGTCAGTCAAATAACTGCCAGGGAGAGAAGATGAACATTGTCAGCATGTGGCAGCCACCCCCATGTGACGAAGATTGGGATAGAGGTAAGGACGTAGGTTGATGACACGGGCTGTCAGCGCCTGCTATTCCCTTCTTCTTGTCCCCAAAGAAGTCACATGGACTAGGAGAGAGAGGTCCCATAGATTCTTCTGCACAGATCATGTGTTGGGACACCCAATTATACTGTCTCTGAACAAATGAAGTTCTCCTGCTTCACAGGCTCTTCCACATGCCTTCTATTCTCTACAAAACTTCTGTTGTTTTCCATATAGTCTGTTGCACCATCTGTGCTTTGATGAAAATGGAAATTGATGATAACCTTTACACTTTATATTTCTCAGTTAAATGTCTGCTTTGCTGTCACTTATGCCAAGCCTTAAAAAATTCTCATTCCGTTTTGTAAACCTAGCAGCGTCTCTGCCATATTTCTTATTTGATGTTGCTATGACGCTTGCAGAAGTTACTCGGTACTGAGCCACAATGATGTCTATTTCCTTTTGGCAGATCTACAGGAGCAATCAAATTCTGCTTTCGTTTGGGGCACGTTCAGTAGTGGCGTAAACAGGTAGCAAAAGGTGTATTTCTTGTGACAGTGCTTTCCATAAAAGATGTGCTTTCAAACTACTTTGAACTCATGCTGCTGTGTTGTTGGGAAGATGCAATTTACTTTATGAATTCTATTTTTGGGGTGATGGTGGGGGCGTTCCCACTGGCATGACTCAACATTCCTGTGCCCCTGGGTCAATGTTTCCTGTCTCCTTTTAGTGGCAGATCCATAGGAGAGTATAAGAACATACTGTTGCTACCAGATAATGGTTACTCCTCTAGTTCTACTGTAGTACTATTAGTGCGGATGGTCCTGGGTTCAATCCCCACTGGTTCTGTATTTGTTGGGGGGGTTATTAAACACTAAACTGTTCTGCTGGGCTTGATAGAAATGCAGACTGATGTCAGCTGTTAAGCAATTTAGGCTTAAACTTCTGACAGCTAATCTAATCTCTCATGACCTGAGTCAGAAATAATCATTTTGTTGTTTGTGTAATCACAATGCAGGATTGGAAAATGAAGCATAATGTGTCTGGTCATTATCTCTGTCTCACCCCTGAACACCCAAATCATTGTACTGTGCCTTACCTCTCTAATCAGAGGTCATCAACATATGAACTTCTACAGCCTGTAACAGTGACATAGAATTGTAGGACTGAAGGGACCTCAAAGTCCTCTAGTCCAGTCCCATGCACTCATGGCAGGACTAAGTATTATCTAGACCAGTGGTTTTCAAACTGCGGGTCGTGACCCAGAACTGGGTTGCGGAATGAAAGGCACTGGGCCGCGGCGGCTCTCGTCAGCACTGCTGACCGGGCTGTTAAAAGTCCCGTCGGTGGTGCTGCCCAGCTAAGGCAGGCTAGTCCCTAGCTGTTCCGACACTGCACTGTGCCCTGGCAGCGGCCAGCAGCAGGTCCAGCTCCTAGGTGGGGGGTGAGCCCCAGGGCTCCATGCGCTGCCCCCGCCCCGAGCACCGGCTCTGCACTCCCATTGGCCAGTTCCCGGCCAGTGGGAGCTGGGTGGGGCAATGCCTGTGGGCGAGAGCCATGCGGAGCTGCTTGCACCCCTGCGCCTAGGAGCCGGACATGGTGCTGGCCGCTTCCGGGGTGCAGCGTTGTCCGCAGTGCCAGGAAAGGCAGGAAGCCTGCCTCTGCACCCCAGCTGCACCCCTGACCAGGAGCCTCCCTAAGTAACACCACACCCCTGTCCCAGCTCTGAACCCCCCAAACCCAGAGCCTGCTCCTGCAGCCCCAGCCCAGAGCCCTGACCCCCTCCCACACTCTGAGCCCCTCATTTCTGGCCGCAGCCCACACCCCAGACTCCTCATTCCCAGCTCCTTTGGATCGCGGGCATCAACAGTTTTTTTCAACTGGGTCACCAGAAAAAGAGTTTGAAAACCACTGATCTAGACCATCCCTCACAGATGTCTGTCTAACCTACTCTTAAAAATCTCCAATGATGGAGATTCTGCAACCTCCCTAAGCAATTTATTCCAGTGCTCAACCACTTGGACAAAAGGAAAAACTTCCTGTCAAACCTAAACCGCCCTTGCTGAAATTTAAGCCCATTGTTTCTTGTCCTATTCTCAGTGGTTAAAGAGAACAGTTTTTCTCCCTTTTCCTTGTAGCAACCTTTTATCTACTTGAAAACCATTATGTCCCTCCTCAGTCTTCTCTTCTCCAGGCTAAACAAACCCAATTTTTTTCAATCTTCCCCCATAGGTCATGTTTTTTAGACCTTTAATCAGTTTTGTTGCTCTTCTCTGAACTTCCTTCAATTTGTCCACATCTTTCCTGAAATGTGGCACCAATCATTGGACACAATACTCCAGATGACATTTAATCAGCATGGACTAGAGCAGTAGAATTACTTCTCGCGTCTTGCTTACAACACTCCTGCTAATGCATCTCAGAATGATGTTGACTCCTATTTAGCTTGTGATCCAGTATGACCCTCAGATCCTTTTCTTCAGTACTCCGTCCTAGGCAGTCATTTCCCATTTTGTATGTGTGCAACTGATAGTGGAGTACTCTGAATTTGTTCTTATTGAATTTCATCCTGTGACGGCTTCCCCCAGGGGTGCCACCTGGGACTGGGGTTCCACTGAGCCCACTGACTCACCAGCCTGGGCTCCCTCTCAGCACTGTGCTGCTGTGACAGGCTATAGACTGCTCCTGGACCTACACTCCCAGCAGCATTCACACAGGCAGGGACACACCCAGCTGCAGTTTCATGCAGGCTTTGGACAGCCACTGCATGATCCAGCAATAGAGAGGCTACAGCCAAAATAACCCCCAGTCTGGGACCCCAGAGCTGTACCATCCCGCCCTGATCAAAACCCCAATCAGTATGAATTTATTACCCAGTTCGCCATTCCCTCAGTGTGGAGAGGACAATGCATACTTGTGTTAACCAGGCTGAGATTTCCCCCCAGACACTTTGGTCACAGGCATACCAGTTTAGATAAAGCAAAAAAGTTTAACTACAAAAGAGAGATTATAAGTGATAGAAAACAGACCAAAGCAGATTACCTAGTAAATAAACAGAACTGCAAACTGTAAGCCGAAAATACTAGAAAGATTGGATATGAATTAACAAATTCTCACCCTGGTTGATGATACAGTCAGGCTTGCAGATTCTTAAGGGACAAGCTGCATTTGTTTTGCAGCTTGGGATCTCCTACCCTAAGCTTCTAAGACTTTTTCTTTTAGAGCTTCTCTCTGTTGAGTTGTGGGGAAGTGAAGAACAACCAACAATGTCACTCCTTGCCTTATATAGCTTTTTCATATGGCAGGAGCTCTGTTTCAAACTTCAGAGTAACAGCCGTGTTAGTCTGTATTCGCAAAAAGAAAAGGAGTACTTGTGGCACCTTTAGAGACTAACCAATTTATTTGAGCATGGGCTTTTGTGAGCTACAGCTCACTTCATCGGATGCATACCATGGAAACTGCAGCAGACTTTATATACACACAGAGAATATGAAACAATACCTCCTCCCACCCCACTGTCCTGCTGGTAATAGCTTATCTAAAGTGATCATCAGGTTGGGCCATTTCCTAGCATGAGCTTTCGTGAGCTACAGCTCACTTCATCGGATGTGTGGGGGGGTGGAGGGTGAGAAAACCTGGATTTGTGCTGGAAATGGCCCAACCTGATGATCACTTTAGATAAGCTATTACCAGCAGGACAGTGGGGTGGGAGGAGGTATTGTTTCATATTAGAATCATAGAATCATAGAATATCAGGGTTGGAAGGGACCCCAGAAGGTCATCTAGTCCAACCCCCTGCTCGAAGCAGGACCAATTCCCAGTTAAATCATCCCAGCCAGGGCTTTGTCAAGCCTGACCTTAAAAACCTCTAAGGAAGGAGATTCTACCACCTCCCTAAGTAACACATTCCAGTGTTTCACCACCCTCTTAGTGAAAAAGTTTTTCCTAATATCCAATCTAAACCTCCCCCACTGCAACTTGAGACCATTACTCCTCGTTCTGTCATCTGCTACCATTGAGAACAGTCTAGAGCCATTATATTCTCTGTGTGTATATAAAGTCTACTGCAGTTTCCACGGTATGCATCCGATGAAGTGAGCTGTAGCTCACGAAAGCTCATGCTCAAATAAATTGGTTAGTCTCTAAGGTGCCACAAGTACTCCTTTTCTGTTTCAAACTTGGTTCCCAGACCAGTTTGTGGAAAAATTCAGGTACCCCAAATGGAGTCCAGAAGCATGGTCTGGTCACATGCCCTTGCAGAGTCATAGCAGCCATAACTTACAGACTGGCCTTCCACAGGAAGGCTAAGCTATTCCACAGCCCATTGTCTTTGTTGATGAGCCATTAGCACTGTTTGGCTTCTTCATTGTTGAACCTGAAAGGCTGGCTGTGGGTGTTTTCCAGAGTAAGCCCCTTTGAAATACAGATACCTAGTCAATATTCATAACTTCAGATACAAAAATGATACATGCATACAAATAGGATAATCATATTCAGCAAATCATAATTTTTCCAATGACACCTTACATGACGAACTTGTACAAAACATCATAATTATGCCATAATCATCCTAATAATAATACTATGATGACTATGGAGTGTTGCACATCCTATTTACTTCAGACCATTTCTCCAGTTTGTCCAGATCATTTTGAATTTTAATCCGGTCCCCCAAAGTACTTGTAACCCTTGCAGCTTGGTATTGTCTGCAAACTTTATAAATGTGCTCTCTATGCCATTATCTAAATTGCTGATGAAGATACTGAACAGAACTGGACCCAGAACTGATCCCTGTGGGACCCCACTCAGTATGCCCTTCCAGCTTGACTGTGAGCCACCTACTCTCTGGGAACGATTTTCCAAACAGTTATTCACCCACCTTGGAGGAGCTCCATCTAGGTTGTATTTCCCTAGTTTGTTTATGAGGAGGTCATGCGAGACCATATCAAAAGCCTTATTAAACTTAAGATACACCACATCTACCATTACCCTCCCCCATCCACAAGGCTTGTTACACTGTCAAAGAAAGCTATTAGGTTGGTTTTGCCACGATTTGTTCTTGACAAATCCATGCTGACTGTTCCTTATCGCCTTATTATTTTCTAGGATTCAGCAATTTGATTGCTTAATTATTTGCTCCATTATCTTCTCGGGTACTGATGTTAAGCTGACTGGTCTGTAATTCCTCAGGTTGTCCTTATTCCCCTTTTTATAGATTTGGCGCTATATTTGCCTCTTTTCTAGTCCTCTGGAATCTCCTGTCTTCCATGTCTTTTCAAAGATAATTGCTTATGGCTCAGATATCTCCTCAGTCAGCACCTTGAATATTTTAGGATGTATTTCATCAGGCCCTGCTGACTTGAAGACATCTAACTTGTCTAAGTAATTTTTAACTTTTTCTTTCCCTATTTTAGCCTCTGATCCTATCTCATTTTCACTGGCATTCACTGTTAGACGTCTGCATGAAGTCTGCATGTATAGAGATGACTAGGGCATGTGTGCTGAGATGCCATTTACAGTTGAGGGCAGTGCAATACTGATAATCAAGCTTTAACTCTGGTTTTTCTTGCTGTCTTTGGCTTATTTCTTTCTTGTCTGGATGACTGATTCTGGGGATTTTAGTCAAAGTAGATGGCATCAACATGTTGTACACTTTTCTCTAGCCTTTGTGAGGAGAAGTAACTGTTCTGATTGCATGAAGGTTTGTTTAAATTAACATACTCTGTTGTCTTCAGTTTTAGAAGAATACTTGAATATTTATAGTAAAAGGTACTTGGCTAAAAGAAGTACACATGTGTAGGATAATTCGTATTTGATCTCTTTCAGCCCTGGGTCCAGCGTAGTAATGGAACAAAAGAGTAACCTAATGTCAGGCATGAGAGCACCCAAGTCCTTGCCGTATAGCCTATCCTGGAAAAGCAGTAAGTACAACGGCTGGAGGTCTCCTCATGCTGTAAGATGGGACCTACATGTTAGCTCAAAGTGGAACGGGATAACTTTTCTCTGTATTTTTATTCCGTGTGTCAGCATTCTCCTCCATAAACTGAAATGCTTTTATTACCACCATCAGCAAGTGGAGATGGAGAGCTCTGTAACACAATCCTCCCTAGAAGCAGCTGCATTTCTGTAGTGGATGGAGTGTCTTCTGTATCCAGGTTTTATTTTGCTGTAGGTGGTATTGTGTCAAAGGTTGTCAGGCTCCATGTATTGCCCCCATTACTGTAGCATCTGACATTTAACTTATTCACCGCTATTGGTTGAACAAAAGTCGAGGCTTACAAACAGTTCTGAGTCTGGCACAGTGGAGCTCAACACAGTTGTAGCTCTTCGGGTATAGCTGCTACTGAAGTCAGTGGAAGCTGTACACGTGTGTAGCAGCTGTAGCATTTGGTTTGGTTTTGCAAAACTTGATTGAAAACTCAGAGCTAGGGTGTGTCTATCCAGGAAAACCTACCAGTATTACTTCCAAGGGGATGTAATCTAAACTAAAAAGGCCATTGTTTGGAATAAGTGTTCATAGAATCATAGAATCATAGAATATCAGGGTTGGAAGGGACCCCAGAAGGTCATCTAGTCCAACCCCCTGCTCAAAGCAGGACCAATTCCCAGTTAAATCATCCCAGCCAGGGCTTTGTCAAGCCTGACCTTAAAAACCTCTAAGGAAGGAGATTCTACCACCTCCCTAGGTAACGCATTCCAGTGTTTCACCACCCTCTTAGTGAAAAAGAGGTGCCTTCATGTCGGAAGTCACCCACATAGTGGTGTAGTAATGTGTATTCCTGAGGGAATTCTGCACTAAAAATTAAACATTCTGCACACAATATTTTTAAAATTCTGTATATTTTATTTGTCAAAATAATAATATAATCACACCAGTTTCAATTATTTTGGGATCTTATTTCAAAATACCTGTCAGCCAGTATGTCTGTAACAATACAGACCGCAAAAAAGATTCCCCCAGGAGTAGAGAGTCAAAGAAACTCCTACAACAACCCAGTTCCTGTTTCTCTGTTATGCTTTTGTTGGGCACCTGTCTGAGTGTGTCACACACATCAGCTGGGCCCATCTTGGGAGAAATCTCTGTCCCTCCAGTCTTAGACATCCACACCCCCTACCCTCCCAGAGTCCAGCTGTGGGGCACCCCCTTAGTCCCCCAGACACCTGCACCCCCTACCACCCAGAACCCAGGGATCCAGAGGGAGAAACAGCCTGATGCTGGGTCCCAGGCTTGTACAGAGTTTCCTGCATGCCACTTCCTTCCTTCAGGACCTGCTGGGAACTGCACCTGCATGGAAAAGTCCAGCTCCCCCTCCCCCTGGCAGTGTCATGTATTTGCAAGCTGGAGAGCCAGGCTCTGCTAGGTCCCGCATCTGCTACTGACAGCCAGCAGCTTTGCAGCACTAATTCTGCTCTGGGGGTGGGGGGGGGGGAATGAAATTATGTGCAAATTCTGCACTGTGTTGTGGCACAAAATTCCCCCTGGAATAAATGTTGGTAAATTTCCCCTATATACAAGCCTGGGTCTGTTCCCAATGGTGTCTATGGATGAGTCTATTGTAGTTGTTGGGGAGTGTGGGCTCAAGACTTGGCATTTTCTCAGTCATCTGAGTCCATCCCTGATGAGTTGAAATGGCTCTTATCCCTCCCAAAGTCAGATCCTGAGCTTCAGCTCCATGCCTTACTCTGAATGCCCTGTCTCAGCCCTTTGCTGCATGGCTGCCGTGATTTCCTGTCCACCACATGTCCTGCTAGTGGAGGGGACGAGGATCTCCAAACCGCAGATGTCAGGCTGTGGGGACTGGAAACGGCTCAGAAAAGGAAGCAAAAATTACCCAGGGTCTGGAATGGCTTCCATACAAGGAGAAAAGGAGTACTTGTGGCACCTTAGAGACTAACCAATTTATTTGAGCATGAGCTTTCGTGAGCTACAGCTCACTTCATCGGATGCATACCGTGGAAACTGCAGAAGACATTATATACACACAGAGACCATGAAACAATACCTCCTCCCACCCCACTGTCCTGCTGGTAATAGCTTATCTAAAGTGATCATCAAGTCGGGCCATTTCCAGCACAAATCCAGGTTTTCTCACCCTCTGCCCCCGCACATACAAACTCACTCTCCTGCTGGTAATAGCCCATCCAAAGTGACCACTCTCTTCACAATGTGTATGATAATCAAGGTGGGCCATTTCCTGCACAAATCCAGGTTCTCTCACCCCCTCACCCCCCTCCAAAAACCACACACACACAAACTCACTCTCCTGCTGGTAATAGCTTATCCAAAGTGACCACTCTCCCTACAATGTGCATGATAATCAAGGTGGGCCATTTCCAGCACAAATCCAGGCTTTCTCACCCCCCCCTCCCCCGGAAACACACACACACACAAACTCACTCTCCTGCTGGCAATAGCTCATCCAAACTGACCACTCTCTAAGTTTAAATCCAAGTTTAACCAGAACGTCTGGGGGGCGGGGGGTAGGAAAAAACAGGGGGAAATAGGCTACCTTACAAGGAGAGACTAAAGAGATGACTAAGCGGGATGTGATAGAGGCCTATAAAATCATGATTGTTGTAGAAAAAGTGAATAGAGAAGCATTATTTACCATTTCACACAATACAAAAACCAGGGGGTCACCTGATCAAATGAATAGGCAGTAGGTTTAATACAAACAAAAGGAAGTACTTTTTCGCACCGTGCGCAACTAACCTGTGGAACTCATTGACATGGGATGTTGTGGTGACCAAAAGTGTAACTGGGCTTAAGCAAGAATTGGATAAGTTCATGGAGGATAGCTCCATCAACAGCTATTAGCCAAGATGATAAGGGATGTTACCCCATGCTTTAGGTGACTCTAAATCTGTAACTGCTAGAAGCTGGGAGTGGAAGAGAGGGGTGAATCACTCCATAATTGCTCTGTTGTGTTTACTCCCCTTGAAGCTCTGGTAGGGGCCACTGTTGGAGACAGGATACTGAGCAAGATGGAATATGATCTGACCTAGTATTGCAGCTCTTATGAGCTCTTGCCACATATGACTCTTCACAAGGTTTTGTTCTTTAAAAACTGATTCAGTTGCCCAGTGTCCCAAGAGCCCGATTCCCAAAGCATTGAGTTCAGGGTATCTATTATTAAACAGCCTGGTGGTATTCCATGCCATTTGGATCTTAGGGAGGGAGTTTCATGTATTTACACTATACTTAATTGAAAATCTTTTACCCCTTAAACAGCAACAAGCATTAACTGGAAGGAGGTGTGACCCATTGAGCGCTTTTCTTGGTCCCCTTGTCAAACTGTAGCTGTGACGGACTGGCCATAAAGCTGCCCTGTTCCGGGGATGCCTGTGGCTTGAAAGAAAGCAAGATTTTGCAAGAGAATTCCTTTGAAGTAGCCATTAGTTTAAACATTAGGGAGGATTATGGTCTTTTACTTCTGAGTATATGACAGAGTTTCTGTAATCTGAGCATCTGTTCCCAGTGTGAGCCCCACTTGCTACAGAGACTGTCTCCTTGATCTTGGGCAAGTTACTTAAGCTCCCCGTGCCTCAGTTTCCCCATCTACAGAATGGAGGGATAGTAATTTTAAGGTCAGGCTTGACAAAGCCCTGGCTGGGATGATTTAATTGGGGATGGGTCCTGCTTTTGAGCAGGGGGTTGGACTAGATGACCTCCTGAGGTCCCTTCCAACCCTGAGATTCTATGATAATACTTACCCTGCGAGTTAAGTATTACCAGTTATCTGAGAAGATAAACATGCAACTTATAAAGCATCCTCAGATGAAAGGTGATGGAGAAGCACAAAATAGCATTATTACGGTTTACACTTTGGGTAGGAATTTGCCAGTTTAAAAAAAAAAGGCCTCCACTTTTGCAGGAGATCCCCATTGAAATACACATGCTACTTGACGCCTGCTGTAAATTGCCAGGCGAAAGCGTGAATGAACTGAGAATGCAGCATCATGGACACAGTTATTTGCAGTGCAAAACACACTCCACATAAATGGGGGCTTGGTATGAAGCTTATTTCTGTAGTTTATTTTTATCACTGTATTTTGAGCTAGTAGGTCAGGATTCATGTAACTGTAACTCTGAGGTGCTGAGTGATGAATACGTTCCAAAAGCATAACGTCTAATAGTCTGGTTGTAATCTGATTTAAGAAAAATCTGAAAATTGTAACACACTATGCTAATCGACTCCTTCTTTGCACCAAGCAGGATATTTTTTTTTAACCCTTTAAATGCAGTTCTCCTGTCAAAAGCAGCCTTACATAAAACACATGGGCGGGGGAACAAGAGAGAGGTGATTAATTCCCAAGTTTTCCTCAGGTGTTAGGCCAGAAAATTCATGACGATATTATTTATATCGTTGTTACAACCAGGATCTCATGGTGCTAAGGGCTGTACAAACAGAGAACAAAAAGACAGTCCCTTCCCCAAAGAGCTTAGAATCCAAGTAAGAATCTGAAAGTCATGCTGGCTTGTGCATTGCCAAGAATTAGAGATGCTGCAGCTGGAACTCAGTTTGACTAATCTGGCTATACACAAGCCAGCTCTCCCTCTCAGCTTTGCTGGCTTTGCAGGGCTAGCAGAAGTAGTTTGGTCAGTAAAGTAAGCAGAAAGATAACAAACAAATGCACATAAGTGGCAGGTCAGAGTAAAGGGAACTGTCTAATATCCTCGCTTTTCAAGCCAGAACTAAACTTTAAAAATGTTCCAGTACTTAGAGCAGCAGTGAAGCTTGCATTTTGCCTTCAAAACACCTCTTTTGGACTCCTTTTTAAGCAGACCTGTTAGGTACAACCAGATGCTTAATCACCTCCCATGATTAAAAAGCCAGACAGCCCAGGATATTGTACCAATTTCACAATAAAATCTGCTGGGTGCATGTGTCTAGGGAGTACAGGGTGCGTTGTCGGCAGCCCTCTGCTTTTTTTTATGCTGAGGTGCATGGATGGGAAATTGGTACTTTGAAAAATGATTGCTCATCAGCTTTTGCTACGGTCATCACTATGGGCTGGCTGGCTGTGGTATGGAATAGTCGACCATTTCCAGATGCTGGACAGTAGGTGTCCTGATTTCAGGTGGAGAGTCCACATGAATCATTGGAGAGGTACTGGAACATTTCACAGACAAAACCTGCAATCAGTCTTGTCACTGTATGGGCAGGCCACCTTGAAATTGTGTGAACCTGTATCTGATTAGATTTTCTAGTACATTAATCTTGTGAGATGAGGTTTTCTAAGGAGGATACTTGGGTGAAAGGGGGAATGGCTTAGCTCAGTGCCTGAAGGTCACAGCATTGATAAACACACACTGGAGATGAGTTCAGATGTGTCTGTGTACATTTGGATTGGTTGAGAGTGAGCTAAAGCAGAACGACTTACTCCAAGTGTGTGGTAAGGACCCTTAGCGTGCCCAAATAGAGCAGCTGGTGATATAAAGCTTTAGCCAGCTTTCTAGCCAAGGTGTGGTGAGGATCCAGTCTAGCAGGGCTTCCTGGAGACCTACAGAACATACCTGTGCTTCATATTTGATCTTTCTTAATGAACATTGCACTATGGGCTGATGCACGGGATCAGCCTTGTTCTGCTGGGTCGGCTCCCAAAGTCACAGCAGTAAGGACGGTTGCTTGGTTTTCATTCCACTGAAGGTGTTGGAGCTCCAGCCAGACAGGCTGGGTCTATTTTTGGGAAGGAACTAATGCTGAGCTCTGGGCTCAGGTTGGGCACTAGTCCTGATCTTGCATGAGCACAGCCAAAGGGGCAGGAATAACAGCATCCCACCATACATTGGGACTCTATATAGAGCAGTGAGACACCTGCTTCCCCCAGTTAAGGAGCTTTTCCTGCATGTTGCTTGTAAACAGAGAACGGTTTGTCTAATAAACTCCCCCCCTCTCTGTGTATATGAAAGGGCCCCATAGCCCGTATCCAGGCCTCCAGTCCCATTCCCCTACTCCCTGGTATGCTGACCAAGGAGCAAAACGCTAGCTCCCCTGTGCTCGTACAGGTGTTGCTTGTGCTCTGGGGGTGGTAGCATGAGGAGTGCTGCGTCGCTGCTTTGGGGAGACCGCAAACTGCCTGGCTGTGAGCACGAGTGTGGAAGAACAGTCCAAGTGTCTGCGTTTCAACACAGTGATTGACTTTGCTGAGGGGGTAGCTTGTGGACCTAGACTGAGTCCAAAGCAGCTTGTCTGATGCTTACAACTGGGGGATGATGTTAGAGCTGCTGTTGTTGATTATCTAAAATCTCTTGCTTTTTCATCTAATTGCAGGAGCCGGTAACTGAAGACCAGAGAAGAGGCTGCTATTGAGTGCTCATCATCTGTTTCCTTTAGAAATGTGAGGTGCTGGTTAGGAGACTCAGACTTATAAATTCCCTCTGTGTTGGCTAAGCACTCGCAGCCCTAACCTTCCTGCAGAACTGTCCTTCATGTATCGACTGCTGTCCCGAAATTATCCCGACCAAGGTAATTAGACAGAATGCTGTTAACCCTTGATATCAGAGATCAGACCCTCAAAAACTAACTCCACACACGCTGATGCCAAGGAGCTAGCAGAGTTCAAACTGTCTGGATCAGCATGCTCTACAAGTTACCTCCTGCAGGGGGTTTGCGTAAATCATTGCTCAAGCCCTGCATGTCTTTGGATTTAAATGTGTTGCAGCTGTTTACCACTGCATGGTGCTGATGGTACGTCCCTCTCATAGGGATTGCTGTGCCAGGTCAGACCATTGGTCCATGTGAGCCCACACTGGGGGTAAGCTCTCGGTGGTACATCTCTCCCCGATGGGGAGTTAGGCACCTGAATGTTTGGTTCCCTCTGTTTCCCTCCAGAGACCTTGAATGTGTTTGTGTGTCCCAGGGTCAGATCAGCTGCAGCTCTAAGGCCTGCCTGTTATGCGCACCCACCTAGATGTGAAAAAGGAGCTGCCATTCAGACTGTAGATGGTGCATGGGGGAGTCAAAACAAAAAGTCTTTAAAACAAAATATTCTCATTGCTGTTTAGATTAGGCCTAAAAGTTCATCTGTAAGGGAGCTGGGATGGGGGATTCTGCTGAAAAGTGGCTGCCTTATCAATAAAACAGTTGCACTGTGCCCTCCCACCGTGGCAGCCCTAACACCACACTTCTCATATGTGATGCCCAGTGCATGCTGCTGCTTGAGCACCTCTGGCCTGGTGCCCCTCTCTAGTCTCGCTCAGACTCTCTTGGGCTGTGGGGACTTGCAAATGATTTTTGTACTCCGTCACAGGGAGTGCCATTTAGTTCTGAGCAGGGGCATGTGTGGGTGTCCTTGTGCTTCATGGAGAAGGTGAGGGAACGTTAATTGTTGTAAGGACAGGGCTGGGGTGGCAGGAACGTTACGCATCCTGGAACATCCCCCCAGTCTAACACCTGGTGTCACGTGATCTGGATAACATTAAAGCGTGAGACTATCCAGCCAGATCCTGGTCTGTAGCTCTGTCCCATCTGTGTCTGTCCAGCAGAGCAAAGGGAACAGAGGGCAGTCAGGAATTTCCCTGACATCAAGCTGGCATAACGAGTTTCATGCTACCTGCTCCCTTCTCCTGGGGCAGAGAAGTGCTGGAGTGGGCCTCCCTAAAGCATCAGACACTCCAGCCATTCTTGGCCCAAAGAGCAGTCTTGGGAGAACTGTGGTAGTCAGCATAGTTTCAAGTAGTCCTTAGCTTACATTAATTACACTGGAAGATATTTTTATCCCCGGCTGGCTCCAGCATCTGCATGTCAGCCAGACATAGGATCTGGCCATCACATTCTAGTCAAACCTGTCTTGTCCTGTTCCCCTCCACCACACAAAAGAGAAGATTTGATATTCTGAGTAAAGAGCAAAGGCCCCTCCTTGCTCTTAGCCTAGCATCACTGCTTGATCCTGTACAGGAAGAATAATCCTGCGCTTGACATCCGCTTGTCACCGTGGAAACAACTATAGGGCTGGCCCTTTGAGGGAGTGAAGTGTGTTTGGTCAGAAGGCAAGTGTAGCAAAATCCGTTTTTGCCACCTTGCCATTCTGACAAGAAATAAATATGTGCTCTGGTTAGTGAGCTCTTCATACACCCATTGTTACATCCACGAGATACTCTCTTGGGAGGGATTTCAGTGTTCCACTCCTGGCATTGTGGTTTAGTAGGTCCCACTTGCAAACCCGATGAGAGAAATGTCTAAAAACTTGTGATAACGGGTAAGTAGCACCTTCCCCTCCATTTGCAGCAGCTCTGTTATAAAACTTGTTACGTAGTTTTTTTAAGTCTTTGCAACTTGAACATATTTCTCTTGAGGGCAGAGTTAAGTAGTCAACTTCTTAGCAGCAAAACAAACTCTACATCTTTAGTTTGGCCATTAAAACTAGTCTGTGAAGATCCCAGTGTATGCAGAATAACTCTCCCTAACAATTGTACATAGTGGCAGCATGTCACTAACCTCCGCACTCCAGATTGGCGCAGTCTGCAGCGCCTCCAGAGAATACATTCTGCGTGTGCTGTTAGGTCAGCATGTTCACCTCCAGAGGACAGATGTCATGGGACTTCTTTGAGGCTAGCTATTCTGATGCATTGCCTCAAAGATTTGTGGAGGCAGGAAGGTGCACAGACCTCAGACACTGAGCGTGCCCATCAGCACCAGGGCAGGAATTGAAACAGCGTTGCGTGGAGCTACCTCTCGGATTTCCCAAAGGGCTTGGTGTTGGTCTTCAAGCTTGTCTACAGTGGGAAAGTTATTGAAATAGCTGTTCCGGATTAACTCCCTGTGTGGACATTTACTGCTGAATAAGAGTATCGTTTTCTAATTTAGTTTAAAACTCAATCCACCTCCAAAGTGGATTAAGCTAAATAAGAAAAAGGCACTCGTATTCTAGAAGAGTATGTCTGCATGGGGCCTGAGACAGATGTCGCTATTCTGGGAGACTTCCGTGTGTAGAGACCCTGACTGCTCCTGGTGACATTAGTGGAAAGCGCTGGCTTCAGTGGAGCAGTTAGGCCAAAGCTGCATGTGTCTCAAACTCCCACTCTCCAGTATTAAAGGGCAAGAAAATTCTCAGCTGGGTTTAGGGCAGAGTACCCCTTCCCCCACTATGGGATCATGGAAATAATCCCCTGTTGTCAGTCAATGCTGTGTCTTGTCCCAGCCTGTCACCTGCAGCACTCATACTGACAAGCTCTGACCTTACCCTGCCTGCCCCACCTTAGTAGGGCGTTAACAACATGTACATGTGACCTTACAGCTAACTTGTTATCAGAAGCTGGGTTGAGTTTTGATCTAAAAGACCCATGCAATAAATAACCAACATACACACACACACACACCCCTTTCAAAGCATATCCAAAAGGGGTCTGGCAGTTTCGGGGAGCCTAAATGAAATAGAAGCAAGCTGTTTATAACCTTTTATCTAGTAGGTTTGCAGATAAGGTACTGCAACTGCAAGGGGACATCTTAGAGAAAAGGAGACCTACTCTGATGTCCCCTCTGCTCTGGCAGAGTTAGGCAAAGCGCTCCTGAACTCTGCACTCAGCTGCTCTTGTCTCTTGAGGTTACAAGCTCTCTGCTGCTCTAACACCCGCAAGTTTTTCATTTGTGGGTTTGGATTGTGAGGAATCAATCCTATTGATTCTTTTCAACCCTCTCTCCATGTTAGTTATCCTGGGTTAGTTAGGATTAGTTAGGACCCACCAAAGGCACTTGTACCTGAGCTGGAAACCAGGGCTATGCTGTCAGAGACTGCCCAGCACCATCTGCCTTGTGTAGAAATACAGCCCTTTTCCAAAATCGGAGCCAGATCTGGTGTTTAGAGAGTGCCTCCTGCAGAGAGAGACGGGGCCCAGTTCCTTGGTGCCCTTGCACTTGTGGTAGCATGTCGCAGCAGCTTCACGGTGGTGGGAGTGACTGTCTCAAGGCACAGGACAGCAGTGAGCTGGGGCAGAATGTCTGTATGCAGGATAAATCAGTGGTGGTCTTCCTTACAAGAAAGCTTCACCTGACCGCCCAGCAACTTGATGCTCCTCCAGGGTTAGAAACAAGGGGAAGTTTGAGAAGCCCTTTGTCAAAAGTTACTCTCTGGTTTCCTTTATTGAAAAAAATAAAAAAACAAAAACAAGTGCATTGAGCTATAGTTTTATTTGTGGAAGTGTTCAGGATGGGCTGAAAACCTAGAGCTTGCTAGTCTGATTATGGGTACATAGGGTGATTAGCAACAGTGGTACGAGCTAATAGCCATTGGGCCACCATTCCTGCGCTGGTTATGCACTTCTGAAAATGGGGTCCCACAACTTGGTAGCAGATTTTCAAGATTACCCAGGAGCTCCCCTGAAGAAGAATGGAGGCTATCGGGAAACCTGGCCAAACGCGCTCAAACCAGCATTGTGGAGGGAGCTGCTTTGGTTGCACTTTAAGTGCTTTTGGGGACATCACTGTGCGTTTGTTTGCGCGTTGCACAGCGCAGTAATGTTACACTGCATAAAGCTAAAACAATGAGGCATGTAGAGAAAAGAGACACAGTTAAGAGTTTAGTTGATTTCTCAGGGGTGAAAATAACCTGAGTGTGAGCTTTTGTTTTGTTTCCCATGTTTTGGAAATACTGTTCCTAAAAGCTGTCCATGGCTGTACTTTTGTTCGTATTTCAATAAAACCTGCTTTTTGGATTGCTCACACTGCCTTGTCATCTTACACCACTTTAGCAGGCCATTTTATTTCCTTTTCCTTTGTCTTCCAACAAAAATGAAGAGAAAAATAACCTGTTTATAGCATCTCTCTAATCCTATAAGCAGCCCTGTCTGCTCTCAAGAATTCCATCGTCTCAGAATGGTAGATTATATTACCTCCAGCACCGACTGGTGAATTCTAGATTGTAGTGAGATTGGTGTGATTGAGCTGTGTATGCCTTTAACAAGGCGGTGCATTGAAGAATAAATCTGATTTAAGGAGGTAATTGATCCAGTCTAGCAAGAGGAAAATGAGCCCCCAGTAGTGGCAACCTAGAACAGCACAAATAGATTTTAGGCTGTAGGTAACATTTCCAGTGCTTAAATTACTTAAGAGCCTTTGGCCTTGTTGGTGTGGGCAAATATTTTTTGGTTTAAGTGAATGGTTAAAATTCAGACTTTCTAGCTGCATGGGTCTGATGCTCGTGGACATTGAGTTCAGTATCCAAAGGGCCTTGGTTTGGTTTATATCAATTGAGGAAGGGGTTTAAGCTAAACCACCCCCAGTAACCCACTCTTCTACTGGAATAAGAGTGCCCCTGCAGGGGCGTTCACCACTGGCATCACTATTCCCAAACAGCTGCATTGACCTGAGTTCCAGTCATGCCCATCACTCATTTCTCAGTTTCCAATGCAAACAATATTAGGAAATACAAAATTAAGATTTAAACATAAATTCCATTGTCTCATAAAACAGCAAGACTCCTAATTTATTCTGTCACAAAACCAACCCCACCCCCTGAGCCTTAGCTTGAACCAAATTACCAATTCTAATGAACGTGATGTTGAGTCGGAAGTGCACTAGCTACTGCATCTGTCAGTATCTTCCTCAGTTTGTATAACTTATGGTAAAGTAATAACACAGACACTGACCTTACATGTAAACAAAATACCAATCACAATGACTAACCTAATCTTCAGCCTTGGCAGTCTGCAAAGCACATCAGTCAGTTTCATGGTATTCCCTTGATAGCCAAGACCTAAATCCCATTTTCAAAAGTGAATGAGAAACTTGAGTCTAAGCTCAGTGAAAATCAAAGGAGTTCACCATCCTAAGTCAGTTATTGAAAATATGAACCTGTTACCAGTTTAGTTTAAACAGAGATTGTTCCTTGAACACTTGTCTGTAATTCTTCACACTTTTCTTTTGGAAGCTATTTCTAAAATCTTTTATGAATGAAAGAAAAAATCCCCATCATTTTGAAGCCTGTGACACACAATTTAAAACAGAAGGACATCATCAGCTAGGGGAAACTGTCAGAACTCTACATTGGAGCGATGGCAATCTATGTCAGCAGCCAGCTGTGGCCGAGAGCTAACAAAGAAGGTAACTTAAACCTGGCTGTGCAAAGGCTTATCTAAATGTGCTTCGCTGTAGTCACGTGTGGTCCCATTGAATGGGACTCTGCACATAGCATTAAATACATGTTTGCAGGACGCAGGCTTACAAGTCAGCCGTGCATGTCACACGAGTTTGGCTTTCAGAAGCAGAGAACTTTTACATTGGGATAGGTTTGTTCTGTTGCTGTTTGGTGCTGTGCCCTTAGAACTTGAGCTGAAGCGAGTTTGAATAGTCCCTAGGACAATTCCGCTTTGGGAAGGTTCTTTAAGAAAGTGTTAAGTTCCCTGGTGCTGCGGTGCATTAGCTCTGCTGTCTTTGCTTTGATCACATTTTTTAGCTATCAGTTTAAAATAGTCTCAACATTGTGTTTTGGGTATTGCAAAGGGAAACAAACACTTCAAGCACCTGCCAGAATTAATCCAGGTAAAAATGTCTGATTTGGGGAGGTGGGGGAATAAACTTTTAAATAACCCCTCCCAGGTCCCTGCAGAGCTGGGGTTCTCATAACGTGTGTGACTCCTTGTTTATCTTTGCTGCCTGTGACTACATTTTTTAAAGCACAAACGGCTCCAAGACCTGCAGCTGTGCTTGTCAGACAGGAGTTTGAAATCCCCTTTATTTATGTGCGGAGCATTTAGAGCAGCCTGGAAGCTGAGCATCCATCCCACCAGGCTGGAGAAGCATCTCAAACACTGTGGACCCCTTTATGGCACCTTAAGAAGAGGCATATTTCTGTCAATAGCTTCAGCAAATTGTCTATTTCATGTTTGGCTGTGAAATACAGACCGCCTGATGGAAACCTTATTTCAGAATGTCAACGCTGGGAGCTTTGAAGGGCAGGCAGCGTTTGCAGCCCTTGCATTCGCTCCTCTCACATGCGGCGGGCACCCCATGGGGCCGAGAGTTGCTTTTCTTTCTTTCCACGCTTTCCGAGGCGCTGTGTGGCTGGAAGGCTGCAATTGAGGCTTTGGCTGTGCAATCTCCTTCTGGGCTTTGCTTCCAGACTTGTTTAAATTGGGTTCTTTGCAGACCTGCTTTTCTCAGCCTCATGTCTGTGTTTCAGCCTGAGAGGATAAAAGCATTTAGCCACTACCCACTCCACTGTGGAGCGAATAATCCCCACGAAGCCCTGCAGGTACGGGGAGGGTGGCAGGTATACTTCTTAATTGCAAAAATAAAGTACCGACCCAACTGTTAATTTGGCATTTTATCTGTAATCAGCGAGCGCTAGGGCAGGCCTGTTCCTGAGGTAAGCTGCAGCTGATGGCAGAAGGGCAAGCTAGGGGCCTTATCCTGTTACTGCGGATACAACGAGCCGGGGGGAACAGTTTAAGCTCTGGGGTGGATGTTGCCCAGTGAGCTGAGCCAAGGTCAGATTCCAAGGCTGGGTGGCTGGCTGGAGTCACTAGGTTTGGGGATGGCAGGATGAGTTTTAGAGTGCCTGGTTTGTTTCTGGGTCCCTGGGGGACTCCCCATTCACTTTGGCTTGGGAGGGCGGCGAGGTGGCAATTACCCCTCAAGATGCTGTCCTGGTAGGCATGGCCCTGTGGCATTGTGGGAGACAGGACAGGAGTGACCTCTGGAGGGAGGGTTTGAGCCCACCCCTTGCACTAGTGACCCCTCCCCAGCCACGGCAGAGTGCAGCCCACCCTGTGGGCGTAAGGGGGAGCTGGGATCTGCGTGCCCCTGCGCAGCAGCCTCCCTCAGGGCAAAGCACCCCTGGCTCCTGACGTGGGTAGAAAGCTGGCTAGATTGTCGGGCTCAACGGGTAGTGATCAATGGCTCCATGTCTAGTTGGCAGCCGGTGTCAAGTGGAGTGCCCCAAGGGTCGGTCCTGGGGCCGGTTTTGTTCAATATCTTCATAAATGATCTGGAGGATGGTGTGGATTGCACTCTCAGCAAATTTGCGGATGATACTAAACTGGGAGGAGTGGTAGATACGCTGGAGGGGAGGGATAGGATACAGAAGGACCTAGACAAATTGGAGGATTGGGCCAAAAGAAATCTGATGAGGTTCAATAAGGATAAGTGCAGCGTCCTGCACTTAGGACGGAAGAACCCAATGCACAGCTACAGACTAGGGACCGAATGGCTAGGCAGCAGTTCTGTGGAAAAGGACCTAGGGGTGACAGTGGACGAGAAGCTGGATATGAGTCAGCAGTGTGCCCTTGTTGCCAAGAAGGCCAATGGCATTTTGGGAAGTATAAGTAGGGGCATAGCGAACAGATCGAGGGACGAGATCGTTCCCCTCTATTCGACATTGGTGAGGCCTCATCTGGAGTACTGTGTCCAGTTTTGGGCCCCACACTTCAAGAAGGATGTGGATAAATTGGAGAGAGTCCAGCGAAGGGCAACAAAAATGATTAGGGGTCTGGAACACATGAGTTATGAGGAGAGGCTGAGGGAGCTGGGATTGTTTAGCCTGCAGAAGAGAAGAATGAGGGGGGATTTGATAGCTGCTTTCAACTACCTGAAAGGGGGTTCCAAAGAGGATGGCTCTAGACTGTTCTCAATGGTAGCAGATGACAGAACGAGGAGTAATGGTCTCAAGTTGCAGTGGGGGAGGTTTAGATTGGATATTAGGAAAAACTTTTTCACTAAGAGGGTGGTGAAACAGTGGAATGCGTTACCTAGGGAGGTGGTAGAATCTCCTTCCTTAGAGGTTTTTAAGGTCAGGCTTGACAAAGCCCTGGCTGGGATGATTTAACTGGGAATTGGTCCTGCTTCGAGCAGGGGGTTGGACTAGATGACCTTCTGGGGTCCCTTCCAACCCTGATATTCTATGATTCTATGATTCTATGAAATGGCCTGGCTCCTCAGCCTCAGGCACTGTGCAGCCTGTCCCACCCCAGCCCTTTAACACCAGCCATGGTCCTTGCCCCAAGGACAGCACAGTCTGGCATGGCCAAGAGAGGGGGAAGGGGAGAAGACAAAGAGCCCCCTGCTCTTCCTCCCCCCCCAGTCTCAGGGCTAGTCTACACTGGCACTGCTGTGGCAGCGCTTTAACGTGGCTTGTGTGGTCACGGCACAGCGGTGGGGCTCCCAGCGCTCTAAAAAACCCACCTCCACGAGGGGAATAGCTCCCAGCGCTGGGGCCTTGTCTACACGGGCACTTTGCAGCGCTGAAACTTGCTGTGCTCAGGGGGGTGTTTTTTTACACCCCGGAGTGAGCAAGTTGCCGTGCTGTAAAGTGCCCGTGTAGACCAGCCCTCACCCTCTTCTGCCGAGTAGCAGGGCCCCGCGCCAGCTGAGCCTTTCTGGAAACCAGGAGGATGGTGGCGTAGTTCATCTTAACCTCGGAGGATGGGACAAGAAGCCATGGGCTTAAATTGCAGCAAGGGAGGTTTAGGTTGGACGTTAGGAAAAACTTCCTACCTGTTAGGGTGGTGAAGCACTGGAATAAATTGCCTAGGGAGGTGGTGGAATCTCCATCATTGGGGATTTTTAAGAGCAGGTTGGACAAACCCCTGTCAGGGATGGTCTAGATAATATTTAGTCCTGCCATGAGTGCAGGGGACTGGACTAGACGACCTCTCAAGGTCCCTTCCAGTCCTACGCTTCTATGATGTTCATCAAAATAAGAGACTCAAACATTTTGCCTCCAAAAAAGGCTACAATAAGTTATAATGCCATTTGTTTTGCCGAATGACTCTGTTTTAATATGACAGGTTTCAGAGTAACGGCCGTGTTAGTCTGTATTCGCAAAAAGAAAAGGAGTACTTGTGGCACCTTAGAGACTAACCAATTTATTTGAGCATGAGCTTTCGTGAGCTACAGCTCACTTCATCAGATGCATACCGTGGAAACTGCAGCAGACTTTATATACACACAGAGAATATGAAACAATACCTCCTCCCACCCCACTGTCCTGCTGGTAATAGCTTATCTAAAGTGATCATCAGGTTGGGCCATTTCCAGCACAAATCTAGGTTTTCTCACCCTCCACCCCCCACACAAATTCACTCTCCTGCTGGTGATAGCCCATCTAAAGTGACAATTGTTAGTCTGTATTCGCAAAAAAGATGGATTTGTGCTGGAAATGGCCCAACCTGATGATCACTTTAGATAAGCTATTACCAGCAGGACAGTGGGGTGGGAGGAGGTATTGTTTCATATTCTCTGTGTGTATATAAAGTCTGAGGCAGTTTCCACAGTATGCATCTGATGAAGTGAGCTGTAGCTCACGAAAGCTCATGCTCAAATAAATTGGTTAGTCTCTAAGGTGCCACAAGTACTCCTTTTCTTTCTGTTTTAATATAAACACTTGTTTTGATTTTGTTCTTGTGTTTCATCAAAAAATTTTCATCTTGAAAATAAATGCTTAAGCCAGGGCCTCTGCAAAGCAAACCGGGCTGCTGGGGCAGCAGATGGCGCTGGAGAGCTGGTATAGGGAATCCCTTTGTCAAGTCTCCCTTGCCTTCTTCAGGGGTGGGAGGGCAGGTGGTCAAGTGATTAGAGCAGAGGGACAGCGAATCAGATCTTCAGGACTCTGTTCCCAACTCTGGGGTGGAAGTGGGGTCTAGTGATTACAGCAGGAAGGGGGAGGGGCTGAGAGCCAGGACTCCTGGGTTCTATTTCCTGGCTCTGTTGCCTGGGGAGGTGAACACGGCTTCCCACATCAATAACAACATGGCTCTACAGAGTGCACTGAGCACCCCATCACCGCCACCCTGGAACGGGTGCCCGAGGGATTGTCTGCCAGGCTCAGGGGGGCTCCAAACCCCAGTGCCCCCACCACCACCACCAGAACCTGCATTTCCAGGTGCCAGGCATGCCTGGAAACCTAACTCTCCCTGGGCCAGGAGCCTCGAAACATGCCAGCAAGTGATGGCACCCAGGCCAGCTGGGAGAGGCTGGAAAAACTGGCTGACTCAGAGAGGAGATGGATGAAATGGGACCTGCACTGACCCAGCCCCTGCCTTGTTCTGCCCCCACCGCCATCCTGCTTTGGCAGGGCAGCACAGGGAATGGGGCTGGCAGTGCAAGGGGGCAGCAGTGGGTTGGGGGTAGCAGTAGCAGGGTGGAGGGGCTGCAGTGCAGCAGTGACTCCGGGACGAGCCCACGTCCTGGGCTGGCTCCCGATGGGGCTGGCTCTAAGGAGTTTTCTCCAGGCTGCAGGCCATGGGGCTGGGCATCCTGCTGGAGAGGGAGAGGGGGGTTCCCTTGGCATCGCTCAGGGTCTCTCCCAGCCCTGCAGGTCTGGGCCATTGTGAGGCAGGCAGCCCAGGGGACCCCCTCCCAGTGGCTGGGCTTTGGTGAAGCATGTGGGAGGGCAGGGCTGGGGGCTTTCTCTGGGGTAGAGCAGTCACATAAACACCTGCCCCAGGGGATGCTTGGAGGCTGCTATCTCCTGGGGGGAGTGGGAAGGGGGCTGTCCCTGTCCCAGTGCCCTGGAGCTGCCAGTCACTACAGCTATACTGATCCCCTAAAGATGAGGTGGGAGCCCATCCCCCACAAGCTGCAGACGTAACTAAAAACCGCTTAAGAAGTGCTCCTGTCTCCAGCACTCAGACACCCAGCTCCCAATGGGGTCCAAACCCCAAATAAATCTGTTTTACCCTGTATAAAGCTTATACAGGGTAAACTCATAAATTGTTCGTCCTCTATAACACTGATCGAGAGATACGCTCAGCTGTTTGCCCCCCAGGTATGAATACTTACTCTGGGTTAATAAGTAAAAAGTGATTCTATTAAATAAAAAAAGTAGGATTTAAGTGGTTCCAAGTAGTAACAGACAGAACAAAGTAAATTCCCAAGCAAAATAAAATAAAACGTAAGTCTAAGCCTAATACAGTAGAAAACTGAATATAGATAAAATCTCACCCTCAGAGATGTTTCAATAAGCTTCTTTCACAGACTGGACACCTTCCTAGTCTGGGCACAATCCTTTCCCCTGGTACAGTCCTTGTTTCAGCTCAGGTGGCAGCTAGGGGATTTCTCATGACTGCAGCCTCCTTTGTTCTGTTCCACCCCCTTATACATCTTTTGCACAAGGCGGGAATCCTTTGTCCCTCTCTGGGTTCCCACCCGTCCTAAATGGAAAAGCACCAGGTTAAAGATGGATTCCAGTTCAGGTGACATGATCACATGTCACTGTAAGATTTCATTACCCACTTGCTAGCACACGTACACAGGAAGACTTACAAGTAAACAGAGCCATTTACAACCAATTGTCCTGGTTAATGGGAGCCATCAAGATTCCAAGCCACCGTTAATGGCCCACACTTTGCGTAATTACAAATAGGACCTCAGAGTTATATTTCATATTTCTAGTTTCAGATACAAGAATGATACATTTATACACATTGGATGAACACACACAGTAGATTATAAGCTTTGTAATGATACCTTACAAGAGACCTTTTGAATGAAGCATATTCCAGTTACATCATAGTCACGCTTATTAGCATATTTTCATAACATCATATGAGTGCACCGTCACAGTTAGCAAATGGTGGAATGGGCCAGGAGAGGTAAAGTGGCCTGTTAACATAGGACAAAGAGGGGGGGCTAGTGGTTAAGGCTCAATTCCTAACGGCTAGACACTGAAAATCATGGGCTGATCAGACACTGGTTCTCCGACTTATTACAACCACCTGTAACCCACCAGCCCCCTTGTTCTCCTGCCCCTGCAGCGGTGTTAACGCACCACCACACCTCACATGGTCACTTACAACATGTGCTAACTCCTTACGCTGAACAATCTGTGCACTTGCCCATTGCTGTGAGCTGGGAGAACTTCACACCTGAAGAAGGGCTTGGTGTGGCTCTGAAGCTCTCTCTCTCCAGCAGAAGTTGGTCCAATGAAAGAGATCCCCCCTGCCCCCCCTCTGTATGCTGGGACCCACTTGGCTACAGCTACACTGCAAACACTAAGACCCCTGGGCATAGACAGCTGCCCCTTGCCCATTGGCTGTCTGTGAGGGTGCCATGGGGGGAGAGGTAGTCTCCTCCCACCCATTGGGTTCCACTGCACCATGCACCTACCTGGCCTGGACTGGGGACATCAGCTGTAAGTTCAGCCCTGTGCTTCCCTAGCCAAGCTGGTTGCAGCACCATGGAGGCAGGTAGCTTGGTACTGCCAACCCAGTCACCTCTACTGCCCACCTCATTCTTCCACACAAGCCCACAACACCAACTGGCTACAAGACAATCCTTGAGCAACACGGTGAAGACAACCTCTCTCCTCTACTACAACCCCCAGCTTTGTAGCTCTACTACAACCGAGCATCCCTCCCAGCTCAGCCCAGCCCAACCCTCTGTTGCCCCCCACCATCCCCCGCAGCACGACCCTCCATCACCCTCCCAGCTCAGCCCAACCGTCCGTCACCCCCCGACTATCCCTCCCAGCTCAGCCCAGCCCGACCCTCCATCACCCTCCCAGCATCCCTCCCAGCTCAGCCCAGCCCGACCCTCCATCACCCCCCACCATCCCTCCCAGCCCGACCCTCCATCACCCTTGCAGCATCCTCCCAGCTCAGCCCAGACCTACCCTCCATCACCCACCCAGCGTCCCTCCCAGCTCAGCCCAGCCCAGCCCAACCCTCCATCACCCCCCAGCATCCCTCCCAGCTCAGCCCAGACCTACCCTCCATCACCCCCCCACCATCCCTCCCACTTCAGCCCAGCCCAATCCTCCGTCACCTCCCATCCCTCCCAGCTCAGCCCAGTCTGACCCTCCGTCGTCCCTCCACCATCCCTCCCAGCTCAGCCCAGTCTGACCCTCCATCACCCCCCCACCATCCGTCCCAGCCTGACACTCCACCACCCTCCCAGCATCCCTCCCAGCTCAGCCCAGCCAGACCCTCCGTCACCCCCCAGCATCCTCCCAGCTCAGCCCAGGCTGACCCTCTGTAGCCCCCCAGCATCCCTCCCAGGCTGACCCCTCCATGGCCTGCCTACAAGCCCCACTCACAGGGCATCTGAGTGCAGGAGGTGGCTTAAGAGCAGAGAGGTGCCTCCCCACTGGCACAGGCGCTGATCCCCCCAGGGGCTGCCCCCCCCAGCCCAGTGCCCTGGGGCCGAGGTGTCACTCAAAGCTGAGCAGAGCGCCAGGCCCAGATTCAGATTGTGACCCAAACAGCTTCCCAGGGGGAAGGGCAGCGGCGACCCTGCCCCAGCGGAGAGTGACCCCGTTCCCCACACTCTGCTATCATGGCCACAGGCCGCGGCTCCTTCTCCCCATGGCTGTGGCTCTGCCCTTCTCGCCATGACCCCGGGGCTCCCTGCTAGCGCAGGGTCCTGGGGTGTCTGTCGTAGGAAAGGGGCTCACAGGCCTTTCTGCGCTGGCAGTTTCAGGCCTCGGTAGCCCAGTGGCGCTGCTGCCCCAGCACAGACAGGCGGAGCTGCCCCAAGTTGCAGTTGGCACTGGGCCATGCCCCGCCGGCTGCAAAGGGCAGGTCCCCGCAGCACACCTAGCGCAGCTGTGCACCAGGGAGTGGGCGGGTTGTTTCGCTGCACGGTGATGCCAGGATGGTGCATTGAACTGGATAAAACCCACAGCGACAACAGTCAGCTTGTGGGCTCTGGGGAGGAAGGCAGAGGTGGCTCTTTGAGCCCTGCTGTAGGGCGCACCCAAACCCAGCACCACTCCCATCCTGCCAGCTTTGGGTAAGGTGGCCCCCATACCTCCAGTGCCTGGGCCCCTCAGGGGCTTCAGTGCCTTTATCCTCACAATCCTCCCCCAACTGCAGGGCCACTACCCTCATCATGTGAGGGAAACTGAGGCATGGGAAACTAAGGGCTGGATTTAGGCACCAAAGTCCCACTGAACCCCAGGAGTTCAGCACCTACATACCTGTGGAAGCCTGGCCTGAAGGGCAGTGCCAGGGCACGGCTCCCCAGGGACTGCACAGAGCTCAGCAGGGACAAGTTTTTCCCTGCCCCGTGGACTCACCAGCGAAGCTTTGGGGCAGGTTCTTGTATCTGCACTGGCCAGGTGAGTCCCATGGCTCCCTGAACGGGCAGGACCCCTGTGCAGCCAGCAGGAGGCAGCGCAGCACCTGGGAGCTGCACGTGGCTCTGTGGGCAGGGCCTGTGCACTGCACGGGGGAACAATCCCCTCTGCAGCCAGCCAGAGCAGCCAGTGGCCTGGGCAGGGGGGATTCTGCACCCCTGGGGGCGGAGGGGCAGCTCATGGAGGGGGGGTAATCCGGGGGAAGGGGGGGGGGGCTCTGGAGCCATGTTTGGCCCAAACAATGCCTCAGTAAGGAGATTAACTTGAGGGTTCCCCAAGCTAAACCAAGCCCCGCCACAGCTGTACCCTGTGCCCCACCCGCCTGCAGATGGGGCTGGCTGGTGCAGAGGGACCTCTCTCTCCTGGAGGGTGACACAGCATCAGTGATCTCCAGCGGCTGCCTCTCAGGGCCCCAGCACGGTGCCTGCTGCTCCCATCCCGGCCAGCTCCTGACGGCTGTCACAGGGTGAATCACGCCCTGAGCCTGCAGCCAGTGGAAGTGACTCTGAGGAAACAGACCAGCGGCCTCCAGCTTCCAGCCCATCAGCTCCCCACTCCCCCAGGCCACGTGCCCCACGTCCAGGCTGCCACATGCCCCATGGCCACGCTGCCCATGCTGGCACCAAGGGGTCAACCTGCCCCACCTGCCGACAGGCAGGGTGCAGGGGCATGGCGCTCTTTGGCCTGAGACCCGAGCTAATTCTGTGGAGGACCAGAGCTCAGGCCTGGTGCCATTCAGCCTCCTGGGCTGGCTCTAAGCACTTTCACTAGCCCGTGCCTCAGTTTGCCCTGTTGCTAAATGGGGGTGACAATCCTGACTCCAGTCCTGTGTGAGAAGGACTGTTACGCACACAATTCTCCGTTACTCACACACTCTAGGGGCACCAACCTGTACCCAGTTCCTAGGGCTCAGGCATAACCTCGCGCTCTAGGGCACCCACCGTTACCTTTCCGTGGGCTCAGGGCATAACCTCACACTCTGCAGGTTTGTGGGGTCTTTTACCAGTGAAAGAACCTTTCCCAGGAATACCCTTAGCCTCTATTTATTGACAGTCACCAAAACAGAATGCACCTGCTCCGCATACAATGCTCACCACTCACCACTCCCAATAAGGCAGCTGACCTTTTCTTGATTGCCAGCCAGGGTCAGGTCATCTGGGGGACTCCAGCTTCCGCATGATGTGATTCCAGGGACCTCAGTCCCTGGAAGAATCATGGAGCAGGTCCTCAAAGAATCAATCCTGAAGCACTTGCATGAGAGGAAAGTGATCAGGAACAGCCAGCATGGATTCACCAAGGAAAGGTCATGTCTGACTAATCTAATCGCCTTTTATGATGAGATTACTGGTTCTGTGGATGAAGGGAAAGCAGTGGATGTATTGTTTCTTGACTTTAGCAAAGCTTTTGACACGGTCTCCCATAGTATTCTTGTCAGCAAGTTAAGGAAGTATGGGCTGGATGAATGCACTATAAGGTGGGTAGAAAGCTGGCTAGATTGTCGGGCTCAACGGGTAGTGATCAATGGCTCCATGTCTAGTTGGCAGCCGGTATCAAGTGGAGTACCCCAAGGGTCGGTCCTGGGGCCGGTTTTGTTCAATATCTTCATAAATGATCTGGAGGATGGTGTGGATTGCACTCTCAGCAAATTTGCGGATGATACTAAACTGGGAGGAGCGGTAGATACGCTGGAGGGGAGGGATAGGATACAGAAGGACCTAGACAAATTGGAGGATTGAGCCAAAAGAAATCTGATGAGGTTCAATAAGGATAAGTGCAGGGTCCTGCACTTAGGACGGAAGAACCCAATGCACAGCTACAGACTAGGGACCGAATGGCTAGGCAGCAGTTCTGCGGAAAAGGACCTAGGGGTGACAGTGGACGAGAAGCTGGATATGAGTCAGCAGTGTGCCCTTGTTGCCAAGAAGGCCAATGGCATTTTGGGATGTATTAGTAGGGGCATAGCGATCAGATCGAGGGACGTGATCGTTCCCCTCTATTCGACATTGGTGAGGCCTCATCTGGAGTACTGTGTCCAGTTTTGGGCCCCACACTTCAAGAAGGATGTGGATAAATTGGAGAGAGTCCAGCGAAGGGCAACAAAAATGATTAGGGGACTGGAACACATGAGTTATGAGGAGAGGCTGAGGGAGCTGGGATTGTTTAGCCTGCAGAAGAGAAGAATGAGGGGGGATTTGATAGCTGCTTTCAACTACCTGAAAGGGGGTTCCAAAGAGGATGGCTCTAGACTGTTCTCAATGGTAGCAGATGACAGAACGAGGAGTAATGGTCTCAAGTTGCAGTGGGGGAGGTTTAGATTGGATATTAGGAAAAACTTTTTCACTAAGAGGGTGGTGAAACAGTGGAACGCGTTACCTAGGGAGGTGGTAGAATCTCCTTCCTTAGAGGTTTTTAAGGTCAGGCTTGACAAAGCCCTGGCTGGGATGATTTAACTGGGAATTGGTCCTGCTTGGAGCAGGGGGTTGGACTAGATGACCTTCTGGGGTCCCTTCCAACCCTGATATTCTATGATTCTATGATTGTATGATTCGCAGGTGTTGAGGTCTGGCAGCTCTGACCTTGGGGCTGTGTCCTGGAGTTGGTTCCAAAGAACTTCCTTTTGGACCCACCTTTACATAGTGAAACTTGAGTCTTGCTTAGCTCTACCTTAACCATCATTTTACTAAAATATTAGAAAACAATTTTCTAACTAATCCTAGCACATTGCAAAACAATTCTTTAACCAGTCATACCCCAGCACCTTAATTGATTGACACCATCGCTCGCTCTCCCCCACCCTCACTCACTTTCACCAGGCCGGGGCAGGGGGTTGGGGGAGTGGGGATGAGGGCTCCGGTTGGGGGTGCAGCCTTTGGGGTGGGACTGGGGATGAGGGGTTCAGGGGCTCTGGGCTGGGGCCAAGGGGTTCGGAGGACGGGACGGGGCTCAGAGCTAGGGCAGGGGGTTGGGGTGCGGGGTGTGTGTGCGCGGGCAGTGCTTACCTCAGGCAGCTCCTGGAAGTGGCCGGCATGTTCCTGCGGCTCCTAGATGGAAGTGTGGCCAGGCAGCTCTACAGACTTTCTCCGGCTTCAGGCTCTGCCCCCACCGCTCCCATTGGCCACCGTTCCCGGCCAATGGGAGCTATGGAGCTGATGCTCAGGGTGAGGGCAGTGCACAGAGACCCCTTGGCTGCCCCTGTGCCTAGGAGCTGGACATGCCGGCCGCTTCCCAGGATCCACGCAGAGCCAGGGCAGGTAGGGAGCCTGCCTTAGCCCTGCTGTGCTGCTGACCGGACTTTTAGTGTCCCAGTCAGCAGTGCTGACCGGTGCCGCCAGGGTCCCTTTTCGACCGGGAGTTCAGGTTGCAAACCGGACACCTGGCAACCCTAGTTCTGTCCCGGCTCTGGGAGGGAAGCAGGGTCTGGGGGTTAGAGCAGGGGGGCTGGGCATCAGGACTCCTGGGTTCTCTCACCAGCTCTGTCCTCCCCCAGCTGACTCACTCAGCTTCCGGGGGTGAGGGCCTCTGAGGTGTGGCCCAAAAGACGCAGAGGCGAGCTGGTCTCAGCCCAGTTCCCCGCAGCACAGGGCTGACAGCACAGACATCCCCCACCCCCAGCAGAGCCAGAGGGCACAGAAATGCAGCCAGAGCAGAGCTCCGAGCTTCTCCCTCGCCCTGGCACCTGGCGCCAGCTGGGGCACTCACTGGCTCCTCTTGCAGCTTGTTCAATGGCCTGGTCACCTGGCGGATGGGGGGTCCTCGATAGGGATGCAGTACACAGGGGCGGGGGGGAATGATTCACTGACTGACATGGAACAACTGACCCACACGCTTCCTCCCTGCACCCACCCAACTGATCCACTGCACTGACCCACACGCTTCCTCCTCCTTGACCCACATGCTTCCTCCCTGCGCCCATCCCACTGACCAACGCACCTCCTCCTCCCTGCCCCACCCTACTGACCCACATGCCTCCTTGCCCCAACCACAGCCCCACTCCCCCCTTACTCTTCATGCCCCCCACCCACGACCGCAGTTCCACCCCCTTCTCACCCCTCATTTCCCCCACCCCACCTCCTTACCCCCTGCCCCCATCCCACTGCCTCACCCTGCCCCCTCACTTCTTCCAGTTTCTCAAGTCAGACTAAAATTAAAAGCACATGGTGGAAAAAGGGAGGTCGCTGACGGGTCTGACTCCCTGGAGCTGGGGGGACGGGCCTGGGGTAGGGGGCTGATGCAGGGGGCAGACAGAGAAGGCAAACAGGAGACTCTTTACTGAGCTGTTCCCAGGACCTTCTGGGGGGCGCTCCAGGCTGGACACTCCAGGAGGGAGCTGCTGGTGCTGGGAGGGGCCTTTGTTTTGGGGGTTGGGGCTGGTGAAAGGTGCTGGGGTTGCAGCCTGTTCAAACTAGGGGCTGCAGCTGTCCTGCTGCATCCCCTTTGCTAGCCCGCCCAGCGAGTGCCAAGGGGGTGGGTGTTTGTCTCAGCACAGGTCTGGGAGCCAGGAGCACCGAACACTGGCTCAGGCACCCACTGGGCCAGGCCCTCACCTGCTCTGTGCCTCAGTTTCCCCCTCTGTGAAATGGGGATGATGACATCCATCACATGGGGGAGCCATGTGCTAAGCATCATCTGGGTGGCCCAGCTACATCGGCCTAGCAGGCAGAAGCCTGGGAGTCAGGACACCTGGGTTCTATGCCTGGCTCTGACCTGCTGCTGGGGAAGAGGGCCGAGGGGTTCGTAGTGTGGGAGGGGGTCTCCAGGCTGGGGAAGGGGGTGAGGGCTCCGGCTGCGGGGGGTGTGGGCTCTGGGGTGGGGCTGGGGATGAGGGGTTTGGGGTGCAGGCAGGGGCTATGTGCTGGAGCCAAAGGGTTTGAAGTGCTGGACTGGGCTCAGGGCTGAGGCAGGGAGTGGGGTGCGGAAGGAGGGGGTGTGGTCACTCCCCTTCCCTATGCTTGTTTCCCTCCCCCTTGGTCTAGGAGCTCGCCTCTGCAGCGGCACCCGAAGAAGGATGATGAGACCCACCCAGCTCATGGCACCTATCAGCCAGTGCAGTGTCGCTGATCGCTCCTAGCCAGGGCTGGCTTTGATGCAGCAGCCTGGGGACGGTGCCCCATCCTAGCTGGGCAGGGCTCATGCCCTCCTTGCCTGGCCAATCCCATTGGGCTCCCCTTGAATATGTCCAGGACGCGATGGCTGCAGCCCTGCAGCCGCTGTACAGCCATGGGCACAGTAGGCCTGTGTGTGGGTGTTTGTCTGGCTCCAGGGCTGGGGAGGGAGGAGGAGACCCGGGAAAGAGCAGCAGCAAGCCGTTCGCTGAGTAGACAGGACTAGGCTGGAAGCTCCAGGCACGTTCCCAGCTCCGCGGAGAGGGACGTCAAGGCTGGCTGGACTGGGTCTGCGCTTTCCTCCGAGCCAGGCTCCGGGCAAAGCGTTGGTGACTGGGAGACCCAGCGTGTGCGTGATTACCCCAAACCTTCCTGCAGGCGCCGGGGAACTGGATGGCACCTGGAAAGACCGTGGAGGTGTTTCCTTTGGGCCAGCCATGGGGCTGGGGCTGCTTTGCAGCCGAGGGCGGTGGGGGGGCTGTGTGGGGGCTCCTGCATGGGCCCTGCTGCCCGCCAGGGGACGGACGGCTGGGCCTGCACACGGGGCCTGGGTTTATACCTGGCACAGACACAAGGGCTAGCGCCTCACAGCAGCTCATGAGGATCTGACGGGCTCCATCCCCAGCCGCGCCCTGATGTGGCCCAGCTCTGTGCCTCAGTTTCCCCCTCTGTAGAACAGGAGGATAGCGACACCAACCCTCCAGCTATCCCGCTGCAGGACTGGGCCCTTGGTGGCATGGTTCTGGAGGATAGCTTCATGCAGCCAGGGAAGGCTGGCATCAAGCTGTCTGTGTTTTCAAAGGCCCTCCAGCTCCCTCCCCTCCCCCTGCACTCTGGTGCGGATTACAGGGATCCCGGTGCGGTTTTTTATTGGGAACGCTTCCCAGCTGCTGCTCCAGGCCCAGAACACGGTGTGTTCACTTTCAAAGCTCGCATTACGTCTGTTAGCCTTTTACAAGGCCAAGACAATAGCTGGGGACGCAGCCAGGGCTGGAGCTCTCCTCCATCTTCCTTTCCCGGTGTGCCAACCAGCCGGCTGCACCGTGCCACAGCCAGCAAGTTCCTTTCCCTTAACGCTCAGTGGAAACCCTTCCTGCTGCCCCTTGCCAGCCACGCCAGCGTCACTCCCACAGACCCTGGTCGTCAGCGGGTGGGGATCAAACCTGGGGCCTCTGGAGCTTAGTGCATGACTCTATCGCATGAGCTAAAAGCCCCCTGGCTGGGAGCGACGGCTGCAGAGCAGACTCATCTTATCTCTCTCTCGAATGGTCTTGGTGCCACTCGATGGGACACAACACCACACCCAGAAGGTGCGTGGGTTACATCAGCTGGCGGAGGAGTAACTTTATGTCGAGCGTCAGATCCCCGTCTTGGGCTTTGATTGATTGGGGAGGGGAGTCCCCAGGCATGCTGGGGTGGCTGGGAGGAAATCGAAAGGAGCTGTTTGTGCTGAATTGCCCCCCCCCCACCGTCACCCCACATTCTCCATCACAAACCCCGGGGCAGCAGCAGCTTCCAGTACACTGGGCTCCCCACAGCTCCCACCGGGGCAGACCTCAGCTGGGGCAGTTTGTCCCAGCCCTGTTCAGGGGCACAGCACATTCTCCAGCCCTGTTCAAGGAGCCGTGGTCACTGACACGAGCAGTGGATCTGCCCCAGTGACTTCAGTGCAGCTGTGGGACTCAGCACTGCAGAAGAGGAGGCCCTAGGTAACTAGCAGCTGAAGCGCCAGGATGAGAACCCTGGGCCCAAAAGCCGCCCTGTATGACGTCCCCAACCGCTATCCAGAGGAGAGCGCTTGCCCTGGCTCTGGGACTAGGGCTTTTAATCCGCTCCGGGTGGCTCCGTTCCCCAGCGGCGCAGGCTCGTTCCTACCAGAGGGGTTTATTGCATTCTCTGTTTGCCTCCCGTTAACAGCAGGCGGGAGGGAGGGAGAAGCTAGGAATTGCACACCCGCCCCGCAAGGCAGGTCGGTCTTTCCCAGAGGCTTGGGGAGAGGCTCTGCTTTCACTTTGGCCCGTTCGCTCCATCTGACGCTGTTGTGGGCCGGATGTAAACCAAGCTGGCTGGGTTTCAGTCCAACACTCATTGCAGGGCCTCTTGGAGAGGCACCATGTCCCAGGGTTAAACAGGGCGCCCTGGGGCTCCCAGCTTCCTGCACAAACAGCAAAATCTCATACCCAGTGTGACGAAGGGGGACTGTTCTTAATGTTTCCTCTAAATAGTGTGTGGTTCCTCGGTTTCCCCTAGGCAGTTCTTAAGTATCTAGGTGGTGGGGTAAGGGTGTATGATCGTTGCAGATCCCTAGAGGGCAGGTGTGTGCAGGGGTCTGGACACAGAGAATGGCCGACACCCTGTTTCCTGGCAACTGATGGCCTGGGCCCTTCCCCCCTGCAAGGTGAGAGCTAAAGGGGTTGGAGAACAAAGGAATCAGGTGCCCTCCTGGCTGGGTAAAGGGACAAAGGCCAGAGGAGGACGGGCTGGAGGGAGTTTCAGTCTGGGGCTGGCTGGGACATGGAGTGAAGGGCAGATGTGGTTGTCTGGCTCATTGCCCCCCAAAATGGACCCCCCAGCTGAAGGGTCCAGTTCTCTGCACCTACAAGCTCTGTATTAGACCATGTTCCTGTCATCTAATAAACCTTCTGTTTTACTGCGAGAACCAGCGTGGGGCGAGGGATGTGCTGGCCACGGCTTCCTGCAGCCCCCGTTGGCCTGCAGTGGGGAACCGGGGCTAGTGGGATCCGCGGTCGGCCAAACCTGCGGACGCGGCTGGTAAAGAAACTGGCCCGGCCCACCAGGGGGCTTACCCTGGGGGGCTGCGTGCCAAACGTTACCGACCCCGGTGCTACAGCAATCTCCCGTACAGCAATGGCTCTTACAAGACAGAGTAAGTTAGAACAACCCAGAGTCTAAAGCTCAGGTGTATTTGAGGATCTGGGCCAGTACTTGGCTGTTTCTATAGTAATGACCCCTGAGCAAGCAGTGTAATGTACATGCTTATCACTGAGCTTGTCCAGAGGCTGCATAGAATCATAGAATATCAGGGTTGGAAGGGACCTCAGGAGGTCATCGAGTCCAACCCCCTGCTCAAAAGCAGGACCAATCCCCAATTAAATCAGAATGACTAGATGTCCTGATGTGTAATAAAAACACTTTGAGTCATAAAAAATCAACCCAGCCTCCTTTACAGGGCCTGATCCTTCTCTCCCTTACAGCATCTGAGCAGTAGGAGAATGGCTAATACGGGCCAGTATTAGGGTTGTTGTATTCTATTTATAAAAGTATAATACTGGCCAGTATTATAGTTGCTGTATCGTGCTATAAAACAACAAAATCAATAGAAAAATAAAAAATACAAATGAATGTTTTGAATTAATTTGGGGAAAAGAATTTACAGCTCAGTACAAGGATTTAAAACATTTAAAACATTCCTTTCTTTCTCTCCAGTATTATAGTCTCTCTTGTTCTAATTTTGGGTCGCAGGAGCGAGTAGTGTAAAGGCCCTACCATCAATCAAACGTTAACCCCACCCCTTGACCCTGTAAGCCCTGCACACAGGTCACTGGAAGTCCCATCTCATGGGAGTATTACTTCCAGGGTCAAGGTGGACACATGTCCGGAAGCAAGGTGTGTCATGTGACCCCTGTAAGAACTCCTCCCACTGTCCTCTGCTGATCAGGATGGATTTTGCCCTGACAGGAACGACTCGAGAGAAGATTTGACCAATCAGGGGGAGTTCCGGGGTTTGTGTGACCCCTCTAAGAACTCCTCCCACTGCCCTATACCAATCAGGAAGGGTTTCAGCCGCTGGGAACCACCCCGAGAGGAGATTTGTCCAATTGGGGGGAATTCTGGGGCGGGGTGACCCGTCAGGAAGTGGCTCGTGTGACCCCTCTAAGAACTCCTCCCACCACCCTCTACCAATCGCGATGGGTTTTGGCCACAGAGGACAGCCCCGAAAGGAGATTCGACCAAAATAGGGTGGGTTCTGGGACGGGGTCAACCGCCCAGAAGAGGGTCGTGTGACCCCTCTAAGGACCCCTTCCAACGTCCTCTGCCAATCAGAGTGCAGCACCATCACCTCATAAGTCCCAGCGCTGGGAAGAGGAGGCCATCTCTTACCAAGAAGACATGTTTTAGAAATTGTGGAAAGGCTGAGAGGAAACGTGGACTCCTTTACCACTCCTGTGAGACCTTCAGACTTTGTTTTAGCCCCGAGGACCTTTGGAGTTGTGTGGAGAAAGCGCTACAGCAGCGACAGTTCTGAAGAGGATGAGAGAGAAGCCAAGGGGATTCCTTTGGCCCAGCCATTGATGGATATGCCAGAATCCGACCCTGAAGCCCAACGGCTCATGAGACACCCCCATGAGCATGGTGGCCTCTCGTCATCCGCCACCCTGGAGGAGGAAGGCCATCATGGCGTGGGGGAGGCACTGGCAGACAAGGTGAATGGAAAAGACGTAGCTCAGGTAAATGAATGATTAAGAAGCGACGGTCGATGATTGGGTGTAATGGGGTTAGGAACCAGGGGTTGTGTAAATCTAAAAACAAGCAGTGGGAACTTACGCTTGTTTCTTGTCTGAAAATCTCTCGACAGCTTGACGATGCCTTTCTAGAGGACCCGGAGGCCCTGGACGGCGTTGCATCAAACAGCGAAGGTGAACCAGGCCCGCCTTGTTTTTGCTCAACGCCGCTAGAAATTGTTGAAGATGACTCCGAGGAGGACGGCTATGAGGAGTTTAGGAGAGGCTTGGCATGGAACTCGCTGAGCCAGTGCCACGTCACGAGCGTAAAAATGTTATGCGGACTATTGTTCACGTTGCTGTTTATGCTGTTCTTCATCACTGTCTTAGGGAAAAGCTTTTTGAAAATGGTGAGGGCTGTGTCATAAATGCCCCAGCCCAATGCCCAGCCCAATGCACCATGCCTGTGTGACTTGGACTTCAATGGATAGAAACTGCAAGCTCTGGGGCCTGTGTGCTGAGCTGTGTTTGGAAAGCTTATTGAACACTATTATTGCCATAGGTTATGTTATGCAACATCTGTGCCTAACCCAAGAACATTTAGCGCAAGCGGTGACCTTGAGAAATGCTGTGCAATTCAGTGGAGACCCTGACCGTGTTTTAAAGAAAATGTCCAAACTGGAAGATGCCTGCTTACAGCGTTACATTGACCGTCTGGTCCACACAAAAACTGACAGAACCCTGCTTAAGAAAAAGACTATTTGTAAGAAATCTAAAAGGATTAATTGAGAGAATGATGAGGGGACAAACATGCAATATCAAACTTGGTTGCTGTACATTTTAAAAAATTGAATGAAAAGGGCTTTGTGATTATCTGTGTTTCTGTTAGAAGGTCTCTGGCCCTTAAGTGAGCTAAAAGTTTTAATGGAGATCTGGGTTTGTTTTCAAGAAGCTGTATGACTTTTAAATTGAAAAAAAATGGTTTGTGAGAACCTAGCTCTTGTGTCTTTGTGTAAAAGAGACCCATTTACAGCAACAAGCTGTGAAGTGGGAGGGGAACAAATCCTAAATATGTGTTTACAGTGTAACCCTTCTGCCCATCAGAGTTGGCAACAACAGGGTCTAGGTTCAGTTTCTAGAAGTTCCATTCCAGTAACACAATGCAAAACCAGGTCAAGCCCCCACCAGTGGGGCACTGAAGCTCCCCTACGACAAGTTGAAATCACTGAAAACTGTGTTAAGTAGTACGGGGGCCTCAGAGCTAGGACACCATGAACCCAAGGTGAATTCAGCTCTGCAGTCTGTAACCAAACTCCTAATAGAATTAAAATTCTCTCTGATATTACATAATGGAGAGAAGGTGCAATTGGTATTTGGGGCCCTCAGAATGGGGCTCACACCACTAGGCACAAACCTCCATCCTCAAACTCTCTCAATTCACTGGCTTTTGCAATCCTTGTCCCTTGCCTAGCGAGTGCTACTTAGTTGATGGTGAGTCCCTCCGTCATAAAAGGCCAAGTACAGTTCCACTGTCCTTGGTTCACATAATCAGGATAACGACACTTTATTCTTCCTGCCCCAATAACAGAGACACTGGGGATCCCACAGCAGCCAAAGTGACCGTTTGGGCTCCTGTGGGCTCATGCTAGGCGGGGTGGGTGTGCCTGTGCAAACGAGATCAGCTCCTGAAGTCCTTTTCCACAACTCACCACCAGATGTCAGGGTAGAGCTCATCCTGCCTCTGCTTACAACACGAAAACAAAACAGGGATGGTTCAGACATGTGTTTGAGTACAACAGAGTTGCCTCATCCTGTTGAACTGAATGGTTTTAACCACACCCCCACTGAATAGTGAAGGTAACTGTGATTCCTTACCCTTGTTGCTATAGGGATAAATTTGATGGGTGTGCACCATCAAAGGGAGGTGGGTGAGTGAGTTCGGATTAATATGAAATGAAATAAAACCTCAGGAATTCGCAGATGCTATTGGGCAGTTTAAATATAATCCCTGGAGTTGGCAGAACTCTACTGGACAGTTTAAAAGGACCCAGGAACTGGCAGAACTCTACTGGACAGTTTAAATATGACCCAGGAGTGGTTTTGAATGCTATGGGTCACTCTTTCTAGCAATTCAAAGCCATTAAAAGTTTAAAATACTATATTTACCAAAAAAACCCAAAACAACCAACCAAAAAACCCCACCACACACATTAATAATCAAGGTGGGCCATTTCCATCACAAATCCAGGTTTCCTTACAATGTAAGTGATCACTTTAGATAAGCTATTACCAACAGGAGAGTGGGTTTGTTTTTCTTTGGGCAGGGGGGGGAGAAAACCTGGATTTGTGCTGGAAATGGCCCACCTTGATTATCATACACATTGTAAGGAGAGTGATCACATTAGATAAGCTATTACCAGCAGGAGAGTAGGGTGTGGGGAGAGAAAACCCTTTGTAGTGATAAACACTCATTTTTTCATGGTTTGTGTGTATAAAAACATCTTCTGTATTTTCCACGGTATGCATCCGATGAAGTGAGCTGTAGCTCACGAAAGCTTATGCTCAAATAAATTGGTTAGTCGCTAAGGTGCCACAAGTACTCCTTTTCTTTTTGTGTTTTAAACTCTCTCTCTCTCTCTCTCTCTGTGTGTAAAAAAAACATAGGTGGTTTTTTTTTTAAAGTATATGGCTGCAAACTGATAGTAATGGTGTGTTTCAAACTAACAGGGTGTTTTTTTACTGTGCAAAATGTGTTTTAAACTGGATTTTAAAAGTTGATTTTAAAAGCAGTTTGGTTTTTATTTTGCAAAATGAGGTGTATTTAAAAAAAATGTTTGCGGGTTTGTTGTTTTTTGTTTTAAAGTGGTAGAAATAAACTCAAAACTCCTGTTTGTTGTGCAGCCTGAAATGGATTATTTTGTTTGAAAGCTCTGTCTTTTTAAATAGAAAAACACCCTAATGAATATTTTATTTTTAACTTTACAAGACAGTTTCATGTGATTTATAATCATCATCATCATCATCATAATATTGTCTGCTCCACCATAGGGTGAAAACATGAGAGACCCTTAGACCAGAGGGTAAAGAAGCTTAAAAGAAAAAGAAAAGAGACAGCTGAAAAGAAAAAATCCCCAGATGGATGGATGAAGCCCAGTAAATATATTGTGTTTGTGAGGTTATGAGGTTTTGTATTTTAAGTAAATACATCGGTGTGGGTGAGAAAGATGGTAAAGTTAAGTTTTGTAATATGTCCCTTCCCCCCTAATCGGGTATGTGCAGTTCTCCTGACAATGCTGTAGTCAAAGCTACAGGGACACCTCCACCAGACCAGCCAAAGAACCAGAAATCTGCTTTGAGACCTTTAACAACTCAAAACAGCACAAGAGTGCAGATGAAGCATCAGGGCAGTCCAAACCTCAATTACGTCAAAGCCAAGGACAAAACAAAAGACTCTGGTGAAAACCAACCACGCAAACACAACACCAGTTCCTCAGCGGCCACCTCCACACCAAGCCCTGAGAAAACCGTGAGTGAAAACGCCCACCTACGATGCTTCGTTCAGAAGACTGAGGGACGCTTTATCCTCGGGGGTTCTAAAAGAACGGTATTCTAAAAAAGGTTTGGGGGAAATATGATGCCTCGTTCAGAATACCGGTGAACGGTGTATCTTCAGGGGGTCTAAAAGAACGGAGGGCTGGAAAGCACATCAACAAAGCAAAAGCTTTGGTGGGTGACTTTTTGAAAAATATTTCAATTTTTGGCTCTGCGCAGGCGTGACTAGTCGTGGAAAGGGGCACCCGCAAGGATACACATCAGCTCAGGTGTAAACAAAAGGGGGGATAGCGCTTGGTGGACAAACAAATGGCTGCCAAAAAGTTCCAGGCCAGGATCGCTGTAAAAATTTTAAAAAGAGCTAAAGAGGTAATGGGGAGGGGGGACAAAAAGAGATGCCCTCGACTGGAGGCTCTCAAACTGGCATGTCTGAAAATGGGGAGGTGGAATCAGACTCTCACACAGAGTCTGGTTTAGAAAATTCCCCAGAGGGCTCTCTAGAATGATGGGTCCCCATCTTCTCCCGATGACCCTCACGGAGGCGCCTCGGAGTCTGACTCTCAAATAGCATCTGATGTAGAAGATGCCGCTGATGGTCCCGTAGAGGAACCCCCAAGTAACCCTGAAAATGCAGAGGTGTGTATGGAGAGAGTGAGAAGTTGGCAACGTGAATTACCTAGATTTGGGGGGTCGGTGTATTGTGAGGAATTTCATTTTGTCAATCTTGAGCGAATAAATTCAGCTCAGCAGGTTGTTGAAGCCATACACAGGGGGATACAGTTAGTTCTCGATGACGTTAATGGTAGGGTAGGCCCTGATGATTATGTTCAGTTACATTTAGAGAGCTGTAATTTAACTAAGCCGTTGTTTTTGGTCTGAAGAACTAGGGATGAGCTGTCTGCTGAGGATTTCTTCAATCAGACCTCAAAGCTGCCACAGAGCAATAGAGTTGCATGTCAATGGGACATTGCACCTCGTTGTGACAGCTGTAAAAAAACAGGGGTGGGGACCGCTCATAGAGTTTTAAATTCTATCCTCAGTAGTCAAATCATCCATAAAAAAGAGACAATGTTTAGTAGACCTGACTTACACGGGTACCCATCTGTGTTTTGCACGTGGACTCTTGGCTGTCATGTCCGACCATAAACCTACGGACGCAGAATCGTTAGCGGGGGTGAGAAAGTTGCATGAGAAACTGGGCTGGTCAGATCAAAAAAAGATTATGCTCAGTGACGTAGCAATGTCTGAACAGCATTTAGGAGTCAACATACAGGTGGTGCTGTATGCGGCGAAAGGGGCTTTTTTAAAACGGGGGGGCAGTTTACCCCAAGACTTATTTCATCCTGTTGCACGATGAGCATTACTAGGGGGTTCTGGTTGTGAAAAAGTTGTTTGGAGCAAAAAATTACGGTGAGTTTTGCCCCACGGTGCACAGTCACGGCCACTCTTGCAGGTCCAGCTGCTGCCTCTGCTTGAGCATAACATGCTCAGACAGCGTGGATGTGCAGCTGAGGTCTCCTCGCTGTAGACTGTATTGTCAGTCCAGAGAGCGTTTAGACAGACACATCGACTGGGCGTCGACAGAACAAGTTGAATGCCTGTCTAAAACATTGTGCGATAAGGGTCAGTCTTACGTGGACAAGTGGCACAGGTGTAAAGGGAGGCGCTATAAGCGGGGTCAGGCTTTGATCGCTGGTGATGTAGACGGTCACCTCGGTTTTATGGACAGCCTTAGAAAGCCCGAATCCTCAGAAAAGTGTATTTGTTATGATTCTGAATACACATAGGAGACTGGGTTGCACACTCCCAATTACATTTTTGCTATGTCCCTCAAGCCGGAAAAGTCCTGGGAATTTAAGGGTGATGAGTGTCTTTCTATGTTTGTTCAGACCTTTATTGGCAAAGAGTTCCGGGTCTACACGTTCCAGGCGCACAATTCCAAAGGTTACGATGCATACTTCATCATTAGACAGTTACTGAAGAAAAAGATGTGCCTAGAACTGATCACTCAGGGTAGTAAAGTAATGTGTGTAAGGTCCTGGGCATTCATTTTATAGACTCTTTAAACTTCTTGCCCATGAAGCTTGGTAAGCTCCCGCAGGTGATGGGGTTTGAAGGGTGCAAAGGGTATTTTCCACATTTTTTGAACACTTTAGAAAATCAAAATGACGTGGGGCCTATGCCCGGTGTGGAGCACTATGGTGTAGAAAGCATGATGCCCAGGGAAAAAGCAGAGTTTCTCGACTGGTAGCAGGTCCACAGGTAGGAGACGTTTGACTTGCAGAAAGAGCTCGTGTATTACTGTCAGCAGGATGTCAAAATTTTGAGACAGCCTTGTATCCTCTACAGAAAAGAGATTATGAAAAAGATGGAGAAGGGAGATCTAGTAGAGAGAGAACCTGGTAAATTCACCGAGATAAAACTGTGTATAGGTCCATTCTGGTACATAACACTGGCATCTGTCTGCATGGCTATGTACAGGTTTATGTTTTTGGAGCCTAACACGGTAGCTCTTCTCCCTCCAGACAATGATCACAGGCAGGAAAAAGATATTCGACCCCATCTGTTCAGTGGCTGTTGTATACCTCTCACAAAGAAACTATACAAATACGGCATGCTTTACAGGGTGGGGAACTACAGGTAGGCTCCTACTCTTTAGACGGTTATGCCAGTGTTGACAGGGTACACACAGCCTTAGAGTTTAACGGGTGTTCTTTTCCACGCTTGTGCCACCTGTCATTGTGAAAAAGCACAAAACCCTATGACTGGGACAACTTTTGGGTTTCTTTATTACAAGACGCAGCTCAAGACCGACTATCTGAAACAACTTGGTTTTGTAGTGAGGACTCTTTGGGAGCAAGAGTGGGAAGTGATGAAAGAAACAGACAGGGAGCTTGCAGGTTTTTTAAACTGAGCCCAGTTGCCCCAGCCTCTCGTGCCTAGGGATGCTCTTTTTGGGGGAAGGACAAACGCTATGCACCTATATTACAAACTTAACTCCAGGGAAGAAATCCACTATTATGATTTTACCAGCTTCTACCCTTTTGTAAAGAAAACCAAAGAATACCCTCTCGAACACTCTGATATAGTTTATGACAAATTTGGACCCCTTGCAAATTATTTTGGAATTGCAAAAGTTAAAGTGTACCCCACACAAGGCTTCTTTTTCCCATTGTTACCTGTCAGAGTGGGTGGCAAGCTTATGTTTCCGCTATGCCGAACCTGTGCGGAAACCGAGCAGCGGGAGATATGCATCCATACTGACGAGGAGAGGGCCATCCTGGGGACTTGGTGCACGGTGGAATTGAACACGGCCATAGCGAAGGGGTACACAGTGGCAAAAATATATGAAATCTGGCTTTTTAATGAAAAATCTGATGTACCCTGAAAAGACTTCATCAAATGACACCTCCACCAGAAACAAGAGGCTTCAGGGTACCCCAGCTGGTGCATAGACGAAGAAAAACAAAATAAGTACATGAACAATTTCTACCAGGAAGAAGGCGTGCGTTTGTGCCAACACGAGATCAGGTTTAACCCCGCTAAATGCCAAATCGCTAAACTCTTTCTAAATTCCCTCACGAGTGAGATCCCGCCAGATCAACACATCACCGAGTTTGTGTCGGCAGGCCCGAAAACATACGGGTATAAGCTGTCGGGAGGAAAAGCCTGTATGAAAGTCAAAGGTATTACCCTGAACTTGGCAAACTGTCAAAAGATCAACTTTGACAGTTTGAAAGATCTAGTCCTGGACTATTACACGGGCCTGCGAGAAAACCCCTCAAAAAAGAGAGAGGTGCAGCAGCCCTCTATCGTAAGGAACAAAAATCAGTGGTAAATAGAGACCAAAACCCTTAAGAAAACACAGAAAGTCATTTACAACAAGAGGGTCCTAGGAGAAGGGTTTAAAAACCTGCCCTACGGATTTTAAAATGGATACGAGGTGGAAACACCCCTTTTCTGCAATTCTCGCGGGGCCTAGCAACTGTGGGAAAAGTTACTTTATAAAAAATGTGTTGGATAATGCCAAACAAAACATTGTCTGTTATGCCTGAGAATATTGGATAACCTGGCTATAAAAAGCATTGCAAGATACAAATGTCTGGGCTTGTTGAAACATATTTTGAGCAAGGCTAGGCATGCCCAAGAATTTTAATGTATTTTTTACAAAATTCATTGCCATCCGGTCGTTTTGCACTAAGTCGTTAGAATACAATTTTAAAATCCGGTCAAAAGATAAACACTTGCTCCGATGATGTAAGAAAAACACTCGGTGATAGTCGCAGGCGACAGAGCGGGGGTCTTGAAATTGTCTATTGTGAAACACAATGCCTGTGGCATTTTTGTTTAAAAATTTCATAATGCTTTTAGGAAACAACATGCTCTTTGGGGGGTGCCCGTATGAGTCTAAAAGCTCTCCACGTTACACTCCGCCAGACACAAGGCAAGCCAGTGTTCACCAGGTTGGTTGTGTGGATGCGCAATACAAACCTAGGGGTCTCTGGAGACAGCTTGTCGCCAGGGAGCCAAATCACAAGGGAACACATCTAAGAAATTCTTTTTTGTGTAAGGCACCTTGATAAGACACACGAGAGCTGCACGGTGTCCATGTTCACATATAGTCAAACAGAACGTCTCTCCTCTGATTTCTCTCTATGATGTTGTCAAAAACCCCATGCACGATCAGATTGACGGTGATGGTTAAAGCCTTCCCAAAACGTATTTCTGCTCTCAGGTTCCCGGTTTTAATCAGGGAATAGCCATCGGCGCATTCCTGGTCGGGAGACAGGTCAAAGGCAAACAAGATGTAACTCTGTGGAAACTTCTCACGGTCGATTAACAGAGAACGATCTGTCATGTGTTTACCAGCGTCTGTACCAGATTCATGTATTCTCTCACGCAGCATCCTGCCTCCAAGTCTGGTTGCAGAGGCTTGGTTGGTATCTGTTCACCAGCCACATACAAGGCCACAAAATTAATATCATAATGTTTAAAATGAAAGGGATTTTTCGTGTAACTTCCACTCAAGGCATAGGACAAACCCTAGGACAAGCATTTTGGGTAACTGTCCCAAAAAACAGGTTCTCCTGGTTATTGACCCTGCTGCCCACGGGGATGCTGAATACTTTCATTCCCACGCGGTCCATGGGATATTTAGCATTTGTGGTAAGCAGGGACTCCGCGTGCCCCAGACGAACGCTCAGGGCCATCCGTACTTTCTTCACAAAAAGCGATGCTGATACAATACGCAATTTAAAGCCTTCGGCTGCACTGCCCATTAAACAGAAAGCGTCTTTACTGCGCGTCAGTTTAATTTTCACATCCACTCCATTCAACAAAAGAGACGTATCTGTTCTGATCTGTCTTTATTTCAATGCTAAAGGTATTGATGTGGTGTTTTCTGACAGGAACGTGATGAGGTTTATCGTAGGGGATGGTGACAAACTCATTGTTCCTTCCTCAGACAGGGACACAGCATAACAGGGGAACAGAAAAGTCCCCCACAAACTGGTGTTCTAGAATAACTGTGTGCAGATACAAGGACTTAACCCCCCCTGTGATGTCTGCCCAGAAGGGGAATTTTTGGACGCTGCGCTTGGGGCCCAAACTTAGAATGTTAGCTAGCTCCCTGCTGGTAGAAAACATAAAAGTAAAATCAGCGGATTTAAGGCTAACTTTTCTACCCACAGGGTCATACTTCATGACCACCTCAGGCGGTGGGGGAGGACGAGCCACGGTACTGTTCATATGATCCAATCATTCGGGTATGGACGAGTAATAACCTCGTCGTAGGATAAAACTCTAGGCCATATCTTCAAAGGTGATTTCAAAAGGGGTGTTCTTGCGGATAGTGTTCCAGCTGTGTGGGTGTTGTATTTCCACTAACCCCACCTTCCAGGCACCCGGGAGACCCAAGGGCTAAATTAGCTCTATTGTAAAGTTCGAGCTGGTGTTTTGAGGAAAAACTGCAGAGCTGGCATTGCTGGGCAAAGTCATGTCACACCTGCCGTCACTCATTTTTCTCTCCCTCAGTCTTTGCAGGAGGAATCTTTTTGTTTGTTTGTGTCTAAACGTCAGAATTGAGAAGCTTCCACCCAGCTGGTAAACTTATCGTCCCCGTCCCCCCGGCAAACCATTTCACCAGTAGCTGCTTTTTTCTCCCTTTTCCTTTCTCCGCTAGAACTTTTTCGATCCGGCAAATCCTGTCTCCTTTGGGGTTTACTTTTTGTAAATCTTCAGGGTAAAAAGATCCAGTAACTGTCTCACCCTCGTAATCTTTTAATCGGTATACAGGTCTCTGGCTCCTGGTTAAGGCTTCATCCACTATAAATATCTCATTGGTAAACGTCTGTTCACAACCTTTTTCAAAAGCTCCTTTGGTTTTAGAGAGTCTCACGTGGTCGCCTTTTCTAAAGGGGGCAACAACCGGTTTTATTTTAAAACCATCTCTATCAACCAGTTTCCATATCTTCAGAGAATTGGAAGGGTTAACATCAGCGGGTCTGGTACGTAGAATTCTGTAAAAGCTCTGGTTGTAACTCTTCATAAAGTCAGGTAACAGGTCAAGGTGGCGAAAGGCGTTATGGGCTGTAAAATATCGCCACATCCTCCGCATCTTTTTCAAGTTCTGTTAAATCGCTCCACAACCCCTGCTTTGACTTCATTATCAGTAACAAAAAGCGTTAACGCTGTGCCGTTTCAACAATCTGCTAAAAGGTCTGTTTCAAAATTCTTTCCACTGATTAGTTTGTCATTTTTGAGGCACGCGACCTTGGCTAAAAATAGCTTTAAAGGCCTTGGATACCTCACCACTCATCTTGTCTTTTAGGCCTAAGGCACAGGCATATTTGGATAGAACGTCTATCACTGTTAAGATGTACTTAAAACCGCTGTTGTGTTTGGAGAACCAGTGCATACGGACCAAATCTGCCTGCCATTGCACGTCCACATCTGAAAGAATGGTCTTGGTTCTTTTAAAATGTATTCGAGCTGGTTTGTGTAAAGTGTAAGCATCCTGGTGTGAAAGCCAAGCTCCTACCTGTCTTCTATTTAAAGTTTTATGATGCTTTTTGGCCACTTGAAAAAGAAGACTGACCCCGTCAAAGCCCCCAACTTTCCTGGGGGTTTAACAGATTTTCTTTAACAGAGCCGTCTGTGGAGACATGACTCTTCCTGGGACCGTCTTTTACGAACACAAGTATGGAGGGGGACACGTTCATTCTGACACATTTAAATAAGTTTTATTAATCGCCTGGTTTAACACAATCTTTTACAGCCGCCTGAAACAAAGGACGCCATGACCCCTACCATGAGGGAGTCTGAGCTGGTTCATTCTTCCATTTTTGTCCTTTTCTGGGTTTTCCTCTTGAGATCTGGGTCTCAGACAGGAGCAAAAACAGCTGATGCGCGATGGATTTACTCCCACAGGGCTACCGATGTGCAACTTCTCAAAGGCCTCTAGAAAGGCATCGTCGAGCTGTTGAGAGATTTTCAGACAAAAAACAGTGTAAGCACCCCACTGCCTGTTTTTAGATTTATGCAATGCCAGGTCGATTCCGAACCCCATTACACCCCCATGATCGACAGTCGCTTCTTAATCATTCATTTACCTGAGCGCCATCTTTCCCGTTCACCTTGTGACTCCCCCAAGCCACAATCGCCTTCCAACTTTAGGGCATGGACAATGAGAGGCTGTCACACTCACTGGGGTGCCTCACAAAGGTTTGGATTTTGGGGTTAGGTTCCGACGTAGCCATCAACGGTTGAGTCAAAGGGCCCTCCTCGGAACTGTCACTGCCGTAGCGCTTTCTCCACACAACTCCAAAGGTCCTCGGAGCTAAAACAAAATCTGAAGGTCTCACGGGGGTGGTAAAGGAGTCCATGTTTCCTCTCAGCCTTTCCACAATTTCTAAAACATGTCTTCTTGGTAAGAGATGGCTTCCTCTGCCCAGCGCTGGGACTTATGGGGTGATGGTGCTGCACTCTGATTGGCAGAGGGCGTTGGGAGGAGTTCTTAGAGGGGTCACATGACCCTCTTCTGGACGGTTCACCCAATCCGAGAACCTGCCCCATTTTGGTCAAATCTTTTCTCGGGGCGGTCCTCTGCAGCCAAAACCCATCGCGATTGGTAGAAGGTGGTGGGAGGAGTTCTTAGAGGGGTCACACGAAGCACTTCCAGACGGGTCACCCCACCCCGGAACTCCCCCCAGTTGGTCAAATCTCCTCTCACGGTGGTCCCCAGTGGCTGAAACCCCTCCTGATTGGTAGAAGGCGGTGGGAGGAATTCTTAGAGGGGTCACACAAACCACTTCCAGACAGATCACCCCACCCCGGAACTCCCCATGATTGGTCAAACCTCCTCTCGGGGTGGTTTCCAGTGGCTGAAACCCCTCCTGATTGGAAGAGGGTGGTGGGAGGAATTCTTAGAGGGGTCACACAAACCACTTCCAGACAGATCACCCCACCCCGGAACTCCCCATTATTGGTCAAACCTCCTCTCGGGGTGGTTTCCAGTGGCTGAAACCCCTCCTGATTGGTAGACAGCGGTGGGAGGAATTCTTAGAGGGGTCACACGAACCACTTCCAGACAGGTCATCCTGCCCCGGAACTCCCCCTGATTGGTCAAATCTTCTCTTGGGGCGTTCCTATCAGGGCAAAACCCATCCCGATTGGTAGAGGACAATGGGAGGAGTTCTTAGAGGGGTCACATGACACACCTTGCTTCCGGTCATTTGTCCGCCTTGACCCTGGAAGTAATACCTCATGGCTTGGGACTTCCAGTGACCGGTGGGCAAGGCTTACGAGGGCCAAGGGTGGGGTTAACGTTTGATTGACAGTAGGGCACTTATACTACTGAAGCGCCTTCTTCTGTTTGTCTCCGTTCCGCTTCAGTCCCCAAGCACTCGGCCAGGACAGATGTCACTTATGACCTCTGTTGCCACCAGCTGGACAGAGGGACTTGGGTCTTTCTTGAGGACTTGGAGAGCTGAAATGACACAGGACAACATGTTAGTATACAGACTGTCAAATCACAGCTAAGCGTGATCACAGAATCTTGAAGTACCAGAGAAGAATGATCACATCGTAAAATGTGAAACTAGGCTCAGTCCTTCTATTGGGGTGGAAGATACATGAGAGATGAATATGCCTCACTTTTCATATTGTCACCCGTGCCGGAAATAGCTGTAGACTTACTACCTCTGAATACCACGCTACAGAAGGTCTCCAATACAAAGAAAGCTTTAGCTTCCTCCATTGGCTCCCTTCCATGCTCCCAACAAGCGGGGAGACCCTGACTCGACCAGAAAGTCATCCACTCTGCTGTAAATGGAAGAAGGTCCATTGTTTCAATGGCTTCCACTTTTAAGTTTATTTTCCATCTCCATTCAGGAGCCACTGTCTGAGCTCCAATAACCCTGGAATTGAACAGAGGCCAGGTCCAAGCTGCTTTGTGCAGGATGCAGGGCACCTACTGGAAGAAAAATTGCTGGTGGGAAATTTGGGGTAGCAGAAAGTGGCTACAATTTCTCCTCACCTGGGGAGTCCACAGAGAGCCAATAAAGCCCAAAGAGTGGATAGCACTGGCTGCGGAGGGGGCCTTGCCAGGACAACCAGGAGATGCACGGACTCACATCACACCCTCTGCAGCTTCCTCCTTCAGGGGAAATTAAAGCTGACTTTCTACTGGGCAAGAGTGAATTTGTCCTTTGACGTATGGCTGATGCACTTTGCACCAGTGCTATCGGTTACAGCTGCTTGTCAGCTAAATTCCTTTAGAACTCACGGATGAGCAGAACTTCAGCTGTATTTATTACTTACACATCAGCAGATGTTCCAGATCCAGCCATTTCATACGCTGCCTGTCTGTGTGTTCCAGGATGATGCCTAAATACACAATGGAAAACAAACAACAACAATAAAACCTTCCCTTGTTGAGTGCAAAGTGATATTAGCAGCCCCTAGACAGGTCTTTGGCCTCTCCTACTGTGGGCCTAAGGGTGAGCAGTGGGCAAGAGGATGCTAGTGCAGTTTAGAGTCCACACTGAAGAGAATGAGAAAGACTTTTTTTTAAGAATGTTTACACAAAACCCATTTGCTTTAAAGAGTCTGTGTTCCTCTTGCCACTGCTGTCAGTTATTGGAGACATACTAAGCTAGTGTCTTGGTCTAGTGGTCTGAGCAAAGGACTGGGGCCAGGAATAAGTGAGTTCTAAGCAGGGATCCCACAAGGTGACTGATAGGTGAGACTTAGGGCACAACGCCTGCCTGTCTCACCTGGGTATGCTTGGGAGAAGAGGGCACAGGGCCAAAGCGGAGGAACCTTTTGCCTCCTTGACAAGGTGGTGTGGCCAGCAACCTGAAACAGCAGGCGCTGAGGGCAGGTGGGCTGCATGCCTCCCAATGATGAAGTAGTAGTGAAGAGCACTGAGCAACACTGTGGGTGGGTCTGCATTTTGAGCGAGGGAGATCACTCCCAGTTCAATGGGACAGGCCCACTCTAGCTCGGACAGCGCTCGCATGCTAAAATTAGAATGTAGCTAAAGCAGCACGAGCAGTGGGAGGAGCTAGCCACCTTGAGAATCGACTTTGGGGTTTGGATGGGATCATACTTGGGGTGCTTAAACTTCCTGCTGCTCCTGCCATCGCAGCTACTCTCTATTTTTAGCACTCAGGGCTAGTGCGGGTATGTCTCATCAAGCTGGGAATTAGACCCGCAGCTCCAAGTGTAAACATGCCCTACGAGACAGTGTCCCAGCCTTTACTACTAAATGACTGCACCATGCTTTCCCTGCAACAATCCCAAAGCACTTTATAGCAAGTCATGATTTCCTCCGACCACCACACTGGAGAGGTAGGGATATTAACATCCCCGTTTATGTATGGGAAGCTGAGGCACAGAGAGATTAATGGCAGCTCAGTGCTGCACAGTGGGATTTTCTTCTCTCTCCCTCAATGGGAATACCAAAAGGGACACTGGGCATCATCTCTCACCAGCTAACTTGGCTGCAACTGCCCGCATCTCTTCCCAGCTGCTACAGAAGTACGTGATGGTGCTTTTGTACAAGTTCTCCAGCAGCTCGGCATTCTCTTTGGCCTAGAGGAAATCAGGGACACATGAGCTCTCTCTGGCTAGAAGTGCCCTTTGACTGCCAGCACATGCTTTTACGAGCCACAGGTAAATCAGAAAAAGAACAGGTGACTGGGTGGACGTGGGAAAAATGGGGATCTGTGGCAGATTTACATTTTCCATCACCCTCAGTCATATATCCCACTCTGACCGTTATTTCCATTACCCATCACACATCTCTACACCACCAAACGCCACTCCAGTCAAGAATCTCAGACACTTCAACAGCTCACTCACAAGGTGTCTGCAAATGTCCACCTGGAGCTCCTCAGGCTTCAGCTCAGCTGTGCTATCAAGGTGTTCATTCACTGCAGTTTGGAGCCTCTTCAGTCCCAAAAACGGGACACAGAGGTGAAACGTAGCTCTGCATTCCTGAAAAAAAGAAAGCGTGTCACACCATTTAATTGTTCCCTACTGAGTGCTATGGTCATTCAAAGGGAACTCATCTGCTTGCCTGCTCATCTATTCCAGGATAAAAAGGGATTCATCTGGATGTAATTGGCAGAAAACATGCAGGAATGACTAATAGAGGGGAGAGCTTCCACTGCAACCTGGAGGTAGCATCAATGTCTTTTTGGAACAGATCTACCTATGAAAGCTGCTTCACCAGGTCTCTCTTCTGTTCTGGGGAGGCAGGGGCCTGGGGTGCAGAGACAGACAGGAATAGAGAGCTGTTGGGCTCAGACCCATGACCTATCCTGGATTCTGGTGAGGCAGCCATGGAGCAACCTGGCGGGAACTGACTCAGCAGGAGGGCAATGAACTAAGGGGAGAATTTGGGCCTCCACAGCAGGCAGGAATAGCAGAGCTCCCCTGGCATTGGGAGGAAGATTCTTTTGGCTTAGTAAATAAGTCACTTTCGGTCTTACCACTGAAACCCTGGGGTTCGGGTCTTGCAGGTGCAGCAGAAGTGTGACCCAGCTCTGTCTAACCTGCTCGGCGAAATAGCCCTTCCATTTTCTTTTGGTCAGGCGGGCCAGGATGCCAAATAGGACAAAGGACAATAAACGAAGAGCATCGTCCTCCTACAGCCAAGAAAGCCCCACAAGTTAGTAACTAAGGGACAATCACATCACGTACCTCGCACAGCCATCTCTTCTATGCTAAAGTTGAGGGATTCCAACTACAGCTAGTCGGAAACACTTTCATGAACGAATTTTTGATTTGAATTTGCTGATTCATCAAACTATTTTAGTGACAGTTCCATTTTGATGAAATTCCTCCAGAAGCCAGGCAGGGGTCCTTAGAAACCTGCCTGCTGTCTTGACAGTGCACCCATTCAGCTCCTTGGAAGCCGATCTAGCAGGCTGACTGGGATCGTGGGCTTCCAAACCCACAGCGTCTGGGACCCTGGCTCTCAAATTTGCAACTCCCTGGCACTTCTAGCTCCCACAGTTTCCTGGGTTCCCAGCACCTGGGTTCCCAGCACCGAGAGCAGACTGCCCGGACCCAAGGCTTTCAATAGAGCTCGGTTGAGAATAGTAATTCCGTTTCACAAAGAGTTTTGAAGTTTGGGGAGAGGGAGTCCCACAACTAGGAACAAAACCAAATTTGAAATCTCAAAATTCTCTGCAGAAACGGAATCATTCCAACCCTCTCACATAAAAATGGTATAGAGCAGGCCCAACACTCTCTATTGTACCTTGGAACCCCCTTTTCATGGTTATCTAGCTATCTAATCTAGTATTCAGACTTTCTTTGAGGTTCTCAGTGGCAAGAAAGAAGAACAGAAGGGGGAGACTGTGGGAGCAGGGATGTCATCCCCATCCTCCTAATGTTCTCCTCCTCCGTAAAACACCTCTCTTCCCTGGGGCCGAAACATCTCTTCACTCTGACATGAGCAATGCCCAGGGAGTAAATGGAGTCTAATCAAGATCGGTTGAACTGGGGCTGGAGAGTTCTGGTCACATACATTGTCAAAGTAGGTCCGGATCTGTTGGGTGAGGTCTCTGAAGGAAGAACCTATGTCCTTCTCTTTCAGCTCCTTCAGGACTTTGGCCACTGCTTTCATGCTCTCGCCAATGACTTCAGAACTGAAAGGGTCACTTAAGGCCCTGATCAGTATGACCATAAGAAATTTCTTGTGCTTTTTCACCTGGACAAAAACATGACATTAAAGAACACTGATCACTGATCACACTTCTAATACGTTCTCTTTAGCAGTTATGAAGCTGTGGGAATTTCATCTCCCCCTCCCACCCCCGGAGACCTATAGCTATATTTCAGACCAGGTTCGAGCTACAATGAGCCAAACTTGGTGCCATAATACACCTGTGTCATCCTATCATTAGATTCCTAGTTACTTAGATTCCAAGGCCAAAAGGAACCCTTGTGATTATCCGGCCTGACCTCCTGCATAACATAGAACTTCCCTAAAATAGTCTCTGTTGGAACTAGAGTGTATCTTTTAGAAAAACGTCCAATCTTGATTTTAAAATTGCTAGTGACAGAGAATCCACTACAACCCTTGGTAAATTGTTCCAATGGTTAATTAAAATTACCATTACAAATCAATGCCTTATTACCAGTCTGAATTAGTCTAGTTTCATTTTCCCCCATTGAATCTTCTTATACCTTTGTTTGCTAATGGGAAGAACCCATTCTCAAAATGTGTTCCCCATGTGAGTAATTATAGACTGTCCTCAAGTCACTCCTTAACCTTCTCTTTGTAAGGCTAAATAGATTGAGCTCCTTGAGTCTATCACTAGAGGTATCTTTTCCAATCCTTTGAAAATTCTTGTGACTCTTCTCTGAATCCTCTCTAATTTATCAGCATCCTTCTTGAATTGTGGAGACCTGATCTGGACACAGCATTCCAGCAGTGCTCACATGAGCATCATATTCAGAGGGAAAAGAACTTCTTTACTCTTATTCAAGATTCCTCTCTTTATGCCTCTAAGGATCATTTCAGCCCTTTTGGCCACAACTTCGCATTGGGACACCTTATGTTCAACTGATTCTCTGCCATGACTCAAGTGGTTTTCAGCATCATTGCTTCTTGGGATAGAGTCTCTCATCCTGTAAGTAAGGCCTGCATTTTTTATTCCTAGATGGAGACATTTACACATGGTCATATTAAAGTGCACAGATTGTTTGCTTATGCCCAGCTTAGCAAAGGATCTAGCTTGCCCTGTATTGACTGCAAAGAGGTTACTCGGGTATGTGAGAGAGCAGAATTTGGCCTAGTGCATTGTGTGCAGCCTCTGTAAACTCCGAAGAACTATTTCCCTTGGTTTCTCTAGTTATGCTGCATTCTAGTCAGTATTCTCTCTTACCTTCTCAGGTGCCCCAAAGACTAAATTTGCCAGGCCTCTTACAGCCATCTGCCGGACAATGCTGTTCCTATCCTGTGACCTTTCTTCCAAGATGTGTAAGACTGGCTTAAGGAACTTCTTCTCCCTGAGCATGGGATCACTCATTAGCTGAAAGAAAATCAACCTGTCCATTACCCCCAATAGGATCATTAAGATTGGGAATAGAATTTGAGCAGACATGTCATACGCTAAAAACAACAAGGAGTCCTCCTACAGCCCCAGTCTTGAGGATACAGACAAATATGGCTACCCCTCTGATACTTGGCACATAATACACTGTAACTTTAGTATTCCACACAAATGAGAAAGGTCTACAAAACATGGAGCTTTCCTTTTGGGCACTAGAATAGGGATCCACTCACCTCTTGAGAGCCTCTTAGTGGCTGGGTATGGTATCACAGTCCTTTTCTCACCCCTGGTGCACCCTGCCAGCCGTCCTCAGTGAGCCTTCTGTGGCTCAGGCCTCTGGCTGAGTCCCAAAGTCCAAATGAACCCCTTCTGGGGTAGTCCAGAACAGTCCCATTGCCCTCACTTGGGTCTCCAGCCCCAACTCTGGGTCCTTTACATTCTGCCCTTTGTTCAAGCTCTCCATTAGCATTGTCCCCTCCATGGGGCTTATGCCACTGTTGGTGGAAGGGGAACCTGGGCCTGCCCCTAACTCTGGGTTCCAAACCATGGATCCTATAAACAGGAGCTAGGCACTGCTTGATTTCAGTTCATTGTCGCTTCTTCCTACCGGCCACTTTTAGCTTCACCCTCACCTCAGGGTTAAAGTTCTTCGGGACTCTCTTCCTGAAAACCCAGCTTAAGTAAAGGCTGCCAGTATCAAACTCTGGCTGTCCCCTGAATTTCTGTGGCCAGAGAGCAGCGCCCTTTCTTGCCCCTCCAGTTCCTGTCAGGAACTGACCTGCTAAGGCCCTTCAGCTCCTTTTAGCTGAGCCTCATGGGCTCGGATTGGCTGCTTTCATGAAGCCTCTCTAGACAGACGCAGATTGGGGGCTCTTTTCCTGGGGCAGGGTGTAGTAGGACCACGGGGCCTCTTGTAAGGAGCCTCAAAGCTCAGGTACAGCCCATCACAGGCAAAGAGAGGTTGTTTTTCTTAGAAGCGGATGAGCCCCGAAGATAGTTGCTTAGCATAAGTGGGAAATATGATGCAGATGTTGGAGGAAGGCTGTGGAAAGGGAGGATGCTGCGGCAGGTATCACACTAGCCTAGGACTTAGGAGACCCAGGTTCCATTTCCTGCTCCCTCAAAGCCTTCCTGTGTGACCTTGGGCAAGTCACTTAGCCCTTCTGTGCATCAGTTCCCTGCCTGTAAAATAGGAAACATAGTCCTTCCCTACTTCGCAGGAGTGTGGTGGGGATACAGACATTAAAGAGTTTGGAGGTACTCAGATACTAGAGTAATGAGAACCTAAGAGAGACATTAATGTAGTTGTAGGTTGCTTGGTTGGTAGTATTAGGACACTAGGTTCATTCAGAAGATCTGCTGAGCGAAACCAAAATCAGGAGCTGTTGGTTAGGATCAGCACTAGCACTTGGCAGAAGAGGTCCAGTCATCCAAACTCTGTCCGTATCTCTCTCAGCCAGCACCTGTGGTTGTGTAGCTAGTATAGGCAATGACGGCAATAAAAACCACAGAGAGAGAAGGACTCAGAAAGGTATTGTGAAGTTCCTGGTGAGGTTTCCATATAAAGAAGGACCTATTCTACAGTCTAAAATGACAATTACTCCTATGAACAGAACTGTACAACTCCCGAAAGAAAGGCAGACAACAGTCTAATGGTGAAACTACTCTTCAGAGCCCTGTGTCTTACCTGGGCAAGGAAAGCTGTGCTGGTGACTCGGTGGTTTTCTGTGGGGGAATTCACCCAGGGGAGGAGGCTCTGTATGATCTCAGGTGTTATGAGTCCAGATCTTAGCAGAAGCCTGGAAGACAAAAGAAACCGCTCATGGGCTAGATTGCACACTTCAAAAAAACTCAGCTGCTCTGAGCATACAGCTCTGATATCTAGGAGTGGGAGCTGTGTGTTTCCACCCAGGACACCCCCCCACCCACCCACAAAGCTATAAACGGGAGGTTCCCTCTCAGCCACTCTATTGGCTACTGATTCCCAAGGATAAAATGATGCCTCCTAGATCTCTTACCTCACCAGCAGACACACTCCCTCATGGTGAGTCTTGGGGTTTTCCAGAAGAATCCAAGTGCTCTGCTTCCTGAGCGCTCTCACCAGTCTCTCATTCCCACCCTTGAAAAGCACAGACTCGAATGCTTTGATAGAAAGCCTGGGGAAAGAGAGGCACAGAACTGCAGCAATCAGGAGGAAGGTGCAGCTTGAACAGAGAGTCAGGAAGCCCCGGCTACTTCTCAGGTCTGCTGTTCAATCGGCAGTTCATCCATTGGCAATGTCCTGGACACAAGTGTCCCTAGAAGGACTTGATGCTGGGAGGTAAGTTTCAGTCTCATACATCTCATAGGACAAGTTTTGCTAGGGACAAAATTTTGCAGTCCTTTTTCTCTTTCTGCAAGGACTATGGGCACTAGCAGAGTAAAGTGATATGGAAAAGGTACATGATCAGGACCCATAAACAGGGGGCATCGAGTGTGGTGATCACTAATGGACATTCTGGGGTCATATCTCCAGATATGAGGTGACAGAGTGCTGAGGGTTTGCACTTGAGTCAGCACTCTGGTCACTATTCCTACTAATTCTGTTCCTCACAGAAGGCCTAATTGGATAGAGGTGTACCTGATTACAAGGTCAGATTAGGGCTAGTGAGTCAAGGAACCAATCATTCCATAAACAGGGAAACTGTGTAAAAGGACATGGGCAGGAGCCCTTTGAGGGGAACAGACAGAGAAAGAAACTTGGGTGACCAGATGTCCTGATATTTGGGGCTTTATCTTATACAGGTGCCTATTCCCTGTGCAGAGCTGCCGCCGAAGGGAAAAAAACGGCAGAGTGCTGTCCGGCGGCGCTACTAATGCCACGCTCCCCCTGGGATCATCCCACGCACCCCAGTTTGGAGACCACTGGTGTAGAAGACCCGACAGACCTTCCAACAATCCCACCAGGCAGAAAAACAGCCTTTCCTTGCCTGGTAGGTTTAACAGCAAAAGAGCCGTCAGGAATTTATACGGGAGCAAGCCCAGGTCTGGCAACAACTCCTCCAAAGTTTGGTGAGTCCTGTGACAGGAAATGGAAACCAGGAACAGGAGATCAGACTGTAAAATGGGACCTGCGAACAACCCCGATGTGTTTTTGGTTACTCTTCAAGGAGCAGCAGTGAGACCTCCTAGGGACAGAACAATGTGGGCCCTTCAACTGACACCCTATTTAACCGGGGAAGCACATACAGGGCTTTTAGTGATGAGCAGGCAAGAGATTATGACATGATTAAGGCAGCCATGCTGGACGAGGTGGGGCCTGTCCACAGAAAAGTACTGCCAGAAATGTAGAGTTGAAAGATGGATTGAGGGATTATGCCTCTGTGCATTTGGACAGGAATTAAAAGATTGGGCCACTCATTGGTAAGGCCAGATACTCAGACTGTGGGGGAGATCATGGACTGCATGATTCTGGAAGTTTCTTCAGAGTCTCCCTGAGCATATCCGAGGATGGGTTCTGTGGCGCCAGCCAGTTCATCTGGACCCCACAGTTAAAGTGAGAGGAATTTACAGAGGCGGACATTCCCAGAGTGAGTCAGTGGTTTAAGGGACTAGATCTGAGAAGGACCAGAGTGCCTACAGCTGGGAAGGGCAGCAAGAAGAAGAGGGAGGAGCCTCAAGGAACTGTAGTGGGAGCTTGGCCTACAGTGTGCTTCCGACATGGACGTGAAGGACATCTAAAAAGAGACTGTCCTAAAATGGACTGTGGGTTTGCCCAGTTTTGTGGTTGGGACAAGACTCCCAGGCAGGAAAGAAAAAAGAAAGTACCTACCGTATCGGTCTGGGTAGGGAGGAGCCACCAAAGGGACTAATGGACACAGCTTCATCTTGTTTGCTAATCAGGCAGGAGTTAGTGAAACCCCACTGGATACTTCCGAGAGGTAGGATCAAAACTGAATACCAGGTCCATGGGGACAAGAAATTCTGCCCAGTGTCCATGGGACAAGAAATTCTGCCCAATTTTAAGGACTCTGAAAATTAAGGGGAAGTTTAGGCAGAAACATGTAGCGGTAGTGGATGGATTGCCCCACTGCCTTCTACTGGGCATGGACTGGAATCCCTTTCTAACAGGAACACCAAGGCAGGTATGGAGGCCCAGGAGGGTGGAAATAAAACCTGAAGGGCCAGGTAAAGAGGAAATATATGTAAAGGGTCTGGAGAAAACTAGACACGAAAGTATAGACAAGAGGGAGGAGAAAGAAAAGAAAGGTCAAGCGTAAAGGTGACTTAAGATCATCCGTTGGGGTCAAACAGTCATCAGAGCCCTTACCACCAGGATCTCAGGAGCAGGCATCCCTAGAACACTTTGGAGGGACTCGGAGCAGTCTGTGTCCATGGAAGAGGCCGGGGCACAGCCTACCACCCCGTCACATATAGGTACCTAAAATGGGCCTGCACATGGGCCAACAGCATGAGCAGAATCTATACTCGTGTCTGCAGCGCCAGCAATCACATAGCTAGGTACCCATCCATCTGAACAAATTCAAGTTTTGTGGACAAAACTGAGGCACCCATCTTGAAAACCTGACCCACTGTGGCCACAACCTAAGATCAGCCTTACTGGGCCAGTCCAATGGTCCATCTAGTCCAGTACACTCTCTTCCAACAGTGGTCAATGCCAGCTTCTTCAGCAGGAATGAACAGAACAGGGCAATCATGAAATGATCCAATCCCTGTTGTCCAGTCTCAGTTTCTGGCGGTCAGAGGCCTAGGGACACCCAGAGCTTGGGGTTGCATCCCTGACCATCTTGCCTAATAGCCATTGATGGACCTGTTCTCCATGAACTTATCTAATTCTTTTTTTTAAAAAAGCCCAGTTATACTTTTGGCCTTCACAACATCCCTTGGCAATGAGTTCCACAGGTTGACCGTGTGTTGTGTGAAGTAGTACTTCCTTATGTTTATTTGATACCTGCTGCCCATCCGTGAAGAGAGCTGAGATCCTGGTTTCCTAGGAAAATTCAGAGACATTATAAAACCATGAAGTCTGTAATTTGAGCACCTTGTTGGCATGGAATAAAGAAACACAACAAGAAGAGAAACTAATCATGTTGTGAGATTGGTGGGAAATGTACATTAATGTGCTACCAGAGCTGAAGTCAACTGAGGACTCAGGAATCTTAGTGTTAACTGGCGAGGGGCACAGAGTGGGTGCCGAGGGACCTGGTACGTACATTCTAGTTCACTAAAAGATTGCCCCATGAGTCTCAAATAAAAGCCCATGTCACCAATATCATTGTGAAACGCATGTACAGATGCTGTGTAAAGAGTCATGGATATGCATTGAAAATTACATTCTTAGGATCTGTGTCTCGGGACTAGTCACCAGGAAAGGTGACAAAATGGTTTTCTTTCAGGCAAGAAATGTTTATCCATCTGTTTGTTTACATGTGAACCCTACATGCTTAATGTACATTCAGTTGAGAAGGACTGTGAGAACTTTAAAGAAAGAAAAGTAGCAGGAAGTAGACAGGGGGTGGGGACCCAATTTGGGGGTACACATCAAAGGTTTGCTCTAGTCTATTTGGGGACATCTTTCACTTAGGAAGTAGATGGACCGCGAGTTTGCTTCATGAAAGAGGGGTCGCGATCAGGCTTGGTTGAGAACTTTGGGTGAGAAACATCTTTAGACAGGAGGTTAACCTGTTGGTTAAGTTTAGTTTCTAGGAGCAAGTTATGATTTCATTTGAAATGTAACCATTTTTTGCTTGCATTCTTACTGACGGTCACTGGAATCTCTGTTCTTTGATAATCTCCCTTCTTGTTTTCACTAGAAATATATCTTAGTGCTGTGTGTTTTGCAGTACAGAGTCTAAGTATCGAGTACAGAGTCTAAAGTAGAAGTAATAAACGGGTGTGTACTGTTCCATTGGGAACAGCAGGCCTGACAATTCTGTGGGAGTTCAGTGGATAAAGGGCTGGACACTATACGGAATTGTCAGAGGACTCGGGGGTGGGTGTGTGCCTGTCATTAACCTGTACAAAGAGACTGAGGTCTGAGGAGGCCTGGGTGGCAGTGTTTGTTTTGTCAGAGCCTGGTCGTTTCAGGGAACTGACCCACAGCAGGCACACACAAGACTTCCTCACTCGAAGGGCACGTGGTGGTAAGGTGCCTCATAACCCTGGGAACTCCTGGGGAGCGTCACACAACTCTCCTGGAATTCTCTTGGTTTCTCTCCCTTCCTTCTAATTACCGGCAAGGGTTGCCCTCAGTAAGTTGTAGCCCTTTTCGGATTTCTCTCGGGCTGCTTCTCGTTGGCAAAGGCAGCTTTTGTCCGAGGGTTTGGCTGACCTGCTGCAGGAGAAGAGGAAACAACTCTGGGAGCAGTTCCCGCACAGCTTTGCTCGACTGCAGGGCTGACACCACCTCAAAGATGGCACATGTTGCCTGAAAGGAGAGCATGGTAAAAAAGGAGATCTCTTCCCAACACCATCACACCCTCTCTCCCCGTCTGATATCTGCTGTACGAAATTCTCCCTTCTGCCAGTAACTTGAATGACAGCGAGCAACTTGCTTAACTCGTGGCTCACTTTCCCACATCTGTACAAATGTGTATGACCTCCCAAGGCATGCTGTGAGTCCAAAGGAAGATTTGCAAAGAAACCTGCTCCAAAGACTTTCTAATGGCCAGATAGTATGAAGTAAATCAGTAACGTATCTAAAACTGCCGTATGTGTTCCACAGGCAGCAGAGCTGGACTCAGGGAAACAGTCCATCAGAGGAGAAGTGCCCACACAGCAATATTATACCACACTTCCAGCTTTCCATCAGCAGGATTATCGCAGGGCACAGGAAAGCCTGAAAGACGTGTCTGCCATCTAACTTACTAAGAGAGGTTCAGCAGCTGCCAAATGCCTGTCAATTTCGGTCTCTGAGGTGATGCTGCCTTCTGTTCTTGTTGGAGTCTTTATCTTCTCGATTAGGGCTCGTAGGACTTGAGTGGCAAGCAAGGGGTCTCCCCCCAGAGATCTCCACTGCTCAGCGGTGTCACTGCAGTTTAACAGAAGTTACAGGTGAGCCCTGGACACTTTTGTGGCTCACCCTGAATGTGTCATATTTTAGCAAAGACCAAATGTTCTCCTTGCCTATGATGAGAGAGTTAGGAGTCCTGTCCTCCTTTAATGCTCCTCATGTTTAAATATTGAGTTTCCAGTTACAGAACTAAGTTAAGTGACCTAGTCCTCCTGCAGCCTAACCATTAATACTAGACTTCAGAAGGACAGGACACAGAGCACCAACCTCACTTCCTCTTTTCTCCACTTCCCAGTCAATATGGAATCATGAGCATGTGGCTCCCAAAGAGCTAGGGTTTGGAAGGCAAGTGGATGAAAGAAAAGCCAGATTCCTACTAGATGGACATACAACTATGAGAACGAATGTTCATGGCCATCCTAGGTCCCCTTCACAAATGGCGTCCCTACCCTCTGTTTGCCAGAAGCTGGGACTGGGCAACAGGGGATGGATCACTTGACAATGACCTGTTGTGTTCATTTCCTCTGGGGCATGTGGCACTGGTCACGGTCGCAAGACAGACTACTGGGCTAGATGGCCTTTTGGTCTGACCCAGTATGGCTGTTCTTATGGTCTTAGATTCCAGCACTGATAACTGATACCTCAGTTAGGGATCTTGAAATGAAATGATGGATCTGCTTCCAGTCCACTTTTAAGTACCAAGGATGGCAACTCTGCTCTAGCAGCCACACCCTCACTGATACCAAGCAGAGGTCTGATGATAATATTGGCCCTAGTCTTTGCAATCAGCCAGGGATTTGCACCTGAAGCTGTCATGCTACCAGGAAACCAACAGCCACTGCTCATTTCCAGAGTGAGCTCAATTCTGGAGTCTAGAGAGGTAGATGTTTCCAACAATACACTCCAGTTATACCCGTAAAGATAGATCTTTAGGATGTCAAAGGAGCTATTCATGAATGGAAACAGAATGACACTTAATTTCTCTCCGCACCCCACCTTAACATGTTCTTGGACCTTCCTGCAGAAAGAGTCAGGCTATTAACCCTTAGGAATGATCCCAAACTGTTTGCGGCTTAAATGAAGCCCCACATCTCCTAGTAAAGCTGTGGGATCCATGTTTTACCAAGATGAATGCAATAGGTAGCGGTATATACCTGTCCATCGGCAGACGTTTGCTGAGGAGGCTGGAGATCACTGCCTCTTGGTGATGGTGAGCTAGAATAGACACTGCCTCCACCAGGAACTGCCTCAAGCTGCCCTCCTGGATAGTAGGCATGTGGCGATATAGTATAGCCAGGATATCTGGCACCTGGAAGGAACAAAACCAGAAAGAAATGTCCCTTTTTCTTTCTCTCCATTCACTCTACAGAATCAAAACCTTTATTTAGCCATTTGCTGCTTTTTTAGAAATGCCTCACTTCAAGAAGCAAATGTTCAAATACGTCTGCGTAACTTGAACCCACACAAATTGCCCACACACGGCTGTAAAAATTAACACTGACACACACATAGACATACCAGGTAATTCAATGTGGTGGTGCAGCTATGCATTACATAAACCAGTTCACATGCACAAAAGGTGGCTTTGCTTGCCCAGATTTTGCAGGTGTCATTTAAGCAGCCAAATCTGACCATTTGCCTCGAAGAATGCAGAGCTCATCAACAACCACAAGCACAAAATATGCAAGTGCTTTAAAGACAGTGTGTAAATGCCTGGGACTATGAACAGGTGACTACCTCTCATATTCATTCCTAGCCCTTCACATCTTCAAAACACTGTGCAAACATGGCAGTTCTGCTGCGAGGGTTCCCTGTCCTGAGGCCTTTCACCAGCCTTGTTAGAAGATTTGTGGAGTGCTCCTTTCATCTAGCCCTGATGTACTGGGCTCCAGAATAAGGCATATAAATAGTGGATCCCAAAGACACTAGAGTTTTCTCCCTCCTTCCTTCTCTTCTTAAAGGGTAGGTCTACACAGCAAAAAAATCCCACAGCAGTGAGTTTCAGAGCTCAGGTCAACCGGGGTCTGTGGGGCTTGCACGATGGGGCTAAAAGTGGAGCTGTTCCTGCTCGGGCTGGAGGCCAGGCTCAGAAACCTGGCAAGAGGGTGGCAATAGCCCAGTGCTCTTTTTAATCCATGTAGCCCTTAGCCATAGGCCTCCTAATACCTGGAGGCCTCCAAGTGCCAGTCATTCTGTCTTCTTGTATTTTCCCTAGAGTCTGTTTTCTCAAGCCTTTCTTGGCTGAATACTGTGGCAACAAGCTAGACCAATAAAGAACCAACCATCTTCCTTTTCCCTTGGATTATCTCGGTCTACTGCTATTGATTCTGCCATTGCCTATCTTAGGGTAGGAACAGAGATGGAATCGACTCTATGTCCGAGGGGGAGAAACAGCAAGATTTTTCTTCCTTACACATGAGGGCAAAGATCAAAAAGCCTAGAGTTTAGGTAGAAAAGCTCTCCAGTTCCCAGTTTTACCTTGTCCAGCATGGCATCTCCACACTCCTTCAGGATGATCTTCATCCATAGTCCAGCTGCCGTGGCACAGGTGGGGCTAGCAGACAGCAGACCACCCAATGTGGCCGCAATAAAGTCTGTGGCCTGTTCGGAGGGAAAGTATTCACTAACAACCTGGGAACAAATCAAAAACAGGAGAGACCGCAATGATGTTTGGCTCCAGCACTTTTAAAAATGGAAAAAAAGATATACCTGCATCAGCAAATGGTGAATTAGCCTCCTGTCTAGCTCGCCATTTGGGATTACAATTCTCTCTCTAGTCTATAGACTACATTTTTGTCTTCTACACTAATGATATCAGGTTAGAGGCAAAGACTCTGTTGCATAGTTAGCACAACATTGTACTGGATAGGCAGGAGGTAAGTTTCCCTTTGTAGTCTCTTACATACACTGCATCTTTTTACAGCATATAGAAGGCAGTCAAGAGAGGCATGCACACAAATATCGGCGAAGGCAAACCCACAAGGTGACGGAATGAATCCTGGGTGGTTTCTCAGCTTGATGTTCCACTAACACAGTTTTTCTCCTGGATGGCTGGATGGCAGGGCCGGCTCCAGGCACCCGCCGAGGAAGCTCATGCTTGGGGCGGCAGATTGCAAGGGGCGGTGTTCCGGCCAATCTTAGGGCGGCATGGGGGCTCTTTTATTTCATTATTTTTTGTGCTTCACTGCTCTGGATCAGTGAAAAAACAAGAGCCGACCCTGCTGGATAGGTACATGCGTGTGCATCCGCGTGCACATTTTCATGGGCGTGCAACGTTCTGTGGAATCTGGTTTTTACGTGGCATTCAGAGCACACATCTATGAAAAGCATCTTGCTGGTTACTAGCAGCCAACGCCCCGCTCCCACAGCTCGCTCCGAGTATGGAAAGGCATCATGAAAGAGCAAATGTCAAATGAACGGTGCCCGGTCACTCGCACATCCGCACAAGCTTTTTGAGTCAGTTACCCTGGCCATTTTGGAAGATGCCTGAAACAGAGCCTCGGGGTCTGGAGCTCTTAGTGCTTCACGGAGACATCTCAGCTCCTCCTCTGCTGAGCCCAGGTTTATGGACTGGCCTGGAGTGGAGAAAAGGAGAAAAAGTACTGTAAGGATTAAGGAAACTGAATCCCTACTGCATGGATCTTCATACGGGAGGATCCATGTGCTATGTTGTCATCAGCATAGTGTAAAATCTTGGTCCCACTGAAGTCAATGGCAAAACTCCTGTTGACTGGAATGGAGTCGGGATTACACCCGAAAATGTCTGAACGTTAACAGTAGTGGTATGTTATTGTGAATGATCCAGGATTGAACAAGCACTGTATTCAGCTTGGAGCAGCTTTGTGTGTGTGTCTGGTTTCAGTAGTCTCTCTGCTCTCACTATTTACATCTAAGCTCCTATTCAAGTACAACTCATGCAGGTAGATCAGAGGTTCCAGTTTAGAGGTGAATCCCTCCACCAAACTCTCCTTGTAAAAGAGACGGGGATAGACAAAAAACTTTGGCAAGAAACCCAGGCTCATCATCAGTCACTTCTAAACAATGCTGGGATTACTATGTTGTACATTCAAAGGTTGGAGTCCCTTATTCTGTTTCTGAATCACCAACACTGTTTTTAGGACTGATTAAGAATCATTGGAAATAGGATGACCAGGGGTCCCGATTTTATAGGGACAGTCCCCATTTTGGGGTCTTTTTCTTAGATAGACTCCTCTTACCCCCCACCCCCTATCCCGAGGTTTCACATTTGCTGTCTGGTCACCCTCATTGGAAATGGCCTTAAACGATAACCAAGCTCTATCCCTTAACATCTAGCCATTAGGTGAAAAGAATATCCTACTCTTTCACAAAGGGGAAAAATGGCCTCTACTTACTCCAGTAGCTCGGAATGCTCATGCCAGAGGGCTGCTGGAAGAACTTTTTGTTTACGGAATTATTCCAGGAAACCCCTCCAATCCAGCCAGTGGCAGGGTAAAGAGAATGAAAATGTTTAGTACCAAGGGCTTGTCTCCATGGAGATATTCAAGAAAGCTAATCCCCATTCATTTTCAAAATGCATTAGTTAAACTTCATTCAACACCTGTGGGGACACACTTATTTAGAATTAAAGTGGCCTTCATTCAGGTTAGTTTCATTCATGGAATTCACTCCAATTAATAAGGCCCATTTTAATTCAGAATCAGAGCATCCACACATGTGTTTAATGCCATTTACCTCATGCACTTTAAATGTACACCTTTAGTTCATTTGGATTAACTTTCCTTACTGTCCCTGTGTAGACAAGCCCTAAGGAATTTAGCCCTTATCTACCTATATGCAGACCATTTATTAGTTGTACAGTTCCCAAAAGTGTGCTAGGCTCTTTACACATCAGAATCTACTCTTCTAATGAGGTATTTACAAGATGCCCACCATTCTGTTATCTAAGCGACAATAGACAGGACAGAAAGAACTAGATAGGCAGACAAATGGACATTACAACAGTGAAAGAAGGTGAAGAATTCCTTATACCTGCTAATGGTCTCCTCACCTTGTATACAGAGAAGGCAGCGGATACTGTCAACCACCCACTGACGGGACGTGGCCAGCGAATCACAGCTGTATGGTGCTATTAGTCCAATCAGAGATCCAAACTGATCAAAAGTTCCCTGAGTCTAATGAAAAAAGAACAAAGAACGAAGAATGAATGGTCTCCAGTTGGACTAGACTTCACTTGCCATCCTTATTGTTCAGACCAGTCAGCTCTGTGTTTTTTGGGGAACCAGGGCACAGTATCTAGCCTGTCTGACTCATGAAAGACACCCTCCGCCCCCACCAGTCTCTGTTTGAACCAAAACCCATCAGAGAAAAGGCTTGCAGAGAACAATGAAGGGTGTTGGGAGACACACCTACACCCCTCCTGAGAAGGGTGACAAGATTAAGACATCTCCATTTGAATACAGAGTGAAGAACAGAGACAACTCCCCTAGCCTCATCTGCATGAAAGATGGGATAGGAATTAGCATGAAGAATGAGGAACAGAGAACCGCACTGAACTCTGGGACCAGAAAAGCAGAGACGCATTGCATCATGGGAATCCCTGCTCCAGATGCTAATGAACCTATGCCTGCACACACCTAGCTCAGCAATTATCAGACCAATTCTAGTAATAAATCTTTATTATCCTAAAATACTGAAGCAGCCTAGTTGCCTTGTGAGCTCCCTGGAAAAATCCACCACCCATAGCCAAGAGTGATCAGCTCCTATTGTCTAGCCTAAAGAAAACCCTTGAAAACCCATTAGTTTACCCATAAACAAATCTAGTGTTCTCCCTTGAACCATTGTATTTTCTCTACAAAACCCCCTACCTATGCCTAAGTAAGGGGATTCCATCTATGCCCAAGTAAGGGGATTCCTATGCCCAAGTAAGGGATTCCATCTCCTGACTGATTGTGATGGGGGCTCTGCCTGTCTCCAGCACTCAGGACCCTGAGCTACCACCATTACCTGGGAACCCCACCCAGTTCAAGCCTCATGGAGTGGATGAGATTCCCCCCCCCCTCGCCCCTCCGTTTTCTTTTCTTCCTCAGGTATTAACCTTTCAAATGTAACCATTATGTTTGTTTAGCCCTCCTTGTGTAGTTATCACTATGATTCAATAAATAACTTTTATGGTTCAGCTGGTTGCTTCTCTCTCCCTCTCTCTCGCTCTCCAAATTTTACTCTGTATTTTCTACTTTCCCCATTTACTCTGCAGCAACCCTTCTTTTACCTAAGCTAAAGGTCCCAGTAGCGCCCAAAAATACTGTGGGGTTTGCTCATGAAGTGGGTTACTACCAGTACAATTGTAATGTGGAAGTGGGATAGGGATGTGTTAAACTTGGGGCACATAAGAGGGGAGCAGCTGAAAGTGCTGCTTAACCCAGCCCATTGAGTACAGGGCCATATGAGAGGATCAGCTGGAGAGGGCTGATGGACCTGGTCCGCTCAGACTTGCTCTGCTAGTGTGAGCGTACGTGCGTGCGTGTTTATCTAGTTCTAGGGCTGGAGGAACCCAGCCCTGGGGAACCGAGGGCCTGCAGGGTAGCTCCATTGGGAGGGCACTTGCAGAAGGAAGGAGTAGAGCTCCCTATGAACACACAAGTGACATAAGCAGCACATTAATAGAATTACAGACACCCTCCCCAAGAAGAGTAACCCTAATCAATGAGCCTACCCCAAAGTAACAGGCACATCTGGTAACATTGTGCCCCTGATTCCTGTACTGTACTGGGTAATGCACATTGGAAAACATAATCCCAATTGTACATAGAAATGGATGGGGTCTAAATTAGCTGTTATCACTCAAGAAAGAGACCTCAGAGTCATTGTGTACAGTTCTCTGAAAGCATCCGCTCAACATGCAGTCAAAAAAGCTAACAACATGTTAGGAACCCTTCGGAAAGGGATCGATAAGAAGACAGCAAATATCATTATGCCACGATAGGAATCTACAGGACCCCCACACCTTGAATACTGCGTGCAGTTTAGGTCATCTCATCTCAAAAAAGATGTGTTAGAATGGGAAGAAATACGGAGAAGAGCAACAAAAATTAGGCCTATGGGATAACTTCTCATCCAAGGGAGATTAAAAAAAGAGCGACTTTTCAGCTTGGAAAAGAGACGACTCAGAGGGAATATGCTAGAGGTCTATAAAATCATGACTGGTGTAGAGAAAGTCAATAAGGAAGTGTTATTTAGCCCTTCACCTAACACAAGACTGAGGGGTCCCCCAATGAAATTAATAGGCAGCAGGTTTAAAACAAACTAAAGGAAGCATATCTTCACACAATGCAGTCAGAAGACAGGATACTGGGCCAGATGAACCATTCTTTTGCGGGAGGCAGGTTAGCCATTCTTATGTTTTATGTTCTTAGCTGGTTAAATAGAAATTTTCCTTTACCACCCTGGGAGCATAAGAACCAAGAATGCATTTGTGACACTGGCAGACCAGGCAACCTGGGTATGACCCATAATAACTTAACAAGAGGCACTTCCACTGTATCAAGACAGTTCACTTGCATGTGAATTTCAAAGAGATGGATTAGACTAGCAATCCTCAACTCATTCAAAAATGAACAATAGATGCTAAGTCTATTTGTCTGTGTTGATCTATACGCGGTTAGAAGTTTCACAATGTAACCAAATTAGCTTGTCGATGCTCATTCCCTTTCAGGTCTTCATTATGTATGCAAGGTGTTCAGTTAACCTTAAAATCAAAGATGTAAGATACTGCAGGAAACTAATAATTTCTACATTGTTTTCAGCTTAACTCTCTGTGTTATAATGGAAGAACGGCTAATCACCTTATGCGAATGAGTAACTAGTTTACTGTGTATGCACAGGAAATAGAAGATTAGCTTCAAAGCAAAGTACAGGAGGCGATCTGCATTGCCTAGTCTTTCTCGGGGGAAGGTCCTGCTGTAACCATTTTTGTGAGGTAGGCTTGTCAGCCTGCTAGAATAGCTAGAAAAGAGAAGGCTCGGGCCTCATCCTGTCATCTTTAGTCTGCTGAAACTTTGAACAGGGAAAGTGTAAGCCATAGGACAGAGAGCTTCCAAATCATCATTTGAAAGAACCTGGAAAATGCATGGAAAAACTAACAGTCTTTACATCTAAGCTACCTTTGGATTCTGATCTGTTGGGAAGATTCCAGAGAGACTTGTACAAGCCAGCAGTTTATTCCATCACTGTTGTGATCCTGAACTATGAACATTGACAGTCACTTGTATGGATATTGATCTTTTAACCATTTGTAACTCTCTTCTTTCTTTTAAGAAGAAATCTTCAATTTCGTTATTAAGGATTGGCTGGCAGCATGCTATTTGGGAAAGACCTGAGATTCACCTTGACCTGGGGATAAGCATCTGGTCCTTTATGATGGGTGAACCTCACATATGGTGAATCAGGTTTTCAGTAACCCCTCACTATATTAGACTGGGCTGTTTAGATGGGAGCCTAGGTCTGGAATGGCAAAAGGGACCGTGTTTGGCATTTTGTAAACTAGGGTGGAAGCTCTTTTGCTGTTGAGTTGGTGCATGTAATTCTAGAATAAGCCATCAGTTTGGGGGATTGTCTGTCCTCTACTTCTTGCAGTCTGCCCGGAGTGTGGTCACAGCATTGTTGTGTAAACCTCTCTCTTATGGAAGCAGAGGGATCTTAGTCACTTTGAGATCCCAGCTGCTGCCCTGGAAGCTTTTTTCATGCATTTGCGTTGAGTGTCAGATCGGATATAAGCAGGGAAGTCAGCTCAAGGAAGAGGAAGGCTATACTCACTGTGCTATGAACTGTCTCTTGATAGGCAGTCAGCAGCTGAATGGTGGCCTGCAAGGCCCTTTCTCTCTCCCACTCCTTCTCTGAATGGAGCCATGTCTCTAGTAGCTGTTGGTAGAGCAGGGGAATGGACAGAGTTAGTACCAGAAAATCCCTCCCAAAAGTTCCTCTTAAACAGGTTTAATTGTCACTAAAATCCCTCTCCAAAGCACCGGACCTCCATGGAGCGAAGGAATTACATGTCTAATGGAAGTGCCAGGGACCAGATTCACCTCTGAGTGATTGAAGACAAAGGAGTTACATGAGAGATGAACCTGGGCCTGTGTACGTGATGTCTCCTGTAGACTGTCTGATGGGAGCTGTCTACCACATTGCATGCTGTTTGATGTCTGCTGCTGTGTTGTTTCCTGGGCAACTTCTCCCACGTTGAGTGGCCAAATGACAGAGAGGAGCGTTTCTTTTTATTAATTTGAAGAAGAGCAGAGAAGTCCCCCCCCACAGCCCAGCTCCTTTTAGAACTTCATTTTTATACTGAAGGTGCATCAAACTCCCCAGCTCTTCAAGATATTCTGTTCATGTCTGAGGAACAGGAAGTCTCCTCTGGATGAGTTTCCATACACAGGGCTTAACTCAATATGAATGAATTCCTCTTTGAAGAAGTGATCAGTTTCAACTGGTTCTCTTGGATTTGGCTACTGCAGTGGTGATTTTCTTGCCGGTCCAAGTAGTGTCAACTACATTGTAAGAAGTTGGTCCCAATCCAGCCCTGGCATAAAATGGCATAGCTTCTGTGGATTTCAGCGGGGCACATGCCTGCTTATCCCAGGAAGAATTTGGTGCTTTTTCCCCCCGACAATTCACTCCACTGTGGAAAATTCCTCCACAACTGAAGCTTGACTCCCTAAATCTCTGACTCTTCCCTGCAGTAACAGAACAACAAACAAACAAACAAACAAACAAACAAACAATCTTCACCATGGTTCAATGGTCTACTCACTTGAAACATTTCCTGGAACCATTGTGCGGTTGGTTCTTCCTCCAGCAAAGTCTTCATTAGCTTGCCAAGGGCTTCCAAGGACTCTACGTACAGTGACTGAAACCAGAAGAGAAGGAGTGAGGCTCAGCACAGATAATTTGTGTGTGTGTGGGGGGACGACGACTGGGGGCTGGGGAAAGCTAACCATAACCTTGCCAGGGAGGCCATGTGTGACTTCCATCACCCAGTGCCTGCTGGGCAGAAATACAGTGGATGGTGCCTGAGGAGAATTGTTGTCACGTACCTGTATAGGCAGAGCATCCTTTGCTGTCTCTTTCATCATCTTCTCCAGGGGAGGGAGGGGAAACAAACTTTTGAAACACTGGTGAAGGAGCTCACGGTTTTCCTTCAAGGTCAAAGATGGTTTGAGTTTGCTGGCAGAAGAAAGAGAGAGAGAGAAAAGTCATGCATTAGACTCAGTACCAGCTCCAAGTAAAAGAAATGGGTCCAATGACTGGAGATTGTCTCAATCTAAAACCCTAAATGCAAACAACCCTTCACTTTGCAGCTGAGCACCTCTTTGCACCTCTATTAAGTATTGGCTCATTGAGAAGTAAAGCTAAAGCTTCAAGTCCCCTTTTTAGAGAAACCCACTAGCTTCCTTCCCCATACCAGCAAGCCAGACACCTCCCTCCCCATCTGAACTCTCCTGCATTGGACTGCATGCCCCACAACCTCCAAGTTTGTGTCTTTCAAGCACAAACCTCCAAATGGACACATTCAAACCCTCAAGAACTAAAGTTCTGCTGGTGAGCAGCATGTGAGCCAAACCCGGCAGGCATCAAACTGCTCCCAACCTGGCACTCATGAACTAACAAAGACGACGTCACAGTGCCAGGAAATATGGCAGAAAATAGCCTACCTCAGATGTCTAATGGCAAGAATTGCCTTGTAGCGAACTGGAGATGCCAGGGAATCCAGTGGTTCCTTTTTAATGAAGTCCTGAAATGCACGAATAGAGAAATTAAAAAAAATGGGAAATGGATTTGAAAGGCAGAGAGGCTTTCCTCTCACACCCTGAAACAGGGCCATATGCCAGGTCTGTAATAAACAGACACCGTGCTCGGCAGGCTCTCTGCCTCAGAAATGGACCGTAGGGCCATCTGCAGGCTATACGGAGGACAGAAAGATAACTCCCCAGACACAAGCCATTCCTGCCACTTACAGCCCACAATAGGTCGGCATCCCTGCCAAGCTCAGAGTGGACCCAGCAGCATTCTGGGTGCCGTGCAGGTAGCTCATGAGACTGCAGTGGTACAGTCACAGCCAATGGATAAAACAACATCTACCTGGAAACCCAGTCTGATGACATTACAACAAACTCCTTTGTACTTCAGTCCTCAAAGCTCCTCATCACTCACCAGCATGTAGCCAAGGAGCTCCAGTTTGTAAGAGAATTCGAACTCCTGGGAGTCTCTGGTCTCCAAAATGGCACAGCTAATCTCCGTGACATTCTGGATGAAGGTTAATTTTAGGTGCATGTCCTACATAATCCAGAAGGAGAAACAAGAGGATGTGGATGAGAAACGGAGAGAAGAACCAGAGTCCAGAAGATAAAGATCAGGAATTAAATCTAGCCACAGGAGAGGAGAGAGGTGTCCACAGACCCCAGAAGGCAGAGGACCCTGGCTCTGCACCCACCTCAGAAAAAGAGAAAAGCCAGGTTCATGAAAGAAATCCAGGGCCACTTACACCAGAGCAGCCAGGACTCCTGCTTGATGTGGCAAGGAAATCAAGCTCTGTGCAATTTAAACAAGCAACTTGTGGATAGAAAAGGGAAGAGCTGAGGGCAGATTATTTAGAATTTACCTTGTTTGTAAGAGCAATGCCCAGCACCTGAAAAACAAAATGCAAAACAGCTATTAGCAATGTCTATAGTCCCACATAACACACATCCTCAAAATGGCCTGGCTGGTGAATATGGAGCAGAGAGAAATCATGATTGTTAAATCTTCCAAAAGGCAGGAAATGTATCCAGAGGGGGTGTTTTGCAGAGGTCAAGATCAGGGGCCATCCTATGGAATATTTGCATTTGTGAACTTCTGGAAGATATCCGTTTGGTTCAACTGTGATCAACTTTTTTGACAAAGGCTAAATGAGATTCTCACTTAGACAGGGCAGAATTGAATGGCAAAGTGACGTGGCGAGGTTGCACTGAGAGGAGAGTCAGTACCAGCAGTCAGACACCTAGGAAACAGAAATAACGAGCACACAGACAAACAAGACGACAGAGAAGAGGGAAGGGAAGTAGTGAGTCCAAGAAACAGAGTGACAGCAAAGAAACTAAATACAAGTTAGCACCATTCTCTCTTGGCTAGAAAAAGATAGAGCTAGATACACATACATATTAGGGGAGTTAGAGTGTTATTCTGAATAGCCTGAGTGTGACTCCATGTGAATTACTGTGCAGCTGTGCTCGACAGAATTTCAGAAGACTATAGAAAAACTAGAGAAAACACAAAGAAGAGCAACAAAAGTGATACAACATGTGACAGCTCACGCTCCATCCATTACAGTTTTAAATTTCAGTTATATGACAAATTATTGCTCAAAGGAGAGTTTTAGAAAATACAAGCCCTCTCTCTATAAACTCAGAGGCAATTCTATAACTTCAGGGTAATGCCCCTCACAGTTATCATGCAAAGGCTCTTACCTGACAACTGGTTCTGTAATGGTGAATGATGTTCCTTGTGATGTCTGCCTCTACTCGGGAGAGAAGCTGCTCTTTTGGAGCATGGACAGCCACGTTGCTGTATGTCAGCATCAGGGTGCGGCGAGTCTTGCCTCTTGTCCCATGGTGGTAATCCTAGACAATAGGAAACATCACTAGAGACAAGTTCTTCTGATTCATTTGGCCTTGGAATGAATCAAACATTGGTGGAGCTGGGCCCCCGAGCCTTGAATACTGCTGGAGCCCGGGCACCATGAGCCCATAGAACTCGCCGCCCCATCGCCATCATTCCCACTGGGTAACTCTGGCCCAGAGAGCCGAAAAAGGCTGAACCGACAGCAGTGGAGTACACGGGAGCTTAGTCATTGACACTGGTGGGTACAAGATCAGGCGCTAAATGTCTTGCCTAAGGCTGCACAGTGAGTAAATGGCAGAGCCAGCAATGGGAGCCCAGAGGCCTAGTCTCCTGCCCTATCCTCTAGATCAGTGGTGTTCAGCCAGGGGGACTTCTGTACCCCTGAGGGTCTGCAGGGGTCTTCCAGGGGGTATATCAACTCATCTAGATATTTGCCTAGTTTTACAGCAGACAACAAAGAAAGCACTTGCAAAGTTACTAACTCAAATTTCATACAATGGCTTCTTTAGACTACTCTATATACTGCCCACTGAAATGCAGGTACAATATTTAGATTCCAGTTGATGTATTTTCTAATTCTAGGGCAAAAATGGGAAAATAAGCAGTCTTTTTTTCAGGAATAATGTGCTAGGACCCTTTTATAATTTTATGCCTGATTTTGTAAGCAAGTAGTTTTTAAGTGAGGTGAAATTTGGGGGACACAAGACAAATCAGACTCCTGAAAGGGGGACACTGATCTGGAAAGGTTGAGAACCACTGCTCTAAATCAGAGGTTCCCTAATTGTCATCCGTAGACCACTGGTGGTCTACCTAAAGCGGGTTGGTTAGCCACATGTTGCTTGCAACACCTCCTCATTTCCAGCTACTAACCTGGAATAAAAAACAGCTAAAAATACCTTCAATGCTTTTCCATGCAAGCAACTGATGTAGTTCCCACACATTGTGCATGGGAGGGGCGCTCAAGCCATGAGACATCAGACGGTAAAAATCATTTGAGAGAACCCCAGCTCCACATCGTGCTCCTGTCTGCTTAACGGCAGGCATCACGTGGAACGCATACACTGGGGGACAATGCTAGCTGACCGGAGCAGACACTACCGTGGGGCTGCTGCCCCTGCTTTAGAGGGAGAGGAAGTTTGAGAGAACCCCCTGGCTCCTTTACCTTCAGGCGGCTGACGAACCCAGAAATCTTAACCTGGCTCATTGCAGCCCCAAACTCCTGAAGTGCCTTCAAGGTGAGGTCCAAGTGGCTCGCAGCACAGACTGCGAGGATGGAAACGACTCCCTGTCACCCAAGAGAAATACAGGTTAGGATCGAACCAGGTGTCTGATAGAGCCCACGAGTCCATTCCTTTCACCCAAAGTGGTGTAAAGTGCCAATCAGGCCTGAGACACATGGGGAGCGGGCGCTGAGTGAAATAGCAATCAAGAGGATAGGAAGCAAAATGGCATCTGTCCCAGGCCAACTCAGAGCTGAGCCCCACAGGGAGCATTCCGGGATTACTTGGTAAAATGGGGAGAGGGACAGAGGCCTCACCTGTCTCTCAGGGGCTTCCATATAATCTGCTGTCGTCAGAAGTGTATGAATCTGTGATTTAACATGGACCAGGTCCTGACAAGCTGCTAAGGACGTTCCTAGCGCCTTATACAGGAAACTCTGAAAGAAAGAGACCAGCCCTGGGATATCAGAAACACAACGTGCCTGTCAGTACAGACCCAGCTCAGCAACACTCAGGAAGGAACAAGACAGCCAAGTCCAAGCACCCATGCTGCAGAAACATCCCATCGTCTAGCCCAGCCAGAGAACCAACAATACAGTACAGACAAGCAGCCTGTCCAAGCAAATATTGGAAGGGCAGGGGGGCAAGAGAGCAGGGAATAAGTACAAACAAATTTTATACGCAGAATAAAATATCAAATAATGAAACCTTGAGAGAAGCCTTATGCAGCCCTCCAATCAGAATTTCAGGGGAAAGTAACTAGAAACTAAACCTTAACAGAGAACAAACCTTCTCTTTGGAGGGGCTGGCATAGCTGGCCATCTGCCAGCTCAACTCAAGGGATATCTGGCTGCTCCAGGCACTGTCGTCTATCATCTCCAGAGATGTTCTTAGGAACTGCGTGTAAAACCAGAGTTAAAGCAGATGGTTAATTGCAAGAATGTGGGGGCTGCTGTGGGGTTTGGGGTTTTGTTTGGTTGGTTGGTTTTTGCTTCCTTGTTCTGTTGTAAACTTTCCAATATTCAGGTGTCCTGGGAAGATTATTTCCCTATTGAGAACTATAAACATTGACAACCCAGACTTCCTCTGCCTCTTGTTCTTGAACCTTTGCCTGAGGATTCCTCTCAGTCCCCAAACCCAGATGGACAGTGAATTGGAGAATGAGATGGAGCCAAGACATCTGACCATCGAGGAGTGATTTTCCGGGACGATGGCTCTAGTCAACTTTGAACAAAGGGCCCTGGACTACGAAGGACCAGGCACCTTCTCTGAAGTGCTATGGACCCTTTATGACACCTCCCAAGGTACCCAGGGTTGTGAGGGACCTCACTGCCACCTGCCCTTAGCATGAGGAAGCCTTCTCTGTACCTGCCAAGTGTCAGCTCCTGACTCTGCCAGTCACAGGAAACACAAGCACACCCTTCTCACCCCGTCCAGGATCCACTGTCCTTCCACAGATAAGCAATCAGTACACTCCAACCGCTAGTCCTCTGGACATCCCCAGAATGTCCAGCCCCTGTTCCACTGGACACTCACAGAATTCAGAGGTTTGCTACACACCACCTTACCAGTTTCACCTCAGCATCACTGCTCCATTTCACACACTTCGATACATTGACAGTGAAAAGAAGTAGAGTTTAATTCACCAAGATCAGAGATTTGAGAAGCAGCAAGAATAATTAATGTACACAAATGGTTACATAAAAATAAAATCCTAACACACTTCTAGAGCTTCAACTTAAAGAACCAAACAGTCCCCTGTCTCACAAGGGATAGCTGCCCCAAATCTCTCTCCCAGCAGGAAACACCCAGACCAAATGTGATCCTCCATTCATAAGACAAGCCAGTTGGCAATTTGTCCAATAGGTGAAGGATACCTGGTGCAGGATACCTCTGGACCTCCAGATATAGTTCCAAGCATCCATTGTCTGCTTGTAAACAGGGTACCCCCTATTGTTTGTTTGTTTTTCTTGTCTCGAATCTCCTCTGGAGACTTTGCAATCACTTGATTAGAATTTTGCTCTATTGATTAGCATTCACTGTGAATAATTACTCAGTCTACATACAGCCATTCAAGCAGCTAAGCATCTTCTGCCTGAAAGAAACTTCTTTATCACCTTCTGGTGACCTGCCCCAACGCACAGACCTTCAAAGCATCAATTTCAGTAGACAACCATAACGCCTTAGATATTATCCATCCAGTCACTGTGCAATGATTATGAGGATTATGCAGTGTGGCACAGGCATCCAGGAAAGGCTTTACATGACACCCTTTGATGATATAGAGATCAGATCCAGGGAATCCTGGGAACCCTATGCACTCCTGTGGCTTCTGCCAGTGGGTACCCAAAGGACCCGGGGTCACACCCTCAACTCCCATTGAAGTCAGCCAGAGGTTAGTAACTCTCAGCACTTTGCTGTTTCAGGCCCGACTTTTGAACAGCAGCCAGGAAATATCAGAAACCTCACAAGAGAACCTAATCTTAGTTGATTTTGGAGCCCAAAGAATTTCAAATGAGGCTGGATCTGGAATGGGAAATTTTAGAGTGTAATCCAACCCCAAATGGAACTCCAAACCTTCTGGGGCTTCTTTGTCACTAGGTCCTTTCCTTTCATTTTCAGCCCTCGCCATAAAAATCTTCCTTGTCTGGATTTACATGAGGCTGTAAAGAGCTCTTTCTGACCACAAAGACTTCTCCATGAGATACAGACACCAAACCTTGTCTTGTCTCTTTTCCTCTTTGGGTTTCTCAGAGCAAGTTTTCTTTTGAGTGGCAAATAGAAAAAAAAAATCCTTTAGACGTCCCCCAGTGATGCATTAGCACCATTAGCATGCTGGGTTTCTGGTTAAGTTTTGTGTTGTTCCCAGGGGTAACACAGAGGGATTTATAACTAGAGCTGGTTGAACAATAGTAAGGCCATTTCACAAAACAAGTGGGATTTTTTTTGTTTTCTTGATTTTTCAACATACAAATGAAAAGTGAAAACACAAAAATATTTTGCTTTTCAAAATCAAAAATGACCATTATTCAATTCTTTGTTTTCCCCATTTCCTTCCCTTTAGCCCTCATCCCCGTGCTTTTTTCCCCCTCTTCCACTTTGTGATTGAAAAGCGGGGGGGGGGGGGGTGAGGGGGAGAAGGAGACAAACAGCAAAGCAACTGGAAAAAAAATCAGCTTCAGTTTCAAAAAACTAAACATTTTCTATTTGGGTTGGGGTTATTTTGTTTTGGGTTTTTTTTGTGTGTGTGTTTAAAAAAAAAAAAAAAAGAACCCTGAAAAATTTGAAAATGTCCCATGAAAATAAAAAGGCCATTTTTAATTGAACAAAAGTTGCAAATGAAATGGTTTGACCAGCTCTGCTTATAATGAATAATTTATCATTATTTTTTTCCCCAGCTGATATATTTGGAGGGGGAAGAGAGGACTGTGACAATACATCTGAAAGCCATCCTCTACCTGAAGCAGCATGTGCTCCCACCGTGCATGGTCCAGGGAATTCTCTGTGTTTCCTATAAAGCAGGAGGCAAAACAATAATGTCACCTAGATTAGCAAGAAGAGTCATCCCAGGTATCTCCTTTGCAATCAGTCCTTCTAAAACTCCTGGTCTGCCAAGCTGTAACATACCTGGGCTTTCAAGGCGAAATGGGACTGTACCTATTGGGTTCTGGGAAAGTCACCCTGCTCCTGTCCTGAGGGGCTTAAAACAGCCCTGGGAGAGGGCTGTAGGAGGGAAAGAGGTGAGAGGTTTTTCGCAGGAGTGGGTGGGTGAGATTCTGTGGCCTGCATTGTGCAGGAGGTCAGACTAGATGATTATAACGGTCCCTTCTGACCTTGATATCTATGAATCTATGAAAGGGATTAACAAGAGCTGGGCTGACAGGGAAAGCAGCTATAGCTGTAGCCAGGGTAATCAGGGCCCAGCTGGCCCTTATAAGAGGGCCGTGGGCCAGTAGGACAAGGTCTTTCTCTCTAGTTTTGAAGGGAGTAGGGCCTGCCTGCAGAAAGGGTACTGGGAATGAGGGTGGGCTGGGCTGGGGAAAGGCCAGAGGAGCAGGGAAGCTCTAGGCTGGCAACTCCCCAGGCTATCGGGCCTGGTCCAAAGCCCATAGGGGTACTGGGTTGCAGGGAAAGGCAGCAGACCCAAACCCCCTTGCCTGTGGTGACTGGCTCTTACACTGCAATCTGCCCCAAGGTGCAGGGGCTTGATAATGATGATGCGCAGTAGCCCAGACTGAGGCAAGGTGGGGATTAGAGGGTTGGGCGTTCCCCAGAGAAGGGAGACCCATAGAGACTGAGGGGGTACTGCCAGGGTGCAGCACCCTGGGTAAAAAGGGCACCGGGGTCTGAGAGGGACACGGGCCTGCAGAGGGTGCTCTGTGCTGGAAAGAGTTAATTCCCAGATGGCCAGCAGGAGGCGCTGCAGGGGTGAGTCGTTGCGCCGTCACAGGGACCTGCGCCAACGTTCTTTGTTGGACCAACAGAAAATGTCCTGTTTCAGAGTAGCAGCCGTCTCAGCCTGTATCCACAAAAAGAAAAGGAGGACTTGTGGCACCTTAGAGACTAAGAAATTTATTGGAGCGTAAGCTTTCGTGAGCTACAGCTCACTTCGTCAGATGTTACGTACCCTGCTGGCATTTTTATTCAGGGTCCGTCAACCCACCAGGAGTGAAATGCTGAGCACTCCCAATTCCTCTTGACTTGAATGGGAGCTGAGGGTGCTGAGCACCTCACAAAACTCTTCAGCACATCAGAAGACTGGGTTTAGTAGGAATACAAACTTTTCCTGCAGAATCAGAGATTCTGGACTTGATCTGAACTGGATGTAAATCGGTGTAGCTTCACTGAAGTCAATGGAATTATACTGATTTACATCAGCTGAGAATCTGGCCCTGTTTCTGAGTGTCCAGCTCTAACCTAGCCTTCTTTAATGGCGGCACAGTGTAGTGCTGGGGACTCTGTACAGCCGCAGCAAGGAGGGAAGATACAGCTCATTTTTTAAAATCTTTTTTGGAATATCAAACCCGCTTGTCCATTGGGGGGTTCAACGTTCATGAGAAACATAGCGGGCTTGTGCTGCACCTAGGGTCTGTCCTGCTCCCCAGAGACTAGACAGGTGCAGCTACGTCACTGGAGCTCTGCTGGCATAACGCCATCGTGTAGACGCAGCCTGCGCTGACTGAAGGGTTTTTTCCATGGAGGTCAATAGAGTCATACCACTGTAAAATTGGTGAAAGACATTATTAGGCCCACAATACCTAGATTCTCCCTAGGGCACCCACTTGGCCAACCTAGCTTTTATGGCACAGGTTTCTTATGGGTTTTTTAATTGAATCCCCCTTGAAAGTAAACGTGGGGTTTAATTTTCAGAAAAAGTCCATTTGCAAAATCAGACTCTATATGTAACCCCAAAATCTTTCACTAACCTCCAGCTTCATGCGTATTGACCTTCCCAAAAAATAACCTAGCAAAGGTGTGGGGGAAAGTGCTGTGACATTTCCATTCAGCTGAAACCTTCCTGGCCTGATTCTGCCCTGTTTGAATTGGCCTCAGTGGTTCACAGTTATCCAGAGGAAGGAAAAGTGTGGGCCTAGAAGCCCCATTTCAATTCCCCACTGTTCCCACGTACTGCAACAGGAATGGCACAACACACGTCAATACGAAGCTGCATTTTCTGGCTTCCCTTCTATTCTCCATGGACCACACTCCTCCTAACTAACACTTTACCTTCAATGTACTGCAGCAGAGATGGGATCTTTACTACCCACATCTCACCCACTGCTGCATGGACAGTTTGGTGCAGGGCCTTTAGTAACTGCAAGGCAGCACATCCGTGTCCTTCTCTTTCATAAGGGGATGAGGCTACTACCTGTCAATGAGAGAGAAAGAACAGGCTAAGTTTTGTCAGCACAATACCAGTTTGTTCCTGAGGGAGGGAATAGTTCAGAGACTCATTGTGGAGACAATCCAAGAGAGTTGTTGCTTCTACTGCAGTGCCTTCCTGAAGAAGAAAGCATTCTAGCTAGTAGGAGGATGCAGGACAGTGTGTCTCAGGAGAGGCCGGAGAGAGAGAGAGACCCAGTCATACACATTCCTCAGCCTAAGTCAAGCATCTAGCTACAAAACCAATTTGTATAGTTAACTGTCCCATTCCACAGAAAACCTATTCTCATGGTCTACTCACCAGGAGTTGCGCCAGCAGCCCCTGGGGTGTAGGGAGTTGCACTAGGGAAAGAAACAGAATAGCGTTAATTATGCCAGGCTTTGCAGAGAGTCCTGCTGATGTTCTTCACCTATCCATTTCCAACATGCCCACCAATGTTGAATACAGCTGATAATAATTTGCATTTCCATAGTGCTTTCAGTCTGAGCATCTCAGAATGCTCTACAAACATGTATGAATTCCACCTCATAGCACCTCTGTGAGGTTGGCATGAATTACTCCTTCATTTCACAAGTGGGGAAGCTGAGAGAGAAAGATCAAGTGATTTCCCCAAGGTCACATCCGAATTTTGGTGGCGAGCTGGGAACAGAACCCACATTTCCTAGCTCCCTCCCATGGCCGTGTTGTAATCACAAGACCATCCCTCATTCATTTTAGCCTCCTGATTGCAGATGAGAGAACTGGAGCAGACTGAACCTGTTCATTTCATAGTGCCTGGAGAGAAGAAATGAAAGAGTTTCTCTTATAAACCTCGTCCACTGGAGTCGAGGCAAGCAGCTGCTTCTCCTTCCCGCTGCTTTTTCTCAGCCAGTTCCCTCAGGCATCTGCAAAGAGGCTTCAAAGTACCGGTGTACTGAGCTGGCACCACATACTCCAGCAGCCTTGGCCATAACACCTGCAGAGAAGAGCGAGACTGTTCAGTACGGAGCTATTTCCGTTCCCCCACCTCCAGTATCCTGCTGCCTGAATCCCTCCCTGCCATGTAGCTTCTCCTTTGATTCCTCACGGACCCTTCCCTAACCTATCACCTCATCTCTCTCTCCCCATTAGCTCACTCTACCTGTCTGGTGCCCCCTCACTCTGTCTTTTAAAGACACTATCTTGTTTGGTGAGTGCTAGGATATAGATATTCAGGCCTGTCTGCAAAGGCCTGTACTTTAAGAATTTAGGTGTATTCTTATCACTTGGCTAGTTATAGAGGTATAAAAGAAAGAATCAAAATCACTGTCTGCTGGTGTAAGAGCCTTCTCTTACTGTGACAGTCTGAGGCCCTCTTCTTAGGCTAAGGCCTTTGGCTAAGCAGCAGAGGCAGCCATAAGCCAGGAAGCGAACAGTCACATCCTCACATTCCAAACTAGTCACACTGAAATCAGGTGCTATTGGGCTGTTAGGAATACAATCCTGTCCTGATAGTGCCTATCACCTCCAGAGAAAGGGAAGGGCCTAGAAGATGTAAAAGGAAACTTACTTTGATAGCATCCTGTCTGGCAAGAACTCACTTATCAATACTGGGATGTGAAATCCTCACTTCTGTATTGTCTTGTCATTATCATAGAATATCAGGGTTGGAAGAGACCTCAGGAGGTCATCTAGTCCAACCCCCTGCTCAAAGCAGGACCAATCCCCAATTTTTGCCCCAGATCCCTAAATGGCCCCCTCAAGGATTGAACTCACAACCCTGGGTTTAGCAGGCCAATGCTCAAACCACTGAGCTATCCCTCCCCCCATTATAGTTCCCACTTTGCTATTGTTTGTCTGTATAATCTCTGTCTGGTTCTGTGCTTGTTCCTGTCTGCTGTATAATTAATTTTGCTGGCTGTAAACTAATTAAGGTGGTGGGATATCATTGGGTACATAATCATCTTACAATATGTTAGGATTGGTTAGTTAAATTTCAGTAACATGATTGGTTAAGGTAGAGCAAAGCAGAACTCAAGTTTTACTATATAGTCTGCAGTCAATCAGGAAGTAGGGGGGTGGGGGAAATGGGAACAGGGAATGGGGGTAAGGAAATTGGAATCATGTTTGGCTAAGGGCAGGAATGGGAACAGGGACACACGTGTAAGGCTCTGTGGTGTCAGAGCTGGGAAGGAGGATACTAAGGAAGGAAACTGGAATCATGCTTGCTGGAAGTTCACCCCAATAAACATCGAATTGTTTGCACCTTTGGACTTCGGGTATTGTTGCTCTCTGTTCATGAGAGAAGGACCAGGGAAGTGAGTGGGTGAAGGAATAAGCCCCCTAACAGTGAGCAATTGGGTTCGCACCCAGAGATGAATCCTCTTTCCCAGCATTAGAGCATTATGGAGATATTTAGATCGTAACATAAGCTTACCCAGAACTTGACAGACCTATATAAGGCACAGTCCCAGCCCCAATATCTCTTCAAATCTAGGATCACCAACTCTACGTTTCAGAAGTATTCATGGGGGATCTAAGGGGAAGTTGTACTCAGACAGTGGAAAGAATTAAGAGACGATCTCTGCAACATGATTCCTTCCAGTTAAGTTGCTTTATATCTTTTCTCTACTGTGAACCGCTTACTCCATGATGAAGGGGTCACATCCTCCCTGACATGAATGTGACATGCTGATCCTCCATTATGCTGACTGTGCAGAAGGCTTCCTTGTGGAGGGGTACAAGGAACGTAAGGAAGAACGTCCCTATTTCAAGAAGCAGTAGCAAGAGGTCACTTACTTGGGTCATTCCATTGACTGAGGTGTCCAGACATTGCAGGATGTCAATGCACAGGGTTTGGATCGTGCTTTCTTCCTCAACATCCTGGGTGAGAAGTGTTGTACCCTGCTGTGAGATAGCTACATAGAACTTATTCGCTAGCAGTAAGACACTGGCAATAGAACCAGTGTCCTTCTCTTACAAAGCCATCTTGAGCATTGACCTCTGCCTGCTTTTATACTGCACTGGAAGTGCACAAACGTCTGAAGGGAAGAGAATAATAGAAACTCCGAACTGGTGGCTCAGATCCCAGGCTTAGGAAAACCCTAAAATGAAGGGAATGATTCACTGAACACAAAAGAGTTCCCCCAACAGTGTTCAATTTTTTAAAATTTGAAAAACTGTTTCATCTTTTGATCTCTGAGGAAAAACATTCCGATTCTGCCCAGGGGAAATAAATTTGCAGAACCAGGGGGATCCAATCTCTTTGTTCTGATGCCCCAACCAGCTTGGTCATCCTGTGTGTAGTGAGTGTGATTCTATCAATGGGACCAAAACTGGCCTGATGAGAAAAAGCAGCCTTCTTTAAGAGAGATGTGTGTGTGTGTATTGCCACAAGCTCCAACTTTGTAGAAAAGGGGCCAGGCAGAGCTAAGATCTTCCACAACTTACTGTCAAGTTGAACTGTTTATGTTCATATCTATCCCGGATTCAGTCATGGAGCACAAAGTGTCTGGGGCCCGCGGCTGTGTCCATGGATAGAAATACGGATTGAAGAGATTTTTTATGCAACCTGCATAACCTGAGTGTTTTGCTGATAGTCTAGGTCTGCTTTCGCAAAAAGCAGACCTAAACTTTTTTTTCTTTTTGCGAATACAGACTAACACGGCTGTTACTCTGAAACTAGGTCTGCTTTGACAGCCACAGAACGGGGCATCGTTCTGTTTTTTGGAGAGTCTATTTAAAACAAAAAGATGTGCTTCCTTGTACAGGAACATTTCACTGAAAAATGGTGTTTTCTGAATGTTCAATGACTCATCAGAGGTTGGAGCAGCATAGATAACTCTGTTAGATGGAAATACCCAGTGTGAGATTCTGGTCTCTGTTACACTAGTATAAATCCAGAGTAACACCACTCAAGTCAGTGGAGTTACCTTGACTTTACACCAATATAACGGATCCGATTCTGGCTCTATTCATTCAGTCCAGCTGTCCTGGAGTCAAAACTCCCACTGAAGTCAAGGGGAGCAATCAGCATGCAAGAATGGTAGGACCGAGTCCTAAGTGTTAAGAACTCTCCTTACCAGTTTGCTGGCGGACACACTGAACTCGCTGAAAACATATGCTACCAGATCCCATGCTGCACAATTCTCCACACTTCCTGAACTGAGCAGCGTCCTGATGAAATGAAGAGCTGCCTTCCTCACCTGCAAGGGTAGAGATTACACACAGCACTTCTTGTTAGCCCTTCTGCCTGAAATAGGAGCTAGGGTATGATATGAGAGTCCTTATGCTTTTGATTTTGTCTCCTTGGATTAGAAACATGGATACATTTAACACCGGCAGGAGAATGACATGCCTTCTCTATTCTGCAGTCTCTCATCTGGATCGGAATGAAAGCTCCACCCAGATATCCATTCATCCCATAACACTGAAAAAGTTGAAATAGTTCACTGTTCCACACACAATCTTACCGTAGCATTCTGATCACGGAGAGTGGATTTCACTGCCTTCACAATCAGAAGCTTTTTAACTCTTGTCTCAGGCACTGAAAGATAAGGAGAGGTGTACAGTGCTTCTTTGTTCCACACACACTCACTTTCCACATTGGAATTAATCCTGGATTTCAAAGGGCCCTAGTTAAGAAGATTATCAAGCTTCTCTCCTCTACAGAATCAGTGGGGAAGACATAGGACCAGATTCTGGTCTCAGTTGCACCAGTGTAAATCTAAAGTAATTCCATTTCTCTAAATAGTGCCATCCTACTACCATGATGGAAATATTATAAAGGAGTTTGATAGACTGAGGTGACTGAAGTTAATCTGTGTTTACACCGGCATAACAGGACTCAGAATCTAGTCTAGAGTGTATAATACTTAGGATTCTCGAGTCAGGAGTATTATTCTATTTTTATCTGATTATTGTTAACATGCATTAGCCCCAAGTTAACTTCTGTATTTGAAGTTGAAAAAGACCTTGACAAATATCTTGGGCTACATTCAGCACTTAGTTGAACCTGTTGATTTCTGTGTGGCCATATGGGAGTAACTTAGGGCAGCATTTGGTCCCTTAGGGGATCTCCAAACCACTGGTGACTGTGTGTTCTAGAGCCTCTGTGCCCCAGTTGCAGAGGTGATGAGTCTGCTGCAGCCCTGCCGTGCCTACAAAGCCTTGGTTCTTTAGCTCAATCTCTAGTAGCTCAAGCTTTTAGCTCTGGATGTCCTCAACTCAACCCTCAGCATGTCGGCCAAGAGGGCAGCTGGCACAGTTGCTCCTGTGTTACTTACAGTCAGCACCAACAATAGCTCTCAGGAAATCTAAAGACGCCACACGAACGGCCTCATGCTCAATCTCCAGCTGCTCGTGTAGAAATGCTAGCAGATCATCAGGAGAAGAACGGGCTGCAAGGGAAGAAATCACATCCTCACTGTCTGCAGAACTCTTCTTCTTACCGTACCTCACAAAGGTAAGGAAGTTACAAAGAAACCACTGTGTCACTCAGAGTCTCTTCCCCTTACCTAGCAGAAGTACACAATGGAACAGCTCTTGGTGGTTTTCTATGCTGAGCTGCTTAGCTGGAGAACAGATCTGTGGGAAGAAGGGAAATGGTGAAAGAAAAACTAATCAGAAGCAAGGGAAAAGAAAAATGTTCAATTCATTTCTAAGCTTCCACTTCCTGCTTGTCCAACTAGAGGTCTGAACCCCAGGGAGATGGTCCTGCATGCACAGCAAGACTCAAAGACAATGACCAATACATTAGATAAGAGAAGCTAAAGTGTTTTGAGCAGCAGAGCTGACCTAATCAAGATACAGCCACAGTTTTTACTTTACAACTCTGACTCCCCCTGGTAATCGGCTTATGGTGAAATGGCTTTACAAACTGAGCTGGATAGTAGCTAAGAAAATGAGACCGCTCCCTGCTTACTCTTGAGCCTGCAGAAATCAGTAAGGCATGAGGAGGTCCCCAGGCTCTGCACGATCATTCCATTGATTTTTTAGTGTTAATATGCTTCAGATCTGCTGTGCCTAAGCTCAAGGGATCCAAGCAAAACCACCCCTCACCTGGTTGTGCAGAGCACTGCAGATGGCTTGAAACTTCCCTTTAGGTAGAGGGATCTTATATTCAACAGAGACCTCCAAGAGCTGGCTCAGACTCTGCAACAGAGGGCGAAAGTCAGATGGTGGGCACACAAAGGAGCCATATGTAGTGACTGAAGCAGATTCAGGGGATTCCTAGATTCCAAGGCCAGACCGGATTCTTGCCATCATCTAGTCTGACCTCCGGTCGGTATGACACAGGCCAGAGACCTTGCCCAGAATAATTCCCAGAGCAGAGCTTTTAGAAAAACATACCAATCCTGATTGAAAAATCGTCAGAATCTGCCTCGGCCCTTGGTAAATGGCTCTAATGGTTAATTATCTCACCATTAAAAATGTACGCCGTATTTCCAGTCTGAAAGTGTCTAGCTTCAGTTTCTAGCCATTGGATCAAGTGACACCTTTCTCTGCTAGACAGAAGAGCCCATTAGATAATAGGAGTCCCTCATGTAAGATATTATAGACTGTAATTAAGTCACCCTGTCACAGGATAGGTCCACCCCGTCAGGGTGGTATCAGGTTGAGGAGGAATTGAAGTAGATCTGGAGCGGCCCAACTGGCCTAGTCTCCCTAGCCACCACAGCAGTCCGGGCTCCTAGGGCAGCATCGCCTAATGGTCGGGATCAGTGCAGCAGCCCTTGGGTGAGGGACCGCGGCCCAACAGCCTGAGTCACTTGGGCTGCCCTTCTCGGGATGGCAGTGCGGCCTAGTGGCCAAAGTCAGTAGACCCACCCTTGGCTGCAGGGCAATGCGGCCTAGTGGCCAGAGTCGATAGAACCACCTTTTGCGGCAGGGTAGTGTTGCCTAGTGGTGAGCCCTTCTCCACTGGGTCCTACCTATTCCACAGGGTCCCAGCCCAGGGCACAGGGGTATCTGCCACCAACTCAGCGGGGATCCTTCCAAAGCATGCTGAGTCAAGCCTGCTACCTCAAGTGGATCAATGCTTCGTCCACCTAGGCTGCTTCCCACCCGTTCTTCCGCAGCTGGGAGTCTCAGGGATTCTGGGGTCTCTCCTCCATCTCTGGCATTGGGTGGCTGGGGGTCAGCTGCAGCCACAGTCCGGCTGGCCTCTGAATCCTGGAGCACTGGCAGTCTCTCTGCAGGAGCCTGCAATGCGCCTCTGCTCCCTTTGGCAGCCATCCCAGCCTGAGCTGAGCGGCTCTCTTTTGTATCCTGGGTCCAGCTGAAGCATGCCGAGCAGAGATGAGGGGGCATGACCTCCTCGGCCCACAAAGCATGATTAACCCCTGCTGAACCAATGCGGGGTAGGTAAACCCCATCACACACCCTTTTACTTTCTGTGTATTAAACTAAAGAGATTGACTTCCTTGATTCTCCCTCTGTAAGGCATATTTTCTAATCCTTTCGTCACTGTGGCTCTTCTGTCAATTTAGCAACACCCTTTTTGAATTGTGGGCACTAGAACTGGACACAGGATTCCAACAGTCGTCAGACAAGTGCCAGATTTAGAGGTAAAATAACCACTGTGCTCCTCCTTGACATTCCCCTTTTCATGCATCCCAGCTTTAGCTTTTTTGGCCACAGCATGAGTTCATGTTCAGCTGATTATGCCCCATGACCCCCAAAATCTTTTTCAGAGTCACTGCTTCCCAGGACAGCATCCCCCATCATGTATGTCTGGCCTAAATCCCTTGTGCCTAGACGCATACATTTACATTCAGCCATATTTAAAGGCATATTGTTTCTTTGTGCCCCGTTTGCTAAGTGATCTAGATCACTCTGAATCTGTGAGCTGTCCTCTCCATTATTTACCACTCCCCCATTTTTATCTCATCTGCCAACTTTATCGATGATGATTTTATGTCCTCTGCCAGGTTATTGATTAAAAAAAAGGTGAAAATCTAATTCCTTCCTGCATCTAACACACTTTTCTCCGTTGCTGCTTGAAGTTTCCAGAATGTCTCGGATGCCATCTACATACTTTCCTATGTTTACACAGTTGTGTAGTGCCCTGATGCTATCAAACAAGTCCATGATACATTGGTTCCCTCCAAATCATGGGTATTTCAACCCCCAAAGTGACCACATACTCTGTACTAGAAAGCTTCAACCAACATAGACGGGGAGTAAATATCACTACCAAGAAGTTATAGCTGTCTCATGACTTCATTTACAACTGTGTAGCCCCACTGAAGACAGAATATGGCCCCTTACTTCTCGCTCATGTGGTACTGAGGGTGGATGAAATAGAGAGACAAGGCGAGTGAGACAATATCTTCAATTAGATTATCACACCCACCTTGTCGCTCCAATATCTTGGACCAACATGGCTACAACAGCACTGCATAGAACGGTAGATGAAACAGACAGGCAATGAGTTTATATCTATCTAGTTATGCAGTGCAAAGCAATGACCCTCAAGCCTCCTTGTTATTAATTTTCAACCATTGACAGTTGACTTGGTACCGACCAGAGACAACATATGGTAGCCCCTGCTCTGAGGAGCTTATGATCTAAAAGAGAGACACAGAGTTGACAAGATGTTTTGGGAAATCACAAGGAGAGAGTATCTTGTTGTGCAGGTGTTTTGTTTTTTTATCTCCTTCTCCTCCTCCCCAGGAAACAGAGGATGCTTTTCATCAGAGGCAGTTACCTACAAATCTTGTTGCCTGGGTCACCATGTGTATAAAGCCAGAACTTGTGTGCATATTTATTATCTAACAAGTCACTATCTAGACCAGGAAACCCCACTGGTAGCAAATTCCTCCTGCAGTTCACACATGCACACACAGAGACAGTTACCTTAATGAGTGGTACCTCACCTTGGTGACGTGAAAAACATCAATTTCCTCCTTATATTGCTCAAGGAGCCATGAGATCTCCTTAAATATTGGATTTTGTGGCTCCTTTTTGTGTAGTAGGATGCCCATCATGGGACCAAGGGCTTTGATGATGGCCTGCTTGAGCTGCATAGATGAGACACAGAATTTATGTTCCTATGAATTCATTCAATATCTTCCAATAGGCACACCTTTTCTGCTTCTAATGAGTGCAATTTCCCTTGTTCCACTGTCGGAACGGTCCTATCCCAATATTTCCTGGTAAAGAACCAGGACTCGTAGGGTTGGTGTCAGGATTATATTCTAATGCACCTCACAACTAGAGCAGGTAAAATATTTCCCCAGATTAATATGCATTCTAGGCCAACTCATCCCTGCTGTAACTCCACTGGGGCTGAATGGACTTAGACCAGGAATTAATTTAGCCCACTATCCCGGGTTCATCTGCACATTAGGTGCACAAAACTAGAATCCATGTACACTAGGTACAGACCGAATTTCCATGATGTGGTGACATTATAAACGTATGGGTTTTCGATGTTTTACATGACACTCTGTTCCATCCAAAAGGACCTACCATTAAATGCCATCATCACAAAGAGTGCCAGACACACAGAATGTAACATCACAATTTCCGCTAAAGGTTTAGAAAGTCAGCAATTCTCACCTCCAGCTCCTCACAGGTCAGCCAGTTGCTGGTCACATGACAATATAAGGGAAGAATTTGATTGCAGAATCGTGATTCACCCATTCTGGGGAATGAGCACTTTTCCCAGTTCATAAAATATCCATTCACTGCCCTTGAGCATTTTTCCAGAACTGCACGGAAGGAGAGAAGACAGGCAATGTGAAAAGGACATAGTAATAATGAGGAGAAGTTGCTTTCTCAGAGAAGACACCCAGGCCTATCGTTTACTCCAATTCCATGGCAGCTCCTATCAGGACTAGATGCTGAAATCCCATATCAATTTGGAGCTATTTCTCTTTCCCCCATTCCATTTCTTGTTTCTTAAAAGGCTTTTTGCTTTGTACATCTCTCCATCTTTTTTCAATTACCATCATTTGAAGACTCGCGTGCTCTGCAGTTGTTGTTTATTCAACCCGAACACTGTATGATTTCATCTTGAGTTACAGTTTGTCTGAAAGATGTTCAGTGCCCCTAACTGCCATTGGCTTTAGTGGGATTTGAAGGTAGTGGGGAGCACTTTGCCCTAAAAGTCGGTGTATCTAGTGTCCTTGCTAAGAGGAATTAGGGCCCAATCCTGTTCTCTATGAAGTGCATGGCAAAATTCCCATTTCCCTCAAGGGCACAGGATTAACCCCTTACTGAGCATCACCTGAAAAGCAAAGGAAGAGAGAAGTGGAGAAGAAGAGAAGACAGAGAAAGAGGGTGAAAGGCGATGATGATGATGATGATGATGAAGAAACTAAGGAGAGAGAATGGGTGGAGGAGTGGGAAACAGGGGATTTTTAAATGTACAGTAATGAAATCTGCTCCCTTCACCTCCTCCCCCAGGAGCCTCCTGGCAGAGGGGCAGCTTCAGCCTTTGTGTCTGTTTATTTTAAACGATATGTGTGAGTCACAAAGGGCCTGAACTTACAAATGCTCAGCACCTCCTGCAAAGTAAGGAGCATTCTCAACTTCACTGAGTGCCACGGGAGCCAAGGAACGCAGCACCTGGTGCAATCCAGGGAAGGGAGCACAGTTCAGGGCCTGTTTGCAGACTTGCTCAGTCACTTAAATCTGTACCAAGACCCCCTAAATATCCTGGCTGGGATGATTTAACTGGGAATTGGTCCTGCTTCGAGCAGGGGGTTGGACTAGATGACCTTCTGGGGTCCCTTCCAACCCTGATATTCTATTCTATGATCCATTTGGAGCACCTACAGGAAGTGCTGGCACTTACCACCACAAAATGCTTGTCTCATCCTGCTGTCCTCGACTAACTCCAACATGGAGATCATGACGTTCAGGATCATTCCCACAAAAGGGATACACTTAAGTGCTGCAGAGAAAGACCAGAAGAGAAGGAAGACAGACAATCAGCTGCTCTCTGCCTTCTTACAACACACTTAGAAACACTGTGGGGCAGGATGCTATGGGCTCCGAGGCCATTGGCGCTGCGTAAGCAGAGCAGAATGGCTTTAAAGCAGCCATTGAAAGCCACTGGGGGAGTCACCCTGAAGAGGGGAATCCTCCACAAGTGTACAGCTGTGCCCAATGCCCAACTCACTCCCAGAGTAAGGGGAGAGAGCACTGGGGCGGGATGGGAAGTGGGGTGGAGAAGAGCTCCACTAGACCTGATCTTCCACTCATTCCCATCCTTCAGGTACTTCACTCAGGGGCATAAGTTAGAGCTTGCACCTCCGGCTGGATCGCTCATGATCTGGAGGCCAGAACTAGCAACAGCAGTTAATCTTGTGTTTCTACACACACACTCAAACAGAGCTCTGTTTAGCGGTAACATTTTTAGGTAGAGAGATAATCCCCTGTCCTTAAATGAAAAACAATCACTTTGAAAGAAAAGAGGGAAGTGACCATACCATAGGCGGATGACAGGTTGCCCAACGTAATGAAAATAAACTCCTCAGGCAGCTCCAGATGATATATCAGCTCTAATATGACATCACTGAAATAGCAGCGTGCCAGAGTCACTAAGGTGTTGCTAGCTGCCACTTTTAGTTCATTTCTTGCTTCCTAAAAACAAAAACCAAAAGAGAGAGACTGAGGTGACTGAAGCCGGTTGCACTAGCCAGAGTTGGTTACATGAGTCAAGTCCTTATTTCTGTGCACAAGTTGTGAATGAACCAACCCAACTTTCTGAGGGTAGAGTCATTCGTCATAAATATTCCTTGAGTCACTTGGCTAAACAGTTTTCAGCCTTCGAGTTGCTTGCAAGCTGCTTCGTTAGTCTATTCACTGTTAGCTACTTGTGGTGGGTGACTGGTCACCATAGTCACATGATATTTTCCCTTTCCTTCCCTGAGGCGGTGAGACACAGACTGGGCAGCTTCAAGATATTCCGAGAGCTTTCCTGGAATAAACTGTCCCCCAAAAGAAGGCTGACTTCCTTTGGAACAAGAGAGGGATTTTTCCATGGGGTTTCCTGCTGGCAAACTAGATTCTAAATCCAATGCTGCTTCTTTTGGAGATAGCTCAGATTCTGTCTGTCTTGGGGCTTTATACTGCCACTTATCGCTACAGTATCAGAGCGCCTTCCCCATAAAATCAGTATCAATAATGAAATCCTGAGTAGACTTCGGGAAAGACTTGCTCCTTAAGACACCATAGGCCTGTCTCTGGGTCTGAGATCATGTGTCTCAGGTCCTGATCCTGCAAAGCACTTCAGCACATGTGTAACTTTCAGCATATGAGTTGTCCCATCTTATGCATGTGCACAAGTGCTGTCTAGGACCTGGGCTTTGGTCTGGAGGAAGGTGTGGGCCTCTAACAGAAGAATACATTTTCATTTCAGTATATAGTTTATCCCCCCAAAAGAGAGTTTGAATGAGTTAAAGCTTTGGATCCTTTGATTGGTATCTCGGGAGAACTAACTTACCTGAGTCTCTCTCATGTGGTTTGAGGCTAGTGTAATTATTTTCTTCAGAAGCCTTCTCTCCAGGCCCTGGGTGTCCTGCTGTAAGACTTTCTCCAGGACACAGTAAATGTCTACTCTGTTTTGCTGGGGACAAAACATAAAAGAGAAGAATTGGGAAAACTCTTTCTTGCCGACCAGACAGTAATGTGGCTAATAAGCCCCTGCCCTAATTGGTGGTTTAATTGGTGTAAAACGTGCCCGGCCCTCCACAAGCACCGCATTGAGCAGCGCTTCAGAAGCAGCCGAGCAACTGACATCGTTTAATCTTCCTGGAGAGAAAAGAGCCAGAGGAAGCGCCCTTCACTGCCGCCTTCTCTAGTTTCATTTATTCAGAACAAACAATAAAAATGAGCACCTTGCCCTTGCTCTAGCCACTCCAGGCAGAATTTGTAAATGTGGAATATAAAATACCCAACTCCTGCAGTAAGTCCTCAACCGCTCCCAGGGGCAATGAGCTCTGCCGTTAGATCTTCACGGGAGTGGGTTTCTGAGTGGGGGTGGAGGGACACATGTGGACAGGGGGTGCCAGGACCCACGGGTGTGCAGGAACACATGGAGACAGGGGCAGATTGCCTTACTGAATGGGAGAGGTTAGGGGTCAGACAGGGTCTGCATGGGGGGAGCTGCCTAACAATTCCTTCCCGCCCCTCCCAAAAAAACTCTTCCATACTTTTCCCACCCATACCCAGCAACGCTCCAAGTTCACACCCAGGCTCCTTCCCAGCAATTTACTTCCCTCTCCCTCAGCTCCTCCACTACCCCTGATTCTACCAAGCCTTTGCACTGCGCCTAAGGGGTGCAAGAAATATGGTTCTGTATTGAGTTTAAATGAATTATTACTTTGAGTTCTGTATTAACATGCATAGTAAGGAATCAGTTTGTCAAAAAACATCTCCTGAATCCTTTTTGTTGTCTGTATTCATACAGACATACTTGCTGACAGGTATTTTGAAATAAATAACCAAAAATAATTTTAACGGGTGTAATTATATTGTATTATTTTGACAAACAAAATATGCAGAATTTTGCAGAACTTCTAAAATATTGTACGCATCATTTTTATTTTTTTCTTGCAGAATTCCCCCCGTAGAAAATATATAGATAAGGGTCCCTTCAATGCTATAATCTCAATAATATGTCATCATAATAAAGGAGTGTTGGCTAGGATTTAGAGCAGGGAGTCAGTTCACTTGGGTTTTATTCACATTCTTTGACTAACTTGTTAAGTGGTGTTGAGCAAGTTACTTAATTCCCTGTGACACAAGTCATCCGTACATGAGGATAATGCTTCCCATTCTCACAAGGGGGCTGTGAGTCTTAATTCATTAGTATTAGGGAAGTGCTTTGAGATTTTTGGATGAAGATGCGAAAGAAGGGCAAAGTATTATTAGAAGAGATTACTGCTAGTCCGATCGTGTACTTTTACTGTCTACAGCCCATGTACTCCACTGTGTGTAAAAGGACAATGCTCTCTTTATAGAGCATTATATCATCCTGATCTGTAAGAACAGCATTTTGCATGATGAGTTTACGCCTGAGGACAGAAGGGCGAATACTGATTCTCCTGATGGTGCGCCAAGCCAAGTTCTACACTGAATTATCCCCGTGCAGTCCCCTGTACCCCCATGAAGTCAGGCAGAATTTGGTGTGGACACCTGGAAAGCGGATGTAATTTCATGAAACTGCCCTACCTCATCCTTTTGCAGTTTCTCGAGCAGAACTGTCAGAACGATAGCCAGCTTGGTCTCGGCTATAAAGGCAATCCTGAGGGCAATTTTGCCCTTATCTTGATCATCCATATGTGCCAGGAGGGAGACAACCTCATTATAAACACCTGAAATTAAATAAAAGGATAGCAGAAATTGGTGCTGGCCTCTTTAATTCACTATCCAGTCAAGATTCTGCAGGAGCCCCAACACTGTGAGAAGTAGACCTGGGAATCGTGGAAATCCTCTTCCTTCCTCCTCATGACCAGGTTTGTTTGCTGAACTACCCAGTGTGCTTGGGGGGAAATCATAATGAAGCAAATTTGCTCCTTTCAAGTAGATCCCCCCATAAAATAATCTTCCTTTCCCTCTTTACTGTCAATTGATGAGTTTTGATAGCATACAGAGTAATAATTTAACTCTAAACCAAGAAATAGAGCTAAAGTTAAGCACATGCTTAAGAGTTTTGCTTAGTCAGGGCCCCATTTTCAAAAATCCTGAGCACCCAGATGTACCTATTGGCTATGCTGGGAACTTTTGGGGCTCGGTATCTCTTGAAAATCAGGCCACTGTTGGAGAGCTCAGTATGAATTTAGAAGCCTAACTTTAGGCCCCTTGTTTTGAAGAAAGCCTTTAATCTTCTTTTATGGTAGTTTAAATACTTGCAGAGAAGACTCATGGAACAGAGTTCATCCAGTTCATAGAATATCAGGGTTGGAAGGGACCTCAGGAGGTCATCTAGTCCAACCCCTTGCTCAAAGCAGGACCAATCCCCAACTTTTGCCCCAGATCCCTAAATGGCCCTGTCACGGAGTGTGGGGGAGTCCAGGCCCTGCACCCCTCTTCCTGGGATCCACTGAGACTCTCAGCCAGCCAGTAAAACAGAAGGTTTATTGGACAACAGGAACAGTCCCAAACAGAGCTTGTGGGTACAACCAGGACCCCTCAGTCAAGTCCTTCTGGGGGAGCAGGGAGCTTAGACCCCAGCCCTGGGGTTCCCTGTGTTTCTCCACCCAGCCCCAAACTGAAACTAAACCCACCCAGCAGGTTCCCTGCTGCAGCCTCTGTTCACATTCCTGGGCAGAGGTGTCACCTCCCCCTCCCCCTCCTGGCTCAGGTGACAGGCTCTCAGGTCTCCCATCCCCAGGGCACATTCCCAGGTCAACACTCCCCCCTCCCTGCTGAGTCACATCGTCACATCTCTCCCCCCTTCGAGACTGAACTGAGCGGGGTCACGCTGACCAGTGACCTGGGGAAGTTCGGGGCCCCCTCTCCGGGACAGCGCATCCGCTATCAGGTTGGCACTTCCCTTCACGTGGACCACGTCCATGTCGTAATCCTGCAGGAGCAGGCTCCATCTCAGGAGCTTGGCGTTGGCTCCTTTCCTCTGGTGCAGCCAGGTCAGGGGAGAGTGGTCGGTGTAGACAGTGAAGTGTCGCCCGAAGAGATAGGGCTCTAGTTTCTTGAGGGCCCACACCATGGCCAGGCACTCCTTCTCGATGGCCGCGTAGTGTTGCTCCCGGGGTAGCAACTTCTTGCTCAGGTACACGATGGGGTGTCTCTCCCCCTTTTCATCCTCCTGCATTAACACCGCCCCCAGTCCCGTGTCTGAGGCGTCGGTGAACACCACAAAGGGCTTGTCAAAGTCTGGGTTTGCCAGAACTGGGCCACTGACCAGAGCCTCCTTCAGCGCCCGGAAAGCCTCCTGGCACTGCTCGGTCCAGACCACCTTGTCTGGCTTCCCCTTCTTGCATAGCTCCGTGATGGGGGTGGCGATGGCGCTAAAGTGGGGCACAAACCTTCGGTAGTATCCTGCCATCCCAATAAAGGCTTGGACCTGCTTTTTGGTGTGGGGAGCGGGCCAGTCTCTGATCACCTCCACCTTGTCTGGTTCCGGCTTTAGGCGGCCGCTCCCCACCCGATGGCCCAGGTAAGATACTTCCGCCATCCCCACCTTGCACTTCTCCGCTTTTACAGTCAGCCCAGCCCCCTGGAGTCGGTCCAGCACTTGTCTAACCTGGGACACGTGGTCCTCCCAGGTCTGGCTAAAGACACAGATGTCATCAATATACGCCACGGCAAAACTCTCCATCCCCCTCAGGAGCTGGTCCACTAGGCGCTGGAAGGTGGCCGGCGCTCCCTTGAGGCCGAAAGGCAGGGTCAGGAACTCATAGAGCCCCAGAGGGGTGATAAAGGCCGATTTCAGTCGGGCATCTGCATCCAGCGGCACTTGCCAGTAGCCCTTTGTAAGGTCCATGGTGGTGAGGTACCGAGCTCCTCCCAGCTTGTCTAGGAGCTCATCAGGCCTGGGCATGGGGTAGGCATCAGATACAGTGATGGCATTGAGCTTCCGATAGTCCACACAGAACCGGACCGACCCGTCCTTTTTGGGGACCAGCACCACCGGCGAGGCCCAAGGGCTGGCAGATGGCTGGATCACCCCCAAAGCCAGCATGTCCCGGACCTCTCTTTCCAGGTCCTGAGCAGTTTTCCCTGTGACTCGGAAGGGGGAGCATCTTATCGGCGGGTGTGACCCTGTCTGCACCCGGTGGACAGTCAGATTAGTGCGTCCAGGCTGGTTGGAAAACAGCTGTCGGTACGGATGCAGCACCTCCCTGACCTCAGCTTGCTGGGCAGGGGTTAGCTGATCCGAGAGGGGAATTGTTTCCAGGGGGAAACCAGCTCTGGTCCCAGGGAATAGATCTACTAAAGGGTCATCTCCCTGCTCTTCCCACTGTCCACACACGGCCAACACCACATTCCCCCTGGCATAATATGGCTTCATCATATTCACATGGTACACCCGGCGGTGGTGCGCCCGGTTTGACAGCTCCACCACATAGTTTACCTCATTGAGCTGCTTGACGACCTTGAAAGGGCCCTCCCAGGCGGCCTGTAGTTTGTTCTTTCTCACTGGGATGAGAACCATCACCTGATCCCCGGTGGCGTAGGCACGGGCCCGTGCCGTGCGGTCATACCAGACCTTCTGCTTCCTCTGGGCTCTGGCCAGATTCTCCCTGGCCAGGCCCATGAGTTCAGCCAGTCTCTCTCGGAAGATCAGGACATACTCCACCACTGACTCTCCATCGGGAGTGGCCTTCCCCTCCCACTCGTCTCTCATCAGGTCCAGGGGGCCCCTCACCCTCCTGCCATATAACAGTTCGAAAGGCGAAAATCCGGTAGACTCCTGGGGCACCTCCCTGTATGCGAACAGCAGGTGAGGTAAGTACTTGTCCCAATCCTGCGGGTGCTGATTCATAAAGGTTTTCAGCATCATCTTTAGCGTCCCGTTAAACCTCTCCACCAGCCCATTGGACTGGGGGTGATAAGCTGAGGCCCAGTCGTGCCGGACCCCACATTTCTCCCACAAGCACCGGAGCAGGGCCGACATGAAGTTGGAGCCTTGGTCTGTCAAGACTTCCTTGGGGAACCCCACTCGGCTGAAAATGGTCAGGAGCGCATCGGCCACGGTGTCTGCTTCAATGGAAGCTAAGGGCACTGCCTCGGGGTAGCGGGTGGCAAAATCTACCACCACCAGAATGTATTTCTTCCCCGACCGGGTCGTCTTGCTGAGAGGCCCCACGATGTCCATGGCCACCTTCTGGAAAGGCTCCTCTATGATGGGCAAAGGTCTCAAAGCCGCTTTCCCCTTGTCCCGGGCCTTCCCCACCCTCTGACAGGGGTCACAGGATCGGCAATACTGCCGGACCGTGGTAAAGACCCCGGGCCAGTAAAAGTTCTGTAGCAACCTCTGCCGGGTGCGCCGGATTCCCTGGTGCCCTGCGAGGGGGATGTCATGGGCCAGGTACAGGAGCCTGCGGCGATACTTCTGGGGGACCACCAGCTGCCTCCTGATCCCACAGGACTCTACTTCCCTTGTGGGAGCCCATTCTCGGTACAGGAACCCCTTCTCCCACAGGAACCTCTCCTGGCAGCCTCTCCTCATGGTCCGTACCACCCTGAGGTCGGCCAGGTCCCTGAGCTTCCGCAAGGAGGGGTCTTTCCTCAACTCGGCCTGGAACTCAGCAGCTGGGGCAGGGACGGGGCCCGGTTCCCTCTCGCTGGCCAGGTCTGAGGCCTCCGCCTCTCTAAGCCGTGCCCCTCGGCCCTCCCTCCCCACCAGGGTAGGGTCCTGCGCCTCCGGTGTGATACCCTCCCCGAGGTCAGGGCGCAGTGCCCCTCGCCGGCTCTGGCTACGCGTCACAACCAGGGCGGCCTGGGGCTTGCTTGGCCAGTCCTCTAGGTCTCCCCCCATCAAAACTTCAGTGGGCAAATGGTGGTGTACCCCCACATCCTTGGGGCCCTCCTTGGCCCCCCATTTCAGGTGTACCCTTGCCACGGGCACCTTAAATGGGGTCCCGCCCACCCCTGTCAGGGTCAGATAGGTGTTGGGCACCACCCGATCTGGGGCCACCACCTCGGGCCGGGCCAGCGTCACCTCCGCGCCCGTATCCCAGTATCCATTGACCTTCCTCCCATCCACCTCCAGGGGAACAAGGCACTCTCTCCGGAGGGACAGCCCCGCGCCCACCCTGTAAACTGAGCACCCTGAGTCCAGAGCCTCCAGCCCTCTGGTGGAGCTGGCCTGGGGTACTCTTCCCTCCTGAGCAGGTGGTAAACTGGCAGCCCCCCTTTCCTGGGTCGTCTGCCCCTCGTCCAGCTGGGTCCCTACCCAGTTAACCCTGGGTAGGTTGGGTCTGCTCAGTCTGTCCCTGAGCCCGGGGCACTGGGACCGTACGTGGCCTCTCTGGCCACAGTGATAGCAGCTCAGGTCACGTTGGTCCCCTCGAGCAGGTCGGAGGGGCCCGACGCCAGGCGTTCCCCTTGGGAGGGGGTTCTCCCTATTTCCCCGCTGGGAGGCCCCCTGGTGACTCTCTCTCTGCATCGGGGGGGGCCTGTTCTTTTGGGGCTCCTCCCGGCTACCCCCTGACCGACTGTTCACAAACTCGTCGGCCAGCTGCCCTGCGTGCTGGGGGTTCTCGAGCTTTTTGTCCACCAACCACAGCCTCAGGTCGGAAGGGCACTGTTCATACAGCTGCTCCAGTACGATTAGGTCCAGCAGGTCCTCTTTAGCTCGGGCCCCAGCTGTCCACTTGCGGGCATACCCCTGCATCCGGTTGGCCAGTTGTAGGTAGGTGACCTCAGGCGTTTTACGCTGACTCCGGAACCTTCTCCGGTACATCTCGGGGGTCAGCCCAAACTCACGGAGCAGGGCCTGCTTGAACAGTTCATAGTCCCCTGCCTCCGGCCCTGTCATTCGGCTGTACACCTCCACGGCTTTGGGGTCCAGTAAGGGGGTGAGAAACTGGAGCCTGTCTGCAGGGTCAACCCTGTGCAGCTCACAGGCATTCTCAAAGGCCGTCAGGAAGCTATCCATGTCCTCCCCCTCCTTCCGCTGGGCCAGGAAGCACTTATCAAAGTTCCTTGCCGTCTTGGGTCCCCCCTCACTCACCGCAGCCGCAGCCGGGGCCCCACTGCTCCTCAGCCTGGCCAGCTCCAGTTCATGCTGTCTTTGTTTCTCCTTCTCCTGACGCTCCCTCTCCTTCTCCTGACGCTCCCTCTCCTTCTCCTGACGCTCCCTCTCCTTCTCCTCCTGCTCATGTTGACGTTGTTTCTCCTTCTCCTGACGCTCATGTTGACGTTGTTTTTCATGATCCTCCAGCTCCCTCATTTTCATCTCCCTCTCCCATTCCAGCCGCCTCCGCTCCAGGGATGGGGAGCTCCGCCGGGAGGATCCCCTGCTGGGTGCCGGGGTCAGGGTGCCCTCGGTATTCGCTGGGCTTCCCCCAACCCCTCCCCCGGACATAGGTAGGAAGGGTCTCGGGATGTCCTCAGCAGCAGTCTGACCCCTCCCAGCCCGGTCAGGCCCCAGGGCCCACGCTGCGTCCCCCGGGCAGCTTCCCTCAGGGACAGGGATCGGGTCATCCAAGCGATCCCTCTCCTCCAGCTGGGCAATCAGCTGTTCCTTGGTGGACCTCCCGATGCGCAGCCCCCTCTGCCTGCACAGCTCCACCAGGTCGCTCTTCAGGCGTTTAGCGTACATCTCCCTGCTGGCCACTCGCAGGCCGGGCAGCTTCCCACGGTTTCCAGGAAAAGCCCCTCGTGTGCCCGTCCTTCTTGAGGTCACCGACTCTTTGCCAGGGTCGAGCTGCAGACTCCTCCGCCCCTGGGACCGCTCGCTGCAATCCCCCGGGGGACCCTGTTACTGCAAAAGTCTTTCTCTCTGGTCACACATTCCCAGGGGTTAACCGCCCCCCGAAACCGTCTCTCTCTGAATCTTCAGCACGCCTGGTCCCCGTCAATTCCCCTTCGTTTTACTGCTCCCCAGTCACTTACTGCAGGAAGCGCCGTTCACGGGGTGCAGTACATCCCACCGCTGCCACCAGTTGTCACGGAGTGTGGGGGAGTCCAGGCCCTGCACCCCTCTTCCTGGGATCCACTGAGACTCTCAGCCAGCCAGTAAAACAGAAGGTTTATTGGACAACAGGAACAGTCCCAAACAGAGCTTGTGGGTACAACCAGGACCCCTCAGTCAAGTCCTTCTGGGGGAGCAGGGAGCTTAGACCCCAGCCCTGGGGTTCCCTGTGTTTCTCCACCCAGCCCCAAACTGAAACTAAACCCACCCAGCAGGTTCCCTGCTGCAGCCTCTGTTCACATTCCTGGGCAGAGGTGTCACCTCCCCCTCCCCCTCCTGGCTCAGGTGACAGGCTCTCAGGTCTCCCATCCCCAGGGCACATTCCCAGGTCAACACTCCCCCCTCCCTGCTGAGTCACATCGTCACAGGCCCCCTCAAGGATTGAACTCACAACCCTGGGTTTAGCAGGCCAATGTTGAAACCACTGAGCTATCCCTCCCCCCTGTACAGTTGCCTGTAGAGGTCATAAAGGAATTCCCCCGCCCCCCCCCCCCACCCCCATGCACAATTGGCGAGGTGTACGCTGTGAGTGGGGTGGGGTGGGCTGAGTCCCTCCAACCTTCATCTGAAGCGTCAGGGATTGACCATAGCAGGAGATGGGACACCTGGTAGGGTGGACCAGTGCTCTAAGATGGTTCAGAGAATCTGTTTCCTTAGCTGTCCTGTTCACATGCTCAGGGTCCAACTGATCTCCAGAGTTGTGGGTGGGAAGGAATTTCCCCCTGATCGGATTGGCAGGGATTTTTGAGTGGGAGGATGGGGCACTGATCACCTGCTAGGATAATCTGAGTATATCTGACCTAATCAATTCTCGACCATTGCAAGGGCCTCAGGCATTGGTGGAACCTCAGTCTCTCCTGTCCTCTGCCGATGGCACACAACAGTTTTGTCTCCTAAAGACTGAAATGTTTTTGGGGTTTTGGGGTTAAAGACAAGTTTTGGGGTTCAGGTAGTGTTGCTAGGTGAAATTTAGTGGCCTGTGAAATACAGGAAGTCAGACTAGATGATCTAATGGTCCCTTCTGGCCTTCAACTCTAGGAAACAATGAAATAGCTGGTGTATGAAAAAAACCAGGATTTGATCTCCCATGTATCTCTTCGCTCTGGGCAGAAATTCTACAGGAGACTTAATATTTCACAAGAAATCTGAAATGCCGTATTTATCTGTCTCCATTGTAACAGCATTCCAAGCATGAAGGAGGAACTAACAAGATTTCCCCTTCCCAGGAAAGACTGCCCATCCGTTATGCAAATTGAATCCTTCAGTTGTAACACCCAGATGCAAACGGAATCATAACTGTAACCTACACTGCCCATCCGTATGGGATGAGGAGCACTAGTGTTGCTAAGAAATGTGACCCCCATGGTTTGTTCTCTTGCATTTAAGATATTAGCAGAGCTTCATTTAGACAGCCAGAGGAGAAGTCCTTCTGCCTTTTTTGTTCTAACTTCCCCTCTCTCTGATGGAGTTGGCTCCATGGATGCAGAAGACACAAAATGAGGGCCCATAACAAACATAAAACAACTGGGAGAAAAGAAGGAAGACCTCCCCCATAACATTCCCTAGAAACTCAGATTCTCAGGAAAGTTTCCAGGTCCAGAGGCTGTAGGCCAACTCCTCAACTGGTGTAAATCAACACAGCTACAAAGAAGTCAACAGAGGGACACTGGTTTCCAGCAGCTGAGGTTCTGCTCATACAAAAGGAGAACATTACAGCTAATCTGTATGCCTATGCTTTCTAAATGTGTGTGTGAATATAGAATGGATATAGAGAATACAGTGCTGACCCTTACCTCTGTCGGTTACCTCCTGCTCACTCACAAATTTATTCATGTTTTAATCTTTCCTCAACACTTCCTCCAGTCCTTTCTCCAAAGAGCTCCAGTACTGATAGGCAGCTGGCCTCTCAGGCTGTCCTGTCCTGTCCAGGATAGCCAGTTCAGATTATGCAAGCACTATTATGACATCGCTGTGACTGTGACATAGCACATAAACTGCTGCTGACCAGGTAGGTGCTGTGATGACATGGACAAGAGCCTCAAAGGGATTTAGGCTCCTAACTCGCACTGAAATCAATAGATGTGAGGAACCTAAATACATTTCAATATCTGGGCCCATCCATGTACGCAGTCCAATAGGTGGCTAAATTTGCTCCAGTGTAGAATTTCTCATTCGCTCTAAATCATTTTGAATTTTGGTTCCGTCCCTCTCTCAGTTTGCCACACTTTCCAATATTGGTTTTATTGGAAAATCTGCTCCTGGTTGAATGGATAGAAAATAAAAGCACCGAACAAAGAAAGAGAAGAAACTGCCTTGGAGAATGCACAGTGACACTTGAGTGTGATTGGTTGGTTGCAATGCACAGTGACACTTGAGTGTGGGTGGTTGGTTTCCTTTGCTTTTTAATTCGGTTGATTAAAAAGCTTGATGAAATCTTATTGGACTGTATTACAAATATTGATTTTATATTGTTTTACAATGAATTGAAATTTATTCTTCATTTCCATGTCCCGCCAAACAAATCAACTAAATTATTTTTTGTTGTGTTTAATACAGTGTGGTGTCATATGTATGGCCATATGTAGAGGCCACACTTGATTTTGGAGATGATGTTGCCTTCAAAGCATTCAGAGTGATGACACTCTTTGCAGTAAACCATATGGAAAAAGAATTCCAATGACATGTGTCCTTTGCTATGTATAAGTGATTTTGTGCCTTACCCTTTCTGATTTTGCCCTTACACGGACACACTATTCTTTTGTACTCCTCCTTAGTAATTCGTCCATGTTTCCCCATTTTGTAGGATTTCTTTTTGATTTTCAGGTCATTACAAAACTTCTGATGGAGCCATTGGCCTCTTACTATTCTTCCTCTCTTTCCTTTGCATTGGCAGTTGTGCCTTTAATATTGTCTCCTGGAGAAACTGCCAGCTTTCCTGAACTCCTTTATGCCTTAGACGTTTTCCCCATGGGTCGCTACCTACCAATTCTCTGAGGATGTTAAAGTCTGCTTTTGGCAGTCCTTCTCCTGTCATTCTCACTCCTTCCTTTCCTTAGAATCATGAAATCTATCCTTCCTGATCCCTTTCACCCAAATCACCTTCCACCTTCACATTCACCACCAGCACCTCCCTGCTGGTCAGAATCAAGTCTACAGTGGCTGTCCCCCCGCTTACTTCCTCCATTTTCTGAAACAAAGCATTGTCCCCAGTACATTCCAGGAACTTATTGGGTAATTTTGAGTTTTACCATATTCCTTTTTCAGCAGATGTCTGGGTAGGTAAAGTCCCCCATTACGATCAGGATTTGTGTTTTGCATATTGCTGTTGTTCATTCTAGAAATGCCTCGCCTCCCTCCTCTTCCTGATTTGGTGGTCTGTAATAGACCCCCTACCAGGACCTCACCCCTGTTTAGTCCCTCTTTTATCTTTACTCAGAGACTTTCAACTGGTCTGCTTCTCACCTCCTTCTGGACCTCAGAACAGGTTTACAATGCAATATGTCCTCTCTTTTTTTTCCTGCCTGTCCTTCCTCAACAAGCTATAGCCCTCTATACCAATAGTCCAGTCATGAGATTTATCCCATCAAGTATCTGTGATGCAGTTAAGCTCAGTTAAGATTCATGTACTAAAACTCCCAGTTCTTACTGCTTATTCCCCATTATTATTACTCCTTGCTTGTGTGTACAGACATCTAAGATGTTAAGCGGATGCCCCCATGGATTTCCCTCTTGTTTCTCCTGTAATTCTACTGCAATTTTCCACATCTACTTCTCCCCACACAGCTATTAAGGCCACCTTTTTTTACCTGGTGGCTTTTTTCACCTGCCCCCTCTGAACTTAGTTTTAAGCTCTTCTCCTGAGGTTGGTGAGTCAGTGCATGAAGATGTTCTTCTCCTTCTTGGTCAGATGGACCCCATCTCTTCCCAGCAAACCTCCTTCCTGCAATAGCATCCCATGGTAGAGGAAGTCAAAGCCTCCCAGAGACCCATCTTCATAACCCTATTCTGTGGGCATGCCTACCATTGAGTGTGTATTGAGCAGAAAGAACACTCAGTGCAGGAGACAAGGGGACTGAGTTAAACTGCAGATGTCAGGTTCACATACTTCCATTTACCGTGACTAATCTCTTAAGATAGTGGGGATGGCCACACTATAAAAATATTTCTGGAGATCAGCATGTGATTATTTGTATTGCAGTACTGCCTCACAGTCCCAGTCACACAGCAGGATCCCATTGCGCTAGGACCTGTACAAACAGAGAACAAGATGGTCCTTAACTGTCATTAATTAATTAACACATCTTAACAGCACAACAAACAGACAAGAGGATAATAAAGCAAGCAAAAAGCCCCCTTTGACCAGGTACCAGCAGATAACTAATATAGTGCTACCTATTTCGGGAACTTTCTTCCTGAGTTAGGGTCTGATGTGACTCAGCCCCTGTTCCATGCCATTGTGTAAACTGGGGACTCGTACATTTGCACAAGATGGAAAGTATCCAGTGGCACACAGTTGAGGCCTACTCCATTTTTAGTACATAAACAGCAGGCCGCTCTGCAAGAAGCTAAGGGCATGGTCAGCACAGAGAGTTTGCCTGTCTCTGTGCTGGTGTTCTGCACCCCTCACAGTCTACACCTGGCTCCATAAAGTCGGGACTTTCAAAAATGCAGCATCAGGTAGGAGCACAAGTAATTGTAAGAATGCTTGCTCATTGCAGCTGTTAACATCCGGGCAAGGCATCCACATATAAGTCCACTACGGATGGACCAGTGATGGGAAGAGTGTTCAGCATGTGACAAGTAACACCATGAACTATGTCATGCCACAGAACAAATTAAGATCAAGAACAGAACAAGAGTATGTGTGGCAAAACCATGACAAACACTGTGCAGGCATCAAGGAGCTCATAAATTAGCACATCATCACCCAAACACTGCCACAGCTTGACTTAGAACTTGGGCAACAGTAGACCCTCAAAAGGAGGAGGCCACAGCTTTACACCCGTGGTCACTGTGATGTTAACTGGCTGCATTTGACAAGAGCTGGATCAGAGGTTGACTTTGAGTGTATTTACAGGGGGCAAGGTTTTCAAAACACAAGCCTTGTGCACACACGCAAATAGTGTTCTGTAGCAGTGCAAGTTGAGCTGCAGCAATGAGCAGCGGGATCCTGCTTGGGCTCGTAATTCATACACTTCTCTCACTAATGAGGATCAACAGATTAACCCATACTGAATGCAGCTTGACAATATACCATCACTTAAAACACATTACAGTCAGAGAGGATGATAAATATTCCATTTATACACATTATGTACAAGGCCCAAAATGACTGAGGATGCAAGAAAACAAAGCTGGTAAATACAGAAAATGCATTTGTCATAAATATAAAGGGAAGGGTAAACCCCTTTAAAATCCCTCCTGGCCAGAGGAAAAATCCTCTCACCTGTAATGGGTTTAGAAGCTCAAGGTAACCTCATTGGCACTTGACCAAAATGACCAATGAGGGGACAAGATACTTTCAAAAGCTGGGAGGAGGGAGAAAAAACAAAGGGTCTGTGTCTGTGTCTGTCTGTCTGAAATCAGTGGAAGCTAGGAGCCTAAATACCTACTGTAGAATTTGACCCAATAACAACAATAATAATGATTTGCATTTCTAGAGAGATAGAATCATAGAATATCAGGGTTGGAAGGGACCCCAGAAGGTCATCTAGTCCAACCCCCTGCTCAAAGCAGGACCAATTCCCAGTTAAATCATCCCAGCCAGGGCTTTGTCAAGCCTGACCTTAAAAACCTCTAAGGAAGGAGATTCTACCACCTCCCTAGGTAACGCATTCCACTGTTTCACCACCCTCTTCGTGAAAAAGTTTTTCCTAATATCCAATCTAAACCTCCCCCACTTCAACTTGAGACCATTACTCCTCGTTCTGTCATCTGCTACCATTGAGAACAGTCTAGAGCCATCCTCTTTGGAACCCCCTTTCAGGTAGTTGAAAGCAGCTATCAAATCCCCCCTCATTCTTCTCTTCTGCAGGCTAAACAATCCCAGCTCCCTCAGCCTCTCCTCATAACTCATGTGTTCCAGTCCCCTAATCATTTTTGTTGCCCTTCGCTGGACTCTCTCCAATTTATCCACATCCTTCTTGAAGTGTGGGGCCCAAAACTGGACACAGTACTCCAGATGAGGCCTCACCAATGTCGAATAGAGGGGAACGATCACGTCCCTCGATCTGCTCGCTATGCCCCTACTTATACATCCCAAAATGCCATTGGCCTTCTTGGCAACAAGGGCACACTGCTGACTCATATCCAGCTTCTCGTCCACTGTCACCCCTAGGTCCTTTTCCGCAGAACTGCTGCCTAGCCATTCGGTCCCTAGTCTGTAGCTGTGCATTGGGTTCTTTCGTCCTAAGTGCAGGACCCTGCACTTATCCTTATTGAACCTCATCAGATTTCTTTTGGCCCAATCCTCCAATTTGTCTAGGTCCTTCTGTATCCTATCCCTCCTCTCCAGCGTATCCACCACTCCTCCCAATTTAGTATCATCCGCAAATTTGCTGAGAGTGCAATCCACACCATCCTCCAGATCATTTATGAAGATATTGAACAAAACCGGCCCCAGGACCGACCCCTGGAGCACTCCACTTGACACCGGCTGCCAACTAGACATGGAGCCATTGATCACTACCCGTTGAGCCCGACAATCTAGCCAGCTTTCTACCCACCTTATAGTGCATTCATCCAGCCCATACTTCCTTAACTTGCTGACAAGAATACTGTGGGAGACCGTGTCAAAAGCTTTGCTAAAGTCTAGAAACAATACATCCACTGCTTTCCCTTCATCCACAGAACCAGTAATCTCATTATAAAAGGCAATTAGATTAGTCAGGCATGACCTTCCCTTGGTGAATCCATGCTGGCTGTTCCTGATCACTTTCCTCTCATGCAAGTGCTTCAGGATTGATTCTTTGAGGACCTGCTCCATTATTTTTCCAGGGACTGAGGTGAGGCTGACTGGCCTGTAGTTTCCAGGATCCTCCTTCTTCCCTTTTTTAAAGATTGGCACTACATTAGCCTTTTTCCAATCTTTTGAAGATTTTCTTCTTCAAAGCATTTTACACACATGTTTGCTAACTCTCTGCTTCAAATAAAAGCCATTATTGACAGACAATTATATTTTTCCGTCACAGCACAGACAAATAGGAGAGTGAAGAGAACACAGTTTATTAATGGGATTTTAAGCAGGTTCTCGTATGGAAAAAAAATTTAAGATCCAGCACTCAAAAGATGACTCTGCTTAGCTGTGTGCCTTGTGGCTTAAAGCAGAATTCCAAGAACATTACTTTGCTTTTTGAAATGGTTTCTCAATTAATGACAACTCAAAATATCTGCTTCCACCTAGTGGTGCGGGTTTGCATAACATGTGTTGTTTGTATTCCCTGTTTTCGATATCTTTGCCTGAAAGATAAAATACATCAGAATCTACTGAGACAATTCACACTTCTGCACAAAGCCACAACAGCACTAAGAATGTATATCTTTGTTAGCAAATAGGATCATTAGGGAGAAGGAAAAGGATAATCTCAGAAAGAGGCTCTCTCTTTCTCCTTCACTTTATTCTATCTAGGTTTTTCTACTGTTCTCATCAATGAAGTATCTGAGTAGCTTCCTCTAGTACATTAATAATATGACTCACATCTGTCATGGTAATATCTTTTATTGGACTAACTTCTGTTGGTGAAAGGACTGCACAGAGTTCTCCTTCAGGTCCTTGAAAGGTTATTTCTTTCACCAACAGAAGTTGGTCCAACAGAAGATATTACCTCAGCTAGGGTGACCAGATGTCCTAAGTTTATAGGGACAGTCCAGATATTCGGGGTTTAGGCGCCTATCAATCCCACCCCACCCCCATCACGATTTTTCATACTCACTATCTGGTCACCCTATCCCTCACCCACCTTGTCTCTCTAATAGCCTCGGAATGACATGGGAGTTTGTTCTCCTGTCACAGACTGTCCCCTGAGAAAGCTCTATCTACTGCACGGACAAGCCTCATCCTTAGAGTAGAACACTTCATGGTGCCTGAGAAATAGGCCCTGTCAGCCACACCCCTAATCCCAGGGATTTACCTGATATTTTAGATATACTGGGCCCTGGCCACTGAGCCCCTGGAAGAGAAGGACTGCGACCTGGAACCTGACTTGATGTGTTCACGTTGCAGAAGTATGTACACAGTGTCGGAAGGCAAACAACAAACAACACTTCAATGGTCACTGAATGAGGGGCCTGTGGAAAAAAATACTACCATTGTGCAATTCAAGACTGTGTCAAAATGCACGTGCACAGTACTCAGACTCCCTGAATCCTGGCATTTCCAAACTTTCCATTGCTCAGTTTTGCAAACTTACTAATTGTTATTTTCATGCAGATTTTTATGTATTTGATGGGCGTCTAAAGATAATAATAATAATAATAAACAATAATCACAACGGGGTGGAGAAGCAGAAAAGTTTATTTGCAGCTGCAAAAAGGTACAGGGAGAATAGAATCTCCAATCCTGCACCCAGAGCAGGAAGTTACACAGGCTTTTATACATCCTTTTTCCCAGCATACCTATCCAATAGCAAGCTGCCCTTAGTATCCATATAGCCAGCCAATCCAGTTCCCAGCTAGTGCCCTTGTTCTCTGTATCATTTGTTAAACTATACATAAAGCTGCTTTAGTCAGCATTGTTCTTCCATATCTGCCCTGTTTGGCCTTGTTTAGTTTCAGGCAGTCTGACTCTGCAACATATTGTTGCAGATCCTCAGCATAACTGCTGCGAGTGCCTCCAGGCGCGGGGGCCAAGGACACTTGGGCCTAGTATGCAGAGCTGCTGCGAGTGCTTCCAGGCGGGCGGGGGGGAGGGGGGGAAGGACACCTGGACCTAGTGCGAGGGGGCCTCATCGACACTTGTGGTCTTCCATCCCCTCAAGTTACCTAGTGGCCATGCCCCAGTGTCCCCACTGAACTCCCACATCTGAACTCCCAGCCAGAGCCCGTACGTGCTCCACCACTAGAGGCCCTGATGCAGCAAGCCACCCCATACAGCAAAACAAAACCACTTCCCACATGGCATTAGGATGGCAAACGCTAATAGAGAAAGATAAGAACTTGCTATAACAGGGGTTCTCAAACTTCATTGCACCACGACCCCCTTCTGACAACAAAAATTACTTCGCGACCCCAGGAGGGAGAACCAAACCCTGAGCCCGCCCAAGCCCTAGCTCCCCCGGGCCAGAAGGGGCCAAAGTCAAAACCCAAGGGCTTCAGGCCCAGGCAGGGGGCGGGGGGAGCTGTAACCTGATCCCAGGGCTGAAGCCCAAGTCTCAGCCCTGCTGCCCAGGGCTCAGGCTTGGGCTTCAGCCCTGGGCCCAGGCAAGTCTAACTCCAGCCCTGGCGACCCTATTAAAAAGTCCACGCTACCTCTACCACTACCCGACCGCAGAAAACGTCTCATTGAAAAGCGGCTCTCTGACAAGGCCCCCTTTGTGCACCGGAAAGTGTTCTCAGCAGGATTCGAATTAAATCCCATTTCCTTTACCCTTTTTAGGAACACTAGTACAGCTGCTTCAGTCTCCAGAGTGCTTTAGAAGCATTCCCAAGAGCACCGGTGTGAGACAAGTCATCCCGTCGTACTCGTGGGGGAAAAGGCGGGCACACACAGCCTGACCCATTTCAGGCAAGTCACTTAATACTGAGAAAACTCTCTGGAGTCCTGCTAGAAGCTGCCGTTACGCAATAATGCTGAATTTACTCCATTTGCTTTTCCATGACAATCGTGTGATGCCACAAACCCAGGATAATGACACCATAGCAGGCTCAAATTCAAGGAGAGGAAGGACTGGGTTACAGTCTATGCATATATTTTATTCTCATGCAGAGACCCAATAACAACAATTGTATCTAACTCACTGATCCCCACTCCTCCAGCATCTGGACATCCCCTCACAGTCAGACCCCCCTGCTGAGCTCAATCTCCCCGCAACTCAACCCCCTCCCCCCACTGAGCCCCAACTACCTTCACCTGGACCCCCAATGCAGAATCCCATTACCTTTGCAGCCAGAACCCCCAACAAGCTCCTGGGCATCCAGATCACCCACTGAGCCGCCAGCTCCCAGATTGCCCCACACAGAACTCCCTCACCCCACAGTTGGATTCGTTCCAACTCGGATCCCGCCTTGTGAGCCTCCCTGTCCACACCTGGTGCACCTGGCATGGTGGGGTGTTTCTGGGGCAGACCCAATCCTTGCATTGTGTCAGGGTTGGGTACAGCCTCACCAGTGAGTCCGCGTCCCCTGGGGGCGGGGGGGGGAGGAGGCGGCGGCTGCACAATGATCTCCCACCTCTGTGCAGCCAGTGGCTTGTGCTCTCCAATGCCATGCTGGAGCCTCCACATTTAATTAACAAATAAAATTTGCAGAATTTTAAAATATTGTGCGCAGAATTTTTCATTTTTGGGTGTAGAATGCCCTTAGCAGTACTGGGCGCACACCTACAAGGCAGTACCATGGCTGAAACAGAGCACTCCAACTAAAGGTACAGCAGCCATGATGCAGGTCCACTTCTGCTATTACAGATTCACACGCTGTCAAATTGCTGTGTTCAGCTGTACAACAAAAGGATTTCACCAGAGCTGACGTGATACCCCTACTCATGGTGATTTCCACAGCCACACAGGAGAACAAAACTTGTTTTCTAACCTCCTTCTATATGACACTAAGTCCCAGTTATCACTAGGCCCCTTCTCTACAAATCCCTTTAAATGCGTGGACCTCAAAATGCATACAATTGTTTCAAGAGCTCTAGTTCTCAATTACTGATATAAATTAAGCAACCTCATTTTCCTTTCTACAGTATGCAGAAGATTGTTTCCCCCCACCCCTTCCAAAACTTAGACATTTATTTCCGAATCAGCATGAATGAGATCTAGCATAAAGCACATTCCGGTTTCTGAGAGCTTGCCTAAATACCCATTTCTGTTCCCACTCTTTTGTCATTGACTTTAATGGAAGTGGATTGGGCCCTAAACTAATAATCTACATTGAATGCTCATCACTTAATCTCATAATTTAAAACCAAATTAAGCCCTCCCAACCTGATCACCATTGATTGAGGAAACAATTTAGATGCCAACTTGAAAAATCCCTTTCTAGAATACGAAAGAAAATAAATGCAAAGCCTAACTTTCCAGCTGAACCACTAGGAACTTTTATCCCATAAGGAATATTGGTTGTGAGCCAATTTTCAGTCTATTTTGCAAACCATTTTCATGAACTCTAGCCTAACCTACAATGAACAATGTATTACATATTTAGTGAAGATTAATTGTAAAGAGGTTCCTTGATCAATTTTACACTTATTCCATACAGACATTCAGTTTTAAATAATTTTAGCAGACAACTATATGGGTAAAGGACTTTTCAAGAAAAAACTTTTTTGAAAAAAAATCAGTCTTCATAAAAATGTCAGAACAAGATATCAAAGTGTCAAAACATTTCTAGAGACAAAAATATACCCAGGCCATCTTACAAAACCTCAGACAGCAATACGTTCGTCAGTCTCTCATAGCTTTACGTGAACAAATATTACAGTCAAATTATACGTCTCCTCCTGGCCCAGGTGAACCAAAATATGCTGATAACTGTCCAATACCTTCACTTTACGTAAGCTTAAGCTTCCAATGAGAAGGTCAATTACTTGCTGGGATAATAAATGCCAAGGTTTTGCCTGATCCAGTCTTTGCAGCTCCAAGTACATCTTTACCTTGCAATGATAAGCCTATGGTCTGCCTCTGTATCTCAGTAACCATGCGATACTGTGCTTCTTGCAAACCTAGTATTTGGGAGAGAAAAAAAAAAGATTCTTACTTTTTGCCTTGGATAATGATACATTTTCCCATAAGGAAAAATACTGCAGGTGGCAACATTATCTTGGAACTCTGATATTTAAAAACAAAAACTCCTGAAACAGCCAATGAAGAAGACTGAGGAAAATTGGTCTTTGATTCAAATACTTTCTGAAGAACTGTTGGTGTACTTACCTTTCAGTGTTTTGTTTGACAATGGGAAATCTGAAAATCTTTCAATTTCATTTGGGCTGATCTGAAACAAAAGGATTTAATCAATGCTAGAATATAAGAATACCATGGGATTGAAATGATATCCTTTTCGTTTGCTGGTAACGTTGGTAGAATTTTTAGTGGGTTAATTCTAGGAGTACCTGGCAATCAACCGCAACCAGCTCACTGGAGGTAAAAGGTCTACACATAGGCATAGTTTGACTTCTACATTTGGGGGGCCAGCTTCAGTCAGGCCAACAGGACTCTGCATGGGGGGAGGGGGATGCGCAAATTCTACAACTGTCAAGGCCTGCAGTTTGGGGAGGAGGGGCAACCCTCCCACCCCACAAACTACACCCTTGCATCTACATGAGGTTTACCTAACCCTGACAATTTTTCCTAATCTAGACACATTTTAAAATGTGGAAAGTGGAGCAAAAGATGCACTTATCATGGCTCTCTTATGTACAGTAGCAGTTCAATCTAAGGTCTTCAGAGACATCCAATTGTAAGGATAATCTAAGATACATAATCAAGGTTTAAGCATTCCATATGCTGCTTGCCAAAAAGCCCAAGCCATGCCATGCAATTAAATGTTCATACTAAATAGATGATAAAACGATATCAAACCTAGGAGCAGAATTTCTCTAGATTTTTCTGAAGCTGTCCCACCACTGGGGACTCTCTGCTTCTCTCCCTCCCCCATCCCCAGGGCCCCTGTGCTTCCCCACTCCCACCCCTCGACTGACCTCTTCCTTGCCTGCCCACCCCCAGACACCCTAGTGCAGTGGAGGAAATAGACCGCAGGAGTTGGAGGAGGGCACCTGCATGGCGCAGCAGGTAAGAGCTCCAACTATGTGCCACGAACAGACCTCTGGTATGGAACTCGAGATGGGGGTGCCCCTCCACCCTCCCTAAATGGCAGTCCTGGCCAAGGCTCCCACGGCTTCCCCACAGCTGTTTGTGTCATCCCCACACCTTTGCAGGGCGGGTGCAGCAACAGGGGCAAGAGTCGCGCACTGGCTGTATGGAGGTGGGAGATCACCCTGAAGCCCCCCGCCTCCCCTGAGACATGGACTCAGAGGTGAGGCTGCACCCGACCCTGACACAGTGCCAGGGCTGAGCCTCTCCAGAAACATGCAGGGACTCTGCCCATCTGCACTGAGCTGTAATGTATCTACAGCCTGAAAAAGAAAACTCAGAGAGAAGGGAAGAAGCAGCTGATAGGGATGGGAGAGAATGGGGATGGACGGATGGAGAGAATGGTATTGGTTCCCTCTAACTAGACAGCAGGGATGGGTTTGTGTCTTGGAGAGAAGATGGTTTCCATTTTTCTCAGCAGACTGGGAAACCATCAAATTAAAGAGGCACTTTGTAGCCAAGTCTAACAGAAAAATGTGTGAGTCTCAAATAACATTCAGGGACAACACCTGAGCAGGAAGCCCTTCTCCTCCACCAGTAGTGAAGTAAAAGGGGTGGGATTTGGCGTTCCCACCATAGCACAGCCCTTGGACTCCACTGAGTAGGAAAGGAATCATTTGAAGCAAAGTCTGGTTAGTAGGTTTAGTCCTCTGGTTATTAGATGAGTGGTTGTGACTCTTGATAACACTTTATGATCATCTGGTGCCTTTTATCCAGAAGGATTTCAGTGCTTTACACATGGTATTATTTTATCCTTTGCTGAATTGCAGCCAGGCCTTGGATGGAACATGTCTGGCAACCTTCACTACATGTGGGGTGAAGCGCAGAGTAATCTATCTATTTGAGACTGCTGTGTGGGCATGAGTGTATGCTTTCCTCGATTAGGCTTGTTTCACTCTTGTGAGCAAAACCCATAATTGGTGGTGTATTCTTGTATTGGGTTTTGTCACGTTTGCGATGGAGCACACTATGAGACTGAGTACAGCAGCGATAAACTTTCTGTTATTACTAGGGCCCTACCAAAATTCACAGTCCATTCTGGTCAATTTCATGGCCATAGGATTTGAAAATAAGACAATTTCACATTTTCGGAAGTTTCCCCTGAAATTTCAGGCTGTTGTAATAGTGGGGGCCCCAAACCAAAAGGGGATGGGGGAGTGTTGCAAGGCTGCATTGCAGGATTGACACCCTCACTTCTGTGCTGCCTTCAGCAGGGATGGAGACCCCCTGCATCCAGACCTACCCCCACAGAGTCCCCCCTGCATCTGGATCTGTGCTGAGCTCCCCCTCCCTGCATCCAGACCCATGCTCTGACTAGCCCCCTGCACCTGGACCATCCCAAATGAGCCCCCCATCCCACTGAACCCCCGAGCACCTGGACCCTCATGCTGAGTCCTCAGCACCCAGCCTCCCCTGCTGACCCCCAACCACCTTCATCTGGACCCCCTGCACAGTCCCATTCCCCCTGCACCCGGAACCCTCACTTCTGAGTCCCGGCCTGCGACCAACACGCGCAAATTAGGGCCCGCGGGACCGGCCTGTCCGGCCCGCCTGAGCTCCCGGCCAAGGAGGCGAGCCCCGGCCCCTCCCCCGACCGCCCTCCCCCCATCTCCGCCCCATCCAATGCCCCCGGCTCCCTGACTCTGTCCACAAACCCCTGCCCCTCATCCAATCCCGCCCCCGCTCGCCGGAGCCGGTCCCGCCGCTGCAACGCTCCATGGCAGGAGCAGCGGGCAGAGGGCGAGCGGCTGCGGGGGAGGGGCCGGGGTTCGCTCCCCGGCTGGGAGCTCAGGCGGCCGGACAGGACGTGGGCAAACGACGTCTGGCCCGCAGGACCGTCCTGGCCAATCCCCGGCCCCTCCCCCGCTGCCTCCCCTCCCCCGGGGTGTGGATAGGGGACAGGGAGTGGGGGGGTTTGGGGTCCCGGGGGCAGTTAGGGTGCGGGGGTCTCTGGAGGGGGCGGTCAGGGGACAGGGAGCAGGGGGTTGGATGGTTTGGGGATTCTGAGGGGGGCAGTCAGGGGGCGGGAAGTGGGAGGGGGTGGATAAGGGTGGGGGCCATGCTATTTGGGGAGGCCCAGCCTTCCCTACCCGGCCCTCCATACCATTTTACAACCCCATGTGGCCCTCGGGCCAAAAAGTTTTCCCACTCCTGCCTTAGTGACACGGTGGGCCTGGCTCATGGCTCTGAGAGTGAAGGCGCAGCCTGGCCAGTTGGAAACTGGTCCATGAGATCTCTGTGCTTCTCTGAGCCATGTGGCTCCTGATCATCGTCAGCTCTCAGACACGCCAGCATGACCCCCGGTCTGAGTCCTGTAGGCCTAGAGAGCGCTAAGCCCCTGCTGTGCCCTGTGATTCTGCTGCAGAGAACGACAACCTCCGGCCTTCTCAGTGCAGCTCTCCCCTCTCCTGCCTGGGAGCTGACCCTTAAAGCACGCTTCCCCGGATTTGTATTAGGCGTGTTTTGTAGGTTGTGAAACTGAGGCACAGAGAGGCCAAATGACTCTCCCAAAGTCACAGAGGGAGTTGGTGGCAGAGCTGAGCATGACAACCTGGAGTCCTGGTCCCCTGCCCACCAGGGGAGATGGTGCTCCACAACCCCCCGTGTCTTATCTGGTTTGACCTACATGGTTCCAGAGAAGGCCTGGCTGTTCATCTGCCTTTGTCGGGGCAATGTGCATGAAAGGCCAGGATTCCCTGAGCCTGGGAGGGAATCTGTTACCCTGAGTAATGGTGGGGCAGAAGGGGATTGAAGGCCAGAGCCTGAGAGGTGAGAGTCGAGAGGCTGCTCCCCTGTGTCCACTGCTAACTCTCCCCCTTGAGCGTGTTGCTTTGGGCCAGGTCTGGCAGAGCTGCACCCAGTAGCGGGTTTGCGGTGGCCGTGGCGTCTCCGATGAAAGGCCGAGTATTAATAACAGGTGCCCACCATACCGGCGAGCTGCCTGACTGCCAGCGTCACACCAGTGCTGCTGCCGAGCTCTGCTGTGGGTCCAGGGCCAGGAAACGTGCTCGGGAACGGGCATTCGTGCAGCCCGCGGAGCTAACCTAGGGGCGGCTGTGTGTGAGGAGCCCAGCTTGGCTGTGCCAGGCCCCCTGTGTCCTAGTGCATGGGCAGCAATGCGGACGCACTGACGGCCAGGCGAGAGCAGAGCCTGGGTATTCGGGCTGCTGCTCACAGCTGGTGTGGACACGCTGCCTCCTTTGCTATGCGAGAGACATGCCTGGCACTTCCCATGCCAGACGCCCTGCGCAGCTCTCAGCAGGAGCCCGGCCTTTACACCCTGCTGCAGCTGCATTGCCTGCTCCTGCTGCTGCTGGAAGGGCAGATGCTGGTTCCTGATGGGGAGCATCTGGCAGTGCCCGTTCTCCTGGGGCCAGTCACCAGGGCAAAGTGTACTTGGCAACGAATTGAAAAGAGAAAATGGCAAAATGAATGCCAAGCCGGATACCAGTGCTTCTGGGAATGCCAGCCTGGGCCCCCAACTCCAGCTAAGGAGGGTGGCAGATCTCCTGCCTTCAGAAGCCTGTCTGTGGCCAACTCCCCCTTCTGTCTGAACAGCAGCATGCAATGCTGTCAGCCCCTCTGGGGGTGCAGTCAGCGTCCATCTCACAGTTGTCTTGTGGCTGATCTGCCCAGTGTGGGGGCTGCTTTATTGGGGCATTGAGTTCCCTCCTTTGCCCGGCACCAGCTCTCACTAAGGCTGTTGGCTTTCTGGAGCATCCTCCTTTGCATCTAGCTTGCAGCCGAAGGCACAAACCTCGTGCACAGGAGCAAGTTGACACCTCACTGCCTCCCACCGGGCATTGCCATCCTGTGCAGGGGTGAGGTCACTCCCTGAGCAGTTCTCTTCACAGGTCGCTGCTCCCCACTTGGAGTCTCTTTTTCGCATTGCCCTTCTCAGCTAATGTGTTGTGTGTGGACACAGCCGCTAATGTGAACAAAGACCTGGACCCTGCAGCTCCAGGCCAGGCCACGATTGTAGAGATGCCATCAGCGTGGGGCTCGCACCAGCTGCTGGGCAAGAGGGACCCTGGCTTTGATTCCACCTGGCAGTTCCTGTGGTCCTAGACAGCAGCAGGTTCAGGAGAGTGGGTGTTCTGCACTTGTTAGACTCTGCACTGAGCTCTGGGAGCGGACGGGGAGAGTGGGTGGAGGGGGGGGCTATGTCTACACTGCAGTGAACCCCACAGCTGGCCTGGGTCAGCTGACTTGGGCTGAGGGGCTATAAAACTGCTGGCTGGGGGACCTGTGCTCTGCTTCCCTGCAGAGAGGTGGGGGAAATCTCCTCCTCGGTTGCTAGGTGTGACTGCCCTGGCTTTTGGGCCTCCCCTTGTCTTTTCAGATCCTCCACTGACACGGGTCAGTTTCAACCAGTCCTTAATGACCCATTCATTCAACTTCAGACAGCGTGACCCAACACCTCTTAAGAACGGCCATACAGGGTCAGACCAAAGGTCCATCCAGCCCGTATCCTGTCTTCCAGCAGTGCCAAGGTGCTGGAACTAGGAGTGCTGGGGGTGTGGCAGAACCCTCTTGCTTGAAGTGGTTTCCCTCATATAGTGCATTTAGTTTTGTTCAGTGGCTTTGAGCACCTCCACTATAAAAATGGTGCCAATGCCCCTACAGCAGTGGCCAGTGCCAGACGCTTCAGAGAGAATGACCAGAAGAAGGCAATTTCGAGTGATCCGTCCCCATCATCCAGTCCCAGGTTCTGGTGTTCGGTGGTTTAGGGACACCCAGAGCACGGGGTTGCATCCCTGACCATCTTGGCTAATAGTCATGGATGGACCTGTCCTCCAGGAACTTCTCTCATTCTTTTTGAACCCAGCTGTATTTCTGGCCTTCACAACATCCCCTGCCAATGAGTTCAACAGCTTGTCTGTGCACTGTGAAGAAGTACTTCCTTATGGTAGTTTTAACCCACTGCCGATAAATTTCATTGGGTGACCCCCTGGTTCTTCTGACACGTGAAGAGAGAACGAACATTTCCTTCTTCATTCTTTTCACACCACTTGTGATTTTATAGACCTCCCGTCATTGTCAATTTTTCCAAGCTTGTGAAAAGTCCCAGTCTTTTTAATTTCCCCTCCTACGGGAAGCTGTTCTACCCCTTGTGTGCTCCTTTCTCCCCAATATCACACTTGTGACAGAGTGCTCCTAAGCAGGGCACAGCTGGGCACCTGGGAACAGAGCTGAGCCTCCCCTGAGCACAGCCAAGGTCACTGACTCTCAGGAGAACTGGTGGCTTTCTTAAAGTCCCAGCTCCTGGAGTCATGTGAATTTGTGAGAATTCCAGTTTTTGCTTAGCCAATGAAGTCAGTGTCTAGCGCTCATGGCTGGGGAGCACAGTCCAGCAGCTCCATGGAGGGATGAATAAAGAATCCAAACTGATCAGTTTTGTAATCCCATGATTTTGGGGGCCTCACTTCTGAGCTCTGAAGCTGGTGACGCTGCATAGATGGTGGGCTCTATGTGCCTATTAGCTCCAAAGTACGCTAGCAACAACCAGCACAGAGATGTCCTCTGAAGTAGCTGACAGTGTTAATGAGGGGAGCTGCAAGGCTTAGCTGAGCCACTGGGTGGGAAAGGGTGGGTTGTGGGGTGGGATGCTGGGTGGGGCAGGGCAGGCTGGAGAGAGTGAGGTGGGAAGTGGGGAAGACTGATTGGGCGACGGAGGGAAGGTTGGCTGAGGGTGTCAGGGAAGGCTTGTGGGGAAGGGGGTGGGGCGGTGGCAGCAGCAGGTGCTGGAAGGAGGGTGGCAGGCACTGGGTGGGAAGTTGAGGGGGTGTTGGTTGCGGGAGGCTGGGTTGGGGGAAGCAGGTGCTGGGTGGGAAAAATTGGGGGGCTGAGACATGGGGGGCATGGGCGGTGGGCTAGGAGGCGCAAAGGCTAGGCTGGGATTGGCAGATGCCTGGCAGGGAAGGCTGGGCTGGTGGGGTGGGGAAGGCCACGGGCACTTTGCTTGGCCTTTCCACACAGCATCTGTCTGTCCAGCCCCGTTATCAGGGCGTGGCCTCGCTTGCTGATCAGTCTTCAGAGGCTGTTGCTGCAGTGCAAAGGCAATCAAGAGCTGGATTAACATGACTGCTTCTGCTCCATGCCTCAGTGGGCATCCTGCATGAGAGCCGGCAGAGGGACCCTTGCATCCTTAGCAAAGCTCCCTGCCAAGGGGTTCTCCCAGGCAGCCTTTCCTTCTGTGCCAGAGCTTTGGGGTGAGAGGAGATGGCTGCCCTGGCAGGAATCTGGGGTGAGAGGAGATGGCTGCCCTGGCACGAATCTGCGTCCCATTGATCCAACACCCTTTGTCCCTTGGGTGGCTGTTAACATCATCACGGGCTCGTCTGTGAGCCTGTGTGGGATAGAGGGCGGCTGCAGTTCATTGATCCCTCACCCTCGTTATCTGTAGCCTCTTCCTGGCCGATAAGGGGGCTTGAGGGTGAGGGCAGGGTGGGGCCTGGAGCCTGAGCTTTGGCAGCCTGCCACCGACTGCCATGCCGGTGTTACGGTAACACCAGGACTCTGATTTGAACGCTGCTTCATGCTGTCACCTTGGGCCTGGAGCTTCGCCACCTGGCGTTCGCCTGAAGGTGGCAAGTGGTTTTCTTCTAATGTCTGAGCCAAATTGGTGCAGCTGTTTGAGTCCCACAAGGTGGGTCTCTACGCTGTGATGTGGAGAATGAACTCTGCGGGTGGGGCAAGGGCTCTGCTGCTGGGGCGGCGGGGGCCTGCTCGCCAGGCCAGTTCTCTAAAGTCAGCCTTTGTATCTTAAGAACATAAGTGTAAACGTTCTGCCTGTCAGAGTTGGCAGCAACAAGGGCCGGGGTCAGTATCTTGGGGTTCCATTCCAATAACACAATGGAAAACCGGCTCGAGCCCCCACCCAGTGACCTGGGACAAATATATACCACCCCCACTGGGCGCCTCCATGAGGCAATATTTCCCCTCTCGCAAGCACAGAGTCTGAGTGTAGCAAAAAGCCTTTTAATAACAGAGAGAAACAATGTGGCATTATGTTGGGGAAACACCACCAACAGGATTCATAACACAACCCATGAGCAAAAACCCCACCCCAAGCAAATTGGGGCATGTCCTTTCCCTTTGGTTCTTGAGTTCAGCAACTCAAAATCACGCAAAGTCCCGAAAGTCCAACGACCCAAAAGTCTCTGTCCCTGGTCAGGGCAGCCCCAGAGTTCAAAAGTTTATCTGCAGAGTTTTACCTCCCAACCTGGGTGGAGACTGGGGTTAAGGGGCACCTTACATGGTCCAAAGCTGATGGCCCCACCTCTCCATGGGGCTCTGCTTTGCCAGCCACCCCATGAGTTGCTCTCGGCATCCAACAAACTGCTCTGCTCCCCGAGCCGCTCTGCTCCGCTCGCCATCCCGCAACTGCTCCACCATATATCTTCAGCCTCCCCCACTACTTAACACAACACTCAGTGATTTCAGCTCTTAGTAAGTTTAGCTCTTTCATGATTTCAGCTTCTAGTAGGGGAGCCTCAGTGTGGGTGCACCATTAGCCCAAAGTGAATTCAGCTCAGCAGCCTGTAACTAGACTCCTAATGGAATCAAAATTATAGTGGAAAGAGGAAGAAGTGCAATTAGCATGTAAGGCCCTCACGAAAGGCGGGGGGGGGGGGCATACCACCAAGTATTAATACCTGTCCCCAGCCTCTCTCCCTTCACAGAGTTTTGGAACCCATGTTCCTTGCCTAGCGAGTGAAACTTAGTTGATGGAGAGTCCCTCCATCATAACAAAAGGCCAAGTACAGTTCCATTGTCCTTGATTCCCATAATCAGGGTAATAACAATTTATTCTTCCTGCCCCAATAACAGAGGCAATGGGGATCCCACAGCAGCCAAAGTGACCATTTGGGCAGCTATGGCCTCATTCTAGGCGGGCTGGGTGTGCCTATGCAAATGAGATCGGCCCCTGAAGTTCTTTTCCACAACTTGCCACACCTCACCACCAGATGTCAGGGTGGAGCTCATCCCGATTCTGCTTACGAGAGGAAAGTGATCAGGAACAGTCAGCATGGATTCACCAAGGGCAAGTCATGCCTGACTAAACTAATTGCCTTCTATAATGAGATAACTGGCTCTGTGGATGAGGGGAAAGCAGCGGATGTGTTATTCCTTGACTTTAGCAAAGCTTTTGACACGGTGTCCCACAGTATTCTTGCCAGCAAGTTAAAGAAGTATGGGCTGGATGAACGGACTATAAGGTGGATAGAAAGCTGGCTAGATTGTTGGGCTCAGTGGGTAGTGATCAATGGCTCCATGTCTAGTTGGCAGCCAGTATCAAGTGGAGTGCCCCAAGGGTCGGTCCTGGGGCCGGTTTTGTTCAGTATCTTCATTAATGATCTGGAGGATGGCATGGATTCGTGTTTGCAAGTTTGCAGATGACACTAAACTGGGAGGAGAAGTAGATAGGCTGGAGGGTAGGGATAGGATACAGAGGGACCTAGACAAGTTGGAGGATTGTGCCAAAAGAAATCTGACAAGGTTCAACAAGGACAAGTGCAGAGTCCTGCACTTCGGAGGGAAGAATCCCATGCACCGTTGCAGACTAGGGACAGAAAGGCTCGGCAGCAGTTCTGCAGAAAAGGACCTATGGGTTACAGTGGACGAGAAGCTGGATATGAGTCAGCAGTGTGCCCTTGTTGCCAAGAAGGCCAATGGCATTTTGGGATGTATAAGTAGGGGCATTGCCAGCAGATCGAGGGACGTGATCGTTCCCCTCTACTCGACATTGGTGAGGCCTCATCTGGAGTACTGTGTCCAGTTTTGGGCCCCACACTACAAGAAGGATGTGAAAAAATTGGAAAATGTCCAGCGGAGGGCAACAAGAATGATTAGGGGACTGGAACATGTGACTTATGAGGAGAGGCTAAGGGAACTGGGATTGTTTAGTCTGCGGAAGAGAAGAAGGAGGGGGGGATTTGATAGCTGCTTTCAACTACCTGAAAGGGGGTTCCAAAGAGGATGGCTCTAGACTGTTCTCTGTGGTAGCTGATGACAGAACAAGGAGTAATGGTCTCCAGTTGCAGTGGGGGAGGTTTAGGTTGGATATTAAGAAAAACTTTTTCACTAGGAGGGTGGTGAAGCACTGGAATGGGTTACCTAGGGAGGTGGTGGAATCTCCTTCCTTAGAGGTTTTTAAGGTCAGGCTTGACAAAGCCCTGGCTGGGATGATTTAGTTGGGGATTGGTCCTGCTTTGAGCAGGGGGTTGGACTAAATGACCTCCTGAGGTCCCTTCCAACCCCGATATTCTATGATAAGTCTCTGCCTGCGCTAGAGCTTAAGTCTTTGCAGTTAATGTAACCCTTCTGAAACAGGAGGGAAGTTACTCAATGTTCCAGCTGAGGCCACGTCTATATTGGGAGCATTTTGCCAGTACAGGTAAACTAGTGTGGACATAGAAGAGCACTACTGTCCCCCACTGAATGAAGAGCCTTTACCCTTAGAAAAGAGCAAGAATACAAAGAGGACGAACCCACTGCTCAGGCTTGCTCTGCATGGCTTTTCTATCACTATAGCGATGTTGGCTAGGGGTGTGATTCCTAACCAATACAATCATACCAGGACATCATCTTAACACGTGGATGTGCTTATACCAGTACAACTAATATACACTAGCACTGGAGAGCTTAAAATAAGATACTAGACTGAGAGGACAAAAGAAAGGAGCAGATTCTCCTCTTAAATATACAGCATTCTCGCCCAGGATAGAAGACTGAGAAGAGGGACTTGCAGACAGATGTACACTGAATAGAGTTATTAGCAATATAAAAAAAGATGGCTTAGCAGCTCTCCTGCTCTGATTGCAAAGTAAAGAATTAACTGCAACATCAGATCACTTCTGCTTTGGCCAGCCAGAAGGCATCCATCTAACACTGGCTGCATTTGCTCCATGGCCTGTATTGGGAAGTAAATACCCTGGTCCCATGAGTGAACTGTTGGAAGAGAATAGGATCCCATCACTGAGCTAGGTATTCTGAAGAACCTGTTTCGCCTTTCTTCAGGGTAAATGCACTGATCTGAAGGGCATGACTAAATATGAACGGGATGCTTTTATGAAGTGGTAAATGGATGAGCGATATAAATATGAAATAAAGACGGCTTCTTCCAGCCTAATAGCAAGTGAATGCATCCTTCTAGCAAAAGGCAGCACAGCGTACTGAGCTCACCATGCATTAGCATTTACAAAAATATGATTTCCCAAGTGCATTAGAGACCTTAACATCCCATCCTACCTTCCTGCACTTTATAAGATGATAGGGAAACCAACAGGCCCTGATTTGATGATAGTTATCATAGGGACATTGTATTAACCTCTCCGGATCCAAAGCATCAACTGGAAGAGAAGGAATAAAAAGACAAAAGAAAACATTCTGTAAAACAAGATCTAAGTTCATCATCAACACAATTAACAAGAGTGGAAACATATTAGCTACTGGAGCTGCCCTCTAACGGGGTTAAGCCATCAATTTTTAATAGCCGAGACAAAAATGCTAAACTGCTAAGTTGGCACTCACTGTGTGTACCCAACCAAATTCACTTCAGATTTTGGGTGAGTGGAATGTTCAATTAAAAATGAGGAAAGAGCAATCAGTAGGGCAGAGTGGCCAGTACATATTAATGACTATACTTATGCAGAACAGTGAGCTGGAAATAAACATTACTATAAAAACCCTTGAAGCTACCAAATTAGCTAGTTGTTCAGCAGTGAAATGCTAAGGATTGGCAGAAGCACGGCATTCTGAAGTAAATCCTTTTGCATTTACCTTCAGACTCCAAGGCCATCTCTGCTGGATTAAGAAAAAAATCAAACTCAAACAAACATGTCTGGAGTTAAGGATGCAATTTGCACTACAGTGCACTTGGCCCTGTAAAGTGCAGAGGTTGGCAGGTGCTTAAGAGCCCAACACTCACTGAACATAGTGAGGGGCTAAGTCACAGGCACTTTTTGAAAATGTTCCCTCCTAGTCCATACTATGACTCAGAGACAGGCACGAATCACCTTAATCACTTAACAGTTACACAGAAGGGACAAGGTAGGGGAGGACCAACTTCTGATAGTGAGAGACACAAGCTTTCAAGCATACATAGACCGCTTCTTCAGGATTCAGTTTGTGTCCGTGCAGCAGCTTTCTTGCCATCACAAATGTGTCTCCCCTCACACCTTCCATGCTATTTATCCACGTTTGTATCAATGTACAGAGGGCATGCACAGAAGGAACATGGGCCAACGGACTGTGGGAGGTTTTCTAGATAGCTGGAAGTAAGGAGGACGGGCCAGATTGATTACATAAATCAGTATTTTTCAACCTTTTTGATACCAGGGACCAGCTTAGAATCATTGAATATCAGGGTTGGAAGGGACCTCAGGAGGTCATCTTGTCCAACCCCCTGCTCAGCACAAGACCAACACCAACTAAATCATCCAAGCCAAGGCTTTGTCAAGCCGGGCCTTAAAAACCTCTAAGGATGGAGTTTCCACCATCTCCCTAGGTAACCCATTCCAGTGTTTCACCACCCTCCTAGTGAAATAGTGTTTCCTAATATCCAACCTAGACCTCCCCCACTGCAACTTGAGACCATTGCTTCTTGTTCTGTCATCTGCCACCACTTTGAACAGCCTAGCTCCATCCTCTTTGGAACCCCCTTTCAGGTAGTTAAAGGCTGCTATCAAATTCCCCCTCACTCTTCTTTTCTGCAGACTAAATAACCCCAGTTCCCTCAGCCTCTCCTCATAAGGCATGTGCCCCAGCTCCTTAATAATTTCCGTTGCCCTCCGCTGGACTCCCTCCAATTTGTCCACATCCTTTCTCTAGTGGGGGGACCGAAACTGGACGCAACACTCCAGGTGTGGCCTCACCAGTGCCAAATGGAGGGGAATAACCACTTCCCTCAATCTGCTGGCAATGCTCCTACTAATACAGCTCAATATACCATTGGCCTTCTTGGCAACAAGGGCACACTGCTGACTCCTATCCAGCTTCTCATCCACTGTAATCCCCAGGTCCTTTTCTGCAGAACTGCTGCTTAGCCAGTCGGTCCCCTGTCTGTAGCAGTGCATGGGATTTCCTTCCTTCCTTCCTAAGTGCAGAACTCTGCACTTGTCCTTGTTGAACCTTATCAGATTTCTCTTGGCCCAATCCTCCAATTTGTCTAGGTCACTCTGGACCTTTCCCTACCCTCCAGTGTATCTACTTCTCCTCCCAGTTTAGTGTCATCTGCAAACTTGCTGAGGGTGCAATTAATCCAATCATCCAGATCATTAATAAAGGTATTGAACAAAACCGGCCCCAGGACTGACTCCTGGGGCACTCTTCTTGATACCAGCTGCCAACTAGACTTGGAGCCATTGATCACTACCCGTTGAGCCCAACAATCTAGCCAGCTTTCTATCCACCTTATCGTCCATTCATCCAATCCATACTGCTTTAACTTGCTGGCAAGAATACTGTGGGAGACCATATCAAATGCTTTGCTAAAGTCAAGATATATCACATGCACTGCTTTCCCCATATCCACAGAGCCAGTTCTCTCATCCTGGAAGGCAATCAGGTTGGTCAGGTATCACTTGCCCTTGGTGAATCCAAAGCTTGCAGCCTTTCTAAACAGTGTCAGGGAGATCTGAGGGACAGGCCATTGAGAAAGATTGACACAGGTACTCAGGACAAATGGCTACTTGTGATGAAGTGGAAAGTGTCTTAGTGTTTGTATGAATACTGTGCACACCTCAGTTTTCCCTATGTGTTGCACAAGTATCTAGGTGGTGGGATAAGGGTGTGTGACCTTTGCAGATACCCCGAGAGGGAAGGTGCAAGTGTCTTCTAGCTCCCTGGGCCCAGACTATAGATGTATCTTGGCAACTGATTGCCGGGCCGCATCCTCTGCAAGAGCCAGCTGGAGGAATTGGAGAACAAAGGGAGGTGGAGGCCAGGTGACCGGTTTGCCTGGGGAACAGCATACAGGATGGAGGAGGGGCAACTAGGTGTGACTGAAGGTGGGCTGCTGAAGGCTGGTCAGACTCCTGGTTTGGGACTCAGGAGGACAGCCCATGGCTCTGGGTCTCCTCAAGATGAACTTTGCTGTAACTTCCTGCTTTCTGTGCTAACAAGATTCTGCTCTATTCTGTGTTCCAGACGACTAATAAACCCTTCTGTTTTACACCGCTGGCTGAGAGTCACTCCTGACTGCTGAAGTCGGGGGTGCCTGGCCCCTTTGGAGGGCGTGTAAGGTTTCCCCAGGTATCCTATTCAGGTGGCTCACTGCAGGGAGCTTATGGCGTGAGACAGGGATGCTGAATGCTCCGAGGTCAGACCAAGGAGAAGCTGAAGCCCAGGAGGCTTGTCCTAGTGAGAGTGTGCCCCGAGGGGTAGTCACACTGCAAGAGGGTCCTGGTCCGGGGGCTAGTCTTCACCAGACTCACTGCAGCTGCGCTAATGTAGGGCAGTAGTGTAAACGCACTATGAAGACCAGAGAGCGCTTTCCTGTCAGCATAATTACTCCACCTCAGCGAAAGGTGGAAGCTATGACAGAATGAGAGTGTGTCCCACTGACTTAGCGCCGGTGCGGACAGCTCGGGGGGTGGCTTTTTCATATCCGTGACCGACATAAGTTACATCAACTTAAGCGGAAGCGTAGACAAGCCCTGAACTTCATTCAGTGGTTCCAGAGCACCAAGCCCGTGCATCCATGAACTACTATGGGGAGAAAAAGTCCCCAATGCCTCAAACCAACACCGTATATCTGGCTATGCCTCTGGAGAGGGCAGCACCCTTACCTGACCATGGTACTAATTAGGGCTGTCAATTAATCACAGTTAACTCACGCGATTAACTAAAAAAAAATTATTAAAAAAATGAATCGCACAGTTACATTTCAATTGGTATTCTATTGCGTATTACACATTTGTGGATGTTTTCTACATTTTCAAATATATTGATTTCAGTTACAACACAGAATACAAAAGGTACAGTGCTCACTCTATTCTATTTATTGCAAATATTTGCACTGTAAAAATGATAAACAAAAGAAATCCCATTTTTCAATTCACCTCATACAAGTACTGAAGTGCAATCTCTTTATCATGAAAGTGCAACTTACAAATGTAGATTTTTTTGTTACATAACTGCACTCAAAAACAAACCAATGTAAAACTTTAGACCTTACAAGTCTACTCACTCCTACTTCTCATTCAGTCAATCACGGAGAGAAACAAGTCTGTTGACATTTATGGGAGATATGCTGCCCACTTCTTATTCACAATGTCACCTGAAAGTGAGAACAGGCGTTTGTATGGCACTTTTGTAGCCGGCATTGCAAGGTATTTACATGCCAGAGATGCTGAACATTCGTATGCCCCTTCCTGCCTCGGCCACTGTTCCAGAGGATGTGCTTCCATGCGGATGGCACTTGTTAAAAAAATAATGGGTTAAATAACGTGTGACTGAACTCCTTGGGGGAGAGCGGTGCGCCCCCTGCACTGTTTCACCGCACGCTGCCACAGATTTCCTGTTATAGCAGTCACGGATGATGACCCAGCAAATGATGTTCATTTTAAGAACACTTTCCCTGCAGATCTGACCAAACACAAAGAAGGTACCAATCTGAGATTTCTAAAGATAGCTCCAGTACTCGACCCAAGGTTTAAGAATCTGAAGTGCCTTCCAAAATCTGAGAGGGTCGAGGTGTGGAGCATGCTTTCAGAAGTCTTAAAAGAGCAATACTCCAATGTGGAAATTACAGATCCAAACCACCAAAAGAGAAAATCAACCTTCTGCTGGTGGTATCCAACTCAGATGATGAAAGTGAACACGTGTTGGGCCACACTGCTTTGGATCGTTATTGAGCAGAACTCATCATCAGCATGGACACATTCTCTCCTGCAAATGTAAACAAACTTGTTTGTCTTAGCAATTGGCTGAACAAGAAGTAAGACTGAGTGTACTTGTAGGCTCTAAAGTTTTACATTGTTTTGTCTGAGAATGCAATTTTTTGTACATAATTCTACATTTGTGAGTTCTACTTTTGTGATAAAGAGATTGCACTATATTGCTTGTATTAGGTCAAGTGAAAAACACTATTTCTTTTGTTTTTTTTGTACAGTATAAATATTTGTAATAAAAAATAAATATAAGTGAGCACTGTACACTTTGTATTCTGTGTTGTAATTGAAATAAATATGTTTGAAAATGTAGAAAACATCCACAAATGTTTAAATGGTATTCTATTATTTTTAAGTGCGTGATTACATTTTTTAATTGTTTGACAGCCCTAGTACTAACAGGATATTAACCATGTTGCGTCTGTAGCAAAACGCATTTTGGAGCCAGCCACTGGTAATAAAGTCAATTATGAATTATGGCAAGGACAGGGCCTTAATAAGAACAGTCACTTCACTGGGATGATCCCCAGGAAACTGATTGAGGCCCTGGCTGCACAAGACATGACTGTAGCTTTATAACCAGTTTGTAACCCACACAGCAAATTTGATCTGCTAGTTGGATCCTCCATTTCTCCAGACCACAGACATGCTGCAGCTGGGGGACATAGTCCACTAGGTCAATGTGGGAACCCACAAACCATGATGCACACTGTGGAGGACTGCAAAATGGCAACTTCCTGGAGGTCTTCATGCCTTGAACATGACTGATAAGAAGGCTGCGGCTTGGCCGGATTGCAAACACTAAATAAATAAAACGAACCACACACAGCTGAGTTACGCCCCCACTCCAGCCTTCCTGGCTCACAAAGGTTGGGGCATGATGTAGAGTATCTGCACCCAATACACTGCCTAGAAGCATTTGTCCCAGTACACCCAGTCCCCAACCCAACATATTACCCAGCCAGTCTCACACCCACCTTGCAAAACCTAGGTATTGTTTCTTGCTGTGATATTGACCCACATCATCCTTTATTGCCTCTAACGTTTGTGTGGTTTTGAATTGCAAGACCACCACTGCACCTGGTTTTGGGTCCCAGAATGAAAGAAGTTGTGAACTGCTGCTCTAATACACAGAAGCATATATTCACCAAACTTAATGCCTATAGCGGAAAGTTACTCCACTTCCTCCTTTAACCAAGTTTAAGATATTTTCATACTTGCAAAGATCTAAGCGGTCTCTCACTGTATCTTTGCAGGAACCATGAATAGAAACAGAGAATTGTGGGACTGGAAGGGACCTCGAGAGGTCATCTAGTCCAGTTCCCTGCATGAATATTAGAAGCCAGCAAAGAAATACTTACCAGAGTTGCCTTCTAAATCCATTTTACTGATGCTGAAAGAACTGAAGCTTTGTTGGAGGACCCTTTGAGCCAGTCTCTGAGTGTCACTCTCCTCCTAAAAATATCAACCCTACAGACGAAAAATGAGGAGATTCACAGATTTCTAAAGCCAGAAGAGACAATTATGATAATCTAGGAGTGGTTTTTAACCTGTCACCTGCAGACCCCTGGGGGTCCACAGACTATGTGTAGGATTTCCAAAGGGGTCCTGCACCTCCATTCAAAAATTTTTAGGAGTCCTCAAATGAAGAAAAATGGAAAACTACTGATCTAGGCTGACCTTCTGTAGCACACAAGGCATAGGACTGCCATGAATTAATTCCCATTTGGTCTAGAGCAGATCTTTTTGAAATCAAAATTGGATGTCTTTCTAAAATTTGATGGAGAATCTACAACAGTTAGTCATTTTTCCAGTGGTTAGTTATCCTCACTGTTAAAAATAAACCTTATTTCCATTCTGCATTTTTCAAGCTTCAACTTCAAGGCACTGGAAATAACTTTAAAGTTATTTCAATTTATCCATCACAGCTATTAAGTGTCAAAGATCAACTGCACTACAGCAAGTGGTAGACTTTACAGCTACGCTGTGCAAACATAGGATACAAGGTTATTCTTGGGGGCCCACGTATAATGTAGGGTACCGGGAACCACGTATTCTTGTGCTCCACAGAGAAAAGGTTTCCTCCAAGATGCTAAAATCCACAGATTTTTGTCTGAAACATCCTCTTTTCCCAATACATTTAAGAGGATTCAAAGAACCAGTTCCCAAGAAAAATTAAGCCATGTATTTGGGGAGCTCAGTTATCTTTTCTTATACACATTCCAAGTAATACTCCATCCTGAGCCCCTCCACCTGCCTGAGAGGTCAACACTTTTACACCTACCTTGTGGCTCATGATCTGTATGAAGAACTTTGTTCCTGATGTTTTAGTTAAAACGAACAAACAAAAAACGCAAAGAGTTAGATTCTCTCCTGTCTTCACTGCAATTCACACAATTTGAATGCATCAGTCATCTAAAAAAATCCTTCCCCCCAAGATTATAAGTTTAAATAAGACAGAATTTAAAGAACTGCACAGTCTAGAGTCAACCTGAATCTCAGATTTGGTTGCCCATCAGAAAATATGTTTGCTACCCCGCCGGCAAGTTGTCCCTTCAGTCCCATGATGTGCTTTTGCTCTGAAACGTGACTGGCTAAAAATGGCATCTCCTTAGCTGGCCTGCTCTGTGTGTGTGTATTGGGATCAGAGCTGTGAGGGTCGTGACAAAAATGAGAAGGGGGAGGATTTGTAGCATTTTGCTCATCTTAACTCTGCAGAGCCAGCCCAGCTACAGGAGGGAGAGCTCAGGTGTATTCTGCATCATCATTGTTATTATTTATTTGTATTAGCATAGTGCCCAGGAGCCCTAGTCATGGACAAAGATCTGTTGTGCTAGGCACTGTACAGTGATTAAACAAATGCAACATTAACAGAAAGAAAAGGAGTACTTGTGGCACCTTAGAGACTAACCAATTTATTTGGGCATAAGCAGAATTAATATCATATTGCCTCTATATAAATCCACACTACATTCCTATCTTGAATACTGTGTGCAGATGTGGTCTCCCCATCTCAAAAAGATATCTTGGAAATGGAAAAGATACAGAAAGGGGCAACAAATATTATTAGGGGTATGGAACAGCTTCCTTATAAGAAGAGAGAAGACTGTGACTTTTCAGCTTGGAAAAGAGATGACTAAGGGGGTGAAAGTAACTAAGGAAGTGTTATTTCTGCTTCTCATAACACAAGAACTAGAGGTCATCAAATGAAATTAATAGGCAACAGGTTTAAAACAAACAAAAGGAAGTATTTCTTCACACAATGCACAGTCAACCTGTGGAACTCCTTGCCAGAGGAAGTTGTGAAAACCAAGACTATAACAGGGTTTAAAAAAGAACTAGATAAGTTCTTGAATTAGTCAGGATGAGCAGGGATGCAAAACCAAGCTCTGAAGTGTACCTAGGCTCTGTTTGCCAGAAGCTGGGAATGGGCCAACACTAGGTAAGGAGGAATTCTAGGCTACCCTGAGCTGTATGGTTATGACACTATCTGACCCCCCTGCTGGATCCCAAGGCCATAGAGCCATTCAGCCAAATGGATGGTATTGAGATGGGGGACTATGACCTGTTCAAACAGGCTTTGCTGCTGAAGTTTGAACTGACCCCCGAGGCGTACAGGAAACAATTCCGGGGTGTACGCAAGACCCCAGGTGTCACTTACAAGGAGGTCACCAATCTGCTGGGGGAATATCTCCATAGGTGGGGGAAGGGCACAGGGGCCACTACCACAGCGGAGGTGTGTAACCCGGTGGGGTTGGGGCAGCTGTATGACATCTGCCCTCCAGACCTGAAGATGTGGTTAGTGGACCGGAAGGCTAAAGATCTGCGCAGTGCAGGGGCACTAGTGGATGAGTTTGTGAACAGCAGATAGGGGGCAGGAGGGAGACTGGATGGAGTGCAGGAGGATCCCTCCTTAGAGAAGCTGAGGGCCCTTGCTGGCCACAATGGTGCAGGATCCCAGGGGGAGGACCGCCGGGAGAGATTCCTGTGGGAGAAGGGATTCCTGTACCAGGAATGGGCTGGTTCAGGGCCAACTGAACCTTGGAAAGCCAGGAGGCAATTGGTGGTCCCCCAGATGTACCACCACAACATTCCCCTTTCAGGGCATCTGGCGCACCAGGCAGAGGTGCTGCAGAACTTTTAGTGGCCCGGGGACTTTGACGCCGTCCAACAGTATTGCAGGGCCTGGGACTCCTGCCAGAGGGTGGGGAAGGGCCAGGATAAGTGTAAAGCAGCTCTGAGACCTCTGCCCATCATAGAGGAGCCTTTCCAGAGGGTGGCCATGGACATAGTGGGGCCCCTCAGCAGGGCAACCCGGTTGGGGAAGAAATACATTCTGGTGGTGGTAGATTTCGCTATGCGCTACCCCGAGGCAGTGGCCATGTCGTCTATGGAAGCAGACACCGTGGCAGACGCGCTGCTCACCGTTTTCAGCAGAGTGGGGTTCCCCAAGGAGGTCCTTACAGACCAGAGGTCCAACTTCATGTCAACCCTGCTCCAGTGCTTGTGGGAGAAGTGTGGGGTCCGACACACCTGGGCCTCGGCGTGTCACCCTCAGTCCAACGGGCTGGGGGAGAGGTTCAACGGGACCCTAAAGATGATGCTGAAAACCTTTATGGACCAGCACCCACAGGACTGGGAGAAGTATTTAACCCACCTGCTGCTCACATACAGGGAAGTGCCCCAGGAATCCACAGGGTTTTCCCCTTTCGAGTTGTTGTATAGGAGGAGGGTGAGGAGACCCTTCGACTTGATGAGGGACGAGTGCGGGGGGAAGGCCTCCCCCGATGGAGTATGTACTGACCTTTCTGGAAAAGCTCGTGGAGCTCATGGGCTTGGCCAGGGGAAACCTAGCCAGGGCACAGAGGAAGCAGAAGGTCTGGTACGACCGCTCAGCACGTGCCTGCTTCTAGGCTACCAGGGACCAGGAGATACTTCTCATCCCCATGAGGAAGCACAAGCTGCAAGCTGCCTGGGACGGCCCCTTCAAGGTCATCAGACAGGTAAATGAAGTGAAATATGTAGTGGAACTGTCCATCCGGGCACACCGCCACTGGGTGCACCATGTCAACATGATGAAGCCATACTGGGACAGGGAGAAGTTGGGGCTGGCTGGGTGTGGGCAGTGGGAGGAGAAGGGAGAGGATCCCCTGGTGGGACTCCTCCCTGAGGTGGGGGCTGACCCCTCGCTGGAATCAATTCTCCTCTCAGACCAGCTAACCCCTGCCCAGCAGGCAGAGATCAGAGAGGTGCTGCCTTCACACCGGCAGCTGTTCTCCAGCCGGCCTGGGCTCACTAACCTGGCTGTTCACCGGGTGGAAACAGGAGCCAATCTTCCCATCAGGTGTTCCCCATTCAGGGTCACTAGGAAAACAGCCTAGGACCTGGAGAGAGAGGTTGGAGACATGCTGGCTTTAGGGGTGATCCAGCCGTCCTCCAGCCCCTGGGCCTCTCCCATGGTGCTGGTCCCCAAGAAGGACGGGTCGATCCGGTTCTGTGTGGATATGGGAAGTTCAGTGCCATCACCGTGTCCGATGCCTACCACCGATAAAATCTCTAGACAAGTTGGGGGGGCGCTGATGTGATGAAGTGGGACTGTTCTTAATGTTTCCTCTGAATAGTGTGGGGGTGCCTCAGTTTCCCTATGCAGTTCTTAAGTATCTAGGTGGTGGGATAAGGGTGTATGATCACTGCAGAGCCCTAGAGGGCAGGTGTGTGCAGGAGTCTGGACACAGAGAATGGCCGACACCCTGTTTCCTGGCCACTGATGGCCTGGGCCCTTCCCCCATGCAGGGTGAGAGCTAAAGGGTTGGAGAACAAGGGAATCAGGTGACCTCCTGGTCCGGGAAAGGAACAAAGCCCAGAAGAGGAGGGGCTGGAGGGAGTTTCAGTTTGGGGCTGGCTGGGACATGGAGTGAAGGGCAGACGTGGTTGTCTGGCTCACTGCCCCCCAAAATGGACCCAGCTGAGGGGTCCTGTTCTCTGCACCTACAAGCTCTATTTTAGACCATGTTCCTGTCGTTTAATAAACCTCTGTTTTACTGGCTGGCTGAGAGTCACATCTGACTGCAAAGTTGGGGTGCAGGACCCTCTGGCTTCCCCAGGAGCCCCGCCTGAGCGGACTCACTGTGGGAAGCGCACGGAGGGGCAGAGAATGCTGAATGCTCCGAGGTCAGACCCAGGAAGCTGTGTGAGCTGTGTGTCCTGCAGACAGTCTGCTCACAGACAGGAGACTTCCCCAGAGTCCTGACTGGCTTCATGGGGAGCAGTTCCAGAGCATCGTCCGGGGACTCCATGACAGCTATCAAATCCCCCCTCACTCTTCTCTTCTGCAGACAAAATAACCACAGTTCCCTCAGCCTCTCCCCATAAGTCACATGCCTCAGCTCCCTACTCATTTTCATTGCCCTCCACTGGACTCTCTCCAATTTGTCCGCATCCTTTCTGTAGTGGGGGCCCAAAACTGGACGCAATACTCCAGATGAGGCCCTCACCAGTGCTGAATAGAGGGGAAAAATCCCTTCCCTCGATCTGTGGGCAATGCTCCTACTAATGCAGCCCAATATGCTGTTAGCCTTCTTGGCAACACGGGCACACTGCTGACTCACCTCCAGCTTCTCATCTGCTGTAACCCCAGGTCCTTTTCTGCAGGTCCTTTTCACCAGTTCCTTATCCACCTTTCAATTCTCATAGTAGACCCCATCTTCTCCAATTGAACTAATAATTTCCCAATTGTATAAAATGCCTCACTGACATCCAGGTAGATTAGATCATTGGTTCCCAAACTGGGGGTCACAACCCGGTTAAGTGGGGGGTCACGAGCCCCAACACCAGCGCGCGGCTGTAAGTTGCGAGCCCCGACCCCTGCGCCAGGCTGTCAGCTCCGACCCCTGTGTGGAGCTGCGGGGCTACGAGCCCCAACCCGGGCACACGGCTGTGGGTCCCAACCCCTGTGCTAGGCTGTGAGCCCTGACCCCGGTGTGCGGCTGTGAGTCCCGACCCCGACCCCTGCGCCGGGCTGTGAGCCACGACCCCGGTGTGCAGCTGTGAGTCCTGACCCCAACCCCTGGGCCGGGCTGTGAGCCCCGACCCCGACAGGGAATCGTGGTTGTGAGCACCGACTCCAACCCCCATACAGGGCTGCAAGCCCAGACCCCAACCCTGGCCAGGAGCGGGGCTGTGATCCCTGAGTCCGACTGCCACATGGGGTTGTAAGTCCTGACCCCTACCAGGAGTGGGGCTATGAGCCCTGAGCTGGGGCATCCAGGAGGCTGTGAGCCCCGATCCCTGTAATGGGGTTTCAGGCGGAGCCCGGCCATGCTGAGGGTTATCAGCCGAGAGCACACACAGGGTTGTCAGCTCCGAGCCCCGCCACCCTCTGTGTTTTAGTCTTAATTTAAAAGCAGTGAGTAAAGGTAAATTCATTTTAAGCCATAGGGTTTAAATTTAGTATTTAACATAGTGTTAAATATCAAAAATGTGTTCTTAATTTTTAAGGGGGGGGTCGCACTCAGAGGCTTGGTGTTCGAAAGGGGTCACCAACACAAAAAGTTTGAGAACCACTGGATTAGATCTACTGCATTTCCTTTGTCTAAAACCTCAGTTATCTTCGCAGAGAAACAGATCAGGTTGGCCTGGCAGGACCCACCGATTGTAAAACCAGGTGATATTTTATCCCAGTTACCGTTCACCTCTTTGTCCTTCATTACTTTCTCTCTCAAAATTTGTCCCAAGACCTGGCAGACAGTTGAGGTCAAATTAAAAGGCCTGTAGATACCTGGACCACGTTTTTTTTCCATTTCTTAAAAATAGGAACTATATTAGCAATTCTCCACTCCCCCACCCCGAGTTTACAGAGTCATCAGAAATCCTTGCTATTGGGCTTGCAATTCCATGTGCCAGTCCCCTTACTCTGCATGGATAGAGCTTATGGGGTGCTAGGGGCTGCAGTGAGTGGGGTGGGAGGACCCTGTAGGGGGCACTCGCCCCTTCTAGTCTGTGCCGGCCCCAGCATAGTGCTCAATTTGTGCTATTTTGGGGGTTGTAAATCTAAGCTCCTGAGCGCTTGTCACTAAGGAGCCCATGTGCAGTGCAGCCTGGTCATAGAATCATAGAATATCAGGGTTGGAAGGGAGCTCAGGAGGTCATCTAGTCCAACCCCCTGCTCAAAGCAGGGCCAATCCCCAATTTTTGCCCCAGATCCCTAAATGGCCCCCTCAAGGATTGAACTCACAACCCTGGGTTTAGCAGGCCAATGCTCAAACCACTGAGCTATCCCTCCCCCCTGGCTCCCTGGCCCAGCTCCCCACGCTCTGTGCAGCACAGTGCAACTAGATGTGGGATTCTTCACTTGTCCTAATCTACTGTGCTGTGTGGCTGTTAAACAGCTGCTCCGTCCCACCCCAGAGGTGGCTGCATCTCAGTGCTGGGCAAAGGATCCCTGTATAAATAGCCCCTGTGCCCCACCCCAGAAGTGGCTACATCTCAACCCCAGGGATGAACTGAGTGACTGGAATACAAGTGACTCTAGTCCTGGGAGTGACCAGGGCTGCTGGGCCTCTTGCCAGGGAGGTGGGCAAGAGATTGGGGCCCTGAGGTGGTGCAAAGCCGGGGCCGAGATTCTTCTGGCCGTGGGAGCCCAGTGACTCAGTCAGTGCCCTGCTCCCAGCCAGCCCTCCCCATTCACCGAGCCCTTCGTGCCAGCCATGTCGCTCTGAGGCGCAGTAGGTGCCACTCGGTAGGTCACCTACAATCACACGGTTTCTTTTCGGTGCCTCGACTGGGCAACGGGTAATGAGAGGTGGATAACGGATTCTCCAGGCCAGGACTACAGACCTGCTCCCCCGCTACGCCAGGGATGCCCCGCTGGTCCCATCTCTGCCCCAAGAGCCTCCCCCTGCAGTCCCTGGTAGGGAAGGGATTGCCCCACTGCCAGCGCCCAGCAGGCCTATGTGTGACATGAGTTTGGGGGTCTCAACCCCGTCCCTAGGGGGATGGGTCCATGCTCTGACGGGGATTAGCTGACAGCCAAGGACTGGCCAAGAGTGCCCTCCCCGCCTTCTCGGGCAGGGCAAGGGGTGGAGTACAGAGTGATCTGCTGTGGGGCCCAGGCCCTCAGTCTCTGGGGCTGGCAGCACTATCCCAGCGATGAACCTCCCCCAGGGGCAGGGAGCAGCTGCCGGGTCCAAAGCATCCCAGCAACCACTGGCCATTCGGCACCAGCCAGGGGAAGGTCTCGCACCCAGGCCATTCGGGATCAGAAGCGTGTGTGGGGAGATGGGAGCTGAACATGGACCCCTCTCCAAACTCCCAGCAGCCCCCAGGGCCTCGTCCCTGCGATCCCTCTACCGCCATGGGCACAGGGACCCTCAGCCAGCCCCCCCATAGGGCCCAACAGTGGGGAACCCAGCCCCTTACCTGGCCGGTCCCTCCCACGGCCTTGACGCTGGCCCCAGTTCAGCCCCGTTCCCCCACTCTGCAGGGCTCTGGAGAAGCCTCCACTGGCAGCTTTGCCGCTGGCGCTCTGTGGCAGCTCCTGGGGGAGGGAGGGGTAATTTTTTGAAGGCTTTTTTTAAATTGCTCATCAAAAACCTGAAATGTTTAGAAAGAAGCAATTTTTTTCTTCAACACTGTCAAGAAAAAGTCCAATTTACCAACAAAAAAGCTCAGGCTTTAGTTAAAAGAGGAGCGAAAGAAGCAGGACTGAAATCGGTACAGAATATAATGAAAGGAGGGGGGTGCTCCTATTTGCCCCCCCCCTTCACCTGCCCCAGTGTTACAAGAGCAATGGGACGCTCTGTGAAAGCAAATGTCAAGGGAAGTTACATAATTAGCCAGGGGAACTCACTGCCACTAGATGTCACTGACATTGCGAGCCTGGCAGGATTCAGAGAAGGATGGTGGGGGTGGGGGAGCAAGGGTGTCAGGACAGAATTTAGAAAACAGGGCACAAGGCCACTGCTGACTGTCAGGATGAGGGAGATATGCCCCCCTCCCCCAACTGGTTATGTCATCATTAGCCACTAGGAGGGGGTTCTTGCACCTTCCTCTGAAGTAGCTGGTGCTGGGGTGTCTGGCCCCATTGATCTGATTTGGGGAAGGAGGCAGCAGGGAGAGGGCAGGGTACTGGGCTAGATGGGTCCTGTGACGCTAGCAGACCAGGTGCCAGCTCATGCCCAGGCCCTTAGGCCTCACTGAACACTGACAAATGCAGAGCTTGACCCAGCCTGTGTGTTAGCCGTGTGACAACAGCTGCTGATCAGCGTGTGTGGAGTGTTTCGACTTGTGGAATTGCTTGCAGGATTGATCTCTCCCATAACCTCTGTAGCCCGTGGTATAAAGTTAGAATGAACGTTTGCATCGTAAACCTCTGTAACTGCTCTACACCACTGAGTTTGCAAGGCAGCTTGCGTCCACCTAACACTGCGTCTACACTAAAATTTGGCTCCCGCTGATGTAACTCACCTGCTTTGCTGACTTAATCATGCCACTTCCCCCAGTCAGCATAGTTAGGTCAATGCAGTGTCAGTGTACATACTGCGTTGCTTACATCGACTGTCCCGCAATGCCCCACACTGACAGTACAATCGATACCACACACCACAGACACAAAGAGCCAGGTGTACACACACACAAGTGCTGTAACTACTGTGGCGGCTGCATGCAGGGCGATTTGATTTTGTAGTGTAGCCGTGGTCTGTGTAATTCCCCCAACAGGGGAGAAGCATGAATTAGTGTAAAGTGCTGGGTCTGCCCATTGAAACCAAACGAGCCATTGCGAAACATCTTACTGATTGCCTCTGTTGTTAGATATTTCACTGCATGTTTGTGTGTTCTCCCTGTGTGCTGCCCCAGCTCTGTGCAGACAGCCAGCACAGCAGACCTTGAGTGAACCGCCCAATGACCACAAGATCCGTTAAGGGATGAAGGCACCTGGCCAGGTTTATTGTTGACAAGGCATGCTAATAGCACCTGGCAGATTGTACGAGGATACTAAGACACGTATGCCTGTGACAATGGACACAGCTCAGTGAATGGCGGGACTTTCCATTGCCCCCTTGGCTGGACCAACACATTCTCTCAGAGATACCCTGATACAAACAAGCTGCCCCTCTGACTTAGATACTGCCCTCTGACCTGGCTAGTTATTGTCCATTTTTTTTTTGGTACATGTTGGTTTGATTAAAACATTTGTATTTATTACGTTGCTATTTGACCTGAGAGCAGGAAAGGAGTATGGATGAGAGCAGGAAAGGGGCACTGAGGGCAGCCCCCTGCCGCTTCCCCCCCACCCCGCAAATGAGGGGCCCTGGATCTGGCTGCAGGAGGTCTCCGCCCTCCTCATAACGGTGGACGGGTGGAGAGTTCACACCAGGGCACTGAGCAGCTGAGGGGGATGTGGGGAGATGGGGGGGCATCACTGGAGGAGTCAGCGTGTTCTTTGCTGGCTCCCCATGCCCCCCCCCGGAAAGAGGGCCCCAGGCTGCTCCCCCCAGGGACTGTCAATCATTCAGTGAGGAGCCGTCCCAGCCCCTCCACCCCAATGGGGCCTGGCTTGGCCACCAGATCCAAGGTTCCTGCTGCTTGGCCCCTGCTGATCTGTCCTCCCCCCACCCCCTGCCAGGACATCATTGAGGACAAACTGGACAAGAATCTGTGGCCCTTTTTGTCAGACCCGGTCCCTACCACCAGCTCCCAGGCTGCTGTCAGGTAAGGCTGAGCCTGGCTGGGCTGTGGGGGGCAGAGCCCTGACACACACACCCCAGGGTGTAGGAGCCTCTGTACCTGGGAGTGTGTGGTCAGGACCCTGCCCTCTACGGGGGAGGGGATGTCCAAGAGCCTGGAGCCCTGGACCCCTCTTACCATGTCCCCCGCACCCCAGCAGTCCCTCAACACCCCAGGGCCCAGGATGGAGGAAAGGGACTGGCCGAGCTTTAGGCAGACCCCCAGCCCAGCGCAGGTGCCACCCTCCCCTACTCCCTCTGGCCTGCTTTGGGACTCCTGTCCCACTCCCTTGGGCAGGGCCTGGCCCCGCAGCCTCCTCCAGGCCCTGCCCTTCCATCTGGCATTCCCTCAGCGAGCCCCTGGTATCCACACTGCCCCTCTCTCCCCCCAGCGCCCGCTTCAGGCATTGGCACAAGAACAAGCCAGCGGCCGAGTACCGGACGGGCCCGCGCCTCATCATTTACGTGCTGGGTGGGGTGTCCATGTCTGAGATGCGCTGCGCCTACGAAGTGACCCCGGCCATCAAGGGCAAGTGGGAGGTGGTGATCGGTGAGTGGGGCGAGTCCTGGGGGGAAGGGCGGCTGGAATGCCCAGGTCAGGGAGAGTTGGGACCCCCTGGGAGGGGGAGACCCTAGAACTGCCTGCCCAGCACCCACAGGGTTCCCATGCTACCCTCTGTTCTCCCACACCCAGGGGCCTGGGAACAGATGTGCTTGCCCCACATGGCCTGTATCTAGCCGCCTGATCTCCTGGCCTCTGTCTCCCCAGGCCTCTCATTGCCCAGGGACCATGTGTGGGGGCCCAGTCAGACACCCCCAGTAACTCCCATAGGGATATGGCTCACCCCCTGCACACACCCCTCGAAGACCCAAGGGTGAGGAACACTGTCAGCGTGTGGATTCTTGCCTGGCTGGGTACAGCGGCACGAGGGGTGCGGTGCTAGGCCAAGGGGGATAGGAGACAGTCCTTTGCCCCCTGCACTAGAGCAGGGTCCAGCTGCAAGGATGGGGGTGATGGTGATGCCAGCCACATACCTGCGTCACTGTGCCCACCACTGCCAACCACCTCTCTCTCCCCCAGGTTCCAGTCACATCCTGACCCCCAAGCGCTTCCTGGATGACACCCAAACCCTCAACCAGCTGGCCCCCGAGGAGGCCTAGAAGCAGCCCCCTCCCCCCAGAGACTCTGCCCCCCACAGCTCGCTGACCCCAGCTCCACCTCCTCTTCTCAACAAGGCATCTTCCCCCCTACTCTGGGCTGCGGTGTCAGTTCTTGGGCGGGGGGAGGACCCCCAGGCTGCTTGGCTGTTCGGGCAGGGGGCAGGCCAGGCTTCCTCCCGTCTTTGCAAGTCTTTGCCTCCCGTTAACAGCAGCCGGGAGGGAGGGAGAAGCTAGGAATTGCACACCCGCCCCGCAAGGCAGGTCGGTCTTTCCCAGAGGCTTGGGGAGAGGCTCTGCTTTCACTTTGGCCCGTTCGCTCCATCTGACGCTGTTGTGGGCCAGATGTAAACCAAGCTGGCTGGGTTTCAGTCCAACACTCATTGCAGGGCCTCTTGGAGAGGCACCAAGTCCCAGGGTTAAACAGGGCGCCCTGGGGCTCCCAGCTCCCTGCACAAACAGCAAAATCTCATACCCAGGGGGACTGTTCTTAATGTTTCCTCTGAATAGTGCGTGGTTCCTCGGTTTCCCCTAGGCAGTTCTTACGTTTCTAGGTGGTGGGGTAAGGGTGTATGATCGTTGCAGATCCCTCGAGGGCAGGTGTGTGCAGGGGTCTGGACACAGAGAATGGCCGACACCCTGTTTCCTGGCAACTGATGGCCTGGGCCCTTCCCCCCTGCAAGGTGAGAGCTAAAGGGGTTGGAGAACAAAGGAATCAGGTGCCCTCCTGGCCGGGTAAAGGGACAAAGCCCAGAGGAGGAGGGGCTGGAGGGAGTTTCAGTCTAGGGCTGGCTGGGACATGGAGTGAAGGGCAGACGTGGTTGTCTGGCTCACTGCCCCCCAAAATGGACCCCCCAGCTGAAGGGTCCAGTTCTCTGCACCTACAAGCTCTGTATTAGACCATGTTCCTGTCATCTAATAAACCTTCTGTTTTACTGCGAGAAGCAGCGCGGGGTGAGGGATGCGCTGGCCACGGCTTCCTGCAGCCCCCGTTGGCCTGCAGTGGGGAACCGCGGTCAGTGGGATCCGCGGTCGGCCAAACCTGCGGACGCGGCCGGTAAAGAAACTGGCCCGGCCCACCCGGGGGGCTTACCCTGGGGGGCTGTGTGCCAAACGTTACCGACCCCGGTGCTACAGCAATCTCCCATACAGCAATGGCTCTTACAAGACAGAGTAAGTTAGAACAACCCAGAGTCTAAAGCTCAGGTGTATTTGAGGATCTGGGCCAGTACTTGGCTGTTTCTATAGTAATGACCCCTGAGCAAGCAGTGTAATGTACATGCTTATCACTGAGCTTGTCCAGAGGCTGCATAGAATCATAGAATATCAGGGTTGGAAGGGACCTCAGGAGGTCATCTAGTCCAACCCCCTGCTCAAAAGCAGGACCAATCCCCAGTTAAATCAGAATGACTAGATGTCCTGATGTGTAATAAAAACACTTTGAATCATAAAAAATCAACCCAGCCTACTTTACAGGGCCTGATCCTTCTCTCCCTTACAGCATCTGAGCAGTAGGAGAATGGCTAATACGGGCCAGTATTATGGTTGTTGTATTCTATTTATAAAAGTATAATACTGGCCAGTATTATAGTTACTGTATCTTGCTATAAAACAACAAAATAAATAGAAAAATAAAAAATACAAATGAATGTTTTGAATTAATTTGGGGAAAAGAATTTACAGCGCAGTACAAGGATTTAAAACATTTAAAACATTCCTTTCTTTCTCTCCAGTATTATAATCTCTCTTGTTCCAATTTTGGGTCGCAGGAGCGAGTAGTATAAAGGCCCTACCATCAATCAAACGTTAACCCCACCCCTTGACCCTGTAAGCCCTGCACACAGGTCACTGGAAGTCCCACCTCATGGGAGTATTACTTCCAGGGTCAAGGCGAACACATGTCTGGAAGCAAGGTGTGTCATGTGACCCCTGTAAGAACTCCTCCCACTGTCCTCTGCTGATCAGGATGGATTTTGCCCTGACAGGAACGACTCGAGAGAAGATTTGACCAATCAGGGGGAGTTCCGGGGTTTGTGTGACCCCTCTAAGAACTCCTCCCACTGCCCTATACCAATCAGGAAGGGTTTCAGCCGCTGGGGACCACCCCGAGAGGAGATTTGTCCAATTGGGGGGAATTCTGGGGCGGGGTGACCCGTCAGGAAGTGGCTCGTGTGACCCCTCTAAGAACTCCTCCCACCACCCTCTACCAATCGCGATGGGTTTTGGCCACAGAGGACAGCCCCGAAAGGAGATTCGACCAAAATAGGGTGGGTTCTGGGACGGGGTCAACCGCCCAGAAGAGGGTCGTGTGACCCCTCTAAGGACCCCTTCCAACATCCTCTGCCAATCAGAGTGCAGCACCATCACCTCATAAGTCCCAGCGCTGGGAAGAGGAGGCCATCTCTTACCAAGAAGACATGTTTTAGAAATTGTGGAAAGGCTGAGAGGAAACGTGGACTCCTTTACCACTCCTGTGAGACCTTCAGACTTTGTTTTAGCCCCGAGGACCTTTGGAGTTGTGTGGAGAAAGCGCTACAGCAGCGACAGTTCTGAAGAGGATGAGAGAGAAGCCAAGGGGATTCCTTTGGCCCAGCCATTGATGGATATGCCAGAATCCGACCCTGAAGCCCAACTGCTCATGAGACACCCCCATGAGCATGGTGGCCTCTCGTCATCCGCCACCCTGGAGGAGGAAGGCCATCATGGCGTGGGGGAGGCACTGGCAGACAAGGTGAATGGAAAAGACGTAGCTCAGGTAAATGAATGATTAAGAAGCGACGGTCGATGATTGGGTGTAATGGGGTTAGGAACCAGGGGTTGTGTAAATCTAAAAACAAGCAGTGGGAACTTACGCTTGTTTCTTGTCTGAAAATCTCTCGACAGCTTGACGATGCCTTTCTAGAGGACCCGGAGGCCCTGGACGGCGTTGCATCAAACAGCGAAGGTGAACCAGGCCCGCCTTGTTTTTGCTCAACGCCGCTAGAAACTGTTGAAGATGACTCCGAGGAGGACGGCTATGAGGAGTTTAGGAGAAGCTTGGCATGGAACTCGCTGAGCCAGTGCCACGTCACGAGCGTAAAAATGTTATGCGGACTATTGTACACGTTGCTGTTTATGCTGTTCTTCATCACTGTCTTAGGGAAAAGCTTTTTGAAAATGGTGAGGGCTGTGTCATAAATGCCCCAGCCCAATGCACCATGCCTGTGTGACTTGGACTTCAATGGATAGAAACTGCAAGCTCTGGGGCCTGTGTGCTGAGCTGTGTTTGGAAAGCTTATTGAACACTATTATTGCCATAGGTTATGTTATGCAACATCTGTGCCTAACCCAAGAACATATAGCGCAAGCGGTGACCTTGAGAAATGCTGTGCAATTCAGTGGAGACCCTGACCGTGTTTTAAAGAAAATGTCCAAAATGGAAGATGCCTGCTTACAGCGTTACATTGACCGTCTGGTCCACACAAAAACTGACAGAACCCTGCTTAAGAAAAAGACTATTTGTAAGAAATCTAAAAGGATTAATTGAGAGAATGATGAGGGGACAAACATGCAATATCAAACTTGGTCACTGTACATTTTAAAAAATTGAATGAAAAGGGCTTTGTGATTATCTGTGTTTCTGTTAGAAGGTCTCTGGCCCTTAAGTGAGCTAAAAGTTTTAATGGAGATCTGGATTTGTTTTCAAGAAGCTGTATGACTTTTAAATTGAAAAAAATGGTTTGTGAGAACCTAGCTCTTGTGTCTTTGTGTAAAAGAGACCCATTTACAGCAACAAACTGTGAAGTGGGAGGGGAACAAATCCTAAAAATGTGTTTACAGTGTAACCCTTCTGCCCATTAGAGTTGGCAACAACAGGGGTCTAGGTTCAGTATCTAGAAGTTCCATTCCAGTAACACAATGCAAAACCAGGTCAAGCCCCCACCAGTGGGGCACTGAAGCTCCCCTACGACAAGTTGAAATCACTGAATACTGTGTTAAGTAGTAGGGGGCCTCAGAGCTGGGGCACCATGAACCCAAGGTGAATTCAGCTCTGCAGTCTGTAACCAAACTCCTAATAGAATTAAAATTCTCTCTGATATTACATAATGGAGAGAAGGTACAATTGGTGTTTGGGGTCCTCAGAAGGGGGCTCACACCACTAGGCACAAACCTCCATCCTCAAACTCTCTCAATTCACTGGCTTTTGCAATCCTTGTCCCTTGCCTAGCGAGTGCTACTTAGTTGATGGTGAGTCCCTCCGTCATAAAAGGCCAAGTACAGTTCCACTGTCCTTGGTCCACATAATCAGGATAACGACACTTTATTCTTCCTGCCCCAATAACAGAGACACTGGGGATCCCACAGCAGCCAAAGTGACCGTTTGGGCTCCTGTGGGCTCATGCTAGGCGGGGTGGGTGTGCCTGTGCAAACGAGATCAGCTCCTGAAGTCCTTTTCCACAACTCACCACCAGATGTCAGGGTAGAGCTCATCCTGCCTCTGCTTACAACACGAAAACAAAACAGGGATGGTTCAGACATGTGTTTGAGTACAACAGAGTTGCCTCATCCTGTTGAACTGAATGGTTTTAACCACACCCCCACTGAATAGTGAAGGTAACTGTGATTCCTTACCCTTGTTGCTATAGGGATAAATTTGATGGGTGTGCACCCATAGTAAGGGAGGTGGGTGGGTGAGTTCGGATTAATATGAAATGAAATAAAACCTCAGGAATTTGCAGATGCTATTGGGCAGTTTAAATATAATCCCTGGAGTTGGTAGAGCACTACTGGACAGTTTAAAGGACCCAGGAACTGGCAGAACTCTACTGGACAGTTTAAATATGACCCAGGAGTGGTTTTGAATGCTATGGGTCACTCTTTCTAGCAATTCAAAGCCATTAAAAGTTTAAAATACTATATTTACCAAAAAAAACCCAAAACAACCAACCAAAAAGCCCCACCACACACATTAATAATCAAGGTGGACCATTTCCAGCACAAATCCAGGTTTCCTTACAATGTAAGTGATCACTTTAGATAAGCTATTACCAACAGGAGAGTGGGTTTGTTTTTCTTTGTGGGGGGGGAGAAAACCTGGATTTGTGCTGGAAATGGCCCACCTTGATTATCATACACATTGTAAGGAGAGCAATCACTTTAGATAAGCTATTACCAGCAGGAGAGTAGGGTGTGGGGAGAGAAAACCCTTTGTAGTGATAAACACTCATTTTTTCATGGTTTGTGTGTATAAAAACATCTTCTGTATTTTCCACGGTATGCATCCGATGAAGTGAGCTGTAGCTCACGAAAGCTTATGCTCAAATAAATTGGTTAGTCACTAAGGTGCCACTAGTACTCCTTTTCTTTTTGTGTTTTAAACTCTCTCTCTCTCTCTCTCTCTGTAAAAAAAACATAGGTGGTTTTTTTTAAAGTATATGGCTGCAAACTGATAGTAATGGTGTGTTTCAAACTAACAGGGTGTTTTTTTACTGTGCAAAATGTGTTTTAAACTGGATTTTAAATGTTGATTTTAAAAGCAGTTTGGTTTTTATTTTGCAAAATGAGGTGTATTTAAAAAAAATGTTTGCGGGTTTGTTGTTTTTTGTTTTAAAGTGGTAGAAATAAACTCAAAACTCCTGTTTTTTGTGCAGCCTGAAATGGATTATTTTGTTTGAAAGCTCTGACTTTTTAAATAGAAAAACACCCTAATGAATATTTTATTTTTAACTTTACAAGACAGTTTCATGTGATTTATAATCATCATCATCATCATCATATTGTCTGCTCCACCGTACGGTGAAAACATGAGAGACCCTTAGACCAGAGCGTAAACAAGCTAAAAAGAAAAAGAAAAGAGACAGCTGAAAAGAAAAATTCCCCAGATGGATGGATGAAGCCCAGTAAATATACTGTGTTTGGGAGGTTATGAGGTTTTGTATTTTAAGTAAATACATCGGTGTGGGTGAGAAAGATGGTAAAGTTAAGTTTTGTAATATGTCCCTTCCCCCCTAATCGGGAATGTGCAGTTCTCCTGACAATGCTGTAGTCAAAGCTACAGGGACACCTCCACCAGACCAGCCAAAGAACCAGAAATCTGCTTTGAGACCTTTAACAACTCAAAACAGCACAAGAGTGCAGATGAAGCATCAGGGCAGTCCAAACCTCAATTACGTCAAAGCCAAGGACAAAACAAAAGACTCTGGTGAAAACCAACCACGCAAACACAACTCCAGTCCCTCAGCGGCCACCTCCACACCAAGCCCTGAGAAAACCGTGAGTGAAAACGCCCACCTACGATGCTTCGTTCAGAAGACTGAGGGACGCTGTATCCTCGGGGTTCTAAAAGAACGGTATTCTAAAAAAGGTTTTGGGAAAATATGATGCCTCGTTCAGAATACCGGTGAATGGTGTATCTTCAGGGGGTCTAAAAGAACGGAGGGCTGGAAAGCACATCAACAAAGCAAAAGCTTTGGTGGGTGACTTTTTGAAAAATATTTCAATTTTTGGCTCTGCGCAGGCGTGACTAGTCGTGGAAAGGGGCACCCGCAAGGATACACATCAGCTCAGGTGTAAACAAAAGGGGGGATAGCGCTTGGTGGACAAACAAATGGCTGCCAAAAAGTTCCAGGCCAGGATCGCTGTAAAAATTTTAAAAAGAGCTAAAGAGGTAATGGGGAGGGGGGACAAAAAGAGATGCCCTCGACTGGAGGCTCTCAAACTGGCATGTCTGAAAATGGGGAGGTGGAATCAGACTCTCACACAGAGTCTGGTTTAGAAAATTCCCCAGAGGGCTCTCTAGAATGATGGGTCCCCATCTTCTCCCGATGACCCTCACGGAGGCGCCTCGGAGTCTGACTCTCAAATAGCATCTGATGTAGAAGATGCCGCTGATGGTCCCGTAGAGGAACCCCCAAGTAACCCTGAAAATGCAGAGGTGTGTATGGAGAGAGTGAGAAGTTGGCAACGTGAATTACCTAGATTTGGGGGGTCGGTGTATTGTGAGGAATTTCATTTTGTCAATCTTGAGCGAATAAATTCAGCTCAGCAGGTTGTTGAAGCCATACACAGGGGGATACAGTTAGTTCTCGATGACGTTAATGGTAGGGTAGGCCCTGATGATTATGTTCAGTTACATTTAGAGAGCTGTAATTTAACTAAGCCGTTGTTTTTGGTCTGAAGAACTAGGGATGAGCTGTCTGCTGAGGATTTCTTCAATCAGACCTCAAAGCTGCCACAGAGCAATAGAGTTGCATGTCAATGGGACATTGCACCTCGTTGTGACAGCTGTAAAAAAACAGGGGTGGGGACCGCTCATAGAGTTTTAAATTCTATCCTCAGTAGTCAAATCATCCATAAAAAAGAGACAATGTTTAGTAGACCTGACTTACACGGGTACCCATCTGTGTTTTGCACGTGGACTCTTGGCTGTCATGTCCGACCATAAACCTACGGACGCAGAATCGTTAGCGGGGGTGAGAAAGTTGCATGAGAAACTGGGCTGGTCAGATCAAAAAAAGATTATGCTCAGTGACGTAGCAATGTCTGAACAGCATTTAGGAGTCAACATACAGGTGGTGCTGTATGCGGCGAAAGGGGCTTTTTTAAAACGGGGGGGGGGCAGTTTACCCCAAGACTTATTTCATCCTGTTGCACGATGAGCATTACTAGGGGGTTCTGGTTATGAAAAAGTTGTTTGGAGCAAAAAATTATGGTGAGTTTTGCCCCACGGTGCACAGTCACGGCCACTCTTGCAGGTCCAGCTGCTGCCTCTGCTTGAGCATAACATGCTCAGACAGCGTGGATGTGCAGCTGAGGTCTCCTCGCTGTAGACTGTATTGTCAGTCCAGAGAGCGTTTAGACAGACACATCGACTGGGCGTCGACAGAACAAGTTGAATGCCTGTCTAAAACATTGTGCGATAAGGGTCAGTCTTACATGGACAAGTGGCACAGGTGTAAAGGGAGGCGCTATAAGCGGGGTCAGGCTTTGATCGCTGGTGATGTAGACGGTCACCTCGGTTTTATGGACAGCCTTAGAAAGCCCGAATCCTCAGAAAAGTGTATTTGTTATGATTCTGAATACACATAGGAGACTGGGTTGCACACTCCCAATTACATATTTGCTATGTCCCTCAAGCTGGAAAAGTCCTGGGAATTTAAGGGTGATGAGTGTCTTTCTGTGTTTGTTCAGACCTTTATTGGCAAAGAGTTCCGGGTCTACACGTTCCAGGCGCACAATTCCAAAGGTTACGATGCATACTTCATCATTAGACAGTTAATGAAGGAAAAGATGTGCCTAGAACTGATCACTCAGGGTAGTAAAGTAATGTGTGTGGAAGGTAAGGTCCTGGGCATTCGTTTTATAGACTCTTTAAACTTCTTGCCCATGAAGCTTGGTAAGCTCCCGCAGGTGATGGGGTTTGAAGGGTGCAAAGGGTATTTTCCACATTGTTTGAACACTTTAGAAAATCAAAATGACGTGGGACCTATGCCCGATGTGGAGCACTATGGTGTAGGAAGCATGATGCCCAGGGAAAAAGCAGAGTTTCTCGACTGGTAGCAGGCCCACAGGTAGGAGACGTTTGACTTGCAGAAAGAGCTCGTGTATTACTGTCAGCAGGATGTCAAAATTTTGAGACAGCCTTGTATCCTCTACAGAAAAGAGATTATGAAAAAGATGGAGAAGGGAGCTCTAGTAGAGAGAGAACCTGGTAAATTCACCGAGATAAAACTGTGTATAGATCCATTCTGGTACATAACACTGGCATCTGTCTGCATGGCTATGTACAGATTTATGTTTTTGGAGCCTAACACAGTAGCTCTTCTCCCTCCAGACAATGATCACAGGCAGGAAAAAGATATTCGACCCCATCTGTTCAGTAGCTGTTGAATACCTCTCACAAAGAAACTATACAAATACGGCATGCTTTACAGGGTGGGGAACTACAGGTAGGCTCCTACTCTTTAGACGGTTATGCCAGTGTTGACAGGGTATACACAGCCTTAGAGTTTAATGGGTGTTCTTTTCCACGCTTGTGCCACCTGTCATTGTGAAAAAGCACAAAACCCTATGACGGGGACAACTTTTGGGTTTCTTTATTACAAGACGCAGCTCAAGACCGACTATCTGAAACAACTTGGTTTTGTAGTGAGGACTCTTTGGGAGCAAGAGTGGGAAGTGATGAAAGAAACAGACAGGGAGCTTGCAGGTTTTTTAAACTGACCCCAGTTGCCCTAGCCTCTCGTGCCTAGGGATGCTCTTTTGGGGGGAAGGACAAACGCTATGCACCTATATTACAAACTTCACTCCAGGGAAGAAATCCACTATTATGATTTTACCAGCTTCTACCCTTTTGTAAAGAAAACCAAAGAATACCCTCTCGAACACTCCGATATAGTTTATGACAAATTTGGACCCCTTGCAAATTATTTTGGAATTGCAAAAGTTAAAGTGTACCCCACACAAGGCTTCTTTTTCCCATTGTTACCTGTCAGAGTGGGTGGCAAGCTTATGTTCCCGCTATGCCGAACCTGTGCGGAAACCGAGCAGCGGGAGATGTGCATCCGTACTGACGAGGAGAGGGCCATCCTGGGGACTTGGTGCACGGTGGAATTGAACGCGGCCATAGCGAAGGCGTACGCGGTGGCAAAAATATATGAAATCTGGCTTTTTAATGAAAAATCTGATGTACTCTGAAAAGACTTCATCAAATGACACCTCCACCGGAAACAAGAGGCTTCAGGGTACCCCAGCTGGTGCACAGACAAAGAAAAACAAAATAAGTACATGAACGATTTCTACCAGAAAGAAGGCGTGCGTTTGTGCCAACACGAGATCAGGTTTAACCCCGCTAAATGCCAAATCGCTAAACTCTTTCTAAATTCCCTCACGAGTGAGATCCCGCCAGATCAACACATCACCGAGTTTGTGTCGGCAGGCCCGAAAACATACGGGTATAAGCTGTCGGGAGGAAAGGCCTGTATGAAAGTCAAAGGTATTACCCTGAACTTGGCAAACTCTCAATAGATCAACTTTGACAGTTTGAAAGATCTAGTCCTGGACTATTGCACGGGCCTGCGAGAAAACACCTCAAAAAAGAGAGAGGTGCAGCAGCCCTCTATCATAAGGAACAAAAATCAGTGGTAAATAGAGACCAAAACCCTTAAGAAAACACAGAAAATAATTTACAACAAGAGGGTCCTAGGAGAAGGGTTTAAAACCCTGCCCTACAGATTTTAAAATGGATACGAGGTGGAAACACCCCTTTTCTGCAATTTTCGCGGGGCCTAGCAACTGTGGGAAAAGTTACTTTATAAAAAATGTGTTGGATAATGCCAAACAAAACATTGTCTGTTATGCCTGAGAATATTGGATAACCTGGCTATAAAAAGCATTGCAAGATACACATGTCTGGGCTTGTTGAAACACATTTTGAGCAAGGCTAGGCATGCCCAAGAATTTAAATGTATTTTTTACAAAATTCATCGCCATCTGGTCGTTTTGCACTAAGTCATTAGAATACAATTTTAAAATCCGGTCAAAAGATAAACACTTGCTCCGATGATGTAAGAAAAACACTCGGTGATAGTCGCAGGCGACAGAGCGGGGGTCTTATAATTGTCTATTGTGAAACACAATGCCTGTGGCATTTTTGTTTAAAAATTTCATAATGCTTTTAGGAAACAACATGCTCTTTGGGGGGGTGCCCGTATGAGTCTAAAAGCTCTCCACGTTACGCTCCGCCAGACACAAGGCAAGCCAGTGTTCACCAGGTTGGTTGTGTGGATGTGCAATACAAACCTAGGGGTCTCTGAGACAGCTTGTCGCCAGGGAGCCAAATCACAAGGGAACACATCTAAGAAATTCTTTTTTGTGTATGGCACCTTGATAAGACACACGAGAGCTGCACGGTGTCCATGTTCACATATAGTCAAGCAGAACGTCTCTCCTCTGATTTCTCTCTATGATGTTGTCAAAAACCCCATGCACGATCAGATTGACGGTGATGGTTAAAGCCTTCCCAAAACGTATTTCTGCTCTCAGGTTCCTGGTTTTAATCAGGGAATAGCCATCGGTGCATTCCTGGTCGGGAGACAGGTCAAAGGCAAACAAGATGTAACTCTGTGGAATGTTCTCATGGTCGATTAACAGAGAACAATCTGTCATGTGTTTACCAGCGTCTGTACCAGATTCATGTATTCTCTCACGCAGCATCCTGCCTCCAAGTCTGGTTGCAGAGGCTTGGTTGGTATCTGTTCACCAGCCACATACAAGGCCACAAAATTAATATCATAATGTTTAAAATGAAAGGGATTTTTCGTGTAACTTCCACTCAAGGCATAGGACAAACCCTAGGACAAGCATTTTGGGTAACTGTCCCAAAAAACAGGTTCTCCTGGTTATTGACCCTGCTGCCCACGGGGATGCTGAACACTTTCATTCCCACGCGGTCCACGGGATATTTAGCATTTGTGGTAAGCAGGGACTCCGCGAGCCCCAGACGAACGCTCAGGGCCACCCGCACTTTCTTCACAAAAAGCGATGCTGATACAATGCGCAATTTAAAGCCTTCGGCTGCACTGCCCATTAAACAGAAAGCGTCTTTACTGCGCGTCAGTTTAATTTTCACATCCACTCCGTTCAACAAATGAGACGTATCTGTTCTGATCTGTCTTTATTTCAATGGTAATGGTATCGATGTGGTGTTTTCTGACAGGAACGTGATGAGGTTTATCGTAGGGGATGGTGACAAACTCATTGTTCCTTCCTCAGACAGGGACACAGCATAACAGGGGAACAGAAAAGTCCCTCACAAACTGGTGTTCTACAATAACTGTGTGCAGATACAAGGACTTAACCCCCTCTGTGATGTCTGCCCAGAAGGGGAATTTTTGGACGCTGCGCTTGGGGCCCAAACCTAGAATGTTGGCTAGCTCCCTGCTGGTAGAAAACATAAAAGGAAAATCAGCGGATTTAAGGCTAACTTTTCTACCCACAGGGTCATAGTTCATGACCACCTCAGGCGGTGGGGGAGGACGAGCCACGGTACTGTTCATATGATCCAATCATTCGGGTATGGACGAGTAATAACCTCGTCGTAGGATAAAACTCTAGGCCATATCTTCAAAGGTGATTTCAAAAGGGGTGTTCTCGCGGATAGTGTTCCAGCTGTGTGGGTGTTGTATTTCCACTAACCCCACCTTCCAGGCACCCGGGAGACCCAAGGGCTTAATTAGCTGTATTGTAAAGTTCGAGCTGGTGTTTTGAGGAAAAACTGCAGAGCTGGCATTGCTGGGCAAAGTCATGTAACACCTGCCATCGCTCATTTTTCTCTCCCTCAGTCTTTGCAGGAGGAATCTTTTTGTTTGTTTGTGTCTAAACGTCAGAATTGAGAAGCTTCCACCCAGCTGGTAAACTTATCGTCCCCGTCCCCCCGGCAAACCATTTCACCAGTAGCTGCTTTTTTCTCCCTTTTCCTTTCTCCGCTAGAACTTTTTCGATCCGGCAAATCCTGTCTCCTTTGGGGTTTACTTTTTGTAAATCTTCAGGGTAAAAAGATCCAGTAACTGTCTCACCCTCGTAATCTTTTAATCGGTATACAGGTCTCTGGCTCCTGGTTAAGGCTTCATCCACTATAAATATCTCATTGGTAAACGTCTGTTCACAACCTTTTTCAAAAGCTCCTTTGGTTTTAGAGAGAGTCTCACGTGGTCGCCTTTTCTAAAAGGGGCAACAACTGGTTTTATTTTAAAACCATCTCGATCAACCAGTTTCCATATCTTCAGAGAATTGGAAGGGTTAACATCAGTGGGTCTGGTACGTCGAGTTCTGTAAAAGCTCTGGTTGTAACTCTTCATAAAGTCAGGTAACAGGTCAAGGTGGCGAAAGGCGTTATGGGCTGTAAAATATCGCCACATCCTCCGCATCTTTTTCAAGTTCTGTTAAATCGCTCCACAACCCCTGCTTTGACTTCATTATCAGTAACAAAAAGCGTTAACGCTGTGCCGTTTCAACAATCTGCTAAAAGGTCTGTTTCAAAATTCTTTCCACCGATTAGTTTGTCATTTTTGAGGCACGCGACCTTGGCTAAAAATAGCTTTAAAGGCCTTGGATACCTCACCACTCATCTTGTCTTTTAGGCCTAAGGCACAGGCATATTTGGATAGAACGTCTATCACTGTTAAGATGTACTTAAAACCGCTGTTGTGTTTGGAGAACCAGTGCATACCGACCAAATCTGCCTGCCATTGCGCATCCACATCTGAAAGAATGGTCTTGGTTCTTTTAAAACGTATTCGAGCTGGTTTGTGTAAAGTGTAAGCATCCTGGTGTGAAAGCCAAGCTCCTGTCTTCTATTTAAAGTTTTATGATGCTTTTTGGCCACTTGAAAAAGAAGATTGACCCCGTCAAAGCCCCCAACTTTCCTGGGGGTTTAACAGATTTTCTTTAACAGAGCCGTCTGTGGAGACATGACTCTTCCTGGGACCGTCTTTTACGAACACAAGTATGGAGGGGGACACGTTCATTCTGACACATTTAAATAAGTTTTATTAATCGCCTGGTTTAACACAATCTTTTACAGCCGCCTGAAACAAAGGACGTCATGACCCCTACCATGAGGGAGTCTGAGCTGGTTCATTCTTCCATTTTTGTCCTTTTCTGGAATTTCCTCTTGAGATCTGGGTCTCAGACAGGAGCAAAAACAGCTGATGCGCGATGGATTTACTCCCACAGGGCTACTGATGTGCAACTTCTCAAAGGCCTCTAGAAAGGCATCGTCGAGCTGTTGAGAGATTTTCAGACAAAAAACAGTGTAAGCACCCCACTGCCTGTTTTTAGATTTATGCAATGCCAGGTCGATTCCGAACCCCATAACACCCCCATGATCGACAGTCGCTTCTTAATCATTCATTTACCTGAGCGCCATCTTTCCCGTTCACCTTGTGACTCCCCCAAGCCACAATCGCCTTCCAACTTTAGGGCATGGACAATGAGAGGCTGTCACACTCACTGGGGTGCCTCACAAAGGTTTGGATTTTGGGGTTAGGTTCCGACGTAGCCATCAACGGTTGAGTCAAAGGGCCCTCCTCGGAACTGTCACTGCTGTAGTGCTTTCTCCACACAACTCCAAAGGTCCTCGGAGCTAAAACAAAATCTGAAGGTCTCACGGGGGTGGTAAAGGACTCCATGTTTCCTCTCAGCCTTTCCACAATTTCTAAAACATGTCTTCTTGGTAAGAGATGGCTTCGTCTGCCCAGCGCCCGGACTTATGGGGTGATGGTGCTGCACTCTGATTGGCAGAGGGCGTTGGGAGGAGTTCTTAGAGGGGTCACATGACCCTCTTCTGGACGGTTCACCCAATCCGAGAACCTGCCCCATTTTGGTCAAATCTCTTCTCGGGGCGGTCCTCTGCAGCCAAAACCCATCGCGATTGGTAGAAGGTGGTGGGAGGAGTTCTTAGAGGGGTCACACGAAGCACTTCCAGACGGGTCACCCCACCCCGGAACTCCCCCCAGTTGGTCAAATCTCCTCTCGGGGTGGTCCCCAGTGGCTGAAACCCCTCCTGATTGGTAGAAGGCGGTGGGAGGAATTCTTAGAGGGGTCACACAAACCACTTCCAGACAGATCACCCCACCCCGGAACTCCCCATGATTGGTCAAACCTCCTCTCGGGGTGGTTTCCGGTGGCTGAAACCCCTCCTGATTGGAAGAGGGTGGTGGGAGGAATTCTTAGAGGGGTCACACAAACCACTTCCAGACAGATCACCCCACCCCAGAACTCCCCATGATTGGTCAAACCTCCTCTCGGGGTGGTTTCCAGTGCTGAAACCCCTCCTGATTGGTAGAGGGTGGTGGGAGGAATTCTTAGAGGGGTCACACAAACCACTTCCAGACAGATCACCCTACCCCGGAACTCCCCATGATTGGTCAAACCTCCTCTCGGGGTGGTTTCCAGTGGCTGAAACCCCTCCTGATTGGTAGAGGGTGGTTGGAGGAATTCTCAGAGGGGTCACACGAACCACTTCCAGACAGGTCATCCTGCCCCGGAACTCCCACTGATTGGTCAAATCTTCTCTTGGGGCGTTCCTATCAGGGCGAAACCCATCCCGATTGGTAGAGGACAATGGGAGGAGTTCTTAGAGGGGTCACATGACACACCTTGCTTCCGGTCATTTGTCCGCCTTGACCCTGGAAGTAATACCTCATGGCTTGGGACTTCCAGTGACCGGTGGGCAAGGCTTACAAGGGCCAAGGGTGGGGTTAACGTTTGATTGACGGTAGGGCCCTTATACTACTGGAGCGCCTTCTTCTGTTTGTCTCCGTTCCGCTTCAGTCCCCAAGCACTCGGCCAGGACAGATGTCACTTATGACCTCCGTTGCCACCAGCTGGACAGAGGGACTTGGGTCTTTCTTGAGGACCTGGAGAGCTGAAATGACACAGGACAACATGTTAGTATACAGACTATCAAATCACAGCTAAGCGTGATCACAGAATCTTGAACTACCAGAGCAGAATGATCACATGGTAAAATGTGAAACTAGGCTCAGTCCTTCTATTGGGGTGGAAGACACATGAGAGATGAATATGCCTCACTTTTCATATTGTCACCTGTGCCTGAAATAGCTGGAGACTTACTACCTCTGAATACCACGCTACAGAAGCTCTCCAATACAAAGAAAGCTTTAGCTTCCTCCATTGGCTCCCTTCCATGCTCCCAACAAGCGGGGAGACCCTGACTCGACCAGAAAGTCATCCATTCTGCTGTAAATGGAAGAAGGTCCATTGTTTCAATAGCTTCCACTTTTAAGTTTATTTTCCATCTCTATTCAGGAGCCACTGTCTGAGCTCCAATAACCCTGGAATTGAACAGAGGCCAGGTCCAAGCTGCTTTGTGCAGGATGCAGGGCACCTACTGGAAGAAAAATTGCTGGTGGGAAATTTGGGGTAGCAGAAAGTGGCTACAATTTCTCCTCACCTGGGGAGTCCACAGAGAGCCAATAAAGCCCAAAGAGTGGATAGCACTGGCTGCGGAGGGGGCCTTGCCAGGACAACCAGGAGATGCACGGACTCACATCACACCCTCTGCAGCTTCCTCCTTCAGGGGAAATTAAAGCTGACTTTCTACTGGGCAAGAGTGAATTTGTCCTTTGACGTGTGGCTGATGCACTTTGCACCAGTGCTATCGGTTACAGCTGCTTGTCAGCTAAATTCCTTTAGAACTCACGGATGAGCAGAACTTCAGCTGTATTTATTACTTACACATAAGCAGATGTTCCAGGTCCAGCCATTTCATACGCTGCCTGTCTGTGTGTTCCAGGATGATGCCTAAATACACAATGGAAAACAAACAACAACAATAAAACCTTCCCTTGTTGAGTGCAAAGTGATATTAGCAGCCCCTAGACAGGTCTTTGGCCTCTCCTACTGTGGGCCTAAGGGTGAGCTGTGGGCAAGAAGATGCTAGTGCAGTTTAGAGTCCACACTGAAGAGAATGAGAAAGACTTTTTTTTTTAAGAAAGTTTACACAAAACCCATTTGCTTTAAAGAGTCTGTGTTCCTCTTGCCACTGCTGTCAGTTATTGGAGACATACTAAGCTAGTGTCTTGGTCTAGTGGTCTGAGCAAAGGACTGGGGCCAGGAATAAGTGAGTTCTAAGCAGGGATCCCACAAGGTGACTGATAGGTGAGACTTAGGGCACAACGCCTGCCTGTCTCACCTGGGTATGCTTGGGAGAAGAGGGCACAGGGCCAAAGCGGAGGAACCTTTTGCCTCCTTGACAAGGTGGTGTGGCCAGGAACCTGAAACAGCAGGCGCTGAGGGCAGGTGGGCTGCATGCCTCCCAATGATGAAGTAGTAGTGAAGAGCACTGAGCAACACTGTGGGTGGGTCTGCACTTTGAGCGAGGGAGATCACTCCCAGTTCAATGGGACAGGCCCACTCTAGCTCGGACAGCGCTCGCATGCTAAAATTAGAATGTAGCTAAAGCAGCACGAGCAGTGGGAGGAGCTAGCCACCTTGAGAATCGACTTTGGGGTTTGGATGGGATCATACTTGGGGTGCTTAAACTTCCTGCTGCTCCTGCCATCGCAGCTACTCTCTATTTTTAGCACTCAGGGCTAGTGCGGGTATGTCTCATCAAGCTGGGAATTAGACCCGCAGCTCCAAGTGTAAACATGCCCTACGAGACTGTGTCCCAGCCTTTACTACTAAATGACTGCACCGTGCTTTCCCTGCAACAATCCCAAAGCACTTTATAGCAAGTCATGATTTCCTCCGACCACCACACTGGAGAGGTAGGGATATTAACATCCCCGTTTATGTATGGGAAGCTGAGGCACAGAGAGATTAATGGCAGCTCAGTGCTGCACAGTGGGATTTTCTTCTCTCTCCCTCAATGGGAATACCAAAAGGGACACTGGGCATCATCTCTCACCAGCTAACTTGGCTGCAACTGCCCGCATCTCTTCCCAGCTGCTACAGAAGTATGTGATGGTGTTTTTGTACAGGTTCTCCAGCAGCTCGGCATTCTCTTTGGCCTAGAGGAAATCAGGGACACATGAGCTCTCTCTGGCTAGAAGTGCCCTTTGACTGCCAGCACATGCTTTTACGAGCCACAGGTAAATCAGAAAAAGAACAGGTGACTGGGTGGACGTGGGAAAAATGGGGATCTGTGGCAGATTTACATTTTCCATCACCCTCAGTCATATATCCCACTCTGACCGTTATTTCCATTACCCATCACACATCTCTACACCACCACACGCCACTCCAGTCAAGAATCTCAGACACTTCAACAGCTCACTCACAAGGTGTCTGCAAATGTCCACCTGGAGCTCCTCAGGCTTCAGCTCAGCTGTGCTATCAAGGTGTTCATTCACTGCAGTTTGGAGCCTCTTCAGTCCCAAAAACGGGACACAGAGGTGAAACGTAGCTCTGCATTCCTGAAAAAAAGAAAGCGTGTCACACCATTTAATTGTTCCCTACTGAGTGCTATGGTCATTCAAAGGGAACTCATCTGCTTGCCTGCTCATCTATTCCAGGATAAAAAGGGATTCATCTGGATGTAATTGGCAGAAAACATGCAGGAATGACTAATAGAGGGGAGAGCTTCCACTGCAACCTGGAGGTAGCATCAATGTCTTTTTGGAACAGATCTACCTATGAAAGCTGCTTCACCAGGTCTCTCTTCTGTTCTGGGGAGGCAGGGGCCTGGGGTGCAGAGACAGACAGGAATAGAGAGCTGTTGGGCTCAGACCCATGACCTATCCTGGATTCTGGTGAGGCAGCCATGGAACAACCTGGCTGGAACTGACTCAGCAGGAGGGCAATGAACTATGGGGAGAATTTGGGCCTCCACAGCAGGCAGGAATAGCAGAGCTCCCCTGGCATTGGGAGGAAGATTCTTTTGGCTTAGTAAATAAGTCACTCTCGGTCTTACCACTGAAACCCTGGGGTTCGGGTCTTGCAGGTGCAGCAGAAGTGTGACCCAGCTCTGTCTAACCTGCTCGGCGAAATAGCCCTTCCATTTTCTTTTGGTCAGGCGGGCCAGGATGCCAAATAGGATAAAGGACAATAAACGAAGAGCATCGTCCTCCTACAGCCAAGAAAGCCCCACAAGTTAGTAACTAAGGGACAATCACATCACGTACCTCGCACAGCCATCTCTTCTATGCTAAAGTTGAGGGATTCCAACTACAGCTAGTCGGAAACACTTTCATGAACGAATTTTTGATTTGAATTTGCTGATTCATCAAACTATTTTAGTGACAGTTCCATTTTGATGAAATTCCTCCAGAAGCCAGGCAGGGGTCCTTAGAAACCTGCCTGCTGTCTTGACAGTGCACCCATTCAGCTCCTTGGAAGTCGATCTAGCAGGCTGACTGGGATCGTGGGCTTCCAAACCCACAGCGTCTGGGACCCTGGCTCTCAAATTTGCAACTCCCTGGCACTTCTAGCTCCCACAGTTTCCTGGGTTCCCAGCACCTGGGTTCCCAGCACCGAGAGCACACTGCCCGGATCCAAGGCTTTCAATAGAGCTCAGTTGAGAATAGTAATTCCGTTTCACAAAGAGTTTTGAAGTTTGGGGAGAGGGTGTCCCACAAATAGGAACAAAACCAAAATTTGAAATCTCAAAATTCTCTGCAGAAACGGAATCATTCCAACCCTCTCACATAAAAATGGTATAGAGCAGGCCCAACACTCTCTATTGTACCTTGAAACCCCCTTTTCATGGTTATCTAGCTACCCAATCTAGTATTCAGACTTTCTTTGAGGTTCTCAGTGGCAAGAAAGAAGAACAGAAGGGGGAGACTCTGGAAGCAGGGATGTCATCCCCATCCTCCTAATGTTCTCCTCCTCCGTAAAACACCTCTCTTCCCTGGGGCCGAAACATCTCTTCTCTCTGACATGAGCAATGCCCAGGGAGTAAATGGAGTCTAATCAAGATCGCTTGAACTGGGGCTGGAGAGTTCTGGTCACATACGTTGTCAAAGTAGGTCCGGATCTGTTGGGTGAGGTCTCTGAAGGAAGAACCTATGTCCTTCTCTTTCAGCTCCTTCAGGACTTTGGCCACTGCTTTCATGCTCTCGCCAATGACTTCAGAACTGAAAGGGTCACTTAAGGCCCTGATCAGTATGACCATAAGAAACTTCTTGTGCTTTTTCACCTGGACAAAAATATGACATTAAAGAACACTGATCACTGATCACACTTCTAATACGTTTTCTTTAGCAGTTATGAAGCTGTGGGAATTTCATCTCCCCCTCCCACCCCCGGAGACCTATAGCTATATTTCAGACCAGGTTCAAGCTACAATGAGCCAAACTTGGTGCCATAATACACCTGTGTCATCCTATCATTAGATTCCTAGTTACTTAGATTCCAAGGCCAAAAGGAACCCTTGTGATTATCCGGCCTGACCTCCTGCATAACACTGAACTTCCCCGAAATAGTCTCTGTTGGAACTAGAGTGTATCTTTTAGAAAAACGTTCAATCTTGATTTTAAAATTGCTAGTGACAGAGAATCCACTACAACCCTTGGTAAATTGTTCCAATGGTTAATTAAAATTACCATTAAAAATCAATGCCTTATTACCAGTCTGAATTAGTCTAGCTTCATTTTCCCCCATTGAATCTTCTTATACCTTTGTTTGCTAATGGGAAGAACCCATTCTCAAAATGTGTTCCCCATGTGAGCAGTTATAGACTGTCCTCAAGTCACTCCTTAACCTTCTCTTTGTAAGGCTAAATAATAGATTGAGCTCCTTGAGTCTATCACTAGAGGTATCTTTTCGAATCCTTTGAGAATTCTTGTGACACCTCTGAATCCTCTCTAATTTATCAGCATCCTTCTTGAATTGTGGAGACCTGATCTGGACACAGCATTCCAGCAGTGCTCACATGAGCATCATATTCAGAGGGAAAAGAACTTCTTTACTCTTATTCAAGATTCCTCTCTTTATGCCTCTAAGGATCATTTCAGCCCTTTTGGCCACAACTTCGCATTGGGACACCTTATGTTCAACTGATTCTCTGCCATGACTCAAGTGGTTTTCAGCATCATTGCTTCTTGGGATACAGTCTCTCATCCTGTAAGTAAGGCCTGCATTTTTTATTCCTAGATGGAGACATTTACACATGGTCATATTAAAGTGCACAGATTGTTTGCTTATGCCCAGCTTAGCAAAGGATCTAGCTTGCCCTGTATTGACTGCAAAGAGGTTACTCGGGTATGTGAGAGAGCAGAATTTGGCCTAGTGCATTGTGTGCAGCCTCTGTAAACTCCGAAGAACTATTTCCCTTGGTTTCTCTAGTTATGCTGCATTCTAGTCAGTATTCTCTCTTACCTTCTCAGGTGCCCCATAGACTAAATTTCCCAGGCCTCTTACAGCCATCTGCCGGACAATGCTGTTCCTATCCTGTGACCTTTCTTCCAAGATGTGTAAGACTGGCTTAAGGAACTTCTTCTCCCTGAGCATGGGATCACTCATTAGCTGAAAGAAAATCAACCTGTCCATTAGCCCCAATAGGATCATTAAGATTGGGAATAGAATTTGAGCAGACATGTCATACGCTAAAAACAACAAGGAGTCCTCCTACAGCCCCAGTCTTGAGGATACAGACAAATATGGCTACCCCTCTGATACTTGGCACATAATACACTGTAACTTTAGTATTCCACACAAATGAGAAAGGTCTACAAAACATGGAGCTTTCCTTTTGGGCACTAGAATAGGGATCCACTCACCTCTTGAGAGCCTCTTAGTGGCTGGGTATGGTATCACAGTCCTTTTCTCACCCCTGGTGCACCCTGCCAGCCGTCCTCAGTGAGCCTTCTGTGGCTCAGGCCTCTGGCTGAGTCCCAAAGTCCAAATGAACCCCTTCTGGGGTAGTCCAGAACAGTCCCATTGCCCTCACTTGGGTCTCCAGCCCCAACTCTGGGTCCTTTACATTCTGCCCTTTGTTCAAGCTCTCCATTAGCATTGTCCCCTCCATGGGGCTTATGCCACTGTTGGTGGTAGGGGAACCTGGGCCTGCCCCTAACTCTGGGTTCCAAACCATGGATCCTATAAACAGGAGCTAGGCACTACTTGATTTCAGTTCATTGTCGCTTCTTCCTACCAGCCACTTTTAGCTTCACCCTCACCTCAGGGTTAAAGTTCTTCGGGACTCTCTTCCTGAAAACCCAGCTTAAGTAAAGGCTGCCAGAATCAAACTCTGGCTGTCCCCTGAATTTCTGTGGCCAGAGAGCAGCGCCCTTTCTTGCCCCTCCAGTTCCTGCCAGGAACTGACCTGCTAAGGCCCTTCAGCTCCTTTTAGCCGAGCCTCATGGGCTCGGATTGGCTGCTTTCATGAAGCCTCTCTAGACAGACCCAGATTGGGGGCTCTTTTCCTGGGGCAGGGTGTAGTAGGACCACGGGGCCTCTTGTAAGGAGCCTCAAAGCTCAGGTACAGCCCATCACAGGCACAGAGAGGTTGTTTTTCTTAGAAGCGGATGAGCCCCGAAGATAGTTCTTAGCATAAGTGGGAAATATGATGCAGATGTTGGAGGAAGGCTGTGGAAAGGGAGGATGCTGCGGCAGGTATCACACTAGCCTAGGACTTAGGAGACCCAGGTTCCATTTCCTGCTCCCTCAAAGACTTCCTGTGTGACCTTGGGCAAGTCACTTAGCCCTTCTGTGCATCAGTTCCCTGCCTGTAAAATAGGAAACATAGTCCTTCCCTACCTCGCAGGAGTGTGGTGGGGATACAGACATTAAAGAGTTTGGAGGTACTCAGATACTAGAGTAATGAGAACCTAAGACAGACGTGAATGTAGTTGTAGGTTGCTTGGTTGGTAGTATTAGGACACTAGGTTCATTCAGAAGATCTGCTGAGCGAAACCAAAATCAGGAGCTGTTGGTTAGGATCAGCACTAGGACTTGGCAGAAGAGGTCCAGTCATCCAAACTCTGTCTGTATCTCTCTCAGCCAGCACCTGTGGTTGTGTAGCTAGTATAGGCAATGACGGCAATAAAAAACACAGAGAGAGAAGGACTCAGAAAGGTATCGTGAAGTTCCTGGTGAGGTTTCCATATAACGGAGGACCTATTCTACTGTCTAAAATGACAATTACTCCTATGAACAGAACTGTAAAACTCCCGAAAGAAAGGCAGACAACAGTCTAATGGTGAAACTACTCTTCAGAGCCCTGTGTCTTACCTGGGCAAGGAAAGCTGTGCTGGTGACTCGGTGGTTTTCTGTGGGGGAATTCACCCAGGGGAGGAGGCTCTGTATGATCTCAGGTGTTATGAGTCCAGATCTTAGCAGAAGCCTGGAAGACAAAAGAAACCACTCATGGGCTAGATTGCACACTTCAAAAAAACTCAGCTGCTCTGAGCAGACAGCTCTGATATCTAGGAGTGGGAGCTGTGTGTTTCCACCCAGGACACCACCCCACCCACCCACAAAGCTATAAACGGGAGGTTCCCTCTCAGCCACTCTATTGGCTACTGATTCCCAAGGATAAAATGATGCCTCCTAGATCTCTTACCTCACCAGCAGACACACTCCCTCATGGTGAGTCTTGGGGTTTTCCAGAAGAATCCAAGTTCTCTGCTTCCTGAGCGCTCTCACCAGTCTCTCATTCCCACCCTTGAAAAGCACAGACTCGAATGCTTTGATAGAAAGCCTGGGGAAAGAGAGGCACAGAACTGCAGCAATCAGGAGGAAGGTGCAGCTTGAACAGAGAGTCAGGAAGCCCCGGCTACTTCTCAGGTCTGCTGTTCAATCGGCAGTTCATCCATTGGCAATGTCCTGGACACCAGTGTCCCTGGAAGGACTTGATGCTGGGAGGTAAGTTTCAGTCTCATACATCTCATAGGACTAGTTTTGCTAGGGACAAAATTTTGCAGTCCTTTTTCTCTTTCTGCAAGGACTATGGGCACTAGCAGAGTAAAGTGATATGGAAAAGGTACATGATCAGGACCCATAAACGGGGGGCATCGAGTGTGGTGATCACTAATGGACATTCTGGGGTCATATCTCCAGATATGAGGTGACAGAGTGCTGAGGGTTTGCACTTGAGTCAGCACTCTGGTCACTATTCCTACTAATTCCGTTCCTCACAGAAGGCCTAATTGGATAGAGGTGTACCTGATTACAAGGTCAGATTGGGGCTAGTGAGTCAAGGAACCAATCATTCCATTAACAGGGAAACTGTGTAAAAGGACATGGGCACGAGCCCTTTGAGGGGAACAGACAGAGAAAGAAACTTGGGTGACCAGATGTCCTGATATTTGGGGCTTTATCTTATACAGGTGCCTATTCCCTGTGCAGAGCTGCCGCCGAAGGAAAAAAATGGCAGAGTGCTGTCCGGCGGCGCTACTAATGCCACGCTCCCCCCGGGATCATCCCGCGCACCCCAGTTTGGAGACCACTGATGTAGAAGACCCGACAGACCTTCCAACAATCCCACCAGGCAGAAAAACAGCCTTTCCTTGCCTGGTAGGTTTAACAGCAAAAGAGCCGTCAGGAATTTATACGGGAGCAAGCCCAGGTCTGGCAACAACTCCTCCAAAGTTTGGTGAGTCCTGTGACAGGAAATGGAAACCAGGAACAGGAGATCAGACTGTAAAATGGGACCTGCGAACAACCCCGATGTGTTTTTGGTTACTCTTCAAGGAGCAGCAGTGAGACCTCCTAGGGACAGAACAATGTGGGCCCTTCAACTGACACCCTATTTAACCGGGGAAGCACATACAGGGCTTTTAGTGATGAGCAGGCAAGAGATTATGACATGATTAAGGCAGCCATGCTGGACGAGGTGGGGCCTGTCCACAGAAAAGTACTGCCAGAAATGTAGAGTTGAAAGATGGATTGAGGGATTATGCCTCTGTGCATTTGGACAGGAATTAAAAGATTGGGCCACTCATTGGTAAGGCCAGATACTCAGACTGTGGGGGAGATCATGGACTGCATGATTCTGGAAGTTTCTTCAGAGTCTCCCTGAGCATATCCGAGGATGGGTTCTGTGGCGCCAGCCAGTTCATCTGGACCCCACAGTTAAAGTGAGAGGAATTTACAGAGGCGGACATTCCCAGAGTGAGTCAGTGGTTTAAGGGACTAGATCTGAGAAGGACCAGAGTGCCTACAGCTGGGAAGGGCAGCAAGAAGAAGAGGGAGGAGCCTCAAGGAACTGTAGTGGGAGCTTGGCCTACAGTGTGCTTCCGACATGGACGTGAAAGACATCTAAAAAGAGACTGTCCTAAAATGGACTGTGGGTTTGCCCAGTTTTGTGGTTGGGACAAGACTCCCAGGCAGGAAAGAAAAAAGAAAGTACCTACCGTATCGGTCTGGGTAGGGAGGAGCCACCAAAGGGACTAATGGACACAGCTTCATCCTGTTTGCTAATCAGGCAGGAGTTAGTGAAACCCCACTGGATACTTCCCAGAGGTAGGATCAAAACTGAATACCAGGTCCATGGGGATAAGAAATTCTGCCCAATTTTAAGGACTCTAAAAATTAAGGGGAAGTTTAGGCAGAAACATGTAGCGGTAGTGGATGGATTGCCCCACTGCCTTCTACTGGGCATGGACTGGAATCCCTTTCTAACAGGGACACCAAGGCAGGTATGGAGGCCCAGGAGGGTGGAAATAAAACCTGAAGGGCCAGGTAAAGAGGAAATATATGTAAAGGGTCTGGAGAAACCTAGACACAAAAGTATAGACAAGAGGGAGGAGAAAGAAAACAAAGGTCAAGCGTAAAGGTGACTTAAGATCATCCGTTGGGGTCAAACAGTCATCAGAGCCCTTACCACCAGGATCTCAGGAGCAGGCATCCCTAGAACACTTTGGAGGGACTCGGAGCAGTCTGTGTCCATGGAAGAGGCCGGGGCACAGCCTACCACCCCGTCACATATAGGTACCTAAAATGGGCCTGCACATGGGCCAACAGCATGAGCAGAATCTATACTCGTGTCTGCAGCGCCAGCAATCACATAGCTAGGTACCCATCCATCTGAACAAATTCAAGTTTTGTGGACAAAACTGAGGCACCCATCTTGAAAACCTGACCCACTGTGGCCACTACCTAAGATCAGCCTTACTGGGCCAGTCCAATGGTCCATCTAGTCCAGTACACTCTCTTCCAACAGTGGTCAATGCCAGCTGGCTTCTTCAGCAGGAATGAACAGAACAGGGCAATCATGAAATGATCCAATCCCTGTTGTCCAGTCTCAGTTTCTGGTGGTCAGAGGCCTAGGGACACCCAGAGCTTGGGGTTGCATCCCTGACCATCTTGCCTAATAGCCATTGATGGACCTGTTCTCCATGAACTTATCTAATTCTTTTTTTTAAAAAAGCCCAGTTATACTTTTGGCCTTCACAACATCCCTTGGCAATGAGTTCCACAGGTTGACCGTGTGTTGTGTGAAGTAGTACTTCCTTATGTTTATTTGATACGTGCTGCCCATCCGTGAAGAGAGCTGAGATCCTGGTTTCCTAGGAAAATTCAGAGACATTATAAAACCATGAAGTCTGTAATTTGAGCACCTTGTTGGCATGGAATAAAGAAACACAACAAGAAGAGAAACTAATCATGTTGTGAGATTGGTGGGAAATGTACATTAATGTGCTACCAGAGCTGAAGTCAACTGAGGACTCAGGAATCTTAGTGTTAACTGGCGAGGGGCACAGAGTGGGTGCCGAGGGACCTGGTACGTACATTCTAGTTCACTAAAAGATTGCCCCATGAGTCTCAAATAAAAGCCCATGTCACCAATATCATTGTGAAACACATGTACAGATGCTGTGTAAAGAGTCATGGATATGCATTGAAAATTACATTCTTAGGATCTGTGTCTCGGGACTAGTCACCAGGAAAGGTGACAAAATGGTTTTCTTTCAGGCAAGAAATGTTTATCCATCTGTTTGTTTACATGTGAACCCTACATGCTTAATGTACATTCAGTTGAGAAGGACTGTGAGAACTTTAAAGAAAGAAAAGTAGCAGGAAGTAGACAGGGGGTGGGGACCCAATTTGGGGGTACACATCAAAGGTTTGCTCTAGTCTATTTGGGGGACATCTTTCACTTAGGAAGTAGATGGACCGCGAGTTTGCTTCATGAAAGAGGGGTCGCGATCAGGCTTGGTTGAGAACTTTGGGTGAGAAACATCTTTAGACAGGAGGTTAACCTGTTGGTTAAGTTTAGTTTCTAGGAGCAAGTTATGATTTCATTTGAAATGTAACCATTTTTTGCTTGCATTCTTACTGATGGTCACTGGAATCTCTGTTCTTTGATAATCTCCCTTCTTGTTTTCACTAGAAATATATCTAAGTGCTGTGTGTTTTGCAGTACAGAGTCTAAGTATCGAGTACAGAGTCTAAAGAAGAAGTAATAAACGGGTGTGTACTGTTCCATTGGGAACAGCAGGCCTGACAATTCTGTGGGAGTTCAGTGGATAAAGGGCTGGACACCATACGGAATGGTCAGAGGACTCGGGGGTGGGTGTGTGCCTGTCATTAACCTGTACAAAGAGACTGAGGTCTGAGGAGGCCTGGGTGGCAGGGTTTGTTTTGCCAGAGCCTGGTCGTTTCAGGGAACTGACCCACAGCAGGCACACACAAGACTTCCTCACTCGAAGGGCACGTGGTGGTAAGGTGCCTCATAACCCTGGGAACTCCTGGGGAGCGTCACACAACTCTCCTGGAATTCTCTTGGTTTCTCTCCCTTCCTTCTAATTACCGGCAAGGGTTGCCCTCAGTAAGTTGTAGCCCCTTTCGGATTTCTCTCGGGCTGCTTCTCGTTGGCAAAGGCAGCTTTTGTCCGAGGGTTTGGCTGACCTGCTGCAGGAGAAGAGGAAACAACTCTGGTAGCAGTTCCCGCACAGCTTTGCTCGACTGCAGGGCTGACACCACCTCAAAGATGGCACATGTTGCCTGAAAGGAGAGCATGGTAAAAAAGGAGATCTCTTCCCAACACCATCACACCCTCTCTCCCTGTCTGATATCTGCTGTACGAAATTCTCCCTTCTGCCAGTAACTTGAATGACAGCGAGCAACTTGCTTAACTCGTGGCTCACTTTCCCACATCTGTACAAATGTGTATGACCTCCCAAGGCATGCTGTGAGTCCAAAGGAAGATTTGCAAAGAAACCTGCTCCAAAGACTTTCTAATGGCCAGATAGTATGAAGTAAATCAGTAACGTATCTAAAGCTGTCGTATTTGTTCCACAGGCAGCAGAGCTGGACTCAGGGAAACAGTCCATCAGAGGAGAAGTGCCCACACAGCAATATTATACCACACTTCCAGCTTTCCATCAGCAGGATTATCGCAGGGCACAGGAAAGCCTGAAAGACGTGTCTGCCATCTAACTTACTAAGAGAGGTTCAGCAGCTGCCAAATGCCTGTCAATTTCGGTCTCTGAGGTGATGCTGCCTTCTGATCTTGTTGGAGTCTTTATCTTCTCGATTAGGGCTCGTAGGACTTGAGTGGCAAGCAAGGGGTCTCCCCCCAGAGATCTCCACTGCTCAGCGGTGTCACTGCAGTTTAACAGAAGTTACAGGTGAGCCCTGGACACTTTTGTGGCTCACCCTGAATGTGTCATATTTTAGCAAAGACCAAATGTTCTCCTTGCCTATGATGAGAGAGTTAGGAGTCCTGTCCTCCTTTAATGCTCGTCATGTTTAAATATTGAGTTTCCAGTTACAGAACTAAGTTAAGTGACCTAGTCCTCCTGCAGCCTAACCATTAATACTAGACTTCAGAAGGACAGGACACAGAGCGCCAACCTCACTTCCTCTTTTCTCCACTTCCCAGTCAATATGGAATCATGAGCATGTGGCTCCCAAAGAGCTAGGGTTTGGAAGGCAAGTGGATGAAAGAAAAGCCAGATTCCTACTAGATGGACATACAACTATGAGAACGAATGTTCATGGCCATCCTAGGTCCCCTTCACAAATGGCGTCCCTACCCTCTGTTTGCCAGAAGCTGGGACTGGGCAACAGGGGATGGATCACTTGACAATGACCTGTTGTGTTCATTTCCTCTGGGGCATGTGGCACTGGTCACGGTCGCAAGACAGACTACGGGGCTAGATGGCCTTTTGGTCTGACCCAGTATGGCTGTTCTTATGGTCTTAGATTCCAGCACTGATAACTGATACCTCAGTTAGGGATCTTGAAATGAAATGATGGATCTGCTTCCAGTCCACTTTTAAGTACCAAGGATGGCAACTCTGCTCTAGCAGCCACACCCTCACTGATACCAAGCAGAGGTCTGATGATAATATTGGCCCTAGTCTTTGCAATCAGCCAGGGATTTGCACCTGAAGCTGTCATGCTACCAGGAAACCAACAGTCACTGCTCATTTCCAGAGTGAGCTCAATTCAGGCGTCTAGAGAACCAACAGCCACTGCTCATTTCCAGAGTGAGCTCAATTCTGGCGTCTAGAGAGGTAGATGTTTCCAACAATACACTCCAGTTATACCCGTAAAGATAGATCTTTAGGATGTCAAAGGAGCTATTCATGAATGGAAACAGAATGACACTTAATTTCTCTCCGCACCCCACCTTAACATGTTCTTGGACCTTCCTGCAGAAAGAGCCAGGCTATTAACCCTTAGGAATGATCCCAAACTGTTTGCGGCTTAAATGAAGCCCTACATCTCCTAGTAAAGCTGTGGGATCCATGTTTTACCAAGATGAATGCAATAGGTATCGGTATATACCTGTCCATCGGCAGACGTTTGCTGAGGAGGCTGGAGATCACTGCCTCTAGGTGATGGTGAGCTAGAATGGACACTGCCTCCACCAGGAACTGCCTCAAGCTGCCCTCCTGGATAGTAGGCATGTGGCGATATAGTATAGCCAGGATATCTGGCACCTGGAAGGAAAAAAACCAGAAAGAAATGTCCCTTTTTCTTTCTCTCCATTCACTCTACAGAATCAAAACCTTTATTTAGCCATTTGCTGCTTTTTTAGAAATGCCTCACTTCAAGAAGCAAATGTTCAAATACGTCTGCGTAACTTGAACCCACACAAATTGCCCACACACGGCTGTAAAAATTAACACTGACACACACATAGACATACCAGGTAATTTAATGTGGTGGTGCCCAGCTATGCATTACATAAACCAGTTCACATGCACAAAAGGTGGCTTTGCTTGCCCAGATTTTGCAGGTGTCATTTAAGCAGCCAAATCTGACCATTTGCCTCGAAGAATGCAGAGCTCATCAACAACCACAAGCACAAAATATGCAAGTGCTTTAAAGACAGTGTGTAAATGCCTGGGACTATGAACAGGTGACTACCTCTCATATTCATTCCTAGCCCTTCACATCTTCAAAACACTGTGCAAACATGGCAGTTCTGCTGCGAGGGTTCCCTGTCCTGAGGCCTTTCACCAGCCTTGTTAGAAGATTTGTGGAGTGCTCCTTTCATCTAGCCCTGATGTACTGGGCTCCAGAATAAGGCATATAAATAGTGGATCCCAAAGACACTAGAGTTTTCTCCCTCCTTCCTTCTCTTCTTAAAGGGTAAGTCTACACAGCAAAAAAATCCCACAGCAGTGAGTTTCAGAGCTCAGGTCAACCTGGGCCTGTGGGGCTTGCACGATGGGGCTAAAAGTGGAGCTGTTCCTGCTCGGGCTGGAGGCCAGGCTCAGAAACCTGGCAAGAGGGTGGCAATAGCCCAGTGCTCTTTTTAATCCATGTAGCCCTTAGCCATAGGCCTCCTAATACCTGGAGGCCTCCAAGTGCCAGTCATTCTATCTTCTTGTATTTTCCCTAGAGTCTGTTTTCTCAAGCCTTTCTTGGCTGAATACTGTGGCAACAAGCTAGACCAATAAAGAACCAACCATCTTCCTTTTCCCTTGGATTATCTCGGTCTACTGCTATTGATTCTGCCATTGCCTATCTTAGGGTAGGAACAGAGATGGAATCGACTCTATGTCCGAGGGGGAGAAACAGCAAGATTTTTCTTCCTTACACATGAGGGCAAAGATCAAAAAGCCTAGAGTTTAGGCAGAAAAGCTCTCCAGTTCCCAGTTTTACCTTGTCCAGCATGGCATCTCCACACTCCTTCAGGATGATCTTCATCCATAGTCCAGCTGCCGTGGCACAGGTGGGGCTAGCAGACAGCAGACCACCCAATGTGGCCGCAATAAAGTCTGTGGCCTGTTCGGAGGGAAAGTACTCACTAACAACCTGGGAACAAATCAAAAACAGGAGAGACCGCAATGATGTTTGGCTCCAGCACTTTTAAAAATGGAAAAAAAGATATACCTGCATCAGCAAATGGTGAATTAGCCTCCTGTCTAGCTCGCCATTTGGGATTACAATTCTCTCTCTAGTCTATAGACTACATTTTTGTATTCTACACTAATGATATCAGGTTAGAGGCAAAGACTCTGTTGCATAGTTAGCACAACATTGTACTGGATAGGCAGGAGGTAAGTTTCCCTTTGTAGTCTCTTACATACACTGCATCTTTTTACAGCATATAGAAGGCAGTCAAGAGAGGCGTGCACACAAATATCGGCGAAGGCAAACCCACAAGGTGACGGAATGAATCCTGGGTGGTTTCTCAGCTTGATGTTCCACTAACACAGTTTTTCTCCTCGATGGCTGGATGGCAGGGCCGGCTCCAGGCACCCGCCGAGGAAGCTCGTGCTTGGGGCGGCAGATTGCAAGGGGCGGTGTTCCGGCCAATCTTAGGGCGGCATGGGGGCTCTTTTTTTTCATTATTTTTTGTGCTTCACCGCTCCGGATCAGTGAAAAAACAAGAGCCGACCCTGCTGGATAGGTACATGCGTGTGCATCCGCGTGCACATTTTCATGGGCGTGCAACGTTCTGTGGAATCTGGTTTTTACGTGGCATTCAGAGCACACATCTATGAAAAGCATCTTGCTGGTTTCTAGCAGCCAACGCCCCGCTCCCACAGCTCGCTCCGAGTACGGAAAGAGCAAATGTCAAATGAACGGTGCCCGGTCACTCGCACATCCGCACAAGCTTTTTGAGTCAGTTACCCTGGCCATTTTGGAAGATGCCTGAAACAGAGCCTCGGGGTCTGGAGCTCTTAGTGCTTCACGGAGACATCTCAGCTCCTCCTCTGCTGAGCCCAGGTTTATGGACTGGCCTGGAGTGGAGAAAAGGAGAAAAAGTACTGTAAGGATTAAGGAAACTGAACCCCTACTGCATGGATCTTCATACGGGAGGATCCATGTGCTATGTTGTCATCAGCATAGTGTAAAATCTTGGTCCCACTGAAGTCAATGGCAAAACTCCTGTTGACTGGAATGGAGTCGGGATTACACCCTAAAATGTCTGAACGTTAACAGTAGTGGTATGTTATTGTGAATGATCCAGGATTGAACAAGCACTGTATTCAGCTTGGAGCAGCTTTTTGTGTGTGTCTGGTTGCAGCAGTCTCTCTGCTCTCACTATTTACATCTAAGCTCCTCTTCAAGTACAACTCATGCAGGTAGATCAGAGGTTCCAGTTTAGAGGTGAATCCCTCCACCAAACTCTCCTTGTAAAAGATACGGGGATAGACAAAAAACTTTGGCAAGAAACCCAGGCTCATCATCAGTCACTTCTAAACAATGCTGGGATTACTATGTTGTACATTCAAAGGTTGGAGTCCCTTATTCTGTTTCTGAATCACCAACACTGTTTTTAGGACTGATTAAGAATCATTGGAAATAGGATGACCAGGGGTCCCGATTTTATAGGGACAGTCCCCATTTTGGGGTCTTTTTCTTAGATAGACTCCTCTTACCCCCCACCCCCTGTCCCGAGGTTTCACATTTGCTGTCTGGTCACCCTCATTGGAAATGGCCTTAAGCGATAACCAAGCTCTATCCTTTAACATCTAGCCATTAGGTGAAAAGAATATCCTACTCTTTCACAAAGGGGAAAAATGGCCTCTACTTACTCCAGTAGCTCGGAAGGCTCATGCCAGAGGGCTGCTGGAAGAACTTTTTGTTTACGGAATTATTCCAGGAAACCCCTCCAATCCAGCCAGTGGCAGGGTAAAGAGAATGAAAATGTTTAGTACCAAGGGCTTGTCTCCATGGAGATATTCAAGAAAGCTAATCCCCATTCATTTTCAAAATGCATTAGTTAAACTTCATTCAACACCTGTGGGGACACACTTATTTAGAATTAAAGTGGCCTTCATTCAGGTTAGTTTCATTCATGGAATTCACTCCAATTAATAAGGCCCATTTTAATTCAGAATCAGAGCATCCACACATGTGTTTAATGCCATTTACCTCATGCACTTGAAATGTACACCTTTAGTTCATTTGGATTAACTTTCCTTACTGTCCCTGTGTAGACAAGCCCTAAGGAATTTAGCCCTTATCTACCTATATGCAGACCATTTATTAGTTGTACAGTTCCCAAAAGTGTGCTAGGCTCTTTACACATCAGAATCTACTCTTCTAATGAGGTATTTACAAGATGCCCACCCTTCTGTTATCTAAGCGACAATAGACAGGACAGAAAGAACTAGATAGGCAGACAAATGGACATTACAACAGTGAAAGAAGGTGAAGAATTCCTTATACCTGCTAATGGTCTCCTCACCTTGTATACAGAGAAGGCAGCGGATACTGTCAACCACCCACTGACGGGACGTGGCCAGCGAATCACAGCTGTATGGTGCTATTAGTCCAATCAGAGATCCAAACTGATCAAAAGTTCCCTGAGTCTAATGAAAAAAGAACAAAGAACGAAGAATGAATGGTCTCCAGTTGGACTAGACTTCACTTGCCATCCTTATTGTTCAGACCAGTCAGCTCTGTGTTTTTTGGGGAACCAGGGCACAGTATCTAGCCTGTCTGACTCATGAAAGACACCCTCCGCCCCCACCAGTCTCTGTTTGAACCCAAACCCATCAGAGAAAAGGCTTGCAGAGAACAATGAAGGGTGTTGGGAGACACACCTACACCCCTCCTGAGAAGGGTGACAAGATTAAGACATCTCCATTTGAATACAGAGTGAAGAACAGAGACAACTCCCCTAGCCTCATCTGCATGAAAGATGGGATAGGAATTAGCATGAAGAATGAGGAACAGAGAACCACACTGAACTCTGGGACCAGAAAAGCAGGGACGCATTGCATCATGGGAATCCCTGCTCCAGATGCTAATGAACCTATGCCTGCACACACCTAGCTCAGCAATTATCAGACCAATTCTAGTAATAAATCTTTATTATCCTAAAATACTGAAGCAGCCTAGTTGCCTTGTGAGCTCCCTGGAAAAAACCACCACCCATAGCCAAGAGTGATCAGCTCCTATTGTCTAGCCTAAAGAAAACCCTTGAAAACCCATTAGTTTACCCATAAACAAATCTAGTGTTCTCCCTTGAACCATTGTATTTTCTCTACAAAACCCCCTACCTATGCCCAAGTAAGGGGATTCCATCTATGCCCAAGTAAGGGGATTCCTATGCCCAAGTAAGGGATTCCATCTCCTGACTGATTGTGATGGGGGCTCTGCCTGTCTCCAGCACTCAGGACCCTGAGCTACCACCATTACCTGGGAACCCCACCCAGTTCAAGCCTCATGGAGTGGATGAGATTTCCCCCCCCTCGCCCCTCCGTTTTCTTTTCTTCCTCAGGTATTAACCTTTCAAATGTAACCATTATGTTTGTTTAGCCCTCCTTGTGTAGTTATCACTATTATTCAATAAATAACTTTTATGGTTCAGCTGGTTGCTTCTCTCTCCCTCTCTCTCGCTCTCCAAATTTTACTCTGTATTTTCCACTTTCCCCATTTACTCTGCAGCAACCCTTCTTTTACCTAAGCTAAAGGTCCCGGTAGCGCCCAAAAATACTGTGGGGTTTGCTCATGAAGTGGGTTACTACCAGTACAATTGTAATGTGGAAGTGGGATAGGGATGTGTTAAACTTGGGGCACATAAGAGGGGAGCAGCTGAAAGTGCTGCTTAACCCAGCCCATTGAGTACAGGGACATATGAGAGGATCAGCTGGAGAGGGCTGATGGACCTGGTCCGCTCAGACTTGCTCTGCTAGTGTGAGCGTACGTGCGTGCGTGTTTATCTAGTTCTAGGGCTGGAGGAACCCAGCCCTGGGGAACCGAGGGCCTGCAGGGTAGCTCCATTGGGAGGGCACTTGCAGAAGGAAGGAGTAGAGCTCCCTATGAACACACAAGTGACATAAGCAGCACATTAATAGAATTACAGACACCCTCCCCAAGAAGAGTAACCCTAATCAATGAGCCTACCCCAAAGTAACAGGCACATCTGGTAACATTGTGCCCCTGATTCCTGTACTGTACTGGGTAATGCACATTGGAAAACATAATCCCAATTGTACATAGAAATGGATGGGGTCTAAATTAGCTGTTATCACCCAAGAAAGAGACCTCAGAGTCATTGTGTACAGTTCTCTGAAAGCATCCGCTCAACATGCAGTCAAAAAAGCTAACAACATGTTAGGAACCCTTCGGAAAGGGATCGATAAGAAGACAACAAATATCATTATGCCACGATAGGAATCTACAGGACCCCCACACCTTGAATACTGCGTGCAGTTTTGGTCATCTCATCTCAAAAAAGATGTGTTAGAATGGGAAGAAATACGGAGAAGAGCAACAAAAATTAGGCCTATGGGATAACTTCTCATCCAAGGGAGATTAAAAAAAGAGCGACTTTTCAGCTTGGAAAAGAGACGACTCAGAGGGAATATGCTAGAGGTCTATAAAATCATGACTGGTGTAGAGAAAGTCAATAAGGAAGTGTTATTTAGCCCTTCACCTAACACAAGACTGAGGGGTCCCCCAATGAAATTAATAGGCAGCAGGTTTAAAACAAACTAAAGGAAGCATATCTTCACACAATGCAGTCAGAAGACAGGATACTGGGCCAGATGAACCATTCTTTTGCGGGAGGCAGGTTAGCCATTCTTATGTTTTATGTTCTTAGCTGGTTAAATAGAAATTTTCCTTTACCACCCTGGGAGCATAAGAACCAAGAATGCATTTGTGACACTGGCAGACCAGGCAACCTGGGTATGACCCATAATAACTTAACAAGAGGCACTTCCACTGTATCAAGACAGTTCACTTGCATGTGAATTTCAAAGAGATGGATTAGACTAGCAATCCTCAACTCATTCAAAAATGAACAATAGATGCTAAGTCTATTTGTCTGTGTTGATCTATACGCGGTTAGAAGTTTCACAATGTAACCAAATTAGCTTGTCGATGCTCATTCCCTTTCAGGTCTTCATTATGTATGCAAGGTGTTCAGTTAACCTTAAAATCAAAGATGTAAGATACTGCAGGAAACTAATAATTTCTACATTGTTTTCAGCTTAACTCTCTGTGTTATAATGGAAGAACGGCTAATCACCTTATGCGAATGAGTAACTAGTTTACTGTGTATGCACAGGAAATAGAAGATTAGCTTCAAAGCAAAGTACAGGAGGCGATCTGCATTGCCTAGTCTTTCTCGGGGGAAGGTCCTGCTGTAACCATTTTTGTGAGGTAGGCTTGTCAGCCTGCTAGAATAGCTAGAAAAGAGAAGGCTCGGGCCTCATCCTGTCATCTTTAGTCTGCTGAAACTTTGAACAGGGAAAGTGTAAGCCATAGGACAGAGAGCTTCCAAATCATCATTTGAAAGAACCTGGAAAATGCATGGAAAAACTAACAGTCTTTACATCTAAGCTACCTTTGGATTCTGATCTGTTGGGAAGATTCCAGAGAGACTTGTACAAGCCAGCAGTTTATTCCATCACTGTTGTGATCCTGAACTATGAACATTGACAGTCACTTGTATGGATATTGATCTTTTAACCATTTGTAACTCTCTTCTTTCTTTTAAGAAGAAATCTTCAATTTCGTTATTAAGGATTGGCTGGCAGCATGCTATTTGGGAAAGACCGGAGATTCACCTTGACCTGGGGATAAGCATCTGGTCCTTTATGATGGGTGAACCTCACATATGGTGAATCAGGTTTTCAGTAACCCCTCACTATATTAGACTGGGCTGTTTAGATGGGAGCCTAGGTCTGGAATGGCAAAAGGGACCGTGTTTGGCATTTTGTAAACTAGGGTGGAAGCTCTTTTGCTGTTGAGTTGGTGCATGTAATTCTAGAATAAGCCATCAGTTTGGGGGATTGTCTGTCCTCTACTTCTTGCAGTCTGCCCGGAGTGTGGTCACAGCATTGTTGTGTAAACCTCTCTCTTATGGAAGCAGAGGGATCTTAGTCACTTTGAGATCCCAGCTGCTGCCCTGGAAGCTTTTTTCATGCATTTGCGTTGAGTGTCAGATCGGATATAAGCAGGGAAGTCAGCTCAAGGAAGAGGAAGGCTATACTCACTGTGCTATGAACTGTCTCTTGATAGGCAGTCAGCAGCTGAATGGTGGCCTGCAAGGCCCTTTCTCTCTCCCACTCCTTCTCTGAATGGAGCCATGTCTCTAGTAGCTGTTGGTAGAGCAGGGGAATGGACAGAGTTAGTACCAGAAAATCCCTCCCAAAAGTTCCTCTTAAACAGGTTTAATTGTCACTAAAATCCCTCTCCAAAGCACCGGACCTCCATGGAGCGAAGGAATTACATGTCTAATGGAAGTGCCAGGGACCAGATTCACCTCTGAGTGATTGAAGACAAAGGAGTTACATGAGAGATGAACCTGGGCCTGTGTACGTGATGTCTCCTGTAGACTGTCTGATGGGAGCTGTCTACCACATTGCATGCTGTTTGATGTCTGCTGCTGTGTTGTTTCCTGGGCAACTTCTCCCACGTTGAGTGGCCAAATGACAGAGAGGAGCGTTTCTTTTTATTAATTTGAAGAAGAGCAGAGAAGTCGTCCCCCCCCAGCCCAGCTCCTTTTAGAACTTCATTTTATACTGAAGGTGCATCAAACTCCCCAGCTCTTCAAGATATTCTGTTCATGTCTGAGGAACAGGAAGTCTCCTCTGGATGAGTTTCCATACACAGGGCTTAACTCAATATGAATGAATTCCTCTTTGAAGAAGTGATCAGTTTCAACTGGTTCTCTTGGATTTGGCTACTGCAGTGGTGATTTTCTTGCTGGTCCAAGTAGTGTCAACTACATTGTAAGAAGTTGGTCCCAATCCAGCCCTGGCATAAAATGGCATAGCTTCTGTGGATTTCAGCGGGGCACATGCCTGCTTATCCCAGGAAGAATTTGGTGCTTTTTCCCCCCGACAATTCACTCCACTGTGGAAAATTCCTCCACAACTGAAGCTTGACTCCCTAAATCTCTGACTCTTCCCTGCAGTAACAGAACAACAAACAAACAAACAAACAAACAAACAAACAAACAAACAATCTTCACCATGGTTCAATGGTCTACTCACTTGAAACATTTCCTGGAACCATTGTGCGGTTGGTTCTTCCTCCAGCAAAGTCTTCATTAGCTTGCCAAGGGCTTCCAAGGACTCTACGTACAGTGACTGAAACCAGAAGAGAAGGAGTGAGGCTCAGCACAGATAATTTGTGTGTGTGTGGGGGGGCGACGACTGGGGGCTGGGGAAAGCTAACCATAACCTTGCCAGGGAGGCCATGTGTGACTTCCATCACCCAGTGCCTGCTGGGCAGAAATACAGTGGATGGTGCCTGAGGAGAATTGTTGTCACGTACCTGTATAGGCAGAGCATCCTTTGCTGTCTCTTTCATCATCTTCTCCAGGGGAGGGAGGGGAAACAAACTTTTGAAACACTGATGAAGGAGCTCACGGTTTTCCTTCAAGGTCAAAGATGGTTTGAGTTTGCTGGCAGAAGAAAGAGAGAGAGAGAAAAGTCATGCATTAGACTCAGTACCAGCTCCAAGTAAAAGAAATGGGTCCAATGACTGGAGATTGTCTCAATCTAAAACCCTAAATGCAAACAACCCTTCACTTTGCAGCTGAGCACCTCTTTGCACCTCTATTAAGTATTGGCTCATTGAGAAGTAAAGCTAAAGCTTCAAGTCCCCTTTTTAGAGAAACCCACTAGCTTCCTTCCCCCTACCAGCAAGCCAGACACCTCCCTCCCCATCTGAACTCTCCTGCATTGGACTGCATGCCCCACAACCTCCAAGTTTGTGTCTTTCAAGCACAAACCTCCAAATGGACACATTCAAACCCTCAAGAACTAAAGTTCTGCTGGTGAGCAGCATGTGAGCCAAACCCGGCAGGCATCAAACTGCTCCCAACCTGGCACTCATGAACTAACAAAGACGACGTCACAGTGCCAGGAAATATGGCAGAAAATAGCCTACCTCAGATGTCTAATGGCAAGAATTGCCTTGTAGCGAACTGGAGATGCCAGGGAATCCAGTGGTTCCTTTTTAATGAAGTCCTGAAATGCACGAATAGAGAAATTAAAAAAAATGGGAAATGGATTTGAAAGGCAGAGAGGCTTTCCTCTCACACCCTGAAACAGGGCCATATGCCAGGTCTGTAATAAACAGACACCGTGCTCGGCAGGCTCTCTGCCTCAGAAATGGACCGTAGGGCCATCTGCAGGCTATACGGAGGACAGAAAGATAACTCCCCAGACACAAGCCATTCCTGCCACTTACAGCCCACAATAGGTCGGCATCCCTGCCAAGCTCAGAGTGGACCCAGCAGCATTCTGGGTGCCGTGCAGGTAGCTCATGAGACTGCAGTGGTACAGTCACAGCCAATGGATAAAACAACATCTACCTGGAAACCCAGTCTGATGACATTACAACAAACTCCTTTGTACTTCAGTCCTCAAAGCTCCTCATCACTCACCAGCATGTAGCCAAGGAGCTCCAGTTTGTAAGAGAATTCGAACTCCTGGGAGTCTCTGGTCTCCAAAATGGCACAGCTAATCTCCGTGACATTCTGGATGAGGGTTAATTTTAGGTGCATGTCCTACATAATCCAGAAGGAGAAACAAGAGGATGTGGATGAGAAACGGAGAGAAGAACCAGAGTCCAGAAGATAAAGATCAGGAATTAAATCTAGCCACAGGAGAGGAGAGAGCTGTCCACAGACCCCAGAAGGCAGAGGACCCTGGCTCTGCACCCACCTCAGAAGAAGAGAAAACCCAGGTTCATTAAAGAAATCCAGGGCCACTTACACCAGAGCAGCCAGGACTCCTGCTTGATGTGGCAAGGAAATCAAGCTCTGTGCAATTTAAACAAGCAACTTGTGGATAGAAAAGGGAAGAGCTGAGGGCAGATTATTTAGAATTTACCTTGTTTGTAAGAGCAATGCCCAGCACCTGAAAAACAAAATGCAAAACAGCTATTAGCAATGTCTATAGTCCCACATAACACACATCCTCAAAATGGCCTGGCTGGTGAATATGGAGCAGAGAGAAATCATGATTGTTAAATCTTCCAAAAGGCAGGAAATGTATCCAGAGGGGGTGTTTTGCAGAGGTCAAGATCAGGGGCCATCCTATGGAATATTTGCATTTGTGAACTTCTGGAAGATATCCGTTTGGTTCAACTGTGATCAACTTTTTTGACAAAGGCTAAATGAGATTCTCACTTAGACAGGGCAGAATTGAATGGCAAAGTGACGTGGCGAGGTTGCACTGAGAGGAGAGTCAGTACCAGCAGTCAGACACCTAGGGAACAGAAATAACGAGCACACAGACAAACAAGACGACAGAGAAGAGGGAAGGGAAGTAGTGAGTCCAAGAAACAGAGTGACAGCAAAGAAACTAAATACAAGTTAGCACCATTCTCTCTTGGCTAGAAAAAGATAGAGCTAGATACACATACATATTAGGGGAGTTAGAGTGTTATTCTGAATAGCCTGAGTGTGACTCCATGTGAATTACTGTGCAGCTGTGCTCGACAGAATTTCAGAAGACTATAGAAAAACTAGAGAAAACACAAAGAAGAGCAACAAAAGTGATACAACATGTGACAGCTCACGCTCCATCCATTACAGTTTTAAATTTCAGTTATATGACAAATTATTGCTCAAAGGAGAGTTTTAGAAAATACAAGCCCTCTCTCTATAAACTCAGAGGCAATTCTATAACTTCAGGGTAATGCCCCTCACAGTTGTCATGCAAAGGCTCTTACCTGACAACTGGTTCTGTAATGGTGAATGATGTTCCTTGTGATGTCTGCCTCTACTCGGGAGAGAAGCTGCTCTTTTGGAGCATGGACAGCCACGTTGCTGTATGTCAGCATCAGGGTGCGGCGAGTCTTGCCTCTTGTCCCATGGTGGTAATCCTAGACAATAGCAAACATCACTAGAGACAAGTTCTTCTGATTCATTTGGCCTTGGAATGAATCAAACATTGGTGGAGCCGGGCCCCCGAGCCTTGAATACTGCTGGAGCCCGGGCACCATGAGCCCATAGAACTCGCCGCCCCATCGCCATCATTCCCACTGGGTAACTCTGGCCCAGAGAGCCGAAAAAGGCTGAACCGACAGCAGTGGAGTACACGGGAGCTTAGTCATTGACACTGGTGGGTACAAGATCAGGCGCTAAATGTCTTGCCTAAGGCTGCACAGTGAGTAAATGGCAGAGCCAGCAATGGGAGCCCAGAGGCCTAGTCTCCTGCCCTATCCTCTAGATCAGTGGTGTTCAACCAGGGGGACTTCTGTACCCCTGAGGGTCTGCAGGGGTCTTCCAGGGGGTATATCAACTCATCTAGATATTTGCCTAGTTTTACAGCAGACAACAAAGAAAGCACTTGCAAAGTTACTAACTCAAATTTCATACAATGGCTTCTTTAGACTACTCTATATACTGCCCACTGAAATGCAGGTACAATATTTAGATTCCAGTTGATGTATTTTCTAATTCTAGGGCAAAAATGGGAAAATAAGCAGTCTTTTTTTCAGGAATAATGTGCTAGGACCCTTTTATAATTTTATGCCTGATTTTGTAAGCAAGTAGTTTTTAAGTGAGGTGAAATTTGGGGGACACAAGACAAATCAGACTCCTGAAAGGGGGACACTGATCTGGAAAGGTTGAGAACCACTGCTCTAAATCAGAGGTTCCCTAATTGTCATCCGTAGACCACTGGTGGTCTACCTAAAGCGGGTTGGTTAGCCACATGTTGCTTGCAACACCTCCTCATTTCCAGCTACTAACCTGGAATAAAAAACAGCTAAAAATACCTTCAATGCTTTTCCATGCAAGCAACTGATGTAGTTCCCACACATTGTGCATGGGAGGGGCGCTCAAGCCATGAGACATCAGACGGTAAAAATCATTTGAGAGAACCCCAGCTCCACATCGTGCTCCTGTCTGCTTAACGGCAGGCATCACGTGGAACGCATACACTGGGGGACAATGCTAGCTGACCGGAGCAGACACTACCGTGGGGCTGCTGCCCCTGCTTTAGAGGGAGAGGAAGTTTGAGAGAACCCCCTGGCTCCTTTACCTTCAGGCGGCTGACGAACCCAGAAATCTTAACCTGGCTCATTGCAGCCCCAAACTCCTGAAGTGCCTTCAAGGTGAGGTCCAAGTGGCTCGCAGCACAGACTGCGAGGATGGAAACGACTCCCTGTCACCCAAGAGAAATACAGGTTAGGATCGAACCAGGTGTCTGATAGAGCCCACGAGTCCATTCCTTTCACCCAAAGTGGTGTAAAGTGCCAATCAGGCCTGAGACACATGGGGAGCGGGCGCTGAGTGAAATAGCAATCAGGAGGATAGGAAGCAAAATGGCATCTGTCCCAGGCCAACTCAGAGCTGAGCCCCACAGGGAGCATTCAGGGATTACTTGGTAAAATGGGGAGAGGGACAGAGGCCTCACCTGTCTCTCAGGGGCTTCCATATAATCTGCTGTCGTCAGAAGTGTATGAATCTGTGATTTAACATGGACCAGGTCCTGACAAGCTGCTAAGGACGTTCCTAGCGCCTTATACAGGAAACTCTGAAAGAAAGAGACCAGCCCTGGGATATCAGAAACACAACGTGCCTGTCAGTACAGACCCAGCTCAGCAACACTCAGGAAGGAACAAGACAGCCAAGTCCAAGCACCCATGCTGCAGAAACATCCCATCGTCTAGCCCAGCCAGAGAACCAACAATGCAGTACAGACAAGCAGCCTGTCCAAGCAAATATTGGAAGGGCAGGGGGGCAAGAGAGCAGGGAATAAGTACAAACAAATTTTATACGCAGAATAAAATATCAAATAATGAAACCTTGAGAGAAGCCTTATGCAGCCCTCCAATCAGAATTTCAGGGGAAAGTAACTAGAAACTAAACCTTAACAGAGAACAAACCTTCTCTTTGGAGGGGCTGGCATAGCTGGCCATCTGCCAGCTCAACTCAAGGGATATCTGGCTGCTCCAGGCACTGTCGTCTATCATCTCCAGAGATGTTCTTAGGAACTGCGTGTAAAACCAGAGTTAAAGCAGATGGTTAATTGCAAGAATGTGGGGGCTGTTGTGGGGTTTGGGGTTTTGTTTGGTTGGTTGGTTTTTGCTTCCTTGTTCTGTTGTAAACTTTCCAATATTCAGGTGTCCTGGGAAGATTATTTCCCTATTGAGAACTATAAACATTGACAACCCAGACTTCCTCTGCCTCTTGTTCTTGAACCTTTGCCTGAGGATTCCTCTCAGTCCCCAAACCCAGATGGACAGTGAATTGGAGAATGAGATGGAGCCAAGACATCTGACCATCGAGGAGTGATTTTCCGGGACGATGGCTCTAGTCAACTTTGAACAAAGGGCCCTGGACTACGAAGGACCAGGCACCTTTTCTGAAGTGCTATGGACCCTTTATGACACCTCCCAAGGTACCCAGGGTTGTGAGGGACCTCACTACCACCTGCCCTTAGCATGAGGAAGCCTTCTCTGTACCTGCCAAGTGTCAGCTCCTGACTCTGCCAGTCACAGGAAACACAAGCACACCCTTCTCACCCCGTCCAGGATCCACTGTCCTTCCACAGATAAGCAATCAGTACACTCCAACCGCTAGTCCTCTGGACATCCCCAGAATGTCCAGCCCCTGTTCCACTGGACACTCACAGAATTCAGAGGTTTGCTACACACCACCTTACCAGTTTCACCTCAGCATCACCGCTCCATTTCACACACTTCGATACATTGACAGTGAAAAGAAGTAGAGTTTAATTCACCAAGATCAGAGATTTGAGAAGCAGCAAGAATAATTAATGTACACAAATGGTTACATAAAAATAAAATCCTAACACACTTCTAGAGCTTCAACTTAAAGAACCAAACAGTCCCCTGTCTCACAAGGGATAGCTCCCCCAAATCTCTCTCCCAGCAGGAAACACCCAGACCAAATGTGATCCTCCATTCATAAGACAAGCCAGTTGGCAATTTGTCCAATAGGTGAAGGATACCTGGTGCAGGATACCTCTGGACCTCCAGATATAGTTCCAAGCATCCATTGTCTGCTTGTAAACAGGGTACCCCCTATTGTTTGTTTGTTTTTCTTGTCTCGAATCTCCTCTGGAGACTTTGCAATCACTTGATTAGAATTTTGCTCTATTGATTAGCATTCACTGTGAATAATTACTCAGTCTACATACAGCCATTCAAGCAGCTAAGCATCTTCTGCCTGAAAGAAACTTCTTTATCACCTTCTGGTGACCTGCCCCAACGCACAGACCTTCAAAGCATCAATTTCAGTAGACAACCATAACGCCTTAGATATTATCCATCCAGTCACTGTGCAATGATTATGAGGATTATGCAGTGTGGCACAGGCATCCAGGAAAGGCTTTACATGACACCCTTTGATGATATAGAAATCAGATCCAGGGAATCCTGGGAACCCTATGCACTCCTGTGGCCTCTGCCAGTGGGTACCCAAAGGACCCGGGGTCACACCCTCAACTCCCATTGAAGTCAGCCAGAGGTTAGTAACTCTCAGCAATTTGCTGTTTCAGGCCCGACTTTTGAACAGCAGCCAGGAAATATCAGAAACCTCACAAGAGAACCTAATCTTAGTTGATTTTGGAGCCCAAAGAATTTCAAATGAGGCTGGATCTGGAATGGGAAATTTTAGAGTGTAATCCAACCCCAAATGGAACTCCAAACCTTCTGGGGCTTCTTTGTCACTAGGTCCTTTCCTTTCATTTTCAGCCCTCGCCATAAAAATCTTCCTTGTCTGGATTTACATGAGGCTGTAAAGAGCTCTTTCTGACCACAAAGACTTCTCCATGAGATACAGACACCAAACCTTGTCTTGTCTCTTTTCCTCTTTGGGTTTCTCAGAGCAAGTTTTCTTTTGAGTGGCAAATAGAAAAAAAAAATCCTTTAGACGTCCCCCAGTGATGCATTAGCACCATTAGCATGCTGGGTTTCTGGTTAAGTTTTGTGTTGTTCCCAGGGGTAACACAGAGGGATTTATAACTAGAGCTGGTTGAACAATAGTAAAGCCATTTCACAAAACAAGTGGGATTTTTTTTGTTTTCTTGATTTTTCAACATACAAATGAAAAGTGAAAACACAAAAATATTTTGCTTTTCAAAATCAAAAATGACCATTATTCAATTCTTTGTTTTCCCCATTTCCTTCCCTTTATCCCTCATCCCCGTGCTTTTTTCCCCCTCTTCCACTTTGTGATTGAAAAGCGGGGGGGGGGGGGGTGAGGGGGAGAAGGAGACAAACAGCAAAGCAACTGGAAAAAAAATCAGCTTCAGTTTCAAAAAACTAAACATTTTCTATTTGGGTTGGGGTTATTTTGTTTTGGGTTTTTTTTGTGTGTGTGTTTAAAAAAAAAAAAAAAAGAACCCTGAAAAATTTGAAAATGTCCCATGAAAATAAAAAGGCCATTTTTAATTGAACAAAAGTTGCAAATGAAATGGTTTGACCAGCTCTGCTTATAATGAATAATTTATCATTATTTTTTTCCCCAGCTGATATATTTGGAGGGGGAAGAGAGGACTGTGACAATACATCTGAAAGCCATCCTCTACCTGAAGCAGCATGTGCTCCCACCGTGCATGGTCCAGGGAATTCTCTGTGTTTCCTATAAAGCAGGAGGCAAAACAATAATGTCACCTAGATTAGCAAGAAGAGTCATCCCAGGTATCTCCTTTGCAATCAGTCCTTCTAAAACTCCTGGTCTGCCAAGCTGTAACATACCTGGGCTTTCAAGGCGAAATGGGACTGTACCTATTGGGTTCTGGGAGAGTCACCCTGCTCCTGTCCTGAGGGGCTTAAAACAGCCCTGGGCGAGGGCTGTAGGAGGGAAAGAGGTGAGAGGTTTTTCGCAGGAGTGGGTGGGTGAGATTCTGTGGCCTGCATTGTGCAGGAGGTCAGACTAGATGATTATAATGGTCCCTTCTGACCTTGATATCTATGAATCTATGAAAGGGATTAACAAGAGCTGGGCTGACAGGGAAAGCAGCTATAGCTGTAGCCAGGGTAATCAGGGCCCAGCTGGCCCTTATAAGAGGGCCGTGGGCCAGTAGGAGAAGGTCTTTCTCTCTAGTTTTGAAGGGAGTAGGGCCTGCCTGCAGAAAGGGTACTGGGAATGAGGGTGGGCTGGGCTGGGGAAAGGCCAGAGGAGCAGGGAAGCTCTAGGCTGGCAACTCCCCAGGCTATCGGGCCTGGTCCAAAGCCCATAGGGGTACTGGGTTGCAGGGAAAGGCAGCAGACCCAAACCCCCTTGCCTGTGGTGACTGGCTCTTACACTGCAATCTGCCCCAAGGTGCAGGGGCTTGATAATGATGATGCGCAGTAGCCCAGACTGAGGCAAGGTGGGGATTAGAGGGTTGGGCGTTCCCCAGAGAAGGGAGACCCATAGAGACTGAGGGGGTACTGCCAGGGTGCAGCACCCTGGGTAAAAAGGGCACCGGGGTCTGAGAGGGACACGGGCCTGCAGAGGGTGCTCTGTGCTGGAAAGAGCTAATTCCCAGATGGCCAGCAGGAGGCGCTGCAGGGGTGAGTCGTTGCGCCGTCACAGGGACCTGCGCCAACGTTCTTTGTTGGACCAACAGAAAATGTCCTGTTTCAGAGTAGCAGCCGTCTCAGCCTGTATCCACAAAGAGAAAAGGAGGACTTGTGGCACCTTAGAGACTAAGAAATTTATTGGAGCGTAAGCTTTCGTGAGCTACAGCTCACTTCGTCAGATGTTACGTACCCTGCTGGCATTTTTATTCAGGGTCCGTCAACCCACCAGGAGTGAGATGCTGAGCACTCCCAATTCCTCTTGACTTGAATGGGAGCTGAGGGTGCTGAGCACCTCACAAAACTCTTCAGCACATCAGAAGACTGGGTTTAGTAGGAATACAAACTTTTCCTGCAGAATCAGAGATTCTGGACTTGATCTGAACTGGATGTAAATCGGTGTAGCTTCACTGAAGTCAATGGAATTATACTGATTTATATCAGCTGAGAATCTGGCCCTGTTTCTGAGTGTCCAGCTCTAACCTAGCCTTCTTTAATGGCGGCACAGTGTAGTGCTGGGGACTCTGTACAGCCGCAGCAAGGAGGGAAGATACAGCTCATTTTTTAAAATCTTTTTTGGAATATCAAACCCGCTTGTCCATTGGGGGGTTCAACGTTCATGAGAAACATAGCGGGCTTGTGCTGCACCTAGGGTCTGTCCTGCTCCCCAGAGACTAGACAGGTGCAGCTACGTCACTGGAGCTCTGCTGGCATAACGCCATCGTGTAGACGCAGCCTGCGCTGACTGAAGGGTTTTTTCCATGGAGGTCAATAGAGTCATACCACTGTAAAATTGGTGAAAGACATTATTAGGCCCACAATACCTAGATTCTCCCTAGGGCACCCACTTGGCCAACCTAGCTTTTATGGCACAGGTTTCTTATGGGTTTTTTAATTGAATCCCCCTTGAAAGTAAGCGTGGGGTTTAATTTTCAGAAAAAGTCCATTTGCAAAATCAGACTCTATATGTAACCCCAAAATCTTTCACTAACCTCCAGCTTCATGCGTATTGACCTTCCCAAAAAATAACCTAGCAAAGGTGTGGGGGAAAGTGCTGTGACATTTCCATTCAGCTGAAACCTTCCTGGCCTGATTCTGCCCTGTTTGAATTGGCCTCAGTGGTTCACAGTTATCCAGAGGAAGGAAAAGTGTGGGCCTAGAAGCCCCATTTCAATTCCCCACTGTTCCCACGTACTGCAACAGGAATGGCACAACACACGTCAATACGAAGCTGCATTTTCTGGCTTCCCTTCTATTCTCCATGGACCACACTCCTCCTAACTAACACTTTACCTTCAATGTACTGCAGCAGAGATGGGATCTTTACTACCCACATCTGACCCACTGCTGCATGGACAGTTTGGTGCAGGGCCTTTAGTAACTGCAAGGCAGCACATCCGTGTCCTTCTCTTTCATAAGGGGATGAGGCTACTACCTGTCAATGAGAGAGAAAGAACAGGCTAAGTTTTGTCAGCACAATACCAGTTTGTTCCTGAGGGAGGGAATAGTTCAGAGACTCATTGTGGAGACAATCCAAGAGAGTTGTTGCTTCTACTGCAGTGCCTTCCTGAAGAAGAAAGCATTCTAGCTAGTAGGAGGATGCAGGACAGTGTGTCTCAGGAGAGGCCGGAGAGAGAGAGAGACCCAGTCATACACATTCCTCAGCCTAAGTCAAGCATCTAGCTACAAAACCAATTTGTAGAGTTAACTGTCCCATTCCACAGAAAACCTATTCTCATGGTCTACTCACCAGGAGTCGCGCCAGCAGCCCCTGGGGTGTAGGGAGTTGCACTAGGGAAAGAAACAGAATAGCGTTAATTATGCCAGGCTTTGCAGAGAGTCCTGCTGATGTTCTTCACCTATCCATTTCCAACATGCCCACCAATGTTGAATACAGCTGATAATAATTTGCATTTCCATAGTGCTTTCAGTCTGAGCATCTCAGAATGCTCTACAAACATGTATGAATTCCACCTCATAGCACCTCTGTGAGGTTGGCATGAATTACTCCTTCATTTCACAAGTGGGGAAGCTGAGAGAGAAAGATCAAGTGATTTCCCCAAGGTCACATCCGAATTTTGGTGGCGAGCTGGGAACAGAACCCACATTTCCTAGCTCCCTCCCATGGCCGTGTTGTAATCACAAGACCATCCCTCATTCATTTTAGCCTCCTGATTGCAGATGAGAGAACTGGAGCAGACTGAACCTGTTCATTTCATAGTGCCTGGAGAGAAGAAATGAAAGAGTTTCTCTTATAAACCTCGTCCACTGGAGTCGAGGCAAGCAGCTGCTTCTCCTTCCCGCTGCTTTTTCTCAGCCAGTTCCCTCAGGCATCTGCAAAGAGGCTTCAAAGTACCGGTGTACTGAGCTGGCACCACATACTCCAGCAGCCTTGGCCATAACACCTGCAGAGAAGAGCGAGACTGTTCAGTACGGAGCTATTTCCGTTCCCCCACCTCCAGTATCCTGCTGCCTGAATCCCTCCCTGCCATGTAGCTTCTCCTTTGATTCCTCACGGACCCTTCCCTAACCTATCACCTCATCTCTCTCTCCCCATTAGCTCACTCTACCTGTCTGGTGCCCCCTCACTCTGTCTTTTAAAGACACTATCTTGTTTGGTGAGTGCTAGGATATAGATATTCAGGCCTGTCTGCAAAGGCCTGTACTTTAAGAATTTAGGTGTATTCTTATCACTTGGCTAGTTATAGAGGTATAAAAGAAAGAATCAAAATCACTGTCTGCTGGTGTAAGAGCCTTCTCTTACTGTGACAGTCTGAGGCCCTCTTCTTAGGCTAAGGCCTTTGGCTAAGCAGCAGAGGCAGCCATAAGCCAGGAAGCGAACAGTCACATCCTCACATTCCAAACTAGTCACAATGAAATCAGGTGCTATTGGGCTGTTAGGAATACAATCCTGTCCTGATAGTGCCTATCACCTCCAGAGAAAGGGAAGGGCCTAGAAGATGTAAAAGGAAACTTAGTTTGATAGCATCCTGTCTGGCAAGAACTCACTTATCAATACTGGGATGTGAAATCCTCACTTCTGTATTGTCTTGTCATTATCATAGAATATCAGGGTTGGAAGAGACCTCAGGAGGTCATCTAGTCCAACCCCCTGCTCAAAGCAGGACCAATCCCCAATTTTTGCCCCAGATCCCTAAATGGCCCCCTCAAGGATTGAACTCACAACCCTGGGTTTAGCAGGCCAATGCTCAAACCACTGAGCTATCCCTCCCCCCATTATAGTTCCCACTTTGCTATTGTTTGTCTGTATAATCTCTGTCTGGTTCTGTGCTTGGTCCTGTCTGCTGTATAATTAATTTTGCTGGCTGTAAACTAATTAAGGTGGTGGGATATAATTGGGTACATAATCATCTTACAATATGTTAGGATTGGTTAGTTAAATTTCAGGAACATGATTGGTTAAGGTAGAGCAAAGCAGAAGTCAAGTTTTACTATATAGTCTGCAGTCAATCAGGAAGTAGGGGGGTGGGGGAAATGGGAACAGGGAATGGGGGTAAGGAAATTGGAATCATGTTTGGCTAAGGGCAGGAATGGGAACAGGGACACAGGTGTAAGGCTCTGTGGTGTCAGAGCTGGGAAGGAGGATACTAAGGAAGGAAACTGGAATCATGCTTGCTGGAAGTTCACCCCAATAAACATCGAATTGTTTGCACCTTTGGACTTTGGGTATTGTTGCTCTCTGTTCATGAGAGAAGGACCAGGGAAGTGAGTGGGTGAAGGAATAAGCCCCCTAACAGTGAGCAATTGGGTTCGCACCCAGAGATGAATCCTCTTTCCCAGCATTAGAGCATTATGGAGATATTTAGATCGTAACATAAGCTTACCCAGAACTTGACAGACCTATATAAGGCACAGTCCCAGCCCCAATATCTCTTCAAATCTAGGATCACCAACTCTACGTTTCAGAAGTATTCATGGGGGATCTAAGGGGAAGTTGTACTCAGACAGTGGAAAGAATTAAGAGACGATCTCTGCAACATGATTCCTTCCAGTTAAGTTGCTTTATATCTTTTCTCTACTGTGAACCACTTACTCCATGATGAAGGGGTCACATCATCCCTGACATGAATGTGACATGCTGATCCTCCATTATGCTGACTGTGCAGAAGGCTTCCTTGTGGAGGGGTACAAGGAACGTAAGGAAGAACGTCCCTATTTCAAGAAGCAGTAGCAAGAGGTCACTTACTTGGGTCATTCCATTGACTGAGGTGTCCAGACATTGCAGGATGTCAATGCACAGGGTTTGGATCGTGCTTTCTTCCTCAACATCCTGGGTGAGAAGTGTTGTACCCTGCTGTGAGATAGCTACATAGGACTTATTCGCTAGTAGTAAGACACTGGCAATAGAACCAGTGTCCTTCTCTTACAAAGCCATCTTGAGCATTGACCTCTGCCTGCTTTTATACTTCACTGGAAGTGCACAAACGTCTGAAGGGAAGAGAATAATAGAAACTCCGAACTGGTGGGTCAGATCCCAGGCTTAGGAAAACACTAAAATGAAGGGAATGATTCACTGAACACAAAAGAGTTCCCCCAACAGTGTTCAATTTTTTAAAATTTGAAAAACTCTTTCATCTTTTGATCTCTGAGGAAAAACATTCCGATTCTGCCCAGGGGAAATAAATTTGCAGAACCAGGGGGATCCAATCTCTTTGTTCTGATGCCCCAACCAGCTTGGTCATCCTGTGTGTAGTGAGTGTGATTCTATCAATGGGACCAAAACTGGCCTGATGAGAAAAAGCAGCCTTCTTTAAGAGAGATGTGTGTGTGTGTATTGCCACAAGCTCCAACTTTGTAGAAAAGGGGCCAGGCAGAGCTAAGATCTTCCACAACTTACTGTCAAGTTGAACTGTTTATGTTCATACCTATCCCGGATTCAGTCATGGAGCACAAAGTGTCTGGGGCCCGCGGCTGTGTCCATGGATAGAAATACGGATTGAAGAGATTTTTATGCAACCTGCATAACCTGAGTGTTTTGCTGATAGTTTAGGTCTGCTTTGACAGCCACAGAACGGGGCATCGTTCTGTTTTTTGGAGAGTCGATTTAAAACAAAAAGATGTGCTTCCTTGTACAGGAACATTTCACTGAAAAATGGTGTTTTCTGAATGTTCAATGACTCATCAGAGGTTGGAGCAGCATAGATAACTCTGTTAGATGGAAATACCCAGTGTGAGATTCTGGTCTCTGTTACACTAGTATAAATCCAGAGTAACACCACTCAAGTCAGTGGAGTTACCTTGACTTTACACCAATATAACGGATCCGATTCTGGCTCTAATCATTCAGTCCAGCTGTCCTGGAGTCAAAACTCCCACTGAAGTCAAGGGGAGCAATCAGCATGCAAGAATGGTAGGACCGAGTCCTAAGTGTTAAGAACTCTCCTTACCAGTTTGCTGGCGGACACACTGAACTCGCTGAAAACATATGCTACCAGATCCCATGCTGCACAATTCTCCACACTTCCTGAACTGAGCAGTGTCCTGATGAAATGAAGAGCTGCCTTCCTCACCTGCAAGGGTAGAGATTACACACAGCACTTCTTGTTAGCCCTTCTGCCTGAAATAGGAGCTAGGATATGATATGAGAGTCCTTATGCTTTTGATTTTGTCTCCTTGGATTAGAAACATGGATACATTTAACACCGGCAGGAGAATGACATGCCTTCTCTATTCTGCAGTCTCTCATCTGGATCGGAATGAAAGCTCCACCCAGATATCCATTCATCCCATAACACTGAAAAAGTTGAAATAGTTCACTGTTCCACACACAATCTTACCGTAGCATTCTGATCACGGAGAGTGGATTTCACTGCCTTCACAATCAGAAGCTTTTTAACTCTTGTCTCAGGCACTGAAAGATAAGGAGAGGTGTACAGTGCTTCTTTGTTCCACACACACTCACTTTCCACATTGGAATTAATCCTGGATTTCAAAGGGCCCTAGTTAAGAAGATTATCAAGCTTCTCTCCTCTACAGAATCAGTGGGGAAAACATAGGACCAGATTCTGGTCTCAGTTGCACCCATGTAAATCTAAAGTAATTCCATTTCTCTAAATAGTGCCATCCTACTACCATGATGGACATATTATAAAGGAGTTTGATAGACTGAGGTGACTGAAGTTAATCTGTGTTTACACTGGCATAACAGGACTCAGAATCTAGTCTAGAGTGTATAATACTGAGGATTCTCGAGTCAGGAGTATTATTCTATTTTTATCTGATTATTGTTAACATGCATTAGCCCCAAGTTAACTTCTGTATTTGAAGTTGAAAAAGACCTTGACAAATATCTTGGGCTACATTCAGCACTTAGTTGAACCTGTTGATTTCTGTGTGGCCATATGGGAGTAACTTAGGGCAGCATTTGGTCCCTTAGGGGATCTCCAAACCACTGGTGACTGTGTGTTCTAGAGCCTCTGTGCCCCAGTTGCAGAGGTGATGAGTCTGCTGCAGCCCTGCCGTGCCTACAAAGCCTTGGTTCTTTAGCTCAATCTCTAGTAGCTCAAGCTTTTAGCTCTGGATGTCCTCAACTCAACCCTCAGCATGTCGGCCAAGAGGGCAGCTGGCACAGTTGCTCCTGTGTTACTTACAGTCAGCACCAACAATAGCTCTCAGGAAATCTAAAGACGCCACACGAACGGCCTCATGCTCAATCTCCAGCTGCTCGTGTAGAAATGCTAGCAGGTCATCAGGAGAAGAACGGGCTGCAAGGGAAGAAATCACATCCTCACTGTCTGCAGAACTCTTCTTCTTACCGTACCTCACAAAGGTAAGGAAGTTACAAAGAAACCACTGTGTCACTCAGAGTCTCTTCCCCTTACCTAGCAGAAGTACACAATGGAACAGCTCTTGGTGGTTTTCTATGCTGAGCTGCTTAGCTGGAGAACAGATCTGTGGGAAGAAGGGAAATGGTGAAAGAAAAACTAATCAGAAGCAATGGAAAAGAAAAATGTTCAATTCATTTCTAAGCTTCCACTTCCTGCTTGTCCAACTAGAGGTCTGAACCCCAGGGAGATGGTCCTGCATGCACAGCAAGACTCCAAGACAATGACCAATACATTAGATAAGAGAAGCTAAAGTGTTTTGAGCAGCAGAGCTGACCTAATCAAGATACAGCCACAGTTTTTACTTTACAACTCTGACTCCCCCTGGTAATCGGCTTATGGTGAAATCGCTTTACAAACTGAGCTGGATAGTAGCTAAGAAAATGAGACCGCTCCCTGCTTACTCTTGAGCCTGCAGAAATCAGTAAGGCATGAGGAGGTCCCCAGGCTCTGCACGATCATTCCATTGATTTTTTAGTGTTAATATGTTTCAGATCTGCTGTGCCTAAGCTCAAGGGATCCAAGCAAAACCACCCCTCACCTGGTTGTGCAGAGCACTGCAGATGGCTTGAAACTTCCCTTTAGGTAGAGGGATCTTATATTCAACAGAGACCTCCAAGAGCTGGCTCAGACTCTGCAACAGAGGGCGAAAGTCAGATGGTGGGCACACAAAGGAGCCATATGTAGTGACTGAAGCAGATTCAGGGGATTCCTAGATTCCAAGGCCAGACCGGATTCTTGCCATCATCTAGTCTGACCTCCGGTCGGTATGACACAGGCCAGAGACCTTGCCCAGAATAATTCCCAGAGCAGAGCTTTTAGAAAAACATACCAATCCTGATTGAAAAATCTTCAGAATCTGCCTCGGCCCTTGGTAAATGGCTCTAATGGTTAATTATCTCACCATTAAAAATGTACGCCGTATTTCCAGTCTGAAAGTGTCTAGCTTCAGTTTCTAGCCATTGGATCAAGTGACACCTTTCTCTGCTAGACAGAAGAGCCCATTAGATAATAGGAGTCCCTCATGTAAGATATTATAGACTGTAATTAAGTCACCCTGTCACAGGATAGGTCCACCCCGTCAGGGTGGTATCAGGTTGAGGAGGAATTGAAGTAGATCTGGAGCGGCCCAACTGGCCTAGTCTCCCTAGCCACCACAGCAGTCCGGGCTCCTAGGGCAGCATCGCCTAATGGTCGGGATCAGTGCAGCAGCCCTTGGGTGAGGGACCGCGGCCCAACAGCCTGAGTCACTTGGGCTGCCCTTCTCGGGATGGCAGTGCGGCCTAGTGGCCAAAGTCAGTAGACCCACCCTTGGCTGCAGGGCAGTGCGGCCTAGTGGCCAGAGTCGATAGAACCACCTTTTGCGGCAGGGTAGTGTTGCCTAGTGGTGAGCCCTTCTCCACTGGGTCCTACCTATTGCACAGGGTCCCAGCCCAGGGCGCAGGGGTATCTGCCACCAACTCAGCGGGGATCCTTCCAAAGCATGCTGAGTCAAGCCTGCTACCTCAACTGAATCAATGCTTCATCCACCTAGGCTGCTTCCCACCCGTTCTTCCGCAGCTGGGAGTCTCAGGGATTCTGGGGTCTCTCCTCCATCTCTGGCATTGGGTGGCTGGGGGTCAGCTGCAGCCACAGTCCGGCTGGCCTCTGAATCCTGGAGCACTGGCAGTCTCTCTGCAGGAGCCTGCAATGCGCCTCTGCTCCCTTTGGCAGCCATCCCAGCCTGAGCTGAGCGGCTCTCTTTTGTATCCTGGGTCCAGCTGAAGCATGCCGAGCAGAGATGAGGGGGCATGACCTCCTCGGCCCACAAAGCATGATTAACCCCTGCTGAACCAATGCGGGGTAGGTAAACCCCATCACACACCCTTTTACTTTCTGTGTATTAAACTAAATAGATTGACTTCCTTGATTCTCCCTCTGTAGGGCATATTTTCTAATCCTTTCGTCACTGTGGCTCTTCTGTCAATTTAGCAACACCCTTTTTGAATTGTGGGCACTAGAACTGGACACAGGATTCCAACAGTTGTCAGACAAGTGCCAGATTTAGAGGTAAAATAACCACTGTGCTCCTCCTTGAGATTCCCCTTTTGATGCATCCCAGCTTTAGCTTTTTTGGCCACAGCATGAGTTCATGTTCAGCTGATTATGCCCCATGACCCCCAAAATCTTTTTCAGAGTCACTGCTTCCCAGGACAGCATCCCCCATCATGTATGTGTGGCCTAAATCCCTTGTGCCTAGACGCATACATTTACATTCAGCCGTATTTAAAGGCATATTGTTTCTTTGTGCCCCGTTTGCTAAGTGATCTAGATCACTCTGAATCTGTGAGCTGTCCTCTCCATTATTTACCACTCCCCCATTTTTATCTCATCTGCCAACTTTATCGATGATGATTTTATGTCCTCTGCCAGGTTATTGATTAAAAAAAAGGTGAAAATCTAATTCCTTCCTGCATCTAACACACTTTTCTCCGTTGCTGCTTGAAGTTTCCAGAATGTCTCGGATGCCATCTACATATTTTACTATGTTTACACAGTTGTGTAGTGCCCTGATGCTATCAAACAAGTCCATGATACATTGGTTCCTTCCAAATCATGGGTATTTCAACCCCCAAAGTGACCACATACTCTGTACTAGAAAGCTTCAACCAACATAGACGGTGAGTAAATATCACTACCAAGAAGTTATAGCTGTCTCATGACTTCATTTACAACTGTGTAGCCCCACTGAAGACAGAATATGGCCCCTTACTTCTCGCTCATGTGGTACTGAGGGTGGATGAAATAGAGAGACAAGGCGAGTGAGACAATATCTTCAATTAGATTATCACACCCACCTTGTCGCTCCAATATCTTGGACCAACATGGCTACAACAGCACTGCATAGAACGGTAGATGAAACAGACAGGCAATGAGTTTATATCTATCTAGTTCTGCAGTGCAAAGCAATGACCCTCAAGCCTCCTTGTTATTAATTTTCAACCGTTGACAGTTGACTTGGTACCGACCAGAGACAACATATGGCAGCCCCTGCTCTGAGGAGCTTATGATCTAAAAGAGAGACACAGAGTTGACAGGATGTTTTGGGAAATCACAAGGAGAGAGTATCTTGTTGTGCAGGTGTTTTGTTTTTTTATCTCCTTCTCCTCCTCCCCAGGAAACAGAGGATGCTTTTCATCAGAGGCAGTTACCTACAAATCTTGTTGCCTGGGTCACCATGTGTATAAAGCCAGAACTTGTGTGCATATTTATTATCTAACAAGTCACTATCTAGACCAGGAAACCCCACTGGTAGCAAATTCCTCCTGCAGTTCACACATGCACACACAGAGACAGTTACCTTAATGAGTGGTACCTCACCTTGGTGACGTGAAAAACATCAATTTCCTCCTTATATTGCTCAAGGAGCCATGAGATCTCCTTAAATATTGGATTTTGTGGCTCCTTTTTGTGTAGTAGGATGCCCATCATGGGACCAAGGGCTTTGATGATGGCCTGCTTGAGCTGCATAGATGAGACACAGAATTTATGTTCCTATGAATTCATTCAATATCTTCCAATAGGCACACCTTTTCTGCTTCTAATGAGTGCAATTTCCCTTGTTCCACTGTCGGAACGGTCCTATCCCAATATTTCCTGGTAAAGAACCAGGACTCGTAGGGTTGGTGTCAGGATTATATTCTAATGCACCTCACAACTAGAGCAGGTAAAATATTTCCCCAGATTAATATGCATTCTAGGCCAACTCATCCCTGCTGTAACTCCACTGGGGCTGAATGGACTTAGACCAGGAATTAATTTAGCCCACTATCCCGGGTTCATCTGCACATTAGGTGCACAAAACTAGAATCCATGTACACTAGGTACAGACCGAATTTCCATGATGTGGTGACATTATAAACGTATGGGTTTTCGATGTTTTACATGACACTCTGTTCCATCCAAAAGGACCTACCATTAAATGCCATCATCACAAAGAGTGCCAGACACACAGAATGTAACATCAGAACAGAATGTAAGCTTTAGAAAGTCAGCAATTCTCACCTCCAGCTCCTCACAGGTCAGCCAGTTGCTGGTCACATGACAATATAAAGGAAGAATTTGACTGCAGAATCGTGATTCACCCATTCTGGGGAATGAGCACTTTTCCCAGTTCATAAAATATCCATTCACTGCCCTTGAGCATTTTTCCAGAACTGCACGGAAGGAGAGAAGACAGGCAATGTGAAAAGGACATAGTAATAATGAGGAGAAGTTGCTTTCTCAGAGAAGACACCCAGGCCTATCGTTTACTCCAATTCCATGGCAGCTCCTATCAGGACTAGATGCTGAAATCCCATATCAATTTGGAGCTATTTCTCTTTCCCCCATTCCATTTCTTGTTTCTTAAAAGGCTTTTTGCTTTGTACATCTCTCCATCTTTTTTCAGTTACCATCATTTGAAGACTCGCGTCCTCTGCAGTTGTTGTTTATTCAACCCGAACACTGTATGATTTCATCTTGAGTTACAGTTTGTCTGAAAGATGTTCAGTGCCCCTAACTGCCATTGGCTTTAGTGGGATTTGAAGGTAGTGGGGAGCACTTTGCCCTAAAAGTAGGTGTATCTAGTGTCCTTGCTAAGAGGAATTAGGGCCCAATCCTGTTCTCTATGAAGTGGATGGCAAAATTCCCATTTCCCTCAAGGGCACAGGATTAACCCCTTACTGAGCATCACCTGAAAAGCAAAGGAAGAGAGAAGTGGAGAAGAAGAGAAGACAGAGAAAGAGGGTGAAAAGAGATGATGATGATGATTGATGATGAAGAAACTAAGGAGAGAGAATGGGTGGAGGAGTGGGAAACAGGGGATTTTTAAATGTACAGTAATGAAATCTGCTCCCTTCACCTCCTCCTCCAGGAGCCTCCTGGCAGAGGGGCAGCTTCAGCCTTTGTGTCTGTTTATTTTAAACGATATGCGTGTGTCACAAAGGGCCTGAACTTACAAATGCTCAGCACCTCCTGCAAAGTAAGGAGCATTCTCAACTTCACTGAGTGCCACGGGAGCCAAGTAACGCAGCACCTGGTGCAATCCAGGGAAGGGAGCACAGTTCAGGGCCTGTTTGCAGACTTGCTCAGTCACTTAAATCTGTACCAAGACCCCCTAAATATCCTGGCTGGGATGATTTAACTGGGAATTGGTCCTGCTTCGAGCAGGGGGTTGGACTAGATGACCTTCTGGGGTCCCTTCCAACCCTGATATTCTATTCTATGATCCATTTGGAGCACCTACAGGAAGTGCTGGCACTTACCACCACAAAATGCTTGTCTCATCCTGCTGTCCTCGACTAACTCCAACATGGAGATCATGACGTTCAGGATCATTCCCACAAAAGGGATACACTTAAGTGCTGCAGAGAAAGACCAGAAGAGAAGGAAGACAGACAATCAGCTGCTCTCTGCCTTCTTACAACACACTTAGAAACACTGTGGGGCAGGATGCTATGGGCTCCGAGGCCATTGGTGCTGCGTAAGCAGAGCAGAATGGCTTTAAAGCAGCCATTGAAAGCCAGTGGGGGATTCACCCTGAAGAGGGGAATCCTCCACAAGTGTACAGCTGTGCCCAATGCCCAACTCACTCCCAGAGTAAGGGGAGAGAGCACTGGGGCGGGATGGGAAGTGGGGTGGAGAAGAGCTCCACTAGACCTGATCTTCCACTCATTCCCATCCTTCAGGTACTTCACTCAGGGGCATAAGTTAGAGCTTGCACCTCCGGCTGGATCGCTCATGATCTGGAGGCCAGAACTAGCAACAGCAGTTAATCTTGTGTTTCTACACACACACTCAAACAGAGCTCTGTTTAGCGGTAACATTTTTAGGTAGAGAGATAATCCCCTGTCCTTAAATGAAAAACAATCACTTTGAAAGAAAAGAGGGAAGTGACCATACCATAGGCGGATGACAGGTTGCCCAACGTAATGAAAATAAACTCCTCAGGCAGCTCCAGATGATATATCAGCTCTAATATGACATCACTGAAATAGCAGCGTGCCAGAGTCACTAAGGTGTTGCTAGCTGCCACTTTTAGTTCATTTCTTGCTTCCTAAAAACAAAAACCAAAAGAGAGAGACTGAGGTGACTGAAGCCGGTTGCACTAGCCAGAGTTGGTTACATGAGTCAAGTCCTTATTTCTGTGCACAAGTTGTGAATGAACCAACCCAACTTTCTGAGGGTAGAGTCATTCGTCATAAATATTCCTTGAGTCACTTGGCTAAACAGTTTTCAGCCTTCGAGTTCCTTGCAAGCTGCTTCGTTAGCCTATTCACTGTTAGCTACTTGTGGTGGGTGACTGGTCACCATAGTCACATGATATTTTCCCTGCCCTTCCCTGAGGCGGTAAGTGAGACACAGACTGGGCAGCTTCAAGATATTCCGAGAGCTTTCCTGGAATAAACTGTCCCCCAAAAGAAGGCGGACTTCCTTTGGAACAAGAGAGGGATTTTTCCATGGGGTTTCCTGCTGGCAAACTAGATTCTAAATCCAATGCTGCTTCTTTTGGAGATAGCTCAGATTCTGTCTGTCTTGGGGCTTTATACTGCCACTTATCGCTACAGTATCAGAGCGCCTTCCCCATAAAATCAGTATCAATAATGAAATCCTGAGTAGACTTCGGGAAAGACTTGCTCCTTAAGACACCATAGGCCTGTCTCTGGGTCTGAGATCATGTGTCTCAGGTCCTGATCCTGCAAAGCACTTCAGCACATGTGTAACTTTCAGCATATGAGTTGTCCCATCTTATGCATGTGCACAAGTGCTGTCTAGGACCTGGGCTTTGGTCTGGAGGAAGGTGTGGGCCTCTAACAGAAGAATACATTTTCATTTCAGTATATAGTTTATCCCCCCAAAAGAGAGTTTGAATGAGTTAAAGCTTTGGATCCTTTGATTGGTATCTCGGGAGAACTAACTTACCTGAGTCTCTCTCATGTGGTTTGAGGCTAGTGTAATTATTTTCTTCAGAAGCCTTCTCTCCAGGCCCTGGGTGTCCTGCTGTAAGACTTTCTCCAGGACACAGTAAATGTCTACTCTGTTTTGCTGGGGACAAAACATAAAAGAAAAGAATTGGGAAAACTCTTTCTTGCCGACCAGACAGCAATGTGGCTAATAAGCCCCTGCCCTAATTGGTGGCTTAATTGGTGTAAAACGTGCCCGGCCCTCCACAAGCACCGCATTGAGCAGCGCTTCAGAAGCAGCCGAGCAACTGACATCGTTTAATCTTCCTGGAGAGAAAAGAGCCAGAGGAAGCGCCCGTCACTGCCCCCTTCTCTAGTTTCATTTATTCAGAACAAACAATAAAAATGAGCACCTTGCCCTTGCTCTAGCCACTCCAGGCAGAATTTGTAAATGTGGAATATAAAATACCCAACTCCTGCAGTAAGTCCTCAACCGCTCCCAGGGGCAATGAGCTCTGCCGTTAGATCTTCACGGGAGTGGGTTTCTGAGTGGGGGTGGAGGGACACATGTGGACAGGGGGTGCCAGGACCCACGGGTGTGCAGGAACACATGGAGACAGGGGCAGATTGCCTTACTGAATGGGAGAGGTTAGGGGTCAGACAGGGTCTGCATGGGGGGAGCTGCCTAACAATTCCTTCCCGCCCCTCCCAAAAAAACTCTTCCATACTTTTCCCACCCATACCCAGCAACGCTCCAAGTTCACACCCAGGCTCCTTCCCAGCAATTTACTTCCCTCTCCCTCAGCTCCTCCATTACCCCTGACTCTACCAAGCCTTTGCACTGCGCCTAAGGGGTGCAAGAAATATGGTTCTGTATTGAGTTTAAATGAATTATTACTTTGAGTTCTGTATTAACATGCATAGTAAGGAATCAGTTTGTCAAAAAAACATTTCCTGAATCCTTTTTGTTGTCTGTATTCAAACAGACATACTTGCTGACAGGTATTTTGAAATAAATAACCAAAAATAATTTTAACGGGTGTAATTATATTGTATTATTTTGACAAACAAAATATGCAGAATTTTGCAGAACTTCTAAAATATTGTACGCATCATTTTTATTTTTTTCTTGCAGAATTCCCCCCGTAGAAAATATATAGATAAGGGTCCCTTCAATGCTATAATCTCAATAATATGTCATCATAATAAAGGAGTGTTGGCTAGGATTTAGAGCAGGGAGTCAGTTCACTTGGGTTTTATTCACATTCTTTGACTAACTTGCTAAGTGGTGTTGAGCAAGTTACTTAATTCCCTGTGACAAGTCATCCGTACATGAGGATAATGCTTCCCATTCTCACAAGGGGGCTGTGAGTCTTAATTCATTAGTATTAGGGAAGTGCTTTGAGATTTTTGGATGAAGATGCGAAAGAAGGGCAAAGTATTATTAGAAGAGATTACTGCTAGTCCGATCGTGTACTTTTACTGTCTACAGCCCATGTACTCCACTGTGTGTAAAAGGACAATGCTCTCTTTATAGAGCATTATATCATCCTGATCTGTAAGAACAGCATTTTGCATGATGAGTTTACGCCTGAGGACAGAAGGGCGAATACTGATTCTCCTGATGGTGCGCCAAGCCAAGTTCTACACTGAATTATCCCCGTGCAGTCCCCTGTACCCCCATGAAGTCAGGCAGAATTTGGTGTGGACACCTGGAAAGCGGATGTAATTTCATGAAACTGCCCTACCTCATCCTTTTGCAGTTTCTCGAGCAGAACTGTCAGAACGATAGCCAGCTTGGTCTCGGCTATAAAGGCAATCCTGAGGGCAATTTTGCCCTTATCTTGATCATCCATATGTGCCAGGAGGGAGACAACCTCATTATAAACACCTGAAATTAAATAAAAGGATAGCAGAAATTGGTGCTGGCCTCTTTAATTCACTATCCAGTCAAGATTCTGCAGGAGCCCCAACACTGTGAGAAGTAGACCTGGGAATCGTGGAAATCCTCTTCCTTCCTCCTCATGACCAGGTTTGTTTGCTGAACTACCCAGTGTGCTTGGGGGGAAATCATAATGAAGCAAATTTGCTCCTTTCAAGTAGATCCCCCCATAAAATAATCTTCCTTTCCCTCTTTACTGTCAATTGATGAGTTTTGATAGCATACAGAGTAATAATTTAACTCTAAACCAAGAAATAGAGCTAAAGTTAAGCACATGCTTAAGAGTTTTGCTTAGTCAGGGCCCCATTTTCAAAAATCCTGAGCACCCAGATGTACCTATTGGCTATGCTGGGAACTTTTGGGGCTCGGTATCTCTTGAAAATCAGGCCACTGTTGGAGAGCTCAGTATGAATTTAGAAGCCTAACTTTAGGCCCCTTGTTTTGAAGAAAGCCTTTAATCTTCTTTTATGGTAGTTTAAATACTTGCAGAGAAGACTCATGGAACAGAGTTCATCCAGTTCATAGAATATCAGGGTTGGAAGGGACCTCAGGAGGTCATCTAGTCCAACCCCTTGCTCAAAGCAGGACCAATCGCCAACTTTTGCCCCAGATCCCTAAATGGCCCCCTCAAGGATTGAACTCACAACCCTGGGTTTAGCAGGCCAATGTTGAAACCACTGAGCTATCCCTCCCCCCTGTACAGTTGCCTGTAGAGGTCATAAAGGAATTCCCCCGCTCCCCCCCCACCCGCATGCACAATTGGCGAGGTGTACGCTGTGAGTGGGGTGGGGTGGGCTGAGTCCCTCCAACCTTCATCTGAAGCGTCAGGGATTGACCATAGCAGGAGATGGGACACCTGGTAGGGTGGACCAGTGCTCTAAGATGGTTCAGAGAATCTGTTTCCTTAGCTGTCCTGTTCACATGCTCAGGGTCCAACTGATCTCCAGAGTTGTGGGTGGGAAGGAATTTCCCCCTGGTCGGATTGGCAGGGACCTTTGCGTGGGAGGATGGGGCACTGATCACCTGCTAGGATAATCTGAGTATATCTGACCTAATCAATTCTCGACCATTGCAAGGGCCTCAGGCATTGGTGGAACCTCAGTCTCTCCTGTCCTCTGCCGATGGCACACAACAGTTTTGTCTCCTACAGACTGAAATGTTTTTGGGGTTTTGGGGTTAAAGACAAGTTTTGGGGTTCAGGTAGTGTTGCTAGGTGAAATTTAGTGGCCTGTGAAATACAGGAAGTCAGACTAGATGATCTAATGGTCCCTTCTGGCCTTAAACTCTAGGAAACAATGAAATAGCTAGTGTATGAAAAAAACCAGGATTTGATCTCCCATGTATCTCTTCGCTCTGGGCAGAAATTCTACAGGAGACTTAATATTTCACAAGAAATCTGAAATGCCGTATTTATCTGTCTCCATTGTAACAGCATTCCAAGCATGAAGGAGGAACTAACAAGATTTCCCCTTCCCAGGAAAGACTGCCCATCCGTTATGCAAATTGCATCCTTCAGTTGTAACACCCAGATGCAAACGGAATCATAACTGTAACCTACACTGCCCATCCGTGTGGGATGAGGAGCACTAGTGTTGCTAAGAAATGTGACCCCCATGGTTTGTTCTCTTGCATTTAAGATATTAGCAGAGCTTCATTTAGACAGCCAGAGGAGAAGTCCTTCTGCCTTTTTTGTTCTAACTTCCCCTCTCTCTGATGGAGTTGGCTCCATGGATGCAGAAGACACAAAATGAGGGCCCATAACAAACATAAAACAACTGGGAGAAAAGAAGGAAGACCTCCCCCATAACATTCCCTAGAAACTCAGATTCTCAGGAAAGTTTCCAGGTCCAGAGGCTGTAGGCCAACTCCTCAACTGGTGTAAATCAACACAGCTACAAAGAAGTCAACAGAGGGACACTGGTTTCCAGCAGCTGAGGTTCTGCTCATACAAAAGGAGAACATTACAGCTAATCTGTATGCCTTATGCTTTCTAAATGTGTGTGTGAATATAGAATGGATATAGAGAATACAATGCTGACCCTTACCTCTGTCGGTTACCTCCTGATCACTCACAAATTTATTCATGTTTTAATCTTTCCTCAACACTTCCTCCAGTCCTTTCTCCAAAGAGCTCCAGTACTGATAGGCAGCTGGCCTCTCAGGCTGTCCTGTCCTGTCCAGGATAGCCAGTTCAGATTATGCAAGCACTATTATGACATCGCTGTGACTGTGACATAGCACATAAACTGCTGCTGACCAGGTAGGTGCTGTGATGACATGGACAAGAGCCTCAAAGGGATTTAGGCTCCTAACTCGCACTGAAATCAATAGATGTGAGGAACCTAAATACATTTCAATATCTGGGCCCATCCATGTACGCAGTCCAATAGGTGGCTAAATTTGCTCCAGTGTAGAATTTCTCATTCGCTCTAAATCATTTTGAATTTTGGTTCCGTCCCTCTCTCAGTTTGCCACACTTTCCAATATTGGTTTTATTGGAAAATCTGCTCCTGGTTGAATGGATAGAAAATAAAAGCACCGAACAAAGAAAGAGAAGAAACTGCCTTGGAGAATGCACAGTGACACTTGAGTGTGATTGGTTGGTTGCAATGCACAGTGACACTTGAGTGTGGGTAGTTGGTTTCCTTTGCTTTTTAATTCGGTTGATTAAAAAGCTTGATGAAATCTTATTGGACTGTATTACAAATATTGATTTTATATTGTTTTACAATGAATTGAAATTTATTCTTCATTTCCATGTCCCGCCAAACAAATCAACTAAATTATTTTTTGTTGTGTTTAATACAGTGTGGTGTCATATGTATGGCCATAGGTAGAGGCCACACTTGATTTTGGAGATGATGTTGCCTTCAAAGCATTCAGAGTGATGACACTCTTTGCAGTAAACCATATGGAAAAAGAATTCCAATGACATGTGTCCTTTGCTATGTATAAGTGATTTTGTGCCTTACCCTTTCTGATTTTGCCCTTACACGGACATGCTATTCTTTTGTACTCCTCCTTAGTAATTCGTCCATGTTTCCCCATTTTGTAGGATTTCTTTTTGATTTTCAGGTCATTACAAAACTTCTGATGGAGCCATTGGCCTCTTACTATTCTTCCTCTCTTTCCTTTGCATTGGCAGTTGTGCCTTTAATATTGTCTCCTGGAGGTTAAACTGCCAGCTTTCCTGAACTCCTTTATGCCTTAGACTTTTTCCCCATGGGTCGCTACCTACCAATTCTATGAGGATGTTAAAGTCTGCTTTTGGCAGTCCTTCTCCTGTCATTCTCACTCCTTCCTTTCCTTAGAATCATGAAATCTATCCTTCCTGATCCCTTTCACCCAAATCACCTTCCACCTTCACATTCACCACCAGCACCTCCCTGCTGGTCAGAATCAAGTCTACAGTGGCTGTCCCCCCGCTTACTTCCTCCATTTTCTGAAACAAAGCATTGTCCCCAGTACATTCCAGGAACTTATTGGGTAATTTTGAGTTTTACCATATTCCTTTTTCAGCAGATGTCTGGGTAGGTAAAGTCCCCCATTACGATCAGGATTTGTGTTTTGCATATTGCTGTTGTTCATTCTAGAAATGCCTCGCCTCCCTCCTCTTCCTGATTTGGTGGTCTGTAATAGACCCCCTACCAGGACCTCACCCCTGTTTAGTCCCTCTTTTATCTTTACTCAGAGACTTTCAACTGGTCTGCTTCTCACCTCCTTCTGGACCTCAGAACAGGTTTACAATGCAATATGTCCTCTCTTTTTTTTCCTGCCTGTCCTTCCTCAACAAGCTATAGCCCTCTATACCAATAGTCCAGTCATGAGATTTATCCCATCAAGTATCTGTGATGCAGTTAAGCTCAGTTAAGATTCATGTACTAAAACTCCCAGTTCTTACTGCTTATTCCCCATTATTATTACTCCTTGCTTGTGTGTACAGACATCTAAGATGTTAAGCGGATGCCCCCATGGATTTCCCTCTTGTTTCTCCTGTAATTCTACTGCAATTTTCCACATCTACTTCTCCCCACACAGCTAGTTCTCTATTAAGGCCACCTTTTTTTACCTGGTGGCTTTTTTCACCTGCCCCCTCTGAACTTAGTTTTAAGCTCTTCTCCTGAGGTTGGTGAGTCAGTGCATGAAGATGTTCTTCTCCTTCTTGGTCAGACGGACCCCATCTCTTCCCAGCAAACCTCCTTCCTGCAATAGCATCCCATGGTAGAGGAAGTCAAAGCCTCCCAGAGACCCATCTTCATAACCCTATTCTGTGGGCATGCCTACCATTGAGTATGTATTGAGCAGAAAGAACACTCAGTGCAGGAGACAAGGGGACTGAGTTAAACTGCAGATGTCAGGTTCACATACTTCCATTTACCGTGACTAATCTCTTAAGCTAGTGGGGATGGCCACGCTATAAAAATATTTCTGGAGATCAGCATGTGATTATTTGTATTGCAGTACTGCCTCACAGTCCCAGTCACAGAGCAGGATCCCATTGCGCTAGGACCTGTACAAACAGAGAACAAGATGGTCCTTAACTGTCATTAATTAATTAACACATCTTAACAGCACAACAAACAGACAAGAGGATAATAAAGCAAGCAAAAAGCCCCCTTTGACCAGGTACCAGCAGATAACTAATATAGTGCTACCTATTTCGGGAACTTTCTTCCTGAGTTAGGGTCTGATGTGACTCAGCCCCTGTTCCATGCCATTGTGTAAACTGGGGACTCGTACATTTGCACAAGATGGAAAGTATCCAGTGGCACACAGCTGAGGCCTACTCCATTTTTAGTACATAAACAGCAGGCCGCTCTGCAAGAAGCTAAGGGCATGTTCAGCACAGAGAGTTTGCCTGTCTCTGTGCTGGTGTTCTGCACCCCTCACAGCCTACACCTGGCTCCATAAAGTCGGGCCTTTCAAAAATGCAGCATCAGGTAGGAGCATAAATAATTGTAAGAATGCTTGCTCATTGCAGCTGTTAACATCCGGGCAAGGCATCCACATATAAGTCCACTACGGATGGACCAGTGATGGGAAGAGTGTTCATGCATGTGACAAGTAACACCATGAACTATGTCATGCCACAGAACAAATTAAGATCAAGAACAGAACAAGAGTATGTGTGGCAAAACCATGACAAACACTGTGCAGGCATCAAGGAGCTCATAAATTAGCACATCATCACCCCAACACTGCCTCAGCTTGACTTAGAGCTTGGGCAACAGTAGACCCTCAAAAGGAGGAGGCCACAGCTTTACACCCGTGGTCACTGTGATGTTAACTGGCTGCATTTGACAAGAGCTGGATCAGAGGTTGACTTTGAGTGTATTTACAGGGCGCAAGGTTTTCACAACACAAGCCTTGTGCACACACGCAAATAGTGTTCTGCAGCAGTGCAAGTTGAGCTGCAGCAATGAGCAGCGGGATCCTGCTTGGGCTCGTAATTCATACACTTCTCTCACTAATGAGGATCAACAGATTAACCCATACTGAATGCAGCTTGACAATATACCATCACTTAAAACACATTACAGTCAGAGAGGATGATAAATATTCCATTTATACACATTATGTACAAGGCCCAAAATGACTGAGGATGCAAGAAAACAAAGCTGGTAAATACAGAAAATGCATTTGTCATAAATATAAAGGGAAGGGTAAACCCCTTTAAAATCCCTCCTGGCCAGAGGAAAAATCCTCTCACCTGTAAAGGGTTTAGAAGCTCAAGGTAACCTCGTTGGCACTTGACCAAAATGACCAATGAGGGGACAAGATACTTTCAAAAGCTGGGAGGAGGGAGAAAAAACAAAGGGTCTGTGTCTGTGTCTGTCTGTCTGAAATCAGTGGAAGCTAGGAGCCTAAATACCTACTGTAGAATTTGACCCAATAACAACAATAATAATAATTTGCATTTCTAGAGAGATTTTCTTCTTCAAAGCATTTTACACACGTTTTCTAACTCTCTGCTTCAAATAGAAGCCATTATTGACAGACAATTATATTTTTCCGTCACAGCACAGACAAATAGGAGAGTGAAGAGAATACAGTTTATTAATGGGATTTTAAGCAGGTTCTTGTATGGAAAAAAAATTAAAGATCCAGCACTCAAAAGATGACTCTGCTTAGCTGTGTGCCTTGTGGCTTAAAGCAGAATTCCAAGAACATTACTTTGCTTTTTGAAATGGTTTCTCAATTAATGACAACTCAAAATATCTGCTTCCACCTAGTGGTGCGGGTTTGCATAACGTGTGTTGTTTGTATTCCCTGTTTTCGATATCTTTGCCTAAAAGATAAAATACATCAGAATCTACTGAGACAATTCACACTTCTGCACAAAGCCACAACAGCACTAAGAATGTATATCTTTGTTAGCAAATAGGATCATTAGGGAGAAGGAAAAGGATAATCTCAGAAAGAGGCTCTCTTTCTCCTTCACTTTATTCTATCTAGGTTTTTCTACTGTTCTCATCAATGAAGTATCTGAGTAGCTTCCTCTAGTACATTAATAATATGACTCACATCTGTCATGGTAATATCTTTTATTGGACTAACTTCTGTTGGTGAAAGGACTGCACAGAGTTCTCCTTCAGGTCCTTGAAAGGTTATTTCTTTCACCAACAGAAGTTGGTCCAACAGAAGATATTACCTCAGCTAGGGTGACCAGATGTCCTAAGTTTATAGGGACAGTCCAGATATTCGGGGTTTAGGCGCCTATCAATCCCACCCCACCCCCATCACGATTTTTCATACTCACTATCTGGTCACCCTATCCCTCACCCACCTTGTCTCTCTAATAGCCTCGGAATGACATGGGAGTTTGTTCTCCTGTCACAGACTGTCCCCTGAGAAAGCTCTATCTACTGCACAGACAAGCCTCATCCTTAGAGTAGAACACTTCATGGTGCCTGAGAAATAGGCCCTGTCAGCCACACCCCTAATCCCAGGGATTTACCTGATATTTTAGATATACTGGGCCCTGGCCACTGAGCCCCTGGAAGAGAAGGACTGCGACCTGGAACCTGACTTGATGTGTTCACGTTGCAGAAGTATGTACACAGTGTCGGAAGGCAAACAACAAACAACACTTCAATGGTCACTGAATGAGGGGCCTGTGGAAAAAAATACTACCATTGTGCAATTCAAGACTGTGTCAAAATGCACGTGCACAGTACTCAGACTCCCTGAATCCTGGCATTTCCGAACTTTCCATTGCTCAGTTTTGCAAACTTACTAATTGTTATTTTCATGCAGATTTTTATGTATTTGTTGGGCGTCTAAAGATATAAAAATACAGACATCGGTTCATATCATTGTCGTGCAAACATCCCCATTTCATTGTTTGTTTTTAAAGAAAAAAGTACAGGACTAGGTTCTGGCAATTTCTGTATTGAGCTGTAAAGAAAGATATTTTTAAGGGTTTTGAACTGTCGAAACAGAGGCACAGAGATTGTCTCACACAGGGAGGAGTGGGTGATGCAGTGCACACTTTCCCAAGCCAGCAGAGCTGCTGGACCCCAAGAGATTCCCCCTCTATTCCTGAGTCAACCTTTGCCAGAAGCAAGCAGACAGAAGGACAAAAGTAGTTCTCCATTTTAATAAAGGCTCTTGTAACTTCCTGGGTAAACTGGTCCCTTCCATTCTTTAGCTGACTATTACTCAGGCTCTTTTCTTACTGGCAAACTTGAATTTTGATTTTTCTACGTCATGGCCAGTCTTTATCGTCTCTCTTGTAAACTTGAATATGCCAATCTCTGAGACGACATACTTTCTTGTTTTTTCCTGATTCGGCAATCATAGCTTTGGGGATTGAGCTCCCATTTAAGGTACTTTTAATGATGACCCCCAGTCCTTTATTTCATCTATCAGGATGTTCAAAGAGAGCAGCTACTCTTCACTGAACGCCACTGCTCTGACTTTGGATTCCCTTGTAGAATGTGTGGGGCTGGGGTAGTTGTCTCAGCTGGATTCTTAATCCAGAGGAAAGACGCTCTCCCCTGTTCAATCAAGATCAGGAATGGCACATAGATTTGGGAGAAAAAGTACATTTTACTTTTACTCTATTTTCTTATTTCTCAAAAGGAACAGTACAACAAAGATAAAAACATTGTGAATAATCAATATAGGTATTGATGTATCTTGTCTGAAATGGGACAGCTGCTCTTCTACTCTCGGGATGGATGCTATATCAATAGATAAGATAAAAAGACAGGCCTAACTGAGAGACTGAACCCATATGAGGGCCAAATTCTGCTCCTCCGTTACATGAGTATGTCGCTCCCCGACTAGGGCCCAAATCTGTGTAAAGAAGAGTAAATCTGGTCCCAAGGGAGTATCGAACAACTTCCAAACTGTATAAGAAGGGTGGATGAGTCTAAACTATAAAGACAGTTCCAAATATGGACTGCAGTTCAGGAAAGCAGCCTTATTCATCCGAGCATATGAATGATGTAAGAAAATTCTGAAAATGTGGATCTTAGATCATGGTCATAATTTAAAAAAATTAATTGACACAGTGGACACCATTCACATTTGAAACATAAAGTAGCTTAAAACTGTCCTAGCTTGAAGTGGTGTGAAACTGCTTCAGGAAATGAGGTCCTCTTACAAGTGTAGATGTGAGGTTGCATATGTGGTAAAGCCATGTATACAGAATACATGCTGATCTTAATCCTACAAATTTCCTAAACACTATACAGAATATCTAATTGCTTATTTTTAAATCCTAATCAGAGGAAAATTAAAATGATTTGTGCAAATAATTGAATTCTAAGGATTGTGTAACAACAAACACTCTTATTTTCTAGATCTACTGAGAGCTAGCTCTGAGAGAACAAAACAGTATTTTCAGTGTTTATGGTTCTTTACTGAAGCAGGTCTATTCTTTATCGAAGAACAGGAAAACAAAAGAATTCACAATATTCTTATCCCTTTTGACATGAGTAATTAGTGAATATTTTGGGTCTTGTGAGTTGTTTCCATTGGGGGAGAAATGGGTGATGGAGTCAGGTATTTTTTTGACACAATCCTGCTTATTTACAAAGAATGTACACAAAGTTCTATTTCCCTAACGACAGCAGGAATAGTTTCTTGGCTCACAATTCCAAGCCTCTTTCTATCCAGCAGTCTACCCTAAAGCGCGCGTGCTCTCTCTCTCTCTCTCTCTCTCTCTCTCTCTCTCTCTCTCTCTCTCAACTTTTTCTGAGATCACACTACAAATACTTCTCTGGGGCTCCTTTGTGCTTCTGTGGTGTCACACTCCCTCTCTTCCTCTCCCCGCCCGAACCCCATCTCCCTGCATTTGCATTCAGACCCTAGTGAAAGCCACTTCCACTGTATGGCTCAACTCCTAGTCCAACTTTACTTGATGGTGACTTCTATTAAGTCAGCCATCTGTTCCACAAAAGAGCTTGATTGTTTTTACATTGATCCTGAATAAAGGACAACTGGTATGCCCACCAGCTTCAATAAGGCTTCCCCTTTCCCCAGCATAACTACCTGTTTTCATGTTGTTTTTATAAATCTGTATCTTGTACATGTCCGCAAAACCCACAGCATTCTTTTATTTTTACTAACCTGAAACAGGATATTGAATGCATAATTTCAGTTACACCAATGTAAATCTGTGGTAATTCATTGGAATTAGTCCATATTTATCCTGGTGGCAAAATATGTTAGCACGTCACTAGAGAAAACATGACACTTTTTGATAATTGTTATTGTTGCCGGCACCCAGTGCCGAGAGGCTAAACAACAGCTGAGGTTGGTTCGCTACCCGCTGTGCTACACCCAATAATCACAACGGGGTGGAGAAGCAGAAAAGTTTATTTGCAGCTGCAAAAAGGTACAGGGAGAATAGAATCTCCAATCCTGCACCCAGAGCAGGAAGTTACACAGGCTTTTATACATCCTTTTTCCCAGCATACCTATCCAATAGCAAGCTGCCCTAAGTATCCATATAGCCAGCCAATCCAGTTCCCAGCTAGTTCCCTTGTTCTCTGTATCATTTGTTAAACTATACATAAAGCTGCTTTAGTCAGCATTGTTCTTCCATATCTGCCCTGTTTGTCCTTGTTTAGTTTCAGGCAGTCTGACTCTGCAACATATTGTTGCAGATCCTCAGCATAACTGCTGCGAGTGCTTCCAGGCGGGCGGGGGGGAGGGGGGGAAGGACACCTGGACCTAGTGCGAGGGGGCCTCATCGACACTCGTGGTCTTCCATCCCCTCGAGTTACCTAGTGGCCATGCCCCAGTGTCCCCACTGAACTCCCACATCTGAACTCCCAGCCAGAGCCCGTACGTGCTCCACCACTAGAGGCCCTGATGCAGCAAGCCACCCCATACAGCAAAGCAAAACCACTTCCCACATGGCATTAGGATGGCAAACGCTAATAGAGAAAGATAAGAACTTGCTATAACAGGGGTTCTCAAACTTCATTGCACCACGACCCCCTTCTGACAACAAAAATTACTTCGCGACCCCAGGAGGGAGAACCAAACCCTGAGCCCGCCCAAGCCCCAGCTCCCCCGGGCCAGAAGGGGCCAAAGTCAAAACCCAAGGGCTTCAGGCCCAGGCAGGGGGCGGGGGGAGCTGTAACCTGATCCCAGGGCTGAAGCCCAAATCTCAGCCCTGCTGCCCAGGGCTCAGGCTTGGGCTTCAGCCCTGGGCCCAGGCAAGTCTAACTCCAGCCCTGGTGACCCTATTAAAAAGGGATCCCGACCCACAGTTTGAGAACCGCTGTGCAGTAACATGCACTGATTATTGGTGATACTTGGTTTCCTCACAAAGACATGCACAAGGTTACATGGAACTCACCAGATGGTTAAACCACAAACCAGACTGAACACATGCCAGGAGACCGGGTTGTAGGCGGTCAGGCATAGTGGTCAGAGTGGGAGTCATACCTAGTGGTGAGTGTCCAAATGCCAAAAGCAGGGATTGAGACAGGGCCAAAACCAAGAAGCAGGTCCAAAGATTAGAACTAGAGTCAGAATCCAAATGCCAGAGCCAAGAATCAAGTAGGGTGACCAGACAGCAAATGTGAAAAATCGGGATGGGGGTGGGGGGTAATAGGAACCTATATAAGAAAGACCCCCAGATCAGGACTGTTCCTATCAAATTGGGATATCTGGTCACTCTAGAATCAAGAGAGAGTCGGAGTCAGGAATCAGAGCCAAGGGTCAGAACCGGATCACCGGGGCCAGGGAAGAAGGGAGCAGGGCTTGTTCTGAGGAAGGAGCAAGGCTGGGTGTAGGACAGGATCTGGGCTGAAGCTGTGGAGGAGCAGAGCAAAAGCAGGGCTTGGCAAGAGCTGAGCCCAGGGAGGCAGAGAATCACTGAGCACCCAGCGAGCGACTGCTGCGGCTGAGTTTAAGAACCAGGCAGCTAACTTCTTCAGCCAATCTGGCAGGGTGGTCCAAGCAGGATAGTGTCGGAGGATGGTGCCGTGGGGAAGGCGAGCAGAGCTTCATCATCATGGGCTTGCTTCTGGACGGCGCCGTGCCTTGTGGGGCCGGAGGTCTATCTTGCCTCAAAGGAGGTCTCAAATAACATTCAGGGACAACACCTGAGCAGGAAGCCCTTCTCCTCCACCAGTAGTGAAGTAAAAGGGGTGGGATTTGGCGTTCCTTGGATGGAACATGTCTGGCAACCTTCACTACATGTGGGGTGAAGCGCAGAGTAATCTATCTATTTGAGACTGCTGTGTGGGCATGAGTGTATGCTTTCCTCGATTAGGCTTGTTTCACTCTTGTGAGCAAAACCCATAATTGGTGGTGTATTCTTGTATTGGGTTTTATCACGTTTGCGATGGAGCACACTATGAGACTGAGTACAGCAGCGATAAACTTTCTGTTATTACTAGGGCCCTACCAAATTCACAGTCCATTCTGGTCAATTTCATGGCCATAGGATTTGAAAATAAGACAATTTCACATTTTCAGAAGTTTACCCCTGAAATTTCAGGCTGTTGTAATAGTGGGGGCCCCAACCCAAAAGGGGGTGGGGGAGTGTTGCAAGGCTGCTCTTGGGGCATTGCAGGATTGACACCCTCACTTCTGTGCTGCCTTCAGCAGGGATGGAGACCCCCTGCATCCAGACCTACCCCCACAGAGTCCCCCCTGCATCTGGATCTATGCTGAGCTCCCCCTCCCTGCATCCAGACCCATGCTCTGACTAGCCCCCTGCACCTGGACCATCCCAAATGAGCCCCCCATCCCACTGAACCCCCCAGCACCTGGACCCTCATGCTGAGTCCTCAGCACCCAGCCTCCCCTGCTGACCCCCAACCACCTTCATCTGGACCCCCTGCACAGTCCCATTCCCCCTGCACCCGGAACCCTCACTTCTGAGTCCCGGCCTGCAACCAACATGCGCAAATTAGGGCCCGCGGGACCGGCCTGTCCGGCCCACCTGAGCTCCCGGCCAAGGAGGCGAGCCCCGGCCCCTCCCCCGACCGCCCTCCCCCCATCCAACGCCCCCGGCTCCCTGACTCTCTCCGCAAACCCCTGCCCCTCATCCAATCCCGCCCCCGCTCGCCGGAGCCGGTCCCGCCGCTGCAACGCTCCATGGCAGGAGCAGCGGGCAGAGGGCGAGCGGCTGCGGGGGAGGGGCTGGGGTTCGCTCCCCGGCCGGGAGCTCAGGCGGCCGGACAGGACGTGGGCAAACGACGTCTGGCCCGCAGGACCGTCCTGGCCAATCCCCGGCCCCTCCCCCGCTGCCTCCCCTCCCCCGGGGTGTGGATAGGGGACAGGGAGTGGGGGGGTTTGGGGTCCCGGGGGCAGTTAGGGTGCGGGGGTCTCTGGAGGGGGCGGTCAGGGGACAGGGAGCAGGGGGTTGGATGGTTCGGGGATTCTGAGGGGGGCAGTCAGGGGGCGGGAAGTGGGAGGGGGTGGATAAGGGTGGGGGCCATGCTATTTGGGGAGGCCTAGCCTTCCCTACCCGGCCCTCCATACCATTTTACAAGCCCATGTGGCCCTCGGGCCAAAAAGTTTTCCCACTCCTGCCTTAGTGACACAGTGGGCCTGGCTCATGGCTCTGAGAGTGAAGGCGCAGCCTGGCCAGTTGGAAACTGGTCCATGAGATCTCTGTGCTTCTCTGAGCCATGTGGCTCCTGATCATCGTCAGCTCTCAGACACGCCAGCATGACCCCTGGTCTGAGTCCTGTAGGCCTAGAGAGCGCTAAGCCCCTGCTGTGCCCTGTGATTCTGCTGCAGAGAACGACAACCTCCGGCCTTCTCAATGCGGCTCTCCCCTCTCCTGCCTGGGAGCTGACCCTTAAAGCACGCTTCCCCGGATTTGTATTAGGCGTGTTTTGTAGATTGTCAAACTGAGGCACAGAGAGGCCAAATGACTCTCCCAAAGTCACAGAGGGAGTTGGTGGCAGAGCTGAGCATGACAACCTGGAGTCCTGGTCCCCTGCCCACCAGGGGAGATGGTGCTCCACAACCCCCCGTGTCTTATCTGGTTTGACCTACATGGTTCCAGAGAAGGCCTGGCTGTTCATCTGCCTTTGTCAGGGCAATGTGCATGAAAGGCCAGGATTCCCTGAGCCTGGGAGGGAATCTGTTACCCTGAGTAATGGTGGGGCAGAAGGGGATTGAAGGCCAGAGCCTGAGAGGTGAGAGTCGAGAGGCTGCTCCCCTGTGTCCACTGCTAACTCTCCCCCTTGAGCGTGTTGCTTTGGGCCAGGTCTGGCAGAGCTGCACCCAGTAGTGGGTTTGCGGTGGCCGTGGCATCTCCGATGAAAGGCCGAGTACTAATAACAGGTGCCCACCATACCGGCAAGCTGCCTGACTGCCAGCGTCACACCAGTGCTGCTGCCGAGCTCTGCTGTGGGTCCAGGGCCAGGAAACGTGCTCGGGAACGGGCACTCGTGCAGCCCGCGGAGCTAACCTAGGGGCGGCTGTGTGTGAGGAGCCCAGCTTGGCTGTGCCAGGCCCCCTGTGTCCTAGTGCATGGGCAGCAATGCGGACGCACTGACGGCCAGGCGAGAGCAGAGCCTGGGTATTCGGGCTGCTGCTCACAGCTGGTGTGGACACGCTGCCTCCTTTGCTATGCGAGAGACATGCCTGGCACTTCCCATGCCAGACGCCCTGCGCAGCTCTCAGCAGGAGCCCGGCCTTTACACCCTGCTGCAGCTGTATTGCCTGCTCCTGCTGCTGCTGGAAGGGCAGATGCTGGTTCCTGATGGGGAGCATCTGGCAGTGCCCGTTCTGCTGGGGCCAGTCACCAGGGCAAAGTGTACTTGGCAACGAATTGAAAAGAGAAAATGGCAGAATGAATGCCAAGCCGGATACCAATGCTTCTGGGAATGCCAGCCTGGGCCCCCAACTCCAGCTAAGGAGGGTGGCAGATCTCCTGCCTTCAGAAGCCTGTCTGTGGCCAACTCCCCCTTCTGTCTGAACAGCGGCATGCAATGCTGTCAGCCCCTCTGGGGGTGCAGTCAGCGTCCATCTCACAGTTGTCTTGTGGCTGATCTGCCCAGTGTGGGGGCTGCTTTATTGGGGCGTTGAGTTCCCTCCTTTGCCCGGCACCAGCTCTCACTAAGGCTGTTGGCCTTCTGGAGCATCCTCCTTTGCATCTAGCTTGCAGCCGAAGGCACAAACCTCGTGCACAAGAGCAAGTTGACACCTCGCTGCCTCCCACCGGGCATTGCCATCCTGTGCAGGGGTGAGGTCACTCCCTGAGTAGTTCTCCTCACAGGTCGCTGCTCCCCACTTGGAGTCTCTTTTTCGCATTGCCCTTCTCAGCTAATGTGTTGTGTGTGGACACAGCCCCTAATGTGAACAAAGACCTGGACCCTGCAGCTCCAGGCCAGGCCACGATTGAAGAGATGCCATCAGCGTGGGGCTCGCACCAGCTGCTGGGCAAGAGGGACCCTGGCTTTGATTCCACCTGGCAGTTCCTGTGGGCCTAGACAGCAGCAGGTTCAGGAGAGTGGGTGTTCTGCACTTGTTAGACTCTGCACTGAGCTCTGGGAGCGGGCGGGGAGAGTGAGTGGGTGGGTGGGTGGGGGGGCTATGTCTACACTGCAGTGAACCCCACAGCTGGCCTGGGTCAGCTGACTTGGGCTGAGGGGCTATAAAACTGCTGGCTGGGGGACCTGTGCTCTGCTTCCCTGCAGAGAGGTGGGGGAAATCTCCTCCTCGGTTGCTAGGTGTGACTGCCCTGGCTTTTGGGCCTCCCCTTGTCTTTTCAGATCCTCCACTGACACGGGTCAGTTTCAACCAGTCCTTAATGACCCATTCATTCAACTTCAGACAGCGTGACCCAACACCTCTTAAGAACGGCCATACAGGGTCAGACCAAAGGTCCATCCAGCCCGTATCCTGTCTTCCAGCAGTGCCAAGGTGCTGGAACTAGGAGTGCTGGGGGTGTGGCAGAACCCTCTTGCTTGAAGTGGTTTCCCTCATATAGTGCATTTAGTTTTGTTCAGTGGCTTTGAGCACCTCCACTATAAAAATGGTGCCAATGCCCCTACAGCAGTGGCCAGTGCCAGACGCTTCAGAGAGAATGACCAGAAGAAGGCAATTTCGAGTGATCCGTCCCCATCATCCAGTCCCAGGTTCTGGTGTTCGGTGGTTTAGGGACACCCAGAGCACGGGGTTGCATCCCTGACCATCTTGGCTAATAGTCATGGATGGACCTGTCCTCCAGGAACTTCTCTCATTCTTTTTGAACCCAGCTGTATTTCTGGCCTTCACAACATCCCCTGCCAATGAGTTCAACAGCTTGTCTGTGCACTGTGAAGAAGTACTTCCTTATGGTAGTTTTAACCCACTGCCGATAAATTTCATTGGGTGACCCCCTGGTTCTTCTGACACGTGAAGAGAGAACGAACATTTCCTTCTTCATTCTTTTCACACCACTCGTGATTTTATAGACCTCCCGTCGTTGTCAATTTTTCCAAGCTTGTGAAAAGTCCCAGTCTTTTTAATTTCCCCCCCTACGGGAAGCTGTTCTACCCCCTTCATCATTTTTCTTGCCCTTCTCGGTACCCTTTCCAACTCTAAGATACCTTTTTTGAGATGGGTCAATCATCTGTGCATAGTATACAACTTGTGGGCATACCATGGATTTATATAGAGACATTATGGCATCTTCTGTCTCATTATCTATCCCTTTCCTAATGGTTGCTAACATTCTGTTCGCTTTTTTGACTGCTGCTGCACACTGAGCAGATGCTTTCAGAGAACTATCCACAGTGAGCCCAGGATCTTTCTTGAGTGGTAACAGCTCATCATTGATATGATAAACCCCTCTCATTTTATATGTATTGTGGGGATTATGTTTTCCAATGAGCATTACTTTGCACTTACCAACATGGAATTTCATCTGCCATTTTGTTGCCCAGTCACCCAGTTGTCTGAGATGCCTTTGTAATTCTTCACGGTCTGCTTTGGACTTATCTGTCTTGAGTAAGTTTCTATCATTTGCACTTTTTGCCACATCACCATTTACCCCCTTTTCTAGATCATTTATGAATATGTTGAACATCACTAGTCCCCGTACAGATCCCTGGGGGACACCACTGTTTACCTCTCTCCATTCTGAATATTGACCATTTATTCCTATCCTTTGCTTCCTGTCTTTTAAGTTACTGATCCATGAGAGGACTTTCCCTCTTATCCCGTGAGTGCTTACTTTGCTTAGGACCCCCACCAAAGCCTCTTTGTCAAAGGCTTTCTGAAAGTCCAGAAACCTCATGTCTCCTGCTTTGCCCCATGGGCATTTTAACCCTCTGGACCCATTGGGTAACAGTGTGAAGTGCAGAGGGAAACTGAGGCATGCATAGAATTAATTAAAAATATTACAGAAAATTCCCACTTTATTATGCTCTGGTAGGTTTTAAACCTGATGCTGCACATGGAAATGTGTCCAACTGTCTCTCAGGCATGGGCCATGCCCCTTGTGTGCTCCTTTCTCCCCAATATCACACTTGTGACAGAGTGCTCCTAAGCAGGGCACAGCTGGGCACCTGGGAACAGAGCTGAGCCTCCCCTGAGCACAGCCAAGGTCACTGACTCTCAGGAGAACTGGTGGCTTTCTTAAAGTCCCAGCTCCTGGAGTCATGTGAATTTGTGAGAATTCCAGTTTTTGCTTAGCCAATGAAGTCAGTGTCTAGCGCTCATGGCTGGGGAGCACAGTCCAGCAGCTCCATGGAGAGATGAATAAAGAATCCAAACTGATCAGTTTTGTAATCCCATGATTTTGGGGGCCTCACTTCTGAGCTCTGAAGCTGGTGATGCTGCATAGATGGTGGGCTCTATGTGCCTATTAGCTCCAAAGTACGCTAGCAACAACCAGCACAGAGATGTCCTCTGAAGTAGCTGACAGTGTTAATGAGGGGAGCTGCAAGGCTTAGCTGAGCCACTGGGTGGGAAAGGGTGGGTTGTGGGGTGGGATGCTGGGTGGGGCAGGGCAGGCTGGAGAGAGTGAGGTGGCAAGTGGGGAAGACTGATTGGACGGCGGAGGGAAGGCTGGCTGAGGGTGTCAGGGAAGGCTTGTGGGGAAGGGGGTGGGGCGGTGGCAGCAGCAGGTGCTGGAAGGAGGGTGGCAGGCACTGGGTGGGAAGTTGAGGGGGTGTTGGTTGCGGGAGGCTGGGTTGGGGGAAGCAGGTGCTGGGTGGGAAAAATTGGGGGGCTGAGACATGGGGGGCATGGGCGGTGGGCTCGGAGGCGCAAAGGCTAGGCTGGGATTGGCAGATGCCTGGCAGGGAAGGCTGGGCTGGTGGGGTGGGGAAGGCCACGGGCACTTTGCTTGGCCTTTCCACACAGCATCTGTCTGTCCAGCCCCGTTATCAGGGCGTGGCCTCGCTTGCTGATCAGTCTTCAGAGGCTGTTGCTGCAGTGCAAAGGCAATAAAGAGCTGGATTAACCTGACTGCTTCTGCTCCATGCCTCAGTGGGCATCCTGCATGAGAGCCGGCATAGGGACCCTTGCATCCTTAGCAAAGCTCCCTGCCAAGGGGTTCTCCCAGGCAGCCTTTCCTTCTGTGCCAGAGCTTTGGGGTGAGAGGAGATGGCTGCCCTGGCAGGAATCTGGGGTGAGAGGAGATGGCTGCCCTGGCACGAATCTGCGTCCCATTGATCCAACACCCTTTGTCCCTTGGGTGGCTGTTAACATCATCACGGGCTCGTCTGTGAGCCTGTGTGGGATAGAGGGCGGCTGCAGTTCATTGATCCCTCACCCTCGTTATCTGTAGCCTCTTCCTGGCCGATAAGGGGGCTCGAGGGTGAGGGCAGGGCGGGGCCTGGAGCCTGAGCTTTGGCAACCTGCCACCGACTGCCATGCCGGTGTTACGGTAACACCAGGACTCTGATTTGAACTCTGCTTCATGCTGTCACCTTGGGCCTGGAGCTTCGCCACCTGGCGTTCGCCTGAAGGTGGCGAGTGGTTTTCTTCTAATGTCTGAGCCAAATCGGTGCAGCTGTTTGAGTCCCACAAGGTGGGTCTCTACGCTGTGATGTGGAGAATGAACTCTGCGGGTGGGGCAAGGGCTCTGCTGCTGGGGCAGCGGGGGCCTACTCGCCAGGCCAGTTCTCTAAAGTCAGCCTTTGTATCTTAAGAACATAAGTGTAAACGTTCTGCCTGTCAGAGTTGGCAGCAACAAGGGCCGGGTTCAGTATCTAGGGGTTCCATTCCAATAACACAATGGAAAACCGGCTCGAGCCCCCACCCAGTGACCTGGGACAAATATATACCACCCCCGCTGGGCGCCTCCATGAGGCAATATTTCCCCTCTCGCAAGCACAGAGTCTGAGTGTAGCAAAAAGCCTTTTAATAACAGAGAGAAACAATGTGGCATTATGTTGGGGAAACACCACCAACAGGATTCATAACACAACCCATGAGCCAAAACCCCACCCCAAGCAAATTGGGGCATGTCCTTTCCCTTTGGTTCTTGAGTTCAGCAACTCAAAATCACCCAAAGTCCCGAAAGTCCAACGACCCAAAAGTCTCTGTCCCTGGTCAGGGCAGCCCCAGAGTTCAAAAGTTTATCTGCAGAGTTTTACCTCCCAACCTGGGTGGAGACTGGGGTTAAGGGGCACCTTAAATGGTCCAAAGCTGATGGCCCCACCTCTCCATGGGGCTCTGCTTTGCCAGCCACCCCATGAGTTGCTCTCGGCATCCAACAAACTGCTCTGCTCCCCGAGCCGCTCTGCTCCGCTCGCCATCCCGCAACTGCTCCACCATATGTCTTCAGCCTCCCCCACTACTTAACACAACACTCAGTGATTTCAGCTCTTAGTAAGTTTAGCTCTTTCATGATTTCAGCTTCTAGTAGGGGAGCCTCAGTGTGGGTGCACCATTAGCCCAAAGTGAATTCAGCTCAGCAGCCTGTAACTAGACTCCTAATGGAATCAAAATTATAGTGGAAAGAGGAAGAAGTGCAATTAGCATGTAAGGCCCTCACGAAAGGCGGGGGGGGGCGCATACCACCAAGTATTAATACCTGTCCCCAGCCTCTCTCCCTTCACAGAGTTTTGGAACCCATGTTCCTTGCCTAGCGAGTGAAACTTAGTTGATGGAGAGTCCCTCCATCATAACAAAAGGCCAAGTACAGTTCCATTGTCCTTGATTCCCATAATCAGGGTAATAACAATTTATTCTTCCTGCCCCAATAACAGAGACAATGGGGATCCCACAGCAGCCAAAGTGACCATTTGGGCAGCTATGGCCTCATTCTAGGCGGGCTGGGTGTGCCTATGCAAATGAGATCGGCCCCTGAAGTTCTTTTCCACAACTTGCCACACCTCACCACCAGATGTCAGGGTGGAGCTCATCCCGATTCTGCTTCCGAGAGGAAAGTGATCAGGAACAGTCAGCATGGATTCACCAAGGGCAAGTCATGCCTGACTAAACTAATTGCCTTCTATGATGAGATAACTGGCTCTGTGGATGAGGGGAAAGCAGCGGATGTGTTATTCCTTGACTTTAGCAAAGCTTTTGACACGGTGTCCCACAGTATTCTTGCCAGCAAGTTAAGGAAGTATGGGCTGGATGAACGGACTATAAGGTGGATAGAAAGCTGGCTAGATTGTTGGGCTCAGTGGGTAGTGATCAATGGCTCCATGTCTAGTTGGCAGCCAGTATCAAGTGGAGTGCCCCAAGGGTCGGTCCTGGGGCCGGTTTTGTTCAGTATCTTCATTAATGATCTGGAGGATGGCATGGATTCGTGTTTGCAAGTTTGCAGATGACACTAAACTGGGAGGAGAAGTAGATAGGCTGGAGGGTAGGGATAGGATACAGAGGGACCTAGACAAGTTGGAGGATTGTGCCAAAAGAAATCTGACGAGGTTCAACAAGGACAAGTGCAGAGTCCTGCACTTCGGAGGGAAGAATCCCATGCACCGCTGCAGACTAGGGACAGAAAGGCTCGGCAGCAGTTCTGCAGAAAAGGACCTATGGGTTACAGTGGACGAGAAGCTGGATATGAGTCAGCAGTGTGCCCTTGTTGCCAAGAAGGCCAATGGCATTTTGGGATGTATAAGTAGGGGCATTGCCAGCAGATCGAGGGACGTGATCATTCCCCTCTACTCGACATTGGTGAGGCCTCATCTGGAGTACTGTGTCCAGTTTTGGGCCCCACACTACAAGAAAGATGTGAAAAAATTGGAAAATGTCCAGCGGAGGGCAACAAGAATGATTAGGGAACTGGAACATGTGACTTATGAGGAGAGGCTAAGGGAACTGGGATTGTTTAGTCTGCAGAAGAGAAGAAGGAGGGGGGGATTTGATAGCTGCTTTCAACTACCTGAAAGGGGGTTCCAAAGAGGATGGCTCTAGACTGTTCTCTGTGGTAGCTGATGACAGAACAAGGAGTAATGGTCTCCAGTTGCAGTGGGGGAGGTTTAGGTTGGATATTAAGAAAAACTTTTTCACTAGGAGGGTGGTGAAGCACTGGAATGGGTTACCTAGGGAGGTGGTGGAATCTCCTTCCTTAGAGGTTTTTAAGGTCAGGCTTGACAAAGCCCTGGCTGGGATGATTTAGTTGGGGATTGGTCCTGCTTTGAGCAGGGGGTTGGACTAAATGACCTCCTGAGGTCCCTTCCAACCCCGATATTCTATGATAAGTCTCTGCCTGCGCTAGAGCTTAAGTCTTTGCAGTTAATGTAACCCTTCTGAAACAGGAGGGAAGTTACTCAATGTTCCAGCTGAGGCCACGTCTATATTGGGAGCATTTTGCCAGTACAGGTAAACTAGTGTGGACATAGAAGAGCACTACTGTCCCCCACTTAATGAAGAGCCTTTACCCTTAGAAAAGAGCAAGAATACAAAGAGGACGAACCCACTGCTCAGGCTTGCTCTGCATGGCTTTTCTATCACTATAGCGATGTTGGTGTGATTCCTAACCAATACAATCATACCAGGACATCATCTTAACACGTGGATGTGCTTATACCAGTACAACTAATATACACTAGCACTGGAGAGCTTAAAATAAGATACTAGACTGAGAGGACAAAAGAAAGGAGCAGATTCTCCTCTTAAATATACAGCATTCTCGCCCAGGATAGAAGACTGAGAAGAGGGACTTGCAGACAGATGTACACTGAATAGAGTTATTAGCAATATAAAAAAAGATGGCTTAGCAGCTCTCCTGCTCTGATTGCAAAGTAAAGAATTAACTGCAACATCAGATCACTTCTGCTTTGGCCAGCCAGAAGGCATCCATCTAACACTGGCTGCATTTGCTCCATGGCCTGTATTGGGAAGTAAATACCCTGGTCCCATGAGTGAACTGTTGGAAGAGAATAGGATCCCATCACTGAGCTAGGTATTCTGAAGAACCTGTTTCGCCTTTCTTCAGGGTAAATGCACTGATCTGAAGGGCATGACTAAATATGAACGGGATGCTTTTATGAAGTGGTAAATGGATGAGCGATATAAATATGAAATAAAGACGGCTTCTTCCAGCCTAATAGCAAGTGAATGCATCCTTCTAGCAAAAGGCAGCACAGCGTACTGAGCTCACCATGCATTAGCATTTACAAAAATATGATTTCCCAAGTGCATTAGAGACCTTAACATCCCATCCTACCTTCCTGCACTTTATAAGATGATAGGGAAACCAACAGGCCCTGATTTGATGATAGTTATCATAGGGACATTGTATTAACCTCTCCGGATCCAAAGCATCAACTGGAAGAGAAGGAATAAAAAGACAAAAGAAAACATTCTGTAAAACAAGATCTAAGTTCATCATCAACACAATTAACAAGAGTGGAAACATACTAGCTACTGGAGCTGCCCTCTAACGGGGTTAAGCCATCAATTTTTAATAGCCGAGACAAAAATGCTAAACTGCTAAGTCGGCACTCACTGTGTGTACCCAACCAAATTCACTTCGGATTTTGGGTGAGTGGAATGTTCAATTAAAAATGAGGAAAGCGCAATCAGTAGGGCAGAGTGGCCAGTACATATTAATGACTATACTTATGCAGAACAGTGAGCTGGAAATAAACATTACTATAAAAACCCTTGAAGCTACCAAATTAGCTAGTTGTTCAGCAGTGAAATGCTAAGGATTGGCAGAAGCACGGCATTCTGAAGTAAATCCTTTTGCATTTACCTTCAGACTCCAAGGCCATCTCTGCTGGATTAAGAAAAAAATCAAACTCAAACAAACATGTCTGGAGTTAAGGATGCAATTTGCAGTACAGTGCACTTGGCCCTGTAAAGTGCAGAGGTTGGCAGGTGCTTAAGAGCCCAACACTCACTGAACATAGTGAGGGGCTAAGTCACAGGCACTTTTTGAAAATGTTCCCTCCTAGTCCATACTATGACTCAGAGACAGGCACGAATCACCTTAATCACTTAACAGTTACACAGAAGGGACAAGGTAGGGGAGGACCAACTTCTGATAGTGAGAGACACAAGCTTTCAAGCATACATAGACCGCTTCTTCAGGATTCAGTTTGTGTCCGTGCAGCAGCTTTCTTGCCATCACAAATGTGTCTCCCCTCACACCTTCCATGCTATTTATCCACGTTTGTATCAATGTACAGAGGGCATGCACAGAAGGAACATGGGCCAATGGACTGTGGGAGGTTTTCTAGATAGCTGGAAGTAAGGAGGATGGGCCAGATTGATTACATAAATCAGTATTTTTCAACCTTTTTGATACCAGGGACCAGCTTAGAATCATTGAATATCAGGGTTGGAAGGGACCTCAGGAGGTCATCTAGTCCAACCCCCTGCTCAGCACAAGACCAACACCAACTAAATCATCCAAGCCAAGACTTTGTCAAGCCGGGCCTTAAAAACCTCTAAGGATGGAGTTTCCACCATCTCCCTAGGTAACCCATTCCAGTGTTTCACCACCCTCCTAGTGAAATAGTGTTTCCTAATATCCAACCTAGACCTCCCCCACTGCAACTTGAGACCATTGCTTCTTGTTCTGTCATCTGCCACCACTTTGAACAGCCTAGCTCCATCCTCTTTGGAACCCCCTTTCAGGTAGTTAAAGGCTGCTATCAAATTCCCCCTCACTCTTCTCTTCTGCAGACTAAATAACCCCAGTTCCCTCAGCCTCTCCTCATAAGGCATGTGCCCCAGCTCCTTAATAATTTCCGTTGCCCTCCGCTGGACTCCCTCCAATTTGTCCACATCCTTTCTCTAGTGGGGGGACCGAAACTGGACGCAACACTCCAGGTGTGGCCTCACCAGTGCCAAATGGAGGGGAATAACCACTTCCCTCAATCTGCTGGCAATGCTCCTACTAATACAGCTCAATATACCATTGGCCTTCTTGGCAACAAGGGCACACTGCTGACTCCTATCCAGCTCCTCATCCACTGTAATCCCCAGGTCCTTTTCTGCAGAACTGCTGCTTAGCCAGTTGGTCCCCTGTCTGTAGCAGTGCATGGGATTTCCTTCCTTCCTTCCTTCCTTCCTTCCTTCCTTCCTTCCTTCCTTCCTTCCTTCCTTCCTTCCTTCCTTCCTTCCTTCCTAAGTGCAGAACTCTGCACTTGTCCTTGTTGAACCTTATCAGATTTCTCTTGGCCCAATCCTCCAATTTGTCTAGGTCACTCTGGACCTTTCCCTACCCTCCAGTGTATCTACTTCTCCTCCCAGTTTAGTGTCACAAATGGCTACTTGTGATGAAGTGGAAAGTGTCTTAGTGTTTGTATGAATACTGTGCACACCTCAGTTTTCCCTATGTGTTGCACAAGTATCTAGGTGGTGGGATAAGGGTGTGTGACCTTTGCAGATACCCCGAGAGGGAAGGTGCAAGTGCCTTCTAGCTCCCTGGGCCCAGACAATAGATGTATCTTGGCAACTGATTGCCGGGCCGCATCCTCTGCAAGAGCCAGCTGGAGGAATTGGAGAACAAAGGGAGGTGGAGGCCAGGTGACCGGTTTGCCTGGGGAACAGCATACAGGATGGAGGAGGGGCAACTGGGTGTGACTGAAGGTGGGCTGCTGGAGGCTGGTCAGACTCCTGGTTTGGGACTCAGGAGGACAGCCCATGGCTCTGGGTCTCCTCAAGATGAACTTTGCTGTAACTTCCTGCTTTCTGTGCTAACAAGATTCTGCTCTATGCTGTGTTCCAGACGACTAATAAACCCTTCTGTTTTACACCGCTGGCTGAAAGTCACTCCTGACTGCTGAAGTCGGGGGTGCATGGCCCCTTTGGAGGGCGTGTAAGGTTTCCCCAGGTATCCTATTCAGGTGGCTCACTGCAGGGAGCTTATGGCGTGAGACAGGGATGCTGAATGCTCCGAGGTCAGACCAAGGAGAAGCTGAAGCCCAGGAGGCTTGTCCTAGTGAGAGTGTGCCCCGAGGGATAGTCACACTGCAAGAGGGTCCTGGTCCGGGGGCTAGTCTTCACCAGACTCACTGCAGCTGCGCTAATGTAGGGCAGTAGTGTAAACGCACTATGAAGACCAGAGAGCGCTTTCCTGTCAGCATAATTACTCCACCTCAGCGAAAGGTGGAAGCTATGACAGAATGAGAGTGTGTCCCACTGACTTAGCGCCGGTGCGGACAGCTCGGGGGGTGGCTTTTTCATATCCGTGACCGACATAAGTTACATCAACTTAAGCGGAAGCATAGACAAGCCCTGAACTTCATTCAGTGGTTCCAGAGCACCAAGCCCGTGCATCCATGAACTACTATGGGGGGAAAAAGTCCCCAATGCCTCAAACCAACACCGTATATCTGGCTATGCCTCTGGAGAGGGCAGCACCCTTACCTGACCATGGTACTAATTAGGGCTGTCAATTAATCACAGTTAACTCACGCGATTAACTCAAAAAAAATTATTAAAAAAATGAATCGCACAGTTACATTTCAATTGGTATTCTATTGCGTATTACACATTTGTGGATGTTTTCTACATTTTCAAATATATTGATTTCAGTTACAACACAGAATACAAAAGGTACAGCGCTCACTCTATTCTATTTATTGCAAATATTTGCACTGTAAAAATGATAAACAAAAGAAATCCCATTTTTCAATTCACCTCATACAAGTACTGAAGTGCAATCTCTTTATCGTGAAAGTGCAACTTACAAATGTAGATTTTTTTGTTACATAACTGCACCCAAAAACAAACCAATGTAAAACTTTAGACCTTACAAGTCTACTCACTCCTACTTCTCATTCAGTCAATCACAGAGAGAAACAAGTCTGTTGACATTTATGGGAGATATGCTGCCCACTTCTTATTCACAATGTCACCTGAAAGTGAGAACAGGCGTTTGTATGGCACTTTTGTAGCTGGCATTGCAAGGTATTTACATGCCAGAGATGCTGAACATTCGTATGCCCCTTCCTGCCTCGGCCACTGTTCCAGAGGACGTGCTTCCATGCGGATGGCACTTGTTAAAAAAATTATGGGTTAAATAACGTGTGACTGAACTCCTTGGGGGAGAGCGGTGCCCCCCCTGCACTGTTTCACCGCACGCTGCCACAGATTTCCTGTTATAGCAGTCGCGGATGATGACCCAGCAAATGATGTTCATTTGAAGAACACTTTCACTGCAGATCTGACCAAACACAAAGAAGGTACCAATCTGAGATTTCTAAAGATAGCTCCAGTACTCGACCCAAGGTTTAAGAATCTGAAGTGCCTTCCAAAATCTGAGAGGGTCGAGGTGTGGAGCATGCTTTCAGAAGTCTTAAAAGAGCAATACTCCAATGTGGAAATTACAGATCCAAACCACCAAAAGAGAAAATCAACCTTCTGCTGGTGGTATCCAACTCAGATGATGAAAGTGAACATGTGTTGGGCCACACTGCTTTGGATCGTTATTGAGCAGAACTCATCATCAGCATGGATACATTATCTCCTGCAAATGTAAACAAACTTGTTTGTCTTAGCAATTGGCTGAACAAGAAGTAAGACTGAGTGTACTTGTAGGCTCTAAAGTTTTACATTGTTTTGTCTGAGAATGCAATTTTTTTGTACATAATTCTACATTTGTGAGTTCTACTTTCATGATAAAGAGATTGCACTATATTGCTTGTATTAGGTCAAGTGAAAAACACTATTTCTTTGGGTTTTTTGTACTGTAAAAATATTTGTAATAAAAAATAAATATAAGTGAGCACTGTACACTTTGTATTCTGTGTTGTAATTGAAATAAATATGTTTGAAAATGTAGAAAACATCCACAAATATTTAAATGGTATTCTATTATTTTTAAGTGCGTGATTACATTTTTTAATTGCTTGACAGCCCTAGTACTAACAGGATATTAACCATGTTGCGTCTGTAGCAAAACGCATTTTGGAGCCAGCCACTGGTAATAAAGTCAATTATGAATTATGGCAAGGACAGGGCCTTAATAAGAACAGTCACTTCACTGGGATGATCCCCAGGAAACTGATTTAGGCCCTGGCTGCACAAGACATGACTGTAGCTTTATAACCAGTTTGTACCCCACACAGCAAATTTGATCTGCTAGTTGGATCCTCCATTTCTCCAGACCACAGACATGCTGCAGCTGGGGGACATAGTCCACTAGGTCAATGTGGGAACCCACAAACCATGATGCACACTGTGGAGGACTGCAAAATGGCAACTTCCTGGAGGTCTTCATGCCTTGAACATGACTGATAAGAAGGCTGCGGCACCTTAGAGACTAACCAATTTATTTGAGCATAAGCAGAATTAATATCATATTGCCTCTATATAAATCCACACTACATTCCTATCTTGAATACTGTGTGCAGATGTGGTCGCCCCATCTCAAAAAGATATCTTGGAAATGGAAAAGATACAGAAAGGGGCAACAAATATTATTAGGGGTATGGAACAGCTTCCTTATAAGAAGAGAGAAGACTGGAACTTTTCAGCTTGGAAAAGAGATGACTAAGGGGGTGAAAGTAACTAAGGAAGTGTTATTTCTGCTTCTCATAACACAAGAACTAGAGGTCATCAAATGAAATTAATAGGCAACAGGTTTAAAACAAACAAAAGGAAGTATTTCTTCACACAATGCACAGTCAACCTGTGGAACTCCTTGCAGAGTCCAGAGGAAGTTGTGAAAACCAAGACTATAACAGGGTTTAAAAAAGAACTAGATAAGTTCATGAATTAGTCAGGATGAGCAGGGATGCAAAACCAAGCTCTGAAGTGTACCTAGGCTCTATTTGCCAGAAGCTGGGAATGGGCCAACACTAGGTAAGGAGGAATTCTAGGCTACCCTGAGCTGTATGGTTATGACACTATCTGACCCCCCTGCTGGATCCCAAGGCCATAGAGCCATTCAGCCAAATGGATGGTATTGAGATGGGGGACTATGACCTGTTCAAACAGGCTTTGCTGCTGAAGTTTGAACTGACCCCCGAGGCGTACAGGAAACAATTCCGGGGTGTACGCAAGACCCCAGGTGTCACTTACAAGGAGGTCACCAATCTGCTGGGGGAATATCTCCATAGGTAGGGGAAGGGCACAGGGGCCACTACCACAGCGGAGGTGTGTAACCCGGTGGGGTTGGGGCAGCTGTATGACATCTGCCCTCCAGACCTGAAGATGTGGTTAGTGGACCGGAAGGCTAAAGATCTGTGCAGTGCAGGGGCACTAGTGGATGAGTTTGTGAACAGCAGATAGGGGGCAGGAGGGAGACTGGATGGAGCTGCAGGAGGATCCCTCCTTAGAGAAGCTGAGGGCCCTTGCTGGCCACAATGGTGCAGGATCCCAGGGGGAGGACCGCCGGGAGAGATTCCTGTGGGAGAAGGGATTCCTGTACCAGGAATGGGCTGGTTCAGGGCCAACTGAACCTTGGAAAGCCAGGAGGCAATTGGTGGTCCCCCAGAGGTACCACCACACCATTCCCCTTTCAGGGCATCTGACGCACCAGGCAGAGGCTGCTGCAGAACTTTTAGTGGCCCGGGGCCTTTGACGCCGTCCAACAGTATTGCAGGGCCTGGGACTCCTGCCAGAGGGTGGGGAAGGGCCAGGATAAGTGTAAAGCAGCTCTGAGACCTCTGCCCATCATAGAGGAGCCTTTCCAGAGGGTGGCCATGGACATAGTGGGGCCCCTCAGCAGGGCAACCCGGTCGGGGAAGAAATACATTCTGGTGGTGGTAGATTTCGCTATGCGCTACCCCGAGGCAGTGGCCATGTCGTCTATGGAGGCAGACACCGTGGCAGATGCGCTGCTCACCATTTTCAGCAGAGTGGGGTTCCCCCAGGAGGTCCTTACAGACCAGAGGTCCAACTTCATGTCAGTCAACCCTGCTCCAGTGCTTGTGGGAGAAGTGTGGGGTCCGACACACCTGGGCCTCGGCGTGTCACCCTCAGTCCAACGGGCTGGGGGAGAGGTTCAACGGGACCCTAAAGATGATGCTGAAAACCTTTATGGACCAGCACCCACAGGACTGGGAGAAGTATTTAACCCACCTGCTGCTCACATACAGGGAAGTGCCCCAGGAATCCACAGGGTTTTCCCCTTTCGAGTTGTTGTATAGGAGGAGGGTGAGGAGACCCTTCGACTTGATGAGGGACGAGTGCGGGGGGAAGGCCTCCCCCGATGGAGTATGTACTGACCTTTCTGGAAAAGCTCGCGGAGCTCATGGGCTTGGCCAGGGGAAACCTAGCCAGGGCACAGAGGAAGCAGAAGGTCTGGTACAACCGCTCAGCACGTGCCTGCTTCTAGGCTACCAGGGACCAGGAGATACTTCTCATCCCCATGAGGAAGCACAAGCTGCAAGCTGCCTGGGACGGCCCCTTCAAGGTCATCAGACAGGTAAATGAAGTGAAATATGTAGTGGAACTGTCCATCCGGGCACACCGCCACCGGGTGCACCATGTCAACATGATGAAGCCATACTGGGACAGGGAGAAGTTGGGGCTGGCTGGGTGTGGGCAGTGGGAGGAGAAGGGAGAGGATCCCCTGGTGGGACTCCTCCCTGAGGTGGGGGCTGACCCCTCGCTGGAATCAATTCTCCTCTCAGACCAGCTAACCCCTGCCCCACAGGCAGAGATCAGAGACGTGCTGCCTTCACACCGGCAGCTGTTCTCCAGCCGGCCTGGGCTCACTAACCTGGCTGTTCACTGGGCGGAAACAGGAGCCAATCTTCCCATCAGGTGTTCCCCATTCAGGGTCACTAGGAAAACAGCCCAGGACCTGGAGAGAGAGGTTGGAGACATGCTGGCTTTAGGGGTGATCCAGCCGTCCTCCAGCCCCTGGGCCTCTCCCATGGTGCTGGTCCCCAAGAAGGACGGATCGATCCGGTTCTGTGTGGATATGGGAAGTTCAGTGCCATCACCGTGTCCGATGCCTACCACCGATAAAATCTCTAGACAAGTTGGGGGGGCGCTGATGTGATGAGGTGGGACTGTTCTTAATGGTTCCTCTGAATAGTGTGGGGGTGCCTCAGTTTCCCTATGCAGTTCTTAAGTATCTAGGTGGTGGGATAAGGGTGTATGATCACTGCAGAGCCCTAGAGGGCAGGTGTGTGCAGGAGTCTGGACACAGAGAATGGCTGACACCCTGTTTCCTGGCCACTGATGGCCTGGGCCCTTCCCCCCTGCAGGGTGAGAGCTAAAGGGTTGGAGAACAAGGGAATCAGGTGACCTCCTGGCCCGGGAAAGGAACAAAGCCCAGAAGAGGAGGGGCTGGAGGGAGTTTCAGTTTGGGGCTGGCTGGGACATGGAGTGAAGGGCAGACGTGGTTGTCTGGCTCACTGCCCCCCAAAATGGACCCAGCTGAGGGGTCCTGTTCTCTGCACCTACAAGCTCTGTTTTAGACCATGTTCCTGTCGTTTAATAAACCTCTGTTTTACTGGCTGGCTGAGAGTCACATCTGACTGCAAAGTTGGGGTGGAGGACCCTCTGGCTTCCCCAGGAGCCCCGCCTGAGCGAACTCACTGTGGGAAGCGCACGGAGTGGCAGAGGATGCTGAATGCTCCGAGGTCAGACCCAGGAAGCTGTGTGAGCTGTGTGTCCTGCAGACAGTCTGCTCACAGACAGGAGACTTCCCCAGAGTCCTGACTGGCTTCATGGGAAGCAGTTCCAGAGCATCGTCCGGGGACTCCATGACAGCTATCAAATCCCCCCTCACTCTTCTCTTCTGCAGACAAAATAACCACAGTTCCCTCAGCCTCTCCCCATAAGTCACATGCCCCAGCTCCCTTCTCATTTTCATTGCCCTCCACTGGACTCTCTCCAATTTGTCCGCATCCTTTCTGTAGTGGGGGCCCAAAACTGGACGCAATACTCCAGATGAGGCCCTCACCAGTGCTGAATAGAGGGGAATAATCACTTCCCTCGATCTGTGGGCAATGCTCCTACTAATGCAGCCCAATATGCTGTTAGCCTTCTTGGCAACACGGGCACACTGCTGACTCATATCCAGCTTCTCATCTGCTGTAACCCCAGGTCCTTTTCTGCAGGTCCTTTTCACCAGTTCCTTATCCACCTTTCAATTCTCATAGTAGACCCCATCTTCTCCAATTGAACTAATAATTTCCCAATTGTATCAAATGCCTCACTGACATCCAGGTAGATTAGATCATTGGTTCTCAAACTGGGGGTCACAACCCGGTTAAGTGGGAGGGTGACGAGCCCCGACCCCAGCACGCGGCTGTAAGTTGCGAGCCCCGACCCCTGCGCCAGGCTGTCAGCTCCGACCCCTGTGTGGAGCTGCGGGGCTACGAGCCCCAACCCGGGCACACGGCTGTGGGTCCCGACCCCTGTGCTAGGCTGTGAGCCCTGACCCCGGTGTGCGGCTGTGAGTCCCGACCCCGACCCCTGCGCCGGGCTGTGAGCCACGACCCTGGTGTGCAGCTGTGAGTCCTGACCCCAACCCCTGGGCCGGGTTGTGAGCCCCGACCCCTACAAGGAATCATGGTTGTGAGCACCGACTCCAACCCCCATACAGGGCTGCAAGCCCAGACCCCAACCCTGGCCAGGAGCAGGGCTGTGATCCCTGAGTCCAACTGCCACATGGGGTTGCAAGTCCTGACCCCAACCAGGAGTGGGGCTATGAGCCCTGAGCTGGGGCATCCAGGAGGCTGTGAGCCCCGATCCCTGTAATGGGGTTTCAGGCGGAGCCCGGCCATGCTGAGGGTTATCAGCCGAGAGCACACACAGGGTTGTCAGCCCCGAGCCCCGCCACCCTCTGTGTTTTAGTCTTAATTTAAAAGCAGTGAGTAAAGGTAAATTCATTTTAAGCCATAGGGTTTAAATTTAGTATTTAACATAGTGTTAAATATCAAAAATGCGTTTTTAATTTTTAAGGGGGGGGTCGCACTCAGAGGCTTGGTGTTCGAAAGGGGTCACCAACACAAAAAGTTTGAGAACCACTGGATTAGATCTACTGCATTTCCTTTGTCTAAAACCTCAGTTATCTTCGCAGAGAAACAGATCAGGTTGGCCTGGCAGGACCCACCGATTGTAAAACCAGGTGATATTTTATCCCAGTTACCGTTCACCTCTTTGTCCTTCATTACTTTCTCTCTCAAAATTTGTCCCAAGACCTGGCAGACAGTTGAGGTCAAATTAAAAGGCCTGTAGATACCTGAACCACGTTTTTTTCCATTTCTTAAAAATAGGAACTATATTAGCAATTCTCCACTCCCCCGCCCCGAGTTTACAGAGTCATCAGAAATCCTTGCTATTGGGCTTGCAATTCCATGTGCCAGTCCCCTTACTCTGCATGGATGGAGCTTATGGGGTGCTAGGGGCTGCAGTTAGTGGGGTGGGAGGACCCTGTAGGGGGCACTCGCCCCTTCTAGTCTGTGCCGGCCCCAGCATAGTGCTCAATTTGTGCTATTTTGGGGGTTGTAAATCTAAGCTCCTGAGCACTTGTCACTAAGGAGCCCATGTGCAGTGCAGCCTGGTCATAGAATCATAGAATATCAGGGTTGGAAGGGAGCTCAGGAGGTCATCTAGTCCAACCCCCTGCTCAAAGCAGGGCCAATCCCCAATTTTTGCCCCAGATCCCGAAATGGCCCCCTCAAGGACTGAACTCACAACCCTGGGTTTAGCAAGCCAATGCTCAAACCACTGAGCTATCCCTTCCCCCTGGCTCCCTGGCCGAGATCCCCACGCTCTGTGCAGCACAGTGCAACTAGATGTGGGATTCTTCACTTGTTCTAATCTACTGTGCTGTGTGGCTGTTAAACAGCTGCTCCGTCCCACCCCAGAGGTGCCTGCATCTCAGTGCTGGGCAAAGGATCCCTGTATAAATAGCCCCTGTGCCCCACCCCAGAAGTGGCTTCATCTCAACCCCAGGGATGAACTGAGTGACTGGAATACAAGTGACTCTAGTCCTGGGAGTGACCAGGGCTGCTGGGCCTCTTGCCAGGGAGGTGGGCAAGAGATTGGGGCCCTGAGGTGGTGCAAAGCCGGGGCCGAGATTCTTCTGGCCGTGGGAGCCCAGTGACTCAATCAGTGCCCTGCTCCCAGCCAGCCCTCCCCATTCACCGATCCCTTCGTGCCAGCCATGTCGCTCTGAGGCGCAGTAGGTGCCTCTCGATAGGTCACCTACAATCACACGGTTTCTTTTCGCTGTCTCAACTGGGCAGCGGGTAATGAGAGGTGGATAACGGATTCTCCAGGCCAGGACTACAGACCTGCTCCCCCGCTGCGCCAGGGATGCCCCACTGGTCCCATCTCTGCCCCAAGAGCCTCCCCCTGCAGTCCCTGGCAGGGAAGGGATTGCCCCACTGCCAGCGCCCAGCAGGCCTATGTGTGACATGAGTTTGGGGGTCTCAACCCCGTCCCTAGGGGGATGGGTCCATGCTCTGACGGGGATTAGCTGACAGCCAAGGACTGGCCAAGAGTGCCCTCCCGGCCTTCTCGGGCAGGGCAAGGGGTGGAGTCCAGAGTGATCTGCTGTGGGGCCCAGGCCCTCAGTCTCTGGGGCTGGCAGCACTGCCCCAGCAATGAACTTCCCCCAGGGTCAGGGAGCAGCTGCCGGGTCCAAAGCATCCCAGCAAACACTGGCCATTCGGCACCAGCCAGGGGAAGGTCTCGCACCCAGGCCATTCTGGATCAGAAGCGTGTGTGGGGAGATGGGAGCTGAACACGGACCCCTCTCCAAACTCCCAGCAGCCCCCAGGGCCTCGTCCCTGCGATCCCTCTACCGCCATGGGCACAGGGACCCTCAGCCAGCCCCCCCATAGGGCCCAACAGTGGGGAACCCAGCCCCTTACCTGGCTGGTCCCTCCCATGGCCTTGACGCTGGCCCCAGTTCAGCCCCGTTCCCCCACTCTGCAGGGCTCTGGAGAAGCCTCCACTGGCAGCTTTGCAGCTGGCGCTCTGTGGCAGCTCCTGCCGAGGCCCCAGGGCCCAGGTCGGGCAGCGCTGCCCTCCCAGGGGGCTCGTTAGCCAGGGCCATGCAGAAGCCTAAGGCCCAAAGGCCAACCATGGCTCCCCAGCCGGGAGCGGGTTTCCTTGACACCTGGGTACCCCAGGGGGCCAGATCCTAAAGAGCAGGAGGGAAAGATGCAGAAAGAGGAGAGCTGTGCCCGGGGCCGTGGAGCGGGGGGATGGGACAGAGCGACGTTTAAACCAGAGGGGCGGAGGGCGCGCCCCATCTTCCTCAGAGCCCTGGGCTGGCCTGTGCCCCCTGGCCCCAGGGGTGGGGGCTGGAAAGTGACTTGCCTTGCCCCAGAGTGCCAAGGCCACTGGCTGTACCGGAGAGACAGGGCAGCTGCAGGAAACCGCCCCCCTCCCCCCCCCCCCCCCCGAGCTGGGCTCCGTGGGGCCAGGATTCAGGCCTGGGGAGCTTTGGGCCTTGTGGAAGGGACTCCAGCACTGGGGAAAGGGCCAGCTTGACTGCCCCAGAGCCCAAGGCTTGCGTCACACCCCCATCCCCCACGCCAACGGCCCTGCCCTGAAGGGACCCATCTAGGGGCAGAGCGGAGCTCAGGCTCTAGCCCCCGCGTGCCAGTCCCACAGCCGGCAGGCAACGCGGGTGCTGTCCCAACAGGAACTGGACTGAGCCCCTCTCCACAGCCACCACCCACTGTCAGACACTGCTCCCCTGGGACAGATTCGAACCCGTGCCCCAGAGAGGAGAGACGCCCCCTACCCCCGCCAGCCCAGAATATTATTATTCATCTTACATAGCACTGTCCAGCAAAGCACTTCCCAAAGGAGGTCAGTGTCATCATCCCCACTGTACACATGGGGAAACTGAGGCAGAGGGTAGGGAAGGGATTTGCTCAAGGTCACCCAGTGGCAGAGCCAGACATAGACCTCCAGTCTGCTGCATCCCAGTTCAGTGCTTTACCCACTAGGCCACACTGACTCCCTTGAATCATAGAATCATAGAATATCAGGGTTGGAAGGGACCTCAGGAGGTCATTTAGTCCAACCCCCTGCTCAAAGCAGGACCAATCCCCAATTAAATCATCCCAGCCAGGGCTTTGTCAAGCCTGACCTTAAAAACTTCTAAGGAAGGAGATTCTACCACCTCCCTAGGTAACGCATTCCAGTGTTTCACCACCCTCCTAGTGAAAAAGTTTTTCCTAATATCCAACCTAAACCTCCCCCACTGCAACTTGAGACCATTACTCCTTGTCCTGTCATCTTCTAAAAGAAGACTCTGTGGCCATAGCTCGGGAGCGGCTTTCCCTCCACGCACTGCCAGGGGAAGCCATGAGATGTTTAGTATTGTCTGTCCCAAGTGTGAGGAGGCACGAGCCACCCCGGGTCCCACACAGGTGCCTCTGTCCAGATGGCACGAAGGCCGAGTGGGCCCATCAGCTTTGGTGCCCCTCTTGCGCCCCAACATTCAGAAGTCACTAGTCAGGCCTCAAAATCATGAGATTTGCTTAAAAAATCACAAGATTTTAATATTTGTTTGCATTCTGGCGTGGCTGTGTTTGGGAGGTGCGAGGTCTGGGGCTTCTCCTCCACGCCGAGGGTGGGCACTTTATCTAACGAAAACGAAGATTCTTCGTTACTGATCCCATTCCAACTCACCCACTGCTGAGCTCACCATGCAATGATGGGCGTTGGCAACGCTGGCCATTTAAGGGTTAAAGTGTGACAGGGTGTTGGTCTACCCTGGCACTAGAAGGGCAGCAGGAAGAGCAGCAGCCCCACAATTGAGTTGCCTTGGAAATTTGGGGGTGTGTGTGGAACCCTTATGTTTTCACCCCTTGCAAAAAATTTTCAAAAGCCAAAAATGTCTATGTGTGTGTGTGTGTGGTTTTTTTCATCCCCTCCCATCCACTTTCCAGTGGCAAATGAGAAAAGGACAAAGGGCAGAGAAATGGGGGAGGGAGGGGTAATTTTTCAAAGGCTTTTTTTAAATTGCTCATCAAAAACCTGAAATGTTTAGAAAGAAGCAAATTTTTTCTTCAACACTGTCAAGAAAAAGGCCAATTTACCAACAAAAAAGCTCAGGCTTTAGTTAAAAAAGGAGCGAAAGAAGCAGGGCTGAAATAGGTACAGAATATAATGAAAGGAGGGGGGTGCTCCTATTTGCCCCCCCTTCACCTGCCCCAGTGTTACAAGAACAATGGGACGCTCTGTGAAAGCAAATGTCAAGGGAAGTTACATAGTTAGCCAGGGGAACTCACTGCCACTAGATGTCACTGACATTGCGAGCCTGGCAGGATTTAGACAAGGATGGTGGGGGTGTGGGAGCAAGGGTGTCAGGACAGAATTTAGAAAACAGGGCACAAGGCCACTGCTGACTGTCAGGATGAGGGAGATATGCCCCCGTCCCCCGAATGGCTAGGCAGCAGTTCTGCGGAAAAGGACCTAGGGGTGACAGTGGACGAGAAGCTGGATATGAGTCAGCAGTGTGCCCTTGTTGCCAAGGAGGCCAATGGCATTTTGGGATGTATAAGTAGGGGCATAGCGAGCAGATCGAGGGACGTGATCCTTCCCCTCTATTCGACATTGGTGAGGCCTCATCTGGAGTAATGTGTCCAGTTTTGGGCCCCACACTTCAAGAAGGATGTGGATAAATTGGAGAGAGTCCAGCGAAGGGCAACAAAAATGATTAGGGGACTGGAACACATGAGTTATGAGGAGAGGCTGAGGGAGCTGGGATTGTTTAGCCTGCAGAAGAGAAGAATGAGGGGGGATTTGATAGCTGCTTTCAACTACCTGAAAGGGGGTTCCAAAGAGGATGGCTCTAGACTGTTCTCAATGGTAGCAGATGACAGAACGAGGAGTAATGGTCTCAAGTTGCAGTGGGGGAGGTTTAGATTGGATATTAGGAAAAACTTTTTCACTAAGAGGGTGGTGAAACACTGGAATGCGTTACCTAGGGAGGTGGTAGAATCTCCTTCCTTAGAGGTTTTTAAGGTCAGGCTTGACAAAGCCCTGGCTGGGATGATTTAACTGGGAATTGGTCCTGCTTTGAGCAGGGGGTTGGACTAGATGACCTTCTGGGGTCCCTTCCAACCCTGATATTCTATGATTCTATGATTCTATGACTGGTTATGTCATCATTAGCCACTAGAGGGGGTTCTTGCACTTTCCTCTGAAGTCGCTGGTGCTGGGGTGGCTGGCCCCATTGATCTGATTTGGGGAAGGAGGCAGCAGGGAGAGGGCAGGGTACTGGGCTAGATGGGTCCTGTGACGCTAGCAGACCAGGTGCCAGCTCATGCCCAGGCCTCACTGAACACTGACAAATGCAGAGCTTGACCCAGCCTGTGTGTTAGCCGTGTTAAAACAGCTGCTGATCAGCGTGTGTGGAGTGTTTCAACTTGTGGAATTGCTTGCAGGATTGATCTCTCCCATAACCTCTGTAGCCCGTGGTATAAAGTCAGAATGAATGTTTGCATCATAAACTTCTGTAACTGCTCTACACCACTGAGTTTGCAAGGCAGCTTACGTCCACCTAACACTGCGTCTACACTAAAATTTGACTCCCGCTGATGTAACTCACCTGCTTTGCCGACTTAATCATGCCACTTCCCCCAGTCAGCGTAGTTAGGTCAATGCAGTGTCAGTGTACATACTGCGTTGCTTACATCGACTGTCCCGCAATGCCCCACACTGACAGTACAATCGATACCACACACCACAGACACAAAGAGCCAGGTGTACACACACACAAGTGCTGTAACTACTGTGGCGGCTGCATGCAGGGCGATTTGATTTTGTAGTGTAGCCGTGGCCTGTGTAACTCCCCCAACAGGGGAGAAGCATGAATTAGTGTAAAGTGCTGGGCCTGCCCATTGAAACCAAACGAGCCATTGCGAAACATCTTACTGATTGCCTCTGTTGTTAGATATTTCACTGCATGTGTGTGTGTTCTCCCTGTGTGCTGCCCCAGCTCTGTGCAGACAGCCAGCACAGCAGACCTTGAGTGAACCACCCAATGACCACAAGATCCGTTAAGGGACGAAGGCACCCGGCCAGGTTTATTGTTGACAAGGCATGCTAATAGCACCTGGCAGATTCTACGAGGATACTAAGACACGTATGCCTGTGACAATGGACACAGCTCAGTGAATGGCGGGACTTTCCATTGCCCCCTTGGCTGGACCAACACATTCTCTCAGAGATACCCTGATACAAACAAGCTGCCCCTCTGACTTAGATTCTGCCCTCTGACCTGGCTAGTTATTGTCCATTTTTTTTGGTACATGTTGGTTTGATTAAAACATTTGTATTTATTACGTTGCTATTTGACCTTATCTTTTAGGAGGGCTCAGTGTGTTCCTGTTATCCTTGGGGAATGTTTTTGTGCCATTCTTGATATCGTGGTTTTTGTACCACGCTTCTGGAATGTGTTTCTGTGAGTCCTTTGTGGCGAGCACTGTCCAGGACTGCGCGTTTCTGCACGATCAGCGCTGGGCTGGCCAGATTCTGGGAACGTGCAAGTGGGCAGGGCCTGATGTTTGCTCACAGCAGGGAGAGGGGATACTGGGCTGGATGGGCCCTGTAGGAACCAGCCAGGCTGAGTTTCCTGCAGGGCAGAGGGAGGTGAGTGGGCCTCGTTAGATGCAGCCTGGGGGGCTGGCTGTGGTGAGGGGGTCTTGGGCTTTTGGGGGGTTCTCTGCAACAAGCTGTCTCTGTGACTGATGCTGATCACACTACGCTGCCCCCTTCTTAAAGCCCAGCCCAGCCCAGCCCAGCAGCTGGAGCCCACCCAGTAATTAGGAAATGAGATTTAATTTCAGGCAACAAAATGCCACGAAAGTGGCGGGTGAGCCGGCTTTGGGCTGTGAGGTAAGATGATAAGCAGCATCACACGGGCTGGTTGGTTGCATAATTGTGAACTTGGCTCAGGCTGGTCGCCTTCCCCACCCCCGCCCAGCCCTGGAGGTTGGGGGCCGACTCTGGGGAGGGCTGGGGAACGAGATGCTGGGTCCCTGCCCGGGAGAAGGGGTTTGCGCTGGGCATCATTCTGGGATTGCTCAGCCCCCAGCATGGCCTGGCCCAGGGCAGGGACCCAGCAGTCCATACCCACAAGGGATGGGCAGGTTGGGGACAGGGCTAGCTCAGCCTGGGTTTGGTGAACTCTGATCTTTAGACAATATTTCCCCTAGGGCCCATTGGATGCACCCGTACTGCCTACAGGGGGCACTGCTGCTGCATGGGGGTATCACCCACCCGCATCTCCTGCCTCCCACTGCCCCACCCCAAATCACCCCCTGGCACCTCCACCCATGCACTGTATACAGCTTGCAGTTACTGTAAACCTCTCCCCCTCCCTGCTACCCCCACTGCCTCCCCCCAGCCCTGCTGTAAGCCCCCCAAGTCACCCCGCTCTGCCCCAAACAATCTCCCTCCAGCAGGGTCTGCATGCAGGTCTCTGCAGGATGAGCTCTTCTGCAAGCCTGGTGCAGCTTCACCTGTCCCTGGGTCCCAGCTCCGCTCTAGTCATGATCCCCCCAATCCAGGCCCAAAGGTCTTGGGGGCCCTGGCACAGCTGGCACTGGGAGACAGGGGCATCTTGGCACCCCATTCCCACCAGCCCCCAGGGCTGGGACCAGCACAGTGATCAGCTCCCCCAGGCCCACTGCATGGGCTGATGCATGCAGCCCTCTCCAGCTGCCCTCACCAGGGCCTGGGGCAGAGCATGGCAGAGCCAGGGCAGAGGGGCTGGGCCTGTCTGCTGGACCCACCCTCCCTCCTGGCACCGACCAGGCCCATGGCCAGCTGTCTCAGGCCTGCACCCCCCTCCTGCTTCTGGGGGCAGGCTGAGGGGTACAGTGTGTGTGGCTGGGGTGCCCCTTGCTCAAGGTGCAGGCCCGGGGTGCACACGGAGCCCCAGTGGCAGCCCAGCTGTAAGGGCAGCCATGGGGGGAGCTGGCGAGCCCACAGTCGGGCAGGTGTCTCCACCGGAGCTTTTTAATTCCGCGCCCCCAATTCGCCGCCCACCTGCCTGGCAGCCGCGCAGCAATTATCCAAATGGCTGTTAATTGCGGCTGATAATTCCCCACGGGGATCAGGGATGGAAAGCTCCGCAGCTGAGCAGATTGGGGCTGGGCCCAAGCAGCAGATCCCAGGTGCCAGGGTCTCTCACCCCGTCCACAGCAGGCACGCAGTGCTGGCCGTGCTGGTGTGCCCAGCAGGGAGACAGGAGCTGGCCCAGGGGGAGGGGAAACGGGGCCTGCTGGGCTCTACGGGACTGACCTGTGCCGGGGCACGTTCCCCAGCAGGCTGCGTGTGCAATTATTAGCAGGAGTATGGGGGGAGAGAAGGATGGGCAGAGCCAGGGGGGCTGGGAGGCAGGACTCCTGGGTTCTGTGCTGAGCTCTGGGAGGGGAGTAGGGTCATAATCATAGAGTCATAGAATCATAGAATATCAGGGTTGGAAGGGACCCCAGAAGGTCATCTAGTCCAACCCCCTGCTTGAAGCAGGACCAATTCCCAGTTAAATCATCCCAGCCAGGGCTTTGTCAAGCCTGACCTTAAAAACCTCTAAGGAAGGAGATTCTACCACCTCCCTAGGTAACGCATTCCAGTGTTTCACCACCCTCCTAGTGAAAAAGTTTTTCCTAATATCCAATCTAAACCTCCCCACTGCAACTTGGGTCTAGGGGTTAGATCAGGGGCTGGGAGGCAGGACTCCTGGGTTCCATGCCCAGCTCTGCCCCCAAATCCATGTGAGTCACTCCCGCTCTGGGTGCCTGTTATTGAGGTTTCGTGTCACATGGGTGCTGCTGGGCATTTTCCAAGCCCCCTGGGGGGCTGGGATCGTCTTTTGCCAAGCCTGGGGCACTCTGAGGCTGGCAGGTGCTGGGGAGCCATGGCAGGGTGAGATGGGTAGGGGCACAGGAGGGGTGCAATGCAGAGTCTGGGCTGCAGGGGGGCGCATAGGCTGAGAGTGTCTGACCTGGCTGGTCCCCTCCTGCTGCGGAGAGGAACTGCATTTTCTCCCTCTGCCTGTCTCCCACCCAGGGCAGCCCCCAGCTGGGCTGGGAAGCAGCTGCCTGCCCTCCCGTGAACCAGCCAGGGGCACTGGGCTTGAAGGGGTGCTAGCCTAACGTGGCCTAGGCCAGGCCCAGATGATCACAAACAGGGCGCGCCCAGCCAGGCCATCCCTGCGCCGAACCTGGCTCAGCCCAGGCCCCAACCCATGGCTACATGGCCAAGTCAGTGCCCTCCAGCCCCCGGCCCTCCCCAGCTGCCTGCAATAGCTGTGCTGCTCCCCCCCCTCCACCCCTCCCGCCCCAACTGGCCTGGCTGGGACACCGCAGGTCAGGGCGGGAGGGGTCACAGGCAACCAGAGCAGTGACTCTGTGCATCCCGAAAACCTCCCAGGACCAGGGTAAGCTGGGTTTGGTCCTTGGCACAGCACAGCTCACAGGCCTGAAGCCTCCTTCCCACCTCATGGGGTGCGTGACCATGTGTGGCTGGCTGAGTGCCCCCTGGGCACCAAGGGAGCAGGGGATGGGCTGGGAGAGGGCAGGAGGGGTCACAGCCTGCGAGCAGATTGAGAGGAGAAGTTAGACAACCCCAACCCTCATGAGTGATGGGTCTGATCCCCCACCACGGTCACCCCTGCTCTGGGCCCTGATCCCCCATAATACTCCTCCGGGACCTGGGGCAGGTCCTTGACCTGGCACTGGTCTCTCACTGTCTCCAGCTGGTGGGGGTGGGGTTGCTGAGGGCGCTAACCCCCATGCCCAGTGACTACAGAGGCAGGACGAGTCTCCGAGCTGAGCCGGGGGAGCAGGGTGCGGGAAGGGTAGGAGAATGGGGCTCTCTCACAGCCCCTCCTTGGCTCCTTTCACCCTCCAACAAGGAGGGGGGTGGGGACACTGCCACTGCACCCCCAGCTGTTGGCACAGGCTAGAGGGTGCCAGAGGGGAGCCCTGGCCTGGCTGGTGGGACGAGCCTACACAGCTGCTCACACAATGCAGGTGCCAGCCAGGGCCCCAAGGGCTGGGGGCCAGCAGCAGCCGGGGTGGCGGGACCCTGGGGCAGCTCTAGGCACAGGAGGATGGAGGAGGTGGGGGTTGGGGCAAAGGCCAAGCCCTAGAGGGGGACCAAGGAGGCAGGTGTTCTGTCCCACATCTGAGCGGGAAGCAGGGGCTAGTGGTTAGAGCAGGGGCTGGGACGCAGAGGGCTGGGTTCCAGCGCTGATTCTGGGAGGGGCAGGGGCTGGGTGGGTATGGTTCCCTGTGGGGCCAGCCTGGGGGCTGGGCCCTGGTGCTCGCTCAGTGCCTGTCCCAACCCCACACTTGATGGGGATCCCATAGCTAGCTTGGGGGAACTCCTGAGGCTCCCTCCTGGTCCCCCTGGCACACGGACCAGAGGCAGAACAAGGCACTAGGAGCAGGGGGACACAGGGAACTGTGGAGGTTCTGGGGCACGGCTGGGTGAGCCAGCACTGCACCAGCAGGGGGCGACCACAGGCCAGAGCAGAGCTGCCCCCAGGCCCTGGTCCAACAGTGAAAGGAGCAGCCACTGCCCCACCCTGCTCCTGGGTGCGGGGAGGCAGCGCTGGCCTGGTGACTTGGAGCCAGGACGCCTGGGACCTGCAGCAGGGCTGGAGGGGGAGTTGGGGAGATCCCGCTCCCTGGGCCCTCAGCCACCTGCCCCGCCCTGTGCCCTCCCTTCCCCTGCCTGTGAACAGCAGCAGAGACCTCGGCCAGCCTTTGGCAATGCACTTCATTGGCCCAGGCACATGCCCAGCAGGGCAGTAGCCGGGGGCAGGGCCAGCACTGACTTTGTGATAATGGGTGGGGGAGGGGCAGGGGCTCAGAGCTGCGAACAAACAAACTCTCCCCCTGCGCCCCCCACCCCCTGGAGGTCACTCCCAGTAAAGGAGGTCACTGCCTTTACCTGGGATCACTCCTGCCAGCGCTTGCCCCAGCACAGCCCGCCTGGCAGGCAAGAGGGAGAGGATCTCTAGGGCCCGTGGGATTCAGGGGGTGAGGCTTGGCTCAGGGCTTGATCAGACCCAAGGGGGCTGGAGCTGGCTGCCTCAGATGGAGCTGGGGCTCCAGGTGCCCAGGGCGTGGCTCTGATACCCAGGGAAAGGCAGTGGGGAGGTGTCTGCACTGGGCAGGGGCATTTGATCCAGGCCCATCAGGTGGCGAGCCCGCTCTGCCCTGCTGCTAGGGTGACCAGACAGCAAGTGTGAAAAATAGGGACAAGGGGTGGGGGGTAATAAGAGCCTAGATAAGAAAAAGCTCCGAATATCAGGACTCTCCCTATAAAATCGGGACATCTGGTCACTCTACCTGCTCCTGACCAACCCTGGACGCGCCTCCTACGCAGTCCTGGCTCCACCCCCACTTACTTGGGCACTCTGACTGCAACTCCTGCTAGGACCCCTCCCACCTTCGGGAGCCGAGGTCCCCACTGGGGGACAGGGCCAAGAGGCCAGGGTGCCAGGCTGTGATGGGAGGGGTGCAGGGACCAGGGCTGGGCCAGCACCCCAAGGCGGTGAATGGGGATGATATGGGGGCAGAAGGGGGGTTCTCTTTAATCCTTTGCAGACTGGACAGACACAGCTTGGGGCTCAGTGGCTGGGTCACAACCGCCCCAAAGCCAGATGGTGGTAGCAGCCTCTGCGTGCCCCGCATCACTAGCGGAGGGCTGACAGGAGGGGGAGGGGGAGGTGCTGTGCTTTGGGTCCCAGGCAGGGGAGGTAGGAATGGCTGAAGCTGGTAGATAATGGAGCCAGACTCTGCCCCTACCCCATCAGGGGCAGGGTGGCCACAGGGCACAAAGGGTGACAGCCCTAGAGGCTGTGCCAGAGGGAGGGAGCCTGGCCTGCCCTCTGCCCTAAAAGCCAAGGAGTCATTCCCCCCCCCCCCCAAGAACTGACACCGCAGCCAGGAGTAGGGGGGAAGGTGCCTTGTTGAGAAGAGGAGGTGGAGCTGGGGACAGCGAGCTGGAGCTGTGGGGGGCAGAGTCTCTGGGGGGAGGGGGCTGCCTCTAGGCCTCCTCGGGGTCTAGCTGGTTGAGGGTTTGGATGTCATCCAGGAAGCGCTTGGGGGTCAGGATGTGACTGGAACCTGGGGGAGAGAGAGGTGGTTGGCAGCGGTTGGCACAGTGGCGCGGGTATGAGGCTGGCATCACCATCACCCCCATTTTTGCAGCTGGACCCTGCTCTAGTGCAGGAGGGGAGGGACTCTCTCCTACCCCCTGTTGTTGTACCAATAAAATAAAAACCAGCAGGATCTTATTAAAGGGAAAAGGCAAAATGCCACATTTATTGTAAATATAATAAAGAAATATAAAACTCACACTGTCCTATCGTTACTTATTCCTTACTTAATTATATATATATCTATATATTCATTCATTCATTCATTCATTCATTCATACCAGTTCTGCATAGGGGTTTATAGTTACCAGCCTAGAGGTTGCTCGTGACAGGGTACTGGCCAGGTAACCTGTACACGAGAGTGGAGCCGAGTCCATGTCAGATGCGCATCCGATGCTCCTGAAGGGTAGTGGCAGAACTGGAGACTCAAAGTTCTCAGTCCTTAGTGTCCATTTTTATAGGAATTTCTTCCTATGCCAGTCCGTGGAATTTGCTTTGTCATATTGTTAGTCATGACTGCTCCAGGACGGCTGTCAGGTGCTCATCAGCTTTCTTCATCCTTTGAATTGGTCGGGTGGATCCCAGTTTGCCCTCCGGTGGGGTTCTCTGGTTGTCTCCACCTGGCGTCTTCTTCGGCCAATCGATGTTAAATTCCTAGGCTGGCACTTCCCTGTTTATTCAAAACCCACCATTCATTCACATACATTCCTTACTTTAATAAAAAAACCACATTTCTCATTTCACCGAGTATTGTTATTTTATTTGAGACTCCCTGTCTCTTGACATTCCTTCGGTATTGCCTTTCTTTTATTATACAAAGGTGTTATTTATTTGAGACTCCCCGTTTTTTTAACATTCCTGATCCAAACTATAGAAGGTGGGAGTCTCTATGTGACATTTCTATGAGCGCCGCTCCAATTCGCGGTTCTTCATGGGTGTTACAAACAAGCATGTCAATCTCCATTACAAAGTATCCGTTTGCAAAGTAGAGCCAATTGAACATAAAGTGAAGTTAGTTAAAAAGCATGTCAATCTCCATTACAATCAATGGAAAGCGCCAATACAGAGAAAGCAGAGTCAATTAAGCCGTTTAGTTTTACAAGCGTCCATCTTAATAACAAGTGAGAAAGTATCAATTCAGAGTCAATATGAGCGGTTTGGTTTTCCAAGCGTCCATCTTAATAACAAGTGAGAGAAAGTATCAATTTAGAGAAAGCAAAGCCAATTGAGTGGTTTGCAAGGTACGGTTTGCAAGCTTTAATACAGAATTGTAAATCAATATTGCAGATTTACAATTATGTCAAAAAGAAGAATTATAAATGCAGATTTAATAAATATTATAAATCAATATTGCAGGTTTACAATTTCTTATGAACAGAATCACAAATATTGGAATATGCCTACACTGTGGCCTGGCACCGCACCCCTCGTGCTGCTGTACCCTGCACAGCCAGGCAAGAATCCACGCGCTGACAGTGTTCCTCACCCTTGGGTCTTCGAGGGGTGTGTGCAGGGGGTGAGCCATATCCCTATGGGAGTTACTGGGGGTGTCTGACTGGGCCCCCACACATGGTCCCTGGGCAATGAGAGGCCTGGGGAGCCAGCGGCCAGGAGATCAGGTGGCTAGATACAGGCCTTGTGGGACAAGCACATCTGTTCCCAGACCCCTGGGTGCGGGAGGACAGAGGGTAGCATGGGCCCCCTGTGGGTGCTGGGCAGGCAGTTTTAGGGTCTCCCCCACCCAGGGGTCCCAACTGTCCCTGACCTGGGCATTCCAGCCACCCTTCCCCCCAGGACTCGCCCTACTCACCGATCACCACCTCCCACTTGCCCCTGGTGGCCGGGGTCAATTCGTAGGCGCAGCGCATCTCAGACATGGACACCCCACCCAGCACGTAGATGATGAGGCGCGGGCCCATCTGGTACTCAGTCGCTGGCTTGTTCTTGTGCCAATGCCTGAAGCAGGAGCTGGGGGAGAGAGGGGCAGTGTGGATACCAGGGGCTCGCTGAGGGAATGCCAGGTGTAGGGGTGGGCACTGCCCAAAGCGGGGGCTGGGGGGAGAGAGGGGCAGTGTGGATACTAGGGGCTCGCTGAGGGAATGCCGCATGGAAGGGCAGGGCCTGGAGGAGGTTGGGAGGCAGAAGGGAGTAGGGGAGGGTGGCACCTGCCCTGGGCTGGGGGTGCTGTCTAAAGCTCGTCCAGTCCCTTTCCTCTATCCTGGACCCTGGTGTGTTGAGGGACTGCTGGGGCGTGGGGGACACGGTAAGAGGGGTCCAGGGCTCCAGGCTCTTGGGCACCCCCTCCCCTGCAGAGGACAGGGCCCTGGCCATGCACTCCCAGGCACAGAGGCTCCCACACCCTGGGGTGTGTGTGTCAGGGCTCTGCTGTCCACAGCCCAGCCAGGCTCAGCCTTACCTGACAGCAGCCTGGGAGCTGGTGGTAGGGACCGGGTCTGACACGAAGGGCCACAGACTCTTGTCCAGTTTGTCCTCAAGGATGTCCTGGCAGGGGAGGACAGATCAGCAGGGGCCAAGCAGCAGGAACCTCTGACCTGGTGGCCAAGCCAGGCCCCATTGGGGCGGAGGGGCTGAGATGGCTCCTCACTCAATGATTGACAGTCCCTGGGGGGGAGCAGCCTGGGGCCCACTTTCCAGGGTGGGGCATGGGGAGCCAGCAAAGAGCACGCTGACTCCTCCAGTGATGCCCCCAACTCTCCACATCCCCCTCAGCTGCTCAGTGCCCTGCTGTGACCTGCCTACCCATCCACCGTTATGGGGAGGGCAGAGACCTCCTGCAGCCGGATCCAGGGCCCCTCACTTGGGGTGGGGGAGGCAGGGGGCTGCCCTCAGTGCCCCTTCCCTGCTGCGGGCAGATCCAGGCCCTGCCTCTTGCTCCATGAGGTGTGTCCCAGCCACGCAGGGGGCCCAGGCTATGATACATCCTAATGCCACATAATAGGGGCTTTTACATTAGTCCGCTGCTTTGACTTGTACAGGGAAGCTTAAGGCCTGCCAAGCTGTGGCTGGCGCAGAAGGGGGCGCCCCTGATTGGATTATGCATGGGACTGAGGTTACTGCAACTACCTGCCCCAAAATCCCACAGGAGGAACCATCACAATGCTGGAACAGGGGCCTGGGAGCCTCCCACCTCTGATCTGCCAGGGACAGGAGCTCTGGTCGGGGGGTTAATTCTTGGCCTGGAGGAGCCCCAAGCCAGTAGGTTGAAGGCAACTAAGTGTGCCCCCCACCCCCTTGAGGAGTGCCCCACAGGACTGGGTGATGAGGGGCTCAGCCCCCAGTAAGGGTGGGGGGAAGGAGTGACCATGTCACCTTTCACAAGCTAAGCAGGTTTGGGCCCAGGCAGTGCTTGGATAGGAGACCTCTAAGGAAAAGCCACTGGGTGCTGGGAGGTGCGAGTGAGTCAGCAGAGGGTGCTCTATGACCCCAGGGAGTGGGCGGGGGGCTCTGCAGGGGGTGCTCTCCCCGGTCAGTCAGTGACCAGTACTGTGCTGCAGGAGTTCATCCTTTAGATGAACGTCACACAGCTGCTCCTCACTGGAGGTTAGACCAAGGACCCTGCCAGCCATTCAGATTCCAGTGCCAGTCACGACAGTGTGCTGCCTGGATCCTCTGCACTTCCAGCCCCACACACTGATCACCTCCTGCCCTAGACTCTTGGGCAGCGCTGCTGGGCGGCTGTTAACAGCTGCCTGCCACTCCTTAGGAAGAATTCAGCCCTGGTGAGGAACCCCTGTATATACTGCCCATACCCCACCCCAGAGCTGGCAGCATCTCAGCACCGGGTAAGACAACTCCCCTGCACTCGTGTCTATGATTTAAGACCCCTAAGGATGGCAGCAGGAGAGGACTCGCTGATGAGCCCCTCACATGGCTAGAGCCCTGCGCAGATACAAAAATGTGGATGTGCATCAGCCTGCGATCCACAAGCCGCCTTTTACCTGTATCCGCATCCACACCGACAGCAGCTAGCGAGGGTGGGGAAGGGGTCTTGCAGGGAAGAGGCAGTGTGGAGGGGGCAGGGTCTCTAGGAGAAGGGGCAGCTTGGAGGGGGCGGGGTCTCAAGAAGGGGCAGTGTGGGGGCGGGGTCTTGAGGAGAAGGGGCAGTGTGGAGGGGGTGGGGGCTGGGGGGGGAAGGGGTTTCTCATCACGTGCCGCTCCTGGGGGGTCACGAGTGTACACGGCAGCAGCAGAGCATGTTGCATCACAGTGGGGTGGAGGGGTGGGGTGCCGGGCCCCACCCTCTCCAATCCCAAATCCTGCTGCTCAGGAGCTGGTGGGGACACTGGTGCTGCTCGAGCTGCTGGACAGGAAGCCGCGCGGTGGGGCGAGTGGGTGCCGGACAGCCCCAACTCCGACGTGTTGCCTAGCCACTGGCTGTGGGCCGGCGGCCCCGAGTGCCCTGCGTCCCCCGGGCTGCCTGAGCCAGATGCCGCGGGCCAGGCGCTGCTGGGGAGTACAGCCCTGCACGGTTGTATCTGCAGCCAATCCACTATCCGCAGAAATGGGGCACGGATATGCAGGGCTCTACACATGGCTGCCCCCAAACCACCCCCTTGGGCCCAGCCTGCCAGGTGTGACCCCAGTCCCCAAGGCCAGGAAGCAGATGTCCCGGTACCTCCATGATGTCCTTGAGCATGGGGATCCAGTGGGAGAGCTGGTAGCTGGACTCCAGCCGCGCTTTCCTCTTCGGTCGCAGCTGCCTGCTCTGGGGGAGGAAGGGAGAGGGGGTGAGAGGCAGCAGGGAGGAGGTGCGGGCTGGGAACGGGGGCAGACAGGGAGAGCGTGGCCTACCTGAGTCGCGCCAGCCAGGCTGGCAGGGGAGAGGCAGAGAAAACAGAATGGATCACTGAGTGAGAGAGAGAGAGAGAGAGAGAGAGACTGATGGGAGAACAGAGCTGCTTCCCCTCATTCGCCGCATGGCCACCCCAAGCAGTGGTCACCAGCTCCAGCTCGCTGGCGATCTGAGGTCCTGACTCCCAGTATCCTCTGCCAGGGCAGAAGAAGTCACCCCAGATGGGGAGTAACTCGGGGTCACCCTCCTATGGGGAGGGCGTCACCCCACTGTACAGGGACAGAGGCCACCTCTGTGCTGGGAGTAGGTCACTGCCATAGGGCGGCACCTCCAGGATGGCCTGGGCTCCCCTGTGCAGCACAGATCTGCCCCCTGGCATGAGTACAGCTGCTGCCCCCTGGCTCCAGTCCCTTACCCCAGGCGTGAGAGAGATGCCCAGGAACAGCATGTTGTGGATGATGTCTCTCTGCTGCTGGATGTTGGCATGCTGGATCAGCTTGGTGAGGTTCTCCTTGTCCACACCTGCACGGGGACAGACAGGTCAGCCCTAGCACCCCTGGGACGCACCCACAGCCCAGGCACACGAGTCCGTGGCCCCAGGAGTCCTAGTTCCCCGATCAAATCCTGAGATCCTGCTCTTCCCACCCCTCTCAGAGCTGGGGGTAAACCCAGGAGTCCTGGCTCCCAGGCCCCCTCTATCCCACTAGACCCCACTGCCCTCCCAGAGCTGAGCATAAAACCCAGGAGTCCTGGCTCCCAGAACCATCCGCTCTAACCCACTGAACCCCACACAGTTAATGATCGAATTTAGGTTCTTGCTGCTCCTCCCTCAACAGGTTCTCTCGGGCGCTGGGGTCAGGGGTCTCTCTAGTTCCCCCTGGCAGTGCAATGGGAGCCCCCGTCCCCCTGATCTGGGCTATTCCTATTCCTGCCTCTGCCACCTACTCCTGGCATGCTGCTCCATGCCTCAGTTTCCCCCGTGTAACATGGGGATAGTGCTTTCACCTGTGACAGGGAGGCTTGGCAAGAGCCTCAGGAATATCCCTGGGGGGACTCAACGGGAGTCACAGCAGCAGGGTGTGCACAGAGCAGGATTTTCCCTCCCCAGCGCCGCTATCAGCTCCTGAGAATAGCCCAGATCAGACTGGGGCTGCAGGCTGGAGCCAGCTCTGCTGCAGCAAGTAGCTCCGGTGGTTAACAAGCATGCTGTCAGTCTCTTCCCTGGGTAGATGGTTTGGGCAGCCAGGTGTGTGCCAGGCTCCCCTCTGGAGGCAGGCCTGTACTGCCAGCTGTGAGTTACAGAGCATCTGTGCCATGGGAGCCAGCTATCCCAGAGGGGGCCCCCCTGCCCGAGATTGGTAGCATTATCTCCCTTTTACAGATGTGGAAACTGAGGGGTAAATAGGGGAGGTGACTTGCCCAGAAGGGCTGTGGCCATTAATCCAGCCACACAGGGAATGCTATTGTTCTGCCAACCCCTCAGGATCTCCAAGGGTGTCTAGACCCCACCCCTCCCCCCGCCAGGATCTCCGAGCAGGTTCTAAATCACTCCTCCCTCCTTCTACTTCTCATGTGCTCCCCCGCGGCTCTGTCCCATGGCAAGGGCGTGGCCAGCACAGCTCGCTCACCTCTCCCATGCTGGGCTCGTATGCCTTGAACGCCTTGAGTTTGGCCAGCACAGCGTGCACCAAGTGGAAGTTATTTTCATGGTCCCTGCAGCAAAGACAAACCCTGTGGGTCAGAAACAGCTCCTCCCCCAGGGGCACATGCACTTCCTGTAGGAGGTAACCAGGTACCCTCGCCCTTTGGGCACACTCACTTCCTGTAGAGGATGGCTGGGTACTTCTCCATGGCACACTCACTTCCTATAGGGGATACCTGGGTACCCTTTCCCCTGGGCACACTCACTTCCTGTAGTGGATGGCTGGATACTCCTCCAGGGTTTCACACAATGTGGCAATCTGCTCTGCCAGATTCTCCATCTGCTTGTTCTTTTCGAAAAAGCGGTAGGGGCTGAACCAGTTGTGGAAGCTCTATGGCCTGTCCAGGGAGTACACCTTGGGGACAGGGGAGAGCAGAGATCAGACCCCAGTGCCAACTGCTTGCAGCCAGGCCAGCTGTGCCCCATAGACGCGCTGTTGGATCAGGCCAGCCTGGTGGAGCTGTAGCGAGCCCCTAGTGAGGAAGAGATCCCTTTGCCAGTGCCACTCCTGTTGTGGTAGAGGGATAGCGAGCCAGAGATTCATGTACCAGCCTGGGATAAAGATGCCCCAGGTTCAGGTCCTTACTTGGCTGCAGACTCCCAGGTGTCCTCAATGTTGGGGGAAGGGGCTTGGCGACGCTTCTCGTCTGGCGAAAGCCCCAGCATAGCCACGGGCAAACCCGGCATCAAGGCGCGTCTGCCGCTGTCGCTTATTTCACTGGCCGAACAGAACGAGCCATGGGGACAAAAGTGCTTGGACACCAATAAATAGTATCGGCCCATGAAGGGTTTGCTGGCGCAACGGGACGGGTGAGCCAGCATAGCCTCCTGACGGACACTCAGCTTCTACCAGCCAAAGCTTCTCTTGGCACAGCTGGCACCGGTACCCCGGATGAAATCAGCTAGAGTGGCGAAAGGACTGCTTTGCCAGCGTAACGGCACCTACCCAGGGGCTCTGCCACCACAGCTGCATCAGTTACAGGGGGATTTTTTCTCTCATGTCCCCGTAACAAACCCATACCAACAAAGCTTTTGTATGTAGACCAGGCTCATGTCTCTCTGTGCCTCAGTTTCCCCATCAATGCAATGGGGCTGACACCCCAGTCCTGCCCCTCAGGGGCAGGAGGGGGGAAATCCACTGATGACACAAGGAGGGGATGGGGTGGTTGGGTAAAGGGCAGGCGTGTAGAGTATCGGGCTGTCTTGCAGGCCTAGTATAAACCACCAGTAAGAGCTGGTAAAGCCAGGGAGGCAGGGCCCTCCTCCCCCATACATCTACCATCCCCACCAGGTGCAAGCCAGCGATTCCAGGTCTCACAGGGTGTGAGCAGCCAGCTAGTCCCTGCTGCCCTGTGCTGGCGTCAAACCCGGGGCCCTAGAAGGGAAAGGTTCCCCCGCCAAGCCACATGAACCACTAAGGGTGGGGTGTCGTACGTCACCATCCGCCGCGCGGACCTGCTCCTCCAAAGCCCGGCCACCCCTCACCCGGCTCTCGTAAGGCAGGAAGGCCATGTTGATCTCCTTGAGGGTTTTGATGACCTTGGTGATCCGTGACTTCCTCAGCTCCTTGAACAGAGGCTCAGGACAGGCTGCAAGGCAGAGGCAGTGGGTGGGAGTGACAGGCACAGGGCTCAGGACCCCCAGCACAGCACCAGCCCCCACGGACGGGGCCAGACCGGGCACAGCAGGGGCAGTAGTGCTGCACGCCTGTGGGGAACCTGGGCGAGCCAGCAGGGCCACACAGGAGTCAACGATGAGTCCAGCCCCCCCGAACCAGAGTCATGCCGGGTTCTTGCCTTCTGCAGCATCAGCAGCGAGGGGGAGCCACAATCTCTCCTACGCAGCCCCTGTCTCACACCCTGCCCTCAGCCCCCCGGCAGGGCTGAGTGACCAGAGTGTACAACATAGGATGATGCACAAGGAGGAACAGGGACTTGGGCTCCCCCTGCCGCTGTAATGGGGAGAAGCAGATCTGACCCTGACACACTGGGTATTCTGGTGCTGTCCCATCCCCCCACCGAGTTGGGACTGATGGAGCAATGCATGCTGGGAATGGTAGCCAGAGGCCTCCTTTCTGGGCACATGCTGCAGGTGTCTGTGAGCCGTGCTGGCTGGAGGCAGGCCCGTGGGGGAGAAGGGGGGGAAGGGATAGGTGGCGTCATAGAATCATAGAATATCAGGGTTGGAAGGGACCCCAGAAGGTCATCTAGTCCAACCCCCTGCTCGAAGCAGGACCAATTCCCAGTTAAATCATCTCAGCCAGGGCTTTGTCAAGCCTGACCTCATTCGGTCTGGCCTGCTGGGGCTGCATCCCCTGCAGGAGGGCAGAGCATAATCAGGGTGCTGCGCACTGGCCTGCCGGCAGAGAGAGTCTCCCCCACCCCCAGGCTCCAGTGTGCCGCTGTCCAGGCTCCCAGCTGGGGGATCCCCCGACCCCCGATACTCACGGCTGAGGAAGAAGACGTGAACTGCCTTGTAGTTGAAGGTGGGGGTGCCCTGGAAGTCATTGATCAAAGCCTGCACCAACTGCAAAGGGGGAAGAAAGGGTGTGTCAGCACCTGCCGAGGCCCCTCCCTGCTGCTCAAATGGCCCAGCCCATGCCCAGCCCCTGGGGACTCAGGGCCTAGCATGATGCCATCAGGAGGTGGGCTGGTTTTTACCCCCCTGGCTCTGGGCTCCCTCCCCACCTGGAGCAGGGCTTGTCCCCATGTGCCCGGGACATCCTTAGGGCCCAGTCATGTCTCTCGCTGCCACAGAAGTGTCCATGCCCGGCCACAGATGGGGCCTGGCATTGCCTTGCTGCTGAACTAAGTGGGCTCTGAGCAGTGCCCAGGGAACAGCCGGCCGAGCAGCAATCCCAGGCAACTACCATCAGGGCCCCCTCCCTCCCCGGGCGCCATGCTGGGCACCTGCAGCTTCGCCACGCCAGCTAGCCTGGCAGGGTGTTTGGAACCTGTTCAGACCCCTCGACCAGCCATTGTGACAGGTGAGAACCTGGCTGCCCTGTCCCAAGCCCCAGGCCCCAGCTTGCAGTCCTCTCCTACAGCGCTCCCTCCGCGGGCAGCCCCTGCGGGTTCTGGGCTTCACCCTGCTCTGCCAGCGCCCCCTGCCCCTGGTCTCCCTCCACTCACCTTGCTGCTGCAGATGCAGGAGCCTCCTCCCCAACAGCCCCTGCTCCCTGAGCCTCTGCCTCATCGAGTCTCCTTCGCTTTGAGTCTCAGCTGAGGTCGCCTCTCTCCGCCTGCTGCACCTGCCCATCCAATCCCCACAGGATTGCACTGCGGAGAGGTCTGGGGGACAGTCTGTGCCTCACGTGGCAAAGAACATGAAGCCCAGCTCCGGGGAAGCAGCCTCCTAGGGAGCCCCTACTGGCCCCATTCCCATCCTGACGTTGTGCTGCGCACAGAGAAATGGAACGAGGGGAGTCTCCGTGTTCCCCTAGGAAAGCCCTGTAGGCCATTGGCCCAACATCTCCACCACCTTCCTGCCGTGCCGAATGCTCCCTCTGCCGCACCGGCCTAACCCGCTGCTCCACATCCCCCGGCCCAGTCCATGCCGGGGGCTCAATAACCTGCCTGGCCAATGGTGCATACTGCCCCATGCTTGGCACTCTCCTGCTCCTCCTCCCACCCAGGCTGATTCACTGGTCCCAGTGGTCTGATCCGGTGTGTGTGTGTGGGGGAGATATGGGGCTAGCTGGACAAGCTGGGTCTGATCCAGCGCGGTGGGAAGGCAGACATACCCAAGCCTAGCTGGGGACGGATGATGGGCTAGACAGAGCAGGGATCTGATCCAGCCTGGAAAAGCTCAGGTTCCTAATGAATCTCAAGAGGCTGGAGGGGGAGGAGCATGATATATGGATACAGCATATCCCCAGGGGGACACCAGGGCAACAGGTTCGGCCTCCTTACCTTCCATTCTCTTTCCTTCTTCACGAGGACAACGCTGAGGATCTCTGCGAGGGAAAGAGACGGGGATTAGTGGTGGGGCTCAGACGGGACGGCTGTGCCCTGAGCCAGGACCCACTGGCTGGTGGAAGGACGCCTCGGGGAAGTGGCTCAGAGACTGCTCTCAGGCCAGATAGTGTTGTGCTCCTAGCAGAGCCCCCAGTCAGCGATCGTGGTGGGGTGACAGGCTAGATGGGCCATGGGTCTGATCCCCCTTCCTTTCTGCCAGGCTGGATACGAGCGCAGCTGAACTAAGGATCTGGCCCCGTGCAGGAAGAAAACAGATCCTGTCCAGCACCTCTTGACTGGAGGGGATCCAGGGACCCTCACTGTGTATGGGGGACAGCAACACAACAAAGACTTCAAATTCTGAGTCCTGCACATAGAACCCCTCCAAGGCATGCCCCACTCAGGGAACTGCTGGCCTGTCTCCTGGGCACCTTCCACAGCCCAGCTAAGCAATTAGATAGTCAGCTCTTCGGGCCAAGCACCATCTTTTTGTTGGTGATGACTGGCGCTCCTGGGCACCACTGTAATACACCTAATGAATAATGTACAACGCCTTGCAAAATGGGGCCTTGGTCCATGACTGGGACTCCTGGGTGCTACCATAATACATCTGTTTGTTTTACCCCTACGAAGCACCTGATTCTGGCTGGCCCCGTAGGGCAATAGCCCCGAGACCCTGACCTGTGCTCTCACTCTCACTCCCACTCCCGGTAGCTGGTGTGCGTGAGTGCACTGCCCAACACACTATGTTTCCCCCATAACTCAAGCAATGCCTCTCCCTACCCCACCTCTAGCCCATCAGGACTTGGCTGCTTGGTCCTAATGAGGCTCCAGGGGCTATTCTGCACCAGGACGCGCTGGCCTCCCTGCTGCTTTCCTGCAGTCCTTTACACCTGCGGCATGCGGACGCCCCGTTCACTGGGGCACGTGGGGCTCGAGTGCACGGTAAGGGGCTGGCAGCACAGACTGGATCTAGACATGGCGAAGGCAGACACAAACCTGCTTTCTCCACGCATTTCGACCCTGAACTGCAGCTACACCCCCCCCTCCCCACGCCAGCCCTGGACTGCCCCCACCAGCTGTGCCAGTGCCCCTCACTACTGACTGGAGCCCTTGCTATCCCAGCCCTGGCTCCCACCCACTCCCAGCTCCGCCAGTGCCCCTCACTCCTGTCCACAGCCCCCTGCTATGCCAGCCCTGATCTGTCCCCCACCAGCTCTGCCTCACTCCTGACCTGCAGCTATTCCAGTCCTGGGATCCCTGCCTCACGGCTCTGCAGATGCCCCTCACTCCTGACTGCAGCCCCCTGCTATCCCAGCCCTTTGCTTACCCCCCCCATTCCCAGCTCCACCAGTGCCCCTCACTCCTGACCCGCAGCTATTCCAGTCCTGGGTTCCCCCCCTCACAGCTCTCAGATGCCCTTCACTCCTGACCCGCAGCCCCCTGCTATTCCTGTTCAGAGACCCCTCTTGAACCAGGGCAGTATGGCCCACCCCAAGTATTCAGAAGTCACATGTCAGGCCCTCCTAATTGTGCGATTTAGTGAGGAAAAGCTAAGAGAAGAGCTAAGGGTTATTAGCACCACCGGCCGTCCTGAGCTGTGGGCCACTTTTGCTCTGTCCCAGTTCTGGGGGCAACCATGGAACATCAGAACTGAATCCACTTTGCAAGGGTCTTTTAAACCCCAGGTCTGTGGTCTGGATTTAGCCACAGGCCCCGTCCACTGCAGCCTGGGCTGGAGATTCAGCAGTGGGTTGGGCTTCTGAAGTAACAGAAGTGGGTTGGGCTTCTGAAGTGTAAGGCTTTACCTTGATCTCTCCTACATTACAGCTATAGCCTACGCCAGCTCTGTGTTGGGGCCGGGCAGAAGTGTACTGCTTTACTATGTTACGAAGTGGCTATGACGTCATTTTTCTCCTTGCGCGCAGCCGTTACCCGTTCTGACAGGCTGTTTATAATGCTAACTTTACTAGTTTTCAGAGGTTGTCGGGGGTCGGGGGGGGGGGGGAATGTGCAAGGTGGAAGTTTCGCCTAGTGCACAAAATATCCTTGCACTGGCCCTGGTGGGAGTCATCCTGATGGAAAGAGATGACGACGATGACGCCCCCACAAAATGCAGCTCCTATGGGAGGGGGCAGCCCTTGGGGGTGGGGCAGACAGCCTCCTCCCCTTCCTGGTGTGTGACAGGCAGGCGGGGGGGAGCTCTCTGCTCCGACTGACTCCTAATCCTCCCCGAGGGTGAGACACACCCAGGAGCACCCCTCCCAGGGCTCCCCAACTGGGCCCTGCCCCCCCAGACCCACACCCAACCAGACCCTGCCCCCGACCGGCTCCACACTCAGACCCCCCGGCTCCGCACTCACTCTTGCGCACCACCGCCTTCAGTCCGGACGGGGCCATCTCCGCCTCTTGCCACGTCCCCTCGAGCCCTGTGGGTAGAAGTAGGACTCAGCTGTGTGCGGGGTGGGGCTGGAGTCAGGACTCCTGGGTCCTGCCCCGGCTCTGCTCCTGTCCTTGGGCACGCCCTGGCCTCTCCCTGCCATGCTCTGGGGAGTGTCTGTGACGCTGGACGACGGCCCCTAGTGACGCTGAAATCAGTCACTGGTGGATGGGCCCGGCCCCCCCTTGTGTCACTGATGGACGGGCCCAGCCCCCCCAGTGACTGATTTCAGTATAAAGCAACTGGGGTGCTGGCGGGTCGATGTCTGCGAGGCTGAAGACGGCCGAACGCCGCAGCCCCCCACTTCTGGCGCTGCGAGGGCTGGGCCTGGGCACCAAGGGGCGGGCGCCCAGTGACAGGGCCACGCAGGTCCCCACTGAACCCCCACCTGGTCATGTGGGGCGCAGAGGGAGGCGGGGGCCTCGGGCAGGGTTAAAGCGAGGACTGGGTTGGGGTAGTGGGTCCTCAGCCCACTCCAGTCAGGGCCCCCCCAGTGAGCTGCAAGTCCCCCCTCCAACCAGTGTCCCCCCCTCAGCAGTGCCCCTCGCCCCCCCCTCCACGCACCTCCCCCCTCGGTCAGGCCCCTCGCCCACCTGCACCCAGCCCCCCTCAGCCAGGCCCCGTGTTGTACCCAGGAACAGGAGCAGGTCGAATGGACCTGGCTTTGCTAAAACTTTTTGTGTAGCCTGTTGGTGTACCCCCAGAAGACCTCTGCGTACCCCCAGGGGCACCCGTAACCCTGGTTGAGAACCACTGGGTTAGAGAAACGTGTGTGTGTGTGTGTGTGTCTAGGAATCAGGACTCCTGGGGTCTATCCTGACTGCGAGCGGAGTGGGGTCTAATGGTTAGAGCAGAGAGCTGGCAGGTAGGATTCCTGGGTTCTAGTCCAGGCGATGCAACTGATTCATTCTGTGACATGGTTTGTTCTGCCTTGTCCTCCTGTGACATGTGGAGCGCAAAGACCTGCCCCAGCCCTTCCCTTCCGGCTGGGTGGTGCAGGAATTAATGTCCATAGAGCCTGGGCTCTAAGAGCCTGGGCTCTAAGATCCTGGAGCAAAGCATCCTGGAGAAGGAATTAGTTCCCCAAGCTTGACTGGCTCCCTGCCCCATCCCTCCCTCCATTAATCAGAACGAATCCCTCATGGCAGAGCTGTTGTCTGGTTACCCGCAGTGCAGACCCAATTTATTGTGTCCTGGCTGCTGTTCAGCTCAGGTTAACAGCATGGTCTGTTTCTGTGAACTCCCCCAGAGCTTTCGAATGGAAGTGAGAGTCTTCTTCACATCCTGCTCTAAACTGTGAGTAGTGTCGCTCTGTGGCTGTTGAACAGCTGCTGCATTCCTACCCCAGAGGTGGCATCATTTCAGTGCTGGGTGGGTGATCCCTGTGTAGTGTTGTTGAGTGCTGTTGCACATCAGCTATGCTCCATCCAGAGCTGTCTGCATTTCAATGCCAGGTGAGTGATCCCTGTATTGTGATGTGGGGGGGGAGGGATAGCTCAGTGGTTTGAGCATTGACCTGCTAAACCTAGGGTTGTGAGTTCAATCCTTGAGGGGGAGCCATTTAGGGATCTGGGGCAAAAACTGGGGATTGTCGCTGCTTTGAGCAGGGGGTTGGACTAGATGATCTCCTGAGGTCCCTTCCAACCCTCATGTTCTATGATACGCTGCTGCGCTCCACCCCAGAGGTATTTGTATTTCAGTGCTGGGCGAGCAATCCATGTGTTGTTATGCAGCTACTACACTCCACTCCAGAAGTGGATGCAATTCAGTGCAGGGTGAATGAAAGTCCATGTCTCATTTTGCAAAGCATGGGTTCTCCAAGCAAGGGTGCTGTCTGTCCCATGTTCCTGCTCAATAGACTCTGGATTCTTAGCATCAGCGGAGCTACATTTTGAGCCGTGGTGGAACCAGGAGGCAGCTGGGTCATTGGTGGTTCCACCTTCAGTTATACCTATTGGCTTGAAAAGGCGCCACACGTATACCTAATGGCTGGTGAGGGGGGCAGTTGCCCCCCAGCCCACTATTAGCTCTGCCACTGATTCTTTTTAAATGTTCATTGCGCTGCTTCCACCAGCCACTTTGATTTCATTTCGTTTTACAGACCCAAGCAAAATGCAAGCGGCAACCTGGCCAGAAGCAGATCCATGTAATTGAACAGACTCATCCAATTACTGAGCCTTCCCAGAGCCAGGTGCTGCCCTCACGATACATCAAACCTAGAGGACCTGCTAGGCTCCCAGTAGATGTAGCCTAGAGCCAAACGCAGGCCAGGCAATGTGGCTTCGCCCATGGAGTTCAGGTCCAGGGATTCAGTAGGGAGTAAATGGCCAGCACTGGATGCTTCAGGTTTTGGTGCCCACCCAGAGACGGCTGGGGGCTGATTTTCAATTACACACCTGTGGCTGGCCCAGGCCAGCTGACTCCAGCTCCCGGGGCTCGGGCTAAGGGGCTGTTTAGCTGCGGTGTAGCCTTTGGGGCTCAGGCTGGAGCTTCGACTCTAGGACGATGCGAGGTGGGAGGTTCCCAGAGCTCGGGCTCCAGCCCAAGCCAGAACGTCTGCACCACAAATAAACAGCTGCTCAGCTCGAGCCCTGTGAGCCGGAGTCAGGTGGCCCGGGCCAGCCATGGGCATGTAACTGCAGTGTAGACACACCCTAAGTGCCCACAAGCCCCCTGGGAGCTGCGGGTATTTAGCACCTCTGAAATCTAGGCCCCTGGTGTCTCAAAGTTAGGGGCCATTCAAAATCTTCTTGCCAGTGTCTTCCTCCACCCCCCACTGCTCCTCGGACGTTCCTGTTAACTGCTGGAAATGGCCCACCTTGATTATCACTACAAAAGGTTTTCTCCCCCCCCCCGCTCTCCTGCTGGTAATAGCTCATCTTAAGTGATCCCTCTCCTTACAGTGTATATGATATCACCCATTTTTTCATGTTCTGGGTGTATATAAATCTCCTCACTGTATTTTCCACTGAATGCATCCGATAAAGTGAGCTGTAGCTCACGAAAGCTTATGCTCAGATAAATTGGTTAGTCTCTAAGGGTATGTCTACACTACGAAATTAGGTCGAATTTATAGAAGTCGGTTTTGTAGAAAGCGTTTTTATATAGTTGATTGTGTGTGTCCCCACACAAATGCTCTAAGTGCATGTAGTCGGTGGAATGTGTCCACAGTACCGAGGCAACCGTCGACTTCCGGAGCATTGCACTGTGGGTGGCTATCCCACAGTTCCCGCAGTCTCTGCCGCCCATTTGAATTCTGGGTAGAAATCCCAGTGCCTGATGGGGCTAAAACATTGTCACGGGTGGTTCTGGGTACATATCGTCAGGCCCCCGTTCCCTCCCTCCCTCCAGGAAAGCAAGGGCAGACAATCGTTTTGCGCCTTTTTTCTTGAGTTACCTGTGCAGACGCCATACCACGGCAAGCATGGAGCCCGCTCAGATCACTTTGGCAATTAGGAGCACATTAAACACCACACGCCTTATCCAGCAGTATATGCAGCACCAGAACCTGGCAAAGCGATACTGGACAAGTAGGCAACGTCAGCGTGGTGACATGAGTGATGAGGACATGGACACAGACTTCTCTCAAAGCACGGGCCCCGGCAATGTGGGCATCATGGTGCTAATGGGGCAGGTTCATGCGGTAGAATGCCGATTCTGGGCCTGAGAAACAAGCACAGACTCGTGGGACTGCATAGTGTTGCAGGTCTGGGATGATTCCCAGGGGTTGCGAAACTTTCGCATGCGTAAGGGCACTTTCATGGAACTTTGTGACTTGCTTTCCCCTGCTCTGAGGCACAAGAATACCAAGATGAGAGCAGCCCACACAGTTGAGAAGCAAGTGGCAATAGCCCTGTGGAAGCTTGCAACGCCAGACAGCTACCGGTCAGTCGGGAATCAATTTGGAGTGGGCAAATCTACCGTGGGGGCTGCTGGGATGCAAGTAGCCAACACAATCAAAGATCTGCTGATATCAAGGGTAGTGACCCTGGGAAATGTGCAGGTCATAGTGGATGGTTTTGCTGCAATGGGATTCCCTAACTGTGGTGGGGCCGTAGACGGAACCCATATCCCTATCTTGGCACCAGAGCACGAAGCCGGCGAGTACATAAACCACAAGGGGTACTTTTCAATAGTGCTACAAGCACTGGTGGATCACAAGGGACGTTTCACCAACACCAACGTGGGATGGCCGGGAAAGGTACACGACACTCACATCTTCAGGAACTCTGGTCTGTTTCAAAAGCTGCAGGAAGGGACTTTATTCCCAGACCAGAAAATAACTGTTGGGGCTTCATCGTGTGGACGGGTGCAGGGTTAAATCGATTTAACGCTGCTAAATTTGACCTCAACTCCTAGTGTGGACCAGGGCCTAGTGTGGTTGCAGTTCTACATCTTTATACCCGTGGAGCTTATTCCGCTTCTCCTATAGGAATAGCGATCCCAGGACTAGCACTCCTATACCAGCATAACTGCCTCAACACGAGGGTGCCTCACTTTAACTGTACTGGTCTAGCCAGTGGCTCAACCCTTCTATTTGATGCCTGGGCTTCTGACTCTGAAAACATGGTCGTCATCTTCTGTAACCTTGACATAACTCAAGCATAGCATGTGACATTACAGCAGGAGCTGCTGTTTATAAATGTAGTACCTTCCCCGCCAGTATTGTTGTCATTCCTGACTCACTCTCTCTCTCTCTCTCTCTCTCTCTCTCTCTTTTCAGGCTCTCTGTGAGGCTCTTGCTATGGGAAGGAGCAGCCTGGAGAAGAGCTGAAGCTTTCAAACTTCGTCAATATTTTTAAACTTGTAGATTCCCTACCATTGAGGTGTTGGGGTGTCCAGGTGGAAGGGGTGTCAGGGTGGAAGGACTGTCTAGCCTGTGTTATACAGGAAGTCAGACTTGATGGTCCAATGTCCCATTAAATTCTGCGAAATTATGTAACTGGAAAATGGCCCTTCCTGAGACCCTGCACTGGCCTCACCCGGCATCTCGCCAAGCCCAGACCGGCTGTATGTTCGCAGGCACGTTTCTTCCAAACCAGAAGTGGGAAACGTGATAGGCTGTGAGGCCAAGGCCAAGGGAACCATCGAGAGCTCAGCAGGGCTGGACGACCCTCAGGGCTTCGGGAAGAGAGGAAGGAGCAAACCCCTCCCTTATTAGGGAAAATGAGGGCCAGTGAAACATGCCCAGGGCTAGGGAATATAAACGCCAACTCAGGAAAGGTAAGGACACCATGAGGCAGGGTCTGATCCTGTGCAAGGAAGAGCTCTGCTCCAAGAACACAGCCTGTCTCAGTGAGTAGAGCAGTGCCATCAGCCTGTCTCGCAGTCAGGCAGTGCCCAGCCTCCAGATATGAGCTACAGACAACTCAGAGTCCTGGCAGCAAAGCTGAGAGAGAGCATCTCTCTCAACCCCTGTCCTGCGCTGCTCTCCAGATCCCCTCAGACACTGACGTTCCTCCTCTCCCATCTCAGCCAAATCCCAGGGGAATCTGTGCTCGGGGCCAGGCTGGGACAGAATCTGTCCTGCAGCTTTTGAGTCATGGGCACAAATCCACTTTCTGCTTAAAAAAGAATTCCAACTTTTCAGTGGCTGGGGCTGAGTCCCAAAGAGCTGAGCAGAAGGGCTGTGAGTTGCAGGCAGGTGGAGATGCTGAAGGGCTGCGAGCCCCAGACCCGGCGCAGACGCTGAAGGGCTGCGAGCCCTGGGCCCAGCCTAGAGGCTGAAGTGTTGCGAGCCCTAGGCCCAGCCTAGAGGGTGAAGGGCTGCGTGTCCCGGGCCCAGCCTAGAGGCTGAAGGGCTGCGAGCCCCGGGCCTGGTGCAGCTGTTGAAGGGCTGTGATCCTTGGGCCTGTTGCAGCCAGACATCCTGGGCCCTTTCCAGTGTATCAGCTGGGGGAGAGAAGAGGGGGTGCCACCTCAGTTTGGAAGGGAATTTGTTATTCAAAAGTATCTGCTCAAGATGAAGCAGTCATTGGATTAGGGTTGTTGGCTTGAGCTGCACAGCCTCAATTCTCCCTTCCTTTCTCCATCATCCCCAGGGCTACTGGCTCCGGCGTTGTCTCAAAATTAGGCAAATCATAGATTCATAGATTCCAGTGACAGAAGGGATCATCTAGTCTGGTCTTCTGGATAGCACAGGCCAGAGAGCTTCCCAAAAATAATCCCTAGAGCAGATCTTGTCGGAAAACACCCAATCTGGATTTTAAAATGGTCAGTGATAGAGAATCCATCACAATCCTTGGTAAATTATTCCAATGGTTAATTACCCTCACTGTCAATCATTTACACCTTTTTTCCAGTCTGAATTTGTTTAGCTTCAACTTCCATGTTATACCAATCGCCGGTAGATTGAAGAGCCCATTATTAAATATTTGTTCCCCATGTAGGTACTTGGAGACTGTAATCAAATCAACCCTTAACCTTCTCTTTGTTAAGATAAATAGATTGAGCTTCTTGCCTGCATCGCTATAAGTCATGTTTTCCAGTCCTTTAATCATGCTTGTGGCTCTTTTCTGAACCCTCCAATTTATAAACATCCTTTTTGAATTGTGGATACCACAACTGGACACAGTAGGGATCACACTGGTGCCACTATTGAGGTACAGTAACCTCTTTACTCCTACTCGAGATTCCCCTATTTAGGCATCCCAGGATCACTCTAGCTATTTTGGTCACTGTATCACACTGGGAGCTCATGTTCAACTACTTATTCACTTCTACCCCCAAATCTTTTTCAGAGTCACTGCTTCCCAGGATAGAGTCCCCCATCCTCTAACTAAGGCCTACAGGTTTTGTTCCTGGATGTATATGTTTACATTAGCCATATTAAAATTAGGGCTGTCAAGCAATTAAAAAAAATAATTGCGATTAACTGCACGATTCAAAAAATAAACCGTGCGATTCAAAAAAGAATTACGCGATTAATTGTGCTGTTAAACAACAATAGAATACCATTTCTTTTAAATATTTTTGGATGTTTACTACATTTTCAAATCTATTAATTTCAATTACAACACAGAATAAAGAGTGTACAGTGCTCACTGTATATTTATTTTTGATTATAAATAATTGAACTGTAAAAAACAAAAAAAAACTATTTTTCAATTCACCTCATACAAGTACTGTAGTGCAGTCTCTTTACCATGAAAGTTGAGCTTACAAATGTAGAATTATATATATATATATATATATAAAAATTGCGTTCAAAAATAAAACAATGTAAAACTTTAGAGCTTATAAATCCACTCAGTCCTACTTCTTGGTCAGCCAATCGCTCAGACAAACAAGGTTGGTTACAATTTGCAGAAAATAATGCTGCCTGCTTCTTGTTTACAATGACACCCGAAAGTGAGAACAGGTGTTCCCATGGCACTGTTGTCGCTGGCGTTGAAAGATATTTTTGTGCCAGATATGCTAAAGATTCATATGTCCCTTCATGTTGCAATCACCATTCCAGAGGACATGCTTCCATGCTGATGAGGGGCTCTGCTTTTGATAACAATCCAAAGCAGCGTGGACTGACACATGTTCATTTTCATCATCTGAGTCAGATGCCACCAGGAGGTTGATTTTCTTTTTTGGTGGTTTGGGTTCTGTAGTTTCTGTATCAGAGTGTTGCTCTTTTAAGGCTTCTAAAAGCATGCTCCATACCTTGTCCCTCTCAGATTTTGGAAGGCACTTCAGAATTTTAAACCTTGGGTCGAGTGCTGTAGCTATTTTTAGAAATCTCACATCGGTACCTTCTTTGCGTTTTGTCAAATCTGCAGTGAAATCTTAAAAAGAACATGTGCTGGGTCATCATCCGAGACTGCTATAACATGAAATATGTGCAGAATGTGGGTAAAACAGAGTAGGAAACATACAATTCTCCCCCCAAGGAGTCCAGTCACAAATGTAATTGATGCATTATTTTTTTAATGAGCATCATCAGCATGGAAGCATGTCCTCTGGAATGGTGGCTGAAGCATGAAGGGGAATATGAATGTTTAGCATATTTAGCATGTAAATACCTTGCAACGCTGGCTACAAAAGTTCCATGCCTTCTCACTTTCAGGTGACATTGTAAATAAGAAGCAGGCAGCAGTATCTCCCCTCAATGTAAACAAACTTGTTTGTCTGAGCGATTGGCAGAATAAGAAGTAGGTTAGGTAACCAAAAAAAATTTGCATTTGTAAGTTACACTTCGAGGTCTAGTGGGTATGAGTGGGGGCGCTGGGGGTGGGAGTCAGCACTCCTGGGTTCTATTCCTGGATCTGTGAGGGAGGGTTGTCTACTGTTTAGATCAGGAGATGGAGAGTCAGGACTCCTCCTGGCTTTGCAGCTGACTCCCTGTGTGACTGAGGGCAATTCCCCGCACCCCCCCCCCGTGCCTCAGTCATACGGGGATAATGACACCGACCCAGCTCCTGGGGGTTGAGGCTGGATTCATTCCAGGGTTTCTTCAGGTATGTTGGCAACAAGAAGAAAGCCAAGGAATGTGTGGGCCCCTTACTGAATGAGGGAGGCAACCTAGTGACAGAGGATGTGGAAAAAGCTAATGTACTCAATGCTTTTTTTGCCTCTGTTTTCACTAACAAGGTCAGCTCCCAGACTGCTGCGCTGGGCATCACAAAATGCGGAAGAGATGGCCAGCCCTCTGTGGAGATAGAGGCGGTTAGGGACTATTTAGAAAAGCTGGACGTGCACAAGTCCATGGGGCCGGACGAGTTGCATCCGAGAGTGCTGAAGGAATTGGCGGCTGTGATTGCAGAGCCACTGGCCATTATCTTTGAAAACTCGTGGCGAACCGGGGAAGTCCCGGATGACTGGAAAAAGGCTAATGTAGTGCCAATCTTTAAAAAAGGGAAGAAGGAAGATCCTGGGAACTACAGGCCAGTCAGCCTCACCTCAGTCCCTGGAAAAATCATGGAGCAGGTCCTCAAAGAATCAATCCTGAAGCACTTGCATGAGAGGAAAGTGATCAGGAACAGCCAGCATGGATTCACCAAGGGAAGGTCATGCCTGACTAATCTAATCGCCTTTTATGATGAGATTACTGGTTCTGTGGATGAAGGGAAAGCAGTGGATGTATTGTTTCTTGACTTTAGCAAAGCTTTTGACACGGTCTCCCATAGTATTCTTGTCAGCAAGTTAAGGAAGTATGGGCTGGATGAATGCACTATAAGGTGGGTAGAAAGCTGGCTAAATTGTCGGGCTCAACGGGTAGTGATCAATGGCTCCATGTCTAGTTGGCAGCCGGTATCAAGTGGAGTGCCCCAAGGGTCGGTCCTGGGGCCGGTTTTATTCAATATCTTCATAAATGATCTGGAGGATGGTGTGGATTGCACTCTCAGCAAATTTGCGGATGATACTAAACTGGGAGGAGTGGTAGATACGCTGGAGGGGAGGGATAGGATACAGAAGGACCTAGACCAATTGGAAGATTGGGCCAAAAGGAATCTGATGAGGTTCAATAAGGATAAGTGCAGGGTCCTGCACTTAGGACGGAAGAACCCAATGCACAGCTACAGACTAGGGACCGAATGGCTAGGCAGCAGTTCTGCGGAAAAGGACCTAGGGGTGACAGTGGACGAGAAGCTGGATATGAGTCAGCAGTGTGCCCTTGTTGCCAAGAAGGCCAATGGCATTTTGGGATGTATAAGTAGGGGCATAGCGAGCAGATCGAGGGACGTGATCCTTCCCCTCTATTCGACATTGGTGAGGCCTCATCTGGAGTACTGTGTCCAGTTTTGGGCCCCACACTTCAAGAAGGATGTGGATAAATTGGAGAGAGTCCAGCGAAGGGCAACAAAAATGATTAGGGGACTGGAACACATGAGTTATGAGGAGAGGCTGAGGGAGCTGGGATTGTTTAGCCTGCAGAAGAGAAGAATGAGGGGGGATTTGATAGCTGCTTTCAACTACCTGAAAGGGGGTTCCAAAGAGGATGGCTCTAGACTGTTCTCAATGGTAGCAGATGACAGAACGAGGAGTAATGGTCTAAAGTTGCAGTGGGGGAGGTTTAGATTGGATATTAGGAAAAACTTTTTCACTAAGAGGGTGGTGAAACACTGGAATGCGTTACCTAGGGAGGTGGTAGAATCTCCTTCCTTAAAGGTTTTTAAGGTCAGGCTTGACAAAGCCCTGGCTGGGATGATTTAACTGGGAATTGGTCCTGCTTTGAGCAGGGGGTTGGACTAGATGACCTTCTGGGGTCCCTTCCAACCCTGATATTCTATGATTCTATGATTCTATACAGCACCTCTGAGGGAGGTGCTAGGAAAGGGCAGGACATAAGTAACCAACAGACACTAATGGGATGCACCATGTGATTCTCTTTCTGTCCCTAGCGCATGTGACTGGACCCGAACACAGCCAATGCCTACCTGCTCTTGTCCCGGGATCAGCGGAGCGTGAGGGTGGGCAACAAGAGGCGGGACGTCCCCAGTAACCCCAAGCGGTTTGACACGTGCACCTGCATCCTGGGCCGGCAGCGGTTCACAGACGGGATGCACTACTGGGAGGTGGAAGTGGGGGACAAACCATGTTGGAGACTGGGGGTCTATAAGGAGTGTGTGAGCAGGCAGGGAATATTCACGCCCTCACCAGCGACTGGTTTCGGGACGGTGTGGCTGCACAATGGGGATGAGTATGCAGCGCTCACTTCCCCCCTGCCCGAGCTTATGCTGAGAGCGAAGCCTCGGCAGATTGGCATCCTCCTGGACTTTGAGGCCGGAGAGGTGTCCTTCTACAACGTGACTGGCAGCTGTCACATCTACACCTTCAGTGGCATCTTCTTGGAGCCCCTGTGGCCATACTTCTACCCGAGGGTGCGGGCAGGCAGCCTGAATGATGCCCCTCTGACCCTCCCACAGGGAACACAGCAGCCATGAGCCAGTCACAGCCGCCTTGGCACCTTGGGCTTTCAGGACTTACCAATGAAAGGCTTTCTTAACAACACATAATTCACCAGCGGAACTAACTGCCACAGGATATTGAGGGGGCCAAATGTCTAGTGGGATTCAAAAAAGGATGAGACATATATATGGATGATCCAAATATCACCAGCTAGAGAGGGCAGGAGACACCAGGACTATAAAACCATCTCCACAGGGCAGGAGCCAGCCACTGACTACAGGGGGGCACATTCCCCAAAGAGAAGGTTATTCCATAATTACACACTGCAGGGTCTCTGGTACCTTCCTCGAAGCCTCTGACTATGGAGACAGGATACCTGGCTTTCGGGCGCTGCAGTGAGCTAGCACAGCAAATCCTGTGCTCTCTGGGTGCTGTTAGAGCAAGAAATTGGTCACTGAAGCTGATAATCAGCCACAGAGCAGGAGCACTGATCCACGATAAATGCTCCCACACTGCTAGACCTTCCTGCACAGCCCCAGTAGGGGAGTCTCCATCCAGCATTGCCATTCCCCAGCACTGGAATGCAGAGTCAGCAGCATCTGCAGGGAGGCCCAGGGAGCAGGAGAGGGTGGGTGAGAGGACCTGAGGGCCTTGCTCAGTTTGCAAAGAATCCAGCTGCATCATCTTTCGTAGGTGGTGTGGCTGGTGGAGACCTTGGGTCTCTGGCATGTCATGCTCCTGGCTTAGCCGCTTGGTTCAAGGTAGAGCATTGCTGCCTGTGTCCTGTAACCTCCAGCAGCCAAGCTCCTTGGGGCAGCCATGGAAACATTGCCTTTGGCTACCCTTGTTTTAAAGGGCTCGGGGAGCATGGACACGAGGATGGAGTCGCGTGTCTGTAAAGGGCGGGGCCTGCCAACACGAGCGAGCCAGCTCCAATCGGCAATTCGCCTCTGACCTATTTCCCCTTCTAGTGAAATACCGAAGCCTTCCTTCCGCTGGATGCTTCTGAGCCCAGCCCAGCCCATGGGCCAGAGCTGTCCACAGCCCTGTGCGTGTTCTGTCCCTGGTCTCACCGACGGTGTGCGTCAGCACGCAAACCCAGTGCAGACTGCAAAGCCTGTTGGCCCATAAACTTCAGCTCTCTAGGTCATTTTCTCCCACCAATAAACCATGCATTCCAATAGCCTTGTATAAGCTGGCAAAGCATCCATTGTGATCTGAGAGCTGCTCACCCCCACCTTCTGGGGGAAGGGGGAGAGCTAGGAGATCCAGTCCAGCTGGAGCCGTGGTGCTCTCAGGACTCAGCACTCTCATGGGCCCTTCGTGGTGCATGTGTGATTCAGGGACTACTATGACTGTCTGAGGGAGCTGCCCATTCCCTAGCCCTGTGTGCACCTCTCTGTGATGGGACTTCACCCCAAGAAGCCAATGTGCTGCATGCAGCTAAATAGTCCAGCCCCCTTCCAGCCCCGGTAATGAAGGCAGAGTGAGAGGAATTTCACACACAGAGAACCCCCTAGACTGTTCCGAAGCTAGGCAGAGAGGGTGGGACAAGGGGGTCTCTGAGGCCTTCAGGCTGGGCCTAGCTCACTGCCATGCCCCTCTCAAGGAGTGGTTTTGTCTTCTTGACATATATTCACCCTAACCCAAATCATGACAGGTTTCAGAGTAGCAGCCATGTTAGTCTGTATTCGTAAAAAGAAAAGGCGTACTTCTGGCACCTTAGAGACTAACCAATTTATTTGAGCATAAGCATCCGATGAAGTGAGCTTTAGCTTATGCGCAAATAAATTGGTTAGTCTCTAAGGTGCCACAAGTCCTTTTCTTTTTCCTAACCCAAATGTATCCCATTGGCTTCAGGGAGTTCCAAGCTAGGACAAGTTCACCTTGATGTCTTTCTCCAGCGGGCGGATGGTTGCAGAATCTCTCCTGGGTTGCAGAATTGCTCCTAGCCAGGGCTGGCTTTGATGCAGCAGCCTGGGGATGGTGCCCCATCCTAGCTGGGCAGGGCTCATGCCCTCCTTGCCTGGCCAATCCCAACGGGCTCCCCTTGAATATGTCCAGGACGCGATGGCTGCAGCCCTGCAGCCGCTGTACAGCCATGGGCACAGTAGGCTTGTGTGTGGGTGTTCGTCTGGCTCAAGGGCTGGGGAGGGAGGAGGAGACCCGGGAAAGAGCAGCAGCAAGCCGTTCGCTGAGTAGACAGGACTGGGCTGGCAGCTCCAGGTGCATTCCCAGCTCCGCGGAGAGGGACGTCAAGGCTGGCTGGACTGATCCCTAGATCTAAATCCCTAGAGGGCAGGTGCGTGCAGGGGTCTGGACACAGAGAATGGCCGACACCCTGTTTCCTGGCAACTAATGGCCTGGGCCCTTCCCCCCTGCAAGGTGAGACCTAAGGGTTGGAGAACAAGGGAATCAGGTGCCCTCCTGGCCGGGGAAAGGGACAAAGCCCAGAGGAGGAGGGGCTGGAGGGAGTTTCAGTTTGGGGCTGGCTGGGACATGGAGTGAAGGGCAGACGTGGTTGTCTGGCTCACTGCCCCCCAAAATGGACCCAGCTGAAGGGTCCGGTTCTCGACACCTACAAGCTCTGTATTAGACCATGTTCCTGTCATCTAATAAACCTTCTGTTTTACTGCGGGAAGCAGCGCGGGGTGAGGGATGTGCTGGCCACGGCTTCCTGCAGCCCCCGTTGGCCTGCAGTGGGGAACTGCGGCCAGTGGGATCCGCGATTGGCCAAAGCTGTGGACGCGACAGGTAAACAAACTGGCCTGGCCCGCCAGGGGGCTTACCCTCGGGGGTTGCATGCCAAACGTTGCCGACCCCGGTGCTACAGCAATCTCCCGTACAGCAATGGCTGTTACAAGACAGCATAATTTAGAACAACCCAGAGTCTAAAGCTCAGGTGTATTTGAGGATCTGGGCCAGTACTTGGCTGTTTCTATAGTAATGACCCCTGAGCAAGCAGTGTAATGTACATGCTTATCTCTGAGCTTGTCCAGAGGCTGCATGTCCATCAGAGTGACTAGATGTCCTGATGTGTAATAAAAACACTTGGAGTCATAAAAAATCAACCCAGCCTACTTTACAGGGCCTGAGCCTTCTCTCCCTTACAGCATCTGAGCAGTAGGAGAATGGCTAATACGGGCCACTGTTATGGTTGTTGTATTCTATTTATAAAAGCATAATACTGGCCAGTATTATAGTTGCTGTATTCTGTTATAAAACAACAACAAAACATAGAAAAATAAAAAATACAATTTAACGTTTTGAATTAATTTGGGGAAAAGAATTTACAGGACAATACAAGAATTCAAAACATTTAAAACATTCCTTTCTTTCTCTCCAGTATTTTCGTCTCTTTTGTTCCAATTTTGGGTAGCGGGAGCGAGTAGTATAAGAGCCCTACCATCAATCAAACGTTAACCCCACCCCTTGACCCCGTAAGCCCTGCACACAGGTCACTGGAAGTCCCACCTCATGGGAGTATTACTTCCAGAGTCAAGGTGGACACATGTCCGGAAGCAAGGTGTGTCATGTGACCCCTGTAAGAACTCCTCCCACTCTCCTCTGCTGATCAGGATGGATTCTGCCCCCACAGGAACGCTTCGAGAGAAGATTTGACCAATCAGGGGGAGTTCCGGGGTTTGTGTGACCCCTCTAAGAACTCCTCCCACTGCCCTCTACCAATCAGCAGGGGTTTCAGCCGCTGGGGACCACCCCGAGAGGAGATTTGCCCAATTGGGGGGAATTCTGGGGCAGGGTGACCCGTCAGGAGGTGGCTCGTGTGACCCCTCTAAGAACTCCTCCCACCACCCTCTACCAATCGCGATGGGTTTTGGCCACAGAGGACAGCCCCAAAAGGAGATTCGACCAAAATAGGGTGGGTTCTGGGACGGGCTCAACCACCCAGAAGAGGGTCATGTGACCCCTCGAAGGACTCCTTCCAATGTCCTCTGCCAATCAGAGTGCAGAACCATCACCTCATAAGTCCCAGCGCTGGGAAGAGGAGGCCATCTCTTACCAAGAAGACGTGTTTTAGAAATTGTGGAAAGGCTGAGAGGAAACGTGGACTCCTTTACCACCCCTGTGAGAACTTCAGACTTTGTTTTAGCCCCGAGGACCTTTGGAGTTGTGTGGAGAAAGCGCTACAGCAGCGACAGTTCTGAAGAGGATGAGAGAGAAGCCAAGGGGATTCCTTTGGCCCAGCCATTGATGGATATGCCAGAATCCGAACCTGAAGCCCAACTGCTCATGAGACACCCCGATGAGCATGGTGGCCTCTCGTCATCCGCCACCCTGGAGGAGGAAGGCGATCATGGCTTGGGGGAGGCACTGGCAGACAAGGTGAATGGAAAAGACATAGCTCAGGTACATGAATGATTAAGAAGCGACGGTCGATGATTGGGTGTAATGAGGTTAGGAACCAGGGGTTGTGTAAATCTAAAAACAAGGAGTGGGAACTTACTCTTGTTTCTTGTCTGAAAATCTCTCGACAGCTTGACGATGCCTTTCCAGAGGACCCGGAGGCCCTGGACGGCGTTGCATCAAGCAGCGAAGGTGAACCAGGCCCGCCTTGTTTTTGCTCAACGCCGCTAGAAATTGTTGAAGATGACTCCGAGGAGGACGGCTACGAGGAGTTTAGGAGGAGGCTTGGCATGGAACTCGCTGAGCCAGTGCCACGTCACGAGCGTAAAAATGTTATGCGGACTATTGTACGCGTTGCTGTTTATGCTGTTCTTCATCACTGTCTTAGGGAAAAGCTTTTTGAAAATGGTGAGGGCTGTGTCATAGATGCCCCAGCCCAATGGCACCATGACTGTGTGACTTGGACTTCAATGGATAGAAACTGCAAGCTCTGGGGCCTGTGTGCTGAGCTATGTTTGGAAAGCTTATTGAACACTATTATTGCCATAGGTTATGTTATGCAACATCTGTGCCTAACCCAAGAACATTTAGCGCAAGGGGTGACCTTGAGAAATGCTGTGCAATTCAGTGGAGACCCTGACCTTGTTTTAAAGACAATGACCAAACTGGAAGATGCCTGCTTACAGCGTTACATTGACCGTCTGGTCCACACAAAAAGTGACAGAACCCTGCTTAAGAAACAGTCTATTTGTAAGAAATCTAAAAGGATTAATTGAGAGAATGATGAAGGGACAAACTTGCAATATAAAACTTGGCTGCTGTAGATTTTAAAAAATCGAATGAAAAGGGCTTTGTGATTATCTGTGTTTCTGTTAGAAGGTCTCTGGCCCTTAAGTGAGCTAAAAGTTTTAATGGAGCCTCTGGGTTTGTTTTCAAGAAGCTGTATGACTTTTAAATGAAAAAAAAAATGGTTTGTGAGAACCTAGGTCTTGTGTCTTTGTGTAAAAGAGACCCATTTACAGCAAAAAGCTGTGAAGTGGGAGGGGAACAAATCCTAAAAATGTGTTTACAGTGTAACCCTTCTGCCCATCAGAGTTGGCCACAACAGGGGCTGGATTCAGTATCTAGGAGTTCCCTCCCAGTAACACAATGCAAAACCGGGTCAAGCCCCCCACCAGCGGGGCACTGAAGCTCCCCTACGACAAGTTGAAATCACTGAATACTGTGTTAAGTAGTAGGGGGGCCTCAGAGCTGGGGCACCGTGAACCCAAAGTGACGTCAGCTCTGCAGTCTGTAACCAAACTCCTAATAGAATCAAAATTACCTCTGACATTACACAATGGAGAAAAAGTGCAATTGGTGTTTGGGGCCCTCAGAAGGGGGCTCACATCACTAGGCACAAACCTCCAAACTCTCTCAATTCACTGGGTTTTGGAATCCTTGTCCCTTGCCTAGCGAGTGCTACTTAGTTGATGGCGAGTCCCTCCGTCATAAAAGGCCAAGGACAGTTCTACTGTCCTTGATTCACATAATCAGGATAACGACACTTTATTCTTCCTGCCCCAATAACAGAGAAACTGGGGATCCCACAGCCGCCAAAGTGACCATTTGGGCTCCTGTGGGCTCATGCTAGGTGGGGTGAGTGTCCTGTGCAAACGAGATCAGCTCCTGAAGTCCTTTCCCACAACTCACCACCAGATGTCAGGGTAGAGCTCATCCTGCCTCTGCTTACAACACGAAAACAAAACAGGGATGGTTGAGACATGTGTTTGAGTACAATAGAGTTGACTCATCCTGTTCACACCCCCACTGAATAGCGAAGGTAACTGTGATTACTTACCCTTGTTGCTAGAGGGATAAATGTGATGGGTGTGCACCCATAGTAAGGGAGGCGGGTGGGTGAGTTCGGATTAATATGAAATGAAATAAAACCTCAGGAATTCGCAGATGCTATTGGACAGTTTAAATATAATCCCTGGAGTTGGTAGAGCACTACTGGACAGTGAAAATGACCCAGGAACTGGCAGAACTCTACTGGACAGTTTAAATATGACCCAGGAGTTGTTTGAATGCTATGGGTCACTCTTTCTAGCAATTCAAAGCCATTAAAAGTTTAAAATACTCTATTTACCCAAAAAACCCAAAACAACCAACCAAAAAGTCCCACCACACACACACACACACACACACACACACACACACACACACGGGTCTAACCCAAAACTGAAATGTTTGAAGGGTTCACAAATCTTCCCCATGCTTTAGAACAATCATTTGCTCGAAAGACAAATTTTTAAAAGCTGTGGGTGCTTATTATGGTTGTGATACAACCATTTTATTTCAACCCCCAACCCCAAAGTTTAAGCATGAAAGAAACATGTTTAAAAAACAAGCCCCAAAGACATTTACTGAGATCTGCAAAGGGTCCCCACTGGGAAATGGGTACAGTTACATTACAGATTGGTGATTTACTGTTTAATACTGTAAGAAGGCCCTACAGAAAAATGTATTTTAACTAAAAGGAAAAAAATGTGGCCAAAAGCAGCTCGGTTGTGCAGACAGCTTAATTTGTTGGATCATACTAAAGAAGTTCTGTATTAAAATCACAAATGAGTGTGATTCCCCATAGTTTAAATTCCAGGGTATTACTAATTAAGAGGTCTCTTGGGTTTTGGTACTGTTTCTCTCCCTCTCCGTGTGAAAGTTGCAAGCTGCTAATTGTGTTAGTACATCCTTGACAGAGTCTGTTCTCAAAGCAACACTTTGTAACAACAGAAACAGCACACAGAGACTCCCCGCCCTTTTGTTGTATTTATCTGGCTTTGTTAACAATTGTGCTTTAAAATAGAGATAGAGGATGTATGTGGATGGATGCTTGGTGTGGATAATAACTGAATGATCAGGGAGGTGCCAGCCTAAGAATCCAGTGTCCGTCGGCCAAAGAAGGCGTCAACCAGAGGACCCCCGGAGGGCAGACTGGAATCCACCCAACAGCCTCAAGGATGGGAGAACCGAAGAACAAGACGGAGCCGTCAGGAATGTGCCATCTGCTGATTGATTCAGCAACAGCATGATGAAGCAATTCCCATAGGCTGGCATAGCAATAAATTCCTATAAAAATGGACTCTAGAAATGGAAAACTTTGGGGTCTGATTCTGCAAACCAACTTCCAGGCGCGTCAGATGTGCATCTGACAAGGCCCTGCTCCCTCCTCGTGTCCAGGCCACCTGGCCAGTGGCTTGGCATGAGCAACTCTAAGGCTGGTAACTATGATAACAACCTTGCAGAACCTCTCTCTGTGTGCGTGTGTGTATGAATGAATGTGTGAATAAATATGAAATTGAATGGAATGTTATAGCTATAACTAACTGCTTACTATGATTCTTTCTGTATGCACAATAAATGTGGCATTTTGCCTTTTCCCTTTTAATAAGATCCTGCTGGTTTTTATTTTATTGGTATAACAAATTCCCCCACCCCAGATCACAAAAGGGAATGTTAGGGAGGGGTTCCTAATGTCCTTAAGTAGCTATTATTTGAGAGTTGTAGCAATCAAATCAACCTGCTAGCTCCTATTTTGAAGTCTGTTTAAAACAAAGGCTTAGGATGGTGTAAAAACCTCATGTATTTTGGAGACTCTTTCAACAGAAACTCTCTTGAATGGCTGCTGGACTGCAAAAGGAGCCATGCTCCCTGTTTTTAACTCTGAAAATATATATTCTATTCTATCACTCGTTGGCCATGCTGTCTTAGTAAATAATGGTGCCTATGTTTCTTGCAGTGTGATCTGTTTAGCATGGAACCAATCACTTTAAACTGCATTTCATCACCGGGCCAAGGTAAAAACCAGTTTAACTGTAGTTTTGCTTAATAACTTCAGGTATTACACAGGTTGGATAGGGATTTGGGGGTAATACTAACTAACATTTTTGCTTGTTCTTTAATCCAAAGGCCCAAACACATATGGGGGTGGGGGGGGGGGGCGTAACTTTCTGCAATTGGCTTTTAAATGCATGTGGGTTTATTGAAAAGTATTTTGTTGCAAACTGTGTTTTAAACTCTCACTCTCTCTCTCTCTCTGTGTAAAAAAATATAGGTGTTTTTTTTTTAAGTATATGGCTGCAAACTGATGGTAATGGTGTGTTTCTAATTAACAGGGTGCTTTTTTAATGTGCAAAATGTGTTTTAAACTGGATTTTAAAAGTTGATTTTAAAAGCAGTTTGGTTTTTATTTTGCAAACTGAGGTGCATTTAAAAAAAATGTTTGTGGGTTTGTTGTTTTTTGTTTTAAAGTGGTAGAAATAAACTCAAAACTCCTGTTTGTTGTACAGCCTGAAATGGATTATTTTATTTTAAAGCTCTGACTTTTTAAATAGAAAAACACCCTAATGAATATTTTATTTTTAAGTTTACAAGACAGTTTCGTGTGATTTATAATAATCATAATCATATTGTCTGCTCCACAGTACGGTCAAAACATGAGAGACCCTTAGACCAGAGGGTAAACAAGCTTAAAAGAAAAAGAAAAGCGACAGCTGAAAAGAAAAATTCACCAGATGGATGGATGAAGTCCAGTAAATATACTGTGTTTGGGAGGTTATGAGGTTTTGTATTTTAAGTAAATACATCGGTGTGGGTGAGAAAGATGGTAAAGTTAAGTTTTGTAATATGTCCCTTCCCCCCTAATCGGGAATGTGCAGTTCTCCTGACAATGCTGTAGTCAGAGCTACAGGGACACCTCCACCAGACCAGCCAAAGAACCAGAAATCTGCTTTGAGACCTTTAACAACTCAAAACAGCACAAGAGTGCAGATGAAGCATCAGGGCAGTCCAAACCTCAATTACGTCAAAGCCAAGGACAAAACAAAAGACTCTGGTGAAAACCAACCACGCAAACACAACACCAGTTCCTCAGCAGCCACCTCCACACCAAGCCCTGAGAAAACCGTGAGTGAAAACGCCCACCTACGATGCTTCGTTCAGAAGACTGAGGGACGCTGTATCCTCGGGGGTTCTAAAAGAACGGCATTCTAAAAAGGTTTGAGGAAAATATGATGCTTCGTTCAGAATACCAGTGAACGGTGTATCTTCAGGGGGTCTAAAAGACAGGAGGGCTGGAAAGCACATCAACAAAGCAAAAGCTTTGGTGGGTGACTTTTTGAAAAATACTTCAATTTTTGGCTCTGCGCAGGCGTGACTAGTCGTGGAAAGGGACCTGGGTAAAAGGGGTACCCTCAAGGATACACATCAGCTCAGGTGTAAACAAAAGGGGGGACAGCGCTTGGTGGACAAACAAATGGCTGCCAAAAAGTTCCAGGCCAGCATCGCTGTAAAAATTTTAAAAAGGGCTAAAGAGGTAATGGGGAGGGGGGACAAAAAGAGATGCCCTCGACTGGAGGCTCTCAAACTGGAATGTCTGAAAATGGGGAGGTGGAATCAGACTCTCACACAGAGTCTGGTTTAGAAAATTCCCCAGAGGGCTCTCTAGAATGATGGGTCCCCATTTCCTCCCGATGACCCTCACGGAGGCGCCTCGGAGTCTGACTCTCAAATAGCATCTGATGTAGATGGTCCCGTAGAGGAACCCCCAAGTAACCCTGAAAATGCAGAGGTGTGTATGGAGAGAGTGAGAAGTTGGCAACGTGAATTACCTAGATTTGGGGGGTCGGTGTATTGTGAGGAATTTCATTTTGTCAATCTTGAGCGAATAAATTCAGCTCAGCAGGTTGTTGAAGCCATACACAGGGGGATACAGTTAGTTCTCGATGACGTTAATGGTAGGGTAGGCCCTGATGATTATGTTCAGTTACATTTAGAGAGCCGTAATTGAACTAACCCGTTGTTTTCAGTCTGAAGAACTAGGGATGAGCTGTCTGCTGAGGATTTCTTCAATCAGACCTCAAAGCTGCCACAGAGCAATAGAGTTGCATGTCAATGGGACATTGCACCTCGTTGGGACAGTTTTAAAAAAACAGGGGTGGGGGCCGCTCATAGAGTTTTAAATTCTATCCTCAGTAGTCAAATCATCCATAAAAAAGAGACAATGTTTAGTAGACCTGACTTACACGGCTACCAATCTGTGTTTTGCGCATGGGCTCTTGACCGTCATGTCCGACCATAAACCTACGGACGCAGAATCATTAGCGGGGGCGAGAAAGTTGTATGAGAAACTGGGCTGGTCAGATCAAAAAAAGATTATGCTCAGTGACGTAGCAATGTCTGAACAGCATTTAGGAGTCAACACACAGGTGGTGCTGTATGCGGCGAAAGGGGCTTTTTTTAAATGGGCGGGGGGGCAGTTTACCCCAAGATTTATTTCATCCTGTTGCACGATGAGCATTACTATGGGGTTCTGGTTGTGAAAAAGTTGTTCGGAGCAAAAAAATATGGTGAGTTTTGCCCCATGGTGCACAGTCACGGCCACTCTCACAGGTACAGCTGCTGCCTCTGCTTGAGCGTAACCTGCTCAGACAGCGTGGACGTGCAGCTGAGGTGTCCTCGCTGTAGACTGTATTGTCAGTCCAGAGAGCGTTTAGACAGACACATCGACTGGGCATCGACAGAACAAGCTGAATGCCTGTCTAAAACGTTGTGCGATAAGGGTCAGTCTTACGTGGACAAGCGGCACAGACGTAAAGGGAGGCGCTGTAAGCAGGGTCAGGGTTTGATCGCTGGTGATGTAGACGGTCACCTCGGTTTTATGGACAGCCTTAGAAAGCCCGAATCCTCAGAAAAGTGTATTTGTTATGATTCCGAAATCACACAGGAGACTGGGTTGCACACTCCCAATTACATTTTTGCTATGTCCCTCAAGCCGGAAAAGTCCTGGGAATTTAAGGGTGATGAGTGTCTTTCTATGTTTGTTCAGACCTTTATTGGCAAAGAGTTCCGGGTCTACACGTTCCAGGCGCACAATTCCAAAGGTTACGATGCATACTTCATCATCATTAGACAGTTACTGAAGGAAAAGATGTGCCTAGAACTGATCACTCAGGGTAGTAAACTAATGTGTGTGGAAGTTAAGGCCCTGGGCATTCGTTTTATAGACTCTTTAAACTTCTTGCCCATGAAGCTTGGTTAGCTCCCGCAGGTGATGGGGTTTGAAGGGTGCAAAGGGTATTTTCCACATTTTTTGAACACTTTAGAAAATCAAAATGACGTGGGGCCTATGCCCGGTGTGGAGCACTATGGTGTAGAAAGCATGATGCCCAGGGAAAAAGCACAGTTTCTCGACTGGTAGCAGGCCCACAGGTAGGAGACGTTTGACTTGCAGAAAGAGCTCGTGTATTACTGTCAGCAGGATGTCAAAATTTTGAGACAGCTTTGTATCCTATACAGAAAAGAGATTATGAAAAAGATGGAGAAGGGAGATCTAGTTGAGAGAGAACCTGGTAAATTCACTGAGATAAAACTGTGTATAGATCCATTCTGGTACATAACACTAGCATCTGCCTGCATGGCTATGTACAGGTTTATGTTTTTGGAGCCTAACACGGTACCTCTCCTCCCTCCAGACAATGATCACAGGCAGAAAAAGATATTCGACCCGTCTATTCAGTGGCTGTTGTATACCTCTCACCAAGAAACTATACAAATAGGGCATGCTTTACAGGGTGGGGAACTACAGGTAGGCTCCTACTCTTTAGACGGTTATGCCAGTGTTGACAGGGTACACACAGCCTTAGAGTTTAACGGGTGTTCTTTTCCACGGTTGTGCCACCTGTCATTGTGAGAAAGCACAAAACCCTATGACGGGGACAACTTTTGGGTTTCCTTATTACAAGACGCAGCTCAAGACCGACTATCTGAAATAACTTGGTTTTGTAGTGAGGACTCTTTGGGAGCAAGAGTGGGAAGTGATGAAAGAAACAGACAGGGAGCTTGCAGGTATTTAAAATGAGCCCAGTTGCCCTAGCCTCTCGTGCCTAGGGATGCTCTTTTTGGGGGGAGGACAAACACTATCTGTCTATATTACAAACTTAACTCCAGGGAAGAAATCCACTATTATGATTTTACCAGCTTCTACCCTTTTGTAAAGAAAACCAAAGAATACCCTATCGGACACACCGATATAGTTTATGACAAATTTGGACCCCTTGCAAATTATTTTGGAATTGCAAAACTTAAAGTGTACCCCACACAAGGCTTCTTTTTCCCACTGTTACCTGTCAGAGTGGGTGGCAAGCTTATGTTCCCGCTATGCTGAACCTGTGCGGAAACCGAGCAGCGGGAGATGTGCATCCATACTGACAAGGAGAGGGCCATCCTGGGGACTTGGTGCACGGTGGAATTGAACGCGGCCATAACGAAGGGGTACGCGGTGGCAAAAATATATGAAATCTGGCTTTTTAATGAAAAATCTGATGAACTCTTTTCAGAGTACATCAAATGACACCTCCGCCAGAAACAAGAGGCTTCAGGGTATCCCAGCTGGTGCACAGACGAAGAAAAACAAAATAAGTACATGAACGATTTCTACCAGAAAGAAGGCGTGCGTTTGTGCCAACACGAGATCAGGTTTAACCCCGCTGAACGCCAAATCGCTAAACTCTTTCTAAATTCCCTAACGAGCGAGATCCCGCCAGATCAGCACATCACCGAGTTTGTGTCGGCAGACCCGAAAACATACGGGTATAAGCTGTCAGGAGGAAAGGCCTGTATGAAAGTCAAAGGTATTACCCTGAACTTGGCAAACTGTCAAAAGATCAACTTTGAGAGTTTGAAAGATCTAGTCCTGGACTATTGCACGGGCCTGCGAGAAAACACCTCAAAAAAGAGAGAGGTTCAGCAGCCCTCTATCGTAAGGAGCAAAAATCAGTGGTAAATAGAGACCAAAACCCTTAAGAAAACACAGAAAGTCATTTACAACAAGAGGGTCCTAGGAGAAGGCTTTAAAACCCTGCCCTACGGATTTTAGAATGGATATGAGGTGGAAACACCCCTTTTCTGCAATTCTCGCGGGCCCTAGCAACTGTGGGAAAAGTTACTTTATAAAAAAATGTGTTGGATAATGCCAAACAAAACATTGTCTGTTATGCCTGAGAATATTGGATAACATGGCTATAAAAAGCATGGCAAGATACACGTCAGGGCTTGTTGAAACACATTTTGAGCAAGGCTAGGCATGCCCAAGAATTTAAATGTATTTTTTACAAAATTCATCTCCATCCGGTCGTTTTGCACTGAGTCGTTAGATTACAATTTTAAAATCCAGTCAAAAGATAAACCCTTGCTCTGATGATGTAAGAAAAACACTGAGTGATAGCCGCAGGCGACAGAGCGGGGGTCTTGTAATTGTCTATTGTGAAACACAATGCCTGTGGCATTTTTGTTTAAACATTTCATAATGCTTTTAGGAAACAACATGCTCTTCGGGGGGTGCCCGTATGAGTCTAAAAACTCTCCACGGTTACGCTCCGCCAGACACAAGGCAAGCCAGTGTTCACCAGGTTGGTTGTGTGGATGCGCGATACAAACCTAGGGGTCTCTGAGACAGCTTGTCGCCAGGGAGCCAAATCACAAGGGAACACATCTAAGAAATTCTTTTTTGTGTAAGGCACCTTGATAAGACACATGAGAGCTGCACGGTGTCCATGTTCACATATGGTCAAGCAGAACGTCTCTCCTCTGATTTCTCTCTATGATGTTGTCAGAAACCCCATGCACGATCAGATTGATGGTGATGGTTAAAGCCTTCCCAAAACATATTTCTGCTCTCAGGTTCCCGGTTTTAATCAGGGAATAGTCATCGGTGCATTTCTGGTCGGGAGACAGGTCAAAGGCAAACAAGGTGTAACCCTGTGGAAACGCCTCACGGTCGATTAACAGAGAACGATCTGTCATGTGTTTACCAGTGTCTGTACCAGATTAATGTATTCTCTCACGCAGCATCCTGCCTCCAAGTCTGGTTGCAGAGGCTTGGTTGGTATCTGTTCACCATCCACATACAAGGCCACAAAATTAATATCATAATGTTTAAAATGAAAGGGATTTTTAGTGTAACTTCCACTCAAGGCATAAGACAAACCCTAGGACAAGCATTTTGGGTAACTGTCCCAAAAAACAGGTTCTCCTGGTTATTGACCCTGCTGCCCACGGGGATGCTAAACACTTTCATTCCCACACGGTCTACGGGATATTTAGCATTTGTGGTAAGCAGGGACTCCACGTGCCCCAGACGAACGCTCAGGGCCACCCGCACTTTCTTCACAAAAAGCGATGCTGATACAATGCCAATTTAAAGCCTTCGGCTGCATTGCCCATTAAACAGAAAGCGTCTTATCTGCGCGTCAGTTTAAATTTTCACATCCACTCCGTTCAACAAATGAGACGTATCTGTTCTGATCTGTCTTTATTTCAATGCTAATGGTATTGATGTGGTGTTTTCTGACAGGAACGTGATGAGGTTTATCGTAGGGGATGGTGACAAACTCATTGTTCCTTCCTCAGACAGGGACACAGTGTAACAGGGGAACAGAAAAGTCTCTCACAAACTGGTGTTCTACAATATCTGTTTACAGATACAGGGAATTAACTCCCCCTGTGATGTCTGCCCAGAAGGGGAATTTTTGGACGCTGCGCTTGGGGCCCAAACCTAGAATGTTGGCTAGCTCCCTGCTGGTAGAAAACATAAAAGTAAAATCAGCGGATTTAAAGCTAACTTTTCTACCCACAGGGTCATCGTTCATGACCACCTCAGGCGGTGGGGGATGACGAGCCACGGTACTGTTCATATGATCCAATCATTCGGGTATGGACGAGTAATAACCTCGTCGTAGGATAAAACTCTATGCCATATCTTCAAAGGTGATTTCAAAAGGGGTGTTCTCGCGGATAGTGTTCCAGCTGTGCGGGTGTTGTATTTCCACTAACCCCACCTTCCAGGCACCCGGGAGATCCAAGGGCTTAATTAGCTGTATTGTAAAGTTCGAGCTGGTGTTTTGAGGAAAAACTGCAGAGCTGGCATTGCTGGGCAAAGTCATTTAAAACCCGCTGTCGCTCATTTTTTGCTCCCTCAGTCTTTGCAGGAGGAATCTTTTTGTTTGTTTGTGTCTAAACGTCAGAATTGAGAAGCTTCCACCCAGCTGGTAAACTTATCCCCCGCCCCCCACAAACCATTTCACCAGTAGCTGCTTTTTTCTCCCTTTTCCTTTCTCCGCTAGAACTTTTTCGATCCTGCAAATCTTGTCTTGTTTGGGGTTTACTTTTTGTAAATCTTCAGGGTAAAAATATCCAGTAACTGTCTCACTCTCGTAATCTTTTAATCGGTATACAGGTCTCGGGCTCCTGGTTCAGGCTTCATCCACTATAAATATCTCATTGGTAAACGTCTGTTCACAACCTTTTTCAAAAGCTCCTTTGGTTTTAGATAGTCTCACGTGGTCGCCTTTTCTAAAAGGGGCAACAACCGGTTTTATTTTAAAACCGTTTCTATCAACCGGTTTCCATATCTTCAGAGAATTGGAAGGGTTAACATCGGCGGGTCTGGTACGTAGAGTTCTGTAAAAGCTCTGGTTGTAACTCTTCATAAAGTCAGGTAACAGGTCAATGTGGCGAAAGGCGTTATGGGCTGTAAAATATCGCCACATCCTCCACATCTTTTTCAAGTTCTGTTAAAATGGCTCCACAACCCCTGCTTTGACTTCATTATCAGTGACAAAAAGCGTTAACGCTGTGCCGTTTCAACGATCTGCTAAAAGGTTTGTTTCAAAATTCTTTCCACCGATTAGTTTGTCATTTTTGAGGCACGCGACCTTGGCTAAAAATAGCTTCCAAGGCCTTGGATTCCTCACCGCTCATCTTGTCTTTTAGGCCTAAGGCCCAGGCATATTTGGATAGAACGTCTGTCACTGTGAAGATGTATTTAAAACCGCTGTTGTGTTTGGAGAAGCGGTGCATACGGACCAAATCTGCCTGCCATTGCACGTCCACATCTGAAACAACGGTCCTGGTTCTTTTAAAACGTATTCGAGCTGGTTTGTGTAAAGCGTAAGCATCCTGGTGTGAAAGCCAAGCTCTGACCTGTCTTCTATTTAAAGTTTTAGGATGCTTTTTGGCCACTTGAAAAAGAAGATTGACCCCGTCAAAGCCCCCAGCTTTCCTGGGGGTTTAACAGATTTTCTTTAACAGAGCCGTCTGTGGAGACATGGCTGTTCCTGGGACCGTCTTTTACGAACACAAGTATGGAGGGGGACACGTTCATTCTGGCACATTTAAATAAGTTTTATTAATCGCCTGGTTTAACACAATCTTTTACAGCCACCTGAAACAAAGGACGCCATGATCCCTACCATGAGGGAGTCTGAGCTGGTTCATTCTTCCATTTTTGTCCTTTTCTGGATTTTCCTCTTGAGATCTGGGTCTCAGACAGGAGCAAAAACAGCTGATGCGCGATGGATTTACTCCCACAGGGCTACCGATGTGTAACTTCTCAAAGGCCTCTAGAAAGGCATCGTCGAGCTGTTGAGAGATTTTCAGACAAAAAACAGTGTAAGCACCCCACTGCCTGTTTTTAGATTATGTAATGCCAGGTCGATTCCTAACCCCATCACACCCCCATGATCGACTGTCGCTTCTTAATCATTCATTTACCTGAGCGCCATCTTTCCCGTTCACCTTGTGACTCCCCCAAGCCACAATCGCCTTCCAACTTTAGGGCCTGGACAATGAGAGGCTGTCACACTCATCGGGGTGCCTCACAAAGGTTTGGATTTTGGGGTCGGGTTCCGACGTATCCATCAACGGTTGAGTCAAAGGGCCCTCCTCGGAACTGTCACTGCCGTAGCGCTTTCTCCACACAACTCCAAAGGTCCTCGGAGCTAAAACAAAATCTGAAGGTCTCACGGGGGTGGTAAAGGAGTCCATGTTTCCTCTCAGCCTTTCCACAATTTCTAAAACATGTCTTCTTGGTGAGAGATGGCTTCCTCTGCCCAGCGCTGGGACTTATGGGGTGATGGTGCTGCACTCTGATTGGCAGAGGGCGTTGGGAGGAGTTCTTAGAGGGCTCACATGACCCTCTTCTGGACGGTTCACCCAATCCGAGAACCTGCCCCATTTTGGTCAAATCTCTTCTCGGGGCGGTCCTCTGCAGCCGAAACCCATCGCAATTGGTAGAAGGTGGTGGGAGGAGTTCTTAGAGGGGTCACACGAAGCACTTCCGGACGGGTCACCCCACCCTGGAACTCCCCCCAGTTGGTCAAATCTCCTCTCGGGGTGGTCCCCAGTGGCTGAAACCCCTCCTGATTGGTAGAGGGCGGTGGGAGGAATTCTTAGAGGGGTCACACAAACATCTTCCAGACAGATCACCCCACCCCGGAACTCCCCATGATTGGTCAAACCTCCTCTCGGGGTGGTCCCCAGTGGCTCAAACCCCTACTGATTGGTAGACGGTGGTGGGGGGTATTCTTAGAGGGGTCACACGAACCACTTCCAGACAGATCACCCCACCCCGGAACTCCCCATGATTGGTCAAACCTCCTCTCGGGGTGGTCCCCAGTGGCTCAAACCCCTACTGATTCGTAGACGGTGGTGGGGGGTATTCTTAGAGGGGTCACACGAACCACTTCCAGACAGGTCATCCTGCCCCGGAACTCCCCTTGATTGGTCAAATCTTCTCTTGGGGCGTTCCTATCAGGGCGAAACCCATCCCGATTGGTAGAGGACAATGGGAGGAGTTCTTAGAGGGGTCACATGACACACGTTGCTTCTGGTCATTTGTCTGCCTTGACCCTGGAAATAATACCTCATGGCTTGGGACTTCCAGTGACGGTGGGTAAGGCTTACGAGGGCCAAGGGTGGGGTTAACGTTTGATTGACGGTAGGGCCCTTATACTACTGGAGCGCCTTCTTCTGTTTCTCTCCCGCTTCATTCCCCAAGCACTCGGCCAGGACAGATATCATTTAGGACCTCAGTTGCCACCAGCTGGACAGAGGGACTTGGGTCTTTCTTGAGGAACTGGAGAGCTGAAATGACAGAGGACAACATGCTACTGTACAGACTGTCAAATCACAGCTAAGCGTGATCACAGAATCTTGAACTACCAGAGCTGAATGATCACATTGTAAAATGTGAAACTGGGCTCAGTCCTTCTATTGGGATGGAAAATACATGAGAGATGAATCTGCCTCACTTTTCATATTGTCACCTGTGCCTGAAATAGCTGGAGACTTACTATCTCTGAATACCACGCTACAGAAGCTCTCCAATACAAAGAAAGCTTTAGGTTCCTCCATTGGCTCCCTTCCATGCTCCCAACAAGTGGGGAGGCCCTGACTCGACCAGAAAGTCATCCACTCTGCTGTAAATGGAAGAAGGTCCATTGTTTCAATAGCTTCCACTTTTAAGTTTATTTTCCATCTCTATTCAGGAGCCACAGTCTGAGCTCCAATAACCCTGGAATTGAACATAGGCCAGGTCCAAGCTGGTTTGTGCAGGATGCAGGGCACCTACTGGAAGAAAAATTGCTGGTGGGAAATTTGGGGTAGCAGAAAGTGGCTACAATTTCTCCTCACCTGGGCAGTCCACAGAGAGCCAATAAAGCCCAAAGAGTGGATAGCACTGGCTGCGGAGGGGGCCTTGCCAGGACAACCAGGAGATGCACGGACTCACATCACACCCCCTGCAGCTGCCTCCTTCAGGGGAAATTAAAGCTGACTTTCTACTGGGCAAGACTGAATTTGTCCTTGGATGTGTGGCTGATGCACTTTGAACCAGTGGTATCGGTTACTGCTGCTTGTCAGCTAAATTCCTTTAGAACTCACGGATGAGCAGAACTTCAGCTGTATTTATTACTTACACATCAGCAGATGGTCCAGGTTCAGCCATTTCATACGCTGCCTGTCTGTGTGTTCCAGGATGATGCCTAAATACACAATGGAAAACAAACAACAACAATAAAACCTTCCCTTGTTGAGTGCAAAGTGATATTAGCAGCCCCTAGACAGGTCTTTGGCCTCTCCTACTGTGGACCTAAGGGTGAGCTGTGGGCAAGAGGATGCTACTGCAGTTTAGAGTCCACACTGAAGAGAATGAGAAAGACTTTTTTTTTAAGAATGTTTACACAAAACCCATTTGTTTTAAAGAGTCTGTGTTCCTCTTGCCACTGCTGTCAGTTATTGGAGACATACTATGGTAGTGTCTTGGTCTAGTGGTCTGATCAAAGGCCTGGGGCCAGGAATAAGTGAGTTCTAAGCAGGGATCCCACAAGGTGACTGACAGGTGGGACTTAGGCCACAATGCCTGCCTGTCTCACCTGGGTATGCTTGGGAGAAGAGGGCACACGGCCAAAGCGGAGGAACCTTTTGCCTCCTTGACAAGGTGGTGTGGCCAGGAACCTGAAAGAGCAGGTGCTGAGGGCAGGTGGGCTGCATGCCTCCCAATGATGAAGTAGTAGTGAAGAGCACTGAGCAACACTGTGGGTGGGTCTGCACTTTGAGCGGGGGGGATCACTCCCAGTTCAATGGAACAGGCCCACTCTAGCTCGGACAGCGCTCGCATACTAAAATTAGAATGTAGCTAAAGCAGCACGAGCAGTGGGAGGAGCTAGCCACCTTGAGAATCGACTTTGGGGTTTGGATGGGATCATACTTGGGGTGGTTAAACTTCCTCCTGCTCCTGCCATCGCAGCTACTCTCTATTTTTAGCACTCAGGGCTAGTGCGGGTATGTGTCATCAAGCTGGGAATTAGACCCCCAGCTCCAAGTGTAAACATGCCCTATGAGACAGTGTCCCAGCCTCTACTACTAAATGACTGCACCGTGCTTTCCCTGCAACAATCCCAAAGCACTTTATAGCAAGTCATGATTTTCTCCGACCACCACACTGGAAAGGTAGGGATATTAACATCCCCATTTATGTATGGGAAGCTGAGGCATAGAGAGATTAATGGCAGCTCAGTGCTGCACAGTGGGATTTTTTCTCTCTCCCTCAATGGGAATACCAAAAGGGACACTGGGCATCATCTCTCACCAGCTAACTTGGCTGCAACTGCCCGGATCTCTTCCCATCTGCTAAAGAAGTACATGATGGTGTTTTTGTACAAGTTCTCCAGCAGCTCGGCATTCTCTTTGGCCTAGAGGAAATCAGGGACACATGAGCTCTCTCTGGCTAGAAGTGCCCTTTGACTGCCAGCACATGCTTTTACGAGCCACAGGTAAATCAGAGAAAGAACAGGTGACTGGGTGGACGTGGGAAAAATGGGGATCTGTGGCAGATTTACATTTCCCATCACCCTCAGTCATATATCCCACTCTGACCGCTATTTCCATTACCCATCACACATTCCCCCCACACCTCTACACCACCACATACCACTCCAGTCAAGAATCTCAGACACTTCAACAGCTCACTCACAAGGTGTCTGCAAATGTCCACCTGGAGCTCTTCAGGCTTCAGCTCGGCTGTGCCATCAAGGTGTTCATTCACGGCAGTTTGGAGCCTCTTCAGTCCCAAAAAAGGGACACAGAGGTGAAACGTAGCTCTGCATTCCTGAAAAAAGGAAGCGTGTCACACCATTTAATTGTTCCCTACTGAGTGCTTTGGTCATTCAAAGGGAACTCATCTGCTTGACTGCTCATCTATTCCAGGATAAAAAGGGATTCATCTGGATGTAATTGGCAGAAAACATGCAGGAATGACTAATAGAGGGGAGAGCTTCCACTGCAACCTGGAGGTAGCATCAATGTCTTTTTGGAACAGATCTACCTACGAAAGCTGCTTCACCAGGTCTCTCTTCTGTTCTGGGGAGGCAGGGGCCTGGGGTGCAGAGACAGACAGGAAGAGAGAGCTGTCGGGCTCAGACCCATGACCTATCCTGGATTCTGGTGAGGCAGCCATGGACCAACCTGGCGGGAACTGACTCAGCAGGAGGGCAATGAACTGAGGGGGGAATTTGGACCTCCAGAGCAGGCAGGAATAGCAGAGCTCCCCTGTCATTGGGAGGAAGATTCCTTTGGCTTAGTAAATAAGTCACTCTCGGTCTTACCACTGAAACCCTGGGGTTCGGGTCTTGCAGGTGCAGCAGAAGTGTGACCCAGCTCTGTCGAACCTGCTCGGCGAAATAGCCCTTCCATTTTCTTTTGGTCAGGCGGGCCAGGATGCCAAATAGGACAAAGGACCATAAACGAAGAGCATCGTCCTCCTACAGCCAAGAAAGCCCCACAAGTTAGTAACTAAGGGACAATCACATCACGTACCTCGCACAGCCATCTCTTCTACGCTAAAGTTGAGGGATTCCAACTACAGCTAGTCGGGAACACTTTCATGAACTAATTTTTGTTTCGAATTTGCTGATTCATTAAACTATTTGAGCGACAGTTCCATTTTGATGAAATTCCTCCAGAAGCCAGGCAGGGGTCCTTAGAAACCTGCCTGCTGTATTGCCAGTGCACCCATTCAGCTCCCTGGAAGCCGATCTAGCAGGCTGACTGGGATCGTGGGCTTCCAAACCCCCAGCGTCTGGGACCCTGGCTCTCAAATTTGCAACTCCCTGGCACTTCTAGCTCCCACAGTTTCCTGGGTTCCCAGCACCGGGATAGTCTGAGAGCAGACTGCCCGGACCCAAGGCTTTCAATAGAGCTCGGCTAAGAAGAGGAATTCTGTTTCACAAAGAGTTTTGAAGTTTGGGGAGAGGGATTGCCACAAATAGGAACAAAACCAAAATTTGACATCTCAAAATTCTCTGCAAAATGGAATCATTCCAACCCTCTCACAAAAAAATGGTATAGAGCAGGCCCAACGCTCTCTATTGTACCTTGGAACCCCCTTTTCATGGTTATCTAGCTACCTAATCTAGTATTCAGACTTTCTTTGAGGTTCTCAGTGGCAAGAAAGAAGAACAGAAGGGGGAGACTGTGGGAGCAGGGATGTCATCCCCATCCTCCTAATGTTCTCCTCCTCCGTAAAACACCTCTCTTCCCTGGGGCCGAAACATCTCTTCACTCTGACATGAGCAATGCCCAGGGAGTAAATGGAGTCTAATCAAGATCGGTTGAACTGGGGCTGGAGAGTTCTGGTCACATACGTTGTCAAAGTAGGTCCGGATCTCTTGGGTGAGGTCTCTGAAGGAAGAACCTATGTCCTTCTCTTTCAGCTCCTTCAGGACTTTGGCCACTGCTTTCATGCTCTCGCCAATGACTTCAGAACTGAAAGGGTCACTTAAGGCCCTGATCAGGATGACCATAAGAAACTTCTTGTGCTTTTTCAGCTGGACAAACATACGACATTAAAGAACACTGATCACTGATCACACTTCTAATACATTTTCTTTAGCAGTTATGAAGCTGTGGGAATTTCATCTCCCCCTCCCACCCCCCCATTCCTCCTCCCACCCCCCCATCCCCTAAATATACCTATAGCTATATTTCAGACCAGGTTTGAGCTACAATGAGCCAAACTTGGTGCCATAATACACCTGTGTCATCCTATTATTAGATTCCTAGTTACTTAGATTCCAAGGCCAAAAGAAACCCTTGTGATTATCCAGTCTGACCTCCTGCATAACATTGAACTTCCCCGAAATAGTCTCTGTTGGAACTAGAGTGTATCTTTTAGAAAAACGTTCAATCTTGATTTTAAAATTGCTAGTGACAGAGAATCCACTACAACCCTTGGTAAATTGTTCCAATGGTTAATTAAAATTACCATTAAAAATCAATGCCTTATTACCAGTCTGAATTAGTCTAGCTTCCTTTTCCCCCATTGAATCTTCTTATACCTTTGTTTGCTAATGGGAAGAACCCATTCTCAAAATGTGTTCCCCATGTGAGTAGTTCTAGACTGTCCTCAAGTCACTCCTTAACCTTCTCTTTGTACAGCTAAATAGATTGAGCTCCTTGAGTCTATCACTAGCGGTATCCTTGCCAATCCTTTGAGAATTCTTGGGACTCTTCTCTGAATCCTCTCTAATTTATCAGCATCCTTCTTGAATTGTGGACACCTGATCTGGACACAGCATTCCAGCAGTGCTCACATGAGTGTCATATTCAGAGGGAAAAGAACTTCTTTACTCTTAGTCAAGATTCCTCTCTTTATGCCTCTAAGGATCATTTCAGCCCTTTTGGCCACAACTTTGCATTGGGACACCTTATGTTCAACTGATTCTCTGCCATGACTCAAGTGGTTTTCAGCATCATTGCTTTTTGGGATAGAGTCTCTCATCCTGTAAGTATGGCCTGCGTTTGTTTTTTTTTGTTCCTAGATGGAGACATTTACACATGGTCATATTAAAGTGTACAGATTGTTTGCTTATGCCCAACTTAGCAAAGGATTTAGCTTGCTCTGTATTGACTGCAAAGAGGTTACTCGGGTATGTGAGAGAGCAGAATTTGGCCTAGTGCATTGTGTGCAGCTTCTGTAAACTCCGAACAACTATTTTCCTTGGTTTCTCTAATTATGCTGCATTCTAGTCAGTATTCTCTCTTACCTTCTCAGGCACCCCATAGACTAAATTTCCCAGGCCTCTTACAGCCATCTGCCGGACAATGCTGTTCCTGTCATGTGACTTTTCTTCCAAGATGTGTAAGACTGGCTTAAGGAACTTCTTCTCCCTGAGCATGGGATCACTCATTAGCTGAAAGAAAATCAACCTGTCCATTAGCCCCAATATGATCATTAAGATTGGGAATAGAATTTGAGCAGACATGTCATACACTAAAAACAACAAGGAGTCCTCCTACAGCCCCAGTCTTGAGGATACAGACAAATATGGCTACCCCTCTGATACTTGGCACATAATACACTGTAACACAAATGAGAAATTCCACACAAATAAGAAAGGTCTACAAAACATGGAGCTTTCCTTTTGGGCACTAGAATAGGGATCCACTCACCTCTTGAGAGCCTCTTAGTGGCTGGGTATGGTATCACAGTCCTTTTCTCACCCCTGGTGCACCCTGCCAGCCGTCCTCAGTGCGTCTTCTGTGGCTCAGGCCTCTGGCTGAGTCCCAAAGTCCAAAGGAACCCCTTCTGGCGTAGTCAAGAACAGTCCCATTGTCCTCACTAGGGTCTCCAGCCCCAACTCTGGGTCCTTTACATTCTGCCCTTTGTTCAAGCTCTCCATTAGCATTGTCCCCTCCATGGGGCTTATGCCACTGTTGGTGGTAGGGGAACCTGGGCCTGCCCCTAACTCTGGGTTCCAAACCATGGATCCTATAAACAGGAGCTAGGCACTGCTTGATTTCAGGTCATTGTCGCTTCTTCCTACCGGCCACTTTTAGCTTCACCCTCACCTCAGGGTTAAAGTTCTTCGGGACTCTCTTCCTGAAAACCCAGCTTCAGTAAAGGCTGCCAGAATCAAACTCTGGCTGTCCCCTGAATTTCTGTGGCCAGAGAGCAGCGCCCTTTCTTGCCCCTCCAGTTCCTGCCAGGAACTGACCTGCTAAAGCCCTTCAGCTCCTTTTAACCAAGCCTGATGGGCTCGGATTGGCTGCTTTCATGAGGCCTCTCTAGACAGACCCAGACTGGGGGCTCTTTTCCTGGGGCAGGGTGTAGTAGGACCATGGGGCCTCTTGTAAGGAGCCTTAAAGCCCAGGTACAGCCCATCACGGGCACAGAGAGGTTGTTTTTCTTAGAACCAGATAAGCCCCGAAGATAGTTGCTTAGCATAAGTGGGAAATATGATGCAGATTTTGGAGGAGGACTGTGGAAAGGGAGGATGCTCCAGCAGGTATCCCCACACTAGCCTAGGACTTAGGAGACCCAGGTTCCATTTCCTGCTCCCTCAAAGACTTCCTGTGTGACCTTGGGCAAGTCACTTAGCCCTTCTGTGCATCAGTTCCCTGCCTGTAAAATAGGAAACATAGTCCTTCCCTACCTCGCAGGAGTGTGGTGGGGATACAGACATTAAAGAGTTTAGAGGTACTCCGATACTAGAGTAATGAGAACCTAAGATAGACATTAATGTAGTTGTAGGTTGCTTGGTTGGTAGTATTAGGACACTAGGTTCATTCAGAAGATGTGCTGAGCTAAACCAAAATCAGGAGCTGTTGGTTAGGATCAGCACTAGGACTTGGCAGAAGAGGTCCAGTCATCCAAACTCTGTCCGTATCTCTCTCAGCCAGCACCTGTGGTTGTGTAGCTAGTATAGGCAATGACGGCAATAAAAACCACAGAGAGAGAGAGAAGGACTCAGAAAGGTATCGTGAAGTTCCTGGTGAGGTTTCCATATAAAGGAGGACCTATTCTACTGTCTAAAATGACAATTACTCCTATGAACTGAACTGTAGAACTCCCGAAAGAAAGGCAGACAACAGTCTAATGGTGAAACTGCTCTTCAGAGCCCTGTGTCTTACCTGGGCAAGGAAAGCTGTGCTGGTGACTCGGTGGTTTTCTGAGGGGGAATTCACCCAGGGGAGGAGGCTCTGTATGATCTCAGGTGTTATGAGTCCAGATCTTAGCAGAAGCCTGGAAGACAAAAGAAACCGCTCATGGGCTAGATTGCACACTTCAAAAAATCAGCTGCTCTGAGCATACAGCTCTGATATCTAGGAGTGGGAGCTGTGTGTTTCCACCCAGGACACCCTCGCACCCCCCGCCCACAAAGCTATAAATGGGAGGTTCCCTCTCAGCCACTCTATTGGCTACTCATTCCCAAGGATAAAATGATGCCTCCTAGATCTCTTACCTCACCAGCAGACACACTCCCTCATGGTGTGTCTTGGGGTTTTCCACAAGAGTCCAAGTCCTCTGCTTCCTGAGCTCTCTCACCAGTCTCTCATTCCCACCCTTGAAAAGCACAGATTCTAATGCTTTGATAGAAAGCCTGGGGAAAGAGAGGCACAGAACTGCAGCAATCAGGAGGAAGGTGCAGCTTGAACAGAGAGTCAGGAAGCCCCGGTTACTTCTCAGGTCTGCTGTTCAATCGACAGTTCATCCATTGGCAATGTCCTGGACACCAGTGTCCCTGGAAGGACTTGATGCTGGGAGGTAAGTTTCAGTCTCATACATCTCATAGGACTAGTTTTGCTAGGGACAAAATTTTGCAGTCCTTTTTCATAGAATCATAGAATCATAGAATATCAGGGTTGGAAGGGAGTTCAGGAGGTCATCTAGTCCAACCCCCTGCTCAAAAGCAGGACCCATCCCCAATTAAATCATCCCAGCCAGGGCTTTTTCTCTTTCTGCAAGGAGTATGGGCACTAGCAGAGTACAGTGATATGGAAAAGATACATGATCAGGACCAGAAACAGGGGGCATAGAGTGTGGTGATCACTAATGGACATTTTGGGGTCATATCTCCAGATAGACAGAGTGCTGAGGGTTTGCACTTGAGTCAGCACTCTGGTCACTATTCGTACTAATTCGGTTCCTCACAGAAGGCCTAATTGGATAGAGGTGTACCTGATTACGAGGTCAGATTGGAGCTAGTGAGTCAAGGAACCAATCATTCCATTAACAGGGAAACTGTATAAAAGGACATGGGCAGGAGCCCTTTGAGGGGAACAGACAGAGAAAGAAACTTGGGTTACCAGATGTCCCAATATTTGGGGCTTTATCTTATACAGGTGCCTATCCCCCCCCCCCCCCCCCCGCCCGTCCTGATTTTTCACACTTGCTGTCTGGTCACCCTAAGAGAAACAGAAAGACAAAAAGCTAGGAGAGCCTGACAAAGTGAGGTCTCTGAGTGGAAACACCTTACCCCCCACCTGACTTTTGGAGAAGAGCTTAGAAAGTTGAGATACAATATAAAGGTGCTATGTATTGGTAGGGGGATTAAATAGACTATACGTTGGTGTTTACAAGCAAAAAAGTCTCAACGCGGTCTGTGTTTGTGGAAGATGTGGGGGTGCAACACCCCTCTCTGTCACAGCTGGGGGCTCATCAGGGATTTCCCTGTTATCTATGCAAATGGAGAGCCTGTTGGAGAAGCCGGTGTAGAGGTTTGGCAGTCCAGGCGATGGAGGGAACACTGAAATGGGTGATGAAGCAGCAAAGAGAAGTGTAGAACAGGGGTTCTCAACCTTTCTGTTTCTGAGCCTCCCCCCACCCTCAACATGCTAGAAATACTCCATGGCCCAGTTTCAGGCCTCTGCCCTGCCAGGCATCAGAGTTTGGGGCTCCTGGCTCCAGATTTTAACCCCACAGGGTGCAGGGGCTTGAGGCTTTAGTGCAGGTGCTGGGCTCAAGGCTTCAGCTTTCTGCCCTGAGCCCCAGCTAGTCTAAAGCCAACCCTGCTTGGCAGACCCCCTAAAACCGTCCCGGTTGAGAACTGCTGGTGTAGAACAGTGGTCTCCAAATGTTTTGGCTCACGCACCCCCAGGGTGACCTGCCGCAGTCGCGCCACCGATGGAAGACCTGCCGCAGGCGGGCCGCCAGAGGGGAGCACCAGCCATGGACATGCAGAGCTGCCGCCGAATGAAAAAAACGGCGGAGTGCCGTCCAGCGGCGCTACTGTTGCCATGCCCCCCCCCCCGGGATCATCCCGCGCACCCCAGTTTGGAGACCGCTGGTGTAGAAGACCCGACAGACCTTCCAACAATCCCAGCAGGCAGAAAAACAGCCTTTCCTTGCCCGGTAGGTTTAACAGCAAAAGAGTCGGCAGGAATTTATATGGGAGCAAGCCCAGGTCTGGCAACAACTCCTCCAAAGTTTGGTGAGTCCCGTGACAGGAAATGGAAACCAGGCACAGGAGATCAGACTGTAAAATGGGACCCGCGAACAACCCCGATGTGTTTTTGGTTACTCTTCAAGGAGGAGCAGTGAGACCTCCTAGGGACAGAACAATGTGGGCCCTTCAACTGACACCCTATTTAACCGGTGAAGCACATCTAGGGCTTTTAGTGATGAGCAGGCAAGAGATTGTGACATGATTAAGGCAGCCATGCTGGACGAGGTGGGGCCTGTCCACAGAAAAGTACTGCCAGAAATCTAGAGTTGAAAGATGGATTGAGGGATTATGCCTCTGTGCATTTGGACAGAAATTAAAAGATTGGGCCACTCATTGGTAAGGCCAGATACTCAGACCGTGGGGGAGATCATGGATTATTCAGAGTCTCCCTGAGCATACCCGAGTATGGGTTCTGTGGCGCCAGCCAGTTCATCTGGACCCCACAGTTAAAGTGAGAGGAATTTGCAGAGGCGGACATTCCCAGAGTGAGTCAGTGGTCTAAGGGACTAGATTTGAGAAGGACCAGAGTGCCTACAGCTGGGAAGGGCAGCAAGAAGAAGAGGGAGGAGCCTCAAGGAACTGTAGTGGGAGCTTGGCCTACGGCGTGCTTCCGACATGGACCTGAAGGACATCTAAAAAGAGACTGTCCGAAAATGGACTGTGGGTTTGCCCAGTTTTGTGGTTGGGACAAGACTCCCAGGCAGGGAAGAAAAAAGAAAGTACCTACCATATCGGTCTGGGTAGGGAGGAGCCACCAAAGGGACTAATGGACACAGCTTCATCTTGTTTGCTAATCAGGCAGGAGTTAGTGAAACCCCACTGGATACTTCCCAGAGGTAGGATCAAAACTGAATACCAGGTCCATGGGGACAAGAAATTCTGCCCAGTGGCAGAGGTGACTCTGAAAATTAAGGGGAAGTTTAGGCAGAAACATGTAGGGGTAGTGGATGGATTGCCCCACTGTCTTCTACTGGGCATGGACTGGAATCCCTTTCTAACAGGGACACCAAGGCAGGTATGGAGGCCCAGGAGGGTGGAAATAAAACCTGAAGGGCCAGGTAAAGAGGAAATATATGTAAAGGGGCTGGAGGAACCTAGACACGAAAGTAGAGACAAGAGGGAGGAGAAAGAAAACAAAGGTCAAGCGTAAAGGTGACTTAAGATCATCCAGTGGGGTCAAACAGTCATCACAGCCCTTACCACCAGGATCTCAGGAGCAGGCATCCCTAGAACACTTTGGAGGGACTCGGAGCAGTCTGTGTCCATGGAAGAGGCCGGGGCACAGCCTACCACCCCGTCACATATAGGTACCTAAAATGGGCCTGCACATGGGCCAACAGCATGAGCAGAATCTATACTCGTGTCTGCAGCGCCAGCAATCACATAGCTAGGTACCCATCCATCTGAACAAATTCAAGTTTTGTGGACAAAACTGAGGCACCCATCTTGAAAACCTGACCCACTGTGGCCACTACATAAGATCAGCCTTACTGGGTTGGTCCAATGGTCCATCTAGTCCAGTACACTGTCTTCCAACAGTGGTCAACGCCAGCTTCTTCAGCAGGAATGAACAGAACAGGGCAATCATGAAATGATCCAATCCCTGTTGTCCAGTCTCAGTTTCTGGCGGTCAGAGGCCTAGGGATACCCAGAGCTTGGGGTTGCATCCCTGACCATCTTGCCTAATAGCCATTGATGGACCTGTTCTCCATGAACTTATCTAATTCTTTTTTTTTTTAAACCCAGTTATACTTTTGGCCTTCACAACACCCCTTGGCAATGAGTTCCACAGGTTGACCGTGTGTGGTGTGAAGTAGTACTTCCTTATGTTTATTTGATACCTGCTGCCCATCTGTGAACAGAGCTGAGATCCTGGTTTCCTAGGAAAATTCAGAGACATTATAAAACCATGAAGTCTGTAATTTGAGCACCTTGTTGGCATGGAATAAAGAAACACAACAAGAAGAGAAACTAATAATGTTGTGAGATTGGTGGGAAATGTACATTAATGTGCTACCAGAGCTGAAGTCAACTGAGGACTCAGGAATCTTAGTGTTAACTTGGCGAGGGGCACAGAGTGGGTGCCGAGGGGCCTGGTACATACATTCTAGCTCACTAAAAGATTGCCCCATGAGTCTCAAATAAAAGCCCATGTCACCAATATCATTGTGAAACGCATGTACAGATGCTGTGTCAAGAGTCATGGATATGCATTGAAAATTACATTCTTAGGATCTGTGTCTCGGGACTAGTCACCAGGAAAGGTGACAAAATGGTTTTCTTTCAGGCAAGAAATGTTTATCCATCTGTTTGTTTACATGTACATTAAGCATGTAGGGTTCACATTCAGTTGAGAAGGACTGTGAGAACTTCAAAGAAAGAAAAGTAGCAGGAAGTAGACAGGGGGTGGGGACCCAATTTTGGGGCACACATCAAAGGTTTGCTCTAGTCTATTTGGGGGACATCTTTCACTTAGGAAGTAGATGGACCGCGAGTTTGCTTCATGAAAGAGGGGTCGCGATCAGGCTTGGTTGAGAACTTTGGGTGAGAAACATCTTGAGACAGGAGGTTAACCTGTTGGTTAAGTTTAGTTTCTAGGAGCAGGATATGATTTCATTTGAAATGTAACCATTTTTTACTTGCATTCTTACTCACGGTCACTGGAATCTCTGCTCTTTGATAATCTCCCTTCTTGTTTTCACTAGAAATATATCTAAGTGCTGTGTGTTTTGCAGTACAGAGTATAAGTATCGAGTACAGAGTCTAAAGAAGAAGTAATAAACTGGTGTGTACTGTTCCATTGGGAACAGCAGGCCTGACAATTCTGTGGGAGTTCAGTGGATAAAGGGCTGGACACTATACGGAATGGTCAGAAGACTCGGGGGTGGGTGTGTGCCTGTCATTAACCCGTACAAAGAGACTGAGGTCTGAGGAGGCCTGGGTGGCAGGGTTTGTTTTGCCAGAGCCTGGTAGTTTCAGGGAACTGACCCACAGCAGGCACAGACAAGACTTCCTCACTCAAAGGGCACGTGATGCTAAGGTGCCTCGTAACCCTGGGAACTCCTGGGGAGCGTCAAACAACTCTCCTGGAATTCTCTTTGTTTCTCTCCCTTCCTTCTAATTACCGGCAAGGGTTGCCCTCAGGAAGTTGTAGCCCTTTTCGGATTTCGCTCGGGCTGCTTCTCGTTGGCAAAGGCAGCTTTTGTCCGAGGGTTTGGCTGACCTGCTGCAGGAGAACAGGAAACAACTCTGGGAGCAGTTCCCGCACAGCTTTGCTCGACTGCAGGGCTGACACCACCTCAAAGATGGCACATGTTGCCTGAAAGGAGAGCATGGTAAAAAAGGAGATCTCTTCCCAACACCATCACACCCTCTCTCCCCTTCTGATGTCTGCTGTACTAAATTCTCCCTTCGGCCAGCAACTTGAATGACAGCGAGCAACTTGCTTAACTCGTGGCTCACTTTCCCACATCTGTATAAATGTGTATGACCTCCCAAGGCATGCTGCGAGTCCAAAGGAAGATTTGCAAAGCACTGTGAGAAACCTGCTCCAAAGACTTTCTAATGGCCAGACAGTATTAAGGAAATCAGTAACGTAGCTAAAACTGCCGTATTTGTTCCACAGACAGCAGAGCCGGACTCAGGGAAACAGTCCATCAGAGGAGAAGTGCCCACACAGCAATATTATACCACACTTCCCGCTTTCCATCAGCAGGATTGTCACAGGGCACAGGAAAGCCTGAAAGACGTGTCTGTCATCTAACTTACTGAGAGAGGTTCAGCAGCTGCCAAATGCTTGTCAATTTCTGTCTCTGAGGTGATGCTGCCTTCTGTTCTTGTTGGAGTCTTTATCTTCTCTATTAGGGCTTGTAGGACTTGAGTGGCAAGCAAGGGGTCTCCCCCCAGAGATCTCCACAGCTCAGCGGTGTCACTGCAGGTTAACAGAAGTTACAGGTGAGCCCTGGACACTTTTGTGGCTCACCCTGAATGTGTCATATTTTAGTAAAGACCAAATGTTCTCCTTGCCTATGATGAGAGAATTAAGAGTCCTGTCCTCCTTTAACTCTCCTTGTGTTTAAATATGGAGTTTCCAGTTACAGAACTAAGTTAAGTGACCTAGTCTTCCTGCAGCCTAACCATTAATACTAGACTTCAGAAGGACAGGACACAGAGCGCCAACCTCACTTCCTGTTTTCTCCACTTCCCAGTCAATATGGAATCATGAGCATGTGGCTCCCAAAGAGCTAGGGTTTGGAAGGCAAGTGGATGAAAGAACAGCCAGATTCCTACTCGATGGACATACAACTATGAGAACGAATATTCATGGCCATCCTATGTCCCCTTCACAAATGGTGTCCCTACCCTCTGTTTGCCAAAAGCTGGGACTGGGCAACAGGGGATGGATCACTTGACAGCGACCTGTTGTGTTCATTTCCTCTGGGGCATGTGGCACTGGTCACGGTCGCAAGACAGACTACGGGGCTAGATGGCCTTTTGGTCTGACCCAGTATGGCTGTTCTTATGGTCTTAGATTCCAGCACTGATCACTGATAACTCAGTTAGGGATCTTTAAACAAAATGGTGGATCTGCTTCCAGTCCACTTTTAAGTACCAAGGATGGCAACACTGCTCTAGCAGCCCCACCCTCACTGATACCAAGCAGAGGTCTGATGATAATATTGGCCCTAGTCTTTGCAATCAGCCAGGGATTTGCACCTGAAGCTGTCATGCTACCAGGAAACCAACAGCCACTGCTCATTTCCAGAGTGAGCTCAATTCAGGCGTCTAGAGAGGTAGATGTTTCCAACAGTACACTCCAGTTATACCAGTAAAGATAGGTCTTTAGGATGTCAAAGCAGCTATTCATGAATGGAAACAGAATGACACTTAATTTCTCTCCGCACCCCACCTTAACGTGTTCTTGGACCTTCCTGCAGAAAGAGCCAGGCTCTTAACCCTTAGGAATGATCCCAAACTGTCTGTAGCTTAAATGAAGCCCTACATCTCCTAGTAAAGCTGTGGGATCCAGGTTTTACCAAGATGAATGCAATAGGTAGCGGTATATACCTGTCCATCGGCAGACGTTTGCTGAGGAGGCTGGAGATCACTGCCTCTTGGTGATGGTGAGCTAGAATGGACACTGCCTCCACCAGGAACTGCCTCAAGCTGCCCTCCTGGATCGTAGGCATGTGGCGATATAGTATAGCCAGGATATCTGGCACCTGGAAGGAACAAAACCAGAAAGAAATGTCCCTTTTTCTTTCTCTCCATTCATTCTACAGAATCAAAACCTTTATTTAGCCATTTGCTGCTTTTTTAGAAATGCCTCACTTCAAGAAGCAAATGTTCAAATACGTCTGCGTAACTTGAACCCACACAAATTGCCCACACACGGCTGTAAAAATTAACCCTGACACACACACATACACACCAGGTAATTTAATGTGGTGGTGCCCAGCTGTGCATTACATAAACCAGTTCACATGCACAAAAGGCGGCTTTGCTTGCCCAGATTTTACAGGTGTGATTTAAGCAGCCAAATCTGACCATTTGCCTCGAGAATGCAGAGCTCATCAACAACCACAAGCACAAAATATGCAAGTGCTTTAAAGACAGTGTGCAAATGCCTGGGACTATGAACAGGGGACTACCTCTCATATTCATTCCTAGCCCTTCACATCTTCAAAACACTGTGCAAACATGGCAGTTCTGCTGCGAGGGTTCCCTGTCCTGAGGCCTTTCACCAGCCTTGTTAGAAGATTTGTGGAGTGCTCCTTTCATCTAGCCCTAATGCACTGGGCGCCAGAATAAGGCATATAAATAGTGGATCCCAAAGACACTAGAGTTTTCTCCCTCCCTCCTTCTCTTCTGAAAGGGTAGGTTTACACAGCAAAAAAATCCCACAGCAGTGAGTTTCAGAGCTCAGGTCAACCTGGGCCTGTGGGGCTTGCACGATGGGGCTAAAAGTGGAGCTGTTCCTGCTCGGGCTGGAGCCCAGGCTCAGAAACCTGGCAAGAAGCTGGCAAAGCCCAGTGCTCTTTTTAATCCATGTAGCCCTTAACCATAGGCCTCCTAATACCTGGAGGCCTCCAAGTGCCAGTCATTCTGTCTTCTTGTCTTTTCCCCAGAGTCTGTTTTCTCAAGCCTTTCTTGGCTGAATACTGTGGCAACAAGCTAGACCAATAAACAACCAACCATCTTCCTTTTCCCTTGGATTATCTTGGTCTACTGCTATTGATTCTGCCATTGCCTATCTTAGGGTAGAAACAGAGATGGAATCGACTCTATGTCCAAGGGGGAGAAACAGCAAGATTTTTCTTCCTTACACATGAGGGCAAAGATCAAAAAGCCTAGAGTTCAGGTAGAAAAGCTCTCCAGTTCCCAGTTTTACCTCGTCCAGCATGGCACCTCCACACTCCTTTAGGATGATCTTCATCCACAGTCCAGCTGCCGTGGCACAGGTGGGGCTAGCAGACAGCAGACCACCCAATGTGGCCTCAATAAAGTCTGTGGCCTGTTCCGAAGGAAAGTACTCACTAACAACCTGGGAACAAATCAAAAACAGGAAAGACCGCCATGATGTTTGGCTCCAGCACTTTTAAAAATGGAAAAAAAGATACCTGCATCAGCAAATGGTGAATTAGCCTCCTGTCTAGCTCGCCATTTGGGATTACAATTCTCTCTCTAGTCTATAGACTACATTTTTGTCTTCTACACTAATGATATCAGGTTAGAGGCAAAGTCTCTGTTGCATAGTTAGCACAACATTGTACTGGTTAGGCAGGAGGTAAGTTTCCCGTTTGTAGTCTCTGACATACACTGCATCTTTTTACAGCACACAGAAGTCAGTCAAGAGAGGCGTGCACACAAATATCGGCGAAGGCAAACCCACAAGGTGACAGAATGAATCCTGGGTGGTTTCTCAGCTTGATGTTCCACTAACACAGTTTTTCTCCTGGATGGCTGGATGGCAGGGCCGGCTCCAGGCACCCGCCGAGGAAGCTCGTGCTTGGGGCGGCAGATTGCAAGGGGCGGTGTTCCAGCCAAGCTTAGGGCGGCATGGGGGTCTTTTATTTCATTATTTTTTGTGCTTCACCGCTCCGGATCAGTGAAAAAGCAAGAGCCGGCCCTGCTGGATAGGTACATGTGTGTGCATCCGCGTGCGCATTTTCATGGGTGTGCAACATTCTGTGGAATCTGGTTTTTACGTGGCATTCAGAGCACACATCTATGAAAAGCATCTTGCTGGTTACTAGCAGCCAACGCCCCGCTCCCACAGCTCGCTCCGAGTACGGAAAGGCATCATGAAAGAGCAAATGTCAAATGAACGGTGCCCGGTCACTCGCACATCCGCACAAGCTTTTTGAGTCCGTTACCCTGGCCATTTTGGAAGATGCCTGAAACAGAGCCTCGGGGTCTGGAGCTCTTAGTGCTTCACGGAGACATCTCAGCTCCTCCTCTGCTGAGCCCAGGTTTATGGACTGGCCTGGAGTGGAGAAAAGGAGAAAAAGTACTGTAAGGATTAAGGAAACTGAACCCCTACTGCATGGATCTTCATATGGTAGGATCCATGTGCTATCATAGAATCATAGAATCTCAGGGTTGGAAGGGACCTCAGGAGGTCATCTAGTCCAACCCCCTGCTCAAAGCAGGACCAATCCCCAACTAAATCATCCCAGCCAGGGCTTTGTCAAGCCTGACCTTAAAAACTTCTAAGGAAGGAGATTCTACCACCTCCCTAGGTAACGCATTCCAGTGTTTCACCACCCTCCTAGTGAAAAAGTTTTTCCTAATATCCAACCTAAACCTCTCCCACTGCAACTTGAGATCATTACTCCTTGTCCTGTCCTCTTCTACCACTGAGAATAGTCTAGAACCATCCTCTCTGGAACCACATCTCAGGTAGTTGAAAGCAGCTATCAAATCCCCCCTCATTCTTCTCTTCTGCAGACTAAACAATCCCAGTTCCCTCAGCCTCTCCTCATAAGTCATGTGTTCCAGACCCCTAATCATTTTTGTTGCCCTTCGCTGGACTCTCTCCAATTTATCCACATCCTTCTTGTAGTGTGGGGCCCAAAACTGGACACAGTACTCCAGATGAGGCCTCACCAATGTCAAATAGAGGGGGACGATCACGTCCCTCGATCTGCTCGCTATGCCCTATGCTGATGATTTGATGATTCTATGTGCTATGTTGTCATCAGCATAGTGTAAAATCTTGGCCCCATTGAAGTCAACGACAAAACTCCTGTTGACTGTAATGGAGTCGGGATTACACCCTAAAATGTCTGAATGTTAACAGTAGTGGAATGTTATTGTGAATGATCCAGGATTGAACAAGCACTGTGTTCAGCTTGGAGCAGCTTTCTGTGTGTGTCTGGTTTCAGCAGTCTCTCTGCTCTCACTATTTACATCTAAGCTCCTCTTCAAGTACAACTCATGCAGGTAGATCAGAGGTTCCAGTTTAGAGGTGAATCCCTCCACCAAACTCTCGTTGTAAAAGAGACGGGGATAGACAAAAAACTTCGGCAAGAAACCCAGGCTCATCAGTCACTTCTAAACAATGCTAGGATTACTATGTCGTACATTCAAAGGTTGGAGTCCCTTATTCTGTTTCTGAATCACCAACACTGTTTGTAGGACTGATTAATAATAATTGGAACTAGGGTGACCAGGTGTCCCGATTTTATAGGGACAGTCCCCATTTTGGGGTCTTTTTCTTATATAGAGTCCTATTCCCCCCCACCCTCTGTCCCGAGGTTTCACATTTGCTGTCTGGTCACCCTCATTGGAAATGGCCTTAAACGATAACCAAGCTCTATCCCTTATCATCTAACCCTTAGGTGAAAAGAATATCCTACTCTTTCACAAAGGGGAAAAATGGCCTCTACTTACTCCAGTAGCTCTGAAGGCTCATGCCAGAGGGCTGCTGGAAGAACTTTTTGTTTACAGAATTATTCCAGGAAACCCCTCCAATCCAGCCAGTGGCAGGGTAAAGAGAATGAAAATGTTTAGTACCAAGGGCTTGTCTCCATGGCAATATTCAAGAAAGCTAATCCCCATTCATTTCAAAATGCATGAGTTAAACTTCATTAAACACCTATGGGGACACACTTATTTAGAATTAAAGTGGCCTTCATTCAGGTTAGTTTCATCCATGGAATTCACTACAATTAATAAGGCCCATTTTAATTCAGAATCCGAGCATCCACACATGTGTTTAATGCCATTTACCTCATGCACTTGAAATGTACACCTTTAGTTCATTTGGATTAACTTTCCTTAGTGTCCCTGTGTAGACAAGCCCTAAGGAATTTAGTGCTTATCTACCTGTATGCAGACCATTTATTAGTTGTACAGTTCCCAAAAGTGTGCTAGGCTCTTTACACATCAGAATCTTCTCTTCTAATGAGGTATTTACAAGATGCCCACCATTCTGTTATCTAAGCGACAACAGACAGGACAGAAAGAACTAGATAGGCAGACAAATGGACATTACAACAGTGAAAGAAGGTGAAGAATTCCTTATACCTGCTAATGGTCTCCTCACCTTGTATACAGAGAAGGCAGCTGATACAGTCAACCACCCACTGACGGGACGTGGCCAGCGAATCACAGCTGTATGGTGCTATGCGTCCAATCAGAGATCCAAACCGATCAAAAGTTCCCTGAGTCTAATGAAAAAAGAAGGAAGAACGAAGAATGAATGGTCTCCAGTTGGACTAGACTTCACTTGCCATCCTTATTGTTGAGACCAGTCAGCTCTGTGTTTTTGGGGAACCAGGGCGCAGTATCTAGCCTGTCTGACTCATGAAAGACACCCCCCGCCCCCACCAGTCTCTGTTTGAACCCAAACCCATCAGAGAAAAGGCTTGCAGAGAACAATGAAGGGTGTTGGGAGTCACACCTAGACCCCTCCTGAGAAGGGTGACAAGATTAAGACATCTCCATTTGCATACAGAATGAAGAACAGAGACAACTCCCCTAGCCTCATCTGCATGAAAGATGGGATAGGAATTAGCATGAAGAATGAGGAACAGAGAACCGCACTGAACTCTGGGACCAGAAAAGCAGGGACGCACTGCATCATGGGAATCCCTGCTCCAGATGCTAATGAACCTACGCCTGCACACACCTAGCTCAGCAATTATCAGACCAATTCTAGTAATAAATCTTTGTTATCCTAAAATACTGAAGCAGCCTAGTTGCCTTGTGAGCTCCCTGGAAAAAACCACCACCCATAGCCAAGAGTGATCAGCTCCTATTGTCTAGCCTAAAGAAAACCCTTGAAAACCCATCAGTTTACCCATAAACAAATCTAGTGTTCTCCCTTGAACCATTGTATTTTCTCTACAAAACCCCCTACCTATGCCCAAGTAAGGGTTCTGATGTATCGACCCAAACTCTGCTTCAGTTCCACTGGGATTCCATCTCCTGACTGATCGTGCGGGGGGCTCTGCCTGTCTCCAGCACTCAGGACCCTGAGCTACCACCACCACCTGGGAACCCCAACCAGTTCAAGCCTCATGGAGTGGGTGAGATTTCCCCCCCCCCCGCCCCTCCATTTTCTTTTCTTCCTCAGGTATTAACCTTTCAAATGTAACCATTATGTTTGTTTAGCCCTCCTTGTGTAGTTATCACTATTATTCAACAAATAACTTTTGTGGTTCAGCTGGTTGCTTCTCTCTCTCTCCCTCTCTCTCTCCCTCCCAATTTTACTCTGTATTTTCCGCTTCCCCCATTTACTCTGCAGCAACCCTTCTTTTACCTTAGCTAAAGATCCCGGTAGTGCCCAAAAATACTGTGGGGTTTGCTCATGAAGTGGGTTACTACCAGTACAATTGTAACGTGAAAGTGGGATAGGGATGTGTTAAACTTGGGGCACGTAAGAGGGGAGCAGCTGAAAGTGCTGCTTAACCCAGCCCATTGAGTACAGGGCCATATGAGAGGATCAGCTGGAGAGGGCTGATGGACCTGGTCCGCTCAGACTCGCTCTGCTAGTGCGTGCGTGCATGTTCATCTAGTTCTCGGCTGGAGGGACCCAGCCCTGGGGAACCGAGGTCCTGCAGGGTAGCTCCACTGGGAGGGGACTTGCAGAAGGAAGGAGGAGAGCTCCACACAAGTGACATAAGCAGCACATTAATAGAATTACAGACCCTCCCCCCCTCCAAGAAGAGTAACCCTAATCAATGAGCCTACCCCAAAGTAACAGGCACATCTGGTACCATTGTGCCCCTGATTCCTGTACTGTACTGGGTAATGCACTTTGGAAAACATAATCCCAATTGTACATACAAATGGATGGGGTCTAAATTAGCTGTTATCACTCAAGAAAGAGACCTCAGAGTCATTGTGTACAGTTCTCTGAAAGCATCCGCTCAACATGCAGTCAAAAAATAACAACATGTTAGGAACCCTTAGGAAAAGGATCGATAAGAAGACAGCAACTTTCTTTGTGCCACGATATGAATCTACAGGACCCCCAAACCTTGAATACTGCGTGCAGTTTTGGTCATCTCATCTCAAAAAAGATGTGTTAGAATGGGAAGAAATACGGAGAAGTGCAACACAAATTAGGCCTATGGGATAACTTCTCACCCAAGGGAGATTAAAAAAAGAGCGACGTTTCAGCTTGGAAAAGAGACGACGAAGAGGGAATATGCTAGAGGTCTATAAAATCATGACTGGTGTAGAGAAAGTCAATAAGGAAGTGTTATTTAGCCCTTCACCTAACACAAGACCCAATGAAATTAATAGGCAGCAGGTTTAAAACAAACCAAAGGAAGCATTTCTTCACACAATGCAGTCAGAAGACAGGATACTGGACCAGATGAACCATTCTTTTGCAGGAGGCAGGTTAGCCATTCTTATGTTTTATGTTCTTAGCTGGTTAAATAGAAATTTTCCTTTACCACCCTGGGAGCATAAGAACCAAGAATGCATTTGTGACACTGGCAGACCAGGCAACCTGTGTATGACCCATAATAACTTAACGAGAGGCACTTCCACTGTATCAAGACAAAAAGAAAAGGAGTACTTGTGGCACCTTAGAGACTAACCAATTTATTTGAGCATAAGCTTTCGTGAGCTACAGCTCACTTCATCAGATGCATACTGTGGAAACTGCAGAAGACATTATATACACAGAGACCATGAAACAATACCTCCTCCCATCCCACTCTCCTGCTGGTAATAGCTTATCTAAAGGGATCACTCTCCTTACAATGTGTATGATAGTCAAGTTGGGCCATTATGCTTTTGATTTTGTCTCCTTGGATTAGAAACATGGATACATTTAACACCGGCAGGAGAATGACATGCCTTCTCTATTCTGCAGTCTCTCATCTGGATCGGAATGAAAGCTCCACCCAGATATCCATTCATCCCATAACACTGAAAAAATTGAAATAGTTCACTGTTCCACACACAATCTTACCGTAGCATTCTGATCACTGAGAGTGGATTTCACAATCAGAAGCTTTTTAACTCTTGTCTCAGGCACTGAAAGATAAGGAGAGGTGTACAGTACTTCTTTGTTCCACACACACTCACTTTCCACACTGGAATTAATCCTGGATTTCAAAGGGCCCTAGTTAAGAATAGTACCAAGCTTCTCTCCTCTACAGAATCAGTGGGGAAAACATAGGACCAGATTCTGGTCTCAGTTGCACCAGTGTAAATCTAAAGTAATTCCATTTCTCTAAATAGTGCCATCCTACTACCATGATGGAAATATTATAAAGGAGTTTGATAGACTGAGGTGACTGAAGTTAATCTGCAAAAAGAAAAGGAGTACTTGTGGCACCTGAGAGACTAACCAATTTATTTGAGCATGAGCTTTCATGCTCCTTTTCTTTTTGCGAATGCAGACTAACACGGCTGTTACTCTGAAACCTGAAGTTAATCTGTGTTTACACCAGCATAACAGGACTCAGAATCTAGTCTAGAGTGTATAATACTTAGGATTCTCGAGTCAGGAGTATTATTCTATTTTTATCTGATTCTTGTTAACGTGCATTAGCCCCAAGTTAACTTCTGTATTTGAAGTTGAAAAAGACCTTGACAAATATCCTTGGCTACATTCAGCACTTAGTTGAACCTGTTGATTTCCATATGGGGCCATATAGGGGTAACTTAGGGCAGCATTTGGTCCCTTAGTGGATCTCCAAACCACTGGTGACTGTGTGTTCTAGAGCCTCTGTGCCCCAGTTGCAGAGGTGATGAGTCTGCTGCAGCCCTGCCGTGCCTACAAAGCCTTGGTTCTTTAGCTCAATCTCCAGTAGCTCAAGCTTTTAGCTCTGGATGTCCTCAACTCAACCCTCAGCATGTCGGCCAAGAGGGCAGCTGGCACAGTTGCTCCTGTGTTACTTACAGTCAGCCCCAACAATAGCCCTCAGGAGCTCTAAAGACACCACACGAACGGCCTCATGCTCAATCTTCTGCTGCTTGTGTAGAAATGCTAGCATGTCATCAGGAGAAGAACGGGCTGCAAGGGAAGAAATCACATCCTCACTGCCTGCAGAACTCTTCTTCTTACCGTACCTCACAAAGGTAAGGAAGTTACAAAGAAACCACAGTGTCACTCAGAGTGTCTTCCCCTTACCTAGCAGAAGTACACAATGGAACAGCTCTTTGTGGTTTTCAATGCTGAGCTGCTTAGCTGGAGAACAGATCTGTGGGAAGAAGGGAAATGGTCAAAGAAAAACTAATCAGAAGCAATGGAAAAGAAAAATGTTCAATTAATTTCTAAGCTTCCGCTTCCTGCTTGTCCAACTGGAGGTCTGAACCCCAGGGAGATGGTCCTGCATGCACAGCAAGACTCAAAGACAATGACCAATACATAAGATAAGAGAAGCTAAAGTGTTTTGAGCAGCAGAGCTGACCTAATCAAGACACAGCCACAGTTTTTACTTTACAACTCTGACTCCCGCTGGTAATCACCTTATGGTGAAATTGCTTTACAAACTGAGCTGGATAGTAGCTAAGAAAATGAGAGCGCTCCCTGCTTACTCTTGAGCCTGCAGAAATCAGTAAGGCATGAGGAGGTCCCCAGGCTCTGCACGATCATTCCATCAATTTTTCAGTGTTAATATGCTTCAGATCTGCTGTGCCTAAGCTCAAGGGATCCAAGCAAAACCACCCCTCACCTGGTTGTGCAGAGCACTGCAGATGGCTTGAAACTTCGCTTTAGGTAGAGGGATCTTATATTCACCAGAGACCTCCAAGAGCTGGCTCAGACTCTGCAACAGAGGGCGAAAGTCAGATGGTGGGCACACAAAGGAGCCATATGTAGTGACTGAAGCAGATTCAGGGGATTCCTAGATTCCAAGGCCGGACCGGATTCTTGCCATCATCTAGTCTGACCTCCGGTCGGTATGACACAGGCCAGAGACCTTGCCCAGAATAATTCCCAGAGCAGAGCTTTTAGAAAAACATACCAATCCTGATTGAAAAGTCGTCAGAATCCGCCTCGGCCCTTGATAAATGGCTCTAATTGTTAATTATCTCACCATTAAAAATGTACACCGTAGTTCCAGTCTGAAAGTGTCTAGCTTCAGTTTCTAGCCATTGGATCAAGTGACACCTTTCTCTGCTAGACGGAAGAGCCCATTAGATAATAGAAGTCCCTCATGTAAGATATTAGAGACTGTAATTAAGTCACCCTGTCACAGGATAGGTCCACCCCGTCAGGGTGGTATCAGGTTGAGGAGGAATTGAAGTAGATCTGGAGTGGCCCAACTGGCCTAGTCTCCCTAGCCACCACAGCAGTCCGGGCTCCTAGGGCAGCATCGCCTAATGGTCGGGATCAGTGCAGCAGCCCTTGGGTGAGGGACCGCAGCCCAACAGCCTGAGTCACTTGGGCTGCCCTTCTCGGGATGGCAGTGCGGCCTAGTGGCCAAAGTCAGTAGACCCACCCTTGGCTGCAGGGCAGTGCGGCCTAGTGGCCAGAGTCGATAGAACCCCCTTTTGTGGCAGGGAAGTGTTACCTAGTGGTGAGCCCTTCTCCACTGGGTCCTACCTATTCCACAGGGTCCCAGCCCAGGGCGCAGGGGTATCTGCCACCAACTCAGCGGGGATCCTTCCAAAGCATGCTGAGTCAAGCCCGCTACCTCAACTGGATCAATGCTTCGTCCACCTAGGCTGCTTCCCACCCGTTCTTCCGCAGCTGGGACGCTCAGGGATTCTGGGGTCTCTCCTCCATCTCTGGCATTGGGTGGCTGGGGGTCAGCTGCAGCCACAGTCCGGCTGGCCTCTGAATCCTGGAGCACTGGCAGTCTCTCTGCAGGAGCCTGCAATGCGCCTCGGCTCCCTTCGGCAGCCATCCCAGCCTGAGCTGAGCGGCTCTCTTTTGTATCCTGGGTCCAGCTGAAGCATGCAGAGCAGAGATGAGGGGGCATGGCCTCCTCGGCCCACAAAGCAGGATTAACCCCTGCTGAACCAATGCGGGGTAGGTAAACCCCATCACACAGCCTTTTACTTTCTGTGTATTAAACTAAAGAGATTGACTTCCTTGATTCTCCCTCTGTAAGGCACATTTTCTAATCCTTTCGTCACTGTGGCTCTTCTGTCAATTTATCAACACCCTTTTTGAATTGTGGGCACTAGAACTGGACACAGGATTCCAACAGTCGTCAGACAAGTGCCAGATTTAGAGGTAAAATAACCACTGTGCTCCTCCTTGAGATTCCCCTTTTGATGCACCCCAGCTTCAGCTTTTTTGGCCACAGCATGAGTTCATGTTCAGCTGATTATGCCCCATGACCCCCAAAATCTTTTTCAGAGTCACTGCTTCCCAGGACAGCATCCCCCATCATGTATGTGTGGCCTAAATCCCTTGTGCCTAGACGCATACATTTACATTCAGCCGTATTTAAAGGCATATTGTTTCTTTGCGCCCAGTTTGCTAAGTGATCTAGATCACTCTGAATCCATGAGCTCTCCTCTCCATTATTTACCACTCCCCCATTTTTATCTCATCTGCCAACTTTATCAGTGATGATTTTATGTCCTCTGCCAGGTTATTGATTAAAAAAAAGATGAAAATCAAATTCCTTCCTGCATCTAACACACTTTTCTCCTTTGCTGCTTGAAGCTTCCAGAATGTCTCGGATGCCATCTACATATTTTACTATGTTTACACAGTTGTGTAGTGCCCTGATGCTATCAAAGAAGTCCATGATGCATTGGTTCCCTCCAAATCATGGGTATTTCAACCCCCAAAGTGACCACATACTCCGTACTAGAAAGCTTCAACCAACATAGACGGTGAGTAAATATCACTACCAAGAAGTTAGAGCTGTCTCATGATTTCATTTACAACTGTGTAGCCCCACTGAAGACAGAATATGGCCCCTTACTTCTCGCTCATGTGGTACTGAGGGGGGATGAAATAGAGAGACAAGGTGAGTGAGACAATATCTTCAATTAGATTATCACGCCCACCTTGTTGCTCCAATATCTTGGACCAACATGGCTACAAGAGCACTGCATAGAATGGTAGATGAAACAGACAGGCAATGATTTTATATCTATTGAGTTATGCAATGCAAAGCAATGACCCTCAAGCCTCCTTATTATTAATTTTCAACCGTTGACAGTTGGCTTGGTATCGACCAGAGACAACATATGGTAGCCCCTGCTCTGAGGAGCTTATGATCTAAAAGAGAGACACAGAGTTGACAGGATGTTTTGGGAAATCACAAGGCGGGAGTATCTTGTTGTGCAGGTGTTTTGTTTTTTATCTCCTTCTCCTCCTCCCCAGGAAACAGAGGATGCTTTTCATCAGAGGCAGTTACCTACAAATCTTGTTGCCTGGGTCACCATGTGTATAAACCCAGAACTTGTGTGCATATTTATTATCTAACAAGTCACTATCTAGACCAGGAAACCCCACTGGCAGCAAATTCCTCCTGCAGGTCATACAGGCACACACAGAGACAGTTACCTTAATGAGTGGTACCTCACCTTGGTGATGTGAAAAACATCAATTTCCTCCTTATATTGCTCAAGGAGCCATGAGATCTCTTTAAATATTGGATTTTGCGGCTCCTTTTTGTGTAGCAGGATGCCCATCATGGGACCAAGGGCTTTGATGATGGCCTTCTTGAGCTGCATAGATGAGACACAGAATTTATGTTCCTATGAATTCATTCAATATCTTCCAATAGGCACAACTTTCCTACTTCTAATGAGTGCAGTTTCCCTTGTTCCACTGTCGGAACGGTCCTATCCCAATATTTCCTGGTAAAGAACCAGGACTCGTAGGGTTGGTGTCAGGATTATATTCTAATGCACCTCACAACTAGACCAGGTAAAATATTTCCCCAGATTAATATGCATTCTAGGCCAACTCATCCCTGCTGTAACTCCACTGGGGCTGAATGGACTTAGACCAGGAATTAATTTAGCCCACTATCCCGGGTTCATCTGCACATTAGGTGCACAAAACTAGACTCCATGTACACTGGGTACAGACCGAATTTCCATGATGTGGTGACATTATAAACGTATGGGTTTTCGATGTTTTACATGACAACCTGTTCCATCCAAAAGGACCTACCATTAAATGCCATCATCCCAAAGAGTGCCAGACACACAGAATGTAACATCACAATTTCCGCTAAAGGTTTAGAAAGCAAGCAATTCTCACCTCCAGCTCCTCACAGCTCAGCCAGTTGCTGGTCACATGACTATATAAGGGAAGAATGTTCTTGCAGAATTGTGATTCACCCATTCTGGGGAATGGGCACTTTTCCCAGTTCATAAAATATACATTCACTGCCCTTGAGCATTTTTCCAGAACTGCACAGAAGGAGAGAAGACAGGCAATGTGAAAAGGACATAGTAATAATGAGGAGAAGTTGCTTTCTCAGAGAAGACACCCAGGCCTATCGTTTACTCCAGTACCATGGCAGCTACTATCAGGACTAGATGCTGAAATCCCATATCAATTGGGAGCTATTTCTCTTTTCCTCATTCCATTTCTTGTTTCTTAAAAGGTTTTTTTCTTTGTACATCTCTCCATCTTTTTTCAATTACCATCATTTGAAGACTCTCGTCCCCTGCAGTTATTGTTTATTGAACCCGAACACTGTATGATTTCATCCTGAGTTACAGTTTGTCTGAAAGATGTTCAGTGCTCCTCACTGCCATTGGCTTTAGTGGGATTTGAAGGTAGTGGGGAGCACTTTGCCCTAAAAGTAGGTGCATCTAGTGTCCTTGCTAAGACGAATTAGGGCCCAATCCTGTTCTCTATGAAGTGGATGGCAAAATTCCCATTTCCCTCAAGGGCGCAGGATTAACCCCTTACTGAGCATCACCTGAAAAGCAAAGGAAGAGAGAAGTGGAGTAGACAGAGAAAGAGGGTGAAAGGAGATGATGATGATGATGATGATGAAGAAACTGAGGAGAGAGAATGGGTGGAGGAGTGGGAAACAGGGGATTTTTAAATGTACAGTAATGAAATCTGCTCCCTTCACCTCCTCCCCCAGGAGCCTCCTGGCAGAGGGGCAGCTTCAGCCTTTGTGTCTGTTTATTTTAAACGATATGCGTGAGTCATAAAGGGCCTGAACTTACAAATGCTCAGCACCTCCTGCAAAGGAAGGAGCACTCTCAACTTCACTGAGTGCTACGGGAGCCAAGGAATGCAGCACCTGGTGCAATCCAGGGAAGGGAGCACAGTTCAGGGCCTGTTTGCAAACTTGGTCAGTCACTTAAATCTGTACCAAGACCCCCTAAATATCCATTTGGGGCACCTACAGGAAGTGCTGGCACTTACCACCGCAAAATGCTTGTCTCATCCTGCTGTCCTTGACTAACGTCAACATGGAGATCATGACCTTCAGGATCATTCCCACAAAAGGGATACACTTAAGTGCTGCAGAGAAAGGCCAGAAGAGAAGGAAGACAGACAATCAGCTGCTCTCTGCCTTCTTACAACACACGTAGAAACACTGTGGGGCAGGATGCTATGGGTTCCGAGGCCATTGGCGCTGCGTAAGCAGAGCAGAATGGCTTTAAAGCAGCCATTGAAAGCCAGTGGGGGATTCACCCTGAAGAGGGGAATCCTCCACAGGTGTACAGCTGTGCCCAATGCCCAACTCACTCCCAGAGCAAGGGGAGAGAGCACTGGGGCGGGATGGCAAGTGGGGTGGAGAAGAGCTCCACTAGACCTGATCTTCCACTCATTCCCATCCTTAAGGTACTTCACTCAGGGGCATAGGTTAGAGCTTGCACCTCCAGCTGGATCGCTCATGATCTGGAGGCCAGAACTAGCAACAGCAGTTAATCTTGTGTTTCTACACACACACACTCAAACAGAGCTCTGTTTAGCGGTAACATTTTTAGGTAGAGAGATAATCCCCTCTCCTTAAATGAAAAACAATCACTTTGAAAGAAAAGAGGGAAGTGACCATACCATAGGCGGATGACAGGTTGCCCAATGTAATGAAAATAAACTCTTCAGGCAGCTCCAGATGATACACCAGCTCTAATACGACATCACTGAAATAGCAGCGTGCCAGAGTCACTAAGGTGTTGCTAGCTGCCACTTTTAGTTCATTTCTTGCTTCCTAAAACCAAAAACCAAAAGAGAGAGACTGAGGTGACTGAAGCCGGTTGCACTAGCCAGAGTTGTTTACATGAGTCAAGTCCTTATTTCTGTGCACAAGTTGTGAATGAACCAACCCAACTTTCTGAGGGTAGAGTCATTCGTCATAAATATTCCTTGAGTCACTTGAGTCACTTGAGTCACTTGGCTAAACAGTTTTCAGCCTTTGAGTTGCTTGCAAGCTGCTTCGTCAGCACATGTGTAACTTTCAGCATGTGAGTTGTCCCATCTTATGCATGTGCACAAGTGCTGTCTAGGACCTGGGCTTTGGTCTGGAGGAAGGTGTGGACCTCTAACAGAAGAATACATTTTCATTTCAGTTTATAGTTTATCCCCCCAAAAGAGAGTTTGAATGAGTTAAAGCTTTGGATCCTTTGATTGGTATCTCGGGAGAACTAACTTACCTGAGTCTTCTCTGTCATGTGGTTTGAGGCTAGTGTTATTATTTTCTTCAGAAGCCGCCTCTCTAGGCCCTGGGTGTCCTGCTGTAAGACTTTCTCCAGGACACAGTAAATGTCTATTCTGTTTTGCTGGGGACAAAACATAAAGGAGAAGAATTGGGAAAAGTTTGTCTTGCCGACCAGACAGTAATGTAGCTAATAAGCCCCTGCCCTAATTGGTGGCTTAATTGGTGTAAAACATGCCCTGCCCTCCACAAGCACCGCATTCAGCAGCGCTTCAGAAGCAGCCGAGCAACTGACATTGTTTAATCTTCCTGGAGAGAAAAGAGCCAGAGGAAGCGCCCTTCACTGCCCCCTTCTCTAGTTTCATTTATTCAGAACAAACAATAAAAATGAGCACCTTGCCCTTGCTCTAGCCACTCCAGGAAGAATTTGTAAATGTGGAATATAAAATACCCAACTCCTGCAGTGAGTCCTCAACCGCTCCCGGGGGCAATGAGCTCAGCCCTTAGATCTACACGGACAGTAGCACGCGCGAAGGTGTCTTTTATGTGGCCCATCAGTGTAGAACTTCACAGATGACACTAACTATGGAGGAGTTGTAGGATCAGTTGGGACCGAGAAAAAATAAAGCGGGACACTGAGAAATTAAAAGCCTGAGGAGAGACCAAGATTCATTTCAGAAAACTGCAAACTAGCACCCCTGGAAAGGAGGTAGAAGTAACTGACAGAATGGGAGGGAGAAAAGTGGGAAGCAACAAGTGCCCTGGGGGTGACAGTGGAAAACAAAATCAAGAGGTATATGCAAGGTGTGATGGCTACCACAAAGAGCCATGTGGGTCGGGTCTTTTACACACAGGGATCATGGCACAAAGCAGGAAGACAACAGTTCCTCTCTGTTCAGCTGAGCTGTGACTGCATCTGGAGGAGTGCCTTTTCTAGCACCACATTCCCAGAGAGATCAACAAATGGGAAGTCATTCCTGGGAGAGCAAAAAAGAATGTAGGGGGCTGGCAGAAGTGACTTCTGGATAGAGCCCTGCAACCTGACCCAAATCCTAGGGGACCTGACCACAGGCATCTGGGTCAGGTTGGGTGAGAAAACAACTGGACCCTCTTGAGCTCGGGTCAGGTCGGCTCTCCTCCTTTAGCCCCTGGGATCGGCACAACCGGGACTGCGTGTTCCTGCCAGCCACCACCTCCTTCCTGTGCTGCACGCGCTGTGGAGCAAGGATGCCGAGGAGTCACAGCGTCTCCCTCTCTCTGCAGCACAGACCCAGCGCAGCAGGGACCGTGTCAGAGGATGGAGCCATTGCTGCACACAGTGGCCGCTGCACCAGCCCCATGAGCAGGATGCAGCGGCAGGATCCGGTTTGGGGGGAAAGGTTGGGACCAGGATGGAAAATGATTCAGCCCTCTCAGGGTGAGGTGAGTGGGCCGGGGGCCAGTTCAGGTTGGGCTTAAAAATTGGGCCCGAGCAGACCCCTACTTCTGCAGACAGACGGAAAGAGCTGTCTGTGTCTGATGAGGCCAAGGGATGACTCTGAAGGAGAGAGGATAATACCATACAACTACCTGGAGGGTGTGAACACCAAGGAGGGAGAGGAATTTTTTAGGATAATACATTTTGGTAAAAGTAGGAGTAATGGGATTAAGCTAAAAAAGGACATTCAATTTAGACTTTGATAACAGGAAAAATGCCCCAACTGTAAGACAGGGCTATTAGGTTATGACATAGTCTTCCTAGGAAAGAGGCGGAAGTTCGGTCCTTAGGGGCTTTTCAAATTAGTTTGGCCAAAACAGTGGAAAATGGCTGCTGGGAATGCTCCTGCATTAGCAGGGAAATGGACTGGATGATCCAATAGGTCTTTTCCGTCTCGGTCTCCTGTGAGTCTAGACATCTGTGTGACCTGCATGCCAAGGTCATAACCCACTTTGGAAGGTTCAAAGCCAATCAGATCTCTGAATGGGAGAGCTTAGGGGTCAGACAGGGTCTGCATCAGATCTCTTGATTGGCTATACGTTCCAGTGGTTCTGCTTTAAAAGGCATGCTTCTGCAAACTGCAATCATAACAGACAGCTCCACTGGGGAGAAGCCCCTTCCATTCATTTTTAAATGTAAGGAGGATTTTTTTAATGGAAAATTGTCACTGACAACTTATCAATACATAAGCACTACATAATTCAAGTAATTCAAGTAATTAATCACATGAATTAACATAATTAATCACTCTCCTTACAGTGAGTATGATAACACCCATTTTTTCATGTTCTGTGTGTATATAAATCTCCTCACTGTATTTTCCACTGAATGAATCCGATGAAGTGAGCTGTAGCTCATGAAAGCTTACGCTCAAATAAATTGGTTAGTCTCTAAGGTGCCACAAGTACTCCTTTTCTTTTTATAATTAATCAAGTAATTCAAATAATTAAAGGAGTCGGAGGCCAAGACAAGCGGTTCAGTTGGCCTCCTAGTACTTTAATGGAAACTAAAATGCCTTCTGTGTTGGCCCTTAATAGGGAAATGGACTTTGTTGGATGCAAGTATTAATCAATGGAAAAAAGGGGTCTGAATATTCCTCCTGGGGCAATTCTGCACTACTGCACATGTGCATAATTAATGAGCCCCGCATATTTTTATTTTTTTGCACAGTAAAAAGCTTCTGCTGAAATGCTGCTGCCGTTCCATCTCTTGCCCACCAAAGGGTGCTGTGGCAATAGAACAAAGCAGCAACTCCCTATCAGCGAAGGAAGAGAGAGAGCCTGTCTTCTTCACAGCAGGCCAGGTCAGGAGACAGGGGCTATGGGGAGACAGACAGTGTGGGATGCTGGGGTGGGGTCAATCAGGGGCTCATAAGGGCTAGTGGGGGAGGACAGACTGGGGCAGGGGCTGAATGGGAGTGGAGGCACAGAGTTAGAGGAGGAGGGAGGTTCAGGGCTCCATAGTGATGGGGGAGGAGGTGCAGAGCTACCTAAGGACAGGGGCCGGTTGGCTGGGGGCACAGAGACACATGGGGACAGGGGGAGGGGGTACAGGGACACATTGTTAGGATATAGATGTTCAGGCCTGTCTGTAAAGGCCTATCATCTAAGAATTTAGGTGTATTCTTATCACTTGGCTAGTTCTAGAGGTATAAAAGAAAGAATGAAAATCACTGTCTGCCAGTGTAAGGTCCTTCTCTTACTGTGACAGGCTGAGGCCCTGTTCTTAGGCTAAGGCCTTTGGCTAAGCAGCAGAGGCAGCCATAAGCTGGGAAGCGACCAGTCACCTCTTCACATTCCCAACTAGTCACATTGAAATAAGGTGCTATTGGGCTGTTAGGAACACAATCCTGTCCTGATAATGCCTATTGCCTCCAGAGAAAGGGAAGGGCCTAGAAGATGTAAAAGGAAACTTAGTTTGAAAGCATCCTGTCTGGCAAGAACTCACTTATCACTAGCAGGGATGTGAAATCCTCATTTCTGGGTTTGTTCTATCACTGTAGTCCCCATTTCCCCATTGTTTGTCTGTATAATCTCTGTCTGGTTCTGTGATTGTTTCTCTCTGCTGTATAATTAATTTTGCTGGCTGAAAACTAATTAAGGTGGTGGGATATAATTGGTTACATAATCATGTTACAATATGTTAGGATTGGTTAGTTAAATTTCAGGAAAAGGATTGGTTAAGGTACAGCTAAGCAGAAGTCAAGTTTTACTATATAGTCTGCAGTCAATCAGGAAGTGAGGGGGTGGGTGTGTGGGTGGGGGAAATGGGAACAGGGAATGGGGGTGGGGAAATTGGAATCATGTTTGGCTAAGGGCAGGAATGGGAACAGGGACACAGCTGTAAGGCTCTGTGGTGTCAGAGCTGGGAAGGGGGACACTAAGGAAGGAAACTGAAATCATGCTTGCTGGAAGTTCACCCAATAAACATGGAATTGTTTGCACCTTTGGACTTCGGGTATTGTTGCTCTCTGTTCATCTGAGAAGGACCAGGGAAGTGAGTGGGTGAAGGAATAAGCCCCCTAACACACATGGGGATGGGGGGAGTGGGTTTCTGAGTGGGGGTGGAGGGACACATGTAGACGGGGGTGCAAGGACCCATGGGTGTGCAGGAACACATGGAGACAGGGGCAGATGTGCCTTACTGAATGGGAGAGGTTAGGGGTCAGACAGGGTCTGCATGGGGGGAGCTGCCTAACAATTCCTCCCTGCCCCTCCCAAAAAAACTGTTCCATACTTTTCCCACCCATACCCAGCAACGCTCCAAGTTCACACCCAGGCTCCTTCCCAGCAATTTACTTCCCTCCATTACCCTTGACTCTACCAAGCCTTTGCACTGCGCCTAAGGGGTGCAAGAAATATGGTTCTGTATTGAGTTTAAATGAATTATTACTCAGAGTTCTGTATTAACATGCAGAGTAAGGAATTGGTTTGTCAAAAAACATTTCCTGAATCCTTTTTGTTGTCTGTATTCATACAGACATACTTGCTGACAGGTATTTTGAAATAAATAACCAAACATCATTTTAACGGGTGTAATTATATTGTATTATTTTGATAAACAAAATATGTAGAATTTTGCAGAACCTCTAAAATATTGTACGCATCATTTTTATTTTTTTCTTGCAGAATTCCCCCAGTAGAAAATATATAGATAAGGGTCCCTTCAATGCTATAATCTCAATAATATGTCATCATAACAAAGGAGTGTTGGCTAGGCTTTAGAGCAGGGAGTCAGTTCACTTGGGTTTTATTCACATTCTTTCACTAACTTGCTAAGTGGTGTTGAGCAAGTTACTTAATTCCCTGTGACACAAGTCACCCGTAAATGGGGATAATGCTTCCCATTCTCACAAGGGTGCTGTGAGTCTTAATTCATTAGTATTAGGGAAGTGCTTTGAGATTTTTGGACGAAGATGCTAAAGAAGGACAAAGTATTATTAGAAGAGATTACTGCTAGTCCGATGGTGTACTTTTACTGTCTACAGCCCATGTACTCCACTGTGTGTAAAAGGGCAATGCTGTCTTTATAGAGCATTGTATCATCCTGATCTGTAAGAACAGCATTTTGCATGATGAGTTTACGCCTGAGGACAGAAGGGCGAATACTGATTCTCCTGATGGTGCGCCAGGCCAAGTTCTACACTGAATTACCCCCGTGCAGTCCCTTGTACCCCCATGAAGTCAGGCAGAATTTGGTGTGGACACCTGGAAAGCGGATGCAATTTCATGAAACTGCCCTACCTCATCCTTTTGCAGTTTCTCGAGCAGAACTGTCAGAACGATAGCCAGCTTGGTCTCGGCTATAAAGGCAATCCTGAGGGCAATTTTGCCCTTATCTTGGTCATCCATATGTGCCAGGAGGGAAACAACCTCATTATAAACACCTGAAATTAAATAAAAGGATTCGGCTGGTTACCACTGACAGCAGAAATTGGTGCTGGCCTCTTTAATTCACTATCCAGTCAAGATTCTGCAGGAGCCCAAACACTGTGAGAAGTAGACCTGGGAATCCTGGAAATCCTCTTCCTTCCTCCTCATGACCAGGTTTGTTTGCTGAACTACCCAATGTGCTTGGGGGGAAATCATAATGAAGCAAATTTGCTCCTTTCAAGTAGGTCCCCACATAAAATAATCTTCCTTTCCCTCTTTACTGTCAATTGATGAGTTTTGATAGCATACAGAATAATAATTTAACTCTAAGCCAAGAAATAGAGCTAAAGTTAAGCACATGCTGAGGAGTTTTGCTTAGTCAGGGCCTCATTTTCAAAAATCTTGAGCACCCAGATGTACCTATTAGCTATGCTCGGAACTTTTGGGGCTCGGTATCTCTTGAAAATCAGGCCACTGTTGGAGAGCTCAGTATGAATTTAGAAGCTTAACTTTAGGCCCCTTGTTTTGAAGAAAGCCTTTAATCTTCTTTTATGGTCGTTTAAATAATTGCAGAGAAGACTCATGGAACGGAGTTCATCCAGTTCATAGAATATCAGGGTTGGAAGGGACCTCAGGAGGTCATCTAGTCCGACCCCCTGCTCAAAGCAGGACCAATCCCCAACTTTTGCCCCAGATCCCTAAATGGCCCCCTCAAGGTTTGAACTCACAGCTCAAACCACTGAGCTATCCCTCCCCCCTGTACAGTTGCCTGTAGAGGTCATAAAGGAATTCCCCCGCCCCCCACCCCCATGCACAATTGGCGAGGTGTACGCTGTGAGTGGGGTGGGGTGGGGTGGGGTGGGTCCCTCCAACCTTCATCTGAAGCATCAGGGATTGACCATAGCAGGAGATGGGAAACCTGGTAGGGTGGACCAGTGCTCTAAAATGGTTCAGAGAATCTGTTTCCTTAGCTGTCCTGCTCACATGCTCAGGGTCCAACTGATCTCCAGAGTTGTGGGTGGGAAGGAATTTCCCCCTGGTCGGATTGGCAGGGACCTTTGAGTGGCAGGATGGGGCACTGATCACCTGCTAGGATAATCTGAGTATATCTGACCCAATCAATTCTCGGCCATTGCAAGGGCCTCAGGCATTGGTGGAACCTCAGTCTCTCCTGTCCTCTGCCGACGGCACACAACAGTTTTGTCTCCTACAGACTGAAATGTTTTTGTCCAAGACAAGTTTTGGGGTTCAGTGTAGGGTTGCTAGGTGAAATTTAGTGGCCTGTGAAATACAGGAAGTCAGACTAGATGATCTAATGGTCCCTTCTGGCCTTAAACTCTAGGAAACAATGAAATAGCTGGTATATGAAAAAAAACAGGATTTGATCTCCCATGTATCTCTTCGCTCTGGGCAGAAATTCTACAGGAGACTTAATATTTCACAAGAAATCTGAAATGCCGTATTTATCTGTCTCCATTGTAACAGCATTCCAAGCATGAAGGAGGAACTAACAAGATTTCCCCTTCCCAGGAAAGACTACTTGAGGTTAGGTGATTGCCCATCCGTTATGCAAATTGCATCCTTCAGTTGTAACACCCAGATGCAAACGGAATCATGACTGTAACCTACTCTGCCCATCTGTGTGGGATGAGGAGCACTAGTGTTGCTAAGAAATGTGACCCCATGCTTTGTTCTCTTGCATTTAAGATAGTAGCAGAGCTTCATTTAGACAGCTAGAGGAGAAGTCCTTCTGCCTTTTTTGTTCTAATTTCCCCTATCGCTGATGGAGTTGGCTCCATGGATGCAGAAGAGACAAAATGAGGACCCATAACAAACATAAAACAACTGGGAGAAAAGAAGGAAGACCTCCCCCATAACATTCCCTAGAAACTCAGATTCTCAGGAAAGTTTCCAGGTCCAGAGGCTGTAGGCCAACTCCTCAACTGGTGTAAATCAACACAGCTACAAGGAAGTCAAAGGAGGGACACTGGTTTACAGCAGCTGAGGTTCTGCTCACACAAATGGAGAACATTACAGCTCATCTGTATGCCTATGCTTTCTAAATGTGTGTGTGAATATAGAATGGATATAGAGAATACAATGCTGACCCTTACCTCTGTCGGTTACCTCCTGCTCACTCACAAATTTATTCATGTTTTAATCTTTCCTCAACACTTCCTCCAGTCCTTTCTCCAAAGAGCTCCAGTACTGATAGGCAGCTGGCCTCTCAGGCTGTCCTGTCCGGAATAGCCAGTTAAGATTATGCAAGCACTATTATGACATCGCTGTGACTGTGACATAGCACATAAACTGCTGCTGACCAGGTAGGTGCTGTGATGACATGGACAAGAGTCTCAAAGGTATTTAGGCTCCTAACTCGCACTGAAATCAATAGATGTGAGGAACCTAAATACATTTCAATATCTGGGCCCATCCATGTACGCAGTCCAATAGGTGGCTAAATTTGCTCCAGTGTAGAATTTCTCATTCGCTCGAAATCGTTTTGAATTTTGGTTCCGTCCCTCTCTCAGTTTGCCACACTTTCCAATATTGGTTTTACTGGAAAATCTGCTCCTGCTTGAATGGATAGAAAATAAAAGCACCGAACAAAGAAAGAGAAGAAACTGCCTTGGAGAATGCACAGTGATACTTGAGTGTGGGTGGTTGGTTGGAATGCACAGTGACACTTGAGTGTGGGTGGTTGGTTTCTTTTGCTTTTTAATTTGGTTGATTAAAAAGCTTGATGAAATCTTATTGGACTGTATTACAAATCTTGATTTTTATATTGTTTTACAATGAATTGAAATTTATTCTTCATTTCCATGTCCTGCCAAACAAATCAACTAAATTATTTTTTGTTGTGTTTAATACAGTGTGGTGTCATATGTATGGCCATATGTAGAGGCCACACTTGATTTTGGAGATGATGTTGCCTTTAAAGCATTCAGAGTGATGACACTCTTTGCAGTAAACCATGTGGAAAAAGAATTCCAATGACATGTGTCCTTTGCTATGTATAAGTGATTTTGTGCCTTACCCTTTCTGATTTTGCCCTTACACGGACATGCTATTCTTTTGTACTCCTCCTTAGTAATTCGTCCATGTTTCCCCATTTTGTAGGATTTCTTTTTGATTTTCAGGTCATTACAAAACTTCTGATGGAGCCATTGGCCTCTTACTATTCTTCCTCTCTTTCCTTTGCATTCGCAGTTGTGCCTTTAATATTGTCTCCTGGAGGTTAAACTGCCAGCTTTCCTGAACTCCTTTATGCCTTAGACGTTTTCCCCATGGGTCGCTACCTACCAATTCTCTGAGGATGTTAAAGTCTGCTTTTGGCAGTCCTTCTCCTGTCATTCTCATTCCTTCCTTTCCTTAGAATCATGAAATCTATCCTTCCTGATCCCTTTCACCCAAATCACCTTCCACCTTCACATTCACCACCAGCACCTCCCTGCTGGTCAGAATCAAGTCTACAGTGGCTGTCCCCCCGGTTATTTCCTCCATTTTCTGAAACAAAGCATTGTCCCCAGTACATTCCAGAAACTTATTGGGTAATTTGGGGTTTTACCATTTCCTTTTTCAGCAGATGTCTGGGTAGGTAAAGTCCCCCATTACAATCAGGATTTGTGTTTTGCATATTTCTGTTGTTTGTTCTAGAAATGCCTCCTCTCCCTCCTCTTCCTGATTTGGTGGTCTGTAATAGACCCCTACCAGGACCTCACCCCTGTTTAGTCCCTCTTTTATCTTTACTCAGAGACTTTCAACTGGTCTGCTTCTCACCTCCTTCTGGACCTCAGAACAGGTTTACAATGCAATATGTCCTCTCTTTTTTTTCCTGCCTGTCCTTCCTCAACAAGCTATAGCCCTCTATACCAATAGTCCAGTCATGAGATTTATCCCAACAAGTATCTGTGATGCAGTTAAGCTCAGTTAAGATTTATGTTCTAAAACTCCCAGTTCTTACTGTTTATTCCCCATTAGTATTCCTCCTTGCTTGTGTGTACAGACATCTAAGATGTTAAGCAGATGCCCCCATGGATTTCCCTCTTGTTTCTCCTATAATTCTACTGCAATTTTCCACATCTACTTCTCCCCACACAGCTAGTCCTCTATTAAGGCCACCTTTTTTTACCTGGTGGCTTTTTTCACCTGCCCCCTCTGAACTTAGTTTTAAGCTCTTCTCCTAAGGTTGGTGAGTCAGTGCATGAAGATGTTCTTCTCCTTCTTGGTCAGACGGACCCCATCTCTTCCCAGCAAACCTCCTTCCTGCAATAGCATCCCATGGTAGAGGAAGTCAAAGCCTCCCAGAGACCCATCTTCATAACCCTATTCTGTGGGCATGCCTACCATTGAGTGTGTATTGAGCAGAAAGAACACTCAGTGCAGGAGACAAGGGGACTGAGTTAAACTGCAGATGTCAGGTTCACAAACTTCCATTTTCCGTGACTAATCTCTTAAGCTAGTGAGGATGGCCACGGTATAAAAATATTTCTGGAGATCAGCATGTGATTATTTGTATTGCAGTATTGCCTCACAGTCCCAGTCACAGAGTAGGATCCCATTGCGCTCGGACCTGTAGAAACAGAGAACAAGATGGTCCTTAACTGTCATTAATTAATTAACACATCTTAACAGCACAACAAACAGACAAGAGGATAATAAAGCAAGCAAAAAAGCCCCCTTTGACCAGGTACCAGCAGATAACTAATATAGAGCTACCTATTTCGGGAACTTTCTTCCTGATTCAGGGTCTGATGTGACTCAGCCCCTGTTCCATGCCATTGTGTAAACTGGGGACTCGTACATTTGCACAAGATGGAAAGTATCCAGTGGCACACCGTTGAGGCCTACTCCAGTTTTAGTACATAAACAGCAGGCCACTCTGCAAGAAGCTAAGGGCATGGTCAGCACAGAGAGTTTGCCTGTCTCTGTGCTGGTGTTCTGCACCCCTCACTGTCTACACCTGGCTCCATAAAGTCGGGCCTTTCAAAAATGCAGCATCAGGTAGGAGCACAGGTAATTGTAAGAATGCTTGCTCATTGCAGCTGTTACCATCCTGGCAAGGCATCCACATATAAGTCCACTACGGATGGACCAGTGATGGGAAGAGTGTTCATGCATGTGACAAGTAACACCATGAACTATGTAATGCCACAGAATAAATTAAGATCAAGAACAGAACAAGAGTATGTGTGGCAAAGCCATGACAAACACTGTGCAGGCATCAAGGAGCTCATAAATTAGCACATCATCACCCCAACACTGCCTCAGCTTGACTTAGAGCTTGGGCAACAGTAGACCCTCAAAAGGAGGAGGCCACAGCTTTACACCCGTGGTCACTGTGATGTTAACTGGCTGCATTTGACAAGAGCTGGATCAGAGGTTGACTTTGAGTGTATTTACAGGGGGCAAGGTTTTCACAACACAAGCTTTGTGCACGCACACAAATAGTGTTCTGCAGCAGTGCAAGTTGAGCTGCAGCAATGAGCAGCGGGATCCTGCTTGGGCTCGTAATTCATACACTTCTCTCACTAATGAGGATCAACAGATCAACCCATACTGAATGCAGCTTGACAATATACCATCACTTAAAACACATTACAGTCAGAGAGGATGATAAATATTCCATGTATACACATTATGTACAAGGCCCAAAATGACTGAGGGTGCAAGAAAACAAAGCTGGTAAATACAGAAAATGCATTTGTCATAAATATAAAGGGAAGGGTAAACCCCTTTAAAATCCCTCCTGGCCAGAGGAAAAATCCTCTCACCCGTAAAGGGTTAAGAAGCTAAAGGTAACCTCGTTGGCACCTGACCAAAATGACCAATGAGGAGACAAGATCCTTTCAAAAGCTGGGGGGAGGGAGAAAAAACAAAGGGTCTCTCTGTCTGCCTGCCTGCGTGCCTGAGTGCTGCTTTTGCTGGGAACAGAACAGGACTGGAGTCTGAGAACTTTTAGTAAGTAATCTAGCTAGGTATGTGTTAGATTATGATTTCTTTAAATGGCTGAGAAGAGTTGTGCTGAATAGAATGACTATTCTTGTCTGTGTGTCTTTTTTGTAACTTAAGGTTTTGCCTGGAGGGATTCTCTATGTTTTGAATCTAATTACCCTGTGAGGTATCTACCATCCTGATTTTACAGAGCTATTCCTTTCCTTCTATTAAAAGTCTTCTTGTAAGAAAACTGAATGCTTTTTCATTGTTCTAAGATCCAAGGGTGTGGGTCTGTGGTCACCTATGCAAATTGGTGAGGATTTTTACCAAACCTTCCCCAGGAAGTGGGGTGCAAGAGTTGGGAGGATTTTAGGGGGAAAGACGTGTCCAAACTACGTTTCCCAGTAAACCCAGTTAAAGTTTGGTGGTGGCAGTGGAAATTCCAAGGGCAAAGGGTCAAATTAATTTGTACCTTGGGGAAGTTTTAACCTAAGCTGGTAAAAGTAAGCTTAGGAGATTTTCATGCAGGTCCCCACATCTGTACCCTAGAGTTCAGAGTGGGGAAGGAACCTTGACAGCATTACTGAAAAAAGAGCTGCAGATTGACTCCTGCTAGCAAGAAGCTTCTGTACAATGTACAGTAAGATATTGGGCTTAACCCAACGCAGGGCTAGGCTGAATTAAAGTCAGTCAAAGTTTTGTCTGAGTAGGGTATGAGGCCCAGCTCCTCAAAGGTCTTTAGACTCCTAACTTCCACTGAAATCAGTGGAAGCTAGGAGCCTAAATACCTACTGTAGAATTTGACCCAATAACAACAACAATAATAATAATTTGCATTTCTAGAGAGATTTTCTTCTTCAAAGCATTTTACACACATGTTTTCTCACTCTCTGCTTCAAATAAAAGCCGTTATTGACAGACAATTATATTTTTCCGTCACAGCACAGACAAATAGGAGAGTGAAGAGAACACAGTTCATTAATGGGATTTTAAGCAGGTTCTCATATGGAAAAAAAAATAAAGATCCAGCACTCAGAAGATGACTCTGCTTAGCTGTGTGCCTTGTGGCTTAAAGCAGAATTCCAAGAACATTACTTTGCTTTTTGAAATGGTTTCTCAATTAATGACAACTCAAAATATCTGCTTCCACCTAGTGGTGCGGGTTTGCATAACATGTGTTGTTTGTATTCCCTGTTTTCGATATCTTTGCCTAAAAGATAAAATACATCCGAATTTACTGAGACAATTCACATTTCTGCACAAAGCCACAACAGCACTAAGAATGTATATCTTTGTTAGCAAATAGGATCATTAGGGAGAAGAAAAAGGATAATCTCAGAAAGAGGCTCTCTCTTTCTCCTTCACTTTATTCTATCTAGGTTTTTCTACTGTTCTCATCAATGAAGTATCTGAGCAGCTTCCTCTAGTACATTAATAATATGACTCACATCTGTCATGGTAATATCTTTTATTGGACTAACTTCTGTTGGTGAAAGGACTGCACAGAGTTCTCCTTCAGGTCCTTGAAAGGTTATTTCTTTCACCAACAGAAGTTGGTCCAACAGAAGATATTACCTCAGCTAGGGTGACCAGATGTCCTAAGTGTATAGGGACAGTCCAGATATTCGGGGTTTAGGCGCCTATCAATCCCACCCCACCCCCATCACGATTTTTCATACTTATTATCTGGTCACCCTCTCCCTCACCCACCTTGTCTCTCTAATAGCCTCAGAATGACATGGGAGTTTGTTCTCCTGTCACAGACTGTCCCCTGAGAAAGCTCTGTCTACTGCACAGACAAGCCTCATCCTTCGAGTAGAAAACGTCATGGTGCCTGAGAAATAGGCCCTGTCAGCCACAACCCTAATCCCAGGGATTTACCTGATATTTTAGATATACTGGGCCCTGGCCACTGAGCCCCTGGAAGAGAAGGACTGCGACCTGGAACCTGACTTGATGTGTTCACGTAGCAGAAGTATGTACACAGCATCTGAAGGCAAGCAACAAACAACACTTCAATGGTCACTGAATGAGGGGCCTGTGGAAAAAAATAGTACAATTGTGCAATTAAAGACTGTGTCAAAATGCACGTGCACAGTACTCGGACTCCCTGAATCCTGGCATTTCCAAACTTTCCATTGCTCAGTTTTGCAAACTTACTAATTGTTATTTTAATGCAGATTTTTGTATATTTGTTGGGCGTCTAAAGATATAAAAATACAGACATGGATTCATATCATTGTCGTGCAAACATCCCCATTTCATTGTTTGTTTTGAAAGAAAAAAGTACAGGACTAGGTTCTGGCAATTTCTGTATTGAGCTGTAAAGAAAGGTATTTTTAAGGGTTTTGAACTGTCGAAACAGAGGCACAGAGATTGTCTCACACAGGGAGGAGTGGGTGATGCAGTGCACACTTTCCCAAGCCAGCAGAGTTGCTGGACCCCAAGAGATTCCCCCTCTATTCCTGAGCCAACCTTGGCCAGAAGCAAGCAGACAGAAGGACAAAAGTAGCTCTCCATTTTAATAAAGGCTCTTGTAACTTCCTGGGTAAACTGGTCCCTTCCATTCTTTAGCTGACTATTACTCAGGCTCTTTTCTTACTGGCAAACTTGAATTTTGATTTTTCTACGTCATGGCCAGTTTTTATCGTCTCTCTTGTAAACTTGAATATGCCAATCCCTGAGAGGACATGCTTTCTTGTTTTTTCCTGATTCAGCAATCCTAGCTCTGGGGATTGAGCTCCCATTTAAGGTACTTTTAATGATGACCCCCAGTCCTTTATTTCATCTATCAGGATGTTCAAAGAGAGCAGCTACCCTTCACTGAATGCCACTGCTCTGACTTTGGATTCCCTTGTAGAATGTGTGGGGCTGGGGTAGTTGTCTCAGCTGGATTCTTAATCCAGAGGAAAGACGCTCTCCCCTGTTCAATCAAGATCAGAAATGGCACATAGATTTGGGAGAAAAAGTACATTTTACTTTTACTCTGTTTTCTTATTTCTCAAAAGGAACAGTACAACAAAGATAAAAACTCCATTGTGAATAATCAATATAGGTATTGATGTATCTTGTCTGAAATGGGACAGCTGCTCTTCTACTCTCGGGATGGATGCTATATCAATAGATAAGATAAAAAGACAGGCCTAACTGAGAGACTGAACCCATAGGAGGGCCAAATTCTGCTCCTCGGTTACATGAGTACGTCGCTCCCTGACTAGGGCCCAAATCTGTGTAAAGAAGAGTAAATCTGGTCCCGAGGGAGTATCGAACAACTTCCAAACTGTATAAGGAGGGTGGTTGAGTCTACACTATAAAGACAGTTCCAAATATGGACCGCAGTTCAGGAAAGCAGCCTTATTCATCTAAGCATATGAATGATGTAAGAAAATTCTGAAAATGTGGATCTTAGATCATGGTCATAATTTAAAAAAATTAATGGACACAGCGGACACCATTCACATTTGAAACATAAAGTAGCTTAAAACTGTCCTAGCTTGAAGTGGTTTGAAACTGCTTCAGGAAATGTGGTCCTCTTACAAGTGTAGATGTGAGGTTGCATATATGGTAAAGCCATGTATACAGAATACATGCTGATCTTAATCCTACAAATTTCCTAAACACTATACAGAATATCTAATTGCTTATTTTTAAATCCTAATCAGAGGAAAATTAAAATGATTTGTGCAAATAATTGAATTCTAAGGATTGTGTAACAACAAACACTCTTATTTTCTAGATCTACTGAGAGCTAGCTCTGAGAGAACAAAACAGTATTTTCAGTGTTTATGGTTCTTTACTGAAGCAGGTCTATTCTTTATCGAAGAACAGGAAAACAAAAGAATTCACAATATTGTTATCCCTTTTGACCTGAGCAATTAGTGAATATTTTGGGTCTTGTGAGTTGTTTCCATTAGGGGGAGAAATGGATGATGGAGTCAGGCATTTTTTTGACACAATCCTGCTTATTTACAAAGAATATACACAAAGTTCTATTTCCCTAACGACAGCAGGAATAGTTTCTTGGCTCACAATTCCAAGCCTCTTTCTATCCAGCAGTCTACCCTAAAGCGCGCGTGCTCTCTCTCTCTCTCTCAACTTTTTCTGAGATCACACTACAAATACTTCTCTGGGGCTCCTTTGTGCTTCTGCGGTGTCACACTCCCTCTCTTCCTCCCCCCTCCCGCCCCAAACCCCATCCCCCTGCATTTGCATTCAGACCCCAGTGAAAGCCCCTTCCACTGTATGGCTCAACTCCTATTCCAGCTTTACTTGATGGTGACTTCTATTAAGTCAGCCATCTATTCCACAAAAGAGCTTGATTGTTTTTACATTGATCCTGAATAAAGGACAACTGGTATGCCCACCAGCTTCAATAAGGCTTCCCCTTTTCCCAGCATAACTACCTGTTTTCATGTTGTTTTTATAAATCTGTATCTTGTACATGTCCGCAAAACCCACAACATTCTTTTATTTTTACTAACCTGAAACAGGATATTGAATGCATAATTTCAGTTACACCAATGTAAATCTGTGGTAATTCATTAGAATTATTTATCCTGGTGACAAAATATGTTAGCACATCAGGAGAGAAAACATGACACTTTTTGATAATTGTTATTGTTGCCGGCACCCAGTGCCGAGAGGCTAAACAACAGCTGAGGTTGGTTCGTTACCCGGTGTGCTACACCCAATAATCACAAAGGGGTGAAGAAGCAGAAAAGTTTATTTGCAGCTGCAAAAAGGTACAGGGAGAATAAAATCTCCAATCCTGCACCCAGAGCAGGAAGTTACACAGGCTTTTATACATCCTTTTTCCCAGCATACCTATCCAATAGCAAGCTGCCCTAAGTATCCACATAGCTAGCCAATCCAGTTCCCAGCTAGTTCCCTTGTTCTCTGTATCATTTGTTAAACTATACATAAAGCTGCTTTAGTCAGCATTGTTCTTCCATATCTGCCCTGTTTGGCCTTGTTTAGTTTCAGGCAGTCTGACTCTGCAACATATTGTTGCAGATCCTCAGCATAACTGCTGCGAGTGCCTCCAGGCGCGGGGGCCAAGGACACTTGGGCCTAGTATGCAGAGCTGCTGCGAGTGCTTCCAGGCGGGCGGGGGGGAGGGGGGGAAGGACACCTGGACCTAGTGCGAGGGGGCCTCATCGACACTCGTGGTCTTCCATCCCCTCGAGTTACCTAGTGGCCATGCCCCAGTGTCCCCACTGAACTCCCACATCTGAACTCCCAGCCAGAGCCCGTACGTGCTCCACCACTAGAGGCCCTGATGCAGCAAGCCACCCCCATACAGCAAAACAAAACGACTTCCCACATGGCATTAGGATGGCAAACGATAATAGAGAAAGATGAGAACTTGCTATAACAGGGGTTCTCAAACTTCATTGCACCACGACCCCCTTCTGACAACAAAAATTACTTCGCGACCCCAGGAGGGAGAACCAAACCCTGAGCCCACCCAAGCCCTAGCTCCCCCGGGCCAGAAGGGGCCAAAGTCAAAACCCAAGGGCTTCAGGCCCAGGCAGGGGGTGGGGGGAGCTGTAACCTGATCCCAGGGCTGAAGCCCAAGTCTCAGCCCTGCTTCCAGGGCTCAGGCTTGGGCTTCAGCCCTGGGCCTAGGCAAGTCTAACTCCAGCCCTGGTGACCCTATTAAAAAGGGATCCCGACCCACAGTTTGAGAATCGCTGTGCAGTAACATGCACTGATTATTGGTGATACTTGGTTTCCTCACAAAGACATGCACAAGGTTACATGGAACTCATCAGATGGTTAAACCACAAACCAGACTGAGCACATGTCAGGAGATCGGGTTGTAGGTGGTCAGGCATAGTGGTCAGACTGGGAGTCATGCCTAGTGGTGAGTGTCCAAAAGCCAAAAGCAGGGATTGAGATGGGGCCAAAACCAAGAAGCAGATCCAAAGATTTGAACTAGAGTCAGAATCCAAATGGCAGAGCCAAGAATCAAGTAGGGTGACCAGACAGCAAATGTGAACAATTGGGATGGGGGTGGGGTAATAGGAACCTATATAAGAAAAAGACCCCCAGATCAGGACTGTTCCTATCAAATCAGGATATCTGGTCACTCTAGAATCAAGAGAGAGTTGGAGTCAGGAATCAGAGCCAAGGGTCAGAACCGGATCACCGGGGGCAGGGAAGAAGGGAGCAGGGCTGGTTCTGAGGCAGGAGCAAGGCTGGATGTAGGACAGGATCTGGGCTGAAGCTGTGGAGGAACAGAGCAGAAGCAGGGCTTGGCAAGAGCTGAGCCCAGGGAGGCAGAGAATCACTGAGCACCCAGCGAGCGACTGCTGCTGCTGAGTTTAAGAACCAGACAGCTAACTTCTTCAGCCAATCTGGCAGGGTGGTCCAAGCAGGACAGTGTCGGAGGATGGTGCCGTGGGGAAGGCGAGCAGAGCTTCATCATCATGGGCTTGCTTCTGGACGGCGCCGTGCCTTGTGGTGCCGGAGGTCTATCTTGCCTGGTGGGAAACTGCGGTGCCATCATGGCAATCAAGTCCCTGGCCACCTCAAACGTGTCCAGGATGGAAGGGAGCTCCTGCTCCTCCACCTGGCACTCTCTAGCAGGAGGGTCCAGTGGCACCAGACTTGACGGATCCCTCTGCAGGCCCAGAGTCGACAGTGCTGATCCCTGCTAATATTCTGTTCGCTTTTTTGACTGCTGCTGCACACTGAGCAGATGCTTTCAGAGAACTATCCACAGTGACCCCAGGATCTTTCTTGAGTGGTAACAGCTCATCATTGATATGATAAACCCCCCTCATTTTATATGTATTGTTGGGATTATGTTTTCTAATGAGCATTACTTTGCACTTACCAACATGGAATTTCATCTGCCATTTTGTTGCCCAGTCACCCTGTTGTCTGAGGTTCCTTTGTAATTCTTCATGGTCTGCTTTGGACTTATCTGTCTTGAGTAAGTTTCTATCATTTGCACTTTTTGCCACATCACCATTTACCCCCTTTTCCAGATCATTTATGAATATGTTGAACATCACTAGTCCCCGTACAGATCCCTGGGGGACACCACTGTTTACCTCTCTCCATGCTGAATATTGACCATTTATTCCTATCCTTTACTTCCTGTCTTTTAAGTTAGTGATCCGTGAGAGGACTTTCCCTCTTATCCCGTGACTGCTTACTTTGCTTAGGACCCCCACCAAAGGCTCTTTGTCAAAGGCTTTCTGAAAGTCCAGGAACCTCATGTCTCCTGCTTTGCCCCATGGGCATTTTAACCCTCCAGACCCATTGGGTAACAGTGTGAAGTACAGAGGGAAACTGAGGCATGCATAGAATTATTTAAAAATGTTACAGAAAATTCCCACTTTATTAAGGTCTGGTACATTTTAAACCTGATGCTGCACATGGAAATGTGTCCAGCTGTCTCTCAGGCATGGGCCATGCCCCTTGTGTGCTCCTTTCTCCCCAGTATCACACTTGTGACAGAGTGCTCCCAAGCAGGTCACAGCTGGGCACCTGGGAACAGAGCTGAGCCTCCCCTGAGCACAGCCAAGGTCACTGACTCTCAGGAGAACTGGTGGCTTTCTTAAAGTCCCAGCTCCTGGAGTCATGTGAATTTGTGAGAATTCCAGTTTTTGCTTAGCCAATGAAGTCAGTGTCTAGTGCTCATGGCTGGGACCTATATAAGAAAAAGACCCCCAGATCAGGACTGCAGCTCCATGGAGGGATAAATAAAGAACCCAAACTGATCAGTTTTGTAATCCCATGATTTTGGGGGCCTCACTTCTGAGCTCTGAAGCTGGTGACGCTGCATAGATGGTGGGCTCTGTGTGCCTATTAGCTCCAAAGTACGCCAGCAACAAGCAGCACAGAGATGTCCTCTGAAGTAGCTGCCACTGTTAATGAGGGGAGCTGCAAGGCTTAGCTGAGCCACTGGGTGGGAAAGGGTGGGTTGTGGGGTGGGATGCTGGGTGGGGCAGGGCAGGCTGGAGAGAGTGAGGTGGAAAGTGGGGAAGACTGACTGGGCGGGGGGAGGGAAGGCTGGCTGAGGGTGTCAGGGAAGGCTTGTGGGGAAGGCGGTGGCAGCAGCAGGTGCTGGAAGGAGGGTGGCAGGCACTGGGTGGGAAGTTGAGGGGGTGTTGGTTGCGGGAGGCTGGGTTGGGGGAAGCAGGTGCTGGGTGGGAAAAATTGGGGGGCTGAGACATGGGGGGCATGGGCGGTGGGCTAGGAGGCGCAAAGGCTAGGCTGGGATTGGCAGATGCCTGGCAGGGAAGGCTGGGCTGGTGGGGTGGGGAAGGCCACGGGCACTTTGCTTGGCCTTTCCACACAGCATCTGTCTGTCCAGCCCTCTTATCAGGGCGTGGCCTTGCTTGCTGATCAGTCTTCAGAGGCTGCTGCTGCAGTGCAAAGGCAATCCAGAGCTGGATTAACCTGACTGCTTCTGCCCCATGGCTCAGTGGACACCCTGCACGAGAGCCGGCAGAGGGACCCTTGCGTCCTGAGCAAAGCTCCCTGCCAAGGGGTTCTCCCAGGCAGCCTTTCCTTCTGTGCCAGAGCTTTGGGATGAGAGGAGATGGCTGCCCTGGCAGGAATCTGGGGCCCATTGATCCAACACCCTTTGTCCCTTGGGTGGCTGTTAACAGCATCACGGGCTCGTCTGTGAGCCTGTGTGGGATAGAGGGCGGCTGCTCTTCATTGATCCCTCGTTATCTGTAGGCTCTCCCTGGCCGATAAGGGGGCTACAGGGTGAGGGCAGGGCGGGGCCTGGAGCCTGAGCTTTGGCAACCTGCCACCGACTGCCATGCCGGTGTTACGGTAACACCAGGACTCTGATTTGAACTCTGCTTCATGCTGTCACCTTGGGCCTGGAGCTTCGCCACCTGGCGTTCGCCTGAAGGGGGCGAGTGGTTTTCTTCAAATGGTTGAGCCAGCTCAGCAGCCTGTAACTAGACTCCTAATAGAATCAAAATTATAGTGGAAAGAGGAGGAAGTGCAATTAGCATGTAAAGCCCTCACAAGAGGTGGGGGGGGGGCATGCCACCAAAGATTAATACCCATCCCCAGCCTCTCTCCCTTCACAGCGTTTTGGAACCCATGTCCCTTGCCTAGTGAGTGCTACTTAATTGATGGCGAGTCCCTCCATCATAACAAAAGGCCAAGTACAGTTCCCCTGTCCTTGATTCCCATAATCAGGGTAATAACAATTTATTCTTCCTGCCCCAATAACAGAGACACTGGGGATCCCACAGCAGCCAAAGTGACCATTTGGGCAGCTATGGCCTCATTCTAGGCGGGCTGGGTGTGCCTATGCAAATGAGATCGGCCCCTGAAGTTCTTTTCCTCAACTTGCCACACCTCACCACCAGATGTCAGGGTGGAGCTCATCCCGATTCTGCTTACAAGAGGAAAGTGATCAGGAACAGTCAGCATGGATTCACCAAGCGCAAGTCATGCCTGACTAATCTAATTGCCTTCTATGATGAGATAACTGGCTCTGTGGATGAGGGGAAAGCAGTGGATGTGTTATTCCTTGACTTTAGCAAAGCTTTTGACATGGTCTCCCACAATATTCTTGCCAGCAAGTAAAAGAAGTATGGGCTGGATGAACGGACTATAAGGTGGATAGAAAGCTGGCTAGACTGTCGGGCTCAATGGGTGGTGATCAATGGCTCCATGTCTAGTTGGCAGCCAGTATCAAGTGGAGTGCCCCAAGGGTCGGTCTTGGGTTCGGTTTTGTTCAGTATCTTCATTAATGATCTGGAGGATGGCGTGGATTGCACCCTCAGCAAGTTTGCAGATGACACTAAACTGGGAGGAGAAGTAGATAGGTTGGAGGGTAGGGATAGGATACAGAGGGACCTAGACAAGTTGGAGGATTGTGCCAAAAGAAATCTGATGAGGTTCAACAAGGACAAGTGCAGAGTCCTGCACTTCGGAGGGAAGAATCCCATGCACCGCTGCAGACTAGGGACCAAAAGGCTCGGCCGCAGTTCTGCAGAAAAGGACCTATGGGTTACAGTGGACGAGAAGCTGGATATGAGTCAGCAGTGTGCCCTTGTTGCCAAGAAGGCCAATGGCATTTTGGGATGTATAAGTAGGGGCATTGCCAGCAGATCGAGGGACGTGATCGTTCCCCTCTACTCGACATTGGTGAGGCCTCATCTGGACTACTGTGTCCACTTTTGGGCCCCACACTACAAGAAGGATGTGAAAAAATCGGAAAACGTCCAGCGGAGGGCAACAAGAATGATTAGGGGACTTATGAGGAGAGGCTGAGGGAACTGGGATTGTTTAGTCTGCGGAAGAGAAGAAGGAGGGGGGGATTTGATAGCTGCTTTCAACTACCTGAAAGGGGGTTCCAAAGAGGATGGCTCTAGACTGTTCTCAGTGGTAGCTGATGACAGAACAAGGAGTAATGGTCTCCAGTTGCAGTGGGGGAGGTTTAGGTTGGATATTAAGAAAAACTTTTTCACTAGGAGGGTGGTGAAGCCCTGGAATGGGTTACCTAGGGAGGTGGTGGAATCTCCTTCCTTAGAGGTTTTTAAGGTCAGGCTTGACAAAGCCCTGGCTGGGATGATTTAGTTGGGGATTGGTCCTGCTTTGAGCACGGGGTTGGACTAAATGACCTCCTGAGGTCCCTTCCAACCCCGATATTCTATGATAAGTCTCTGCCTGCGCTAGAGCTTAAGTCTTTGCAGTTAATGTAACCCTTCTGAAACAGGAGGGAAGTTACTCAATGTTCCAGCTGAGGCCACGTCTATATTGGGAGCATTTTGCCAGTACAGGTAAACTAGTGTGGACATAGAAGAGCACTACTGTCCCCCACTGAATGAAGAACCTTTACCCTTAGAAAAGAGCAAGAATACAAAGAGGACGAACCCACTGCTCAGGCTTGCTCTGCATGGCTTTTCTATCACTATAGCGATGTTGGCTAGGGGTGTGATTCCTAACCAATACCATCATACCAGTACATCATCTTAACTCATGGAGGCAGTTATACCAGTATAAGTGTGCTTATACCTGTACAACTAATATACACTAGCACTGGAGAGCTTAAAATAAGATACTAGACTGAGAGGACAAAAGAAAGGAGCAGATTCTCCTCTTAAATATACAGCATTCTCGCCCAGGATAGAAGACTGCGAAGAGGGACTTGCAGACAGATGTACACTGAATAGAGTTATTAGCAAGATGAAAAAAGATGGCTTAGCAGCTCTCCTGCTCTGATTGCAAAGTAAAGAATTAACTGCAACATCAGATCACTTCTGCTTTGGCCAGCCAGAAGGCATCCATCTAACACTGGCTGCATTTGCTCCATGGCCTGAAGTGGGAAGTAAATAGCCTGGTCCCATGAGTGAACTGTTGGAAGAGAATAGGATCCCATCACTGAGCTAGGTATTCTGAAGAACCTGTTTCACCTTTCTTCAGGGTAAATGCACTGATCAGAAGGGCATTACTAAATATGAACTGGATGCTTTTACTAAGTGGTAAATGGATGAGCGATATAAATATGAAATCAAGACGGCTTCTTCCAGCCTAATAGCAAGTGAAGGCATCCTTCTAGCAAAAGGCAGCACAGCATACCGAGCTCACCATGCATAAGCATTTACAAAAATATGATTTCCCAAGTGCATTAGAGACCTTAACATCCCATCCTACCTTCAGAGTAACAGCCATGTTAGTCTGTATTTGCAAAAAGAAAAGGAGGACTTGTGGCACCTTAGAGACTAACCAATTTATTTGAGCATAAGCTTCCGTGAGCTACAGCTCACTTCATCGGATGCATCCTACCTTCCTGCACTTTATCAGATGATAGGGAAACCAACAGGCCCTGATTCGATGATACTTATCATAGGGACATTGTATTAACCTCTCTGGATCCAAAGCATCAACTGGAAGAGAAGGAATAAAAAGACAAAAGAAAACATTCTGTAAAACAAGATCTAAGTTTATCATCAACACAATTAACAAGAGTGGAAGCATACTAGGTACTGGAGCTGCCCTCTAACGGGGTTAAGCTATCAATTTTTAATAGCCGAGACAAAAATGCTAAACTGCTAAGTTGGCACTCATTGTGTGTACCCAACCAAATTCACTTCGGATTTTGGGTGAGTGGAATATTCCATTAAAAATGAGGAAAGCGCAATCAGTAGTGCATATTAATGACTATACTTATGCAGAACAGTGAGCTGGAAATAAACATTACTATAAAAACCCTTGAAGCTACCAAATTAACTAGTTGTACAGCAGTGACATGCTAAGGATTGGCAGAAGCACGGCATTCTGAAGTAAATCCTTTTGCATTTACCTTCAGACTCCAAGGCCATCTCTGCTGGATTTAGAAAAACATCAAACTAAAACAAACATGTCTGGAGTTAAGGATGCAATTTGCACTACAGTGCACTTGGCCCTGTAAAGTGCAGAGGTTGGCAGGTGCTTAAGAGCCCAAGACTCTCTGAACATAGTGAGGGCCTAAGTCACAGGCACTTTTTGAAAATGTTCCCTCCTAGTCCATACTATGACCCAGAGACAGGCACGAGTCACCTTAATCACTTAACAGTTACACAGAAGGGACAAGGTAGGGGAGGACCAACTTCTGAAAGTGAGACACACAAGATTTCAAGCATACATAGACCTCTTCTTCAGGATTCAGTTTGTGTCCATGCAGCAGTTTTCTTGCCATCACAAATGTGTCTCCCCTCACACCTTCCATGCTATTTATCCGCATTTGTATCAATGTACAGAGGGCAAGCACAGAAGGAACATGGGCCAACGGACTGTGGGAGGTTTTCTAGATAGCTGGAAGTAAGGAGGACGGGCCAGATTGATTACATAAATCAGTATTTTTCAACCTTTTTGATACCAGGGACCAGCTTAGAATCATTGAATATCAGGGTTGGAAGGGACCTCAGGAGGTCATCTAGTCCAACCCCCTGCTCAGAGCAAGACCAACACCAACTAAATCATCCAAGCCAAGGCTCTGTCAAGCCGGGCCTTAAAAACCTCTAAGGATGGAGTTTCCACCATCTCCCTAGGGAACCCATTCCAGTGTTTCACCACCCTCCTAGTGAAATAGTGTTTCCTAATATCCAACCTAGACCTCCCCCGCTGCAACTTGAGACCATTGCTTCTTGTTCTGTCATCTGCCACCACTTTGAACAGCCTAGCTCCATCCTCTTTGGAACCCCCTTTCAGGTAGTTAAAGGCTGCTATCAGATTCCCCCTCACTCTTCTCTTCTGCAGACTAAATAACCCCAGTTCCCTCAGCCTCTCCTCATAAGTCATGTGCCCCAGCTCCTTAATAATTTTCGTTGCCCTCCGCTGGACTCCCTCCAATTTGTGCACATCTGTTCTGTAGTGGGGGGACCAAAACTGGACGCAACACTCCAGGTGTGGCCTCACCAGTGCCAAATGGAGGGGAATAACCACTTCCCTCCATCTGCTGGCAATGCTCCTACTAATACAGCCCAATATACCATTGGCCTTCTTGGCAACAAGGGCACACTGCTGACTCATATCCAGCTTCTCATCCACTGTCATCCCCAGGTCCTTTTCTGCAGAACTGCTGCTTAGCCAGTCGGTCCCCTGTCTGTAGCAGTGCATGGGATTTCCTTCCTTCCTTCCTTAGTGCAGAACTCTGTACTTGTTCTTGTTGAACCTTATCAGATTTCTCTTGGCCCAATCCTCCAATTTGTCTAGGTCCTTCTGTATCCTATCTCTCCCCTCCAGCGTATCCACCACTCCTCCCAGTTTAGTATCATCCGCAAATTTGCTGAGAGTGCAATCCACACCATCCTCCAGATCATTTATGAAGATATTGAACAAAACTGGCCCCAGGACCGACCCCTGGGGCACTCCACTTGACACCGGCTGCCAACTAGACATGGAGCCATTGATCACTACCCGTTGAGCCCGACAATCTAGACAGCTTTCTACCCACCTTATAGTGCATTCATCCAGCCCATACTTCCTTAACTTGCTGACAAGAATACTATGGGAGACCGTGTCAAAAGCTTTGCTAAAGTCTAGAAACAATACATCCACTGCTTTCCCTTCATCCACAGAACCAGTAATCTCATCATAAAAGGCGAATAGATTAGTCAGGCATGACCTTCCCTTGGTGAATCCATGCTGGCTGTTCCTGATCACTTTCCTCTCCTCTAAGTGCTTCAGGATTGATTCTTTGAGGACCTGCTCCATGATTTTTCCAGGGACTGAGGTGAGGCTGACTGGCCTGTAGTTCCCAGGATCCTCCTTCTTCCCTTTCTTAAAGATTGGCACTACATTAGCCTTTTTCCAATCTTTTGAAGATTTTCTTCTTCAAAGCATTTTACACACATGTTTTCTAACTCTCTGCTTCAAATAAAAGCCATTATTGACAGACAATTATATTTTTCCGTCACAGCACAGACAAATAGGAGAGTGAAGAGAACACAGTTTATTAATGGGATTTTAAGCAGGTTCTCGTATGGAAAAAAAAATTAAAGATCCAGCACTCAAAAGATGACTCTGCTTAGCTGTGTGCCTTGTGGCTTAAAGCAGAATTCCAAGAACATTACTTTGCTTTTTGAAATGGTTTCTCAATTAATGACAACTCAAAATATCTGCTTCCACCTAGTGGTGCGGGTTTGCATAACATGTGTTGTTTGTATTCCCTGTTTTCAATATCTTTGCCTGAAAGATAAAATACATCAGAATCTACTGAGACAATTCACACTTCTGCACAAAGCCACAACAGCACTAAGAATGTATATCTTTGTTAGCAAATAGGATCGTTAGGGAGAAGGAAAAGGATAATCTCAGAAAGAGGCTCTCTCTTTCTCCTTCACTTTATTCTATCTAGGTTTTTCTACTGTTCTCATCAATGAAGTATCTGAGTAGCTTCCTCTAGTACATTAATAATATAACTCACATCTGTCATGGTAATATCTTTTATTGGACTAACTTCTGTTGGTGAAAGGAGTGCACAGAGTTCTCCTTCAGGTCCTTGAAAGGTTATTTATTTCACCAACAGAAGCTGGTCCAACAGAAGATATTACCTCAGCTAGGGTGACCAGATGTCCTAAGTTTATAGGGACAGTCCAGATATTCAGGGTTTAGGCGCCTATCAATCCCACCCCACCCCCATCACGATTTTTCATACTCACTATCTGGTCACCCTATCCCTCACCCACCTTGTCTCTCTAATAGCCTCGGAATGACATGGGAGTTTGTTCTCCTGTCACAGACTGTCCCCTGAGAAAGCTCTATCTACTGCACAGACAAGCCTCATCCTTAGAGTAGAACACTTCATGGTGCCTGAGAAATAGGCCCTGTCAGCCACACCCCTAATCCCAGGGATTTACCTGATATTTTAGATATACTGGGCCCTGGCCACTGAGCCCCTGGAAGAGAAGGACTGCGACCTGGAACCTGACTTGATGTGTTCACGTTGCAGAAGTATGTACACAGTGTTGGAAGGCAAACAACAAACAACACTTCAATGGTCACTGAATGAGGGGCCTGTGGAAAAAAATACTACCATTGTGCAATTAAAGACTGTGTCAAAATGCACGTGCACAGTACTCAGACTCCCTGAATCCTGGCATTTCCGAACTTTCCATTGCTCAGTTTTGCAAACTTACTAATTGTTATTTTCATGTAGATTTTTATGTATTTGTTGGGCGTCTAAAGATATAAAAATACCGACATCGGTTCATATCATTGTCACGCAAACATCCCCATTTCATTGTTTGTTTTTAAAGAAAAAAGTACAGGGCTAGGTTCTGGCAATTTCTGTACTGAGCTGTAAAGAAAGATATTTTTAAGGGTTTTGAACTGTCGAAACAGAGGCACAGAGATTGTCTCACACAGGGAGGAGTGGGTGATGCAGTGCACACTTTCCCAAGCCAGCAGAGCTGCTGGACCCCAAGAGATTCCCCCTCTATTCCGGAGTCAACCTTTGCCAGAAGCAAGCAGACAGAAGGACAAAAGTAGCTCTCCATTTTAATAAAGGCTCTTGTAACTTCCTGGGTAAACTGGTCCCTTCCATTCTTTAGCTGACTATTACTCAGGCTCTTTTCTTACTGGCACTCTTGAATTTAGATTTTTCTACATCATGGCCAGTCTTTATCGTCTCTCTTGTAAACTTGAATATGCCAATCCCTGAGACAACATACTTTCTTGTTTTTTCCTGATTCGGCAATCATTGCTCTGGGGATTGAGCTCCCATTTAAGGTACTTTTAATGATGACCCCCAGTCCTTTATTTCATCTATCAGGATGTTCAAAGAGAGCAGCTACCCTTCACTGAACGCCACTGCTCTGACTTTGGATTCCCTTGTAGAATGTGTGGGGCTGGGGTAGTTGTCTCAGCTGGATTCTTAATCCAGAGGAAAGACGCTCTCCCCTGTTCAATCAAGATCAGGAATGGCACATAGATTTGGGAGAAAAAGTACATTTTACTTTTACTCTATTTTCTTATTTCTCAAAAGGAACAGTACAACAAAGATAAAAACATTGTGAATAATCAATATAGGTATTGATGTATCTCGTCTGAAATGGGACAGCTGCTCTTCTACTCTCGGGATGGATGCTATATCAATAGATAAGATAAAAAGACAGGCCTAACTGAGAGACTGAACCCATATGAGGGCCAAATTCTGCTCCTCCGTTACATGAGTATGTCGCTCCCCGACTAGGGCCCAAATCTGTGTAAAGAAGAGTAAATCTGGTCCCGAGGGAGTATCGAACAACTTCCAAACTGTATAAGAAGGGTGGTTGAGTCTAAACTATAAAGACAGTTCCAAATATGGACCGCAGTTCAGGAAAGCAGCCTTATTCATCCGAGCATATGATCTAAGAAAATTCTGAAAATGTGTATCTTAGATCATGGTCATAATTTTAAAAAATTAATTGACACAGCGGACACCATTCACATTTGAAACATAAAGTAGCTTAAAACTGTCCTAGCTTGAAGTGGTGTGAAACTGCTTCAGGAAATGTGGTCCTCTTACAAGTGTAGATGTGAGGTTGCATATATGGTAAAGCCTTGTATACAGAATACATGCTGATCTTAATCCTACAAATTTCCTAAACACTATACAGAATATCTAATTGCTTATGTTTAAATCCTAATCAGAGGAAAATTAAAATGATTTGTGCAAATAATTGAATTCTAAGGATTGTGTAACAACAAACACTCTTATTTTCTAGATCTACTGAGAGCTAGCTCTGAGAGAACAAAACAGTATTTTCAGTGTTTATGGTTCTTTACTGAAGCAGGTCTATTCTTTATCGAAGAACAGGAAAACAAAAGAATTCACAATATTGTTATCCCTTTTGACATGAGTAATTAGTGAATATTTTGGGTCTTGTGAGTTGTTTCCATTGGGGGAGAAATGGATGATGGAGTCAGGTATTTTTTTGACACAATCCTGCTTATTTACAAAGAATATACACAAAGTTCTATTTCCCTAACGACAGCAGGAATAGTTTCTTGGCTCACAATTCCAAGCCTCTTTCTATCCAGCAGTCTACCCTAAAGCGCGTGTGCGCTCTCTCTCTCTCTCTCTCTCTCTCTCTCAACTTTTTCTGAGATCACACTACAGATACTTCCCTGGGGCTCCTTTGTGCTTCTGCGGTGTCACACTCCCTCTCTTCCTCCCCCCGCCCGAACCCCATCTCCCTGCAGTTGCATTCAGACCCTAGTGAAAGCCCCTTCCACTGTATGGCTCAACTCCTAGTCCAACTTTACTTGATGGTGACTTCTATTAAGTCAGCCATCTGTTCCACAAAAGAGCTTGATTGTTTTTACATTGATCCTGAATAAAGGACAACTGGTATGCCCACCAGCCTCAATAAGGCTTCCCCTTTCCCCAGCATAACTACCTGTTTTCATGTTGTTTTTATAAATCTGTATCTTGTACATGTCCGCAAAACCCACAGCATTCTTTTATTTTTACTAACCTGAAACAGGATATTGAATGCATAATTTCAGTTACACCAATGTAAATCTGTGGTAATTCATTAGAATTAGTCCATATTTATCCTGGTGGCAAAATATGTTAGCACGTCACTAGAGAAAACATGACACTTTTTGATAATTGTTACTGTTGCCGGCACCCAGTGCCGAGAGGCTAAACAACAGCTGAGGTTGGTTCGTTACCCGGTGTGCTACATCCAATAATCACAACGGGGTGGAGAAGCAGAAAAGTTTATTTGCAGCTGCAAAAAGGTACAGGGAGAATAGAATCTCCAATCCTGCACCCAGAGCAGGAAGTTACACAGGCTTTTATACATCCTTTTTCCCAGCATACCTATCCAATAGCAAGCTGCCCTAAGTATCCATATAGCCAGCCAATCCAGTTCCCAGCTAGTGCCCTTGTTCTCTGTATCATTTGTTAAACTATACATAAAGCTGCTTTAGTCAGCATTGTTCTTCCATATCTGCCCTGTTTGGCCTTGTTTAGTTTCAGGCAGTCTGACTCTGCAACATATTGTTGCAGATCCTCAGCATAACTGCTGCGAGTGCCTCCAGGCGCGGGGGCCAAGGACACTTGGGCCTAGTATGCAGAGCTGCTGCGAGTGCTTCCAGGCGGGCGGGGGGGAGGGGGGGGGGAAGGACACCTGGACCTAGTGCGAGGGGGCCTCATCGACACTCGTGGTCTTCCATCCCCTCGAGTTACCTAGTGGCCATGCCCCAGTGTCCCCACTGAACTCCCACATCTGAACTCCCAGCCAGAGCCCGTACGTGCTCCACCACTAGAGGCCCTGATGCAGCAAGCCACCCCCATACAGCAAAACAAAACTACTTCCCACATGGCATTAGGATGGCAAACGATAATAGAGAAAGATGAGAACTTGCTATAACAGGGGTTCTCAAACTTCATTGCACCACGACCCCCTTCTGACAACAAAAATTACTTTGCGACCCCAGGAGGGAGAACCAAACCCTGAGCCCGCCCAAGCCCTAGCTCCCCCGGGCCAGAAGGGGCCAAAGTCAAAACCCAAGGGCTTCAGGCCCAGGCAGGGGGCGGGGGGAGCTGTAACCTGATCCCAGGGCTGAAGCCCAAGTCTCAGCCCTGCTGCCCAGGGCTCAGGCTTGGGCTTCAGCCCTGGGCCCAGGCAAGTCTAACTCCAGCCCTGGCGACCCTATTAAAAAGTCCACGCTACCTCTACCACTACCCGACCGCAGAAAACGTCTCATTGAAAAGCGGCTCTCTGACAAGGCCCCCTTTGTGCACCGGAAAGTGATCTCAGCAGGATTCGAATTAAATCCCATTTCCTTTACCCTTTTTAGGAACACTAGTACAGCTGCTTCAGTCTCCAGAGTGCTTTAGAAGCATTCCCAAGAGCACCGGTGTGAGACAAGTCATCCCGTCGTACTCGTGGGGGAAAAGGCGGGCACACACAGCCTGACCCATTTCAGGCAAGTCACTTAATACTGAGAAAACTCTCTGGAGTCCTGCTAGAAGCTGCCGTTACGCAATAATGCTGAATTTACTCCATTTGCTTTTCCATGACAATCGTGTGATGCCACAAACCCAGGATAATGACACCATAGCAGGCTCAAATTCAAGGAGAGGAAGAACTGGGTTACAGTCTATGCATATATTTTATTCTCATGCAGAGACCCAATAACAACAATTGTATCTAACTCACTGATCCCCACTCCTCCAGCATCTGGACATCCCCTCACAGTCAGACCCCCCTGCTGAGCTCAATCTCCCCGCAACTCAACCCCCTCCCCCCACTGAGCCCCAACTACCTTCACCTGGACCCCCAATGCAGAATCCCATTACCTTTGCAGCCAGAACCCCCAACAAGCTCCTGGGCATCCAGATCACCCACTGAGCCGCCAGCTCCCAGATTGCCCCACACAGAACTCCCTCACCCCACAGTTGGATTCGTTCCAACTCGGATCCTGCCTTGTGAGCCTCCCTGTCCACACCTGTTGCACCTGGCATGGTGGGGTGTTTCTGGGGCAGACCCAATCCTTGCATTGTGTCAGGGTTGGGTACAGCCTCACCGGTGAGTCCGTGTCCCCTGGGGGCGGGGGCGGGGGAGGAGGAGGCGGCTGCACAATGATCTCCCACCTCTGTGCAGCCAGTGGCTTGTGCTCTCCAATGCCATGCTGGAGCCTCCACATTTAATTAACAAATAAAATTTGCAGAATTTTAAAATATTGTGCGCAGAATTTTTCAATTTTGGGTGTAGAATGCCCTTAGCAGTACTGGGCGCACACCTACAAGGCAGTACCATGGCTGAAACAGAGCACTCCAACTAAAGGTACAGCAGCCATGATGCAGGTCCACTTCTGCTATTACAGATTCACACGCTGTCAAATTGTTGTGTTCAGCTGTACAACAAAAGGATTTCACCAGAGCTGACGTGATACCCCTACTCATGGTGATTTCCACAACCACACAGGAGAACAAAACTCGTTTTCTAACCTCCTTCTATATGACACTAAGTCCCAGTTATCACTAGGCCCCTTCTCTACAAATCCCTTTAAATGCGTGGACCTCAAAATGCATACAATTGTTTCAAGAGCTCTAGTTCTCAATTACTGATATAAATTAAGCAACCTCATTTTCCTTTCTACAGTATGCAGAAGATTGTTTCCCCCCACCCCCTTCCAAAACTTAGATATTTATTTCCGAATCAGCATGAATGAGATCTAGCATAAAGCACATTCCGGTTTCTGAGAGCTTGCCTAAATACCCATTTCTGTTCCCACTCTTTTGTCATTGACTTTAATGGAAGTGGATTGGGCCCTAAACTAATAATCTACATTGAATGCTCATCACTTAATCTCATAATTTAAAACCAAATTAAGCCCTCCCAACCTGATCACCATTGATTGAGGAAACAATTTAGATGCCAACTTGAAAAATCCCTTTCTAGAATACTAAAGAAAATAAATGCAAAGCCTAACTTTCCAGCTGAACCACTAGGAACTTTTATCCCATAAGGAATATTGGTTGTGAGCCAATTTTCAGTCTATTTTGCAAACCATTTTCATGAACTCTAGCCTAACCTACAATGAACAATGTATTACATATTTAGTGAAGATTAATTGTAAAGAGGTTCCTTGATCAATTTTACTCTTATTCCATACAGACATTCAGTTTTAAATAATTTTAGCAGACAACTATATGGGTAAAGGACTTTTCAAGAAAAAACTTTTTTGAAAAAAAATCAGTCTTCATAAAAATGTCAGAACAAGATATCAAAGTGTCAAAACATTTCTAGAGACAAAAATATACCCAGGCCATCTTACAAAACCTCAGACAGCAATACGTACGTCAGTCTCTCATAGCTTTACGTGAACAAATATTACAGTCAAATTATACGTCTCCTCCTGGCCCAGGTGAACCAAAATATGCTGTTTACTGTCCAATACCTTCACTTTACGTAAGCTTAAGCTTCCAATGAGAAGGTCAATTACTTGCTGGGATAATAAATGCCAAGGTTTTGCCTGATCCAGTCTTTGCAGCTCCAAGTACATCTTTACCTTGCAATGATAAGCCTATGGTCTGCCTCTGTATCTCAGTAACCATGCGATACTGTGCTTCTTGCAAACCTAGTATTTGGGAGAGAAAAAAAAAGATTCTTACTTTTTGCCTTGGATAATGATACATTTTCCCATAAGGAAAAATACTGCAGGTGGCAACATTATCTTGGAACTCTGATATTTAAAAACAAAAACTCCTGAAACAGCCAATGAAGAAGACTGAGGAAAATTGGTCTTTTATTCAAATACTTTCTGAAGAACTGTTGGTGTACTTACCTTTCAGTGTTTTGTTTGACAATGGGAAATCTGAAAATCTTTCAATTTCATTTGGGCTGATCTGAAACAAAAGGATTTAATCAATGCTAGAATATAAGAATACCATGGGATTGAAATGATATCCTTTTCGTTTGCTGGTAACGTTGGTAGAATTTTTAGTGGGTTAATTCTAGGAGTACCTGGCAATCAACCGCAACCAGCTCACTGGAGGTAAAAGGTCTACACATAGGCATAGTTTGACTTCTACATTTGGGGGGCCAGCTTCAGTCAGGCCAACAGGACTCTGCATGGGGGGAGGGGGATGCGCAAATTCTACAACTGTCAAGGCCTGCAGTTTGGGGAGGAGGGGCAACCCTCCCACCCCACAAACTACACCCTTGCATCTACATGAGGTTTACCTAACCCTGACAATTTTTCCTAATCTAGACACATTTTAAAATGTGGAAAGTGGAGCAAAAGATGCACTTATCATGGCTCTCTTATGTACAGTAGCAGTTCAATCTAAGGTCTTCAGAGACATCCAATTGTAAGGATAATCTAAGATACATAATCAAGGTTTAAGCATTCCATATGCTGCTTGCCAAAAAGCCCAAGCCATGCCATGCAATTAAATGTTCATACTAAATAGATGATAAAACGATATCAAACCTAGGAGCAGAATTTCTCTAGATTTTTCTGAAGCTGTCCCACCACTGGGGACTCTCTGCTTCTCTCCCTCCCCCATCCCCAGGGCCCCTGTGCTTCCCCACTCCCACCCCTCGACTGACCTCTTCCTTGCCTGCCCACCCCCAGACACCCTAGTGCAGTGGAGGAAATAGACCGCAGGAGCTGGAGGAGGGCACCTGCATGGCGCAGCAGGTAAGAGCTCCAACTATGTGCCACGAACAGACCTCTGGTATGGAACTCGAGATGGGGGTGCCCCTCCACCCTCCCTAAATGGCAGTCCTGGCCAAGGCTCCCACGGCTTCCCCACAGCTGTTTGTGTCATCCCCACACCTTTGCAGGGCGGGTGCAGCAACAGGGGCAAGAGTCGTGCACTGGCTGTATGGAGGTGGGAGATCACCCTGAAGCCCCCCGCCTCCCCTGAGACATGGACTCAGAGGTGAGGCTGCACCCGACCCTGACACAGTGCCAGGGCTGAGCCTCTCCAGAAACATGCAGGGACTCTGCCCATCTGCACTGAGCTGTAATGTATCTATAGCCTGAAAAAGAAAACTCAGAGAGAAGGGAAGAAGCAGCTGATAGGGATGGGAGAGAATGGGGATGGACGGATGGAGAGAATGGTATTGGTTCCCTCTAACTAGACAGCAGGGATGGGTTTGTGTCTTGGAGAGAAGATGGTTTCCATTTTTCTCAGCAGACTGGGAAACCATCAAATTAAAGAGGCACTTTGTAGCCAAGTCTAACAGAAAAATGTGTGAGTCTCAAATAACATTCAGGGACAACACCTGAGCAGGAAGCCCTTCTCCTCCACCAGTAGTGAAGTAAAAGGGGTGGGATTTGGCGTTCCCACCATAGCACAGCCCTTGGACTCCACTGAGTAGGAAAGGAATCATTTGAAGCAAAGTCTGGTTAGTAGGTTTAGTCCTCTGGTTATTAGATGTGTGGTTGTGACTCTTGATAACACTTTATGATCATCTGGTGCCTTTTATCCAGAAGGATTTCAGTGCTTTACACATGGTATTATTTTATCCTTTGCTGAATTGCAGCCAGGCCTTGGATGGAACATGTCTGGCAACCTTCACTACATGTGGGGTGAAGCGCAGAGTAATCTATCTATTTGAGACTGCTGTGTGGGCATGAGTGTATGCTTTCCTCGATTAGGCTTGTTTCACTCTTGTGAGCAAAACCCATAATTGGTGGTGTATTCTTGTATTGGGTTTTGTCACGTTTGCGATGGAGCACACTATGAGACTGAGTACAGCAGCGATAAACTTTCTGTTATTACTAGGGCCCTACCAAAATTCACAGTCCATTCTGGTCAATTTCATGGCCATAGGATTTGAAAATAAGACAATTTCACATTTTCGGAAGTTTCCCCTGAAATTTCAGGCTGTTGTAATAGTGGGGGCCCCAACCCAAAAGGGGATGGGGGAGTGTTGCAAGGCTGCATTGCAGGATTGACACCCTCACTTCTCTGCTGCCTTCAGCAGGGATGGAGACCCCCTGCATCCAGACCTACCCCCACAGAGTCCCCCCTGCATCTGGATCTGTGCTGAGCTCCCCCTCCCTGCATCCAGACCCATGCTCTGACTAGCCCCCTGCACCTGGACCATCCCAAATGAGCCCCCCATCCCACTGAACCCCCCAGCACCTGGACCCTCATGCTGAGTCCTCAGCACCCAGCCTCCCCTGCTGACCCCCAACCACCTTCATCTGGACCCCCTGCACAGTCCCATTCCCCCTGCACCCGGAACCCTCACTTCTGAGTCCCGGCCTGCGACCAACACGCGCAAATTAGGGCCCGCCGGACCGGCCTGTCCGGCCCGCCTGAGCTCCCGGCCAAGGAGGCGAGCCCCGGCCCCTCCCCCGACCGCCCTCCCCCCATCTCCGCCCCATCCAATGCCCCCGGCTCCCTGACTCTGTCCACAAACCCCTGCCCCTCATCCAATCCCGCCCCCGCTCGCCGGAGCCGGTCCCGCCGCTGCAACGCTCCATGGCAGGAGCAGCGGGCAGAGGGCGAGCGGCTGCGGGGGAGGGGCCGGGGTTCGCTCCCCGGCTGGGAGCTCAGGCGGCCGGACAGGACGTGGGCAAACGACGTCTGGCCCGCAGGACCGTCCTGTCGAATCCCCGGCCCCTCCCCCGCTGCCTCCCCTCCCCCGGGGTGTGGATAGGGGACAGGGAGTGGGGGGTGTTGGGGTCCCGGGGGCAGTTAGGGTGCGGGGGTCTCTGGAGGGGGCGGTCAGGGGACAGGGAGCAGGGGGTTGGATGGTTTGGGGATTCTGAGGGGGGCAGTCAGGGGGCGGGAAGTGGGAGGGGGTGGATAAGGGTGGGGGCCATGCTATTTGGGGAGGCCCAGCCTTCCCTACCCGGCCCTCCATACCATTTTACAACCCCATGTGGCCCTCGGGCCAAAAAGTTTTCCCACTCCTGCCTTAGTGACACAGTGGGCCTGGCTCATGGCTCTGAGAGTGAAGGCGCAGCCTGGCCAGTTGGAAACTGGTCCATGAGATCTCTGTGCTTCTCTGAGCCATGTGGCTCCTGATCATCGTCAGCTCTCAGACACGCCAGCATGACCTCCGGTCTGAGTCCTGTAAGCCTAGAGAGCGCTAAGCCCCTGCTGTGCCCTGTGATTCTGCTGCAGAGAACGACAACCTCCGGCCTTCTCAGTGCAGCTCTCCCCTCTCCTGCCTGGGAGCTGACCCTTAAAGCACGCTTCCCCGGATTTGTATTAGGCGTGTTTTGTAGGTTGTGAAAATGAGGCACAGAGAGGCCAAATGACTCTCCCAAAGTCACAGAGGGAGTTGGTGGCAGAGCTGAGCATGACAACCTGGAGTCCTGGTCCCCTGCCCACCAGGGGAGATGGTGCTCCACAACCCCCCGTGTCTTATCTGGTTAGACCTACATGGTTCCAGAGAAGGCCTGGCTGTTCATCTGCCTTTGTCAGGGCAATGTGCATGAAAGGCCAGGATTCCCTGAGCCTGGGAGGGAATCTGTTACCCTGAGTAATGGTGGGGCAGAAGGGGATTGAAGGCCAGAGCCTGAGAGGTGAGAGTCGAGAGGCTGCTCCCCTGTGTCCACTGCTAACTCTCCCCCTTGAGCGTGTTGCTTTGGGCCAGGTCTGGCAGAGCTGCACCCAGTAGCGGGTTTGCGGTGGCCGTGGCGTCTCCGATGAAAGGCCGAGTATTAATAACAGGTGCCCACCATACCGGCGAGCTGCCTGACTGCCAGCGTCACACCAGTGCTGCTGCCGAGCTCTGCTGTGGGTCCAGGGCCAGGAAACGTGCTCGGGAACGGGCATTCGTGCAGCCCGCGGAGCTAACCTAGGGGCGGCTGTGTGTGAGGAGCCCAGCTTGGCTGTGCCAGGCCCCCTGTGTCCTAGTGCATGGGCAGCAATGCGGACGCACTGACGGCCAGGCGAGAGCAGAGCCTGGGTATTCGGGCTGCTGCTCACAGCTGGTGTGGACACGCTGCCTCCTTTGCTATGCGAGAGACATGCCTGGCACTTCCCATGCCAGACGCCCTGCGCAGCTCTCAGCAGGAGCCCGGCCTTTACACCCTGCTGCAGCTGCATTGCCTGCTCCTGCTGCTGCTGGAAGGGCAGATGCTGGTTCCTGATGGGGAGCATCTGGCAGTGCCCGTTCTACTGGGGCCAGTCACCAGGGCAAAGTGTACTTGGCAACGAATTGAAAAGAGAAAATGGCAGAATGAATGCCAAGCCGGATACCAGTGCTTCTGGGAATGCCAGCCTGGGCCCCCAACTCCAGCTAAGGAGGGTGGCAGATCTCCTGCCTTCAGAAGCCTGTCTGTGGCCAACTCCCCCTTCTGTCTGAACAGTGGCATGCAATGCTGTCAGCCCCTCTGGGGGTGCAGTCAGCGTCCATCTCACAGTTGTCTTGTGGCTGATCTGCCCAGTGTGGGGGCTGCTTTATTGGGGCGTTGAGTTCCCTCCTTTGCCCGGCACCAGCTCTCACTAAGGCTGTTGGCTTTCTGGAGCATCCTCCTTTGCATCTAGCTTGCAGCCGAAGGCACAAACCTCGTGCACAGGAGCAAGTTAACACCTCACTGCCTCCCACCGGGCATTGCCATCCTGTGCAGGGGTGAGGTCACTCCCTGAGCAGTTCTCTTCACAGGTCGCTGCTCCCCACTTGGAGTCTCTTTTTCGCATTGCCCTTCTCAGCTAATGTGTTGTGTGTGGACACAGCCGCTAATGTGAACAAAGACCTGGACCCTGCAGCTCCAGGCCAGGCCATGATTGTAGAGATGCCATCAGCGTGGGGCTCGCACCAGCTGCTGGGCAAGAGGGACCCTGGCTTTGATTCCACCTGGCAGTTCCTGTGGTCCTAGACAGCAGCAGGTTCAGGAGAGTGGGTGTTCTGCACTTGTTAGACTCTGTACTGAGCTCTGGGAGCGGGCGGGGAGAGTGGGTGGGGGGGGGCTATGTCTACACTGCAGTGAATCCCACAGCTGGCCTGGGTCAGCTGACTTGGGCTGAGGGGCTATAAAACTGCTGGCTGGGGGACCTGTGCTCTGCTTCCGTGCAGAGAGGTGGGGGAAATCTCCTCCTCGGTTGCTAGGTGTGACTGCCCTGGCTTTTGGGCCTCCCCTTGTCTTTTCAGATCATCCACTGACACGGGTCAGTTTCAACCAGTCCTTAATGACCCATTCATTCAACTTCAGACAGCGTGACCCAACACCTCTTAAGAACGGCCATACAGGGTCAGACCAAAGGTCCATCCAGCCCGTATCCTGTCTTCCAGCAGTGCCAAGGTGCTGGAACTAGGAGTGCTGGGGGTGTGGCAGATCCCTCTTGCTTGAAGTGGTTTCCCTCATATAGTGCATTTAGTTCTGTTCAGTGGCTTTGAGCACCTCCACTATAAAAATGGTGCCAATGCCCCTACAGCAGTGGCCAGTGCCAGACGCTTCAGAGAGAATGACCAGAAGAAGGCAATTTCGAGTGATCCGTCCCCATCATCCAGTCCCAGGTTCTGGTGTTCGGTGGTTTAGGGACACCCAGAGCACGGGGTTGCATCCCTGACCATCTTGGCTAATAGTCATGGATGGACCTGTCCTCCAGGAACTTCTCTCATTCTTTTTGAACCCAGCTGTATTTCTGGCCTTCACAACATCCCCTGCCAATGAGTTCAACAGCTTGTCTGTGCACTGTGAAGAAGTACTTCCTTATGGTAGTTTTAACCCACTGCCGATAAATTTCATTGGGTGACCCCCTGGTTCTTCTGACACGTGAAGAGAGAACGAACATTTTCTTCTTCATTCTTTTCACACCACTCGTGATTTTATAGACCTCCCGTCGTTGTCAATTTTTCCAAGCTTGTGAAAAGTCCCAGTCTTTTTAATTTCCCCTCCTACGGGAAGCTGTTGTACCCCTTGTGTGCTCCTTTCTCCCCAATATCACACTTGTGACAGAGTGCTCCTAAGCAGGGCACAGCTGGGCACCTGGGAACAGAGCTGAGCCTCCCCTGAGCACAGCCAAGGTCACTGACTCTCAGGAGAACTGGTGGCTTTCTTAAAGTCCCAGCTCCTGGAGTCATGTGAATTTGTGAGAATTCCAGTTTTTGCTTAGCCAATGAAGTCAGTGTCTAGCGCTCATGGCTGGGGAGCACAGTCCAGCAGCTCCATGGAGAGATGAATAAAGAATCCAAACTGATCAGTTTTGTAATCCCACGATTTTGGGGGCCTCACTTCTGAGCTCTGAAGCTGGTGACGCTGCATAGATGGTGGGCTCTGTGTGCCTATTAGCTCCAAAGTACGCTAGCAACAACCAGCACAGAGATGTCCTCTGAAGTAGCTGACAGTGTTAATGAGGGGAGCTGCAAGGCTTAGCTGAGCCACTGGGTGGGAAAGGGTGGGTTGTGGGGTGGGATGCTGGGTGGGGCAGGGCAGGCTGGAGAGAGTGAGGTGGCAAGTGGGGAAGACTGATTGGGCGACGGAGGGAAGGCTGGCTGAGGGTGTCAGGGAAGGCTTGTGGGGAAGGGGTTGGGGCGGTGGCAGCAGCAGGTGCTGGAAGGAGGGTGGCAGGCACTGGGTGGGAAGTTGAGGGGGTGTTGGTTGCGGGAGGCTGGGTTGGGGGAAGCAGGTGCTGGGTGGGAAAAATTGGGGGGCTGAGACATGGGGGGCATGGGCGGTGGGCTAGGAGGCGCAAAGGCTAGGCTGGGATTGGCAGATGCCTGGCAGGGAAGGCTGGGCTGGTGGGGTGGGGAAGGCCACGGGCACTTTGCTTGGCCTTTCCACACAGCATCTGTCTGTCCAGCCCCGTTATCAGGGCGTGGCCTCGCTTGCTGATCAGTCTTCAGAGGCTGCTGCTGCAGTGCAAAGGCAATAAAGAGCTGGATTAACCTGACTGCTTCTGCTCCATGCCTCAGTGGGCATCCTGCATGAGAGCCGGCAGAGGGACCCTTGCATCCTTAGCAAAGCTCCCTGCCAAGGGGTTCTCCCAGGCAGCCTTTCCTTCTGTGCCAGAGCTTTGGGGTGAGAGGAGATGGCTGCCCTGGCAGGAATCTGGGGTGAGAGGAGATGGCTGCCCTGGCACGAATCTGGGTCCCATTGATCCAACACACTTTGTCCCTTGGGTGGCTGTTAACAGCATCACGGGCTCGTCTGTGAGCCTGTGTGGGATAGAGGGCGGCTGCAGTTCATTGATCCCTCACCCTCGTTATCTGTAGCCTCTTCCTGGCCGATAAGGGGGCTCGAGGGTGAGGGCAGGGCAGGGCCTGGAGCCTGAGCTTTGGCAACCTGCCACCGACTGCCATGCCGGTGTTACGGTAACACCAGGACTCTGATTTGAACTCTGCTTCATGCTGTCACCTTGGGCCTGGAGCTTCACCACCTGGTGTTCGCCTGAAGGTGGCGAGTGGTTTTCTTCTAATGTCTGAGCCAAATCGGTGCAGCTGTTTGAGTCCCACAAGGTGGGTCTCTACGCTGTGATGTGGAGAATGAACTCCGCGGGTGGGGCAAGGGCTCTGCTGCTGGGGCAGCGGGGGCCTGCTCGCCAGGCCAGTTCTCTAAAGTCAGCCTTTGTATCTTAAGAACATAAGTGTAACCTTTCTGCCTGTCAGAGTTGGCAGCAACAAGGGCCGGGTTCAGTATCTAGGGGTTCCATTCCAATAACACAATGGAAAACCGGCTCGAGCCCCCACCCAGTGACCTGGGACAAATATATACCACCCCCGCTGGGCGCCTCCATGAGGCAATATTTCCCCTCTCGCAAGCACAGAGTCTGAGTGTAGCAAAAAGCCTTTTAATAACAGAGAGAAACAATGTGGCATTATGTTGGGGAAACACCACCAACAGGATTCATAACACAACCCATGAGCAAAAACCCCACCCCAAGCAAATTGGGGCATGTCCTTTCCCTTTGGTTCTTGAGTTCAGCAACTCAAAATCACCCAAAGTCCCGAAAGTCCAATGACCCAAAAGTCTCTGTCCCTGGTCAGGACAGCCCCAGAGTTCAAAAGTTTATCTGCAGAGTTTTACCTCCCAACCTGGGTGGAGACTGGGGTTAAGGGGCACCTTACATGGTCCAAAGCTGATGGCCCCACCTCTCCATGGGGCTCTGCTTTGCCAGCCACCCCATGAGTTGCTCTCGGCATCCCACAAACTGCTCTGCTCCCCGAGCCGCTCTGCTCCGCTCGCCATCCCGCAACTGCTCCACCATATATCTTCAGCCTCCCCCACTACTTAACACAACACTCAGTGATTTCAGCTCTTAGTAAGTTTAGCTCTTTCATGATTTCAGCTTCTAGTAGGGGAGCCTCAGTGTGGGTGCACCATTAGCCCAAAGTCAATTCAGCTCAGCAGCCTGTAACTAGACTCCTAATGGAATCAAAATTATAGTGGAAAGAGGAAGAAGTGCAATTAGCATGTAAGGCCCTCACGAAAGGCGGGGGGGGGCATACCACCAAGTATTAATACCTGTCCCCAGCCTCTCTCCCTTCACAGAGTTTTGGAACCCATGTTCCTTGCCTAGCGAGTGAAACTTAGTTGATGGAGAGTCCCTCCATCATAACAAAAGGCCAAGTACAGTTCCATTGTCCTTGATTCCCATAATCAGGGTAATAACAATTTATTCTTCCTGCCCCAATAACAGAGACACTGGGGATCCCACAGCAGCCAAAGTGACCATTTGGGCAGCTATGGCCTCATTCTAGGCGGGCTGGGTGTGCCTATGCAAATGAGATCGGCCCCTGAAGTTCTTTTCCACAACTTGCCACACCTCACCACCAGATGTCAGGGTGGAGCTCATCCCGATTCTGCTTACGAGAGGAAAGTGATCAGGAACAGTCAGCATGGATTCACCAAGGGCAAGTCATGCCTGACTAAACTAATTGCCTTCTATGATGAGATAACTGGCTCTGTGGATGAGGGGAAAGCAGCGGATGTGTTATTCCTTGACTTTAGCAAAGCTTTTGACACGGTGTCCCACAGTATTCTTGCCAGCAAGTTAAAGAAGTATGGGCTGGATGAACGGACTATAAGGTGGATAGAAAGCTGGCTAGATTGTTGGGCTCAGTGGGTAGTGATCAATGGCTCCATGTCTAGTTGGCAGCCAGTATCAAGTGGAGTGCCCCAAGGGTCGGTCCTGGGGCCGGTTTTGTTCAGTATCTTCATTAATGATCTGGAGGAAAGCATGGATTCGTGTTTGCAAGTTTGCAGATGACACTAAACTGGGAGGAGAAGTAGATAGGCTGGAGGGTAGGGATAGGATACAGAGGGACCTAGACAAGTTGGAGGATTGTGCCAAAAGAAATCTGACGAGGTTCAACAAGGACAAGTGCAGAGTCCTGCACTTCGGAGGGAAGAATCCCATGCACCGCTGCAGACTAGGGACAGAAAGGCTCGGCAGCAGTTCTGCAGAAAAGGACCTATGGGTTACAGTGGACGAGAAGCTGGATATGAGTCAGCAGTGTGCCCTTGTTGCCAAGAAGGCCAATGGCATTTTGGGATGTATAAGTAGGGGCATTGCCAGCAGATCGAGGGACGTGATCGTTCCCCTCTACTCGACATTGGTGAGGCCTCATCTGGAGTACTGTGTCCAGTTTTGGGCCCCACTCTACAAGAAGGATGTGAAAAAATTGGAAAACGTCCAGCGGAGGGCAACAAGAATGATGAGGGGACTGGAACACATGACTTATGAGGAGAAACTGAGGGAACAGGGATTGTTTAGTCTGTGGAAGAGAAGGAAGAGGCGGGGGATTTGATAGCTGCTTTCAACTACCTGAAAGGGGGTTCCAAAGAGGATGGCTCTAGACTGTTCTCAGTGGTAGCTGATGACAGAACAAGGAGTAATGGTCTCCAGTTGCAGTGGGGGAGGTTTAGGTTGGATATTAAGAAAAACTTTTTCACTAGGAGGGTGGTGAAGCACTGGAATGGGTTACCTAGGGAGGTGGTGGAATCTCCTTCCTTAGAGGTTTTTAAGGTCAGGCTTGACAAAGCCCTGGCTGGGATGATTTAGTTGGGGATTGGTCCTGCTTTGAGCAGGGGGTTGGACTAAATGACCTCCTGAGGTCCCTTCCAACCCCGATATTCTATGATAAGTCTCTGCCTGCGCTAGAGCTTAAGTCTTTGCAGTTAATGTAACCCTTCTGAAACAGGAGGGAAGTTACTCAATGTTCCAGCTGAGGCCACGTCTATATTGGGAGCATTTTGCCAGTACAGGTAAACTAGTGTGGACATAGAAGAGCACTACTGTCCCCCACTGAATGAAGAGCCTTTACCCTTAGAAAAGAGCAAGAATACAAAGAGGACGAACCCACTGCTCAGGCTTGCTCTGCATGGCTTTTCTATCACTATAGCGATGTTGGCTAGGGGTGTGATTCCTAACCAATACAATCATACCAGGACATCATCTTAACACGTGGATGTGCTTATACCAGTACAACTAATATACACTAGCACTGGAGAGCTTAAAATAAGATACTAGACTGAGAGGACAAAAGAAAGGAGCAGATTCTCCTCTTAAATATACAGCATTCTCGCCCAGGATAGAAGACTGAGAAGAGGGACTTGCAGACAGATGTACACTGAATAGAGTTATTAGCAATATAAAAAAAGATGGCTTAGCAGCTCTCCTGCTCTGATTGCAAAGTAAAGAATTAACTGCAACATCAGATCACTTCTGCTTTGGCCAGCCAGAAGGCATCCATCTAACACTGGCTGCATTTGCTCCATGGCCTGTATTGGGAAGTAAATACCCTGGTCCCATGAGTGAACTGTTGGAAGAGAATAGGATCCCATCACTGAGCTAGGTATTCTGAAGAACCTGTTTCGCCTTTCTTCAGGGTAAATGCACTGATCTGAAGGGCATGACTAAATATGAACGGGATGCTTTTATGAAGTGGTAAATGGATGAGCGATATAAATATGAAATAAAGACGGCTTCTTCCAGCCTAATAGCAAGTGAATGCATCCTTCTAGCAAAAGGCAGCACAGCGTACTGAGCTCACCATGCATTAGCATTTACAAAAATATGATTTCCCAAGTGCATTAGAGACCTTAACATCCCATCCTACCTTCCTGCACTTTATAAGATGATAGGGAAACCAACAGGCCCTGATTTGATGATAGTTATCATAGGGACATTGTATTAACCTCTCTGGATCCAAAGCATCAACTGGAAGAGAAGGAATAAAAAGACAAAAGAAAACATTCTGTAAAACAAGATCTAAGTTCATCATCAACACAATTAACAAGAGTGGAAACATACTAGCTACTGGAGCTGCCCTCTAACGGGGTTAAGCCATCAATTTTTAATAGCCGAGACAAAAATGCTAAACTGCTAAGTTGGCACTCACTGTGTGTACCCAACCAAATTCACTTCGGATTTTGGGTGAGTGGAATGTTCAATTAAAAATGAGGAAAGCGCAATCAGTAGGGCAGAGTGGCCAGTACATATTAATGACTATACTTATGCAGAACAGTGAGCTGGAAATAAACATTACTATAAAAACCCTTGAAGCTACCAAATTAGCTAGTTGTTCAGCAGTGAAATGCTAAGGATTGGCAGAAGCACGGCATTCTGAAGTAAATCCTTTTGCATTTACCTTCAGACTCCAAGGCCATCTCTGCTGGATTAAGAAAAAAATCAAACTCAAACAAACATGTCTGGAGTTAAGGATGCAATTTGCACTACAGTGCACTTGGCCCTGTAAAGTGCAGAGGTTGGCAGGTGCTTAAGAGCCCAACACTCACTGAACATAGTGAGGGGCTAAGTCACAGGCACTTTTTGAAAATGTTCCCTCCTAGTCCATACTATGACCCAGAGACAGGCACGAATCACTTTAATCACTTAACAGTTACACAGAAGGGACAAGGTAGGGGAGGACCAACTTCTGATAGTGAGAGACACAAACTTTCAAGCATACATAGACCGCTTCTTCAGGATTCAGTTTGTGTCCGTGCAGCAGCTTTCTTGCCATCACAAATGTGTCTCCCCTCACACCTTCCATGCTATTTATCCACGTTTGTATCAATGTACAGAGGGCATGCACAGAAGGAACATGGGCCAACGGACTGTGGGAGGTTTTCTAGATAGCTGGAAGTAAGGAGGACGGGCCAGATTGATTATATAAATCAGTGTTTTTCAACCTTTTTGATACCAGGGACCAGCTTAGAATCATAGAATATCAGGGTTGGAAGGGACCTCAGGAGGTCATCTAGTCCAACCCCCTGCTCAGCACAAGACCAACACCAACTAAATCATCCAAGCCAAGGCTTTGTCAAGCCGGGCCTTAAAAACCTCTAAGGATGGAGTTTCCACCATCTCCCTAGGTAACCCATTCCAGTGTTTCACCACCCTCCTAGTGAAATAGTGTTTCCTAATATCCAACCTAGACCTCCCCCACTGCAACTTGAGACCATTGCTTCTTGTTCTGTCATCTGCCACCACTTTGAACAGCCTAGCTCCATCCTCTTTGGAACCCCCTTTCAGGTAGTTAAAGGCTGCTATCAAATTCCCCCTCACTCTTCTCTTCTGCAGACTAAATAACCCCAGTTCCCTCAGCCTCTCCTCATAAGTCATGTGCCCCAGCTCCTTAATAATTTCCGTTGCCCTCCGCTGGACTCCCTCCAATTTGTCCACATCCTTTCTCTAGTGGGGGGACCGAAACTGGACGCAACACTCCAGGTGTGGCCTCACCAGTGCCAAATGGAGGGGAATAACCACTTCCCTCAATCTGCTGGCAATGCTCCTACTAATACAGCTCAATATACCATTGGCCTTCTTGGCAACAAGGGCACACTGCTGACTCCTATCCAGCTTCTTATCCACTGTAATCCCCAGGTCCTTTTCTGCAGAACTGCTGCTTAGCCAGTCGGTCCCCTGTCTGTAGCAGTGCATGGGATTTCCTTCCTTCCTTCCTTCCTTCCTAAGTGCAGAACTCTACACTTGTCCTTGTTGAACCTTATCAGATTTCTCTTGGCCCAATCCTCCAATTTGTCTAGGTCACTCTGGACCTTTCCCTACCCTCCAGTGTATCTACTTCTCCTCCCAGTTTAGTGTCATCTGCAAACTTGCTGAGGGTGCAATTAATCCAATCATCCAGATCATTAATAAAGGTATTGAACAAAACCGGCCCCAGGACTGACCCCTGGGGCACTCTTCTTGATACCAGCTGCCAACTAGACTTGGAGCCATTGATCACTACCCGTTGAGCCCAACAATCTAGCCAGCTTTCTATCCACCTTATCGTCCATTCATCCAATCCATACTGCTTTAACTTGCTGGCAAGAATACTGTGGGAGACCATATCAAATGCTTTGCTAAAGTCAAGATATATCACATGCACTGCTTTCCCCATATCCACAGAGCCAGTTCTCTTATCCTGGAAGGCAATCAGGTTGGTCAGGCATGACTTGCCCTTGGTGAATCCAAAGCTTGCAGCCTTTCTAAACAGTGTCAGGGAGATCTGAGGGACAGGCCATTGAGAAAGATTGACACAGGTACTTAGGACAAATGGCTACTTGTGATGAAGTGGAAAGTGTCTTAGTGTTTGTATGAATACTGTGCACACCTCAGTTTTCCCTATGTGTTGCACAAGTATCTAGGTGGTGGGATAAGGGTGTGTGACCTTTGCAGATACCCCGAGAGGGAAGGTGCAAGTGCCTTCTAGCTCCCTGGGCCCAGACAATAGATGTATCTTGGCAACTGATTGCTGGGCCACATCCTCTGCAAGAGCCAGCTGGAGGAATTGGAGAACAAAGGGAGGTGGAGGCCAGGTGACCGGTTTGCCTGGGGAACAGCATACAGGATGGAGGAGGGGCAACTGGGTGTGACTGAAGGTGGGCTGCTGGAGGCTGGTCAGACTCCTGGTTTGGGACTCAGGAGGACAGCCCATGGCTCTGGGTCTCCTCAAGATGAACTTTGCTGTAACTTCCTGCTTTCTGTGCTAACAAGATTCTGCTCTATGCTGTGTTCCAGACGACTAATAAACCCTTCTGTTTTACACCGCTGGCTGAAAGTCACTCCTGACTGCTGAAGTCGGGGGTGCATGGCCCCTTTGGAGGGCGTGTAAGGTTTCCCCAGGTATCCTATTCAGGTGGCTCACTGCAGGGAGCTTATGGCGTGAGACAGGGATGCTGAATGCTCCGAGGTCAGACCAAGGAGAAGCTAAAGCCCAGGAGGCTTGTCCTAGTGAGAGTGTGCCCCGAGGGGTAGTCACACTGCAAGAGGGTCCTGGTCCGGGGGCTAGTCTTCACCAGACTCACTGCAGCTGCGCTAATGTAGGGCAGTAGTGTAAACGCACTATGAAGACCAGAGAGCGCTTTCCTATCAGCATAATTACTCCACCTCAGCGAAAGGTGGAAGCTATGACAGAATGAGAGTGTGTCCCACTGACTTAGCGCTGGTGCGGATAGCTCGGGGGGTGGCTTTTTCATATCCGTGACCGACATAAGTTACATCAACTTAAGCAGAAGCGTAGACAAGCCCTGAACTTCATTCAATGGTTCCAGAGCACCAAGCCCGTGCATCCATGAACTACTATGGGGGGAAAAAGTCCCCAATACCTCAAACCAACACCGTATATCTGGCTATGCCTCTGGAGAGGGCAGCACCCTTACCTGACCATGGTACTAATTAGGGCTGTCAATTAATCACAGTTAACTCACGCGATTAACTCAAAAAAAATTATTAAAAAAATGAATCGCACAGTTACATTTCAATTGGTATTCTATTGCGTATTACACATTTGTGGATGTTTTCTACATTTTCAAATATATTGATTTCAGTTACAACACAGAATACAAAAGGTACAGCGCTCACTCTATTCTATTTATTGCAAATATTTGCACTGTAAAAATGATAAACAAAAGAAATCCCATTTTTCAATTCACCTCATACAAGTACTGAAGTGCAATCTCTTTTTCGTGAAAGTGCAACTTACAAATGTAGATTTTTTTGTTGCATAACTGCACCCAAAAACAAACCAATGTAAAACTTTAGACCTTACAAGTCTACTCACTCCTACTTCTCGTTCAGTCAATCACGGAGAGAAACAAGTCTGTTGACATTTATGGGAGATATGCTGCCCACTTCTTATTCACAATGTCACCTGAAAGTGAGAACAGGCGTTTGTATGGCACTTTTGTAGCTGGCATTGCAAGGTATTTACATGCCAGAGATGCTGAACATTCGTACGCCCCTTCCTGCCTCGGCCACTGTTCCAGAGGACGTGCTTCCATGCGGATGGCACTTGTTAAAAAAATAATGGGTTAAATAACGTGTGACTGAACTCCTTGGGGGAGAGCGGTGCGCCCCCTGCACTGTTTCACCGCACGCTGCCACAGATTTCCTGTTATAGCAGTCGCGGATGACGACCCAGCACAGGTTGTTCATTTGAAGAACACTTTCACTGCAGATCTGACCAAACACAAAGAAGGTACCAATGTGAGATTTCTAAAGATAGCTCCAGTACTCAACCCAAGGTTTAAGAATCTGAAGTGCCTTCCAAAATCTGAGAGGGTCGAGGTGTGGAGCATGCTTTCAGAAGTCTTAAAAGAGCAATACTCCAATGTGGAAATTACAGATCCAAACCACCAAAAGAGAAAATCAACCTTCTGCTGGTGGTATCCAACCCAGATGATGAAAGTGAACATGTGTTGGGCCACACTGCTTTGGATCGTTATTGAGCAGAACTCATCATCAGCATGGATACATTATCTCCTGCAAATGTAAACAAACTTGTTTGTCTTAGCAATTGGCTGAACAAGAAGTAAGACTGAGTGTACTTGTAGGCTCTAAAGTTTTACATTGTTTTGTCTGAGAATGCAATTTTTTGTACATAATTCTACATTTGTGAGTTCTACTTTCGTGATAAAGAGATTGCACTATATTGCTTGTATTAGGTCAAGTGAAAAATGCTATTTCTTTTGTTTTTTTGTACAGTATAAATATTTGTAATAAAAAATAAATATAAGTGAGCACTGTACACTTTGTATTCTGTGTTGTAATTGAAATAAATATGTTTGAAAATGTAGAAAACATCCACAAATGTTTAAATGGTATTCTATTATTTTTAAGTGCGTGATTACATTTTTTAATTGCTTGACAGCCCTAGTACTAACAGGATATTAACCATGTTGCGTCTGTAGCAAAATGCATTTTGGAGCCAGCCACTGGTAATAAAGTCAATTATGAATTATGGCAAGGACAGGGCCTTAATAAGAACAGTCACTTCACTGGGATGATCCCCAGGAAACTGATTTAGGCCCTGGCTGCACAAGACATGACTGTAGCTTTATAACCAGTTTGTATCCCACACAGCAAAGTTGATCTGCTAGTTGGATCCTCCATTTCTCCAGACCACAGACATGCTGCAGCTGGGGGACATAGTCCACTAGGTCAATGTGGGAACCCACAAACCATGATGCACACTGTGGAGGACTGCAAAATGGCAACTTCCTGGAGGTCTTCATGCCTTGAACATGACTGATAAGAAGGCTGCGGCTTGGCCGGATTGCAAACACTAAATAAATAAAACGAACCACACACAGCTGAGTTACGCCCCCACTCCAGCCCTCCTGGCTCACAAAGGTTGGGGCATGATGTAGAGTATCTGCACCCAATACACTGCCTAGAAGCATTTGTCTCAGTACACCCAGTCCCCAACCCAACATATTACCCAGCCAGTCTCACACCCACCTTGCAAAACCTAGGTATTGTTTCTTGCTGTGATATTGACCCACATCATCCTTTATTGCCTCTAACGTTTGTGTGGTTTTGAATTGCAAGACCACCACTGCACCTGGTTTTGGGTCCCAGAATGAAAGAAGTTGTGAACTGCTGCTCTAATACACAGAAGCATATATTCACCAAACTTAATGCCTATAGCGGAAAGTTACTCCACTTCCTCCTTTAACCAAGTTTAAGATATTTTCATACTTACAAAGATCTAAGCGGTCTCTCACTGTATCTTTGCAGGAACCATGAATAGAAACAGAGAATTGTGGGACTGGAAGGGACCTCGAGAGGTCATCTAGTCCAGTTCCCTGCATGAATATTAGAAGCCAGCAAAGAAATACTTACCAGAGTTGCCTTCTAAATCCATTTTACTGATGCTGAAAGAACTGAAGCTTTGTTGGAGGACCCTTTGAGCCAGTCTCTGAGTGTCACTCTCCTCCTAAAAATATCAACCCTACAGACGAAAAATGAGGAGATTCACAGATTTCTAAAGCCAGAAGAGACAATTATGATAATCTAGGAGTGGTTTTTAACCTGTCACCTGCAGACCCCTGGGGGTCCACAGACTATGTGTAGGATTTCCAAAGGGGTCCTGCACCTCCATTCAAAAATTTTTAGGAGTCCTCAAATGAAGAAAAATGGAAAACTACTGATCTAGGCTGACCTTCTGTAGCACACAAGGCATAGGACTGCCATGAATTAATTCCCATTTGATCTAGAGCAGATCTTTTTGAAATCAAAATTGGATGTCTTTCTAAAATTTGATGGAGAATCTACAACAGTTAGTCATTTTTCCAGTGGTTAGTTATCCTCACTGTTAAAAATAAACCTTATTTCCATTCTGCATTTTTCTAGCTTCAACTTCAAGGCACTGGAAATAACTTTAAAGTCATTTCAATTTATCCATCACAGCTATTAAGTGTCAAAGATCAACTGCACTACAGCAAGTGGTAGACTTTACAGCTACGCTGTGCAAACATAGGATACAAGGTTATTCTTGGGGGCCCACGTATAATGTAGGGTACCGGGAACCACATATTCTTGTGCTCCACAGAGAAAAGGTTTCCTCCAAGATGCTAAAATCCACAGATTTTTGTCTGAAACATCCTCTTTTCCCAATACATTTAAGAGGATTCAAAGAACCAGTTCCCAAGAAAAATTAAGCCATGTATTTGGGGAGCTCAGTTATCTTTTCTTATACACACTCAAAGTAATACTCCATCCTGAGCCCCTCCACCTGCCTGAGAGGTCAACACTTTTACACCTACCTTGTGGCTCATGATCTGTATGAAGAACTTTGTTCCTGATGTTTTAGTTAAAACGAACAAACAAAAAACGCAAAGAGTTAGATTCTCTCCTGTCTTCACTGCAATTCACACAATTTGAATGCATCAGTCATCTAAAAAAATCCTTCCCCCCAAGATTATAAGTTTAAATAAGACAGAATTTAAAGAACTGCACGGTCTAAAGTCAACCTGAATCTCAGATTTGGTTGCCCATCAGAAAATATGTTTGCTACCCCGCCGGCAAGTTGTCCCTTCAGTCCCATGATGTCCTTTTGCTCTGAAACGTGACTGGCTAAAAATGGCATCTCCTTAGCTGGCCTGCTCTGTGTGTGTGTATTGGAATCAGAGCTGTGAGGGTCGTGACAAAAATGAGAAGGGGGAGGATTTGTAGCATTTTGCTCATTTTAACTCTGCAGAGCCAGCCCAGCTACAGGAGGGAGAGCTCAGGTCTATTCTGCATCATCATTGTTGTTATTTATTTGTATTAGCATAGTGCCCAGGAGCCCTAGTCATGGACAAAGATCTGTTGTGCTAGGCACTGTACAGTGATTAAACAAATGCAACATTAACAGAAAGAAAAGGAGTACTTGTGGCACCTTAGAGACTAACCAATTTATTTGAGCATAAGCAGAATTAATATCATATTGCCTCTATATAAATCCACACTACATTCCTATCTTGAATACTGTGTGCAGATATGGTCTCCCCATCTCAAAAAGATATCTTGGAAATGGAAAAGATACAGAAAGGGGCAACAAATATTATTAGGGGTATGGAACAGCTTCCTTATAAGAAGAGAGAAGACTGGGACTTTTCAGCTTGGAAAAGAGATGACTAAGGGGGTGAAAGTAACTAAGGAAGTGTTATTTCTGCTTCTCATAACACAAGAACTAGAGGTCATCAAATGAAATTAATAGGCAACAGGTTTAAAACAAACAAAAGGAAGTATTTCTTCACACAATGCACAGTCAACCTGTGGAACTCCTTGCAGAGTCCAGAGGAAGTTGTGAAAACCAAGACTATAACAGGGTTTAAAAAAGAACTAGATAAGTTCATGAATTAGTCAGGATGAGCAGGGATGCAAAACCAAGCTCTGAAGTGTACCTAGGCTCTATTTGCCAGAAGCTGGGAATGGGCCAACACTAGGTAAGGAGGAATTCTAGGCTACCCTGAGCTGTATGGTTATGACACTATCTGACCCCCCTGCTGGATCCCAAGGCCATAGAGCCATTCAGCCAAATGGATGGTATTGAGATGGGGGACTATGACCTGTTCAAACAGGCTTTGCTGCTGAAGTTTGAACTGACCCCCGAGGCGTACAGGAAACAATTCCGGGGTGTACGCAAGACCCCAGGTGTCACTTACAAGGAGGTCACCAATCTGCTGGGGGAATACCTCCATAGGTGGGGGAAGGGCACAGGGGCCACTACCACAGCGGAGGTGTGTAACCCGGTGGGGTTGGGGCAGCTGTATGACATCTGCCCTCCAGACCTGAAGATGTGGTTAGTGGACCGGAAGGCTAAAGATCTGCGCAGTGCAGGGGCACTAGTGGATGAGTTTGTGAACAGCAGATAGGGGGCAGGAGGGAGACTGGATGGAGCTGCAGGAGGATCCCTCCTTAGAGAAGCTGAGGGCCCTTGCTGGCCACAATGGTGCAGGATCCCAGGGGGAGGACCGCCGGGAGAGATTCCTGTGGGAGAAGGGATTCCTGTACCAGGAATGGGCTGGTTCAGGGCCAACTGAACCTTGGAAAGCCAGGAGGCAATTGGTGGTCCCCCAGATGTACCACCACAACATTCCCCTTTCAGGGCATCTGGCGCACCAGGCAGAGGCTGCTGCAGAACTTTTAGTGGCCCGGGGCCTTTGATGCCGTCCAACAGTATTGCAGGGCCTGGGACTCCTGCCAGAGGGTGGGGAAGGGCCAGGATAAGTGTAAAGCAGCTCTGAGACCTCTGCCCATCATAGAGGAGCCTTTCCAGAGGGTGGCCATGGACATAGTGGGGCCCCTCAGAGTGGGGTTCCCCAAGGAGGTCCTTACAGACCAGAGGTCCAACTTCATGTCAACCCTGCTCCAGTGCTTGTGGGAGAAGTGTGGGGTCCGACACACCTGGGCCTCGGAGTGTCACCCTCAGTCCAACGGGCTCGGGGAGAGGTTCAACGGGACCCTAAAGATGATGCTGAAAACCTTTATGGACCAGCACCCACAGGACTGGGAGAAGTATTTAACCCACCTGCTGCTCACATACAGGGAAGTGCCCCAGGAATCCACAGGGTTTTCCCCTTTCGAGTTGTTGTATAGGAGGAGGGTGAGGAGACCCTTCGACTTGATGAGGGACGAGTGCGGGGGGAAGGCCTCCCCCGATGGAGTATGTACTGACCTTTCTGGAAAAGCTCGCGGAGCTCATGGGCTTGGCCAGGGGAAACCTAGCCAGGGCACAGAGGAAGCAGAAGGTCTGGTACGACCGCTCAGCACGTGCCTGCTTCTAGGCTACCAGGGACCAGGAGATACTTCTCATCCCCATGAGGAAGCACAAGCTGCAAGCTGCCTGGGACGGCCCCTTCAAGGTCAACAGACAGGTAAATGAAGTGAAATATGTAGTGGAACTGTCCATCCGGGCACACCGCCACCGGGTGCACCATGTCAACATGATGAAGCCATACTGGGACAGGGAGAAGTTGGGGCTGGCTGGGTGTGGACAGTGGGAGGAGAAGGGAGAAGATCCCCTGGTGGGACTCCTCCCTGAGGTGGGGGCTGACCCCTCGCTGGAATCAATTCTCCTCTCAGACCAGCTAACCCCTGCCCAGCAGGCAGAGATCAGAGAGGTGCTGCCTTCACACCGGCAGCTGTTCTCCAGCCTGCCTGGGCTCACTAACCTGGCTGTTCACTGGGCGGAAACAGGAGCCAATCTTCCCATCAGGTGTTCCCCATTCAGGGTCACTAGGAAAACAGCCCAGGACCTGGAGAGAGAGGTTGGAGACATGCTGGCTTTAGGGGTGATCCAGCCGTCCTCCAGCCCCTGGGCCTCTCCCATGGTGCTGGTCCCCAAGAAGGACGGGTCGATCCGGTTCTGTGTGGATATGGGAAGTTCAGTGCCATCACCGTGTCCGATGCCTACCACCGATAAAATCTCTAGACAAGTTGGGGGGGCGCTGATGTGATGAAGTGGGACTGTTCTTAATGTTTCCTCTGAATAGTGTGGGGGTGCCTCAGTTTCCCTATGCAGTTCTTAAGTATCTAGGTGGTGGGATAAGGGTGTATGATCACTGCAGAGCCCTAGAGGGCAGGTGTGTGCAGGAGTCTGGACACAGAGAATGGCCGACACCCTGTTTCCTGGCCACTGATGGCCTGGGCCCTTCCCCCCTGCAGGGTGAGAGCTAAAGGGTTGGAGAACAAGGGAATCAGGTGACCTCCTGGCCCGGGAAAGGAACAAAGCCCAGAAGAGGAGGGGCTGGAGGGAGTTTCAGTTTGGGGCTGGCTGGGACATGGAGTGAAGGGCAGACGTGGTTGTCTGGCTCACTGCCCCCCAAAATGGACCCAGCTGAGGGGTCCTGTTCTCTGCACCTACAAGCTCTGTTTTAGACCATGTTCCTGTCGTTTAATAAACCTCTGTTTTACTGGCTGGCTGAGAGTCACATCTGACTGCAAAGTTGGGGTGCAGGACCCTCTGGCTTCCCCAGGAGCCCCGCCTGAGCGGACTCACTGTGGGAAGCGCACGGAGGGGCAGAGGATGCTGAATGCTCCGAGGTCAGACCCAGGAAGCTGTGTGAGCTGTGTGTCCTGCAGACAGTCTGCTCACAGACAGGAGACTTCCCCAGAGTCCTGACTGGCTTCATGGGGAGCAGTTCCAGAGCATCGTCCGGGGACTCCATGACAGCTATCAAATCCCCCCTCACTCTTCTCTTCTGCAGACAAAATAACCACAGTTCCCTCAGCCTCTCCCCATAAGTCACGTGCCTCAGCTCCCTACTCATTTTCATTGCCCTCCACTGGACTCTCTCCAATTTGTCCACATCCTTTCTGTAGTGGGGGCCCAAAACTGGACGCAATACTCCAGATGAGGCCCTCACCAGTGCTGAATAGAGGGGAATAATCCCTTCCCTCGATCTGTGGGCAATGCTCCTACTAATGCAGCCCAATATGCTGTTAGCCTTCTTGGCAACACGGGCACACTGCTGACTCATATCCAGCTTCTCATCTGCTGTAACCCCAGGTCCTTTTCTGCAGGTCCTTTTCACCAGTTCCTTATCCACCTTTCAATTCTCATAGTAGACCCCATCTTCTCCAATTGAACTAATAATTTCCCAATTGTATCAAATGCCTCACTGACATCCAGGTAGATTAGATAATTGGTTCTCAAACTGGGGGTCACAACCCGGTAAGTGGGGGGTCACGAGCCCCAACCCCAGCGCGCGGCTGTAAGTTGCGAGCCCCGACCCCTGCGCCAGGCTGTCAGCTCCGACCCCTGTGTGGAGCTGCGGGGCTACGAGCCCCAACCCGGGCACACGGCTGTGGGTCCCGACCCCTGTGCTAGGCTGTGAGCCCTGACCCCGGTGTGCGGCTGTGAGTCCCGACCCCGACCCCTGCGCCGGGCTGTGAGCCACGACCCCGACAGGGAATCGTGGTTGTGAGCACCGACTCCAACCCCCATACAGGGCTGCAAGCCCAGACCCCAACCCTGGCCAGGAGCGGGGCTGTGATCCCTGAGTCCGACTGCCACATGGGGTTGCAAGTCCTGACCCCAACCAGGAGTGGGGCTATGAGCCCTGAGCTGGGGCATCCAGGAGGCTGTGAGCCCCGATCCCTGTAATGGGGTTTCAGGCGGAGCCCGGCCATGCTGAGGGTTATCAGCCGAGAGCACACACAGGGTTGTCAGCCCCGAGCCCCGCCACCCTCTGTGTTTTAGTCTTAATTTAAAAGCAGTGAGTAAAGGTAAATTCATTTTAAGCCATAGGGTTTAAATTTAGTATTTAACATAGTGTTAAATATCAAAAATGTGTTTTTAATTTTTAAGGGGGGGGGTCGCACTCAGAGGCTTGGTGTTCGAAAGGGGTCACCAACACAAAAAGTTTGAGAACCACTGGATTAGATCTACTGCATTTCCTTTGTCTAAAACCTCAGTTATCTTCGCAGAGAAACAGATCAGGTTGGCCTGGCAGGACCCACCGATTGTAAAACCAGGTGATATTTTATCCCAGTTACCGTTCACCTCTTTGTCCTTCATTACTTTCTCTCTCAAAATTTGTCCCAAGACCTGGCAGACAGTTGAGGTCAAATTAAAAGGCCTGTAGATACCTGGACCACGTTTTTTTCCATTTCTTAAAAATAGGAACTATATTAGCAATTCTCCATTCCCCCGCCCCGAGTTTACAGAGTCATCAGAAATCCTTGCTATTGGGCTTGCAATTCCATGTGCCAGTCCCCTTACTCTGCATGGATGGAGCTTATGGGGTGCTAGGGGCTGCAGTGAGTGGGGTGGGAGGACCCAGTAGGGGGCACTCGCCCCTTCTAGTCTGTGCCAGCCCCAGCATAGTGCTCAATTTGTGCTATTTTGGGGGTTGTAAATCTAAGCTCCTGAGCGCTTGTCACTAAGGAGCCCATGTGCAGTGCAGCCTGGTCATAGAATCATAGAATATCAGGGTTGGAAGGGAGCTCAGGAGGTCATCTAGTCCAACCCCCTGCTCAAAGCAGGGCCAATCCCCAATTTTTGCCCCAGATCCCGAAATGGCCCCCTCAAGGATTGAACTCACAACCCTGGGTTTAGCAGGCCAATGCTCAAACCACTGAGCTATCCCTCCCCCCTGGCTCCCTGGCCCAGCTCCCCACGCTCTGTGCAGCACAGTGCAACTAGATGTGGGATTCTTCACTTGTCCTAATCTACTGTGCTGTGTGGCTGTTAAACAGCTGCTCCGTCCCACCCCAGAGGTGGCTGCATCTCAGTGCTGGGCAAAGGATCCCTGTATAAATAGCCCCTGCGCCCCACCCCAGAAGTGGCTACATCTCAACCCCAGGGATGAACTGAGTGACTGGAATACAAGTGACTCTAGTCCTGGGAGTGACCAGGGCTGCTGGGCCTCTTGCCAGGGAGGTGGGCAAGAGATTGGGGCCCTGAGGTGGTGCAAAGCCGGGGCCGAGATTCTTCTGGCCATGGGAGCCCAGTGACTCAGTCAGTGCCCTGCTCCCAGCCAGCCCTCCCCATTCACCGAGCCCTTCGTGCCAGCCATGTCGCTCTGAGGCGCAGTAGGTGCCACTCGGTAGGTCACCTACAATCACACGGTTTCTTTTCGCTACCTCGACTGGGCAACGGGTAATGAGAGGTGGATAACGGATTCTCCAGGCCAGGACTACAGACCTGCTCCCCCGCTACGCCAGGGATGCCCCGCTGGTCCCATCTCTGCCCCAAGAGCCTCCCCCTGCAGTCCCTGGTAGGGAAGGGATTGCCCCACTGCCAGCGCCCAGCAGGCCTATGTGTGACATGAGTTTGGGGGTCTCAACCCCGTCCCTAGGGGGATGGGTCCATGCTCTGACGGGGATTAGCTGACAGCCAAGGACTGGCCAAGAGTGCCCTCCCCGCCTTCTCGGGCAGGGCAAGGGGTGGAGTACAGAGTGATCTGCTGTGGGGCCCAGGCCCTCAGTCTCTGGGGCTGGCAGCACTGCCCCAGCGATGAACCTCCCCCAGGGGCAGGGAGCAGCTGCCGGGTCCAAAGCATCCCAGCAACCACTGGCCATTCGGCACCAGCCAGGGGAAGGTCTCGCACCCAGGCCATTCTGGATCAGAAGCGTGTGTGGGGAGATGGGAGCTGAACACGGACCCCTCTCCAAACTCCCAGCAGCCCCCAGGGCCTCGTCCCTGCGATCCCTCTACCGCCATGGGCACAGGGACCCTCAGCCAGCCCCCCCATAGGGCCCAACAGTGGGGAACCCAGCCCCTTACCTGGCTGGTCCCTCCCATGGCCTTGACGCTGGCCCCAGTTCAGCCCCGTTCCCCCACTCTGCAGGGCTCTGGAGAAGCCTCCACTGGCAGCTTTGACGCTGGCGCTCTGTGGCAGCTCCTGCCGAGGCCCCAGGGCCCAGGCCGGGCAGCGCTGCCCTCCCAGGGGGCTCGTTAGCCAGGGCCATGCAGAAGCCTGGGGCCCAAAAGCCAACCATGGCTCCCCAGCCGGGAGCGGGTTTCCTTGACACCTGGGTACCCCAGGGGGCCAGATCCTAAAGAGCAGGAGGGGAAGATGCAGAAAGAGGAGAGCTGTGCCCGGGGCCGTGGAGCAGGGGGATGGGACAGAGCGACGTTTAAACCAGAGGGGCGGAGGGCGCGCCCCATCTTCCTCAGAGCCCTGGGCTGGCCTGTGCCCCCTGGCCCCAGGGGTGGGGGCTGGAAAGTGACTTGCCTTGCCCCAGAGTGCCAAGGCCACTGGCTGTACCGGAGAGACAGGGCAGCTGCAGGAAACCGCCCCCCTCACCCACCCCCCACCCCGAGCCGGGCTCCGTGGGGCCAGGATTCAGGCCTGGGGAGCTTTAGGCCTTGTGGAGGGGACTCCAGCACTGGGGAAAGGGCCAGCTCGACTGCCCCAGAGCCCAAGGCTTGCGTCACACCCCCATCCCCCACGCCAACGGCCCTGCCCTGAAGGGACCCATCTAGGGGCAGAGCAGAGCTCAGGCTCTGTAGCCCCAGCGTGCCAGTCCCACAGCCGGCAGGCAACGCGGGTGCTGTCCCAACAGGAACTGGACTGAGCCCCTCTCCACAGCCACCACCCACTGTCAGGCACTGCTCCCCTGGGACAGATTCGAACCCGTGCCCCAGAGAGGAGAGACGCCCCCTACCCCCGCCAGCCCAGAATATTATTATTCACCTTACATAGCACTGTCCAGCAAAGCACTTCCCAAAGGAGGTCAGTGTCATCATCCCCACTGTACACATGGGGAAACTGAGGCAGAGGGCAGGGAAGGGATTTGCTCAAGGTCACCCAGTGGCAGAGCCAGACATAGACCTCCAGCCTGCTGCATCCCAGTTCAGTGCTTTACCCACTAGGCCACACTGCCTCCCTTGAATCATAGAATCATAGAATATCAGAGTTGGAAGGGACCTCAGGAGGTCATTTAGTCCAACCCCCTGCTCGAAGCAGGACCAATCCCCAATTAAATCATCCCAGCCAGGGCTTTGTCAAGCCTGACCTTAAAAACTTCTAAGGAAGGAGATTCTACCACCTCCCTAGGTAACGCATTCCAGTGTTTCACCACCCTCCTAGTGAAAAAGTTTTTCCTAATATCCAACCTAAACCTCCCCCACTGCAACTTGAGACCATTACTCCTTGTCCTGTCATCTTCTAAAAGAAGACTCTGTGGCCATAGCTCGGGAGCGGCTTTCCCTCCACGCACTGCCAGGGGGAGCCATGAGATGTTTAGTATTGTCTGTCCCAAGTGTGGGGAGGCACGAGCCACCCCGGGTCCCACACAGGTGCCTCTGTCCAGATGGCACGAAGCCGAGTGGGCCCATCAGCTTTGGTGCCCCTCTTGCCCCCCAACATTCAGAAGTCACTAGTCAGGCCTCAAAATCATGAGATTTGCTTAAAAAATCACAAGATTTTAATATTTTTTTGCATTCTGGCGTGGCTGTGTTTGGGAGGTGCGAGGTCTGGGACTTCTCCTCCACGCCGAGGGTGGGTACTTTATCTAACGAAAGCGAAGATTCTTCGTTACTGATCCCATTCCAACTCACCCACTGCTGGGCTCACCATGCAATGATGGGCGTTGGCAATGCTGGCCATTTAAGGGTTAAAGTGTGACAGGGTGTTGGTCTACCCTGGCACTAGAAGGGCAGCAGGAAGAGCAGCAGCCCCACAATTGAGCTGCCTTGGAAATTTGGGGGTGTGTGTGGAACCCTTATGTTTTCACCCCTTGCAAAAAATTTTCAAAAGCCAAAAATGTATATGTGTGTGTGTGTTTGTGTGTGGTTTTTTTAATCCCCTCCCATCCACTTTCCAGTGGCAAATGAGAAAAGGACAAAGGGCAGAGAAATGGGGGAGGGAGAGGTAATTTTTTGAAGGCTTTTTTTAAATTGCTCATCAAAAACCTGAAATGTTTAGAAAGAAGCAATTTTTTTCTTCAACACTGTCAAGAAAAAGGCCAATTTACCAACAAAAAAGCTCAGGCTTTAGTTAAAAGAGGAGCGAAAGAAGCAGGGCTGAAATAGGTACAGAATATAATGAAAGGAGGGGGGTGCTCCTATTTGCCCCCCCCCTTCACCTGCCCCAGTGTTACAAGAGCAATGGGATGCTCTGTGAAAGCAAATGTCAAGGGAAGTTACATAATTAGCCAGGGGAACTCACTGCCACTAGATGTCACTGACATTGCGAGCCTGGCAGGATTCAGACAAGGATGGTGGGGGGTGGGGGAGCAAGGGTGTCAGGACAGAATTTAGAAAACAGGGCACAAGGCCACTGCTGACTGTCAGGATGAGGGAGATATGCCCCCCTCCCCCGACTGGTTATGTCATCATTAGCCACTAGAGGGGGTTCTTGCACCTTCCTCTGAAGTAGCTGGTGCTGGGGTGGCTGGCCCCATTGATCTGATTTGGGGAAGGAGGCAGCAGGGAGAGGGCAGGGTACTGGGCTAGATGGGTCCTGTGACGCTAGCAGACCAGGTGCCAGCTCATGCCCAGGCCTCACTGAACACTGACAAATGCAGAGCTTGACCCAGCCTGTGTGTTAGCCGTGTGACAACAGCTGCTGATCAGCGTGTGTGGAGTGTTTCGACTTGTGGAATTGCTTGCAGGATTGATCTCTCCCATAACCTCTGTAGCCCATGGTATAAAGTTAGAATGAACGTTTGCATCGTAAACCTATGTAACTGCTCTACACCACTGAGTTTGCAAGGCAGCTTGCGTCCACCTAACACTGCGTCTACACTAAAATTTGGCTCCCGCTGATGTAACTCACCTGCTTTGCTGACTTAATCATGCCACTTCCCCCAGTCAGCGTAGTTAGGTCAATGCAGTGTCAGTGTACATACTGCGTTGCTTACATCGACTGTCCCGCAATGCCCCACACTGACAGTACAATCGATACCACACACCACAGACACAAAGAGCCAGGTGTACACACACACAAGTGCTGTAACTACTGTGGCGGCTGCATGCAGGGCGATTTGATTTTGTAGTGTAGCCGTGGCCTGTGTAATTCCCCCAACAGGGGAGAAGCATGAATTAGTGTAAAGTGCTGGGCCTGCCCATTGAAACCAAACGAGCCATTGCGAAACATCTTACTGATTGCCTCTGTTGTTAGATATTTCACTGCGTGTTTGTGTGTTCTCCCTGTGTGCTGCCCCAGCTCTGTGCAGACAGCCAGCACAGCAGACCTTGAGTGAACCGCCCAATGACCACAAGATCTGTTAAGGGATGAAGGCACCTGCCCAGGTTTATTGTTGACAAGGCATGCTAATAGCACCTGGCAGATTCTACGAGGATACTAAGACACGTATGCCTGTGACAATGGACACAGCTCAGTGAATGGCGGGACTTTCCATTTCCCCCTTGGCTGGACCAACACATTCTCTCAGAGATACCCTGATACAAACAAGCTGCCCCTCTGACTTAGATACTGCCCTCTGACCTGGCTAGTTATTGTCCATTTTTTTTTGTACATGTTGGTTTGATTAAAACATTTGTATTTATTACGTTGCTATTTGACCTGAGAGCAGGAAAGGAGTATGGATGAGAGCAGGAAAGGGGCACTGAGGGCAGCCCCCTGCCGTCCCCCCCCCCCCCAAATGAGGGGCCCTGGATCTGGCTGCAGGAGGTCTCCGCCCTCCTCATAATGGTGGACGGGTGGAGAGTTCACACCAGGGCACTGAGCAGCTGAGGGGGATGTGGGGAGATGGGGGGGCATCACTGGAGGAGTCAGTGTGTTCTTTGCTGGCTCCCCATGCCCCCCCCCCCGGAAAGGGGGCCCCAGGCTGCTCCCCCCAGGGACTGTCAATCATTCAGTGAGGAGCCGTCCCAGCCCCTCCACCCCAATGGGGCCTGGCTTGGCCACCAGATCCAAGGTTCCTGCTGCTTGGCCCCTGCTGATCTGTCCTCCCCCCACCCCCTGCCAGGACATCATTGAGGACAAACTGGACAAGAATCTGTGGCCCTTTTTGTCAGACCCGGTCCCTACCACCAGCTCCCAGGCTGCTGTCAGGTAAGGCTGAGCCTGGCTGGGCTGTGGGTGGCATAGCCCTGACACACACACCCCAGGGTGTAGGAGCCTGTGTGCCTGGGAGTGTGTGGTCAGGACCCTGCCCTCTACGGGGGAGGGGATGTCCAAGAGCCTGGAGCCCTGGACCCCTCTTACCATGTCCCCCGCACCCCAGCAGTCCCTCAACACCCCAGGGCCCAGGATGGAGGAAAGGGACTGGCCGAGCTTTAGACAGACCCCCAGCCCAGCGCAGGTGCCACCCTCCCCTACTCCCTCTGGCCTGCTTTGGGACTCCTGTCCCACTCCCTTGGGCAGGACCTGCCCCGCAGCCTCCTCCAGGCCCTGCCCTTCCATCTGGCATTCCCTCAGCGAGCCCCTGGTATCCACACTGCCCCTCTCTCCCCCCAGCGCCCGCTTTCGGCATTGGCACAAGAACAAGCCAGCGGCCGAGTACCGGACGGGCCCGCGCCTCATCATTTACGTGCTGGGTGGGGTGTCCATGTCTGAGATGCGCTGCGCCTACGAAGTGACCCCGGCCATCAAGGGCAAGTGGGAGGTGGTGATCGGTGAGTGGGGCGAGTCCTGGGGGGAAGGGCGGCTGGAATGCCCAGGTCAGGGAGAGTTGGGACCCCCTGGGAGGGGGAGACCCTAGAACTGCCTGCCCAGCACCCACAGGGCTCCCATGCTACCCTCTGTTCTCCCACACCCAGGGGCCTGGGAACAGATGTGCTTGCCCCACATGGCCTGTATCTAGCCGCCTGATCTCCTGGCCTCTGTCTCCCCCGGCCTCTCATTGCCCAGGGACCATGTGTGGGGGCCCAGTCAGACACCCCCAGTAACTCCCATAGGGATATGGCTCACCCCCTGCACACACCCCTCGAAGACCCAAGGGTGAGGAACACTGTCAGCGCGGGGATTCTTGCCTGGCTGTGCAGGGTACAGCGGCACGAGGGGTGCGGTGCTAGGCCAAGGGGGATAGGAGACAGTCCCTCGCCCCCTGCACTAGAGCAGGGTCCAGCTGCAAGGATGGGGGTGATGGTGATGCCAGCCACATACCTGCCTCACTGTGCCCACCACTGCCAACCACCTCTCTCTCCCCCAGGTTCCAGTCACATCCTGACCCCCAAGCGCTTCCTGGATGACACCCAAACCCTGAACCAGCTGGCCCCCGAGGAGGCCTAGAAGCAGCCCCCTCCCCCCAGAGACTCTGCCCCCCACAGCTCGCTGACCCCAGCTCCACCTCCTCTTCTCAACAAGGCATCTTCCCCCCTACTCTGGGCTGCGGTGTCAGTTCTTGGGCGGGGGGAGGACCCCCAGGTTGCTTGGCTGTTCAGGCAGGGGGCAGGCCAGGCTTCCTCCCGTCTTTGCAAGTCTTTGCCTCCCGTTAACAGCAGCCGGGAGGGAGGGAGAAGCTAGGAATTGCACACCCGCCCCGCAAGGCAGGTCGGTCTTTCCCAGAGGCTTGGGGAGAGGCTCTGCTTTCACTTTGGCCCGTTCGCTCCATCTGACGCTGTTGTGGGCCAGATGTAAACCAAGCTGGCTGGGTTTCAGTCCAACACTCATTGCAGGGCCTCTTGGAGAGGCACCAAGTCCCAGGGTTAAACAGGGCGCCCTGGGGCTCCCAGCTCCCTGCACAAACAGCAAAATCTCATACCCAGGGGGACTGTTCTTAATGTTTCCTCTGAATAGTGCGTGGTTCCTCAGTTTCCCCTAGGCAGTTCTTAAGTATCTAGGTGGTGGGGTAAGGGTGTATGATCGTTGCAGATCCCTAGAGGGCAGGTGTGTGCAGGGGTCTGGACACAGAGAATGGCCGACACCCTGTTTCCTGGCAACTGATGGTCTGGGCCCTTCCCCCCTGCAAGGTGAGAGCTAAAGGGGTTGGAGAACAAAGGAATCAGGTGCCCTCCTGGCTGGGTAAAGGGACAAAGCCCAGAGGAGGAGGGGCTGGAGGGAGTTTCAGTCTAGGGCTGGCTGGGACATGGAGTGAAGGGCAGACGTGGTTGTCTGGCTCACTGCCCCCCAAAATGGACCCCCCAGCTGAAGGGTCCAGTTCTCTGCACCTACAAGCTCTGTATTAGACCATGTTCCTGTCATCTAATAAACCTTCTGTTTTACTGCGAGAAGCAGCGCGGGGCGAGGGATGTGCTGGCCACGGCTTCCTGCAGCCCCCGTTGGCCTGCAGTGGGGAACCGCGGTCAGTGGGATCCGCGGTCGGCCAAACCTGCGGACGCAGCCGGTAAAGAAACTGGCCCGGCCCACCCGGGGGGCTTACCCTGGGGGGCTGTGTGCCAAACGTTACCGACCCCGGTGCTACAGCAATCTCCCATACAGCAATGGCTCTTACAAGACAGAGTAAGTTAGAACAACCCAGAGTCTAAAGCTCAGGTGTATTTGAGGATCTGGGCCAGTACTTGGCTGTTTCTATAGTAATGACCCCTGAGCAAGCAGTGTAATGTACATGCTTATCACTGAGCTTGTCCAGAGGCTGCATAGAATCATAGAATATCAGGGTTGGAAGGGACCTCAGGAGGTCATCTAGTCCAACCCCCTGCTCAAAAGCAGGACCAATCCCCAGTTAAATCAGAATGACTAGATGTCCTGATGTGTAATAAAAACACTTTGAATCATAAAAAATCAACCCAGCCTACTTTACAGGGCCTGATCCTTCTCTCCCTTACAGCATCTGAGCAGTAGGAGAATGGCTAATACGGGCCAGTATTATGGTTGTTGTATTCTATTTATAAAAGTATAATACTGGCCAGTATTATAGTTACTGTATCGTGCTATAAAACAACAAAATAAATAGAAAAATAAAAAATACAAATGAATGTTTTGAATTAATTTGGGGAAAAGAATTTACAGCGCAGTACAAGGATTTAAAACATTTAAAACATTCCTTTCTTTCTCTCCAGTATTATAATCTCTCTTGTTCCAATTTTGGGTCGCAGGAGCGAGTAGTATAAAGGCCCTACCATCAATCAAACGTTAACCCCACCCCTTGACCCTGTAAGCCCTGCACACAGGTCACTGGAAGTCCCACCTCATGGGAGTATTACTTCCAGGGTCAAGGCGGACACATGTCTGGAAGCAAGGTGTGTCATGTGACCCCTGTAAGAACTCCTCCCACTGTACTCTGCTGATCAGGATGGATTTTGCCCTGACAGGAACGACTCGAGAGAAGATTTGACCAATCAGGGGGAGTTCCGGGGTTTGTGTGACCCCTCTAAGAACTCCTCCCACTGCCCTATACCAATCAGGAAGGGTTTCAGCCGCTGGGGACCACCCCGAGAGGAGATTTGTCCAATTGGGGGGAATTCTGGGGCGGGGTGACCCGTCAGGAAGTGGCTCGTGTGACCCCTCTAAGAACTCCTCCCACCACCCTCTACCAATCGCGATGGGTTTTGGCCACAGAGGACAGCCCCGAAAGGAGATTCGACCAAAATGGGGTGGGTTCTGGGACGGGGTCAACCGCCCAGAAGAGGGTTGTGTGACCCGTCGAAGGACCCCTTCCAACGTCCTCTGCCAATCAGAGTGCAGCACCATCACCTCATAAGTCCCAGCGCTGGGAAGAGGAGGCCATCTCTTACCAAGAAGACATGTTTTAGAAATTGTGGAAAGGCTGAGAGGAAACGTGGACTCCTTTACCACTCCTGTGAGACCTTCAGACTTTGTTTTAGCGCCGAGGACCTTTGGAGTTGTGTGGAGAAAGCGCTACAGCAGCGACAGTTCTGAAGAGGATGAGAGAGAAGCCAAGGGGATTCCTTTGGCCCAGCCATTGATGGATATGCCAGAATCCGACCCTGAAGCCCAACTGCTCATGAGACACCCCCATGAGCATGGTGGCCTCTCGTCATCCGCCACCCTGGAGGAGGAAGGCCATCATGGCGTGGGGGAGGCACTGGCAGACAAGGTGAATGGAAAAGACGTAGCTCAGGTAAATGAATGATTAAGAAGTGACGGTCGATGATTGGGTGTAATGGGGTTAGGAACCAGGGGTTGTGTAAATCTAAAAACAAGCAGTGGGAACTTACGCTTGTTTCTTGTCTGAAAATCTCTCGACAGCTTGACGATGCCTTTCTCGAGGACCCGGAGGCCCTGGACGGCGTTGCATCAAACAGCGAAGGTGAACCAGGCCCGCCTTGTTTTTGCTCAACGCCGCTAGAAATTGTTGAAGATGACTCCGAGGAGGACGGCTATGAGGAGTTTAGGAGAGGCTTGGCATGGAACTCGCTGAGCCAGTGCCACGTCACGAGCGTAAAAATGTTATGCGGACTATTGTACACGTTGCTGTTTATGCTGTTCTTCATCACTGTCTTAGGGAAAAGCTTTTTGAAAATGGTGAGGGCTGTGTCATAAATGCCCCAGCCCAATGGCACCATGCCTGTGTGACTTGGACTTCAATGGATAGAAACTGCAAGCTCTGGGGCCTGTGTGCTGAGCTGTGTTTGGAAAGCTTATTGAACACTATTATTGCCATAGGTTATGTTATGCAACATCTGTGCCTAACCCAAGAACATTTAGCGCAAGCGGTGACCTTGAGAAATGCTGTGCAATTCAGTGGAGACCCTGACCGTGTTTTAAAGAAAATGTCCAAACTGGAAGATGCCTGCTTACAGCGTTACATTGACCGTCTGGTCCACACAAAAACTGACAGAACCCTGCTTAAGAAAAAGACTATTTGTAAGAAATCTAAAAGGATTAATTGAGAGAATGATGAGGGGACAAACATGCAATATCAAACTTGGTCACTGTACATTTTAAAAAATTGAATGAAAAGGGCTTTGTGATTATCTGTGTTTCTGTTAGAAGGTCTCTGGCCCTTAAGTGAGCTAAAAGTTTTAATGGAGATCTGGGTTTGTTTTCAAGAAGCTGTATGACTTTTAAATTGAAAAAAATGGTTTGTGAGAACCTAGCTCTTGTGTCTTTGTGTAAAAGAGACCCATTTACAGCAACAAACTGTGAAGTGGGAGGGGAACAAATCCTAAAAATGTGTTTACAGTGTAACCCTTCTGCCCATCAGAGTTGGCAACAACAGGGGTCTAGGTTCAGTATCTAGGAGTTCCATTCCAGTAACACAATGCAAAACCAGGTCAAGCCCCCACCAGTGGGGCACTGAAGCTCCCCTACGACAAGTTGAAATCACTGAAAACTGTGTTAAGTAGTACGGGGGCCTCAGAGCTTGGACACCATGAACCCAAGGTGAATTCAGCTCTGCAGTCTGTAACCAAACTCCTAATAGAATTAAAATTCTCTCTGATATTACATAATAGAGAGAAGGTACAATTGGTGTTTGGGGTCCTCAGAAGGGGGCTCACACCACTAGGCACAAACCTCCATCCTCAAACTCTCTCAATTCACTGGCTTTTGCAATCCTTGTCCCTTGCCTAGCGAGTGCTACTTAGTTGATGGTGAGTCCCTCCGTCATAAAAGGCCAAGTACAGTTCCACTGTCCTTGGTTCACATAATCAGGATAACGACACTTTATTCTTCCTGCCCCAATAACAGAGACACTGGGGATCCCACAGCAGCCAAAGTGACCGTTTGGGCTCCTGTGGGCTCATGCTAGGCGGGGTGGGTGTGCCTGTGCAAACGAGATCAGCTCCTGAAGTCCTTTTCCACAATTCACCACCAGATGTCAGGGTAGAGCTCATCCTGCCTCTGCTTACAACACGAAAACAAAACAGGGATGGTTCAGACATGTGTTTGAGTACAACAGAGTTGCCTCATCCTGTTGAACTGAATGGTTTTAACCACACCCCCACTGAATAGTGAAGGTAACTGTGATTCCTTACCCTTGCTGCTATAGGGATAAATTTGATGGGTGTGCACCCATAGTAAGGGAGGTGGGTGGGTGAGTTCAGATTAATATGAAATGAAATAAAACCTCAGGAATTTGCAGATGCTATTGGGCAGTTAAATATAATCCCTGGAGTTGGTAGAGCACTACTGGACAGTGAAAATGACCCAGGAATTGGCAGAACTCTACTGGACAGTTTAAAGGACCCAGGAACTGGCAGAACTCTACTGGACAGTTTAAATATGACCCAGGAGTGGTTTTGAATGCTATGGGTCACTCTTTCTAGCAATTCAAAGCCATTAAAAGTTTAAAATACTATATTTACCAAAAAAAACCCAAAACAACCAACCAAAAAGCCCCACCACACACATTAATAATCAAGGTGGACCATTTCCAGCACAAATCCAGGTTTCCTTACAATGTAAGTGATCACTTTAGATAAGCTATTACCAACAGGAGAGTGGGTTTGTTTTTCTTTGGGGGGGGAGAAAACCTGGATTTGTGCTGGAAATGGCCCACCTTGATTATCATACACATTGTAAGGAGAGCGATCACTTTAGATAAGCTATTACCAGCAGGAGAGTAGGGTGTGGGGAGAGAAAACCCTTTGTAGTGATAAACACTCATTTTTTCATGGTTTGTGTGTATAAAAACATCTTCTGTATTTTCCACGGTATGCATCCGATGAAGTGAGCTGTAGCTCACGAAAGCTTATGCTCAAATAAATTGGTTAGTCACTAAGGTGCCACTAGTACTCCTTTTCTTTTTGTGTTTTAAACTCTCTCTCTCTCTCTCTCTCTCTCTCTCTCTCTCTCTGTGTAAAAAAAACATAGGTGGTTTTTTTTAAAGTATATGGCTGCAAACTGATAGTAATGGTGTGTTTCAAACTAACAGGGTGTTTTTTTACTGTGCAAAATGTGTTTTAAACTGGATTTTAAATGTTGATTTTAAAAGCAGTTTGGTTTTTATTTTGCAAAATGAGGTGTATTTAAAAAAAATGTTTGCGGGTTTGTTGTTTTTTGTTTTAAAGTGGTAGAAATAAACTCAAAACTCCTGTTTGTTGTGCAGCCTGAAATGGATTATTTTGTTTGAAAGCTCTGACTTTTTAAATAGAAAAACACCCTAATGAATATTTTATTTTTAACTTTACAAGACAGTTTCATGTGATTTATAATAATAATAATCATCATCATATTATCTGCTCCACCGTACGGTGAAAACATGAGAGACCCTTAGACCAGAGCGTAAACAAGCTTAAAAGAAAAAGAAAAGAGACAGCTGAAAAGAAAAATTCACCAGATGGATGGATGAAACCCAGTAAATATATTGTGTTTGTGAGGTTATGAGGTTTTGTATTTTAAGTAAATACATCGGTGTGGGTGAGAAAGATGGTAAAGTTAAGTTTTGTAATATGTCCCTTCCCCCCTAATCGGGTATGTGCAGTTCTCCTGACAATGCTGTAGTCAAAGCTACAGGGACACCTCCACCAGACCAGCCAAAGAACCAGAAATCTGCTTTGAGACCTTTAACAACTCAAAACAGCACAAGAGTGCAGATGAAGCATCAGGGCAGTCCAAACCTCAAATACGTCAAAGCCAAGGACAAAACAAAAGACTCTGGTGAAAACCAACCACGCAAACACAACGCCAGTTCCTCAGCGGCCACCTCCACACCAAGCCCTGAGAAAACCGTGAGTGAAAACGCCCACCTACGATGCTTCGTTCAGAAGACTGAGGGACGCTGTATCCTCGGGGGTTCTAAAAGAACGGTATTCTAAAAAAGGTTTGGGGAAAATATGATGCCTCGTTCAGAATACCGGTGAATGGTGTATCTTCAGGGGGTCTAAAAGAACGGAGGGCTGGAAAGCACATCAACAAAGCAAAAGCTTTGGTGGGTGACTTTTTGAAAAATATTTCAATTTTTGGCTCTGCGCAGGCGTGACTAGTCGTGGAAAGGGGCCTGGGTAAAAGGGGTACCCGCAAGGATACACATCAGCTCAGGTGTAAACAAAAGGGGGGATAGCGCTTGGTGGACAAACAAATGGCTGCCAAAAAGTTCCAGGCCAGGATCGCTGTAAAAATTTTAAAAAGAGCTAAAGAGGTAATGGGGAGGGGGGACAAAAAGAGATGCCCTCGACTGGAGGCTCTCAAACTGGCATGTCTGAAAATGGGGAGGTGGAATCAGACTCTCACACAGAGTCTGGTTTAGAAAATTCCCCAGAGGGCTCTCTAGAATGATGGGTCCCCATCTTCTCCCGATGACCCTCACGGAGGCGCCTCGGAGTCTGACTCTCAAATAGCATCTGATGTAGAAGATGCCGCTGATGGTCCCGTAAAGGAACCCCCAAGTAACCCTGAAAATGCAGAGGTGTGTATGGAGAGAGTGAGAAGTTGGCAACGTGAATTACCTACATTTGGGGGGTCGGTGTATTGTGAGGAATTTCATTTTGTCAATCTTGAGCGAATAAATTCAGCTCAGCAGGTTGTTGAAGCCATACACAGGGGGATACAGTTAGTTCTCGATGATGTTAATGGTAGGGTAGGCCCTGATGATTATGTTCAGTTACATTTAGAGAGCTGTAATTTAACTAAGCCATTGTTTTTGGTCTGAAGAACTAGGGATGAGCTGTCTGCTGAGGATTTCTTCAATCAGACCTCAAAGCTGCCACAGAGCAATAAAGTTGCATGTCAATGGGACATTGCACCTTGTTGTGACAGTTGTAAAAAAATAGGGGTGGGGACCGCTCATAGAGTTTTAAATTCTATCCTCAGTAGTCAAATCATCCATAAAAAAGAGACAATGTTTAGTAGACCTGACTTACACGGGTACCCATCTGTGTTTTGCACGTGGACTCTTGGCTGTCATGTCCGACCATAAACCTACGGACGCGGAATCGTTAGCAAGGGCGAGAAAGTTGCATGAGAAACTGGGCTGGTCAGATCAAAAAAAGATTATGCTCTGTGATGTAGCAATGTCTGAACAGCATTTAGGAGTCAACATACAGGTGGTGCTGTATGCGGCGAAAGGGGCTTTTTTAAAACGGGGGGGGGGCAGTTTACCCCAAGACTTATTTCATCCTGTTGCACGATGAGCATTACTAGGGGGTTCTGGTTGTGAAAAAGTTGTTTGGAGCAAAAAATTATGGTGAGTTTTGCCCCACGGTGCACAGTCACGGCCACTCTTGCAGGTCCAGCTGCTGCCTCTGCTTGAGCATAACATGCTCAGACAGCGTGGACGTGCAGCTGAGGTGTCCTCGCTGTAGACTGTATTGTCAGTCCAGAGAGCGTTTAGACAGACACATCGACTGGGCGTCGACAGAACAAGTTGAATGCCTGTCTAAAACGTTGTGCGATAAGGGTCAGTCTTACGTGGACAAGTGGCACAGGTGTAAAGGGAGGCGCTATAAGCGGGGTCAGGCTTTGATCGCTGGTGATGTAGACGGTCACCTCGGTTTTATGGACAGCCTTAGAAAGCCTGAATCCTCAGAAAAGTGTATTTGTTATGATTCTGAATACACATAGGAGACTGGGTTGCACACTCCCAATTACATATTTGCTATGTCCCTCAAGCTGGAAAAGTCCTGGGAATTTAAGGGTGATGAGTGTCTTTCTGTGTTTGTTCAGACCTTTATTGGCAAAGAGTTCCGGGTCTACACGTTCCAGGCACACAATTCCAAAGGTTACGATGCATACTTCATCATTAGACAGTTAATGAAGGAAAAGATGTGCCTAGAACTGATCACTCAGGGTAGTAAAGTAATGTGTGTGGAAGGTAAGGTCCTGGGCATTCGTTTTATAGACTCTTTAAACTTCTTGCCCATGAAGCTTGGTAAGCTCCCGCAGGTGATGGGGTTTGAAGGGTGCAAAGGGTATTTTCCACATTGTTTGAACACTTTAGAAAATCAAAATGACGTGGGGCCTATGCCCGATGTGGAGCACTATGGTGTAGAAAGCATGATGCCCAGGGAAAAAGCAGAGTTTCTCGACTGGTAGCAGGCCCACAGGTAGGAGACGTTTGACTTGCAGAAAGAGCTCGTGTATTACTGTCAGCAGGATGTCAAAATTTTGAGACAGCCTTGTATCCTCTACAGAAAAGAGATTATGAAAAAGATGGAGAAGGGAGATCTAGTAGAGAGAGAACCTGGTAAATTCACCAAGATAAAACTGTGTATAGATCCATTCTGGTACATAACACTGGCATCTGTCTGCATGGCTATGTACAGATTTATTTTTTTGGAGCCTAACACAGTAGCTCTTCTCCCTCCAGACAATGATCACAGGCAGGAAAAAGATATTCGACCCCATCTGTTCAGTAGCTGTTGAATACCTCTCACAAAGAAACTATACAAATACGTCATGCTTTACAGGGTGGGGAACTACAGGTAGGCTCCTACTCTTTAGACGGTTATGCCAGTGTTGACAGGGTACACACAGCCTTAGAGTTTAACGGGTGTTCTTTTCCATGCTTGTGCCACCTGTCATTGTGAAAAAGCACAAAACCCTATGACGGGGACAACTTTTGGGTTTCTTTATTACAAGACGCAGCTCAAGACCGACTATCTGAAACAACTTGGTTTTGTAGTGAGGACTCTTTGGGAGCAAGAGTGGGAAGTGATGAAAGAAACAGACAGGGAGGCCAGTTGCCCTAGCCTCTCATGCCTAGGGATGCTCTTTTTGGGGGAAGGACAAACGCTATGCACCTATATTACAAACTTAACTCCAGGGAAGAAATCCACTATTATGATTTTACCAGCTTCTACCCTTTTGTAAAGAAAACCAAAGAATACCCTCTCGAACACTCCGATATAGTTTATGACAAATTTGGACCCCTTGCAAATTATTTTGGAATTGCAAAAGTTAAAGTGTACCCCACACAAGGGTTCTTTTTCCCATTGTTACCTGTCAGAGTGGGTGGCAAGCTTATGTTCCCGCTATGCCGAACCTGTGCGGAAACCGAGCAGCGGGAGATGTGCATCCATACTGACGAGGAGAGGGCCATCCTGGGGACTTGGTGCACGGTGGAATTGAACGCGGCCATAGCGAAGGCGTACGCGGTGGCAAAAATATATGAAATCTGGCTTTTTAATGAAAAATCTGATGTACTCTGAAAAGACTTCATCAAATGACACCTCCACCGGAAACAAGAGGCTTCAGGGTACCCCAGCTGGTGCACAGACGAAGAAAAACAAAATAAGTACATGAACGATTTCTACCAGAAAGAAGGCGTGCGTTTGTGCCAACACGAGATCAGGTTTAACCCCGCTAAATGCCAAATCGCTAAACTCTTTCTAAATTCCCTGACGAGTGAGATCCCGCCAGATCAACACATCACCGAGTTTGTGTCGGCAGGCCCGAAAACATACGGGTATAAGCTGTCGGGAGGAAAGGCCTGTATGAAAGTCAAAGGTATTACCCTGAACTTGGCAAACTCTCAATAGATCAACTTTGACAGTTTGAAAGATCTAGTCCTGGACTATTGCACGGGCCTGCGAGAAAACACCTCAAAAAAGAGAGAGGTGCAGCAGCCCTCTATCATAAGGAACAAAAATCAGTGGTAAATAGAGACCAAAACCCTTAAGAAAACACAGAAAATCATTTACAACAAGAGGGTCCTAGGAGAAGGGTTTAAAACCCTGCCCTACAGATTTTAAAATGGATACGAGGTGGAAACACCCCTTTTCTGCAATTCTCGCGGGGCCTAGCAACTGTGGGAAAAGTTACTTTATAAAAAATGTGTTGGATAATGCCAAACAAAACATTGTCTGTTATGCCTGAGAATATTGGATAACCTGGCTATAAAAAGCATTGCAAGATACACATGTCTGGGCTTGTTGAAACACATTTTGAGCAAGGCTAGGCATGCCCAAGAATTTAAATGTATTTTTTACAAAATTCATCGCCATCTGGTCGTTTTGCACTAAGTCATTAGAATACAATTTTAAAATCCGGTCAAAAGATAAACACTTGCTCCGATGATGTAAGAAAAACACTCGGTGATAGTCGCAGGCGACAGAGCGGGGGTCTTGTAATTGTCTATTGTGAAACACAATGCCTGTGGCATTTTTGTTTAAAAATTTCATAATGCTTTTAGGAAACAACATGCTCTTTGGGGGGGGTGCCCGTATGAGTCTAAAAGCTCTCCACGTTACGCTCCGCCAGACACAAGGCAAGCCAGTGTTCACCAGGTTGGTTGTGTGGATGTGCAATACAAACCTAGGGGTCTCTGAGACAGCTTGTCGCCAGGGAGCCAAATCACAAGGGAACACATCTAAGAAATTCTTTTTTGTGTATGGCACCTTGATAAGACACACGAGAGCTGCACGGTGTCCATGTTCACATATAGTCAAGCAGAACGTCTCTCCTCTGATTTCTCTCTATGATGTTGTCAAAAACCCCATGCACGATCAGATTGACGGTGATGGTTAAAGCCTTCCCAAAACGTATTTCTGCTCTCAGGTTCCCAGTTTTAATCAGGGAATAGCCACCGGCGCATTCCTGGTCGGGAGACAGGTCAAAGGCAAACAAGATGTAACTCTGTGGAAACTTCTCATGGTCGATTAACAGAGAACAATCTGTCATGTCTTTACCAGCGTCTGTACCAGATTCATGTATTCTCTCACGCAGCATCCTGCCTCCAAGTCTGGTTGCAGAGGCTTGGTTGGTATCTGTTCACCAGCCACATACAAGGCCACAAAATTAATATCATAATGTTTAAAATGAAAGGGATTTTTCGTGTAACTTCCACTCAAGGCATAGGACAAACCCTAGGACAAGCATTTTGGGTAACTGTCCCAAAAAACAGGTTCTCCTGGTTATTGACCCTGCTGCCCACGGGGATGCTGAACACTTTCATTCCCACGTGGTCCACGGGATATTTAGCATTTGTGGTAAGCAGGGACTCCGCGAGCCCCAGACGAACGCTCAGGGCCATCCGTACTTTCTTCACAAAAAGCGATGCTGATATAATGCGCAATTTAAAGCCTTCGGCTGCACTGCCCATTAAACAGAAAGTGTCTTTACTGCGCGTCAGTTTAATTTTCACATCCACTCCGTTCAACAAATGAGACGTATCTGTTCTGATCTGTCTTTATTTCAATGGTAATGGTATCGATGTGGTGTTTTCTGACAGGAACGTGATGAGGTTTATCGTAGGTGATGGTGACAAACTCATTGTTCCTTCCTCAGACAGGGACACAGCATAACAGGGGAACAGAAAAGTCCCTCACAAACTGGTGTTCTACAATAACTGTGTGCAGATACAAGGACTTAACCCCCCCTGTGATGTCTGCCCAGAAGGGGAATTTTTGGACGCTGCGCTTGGGGCCCAAACCTAGAATGTTAGCTAGCTCCCTGCTGGTAGAAAACATAAAAGGAAAATCAGCGGATTTAAGGCTAACTTTTCTACCCACAGGGTCATAGTTCATGACCACCTCAGGCGGTGGGGGAGGACGAGCCACGGTACTGTTCATATGATCCAATCATTCGGGTATGGACGAGTAATAACCTCGTCGTAGGATAAAACTCTAGGCCATATCTTCAAAGGTGATTTCAAAAGGGGTGTTCTCGCGGATAGTGTTCCAGCTGTGTGTGTGTTGTATTTCCACTAAGCCCACCTTCCAGGCACCCGGGAGACCCAAGGGCTTAATTAGCTGTATTGTAAAGTTCGAGCTGGTGTTTTGAGGAAAAACTGCAGAGCTGGCATTGCTGGGCAAAGTCATGTAACACCTGCCGTCACTCATTTTTCTCTCCCTCAGTCTTTGCAGGAGGAATCTTTTTGTTTGTTTGTGTCTAAACGTCAGAATTGAGAAGCTTCCACCCAGCTGGTAAACTTATCGTCCCCGTCCCCCCGGCAAACCATTTCACCAGTAGCTGCTTTTTTCTCCCTTTTCCTTTCTCCGCTAGAACTTTTTCGATCCGGCAAATCCTGTCTCCTTTGGGGTTTACTTTTTGTAAATCTTCAGGGTAAAAAGATCCAGTAACTGTCTCACCCTCGTAATCTTTTAATCGGTATACAGGTCTCTGGCTCCTGGTTAAGGCTTCATCCACTATAAATATCTCATTGGTAAACGTCTGTTCACAACCTTTTTCAAAAGCTCCTTTGGTTTTAGAGAGAGTCTCACGTGGTCGCCTTTTCTAAAAGGGGCAACAACCGGTTTTATTTTAAAACCATCTCGATCAACCAGTTTCCATATCTTCAGAGAATTGGAAGGGTTAACATCAGTGGGTCTGGTACGTCGAGTTCTGTAAAAGCTCTGGTTGTAACTCTTCATAAAGTCAGGTAACAGGTCAAGGTGGCGAAAGACGTTATGGGCTGTAAAATATTGCCACATCCTCCGCATCTTTTTCAAGTTCTGTTAAATCGCTCCACAACCCCTGCTTTGACTTCATTGTCAGTAACAAAAAGCGTTAACGCTGTGCCGTTTCAACAATCTGCTAAAAGGTCTGTTTCAAAATTCTTTCCACCGATTAGTTTGTCATTTTTGAGGCACGCGACCTTGGCTAAAAATAGCTTTAAAGGCCTTGGATACCTCACCACTCATCTTGTCTTTTAGGCCTAAGGCACAGGCATATTTGGATAGAACGTCTATCACTGTTAAGATGTACTTAAAACCGCTGTTGTGTTTGGAGAACCAGTGCATACGGACCAAATCTGCCTGCCATTGCGCATCCACATCTGAAAGAATGGTCTTGGTTCTTTTAAAACGTATTCGAGCTGGTTTGTGTAAAGTGTAAGCATCCTGGTGTGAAAGCCAAGCTCCTACCTGTCTTCTATTTGAAGTTTTATGATGCTTTTTGGCCACTTGAAAAAGAAGATTGACCCCGTCAAAGCCCCCAACTTTCCTGGGGGTTTAACAGATTTTCTTTAACAGAGCCGTCTGTGGAGACATGACTCTTCCTGGGACTGTCTTTTACGAACACAAGTATCGAGGGGGACACGTTCATTCTGACACATTTAAATAAGTTTTATTAATCGCCTGGTTTAACACAATCTTTTACAGCCGCCTGAAACAAAGGACGCCATGACCCCTACCATGAGGGAGTCTGAGCTGGTTCATTCTTCCATTTTTGTCCTTTTCTGGATTTTCCTCTTGAGATCTGGGTCTCAGACAGGAGCAAAAACAGCTGATGCGCGATGGATTTACTCCCACAGGGCTACCGATGTGCAACTTCTCAAAGGCCTCTAGAAAGGCATCGTCGAGCTGTTGAGAGATTTTCAGACAAAAAACAGTGTAAGCACCCCACTGCCTGTTTTTAGATTTATGCAATGCCAGGTCGATTCCGAACCCCATTACACCCCCATGATCGACAGTCGCTTCTTAATCATTTATTTACCTGAGCGCCATCTTTCCCGTTCACCTTGTGACTCCCCCAAGCCACAATCGCCTTCCAACTTTAGGGCATGGACAATGAGAGGCTGTCACACTCACTGGGGTGCCTCACAAAGGTTTGGATTTTGGGGTCAGGTTCCGACGTAGCCATCAACGGTTGAGTCAAAGGGCCCTCCTCGGAACTGTCACTGCTGTAGCGCTTTCTCCACGCAACTCCAAAGGTCCTCGGAGCTAAAACAAAATCTGAAGGTCTCACGGGGGTGGTAAAGGAGTCCATGTTTCCTCTCAGCCTTTCCACAATTTCTAAAACATGTCTTCTTGGTAAGAGATGGCTTCCTCTGCCCAGCGCTGGGACTTATGGGGTGATGGTGCTGCACTCTGATTGGCAGAGGGCGTTGGGAGGAGTTCTTAGAGGGGTCACATGACCCTCTTCTGGACGGTTCACCCAATCCGAGAACCTGCCCCATTTTGGTCAAATCTCTTCTCGGGGCGGTCCTCTGCAGCCAAAACCCATCGCGATTGGTAGAAGGTGGTGGGAGGAGTTCTTAGAGGGGTCACACGAAGCACTTCCAGACGGGTCACCCCACCCCGGAACTCCCCCCAGTTGGTCAAATCTCCTCTCGGGGTGGTCCCCAGTGGCTGAAACCCCTCCTGATTGGTAGAAGGCGGTGGGAGGAATTCTTAGAGGGGTCACACAAACCACTTCCAGACAGATCACCCCACCCCGGAACTCCCCATGATTGGTCAAACCTCCTCTCGGGGTGGTTTCCAGTGGCTGAAACCCCTCCTGATTGGTAGAGGGTGGTGGGAGGAATTCTTAGAGGGGTCACACAAACCACTTCCAGACAGATCACCCCACCCCGGAACTCCCCATAATTGGTCAGACCTCCTCTCGGGGTGGTTTCCAGTGGCTGAAACCCCTCCTGATTGGTAGAGGGTGGTGGGAGGAATTCTCAGAGGGGTCACACGAACGACTTCCAGACAGGTCATCCTGCCCCGGAACTCCCCCTGATTGGTCAAATCTTCTCTTGGGGCGTTCCTATCAGGGCAAAACCCATCCCGATTGGTAGAGGACAATGGGAGGAGTTCTTAGAGGGGTCACATGACACACCTTGCTTCTGGTCATTTGTCCGCCTTGACCCTGGAAGTAATACCTCATGGCTTGGGACTTCCAGTGACCGGTGGGCAAGGCTTACAAGGGCCAAGGGTGGGGTTAATGTTTGATTGACGGTAGGGCCCTTATACTACTGGAGCGCCTTCTTCTGTTTGTCTCCGTTCCGCTTCAGTCCCCAAGCACTCGGCCAGGACAGATGTCACTTATGACCTCCGTTGCCACCAGCTGGACAGAGGGACTTGGGTCTTTCTTGAGGACCTGGAGAGCTGAAATGACACAGGACAACATGTTAGTATACAGACTGTCAAATCACAGCTAAGCGTGATCACAGAATCTTGAAGTACCAGAGCAGAATGATCACATGGTAAAATGTGAAACTAGGCTCAGTCCTTCTATTGGGGTGGAAAATACATGAGAGATGAATATGCCTCACTTTTCATATTGTCACCTGTGCCGGAAATAGCTGGAGACTTACTACCTCTGAATACCACGCTACAGAAGCTCTCCAATACAAAGAAAGCTTTAGGTTCCTCCATTGGCTTCCTTCCATGCTCCCAACAAGCGGGGAGACCCTGACTCGACCAGAAAGTCATCCATTCTGCTGTAAATGGAAGAAGGTCCATTGTTTCAATAGCTTCCACTTTTAAGTTTATTTTCCATCTCTATTCAGGAGCCACTGTCTGAGCTCCAATAACCCTGGCATTGAACAGAGGCCAGGTCCAAGCTGCTTTGTGCAGGATGCAGGGCACCTACTGGAAGAAAAATTGCTGGTGGGAAATTTGGGGTAGCAGAAAGTGGCTACAACTTCTCCTCACCTGGGGAGTCCACAGAGAGCCAATAAAGCCCAAAGAGTGGATAGCACTGGCTGCGGAGGGGGCCTTGCCAGGACAACCAGGAGATGCACGGACTCACATCACACCCTCTGCAGCTTCCTCCTTCAGGGGAAATTAAAGCTGACTTTCTACTGGGCAAGAGTGAATTTGTCCTTTGACGTGTGGCTGATGCACTTTGCACCAGTGCCATCGGTTACAGCTGCTTGTCAGCTAAATTCCTTTAGAACTCACGGATGAGCAGAACTTCAGCTGTATTTATTACTTACACATAAGCAGATGTTCCAGGTCCAGCCATTTCATACGCTGCCTGTCTGTGTGTTCCAGGATGATGCCTAAATACACAATGGAAAACAAACAACAACAATAAAACCTTCCCTTGTTGAGTGCAAAGTGATATTAGCAGCCCCTAGACAGGTCTTTGGCCTCTCCTACTGTGGGCCTAAGGGTGAGCAGTGGGCAAGAGGATGCTAGTGCAGTTTAGAGTCCACACTGAAGAGAAGGAGAAAGACTTTTTTTTTTAAGAATGTTTACACAAAACCCATTTTCTTTAAAGAGTCTGTGTTCCTCTTGCCACTGCTGTCAGTTATTGGAGACATACTAAGCTAGTGTCTTGGTCTAGTGGTCTGAGCAAAGGACTGGGGCCAGGAATAAGTGAGTTCTAAGCAGGGATCCCACAAGGTGACTGATAGGTGAGACTTAGGGCACAACGCCTGCCTGTCTCACCTGGGTATGCTTGGGAGAAGAGGGCACAGGGCCAAAGCGGAGGAACCTTTTGCCTCCTTGACAAGGTGGTGTGGCCAGCAACCTGAAACAGCAGGCGCTGAGGGCAGGTGGGCTGCATGCCTCCCAATGATGAAGTAGTAGTGAAGAGCACTGAGCAACACTGTGGGTGGGTCTGCACTTTGAGCGAGGGAGATCACTCCCAGTTCAATGGGACAGGCCCACTCTAGCTCGGACAGCGCTCGCATGCTAAAATTAGAATGTAGCTAAAGCAGCACGAGCAGTGGGAGGAGCTAGCCACCTTGAGAATCGACTTTGGGGTTTGGATGGGATCATACTTGGGGTGCTTAAACTTCCTGCTGCTCCTGCCATCGCAGCTACTCTCTATTTTTAGCACTCAGGGCTAGTGCGGGTATGTCTCATCAAGCTGGGAATTAGACCCCCAGCTCCAAGTGTAAACATGCCCTACGAGACAGTGTCCCAGCCTTTACTACTAAATGACTGCACCATGCTTTCCCTGCAACAATCCCAAAGCACTTTATAGCAAGTCATGATTTCCTCCGACCACCACACTGGAGAGGTAGGGATATTAACATCCCCGTTTATGTATGGGAAGCTGAGGCACAGAGAGATTAATGGCAGCTCAGTGCTGCAAAGTGGGATTTTCTTCTCTCTCCCTCAATGGGAATACCAAAAGGGACACTGGGCATCATCTCTCACCAGCTAACTTGGCTGCAACTGCCCGCATCTCTTCCCAGCTGCTACAGAAGTACGTGATGGTGCTTTTGTACAAGTTCTCCAGCAGCTCGGCATTCTCTTTGGCCTAGAGGAAATCAGGGACACATGAGCTCTCTCTGGCTAGAAGTGCCCTTTGACTGCCAGCACATGCTTTTACGAGCCACAGGTAAATCAGAGAAAGAACAGGTGACTGGGTGGACGTGGGAAAAATGGGGATCTGTGGCAGATTTACATTTTCCATCACCCTCAGTCATATATCCCACTCTGACCGTTATTTCCATTACCCATCACACATCTCTACACCACCACACGCCACTCCAGTCAAGAATCTCAGACACTTCAACAGCTCACTCACAAGGTGTCTGCAAATGTCCACCTGGAGCTCCTCAGGCTTCAGCTCAGCTGTGCTATCAAGGTGTTCATTCACTGCAGTTTGGAGTCTCTTCAGTCCCAAAAATGGGACACAGAGGTGAAACGTAGCTCTGCATTCCTGAAAAAAAGAAAGCGTGTCACACCATTTAATTGTTCCCTACTGAGTGCTATGGTCATTCAAAGGGAACTTATCTGCTTGCCTGCTCATCTATTCCAGGATAAAAAGGGATTCATCTGGATGTAATTGGCAGAAAACATGCGGGAATGACTAATAGAGGGGAGAGCTTCCACTGCAACCTGGAGGTAGCATCAATGTCTTTTTGGAACAGATCTACCTATGAAAGCTGCTTCACCAGGTCTCTCTTCTGTTCTGGGGAGGCAGGGGCCTGGGGTACAGAGACAGACAGGAATAAAGAGCTGTTGGGCTCAGACCCATGACCTATCCTGGATTCTGGTGAGGCAGCCATGGAGCAACCTGGCGGGAACTGACTCAGCAGGAGGGCAATGAACTAAGGGGAGAATTTGGGCCTCCACAGCAGGCAGGAATAGCAGAGCTCCCCTGGCATTGGGAGGAAGATTCTTTTGGCTTAGTAAATAAGTCACTCTCGGTCTTACCACTGAAACCCTGGGGTTCGGGTCTTGCAGGTGCAGCAGAAGTGTGACCCAGCTCTGTCTAACCTGCTCGGCGAAATAGCCCTTCCATTTTCTTTTGGTCAGGCGGGCCAGGATGCCAAATAGGACAAAGGACAATAAACGAAGAGCATCGTCCTCCTACAGCCAAGAAAGCCCCACAAGTTAGTAACTAAGGGACAATCACATCACGTACCTCGCACAGCCATCTCTTCTATGCTAAAGTTGAGGGATTCCAACTACAGCTAGTCGGAAACACTTTCATGAACGAATTTTTGATTTGAATTTGCTGATTCATCAAACTATTTTAGTGACAGTTCCATTTTGATGAAATTCCTCCAGAATCTAGGCAGGGGTCCTTAGAAACCTGCCTGCTGTCTTGACAGCGCACCCATTCAGCTCCTTGGAAGCCGATCTAGCAGGCTGACTGGGATCGTGGGCTTCCAAACCCACAGCGTCTGGGACCCTGGCTCTCAAATTTGCAACTCCCTGGCACTTCTAGCTCCCACAGTTTCCTGGGTTCCCAGCACCTGGGTTCCCAGCACCGAGAGCACACTGCCCGGATCCAAGGCTTTCAATAGATCTCAGTTGAGAATAGTAATTCCGTTTCACAAAGAGTTTTGAAGTTTGGGGAGAGGGTGTCCCACAAATAGGAACAAAACCAAAATTTGAAATCTCAAAATTCTCTGCAGAAACGGAATCATTCCAACCCTCTCACATAAAAATGGTATAGAGCAGGCCCAACACTCTCTATTGTACCTTGAAACCCCCTTTTCATGGTTATCTAGCTACCCAATCTAGTATTCAGACTTTCTTTGAGGTTCTCAGTGGCAAGAAAGAAGAACAGAAGGGGGAGACTCTGGAAGCAGGGATGTCATCCCCATCCTCCTAATGTTCTCCTCCTCCGTAAAACACCTCTCTTCCCTGGGGCCGAAACATCTCTTCTCTCTGACATGAGCAATGCCCAGGGAGTAAATGGAGTCTAATCAAGATCGCTTGAACTGGGGCTGGAGAGTTCTGGTCACATACGTTGTCAAAGTAGGTCCGGATCTGTTGGGTGAGGTCTCTGAAGGAAGAACCTATGTCCTTCTCTTTCAGCTCCTTCAGGACTTTGGCCACTGCTTTCATGCTCTCGCCAATGACTTCAGAACTGAAAGGGTCACTTAAGGCCCTGATCAGTATGACCATAAGAAACTTCTTGTGCTTTTTCACCTGGACAAAAATATGACATTAAAGAACACTGATCACTGATCACACTTCTAATACGTTTTCTTTAGCAGTTATGAAGCTGTGGGAATTTCATCTCCCCCTCCCACCCCCGGAGACCTATAGCTATATTTCAGACCAGGTTCGAGCTACAATGAGCCAAACTTGGTGCCATAATACACCTGTGTCATCCTATCATTAGATTCCTAGTTACTTAGATTCCAAGGCCAAAAGGAACCCTTGTGATTATCCGCCCTGACCTCCTGCATAACACTGAACTTCCCCGAAATAGTCTCTGTTGGAACTAGAGTGTATCTTTTAGAAAAACGTTCAATCTTGATTTTAAAATTGCTAGTGACAGAGAATCTACTACAACCCTTGGTAAATTGTTCCAATGGTTAATTAAAATTACCATTAAAAATCAATGCCTTATTACCAGTCTGAATTAGTCTAGCTTCATTTTCCCCCATTGAATCTTCTTATACCTTTGTTTGCTAATGGGAAGAACCCATTCTCAAAATGTGTTCCCCATGTGAGCAGTTATAGACTGTCCTCAAGTCACTCCTTAACCTTCTCTTTGTAAGGCTAAATAATAGATTGAGCTCCTTGAGTCTATCACTAGAGGTATCTTTTCCAATCCTTTGAGAATTCTTGTGACTCCTCTGAATCCTCTCTAATTTATCAGCATCCTTCTTGAATTGTGGAGACCTGATCTGGACACAGCATTCCAGCAGTGCTCACATGAGCATCATATTCAGAGGGAAAAGAACTTCTTTACTCTTATTCAAGATTCCTCTCTTTATGCCTCTAAGGATCATTTCAGCCCTTTTGGCCACAACTTCGCATTGGGACACCTTATGTTCAACTGATTCTCTGCCATGACTCAAGTGGTTTTCAGCATCATTGCTTCTTGGGATAGAGTCTCTCATCCTGTAAGTAAGGCCTGCATTTTTTATTCCTAGATGGAGACATTTACACATGGTCATATTAAAGTGCACAGATTGTTTGCTTATGCCCAGCTTAGCAAAGGATCTAGCTTGCTCTGTATTGACTGCAAAGAGATTACTCGGGTATGTGAGAGAGCAGAATTTGGCCTAGTGCATTGTGTGCAGCCTCTGTAAACTCCGAAGAACTATTTCCCTTGGTTTCTCTAGTTATGCTGCATTCTAGTCAGTATTCTCTCTTACCTTCTCAGGTGCCCCATAGACTAAATTTCCCAAGCCTCTTACAGCCATCTGCCGGACAACGCTGTTCCTATCCTGTGACCTTTCTTCCAAGATGTGTAAGACTGGCTTAAGGAACTTCTTCTCCCTGAGCATGGGATCACTCATTAGCTGAAAGAAAATCAACCTGTCCATTAGCCCCAATAGGATCATTAAGATTGGGAATAGAATTTGAGCAGACATGTCATACGCTAAAAACAACAAGGAGTCCTCCTACAGCCCCAGTCTTGAGGATACAGACAAATATGGCTACCCCTCTGATACTTGGCACATAATACACTGTAACTTTAGTATTCCACACAAATGAGAAAGGTCTACAAAACACGGAGCTTTCCTTTTGGGCACTAGAATAGGGATCCACTCACCTCTTGAGAGCCTCTTAGTGGCTGGGTATGGTATCACAGTCCTTTTCTCACCCCTGGTGCACCCTGCCAGCCGTCCTCAGTGAGCCTTCTGTGGCTCAGGCCTCTGGCTGAGTCCCAAAGTCCAAATGAACCCCTTCTGGGGTAGTCCAGAACAGTCCCATTGCCCTCACTTGGGTCTCCAGCCCCAACTCTGGGTCCTTTACATTCTGCCCTTTGTTCAAGCTCTCCATTAGCATTGTCCCCTCCATGGGGCTTATGCCACTGTTGGTGGTAGGGGAACCTGGGCCTGCCCCTAACTCTGGGTTCCAAACCATGGATCCTATAAACAGGAGCTAGGCACTTCTTGATTTCAGTTCATTGTCGCTTCTTCCTACCGGCCACTTTTAGCTTCACCCTCACCTCAGGGTTAAAGTTCTTCGGGACTCTCTTCCTGAAAACCCAGCTTAAGTAAAGGCTGCCAGAATCAAACTCTGGCTGTCCCCTGAATTTCTGTGGCCAGAGAGCAGCGCCCTTTCTTGCCCCTCCAGTTCCTGCCAGGAACTGACCTGCTAAGGCCCTTCAGCTCCTTTTAGCCGAGCCTCATGGGCTCGGATTGGCTGCTTTCATGAAGCCTCTCTAGACAGACCCAGATTGGGGGCTCTTTTCCTGGGGCAGGGTGTAGTAGGACCACGGGGCCTCTTGTAAGGAGCCTCAAAGCTCAGGTACAGCCCATCACAGGCACAGAGAGGTTGTTTTTCTTAGAAGCGGATGAGCCCCGAAGATAGTTCTTAGCATAAGTGGGAAATATGATGCAGATGTTGGAGGAAGGCTGTGGAAAGGGAGGATGCTGCGGCAGGTATCACACTAGCCTAGGACTTAGGAGACCCAGGTTCCATTTCCTGCTCCCTCAAAGACTTCCTGTGTGACCTTGGGCAAGTCACTTAGCCCTTCTGTGCATCAGTTCCCTGCCTGTAAAATAGGAAACATAGTCCTTCCCTACCTCGCAGGAGTGTGGTGGGGATACAGACATTAAAGAGTTTGGAGGTACTCAGATACTAGAGTAATGAGAACCTAAGATAGACATTAATGTAGTTGTAGGTTGCTTGGTTGGTAGTATTAGGACACTAGGTTCATTCAGAAGATCTGCTGAGCGAAACCAAAATCAGGAGCTGTTGGTTAGGATCAGCACTAGGACTTGGCAGAAGAGTCCAGTCATCCAAACTCTGTCTGTATCTCTCTCAGCCAGCACCTGTGGTTGTGTAGCTAGTATAGGCAATGACGGCAATAAAACCACAGAGAGAGAAGGACTCAGAAAGGTATCGTGAAGTTCCTGGTGAGGTTTCCATATAAAGGAGGACCTATTCTACTGTCTAAAATGACAATTACTCCTATGAACAGAACTGTACAACTCCCGAAAGAAAGGCAGACAACAGTCTAATGGTGAAACTACTCTTCAGGGCCCTGTGTCTTACCTGGGCAAGGAAAGCTGTGCTGGTGACTCGGTGGTTTTCTGTGGGGGAATTCACCCAGGGGAGGAGGCTCTGTATGATCTCAGGTGTTATGAGTCCAGATCTTAGCAGAAGCCTGGAAGACAAAAGAAACCGCTCATGGGCTAGATTGCACACTTCAAAAAAACTCAGCTGCTCTGAGCATACAGCTCTGATATCTAGGAGTAGGAGCTGTGTGTTTCCACCCAGGACACCCCCCCACCCACCCACAAAGCTATAAACGGGAGGTTCCCTCTCAGCCACTCTATTGGCTACTGATTCCCAAGGATAAAATGATGCCTCCTAGATCTCTTACCTCACCAGCAGACACACTCCCTCATGGTGAGTCTTGGGGTTTTCCAGAAGAATCCAAGTTCTCTGCTTCCTGAGCGCTCTCACCAGTCTCTCATTCCCACCCTTGAAAAGCACAGACTCGAATGCTTTGATAGAAAGCCTGGGGAAAGAGAGGCACAGAACTGCAGCAATCAGGAGGAAGGTGCAGCTTGAACAGAGAGTCAGGAAGCCCCGGCTACTTCTCAGGTCTGCTGTTCAATCGGCAGTTCATCCATTGGCAATGTCCTGGACACCAGTGTCCCTGGAAGGACTTAATGCTGGGAGGTAAGTTTCAGTCTCATACATCTCATAGGACTAGTTTTGCTAGGGACAAAATTTTGCAGTCCTTTTTCTCTTTCTGCAAGGACTATGGGCACTAGCAGAGTAAAGTGATATGGAAAAGGTACATGATCAGGACCCATAAACGGGGGGCATCGAGTGTGGTGATCACTAATGGACATTCTGGGGTCATATCTCCAGATATGAGGTGACAGAGTGCTGAGGGTTTGCACTTGAGTCAGCACTCTGGTCACTATTCCTACTAATTCCGTTCCTCACAGAAGGACTAATTGGATAGAGGTGTACCTGATTACAAGGTCAGATTGGGGCTAGTGAGTCAAGGAACCAATCATTCCATTAACAGGGAAACTGTGTAAAAGGACATGGGCAGGAGCCCTTTGAGGGGAACAGGCAGAGAAAGAAACTTGGGTGACCAGATGTCCTGATATTTGGGGCTTTATCTTATACAGATGCCTATTCCCTCCCCCCCACCCCACAGCCCTACCCCCATCCTGATTTTTCACACTTGCTGTCTGGTCACCCTAAGAGAAACAGAAAGACAAAAAGCTAGGAGAGCCTGACAAAGTGAGGTCTCTGAGTGGAAACACCTTACCCCCCACCTGACTTTTGGAGAAGAGTTTAGAAAGTTGAGATACAATATAAAGGTGCTATGTATTGGTAGGGGGATTAAATAGACTATATGTTGGTGCTTAGAAGGAAAAAAGTCTCAACACGGTCTGTGTTTGTGGAAGATGTGGGGGTGCAACTCCCCTCTCTGTCACAGCTGGGGGCTCATCAGGGATTTCCCTGTTATCTGTGCAAATGGAGAGCCTGTTGGAGAAGCCGGTGTAGAGGTTTGGCAGTCTGGTGATGGAGGGAACACTGAAACAAGTGATGAAGCAGCAAAGAGAAGTGTGGAACAGGGGTTCTCAACCTTTCTGTTTCTGAGCCTCCCCCCACCCTCAACATGCTAGAAATACTCCATGGCCCAGTTCCAGGCCTCTGCCCTGCCAGGCATCAGAGTTTGGGGCTCCTGGCTCTGGATTAACCCCACAGGGTGCAGGGGCTCAGGGCTTTAGTGCAGGTGCTGGGCCTCAGGGCTCCAGCCCGGCTGGGCTCAAAGCTTCAGCTTTCTGCCCTGAGCCCCAGCTAGTCTAAAGCCAACCTTGCTTGGCAGACCCGCTAAAACCGGCCCGGTTGAGAACTGCTGGTGTAGAACAGTGGTCTCCAAACGTTTTGGCTCACGCACCCCCAGGGTGACCTGCCGCAGACGCGACACCGATGGTAGACCTACCGCAGGCGGGCCGCCAAAGGGGAGCACCAGCTTTGGACGTGCAGAGCTGCCGCCGAAGGAAAAAAACGGCAGAGTGCTGTCCGGCGGCGCTACTAATGCCACGCTCCCCCCGGGATCATCCCGTGCACCCCAGTTTGGAGACCACTGGTGTAGAAGACCCGACAGACCTTCCAACAATCCCACCAGGCAGAAAAACAGCCTTTCCTTGCCTGGTAGGTTTAACAGCAAAAGAGCCATCAGGAATTTATACGGGAGCAAGCCCAGGTCTGGCAACAACTCCTCCAAAGTTTGGTGAGTCCTGTGACAGGAAATGGAAACCAGGAACAGGAGATCAGACTGTAAAATGGGACCTGTGGACAACCCCGATGTGTTTTTGGTTACTCTTCAAGGAGCAGCAGTGAGACCTCCTAGGGACAGAACAATGTGGGCCCTTCAACTGACACCCTATTTAACCGGGGAAGCACATACAGGGCTTTTAGTGATGAGCAGGCAAGAGATTATGACATGATTAAGGCAGCCATGCTGGACGAGGTGGGGCCTGTCCACAGAAAAGTACTGCCAGAAATGTAGAGTTGAAAGATGGATTGAGGGATTATGCCTCTGTGCATTTGGACAGGAATTAAAAGATTGGGCCACTCAGTGGTAAGGCCAGATACTCAGACTGTGGGGGAGATCATGGACTGCATGATTCTGGAAGTTTCTTCAGAGTCTCCCTGAGCATATCCGAGGATGGGTTCTGTGGCGCCAGCCAGTTCATCTGGACCCCACAGTTAAAGTGAGAGGAATTTACAGAGGCGGACATTCCCAGAGTGAGTCAGTGGTTTAAGGGACTAGATCTGAGAAGGACCAGAGTGCCTACAGCTGGGAAGGGCAGCAAGAAGAAGAGGGAGGAGCCTCAAGGAACTGTAGTGGGAGCTTGGCCTACAGTGTGCTTCCGACATGGACGTAAAGGACATCTAAAAAGAGACTGTCCTAAAATGGACTGTGGGTTTGCCCAGTTTTGTGGTTGGGACAAGACTCCCAGGTAGGAAAGAAAAAAGAAAGTACCTACCGTATCGGTCTGGGTAGGGAGGAGCCACCAAAGGGACTAATGGACACAGCTTCATCCTGTTTGCTAATCAGGCAGGAGTTAGTGAAACCCCACTGGATACTTCCCAGAGGTAGGATCAAAACTGAATACCAGGTCCATGGGGACAAGAAATTCTGCCCAATTTTAAGGACTCTGAAAATTAAGGGGAAGTTTAGGCAGAAACATGTAGCGGTAGTGGATGGATTGCCCCACTGCCTTCTACTGGGCATGGACTGGAATCCCTTTCTAACAGGAACACCAAGGCAGGTATGGAGGCCCAGGAGGGTGGAAATAAAACCTGAAGGGCCAGGTAAAGAGGAAATATATGTAAAGGGTCTGGAGAAACCTAGACACAAAAGTATAGACAAGAGGGAGGAGAAAGAAAAGAAAGGTCAAGCGTAAAGGTGACTTAAGATCATCCGTTGGGGTCAAACAGTCATCAGAGCCCTTACCACCAGGATCTCAGGAGCAGGCATCCCTAGAACACTTTGGAGGGACTCGGAGCAGTCTGTGTCCATGGAAGAGGCCGGGGCACAGCCTACCACCCCGTCACATATAGGTACCTAAAATGGGCCTGCACATGGGCCAACAGCATGAGCAGAATCTATACTCGTGTCTGCAGCGCCAGCAATCACATAGCTAGGTACCCATCCATCTGAACAAATTCAAGTTTTGTGGACAAAACTGAGGCACCCATCTTGAAAACCTGACCCACTGTGGCCACAACCTAAGATCAGCCTTACTGGGCCAGTCCAATGGTCCATCTAGTCCAGTACACTCTCTTCCAACAGTGGTCAATGCCAGCTTCTTCAGCAGGAATGAACAGAACAGGGCAATCATGAAATGATCCAATCCCTGTTGTCCAGTCTCAGTTTCTGGCGGTCAGAGGCCTAGGGACACCCAGAGCTTGGGGTTGCATCCCTGACCATCTTGCCTAATAGCCATTGATGGACCTGTTCTCCATGAACTTATCTAAGTCTTTTTTTAAAAAAAGCCCAGTTATACTTTTGGCCTTCACAACATCCCTTGGCAATGAGTTTCACAGGTTGACCGTGTGTTGTGTGAAATAGTACTTCCTTATGTTTATTTGATACGTGCTGCCCATCCGTGAAGAGAGCTGAGATCCTGGTTTCCTAGGAAAATTCAGAGACATTATAAAACCATGAAGTCTGTAATTTGAGCACCTTGTTGGCATGGAATAAAGAAACACAACAAGAAGAGAAACTAATCATGTTGTGAGATTGGTGGGAAATGTACATTAATGTGCTACCAGAGCTGAAGTCAACTGAGGACTCAGGAATCTTAGTGTTAACTGGCGAGGGGCACAGAGTGGGTGCCGAGGGACCTGGTACGTACATTCTAGTTCACTAAAAGATTGCCCCATGAGTCTCAAATAAAAGCCCATGTCACCAATATCATTGTGAAATGCATGTACAGATGCTGTGTAAAGAGTCATGGATATGCATTGAAAATTACATTCTTAGGATCTGTGTCTCGGGACTAATCACCAGGAAAGGTGACAAAATGGTTTTCTTTCAGGCAAGAAATGTTTATCCATCTGTTTGTTTACATGTGAACCCTACATGCTTAATGTACATTCAGTTGAGAAGGACTGTGAGAACTTTAAAGAAAGAAAAATAGCAGGAAGTAGACAGGGGGTGGGGACCCAATTTGGGGGTACACATCAAAGGTTTGCTCTAGTCTATTTGGGGGACATCTTTCACTTCGGAAGTAGATGGACTGCGAGTTTGCTTCATGAAAGAGGGGTCGCAATCAGGCTTGGTTGAGAACTTTGGGTGAGAAACATCTTTAGACAGGAGGTTAACCTCTTGGTTAAGTTTAGTTTCTAGGAGCAAGTTATGATTTCATTTGAAATGTAACCATTTTTTGCTTGCATTCTTACTGACGGTCACTGGAATCTCTGTTCTTTGATAATCTCCCTTCTTGTTTTCACTAGAAATATATCTAAGTGCTGTGTGTTTTGCAGTACAGAGTCTAAGTATCGAGTACAGAGTCTAAAGAAGAAGTAATAAACGGGTGTGTAGTGTTCCATTGGGAACAGCAGGCCTGACAATTCTGTGGGAGTTCAGTGGATAAAGGGCTGGACACTATACGGAATGGTCAGAGGACTCGGGGGTGGGTGTGTGCCTGTCATTAACCTGTACAAAGAGACTGAGGTCTGAGGAGGCCTGGGTGGCAGTGTTTGTTTTGCCAGAGCCTGGTCGTTTTAGGGAACTGACCCACAGCAGGCACAGACAAGACTTCCTCACTTCAAGGGCACGTGGTGGTAAGGTGCCTCATAACCCTGGGAACTCCTGGGGAGCGTCACACAACTCTCCTGGAATTCTCTTGGTTTCTCTCCCTTCCTTCTAATTACCGGCAAGGGTTGCCCTCAGTAAGTTGTAGCCCTTTTCGGATTTCTCTCGGGCTGCTTCTCGTTGGCAAAGGCAGCTTTTGTCCGAGGGTTTGGCTGACCTGCTGCAGGAGAAGAGGAAACAACTCTGGGAGCAGTTCCCGCACAGCTTTGCTCGACTGCAGGGCTGACACCACCTCAAAGATGGCACATGTTGCCTGAAAGGAGAGCATGGTAAAAAAGGAGATCTCTTCCCAACACCATCACACCCTCTCTCCCCGTCTGATATCTGTTGTACGAAATTCTCCCTTCTGCCAGTAACTTGAATGACAGCGAGCAACTTGCTTAACTCGTGGCTCACTTTCCCACATCTGTACAAATGTGTATGACCTCCCAAGGCATGCTGTGAGTCCAAAGGAAGATTTGCAAAGAAACCTGCTCCAAAGACTTTCTAATGGCCAGATAGTATGAAGTAAATCAGTAACGTATCTAAAGCTGCTGTATTTGTTCCACAGGCAGCAGAGCTGGACTCAGGGAAACAGTCCATCAGAGGAGAAGTGCCCACACAGCAATATTATACCACACTTCCAGCTTTCCATCAGCAGGATTATCGCAGGGCACAGGAAAGCCTGAAAGACGTGTCTGCCATCTAACTTACTAAGAGAGGTTCAGCAGCTGCCAAATGCCTGTCAATTTCGGTCTCTGAGGTGATGCTGCCTTCTGTTCTTGTTGGAGTCTTTATCTTCTCCATTAGGGCTCGTAGGACTTGAGTGGCAAGCAAGGGGTCTCCCCCCAGAGATCTCCACTGCTCAGCGGTGTCACTGCAGTTTAACAGAAGTTACAGGTGAGCCCTGGACACTTTTGTGGCTCACCCTGAATGTGTCATATTTTAGCAAAGACCAAATGTTCTCCTTGCCTATGATGAGAGAGTTAGGAGTCCTGTCCTCCTTTAATGCTCCTCATGTTTAAATATTGAGTTTCCAGTTACAGAACTAAGTTAAGTGACCTAGTCCTCCTGCAGCCTAACCATTAATACTAGACTTCAGAAGGACAGGACACAGAGCGCCAACCTCACTTCCTCTTTTCTCCACTTCCCAGTCAATATGGAATCATGAGCATGTGGCTCCCAAAGAGCTAGGGTTTGGAAGGCAAGTGGATGAAAGAAAAGCCAGATTCCTACTAGATGGACATACAACTTTGAGAACGAATGTTCATGGCCATCCTAGGTCCCCTTCACAAATGGCGTCCCTACCCTCTGTTTGCCAGAAGCTGGGACTGGGCAACAGGGGATAGATCACTTGACAATGACCTGTTGTGTTCATTTCCTTTGGGGCATGTGGCACTGGTCACGGTCGCAAGACAGACTACTGGGCTAGATGGCCTTTTGGTCTGACCCAGTATGGCTGTTCTTATGGTCTTAGATTCCAGCACTGATAACTGATACCTCAGTTAGGGATCTTGAAATGAAATGATGGATCTGCTTCCAGTCCACTTTTAAGTACCAAGGATGGCAACTCTGCTCTAGCAGCCACACCCTCACTGATACCAAGCAGAGGTCTGATGATAATATTGGCCCTAGTCTTTGCAATCAGCCAGGGATTTGCACCTGAAGCTGTCATGCTACCAGGAAACCAACAGCCACTGCTCATTTCCAGAGTGAGCTCAATTCAGGCGTCTAGAGAGGTAGATGTTTCCAACAATACACTCCAGTTATACCAGTAAAGATAGATCTTTAGGATGTCAAAGGAGCTATTCATGAATGGAAACAGAATGACACTTAATTTCTCTCCGCACCCCACCTTAACATGTTCTTGGACCTTCCTGCAGAAAGAGCCAGGCTATTAACCCTTAGGAATGATCCCAAACTGTTTGCGGCTTAAATGAAGCCCTACATCTCCTAGTAAAGCTGTGGGATCCATGTTTTACCAAGATGAATGCAATAGGTAGCGGTTTATACCTGTCCATCGGCAGACGTTTGCTGAGGAGGCTGGAGATCACTGCCTCTTGGTGATGGTGAGCTAGAATGGACACTGCCTCCACCAGGAACTGCCTCAAGCTGCCCTCCTGGATAGTAGGCATGTGGCGATATAGTATAGCCAGGATATCTGGCACCTGGAAGGAACAAAACCAGAAAGAAATGTCCCTTTTTCTTTCTCTCCATTCACTCTACAGAATCAAAACCTTTATTTAGCCATTTGCTGCTTTTTTAGAAATGCCTCACTTCAAGAAGCAAATGTTCAAATACGTCTGCGTAACTTGAACCCACACAAATTGCCCACACACGGCTGTAAAAATTAACACTGACACACACATAGACATACCAGGTAATTTAATGTGGTGGTGCCCAGCTATGCATTACATAAACCAGTTCACATGCACAAAAGGTGGCTTTGCTTGCCCAGATTTTACAGGTGTGATTTAAGCAGCCAAATCTGACCATTTCCCTCGAAGAATGCAGAGCTCATCAACAACCACAAGCACAAAATATGCAAGTGCTTTAAAGACAGTGTGTAAATGCCTGGGACTGTCAACAGGTGACTACCTCTCATATTCATTCCTAGCCCTTCACATCTTCAAAACACTGTGCAAACATGGCAGTTCTGCTGCGAGGGTTCCCTGTCCTGAGGCCTTTCACCAGCCTTGTTAGAAGATTTGTGGAGTGCTCCTTTCATCTAGCCCTGATGTACTGGGCTCCAGAATAAGGCATATAAATAGTGGATCCCAAAGACACTAGAGTTTTCTCCCTCCTTCCTTCTCTTCTTAAAGGGTAGGTCTACACAGCAAAAAAATCCCACAGCACTGAGTTTCAGAGCTCAGATCAACCTGGGCCTGTGGGGCTTGCACGATGGGGCTAAAAGTGGAGCTGTTCCTGCTCGGGCTGGAGGCCAGGCTCAGAAACCTGGCAAGAGGGTGGCAATAGCCCAGTGCTCTTTTTAATCCATGTAGCCCTTAGCCATAGGCCTCCTAATACCTGGAGGTCTCCAAGTGCCAGTCATTCTGTCTTCTTGTATTTTCCCTAGAGTCTGTTTTCTCAAGCCTTTCTTGGCTGAATACTGTGGCAACAAGCTAGACCAATAAAGAACCAACCATCTTCCTTTTCCCTTGGATTATCTCGGTCTACTGCTATTGATTCTGCCATTGCCTATCTTAGGGTAGGAACAGAGATGGAATCGACTCTATGTCCGAGGGGGAGAAACAGCAAGATTTTTCTTCCTTACACATGAGGGCAAAGATCAAAAAGCCTAGAGTTTAGGCAGAAAAGCTCTCCAGTTCCCAGTTTTACCTTGTCCAGCATGGCATCTCCACACTCCTTCAGGATGATCTTCATCCATAGTCCAGCTGCCGTGGCACAGGTGGGGCTAGCAGACAGCAGACCACCCAATGTGGCTGCAATAAAGTCTGTGGCCTGTTCGGAGGGAAAGTACTCACTAACAACCTGGGAACAAATCAAAAACAGGAGAGACCGCAATGATGTTTGGCTCCAGCACTTTTAAAAATGGAAAAAAAGATATACCTGCATCAGCAAATGGTGAATTAGCCTCCTGTCTAGCTCGCCATTTGGGATTACAATTCTCTCTCTAGTCTATAGACTACATTTTTGTATTCTACACTAATGATATCAGGTTAGAGGCAAAGACTCTGTTGCATAGTTAGCACAACATTGTACTGGATAGGCAGGAGGTAAGTTTCCCTTTGTAGTCTCTTACATACACTGCATCTTTTTACAGCATATAGAAGTCAGTCAAGAGAGGCATGCACACAAATATCGGCGAAGGCAAACCCACAAGGTGACGGAATGAATCCTGGGTGGTTTCTCAGCTTGATGTTCCACTAACACAGTTTTTCTCCTGGATGGCTGGATGGCAGGGCCGGCTCCAGGCACCTGCCGAGGAAGCTCGTGCTTGGGGCGGCAGATTGCAAGGGGCCGTGTTCCGGCCAATCTTAGGGCGGCATGGGGGCTCTTTTATTTCATTATTTTTTGTGCTTCACCGCTCCGGATCAGTGAAAAAGCAAGAGCTGGCCCTGCTGGATAGGTACATGCGTGTGCATCCGCGTGCGCATTTTCATGGGCGTGCAACGTTCTGTGGAATCTGGTTTTTACGTGGCATTCAGAGCACACATCTATGAAAAGCATCTTGCTGGTTACTAGCAGCCAACGCCCCGCTCCCACAGCTCGCTCCGAGTACGGAAAGGCATCATGAAAGAGCAAATGTCAAATGAACGGTGCCCGGTCACTCGCACATCCGCACAAGCTTTTTGAGTCCGTTACCCTGGCCATTTTGGAAGATGCCTGAAACAGAGCCTCGGGGTCTGGAGCTCTTAGTGCTTCACGGAGACATCTCAGCTCCTCCTCTGCTGAGCCCAGGTTTATGGACTGGCCTGGAGTGGAGAAAAGGAGAAAAAGTACTGTAAGGATTAAGGAAACTGAATCCCTACTGCATGGATCTTCATACGGGAGGATCCATGTGCTATGTTGTCATCAGCATAGTGTAAAATCTTGGTCCCACTGAAGTCAATGGCAAAACTCCTGTTGACTGGAATGGAGTCGGGATTACACCCGAAAATGTCTGAACGTTAACAGTAGTGGTATGTTATTGTGAATGATCCAGGATTGAACAAGCACTGTATTCAGCTTGGAGCAGCTTTTTGTGTGTGTCTGGTTGCAGCAGTCTCTCTGCTCTCACTATTTACATCTAAGCTCCTCTTCAAGTACAACTCATGCAGGTAGATCAGAGGTTCCAGTTTAGAGGTGAATCCCTCCACCAAACTCTCCTTGTAAAAGAGACGGGGATAGACAAAAAACTTTGGCAAGAAACCCAGGCTCATCATCAGTCACTTCTAAACAATGCTGGGATTACTATGTTGTACATTCAAAGGTTGGAGTCCCTTATTCTGTTTCTGAATCACCAACACTGTTTTTAGGACTGATTAAGAATCATTGGAAATAGGATGACCAGGGGTCCCGATTTTATAGGGACAGTCCCCATTTTGGGGTCTTTTTCTTAGATAGACTCCTCTTACCCCCCCACCCCCTGTCCCGATGTTTCACATTTGCTGTCTGGTCACCCTCATTGGAAATGGCCTTAAACGATAACCAAGCTCTATCCCTTAACATCTAAGCATTAGGTGAAAAGAATATCCTACTCTTTCACAAAGGGGAAAAATGGCCTCTACTTACTCCAGTAGCTCTGAAGGCTCATGACAGAGGGCTGCTGGAAGAACTTTTTGTTTACGGAATTATTCCAGGAAACCCCTCCAATCCAGCCAGTGGCAGGGTAAAGAGAATGAAAATGTTTAGTACCAAGGGCTTGTCTCCATGGCGATATTCAAGAAAGCTAATCCCCATTCATTTTCAAAATGCATTAGTTAAACTTCATTCAACACCTGTGGGGACACACTTATTTAGAATTAAAGTGGCCTTCATTCAGGTTAGTTTCATTCATGGAATTCACTCCAATTAATAAGGCCCATTTTAATTCAGAATCAGAGCATCCACACATGTGTTTAATGCCATTTACCTCATGCACTTGAAATGTACACCTTTAGTTCATTTGGATTAACTTTCCTTACTGTCCCTGTGTAGACAAGCCCTAAGGAATTTAGCCCTTATCTACCTGTATGCAGACCATTTATTAGTTGTACAGTTCCCAAAAGTGTGCTAGGCTCTTTACATATCAGAATCTACTCTTCTAATGAGGTATTTACAAGATGCCCACCATTCTGTTATCTAAGCGACAACAGACAGGACAGAAAGAACTAGATAGGCAGACAAATGGACATTACAACAGCGAAAGAAGGTGAAGAATTCCTTATACCTGCTAATGGTCTCCTCACCTTGTATACAGAGAAGGCAGCGGATACAGTCAACCACCCACTGACGGGACGTGGCCAGCGAATCACAGCTGTATGGTGCTATTAGTCCAATCAGAGATCCAAACTGATGAAAAGTTCCCTGAGTCTAATGAAAAAAGAACAAAGAACGAAGAATGAATGGTCTCCAGTTGGACTAGACTTCACTTGCCATGCTTATTGTTCAGACCAGTCAGCTCTGTGTTTTTTGGGGAACCAGGGCACAGTATCTAGCCTGTCTGACTCATGAAAGACACCCCCCGCCCCCACCAGTCTCTGAACCAAAACCCATCAGAGAAAAGGCTTGCAGAGAACAATGAAGGGTGTTGGGAGACACACCTACACCCCTCCTGAGAAGGGTGACAAGATTAAGACATCTCCATTTGCATACAGAATGAAGAACAGAGACAACTCCCCTAGCCTCATCTGCATGAAAGATGGGATAGGAATTAGCATGAAGAATGAGGAACAGAGAACCGCACTGAACTCTGGGACCAGAAAAGCAGGGACGCATTGCATCATGGGAATCCCTGCTCCAGATGCTAATGAACCTATGCCTGCACACACCTAGCTCAGCAATTATCAGACCAATTCTAGTAATAAATCTTTATTATCCTAAAATACTGAAGCAGCCTAGTTGCCTTGTGAGCTCCCTGGAAAAAACCACCACCCATAGCCAAGAGTGATCAGCTCCTATTGTCTAGCCTAAAGAAAACCCTTGAAAACCCATTAGTTTACCCATAAACAAATCTAGTGTTCTCCCTTGAACCATTGTATTTTCTCTACAAAACCCCCTACCTATGCCCAAGTAAGGGTTCTGATGTATAGACCCAAACTCTGCATCAGTTCCACTGGGATTCCATCTCCTGACTGGTTTCAGAGTAACAGCCGTGTTAGTCTGTTTTCGCAAAAAGAAAAGGAGGACTTGTGGCACCTTAGAGACTAACCAATTTATTAGAGCATAAGCTTTCGTGAGCTACAGCTCACTTCCTCAGATGCATATCGTGGAAACTGCAGCAGGCTTTATATATACACAGAGAATATGAAACAATACCTATTCCCACCCCACTGTCCTGCTGGTAATAGCTTATCTAAAGTGATTTCCAGCACAAATCCAGGTTTTCTCACCCTCCACCCCCCCACACAAATTCACTCTCCTGCTGGTGATAGCCCATCCAAAGTGACAACTTTTACACAATGTGCATGACAATCAAGCTGGGCTATTTCCTGCATAAATCCAGGTTCTCACATCCTCCCCACCCCCATACACACACAAACTCACTCTCCTGCTGGTAATAGCTCATCCAAACTGACCGCTCTTCAAGTTAAAATCCAAGTTAAACCAGAACATCGGGGGGGGGAGGGGTAGGAAAAAACAAGAGGAAACAGGCTACCTGACTGATTGTGCTGGGGGCTCTGCCTGTCTCCAGCACTCAGGACCCTGAGCTACCACCATTACCTGGGAACCCCACCCAGTTCAAGCCTCATGGAGTGGATGAGATTCCCGCCCCCCCTCGCCTCTCCGTTTTCTTTTCTTCCTCAGGTATTAACCTTTCAAATGTAACCATTATATTTGTTTAGCCCTCCTTGTGTAGTTATCACTATGATTCAATAAATAACTTTTATGGTTCAGCTGGTTGCTTCTCTCTCCCTCTCTCTCGCTCTCCAAATTTTACTCTGTATTTTCCACTTTCCCCATTTACTCTGCAGCAACCCTTCTTTTACCTAAGCTAAAGGTCCCGGTAGCGCCCAAAAATACTGTGGGGTTTGCTCATGAAGTGGGTTACTACCAGTACAATTGTAATGTGGAAGTGGGATAGGGATGTGTTAAACTTGGGGCACATAAGAGGGGAGCAGCTGAAAGTGCTGCTTAACCCAGCCCATTGAGTACAGGGACATATGAGAGGATCAGCTGGAGAGGGCTGATTGACCTGGTCCGCTCAGACTTGCTCTGCTAGTGTGAGCGTACGTGCGTGCGTGTTTATCTAGATCTAGGGCTGGAGGAACCCAGCCCTGGGGAACCTAGGGCCTGCAGGGTAGCTCCATTGGGAGGGCACTTGCAGAAGGAAGGAGTAGAGCTCCATATGAACACACAAGTGACATAAGCAGCACATCAATATAATTACAGACACCCTCCCCAAGAAGAGTAACCCTAATCAATGAGCCTACCCCAAAGTAACAGGCACATCTGGTAACATTGTGCCCCTGATTCCTGTACTGTACTGGGTAATGCACATTGAAAAACATAATCCCAATTGTACATAGAAATGGATGGGGTCTAAATTAGCTGTTATCACTCAAGAAAGAGACCTCAGAGTAATTGTGTACAGTTCCCTGAAAGCATCCGCTCAACATGCAGTCAAAAAAGCTAACAACATGTTAGGAACCCTTAGGAAAGGGATCGATAAGAAGACAGCAAATATCATTATGCCACGATAGGAATCTACAGGACCCCCACACCTTGAATACTGCGTGCAGTTTTGGTCATCTCATCTCAAAAAAGATGTGTTAGAATGGGAAGAAATACGGAGAAGAGCAACAAAAATTAGGCCTATGGGATAACTTCTCACCCAAGGGAGATTAAAAAAAGAGCGACGTTTCAGCTTGGAAAAGAGACGACTCAGAGGGAATATGCTAGAGGTCTATAAAATCATGACTGGTGTAGAGAAAGTCAATAAGGAAGTGTTATTTAGCCCTTCACCTAACACAAGATTGAGGGGTCCCCCAATGAAATTAATAGGCAGCAGGTTTAAAACAAACTAAAGGAAGCATATCTTCACACAATGCAGTCAGAAGACAGGATACTGGGCCAGATGAACCATTCTTTTGCGGGAGGCAGGTTAGCCATTCTTATGTTTTATGTTCTTAGCTGGTTAAATAGAAATTTTCCTTTACCACCCTGGGAGCATAAGAACCAAGAATGCATTTGTGACACTGGCAGACCAGGCAACCTGGGTATGACCCATAATAACTTAACAAGAGGCACTTCCACTGTATCAAGACAGTTCACTTGCATGTGAATTTCAAAGAGATGGATTAGACTAGCAATCCTCAACTCATTCAAAAATGAACAATAGATGCTAAGTCTATTTGTCTGTGTTGATCTATACGCGGTTAGAAGTTTCACAATGTAACCAAATTAGCTTGTCGATGCTCATTCCCTTTCAGGTCTTCATTATGTATGCAAGGTGTTCAGTTAACCTTAAAATCAAAGATGTAAGATACTGCAGGAAACTAATAATTTCTACATTGTCTTCAGCTTAACTCTCTGTGTTATAATGGAAGAACAGCTAATCACCTTATGCGAATGAGTAACTAGTTTACTGTGTATGCACAGGAAATAGAAGATTAGCTTCAAAGCAAAGTACAGGAGGCGATCTGCATTGCCTAGTCTTTCTCGGGGGAAGGTCCTGATGTAACCATTTTTGTGAGGTAGGCTTGTCAGCCTGCTAGAATAGCTAGAAAAGAGAAGGCTCGGGCCTCATCCTGTCATCTTTAGTCTGCTGAAACTTTGAACAGGGAAAGTGTAAGCCATAGGACAGAGAGCTTCCAAATCACCATTTGAAAGAACCTGGAAAATGCATGGAAAAACTAACAGTCTTTACATCTAAGCTGCCTTTGGATTCTGATCTGTTGGGAAGATTCCAGAGAGACTTGTACAAGCCAGCAGTTTATTCCATCACTGTTGTGATCCTGAGCTATGAACATTGACAGTCACTTGTATGGATATTGATCTTTTAACCATTTGTAACTCTCTTCTTTCTTTTAAGAAGAAATCTTCAATTTCGTTATTAAGGATTGGCTGGCAGCATGCTATTTGGGAAAGACCTGAGATTCACCTTGACCTGGGGATAAGCATCTGGTCCTTTATGATGGGTGAACCTCACATATGGTGAATCAGGTTTTCAGTAACCCCTCACTATATTAGACTGGGCTGTTTAGATGGGAGACTAGGTCTGGAATGCCAAAAGGGACCGTGTTTGGCATTTTGTAAACTAGGGTGGAAGCTCTTTTACTGTTGAGTTGGTGCATGTAATTCTAGAATAAGCCATCAGTTTGGGGGATTGTCTGCCCTCTACTTCTTGCAGTCTGCCCAGAGTGTGGTCACAGCATTGTTGTGTAAACCTCTCTCTTATGGAAGCAGAGGGATCTTAGTCACTTTGAGATCCCAGCTGCTGCCCTGGAAGCTTTTTTCATGCATTTGCGTTGAGTGTCAGATCGGATATAAGCAGGGAAGTCAGCTCAAGGAAGAGGAAGGCTATACTCACTGTGCTATGAACTGTCTCTTGATAGGCAGTCAGAAGCTGAATGGTGGCCTGCAAGGCCCTTTCTCTCTCCCACTCCTTCTCTGAATGGAGCCATGTCTCTAGTAGCTGTTGGTAGAGCAGGGGAATGGACAGAGTTAGTACCAGAAAATCCCTCCCAAAAGTTCCTCTTAAACAGGTTTAATTGTCACTAAAATCCCTCTCCAAAGCACCGGACCTCCATGGAGCGAAGGAATTACATGTCTAATGGAAGTGCCAGGGACCAGATTCACCTCTGAGTGATTGAAGACAAAGGAGTTACATGAGAGATGAACCTGGGCCTGTGTACGTGATGTCTCCTGTAGACTGTCTGATGGGAGCTGTCTACCACATTGCATGCTGTTTGATGTCTGCTGCTGTGTTGTTTCCTGGGCAACTTCTCCCACGTTGAGTGGCCAAATGACAGAGAGGAGCGTTTCTTTTTATTAATTTGAAGAAGAGCAGAGAAGTCCCCCCCCACAGCCCAGCTCCTTTTAGAACTTCATTTTTATACTGAAGGTGCATCAAACTCCCCAGCTCTTCAAGATATTCTGTTCATGTCTGAGGAACAGGAAGTCTCCTCTGGATGAGTTTCCATACACAGGGCTTAACTCAATATGAATGAATTCCTCTTTGAAGAAGTGATCAGTTTCAACTGGTTCTCTTGGATTTGGCTACTGCAGTGGTGATTTTCTTGCCGGTCCAAGTAGTGTCAACTACATTGTAAGAAGTTGGTCCCAATCCAGCCCTGGCATAAAATGGCATAGCTTCTGTGGATTTCAGCGGGGCACATGCCTGCTTATCCCAGGAAGAATTTGGTGCTTTTTCCCCCCGACAATTCACTCCACTGTGGAAAATTCCTCCACAACTGAAGCTTGACTCCCTAAATCTCTGACTCTTCCCTGCAGTAACACAACAACAAACAATCTTCACCATGGTTCAATGGTCTACTCACTTGAAACATTTCCTGGAACCAGTGTGCGGTTGGTTCTTCCTCCAGCAAAGTCTTCATTAGCTTGCCAAGGGCTTCCAAGGACTCTACGTACAGTGACTGAAACCAGAAGAGAAGGAGTGAGGCTCAGCACAGATAATTTGTGTGTGTGTGGGGAGGGGGGACGACTGGGGGCTGGGGAAAGCTAACCATAACCTTGCCAGGGAGGCCATGTGTGACTTCCATCACCCAGTGCCTGCTGGGCAGAAATACAGTGGATGGTGCCTGAGGAGAATTGTTGTCACGTACCTGTATAGGCAGAGCATCCTTTGCTGTCTCACCTTCCTCTTTCATCATCTTCTCCAGGGGAGGGAGGGGAAACAAACTTTTGAAACACTGGTGAAGGAGCTCACGGTTTTCCTTCAAGGTCAAAGATGGTTTGAGTTTGCTGGCAGAAGAAAGAGAGAGAGAGAAAAGTCATGCATTAGACTCAGTACCAGCTCCAAGTAAAAGAAATGGGTCCAATGACTGGAGATTGTCTCAATCTAAAACCCTAAATGCAAACAACCCTTCACTTTGCAGCTGAGCACCTCTTTGCACCTCTATTAAGTATTGGCTCATTGAGAAGTAAAGCTAAAGCTTCAAGTCCCCTTTTTAGAGAAACCCACTAGCTTCCTTCCCCCTGCCAGCAAGCCAGACACCTCCCTCCCCATCTGAACTCTCCTGCATTGGACTGCATGCCCCACAACCTCCAAGTTTGTGTCTTTCAAGCACAAACCTCCAAATGGACACATTCAAACCCTCAAGAACTAAAGTTCTGCTGGTGAGCAGCATGTGAGCCAAACCCGGCAGGCATCAAACTGCTCCCAACCTGGCACTCATGAACTAACAAAGCCGACATCACAGTGCCAGGAAATATGGCAGAAAATAGCCTACCTCAGATGTCTAATGGCAAGAATTGCCTTGTAGCGAACTGGAGATGCCAGGGAATCCAGTGGTTCCTTTTTAATGAAGTCCTGAAATGCACGAATAGGGAAATTAAAAAAAATGGGAAATGGATTTGAAAGGCAGAGAGGCTTTCCTCTCACACCCTGAAACAGGGCCATATGCCAGGTCTGTAATAAACAGACACCGTGCTCGGCAGGCTCTCTGCCTCAGAAATGGACCGTAGGGCCATCTGCAGGCTATACGGAGGACAGAAAGGTAACTCCCCAGACACAAGCCATTCCTGCCACTTACAGCCCACAATAGGTCGGCATCCCTGCCAAGCTCAGAGTGGACCCAGCAGCATTCTGGGTGCCGTGCAGGTAGCTCATGAGACTGCAGTGGTACAGTCACAGCCAATGGATAAAACAACATCTACCTGGAAACCCAGTCTGATGACATTACAACAAACTCCTTTGTACTTCAGTCCTCAAAGCTCCTCATCACTCACCAGCATGTAGCCAAGGAGCTCCAGTTTGTAAGAGAATTCGAACTCCTGGGAGTCTCTGGTCTCCAAAATGGCACAGCTAATCTCCGTGACATTCTGGATGAGGGTTAATTTTAGGTGCATGTCCTACATAATCCAGAAGGAGAAACAAGAGGATGTGGATGAGAAACGGAGAGAAGAACCAGAGTCCAGAAGATAAAGATCAGGAATTAAATCTAGCCCCAGGAGAGGAGAGAGGTGTCCACAGACCCAAGAAGGCAGAGGACCCTGGCTCTGCACCCACCTCAGAAGAAGAGAAAACCCAGGTTCATGAAAGAAATCCAGGGCCACTTACACCAGAGCAGCCAGGACTCCTGCTTGATGTAAATCAAGCTCTGTGCAATTTAAACAAGCAACTTGTGGATAGAAAAGGCAAGAGCTGAGGGCAGATTATTTAGAATTTACCTTGTTTGTAACAGCGATGCCCAGCACCTGAAAAACAAAATGCAAAACAGCTATTAGCAATGTCTATAGTCCCACATAACACACATCCTCAAAATGGCCTGGCTGGTGAATATGGAGCAGAGAGAAATCATGATTGTTAAATCTTCCAAAAGGCAGGAAATGTATCCAGAGGGGGTGTTTTGCAGAGGTCAAGATCAGGGGCCATCCTATGGAATATTTGCATTTGTGAACTTTTGGAAGATATCTGTTTGGTTCAACTGTGATCAACTTTTTTGACAAAGGCTAAATGAGATTCTCACTTAGACAGGGCAGAATTGAATGGCAAAGTGACGTGGAGAGGTTGCACTGAGAGGAGAGTCAGTACCAGCAGTCAGACACCTAGGGAACAGAAATAACGAGCACACAGACAAACAAGACGACAGAGAAGAGGGAAGGGAAGTAGTGAGTCCAAGAAACAGAGTGACAGCAAAGAAACTAAATACAAGTTAGCACCATTCTCTCTTGGCTAGAAAAAGATAGAGCTAGATACACATACATATTAGGGGAGTTAGAGTGTTATTCTGAATAGCCTGAGTGTGACTCCGTGTGAATTACTGTGCAGCTGTGCTCGACAGAATTTCAGAAGAATATAGAAAAACTAGAGAAAACACAAAGAAGAGCAACAAAAGTGATACAACATGTGACAGCTCACGCTCCATCCATTACAGTTTTAAATTTCAGTTATGTGACAAATTATTGCTCAAAGGAGAGTTTTAGAAAATACAAGCCCTCTCTCTATAAACTCAGAGGCAATTCTATAACTTCAGGGTAATGCCCCTCACAGTTGTCATGCAAAGGCTCTTACCTGACAACTGGTTCTGTAATGGTGAAGGACGTTCCCTGTGATGTCTGCCTCTACTCGGGAGAGAAGCTGCTCTTTTGGAGCATGGACAGCCACGTTGCTGTATGTCAGCATCAGGGTGCGGCGAGTCTTGCCTCTTGTCCCATGGTGGTAATCCTAGACAATAGGAAACATCACTAGAGACAAGTTCTTCTGATTCATTTGGCCTTGGAATGAATCAAACATTGGTGGAGCCGGGCCCCCAAGCCTTGAATACTGCTGGAGCCCGGGCACCTTGAGCCCATAGAACTCGCCACCCCATCGCCATCATTCCCACTGGGTAACTCTGACCCAGAGAGCCAAAAAAGGCTGAACCGACAGCAGTGGAGTACACGGGAGCTTAGTCATTGACACTGGTGGGTACAAGATCAGGCGCTAAATGTCTTGCCTAAGGCTGCACAGTGAGTAAATGGCAGAGCCAGCAATGGGAGCCCAGAGGCCTAGTCTCCTGCTCTATCCTCTAGATCAGTGGTGTTCAACCAGGGGGACTTCTGTACCCCTGAGGGTCTGCAGGGGTCTTCCAGGGGGTATATCAACTCATCTAGATATTTGCCTAGTTTTACAGCAGACAACAAAGAAAGCACTTGCAAAGTTACTAACTCAAATTTCATACAATGGCTTCTTTAGACTACTCTATATACTGCCCGCTGAAATGCAGGTACAATATTTAGATTCCAGTTGATGTATTTTCTAATTCTAGGGCAAAAATGGGAAAATAAGCAGTCTTTTTTTCAGGAATAATGTGCTAGGACCCTTTTATAATTTTATGCCTGATTTTGTAAGCAAGTAGTTTTTAAGTGAGGTGAAATTTGGGGGACACAAGACAAATCAGACTCCTGAAAGGGGGACACTAATCTGGAAAGGTTGAGAACCACTGCTCTAAATCAGAGGTTCCCTAATTGTCATCCGTAGACCACTGGTGGTCTACCTAAAGCGGGTTGGTTAGCCACATGTTGCTTGCAACACCTCCTCATTTCCAGCTACTAACCTGGAATAAAAAACAGCTAAAAATACCTTCAATGCTTTTCCATGCAAGCAACTGATGTAGTTCCCACACATTGTGCATGGGAGGGGCGCTCAAGCCATGAGACATCAGACGGTAAAAATCATTTGAGAGAACCCCAGCTCCACATCATGCTCCTGTCTGCTTAACGGCAGGCATCACGTGGAACGCATACACTGGGGGACAATGCTAGCTGACCGGAGCAGACACTACCGCGGGGCTGCTGCCCCTGCTTTAGAGGGAGAGGAAGTTTGAGAGAACCCCCTGGCTCCTTTACCTTCAGGCGGCTGACGAACCCAGAAATCTTAACCTGGCTCATTGCAGCCCCAAACTCCTGAAGTGCCTTCAAGGTGAGGTCCAAGTGGCTCGCAGCACAGACTGCGAGGATGGAAACGACTCCCTGTCACCCAAGAGAAATACAGGTTAGGATCGAACCAGGTGTCTGATAGAGCCCACGAGTCCATTCCTTTCACCCAAAGTGGTGTAAAGTGCCAATCAGGCCTGAGACACATGGGGAGTGGGCGCTGAGTGAAATAGCAATCAAGAGGATAGGAAGCAAAATGGCATCTGTCCCAGGCCAACTCAGAGCTGAGCCCCACAGGGAGCATTCAGGGATTACTTGGTAAAATGGGGAGAGGGACAGAGGCCTCACCTGTCTCTCAGGGGCTTCCATATAATCTGCTGTCGTCAGAAGTGTATGAATCTGTGATTTAACATGGACCAGGTCCTGACAAGCTGCTAAGGACGTTCCTAGCGCCTTATACAGGAAACTCTGAAAGAAAGAGACCAGCCCTGGGATATCAGAAACACAACGTGCCTGTCAGTACAGACCCAGCTCAGCAACACTCAGGAAGGAACAAGAAGCCAAGTCCAAGCACCCATGCTGCAGAAACATCCCATCGTCTAGCCCAGCCAGAGAACCAACAATACAGTACAGACAAGCAGCCTGTCCAAGCAAATATTGGAAGGGCAGGGGGGCAAGAGAGCAGGGAATAAGTACAAACAAATTTTATACGCAGAATAAAATATCAAATAATGAAACCTTGAGAGAAGCCTTATGCAGCCCTCCAATCAGAATTTCAGGGGAAAGTAACTAGAAACTAAACCTTAACAGAGAACAAACCTTCTCTTTGGAGGGGCTGGCATAGCCGGCCATCTGCCAGCTCAACTCAAGGGATATCTGGCTGCTCCAGGCACTGTCATCTATCATCTCCAGAGATGTTCTTAGGAACTGCGTGTAAAACCAGAGTTAAAGCAGATGGTTAATTGCAAGAATGTGGCGGCTGTTGTGGGGTTTGGGGTTTTGTTTGTTTGGTTGGTTTTTGCTTCCTTGTTCTGTTGTAAACTTTCCAATATTCAGGTGTCCTGGGAAGATTATTTCCCTATTGAGAACTATAAACATTGACAACCCAGACTTCCTCTGCCTCTTGTTCTTGAACCTTTGCCTGAGGATTCCTCTCAGTCCCCAAACCCAGATGGACAGTGAATTGGAGAATGAGATGGAGCCAAGACATCTGACCATCGAGGAGTGATTTTCCAGTGGATGGACGATGGCTCTAGTCAACTTTGAGCAAAGGGCCCTGGACTACGAAGGACCAGGCACCTTCTCTGAAGTGCTATGGACCCTTTATGACACCTCCCAAGGTACCCAGGGTTGTGAGGGACCTCACTACCACCTGCCCTTAGCATGAGGAAGCCTTCTCTGTACCTGCCAAGTGTCAGCTCCTGACTCTGCCAGTCACAGGAAACACAAGCACACCCTTCTCACCCCGTCCAGGATCCACTGTCCTTCCACAGATAAGCAATCAGTACACTCCAACCGCTCGTCCTCTGGACATCCCCAGAATGTCCAGCCCCTGTTCCACTGGACACTCACAGAATTCAGAGGTTTGCTACACACCACCTTACCAGTTTCACCTCAGCATCACCGCTCCATTTCACACACTTCGATACATTGACAGTGAAAAGAAGTAGAGTTTAATTCACCAAGATCAGAGATTTGAGAAGCAGCAAGAATAATTAATGTACACAAATGGTTACATAAAAATAAAATCCTAACACACTTCTAGAGCTTCAACTTAAAGAACCAAACAGTCCCCTGTCTCACAAGGGATAGCTCCCCCAAATCTCTCTCCCAGCAGGAAACACCCAGACCAAATGTGATCCTCCATTCATAAGACAAGCCAGTTGGCAATTTGTCCAATAGGTGAAGGATACCTGGTGCAGGATACCTCTGGACCTCCAGATATAGTTCCAAGCATCCATTGTCTGCTTGTAAACAGGGTACCCCCTATTGTTTGTTTGTTTTTCTTCTCTCGAATCTCCTCTGGAGACTTGCAATCACTTGATTAGAATTTTGCTCTATTGATTAGCATTCACTGTGAATAATTACTCAGTCTACATACAGCCATTCAAGCAGCTAAGCATCTTCTGCCTGAAAGAAACTTCTTTATCACCTTCTGGTGACCTGCCCCAACGCACAGACCTTCAAAGCATCAATTTCAGTAGACAACCATAATGCCTTAGATATTATCCATCCAGTCACTGAGCAATGATTATGAGGATTATGCAGTGTGGCACAGGCATCTAGGAAAGGCTTTACATGACACCCTTTGATGATATGTTTCAGAGGAACAGCCGTGTTAGTCTGTATTCGCAAAAAGAAAAGGAGTACTTGTGGCACCTTAGAGACTAACCAATTTATTTGAGCATAAGCTTTCGTGAGCTACAGCTCACTTCCTCAGATGCATATCGTGGAAACTGCAGCAGGCTTTATATATACACAGAGAATATGAAACAATACCTCCTCCCACCCCACTGTCCTGCTGGTAATAGCTTATCTAAAGTGATCATCAGGTGGGCCATTTCCAGCACAAATCCAGGTTTTCTCACCCTCCACCCCCCCACACAAATTCACTCTCCTGCTGGTGATAGCCCATCCAAAGTGACAACTCTTTACACAATGTGCATGACAATCAAGTTGGGCTATTTCCTGCACAAATCCAGGTTTTCTCACATCTCCCCCACCCCCATACACACACAAACTCACTCTCCTGCTGGTAATAGCTCATCCAAACTGACCACTCTTCAAGTTTAAATCCAAGTTAAACCAGAACATCTGGGGGGGAGGGAAAAACAAGAGGAAACAGGCTACCTTGCATAATGACTTAGCCACTCCCAGTCTCTATTTAAGCCTAAATTAATAGTATCCAATTTGCAAATGAATTCCAATTCAGCAGTTTCTCGCTGGAGTCTGGATTTGAAGTTTTTTTGTTTTAAGATAGCGACCTTCATGTCTGTGATTGTGTGACCAGAGAGATTGAAGTGTTCTCCGACTGGTTTATGAATGTTATAATTCTTGACATCTGATTTGTGTCCATTTATTCTTTTACGTAGAGACTGTCCAGTTTGACCAATGTACATGGCAGAGGGGCATTGCTGGCACATGATGGCATAGATCACATTGGTGGATGTGCAGGTGAACGAGCCTCTGATAGTGTGGCTGATGTTATTAGGCCCTGTGATGGTGTCCCCTGAATAGATATGTGGGCACAATTGGCAACGGGCTTTGTTGCAAGGATAAGTTCCTGGGTTAGTGGTTCTGTTGTGTGGTATGTGGTTGTTGGTGAGTATTTGCTTCAGGTTGCGGGGCTGTCTGTAGGCAAGGACTGGCCTGTCTCCCAAGACTTGTGAGAGTGTTGGGTCATCCTTTAGGATAGGTTGTAGATCCTTAATAATGCGTTGGAGGGGTTTTAGTTGGGGGCTGAAGGTGACGGCTAGTGGCGTTCTGTTATTTTCTTTGTTAGGCCTGTCCTGTAGTAGGTAACTTCTGGGAACTCTTCTGGCTCTATCAATCTGTTTCTTTACTTCTGCAGGTGGGTATTGTAGTTGTAAGAAAGCTTGACAGAGATCTTGTAGGTGTTTGTCTCTGTCTGAGGGGTTGGAGCAAATGCGGTTGTATCGCAGAGCTTGGCTGTAGACGATGGATCGTGTGGTGTGGTCAGGGTGAAAGCTGGAGGCATGCAGGTAGGAATAGCGGTCAGTAGGTTTACGGTATAGGGTGGTGTTTATGTGGCCATTGTTTATTAGCACTGTAGTGTCCAGGAAGTGGATCTCTTGTGTGGACTGGACCAGGCTGAGGTTGGTGGTGGGATGGAAATTGTTGAAATCATGGTGGAATTCCTCAAGGGCTTCTTTTCCATGGGTCCAGATGATGAAGATGTCATCAATATAGCGCAAGTAGAGTAGGGGCTTTAGGGGACGAGAGCTGAGGAAGCGTTGTTCTAAATCAGCCATAAAAATGTTGGCATACTGTGGGGCCATGCGGGTACCCATAGCAGTGCCGCTGATCTGAAGGTATACATTGTCCCCAAATGTGAAATAGTTATGGGTAAGGACAAAGTCACAAAGTTCAGCCACCAGGTTAGCCGTGACATTATCGGGGATAGTGTTCTTGACGGCTTGTAGTCCATCTTTGTGTGGAATGTTGGTGTAGAGGGCTTCTACATCCATAGTAGCCAGGATGGTGTTATCAGGAAGATCACCGATGGATTGAAGTTTCCTCAGGAAGTCAGTGGTGTCTCGAAGGTAGCTGGGAGTGCTGGTAGCGTAGGGCCTGAGGAGGGAGTCTACATAGCCAGACAATCCTGCTGTCAGGGTGCCAATGCCTGAGATGATGGGGCGCCCAGGATTTCCAGGTTTATGGATCTTGGGTAGTAGATAGAATATCCCAGGTCGGGGTTCCAGGGGTGTGTCTGTGCGGATTTGATCTTGTGCTTTTTCAGGAAGTTTCTTGAGCAAATGCTGTAGTTGCTTTTGGTAACTCTCAGTGGGATCATAGGGTAATGGCTTGTAGAAACTCGTGTTGGAGAGCTGCCGAGCAGCCTCTTGTTCATATTCCGACCTATTCATGATGACAACAGCACCTCCTTTGTCAGCCTTTTTGATTATGATGTCAGAGTTGTTTCTGAGGCTGTGGATGGCATTGCGTTCCGCATGGCTGAGGTTATGGGGCAAGTGATGCTGCTTTTCCACAATTTCAGCCCGTGCACGTCGGCGGAAGCACTCTATGTAGAAGTCCAGTCTGCTGTTTCGACCTTCAGGAGGAGTCCATCTAGAATCCCTCTTTCTGTAGTGTTGGCAGGGAGACCTCTGTGGATTAGTATGTTGTTCAGAGGTATTTTGGAAATATTCCTTGAGACGGAGACGTCGAAAATAGGATTCTAGGTCACCACAGAACTGTATCATGTTCGTGGGGGTGGAGGGGCAGAAGGAGAGGCCCCGAGATAGAACAGCTGCTTCTGCTGGGCTGAGAGTATAGTTGGATAGGTTAACAATATTGCTAGGTGGGGTGAGGGAACCATTGCTGTGGCCCCTTGTAGCATGTAGTAGTTTAGAAAGTTTAGTGTCTTTTTTCTTTTGTAGAGAAGCAAAGTGTGCGTTGTAAATGGCTTGTCTAGTTTTAGTAAAATCCAGCCACGAGGAAGTTTGTGTGGAAGGTTGGTTCTTTATGAGAGTATCCATTTTTGAGAGCTCATTCTTAATCTTTCCCTGTTTGCTGTAGAGGATCTTGATCAGGTGATTCCGCAGTTTCTTTGAGAGCGTGAGGCACAAGCTGTCAGCATAGTCTGTGTGGTATGTAGATTGTAATGGATTTTTGACCTTCAGTCCTTTTGGTACGATGTCCATCTGTTTGCATTTGGAAAGGAAGATGATGTCTGTCTGTATCTGTACAAGTTTCTTCATGCAGTTGATAGATTTCCACTCCATACGGCTAAATGCAGTGCCTTGCATAATGACAGGTTTCAGAGGAACAGCCGTGTTAGTCTGTATTCGCAAAAAGAAAAGGAGTACTTGTGGCACCTTAGAGACTAACCAATTTATTTGAGCATAAGCTTTCGTGAGCTACAGCTCACTTCCTCAGATGCATATCGTGGAAACTGCAGCAGGCTTTATATATACACAGAGAATATGAAACAATACCTCCTCCCACCCCACTGTCCTGCTGGTAATAGCTTATCTAAAGTGATCATCAGGTGGGCCATTTCCAGCACAAATCCAGGTTTTCTCACCCTCCACCCCCCCACACAAATTCACTCTCCTGCTGGTGATAGCCCATCCAAAGTGACAACTCTTTACACAATGTGCATGACAATCAAGTTGGGCTATTTCCTGCACAAATCCAGGTTTTCTCACATCTCCCCCACCCCCATACACACACAAACTCACTCTCCTGCTGGTAATAGCTCATCCAAACTGACCACTCTTCAAGTTTAAATCCAAGTTAAACCAGAACATCTGGGGGGGAGGGAAAAACAAGAGGAAACAGGCTACCTTGCATAATGACTTAGCCACTCCCAGTCTCTATTTAAGCCTAAATTAATAGTATCCAATTTGCAAATGAATTCCAATTCAGCAGTTTCTCGCTGGAGTCTGTGGTCCAGTCCACACAAGAGATCCACTTCCTGGACACTACAGTGCTAATAAACAATGGCCACATAAACACCACCCTATACCGTAAACCTACTGACCGCTATTCCTACCTGCATGCCTCCAGCTTTCACCCTGACCACACCACACGATCCATCGTCTACAGCCAAGCTCTGCGATACAACCGCATTTGCTCCAACCCCTCAGACAGAGACAAACACCTACAAGATCTCTGTCAAGCTTTCTTACAACTACAATACCCACCTGCAGAAGTAAAGAAACAGATTGATAGAGCCAGAAGAGTTCCCAGAAGTTACCTACTACAGGACAGGCCTAACAAAGAAAATAACAGAACGCCACTAGCCGTCACCTTCAGCCCCCAACTAAAACCCCTCCAACGCATTATTAAGGATCTACAACCTATCCTAAAGGATGACCCAACACTCTCACAAGTCTTGGGAGACAGGCCAGTCCTTGCCTACAGACAGCCCCGCAACCTGAAGCAAATACTCACCAACAACCACATACCACACAACAGAACCACTAACCCAGGAACTTATCCTTGCAACAAAGCCCGTTGCCAATTGTGCCCACATATCTATTCAGGGGACACCATCACAGGGCCTAATAACATCAGCCACACTATCAGAGGCTCGTTCACCTGCACATCCACCAATGTGATCTATGCCATCATGTGCCAGCAATGCCCCTCTGCCATGTACATTGGTCAAACTGGACAGTCTCTACGTAAAAGAATAAATGGACACAAATCAGATGTCAAGAATTATAACATTCATAAACCAGTCGGAGAACACTTCAATCTCTCTGGTCACACAATCACAGACATGAAGGTCGCTATCTTAAAACAAAAAAACTTCAAATCCAGACTCCAGCGAGAAACTGCTGAATTGGAATTCATTTGCAAATTGGATACTATTAATTTAGGCTTAAATAGAGACTGGGAGTGGCTAAGTCATTATGCAAGGTAGCCTGTTTCCTCTTGTTTTTCCCTCCCCCCCAGATGTTCTGGTTTAACTTGGATTTAAACTTGAAGAGTGGTCAGTTTGGATGAGCTATTACCAGCAGGAGAGTGAGTTTGTGTGTGTATGGGGGTGGGGGAGATGTGAGAAAACCTGGATTTGTGCAGGAAATAGCCCAACTTGATTGTCATGCACATTGTGTAAAGAGTTGTCACTTTGGATGGGCTATCACCAGCAGGAGAGTGAATTTGTGTGGGGGGGTGGAGGGTGAGAAAACCTGGATTTGTGCTGGAAATGGCCCACCTGATGATCACTTTAGATAAGCTATTACCAGCAGGACAGTGGGGTGGGAGGAGGTATTGTTTCATATTCTCTGTGTATATATAAAGCCTGCTGCAGTTTCCACGATATGCATCTGAGGAAGTGAGCTGTAGCTCACGAAAGCTTATGCTCAAATAAATTGGTTAGTCTCTAAGGTGCCACAAGTACTCCTTTTCTTTTTGCGAATACAGACTAACACGGCTGTTCCTCTGAAACCTGTCATTATGCAAGGCACTGCATTTAGCCGTATGGAGTGGAAATCTATCAACTGCATGAAGAAACTTGTACAGATACAGACAGACATCATCTTCCTTTCCAAATGCAAACAGATGGACATCGTACCAAAAGGACTGAAGGTCAAAAATCCATTACAATCTACATACCACACAGACTATGCTGACAGCTTGTGCCTCACGCTCTCAAAGAAACTGCGGAATCACCTGATCAAGATCCTCTACAGCAAACAGGGAAAGATTAAGAATGAGCTCTCAAAAATGGATACTCTCATAAAGAACCAACCTTCCACACAAACTTCCTCGTGGCTGGATTTTACTAAAACTAGACAAGCCATTTACAACGCACACTTTGCTTCTCTACAAAAGAAAAAAGACACTAAACTTTCTAAACTACTACATGCTACAAGGGGCCACAGCAATGGTTCCCTCACCCCACCTAGCAATATTGTTAACCTATCCAACTATACTCTCAGCCCAGCAGAAGCAGCTGTTCTATCTCGGGGCCTCTCCTTCTGCCCCTCCACCCCCACGAACATGATACAGTTTTGTGGTGACCTAGAATCCTATTTTCGACGTCTCCGTCTCAAGGAATATTTCCAAAATACCTCTGAACAACATACTAATCCACAGAGGTCTCCCTGCCAACACTACAGAAAGAGGGATTCTAGATGGACTCCTCCTGAAGGTCGAAACAGCAGACTGGACTTCTACATAGAGTGCTTCCGCCGACGTGCACGGGCTGAAATTGTGGAAAAGCAGCATCACTTGCCCCATAACCTCAGCCATGCGGAACGCAATGCCATCCACAGCCTCAGAAACAACTCTGACATCATAATCAAAAAGGCTGACAAAGGAGGTGCTGTTGTCATCATGAATAGGTCGGAATATGAACAAGAGGCTGCTCGGCAGCTCTCCAACACGAGTTTCTACAAGCCATTACCCTATGATCCCACTGAGAGTTACCAAAAGCAACTACAGCATTTGCTCAAGAAACTTCCTGAAAAAGCACAAGATCAAATCCGCACAGACACACCCCTGGAACCCCGACCTGGGATATTCTATCTACTACCCAAGATCCATAAACCTGGAAATCCTGGGCGCCCCATCATCTCAGGCATTGGCACCCTGACAGCAGGATTGTCTGGCTATGTAGACTCCCTCCTCAGGCCCTACGCTACCAGCACTCCCAGCTACCTTCGAGACACCACTGACTTCCTGAGGAAACTTCAATCCATCGGTGATCTTCCTGATAACACCATCCTGGCTACTATGGATGTAGAAGCCCTCTACACCAACATTCCACACAAAGATGGACTACAAGCCGTCAAGAACACTATCCCCGATAATGTCACGGCTAACCTGGTGGCTGAACTTTGTGACTTTGTCCTTACCCATAACTATTTCACATTTGGGGACAATGTATACCTTCAGATCAGCGGCACTGCTATGGGTACCCGCATGGCCCCACAGTATGCCAACATTTTTATGGCTGATTTAGAACAACGCTTCCTCAGCTCTCGTCCCCTAAAGCCCCTACTCTACTTGCGCTATATTGATGACATCTTCATCATCTGGACCCATGGAAAAGAAGCCCTTGAGGAATTCCACCATGATTTCAACAATTTCCATCCCACCACCAACCTCAGCCTGGTCCAGTCCACACAAGAGATCCACTTCCTGGACACTACAGTGCTAATAAACAATGGCCACATAAACACCACCCTATACCGTAAACCTACTGACCGCTATTCCTACCTGCATGCCTCCAGCTTTCACCCTGACCACACCACACGATCCATCGTCTACAGCCAAGCTCTGCGATACAACCGCATTTGCTCCAACCCCTCAGACAGAGACAAACACCTACAAGATCTCTGTCAAGCTTTCTTACAACTACAATACCCACCTGCAGAAGTAAAGAAACAGATTGATAGAGCCAGAAGAGTTCCCAGAAGTTACCTACTACAGGACAGGCCTAACAAAGAAAATAACAGAACGCCACTAGCCGTCACCTTCAGCCCCCAACTAAAACCCCTCCAACGCATTATTAAGGATCTACAACCTATCCTAAAGGATGACCCAACACTCTCACAAGTCTTGGGAGACAGGCCAGTCCTTGCCTACAGACAGCCCCGCAACCTGAAGCAAATACTCACCAACAACCACATACCACACAACAGAACCACTAACCCAGGAACTTATCCTTGCAACAAAGCCCGTTGCCAATTGTGCCCACATATCTATTCAGGGGACACCATCACAGGGCCTAATAACATCAGCCACACTATCAGAGGCTCGTTCACCTGCACATCCACCAATGTGATCTATGCCATCATGTGCCAGCAATGCCCCTCTGCCATGTACATTGGTCAAACTGGACAGTCTCTACGTAAAAGAATAAATGGACACAAATCAGATGTCAAGAATTATAACATTCATAAACCAGTCGGAGAACACTTCAATCTCTCTGGTCACACAATCACAGACATGAAGGTCGCTATCTTAAAACAAAAAAACTTCAAATCCAGACTCCAGCGAGAAACTGCTGAATTGGAATTCATTTGCAAATTGGATACTATTAATTTAGGCTTAAATAGAGACTGGGAGTGGCTAAGTCATTATGCAAGGTAGCCTGTTTCCTCTTGTTTTTCCCTCCCCCCCAGATGTTCTGGTTTAACTTGGATTTAAACTTGAAGAGTGGTCAGTTTGGATGAGCTATTACCAGCAGGAGAGTGAGTTTGTGTGTGTATGGGGGTGGGGGAGATGTGAGAAAACCTGGATTTGTGCAGGAAATAGCCCAACTTGATTGTCATGCACATTGTGTAAAGAGTTGTCACTTTGGATGGGCTATCACCAGCAGGAGAGTGAATTTGTGTGGGGGGGTGGAGGGTGAGAAAACCTGGATTTGTGCTGGAAATGGCCCACCTGATGATCACTTTAGATAAGCTATTACCAGCAGGACAGTGGGGTGGGAGGAGGTATTGTTTCATATTCTCTGTGTATATATAAAGCCTGCTGCAGTTTCCACGATATGCATCTGAGGAAGTGAGCTGTAGCTCACGAAAGCTTATGCTCAAATAAATTGGTTAGTCTCTAAGGTGCCACAAGTACTCCTTTTCCTTTGATGATATAGAGATCAGATCCAGGGAATCCTGGGAACCCTATGCACTCCTGTGGCCTCTGCCAGTGGGTACCCAAAGGACCCGGGGTCACACCCTCAACTCCCATTGAAGTCAGCCAGAGGTTAGTAACTCTCAGCACTTTGCTGTTTCAGGCCCGACTTTTGAACAGCAGCCAGGAAATATCAGAAACCTCACAAGAGAACCTAATCTTAGTTGATTTTGGAGCCCAAAGAATTTCAAATGAGGCTGGATCTGGAATGGGAAATTTTAGAGTGTAATCCAACCCCAAATGGAACTCCAAACCTTCTGGGGCTTCTTTGTCACTAGGTCCTTTCCTTTCATTTTCAGCCCTCGCCATAAAAATCTTCCTTGTCTGGATTTACATGAGGCTGTAAAGAGCTCTTTCTGACCACAAAGACTTCTCCATGAGATACAGACACCAAACCTTGTCTTGTCTCTTTTCCTCTTTGGGTTTCTCAGAGCAAGTTTTCTTTTGAGTGGCAAATAGAAAAAAAATCCTTTAGACGTCCCCCAGTGATGCATTAGCACCATTAGCATGCTGGGTTTCTGGTTAAGTTTTGTGTTGTTCCCAGGGGTAACACAGAGGGATTTATAACTAGAGCTGGTTGAACAATAGTAAGGCCATTTCACAAAACAAGTGGGATTTTTTTGTTTTCTTGATTTTTCAACATACAAATGAAAAGTGAAAACACAAAAATATTTTGCTTTTCAAAATCAAAAATGACCATTATTCAATTCTTTGTTTTCCCCATTTCCTTCCCTTTATCCCTTATCCCCGTGCTTTTTTCCCCCTCTTCCACTTTGTGATTGAAAAGCGGGGGGGGGGGGGGGGGGCTGTGAGAAGGAGACAAACAGCAAAGCAACTGGAAAAAAAAATCAGCTTCAGTTTCAAAAAACTAAACATTTTCTATTTGGGTTGGGGTTATTTTGTTTTGGGGTTTTTTTGTGTGTGTGTTTAAAAAAAAAAAAAAAAAGAACCCTGAAAAATTTGAAAATGTCCCATGAAAATAAAAAGGCCGTTTTTAATTGAACAAAAGTTGCAAATGAAATGGTTTGACCAGCTCTGCTTATAATGAATAATTTATCATTAATTTTTTCCCCAGCTGATATATTTGGAGGGGGAAGAGAGGACTGTGACAATACATCTGAAAGCCATCCTCTACCTGAAGCAGCATGTGCTCCCACCGTGCATGGTCCAGGGAATTCTCTGTGTTTCCTATAAAGCAGGAGGCAAAACAATAATGTCACCTAGATTAGCAAGAAGAGTCATCCCAGGTATCTCCTTTGCAATCAGTCCTTCTAAAACTCCTGGTCTGCCAAGCTGTAACATACCTGGGCTTTCAAGGCGAAATGGGACTGTACCTATTGGGTTCTGGGAGAGTCACCCTGCTCCTGTCCTGAGGGGCTTAAAACAGCCCTGGGCGAGGGCTGTAGGAGGGAAAGAGGTGAGAGGTTTTTCGCAGGAGTGGGTGGGTGAGATTCTGTGGCCTGCATTGTGCAGGAGGTCAGACTAGATGATTATAATGGTCCCTTCTGACCTTGATATCTATGAATCTATGAAAGGGATTAACAAGAGCTGGGCTGACAGCTATAGCTGTAGCCAGGGTAATCAGGGCCCAGCTGGCCCTTATAAGAGGGCCGTGGGCCAGTAGGAGAAGGTCTTTCTCTCTAGTTTTGAAGGGAGTAGGGCCTGCCTGCAGAAAGGGTACTGGGAATGAGGGTGGGCTGGGCTGGGGAAAGGCCAGAGGAGCAGGGAAGCTCTAGGCTGGCAACTCCCCAGGCTATCGGGCCTGGTCCAAAGCCCATAGGGGTACTGGGTTGCAGGGAAAGGCAGCAGACCCAAACCCCCTTGCCTGTGGTGACTGGCTCTTACACTGCAATCTGCCCCAAGGTGCAGGGGCTTGATAATGATGATGCGCAGTAGCCCAGACTGAGGCAAGGTGGGGATTAGAGGGTTGGGCGTTCCCCAGAGAAGGGAGACCCATAGAGACTGAGGGGGTACTGCCAGGGTGCAGCACCCTGGGTAAAAAGGGCACCGGGGTCTGAGAGGGACACGGGCCTGCAGAGGGTGCTCTGTGCTGGAAAGAGCTAATTCCCAGATGGCCAGCAGGAGGCGCTGCAGGGGTGAGTCGTTGCGCCGTCACAGGGACCTGCGCCAACGTTCTTTGTTGGACCAACAGAAAATGTCCTGTTTCAGAGTAGCAGCCGTCTCAGCCTGTATCCACAAAGAGAAAAGGAGGACTTGTGGCACCTTAGAGACTAAGAAATTTATTGGAGCGTAAGCTTTCGTGAGCTACAGCTCACTTCGTCAGATGTTACGTACCCTGCTGGCATTTTTATTCAGGGTCCGTCAACCCACCAGGAGTGAGATGCTGAGCACTCCCAATTCCTCTTGACTTGAATGGGAGCTGAGGGTGCTGAGCACCTCACAAAACTCTTCAGCACATCAGAAGACTGGGTTTAGTAGGAATACAAACTTTTCCTGCAGAATCAGAGATTCTGGACTTGATCTGAACTGGATGTAAATCGGTGTAGCTTCACTGAAGTCAATGGAATTATACTGATTTACATCAGCTGAGAATCTGGCCCTGTTTCTGAGTGTCCAGCTCTAACCTAGCCTTCTTTAATGGCGGCACAGTGTAGTGCTGGGGACTCTGTACAGCCGCAGCAAGGAGGGAAGATACAGCTCATTTTTTAAAATCTTTTTTGGAATATCAAACCCGCTTGTCCATTGGGGGGTTCAACGTTCATGAGAAACATAGCGGGCTTGTGCTGCACCTAGGGTCTGTCCTGCTCCCCAGAGACTAGACAGGTGCAGCTACGTCACTGGAGCTCTGCTGGCATAACGCCATCGTGTAGACGCAGCCTGCGCTGACTGAAGGGTTTTTTCCATGGAGGTCAATAGAGTCATACCACTGTAAAATTGGTGAAAGACATTATTAGGCCCACAATACCTAGATTCTCCCTAGGGCACCCACTTGGCCAACCTAGCTTTTATGGCACAGGTTTCTTATGGGTTTTTTAATTGAATCCCCCTTGAAAGTAAGCGTGGGGTTTAATTTTCAGAAAAAGTCCATTTGCAAAATCAGACTCTATATGTAACCCCAAAATCTTTCACTAACCTCCAGCTTCATGCGTATTGACCTTCCCAAAAAATAACCTAGCAAAGGTGTGGGGGAAAGTGCTGTGACATTTCCATTCAGCTGAAACCTTCCTGGCCTGATTCTGCCCTGTTTGAATTGGCCTCAGTGGTTCACAGTTATCCAGAGGAAGGAAAAGTGTGGGCCTAGAAGCCCCATTTCAATTCCCCACTGTTCCCACGTACTGCAACAGGAATGGCACAACACACGTCAATACGAAGCTGCATTTTCTGGCTTCCCTTCTATTCTCCATGGACCACACTCCTCCTAACTAACACTTTACCTTCAATGTACTGCAGCAGAGATGGGATCTTTACTACCCACATCTGACCCACTGCTGCATGGACAGTTTGGTGCAGGGCCTTTAGTAACTGCAAGGCAGCACATCCGTGTCCTTCTCTTTCATAAGGGGATGAGGCTACTACCTGTCAATGAGAGAGAAAGAACAGGCTAAGTTTTGTCAGCACAATACCAGTTTGTTCCTGAGAGAGGGAATAGTTCAGAGACTCATTGTGGAGACAATCCAAGAGAGTTGTTGCTTCTACTGCAGTGCCTTCCTGAAGAAGAAAGCATTCTAGCTAGTAGGAGGATGCAGGACAGTGTGTCTCAGGAGAGGCCGGAGAGAGAGAGAGACCCAGTCATACACATTCCTCAGCCTAAGTCAAGCATCTAGCTACAAAACCAATTTGTAGAGTTAACTGTCCCATTCCACAGAAAACCTATTCTCATGGTCTACTCACCAGGAGTCGCGCCAGCAGCCCCTGGGGTGTAGGGAGTTGCACTAGGGAAAGAAACAGAATAGCGTTAATTATGCCAGGCTTTGCAGAGAGTCCTGCTGATGTTCTTCACCTATCCATTTCCAACATGCCCACCAATGTTGAATACAGCTGATAATAATATGCATTTCCATAGTGCTTTCAGTCTGAGCATCTCAGAATGCTCTACAAACATGTATGAATTCCACCTCATAGCACCTCTGTGAGGTTGGCATGAATTACTCCTTCATTTCACAAGTGGGGAAGCTGAGAGAGAAAGATCAAGTGATTTCCCCAAGGTCACATCCGAATTTTGGTGGCGAGCTGGGAACAGAACCCACATTTCCTAGCTCCCTCCCATGGCCGTGTTGTAATCACAAGACCATCCCTCATTCATTTTAGCCTCCTGATTGCAGATGAGAGAACTGGAGCAGACTGAACCTGTTCATTTCATAGTGCCTGGAGAGAAGAAATGAAAGAGTTTCTCTTATAAACCTCGTCCACTGGAGTCGAGGCAAGCAGCTGCTTCTCCTTCCCGCTGTTTTTTCTCAGCCAGTTCCCTCAGGCATCTGCAAAGAGGCTTCAAAGTACCGGTGTACTCAGCTGGCACCACATACTCCAGCAGCCTTGGCCATAACACCTGCAGAGAAGAGCGAGACTGTTCAGTACGGAGCTATTTCCGTTCCCCCACCTCCAGTATCCTGCTGCCTGAATCCCTCCCTGCCATGTAGCTTCTCCTTTGATTCCTCACGGACCCTTCCCTAACCTATCACCTCATCTCTCTCTCCCCATTAGCTCACTCTACCTGTCTGGTGCCCCCTCACTCTGTCTTTTAAAGACACTATCTTGTTTGGTGAGTGCTAGGATATAGATATTCAGGCCTGTCTGCAAAGGCCTGTACTTTAAGAATTTAGGTGTATTCTTATCACTTGGCTAGTTATAGAGGTATAAAAGAAAGAATCAAAATCACTGTCTGCTGGTGTAAGAGCCTTCTCTTACTGTGACAGTCTGAGGCCCTCTTCTTAGGCTAAGGCCTTTGGCTAAGCAGCAGAGGCAGCCATAAGCCAGGAAGCGAACAGTCACATCCTCACATTCCAAACTAGTCACACTGAAATCAGGTGCTATTGGGCTGTTAGGAATACAATCCTGTCCTGATAGTGCCTATCACCTCCAGAGAAAGGGAAGGGCCTAGAAGATGTAAAAGGAAACTTACTTTGATAGCATCCTGTCTGGCAAGAACTCACTTATCAATACTGGGATGTGAAATCCTCACTTCTGTATTGTCTTGTCATTATCATAGAATATCAGGGTTGGAAGAGACCTCAGGAGGTCATCTAGTCCAACCCCCTGCTCAAAGCAGGACCAATCCCCAATTTTTGCCCCAGATCCCTAAATGGCCCCCTCAAGGATTGAACTCACAACCCTGGGTTTAGCAGGCCAATGCTCAAACCACTGAGCTATCCCTCCCCCCATTATAGTTCCCACTTTGCTATTGTTTGTCTGTATAATCTCTGTCTGGTTCTGTGCTTGTTCCTGTCTGCTGTATAATTAATTTTGCTGGCTGTAAACTAATTAAGGTGGTGGGATATCATTGGGTACATAATCATCTTACAATATGTTAGGATTGGTTAGTTAAATTTCAGGAACATGATTGGTTAAGGTAGAGCAAAGCAGAACTCAAGTTTTACTATATAGTCTGCAGTCAATCAGGAAGTAGGGGGGTGGGGGAAATGGGAACAGGGAATGGGGGTAAGGAAATTGGAATCATGTTTGGCTAAGGGCAGGAATGGGAACAGGGACACAGGTGTAAGGCTCTGTGGTGTCAGAGCTGGGAAGGAGGATACTAAGGAAGGAAACTGGAATCATGCTTGCTGGAAGTTCACCCCAATAAACATCGAATTGTTTGCACCTTTGGACTTTGGGTATTGTTGCTCTCTGTTCATGAGAGAAGGACCAGGGAAGTGAGTGGGTGAAGGAATAAGCCCCCTAACAGTGAGCAATTGGGTTCGCACCCAGAGATGAATCCTCTTTCCCAGCATTAGAGCATTATGGAGATATTTAGATCGTAACATAAGCTTACCCAGAACTTGACAGACCTATATAAGGCACAGTCCCAGCCCCAATATCTCTTCAAATCTAGGATCACCAACTCTACGTTTCAGAAGTATTCATGGGGGATCTAAGGGGAAGTTGTACTCAGACAGTGGAAAGAATTAAGAGACGATCTCTGCAACATGATTCCTTCCAGTTAAGTTGCTTTATATCTTTTCTCTACTGTGAACCGCTTACTCCATGATGAAGGGGTCACATCATCCCTGACATGAATTTGACATGCTGATCCTCCATTATGCTGACTGTGCAGAAGGCTTCCTTGTGGAGGGGTACAAGGAACGTAAGGAAGAACGTCCCTATTTCAAGAAGCAGTAGCAAGAGGTCACTTACTTGGGTCATTCCATTGACTGAGGTGTCCAGACATTGCAGGATGTCAATGCACAGGGTTTGGATCGTGCTTTCTTCCTCAACATCCTGGGTGAGAAGTGTTGTACCCTGCTGTGAGATAGCTACATAGGACTTATTCGCTAGTAGTAAGACACTGGCAATAGAACCAGTGTCCTTCTCTTACAAAGCCATCTTGAGCATTGACCTCTGCCTGCTTTTATACTGCACTGGAAGTGCACAAACGTCTGAAGGGAAGAGAATAATAGAAACTCCGAACTGGTGGGTCAGATCCCAGGCTTAGGAAAACACTAAAATGAAGGGAATGATTCACTGAACACAAAAGAGTTCCCCCAACAGTGTTCAATTTTTTAAAATTTGAAAAACTCTTTCATCTTTTGATCTCTGAGGAAAAACATTCCGATTCTGCCCAGGGGAAATAAATTTGCAGAACCAGGGGGATCCAATCTCTTTGTTCTGATGCCCCAACCAGCTTGGTCATCCTGTGTGTAGTGAGTGTGATTCTATCAATGGGACCAAAACTGGCCTGATGAGAAAAAGCAGCCTTCTTTAAGAGAGATGTGTGTGTGTGTATTGCCACAAGCTCCAACTTTGTAGAAAAGGGGCCAGGCAGAGCTAAGATCTTCCACAACTTACTGTCAAGTTGAACTGTTTATGTTCATACCTATCCCGGATTCAGTCATGGAGCACAAAGTGTCTGGGGCCCGCGGCTGTGTCCATGGATAGAAATACGGATTGAAGAGATTTTTATGCAACCTGCATAACCTGAGTGTTTTGCTGATAGTTTAGGTCTGCTTTGACAGCCACAGAACGGGGCATCGTTCTGTTTTTTGGAGAGTCAATTTAAAACAAAAAGATGTGCTTCCTTGTACAGGAACATTTCACTGAAAAATGGTGTTTTCTGAATGTTCAATGACTCATCAGAGGTTGGAGCAGCATAGATAACTCTGTTAGATGGAAATACCCAGTGTGAGATTCTGGTCTCTGTTACACTAGTATAAATCCAGAGTAACACCACTCAAGTCAGTGGAGTTACCTTGACTTTACACCAATATAACGGATCCGATTCTGGCTCTAATCATTCAGTCCAGCTGTCCTGGAGTCAAAACTCCCACTGAAGTCAAGGGGAGCAATCAGCATGCAAGAATGGTAGGACCGAGTCCTAAGTGTTAAGAACTCTCCTTACCAGTTTGCTGGCGGACACACTGAACTCGCTGAAAACATATGCTACCAGATCCCATGCTGCACAATTCTCCACACTTCCTGAACTGAGCAGTGTCCTGATGAAATGAAGAGCTGCCTTCCTCACCTGCAAGGGTAGAGATTACACACAGCACTTCTTGTTAGCCCTTCTGCCTGAAATAGGAGCTAGGATATGATATGAGAGTCCTTATGCTTTTGATTTTGTCTCCTTGGATTAGAAACATGGATACATTTAACACCGGCAGGAGAATGACATGCCTTCTCTATTCTGCAGTCTCTCATCTGGATCGGAATGAAAGCTCCACCCAGATATCCATTCATCCCATAACACTGAAAAAGTTGAAATAGTTCACTGTTCCACACACAATCTTACCATAGCATTCTGATCACGGAGAGTGGATTTCACTGCCTTCACAATCAGAAGCTTTTTAACTCTTGTCTCAGGCACTGAAAGATAAGGAGAGGTGTACAGTGCTTCTTTGTTCCACACACACTCACTTTCCACATTGGAATTAATCCTGGATTTCAAAGGGCCCTAGTTAAGAAGATTATCAAGCTTCTCTCCTCTACAGAATCAGTGGGGAAAACATAGGACCAGATTCTGGTCTCAGTTGCACCCATGTAAATCTAAAGTAATTCCATTTCTCTAAATAGTGCCATCCTACTACCATGATGGACATATTATAAAGGAGTTTGATAGACTGAGGTGACTGAAGTTAATCTGTGTTTACACCGGCATAACAGGACTCAGAATCTAGTCTAGAGTGTATAATACTGAGGATTCTCGAGTCAGGAGTATTATTCTATTTTTATCTGATTATTGTTAACATGCATTAGCCCCAAGTTAACTTCTGTATTTGAAGTTGAAAAAGACCTTGACAAATATCTTGGGCTACATTCAGCACTTAGTTGAACCTGTTGATTTCTGTGTGGCCATATGGGAGTAACTTAGGGCAGCATTTGGTCCCTTAGGGGATCTCCAAACCACTGGTGACTGTGTGTTCTAGAGCCTCTGTGCCCCAGTTGCAGAGGTGATGAGTCTGCTGCAGCCCTGCCGTGCCTACAAAGCCTTGGTTCTTTAGCTCAATCTCTAGTAGCTCAAGCTTTTAGCTCTGGATGTCCTCAACTCAACCCTCAGCATGTCGGCCAAGAGGGCAGCTGGCACAGTTGCTCCTGTGTTACTTACAGTCAGCACCAACAATAGCTCTCAGGAAATCTAAAGACGCCACACGAACGGCCTCATGCTCAATCTCCAGCTGCTCGTGTAGAAATGCTAGCAGGTCATCAGGAGAAGAACGGGCTGCAAGGGAAGAAATCACATCCTCACTGTCTGCAGAACTCTTCTTCTTACCGTACCTCACAAAGGTAAGGAAGTTACAAAGAAACCACTGTGTAACTCAGAGTCTCTTCCCCTTACCTAGCAGAAGTACACAATGGAACAGCTCTTGGTGGTTTTCTATGCTGAGCTGCTTAGCTGGAGAACAGATCTGTGGGAAGAAGGGAAATGGTGAAAGAAAAACTAATCAGAAGCAATGGAAAAGAAAAATGTTCAATTCATTTCTAAGCTTCCACTTCCTGCTTGTCCAACTAGAGGTCTGAACCCCAGGGAGATGGTCCTGCATGCACAGCAAGACTCCAAGACAATGACCAATACATTAGATAAGAGAAGCTAAAGTGTTTTGAGCAGCAGAGCTGACCTAATCAAGATACAGCCACAGTTTTTACTTTACAACTCTGACTCCCCCTGGTAATCGGCTTATGGTGAAATCGCTTTACAAACTGAGCTGGATAGTAGCTAAGAAAATGAGACCGCTCCCTGCTTACTCTTGAGCCTGCAGAAATCAGTAAGGCATGAGGAGGTCCCCAGGCTCTGCACGATCATTCCATTGATTTTTTAGTGTTAATATGTTTCAGATCTGCTGTGCCTAAGCTCAAGGGATCCAAGCAAAACCACCCCTCACCTGGTTGTGCAGAGCACTGCAGATGGCTTGAAACTTCCCTTTAGGTAGAGGGATCTTATATTCAACAGAGACCTCCAAGAGCTGGCTCAGACTCTGCAACAGAGGGCGAAAGTCAGATGGTGGGCACACAAAGGAGCCATATGTAGTGACTGAAGCAGATTCAGGGGATTCCTAGATTCCAAGGCCAGACCGGATTCTTGCCATCATCTAGTCTGACCTCCGGTCGGTATGACACAGGCCAGAGACCTTGCCCAGAATAATTCCCAGAGCAGAGCTTTTAGAAAAACATACCAATCCTGATTGAAAAATCTTCAGAATCTGCCTCGGCCCTTGGTAAATGGCTCTAATGGTTAATTATCTCACCATTAAAAATGTACGCCGTATTTCCAGTCTGAAAGTGTCTAGCTTCAGTTTCTAGCCATTGGATCAAGTGACACCTTTCTCTGCTAGACAGAAGAGCCCATTAGATAATAGGAGTCCCTCATGTAAGATATTATAGACTGTAATTAAGTCACCCTGTCACAGGATAGGTCCACCCCGTCAGGGTGGTATCAGGTTGAGGAGGAATTGAAGTAGATCTGGAGCGGCCCAACTGGCCTAGTCTCCCTAGCCACCACAGCAGTCCGGGCTCCTAGGGCAGCATCGCCTAATGGTCGGGATCAGTGCAGCAGCCCTTGGGTGAGGGACCGCGGCCCAACAGCCTGAGTCACTTGGGCTGCCCTTCTCGGGATGGCAGTGCGGCCTAGTGGCCAAAGTCAGTAGACCCACCCTTGGCTGCAGGGCAATGCGGCCTAGTGGCCAGAGTCGATAGAACCACCTTTTGCGGCAGGGTAGTGTTGCCTAGTGGTGAGCCCTTCTCCACTGGGTTCTACCTATTGCACAGGGTCCCAGCCCAGGGCGCAGGGGTATCTGCCACCAACTCAGCGGGGATCCTTCCAAAGCATGCTGAGTCAAGCCTGCTACCTCAACTGAATCAATGCTTCATCCACCTAGGCTGCTTCCCACCCGTTCTTCCGCAGCTGGGAGTCTCAGGGATTCTGGGGTCTCTCCTCCATCTCTGGCATTGGGTGGCTGGGGGTCAGCTGCAGCCACAGTCCGGCTGGCCTCTGAATCCTGGAGCACTGGCAGTCTCTCTGCAGGAGCCTGCAATGCGCCTCTGCTCCCTTTGGCAGCCATCCCAGCCTGAGCTGAGCGGCTCTCTTTTGTATCCTGGGTCCAGCTGAAGCATGCCGAGCAGAGATGAGGGGGCATGACCTCCTCGGCCCACAAAGCATGATTAACCCCTGCTGAACCAATGCGGGGTAGGTAAACCCCATCACACACCCTTTTACTTTCTGTGTATTAAACTAAATAGATTGACTTCCTTGATTCTCCCTCTGTAGGGCATATTTTCTAATCCTTTCGTCACTGTGGCTCTTCTGTCAATTTAGCAACACCCTTTTTGAATTGTGGGCACTAGAACTGGACACAGGATTCCAACAGTTGTCAGACAAGTGCCAGATTTAGAGGTAAAATAACCACTGTGCTCCTCCTTGAGATTCCCCTTTTGATGCATCCCAGCTTTAGCTTTTTTGGCCACAGCATGAGTTCATGTTCAGCTGATTATGCCCCATGACCCCCAAAATCTTTTTCAGAGTCACTGCTTCCCAGGACAGCATCCCCCATCATGTATGTGTGGCCTAAATCCCTTGTGCCTAGACGCATACATTTACATTCAGCCGTATTTAAAGGCATATTGTTTCTTTGTGCCCCGTTTGCTAAGTGATCTAGATCACTCCGAATCTGTGAGCTGTCCTCTCCATTATTTACCACTCCCCCATTTTTATCTCATCTGCCAACTTTATCGATGATGATTTTATGTCCTCTGCCAGGTTATTGATTAAAAAAAAGGTGAAAATCTAATTCCTTCCTGCATCTAACACACTTTTCTCCGTTGCTGCTTGAAGTGTCCAGAATGTCTCGGATGCCATCTACATACTTTACTATGTTTACACAGTTGTGTAGTGCCCTGATGCTATCAAACAAGTCCATGATACATTGGTTCCTTCCAAATCATGGGTATTTCAACCCCCAAAGTGACCACATACTCTGTACTAGAAAGCTTCAACCAACATAGACGGTGAGTAAATATCACTACCAAGAAGTTATAGCTGTCTCATGACTTCATTTACAACTGTGTAGCCCCACTCAAGACAGAATATGGCCCCTTACTTCTCGCTCATGTGGTACTGAGGGTGGATGAAATAGAGAGACAAGGCGAGTGAGACAATATCTTCAATTAGATTATCACGCCCACCTTGTCGCTCCAATATCTTGGACCAACATGGCTACAACAGCACTGCATAGAACGGTAGATGAAACAGACAGGCAATGAGTTTATATCTATCTAGTTCTGCAGTACAAAGCAATGACCCTCAAGCCTCCTTGTTATTAATTTTCAACCGTTGACAGTTGACTTGGTACCGACCAGAGACAACATATGGCAGCCCCTGCTCTGAGGAGCTTATGATCTAAAAGAGAGACACAGAGTTGACAGGATGTTTTGGGAAATCACAAGGAGAGAGTATCTTGTTGTGCAGGTGTTTTGTTTTTTTATCTCCTTCTCCTCCTCCCCAGGAAACAGAGGATGCTTTTCATCAGAGGCAGTTACCTACAAATCTTGTTGCCTGGGTCACCATGTGTATAAAGCCAGAACTTGTGTGCATATTTATTATCTAACAAGTCACTATCTAGACCAGGAAACCCCACTGGTAGCAAATTCCTCCTGCAGTTCACACATGCACACACAGAGACAGTTACCTTAATGAGTGGTACCTCACCTTGGTGACGTGAAAAACATCAATTTCCTCCTTATATTGCTCAAGGAGCCATGAGATCTCCTTAAATATTGGATTTTGTGGCTCCTTTTTGTGTAGTAGGATGCCCATCATGGGACCAAGGGCTTTGATGATGGCCTGCTTGAGCTGCATAGATGAGACACAGAATTTATGTTCCTATGAATTCATTCAATATCTTCCAATAGGCACACCTTTTCTGCTTCTAATGAGTGCAATTTCCCTTGTTCCACTGTCGGAACGGTCCTATCCCAATATTTCCTGGTAAAGAACCAGGACTCGTAGGGTTGGTGTCAGGATTATATTCTAATGCACCTCACAACTAGAGCAGGTAAAATATTTCCCCAGATTAATATGCATTCTAGGCCAACTCATCCCTGCTGTAACTCCACTGGGGCTGAATGGACTTAGACCAGGAATTAATTTAGCCCACTATCCCGGGTTCATCTGCACATTAGGTGCACAAAACTAGAATCCATGTACACTAGGTACAGACCGAATTTCCATGATGTGGTGACATTATAAACGTATGGGTTTTCGATGTTTTACATGACAATCTGTTCCATCCAAAAGGACCTACCATTAAATGCCATCATCACAAAGAGTGCCAGACACACAGAATGTAACATCACAATTTCCGCTAAAGGTTTAGAAAGTCAGCAATTCTCACCTCCAGCTCCTCACAGGTCAGCCAGTTGCTGGTCACGTGACAATATAAGGGAAGAATTTGATTGCAGAATCGTGATTCACCCATTCTGGGGAATGAGCACTTTTCCCAGTTCATAAAATATCCATTCACTGCCCTTGAGCATTTTTCCAGAACTGCACGGAAGGAGAGAAGACAGGCAATGTGAAAAGGACATAGTAATAATGAGGAGAAGTTGCTTTCTCAGAGAAGACACCCAGGCCTATCGTTTACTCCAATTCCATGGCAGCTCCTATCAGGACTAGATGCTGAAATCCCATATCAATTTGGAGCTATTTCTCTTTCCCCTATTCCATTTCTTGTTTCTTAAAAGTCTTTTTGCTTTGTACATCTCTCCATCTTTTTTCAATTACCATCATTTGAAGACTCGCGTCCTCTGCAGTTGTTGTTTATTCAACCCGAACACTGTATGATTTCATCTTGAGTTACAGTTTGTCTGAAAGATGTTCAGTGCCCCTAACTGCCATTGGCTTTAGTGGGATTTGAAGGTAGTGGGGAGCACTTTGCCCTAAAAGTCGGTGTATCTAGTGTCCTTGCTAAGAGGAATTAGGGCCCAATCCTGTTCTCCATGAAGTGGATGGCAAAATTCCCATTTCCCTCAAGGGCACAGGATTAACCCCTTACTGAGCATCACCTGAAAAGCAAAGGAAGAGAGAAGTGGAGAAGAAGAGAAGACAGAGAAAGAGGGTGAAAGGAGATGATGATGATGATGAAGAAACTAAGGAGAGAGAATGGGTGGAGGAGTGGGAAACAGGGGATTTTTAAATGTACAGTAATGAAATCTGCTCCCTTCACCTCCTCCCCCAGGAGCCTCCTGGCAGAGGGGCAGCTTCAGCCTTTGTGTCTGTTTATTTTAAACGATATGCGTGAGTCACAAAGGGCTTGAACTTACAAATGCTCAGCACATCCTGCAAAGTAAGGAGCATTCTCAACTTCACTGAGTGCCACGGGAGCCAAGGAACGCAGCACCTGGTGCAATCCAGGGAAGGGAGCACAGTTCAGGGCCTGTTTGCAGACTTGCTCAGTCACTTAAATCTGTACCAAGACCCCCTAAATATCCTGGCTGGGATGATTTAACTGGGAATTGGTCCTGCTTCGAGCAGGGGGTTGGACTAGATGACCTTCTGGGGTCCCTTCCAACCCGGATATTCTATTCTATGATCCATTTGGAGCACCTACAGGAAGTGCTGGCACTTACCACCACAAAATGCTTGTCTCATCCTGCTGTCCTCGACTAACTCCAACATGGAGATCATGACGTTCAGGATCATTCCCACAAAAGGGATACACTTAAGTGCTGCAGAGAAAGGCCAGAAGAGAAGGAAGACAGACAATCAGCTGCTCTCTGCCTTCTTACAACACACTTAGAAACACTGTGGGGCAGGATGCTATGGGCTCCGAGGCCATTGGTGCTGCGTAAGCAGAGCAGAATGGCTTTAAAGCAGCCATTGAAAGCCAGTGGGGGAGTCACCCTGAAGAGGGGAATCCTCCACAAGTGTACAGCTGTGCCCAATGCCCAACTCACTCCCAGAGTAAGGGGAGAGAGCACTGGGGCGGGATGGGAAGTGGGGTGGAGAAGAGCTCCACTAGACCTGATCTTCCACTCATTCCCATCCTTCAGGTACTTCACTCAGGGGCATAAGTTAGAGCTTGCACCTCCGGCTGGATCGCTCATGATCTGGAGGCCAGAACTAGCAACAGCAGTTAATCTTGTGTTTTTACACACACACTCAAACAGAGCTCTGTTTAGCGGTAACATTTTTAGGTAGAGAGATAATCCCCTGTCCTTAAATGAAAAACAATCACTTTGAAAGAAAAGAGGGAAGTGACCATACCATAGGCGGATGACAGATTGCCCAACGTAATGAAAATAAACTCCTCAGGCAGCTCCAGATGATATATCAGCTCTAATATGACATCACTGAAATAGCAGCGTGCCAGAGTCACTAAGGTGTTGCTAGCTGCCACTTTTAGTTCATTTCTTGCTTCCTAAAAACAAAAACCAAAAGAGAGAGACTGAGGTGACTGAAGCCGGTTGCACTAGCCAGAGTTGGTTACATGAGTCAAGTCCTTATTTCTGTGCACAAGTTGTGAATGAACCAACCCAACTTTCTGAGGGTAGAGTCATTCGTCATAAATATTCCTTGAGTCACTTGGCTAAACAGTTTTCAGCCTTCGAGTTGCTTGCAAGCTGCTTCGTTAGCCTATTCACTGTTAGCTACTTGTGGTGGGTGACTGGTCACCATAGTCACATGATATTTTCCCTGCCCTTCCCTGAGGCGGTAAGTGAGACACAGACTGGGCAGCTTCAAGATATTCCGAGAGCTTTCCTGGAATAAACTGTCCCCCAAAAGAAGGCTGACTTCCTTTGGAACAAGAGAGGGATTTTTCCATGGGGTTTCCTGCTGGCAAACTAGATTCTAAATCCAATGCTGCTTCTTTTGGAGATAGCTCAGATTCTGTCTGTCTTGGGGCTTTATACTGCCACTTATCGCTACAGTATCAGAGCGCCTTCCCCATAAAATCAGTATCAATAATTAAATCCTGAGTAGACTTCGGGAAAGACTTGCTCCTTAAGACACCATAGGCCTGTCTCTGGGTCTGAGATCATGTGTCTCAGGTCCTGATCCTGCAAAGCACTTCAGCACATGTGTAACTTTCAGCATGTGAGTTGTCCCATCTTATGCATGTGCACAAGTGCTGTCTAGGACCTGGGCTTTGGTCTGGAGGAAGGTGTGGGCCTCTAACAGAAGAATACATTTTCATTTCAGTATATAGTTTATCCCCCCAAAAGAGAGTTTGAATGAGTTAAAGCTTTGGATCCTTTGACTGGTATCTCGGGAGAACTAACTTACCTGAGTCTCTCTCATGTGGTTTGAGGCTAGTGTAATTATTTTCTTCAGAAGCCTTCTCTCCAGGCCCTGGGTGTCCTGCTGTAAGACTTTCTCCAGGACACAGTAAATGTCTACTCTGTTTTGCTGGGGACAAAACATAAAAGAGAAGAATTGGGAAAACTCTTTCTTGCCGACCAGACAGCAATGTGGCTAATAAGCCCCTGCCCTAATTGGTGGCTTAATTGGTGTAAAACGTGCCCGGCCCTCCACAAGCACCGCATTGAGCAGCGCTTCAGAAGCAGCCGAGCAACTGACATCGTTTAATCTTCCTGGAGAGAAAAGAGCCAGAGGAAGCGCCCTTCACTGCCCCCTTCTCTAGTTTCATTTATTCAGAACAAACAATAAAAATGAGCACCTTGCCCTTGCTCTAGCCACTCCAGGCAGAATTTGTAAATGTGGAATATAAAATACCCAACTCCTGCAGTAAGTCCTCAACCGCTCCCAGGGGCAATGAGCTCAGCCGTTAGATCTACACGGGAGTGGGTTTCTGAGTCGGGGTGGAGGGACACATGTGGACAGGGGGTGCCAGGACCCACGGGTGTGCAGGAACACATGGAGACAGGGGCAGATGTGCCTTACTGAATGGGAGAGGTTAGGGGTCAGACAGGGTCTGCATGGGGGGAGCTGCCTAACAATTCCTTCCCGTCCCTCCCAAAAAAACTCTTCCATACTTTTCCCACCCATACCCAGCAACGCTCCAAGTTCACACCCAGGCTCCTTCCCAGCAATTTACTTCCCTCTCCCTCAGCTCCTCCATTACCCCTGACTCTACCAAGCCTTTGCACTGCGCCTAAGGGGTGCAAGAAATATGGTTCTGTATTGAGTTTAAATGAATTATTACTTTGAGTTCTGTATTAACATGCATAGTAAGGAATCAGTTTGTCAAAAAACATTTCCTGAATCCTTTTTGTTGTCTGTATTCAAACAGACATACTTGCTGACAGGTATTTTGAAATAAATAACCCAAAATAATTTTAACGGGTGTAATTATATTGTATTATTTTGACAAACAAAATATGCAGAATTTTGCAGAACTTCTAAAATATTGTACGCATCATTTTTATTTTTTTCTTGCAGAATTCCCCCAGTAGAAAATATATAGATAAGGGTCCCTTCAATGCTATAATCTCAATAATATGTCATCATAATAAAGGAGTGTTGGCTAGGATTTAGAGCAGGGAGTCAGTTCACTTGGGTTTTATTCACATTCTTTGACTAACTTGCTAAGTGGTGTTGAGCAAGTTACTTAATTCCCTGTGACACAAGTCATCCGTACATGAGGATAATGCTTCCCATTCTCACAAGGGTGCTGTGAGTCTTAATTCATTAGTATTAGGGAAGTGCTTTGAGATTTTTGGATGAAGATGCGAAAGAAGGGCAAAGTATTATTAGAAGAGATTACTGCTAGTCCGATCGTGTACTTTTACTGTCTACAGCCCATGTACTCCACTGTGTGTAAAAGGACAATGCTCTCTTTATAGAGCATGATATCATCCTGATCTGTAAGAACAGCATTTTGCATGATGAGTTTACGCCTGAGGACAGAAGGGCGAATACTGATTCTCCTGATGGTGCGCCAGGCCAAGTTCTACACTGAATTATCCCCATGCAGTCCCCTGTACCCCCATGAAGTCAGGCAGAATTTGGTGTGGACACCTGGAAAGCGGATGTAATTTCATGAAACTGCCCTACCTCATCCTTTTGCAGTTTCTCGAGCAGAACTGTCAGAACGATAGCCAGCTTGGTCTCGGCTATAAAGGCAATCCTGAGGGCAATTTTGCCCTTATCTTGATCATCCATATGTGCCAGGAGGGAGACAACCTCATTATAAGCACCTGAAATTAAATAAAAGGATAGCAGAAATTGGTGCTGGCCTCTTTAATTCACTATCCAGTCAAGATTCTGCAGGAGCCCCAACACTGTGAGAAGTAGACCTGGGAATCGTGGAAATCCTCTTCCTTCCTCCTCATGACCAGGTTTGTTTGCTGAACTACCCAGTGTGCTTGGGGGGAAATCATAATGAAGCAAATTTGCTCCTTTCAAGTAGATCCCCCCATAAAATAATCTTCCTTTCCCTCTTTACTGTCAATTGATGAGTTTTGATAGCATACAGAGTAATAATTTAACTCTAAGCCAAGAAATAGAGCTAAAGTGAAGCACATGCTTAAGAGTTTTGCTTAGTCAGGGCCCCATTTTCAAAAATCCTGAGCACCCAGATGTACCTATTGGCTATGCTGGGAACTTTTGGGGCTCGGTATCTCTTGAAAATCAGGCCACTGTTGGAGAGCTCAGTATGAATTTAGAAGCCTAACTTTAGGCCCCTTGTTTTGAAGAAAGCCTTTAATCTTCTTTTATGGTAGTTTAAATACTTGCAGAGAAGACTCATGGAACAGAGTTCATCCAGTTCATAGAATATCAGGGTTGGAAGGGACCTCAGGAGGTCATCTAGTCTGACCCCTTGCTCAAAGCAGGACCAATCCCCAACTTTTGCCCCAGATCGCTAAATGGCCCCCTCAAGGATTGAACTCACAACCCTGGGTTTAGCAGGCCAATGTTCAAACCACTGAGCTATCCCTCCCCCCTGTACAGTTGCCTGTAGAGGTCATAAAGGAATTCCCCCCCCACCCCCATGCACAATTGGCGAGGTGTACGCTGTGAGTGGGGTGGGGTGGGCTGAGTCCCTCCAACCTTCATCTAAAGCGTCAGGGATTGACCATAGCAGGAGATGGGACACCTGGTAGGGTGGACCAGTGCTCTAAGATGGTTCAGAGAATCTGTTTCCTTAGCTGTCCTGTTCACATGCTCAGGGTCCAACTGATCTCCAGAGTTGTGGGTGGGAAGGAATTTGCCCCTGGTCGGATTGGCAGGGACCTTTGAGTGGGAGGATGGGGCACTGATCACCTGCTAGGATAATCTGAGTATATCTGACCTAATCAATTCTCGACCATTGCAAGGGCCTCAGGCATTGGTGGAACCTCAGTCTCTCCTGTCCTCTGCCGATGGCACACAACAGTTTTGTCTCCTAAAGACTGAAATGTTTTCAGGGTTTTGGGGTTAAAGACAAGTTTTGGGGTTCAGGGTAGGGTTGCTAGGTGAAATTTAGTGGCCTGTGAAATACAGGAAGTCAGACTAGATGATCTAATGGTCCCTTCTGGCCTTCAACTCTAGGAAACAATGAAATAGCTGGTGTATGAAAAAAATCAGGATTTGATCTCCCATGTATCTCTTCGCTCCGGGCAGAAATTCTCCAGGAGACTTAATATTTCACAAGAAATCTGAAATGCCGTATTTACCTGTCTCCATTGTAACAGCATTCCAAGCATGAAGGAGGAAGTAACAAGATTTCCCCTTCCCAGGAAAGACTGCCCATCCGTTATGCAAATTGCATCCTTCAGTTGTAACACCCAGATGCAAACGGAATCATAACTGTAACCTACATTGCCCATCCATGTGGGATGAGGAGCACTAGTGTTGCTAAGAAATGTGACCCCATGCTTTGTACTCTTGCATTTAAGATATTAGCAGAGCTTCATTTAGACAGCTAGAGGAGAAGTCCTTCTGCCTTTTTTGTTCTAATTTCCCCTCTCTCTGATGGAGTTGGCTTCATGGATGCAGAAGGCACAAAATGAGGGCTCATAACAAACATAAAACAACTGGGAGAAAAGAAGGAAGACCTCCCCCATAACATCCCCTAGAAACTCAGATTCTCAGGAAGTTTCCAGGTCCAGAGGCTGTAGGCCAACTCCTCAACTGGTGTAAATCAACACAGCTACAAGGAAGTCAACAGAGGGACACTGGTTTCCAGCAGCTGAGGTTCTGCTCATACAAAAGGAGAACATTACAGCTCATCTGTATGCCTATGCTTTCTAAATGTGTGTGTGAATATAGAATGGATATAGAGAATACAGTGCTGACCCTTACCTCTGTCGGTTACCTCCTGCTCACTCACAAATTTATTCATGTTTTAATCTTTCCTCAACACTTCCTCCAGTCCTTTCTCCAAAGAGCTCCAGTACTGATAGGCAGCTGGCCTCTCAGGCTGTCCTGTCCGGAATAGCCAGTTAAGATTATGCAAGCACTATTATGACATCGCTGTGACTGTGACATAGCACATAAACTGCTGCTGACCAGGTAGATGCTGTGATGACATGGACAAGAGCCTCAAAGAGATTTAGGCTCCTAACTCGCACTGAAATCAATAGATGTGAGGAACCTAAATACATTTCAATATCTGGGCCCATCCATGTACGCAGTCCAATAGGTGGCTAAATTTGCTCCAGTGTAGAATTTCTCATTCGCTCGAAATCATTTTGAATTTTGGTTCCGTCCCTCTCTCAGTTTGCCACACTTTCCAATATTGGTTTTACTGGAAAATCTGCTCCTGGTTGAATGGATAGAAAATAAAAGCACCGAACAAAGAAAGAGAAGAAACTGCCTTGGAGAATGCACAGTGACACTTGAGTGTGGTTGGTTGGTTGGAATGCACAGTGACACTTGAGTGTGGGTGGTTGGTTTCCTTTGCTTTTTAATTCGGTTGATTAAAAAGCTTGATGAAATCTTATTGGACTGTATTACAAATATTGATTTTATATTGTTTTACAATGCATTGAAATTTATTCTTCATTTCCATGTCCCGCCAAACAAATCAACTAAATTATTTTTTGTTGTGTTTAATACAGTGTGGTGTCATATGTATGGCCATATGTAGAGGCCACACTTGATTTTGGAGATGATGTTGCCTTCAAAGCATTCAGAGTGATGACACTCTTTGCAGTAAACCATATGGAAAAAGAATTCCAATGACATGTGTCCTTTGCTATGTATAAGTGATTTTGTGCCTTACCCTTTCTGATTTTGCCCTTACACGGACATGCTATACTTTTGTACTCCTCCTTAGTAATTCGTTCATGTTTCCCCATTTTGTAGGATTTCTTTTTGATTTTCAGGTCATTACAAAACTTCTGATGGAGCCATTGGCCTCTTACTATTCTTCCTGTCTTTCCTTTGCATTGGCAGTTGTGCCTTTAATATTGTCTCCTGGAGGTTAAACTGCCAGCTTTCCTGAACTCCTTTATGCCTTAGACTTTTTCCCCATGGGTCGCTACCTACCAATTCTCTGAGGATGTTAAAGTCTGCTTTTGGCAGTCCTTCTCCTGTCATTCTCACTCCTTCCTTTCCTTAGAATCATGAAATCTGTCCTTCCTGATCCCTTTCACCCAAATCACCTTCCACCTTCACATTCACCACCAGCACCTCCCTGCTGGTCAGAATCAAGTCTAAAATGGCTTTCCCCCCGCTTACTTCCTCCATTTTCTGAAACAAAGCATTGTCCCCAGTACATTCCAGGAACTTATTGGGTAATTTTGAGTTTTACCATATTCCTTTTTCAGCAGATGTCTGGGTAGGTAAAGTCCCCCATTACGATCAGGATTTGTGTTTTGCAAATTGCTGTTGTTTATTCTAGAAATGCCTCGTCTCCCTCCTCTTCCTGATTTGGTGGTCTGTAATAGACCCCCTACCAGGACCTCACCCCTGTTTAGTCCCTCTTTTATCTTTACTCAGAGACTTTCAACTGGTCTGCTTCTCACCTCCTTCTGGACCTCAGAACAGGTTTACAATGCAATATGTCCTCTCTTTTTTTTCCTGCCTGTCCTTCCTCAACAAGCTATAGCCCTCTATACCAATAGTCCAGTCATAAGATTTATCCCATCAAGTATCTGTGATGCAGTTAAGCTCAGTTAAGATTCATGTACTAAAACTCCCAGTTCTTACTGCTTCTTCCCCATTATTATTACTCCTTGCTTGTGTGTACAGACATCTAAGATGTTAAGCGGATGCCCCCATGGATTTCCCTCTTGTTTCTCCTGTAATTCTACTGCAATTTTCCACATCTACTTCTCCGCACACAGCTAGTCCTCTATTAAGGCCACCTTTTTTTACCTGGTGGCTTTTTTCACCTGCCCCCTCTGAACTTAGTTTTAAGCTCTTCTCCTAAGGTTGGTGAGTCAGTGCATGAAGATGTTCTTCTCCTTCTTGGTCAGACGGACCCCATCTCTTCCCAGCAAACCTCCTTCCTGCAATAGCATCCCATGGTAGAGGAAGTCAAAGCCTCCCAGAGACCCATCTTCATAACCCTATTCTGTGGGCATGCCTACCATTGATTGTGTATTGAGCAGAAAGAACACTCAGCGCAGGAGACAAGGGGACTGAGTTAAACTGCAGATGTCAGGTTCACATACTTCCATTTACCGTGACTAATCTCTTAAGCTAGTGGGGATGGCCACGCTATAAAAATATTTCTGGAGATCAGCATGTGATTATTTGTATTGCAGTACTGCCTCACAGTCCCAGTCACAGAGCAGGATCCCATTGCGCTCGGACCTGTACAAACAGAGAACAAGATGGTCCTTAATTGTCATTAATTAATTAACACATCTTAACAGCACAACAAACAGACAAGTGGATAATAAAGCAAACAAAAAGCCCCCTTTGACCAGGTACCAGCAGATAACTAATATAGTGCTACTTATTTCGGGAACTTTCTTCCTGAGTCAGGGTCTGATGTGACTCAGCCCCCGTTCCATGCCATTGTGTAAACTGGGGACTCGTACATTTGCACAAGATGGAAAGTATCCAGTGGCACACAGCTGAGGCCTACTCCATTTTTAGTACATAAACAGCAGGCCGCTCTGCAAGAAGCTAAGGGCATGGTCAGCACAGAGAGTTTGCCTGTCTTTATGCTGGTGTTCTGCAGCCCGCACAGTCTACACCTGGCTCCATAAAGTCGGGACTTTCAAAAATGCAGCATCAGGTAGGAGCACAAGTAATTGTAAGAATGCTTGCTCATTGCAGCTGTTAACATCCGGGCAAGGCATCCACATATAAGTCCACGACGGATGGACCAGTGATGGGAAGAGTGTTCATGCATGTGACAAGTAACACCATGAACTATGTCATGCCACAGAATAAATTTAGATCAAGAACAGAACAAGAGTATGTGTGGCAAAACCATGACAAACACTGTGCAGGCATCAAGGAGCTCATAAATTAGCACATCATCACCCAAACACTGCCACAGCTTGACTTAGAACTTGGGCAACAGTAGACCCTCAAAAGGAGGAGGCCACAGCTTTACACCCGTGGTCACTGTGATGTTAACTGGCTGCATTTGACAAGAGCTGGATCAGAGGTTGACTTTGAGTGTATTTACAGGGGGCAAGGTTTTCACAACACAAGCCTTGTGCACACACGCAAATAGTGTTCTGCAGCAGTGCAAGTTGAGCTGCAGCAATGAGCAGCGGGATCCTGCTTGGGCTCGTAATTCATACACTTCTCTCACTAATGAGGATCAACAGATTAACCCATACTGAATGCAGCTTGACAATATACCATCACTTAAAACACATTACAGTCAGAGAGGATGATAAATATTCCATTTATACACATTATGTACAAGGCCCAAAATGACTGAGGATGCAAGAAAACAAAGCTGGTAAATACAGAAAATGCATTTGTCATAAATATAAAGGGAAGGGTAAACCCCTTTAAAATCCCTCCTGGCCAGAGGAAAAATCCTCTCACCTGTAAAGGGTTTAGAAGCTCAAGGTAACCTCGTTGGCACTTGACCAAAATGACCAATGAGGGGACAAGATACTTTCAAAAGCTGGGAGGAGGGAGAAAAAACAAAGGGTCTGTGTCTGTGTCTGTCTGTCTGAAATCAGTGGAAGCTAGGAGCCTAAATACCTACTGTAGAATTTGACCCAATAACAACAATAATACTAATTTGCATTTCTAGAGAGATTTTCTTCTTCAAAGCATTTTACACACATGTTTTCTCACTCTCTGCTTCAAATAAAAGCCATTATTGACAGACAATTATATTTTTCCGTCACAGCACAGACAAATAGGAGACTGAAGAGAACACAGTTTATTAATGGGATTTTAAGCAGGTTCTCGTATGGAAAAAAAATTAAAGATCCCGCACTCAAAAGATGACTCTGCTTAGCTGTGTGCCTTGTGGCTTAAAGCAGAATTCCAAGAACATTACTTTGCTTTTTGAAATGGTTTCTCAATTAATGACAACTCAAAATATCTGCTTCCACCTAGTGGTGCGGGTTTGCATAACATGTGTTGTTTGTATTCCCTGTTTTCGATATCTTTGCCTAAAAGATAAAATACATCAGAATCTACTGAGACAATTCACACTTCTGCACAAAGCCACAACAGCACTAAGAATGTATATCTTTGTTAGCAAATAGGATCATTAGGGAGAAGGAAAAGGATAATCTCAGAAAGAGGCTCTCTCTTTCTCCTTCACTTTATTCTATCTAGGTTTTTCTACTGTTCTCATCAATGAAGTATCTGAGTAGCTTCCTCTAGTACATTAATAATATGACTCACATCTGTCATGGTAATATCTTTTATTGGACTAACTTCTGTTGGTGAAAGGAGTGCACAGAGTTCTCCTTCAGGTCCTTGAAAGGTTATTTCTTTCACCAACAGAAGTTGGTCCAACAGAAGATATTACCTCAGCTAGGGTGACCAGATGTCCTAAGTTTATAGGGACAGTCCAGATATTCGGGGTTTAGGCGCCTATCAATCCCACCCCACCCCCATCACGATTTTTCATACTTATTATCTGGTCACCCTCTCCCTCACCCACCTTGTCTCTCTAATAGCCTCGTAATGACATGGGAGTTTGTTCTCCTGTCACAGACTGTCCCCTGAGAAAGCTCTATCTACTGCACAGACAAGCCTCATCCTTATAGTAGAACACTTCATGGTGCCTGAGAAATAGGCCCTGTCAGCCACACCCCTAATCCCAGGGATTTACCTGATATTTTAGATATACTGGGCCCTGGCCACTGAGCCCCTGGAAGAGAAGGACTGCGACCTGGAACCTGACTTGATGTGTTCACGTTGCAGAAGTATGTACACAGTGTTGGAAGGCAAACAACAAACAACACTTCAATGGTCACTGAATGAGGGGCCTGTGGAAAAAAATACTACCATTGTGCAATTCAAGACTGTGTCAAAATGCACGTGCACAGTACTCAGACTCCCTGAATCCTGGCATTTCTGAACTTTCCATTGCTCAGTTTTGCAAACTTACTAATTGTTATTTTCATGCAGATTTTTATGTATTTGTTGGGCGTCTAAAGATATAAAAATACAGACATCGGTTCATATCATTGTCGTGCAAACATCCCCATTTCATTGTTTGTTTTTAAAGAAAAAAGTACAGGACTAGGTTCTGGCAATTTCTGTATTGAGCTGTAAAGAAAGATATTTTTAAGGGTTTTGAACTGTCGAAACAGAGGCACAGAGAATGTCTCACACAGGGAGGAGTGGGTGATGCAGTGCACACTTTCCCAAGCCAGCAGAGCTGCTGGACCCCAAGAGATTCCCCCTCTATTCCGGAGTCAACCTTTGCCAGAAGCAAGCAGACAGAAGGACAAAAGTAGCTCTCCATTTTAACAAAGGCTCTTGTAACTTCCTGGGTAAACTGGTCCCTTCCATTCTTTAGCTGACTATTACTCAGGCTCTTTTCTTACTGGCAAACTTGAATTTTGATTTTTCTACGTCATGGCCAGTCTTTATCGTCTCTCTTGTAAACTTGAATATGCCAATCCCTGAGACGACATACTTTCTTGTTTTTTTCCTGATTTGGCAATCATAGCTTTGGGGATTGAGCTCCCATTTAAGGTACTTTTAATGATGACCCCCAGTCCTTTATTTCATCTATCAGGATGTTCAAAGAGAGCAGCTACCCTTCACTGAACGCCACTGCTCTGACTTTGGATTCCCTTGTAGAATGTTGTCTCAGCTGGATTCTTAATCCAGAGGAAAGACGCTCTCCCCTGTTCAATCAAGATCAGAAATGGCACATAGATTTGGGAGAAAAAGTACATTTTACTTTTACTCTATTTTCTTATCTCTCAAAAGGAACAGTACAACAAAGATAAAAACATTGTGAATAATCAATATAGGTATTGATGTATCTCGTCTGAAATGGGACAGCTGCTCTTCTACTCTCGGGATGGATGCTATATCAATAGATAAGATAAAAAGACAGGCCTAACTGAGAGAATGAACCCATATGAGGGCCAAATTCTGCTCCTCGGTTACATGAGTATGTCGCTTCCCGACTAGGGCCCAAATCTGTGTAAAGAAGAGTAAATCTGGTCCCAAGGGAGTATCGAACAACTTCCAAACTGTATAAGAAGGGTGGTTGAGTCTAAACTATAAAGACAGTTCCAAATATGGACTGCAGTTCAGGAAAGCAGCCTTATTCATCCGAGCATATGAATGATGTAAGAAAATTCTGAAAATGTGGATCTTAGATCATGGTCATAATTTAAAAAAATTAATTGACACAGTGGACACCATTCACATTTGAAACATAAAGTAGCTTAAAACTGTCCTAGCTTGAAGTGGTGTGAAACTGCTTCAGGAAATGTGGTCCTCTTACAAGTGTAGATGTGAGGTTGCATATGTGGTAAAGCCATGTATACAGAATACATGCTGATCTTAATCCTACAAATTTCCTAAACACTATACAGAATATCTAATTGCTTATTTTTAAATCCTAATCAGAGGAAAATTAAAATGATTTGTGCAAATAATTGAATTCTAAGGATCGTGTAACAACAAACACTCTTATTTTCTAGATCTACTGAGAGCTAGCTCTGAGAGAACAAAACAGTATTTTCAGTGTTTATGGTTCTTTACTGAAGCAGGTCTATTCTTTATCGAAGAACAGGAAAACAAAAGAATTCACAATATTGTTATCCCTTTTGACATGAGTAATTAGTGAATATTTTGGGTCTTGTGAGTTGTTTCCATTGGGGGAGAAATGGGTGATGGAGTCAGGTATTTTTTTGACACAATCCTGCTTATTTACAAAGAATGTACACAAAGTTCTATTTCCCTAACGACAGCAGGAATAGTTTCTTGGCTCACAATTCCAAGCCTCTTTCTATCCAGCAGTCTACCCTAAAGCGCGCGTGCTCTCTCTCTCTCTCTCTCTCTCTCTCTCTCAACTTTTTCTGAGATCACACTACAAATACTTCTCTGGGGCTCCTTTGTGCTTCTGCGGTGTCACACTCCCTCTCTTCCTCTCCCCGCCCGAACCCCATCTCCCTGCATTTGCATTCAGACCCTAGTGAAAGCCCCTTTCACTGTATGGCTCAACTCCTAGTCCAACTTTACTTGATGGTGACTTCTATTAAGTCAGCCATCTGTTCCACAAAAGAGCTTGATTGTTTTTACATTGATCCTGAATAAAGGACAACTGGTATGCCCACCAGCTTCAATAAGGCTTCCCCTTTCCCCAGCATAACTACCTGTTTTCATGTTGTTTTTATAAATCTGTATCTTGTACATGTCCGCAAAACCCACAGCATTCTTTTATTTTTACTAACCTGAAACAGGATATTGAATGCATAATTTCAGTTACACCAATGTAAATCTGTGGTAATTCATTAGAATTAGTCCATATTTATCCTGGTGGCAAAATATGTTTGCACGTCACTAGAGAAAACATGACACTTTTTGATAATTGTTATTGTTGCCGGCACCCAGTGACGAGAGGCTAAACAACAGCTGAGGTTGGTTCGCTACCCGCTGTGCTACACCCAATAATCACAACGGGGTGGAGAAGCAGAAAAGTTTATTTGCAGCTGCAAAAAGGTACAGGGAGAATAGAATCTCCAATCCTGCACCCAGAGCAGGAAGTTACACAGGCTTTTATACATCCTTTTTCCCAGCATACCTATCCAATAGGAAGCTGCCCTGAGTATCCATATAGCCAACCAATCCAGTTCCCAGCTAGTGCCCTTGTTCTCTGTATCATTTGTTAAAATATACATAAAGCTGCTTTAGTCAGCATTGGTCTTCCATATCTGCCCTGTTTGGCCTTGTTTAGTTTCAGGCAGTCTGAGCCCTGGTCTACACTAGGACTTTAGGTCGAATTTAGCAGCGTTAAATCGATTTAAACCTGCACCCGTCCACACAATGAAGCCCTTTATTTCGACTTAAAGGGCTCTTAAAATCGATTTCCTTACTCCACCCCTGACAAGTGGATTAGCGCTTAAATCGACGTTGCCGGCTCGAATTTGGGGTACTGTGGACACAATTCGATGGTATTGGCCTCCGGGAGCTATCCCAGAGTGCTCCATTCTGACCGCTCTGGACAGCACTCTCAACTCAGATGCACTGGCCAGGTAGACAGGAAAAGAACCGCGAACTTTTGAATCTCATTTCCTGTTTGGCCAGTGTGGCAAGCTGCAGGTGACCATGCAGAGCTCATCAGCACAGGTGACCATGATGGAGTCCCACTATCGCAAAAGAGCTCCAGCATGGACCGAACGGGAGGTACGGGATCTGATCGCTGTTTGGGGAGAGGAATCCGTGCTATCAGAACTCCGTTCCAGTTTTCGAAATGCCAAAACCTTTGTCAAAATCTCCCAGGGCATGAAGGACAGAGGCCATAACAGGGACCCGAAGCAGTGCCGCGTGAAACTGAAGGAGCTGAGGCAAGCCTACCAGAAAACCAGAGAGGCGAACGGCTGCTCTGGGTCAGAGCCCCAAACATGCCGCTTCTATGATGAGCTGCATGCCATTTTAGGGGGTTCAGCCACCACTACCCCAACCATGTTGTTTGACTCCTTCAATGGAGATGGAGGCAATACGGAAGTAGGTTTTGGGGACGAAGAAGATGATGAGGAGGAGGAGGTTGTAGATAGCTCACAGCAAGCAAGCGGAGAAACCGGTTTTCCCGACAGCCAGGAACTGTTTCTCACCCTAGACCTGGAGCCAGTACCCCCCGAACTCACCCAAGGCTGCCTCCTGGACCCAGCAGGTGGAGAAGGGACCTCCGGTGAGTGTACCTTTTAAAATGCTATACATGGTTTAAAAGCAAGCATGTGAAAGGATTACTTTGCCCTGGCATTTGCGGTTCTCCTAGATGTAGTCCTAAAGCCTTTGCAAAAGGTTTCTGGGGAGGGCAGCCTTATTTCGTCCTTCATGGTAGGACACTTTACCACTCCAGGCCAGTAACACGTACTCGGGAATCACTGTAGAACAAAGCATTGCAGTGTATGTTTGCTGGCATTCAACCAAAATCCGTTCTTTATCTCTCTGTGTTATCCTCAGGAGAGTGAGATATAATTCATGGTCACCTGGTTGAAATAGAGTGCTTTTCTTCAGGGACACTCAGAGGTGCCCATTCCTGCTGGGCTGTTTGCCTGTGGCTAAACGGAAATGTTCCCCGCTGTTAGCCACAGGGAGGGGGGAAGGTTGAGGGGGTAGTCACGCGGTGGGAGGAGGCAAAATGCGACCTTGTAACGAAAGCACATGTGCTATGTATGTAATGTTAACAGCAAGGTTTACCCTGAAAGAGTGTAGCGACTGTTTTATAAAATGTGTCTTTTTAAATACCGCTGTCCCTTTTTTTTTCTCCACCAGCTGCATGTGTTTCAATGATCACAGGATCTTCTCCTTCCCAGAGGCTAGTGAAGCTTAGGAAGAAAAAAAAACGCACTCGCGATGAAATGTTCTCCGAGCTCATGCTGTCCTCCCACACTGACAGAGCTCAGACGAATGCGTGGAGGCAAATAATGTCAGAGTGCAGGAAAGCACAAAATGACCGGGAGGAGAGGTGGAGGGCTGAAGAGAGTAAGTGGCGGGCTGAAGAGAGTAAGTGGCGGGCTGAAGAGAGGGCTGAAGCTCAAATGTGGTGGCAGCGTGATGAGAGGAGGCAGGATTCAATGCTGAGGCTGCTGCAGGACCAAACCAGTATGCTCCAGTGTATGGTTGAGCTGCAGCAAAGGCAGCTGGAGCACAGACTGCCACTGCTGCCCCTCTGTAACCAACCGCCCTCCTCCCCAAGTTCCATAGCCTCCGCACCCAGACGCCCAAGAACGCGGTGGGGGGGCCTCTGGCCAACCAGCCACTCCACCACAGAGGATTGCCCAAAAAAAAGAAGACTGTCATTCAATAAATTTTAAAGTTGTAAACTTTTAAAGTGCTGTGCTTAAAGTGCTGTGTGGCATTTTCCTTCCCTCCTGCACCACCCCTCCTGGGATACCTTGGTAGTCATCTCCCTATTTGTGTGATGAATGAATAACGAATGCATGACTGTGAAGCAGCAATGACTTTATTGCCTCTGCAAGCAATGATTAAAGGGAGGAGGGGAGGGTGGTTAGCTTACAGGGAAGTAGAGTGAACCAAGGGGCGGGGGGTTTCATCAAGGAGAAACAAAGAGAACTTTCACACCGTAGCCTGGCCAGTCATGAAACTGGTTTTCAAAGCTTCTCTGATGCGTACCGCGCCCTCCTGTTCTCTTCTAACCGCCCTGGTGTCTGGCTGCGCGTAACCAGCAGCCAGGTGATTTGTCTCAACCTCCCATCCCACCATAAACGTCTCCCCCTTACTCTCACAGATATTGTGGAGCACACACAAGCAGTAATAACAGTGGGAATATTGGTTTTGCTGAGCTCTAAGCGAGTCAGTAAACTGCGCCAGCGCGCCTTTAAACGTCCAAATGCACATTCTACCACCATTCTGCACTTGCTCAGCCTGTAGTTGAACAGCTCCTGACTACTGTCCAGGCTGCCTGTGTACGGCTTCATGAGCCATGGCATTAAGGGGTAGGCTGGGTCCCCAAGGATAACTATAGGCATTTCAACATCCCCAACAGTTATTTTCTGGTCTGGGAATAACGTCCCTTCCTGCAGCTTTTGAAACAGACCAGAGTTCCTGAAGATGTGAGCGTCATGCACCTTTCCCGGCCATCCCACATTGATGTTGGTGAAACGTCCCTTGTGATCCACCAGAGCTTGCAGCACTATCGAAAAGTACCCCTTGCGGTTTATGTACTCGGCGGCTTGGTGCTCCGGTGCCAAGATAGGGATATGGGTTCCGTCTATGGCCCCACCACAGTTAGGGAATCCCATTGCAGCAAAGTTAGGGAATCCCATTGCAGCAAAGCCATCCACTATGACCTGCACATTTCCTTGATATCAGCAGATCTTTGATTGCGTGGGCTACTTGCATCACAGCAGCCCCCCACAGTAGATTTGCCCACTCCAAATTGATTCCCAACTGACCGGTAGCTGTCTGGCGTTGCAAGCTTCCACAGGGCTATCACCACTCGCTTCTCAACTGTGAGGGCTGCTCTCATCTTGGTATTCATGCGCTTCAGGGCAGGGGAAAGCAAGTCACAAAGTTCCATGAAAGTGCCCTTACGCATGCGAAAGTTTCGCAGCCACTGGGAATCGTCCCAGACCTGCAACACTATGCGGTCCCACCAGTCTGTGCTTGTTTCCCGAGCCCAGAATCGGCGTTCCACAGCATGAACCTGCCCCATTAGCACCATGATGCATGCATTGTCAGGGCCCATGCTTTCAGAGAAATCTGTGTCCATGTCCTGATCACTCACGTGACCGCGCTGACGTCGCCTCCTCGCCCGGTATCGCTTTGCCAGGTTCCAGATAATGCGTGTGGTGTTTAATGTGCTCCTAATTGCCAAAGTGAGCTGAGCGGCCTCCATGCTTGCCTTGGTATGGCGTCCGCACAGAAAAAAGGCGCGGAACGATTGTCTGCCGTTGCTCTGACGGAGGCAGGGGTGACTGACGACATGGCTTACAGGGCTGGCTTCAGGGAGCTAAAATCAACAAAGGGGGTGTCTTTACATCAAGGAGTATTTCAGGCAGGACTTCATGGAGGGTTCCAATAAGAAATGGTGCACCTAAGTTATCGTTGTTATTGGAACAAGGAGGTTAGCCTGGCCTCTGATTGATACATGGCTAGATTTACCTCGCTGCACCTTCTCTGTGAGTGACTGCAGTGTGATCTAGACAGGGGAGGAGGCAAATGAGTACAAAACAAATCTGGTCTATTTCTTGTTCTGACCCACTCCATCTATCTTTTACATCTTTGGGTGGCAGCAGACGGTGCAGAAGGACTGCATGCCATCCACATCTCATGGCTGCTCGGCAGAAGATGGTACAATTCGACTGCTAGCAATCCTCATCTCTTGCCTGCCTGGCAGAAGATGGTACAGTACGACTGCTAGCAGTCCGTATCGCCTGCCCGCTCACCATAAGACGGTTCAATAGGACTGCAGGACTAAAGAGAATGACCTGGTCAAGTCACTCCAAATTTAGTCCCTGCGCCCATGTCTGCCCAGGCGCTCCCAGCCGACGTGGCCAGGAGCACCTCGGACACGACGAGGACGACTACCAATTGTATTGCACCGTCTGCTGCCAGAAGGCAATGGGTTGCTGCTACTGTGCAGCAAAGCCGTACTGCGTCTGCCAGCACCCAGGAGACATAGGGTGACGGTTACCTGAGCTGGCTCCATGCTTGCCGTGGTATGGCGTCTGCACAGGTAACTCATGAAAAAAGGCGCGAAATGATTGTCTGCCCTTGCTTTCACGGAGGGAGGGAGGGAATGGGGGCCTGACGACACGTACCCAGAACCACCCGCGACAATGTTTTAGCCCCATCAGAGTGTTCCACTGTGAGTGCTCTGGACAGCACTCTCAGATGCCCGATTGTTTGCCATTGCTCTGACGCTGGGAGGGGCGCTTACAGGGTTGGCTTCAGGGAGCTAAAATCAACAAAGGGGGTGGCTTTACATCAAGGAGTATTTCAGGCAGGACTTCACGGAGGGTTCCAATAAGAAATGGTGCACCTAAGTTATTGTCCTTATTGGAACAAGAAGGTTAGCCTGGCCTCTGATTGATACATGGCTAGATTTACCTCGCTGCACCTTCTCTGTAAGTGACTGCAGTGTGATCTAGAAGAATGAGTCCCCTAGACAGGGGAGGGGGGGAAGCAAATGAGTACAAAACAAATCTGGTCTATTTCTTGTTTTGATCCACTCCATCTATCTTTTACATTTTTGACTGGCAGGAGACGGTGCAGAAGGACTGCATGCCATCCACATCTCATGGCTGCTCGGCAGAAGATGGTACAGTACGACTGCTAGCAGTCCGTATCGCCTGCCCGCTCACCATAAGACGGTTCAATAGGACTGACTGCAGGACTAAAGAGAATGACCTGATCAAGTCACTCCAAATTTAGTCCCTGCACCCATGTCTGCCCAGGCGCTCCTGATCGACCTCACAGAGGCGACCAGGAGCACCTCAGACATGACGATGATGGCTACCAGTCGTACTGTACCGTCTGCTGCCACAAGGCAAGGGGTTGCTGCTACTGTGTAGCAATGCCGTACCGCGTCTGCCAGCACCCAGGAGACATAGGGTGACGGTTACCTGAGCGGGCTCCATGCTTGCCGTGGTATGGCGTCTGCACAGGTAACTCAGGAAAAAAGGCGCGAAATGATTGTCTGCCCTTGCTTTCACGGAGGGAGGGAGGGAACGGGGGCCTGACGATATGTACCCAGAACCACCCGCGACAATGTTTTAGCCCCATCAGGCATTGGGATCTCAACCCAGAATTCCAATGGGCAGCGGAGACTGCGGGAACTGTGGGATAGCTACCCACAGTGCAACGCTCCGGAAGTCGACGCTTGCCTCGGTACTGTGGAAGCGCTCCGCCGAGTTAATGCACTTAATGCACTTAGAGCATTTTCTGTGGGGACACACACACTCGAATATATAAAACCGATTTCTAAAAAAATGACTTCTATAAATTCGACCTTATTCCGTAGTGTAGACATACCCTGACTCTGCAACATATTGTTGCAGATCCTCAGCATAACTGCTGCGAGTGCCTCCAGGCGCGGGGGCCAAGGACACTTGGGCCTAGTATGCAGAGCTGCTGCGAGTGCTTCCAGGCAGGCGGGCGGGGGCAAGGACACCTGGACCTAGTGCGAGGGGGCCTCATCGATACTCGTGGTCTTCCATCCCCTCGAGTTACCTAGTGGCCATGCCCCAGTGTCCCCACTGAACTCCCACATCTGAACTCCCAGCCAGAGCCCGTACGTGCTCCACCACTAGAGGCCCTGATGCAGCAAGCCACCCCCATACAGCAAAACAAAACTACTTCCCACATGGCATTAGGATGGCAAACGATAATAGAGAAAGATAAGAACTTGCTATAAGAGGGGTTCTCAAACTTCATTGCACCACGACCCCCTTCTGACAACAAAAATTACTTCGCGACCCCAGGAGGGAGAACCAAACCCTGAGCCCGCCCAAGCCCTAGCTCCCCCGGGCCAGAAGGGGCCAAAGTCAAAACCCAAGGGCTTCAGGCCCAGGCAGGGGGCGGGGGGAGCTGTAACCTGATCCCAGGGCTGAAGCCCAAGTCTCAGCCCTGCTGCCCAGGGCTCAGGCTTGGGCTTCAGCCCTGGGCCCAGGCAAGTCTAACTCCAGCCCTGGCGACCCTATTAAAAAGGGATCCCGACCCACAGTTTGAGAACCGCTGTGCAGTAACATGCACTGATTATTGGTGATACTTGGTTTCCTCACAAAGACATGCACAAGGTTACATGGAACTCACAAGATGGTTAAACCACAAACCAGACTGAACACATGCCAGGAGACCGGGTTGTAGGCGGTCAGGCACAGTGGTCAGAGTGGGAGTCATACCTAGTGGTGAGTGTCCAAATGCCAAAAGCAGGGATTGAGACAGGGCCAAAACCAAGAAGCAGGTCCAAAGATTAGAACTAGAGTCAGAATCCAAATGCCAGAGCCAAGAATCAAGTAGGGTGACCAGACAGCAAATGTGAAAAATCGGGATGGGGGTGGGGGGTAATAGGAACCTATATAAGAAAAAGATCTCCAGATCAGGACTGTTCCTATCAAATTGGGATATCTGGTCACTCTAGAATCAAGAGAGAGTCGGAGTCAGGAATCAGAGCCAAGGGTCAGAACCGGATCACCGGGGCCAGGGAAGAAGGGAGCAGGGCTTGTTCTGAGGAAGGAGCAAGGCTGGGTGTAGGACAGGATCTGGGCTGAAGCTGTGGAGGCGCAGAGCAAAAGCAGGGCTTGGCAAGAGCTGAGCCCAGGGAGGCAGAGAATCACTGAGCACCCAGCGAGCGACTGCTGCTGCTGAGTTTAAGAACCAGGCAGCTAACTTCTTCAGCCAATCTGGCAGGGTGGTCCAAGCAGGATAGTGTCGGAGGATGGTGCCGTGGGGAAGGCGAGCAGAGCTTCATCATCATGGGCTTGCTTCTGGACGGCGCCGTGCCTTGTGGGGCCGGAGGTCTATCTTGCCTGGTGGGAAACTGCGGTGCCATCATAGAATCATAGAATATCAGGGTTGGAAGGGACCTCAGGAGGTATCTAGTCCAACCCATTGCTCAAAGCAGGACCAATCCCCAATTTGTGCCCCAGATCCCTAAATGGCCCCCTCAGGGATTGAACTCACAACCCTGGGTTTAGCAAGCCAATGCTCAAACCACTGAGCTATCCCTCCCCCTAGCAATCAAGTCCCTGGCCACCTCAAACGTGTCCAGGATGGAAGGAAGGATGCTCCTCCACCTGGCACTCTCTAGCAGGAGGGTCCAGTGGCACCAGACTTGACGGATCCCTCTGCAGGCCCAAAGTCGACAGTGCTGATCCCTGCGCAGGACGCATACTGCTTATGCTGTCAGACTCAGTGCTCTGACCATGGGTGAGCGCCCTCTAGTCGTCTTCTTGTGCTGCTTAGGTGGCACCGGTGAGTGCGAGCCGTAGTTTCTCTAACAGAGGCCAGAGCGCTGTGCACAGAGGTGCTTAATGCCAAGTCCTGCGCGCCCAGAGCCGGCAGGGGACGGAGGGCTGCCTCCATAAGGAGTTCTTTGAGCCTGAAGTTCCTTTCTTTCTTTGTTCTCGGGTGGAGAACTTTGAAGATCTTGAAGCGACCTGTTTGATGTCAGCACTTGCATGAGAGGAAAGTGATCAGGAACAGCCAGCATGGATTCACCAAGGGAAGGTCATGCCTGACTAATCTAATTGCCTTTTATGATGAGATTACTGGTTCTGTGGATGAAGGGAAAGCAGTGGATGTATTGTTTCTTGACTTTAGCAAAGCTTTTGACACGGTCTCCCACAGTATTCTTGTCAGCAAGTTAAGGAAGTATGGGCTGGATGAATGCACTATAAGGTGGGTAGAAAGCTGGCTAGATTGTCGGGCTCAACGGGTAGTGATCAATGGCTCCATGTCTAGTTGGCAGCCGGTATCAAGTGGAGTGCCCCAAGGGTCGGTCCTGGGGCCGGTTTTGTTCAATATCTTCATAAATGATCTGGAGGATGGTGTGGATTGCACTCTCAGCAAATTTGCGGATGATACTAAACTGGGAGGAGAGGTAGATACGCTGGAGGGGAGGGATAGGATACAGAAGGACCTAGACAAATTGGAGGATTGGGCCAAAAGAAATCTGATGAGGTTCAATAAGGATAAGTGCAGGGTCCTGCACTTAGGATGGAAGAATCCAATGCACCGCTACAGACTAGGGACCGAATGGCTAGGCAGCAGTTCTGTGGAAAAGGACCTAGGGGTGACAGTGGACGAGAAGCTGGATATGAGTCAGCAGTGTGCCCTTGTTGCCAAGAAGGCCAATGGCATTTTGGGATGTATAAGTAGGGGCATAGCGAGCAGATCGAGGGACGTGATCGTTCCCCTCTATTCGACATTGGTGAGGCCTCATCTGGAGTACTGTGTCCAGTTTTGGGCCCCACACTACAAGAAGGATGTGGATAAATTGGAGAGAGTCCAGCGAAGGGCAACAAAAATTATTAGGGGTCTAGAACACATGAGTTATGAGGAGAGGCTGAGGGAGCTGGGATTGTTTAGCCTGCAGAAGAGAAGAATGAGGGGGGATTTGATAGCTGCTTCCAACTACCTGAAAGGGGGTTCCAAAGAGGATGGCTCTAGACTGTTCTCAATGGTAGCAAATGACAGAACGAGGAGTAATGGTCTCAAGTTGCAGTGGGGGAGGTTTAGATTGGATATTAGGAAAAACTTTTTCACTAAGAGGGTGGTGAAACACTGGAATGCGTTACCTAGGGAGGTGGTAGAATCTCCGTCCTTAGAGGTTTTTAAGGTCAGGCTTGACAAAGCCCTGGCTGGCATGATTTAACTGGGAATTGGTCCTGCTTCGAGCAGGGGGTTGGACTAGATGACCTTCAGGGGTCCCTTCCAACCCTGATATTCTATGATTCTATGATTTTGCTCTTAAAACAATGTTGCAGCCACAGATAATGCCTTATAGTGTAAGGTTTGCTGACGCCAAGTTAAAGATAATAGGAGAGAAACAACTACAAGGCCAGACAGAACGTGCTGGTTGTTTAAGTTCCTAGGAATGCTTGTTAGAGGTTGCAGGAAATAAACATTGTTGTAACCCATATAAGGAAGGCAGAGTATGTGTGCAAAGTTTTAATTGGCTGATGTGCAGTGCAGTAGCATTAAGGAATATAAAAGTGTGTGTAATGGATTTGAGATTCTATTCTCCCTGTACCTTGTTTGCAGCTGCAAATAAACTTTTCTGCTTCTCCACCCCGTTGTGATTATTGCGTGAAACACACCGGGATAACGACCCCCTGCTGTTGTTTTGCCTCTCGGCACTGGGTGCCGGCAACAAGAGCATCCCTAGGCACGAGAGGCTAGGGCAACTGGGCTCAGTTTAAAAAACCTGCAAGCTCCCTGTCTCTTTCTTTCATCACTTCCCACTCGGGCTCCCAAAGACTCCTCACCACAAAACCAAGTTGTTTTAGATAGTCGGTCTTGAGCTGCGTCTTGTAATAAAGAAACCCAAAAGTTGTCCCCGTCATAGGGTTTTGTGCTTTTTCACAATGACAGGTGGCACAAGCGTGGAAAAGAACACCCGTTAAACTCTAAGGCTGTGTGTACCCTGTCAACACTGGCATAACCGTCTAAAGAGTAGGAGCCTACCTGTAGTTCCCCACCCTGTAAAGCATGCCGTATTTGTATAGTTTCTTTGTGAGAGGTATACAACAGCCACTGAACAGATGGGGTCGAATATCTTTTTCTGCCTGTGATCATTGTCTGGAGGGAGAAGAGCTACTGAGTTAGGCTCCAAAAACATAAACCTGTACATAGCCATGCAGACAGATGCCAGTGTTATGTACCAGAATGGATCTATACACCGTTTTATCTCAGTGAATTTATCAGGTTCTCTCTCTACTAGATCTCCCTTCTCCATCATTTTCATAATCTCTTTTCTGTATAGGATACAAGGCTGTCTCAAAATTTTGACATCCTGCTGACAGTAATACGCGAGCTCTTTCTGCAAGTCAAACGTCTTCTCCCTGTGGGCCTGCTACCAGTCGAGAAACTCTGCTTTTTCCCTGGGCATCATGCTTTCTACACCATAGTGCTCCACACCGGGCATAGGCCTCATGTCATTTTGATTTTCTAAAGTGTTAATGTTAGTGGCAGGGAACTGATGTACAGAAGGGCTAAGTGACTATCGCTCTCCCTGCCCCTATCCCTTTCACTTCTTTCTTCTCTAAGTCCTTGCTCCTCTTCCTGATGTTTCCCCCTTCTTGCTTCCCACCCATGTCCCTTTTCCCATCTCTCTCTGCTCACCACCTCTTGGCGTCTGTCTAGTGCCTACTCCCACCCACACACTCAAAGTGGCAGAGGAGGTTCCCCCTCCTTGGGTGGGAAGGGTTGCCTAGTGGTTAAGGCACAGGCCTCAGGCTCAGGTGTTCTGTGTTTGATTCTCTGCTTTGCCACAGACTCCCTGCTTAGCCTTGGGAAAGTCACTTCACCACTGCGTACCCTAGATCCCACCTGCCAATGGGGCTAATGCTGACCCTGCTTCCCAGGCTAAATCCACTCATGGTTGTGTGGTGATGGTGGGGGGGGGAGAATGGAGATACCAAGGTGGGTAGATTTGGGCTGAATTTCTCCACATCCTGAGAGAGAGCCAGCTCCACAGGGGGGACGGGAGACCCACAGAGTGGGGTCAGGGCTTCAGCCACTAGGGTGGCTGGGGCTGCCGAGCTGGGGGCTTCAGCCCCACACCTCCTGCCGGGCTCCAGGGCTTCTCCTCCCCCTGCACCCAGCGTGGCTCCTGCCGGGCTCCGGGGCTTCTCCTCCCCCTGCACCCAGCGTGGCTCCTGCCGGGCTCCGGGGCTTCTCCTCCCCCTGCACCCAGCGTGGCTCCTGCCGGGCTCTGGGGCTTCTCCTCCCCCTGCACCCAGCGTGGCTCCTGCCGGGCTCCAGGGCTTCTCCTCCCCCTGCACCCAGCGTGGCTCCTGCTGGGCTCCGGGGCTTCTCCTCCCCCTGCACCCAGCGTGGCTCCTGCCAGACTCCAGGGCTTCTCCTCCCCTGAATCCACCACTGCACCCAAACCCAGCCCTAGCCTAACTGGGCTTCCTTGGGTCACCTGTTGCCTGTTGTAGCCAGAGTTGAGCCTGTCTGGGAGGGAGCAACCATACAGGTGGATGCCATGGCCATCAGCCCAAAAGGTGTGGGGTGGCCCTAGGTGAGCAGGGGCTGGCTGTGCTGCTGCTGATAGCCCAGCACTCCTGCCCACGCCAACCCTAAGGTTTTGGTTTTTTTTGAGACTCCCTCAGCCCCTGCTGGAGCAGGGAGACACAAAACCATTGATCTGAGCCTGCCCGCCAAACAGCAGGCTACCCATGTGAAACAGCTCATCTGCTGAGGCACCTGCAAAACAGTTGATCCCTAGCGGCCAACAGCTGGTCATCAAAGGGGGTGCTGAGCACCCCCTTTTTTTCTGTGGGTGCTCCAGCCCCGGAGCACCCACGGAGTCAGCAGCTATGTTCCTTCTCTTGCCTGGGTGGGAGTGTGGCCTGGGATGGGAGGAGGGGGCTGCCTCTCCAAAGTGACCAATGGTCTTTGTGACTGACCTCACTGCTCTCAAAGGAGTAGACTCCTGGGGTATTGCAGCCCCAGGGATGACAAGAGGGAACATTGGGAGCAGATCATGCACTGAGCTCCTGTCGGTGTGTAGCTTGCACTTCCTGCACACCTGTGGGGGAGGAGGAGCTGCTCTGGCTGGGGCAGGGATGGGGAGGGACTTGAACCCAGACTCACGCCTGCTCCCTGCTCGGTTCCAGGATAGCCAAGCTCTGCAGGTGGCCCCAGAGCCTGAGGGAAGCAGCCGCCATCTTCCCCAGGAGCAGAGCAGTCCCTCTGTCCCCGCTGGCGGGGAAGCCACCTCCTGACCTGGCTGGGAGCTGAAGTGCCCAGCCTTCCGAGTTTCCTTTGCTACCTACTGGAGCAGGTGCCAGGCCCAAATGGAGCTGGCCCAGGATGCAGCTGGACGGGCGGGACCCAGCCCAGGAGCGGAGCCGGGCAGGACGGCTCTGTGGCCTCTTGTGTGGGATTCACGGGCTCCAGGAATCTAGCCCTGATTCCCAGCAGGAGTCCTCGCCTGAGGATGTGATTTCTTCCCTTGCAGCCCGTTCTTCTCCTGATCAACTGATAGCATTTCTGCACTCACAGCTGAAGATTTAGAATCAGGCTGTTTGTGTGGCATCTTTGAATCTGCTCAGAGCTATTGTTGGTGCTGACTGTAAGATATAGGAAGTGTCCATGGGGCCTGAATCTCTCACGCTCTTTTGTCTCCTTTGGGTCTCACACAGGAGCTCATTGAGGAGCTGCCTGATGACTCTCCACCTGGTGCCATCCTTGCCAACTCCCTGATCACTGTGGGCAACCTCAGGTAGCAAGACACTTCCCCCCCCCCCGGCTCCCCTAAACCCATTGCTGCTCCAGGCCAGGGCTGGGAGTCCCTGCTCCTCTCTGTCCCCAGTCACCTCCCAAGGGTGGCTCCTCTGGCAGAGGTGGCCCGGAAAATTTACTCTCTCCTGGCTGGGCTGTTCTTTTCGCTTCAGTAATGTTACAGGAGCCTTGGTGAGAGGCTTACTCTTGGGGTCAGATAAGGAGGGGCAGCAGGGTCCAGGGAACTGGCGCTATTCCTGCCCTGCCACTATCAGTCTGTGAGGCCTTGGCCTCTTCATCCCCTGACTTGGTGCCTCAGTTTCCATTCTCTCCAACCTGTGCCTATTTCCCTGCAGTTTTATGTCGATGTTGGTGCCAATCCCACCTCCACATTGCACAGTCTAATACAGGCCCCTTTCCCTTGCCAGCACAATGAATCCTGCCCTAAAGCTGGAGACCCACCTCCTGCGAGCTGCCCTGCATGCCATCTTCACCCTGGGCACGGAGAAGGACACCACCCAACTCCAAGGAGCAGGAGTGGCGTCTCGGCCCTACTCCCTTGATTCACTAGAGCTCCAGAGATATGGGTGGGGTGGGCAGAGATGGAACAAGTTGCAGAGTTGGATCCTTTCCTCCAGGGGGATCATGTTACTCCTCCCTGGGGGATTCCTTCCTTCCTTGCACATGCTGTGTCCCGCCCAGCTTCCATCCACAGCAGCTTGGATGGAAGCTGGCACTCCTGCAAGGCCCTCCGCAGAGGCCTGCTTAGGTCATGGATCAAAGAGCCAGCTGGCATCCTGTCATGAACCCTTGCTAATTGCCTGCAGTGGGATGTGAATGAGAGCGGCCAGGATATGTGTCTGGGGGTCTCACCAGTGCTTCCCAGAGACCCCTCTTCCCATCCTGCGGCAGGGGTAGCCCTGGTTTCTAGCTACAACACCTATAGACTCTGGATTCAAACTAAAGCCGACAAAAAGGATAGGTGAGATGGAAGACTTTAGAGGGTAACATTCTGCTGCCAACAAGGAAGGGCATTGGTGCATGCCCAACAGAGACCCAGCTCTTCCTCGTGCCCGGCTTTCCTGGCCAGTTAGCCGCCACAAGCTACAAACCCAAGCCACAAACTCAAGCTACATTCAAGACTGGTAACTATCTAGCAGCTGCAGAACATTTTGTGTGTGTGCGTGGGTGTGTGTGTACATAGGTATTAGTTATTGGTCATAAACAAAATTGTGTTATAATAAACGTGACATCTTGTCTTGCCCCTGAAACAATCCTGTGTAGTTTTGTCTGCATAACACCTGTGGCAGGTGTAGCCCCAGTTTCCCTAACTCTGACCCATGGCTCTCGCTTGCTTTGCAGGCTCTGCACAAAGTATTGCCAGAGCTCATGGGTGCCATGCTGGGGTACCTGCTGGCAGGGTCCCCAGACACAGACAGGCTCCACTACATCTTGGAGTTGAGCCCCATGTGGAGAAGCAGGGGGCAATTTTAACTGAACTTTTAGGAGGAATGGTAAGGAGAGACTGGAAGATCCATTTTTCCAGTCTGTCCTCCTAGCTGGGCCCCCAGTGGGCCGTCCTGGGTCCGGGCAGTTGGTGCAATGAAGTGTCAGGCCCTTCCTCCTTGAAGTGAGATCCAGGATATGGTCCTCAGAAGAGGCACAGGCTCCTTCCTAGAGAAACAGGAAGGCTGCAGAGAATCAGTCCTTCTCTCCGACAGGGCCTGAGATTCCTGGGGGGATTGTGCTCACAGTCACTTCCTTCAGCCCACCAAAGAGTTTAGAGCCGGTAAGGGGTCTGTCTCCTTCCTGGTGAGCTGTTCAGGAATCAAGAGTTCAAGGAGGATGGGACCAGCCCCGAAACCGAACATCTCCCAATCTAGAGAGACAATGACAATTTGTGACCTGCAGAATACAAGCATTGTCCTGGGGGCAAGAATCCCCTTCTAAAGCTCTATGATCAATGACTTAGATATTCTCAACCCCCGCCCCCCCTCCCCGCCCCGGGTGCACAATCTCTCAGCCCCCTGGGGATGGGAAGGAGCTCATTTGCACAGAACGTGCACCTGTTCATTGATCCTCACCTGCCTCCTTCCCCCACAGCATGTCAACTTCTGGCTAGTGTCCAGGGTGTCCCAGGAGAGAGCCAGAGCCATTAGGAGCAGCACAGCCCTGCTCAGATTCACCATCACCCTCCCTGAGTTTGACATAAGTGATCTCTGACCCCAGGTGTAGGCAGGCTGGCTCCAATGGGCTGTAGGCTCTGCTGTGCACGGGCTGTGGGTTAGGAGTGTTGCCCTTCGGGAGGTGAGTCAGAGCAGGGAATGAGCTAGGCTTCAGTCAAGTTTTTTTTTAAAGGAGAAGCTACTTGACAGGGAGGGATTCAGACAGCAGGATACTGGAGGTGGGGGAACGGAAATAGCTCCGTACTGAGCAGTCTCGCTCTTCTCTGCAGGTGTTATGGCCAAGGCTGCTGGAGTATGTGGTGCCAGCTCAGTACACGGGTACTTTGAAGCTTCTTTGCAGATGCCTGAGGGAACTGGCTGAGAAAAAGCAGCGGGAAGGAGAAGCAGCTGCTTGCCTCGACTACAGTGGATGAGGTTTATAAGAGAAACTCTTTCATTTCTTCTCTCCAGGCACTATGAAATGAACAGGTTCAGTCTGCTCCAGTTCTCTCATCTGCAATCAGGAGGCTAAAATGAATGAGGGATGGTCTTGTGATTACAACACGGCCATGGGAGGGAGCTAGGAAATGTGGGTTCTGTTCCCAGCTCGCCATGAAAATTCTGATGTGACCTTGGGGAAATCACTTGATCTTTCTTTCTCAGCTTCCCCACTTGTGAAATGAAGGAGTAATTAATGCCAACCTCACAGAGGTGCTGTGAGGCAAAATTCATTCATGTTTGTGAAGCATTTTGAGATGCTCAGAATGAAAGCACTATGGAAAGGAGGTGTATGTAATCAAAGGGTGTCATGTAAAGCCTTTACTGGATGCCTGTGCCACACTGCTCCTCATCATCATTGTACAGTGACTGGATGGATAATATCTAAAGCATTATGGTTGTCTACTGAAATTGATGCTTTGAAGGTCTGTGAATTGGGGCTGGTCACCAGAAAGGTGATAAAGAAGTTTCTTTCAGGCAGGAGATGCCTGAATGGCTGTATGTAGACTGAGTAATTATTCACAGTGGATGCTAATCAATAGAGCAAAATTCTAATCAAGTGATTGCAAAGTCTCCAGAGGAGATTCAATACACGAAAAACAAACAAACAATAGGGGGTACCGTGTTTAGAAGTGAAGAGAATGGATGCTTGGAACTGAATCTGGAGGTCCAGAGGTATCCTGCACCAGGTATCCTTCTCCTATTGGGTGAACTGCTAGCTGGCTTGTCTTATGAATGGAGGATCACATGTAGTCTGGGTGTTTCATGCTGGGAGAGAGAGATTTGGGGGAGCCATCCTTTGTGAGACAGGGGAATGTTTGGTTATTTAAGTTGAAGCTCTAGAAGTGTGTTAGGATTTTATTTTTATGTAACCATTTGTTTACATTAATTTTTCTTGCTGCTTCTCAAATCTCTGATCTTGGTGAATTAAACTCTACTTGTTTTCACTGTCAATGTATCGAAGTGTGTGAAATGGAGCGGTGATGCTGAGGTGAAACTGGTAAGGTGGTGTGTAGCAAACCTCTGAATTCTGTGAGTGTCCAGTGGAACAGGGGCTGGACATTCTGGGGATGCACAGAGGGCTGGGCAGTTGGAGGGTACCGATTGCTTATCTGTAGAAGGACAGTGGATCCTGGATGGGGTGAGAAGGGTGTGCTTGTGTTTCCTGTGACTAGCAGAGTCAGGAGCTGACACTTGGCAGGCACAGAGAAGGCTTCCTCATGGTAAGGGCAGGTGGTGGTGAGGTCCCTCACAACCCTGGGTACCCTCGGGAGGTGTCATAAAGGGTCCATAGCACTTCAGAGAATGCCTGGTCCTTTGTAGTCCAGGGCCCTTTGTTCAAAGTTGACTAGACCCATCTTCCATCCACTCTAAAATCACTCCTCAATGGTCAGATGTCTTGGCTCCATCTCATTCTCTAACTCACTGTCCATCTGGGTTTGGGGACTGAGAGGAATCCTCAGGCAAAGGTTCAAGAAGAACAGGCAGAGGAAGTCTGGGTTGTTGATATTTATAGTTCTCAAGAGGGAAATCTTCCCAGGACACCTGAATATTGGAAAGTTTAGAACAGAGAACAAAGAAGCAAAACAAACAAACAAAAACCCAAACAAACCCCACAACATCCCCAAAATTCTTGCAATTAGCCATCTGCTTTAACTCTGGTTTTACACTCAGTTCCTAAGCACATCTCTGGAGATGATAGACGACCATGCCTGTGTTAGTTCTGTTGGTTTTTGTTTATTTCAGGACCCTATTTTCAGAAAACTGCAGGGAGCCAACAGAAGTCTCCCAAGATTCCCTCAGTGTAGCCCATCTATCAGAGCTTATATAAAAAATGATTACAGAAACCACCACTGAAACAACGGATCTCTTATTAACTAGGGGGAATTGGAATGGGATGAACCAAGGGAATGGGGGGGAACGATTAATACTGAACAGATTCAACCACACACTCTTTCACACAGGAATTACGATGGGATGAGTGATAACTGGTCTCTGTAGACCCTGTCCAGAAGCTGCTGTTGAGACCAAGAACACCGACCTCCCGGACCATGATCACCACTGGAACCGCTGCCACAGCGGAGGGTGGGGATGGACGACGATGCATCAGGTGAGAGGCCTAACTAGCTTCCCACCCTGACCCCCTTTGCGACGTCCTGTCTGCGAGTGTGAGCCCTAATCACTCCAGGTAAAACCCCGTGAAGGTAGGTATGCTTCCCTTAAAATTACAGACATACCCCAACAATAAACCAGACCTTTTCCCTTTAGAGGTGAGCCCTTGTCTAGGCGGATAACGGGGTCTGACTGCTTCCCAAGGTCTGAAGCAAGCAGCAACCTCCTCTCAGCCTCTCTCCCCATCCCCCATTGCCTAGCAACGGGCCACTAGATTTCCCGCCTCTTCGTTCCTGAAGGGAACGAGAAGGCTGTCCAACATGGCGGATGACTTGTCCTTTTACAAACACAAAATGGCGGACCATCATAAACACCATTACCAAGTATCCGCTCATAATTTGAATAGGTGGAACTCACACCTGGAGCAGCCAGAGAAGCCTTGAGTTGAGCCGGCAGATGGCCAGCTATGCCAGCCCCTCCAAAGAGATGGTTTGTTCTCTGGTAAGGCTTAGTTTCTAGTTACTTTCCCTTGAAATTCTGGCTGGAGGGCTGCATAAGGCTTCTCTCAAGGCTTCATTACTTTATATTCTATTCTGCATGTAAAATTTGTTTGTACTTATTCGCTGCTCTTTTGCCCCCCGCCCTTCCAATATTTGCTTGGACAAGCTGCTTGTCTGTACTGCATTGTTGGTTCTCTGGCTGGGCTAGATGATAGGATGTTTCTGCAACATGGTGCTTGGACTTGGCTCAGTTGTTCCTTCCTGAGTGTTGCTGAGCTGCGTCTGTACTGAGAGGCACGTTGTGTTCCTGATATCTCAGTGCTGGTCTCTTTCTTTCAGAGCTTCCTGTATAAGGCGCTAGGAATGTCCTTAGCAGCTTGTGAGGACCTGGTCTGTGTGAAATCACAAATTCATACACTTCTGAATTCATACAGACAACAGATTATATGGAAGCCCCTGAGAGACAGGTGAGGACTCTGTCCCTCCCACTCTTTACCAAGTAATTCCTGAATGCTCCCTGTGGGGCTCTGCTCTGAGTTGGCCTGGGACAGATGCCATTTTGTTTCCTATCCTCTTCATTGCTATTTCACTCAGCCCCCGCTCCCCATGTGTCTCAGGCCTGATTTTCACTTTACGCCACTTCAGGTGAAATGAGTGCACTCGTGGGATCTATCAGACACCTGGTTCGATCCTAACCCGTATTTTTCTTGGGTGACAGGGAGTCATTTCCATCCTCACAGTCTGTGCTGAGAGCCACTTGGACCTCACCTTGAATGCACTTCAGGAGTTGGGGGCTGCAGTGAGTAAGGTTAAGATTTCTGGGTTCATCGGCCGCCTGAAGGTAAAGGAGCCAGGGGGTTCTCTCAAACTTCCTCTTCCTCTAAAGCAGGGGCAGCAGCCCCATGGTAGTGTCGGCTCTGCTCAGCTAGCATTGTCCCCCAATGTACACGTTCTACGTGATGCCTGCAGTTAAGCAGAGAGGAGCACAATCTGGAGCTTAGGGGTTCCCAAATGATTATCGTCTGTCTCATGGCTTGAGCGCCCCTCCCATGCACAATGTGTGGGAGCTACATCAGTCGCTTGCATGGAAAAGCTTTGAAGGTATTTGTAGCTGTTTTTTATTCCAGGTTAGTACCCGGAAATGAGGAGGTCTTGCAAGCGGCATGTGGCTAACCAACCCGCTTTAGGTAAACCACCAGTGGTCTACGGATGACAATTAGGGAACCTCTGATTTAGAGCAGTGGTTCTCAACCTTTCCAGATTAGTGTCCCCCTTTCAGCAGTCTGATTTGTCTTGTGTTCCCCAAATTTCACCTCACTTAAAAACTACTTGCTTACAAAATCAGGCATAAAGTTGTCATAGCACATTATTCCTGAAAAAAAGGCTGCTTATTTTCCCATTTTTACCCTCGAATTAGAAAATAAATCAACTGGAATCGAAATATTGCACCTGCATTTCAGTGGGCAGTATATAGAGTAGTCTAAAGAAGCCATTGTATGAAATTTGAGTTAGTAAATTTGCAATTGCTTTCTTTGCAGTTTGCTGTAAAACTAGGCAAATATCTAGATGAGTTGATATACCCCCTGGAACACCTCTGCAGACCCTCAGGGGTACACAAGTACCCCTGGTTGAACACCACTGATCTAGAGGATAGAGCAGGAGACTAGGCCTCCTGGCTTCGATTGCTGGCTGTGCCATTTACTCTCTGTGCAGCCTTAGGCAAAACATTTAGCACCTGATCTTGTACCCACCAGTGTCAGTGACTAAGCTCCTGTGTACTTCACTGCTGTGGGTTCAGCCTTTTCGGCTCTCTGTGTCAGAGCTACCCAGTGGGAATGATGGAGATACTAATCTCCCTATCTCACACAGTTATTATATTGCTTACATACTTTTTTGCAAGTGGTTTGAGATCTTTGGCTGAAAAGAATTTTGCAAGTGCGAGCTGATATTGCTGCTGTGAGCAATTTCTTGGTCAGCAGCGGATCAGAATTCCAAGTCCAAATGAATCTGAAGTGACATTGTCCCTAGTGACGTTTCCGATTGTCTAGGACTACCACCATGGGACAAGAGGCAAGACTCGCAGCACCCTGATGCTGACATACAGCAACGTGGCTGTCCATGCTCCAAAAGAGCAGCTTCTATCCTGAGTAGAGGCAGACATCACAGGGAATGTCCTTCACCATTACAGAACCAGTTATCAGGTAAGAGCTTTTGCGTGACAACTGTGAGGGGCATTACCCTGAAGTTATAGCATTGCCTCTGAGTTTACAGAGAGAGGGCTTGTATTTTCTAAAACTCTCCTTTGAGCAATAATTTGTCACATAACTGAAATTTAAAACTGTAATGGATGGAGCATGAGCTGTCACTTGTTGTTTCATTTTTGTTGCTCTTCTTTGTATTTTCTCTAGTTTTTCTATATTCTTCTGAAATTTTGTCGACCCACAGCTACACAGTAATTCAGATGCAGCCACACTCAGGCTATTCAGAATAACACTCTAACTCCCCTAATATGTATGTGTATCTAGCTCTATCTTTTGCTAGCCAAGAGAGAATGGTGCTAACTTGTATTTAGTTTATTTGCTGTCACTCTGTTTCTTGGACTCACTACTTCCCTTACCTCTTCTCTGTTGTCTTGTTTGTCTGTGTGCTCATTATTTCTGTTCCCTAGGTGTCTGACTGCTGGTACTGACTCTCCTCTCCGTGCAAAATCGCCATGTCACTTTGCCATTCAATTCTGCCCTGTCTAAGTGAGTCTCTCATTTAGCCATTGTCAAAAAAGTTGAACCAAACGGATATCTTCCAGGAGTTCACAAATGCAAATATTCCGTAGGATGGCCCCTGATCTTGACCTCTGCAAAACACCCCCTCTGGATACATTTCCTGCCTTTTGGAAGATTTAACAATCATGATTTCTTTCTGCTCCATATTCGCCAGCCAGGCCATTTTGAGGATGTGTGTTATGTGGGACTATAGACATTGCTAATAGCTGTATTGCATTTTGTTTTTCAGGTGCTGGGCATCGCTGTTACAAACAAGGTAAATTCTAAATAATCTGCCCACAGATCTTTGCCTTTTCTATACCCAAGTTGCTTGTTTAAATTGCTCAGAGCTTGATTTCCTTGCTACATCAAGCAGGAGTCCTGGCTGCTCTGGTGTAAGTGGCCCTGGATTTCTTTCATGAACCTGGGTTTTCTCTTCTTCTGAGGTGGGTGCAGACCTGGGGTCCTCTGCCTTCTGGGACACCTCTCTCCTCTCCTGAGGGTATGTCTACACTACGGAATAAGGTCGAATTTATAGAAGTCGGTTTTTTAGAAATCGGTTTTATATATTCGAGTGTGTGTGTCCCCACAGAAAATGCTCTAAGTGCATTATGTGCATTAACTCAGCGGAGCGCTTCCACAGTACCGAGGCTAGAGTCAACTTCCAGAGTGTTGCACTGTGGGTAGCTATCCCACAGTTCCCGCAGTCTCCGCTGCCCATTGGAATTCTGGGTTGAGATCCCAATGCCTGATGGGGCTAAAACAGTGTCGCGGGTGGTTCTGGGTACATATCGTCAGGCCCCCGTTCCCTCCCTCCCTCCGTGATAGCAAGGGCAGACAATCATTTCGCGCCTTTTTTCATGAGTTACCTGTGCAGACGCCATACCACGGCAAGCATGGAGCCCGCTCACCCTATGTCTCCTGGGTGCTGGCAGACGCAGTACGGCTTTGCTACACAGTAGCAGCAACCCCTTCCCTTGTGGCAGCAGACGGTGCAATAGCACTGGTAACCCTCATTGTCATGTCCAAGGTGCTCCTGGCCACGTTGGCCGGGAGCGCCTGGACAGACATGGGCGCAGGGACTAAATTTGGAGTGACTTGACCAGGTCATTCTCTTTAGTCCTGCAGTCAGTCCTATTGAACCGTCTTATGGTGAGCAGGCAGGCGATACGGATTGCTAGCAGTCGTACTGTACCATCTTCTGCCAGGCAGGCAAGAGATGAGGATTGCTAGCAGTCGTATTCTACCATCTTCTGCCAGGCAGGCAAGAGATGAGGATGGCTAGCAGTTTTACTGTTCCATCTTCTGCCGAGCAGCCATGAGATGTGGATAGCATGCAGTCCTTCTGCACCATCTGCTGCCAGCCAAAGATGTAAAAGATAGATGGAGTGGATCAAAACAAGAAATAGACCAGATTTGTTTTGTACTCATTTGCTTCCCCCCCTCCCCTGTCTAGGGGACTCATTCCTCTAGGTCACACTGCAGTCACTCACAGAGAAGGTGCAGCGAGGTAAATCTAGCCATGTATCAATCAGAGGCCAGGCTAACCTCCTTGTTCCAATAACAACGATAACTTAGGTGCACCATTTCTTATTGGAACCCTCCATGAAGTCCTGCCTGAAATACTCCTTGATGTAAAGACACCCCCTTTGTTGATTTTAGCTCCCTGAAGCCAGCCCTGTAAGCCATGTCGTCAGTCACCCCTGCCTCCGTCAGAGCAACGGCAGACAATCGTTCCGCGCCTTTTTTCTGTGCGGACGCCATACCAAGGCAAGCATGGAGGCCGCTCAGCTCACTTTGGCAATTAGGAGCACATTAAACACCACACGCATTATCTGGAACCTGGCAAAGCGATACCGGGCGAGGAGGCGACGTCAGCGCGGTCACGTGAGTGATCAGGACATGGACACAGATTTCTCTGAAAGCATGGGCCCTGACAATGCATGCATCATGGTGCTAATGGGGCAGGTTCATGCTGTGGAACGCCGATTCTGGGCTCGGGAAACAAGCACAGACTGGTGGGACCGCATAGTGTTGCAGGTCTGGGACGATTCCCAGTGGCTGCGAAACTTTCGCATGCGTAAGGGCACTTTCATGGAACTTTGTGACTTGCTTTCCCCTGCCCTGAAGCGCATGAATACCAAGATGAGAGCAGCCCTCACAGTTGAGAAGCGAGTGGTGATAGCCCTGTGGAAGCTTGCAATGCCAGACAGCTACCGGTCAGTTGGGAATCAATTTGGAGTGGGCAAATCTACTGTGGGGGGCTGCTGTGATGCAAGTAGCCCACGCAATCAAAGATCTGCTGATATCAAGGGTAGTGACCCTGGGAAATGTGCAGGTCATAGTGGATGGCTTTGCTGCAATGGGATTCCCTAACTTTGCTGCAATGGGATTCCCTAACTGTGGTGGGGCCATAGACGGAACCCATATCCCTATCTTGGCACCGGAGCACCAAGCCGCCGAGTACATAAACCGCAAGGGGTACTTTTCGATAGTGCTGCAAGCTCTGGTGGATCACAAGGGACGTTTCACCAACATCAATGTGGGATGGCCGGGAAAGGTGCATGACGCTCACATCTTCAGGAACTCTGGTCTGTTTCAAAAGCTGCAGGAAGGGACGTTATTCCCAGACCAGAAAATAACTGTTGGGGATGTTGAAATGCCTATAGTTATCCTTGGGGACCCAGCCTACCCCTTAATGCCATGGCTCATGAAGCCGTACACAGGCAGCCTGGACAGTAGTCAGGAGCTGTTCAACTACAGGCTGAGCAAGTGCAGAATGGTGGTAGAATGTGCATTTGGACGTTTAAAGGCGCGCTGGCGCAGTTTACTGACTCGCTTAGAGCTCAGCAAAACCAATATTCCCACTGTTATTACTGCTTGTGTGTGCTCCACAATATCTGTGAGAGTAAGGGGGAGACGTTTATGGTGGGGTGGGAGGTTGAGACAAATCACCTGGCTGCTGGTTACACGCAGCCAGACACCAGGGCGGTTAGAAGAGCACAGGAGGGCGCGGTACGCATCAGAGAAGCTTTGAAAACCAGTTTCATGACTGGCCAGGCTACGGTGTGAAAGTTCTCTTTGTTTCTCCTTGATGAAAGCCCCCGCCCCTTGGTTCACTCTACTTCCCTGTAAGCTAACCACCCACCCCTCCTCCCTTCAATCACCACTTGCAGAGGCAATAAAGTCATTGTTGCTTCACATTCATGCATTCTTTATTCATTCATCACACAAATAGGGGGATGACTACCAAGGTAGCCCAGGAGGGGTGATGGAGGAGGAAAGGAAAATGCCACACAGCACTTTAAGCACAGCACTTTAAAAGTTTACAACTTTAAAATTTATTGAATGACAGCCTTCTTTTTTTTGGGCAATCCTCTGTGGTGGAGTGGCTGGTTGGCCGGAGGCCCCCCCACCGCGTTCTTGGGCGTCTGGGTGTGGAGGCTATGGAACTTGGGGAGGAGGGCGGTTGGTTACACAGGGGCTGTAGTGGCAGTCTGTGCTCCAGCTGCCTTTGCTGCAGCTCAACCATACACTGGAGCATACTGGTTTGGTCCTCCAGCAGCCTCAGCATTGAATCCTGCCTCCTCTCATCACGCTGCCGCCACATTTGAGCTTCAGCCCTCTCTTCAGCCCGCCACTTACTCTCTTCAGCCCACCACCTCTCCTCCCGGTCATTTTGTGCTTTCCTGCACTCTGACATTATTTGCCTCCACGCATTCGTCTGTGCTCTGTCAGTGTGGGAGGACAGCATGAGCTCGGAGAACATTTCATAGCGAGTGCGTTTTTTTTTCTTCCTAAGCTTCACTAGCCTCTGGGAAGGAGAAGATCCTGTGATCATTGAAACACATGCAGCTGGTGGAGAAAAAAAAAAGGGACAGCGGTATTTAAAAAGACACATTTTATAAAACAGTGGCTACACTCTTTCAGGGTAATCCTTGCTGTTAACATTACATACATAGCACATGTGCTTTCGTTACAAGGTCGCATTTTGCCTCCCCCCACCGCGCGGCTACCTCCTCAACCTTCCCCCCTCCCTGTGGCTAACAGCGGGGAACATTTCTGTTTAGCCACAGGCAAACAGCCCAGCAGGAATGGGCTCCTCTGAGTGTCCCCTGAAGAAAAACACTCTATTTGAACCAGGTGACCATGAATTATATCTACTCTCCTGAGGATAACACAGAGAGATAAAGAACGGATGTTGTTTGAATGCCAGCAAACATAAACTGCAATGCTTTGTTCTACAATGATTCCCAAGTACGTGTTACTGGCCTGGAGTGGTAAAGTGTCCTACCATGAAGGACGCAATAAGGCTGCCCTCCCCAGAAACCTTTTGCAAAGGCTTTAGGAGTACATCTAGGAGAACCGCGAATGCCAGGGCAAAGTAATCCTTTCACATGCTTGCTTTTAAACCATGTATAGTATTTTAAAAGGTACACTCACCAGAGGTCCCTTCTCCGCCTGCTGGGTCCAGGAGGCAGCCTTGGGTGAGTTCGGGGGGTACTGGCTCCAGGTCCAGGGTGAGAAACAGTTCCTGGCTGTTGGGAAAACAGGTTTCTCCGCTTGCTTGCTGTGAGCTATCTACAACCTCATCATCATCATCATCATCTTCTTCGTCCCCAAAACCTGGTTCCGTATTGCCTCCATCTCCATTGAAGGAGTCAAACAACACGGCTGGGGTAGTGGTGGCTGAACCCCCTAAAATGGCATGCAGCTCATCATAGAAGCGGCATGTTTGGGGCTCTGACCTGGAGAGGCCGTTCGCCTCTCTGGTTTTCTGGTAGGCTTGCCTCAGCTCCTTCAGTTTCACACGGCACTGCTTCGGGTCCCTGTTATGGCCTCTGTCCTTCATGCCCTGGGAGATTTTGACAAAGGTTTTGGCATTTCGAAAACTGGAACGGAGTTCTGATAGCACGGATTCCTCTCCCCAAACAGCGATCAGATCCCGTACCTCCCGTTCGGTCCATGCTGGAGCTCTTTTGCGATTCTGGGACTCCATCGTGGTCACCTGTGTTGATGAGCTCTGCATGGTCACCTGCAGCTTGCCACGCTGGCCAAACAGGAAATGAGATTCAAAAGTTCGCGGTTCTTTTCCTGTCTACCTGGCCAGTGCATCTGAGTTGAGAGTGCTGTCCAGAGCAGTCACAATGGGCACTCTGGGATAGCTCCCGGAGGCCAATACCATCGAATTGTATCCACAGTACCCCAAATTCGAGCCGGCAAGGTCGATTTAAGCGCTAATCCACTTGTCAGGGGTGGAGTAAGGATATCAATTTTAAGAGCCCTTTAAGTCGAAATAAAGGGCTTCATTGTGTGGACGGGTGCAGGTTTACATCGATTTAACGCTGCTAAATTCGACCTAAAGTCCTAGTGTAGACCAGGGCTGAGGCTAGATTTAATTCCTGATCTTTATCTTCTGGACTCTGGTTCTTCTCTCCGTTTCTCATCCACATCCTCTTGTTTCTCCTTCTGGATTATGTAGGACATGTACCTAAAATTAACCTTCATCCAGAATGTCATGGAGATTAGCTGTGCCATTTTGGAGACCAGAGACTCCCAGAAGTTCGAATTCTCTTACAAACTGGAGCTCCTTGGCTACATGCTGGTCAGTGATGAGGAGCTTTGAGGACTGAAGTACAAAGGAGTTTGTTGTAATGTCATAAGACTGGGTTTCCAGGTAGATGTTGTTTTATCCATTGGCTGTGACTGTACCACTGCAGTCTCATAAGCTACCTGCATGGAACCCAGAATGCTGCTGGGTCCACTCTGAGCTTGGCAGGGATGCCGACCTATTGTGGGCTGTAAGTGGCAGGAATGGCTTGTGTCTGGGGAGTTATCTTTCTGTATAGCCTGCAGATGGCCCTATGGTCCATTTCTGAGGGAGAGAGCCTGCCGAGCACAGTGTCTGTTTATTACAGGTCTGGCATATGGCCCTGTTTCAGGGTGTGAGTGGAAGGCCTCTCTGCCTTTCAAGTCCAGTTTGCTACAAGGCAATTCTTGCCATTGGACATCTGAGGTAGGCTATTTTCTGCCATATTTCCTGGCACTGTGACATCATCCTCTTTGCTAATTCATGAGTGTCAGGTTGGGAGCAGTCTGATGCCTGCCGGGTTTGGCTCACATGCTGCTCACCAGCAGAACTTTAGTTCTTGAGGGTTTGAATGTGTCCATTTGGAGGTTTGTGCTTGAAAGACACAAACTTGGAGGTTGTGGGGCATGCAGTCCAATGCAGGAGAGTTCAGATGGGGAGGGAGTTGTCTGGCTAGCTGGCAGGGGGAAGGAAGCTTGTGGGTTTCTCTAAAAAGGGGACTTGAAGCTTTAGCTTTACTTCTCGATGAGCCAATACTTAATAGAGGTGCAAAGAGGTGCTCAGCTGCAAAGTGAAGTGTTGTTTGCATGTGGGGTATTAGATTGGGACAATCTTCAGTCATTGGACCCATTTCTTTTACTTGGAAGTGGTACTGAGTCTAATGCATGACTTTTCTCTCTCTCTCTTTCTTCTGCCAGCAAACTCAAACCATCTTTGATCTTGGAAGAAAACTGTGAGCTCCTTGATCAGTGTTTGAAAAGTTTGTTTCCCCTCCCTCCCTTGGAGAAGATGATGAAAGAGGAAGGCGAGACAGTAAAGGATGCTCTGCCTATACAGGTACGTGACAACAATTCTCCGCAGGCACCATCCACTGTATTTCTGCCCAGCAGGCACTGGGTGATGGCAGTCACACATGGCCTCCCTGGCAAGGTTATGGTTAGCTTTCCCCAGCCCCAACACACATTATCTGTGCTGAGCCTCACTCCTTCTCTTCTGGTTTCAGTCACTGTACGTAGAGTCCTTGAAAGCCCTTGGCAAGCTAATGAAGACTTTGCTGGAGGAAGAACCAACCACACACTGGTTCCAGGAAATGTTTCAAGTGAGTAGACCATTGAACCGTGGTGGAGATTGTTTCTTGTGTTACAGCAGGGAAGAGTCAGAGATTTAGGGGGTCAAGCTTCAGTTGTGGAGGGATTTTCCACAATGGAGTGAATTTTAGGGAGAAAGCACCAAATTCTTCCTGGGATAAGCGGGCATATGCCCCATTGAAATCCACGAAGCTATGCCATTTTATGCCAGGGCTGGATTGGGACCAACTTCTTACAATGTAGTTGACACTACTTGGACTGGCAAGAAAATCACCACTGCAGTAGACAAATCCAAGAGAACCAATTGAAACTGATCACTTCTTCGAAGAGAAATTTATTCATACTGAGTCACGCCCTGTGTATGGAAACTCATTCAGAGGAGACTTCCTGTTCCTCAGACATGAACAGAATATCTTGAAGAGCTGAGGGGTGGGGAGTTTGATGCACCTTCAGTACAAAAATGAAGTCATAAAAGGAGCTGGGCTGGGGGGACTTCTCTGCTCTTCTTCAAATTAATAAAAAGAAATGCTCCTCTCTGTCATTTGGCCACTCCACGTGGGAGAAGTTGCCCAGGAAACAGAACACAGCAGCAGACATCGAACAGCATGCAATGTGGTAGACCACTCCCATCAGACAGTCAACAGAAGACATCACCTACACAGGCCTAGATTCATCTCTCATGTAACTCCTTTGGCTTCAATCACCAGAGGTGAATCTGGTCGCTGGGACTTGAATATCTAAGGTGCTCTTCCATTAAACATGTAATTCCTTTGCTCCATGGAGGTCAGATGCTTTGGAGAGGGATTTTAGTGACAATTAAACCTGTTTAAGAGGAACGTTTGGGAGGGATTTTCTGGTACTAACTCTGTCCAATCCCGTGCTCTACCAACAGCTACTAGAGGCATCCTTCAGTTCAGCGAAGGAGTGGGAGAGAGAAAGGGCCTTGCAGGCCACCATCCAGCTGCTGACTGCCTATCAAGAGACAGTTCATAGCACAGTGACTGTAGCTTTCCTCTTCCTTGAGCTGACTTCCCTGCTTATATCCGATCTGACACTCAATGCAAATGCATGAAAAATACTTCCAGGGCAACAGCTGGGATCTCAAGGTGACTAAGATCCCTCTGCTTCCATAAGAGAGATTTACACAACAATGCTGTGACCACACTCCAGGCAGACTGCAAGAAGTAGAGGGCAGACAATCCCCCAAACTGATGGCTTGTTCTAGAATTAGATTCACCAAGTCAACAGCAGAGGAGCTTGCACCCTAGTTAACAAGATGCCAAAAATGGTCCCTTTTTGGCATTCCAGATCTTGGCTCCCATGTAAACAGCCCAGTCTAATATGGTGAATCAGGTATTCAGTAACCCCGCACTATATGTGAGGTTCACCGATCATAAAGGACCAGATGCTTATGCCCAGGTCAATGTGAATCTCAGCTCTTTCCTAAATATCATGCTGTCAGCCAATCCTTAATAACTAAATCTAAGACTTATTGTTAAAAGAGAATTGCAAATGGTTAAAAGATCAATATCCCTACAAGTGACTTTCAGTGTTCAGAGTTCAGGATCACAACCGTGATGGAATAAACTACTGGCTTGTACAAGTCTCTCTGGAATCATCCCAACAGATCAGAATCCAAAGGCAGCTGAGATGTAAAGTCTCTTAGATTTTTCCATGCATTTTCCCAGGTTCTTCCAAATGATGATTTGGAAGCTCTCTGTCCTATGGCTTACACTTTCCCTGTTCAAAGTTTAAGGAGACTAGAGATGACAGGATCAGGCCCAAGCCTTCTCTTTTCTCGCTATTCTAGCAGGCTGACAAGCCTACCTCACAGAAATTGTCACAGCAGGATCTTCCCCCGAGAGAGAATAGGCAATGCAGATCGCCTGTTGTACATTGCTTTGAAGCTAATCTTCTATTTCCTGTGCATAAACACTAAATTAGTTATACTCATTCACATAAGGTGATTAGTCGTTCTTCCATTGTAACACAGATAGTTAAGATGAAGACAATGTAGAAATTATTAGTTTCCTGCAGTATCTTACTACTTTGATGTTAAGGTTAACTGAACACCCTGCACACACAATTAAGACATGAAAGGGAATTAGCATCTATAAGCTAATTTGGTTACATTGTGAATCTTCTAACCGCATATAGATCAACACCACAAATACACGTAGCATCTATTGTTCGTTTTTGAATGACTTGATTGCTAGTCTAATACATCTCTTTGAAATTCACATGCAAATGAACTGTCTTGATACAGTAGAAGTGCCTCTTAAGTTCTTATGGGTCATACACAGATTGCCTGGTCTGCCAGTGTCACAAATTCATTCTTGGTTCTTATGTTCCCATGGTGCGAAAGGTGAATTTCTATTTAATCGGCTAAGAACATAAAACATAAGAATGGCTAACCTGCCTCTCACAAAAGAATGGTTCATCTAGCCCAGTATCCTGTCTTCTGACAGTGGTGGGTGCCAGATGCTTCAGAGGGAATGAACAGAACAAGGCAATTGTGGAGTAAACCATCCCCTGTTGGACAGTCCCAGCCCCAGCTTCTGGCAGACCCGAGGTTTAGAGATGCCCAGATCATGGGGTTGCATCCCAGACCATGTTAGCTAATAGCCATTGGTAGACCTATCCTCCGTGAACTCATCTAATTCTTTTTTGAACCCAGTGATACTTTTGGCCTTCACAACATCTCCCTGGCAATGAATCCCACAGGTTGACTGCATTGTGTGAAGAAATGCTGCCTTTTGTTTGTTTTTTAAACCTGCTGCCTATGAATTTCATTGGGTGACCCCTTATTTAGCCCTTCACCAAACACAAGAACAACACTTCCTTATTGACTTTCTCTACACCAGTCATGATTTTATAGCCCTCTGTTATATTCACTTTTAGTTGTCTCTTTTCCAAGCTGAAACGTCCCTCTTTTCAATGTCTCCTCATATGAGAAGTTGTCCCAGATACCTAATAATTTGTTCCTCTTCTCTGTATTTCTTCCAATTCTAACACATCTTTTTTGAGATGAGATGACCAAAACTGCAGACAGTATTCAAGGTGTGGGGGTACTGTAGATTTATGTAGGGTGGTTTTTTTTTTTTTTTTTTTGACTGCATGTTGAGCAGATGCTTTCAGAGAACTGTACACAATGACTCTGAGGACTTTTTCTTGAGTGATAACAGCTAATTTAGACCCCATCTGTTTGTATGTACAATTGGGATTGTTTTCTGATGTGCATTACCCAGTACAGTACAGGAATTGGAGGCACAATGTTACCAGATGTGCCCATTACTTTGGGGTAGGTTCATTGATTAGGGTTACTCTTCTGGGGGCGGGCACGTTCTGTACTTCTATTAATGTGCTGCTTATGTCACTTGTGTGTTCACGTGGCACTCTACTTCTCCCTTCTGCAAGTGCCCTCCCAATGGAGCTACCCTGCAGGACCTCGGTTCCCCAGGGCCGGGTTCCTTCAGCCCTGGAACTAGATGAACATGCGTGTGCACACGCACGCTAGCAGAGCAAGTCTGAGTGGACCAGGTCAATCAGCACTCTCCAGCTGATCCCCCTCATATGTCCCTGTACTCAACGGGCTGGGTTAAGGAGCACTTTCAAGCTAGTACTCTTATGCGCCCCTGGTCTCAAGAGGCTGGGTTGAGCAGCAATTTCAGCTGCTCCCCTCTTATGTGCCCCAAGGTTAGCATGTCCTATAACAGTTTCACGTTACACCTGTACTGGTAGTAACACACTTGATGAGCAAACCCCACAGTATTTTTGGGCACTACAGGGATCTTTAGCTTAGGTAAAAGAAGCATTGCTGCAGAATAAATAAGGGAAGCTAAAAACACAAAAGAGTATAAAATTCAGAGAGGGAGGGCAACCAGCTGAACCATAAATGTTATTTATTGAATAATAGTGAAAACTACAGAAGGGGGGCTAAACAAACAACAGTTACATTGTAAAGGTTAATACCTGGGGTAGAAAAGAAAACAGAGCGGGAGGGATCTCACCCACTCCACGACCCTTGAACTGGTCGGGGTTCCCAGGTGATGGTGGTAGCTCAGGGTCCTGAGTGCTGGAGACAGGCAGAGCCTCCAGCACAATCAGTCAGGAGATGGAATCCCAGTGGAACTGATGCAGAGCTTGGGTCTATACATCAGAACCCTTACTTGGGCATAGGTAGGGGGTTTTGTAGAGAAAATACAAGGGTTCCAGGGAGAATACTAGATTTGTTTATGGGTAAACTGATGACTCAGGGGTTTTCTTTAGGCTAGACAATAGGAGCTGATTGCTCTTGGCTATGGATGGTGTTTTCTTCCAGGGAGCTCACACAGCAACTAGGCTGCTTCAGTATTTGGGAATATTAATTCAAGATTTATTACTACAATTGGTCTGATAATTGCTGAGCTGGGTGTGTGCAGGAGTAGGTTCATTAGCATCTGGAGCAGGGATTCCTATGATGCAGTGCATTCCTGCTTTTCTGGTCCCAGAGTTCAGTGCGGTTCTCTGTTCCTCATTCTTTATGCCAATCCCTGTCCCATCTTTCATGCAGATGAGGCTCAGGGAGTTGTCTCTGTTCTTCATTCTGTATGCAAATGGAGATGGCTTAATCTTGTCACCCTTGTCAGGAGGGGTCTAGGTGTGTCTCCCAATGCCCTTCATTGTTCTCTGCAAGCCTTTTCCCTGATCGGTTTTGGTTCCAACAGACTGGGGTGGGGTGTGTCCTTCATGAGTCAGACAGGCTAGATACTGCGCCCTGGTTTCCCAAAAACACAGAGATGAGTGGTATCAAGTCCCGTCCCCCCCGTCCTTCCCCCCCCCCCGCCGTTGATGGGGTGCTTGTGCTGAGCAAGTATCCCGATCACATCCTTACTCCATGATACTGGGTCTGATCTTCCATGCATTGCAGCTGCCGCATCAGTCATGGTATCCAACAAACCAGCAGAATCAGACCAATTGTTAGTATAATTTGGAAACCAATGATCACCTCAATGGGGTGAAGCATGATATTTAAAAGACCTGTTGCACTGGGGCTCCGCCTAACCAAAGTCTCCCACCGAGAGTGATGGCCTGTATTTTTACCTTAATGGCAATGAGACCCATTCCCAGTGAAATGGGGGAAACCTCCTTGTAGAGCTCAGGAGAGGCATTTAAATGTTGTACGGTCCATAGAGGCACAGTAAACTTTATATCTCAAGTAACAATGGTGGTTACATAATCAAAACAGCGATTAACATAAGGCACCATGGGTGTCCATTAATCAATACAATATTACATCTTGTCCGTCCACACACACACACACACACATATGATTTACTAACATAGACAATAACAGACCCCTCTTCCTTCATAACATTAAAGGAACAGTGAGACTTATTCCCAGATTACTCATTCATCCCAATCCTTATGGCTATTTCCAAGCAAGGGAGCAGATGCAGGTGCAATGTGAGAGATATTCATGCCCTCTAAGTGGGTTTGAACCTCCTTCAGAGAAGTCTGAGGTTGAAGAACCAAATGTTCTTGTTGATCCAATTTCAATACATGGGGTCCTGAAACTGGGGCTCTTAAATGTCAGAGGGGAGCAAGGTGTGTGATCAGAGGGTTGAAATTTAAAACTGTTTTTTGTTGTTGGCCTAATTCCCCTCTGTACAAACTGGTCTCATGAAATCCCTCCGAAATGGCCATATGCCTGTAGAATTTAAACCAAATTGCTGGCATGAGCTTGTGACAATGTGTGTCCTTTAATGAAACTACCCAGTCTGGGGGACCTTGCTGAATCAAGTAATGTCCAGCTAAAGTCCAGTTCAGTGGTTCCCAGTTTACAAGGAATCGTGTGATATTCTTGCCTGCTGGCGTGATCAGAGACAGCTGCAGTTCCTCTCTGGGTAATGGAGGCGTCTGAGTTCCAATAACAATGATGACACATAAGGGCATGGTTGTTCCGCAAACAGCAGAGGAAACCAGGGCTACCCTGCACCTTTCACCAGCCCGGAGGCTGTCACTGGGGGTGTTTGTCCCGTTCGAACTGGTAGTGATGCTGCAGGGCCAGGGGGTTGCTCCCATTCCCATAGAATCCATGCATGTGGCACAGCAATTTTGCTTCCTGGGCTTCAGCTGGCAAGCCCCTCCAGAGGCTCAGAGGGAGCCTGGACAGCATCAGACTCCAGACACGTATGAAGAGCAGGGTGCTGGTGCTCCAGTGGGATGTCATGGCTCCTGCAGGGGACTTGTGAGGGGGCAGAGAAGAGAGAAAAACTTCCCACACTCCCCGCCTATATATTGGGAGACTCTGGGATCAATATTACAGGGTGAACATGAAGCGGTGATCTATGTGAGGGTGGCCATAATAAGTCAAGGACTTTTCTGGCCTTTTCCTACCCTAACATCGGGGTACGCACTGACCAGCCCACTCGATGCATATTTTCCAACGGCTCAAAGCTGTTCCTTCTTGCTGGCCAAGAAGGGTGGCCGACAGGATGGAGAAGACAGTCTTTAGGGTCAGATGGTTTATCCTTCCATTCTTTGAGCTGTGAAGAATGAAACCATTTCCGCCTGGGTATTCCTTTTTTTTTTTCATTCAGGAATTCTATCTGACAAACACTGGGGCTGGCCTGATTCACAATAGAGCAGCGGCCCTCCCAGGGATGTGTAAAGAGCTGCTTAGCAGTGACAGAGGCAGTGTTGGTTTTCGTAGGGATGGCTTCCACCCTGGATCTTTCTAAAACAAAGTCAGTGGATTTATACACAGTTAAGAACCTTGGGCAGCTGGAAACTAAACCAAATTTCTCAGCACCTACACTGTTGCTTGCTACAGGCAATGATTCATTCTGAACTAACTCAATCAACTCACTTCCACACCCTTCAGTTACAGCAAACTGCTTGCAAAAGGTAGCATGAGGTTTTATTCCTTCAGGAGCACTTCTAGGCAACAATTCAGTTTCTCCAGAAATTTTCTCCTTTCCCTTTTCAGCTAGGGGTGGCTCTACTGAAACATCTTTCCGAGCATCTTTCGGGGTTTCAGTTGAGTCCAGAACAACTTCTGAGACAACTGACAAATCCTCAGTTGGCATAAACTGAGAGGTACCTTCTGGCTGCTCCACCGAGAGAACCCTGGAGACATTGTCTCCCGCAGCAGTTAAACTGCTTTTCTGAGGAGACCAACAGTTTGAACTTCCCTCCCCCTTGTCACAGACCACATGGCTAGTCACAGACAAACACTGGGAGATTGGGATGGCTTTTTGAACATGCAAATTACCACTGCCAAGAGAAAAACGTGGGAGACAGTTTCTCCCTCATCCTCGCTGAGCTGAACCTGTTTAGTGGTGGGTCTCCCTTCGGAGATCCTGTCCACTAGCAATTGGGCTAACATCCCTGGGTTCCCTACTGTAGCCCTCACAGTGGGTCTCCTCCTCCATATGTTGCGCTGACGTCTTGCGATCAGCTGGGGAGGCCTGTGGGGAACTGGGCACCCCTTACTGATCATCAGACTCCCAGAGCCTCCACTTAGAAGAGGGGGCAGGGATCTGGCTTTGACAGGGAGTGGGCGTCGGGGATGCACTCCATATTGCGGCAGTGGGGTGTGGGGGAGCTCCCTGCATTAACTCCATTTTCTGCATGACCTGAGACAAAGCATTAATCAGGATGCTGAGAGGCTGGCAATCATATTTTCCCATATCCTCCCCTAAATTCACCAACTCCTTCCAAATCATGTTCCTAAGGGTCTCCTTGGGTCAGCGCTGCCCAGGGTTGTGGGAGGTAGGGGAATTAGAATTGGGAGGGTGCCTGGCAGAGTGAGGACCATTATTTGTAAATGTGATTAGCCTGCACGGGCTCTGAGGTAGTCTTTTTGCTTACTTGTGTTTTTAAGACATCAGTTTCTCGCAGCAAATCTCCTGCTTGTTTGATTTTTGCCACTAGTTCACTCCAGGTTGGGGGTTCTAAATCCACCGTCCCCATGGTCAATTTTGTCTGAGAATTTAGTCCTGCATAAGTGCTCTGTACTAATTCGTGTCCCTGATACTGGAAAGTGACAATCCCATTCTCTTCTGTCTGGGGTAATGAATCAGAGAGAGCTGCCAGCATTTTCTTTCCAATTAGGCAAGCTTCTGGGGCCTCTCCTGGTTTCTGCTCTTCCATTATTTTCCGTTTCATAAGGGAAGATGGAGGCAGTAATATTTTAAGACCACTTATCATCCATTCCCGGGGTCCAGAGGCAGTCTGCTCCCAAGAATCTATGCCTAGGTCTCGAGCATCTGCATCTCAAGGAGAGGCGCATAACTGAGCCAATTGGGTTAAGTCCATGCCAGCAGCAGAGGGGTACATTTGCCAAACACAGGTCAGCCATGCAAGGGCTGTGTCACAGCTCAGTGGCCCCAGTCTCTCAGCAATAGACTTGTCTACAAGCACAGAGAATATTTTCTTCATTTCAGTTTATTTAACCAGTTCTGTTCAATGACTAGTTTAGTCAAAGTTAAGAAACCAAGTACTCGGGAAATGTAAGACAAATCAACTAGCGCTGTGAAGTTAATGAGAATGAATTAAATCCTAAAGAGGATTAAGCTACAGCGAACTAAAACCAGGTCTGAATCAGAACACACACACACACACACACAAGGATTTAATTCACTTTAACTTCGCAGCTTTCATTGATTTGTTTTAACTTTTCTGAGCCTCCTGTCTGCGGTCGGGTCAGCCTAGTGCTAGCACATGGGCTACATACAACTGTTAAGAGAAAAGAGGTCAGAGAAAACAGACATGCACACAATAGAAGCTGCTAAATTTGCACAAGTGAGTAGGAGACTTGTGGTGGTTACTGATTTTTGTGACTTTGCAAGAAAACAAGCACAATAGACGAGATCAGTGATCCTGCATGGCAAAACATACTGTCCATTACTCTGACTAGGATGTTTAGTTCTGATTATATATGACAATACACCATTAAATATAAGTCAATGTCCTGTCATCTGCTTTAGAAATACATACAGGATTAGTCATAATGAAACCACCATTCTTACTTCCCAGTAAAGATCTCAGAATGATAAGGCTTGCAAATCAGCGAGGTGAACTAGTTCCCACTGTATTTTAAACCTAAGGTACCCATACAGAGTGCAGTGTAGCAAGATATTACCATGGGACTGATGTAATGGGTAGAATACTGGTTTACAATAAAAGTGAAATTTCCCAGACTGGTTACTGTTAACAGCAGCATGGGAGCAGAGTTAATTTTTTTTCCCTAGAAAGGTCCCAATCCTTCAGTTTTTACTCAGCGTATAAGAGGGTGGAGCATTTGCCTGAGAGAGGCCAGAAGGATCAAGCTTCAGTTTCCCTGGCAGTCCAAAGAATAGATTTTAATTCTGTTAAAAGTTAATTTCCTGCAATAGTTTGCGTCTCAGCTCATGTAATAACCGCAATTTATACGTTCTCGTGATAACATTTTATATGCAAGTTCAATCATGGGCTTTTTGCTTTGGGCACAATGACCTACTTTTAACCATGTAAAAGTGAATTCATTAGCTGATCTACCAGCTATTTCATCAGTCACTCTGCTGTTTCCCTTTGCTAGTGTCATCTGTAGATACATCTTGAAACATGACTGTTTGTGCTCTGCTCTGCCAAGGTGGATCAGCTGCAACAAGCTGGCCTAGTCGGAACGAAAGAACGTTTCCTGTGCGGAGCTAAGATGGCATCTCTCCCAATGATTTATTCCCATCTCCTGAAAACACTTGTGGTCTATACCAGCTGCAGTGTCAAATCTCTGATACAAGCTAACTTGGATAGATCAGAAACAAAAACTTTCATACACACAGAATCAGTCAGCTGTTCCAGTTTTATGTGGAAAGGATCTCAGAGTCATTTCCAAGGGCTATTTCTATGAGCGTATCGATGAAATTGAGTGTGATAGCGTATATAAAGAAAGTGGAAACCTTCATGTGTGTTAACCCTGTGCATAATTAGAGGGCTGTGCACTTTGTTGCTTCTGTAGGCTAAGCTCAAAGCAGACACCTGGCTCCTTGCATTCTTCCATCCCTGCCACACCCTCCCTGTATCTCAACCTGCCATCCCCCTCTCTATTTCAGGGACTCCCTGTAACCCCAACACCCTCCCTTATACAGCAGAATCTTAGAGTTACAAACACCAGAGTTTTGAACTGACAAAGCAATCAACCACACGCCACATTTGGAACCCAAAGTATGCAACAGCGTGCACACATACACAGAGTACAGTACTGTATTAAATATAAACTGCTTTCAAAAAAAGGGAAAGTTTAAAAAAAGATTTGACAGGTAAGGAAACCATTTCTGTGCTTGTTCCATTTAAATTAAGACCGTTAAAAGCACCATTTTTCTTTTGCATAGGAAAGTTTCAAAGCTGCATTAAGTCAATGTTCAATTGTAAACTTTTGAAAGAACAACCATAACATTTTCTTCAGTTACAAACATTTCAGAGTTATAAAGAACCTCCATTCCTGAGGTGTTTGCAACTCTGAGGTCCTCCTGTACCACACGCTCTGGTAGACAGACAGACAAAATGCAACAGAATTGCTTCACTGGGCCAAAAATGTCTGAGATACGCACAGTTCTGTCACTTGTGTAAAACGACGAGGAGCAACATTTACAATGTGTTTTATTCTACACATTAAAAAGGGCCCTGATCCTAAACTATGATGGCCGCTATCTTGGCAGACACATGGGGATTGAACCTAGGATTTCCAGAGTTACAAACAAGCATGAGCTGCTCAAACAGAGAGTGTGCTAAAGCTCTGCAGTTGGGGTTATAATAGACTCCTTTCCTCTACAGATCACTCACCAGCACTTTGTGATTGAAGTTACGATTGAAATGATGACTGAAGGACTACTCCTGTGCTTAAAGTTAAAGTTGCAGAATCCGGGCATGAATCTGTAGGAGTAATCCAAGTGTTGCATAGAGTTGGTGCTCTATATAATCTCACATATAGGTAGTGAAGATGAAGTTAGCTTTCATCAGAATCCCAATCTAACTTTACCAAAACTAAAGCAAGTGGTAGGAGAGACAAGGACAAGATAGGCTAGGTTCAGCCCTGAGTCACTCAACTTCTACCAACATAACTCAGAAAGCAAGGACCCTGGTGCTCCAAAGTCTAACCAGATCAACTTCTGATACCATGACACCATGTTACAACAGAAAAAAATATATATTAGAATTGGGAAAAGTACAGAGAAGGACAACAAAAATGATTAGGGGTATGGAACAGTTTCTGTATGAAAAGAGATTTAAAAGATTGGGACTTTTCAGCTTGGAAAAAAGACAACTAAGAGGGGATATGATAGAAGTCCATAAAATCTTGACTGGTGTGGAGAAAGTGAGTAATGAAGTGTTATTCACTCCTTCACCTGACACAAGAACCAGAGGACACCCAATGAAATTAATAGGCAACAGGTTTAAAACAAACTAAAGGAAGTACTTCTTCGTAAAACGCACAGTCAACCTGTGGAACTTGTTGCCAGAGAATGTTGTGAAGGCCAACACTATAACAGGGTTCAAAAAAGAAATAGACGAGTTCATGGAAGATAGGTCCATCAATGGCTATTAGTCAAGATGGTCAGGGATGCAACCCCATGCACTGGATGTCCCTAGCCTCTGTTTGCCAGAAGCTGGGAGTGGATAATGGGATGGATCATTAGGTAATTGCCCTGTTGTGTTCATTCCCTCTGAAGCACCTGGTACTAGTCACTGTCAGAAGACAAGATACTGGTCTAGATGGACCATTGGTCTGACTCAGTATGGCTGCTCTTATGTATAAAAACATTGGGCGGGGCGGGGCTGGGCTGGGCTGGGCGGTGGGACACACCTCTTTCTCACTCCCATCTAGAGATAAAGAAAGGGAAGGTGGTCGTGACCACTCTGGGGCCCTGAGCTCCCAACTTGAGAATCCATGATCACAGGAGCCATCACAGGACTTGGTACCAGCAACTCACAAGCAAGTGCACTTGTCCATATGTCAAGCATAGCATTGTACAGTAGGGGTGTGGCTGGTATTGTCAATGTTCAGTTATCAATCTTTGGATGCAGGGTGGATGAGGACACAAACACAGAGTAGAGTTTTGTCTGAAATAACTTAACTCTGCATTCCACTTTTGTTTTTAAATGCAACCATAACTCTGAATCTCTGGAATTTCACACATTCATGAATTGATTTTTTTTATTTTTAAACCATAATTTTCTAATAAAGTCTTTCCCTTAAATATTTGATGCATATTTATAACTTAGTAGCAGATTAAAGAAAACACTATAAACTTGAAATCACAATTTTGTCTGAAACTTTTATACCACTATAATTACATCTATTTCTCTCTGTTTTTGCCAGGCTCATTTACTTTGTGTATTTGACAACATTTTGAGTCCGGTCACTTTAACACTTTCCAGTGCAGTGTCAATTATTGAATCATTCTCATCCTTGCTGAAATAGACAACATCAACAGGGGAGCAGAAAAACCTGCACAACATTATTGAACAGAATATAGTTTTTTAAAAAGTCAGAACATAATATTTAAGGGGTACTCTATTAGCAACTGGCCATGTTTTAAAATTACTTAATATAAACAAAATTCTTTAAATTGACAGTGTCCCTTTAATGAAGTTACTCGTCTTGGAATAGAACTTGTAATTTCATCACTATATCATATTAGCGGCCTGATCCAAAGCCCACTGAAGTCACCTGAATCTTTCCAATGTCTTTTGGATCAGGCTCACACAGCTTATTTTCTACACAGTCAGTTAAGCTCCTAAGTATCACATTTCTCAAAAAGGAAAATGTTCTCCTTGCCTATGATGAGAGAGTTAGGAGTCCTGTCCTCCTTTAACGCTCCTCGTGTTTAAATATTGAGTTTCCAGTTACAGAACTAAGTTAAGTGACTTAGTCTTCCTGCAGCCTAACCATTAATACTAGACTTCAGAAGGACAGGACACAAAGCGCCAACCTCACTTCCTGTTTTCCCCACTTCCCAGTCAATATGGAATCATGAGCATGTGGCTCCCAAAGAGCTAGGGTTTGGAAGGCAAGTGGATGAAAGAAAAGCCAGATTCCTACTAACTGGACATACAACTATGAGAATGAATATTCATGGACATCCTATGTCCCCTTCACAAATGGTGTCCCTTCCCTCTGTTTGCCAGAAGCTGGGACTGGGCATCACTTGACAATGACCTGTTGTGTTCATTTCCATGCATGTGGCACTGGTCACGGTTGCAAGACAGGCTACTGGGCTAGATGGCCTTTTGGTCTGACCCAGTAGGGCTGTCCTTATGGTCTTAGATTCCAGCACTGATCACGGATAACTCAGTTAGAGATCTTTAAATGAAATGATGGATCTGCTTCCAGTCCACTTTTAAGTACCAAGGATGGCAACTCTGCTGTAGCAGCCACACCCCCACTGATGCCAAGCGGAGGTCTGATGATAATATCGGCTCTAGTCTTTCTAATCAGCCAGGGATTTGCACTTGAAGCTGTCATACTACCAGAAAACCAACAGCCACTGCTCATTGACCCCAGAGTGAGGTCAATTCAGGTGTCTAGAGAGACAGATGTTTCCAACAATACACTCCAGTTATACCAGTAAAGATAGATCTTTAGGATGTCAAAGCAGCTATTAATGAATGGAAACAGAATGACACTTAATTTCTCTCCGCACCCCACCTTAACATGTTCTTGGACCTTCCTGCAGAAAGAGCCAGGCTATTAACCCTTAGGAATGATCCCAAACTGTCTGCTGCTTAAATGAAGCCCTACATCTCCTAGTAAAGCTGTGGGATCCATGTTTTACCAAGATGAATGCAATAGGTAGCGGTATATACCTGTCCATCGGCAGACGTTTGCTGAGGAGGCTGGAGATCACTGCCTCTTGGTGATGGTGAGCTAGAATGGACACTGCCTCCACCAGGAACTGCCTCAAGCTGCCCTCCTGGATAGTAGGCATGTGGCGATATAGTATTGCCAGGATATCTGGCACCTGGAAGGAACAAAACCAGAAAGAAATGTCCCTTTTTCTTTCTCTCCATTCACTCTACAGAATCAAAACCTTTATTTAGCCATTTGCTGCTTTTTTAGAAATGCCTCACTTCAAGAAGCAAATGTTCAAATATGTCTGCGTAACTTGAACCCACACAAATTGCCCACACACGGCTGTAAAAATTAACACTGACACACACATAGACATACCAGGTAATTTAATGTGGTGGTGCCCAGCTATGCATTACATAAACCAGTTCACATGCACAAAAGGTGGCTTTGCTTGCCCAGATTTTGCAGGTGTCATTTAAGCGACCAAATCTGACCATTTGCCTCAAAGAATGCAGAGCTCATCAACAACCACAAGCACAAAATATGCAAGTGCTTTAAAGACAGTGTGCAAATGCCTGGGACTATGAACAGGGGACTACCTCTCATTTTCATTCCTAGCCCTTCACATCTTCAAAACACTGTGCAAACATGGCAGTTCTGCTGCGAGGGTTCCCTGTCCTGAGGCCTTTCACCAGCCTTGTTAGAAGATTTGTGGAGTGCTCCTTTCATCTAGCACTAATGCACTGGGCTCCAGAATAAGGCATATAAATAGTGGATCCCAAAGACACTAGAGTTTTCTCCCTCCCTCCTCCTCTTCTTAAAGGGTACGTCTACACAGCAAAAAAATCCCACAGCAGTGAGTTTCAGAGCTCAGGTCAACCTGGGCCTGTGGGGCTTGCACGATGGGGCTAAAAGTGGAGCTGTTCCTGCTCGGGCTGGAGCCCAGGCTCGGAGACCTGGCAAGAGGGTGGCAATAGCCCAGTGCTCTTTTTAATCCATGTAGCCCTTAGCCATAGGCCTCCTAATAACTGGAGGCCTCCAGGTGCCAGTCATTCTGTCTTCTTGTCTTTTCCCCAGAGTCTGTTTTCTCAAGCCTTTCTTGGCTGAATACTGTGGCAACAAGCTAGACCAATAAAGAACCAACCATCTTCCTTTTCCCTTGGATTATCTCGGTCTACTGCTATTGATTCTGCCATTGCCTACCTTAGGGTAGGAACAGAGATGGAATCGAATCTTTGTCTGAGGGGGAGAAACAGCAAGATTTTTCTTCCTTACACTTGAGGGCAAAGATCAAAAAGCCTAGAGTTTAGGCAGAAAAGCTCTCCAGTTCCCAGTTTTACCTTGTCCAGCATGGCATCTCCACACTCCTTCAGGATGATCTTCATCCACAGTCCAGCTGACGTGGCACAGGTGGGGCTAGCAGACAGCAGACCACCCAATGTGGCCGCAATAAAGTTTGTGGCCTGTTCGGAGGGAAAGTACTCACTAACAACCTGGGAACAAATCAAAAACAGGAGAGACCGCAATGATGTTTGGCTCCAGCACTTTTAAAAATGGAAAAAAAGATATACCTGCATCAGCAAATGGTGAATTAGCCTCCTGTCTAGCTCGCCATTTGGGATTACAATTCTCTCTCTACTCTACAGACTACATTTTTGTATTCTACACTAATGATATCAGGTTAGAGGCAAAGACTCTATTGCACAGTTAGCACAACATTGTACTGGATATGCAGGAGGTAAGTTTCCCATTTGTAGTCTCTTACATACACTGCATCTTTTTCAGCATATAGAAGTCAGTCAAGAGAGGCGTGCACACAGATATCGGTAAAGTCAAGGAAATGTAATACAGCTACAGCATGAACAATACTATTGACCTGTACCACCATCTGCTGGAAGACACAGAAAATAAAAACAATTGGAAATTGTTCTTTACTCCCTGGGGACCAGATTTACTCTTCTTTGCACAGATATACTTGCAGGGATCAGCCACTTGAAGGAAACATTATTATAAGCACCAGACCAGTGCAAGACAAAAAGGGGACCTTCCTTACATTGAAGAGTAATCCCACAACTGAAGAAAGAGCAGCAGATACCAGTCTTGCCATAAGTGTAGCACTGCCTTAGGCATGTGCTGATCTTCAGCTGGGATTGGGAAAACGATTTTCTCCCTCCCCCAATTTATGACACTATACTACACAACTGGCCAAGAGTATTATGGCTGCCTCTTCTCCTCTCTCCGACATCTAGTGTAGGCCCCTATGATAGTTCACTAGAAGGACCTTGATCTATGTGCCTTGTTCCATTGTTCTCGTTCCTTCTGTCAGCTATGGTTTTGGTTGTACTGAATATATGAGTATCTTCTCTCCCTATTTTGTGTCCAGATATATTAGTATTTTTCTTTGCTGAAGGGAAGAGGGGATAGTGGAATTCAAAGTTGAAGAAGAAAAAAACAATCTAGGGGAGTTGTTTCTTTTTCTGCTTTCTTGCAACATACAAGAAGGTTTACAGGGTTTGTTTTTTTTTAATGAAAGAAAGGGAAGGGGTTCTACTTGTTTTTTCACTTGAGAAGTATCAAGAATGTCTTCCCTGTTTTGTTGGAGCTCTCCTTTAGAGGAATCAGATTATGGATTGGGAGCTTTCAGCTATAAATTGAAGGGGTTAGGAGTTGATTCTTCCAATCGTTTGTTAGACATTTGAATCAAATGCATCTTAACAGAAACCAAAAAGAAAGCTTTAAACACTGTAATTATGAGGGGAAGTGATTTTTATTGAATCATGTTTCACTTCCTTAGTATCTGTGACATCAAAACCTACTAGTCATCCATAGCTCCTCCAAGAAAAACTGGGAAGATAAGACCTGAATTTCCATTGTAAAGAAAGCAGCAGACTGATTTTTTTTTTTAAAAGGAACCCACACGTTGGGCCTTTTATTACATCAAAACCAATTTTCTTTTCCTTTGTAAGACACCTTTAAAACAGACAGATGGCTGTTCTCTCCAATATAATAATTTTTTGGTCTGGTTTTCTGGGATTTTGCTTCTTTACTGATAAAAAGACAGGCCTAACTGAGAGACTGAACCCATATTAGGGCCAAATTCTGCTCCTCGGTTACATGAGAACATCGCTCCCTGACTAGGGCCCAAATCTGTGTAAAGAAGAGTAAATCTGGTCCCAAGGGAGTATCGAACAACTTCCAATTGTTTTTATTTCCTTGTCTTCCAACAGACGGTGGTACCGATCAATAGTATTGTTCATGCTGTAGCTGTATTACATTTCCTTGACTTTGGCTTGCTCTATGATCATTTTATATTTGTTATCAGGGCCAACCCCTCAGCTAATGTAAGTCATATCATTTCATTAAAGTCAAGGAAACTTTACTAATTTACCCCACCTGAGAATCTGATCTTTGCAGTTTAATACCAGTCTCCTTCTATATTTATAGGGAATCATGTTTCCTCAAAGGGCTTTCAATCTGATGTCAAATCATTTCAAGTTTAAATTTACAAAGTTTAACAAAGATTAACTGGTTCAAGTTAACATACTTGGAGGCCCAGATATGTTACAACTGTTTCTTTAAGAAGGGCGGTTGAGTCTAAACCATAAAAACAGCTCCAAATCTGCACCACAGTTCAGGAAAGCAGCTCTATTCATCAGCCTATGAATGATGTAAGCACGTTCTTAATATGTGGATCTTAGATCATGGTCATAATTTAAAAAAATTAATTGACACAGCTGGACACCATTCACATTTGAAACATAAAGTAGCTTAAAACTGTCCTAGCTTGAAGTGGTGTGAAACTGCTTCAGGAAATGTGGTCCTCTTACAAGTGTAGATGTGAGGTTGCATATATGGTAAAGCCATGTATACAGAATACATGCTGATTTTAATCCTACAAATGTCCTAAACACTATACAAAATATCTAATTGCTTATTTTTGAATCCTAATCAGAGAAAAATTAAAATGATTTGTGCAAATAATTGAATTCTAAGGATTGTATAACAACAAACACTCTTATTTTCTAGATCTACTGAGAGCTAGCTCAGAGAACAAAACAGTATTTTCAGTGTTTATGGTTCTTTACTGAAGCAGGTCTATTCTTTATCTAAGAACAGGAAAACAAAAGAATTCACAATATTGTTATCCCTTTTGACCTGAGCAATTAGTGAATATTTTGGGTCTTGTGAGTTGTTTCCATTAGGGGGAGAAATGGATGATGGAGTCAGGTATTTTTTTGATGCAATCCTGCTTATTTACAAAGAATGTACACAAAGTTCTATTTCCCTAACAACAGCAGGAATAGTTACTTGGCTCACAATTCCAAGCCTCTTTCTATCCAGCAGTCTACCCAAAAGCTCTCTCTCTCTCATCCCCATCCCCCTGCATTTGCATTCAGACCCCAGTGAAAGCCCCTTCCCCTGAATGGCTCAACTCCTATTCCAGCTTCACTTGATGGTGGCTTCTATTAAGTCAGCCATCTATTCTACAAAAGAGCTTGATTGTTTTTATATTGATCCTGAATAAAGGACAACTAGTATGCCCGCCAGCTTCAATAAGGCTTCCCCTTTCCACAGCATAACTCCCTGTTTTCATGTTGTTTTTATAAATCTGTATCTTGTACACTTCCACAAAACCTACAGCATTCTTTTATTTTTACTAACCTGAATCAGGATATTGAATGCATACTTTCAGTTACACCAATGTAAATCTGTGTGTAAGCAGAGTCAGGTTGAGCTCCACCCTGACATCTGGTAGGGAGTTGTGGCAAGTTGTGGAAAAGAACGTCAAGGGCTGATCTCATTTACATAGGCACCCCACCCTGTCTAGCATGAGCCCATAGCTGCCCAAATGGTCACTTTGGCTTCTGTGGGATCCTCAGTGTCTCTGTTATTGGTCAGGAAGAATAAATGGTTATTGTCCTGATTATATGAATCAAGGACAGTGGAACTGTACTTGGCCTTTTGTTATGCTGGTGGGACTCGCCATCAACTAAGTAGTACTCGCTAGGCAAGGGACATGGGTTCCAAAATTCAGTGAATGTAGGTTGGTAGGTAGGTTGGTGAGAGCTCTACATGTCAGTTGCCTTTCCTCTCTGGATTATCAGAGCTAATTTTGATTCTATTAGGAGTCTAGTTGTAGGCTGCTGAGCTGAATTCAATTTGGGCTAATGGTGTACCAGCACTGAGGCTCCCTTACTACAAGTTGAAATCATGACAGAGCTAAAATTATTAAGAGCTGAAATCACTGACTGTTGTATTAGGTAGTGCGGGGGCCTGAAGATATATTGTGGAGCAGTTTGTGGGACAGATGGAGCAGCTCATGGGGGGGCTGGCAGAGCAGAGTGGTTCATGGGACAGCTGGTAGAATGGAGCAGAGCCCTGCGAAGAGGTGGGGCAATCGGCTTCAGACCACATAAGGTGCCCCTTAACCCTCCCATTTCCACCAAGGTTGGGATGTAAAACTCTGCAGATAAACTTTCGAACTCTGGGGCTGCCCTGACCAGGGACAGAGACTTTTGGGTTCTTGGACTTTTGGGACTTTGGGTGACTTTTCGGTTGCTGGACTCAAGAACCAAAGGGAAAGAACATGGCCCAATTTGCTTGGGATGGGTTTTGCTCATGGGTTGTGTTATGAATCCTGTTGGTGGTGTTCCCCCAACATAATGCCACATTGTTTCTCTCTGTTATTAAAAGGTTTTTTGCTACTCTCAGACTATGTGCTTGCGAGAGGGGAAGTATTGCCTCTTGGAGGCGCCCAGCGGGGGTGGTATATATTTGTCCCAGGTCACTGGGTGGGGGCTCGAGCCGGTTTTGCATTGTGTTATTGGAATGGAACCCCGCCCTTGTTGCTGCCAACTCTGTCGGGCAGAAGGGTTACATGTGGTAATTCGTTAGACTTATTCCATATTTATCCTGATGGCAAAATATGTTAGCAAGTCACTAGAGAAAACATGACACTTTTTGATAATTGTTATAACAGATCTACCACAAGCCCAGAGAACTGAGATCATCATTTCTGGTTGGAAAATGTTGATGAAGATTAAACACTTGGTGAATTTTTTTTCCCATTTTCTAACCAGCCCAACAAGTAATGTTTATAGCCCAAAAACCTAAGGGGCATTCAGAAGGGGCAGCTCCAGGAATTTAGTAGAAAGTAAATCGTATGGTATTAAAGTGATGAGGAGGCTCTTTCTATAGCACTTAATTTCCAGCAGATTTGGATTCAACAAGACAAATAGAGCATGCTTGCAGGTATCAGTAAAGCTATTGCTACATAGATATCTTCCAAAGCAATTGCATGTTCCATTACATAGTTATTCCCCACCCTTGTCTCAACCAGTGGTTCGAGGCGATAAGTTGAAGATAAACATCTGTCTCTCTGACAGTCAGCGTTGTTTCTTCTCCTTCTCTCTCTTCTCTTTACAGATGCGGCTGTAGGTAAGACCTGTGACCCGTGACTGGCCCTGGCTGCCACTCACATGGACAGCCCCGAGGCTGTGCCCAGGGCAGCCTTTTATAGGCATGCCCAGAAAACCCCTTAGAAAAGGCGGGAAGCCCTTCTGGGAAACCCCTTAGGAAAACTGGTTCTGACTGGAACTTGTTTACAACTTCCAGGAGAACTAAAAGAGCGGGAAAATGGACCTATCGTGCAAAACTCCTACCCGCATCTCACTAGAGGGGCAGGGGAGTGGGATGGGGCCAGCTGGCCAACAGGAGGTGGAGGGGCAGGGCTGGTTCCGTGACGACATCAAGAATGCTGCGCAGGCTATGCACGCTGTCCCCAGGGAACACTTCCTTCACCAGGGTCTCCTTCCTATCCTGCAACACAGCAACACCCTCCTTAAGGAGCCCAATCACCCAACCTTGCCATCCCTGCCACCAAAACTCACTTGGCACCAGGTTCTGTGGAGGCCTGCTCCATGAGCCCCTCCCTGGAAGGGAGGGAGCCCCAGAGGAGCCTCCATGCCGACAGCCACAGTGATCCCGAAGGGCAGGGATGCTTGACAGTTGGCCTCAGCCATTGTGTCCCATAAGCCCAAGGTGTCCCCAGGTGCAGGGGACTACCTAGCCAAGCGGTGCAGAGCACTGGGGCCAAAACCAGCCTCCCCAGCTGTCTTGGGGCAGGAGGGGCTGCTGGTGGCTGCTGAGCAGACGAGTGCCTCCAGTAGATGGACACAGCAGGGTGGGCTGGGACATGCCCCCCTCACCTGCTGGGTCAGGAAGAGCTCCAGCTTGCCAGCCTGCACCACGTAGATGCTGGTGTCAGGCTGGCCAGGCCAGAAGATGTACTCACCCTGTTGGAACTGCTGGAAGATCATGTGCTTACAGAGCTCCAGGAACAGCGGCTTCTCAAAATGGGCTAGCACCCTGCAAGGAAGGGCGGGTCATGGTGGGCAGAAGGGGGAGCAAAGTCTTCAGCAACTCATGGCAGGGACTTGGGGCTCATGTCATGAGGGTCCCTTGGGGCCCAACCCAAGCTCCTGCATCACATGGGCCAGAGCACCCGCCCAGAGCCCAGCTGGCTAGGCAGGCTCTGTCAATCATCCCCCCACCGCCCCTCTCAATGCATGGGGGAGTTGGAGCTGCCCCAGAGGGTCAAGCCTCCAGTGACACTACCCTGCTCCAGGATCCCAGTGCCCACAAGATGTCACCCCTGGGGACAGAGATCTCTCCCTGACCCCAAACACAGCCGCTTCTGGGGAAGAGTCTGTCTGATGCAATAGCCCCACAGCAACACTGCTGGGACTCAGCCAGGACTAACGCTATGCTGGGTCCCCACCACGAGCCCACAAGGGCACTTGCTCTCACTCGACAGAGTCTGCCTCCAGCTGCCCTACCCTGGGGAGCACTAGCTCTGTATCAGCCAAGAGGGAAGAGTGCTCCCTACTGGATAACCAGGGCCACCATTCCTGCTGCTCCAGAGCATTCTTGGCAACTCTCCCACCTATGGTCTGCCTGGGCTGGAGCCTGCACAGCTTAGGCCAGTGGTTCTCAATCTGTGGTCCGCAAGACCCCTGGAGTCCATACATTATGCCTAAGGGGTCCACAAAGGACAGGTTAAAAACAGACTGAACAGAATTAAGCTGTATGTACAGACAGATTTCCCAAGGGGTCTGCACCTCCATCCAAAATTTCCAGAGGGATCCGCAAATGAAGAAAGGTTGAGACCCACTGGACTAGATGTTCTGACAGGTTCACATAGTGTCCAGCCCACCTGTCCAGGTTTTCCCAGGACCACACTGGGAAATCAGTTGGACAGAGTGCTCCATTACACATAGCCAGCTGGCCAGGTCATGGGCTCAGGATCATCCCAGCTCTCCTGGATTTTGAACCTCAGAGGTGCCCACCCTAGGTCAAGCTTGCTTGCGGGGAGGGGGAAACGTGGCTGCAGCTGAGTCTGGGCTCGGGGCCCCGGTGCATGGGGGCACTCACTGGATGTTCTTCAGCATGTTCAGCACCTCGGATGGAAAGCGGGAGTTGGCCACGTCAAACTCAGTCAGATCTGCTTCCAGCACCAAGGGCTCCTTCGGCTGTAGGATGGGCGGCTCCTTCTTGATGCGCAGGATCCTGGGCACAAGGACAGACCGGGGAGGGGACAGACAGGGCCAACCAGAGAGTTGCCTGCAGGGGCAGATTCCCCCCCACACCCCCAGGGCAGGAAAGAATCTGCATCATGCATCAAGAGGCAGGACTTGTTCCTGAGCCATGGCACTCACTCATGCCAAGGGCCCCAGCCAGAGAGCTGAGCAGCACCAAGCCGCAGGCTGGTCCGGTGCCGGTCAAGTGTTCTGGGGGTGGGTTCTCGAGGCTGGTGTCCAGGATGGGGTGCAGCTGCTTTGCAGGGCAAGGAGAGGTCAGAGTTAGTGCTAATGGCTTAGGGGGGAAACATACGACTCACTCCCGCAGCAGGGCTGGGACCATGGGTGCCTCCACTACCCCTCATGGCAGGACTGGGCCAGCCCCAGTTGACTCACACCATGGAGGGCGAATGAACCCACTTACTTTTTGGCAATGTTCAACATCTTGAGCTTCTTCTTCATGCGGGGCCGGGAGGTGCTGGAGATGGTTGTGTCCACAAGGGAGGAGGTGGACTGGGACATATAGAGACAGCCCAGGTAAGCCACCAGCTACTTCTGCAGACAGCGCCCGCTGGAGCCAGCCATCTGGGCGAGGAGAGTCGGCACTCAGCCAACCATGTGCTGCCAGCGAGCAGGCAGGAGACACAGTAGGGGAGTCCTCATGGAACTGGCCTTCTCCTGCAGGTCACCCCTGTCACGGAGTGTGGGGGAGTCCAGGCCCTGCACCCCTCTTCCTGGAATTCACTGAGACTCTCAGCCAGCCAGTAAAACAGAAGGTTTATTGGACAACAGGAACGCAGTCCAAAACAGAGCTTGTGGGTACACCCAGGACCCCTCAGTCAAGTCCTTCTGGGGGAGCAGGGAGCTTAGACCCCAGCCCTGGGGTTCCCTGTGTTCCTCCATCCAGCCCCAAACTGAAACTAAACCCACCCAGCAGGTTCCCTGCTGCAGTCTCCGTCCACATTCCTGGCAGAGGTGTCACCTCCCCCTCCCCCTCCTGGCTCAGGTGACAGGCTCTCAGGTCTCCCATCCCCAGGGCACATTCCCAGGTCAACGCTCCCCCCTCCCTGCTGAGCCACATCCTCACAACCCCGCCCCAGTGCCAGCCCTCCCAGCTCCTGGTGCCTGGTTCCCTGCCCCCCTGAAGCCACAAAGGCAGTCAGATGATGGGCCTGGGGTAGAGGCCTTGGGAAAGCCTAGCGCCCTGCTGCCTCGCCCCGACCCGCTCAGCAAGCAGCTCAGTGTGGGGGGCTGCTGGACAGGACTCCCAGTGGTAGGAACAGGGTCCTGCTCACATCTCTGGGATTAGTGACCCCACAGGACCCAGACCCAGACCCAGACCCAGGCTCTGGCAGAGCTATCTGCTGCTATGCCCCAGTTCCTGGAAACATGTCCCAGCTGGGCTGCAGCATGCCCCCCGCAGGAGCCCATCTCCTGCCACTGCTCCCAGCTGGAGTTCACTCCCCACTCCCAGCTCTGCCCCAGCTCACCCTCACTGCTTCCTGCAGAGACAACCAGCACCAGGAGACCCGCCCCTGCTTCCCAAACTGACCCAGAAGACCCCCCCGCTTTCACGTCTGGGCCAGCGTTGCCCCCCTTTGCCCCCAGGCAGGGCCAAGTGGGTGGGGGGAGCAGGGAGAAGAGGGGCTGGCAGAGGCTGGGGATGTTAGTGCTTTGAAAACACTCTCCCCACCTTTGGAGCATGGGCCTGGATAGGTCCCTGTCACCAGCCAGACTGTCCCCTTGGGGCAGGTGCCTGGGGCCCTCCCATGCTGAGCCTGTCCCTCCCTCCAGGCAGGGCCCAGCTCCTGGCTGCCTGGGCAGACAGCCACATGCCCTGCCCTGTCTGCTAACCCCACTGCTGTTACTTAGTGTGACAAAGCTCTGGAAGGTGTTCATGAGCTGTCTGCACCTAGCACCCTGGCACCACTACCCGCAGGGGGAAAGAATTCATTCTCTCCCTAGGCCATGGGAGAGCTGGCCAGGGATCTGAGACAGAGTTGCTCGGACTTTCTGGGCTGGAATCAACATATCTGAGCAGCAGACCCTCAGTGCCTGGAGGCAGACACCTGGTTCAGAGGCAGGTGAGCACAGAGTGGCTGGGTCCGGAGAACAAAACCAGGTGGCTGGGGGAAGAGCTGAGCTGGGGGGAGAGCCTATGTCTACACTGCAAGAAAAGACCTATGGCCTAACCCCAGCTGACCCAGGTCGGCTGACTCAAGCTGCGGGGCTAAAAATTGCAGTGTAGATGTTTCTGGCTGGAGTCTGTGCTCTGGGGCCCTCCATCCCTTGTGGGGTTTCAGAGCCCAGGCTCCAGCCTGGGCCCAAATGCCTGCACTGTGATTTTTAGCCCTGAGAGCCCAAGTCAATTGGCCCGGGCCCAGCCTCGCAGCAGTGGGTTTTTCATTGCAGTATAGACGTGTCCCCAGACACACAGCGCTGACCTGAGGCAGACAAAGGGACAGGGAAAGGAATGGTTCCTACAACAATTTGGCTTGAGGGAGGCCTGGCGCTGGTCAGCCTGAACTCGGTCTCCACGTTTTCTTCTCTATGCCAAGCTAGGATCTCTCAGAGCCCTTGAGCCGAGTAATAAACTGTCCCCTGGCTTGAACAGGCTCCTGCCTCACTGAGCACAGTGCCCCGAAGGGCACAGCACAGGCCTCCCTCAGGAGTCTGGCTGGGACGTTGCACTATCCATGATTTTATGAAAATATGCTAATGAGTAGGAATATAATGTAACTGGAATATGCTTCATGGAAAAGGTCTCTTGTAAGGTATCATTACAAAGCTTACAATCTACCGAGTGTGGGCATCCTATTTGCATAAATGTATCACTCTTGTATCTGAAACTAGAAATATGAAATCTAACTCTGAGGGCCTATAGTAATTATGCGAAGAGTGAGCCGTTAATGGTGGTTTGGAATCTTGATGGCTCTCATCAGCCAGGACAGTTGACTATGGATGGCTCTGTTTGCAGGACGGCCTTCCTGTGAGTCAGGCTGGGAGGAATGAAGGTTTGGAGTCTCACAGGAAATGTGACCATGTCACCTGCTACTGGAATCCATCTTAAACTTGGTGCTTTTCCACTTAGAAGGTGGGGGTGGGTGGGGACCCAGAGAGACAAAAGATTCCCACCTTGTGCCAAAGCCATATAAGTGGGTGGAACAGAACAAAGGGGGCTGCAATCATGAGAAATCCCCTAGCCACCACCTGAGCTGGAACAAGGGCTGTTCCAGGGGAAAGAACTGTGCCCAGACTAGGAAGGCGTCCAGTCTGTGAAAGAAACTTATTGAAACATCTCTGAGGGTGAGATTTTATCTGTATTCAGTTGTATTGCTGTATTACAGATAGATTTGCGGGTTTTATTTTATTTTACTTGGTAATTCACTTTGTTCTGTCTGTTACTACTTGGAACCACTTAAATCCTACTTTCTGTAATTAATAAAATCACATTTTACTTATTAATTAACCCGGAGTATGTATTAGTACCTGGTGGGAGGAGGAGGGGGGAAACAGCTGTGTATATCTCTCTATCAGTGTCATAGAGGGCGAACGATTTCTGAGTTTACCCTGTATAAGTGTTATACAGGGTAAAACGGATTTATTTTGGGGTTTGGACCCCTTTGGGAGGTAAGCATCTGAGTGTTAAAGACAGGAACACTTCCTAACCTGTTTTCAATTGAGCCTACAGCAGTTAGGGGACGTGGTTCAGAGCTGGGTCTGGGTTTGCAGCAGGCTAGTGGGTCTGGCTCAAACCGGGTAGGGCATCGAAGTCCCAAGCTGCCAGGGCAGGAAAGCAGGGGCAGAAGTAGTCTTGGCACATCAGTTGGCAACCCCAAGGGGGTTTCTGTGATCCATCCCGTCACATTGACTCAGCCAAATTTGCTGCAGAGAGACAGGCAGGGCTGGCACCCAAGGACCACGTTTTGGGCCTACACTGTGTAACTGTGTGGTCCTTGGGACCCATCACACTGAAGGGGTCACTCCCAAAGGACTGGTTATGGGGGGCATAGGCTAGACCCTGTGGCTCTGTGACAGGGAAGATGACCGGGAGACCAGGCCCACCTGCAATGATTCACCTGCCAGAGCTCTTACTCCTCAGCTGCAGTGGGAGGAGAGGAGCATGGGTTGGGGGAGGTGCCATGGGGCACAGGCCAAGGCCAGGACTCAACACCCTGTGGCAGAACAATCTCTGCAGCTTGGAGGCCCTGGCTGTACTGGCCGGGAGCCACCACCCTGTCCAACACCAGTGTCTAATTGTGAAATTGAACTACCCCCAGAGACGCCCTTCAGCTGGGCAGGGAGGGGACAGGGATTGGAGCACTACACCAGAGCTGGCAGAGCCATCAACGCTTTTATTGCCAGCACCCACTGACTCCCCAGCCTGGGCCAGCGCATTGTGCTCTGCCCCAGCCCCATACCTTGCGCATGATCTTGCGCCCTTAGAACTGCACTTTGTCCCGCTTGCGGAATTGATACTTGGGCATCTCCTGAGCCTGAACCTCTGAGAGAGAGGGAGACATGAAAGGTTACCAGGGCAGGGAACCCAGGGCCCCACCCCAGCAAGGGTTGGAGCCTGCCCCCTTCCCCACCAATCTGACTCCCTGCTTGCACTCCCCATCCCAACCCACCTCCCAGCCCAGGGAGAGGCCTTGGGGGTACAGATGGCAGAGTCCTGCCTGCCCCCGCTCCCCACTCCAGCCCCAGGAAGCTGGGCTGCCCGCAAAGAACCCCAGGAGCTTTATGCCCTTTCCAACCAGTCCCTGGATACCCCTCACAATCCCTTTGTATGTTGGGAAACTGAGGCACAGGGCAGTGAGTCAGTAGGAGAGAACCCAGGAGTCCTGCTTGCCAGCCCCCTGCTCTAGCTATACAGGCATGCAGACACTAAGCCCAAGATGGCCTGATGGGCAGCAGCGTGCCTGAGCCATGGCTGCGAAAGGGATCAGATTTGCTCCCTGCAGGGATGGGCACTTACTCTTGTGGCGCAGCCAAGGGACCAGCACCAGGGTCAAGGTGGCGATGAACAACATGGAAACACCAATGCCAATCATGACACCCAGCACCTATGGGAAGAGGCATGTTCCAGACCAGGCTTCCAGACAGGCCGCAGGTGGGTCATGCTCTGGGGGCCTGAACAGGGCAGGCGAGAGTAGCCCTCGCCCTGTGGAGCAGTTGTGTGGACGTGGAAATTCAGGCAATATTTATGAGGCAATATGAGGCAATATGAGCAGTATGTGCCTCAGTTTCCCTGTGGGCTTTGTCCTGCTGTGCAGCGAGTGGGAAAGAGAAGGCACAAAGTGTCTGACTCAAGAAGCCACCTGCCTGGAGACCAGAATTCACATGAACTGAACCGATCCTACTGTCAGGGAGCCACAGTACAGTGCTAGGCCCCCAGCTTTGGACCACTCTCTTGGAGGAACCCCTTCAATGTGGAGACCCCAGGGGAGATGTGGGGGGACGTGCAGTCATGTGCCCACCCCTCGATTTCTACCAGGGTTCAGACCAGACCTTTAATTTGTGCCCCGGCCCGAGCTACAGAAAGGCGTTGCCTCTGCCCGGCAGAAATCCGGGAGGGCTCAGGGCAGCGGGGATGGTCTCCGAGGCTGGCCCCCAGGGCGTGTCTCCCTCAAGCAGCTTGCCCGGCTCCATCACTGTGGCCCTGAGGGGCTCCAAGCACATCACAAGCCACAGCGCCCTGCTGGGAGCGAAGTGGGGATCCCCCATAGAGAGAGGGGGAAGCCTTGGCCATTTAACCTCCTGCAGCTGTGTGGGCACGTGTGTGCGCCGGGGCTGCACCAGCACCAGTGTCCAACCTCGCGGAGTCCACCCCGGAGCCAGGAATAGAGCATGGGGAGCTGCATCCCGCGGCCAAAGGCCAGGCAGGACTGGGAGCCTGCGGCCAAAGGTGGGGCTGGCAGAGGAGGGTGGGCGGGGGGCGGGCAGGAGTCATAGAATCATAGAATATCAGGGTTGGAAGGGACCTCAGGAGGTCATCTAGTCCAACCCCCTGCTCAAAAGCAGGACCCATCCCCGATTAAATCATCCCAGCCAGGGCTTTGTCAAGCCTGACCTTAAAAACTTCTAAGGAAGGAGATTCCACCACCTCCCTAGGCAACGCATTCCAGTGTTTCACCACTCTCCTAGTAAAAAAGTTTTTCCTAATATCCAACCTAAACCTCCCCCACTGCAACTTGTTGAGCTGGTTCTGAGCTGGGAAGTGGCCCTGCATGGCACTGAAGAAGGCACAGCGAGTGACTGGGAGGCCGTGCTGCAGCCCACAGGGCGTATGGCATGATACCCCCATGTGTCACCTCTGCTGCCAAGGTTCCTCCAGGGCAGGCCACGGAACTGCACCGCCCCCTGAGGCCGAACTGCTGCGGTGCCGGCAGCACTCCGGCTTCACCCCCTGAGCTGTGCTCAGCGAGTCCAACGGAGAGATTCCTGGCAGAGTCCACTCCGTAGGGACCAATGCACCAGAGACACTCACCCAGGCGGGTTGATTCGGGAGCTGGAACCCAGCATGGGAAGTGCTCGCTTCACCATGAGCCTTAAAGCACAGGCAGTTCCCGCCAGCCCAGAGCAATGCCATGCCATGCCATGCCATGCCAGCTGTCTCTGACTCCCTTCCTTGGGCCAAGCAGTGAGAGCTCCCAGCCTCTTCCAGAAGCGCACTCTTTTCCCCCTACCTCCCACCACCCAGTCCTTTGGTCTCGAGCCAGGGTCTCTGCTCAGCTTCCCTGCTGACAGGCGGTGGGGCACTGGTTGCCAGTTGTCCATGTCCTGGTGACCGGGGTTTTCCACTGATATGGGTCGGCCTCAGCCAGTCCTGTCGAATGACCACTTCAATCTGCTCAGACAGCAAGGACACACACACACACTCCTTCCCCTCCTCCCTCTCATGTCTCTCAGTCTGCCCTGAGAGCAAAAAATCCTTTTCTCTCGCTGGGTAGCCATGCAAAATATAGGGGAAACTGAGGCTAGTGGAATTCCAAAATATTACAAAAAATTCCCATTTTGTCACACCTGCCCCTGTGGTGTAGGAGCCCAAAGAGACAACAGAGCCCCAAGGACTGGGCCGTTCACAGTTAAGCTGAGGCAGGCTGGGCATGGGCATGCAGCCTGGCTGGAGACCAGGGGAACAGATGGCTGCAGAGTGCTTCTGGGAGCAGAGACTCCAAATGGGGAGACCACGACGACGGAGCTCAAAGGATCAGGACGTGTCACAGCCCTGGCTCCCACCAAGACAAAATCCTCTCAACCCTTGCACCCCACTTCCTGGGGAAGGTTTGGTAAAAATCCTCACCAATTTGCATAGGTGACCAGAGACCCAAACCCTTGGATCTTAGAACAATGAAAAAGCATTCAGTTTTCTTACAAGAAGACTTTTAATAGAAGTAAAAAAGAATCACCTCTGTAAAATCAGGATGGTAAATACCTTATAGGGTAATTAGATTCAAAACATAGAGAATCCCTCTAGGCAAAACCTTAAGTAATAAAGAGTCACAAAAACAGAAATATCCATTCCATTCAGCACAGCTTATTTTCTCAACCATTTAAAGAAATCATAATCTAACACATCTCTAGCTAGATTACTTACTAAATTCTAAGATTCCAGTCCTGTTCTGTCCCCAGCAAAAGCATCACACAGATAGACCCAGACCCTTTGTTTCTCCCCCACTCCAGCTTTGAAAGTATCTTGTCTCCCCATTGGTCATTTTGGTCAGGTGCCAGCAAGGTTATCCTAGCTTCTTAACCCTTTACAGATGAAAGGGTTTTTCCTCTGGCCAGGAGGGATTTTAAAGGTGTTTACCCTTCCCTTTATATTTATGACAGCTGGCTTCTGTGAGTCATTTTCTTAGGCACCTAACTCTCCTCCCTCTGCCTGCCTAGCGTGGGGTGAGGGTTCCACTGGGCACCAGGCCCCTCGGCATCAGGGTCTGCAATGCTGGAGTCCCTTTGTGGATCTCACCCTCGGTTCAAACCCAAAGAGACGATGCAGCCAGTCTCTGAGCAGCGAGTGGCACACGTGAAGCGCAGCATGTCACAGCTCCTCCTTGTGGCTCATCCACATAGAGGACACCAGTCTACTAGTGCCGCGGCTCCATGGAGTCACTTGCTTAACTGAAGTGGCCACAGTCTGTGCACTGCTGCTGAAGGTCCATGGCTCCGCACTTGCCGCGGCTGGGGTTGCTACCCCAGGGCTGCATCCCCAGAGGGTGATGGTCAGCGTCACAGCGCCTAGCAAATCATTGGGATTCACAAAGCTGGAATTTGGCATCTAGGCTCCCTGTGCAATGACGGGCCTCTGAATGGGAATCCCAAAAGCCAGCAGGCTGGGCAGCGCCTCACTAAGGTCCCTTATGTGGGGTGCTGAGCCAAGGGGTGTGCGTTAAGTCCTGCCCCTCTCCCGGGCCAGGTGCCTAAATCCTGGCTGCAGGGAGGTGCCTCCCTCTGCTTGGCGTTCTCAGCTGTGAGCCCTCGCCTGGCGTTAGGCTTCTCTGCAGGAGCCCGATCCAGCAGGTGAGCTCTGAGCCCCACGTGCCAGAGGGGCCCTGCAGAGCGTGAGGCTGCAGGGCATGTGCCCAGCGGCAGCACATGGGCACTTTGGGAACTCTAATTGCAGAAAGGTGGGTGCTGAGTGAGTTTAGCCACCTCCCGTGCTCAGCCGCAGCTGACCGGGGCCTTTGTGAATCCCAGTGGGGCCCGATTCTGCAGTTTAGGTGCATAAAGTGGCAGTTGGGCACCTAAATCCCTTTGTGAATCTAGCCTGCAGAGTCTGTCACTGGAATAACAGACCTGGGCACAGCTGCAGCCGGCCGGCTCGGCTGACTCGGGCTAGGGCTGCAGGGCTAAAAGTTGCCATGCAGAAGATCGGGCTCATGCTGGAGCCCAGCTCTGGGTCCCTCCCTCCTCGCAAGGTCACAGACCACGGGCTCCAGGCTCAGCCTGAATGTCTGCGTAGGAATTTTTAGCCCCGCAGCACAAGCCCGAGTCAGCCGAGCCGGGCCAGCCGCAGGTGTTGAATTGCTGTGTGGATTTATCGTGGGTTTTCCCCTTTGGTCTGGAAGCTGGGCTGCATGCCTCACCAGATCCGGCTCTCGTCACACTGCTGCTTCTTCCTAGAAGGATCCAAGGAAGAAGCGTCTGGAATTCTGCTTGCAAGCCTGGGGTCCACACTGTAAGAAGGAGGTTGGAAAATTGGAGAAGGTTCAGAAAAGAGCTACAAGAATGATCTGAGGCCTGGAAAACCAGCCTGATGGCAGAGACTGAAGCACTTTGCCCAAGAGGTGGTGAAGAAGTGACTGGTATAAAAGCATCTGTGTGGGGGCAGATTTCTGGGAGCAGAGCGCGCTCTAATTGAGCAGTCAAAGGCAGAGCAAGATCTGATGGCTGGAAGCTGAATCTTGACAGGTCCAAACTGGGAATAAAGCCCACGTGTTTCACATCCAGGGGAACCAACCAGGAGACCAACTTCCCCAGACTCTCCACTTTGAGTCTTGGCACCAAGACTGGATCTTCCTCCAACATCTGCTCTAATTTCCCACAAGTCCCTGGGCCGGATGCAGGAATCCCTGGGGGAGGCTCTTTGGCCTGTGTAGTGCAGGAGGCCAGACTAGATGATCCGAATGGCCCATCTAGTGTTGGCATCTCTGAGAAGAGCATCCCTTGGCCCCTGCAGTGTTTGGCCCTGGAAGGAAGCCCAGAAAGGAGAAGCAGACTCAAAAACTCTTACCAGAGGCTCTCCAGAACAGCCCTGGGGTCTGGCCATAGGTTCATATTGGTTTTGATTTGATCCAAGCTAGATCCCCCATCCCCAGCTGTCCCACCTGGACCACCCTGAGCGGGAAGCCTGTAGTGTGCTGGATGCTAAGCAAGCCCAGCTGCTGTGTGGAGGGAGTCCAAGGAACCAGCAGCTCCTGTTGGTGATGCAGAACCAGAGCAAGGAGCAGCAAGGAGCCTTCTGGCCTCACTCTATCTGCTTCTGCCTGACGCAGAGCCCAGGAAGAGGTTTCGTGGAACCCATTCACCCCATTCCTGGACCAGCTGCAGCAGGAAGGGACCGTGAAGGCTGCTGGACAAGGCTGTGGAGCAGCAGGGGTCTGTGCCCTCCACCACTTCTGGCGACGTGCCTCTAGTAGGGGAAGGGGATGGGGGCTTGGGAAAGACATCCAGATATTCCCCATTTAACCACTGCAGGGGAAGGTGTCCTGGGACTAATGGAGCATCACAGGAACAAAGAAAGGCAGGCAGGCAGCAGGCCCAGTGAAGGCTCCATGCTGGTTCATGGCTGTGGCTCCAACACAGATCGGCCCAAGGTCAGCACCCAGAGCACTAGTAAAATGGCCGGGACAAGTGGGCACTCCCTCCATCGGCCGATGCCTTTGAAACAGCCCCTTCGGGAATCCCCACCTCCAAGGGCCACTGTCAGTTCCTGGGTTTCATTTGCCCCAGCCCCAGCTGGGTTCGGCAGGCTGCTGTGGAGGACAGAACTCCATGCAGGGGGTGTGACGAAATGGGACTGTTCTTAATGGTTCCTCTGAATAGTGTGGGGGTGCCTCAGTTTCCCCTATGCAGTTCTTAAGTATCTAGGTGGTGGGGTAAGGGTGTATGATCATTGCAGAGCCCTAGAGGGCAGGTGTGTGCAGGGGTCTGGACACAGAGAATGGCCAACACTCTGTTTCCTGGCAACTGATGGCCTGGGCCCTTCCCCCCTGCAAGGTGAGAGTTAAAGGGTCTGAGAACAAAGGAATCCGGTGACCTCCTGGCCCGGGAAAGGGACAAAGCCCAGAGGAGGAGGGGCTGGAGGGAGTTTCAGTTTGGGGCTGGCTGGAGACATGGAGTGAAGGGCAGACGTGGTTGTCTGGCTCACTGCCCCCCAAAATGGTGAGGTTGAGGGGTCCCGTTCTCTGCACCTGCAAGTTCTGTCTTACACCCTGTTCCTGTCGTCTAATAAACCTCTGTTTTACTGGCTGGCTGAGAGTCCCGTCTGACTGCGGAGTTGGGGTGCAGGACCCTCTGGCTTCCCCAAGACCCCGCCTAGGCGGACTGGCTGTGGGAAGCGCACGGAGGGGCAGAGGATGCTGAATGCTCTGAGGTCAGACCCAGGAAGGTGGAAGCTGTGTGAGCTGTGTGTCCTGAAGACAGGCTGCTCACAGAACGGCGACTGTCCCAGAGTCCTGCCTGGCTTCATGGGGAGCAGTTGCAGAGCATCGCCCAGGGACTCCGTGACAGGGCTGGCTGGGGATGAGGAGTGAAGGGCAGACGTGGTTGTCTGGCTCACTGCCCCCCAAAATGGACCCAGCTGGGGGGTCCTGTTCTCTGCACCTGCAAGCTCTGTCTTAGACCCTGTTCCTGTCGTCTAATAAACCTCTGTTTTACTGGCTAGCTGGGAGTCCCGTCTGACTGCGGAGTTGGGGTGCAGGACCCTCTGGCTTCCCCAAGACCCCGCCTAGGCGGACTTGCTGTGGGAAGCGCACGGAGGGGAAGAGGATGCTGAATGATCTGAGGTCAGACCCAGAAAGGCGGAAGCTGTGTGAGCTTTGTGTCCTGAAGACAGGCTGCTCACAGAAAGGAGACTTCCCCAGATTCCTGCCTGGCTTCATGGGGAGGAGTTCAAGAGCATCGCCCAGGGACTCCATGACCAGGACGGGGGCTCAGATGCAGGCTGCCGGGAGGGGACGGGGTCTCCGGGGCAGGCTGCAGGCAGGGGACGGGCGCTCGGGCGCAGGCAGCAGGCAGGGGACGGGGCTCGGGCGCAGGCTGCAGGGAGGGGACGGGGGCTCGGGCGCAGGCAGCAGGGAGGGGACGGGGGCTCGGGCTGCAGGCAGAGGACGGGGCTCAGGCGCAGGCTGCAGGGAGGGGACGGGGGCTCGGGCGCAGGCTGCAGGGAGGGGACGGGGGCTCGGGCACAGGCTGCAGGGAGGGGACGGGGGCTCGGGCGCAGGCAGGCAGGGGACGGGGCTCGGGCGCAGGCTGCAGGCAGGGGACGGGGGCTCGGACGCAGGCTGCAGGGAGGGGATGGGGGCTCGGGCGCAGGCTGCAGGGAGGGGACGGGGGCTCGGGCTTCAGGCAGGGGACGGGGCTCGGGCGCGGGCTTCAGGCAGGGGACGGGGCTCGGGCGCGGGCTGCAGGGAGGGGACGGGGCTCAGACGCAGGCTGCAGGCAGGGGACGGGGGCTCGGGCGCAGGCTGCAGGGAGGGGACGGGGGCTCGGGCGCAGGCTGCAGGGGGGGACGGGGGCTCGGGCACAGGCTGCAGGGAGGGGACGGGGGCTCGGGCGCAGGCTGCAGGGAGGGGACGGGGGCTCGGGCTGCAGGCAGGGGACGGGGCTCGGGCGCGGGCTGCAGGGAGGGGGTGGGGGCTCAGACGCAGGCTGCAGGGAGGGGACGGGGGCTCGGGCGCAGGCTGCAGGGAGGGGACGGGGGCTCGGGCACAGGCTGCAGGGAGGGGACGGGGGCTCGGGCGCGGGCTGCAGGCAGGGGACGGTGGCTCTGGCTGCAGGCAGGGGACGGGGGCTCGGGCGCAGGCTGCAGGCAGGGGATGCGGGCTCGGGCACAGGCTGCAGGGAGGGGACGGGGGCTCGGGCGCGGGCTGCAGGGAGGGGACGGGGGCTCGGGCACAGGCTGCAGGGAGGGGACGGGGGCTCGGGCGCGGGCTGCAGGCAGGGGACGGGGGCTCGGTCGCAGGCTGCAGGCAGGGGACGGGGGCTCGGGCGCAGGCTGCAGGGAGGGGATGGGGGCTCGGGCGCAGGCTGCAGGGAGGGGATGGGGGCTCGGGCGCGGGCTGCAGGGAGGGGATGGGGGCTCGGGCGCGGGCTGCAGGCAGGGGACGGGGGCTCGGGCACAGGCTGCAGGGAGGGGACGGGGGCTCAGACGCAGGCTGCAGGCAGGGGACGGGGGCTCGGGCACAGGCTGCAGGGAGGGGACGGGGGCTCGGTCGCAGGCTGCAGGCAGGGGACGGGGGCTCGGGCGCAGGCTGCAGGGAGGGGATGGGGGCTCGGGCGCAGGCTGCAGGGAGGGGACGGGGGCTCGGGCACAGGCTGCAGGGAGGGGACGGGGGCTCGGGCACAGGCTGCAGGGAGGGGACGGGGGCTCGGGCGCGGGCTGCAGGCAGGGGACGGGGGCTCCGTCGCAGGCTGCAGGCAGGGGACGGGGGCTCGGGCGCAGGCTGCAGGGAGGGGATGGGGGCTCGGGCGCAGGCTGCAGGCAGGGGACGGGGGCTCGGGCGCGGGATGTGGTCCGAGCTGGGTTCTGCAGTGTGGGCATTGGCTCTGTAAGAGCCAGTGCTCTCGCCTGTGCGGGGTCCGGTCGTTGCTCTCCTGCACAGGAAGGCAGCACACAGACGACTGTTGAGGCCAGGCTGTTGCTTTGCTGCCATTTCATCTCTGTTGCGCGCGCAGTGAGGATGGTTTTGTTCCAGCCTGGGGGAGGGTTCAAGGCGAGGTGCCCCCATTGTCAGTGCTCCTCTCTGGGCACAGGAGTCGCTGTGACTGACTGTACCCCTGAGTTCACCCCTTGTGCACTATTGTCATAATCTTTGTACAAGGATGACTGGGGAAGGCTCCTCTGAAAACTCATCGTCTGCTGGTCACTGTTGTCTTGGTCAATGTGGTGGCAACATTGTTGCCGTTATAAGATTGCACAGCATGGTGTTATTGGCCCCTGTTCCAAACCACAGCCTGCACAAACAGCTGTTGGCAACCAGCTCTGTCCTTAACAAAGGTGTGACACCATCCCTCCAAAGAGCACCCTGTCACCCTCAGAGCCAGCATAGTTCTGATATTTCATACAAAGCCTGCCATGGAAGGTATGATTTGAAAAGTCATGATCTGCTGGAACCCATTGTTCTGCCCAGATATGTCTGCCATTGGGGGGTATGAGATTTTGCTGTTTGTGCAGGGAGCTGGGAGCCCCAGGGCGCCCTGTTTAACCCTGGGACTCGGTGCCTCGCCAAGAGGCCCTGCAATGAGCGTTGGGCTGAAACCCAGCCAGCTTGGTTAAATCAGGCCCACAACAGGGTCAGATGGAGCGAACAGGCCAAAGTGAAAGCAGAGCCTCTCCCCAAGCCCCTGGGAAAGAGTGACCTGCCTTGCGGGGCGAGTGTGCAATTCCTAGCTTCTCCCTCCCTCCCGCCTGCTGTTAATGGGAGGCAAACAGAGACTGCAATAAACCCCTCTGGTAGGAACGAGCCTGCGCCGCTGGGGAACGGAGCCACCCGGAGCGGATTAAAAGCCCTAGTCCCAGAGCCAGGGCAAGCGCTCTCCTCTGGACAGCGGTTGGGGACGTCATACAGGGCGGCTTTTGGGCCCAGGGTTCTCATCCTGGCGCTTCAGCTGCTAGTTACCTAGGGCCTCCTCTTCTGCAGTGCTGAGTCCCACAGCTGCACTGAAGTCACTGGGGCAGATCCACTGCTCATGTCAGTGACCACGGCTCCTTGAACAGGGCTGGAGAATGTGCTGTGCCCCTGAACAGGGCTGGGAAAAACTGCCCCAGCTGAGGTCTGCCCCGGTGGGAGCTGTGAGGAGCCCAGTGTACTGGAAGCTGCTGCTGCCCCGGGGTTTGTGATGGAGAATGTGGGGTGACGGGAGGGGGGCAATTCAGCACAAACAGCTCCTTTCGATTTCCTCCCAGCCACCCCAGCATGCCTGGGGACTCCCCTCCCCAATCAATCAAAGCCCAAGACGGGGATCTGACGCTCGACATAAAGTTACTCCTCCGCCAGCTGATGTAACCCACGCACCTTCTGGGTGTGGTGTTGTGTCCCATCGAGTGGCACCAAGACCATTCGAGAGAGAGATAAGATGAGTCTGCTCTGCAGCCGTCGCTACCAGCCAGGGGGCTTTCAGCTCATGCAATAGAGGCTCATGCACTAAGCTCCAGAGGCCCCAGGTTTGATCCCCACCTGCCGACGACCAGGGTCTGTGGGAGTGACGCTGGCGTGGCTGGCAAGGGGCAGCAGGAAGGGTTTCCACTGAGCGTTAAGGGAAAGGAACTTGCTGGCTGTGGCACGGTGCAGCAGGCTGGTTGGCACACCGGGAAAGGAAGATGGAGGAGAGCTCCAGCCCTGGCTGGTTCCCAGCTCTTGTCTTGGCTTTGTAAAAGGCTGACAGACGTAGTGCGAGGTTTGAAAGCGAACACACCGTGTTCTGGGCCTGGAGCAGCGGCTGGGAAGCGTTCCCAATCAACAACCGCGCCGGGATCCCTGTAATCCGCACCAGAGTGCAGCGGGAGGGGAGGGAGCTGGAGGGCCTTTGAAAACACAGACAGCTTGATGCCAGCCTTCCCTGGCTGCATGAAGCTATCCTCCAGAACCATGCCACCAAGGGCCCAGTCCTGCAGCGGGACAGCCGGAGGGTTGGTGTCGCTATCCTCCTGTTCTACAGAGGGGGAAACTGAGGCACAGAGCTGGGCCACGTCAGGGCGCGGCTGGGGATGGAGCCCGTCAGATCCTCATGAGCTGCTGTGCGGCTCTAGTGCTTGTGTCTGTGCCAGGTATAAACCCAGGCCCCTTGTGCAGGCCCAGCCGTCCGTCCCCTGGCGGGCAGCAGGGCCCATGCGGGAGCCCCCACGCAGCCCCCCACCACCCTCGGCTGCAAAGCAGCCCCAGCCCCACGGCAGGGTTACGTTCTCCTCCCCTGGCCTGTGTTCTGGCTCCTCCAGGACCCTTCACGAGGCTGGCAGGGGAGCACTGAGCTTGGAGCCTGGCCAGGCTGGAGCTGGCCCAAAGGAAACACCTCCACAGTCTTTCCAGGTGCCACCCAGTCCCCCGGCGCCTGCAGGAAGGTTTGGGGTAATCACACACACGCTGGGTCTCCCAGTCACCAACGCTTTGCCCGGAGCCTGGCTCGGAGGGAAGCGCAGACCCAGTCCAGCCAGCCTTGACGTCCCTCTCCGCGGAGCTGGGAACGCGCCTGGAGCTGCCAGCCCAGTCCTGTCTACTCAGCGAACGGCTTGCTGCTGCTCTTTCCCGGGTCTCCTCCTCCCTCCCCAGCCCTGGAGCCAGACGAACACCCACACACAGGCCTACTGTGCCCATGGCTGTACAGCAGCTGCAGGGCTGCAGCCATCGCGTCCTGGACATATTCAACGGGAGCCCGATGGGATTGGCCAGGCAAGGAGGGCATGAGCCCTGCCCAGCTAGGATGGGGCACCGTCCCCAGGCTGCTGCATCAAAGCCAGCCCTGGCTAGGAGCGATTCTGCAACCCAGGAGAGATTCTGCAACCATCCGCCTGCTGGAGAAAGACATCAAGGTGAACTTGTCCCAGCTTGGAACTCCCTGTAGCCAATGGGATACATTTGGGTTAGGAAAAAGAAAAGGAGTACTTGTGACACCTTAGAGACTAACCAATTTATTTGAGCATAAGCTCCCAGTGCCAGCTGTGCCAGGGCTTCCAAGACCTTTGGGCCTGGATTGGGGGGATCATGACTAGAGCGGAGCTGGGACCCAGGGACAGGTGAAGCTGCACCAGGCTTGCAGAAGAGCTCATCCTGCAGAGACCTGCATGCAGACCCTGCTTGTTTGGGGAGATTGTTTGGGACAGAGTGGGGTGACTTGGGGGGCTTACAGCAGGGCGGGGGGAAGGCAGGGGGGTAGCAGGGAGGGGGAGAGGTTTACAGTAACTGCAAGCTGTATACACTGCATGGGTGGGGGGGTCAGGAGTGATTTGGGGTGGGACAGTGGGAGGCAGGAGGTGCGGGTGGGTGATACCCCCATGCAGTGGCAGTGCCCCCTGTAGGCAGTACGGGCGCATCCAATGGGCCCTAGAGGAAATATTGTCCAAAGATCGGAGTTCACCAAACCCAGGCTGAGCTAGCCCTGTCCCAAACTGCCCATCCCTTGTGGGTGTGGACTGCAGCCTGGTGCCCCTGCCCTGGGCCTGGCCATGCTGGGGGCTGAGTGATCCCAGAATGATGCCCAGTGCACACCCCTTCTCCCGGGCAGGGACCCAGCATCTCGTCCCCCAGCCCTCCCCAGAGTCGTCCCCCAACCTCCAGGGCTGGGCGGGGGGTGGGGAAGGCGACCGGCCTGAGCCAAGTTCACAATTATGCAACCAGCCCGTGTGATGCTGCTTATCATCTTACCGCGCAGCCCAAACCCGGCTCACCCGCCACTTTCGTGGCATTTTGTTGCCTGAAATTAAATCTCATTTCCTAATTACTGGGTGGACTCAGGCTGCTGGGCAGGGCTGGGCTGGGCTGGGCTTTAAGAAGAGGGCAGCGTAGTGTGATCAGCATCAGTCACAGAGACAGCCTGTTGGAGAAACCCCCCCCCCCCCCCCCCAAAGCCCGAGACCCCCCTCACCACAGCCAGCCCCCCAGGCTGCATCTAACGAGACCCACTCACCTCCCTCTGCCCTGCAGGAAACTCAGCCTGGCTGGTTCCTACAGGGCCCATCCAGCCCAGTATCCCCTCTCCCTGCTGTGAGGAAACGTCAGGCCCTGCCCACTTGCACGTTCCCAGAATCTGGCCAGCCCAGCGCTGATCGTGCAGAAACGCGCAGTCCTGGACAGTGCTCGCCACAAAGGACTCACACAAACACATTCCAGAAGCGTGGTACAAAAACCACAACATCAAGAATGGCACAAAAACATTCCCCAAGGATAACAAGAACACACTGAGCCCTCCTAAAAGATAAGGTCAAATAGCAACGTAATAAATACAAATGTTTTAATCAAACCAACATGTACAAAAACGTGGGCAATAACTAGCCAGGTCAGAGGGCAGTATCTAAGTCAGAGGGGCAGCTTGTTTGTATCAGGGTATCTCTGAGAGAATGTGTTGGTCCAGCCAAGGGGGAAATGGAAAGTCCTGCCATTCACTGAGCTGTGTCCATTGTCACAGGCATACATGTCTTAGTATCCTCGTAGAGTCTGCCAGGTGCTATTAGCATGCCTTGTCAACAATAAACCTGGCTGGGTGCCTTCGTCCCTTAACGGATCTTGTGGTCATTGGGCGGTTCACTCAAGGTCTGCTGTGCTGGCTGTCTGCACAGAGCTGGGGCAGCACACAGGGAGAACACACACATGCAGTGAAATATCTAACAACAGAGGCAATCAGTAAGGACGTTTTGCAATGGCTCATTTGGTTTCAATGGGCAGGCCCAGCACTTTACACTAATTCATGCTTCTCCCCTGTTGGGGGAGTTACACAGGCCACGGCTACACTACAAAATCAAATCGCCCTGCGTGCAGCCGCCACAGTAGTTACAGCACTTGTGTGTGTGTACACCTGGCTCCTTGTGTCTGTGGTGTGTGGTATCGATTGTACTGTCAGTGTGGGGCATTGTGGGACAGTCGATGTAAGCAATGCAGTATGTACACTGACACTGCATTGACCTAACTACGCTGACTGGGGGAAGTGGCATGATTAAGTCGGCAAAGCAGGTGAGTTACATCAGCGGGAGCCAAATTTTAGTGTAGACGCAGTGTTAGGTGGACGTAAGCTGCCTTGCAAACTCAGTGGTGTAGAGCAGTTACAGAGGTTTACGATGCAAACGTTCATTTTAACTTTATACCACAGGCTACAGAGGTTATGGGAGAGATCAATCCGGCAAGCAATTCCACAAGTCGAAACACTCCACACACGCTGATCAGCAGCTGTTGTCACACGGCTAACACACAGGCTGGGTCAAGCTCTGCATTTGTCAGTGTTCAGTGAGGCCTTAGGGCCTGGGCATGAGCTGGCACCTGGTCTGCTAGCGTCACAGGACCCATCTAGCCCAGTACTCTGCCCTCTCCCTGCTGCCTCCTTCCCCAAATCAGATCAATGGGGCCAGCCACCCCAGCACCAGCTACTTCAGAGGAAGGTGAAAGAACCCCCTCCTAGTGGCTAATGAGGACATAACCATTCTGGGGAGGGGAGGAAGGGGGGCATATCCCCCTCATCCTGACAGTCAGCAGTGGCCTTGTGCCTTGTTTTCTAAATTCTGTCCTGACACCCTTGCTCCCCCCGCCGCCTGCCATCCTTGTCTGAATCCTGCCAGGCTTGCAATGTCAGTGACATCTAGTGGCAGTGAGTTCCCCTGGCTAATTATGTAACTTCCCTTGACATTTGCTTTCACAGTGTCCCATTGCTCTTGCAACACTGGGGCAGGTGAAGGGGGGGGGGCAAATAGGAGCACCCCCCTCCTTTCATTATATTCTGTACCTATTTCAGCCCTGCTTCTTTCGCTCCTCTTTTAACTAAAGCCTGAGCTTTTTTGTTGGTAAATTGGCCTTTTTCTTGACAGTGTTGTAGAAAAAATTTGCTTCTTTCTAAACATTTCAGGTTTTTGATGAGCAATTTAAAAAAAGCCTTCGAAAAATTACCCCTCCCTCCCCCATTTCTCTGCCCTTTGTCCTTTTCTCATTTGCCACTGGAAAGTGGATGGGAGGGGATGAAAAAAACCACACACAAACACACACACACATATACATTTTTGGCTTTTGAAAATTTTTTGCAAGGGGTGAAAACATAAGGGTTCCACACACACCCCCAAATTTCCAAGGCAGCTCAATTGTGGGGCTGCTGCTCTTCCTGCTGCCCTTCTAGTGCCAGGGTAGACCAACACCCTGTCACACTTTAACCCTTAAATGGCCAGCGTTGCCAACGCCCATCATTGTATGGTGAGCCCAGCAGTGGGTGGGTGGGTGAGTTGGAATGGGGTCAGTAATGAAGAATCTTCGCTTTCGTGAGATAAAGTGCCCACCCTCGGCATGGAGGAGAAGCCCCAGACCTCGCACCTCCCAAACACAGCCATGCCAGAATGCAAACAAATATTAAAATCTTGTGATTTTTAAAGCAAATCTCATGATTTTGAGGCCTGACTAGTGACTTCTGAATGTTGGGGCTCAAGAGGGGCACCAAAGCTGATGGGACTGCTCAGCCTTTGTGCCGTCTGGTCAGAGGCACCTGTGTGGGACCCGGGGTGGCTTGTGCCTCCCCACACTTGGGACAGACAATACTAAACATCTCCTGGCTCCCCCTGGCAGTGCGTGGAGGGAAAGCCACTCCCGAGCTATGGCCACAGAGTCAAGAGAGGCAGTGTGGCCTAGTGGGTAAAGCACTGAACTGGGATGCAGCAGACTGGAGGTCTATGTCTGGCTCTGCCACTGGGTGACCTTGAGCAAATCCCTTCCCTGCCCTCTGCCTCAGTTTCCCCATGTGTACAGTGGGGATGATGACACTGACCTCCTTTGGGAAGTGTTTTGCTGGACAGTGCTGTGTAAGATGAATAATAATATTCTGGGCTGGCAGGGGTCAGGGGCGTCTCTCCTCTCTGGGGCACGGGTTCGAATCTGTCCCAGGGGAGCAGTGCCTGACAGTGGGGCGGGGGGGCTGTGGAGAGGGGCTCAGTCCAGTTCCTGTTGGGACAGCACCCGCGTTGCCTGCCGGCTGTGGGACCGGCATGCTGGGGCTACAGAGCCTGAGCTCCGCTCTGCCCCTAGATGAGTCCCTTCAGGGCAGGGCCGTTCGCGTGGGGGATGGGGGTGTGACACAAGCCTTGGGCTCTGGGGCAGTGGAGCTGGCCCTTTCCCCAGTGCTGGAGTCCCTTCCACAAGGCCTAAAGCTCTCCAGGCCTGAATCCCGGCCCCACGGAGCCTGACTCAGGGGGAGGGGGGGTTTCCTGCAGCTGCCCTGTCTCTCCGGTACAGCCAGTGGCCTTGGCACTCTGGGGCAAGGCAAGTCGCTTTCCAGCCCCCACCCCTGGGGCCAGGGGGCACAGGCCAGCCCAGGGCTCTGAGGAAGATGGGGCGCACCCTCCGCCCCTCTGGTTTAAACGTCGCTCTGTCCCATCCCCCCGCTCCACGGCCCTGGGCACAGCTCTCCTCTTTCTGCATCTTTCCCTCCTGCTCTTTGGGATCTCGCCCCCTGGGGTACCCAGGTGTCAAGGAAACCCGCTCCCGGCTGGGGAGCCATGGTTGGCCTTTGGGCCCCAGGCTTCTGCATGGCCCTGGCTAACGAGCCCCCTGGGAGGGCAGCGCTGCCCGGCCTGGGCCCTGGGGCCTCGGCAGGAGCTGCCACAGAGCGCCAGCGGCAAAGCTGCCAGTGGAGGCTTCTCCAGAGCCCTGCAGAGTGGGGGAACGGGGCTGAACTGGGGCCAGCGTCAAGGCCGTGGGAGGGACCAGCCAGGTAAGGGGCTGGGTTCCCCACTTTTGGGCCCTATGGGGGGGCTGGCTGAGGGTCCCTGTGCCCATGGCGGTAGAGGGATCGCAGGGACGAGGCCCTGGGGGCTGCTGGGAGTTTGGAGTGGGGTCCATGTTCAGCTCCCATCTCCCCACACACGCTTCTGATCCAGAATGGCCGGGGTGCGAGACCTTCCTCTGGCTGGTTTCAAATGGCCAGTGTTTGCTGGGATGCTTTGGACCCGGCAGCTGCTCCCTGCCCCTGGGGGAGGTTCATCGCTGGGGCAGTGCTGCCAGCCCCAGAGACTGAGGGCCTGGGCCCCACAGCAGATCACTCTGTACTCCACCCCTTGCCCTGCCCGAGAAGGCCGGGAGGGCACTCTTGGCCAGTCCTTGGCTGTCAGCTAATGCCCATCAGAGCATGGACCCATCCCCCTAGGGACGGGGTTGAGACCCCCAAACTCATGTCACACATAGGCCTGCTGGGCACTGGCAGTGGGGCAATCCGTTCTCTGCCAGGGACTGCGGGGGGAGGCTCTTGGGGCAGAGATGGGACCAGCGGGGCATCCCTGGCACAGCGGGGGAGCAGGTCTGTAGTCCTGGCCTGGAGAATCAGTTATCCACCACTCATTACCCGCTGCCCAGTCGAGGCAGCGAAAAGAAACCGTGTGATTGTAGGTGACCTATCGAGTGGCACCTAGTGCAACTCAGAGCGACATGGCTGGCACGAAGGGCTTTGTGAATGGGGAGGGCTGGCTGGGAGCAGGGCACTGACTGAGTCACTGGGCTCCCACTGCCAGAAGAATCTCGGCCCCGGCCTTGCACCACCTCAGGGCCCCAATCTCTGCTGAGGCCTTGCCCACCTCCCTGGCAAGAGGCCCAGCAGCCCTGGTCACTCCCAGGACTAGAGTCACTTGTATTCCAGTCACTCAGTTCATCCCTGGGGTTGAGATGTAGCCACCTCTGGGGTGGGGTGCAGGGACTATTTATACAGGGATCCTTTGCCCAGGACTGAGATGCAGCCACCTCTGGGGTGGGACAGAGCAGCTGTTTAACAGCCACACAGCACAGTAGATTAGGACAAGTGAAGAATCCACATCTAGTTGCACTGCGCTGCACAGAGCGTGGGGAGCTGGGCCAGGGAGCCGGGGGGAGGGATAGCTCAGTGGTTTGAGCATTGGCCTGCTAAATCCAGGGTTGTGAGTTCAATCCTTGAGGGGGCCATTTAGGAATCTGGGGCAAAAATTGGGGATTGGCCCTGCTTTGAGCAGTGGGTTGGACTAGATGACTGTGATGATGTGACGCAGCAGGGAGCGGGGAGTGTTGACCTGGGAATGTGCCCTGGGGATGGGAGACCTGACAGCCTGTAACCTGAGCCAGGAGGGGGAGGTAACACCTCTGCCCAGGAATGTGGAGGGAGGCTGCAGCAGGGAACCTGTTGGGTGGGTTTAGTTTCAGTTTGGGGCTGGGTGGAGGAAGGCAGGGAACCCCAGGGCTGGGGTCTAAGCTCCCTGCTCCCCCAGGGGGACTTGACTGAGGGGCCCTGGATGCACCCACAAGCTCTGTTTTGGACTGTGTTCCTGTTGTCGAATAAACCTTCTGTTTTACTGGCTGGCTGAGAGTCTCAGTGAATCCCAGGAAGAGGGGTGCAGGGCCTGGACTCCCCCACACTCTGTGACAATGACCTCCTGAGCTCCCTTCCAACCCTGATATTCTATGATTCTATGACCAGGCTGCACTGCACATGGGCTCCTTAGTGACAAGCGCTCAGGAGCTTAGACTTACAACCCCCAAAATAGCACAAATTGAGCACTATGCTGGGGCCAGCACAGACTAGAAGGGGCAAGTGCCCCCTACTGGGTCCTCCCACCCCACTCACTGCAGCCCCTAGCACCCCATAAGCTCCATCCATGCAGAGTAAGGGGACTGGCACATGGAATTGCAAGCCCAATAGCAAGGATTTCTGATGACTCTGTAAACTCGGGGCGGGGGAATGGAGAATTGCTAATATAGTTCCTATTTTTAAGAAATGGAAAAAAACGTGGTCCAGGTATCCACAGGCCTTTTAATTTGACCTCAACTGTCTGCCAGGTCTTGGGACAAATTTTGAGAGAGAAAGTAATGAAGGACATAGAGGTGAACAGTAACTGGGATAAAATACCACCTGGTTTTACAATCGGTAGGTCCTGCCAGGCCAACCTGATCTGTTTCTCTGCGAAGATAACTGAGGTTTTAGACAAAGGAAATGCAGTAGATCTAATCCAGTGGTTCTCAAACTTTTTGTATTGGTGACCCCTTTCGAACACCAAGCCTCTGAGTGCGACCCCCCCTTAAAAATTAAAAACACATTTTTGATATTTAACACTATGTTAAATACTAAATTTAAACCCTATGGCTTAAAATGAATTTACCTTTACTCACTGCTTTTAAATTAAGACTAAAACACAGAGGGTGGCGGGGCTCGGGGCTGACAACCCTGTGTGTGCTCTCGGCTGATAACCCTCAGCATGGCCGGGCTCCGCCTGAAACCCCATTACAGGGGTCGGGGCTCACAGCGTCCTGGATGCCCCAGCTCAGGGCTCATAGCCCCACTCCTGGTTGGGGTCAGGACTTGCAACCCCATGTGGCAGTCGGACTCAGGGATCACAGTCCCGCTCCTGGCCAGGGTTGGGGTCTGGGCTTGCAGCCCTGTGTGGGGGTTGGAGTCGGGGCTCGCAACCATGATTCCCTGTCGGGGTTGGGATTCACAGCTGCACACCGGGGTCATGGCTCACAGCCCGGCGCAGGGGTCGGGGTCGGGACTCACAGTCGCACACCAGGGTCAGGGCTCACAGCCTAGCACAGGGGTCAGGACCCACAGCCGTGTGCCTGGGATGGGGCTCGTAGCCCCGCAGCTCCACACAGGGGTCGGGGCTCGCAACTTACAGCCGCGCGCTGGGGTCGGGGCTTGTGACCCTCCCACTTAACCGGGTTGTGACCCCCAGTTTGAGAACCAATGATCTAATCTACCTGGATGTCAGTGATGCATTTGATACAATTGGGAAAATATTAGTTCAATTGGAGAAGATGGGGTTTAATATGAGATTTGAAAGGTGGATAAAGAACTGGTGAAAAGGACCTGCAGAAAAGGACCTGGGGTTACAGCAGATGAGAAGCTGGATATGAGTCAGCAGTGTGCCCGTGTTGCCAAAAAGGCTAACAGCATATTGGGCTGCATTAGTAGGAGCATTGCCCACAGATCGAGGGAAGTGATTATTCCCCTCTATTCAGCACTGGTGAGGGCCTCATCTGGAGTATTGTGTCCAGTTTTGGGCCCCCACTACAGAAAGGATGTGGACAAATTGGAGAGAGTCCAGCGGAGGGCAATGAAAATGAGTAGGGAGCTGAGGCACGTGACTTATGGGGAGAGGCTGAGGGAACTGTGGTTATTTTGTCTGCAGAAGAGAAGAGTGAGGGGGGATTTGATAGCTGTCATGGAGTCCCTGGGCAATGCTCTGGAACTGCTCCCCATGAAGCCAGTCAGGACTCTGGGGAAGTCTCCTGTCTGTGAGCAGACTGTCTGCAGGCTGACACAGCTTCCTGGGTCTGACCTCAGAGCATTCAGCATCCTCTGCCCCTCCGTGCGCTTCCCACAGCGAGTCCGCTCAGGCGGGGCTCCTGGGGAAGCCAGAGGGTCCTGCACCCCAACTTCGCAGTCAGATGTGACTCTCAGCCAGCCAGTAAAACAGAGGTTTATGAAACGACAGGAACATGGTCTAAAACAGAGCTTGCAGGTGCAGAGAACAGGACCCCTCAGCTGGGTCCATTTTGGGGGGCCGTGAGCCAGACAACCATGTCTGCCCTTCACTCCATGTCCCAGCCAGCCCCAAACTGAAACTCCCTCCAGCCTCTCCTCCTCTGGGTTTTGTTCCTTTCCCCGTGCCAAGAGGTCACCTGATTCCCTTGTTCTCCAATCCTTTAGCTCTCACCTTGCGGGGGGAAGGGCCCAGGCCATCAGTGGCCAGGAAACAGAGTGTTGGCGATTCTCTGTGTCCAGATTCCTGCACACACCTGCCCTCTAGGGCTCTGCAGTGATCATACAGCCTTATCCCACCACCTAGATCCTTAAGAACTGCATAGGGAAACTGAGGCACCCCCACACTATTCAGAGGAAACATTAAGAACAGTCCCACATTGTCACATCAGCGCCCCCCCCCCCAACTTGTCTAGAGATTTTACCGGTGGTAGGCATCAGACATGGTGATGGCACTGAACTTCCGATATCCACACAGAACCGGATCGACCTGTCCTTCTTGGGGACCAGCACCATGGGAGAGGCCCAGGGGCTGGAGGATGGCTGGATCACCCCTAAAGCCAGCATGTCTCCAACCTCTCTCTCCAGATCCTGGGCTGTTTTCCTAGTGACCCTGAATGGGGACACCTGATGGGAAGATTGGCTCCTGTTTCCACCCAGTGAACAGCCAGGTTAGTGAGCCCAGGCCGGCTGGAGAACAGCTGCCGGTGTGAAGGCAGCACCTCTCTGATCTCTGCCTGCTGGGCAGGGGTTAGCTGGTCTGAGAGGAGAATTGATTCCAGCGAGGGGTCAGCCCCCACCTCAGGGAGGAGTCCCACCAGGGGATCTTCTCCCTTCTCCTCCCACTGCCCACACCCAGCCAGCCCCAACTTCTCCCTGTCCCAGTATGGCTTCATCATGTTGACATGGTGCACCCAGTGGCGGTGTGCCCGGATGGACAGTTCCACTGCATATTTCACTTCATTTACATGTCTGATGACCTTGAAGGGGCCGTTCCAGGCAGCTTGCAGCTTGTGCTTCCTCATGGGGATGAGAAGCATCCCCTGGTCCCCGGTAGCCTAGAAGCAGGCACGTGCTGAGCGGTTGTACCAGACCTGCTTCCTGTGCCCTGGCTAGGTTTCCCCTGGCCAAGCCCATGAGCTCCGCGAACTTTTCCAGAAAGGTCAGAACATACTCCATCGGGGGAGGCCTTCCCCCGCACTCGTCCCTCATCAAGTTGAGGGGTCCCCTCACCCTCCTCCTATACAACAACTCAAAAGGGGAAAACCCTGTGGATTCCTGGGGCACTTCCCTGTATGTGAACAGCAGGTGGGGTAAATACTTGTCCCAGTCCTGTGGGTGCTGGTCCATAAAGGTTTTCAGCATCATCTTTAGGGTCCCGTTGAACCTCTCCCCCAGCCTGTTGGACTGAGGGTGACACGCCGAGGCCCAGGTGTGTCGGACCCCACACTTCTCCCACAAGCACTGGAGCAGGGTTGACTGACATGAAATTGGACCTCTGGTCTGTAAGGACCTCCTGGGGGAACCCCACTCTGCTGAAAATGGTGAGCAGCGCGTCTGCCACGGTGTCTGCCTCCATAGACGACATGGCCACTGCCTCGGGGTAGCGCATAGCGAAATCTACCACCACCAGAATGTATTTCTTCCCCGACCGGGTTGCCCTGCTGAGGGACCCCACTATGTCCATGGCCACCATCTGGAAAGGCTCCTCTATGATGGGCAGAGGTCTCAGAGCTGCTTTACACTTATCCTGGCCCTTCCCCACCCTCTGGCAGGAGTCCCAGGCCCTGCAATACTGTTGGACGGCATCAAAGGCCCCAGGCCACTAAAATCTCTGCAGCAGCCTCTGCCTGGTGCGCCAGATGCCCTGAAAGGGGAATATTGTGGGCCAAGTACAACAGTCTGTGGTGGTACCTCTGGGGGAAGACCACCAATTGCCTCTTGGCTTTCCAAGGTTCAGTTGGCCCTGAATCATAGAATCATAGAATATCAGGGTTGGAAGGGACCTCAGGAGGTCATCTAGTCCAACCCCCTGCTCAAAAGCAGGACCCATACCCAATTAAATCATCCCAGCCAGGGCTTTGTCAAGCCTGACCTTAAAAACTTCTAAGGAAGGAGATTCCACCACCAGCCCATTCCCGGTACAGGAATCCCTTCTCCCACAGGAATCTCTCCCGGCAGTCCTCCCCCTGGGATCCTGCACCATTGTGGCCAGCAAGGGCCCTCAGCTTCTCTAAGGAGGGATCCTCCTGCAGCTCCATCTGGAATTCGGCTGCTGGGTTGAGGGGACAGCCCTGGTTGGCTGTGCCTCAGTTTCCCCACCTTGGGACAGAGGCTCTGGCCCAGCAGTGTCAAGCCCTACCCTTGTGCTTCGGTGTGTCCCCCGACCCCAGCATAGCCCTATCGACTGCGGCCCCCTGGACCCGCGGTGCCCCCTCTCGGTGGGCTTCCACCCAGTTGACACCCCGCGGTTTCTGCTCGGCTGCCATTTCCTCCATCTTCAGGCATTGAGCCACCTTGTGTCCTTTTTGGCCACAGTAATTACATTTCAGGTCCCTCAAGTCCCACGGGGGGTCAGCCTGCCCCGGCCTTCAGGGGCACCTGTGAGTTGGGCTTCCTGGAGTCCCACCCTGGAGAGGTTTCTGTGTGACTCCCCTTCTGAGTCCCTGATGTGGGTCTCCCTCCTGCGCCCTATCTGCTGTTCACAAACTCATCCACTAGTGCCCCTGCACTGCGCAGATCTTTAGCCTTCCGGTCCACTAACCACATCTTCAGGTCTGGAGGGCAGATGTCATACAGCTGCCCCAACCTCACCAGGTTACACACCTCTTCTGCGGTAGTGGCCCCTGTGCCCTTCCCCCATCTACGGAGATATTCCCCCAGCAGATTGGTGACCTCCTTGTAACTGACACCTGGGGTCTTGCGTACACCCCGGAATCGTTTCCTGTATGCCTCAGGGGTCAGTTCAAACTTCAGCAGCAAAGCCTGTTTGAACAGGTCATAGTCCCCCATCTCAATACCATCCATTTGGCTGAATGGCTCTGTGGCCTTGGGATCCAGCAGGGGGGTCAGATAGTGTCATAACCATACAGCTCAGGGTAGCCTAGAATTCTTCCTTAACTAGTGTTGGCCCATTCCCAGCTTCTGGCAAACAGAGCCTAGGTACACTTCAGAGCTTGGTTTTGCATCCCTGCTCATCCTGACTAATTCATGAACTTATCTAGTTCTTTTTTAAACCCTGTTATAGTCTTGGCTTTCACAACTTCCTCTGGCAAGGAGTTCCACAGGTTGACTGTGCATTGTGTGAAGAAATACTTCCTTTTGTTTGTTTTAAACCTGTTGCCTATTAATTTCATTTGATGACCTCTAGTTCTTGTGTTATGAGAAGCAGAAATAACACTTCCTTAGTTACTTTCACCCCCTTAGTCATCTCTTTTCCAAGCTGAAAAGTCCCAGTCTTCTCTCTTCTTATAAGGAAGCTGTTCCATACCCCTAATCATTTTTGATGCCCCTTTCTGTATCTTTTCCATTTCCAAGATATCTTTTTGAGATGGGGCGACCACATCTGCACACAGTATTCAAGATATGGATGTAGTGTGGATTTATATAGAGGCAATATGATATTAATTCTGCTTATGCTCAAATAAATTGGTTAGTCTCTAAGGTGCCACAAGTACTCCTTTTCTTTCTGTTAATGTTGCATTTGTTTAATCACTGTACAGTGCCTAGCACAACAGATCTTTGTCCATGACTAGGGCTCCTGGGCACTATGCTAATACAAACAAATAATAACAATGATGATGCAGAATAGACCTGAGCTCTCCCTCCTGTAGCTGGGCTGGCTCTGCAGAGTTAAGATGAGCAAAATGCAACAAATCCTCCCCCTTCTCATTTTTGTCACGACCGTCACAGCTCTGATTCCAATACACACACACAGAGCAGGCCAACTAAGGAGATGCCATTTTTAGCCAGTCACGTTTCAGAGCAAAAGGACATCATGGTACTGAAGTGACAACTTGCCGGCGGGGTAGCAAACATATTTTCTGATGGGCAGCCAAATCTGAGATCGGAACGGTGGAATTGAACGCGGCCATAGTGAAGTGGCTAAAATATATGAAATCTGGCATTTTAATGAAAAATCTGATTAACTCTTTTCAGAGTATATCAAATGATACCTCCGCCAGAAACAAGAGGCTTCCGGGTATCCCAGCTGGTGCACAGACGAAGAAAAACAAAATAAGTACATGAACGATTTCTACCAGAAAGAAGGCATGTGTTTGTGCCAACACGAAATCAGGTTTAACCCTGCTAAACGCCAAATCGCTAAACTGTTTTTAAATTCCCTCACAAGCGAGATCCTGCCAGATCAACACATCACCAAGTTTGTGTCGGCAGACCCGAAAACATACAGGTATAAGCTGTCAGGAGGAAAGGCCTGTATGAAAGGCAAAGGTATTACCCTGAACTTGGCAAACTGTCAAAAGATCAACTTTGACAGTTTGAAAGATCTAGTCCTGGACTATTACACGGGCCTGCGAGAAAACACCTCAAAAAAGAGAGAGGTGCAGCAGCCCTCTATCGTAAGGAACAAAAATCAGTGGTAAATGGAGACAAAAACCCTTAAGAAAAGACAGAAAGTCATTTACAACAAGAGGGTCCTAGGAGAAGGGTTTAAAACCCTGCCCTACGGCTTGTAAAATGGATACGAGGTGGAAACACCCCTTTTCTGCAATTCTCGCGGGGCCTAGCAACAGTGGGAAAAGTTACTTTATAAAAAATGTGTTGGATAATGCCAAACAAAACATTGGTTTCAGAGTAACAGCCGTGTTAGTCTGTATTCGCAAAAAGAAAAGGAGTACTTGTGGCACCTTAGAGACTAACCAATTTATTTGAGCATGAGCTTGCGTGAGCTACAGCAGGAGAGTGAGTTTGTGTGTGTGTGTGTGTCCCCGGGGAAAAAAAAGAAAAAGGGGGGGTGGGGTGAGAAAGCCTGGATTTGTGCTGGACATGGCCCACTTTGATTACCATGCACATTGTAGGGAGAGTGGTCACTTTGGATGAGCTATTACCAGCAGGAGAGTGAGTTTGTGTGTGTATGGGGGTGGGGGGGTGAGAAAACCTGGATTTGTGCTGGAAATGGCCCACCTTGATTATCATGCACATTGTAGGGAGAGTGGTCACTTTGGATGAGCTATTACCAGCAGGATAGTGAGTTTGTGTGTGTGTTTTTTGGAGTGGGGTGAGGGGGTGAGAGAACCTGGATTTGTGCAGGAAATGGCCCACCTTGATTATCATGCACATTGTGTAGAGAGTTGTCACTTTGGATGGGCTATTACCAGCAGGCGAGTGAGTTTGTGTGTGGGGGGGTGGAGGGTGAGAAAACCTGGATTTGTGCTGGAAATGGCCCAACTTGATGATCACTTTAGATAAGCTATTACCAGCAGGACACTGGGGTGGGAGGAGGTATTGTTTTATGATCTCTGTGTGTATACAAAGTCTGCTGCAGTTTCCACGGTATGCATCCGATGAAGTGAGCTGTAGCTCACGAAAGCTCATGCTCAAATAAATTGGTTAGTCTCTAAGGTGAAACAAAACATTGTCTGTTATGCCTGAGAATATTGGATAACATGGCTATAAAAAGCATTGCAAGATACACATGTGTGGGCTTGCTGAAACACATTTTGAGCAAAGCTAGGCATGCCCAAGAATTTAAAATTTATTTTTTACAAAATTCATCACCATCCGGTCGTTTTGCACTAAGTCGTTAGAATACAATTTTAAAATCCGGTCAAAGGATAAACCCTTACTCCAATGATGTAAGAAAAACACTCAGTGACAGCTGCAGGTAACAGAGCGGGGGTCTTGTAATTGTCTATTGGGAAACACAATGCCTGTGGCATTTTTGTTTAAAAATTTCATAATGCTTTTAGGAAACAACATGCTCTTCGGGGGGTGCCCGTATGAGTCTAAAAACTCTCTACCGTTACGCTCCGCCAGACACAAGGCAAGCCAGTGTTCACCAGGTTCGTTGTGTGGATGCGTGTTGACCACCAAACCTAGGGGTCTCTGAGACAGCTTGTAGCCAGGGAGCCAATGGCAAGGGAACGCATCTAAGAAATTCTTTTTCGTATAAGGCACATTGATAAGACACACGAGAGCTGCACAGTGTCCATGTTTACATATAGTCAAACAGAATGTCTCTCCTCTGATTTCTCTCTATGATGTTGTCAAAAACCCCATGCACGATCAGATTGACGGTGATGGTTAAAGCCTTCTCAAAACGTGTTTCTGCTCTCAGGTTCCCGGTTTTAATCAGGGAATAGTCATTGGCGCATTCCTGGTCAGGAGACAGGTCAAAGGCAAACAAGGTGTAACCCTGTGGAAACTCCTCACGGTCGATTAACAGAGAACGATCTGTCATGTGTTTACTGTTAGGATATAGATATTCAGGCCTGTCTGCAAAGGCCTATACTCTAAGAATTTAGGTGTATCCTTATCACTTGGCTAGTGATAGAGGTATAAAAGAAAGAATCAAAACCACTGTCTGCCAGTGTAAGGGCCTTCTCTTACTGTGACAGTTTGTGGCCCTGTTCTTAGGCTAAGGCCTTTGGCTAAGCAGCAGAGGCAGCCATAAGCTGGGAAGCGAACGGTCACATCCTCACATTCCAAACTAGTCACATTGAAATTAGGTGCTATTGGGCTGTTAGGCACTATCAGGACAGGATTGTACTCCTATCACCTCCAGAGAAAGGGAAGTGCCTAGAAAATGTAAAAGGAAACTTAGTTTGATAGCACCCTGTCTGGCAAGAACTCACTTATCAATAGCTGGGATGTGAAATCCTCACTTCTGTATTGTTTTGCCATTATAGTTCCCACTTTGCTGTTGTTTGTCTGTATAATCTCTGTCTGGTTCTGATTGTTCCTGTCTGCTGTATAATTAATTTTGCTGGGTGTAAACTAATTGAGGTGGTGGGATATAATTGGTTACATAATCATGTTACAATATGTTAGGATTGGTTAGTTAAATTTCAGGAAAATGATTGGTTAAGGTATAGCTAAGCAGAACTCAAGTTTTACTATATAATCTGTAGTCAATGAGGAAGTGACTGGGTGTGGGTGGGGGTGGGCATATGGGTGTGTGAGATGGGAATGGGGGTAAGAAAATTGGAATCATGTTTTGCTAAAGGGGGAGATGGGAACAGGGAATGGGGGTAAGAAAATTGGAATCATGTTTTGCTAAAGGGGGAAATGGGAACAGGGAATGGGAGTAAGGAAGTTGGAATCATGTTTGGCTAAGGGCAGGAATGGGAACAGGGACACAGGTGTAAGGCTTTGTGGTGTCAGAGCTGGGAAGGAGGATACTAAGGAAGGAAACTGGAATCATGCTTGCTGGAAGTTCACCCCAATAAACATCGAATTGTTTGCACCTTTGGACTTCGGGTATTGTTGCTCTCTGTTCATGCGAGAAGGACCAGGGAAGTGAGTGGGTGAAGGAATAAGCCCCCTAACAGTCTGCACTTTGAGCTAGGAGGGTCACTCCCAGTTCAATGGGACAGGCCCACACTAGCTCGGACAGCGCTCGCATGCTAAAATTAGAATGTAGCTAAAGCAGCACGAGCAGTGGGAGGAGCTAGCCACCTTGAGAATTGACTTTGGGGTTTAGACGGTTCCATACTTGGGGTGGTTAAACCTCCTGTTGCTCCTGCCATCGCAGCTACTCTCTATTTTTAGCACTCAGGGCTAGTGCGGGTATGTGTCATCAAGCTGGGAATTTTACCCCCAGCTCCAAGTGTAAACATGCCCTACGAGACAGTGTCCCAGCCTCTACGACTAAATGACTGCACCATGCTTTCCCCGCAACAATCCCGAAGCACTTTATAGCAACTCATGATTTCCTCCAACCACCACACTGGAGAGGTAGGGATATTAACATCCCCATTTATGTATGGGAAGCTGAGGCACAGAGAGATTAATGGCAGCTCAGTGCTGCACAGTGGGATTTTTTTCTCTCCCCCTCAATGGGAATACCAAAAGGGACACTGGGCATCATCTCTCACCAGCTAACTTGGCTGCAACTGCCCGGATCTCTTCCCAGCTGCTACAGAAGTACGTGATGGTGATTTTGTACAAGTTCTCCAGCAGCTCGGCATTCTCTTTGGCCTAGAGGAAATCAGTGACACATGAGCTCTCTCTGGCTAGAAGTGCCCTTTGACTGCCAGCACATGTTTTTACAAGCCATAGGTAAATCAGAGAAAGAACAGGTGACTGGGTGGACGTGGGAAAAATGGGGATCTGTGGCAGATTTACATTTCCCGTCACCCTCAGTCATATATCCCACTCTGCCCGTTATTTCCATTACCCATCACACATCCCCCCACACCTCTACACCACCACATGCCACACCAGTCAAGAATCTCAGACACTTCAACAGCTCACTCACAAGGTGTCTGCAAATGTCCACCTGGAGCTCTTCAGGCTTCAGCTCGGCTGTGCCATCAAAGGTGTTCATTAATTGCAGTTTGGAGCCTCTTCAGTCCCAAAAACGGGACCCTGAGGTGAAACGTAGCTCTGCATTCCTGAAAAACAGAAAGAGTGTCACACCATTTAATGGTTCCCTACTGAGTGCTTTGGTCATTCAAAGGGAACTCATCTGCTTGACTGCTCATCTATTTCAGGATAAAAAGGGATTCATCTGGATGTAATTGGCAGAAAACATGCAGGAATGACTAATAGAGGGGAGAGCTTCCTCTGAAACCTGGAGGTAGCATCAATGTCTTTTTGGAACCGATCTACCTATGAAAGCTGCTTCACCAGGTCTCTCTTCTGTTCTGGGGAGGCAGGGGCCTGGGGTGCAGAGACAGACAGGAATAGAGAGCTGTTGGGCTCAGACCCATGACCTATCCTGGATTCTGGTGAGGCAGCCATGGACCAACCTGGCGGAAACTCACTCAGCAGAAAGGCAATGAACTGAGGGGAGAATTTGGGCCTCCACAGCAGGCAGGAATAGCAGAGCTCCCCTGGCATTGGGAGGAAGATTCCTTTGGCTTAGTCAATAAGTCACTCTCGGTCTTACCACTGAAACCCTGGGGTTCGGGTCTTGCAGGTGCAGCAGAAGTGTGACCCAGCTCTGTCTAACCTGGTCGGCGAAATAGGCCTTCCATTTTCTTTTTGTCAGGCAGGCCAGGATGCCAAATAGGACAAAGGCCAATAAACGAAGAGCATCATCCTCCTACAGCCAGGAAAGCCCCACAAGTTAGTAACTAAGGGGCAATCACATCACGTACCTCGCACAGCCATCTCTTCTACGCTAAAGTCGAGGGATTCCAACTCCAGCTAGTCGGAAACACTTTCATGAACCAATTTTTGATTTGAATTTGCTGATTCATCAAGCTATTTTAGCGACAGTTCCATTTTGATGAAATTCCTCCAGAAGTCAGGCAGGGGTCCTTAGTATCCTGCCTGCTGTCTTGCCAGTGCACTCATCCAGCTCCTTGGAAGCCGATCTAGCAGGCTGACTGGGATCGTGGGCTTCCAGGCCCCCAGCTTCTGGGACTCTGGCTCTCAAATTTGCAACTCCCTGGCACCTCTAGCTCCCACAGTTTCCTGGGTTCCCCGCCCCGGGATAGTCTGAGAGCAGACTGCATGGGCCCAAGGCTTTCAACAGAGCTCGGTTGAGAATAGTAATTCTGTTTCACAAAGAGTTTTGAAGTTTGGGGAGAGGGAGTCCCACAACTAGGAACAAAACCAAAATTTGAAATCTCAAAATTCTCTGCAAAACGGAATCATCATTCCAACCCTCTCACATAAAAATGGTATAGAGCAGGCCCAACACTCTCTATTGTACCTTGGAAGCCCCTTTTCATGGTTATCTAGCAACCCAATCTAGTATTCAGACTTTCTTTGAGGTTCTCAGTGGCAAGAAAGAAGAACAGAAGGGGGAGACTGTGGGAGCAGGGATGTCATCCCCATCCTCCTAATGTTCTTCTCCTCCGTAAAACACCTCTCTTTCTTGGGGCCGAAACATCTCTTCACTCTGACATGAGCAATGCCCAGGGAGTAAACGGAGTCTAATCAAGATCGGTTGAAGTGGGGCTGGAGAGTTCTGGTCACATATGTTGTCAAAGTAGGTCCGGATCTGTTGGGTGAGGTCTCTGAAGGAAGAACCTATGTCCTTCTCTTTCAGCTCCTTCAGGACTTTGGCCACTGCTTTCATGCTCTCGCCAATGACTTCAGAACTGAAAGGGTCATTTAAGGCCCTGATCAGTATGACGATAAGAAACTTCTTGTGCTTTTTCACCTGTACAAACATACGACATTAAAGAACACTCATCACTGATCACACTTCTAATAAGTTTTCTTTAGCAGTTATGAAGCTGTGGGAATTTCATCTCCCCCTCCCACCCCCTGGAGACCTATAGCTATATTTCAGACCAGGTTCGAGCTACAATGAGCCAAACCTGGTGCCATAATACACCTGTGTCATCCTATTATTAGATTCCTAGTTACTTAGATTCCAAGGCCAAAAGGAACCATTGTGATTATCCGATCTGACCTCCTGCATAACATAGAACTTCCCTAAAATAGTCTCTGTTGGAACTAGAGTGTATCTTTTAGAAAAACATCCAATCTTGATTTTAAAATTGCTAGTGACAGAAAATCCACTACAACCCTTGGTAAATTGTTCCAATGGTTAATTAAAATTACCATTAAAAATCAATGCCTTATTACCAGTCTGAATTAGTCTAGCTTCATTTTCCCCCATTGAATCTTCTTATACCTTTGTTTGCTAATGGGAAGAACCCATTCTCAAAATGTGTTCCCCATGTGAGTAGTTATAGACTGTCCTCAAGTCACTCCTTAACCTTCTCTTTGTAAGGCTAAATAGATTGAGCTCCTTGAGTCTATCACTAGAGGTATCTTTTCTAATCCTTTGAGAATTCTTGTGACTCTTCTCTGAATCCTCTCTAATTTATCAGCATCCTTCTTGAATTGTGGACATCTTATCTGGACACAGCATTCCAGCAGTGCTCACATGAGCGTCATATTCAGAGGGAAAAGAACTTCTTTACTCTTATTCAAGATTCCTCTCTTTATGCCTCCAAGGATCATTTCAGCCCTTTTGGCCACAACTTTGCATTGGGAGCTTATGTTCAATTATCTGCCATGACTCAAGTGGTTTTCAGCATCATTGCTTCTTGGGATAAAGTCTCTCATCCTGTAAGTATGGCCTGCATTTTTTGTTCCTAGATATAGACATTTACACATGGTCATATTAAAGTGCACAGATTGTTTGCTTATGCCCAGCTTAGCAAAGGATCCAGCTTGCTCTGTATTGACTGCAAAGAGGTTACTCGGGTATGTGAGAGAGCAGAATTTGGCCTAGTGCATTGTGTGCAGCCTCTGTAAACTCCGAAGAACTATTTCCCTTGGTTTCTCTAGTTTTGCTGCATTCTAGTCAGTATTCTCTCTTACCTTCTCAGGTGCCCCATAGACTAAATTTCCCAGGCCTCTTTCAGCCATCTGACGGACAATGCTGTTCTTATCATGTGACCTTTCTTCCAAGATGTGTAAGACTGGCTTAAGGAACTTCTTCTCCCTGAGCATGGGATCACTCATTAGCTGAAAGAAAATCAACCTGTCCATTTGCCCCAATAGGATCAGTAAGATTGGGAATAGAATTTGAGCAGACATGTCATACACTAAAAACAACAAGGAGTCCTCCTACAGCCCCAGTCTTGAGGATACAGACAAATATGGCTACCCCTCTGATACTTGGCACATAATACACTGTAACTTTAGTATTCCACACAAATGAGAAAGGTCTACAAAACATGGAGCTTTCCTTTTGGGCACTAGAATAGGGATCCACTCACCTCTTGAGAGCCTCTTAGTGGCTGGGTATGGTATCACAGTCCTTTTCTCACCCCTGGTGCACACTGCCAGCCGTCCTCAGTGAGTCTTCTGTGGCTCAGGCCTCTGGCTAAGTCCCAAAGTCCAAATGAACCCCTTCTTGGATAGTCCAGAACAGTCCCATTGCCCTCACAAGGGTCTCCAGCCCCAACTCTGGGTCCTTTACATTCTGCCCTTTGTTTAAGTTCTCCCTTAGCATTGGAGCTAAACAGGAGCTAGGCACTGCTTGATTTCAGTTCATTGTCGCTTCTTCCTACCGGCCACTTTTAGCTTCACTCTCACCTCAGGGTTAAAGTTCTTCGGGACTCTCTTCCTGCAAACCCATCTTAAGTAAAGGCTGCCAGAATCAAACTCTGGCTGTCCCCTGAATTTCTGTGGCCAGAGAGCAGCACCCTTTCTTGCCCCTCCAGTTCCTGCCAGGAACTGACCTGTTAAGGCAGTTCAGCTCCTTTTAGCCGAGCCTGATGGGTTCGGATTGGCTGCTTTCATGAGGCCTCTCTAGACAGACCCAGATTGGGGGCTCTTTTCCTGGGGCAGGGTGTAGTAGGACCATGGGGCCTCTTGTAAGGAGCCTCAAAGCCCAGGTACAGCCCATCACAGGCACAGAGAGGTTGTTTTTCTTAGAATCGGATGAGCCCCAAAGATAGTTGCTTACCGTAAGTGGGAAATATGATGCAGATGTTGGAGGAAGGCTGTGGAAAGGGAAGATGCTCCAGCAGGTATCACACTAGCCTAGGACTTAGGAGACCCAGGTTCCATTTCCTGCTACCTCAAAGCCTTCCTGTGTGACCTTGGGCAAGTCACTTAGCCCTTCTGTGCATCAGTTCCCTGCCTGTAAAATAGGAAGAATAGTGCTTCCCTACCTCGCAGGGGTGTTGTGGGGATACAGACATTAAAGAGTTTGGAGGTACTCAGATACTACAGTAATGAGAACCTAAGATAGACGTGAATGTAGTTGTGGGTTGCTTGGTTGGTAGTATTAGGACACTAGGTTCATTCAGAAGATCTGCTGAGCGAAACCAAAATCAGGAGCTGTTGGTTAGGATCAGCACTAGGACTTGGCAGAAGAGATCCAGTCATCCAAACTCTGTCTGTATCTCTCTCAGCCAGCACCTGGTTGTGTAGCTAGTATAGGCAATGATGGCAATAAAAACAACAGAGAGAGAAGGACTCAGAAAGGTGTCGTGAAGTTCCTGGTGAGGTTTCCATATAAAGGAGGACCTATTCTACTGTCTAAAATGACAATTACTCCTATGAACTGAACTGTACAACTCCCAAAAGAAAGGCAGACAACAATCTAATGGTGAAACTGCTCTTCAGAGCCCTGTGTCTTACCTGGGCAAGGAAAGCTGTGCTGGTGACTCGGTGGTTTTCTGTGGGGGAATTCACCCAGGGGAGGAGGCGCTGTATGATCTCAGGTGTTATGAGTCCAGATCTAAGCAGAAGACTGGAAGACAAAAGAAACCGCTCATGGGCTAGATTGCACACTTCAAAAAAGCTCAGCTGCTCTGAGCATACAGCTCTGATATCTAGGAGTGGGATCTGTGTGTTTCCACCCAGGACACCCCCGCCCACAAAGCTATAAACGGGAGGTTCCCTCTCAGCCACTCCATTGGCTACTGATTCCCAAGGATAAAATGATGCCTCCTAGATCTCTTACCTCACCAGCAGACACACTTCCTCCTGGTGAGTCTTGGGGTTTTCCAGAAGAATCCATGTTCTCTGCTTCCTGAGCGCTCTCACCAGTCTCTCATTCCCACCCTTGAAAAGCACAGACTCGAATGCTTTGATAGAAAGCCTGGGGAAAGAGAGGCACAGACCTGCAGCAATCAGGAGGAAGGTACAGCTTGAACAGAAAGTCAGGAAGCCGCGGTTACTTCTCAGGTCTGCTGTTCAATTGACAGTTCATCCATTGGCAATATCCTGGACACCAGTGTCCCTGGAAGGACTTGATGCTGGGAGGTAAGTTTCAGTCTCATACATCTCATAGGACTAGTTTTGCTAGGGACAAAATTTTGCAGTCCTTTTTCTCTTTCTGCAAGGACTATGGGCACTAGCAGAGTAAAGTGATATGGAAAAGGTACATGATCAGGACCCATAAACAGGGGGCATCGAGTGTGGTGATCACTAATGGACATTTTGGGGTCATATCTCCAGATATGAGGTGACAGAGTGCTGAGGGTTTGCACCTGAGTCAGCACTCTGGTCACTATTCCTACTAATTCGGTTCCTCACAGAAGGACTAATTGGATAGAGGTGTACCTGATTACGAGGTCAGATTGGGGCTAGTGAGTCAAGGAACCAATCATTCCATTAACAGGGAATCTGTATAAAAGGACATGGGCAGGAGCCCTTTGAGGGGAACAGACAGAGAAAGAAACTTGGGTGACCAGATGTCCTGATATTTGGGGCTTTATCTTATACAGGTGCCTATTCCCGCACCCCCACCCCCGTCCTGATTTTTCACGCTTGCTGTCTGGTCACCCTAAGAGAAACAGAAAGACAAAAAGCTAGGAGAGCCTGACAAAGTGAGGTCTCTGAGTGGAAACACCTTACCCCCCCCCACCCGACTTTTGGAGAAGAGTTTAGAAAGTTGAGATACAATATAAAGGTGCTATGTATTGCTAGTGGGATTAAATAGACTATATGTTGGTGCTTAGACACAAAAAAGTCTCAACGCGGTCTGTGTTTGTGGAGGATGTGGGGGTGCAACAGCCCTCTCTGTCACAGCTGGGGGCTCATCAGGGATTTCCTTGATATCTATGCAAATGGAGAGCCTTTTGGAAAAGCTGGTGTAGAGGTTTGCTAGTCCGGGCGATGGAGGGAACACTGAAACAGGTGATGAAGCAGCAAAGAGAAGTGTAGAACAGGGGTTCTCAACCTTTCTGTTTCTGAGCCTCCCCCCACCCTCAACATGCTAGAAATACTCCATGGCCCAGTTCCAGGCCCGTTCCAGACCTCTGCCCTGCCAGGCATCAGAGTCTGGGCCTGGTATGTACATTCTAGTTCACTAAAAGGTTGCCCCATGAGTCTCAAATAAAAGCCCGTGTTATCAATATCATTGTGAAACGCATGTACAGATGCTGCGTCAAGAGTCATGTATATGCATTGAAAATTACATTCTTAGGATCTGTGTCTTGGGACTAGTCACCAGGAAAGGTGACAAAATGGTTTTCTTTCAGGCAAGAAATGTTTATCCATCTGTTTGTTTACATGTGCATTAAGCATGTAGGGTTCACATTCAGTTGAGAAGGACTGTGAGAACTTCAAAGAAAGAAAAGTAGCAAGAAGTAGACAGGGGGTGGGGACCCAATTTTGGGGTACACATCAAAGGTTTGCTCTAGTATAATTGGGGGACATCTTTCGCTTAGGAAGTAGATGGACCGCGAGTTTGCTTGATGAAAGAGGGGTCGCGCTCAGGCTTGGTTGAGAACTTTGGGTGAGAAACATCTTTAGACAGGAGGTTAACCTGTTGGTTAAGTTTAGTTTCTAGGAGCAGGTTATGATTTCATTTTACATGTAACCATTTTTGGCTTGCATTCTTACTGACGATCACTGGACTCTCTGCTCTTTGATAATCTTGCTTCTTGTTTTCACTAGAAATATATCTAAGTGCTGTGTGTTTTGCAGTATAGAATATAAGGAATAAAGTATCAAGTATAGAGTCTAAAGTAGAAGTAATAAACTGGTGTGTACTGTTCCACTGGGAACAGCAGGCCTGACAATTCTGTGGGAGTTCAGTGGATAAAGGGCTGGACACTATACGGAATGGTCAGAGGACTCGGGGGTGGGTTTGTGCCTGTCATTAACCTGTACAAAGAGACTGAGGTCTGAGGAGGCCTGGGTGGCAGGGTTTGTTTTGCCAGAGCCTGGTAGTTTCAGGGAACTGACCCACAGCAGGCACAGACAAGACTTCCTCACTCGAAGGGCACGTGACAGTAAGGTGCCTCGTAACCCTGGGAACTCCTGGGGAGCGTCACACAACTCTCCTGGAATTCTCTTGGTTTCTCTCCCTTCCTTCTAATTACCGGCAAGGGTTGCCCTCAGGAAGTTGTAGCCCTTTTTGGATTCTGTACCACAAACCCCTCCTGCACCACAAACCCCTCATCCCCGGCCACACCCCAGAGACTTCAGCCCCAGCCCTCACTCTCTCCCACACCCCAACCCCTTGCCTGAACCCACAGCCTCCTCCCACACTCTGAATCCCTCGGCCCCCACCCCCTAGCCTGGAGCCCCCTCCTACACCCCAAACCCCTCATCCCTAGCCCCACCCCAGAGCCCGCATTCCAGCTGGAACCCTCACCTCCTCCCGCACTCCAACTCCCTACCCCAGCCCAGAGCCCCCTCCTGCCTGAACCCCTCATTTCTGGCCCCACCCCAGAGTCTGCACCCCCAGTTAGAGCCCTCACCCCCTCTCATACCCGAATCCCCTGCCCCAGCCCAGCCAAAGTGATGGAGGCTGAGGGAGAGCGAGCCACCGAGGGAGGGGAAATGTAGTGGGGGGGGAAGGGGAAGGGCCAGGGCCAGGGTTATTGGTTTTGTGCAATCAGAAAGCAGGTAACCCTAAGCATACACAGCTCCCAGACCCTCAAGTTGCACTCCCAGAATACACTGCTCCTGCCCCTCAGCTGCTGTCCCAGCCTGCACCGCTCCACCTCTGACCCACGTTCCCAGCGTGCACTGCTCCTGCCCCTCAGCTGCTGTCCCAGCCTGCACCGCTCCACCTCTGACCCACGTTCCCAGCATGCACTGCTCCTGCCCCTCAGCTGCTGTCCCAGCCTGCACCGCTCCACCTCTGACCCACGTTCCCAGCGTGCACTGCTCCTGCCCCTCAGCTGCTGTCCCAGCCTGCACCGCTCCACCTCTGACCCACGTTCCCAGCATGCACTGCTCCTGCCCCTCAGCTGCTGTCCCAGCCTGCACCGCTCCACCTCTGACCCACGTTCCCAGCATGCACTGATCCTGCCCCTCAGCTGCTGTCCCAGCCTGCACCGCTCCACCTCTGACCCACGTTCCCAGCATGCACTGCTCCTGCCCCTCAGCTGCTGTCCCAGCCTGCACCGCTCCACCTCTGACCCACGTTCCCAGCGTGCACTGCTCCTGCCCCTCAGCTGCTGTCCCAGCCTGCACCGCTCCACCTCTGACCCACGGTCCCAGCATGCACTGCTCCTGCCCCTCAGCTGCTGTCCCAGCCTGCACCGCTCCACCTCTGACCCACGGTCCCAGCATGCACTGCTCCTGCCCCTCAGCTGCTGTCCCAGCCTGCACCGCTCCACCTCTGACCCACGGTCCCAGCGTGCACTGCTCCTGCCCCTCAGCTGCTGTCCCAGCCTGCACCGCTCCACCTCTGACCCACGGTCCCAGCGTGCACTGCTCCTGCCCCTCAGCTGCTGTCCCAGCCTGCACCGCTCCACCTCTGACCCACGGTCCCAGCATACACTGCTCTACCATCCAGGCTGCGCTCCATCCCCTGCCACCACTGCTGTCCCAGCCTGCACCATGGCCCCTTAGCCGCACTCCCCCTATTCGCCCCGCCCTCCCAACACGGCCTGCTCCAATCCAAGCCCGACCCTGGGGGGCGCCAGCTAACCCCTGCGCCGAGTGCCGAGTGCTCAGGCCCCTCCCACTCCGCCCCTTCCGCGGGCGGGCTGACTTGAGCAGCCTCGCTGGGGTGCCGGAGGGGAGGGGGGTCGGAGCCTCGCTGTGGTGCCGGAGGGGAGGGGGGTCGGAGCCTCGCTGGGGTGCCGGAGGGGAGGGGGGTCGGAGCCTCGCTGGGGTGCCCGAGGGGAGGGGGGGTCGGAGCCTCGCTGGGGTGCCGGAGGGGAGGGGGTTGGAGCCTCGCTGTGGTGCCCAAGGCGGGGGTGGTGAGCGCCTCGCTGTGGTCTCACGGCGCGGGACGCGGGAGTTTCGCGGTGCCTGCTCCGGAGCTCCAGGAGCCGCCTTCACACTGAGACCATGCGCCGGTTCGGCGTAAAGTCTGCTGGGTAATGCCTCCCGCCAGGTTCGCCTCCCCTCCCCGGGGGCCGGTAACCTCTTCCCTCCCCCCGGCCAGGTAGCCCTTCCCCCTCCCCTCCTTCTCCCTCCCCCTCCCCCCGGCCGGGTAGCCCTTCCCCATCCCTCCCCCTCTCCCTTTCCCCGGCTGGGCCGGCGGGGTAGCAAACATATTTTCTGATGGGCAACCAAATCTGAGATTCAGGTTGTCTCTAGACTGTGCAGTCCTTTAAATTCTGTCTTATTTAGACTTATAATCTTGGGGGGAAGGATTTTTTTTAGATGACCGATGCATTCAAATTGTATGAATTGCAGTGAAGAAAGGAGAGAATCTAACTCTTTGCGTTTTTTGTTTGTTTGTTTGTTTTAACGAAAACATCAGGAACAAAGTTCTTCATACAGATCATGAGCCACAAGGTAGGTGTAAAAGTGTTGACCTCTCAGGCAGGTGTAGGGGCTCAGGATGGAGTATTACTTTAAGTGTGTATAAGAAAAGATAGCTGAGCTCCCCAAATACATGGCTTAATTTTTCTTGGGAACTGGTTCTTTGAATCCTCTTAAATGTATTGGGAAAAGAGGATGTTTCAGACAAAAATCTGTGGATTTTAGCATCTTGGAGGAAACCTTTTCTCTGTGGAGCACAAGAATACGTGGTTCCCGGTACCCTACATTATACGTGGGCCCCCAAGAATAAGCTTGTATCCTATGCATGTACAGCGTAGATATAAAGTCTACCACTTGCTGTAGTGCAGTTGATCTTTGACACTTAATAGCTGTGATGAATAAATTGAAATGACTTTAAAATTATTTCCAGTGCCTGGAAGTTGAAGCTAGAAAAACGCAGAATGGAAATAAGGTTTATTTTTAACAGTGAGGATAATTAACCATTGGAAAAATTACTAACTGTTGTAGATTCTCCATCAAATTTTAGAAAGACATCCAATTTTGATTTCAAAAAGATCTGCTCTCGGTCAAATGGGAATTAATTCATGGCAGTCTTATGCCTTGTGTTCTACAGAAGGTCAGCCTAGATCAGTAGTTTTCAACTTTTTTTCATTTGAGGACTCCTAAAAAATTTTGAATGGAGGTGCAGGACCCCTTTGGAAATCCTTGACATAATCTGTGGACCCCCAGGGGTCTGCAGGTGACAGGTTAAAAACCACTCCTAGATTATCATAATTGTCTCTTCTGGCCTTAGAAATCTGTGAAGCTCCTCATTTTTCGTCTGTAGGGTTGATATTTTTAGGAGGAGAGTGACACTCAGAGACTGGCTCAAAGAGTCCTCCAACAAAGCTTCAGTTCTTTCAGCAGCAGTAAAATGGATTTAGAAGGCAACTCTGGAAAGTGTTTCTTTGCTGGCTTCTAATATTCATGCAGGGAACTGGACTAGATGACTTCTCGAGGTCCCTTCCAGTCCTACAATTCTATATTTCTATTCATGTATCCTGCAAAGATACAGTGAGAGACAGCTTAGATCTTTGCAAGTATGAAAATATCTTAAACTTGGTTAAAGGAGGAAGTAGAGTAACTTTCCGCTATAGGCATTAAGTTTGGTGAATATATGCTTCTGTGTATTAGAGCAGCAGTTCACAACTTCTTTCATTCTGGGACCCAAAACCAGGTGCAGTGGTGGTCTTGCAATTCAAAACCACACAAACTTTAGAGGCAATAAAGGATAATGTGGGTCAATATCACAGCAAGAAACAATACCTAGGTTTTTCAAGGTGGGTGTGAGACTGGCTGGGTAATATGTAGTTGTTGGGTCCGGGACTGGGTGTTCTGAGACAAATGCTTCTAGGCAGTGTATTGGGTGCAGATACTCTACATCATGACCCAACCTTTGTGAACCAGGAAGGCTGGAGTGGGGGCATAAATGCAGCTATGTGTGATTTGTTTTATTTATTTAGTGTATGCAATCCGGCCAAGTCGCAGCGTTCTTATCACTGATGTTCAAGGCATGAAGACCACCAGGAAGTTGCCATTTTGCAGTCCTCCACAGTGTGCATCATGGTTTGTGGGTTCCCACATTGACCTAGTGGACTATGTCCCCCAGCTGCAGCATGTCTGTGGTCTGGAGAAATGGATGATCCAACTAGCAGATCAAATTTGCTTTGTGGGGTACAAACTGGTTATAAAGCTACAGTCATGTCTTGTGCAGCCAGGGCCTAAATCAATTTCCTGGGGATCATCCCAGTGAAGTGACTGTTCTTATTAAGGCCCTGTCCTTGCCATAATTCATAATTGACTTTATTACCAGTGGCTGGCTCCAAAATGCGTTTTGCTACAGACGCAACATGATTAATATCCTGTTAGTACTAGGGCTGTCAAGCAATTAAAAAATGTAATCGCGCACTTAAAAATAATAAAATACCATTTAAACATTTGTGGATGTTTTCTACATTTTCAAATATATTTATTTCAATTACAACACAGAATACAAAGTGTACAGTGCTCACTTATATTTCTTTTTTATGACAAATATTTATGCTCTACAAAAAAACCAAAGAAATAGTGTTTTTCACTTGACCTAATACAAGTAATATAGTGCAATCTCTTTATCATGAAAGTTGAACTCGCAAATATAGAATTATGTACAAAAAAAATTGCATTCTCAAACAAAACAATGTAAAACTTTAGAGCCTACAAGTACACTCAGTCTTACTTCTTGTTCAGCCAATTGCTAAGACAAACAAGTTTGTTTACATTTGCAGGAGATAATGTGTCCATGCTGATGAGTTCTGCTCAATAACGATCCAAAGCAGTGTGGCCCAACACATGTTCACTTTCATCATCTGAGTTAGATGCCACCAGCAGAAGTTTGCTTTTCTCTTTTGGTGGTTTAGATCTGTAGTTTCAACATTGGAGTATTGCTCTTTTAAGACTTCTGAAAGCATGCTCCACACCTCGTCCCTCTCAGATTTTGGAAGGTACTTCAGATTCTTAAACCTTGGGTCGAGTACTGGAGCTATCTTTAGAAATCTCAGATTGGTACCTTCTTTGTGTTTGGTCAGATCTGCAGGGAAAGTGTTCTTAAAATGAACAACCTGTGCTGGGTCATCATCCGCGACTGCTATAACAGGAAATCTGTGGCAGCGTGCGGTGAAACAGTGCAGGGGGCGCACCGCTCTCCCCCAAGGAGTTCAGTCACACATTATTTAACCCATTATTTTTTTTAACAAGTGTCATCCGCATGGAAGCACGTCCTCTGGAACAGTGGCCGAGGCAGGAAGGGGCATACGAATGTTCAGCATCTCTGGCATGTAAATACCTTGCAATGCCGGCTACAAAAGTGCCATACAAACGCCTGTTCTCACTTTCAAGTGACATTGTGAATAAGTAGTGGGCAGCATATCTCCCATAAATGTCAACAGACTTGTTTCTCTCCGTGATTGACTGAACAAGAAGTAGGAGTGAGTAGACTTGTAAGGTCTAAAGTTTTACATTGGTTTGTTTTTGGGTGCAGTTATGTAACAAAAAAATCTATATTTGTAAGTTGCACTTTCACGATAAAGAGATTGCACTTCAGTACTTGTATGAAGTGAACTGAAAAATGGGATTTCTTTTGTTTATCATTTTTACAGTGCAAATATTTGTAATAGAATAGAGTGAGCACTGTACATTTTGTATTCTGTGTTGTAATTGAAATCAATATATTTGAAAATGTAGAAAACATCTGAAAATGTTTAATACACACACACACAATAGAATACCAATTGAAATGTAACTGTGTGATTCATTTTTTTAATAATTTTTTTTTGAGTTAATCGCGTGAGTTAACTGTAATTAATCGACAGCCCTAATTAGTACCATGGTCAGGTAAGGGTGCTGCCCTCTCCATGGTGTTGGTTTGATGCATTGAGGACTTTTTTCCACCCTATAGTAGTTCATGGATGCACGGGCTTGGTGCTCTGGAACCATTGAATGAAGTTCAGGGCTTGTCTCCGCTTCCGCTTAAGTTGTTGTCACTTATGTCTGTCACGGATATGAAAAAGCCACCCCCCTGAGCTGTCCACACCAGCACTAAGTCAGTGGGAAACACTCTTGTTCTGTCATAGCTTCCACCTTTCACTGAGGTAGAGTAATTATGCTGACAGGAAAGTGCTCTCTGGTCTTCATAGTGCATTTACACTACTGCCCTACCTTAGCGCAGCTGCAGTGAGTCTGGTGAAGACTAGCCCCCAGACCAGGGGGGCCCCTCTTGCAGTGTGACTACCCCTTGGGGCACACTCGCACTAGGACAAGCCTCCTGGGCTTCAGCTCAGAGCATTCAGCATCCCTGTCGTACGCCATAAGCTCCCTGCAGTGAGCCACCTGAATAGGACACCTGGGGAAACCTTACATGCCCTCCAAAGGGGCCATGCACCCCCGACTTCAGCAGTCAGGAGTGACTTTCAGCCAGCGGTGTAAAACAGAAGGGTTTATTAGTCGTTTGGAACACAGCATAGAGCAGAATCTTGTTAGCACAGAAAGCAGGAAGTTACAGCAAAGTTCAACTTGAGGAGACCCAGAGCCATGGGTCTCTCCTCCTGAGTCCCAAACCAGGAGTCTGACCAGCCTCCAGCAGTCCACCTGCAGTCACACCCAGTTGCCCCTCCTCCATCTTGTATGCTGTTCCCCAGGCAAACCGGTCACCTGGCCTCCACCTCCCTTTGTTCTCCAATTCCTCCAACTGGCTCTTGCAGAGGATAGGGCCCGGCAATCAGTTGCCAGGATACAACTATTGTCTGGGCCCAGGGAGCTAGATGGCACTTGTACCTTCCCTCTCAGGGTATCTGCAAAGGTCACACACCCTTATCCCACCACCTAGATACTTGTGCAACACATAGGGGAAACTGAGGCGCGCACAGTATTCATGCAAACACTAGGACATTTTCCACTTCGTCACAAGTAGCCATTTGTCCTAAGTACCTGTGTCAGTCTTTCTCAATGGCCTGTCTCTCAGATCTCCCTGACACTGTTTAGAAAGGCTGCAAGCTTTGGATTCACCAAGGGCAAGTGATACCTGACCAACCTGATTGCCTTCCAGGATGAGAGAACTGGTTCTGTGGATATGGGGAAAGCAGTGCATGTGATATATCTTGACTTTAGCAAAACTTTTGATACGGTCTCCCACAGTATTGTTGCCAGCAAGTTAAAGTAGTGTGGATTGGATGAATGGACTATAAGGTGGATAGAAAGCTGGCTAGATTGTCGGGCTCAACGGGTAGTGATCAATGGCTCCATGTCTAGTTGGCAGCTGGTATCAAGCGGAGTGCCCCAGGGGTCAGTCCTGGGGCTGGTTTTGTTCAACATCTTTATTAATGGTCTGGATGATGGGATTAATTGCACCCTCAGCAAGTTTGCAGATGACACTAAACTGGGAGGAGAAGTAGATACGCTGGAAGGTAGGGAAGGGTCCAGAGTGACCTAGACAAATTGGAGGATTGGGCCAAAAGAAATCTGATAAGGTTCAACAAGGACAAGTGCAGAGTTCTGCACTTAGGAAGGAAGGAAGGAAATCCCATGCACTGCTACAGTGCATGGGAAGGACCTGAGGATTACAGTGGATGAGAAGCTGGATAGGAGTCAGCAGTGTGCCCTTGTTGCCAAGAAGGCCAATGGTATATTGGGCTGTATTAGTAGGAGCATTGCCAGCAGATCTAGAGAAGTGGTTATTCCCCTCCATTTGGCACTGGTGAGGCCACACCTGGAGTGTTGCGTCCAGTTTTGGTCCCCCACTACAGAAGGGATGTGGACAAATTGGAGGGAGTCCAGCGGAGGGCAACAAAAATTATTAAGGAGCTGGGGCACATGACTTACAAGGAGAGGCTGGGGGAACTGGGGTTATTTAGTCTGCAGAAGTGAAGAGTGAGGGGGAATTTGATAGCAGCCTTTAACTACCTGAAGGGGGGTTCCAAAGAGGATAGAGCAAGGCTGTTTCAGTGGTGGCAGATGACAGAACAAGAAGCAATGGTCTCAAGTTGCAGTTGGGGGAGGTCTAGGTTGGATATTAGGAAACACTATTTCACTAGGAGGGTGGTGAAACACTGGAATGGGTTACCTAGGGAGATGGTGGAAACTCCATCCTTAGAGGTTTTTAAGACCCGGCTTGACAAAGCCTTGGCTTGGATGATTTAGTTGGTGTTGGTGTTGCTTTGAGCAGGGGGTTGGACTAGATGACCTCCTGAGGTCCCTTCCAACCCTGATATTCTATGATTCTCAGCTGGTCCCTGGTATCAAAAAGGTTGAAAAACACTGATTTATGTAATCAATCTGGCCCATCCTCCTTACTTCCAGCTATCTAGAAAACCTCCCACTGTCCGTTGGTCCATGTTCCTTTCTGTGCATGCCCTCTGTACACTGATAAAAACGTGTATAAATAGCATGGAAGGTGTGAGGGGAGACACATTTGTGATGGCAAGAAAGCTGCTGCACGGACACAAACTGAATCCTGAAGAAGAGGTCTATGAATGCTTGAAAGCTTGTGTGTCTCACTATCAGAAGTTGGTCCTCCCCTACCTTGTCCCTTCTGTGTAACTGTTAAGTGATTAAGGTGATTCGTGCCTGTCTCTGGGTCATAGTATGGACTAGGAGGGAACGCTTTCAAAAAGTGCCTGTGACTTAGCCCCTCACTATGTTCAGTGAGTGTTGGGCTCTTAAGCACCTGCCAACCTCTGCACTTTACAGGGCCAAGTGCACTGTACTGCAAATTGCATTCCTTAACTCCAGACATGTTTGTTTGAGTTTGATTTTTTTCTTAATCCAGCAGAGATGGCCTTGGAGTCTGAAGGTAAATGCAAAAGGATTTACTTCAGAATGCCGTGCTTCTGCCAATCCTTAGCATGTCACTGCTGTACAACTAACTAATTTGGTAGCTTCAAGGGTTTTTATAGTAATGTTTATTTCCAGCTCACTGTTCTGCATAAGTATAGTAATTCATATGTACTGGCCACTCTGCACTACTGATTGCGCTTTCATAGAATATCAGGGTTGGAAGGGACCTCAGGAGGTCATCTAGTCCAACCCCCTGCTCAAAGCAGGACCAATCCCCAATTTTTGCCCCAGATCCCTAAATGGCCCCCTCAAGGATTGAACTCACAACCCTGGGTTTAGCAGGCCAGTGCTCAAACCACTGAGCTATCCCTCCTCAATTTTTAATTTAATATTCCACTCACCCAAAATCCGAAGTGAATTTGGTTGGGTACACACAGTGAGTGCCAACTTAGCAGTTTTGCATTTTTGTCTCGGCTATTAAAAATTGATGGCTTAACCCCGTTAGAGGGCAGCTCCAGTAGCTAGTATGTTTCCACTCTTGTTAATTGTGTTGATGATGAACTTAGATCTTGTTTTACAGAATGTTTTCTTTTGTCTTTTTATTCCTTCTCTTCCAGTTGATGCTTTGGATCCAGAGAGGTTAATACAATGTCCCTATGATAAATATCATCAAATCAGGGCCTGTCGGTTTCCCTATCATCTTATAAAGTGCAGGAAGGTAGGATGGGATGTTAAGGTCTCTAATGCACTTGGGAAATCATATTTTTGTAAATGCTAATGCATGGTGAGCTCAGTACGCTGTGCTGCCTTTTGCTAGAAGGATGCATTCACTTGCTATTAGGCTGGAAGAAGCCGTCTTTATTTCATATTTATATCGCTCATCCATTTACCACTTCGTAAAAGCATCCCGTTCATATTTAGTAATGCCCTTCAGATCAGTGCATTTACCCTGAAGAAAGGCGAAACAGGTTCTTCAGAATACCTAGCTCAGTGATGGGATCCTATTCTCTTCCAACAGTTCACTCATGGGACCAGGGTATTTACTTCCCAATACAGGCCATGGAGCAAATGCAGCCAGTGTTATACGGATGCCTTCTGGCTGGCCAAAGCAGAAGCGATCTGATGTTGCAGTTAAATCTTTACTTTGCAATCAGAGCAGGAGAGCTGCTAAGCCATCTTTTTTTTATATTGCTAATAACTCTATTCAGTGTACATCTGTCTGCAAGTCCCTCTTCTCAGTCTTCTATCCTGGGCGAGAATGCTGTATATTTAAGAGGAGAATCTGCTCCTTTCTTTTGTCCTCTCAGTCTAGTATCTTATTTTAAGCTCTCCAGTGCTAGTGTATATTAGTTGTACAGGTATAAGCACACTTATGTCGGTATAACTGCATCCACGTGTTAAGATGATGTCCTGGTATGATTGTATTGGTTAGGAATCACACCCCTAGCCAACATCGCTATAGTGATAGAAAAGCCATGCAGAGCAAGCCTGAGCAGTGGGTTCGTCCTCTTTGTATTCTTGCTCTTTTCTAAGGGTAAAGGCTCTTCATTAAGTGGGGGACAGTAGTGCTCTTCTATGTCCACACTAGTTTACCTGTACTGGCAAAATGCTCCCAATATAGACGTGGCCTCAGCTGGAACATTGAGTAACTTCCCTCCTGTTTCAGAAGGGTTAAATTAACTGCAAAGACTTAAGCTCTAGCGCAGGCAGAGACTTATCATAGAATATCGGGGTTGGAAGGGACCTCAGGAGGTCATTTAGTCCAACCCCCTGCTCAAAGCAGGACCAATCCCCAACTAAATCATCCCAGCCAGGGCTTTGTCAAGCCTGACCTTAAAAACCTCTAAGGAAGGAGATTCCACCACCTCCCTAGGTAACCCAGTCCAGGGCTTCACCACCCTCCTAGTGACAAAGTTTTTCCTAATATCCAACCTAAACCTCCCCCACTGCAACTTGAGACCATTACTCCTCGTTCTGTCATCTGGTACCACTGAGAACAGTCTAGATCCATCCTCTTTGGAACCCCCTTTCAGGTAGTTGAAAGCAGCTATCAAATCCCCCCCCTCTTCCTTCTCTTCCACAGACTAAACAATCCCTGTTCCCTCAGTTTCTCCTCATAAGTCATGTGTTCCAGTCCCCTCATCATTCTTGTTGCCCTCCGCTGGACGTTTTCCAATTTTTTCACATCCTTCTTGTAGAGTGGGGCCCAAAACTGGACACAGTACTCCAGATGAGGCCTCACCAATGTCGAGTAGAGGGGAACGAACACGTCCCTAGCTCTGCTGGCAATGCCCCTACTTACAAATCCCAAAATGCCATTGGCCTTCTTGGCAACAAGGGCACACTGTTGACTCATATCCAGCTTCTTGTCCACTGTCACCCCTAGGTCCTTTTCTGCAGAACTGCTGCCGAGCCATTCGGTCCCTAGTCTGGGGACTAGGTGCATGGGATTCTTCTGTCCTAAGTGCAGGACTCTGCACTTGTCCTTGTTGAACCTCATCAGATTTCTTTTGGCCCAATGCTCCAACTTGTCTAGGTCCCTCTGTATCCTATCCCTGCCCTCCAGCGTATCTACCACTCCTCCCAGTTTAGTGTCATCTGTAAACTTTCTGAGTGTGCAATCCACACCATCCTCCAGATCATTAATGAAGATACTGAACAAAACCAGCCCCAGGACCAACCCTTGGGGCACTCCACTTGATACTGGCTGCCAACTAGACATAGAGTCATTGATCGCTACCCGTTGAGCCCGACAATCTAACCAGCTTTCTATCCACCTTATAGTTCATTCATCCAGCCCATACTTCTTTAACTTGCTGGCAAGAATACTGTGGGAGACCATGTCAAAAGCTTTGCTAAAGACAAGGAATAACACGTCCACTGCTTTCCCTTCATCCACAGAACCAGTTATCTCGTCATAGAAGGCAATTAGATTAGTCAGGCATGACTTGCCCTTGGTGAATCCATGCTGACTGTTCCTGATCACTTTCCTCTCCTCTAAGTGCTTCAGAATTGATTCCTTGAGGACCTGCTCCATGATTTTTCCAGGGACTGAGGTGAGGCTGACTGGCCTGTAGTTCCCAGGATCCTCCTTCTTCCCTTTTTTAAAGATGGGCACTACATTAGCCTTTTTCCAGTCATCTGGGGCCTCCCCCGATCGCCATGAGTTTTCAAAGAGAATGGCCAATGGCTCTGCAGTCATATCCGCCAACTCCTTCAGCATTCTCGGATGCAGCATATCCAGCCCCATGGACTTGTGCTCGCCCAGCTTTTCTAAATAGTCCCGAACCACTTCTTTCTCCACAGAGGGCTGGTCACCTCCTCCACATGCTGTGCTGCCCAGTGCAGTAGTCTGGGAGCTGACCTTGTTCGTGAAGACAGAGGCAAAAAAAGTACATTAGCTTTTTCCACATCCTCTGTCACTAGGTTGCCTCCATCAATCACACTTTCCTGGATTTTCTTCTTGTTCTCTAGTTTGTCTCTTACTTAATTTAAAAATAAAGTGGCTGAATTATTTAGGGTTTCAAAGCACTTACTCCCCATGTAGGGTTTTTAGGGCAATTTCATCTGTGCACTGAACCATGCCAGTGATGACACTGCAACAGTTTCACTGTGCTTCTTCTGGGGCTGATCTTCAATCAGATAAATGCAGGGCGTAGTTTAAATGTGAAAATAAACAAACATAGGCTGTATCATAAAGGATGCATATGCTTTGCTGTTTTTCCACTGCTTTTGTGCTCAGGACCTGAACTAAGTTTGACTTTCCTTGTTTTAATTTTTTCAACCTATTTCAGGATGCAGATTGCACAAACCCTTCACTAGTGATTAGAAAACACAAGGGTTTGGATGAATTCAGTGAGATAGCACATGCTTTTTCTGTTTCTCTAGAACCACCCTGAAATTGCAAAGCAGCTAGCCACATGCCCCTTTAATGCCCGCCATCAGGTTCCCAGAGCTGAGATCAGCCGTCATATATCAAGCTGTGATGACAAAAGCTTCATTGAGGAGCACATTGGTGAGAAAATATTAGACTCCTTCGGCTCTGTAAACTCACTTTGGGAACTCTTGGGCTAACGGAGTTCTAACGTAACTTCTGCTGTTAATGTTAGATTGTTTTAATGCTCTATTATTCCATAAGCAACCCTTTACCTGTAAAAAGAAAAGGAGTACTTGTGGCACCTTAGAGACTAACCAATTTATTTGAGCATGAGCTTTCGTGAGCTGTAGCTCACGAAAGCTCATGCTCAAATAAATTGGTTAGTCTCTATGGTGCCACAAGTACTCCTTTTCTTTTTGCGAATACAGACTAACACGGCTGTTACTCTGAAACCTTTAGCTGTAGTGCTTCATGATCCTGAAGCAGCAGGAGTCCTTGAAGGCTTGAGTTTCATTCATTCTGTGTCCATGCAAATTCTCCTAAGCATCTGAGAGGCAACTGGCTTGTATTACATGTGTTATCTGCCAGAGATTTTAGCATTAAAATGGGAACTGTGCATTATGCCATAAACTGTGTGTGTTGAATGAGATCTAGTTGGGAATCTGGATGGCTTAGAGAGGAAAGATAGTGGCCATGAGAGGGGTGGGTCTCCAGTGCAGATCTGATCTGATAGTGACCAAAAATCTTTATAGCCTGTCTAGTGGCATATGTGAAATAAATTGGTCTCAGTCCAGTTCTTAATGGACAAGTGTCTAGATCATAACAATCCTCACTTCTGTTACATCCTTCTTGACTATCTTAGCAGAAAAGCCATGACTGAGCCAGGGAGGCTAAATAACTTTCCCAACAGGAGTTGGGTTCCTCCAGTTCAGAGTGGGGCAAGTTGGGGAGGGGACTATGGAGAAGCTTCCCTACCACTGCCCATGCTGTCTGCTCTGTGATGAGGAGTTCACTATCCAGGTCTGTCAGCCCAGCACCTAAATCACTTGGTTATGTGGGTCATGTTCCAGTTCTTCCCCCCACTGATATATCTATATGGCTATCACTACACTGGAAAACGTACCTATTCTCTGGCAAATGTAGAGTTGTACTGAAGATAGCAATGATGTGCGTGTTAATGTAGACAGGGCTTAGAGCATGACAGTAGTGAAAAAACCCTGAGAAGATTTTTGTGACATGACAGTAGAAACACACCTGAACCCTCTCCCAATTCGTATGTTGGAGCAGCTGCACCATTGCTGAAAAATGTGTGCAGAATTGTTTAGCTTTAGAAAAGGCCTAAAACAGGCATTGGCAAATGGGGGCCACATCCACCCTGCCAGATCATTTGATTTGGCTTGCCAAACATTCGGTGTTGTACAAACCTTTCTGAGTTAGACAATATATAGCCTCTTAAGGTATGGCCCACCAAAGGGTTCTCATGGATTTTGTATCCCTTTGCTACCTTCAAGATGCCCATCCCTGGCCTCAAGAGTTTTGCTCCTAAGACTAGGGGAGTACCTGATCAGCTTCCAGTGTATGCTGCTCCTCTCCAAGGCCTAGAGCTATTCTACAGCCAGGTCAAAAAATGATTAATGTACCTAAAATAGGATTTTATTTTATCCAAAAAGATTTTCTCACTAAGACTCTTCTTTGCTTTAAGTGAGTCAGTCAAATAACTGCCAGGGAGAGAAGATGAACATTGTCAGCATGTGGCAGCCACCCCCATGTGACGAAGATTGGGATAGAGGTAAGGACGTAGGTTGATGACACGGGCTGTCAGCGCCTGCTATTCCCTTCTTCTTGTCCCCAAAGAAGTCACATGGACTAGGAGAGAGAGGTCCCATAGATTCTTCTGCACAGATCATGTGTTGGGACACCCAATTATACTGTCTCTGAACAAATGAAGTTCTCCTGCTTCACAGGCTCTTCCACATGCCTTCTATTCTCTACAAAACTTCTGTTGTTTTCCATATAGTCTGTTGCACCATCTGTGCTTTGATGAAAATGGAAATTGATGATAACCTTTACACTTTATATTTCTCAGTTAAATGTCTGCTTTGCTGTCACTTATGCCAAGCCTTAAAAAATTCTCATTCCGTTTTGTAAACCTAGCAGCGTCTCTGCCATATTTCTTATTTGATGTTGCTATGACGCTTGCAGAAGTTACTCGGTACTGAGCCACAATGATGTCTATTTCCTTTTGGCAGATCTACAGGAGCAATCAAATTCTGCTTTCGTTTGGGGCACGTTCAGTAGTGGCGTAAACAGGTAGCAAAAGGTGTATTTCTTGTGACAGTGCTTTCCATAAAAGATGTGCTTTCAAACTACTTTGAACTCATGCTGCTGTGTTGTTGGGAAGATGCAATTTACTTTATGAATTCTATTTTTGGGGTGATGGTGGGGGCGTTCCCACTGGCATGACTCAACATTCCTGTGCCCCTGGGTCAATGTTTCCTGTCTCCTTTTAGTGGCAGATCCATAGGAGAGTATAAGAACATACTGTTGCTACCAGATAATGGTTACTCCTCTAGTTCTACTGTAGTACTATTAGTGCGGATGGTCCTGGGTTCAATCCCCACTGGTTCTGTATTTGTTGGGGGGGTTATTAAACACTAAACTGTTCTGCTGGGCTTGATAGAAATGCAGACTGATGTCAGCTGTTAAGCAATTTAGGCTTAAACTTCTGACAGCTAATCTAATCTCTCATGACCTGAGTCAGAAATAATCATTTTGTTGTTTGTGTAATCACAATGCAGGATTGGAAAATGAAGCATAATGTGTCTGGTCATTATCTCTGTCTCACCCCTGAACACCCAAATCATTGTACTGTGCCTTACCTCTCTAATCAGAGGTCATCAACATATGAACTTCTACAGCCTGTAACAGTGACATAGAATTGTAGGACTGAAGGGACCTCAAAGTCCTCTAGTCCAGTCCCATGCACTCATGGCAGGACTAAGTATTATCTAGACCAGTGGTTTTCAAACTGCGGGTCGTGACCCAGAACTGGGTTGCGGAATGAAAGGCACTGGGCCGCGGCGGCTCTCGTCAGCACTGCTGACCGGGCTGTTAAAAGTCCCGTCGGTGGTGCTGCCCAGCTAAGGCAGGCTAGTCCCTAGCTGTTCCGACACTGCACTGTGCCCTGGCAGCGGCCAGCAGCAGGTCCAGCTCCTAGGTGGGGGGTGAGCCCCAGGGCTCCATGCGCTGCCCCCGCCCCGAGCACCGGCTCTGCACTCCCATTGGCCAGTTCCCGGCCAGTGGGAGCTGGGTGGGGCAATGCCTGTGGGCGAGAGCCATGCGGAGCTGCTTGCACCCCTGCGCCTAGGAGCCGGACATGGTGCTGGCCGCTTCCGGGGTGCAGCGTTGTCCGCAGTGCCAGGAAAGGCAGGAAGCCTGCCTCTGCACCCCAGCTGCACCGCTGACCAGGAGCCTCCCTAAGTAACACCACACCCCTGTCCCAGCTCTGAACCCCCCAAACCCAGAGCCCGCTCCTGCAGCCCCAGCCCAGAGCCCTGACCCCCTCCCACACTCTGAGCCCCTCATTTCTGGCCGCAGCCCACACCCCAGACTCCTCATCCCCAGCTCCTTTGGATCGCGGGCATCAACAGTTTTTTTCAACTGGGTCACCAGAAAAAGAGTTTGAAAACCACTGATCTAGACCATCCCTCACAGATGTCTGTCTAACCTACTCTTAAAAATCTCCAGTGATGGAGATTCTGCAACCTCCCTAAGCAATTTATTCCAGTGCTCAACCACTTGGACAAAAGGAAAAACTTCCTGTCAAACCTAAACCGCCCTTGCTGAAATTTAAGCCCATTGTTTCTTGTCCTATTCTCAGTGGTTAAAGAGAACAGTTTTTCTCCCTTTTCCTTGTAGCAACCTTTTATCTACTTGAAAACCGTTATGTCCCTCCTCAGTCTTCTCTTCTCCAGGCTAAACAAACCCAATTTTTTTCAATCTTCCCCCATAGGTCATGTTTTTTAGACCTTTAATCAGTTTTGTTGCTCTTCTCTGAACTTCCTTCAATTTGTCCACATCTTTCCTGAAATGTGGCACCAATCATTGGACACAATACTCCAGATGACATTTAATCAGCATGGACTAGAGCAGTAGAATTACTTCTCGCGTCTTGCTTACAACACTCCTGCTAATGCATCTCAGAATGATGTTGACTCCTATTTAGCTTGTGATCCAGTATGACCCTCAGATCCTTTTCTTCAGTACTCCGTCCTAGGCAGTCATTTCCCATTTTGTATGTGTGCAACTGATAGTGGAGTACTCTGAATTTGTTCTTATTGAATTTCATCCTGTGACGGCTTCCCCAGGGGTGCCACCTGGGACTGGGGTTCCACTGAGCCCACTGACTCACCAGCCTGGGCTCCCTCTCAGCACTGTGCTGCTGTGACAGGCTATAGACTGCTCCTGGACCTACACTCCCAGCAGCATTCACACAGGCAGGGACACACCCAGCTGCAGTTTCATGCAGGCTTTGGACAGCCACTGCATGATCCAGCAATAGAGAGGCTACAGCCAAAATAACCCCCAGTCTGGGACCCCAGAGCTGTACCATCCCGCCCTGATCAAAACCCCAATCAGTATGAATTTATTACCCAGTTCGCCATTCCCTCAGTGTGGAGAGGACAATGCATACTTGTGTTAACCAGGCTGAGATTTCCCCCCAGACACTTTGGTCACAGGCATACCAGTTTAGATAAAGCAAAAAGGTTTAACTACAAAAGAGAGATTATAAGTGATAGAAAACAGACCAAAGCAGATTACCTAGTAAATAAACAGAACTGCAAACTGTAAGCCGAAAATACTAGAAAGATTGGATATGAATTAACAAATTCTCACCCTGGTTGATGATACAGTCAGGCTTGCAGATTCTTAAGGGACAAGCTGCATTTGTTTTGCAGCTTGGGATCTCCTACCCTAAGCTTCTAAGACTTTTTCTTTTAGAGCTTCTCTCTGTTGAGTTGTGGGGAAGTGAAGAACAACCAACAATGTCACTCCTTGCCTTATATAGCTTTTTCATATGGCAGGAGCTCTGTTTCAAACTTCAGAGTAACAGCCGTGTTAGTCTGTATTCGCAAAAAGAAAAGGAGTACTTGTGGCACCTTTAGAGACTAACCAATTTATTTGAGCATGGGCTTTTGTGAGCTACAGCTCACTTCATCGGATGCATACCATGGAAACTGCAGCAGACTTTATATACACACAGAGAATATGAAACAATACCTCCTCCCACCCCACTGTCCTGCTGGTAATAGCTTATCTAAAGTGATCATCAGGTTGGGCCATTTCCTAGCATGAGCTTTCGTGAGCTACAGCTCACTTCATCGGATGTGTGGGGGGGTGGAGGGTGAGAAAACCTGGATTTGTGCTGGAAATGGCCCAACCTGATGATCACTTTAGATAAGCTATTACCAGCAGGACAGTGGGGTGGGAGGAGGTATTGTTTCATATTAGAATCATAGAATCATAGAATATCAGGGTTGGAAGGGACCCCAGAAGGTCATCTAGTCCAACCCCCTGCTCGAAGCAGGACCAATTCCCAGTTAAATCATCCCAGCCAGGGCTTTGTCAAGCCTGACCTTAAAAACCTCTAAGGAAGGAGATTCTACCACCTCCCTAAGTAACACATTCCAGTGTTTCACCACCCTCTTAGTGAAAAAGTTTTTCCTAATATCCAATCTAAACCTCCCCCACTGCAACTTGAGACCATTACTCCTCGTTCTGTCATCTGCTACCATTGAGAACAGTCTAGAGCCATTATATTCTCTGTGTGTATATAAAGTCTACTGCAGTTTCCACGGTATGCATCCGATGAAGTGAGCTGTAGCTCACGAAAGCTCATGCTCAAATAAATTGGTTAGTCTCTAAGGTGCCACAAGTACTCCTTTTCTGTTTCAAACTTGGTTCCCAGACCAGTTTGTGGAAAAATTCAGGTACCCCAAATGGAGTCCAGAAGCATGGTCTGGTCACATGCCCTTGCAGAGTCATAGCAGCCATAACTTACAGACTGGCCTTCCACAGGAAGGCTAAGCTATTCCACAGCCCATTGTCTTTGTTGATGAGCCATTAGCACTGTTTGGCTTCTTCATTGTTGAACCTGAAAGGCTGGCTGTGGGTGTTTTCCAGAGTAAGCCCCTTTGAAATACAGATACCTAGTCAATATTCATAACTTCAGATACAAAAATGATACATGCATACAAATAGGATAATCATATTCAGCAAATCATAATTTTTCCAATGACACCTTACATGACGAACTTGTACAAAACATCATAATTATGCCATAATCATCCTAATAATAATACTATGATGACTATGGAGTGTTGCACATCCTATTTACTTCAGACCATTTCTCCAGTTTGTCCAGATCATTTTGAATTTTAATCCGGTCCCCCAAAGTACTTGTAACCCTTGCAGCTTGGTATTGTCTGCAAACTTTATAAATGTGCTCTCTATGCCATTATCTAAATTGCTGATGAAGATACTGAACAGAACTGGACCCAGAACTGATCCCTGTGGGACCCCACTCAGTATGCCCTTCCAGCTTGACTGTGAGCCACCTACTCTCTGGGAACGATTTTCCAAACAGTTATTCACCCACCTTGGAGGAGCTCCATCTAGGTTGTATTTCCCTAGTTTGTTTATGAGGAGGTCATGCGAGACCATATCAAAAGCCTTATTAAACTTAAGATACACCACATCTACCATTACCCTCCCCCATCCACAAGGCTTGTTACACTGTCAAAGAAAGCTATTAGGTTGGTTTTGCCACGATTTGTTCTTGACAAATCCATGCTGACTGTTCCTTATCGCCTTATTATTTTCTAGGATTCAGCAATTTGATTGCTTAATTATTTGCTCCATTATCTTCTCGGGTACTGATGTTAAGCTGACTGGTCTGTAATTCCTCAGGTTGTCCTTATTCCCCTTTTTATAGATTTGGCGCTATATTTGCCTCTTTTCTAGTCCTCTGGAATCTCCTGTCTTCCATGTCTTTTCAAAGATAATTGCTTATGGCTCAGATATCTCCTCAGTCAGCACCTTGAATATTTTAGGATGTATTTCATCAGGCCCTGCTGACTTGAAGACATCTAACTTGTCTAAGTAATTTTTAACTTTTTCTTTCCCTATTTTAGCCTCTGATCCTATCTCATTTTCACTGGCATTCACTGTTAGACGTCTGCATGAAGTCTGCATGTATAGAGATGACTAGGGCATGTGTGCTGAGATGCCATTTACAGTTGAGGGCAGTGCAATACTGATAATCAAGCTTTAACTCTGGTTTTTCTTGCTGTCTTTGGCTTATTTCTTTCTTGTCTGGATGACTGATTCTGGGGATTTTAGTCAAAGTAGATGGCATCAACATGTTGTACACTTTTCTCTAGCCTTTGTGAGGAGAAGTAACTGTTCTGATTGCATGAAGGTTTGTTTAAATTAACATACTCTGTTGTCTTCAGTTTTAGAAGAATACTTGAATATTTATAGTAAAAGGTACTTGGCTAAAAGAAGTACACATGTGTAGGATAATTCGTATTTGATCTCTTTCAGCCCTGGGTCCAGCGTAGTAATGGAACAAAAGAGTAACCTAATGTCAGGCATGAGAGCACCCAAGTCCTTGCCGTATAGCCTATCC